>NW_023503156.1:0-4859873 GCF_014466165.1 Pleurotus ostreatus
CGCCAACATCCTGGCCGTTGGCACCCTCTTCTCCTCGTACCGAAACGGTATTTGAGCTACAGCACGAGGAGGAGGGCAGCTATCTCCGTAGGAATTTTATCAGTATACTCTCCTAACATGCCCGGACATATTTCGTCACCTAACCCTGGGTCGGGGAGCGACGGTTGCTTCGCTGCGCTCAGCGAGATTCTCGACGAAGAAGGGGGCACTGGAGCGTGGGGAAGCGGCGCAACTCGGCGCGACAAGGTGATTCTTCATCAGAACACCCTAACGGAGGTGTGTGAAGTTGTTGCGCCGCGAACGGAGAAGGTCGACCGATTACACCCTGTAATCCGTCGGATAATATAGATAGGGAAAAAATTCCATCCCTAAAAATTCCCTAGGAAATATGAAAAACAATCCCATAACCCTAAGACTTGCAATATACAACAATGTAATATAATGTCCAAGACCAAAACACACCGACAAAAAACAACTTCAACACATGCTACGCAAGATACAACAATGTAATATATACATATCCTAATCTTCCCATCGCGCTAGCTTCATTAACATCCCACTTTGCCCCTCCGCCCACGCTTGGCACCGATCAGCACGAACAATTGCTGCCTCTTGCCTGTCTCGAGCTTTCTTCCCCTCTTTCTGACTTGTCGCAAGTCGCCCAGGTCCACCTTCCCCCCTCTCTTCACCAGCTTTTGCATTTCTGCGGGGAACCACTGTCATCGTGCTACCTGCCTCATCCTCCTCGTCCTCATCATCATCGCCTTCTGCTTCAGTCTCCGACGCATGTCCCTTCAATCCAACCATTGCTCGCAACTCCGCAATCTCCTGCTTCATCCCTTCTTGCCCCTTAAGTAGCCTCTCGAATTTCCCAACCCTGTCTCCCTGCGAGGCCACGCCTTCTTGGATTTCCCCCAGTAGTGCTCGCAACTCAGAGAGAGCAGGTGTTATATTGCACTCGCCTCGGTGGGGTTGAACAGAGCTGTTGTGAGCTTTCATCTTGCCTTGATGCGGTTTTAAGAAGTCCTCCAGGATTAGTCCACTCGTGCCTGGTTCCCGGAGGCCCCCACCCATCCCACCTAACTCGGCCAATCCCATTGTAGCATGGCTTTCACCTCCTTCGTTATCATCGCCATCGCAATCATTGCTGGAAAAGTCGAAGAAACTCTTCTCAGCCTCGGAGCTGACGAAATCGGCTTCGGATTTGAAAGGGTCAATATCCTCGGAGCTGACGAAATCGGTTTCGGATTTCAAAGGACGAACATCCTCAGTGCTGGCAGGTGATGGGCCAACTCCAGGTGAGACGGCAGCATCTTCGGAGGGGAGGGAACCCTGCAAATCTGCGTTGTCGGGGTGGAGAGGAGCCTGCAAACCTTCGTCGTCGGGCGGGACAGCATCCTGCGGATTTTCATTGTAGGAGCGGAGGGCAACCTGCATATCTTCACTCTTGAAGATGCAGAAAACCCTGGCAGCGATCTTATGGTGATACTCGTCGTTCTCGTCCACAAAATCGACACCGAATTGCTGTGAACGAGAGGACCTTAGACACGCTACAACGTCAAGAGGTACTTACCACTATATCATTGTTCCGGAGTTCGCATTTTTCAGACACTGCACGCGCTGGACTGATTCGTTCCCCGTTGATAAACGTCCCGTGCAAGCTCTCCACGTCTCTGATGAATATCTGCTGGAATGTGAGCCACGCTGTCAAAAGAGGCACGATAGGATGTACTTACCTGTCCCGCTTCTTCCCAGATTTCCGCATGGTTCTTGCTGAGTGCATACGAGTCGAAGTAGCCGTTCAGGGCGCTGACAGCAGATTTTGTATTAACCTGACGTCCAATTTTCACCCGTCGGCCATGAGCGAGGGAGATGTGCCTCGGGAGAAACGACTGGTCCAGAGGATAGAGGTAAACGGAGGCGTGGTGTGTGGACAGGAGAACTTTATGAAGCGCGTCGCGGTCATGTCGTAATGACCATTGCAATCGCCTGCGCAGGCTAGCTACTCGGAGGCGGTGAAGTAAACTTCGTAGTAATGGGAGCCGCAATCGCTTCTGCAAGCCATTCACGTGGAAGACGCACAGGGGTCGTATAGGGTGCAGCAATAGTCTGAGGCAGCGAGCGGCGCGGAGGCTTCTGGATCTGCCATTCAAATCCCTACAGACTAGAGATTCATGGGATAGGTAGGCATTCGCAACGTGCCTGGGTAATTCTGGCCACAGCTGATCTCCTTCCGCCTCCGACATCGACACTCCGTGTGAGCACATGGTGGTTGAAAAACTCCCGGGGTCACTGGGGGGCCGAAGGATTGACTGCCCTTGAGCCACGTGCTAGGACCCCGGATGATCTCTACAGGTCAAATAAGGGTGGTTAGGGAATTCCCTCTTTGGGAAGGTGGATGCGAAATTCCCTTATTGGAGAATAAGAATTTGGTCCACGATTGCGGGCAACATATGGAAGAACATGATAGTGCATAGTTCCGCTTCAAAAACCGTTTTCTCCCTAGGACAGCGATGATCAAGCCGGATGTGGCAAAAGGTGCCCTCGCACAAAAGCAGGTGGACGCGAATTCTAACATATCGCTTACCCCTCTCTCCACATCGATACAATTGATTTTGCCAAAAATATATGACATTGATTCCACATACTGCATAGATCTCCTACTTCTACGTACTTACATACTTCGCCTTGGCCGGCTTGAGTTCGGCCCATGTTGAGGGGTTCTCCTGTCGTCAATGTCACGTGACACGGGCGCTAACCCTATGGAAAAACCGTAGTCGTCAGGCATTCATTGTCATGTGACATTAGCGCTCATCCCTACGTAGACACCCATGGCTCCAGCACTTCGATGTCCATCCAGGCACGACGCTCTGTAGGTTCAGAAACGACACTCTGTAGGTAGCTCGTGTCGTTCTACAGGATATTGCCACCCGCGTCCACTGCCACACCTTGAGGATATATGCACGCCTAATTTGACCGTCCAGGAACGACACTCTGTACGTAGCTAGTGTCGTTCTACACGCAGGGTATTGCCACCCGCGTCCACTGCCACACCTTGAGGATATACGCACGCCTAATTTGACCGTCCAGGAACGACACTCTGTAGGTAGCTCGTGTCGTTCTACAGGATATTGCCACCCGCGTCCACTACCACACCTTGAGGATATACGCACGCCTAATTTGACCGTCCAGGAACGACACTCTGTACGTAGCTAGTGTCGTTCTACACGCAGGGTATTGCCACCCGCGTCCACTGCCACACCTTGAGGATATACGCACGCCTAATTTGACCGTCCAGGAACGACACTCTGTAGGTAGCTCGTGTCGTTCTACAGGATATTGCCACCCGCGTCCACTACCACACCTTGAGGATATACGCACGCCTAATTTGACCGTCCAGGAACGACACTCTGTACGTAGCTAGTGTCGTTCTACACGCAGGGTATTGCCACCCGCGTCCACTGCCACACCTTGAGGATATACGCACGCCTAATTTGACCGTCCAGGAACGACACTCTGTAGGTAGCTCGTGTCGTTCTACAGGATATTGCCACCCGCGTCCACTACCACACCTTGAGGATATACGCACGCCTAATTTGACCGTCCAGGAACGACACTCTGTACGTAGCTAGTGTCGTTCTACACGCAGGGTATTGCCACCCGCGTCCACTGCCACACCTTGAGGATATACGCACGCCTAATTTGACCGTCCAGGAACGACACTCTGTAGGTAGCTCGTGTCGTTCTACAGGATATTGCCACCCGCGTCCACTACCACACCTTGAGGATATACGCACGCCTAATTTGACCGTCCAGGAACGACACTCTGTACGTAGCTAGTGTCGTTCTACACGCAGGGTATTGCCACCCGCGTCCACTACCACACCTTGAGGATACGCACGCCTAACTTGCTAACTTGACCGTCCAGGACTGCCAGATGCTGTATTTCCATCCGAGTGCTCATCCTTTCTCTGAATCCCAACATAGTTTTGCATAACAAGAGTAGTATATACTGGAAATAAAAACATGCATAAATTTACAGATATAAAAAAAAACAATTACTCCTCTACCACCAGTTCGAAGTGGGTCATGTATTCTACGCTCAGATCAAGCCGTTCGTCCGAAAGATCAAGTCCAGTGGACATAGTGGCTCCGTGGGGCCTCAGACCTGGGACGAACCCCGAGTCATACCCGTCGCATTCCCGTAGTTCCCGCAATGCGTCCTGAGCCGGCCCTATATCCCCGTATTGACCCAGCAAGCGTATATAGACGCGGCATACCTGCTGTATGTATACCTCGTAAATATCTGCGTAGAAATCGAGGGGTCGACCGGTCGAGGTGGTGAAGGAATACTCGAAAGAAGCCCTTATATCCCTGATCAACGTGCGGGCCATCTCCGAGACCCTCCTGGTTTCATTTCCCCAGTGGCCCGTCATGGGGAATAACGCAGGTAGCAGTCTAGCTACCACACACACCACGAGGACATCCTTCATGCCCTCCGTTGATTTGACATCCGGCAGATGTTCCCACATTTTCTCTGTTTATGTAAGAACGATGAGGGCATGGTTGCATGCTGTGGTGAGAGACTTACCAGGTATTACCTCGGGGTTCATACACGCCTTGGAAACCATCTGGATCACATTTCCGATGATGGTTACCACGCACTCCCTGTGCTCCGTGTTCGTTGAGAGTCGGATAGCCTCTGTGAGTACCAGAGAGAACATATGGCGGCGAATTGAACGGCCTTGGTAAAAGTGGCTGCCCATGAACACGGTGGACTCATCAAGAGTGACCACCATGTGGGGGCAGCCTCCAGGCATAACGCTTGTCAACCAGTTAGCAAAGGCCCACTAAGAATTTTATGCAGGACTTACAGGGCTGTTCCGGGCTCCAGGATCGCGTAGTCAATTTCGTATTTCCCTGAGTCTAGGACGGCGTCGTCCAGCATATATGGCGATGTTTGCCAATCGATGGGCCTCGACCCGAAAGGATCCTCCTTTCTACGGAGTACCGCCCACAGCTTTCGCCCGTATTTGGGAACCACAATGGATCCGAAGCCGTTGGTGTCGACATGTAGGTGGTGCCAGGTCCAAGGCGTTGCGGCGATGGTCCATGTCAAAGCCACCATGTCTGGCGCCGTTCGTGCGTTTGGATAGGACCACATTGCCGAGTTGCAGATCCTATCCAGACTGTCTTCCGACACCAACGGCACCCCCGCTGGCAAGGGGCCCGGGAGGTCAAGCCAATTGATCGACTTTGCCTCTGGGTCGTTGCCAATGTCGATCATTTCCTTAAGCGTGCATATCCTATGCCGCTCGCCGCCTTCCGGGCCCATCTCTACCGACTGATCTATTGAGGGGCGTAAGCATACGCATGTGTTTCTTTGGAAATGACGCGTACCGCTACCAATAACCTTTGCATCAAGGCATCGGTTCAGACCCATTATGGCGTCTGAAAAGCTGTCTGCTCCCCACGAGGGGAGATCCTTTACCAATACGGCCCTCTCCTTGAGAGCCTCCCCAATCATCGACGGGGTCCACTTCGTGTATTCTTCATAAGAGACGACCTGGATGAGAGCGCGGCCCCCATCCTCGTTCCCATCCGCTGGGCCTGATGCCGCCACCTTGCGCTGTATCCCCCTCATTAAGGCAAGGAAGGTGTTTAGATCATCTTGTGACTGGAAGCGGTATGAGATAGGTTCAATAAAGCCGATTTTTTACGTACGTGGAAAGAGGGCTGTATTTCTACAGGCGCCCCACGGGTGTCAGAGAGGATGTGGGAGACGGGGGGAGAGAAACGCTTCAATCAAGTTAGTACTTGGACGTTGTGGTCGATTCCGGACCTACCATCTCGGTAGCCTTGCCTACCAGCTTAGCTATTTTTGGGAAGTTTTCATCATCACGCGTGTTCCTCTTCGGTTCTGCCGCCGGGGGGGGAGTCTTGATGCGATATTGGACATTGAGCGCCGCAGCCCGTTTTGGCCGGACAGGCCTATCAACGGAGGGCGGCTGTTGGGGATGGTTGATGTCAGATGAAGGCTTTTTCTTATTGTTCTATTGACATACCTTTGAATGCCTGAGCTTCTTCAGAGCGAGAGGACCGTAGAGGCGTCTAGAGGCGCTTCTGGATGGCCCAGCCGGCTCTTCGTCGTCGTGGGCATGATTTCTTTTTGTCCCTCGAGTGGGAACGACCTTCGCACCGCCTTCGCCTTGAGAGTCGTTGTCGTCGTCGTCGTCGTCATTGTTGTCGCGTGGTGGTTGTACACTTGAGCCACGTTGGGCTCTCGCATCTGCTCGCGTGGGGGATGGCAATTGAGTTTGTTGGGGAGGAGATGGTGGCCGAGAGGGCTGTGATGAGGCAGGCGCTCGATGGATTGATGCAGTGGGAGGGTTTTCTGGACCTCCTGGCGAGGGCGGCATCATGGGGTCGTCTTGTGGGTTCTCTGGACCTCCTGGCGAGGGCGGCATCATGGGGTCGTCTGGTGGGTTCTCTGGACCTCCTGGCGAGGGCGGCATCATGGGGTCGTCTGGAGGATTCTCTGGACCTGCTGGCGAGGGCGGCATCACGGGGTCGTCTGGAGGATTCTCTGGACCTCCTGGCGAAGGCGGCATCATGGGGTCGTCTGGTGGGTTCTCTGGACCTCCTGGCGAGGGCGGCGACATGGGGTGGTCGGGAGGGTTCTCTAGAGGTCTTTGTTGGGGGGCAGGGGGGTTTTGTGGGCCTCCTTGCCGGTCTTGATTCCCTGTCTTGTCCGTCGGATCGCTGCTAGACGCGGAACCTGGGAAAAGCGGCTCCAGCTGTCTGAAAAACGATTGGGTTTCTGGGGCTATTTCAAGCCCCATGGTATTCGATTTGTCGTTGTAATTTGTGAGCTGTTTGAGACCATTAAACAGACCCAGGATTGTGTCGGAAATGCCAGCGGGGTTGAGAGAGATTTCCTTCACCGTACCCCATATGAGGTGCTCTAATCTACATATTTCCTCAGGGCGCGCGGAGCCCAAATGCCGCCACATCTATGGGATTTTTCTTTAGCTTGGAGTGGAGATCGGTAGGGAGACTCACCAGTAGGTGCCAGTGCCTGGCCACATACTTTCCGGTCAAGTCCTTCGTCTCCATCAGGATGATTGGCGATATTGTCAACGCCTGATGGAGTGGTATCAATAATGCTCGCGGGCCTGCTCGGCTCGTCGCCCTGTAGTCAAGAAGCTCGGTTGCCTTGATGGCTTGAACCTCCTCCCAAGTTTCGGGGACTTCCTTGCCCTGTTTTTTTTGCTGAGATCCCTATCGTTCTCAAGACCGTGTTAACTCACCTCCATAGCGTACCTCAATCCCATTGCGGCAAGGACCAGATTCGCGACGATCTTCGCGCCGCTCCCGAATTTCTTTGAGCTGTTGAAGATCGTGTATAGGTTCGCGACTTCGTCTTCCCCGAGCTCGATCGACACCAGGACGTTCTTGGTTTGGTATTTCGCCAAGGCGCGTATCGCCTTCCCTATGACTGCCGGCCAATCGAAGAGTTTTCCAATGTTTTCCATACTCGTACCGGATAGCTTGACGCTGCCTTGGGGTTGTGGGTACGCTTGGGAGAGTGGGCGCTCAAGATCAAGGTTCATCGCCGCGAGGAGGGAATATGTTGCGATAGAGGATATGACATATGGCCCCCTCTGGTTGTCTTGATATGGGTTGTTAACCCAAGCCTGTAATTCCTTTCGTCCTCTCATCACCTGCTTTTCTAAGCAAGTGAATTGGTTCACCTAGAAGTAGACTTGAGTGACGTAAACTTGTAGCTATTTTGAGACTTGCCGTTAGTACGTGCTCCAAGTGACCTAGTGGAAGCATCCACGGAAGGTCGTCTATTCCAAGATCTTCCACTATGCGAAAGAATGTGCCCGTGGATCTTGAATGAAGCCATTAAGCAACTGTTGACCGAGATGATGATGAAGACCTTACCCACGCTGGCCCGATTGCTCGCCGCTGCCAGATGGCCCGCCCAATTGATTGTGGTGCTCAGCAATATTTTGAGAGATTGAGGACATGGAGGAACAGTGGATCGTGCGTTGACGCTGGTTGGTGATTGTGGTTGAATGAAGAAGTGGGATTTCTTCTCACGATCCAACGGGATCGAATCACATGGCAAATAGGGGTGATCATTGACTTACACAGGGGATGCATTGCGTTGCATTGAAGTACCAATGCATTAAAATATGTTTTCCCTGTACGGACGTCTCTATGTGTGGGTGTTTATACTCTGTGCTGCCAGACGTTGACCCAAGAATTATGGATGAACTAAATGGCTACATAAGGTCCTTCCAGGACGGACGTGTGACTACATTCCGTGAAGCCAGAAGTATACCCAGGAACTATGCGTGAGCTAACTAGCTACAGAATGTCGCTCTAGGACGGACATCTAGGTTTGTGCGCACGTTGACCCTGGAACTTTTAACGGAGGGGCTAGCCACAGAATGTCGTTCCAGGACGGACATCGCAGTTCGAGATGCTCATTCAACAGACATAAGTGCACGAGATGGCCACAGAATGTCGTTCCTGGACGGACAACATACTGTCTATAATCCGCCAGATTAAGCGCCCGTGTATTCTTGCACTTGGCTACGGTTTTTCCATAGTTCAAGCGCCCGTGTCACGTGACTCAATCTGACGCATTTCCGTCCAGGTCCAATAATCCGTACAAATGTTAGATCAACCGCGAATATAATGACTCCCTTAAGCGCTGCAAATCAGTGTAAAAAATATGCACCCCTTTTGAGGCCCAATATTGCCATTTTCAATATCCACACAGCGCGAGATTTGAACGATCTTCCCCAAAGTACGGGTTGTAAATCGTGAACTCTCCACCAAACACGTCGGTTTCTTCACGCAAACCACAATGGTAAGCAAGGTCCACACATTCTACAATCATCCCTTGGGTCCCAGTCCTCCGGACTCCCACCATTCGTGATTCAGGCGGCCCGAGCGAGAGATCGCTGGCGGCTACGAATTTCACACATTCGCGTTGCAACGACGAGTTGGATAGACAATGTAGAATTCCCCTCATTCGCGATCACGCGGCATGTCGTGGATCTCCTATTATAAGGGCATATGAACAACTCGTCACTTCACGCATTTGCCCTCCATCCTAGTAGCCAATGCCTGAACCTGCACGCAACGTAAGTCTTATCCACCACCTTCTTGAATTATGCATACTGATTCCAGCTCGAAAAGCTCGAACCTGGTGGGCGTTCTCCAAGCCCGCCTAATACACAACGAACTCGGAATAACGACAACGATGATGCTGGTTCTAGCCCACCTCCCGAACAGACCCCTTCTTCTATAGCTGTGGATTGGGACGAGTTCGCGCGGCTTGTGGCAACGGCCGTTGTCATGGAAAGCATTCCGTTTCCCACCCCCGATGACGAGCCTGAGTTCGTCATCAATACTCTCTACAACTTCCTAGAGAGTAGAAACCCTCGTCCACAATGGACAATACCCAGTCTGGAGGTCGCCGTGTCAACACCACACGGCGAACCGATGGAACTACACCAAGGCCCTCGCGTCTTTCATGAAACTGTCACATACATCTAGTGAGTCCTGAATTGTCCAGCAAACGCGGCTTGCTGACCCAGTTCTCAGGCCATTTGCTTTCGAATCCTCGCGGGGACGTGTAATGTTCGCCATCCCTCATCGCTTTCCCATTTCTGCCCTCGTGTTTAGCCGATATGGCGACACCGTCCGCATAACAGTGTCTACTTCGAATCCCAACGGTGGATTTTCGTAGCTAATTCGTGCATTAGAAATCGTTGGGTCAACGCCTGGACGTCAGCCAGCAATGACTGTCGCGTTACACAGGTGCTTAATACTGCAGATTATTGACAGCTCAAAAGACCATCGGGCTGTATGATGTCCGTCCAGGAACGACACTCTGTGGCTCGTGCATTCCAAATTCCTGGGCCAATGTCGGGAAACACAGGATGGGCTACATACATATTAGTCTATTATTATGTTTTATTCGACGATTTCTGAGGCCAAAAGTCTTCAATGGTTGAGAACATGGAAAGGCCCCTTTGCCAGCGAGTGGCGCGGGAGGATTGGCGCTCGAGCATCATTTCATGATCACGACTGGCCTCCGCATCCCGCTGCTTGTCAGATGCAAGCCCATTTTCAACCCACCGGAACAAACCACCTGCCGAATACTGAGTGAAGCTATACCTGCTCTCTCCCTCACCGATCAAGGTATTTGAATGCTTCATTACGGCGGAGGGAATGAGGACAGTGGCACCAGGGGGGAACCTAATAACCAGTCCCAAATCCCAAAGCACCAGATGGCCTCCGTGGTCAGGGTTGAAATTCCCAAGCGCAGTGACGGCGCACCAGCCCCATGGAAGGTTGCCGCTGTCGACATGGGGGTAGCATACGGTTTGAGGGCCCATATTAAAGCTTGTACAGGCCCATGGTGAGTTCTTGAAGTTACGACGCAGCTGGGGGTGCCCTGCTAGGAGGGCTTCCATGGTCCTATGATAATAGTCATAGGTCTTTGGGGCATACGTAGCGAACCCACCTAGGTTTCCTGATTATGAGCAGTCTCACAGCAGGAAGTGAAGGGCTTACTTGCTGCAAAGCCGGCTAACCGACGAATGCCCTTGTTTTTGATAAGCAAACCGAGCAAACGTTGAACCTCAGGGCCACCTTCAAGTAGGTTTCCCGGCTTCTAAACAGTTGGGTTGGGTTATTTGGTTTCAATTAGGCATACAAACAAAACATCGACACCCACCTTTTGGCCACCGCCGTAAGAGATACCTATAGGCGCAGTGGAGAAGGGGCCGCGTCGATTTCCTTCCTGATGGAAGCATTCCTCTGAAGAAGCCTGCAAAATGGCTTCTGTTGCATCGTCTATTGCGTCCTTCCACCCTGGGTCAGCAGGCTGGCCGAGCAGAGCGGACACAATAGACCCTCCGCTATCGGCGATGGGGATGCTAGTACTAAAGTCTTGTCTAATGAATGTTCTGCAGAACAACAGTAGAAATACTCACCGGCCGTCCCAGTCCACAAGCTTGAACCCTTTTCCCTCTATCAGCTGTTTCACAGTATACAGCGTCTCTTGGGGGTCTCGATCCCGGAGGCCAACCCAGCCAGTAGATGCCACAGGGAGGTCTGGGGCGCGAAGCTCGGTTTTCATGACAGTGGACCGTTGTCGATGACGCTTTGCTACTCCCTTGGTAAGGGTGTGAGGTTCAGCATCCTGAGCGTTCTGCTGTCGCTTATACAGGCGTTTTGCACGGCGTCTTGCGTCTTTGATGCCAGACCATTTGGCAGTTAGCTCTTTAACTTTAGCCTCTCGTTCTTCATCTTGGAGGCCGACATCTGGTAGCACTCCCAGTGGAGCTTCAGGCAAAGTAGGCGAAGGAGGGAGGGAAGATAATGGGGATAGTGGCTCATCCCATGGTGAGCTGGACGTGGATGGCATCTCCTCTTCCCTCCCATTACCGGTCCAGTCTGTAGTTTTCTCGTCGTCAGAATCTACAGCCTCACCAGCTGCCTCGAGCATCTCCCGCTCTCGTTTCTCCTCAAAGATTCTTTGACCAATGAAAAACTCCTTGATCCCTTTAATATGCGACGAGGAAACAGGTTCCCCAGCTGCGTATCTTTCTCCTGTGAACGCACTCAGCATGACGCAATGAATGAATGAGAAAGTGAGCGGGGACTGGTCCTTTGTAATCCACCTTACCAGGACGCACTCGACCTTTGTCTTAAGCAGTCAGAATGGGTCCAGGGTCGTCCCCATTTCACTGACTGGCTAAGTTTAGGCCGCGCGCTGCCTGGTAAGTTGAACAGCAAAGAACCGCCCCGAGCTAGGTAGTGCCCAGTTATAAACCTTTTTCATGCAAAGAGTGGGTCCAGGGTCGTCCCCATCTCTTTGCATGGCTAGGGATCATTGGGAACTACCCAGCGAGCGGTTTGACACCCAACTAACTAGGGCTCTCTCCAAAGGGCTTTTGCGACCATCCAGCGAAAACCAACTGAGTGGGAGTGCTCTTTGTCATCCACCTTACCAGGACGCACTCGACCTTTGTCTTAAGCAGTCAGAATGGGTCCAGGGTCGTCCCCATTTCACTGACTGGCTAAGTTTAGGCCGCGCGCTGCCTGGTAAGTTGAACAGCAAAGAACCGCCCCGAGCTAGGTAGTGCCCAGTTTTAAACCTTTTTCATGCAAAGAGTGGGTCCAGGGTCGTCCCCATCTCTTTGCATGGCTAGGGATCATTGGGAACTACCCAGCGAGCGGTTTGACACCCAACTAACTAGGGCTCTCTCCAAAGGGCTTTTGCCACCATCCAGTGGACCCGCATCGCGAAAATAACTTGCTAAATACGGACTTACCAGTCATTTTGGTTGCCTAGAGCACTGCGAAAGGTATTGGAAAAAGCTATCAACAAACAAGACGCGTAAAGGAAAAAAACGTGACTGAGTCACGTGGCGCGGGCGCTTGAACTCTGGAAAAACCGTAGTCAAGTACGCCAATACACGGACGCTTAATCTGGCGGATTATAGACAGTATGATGTCCGTCCAGGAACGACATTCTGTGGCCATCTCGTGCACTTATATCTGTTGAGTGAGTGTTCAATGTCGCCTAGGACTGTGATGTCCGTCTAGGACCGACATTCTGTGGCCAGCTCGTGCATATCTGTTGAATAAGCGTTCAATTTCGCCTACAGTATGATGTCCGTCCAGGAACGACATTCTGTGGCCATCTCGTGCACTTATATCTGTTGAGTGAGTGTTCAATGTCGCCTAGGACTGTGATGTCCGTCTAGGAACGACATTCTGTGGCCAGCTCGTGCATATCTGTTGAATGAGCGTTCAATTTCGCCTACAGTATGATGTCCGTCCAGGAACGACATTCTGTGGCCAGCTCGTGCACTTATATCTGTTGAGTGAGTGTTCAATGTCGCCTAGTACTGTGATGTCCGTCTAGGAACGACATTCTGTGGCCATCTCGTGCATATCTGTTGAATAAGCGTTCAATTTCGCCTACAGTATGATGTCCGTCCAGGAACGACATTCTGTGGCCATCTCGTGCACTTATATCTGTTGAGTGAGTGTTCAATGTCGCCTAGGACTGTGATGTCCGTCTAGGAACGACATTCTGTGGCCAGCTCGTGCATATCTGTTGAATGAGCGTTCAATTTCGCCTACAGTATGATGTCCGTCCAGGAACGACATTCTGTGGCCATCTCGTGCACTTATATCTGTTGAGTGAGTGTTCAATGTCGCCTAGGACTGTGATGTCCGTCTAGGAACGACATTCTGTGGCCATCTCGTGCACTTATATCTGTTGAGTGACCGTTCAATGTCGCCTAGGACTGTGATCTCCGTCCGGGAACCATTTATTAGCAATAATTCAGTCAACATTCGTCCAGGATTCTGGATGCACGCACATACGCACCAGCTACTCAGTTCTCAGGCGTGGGCAGATGTATTCAGTAAAGTTTTTCTTGGCCACTACGTATTATATACATCCCAGATCATCGTCTACGGTTGGGGTTGATATAGATCGCGGGGCAAGGCCTCTTTGCTGTTGATGGAGAATCGCTGTTCATCCATTCCTCCATGTAGGCCCACCCCTTCCCTGTTTGAGCCTTCGTCGTCCAAAGTTTGTCCGTTTGAGCGAAAGGTAGCCAACAGAAGCGGTTCACCCGACGCTTGAGTTGCTTCCTCATATCCTCTAGACCAACGGAGTCCACACGAGCGCGGAGTTTGATCCAATCCTGGAACCAACGGGTGGTGTGGTAGCCCTGGACACGTCCACTCACGTCCTGTGTTTTGTCCGGGAATAATCTAGAAAAAACCCTACGCCATTCCTCAACGGATGCGTATTTCCACTGGAAGTCGTCGAAGAACTCCGTCGGATCGCCGATGTATGCGGATTCCCTGATGCGCTTTCTCTGATTGGCGTCTAGTCTACAATACGATGGATCCTGCCTGCTACTCCTATTCGGGCTCTTTTCGGCAAGATCGACGAGGAACTCCTTCCAGATCAACTCCAATGCGTCGTTTACGTTTCCAGGAAGGCCGTCGTCCACGGTGTCGTCATCTCCCAAGTCCGAGCCTTCATCCTGATCCATCGGTTGTATTCTATGGATCGCATCGTCTGGGATCGTGAAGGGATGATCTAGCTCCCGGTTTTCAGCCTCTGGCCAGAGTTTCGGCGTCTTCGTGACCTTATTTCGAATTCGATCTGGGTTTGGCGGCCTGCGAATGGTAGTCCCAAAGTCGAAATGTTGGATTCCTTTGAGGTTTGTGCCGAAAAAGAAAGTGAACGCGTTCTCCGTCAGTCTGCCAGTGTTGTCCCGAAATCGTGGTACTGGAATGCCTTCACCCAGCCTTATGGCGTTCAAAAACACCAAGCCCCGAGACCAAGTTGGAACCAAACCAGACTCCTCATTGTCGGACTCTCCATCGCTACCCACATCGTTGTCGTCAGTTGGTGTTCCGAAGGCCATGACGTCCAGGTGAACTTCGCTCCTGTCCTCCAAAGGCAGCACCGCCTTCATGAGCTGTTTACAGCTTGCTCCCTTGTCCGGCGACGAGTGAAGACTGTTGATGAGCCAGGATGCCGCTGCGGTCAAGAGCAGGGCCGGCATTTTAACTCGAAGAGACCCATCATAGTCAGCTTGCCACTGCAAGACAAACTTGAGCGCTGCAGCCCTATACGCCCGCAAACTCCTAGTGTCATATGTAAGTTTCTCTTACTTCCAAGTCAAATACAGTATTCCTTACCAGAACACCTTCTTATGGAAGGAGATCAGCCATGTACGAGCGGCGCTGAGATGTTGCAACAAGAGAACTTCCTCCGCATGCTCCAAAGGTACCCTAACTTCCATCCTTGCGAGCGACCAGTTACGGCTTGCTGCGTTACTATAGGTATCGTAGAGTCCTTCGATGAACGTGTCGACCTTTCCCTTGAGTATATCCGACGGTGTGATGAACTTTCCACGGTGATAACCCTCGGGCCGATAAGTGAGCGCCTTGTCAGTGGTGTACAGTTGAAAGTACCTAACGTCGTAGGGACCTCTCGTGTGGAGACCGGGCGAGATGCGACAGCCAGAGATTGAGGGCATATGAGAGACCATATCCCGTGTATATTTGCTACTGCCTGGACGAGAAATGCTCGCTGCTCGGTTTTCTGGGATACTGATAACAGCCTCGACGATATGACGGTGGGAGTCCGTTCGCCAAGCCAGGCATCGTTCTTCAAGGGATACGAATTCGACGCCTACGTCAATGTACCAGGTGCCGCTCTCTCCCATCTCTTCTCTCGACAGGTCGTGATCAGCTAACCAGTCCCCTAGAGTACGATCTGCAGCGTCGGCCCCTACGCTATGGCCGCTTCCATGTTTGACCCCTCGAATTTCGTGCAAAAAGACAAGGCCTCTCCCCCAAGCCACACCGTTCTCCTCCAATGAAGAACGTATCCTCTGCCCTATCATGGATACGTACCACGCATCAACCACCTTCGATGAAAGAGCCAGCTGCCCTGTGCGGCCTCTCGCCCTCCACATCTCTCCTTCATAGGTTGATGGCCATTCTGCCGACTGGGCAGGCGTCAATTCCACGATTGCTGGCCGCAAACCCTGGTTGTAGAAGCTCTTCATCTCGTCCTGAGTGAGCTGAGGACTGCGGTTCGCTCGATAAAGACCAGGGATTAGTGCCCGAACGGAGCCGCGTGTACCCCATTTCCCAACACAAATATTTGGGACCTTGTGGATGGCGAGGGTCTCCAAGGTCTACATATGGATAGTAGTCAACATAATGCCGAATTTAGGAAGTAAAATTTACTAGCATCGCCGATTTGAAACGGGTGGGTGATGTGGATATCCGTCGTGAGTGTATCCGTCAACTTTGGCACTGGAAACACTGAAAGTTCCGTCTTCACCAGGATATCGTCGGCGATCCCTAGCAGGGAATCATAGTCGCGCCTCGCTTCCACCTCTTCCTCATCCTGGAGGGCGTCTAGCAACGGATTTAACCTGATTTCCTCCCCTTCATCAACCCCATTGAGGACGTATCTAACGAACGCTGCATCGTCGCTGTTCATAAGTTCCTGGGCACGTTGACAGAATTGGGCAACGGATAAGTCCATGGCACGGAGTTTGTGATGTAGCGTAAAGCACGTATGGGAGAGGGAGTATTTTCTGAAGACAAGGACGTCTAATTGGTAGGGTCAGGGCCAGGGGACGTCATTTTAAACCAAACCAAAGGGAAGCCTGTCATAGCCTCGTGCATTCTGAATGTCAGTTCCAGCTGGCGCCTTGTAATGTGCGGTGTCACATTTCCTTCTGGAACGAAAGTCCATTATGCTATATTGGCGATATAGTTTGTACTATGCCCCGCCTCGTGAATAACATCCTTCAAATCGCCTCTGTTGGTAGCGGAATATATTTTTACCAGTATGATCACAGTGACAGCCTTCGGGTCGCGGAAATAGAAATTTCAATGTTAATTCACCTGATGAACGACGGAATGCAGGAATCAAAGGTATTTCAACGAGGTACCGTACGCCTAGTTTCTACACCAAAGTACACTCTTGTCTACAGAAATCTCCATGCCTAGTCTCTCTCTTCACGGTGCATTCGCCAGCTTCTTCGTCGTCGATGACTGCAAAGTCGACGGACCTTGGCGTTTCAAGGGCTTTCAACGTTTAACAGGAATGACGTCCCTCTCCCCGGAAGATCCGCCGTTAGGATGGAGTGCAAGAGAAATCGAGCTCATCAGGGCCTATCTTACGGAATACTCAATGCAAGAAGAGAAGTATCGCATGTCCTTTACAAGAAAGAAGCTAATCAGCTCTGCGAACGGACGTCAACTTTGGGGCCGCTTAATTCAACAGATATCAGACAAGATTGGCCTTCCCGCTCTGATCTCTCAGTCGATGGAGGAGGGTGGCGTCAATCCTTTCATGGTTCAGTCGCAGACGGGAACTTGGCCGCAGGCAAAGCAGTGCGTCAGTCGATTCTCAGATTATGTCGGTCAGAAGCTTCTGGGGGATGAAGCGGTTCCAATGGGTCTAATGATGAGGGGCGATCTCTTCGCCCCCATCTCTGCGATAATCCAGGTGCACTGGGGCAGTCTTTCTCGGAAAAATCTTCGTTTCTCTGCGCAAATTCAGAAGATGGAGGCCGATGCCACCAAGGCTCTTTTAGGTTAGTCGTTGATTGTCTGTCTTGGAGTCTCTCTAACTAACGAATATCTAGTGGCACAGGGTGGGAATGCCACGAAACAGGAGGTGCGGGTGGCCATCACGAAGATAAACCGGTGGAAGGTAGTCGCCATCGCGCAACATGCAAAGCCGCAGATAGTGGAAAGACTGCTCCGCACAGGCGAGCAACTCAAGTCCATAATCGACAGCCTTGTCATTCAACGAGAGCAAACACGAGTTACGAGCAAGGGTGAGTACAACGCAAGCATCACAAATGCTGCACTTGACACCCCCGCCACTTTGACAGGAAAAGGCAGGCTATCGCACGCCAGTTCAGACCTCTCCACGCCGGAAGACATAGAAGAGATCCTGTTGTATTATCATGACCTCTTCTCCGCTTCATCTGAGGAAGCTACTGATTCAGTGCTCGAACCCGATGTGAGCGAAGGCGGGTTTTGGCGGTCAGAAGGCCAGGACTCAGTTGGAGTGGAGTTCGAGATGACTTTAGACGACAAGGTCCTGAACGATCGGCTTGGCTTTCACGACAACCTGCCTTCTCCTTTCAACAAAACCCGGGACAGGATGGGAGGGAATTTGTGGGATGGTGCTAAGCTCGCTGAAGAAGACAATGAGCCCTTCTCTTTACGGCCACATCAAACTATGGGTGTACATGCCCTTCTCAGGAGCGCGCTGTCGTCATCTTCATCAGACCAATGTCCTGGAGTGCTGATCGCTGATGAAATGGGGTTAGGAAAGACATTCCAGAGCGCCGCACTGATAGGCTTCTTTGTAGATATTTCGTTCAGACACGAACGAGGCGTCGATTTCCCCAAGATTCTTCGTAAGTTCCAATCCATCCCACTCGGCACTGCTATGACTCAGATCCACAAATATTAGAGGAAACTCCGTATCTCGGTAGCCACCGCCTGGATAAAGCGCTCCCTAATCTCCCTTACCTCTTTATCGTGCCGCCCACTCTCCTTGATCAATGGGTGGGGGAACTGAAAACTTGCTTCAAGAAGGGGTCTGTCGACCTGTTCGTCTATCAGGCTCAATCTAGGAAAGCATTTTGGTTGGAGAAGGGGGGTTTCTTCAAGAGCCTACAACCGATGAATCGAAGACTCATTGTTACCTCTCACTCCGTTAGTACCATTTTTCACCAAATGCGAGTGATTCTGACCGGCGATCTTGTCAGGCCCTACAAGCAGACTTCGCGCTTATCTATACTTATCAACCACCGACGACAACACTTTTAAAGCCGTGGGTTGATGCGAAACGGAAGCCATTAGGGAACTCTGTCGACAAGACGCTTTTTGATCTGAAATACCTCGTCGTCACAATTGACGAAGCTCACACATATCGGAACCCAGGGGTCAAACAATGTGCCGCCACCACAATTCTCAGCTGTTCCTCATTGAGGCTCGCAATGACTGGCACTCCTCTGCAAACATCGACGAGGGTACGTGCTATTGGGCTGCGCCAGACATTGGAGGCTGACTTCTCTCCAAACTAGGACTTGTCTGCAATGGGGCGGCTCATCAACGTCCCATGGTTCGCAACTGATGAAGCGTACCAGCAAGAACGTGATGATATGAAGACGATCAGACGACTATCTGCCACGAAAAACAGACCTGCGGACCAGGACGGTCTCCAGGAGGCGAGGGTTCAAATTTCAACTCGCATCAAGAATAGATTCAAAGGGAGGATCCTTTGTCGCTCTCCAGGAACAATCGGCCAAGACGGAAAGCCGCTTGTGAACCTACCTCAAAAGCGCCGTATTACCCTTGAGATCGAACCCACCCCCCGAGAGAAGGTGATCTTTGAGAAGAATGCCAATACGACAAGGGCAGAGTACGTGTCATAGCCTATTGATATGTGAGTCTGCGTTGGCACTTATACTGCATGACCAGCTTCTCTGGCAGTGACGCTCAGCTCCTGGTCATGAATCGAGGCTTCTATGTTCCCCACCGACTATGCATTGCCTACCCGCGAATCGGGAAAGAAGAAGAAGATGCCAACGGGAAGTCTCTTCCGTTTTTTGACCCCATCCCGCACTTTAATTCCCTCGAAGAATGGCAACCGATGAAGTCGACGAAGATACAGTCTGCCGTCGATCTTTGCGTTCACTTCCTTGCCAGTGACGAGGCTGGAATGCCTTATGTGTTAGATGGAGTCCTCGTGTTGCCGCCCATGCCGGACGAAGCAACGCCTTCTCGACAGAACAAGATTCTAATTTATCAAGAATACCCTTCCCTTGGACCGCTACTCAGAAATGTACGTTTCCCTTGCTTTAGATCCAATTGATTCTCATGGCCCATCGACATGTAGATTCTCACGTTACATGGAATACAACCGCTATGGATAGATGGGGGAATGAACACGAGGGCTCGTAGCAAGATTGTGAAAAAGTTCCATGCCAGCGACGAGTTCCGTGTCCTCATCATTTCATCGGTTGGATCAACCGGGTTGAATCTCGCCATTGCTAACATTGTGGTCTTTGTGGTATGGATCTACCTCAATTTTAGATGCCTTTTAATTGTTGTACTAGGACCAACCGTGGAGTGCTCTCGAACAACACCAAATCGAGAATCGATGCTATCGACAACCGCAAAAGAAGGACGTCTTGTGCTTCATGCTACTCATACGTGGTACTGCAGATATCATCCTCGCAAGTCACGCTCTCGGAAAACGGGACCTCTCTGAGTCCTTCCTCCCTGGCGGCCCAGATCCCTGTCAGGAGAACTGGGAAGGAACCAATTACATCCAAGGTATTTTGACCCAAAAATCACTTGCGCTCGATGCTGGCGAGGAAATGGAGATCGATGGTGAAGATATTTCGGGTACAGGAAAGACGCCGTCAAGGCGTAAGTCCAAACCAAAGACGGAAAAACCCGTTACTTTGTCTGCGCCTGTCACCTCCACTGGTGAGTATCCGTCGAGGACGGCGACATTGCTTCTCAATGCCTCCACAGCTTTAGAACACATGGACGATGCTATCACGATTGATGTTGAGGAGAAACAAGTTGATGAAAATCGTTCGGGAACAGGAAAGACGTCAAGGCGTAAGTCTAAGTCCAAGAAGGAAAAGCCCGTTACTTTGTCTGCGCCTGTCACCTCCACCGGTGAGTATACACTAAATTCTGCGACATTCTTTTTGAAGGCTCCCATAGCTCTAGAAAACACGGACGATGCTACACTTCCGTACGCATCTGAATTAGGTATCGTGTAATGTGTAATTGTCTGGAAAGTTTACCTCACGACCTCACTTTCAGAGGACGATATCCCTCGTCCCAGCGACGTCAAAGGCAAAAAGGGCAAGCAGAGTTTCCCCGGAGAGAGTAGCAAGAGTACGTTGAGTGCAGGCTGATCAATTTACAGCTGACAAGCCCTGAATCTAATAGACAGTGCTCAACGACTTAGGACGACCGATGTTGATTCCGATACGCCAATGGATACATCAATATCATCCGCCAAACCCAGAAAACATACTAAGACGTTCAGGAAAAGTAAGCAAAGCCGATTAATTTCAGCGCGACGTGACACTCAATATACTGATTAGAAAAACCGATAAGTGCGGAGACTGTCGAAGATTCTGATGGAGAGAATGACAACCGTGATGTCTCCGTTCAATCCAAGCAGACCTTGTCAGACGGCAAGCAAATCTTGGGCACGGTTATTGGCCAAGACGTCGCTGGTACTCACGTTAGCAAGTCTGCGTCCACAAGTGAGTATTATCATTGGGTACCAACGGTGTCAATGATCCAACGCCTACCACAGAGAAACCCTTGACATCCCTAGTCTCTTACAGCTCAGAAGACAGTCAACCCGGTACGTTCTGTCCGATTATCCATTCTTACCACCCGCAGATAATCATGTATCTTCAGACGAGTCCTCTATTCCCGGGATCCCGTCAAATCGTGAGTCATCTATCGGAAACTTTCATGGTCTAATTCATACGCATATCTGAATATTAGCAACAGTCGATGTTGAGGGACTTATTCCTGACCTTCAGCATGTGGACGTCAACAAGGGGAATTCGACAGCGGGGAGCGAGAACGAGAATCAACCGGAGATATTGGTTGGGGATGACCTGTCGAATAATGAGATAACCATCGACTTGGACGAGGACGAGGATATACGTAGCTTTCCCAGTGTCTCAAGGCATCAGAGCGCAGAACCTTCCAATATCCCGTTATTTGTGGACTTGGACTCCGACGATGGTATGACCAGCTTCATCCCTACCGAAGGTGATCTGATTGATAAGCCAGATATGGATGTGGGTGACGAATCAACCTCCAAGAAGCCTACAATCTCTTCGCATCGGCGAAACCGTGACCCATATCCCGACACGCCTCAGAAAAAGCGGGACAAAGATAGCAAGCGTGTCAGGTTCTCGCCGAGGCCTACCTCACCTACGCCTGGAAGTACTCTTGGAAAGACGAAGCTGGGCAGAAAGGCGGAAGGATCTCGTGCTGGGCGACTTGCAAATCTGCAAGCCCTCAGGTCTGGGGCCAATGATCACCTCAATTCTGGGGTAGAGGCAGCGCCACACTCATCACAAGAGACTGTAGACTCAATTGGTCGAGGGATTAACGCTTCACCGCCAATTCCCTCAGAACTGTCGAACGAAGACTCAGATGAGTTTGAACAGCCAAGGCCTCCGTCGTTTCTCCAAAGCCTCACTAGGAACAAAGGTTTGTGTTACTCTAATCTCATGACAATACGGACGGCTCAGTGCACTTTGTTCTACAGCAGTCTTGCATTCACACGCTGAACAGCCGCCACATCGACAACCTACCAGATTCTCTGCTCACAGCACTGACGTCGAGCTCAAAGATCTCCCCGCGCTGACAAAGAAGCCAACAAACCCGTTCAAAGCAAAGAAAAGGCGCTAGTAGTGGTGATATCGTAGTCGTCTCCCCTCCCCTCCCGTCATTAGTTTTACTTTTGTGTACGAAAACGCAGTACTCAATAAGTATTTTCATTATCTCTGAGGTCTCAGCACAATGTGTCAGTCCTGGACGGTCAAGATAGACGTGGACGTACTCACCGTGTATTTGTGTCGTTGGACACGCTGCTTGTATTATTCGTCGCGTAAAACAGCATGCACAAAATGAACATGACACAAATTGTCAGTCCTGGACGGTCAAGATAGACGTGGACGTGCTCACCGTGTATTTGTGTCGTTGAACACGCTGCTTGTATTATTCGTCGCGTAAAACAGCATGCACAAAATGAACATGACACAAATTGTCAGTCCTGGACGGTCAAGATAGACGTGGACGTGCTCACCGTGTATTTGTGTCGTTGGACACGCTGCTTGTATTATTCGTCGCGTAAAACAGCATGCACAAAATGAACATGACACAAATTGTCAGTCCTGGACGGTCAAGATAGACGTGGACGTGCTCACCGTGTATTTGTGTCGTTGAACACGCTGCTTGTATTATTCGTCGCGTAAAACAGCATGCACAAAATGAACATGACACAAATTGTCAGTCCTGGACGGTCAAGATAGACGTGGACGTGCTCACCGTGTATTTGTGTCGTTGAACACGCTGCTTGTATTATTCGTCGCGTAAAACAGCATGCACAAAATGAACATGACACAAATTGTCAGTCCTGGACGGTCAAGATAGACGTGGACGTGCTCACCGTGTATTTGTGTCGTTGAACACGCTGCTTGTATTATTCGTCGCCGTAACACAGCACGCACGAAATGAGTAGGCGTGGACGTACTCACCGTGTATTTGTGTCGTTGGACACGCCTGTGCTTTTATTCGTCGCGTAACGCAGCACGAAATGAGGATGAAACAATATGTCAGTCCTGGACGGTCAATTATGTAGAGCAAGTGAAGAACTTACAGTGATAGAGCTCGTTTATATGAATGAGATCTGCGTCGGGGCTGGCGAGCAGTCGAGGGCGATGGGTGGCCTACATATAACATTGTCAGCATGATTTTTAATTATCTTTGTTAGTACCTTACCTGGGCCAAAACAACATCTACGTAATGGTCGACGTCAGAAGCTACATCGATCGCGAATTTTACAAGCAATTCTGTCGACAAAAAATCGGAAGCTACATAATGCTACTATATATCACTGCGAAAAGGCGTTAGTGATGAATAGAAGGGTATATGTGACATTACTTACCAAACAAAATCCAAGTCGGACGCGGTCAAAGCCAGTCCCCCCCGAAACGTCCTGACTTCTTTTACGTTCCATCGCCGCGAAAATTTGACGTGAATGGTTATGGCGGGGGCGTCGTCGATGTAGCCCCTCACAGTCACGTGTGATTGTGACTCTGAGACGCTGTTATGCGGGGCCCCGCTAAAACAAGTTAGCGCAGAGCGAACGACAAAGAAATTGACTTACACGATGACGAAGTGAGTCAACGACTCGTAGTCGTGTCTCCCGTCTGCCTCGATCGTCGCCTGATTGGCGATCAACGCCGTCATTACTGCTGTTTGGAGTTGTTGTCGTCGTCCTCGGCAACGACGCGAAGCGAGAGTTGTCGAGATAATGTAGAGGGATGGCATTGTTAAGAGTGATAGTCGTTGTGTTGTATGGTGTGGTTGTTGGTAATGAGGTGAGGGCGAAGATGTGTGGTGACGGGTGTAGTGAGAGAGGCGCCGTTCGCCCAAATAGGAAGGGCGGGATTTGTCAGCGCTTTAGGCGCCCAAGACCAGACGACTACGGTTTTTCCATAGTCTAAGCGCCCGTGACGCGTGACTGATTAGTAATCGTGACGAGTGACAATAAAATAATAATTGTGACGACCCAAATTGGTAAATGTGACGCGTGACAAAAATATTACTTGTGACGACCCAAATTGGTAAATGTGACGCGTGACAAAAATGACAATTGCGACGACCCAAATTTGTACATAATGACGTGTGACATAAATTTGTAATCGTGACGCGTGACATACATTTGTAGTTTTCGACCACCGTTTTGTTTGCCCTGTATTCATTTGAGCTTTGTATTTGTGTGTACACACACGCACACACACACACTCACACATGATGGAATATTATGCTGGTTATTAACGATAATGCACACACAAAGAACGTGCCCACATTTGTCCGTCCGGGACGGCAAGTTCAAGTTGTCACATTCTCATCTCTACTTTCAACTAACCCATAAATGATGCTTTCTTCTCAACTCTTTACTTATTTATTACTTTACCTGTCGCCGCTGTGATCACAAGGTATTTTCTAGTAATTCTCAGCAGTCAACTCCACAGCAAGTCAAGTAAGTGAATACACGACAAACACGACGATTTGACGGTGTCGCTTCGCCGACACGCCAAATAATCGTGATTGCGTGTATCCACTTACTTGACTTGCTTGCTGTGGAGTTGACTGTTGACATGCACTGCGTATAGCCGTCCTGGACGGTCAGAAACATACTCTACAGCATATATGCTGAGTTTTTGTTGGTCCATACTTACTCATGATCCACTTGTGGCCGTCCAGGACGGCCACGCAGCGCGTATAGTGCTCACCCGCTATTGACTGATGTCTACCCGCTTTCCCACGAAATTATGACCGCCCCGAAATTGCTTCCGTTTTCCCACGAAACTGTCAGCGCTCCGATGTGCATTCCGCCTTCCCACGCACTGTCCCATTCCACATCCCACGCACTGACCCACTTCGTCTTCCCACGCACTGACCCATTGACTCCGTCTTGTAATAATATACATCGATGGAATCTGTTACAACATTCCCCACACCACCAATGCATCCCACCACACACCAGGTCGTCCAAGACGGCCACACAACTGTTCTATACATCTTATCAATCCCTATTTTCATCTTTGGCATTTTCAGCACCATTTCTCACTCCATCCCTAATGGTTTCCCCATTCCTTGCTCCTAAGCTTCATGCTAGTGCCTTTGCTACTGTTTTCCCTGTCACTAGTCTTCTAGCAGTGTTCTCTCATGTACCCTATTGTGTCCCTAATGTTTTTTCTACCACCATTCCTCTACATTTTCCCCTAGCATCTGTGTGTTATGCATCCCTGCTATTTTCCCTACCACCAATTCCCTACCATCTCTCTCATATGAACCCTGCTACTTCCCTACCATATTCCCTGCCACCAGCTCCGTATCATTTCCCTATCTCTGTATCCCTATCGTCCTCCCTATCACCATTTCCCTACCATCACTTACCCTACCCTAGGGAAAAAATTCCATCCCTAAAAATTCCCTAGGAAATATGAAAAACAATCCCATAACCCTAAGACTTGCAATATACAACAATGTAATATAATGTCCAAGACCAAAACACACCGACAAAAAACAACTTCAACACATGCTACGCAAGATACAACAATGTAATATATACATATCCTAATCTTCCCATCGCGCTAGCTTCATTAACATCCCACTTTGCCCCTCCGCCCACGCTTGGCACCGATCAGCACGAACAATTGCTGCCTCTTGCCTGTCTCGAGCTTTCTTCCCCTCTTTCTGACTTGTCGCAAGTCGCCCAGGTCCACCTTCCCCCCTCTCTTCACCAGCTTTTGCATTTCTGCGGGGAACCACTGTCATCGTGCTACCTGCCTCATCCTCCTCGTCCTCATCATCATCGCCTTCTGCTTCAGTCTCCGACGCATGTCCCTTCAATCCAACCATTGCTCGCAACTCCGCAATCTCCTGCTTCATCCCTTCTTGCCCCTTAAGTAGCCTCTCGAATTTCCCAACCCTGTCTCCCTGCGAGGCCACGCCTTCTTGGATTTCCCCCAGTAGTGCTCGCAACTCAGAGAGAGCAGGTGTTATATTGCACTCGCCTCGGTGGGGTTGAACAGAGCTGTTGTGAGCTTTCATCTTGCCTTGATGCGGTTTTAAGAAGTCCTCCAGGATTAGTCCACTCGTGCCTGGTTCCCGGAGGCCCCCACCCATCCCACCTAACTCGGCCAATCCCATTGTAGCATGGCTTTCACCTCCTTCGTTATCATCGCCATCGCAATCATTGCTGGAAAAGTCGAAGAAACTCTTCTCAGCCTCGGAGCTGACGAAATCGGCTTCGGATTTGAAAGGGTCAATATCCTCGGAGCTGACGAAATCGGTTTCGGATTTCAAAGGACGAACATCCTCAGTGCTGGCAGGTGATGGGCCAACTCCAGGTGAGACGGCAGCATCTTCGGAGGGGAGGGAACCCTGCAAATCTGCGTTGTCGGGGTGGAGAGGAGCCTGCAAACCTTCGTCGTCGGGCGGGACAGCATCCTGCGGATTTTCATTGTAGGAGCGGAGGGCAACCTGCATATCTTCACTCTTGAAGATGCAGAAAACCCTGGCAGCGATCTTATGGTGATACTCGTCGTTCTCGTCCACAAAATCGACACCGAATTGCTGTGAACGAGAGGACCTTAGACACGCTACAACGTCAAGAGGTACTTACCACTATATCATTGTTCCGGAGTTCGCATTTTTCAGACACTGCACGCGCTGGACTGATTCGTTCCCCGTTGATAAACGTCCCGTGCAAGCTCTCCACGTCTCTGATGAATATCTGCTGGAATGTGAGCCACGCTGTCAAAAGAGGCACGATAGGATGTACTTACCTGTCCCGCTTCTTCCCAGATTTCCGCATGGTTCTTGCTGAGTGCATACGAGTCGAAGTAGCCGTTCAGGGCGCTGACAGCAGATTTTGTATTAACCTGACGTCCAATTTTCACCCGTCGGCCATGAGCGAGGGAGATGTGCCTCGGGAGAAACGACTGGTCCAGAGGATAGAGGTAAACGGAGGCGTGGTGTGTGGACAGGAGAACTTTATGAAGCGCGTCGCGGTCATGTCGTAATGACCATTGCAATCGCCTGCGCAGGCTAGCTACTCGGAGGCGGTGAAGTAAACTTCGTAGTAATGGGAGCCGCAATCGCTTCTGCAAGCCATTCACGTGGAAGACGCACAGGGGTCGTATAGGGTGCAGCAATAGTCTGAGGCAGCGAGCGGCGCGGAGGCTTCTGGATCTGCCATTCAAATCCCTACAGACTAGAGATTCATGGGATAGGTAGGCATTCGCAACGTGCCTGGGTAATTCTGGCCACAGCTGATCTCCTTCCGCCTCCGACATCGACACTCCGTGTGAGCACATGGTGGTTGAAAAACTCCCGGGGTCACTGGGGGGCCGAAGGATTGACTGCCCTTGAGCCACGTGCTAGGACCCCGGATGATCTCTACAGGTCAAATAAGGGTGGTTAGGGAATTCCCTCTTTGGGAAGGTGGATGCGAAATTCCCTTATTGGAGAATAAGAATTTGGTCCACGATTGCGGGCAACATATGGAAGAACATGATAGTGCATAGTTCCGCTTCAAAAACCGTTTTCTCCCTAGGACAGCGATGATCAAGCCGGATGTGGCAAAAGGTGCCCTCGCACAAAAGCAGGTGGACGCGAATTCTAACATATCGCTTACCCCTCTCTCCACATCGATACAATTGATTTTGCCAAAAATATATGACATTGATTCCACATACTGCATAGATCTCCTACTTCTACGTACTTACATACTTCGCCTTGGCCGGCTTGAGTTCGGCCCATGTTGAGGGGTTCTCCTGTCGTCAATGTCACGTGACACGGGCGCTAACCCTATGGAAAAACCGTAGTCGTCAGGCATTCATTGTCATGTGACATTAGCGCTCATCCCTACGTAGACACCCATGGCTCCAGCACTTCGATGTCCATCCAGGCACGACGCTCTGTAGGTTCAGAAACGACACTCTGTAGGTAGCTCGTGTCGTTCTACAGGATATTGCCACCCGCGTCCACTGCCACACCTTGAGGATATATGCACGCCTAATTTGACCGTCCAGGAACGACACTCTGTACGTAGCTAGTGTCGTTCTACACGCAGGGTATTGCCACCCGCGTCCACTGCCACACCTTGAGGATATACGCACGCCTAATTTGACCGTCCAGGCCAGGAACGACACTCTGTACGTAGCTAGTGTCGTTCTACACGCAGGGTATTGCCACCCGCGTCCACTGCCACACCTTGAGGATATACGCACGCCTAATTTGACCGTCCAGGAACGACACTCTGTAGGTAGCTCGTGTCGTTCTACAGGATATTGCCACCCGCGTCCACTACCACACCTTGAGGATATACGCACGCCTAATTTGACCGTCCAGGAACGACACTCTGTACGTAGCTAGTGTCGTTCTACACGCAGGGTATTGCCACCCGCGTCCACTACCACACCTTGAGGATACGCACGCCTAACTTGCTAACTTGACCGTCCAGGACTGCCAGATGCTGTATTTCCATCCGAGTGCTCATCCTTTCTCTGAATCCCAACATAGTTTTGCATAACAAGAGTAGTATATACTGGAAATAAAAACATGCATAAATTTACAGATATAAAAAAAAACAATTACTCCTCTACCACCAGTTCGAAGTGGGTCATGTATTCTACGCTCAGATCAAGCCGTTCGTCCGAAAGATCAAGTCCAGTGGACATAGTGGCTCCGTGGGGCCTCAGACCTGGGACGAACCCCGAGTCATACCCGTCGCATTCCCGTAGTTCCCGCAATGCGTCCTGAGCCGGCCCTATATCCCCGTATTGACCCAGCAAGCGTATATAGACGCGGCATACCTGCTGTATGTATACCTCGTAAATATCTGCGTAGAAATCGAGGGGTCGACCGGTCGAGGTGGTGAAGGAATACTCGAAAGAAGCCCTTATATCCCTGATCAACGTGCGGGCCATCTCCGAGACCCTCCTGGTTTCATTTCCCCAGTGGCCCGTCATGGGGAATAACGCAGGTAGCAGTCTAGCTACCACACACACCACGAGGACATCCTTCATGCCCTCCGTTGATTTGACATCCGGCAGATGTTCCCACATTTTCTCTGTTTATGTAAGAACGATGAGGGCATGGTTGCATGCTGTGGTGAGAGACTTACCAGGTATTACCTCGGGGTTCATACACGCCTTGGAAACCATCTGGATCACATTTCCGATGATGGTTACCACGCACTCCCTGTGCTCCGTGTTCGTTGAGAGTCGGATAGCCTCTGTGAGTACCAGAGAGAACATATGGCGGTGAATTGAACGGCCTTGGTAAAAGTGGCTGCCCATGAACACGGTGGACTCATCAAGAGTGACCACCATGTGGGGGCAGCCTCCAGGCATAACGCTTGTCAACCAGTTAGCAAAGGCCCACTAAGAATTTTATGCAGGACTTACAGGGCTGTTCCGGGCTCCAGGATCGCGTAGTCAATTTCGTATTTCCCTGAGTCTAGGACGGCGTCGTCCAGCATATATGGCGATGTTTGCCAATCGATGGGCCTCGACCCGAAAGGATCCTCCTTTCTACGGAGTACCGCCCACAGCTTTCGCCCGTATTTGGGAACCACAATGGATCCGAAGCCGTTGGTGTCGACATGTAGGTGGTGCCAGGTCCAAGGCGTTGCGGCGATGGTCCATGTCAAAGCCACCATGTCTGGCGCCGTTCGTGCGTTTGGATAGGACCACATTGCCGAGTTGCAGATCCTATCCAGACTGTCTTCCGACACCAACGGCACCCCCGCTGGCAAGGGGCCCGGGAGGTCAAGCCAATTGATCGACTTTGCCTCTGGGTCGTTGCCAATGTCGATCATTTCCTTAAGCGTGCATATCCTATGCCGCTCGCCGCCTTCCGGGCCCATCTCTACCGACTGATCTATTGAGGGGCGTAAGCATACGCATGTGTTTCTTTGGAAATGACGCGTACCGCTACCAATAACCTTTGCATCAAGGCATCGGTTCAGACCCATTATGGCGTCTGAAAAGCTGTCTGCTCCCCACGAGGGGAGATCCTTTACCAATACGGCCCTCTCCTTGAGAGCCTCCCCAATCATCGACGGGGTCCACTTCGTGTATTCTTCATAAGAGACGACCTGGATGAGAGCGCGGCCCCCATCCTCGTTCCCATCCGCTGGGCCTGATGCCGCCACCTTGCGCTGTATCCCCCTCATTAAGGCAAGGAAGGTGTTTAGATCATCTTGTGACTGGAAGCGGTATGAGATAGGTTCAATAAAGCCGATTTTTTACGTACGTGGAAAGAGGGCTGTATTTCTACAGGCGCCCCACGGGTGTCAGAGAGGATGTGGGAGACGGGGGGAGAGAAACGCTTCAATCAAGTTAGTACTTGGACGTTGTGGTCGATTCCGGACCTACCATCTCGGTAGCCTTGCCTACCAGCTTAGCTATTTTTGGGAAGTTTTCATCATCACGCGTGTTCCTCTTCGGTTCTGCCGCCGGGGGGGGAGTCTTGATGCGATATTGGACATTGAGCGCCGCAGCCCGTTTTGGCCGGACAGGCCTATCAACGGAGGGCGGCTGTTGGGGATGGTTGATGTCAGATGAAGGCTTTTTCTTATTGTTCTATTGACATACCTTTGAATGCCTGAGCTTCTTCAGAGCGAGAGGACCGTAGAGGCGTCTAGAGGCGCTTCTGGATGGCCCAGCCGGCTCTTCGTCGTCGTGGGCATGATTTCTTTTTGTCCCTCGAGTGGGAACGACCTTCGCACCGCCTTCGCCTTGAGAGTCGTTGTCGTCGTCGTCGTCGTCATTGTTGTCGCGTGGTGGTTGTACACTTGAGCCACGTTGGGCTCTCGCATCTGCTCGCGTGGGGGATGGCAATTGAGTTTGTTGGGGAGGAGATGGTGGCCGAGAGGGCTGTGATGAGGCAGGCGCTCGATGGATTGATGCAGTGGGAGGGTTTTCTGGACCTCCTGGCGAGGGCGGCATCATGGGGTCGTCTTGTGGGTTCTCTGGACCTCCTGGCGAGGGCGGCATCATGGGGTCGTCTGGTGGGTTCTCTGGACCTCCTGGCGAGGGCGGCATCATGGGGTCGTCTGGAGGATTCTCTGGACCTGCTGGCGAGGGCGGCATCACGGGGTCGTCTGGAGGATTCTCTGGACCTCCTGGCGAAGGCGGCATCATGGGGTCGTCTGGTGGGTTCTCTGGACCTCCTGGCGAGGGCGGCGACATGGGGTGGTCGGGAGGGTTCTCTAGAGGTCTTTGTTGGGGGGCAGGGGGGTTTTGTGGGCCTCCTTGCCGGTCTTGATTCCCTGTCTTGTCCGTCGGATCGCTGCTAGACGCGGAACCTGGGAAAAGCGGCTCCAGCTGTCTGAAAAACAATTGGGTTTCTGGGGCTATTTCAAGCCCCATGGTATTCGATTTGTCGTTGTAATTTGTGAGCTGTTTGAGACCATTAAACAGACCCAGGATTGTGTCGGAAATGCCAGCGGGGTTGAGAGAGATTTCCTTCACCGTACCCCATATGAGGTGCTCTAATCTACATATTTCCTCAGGGCGCGCGGAGCCCAAATGCCGCCACATCTATGGGATTTTTCTTTAGCTTGGAGTGGAGATCGGTAGGGAGACTCACCAGTAGGTGCCAGTGCCTGGCCACATACTTTCCGGTCAAGTCCTTCGTCTCCATCAGGATGATTGGCGATATTGTCAACGCCTGATGGAGTGGTATCAATAATGCTCGCGGGCCTGCTCGGCTCGTCGCCCTGTAGTCAAGAAGCTCGGTTGCCTTGATGGCTTGAACCTCCTCCCAAGTTTCGGGGACTTCCTTGCCCTGTTTTTTTTGCTGAGATCCCTATCGTTCTCAAGACCGTGTTAACTCACCTCCATAGCGTACCTCAATCCCATTGCGGCAAGGACCAGATTCGCGACGATCTTCGCGCCGCTCCCGAATTTCTTTGAGCTGTTGAAGATCGTGTATAGGTTCGCGACTTCGTCTTCCCCGAGCTCGATCGACACCAGGACGTTCTTGGTTTGGTATTTCGCCAAGGCGCGTATCGCCTTCCCTATGACTGCCGGCCAATCGAAGAGTTTTCCAATGTTTTCCATACTCGTACCGGATAGCTTGACGCTGCCTTGGGGTTGTGGGTACGCTTGGGAGAGTGGGCGCTCAAGATCAAGGTTCATCGCCGCGAGGAGGGAATATGTTGCGATAGAGGATATGACATATGGCCCCCTCTGGTTGTCTTGATATGGGTTGTTAACCCAAGCCTGTAATTCCTTTCGTCCTCTCATCACCTGCTTTTCTAAGCAAGTGAATTGGTTCACCTAGAAGTAGACTTGAGTGACGTAAACTTGTAGCTATTTTGAGACTTGCCGTTAGTACGTGCTCCAAGTGACCTAGTGGAAGCATCCACGGAAGGTCGTCTATTCCAAGATCTTCCACTATGCGAAAGAATGTGCCCGTGGATCTTGGATGAAGCCATTAAGCAACTGTTGACCGAGATGATGATGAAGACCTTACCCACGCTGGCCCGATTGCTCGCCGCTGCCAGATGGCCCGCCCAATTGATTGTGGTGCTCAGCAATATTTTGAGAGATTGAGGACATGGAGGAACAGTGGATCGTGCGTTGACGCTGGTTGGTGATTGTGGTTGAATGAAGAAGTGGGATTTCTTCTCACGATCCAACGGGATCGAATCACATGGCAAATAGGGGTGATCATTGACTTACACAGGGGATGCATTGCGTTGCATTGAAGTACCAATGCATTAAAATATGTTTTCCCTGTACGGACGTCTCTATGTGTGGGTGTTTATACTCTGTGCTGCCAGACGTTGACCCAAGAATTATGGATGAACTAAATGGCTACATAAGGTCCTTCCAGGACGGACGTGTGACTACATTCCGTGAAGCCAGAAGTATACCCAGGAACTATGCGTGAGCTAACTAGCTACAGAATGTCGCTCTAGGACGGACATCTAGGTTTGTGCGCACGTTGACCCTGGAACTTTTAACGGAGGGGCTAGCCACAGAATGTCGTTCCAGGACGGACATCGCAGTTCGAGATGCTCATTCAACAGACATAAGTGCACGAGATGGCCACAGAATGTCGTTCCTGGACGGACAACATACTGTCTATAATCCGCCAGATTAAGCGCCCGTGTATTCTTGCACTTGGCTACGGTTTTTCCATAGTTCAAGCGCCCGTGTCACGTGACTCAATCTGACGCATTTCCGTCCAGGTCCAATAATCCGTACAAATGTTAGATCAACCGCGAATATAATGACTCCCTTAAGCGCTGCAAATCAGTGTAAAAAATATGCACCCCTTTTGAGGCCCAATATTGCCATTTTCAATATCCACACAGCGCGAGATTTGAACGATCTTCCCCAAAGTACGGGTTGTAAATCGTGAACTCTCCACCAAACGCGTCGGTTTCTTCACGCAAACCACAATGGTAAGCAAGGTCCACACATTCTACAATCATCCCTTGGGTCCCAGTCCTCCGGACTCCCACCATTCGTGATTCAGGCGGCCCGAGCGAGAGATCGCTGGCGGCTACGAATTTCACACATTCGCGTTGCAACGACGAGTTGGATAGACAATGTAGAATTCCCCTCATTCGCGATCACGCGGCATGTCGTGGATCTCCTATTATAAGGGCATATGAACAACTCGTCACTTCACGCATTTGCCCTCCATCCTAGTAGCCAATGCCTGAACCTGCACGCAACGTAAGTCTTATCCACCACCTTCTTGAATTATGCATACTGATTCCAGCTCGAAAAGCTCGAACCTGGTGGGCGTTCTCCAAGCCCGCCTAATACACAACGAACTCGGAATAACGACAACGATGATGCTGGTTCTAGCCCACCTCCCGAACAGACCCCTTCTTCTATAGCTGTGGATTGGGACGAGTTCGCGCGGCTTGTGGCAACGGCCGTTGTCATGGAAAGCATTCCGTTTCCCACCCCCGATGACGAGCCTGAGTTCGTCATCAATACTCTCTACAACTTCCTAGAGAGTAGAAACCCTCGTCCACAATGGACAATACCCAGTCTGGAGGTCGCCGTGTCAACACCACACGGCGAACCGATGGAACTACACCAAGGCCCTCGCGTCTTTCATGAAACTGTCACATACATCTAGTGAGTCCTGAATTGTCCAGCAAACGCGGCTTGCTGACCCAGTTCTCAGGCCATTTGCTTTCGAATCCTCGCGGGGACGTGTAATGTTCGCCATCCCTCATCGCTTTCCCATTTCTGCCCTCGTGTTTAGCCGATATGGCGACACCGTCCGCATAACAGTGTCTACTTCGAATCCCAACGGTGGATTTTCGTAGCTAATTCGTGCATTAGAAATCGTTGGGTCAACGCCTGGACGTCAGCCAGCAATGACTGTCGCGTTACACAGGTGCTTAATACTGCAGATTATTGACAGCTCAAAAGACCATCGGGCTGTATGATGTCCGTCCAGGAACGACACTCTGTGGCTCGTGCATTCCAAATTCCTGGGCCAATGTCGGGAAACACAGGATGGGCTACATACATATTAGTCTATTATTATGTTTTATTCGACGATTTCTGAGGCCAAAAGTCTTCAATGGTTGAGAACATGGAAAGGCCCCTTTGCCAGCGAGTGGCGCGGGAGGATTGGCGCTCGAGCATCATTTCATGATCACGACTGGCCTCCGCATCCCGCTGCTTGTCAGATGCAAGCCCATTTTCAACCCACCGGAACAAACCACCTGCCGAATACTGAGTGAAGCTATACCTGCTCTCTCCCTCACCGATCAAGGTATTTGAATGCTTCATTACGGCGGAGGGAATGAGGACAGTGGCACCAGGGGGGAACCTAATAACCAGTCCCAAATCCCAAAGCACCAGATGGCCTCCGTGGTCAGGGTTGAAATTCCCAAGCGCAGTGACGGCGCACCAGCCCCATGGAAGGTTGCCGCTGTCGACATGGGGGTAGCATACGGTTTGAGGGCCCATATTAAAGCTTGTACAGGCCCATGGTGAGTTCTTGAAGTTACGACGCAGCTGGGGGTGCCCTGCTAGGAGGGCTTCCATGGTCCTATGATAATAGTCATAGGTCTTTGGGGCATACGTAGCGAACCCACCTAGGTTTCCTGATTATGAGCAGTCTCACAGCAGGAAGTGAAGGGCTTACTTGCTGCAAAGCCGGCTAACCGACGAATGCCCTTGTTTTTGATAAGCAAACCGAGCAAACGTTGAACCTCAGGGCCACCTTCAAGTAGGTTTCCCGGCTTCTAAACAGTTGGGTTGGGTTATTTGGTTTCAATTAGGCATACAAACAAAACATCGACACCCACCTTTTGGCCACCGCCGTAAGAGATACCTATAGGCGCAGTGGAGAAGGGGCCGCGTCGATTTCCTTCCTGATGGAAGCATTCCTCTGAAGAAGCCTGCAAAATGGCTTCTGTTGCATCGTCTATTGCGTCCTTCCACCCTGGGTCAGCAGGCTGGCCGAGCAGAGCGGACACAATAGACCCTCCGCTATCGGCGATGGGGATGCTAGTACTAAAGTCTTGTCTAATGAATGTTCTGCAGAACAACAGTAGAAATACTCACCGGCCGTCCCAGTCCACAAGCTTGAACCCTTTTCCCTCTATCAGCTGTTTCACAGTATACAGCGTCTCTTGGGGGTCTCGATCCCGGAGGCCAACCCAGCCAGTAGATGCCACAGGGAGGTCTGGGGCGCGAAGCTCGGTTTTCATGACAGTGGACCGTTGTCGATGACGCTTTGCTACTCCCTTGGTAAGGGTGTGAGGTTCAGCATCCTGAGCGTTCTGCTGTCGCTTATACAGGCGTTTTGCACGGCGTCTTGCGTCTTTGATGCCAGACCATTTGGCAGTTAGCTCTTTAACTTTAGCCTCTCGTTCTTCATCTTGGAGGCCGACATCTGGTAGCACTCCCAGTGGAGCTTCAGGCAAAGTAGGCGAAGGAGGGAGGGAAGATAATGGGGATAGTGGCTCATCCCATGGTGAGCTGGACGTGGATGGCATCTCCTCTTCCCTCCCATTACCGGTCCAGTCTGTAGTTTTCTCGTCGTCAGAATCTACAGCCTCACCAGCTGCCTCGAGCATCTCCCGCTCTCGTTTCTCCTCAAAGATTCTTTGACCAATGAAAAACTCCTTGATCCCTTTAATATGCGACGAGGAAACAGGTTCCCCAGCTGCGTATCTTTCTCCTGTGAACGCACTCAGCATGACGCAATGAATGAATGAGAAAGTGAGCGGGGACTGGTCCTTTGTAATCCACCTTACCAGGACGCACTCGACCTTTGTCTTAAGCAGTCAGAATGGGTCCAGGGTCGTCCCCATTTCACTGACTGGCTAAGTTTAGGCCGCGCGCTGCCTGGTAAGTTGAACAGCAAAGAACCGCCCCGAGCTAGGTAGTGCCCAGTTATAAACCTTTTTCATGCAAAGAGTGGGTCCAGGGTCGTCCCCATCTCTTTGCATGGCTAGGGATCATTGGGAACTACCCAGCGAGCGGTTTGACACCCAACTAACTAGGGCTCTCTCCAAAGGGCTTTTGCGACCATCCAGCGAAAACCAACTGAGTGGGAGTGCTCTTTGTCATCCACCTTACCAGGACGCACTCGACCTTTGTCTTAAGCAGTCAGAATGGGTCCAGGGTCGTCCCCATTTCACTGACTGGCTAAGTTTAGGCCGCGCGCTGCCTGGTAAGTTGAACAGCAAAGAACCGCCCCGAGCTAGGTAGTGCCCAGTTTTAAACCTTTTTCATGCAAAGAGTGGGTCCAGGGTCGTCCCCATCTCTTTGCATGGCTAGGGATCATTGGGAACTACCCAGCGAGCGGTTTGACACCCAACTAACTAGGGCTCTCTCCAAAGGGCTTTTGCCACCATCCAGTGGACCCGCATCGCGAAAATAACTTGCTAAATACGGACTTACCAGTCATTTTGGTTGCCTAGAGCACTGCGAAAGGTATTGGAAAAAGCTATCAACAAACAAGACGCGTAAAGGAAAAAACGTGACTGAGTCACGTGGCGCGGGCGCTTGAACTCTGGAAAAACCGTAGTCAAGTACGCCAATACACGGACGCTTAATCTGGCGGATTATAGACAGTATGATGTCCGTCCAGGAACGACATTCTGTGGCCATCTCGTGCACTTATATCTGTTGAGTGAGTGTTCAATGTCGCCTAGGACTGTGATGTCCGTCTAGGACCGACATTCTGTGGCCAGCTCGTGCATATCTGTTGAATGAAGCGTTCAATTTCGCCTACAGTATGATGTCCGTCCAGGAACGACATTCTGTGGCCAGCTCGTGCACTTATATCTGTTGAGTGAGTGTTCAATGTCGCCTAGGACTGTGATGTCCGTCTAGGAACGACATTCTGTGGCCAGCTCGTGCATATCTGTTGAATGAGCGTTCAATTTCGCCTACAGTATGATGTCCGTCCAGGAACGACATTCTGTGGCCATCTCGTGCACTTATATCTGTTGAGTGAGTGTTCAATGTCGCCTAGGACTGTGATGTCCGTCTAGGAACGACATTCTGTGGCCATCTCGTGCACTTATATCTGTTGAGTGACCGTTCAATGTCGCCTAGGACTGTGATCTCCGTCCGGGAACCATTTATTAGCAATAATTCAGTCAACATTCGTCCAGGATTCTGGATGCACGCACATACGCACCAGCTACTCAGTTCTCAGGCGTGGGCAGATGTATTCAGTAAAGTTTTTCTTGGCCACTACGTATTATATACATCCCAGATCATCGTCTACGGTTGGGGTTGATATAGATCGCGGGGCAAGGCCTCTTTGCTGTTGATGGAGAATCGCTGTTCATCCATTCCTCCATGTAGGCCCACCCCTTCCCTGTTTGAGCCTTCGTCGTCCAAAGTTTGTCCGTTTGAGCGAAAGGTAGCCAACAGAAGCGGTTCACCCGACGCTTGAGTTGCTTCCTCATATCCTCTAGACCAACGGAGTCCACACGAGCGCGGAGTTTGATCCAATCCTGGAACCAACGGGTGGTGTGGTAGCCCTGGACACGTCCACTCACGTCCTGTGTTTTGTCCGGGAATAATCTAGAAAAAACCCTACGCCATTCCTCAACGGATGCGTATTTCCACTGGAAGTCGTCGAAGAACTCCGTCGGATCGCCGATGTATGCGGATTCCCTGATGCGCTTTCTCTGATTGGCGTCTAGTCTACAATACGATGGATCCTGCCTGCTACTCCTATTCGGGCTCTTTTCGGCAAGATCGACGAGGAACTCCTTCCAGATCAACTCCAATGCGTCGTTTACGTTTCCAGGAAGGCCGTCGTCCACGGTGTCGTCATCTCCCAAGTCCGAGCCTTCATCCTGATCCATCGGTTGTATTCTATGGATCGCATCGTCTGGGATCGTGAAGGGATGATCTAGCTCCCGGTTTTCAGCCTCTGGCCAGAGTTTCGGCGTCTTCGTGACCTTATTTCGAATTCGATCTGGGTTTGGCGGCCTGCGAATGGTAGTCCCAAAGTCGAAATGTTGGATTCCTTTGAGGTTTGTGCCGAAAAAGAAAGTGAACGCGTTCTCCGTCAGTCTGCCAGTGTTGTCCCGAAATCGTGGTACTGGAATGCCTTCACCCAGCCTTATGGCGTTCAAAAACACCAAGCCCCGAGACCAAGTTGGAACCAAACCAGACTCCTCATTGTCGGACTCTCCATCGCTACCCACATCGTTGTCGTCAGTTGGTGTTCCGAAGGCCATGACGTCCAGGTGAACTTCGCTCCTGTCCTCCAAAGGCAGCACCGCCTTCATGAGCTGTTTACAGCTTGCTCCCTTGTCCGGCGACGAGTGAAGACTGTTGATGAGCCAGGATGCCGCTGCGGTCAAGAGCAGGGCCGGCATTTTAACTCGAAGAGACCCATCATAGTCAGCTTGCCACTGCAAGACAAACTTGAGCGCTGCAGCCCTATACGCCCGCAAACTCCTAGTGTCATATGTAAGTTTCTCTTACTTCCAAGTCAAATACAGTATTCCTTACCAGAACACCTTCTTATGGAAGGAGATCAGCCATGTACGAGCGGCGCTGAGATGTTGCAACAAGAGAACTTCCTCCGCATGCTCCAAAGGTACCCTAACTTCCATCCTTGCGAGCGACCAGTTACGGCTTGCTGCGTTACTATAGGTATCGTAGAGTCCTTCGATGAACGTGTCGACCTTTCCCTTGAGTATATCCGACGGTGTGATGAACTTTCCACGGTGATAACCCTCGGGCCGATAAGTGAGCGCCTTGTCAGTGGTGTACAGTTGAAAGTACCTAACGTCGTAGGGACCTCTCGTGTGGAGACCGGGCGAGATGCGACAGCCAGAGATTGAGGGCATATGAGAGACCATATCCCGTGTATATTTGCTACTGCCTGGACGAGAAATGCTCGCTGCTCGGTTTTCTGGGATACTGATAACAGCCTCGACGATATGACGGTGGGAGTCCGTTCGCCAAGCCAGGCATCGTTCTTCAAGGGATACGAATTCGACGCCTACGTCAATGTACCAGGTGCCGCTCTCTCCCATCTCTTCTCTCGACAGGTCGTGATCAGCTAACCAGTCCCCTAGAGTACGATCTGCAGCGTCGGCCCCTACGCTATGGCCGCTTCCATGTTTGACCCCTCGAATTTCGTGCAAAAAGACAAGGCCTCTCCCCCAAGCCACACCGTTCTCCTCCAATGAAGAACGTATCCTCTGCCCTATCATGGATACGTACCACGCATCAACCACCTTCGATGAAAGAGCCAGCTGCCCTGTGCGGCCTCTCGCCCTCCACATCTCTCCTTCATAGGTTGATGGCCATTCTGCCGACTGGGCAGGCGTCAATTCCACGATTGCTGGCCGCAAACCCTGGTTGTAGAAGCTCTTCATCTCGTCCTGAGTGAGCTGAGGACTGCGGTTCGCTCGATAAAGACCAGGGATTAGTGCCCGAACGGAGCCGCGTGTACCCCATTTCCCAACACAAATATTTGGGACCTTGTGGATGGCGAGGGTCTCCAAGGTCTACATATGGATAGTAGTCAACATAATGCCGAATTTAGGAAGTAAAATTTACTAGCATCGCCGATTTGAAACGGGTGGGTGATGTGGATATCCGTCGTGAGTGTATCCGTCAACTTTGGCACTGGAAACACTGAAAGTTCCGTCTTCACCAGGATATCGTCGGCGATCCCTAGCAGGGAATCATAGTCGCGCCTCGCTTCCACCTCTTCCTCATCCTGGAGGGCGTCTAGCAACGGATTTAACCTGATTTCCTCCCCTTCATCAACCCCATTGAGGACGTATCTAACGAACGCTGCATCGTCGCTGTTCATAAGTTCCTGGGCACGTTGACAGAATTGGGCAACGGATAAGTCCATGGCACGGAGTTTGTGATGTAGCGTAAAGCACGTATGGGAGAGGGAGTATTTTCTGAAGACAAGGACGTCTAATTGGTAGGGTCAGGGCCAGGGGACGTCATTTTAAACCAAACCAAAGGGAAGCCTGTCATAGCCTCGTGCATTCTGAATGTCAGTTCCAGCTGGCGCCTTGTAATGTGCGGTGTCACATTTCCTTCTGGAACGAAAGTCCATTATGCTATATTGGCGATATAGTTTGTACTATGCCCCGCCTCGTGAATAACATCCTTCAAATCGCCTCTGTTGGTAGCGGAATATATTTTTACCAGTATGATCACAGTGACAGCCTTCGGGTCGCGGAAATAGAAATTTCAATGTTAATTCACCTGATGAACGACGGAATGCAGGAATCAAAGGTATTTCAACGAGGTACCGTACGCCTAGTTTCTACACCAAAGTACACTCTTGTCTACAGAAATCTCCATGCCTAGTCTCTCTCTTCACGGTGCATTCGCCAGCTTCTTCGTCGTCGATGACTGCAAAGTCGACGGACCTTGGCGTTTCAAGGGCTTTCAACGTTTAACAGGAATGACGTCCCTCTCCCCGGAAGATCCGCCGTTAGGATGGAGTGCAAGAGAAATCGAGCTCATCAGGGCCTATCTTACGGAATACTCAATGCAAGAAGAGAAGTATCGCATGTCCTTTACAAGAAAGAAGCTAATCAGCTCTGCGAACGGACGTCAACTTTGGGGCCGCTTAATTCAACAGATATCAGACAAGATTGGCCTTCCCGCTCTGATCTCTCAGTCGATGGAGGAGGGTGGCGTCAATCCTTTCATGGTTCAGTCGCAGACGGGAACTTGGCCGCAGGCAAAGCAGTGCGTCAGTCGATTCTCAGATTATGTCGGTCAGAAGCTTCTGGGGGATGAAGCGGTTCCAATGGGTCTAATGATGAGGGGCGATCTCTTCGCCCCCATCTCTGCGATAATCCAGGTGCACTGGGGCAGTCTTTCTCGGAAAAATCTTCGTTTCTCTGCGCAAATTCAGAAGATGGAGGCCGATGCCACCAAGGCTCTTTTAGGTTAGTCGTTGATTGTCTGTCTTGGAGTCTCTCTAACTAACGAATATCTAGTGGCACAGGGTGGGAATGCCACGAAACAGGAGGTGCGGGTGGCCATCACGAAGATAAACCGGTGGAAGGTAGTCGCCATCGCGCAACATGCAAAGCCGCAGATAGTGGAAAGACTGCTCCGCACAGGCGAGCAACTCAAGTCCATAATCGACAGCCTTGTCATTCAACGAGAGCAAACACGAGTTACGAGCAAGGGTGAGTACAACGCAAGCATCACAAATGCTGCACTTGACACCCCCGCCACTTTGACAGGAAAAGGCAGGCTATCGCACGCCAGTTCAGACCTCTCCACGCCGGAAGACATAGAAGAGATCCTGTTGTATTATCATGACCTCTTCTCCGCTTCATCTGAGGAAGCTACTGATTCAGTGCTCGAACCCGATGTGAGCGAAGGCGGGTTTTGGCGGTCAGAAGGCCAGGACTCAGTTGGAGTGGAGTTCGAGATGACTTTAGACGACAAGGTCCTGAACGATCGGCTTGGCTTTCACGACAACCTGCCTTCTCCTTTCAACAAAACCCGGGACAGGATGGGAGGGAATTTGTGGGATGGTGCTAAGCTCGCTGAAGAAGACAATGAGCCCTTCTCTTTACGGCCACATCAAACTATGGGTGTACATGCCCTTCTCAGGAGCGCGCTGTCGTCATCTTCATCAGACCAATGTCCTGGAGTGCTGATCGCTGATGAAATGGGGTTAGGAAAGACATTCCAGAGCGCCGCACTGATAGGCTTCTTTGTAGATATTTCGTTCAGACACGAACGAGGCGTCGATTTCCCCAAGATTCTTCGTAAGTTCCAATCCATCCCACTCGGCACTGCTATGACTCAGATCCACAAATATTAGAGGAAACTCCGTATCTCGGTAGCCACCGCCTGGATAAAGCGCTCCCTAATCTCCCTTACCTCTTTATCGTGCCGCCCACTCTCCTTGATCAATGGGTGGGGGAACTGAAAACTTGCTTCAAGAAGGGGTCTGTCGACCTGTTCGTCTATCAGGCTCAATCTAGGAAAGCATTTTGGTCGGAGAAGGGGGGTTTCTTCAAGAGCCTACAACCGATGAATCGAAGACTCATTGTTACCTCTCACTCCGTTAGTACCATTTTTCACCAAATGCGAGTGATTCTGACCGGCGATCTTGTCAGGCCCTACAAGCAGACTTCGCGCTTATCTATACTTATCAACCACCGACGACAACACTTTTAAAGCCGTGGGTTGATGCGAAACGGAAGCCATTAGGGAACTCTGTCGACAAGACGCTTTTTGATCTGAAATACCTCGTCGTCACAATTGACGAAGCTCACACATATCGGAACCCAGGGGTCAAACAATGTGCCGCCACCACAATTCTCAGCTGTTCCTCATTGAGGCTCGCAATGACTGGCACTCCTCTGCAAACATCGACGAGGGTACGTGCTATTGGGCTGCGCCAGACATTGGAGGCTGACTTCTCTCCAAACTAGGACTTGTCTGCAATGGGGCGGCTCATCAACGTCCCATGGTTCGCAACTGATGAAGCGTACCAGCAAGAACGTGATGATATGAAGACGATCAGACGACTATCTGCCACGAAAAACAGACCTGCGGACCAGGACGGTCTCCAGGAGGCGAGGGTTCAAATTTCAACTCGCATCAAGAATAGATTCAAAGGGAGGATCCTTTGTCGCTCTCCAGGAACAATCGGCCAAGACGGAAAGCCGCTTGTGAACCTACCTCAAAAGCGCCGTATTACCCTTGAGATCGAACCCACCCCCCGAGAGAAGGTGATCTTTGAGAAGAATGCCAATACGACAAGGGCAGAGTACGTGTCATAGCCTATTGATATGTGAGTCTGCGTTGGCACTTATACTGCATGACCAGCTTCTCTGGCAGTGACGCTCAGCTCCTGGTCATGAATCGAGGCTTCTATGTTCCCCACCGACTATGCATTGCCTACCCGCGAATCGGGAAAGAAGAAGAAGATGCCAACGGGAAGTCTCTTCCGTTTTTTGACCCCATCCCGCACTTTAATTCCCTCGAAGAATGGCAACCGATGAAGTCGACGAAGATACAGTCTGCCGTCGATCTTTGCGTTCACTTCCTTGCCAGTGACGAGGCTGGAATGCCTTATGTGTTAGATGGAGTCCTCGTGTTGCCGCCCATGCCGGACGAAGCAACGCCTTCTCGACAGAACAAGATTCTAATTTATCAAGAATACCCTTCCCTTGGACCGCTACTCAGAAATGTACGTTTCCCTTGCTTTAGATCCAATTGATTCTCATGGCCCATCGACATGTAGATTCTCACGTTACATGGAATACAACCGCTATGGATAGATGGGGGAATGAACACGAGGGCTCGTAGCAAGATTGTGAAAAAGTTCCATGCCAGCGACGAGTTCCGTGTCCTCATCATTTCATCGGTTGGATCAACCGGGTTGAATCTCGCCATTGCTAACATTGTGGTCTTTGTGGTATGGATCTACCTCAATTTTAGATGCCTTTTAATTGTTGTACTAGGACCAACCGTGGAGTGCTCTCGAACAACACCAAATCGAGAATCGATGCTATCGACAACCGCAAAAGAAGGACGTCTTGTGCTTCATGCTACTCATACGTGGTACTGCAGATATCATCCTCGCAAGTCACGCTCTCGGAAAACGGGACCTCTCTGAGTCCTTCCTCCCTGGCGGCCCAGATCCCTGTCAGGAGAACTGGGAAGGAACCAATTACATCCAAGGTATTTTGACCCAAAAATCACTTGCGCTCGATGCTGGCGAGGAAATGGAGATCGATGGTGAAGATATTTCGGGTACAGGAAAGACGCCGTCAAGGCGTAAGTCCAAACCAAAGACGGAAAAACCCGTTACTTTGTCTGCGCCTGTCACCTCCACTGGTGAGTATCCGTCGAGGACGGCGACATTGCTTCTCAATGCCTCCACAGCTTTAGAACACATGGACGATGCTATCACGATTGATGTTGAGGAGAAACAAGTTGATGAAAATCGTTCGGGAACAGGAAAGACGTCAAGGCGTAAGTCTAAGTCCAAGAAGGAAAAGCCCGTTACTTTGTCTGCGCCTGTCACCTCCACCGGTGAGTATACACTAAATTCTGCGACATTCTTTTTGAAGGCTCCCATAGCTCTAGAAAACACGGACGATGCTACACTTCCGTACGCATCTGAATTAGGTATCGTGTAATGTGTAATTGTCTGGAAAGTTTACCTCACGACCTCACTTTCAGAGGACGATATCCCTCGTCCCAGCGACGTCAAAGGCAAAAAGGGCAAGCAGAGTTTCCCCGGAGAGAGTAGCAAGAGTACGTTGAGTGCAGGCTGATCAATTTACAGCTGACAAGCCCTGAATCTAATAGACGGTGCTCAACGACTTAGGACGACCGATGTTGATTCCGATACGCCAATGGATACATCAATATCATCCGCCAAACCCAGAAAACATACTAAGACGTTCAGGAAAAGTAAGCAAAGCCGATTAATTTCAGCGCGACGTGACACTCAATATACTGATTAGAAAAACCGATAAGTGCGGAGACTGTCGAAGATTCTGATGGAGAGAATGACAACCGTGATGTCTCCGTTCAATCCAAGCAGACCTTGTCAGACGGCAAGCAAATCTTGGGCACGGTTATTGGCCAAGACGTCGCTGGTACTCACGTTAGCAAGTCTGCGTCCACAAGTGAGTATTATCATTGGGTACCAACGGTGTCAATGATCCAACGCCTACCACAGAGAAACCCTTGACATCCCTAGTCTCTTACAGCTCAGAAGACAGTCAACCCGGTACGTTCTGTCCGATTATCCATTCTTACCACCCGCAGATAATCATGTATCTTCAGACGAGTCCTCTATTCCCGGGATCCCGTCAAATCGTGAGTCATCTATCGGAAACTTTCATGGTCTAATTCATACGCATATCTGAATATTAGCAACAGTCGATGTTGAGGGACTTATTCCTGACCTTCAGCATGTGGACGTCAACAAGGGGAATTCGACAGCGGGGAGCGAGAACGAGAATCAACCGGAGATATTGGTTGGGGATGACCTGTCGAATAATGAGATAACCATCGACTTGGACGAGGACGAGGATATACGTAGCTTTCCCAGTGTCTCAAGGCATCAGAGCGCAGAACCTTCCAATATCCCGTTATTTGTGGACTTGGACTCCGACGATGGTATGACCAGCTTCATCCCTACCGAAGGTGATCTGATTGATAAGCCAGATATGGATGTGGGTGACGAATCAACCTCCAAGAAGCCTACAATCTCTTCGCATCGGCGAAACCGTGACCCATATCCCGACACGCCTCAGAAAAAGCGGGACAAAGATAGCAAGCGTGTCAGGTTCTCGCCGAGGCCTACCTCACCTACGCCTGGAAGTACTCTTGGAAAGACGAAGCTGGGCAGAAAGGCGGAAGGATCTCGTGCTGGGCGACTTGCAAATCTGCAAGCCCTCAGGTCTGGGGCCAATGATCACCTCAATTCTGGGGTAGAGGCAGCGCCACACTCATCACAAGAGACTGTAGACTCAATTGGTCGAGGGATTAACGCTTCACCGCCAATTCCCTCAGAACTGTCGAACGAAGACTCAGATGAGTTTGAACAGCCAAGGCCTCCGTCGTTTCTCCAAAGCCTCACTAGGAACAAAGGTTTGTGTTACTCTAATCTCATGACAATACGGACGGCTCAGTGCACTTTGTTCTACAGCAGTCTTGCATTCACACGCTGAACAGCCGCCACATCGACAACCTACCAGATTCTCTGCTCACAGCACTGACGTCGAGCTCAAAGATCTCCCCGCGCTGACAAAGAAGCCAACAAACCCGTTCAAAGCAAAGAAAAGGCGCTAGTAGTGGTGATATCGTAGTCGTCTCCCCTCCCCTCCCGTCATTAGTTTTACTTTTGTGTACGAAAACGCAGTACTCAATAAGTATTTTCATTATCTCTGAGGTCTCAGCACAATGTGTCAGTCCTGGACGGTCAAGATAGACGTGGACGTACTCACCGTGTATTTGTGTCGTTGGACACGCTGCTTGTATTATTCGTCGCGTAAAACAGCATGCACAAAATGAACATGACACAAATTGTCAGTCCTGGACGGTCAAGATAGACGTGGACGTGCTCACCGTGTATTTGTGTCGTTGAACACGCTGCTTGTATTATTCGTCGCGTAAAACAGCATGCACAAAATGAACATGACACAAATTGTCAGTCCTGGACGGTCAAGATAGACGTGGACGTGCTCACCGTGTATTTGTGTCGTTGAACACGCTGCTTGTATTATTCGTCGCCGTAACACAGCACGCACGAAATGAGTAGGCGTGGACGTACTCACCGTGTATTTGTGTCGTTGAACACGCTGCTTGTATTATTCGTCGCGTAAAACAGCATGCACAAAATGAACATGACACAAATTGTCAGTCCTGGACGGTCAAGATAGACGTGGACGTGCTCACCGTGTATTTGTGTCGTTGAACACGCTGCTTGTATTATTCGTCGCCGTAACACAGCACGCACGAAATGAGTAGGCGTGGACGTACTCACCGTGTATTTGTGTCGTTGGACACGCCTGTGCTTTTATTCGTCGCGTAACGCAGCACGAAATGAGGATGAAACAATATGTCAGTCCTGGACGGTCAATTATGTAGAGCAAGTGAAGAACTTACAGTGATAGAGCTCGTTTATATGAATGAGATCTGCGTCGGGGCTGGCGAGCAGTCGAGGGCGATGGGTGGCCTACATATAACATTGTCAGCATGATTTTTAATTATCTTTGTTAGTACCTTACCTGGGCCAAAACAACATCTACGTAATGGTCGACGTCAGAAGCTACATCGATCGCGAATTTTACAAGCAATTCTGTCGACAAAAAATCGGAAGCTACATAATGCTACTATATATCACTGCGAAAAGGCGTTAGTGATGAATAGAAGGGTATATGTGACATTACTTACCAAACAAAATCCAAGTCGGACGCGGTCAAAGCCAGTCCCCCCCGAAACGTCCTGACTTCTTTTACGTTCCATCGCCGCGAAAATTTGACGTGAATGGTTATGGCGGGGGCGTCGTCGATGTAGCCCCTCACAGTCACGTGTGATTGTGACTCTGAGACGCTGTTATGCGGGGCCCCGCTAAAACAAGTTAGCGCAGAGCGAACGACAAAGAAATTGACTTACACGATGACGAAGTGAGTCAACGACTCGTAGTCGTGTCTCCCGTCTGCCTCGATCATCGCCTGATTGGCGATCAACGCCGTCATTACTGCTGTTTGGAGTTGTTGTCGTCGTCCTCGGCAACGACGCGAAGCGAGAGTTGTCGAGATAATGTAGAGGGATGGCATTGTTAAGAGTGATAGTCGTTGTGTTGTATGGTGTGGTTGTTGGTAATGAGGTGAGGGCGAAGATGTGTGGTGACGGGTGTAGTGAGAGAGGCGCCGTTCGCCCAAATAGGAAGGGCGGGATTTGTCAGCGCTTTAGGCGCCCAAGACCAGACGACTACGGTTTTTCCATAGTCTAAGCGCCCGTGACGCGTGACTGATTAGTAATCGTGACGAGTGACAATAAAATAATAATTGTGACGACCCAAATTGGTAAATGTGACGCGTGACAAAAATGACAATTGCGACGACCCAAATTTGTACATAATGACGTGTGACATAAATTTGTAATCGTGACGCGTGACATACATTTGTAGTTTTCGACCACCGTTTTGTTTGCCCTGTATTCATTTGAGCTTTGTATTTGTGTGTACACACACGCACACACACACACTCACACATGATGGAATATTATGCTGGTTATTAACGATAATGCACACACAAAGAACGTGCCCACATTTGTCCGTCCGGGACGGCAAGTTCAAGTTGTCACATTCTCATCTCTACTTTCAACTAACCCATAAATGATGCTTTCTTCTCAACTCTTTACTTATTTATTACTTTACCTGTCGCCGCTGTGATCACAAGGTATTTTCTAGTAATTCTCAGCAGTCAACTCCACAGCAAGTCAAGTAAGTGAATACACGACAAACACGACAATTTGACGGTGTCGCTTCGCCGACACGCCAAATAATCGTGATTGCGTGTATCCACTTACTTGACTTGCTTGCTGTGGAGTTGACTGTTGACATGCACTGCGTATAGCCGTCCTGGACGGTCAGAAACATACTCTACAGCATATATGCTGAGTTTTTGTTGGTCCATACTTACTCATGATCCACTTGTGGCCGTCCAGGACGGCCACGCAGCGCGTATAGTGCTCACCCGCTATTGACTGATGTCTACCCGCTTTCCCACGAAATTATGACCGCCCCGAAATTGCTTCCGTTTTCCCACGAAACTGTCAGCGCTCCGATGTGCATTCCGCCTTCCCACGCACTGTCCCATTCCACATCCCACGCACTGACCCACTTCGTCTTCCCACGCACTGACCCATTGACTCCGTCTTGTAATAATATACATCGATGGAATCTGTTACAACATTCCCCACACCACCAATGCATCCCACCACACACCAGGTCGTCCAAGACGGCCACACAACTGTTCTATACATCTTATCAATCCCTATTTTCATCTTTGGCATTTTCAGCACCATTTCTCACTCCATCCCTAATGGTTTCCCCATTCCTTGCTCCTAAGCTTCATGCTAGTGCCTTTGCTACTGTTTTCCCTGTCACTAGTCTTCTAGCAGTGTTCTCTCATGTACCCTATTGTGTCCCTAATGTTTTTTCTACCACCATTCCTCTACATTTTCCCCTAGCATCTGTGTGTTATGCATCCCTGCTATTTTCCCTACCACCAATTCCCTACCATCTCTCTCATATGAACCCTGCTACTTCCCTACCATATTCCCTGCCACCAGCTCCGTATCATTTCCCTATCTCTGTATCCCTATCGTCCTCCCTATCACCATTTCCCTACCATCACTTACCCTACCCTAGGGAAAAAATTCCATCCCTAAAAATTCCCTAGGAAATATGAAAAACAATCCCATAACCCAAAACTCGACGGAACCAACTATGCTAGCTGGAAGGACCATGTTACCGCGTTCTTCTATGCTCAAGACCTTGGCTCTATTCTTGAACCTGCACCTCCCGTTGCTGGTGCTGCTGCCTCTGCTTCAGCCTCTGATGCGGATAAGGGTCCTAACCCTGCCGAGTCGCTGTTCTCGGGGCTATCGAAGACCGCCCAGATGCAAAGCGACACCAAGGCCTACGGACTCATCTTCTTTTTTGACCATCAACCGTCATAACCATCAGCTTGACCGTCGTGACTGTCAGCTTGACCATCAACCGTCATGACCGTCATGACGATCAGCCTGACCGTCAATTAAGCGCCGATGACCGTCAGCCTGACCGTCAGCTTGACCATCAAGTAAGCGCCGATGACCGTCATGACCATCAGCCTGACCGTCAATTAAGCGCCGATGACCGTCAGCTTGACCATCAACCCTTGTGACCGTCATGACCGTTGTGACCGTCAAGTTGACCGTCATGACCGTCACCTTGACCGTTGTGACCGTCAAGTTGACCGTCATGACCGTCAGCTTGACCATCAACCCTTGTGACCGTCAAGTTGACCGTTGTGACCGTCAAGTTGACCGTCATGACCGTCAGCTTGACCGTCAAGTTGACCGTCAGCCTGACCGTCAAGTTAACCGTCATGACCGTCAACCATTGTGACCGTCAAGTTAACCGTCATGACCGTCAACCATTGTGACCGTCAAGTTAACCGTCATGACCATCAGCCTGACCGTCGTGACCGTCATGACCGTCACCTTGACCGTCATGACCATCAGCCTGACCGTCAATTAAGCGCCGATGACCGTCAGCCTGACCATCAACCGTTGTGACCGTCAGCTTGACCGTCATGACCGTCAGCTTGACCGTCATGACCGTCAGCTTGACCATCAACCCTTGTGACCGTCAGCCTGACCGTCATGACCGTTGTGACCGTCAGCCTGACCGTCATGACCGTTGTGACCGTCAGCCTGACCGTCATGACCGTTGTGACCGTCAGCTTGACCATCAACCATTGTGACCGTCAAGTTAACCGTCATGACCATCAGCCTGACCGTCGTGACCGTCATGACCGTCACCTTGACCGTTGTGACCGTCAAGTTGACCGTCATGACCATCAACTTGACCCCTGATATCATGGGCATAATCGACTGTTCAGCTGGGGCCAGTTTTCATGGCCAGGGCCCGAGCCAGCGGAGTGAAAGAAGATGGCGATGGCGTGTGCTGGCGCGAAGCCAACTGAGGAGATTGCGCTCATATGCTGAGCTGGTTAGGTAGGGGGAGGCGGGGCATATTGGCGCTTTTGGAGGGTTAGGGGGAGGCGATGGCATTGCTGCTTGTGATGCCATCTGCTGTGCCCTGTTTCGCTTCAGTTGTTGGTAAATTGGCAATACTTAAATAGTTGGCATTGTCGGCGCACCGTCAGTATGTTTATCGCTATTAGGGTTCAGCCGCTTTTCACAACTATACAGGATTACATCATTGACTAGTTTCACGCACTTATATGCCCAATGCACTGAGCAGAGTAGTTTTTAAAACTGAAAAAAGAAACCAGTACAATGATACAAGACGACAATGATACATGCAATAAATGAGAAATGCGACTATTTCTCCAAGACAAAATCTATGAAACATTCCACAGCCAAGTCCAAACGCAAATCAGAAAGGCTATCTGGCTGTTTGGGAGCCTTGCCGCCCCCTGGCCCACCCCGGAATCCTGGCTCAAAATCGTCGCATTCGCGCAAACGCCGTATCTGTTCAAGGGGAATAGGATATCCCTGCTCCGAAAGCAAGTGACAGTATATCCTGCAGACTTGCTGCAGATATACTTCGTAAATATCTCCGATGAAACTCAGAGGCCGGCCAGCGAAGCTAAACCTGAATTTATCCGAAGCCTGGATCTGCCGTGCCACTCTGAGAGCATTTGAGGAGATGACGGCAACCTCATCCTGACATTCGACGTGCTGAGAGAAGAAGACCGGAAGAAGCCGGCCTACGGCACAAACGACGAGGACATCCTTCATGCCCTCCGTTGTGGAGACTTCGGGCAGATGGTGCCAGAGATTATCTATTTCAGAAAAAGATGAGTAAAAAAGTAAAATAAAGACTCTTTAAGCGGACTTACCAGGAACAACGTTGGGAGTAAGGCAAGCCTTTCCTATCATCTCTACTACGCGCCCCATAATAGAAATTGTGCACTCGTCGTGCTCCGTGTTCGTGGCGCTGGGCATAGCAGCAGAGATGATGAGGCTGAACATATGACGCCGGATGCTCCTCCCATGGTAAAAGTGGCTCCCTGAGAACACGGTTGAGTCCTCAAGGGTTACAACCATGTGAGGGCACCCTCCAGGCATCACCCTTTTTTAATGATCAGCGACAGATACAAAATCAAGGGCAACTTGACTTACAGCGCCGTTCCCGGTTCCAAAATCACGTAAGACACTTCGTAGTCTTCCGAGTCCAAAACAGCGTCATTGTAGCCAATGACATCTTCTGCCCAGTCAATAGGCCTTGACGAATAAGGGTCGTCCTTTCGTCGGATCAACGCCCAAAGCTTCCTACCGTAAGTAGCAACTACTACCGTTCCGAAACCGTTCGAGTCAACATGTACGTGGTGCCAAGTTGACGGAGTGGCAGCAATGGTCCATGTCAGCGCCGACATGTCTGCCGCTTTCCGAGGCATGTGGTGGGACCATGTTGCTGAATAACAAACGCGATCCAAGGTGTCGTCGGAGACCAGCGGCGTTCCTGCTGGCAGAGGACCAGGGAAGTCGAGGAAGTTGATTGCCTTGCGTTCGGGCGACTTGGAGATTGTGATGATCTCTTCCAGGGTGGCCCTTCTAAGGCGTTCATTGCCTGTGGGACCCAAATCTATTGATTGATCTACATGGCAAGTCAGCAGACGGCAGGGTGTTTTGGCTGAGCGATGCTCACCGTTGCATATTATGGATGCGTCAAGGAATCTGTTTAGACCCCTTAATGCGCCCTCGAAACTCTCCGGAGCTTCTACAGGCACGCCCGTCACCAAGATGGCCTTCGTATTCAACAGCTCCCCCACTTGGCTGGGGGACCATTGCTTATAGACATCGTAAGGCACAGACTTGATTGCGGTGCCATTCCCGTCGCCCGAGGTATAATCGGGGGGACGATCTCCACACGTCCGTCGAATGCCTCTGATCAACGCGAGGAAAGACTCCCTGGCGTACTCGTGCTGAAAATGATGTTAGGAAATGCTGACAAAAAGGTGTTTCGACTTACATGAAAGGATGGGAGAAGTTCGACGGCTTCGCCGCGGATATCAAAGAGGACAGTTGGGGGAGCAGCGTAGCGCTTTGAAAGAGTCAATAAATCAATATTTATATTGATTAAAAGCGGCTTACCTCCTCAGCAGATGTACCTACAAGACGAGCTAGCCATTTTCTGGGACCCCTAGTATGGTTGGGGGGAATGCCGCCTCTCTTTCCTCCTTCAGCACCTTGCGATCGGCTTAGGGTTGTGGACGTCTGTCGCCTTGTTTTGGAGGAGGATGGCTTGCTGGGCGGTTTGCGTGGGCCCTTTTTTGCAGGCGATGGCTTGGAGGCGGGGGGCTTGGTGGCGGAAGGGGTTTGGTTGTCGTTCTCATCGCCAGGGGACGGAGTAGATGGGTGCTTGTGTAGCCTCTTGAGCTTGTGCGTAAGGTAATCGTCGCTGTCGTCGGAGGGCACGGTGGGTCTTAGCCTCTTGCGCATTGATGGCCCAGCTTTTGGGTCGTCGTCGTCGTCGTCGTCGTCGTCGTTGTTGTCCTCGGCGTCGTCCTCGGCGTCGTCGTCTCCGCGTCTGCGTTTGCTGCTTCCAATGGGCTCTTGGCCACCGCCCACTTTGCCAGCATCCAGGTTGATGTCGGCATTCTCTGTCCTATCCACATCATCGTCCCTTTCATCGTCGTTGTCGTCTTTGTCGTTGTCGTTGTCGTTGTCGTTGTCGTTGTCGTTGTCGTCCTCGTCCTCGGCGTCATCCCCTTTGCCAGCATTGCTAAGAGGGCCATCAGGCGGGGGTGAGTTTTCCCTCGGGGCATTCAACCCCGAAGGTCCAGCAGCTGGAGGATGGTAGGAGGTATTAGACGGCGGGGTTGGGGGGGTTCCGGGAGCTAGGGCTGGTTGGGCCAATGCCGGGCCGTCGTCGACAGATGTTGGCACGTAAAAGAGAGGCTCCAGCGACTTGTAGAATTCATGGCACTCTGGCTCAACTTCCAACTCAAACGCGTTGTTCTCCTTGTCGTACCGTGTCATTTCTTTGAGACGTTCGTATAGGGATGCCATGGCCTGAGGTATTTCCTTCGGCCTCACAGCAACTTGACACAGGGTCGTCCAAATGATATTCTCGATCAAGCCCAGCAAAGGAGGTCGTTGGCAGCCTAGGTGCTTCCACATCTACGACAATTTCATTCAGCTTGAATTGGAAGGAGGTACGTTGACTTACTAAGAGATGCCAATGCCTTGCCACATGCTTCCCCATGGCGTCCCTTGTTTGCAGAAGCAGCAAGGGTGAGACCGCCAATGCCTGGTGGAGGGGAAGTAGCAACGCTTGCGGTCCCACACTTGGGTTCGCCCCCCGGTGTTGCTGGAGATACTCTGCCCCCGTTTGCTTATCAGCCCGCCCCCATTTCTCCGGGATTTCCTTGCCCTTGGGGAAGCCTATGTGAGACACACTTATTATCAAAACTAGATGCTGACTTACCTCCAAGGCGGCACGAAGGCCAGCTGCCGCCAGCGCGAAGTTGGCCACTATCCTTGATGCTTTCGACGAGTTCTTTGACTTTTGGAATATCCCGTACAGATATCCGAGATCGTCGTCGCCTTGCTCCAGAGCAGAGAAGAATTGGTTGGCCTTTTCCTGCTCTTTCGGGTTCTCCAACATTTGTCCCAGGGAGGAAAGCGCTTTTTTGACCATGACCGGCCAATCGTACAATTTGACGATGGAATCCGTGCTGTTCCCCGCCAGCTTGATGCAACCATCGGGTTGAGGAGAAGGGCCGCATGTGTTGTGGGAGAGCGTCGGGTTGAGTTGTATCGCAGTGAGCAGGGAATACGTCGCTATTATCCCTATGACGAGGGCAGCCTTCGAGTTATGGCTATCTTTACTGAATGGGTTTTCGATCCAATGCTTTATTTCCCTCTCAGCAGAGGTGATCTGATTGACGAGCGACGTCTTCTGTTGTGGCTAAGATACGGATGAGTAACGTCAACATGACATCAAAGGACTTACAGAGAGTGCGAGATCGACGTGAGCCAAACTCATTATCCAGGGGAGCTCTGAAATCCCCAATCGCTCCACAGCCGCAAGAAAAGGGCCCGAAGTTCTATGAGGCAATTGATTAGCGCACGTACGCCCCAAGGATCCTCGAAATCATACCCGATTGCCAATGGCTCCGTAATCAGTTGCATGTCCTGATTATCAGCATTGGAGGAAAACTGAAGTTGTTCCGTGTTGTTTGAGGACATTTCTGTGTGTCTATAGCAGAGAGATATCTATTGGATTTCGAAGAGAGCAAGGAGCAACGGTGAATGTTCGTCAGGAAGTAAAAATGTCACAAACATGTAATTCCCACGCAAAATAGGGGCAAAGACAAATTTTGGTATATCATGATGTTATGTTGAGGACGATTTGGGTATTTTAAAAGGCACTATATGATGAATTTTGAAAAAACAAAAATACTGCATATTTTTCTCTGAACCGACATGCAGACCCCTGACCCCTGTTATCACGTGATCTTATGGGCAATGTTGCTCCGGTTTTCCTGAGCAAATAAGCGCTCGATGGCCGAGATGGCCGGCCACCACCTGCTATCTCAATCGCTTATTTATTCCCAGGTAGAAAATTAAATACATAGCGCACAACTGCATTGAGTATTCATGCTACTATAGCACACGTATGTCAGCCCCACAAGCTAGAATCCTCAGAGCCTGAGTCTTCTTCGCTATCGAGCTCGCTTCCATCCTCAGGTGCCAAATTATCAACTTCGCTTTGCTCGTGCGATTCTCCATGCGCTGCGCCCTCTGGTTCATCAATATAATTGATGCGGTTTTGATTCTCATCTATGCCCTCTACTTGTCTAGTCTTGCGTTTTGGAGGCACCCTTTTGTTCTTTGCCCTGCCAGTCCGCGGTCGGTTCTTGATTGATTTGAGTCGTCGAATGGCCGCCAAGGCAGTTCCTCTAGGTATTCTGTGCAGGACCTCCAATTGGTGGGTTTGAAACTGCAGCGATGACCGCAATGTGCGTGCCTTCCGTCGTTGTCTTCTGCCTCGCTGACCCCCTCCACCCACTGATTCCAGCAAATAGAATTGAGGGTTGGTATCCAAGACGACAGCGTCCTCTCCTAAACTGGCCTGCATCTTGGTGTACCATAGTTCGTTCCCCTTCCGAGCGGGCAAACACTGGCAGCAGCCAAGAAGCTTTGCCAATAACATTCCAAGTTCTGCACGCTGATCCTCTGTAATAGAATCGACCTGCGCCCAGTACTCCCCTAAATATCCAACCTCCCCCGCTAGCGCCTGCCAAATCCTCGTTTGTGGTTCGGTACCTCGGATGGGAAAGAAGTCGTTAAAACGTGCTTGAAAGGCTGGCTTTCTTTTTGCGCCAGGAATGCTGCCACGTAGCCCAGCTGAGTTGGGTAGGCAAACAGCCAGCTTGAGGGTTTCCAAGGCTGATGTCACCGACCATTGCTGAAGCGCCTCTTGCACATTTGAGGGTGCCACCAACCGAGTGACCATATGTTCAGCCAGGAACCACCATGTGCAGTACGTCATCCTGGTAAATAGATAGCCAGCCCTAAGTTCCATCGAATTGGGCAGCCCATGAAGAATGTTATTCAAGGTTAGCGGCCACTTGAAAGGACCCAGAAGCGTCCATGGCTCCCTGAGCAGCGTCTGCTGAATTTCATTCCAGCCAGGGCTTCTCCCCAATGGAAATCGTTCGTTTCCCTGCTGCGGCATTTGCACTCGAGGAGGTCGCCGACGAAATGAGACTCCCATCTCTTGATGAACTTTGAGGTCGTCGAAAGGAGAGATTTCCGGAAGGCAGTTGGCCTCATCCAGACGCAAAGAGGAGAGAAAAAACATCTGAAAACGCTGCATATTTTGCTTGAAGTAGAGGTCTCGAAGCGCTTGTCGAACAAACGATCGTGTCAGTGGCGGCGTGAAGACAACGGACTGCATCAAGAAGGCAACGACGCCTGTGATTGTGCCGTAGTTCGTCGGCATCCTTTCCCAGACGTAACGGTGGAAGGCATCCAATGCCAGGATTCTCAAGGCCAGAAATTCGAAAAAGGATTTGCTAGGCACCCAAGTGACGAAATTTGGCCCCAGACGCTGCCAAATCTACGTGGAAAATGGACCATCAGCGATGAGTTAACCTGTCAAAAAATGGCGGACACGCGCCTGGTGCTTAATCGCCTTGGATGCCTGGGCCATCGCTGCCCCACTGACCCGAAACTCCTCTCTAACTCCAAAGCGTTTCTTGGTGGCTGAGCTACGGAAGATGTCTACCAGGCCCTTGACTTGGTCGACGTGCTTTGGGCTGCGATCAAAAACCTCCGTGTCGGAGAAGAGGTCCCGCGAATTGTTAGCCTTCCTGGCTACCTCGTACCACAAGTTGTAACTATGTCGAAACGCAATACCCGTTTGCTCCGCCCGCTTCTGACCCATCTCAGATTGCAAGGCGCCATGGTTTGCCATTGTGTTGATGTGGTGGATGTTGCCAGCGCCATATCCTGATGCTCCGTATGACGCCTCCAACCCAGCCAGCGTCCAAAGTCCGACTACCCCACGACGCTTCGGATGGATACTAACCCCAATGTCTAGAAGCAGGTCGCCGCCATTCGACGGATCTAACATGTACGACCAATCAAGACCATCAAACGTCTCTTGGCACTTGCGGAATGCACTGGAGACCGTGTCCTCCATATCCATGCCAATCTCTGGCTCATATGTCGCTCGGCAGTACGACTTGCACCCCTTGTTCTCCAAGACGAAGAAGTAGGACCCGTATTGCGTCTTCCCTTCTTGGTCAAGGGCTCTGATCTGAAATATGGCATGAGCAAGGCGAAGGGATAGAAATTCGTAGCAGCATTGTACCATTTGATCAAGCTCCCGCAAAAATTGGGCAAATTTGGGTCTGCTCAAGGGGAAAGATGGCGTTGCCGAGCTTTTACCACCTTGCTTGAATTTGACATGGTCCTGGTCATAGCCTGCGTAGACCTCCTCTGTCACACCAATGACCCTTCGGAGCGATGGTAGGATGACATCCTCCCAGATGAGATACTGAATGTGAGCTGGAACCTTGGACGTCCAGAACCGTGAGTAAGGGGCTTTGTGGGTCATTCGAGGAAAGAAGAGGTAGAGGTTGACCATGCTGCTGAGACCACCTTGAATGCCAAGGTGCACATGGGGAACACGGCTTAGAGCAAAACGTTGAAGAAGCCAGTCTGTTCGTGCGCCTCCTGCATCTCTGTCCTCATCTGAGGGCGGCACAAGGAGCTCCGCGTAAGCGTGGTTGTTCTTCCAAATTGGGGCGCGATCACGAATGACGGGGCTGGTTAATATGGCGACAGGCTTCATGAAACGCGGCTCCCTGGTGACGAAGATGACGCTATCGATGTCTGCTGATACAGCAAGATCGTCAGGACCGAGAATAAGCTGATCCTTAGTGATATCTACATGCACATGGTGTGATTCCGAATCAAGGCCGGTGACAACAATGTTGATTGCCTCTTGAGAAGTGCGAGCGTGTGCGATCATATCCTCCAAGCCCATGGAGATGACATCATACCCAGAGGGCGGCTCGGTGCATGAGGGCTGAACGAGGTCGTCAGGGACTTCACGCATTATGTGGCTGCCAACTTGAGTGGGTGGGGTCATATGAAACATCTGAGCAAAGGATGGGAGTATACGCCAGCCATAGTCATGAAAGTGCTCCCAGCCATGCAAGAGAATATGCTTGGCTATGTAGACCAGCCCTGGGGCGTACCCCTCAATCGTATCATCAACGGGCAAAAGAGCAGAAGCAGTAGGCCCTGTCTCATACTCGTCGAAATTTCGGTCAAAAGGAAGGCGAAGGCCTCTCAGATTGTTTTTCCGGTTCAAGGGGACAGGAAGTACAGGCAGATTGTCTTTCCTAGTCAGGCGAACAGGAAACGCAGGTCTCGGGGTCAAGGGAACCGGAAGTACGCGTCGTGGGAATCGCTCTATAAGTGCACCGAGCGGAGCAGGTGTGTGTTCAGTTGGAGCCCCCAGTCTGCCAAGCTCGAATTCGTCGTCGTCCTTTTCTCCACCGGATGGGTTATCGCCGTCCTCGTCCTGGGCTGGTGGAGAGACTATATTATTGAACGGATTGAACCTTCGAGCGCCTTTGAGAAGTTTGCTCAGCTGTTCAGATCGACAGGACCTCTGCGGATGAAAGGGCCTCGTCGGCTTGCATTTCGCGCAGATTGCCATGCTCGTTAGGAGGTTCTGCTCTATCGGAATGACCACAGCAGCTAACAGGGTGGGCGTTAGGGACTTTTGAAGGTTATCAACTAATTCTCGCAAATCTAGGTACTGGGCGATCAAAGCGGGGTAATGGTTTTGAAGATGGGCATGAATGGTTATCCAGTCCACAAGGCTAATTTGGAGATCTCGGAGCATGGTCAATCGAGTTGTATGGCAGCAAAGAAGGGCTGGCCTCTCCCAATAACCATTCGAGTCGAAGACGAGCCGTTCCGTCCACATGTGCGTAATGGCCTGGCATACGATTGGGCCGCAGTCGTAGCCATTTTGCGGTAATCCAACTTCCTTGATATGCATGGTCTCTTCGCCCAATTGCCAGCCATTGAGCAGGCAAACCCTTCTCCAGACATCTTGCGATCCTATCGCAGTCCAGTTTCCCCGCTTGCCCATGAGGTCGCCAGTGCGGCCCAGAATGTGGATTTCACGAGCTTCAGGGCGGAATATGACGCAGCAGTAGTGGTTTCTGTTAACCAAAATAACACCCACGCAGTCCTGCATTATGCAAGGACCCTCCTCGATCAGGGGTAAGTCGTCGTAAATTCTTCGATAACCATCAATCTCGTCGGGTCCCCAAGGTGGCCCATCGCATAGCAGGTACGTCATAGGGATGTATCGAGGCAATGGCTCTTGTAGCTGCTGGTACTGCTTCAGAAGCCACTGATCCATCGCAATCCCGTCGATGTACTGTTCGTGACTCAGAGTCATCAGAGAGTCGCGAATTTGTACCAGCCGAAGAGGATTGATGAGGTATAACTCTGGAACTACTGTTAAAGTGCGATCAGACGTTAACGCAGCACACTTACCAATGGAGTTAGCTCCTGCTGCAGCTCTCATCTCGCCCTCTGGTGATAGCTGCGGAGAACCCATCGGCGCACCTGGAGGCTCCACGTAGTCGTCATCCTTTTGGCCTTTGCTTTCGAAGTCTGAGAATGTAGAACTGGGGTCATCCTCATCGGTATCTACGCTTGATATGCTGTCCTTTCTCCATACAGGGGGCTTCTGTGACTTTTTGGGCTTGTGCTTGTTCCGAAATTCTTGAACCAATTTTAGTCTGTCATCGTCGTTGTCGTTGTCGGACAGAGACAGGGATGGTGAAATAAGCCCAAAGGTGTTCTGAAATGATGCAACTAAGCCCAGGGAATTACCGCCGTCAGAAAAAACAGATGAGGAGGGACTGAGGTCATAAGCATCCTTAAGACGACCACCGAGACTTTGAGAAGAGGCGGGTGAGTCAAGAGGGGAGGAATCATCATCAGAAGAAAGTCCAAAAGAATTGGCCAAGTTTTGCTGAAGGGATAAGATATTCATGGCTTCTTGCAGTGAAAAAAGAGAGCGGGTTTGAACGGATGTTTTATTTACGTCGCTTGTTTTTCAGGGTTATTATGACTAAACTATATGGACTCTTCGCAGCTGGGGCAGAGGTATGCTACTTTTCCTAATGTTAGAAGTGTTTGAAAAAACTCTTCCCCGCCCATTGACGCTGCCCAATTGGGATCTAGACAGCCCCCATGGTTAAGAAAATGGGCAAGGTTTCTCAGCGCCTGCCCAGATCCAGCCATCTCCCAAGAACGCGTGTCCCTTATGGAGCGATTCTCTCCTCCCCGCACAATAGGGCTGGCCAATAGGACATGGCTGAGTCCATTCAATGCGGGATCCACTCCGCTGTCCAAACCAGCAGGAGCCTTCTTCATACACCGTTCATGATACCATGCAGAGCAACTAGAGCAGTATCTCTGTCGATCTTTCTCTGGATCATATACGGACTTGCATAGGCAGTGATACGTCAGTCCCTGGAAAGAATGAGCTACAAAGTAATGGGTGGACTCTATCATACCCTTAGTTTAGGATGCTTGCGAGTCGTCACCAAAGAGAATCGGTAGAAGAGGGCTTTCGGAGAGACCTCAAAAGGAGAACATCCAGGCATGTCATTGTAGTGGAGAATTTCGCATGGCCCTATGCGCAGATGAAGTCCTGGAGAAAGCGGAGCTGCGAACCAACGTACCGAGAAGAGCTTCGCTGCTAACCCAGTCAAAATGATCAGATATGAGATACTCATGCGTCCCAAGGGAGCTGACCGCCTTTTGACTGAATAAAAATGTCATAAATGGTTAGAAAATGAGATAAGGGATATAAGAACGAACTGCGAGTCAGACAACCTGCCGCCTATCCATGAAATATTGCGGGTGTCCCTTGCTGAATATAACCATTGGATCTGAACCCAAGCCTTTTGGGACTCTGACAGCCTGATTTCCGTCACTTTACCCCTCCATGTTTCTTCGGAATCCTCCCATGGCGAGATTACGACGCTGCAGGATAAACTCTGTTACGAGTTGTTGGATTGAGGAAGACGTCTTACAATTCATTCTGTTCTATTTGGATCGCAATATCCCTTTGTATAATAAGGCCTGGCGTTGTGGACATTCGTTTTAGAACTGAGGAAGAAGGGGGAATGTACTTTGCGTCCATTTTTTGAGAAGGGGAAAAAAAGGAACGGCGTGCAAATGTCAAGATAGGGGTTCTCGCAGGTGGTGAATTTTGGCATCGTACATCTAGCTATATACCTAATTCTTATTGCCTACAGTCCCACAGCTTCATGATTTTCATCACATACTTTATCCCTCGGAGAAACTTTTCGTCCAGAGATTGGCCCCTTGCCTTCAAGTCGATAAGCTGTCGCGCCAGCTTCTTCACGAGCGGGAGGAGAAGTTCAATACTCTGTCTTAAAATTTAGGAAGATGTCAACAGACGGTTGAAAGAACTCACGTCTGCGGGGATACTACTTAATGTCTTGGAAGAACATTGGTTTTCCCTGTCGCTCAACCACTCCAGAATAATTGTCCAATCAGCGCTGTCTGCCCATTGTCTCAAATGACTTGTAAGATACTCAAGCCATATTGAGGGTTCTTTGGGATCTTGGTGCGTAGACGATGTGCTAGTGCTGGACGTTGAGACCGATGAGACATGACACCTTGTCCGATTAACAGGTAACCCTAGCTCAGAGATTGAGGGGGCCTGACGTCGTACGGACTGAATAACTGGGTAGTTCTTTGCTTGAGATCTCTAAATAAAGGCGGAACTCAGGCATTTTGGACAGCAGAGATGGGATCAGAACGGATACCGCTGCAGTTGCCTGGCTAGCCGTGCTGGTATTTGCCTGAGAAGAAGTAGATACATGGTATTTCAGAACGAGGAAATGATGAACTTACTTTACGTGCGTTTGGTTTGGCCCTGACGGTTGGTTTTTGGACTGGAATGTTTGCGTTTCGTCTCACAGTTATCTCTTCCATAATTGTCTTTTTCTCAACCCTTATGTCATCGTTTCCTGGACTTGAATCTTCATGCAAGCCTATTGACGGTACGGAGAGAAACCGTGTCTGCGGGCCATATCTTTGAGGCGTTTTTGGCACTTCTTCTGAGACTTCTTCGTCTATCAGGAAAGGATATGAATTGAAAACAGCGTAACTCACCATGAGGAAGTTGCTCCATTTCCTTTTCAAGAAGCAGCCAAGAGTCTGACAAAAAACGCGATTGTCAACTTCGGTAGAAGACATTGTCTGGAGCTAACGGCTATCTACTTTTTTCCCCTTCCATTGGCTCATCCTCTTCTTCGGAATCAACCCCTGTACAAATTGACGTGAGAAAAAACAAGTGAAAGCATAAAATGCCCACTTACATGCGGAAGTCCGAAAGAGGGCGCGCTGACGAAGGCCGTTTTCCAGGGGACCTGGGAATGGCTTTGTGAGATCGCTCACCATCATAATCGGGCAGGGTTCTATTACAAAAGACGCTCGGTCAGAATGTTGGAAGCGCTTGAATAAATACTACCTTGAGCCCATGGCCATAGTTGCTCCAGCTCCTCCGTTCCATCAAACTCCGGCTTGTCAGGGGGATCATATATCTCATTGCCTGCCATTTGGGGTGGGATGGCGGCCTGCCTGGTCTGTCGGGAACGTTTGGCAGGTGGGGAATCACGCTTCTTTGACTGGCCTTTCATGAAGCGCGTGGACAGAGGTGGTGCATCGGCGTCTTGTTGTTTAAAGGACTTATCCTCATACTCGTCGTCGTCATCGTCGGAGATGAGATGGGACCAACGCCGTTTGGCGCCAGCCTTTGATGGTTTTATGGGTTTCGACATGGGGACATCGTCATTGTCGCCGGAATGTGGATAAGGGGATGAGATAGGGCTGCTAAACGTCTCTTCTGTCCCACTCATATTGACGCGATGCTCAACTTTGGACTCGAGTCGTGCGACGCTTTTTTCGGAGCTTAAAGTTTGAGCTCCGACAGACGCCAATTTGGTATAGACCTCCGGTTTTCCGGTGAGAATAAGCGCCCAAAACGCCGAGATGCCCTGACCTGTAGTCATCTGCTTGGCGCAGGGTTTAGGGTTGATTTTTTCAACTTCCTTTCGTTCATCCCCACTTCTCTCATGCTTGAATGGACATCTTTGATGTGCTCCTTGTTGAGTGCCCCGTGGGCACCTGAGCTTGCCTTCATTTTTGAGTGCCCCGAGGGCGCCTACGTTGGCCTCATCAGAGATGACCTGAAGCAGAGGAGGTATGCCGTGTTGGCCAGCGCATGTACTATCACTGCGCCACCAATGCAAAGCGGATCCCCTAATGCAAGAACATTTTTTGCTGCCCATCCTCTGTCCCGCAAATCACCAAAAAATCAGTTTGAACGAGTACAGATACTATCAACCTTGGTAAGAGATTTAGAGCTCCTTCGTCAATATCCTCGTGAGGTAGGTAGCAAATGGTTGTTTGCATTTGGGTGCAAATCACAGTCCAGCGAGCTGGCAGCATCGTTCAGAGCTGAAATGTGTTGTGCGGATATTGTCATCGTAAGACATTACATCAAGTTTCTACAAGATTGGCTACCTGGAATGCGAGCTACAAAAAGGAATTGGGCGGCGGGCATGGTTGGCATGGACAACAGCGATAAAGTTCAAACTCCATCGACGCGTCCTCAGCCCTCAACTTCTGCGTTAAGTCTGAATACTGCTTATTTTACTAATTCATACTATACCACTATCACCCGCATAATCCTTCATAGCTTTAGTCGTATTAGAGTTTAGTATTCAATTCTTCTCCTTGTCATTCCACCGCTCTTGAGGTCTCCCACGACGCGTCTGACGCGACTTGGACGCGGCTCAGGGAAAGCATAGCAGCATGATGGTGGAGTGCAAATATTGCTGACAGATCGAGACAGAACTGCGTCTTGGCATTTTGCATTAGAGGATCCATTTGCACTGCGCACTCCGGCATGTCTATAACCTCTTGAATTCTGGATAGAGCACCTCTGGATTATTTCTTAAGGTAGATTACAATGTATACTACTTGACCACTCTTGCCCAAAGGGATCCAGCGCGAACTTGTGGTCGTAGAATTTCGTTTCTGCGAAAGAGTGCCAAATATTTGCACATCTAGCGCAGTGATAGTACAGGTCCTGCTTAGAAGTAAGTTCTCAAGTGCGAAGTGTTCTCAAATTTAGAAGTATATAGTATCTGGATCACTAGCTTTCAATTTGCAAGCGCTGTAGAATCCTTACGCTTCATTTCAAGACTAGCGAATACATTGTTGTGCAAAAACAAAATAGTAGCTACCCTACAACTTTTGATACGTCGCCCACATTCCCATAAGCCGTGTTACGCCCCCAAAACTTGGGTTTATCCTGAAGGAGTTGAAAAGTGGGCTTGGGAAAGAAAAATACGTGGGCAGATCTGCCCGGAGTGAGGCTGCCCTTCTGCATGCCATCTGTAGGTTCCCATCTTGAAACTTGATGATATAGCTTGGACGACAGAAATATACACAAGTCCCCAGGGCGGTAGCTAATCACGAAGATGTTGAGTTGAGAAAGAATATTCAAAGAGTGATTTACCTGAGCTTGGCATGGAGTTGAGGGATGATCATATAACCACCTGTATAGGCACCAAATGGGACGCTGATAGAAAAGCCTGCGTCTGCTTTATCCTTATGCATCCTAAGTTGAAGCTTCCATACTACAGCACGGCCCAGGAAGGGCCCAGGATCTTCATCTGCGAACCAAACTCCCGCTTCAAAAGCCTCCTGGTACTTTTCGTACTGCTCCGGAAGGAGCGTCTTGACGACGAGGCCGAGGAGTCCTGCTATCTCCTTCGTGGCTGCGTAATATGCTCTGGTCGCTGCCACGCCTGAAGAAGACTCGTGGATGTCCGCCGATAGGTAGAGTTTCTGCCGCATGAAATTGGTGAGGATGAGAAAGCCTTGAAAGTGCGGGACGTACATCGTGGTGTCCTTGCATTACCCACCCTTGGACGAGATGGTGTACTCCTCGCCGTTCCTCTCGGATACTTCCATCCTCCATCCTGTATTCCATAACACGGTCATCTCCTCCATCCCGGCGCTGCAGCCCATGCCGAGTCAGCTCGGGCGGGATTTTGGGCGGCAATTGGGAGCAAAGATCTTGGGTGGCCTGCCAGAGCCGCTCAAGTGCGGCTGGCTGTCAGAGACATCAGAAAGGGACTCTTATATACAACTTACAGACTTACTGGCAGACCATCGTGGACGTAACTGGCCCCTGGGTGATCGAGGCTGGTTCTCTCAGGAACATATTGAGCGTCCAGATCTTCAGCCATCTGTAAACAACATGTGAATATGATATCTGGCCAAAGACAAGTGAAAAGACTTACCGGCTTCTCCGTGTTGTCATTCTTATCTCGCTGTCCAAGATAGAACAGGAGAGGCTCGTCGTCGGCGTCAACCCACTTCCCCGATATGACCTGAGGTAGAACGTCATCTCCAAGGTGTTTCCGCGCATATTCTGCCATGTTGCCTGGCGTTGATGGCTGCAGTTCGTCCAACCGAAACTTTGTTCTGAACGTAGGAGCGTACTTGTTGAAGCTGGCAAGTTTCTTCCCCATTTGCTCATGCAACCTCTGGCGAAGGATTTCTTCGCTGAGTTTCTTCTTTGCGTGCTGAGAAAAAGGAGATGTGAGATTGCCTTCAATGGGGGGTACGGCGCAGCGGGATCTGAGCGGGTCCAACTTTGCTTTCCGCTTTTTCTGGACAGGGTTAGCTCAGGCTGCGCTCTAAGAAGAGATGGAATTACCATTGCATCGTCATCCTCCACATCCAAGAAGTTGGGATCTGCGAGCAGATTCCCTGTCTCAGATTCAGAGCTAGAAGAGTCTGAGCGTTTGCGATTGAACGACATGACAGTTGATGAGATTCAATCTGATAAGCTAAGTGCGACAAAAATGACCCCTATCTGACGGTCACGACCATCACAGGTAATGGTACAAAAAAATGCGATCCTCCTCCACCTACGCCATGAAGATCTTAGCCTGCCCCCACACCTGCGTCCACGATAGCAACCATATGTTAAAAACTGCTCGCGCCGTGGGACAAGACTCTGCCTCCAAGACCTGTCTCCTGTTCATAAAAGAAGGAGGCAGCCGTTTTCGAAAGCACCTCCCGAACAACCGGGTCCACCCAAAATGCACAGCTGAATGTCCTATGCACCACCTTCTATGCAAGAAGGATAATCCTTGCGTCAAGGGAAATGAGCCATGCCCCAAGCCTGTCAAACTTCCTGACGAAACTGTTGCACCCACGCGGCAACAGTGGGAAGAGAACGCCTATGGCTTCTACCTTTTCATTACGGAGGGGAAACTGAGCAATCAAAAGGCTCATCTGGACAATTTCAAGGCAGAATGCCCGCCCGATATCTACGAGCAGAAGGTGGCGGCTCGGCTGAATCTCAACACCAGCCGTTCTTCCTCCCCACAGCAGCCACCCGCAGCAGGCCCCTCTCACCTACCGATTTCCCCACCGCGCATCTCACTACCTCCCCAAGATCCCCTACACCTCTTTACCCCTAGGCCATCCCAGCTGCCACGACCCTCTAACGCAGAGACGCCCATCCATGAAACACGTTGGTTGACGCCCCGCAATCCACGCGACTTTGGCCTTGCTCGGGAACCCTCAGCCACGCCAACCCCCTGGCACGGCCACGCTCAACCTTCGCTTGTGCTAGAGCATGAAACGACCGCTTGGGCTGTCAGACCGGCATCCAGCCTGCCCAAGGTCCAACAGGTCGTTCCCTTTCCCAAGGCAAAGGACGGGCATAAAATCAGGGGCTTCAGGAGAAAGGTCCTTTGGTTGCCAAACTTTCGAAACCCAGTCTCTCGATTTTTTGAATACGAAGGGGATCTCTTAGGCTTCAAAAGGCTAGAGCATGTGGACGAGGAACTGGCAGAAATCCTTTTGAAGGCGTGGCCAGATCATTTTTCAGTGGACAAGCTGCGTGCGAAGGAGCTTGGAAATGCTTTGGCGAATGTGCCCTATGTGGTGGATGAATTTGTAAGCCTCCTTCCGCTCGTCCTCTCACCCAGACCTGACAAGTCTGCTCCAGTCAGCCTTGGCCATCGAGATGTGGGTTAGAAAGGATGCCTGGGACATTACGTTCATGGACATGGGACAGTGGATGCGTCTCGTGCTCAAAGGATCCAAGACTCCGGGTTGGATTCAACTCCAGTCCTTCGACCTGATTTGCGGGGGAATGGACTTCATTCTCGATCCTCTGTGAGTCGATCTCTTTCCTGTGGTGGTTCCGTGGCTCACGTTCATTCAGAGATCCCACCTACAGCCCGAACGCCATGCCAGCAAAGGACTTGGCTCCTTACTTGAATGGGTTGAGACATTTGAGCCAATCCGTCGTCTTTTTTCCCGACCCATTCCAGCTATGGTGGTTATCAGACAAAAGGAATATTCTTTTGTCTGTCGCTCACTGCTCTGTTGGCCTCATGGACGCCCTTGGCAAATTCCCGGCAGTATTGGGCTTCAATGACATGGAGGAACTGCGCCAGATGAACGTCGATCTCAATTCCATTGTGATCAAGCGAACTATGGGGGCAAGCTCAAGCCATGTCTGGAAGGTGGATGATAACAACACGGCAAGGCAAGTCTTGAAAAAGGTGAAGGACGACATGAAGAAGACGAAAAAGATGTGGCAAACAGCGAACGCGACCATTCCAAGACCTCACTACTTCATTCAACCGCTCATCCAGGAGATGCAGCAGAAGGGTGAGGTGAGGTGCTTTTTTGCTGGAGGCGAGTTGATCTACACGGTTGGTACGCGTGCGGGTGGGTCCCAAATGGTGTCCATGGAGCCTGTAAGCATCATCCCATTGGAGAAGCTACGGTGAGTGAGACACCTCTGAGTTGCTATCTTTTGTTCACGCATTATTTTCTCAGTGCTGGCGATGGGGACAATCAACGAACGGCGTCCATGATATCCAATCAGGAGGTGTTCGACATGTTGGATAGCAATGTCCCATTCTGGTTGGGTTCCCATGGCTTTGAGCGACTTCGTAGCTTCGCCACCAATATCCTCTACAAGTTTATCACGAGGCAGGAAGAAGATTGGAAGAAGGTTGGTGCGGGGGAAAGGAACCTTTGGTCCGACCTTCGGCTTTTTGCTAGGCTGGATATTGGTGTCTTCAGGACTGAAAATGGCCAATACTCCTTCTGGGTGAGCGAGATAGAGCCATGGATGGGTGCCTGCTTATTCACAAACACTGTGAACGATAAAAGCGATGTCTTGTATAGTACGGTGACGGCTGTATTAGAAGAACATGTCTTGCTTTGACAATTATAGCTTTATATTTTGTACTTTGTTCTTTATATTCATCCCTCTGAGCAGATTTGGTTCTTTCTTGCCTGCGCCAGGACGCAGTGGATAGGCTCCGGTTTTCCGGAGTCATTAGGCGCCCAGATTGACGGTCAACGGGCGCTTATTTGCTCGGGAATTCCGGTGCAACTGAGCAAGTGATCTCAGGGGTCGGTTCAGGGAAATATGCGCAGAATATGTTGCTGAACTAGCGGCTAACCCGTGCTACGCACGGTGTAAGAACCAAGTGCTTATGACAGTTATGCATATACAACTAAGTAATAAATGAGTATGTGTCGAAAACTGAATAATAGGACATAAGGCGTAAGGGGAAGACCGTGTCTCGTCCGTGTGCGTGCTAATGAGTATGTACGCTCGTAGCCATCGTGCACTCGCTCCTACAACATTGAGGTCAGTTGCATCTATCTCGAGGCTGAACGAACCTATTAGATATCCCCCGTGTAGGCCTTCAGACCCTCAAAGCTCGTAGCCGTGCAAGACCCGATGCTTGCATCAGTTGTCAGCCAGATCATCGTAGTTCATGCAGCACCGGTGCGGTAGTCGTGCCCAGATTCAAGGATCCACGCCCAAACGTGAACCAAGTGGTCTGCGTTGTCGCGCTCGTAGCGAGATTCACGCTCGCAAACATGATTATAGCCTGATGGGGCCCTTATCCGTGCTGACCCCGATGCTGCCCGCAGTCGCTGTTATGATCGCACTTACCACATGCGCAAGCTCGTAGTCGAGCACCTGACATCCTTATGCACACGGCCCTAAGCACATCTGAAATTGAGATATTCGAAGAACCTGAGTAAGACGCACATTGCCAGGCCATAGAGGCGTCCACGATGTGTAGAAGCCGCATAAGCCTGAGTTGATGACCGTGTTCGCAATCATAACCGCGCGGGTGTTAAGCTCTCGTGCTCCTGCCTATTTGATTCCAAACTGTGTCATAGAGATGGGCCACAATACAATGCTCACCCCTCAGAGCAGTTCTCGTGCTCGTGCTCGTGCCCAAGCTGGAGTGAACCCTGCACCACTATCGCGTACCCGGCTGAAGAGAGTGAATTGAGACGGACAGATGACATGAGGCAACACACAACTGTAGCCTATGTTACCAGAGGCGACCATTTCCCATTCTGGTTGACTGTGTCCGGGTAAGGGTCCTGAGCAGCAGCCGGAGGTATTTGGATACGCGCCGAGGATACGCTAGGATAAGCAGCATTGCAAAAATTGCTGGTGGCCACGACCGTTCCCGCGCTGGTGCTCATATTCATGGAACCGCGGATTTCGTACGCCCGTACCGGTCTGCTTACAGTCGCAGTGGTTATCCACCGCACACAGGGCCTTGGAGAGTGTCGGATGTAAATTAAGAATGTGCGCGCGCGATATAAGCAAATCGCACCTAGTAGAAGCCATAAAGGCGTGCGCGTGAGCCAAAGGTCCCGTTCCGTTGACTTTCAATTTGCGAATGGTTGTCTCGAATCGTTGAGCGCGAGAGAAAGTCAAAGGGATAGCCTCCGTGGTCGTTGAGAGATGCTGAGCGCCAGCAGAGAGCCCAGAGACAATGCGGTACTGCGTAGAGTTCCAGAAATTTCGACGTGTCTCAAGATCTCAAGGCACATGATCGCAAGCTGCAAGAGGGCGAGCAAACGGAGATACATCCAAAAGAGGTCAGAAATGGTCTCGCCAGCCAATCAGCGAGCTCCTTTGTCTCCGTGGGAAAAAATGCATGCTTTTTCTTATATAGATACATTCATTTTAATGGAGAGGAACCTCAGACAATGGAGAATGCGTGAGAACCTCTGACGGTCATTGGCGCTTACTTGACGGTCATTGGCGCTTACTTGACGGTCAGGCTGACGGTCATTGGCGCTTACTTGACGGTCAGGCTGACGGTCATGACGGTCATTGGCGCTTACTTGACGGTCAGACTGACGGTCATCGGCGCTTACTTGACGGTCAGGCTGATGGTCATGACGGTCATGACGGTCAACTTGACGGTCAGGCTGACGGTCATGACGGTCAACCTGACGGTCAACTTGCCGGTCATGGAGAGTCACAACAGTCACTGGAGGAGTACTCACCAGTGTGCAGCGTGGTAGACACAGCCTGCGATGTCCTTCTGATGTCCCTAGCATGGCGTGGGTCATAACTGTCACTGACCGTCAATCAAGCGCTCATGACGGTCATGACGGTCAGACACAATTTGTGTGCCTCATTGCTCACAAACGGGACCGCCGAACACCGTCAGACTTTGTAGAGTACATTATTAGTATGTATACATGGGATACATGCAACAAGATTTGAAGAATTCCATACTTGCAAATTAGGTTTAACCTAATAAAGTGGCGTAAGATAGATAGACCCTAACAGAGGTGTGTGAAGTTGTTGTGTCCCAAACGGAGGAGGTCAGCGGAATAAGCTGCCTATTCCGTCGGATAATATAGATAGGATAAGGAATGCTCCACGATGACATCATACCGTGGCAGCAACTAACCGATTAAGGCAAGATGCACATGATTGCTGATAAATATAGCGACTGTCTTACAAAGACTTCGCCGTCGGATCTCCCGTTATCTACCCGGGTCCCGGTATTGTTACTAACCGACTACCGGAGACGACCGACGAGTCAAGTATAAAACCTATGGCAAATTCCACTGATGAGACAACACAGTCGAATTTCCCCTGCAGCCTACCCAGGTTCAGGAAATTGGAACACGCCTGCTAGTCTCAAAGCTCAAGCTTTACCCTCGACCCTAACCACGCCTCCGCGACCTTCGGCCGCTCGGCTCTAACCCAGACGATCGTGTGTGCGAGGGGAAGGGGAGTTGTGAGAGGAAGGGAGAAAGGGTGGATTGGCAGAGTCGAGTTGCGTAGGCGCATGTGTGAGGGGACGTGAATGAGAAAGGGCGTTGACGTGGTGTTGGTGCTTAGCGTTAGCCGTCCGCGGACCATCAGGGATGTTGCGCCCTTCTTCTCCGTGTTCACCTCCCCCAAACATGTTACTCCAGCCTCTCAGGACCTTTGGGCGCTGCCTCAAACTGTGACTCTGCCTATGGGTGCTTGCTGGAGGGGCTCGTGGCATCGTCTTTGTTCCGCCAGCGTTGGTAGTCCCAGTAGGCGGCCGCACGCCGACCTCCTGCATCTGTACCTGTTTCAGTTTGATAGTAGCAGCCGCAGAAGCAACTGGTGACATAGGCTGGGTAGGCGAGCTAGGCATCGTAGCGGGACTTAAGGGCACCGGGAGGCCAGCATCACTCGCCCTTGGTTGAGGATGAGTTTGGAAGGTAGGTGATGTGGGCGACGGCACGGGTTGAACCGGAGGTAGCATCATACGACAGGCCGGAATAATGTGATGTCTCCGGACCTGGGCAGTGCGCGCCCACGTTGGCATCCACACCCACCTCCCCTCGCGTCGTCACCCGTCCTCGTCAGCATCCAACGTGGATCTGCGCGCACTCGCGCGGGAGCCTAGGGCGCATCGAGGCTGGGCACTGAGTACTGCGGTCTCGTCGTTAGCTTAATGCTCGACGCTTGAAGTGGAGACGCACGCACGCATCTTCGTTGGTCCCGACCATTCTGTGATTTGGTCGTTTGGTCGTTCGGCCGTCGGGATCAGAATCCCACACCACGCGACTCGGCTCGCAACGCGCGTTCGTTGGCGTGCCACGAGCCGGGTTCTGTGTTCAGTGTTCTGTGTGCGTGAGTTTGCGCTGGGGATGTTTGCATTCTACGTCGTGCGTCGTGAGTTGATGAGTTGGGCAGGTGGCGTGGTGGCGCTGGTATTTTGGAGGTGAGTTGGCGTTGCATTGGGGATGGTGCGTGTGCGTCGGGTGACGTGTAGCCGTGTCAGCTCCAGACGAACGCAGACGAGGGCCTGCACAGTGGAAACCCGTTCAGGTCAGCGCAAACGCATGACGAGCGAAAACGAGGTGGGTGCGTACCTCGTTTCTTTTCCTTTGTTCTCTCGTTCTTGTTCTCGTTTTCCCATTTGCTTCCTTCGTTTCCCCCGCAGTGTCGTGTTGAGGATTATTTTTTTCGAGGGCGTGGGTGCTGACTGTGGAGATTGAAGAGTGTGTCGGCGCCGGCTTGGGCGTCAGGACGCGTTGGAGGGCCGTGGGCTGCGTTCGCGGCGTGCTTGGGAGTTGGATGCGTGTTGGGGCGCGTGGCAAGGTCGTGGTGCGCTCTGGGCCGCGTTCACGGTGTGCTTGGCGGGCGGGGAGGTGGGTAGGAGTTAGCGACAAGTGTAGCGTCTGAGTGATCAAGTGCGTGAGTAAGGTGAGCAGCGAGCTAACGAGGTGCTCACCGACGTGGTAGCCAATCATGGACTGTCTGGAGGTTGGCAGTTGAAGTTTGGCGGTTGGTTGATAGCGTTTGGCCTTGGCATCTTCGCTTCGCCGCCGCCGTTAACAGCATCGTCTCCTCATTGCTGCTGATGTGGTCGTTCGCGTAGCCTGTTCCCGAGGACCCATGCCCGCACGTCCGCGCGTCCTCGATGTCGTCTGCACACCCCCCTTTGTATGCACACTCAGTCCATGTTCGCTCGGTCAGTGACATCGACGCACCTCCGTATTCTGCGTTCCTTTGATCCCATCTTTGTCTAACCCTAAACTTCCCCAAGGGTATCATTTCCAGGACGAATCGTCGTCAACAAGGGTGGGTAACCTAATACAACAACGGCGGCGATGGCAAGTCATTCACCACATGCACACTCACGTTGAAGTTCCCCATAAGCTGCCTTTCTGCCGCCCACTCCTTGATCTTATCAAAGTCGCGACATCGGTGGACAACATCGCCGCGCGGAAACGACTGCCCGGCCTCGTCATCCCATTTCCAGACGATAAGGCTGACGTCCGCCGAACACATGAGGGACTGGCGGATCGAGTCGAGGTAGTGGCTCATATGAGCTTGGTTTCCCGGGAGAGAAAGGCGCATGTCGGGGTAGTGGTCTGCATAAATCGTTTTGCGTATGCGATTATGGCATGGTGAAACGGCGGTAGGTAGAAAGCCATTTACGATAGCGAATCAAGTACTCACTAGGCAGTGAAGTTCATGGAAGACGTCGAGTTCAACAATGTAGTTGTCTTCGTCCCCTGGTATGGCCTCCGTTGCATTTGGGAGCCGCTTGGCCTGGGAGGTAGGGATGCGTGATATACCCACTAGAGTCGGGGTGAAATCGCTGAGAAATTAGTGCGGATGGTGGTTTCACGTACAGTTGTAAAGGTCCTCCCAAAGGTCATCGAGTTCCTTTGAGGATGGGACTTGGAAGGGAGAGACATTGCGTCCAAAGCCGTTAAAGAAACGGTGGTACTTGTACGAAATAGCCTCATTCGCGGGAGCTAGCGGGGGAATTGACCTTGGGATGTGAATAGGGTAGAGAGAGAACAAGCACATACAGAAAAGACTGTTCTCTTCAGGTAAATCCGTACGCCAGACGAGTACGCCGATAGTGACGAACTGAAGGAGGACGATACACCAAAGGACTATGGGCGAATTGATGATTCGAGTGCACCATCGTGAAATACAGTATTCGTCACGGCTGCGGCGATGCTGCTCTCCCAATCCTAGTAACTGTTCCTGAAGGTAGTCCCCATGCTCGATGTTGACACGATCATCGAATACGGTCAGTCCGTCGTTGGAGGCCAGCTTACTGTACGACATCTTTCGCCGTATCCGTCGTAATCTGCGTAGTTTGGGCCGTCCTAGAAATCAGGAAGATGGAGGTCTCGCGGGCCTGACATCGGTGGGAATTCGTGAAGCTCCAACTGCCTTGTCAGTACAGCTGAGTACAATGGGGGTACAAGAGGCCTTGAAGCATGCTATTAGGGGATGCATGGTATTTGATGGCTCTCGATGATCCATTACGATAGTCACATTAGCATTCATAAGATAAGAGACGCAAACATGCCGGCACGACGAGGCGTATGTGCTGGAATCTTTGAGCAAGATAGCAAGCAGGCGTGAAGCAAAGCGGTAGCGAGAGCAGCATCGTCACTGCAGGTAGGACAACGCCCTTCCGATCTAGTACGCAATCGGCGTAGGAGGTGGAGGGACGAGCGCTGAGAATCGAATGGTCAGCTCCGTCAGGAAACGTAATATAGCCTATTCCATGGCCAGAGGAGAGCACGATCAACCGGGGTCAGAAATCTGCAATTGGGACGAGAAGCATGAGCAAACGCGAGATTCAAATACGCACTCTATTGACTCTATTTCGCCGTCGCTACATCATATAGGCTCTATCAACCTTGTACTCGAAACCCAGATGTCGTCCTGGAGAGTTCTTGCTCTAAGCATGCCCTTGTCCGAAGACCACTATAGAATTGTCCGCGTAGCTTGTTGATCTGAGGAATCTGAGGATAGCTGTCGTGTCCTGCGATCATCATTTTCGGAGGACGTACCATGGGCCAGGCAGTGTATTGATACTCCCAAACACCACGTATGCCCTCCTTGTTAGAGACATGCGCCGATGCAGCATATAGCTTGTTTTCGTGCCAATTTTGTGACTTCCGTCAAAGTGCATGAAACGTAGAGACGCCGTCGAGAAACCAAGGACCATTCATGTACGCACACTATTAGGATGCGCATATACGATTTGCCTCCCCTTCGCTAGAGTATGGGTACTCGGGAGGCACGTTGTAGAACTATATCATCCCGAAATTCATTGTCAGGAACAACGGATATCGATTCTCATATACTGATATACACAGGGACAAAAAGACTAGAATCGAAAAGACCGTCAACTTCGTTATGGTTCTGCACACGATCCGGGCACTCACAATGAACACTGTCAACCGCTGAATATCCCAGTAACCTCCGCTACTTTGACGACTTTCCCTGATTTTTCTTGGCAGTCGAACTCTGGCTCCCAACCTGATCAACCATACCGATCCCTTCCTTGTTCCCTGTCGCATCTTTGGACGGCTTTTCCATGTGTTGTGGAGACACGGCGTCGACGGGGTTGTTCAATTTTTCTCGGGCTTCTTTACCAGTGTTCTTAGACTGCTTTAGTGGATCTACGAACCGTCAACGATGAGCATAGTTGGGTGGATGTATGCGTACTTTTTGACGAAGCTCCAGAACTCATGAATCGAGCAAATGAGGCCCTTGTGAAGGCGCTCGGGAAGACGACGCAGCGAACTAGGATTATTGGAGACATGGTGGTGGTTTGAGTTTGAGGGAAGCAACGGCTGTAACATGTCGGGGTGTCTTTGGAGTGGACGTCATGGTGGCACTGTGAACTGGGCGCTTCCGTTGTCGGCTCCAACATCCCAGGTATTACAATCTCCGAAGCAACTCCGAGACTTCCACGCGCACCACGGTTACTTCTCAGTCCAGATACTTGCTGGAGAGCTAGAGAAGACATTCCCAGATGGAAGCAGACACGGTTACTGTATACGAAGAGACCGACGCCACCGAGACGGCTCCACTCTCCTCTCGCACTTGAACGCTGTGCTTTCGACTTGACTAACACGCAACCCCTGCCATAAACCACCAATGGCAACTCTGTATAACACCGGGTCCGAAATACCTCCAGCGCACAGAGTACATCATTTTGGACGTACAATCATCGGTCTATACCCAACGGCAAACACGCGGATAGAGGTTATACCGACACATTATCATATCATACGAAAATACGATAGTACCCGATATAGTCCGCAATCTTTGCATAATCGCGAACACATTTGCGGATTACAGTCAACATGGACTGAGAGCGTATGCAAGAGGGAACGCCGCCACCAGATATTGGACCTGAATAGTTGTAGTGGCAATGCAATGGGTAGGCACGCGCTCACAGTGATGAGGTTCAAGAACTCACTGGCACCAAAGGTCGCTGAACAGGATAAGAGGCGAATCAGGGTCTACTGTCGATACACCCTTCGCCCAATCACGACGCCACGCCTCGTTCTTCTGGCACCTCCACCGAACTACCCGAGTTGTCCCGTCCCTCGCATCACGCGTGCACCTCACATCATCCATCATCGCCTCGAAACACTCCAATCCTGGCAATTCCTCAAAGATATCCGCGACCGTGCACTTCTCCTTGCCCGTGACGCAGTTCCCCCACACAAGCAGCAAGCGCAGGTTCTGGAAGTTCCTGCGTTTGGATCTGTCCTCGTAGCGCAGGCGGAAGAAGAACCATCCCAGATCGACGCCGCGCTCGTGCTTAGACGCTTCATCCATAATCGCGGTGACGAACCAAGAGTGACTTTGCAACCAAGGTGTTCGTTTTGGCTGGTCTATCGGTGCCTGTCCTCTTTGATCAGACGTCTTAGGGTCGAGCGGGCGATACGACGCGAAATGGAACCCATACAATTGAAAACTGAGCACTAAATACGACAGCGCTCGTAACTGCACGCAATCATTCATCACAAGCCCTCCTGAATCGAGTGTCCAGTCAAATCAATGAGGCTTCGGCCTGCGGGTGCCCACGACCGTATACTCAATCTTCCCGGTATCTGACCGCTCGGGGTCCGCCCAAGCTTGCGGTAATACTTGGCGCATTGGGTCTTGCCAGGGCTGCTGTATTTCATACATAGGCGCGGCCGGGCCAGGAGGGTACACCGCTGACGGGTCCCTCCAGTCCGTCGGGAAAGGCGGCATAGGATGGCGCGTCCAATTGGGCGCAGGTGGCGTGGGGTGAGTGAGTGAGATTGAAGGGAGAGTCGGAGGATTTGATTGAGAACGCGGGGATGTCGATTGGGTGAGTGGCAGTGGAAAGACGATGGGCAGGGACGCTGGGCGGGGTGAATGCGTGTGCAAGCAACGACTGGAGGGGATACTGGACGCGGGAGGGCGTGTGATTGAGGAAGGGATGGTGGCTGAGGGCCCGAGGCCCTGGCCTCGTGTCCACGTATCGTGGCCTGACACATACAGATGTCGCGCACGATCAACGTCGTCAAGGATGTCGAAGCGGTAGAAACATTGGTGAGGGCGGGAAAGTCCGCGCCTTCGGCTTGCGTTCGAGCCCAATGGAGGGCGGTTGAGTGAAGGGAGAAAGGAGCAAATTGGCGGCTCCGAACGGGTTGAGGGCCAAAACTCTTCTACCACCCTATCCTGTGTCGACAAGCCAGGAATCCCTCGAGTCGAGCTTAAGGTGGTAGGGGCTTCAGCGATTGCGAGAAGCGAGCAGGGATCGTCGAGGAAACGACGGAGCTTGACGAGGCGGGAAACGACTGCGCGTACGCAAGGAAGGACAAGGACACGTCGACAGGGAGTGGGGGGAGGGAAGAATGAAATTTGAGTCATTCTATGCATTCATACTGATGTATTAGTGAAAATCGCGCCAATCAACGACACTTAGGCTGACCTGGTATACACGCTGTCCACGATCTCGATATAGTACCCCCATTCGCCGCAGACAACGCTGCGGGATCTCCATACCCCCATCCCAGCCTGCGAAGGCCGGCCACATCCCTAACCCGCATCCCCGGGTCCCACTCCGCTGTGGTTTGCTGACTGAATCCATCTTGGATGGAGAGGCGACCTTGTCGTCAATGTATACCGACGATACGCCATCAACATATTCGGTGGCGTTGAAGCCTTGCGACGAGGCGCTCCACTGACAAAGGGGCGCGGTCCCGATGCGTCTCGGTAGTGGAAGGGGGGTAAGTACGCCACGAGACCTGGTCGATTGTGCATAACGTCGGCGATGGGGTGCGAGAGGGACGGGAAGGGGAGCGTGGATGCTGCTGGGGCGATAACGTGGTGAGTGGCGATGTTTCTGGACTTGGTGGGACCCACCTCCTTCAGCCCTGCGCTGTGTCGTCGTCGTCGTCGTCTACGCCAGCCCCTCGCCGTCCTATCCCTTCTTAACTTGGCCCATTCCCCGCCGTCCTTACGTCCTCGCTACTCCAGCAGGCCAAGTGTCGCCGCCGTTGTTGGGTGCTGGGTGCGACACTGCGTGCTTCGGGACGACGTTAGAGGGTTGCAGATGGAGAAGACGCGGGGGGTGTCGTAGGCGTTGTCAGGTCGTCGCACGGAGTGGGTGCAAGGTAGTTGGACGGATGCGGGGAAATGTGAGGGGAAGAGCGGCGCTGTGGGGGGATATCGTGGTGAGTGTATCTCCATTAGTTTGAGACGGGTACTCACATTCTTTTCTGCTGTCTGGTCTTCTCATTGTCGACGCCAGTGCCTAGCTGGCTCTCCCTGCCTCCGTCCTTCATCTATCCCCTTCCTACGCCTATTCCAACGACTGATGTTCGTCATTCCCTCGCTCGTTCGTCTCGCGTCGGCGTGCTACTGGGGTCTCAGCGGTCATCTCGCCTCGTCGTCATCGTCGTAGGCCATGTCGGCGGTATTACGGGCTCGGGAAACGTTGGTGGGCTTCTGTCGGGCTGTGGGACAGGGATAGGCAGTACCATGCTATGCCCAGGTGCGTATGCCGTTGATGGTATTGTGTAGTCCCGGTACGCCGTCGTTTGGGTTCGCAGTTGCGGCGCAACGTGTTCAGGTGTAGGGAAGTGGATCCTGCGTCGTAGACGTTGCGGCTGGCGGTGTCGGAGGCTGGGAGCTCTTGCCTCGTGAGCCGGGAGGCAAGTGGGTGGTGCATGGCCGGCAATAGGGTGGACAAGGGCAGCTGGTGTTGAGGTGAGTCTGCACTGAACTGAACTTTGAGGGCCATGGGGTCGTGATTACCCTGCAGGCGTTGCCTCAGACACGTCCTGCGATTCAAGTTCGCCGTTCTACACCATGTCGCTGTGAGGGTACTAGAGTGAGGATGTGAGGACGAGGGTCAGGAAATGGAATACTTACCTATTGGCTTACCCAACCATGCCAACTTCATTTCCCTGGCATGTTTGGTCCACGATGTCGAAGGAGAACGATGGAGGGCGGGAGTTCGCGAGTCAGTCATGCGAGAAGAAGAATATCGAGGGAGGACGATCGAGGCGGGGCTGCCCCGCATTATTGGCGCTCCAACCAGCGCCACGTGTATGATCGAACTCCGACCCGTTCCGAAGGCCGAGCTCGTTCCTCAATTCAACCAAGTCCTCAAACGCACACCACCACGACGGAAACTGTGACGACCAGGGTTTCTTTTCATGACCATCCCCTTTCCTCCCCTTCCCCTTCCCGTTCATACCGGCGCTACGGGCAGGCTCTATTGAGTGATGCGCGACGCAGGGCATGCGTATCCGAGGCCACTCCCTTCCAGACGGCCAGGCGATCGTTCAGGCGGCGTGAGTAGAGGGGATACCGCGGGATGTGGTATCTGCAGCAACCTGTCTAGGCAAACGCTTCGGTAAGTCTGGTTTCGCTTCAAGTAGGAGTTGGCTGACACGCAGTATACTGGGTTCAGGAATGACATCAAACGCCAGGCCATACATGACCTGGGCCAGTTTCCATGATGAAATACGCCCAGATAGTCCGTTACTCGTCCTGGCTGCTACTCAGGTACGTCTGAATCCGTGGTGCCGCATCCTACTTTTATAGATTGATGCGTAGAGTACTCTCAGATGGCGGCCAGTCCCTTTATGACGAGCACACCCGATAGCGCGCGCTTGCACATGGTGATTTCAACAGAAAGACCAGGAGTACACCGTTTCTTGCGCATACACAAACGCGAAACGCGACGATGACAGGGTTAGGGTGTCGGTTAGCGATAATGGTTGATACGGAGCACAATCCGAGACCCAGATGAGGACATTCGGGGACAAGGGGTGTCATGCTGGATTCATTAAATTCAATGGCGGCGCAGGGGGAGTATGGGACGACTCTAGAACAGATGGCGTAAACGCAGGTACGTGGTATCGCATTTTGAAATATATATGCGCTGACATGCGAAAATCTAGAGATGCACTATGGATCTCGGCTTCGTCTGGATACATAGTGTCGCCATGAACCTTTCTGGGTCGCGTTTTTGCGCTGCCCATCGCGACTTCAGCGGCGACCGACCCGTCGCCGTAGTGTCCATGGAATCCACGACATGCGAGACAATGACGGAGCCTGTTGAGAACTCTGACGAACGGTCCCCGTTCGCGAAGATATCGTCGGACGAGAGAACGTCTGACGAACGGTTCCTGTTCGCGAGGGATATCAAGAGCAAGCAAGTGTCACGAACAGTTCCCGTCCGCAAGGCGTCTACTGGCTGGTATACGAACGGAACTCCTTGGCGAGACTGCGTGTTGATGCCGCATCCCGAAAAGTGGAAGGATTTCTACGGTTTCGGGACTGCCCACCCGCTATCAAAGCGCAGCCAATGGGCAGGAACAAAATGGATAAACCTCGCTCATTCACGCAACTTTCTCCGCTGCCCGGGCAGGGTGCCCCTCATGAACGGCCACCCATGCACCTCCCTCATCGTCTTCTCGTCCAGATTCAACGTGACACCGTATCGCCAGTGCGCCCAGCTATTGGCCACGAAATGCCCAGGGCAGGCGTGCACACCAGTGCTCTGGGCGCAAATGTTGGTTTCGTACGAGCGTTCGCCGTTGAGGGAATGGCCAAAGCTCTACCAACCACGCCCCGCCTTAGGTTGCGCATCTGATAAGAAAAATAAGATGAAAGATATGAATACGCACGATATCCATAACCGGGCCCAGGTACATATTCACGCCTTTCCCTCGGAACTCTTCACCGAGCGCGGCACCGCTTGCGCGCATCAGCGGCCTGCTGAACGACGACGCCGTGTTGATGCCATTCGGGAAGCCCGCTACGCCCTTTACGAGCCACAGTCCGGCCGTGCCGTCTTGAAAGCAAATCGAAGGAACGCCTAGTCGGTCGACGGGGTGGGTGTCGCCGACGCATCGACATACGTCAGACAATGAAGGGGGGAAGACGCGTTGCAGAAGGAATAAAAGGAAGGGTACGCACTGCTGAATTGCACAACCCCCGTTAAGACTCCCACTTTCTCATCTAATGTCATCTGCGCCACTTTCGCGTTCGCCGAGGTATGCAACTCGTCCCACGATCCTGTCGGAAAAGTATCACGACCAGCTCGACCTATCAGGACGTACGCTGGACAAATGCCTCTGCATGAAGCTTGAGTCTGCTAGATGGCTAGATGAAGTAGGGTTTTTGAGACTATATAACGATTAGGGACGGGAGCGTCCAGTCTTGACATAGAAATCTCGAACAGAGCTCCGGGAGGTAGGTTATGGAGTGGGTTACGAGATGTAGCCCTCTTATTGAGCTTCGTCCGGGTTGAATCGAATGTCCGTGACCTTCAACAGCTTCCCCTGGACATTTTCCCTATAGACAAAGGGGTATCGGTTGGGCGCGTGACTCTGAACCAATGCTCCATCCCATCTCCGACGTCGTCGTCCAAATTCGAACGACGTTGCTCAGAACAGTGTACAGTGCTCGTACCAAACGAACACGACTCACCATGCCGAAAGTACGTTCAAAACCCCAGAAATCGCCACCACCCCAACCCACGCACTCACTCCTTTCCCAGAATCCCGAAGCCTGCCAAACCGAAGCCTGCGACCTCCAGTCGTGCCTTGGCAAGAATACCTACACTCCCGAGAAATGCGAGCACCACCTCAAACGCCTTTACCTCTGCTGCCAGAATATGCATAAAGAGGGCGGAGACAAGGCCCAGTCAACGGCCTGTCCACAATCGAACGTGGTGACGCGGTGGCTGAAGGATCATCCGTAGCAGGTAAAACGACTCCGGCTCCGCGCACAAGGCTATGCCAACGATTGAAGGCAGTCATCTTCGAAGCGTGGTTCATCTACAGTTTATGGATGAAAGGCGGGGTGCTGCCCGTGGATTACAGCTACTGATGTAATTTCGAGACCTGCTAAGTGTATTGGTACATTCAACAAAAGACAACGCCGGGAAGAGGGATAGCTCTCGTGCCCCACTACCGCCTACCTCAGTCCTCACACCGCTTCTTGCAGAGTCGGCACTCCGTGGTCGTCTGCGTGGCGATTCCGACGAGCAGCATACCCAGAGCACCAAGTCCCGGTCGAGTTGCTCCACTTTGAACGATGGGACAGTCCGAACGGCGCGGATCCAGACGTGTGGCCGTGAAGCGTGCCCGTGGACAGACGGGACGCGCCACAACTGACCCAGTGAAGGCGTCTGTAGAACATGTATGCTCAGTATTGTGGGGGTCACAATGACTCTATATTCAAGTACCTGTAGAATATGTATGCTACGGGCACGAGTAAGTAAAAGATAGAAAGGTTCTTCGGCTGAAAGACCTTGACCAAGCAATTGAATCGAAGGCAAGACATACCAATTAGCGCCTCTCCGTTCCCGAAATTCGCAGATGCTGGGTGGCGGAATGGGGGGATAGCAAGGATTGCGAGGTACGTACGTACGTGTGGTATTCGTTGAATAATCCTAACGACGAACGACTGCTCATAACCGGAGTCCAGAAGCCCTGTTCTCCGCTGCTATCCCCGGGGCGAATTCGCGACCAACCCTCACGCCGAATGATGTCGTAACAGTGGACGGCACATTCGGTTACTTACTCAATGCTATACGCGTGTCTCAGCCACGATGCGCCTAGAGAGAGATAGGGTATCTCAGTGCGCTTTGGAGTTGGAGACAGACACGGTCCGCACCTGACGGTTGGAGTGGACGGATAGCAATTAGAGCTGCGATGTAACCGAGGAGAGGGCACCGGGGTGTTAGAGGCGAGAAACAAGGACAAGAGGTTGTGAAAGGAGGACGCAATATGAGCAACGGAGCTATGTACGCTGGTCGAAACAAGAGTCCCTTACGGCGCGGTATATTGATTGTACTGGTGTCGAACTCGAAATGGGCATGACTTCCCTTATGGACTCAACACCCCAGTATATTATGAGGCTGTATCACCGGCGAGACAAGAGGGATAAGACGAAACGTACGCCTGGAAGAGGTCGATGTATCCTGGAACATGGAAGAGTCGTCTGAGAGTAGCGAAGACTACGGGCTCTTGAACAGGCGAAGAATATTGGCGCGAAGAAACCAAGGGGAACCTGGTCGTTATGTGTGGCGTAGGAAGGGATGAGTGAGAAGACAGCGGAAGGAGAGCCAAGGAGGTAATGGGGAAAACGGAGCAGCTTACGCTTACACCTCCTGGTTTCTGCGGGCTCATATATGCGCTGTTCGCTTCTGCGCCACATATACGGCTGGTAGCTGATGATGCAATTACGGGTCCAGGCGTAAGAGGGAGGCATGGTTTCACGTCCGCCTGCCAGCGCTCCTCAGCAACACTTCACTCACCTGATTGCCGTTAGCCGTCGAGAGGTCGATATGTGCTATCGTATCCGAATCCCAACGCATGTCAAAGCTGGGGGACGGTGGCCACGCAGGCACCTGCGTCCCGTGGCTAGCGCATACAAACGGCATGCCATCGTTGGCGTCTCTTGCCTGGGCGGGGGTACTGAACGTGGCGTAGATGTGACCGTCTCGACCTGGGCAAGGATACAAGGCCCTGCATGACCCCGACGCCTTGTGAGGCTGAGATCGATCCTTGACGAGAAGGAGCAGGGGGAAATTGGGGGATCCCAGCAAAGAGGGCACATGGAGAGGCGTCCGGATCTTTGAAGACAACGAGGAGTGCTGAAAATCGGCGATAGCGGGCGTACGTCGCAAACGTCGAGGTCGACAGCAGACACGATGAGGCTTCGAAGACAGAGAGGGGTCCTAAACGACCGAGGATAGTGATAATATCAATACGCTCGACGACAGACGACAGACGAGGGCAGGAACAAAGGAGAGAAATAGGAAAGGCGGTAGTTCAAACAGTGGCGAGATGGTCCGTGCATCACACGTCTGTGCGCAGCTGCTCAGCAGCGTGTTCGATTCGGATTTCTGAGAGAACTTCACGGCAAGGAGTAGGCAAGGAGTCCAGATGAACCAGAACCAGCTGTGACTCCGGGTTGAAGCCGCTCAACAGCTCGGTGCTGCCAAAATCTGAGTTATCGAAAGGTTGCGACTCTCTCCTCGTGAACAGGCGAAGGCGGGCGTGGGCCGGGTCGGTGCGGCGTTTTCTTCCTTTTCGTCGGTGTGTTTGGCCCCGCGCCTTGGGCCAAACACTGACATCAAGCGCCGGCCGCTACTTCTCAACGTGCTTCGTGCTCGCCACCATCAAGCAATAATCCATCAGGGCATTCGCGTTCGGTGAGTCCTTCGTTGTATGGTGCTGCATAGCTTCTCACTCTTGGTCTCGTTTGTTCGTCTAGTCGAATATGTCGTATCCTTCAAAGTCCATGGTACGCCGTCTAGAAACACGGCCATCCTCAACCTTCGTAGTGATTGCAGAATCGGGGGCAAGAGTGGCGTTGGAACAATATGCATCGGGCGGCATATGCCAGGCTCATGTCCATGCCGATGGAATGGGGCGATGGCCTAGGTGCGTATCCACTTCATTCATCTTTCGTGCTGACGACCTACATGTATTACTTCAAAGGCCTCGTCATTACCTACTCCCCCATACGACAACAGAATACGCCCGGTGCGCAGCGCGGCGATCGCTCCGTACTTCAAACGGCCTTGTCTGCGCACTCCCCAGCCCCATGTGACGATGAATCCGTTGTGTCCATCGATGCATATGGCGTCACACCCAATCCCCTCTAACCCTCCAATGCGCGTATATTCTACGCGGGGAATGCCAAATCCAAGCCATCAACGCCCTCCGACCCGACCCCAGTTTGTGGGGCTGCCGCGCCGGAACGATGGTTACGGCACGGGAAACGAGCTCCCCATCGACGCAGGACGGCTGCGAATGCAGAATCCCGAACGTCGGTGGGTTTGCGAAGGCGCCCTCGGGACCCCTGCACCAAGAATTCATCGGGCCTGTTGGCCAACGCGATGTGCGATACCGGGGTCCGCTTGAAGACCGCGGCCATGTGCTGCCGGCACATCTGGAGCAGATAATAACGCGACTCGCCGTGCTCGTAGTCTGCGTAGTGACTAGTCGTCATCCGCGCCAACGGCCACTGTGAGCACGTCGGGCGGGCACCTGCGAGCCGACGGCAGGAGGAAGCACCTACTGGCAACGTCCCGGATGGCGAGCAAAGCGCGCCGAGGAAGATCAATTGCCTGAATTCCGCTCGGCGCAGAGGTGCAGGTGTGCGGCGGGATGGCGCCGCGCATATCGAGGTCTGCCCAAGAAGACATCCGGGCAAGCGCAGACGAGAGATGCACGGAGCTGCCGTCGGGCTGGGAGGGCTCTCGATGGGCTTTATCTGGCTCGCTGTAAAGATAAAGATGCGTCAGCGTTGTCCATCCGGTTGATATCTGGCTGAGCTCGCATCCGCTCGTCAGCGCGAGCATCGTGAGTCGCGGGGGTGCCGCCCCCGGAAGGGATTGACGACAATAGTCGCATCCCCACTCACGACCTGAAGTCTGAGGTATCCCAAGAGGGGGTCCTGGCAGCAAGAAAAGGGAGCGGGGCAGACGCGTCTGCGCTGTCGAGCGAGATATGGAGTGGGGCAATGCGGTGCAGATGTACAAGAATGATCTCCGCTGCGTCCCTTGAGGTTACTGCGTATGCGTCGTCATCGCCACTCGTTATCGCCACTGTCGTCCGAGCCGTCGCTTTCGCCGCGACTGCTTTCATGGCCGTAAACACCATGCAACTCGTCGGCCTTGTCTTCATCCTCATGCCGCCCTATCCCATGCCGGTCTTCAACATGCTCGTCGTCTCCATCGTCTTCACTCCTGCGCCATTCTTCTGTTTCGTCTTCGTCTTCGTCTGCGCCCTCATCTTCGTCCTCGTCACGGTCCGCCTGACCATCACCCCCCGTCCTCATTGTCGTGCTTTTTCTCAACGAGCACATCAAGAGCGGCATTCCCCGCGAGCGCGTTACGGTTTCGCGTATCATCGCTGGCGGCTCGACCCTGCAGACGATCTCCCATAGCTGCGGGATGATGGTTCTCCGTGCCCCGCAGACATGGGTGAGCGCGACGAGGGCGCGTGCTGGAGGCACGGTCCGTTCCTCATGGGTGAAATGGTCTGTGAAAGCGCGCTTCAAGATCTGCCTAAGGAGCGCGAAGGGGAGCGTGTTGATTCCGCGCCGCTGCTGGCCGTGATCGAGAAGATGTGGTGCTTACCGGCAGTGGCTGTTCGGAACGCTTTCAGCAACTTAAGATACCTCACGGGGTGCCGCGAGGGCCGCCAGATGGTTTGCAGAATGAGGCGATGGAGGACGGCGTGCCAGGCGCATGTCCAGCTTCGGGTTTGCCACTCGCCTCAGCACTAGAGCGCCGGACCTCCGCCTAGTTGTGTGTTTCAGGCCATTCTCCAAGGTACCCGGCCCCAACGTTAGCTGGCAGGCGGAAGCAGACTCGGCGTCTAATCCCGTCGAAGCTATCTCTACTCCGGTACCACCACCTCAAACTACGCTTGCGCAAGCATCGCGACTCCACGCTCCGGGAGGACAAGAGCGCTCTGAAGGCCGTGCCTTTCCTTGGAGTTCAACGCGAATATGGATCACGACCTGCACGACGCCAACGACGGCGAATCCCAGTTACGATCCTCCTCACCAACGACTCAAACGCCCGCTGAGAGCTCCACTAATATCCTCGGTTTCGAAGTCATGAAGCTATGGATATCTACGGTGAAGACGGGGACGACGATGTTGATTTCGCGCTCAATCTCGCCTATCCCGACGAAGAGGCACCGCCACCGCTCCTCCCCCTTCCTCCAGCTACGATTGATATTGACTCGACCATCAATACTGACGCGGCTTCGTCCTGCAACAAGGAGACACTGATGGCGTTCGAGGATCCAGGAGAAGAGACAGAGAACGGCGAGGACTGGGGCGAGGGCGAGGAGGATTTGTTGATGTATCTTGCATACCCCGACGAAGGCTCACCTAGTGCTAGTGCGAACGCCATATCTCTGGTGTGTTTCCCTCTCTTCCTCCTTCCTTCATTATTTCTACGCGTCTCTCCCTCTTTTACGCTTCGTGCACGCTCACATCAACCTCGACATACTCCAGCGGGACTCCCCTTCAAGGCCGCCTCCCTCGTCATCCGCTTCCATCTCCGGCCCCGCCAGTGCCAGCCCCTCGAAGCGGAAGCGCAAACGCAATGGGTGGATCAGGCGCAAACGCAGCACAGGACAGCGCGGGAAGAGTTCTCGAGCGCCACCAGCACCGGTGTCTGCGACAGAGAATATGACATACGAGGAGTGGTGTCGGTCGGTGCTCTCGAGCGTGACAGGCTCCCGGAGGCGATGTGGTAGCAGCCACGTTAGCGGCGTACGTGCTGACTCCGTTGGTACCGCGAGTACCAGTTGTGACGGCGAGATTGCAAATTCAAAGGAGCCAGAGGGTGTGGGACGACACGGGCCCGATTGGGAGGGGAAGGATGCAGCGGGCGAGGGCGCGGCCAGTATGGAAGCTCTGCCATCTGATGACCGGAAGAAACCCTCCGAGCCTCTCAAAATCCGAATCAAGATCCCCTCTAGCCTCTCCCTCAAATCGTTGCTCCCCCCTCTGCCTTCCCCTCGACCAAGCGTTGATTCTCCTTTACGCCCGTCGTATCAGCCGACGTCCCTTCCTCTCCTGTACTTGTACCAGCGATCACCTCGATGGCTGTCCCCCCTTCATCCACCTCACCTGAACCTGAAGTAACAGCTGGCTCCCCTACCCCAACACCAAGACATGTACCTACACCGACATCGACCCCTGCTCTTCCGCCCTCACCGATCCCTTCTTACGCGCCCCGAATCCCAATCACCACCAAGCTGCTGCCTGCTGCCTGCGCCGGACCGCGTTGCATGAATCTACTTGCGACTGAACTGGGCTACGGGTGGAAGATGTGCGAGTTGTGTAGGGTCCAGGCGCGGCGGTACCAGCATGTAAGAAAATACGGCGATGGTGTACAGTGCTCGAAGAGCGGGAGCGAAGATTCGAGGGTGAGTGGCGAGACGGATGTAGCAATCCAGGAGGAGAAGGAGAAAGGCGGCGGTGACGGGAGTGTGGGTGTGCAGAAGAAGAGCGTCCGGTTCGCGGACGACGACGAGGCACCCCATCGCCCGCTGTTCAATCTCCGCACTCATATACGCTCGCGTCTGCCTTCAGCTATGATGGGGCCTTTTCTATCGTCGCGCCATTTTGCAATGCCAATGTCAAACATGGGCTAAAGACTGCGGGAGTCTGCGCGCGGATCTGTGGCGTGAAGGAGATGGTGGAGAATATCGTCGGAATCAAGGTCGAAGACGATACACTCGCTGCGAAGGGAGGGAACGGCGAAGAAAATAGGGATCAAGGGTAAATTTCGACTGTGCTTTAGAGGGGAAAACTGTCTTGCTGACATCCCTTCCTCGGGTTGTAGGTCGAGTTTGATGGTTTGCGATTGTGGGTGCGGCCAGAGTGCCATCACAATGAAATTCCGCTGGCAGAGTACCAACGACGACTCCATGAATGCCATCTCCGTTCACCCGATAATACCTGTATACGCATCGACTAGTACCTCTTGGCCCAAACCAGACGAGATCTTGCCTGGCTCTACTCCCGAAACTTCGCGCAACAACGGTACCAAGCCTTCTATGCACATCGTACCATCATCCAATCCGAACCCCCGCCCCGTATGCGTCAATACCACTCAGCGCGATACCCCGCCTAAATTGGAATCGAACCAACACTCACTTGCTCACTGTCCACCCAAACGGACGTTAAACATCAACACTCGTGTTCTCCGCGTCATTCTTAGTGTAACTATTCTTGACGACCCTTCGCATCCGTATTTTCCCGGACAACAGGTTCTTGTAAATGTGGTTACGATTTGCTAATAAATAGTGTATAGTTGTCTTGAATTCGCGCCAATGAACCCGTATCCTTCTCCCAGTCGTGCTGCATTGACTCTGTAAGCACACGTGGCCGTGGTAATTGCACACAAATGCAGCCGGCCGCGGGCTTAGCGCCTTCTCTGTTAGCACCATGAAGCTCCAAAGCCTCATTGCAGTCCTTCTCCCTTTCCTCGCCATCTCATACGCGTCCATAGACGAGCAGCTTCCCATGGCTAATGCCCACCATCAAGCTTCTTTCGAACCTCTTACTTCCTCGAAACCAACATTAGCCGACTTGCTGACAATCGAATCATCTGCATCCATCTTCTACTCATACGCACGCGAACTCGAACTGTGCGCGATATTCTCGGATAAGGGCGTTAATAACACGCTGCTCGTACCGACAAACAAAGCCGTTATGGCGCTGCATCGGAAACCGTGAGTCATTGCTGAGGGGGCTGCGGTCGCCGCTTGTATATTATCAGACTTTGACGGTGACCCAGGCACCAAGGACCGGAAACGGTCAGCGGCGACGTGACGATCTCAGAGGAAGAGTTTGATAGTATATCGAAGAGGAACGTCGAGAAATGGATCTCGGCTCATATCATTCCGGTACGCTCTATTCACCGACGACTGATAACGGAATCATTCAATCCATTGACGCAGGAATCACCCATTACGCTGGAGTCAAAGACTTATCCTACGCTTCTACACCGAAAGACCGTTTCATTTACGGCTCTCCCTAAATCAGACCCGAAGGCGGCTGAGTGGACGAGAGTACTCGTAAACGGTGATGTTCATATCATCGGGATGAAAGAGGTACGCCGCAGCCCTCAATCCCACCTTCTCAATGAACGGCGTGTGTCTTACTGTTCCTTTAGGCTCTTAACGGTGTTCTGTATCTCATCGATGGCACCATCTCAGTTGATTGATTCGTTGAACCCATCCCGCAACCATTTTATTTGTCGATATCTCACTTTTAGCGGCATTGTATATGTAATTCGTTTCAGTTCACGGACGTTGATTACAAGTGACTGCTGAGCATACGGCTCCCCCAACTAGGCTCCCCAGGCGTGCATTGACCCAGTTACTGCAACAAAGTTGGCGACCAGCCACGACGAAACCAGCGAGTTATCAGGCCAGGCATATTAAGATAGCTACATTAAACAAGCAGACAATTTCTTAAGGTTAACGGGTACATGAGTATGGAGAACTACTCGTTAAGTATATCAAGATGAAGGAGAGTGGGGCGCAGCCTGACGTCCATGGCATCTTTTACATCAACAACAAGTAACGGCCAGCGATGCAAATAAGGAAGGCGGTTAACTATGGACTATGGGGATAAAGGAGAGTGTGTGGCGTGATGTCCATGACAATAGCCTTACAGATGTTGCTAACAGTCCAGGGGAAAGAAAAAGTACATAACCTCGCCTTTCGGCGCTCTGACCTCAGGCCTGAGACTGAGGTTGAGATGCTGTAGGGTGCTGCCTGTGGACGGTAGGCTCGTGGTTGCGAATTTGGGCAAGAATTGCCTCAATCTGGCCACGTACTGCCTCGGATCTGGAACCCATCCGGGTCTCCAGAGTCGATGCTTGGAGGGCTACAAAGATCTCATGAGCATTTTGTCTAGTGGCAATGTAATGTGGCGTACCTGCGCTGTGAAGATTATTATTGCTGCGACCGCCAACGACCCCGCCGTATATTGGAGCGCTGAACGTGTCCCCTTGGAATATAAAGTTGATATTGTAGATGGCAGGATTAAGGTGATTACTATCGGGGTGGTACAGGTAATTTTGGCGATTTTGATCAGTGAGGATACCTGCGTGGTGCGAGGTACTGGTAGGGGTGATATCGGTAGGAGTGATATCAGCGGGCGTGGGGGTCATGGGAGGTATCGGTACTGTGGTATCATTGTGGACGTCCCTGGAAATCATGGTATCCTTCCCCGAGAGTGCGGAGAATGGCAGGGAGGAATTAATGGATGTATGGTCTGGTACAGTTATAGAACCAGAGATGCGAGACTTAGCTGTAACATAAGTCGCCGTAGTCGTAGAAGAAGAGGACGAGGGTCGGTAGGGAGACGGAGGCCTGCTTGCAGTCTCTTCCGCTCCGGACGTCGACGAGGGATCAGGGTATCCGAGAGTAAATGGGGTATAGCCGTGCTTGATATCGGGTTGGCGGGGGTCTTCAGAGTCGTAGATATCTTCGTTAAGAACCTCAGCGATGCTGGGCGAGCGAGTATGATTATATTCGTAAGAGGGGCGAGTGTAGACAGACGATGCCATCGCTGTTGATGTGAAGGAGTTATCTGAACGTCGTTTTGAGAATTCCTGGTGGAATTGAAGTATCATCGATACCGCCGAGTCCAATGAAGAGCGGCGGATGTCGAATATCATGCTCCTTCGGAGAGACTTGTCTTGCTCCGTGGGAGAAGCCAATAGAGGTTCGTCGGTGCCATCCGATTCACCTCCGTCAGATTCATCGGTTCCCCCTCGTCCGCTCAGCTCATTCGGCTCATCATGTTGTAGCACGGTAGTAGAGTCGGCCGTAGAAGCGCCTGCCCACAGAGACCTGACTTCTAAGGCCTGCCGAAGGTACCGCGTCCCCTTATTTGACCCCCTAAGCACTTCAAGTCCATATCGTCCGATTGCCCCGTCCTTCTCCTTCCGAGTCGTGGACGATCTCTCCTCATTATCAGTTGAAGGAGCGGAAGGAGGAGGCGACGGAGTGGACTTAAACTCCCTCAGGCTCCGCAACGACCTCGAGCGCCGGAGGAAGGGTAATCTACGACGCGACGGTCGCCGTCCCCTGTCGCCTCCGGGAGTTGGCGATGATTCAGAATCGCTCTCGTTGGAGGCGTTAGTGATGCAGCGTGGTCGAGGTCGAGGGAGGGGCCACATCCAGAAGCCGATGGAGAGATGAGCCGGGGGCTTGGGATTGAGCTCGTGGACCATGGAGAAGAGAAGACGGTGTATCTGCTTGTATAGCTTCATCGGGTCTTGGAGATACCGGCTGGAGAGGGCATAGGTCCCCCGAGGCTGCCAGAAAGTCATGGGCGGAGAATAGCCGAGGTAGGACTCGCGTGGATGTCTCGGGTCTAGTACGTCGTCATCTGGGGGACCAGGTCAGACGGGGGAAATATCAGAGATATGTGAACAGCGTGACTTACCAAACCCCAACACGTCCTCGCGAGTCCCATCCCTTACGCTAACAAGGATATTGACATTCAGATTACCGCAATATTGCTTCAAACGTTGGCAGAGACGGGCAGCGGGTAAGGAGTCGAGATAGTAGCATATTCCGCGAAAGAACGCCGCTCCTTGCTCCTTATGAGATGCTTTGATGGGCGGGCCGAACAGCGAGGGTCCGGAGCGCGCGGTTTGGTCGTGGGCGGGGGTGGCGGTTTTAGTGGGTTCAAATGTGAGTATGTGCTCCTCGACGAGAATACATCTCTTCGTATAGTCGAGACGGGTTTGCATAAAGATCGTTGAGAGTAATGGGTCCTCCAGTATTTTGCAGATAGATTCGGAGCGCGTTAACTCGGGGGGGAAGACGAGGAACGTCTCGATGCAAAGCTCGTGTGTGCTAGTGGGTATGAGGCGTTCGGGGTTGAGAATCTTCTCCGACATCGTAGTGGACAGAGGGAGTAGACCCGAGGATTCCGACCTCTGCCTGTCAAGGCGCGCTGGGATCGCGCTTTCCGTCTCGAACTACAGGATGATTGATGCCAGATGATGGGTGAGATGCGCGGGCGTGAGTTCCGGAAGATGATAAGATGGGAACATGACAGTACGCACTGAGTTTTCGACGTGATCAGGAATGCACGGTTCGATGATAGTCGTCCGCGCAGAAGTGATGACTAGAAACAGTTTCAAACAGAACGCCAACATCACCGCCTCCTCCCCCTCCACGTTCGCGTCCCTCCGCGAGCTACCAGTAATACCGCCACTGCCCGTCGCTCGTTGTTGCGCGCCATTCAGCATCGGGGATGATGCGATAGCGGGGGGAGGAGTAGGTGTCGACTTAGTTGCTGATTTCGGTGTGATGTCGAAGGTTGGTCGGTTTTAGAGAAGCTGGAAATAAAACGTGAACAGCCTTGATCTAAATCAGCCCCTGAGCAAAAGTTGATAGGGCACCTGTTTGAATTATTATTAGTGGTCTACCCACGGCAGAGCACCGTGGCGGGACGAGTCACCTATCCATTCAGGTGCTTCGATATAAGGAAAGGGTCCTCTTGCGCCTGCGAACGCCGAACGGCCTAGGTGGAGAGCGAATGAGTAATACGAATTAGAATATCATACGAGGATTCGAAAGTCAAGTTTACTTGACCCAGAGCGCCCAACTCGCGTCATCATTGGCTAGGGCATAAAGTGGGGGGGAGAGATAAGGGGAAGGCAAACTTCCTCGATCATACGAATGCAAGGGAAGACTCGCCATGGGTACAATACATACAACGAGGCTCTTAGTTTCCGGGGTGGAATCAATTCGTCTGGGTAACAGGGCGCCAATGTCAGGCATCTGACGTCTCTTGATCGCGTCTGTGAATGATGGGAAGGCATGGGAGTGCGGGATGGGTGCGTGGTGATATATTCGCGCACCGGTAAAGTATGAGAAAGTGAAAGGTCCGAAGAAGCCACCAGATAGCGATTTCCACACACCTAATCACGTACGCGCATATGTGCACCTGCCTGTTGCCAAAGCGATTGCCCGTCGAAGAGAAAGTGCTGCGGAGACGTTTTGTCTAGACCGTCGAATCCCGAGTACCCTTTCGGCAGATCGCATAGGTAATGATTAGACGGAACAAACCAAATTAATGGCTGCTCGCCGCCGAAGTCGTATAACAATATACTGGAATCCTTGAAAGAAGTCCTACTAAGGCTTTTCAGGAATCTAGAAGTGTGATGTGATGCGCACCCTTAAAAGATGATGGGTGTATATATATATCGATCAACGGAACATCCACCATATCTGCAAGAAGGAATGAAGCCACAAACTAAACCCGAGTTATCGTTAGCGAATCAAACATATCAATCGATGAGGAACTCAATTGACCAATGTAGCCAGGACGCTGATGTCTCTGATCAGCGTACGTGTAGCAGGTTCAGTGACCATTGTTCGTGTGCAGACTACTTGACTACGCGGATGCCAGGAATTCGCATCCAGGAACGAGCAATGATGATTAACGGGATCGAAGCAGGGACTTTCGGGAGAAAGGTGACAATGATTCACGCGGGAAATCGAAGAGCTCGCACGAATGGGCTAGACGAATACACGAGAAAATCTTGAGGAACCGCTGATAGTCGATCAGATATATGGTTGATGGTGAGCCCGCCAAACCCGCGCGCAGCGTCATTCTGGTCCTTTGGTCCGCTACAAAGGAACAATGATTTATATGGTGAGCCCGGCACGCGATCAAGAGCTTGGTGGTCCTTACCGATTCGCCCCCAGAGCTCGAGGAAGATCAAAGCGCCAGTCGAAAGAGGGAGCTGATCGACCCTTCCGTATCATCTTGATTTCGAGCTACCTTCGGGTCCCTAAGCTGTCTGCAAACGCGTTAGCTGTGGACGTCCTCCAAGGGTTTGCAAGAAATCCATATTTTATTGTGTTTGTGTGACGTTGTCAGTAAGGGCCTTGATACGAATACATGATGCAGTCTGTCCGTGGTATATCATTACGTCGTAGTGGAATATGTGGCATCTGTATTATGAGGCCGGATCGTGCAATACCGCCAGCAGGTACTTATCATCTATGGCCACCATCAGACCAACGATATCCACAGAAGAACTTCAATTCGCGTACCTGGGGAAATCATAACCTCATGTCTCTTTGTGCGTATTCGCAGGAACTTGACTTCGTCCTACACCCAGGATCAGAATCTACGCAAACGGCGACAGACTGTGCCACGCACCCCATCATTCGGCTCATCAGAAAGCTCCTCCAATGAGCTCTGCACATTCTCCATGATCTTTCCAATCGCTGCAGCGTACTTTCTCCCATGTTCGCCATCGAATATGACCCCAGATTGCCGTACGATGCCGTAAGGATGGCCTCTGGACATGAGGATATAGCCCAGAACCGTGCGATGAGATGAGAGGAGAGATAACGTGTGGTCGAGTTCGGGTGTCGACATGGTGGTTTAACTTCAAGATTAACTTCAAGACGCAATGCTCCATTCAACTCACCGGCGCCTATATCATGTGATACAGGCGACGCGTCTGTCCCACGCCCCATTGTGGCATCATATTGAACTGATTTACACGACAAACGACGATCCCAGCTTACTGTCTGCATACTAAGACGGACCCCTTGACAATATGTTCGTATAACCTCCCGAGAATTGTCACAATGGAACTAACAAGTCGTCGTTGAAATCGACAGAAAGTCAATACATTTCAGACACACAGATGAACTCCGTGCTCGTGATGTACGTGGTTCCTTCACACTGAAAAATAGCAGTTCTCTTCGAGGAAATCATCCCATAAGCACAGCTACTGTAGCATCTCCTCAACTATCTACACCTCCCCGACGTGAATCCCGATGGCGCTGCGCCCAGGAATCTCAATCGTGATATCACCTGTGTCGCCAACTTCAAGCCTACATCAAAAGCCGTCATCAAAATCAACCCTTTATGTTGCACCGGCGATTCGTAAAAGAAAAGGCGGCCAAGCAGACAAAGGAGGTTAGAAAGGGAAAGGAACTCACGTCCGACCAGTACAACCTCCTCCCTTTCCTCCCTCGCTACGTCCATGGCTACGTCCACTGCTACCTCCGCTCACAACATCGCAGTACCACCCCTTAGGTAGCCCCGTGAGTAGCGTCGAGATCCAGGGACTGTCCGAGTTGTTGATCGCGACAAACCCCGCGTTGCCTGTCCCCCACACCACCCTACGTTAACATTCGTAAGGAAGCGAGGCAGGAAGCAGGGTCGGCCAAGGTCTAAGGAGAGAACTGGAGAGGTAGGATACGCACCTCGAGAAAACGCAATCCGATCACCTTGGGGCGACTGCCAATTCTCCAATTTCGTGTCCCGAACGGCGTTTCGGAAACGAGTCATTCCAGCGATAGCGGTCCAACGATGCTGGCACAACCATCCTTGATTCGCATCGGTGTCTTGTCCCATTCCCATGCACGTTGCCCGACCTATAATCGAAATCAAGCACATCCAACGATGTGCGTATGCGAGATGCTTGAACGAGAAGGAATGCATGGAACGGTTGGGCCACTCACCGCCATTTGGAGGGCCGACATCGTGGTTGTCAATCCCACTCTCGTAGCTAGAGAGGACGCTGATGTGTCCGTACGGGTAGGCGAGCGAGAAGACGTGGCCCAGCGTATAGGTGTTCGATGGGGAGTGAGCATTGAGGGACTCGTCGAGGCGCTCCTTGTCGTGGTTCACGACGAAGACGTTGGCGCTTGCGGAGGGGATCCAGCCTGCGTGATGTTTCGCGGTTGAGATCAGAGCACAGAGACGTGGAAGAACACACCTCGGCTATCGAGGTCCTTCAGACTCGCGATATTGCCACTTAGGAACGCCGCTTTGATTTCGTTCGCGTACTCGAATCTACAACACCCATCCAGTTGAAACTTGTATAGTTATAGAAGATCAAATAATCTACTTACACATGGACGTCGCCGTTCCCCAGATACTCCGTGGCGCGCACCTCTTCGCCTGGTTGCGTGCCGCCAAAGACTTCTTGCGTGATGTAGAGAGAGGGCGAACGGAAGCCAGGGACCTTTGAGAGGATAGCTTCAAGTTCGTCTGCGGGGATGTCTGAGAAAGGAATGTGAGTATGTCAGTCCCACGAGCAGAGCGTCGTTAGCGTCCATAAATGATACAAATTTTGTAAAGAAAAGGTTGCATCCACTCACGTTTGGCGGCATCGATTCTGAACCCATCGACACCGAGCGACTTCAGATCCTTCGCGTATTCCACCAGGCGAGCTCTGACAACGTCCGATTTCGTGTCCAGACTGCCGCCAACATTCTACCATCAGCACGATGTGCTAAGGACACGAGAGTCGAGGAGGAAGACGCACTCTGCTAAGCCAAGCAGTTCGCAGTTCTGCAGCTGATTCCGGTTGTTGAAGTTGAGTATGTCGTTGTTCGGAGTGCCGCAGTTGTGGTGGAAGTCCTACAAGCAATGGAAATGTTATATTACGGACTGAAAGCCCAGATATAGTGAAGTGGAGGCGTACTTTGTAGGAGTAGAGCCCGGGGTAATCATACTTACTGAAAGTCGAACCAGCTGTACCGGTTGCAGGACCTTGCATGGCCGACATATGATTGAACAGCGTATCTATTCAAACCAAACAAGTCAATCAACAAGTACTCGTTGCACAGAGGGCACGGGAAGTAGAATATATCAACGTGACTCGGCGGAAGGACGTACCAGTAATCACCTTCACGCCGGCAGTGTGGCACTTCTCCACCATTCGCTTGAACTGGTCTCTATTTCCATGTTTGGACGCGATTTTGTATGAGACTGGTTGATAGTCGGTCCACCACTGGGATCCTTGTACGTGCTCTGATGGTGGGTTCACTGGGTAGACAGAGTCAAGATAGATGAAGCCTTCGAGTTGAAAAGCGGTATGAGAAACGTATACTTACCTTGTACAAATCCGTACCCAGCGGGACCTATGAACTCGGCACATTCCTCGCCGATGCTGTCCCAATCCCACTGAAACATTTGAATGATGACTTCTTTCTTTACATTTGAGTCGATCGAAGGAGAGGCAGCGGGGATATCGAGTGCAAGGTAGGCAGCCGCAAGAGAGAGAAGAAGGACCCAGTTCATTGTGGTAGAGGAAGAGAAGAGAAAGACAGGAAGCGAGGGCGAGGGGAAGCGAGGGAGGGCGAGTCGATGATTAGTAATATTTGGCTTTCATCGTAAGCTTGAGTTCTTCTTCTGCCTATACGACGTAGATGTAAGTACTTGTACCAGTTCCACAGCTAGTGCTGATAAATTAGACCCAGTGATAGTTCGTAGTCTTGAAGATCTCCTTCAAATAGTCAACAGATAGAGGGAAAGTTCTCGACAAGCCACCGGCGTCGCGGCCGTTAGATACAAACGATATACGGCCTAGTAAATTATAGTTACAAGCAACGAAGAGATCGAAGTGTTGACTTGATGCTTTGACTTTCTGCCGAGCGTCGAGTCGGACGTGTTGCTGCAAAAAGAAAAAGTGGTTGAACGTGACTGTGCTCGAACTAGGACGTAACTGTGTCAAGATTTGTCATGGTTCTCCCGCGCACGGTCCCACAGTTCAGCTCTCGCTATCATCAATCACGACGCCGAACCATGACTTGCCGCAAAAGCACTGGCCTCACGCGTCAAGCTGGCGATATTGTGCTCTCTGTGCTCTACCTCACCCTAGCATAGTCGAAAATCGAAATAGGGCTAGAGATCGTAAGCCATAGGCGATACAATCGACTGATAGGATGAGTAGAGGCGGGCTTACGCTCTGAGCTCAACGCGTCCATTCTCAAAGCCAAGATGTAGATGAAATCGCGTCCAGAGATGACTAATCTTCGACCGAAATCTGCACAAAAGTCAATCGGGATGCGCGTTTCTCCCAGAAATCCTTCTCTTCCTACTACCACCACCGCGTGAAGAACAGTCTACGACCCCGCCCAGAACATACAATGGCTATCGCTATCACAATCTTGTATCTTCTCGCCGCCATCGCCCTCAATCGCGTCGGCGCCACTCCTCTAGCTAACGCGCCCACCGACTCGGAGGCCACCAAACCTGACCTAAGCAGCGTGGACAAGAAAGTCATTATCCAGCTATTTCAGTGGAATTGGAAGAGTGTTGCTGATGAGTGTGAGCACTTCATCGGCCCCGCTGGATATGGCTACGTTCAAGGTGCGTCTGCTGGGTCTGCTTCGCCCGCCTTTATGAAACCTGAGTATATGCATATATTTGCGCTTATAGTGAGCCCGCCTAACGAACATATCACTGGAACCGAGTGGTGGAAGGACTATCAACCCGTATCGTACAAAATCGAGTCGAGGCGTGGCAACAGAGAGCAGTTCAGACAGATGGTAACAAAGTGCCACGCTGCTGGCGTAAAGGTCATTACAGGTAAGTCTATTCGTATTTTCGTGCTTTAAGTGAGAGTACACCGCTAACCATCAATGGCGGGGTAGACACGCTGTTCAATCATATGTCCTCTCTTAGCTCTGGGAAGGGCACTGGCGGATCTACATTCGATAAATACAACTACCCCGGTCTGTATTCCTATCAAGTACGCTTCTTCTTTTACTCTCCGCACGTCATGGCCAGCTGAAACAATAACTATCTATCACCCAGGACTTCCACCACAAGTGCGGCTCATCAGACGAGGTGATCCACGACTTCAGAAGTAGGAAAGAAGTGCAGACTTGCGAACTGCTCGGACTAGCTGAGTACGTTGTGCTTTCTGACTCCCCGCATATATGCGTGTACTCGTACTCACGAAATGTCGATAGCTTGGCCACCGGCAATGAGAACGTACAGCGCCGTCTTAGAGCGTATGCCACCGACCTTCGGTCGCTTGGTGTCGACGGGTTCAGGCTGGATGCAGCGAAACGTAATGATGTCCCCCTTGGATTTGTCTATGAGATACGACAACTAATGGGCATGCACGCATCCAGATATACCCGCTAACGACCTGAAGAGCATCCTCTCGAGCGTCCCTGGATTCGGCACTCCTTCGTTCTACGTCACACAGGAAGTGGTCGGGGGCACAAAGGATGACGACTCGGAAGTCAAGGCAACGGAGTATGTCCAGAATGGGGACGTACAAGTGTGAGTGCCCGTCGCTATCGGCTACGATACAGGGAACCTGGTAGCTGATGGGTTTGTGGTCTCAGGTTCGAATATTCGAAGAAGATCAGAGAAGCGTTTATGAAAGGTAGCTTCATGATTTTGAAGGATTTAGGTCGTGGTGAGTGGTTAATACTGTTCATCGCACCGAAATCAAGAGTTCATGCGTTCCTCGGCATTGGTTTCTGGTGATTAGATTGGGTGCCATCTGCGCACGCGAATGTGTTCGTCGTTAATCACGACAAGGAACGTGATGGTGAAGCCTTGAACGCCAACGCACCATCGAATATATACATCCTAGCGCACATCTTCTCCCTCGCGTATCCGTATGGCCGCGTCAGTGTGTTGTCAAGTTACGAGGGGGGACTTGGAGACAAGGACGTCGGTGGCCCGAATCAAGGTAAGTTTGGACGTCCTTCTCTACTATACAGTATATACGGGGTCGGTGGGTCGCTGACTATGCGGATGACTTTATGTTTAGGCAACGCAAAGTGCTCGGGGTCCGCACGAAATGGCAACGGCGGGTGGATGTGCCAGCATCGCTGGGTGGCCATTGGTGGTATGACTCGGTTTAGGAATGCCGTTCAAGACGCGCCGCTGGAGAATCTACAATCTCCACGAGATGATAGGATTGCTTTTTCACGAGGTACATAGTTTCTTCAGCTCCTCTCTCTTCAGCGTTAGAAGAGCTGCTGCGACGTGAATGCATGGATGCTGACCTCCGTCGCATCTTACCTGATAGGCAAATCTGGCTTCGTTGCAATCAATAACTCGGACAGCCCATGGAGTGCTACGCTGAATACGGGGTTGCCGAAAGGGAGCTATTGTGACGTTGTCAGCGGGGGTGCGAAGGCTTCTAAATGCACGGGCCCGACGTGAGTCTTCCTTCCTCGACTATCAATCTATTTCCCCGACTTTCTGCCATTCGCCGCCTGCTGTAAACCGTTTGTTGCGTTATTGTGAGTGGCAGCTAACTTGACATTCTACTATGCTCAGGTTGAAAGTCGGTGCTGATGGGAAGCTTGCTACTACTATCCCCGCACGTAGCGCCGTGGGCATTCATGTTGGAGAGGTGGAAGTCGGAGGTGCTGGAGGGACTGCCGGAGGGCTTGCTCCATTGCACGGACAACAAGATTTAAAGAAGTTACTTCTTGTTCCTGATCGAGCATGAAGGGGAGCTGCGCTATAGTTGGAATGCAGTAAGAAGGAATTCGTTCGACATTGTACTATATACTACAGGACTATCTTATCTGGGCGGGCCATTTCACACTCTTAGAGCTACTGGTCGACGCCGCGCATGTAGCTTCCCCTGACTGCTCCTAACACGACAAAGTATCACGTGCCGGAGTCGGGTTATCTACGCTCCGGCTCTCGACGTCGCCACAGCCAGCAAGGTCACTGCAGACAACGACGACGGTGACCGCTTGGACAGCGCTCGGGATGTCCTTCTTCATTCGCTCCTCACTGCGTAGAGCGGCACTTGGTCCTCTTGGCCGAGTTTCTCGTCCTCCAGCTTCATTCTCTACGGCGGCATCTTCGACGGGCTCGTCTTCCTCCACGTCCGACAGTCAACAACCTCAAAATAAACGTGGCCTCTCAACGACCTCCACGATCCTCCTTGCCTCCCTTATTGCCGCAACCTCATACACCATCGGATCCATCTTTCCTCCGCCACCGTTTACCATCCTCTTCCCCCGCGCTGCCCCTCCTCCTCCTTCGAACCCGGACTCAGAAGAGTCGAAACGGTACACGGAGGACCTCGAAAGCAAGCTCCACACCCTACCCAGCGTGCAGGCACATCGTACCTCAGAGGCGCAGGAGTGGTACGAGACGCGGCCGTACGCGAACTTTCCGGAGGAGCGCAGGGTGAACAACCTGACGGCGGGCGCGCTGAGGGGGCCGGGGAAGCTGGCGCTGAAGCCGCTTGTGCGGGCGCGCAAGGACGAGACGGAGGCGCTTGTGTGGATACACCTGGGCCGCGGCCTCTGTGGGCACGACGGGATCGTGCACGGGGGGCTGTTGGCGACGCTGTTAGACGAGACGCTCGCGAGACAGGTGCGTGCCCCCTGGGCTTCTCTAACCATGAATTCGTTGGAGGCGCGGTTCGGGTGCTGATGCGGGCGTTTGCAGGCGATCAGTAATCTCCCCGACAAAGTGGGCGTGACGGCGCAGTTGTCGATAAACTACAAGGCCCCTACGCGAGCTGATCAGGTACGTCTCTCTCGCCGTTTCCCGTCCCTGCACCTTCCTTCCTCACCCAGATACTCAACTTTTTTGGATGATTAAACAGTTCATTCTGATAAAAACGAAACTCGTCGAAGCGAAGGGCCGCAAGGCGCGCGTCTCGGGCGTCGTGGAGGATCTCGAGGGGAATATCCTCGTCGAAGCCACGTGAGCCAACTCCCCATTCCTCTTTTTATTTCCTCGTTTTCCCCCCTCTTCCCTCCTGCCCCCCGCCCTCTTATTCCTATGCATTCCTTATCGTCTACACATTCACATTCACATTCACATTCCGCATTCACATTCACATCTCACCACCTAATCCGCGCACGCTAATCTAACTGATAATGATAGAGCGACGTTCGTCCAGCCGCGGTACGCCAAGCTGCTCAAGCCCGAGGTGCTCAAGCACGCGATGGGCGAGCCCGCGCACTCGCATGAGCCCGTGCTCATTGCGGACGGGGAGAAGATGCGCGGGCCGCACGATGATGGCGTCACGAAGTAAAAGTGCGATGCTGATATGTAAGCGCGAGTAGAGGAGGAAAGAGGAAAGAAGAGGGAGGGGAGGGGAGTCGAAGTGTGTAAATTCGTACATTCGTAGAGCGGCTCCATCTTTCATAGACGAAGGGTAGTAGAATCTAGATGTCAATGTTCGTAGGACTCTCGGACACGCTACACACGTATTACGATCTATAATACCTCTACAATTCCACAATTACAGGCACTAGGCGAAAACGAAGGGATACGAATAAGTACTCTACACCAGGCGAGAAATACAACAAATAGGAAATATAACGTATATAATCAGAATCCCTGAGGGCGGTAGTAGAAAAGGGAACGCGTCGCTGGACGATAAGGTGATCACCACGGATACCGACCGTCCTCCTCCTTCGCATTATCGTGATCGTTACCGTCTGACGACGCCGTATCGTCGTCCCCCAGCTCCTTCACCACCGTACCGTGCCCGTGCCCGTGCCCGAGAGTCGGTAATGGCGACGGCGAGCCCGAGCGCAAAGACCGCGAGGGGGACGGCGGGGAGGACGGCTCCTTGCTCAACGACGAGCGCGACTGCGACTGCGACTGTGACGATTCGGACTTGGTCGTCTCGACGCCGATGCCGATCATCCCCATCCCTATCCCTCCTCCAATCCCCAGCTCGTTCCCGGCTTTCCCTTTCTCAAAGCCGCCTAGGGATATCGATAGGGACGGGCTGAGCTTCATCGGGACGGGGACGGGGGTCATGAAGCTCGGGCCCAGCGGCGCCGACTTCGCTTGCGGCGAGGACGGGAACGTGGGGGCGGGCGACTTGAAGGGGACGGAGAAGCCCGGGATGTGCACGGACAGCGAGGTGGACAGGCGGGAGTGCGAGTGCGGGTGGGAGTGGGATGCGTCGGCGTGCTGCGCGGGGTCGCTGTGGTGCACGTGGGCGTGCGTGAGGGTGTGTTGCTGGCGCTCGCGCGCGTTGAGCATGGCGAGGAAGGAGTTGATGTATACTGGGGGATGAGCAAATGGGAGAAGAGGTGAGTGCGCGCTTCCAGGGAGAGAGAAAGCAGGGGGAGGGGACTGACGTTTGGTAAGGAACGACTCGACGCCCATGAATATTAGCGTCTTCGGCATCGTCACGTACTACCCGTCAAAATCAGAAAAGCAGCGATCAGAAAGAGAGCGGGAAAGGAGAAGGAGAGAGAGAGAGATGCTTACGACAATCAAGGCTGTCATCGAACAGGCGCTACAATAACAAGATGAGATTAGCTAGCCGTCCAACCATCTTATCACAGAAGAGGGGAAGTAGCGTACCTAGTAAGGACGCCGGAGGTCAAAGACATATGCATCATCGTCGATAACTTCGAGTTCACTCTACATTCCGCACATCCGTTAGCACAACGATCATTGCCTGTTCGTTGATGGACAAAGATAGACGTACCGAGATTGGAGGCCTCTACTGCGTCGGAGGTAGTACACCATCGCGCCGGCGATGAAGAAGTCGACGAAGGTGGCTGTGGCGAGGGAGGCAATGATTGCCCACTATCAAAAACACGCACGCATGAGTACATCAACGACCTGCGATTGGTAAAAGGGGAGGGGAGGGGTAGGAGAGGTGGAGGTGGAGGTGGAGGTGGATGCTTACGCCGATGGATTCGTGATCAGCTATGTCGGTGAGTGTGTATCTATGCGAGGGCAAGAAGGTAAGCCGGATGGTAAGGGTGGATTTGGGGAGAGGACGTACACATAATGGGCGAGGACCATTCCAACGCCTGTAGATTATGAATCAGATATCATATCAAGGCCCCGATTGTTGAGCAACTACAGATAGAGCGAGAGAGTGCGTACCGAATGCAATGGAGACGATCGCGACCTAACGAAGAAGCGGAGTGTAAACGTCTAAATCCATGACTTGAAGAAAAGGAGGGACGTACGGTGATGTATGCAATGATCTTGTTGTGATACCCTCCAACTGATAGTCGGAAACGTAGTCAGTAAGGAAATATCGCTAGATCCGGCAAAGGGGGGACTTACGCAGCCAGACGCGGTAGGCGTACAATCTACAAGGAAAGTCAGTAAACAATGAAGATAGAGTCGTGAGCGGAGAAAGGGACGTACCCTTGCACTAGTAGGATGATGATAACGTTGATAACGATTTGAAGCTATGACATTTGTTAGCCACGTTGATAACTTGGGATCGCGCGTATGAAATACCTTCATGGACCTAGTAAAGTGAGCATATGAGTAATGCCGTCGCTACTTGGGTAGGAGACGGAGCTAGGGATAGAGACGAGACTCACCAAACGAGGACGGAAAGGTGCACCGAGCTCCCGAAACTCGATACGCAGTAGTAGTACACTCCATGGACGACGAGGACGAAGTGTAGTGTATCTAGACACCAGAGTAGGCCGACCTAAGAGCGATTAGATTAAGCGCGTACTAGACAGGGTAGGGGAGACGCACCGCGATACGATGAACAAGGGAATCGCGGCCGTAGAACCAGTGATAGTAGCTGTAGGCCTGCAAACTAGTTACACCGTATAGACTTTTCACGATAGAGCGGCGTCAGTATAAAGAACGAGACGGCGTGAAAAGGACTCCGAACGTACACGCCTGCTAGCAACGACCCAACGAATAGAGATCCCAGCATGTTATCCAACGTCTGTCCCTCCGTAAACGCCATCTTCGTGATCGAGAACTTGCACTAGCAACCGAACGACGTAGAATCCGTGTAGGTTTTCGAGGAAGCTTCGGCCACAGACGAATGGGGGTGCGAGCGAGCACGCTGGACCGCAATCACAAAGAGGCGAGAGAGGTGTTCGTAGGTGTTAAGACGATTGCTTCTGATTTATCCAAGGGACATGCTTGGGACATACATACTCCGAGCGGGCGCTTTGCTGTTTTCGCTCGCGTCTCCGTTAGGGCCCGGTCTGCTCGTCGAAATGTTAGTCCCTCGGGTCTGGGGTTGGCTGAGTTTGAAATTTACATTTCCTAGCGCTGGGGTTTGGCTGAGCGCGTCACATTTGTCACACATGTTCTATATACGGCGCCAATCTGATAACAATTGCAACAATGGTTCGTACTACCAACAGCCGCACCCAAACACTTCGAGAAGCTGCCAATGCTCAAGCACAACATCGTCTACGGACCTCTGCTATCCTTGCCGCAGTTGTAGGGGGGGCTGCCCTTCATATGGCTCAGTATCTGATCAAGACTCCTATGTATACCTCTGCTCTCACTGGTGAGCAATGGACAAAGGAACTTCTTGATGGACATTGGGAGCGCTTTCACAATATGATGGGGATGAATAAGCGAGTCTTTCAAAAGCTCAATCAGGAGCTGCAGAAGTACTCTGGATTCAAGGGTTCAAGGTATATTGGGCAGGAGGAGCAGTTGGCAATGTTTCTGTACATGTGCCGGTCAGGTGCGGTACACCGGGAAGTGCGTGAGCGTTTCCAACATAGTCCTGGGACAATAACACGGTATACATATCAACTTGAATTTTTTAACCGTTGCTAATGATTCTCTAGGGTGTTCGACAACCTTCTGAACCGTTTAACTGATCCCCAGTTTTATACACGCTATATGAAGCTTCCGCCAAGTGATATCACACCGCCTGAGATACGTACCAACCCCAAACTCTTCCCATTCCTCAAAGACTGTCTTGGAGCTCTTGACGGTACTCATATCGATGCCTTTATCCCTGACGAAAGTCAGATTGCACGAAACCGAAATCGCAAAGGCGGGCTCACTCAGAATGTTCTTGCTGCAACCACGTTCGACATGCGGTTTGCATATGTACGGGCAGGTTGGGAAGGGAGTGCTGCAGATAGCCGTGTTTTTGCAGATGCAAGGGCTACCGATTTTGCGATCCCCCCTGGCAAGTATTATCTTGGTGATGCTGGTTTCCCTGCATGTGATGCACTGCTGGTACCCTACCGTGGTGTCCGATACCATCTCAAGGAGTGGTCAAGATCTACAAACACGTGAGTTTGTCTCTGACTGTATTGGTGTCTTACTCATTCTGTATTAGCCCACGCGATTACAAAGAATTGTTCAACTTGCGACATGCTCAAGCTCGGAATGTTGTTGAGCGCATCTTTGGTGTTGTCAAGCGGCGATTCCGGCTCATCAACACTGCTCCAGAGTATTCGTTGAAGAAGCAAGCAAAGATGGTGCTTGCGTTATGTGTACTTCACAACTTCATCCGTGTCCATGATCCCCAGGACTTAGATGGAGCAACCTTGGAGGATCTCAGCAACTATCGCCAGCAATCACATACACCAACCACAGATGATTATTCAACTCACATCTCACATGAAGAACGAGATCGGGCAAACGACTTCCGGGATAGGATTGCTAAACAGATGTGGGAGCAGTACCAACAGTATCTACAGCAGAACATGTAATTACGTTGGTATTAAAATTGCAGGAGGTATGTAGATGTAAAGAGTGGAATGGGGTAAAGAATGTGAAATGATGTAATAAAGGAGTGGGATGAATTAGTAGTAACCTAGAGAGAAGATAGCTCAGCAAGGATATATGCATGGCGAAGTACATCACTATCAATGCCCATATATGTATCGACACTTGAACTGTCCTTTCGGAAGAGAACAAGTGCCTTACCTTTCTCTTCTATGGTTAGATCATGATCCATGTCCAACGCAGCAATGACCTTGACCAGACGAGAGCCAGAAAGCATCTCCGAAGAACCTACAGCAGCCGTTCCCGCATTAGCCACCTTGCTGACAGCTCCTGCCAATGCAAGAAGAGCGTCAGGACCAGAGGTACGGCCCCGCTTCATCCTGTATGGAGCCGGAGTGTCATCCGCATCAGAGGCAGCACGCTTCCGACACTGAGATGAAGGTGGTGGTGGTGGGGAAGGGGAAAGAGGAGGGAAAAGGGGAAACATGTCCATATCCTACAATGATTGAGTTTTCAAGTTAAACTCAATACTGATAGCACATACCTGAGAGGCTTCGTCCTCATTATCGCTACGAGGAGTTCCAATATCCCCACTATCATCAGCAACCATAGCGGTGATACTGACAGCATTATCACCAGTTGCACTACGACCTTCAACCAAGGCAAACATGAGGTCATAGCAAGGAAAGGCCTTCTTTCGCCACTTCTTGGCGGAGGGATGTTTCTGGTATAATCAGTAATGGCAGGCAGGAGAAGATAAGGAGACGTACATCAATATACTTGTCCCAGACATCATCAGTCGCAGTGACAAGATGTCGTTGGTCATCCCAACCAAATCCTGAAAGAGAGCGAAGGACTTGGACAACAAGAAAGCTCTCCTTGAGCTAACCAACATGATAAGTCATAGCCTGTAGACTAAGATATCAAGTACGCACTGATTTGAACCTATCACGACAACTGGTAGCAGTCTTGCGACTACCCTTGCTCCTCTCTTCACTACCCTTCAAGCTTTCCTCAGCTGCAGTCCACACCAGGGTTTTCCAGCCATTGTCCCCTTGATTGCCAGCAGCTTGTTGCTCAAGAAGGCAGTCAAGAAGGGCCTTGTCATCGGCATCCGTCCATATGGCCTTTTTCCCCTTCAATACAGGGGGATTCTCCTTATTTGATTGCGTCGAAGAAGGCATTGGCGCGTGAGTGAAAGAAGCGAGGGGAGAGAAGCGAAGGGGAAGAAGCGAAGGGGGAAGAAGCAGGGGGATACGAAGAAGCGCCGAGAATTGATGTGACATGGGGCCTGCCCCAAACCCCAATGCAGCAGAGCAAACCGCCGGCTTGGGGTAGGTTTGGGCCGGGTTTGATCCAACCGTGGGACTCAAATTTGGCAGGTCGGGGCTAACATTTCGACGAGCAGACCGGGCCCTTAACGTGCAGGGGTCAGGACACGCCACCGATCGGTTTTCATGTGCAAATGTCATTTTGGGACTTTCTCCGAGCGATCGAGAGCAAATCGAGCGTCTGGGATGGCGATGGCCTCTCATCAGCTCCCTCATCTCGTTTCAGCTCTTCAAGCGTACCTTGCGTGGCTTTTTCTTGTGACGGCCGGGATACAGGTAGACTAGCTGGTGGAGGCATTCGAGGCAACGAAGAAACGAGGATCTATGAAAGCCTGAGGCCGGCTTTGCCTTGACTTGGACGCTAAAGTTGCTTCCGCGCCTTCGGAGGAGAAGCTCAGAGAAGATCGATTTTGATCGAGAGTCTTTTCATCCCGTATGTTATCTTTTCATCATTTTAGTGGCCATTTGACTGATACCGGGAAGGTAGGCAACAGGATGCCCTGTCTCACTATTACAGGCTTCCCAGCTAGATCGCGATGATAGGCGGCCGCAGCAGTGAGCACACGCGTATGCGCACTCGGGATCGGGCACAAGAAAGGGTACTTACCTCTCGTCAGGTACATGAGAGACCCGCCACGCCACCCATCCCGCTTCTCGCGATATAGATCGAATGCGAGCCCAAGGTTACTCGTCAGTTCCGGAGAACTGATGCCACGAAATAACGCATCCCGGCGCCATGGCGAGTGCTTCTCGATGTCGACCCCCTCCTCCATCGCCCTCCACTCCTTAGAGATTGAGGCCCGACCGCGGTGTGTCGAGCGGCCATGTTGGCGCTATTGTACATACGAGAATTCCAGGTGAGTATTCCTGAAGACTTTGATGAGTTTCGCGTATTGGCTTACCTCAAAATTCTCTGAATCCTACGCCGTAGATATGAGGCTCCTTTAATCAGAGTAGCGATAGCCCAGGCGTCTGTGCTTTCGCGATTACAGTAGGGAAATGTGGTGGTCAACAGCGTGCAGTGGAGCGGAACTTCAAATTGGCGCTAACATTGCGAAAGCACCAAATTATTTTACCCAGAGTGTCTGTACGCATTTTTACCAAATTCCATGAAAAGTAGAAATGAAACGCGGTTGTCAGAAAATTTCTATTGTACAAAGATGCGAGCCGAGTCGATAGGTGTCGTTTGACGGAAATCGCTTGTCCCTTCTACTACTGATGCAATCTTCGTCTCCTCTCACTAATTCTATGCAAGGGAAATATCGCCCGTAGAGCTCCAGAACGGGCTCAAATATCGGATGGAATTGTCGCTCCCGCATCTTGAGCCTCTTAGATCCACCATCATTCAAGGCAAGAAAGCCGACGCGTTTGAAGTGGCCTGGCGTCTCCCCATACTTGTTCAGCAAAATTCCCCAAACGTACAAGGCCATACAGGTATCGTCTGGATCGACGAGAACAGGTAGAAGAAATACATCCTCATCGAGTGGCTTCTTTGCTGACTTGACGCCGTCGTTGTCGAATGTAAGCTGGAGATTGAGCTTCGAAGACTTGCCTACTTGATGGGGAATCGCGCCTTTTGAGATCTTCCATAGCCAGCCTTCAGCGCGAATGAAACCGCTGCTGACCTCTTGAAAGGGGTCTTCGCCGGCGGCTGACACCTCAGCACGAAGTACGCTGATGATGGTGTGTTTTGTCGTCCTTCGGCTGATAGTATCGATTGGAGATGATATCGGCTTGTCAACAGATGCCCATGACCACGAAGGCGCCCTGTAAGAAGTCTGACCCTGTTGGTTGCCAGATTCTGCTTTCCACAAGAGCTGGACGGCCAGCAAAGGAGTCCACAGCCCAGCGAGATACCGAGGACACGGCGACGGTGATGCAGCGACAAGCTGGTCGTAAAACTCGCGCGCTATCCCCGAGAATGCAGGCAGCTTGTCTCGCACCATCGTCAAGCGCGTCGACATATACACTTGCACCAACTTTTGCCATTCTTCCAGGCAGCGCTCGACGGACATGGGCGCACGCTCATATCTGGCGCGGAGCTTCGTGGCGAAGGACAGGACGGACTTGGTCTTGTTCACCGTAGGAAGAGCTTCTGATGCAGCGCCGCTAGCACATTCCCAGTGTATCATCTGTCGCGCAAAGAAGAGGATACGGGGCGCGAGGAACCACTCCTGGATGACCCAACCCCTCTGGTAGAGCGGCGACTCCACGTCTTGTGCCAGTCGGTTAACATGAAAGCGACGTGCAGAGCAAGAGTATGCCGCACTCATTCGCGTCGACTCGACCTCAACGATCAAAGGATGGAAGCAAGTTGGGTGTCTGGACATGAAACACCCTTCGCTGCCGTTTTTCGCCGCGCTGGCGGCGATGCTACACCACCCGTTCTTGTAAACAAGTCCCATAATGGAACACTCCCTCCGCCAGTCGTCCACGGAGTCTTGAATGATACATAGCGAATCGATCCACAGGTACTCGCACCCCATTGCACGGGTGACAGTAATCGCATCGACCCACGTCTTGGGTAGTTTGCCAAACGGGATTTGGCGTTGCAGCTCCTCGATATTGTGTTGAAGTAGCTTGAGCTGGTCCTTCGCGGGGGATCCCCAACAGTGGCTAAGAGTCATATACGTAGATTCGGAAGGAACCTCAGCGCGTATACAGAGCCGGAGGGTAGTTGCATTGGCTTCCCCGCCGACATGGATCAATCGTGTGGGAAGCCAGCCTTTGCTAGTGCGAGCACAGCACTGCTCATGGGTCTTCGTACAATCTGTGAGCCACCGCCTAGCGCAAGTCAACGCCTCCTCTGATCCAGTGGAATCGGAAGTACCGGCGGCCGGTGGCGTTGTTCCTTCCTCTGTTTCTTCGAAGGATAGGCGTACATCGAGGAAGTCCGATTTCGTCCATCGTATGGTAAAGAAATCTGGCCACTTCTTCGAGAAGGCGATGGACCAACGGATCGGTGTAAGGGAGGTGTTCAGGTCGGAGCATCTCCACGATTCCAAGGTCTCGTGGGTGGTACCATTCAGAGCTATAATGCAAAGCTGACAATCGTTCCCAGCAGATTCCTCCAGATCTCGGACGGTCAAATGGTGTTCGCCTTCGTATCGGCCAGGAATATGGAACGGAATTGCGGCGAAGATGGCTCTACAATTTCCACAGAGAGGATGGGATACCTTCGACACAAATCCATCGTCAGAAGTTGGGAGCATCAAGCCGAATTCAAGCGGCTAAACTTGTAGAACATGAGTGAGCAATAAGGCAAATTGAAACTCCGCTCGATCATTCGTTGCTCACTACCATCACCGACGCGTCCCGAGAACGCCCCACCAGGGCGGAAGTAGGGCAGAAGCCAACGTGAAGCAAAGATCACAATCACTCCCAATCGATTCTGTGAGTGAAATGAGCGCTCGAAGGCCTGAATCTGGATGCTCACCAAGTCTCTCCTAGAATTACCGCGATGTATTTCTACGTGGCGCCTTATATTAGGCGACCCTCGTTAGGACAACACAATAATATGGATGGAGGACGATACCTGGCAATATGACTAGACGATTTAGGAGAATATCTTGTCCTGCACTGGACAAGGTAGAACTGAAGTGCCGAAGGACACTTCGTGGCCTGATTTCGAGACACGGGGAAAGAGAGACCATACTAACGGAAATCGGTAGAAGCCATCGTACATACTCGTGAGCGCCATGTTTTAGTTCACGAGCGATTTACTCAGTCTCCTCAGGTGTCGCCGTGTAAACGATACATGCTTGTTCTAGTGTGTCTTGAGTAGAAACTCTGAAGTCGGCAGCGAGTCGTGCACATGGGCTGATGACAGCTCATAAAATGGTGACCCTCTTGAATGGCTTCTGGACGCAGTACTGCCGGTATTGCAGCTTCGGCAACGGAAAGTCTTAATGTATCTCTGCCGCCCATGGGACCGTTAGACGGGGGAGACTGACGATGACCAATTCACCTATGCCAATGGATATATCGCGCACGCTACATGAATCGACCTAATAGTTCTGGAGGATAATTCCTAGGTGAGCACCGTCTCCCGGGCGCCGCGTAGGGGAGTCATTGATCCAGATCTATAGCATCATGACCGCTAATATGTACCTTTCCGTGTGCAATAACAGGCGACTGGGCACGTTGTTAGTATCAGTCTTGGGCGAATAGGAAGCCCCGAGCGACTGCTGGCTTTGTTAGTCTTGTCTTCGGGTTTGGCTGGGGGTAAGCCATCTTCTCTAGTATGCCCTTGTGCTGCTCGTGTTCGTAGTCCTTACTCACTGGGGTAGCTAGATTTGACATGGAACAATTCATTCCCACGGTCACAAAACAATCCTAATGATCATGAATTGTCCCAACGAACACCATCACGCTAGATTAGTTCGTGTAATCATGCGAAGTGGGCACTAACTACTGTCAACCCACGAGCTCCTGAACAGTTGGTTTCAATGGTATTCTAATCATGTAGCATCCGTCTCCTCAAGTCGGTGATAGCAGTACCAGGAAGACATGGGTAAAGCGTTACCCTCACGAGTTACCCACCCAATTACCACAGGTATATATCTATGCACGAAACGTTCTAGAAACAGCACTAAATACAAGCTCGGATATTAGCGCACTACGAACCCGCCAAGGTGCTAGAACGGGCTCAACTACTAGCATCCTGAATCTTACAAGCGAGTCCCTCCGCCCTCTAAAAGGCGGACAGATGGGTAGTGTCCCCTTAACCCTTGCCCATCTCCCTGGCGAGGCACCTATTTCCCGGTCGGCGTTCGCTCACCTCCTGGTTATTCCGAAATGCGTCCGGGCAAGCCAGAGAGGCAGCGCCTCTTCCTGATTTTTACCTTTGTTGCTACGAGATTGGCGGTCAGCGTTTCAGCAGCCCCGGCTAACGACTGGTCGAAGCCATGCTTTAACGGGGAATGCGCGTACGATCTCCCTGAGCATAGTAACTCCGGTTTAGGCGCACTCAAAATCGTGCGGATATCATAGACCCTGTATAAACGCGGCTCACATTCTATTCTGGCAGTCTGGCTCCCCGAAATCGATTACGGACATTACCTCTGCAGCTGGATGGGTTGTCTTGGACTGCGACCCTCATATGCTAGAGCAAGAAATTCGTCTCGTTTGTCAGTCCGACGATGATGTTGACGATTCTGCTTGCAATCATGTCTTCGAACACTGGGGCCCGCAGGATAAGATCGTTAGGTTGCCTGAGAGCGTACGTGCTCTGCTACATGACAATCCGTATCTGATTGGCTTTCGTTGTATGTGCAGTGCGGGTCGGGCCCCTTTGCTCGTATCGCAGCGGCGAGTGTAGCCACGAATCAAGACCTCCCCGCGCATGCCGAAGGTAAAGTAGTGAGGCGAAGCGGCACTCCACCTGTCATCCACTCCTTCAAGATCGACACTAACTTTGATCTGGTCGACGTGGAGAAGTAAGTCATTGTTTTCACCCGTCGCTACTCCACTGAGCACTCTATGCCTTCCAGAGTCGGGCCAATCAACTTCGCATTCGTCGGCCTCACTTCACCCTCCCCTTCCGAAACCTTCACCAACCCGGACATCGACCTCAACTTCGAATTCGTCGATAGCTGGTTCGACAATGCCTTCCAATCGGTTGGCACCTGGGTATCCAATGCTGCAACCACAACTGCGCAGGCTGTCACCGGCGCAGCCAAAGACGTCGCCAAAGCTGCTGAAAGAGTCGGGACTACCGTTGCAAAGGTAGCAGGCAGCGTATTCAAAAAGATCGAGGAAGTTGGCGGTCTTCTCGAGAACGCCACCCATTTCGAATTTGAGCCCACAGTCGCACTGGTTCCAGTCAAGTACAACGGATCGGCAAGCTTAATTGATTACCACCCCCAGGGATGTCCTGGAGGAGGTGGACCCGCGACCGGTGGTGTGGTCACTGGGGCGCTGAAGGTAGATGTGACGGGTGTAGGCAACGGGAATGTGAAAGCAGGCATCATTGTTGATGGCGCGATTGTCCCGCCGAAGATTCATAACTTCGCGGCTTTTGCAGGGTTATCGTTCGACATTGACGCGAGTGTTACTATCAAGGCCGCAGTTTTTGTGAGTTTTCTCTTCCTCTCCGTATTTCGACCTATTCACAACTGAATGTGTTGTATAGGGCGGGTACGATTCTGGAAAAGTTTCGATCATCAAGCCATTAAGTTTGCCTGGGTTTAGCATTCCTGGGTACGCGCGCCGGATTCTCTGAGTGACTGTTTCTCAACCCTTGTAGTGTCCTCGCTGTTGGTCCCATGATTGAGCTCCAGGGCCAAGCAAAGGCATTCCTGGACATGAAGATAGATTCAGTCGTGCATCTTGCCTACCAAGTTGATGATTGTAGGTGTCTTTTGCCTTGCTTTTGCCATGATGCTGACGATTGGAACTGGCATACAGTGGAACTGTGGTATCCAAAGTCGAAGAAGAAATCGACTGAGAAGGGCATTAATACTAAGCCGTCGCGTACGTGCTCTGCATTCCCCACATCGACTGATGTCGTTGACTCCGTGCCATCCAGCCCTGAAACTCAAAGCCAAGGCTAAAGCGAATGCTAAAGGTTCGTATGCCCCATCCATCTTTCTATTCTACTTCTGACTATATCAAATTGTAGGTTACATTGAAGGCCATCTGATCCCCACTCTTAGACTCGGCGTCTCAGCACTCGGCGGAAAGGCTGGAGCGGATGTCTATCTCGAAGCTGATGCGTTCGCTCGAGTGAGCGTAAAGGCTGAAGCCCATGGAAGCGCTACCGGCAAAGTCGCCGCCTCTCCTGCTGCCTCACCTGCTAAAGGATCTTCCCCTGCCAAAGCCGCTGCTCCAGCGAAAGGAAAGAAAGGAAAACGAGACGGATACGTCCCTCCGTATCTCCCCCATGCGCGCAGGAGTGATCTCGCTCTGTTAGAAGCACGTGGGACAGACAAGTCAGATGTAGATGTCCATGCGGCGGCGAAGGGAGGCTTCAGTGGATGCCTCTGGTTAGAAGCTGGCATGGAGCTGAGGTACGGTGCGAGGGCTAATGCTGGTGATTTGTGGAGCGTCAATGAATCTGGGCCATTGTGGACGAGCCCAATATGGCCCGTCTGGTCGGTGCGTGAACTATTCCCTTGCCTACTCAACTCTTCTATCCTTCTGCTCGATGTCTATGTACACTTATACCTTCGCTCATCCAGGGCTGCTTTGCGGGTGGCAAGAAGGCTGCTGGCAAAGTCACGGAAAAGTCGACCTGGGATGCAACTACCCTAGAAGCCAAGTTCAAAGAAAAAAAGTTGACTTGTGATACGACGGACGAAGGAGAGTTAGAGGCAATCCAGGATGAATCGATTCCGAAGCAGACGTCAGTTCCGTTTATGTCCATATCGAGTGTTACGCTTACTGACAATCTGTGTAGACTGCTAAAATAAGAGCAAGCTTCGCAGTAACACGGAAGGAATTGTACATTGATGGACGTCATGATCAGATGGCGGGCTCTCGAGAACTGGCTTCGCCTAAACGCGTTTACAGAAAGAATGTTCAATTTTTGCAATACTAGGTACACGAGGAACAGATTCTTCGTAAATTGAGTGTCGGTGCTTTGCTTTTGAATCTCAAACTTGCAAGAGTTTTTGGCGTAGCTGATGGAACCAGACCCGATATCTGTCTCATAAGACCCTCGTGTAAAGGCAAACAGTAAGGAACGCGACTAAAATGAAAGTGTGCGCTGGTTCATGAGGGAGTGAGTGTTCGGCTTCGAAATTTTCATCGCCACTGCTGATTTGTGATCGATATCTGGCGGTCCTCACATTACTATCCAGATGTAGGTCTAATCGTGCTCGATCTGTGGTCTGGAGATGTCGAAAAGCACGACGACTAGACTAGAGGACAAGTGTATAGTAGGAGGAAAGGGGGGGACAAGGCCGCATCGGGAGAGAGAAGAGTTAGGCCGTCTAAGCACCTCTTACCATGTAATGGATGATGTCCTACATATTCCCCAATTCCAAGAATATGATGCCCTCGCCTATCAAGCGGGAGAAATAGAAATAATTGGGCATGTATCACATATCAAATATACTAGTACACGAGGTGGACGTGGTGAAAGACAAGGCGGTGCGACACGATATCGAGAAATATATAACAAAACAATCAAGAGTATAGATGTTCGGAGATGCATTAGCCTTCTGCATCGCTATCAGTATCGAGTGTCTGCGGATATAAAGCCGGTGAGAGACGAAGAAGGTTTGTGGAAAGCGACGCCTGCGTGGAAGGAAGGCTTTTCATGGATGTATCCGCATCTAGCGAGTATTCGAGGGGAAGCTGGCATCCGGGAAGGAAGCGTGGCGATAGCGGGAGGCTCTGAGGGACTTCCTTGTATGATGCTGTGTCCTTCTCGTACGATTCGGTGCCCTGCCTCGTTACTCGGCGCCCCTTGAAGCGTGGCGATGGCGGAAGGCTCAGAGGGACTTCCTTGTATGAATCTGTGCCCTGCCTTGTGATTCGGCGTCCTACGTATAGAAGAATGGTCAGATAGAGTCACTAAATGAAAAGTAGTAGCTCGTACTCTTTGCTTGGGATTCCTCCTTCGGTCCAAGCTGGTTCGACTGTCGCTTCGGCCTGAGAGAGCTCGCGGCAATGAGCTGTCCGTTGACGCTGGGTTTATGTGATACCTGAGGCATTATTCGGTTGTCCGGGATTTCTGCTGGTCGGATTCGCCCTGTATCAAACTTGACGTCCTTGTTCTGCGTCTTCCAGAGGTCGATGTATTGGAGGATGATCCGCTGCATCGCTTCGTGAAGGTGGAGGGGGAGAGGTGGCGGCTCAATGAGGCCCCACTCCGGAGCAATTTGGGCTGCCAGATCCAGGAGAAAGTCTTCAGCATGAGCGAGCTCCGGATGAAGCCATTTGTCCCATTCTGGCTCGCGGATTATACTCAACCTACTATCTCCCGTATCGTTACATATCTCGTGATTGGCGATGTATTTCCATGCACAGTTGAGTCCAAACTCAGCGGGATCCTCGAGCGCCTGGGGATCTTCCGGCGCGCTGTCCAATGGGGCGGCAAGGAGCAAGAATACTACTATGCACCAGAAAACCGACTCTGCATCGTGCCGAGGTCGATGCTCAAACTGTGTTACCCTCAGCTTGCGGTTTTTGTCGTGCTTGTCTTCCGTTTCCTCAGTATAGACACCTCCGTGACGAGTGGGACCATTGTCGGTGAATGTCCGCAAGCCAGACAGGTCGTTGGAGTGCAACAGGGCATATCGGTCGGAAAGATGACTTGGAAGTGTTGGCATCCTGCGGAACTTGATGTCCGCGACAAGCAGACGGCCGACTGCAGGCGAACGGGCAATAAACTTTGGTGTTCCCTACATGTCGAGTTAATCAGTAGCTTCCCAATGCACTCTGAGGAAGAACTCACGGTACGACAACGCAAGGGTTCATCAGTCATATGGATGGTGTCTCGCCTTGCGACGAATGAAGGTGATACCGCCGCCTTTCGATCCAGCTGCGCTGCATTGTCCAGGTCTCCAAGACGAGCCATGGGATCGGCGTTTTCTTGTCTGAATTCATCCAGAAAATATCAACGAGTAGAAGTAGGACAGCGAATGGTGACAAACATACTTCTTGATGATTTCGTTGACGAAGATCGGGCGATATTCAGTCCCCTTGAATTCCTCCTCATCTTCGCCCTTGAAGTCTTCCGCCTCAACGAAGATGTTGCCGTGACTGATGTCGCGATGGATGATATTGCGCTCCATCACCGCCCAGCGGTGAGCTGTAAGTCGTTTAGCACGCGAGAAATAGGCCAATATAATATGGTTCACCTTCGAGGATGTCGTACATGCATTTGAGGAAATCAATGAGACTCGGGCATTTTCGCAATGATTCTCCCCAGGTATGCATGATGAGTCGAGTCTTGATGCGCGTGGTGCTGTCAACCGTCACCGTGATGGGACAACCGCGCTTCCACTGAACTTCATATTCTTTCTTGACTCGCAGGAATCCAGGGGCGGGGCCTTCCTTGTGGAGGATGTCGTACAGCTCGCCTTCCCTAAAGCTGGAATGAACGTCGCGATACGAGTCCTTGATCGTAATTGGTGTATCGCCAACTTTCGCTACCCAAGTCATCCGATGCCACGGGTCTCCAACGACTCTGACAACACAGTTCTCGTAAACTTTGTCACCATCGCGTATATTCCAAGCGGGCGGACCGAGGACATCACCAGTATCAGCCAGAGTCACGCTCGGGTCTCGGGTTGCGAAGTCTGGGTGAGGAACGTATAGCGTGTAGACATACGAGACCAGCGGAACGAGGTCCGACCAAGGGAATTCTTCGGACGTTTGGAGGCCAGCAGGGCAGCTGTACTGAATGATGTAGCCGACGGGTGAGATAGCAACCCCGTACATCCCAACCAAGTCGGGGCGCGCCTGGTTCGCGGACGCCAAATAGGGTACAGAGTGACGTGGTGCGTCCTTCCTGTCGGCCTTGCCTTTTTCTTCGATGATAGTTAATATATGGTGCCAGGGAATGCGCGCCGTGTCGTCGTCATCAAGAAGGAGGCTGATAGCTTCCAGCAAGCCCACCAAGTCGGGGGCTCCCGCTTCAGTGTCATTCGGATGGTACTTCGGCGAGCGCGAATGGTTGTCACGGAAGACTACGAGATCCTTGCCTTTGGCGTATTTAACTTTGACAAAAGCAAGTGTCAGTACAGCAGACGATTGGTGGAGTGTATACGTACGGCGTATGAGAACACTCGCACGACTCAGCAGTTGCGCGAGAAGACCGTAATCTGTCTGTCCGGTGGCGCGAAACTGGTTTACCAGTTGAAGGAGCTCCTTGTCGTTCAGGATGGTGGCAAATGACCTAGTCGTGGATTTGTGTAGCCGTAGCGAGCTGAAAGTCGCCGACGGAGTCAGGTAGCCGGTGCGGTCGACTATGTCGGACATCTGTCGTCTATTGACTGCAGGTGGTTTCGTCTTCTTCACGGGTGTAGTCTGTGAGATAATATGATGAGCCATGGTGGTAAATTGCAGAAGAGAACTCGCACTCTCAGATGAGTTTATACTCACCTGAAATGGCCACAATCAAACAATGGACACGAAGTGGCAAGTGAAAGTGGCTTGGTGGTAAGAACGAACGAGTTGGTTCCAAATTGGGCCACAGTTGTTTGTCGGAGTACGTATCGGAGTTGAAAACACAATCCATGTACAGCACACCCCTCCAACCTCCTTCGAGTGATACCGTTGCGATACATCCTAGGGGTACTGCCCTTGCGCGTACGGAGCGGTGGAACTGAATCCAGACAGCTCGGTATCTCAGACGTTCGTTGATTGCGGAGATGCCAATGAACAATTGCGTTTTCGGACTGTGGTTTCCATCTCATAATACATAACCTATCTGCTGTTATTCACTGATTACTGCCGCAGGGTACACACTAGTTCATCGTACGCACGCCTGGGGTTCGAAGCCTTCTTGTCACCAACCTCTCGGCGCATGCCTAACTAAACGGCGACTCACCGAGACATGCCGTAAAGCGTACTCCAAGGATCCTTTTGGCGTACGCACATTTGTTGATGATCCCTCCACCAAGCCCATGGGTGCTACGAAGCGGACCAGGTCGAAGAGAAGTATGACAAAAGACCGAAGCTGATGGTTACAGAGTTCGAGCATCGTCCACGACACGATGCAGAATCTATGATCGTGTTTCTTCTGGTCACTGTGCCCTTGGGAAAGCCGAAGGAAGCAATACGCAACGATCCCAAGGGATTCCTGCCCTTTTGTGCGTGGAGGCATATTGCGAATCATCGGGTCGGCCCATCGAAAGACAATATGTGATAGCAGAGCGGGTCTGCTCGCTGGAGACGAACTGTGGAAGGAATGGTCGCATCCGGGCCTCGCTCATGCTGGACCACTTCTAGCGGCATTGGGATCTCAAGTTTCCCCCGCATCGAGCCTGCTGGCCCCACAACCCGAGGCCTGCACCTCCATGAGGCAATACAGCGCATCATCTTCGAACATATAGGTTTATGGACGAAGAATAATCTCGACGTCAAGTCCGATACTGGAGGGGTCCGCGCCGGGTTCGAGACTAAGTACCACAATGCTACGAGGCGAGTCCCTATCAATCCATCCAGAATTATCATCAAAAAGAGCCTCATACCCGAGCTACACAAATGGAGGCTGCAGCTCACCGGAGATGAAGCAATGATATACCCATGCAACTGCATTTCCAGATGTGTTGAATATACGTCGCCTGTTAATGTTGTCGGATGCGCAAGTTCTACCACAAGCGCCGGGCTCTGAGCCTGCCACTAAGAGATAGGGCATACACCTCGCTGGATCAACGCTAAAGTGTCCTATCGTCGCCGTACGACCGCGTCGTCTAAACGTACTTATTGGCCAATGCCAAAAGATCGTGCGCTACATTCTGTCCAGTCAGCCGCTCACTTTAAAAAGGCACGAGCGTCTGAGTCATATGCTACCTTGTTTTCGCTTTGGCCTCACGATCGGGCGTAGGTATGCGAGGTTGTTGACAACAGCCAGCGGCAGCACTCAAGCTGAAAAACGTGAGGTGAAGTTGGTTGTTCACAATGATGAATGACTGCAATGATGGATGACCGCAAGTTTATGCCGTTGAAGACGCCTCAAGTCGTTCCAGAATTAATATTGTCGTTTGAACAACATGCGTGGAACGATGCCTTCGACGAGCTGAAGGAGCCGGGTGTCTGAATCGTCGTAGGGCGAAAGGAGTGAAATGATCGACGGCGCTGGGGACAGAGGTCATTAGGACGTCGACGGGCTTACGCAAATACATCGTGGGTCTCGTCCATATGAATTCACCTCCAAAGACTTTGTCGCCCGTGCTCAGACTGAAAAACGCACCTTGAGATTACGGTGTATTCGCTTACCTGTGGGTATTCTCATCGATTTGTCGCATGTCAACGTGGTGGGCTGGCGGTGGGCGGGGAAGCAAAGGCAACGAGCAGGGCTTCTGACAGCCTAATGGTGGGGAGGATGACAAGGACCTTCGTTGACTGACCACCTCAACGCACCGCCAATGACAGCCATGAAACGCCTTTTGTGCAATTTTTGTACCCTTTTCCTCGCTCTCATCCCCCCATGCTGATCGAATAAAAATTTCGCTTACAACATTATTGTAAACGAATGGTTGCGCAGAGAACCTCAAACTGCGAGCTTTTTGTGCTTTTCAGATGGACCGTGGTGACCAGACGGCTCGCGTTGGGGGGGTTTTCAAAGTCCAAAATCGCCCAGAGGAGCTGTCGTTGTGCAGTTTGAGCGGCCAATCTACAAAACATCCACCCAGAAATTCCCCGTGCTTGTGATCGATGTGGTTTCTATGAGGGTGTCGGTGTCACTGAGAACGCCGGAGAGCCATGTAGGCGGGGAGGCGTGGGCAGTATCACTTGCTTGCTAGCCCGCTGGCATTCCGAGCAGTGAAGCAGGGCGAGTTCGATGATGGGGGAAGGAAAGAAAGCGGTATCGATTGCATACTCCCGTGACCTGGCCTTTATATACCCAAGCTTGCGTCAGCCGCGATTTCGACCCGCCGCCGAACAACTGCCGACTCTAAGTTAGCCACGACCAAAATTTGTTTTACGGATCGACAAAATCGGCATTGGGGAAAGGCAGTGGACCATACGTGTGGTCCTTGCACTGGAGGTGAGGAACGGCGAAATTCGGATGAGCGCGATAGGGGAATGATTAGGGTACTTATCAGGGGAGGAATAATAACGTCCCCAGCTTATATCAGAAGACCACTCGATGTGAAGACTTGCTTTGCACTATCAATGTACTGATCACAGATCTTTCATTCAACGAAATTAAGGTATATGAGTGTGTCGTAACGAGCAGCGGTCAAAAAGGCAAGCCGAATTTAGGCCGACTTCAAGCTGTAGCTAACAGATAACATACGGCTGGCACTTAGTGGATGGAAACGATCGCGTTCCTGGCAGCCCGATGCGCGAGTTCAACTGTGTACGGAGACCTGAAGTCGTCCCAGTTGTGCCCCCCAACAACAACCGTATGCTTCCCGACATCCAATCCCGAGAACCCAAAGTCATGCGTACTGATCAATCCCCTCTCATCTACGAGCTCGCTGAAATGGTTGGCGATCCTGGAGTCGAAGCCGACGCGGTGCCCACTGATACGGCGGAGATCGTGGTTGAATGAGCCGAAGCTGGCGTGGAACTGCTGGAAGACGATGGTTTGGGTCTCGACTTCGCAGATCTGCTCCGTGATGATGCTAGATGGTTGGATTGTATTAGACTCGTGGGCGCTGAGAACGTATGTCGGACTTACCGCTTAGCCATCTCCTGCAGGACGACTAGGCGTTGCTGGATGATCTCGATGGCTTGGGTATGGCAGACGACCTGGCTCTCTTGCTCCACGACCTGGCTGAAGTGCACCGACCCGTCGAAGTTATCCACACCGTAAAAGCGATCGAAGTTGTCGAGGGAGGCGTGGCCGCCCCAGTGGTTGAAGGAGATGGAGTTTCCGCGGCGGGCTGGTTGTAGACGGTCAGCTGCATGAGCTGGTGCCGGCAGAAGTACGCACCGAGGCTATCCGAGGAACCACTACCGTACAGGACGGGCGTTGAGATTACTCCGACAAGCAGAGAAGAGAGGGCGACGAATTGGAGGGCAAGTTTGGCGAGCATGTTGAACGGTCTGTAAGCACAGTTAGCAAGGGGAGTACCTATTGCATAGCGCACTTACTTATTGGTTGTAGAAAGATCGGATAACGTGAACGGGTAGATTCAAAAGAACGAAAGAGGCAACCTGGCCGAGAAGAGCGAATAAGAGGAATGAGAAGAACGAAGAAGGCGAAGTGAGGAACTATACTACTAGTGATGGACTGTTTTATATTCAGTGGATGTGGCCAAGTCCTTACGCCAAGACGACGCCAGTCTCTGTTCACTGGGTTTGTTTCCATACACGCCCAATGTCTTGCTGAAGGATGATGCGCCGGGCATCATTCGACTCTGACGGTAGGATGACATTCGAGCGAAAGAAATAGTGACACATTGAGAGCACATGGAATCAGCGCTGGATACAGTCGAGGATTTGGTGTGCTGCCTGAAATCCAGGGAGAGGCTCTGTGAACAAACCGTCTCCGGTGAACGGAAGCAACTTATTACGAAGCACGTACCGACATTTCTACTTAAATCGAGCGAATCTACCAACTCTAGCCGGACCTCGACATTCCACACTCTTGCGCATCGCGTCCAGACCGAGTTGGAACACGGGGAGTCTCAGAATGACGGACACCAATATCTCGTTAATAGGAAATGTCTGCGCCGGCTACAAATCAGAAATACCCGAGTCGGATCAGCAGAAGTGGCACATACCGCGCAGAACCAGATGGCAACTGCCAATGATGCTGAGAGAATACTATTGTGACATTCGAAGGATGTTACACGGTGACAGCAACACAGGGATGTAGATAGGAGCTAGGAGTACCTGCAATATTCCAGCCGCTGAAGAAGTGCGCACCATAAACGACACATGTCCGTTATTATGTCCAGTCGGGGCCAGTGGCTCGCACTTCTACACAGATGGACGGTAAGAATTATAAGTTGTCCGTGAAGCTGCTGTAAGTTATTTGCCATGCGCCTTGCAATGGGGTTCGTATCAGTGACCCACGCTGTGTAGTATGAACTTGGACCACATACAGCTACAGGAAACACTAGGAGCCTGAGCGAAGTCGATGACAAGCTACTTCCTTTATACAATAAACTTCTCTCTGGGTAAGACTGTCACCGGCGAAGCAAACAGCGACTGTGCTCGTCGGGTCATTATCAGACCATCAGAACGTAATTTGAACTTCGCAACACAGGAGGCGCGCACAAGGCAGCAATAGACGCTGCACCAACATCCCACTCGATAAGTTGCGAAGATTCATGTCCTCGATCGCGTCAACGCAGCACCTCATTTCCAAGTGGCTAGCGAATTACCCGTACGTATCTTGGACATCAAAGTTATTTCTGCGCTTTCGGTGGGGAGAGCGGCAGCTAGTACGGCGACGTAAAGGGAAGTGAAGACGGAGAGCGAGAGCCTCACTAGATATAGAGGTACCTGATGTAAGAGAGAGAGAATGCTGGAGGAAATGGTACATATAGGCCGGTCGCGAACAAGAGGCGTCTAAGTCGGATCGGATTGGTGCAATGAGTATATATCGCGCAGAACGAGATGGCAACTGTCAATGATGTCGATGGCAGGTATTTCGTTCGTATTCCGGAAGCCAGGAGCCATGGCAGACGCAATGGCCAAAGCACTGAATGCTAAACAAACAGACTGAATATATAATACATTGTGATTGCGAATCGTCCATATTCAGTATCCCTACTCAGTAGCCATTGCGGCGGCAGGTACTGTGAACCGACACCTGAGTTGCTTGAACTCTTTCTAAGGAAGAGACTCCTAGCTCGGTCGCACGAGCATGGCCGACGCCGCAATGGAGCGTGGCGCCTATACGGTCGCTGTATGATAGAATCATGGAACGTCAAACTGCAGTAAACCACAGGTTCATGACTCGCCGCTTGACGGGTCGTCACTCTAGGAAAATTAGACACAGATCATCAAGTGTAATTCAGGCTTCACACGAGGAGCTCACAAGGTGCAGAGCTTGGGGGCAGAGAATGGGCAGCCCATTCATAAATATTTGTAGCTAGAAGTCGTCGACTACATCGGTGTAAGAATCACACTGTAGTAGCTAATAACGTCCCTAGATCTAACGAGCACCTACAACGCCTTAGAAATCAGCGGCACGTTTCCGACTCACAAATTGAATCCGCAACTCACCGAATACCAAGGCCCGTCGATCACACATATATAAACGCAGCAATACCTTCGTCGACGTATAGCCTAGATCGCAAGAAGTTGTCCCTCTCCGCAGCGCTGGTCGTATAAAAGTGATCCACATTCCCGGCGTTGTACAGCCTGAACAGCGGCGCACTCCCACAAATCGGCCTATCAAGCACATACCCCGCAATTCCCTGCCTGTTCCACCCCAAACCTGTGGCACTGATCGCCTCCGCCTCGTTGGTGGTGTAGAAATGGTCGGTGCGGGCGGGGTGGAAGAGGCGGTAGAGGGGGACCGTCGAGGCCTCCGGGGAGGGGAAGATGAAGCCCTGGATGCCTTCGCTGGCGTACCCGCTGACGTGGGTGGCGGAGGTCAGCTCTTGGACGGAGGTCGTGTAGAAGTGGTCCACGCGCGAGGGGTTGAAGGCGCGGAAGAAGTAAACCTCGGTGTGCGGGCGGGGGCAGGGGTCGGTCTGCAAGGCGAGAGGAGGAGGGGTGGTGAGCGGAGGCGGAGGAGAGGAGGAGGAGGGGGAGGGAGCGGAGAACGTACGTTGGTCAGAGTCTCGTTGACAGGGGGTATACTAGCCGCTTGGGCGGCGGCGAAGAGGGAAGCGACGACGGCGAGAGAGAACTTCATTGTCGAATAAACGGCGAGGAGGCGCGGGCAGCAGTCACCACAGGTAAGAAGTCGACGTCGGGGCCTTGAGTTGAGCGAAATGCAGCCCACCCACCGTCGTTTATAAACCACCGTTCCAGTAGACGACCGAGCTGGAACCGGACCGTCGCGACGTCGGTCCAGAAGGTGGGGTCTCTCCTCGGTACCATGCATTCGAAGAGTGGCAAACAGGCTTTCTTGCGTCTCCGCTTCGTTCACAAAGCTTCGCGCCGGACTGAAGTGCTCGTTTTGCAACCTTTCATTACTTTTCGGGCAGGCCATCAGCACACCACGCGTGCATCCGAACGAGAAGCGCACAGGAATCCATGGCGAAGACGAAGCACCATCCATGCAAGCATCACGCGTTCGCTCAACATCACCGCAACCAATGGTGTCTGCGGATTTGAAGGATGTCCGACACGGTGCTGCCAAGGCAGAAGCTTGAAAATCCACTCTCGATGCTGGGAACGTATGCACTCTGCGATGGAACGTGCGTGTAGGCGTACAGCCATAAGCCCGTTTAGTCTGCGGTGAAGCCGCGATAAAGCGTACGGACTGTACATGTTCATCAACGTTCATCTTCTAGCCACAATGCCAATCGAGTCAGAGGAAGTGACTGCGTTCTAATCTTTAATATCCATGCTCGATGAAGAGAACGTCTGAGCGTAAAATGGCCCTACACATCTCCGTCGCACACGGCGTGGCAGCGTGGATGTACTCGAGGACGTGCGAACCGCCAACGTAATAGAGCTCCCGAGGCACAACCCCGGAGGAACCCCACCACCCCGCATCCTCATACAGATGGTGCCTACAGAGCAGGGGTGTGAGCAGATGTCGCTATGACTTATAGCCTCCGTGGACGAACCACCGTGGCGCCGTCGGCGACTTCCCGCCGTGGTCGTTCCCTCTTTTCTCCGACACAACCTGAGGCGACGGAAACATAAAAGAGGAGGATGGGAAACGAGGCACTGCCACGTCTGCGAGCTAGTCCTCATACAGGGCCTCTTTCAACGCCTCCGCGCCCTCATGACTGTCGTGTCAGTCACACCATATATCAGGGGTGCGGCGGAGCCAGCAGAGACGGGACATTACATCGAGCCAGAATTGACTGCCTTGACGACGTGAGAAAATGAAGGCTCCGCCTACGCGTGAAGAGGTTGGCTCACCCGTGGATGTCGATGGGATGCAAGCAAGAGCGATGTCCAGCAAGGTCGCCGGTGTCCCTGCAGGCGCGTTAGGTGCGACGAAGGGAAGGAGATGCAGGACCGCACCTGGTGACCATTGCGCCTCTTTTGCTTAATCACGAATTTCCATCCCGCGATTGAACTGGAACTGGTTGTCATCAGGTCTGCACACTTCAAGAGGGCCTCGGTATAATTAGGACACGGCTTTGATTGCGATGAGTCTATTTCGGCCATCGTGAGTTGGGTGGCGCGAGAGTAGATCACAGCGGGCCGTAACTCACCTCCGACGTCGCTGGCCACGGCATATACTACGAGGTGAACACGCCCGAGTATCATAATCATCTCGGCTGATTTTGGCATGAATGTCCAGAGTGAATTTAATCTAGCCAACAAGGAGCACATCGGTGCTGTATGCATCCAGCTTATTGCTTTAATCAACCTGCAACGCTCCATTCAGAACGAGGCCAATATGCGTGAATGGTGCTCACCTTTCCTCGAAAGGTCGCGCCCCCAGGTAGCTCATCGGCGCTACTTCACTCGTAAGTCTCGATCTGGGCTGATTGCAGTGGGAGATTCTGAATTGAACCATGCTCTATCTTGCGTGCAAGGACACCCTTCAACACGGGCGCTAGGAGATGATGCATGAAGAACGAGATGATTGAAGGGCAGACTCCTGTGGTTTGCTCTGAGCCCGGTTGCTATTCATCGCGCGTGTGTATTTGCAATCAAAGTACCAGATGAGACTTAAGAAACATGAGAGATGAGAGAGGAAAAGGGCGCGGAGCGCCCATCACTTTGTATACGTGTATTTGTACACCAAAGTCGGGGAACTCGAAGTTCATCCTCTCCCGGTCGTCCGACGTCGTGCCGTACGACCTTGAAGGTAGTCCCGCATTGTCCGCATGACCTCAGTTTCGCGCGACCGACCTGTTTCATCTTGCTCGACGATCAAACCCAAGCGCTCATTATCAAGCACTCCCGCGTCGTGCTAGCCTCTGCTAGTTCCGTGAACTCGGAACGTTATATGTGGTCTGTTCTTCCGCTATACTCTCGATATCATGGCTTTGTGCACGGATCAACATATTCCCTCATAATGGAGGTAGTGCCGCCATGCACGAAACTTCGGACGGCATCACAGTGAGTTCACATAATCTCACCGTCGAGTTTCTTGCTGATAAAGGCGTCGGTAGAGTATGAGACCCAGGAATATAGCATGGGAAATGAGCGGGTATGCTGCTGTACCATGACATGGTTAGTTCTCCCCGAAAAAAGAGCACAATGTCTAATTTCTCCACAGAAATCTCTCAACGTGCTCAGGGAACAGTCATATCGTTCTCGCTGAAGACCCTTGTCTTTCATATCTAAGAGAAAAGGACGAAGAGATCATCAAAAGAGCACACCGTCGAAAATATCAGGGACACTTAGTATCCACCGCTGAGCGAACTTCACCTCTGTCTTGCACGACAGGCAATCAAAAGCCTATCCCTCTCTACTGCGAGTCGTCTTTTCCCTGTCATTCACCCTATCTGACATCCTGCTCGTAGTATACAGTTACCTTTCGTGGCTAATGTATGCGCCTCAAACTCCGAGGTTTATGCAGATCTACGTATACTCGGCGTTGGCGCCATATTGCATCTACTACGCAGTGAGACATGGAGCCCATCGCGAACCGACATCACTGCGTTTCCGATTCCGAATACGGTTCTCCTGTGTGAGTGTCCGCTGTTCGGTTGTCCCGGCCACACCGTTATTCTCGTTCTCATATTTCGCCGCCTTCCCTAGGCCCCTTGCGTATTCTTGTATCGAACGTACACTTTGTCCGTGTTCCCGAACTCCTTTCACGGAGGAAATTTGACCATCAATACAATCGCGGCATCGTGCAGGAGTTGGGCCGTGTGTTGAGTTGCTGGACTGACGAAAAGAACCTCTCGCTTGTCGGATAACCTCGCAACGCGCGTGACCATCCATGCAGCCTCGACCTTATTTGCCTCCCCATGCAGATTTCGCTAAACTGACTACTGATGCCTCTTTCTCGTCCTTCGATAGGCCTCTGAACGCCTTGGTTCCATCCTATCGCCCCCCTTTGAAACACCACGTTCCATGAGCCTCCGATTGAATCCTGAAGAAGAACCTCCATCACAACGACAGTTCCGCGACGAACAGCGATGCGACATCCGAGTAGGTTGAATGCTCCTTGATATTTCTCCTTCTCTGATGGCTATCGCTCCTCCGGTAGTTGTCTGACACTTGTCTTTTGTCGTTCTCCGGTGCCGTTACACTACGCCGAGCACGTCACCCGGCATAATTTCGCCGAATATAGTAGCGTCATCTCTAGGCGTACAATGCAGGTCCATACAAAGCCATAAACTACATGTCTGGGCGTCGATGCTTGGAACGTGTCCCTCAAGTTTGTGTACAACAGCCGTGGCTGATCTCGATGCGATCTCGAGGCTAGACAACCCAGGACAACCCCCGAACACCGTGGCCAAACAAAGGCAGGAACGAAAAGGATAAACCTCGCTCATTCACGCAACTTTCTCCGCTGCCCCATCATGGGCCTGTTTTCCACGGGCTTGCAAACTCAGCGAACCCCCGACGTCACTCAGGAAGAAGCTTGTATTCAGTGTAGGGGACAGCATGGAATAGCGCGACATTCGGAGGTGTTGCGCTCATGCTAATCAGAGCTAATCAGCTTCTCGAGATCTACGAGGGCACCGTTGCTGTCCAGCCCAGCTTGGATGAACGCCACATCCCGCAGCGCTCCCAGCGGGTCGCCCAGCCCGTCGTCCGTCCCCTTCGTCGCTGCGAAGAAGCTCTCGAGCTCCCGCTGGACGCCCTGGATCGGCTTGTCGATGATCTCCTCGCGTTCTTCGTCGGGCTTCCCTGCGGCGTGGACCACGGACTTGATGGTGATGCGCACCACGCCCTCGGCGTAGATGGTTGTCGCTGAGAGCCAGCCGTCCGAGCCGGTGATCGTGATACCGTCGGGGACTGATTTCGAGGCCGTGGGCGAGGCCCATGTAAGCGAGGCCGTGCCGTGGAAGGTGGTGGTGGAGTCTTTGGCGATGGACTTGGCGATGGCGTGGATGGTGTCGTGGGGTGGGAGGTAGTCCTTGTTCAAGGAGGCGAAGCCGGAGAGATGTGTCAGCGGCGAGGGGAGCATGACGCGCAGTGCAGCGGCGGTGTGCTGTAGGTCATGTCAGACGGCAGTCAGATGACGACAACGCACTAGACACGCACCACGCCTCCGTCCAGCTGTTTGATGGCGCAGTAAGTCTACATCAGCTCGGTCAATGAGGCGCAATACGCACGAGGAAGCCGCCCTGGTACTGCAAGGATGAGGGTGTCAATGGAATGCTCGAGCGGCAGGGGGTATGGACGCACGTCTGGGACCGTCCTCCACGGTGTCTTGTACCACTTGGACTCCTTATCGATGTAGTTCACGACGCGGACGTCGAAGAATGATACTTTACCGATTTTACCGTCCCTTATGGCCGTCGCGGCTGCCTGGAAACCCGGCTCTGCTTCGAAATTCTCCGCGACTCTCCACACCAGCCCCTTCGGCTTGTACTCCTCATTATACTTCGCTATCAGCGAAAGCCCACTAGAAGTATCTGGTGCGACAGGCTTCTCGCTCAGGACATGCTTCCCAGCTGCTAGCGCCTTGATAATGATGGAAGGCTGCAGGGTGATGGGAAGGACAACGATGACCGCGTCGATATCGGAGCGCGTGGTGAGCAATGCGTCGAGTGAGACAGATGGATCGCCTCCATCGTGGTAGACAGTTGGAGCAGGGTCGAGTTTGAGGGTGGCTGCTGCTGCTGTCGCAAAGTCGTGCGCACTCTTCTCCGACCGCGAATACACCGCTCTCAAGATAGGAGTGTTGGCACCTAGCTTCGCAAGCGCTGGAAGGTGTGCTGTATACGCGGATTCGCGATCGCGATCGTTGAGTTAGTCAATGGTGAATATTCGGATTTGCGTTAGTTCGTGATGGGTGCATGCCCAGAGGGCCCACGTACCTTCCTTAGCAAAGATCCCAGCGCCGAGTATTGCTATCCCTGACATTAGAGGGCGTGCAGGCGATAAGAGTGAGTGTGGAAATAGGTCTTGGGCTGAGGAGCGCTGCAATAGCGCTTTCCGGAGATATACGAATGTCGGGCTGGGAAACTCGACCAAATCGGGAACCGGAAAACGAAACTTTGGCCTCACGTCTTTCATCCGACAATCCCCCGCCCAGGTCATGGTCGTGCACAGTAACCGGCGGACATTTCTCGGGGATGACACTATTTGGATTCCACAGGAACCTAGCGATATCGGCGGTTTGTCCTTGGTTTAAGAACGCGTACAAAACTCGACCATGCATTGCTGGCTTTCCGTGCCTACCTGTAATACCTTTAACACGAAACGATGGCCGCTCCCGTCAGCAAATTACCAAAAGACTTCTTGTGGGGGTTCGCAACAGGTGCGTCATCTGATTCGGCCAGGCGTCGTCTGCCTGCAGTACCTTGACGCGTTCTGGTTTCTATTAGCGGCTTTCCAAATCGAGGGTTCAACAAGCGTCGACGGTCGGGGTCCGTCAATCTGGGATAGCTATTCCAGAATCCCTGGCAAGACTCTCGATGGGAGAAGTGGAGATGTTGCTACCGATTCTTACCGGTTGTGGAAGGAAGATCAGGCGCTGCTGGCTGAGTACGGCGTCAAGGCATACCGCTTCTCACTTTCCTGGTCACGCATTATCCCGCTGGGAGGTCGGAACGATCCCGTAAATCCTCAGGGAATCAAGTTTTATTCGGACTTCATCGACGGCTTGTTGGAGAAGGGAATCACACCTTTCGTCGTGCGTGTATTCCATCCACTCTCGCTTAGCTCCTTATTGACTGGCGTTCCCATGCCCCACATGAAGACCCTCTATCACTGGGATCTTCCTCAAGCTCTCCACGACCGCTACGGCGGCTGGCTAAACAAGGACGAAGTTGTGAAGGACTACACCCGCTATGCCAAGGTTCGCCGGCTTCTACCTTTCGCTTGTCGGCTTTTAGACTCAAGGTTCATACTATAATCAGGTCTGCTTTGAAGCGTTCGGTGATCGCGTCAAGCATTGGTAAGGATGTCACTGGTCTCTTGACACTTCGATTTATCCGCTAATCACGCGGTCATGGTCCCACAGGTTGACTATTAACGAGCCGTGGTGTGTCTCCATTCTGGGCTACGGACGTGGTGTCTTCGCTCCTGGACGATCAAGTGATCGCAGCCGCTCCCTCGAGGGCGACTCGTCGACGGAGCCATGGATGTACGTCTTTCCCACCCCGGATTTCTGCGTCCTTGGAGATGGGTCCGTTTCTCGCGCATTGACTGACTGGCCTCGGCTATCACTCTCGCAGTGTTGGACATAGCATCATCTTGGCACATGCTCACGCCGTCAAGGCATACCGTGAGGAATTCAAGCCAAAGCAACGCGGCCAGATTGGCATTACATTGAACGGTGATTGGGAGATGCCGTACGACGACAGCCCGGAAAGTGCGTTTCGAATAGACACACCATGCACTGATTAGATTATCTGACTGACGATGATCGCACTTTCTGCTTCTTCAGATGTTGCTGCCGCCCAACACGCCCTTGATTTCGCTATCGGTGGGTGTATTATGCGGCCTTATCATATTTATCCAGTATCTGACTGATGGCTCCTCACCTACTTCCGACGTTTAGGCTGGTATGCGGTTAGTCCCCCATTTTCGCGACCCCTCGATGTAATCTGATTAGCATCATCTTAATCTCGTATGAAGGACCCCATTTACCTCGGCCACTATCCCCCATACATGAGGACTGTCCTTGGGAACCGTATGCCCGACTTTACGCCCGCTGAGTGGAAAGTCGTAAAAGGATCATCCGACTTTTATGGCATGAACACGTACACCACGAATCTCGCCCGTCAGTCTCCTCTCACCAGGTCATGACTGTCCTCTAATCGTCAACCGTTAACAGGCGCTGGTGGCGACGACGAGTTCCAAGGCTTGGTCGATTACACCTTTACTCGTCCAGACGGCTCTCAGCTTGGTGTACAAGGTGAATACAACACGTCCCTGCTTTCGTTCCCAGGGCTGCTCTGACATGTTCGACAGCCGAATGCGCCTGGTTGCAGGATTGTAAGCTTGTATACCTTATTATTCTGACGCGTTCTGACCCTAGTCGTCATGGCTAGACCCAGACGGGTTCCGCTCTGTAAGTTACAGGCCTTCTATTTCCGCCTTCCACGTCTAAAATAATCTGCTCGTAGCTTCTCAACTATCTCTGGAAGGTACGTTAATTATGTGATATTCTCACTGGTCCAAGTTAATAACGGTCTATGAAGCGGTACAAGACGCCTATCTTGTGAGTAGCCTGCCGTCACATGCCCTCTTTCTCGGAGATACTGATGTTCTATTGCCAGTGTGACTGAAAATGGTTTCGCCGTGAAGGGCGAGAACGAGATGCCCTTGAGCAAAGTTATCAAAGATACCGACCGAGTCAATTACTTCCGTGGTACCACTGCCGCGCTCTTGAAAGCGATCAATGAAGACGGCGTTGACGTCAGGTCTTACTTCCCATGGAGTGAGTCTTCCCTTTGCTTCGGCGCTTCGGGTGTTAATCGTATATCGTCCGCAGGCTTCCTCGACAACTTTGAGTGGTATGTTTTTCCCAGATGATCCATATTGGGATCAAGCTCCTCATGGTGTATCTTATCAGGGCTGACGGATACGGCACTCGCTTTGGTGTCACCTATGTCGACTACGCCACCCAAAAGAGATATCCCAAGGAATCTGGCAAGTTCTTGGTTAACGTAAGTCGGTGCTCTCCATTGTCTCGGACGTCGGCGTAATTGCGGTGGTTCCCTTCTAGTGGTTCAGGGAACACATGCATCCCGATGATGTGAAGAAATCCCCCACTGTCGTCAAGGCCTCCAACGGCCATGCAATCTCGACTGCTTCTGGAAAGAGCGTAGATCGTGGTCTGACTGCCTGCGTGACTGGATATCTCGCATGGGTGTTCGCCATGGTCAAATCGGTGCTGCTCCTTAGATAATGCCTTCGTACGCCGCTGCTGCTATCATAATACTCGAGACTTTCTGTACAAAAAATGTACCATGTATATTTTTGTCGTTTTCCTATTTATTAACTTACGCCATACCTCGTTTCACCGTTCGCTGTATATCTGTTACTTACATTCAAGTACAAGCCAATTATCTTGCCTGTCTCTCCAATTTGGTATGATCGGGATTTTGGATAACGTTCGCCCCTGAGTGCAGGAAAATCTCAAGCGCGCGTGCCCAAGCCTCTCACCTCTCATCTCGTCACCGCCGTCTCATTTGCATTTGTCTTCCTACCACCACTACCACTTCCTCCGTCCCCCCCCTCTGCATGGCCACTTTCACTACATACGCAGAGGCCGCGCAGCAGAGCTCTCAATCTCAAGCGGCAGTCGTTGGCAACAATACGATCGCATCGACCTCTGCATACACGAACGGGCCTGAACCGCCGGTGGCATCATCACAATCAAAAGACGGCGACGAGGATGGAGGAAAGAAGAAAAAGGCCCGACGAAGGAAGGTCAACCATGCGTGCTTGTATTGCCGCAGGAGCCATATGACTTGCGATGAGGGGCGGCCATGTCAGCGCTGGTGAGTACTGGTGGTGGTTCAGACGGCGGGCGGGATTGACGGAATCGTGGGCAGCATCAAGCGTGAGATTGGTCACCTTTGCCACGACGAGCAGAGACAGAAGAGCACCGACAAGCATCCACTTCCGCCTCAGCCGAAGGCGGACGCCACACGGGCCTACGGAGGTGCGTCCCTCAGACTCCAATGTTTGAGCATACTCGGCTCACTGACCAGGTTTCGAAGCGGGGGCAAACGCGTACTCGACGCCAGTATCCACCGCGAACCCATCATGGCCGCTCACTGGCCCTTTCATTTATCAACCGGAGACCCTAGGGAATGAGTTCTCCGTCCTCACGTATGTCCATCCTTTACGTTAACCTATGAGAATTCGCTCAAAGTAGATGTTTGTGCCCCTCGCTATCGTCCAGTGACTTTCTCGAAACCCTGGACGAACGGTCTTTCTTTACCCCTCCGCCGACGGTGACTTCCTCTCTGATGGCGCCGAATACCTTTCCCCCACCGCTCCCAGATACATTCACCAACGGATCTATCACATCTGGAACACCTGCATCGACAGTTCAGGTTGGCGCGACTGCGACTTCGCAGCCTGCGGCCCAATCTGCCGATGTCAACGGTAACAATCAGAAACCATCAGACGACGCTCCTCCCATCTTGCCAGCAGCGACGAAGACGGAGAAGTTTCTCCTAACGGCAGCCGATCAAGAGTCGGGCTCGAGGGACGAACGGCTCAATAGGGTAATCCGGAGCAAATATGAAGCGGGGTTGCTCAAGCCGTACAACTATGTCAAAGGGTACGCGCGATTGTCGAGGTGGATGGATAGGAAGTGAGTCGTATCCAGCTTTCTTCGGTCCCCTGACTGATGGCCCATCGCAGCGTCTCGCAAGAGTCGAAGTCCCAGATACTACAGCCTCTATCGGTGCTGCGGCCGAAATTCCGAGTGAATCCATTCACCTCCTGATACCTCATCCCGTGTTCATATCAAGGCTAACGAGAGTGCATCGTATAGGCTGTCGCTCAATCTCTTCGCGATATCGTGCGTAGAATCGCCTACCCTCCCATCTGATCACTCACTCCTTCCAGGATCTCGTGTTCATTGAAGAAGCCTTCGAACGCATGTTGCTCGATTACGATCGCGTCTTCTCTGCGATGGGCGTCCCCGCATGCCTTTGGCGCAGGACTGGCGAGATCTACAAGGCCAATCGGGAGTTCGCAGAGCTGGTGGGAATAGACGGATATATGATGCGTGACGTGCGTTTCGGCGTCCTACCCCTCCCCCGTTGCTGATGCTCCCGCTCCGCTTGCGTAGGGCAGGCTATGTATATACGAGCTCATGGCGGAGGAGTCGGCGGTCAACTATTGGGAGGTACGCTGTCTTCGAAATCGTTGTTGTCTGTTTGACTTTACGGATGTCCTCTCAGAAATATGGCCACGTTGCCTTCGACTCCAGTCAGAAGGCTGTTCTGACGTCTTGCGTCCTCCGCTATAAGCCCGTTCTCAATCCAGCTACTCCAGCCTCTCCAGCGAAGGGTAGCGCCGCCGCAACCGCATCTGCGACAGCTAACGCTTCAAATCCAAATGGTCAGGTCGTGGTGAAGAAGGAAGAGGAAGAGGAGGAAGAAGAAACGCCAATGGAAGAAGGCTTCATCAACTGCTGCTTTTCTTTCACCATCCGGAGAGACAAGTGGGGCATACCGAGCATGATTGTCGGGAATTTCATCAAGTGCTAGCAGGCATAGGCACCCTCGCCGAAAAATCACCGTTGCTCTCGGACGGACACATCTTGTATATCTGTAATTTCTTTGTCTAGCAGTTGTTTTATCTTGTATTTTATCCGCCGCTTTATAGATTGCTGTCTTCGTCATGACTTTATTGCAGAGCAGGTTACAAGTTTGTAACCCCAGCGCTTTGATTCTTAGGTAGTCACCAGAAGCCAGGAGACGAAACCCAGACCAGTACGCTTGTTCGCGAACCCAAACAAAGCAATTTACTGACTTTCGTATGGTATACCACTGGCGATCTTGCTCAAATCTCACCCGCAACGATAGCATACGGGGAGACGGCGACGAGTATGCCAAAGTGTGGTCTTGGCGTTATTTCCTTCGTCGGCATTGGTATACATTGGATTCACATTGCCATGCGCGGCGGCCAGAGCAGTTGAGATCGGAGGTGGTGATGACAGAGGAGTAAGGGAGTTTATTTGATGTCACATCTCTAGCCAAACAACGCCGGAACTTCGGAACGGGTTGGCTTCTCGACGCTCACTATTCCAGGAGACACTTGAGGCTCTCCTCAACCTGGCTGGGAATGATCTCTTGACCAGGCAGCGGTGTTATTGCTTGGATCATTCAACGTGAGTTCTCTGTGATAACACTGGCTATTTCATTTACAAACATCGGTTCGAGTCCTTATTCCCAGTCACCGTTACCAAACATTAGCCTGTTGTAGAGCTCTCTTGCAAAAGGACCGAGGCGTGATAGCTCGTACGTATTCACTTTGTACGGTTCCGCAGTGTATAATACGCTCAACCACCGTCATGAAGTCAGTGAGTCGTGCATCGGTGTTTGTCCCAGATCACCTCACTCCATTGTGGTTCCAGCCGCCCGGCATGTAGACGGAAATTTAGCGAAAGATCCTGGAATAGTACATCGGCTATGATACAAGTATTCTCCTACCCCGCGACGGTGCATTGACCATTAATTTCGAAACGTTATGCTTGCGAGTATTCAGTGCAGATGTCCTCTATCTACGGCTTTCCATAAAGAGGATTACGACCTGCGGAGCGTGTCGATGTCGAAACGACTTAACATGCTCCCACTTGGTATCGACTCTTGCTCTGATACTTACACAGTGGCTGAACGTGCATAGCTTCTGACACGCATCGTATTCAAAAAGTTGGTGCCCATGACCTACATATGCTCGCTACTCCCCCTTACCTCAGCTCGCGTTCACACATCCCACACCCAACGTCTGACGCCTCAGTACTCACAGTCGTTGCGGATGGATCACGGAGATATGAGCCCGCGAGCGCTCAGCCCAAAGCATCTAGATACCCGCTGATCTCACGATGCCGTGGACGCGCAGTTGCCGGGTGGACATTCCTCAAAACTTCTTCCACCCACCTAGCGACCACGTACGATGTCAGACCCTAGCTATCGGTGAGCAGCTCGTTGATCTGCACTACTATGCGCTAACTGCGCGTCGCTCATCGACGCTTATCCTTCGCCTCGCAGGATCTTCCTCAGAAGTGAGTTAAAGATCCCTCTTGGACATGGCTCACCCGGCGCCTTTCCTGCAGAGATCCAAATACGTGTAAAGCCTGCAGCCCATGTCGCTAATCCAATCCACAACATGCCCATGTCCATAACCATCTCGCTCGAAGCAAGCGATTCAATCTTGGGGCAGAAGGACATCAGGACGTGGAGGGATTTAGACTGGAAGTTTCGACCGCCAGTGTGAGTGGTCCACAATAGACACGCCATTTTGGGGCCTCACACGGATCCCAGCGAAATCCATGCGGATAGCGAAGTCTCGATTGTCATTAGCCCAGCCTTGTCCGCGGCCACGCAATCTGACAAACAGGTCCTGGCTACGGTGTCGTTCGCAGATGTACTCGCGCTTCCTCGACGGAATTCGCGCAGGGTGCACTTGCAGCTAGAGCACCAGCTCGCGACGATCAGGATCTCCTTCACTGTTGCAGTCAACCAGGTCGGTCGCGTTCTCTTCTCTATTCATGGCGCCGACCTTGAGTGTTGGCGTCACCTATCAGGAAACCTCTGTGCCCCTCTGGGACTCGCTGAAACGTCGGTTCTTGCGTCATTTCAGAGCTCTGTTCGGTGTCGATGAAAGGTTAGACTTTGCTCCCGTCACGGCCCCGCCTGCGTCGGATCTGGAGATACCAGAGCAGCAGCCAGTTCCGCCTGCAAGGCCTGGTTGGTTCAGGCCTCCAGTAGGTGGACATGTGCGCCCTCCTCCAAATCAACTTCACGGAGAATTCATACCGCAAGAAAGCCATATTCATAGCGAGGATGATTTCAACGCAGTACCGGTGGATAGCGCAAAAATCCAGTATACGATGGTAGGAACCAAGCGGCCTAAGCCCCGATGACTTGCAAAATGATATAACACGTACTTTGATTGTAATTTCGTCTTTTATCATATCTGTGGCTCTCTCGATGTAAACTACAATAACCGCGGTATTAACTTGGTTTCTACATGAGCCTACAAGTCCTCCACAAAAAAAAAAACAATCACCGCGGCGCCAAACCGAGCTTAAGATTGGGAGGTGCGATACTTTCGCCGACCTTGACAAAGTAGCACCTCCCTCCTTCTAGCATTAGCGAGACTCCCAGCGTTTCTTTTTCAATACGCCTGGAATCAAGTTCTAGCAATAAGAATCATCGCTTTTCATGATTGGCCTTTCTTTGACCGCTTCTACGGATAAAGCTGCTCGCAAGTCTGGCGTGGTACGTGATCGTGATGATGTATATTCGTGTAAAGGAGTAGTTTACGATGAAACACTTGCCTGCGGAAGGGTACTCTTTATCATGGTCAACACCTGTGCATCAACATTCCCAAGACCAATGGGAGGCGTCATGACCTCCACCTTAAGTTCACGTATGTCCCACTCCGGATAGCGGCGGCACTCCATATCCTCCTCAAACTGCGCCTACACCCGCACCTCGTCAGCACACCTTCCACCCACACCTACAACACCCACAAGACGGAGGAACTCACCATTGCCAGAATACGCGTGGCGCGTATATGGAGGCGGCGGAGCCCATGAAACGACACCGCCAACGCATCGAGGAGGAACCTCTCCAGCACGCCGGCGTGGATCTCCAGCTGCTCGACTGCCCCGCTCGCGAAGAAGGTGCAGACCTGGAGGACAGTGCGCTGGAGCTTTGGCAGCCCCATGCGTTCCCTAAGCGCGCCGGCCACGGTGAGCTGTGTGAGCCGCGGGGCATTGAGGTGGCCGCTCCAGAATGTGGGGCCTTCGAATGCGCCCTTGAGGGATAGACGCAGGTCCAGCAGATTCGGGAGGTCCAAGGCGCTTAGCGGGACACTTGAGCCCGAATCTGGGGCGATGATGTGGAGTATGAGGACTGTGAGAAATGGGTAGTTCGTGCGGAGCGATTTGATCGGTTGGATATCGTCGAATGTCGTGGCGATGTCGAGCCTGCGCACGCTGGGCAGGATTACTATTGGGAACGTTATGAATGCACGAGCAGATAGACCTGGGGGGTGGGCACTCACCGTTGTGATCTAGAATTGAGGATATCTGTGATGCGATGACAGCTCTCTGCTTCGTAAATACACGGAGGGATTCCAAAGGAAATTGACCGAGATTCTCGAAGAACGCCTGACCCTTTACTGGGCCAATGGGCTCAACACGTTCTTTCTCGCGAGGCTCTATGACGAGAGCCAGCTCCGTCAGACTGCGTATCTGCACCAGCGCCAGCTCATCGAGCAGCATCGCAAGCATCTCATAGTGCACGCGCAGGGCCAGAGTCGTGGTGGATGCGCCACTTGCCAACCGCGCGAACGCGGCGCGCAGAAACTTGCGGGGGAACGTGATATACCTAAAGTCGGCTTGGGGCGGCGATTGGACCTCCACCACGACCTTCCGCAGGTTCTTTGCGCTCGCGAGGACGTCCAGAAGACATTCGATCAGAGGCGCCGCGAGCATCGACGCGACCGTGGATGACGGTGTGATGATGTGGGTCGTCTCGTCCCGGTGGTTCTGCAGCGCAGACGGGAGCAGGTGCTCCGAGCGATAGCACTCCTCCGTGAGTATCTGCACAAGAGTCCACGTTGAGAGGGATATCCATTTCAGTCGCTTCGTCAGCCACGGATCTCTGAGGGAGGAGGAACGCGAGGAAAACGCGTAGATCGTGAGTGCAGATCCGACACTGATCGTACACGCAGACATACCGGATGCGCTGGAGCTCAAATGCGCCGCCCGCGTTCAGATCCCGCAGATCCAGCCTTTCGAACCGATGATCCATCGCGACGTCGTAGAACAGCCGGTTTACGTCCCGGATGAAAAGGATGTTGTTGTCCTGGTCGGCCGTGTACCACCTGAGAATATTGCGCCAGATCTCCGGCGGCAGTTCTGGATAGGTGGCAGGTTCCATGGATAATGGTGGTCAAAGAAGGAGCGGTTCAGTCAGGGTGGCGTGGGTATGTACGACGATTCGAAGGTTATTTACACGTTGTGTGCCGTCGCGTCGATTGACTCCGACTCCTCAAAGCCTCATCGACATCGACCATCCCGTTCGAAGTATGCATGCAGTCGATGATCATTCAAGGTCGCTTTCGTGGCTGCCGGGCGAGAAGAAATCGACTGGAAAATTCGTCACGGCTGTTAGCAAAGGTTATCGACGCCTATTTCCCGCTCTCACTCTAACTCGAAGCATAACCCTCATGTTGCTGTCACCGTCGAATGTCACAACAAGTGTTCCTTCAGCATCATTGACAGTCGCCATCTCATTCTGCGCGGTATGTGTCACTTCTGCTGATCCGACTCGGGTATTTCTGATTTGTGGCCGGCGTAGACATTTCCTATTAACGATGGTGTCTGTCATCCTGAGACTCCCCGTGTTCCAACTCGGTCTGGACGCGATGCGCAAGAGTGTGGAATGTTAATGTCCAGCTGGGTAGGACCGGTGGACACGCTCAGTGTAAGTTGAAACGTCGGTACGTGCTTCGTAATAAGTTGTTTCCGTTGACCGGAGACGTTTTGTTCACAGAGCCTCTACCTGGATTTCGGGCCGCACATCAAATCCTCGACTGCATGCAGCGCTGGGTGCGTGTGCTCTCAGTGTGTCACTATTCCCCTCGCTCGAATGTCACCCTACCGTCAGAGTCGAATGATGCTCGGCGCATCATCCTTTAGCAAGACATTGGGCGTGTATGGAAACAAACCCAGTGAACAGAGACTGGCGTCGTCTTGGCATAAGGACTTGGCCAAATCCACTGAATATAAAAGAGTCCATCTCTAATGGTATACTTCCTCACTTCGCCTTCTTCGTTCTTCTCATTCCTCTTGTTCGCTCTTCTCGGCCAGGTTGCCTCTTTCGTTCTTTTGAATCTACCCGTTCACGTTATCCGATCTTTCTACAACCAATAAGTAAGTGCGCTATGCAATAGGTACTCCCCTTGCTGACTGTGCCTACAGACCGTTCAACATGTTCGCCAAAGTTGCCCTCCAATTCGTCGCCCTCTCTTCTCTGCTTGTCGGAGTAATCTCAACGCCCGTCCTCTACGGTAGCGGTTCCTCAGATGGCCTCGGTGCGTACTTGTGCCTGCACCAACTCATGCAGCTGACCGTCTACAACCAGCCCGCCGCGGAAACTCCATCTCCTTCAACCACTGGGGCGGCCACGCCTCCCTCGACAACTTCGATCGCTTTTACGGTGTGGATAACTTCGACGGGTCGGTGCACTTCAGCCAGGTTGTAGAGCAAGAGAGCCAGATCGTCTGCCACACCCAAGCTATCGAGATCATCCAGCAACGCCTAGTCGTCCTGCAGGAGATGGCTAAGCGGTAAGTCCGACATACGTTCTCAGCGCCCACGAATCTAATACAATTTGACCGTCTAGCATCATCACGGAGCAGATCTGCGAAGTCGAGACCCAAACGATCGTCTTCCAGCAATTCCACGCCAGCTTCGGCTCGTTCAACCACGATCTCCGCCGTATCAGTGGACACCGCGTCGGCTTCGACTCCAGGATCGCCAACCATTTCACCGAGCTGGTGGATGAGAGTGGATTGATCAGCACGCATGACTTTGGGTTCTCGGGATTGGATGTCGGGAAGCATACGGTTGTTGTTGGGGGGCACAACTGGGACGACTTCAGGTCTCCGTACACAGTTGAGCTGGCGCATCGGGCTGCCAGGAACGCGATCGTTTCCATCCCCTAAGTTCCAGCTGTATGTTACCTGTTATCTACAGCTTGAAACTGGCTTGCCTGTTCGACCACTGCTCGTTACGACACATTCATATACCTTAATTTCGTTGAATTAAAGATCCGTGATCAGTACCTTTATACTGCAGAGCGAGTCTTTACATCGAGTGGTCTTCTGATATAAGCTGGGCACATTATTATTCCTCCCCTGATAAGTGCCCTAATCATTGTAACGCTAGCGGGATTTCTCACGGTAGCGCTACACGGAGCAAGTATGAGATGGAGAGGGAGTAGAGTCAGTCCTCGAGGTGACAGGTGTAAACCGTGGTTATTCAAGGGAACTCTGCCCCATATCTACGTACAAGCTGAGTACTTATAGGAAATACGAGGTAGTCCAAATATGAGCAAAGAACGAGGAAAAAGGGGGATAGGGGTAGTTCTGAATAAGGGAGTAAAAGAGCGCCCTAGAATTAGGCGGACGTTACATATGCCCTCCCGGACAAGTCTACTTGTTCGATACGTGTAGAGGTTGCAGAATAAGGTGGGAAGCACATGGATACCAACGGCGAGGATCTATTTTCTGTTTTTGAGCTCTTGTTCGAGGATCATGCCTCGGTCGAGCAAAGCGCGCGTCATGAATTCTTGAGCCGCGGAAGAGGTGCCGAGAATGGGAGCGAGGCCATGGTTATGGCGCGCATTCTTGTGGAACCCCTTGGAGCGGGGTGGCTTTTTGGACGAGACGGAAGCGACAGGAGTGTGGGGAAGGTTAGGAGGGGGAGGTGTCTGCTTCTTGACGTGAGGTACGCGACGGGACATCATGTCTTGTTCGACATGGTTCTTGTAGCGGGGATTACGAGCGATCAGCCCGAAGAAAACCGGGCCGGGGGTTTTTGAACCAAGGGAATATACGAGCGTCCCATCGATGGTAGGGAAACGAAGGTGTTTTGGAACCAGTTCCTCGTTGTTCCAGGCAGCAGCAAGAAGGCTGTACATGGATGTGTCGTTTGAAGTATGGAACGCGTTGTTTTTTCCTTCTCGCAGTTCTTCGCCTTTCCTGATTGCGGCCCATATCTCAATAGGGAGAAGGGTCACGGAGAGCTCCGTGGTGGGGTCGTAGATGTGGAGTTCGAAATCCGGTCCCTCGCCATATGTAAAGTTTTTGAGCTGGTCCCATAAAACCGGTTTGGCGACGATCTGACGATCTGCGGTGTATTTGTCGCTGAAAGGGACGGGTAAGGGTATCAGAATGTCCGGTTTGGTTTGCTCGCTAGGGATGTTTGTGGGAGAGGGAGAAGGCCCCTTTATCAGGGATGGTTCAGGAGCCATGGGGGGTTCGATACCGAACATAGTGGTCATGGAGTCATCGTTGTCGACAGTCGAGGCGACATTCATGTCGAAGGAGGGTGGTGCTTCGGCGGACATGATGTTGGCGAAGAGTGGTCGGAGGTGTCGGGCGATGGTGATTTTTGGGAATAGAGACGATAGGAGCAGATGTTGGGGGGTGACGTTGGGCAGGATGGTTGGTTTAAATAGGATTGGACGGATATGGTGCTCGGGGTGTTCCGTAGTTGTAAACGAAGTGTATGCTAGTGAGATTTGGGGGTCGGTGGGGGGAGTCCCAGTGCCAGTAGGGAGATCGGCTACTCCCGCGACCCCTTGGACATCTAGGTAGGACTGGAGAGCCTGTAGATGTGAAATTTTATCGTAAGTCATCCACGTTTTGTCACCAGATTTCCATCTGATTTCGAATAAGGCTCCGTTGCCTTTGCCTGAGTGGGACATGACTTCTTCAACGGCCCATTCTGGGTCGGTTTGATCGATTTCGAATACCTGAGTATCCAGTCTTCCCGGAAAAAGTCGATCATCGTTGGGAACGTGTATCCGTAGGAGGGAGGCGTGGAAGGTGTTGTGGACTCCTCGTTGTTTGAGATGAGGGGGCAGTTCGACTTCGAACGTTTCGTTATGGAAATCTCTAGTAATACGGTATGGTCCAATATATTTGGGTAGAAATTTCCTCGCCAATCCTTTCGGGAAACGGATGTTTTCCGTAGATAGATATACTAGGTCGTTGACTTGGAACGGTGCTAGTCGTCGGTGGTTGTTGGCGGATCGGGTTTGTTTGATCCTGGCAGCTAAGATTGAATCGTGGGCCGACATAACAGCGTTCTTGAGCTGCTGGGTGAATATCCTTACGCCTGGGTATTCGGTGTTTTGGGAGGAATCCCAAATGAAAGAACGCGGCATTCGCCCGGTGTTCAGGAAGAAGGGTGCGAATCCAGTGGAGTCGGATCGAGCGAGGTTGATAGCGAACTCGATGGCGGGGAGTTTGGCTACCCAATCCTTTTGGTTAGGCCCGACACATTGTCGAATCATCTGTGTGATTGTACGGTTGGCTCGTTCCGTGGATCCATCTAATTGAGGGTGGTAAGCGCTGGACATCCTCAGCTTTGTGCCTATTAATTCGTGGAGTCGTTTCCAGAATCGACTCGTAAACAGAACGTCTCGATCGCTGACGATGGACTTGGGTAAACCATGATGTTTGTATACTTCTGCGAAGATGAGTTCGGCTATGTGGCGTGCTGTGTAGTTGGTCCTGCTCGGGACGAGGTGTACCATCGCAGTCAGGAGATCTATAATGACCGTGATCGAGTCGTAGGCGGCGTCCCGGTCCTTTGATTCAGGTAGGGGGCCTACGAAGTCTATCCCTATTGCTTCCCAGGGGTGTTCTGCAACGGGGAGCGGGTGGAGGAGGCCGTATGGGCGTTGGTTATTGGGTTTACTGCGTTTACAGGTCATGCAAGTATCGCAGTAAACCTGGGTATCACGTACCATTTCCTTCCACCAAACATGGTCACGAAGGTAATCCAATGTTTTCTTTGCCCCTAGGTGGGCTAATAGTGAGTGCGCTTCGGCTATGACTATTTCGCGTATATTCCTTCCTCTGACGAATAGATGAGGTATGCACAGTACGCATCGTCCTTTGTGGTTCAGATAGATGAGTCCGTCGGCTACCGTGAAGTTTCTAAACTCGGTTGGGTTTTTCCGTAATACCTTTGAACGTAGGGTCGTCCGAGTATTGATTTCGGATTTCAGCGAGTAGGTTTATGCCCTCCGAGGCTTGTCGTACGATGTCGACCAGACTGTGTGGTGTGTGGGAGGACTCACTTAGTGAGGTGTTCGTTTCCTGGGCACCCCCTGACGGCCCTGCTTCCTGATTTGGAAGTGCGGACATCTTCACGGAGTTACTGTGGTCCTCGACCATCGCTGCTCGTTTGGCTGCAGGTAGTCTAATGGTGAGTTTTTCACCGTCTGTGTTACTGCTATCGTTATTACTCTTATTCCTGCCCTCCTTTCGTTCTCCAGGTGGGAGGAGAACGAAACGCCTGCGACTCATGCGTTTGGCAAAGTCCGCGCTAGACTCAACCCTGGGCGGTGTTTGAAGGGCGTGGTTTACGTCTTCGGTTGGTCCTGCGGCGTTGTCAGCCGTTTGTCGTGACTTTGAGGCCATCATGGCTTCTAATCCCACGAGAATGGGCATGGCTGTTAACGTGGCGCCGTTTTCCTTTCCCTCAACAACGTCAAAGTAGGTGTATTCGCTGCTTGCTTGCACCGTACCAGGTGCGTCGTTTGAGTATATGCGAGAGAGGGCATCGCTAACAACGTTGTCCACACCAGGGATGTAAACAGGCTGGAAGTCAAATTCTCCGATTTTCTCCAGCCAGCGAGCCTGTCTTCCAGACAGTGTTTTTTGATTCAGTAAGTGTATCAAACCTTTGTGGTCAGTTAGCCAGCGGAAGGATACACCTTGTAGGATGTCACGATGCCGAAGCATGGATTCTACGCCTGCAAGCATTTCAATCTCATGGACGGCGTAATTCTGCTGTGCCGCATTCAATTTGGCTGAGTAGAAGGCGGCCACTCTAGCGTTGCGCCAATCGTTGCCTTGGCTAACGACGCCCGATATCCCAGTCGCGCAGCCGTCTGTTATCAACCATACCTGTGGCGAGTCTTTGCCGTATTCGAGCGGTTTGCGATGATGATTACGCCAGACGTGTAGGCGTCGTTTTACGTCCTCAAAGGCCCTTTGGTGGGTGAATTCCCACCTAAATGAGACCGTATCGCCGGTTAGGGAGGACAGAATGCCCACCGGGATTCTTACGCCTTCTATGTTGTCGGCAAGGTAGCCTACAGCTCCTAGAAACCCTCGCAACAAGTCTCGGTTCGTGGGTGTTTTCCAGGCAAGGATGGAGTCCACCTTGCTGGGATCCATCTTTATTCCGTTGCTGTTTACTATGTGCCCCAGAACGCTTAATTCTTCCACCAGGAACCGCATTTTCTTTTCGGACAGATACAGTCGTTCACGTTGGAGAACATCAAGAACTTGTTTGACGTGAGTAATATGTTCACTCAGGGAGTTGGAGTAAATATAGATATCGTCCAGATAGACGTCCATGAAGACCCCTATGTAGGGGGAGAACAAGTGGTTCATTAGGGCTTGATATGTGGCTGGCCCGTTGCAGTCTCCCTGCTGTAATACTTCGCTAACAATGTTTCCGTTAGGAGTTGTAACAGCGGTTCGTTTGACATGCTCCGGTACTACGCGGATTTGTTCGTATGCATCGCATCCGTCCAACGACGACACATATTTGTGCTTGGCTACTCGACGCAATATACCTTCGATATCCGGTAAGGGTGATGTCATTTTGCGTGTGTTGGCATTCCGTTCATGCAGATCAAAGACAGTGCGGAGAAGGGTTGTCCCTGGTTTGTAAATTAACAACATAGGAACAGTATTGCTCGCATTGGTAATCCGCCATCGTCCCGATTTTATGTATGCTGCCCACTTCTCATTCCATTGTTCTCATAGTGGATCTGGGCATCGGGCGGGGTGCCAGTGGTACACTTTGTTTTCGTCGATTAACGGAATTGTGTGGTTGATATCCCGTAATGGGGGGAATGGAGTATCTGCGGCACGTAAGCACGAAGGTTTAGCATAATCAGTTAGATGCTGACGTGCCTTTTCTAGGTTGCTCTCGACCAATTGGACTGATCGTGAAGACAGCTTGGTTACTCCTTCGCTGTTCAGGGGTTGAGGGGCATTCAAACCTATGACCACGCGTGAGGGGTTAATTCCTAAGGTAACCTGATGCTGATACATCCAGGGCGTACCTAATATCACATCATAGTTCGCGATGTTGGCTACGTCGAAGTATCTTTCTGAGACTGAGTTTTGATAGGCTAGTTGGACCTTGCATCCGAAGTTTATCTTGGATCGGGATCCCTGGACGGCCAACTGAAGAGCTAAAGGAGTTTGAAGCTCGATTTTGCGGAGTCCCAGCTGCTCAACCACCGTGGTTGACAAGAAGTCCCCTAGCGAGCCGGAGTCCAGGAGAGCGCGTACTGGATGTCCGTTTATGTGGACCGTAACCACAATTGGCTTGGGTACGACTCTGGTGGCGTCTCTGGTTATTGCAGCGTTTCGTTGCAGGGCTGGGTATGTTCCTCGCTCAATCTGTTGGCCATGGAGATCGATTACGTTTACGAGGATACTCGAGTCTTCGGCTTTTTCAAGTTCAATGTGAAGGTTGGGGCCTATCAATAATGTTCGGACAGTGGTGGGGTCGGGTACTATCCATTCTTCAGTGTCCTTAGGATAGAAGAGGTTTGCGAGGCTAAGATAGACTTCGTCTCTCCGAAGTTCGTTCTGTTGCTGACTGGTTAATTCAGATAATCGCTTGTTGTACCATCTGACCAGGTTGAATCGTTCGTTAGCGAGGAGCAATCGAGAAATCATGAAACGGAGATTTCGATATTCATCTTCTATGAAGTAGTTGTCTGGGTCTTCCGCATGGTAACCGATACTGAATCTTGCATTAGGATGATCTAGGTTGAATTCTTCGTCTCCGCGAAACGGTGTGTTTCGTTGGAGGTGGATAATCGCGGCTTCTCTGAGAATGTCCGGGATTGGGCCGGGGCTTATCAGACAAGATGCTACGCTCTTGGGGAGCCCGAAGAACTTGCAGCATCGTACAGCGTACCAATGGGGGAGGTTAAACTCAGGATCCCATAGAAGGTGATACGGGATTGGGGTTCGGCGATTGTTCTGCCATCGGTCAGTGATTAATGCATCAGAATTAGATATTCGTCTAATCGAAAACCTAGTGGTTGTACGTCCTCGATAGTGCCATCTAGGCCTGGATGGGAAAGGGAACTCAGTGTCCCCGGGGAAACCAAGGATCTTGCCCAGATCTTCCAGGGCGGCACGGCAGGCAATCAAGGCTTGATCACCCATCGGAACGTATTTGTCCCAGCTGCGTGGCAGTACTGGGGGTTTGGTCATGTCATCTTCAGCTGATATGTCAGCCTTCATCCCCATCAGGTCATCAAGGGTTTCTGGTGCCGTCTCGACTCCTTGATGGGTATGGAGGTGGGTAGCATTGAACTCTAGTTCGTGCAATACTTCATCTTCCTGGTCAGCTAGTTTTTCGTGGGCTTCGAAGTCAATATCCACTGCATGAGATGGAAGGCCTGGAGGACGACTTCCATTTGAAGACTTCACAGAGTCCAGCAAGGGGCATTCCTTCGCCATATGTCCATCCCCTCTACATCGGAAGCATTTGACAGCCTTTCGGAGTTCATCGAGCTCCTTTGTTGTCAGCGAATTGGGCGCCTTGGTTCCTCCTTTGTCCGTACGATGGTGAGGATTCTTTGGACGTGGGTCTTTCCTCCAGGGAGGGGGATGGTTGCCACTGCCTGATGGTCCACCAGGGGTGCTCCTATCCCCTTTGTTTGGATCGCTTCTAAATCGGGTGGCGCGGTTGCCTTTTTGCGACCGGTGTTTATTGTCCTGACCATCCCCTGTTTCCCCTGTTGACCCAGGAGTCCGGCGGTTGTGACGGCCGTATCGAACATTTTCCACCATTTCCAACATTTCGGCCGCAGCGACCACGTCAGCCCAACTGGATACGTTAGGATTCAGCCTTTCTCGGTAGAGCTCAGCGCGGATGGAGGATTTCATGCTGTTCCAAAGTTTCACGACACGTTCCTGTTCACCAATGGTACCGACGATTTCAAATTTCTGTTTCAGGACCGCCGCATAGTCCTTAACAGAACGGGAGCCCTGAGTGAAGGAGTCAATCTCCTGTCTAGTTTGCTCCAGGAGATCGGCGGGAAAGCAGGTATCTATCAGTCCTTCGAAAAACTCATCAATCGTCCATTCAGCTATGTTTAGGGACACTTGTTGGGCGTAGAAATCATACACTGTCCCTTCTAGGAACGACGCGATTGTTCGGATCCAGTATTCTTCGTCTACTTCCCCTTGTTCAAGATAGGCGATGCTTTCGGTCATAAACCGATATACAAGTGTCAGGTTAGCTTCCCCATTGTATCGTTTGGGGGGAACTGGTTTCAACAGAGATTTTCCCTTTTTCTTAGCGTGTCGTTTCTTCTTGGAGCGCTTCTTTCGTCGAGCGTTCCGCGAGGAGTCAGATGATCCATTAGAGGATGACGCGCTGGTGCTGGAAGACTCGCTACTGTCATCAGGGTCCTCAGGCCGGTGGTGTTTGCGATCCGCTAGACTTTTCAAAGCCTTTCCAACGAAACTTCCAGCGGGAATCTGCTGGCTGGGCAAGTAATTTGATTTTCGAGAGATTCTGGGCTCAGCTAATTTCTGTTTTGCCTTTTTGGTAGATTTCTCGATGTGATCGCGAATTCCTTCGGTGACCGGGGTGCGTGACGAACGAGTGAGCCGTCGCAACTGATTATTTTCAGCCTCTAGTTCCGCCATTCGCTGTTTCAGCGATACAACATCCGGATCAACGGCAGGTGGGTCAGTTTGGTTGTTCCGGGTCAAAACCTCAGGTTCTTGGAATAACTTTTTATTCTTATTTCGTTTCAGAAGTAAATTATACAGCTTCAATGCTTCAGCTTGGGCTTCTGGGTCCAGGTTTTCTCCGTCGAAATCAACATCTCCCCAATTGCGAGGATCGGGGTATTTGCCTTTATCACCAGAAGGTTCAATATTCGGCTCGACTCTTTGTTCAGGAACATCAGGGTCGTTCGATCTTAGAAGGCGCTCACGACGTTCCAGGATTTTCCTCTGGGAGTTTGTTAGGTTTTCATATGCCAAATCAATTGTATTGTTAGAGGATATTGGACTAACGCCGGATCTTAGTCTATCTATCGAGGGCGCACTATGGCGACGGCATCCTCTACCAACGGGGATCCACTGTCCACCGTTGTCTGACTCATTGACCCCATCCTGAGGTTCAATGTTTCTTGCTATTCCTGCATCAGGATTAGCGGCGTCGTCATGACTCATTCCACCGTCGGCAACATCGTTACCAACGCGTGAAGCATCAGCTGCACTCCGATTTGCGGCTAGTACGCGTGCCCCAGCAACGTCAGCGTATGAACGCTCGTTGTTCAGGGTAGAGGCTCCAAGGGTCGGAGATGGTTCTAGAGAAATGGGATCAGCATGCGGGGAGGAAAGTTCGGACTCGCCATTGCTAGGCGCAGCCTGGCTGGCGGTCCTGTTGCGCAGAGGGTATCTTGACATTGTTTCAAGTATCGAGTATAGGTTCTTAATCGAAAGACTAGGATTTTGAGTCGGGTGCCGGAGGATTCTCAGAGGGCCAATCTGAGGGGACCAAGTGGCGGGGATTTGAGAGGTAGTTTGTCGACGGTTAAGACGACGTCGAGAGGTTTGGTTCTGTCAAAAATATGTAACGCTAGCGGGATTTCTCACGGTAGCGCTACACGGAGCAAGTATGAGATGGAGAGGGAGTAGAGTCAGTCCTCGAGGTGACAGGTGTAAACCGTGGTTATTCAAGGGAACTCTGCCCCATATCTACGTACAAGCTGAGTACTTATAGGAAATACGAGGTAGTCCAAATATGAGCAAAGAACGAGGAAAAAGGGGGATAGGGGTAGTTCTGAATAAGGGAGTAAAAGAGCGCCCTAGAATTAGGCGGACGTTACAATCATTCCCCTATCGCGCTCATCCGAATTTCGCCGTTCCTCACCTCCAGTGCAAGGACCACACGTATGGTCCACCGCCTTTCCCCAATGCCAATTTAGTGATCCGTAACAAACCTTTACACTCGTGGCTAACTTTGAGTCGGCAGCTGTTCGGCGGCGGGTCGAAAATCGCGGCTGACGCAAGCTTGTTGCCCGGAGAGTATATAAAGGCCAGGTCACGGGAGTATGCAATCGATACCGCTTCCTTCCTTCCCCCATCATCGCACTCGCCCTGCTTCACTGTTCGGAATGCCAGCGTGCTAGCAAGCAAGCGATACCCCCTACGCCTCCCCGCCTACATGGCTCTCCATCCTCAGTGACACCGCCGTCGTAGAAATCACATCGATCACAAGCACGGGGAATTTCTGGGCGGATGTTTTGTGGATTGGCCGCTCCAACTGCACAACGACGCCTCCTCTAGGCGAATTTGGACTTTGAAATCCCCCAACGCAACGCGAGCCGTCTGGTCACTACGGTCCATCTGAAAAGGACGAAGCTCGTTTGAGGCTCTCTGCGCAACCATTCATACACGGCAATGTTGTAAGCGGACTCTCTATTTGATCAGCAGCGGGCGACTAGAGCGAAAAATACGGGTATAAAAATTGCATAGAAGGCGTTTCATGGCTGTCATTGGCGGTGCGTTGAGGTGGTCAGTCAACGCAGTTCCTTGTCATCCTCCCCACCATTAGGCTGTCAGAATCCCCGCTCTTTGCCTTTGATTTGCCGGCCACCGCCAGTCCACCACATTGACATACGACAAATCGATGAGATTATGCACAGGTAAGCGAATAGTACATCGTAACCCCAAGGTGAGTTTTTCAGTCTGAGCACAGGTGACAAAGTCTTTGGAGGTGAATTCATATGGACGAGACGCACGATGTATTTGCGTAAGGCCATCGACGTCCTAATGACCGCTGTCAGTGTGAGTGTGTCATCCCCAGCGCCGTCGATCACTTCACTCCCTTCGCCTCACGACGATTCGGGCGCCCGGCTCCTTCAGCTTGTCGACGGCCTCGTTCCGCGCATGTTGTTCAAACGACATTACCAATTCTGAAACCACTTGAGGCGGCTTCGATGGCATAAGCTTGCGGCCATAATTGTGAACAAAGCATCTTCACCTCATGCTTTTCAACTTCAGTGCTGCCGCTGGCTGCTATCGATAACCTCGTATACCTACGCCCGATCGTACGGCCAAAGCAAAGTATAAGGTAGCATACGACTCAGACGCTCGTGCCTTTTAAAGTGAGCGGCTGACTGGACAGAATGTAGCGCACGATCTTTTGGCATTGGCCAGGAGGTACGCCTTTAGACGACGCGGTCGTACGTCGGCGATAGGACGCTCTAGCGTTGATCCAGCGAGGTGTATGCCCTATCTCTTAGTGGCAGGCTCACGCGTAGAGCCCGGCGCTTGTGGTAGAACTTGCGCATCCGACAACGTTAACAGGCGACGTATATTCAAGACATCTCGAAATGTAGTTGCATCGATGGTTGCTGGGTATATCATCGCTTCATCTCCGGTGAGCTGCAGCCTCCATTTGTGTAGCTCAGGCATGAGGCTCATTTTGATGATAATTTGGATGGATTAATGGTGACTCGCTTCGTAGCATTGTGGTACTTAGTCTCGAACCCGGCGCGGACCCCTCCAGTATCGGACTTGGCGTCGAGATTATTCTTCGTCCATACACCTATATGTTGGAAGATGATGCGCTGTATTGCCTCATGGAGGTGAAGGCCTCGGGTTGTGGGGCCAGCAGGTTCGATTCGGGGGAAACTTGAGACGCCAATGCCGCGAGAAGTGGCCCAGCACGAGCCAGGCCCAGATGCGACCATTCATTCCACAGTTCATCTCCAGCGAGCAGACCCGCTCTGCTATCACATATGTCTTTCGATGGGCCGACCCGATGATTCGCAATCTGCCTCCACGCAGAAAAGGGCAAGAATCCCTTGGGATCGTTGCCTATTGCTTCCTTCGGCTTTCCCAAGGGCACGCGACCAGCAGAAACACGATCATAGATTCTGCATCATGTCGCGGACGATGCTCGAACTCTGTAACCATCAGCTTCGGTCTTTTGTCGTACTTCTCTTCGACCTGGTCAGCTTCGTAGCACCCATGGGCTTGGTGGAGGGATCGTCAACGAATGTGCGTACGCCAAAAGGATCCTTGGAGTACGCTTTACGGCATGTCTCGGTGAGTCGCCGTTTAGTTGGGCATGCGCCGAGAGGTTGGTGACGAGAAGGCTTCGAACCGCAGGCGTGCGTACGATGAACTAGTGTGTACCCTGCGGCAGTAATCAGTGAATAACAGCAGATAGGTTATGTATTACGAGGGGGAAACCACAGTCCGAAAACGCAATTGTCCATTACTATCTCCGCATTCAACGAACGTCTGAGATACCGAGTTGTCTGGATTCAGTTCGACCGCTCCGTACGCGCAAGGGCAGTACCCCTAGGATGTATCGCAATGCTATCACTCGAAGGAGGTTGCAGGGGAGTGCTGTTCATGGATCGTGTTTTCAACTCCGATACGTACTCCGACAAACAACTGTGGCCCAATTTGGAACCAACTCGTTCGTTCTTACCACCAAGCCACTTCCACTTGCCACTTCGTGTCCATTGTTTGATTGTGGCCATTTCAGGTGAGTATAAACTCTTCTGAGAGTGCGAGTTCTCTTCTGCAATTTACCACCATGGCTCATCATATTATCTCCCAGACTACACCCGTGAAGAAGACGAAACCACCTGCAGTCAATAGACGACAGATGTCCGACATAGTCGACCGCACTGGCTACCTGACTCCATCGGCGACTTTCAGCTCGCTACGGCTACACAAATCCACGACTAGGTCATTTGCCACCATCCTGAACGACAAGGAGCTCCTTCAACTGGTAAACCAGTTTCGCGCCACCGGACAGACAGATTACGGTCTTCTCGCGCAACTGCTGAGTCGTGCGAGTGTTCTCATACGCCGTACGTATACACTCCACCAATCGTCTGCTGTACTGACACTTGGCTTTTGTCAAAGTTAAATACGCCAAAGGCAAGGATCTCGTAGTCTTCCGTGACAACCATTCGCGCTCGCCGAAGTACCATCCGAATGACACCGAAGCGGGAGCCCCCGACTTGGTGGGTTTGCTGGAAGCTATCAGCCTCCTTCTTGATGAAGACGACACGGCGCGCATTCCCTGGCACCATATATTAACTATCATCGAAGAAAAAGGCAAGGCCGACAGGAAGGATGGACCACGTCAATCTGGAGCCTATTTGGCGTTCGCGAACCAATCTCGCCCCGACTTGGTTGGGATGTACGGGCTCTCTATCTCACCTGCTGGCTACATCATTCAGTACAGCTGCCCTGCTGGCCTCCAAACGTCCGAAGAATTCCCTTGGTCTGACCTCGTTCCGCTGGTCTCATATGTCTACACGCTATACGTTCCTCACCCAGACTTCGCAACCCGAGACCCGAGCGTGACTCTGGCTGATACTGGTGATGTCCTCGGTCCTCCCGCTTGGAATATACGCGATGGCGACAAAGTTTACGAAAACTGTGTTGTCAGAGTCGTTGGAGACCCTTGGCATCGGATGACTTGGGTAGCGAAAGTTGGCGATACACCAATTACGATCAAGGACTCGTATCGCGACGTTCATTCCAGCTTTAGGGAAGGCGAGCTGTACGACATCCTCCACAAGGAAGGCCCCGCCCCTGGATTCCTGCGAGTCAAGAAAGAATATGAAGTTCAGTGGAAGCGCGGTTGTCCCATCACGGTGACGGTTGACAGCACCACGCGCATCAAGACTCGACTGATCATGCATACCTGGGGAGAATCATTGCGAAAATGCCCCAGTCTCATCGATTTCCTCAAATGCATGTACGACATCCTCGAAGGTGAACCATATTCATATTGGGCTATTTCTCGCGTGCTAAACGACTTACAGCTCACCGCTGGGCGGTGATGGAGCGCAATATCATCCATCGCGACATCAGTCACGGCAACATCTTCGTTGAGGCGGAAGACTTCAAGGGCGAAGATGAGGAGGAATTCAAGGGGACTGAATATCGCCCGATCTTCGTCAACGAAATCATCGAGAAGTACGTTTGTCACCATTCGCTGTCCTACTTCTACTTGTTGATATTTTCTGGATGAATTCAGACAAGAAAACGCCGATCCCATGGCTCGTCTTGGAGACCTGGACAATGCAGCGGAGCTGGATCGAAAGGCGGCAGTATCACCTTCATTCGTCGCAAGGCGAGACACCATCCATATGAATGATGAACCCTTGCGTTGTCGTACCGTGAGTTCTTCCTCGGAGTGCATTTGGAGGCTACTGATTAATCGAACATGTAGGGAACACCGAAGTTCATCGCTCGTTCGCCTGCACTTGGCTGTCTGCTTGTGGATAACATCAAGTTCCGCAGGATGCCAACACTTCCAAGTCATCTTGCTGATCAATATGCCCTGTTGCACTCCAACGACCGGTCTGGCTTGCGGACATTCACCGACGATGGCCCCACTCGTCATGGAGGTGTCTATACTGAAGAAACGGAAGATGAGCACGACAAAAACCCCGAGTTGAGGGTAACACAGTTCGAGCACCGTCCGCGGCATGATGCAGAGTCGGTTTTCTGGTGCATTGTAGTATTCTTGCTCCTCGCTGTCCCTTTGGGCAGCGCACGAGAAGATCCCCAGGCGCTCAAGGATCCCGATGAGTTTGGGCTCAACTGTGCATGGAAATACATCGCCAATCACGAGATCGGTGTATCTGACGATATGGGAGATAGTAGGTTGAGTATAATCCACCAGGCAAAATGGAAAAAATGGCTACATCCGGAGCTCGCTCATGCTGAAGGCTTTCTCCTGAGTCTGACAGCCCAAATTGCTCCGGAGTGGGGCCTCATTGAGCCGGCACCTCTCCCCCTCCACCTCCACGAAGCGATGCAGCGGATCATCCTCCAATACATCGACCTCTGGAAGACGCAGAACAAGGACGTCCAGTTTGATACAGGGCGAATCCGACCAGCAGAAATCCCGGACAACCGAATAATGCCTCAGGTATCACATAAACCCAGCGTCAACGGACAGCTCATTGCCACGGGCTCGCTCAGGCCGAAGCGACAGTCGAACCAGCTTGGACCTAAGGAGGAATCCCAAGCAAAGAGTACGAGCTACTGATCTTCATTTAGTGACTCTATCTGACCATTCTTCTATGCATAGGACGCCGAATCACAAGGCAGGGCACAGATTCATACAAGGAAGTCCCTCGGAGCCTCCCGCCATCGCCACGCTTCAAGGGGCGCCGGATAACGAGGCAGGGCACCGAGTCGTACGAGAAGGACACAGCATCATACAAGGAAGTCCCTCAGAGCCTCCCGCTATCGCCACGCTTCTTTCCCGGATGCCAGCTTCCCCTCGAATACTCGCCAGATGCGGATACATTCACGAAAAGCCTTCCTTCCACGCCAGCGTCGCTTTCCACAAATCTTCGTCTCTCACCAACCTTAGATCCGCAGGCACTCGATACTGATAGCGATGCAGAAGCCTGATTCATCTCCGAACGTCTACGCTCTTGATTGTCTTGTTGTATATTTCACGATATCGTGTCGCGCCGCCTCGTCTTTCACTATGTCCACCTCTCGTGTACTAGTATATCTGTAATACATGCCCAATTATCCATATTTCTCCCGCTTAATAGGCGAGGGCATCACATTCTTGGAATTGGGGAATATGTAGGTCATCATCCATTACTAGCTTCAGAACGGTAAGAGGTACTTAGAAGGCCTAAATCTTCTCTCTCCCGATGTGGCCTTGTCCCCCCCCTTTACTCTCAATATACAATTGTGCTTTAGTCTAGTCGTCGTGCTTTCCGCTATCTCCAGACCACAAATCGAGCACGATTAGACCTACATCCGGATAGAAATGTGTGGCCCGCCAGCTATCAATCATGAATCAGCAGTGGCGATGAAAAATTAGAACCTGAACACTCACTCCCTCACCGACCAGCGCACACGTTCGTTTTAGCCGCGTTCCTGAGTGTTTCCGAGCGATAGCACTCCTCCGTGAGTATCTGCACAAGAGTCCACGTTGAGAGGGATATCCATTTCAGTCGCTTTGTCAGCCACGGATCTCTGAGGGAGGAGGGACGCGAGGAAAACACGTAGATCGTGAGTGCAGATCTGACACTGACCGTACACGAAGACATACCGGATGCGCTGGAGCTCAAATGAGCCGCCCGCGTTCAGATCCCGCAGATCCAGCCTCTCGAACCAATGGTTCATCGCGACGTCGTAGAACAGCCGGTTTACGTCCCGGATGAACAGGATATTGTTGCCTTGGTCAGCCGTGTATCACCTGAGAGTAATGCACCAGATCTCCAGCGGCAGTTCTGGATAGGTGGCAGATTCCATGGTTAATGGTGGTTGAAGCTTGAACCGTCTATACTCGGGTTGAGAACACGCGACCGTGCTCGACGACGGGGACAACGTCAGTGTCGGCGTTGGTGAGTATTACACTGAACTTGCTAGATTGCGCAGGCCATCGGAACCGCATCGCATGTTAGAATAAGCTGTTGAGGGCGCGCAATACTCAAGTAATCGAGTGCATGTATCGCGTTTGACTGGCCCGACTCAAGCAGACACACGAAGAAAAAGTACACGGGCGCTCGATGTAATCTTAGGGCTGTTACCCGTACCGTATACGGTCACGGCCGTATGATTACGCCCTAAGTACGGGCAATGATAGGACTCAGCCATCCGTATACGCTTGCCGCAGATTACCAAGACGGTACGGTACGGACATTGTACAGTGATACGACCGTAATTACGATAACCAATATAACTATTTCTCCCGCATTATGTAGTTGTACATATCTACTTAATTGGAGACCTTGTGGCGAGCAATGCGAAGGCGCTGCTTGAGTAACATCAGTGTCTCGATGGTCTGAGGTTTAAGACTTGCACGCCGAAGAGATATGGTGTCCCTTCCAGCCGAGAATATGCGTTCTACAGCGACGGCAGAGCCTACCAGTCAAATTGGTTAGTGTGAAGGCAGGTGAGCATGCGAACATACCTGGAATGCCCAACAGATCACGAGCGAGGCAGTAGAGGTTGGGGAACTGAAAACGGCGGGTATACCACCAGTTTATTGGATCACAAGAATCCATATCTTCTTGTGGGAGTTTCCAGTACTCGGCCAATTCATTTATAGTCGTACGTTCCTTGCGCCGATAGCGTGCCATGAAGTCAACTTGAACTTCAGATGATTCGGAACCCTCCGAGGTGACCGACTGAGCAGAGCTTGCTGCTGACAAGGGGATCGGAACAGTCTTCTTGTAGTGTCGGTTGAAGTAAGCTTCGAGCTTGGATTTCGAGGCCTTAAGGTCTTTTAGGAGCTCAGGGGACTCCTTGAAGTCTTCAGCGAGACCGTCGTAAGAAATCCGTGGGTCAAGGACTAAGCACGATGATCAGAATGGTTAATACTATAGTGCATCGAAGAAACTACTCACGTGAAGACCACATATAGTATGGAGATTCATCGATCTTTGAATAATATTCACTGAGCTTCAAGTGAGAGTCCACTAGTGCATCACGGAGCTGTGTCGGGGTGTCTGTTGGGAGTGTCCGAATGGTGTCTCGTAGTGTTTCTTGAAGTCCTCGAAGGACGGCAAAGGTTTGCGAGAGCATCGGCTTGGAGGTTGCTGACATCTGAACGGTGGCAGCATGGAAGTTCCGCAGCCAAATTTCAACGAGCGCAATTGCATCCCAGTGAGCCGGAGTGAGATCGTACTGCAGCAGGTCCCGGTTCACTGTCTTTCCTATGAAGTCACTAAGGGTTTCTCTATATGCTAACGCACGGCCTAGAGTAATAGAGATAAATAGTTAAGCATGCAGAGATGTGAATTGTAACTTACGGATCATTTGATGTGTCGAAGACCAGCGGGTCTTAACATCGAGGATTAACATTAACGGAAGTGATGATCTGAGTGATCCAGACTTTTGAAGTGACAAAGAGACGTCGTTAAGCCAGGACTTTCGGCGCTGAGGGCTAGATCGTACTGAGCGTACAATCCGGCGAAGCTAATCAATTTCAGTCTATTAATACAATCACTTATAGATAACGAATAGTACCCTTGTTACTGCGCATGAGAAATCAAGTTCTTCAGTGCCGTTGTCTTCCCGGAACACAGCATCGTCATCCACATCCCTGCTATCAGGAGAGGAGACCGTTGTTTGATAGTCCTCACTATGTCCTGCAGCCCGTGCGCTCTCGCTTTTGGATATAGCACCGATACCTTCCAGGAGCTACAATATTTCAGCTCATGTTTCTTAATTAAGTGCGGAGAAGAATCCATACCTTCAATGCAGCCAGATGTATAGTGTGAGGAAGACACCGGAGGCGAGCATCGGTAGCTGAGAATTGAAGGCCCAGTGCCTCATGTTTCCGTTGCAAGGCATCCATAAGAGTGTTGTTATTTGAGGCATTGTCCATAACGAATGCCATAGTCTATTGTAAGTAATTAGTATTGATTTCGTAGAGAGAATGCTTCACGTACACGACCGATCAGCCCATATTTCTCAAGTGTCCCCCAAACGGCATCGGCCATGTTGTCCCCTGAGTGTTCCCCTATCATCTCCTTGAAGTCGATGAGTGTTTCCTCTTATTGGATATTAGAAAGTGACATCAACGAAGTGGGCGGACTCACCGAGAACACCATCATTAGTTATATAATGGGCGACAATGGCTAAAAAAGCATACTGATTGCTTGATGTCCATGCATCTAAAGAGATCGAGACTTTGCTCTCAAGGCTCTACAAATGCACGGTGAGGTTGCGTGTCAAAGTGAAGGACTGTTCTCACCGAAAACATCTCCTTCATTTCCGAGATCACTTCGGCACCTCGTTTCATGATCTTCTCCTGGATAGATGTTCGGTGTGGGATATGGAGAGGATTTGTATTGCCGCTGTGATACGAGACAAACTCAAGAAGCTTGCGGAACTCGGGGCGATCAACCTCGGTGAATGGCTGGTCGCAAGAAACCATCCAATCAGCAAGCAGTGATTCAAACGATGTCTGATCCCAGGTCGGCTAGAAAATTAATAAGTAATGGTGTCAATGCGGACGAGCGTGACATACTTTATCCTTCTCTAATTGGCGTCGAAACGCAGCCATAATGCTGGCAGACTCTTGCTCAAGCCCGGAGACGTACTTAGCCATGGCATCGGCATCCATTTTTGCTGTTCCGTTGGCGATCTTCACTTCATCTGGAGTAATGACTCCATCAGCGCCCCGTAGCTTCAGAACCTCGTAGAATTTGTACAGGAGAGGGAAGTTCTTCAAGTGCTGGGTTAAACCTATTTACTATTAGCGGTGTATGAGAAATATACTCTAAAGTACTCACCATTTGTATTGCCTTTCATCGCTGCTGTGATCTTGAGTATTTTGCGATTACCGTGAAAGCATTTGAAGTACTGGTCCCCATCATTCTTTTTGCCGTTTGCATCGGTGGTAACTTGCTCGTAGAATAAATAGATCGCGCCACGCTTTGCCTAATCAATGTTAGTTATGCATCGGCCATCTGAAGCGAACTGGTATCTACCTTTGGTTTCGCATTCAGCGTCGCTGGGTTAACACCACTAGTTGATCCACTCCCGAGCACTGGCTGATCCTCACGGACACGCTTTGGCTGGGAGACGGTGGCCTTCATAGCTTGCTTACGCTTCCGCGAACGAGACTTGAGGGACGCAGCGAGTACCGCCTTGGTGGGAAGCATATCAGCGATCTATAGTAAGTGAGATAGAATCAGTACACCTGATGAGTGATCAATAACGAGCTTACCTCCGCATTTGAGACAAGGTTGTCATCATCGTCATCTGAGTCCTCTATGTCAATGAGAGGCGGGCAGTCTTCATAGTCTTTATCCTCATCTTCATCATTGTCCGTATTACTGATGACAGCGGTAGCTCTGGAAGAAGCGGTGGTTTTGTTTCTTGACGGACCGCTTCGCAAGCGTGGAGGGCGTCGCAATGCTGGATCTGGATTACCGTCGTCGTCAAGCTGAAGAGCGGAGATGGCGTCCTGCATTTTCAGCGAAATTCGACCACCACGCGTACGCCCTAATTCTGTATAGGGAGCATCAGAATAAAGCAATGTCACCTAGTTGCGTACGTACGAGGTTCTTCTCTCTCCTGTGGTACTGGCAGGGCCATAGCATCATCAGGGTCATGATACCACTGTATTTGAGAGGCGGGGAGTAATTCGCCGTCTGGACCAACGGCGCACTGATCGGACATAGAATAAGTCGTCTTCGACGAGGGACATTGCATCAGTGAATGGGGAAAATTCAGGAAAGGTTACACTCAGCTGGGCATACTACGCAACACGATCCGGTCTGCTGAGAACATCCCGTTTTATGTCGCATCAGCAACGTTGCCGAAATCGGTTCTCCATGAGATATCACAGGTGTTACGGCTGCGGGAGAGTAGTACAAAATACATCTTGCAGTCGAATGACCGGCCAGAGGTCTCGCTACTCGTCCAGCCGTTGGTATACCCAGCAAACAGCTTCAAGGACCTCGAGTTTCTCTTAAAGGGCGACCCATATTGCGACGAGTCCCCTGGCAAGTTCATTGTCTTCTTTGACAATATCAAAGAGGCGGAGGCGGCTCGCAACGTTCTGCGTAAACGGCTTCATAACGGAAATCAGCTGCGCGTGAAATACTTTCACTCAACAATGACACAGGCTTACCGCGAAGAGGAGCTCGAGAAGTTCAGACAGGATGAAGTCTGGGGGATTTGTTCGACTGATGCGTTCGGCATGGTAGGGTAATTCTTTACTACTGTTGGACTCTGAGTTAACCAATAGAATACCAGGGGATGGACTTACCAGACATCAAGCTTGTAGTCCAATGGCGTGCAACATGCGGTCTGAATACTTTATTCCAACGATTTGGGCGTGCAGCGAGGGGGAAGGGGGAAACCGGTGTTGGAATCCTTCTGGTTGATAAGAAAGATCTGGATGACGAAAATGGTCAACGGGGAAGCTCGAAACGTAAGGCGACGAACCAGAATGGCCCCACACCTAAGCGGCGTGCACTCACCTCCAACGTTGGACAGCAAGCGGCAACGGAGTCTAGATGCGAGCCGTCAAACGGCGATCTGATGGAGGTTGACATGGCTGATTCAGTTGACAGCTCACATGTTACCGCCACACCTAGCAAACTACACACACCGGTGTCGATGGATCCCAATGAGTGTCGAAAGAGGTACCAAAAGCAGGGAGGAAATCTGGGGGATCGTTCTGCGGTTGGTAAAGGGAGATTGGCAAGGGGGAACGACCTGGGAAGTCCGATGGACGACTACATCAACGCTCACCTCAGAGGCGTGTGCTGCCAGCGGATAATCCCATCAACATTCTTCGGCAACGACAGACGCAGTAAGTCCATTTGCCGCTGGTTATCCAAGGTTGGAAGTAACTTTATTCCTAAAAAGGCAATGACACGCACCTTGCCTGTGACCCCAACGATAGTGCAGGCTGTCGTCGTTGTTGTCCCCCACCAAAAGGTGATTGCTGTTTCATCTGTACCCCGGAGGCATTCACGCAGTACTCCGTCCTGTACGTGAAACCGAAACGCGCACCTCAGAAATCCTCAATCAAGAAGTTTACGATGTCGACTACTGCTTCCACATTTCGCACAGCCTTGCTCGAGTGGCGAAACACCCATGCCCTTGCTGAAATGGGCGCAACAATTATACAAATGTACGGCGCCAAGATGTTCATGACAAACGATATCGTTGCCCGGATCATCGCTTGTGCGGCTCTGGGGAAACTCACAACGCTAGAGCAGTTAGACAAAGAGACGGGCTGGGACGTTGACTGGGCGGGTCAACACAAAACGGAACTCCTCGACTTAATTCACAGATTTTTTCCAACAAAGAGTGCACCAGCACCGTCAACACTTTTGACAACAACACAATCCACTGCTCCCTCTGAAGTTCCCTTGCCGTCGAAACCTAAGGAGCTTCGTTGCAGGCGCTGCGGGGGAACGGGCCACATAAGTAAGCGGTGTCTTGCCTATTTTCTTTTGTATTCACATTTCTCTGGTAGAAACAAACCGCAAGTGCCCTTTGTATCAACAGGAGCGGTTCGCAAACCCTGTAGCCGCCGATAAGGAGAACACCGCATCTACAAGCACGAGCCATCCCCCCACCACTGTCCCGCCCCCGCAGGGCACGCCTACGATGACCCAATATCCGCCGCAATACAGCTACGCCACGCCTTATCTCCCACCCCACTTTTACCTTGCTCCACAGCAGTACTATGCAACCGCATTACATCCCCCCAACGTTAACATTCCCACCAGCTTTTACTATCACCCGATTAATCCAAACGCTTCGACGACTACACCTCATTCAGACGCTACTGCCTACAAGTCCAATCCACCATCGTCTTGAAGCTCAATCAACTCCTCGTCTTCTCCATCCTCCACTAGATTACTTAATCCCCGTTTCTTGAAAACGGTTGCTAATCCTTCGCCCATTACGTCGGGTACCATATACTTTGTTTTTCGACCGCGGACTACTTCGTTTACTTTTTCTTTTCTCATATATTCGGCAAGTATTTGAAATGTCTTTGTCATCTTCGGGGGAGAGTGTCGTATAGTTTTGTGCTCCAAGCAGAACATTTGTTCGAACTGCATCCTAGTGTCTTTATAGACCTGGATGAGCGGGGATTGCGATATGATATGCTCTTTTGTATGGTTCGAATACTTTCCTCCATATATCCTCTAACGGCAGATGATTAGGACTTGCAAACACAGTACAGAGGTGACGGCTAACCTTGATATACAGGTTATTGTGCTCAACAAGCCAGTCAATTCCACGGAATTTCCCTGCTTCCCCCGTGGGGTTGCAGAGTATATTATTCCGAACGGCCTCTCTGCGTCGCTGGTGAGTACCGTTTCGTAAAGTTGACATTATGCGGACTTACTTCAAACCAGGTGGATAGCGAAAGTGAACGTCCTCAAGGTACCACTGCAATTCGGCGGCATACTTATGCTTTCCACAGCCCGCGAAGATCATTATCCAAGGCACGAAGCACGACTCGATACGGTCGATATCCCCATGATTCATCCCATACGATAACTCCTCGTACAGCAAGAAATATTGCTGGCGTATCAAGTTATTCTCATGCTGAGCATCGCGCTCCTCTTCGTCTGCACTGCGCATCGTCTCCTCTATATCAGGGGCAGCAACTTGTGTTCGGCACAATTTTGTCGCCATTTCAACTAATTCCTTCCATTCAGGTTTTTGGTCCGCAAGGTCATCTAACGATTTGCAATCTTCGTTGGTTTCTACCGCCAGAAGCCTCCAACAATCGAGACGAAGGACTGTTCCTATATGTTCGATCGCCTCGTGCATTCGACGAAACCCCGGTTTGCTTCCAAGTTTCCCTGTTTCCTGTGGTCGGATTTGGCTCAAAAGTTCCATTAGACTTGTCTTGTCCTGCCGTGCATTTTTGTCTCGAATAAAGATTCGCCAGATTGCTTCCGCAGCAGCCATTTTAAGGTGGAACAACCCCATTACATATACGACAAACTGCATACGCCGCCATGGCGTTCGTTCTTCTGATCGTGAAACTAGCAAGCTTCGAATCCGTTCGCCAGTGAGTAAATCCCCCGAAATAAGTAGTACTTGGTTTCCTATGTTGACGGCATTGCTTCCTTCCTTAGGCTCTTCTATTCCTGCCTGTGCCAGTAACTCCTCGATGGCTCGCGCATTGGTTGCGGGGGTGCTCGGAGCAAGATCTAATGTTCGATTGGGCACCTGGAATGTCCGGTGAGGCTTGACGGCCTTCAGGACCTCCGCACTGCCAAGATTGCTTTTGAATTGCCTGAAGTATTCAGGTCCATGGTGTACCAGGTCATAGAGGAACTTCCACCGATTGAAGCGGTCGCGTTGAAGGAGTCCCTCGCTGTCTGCTGGGTTGGCATGAATCTTCGCGAGATTCATCCATGGTACGCCCGACGGCTTTCCTGGTGGGCAGCGTTCCCACAATTCTTCCGAACAATCAAGATCCTCTTGCGTAACGTCTGGATGGAGAGGCAGCATGGTGCCTGTCGTCAAATGGACAAGGTTGTCTTGTTCGGTCTCTACAGTCGGCACTGATTGCTTCATTTCCATATCCAGGTTATCGTATGCAAATAGCACACGAAACGACCTCCCCAACTCCTCCATTCGCTTTCGCGCGCCCGTTGACAAACTTTGAACGGCCAAATTAATCGATGACGTTGTAATCGAGACACCTAACGAAGAGAGGAACTCTCGAACAGTCTCTGGTGTATTCGTCGCGTTTAGAAACATTCCAACAACACTTTGAAAGGCGTTGCAGTGCTGATTTGTACTCTTTAGAAAGATACTGGCGCAGAGAAGGCCACGCTAAATAATCTGGTAAGCGCTTCAAACCAGGCTTGCAGGGACACGTACTTACGATCTTCATCAGCTTCTGTCGACGTCCCATTGCCTGATCGATTCCATCGTCCCATTCATCATTGCTATCCTCGAAGTATCTGTCATCATCGTTGTCCTCTTCCCCTCCTTCTTCACCTCCATCGTTGCTCATTTCAATATCGCCAGATCGTTCAGTCTTTCGTTCGCTACCTGATCGCTTTTCGTGTCGTCGCCGTGCAAGTTCGATCCTTCGGATCCTGATGTCTTCATCTGACGAGAGCAGTGACATCAAAAACTGCCATAAGACTGGAGCCAGTCGGCTCGTCTTCTCGACTGCCTCTCCAACTTTGTACGCACGAATTTGTTCCTCCGTCATAGTCTTCGCATTGAAATGGCCGTTATGTACTTTCAATGACAGCTCAGCCACTTCGTTCGTACACCGGCAAACAACCAACTCCTTCGCCTTATCAAAGAACACTCTTGATAAGCTCTGATGGCTCTCCATGGCTGTCAAGATCTTGGGTGCGTACTCGATTATGCCGGCGGAAACGCCACGCTGATCCTCGCCGTTTGCAGTATTGCAAAGGAACAGTAGAAAGACTTCACCAGGGCTTGTATTGAAGTCATCGCGAAGGGTATTCAGCACATTGTTCAGTTGCGGGGTGGTTAAAACCATCAGTTCAAGTGTGGTTATCAAAATCCCATCAATAGATTTATATCTGTATCATATATCTACATCACTGATTGAACGGAATATCTACATTGGACATTTGTGGTGATACGGTGGGTGGATGTGCAGCGCAGGAGATAACAATTAGGGGATGGCTTAGTGTTGCGTGACTTATCCCAATTGGTACTAATCGAGTCTGCCGACGTCTGCCGTTGGATAACTGTCACAAGTGACCACTGGGTTACAACAAGCGGGCTGGGAACAAAGTCGGCGTTCTCGGTTGCATATTTTGCCAGCCGCTCTATCGAAAGTTTTCGAGTACGCTTGACGTTGTACTTGTTTACGGCGCCTTAGCGCCCGTCACGTGCTCGAAAAAAACTTACGATACGAGCGGATGGTTTTAGGAGCCTGGTCGTGTCGCGGAGTTTTCGAGTTCGGTGCTATTCAGGGTACCGACGACGTCGAGTTCAAGCCCGCGTAGGTCTGCCACGCATCTACCATTTGGTTTCACACGCCTTGACCCGTACTCGCCGTATACAGCCCAAGTCCCTGACCCGTATACGGCAAAGATTCCTCACGCATTACGTCCGTAACAAGCAGTACATTCAACGTCAACGGTACGGTACGGAGCCCGTAAGACGGCTACGTATAAACCGTATCTACGGTCACGGCTGGTAGCCCTATGTAATCTTGCGTAGTCACGTGTACCCCCATACCCCTGTAACCCTGTACCCCTGTACTACCCAGATCGCCAAAATCTAGTATCAAATACTCTCCATCGTCACAAACGCGACCCAAATCCATATCCATATATCCATACGAGAGGTAAGTAGTAGTATAAAACAACACGATCACGATCACGATTCACGAAGGAAACGAAACGAGGTTAGAGGTTAGAGGTTAGAGGTCAGAGGTTAGAGTTAGTCTATGTACATTAAACACGATATACGTATACGCATATGCATATGCAGCACTCCATACAACACGGAAATAAATATCCACGGACGATAACGAACGGAATCCAGAGAAAACGGGGCGGGTAACTTGTAAGCAGATAGGTTGCGCCGAGCGAGTAAGTGGTCGTCCGGGGCTGATCGTAGTCGGAGGCGGGTCGTTCACCACGAGTACACCTTGTCTTTGTCCCCGTCCTTCCCTCTACGCGCTCCCTCTCCCTCTCCCTCTCCATCCCCATCCGCATCGGTATCCCTGTCCTCGTCGCTATGCTTGATGTCCAGGACATCCCGGCCCTTCCTGTGCACATCGTGCGCGTCGGAGAAGTCGGCCAGGGAGGTCAGCTCCATCTGCGACTCGAGCGGCGAGACGGGCGCGAGGGAGGATTTGTACAGCGAGAGGGACGTGCGGGGGTTCTAAATAACAATATACAATAGACCATAGACAACAGACAACAGACAATCAGTTAGGATATCCCCAATTAACAGAAAATAAGAGGAGTAAGGAAGGGGGACGCACCGAGCTATCCGACTTGGATGCGGTCGTCGCGGTGCTGATGCCCCCGGGCCTGCTGAGGCTGTGGATGTGCACCGACACGCCGAGCCTCGAGGAGTGCGTGTGGGAGGAGTGGTGCTCGGAGTGGTGCGGCGCGAGGTCGTGGTGGCGCTCGCGCGCGTTGAGCATCGCGAGGAACGAGTTGATGTACACTGCGAATCGAGTGTAAGTAGCAACGTGTGGAGAAGAAGAGGAGGAGGAGGGCGAAGTGTGACGCACGTTTGGTGAGGAACGACTCGATGCCCATGAATATGAGCGTCTTGGGGAGGGCGACGTACTACAAGCACCGCTTAGCCGCTTAGCCGCTTAGCTATAGTTGCACCGCGTGCAGGACACGCGGCACTCGGGACGTACGGTTATGAGCGCGGCGGTCGAGCATGCACTGCACCAGACCACAGAACCACAGATCACAGATCACAGATAACGGACATCCGGCGCCGTCAGCTAGCAGGTATGCGCAAAGGAGAGGGGAAGAAAGGGGGACGAATGGGGGAGGGAAGGGGGAAGGGAGGAGGGAGGGGAGGAGGAGGAAGATACGCACCTGGTGAGTATGCCCGAGGTGAGCGACATTTGCATCATCGTCGAGATCTTCGAGTTCACGCTACAAAGCGCCACCATCGTGTCAGCCATCCAAGGAATACGAGGAACGGGAGAAGGGGAAGGGGGAAGGGACGCACCGCTGCTGCAGCCCGCGACTCCGGCGCAGGTAGTACACCATCGCGCCCGCGATGAAGAAGTCGACGAACGTCGCGGTGGCGAGGGAGGCGATGATGGCCCACTACACAATCAAAAAGAGAGATCCAATGAACAAATGCGTGCGTGCGTGTGCGTATGCGTGTGCGTAGAATGGGAGGGGGGAGGGGACGTACGCTGATCCGCACGTGATCCGAGACGAAGGTGAGGGTATACACGGCGTGCGCGAGCGCCATGCCGACGGCTATGCAACGGCAGCGGAGTCATGTCCGTATGAGCGCACATCGAGAGGGAAGAAGGGGGAGGGGGGGGACGAACCGAAGCCGCCTGCGGTTATGAATACCTAGGCGCAGCGATATTGTGGTCATTAGCGGCGGGAGACAAGCGCGAGGGGACGTACGACGATCCAGGCTAGTATCCGGTTGTGGTACCCGCCAACTGCATCACGTTGTTGTTAACACACAAGGGTGAGGGAAGGAGGAGGGGAGGGGACTTGCGTAGCCAGACGCGGTAAGCGTATAATCTGCCATTCGCCGTTCAAACATCAGTAGCATGTGGGATTCCGGAGGCGGGGAAGCGCACCCTTGTACGAGGAGGATGACGACCACGTTGATCACGATTTGGAGCTGCGAATACGGTCCGTAACGCGGACATCCGACGAGCGGGGCAGCCTACCTTCATGGACCTATATACCGTCACCGTCGTGAGCATCGAGTCCCGAGTTTCGAGTGGTAGAGAGGTGGACGGCGGACGCACCAGACAAGAGTGAGGAGCTTGAGCGGATTCTCGAAGCTCTCTACGCAGTAGTAGTACACGCCGTGGACGACGAGGATGAAGTGGATGGTGTCGAGGGACCACAGCAGGCCCACGGCGATGCGGTGCACCCACGAATCGCGCTTGAAGAACCAGTGGTAGTACGCATACGTCTGTATGCTCGTCACCCCATATAATCTGTACCGGGGTCAACCAACCGACAAAAACTAAAACGAGAACGAAGACGAAGACGCAGACGACAAGGACAGAAAGAGGGAGATGGAGACGTACACTGCTGAGCACAGCGACCCGACGTACAGCGACCCCAGCGTGTTATCCAGCGTCTGGCCCGGCGGCATGGGCAACATCCTTGCTTTCCTTTCCTGCCTTTGCTTTGCTTTCCTTCCTTGCGCTTTCTTTCTTTCCTTGCGACGAGACGAGCTGCGGCCTCAACTCGGGGAACGGGAAACGGGAAACGGGGGACGGGCGAAAGAGTGGGGGCATCGCGCATCGCCATCTATCATATGCTATATACCATCGTTGCGTCTGTCAGGGCCGCCTGAAAATGCAAAATGCGATACAGATACAGGGGGTGCAAAGGGTACTTACTTACTTTAGTGGTGCAAAGGCCAATCACTGATCAATGCGATCAGTCGATCAAATGTGCAATCATGCATCATGCATCATGCATCATGCATCATGCATCATACAAATCTCGCGCTGCTAAGGCGCCAGCTTCCAGGCCCCGAACGCCGCCGCGCCACTTGGTACAACTTGGTAACAAATTCATGTCGTCTTGTCAGGTTGTCAAAGAGACATTTGACTGATGCACAATTGATGCCCGATTTCTGCTGCTGCTGAGGGAAGAGAAGAGGCCGATCTCCTTCCGCTGGGCAGGTCGATTATGCAGGTCGGTTATGCAGGCCGGTACCGGTTGGTATGCAATGTGCAAGGCGCGCCCTGCGTTGGAGATGGATCCAGGCTGGATCCATCAGGCATCAGGCATCATTAACTGTGATCAGCGATCAGGACTGGTTACTCAGATCTCGGAATTGCACCCCCGCGCCGTGCCCCCAAATTCCGATCTCGCCTCGATCCAGGAACTTAAGTACTCACGCAATACGTCTCGCTGGCCTCGCCACTGTATCGAATACCAGTCTACCCACCCCTTACAACCAGTGGATACGCCAACATCTAAGTAAGAAGTGTTATAGACTACACGGGCAAGTAGGTGATAACGCGCGACTGGGCAAAGGAGGGGTGGCGCAGAGGTAGGAGGCGCTTCGGAGGCTGGCGAACGAGTGAATGGCTAGTCTAGGAGCGGTTCATTCGACGTGGTATCCTTTGACAGCGTTGCGTATATGGATTCCACCACTGCAATCTCAGCTAAGTCTCTTTTGATGGTTGACTCTTACTTTTCCACTGATACCTTTAACTGCCGTTACCTCGCCCTTCCACCTCTATCGTGCACGTTTACTCCCGCACCTTGGAATTTTAATTATACACGTTCGTCGCACGGTGTTGGATCCTGAATTCATTCTGACGGGGTTTCGTGTATGTAGGCCGTTTTTTTTTGTTTTGGAAATACGGGGAAAGGATACGCCACGCGAGCCGGTATGCGCGCAAATGCCAAAACTGCGAAGCCTGCTGCTGCGCACGACCTGTCTCCACTGTGCCTGCGCCGACCTCTGTCAAGGCGTGAACGCGTGAACCGTCGATGGTAGAGTGAAGGGTGGAGGAGGCGAGGAGAAGGTGGAAGTGGAGGTGAGTGTGCCCGTCAAAAAATTGAACGTTGAACGTTTGAGGCTAGTACAATGGTAGATGAACATAATTTTGTTACTCCACTGCGGCGTCGACACTTGTTTGAGATCTGACAGCGAGAATGTTCGTTCGGCAGATGAGGCCCGAGGCCTACTGCACTCCTACTACTGCGCTCAGGGATTGTTAGGTCGACGACTAACACCAGCAAAGAAATATGTCCCACAGTCACAGATATATACGCACGATCACAACTGATGTAGGGTTGGCACCCTGTTCGAGCCTTGATTCATGGTTTATTGTACGTATACTATCGCTTCGTTTACTTCTTGTTTCGGTCCGTCATCAGCTGCGGCCGCATTCGTTGTTAGGTACTAGCTTACTAGATTATACATGCACACTCTGCGTGCTTATTTACATCTACCTACAGTATATATAGTACCTACATCTACCTATAAACAACAAGAAGAAGTTTCCCCTTCCCTCCGTTGCGTTGCGAAAGTCGAGTCCAGCAGTCGCACGCGGCGCTGCTTGGTCGCGTTTCCGTCCTCCGTTCCGTTCGTCACGTGGCGTTCGGATCCCGTTCATTCGTTCCTTCTTACTTCGTCTTTTGGTGGGAACACACCATTCCCAGTCCTCGCATTCACACCAGCGAATACGATTTCGCGCCTACACTGACAAGGACAAGGAGCGCTTGTCCCCGTTTCGCCCCTTCCTGTCGCCATCTTCTACTTCTACGATACCGTCTGCAATTCTCAGCGCCAGAGGATGGCGAACTCTAATCTCCTCTACGCCAACTCCAGCCAACACTACTCGTGCGCCGCTTACTTCGAGTTTCGAACGCACAAAATAAAATGGGAGCTAATGCCAGGTCGCAGAAAAAATGCGTTTCAGTTGGAACGCGGAAGGGATACAGCATCGTGCATCATGAATTGCCCGCCATTTGGGAGGGTCGATACTATGAGTTAGCTCGCTCTACAGGATATGCCGCCTCGAGGTGTTGTCTAGTGGACTTCGTAGACAACGGGGCGCGCGGTATAGTTGAGGTGGTATTTTGCACTTCTCTTCTCTTCTCGCCCTGGTTGGGGTCGCATGCGCAGACGTGCTGGGATCCAGCCCTCGAAAGCTGCAGATAGTCAATACTAAGGTACGCTCCTCTTCTCAATCTTGACAATTCCCTCAGATGCGAGGATACACAGCATCGCGTTCAACGCTCATGGCCGTAGCGGCGTCTCGTGCGTACATAATCATGTTTCTCGACCGAGTGCATCCTTTCTCATACTCCCAAGGCCGTCCCTATGGCGGAAATCGATGCGACTGTCCAAGACGCCGACTCACTCCGTTGGTTGTTACCTTCCTAATACCGTGACGGATATGTGGGATCCGTCGCGAGACGTCGCGTGGCTGCGGCTGCCCAGTAGCCCGCCCGGAATAAAGTCTATTGTTGGGTCGAGCGGGTGCGTTCTTTGCCCTCCGTTTCGTGTCGCGCGGACAGCTCTTTTCGCGACCAGTAATATGCCCCAGATCACGGTCGTCTCCCCAGAAGGCTCCTTCTACGCTTACCTATCAGCGTCATTTGAGTACACCAACCATCCCCACCGTCGTCCTGTCCCCGCTTTCTCGGACTTCTACCGCTTATATTCACTTCCATTCCCATCTCCGACACCGCATACGAAACCTACGCCGAACGCAAACCCAAAGTCAAACCACAAGACCCGAGGCTCGGCTTCTACGGCGCCAGGCTCCTCGCGCTGCCTCCTACATATTGGCTATGGTATCGGAGGAGCGGTGGGCGTATATCGAGCTGATGAGGCGGGAAAACGCGCGAGAGGGAGCTAGCCCTTTAAAGAACACGCTGCCGTCGCCGAAGGTAGGGAAGGGAGGGAGGAATGTGAAGCCTTTGGGCGAAGATATATAACGTCCGGAGGAGAACAGCATGCGAATATCTAAGTCCATCCCACCGTCGATGCTACGGGTAGCCATCAGGACCGATGTCACCGCTAGGAATACCACTCAAGTATTTCTGCAGGATTCAGCCTGCATCACGTCTATCCTCATTCAGTTAGGTGAAGAAATCCGGTGGTTTTCGCTTCGAGTCGACTACACTGACTGCAGCCACTTATTGATTCGTTATTCACCGAATGGCCTTTAACAGCATTGTGAAGTGCTACTACGCTCCTTTACGGTGTGACTTGGAGTGGAAGTGCCGATTGAAAGGTATTGCATATAGTGCATGTCGGAAGGTCTTTAAGTCGAAGAAAGCCAACGTTGTAACTCACCGGGATCGACGTAGACATCGAACGGTGTCAAAAATGATGAAGACGGAAGTATATTCCTAGCCCACAGAATTGCCAAATATACAAAATCGAACATGGAAGCAATAGTAAGTGAGCCACTCGTCCTCTACAAGCGGTCAGTCGTGCAACAGAATATAGGAGAAAAGTGTTTCGTCCTTTCGGACTCATCAGGAGAGGCACACACCTCCCAACACAATGACCTACCTTCGTACTTACCAGCTACCAGTCCCATCTTGAAGTCGACCTTGCTTTGCCGCCGAACCTACAACTGACAAAGTCCCTGGCTCGCGCGAGGTCAGCCACGGCGTACGGAAGGCATTGCAACACACGCGAAGCAGTACGATCGCTGCAACTTGCTGGGCCGGCCATGAAAGTTGCACGCCTCTTGAAACCACGAAACCGCCGAGACGCAAACCGGTGCTGCCACCCGCTCACGCCTCTTGTTGTTGAATAAACGCCTAGACATAAATAACGCCCTTCGAATCGCTCCATCGGCGAGCGATCTCAGCACCACGCTTGCGGCCAATCGCCATCGACCTTTGCAGCCCGCCGTATCTTGATGGGGGGACCGACGCCTCCGAGTGTGAGGACGGGGAGGGAGACAATGAGCTCTCCTTCCACCAGGCGACCGTCTTGCCAGAGCTGAAGGAATCAAAGGATGGCGATGGCGATGAACTTGAGGAAGTCGAACCAGCGACGAGGGTAGAAGCGTTGCAGGTGAAAGGCATGTGGAATATGTGGGATATAGCAGAGATAATTGTGGTAGCAGATCAAGAATTGTGGGGGTATATTCAGCGTATGTGAGGTTTATATATCATTCCCTCCTTGTCGTTGGCTGACGCCGGATAATCCAGATTTGGTGTATAGACGCCATGAGTAATCTATCTGACATCGACAGAGGCTGGCATACATTGTTTCGGCGCATTGGAACCACCGTTGAGACAGAGCGTCCGCCCACCGACGCTACCTGAGCGCCTGAGCCCTCGAAATCACGTCCCCGACGTTCGACGCGTACGGAACACCGTCTACGCGTTCGCGGCAAGACAACCATGGCGATCATTTTTTATTTCCGCTATAAGGTGAGCTACGTTTCTCAGAATACGGATTTGGCAGGACCCAATTCGGCAGTCCACCCTTTCTGTGAGTCCACCGGATGATTAACACAAACAAATCCCCGCCGTCAATCTTCATCTCTTTCTTTTTCATCAGTTTGTCCTGTCGCCATCACGTGGGCGCGTAACTATTATGCGTACGCTGTACACTTCCGAAAGGGCCGACTTACCACTGGTGGGCAATAAATGTCCGCACCCTGACACGGAGTCAAAGCACGAACATAGGTTTATGTACGTAGCACATGCCATATTTGTGACGAAGAGTGGTTGCCTGAGAGAATCGAGCCTATCTAGCCTCCGCCGTCGGCAGCAACGATGCGGAAGCTGCATGGGACGATCTGGTCCTCATGGTGAAGGGAAACCACAGCGGAGGCAGTGCCTTTGTTGTCTGTATCTATTCGTTTCAACTAGCTGCAGATACCCCGATCTTTCGCCTCAGCAAACGGCACCTGGACGGCAGAATCAGCTCTTAGGGACAGTTACTGGGGCTCCTGCAATGTCTACTTTGACGCATATTGATTTTCACCACTTCCTCGTTAAGCCATCTTCGCTCATAGGTGCGTTATAACAAGATCATTATGATACCGTTACTCGATACATCGTTATACTACATAAATGCTATCATAAATAAACTCGATCCGAAGATTCCTCAAAAACGATCTATCCAAGTGTATGCTCATGGGATCGGGCGCTCACAACTGACGCTCGAATGCCTTATCGTCCCACTCCGAATCCGTGAACGTCCGTCTCGCGTCGGCCTTCGCAGCGAGCCGTCCAGTCGAGATGCCCGACTCTTCGTGGATGAACATGCCGTGCTTGCCCGACTTGTCCATGCTAGCGTCGTCGCCGTGCGACACGGTCTGGAGCTCTACGTTGACGGTGAGCTCGGTGCCGCCAGGGAATGTGGAGTCGGTTGGGCGCTGCGAGGCGAACTGCGGGCGCGACATGGTGTCCGTCTCGCCAGAAGACTCCGACGAAGGGATCTTCACACCGCGGATGTCTTGGACGGCGCGCACGAAGGACTATCGAGGAACGGTCAGCGGGCGATCCATAGAAGTATACGGATGGTACATGGCACGTACTGGATCGTTGCATGCGAGCAGGGCGTATGCAAATGGGCGCAGTCCGTACAGGACAAGATCTGAAAAGCGCCGTCAGGAGACGCTGGGTAAACGGGGAATAGTTGGACGCACCGGCGACGAGGAGACGGTAGTCGAGTTCGGTGTGCACGCCCTTGATGGACCCGAAGATGTCCAAGCCGATCGTAGGGTAGTTGATAAGCAGTGAGACGATGGGATACAGGGCTAGGTTCGAGTTAGCTAGGTATGATCGAGCACCATGTTTCGGGTCACCCATGCTCACCGATACGTATGATGACACCTCTATATTTGCGGGCCTGGATCGAAAGTATGGTTTGCGCAGAGCTAGAAGCCTCTGAACGGTGCCCCGTCGCGCCGCTCGTATGCAAGAAACTAGGGTCTGAGGCTTTCTGGATGAACCTGGTGTTCAACTAGCAGAGCAATGAGTACGTCAACGAGGATGCTAGAAATGAATTAAACGGACCTGGAACTTCGCCATCCAAACGAGCACGGTTACGGAGCATATCGTCTCGATCGTGGCAGCGAGAGCGATCCAGAAAGATTGGGTACCGATAAGCCATTGGACCTTCGTGTGCTCGTCGGGGTTCTTGAACCAACAGGTGAAATTCGCTTCGTCCCATCTGCATGGCGCCAATACAGCGTTAGAGGCGGCATCTGATGGCCGACAGGTAACACGCACCCAAACTGGTTGAGACCGAACGCCGGGACCGTCAATACGATACTAAGCAAGGAGACTACGATAACATAGTATTTCTCCATTGCTTTCCCGTTTACCCGGTGTACCAAGACGAGCCTGGGGTAATTAGAAGATGAGCGAGCGATGTGGGCCATAGAGAAAGATATTTACTGAAGGTTGATGGCGATACATGTCGTGAAGAACGTCGCAAAGTTGAGCGTGAACTATGGATACAGATCAGCACTGCTGCTACTCGAATGAAACGGACGGCTGAGTGACTCACGTTCACTGCAAAAGCACCGAAATTACATAGCGATCCCGGGCCTGTCTGGGCAGCAGTCACTGAGAAGGCTATGCCATAGAGAATGCTGAGGGGTGTTAGCTATGACGACGACGATACGAAGCACCGGAGACTCACTTGAAGAACAGAGAGTAGCAAAGGAGCCGAAAGCTGACTCGGTCTAAGTGTGGCCTTCCCTTCGGAGACAGAGCGGCGGCACCATAGGCGAGAAGGACCAGAAAACAGAGGATCGTCCCGGGGATCGTGCAGGCGTAGGCCAAGACACCGCTGCAGCAGAGTCAGTCCTTGGGGAGTGGAGTCAGAGCGAAGTACTTACAGTGCGTCAGCCTGTTCTAGGGTAATCGAGGCGCGTTTTCGCAATGATGAGAATGCGTCCATGGTCCTGCACGCAGCAGTAGGTCGTCGCTGCACGAATGAGGAGTGGTTCTTGTGGGGGAAGTCTCACAGGAAAGAGTCTGCTGGCTTCTCTTATTCGGCGACGCTCTATTGAATTCGGAAGTTCTGGAGTATCCAAGAGATGTCTCCTGGCATGGACACACATCAGCAAATGAAGAAGATTGATGGCATGGTGGAAGAACACTCACCGGAGAGTGTCATGAAGGTACGATGGAGTGCTTGTGGGCAGGAAGGCAGTGGGTTATTATTGCGAGATGGGTTACACGTTGTGCAGCCGAGCATTCCCATCTGTACGTTGGTGAGAAGCCAAGCCCAAACATAGTGATCGCACTGGCGCCGCTTTCCATGGAGTGTATGTCTTCTAAGGTGGCTCTGCTTCTGGGCCATCTGGAACAACGACTGATGGCCCAATGGCATGCGCGGTAAGAATAGAGGTTGGGAATGTTGGTGCACGGTGAGAGTGTAGATCCTTGTTTGGCTATATGGCTTTGTGGCGCCCACGCTGATTATCGCCGGAAACATACTGTCTCTTGTCAAACGCCCATGATCACATCACTGCAAAGACCAAACATATGTACCAGCGAGACGCGATAGCGCTATTTTCAAAGACACGCCCTGTTGTTTTGTCAAGTGAACTCGCAAGGTTCCCGTCGATACCGATGTTGACGGAAAGTTTCGTCCGATATCACCCAATCGCCAAGGGTATGCCGTAACGACCTCTTCTCTTACTTTTATATTATGAGCCAAGCTCTCTCTGTCGATCCCAATCAGATTGGCGAAATGCCTCACCCACTTCTGGTACGATCCACGAAACATAGTCAATCACCCACCATTCTGACCGATATCAAAGCAACGAGAGTTCACGGTCTAAGGGGGAGTGGATCCATGGTGGTCGAAAGGTACGATCCAGCATCATCGTGCTTGACAGCGCCCGTGCCTTGATTTGTCGACTTTGCAGCAGATGGCCGAGATAGACCTCACGGGAGAACGTACGGTTGATGTCTACAAATAGGCATCGCAGTACGGACATGGTTGTCCGCTCACCCATCGTCCAATGTCGGGGTTCTACGGCGACGAGCGATCCAAATGGCCATGATGCATCAGGCGCTACATATAACACGGACGTACGAATATGTGACCTCGAGTTCATGCTAACCCGGTTCCGTATCGCAGAACAATCAAGAAGGCGCCCATCAATGCACGTTTGCAGTCACCTGGTGATTGGGTTGTGATGCTTCTCCCGCAGAGCAACTCGTGTTCTGTGATCTGTCAGATCGTTTCTCGCAGCCGCCAGCTGGGACGCTAGCGTATGTCTCCAATCTTCTTGTGGGATAATGGAAGGCCCCGCAGATACCAACAGCGGTTTTATTATATATAGAACCACTCCCATTGGCGCGAAGTACAGCCTTTGGGAATGTTGTGGTCTTGCTCCGCCGCGCTCGACGCGCTTACAAGTCGTTTCCTTCTATCTTTCGGCTTGAACATAAGTGTTTGCTTACTACCATGACGGGTTTCGAGTCTACGCAGACGATCAGCCTTGCCGCCATAGATCTCTTCAAAGACACACCAGCTCACGGCGGGGAATGCGATCTTGCTTTGTCGACGTCAAGATGCTGAAGACCGGTCGTATATACGTCGACAACGCCGGCGGATCCCAGATTCCGCAAGATGTAGTGAACCGAATTGCGGAAACTTGCTTGGTGCAGGCTATTGGGTGTGCGCGCAGAGTGTACGCAGGGTTCAGGAAGGGAAGGAGGCTGCGACGAAGCTGTTGAATGCGACGAGTCTCGACGGAATCGTGTTCGAGGGAAGTTCAACTGCGAATATGGACGTGCTGATGAAGCGTTTGGAGGCAGAAGGTGAGATAGGTTCGGGCGACGAGATCATAGTCATGGCCGGGGAGCACGAAGGTGGGTAATTTGCCTGGCTCAAGGATTGGCACTTACCCAATGGTCTCTGGCCAGAAGAAGCTTGCTGCTCGGCATGGCATCGAAATCAATTATCCCCTACCTGGCAAAAAGGCGTCTGGGCCGCTGGGTTATGGATGGGAGTACAAAAATACGAGGCTGGGGTACATGATGATGAAAGGGTGGATAACTGCTCGCTCTACGTCCTAATTGATACATAACCCCCAAGTAAGGAAGATTTCGATTTTTCGAGATCTGCGCGAGGACGCACGAGGGTAGTGGGGAGGGCGTACGGTAGGGCTGCTATGAGCACGAGACCATGGAAGGAGAGCCAAACGTGCGACCGAGGCAGATGAGCGTGAAGCCAGGATGTCATACGGGGTCGACTGCTCCCTAGCGCCGTACGAATACCAGCGCAATGATGAACATGATGCCAGAGAGGGCGAGCGTGGACCAGAACGACGCCGCGTAGCCTCTGAACTGGGATATCGGATCATTGGGCTGGCGGGAGTTGATGCCCTCCGTGATCGACGTCAAAACTAGATCAACATGACTTAAATACCAATACTGGAAGAAAAATGATGGTAGGGTAAGAAAGAATGTACTCACTAGCGACACCAATCGTCGAGCCGACCTGGTACGCCGTATACATCACAGCGCCCACTACGCCCTCCTCTCCCTTCCGCGCGTCGCCCATAACCGCCGTCGTGCACCCCACATACGCACTCGCCAGCCCGAGCATCCCCACCACCATCCCCGGAAACACAAACGCCCAATACCGCTCCCGCGTGCCCGCCAGCGCAAACAGGGCGGAGCCCGTGGCGGTGAGCAGCTGCGCGGCGACGAGGACCCATTTCGCGGGGAGGTACGGGAGGACGCGCCCGATGAGGTAGGACGCGACGCCACCCGCGACGCCGATGGGCAGGCAGCGGAGCGCGGCGATGAGGGGCGAGTCGTGCCAGAGGTTCTGGGTCGAATGAAGATGCAGTTGAGCCGGTGCATTGGTTGGAGTGTAGTGGAGATGGGACGTACTAAGAAGATGCTGACGAGCTGGAGCTCGCAGCCGAGACACCACCAGTACGGGCTGAGCGCGTAGAAGAAGAGCGGGGTGAAGTTCTTGTTCCGCCACGTCCGCGGCGGCAGCGCGGGGTGCGCCACGATGCTCTCGATAATGAAGAAGGCGATAAACGCAATCACGGACAGGATGAGCGTGGCGATGACTTGCGGGGAGGCCCAGCCTATAGGTATGTATACGGTTATGCAGTTCGTTAGCTGTTTCCAGTGAGAGGGAGAAGGAAAGGTGCTGTTACTAACCTGCATCGACGGCGTCTGAGATGGCGTACACGAAAAGGATGAGCCCGGCTGTGAGCGTCAGGACCCCGGGAATGTCGACGCTGCGCCGCTCAGACTTTGGGGGCGTTGTGTGCGCGGGCAGCAGGAACCACGCTGCGACAGACATTGGGATAACCATGATCGCACAAAGGTAGTGGACTGCATTGGATACCCGTTAATACTGCCCGTGCATTAGAAGTGTGAACATAGAGTATAAGGTGAGGGAGTGAAACGTGCAAGAGAGGTATTAAATGAAGAAATCACGCACCCCAACGCCATGAAGTGCGCGCGGTGAGGATGCCACCCACGACGAAGCCCGAGATGTTGCCCACAGTCGCTGCGAGCGAATATGATGCGTACGCCACGCTGCGTTCTATGGGGTCGGGAAACGTCGTGCGTATCATCGCGATCCCGGACGGGACGTTCATAGCAGCGCCTAAACACGCCACGGCTCAGCTTCTCCCGTCCTACATAGACTATAACCTATGTGAAAAAGGATGAACGCACCCATCCCCTGCAGCGCACGGAACACAATCGCCATGACAGGGTGCACGCTCGCGCCGACGGGAATATTGAACACGCCGACGAACGCAAAGCCGAGGCAGAAGATGGGCTTGGGGTGGAAGATGTCGGCGAGCGTGCCGGCGACGAGCATGAACGAGGCGAAGGTCAGAGTGTAGGCAGAGAGGATCCACTGGAGGGCGCCCGGGGCGAAGTGCAGGTCGGCGCCGAGCTAAATGAGTTGGTATGTTAGAGAAGGAGGGGTGAGAGAAGGGAAAGGTGCCCACCGAGGGCAACGAGACGAGGACAGCGCTTGCGTTGAACACGTCGAAGAACTGGGCCGAGCAGAAGACCCCCAGCAATACGAGCTTGCGGCGCGGCGAGAGGGATGCGTACAGCGCTCCTTCGACCTCGCCGTCTGTGGCGATTTCGCTGTCACGCCGCGCTTCAGTTTTTGTGTTGTCAGAGTCTGGATGTGGGAGTTCGATGCGACCGTTGATGACGATGGACGACGAAGACGGGGAGGACGTTGGGGGCTTTTCTTTTGCGGGCGGGCAATCATTTGTGAGCGTTGGGGTGCGGCTGACTTGGGCGGAGGACATTTGGGTTTGGAATGCTGCGAAGTAAGGAGATGGATATCATTGGATGGTCTTGGTCGTATATAAGGGAGCTTTGTACGATAGCTAACTGACAGCTAATAACTGGCAACCGAGGGAGGATCGGCGGATAGATGGAGGTTGACTCGGAGATTACAAGTTTGCGTCGAGGAGACTGCTGGTATCCTTATGTTGTAGACTTCCTTGAACAGTGGCGCATGAGCATAGAGCCGCATGTTTTGAATAAACCGACGGGGATTAGAGATTAGAATGCGAAGTGCTGACCGTGTATGTCCTCAAAGCTTAAATACATTTTTCTTCCACGCAAACGGGCCCCACGAAGAAAGTTAATCATTGCGTGCGCCTTCAGTGTGTTGAGCGTATATGATCCATGCTGGCGGAGTCCTGCGAACAAGTGAGGCAGGGTTTGACTGAAGACGAGACATCGATCACACGCATAACGTGATGCTTATCTGCACCATGTCACAATTCTACACCCCCACGTACGTCTTTGAGGCCGGGACTACACGTCTACAGAGGAAAATCGACGGGAATGGTTCGAGGCTCTGAGTCTAAGCCAATATGAGGGTTAGACGGCAAATGGAAAGCAGGTCATGAAAGCTTAACATAGTTCTCGCGTTGCGTGGATGTCTGTGTCCTCAAATTCATCTATGTTTTAGTGGCCGCAGTAGCTTAAACCACGACTTTGCCCTCACCTATCAAGCGGGAGAAATATAAGTAATTGGGCATGTATCACACACAAAATATACTAGTACACGAGAGGTAGATATAGTGAAAGACGACACGATATCGTGAAATATACAACAAAGCAATCAAGAGCGTAGACGTTCGGAGATGAATCAGGCTTCTGCATCGCTATCAGTATCGAGTGCCTGCGGATCTAAGGTTGGTGAGAGACGAAGATTTGTGGAAAGCGACGCTGGCGTGGAAGGAAGGCTTTTCGTGAATGTATCCGCATCGAACGAGTATTCGAGGGGAAGCTGGCATCCCGGAAGGAAGCGTGGCGATAGCGGGAGGCTCTGAGGGACTTCCTTGTATGATGCTGAGTCCTTCTCGTAAGATTCGGTGCCCTGCCTCGTTATTCGGCGCCCCTTGAAGCGTGGCGATGGCGGGAGGCTCCGAGGGACTTCCTTGTATGAATCTGTGCCCTGCATTGTGATTCGGCGTCCTATGCATAGAAGAATGGTCAGATAGAGTCACTAAATGAAAACTAGTAGCTCGTACTCTTTGCTTGGGATTCCTCCTTCGGTCCAAGCTGGTTCGACTGTCGCTTCGGCCTGAGCGAGCTCGCGGCAATGAGCTGTCCGTTGACGCTGGGTTTATGTGATACCTGAGGCATTATTCGGTTGTCCGGGATTTCTGCTGGTCGGATTCGCCCTGTATCAAACTGGACGTCCTTGTTCTGCGTCTTCCAGAGGTCGATGTATTGGAGGATGATCCGCTGCATCGCTTCGTGGAGGTGGAGGATGGGAGGTGGCGGCTCAATGAGGCCCCACTCTGGGCTGATTTGATCTGCCAGATCCAGGAGAAAGTCTTCAACGTGAGCGAGCTCTGGGTGTAGCCACTTTTCCCATCTTGGCCTGCGGAGTAAACTCAACCTACTGTCTCCCGAATCTTCAGATTCGCCGATCTCGTGATTGGCGATGTATTTCCATGCGCAGTTGAGTCCAAACTTGTCGGGATCCTCGAGCGCCAGGGGATCTTCTGGCGCGCTGTCCAATGGGACAGCAAGGAGCAAGAACACTACAATGCACCAGAAAACCGACTCTGCATCATGCCGAGGACGGTGCTCAAACTGCGTTACACACAGGTTGCGGTTTTTCTTGTGCTTCCTTTCCATTTCCTTGGTATAAACACCCCCATGACATGTGGTGCTATCGTCACAGAATGCCCGCAAGCCAGAGCGATCGTTGGAGTATACCTGGGCGTATCGATCGGCAAGATGAATTGGCAACTCTGGCATACTGGGGAACTGACTGTCAGCCACAAGCAGACAGCCAAGTGCAGGTGAACGAGCGATGAACTTCGGTGTTCCCTACATGTTCGATTAATCAGTAGCCTCCCAATGCACTCCGTGGAAGAACTCACGGTACGACAACGCAAGGGTTCATCATTCATATGGATGGTGTCTCGCCTTGCGACGAATGAAGGTGATACCGCCGCCTTTCGATCCAACTCTGCTGCATTGTCCAGGTCTCCAAGACGAGCCATGGGATCGGCGTTTTCTTGCCTGAATTCATCGCGAAGACATTAACAACCAGGACAGCCAATGGTGACAAACGTACTTCTCAATTATCTCGTTGACGAAGATCGGGCGATATTCAGTCCCCTTGAATTCCTCCTCATCTTCGCCCTTGAAGTCTTCGGCCTGAACGAAGATATTGCCGTGACTGATGTCGCGATGGATGATATTGCGCTCCATCACCGCCCAGCGGTGAGCTGTAAGTTGTTTAGCACCCGAGAAATAGGCCAATATGAATATGGTTCACCTTCGAGGATGTCGTACATGCATTTGAGGAAATCAACGAGACTGGGGCATTTTCGCAGGGATTCTCCCCAGGTATGCATGATCAGTCGAGTCTTGATGCGCGTGGTGCTCTCAACCGTCACTGTGATGGGACAACCGCGCTTCCACTGAACATCGTATTCTTTCTCGACTCGCAAGAATCCAGGGGCGGGGCCTTCCTTGTGGAGGATGTCGTACAGCTCGCCTTCCCTAAAGCTGGAATGAACGTCGCGATACGAGTCCTTGATCGTAATTGGTGTATCGCCAACTTTCGCTACCCATGTCATCCGATGCCAAGGGTCTCCAACGACTCTGACAACACAGTTTTCGTAAACTTTGTCGCCATCGCGTATATTCCAAGCGGGAGGACCGAGGACATCACCAGTATCAGCCAGAGTCACGCTTGGGTCTCGGGTTGCGAAGTCTGGGTGAGGAACGTAGAGCGTGTAGACATACGAGACCAGCGGAACGAGGTCAGACCAAGGGAATTCTTCGGACGTTTGGAGGCCAGCAGGGCAGCTGTACTGAATGATGTAGCCAACGGGTGAGATAGAGAGCCCGTACATCCCAACCAAGTCGGGGCGAGATTGGTTCGCGAACGCCAAATAGGCTCCAGATTGACGTGGTCCGTCCTTCCTGTCGGCCTTGCCTTTTTCTTCGATGATAGTTAATATATGGTGCCAGGGAATGCGCGCCGTGTCGTCTTCATCAAGAAGGAGGCTGATAGCTTCCAGCAAACCCACCAAGTCGGGGGCTCCCGCTTCGGTGTCATTCGGATGGTACTTCGGCGAGCGCGAATGGTTGTCACGGAAGACTACGAGATCCTTGCCTTTGGCGTATTTAACTTTGACAAAAGCCAAGTGTCAGTACAGCAGACGATTGGTGGAGTGTATACGTACGGCGTATGAGAACACTCGCACGACTGAGCAGTTGCGCGAGAAGACCGTAATCTGTCTGTCCGGTGGCGCGAAACTGGTTTACCAGTTGAAGGAGCTCCTTGTCGTTCAGGATGGTGGCAAATGACCTAGTCGTGGATTTGTGTAGCCGTAGCGAGCTGAAAGTCGCCGACGGAGTCAGGTAGCCAGTGCGGTCGATTATGTCGGACATCTGTCGTCTATTGACTGCAGGTGGTTTCGTCTTCTTCACGGGTGTAGTCTGGGAGATAATATGATGAGCCATGGTGGTAAATTGCAGAAGAGAACTCGCACTCTCAGAAGAGTTTATACTCACCTGAAATGGCCACAATCAAACAATGGACACGAAGTGGCAAGTGGAAGTGGCTTGGTGGTAAGAACGAACGAGTTGGTTCCAAATTGGGCCACAGTTGTTTGTCGGAGTACGTATCGGAGTTGAAAGCACGATCCATGAACAGCACTCCCTGCGTTTTCAACGAGTGTAAGTACCACAACGCTACGAAGCGAGTCACTGTTAATCCATCCAAAATTATTACCAAAATTACCCTCATACCTGAGCTACGCTGTCGCTCACCGGAGATGAAGCGATGATAACCCCTGCAACCATCGACAGATGTGTTGAGTATACGTCGCTTGTTAACGTTGTCGGGTGCGCAAGGTCTACCACAAGCGCCGGGCTCATGGATAGCCACAAGCTTATACCGTCGAAGCTGCCTCAAGTCGTTTCAGAATTAATATTGTCATTTGAACAACATGCGTGGGACGACACCTTCGACAAGCGGCGAGGGGAATGGGATGATTGACGGCGCTGACAGCGGTCATTAGGACGTCGATGGCCTTGCCCAAATACATCGTCGGCAGCCATGAAAGACCTCCTACGCAATTGTAATACCCATATTTTTCGCTCTCGACCCCGCTGCTGCTCGAATAGAGATTTCGCTTACAACATTGTCGTAAGTGTGATTGCGCAGAGACCCTCAAACCACGAGCTTCGTTCTTTTAATATGGACCGTGGTGACCAGACGGCTCGCGTTGGGGGGTTGCCAAAGTCCAATTTGCCGAGAGGAGGCGTCGTTGTGCAGTTCGCTTGAGCGGCCAATCCACAGAACATTCGCGCAGAAATTCGCCGTGCTTGCGATCGATGTGGTTGTTTTTACGGCTTCGGTGTTACTGAAAACGCTGGAGAGCCATGTAGGCGGGGAGGCGTGGGGGTATCGCTTGCTTGCTAGCACGCTGGCATTCCGAACAGTGAAGCAGAGCGATTTCGATGATGGGGAAAGGAAAGAAAGCGGTATATCAATTGCATCCTCCCGTGACCTGGGCCTTTATATACCCTCTGGGCAACAAGTGTGCGTCAGCCGCGATTTTCGACCCGCCGCTGAACAGCTGCCGACTCAAAGTGAGCCACGAGCGTAAAGCTTTGGTACGGATCGACTAAGTCGGCATTGGGGAGGAAAGGCGGTGGACCATACGTGTGGTCCTTGCACTGGGGGTGAGGAACGGCAAAATTCGGATGAGGGCGATAGAGGGAATAATTGGGGTACTTGCCAGTTGTATGCAGTGGATGCGTCCGACACATCTAGAGCGCCCGCAGGCCGACCGGGCTCCACGACAATCCATACAACGAGCCCGCTACGCGGCGTCGTCATGGCCGTCGTAGAGTAGAGCGGTGGCGTACACTGAGTACTGAGCACTGAAGATGGCGCGCTTCGATAGCGACTTCTTGCCTGCGCCGAGTCCAGCACCCGATATGCATACCAGTGGTCAGTGGTCAGTGGATCACAAACGAACGGCCGGTTTGCGTTCAATAATCCAGACAAGACTCGGTCCGCATGCAGCCATCCTTGTGCCACGATAAACACGCCGCCGCAAACGATCAGCGGCTTCATTACCAGCCGTAACGCCCGAGAACGCCCGAGTCTATCGTACGGAAGGACGTCTTGCAAGTGGGGGACATCCCTTATAACTGGTGTTGCGAAAATGGACAGCACGCTGGTGTCGGTCAGTCTTTCGATGGATTATGGCGTTTATAAGTGTTGATAGATCCTTGTCGGTGCTTCACGGATTTGCTGATGAACACGCCCATGTTCTTGTTCATGCACCTTATGTACTAAACGTTAAACATCCGGCCAAAATGCATCCACGCATCAACGCATTCACATATCCACGCAACGCATGAATATACGACCGCCCAAATTCAGCCAAAGTCCCGCTTCCACGACCGATTCCCCAAGAGAAGGGAAGGAATCGGTCGTAGAATCGTGGACCCGGGGACTCTGGTTTGAATCCGGCGCTGCGCGCGAGCGTCACGCATGTGTTGGATCTTGGCCCTCCCATGCAATGTAACCGCCCTCCGCCCTCCGCCCTCCGCCCTCCGCCGGGCTCATTGATGTCCGGAGTGTTCTTGGTGTTCTTGGTGCGGTGCCATCAGCGCTGAGTGTAATCCGACAATCCGACAATTGGCAATCCGACAATGTGCAACGTGTGGGGGGAAGCAGAAGCGTCGGAATCCGGTACATGGTACATGCACGCGTATCTGCCGTATCTGCACATATCTACCCAACCACCTCGTACTCCTCCCCCTCGCTTCCACGCTCATAACCGGCGGCGTACCTACAGGACGAACTAGCAGTTTGACCAACAACGGCTGCAGACATCGACCTCAGGAGTATCTCAAATGGTGCAGAATGGCGCTAATCACGCAGGCAGCACGTGTACACATAGCCTCATCAAACTATGGTCGCTTCCATCTTGCAGAAGACCTTTGTGTGGAATTTGCAGCGTGTTCATCGTGAGGCCGGAGTGAGGGAGTACATAAATGCGACAGCCCTGGAAACCCCCGTGTATCTGATCCCTCCAGGCATAGATGTCCTTTGGATATATCAAATGACTGTAATCATGGTGGAGCCGTGATACATCAAAGACCACGACTACTGTATGGCCTGTTTGATACATCACACAGTAGAACCTTATGTCAACGTCCCCGGCAAAGCCCGTCCTCTTGTCGTCGTCGTCGGTTTCCGCCCCATTCCCTGCGCCCCGCCCTTCCGCGCCCGCTGTCCACTTTTGGAGCATCGAATCTGCGTCGAATCTGCAGATTCCTTACCACGTTGCCTAAATGTCGAACGGCCAGGTGCCCATCTGCCACGTTGCCTGAAAGCCTCCCCGGGTGCGCTTCCTTCCTTCCGCTTCTTCCCTCACTAATTTCGGCCACGGAGGAACATAGAGTAGAGACATAAAATTTGACATATCAATATCCACATTCTCGGGCACCCCGCCGTGCTGCCAATTTGTGTGTCATCATTCTGTACAGTACAGCATTGTCATATAGCGGTGCTATCATTTCTGCAGGCTGTTTCATTTCAAATGTTTTTTATAGAAATTATTTATGCAAAACATACTGACAAAAAGCAAATGGTCGCGGCAATGAATCGTCGCCTGAATAACACAGGTCCGTTGTAACCTACAGAGTCGTTGCCAGACGGCCCGCCTGGCGACGACTCGCCAGGCAGTACTCAGCGTGAACAAGTCAGCTGACTTACCCCTGACATGCCAGCGCAACGAATTCACCTAAGTCCATCGGCGCTTATTCTCGCCAGTGCAACGAATTTCACGCAAGTCCGTCAAGATTTCACTCAAGCTACTATCACACTTTATTCTCTCTGTCTGACACATATTGTTTCTTGTATTTCATGCATATATCATTAAACCATGTACACAGACACATCAAACTACATAAGGACTAGCAAAGCGACGATTGTAAGAGGAAAACGGCAGCGGTAGGGACGACACAGCAAAATGCCCACGCAGTGGGACGTCTGGACCCAACTACTTACTTGTTCTCCTTGCCCTTTCTCGCGATCACTGTGGCCTCGATCTCCTTGCTTGGTGCTGGCTTACGAACACGTTTAGTAGTGACGATCAAGTCGGGGTCTTCGCCGGCCTTGCAAGTCCGCTTGCGCTTTGGGGGCCCGTTGGTACCAGCCGTAGGAGCCTCCTTGGCAGCTGCTGGTTTCTGGGCGTGCATGGTATTGATAACGACGTCGGGGTCTTCGGCAGCCCTGGGACTACGCTTACTGTTCGCGTCTCCGCCGTCAGCTGCCGTGTTCGCATCTACCGTGGATGCAGGCTCCGTTCCGTTGGTGTCTGTCGTACTAGTGGCCGTGGGTGCAGGCTCCATTTTGCTGGTGTCTGCCGTAGTTGTAGGTTCGTTGGCGGTAGCTTCCCTTGTACCCAGAGTTACGTGGTCGATAGCAGCACTTGTGGCGGAGGTATCGGGTACGGTAGCAGCAGAGCTAACCGTAGGAGCAGTAACGGCGGCGATCGCGGTAGCAGCAGAGCCGAACGTAGGAGGTGTGAAAGCAGCAACGGGAGGAGTTACAAGGGGGGCATGGTGGTGGTAGGGAAGTCCGGGCAATGGCGCAAATAGCTCTTCAACCATGGATGGGAATTTCCCTGGTGGTCCGAGGCCCTCGAAGCCGTTGACGCCAATCGGAATTGTGGACGTTTGAGTTAGTTCGGCAAGTGCCTGTTCCGGGTCGAAATCCTGCCACAAGTCGTTGTCGAGATCCGTCTCCTCGTGGTTGCCTAGCGTGAGCGCCATCGAAGTGATTGTGGCAATAGGTGAGGCAGCGGAATGGGGCATCTCAGCGGGAGAGCTGGGCTCGGATTGGGGTTGAATGGGACGAGGGACCTGGGAGGTGGAGTTCAATGCCCGTGACGCACAATCCTCGGGAGCTAAAAGTTTATTAGTACGTGAGAGGAACTGCAGTGGGCAGACAACGTACTATATACAGTGCGGAGGAAGGTCGCAAATGGTGTCACGAGCTTTGACGTGAAGTTGGGGGTGGCATCGGAAAATGAGAGGCCGGCCATATTCTCGCAGGAGTGAAAGCTGGAAGTGCTGCTCAGACGCGGGAGAAAGAAATAGAAAAAGGAACGTACGCGGCAGTGTTAATCCTTCCACCGTTTGTGGGATCAGGTCCACCGGCAAACAATGTAAAAGACCACCCAGTTCGTGAGTTCAGCTCTTGGGCGAAGGCATTAAAATGAATCGGAATGCTCTTTATCGCCCTGGGTATGATTAATGATGATGTATAATGAAGACAAGGTTGAGACACTCACGCAGCGTAGCTACTAGGTGTAATTTCTTCCTCCGGCTCTTCTACTGGCTCGCTCAACCGTTTTTGGTACTCTTCGTTCATTTGAGCTTTCACTGCGGGGGTTTCATCGTCGAACGCGGCTGTTGAGTGAACATGGAGGAGCGCGAGGAACTCCTTTCTTGTGGGTACTTTGCCGTTGAGCTCTTTCACAATGAGAGGTTTAATGCGGGAAGAGTAGTACTTTTTACAGTACATTTGGACAAGTTGGGGACGGCGAGTTTTCTTTTGGTGGGTGACGAGAACAACGGCCCGAACTTTTGCTGATGCGTGGTTATGATACCAGCGGTTGAGATACTATGTTCAGGGTCAGCGACAAATATAGCCACTACTCCGGTTCCAACTTACTTCCCTCTTCTTCTCTACCTTCGCCGCTAGATCCTTCCTCCTTTCCTCAGCATCCTGGATGGAGGTATCTTCCACTATTGGATACCGTTCGAACCACTGTCGATAAAGCACCGGCCAGAACTTGTGCAAGGTGCTCTTTTTCCGGTTTTCCAAGAACGTGTCGATAAGGCTCTCAAGGAAAGCCTTCTGTTCGGCATTAACTTTAGAGGGGGGGGCCATCGAGGGTTATAGAACACAGGTTTGAGCTTGATGCTTGGGGGGCTACAGCACACGTAGGTGATATACCCAGCACACCTCATCTTTTTTTAAGCTTTTTCAGCCGCCCCCTCTGTACGTCTTCTGCGTCTTTTCATTTGCCACATGCCATAAGAACTCCCCCTGCCTCGCGCCAATTCCTCCAGCAACAACTCCCCGTCGCTAGTCAGCTGTATCAGCAACATTTCCATGGATCCTGCTACTGCTGCCCACATTACCAACCTCCTTGACCGCCTTTCGGTGGGGACTATCGTTCAAGCTCCTGGTACGTTCGTTTCAATGGCACCTAACTTCTGCTTACCCGTCTTCACAGTTGCTGCGGGCTTCTTCGAGTGCCCCTCTTGCCACACAATCCACCCTCTCACTGTTGCTCATACACCCGCTGCTGCTGCTGTCACCGCTGCTGCTGCTGCCGTCCCCGTAGCTGCTGCTGCCGTCCCCGCGGCGGCTGATGTCGCCCCTGCCGCCCCCGCCGCCGTCCCCAATGCCCCCGCCGCTGCCGTCCCCGCGGCGGCTGATGTCGCCCCTGCCGCCCCCGCCGCCGTCCCCAATGCCCCCGCCGCTGCCGTCCCCGCGGCGGCTGATGTCGCCCCTGCCGCCCCCGCCGCTGCCGTCCCCGCTGCTGCTGTCCCCAATGCGGCGGCGGCGGCGGTTCCACAGCCTGCACCTGAACACCCCCCTGCCGGTTCTAATCCTAACGGCCCATGGTATGCTGTTGTAACTGGCCGCCAAGTTGGCCTCTTTCAGGATTGGTAAGCATTCAATATTTGCCAGGAGGTCTGACTACTCATGCATATGGTTCGAACAGGCGTAGAGTCGTGGCCCCCCTTGTCCTAGGAGTTCCCCATTGGGACAGCCAACGTTTTTCTACCTACGCGCAGGCCCGCAGGCACTACAATGACATGCTTGCGGCAGGCCTTGTTCACATTCACCACGAGTAGACTACAGTTGTTGTACCTGAGATGTTACCATTCCCAATATCATTGCTACGCGTCCCCATTCAAATTGTGTGATATAAGTGCTATCTACACCAGGGATTGGTACATGAGCTGCTCGCTGGAGTACATATCAAATAGTTCGGCCTTGCCAACCAAGAGATGACACATGATGTCATCAAAACAGCATATCACTTGGTCGATCTCCCTCTCTACCTGTTCCGCTGCCCGGTATTCGTCTCCCACCCCGACGACTTGTAACAAAGCGTGCCCGCACCGTTGTATAGTGATTTTCATACTTTCGAACTCCATTGCAGCATCATCAATCTCGTTCCTCAGAAGGGAGAAGATGAAACACTGGCATATTTGCTGGAAATATCCACGTACGGAGCCTTTAATGAGCTCCTGGGTCTTTGCGGCAACCTGGGAGACCAGGGCCATCCACGCAGGGACATCGTCAGGATCGGGATATGCGCTACAGGGATGTGAGGTCAGGAGAACTCTGGCATGTATTAGTTACGCACCTGGGCGGGGCTTCGGCTGGAGCTGCACCAAGGATAGGCTTGTTCCTATAGATAGATAATTGGTAAATGAATGTTATATATGAATATGAGAACGTACTTGACTCTTTCGTGGCGGTAGCGGCGGGCCACTCGGCGAGAACTGATAGCAACCTTTTGCCTATAGTCGCCGGTTTGTGCTGAATTTCACGTTTATTAATTGATCTAGGGCCCCTACTTACTTGTGGTAACTTCGCTTGCTTTTCTCTCGATTGGCACGAGCCTTATCTTCCGGAGTTTTGTAGATTCGGGGGCGACCGCGGGGCATGGTTGAGGAAATAGGTGGTGGATGGTTATTGTACAACTCTAAATCTTGAAAGGCGGCTGTCTGACCTTTATTCATTTGGCTGAGTGTCAGTTGTTTCTGCATTTGGACACCAATGAGCGGTTGAATACCCGTAAAAATGCCACCAACTTACACATGTATCTCATATGAAAGACTTCCTTGATTTATTTTACATCCCCTCCATGTCTATCGCACGTTATAATATTATCTTGTATTGCTCCTATTCCGAGGAAGTCAGATGACTTGAGTTCAATTGCCTAATATGGTGGTAAATCTCGTTAAGCGCCCCACTTACGCTCATTCCTTACCACCATAACCACTGCTTTCCGGTGAGTTAACATTTGTCCTAAAGCCCCCGTCCTCTAGATTTCAACCGAGTTCCGTTAGACATGCGGAACTTACTCTTCTGGGAAGTAGATGAGCCAAATGATCTGACGCGAAGCATCGATGCATTCACGTTTGAAATGCTTCCGTACTTCACCAATGCGTTCGACCGTGGCGAACACAAGGACTTCTTTGTGGCAGCACTCCCCCTTTTCTCCGACCGCTTCCCAACAGCCTCCTCCGAACAAAAAAGGGTGCGTTCTTCTTCCGCTATTGCACTTGCCCCGTTTGAAGTAATCCGCACCACAGCTGTTTGCCAAGGAACTCATTTACCAAGACGGCATGACCTTACTTGGAGGTAATGTCGACCCTCCTGCACCATTCGACGGGAACTGGAGAGAGGCTATCACATTGGAAGCTGACCGTGAACGCCGGGTACGTTCATTGCAAGCATAATCTTGTCGGATGTAACTTACATTCAACAGCGCAGCTATTGGCGACAGCATGGTGAAGGTGACCCCATCGAACACCAGTACATTATCGCCTTTGCGACGATTGATGGGGCCACCGATTCGTACTCACAATTGTAATGCACTGTTGATTGATGTATTGATCGTGAGATATATAAACTGACTGTGAGATATATACATTGACTGTGAGAATCGGAGTGTGTGGTACTAAACAACCTAGGTATCCAGCGTGGCAACTTGCGGGTGCTGGCCACCGACACTGAATACCCCTTCTTGATCAACTCATCTTCGTCGGACAGGACTGATATAAAAAGGCAGGCCCTTTTATTGGTAAGTGCTCATTAATACAATGCAACGTCGCAAGAGGGCTCACATGGACATTCAAGTGTATGAAGACTGGGAGCTTGGCGCTGGCTCGAGTACTCCGTCACAGCCCCCAATCACTGAGTCAACAACTCACCGGCATGTCGACTATGTGGCTCGCAAGAGGGGAATCTCTACCAAGACCTCATACTACAGCACTGAGGCCCTATCTACTGTCATCACGGACGATCATGGGCATGACGAGAGCAGCACTTACGATTCCGTGTGGGACGAAACAACGGGGCTTCATAGGATTGAGCACGACAGAGACGACGATGAGGAGGTTACTTGCCTCCCGAGGACTACTCGCAAACGCACGATGGCAGGGGTTCGTCCTTGCCAGTGTTTCTGTATGATCGAAGGCTGACATCTCGCTCACTAGGATCAACCGTTGTTAGTGTGGATGCATGAGCGCGATACCTTTGTTCAGGAATTCCTACGGTTGGAGGGACGAGCTTACCCAGATGCTGGGTGCCCCGGCGTTCACACAGAGCTTGCCTGTGGAAAAGACGCGCTTTTCCGGTGTCCCCAATGTTTCGACCCTCGATTGTTCTGCCAGGACTGCATAGTGTTGCTGCACCAGGCTCTCCCACTCCATGTCGTCGAGGTAATGAGTCTTACTCCAGTTACGGCACAGTGATCAGAGCACTAATAACGTGTAGATATGGAATTCAAGGTTTTTTCAACGCTGCAGTCTACGATCGCTGGGCTTGCGGTTTCAATTGGGCCATCCCATTGGCGAACCCTGTCTGAACCCAAAGCCAGCAAATAAGGACGAGTTTGTAGTCATCTCATCTCATGGCATCATCTCCATCAACCTCGACTACTGCGCTTGCCTGTCGGCCGCCGATACTAGTATTCAGCTTCTCCGGAGCCGGCTATTCCCAGCGACCACAATCGAGCCTCGAACTGCAGCCACCTTCGATGTCCTGCGCCTTTTCCAGTTACTCACGTTCGGTTCCAAGGTCTCTGGCTTTGAATTTTACCACTCACTTGCGCGACTTACAAATAACCTCGGCCAAATATTACCTGTAAGTCTTGTTTAGATATGGGTGTACATTTCTCTAATGCAAATAATAGGACCGCTATACCGCCTTCATGAGAATAGTTCGGGAATGGCGACACATCCGGCTTCTGAAACGTGCTGGGCGCGGACATGAGCCGGGTGGTGTTTTGGGTACGGCTGAGGGCTCATGCGCAGTCCTCTGCCCTGCCTGCCCTCATCCCGGAAAAAATCTTCCACCCAATTGGCAGGCAGTGCCGGGACAGCAGTAAGTTCTTTGATAAGCCGCTCCGTTTCTTTACTGACTACCAATAGATGGATTTATTCTCTTTTTCTGGCAATCGATGCCAACTTCCGACTCAAACGGCTTGGCGCGTCCAACGACATTCGTGACCCTGGCCTCAACAAAGGCTACGCATACTTTGTGGAGGAGAAAAAGTTCAAAGAATTTCTTGAAAGCTTTGACGGTGCCCCACCTGACGAGGCGAGTACGTGTAATAACTACGACGCCGTCAAGCTTGCCAGCATTCGAGGGGGGAAGGGCACTACGACTAGTGGGGTCGGCACCATCGAGTGCAGTCGCCACGACATGAAGCGACCCCTTTCCGTGGGAGACTTGCAGAAGGGCGAACGGTATGGGTGCTTCCTGATACATCCAACGGTCTCATTAATAAAGTCTATAGATACATTAATATGGACTATCTCTATTTCTCAAGCTTGCGGAACCACGCACCTCAGGTCGTCGTAACCTCATACGACATCGCCTGCCAATGGTCACGTAATCTTCAAGCTCGCGCGGCAACCTACCCCGACTCTCTTGTTGGCGTACAGTACAACGAACTCAGCATCAGATACCTAGTACCGAAGTTTCACTTATATGCCCATCGCGACGACTGCCAGATCAAATACTCATTCAATCTCACACCTAAGGTTGGTCGTACCGATGGCGAATCACCTGAACGTGGATGGGCCGCAATGAACCCTGTCGCGAGCAGCACCAAGGAGATGGGTCCCGGATCACGTCGGGACACACTGGACGATCACTTCGGTGATTATAATTGGCGTAAGGTTATTTCATTTCGTGAGGCGTCTAACTACTGAGTAGACTTAATGCTGATGACCCTCTGTTCGTAGATACTACTCTCCTCCGTAGAGCCCAAGAAGCTGTTCAGATGCGCGCGGAGCATGTTACGGCCTTTGTCGAATTCTCGAATTCCCTTCCGGCAGCAACCACTCGAAGCTTCTCCGAGCTTGTCTGGGCCTGGGAGGCCGATCCAACGGAGACGAACCCATATCGAGCGACAGTAGAGACTGTCTCGCAAGCTAAAATACGACTGGAGCTTGCAGAAGAAGAGGCCGCGACGATTGCTCACGAAGATGGCCTGCCCGCTCATGACAGCGTCAGCCCTAGTGTATTCATTGCACAAGGCCTTGAGCTTGAGGAACAGCAAGCCCGTCTCCGAATCGACGCCAGCGCCCTTACTGCAAATGCGACCGAACATCAACGGACCCTAATAATTGAACGTCGAAATAGACTCGCGCGCCGCATAGCAACCTGGCGCAGTATCCAAGACATCTACATGCCCGGCGCCATGGCACACCGGTCCACGGAGCCCGCAAGCATTCTGGCGGAAGACGACGCACTTCGTCTTCCCTCCCAGACGCCGCTACAGATGCCGCTACAGACCACCACCCTTGCTGACTACGAGTGGCGGCTTCGGTATGGTCAGGCATTCGACTCACTGGCCGAACTCCGTCGACATTTGCTGGTGCTCAGCTCCATGTACCAGTCCAAGGACCGATACGTCCGAGGCCAACAGCATAATACCCGCAGTGTCGCCCTAGTCAAGAAAGTCCAGGCCCGCTCCAACTTCGCCGCTAGTAAATATCGCAGTGGCAGAGCAGCATTACTAATGTTATCGCCGGCGCTCGGAAAGTCTGATTGGCAGTCAATACTACGTCCCTTGCTCGACAGCGACATCCGTGGTTTGAAGGATGGTGAAGATGCCAGTAGCTCAGAGGGCCGCCGAACATTGTCATGGATATGGATGGCTCAACGGACGAATGACGCTGAGATGACAGAGGGCATGAACGAAGGTAAGCTAATGTTTCACTCAATTGTATGAACGACAGACTCAAATTGAGAAGCTCTCAGGATTGAGTGGTGCAAAGCACGTGCTAGAGCGCAACGGTGGCAAGAAGAGTGCATGTTATTGACTGAAGAAATGCGTAGAGTAGTACAATTTCATACATGGCAAGCGAAAGTTTGGGAGGATCGTGCGACAGCATCTACAAATGAAGGTGCTCGTGCCTATGCCTGGCGTCAGGAGAGCACACGTCAGACCCTGATATCTATGTGTCAGACGACGTGGAGGCATGTGGACAGATATATGCGGACAGGAGAGGGGGCTGTTGTTCCTGGCGAGGCTTTAATTGAGTCTTGTACACCGTCTACTACATCATAGATAGAGTACACCGTCTACTACATCATAGATAGAGAAATGAAAGCCATGCTTTGAGGCCATGCTGTCGTTAGTAACCTCACTACCAAAACAGTAAGGTACGGGATTCATAACCAGAGAAGTAGATCCATCGTAGATACAGCTCCCGATGGGTTCCCGGTTGGGGGAACAAGGCGCGGGAACGGCTGGGGGTGCCGTGGCTGGCAGTGGCGAAGGGGTGGTGCTCGCCTGTGGGAAAGGAAGGCAGGCAAAGAAGCCACCGACCGAGTGATACATCACGAAGCGCCCACACTGTACCTGTGGTCGTTGATGTATCACGGCCCCACCGTGGTTACGGTCTTTTATATATCCGTAGGACAGCTACAGGTGATCCCTCATCTTCCTCTCCCCGAGATCCTTTAACGCGGTCTGTGTTGATCTCAGTCATGCCTTACGTCGAGGAGACGGGAATCAAGTGAGTGAAAGGTCCAGGATTTGATATTGGACGCCAGAACACTGAAGCTTGCGCGCGGTTGAAGTACATTCCACAATGTCTCAATTGAAGGTGATTAATTCCGTCAAAGTTTGATGGTGCTGTAGTATTTGACTCGGGCGTAGCTATTATAGTCAAATTTGATTGTAGTTGGAGTCCGGGACCAACTGTCTCATTCCATGAGCTCACATGGGATGGCGAAATGGGAGAGGAACTGTTTGTGGCGAAAAAGTGCAGCAAGGCATTCCGATGGAAGCCGCGTCAACCTAAGGAACTGTGAGTGTCAAACTGTCCTCGTTGTTGCCACAAGATGCTATTGTGTTACATAGGGCGCTCAAGCGTGAAATTGTCATCAAATATGTCAAAGACGGATATGAACGAAATGACTTGGTGGTACCTTACTCTCTCATTGAAGAGATGGCTGAGCGAGCAGAGTACAACGTCAACGAAGAGGCTCACATCAAGATCAAACATACATTCTCATTTGGGGCGGCCACTTGCTGGTTCAAGGTGGAAAGGGTGAGCACAAAGTTTCTATTGTCTTGTATTGGCTGCTATAATAAGCACTTAGCGTCGAAGATACTCGCATGCTGGGCTGAGACTAAATTTCGTCCTTGAATTTGCGAATAGCGAAGACTGCCTTAGCTTCATACAACACGATCTCACAAAGACCAAGTACAAGTTGCCCTACTGTTTGTTTCGATCCCATGCTAACAGCGAGTTAAGGGAAATGGGGTATGATACCTTCTTACGGACACAGGATGACGAGTTTTCAATCCTCAAAACCGTGTGGCAAACCCTCACCCCTCTCGCTTCCAATTGTCTTAATGGTTCGCTTCCTTCAATCACTCTGTGACCATCACCTAAAGTTTCCTACAGCCCAAAGGGTTGCTATTCAGCGGCGTCTTCCGAAGTCCCAGTTTGAAGACGAATATCCCGAACCCGAGGCACAATTGATACGTCAACGTCAACAAACTTCCACTCAGCATAATCGTCCATGTTATCTCATACTACACCTTGCCGTAAGCTTCGCTGCATTCAATGACACGATAGGCGTGGATGTTGCTACTTGGAGTGCAATCAACGACCCACTCGCATTTATCCCTCCTTCCAATATTTTCTCGTCTCTCAAGCACTTCCATGTCAAGATCCCCTTGCCCACTCCTCCAAATTACAACTACAATTCTTCCCTTTCTGGCGAGCGGCTTCCCAAGGAACTCGCCCTTGCAATTTCCGAGCGCGGAATCTCGTTCTCAACGGACTCAAAACCTCCGGCGAATAATGTTGTACTTCGTAGTATGCACCACACAATCACCACTGAAGCTAGCATGAGAGGCATGTTTTTTTGGGGGGGCACAGTCGGTGGGAGGTACAATGGAGATGACCTTCGCGATATTAGCCCGTCCGTCCTCAACGACAGTGAAGACCTGCCCCTCAACGAAAATCCCCAGCAGGAGTTAGCCTCAGTTCCAGCGAACAGTGCAAGAATCCAGTATACGGTGGTAGGAACCAAGCGGCCCAAACCCAATGACTCAAAGTAATAGTAACACCCAAATGTAACACCCGATTGTGGGGTGTATTCAATCAACCACAGTTATACTTATACATAGCTTTGGCTTCGTGCTCCGAGATTCGGTATCTTAGTGCCAGCCCGAACGTTGACGATTATCAATTGATATTCACCAATTACCACCTCTCCGTCGGTATGTCCTCGCATCTGTGTTACGTCTGTGTATACATTATGATGAGGACTCGGAAACTGAGGAGACTGTAGTTATCGAGTAATAATGAAGCGACGTGCGCCCTTTCTCGAGGGGTTGAGCCGGGGGAACAAGACACCGCCCAAATCCCGCATGTTCTAGCCTGGAATGCGTGTCTCGCCTTCATACGTGCACCAGCACCAAAGCCACGCCGTTTGAGGACGACTTGCTGTGTAGCACAAGGCTATTCATTGTTGACTCCAGCAGTAGCAAAAGCATCGCTGTGAGCGACTCACTAACGGAACTTGCACATCCAGAGGCTCTGTTCCTCTCTATCCCCTCTCTACGTGTACGACCTACCCCTTGTTCGCACGACTGGAGGTAGTCTTCCGTCTCTGGTGGGCTTGGTCTCTGGTGCTATGAAACGGGACTATGGCGAGAAAGCCGGCGGAGGAGCGAGCCGATTGCTTGCCGTGCTCTACGCTCTACGCTCTTGGGGACGATATCGCGGGCACTGGCATAATGCGCAATTCGAGCGACGAGGCGTCCCGTCCCGTTATTTTATTTCCAATCGAGCAGGCGAGCGAGAGCGGGTACTCCGCGCACAAGATAGTCGGCGAAGGAGACGACTGTATGTCGATGAAAACTCCAGCATGGGCACGAGTGAGCTGATTCGGTTGGCGCGTGGCGGATGGGGGGCTGATCGAAAAAGGGACGATCCATTGTCTGACACCTTCGCTCAACTGTCCTCATTGTCGGTATAGACGAGCACTCAGCGCTCGTGCTGGCTCAAAGAGGAACACAAATCCAAAGACGTCCTATCATCACCGCATTCCCGGCCGATCTGCCTTCCGCTATCCCTCTCCAACTTGTATCAACACTCAGCAATGTACGATGTTCGTTTGTTTCGGGTTCGGGATAGAGGCAGACGGTAAGCCACATCCTCCAGAATTTTCCCAGGTCCAAAGCTGACATCTTCATGGTATCAGACATATGTACAACACACCTCAAACCGCGGACGGCTTTCGAGGCTGATACATGTGAACTCCAGCTCCATCGCACAGAGCATGCGCGTGAACGCTTTACGACTCACCCTGAGCTCGTTTTCCATTCTTCGAAAAGTACCACCCACGGTCACCCCTGCCCGCAACACTGTTGACTCAAGCAGTCAGCAGTCAGCAGTCAGTATTACTTACTCGGGGTTTGACTAGGAACTCCAGGCGAAGAAGTTACGGATGAGAGAGGTGGGTGATTCCTCGTTCACCGAGCAGGTCGTTGGTGCGTCCTTCACCGCGTGTGGCAGAGCATCTCCATGTCCTGATGCTTATATTTTTCGCCACAGACAGCCGCGCCAGTGGCAGTCTCCGTTCCACTGGATACGAACCACGGAGAAACGCACGGAAGCGTCAACCACTTGATGACACGCCTCACGACGTACGCAAGGCCCAGCTGCATCAGCGAACTGCATACGACGAAGGAATCCGGGCGCGTTCGGGAGAAACGCGGCGAGCCCAAGGCGTACGCGTGAACGTTCAAACGTTCAAACCTTCGTGCCACAGAGGCGCGGCATACCCCGCCAGCGCTCAGCCCTCAAGGCCTCAAAGCTCTCGCTCCCTGCTCCCTGCTTCCTCAACGAACGGCTATGCGAACACGTACCCCACACCTTCCGCTCTCTGCGGCCTGCTCGAGTCCCAAGACCTGCGCTCCGCATTTGGAGATGTGTACGTATACGTATACATCCACGCGCGTTCTCTACCTCTCCGCTGGTTTGGTCGCGAGGCGATGCAGCTCCCTCTACCTCTGTCGTCCCGCAGCCTCCGCCTCTCCACTCCACGTCGAGTTCCCGCTGGACGCCAGAGGCCTGAGGCCCACAACGCGACATCCTGCGCACTGTCCCGCCGCATATTCATATTTTGCATACTGGTTTTCGTACATCGCCGCCACCGTCTTACCGTCTTTTTGGATAATGGAATAACGATCACAAATATTCGTGACACCATCCGCCAGAGAGACAGCGCGTAAAGCGGAGGCAGTCCTCGCTATCCCCGAATTCCAGCACGGCATTCGCTCGCACAGAAAGACCCGGGTAGTATCGATGCTGCATAAGTACAAGCGCCTATCTCAGCGCGTGATACAAGGCGATAGGAAACCGAGTGCTCACCATTCTCACTCTGAACGAGCAAGTGGCGTCCCCGAACGAGAATGCGCGCGCGGTCTCGGTCATATGCTGCTCCCTCCGCCAACTCTCTGATGACATCATAGGATGGCATCACAGCGTCACTTCGCTCATGTTTATCTTTGGTATATTGGATGACGACGTCGCCCTCGAGCACCCTATCCAAATCGATGAGGTCATGTCGCTACGAGCAGCACAGTCCAGTATCTCGTTAATCATTAATCATGGCTCACAGTAGCTTAGGGCGATGGGGCATCCACCGGAATGCCTTGGCGCACTTTCGCGTTACGAACAGCCGTTCTGGCTTATTGCACCACCAGTTGTGCCCGTGGAGCGCGACAGTCGCACCCGCCCCCCAACTACAGTCAAATTCAACTTGAATCTCTGTGCCCGAGTTGAATATTTAAATTTTGGATCCTACAGCGCTAGCGCGTTTTCATCGAATTACGCACCTTCAATGGAGACATCGTATGACGTCCTGCAAGGCGCGGAAGCTTCAGCGTCCTCGCCCCAGATCGCACATCCTGGACGGTGTACTGCGCGATTCCTGTCTCCGGGTCGTAAGGCATGACTAGATCGACGCTGAGTGCGTTGGACGGGAGATTCGGGGAGGGAAGACGAAGGATCAAACGGAGGGGTGTCCGGGACTGCTGCATCTAAGCATAAGCATATAAGTAGCTGGCTCACCACAGCCTCACTACGGATGCCGTCTGCGTCGCATGCCTGATTGGCGCGAACCACAAGCCCCTTCATCTGATGTGACCCTTAGACGTCATAGGCTTGCTCCCTATGCCAAACACACCCCACAGAGTGCGTATCGTATCGCCATCCCATCTTCCCGATTCCTGCGGGCTCCACTCCACTCGGCGAGGCCGCAGTTAGACGAGACGGTCCTGCCACTTCGTGGTCGAACCAGATGATGGATCGCACGGCTCTAGCGAAAGTCTCCCGAGGCCCGTCCGCGTCAGCACCGTCACCCTATTGCATTGCATCTCGCTTCGGTCAGAGTACAACTCGCTGGTGACCGCGGGAGAGTCCGTCTTCGTATCTCTCAGCTAAATCTAAATCTAGGACTCACCATGCCCACTCGTCTCATTCTGGCGATCAGGACAACGAAGACGGAGGCCTGTGTCTCGATGATTTATAGTGATTTGTGTCGAAGATGGTCGATGCGATTGCAGCAGGATCCGGGACCGCAGGTGTTCGATTATATTGTCATTGACGCGCCAGAGGGGAGTGGTGTAGGACATTGCTGTGCGCGCGAATTGGAGAGCGACTCGTTGAACGAGGTTTGCGCGATAAGGACGAAGGCGTGACTGCGGCGGTGCTGCTGACGCAGACGCGTGGCCTCGTAACCTGGAAGATACTTTGCACAAGGTACAAGGAGGAAAGAAGTCAGCAACTTTAGACTTTAGACTTGAGCTTGAACTTGAGGCCTTGAGGGCGGCAACATCTCCGAATCAGCCAGCACAGAGACGATATTCGCACGATCAACAATATCCTCTCACGATCAACAAAGCCAATGATCAACGCAGCCCTCACCAAGCCCCATGCTTTTCCCCTCTTACATACTTGCACTCGGGCTAACGCGTCGAGAATGTCGTCAATGTCGCGGCTGCAGCGCCTGCGCCTGCGCCTCGGCCGCTCACTAGACCTTCCCAAAATCCGCCCGATGCGCACCCCTTTGACCGCGTTCAGACGCCAATCGTCGCTGCAGTGCCAACCGCGGCCCATTCATATTCCGACGCGATGCTACAACTCAGTCCCGCCCCCGCCGCCCCCACCACTCCCGCCACCCCCGCTAGGCCCGCGACCCACCAACAGGCTTCTCCACAGAGCAGATGGGACGCCGCGCTCCAAGCTGGCGGGGCTCGCAATAGGTACGTATCTTCCTCCCTCTTACCTAACGTCCTCCCTCTTACCTACCATCCGCTTTTCAATTCGAACTTGCACCGTCTTCGCGTGTACGTAGCCGCCGCCGCGACGCTCGCCTTCCTCCTGTACGAAGCCCTCGCCGTGATCGACGAGCTCGACCACGGCATCCACCTCCTCGCGGCCCTCCTGCACGTCCAGCGCGCCGACTACCGCCTCTTCGCCGCCACCGACCTCTCCGACCCTCCCCAACTACTGCGGCTCTACCGCGCCCTCCAAGCGGCGGTCAACCCCGCGCTGGAGGACATATACGGCGAAGTGGATAAACTGCTGCTGCTGCGCGAAGGCGATGAAGATGGAGATGAAAATGCGGGTAACGATAAGGAGGTATATGAGGAGGTTTATGAGGAGGTGTGTGCGGTGCTGAGGGACGCGTGCGCGGGCGTGCACGCGATTTTGCACGATCCGCTCGAAGAGGCGCACGAGCTTGCGGCGGCGGCGAAGATCGTGGGCCTGCTGGACCAGTCGTGCGCGGAGCTGCTGGGGATCCTCCGGCGGCGCGCGGAGGCAGAAGTGGCTGCACAGACGGAGGCGCAGGCGAGTGCGGGTGTGGGAGTGAGGGATGTGGGGGAGAGGGATGTGGGTGTGGGGCATGCGGCCGATTCGCGGCGGCGGACGGCGGGGGAGGAGGTAGGGGAGGCAGGGGAGGAGTACGAGGTGGTTGGGTAGATATGTGCAGATACGGCAGATATGCGTGCATGTACCATGTACCATGTACCGGCTTCCGAATTCCGACGCTTCTCCTTCCCCTCACATTGCACATTGTCGGATTGCACTCAACACCGAGAACACTCAGGACACTCAGGACATCAATGAGGTGGGGCGGAGGGCGGTTACATTGCATGGGAGGTCCAAGGTCCAGCACATGCGTGACGCTCGCGCGCAGCGCCGGATTCAAACCAGAGTCCCCGATTCCACGATTCCACGATTCCACGACCGATTCCTTCCCTTCTCTTCCTTCTCTTCCTTCTCTTGGGGAATCAGTCGTGGAATCGGGGACTCTGGTTGAATTTGTGCGGTCGTATATTCATATATCATATCCGACGTCCTAATGACCTCTGTCAGTGTGTCACCCCAGCGCCAGCGCCGTCGATCATTCCATTCCATTCCCTTCCCCTCGCCCTCGCCGTACGACGATTCTGGCATTCAGGCCCGGGCACCCGCGTCCTCCAGCTTGTCGAAGGCGTCGTTCCACGCATGTTGTTCAACGACATTATTCATTCTGAAGAAGCGACTTGAGGGGGCTTCGACGGCACAAACTTGTGGTGGTTATCCGTAATTGCGAACAAAGAACAAAGAACGAAGAACGAAGCAACCTTCACCGCATGCTTTCCGACTTCAGCGCTGCCGCCGGCTGCTATCGGTAACCCACGCACACCCACGCACACCCACGCCGATCGTACAGCCGAAGCAATGTGCAATGTATAAGGGAGCATACGGCTTCGACTTCGACGCTTCGACGCTCGTGCCTTCTGCCTTCTGGAGTGAGCGGCTGATTGGACAGAATGCAGCGTGCACGGTCTTCTGGTGTTGGCTGGGAGGTACGCCTGAGAGGACGCGGTCGCTGCGTCGGCGAAAGGACACTCTAGCGTTGATCCAGCGAGGTAGAGTATATGCCCTATCTCTTAGTGGCGAGCTCACGCATACCAGATTGCAGATTGTAGAGCCCGGCGCCTGTGGTAGGACTTGCGCATCCGACAGCGTTAACAGGCGACGTACAGTATACTCAACACATCTGGAAATGTAGTTGCATCGGTGGTTGCTGGGTATATAGCTAGGTATGAGGGTAACTTTGATGATAATTTTGGATGCATTGATAGTGTCTCGCTTCGTAGCGGTGTGGTACTTGCACTCGTTGGCGGCAGGGAGCGCTGTACATGGATCGTGTTTTTAACTCCGATACGCATTCCGACAAACAACTGTGGCCCAATTTGGAATCAACTTGTTCGTTCTTAGTACTTACCACCAAGCCACTTGCACTTGCCACTTCGTGTCCATTGTTTGATTGTGGCCATTTCCGGTGAGTATATACTCTTCTGAGAGCGCGAGTTCTCTTCTGCAATTAATTTACCACCACGGCTCATTGTATTATCTCCCAGACTACACCAGTGAAGAAGACGAAACCACCTGCAGTCAATAGACGACAGATGTCCGACATAATCGACCGCACTGGCTACCTGAATCCATCGGCGACTTTCAGCTCGCTACGGCTACACAAATCCACGACTAGGGGATTCGCCACCATCCTGAACGACAAGGAGCTCCTTCAACTGGTAAACCAGTTTCGCGCCACCGGACAGACAGATTACGCCCTTCTCGCGCAACTGCTGAGTCGTGCGAGTGTTCTCATACGCGGTACGTATACACTAACACTCCACCGATCGTCTGCTGTACTGTACTGACACTTGGCTTTTGTCAAAGTTAAATACGCCAAAGGCAAGGATCTCGTAGTCTTCCGTGACAACCATTCGCGCCCGCCGAAGTACCATCCGAATGACACCGAAGCGGGCGCCCCCGATTTGGTGGGCTTGCTGGAAGCTATCAGCCTCCTTCTTGATGACGACGAGACGGCGCGCATTCCCTGGCACCATATACTAACTATCATCGAAGAAAAAGGCAAGGCCGACAGGAAGGACGCACCACGTCAATCTGTACCCTATTTGGCGTCCGCGAACCAGGCTCGCCCCGACTTGGTTGGGATGTACGGGGTTGCTATCTCACCCGTTGGCTACGCCATTCAGTACAGCTGCCCTGCGGGCCTCCACACGTCCGAGGAATTCCCTTGGTCTGACCTCGTTCCGCTGGTCTCGTATGTCTACACGCTCTACGTTCCGCACCCAGACTTCGCAACCCGAGACCCGAGCGTGACTCTGGCTGATACTGGCGATGTCCTCGGGCCTCCCGCTTGGAATATACGCGATGGCGACAAAGTGTACGAGAACTGTGTTGTCAGAGTCGTTGGAGACCCGTGGCACCGGATGACTTGGGTAGCGAAAGTTGGCGATACGCCGATTACGATCAAGGACTCGTATCGCGATGTTCGTTCCAGCTTTAGGGAAGGCGAGCTGTACGACATCCTCCACAAGGAAGGCCCCGCCCCTGGATTCTTGCGCGTCAAGAAAGAATACGAAGTTCAATGGAAGCGCGGTTGTCCCATCACGGTGACGGTCGACAGCACCACGCGCATCAAGACTCGACTGATCATGCATACCTGGGGAGAATCCCTGCGAAAATGCCCCAGTCTCGTTGATTTCCTCAAATGCATGTACGACATCCTCGAAGGTGAGCTATATTCATATTGGGCTATTTCTCGCGTGCTAAACGACGTACAGCTCACCGCTGGGCGGTGATGGAGCGCAATATCATCCATCGCGATATCAGTCACGGCAACATCTTCGTTCAGGCGGAAGACTTCAAGGGCGAAGATGAGGAGGAATTCAAGGGGACTGAATATCGCCCGATCTTCGTCAACGAGATAATTGAGAAGTACGTTTGTCACCATTGGCTGTCCTGCTTGTTAATGTCTTCCCGACGAATTCAGGCAAGCAAACGCCGATCCCATGGCTCGTCTTGGAGACCTGGACAATGCAGCGGAGCTGGATCGAAAGGCGTCGGTATCACCTTCATTCGTCGCAAGGAGAGACACCATCGATGAACCCTTGCGTTATCGTACCGTGAGTTCTTCCACGGAGGGCATCGGGAGGCTCCTGACTAACTCGACATGCAGGGAACACCGAGGTTCATCGCTCGTTCGCCTGCACTTGGCTGTCTGCTTGTGGCTGACATCAAGTTCCCCAGTATGCCAGAGTTGCCAATTCATCTTGCCGATCGATACGCCCAGGTGTACTCCAACGATCGCTCTGGCTTGCGGACATTCTGTGACGATGGCCCCACTCGTCATGGCGGTGTTTATACCAAGGAAATGGAAAGGAAGCACAAGAAAAACCGCAAGCTGTGTAAAACGCAGTTTGAGCACCGTCCTCGGCATGATGCAGAGTCGGTTTTCTGGTGCATTGTAGTGTTCTTGCTCCTTGCTGTCCCATTGGACAGCGCGCCAGAAGACCCCCTGGCGCTCGATGATCCCGACGAGTTCGGACTCACCTGCGCATGGAAATGCATCGCCAATCACGAGATCGGTGGACCTCACGATTCGGGAGATAGTAGGTTGGGTTTACTCCGCAGGCCAAGATGGGACGGGTGGCTGCACCCAGAGCTCGCTCACGTTGAAGACTTTCTCCTGGATCTGGCAGATCAAATCAGCCCAGAGTGGGGCCTCATTGAGCCGGCACCTCCCCCCCTCCACCTTCACGAAGCGATGCAGCGGATCATCCTCCAATACATCGACCTCTGGAAGACGCAGAACAAGGACGTCCAATTTGATATAGGGCGAATCCGGCCAACAGGAATCCCGGACAATCAAATAATGCCTCAGGTATCACATAAACCCAGCGTCAATGGACAGCTCGTCGCCGCGGGCTCGCTCAGGCTGAAGCGACAGTCGAACCAGCTTGGACCGAAGGAGGAATCCCAAGCAAAGAGTACGAGCTACTACTTTTCATTTAGTGACTCTCTCTGACCATTCTTCTATGCATAGGACGCCGAATCACAATGCAGGGCACAGATTCATACAAGGTAGTCCCTCAGAGCCTCCCGCCATCGCCACGCTTCAAGGGGCGCCGGATAACGAGGCAGGGCACCGAGTCGTACGAGAAGGACACAGCATCATACAAGGAAGTCCCTCAGAGCCTCCCGCTATCGCCACGCTTCCTTCCGGGATGCCAGCTTCCCCTCGAATACTCGCCAGATGCGGATACATTCACGAAAAGCCTTCCTTCCACGCCAGCGTCGCTTTCCACAAACCTTCTTCGTCTCTCACCAACTTCAGATCCGCAGACACTCGATACTGATAGTGATGCAGAAGCCTAATGCATCTCCGAAGGTCTATGCTCTTGATTGTTTTGTTATACATTTCACAGTATCCTGTCGCACCGCCTCGTCTTTCACCATGTCCACCTCCTGTGTACTTGTATATTTTGTGTGTGATACATACCGAATTATGTATATTTATCCCGCTTGATAGGCGAGGGCATCGTATTCTTAAAATTGGGGAATACGTAGGTCATCATAAATCACTAGCTTCAGAATGGTAAGAGGTACTTAGACGGCATTACTCTTCTCTCTCCCGATGTGGCCTTGTCCCCCCCTTTACTCCTAATATACAATTGTGCTTAGTCTAGTCGTCGTGCTTTCCGACATCTCCAGACCACAGATCGAGCACGATTAGACCTACATCGGGATAGTAATATGAGGACCGCCAGCTATCAATCATGAATCAGCAGTGGCGATGAAAAATTAGAACCTGAACACCCACTCCCTCACAAACCAGCGGCGAGCGCGCACGTTCGTTTTAGCCGCGTTCCTGAGTGTTTCCGAGCGATAGCACTCCTCCGTGAGTATCTGCGCAAGAGTCCACGTTGAGAGGGATATCCATTTCAGTCGCTTCGTCAGCCACGGATCTCTGAGGGAGGAGGAACGCGAGGAAAACGCGTAGATCGTGAGTGCAGATCTGACACTGATCGTACACGAAGACATACCGGATGCGCTGGAGCTCAAATGCGCCGCCTGCGTTCAGATCCCGGAGATCCAGCCTCTCGAACCGATGGTCCATCGCGACGTCGTAGAACAGCCGGTTTACGTCCCGGATGAACAGGATATTGTTGGTGCCCTGGTCGGCCATGTATCACCTGACAGTATTGCACCAGATCTCCGGCGGCAGTTCTGGATAGGTGGCAGGTTCCATGGCTAATGGTGGTTGAAGGAGCAGTTCAGTCAGGGGACAGTCTGACACTCGCAGTTCCTTAGGTTGACGCGGCTTCCCCGCAGACCCACCTTACTCGTTCTGATAGTGACATTGAGTCGTCGCCGCACATCGAATCATGATACTCGATCCTTGAGGACGCTATGGCGGAGGAGAGGCGTGCTGAATCTTGACAGTCGACGCGTTGAAGTAGGATCTCCGTGACACTCTGTCACAGATCTCGGGTGGCCAGCATGACTGGGGAAAAGCTTGGTTGTAGACTAGGACGTCGTATACGCCCTTGCGACATACCTTCTGTGGAGATTTCACAGCCATTCACATCCAACAACTCAGATAGCGGCAAGTACCATTTTCCAGCACGCCTCTCCATTGCTGTCCCTCATGATAGGTCATTGGACATCAGCAAACTTCGGGCATGTGATATATGGTACACGCAGAGGCCTCGGGTTGTCCTTGCATACTTCCATACAGTAAGTTCTTTCTTTGATTTCAGACGAAACTCTAGGTAGTTGAGACGTCAGAAAAAGTCCCCAGCACGATGAGCAAGCATGCCAAGGTTCTTAGCCGCCGATCTCACGTAGTTGGACAGAAGAATGCGAAGAGTCAGAATCCGCTCATTGGGTCTATTTCTACGCGGCCTGTCAAAGCCGCACCATACTCGAGACTATCATCTACCGCGTCGAAGTATTGAATCCGAGTTTACTACCAGCCATCTGGACTGGATGCTATCGAAGAACTTTGCTGTGACTTTGGAGATAGCAGAGGGTGGTACAACGGCGCACGTCTTTCCGTCACACCGCCTAGCTCCAAGCCGATCGACGTAGATGCGAATACCTACACGTTGGGCTGGTTGCCCTACTTAATTGTAAGTACTAATCGCCGAGTAATCGCGGTAGAGACTCATGGTTACATATAGGACGATCCTTTGGCAATCGACGGTGCTGGTATTCTCATTGGCTTTGAGGATGGGCACCTGATCGGTGAAGACCTAAAACACAAGCAAGCAATGTATCTCGCAGCGAACACGAAGGGGAACAGCTACACTTACGTATACACACCCAATGGTAGCATCGTCTACCGGCTCTGGAAACACGACCACAGGGATGACTATGTCAGACATAGTCAAGTCGAAAGGAGCAAGGATGCGATTTGCGCAGGCGAATTTCGGGTGTCGCAGGCAGGCCATATAGAGAGTGTCGTCTTGATGAAGAACGATTCGGGCGAGTATGACAAGCCTACGGGAGGCAAATGCCTTGCCCGCATCTCGGAGAAATTGGAGAGCATGGGTATCACAACGAATGATATTGATTGGTACTGGAAGTGACGATCTCAACGCTTTTGAGGGGTCAGAAATGAGAAAAGAAATCTACCTTGTACTGTTATTGATTCTAAATGCTTGTTAGCTAGCTACTGTGCTCTGTACACATACACCCTTGTATTTGATCGACATACGAAAGTCGTGAGGGCGAACATGGATCGACGAACAGAGAAACAAGAAAGGAGCAAATATCAGCAGTGTTGGGCACTCATGTACTATCAGAACATATCGTTGTGACGTTGTCTGTCTTGGAATTGGCACCCCTGCGTCACGTGACTGCATAATAAGTCAAGCATCGTCAGGAACTGTTTTGAGGTCTGACTCACAGTATTTGCAGCCGGCCTCGTTTTCCCTAACTACGACCTTCATTACGCTCGAACGATGGGGCAGTACTTCAAGTTGTACGTCCCCGAAAAACATACACTGACTTCTCCATGTATCCTGCTCATCACACGCGTACCAATCGCAGCATAAACTTCGACAAGCGCCAGATCCGGACGCTGGGCAACTTCCCCGGGTTTACAGGCTTCGGAGTCATCAAGAATCTCATGCTGCCGCGCCCATTCCCCGCGCTCGACACCGTGTTCTCCAGCATCTTCCCGTAAGGTCTGCTTTCTCACAGCGGAGTGTATGTCTAACGATAGGCAATTGCTGTTTTTACAGCGGACATAATCTCGCTGCAGCAGCATCGTTTAACAAGCCCGCCCTCGGCCGCCTAGGCACGCTACCCACCGAGCTCCTCGTATATATCTTCAATCTCTCAGACTTCGACGGCGCAGCGATGCTCGGCGCCACCCACGCACACCTCTTCGTCATCGGATACGCGAGCATCCGCGCACGCATCCAGTCTGTCAAGCCGCGCACTAGCTGGGCGTACGACCGCATCATCTGCTTTGGCGACTGGGCGTGCACGCTCCCGCATGGGTTCCTCTCAGACGCGGAGAAGCACCGGCTCATGCGCTGGCGGATTGCGCACAAGGACACCCTCGATATAGGCATGGGCGCGCCGCTCGACGCCCTCCCTGAACGCACGGAGACCGAGACCGCAGAGGAGCGCGAGGAGCGCAAGCACGAGGTCGCGGGATACGAGGACCAGAGCTTCCACCTGGCTGCGTACGCGAGCGGGATGTTGCGGTACGAACTGAACTCGAGCAGCTCCTACCCTTCGCTCTCCGCCAAACTCGTGCGCAGGGCACACACCTCCCCCGTGGACCAGCGCCGCATCCGGGGGCTTGAGGATACGCTTTGGCGCGTCGCTGATCGCGAGCTGAGGAGTCCGCGTGACGACGAGCTGCGCGAGGCCGTGCTCGTCAATGCTACGAAGCGTGAGTTTGTGTGGGCGCGGGGCAGGGAGGAGGGCGGGCGCGGGGAAATGACGATTGAGATTGCGCTTGCGGTGCTGACGATCTGGGCGGGGGAGGATGGGGATGGTGAACCGGACGAGAAGAGGTATACACTGGAGGGGGAGTGGGCGGGCGATCGGCTGGCAATTGTGTCGCAGGAGGAGGCGGAGAGGCTGATGCAAACAGAGGAGGGCTGGACGGAGAAGAAGGTGAAGTGGGAGGACACCTGGCTGTGCGACCTCTGAGGTCCAATACTGTTCAATTGTTATCGTCGTCCTAGCGCATGGCTGACTGAGAACATACAAGGTGCTATCTTACCCACCCCATATACACTCAAGTCTCCGATCTGCCTGTGTGTAGGACGCGCTACCACTCCTCGAAACATCAATACGTATACTCCCTGCGCAACAACGCGAAGGACGTACCACGCAGCGTGGTGGTGTGCAGAGGAGGCAGATGAATTGATCGATAACGTCGATTCTGAAAGTGCTTCCCATGTCGCTCCAGGAAGTACAGACTGTTGCACTGGGGCCATCGTGAGGCGCAAGGGTTACCCACCTCAGAGCCCTCGATACAGGCGACATCCAACGTTGACCTGCGGGTTTCGCCTCTAGGAATGCGTCTCCTAGAGGAAGGTGGTAAAGGCGGCACATATGCGACCTGTCGCTGCATCCCGTACCTGCGTACACTAGCTTGAGGAAATGGGCATGCGGCAGAAGACTGAGAGGTCGAGTGTCGGATTGCCCACGGCGCCGGGTGGCGGCAACGAGTCGCGCATGAACTTTCTGCGTTCACCATGGATTCTGATTCAACACCACCCTTCCAAGTCGCATCGTACCTCGCAGATCCATTTAGTCTCCGTGCCCAGCAGCATCCACCTTCCTCGCAAGCACGAGAGAAACGGTCAAGCCTCCTCGACGTCTTATCAGATCGAGCTCACCTGTGACAGCTGCTGCGTTATTGGAATTCTAACGCGCTCAAAATGCAAGGGGCGGGTGAACCGCGGTCGACAACGATGCAGACATGGCGATCCTGAGGCTTGGGTTTCGTTGAAGCATCGGGCGTCAGGAATTGCTGGGCACCCCTGACAAACAAAGGAAATAACGCGCAGACGCGTTGAATCTTTGAGGTTGAGTCAACCTCGCAAACAGCCAAGTAAGTACCGATTCCAGTTTCACAGACTTGCGGACGTTAACTGCGGATCATCACATAGTCTGGATCATATGATGATACCAACATTGCGCCAGTTGAGATCTGCAAGGGCTTCTGGGTACGCCACGCGATTCGTAAGAACAATACAATCAATGTTGGCGCCACCCCTTGCTCCCCTCGTAGGTGCTTACCTTTGCCATCGTCGGGGACGTACTATTTTCCACGAGGCGACCCACTTTCACTACATTGACGCTACAAATACCGTTATCATGGGGAGGAACCATGAACTTGATGAAGACTATGGTGAGAGCTTCTGCAGGGGTTTGGCAACCTGCAGATCTTGGGCATAACGCCGACAACTACGCCTTCTTCACTGACTACCTGGGCGGAGCGATCTTCCACTACTTGAATAGTAATTCCATGGTTCAGATTGCGGTTCTAGGATGAGACGAATATCATTGATCGGTGAGTTTCCCAAAGATGCTTGAGGGATCCGGTTCCTTTTCATGCTGTGTCTATCGTCTAAACTTGTACACGACAGCAAGAATGCCTCACCGGTAGAGTATCATCGTAATTCCTGAAGACAACGATTATCGGCACCGTGTCGAGACTTGAGCTTGAGTTTCAACACGCTCGCTGTATCCCAGAGGATTTTCAGTGAAAATTTGCTATACGTAACAAACATCGCGAACGACGGACACGTACATAGATTATCTCATGGATAAATTTAACTGAGATTATGCCGGTGGAATCGACGGTCGTCGGACCTCGCGGTGCGCAGATGATTAGTAGTTTCTGAACAGGAAGAATTAGTGCATATATATTCCAGAGATGAGCCTGACTGACCCTGCTTACCGTTTACAAAACCAAGCTTTCGAGTATGGACCAACGGTATCTCCTCTTCGTGGCGATGTCATCCAATGCATATGAAAGACACAGTGTCGAGATTGGGTGGAGAGACGGCGCAAAGACTTCTGGTGTACAAACTCAGACTGTGGTGCGACGGGCGCTTGCCACGCAAACCAGAAGTTGGTCTGAACTCAGGAATCTATCTAGGAAGCTCGATATCTGCTCTCAATCCAGAAAATAGTGGCTACCAACTGTGAAGACCTAAGCTGAAGCGCTAAAGGCCTTTTCACCGCACGAAATGATTGGAGGCAAATACAACGCAGATACGTTGCAGAATTGCAGAGGGCAGTCACTGGTGAAACTGACGAGGGAAAAAGAGGTGATCAGTATTACGAAGCTACCTCCGATACGGCAGCCCACCAACTCGCTCGAATGTCCGTGGGCAATCATGGAATCGATTCATGGTGGCATTACTGAAGTAGGAACTTGCTACTGGATGTAGCATTTACCACATCCGTCGGGGTATTGCGCAAAGTAGCCATAATTATCCGCGTTATCGACGGCTTGATCAGGGTGAGCCTTCGCCAGCGCCAAGCACCCAGTCGTCCCATAGTCCTCTTCAACTCTACCGTTATTCGTCCCTGCTACGCCGTTCAAGTGGAAATGGGACGCTTCGTGAATGATTGACTGGCCCTTAAAGAACACATGAGATGCGGGCCCTCAAAGGCACAGCGTTTTATGGGAGACTCACATTATCATCATCGCTTCGCAGCAAGTTGAAGAAACCTTTACATATTCTGATGGTTGCAATTCTGGTGTGCGGGTCCAGTCTACAGGACGATTAAATCAATACGTTGAGCAGTATGTAAAGGGATTGTGCAAGAGAGATCACCCCATTGGCAAGCTGTAGGCATTCGTCCAGTATTGGTCGATCATACCACCGCAGTCCGGATCTGTGCTATCCATGCATTGAAACGACCACTGATCGAGTGGGTATGCACTGAGTCGCTCGAATCGGTCGTACACAATCGTGTAGCGCGCAGGAGAGTACGCGCCGAACCATATCGTGTAGCTCTTCATATCGGTGTTTGGCGCTGGAGGATTGCGGCCTCGCTTGCGGAAATATCTGACAACGACGGCGATGTGGGTGTATGAGTGAGATATACCAACGGGAATGGAATCCCAGACGTACTCCCAAGCTTCGGTTTGGTAACGCTGGGCTACAGGGATAGCGCGTCGGAGCGTCTCTGTTTGCTTAGCATCGCAGCCGGGAAAGTTGGCGAGCGCATTGTTGGGTGCATCAGCGTTGCGTTCTGATGATCGTTGCGTCAGATGGTAGCAAATAGCTAGGTATATTGATGTCGTGGGCGTACCGGACAACGCTGCGCCAGCGGGCTGTGCTAGAGCAGCGAGGCAATTCGCAGAGATGGTCAATATGGTGAGGAGAGCAGATTTGCTGAACATGTTTGTAAGCGATTGAAACGATGAAGCACTGGAGACAGAAGAGACCCACCGACACTTTTATACAATCCCGTCGCGGCGCTTTATGAAAACCGCGACACCCGTTGGTGGGCCTTTACTCGCAGGAGCAATCCTTGGGCGATGAGGAGTCTTGACGTAGTGAATGGCACTACCCATAGTTTGTGTAACTCTTCCGTTGATGAAGGGAAGCCGTATGTTTGATAACATTCAGGGGAGAAGACGCGACTTCCTATGCTCGACAGAGACTCGAACCATGTAGAGTGGTCTCCGACTATCCTAGAATGGTTTGGGAGGACGAATCAATGCCAGCAAAGTATTCACGGGGGGCAGATTCGAAAACGCTCACCTGGGAGATATATATTCTCCAATACAATTCAAGAACTCCACTTAGTCTGGAGGAATGGCAGGAACAAGAATGTACCGTCGAAGTACAGGAGGGACGGTGTTTCGGAGGTTCACGGAGGTGAAAATCAAGTGACTTGATAAGATAAGATAGCGAGCGCTTATTTCTTGACTGGCGGCAATTTGCCTCTCGCTGTCACCGTAGCGAAGAAGGAAAGGTTCAGGCGAACCTCTGTCACTTGACTCCACTGAGGGGAGATGTTTCGCGCCACCGCAAACTGGAGGCCATGCTGGCAATTCGCTCGACTGGTACCGCAGGCCCTGGCCGTCACATCGACTCCGTGCATTCTCGCACTTCTTGCGCTCTAGAACCAAGTGAATGGAAGCGGGTTTATCTCCCGCTGCACCAGTCTATCAGTCAAGCATACGATGTGAATCGTGATCGATTTCTCGATGCTGAGGACGAGAGGTGTAAAAGTAACGTGAGTTGTGGTTTCATTCGTTGTCCACGTATCGCCCGCATCTAATACAAGATGTTCTCAAAGATGACAACTGTTCTCGTATTTGCCATGGTAAGCTTGCGGCGCTTGGACATCCGACTGCTGCGGCCAATGTTCGTCAGCGTGCTCCATTGTACGCCTGGACTATTCGCCGACAGTGTGGTCTATCAAGGTCGTGATGTTGAGGTTAAGGCGTCATTGTCGCTCGCTCGCTCACAATGCCGATGCAAACTTGCCTGGCTGCGATACCACTCAGCAGGCAACGCTGCAACGCGCTATCAATATGTGGCAACGAGATTCCAGCAAAGACCCGCACACTCGTCTGCGTCCTTGCCCTCCTCCACTACCCCGTTGGTAATACGCGCTCTAGTTACTTCCAATATTTGGGGCCCAACCCACCAGCGAACGCTGACCTTGCGCTCTATACTACCTGGTTTGGCGTATACGATTATGCACGTTACACGACAGTATCGCTTCCTCCATGTGGACTCGTACCCACTCGATTCGTGGTTGGCACCAGGAAAATGCGGGGCGTTGTCACAACTTGCAACCAACGCCGCCTCGCACTCAGCCGAGTAAGTACCGGTTCCAGTTTCCTCTACCCCTAGACTTGTGTGTTGAACATCGCGCAACTCGAGATCTGCAACGGCTTCTGGTTACGCCACGCGATTCATAGGAACGATGCAATCAATGTTAGCGCTACTTTGCCATCGTCAGGGACGTACTATACCCCACGAGGCGACCCACTTTCACTACATCGATGCTACAAATGCCGCTTTTATTGGGACGAACCATGAAGACTACGGTGAGAGCTTCTTCAGGGGTTTGGCAACCAACCGCCCCCGCAGATGCTGGGCATAACGCCGACAACTACGCCTTCTTCGCTGACTACTTGGACCGAGCAACCCCTTCATCGCATTCCAAGCTCATGTTCAACTACTTGAACAGTAATTCCGTGGTTCATTTACGTGATCAAGGATGGGACGTACCCCACCAATATCATCGATCGGTGGACGTCCCAAAGATGTTGACATCCGAGATCTGTCTATGTCTAAAATTAGCAATCCCCATACCAACGGCTACGGAGCGCTCGTCGCTGGGTCGTTGGGTCGTCGTTGAGCTTATTAACCACGTATGCACGCACCTACTCCTACGGGCAAGATGTTCTACCGGGCCAGCAACTTCGACGTTCAGAACGGCGCATTCAACGACATCGCTGGTAATCAAGTCATCAATACGTACCACAACCCGCAAATCGTCACAATAGAATCCTCACGAGGCGGGCGCTGTACGGTTGATCCGTCACTGACAACCGAGTCCATATCCCTTCCAACCTCTGAGCCATTCAAGAGCTTCGTTGCGCTCGCGGTGGATGTTCAACGCGCTCTGTTTCCTATCGGATATATTGTCAACGAACCGGGTGTATTCGACCCCTTGAAAGACGACCTCATGCTAATCATCAAGTCCGCTGCATTCTTGAGTAGAAATCTTGAGCTTGTTCAAGGCAACCCGTACTTTCCCTCCCTTTTCGGTGGCGACATGATGAAGACTCGTTGCTTCATGTATTCCGAATCTCTGAAACGATCCTTGGACGAAATTCGACGTTACCATGATGGACTCAAATTTACGCTGATTGTGCCGATATGGAGGAGGGGAGTGGGGACGCTAATATTGAGAACATAATCAGTACGATCCGGCGAGACTTAGACGTCTAGACGCTTGCCGCGTTTCGTTCATGTCTATAGCTCACTTGCGCAAACTAAGAGAGTGAGTCCCGCGTTTTCGAGGTTAAGACACAGTTATTGACGCGATTCGTGTAGGCATGTTTGGTGGAAGGAGATACGAGCACTTCCTGAGGACGTCGTATCGAGTCTCGAAACTCAGCGCCGACGTCTCAAAAGACATCCCATCAGTCGCTCAAGTAGAACTTCGCCATGTTCTCATCAACTTCGGTCACGGCTGCACGTTGCCCGTCCCGCTCAGCTCATGCGCCACTTATAAGCATAAGGACAATTGAGCTCTTTCTTGAGAAGGAATGATGGATCCTTACGAGGCTCCCTTAGGGCGTGGAAATATTCTTTCGATGAGTCACTGGTCATCCTACGAGCGAGATACACTGCTTTATCGATTCTTCGGACGGTCGAGTCATCGGGCGGTCTCAATTCAACGAACTTGTCACCTCAAGACAGGCGACCCAAGAACTTGCATTCGTACCTATCTGGTCCAACGAGTGTAAGTCTGGGGATAAACACGCCAGCCGCCTAATTCAAAATGGTTTCTATCAAGCCGCGACTTCTATCCAATTGGACCCTTAAACTGCCGTTACCGACTTCAAAGGACTCGTTTTGAATAACTGGACACACCTCCCCAACCCGTACTTCGACCTAGACCCTCATGCCGCAGCTATTATCATTGCCACAGTCCACCCCCTGGCTTCGATTGACTACTCCTATTTTGCCTTGCAACTCAATTCGGCCACCCATTGTTTGCGTCTCGCTACCGTGGCAAGACCTCTCCCAAATCGCATATCGGGATCCCTTCATATTCCGAGGCTTAAATCCTCTGGACCAGACGAGACTACGGGAAGCATCCACCATCGTGATGCATAATGCTCGTTGAACGCTCCGCGCGTTGACCCCGCGCAGAGTGGAATAGCATACCCATGTGTGGCACCATTGTCATTGTGGCCGTGGCTATTCTCTGGACACGAATGGCACGCACCGAATCCTGCCCACGTTGCAGTGTGGCCATTCATGATACTTGCCTGAGACATATAAATTGCGTTCCAGGACTGCATTCTTTTATCCCAAACCCCCACCAGTCGGACGCTTCGCCCGGCATCTCGTCATCGACCCCAACAGCGCACATTTACATTTACACTTGTACAATCTTCTACCGGTAATCAAAATGCCCCGCGACACGACAAAGTCTCTGCCCTCCCGCCCGCCTCCCGCCCCGTATCCGGCGCGCCGCCCATTGCCAGAGACACGAACGCCCACCAAAGAACAAGCGACCCCGACCAAGCCCAAGTCTTCTGCGCAGGCTCGCTCCAAGACCAACGCATCCCCGTCCCGCGGCGCCGCTGCCCTGTTCATCCCCAAAAGCCACGGCCGCGGCGCCGCTGTGGAAGGCGTCCAGGGCTCTCCCTCCCGCACTCGTAGGACCATTCAGTCCATGCGCCTCGAGCTCGCCAACCGGCCGTTCCCTGCTCCTGCGCCGCCCGTAGAAGGCCTCCGAGGGAAAGACTACACTCCTTCTGACATCACGAGCCCCGATGGCAAGAAAGTCCTCAAAAAGACTCTGCGCCCGGAACCGAAGTGTAAAACCGCGCTGAAGAGGTTCGACTCCATTATGATTATGGAAGCCCCCAGGGAAAAGGGACGAGCTTAAGGACGAAGTTGTCGTTTGATTAAATACCACCTAGAACACGCTAGTCCGTGCCTTTTCTTTCTCCAGCCTTTCCGCGTCTTCATCATGACTCCTCATATTTATTCCCGTTTGCCTCAGTTTCTCGCGTACTTATACCCACTACACTCTTTTACTATTCTCGATCCTTTCTTCTCTTGTATTCCTCCCTTATGCATACTGCATATACTTCACTCTCCTTGTCTTCTCTTTCTTTCGCATCTTCTCGGTTCATCACTATCGCATTGTACACTCACTGCACAATCCTTCATGTATGTAACAGTCCTCTCTTGTAGCTAGATCCATCAGTACCCATCGTTCATGTATCAAATTGCAATTGTATTGTCCTTCTCATAGTAATTGAACGACACCCGCACTATACTCAGCGAAAATCTAGTCCGCGAGACATCACCGCTGACTTCGAGCGGGGTAACCAGCCCTGGTTCCTTTAGACTTGATTGAGGGCCCATGATGCGTCGAACAGACCTAGTATTCGATACTTGTGAGTCTATCATTCCTCAGGGAAATGCACGTGAAGGCCCATCGACGCGAGCGAAGCAAAACTAGGAGCCCCAGAGGCGATCAGCACCTACTGGTTCAACCTAGCTAACTCTTCTCGCTGCAAATGGACTAGCCTACACAAATAACGATGGGAACGGTTGCGGGCCAGCGGGAGGACGATCCGGCAGATTCGTAAGGGATATGATCCCCCAAGCACGAGCATGAAAATCGGGTCGAATGCTTCGAGGTAATCGAAAGGAAAGACGCTATGGGACTAGCAAGGACGGCGATACTACGGCCTATGACCTATGACATTTGCAAGGTTGGTTAATCGGCGGCACGAGAGGAGAAACAGGGATCTACCTACGTGTCGCGTCGAGGAGAGATAGCCGTCGATACTCGTGACTTCATGCTGTGTCAGCCCGTGGCCTCTTCTGGCTCGCGTGCACAAAGCACGAACAGGAGTGTAGGGAAGACGAGCACCGTCGTCGACCTACATAGCTTCGGTCTCCGTCCAACTAACTCCTCGTGTCTTGCGCCATGGGCATTGTTTCCCAAAGTGTGTCGTGCGATGCCCCCTGAGAGACTAGATCATGCAAAGAGAACGCCATCCCTTCGCCATCCCGAACGCGGCGACGGTCCAACTCCAAGGACTCCACCTCTAATCAAGCGATCAGACCTAGAATTTGACCTCGTGTCTAAGTTGGAGAAGGAATGTGAAGAAAGACTGATAACCAGGCCCGCGCACCTTCATCTTGCAAGCGGCGCCTGGTCTAAGAAATGCGGAGTAATTCATGGTTTCGGCAAGCACTCGAAGTGCAGGGGGGTTTGACTCTGAAAGCTGCACGCGCGAGTGCAAGGTATGGGGCTATCTGACGCCATGGTAGCGTTGCTGGGTATGTAAAATTATGTTCGAATAGTACTCACTCGTGCTCCCCTTCATACAATCGGCTTCGCCAATCCGTAGTATACCAAATAGGTTGGAGCGTCCGAGACCACTCTGGAAGGGTATTCACCGCTTGCAATTCCGGGTGCTCGCCGCTTGGAAATCTACAGCGAAATAGAGGATTCCTTTGGACATGAATAGCACCCGCGACATCGGTTGCCGCCGCGACGAGGGTCAGGTGTATTCCGTCTCATACCTGAGCAGAAGGTGGTAGAATTACTTAGTATCTATAGAACGATAGCACCCGCTCCCCGTTGTCGCGATGATGATAGCCGTTTTTGAATGCCGTGGGAGCACGGTTCACTGGCTGACTGTGAGAAATAAGCTTTGACTGTGAGAATGTTGGATCTATTATTATCACACAACTTGGCCCAGCGTCTACTAGGAATGATCAGACTGGGACGGATACTACTCCCATGCCAATAGCACTGCGGTATCTGAAATCGATACCGCTTTGCATGATGTTATGATCGTCGAAACCTGTGCTTGGACATCAATCTCATGGCCATTCCAGCAACCAGATCAACGTTAGGACATTTCCACCATTGTATCTCATCGTGGCATCAGCAATGAAAGAACCCTTCGGTTACGATTACAACGGCGGCGACTTGCTCAGAAATGGTGCGTGTCCAGTGTTTTGTTTCAGTCTCAGGAAGGAGCGGGGAAGTAGTTGAAGCCGACTTCGATCTGTCAGATTACAAAAAGCATGGGCAGGCTCTTCGCCTCGCCCTTATTGGCCTTTGAAAAACGTTTACAACTATCTCACGTACTTGCTTTCAAGGCAGTGTCGCAGTGACATCTAATTCATCGGAGCTAACCTCAACATCAAGAACTTCTGCCTCTAGTAAAAATGGAGATCATGAGAAATTCACGCGGCCAGGCGAGTGATTGCATCCGTGTCACTCGAGGCGCCAATGAAGCCTCGATACCATCTGCCCTCAAATGTCACTCCACAGCATCGTGCTGCATACTTGCCGCTACGCTTATTGCAAATACCAACGGCCATGTGATAAGGTTTTGCGGCGCGCTGAATTGTCTCTACTTCTTCACTTCTTCCATCAGACTGACGGTCTCCGTTGCATTTTTAGTATGCTACTCGCCACGAATAGCTTTTGTTTGGTATGGAGACAGACGGACTATAAATCCCCCTTCGTAAAGCCAGGTTTCTTCAGCTCAGTCTCCCCACCTTCCTCTCTTCAGCACCTTTACCTTCTTATTCTTCGTCGGTGCAGAGCATCTGCCATTTGACTTTCATCTTCGAACCCCTCAACCTTTCAATTTCATCGACTAGGCCGTGCCTTCTCCAAATCTTCCCTCGTCCATCTTTAATCATCATCTTATCGCCTTTACTTCGTTCGACATGAAGGTCATCTTCCAACTCGTCCCTCTCCTCGCAGCGGCCCTCCACGTCTCCGCACACGGTGTCATCACAGCTGTATCAGGCACGAACGGCGTTACTGGTGCAGGTTTCGGTGTCGTTGCCACCACCCCCCGCGACGGCTCCCGACGCAATCCATTCCAACAAGACTCCAGCATTATCCGCGACAAGGAAATATCCAGCGGCAAGGCTGACGTCTGCGGGCGAACACTCGGAGGAGGCGTCAACAACGTGCAGACGATGCTTGCAGGTAAGCCTGAAACTCGGTGGCTGAACCCGACGACAACTAAAACTCGTCGTTCCTTCAGCGGCGTCAACCGCTGGTCTACCTACTGCTGCTCCCGACGGCTCCGTCCAAATGACACTCCACCAAGTCAACGGTGATGGCGCGGGGTAAGGATCATATCATCGTGCCCCATTTGGTCAATCTGATAGGATCTTGGCAGACCGTACACATGCCAGGTTTCCGCTGATGCTACTGGACAAAACTTTGTCGCTATGACCGTCACGACCCAAGTACCCGGAAAGAACTCCAGGAGTAACGCCAAAGCCACGGATTTCCCACTCGTCGCCCGTAAGCTTATTTCCCTTTATTACATGCTACTACCCTGTACCCTTGCTTACCACTACTCGATGTTCAGAAATGCCTGCTGGTATGACTTGCACCGGCGGTCCTAACGGCGACGCCTGCCTCGTTCGATGCCGCAACGCCGCTACTGCTGGTCCTTTCGGAGGATGTGTTGCTGGTAAGCCTCCCCCTTCGTCGTTTTGCACCCAACATCATCTGACTACGACGCTCCCACCATCTTTCAGTCACCACTGCAGACAGCGCGAACGTTGCTCCAGCCGCCGCTGCCGGGACTGCCACTGGCGTTGCCGCAACTGGTGCCGCAGCTGGTTCCAACGTCGCGAACGGTGCCGGTGTCGTTGCTGCCAATGGTGCCAATGGCGTTGCCGCTGCCGCCGCTCCAGCAGGTGCTGCGCTTGGTAACGCTGGCACTGCTGTCGCAGGAACTGGAGCCGCCGCCGGTGCTGCTGGGAACGCTGTTGCTGGTGCCGCTGGCACTGCTGCTGCAGGTCTCTCTGGAACGGCCGCAGGAGGGGCCGCAGGAGGCGTCGCTGGTACAGCAGGCTCCGCCGTTGCGGGTCTCCCTGGTGTCGCCTCTAGCGGAAACGGAGGCGCTGCTATCGCCGGGGATGGTGGCATCACTACCGGTTCAGGTAGCGCAAACGGAGGAGCTGCGGTTTCCGGGGCTGGGGCCACTGGATCTGCGACCCAAGCTGGGGCCACTAGCGGCCGCACCTTCGCAAATGCACAGGCGGGAAAAGCAGGGTTCGCACGCGCAATTTCGAGGACTCAGAAGAAGGTCGTGCAAGCGGAGGAAACAGCCATTCCCGATGTTTCGCTTGAGGAAGCTGATGCGGCTCTTGCTAAGGATCTTGACCGCCGAGAGCGTGTGGGGCGCTCGAGGATTGTTGGTCGCCAAATCCTTTGAACATTACTTTGATATAATACTCTGGAGGCATAAATAGTTTGACATATCATGGACACTTCTGACGAATCTTACATTTTCATTCTTCTCGTCTTGGCTTTGAGGTCTGAGTAGTAAGAGTGCGGGAGCTAGAATCTTTGAGTTAAGCGTTTAGATGAGCGGCCTTCCATTCAGGTCCTTATCCCTCAATCGAGATCGCCTGAATGACACATCAGATTTATTAACGACAGGGAAAGCACATCGTTGGACACGCAAGGCGGTCGGATGTTGTAAAACCAATCAGGCCTCTTCGCCGGCAATAGGATCGTCTCCGTCGCTGGACGATTCCGTGGACAGCGCCATTTTGACGGCCCAACAGGCGAGCTAGTTTCGAGGCAATGCTGTGAGACTCCCCCAGGATCGAGATGAACAATGGAGACTCACGACGATCATCAAAGCAACAACAAGTTTGAGGACAATCCCCACCCATCGCCTTTCGCCGACAACTACCTCGTGCTCCGGCTCGACATTGCGTTCACGAAGCGGGGGCTCCTGTCGAAGGCTGGGTTAGTTGGCGTTGGAAACATTGTCCCGGCAGCGCAGGGTCGTATGCTTTCGGGATGTTTGAGTTAGTTGAACGTACGAGTTCATTGTACTGTTCGCTGGCCGTTTCCTATTGTTCCATAATCAACGCGTTGAGTGGGTGGTAGACTCTAGGAAAGATAACGGACGTACCCGCATGATGCTGTTCGTATAATCCGGACGAGGATACGGGTGGTATCGGTCCCGAACGACGTAGGCTCTACGACTGTGCTTTTGGTGTTTACTGCGGTGAGGAGGCATTCTCGACTGGGGTGCTGGTAAGAATTCTATTGAACCAGTGGGCTTTTAAACAGAGGCGGAGAGCATGGACGGCGAACGCGGTGTTTGGGGTGTTGGACATTCTCCTTGAGAGCATGGAGGCCGTGGAAGCTTTCCAGCGAATACGCAAATGAATTTGATGCTGATGTTGTGCCATAAAAATAGAGGGTTCTCCTCTCCGTTCCTTTTTTCAGCGATTTTCAGCGACGGCTTCTCAAACCCAATCATACAACGTAATGTCACCGTTCACGATAGTAGGTGCACACCAAACATGAGGAGAAGCAGAAGCAGACGATTGAGTTGGCTCAAGCCAATACCTCGTACCCATTGATCCTATATAAGCTAGGACGTAGCGAGTTTCCTGGCGCCCCTTCCCCAAGAGCTTAACGAAGCTTATTGTGGTCCACGATTGATCCAGCTAAGACGTGGCTAAAACAAAAATAATTAAATACTGTCAAACGGAGCAATACGAGTTAAGGGTACCCCTAAGCGTATAATAAATCTTCAGAGGAACAGCGATCGTTCAACTTCGGTGGGAAAGAGGCTGAAGTATGAACTAAAGTAGGAAGTAACAGCCCAAGCCTTCATTGAGCCCCTAGCTAAGTAGGACGGCGCCTGCCGCCATCACCCAGCGCTTACGGATGAGCTTTACAAACTCCGCCGCGTGTGAAAGCAGAAATCGGCGGATTGTGGTTGGCCATCGTTCACAGCGACGAGCTACTTCCGATTTTTCACTTTTATTCCTGCGGGCTCAGTGCCCCCATTCCCTGTAACGCTTGTCCCCCAAATTCGCCGTCATTATGCTGCGCATAGCCTCTGTCGTACCAAGACCAACTTCAACGGGACTCATCGGGAAGGTCGTCGGTTCACAAACAAGTGCGTTCCGTATGCTGGCCTGACGACCAGAGCTCATCAACGGCGACGATCCTTAGATATTCGCAGCATATCCTCAACGTCGTCACGGCAAGCGGACATAACATTGACGGTGGACGGGAAGGAAGTCACGGTCCCGCAGGGTACGCTCTGTTGCTTGGGGTTCGTCTAGTCGGAGAACGGGAGACTCAGGTGTCCTGACTTAGGTTCGGCGTTGATTCAAGCATGCGAGGCCGCTGGCTCTACGATACCTCGGTGAGTGCTCACTTATGGCTGGTCCCATGTCGGCGTTTGCTGACCCCGCTCCAGGTTCTGCTACCACGACAGGTAAGTCTCCCCGCCGCCGAAGCCCTTGGATTCCAGAACTCATGGCAGTTGAGACTTGCAATAGCAGGTAACTGTCGGTACGTGCTGCTCGACTCAAATCACGTCTTCTATCTCTCATTGAGCTGTAGAATGTGTCTCGTGGAAGTAGAGCGCTCTCCGAAGCCGGTAGCATCATGGTACGTCTCCGACGATCACTCTATGTGGCCTGGATGTACTCACCGCACCACAGTGCGATGCCGGCGATGCCTGGGTCGAAGGTATGGACGAATACGCCGTTGGTTCATGAAGCTCGGTGCGTGTCCACTTCCTCCGAACTTCCGTGTCACTGCTGACCTCTATTCTTACAGTGAGGGTGTTATGGAGTTCCTGCTGGCAAATCATCCTCTCGATTGCCCTATCTGCGACCAAGGAGGAGAATGTGACCTTCAAGACCAATCAATGCGCTACGGCTCTGACCGAACGCGCTTCCACGAAATCACTGGCAAGCGCGCCGTCGAGAACAAGGACCTGGGCCCGCTGGTTAAGACAAGCATGAACCGGTGTATCCAATGTACCCGCTGTGTGCGCTTCGCCAACGAGGTGGCAGGTGTGGAAGAGCTGGGTACGACTGGGCGAGGGAACGACATGCAGATCGGGATGTACGTGGAGAAGACGATGGACTCGGAACTAAGCGGCAACATTATCGATTTATGCCCTGTCGGTGCTTTGACAAGCAAGCCATACGCCTTCCATGCCCGTCCATGGGAACTGAAGAACACCGAATCCGTCGACGTTATGGACGCTGTTGGGTCAAATATCCGAGTCGATTCTCGTGGCGTGCAAGTAATGCGTATACAACCGCGGACAAACGACGATGTCAATGAGGAGTGGATCAGCGACAAGACACGTTATGCTTACGATGGCCTGAGGTTCCAGCGACTGACCACCCCGTTGATCAAGCAAGGTGACAGATTTGTGCCAGCAACGTGGGAGGAAGCTCTATTGGCGGTTTCCAACGGTCTGGCCGCCTCGGGCGCTAAGGGAGACGAGATTCAGGCTATTGCAGGTCACCTTGCCGACACCGAGTCGCTAGTGTCTCTCAAGGACCTCATCAACAAGCTCGGCTCCGACAACCTCGCCCTCGACCAGGTTGGCGGTTCATCAGCGCCAGTCCACGGCGTTGACGTCCGCTCGAACTTCCTGTTCAACTCAACCATCCCAGGTGTCGAGGAAGCCGATGTCATTCTCTTGGTCGGCTCAAATCCACGGCATGAAGCCGCCGTCTTGAACTCCCGCATTAGAAAGAGCTGGATCCATACTGGTCTCGAGGTTGGGTTTATTGGCGAGAGAGCAGATACCACGTATGGGTACGATTACCTCGGCGCCGACGCGAAGGCTGTATCGGACTTTGTCGCAGGAAAGGGCCCTTTCGCCGCCAAGTTCAAGAACGCTAAGAAGCCTTTGATCATTGTCGGAAGCGCGTTGGCTGAACATAAAGACGGACCTGCCGTCTACAATGCCCTTGCGAAGTATGTAGAGACCAACAAGTCACGGCTGGTTACTCCGGAATGGAATGGGTTCAGCGTGCTTCAGAGAGTACGTCGTTCTTTCTCTATTCCCTGCGTTTCCTCTTTGCTCATCGTCCTTCGCTTACTTCGCTGATCAGATTGCGTCACGACCTGCCGCCTACGAGGTTGGCTTTGTTCCTTCAAAGAAGGCATCACAAACGAAGCCCAAGTTCGTCTATCTCCTCAACGCGGACGAAGTCGATCCAAAGTCGATCCCTCAAGACGCGTTCGTAGTCTACCAGGGACATCATGGTGATCTAGGAGCCCAATTGGCTGATGTCTGTCTGCCTGGGGCTGCGTACACAGAGAAGAGCACAACATGGGTAAACACTGAAGGCCGGTCACAATTAGGGAGGGCCGCAGTCCCCCCGCCTGGTGCCTCCAGAGAAGATTGGAAGATCATCCGGTACGATTCTCGTTCTCATGATGCTTGTCTCAATAAATTTCAACTTACGTGGTCGATTATAATCTTAGTGCCATCTCCGAATACGTTAAATCGCCGCTACCGTATGACGATGTCCTTGCTCTCCGCGACCGTATGTGGGAGATATCGCCATCGTTAGTGAGGTACGACATCACGGAGAAGACGTCGGTGGATGTTGCGCTTGCTGGATTGAAGTCGCTGTCAAATAAGACGACTGGGGCCAAGATCACGGGCGAGGCATTCCAGAAACCCATTGAAAACTTCTACCAAACAGATCCGATATCAAGAGCGTGAGTTCCCAGCCTCCTCCCTTTTGTTCCCTTCGGAAAGTTTCTGACTCGGGACTTCCTTGATGCTTAGATCTGTGACGATGGCACAGTGTACACGTGCTTTCGTGAAGGGAGATAATTATGGCTTCAGTGATGTTGGCCGAGGGGCTGAGGCTGCCTTCGCATGAGTACGAATAGAGTCTCGTTAAACGGATCCTCCTCGCGCTCTGCTGCTCTCTCTTCTCTGTCGTTATCAAATAGTTATAGGTCCCCGGCTCTGGGTAGAAGCACAAGAATGTACTTAGAAAATCAGGCGAACCTTGCTGCATAATACCTTTATTTTCCAAGCACGTTCCGAACTGAGAGCTTTTATTTTCCTTGCTCCGGGAAAGGTGAATGTGGACATATAGGGTATGTACGTACAGACTGTAGTGATTAACCTTTCGCTCGCGATAAACACGTTGCATATTAGGCGCCACGCTACTTTCTCCTCTTTCAAGTACGAAGATCAGCGAACGATTTCCACAGGTTGTTGGCTGTTGTGTACGTCAATGTTCGATTCGTTCTGATAGAAGTCTTGATGCACCAAATGCAATCCTGCAGTAGAATTTCGAAACGGGTGCCAAGTATACCCGCCTATAAGCCCCCTGCACCACAATGGAAGTAAGAACGGCTTCACCACCATTTGACTCCTCGTTGGCCGATGTTATTCTGCGTTCCGCCGATGGTGTTCATTTCCACGTCGTCAAGGCGATCCTGAGGCTCGCTTCTCCCATATTCAACGATATGTTCACCTTACCCCAGCGTATTCCTGACGCTGATGATGTAGAGCTGAGCAACGCAGATCCCACTAAAGTACCACAGGAATCGACCTTCCAAAACCCTCAAATCCCCATCGTAGACATGGCCGAAACCTCATATGTTCTAGATCGGCTTCTGCGCTACTGCTATCCCACTGTATGCCCCCGAGTCACGGATTTACAGGCCTACTGCGAGACCTTTGCGGTGGCTCGCAAATTCGAGATGGAGTTTGCGTGCCAGATGCTTACGAGGGATTTCCCTGGACTCGATAAGGCGATATCTGATGGTCCGATGAAGGCTTACACGTTGGCGTGCAAGTATCGGCTGGGAGACGTCGCTAGTCTGGCGGCGAAGGAAGCGTTGAGGAAGTCATTGGACGATCTTCTAGCAGAAGACGTAGACATCGATGACATGTCCACTCAGGAGTACGATGCCATCCTTCAGTATCATAGGAAATGCCGCATTATGTGCAGGGATCTCGTGTCGCAGGACGACTTCCGTTGGTTGCAGAACGGAGGCGCTTACGGGCTCTCTATCTGCCAATGCGAGACCTCATCTCGTTCATTCCGCGTCAGATTTGGGGCTACCCTTGCTTCCGTCACGGCCCTCCCCAGCACTATCACGCCACCGCACATATCTGCAGCGGCGGCCAGCTTCAATCTACGACGTCCTAAGTGGTGGTTTGACCATATAGACAAGATCGCGGACGTTTTCAAGCACAAAAGCCCACTAGCCCCGGAGATATTCGATGTATCTCCTACGCTAAAGATAATTGAGAGCTCTAGATGTCCCCATTGTCAGAAGACGGGTCCAGAGGAGCTGCGTACCTTCACTGCGGATCTACAGAGGGAAATCAACGACATTGCTACGAAAGGCGTGAGTACATCTGATTTTCTCGGTTTGGTTACGCTCACGTCATCCTACAGATACCATTGAACATCGCCTTCTGAGGCGCTATGGGTTGTTACCAAAAGCCAGACAATATATCAACAATTGAATATCAAGTACATGTGGAAGAGATAATATATGAGAGTGCGACACGATATAATCGGTTGCTCAAGGCTCGGCTGGAATCATGGCAGGTAGGAGCAAGAGTTCAACGTCAACGTTCAACGACGAAGGGTGGGACTCGGGTAGGGGTTTGCCTTCTGCGACTTCAACTTCTCACAAGTCTTCTTTAAGCGAGAATGTACATCAGCGGGCTTTCGGCTTGGCTCGCCTCGTCTCCTGTTCTTGCTTTCGGCCAGAGACGAAACCTGGGCAGGTGACATAAACTTCGTCCGAGGAGAAATGAATGGGTTGAAAGTATGATCCAGGGTTATTTTGCCGTCAGGACGAGTGATGTCAGAGCGTCGATATTTACCACGAAGGGGCTGATGGTGAAGCTGGGTAGTGCAGCGCTTTCTAGGCGACGCTGCCCGGGGTGCTCGTAAAACACCCGCCTGCGGATGCAAAACTCCAATTCTGTGGCGGTCTTTGCCTTGGGGCGGGGCGGAGGGCAAAAATCTACGTCCTTTCTGAGGGGTGGAAGGCGGGGTGGTGCGTTTGCTTGGCGAGCGGAGGCGTACTGGCGGCGAAGTACCCTGCGAGTAAGCCGCGTAACGGATGCGAGAGCGCCGTTCAGTGGCACCGCGACTGGGAGGCATCCTTGCTCCTCACTCGAATTGCTAAGTGAGAGGGGAACGTTGATAGTCGCGCGTACGGATACAAATGCAGCGGAGGGCGGGAATGCGCTTGGAAGGTGAGTGGGGTGTAATTGGCGAACTGAGCAGAGCATTCGACGCGTCGAAGGTGGTGATTTTATACCTTTCTTCGTGTATGGACCACTTCACGGCGAGCCATCTTTAGCTTGAGCCTTTGTCGCAGAGTTAATTCATATATCCACAAAGAAAGGGGCACGAGGAGGGCACGCCCTCGCTGATGGGCCAGTCGCGTACCGACAACTTTGCGAAATTGTGCTTTCGAGGAGGACAGGGTCGCGAAACACTCTCCGGACATCAGAGTAACGCCAACTTCTGCAGTTTATGAGCACATTCTCCTGCGAGTTGAAACGGTATGTCATGACTGGCACCGACGCCCCTTGGCTGGCGAGCTGCGGGTACCTATGGCCCTCCGCTAGAGCCTGAGATCGACCTTGGTGAATGGTCTACGATTCTAGATGCTTGAGTGGACCAGGAAGTGACCATTCAAATGTCTTGGGCGAAACTTTTACGAGTCTAGTAGTGAATTTGGACCTTCGGTACTTGGTGCGGGTGGCGGTGCACATTTGGCCTGTATTCTGTCATCAATCAACTTTCAAGATCTAGCAAATGGAATTTATAAAGGAGGGGTGCCTAACGCAAGTAGCGGCGAGGATAGCTCGAGAGCATATGTTGAACTTGATCATGAAGTTAAAAGTCAATTTTCTGAAGGTAGATACTGAATGTGGGAAAACTTTATTGATCGTGGGACGATTGTCCTAAGAGACAAGTCCTACGAAGATCTTAGACCTAAACGCGTATCTGTTACTACTTCCTCATATATTAATTAGTAATGCACTGACTGAGCTAGCTACACAAGATTACGGTCCCTAGAAGGAAGTACGGTAGTTAGATTGGGTGTCAGTAAGCGAAACGATGGGCGATCCGTAGCGGGTAGGAGAAACGTACGCGCGACGAGCGAGAACGGCGTAGCTTGGGATCGCTCTAACAGTTTCGCCCGGGTACTTGGGTAGCGATAGCCATTGAGACAAATTCCTGCCCTACGACCTGGCCTACTAAAAAGGGCAAGACTTTGGGTGCACTCACATTGATGTCGAGTGACGAGTTGCAATTTGCGATATTATCAATTGCGGGTGAGATTAGCATGAGCATCGTGGACTCAGCCCTATTCCCAGACCTCGAACAAGGTAGCATGTCCACTGGCTCTATATGGTAAAAAAATAGGCCGCGCAAAATAAAATTGTACCAAACTCACTAGAACCAACTCCGTGAGTGTGGAAACCATCCATGTCTTCGGCGCTTGGACTGTTACCCTCTTCCCCTCCGAGTCACACCGGAACTTTAAAGCTGCCTGATACTATACTCTATATCTCATGTCGTCGCAAGTCTTGGGATTGTGTTTCTTTGACTAGAAGTAACACAATCACTTTGACTAGAAGTGGAGAAACACATTTCCTGCTTCTGTTGCGCAGCTTGGAAGTCCGGGGAATGATGTGTGGCGCCTCCGCCAGCATCTATTGAGTTGATAGAGACTTGAAGTTACTCGAGAATGTGCATGTTGTGAGTAGAACATTTGATGAACGTTGCGACCTCTCTCTTGGGACTTAAGCAGCTTCTGAACGCATGATAATTGTCACACCTATCTAGTATCCAGTTGTCATCGAACCTTCGGCTCAGGTTAACACCTAAGACAAACAAAGCACTCATGCCCATGATGATCTTCATTCGACTGAAGGTATGCTCCACGTTTACACCAAAAATGTATAAAGGGACCGACCAAGTACCAACGCTTCAGCGCTTCAGCCTTCAGCAAGTTTTCCTCCCTGCAATGCGCCTCTCAGCTGTGTTTATTGCTGTCGCCACGGTGGTCTCTGGGGTGCGCGCCGGCAGCATCAATGGGAATTTCAGCGGCAACTTGGAAAAAGCTCTTATAACGGAATGTGAGAAACACTCTGACTTCTGAGGCTACGCCACTATGCTGACGATCAACACCTGTAAGTTGGACTGGATATTTTTAACGGTCTCAAAGAGAAAAAGTGCCAACCAGTACCGTGCGCTCTCTCAGTCGGAAAGGCGACTCCATGCGTGTTGACAGCGGTGATGGGGCAAAAGTTGTTAGACATCCCTGCCTGCTTCAATTCAGATGGAAACGAGTTTCACCTGGTAAGACACCTCTAAGTTGCCTTCAAGCCACCATCCTGACCCAGACATTGTTTTACTTAGCTCTGTCACTGCCTTGATTGCTACGTCAAGGCCATCAAGGATGTCCTCAACAACAGTGAGATAAATTACTGTCCTACGAGTGTGATATCGCCTGATCTATTTTCAAGGGTGTATTTGGTGAGCTGCTTTAAGCCTTCTCGTTGGGTTCGCTCACCGCCACTGCTTTCATATAAGAATCTTGCCAGCGATGAAGAGAAGAGCAAAGCAAAGGCTTGGGGCTTCACTCCGCCGCCTACCACTGAGGACTAGCAACCATAACTCTCGGTTAGTTGCCTATAAGTCTGGTAAGAATTGCCACTGCTCGTGTTACTTCGCGCTCACTCTCCCATAAAATAGGCCAGCTTATAGTCTTGCTAACAAAGAGACTCGACATGTTCCCTTTCCTGTACTCACACATGTGTTGAATAGTCCGTATCAATGTTCATTGCGCACAAATCTTTGTGGATATTGAGAATAAGGACTGACCGTATAGCTTGAGGGCTCTCGCAATTTACCTCAGTGATATTAGGCGAATCACGCCCGTCAGCCTTGAGCTTGAGGACGCACCACCAGCTGCTCACTAACGGAAAGAATTCTTTGTTGCGCGCTGGCAAGATATGGTACAGTGAATGCATCAAGATTGATGTAGTTGTCGGCGTAGCAGGCTTCACCATTCAAAATAGGTTATAGAAGTTTAGAGTCAACGTTAACCTCACAATGTTAGTTAATATTTCTCAGTCATTATTCGATATTTGAGATAATATAGAATGGAATTCTAACGACAGTCTGAGTCCATCGGTGGAAATACGGCCGATACCCAACCTCTCAGTTCAAGAGTAATCCTGTCTGCCAGAGAAGTACATCAAAGCATCAAGCGTCAGATTTACATTCTGAGAAGAATACAGACAATGCAAGAGGGAAGAGAGTGTGACGAGAGGGAAGAGGAAGAATTATTCGATGATAATGATGGAAAGGAGAGTGGTGCACGTATGTGCGTGATAAATCAAAAAAAAAACACAGATGAGGGAACCCGAGTATATGTAGAGGGTATAACAGCAAGAGGAAACATCGTGGACGAAACGGAGTGCCGGGGACGCGTCTATCTTGCGCAGGTACGCGCCTTACTAAACCTGTTTGTGCTGCTTGGCTTTCCTGTTGAGCTCTGCCATTGTCTTCTCAAGGCGGGCTCTACCACCCTTAACCGGCGAGGAGGACCTTGACCGACTGCTCGAATAGCCATCCTGCGCTCTGTGAAGCGCCCTCGCATTGCGTATCTGCCCGGGAGGGACGTACTGGACCAAAGGTGGGAGGTCTGGGTTCAAAGTTCGGACGAGGATTCTCTTGCCGTCTGGGGTAGTAATATCAGCAGGATGGTGGTCGCCGCGGAGATTTTGATGGAGCGGAGAAGCTGGACGAGAGGGAATTGGAGAGCGGTTGGTAAGTTTATACCGCAGAGTCTCGACGGGGGTGCGAGGCCGGAAGGGCAACGAGTCACTGGGAGACTCTACGCTCTGGATTCCACGGGTTCCGCCAACGGTAGGGGAATTACGGCCATGAATCTTTGATATCGACGAGGGAGACCCGCCAGCCGGAGGCGCGCCAGGAGTGGGATGCCTTCGGAAGGAACCAGCGCTTCGCTTGGTGGGCTCATGGATCTCAGCAGCAGGGAGCAGTTGTGGGTACGGAGACGGAGACGGGACATAGGGAAGAGAGCCTGTCTTGTCGCGGGGCATGTTTGACGACTATCGTTGTCGAGTTCGACAGCAAACCGAGATGTCTAGACACTTGGAAGGTTGGTTGGTAATTGGAGGTTGTTGGGATGACAGTCAATGTACTGACGCCTAGGTTATATACTTTCCGCGAGACGTACCCACCAGCCGCACCGGACAATGAGTACGAATTCTAGTAGTTTGTATGACTCCATCCGATCTCTTTGACCGTGAGAGGGTGGTCATATTGAGGGTGGCACAAGTACTCTGTGAGGGAGCGCAAGACGATGAAGTGGTTGCGGGACAAAGCGAAACTAGGGCGATCACCTACTTATCTAGGCACTTCGTGATATCAAAGCGAAGAGAATCATTCAGCTTTTGGATATTCGAGCGGAACAGAAGGAGGAACATGAGACAATGTCGCGTGGCAAAGCGGTAAGTTGAACCCACAAAATATTGTGGCTGCGAGACATTGTGTCATAGGGCCAAAGCCCAATCTCGGTAGTGTGAGATCCAAGCGGATGTGGACATATCATGAACATGTACCCAGCTGACGGAGTAACAGTTCGTTCAAACCTCCTCAGAAATGGGGAATAACACGAATAGCGGAAATAGCATTCAAGCTCTTCGACATAATAAGCCTTGAGCAAAATTAAGGGATGATTTTGTCCAAGTGCTGAGCGAAGTAGGCGTAGTTGTCAGCATTTTGGACGGCGTCTGCGGGTCTGTTAGCCGCCAAACCCCTGCTGAAGCTCTCTTCGTAGTCTTCCTTCAGCTCGTGGTTTGTCCCTGGGACATCGGTCCCCGTATGATCAGTGTAATGAAAGTGGGTTGCTTCGTGGAAAATCGTATGTCCCTATTAACGTAAAGTAAGCACACACGAGAAGAAGTATGAACTTTGGCATCTACATTGAGTTTGTCATCCTTGTGAAGTGCGTTACGAATCCAAAATCCCTTGCAGACCTCAATTGATGCGGTATTCGTAGCACCGTCGAGCCTAGATGACGTTGGCATCTGGAAATATGAACGTGGACAAGTGCTTACTGGTTCGACTCTGAGACGGCCATTGTCACGAATTGCAGCAGTCCTCCGCAATTCCCAGGTTTCAACACGGGGCGGCAATAGTAGGTCCACGAGTCTAGAGGGTACGAATCGACCTGCATAAATCGATTGTGTACCGTCGTGTAACGGGCAGGGTCGTATGCTCCAAACCAAGTAGTATAGAGTGTCAGATTAGCGTTCGCTGCCGGATGGGGTCCTAATTGTTGGAAGTAACTACCAAAAGTCTCAAAAAAGGAACAGCGTATCTCATGGAGTGGGACAAACGTGCGGGTTTTCTATTGATATCTCGTTGCTACGTCGATAGCGCGCTGCAGCGTCGCTTGTTGGGTGGTGTCGCAGCCAGGGAAGTTGGCGTCGACTTCGTCAGCAAACGAGAGGGAATCTTTGGCGTCGACATTGCGCCCTTTATAATGTTTATGGTCAACGATGACTACTTCGGGGGCACAGCGTAATTTACTGACCGACAATGTTAGATTCGGTGGGATGACCCATGACCACAGAGCTGCCAGCGAAGATGGCCAAAGCAAGAATGGTAGAGAGCTTCGAGAACATGTTGTCAGAGCTTCGTACGAGCTGAAGTTGGACAATGCAAAGTCGAGGAGCATGCGTACCTCCTATATACTTGACCTCCTCAGTGCTGGAGCGCGCCGAAGAATACACTGAACGGTCTGATTGACAGGGTGACTGGATGAAAGTGATGCGCTTCCGTTCCTCATGATTCTAGCTTGCAGCCACTAGGGTGTCCGACTTCCATGGACGGACTAGATAACCCGTCCTTGACGGTTTACGTTTGGCAAACAAAGCAGTGGCGCACCCAAACGCAACCCAAGCTTGAAGTTCGTCCAAATCTTCTCGTAGATTTTACACGGGTTTCGGGAATGCACGAAGCAGAATTACTGGACTATTTAAATCAGGCTTGTCGGTGCCAACGCCTAAAGTACATGCCCGAGCATGAACTTCGAGAAGTGTAGACCATTAGAACAAGGTTAGAACTCGGAGGTGACCCGACACTGGGCGCTTGATCATCTGGATTGAGTCTGCATCTTATCTTATCAAAATTCTTCCACAGAAGACTGTGTCCAGAAACTCGAACAGACGACAGTTCAGAGTTCGGCGACATCATATACAAGGAAGTCTACGGTCTCATCGTAACACATTTATTCCGAGAAATACTTAGTTGTGATTCTACCAGACTCTGGCATCTTCCTAGCGTGCGTTCTTATCACTCGCGTTTGTTCTTCTGGTTTAGTGCGTGATTTTCTACTAACTGAAACTTTCTTGGGATGGAAGCAGAACTCTCCATCATTGTCGCACATCTCCTCCGTTTACTAGCGAAAGGGGATCTACGCTATGTAGCACCATTTGTAACGTCAAAAGACCTCTATTCACTGAGAACACCCCCTCGAGCAGATGGGGGGCGCCAAAGCTTTGAACGCGCAGCTGGGGGGTATAAAGAAGTAAGGGCCCGGTCTGCTCGTCGAGATGTTAGTCCCTACCCGCCAAATTTGGCTCCCACGGTTGGACCAAACCTGGCCCAAACCTACTCCAAACCGACAGTTTGGTCTGCTGTACCAGAGGGTTTGCGGGTGGGTTAGGACCTTCCTGTCACATTATTATGTCAGCGTTAATATACCTGGTGGCACCTTGTATCAACTGCATTATCTATTCCCTCCAATAAACAGTACTATAGCTTGTGGTGCTTATTTATTGATGAATGTTAGTGGTAAGATAGCAGGACGAAGAAGTGAAAAAAGGACCACCGTGGCTCGAACCCGCAACCTTTCCGTGCTAAAAAGTAGTACTCAAGCGCGCAAACCACTAAACCAACGTACCACATGATAAACTCTTTTGGACTAGTATATCACCTACTGAGCCGGGATACTTCAGGTCGCCGACAAGAAATACAAGAAATACCGAAAGCAGAAGTTTGCATGTATTTACTTTGCATCTATTGCTGCTTTCCCACCATGATGTCTGTGACTGATTTGTGACGATTCCCAAGCGCCCGGAGCAGACTCCAGCGCTAGGTTTTGCCAAGTTCAATGTCCGCCAACCCCAGGCCCGAGGGACTGACATCTCGACGAGCAGACCGGGCCCTAAGTATATCTCATGGTTAACTTTAGTACTGGAAATCGCAGGAGAGGATCTAGAACAGAGGAAACCTCATGCATGTTAGTAATGGGTTTGGTCGCCCCGTACGTGTTCGCAGCGGGGGAATCGGGCAGTGAAAACATATCACGGAATATACGGGATACGACGAGAACGATACATTTGCAGACATGAAAGTCCACGCCGTCGCATGAGCGAAGGATGATGTCTCCGTATCCTTCGACGAATGGTTCTGAATGGCCCTTTGACGCTTATTCTGACAGGGCGAAGGTGCCACATAAGCAACGCTTCGCCTGGGGCTTCCTGCTCTTATGAAGTTTGTAATATTTCAGAGTATCTACAGAAACAGAAAGCAAGGGCAGAATCAGAGAGAGAGACTGGATTACCAAGGACTTATGAGGTCTATCCAGTCATGTAAAACCTGACTCCTCTCCGTCCCGATCTCAGTCGTAGTTTCCTCTTGTTTCGAGATGGACAAACACTCAAACTCAGCGATGAGAAGCCCGTCAAGAATCCCTCTGGCGAGAGGCCGCGATACGTGGTCGTTCCTGACGATCCTGCAAGAAACAGAATTATGGTTAACAAATCGGTGAACTTAATACCCGTGTCACGTACCTAAGAGCTCGAGGGTTCAGGCCTGCCATATGCTGAAGGTTACGTGTCAGTTGACCTTGTAGAAGTTGAAGCCTCTTGAAGGCCGATTCTTCTACAGGAGTCAACGAGGAGATTGAACCGTCAGAATATCCTATGGGGAGGCAAAGGTGTGGGGATGAGCATCAAAACGATAGTAGATCATCAAGTGCTTACCACAAATAAGTTTGGATTGAGGGATGACTGGGTCCTCCGAAGTACGTCTCGCGGTTAGGACGGAACTGTTGTATCCTACTTGAGCGTTGAACTCCGTACGAAGGAGTAGTTGACGTCCATCTCTCGATTCTGGGTCTGCACAACCACAATTGGCGAACTGTTAGCGTATCCTCTGAATTCCGTGAAAATTGCGTACCGTGAGGATCATACTCATACGTTCGAATGACACCATCTTCATCGCATGTGACGATGGACATATTCTCATCGGCAAAGAAGAAGTCAACATTCGTAACGCAAACATGTTGGATGTCCTTTGCTAACACAACAAGTTTATAGGGGTCCTCCTAAACGAAGGCGATGAGACATCGAGAAGTCTATCAAGATTCTGTCTTACCTGAAACGCAACAAACGAGACACTCTTCACGGCATCACCTATCAGTAGCAGGTTCTTGAGCGCTTTCAGCGATGTTACGTATACACCGACATCCAAGAATGCCACGCCTACTAGCCGTTCGTCAAGGTCAAGCGCACGAACGAAGATCTAAGAGAACGCGGTGAATACTTGGAACAGGAACAGTACATTTAGACTGCAACGCACCTTCTGTCCCATAGAAGACACGAGATATCCATTGAAAGCGCAGAGAGCCGTCACTGGGCCCTTAGCGTCATCCCGACAACGAAGGCGAAGCTTGTACCATCTCGAAGGCACCAGTGAAGCGTCAGCAACAACCTCTACGATTTCGAAAATATATGTCTAACAATATTCAGTCCCAAGCACGAATATAACAGACGCAAAGTGGATAACTTACAGCCCCTTTAACAGCTAGATCTTCTCCGCGAACTATGCTTGTGCCTACTGCGATGAAGTCCTTTATCCCACTCTCCGTGCTAGACGTCTCCAAGCTCACGCAACAGACCGAGTTGATGAACTCATTAGTAGCAAATTCATATCTATGACGCGTTTAGAAAAAAATGTGAAGTTGGCAGGGCTAACTGACCCGTCCATCGTCACCCAAAGTTCCGGAGATATGAGTTCCAAGGTAGAACAGTCACACATGGGTGCTGTGATGTTTGGTGCTACAGTAGGGTTCTTCGTTAGCATTATTCTTGTAGATGGTAACAACCTACCGTCCGGCTCCCATATGCAGTTACCATCTTCGTCGAAAGAAGCAAACTTCGCTTGGAGGGAAGAGGCTGCCACGATTAGAGAGGTCGACGGGTCGAAAATAACGTTTGAGTACGGTCGGCCTTTCGGGATGGGCTTCATAGGGAGAGGACCGCCCAGTATAAAATCCGGCATCCATTCCATCAAACTTGGACCCTACACATACTGTCGTCAGAAGCGCCTGTTGATTTGATAGAAGAGCGCGCGTACTTCGTCAGTATAAAGGAAGAAGTCGCCCTTAGATTCCCAAAGCGAACATGATGTAAATGAGTGCACTACGCCATGTCCAGAAGGGTATATTTGCACGGCGCTCTTGTCAGTCGCTAGCAGCCAACTTGGTCGATCGCCAGTGAAGAAGACGCCCGAGAGTGTCACGCCAGGAGCCGGTGATGTGATAAATGGTATAAACGTCCTAGAGATCCGCTTTTGCTCGGCAATGACGCTCTTTTCGACTTCTTCGTTTCGCTGTATTTCAAAGGCCCTTGACAGGACTTTGACAAACTTAACATTGACGCTAGTAGCACGGGTGGCTGGAACGTCCACGACGGGTGCGCTGGAGGCTACCTCATAGACCGTTAGCTGCCCTGATCGTATGAATACCTACAAAAGTTCAAATCAGGACACCTGTCGCTGATACTGGTGAAGGTGTGACGGACGAAAAGATGCAGCTTAGGGGAAGTCTCGCCAATGGGGGCTACCAACACCTGTTCGATATCCATGTCTTGGGGTTTTCGAGGGGGGTCCTGGGGTAGGGAAAGAGCTGGAGCGTCGCCTGAATCATGAAGGACAGGTTGAAGGGATAGTAATGCCGAAGTCGAAAATACCAATGCCAGTTTTGGTAGGCTCCATATCTATCTTGATCGTCAACAAAAATTAAATTAAAGAAGAGTAGACACACCTCCATAACTCCCTGTGGACGGACAAGCAGGAGCCACTGAGTATGACTACCGGCGTTAACGGCTGCTTGGAGGGTTGTAGTGCTGCCTTTCCCTCCCACTTGTGTCGCAGGGGGCGGTTGATGATTAGGAGAGGAGAAAAGACCGGTGGTATCAACGAAGAAACATCCCGTCAGGTACCTAGAAGTCTGAAATAGTTAAGTTACGCAAAAATGAATCAATTGCTGCCCATACTTTATCGCCCATCGCTGACATGTCTTTTCGCCGTATCTTGCCACGCTCCGTCTCGCCGATGAACAGACCGATTGAATCATCCTCACGGAAGATGAGGACGAAAGGATCACATATACTGCATGCACGAATTTTGGGACGCGGTAAGTTGCCGTCCAAGTCTTTGATCGCCTGACGCTCGCTGCCATCTGTTTCAAACCAAACATCAACAACAGTCAAGCGGGAAGATATCAAACACGCACCAGGCTCGAGGACACGAATAGAGTTAGACATGACATGGAGAACGGCTGTACGTTGGAAGAAAGGTGCCGCGCCCACTGTGGTTCCGGCTATCCGAGTTGTGACCGCTACATCCGTCTTCGCCGACCGAACGGCAATCTGCATGCGGTGGACATTATCTGTCTAGACTTTCACGAAGTCGACTAATTGAAGGAACTTACCCGCGAGACTCCCGGTGACGGGTTAGCATCCGTGCTTAAGACCAGAGTGTCGTGTTCCGCGTGGTAAGGGTTAGCTGGACGCTCGTATGAGATACCGCTGGCTTTGACCGACTGGCGGATGGGAAGCGACCACACCCCACGTGCACCCCCAATGGCGTGAAGTTTACGTTTGGTACGAGATGGTAGGTCACGCTGTAGACAAAAGCCCCACAGCCAGAGCTTTATGATCGGAGCAAAGGACGGAGAGAGTAAGTACCCACCTGGAATAAGGTAAATCCCCCCAAAGGCCCTGCGCCTGTCGCTGCAACGAGCTCAGGAACAATTCGTTCCTAGACGCGAGAGGATAACGAGTGGGTTATAGCTCCAAGTATATGGGGAGGGCGAATGAATGAAACTACGCACCCCATTTTTGGCCAAAGAGAATGTGATATCCGAAATGGAGCCCGTGGCAAGGAGGGAGTCGCAAAGGGCCAGGTGGATGACTGTACGTGTTTGCTTCGCGAGGCTGCCAGGCTTTGTGGAACCGTTGGCTGTTGCTACTTTAGTAGAGGTCGACACGCCGTAGATGTCTGGTAATAATCGATGTGCCCCCACGTTTCAGATCGTTTCTGTAAACACAACAGGAAGTAGAGGAAGGAACTAACCGTCATCATCGTCAAAGTCCATCGTATCGTTGGTGTCCGCCACTACAGCCGGCTTCGATGCATCCTGGGGCTCGCTGCCTTCCTCAATTTCCTCCTCTACCCTTGATGCCCTCAGAATAACCGAAGCGCCGGCGGTACTGCCAATGAAAACGTGTTTATCGTCTAACTTTCGCACAGCCGCCGGTATAGTCGTCTGCGCCAACGCATCTCCCATTATAAGCTTTGATACGGTCTTTCCATCAGCAATAAGCTCCACGGGGTATATGGTTCCGTCCTTGAGTATAACGAAGAGCGTCTTGTCGTCCACGAAGACCGCACGTGAGCCTTCCAGGTGGAGAGAACGTGTCTGTTCGTCGGCCGATAGGTTTGGGAGGGGCATGTCCGTCGACCTGGGTGCCCATCCATTCACAGGGAGGGCGACTCTCCGTGAGGCATCAACATATATCACGGCGTTTCCAGTTAATATGGTCACACCAGCGAATAATGTCGCGCACGGGAGCAACGCAAACGCGTCGTACGGCAACCCCGTGACGGAACTGATGATAGGGTAATGCTGATGAACGAGATCAAGGGTGAAAATCATCAATTTTGTGGTGTCCTTGTACTCCTTCATGCGCCTGTAATGCGGCTATTAGATCGATCGTAAAATGTAAGAGTACAGCATACTTACCCTGTCCATGTCTGTTGCGTCTGGAAGAGAACGGCTAAGGTAGGGTTATTGTAGCCGGGCAGGAACGTAAAGTCGATGACATTGCGGATGCTATCATCGACCTCGTTCCCCAGATCGAGAATGAAGCTCGGGGAGTATGGGATGTCCCTAGCGGCGCGTTAGAAGAGCGAAATGGCTGCAAGATATCTCGTACCTTATTTGCGCTGGATCTGGGTCGAGCATGTCCACGTCGACCTGCGATTGATGAAATGGCAGGATGGCGATCGCATCCTTTGGCAATGACAGCGCGACGCAGCGCGATTCAGGGTCGCTCCGTAACTTCGCAGTGAACGAGGAGGGCTCAAAGGATAGCTACAAAAATTGTCAATAATGGCTTGAGCGCGCAGCATACCCATACGAAGAAGACACGCACGAGCTGAGGGGCCCTTTCATACGTGTGGATAGAGACTGTCTGCAGATCGTTGATGGGCTCCGACCATTCCAGTAATGCAATCTTGGCATCTTTGAATGAGACTACCAGGCGCTCGAGGTGGTCGTCAATGGAGGCCAGTGTTCGGACAGCCTCCAAGCCCGTGACAATTCCATGCAGCTTGTGCTCACGTACAAAGTAGAGTCGCGTGACGGTCGGTGAGCCAGCAGCTTTCTGCCCGGTAGACTAAATACAATGTTAGTTACCGATTTCATCTGGCATCGAGGCTGGCCGTTCAAGATGATGGCATTGGGTATAGACTTGGAACAAAAGTGTCGTGGTAATTACCTGGGCTATATTGATGAAACCTTCTCCGTGCTCATCCATTTCGACCTCACCCTCAACAGCCTCCGTCCCCTTCCTCACTTTGGCTTTCTTATCCCGTTCTTCATCACTGTGCGTCGGTGGCGGTTGTTCGCGAACCTCAAAGATACGAAGCAGGTTTGTACGCGCGACTACCACATTGCAAAGGACCTTGGTTCCATCGTCTATCCCCGAACTTTGCGTCGTTGAAGGAGTCAATTTCAGACTGACAACGAATTCGACTCCACTTGGAGGCAGGATTTCTTGATGTAGGGCATGAAGACCCATTGAGTAAGATGTGACGCCGGACGTCCAAATGCACAACGTCGACCTTGGCGTTGAAGTGGGGTCGCGGATGAAAAGCGAAGGGCGCCCATCGTCCTTCGAGGTTTCCTCACGTGATCGACAGACTTTGCGTCACGCTAGGTCACGCTTTGTTTTACAGAAGTCTAAGAGGCGCTCAATCCTTCGCCTGGTACCATGCAGCATCACTACAGCATCCGGGTCAACTATGGACACACCGCTGGGGCATGTCACTCCGTTCAATACCTACAGCTTTGGGCGCCTCAAACACCAAGTATAATGCATTTCAATTTTCAATACAAGATTCAACATGAACTTGCACCAGATGCAGTCAATATTGCTCAAATTACTTGGTAGATGGTGTGCGCAGTCGGGCCCATCCATTTCGTCAGTTGGGAAACCCTCCCCCGGGACCGGTGCCGTTTTCATCACGGAAGGGCGTCAAGATCCATGAGAAGCTCACTCGAACGAAAAATGCCTTTCATCCTCATCCAAAGCGATCTTCTGGTGCAGATGGCCAGATATGACAACATTGGACATCGGCCTTTGAGAGGCTTCCGCCACGATGTTCGATAACCATCAATGAACCCGAAGAAGCTTTGGCTGGGATATCGAAGCTCATCGCGATTGCTGGCGACTTTCTCGTGACCTCTGTATGTGCAGCGAGTCGACGGCTGCGACGGAAAATTGCAGAACATTGGTAATCTACCATAGCATCGTGGGCGAACAAGGCTAATTCTACGATCCACTTGTCTAGACCTTCCTTATACTCCCCGATCTGCTGTGGGAGGACATGACTTCATGGTACCCCCATCGAGAGGCGGAGGATATTGACATCAAGCTGATCTATATATACGGTTGTTATCACTCTTGCACACGGTGACAACGTATCTTATACCCAATATGCATCCGCGAATATCCCTCGCGTCGAGGCTAAACCAGTGGGTTCAGTATTTGGCTGCGGTCCGACAACCATAGGCTCTCCCCTTGCGTAGGTGTGTAGCCATGCTGCTGGCTTACAGCCAGATCGGTTGAGATCAATATGCACGCCTCGGCGCCGCAGCTCTGAGATGGGAACGTTTACAGCCCTTTCACTTCGGACATTTAAGACTCAGTGCATGGCGCAGATCTAATTTGCCGCATGTGCTCCGGCAAGCGAGACAAATGTGGCCACCATGATGCTCCCTCCCCCTTCTCTATAAACCGGTCTTCTCTCCCCCTCTGTCGACGGTGACTACTCACATAGCGTCTGGCATGTTCGCGACCGTTAATCCTACAACGCTACCTACGCCGGGAATTGGAGGGCATGGATACTCTGCAAAGGTATGTGGTTCCCCCTTCTAGACGCATGAGACCTTGACCTTTGCCCGTAGTCGTTTGCGATGCAGATTCCGAAGGGCTTTCGTATTTTCAAACATCCGACCATGACTTCCTTTCCATACGCTTCAGCCACTGCCAAGTTCGATGTCGGGTATCGGCCGTCAACCTTCTCCATGGGAGGCGATGCACGACCGAACCCCGCGTGGTCATCTCAGCGGCAGGATGTAGACGCCAGAATGTTTTCTACAGGATTTTATAACCATATACAACCCTCCATCGCTACCGCAAGTTTATCGTCTAATATGCGAACTTATGACACTCGTAGTGGCAACACGCTACCCTATTATCCTATTTATCAAGATCCCACCAAAGACACGTATATATACGAGCGCTCAGATACTTATTCCCTTTCCGAAATCGACACCCCACCAGCCGCTTCCTCCGCCTTCTCCCCCGCCCTTTCCACAGATAGCACCACCTCAGTTAAAAGTTCAGAGCTTCCCGATCGTTCCCTAAGTAGGAGTAGTCAGCGGGCCGTTGGGCCGTCTGGCGGGTCTGCTTCTTCCAATCCGTCTGCTATACAACGACAGCCCTCTTCGAGTGCGACGTCGACGTCGAATGCGCTTTCGATTGTCCGTGTCGCCTCGTCTCGAGGATCATCACAGCCGGAGTCAACCATTATTAGTTCGCACTCGTCGGCATCCTCAGCGAATGAGAGGCCAAGAACGCCAAACTATCTCTCGCAGCCTGCCATGCGCCCAACCGGTCAGCCGCTAGGTAATCAATACACGAATGGGTTCCAAGCCGCCCCGCAAATGGCTCGCGTTCAGAGCAACTCTTGGAAGGATTATGTCGAAGAGAGTATGCTGGATCAGTCTTCGGAGACGGCGAGGTTGAATGCAACGTTGAATGCGAGGGCGTCAGCGAGAGCATCCATGCTCTATGCTCAGGATGAATTGCCAGAGGATCACACCGACTATCAATCGATACCTCAAGTTCCACTGCCTCCCGATGATGTTGGACAGTACGCCCCGGTGATGTCGTCTTCCCCCGATTCTTACTTTCCTCATGCTGCGGACATGGGGTCTCGACGCACCAGCCCCGTTTCTCCAAATCAACCCAGACAGCAGCCTCGCCGTACTTCACCACAACAAACCCACGTTTCACCCACGGGGTCTCTCGTTCCGTATCAACCTTCAGCCGATCGACTTTCTCAAGAGGACGAACCCTTCATTCCCCCACTGTCATACGACAACGCCGCTTCATACATCACCGCAGACCCAGGGCTCCGAGCGTCTGCGGCGAGCTTACCAGGAGGTGCGCAATATTCCCGCAATCCAGCACCTTCTACGTCATCAGTGAGCAGTGGATCATCGAGCGGAAGCGGACGAATGTCGTCGTTCCCCGCGCAGCCCCCCATGCCTGTTGGGCAAACGGGGTCGAATTTTTTCCCACAGAATGATCAGCAGAGGTACTCCCAGAACCTCGCCTCGGGGTATAATAACGTTCAGCAGTCCACTTTCAGACCTGAACAAGAACGTCCCCTTCCCGTGCCGCCAACCGTCGCTCCCATTCCTGAGCGAGGCTTTGCGTTCCCTCAGAGCGCCTCTAGTTCCCACAGGTCAAGATCCAGGACGCCTTCTGTCTCCCCTCCTCCCGTCGTTCCACCAGAGGGAGGTCGTGTAAGAAAAGACTCTATTGCCGTCGAAACGGTGCGTTTGATGAAGAAAAAGGAACGCCCCCCTTCGACGTCTCCGCCATTGGACGAGCAGAGTAGGCGAAGGCCAGGGCCTGGAAGCAATCCAGCTATGCCCTTGTCCACGAACCTTTCTCAAGCAGCTGCTTCCGCTGCTGCTGGAGTCGTGTCACAGCAGCCCCTAGTGCGATCGCCAACAAACCCTCCGCCCACCTGGCCCTCCAACGGGATTTCTTTCCAGGTCACTGGAATCCCACCTCCCACCACGCAGCCTACTGGCGACGCCTCCGCTCGGCAGATGGCAAACACCCTAGTTCCCACCGGGACTCAAGCTTCACGTCGACCTCTCCCAGGTCCTCGCAGGATGAACTCAGACCCTGTCCCGCCCTCCGCACCACGCATACCGCCACCTCCACGAAGGAATACCGGCGGAGAGCAACTCCTACAACCAGACGCAGACAAGTGTGTTCTGGCCCGTCTCCGGGTGAGATGGAACGAAACCTTGATTTGTCCATCGCCTATCAAACCAGGTGATCGACGGAAGGGATGGTTTAACCGAAGAGGGTATGTAATTATTCATCGCGGTGCTTCATTTCCTTTTGAACCTGCTCATCCACTATACCTTTCTTTCGCAGCGACCAACTCTGGACGAATGATGGTTCGTATAAGCCCGCTTCTCCTGGAGAGGAATATCCAGTCGATCTGGATTCTTATCCTGAATACGGCATTGGATGGATGAATGAAAGCGGTATAAGAATTGACATGGAGCATCGATTGATCCCCAAGGCACCCTTGCGTTCAGCCCTCAAACAGACACAGCCTCAAGTCTGAATGCGAGTGTCCGTTCCTCCACTAGCCGCACTATAGTGGAATATAAATTATTGGTCGAGTACAGCGTCCTCCTGCATCATGTAAATTATCAATCGCCCGCGGAACGTATTTATCCTCATGTATTTTTTACGCTAAATTATACAGGTTTTTTTGAAGTCTTCTCGAATGCGTCTCCGATACGAGATCTAAACAATGTAGCAATGAGTGAGGACACCAGGTTGACGGGGCAATCCGCGGAGTGTGTCGTCGCGCCCTTGCTGTGGAGTTCCTTCGGGGAGCGATAGAGATCAGCTAGACGAGTTTGTACTCCATTGCGTTTCAAGGGAGAACTCGAGCTCATGTAGATTGTCTATAACCAAGGAAGACAACATGCTGGCATAAGCTAGTAAGCTAGAAACAAATAATAGAGGAAGCATAGATACATGATATTGATAGTTTACATAGATAAATACGAGCTATACCAGAATGCTAGATAATTATAACCGCCGACACTCACGACTATGGCATCTGGACAACATGGATATCCGTCTTGCGGACAAAATGCATATGTATGTAGTAGCTTGTGGCTCGACTACAAGGTCACCAGGACCCTCGCCGATAACCATCATCTGTCGGGCGAAATCTTGGCGCGACGGCGGCATTTTTTATCGCTTTCCTGCTCTCGTCTGAAGGCTCGCAGCGTAGTTTTGGAGCAAAGGTCGTGACTCGCACCAGGCCGCGTTGGTGGGAGCTCGACCAATCTCGACATGCAATATGTGGGACCTGCCGCTGTAGTGTGCAATCGGAGTGGAAACAAGTGGGAAAGGGACTTGTTTGGTTTCGTGGTCTCCATCCAGGATTACGGTAATTTGAGCTCGACTTCGTGCGATCTCCACCCCGCTTTTCGTTAAGCGTCTCGAGACTTTCAAAGCTGTCCACCATCAAGGAGGATCTATGGTGCTGTTGTTGATCATCCCCGCGAAGCCCGTGCTGGGAGCATCTGTTATCGTTGTCGCTTTCTATATTTGTGCTATCTGGAAGCCTCCGAGACTGTTTTTCCTCTGCGGCGGTGACTTTCGCTCCAGAAACTTCCTTGGAAGCTGGGTCGCTGCAGCTTTGACAAATATGCCCGTCCCCGGAATTGCAATCCGATGGAATAGTCGAGTGGCACAGCTGATAATCCATCCCTCGTAAGTGCTTTCAGGGGGTGGCAGTAGTTTAACACTCACCCATCTCCAATAACGATGAACAGGTCGATAAGTCGGGATAAGCCAGCTTATCCGTGGCATAAACAAGCTCACGACCTTCTTAAAAAGGGAGAGAGGCATCAGAAATGTCGTAGGCGGGTAGGGTGAGTCGGCGAGTAGATGCGTTGACAGTACGAAAACTTACACAACATATATAGGTGTTATACTTAACGCCCTTTGAGTGTCACTCCCGTACTGGATGCAGTGCGAGTGGCTGTCTCTGGAGAAGACACGGAGGGTTGTTCTGAATGTTGTCCGTTGTGATCTCGCCGTATGTCATGAAAAAAATCGGAGCGTGGCGGTGGGCAGAAGCGTCTGAAGAGACGCCATACAACGCCGTAGATGTCACATCCATGATTCGAGTCGCTGGGTTGTACAGAAGGAACAGGATGCGCGAATAACAAGACAGCTTTCTTTACTGGCCGAGGTTGACTGTCGTCGTTTCCTCATGCTCTCCTTCGACCAACAAAAACGAAAGTAGGCCTACGTCCATTGAACGTAAGTGGCCAAACATCACGTTATCGCACCTGTGACGGCGTTCTATTCATGGATCAATGATGCGGTACAGAGACGCTGGGAGGATAGGATGCACGTGTGTCCGAACTTCTCGGCTATACAGCTCGGGAGGCAGATCGCGCGAGCTACGGGCGTCGGTCGTCGGGGTAGGTCCACCGCGATTGGAGCTTAGTATCCATGTTGTCATTTTGCCGTAGATACCCAGCGAGATTCGCTATGCTTGGCTGTGTATTCTGCTTATTTGTCTAGTCGACGACATGTCAAGTATGTTGGTGAGTGGGGGGCCAAATGAAGCGTGCCAGACTCGTTCCCTCGTCGGTGGTGTCACCCCAACTAAATTGATGGTCACCGCTTCGTTTCGTTGGTAGGCGTGTGGCCTCTGGGTGCTGCCACGTATTGATTCATTGCCTTGCGCAGCTGCAAGGGCTGATATATAAACTTGCTTTATGGGTGTCTTCTGAGTATAACTATAATAAGAGTGATGTTCGAGATTCGTCAGACTGAGAACAGACTCTGAACTTTCGAGCGTACATAGAGTCAAAGCCCCCTAAGTAACGCAGATGTTGTCAACGTTGAGTATCGACAAAGCAGAAGGCGGTGAAACTTTGGCAGGATTTATCGCGAATATTGGCCGAGGGGTTTCAAAAAGAAAGTGTCAAGTTGCCAAGTTCGTCTTTGACAATTGAGATAGTAACTCACGGTCAGAGAATATTTCCCACAGTCATTGATGTAGCATGACTACGAGTAACACAATAATGATGTTAAGTCCACGAGTCCTTCCTCCGCGCCACTCAAAGAGCAAGACGACCCACAATCCTTGAGCGCCTCACACGCTGTCGGCGGTCTAGATCCTTCGCCAATGCCGCTTCAGCTTCCTCAATCGAAATATCATTAATATCCTCGACGTCGCTAACTTGCTGCTGCTTCTGTGACTTCGTCAATGCCCGTGCGATCCCTGCTAGCCCGGCTACGTCGGCAAGTGGTCCAGCGGCGTCGCCGGCCTTAGAAAGAAGGGATCCAACAACGGACCCAACACCAGCGCCGATACCAGTGCCGCCTGCGCCAACCTTCGCAGCAGCAGCAGCTCCGTTGGCGTTTGCTATAGAAGCGCCAGCAGCACCGGTAGCCGCAGCAGTTCCAGCAACACCAGTAGCGGCAGTTCCCGCGGCGCCAGGAGCACCAGCACCCACGCCAGTCCCTGCGACGCCAGAAGCGGCAGTACCAGCGGCAGTACCTGCTACGACACCAGTTCCCGCAACACCCGCTGCAGTTCCTGCTGCTGCTGCGGTGGCGTTTCCGCCGTTGGCATTGGTAACTGGAGAATAAGAATAACGAACGGTCAGAAAATATCAAACAGGGAGAACACGAAGGGCTGACCGGCAACACATCCGCCGAAAGGACCTGCGATAGCAACATTTCGGCAGCGAACGATGCAGGCGTCACCAGTGGGCCCGCCCGTGCATGTCATACCAGCGGGCATTTCTACACAGGAAATCCCGGCGTCAGCGCAAGGAACAACCACAGGGAATCGAATATGGGATGAGAGACGCACGAGCTACGAGAGGGAAGGGCGTGGCCTTGGCGAGACTGATTGAAGCAATGCCTGGAACTTGCTGGGTGACATCCATCGTGACGAAGTTCTGCCCTGTTGCATCAGCAGAGACCTGGCATGAGTATGGCCTGTCAAAGCGAGTTAATTGGTTGTTGAATAAAAATATCCAATGCCAAAAGGCTTACCCAGCACCGTCACCGTTGACTTGGTGTAGCGTCATCTGAACCGACCCATCGGCCGCAACAGATGGTAGACCGGCGCTCGATGCAGCTGAAGGCCAAGGCGTTAGTACGGGAGTGACTTAATGGAAAGGAAGGCGGCTCACCCGCGAGCATAGCTTGCACGTCATTATTCCCCCCACCGAGTGTGCGTCCGCATACGCCGGCCTTGCCACTGGAGATCTCTCTATCTCGAATGATGCTGGAGTCCTGCTGGAATGGATCGCGCTTGGAGCCGGTACGAGGCGTGGTTGCCACGACGCCGAAGGCTTGTCCGGCAACACCATTGGCACCGGATACATTGGTGATGACACCGTGAGCAGAGACATGGAGCGCCGCAACGAAGAGAGGCACGAGTTGGTAGATAAACTTCATGTTGATCAACTTGAATTTGATAAGATGGCGGGGAGTGTTTGATTAGATATTAGATAAGGCGCGGCCTTGTAGACGAAGTGAAGTACGAAGGGTTGGAAGACTCAGAAGCAAATTTGTGCTCTGCACCGACGAAAAATTGAGGAATAGGGCAGAAGTAGAGAAGGAAGGAAGTGGGGAGACCGAGCTAAAGAACAAATACCTGCATAAATGAGGCATTTATACGCGTACCCTTCATTCCGTATGCTATTCTTATTCTGTAGTCCAACACGGGAGCTGTTGTTTACATATCAAAAAATAGAAGAGAAGCAAGCGTACCATATAGTTCATTCACATGGACACTGCAAGCTCGCAGACAACACAGCAACAAGCGAGGCCACTAGGCAGTGCGCCGACAGTCGAGGACAGATGGTATCGAGGCCTCGTTGGATTCGAGTACAACGGAAATAGGCTTGTGGAGCGTTTTCACATGATCACCACTTGAATTGATTATAGAAAATGACGGGCACTGCCTTGAGACGCGTACAGGTGATCATCGGGTGTCCTGAGCATGAAGTGGATCTCATCATGGCAGGTATGTATCCTCCTCATTTCTCACCTGACTCGATTTAGCCACATCCTCGCTTTTGAATTTCAGAGATACACACCAGTTGTAGCCGACGTTGCGACGTGAAAATCAAGCAAACACTGATGGTGCGGTCGCACATCCATGTCGTTAATCTATTGCACGATGCCATCGTTGACTGCCAATTGGTGTTGAATTGCTGTTAAATGTCGCCAGGATGTCCAAGTTCGAGCTACGAGGCAGTAAGATCTCGCAACTACTAGCGTTTCCAATTCAGCTCGGATATTGAGTTCAGATCTTTGCTCGAAGATACGGTAGGAGGATACATATCATCTGCCAAAGCGAATCAGCGGTAAACGAGCTCACCGAACTGCAGTTCTCGTCTACTAGGCCATATAGCAGGTCCAAACGGTCAACGGCCTTTATATTTGGCTCAGCCCAAGCCGAAACTACTTGAACGCGGATAATACGGGTAAGGCAAGGTTAAGTTTGAACGTTGACGTTGAGGCCGAGGCCGAGCGCAAAAGGCGCCTGAGACTGGGCTATGAATCGTGGGAAACACTGATTCCTAGTTTGTCAATGATCCTTTCTAATTCTGACGACAACCACACAATTGACTTGGCTATAATGTATATCATGTATCAACTCACTTACATGGTCATTGCCCACGTCTCCTGACAACAACGACCTTGAGGGTGGAAGGCTTATCGTTGATATGGCTCCACTACGCTGGACCTACTCCTTCGCTTCTGTTATCTGATGGCCCATCCAACAATTTCATCCAAGGAGACATTTTGCGATGTCATATCTGCCGCGGAGATTCTAGTGATTGTATCCAACGTCGATATCAAAAGGCGTAGTTTTATGTAGAATTCTTGGCTGCGCGAATCCCAAATGACCAGGTATGGCAGGGCGAAATGGCGCATTAATGACAAAGTTCTCCTCTGGACCTTCGATGTCCGTCATTGCACCCATGCCCTCGCAGTGTTGACTGCCAGTGAAATGAACTTGTTCATAGCCGCGTAGATGGACGGGGAGGAGAACTTTCAGCCGAGAGACAATGTGAGTTAGCAAAGTAATGATTGAACTTTCCTGCAGTGCTTGTCAACGACGTTTGCTGCCCTCGTGATCACCAGTGTGCTTGGAAGGATCTGGACGCCAGGAACACGGCACAGGAAAATGGAGTGTAAATCGCGGATATGTCATCAAACGGCGTGTTCAAAAGGCGGCATCCCTACTAGGCTTCTCTTCGGGCTTCATCGAATCAAAGTTATATGACATTCCAAACTACAGATCATCGGCACAAAGCCTCGCAACATATCCACAGTCAGTGGTACAGAAGGTCCAGGGCCCGGCCTCTGGCAGTTGAGCCGTCGGGGTCGCCCAATTATACCACAAATTTATCTCTCTCAATTTTCCGCGGCGCGATCTGACCTGTTCGGCTAGTTCATGTAACTTGTGCTCGTATGCATTGAAGTCGCCCCCGCTTGTCATGAAATGGACGTTGATATCCTCGAGATTGGGGAGGCAAGTGATTGCGTCGACAAGAAGTTGAGTAATCCTCGAGTTATCCAGCAGAACTCTGGTCTGAATCTCGAGCGTGGACAAAAGTGGAATCTGCGAAAAGATTTCTGGAACGTTCGCGCTGTACACAGGCCAATGCAACTTGAGATACCGAAGTTGGGGAATGGAGATCTGGTTAAGTATTCTTGCAGAGCCGGTGGCGATGGGTCGAAGTTCTAGACGGCGTAGATTAGGAAGAGATACAGGTTGATCGCTAGCCAATTCGAATGACTGGGATGCAGAGCGGGGCAGGATAATGTTTGGATTTCGACTTCGATCGGAAATAAGAGATAGCTCTTGCAACGGTGAACCGCCCAGGCTTAAGTAATGCAGGATGCATAAGAGGTGTTCGTCACTCCCTTGAAGTCCAGAAATGGACGTCGAAGACATCAATTGTGACCACTTGATTCCTGAGTAGTTGATATGGGAATACCCCATAGGATTGCGATTGTATAAATTGCGAGCACGTTCAGGCAGAAGCACGCGAGACCTATTGGAATGGGAGATACGTCTCTGCGAAGCGCTACGGACTTACCCAGAAGTACCATCATCAGAAGCTCCTTGGCTGACGGCCCTATGCTGGCGTTTGCACCACGTACTTAACCACCACAAATGAATGAGAAAAGCCAAACGCGCTAAACCAGAGATTGACGCACCACTGTATCCATAGACCATTCTTTTCGCCAGGACTACCGCAATACGGGCAGAGATCCGTCTGGTCTTCGAAGTAGACGCCGCAATTATCTGACCAAATTGGTACAATGGCCGGACCATTGTGCCAATGTCTTGATCGCGATGTGACCAGCTCCTCGAATTGTGATAATTCGACAACCTGATCGTTTGAAGGATCAAGAAAGCCTGCTATGTCGCCTACGATATGATCACAGTTATATTTTAGGACCATGGCAAGACTCTGGGCGACACGCGCGTCAGTCCAAGGAACAGAACAGGCTTCACTTCACAACTTACTTGATATGTGGCATATGGGCTGAGGGAGAGCTCGATCGTGTCACATTGTGGCCCGAAATCAATCGAGATTGTCTGGATTTCGGCTTCGTTTATGGCGGGCAATTCCTTGGAAGCAGTAGTACGGAGGGAATCTAGCTCAGAAACGACGTGATCGGGAAGGCGTTCAACCACGGACCACCATAAGTTTCTATTGGCAGCAAATCAAAGGTCGCAGATCGGAGAGAAAAGGGAGCGGCACGTACAAGTTCAGCTTACGCAAGTAAGTAGTTGTAGGGTGCCGGATGTGCGCTAAATCGGCTCGGATTGTCGTTACGATCTTCGAGATATCAGCATCTGAACTCATAGTCCACACCGCTGACCACAGAATCCTTCTCCAAATAGGTCCAATTAACGTGAATTTCAACCCGTCCTGATAGCGACGAATCTCGCCTACCGCCTTCTGTAATGGTATCGTATACATGGCGAGCCGATTTGCCATGGTCTTGGCGCCAAAGAGAGACGCAATACCGGTGCTCTTGAGGATCTCCAAGGTCCTCCCCAGGAATGCTGCGGATTTGATCAGTACCAGGAGGTCGTCTTCCAGTGGTCTGAACAGTCCCATTTCGTCGACAAGCAAACCAATAGGAGAGAGTGCGCGTTGTATCTCAATAACAAGCGAGATAAAACTACTGAAAGGTTCGGAAGTTGGAAGGGGGATTGCATCTTGTATGGGCGTAATCGAAGTAAGCGCAGGCGTCGCCGTCTGCGAGGAAGGTATTGCGACGATTTGAGAATGGTGGTATGTGTTGGTAACAGTAGTGATATGCTGATCACCGGCGATGTCGTTGAAAGTACTATCCTTGATGGTGAAGTCGTGAGCTTTGAAGAACATGGTCGATGAAGAAGGGGAACATCTGAATCAATACGAGTTGTTATAAGATGCTATAAGAAGCGCTGAAGCGGTGCAACCCTAGATCGATGTGGTTGGCTATCCAAACGAATGGAAGACATGCATCACTCATGGCGGTGCAGTGCGCTAGTTCCGTGGGAGGACTTTTTGCGAGGTAATCTGGCCTTGTACTGCATCCATGAATTCGTCCGAACGAGACAATCGCCAGAGATTTGGTTCGACCGTTCTGTGTGTAAATCAGTTTAATCGACCAACATGGGCATGGGGCCCTTGAAATCTAACTCCCGGGCCCCTGCCATCTACTCGTCGGGCGGCTTCAACTCACTACACAAGATTCATAGAAGGGCTTACCTGATCTATGTTGGACGTTGCACCGGATTCGGGGCATGTCCCAGAACTGCCTCCTTGTGTTTCGCATCATCATGGGGAGGTACAATCGGAGAATCCACTCTTTCTGTGGCCTTTGCATGCAATCGTCTCCAGTTGTCATTAGATTCGTTATGCTAATGAAATATTATAACCAGTTGACAACACAGCAATTGTGGAAGAGACTGAATCAGCCTAAAATTGAGTGAATATGTCAAACATCGTCTTTCGCATATGTACCAGTGGAGGCATATCGCTGAGATCACAGCAAACTACCGTCTGAACCTTTGCACTCCTTCGTTACTTCTATATTCGGCCCGTCGTCACAATACCTGTCGGAATAGGTCAGAAATAGATAATGCTTCGCAGGTGGGTCTGATAGCCAAGAGAAGTTGCGGCCATTGACGAGTTGATGACAGGCTTTGCGGCATTCTCGACAGTAGTGCAAAAGATGTCTGAAGTCTTTGGCGGATAGAGACGTCAGATTGCTACTCATGGCAAGGTGGATCATCCCGTCGGACGAGATCTGAACACATTTTATGGCGCCCTCTCTGGCTAGTCTAGGTAACTTGAAGTCCACAGCCAGGGCGTAGCACTCCAGAAGGAGACATGTAAAGCGCCATCATTGGTGAAAGACGTTGCGATCTGCTCGTACAAGAATTCCATCTCGAATTTCTTCGCTGTGGGCCATGTCGTCGACGAAGATCTTTTTGGACGAAATCTTTGGATATACCTGCGCCGGGTAGCAGAACCTGAGAAGTGTGTCGAGCGTAGACGAAGGTTCTTGGAAGTCAACGACTGGTTTATCGCACTCTTGCTGGCTGACGCAGGGCACGTCAGGTAACGAGAACATGTCGCGAAATATGGATGAATGGATGATAAGAACACCTTCGCAAAAGCGAAAGATGGTATCGGCGTTTTCGTCGTCAAATGGCTTCGAGGAGTGAAATCTTCATAAAAGCGGTCAGTTCACTTTGTATGTACTAGGTTAGAAATCTTGCTTTCGTCGTAGCCATTGTCGGGAATAGAAGATGCACCTGAGACTGTGACTGGCATCGGGTCTGACTTTTAAGAACACACTGATTGTTTCGGCGATCTACACAAAGCTGTCGTCATACAACCTCCGTCAAATCTGAGAGCAATTGCGATGCGGTCTATTCTATACTATACGAAGAGGAGAAGTATACGCTGGTGTCACGAAGCGTTGGGGCCCCATCTAGAATTCCAACTCCAGTTCGATCTATCCGCATTGAAGGTTATGTATATATATACATCAAACAAGCGATTGAACGAACTCACCTTGTCGATTTCTATATTAATTTGCCGATCCAGTGCCACGCTGAAATTTTGGAGGTCCTTGATTGCGGAGGAGCGGCAACTGTCACAAGGATCGGCATCCGTCATTGCTTCTGAGAAATCAATGGCTTTGACGACGCCCAGTGGGCCGGGTCCACTGGCGGTAAACGCCTTCGCTATGCGCTCGACATGTCCGAACCACCATGCTTTTCCGTATATATCCTTGCGAGAGCGGGGTCCGAGTTGTATGCTTATCCAACTGTTCCTCCTCCTCGAAGAGTCTGCCTTACAGGCTGTACAGGTTGTAAACACATACTCTGAGGCGGGGGGTCCCGAAAGCCATGAAAAGTCCTGGCCGTTGACAAATCCTTGACATGCGTCTCTGCATTCCCTACAGTAATGCAAGAGTCGGTTGTAATCTTTTGAGGACATGTGCGATAGGTCGGCGTCCCGCCCGAGGTCGACTATCTTGTCCAATGACAGTTCGAGGCATCTCCGGGCACTCTCCTTAGCCAGCTTCCGCAACGCGAACCTATGCGCAAGGGCATAGCACTCCAAGGGAGAATCCCTTCTATCAATGTTGTCGACAATGTATGAGGATGCGATTCTCTCGCACAACTGCATCTCGAACTTCTCTGCTGCAGACAAGACATCGTCGAAGATCTTTCTGGATGAGAGCTTCGGCGGACTCGTCGGGTAACAAAATCGGAGGAGCGGATCGAGGACAGTAGAATCTTCGTGCATGTCGACGACGGGTTTGTTGCCTTCGCGGGGGTTGGTGTTGTGGGAGTCGGGCAGCGAGAACATAGCACGAAAGAAGGGGGACGCCAAGGAGAGGATGCTCTTGTACACGTAGAAGTCTGTCCCGTTACAAGAACGAAGGATGACATCGGCGTGTTGGTCGTCAAATGGCTCCAAAGCCTTTGAAAGGGTTGTCGTTATTTCCTGTTCAGCCTACATCATGAGTATGATTGTCAACTCGAATAAGTTGAGAGGATACCTGAGCGTCTGTGGACATTGCTTTGGGTATTGGAAACTGACGGGAGGAAAGTCGCGTCGACATCAGAGAGAGCTCATGGATGGCACTATTTATTGGCTCGCCGCAGTTAGAACGTGTCGTCCACCTCCAACACGTGGGGAAGCTTCTAAATTTTGTTTGTGTATGTTCGAAGCACGGTGACGTTGGGGGTTGCAGGACATTCGGGTCCTTTAACTTTGCGTAGCCATCGAGATGCCGTTCCATGCATTTTCGATGCGGTATTGGTTTACGTCGGAACGGTTTCCGAAAGTATGGGACGAGGCGGCAGAGATAATGCCTAGAGAATGGAAGCAAGACATGCACAACGAAGGGAGGACGGACCATTAAGCAGGAAGCATCAATCACCCTCTGAGACCTGTCAGCGGAGCTGGTCAATTAAATAAAGGATATATTGTGACGAAAAGAAAACATTGAATACAACTAATCTACCTTGCGAGCCCATTTTCGGCCACCGGAGGGCGGCGGTGTGGACATGCGTTGCATGTTCTTCGGAGTAGAGGGTGTCCACGTCGTTGAGTACGCCGTTTCCTCTTCTTTCACCTTGTCTGCGATCTTCTCTGCAATGGGTGCTACCTCGACTGCCTCTGCCTTGACCTCGCCCACTTTTACTTTCGCTTTGGCCTCCACCGCGGCCTTAGTCCCCCAGTACATCCACACCTGCGCTCCGAGGACGCAATTCAAGAGCAGCGCCATCCCGAATCCGGCAACGAGGATGGGATCCCCTACTTCCGTCGCGGTGGTAAAGAGTCTCGCCAAACATCCTACAATCTGCGCGACCACAGCGAAGGACGACAGCTGACCCGTGGACTTTGCCTGGCTGTTCTGGATGATTTGGGGGAGTTTTGACGCCAACGACAAGGGAACGGTGGCCATTTGAAGATAAGACAGGACGCCAGAGGGAACACGAGCCAGGGCGGCAAAAGCTGTGACGAGGGTTGAAATCGCGAGGGGGGCAGGCGTTCGTGAACTACTACTAGGTGCGTACGCAATGATGAGAAGCGTGATGAGGGTGTTTTGAATGGTGAGGAAGAGGTTCTCGCCGTAGGTTGAGAAGGGGAGTTCGTTTCTGAACGAGTAGACGAGCGTTATGGCGTATGAGAGAGTCTCAAGGATATAGGACTCCAGGGACAACCCTTGCGCAGACTTCGCGTTCACGACTATTTCGAAGTCTCATTAGGAATTTCTGGCTCATTTATCCGGAGGGGTACGCACTGAGCAGTAACTGAGGAACTTTCACTATTGATCCTCCGACTACGATGCCAATTCCCAATACTTTTGAAACAGCAAACTTAAGGCAGGGAACGTCGCCGAACTCTAGGTTCTCTACCAGCGAGATATAGCATTTCTAGGGAAAACGGTTGAGAGAAGGAGTGTTGACGAAACATGGTAAGACCCACCTCGCCAACGACGGCGACACCGAGATCTTTGACAAATGAAGGGAGGTTTCGAGTAATTGAAGTCATCGTGAAATGTTCAGAGTACTGGCGGCGGCCACGCCTGTCGTGGGCGTAGTGGCGTGAGAATAGCCTACCGTATCAGGTGATACCCGTTGGTTATCATCGCATTGCCAAGCAAACTTGCATTTTTATTTTATGTATACGGATGCTCCAGCAATTCGTCAACGTTAGCGAGAATTTCAGGACTTCTAACCCATCGTCAACCAACATATCGTCCATCGCGAGCAGAAATCCGAAGGGTAGCCCGCATTAGTCCATAGCTTCCATGGGCACGTTCGCCCAATCTTTCCGGTCCATTAGGTGCGCGACACTACACTTTCTTGAAATAACCACGTCGACATCAGTAAGTCGCGGTACAAGTATCTTAAGAAACAGGGGAGCCATCATAAAAGAACCGTCCATTATTTTCTGTAGGACAGCGTAGTAAGAGTTCTTGACGATCCTTCAACGAGTGACTAATTGACTCGGGCTTTTCCCTGAACAGTGGACGATGAAACCTTGTTTGACTAAAGCATTTATCGTGTTGCGTCCTGCTTGTCAGCGATGGCGCCAAGTTGCTTTCTAACCAAGGGGTGGGCTGCATCTACTGCCCTTGATATGCCCCACCGTATGCCGTCTCCTCGATCACTGGATCGGCCGCCGAGCTGAGCCATATAGGGAACCCGTCGTTCATCCGTTTTTTTTCCCCTTGTGAACCTCCGCTGGAATGGAGTGCAATGTCGTTACCTCGCCAGTTGGCGATAATAACCCTGGCATCGACTATTTCGACCCCACTGGCGTAGCTGAACTCAGGCGGACCCTGTCGGCATCCATCCCTGTTGCCCATCATCATCATAGCATCCCGGACCAGCCGCCTTTGTCAACTCAGGATCATCTGGGCCATCGTGACGGGGAGCGATCGAATAAGGTACCCACACACTCAATTGCAGCAAGTTCGAATGAAACGACAGTCGCTTTCGAAGGCATTACCGACAATGCAGAACGCCAGGACGATCGAGAGCTAGAATTCGACTTCGACTTGGCCCTCCAAGACTACATTGTCAGGTGCGTTTGACCTCCTGCTATGTACGTGGGTCCGCGCCGTACCCAACTGGTTTTTTCTCTAGACGCGAGTCGGCTGGCATCGAACCTCGAGTCCTTGGGGTTCTGTTCGAAGAGCTTGAAGTCATTGGATTGGGTGCATCAGCTCGCCACCAACCTACGTTAGGCTCGTTATTCAACCCCATGGAGATTTGGAGAGGAATTCAGAAGAAGAGACACCCGCCCTTGAAGAGTATCATCAGTGGATTCGAAGGTGTCGTTCGTCCCGGCGAGATGTTACGTATGTGCTTCATACCTCCTGTTCGGTCAGTTCGTTGATCCTTTATAACTCCGTAACTAGTGGTACTCGGTCGCCCAGGTGCTGGGTGCAGTACGCTTCTCAAGACGCTCACTAACCAAACGGATTCTTTCCACGCCATCAACGGGGACGTCGCATTTTCTTCTCTTACGCCAGACTTGCTCGCGTCAAGATTTCGAGGCGATGTGCAATATATACCCGAGGACGACCTACACTTTCCTACTTTGACAGTAGAGGAGACGATCCGATTTGCGGCAAGATGTCGAGCACCCGCTGGTGCAGCTCGAGTACCTAAAGGAGGTCCCGAAGGGGAAGCCGAGGGTCCAGCAAGAAACCATATCATCGGTGCACGCACTAGGGAAGAATACGAGAAGACATTAACCGAGGTTTATTTGGCGCTGTTTGGGTTGAGGCATGTTAGAGACAGCGTCGTCGGCGATGAGAAGTTGAGAGGAGTAAGTGGAGGGGAGAAGAAGAGGGTTTCGATTGCCGAGGCCATGGCTGCAAGGGCGTTAGTTTCTGCCTGGGATAAGTCAGTTGCACTAACTCTTACCTGATTATTACTCACGTTTTGTTGCAGTTCGACCAGGGGATTGGACTCATCTACCGCTCTGTCGTATTTGATGGCATTGAGAGTCGCAACCACACATTTGCAAAGAACGACCATGGTCTGCTTGTACCAAGCCAGCGACGCAATGTACGCGTTGTTTGATAAGGTATTCGTGTTCTATGTCTGTATCTGCATTTTCTAATCCCCCTACATTAGGTGTGTCTTATCTATGAAGGCAGAATGGTGTATTTCGGACCAGCGAAGGAGGCCAAGTCGTATTTTGAAGGAATGGGATGGAAAGCGAGGAATAGGCAGAGTGTTCCTGATTTCTTGGTCAGTGTGACCGATGCAGAGGCGAGGGTAATGAAGGGCGCCGACGAGATGGCGAGAGAGGGAGAAGCCCACGAAAAGCACGAAGTGCATCATCAGGCTGGCATTTTGGAGCCTCCCAGTACGCACATCCAAGCAAGCATTGACTCGGAAAAGAAGGCAACGGCTGGCGCGCAGTTGGAAGGCTCTATTCCGCCTAGCGCGAGCAGCGTTGACGGACCGGGCCATATCAATGTCGGATCCGCACTACCGCTCATTCGACCACCTATTCCGAAGACTCCTGCAGAGTTCGCGACCTATTATTTCTGCTCCGATGTGGCGAGACGGAACTTGCAGGACATGAATGCGTTTAGGAAGGAGTGCGGATTGAAGCCGAGGGCTCCTCAAGCTCAGATGCGGGGTTGCGAGAAGGGTCTTGCAGCCAATGAGAGCGAGGTCGCGCACGGCACAGGAGCACCGACCGGTGTTTCTACGTTCATGACATCTGTGCCTGCACGGTCGGCATCAAAATTATCAGGCGGCACTCGTCGTTCGTTGGTTCTCCTCCCTATGCCTATAGACCGCCATGCGTCGCAAGAGGACGACGCTGCTTCGGTTTCTGGTGCTTCCCATTACCCACCTGGTTCTAAACACCCTCAATCCCAAGCATACAAGCAAAGTGCCGTTCGGGAACATGCGAGGCGCTCAAGAAGAGGCTCGCCGTATGTGTTAAGTATACCGATGCAGCTAGAGGCCGTAATGAAAAGAAGGGTGCAGATTGTGAGAGGCGATTGGGTAACCCAGGCGCTGACGACTGGGACGTTTGTCTTTCAGGCAGTTATTATTGGTACCGTGTTCGTGAACACACCCGAAGCCACGGGCTCGTATTTTTCTAGAGGTGGTGTGCTATTTTTGTGAGTTGCCTTTCGTATATGTCTAAGCTCACGGCACTCACGGGTGTCTGATAGCGCGCTGTTCCTCCCTGCATTATTCACAATGTCGGAAATCCCCTCCCTGTTTAATCAGAGGCCCATAGTGCGACGCCATGAACGGGCGGCTATGTATCACCCCATGATCGAGGCTCTAGCAATGACCATTGTGGATATCCCCGTAACCATCATTACTACATTAATTTACTCCGTCGTCCTCTACTTCCTTGCTGGCTTGCAGCGATCGGCCGGACAGTTCTTGTGAGTGTTTCGCCATATCTGTGGTTCGTTACAATTCGATGCTGAGTTTGTTGCATGTAGTATTTTCTTTCTGTTTGTCTTCGTAATCTACTTGTCCATGAAGGCGTTCTTCCGTGCGCTCGCCTCTGCGTTCGCCGTGGAAGCACCCGCTCAAGCCATCGCTGGGGTCATGCTACTCGCTCTTTCCCTGTATACCGGGTTTCAAATCCCAATCCCTTCAATGATAGGCGCCTTGAGGTGGATTTCTTATATCAACGTGAGGGTTCTAGGGTTTAGTATACTCCGATTGCTGAGGCACGTTTATTTTTTAGCCAATTCGATACGCTTTCGAAGGCGTTATGGTCAATGAATTTCAAACATTGGACGGACAATGCTCGAATTTGGTCCCTTCAGGTATGGGATATGACGGCGTGCCCGTAGACAATCGAGTTTGCACCGCCGTCGGAAGCGTCGCCGGACGGCTGACCGTTGATGGGAATGCCTTCGTGAGGATCAGCTTCGGCTATAACTATGGCCATCTCTGGAGGGTGAGTGCTCGTTACCGACTTTGGTATCAGTCTGGTTTAAAACTATATTCCGTAGAACTTTGGAATCCTTTTAGCGTTTACCATTGGGTTCATACTCGCGCTGCTTGTATTCACTGAAATACAGACGACCACTGCACGAGCCAGCGGTGACGTTGTTCTCTTTAAGTCAGGCTCTGAACTAGCCATGTTGAAGGAAGCGGAGGCAGCTATAGGCGATGACGAAGAGAAGGATACACCCGCCAGTAGGGATAGGGTTGCTACGGTCCCTGGGGAATCTGGTCATCCCCAGCGCGCAGATGAGGGGAAGACATTATCACACACGCAACCGAAGATGGCTGACATCTTCTCGTGGTCACACGTTCGGTACACGATCCCTATCGGCAACCATGAACATAGAATACTTCTGGATGACGTATCCGGATATGTTGTGCCCGGCAAGCTAACGGCTTTGATGGGAGCTTCCGGCGCTGGAAAGGTTTGTTCTTTGTCGTATGCTGTAGGGATGTGCTTTCGACTAACTCTCCCATGGTTCCGTGTAGACCACACTGCTGAATGTTTTGGCGCAAAGGACGGACACCGGGGTTGTCTCTGGAGATCGCTACGTCAACGGGCAGTCTCTTCCCCACGACTTCCAGGCGCAAACAGGTTACTGTCAACAGATGGATACACATGTGCCCACTACTACTGTTCGCGAAGCACTAAGATTTTCGGCGAGATTACGGCAACCAGCCTCGGTATCTACGGCAGATAAAGACGAATAGTTCGTGGCGCTTCAGTTTTCATCCTGGGAGTGAGTCAGCTGATCCAGATGTAGTGCCGACAAATGCTTGAAGATGTGTGGACTAGAAGAGTTTGCAGATGCAATGGTAGGGACACTAGACGTGGAGCATAAGAAACGGACGACAATTGGCGTGGAGCTTGCAGCCAAGGTCAGCCGTATGTCAGGCTCATTCGTGGCACTTATTGACCACCTTGATTTCAGCCGAGACTGCTTCTTTTCCTCGACGAGCCTACTTCTGGTTTAGACTCCCAAAGTGCTTGGGCTATCGTTGCTTTCTTACGCGATCTAGCTGACAACGGACAGGCCATACTATGCACGTGAGTGGTTTGACGGTTCCGGTGTATAGTATAATTACTAATCTTGCCAACCGTATAGGATTCATCAGGTATGGTTGATACGTTGTGGCTCACCTTTGTCAACACTGATATAACGTCAATAGCCGTCCGCTGAACTTTTCCAGGTAGTGAATCCGACAGAAGCCAATGCCTTTCCCCACTGACATGATGCCTGACAGGTCTTCGACCGCCTTTTACTTCTGCAATCTGGCGGGAAAACAGTTTATTTTGGCGACACTGGGAACAATGCTACGACAATCATTAACTACTTTGAGACTAATGGAGCAAGGCAGTGCAAACCTGGCGAAAATCCGTGCGTTTATTTATTCTAAAGCGTGGGCGTGATCTTTCCTGACCATTCCCAGAGCCGAATACATGCTCGAAGTCATTGGCGCAGGAGCTACCGCCATCTCCGACCGCGATTGGAACAAAATATGGATAAAAACAGAAGGCGCAAAACGCTTGGAAGCCGACCTTGACAAAATTCATTCGGACGGCCGCCAGTATCCCTCCGTTGACGCGACAGTACCCTCAAGTTATGCCGCTTCGTTCACTTACCAATTGACAGAGCTCACCATACGTCAATACGTCAGCTACTGGCGAAACCCGGCGTACTTGATGTCCAAGTTCACCCTCAACATCACCGCCGGCCTCTTTATTGGTACATATGCAATCGACCGACAACCTGTCAGTTTCACTAACGCTTCCTGCAAAGGGTTCTCGTTCTTCAATGCGGGGGACTCTCAGCAGGATACTCAAAACAAGCTCTTCGTGAGTATTATCTATGTATTGTCCCAGATTCTTCTCTCACGCCGAAGTATAGTCAATTTTCATGGCCACCGTTATGGTGAGTGTTTTGGTGAGGTTTTTCGGCGTCAAGTGACGCCCTTCATCCAGAGTTCGCCCCTAGCCAGTCAAATGCACGTACCTTACATCCAATCACGAGACATTTTCGAAGTTCGCGAAAGTGCAAGTAGGATGTATTCCTGGGCTGCTTTGCTAACTGCCCAGATCCTCGTCGAAATTCCGTGGAATATCTTCGGCTCGACTTTGTTCTATCTCTGCTGGTACTGGACCGTCGGGTTCGATAGTAGTCGAGCAGGATACACCTATCTCATGTTCGGTGTGTTGTTCCCTTGTTACGTTACGACCATCGCTCTGGCGGTTGGAAGCATGGCTCCTTCGGCTGAGATTGCTGGCCTCTTGTTCGGGTTTTTGTTCTCTTTCGTCATTACCTTGTAGGTCACATTTCTACACATCTGGAGAGTGGCACTGATGGCGTCGTTACCAGCAACGGTGTTATGCAGCCATTCGCTCACCTCGGATGGTGGAGATGGATGTACCATCTGTCCCCATATACGTACTTGATTGCAGGGACACTTGGACAAGGTTTGTTCCTCAATCTTCTTATTCTGATTGAAGCTAATTAACTTTTTCCAGCCATCGGACATCAAGATATGGTCTGCTCAGAGAAGGAGATTGCTATTGTGAACCCTCCTTCCGGAAATACCTGCGCTCAATACTTCCTGAATTATATCGCGAATAATGGCGGATATCTCAATAATCCCGACGCCGCATCTGCTTGCCAATTTTGCTCTACCCGCACCACGGACGAATACCTCGAAAGGACCTTCAACATTCAGTACTCGCATCGATGGAGGGACGTCGGCATATTCTGCGCCTTCATTGTGTTTAATGTAAATATTCTTCTTCCTCGTTGAAAGCTTTAACTGATGTTATTCTCACAGACCATCGCGGCCTATACATTCACGTATATGTTCCGCGTCCGTTCTGGCAGCTTGTTGGGTTCCATCAGGAAAAGGTTATCATCTCGACAGTGATTCTTAGACTTCACTTCGAGTAGAATTCGACAGCAAACATGATATAGACCCTCCTAAATTATGTATACTGAGCCCTGGGCCCCGTCTGGCTTGAACTGGCTGACAGGAATATATTGTGAGCATAGCTGTATTTGAGGGGAGAACCTAGCGATGGGTTTGAACTGATACTCGTACAGAGAGCACATCACAGCTCGACGAACAAGGGTGGAGAGTACAGTGTTTCTAACGAAATCTCGATCATGACAGCCGGTGTCGATTTCGTTTGCACAGATTTCCGTTATCATTGCTAGCTGGGTGTGTATTGAAGCAGCTCATGGGCAGTATTCAGCTGATTGATTGTCCTGCCTACATTCAAAACAGCTTTAAGAATCTGCACAGCAGTGATTGGTACAGGGCCAATATTTGTTTAGGATGTCAGATCACTACACCCATCGGCGTGATTGCCTGTCTCCCGTTTCTGAGGGGAATCCACATCCATTTCATGAGCAGGAGTCAAAGCCACAAGGAACCAGATGCCGCTTTGCACGAATTAGCCCAGGCAAGGTCCTGTAATTGGCACTTTAGAAGAGATAGGGTATCCCATCCCTTACTTATTCCCCCTGACCCCTGACCCCTTCGATGCGATCATATGATTACTGTATTCCCTTATACCCAGATTACTTACCTCCTTTTGTACCTGTTCCACTATCTTCACCTGAATATACCCCCCGCGTGTGACCCTTTCTCCTTCGTTCCGTCTCTGGGTATTCAGCCTCCGGGCTGCTTCCAGGTTTATGATACAACTGGTCATCGACTTCAAGCCGACTTCCGGAGCCATGGATTCTTTCCATAAGTGACTGTGGCTATGTTGCGATGCTCTGTATGTAAGGATGTTATTGGATAAAGATGCAACATTGAAATGTGATTTAGGAGTTTTTGGAAGTGGAGCGTAAGAATTGAATCACTGTCGAGATGGAAATCTTTTCCTGATAGAACCTAACAAGCTGCCAGAACGGACACGGAACATATACGTGAATGCGTAGGCGGCGACGGTCTTTAAGTGTACGTCAGACCAGTCGCTCAACGAGGACGAGAACAAACTCACATTAAAGACGATGAAGGCGCAGAATATCCCCAGGTCCCTCCATCGATGCGAGTACTGGATGTTGAAGGTTCTCCCAAGGTATTCGTCTGTAGTCCGCGTAGAGCAAAATTCGCAGCCAGACGCTGCGTCCGGATTGTTGAGATACCCGCCGTTATTTGTGATGTAATCCTGGAACAGCTGAGCGCAGGTATTTCCGGGAGGAGGATTCACAGTGGCGATCTCGTTCTCCGAGCAAACCATATCTCGGTGGCCAATCGCTAAAAGTGTTACCAATTTACCGACGAGTGCCTAATGGATGAACAGGATGAAGCGAACCTTGGCCAAGCAATCCTTCAATCAAGTATGTATACGGCGACAGATGGTACATCCATTTCCACCATCCAAGGTGAGAGAATGGTTGCAAGACACCATTGCTGGGGTGCGATTAGTACGACTTCCAGAAACTGAGGAAGGGACATACAAGGTGAGGACGAAAGAGAACAGGAAATTGAACAAAAGTCCGGCTATCTCCGCGGAGGGAGCCATACTCGCAACCGCCAGGGCGATTGTCGTGAAGTAACAAGGAAACAGAACGCCGAACATTAGATATGTATAGCCGGCTCGACTGCCGGGAAAGCCAACTGTCCAGTACCAGCAGAAAAAGAACAAAGTCGATCCGAGGATATTCCAGGGAATTTCAACGAGGATCTGAGCTGTTACCAGAGTAACCCAGGAGTACATCCGACTTGAGCGTTCGCGAATCTCAAAAATGTCACGAGAATTGATGTATGGGACGTGCATTTGACCAGCTAATGGTGAGCTCTACACATAAGGGGTCAGTTACTGGAGAAGCGTCGTGAACAGAACACTCACCAGAACGGTAGCCATGAAAATTGACTACACTTGAGCGTTAGACCAGAACGACGAACGAAGCATGAATCATACTCACGAAGACTTTGTTTTGAGTATCCTGCTGGGAGTCGCCTGCGTTGAAGAACGTGAAACCTGGGATAGAAAAAATCATTAATACTGACGCGCTTTCCAACATGCCATAAATATACTATACCAATGAAGAGACCTCCGATGATGTTGAGCGTGAGCTTGGACATCAAATACGGCGGATTTCTCCAGTAACTGACGTATTGACGCGCGGTAAGCTCCTTCAACTGGTACGCGAAAGAGGCAGCGTGGGTTGAGGATAATGTCGTATCAACGGGGGATTGTTGTCGGCCATCCGCATGGATTTTATCCAGGTCTGCCTCCAAGCCTTTAGCACCTTCCGTCTTAATCCACGTTTTGTTCCAATCGCGATCAGACACTGCTGTTGCGCCAGCACCAATGACTTCCAGCATGTACTCGGCCCTGCAAATCATTAGTCAATGATGCACCGGGAATTGAGAGTAAGCAGACGAACGGATTTTCGCCAGGCTTGCACTGCCTTGCACCATTGCTCTCAAAGTAGTTAATAATTGTTGTAGCGTTATTGCCAGTGTCGCCGAAGTACACGGTCTTGCCGCCAGATTGTAAGAGCAAGAGTCGGTCAAAGACCTATGATATGCTGGGTCAGTGGGTGGATACAGTGGTTATAAATGTTCAGCACCTGGAATAGCTCAGCAGACGGCTGTTATATGGTATATCAACGACGACGGAGACAAGTGCAGTATATCAACCATACCTGATGAATACTATGCGTGTGGTGAAATCAGCAATTGCATGACTGCAACGTCAAGGGACTTACGTGCACAAGATAGCCTGTCCATTGTCCGCCAGATCGCGCAAGAAAGCCACAATAGCCCAAGCACTTTGGGAGTCTAATCCAGAAGTAGGTTCGTCGAGAAACAGAAGCAATCTTGGCTATAATAAACAAGATTGATAAGTCGCACAACCATGGCTCTACATACTGTTTACCTTAGCTGCGAGCTCCACTCCAATCGTCGTCCGTTTCTTATGCTCAACACCTAGAGTACCTACCATCGCGTCCGCGAACTCTTCCAGTCCGCACATCTTTAAGCATTTGTCGGCGCTAGATCCAGGTTAATTATCATTCCAGAAGAAGGATGCGCCACATACTATAGATCTTTCTCTGCTGTCGACACTGAGGCCGGCTGGCGCAATCTTGCTGAGAACTGCAGTGCCTCGCGAACAGTGGTCGTTGGTACATGAGTATCCATTTGCTGGCAGTAACCGGTTTGGGCTTGAAAGTCGCCAGGGAGGGATTGCCCATTGACATAGCGATCTCCGGAGACAACGCCGGTGTCCGTTCTCTGCGCCAAAACGTTCAACAGCGTGGTCTACATGGGAATCGCGATTAACCAGATATTCAACCGCATAGCTCCGAGCAACAAACCTTGCCAGCACCAGACGCCCCCATCAGAGCCGTCAGCTTTCCAGGAGCAACATACCCAGAAACATCATCTAACAGTACTCGATGTTCATGGCGGCCTACAGGAATCGTATAGCGGATGTGCGACCATGAGAATATGTCCGTCATCTTCGGTTGTTCGGCTGATAGCGCCTTTCGCTCCTCTGCACGTCGGCGATGGTCGGGCTCACCAGGTCCGTTAGCCCCAGCTGCAGGAACATCTTTCTCCTCGTCGTCACCGACGGCTGCCTCTGCCTCCTTCAAAACGACTGCATCAGAGCCCGACTTGAAGAGGACAACGTCTGTGCCAGCTCGCGCAGAGGTTGTCTGAATCTCTGTAAATATAAGTAACGCCAGCGTGAAACCAATGCCAAAAGCGAGTAAAATCCCGAAGTTCTACACAATATTTAGAGCGCTGAATAATACTCGACACGCGAGAGCACTTACTCTCCAGAGATGGCTATAGACGTAACCAAAGCTGATGCTCAAAAATGCATTCCCATCAACAGTGGCACGTCCAGCGACACTCCCAACCGTCGTGCAAACTTGATTGTCTACAGATATCCCGTCATATCCAGGACCCGAAGGGACCAAATTCGAGCATTGACCGTCCAAAGTATGGAATTCATTGACAATGACGCCCTCGAAAGAATACCGAATCGGCTGTAAAGACATCACCGGGCGTGTTGGGTAAGAGCTCAAAGAAACACATATAAAACCTACGTTTATGTAGGAAATCCACCTCAAAGCGCCTATCATCGAGGGAATGGGGATCTGATATCCGGAATATAGGGAAAGGGCAAGTAGCATAACTCCGGCTATGGCTTGGGCTGGTGCTTCAACGGCGAACGCGGAGGCTAGTGCACGGAAGACCGCCTTCATAGACAGGCACGTTACGAAGACGAATAAAAAGAAAATGCTGCGTAAAGAGGGTCCGATGTTGGCTCATATAACGCGTTTAATGTAGCCAAGTACTCACAAGAACTGTCCCGCCGAACGCTGAAAACCGACGACAAAGTAGAGAACGATCGAGTAAATCGAAATAGTGATGAAGGTGACGGGGATGTCCACGATAGTCATCGCCAGTGCTTCAATCATGGGGTGATACATGGCCGCCCGTTCATGGCGCCGTACTATGGGCCTCTGCTTGAACAACGACGGAATTTCGGACATCGTAAATAGTGCAGGGAGAAAGAGCGCACTAGCGAACACCCATTATTATTGGGAGTATGCGTAGGTAGAAAGACAACTCACAAGAATATTACACCACCTCTGGAAAAGTACGAGCCCGTCGTTTCGGGCGTGTTCACAAATACTGTACCAATGATGACGGCCTGTATGACAAACGTCCCCGTAGTCAATGCCTGCGTGACCCAATCCCCTTTGACGATCAACACCCTTCTCCTCATGACGGCCTGCAACTGCAAGAATATGCTTATCACATACGGCGAGCCCCTTCTTGCCCGTTTCCCATGTTCACGAAGGGCGCTCTGCTTGTACGCCTGTGATTGGGGGTGTTTAGAGCCAGGTGGATAATGCGAAGTAGCAGAAACCGAAGCCGCGTCGTCCTCCTGGGCATGATGGTCTAGGGGTATAGACAGGGGCATCGAAAACCTACGAGTGCCGCCTGACAATCTAGATGTCGACCGTGCAAACATAGATGTCATGAAAGTGGATGCATTCGTCGAAAATGGGTCCGGTGCTCGGAGCTGCGGAGCTATATCATGCGCACCCAACCCTCGACTTTCATCCGATGCCCCTGCCCCGTCGTGTACAACCTCAGGCCCATTGCCTCCAACGCCATTGCCACAATCCCTCAATTGAACTGCTGAACACCTGGGCTTCAACCCGCATTCCTTCCTGAACGCATCCATGTCCTGAAAATTCCGTCTCGCCACATCAGAACAGAGGTAATAAGTCGCGAACTCTGCAGGCGTCTTGGGAATAGGTGGTCGAATATCGGATAACGCAGATCCTACATCCATATGGCCCGGTCCATCTACGCTGCTCAAGGCGCGCAAAACGGAATCTTCTGGCTGAGTGCTAGCCGTGGTCTTCCCATCCGAACCAGCGCCCGTGTGAATGGGTGTACGGGGCGACTCCACGATAACTTCAAGGTGAGCGTCGTTCCGGGGATCCGGTGCTTTGAATTCCTTGGTTCCTGGGTCCTCTCTCACCGTTTCGTTGGCATCCTTTATAATCCTTGCCTCCTCGTCGGTCACACTGACCAAGAAATCAGGGACACTCTGCCTATTCCTCGCTTTCCATCCCATTCCTTCAAAATACGACTTGGCCTCCTTCGATGGTCCAAAATACACCATTCTGCCTTCATAGATAAGGCACACCTAATGTAGGGGGATTAGAAAATGCAGATACAGACATAGAACACGGATACCTTATCAAACAACGCGTACATTGCGTCGCTGGCTTGATACAAGCAGACCATGGTCGTTCTTTGCAAATGTGTGGTTGCGACTCTCAATGCCATCAAATATGACAGCGCTGTAGACGAGTCCAATCCTCTCGTCGAACTGCACCATACTGTGTGTGAACGGGAATCAATTAAGAACTAATCCGACTTACTTATCCCATGCGGAAACCAATGCCCTCGCAGCCATAGCTTCGGCAATCGAAACCCTCTTCTTCTCCCCTCCGCTCACTCCTCTGAGCTTCTCATCGCCCACCACGCTGTCCCTGACGTGCCTCAAGCCAAACAGCGTCATGTAAACCTCAGCCACGGTTTTCTCGTATTCTTCCCTCGTATGCGCACCAATGATATGCTTACTATTTTCGCTCGCTTGGCCCTCTTCAGCCTTCTCTTCAGGTTCTCCTTTTGGCACTCGAGCTGCACCAGCAGGCGCCCGGCATCTTGCCGCAAATCGGATCGTCTCCTCCACAGTCAAAGTAGGAAAGTGTAGGTCGTCCTCGGGTATATACTGTACATCGCCTCGAAATCGTGACGCGAGCAAGTCTGGCGTAAGAGAAGAAAATGCAACATCGCCATTGACGGCGTGGAAGGAATCCGTTTGATTGGTGAGCGTCTTGAGAAGCGTACTGCACCCTGCACCTGGCCGACCGAGGACCACTGGAATCGTTGTACAAAAAATAAACAAACGAGCCGCTTAGGAGGGATTAAACACTTACGCAACATCTCGCCAGGGCGAACGACACCTTCAAAACCACTGAGGATGCTCCTCAAGGGTGGATGTCTTTTACTCTGAATTCCCCTCAAAATCTCCATGGGATTGAACAGCGAACCTAAAGTAGGCTGATGGCGTGCCGATGCACCCAATCCAATGACTTCAAGCTCTTCGAACAGAACCCCGAGTCTACGTGGTTCGATGCCAGCTGACTCGCGTCTAGGCGATAAATGCAGTTGAGTATGGCACAGATCTGCTCAGGAGGGCGCCAAACGCACCTAATGATGTAGTCTCGTAAAGCTTCGTCAAAGTCGAAGCCCACCTCTTGTCCGTCTTGGCGTTCCACGCCATCGTTGCTGGCCTCAGAAGGGGCGACCGTCGTTTCGTCAGAGCCTGCAGTAATTGAGTGTGCTGGTACGTTCTGACCATTGAGTCGCCCTTGCGAGTCGCCATCATGATGTCCAAGATGGTCTTGAGTTATAGACAAAGGCGGGCGGTCGGAGAGGCCAGTATGATGGTGCGCAATGGGGCTGGACGCCGACAAGGTCCGCCTGAGTTCAGCCACGCCAATGGGGTCGAAATAATCAATGGCGGGATTGTTGTCACCGATTGGCGAAGTCACAATGTTGCACTCCATGGTCGCAGGAGAGAAGCAAGGAGGAAAGGCGGATGAGTAACGGGTGTCCTTATATATACTCGGCGGGCGATCGAGTGATCGAGGTGGGGGTGGGGTATTTCAAGGACAGCAGATGCGTTCCGCCTGTTGGTTACAAAGCAACTTAGCGGCAACGCTTGAGAATACGATCGATGCTTTAGTCAAACAAGGTTGCACGGTTTGCTGATCAGGGAAAGGCTCTAAAGCTCCAAGGATGACCTGCTATTATATGTGTGAGATAAATCAGTAACTCGTGGAAGAGAACAAAGAACGAGGCGGTACCTCCCACTGCTCCCTTGCCCCATCATGCTTCGAACCAACTCGACGACATCCGTCGCATTTCGAACAGACGGTCTGCGCCGCTTGAGTACTTGCTTTTTAAGGTGATAGGTTTCGCAGAGTCCTTGAGTGCATTCGTACAACTATATTGACGACATGCCTTCCCGAAGTCAGTGGCTACTCAGCGCTCGGAAATTAGAGAGCATCTTACGAACCATACGAACTTCGCTGAGGGTAGCGTGTCAAACTACTCGACGAGGTTGCAAAGAGGGTGAAATCGAACGCTCCGCCTGGTAACGGAAGATACGATATAAAACCTGAGTGGAAGAGGAGTAGAGGAGACGATCTGTAATTTTGGGCAAAGTTAGAAATCAAGTAGAAGTCACTTAACCAAGGGTTGGTAACTACTATATTATAGTTCCGAGAATCCGAACTTAGATAGACGCCTAGCTTATCTTATCTCATTCCCACCAGAACCAGTGCAAACTACTTGAGACCGCCAGGCCACGCGTATGACATCGATCAAGCAGGCTTGCATGTAAATTTGGGGCGATATGATAGTAGTCAGTCATCCTGAATTGCGTGTTTCGAAGAAATGCTGCCGCCTTACGAGGTGAGAGCTTAAACCAATACTTTTCAGAAGCACTGAGTGCCACCGCGTACATCGAACATCGAACGTGGCAGTACTGGTCCGGCATGTGTTCTCGATCGGGCCCAGCCATCACCCTGCCTTGTCGTGGCAGGAGCCAAGCCAGGAAGTAAGTTAGAGCCATCTGGACGTCTGGAAATAAGCCTTCGTGAGAACAGTGACAACGGCTGGAGGCTTACTTGAATAGACACCTTAGTCAGTGGTGTTTCATTCACTTCTAATGCACATATTTGCTCCATTGCACGAACATTTGAGGGAGGAGCGACGTCGTCGCTGTGCGCCTTCGGGTGGTACCGGCAACATTGTTGATTTTCAGGAATAGATCGCAACAATGAACTCACGCAGAACACACCCCTCACTCACCCTTAAGAACTTTGATACAATCAATCAAAGTCGCAAACGACATGCCACGTCTTTATAGAACCAGATGGATGATTTTGATTTGTTCTGGATTGGGCGCCAACAGGGGTTCAGGAGCCTACTCCTGTCGTGATCGTATTGGCGCATTCTATCCATATATCCATATTTAATTATAGATTGAGGACATTAGCAGGGGAACCGTAGCACATCGATGGGTTGGATACAGATCTCCGAAGAATTACATAGTCGAAGTCCAAGCTAGGCCAATAAGCGACGGTACATGATGTTGCGTATATACATAAACTCAACCCTCCGAGGAAGATCCACCAACAGAATTGATACAAGTTTAAAATAGGAATGATCCGTGTCAGTTGAAGCCGTTGACGTCGTGGGCTTTGTTGTTCCTGTACGCGGCTCGTCGATGTAGTCCTCGCCGGGATTCCGTGGGATACTCACACTTGTGAGAGCGTCGAGCGCATTGGCTACGAAGGTAGAGCATTCAGTCAGATAACGTTATACCGAGAACTATCAAGCGAGGCCCATGCAACGACATGTGACATGACATATCGAACAAGGGTCCCTAATCTAATCCGCAGAAAGACAACTCACTTGCATGTGGGATCCTCACTTCCCTCGGGCGGGCGGCCGCAAGCAATCTTTCGTTCTCGACAGAATAAGCACGCCAGAATTTGCTTCTTCTCGGCGTTCTTCTTTATCGTGCTCAGCTTGGGGGGTGTAAACTCTAGCAAGGGATCCTTCGAATGGGCGGTGGCGTGACCCTATTGGTCTGTGAATAACCTATATTAGAGACGGTGGGAGAGATAACTCACCTTGGTGTACGGAGGTGGTGTAAGTTGCCGGGGCCAGCTTCGTGCAGCCTCGAGTGTTTTCAACGGCGACGGCCTTCTTGGCGGAGTAGCCCCACCAAGTGTCTTTGATGATGGGCTGGGCATCGCAAACGTTTGAGATACGTACGGAATGTTGGCCGCGAGGGTTGAATACGTTGAACGTGAGCTCAGGGGCACAGGTTCGTGTTGTGGCGATGGGGGACCAACAGGTTCATTGTATGAACCGTAGACATCAGCATCAGCTGAGTCCAAGCCCCAGCCATGCGACCTCAACGCGGTCTCTGAAGGAACGCCCGACCTGCGTTCGAACTGGTGTTTGGGCGCGGCACCGTGGTTATCGCTGTAGTTCTGTCTCAATTGATTAATCAAATATTTAATTCAGAGGAAGGCGTGCTGCTGACATTGAGCGGGGCATTCGTTGAGTGTACATGGGTAGTAGTTGACGGACTAACCCCCGACCCCGGGATGCGCATTGGCGACATTGTTGGCGGCATGGTTATAAGATGATTGCCCCCGTACCCATCGGAGGAGTCGATAACCTCATAGTCGTCGGGGGATGAAGTCCAAAAGCTTCGGTTCATTGAGGATCCTGCAACCTGATCATATGGCCGTAGTATCGGTGAGCTACCCGAGAGAGATCGTCAAGAGCGCTCACCCCCGCTGGGTATTCTGGGATATTTTGACTCGAATATGCCAAATTGTCAACAGGTGCGTAGGCCGGAGGGGGGCTGACAGCTTCGGGAGTACAGCAATCGTCGGGTACGATGCTGAAGCATGAGTGTATGGTAGATCGTGGATTGCTATGAGCCTTCGTTGCAGCGATCGAGATGCCCGAGTTGAAGAAAGTGTCCCTCCGAGCGGGGTATGATTGAAGGAGGCGGCCATGCTCATAGTACACTCTTGAAGAGTCAGAACGAGTTTGACCACCACCGCAGCCATCGAAAGGAGTTATTGGGGCTTGGTAGAGCATCAGGTTCGGGTCCGTCAATCACGAACAAAATGTCAACGACACTTGTGGCGCTGCTATAATATAGAACGATAGAGGCGAGAGCGGGCAAGTTGAGAAGGTTCAAGAAGAAGGGCAAGAAAGACAGAAATTAGAAGTGAGTCGCATACGTACTGATTTATTTACTGTACCTTGGACGCCCCAGCCTTGAGGCGAACAGAAGGGATCAAATATACCATTACGGGCCAGAATAGGCACGTGGCTCGCACCGATTTGAGTAAAACATGTAAACGGCATAATAAAGACCTACACAGGCCCTTAATCAGTGCGATTATGTATTGGTTACCCCTCATCGAACCCAAAATACCTTCCTGACTACCTTGTGCCATTCTTTTATTGCAGGGCTTGAAAGCCCTCAGATGAATTTGTTATTTATGTTTCAGCTTGACCTTAGCCGGGGGCGTTTGATCTTTGTGGTGCGCGGAGTGCTATTAGCTCTATCGGGGAACGATATGCGGGACAGAACATGACACCAGCATGAGGCGGACTAGCGCGGGAAACGAATAAGCTTTGACATAACATCTCAAATGGAGCTCTGTATCGAAGTGGGTAAGTTCATAGATCATGAGCCACGACTTGGGGTAGCGGGCCTAGTAGTGGATCCCAACAAGAAGTGCTAACAAGTTGGGATACAACTCGTGTGAGCTTCGAGTCCAAGAGCTCCAGATCGCGCAAACATGGCATGAAACTGACACCGTGTTTCACGCGCCGTGTTGCTGGGTGACTTATCGGGTCAAAAGTTGCAGGCAACAAGCATATGACCCCAATGTGAGCTGTTAAGGGGAGAGTAAACGAGGTTGCGTCTTCGGGGCTGCAGGTATGCATGAGGACGATGAGCTGATGGGACACAGATAACAATGAGATCAAGACTCGATATGTCAGGGGGTACACGTACCGGGGCGGCAACCAAGAAAGGTACCCACGGGCGTCAGCCACTGCGAATCAAGACCCGGAAACATGGCATTTGTTGTCAACGGCTTGCGTAGGAGGAAGTAAGTGCCTACCATATGTTCTCTTCCGATATTCACACTCCGCGGCCCCTGGAAGTCGAACGCTGTCACTGCGCTGTCCTCCATAGGCCGACTCCTGACAGGGACTTTGGTCTAGCGAAAGGCCAATTGCATCCGGAACAAAGTAGTATCGACTGTGTGAAAATCGATATTGAGTTCCGTAGGGAGGATGTATTGCAGAGTTCTTTACGCGAGAATAACGTGGCAGCACTTCAGAGTGTGAGAGCGTTGAGTTCATCGGTCATCAGATAGCTTCATTATCGAGATCTAGGAAACCAATGGGAAGGGCCTAAGGACCACCTGGAAAACGAGGGAAGTCATTATGGATGAACATTATTGCCATATGCTGGAGTATGTTGCAGAGCGTTAGGGGTTCTATCCGAGACATTGAACTCACACCATCAAGGGGAAAGCACGCCTAGAATAACGATTGCTCGAGCCTGCTATCGAATGAACATCTGCGTGTACTCGATCGTAATCGCTGATAGGAGCGCGGAGGAGCGCTCAACCCCATTAATCATAGCCACCAGTGGAAAGCGACGGTGGCAAGGCTGCTCTCCCCTTACCACACGTTACGTTGATGTCATCAGTCAGCGTTAACTCCACCGAGGATCCCTTAACAAAGACATCCCAATCGAGGAAGCAATTCGACTTGTAAGGTCGTCCATCCACTGTGACGCCCTGGAGAAATGGATATCAGCGATGACAATTGCGCTGTAACGAACGAGGGGTACCTTCACGAAGACTTTACCAGTCCCACTGGCAGGATTTCCAGCGAAACCTTTCGACTTGATGGTTGTAGTTGTACCAAATACGGGATTGAAGAATGAGATTTGCGGGAAGAATGGCGAGGAAAGAAGAAACTGTTTGGTCGCCGGGAGGGGGTACATCCCTGCAAGATAGAATGCAGCATAACTACCCATCGCACCTAATGGTATACGTGAGCAAGCGCGCGGCGTACAACAGGGATCAAATCTGACCAGAATCTATCAATAATGAAGATAAATCAGGAATTTTGTTAAAGAACTACTAAAGCCTAGACACACCGTCGTTTCCGGGTAGACCATTGACTGATGTATTGAAAAATTGCGCGATAACTTGCCTCGACTTCTGCGTGCTGAGCCCAGGTCGATTTGCATAATGGAACATGAACGGCATTTGTTGCGATGGCTCGTCCGTAGACTCAAAGTATTCCTTATTGTTGGAATAGAGGCCAGACTTAGTGAGCTAAACATGGAGCAATTGATATTAAGGGACCGACCTGATCGAAAATAAAATTGAGGCGCGATACGAAGTTTTCGACACCGCCTTGAAGCTGGATCAATTTCGCCGTGTCGTGAGGGACGTACTATCGACCAGTTGGAGCTGTGGCTCGCCCAGAACGTGGTTATACGACTAACCTGTGAGTACTAGCGACGCAGGATCCACGATCAGACTTCAAGCGGAGAACTGGCTGTTGGTGGAACATACGATGATTGGAGAACCCTCGTAGAAACCATCTCGATTGGCAGCATTCAGGAAGCAAGTCGCATGAGCCGGATCGTGGATGCTGCAGTGCCTGGGGTCTGTAAAATTGAATGTTCCATTCGCGAACCGAGGCTAACGTAGAGGATATCAGTATCAGAAATACATTGACATAGCGTGGTTGCAATCAGGCGCGATACTTGGGAAGACCATGAAAGACGTGAAAGAAGCTCGAACGTACCTGCATCATACCCAGAACGGAGGCGGGGCCATCCGGGACAGTGATGTTGGGATTCCAGACATTCCCAAAGTTTCCAGCGCGTTGGGCGTACTGTTGAGCGAGAACAAAAATATTACGGTGTGAATACACAACGTTAATTGTTGAAAGTTTGGCCCCCACTTTGCGCCCATCATTAACCTTCCCAAGTGTCTTCGCGACTTGGGAGATAGCGAAATCATTGAAAGCGTGCTATGAAACGTTTTAAGATCACGTGTTGTGCACACCGAAGATTGTTAAATTAAAACACACCTCTAACGTGCGCGATACTTGCTTCGAGTTCGCACCACCCCCGTCGAACATATCGTGCGGTATGAAGTCTATTTCACAAGCCGCCGGAACGAATAGGCGCAAAGAACAGAAGCACATGCCATAGAATGAATACATGAAAGGTAAAAGGATCGACGTCGGACTCACTCAAACGCTTCCATACATCTGCTTGTCGCCCTTGAAGGTTCCAATTAGGTGGTTGCGTCTCTGCGTCCGCGAGTAGCGCAGTATAAAGGTCCGTTGCAGACACGTTGAGCGCAGCAGCATGGTCACTGAACCTGAATCGACTCAATGTAAACGCAGAGCCAACGATTGGGAAGGTACTCACTTCACGAAGAATTCTCCAAGTATAGGATCGGCATCTTGAAATGGAACAAATAAGCTCCACAACCGTGCGTCTCAAGCTTAAGGAGGAACTCACTGCTACCACCTTGGATAAAATGCATTGCCGTAGCCCCACGACACTCAGGCAGCCAACCTATTGTAGGCAAATTGTACGTCTACATTAACGCAAATAATCAATTCCGGGAATAGCGCACCTTCGTTCCTTTGGATATCAATCATACCTCTGACAATGCGCGCAAACGTGGCGGGGTCATGAAGTGACATGAGTGGATATAGAGTGCGATAGGTATCCCACTACAGGCACTCAGGGGTTGTGGGTATAGTTAGGAGATGCAACTTACGTTGCAGTAGAAAGAGTCGTAATACGGTTCGGTGGAATTCCATTTGGGATTCTCGCCAGTATCTACGGTGGAGTCAGTCGGCGAGCTCGGGGTTATACAGGCTCAAACGTTGTTCCAACATACAATCAGCAGGAGAGATATGAGAGCGATACAGCTATCAACGAATCTCTGATGAACAAAACCGGAAATTCAATCAGAATGGCTACGGAACTCACCGAAGAGTAGAACAGCGACACTGTCTCTGTATCCACTCCGGTCGGATCAACCTGCACTCTCCCCAGAAGATCGTTCCAAGCCTGCCGCGCTGCCCGATGAACACCTTCGAAATCGAAATCAGGAACTTCCTCTTCGGCGTTCGCGCACGCTTGATCAGCAGAAATCAGAGAGACGCCAACGCGGACGAGAATGATGGTTGGTCGGCTGTCCGAGGGCTGGGAGAAAGTAAAGAGGGCACCCAGCTGGTCGACAAAGCCTGGTCCGGAGGTCGTGAGGGCGGGGCGGTGCAAAGGGCGAGGAACAGGGGGGAGAAGGGGGGAGAGGCACCATAGTCAGCCAAAGAGGGTGATATGAGCGCCGATGTTCTACGCACTAGTGTACAACTGGCGAAGATCGGTCATCCCCTGCACTGGGAAATCGGATAACCAAGCTCCGAATTCCATTGGTTTCCGTAAATCGAAGCCCTCTCCTTTGAAGTCCACACATGTGAAGGCACTGTAGCGACCTGGTCCGAATGATGCCGCGAATGATGCGCCACCTAGCAGAGGTCGACAGGGCAAGGTCAGTGCTCGTGCGGGAAATAGACGGAAGAGGGTTTATTAAAGACGAAGTCAACGGACAAAGGGATCCAGGCGCGTGGTGGCTGTGTGGAAAGATACAACTAGGGCTTACCCTTGACACGGGCCGTCTCGGGGTCGAGCACCATGGATGGATTGGTGCTACTTCGCTGACCATCGTTCGTGATGTCCACGGCGATACGAGGGCGAACAGAGGACGGTGGGAAGGTATATCGGTGTAGAGCCGTACGTCGGGTAGCAGTTAGTTCAACACGAATGTCCGTCGACTATGTACAAGGTTTGATCTGTCAGTCAACATGTCGTATGCTACGCAGAATCTAGACATACGAGGTTGGTAGCAAAATATCCTGGTGAAGCGAAATCATCCGGAGATCCTAGATAATGAAATCAGGAAGAAGGAACAAAAAGAAAGATGTTTCATCTTGCTCACCGTTACCCAAGATCTTTCGTCGCGTCTTCCTTCCATCGAGCGAGGTAGCACATTTGTCAAATGATGAACACTCAGCGAATGGGAAAATCTTGAAATTTGACAGGGGTACGGCCTAGACGATGGTCAACATGTGTAGGGAGAGAGGAGGAATATCACTCACCCCACCTGTCCCGCTGTCGTGAAGTTGAGAGAATCCAGTCACATTAAACTGGGGGTCTGCGTCATATCCTGCATGCTGATATACCAGTCACGTCTTACCCAGGAAGCTCACACGACCGAATGGGACGTACGTTACCCGGCGAGTCTGTATCCATCCCGGCCTTGACCATTCCATGTGGAAGCGTGGCGCCTGCTCAGTAGCATTGATTCACCATCGTGTAGGAAACGCTTGGGACACGCACCTGGAAATACATGACCCCCATTGGTAGTACCAATGAAAAGATTGGTAAAGCTGGCTGGGTCGGATATGAACACCTTGCCGCTACTTTGGCTGAGAATCACTATCCAGGCGCTGTCAAACCGTACTCACGCGCCGGCCCCACAGTACGCGAGCCATCCGACGAGAACAGCCATCTTCTGTCTGCTTCTTCCCATTATGAAAGATTCGCTGCTGTGCTAGGATGACAGAACGTCCTCGGATACAGTTCTGGGCGCCACCTTTGGCAAGACCTTGTTCGGGGGATCCAAGTTCGAGAGAACCTCGACACCCTTTCCCTCCCACTATAAATATACGACGTGGATTGGCTTCGCGAGTTCGAATTTACCCAGGAAAATGGGCCTTCCCATCGGTGATGATCATGTGGAGGCGAAAGCATACGGGCGTGTACTCAGCGACGTCAAAGAAGGGGGCGCCGCAAGGTCCTGGCCTTCGCATCTCCAGTACCCTTGAGCGAGAACCACGACGTTACAGCAACGATACGCTGCGCCATGGTTCTACGCCGAAATCACTGTGAGAATCAGGGCGTTGCATGTAGCGTGCATTCTTGGTTGCTTAGACTCACAGCACAGGCATTTATCGACCGTCAACCACCCTTCCAAGCGTTTAGATGACGACGACTTACTATGCGTATATCCCCAGGCGCTCAGGCTAGATGCATGAAAAGCTGAAAGATTTCGCTGGGTTCTTCATGCTCACGTTCGGCTCAGTGTTCAAAGGGGAAGTAAATTAAATTAAATAAAGAATTTCTGAAAAGGAAGGAGGGTTCGTGAGTTTATCCATGATGCATGACTGTGGGAGCTTCCTTGTGACTGTGAGAATATGCTACTGTTTGTGCGGTAGACTAAGAACTTAGAAGAGAAAGCTTTGAGAGAGCGCACGTATGGCGCGTCGCCGCCCTACCTGAGAACTCCCGTAACTCCTGTGGACTGGTTGCTCTAAGCTCTTCCACTTGGCAGCAGCGCTGGCCTCCATAAACCAATCTCAACATCCGCCATCCACGGCGAGGTTAGTTGTGCACAAGCCTATTGATCAAATCGCATTACGGTGGAGTCGGGCGGCGATGAACGGGCTTCTGACTAAGGCTCTACAATTGTGGGTGACGTCGTCCGCTCACAGGTCCGTGCGCGCAGTATATAAACCAGACGTTTAATCCGACTCCCCGCCCATACTCCTTCACCTCGACCATCACTAGCACTATTGAATCCACCAGCCGATATCGCTCCAACAGAATGGCTTCTCAGAGCAAGGGTTTTGTCATCAATTTCGCCAGTGAGCATTTCAATTGAAGGAGAGGTCCCAATCTCAGATACGTTCCCAGAGAAATGTGTAGTCGTAACGGGAGGAAATAGAGGCATTGGTTATGCATTCACTAGAGCCGTCGCACAGGCAGGTGCAAACGTGGCTATTATCTACAGGCGCGTATCCACTAAATTGTGGCCGGTATTCGCTAACTTGTATTTACGCGTTTGCAGGAGCTCGAAAGACGCGGAAGCTGTAGCCGAAAAGGTTGCCAATGAGTTCAGCGTCAACGTCAAGGTAAGCGTTTGGTGGTATACTGATGCGCGTTCCATCCTCTCAAACGCGATCTAGGCGTACAAGTGTGATGTCTCAGACACTGATCTCGTGAACAAGACCTTCCAGAAGATTGACGACGAAATTGGTCCAATTACCGGTCTGATTGCTGTACGTCTGATTTATCTGACCCCACGCCCTCCGCTTATAGATTCTAATATTTACCAGAACGCTGGGGTTTCTGTTGTAAAACCTGCCTTTGAGCTATCGCACGAGGACTTCAGCCGCGTATACGATGTAAACGTGTTTGGAGTCTTCAATACGGCTCGTGCCGCTGCGAAGTATGTATGGCCTTTGGGGCGCGGATAGTCTCGAAGTACTGATCTATGTAGGTTGTGGGTGGACAGGAAGCATGACGGCGGATCCATCGTGATCACGTCTTCGATGAGCTCGCGTATCATTAACCAATCCGAACAGAACACTCCTCTCACTCAGGTGCGTCTGCTTGTCTTCCTGTAATTTGTCCCGCGTAATCCTCATACTTGTTTAGGTGTTTTATAATTCTTCGAAGGCTGCCGTCAGCAATCTCACGAAGGGCCTCGCGTCGGAATGGTCTCCCTATGGAATTCGAGTGAATGCACTCTCCCCAGGATACGGTGCGCCGTGCCTCATATGTCTGAAACAGAATCATACAGGGAGCTCAACTTCGTCGCTCAGTGAACACCGATCAAACGTCTCATATGGACAAGAACATTCGTGACCATCAAGCAAGTGGTATACCACTTCGTCGCTTCGCCGAGGTAAGAATCCCATATCCCCCATCCCTCCATTCCTCTTGTGACCGAATATCCGATTAATCTCTTAATCTACGTGCTTCTCAGCCTCACGAGATGACCGGCCAAGCCTTGCTGCTTCTCTCCGAGCACGCGACGTACATGACGGGCGGGGAATACTTTGTAGATGGGTACGTTACCCTTTTAACTCGAACCTTCGATATAGCGCTAACAGATGCCTCCAGTGGCCAATTAATCTGGTAGATGCCCCACGATAAGACGAACTTTGCATGTATGTACGAGTATATCGAGATTCAATGGAAAACCTCATTGAACTATGTAAATCTTGGATTGATTGTTGTGGTAGCGTTCGGGGTTTCATGAACTTCTTGCAGGATAGAGTACCGTCCAGTGTCTCTTGCATCGTCGCAGGCACCGTGTTTCATTTGCGGGAACGTTGAGATTAGGTGTCGTTCTTCAAATCTCTCTTCTGCCCTACGCGTCTGTGTATCGAAGGGAAGGGCGCCGTATGATATTTTGGTACACAGTTATACAATAAATATTCAGGAGATTGAAATGATAATAAATACAAGATTGAGTATCTTTCAAATGCGGCATGTCTTCACTTTCTTGATTTTTCTTTCATCACTATCGTCCTCCATACCAGAGGCTCCCCTCTTCTTCGAGAGTTGGTTTCTCGCTTTGTCGTTCGTCGGCCAGGAGGAAGAACTAAGAGTGGCTTCCCAGATATGCTCCACATCCTTATACCCCAACAGAGTTTTTGAATCGTTCTCGGAGTCTTCGCCAATAGTAGGGAGCCTCTTCGCTCGCTCACCAAGCAAATGAAGCATATTCGCCACGAAGCGTGTAACCGGCACGCTTTGCGTAAACTCCAGTGGTTGCTTTATCCCGTGGCCAATATAGTCTCCATGGAACACGACATTCCGTTTACCTTTCCCTCCTGTCACGGCCTCCTCATCTTCCTCATCTTCATCCTCTTCGCACTGCTCGAAAATGTTTTTGATGATTCTTGGCAATCTCTTTACTTTGTTGTGTGTCAGGTAGACGAGGCTGTAGTACAGCACTACCCAGAAAAAGGATTCCAGGTCGTCGCTAACGGTATGACGACGCCCTGTTGCTTGTAACAAAGCAATGGACATGAAGGCCCAAGTTCCCTGAAAACAAGGTTATTAAATGGATGCGCTCGAGTGGGTGCGACGTACAGTTCGCTCGTGGGCTCTGGGTCCATTTTGGATATCCGCCTCTTTCACCGCCATATCCCAGTCGCTCAATAAGCCGTCGCCATTCCTTTGGATCAAAATGTTCCCGCCGCTGACATCACGATGGAGCAGCTGACACTTCGTGTACGCCACCTTGTGCGCTGTGAATTGTATGATTTTGGCGTTCGGTGTCAGGAGCATATCATGCGTACCTTGGAATGCGTGATACACCACTTGAAAAAGCTGCTTGGACGAGGAGAAGCGCTCGATGGGGAAGCCAACTTCTGAGACCACGAAGCGGACGTGCACACGACACTCAATGTGCTTGTCTCCTCTTCTCTCGATCTCACTGACGTAGTCCTGCGTCCTCGTTGTCTGACCAGGAAGGTCTCCTCCGCATACGAGCGTCGGGACGTAAGGAACTCCTTCCTTGTTCAGTTCTCGGAGAGTATCAATTTCTTGACCAAGAGCCGTCGAATGCCATTGCTCCTTGAGAAACATTGGTTGAGCGCCTGGAAGCAACCCGTTCGTCACTTCGACCGCTGGATAACCGCGGGTCGCTCGGCCTAGCGGAGACTCTGGATCAGCCAGGGAACCCCAAACAAGAAACTGGCGGATGCGATTTGTTTTGCTGTCGTAAACATCCATCTTGAAGACAGGACGTTCGTGTTGCGGGGCCCAATCGTTAAGAAGAGCACGAGCATAAGCGTACTCCTTCTTGCTGGCTACGCGCACAGTTGGGTCGTATCCCCTCTCAGCGAGGGTCATCTTCGAGAACCGATGGAAGAAGCGAATCAGCGGAGTACAATCCTTGGTAAAATTGAAACGTTTTGAGACGAGGGCGCCAGATCGATCAAACCGTATGAAGCGTGCGAAGGGGAAGTAAATGTATACGAGGAAGAGATGGGTTCGATGTTGGCGACCGCAAAATTCGACCGCATATGTGACTAGTTGACCGCGAGTCCGCTTTCCTATGTCCGTGCTAGTTTCGAAAGGAGCACCGTCGATTGTTTCGAGGTTCCTATCGCCGTCATGAAAGGGCTCGACTTGAGTGTCCTTGACCTCGACACCAAATTGGGCATCTCCGAGTCGTGTAGGGGGGTTTTCGTCAATCTCAAGGTTGTTATCGTATCCGGAGACATCTGGCCTGACTTTGGCGCCAGGTTTGGAATCCGGATCAGGGTGGGCTGAGGTGTCGACTAGCTTGATTTCAGGGAAATTCTCGTTATCTTCCCCACAAAATTCCACCTGAATGGCGATGTCATTACTACTTCGTCATACACAAGGAAAGTAACTTACAAGCCTTGGATATAAATCGCTTTCCTTGGTTGGCTTGAGTCCAGCAAAGAAGTCTGGCTTAATTCCAGGGAGGTTCTCTTGCGTCTCCGTACCGAGGGGCATTGTTAGCTCGAAGAACTTGTCGACCTCGCACGGGCCGACCCAGAGTCCGGCCACGGTGTCCATAGGCATTGCGAGTGTGACCACCTACCCTTGCCATGTTTGAAGCGTCAACAGTGGCAGTGGCACTAGTGGTCGAACAATGGATGGCTCACGTGATCGCGCTTGGGAATTACCTTTTCAGGGTTACTAAGTTCATGGCTCGCCACTTCTTGTCCTACACTTAGTTGAAACGTATCAACGCCGCTATCTTAGGTTTCCAAGATCTCTCTATCTCAAAAACAGAGCGCATCCTTCTCTTGTTCATTACACTCGAGGTGCGGAAGATCCATAATCCTCTGATAGCACTCGGCCCTCCCAGTCGTTCGTGGCCCAAACATAGTTGAAATGCCGCATTACACGGCGCATCGTGCAACGCACAGTATGCCAGCTAAGCCAGACGTTTTTTCTCCGGTCTCTGTTGAGGAAAGTGTCGCTCAGACGAAGGGAGTCATGCGTGATATGGCTCGCGAAACAAAAGGGAGTTGGATAGGACCATGCCCCGTGGATCATTTCTTTGAAAGCATGCGCATATCAGAGAACGATGAGCTCACGACACAACCCGGCATACCCGCAACCTACCTTCAGGGCATGCACGTATCGTGCGCGAATGATCTTTGCGAAACTTTAGTAAGTGTGCCCCGATGCTTCGTTTATCTGTCCACTAATGTCAGCTCGTAGAACACTCTCATCAACGGAGCGGCTGACTACGCATCACCGCTTCCGGACTACTTCATGGTTGATGCATTCAACCACATAGACTGCGTTGAAGACAGGGCACAGATATGGCCCTCCTCGGGATGCATCGAGAAGGGGCTTGTGTCCAAGGGTACTCCGAAAGTAGTCGATCTGGTCGTGATTGCCTGCCAGGGAAAGAGCACTGACATTGTTGACGACACGATGGAATGCACCAAACCGCTACCTCACGACGATTGTCAAGCACCGTACGAAATCAATGATACAGCTTCCACTCTAATTCGCGGCCGGCTCGCCAACTATGCGACTCAGCTCAGCCGGAGTCAGCACCGAACGCACATTTACATGGTCTACATCTTCCACCCCTTCGTAAGGTTCGTTCGCTGGGACAGGTCTGGCGGCATCGTCACCAAACGCGTAAACTACATGAAAAATTCCACCCCATTAATGCGCTTCTTGTATCTATTCGGCCGATCCGACAAAGCGGGGAGGGGTTTTGACTGCACAGTTCAACACGCTACCCCAGCCGAAGCCGTCATTGCAAGGGAGTACCTCAAACGTTGGGCGCCCAGAATGACCCACCCGGTCTTCAAGATGAACGTAGCCTCCATCGATGGTGGCGATTTTCGCCAATTTCTCGTTTGGAACACGCTTGCCGAGCCAGAGTCTTCATTGGGCCGTGCAACTCGCGGATACCCAGCGGTCGAGCTCATCAACGGCGTTGTGTCCCAGAAGCCGATGTTTCTCAAGGACCAGTGGCGGGATGCCAAAGGGAGGTCTGAGGTAGAGACGCTGCTAAAACTGAACAAGAAGACCGTCGAGCACGTACCCACATTGGTATGCGGGGGTGATCTCCCTGGACAGGAAACACGGACACACGAAATCGGCGACGGCGATTGGAGAGTCGGCCATAACCTCATCGACAGGAGAGTGCATACTAGGTTTGTTGTTGCTGAAGTCGGCCAGCCTCTCGAACACTTTCCTTCTTCAAAGGCGATGCTTAGTGCGGTGTATGATGCATTCAAAGGTGGGCCCATGGTGATACTTCCATGTATGGCAAAGGCACTGGTAATACTCGTCAGGACACAGGCAAGCGTACGAAAGATGCAACATCCTACACCAAGATATCAGCGGCGGGAACATACTAATAGTCGATGACAACGGGCTGTTGAGCGATTGGGATCTCGCGGAGGACGCGTCAGAAGTCAAAGCCGGGCCTCAGGACCGTGAGAGAACGGTGAGTCTTTGAGCGATCTTACACTACGATAACTCATTTCCATTATTTTTATCTAGGGAACGTGGACATTCATGTCAGCGGCTCTCCTTCAAGAGCCTTACAAACAACATACTATACGTGACGATTTAGAGTCATTCTTCTGGGTCGTCCTTTATCATGGACTTCACTTTCTACCCCATTCGCTCTTCCAGGCCATCGAAACCGTTACGACCTCAATATTCGATTACTACGATTTCACCGCCTTAGATGGAATAGCTCGAGGAGGTGTGGTGAAAATAGGACTCATCAGCCACAATTCCTACATTGGACGGCGATCGCGGCCTGAACTCACCTTCACCAGTTGCCCTCCTCTCACCGATTTCATATTCCAGGCCGCCGCTACCCTTAAGCAATGGAGCCGCCGATATGACCCTACTATAGAAGATCTTGGCGATGATAGAGAATATATCCCTGTCACCCATGCGGATATGGAGGAGATATGGACTCAAGCACTCCAATCTCCATTGTGGCCAGTGAATGATCGCGCCATCGACCAACTCAGACATGCCAAGACACTCAATCTTATCCTACATGGAGAGCGACTGGAGGCTAACTTGAAGCGCTCTGAGCCTCACGAACCTGCGGACTACACGGACGAAGATGGCTACCCAAGGAGGAAGAGGAGGAAAACTTGTCATGGGTAGGAGGCAGCTCATCATTTATAATGTAAAGGTTACTCCCTGGACTTTCTAACATACGGACCATGTACTTTTGACATATATGAAGCCCTTGTAAGTGGATCCGTTGAATTAACGCGCGCCATTTCCAATGAGATTTAGGTGATCCTTGCTAACGGCGAAGGCGACTATCCACCCTTGCTACCTAACCACTCTCTAGTCGACACCTCAAATCATCCAGACCCGAATGCTGAGGCGGGAGCCAAGATTCGAACTGACCTTGGCCACTACTGGAAAGGCCTTGTACCCAAGATCCATCCTACAAGGCTGGATCTGATGCTAATTGCCTATGAAGTCAAGAAATCACACAGGGAGGATATCGTCAATGACACGATGGAGTGCACACGACTGCCAATTTCCTTATGAAATCACAAATCCAACGTCTACTTGAATTCGGGGCCAACTCGCTAACTATGCCACCCAAATTTGCAGGCGCCAGCACCGAACGCACTTCTACATGGTCTTTGTCTTCCATCCCTTCGTACGCTTCATTCGCTGGGACAGGGCCGGTGCAACCATTACTAGGCGCGTGAATTATGTTGAAGATTGCACCCCTCTGGTGCGCTTCCTCTTTCTGTTTGGTCGCTTGGATAGGGCCGGTCAAGGATTTGACACCACCGTCCAACCTGCTTCACAAGCTGAGGTCCTAGAAGCCAAGAAGCACCTGAAACGGTGGGCTCCAAAGTTGGAGCGAACAGTTTTCAAGATGGGAGTTCCGGCCACGAATGGCAAATGGAAGAGATATGGGCCACTGCCCTTGAATCGCATTCGTGGCCCAGAAGCGATGGCGCCGTCGACCAGGTGGAACTTGCCAGACAGCTCTCCTTCAAGGTTCCCAACGAAGCAGTCAAACGAACCAATACGAAACGCCAGGATCCTCCTGAACCGAAAGGAGAGCACGAGGAAGAGGAGTCATTAAGAGGGGTTAAACGACGAAAGACTTGAGATACCATCCATGACATAGAACAGAGGGTTATTTACGTTGGGATCTGTAGGTGTGGTTTCTACTTGTGTTTTTAGGGTGGCGATGAATGAATTTTCGAGGGTGAAAGGACTGAGGAACAATATATTTGTTAGGCGTATATACTCAAATATGCATACTCGACAGTACTATGACTGTGCTTGTGATCGTCAGTCTACTTACTCTACAGTGCCGGACACTTCATCTCGAGTTGGATATCTTCGCGAACGTGCTTGCCATTGATCTTGAGGTTATTCAACAACTCCGGGCCATCGTAGATTGATTTGTACGCTCACCGACACCCGTCACGTTCCTCGCCGTTGTCCAGCAGTACCTTGAGCAATAAATGTTAAACACCGACCATGTCCGATGTTCTCGAAACATGGCACTAAGCCGCTCTGCTGCAACGACCTCGCCCCCCACTGTTTCGAGTCACCTCCAGCCCATATGTCGACAGCGGGGACGTCGGAGTCCATAGAATCACAGAATTATAGCCATATTCGCCATCAATCTCCATGTGCACGAGCAATGGAGCCTCTTGCATGAGCTCAGAGATGAAGGCTTCTGCATGATACCAAAAGAGTCGGACAGCAAGGTGGGAGGTGCGGGGGATTTGCGAGATGAGTTTTCGAACGATGTCCCACTGCAATGGAACACCCGCATCTTCGTCCTCACTGGCATCCCCAAACCCGGATTGAAGATCCAAGCAAAGTTTCAGAGGTAAGTTCGATGAAAGTTGGAGTGCATAACCGATGGGCAAAGGATTCAGCTCCCTGTCGAATGTCGTCCCCAGCGAAAGCATATTCAGCGGCGAATTTCCGCCACTCCTTGCACAGGAGGACTGGGGGTTGGTTCGTTTGACTATACATAACTCCCCGCAAGACAAAGATTCAGAGCGCCACGTTTCCGAAGTCCCCTGAGCTACTTGGACCCTGATTGTATTTGACGCCCTGTGCCCGTCGAACATGGCAGCAGTGCCACTTCTGGAGCAATGTCACTGATTTCTGCAGATAATCCATCTTGGAAACTACTACTCATATGGCCGATCCCCAGTCCTCTCCATTACCAGCGTTCGATGTCTCGTTGTCAGTCCCGGAACAGTTCAAGACGGGTGTAGTCTTCACCAAGATCAACTCTGACCGAAAACAGAAGCAAGTCAAGTTCAGGCTTGACGTAGATCAAGGTCAAATTCTTTGGGAGTCGAAGAAGTACGGTGCTGGTGAGTGGACCGGCAGACGACGTCGCCCATTATTGACGAGCTCGGTTGCGATTCGCGGGGACAGTCCTTGTTGAGACGATAAAGGAATTTCGGACAGGGTCCAATGCTGCATACGACCTCGCACAATTGGGTCTGCAATTTTCCGACCTACCTCGGTTCATCTCTACCATTTATATCAGAAGTGGCTCGTATAAGACCTTGAATATGCTGGCGCCAACTCCCGAGATACTACGACAATGGGAGAATGCCGTACGGGCACTGTATACCACACGTCGGGATCTCATGCGAGGGTTAGATAATGTGGAGATGCGTGAAGCAGTCTGGCAGAAGATGTACTGGAAGGGTGCCGATGCGGGAGGCGATAACAAGTTGGATTTGAAGGAAGTCGAGAACCTGTGTCTACGTCTCAATATTAGTGCACCTCCCACCGTGATCAAGAAGCTTTTCGATGTAAGTCGGCTTCTTTCTTTTCGAAGCGCAACTGATGAAGGAGGCTCTAGGAAGCCGATAGTCAGCGAACAGGATTTCTCGACTTCGAATCTTTTAAACAGTTCGTCAAGTCGATAAAACGGCGACCAGAGATCGACGCCCTGTACGCTCGGATATGCGACGGAAGTCCCAGCAAGATATTTGATTTTCAGGCCTTTGAGATGTTCATGAAGGGGCAACAACAGGTGCGCGTCGTCGTGCTTGGTACTACAAAGCCTGTACCAACCAACATAGTCCGACTGTTCTGCGGACACCTTAAAAGCCATCTTCGCTAAGTACGCCACGCAACCTGTTGAAGGCCAAGTACCGGTCCTTTCCACGACGGCCTTCACCACCTTCTTACTTTCATCGGACAACGCCGTGACAGCATCAGCATCCGGCTCCCATCAAGTCACCCAGAATATGTCGCATCCCCTCTCGCACTACTACATATCCTCCTCGCATAACACATACTTGATTGGCCACCAATTGATCGGCGAAAGCACCGTCGAAGGTTACATCCGGGCCCTTTTAGCTGGGTGTCGTAGCGTTGAACGTTAGTTGCCCCTCACCGTCTTCGCTTCGACTGACCTTGCCATCTCATCAGTTGATATATGGGACGGTGGCGACAATGAGGAACCTGTCATCAAACACGGGAATACCCTCACGTCAGACATCCCCCTTCGCGACATTTGCGATGCCATCAACCGTTACGCTTTCGTCGCCTCCCCTTATCCTGTCATCATCTCAGCCGAAGTCCATTTGGGCCTCGAGAGCCAAGACAAAATGGTGCAAGTGCTAAAGGAATGCTTCGGGGATCGGTTGGTCCACGACGAGGACCTCCTTCAGGATGGAAAGCCCAAGAAGAAGATAGACGCGCTTCCAAGTGTCGAGAGCCTAAAAGAGAAGTTCCTTCTAAAGGTCTAGCCGTGTCTTGAGGCTATGATTTACCGCTAATAATCTTGCCATAGGCTAAGAACCTCTACGTCATTGATAGTGCTGCTACAGCCTCACTCGCCACTAGCACTCCCCCCGCGACCATCGAAGTTGAAGAGCCCTCAGACACCTCTGATTCCGAGGCTGAGGCCACCTCGAAGGTAGCCAAAGTCCGTGGCGAACTCAAATCATTTGGAAACAAACTACGCGCCACATTCGGGTCTAAGAAAGGAAGCCGTCCAACAACCCCTTCGAATGACCAGCGTCCTCCAAAGCCGAAGATGTCCATCAAGTTGGCGTCGTTGATAGTATACACCGTCGGAGTCAAATGCCGTGGTCTGCCACCGGCTACCCCGACTGACGGGGTCCAAAGCGAGAATGCGCCGCACTACGAACCCGAGCATATCTTCTCGTTGTCGGAGAACAAGGCTAAGAGGATGATCAAAGACGATATGCTTTCCGTGATCAAGCATTGTCAGAACCACCTAGTCAGGGTATATCCCAAGGGCCTTCGCGTGAACTCAACCAACTACGAGCCACACGAGTTCTGGGCGGCTGGGGCGCAAGTGGTTGCTCTAAATTGGCAGACGACTGGTGCGTCGAGTAAGCGTATTGCGAGTGGATAAACTTAGCGAGTTGTATAGATTTCGGATATCTGATCAATCAGGCCATGTTCCAAGAAAACGGACGGTGTGGCTATATTCTGAAGCCGCCTGCGCTCACGGATTTCAACACTAAGCTGTTGACACAGCGGACAATGCACTTCTTCGACGTAACGGTATGATCTTTCTAGACCACCGCCCCCACATATCGGTGACTTTGTTACATAGATCATCTCAGCTCAACAACTTCCAACCCCCAAGCGATCCACGAAGAGCGAGCTCCTTAAGAAGAACCCATACGTCGATCCTCTGGTTGAAGTATCTCTCCATGTTCCTGATTGGAGTTCCACACCGTTCATCCCGACGGAATCAAAGGCTGCATATTCGCCCTCGCATAAGGCAACGACGACAGAACCTACATCCTCCCGTAAAGTGTCGTTCAAGACTTCCATCGTCAAGGACAACGGCTTCAATCCGGTTTGGCAGGAGGAAATATGTTTGCCGTTTGATTGTCTAGGTGGCCGAGAGAGCGGGATGATGGATCTGGTGTTCGTGAAGTTCGTGGTATGGCAAAAGGGGAAGGACGACGATGGGGATGAACCGCTAGCAGTGTACTGCGCTCCTTTGGGATGTCTGAAATCAGGTACGCTACTATGTATTTCTTGCTGGCTTTTCGTTCATTTGGACACTATCCAGGTTTCCGGCACCTGCCTTTGCACGACTCGCAGGGCTCACAGCATTTGTTTTCTACTCTTTTCGTGGAGATTGGGATCCGTGATGTTGCTTGAACGAAAGCACCTGGTCAGCGAATCCTTTGTAGAATCTAACCCTCGTACGAGACGGACAATTCATTCATATACAATACATGGTGCTATGGAAACAGACGTCAGCCACAATCGTGGTCTAAGATAAAGAACATGCAGAGAATAAGTTAGTGCGTTTAGATGGACTTGCGATAGACAAAGTAGGAGATAGACAACGATAAACAAGGAGCAAAGAACATAACAAAGAAGAGAGTGGCAAAATCAGTTAGGTACGTCCTGGATTTCGATCCGCACAAAAAGCGTAGCGAACAGGAACTGCGATAGTTGGACGTCATGGAGGGGTATGTGTCGATAACCTACTCGCAGTTAGTGACTACTTTTTCGCTATAAAATCAGGGGACATACCTCGTTGCAGACTACCTAGAGAAGCACAGAATACGGCCAAAACCTCATCGTCGTCCCCACCTTTCCCTTCTTGCTTGACAGCAAACTTTAGGAATATTAGCTCCTTCATATCCCCTACGCAATCGAAGGGGAGCCGCAGTTGTTCTTCCCAGACAGGGTTGAATCCATTATGCCTCACGACGCTCGTGGCACTGCTGATCTTCCTCGCTCGGGTAGCCATAGTCGCGGTTGGTCCGCTCGGAGGAGAGTACGTCGGTAAGTCTTCAGCTGACTTGGACTGCTTACCATCGGCTTTGACTTGCGGCGAGGGCAAGAACGGCTGATGGGTCCAATCGGGGACATGTATAGAGACTTCAACGTAGGGATCGACCACTGTCTTGCCATCCTTGGGCCTGGGCAGTTGTTGCGCCGAAATGATAGTGACATCGAGGTAATGGTTGGTACGTTTGCTAAGGAGGTGCTTGTGCGCCGCCGAGCGCAGGGCTAGCGGTTTCAACACATAACCGCACCGCCCATTCCTTTGGAACATGGCATGGTTGATCATGAAACCAACGTCTGTAAGATCGGGTGAGTTGCTATCGAGCACTGGAAATATTAGGAACGAACCACACGTTTGCCAGTTAATAGCCACCAACTGGGCACCTGCACTCCAATAGCGATGGGGCTCGTAATTCGACGAATCTACGCGCATTCCTTTCGGATAAGTCCTGACGAGATGGGTGCGACAATGCTTGATCAGATCCATCATACCGCCCCTGCCCACGCCCCCAGTATCGGTCAATTTATCCGGGTCGTCGTCGTAGCCCCCGTAGGTCACCTCCTTCAACATCTTGTTGATTGTGTTTTCTGACAACGAAAACATATGTTCGACCGCATACTGTTCTTTCTTATTGATCCCACGACATTTCACGCCGACGGTATACACCAAAAGGGCGGCCAAAGCACAAGACATCTTGAGTTTGGGTCTCATCGCGGCAGCTGCGAGCGAGGAGCTGTTGTTCGCGCCAGAAGAGGATGAAGGCCTGATCTGGGGTGGTGAGGGAGCAGATGAAGATTTACCACGACTTCGCACGCGTTGGAGAACAGTGTCGCGGGCTCGCTGAAGCTCGGCGCCAAAGCCTGCCATGATAGACAAATTTAGTTTAGACTGACACAAAACTAGACGGAGGTTGTACCTTTATTAGAATCTGATGCCCGCCTCTTCTTCCCCCGATTTGGCGTATCGTTCAAGAAGACGTCGGACTCGGAGGCACTCAACGAAGAATACGATGTGTCTACTTCGGAGAAGTCACCATCGCCTAACGATCCATGAGTGGCCAGGTTCAAGTTCTTTGTCTGAGTAAAGAACGGAGTTCAGCTTGAGCTTATCCAAAGACAGGAGTGCTTATACCTTCAACATGACCTTTCCCTTCAGCTCCTCCGGACTTGGCAGATGCTCCAGCTTAGGCGGCCCATCAGGCGGCATGCGAATCAGGCTGTCGCCAAACTCCTCTAGCATGATATTCGCCATCATATCCTGCTGCTCCAGCGTCTGGATGTGGAGCTCCGCCGAGATGATGATCGGATATGGGGAGGCAACGAAGCCGTACCGCGCGATGGAGCGACACACGGCGCGCAACGAGACTTTGGTAGTGAGCGTCTTTCCGTGGAAGATCATCGGTTCGACGTCGCCATCGTAGATGTCCACTAATATCTAGGCTTCAATAAAAATCCCCAATGAGAAGGACTAGATACTTACCCTCTACGCTCCTGCAGCCACTGAGGAGGGCCCTGATATATCCTTCAGTAGTGCTAGTCCCCACGAGCTGGTGCCCCACGAGATATGTGTTATGCGAGGACGAGATGTAGTATTCAGGCAGCGGCCGGGTCATGTCCTGGTAGACCATCGACGTCCTGCTGAACAAAGATCGATCAGAGAAGGGTGTGGACGATGATTGCTCCGACCCCTCAGCTGTATGCGTGCGATCGGAGGGCGATCGGAGGTATTCAGGAAGCTGGTCCAACAGCGCAGCGTTAGCTGGAGAGAGGAGAAACGACGTGAAGGCAGCCAGCGACATCGTATGTGGGTGGGACGCCCCACCGGCCGCGCTCGCCTCTTCCTCATTCGGGGAATCAGCTACCGCCGTCGGGGACTCAAGCCGCGCACCCAGTACCCCATCCTTCGTAATACGCCGATTCTCTAAGCACGAGTACTTGTCGAACAGCATCCGCAGATCGTCGTCGCGAAGCGGGGATTTCTGCATGTCGCGCATGAAGAGCGTGAATGCACAAAAGTCGAACGCGTCTTCGGGCGGACCGTCCGCTGAGGGGTATGACTGAGATTTGTGCTGCACTAAGGAGGCGTGGAGGAGGCTATGCCGCGGGTGTTCGTGGTGGTAGGAGGCGGAAAGGGATCGCTGCAGGACGTGGCCGTCAGTGAATACGCTTCCTTCGCGTTCGCTTGTCGATTTGTCAAGTTTATGAGGGGACGCCTTAGAAGGGAGGTGGCGATGGCCGTGATGATGCGTATGCGTTGTAGCAGCGCGGTGCAGGAACTTGCTTTTGTGAGAATACGGACAACCCTCCAGATGTTTCCCGTCCCCAGTTGCCGCGATAACATGTTTATACAGCCTCTTCACCTCCGGTCTTTTCTTCAATAGCTTGAGGAACTGGCGAAACTCAGCGAAGGTGAGGTACGACTTATTGGCCTTGTCTGCTTGCTGAGGACAACGTTAAGATCATAAGTCATCGGAAAGACAGAAAGGCTCACTTTGAATAGATTCATCAGCTCTTCTCTCCCCATGCTTACATTCAGCTTGGTACAGAGGGCGAGGACCTCCATCCACTCCATCTTTCCGTCTCCCCTCCCATCGGGGTGCTTCGACTTGCCGACCTTTCCTTTCCCTTCCATCCTCAAATCGTCGCTACTCCCTACATCGCCTTCTTTCCACACGATACGCTCCCACATCGCCTCGCGCACCGCGATGTTCCCCAATCCGTTCATCAGCTCCAGCCGCACAGCGTGCAGTTTCCGCAGTGTATCGCAGAATAGCTGACATAAGTCTACGTCAGTGACTGGGGATGGCTTTTGGGGAAGCAGTGGGGGAGGGAAGAGGAGATGGAGGGACTTGTATTGCGATTGGGTCTTGTGGGGGAGGGTGTAGATGATGGTGAGTAAACGGGTGGGAGGCGCAGCGGGCGGCGATCCCAGCGATCTGGTGTGGATGGGTGCGGAAGATGGTGGAGTCGACGACACGATTGGAGGAGGGAGGGAGATTGAGTACGATATTGGTGAGACATTGACAGGCGCCGAAGACGGCGGGGTAGAAGACGTGACCGAAGGGGGAGACGACGCCGAATGCAACAACGCAGGTGCGCTCCTCGGCGAAGGCGGGGCGATGTCCAGAGCACCTGCAACTGCCGGTGCTGATTGGGAAGCGGTGTACGGGGGACGATGTTGACTTGGAGTATGGACCAGTGGGAATGTGGCGGCCATGGGGGAAGCAAGGTCGTGGTCGTCCTCCAGCGGTTTCCCCTTCGCGAGGCTGGCCATTGCGTCTGCGCCCATCCGGATTTCGCGAATCGCCTCGATGGGTATCACTCGGGCTTCCTTCGGCGCCGGGCCTGGCATGATCGGCGCACCATCAGCCCCCCTCCCCGCGTCGTCCACCAAATCCTCCCCGCTCTCGTACACAATCTGCCCCTGGTCCGGATCCACGCGCACCAACACGCGCTTGAGCCTCCTTCCGCTGAACACACTGCTGTTCTTTCCGAAGGGGAACGTGTCTAAGGGGAGATCGAACGTCCGTTTCTCGCTGAGCTTGGTGAGGAGGAGGCCGCGCTGTAGGATCGCGGGCACGGCGGCATCTGCGAGGAGCTGGTCCGCGACGCCGTCTGAAAAGAGCGCCTCAGACTCTAGGGTAGGGGGTAAGTCCCCATCGACGGTGAGATTGTGCTTCAGCGGAGGTGCTAGAAAAGAATCATTGGTAGGCGACGTGGTGGAATGCGACGTGTACTGGGGTAGAGGCCGCGTATCTAGAGTAAGGGAGTTTGTAGCCCCGGCGCCGCCTTGTGAAATCGCGACAGCTGCCTTTGAGAACGACGGCATGTGCGTTGGCTCCTCTGGAATTGTGTGCGAGTGGACAATGGTCGGCTTTGCCGAGACCGACGCCGTCTGATCTGATAGCGAACGGGTATGCCCAAGCCTCGGCGCGCGCGCGCGAACAGACGCATCTAGCTGTCCATGGTGCGCGGCTTCCGCATGATGTGCGTCCACCTGCGCGCCTGCCGAAGTCCCGCGCACGAACGCCTTGAAGAACTTCCTCTTGATCGACGCTCCCAACTTCTCTCCCCTCTTCCTGCTCGCCAAATCCCCTTCCCGCCCTCCTCCGCCGTTCGGGATGCCATGACCCGGCGACGATGGTGGTGAACGCGACACTGAGACAAGCTCTTCGTTTGCTGATGACAAGTTTGCTGCTCGTTTCAGAGAGCGTCGTCTCACGAATGTTCCTATTCGTCGCTGAGGTTGAGCACACACGCGCCCTGAGCCAATGAAGCACGCACCGTCCATGGTTGCCCCAATATCATTCTCCAGCGCCGTCATTGCCACGTCTCCAGCGTTCTATCGTTACACTCTTGCCAATGGTTTAGAGGACCGACCCCAGCTTGGCGAATGGACCACGAAGTTGGAAGACGACTGTCTGAGAATCGGCAATAACTTTAAATAAGGGCGGCGATGGCAGTGCTGAGGCGGGGTAAATGGAACGTGGTGGTTGAGGGCAAGTTTCTCATGGGCGTCCCTTTACTTATTAAAATATCGTCGTTGCAGGTCGTAGGAGACTGCCATCGCCGCAACGGACCGCAATGGGCGCTGCCGCAGGCGCTGACATTGAAATTTTGGCTTTTGGCGTCGACTGTGACGACCTCTGACTCGATCTCTCATGCGCTCAACGCACACGACATTTTCTGCCGAGTGAAACCATCAAATTTCGGGTCAGTAATATATCGCTGGGCGCAATGTTGGCGCGATGCGTAAGACAAGTGAGTAGTTCATTGGGAAAGCAGTTGTATGCGCTGCGACAGACAACGGGCAGAACGAAAATCGGGACCTTCCACTTATTCTAACTGTACCTTTCGCAGTGCGTTGCTGTCACTATCATACTCTCGCTGGTTTACTATGCATGAACATGAACAACACCAGAGATCAGGCGCCTAATCCACAACGCCAAGTTGAGATCAGAAAAGCCCATCATGATGCATGATGTCCGTCCTATCGCGGTCATCTGAACGAATCCTTCTTCGATTGGCCTCTCACTACGACTGGGCTCCATGCCGCGCACAGATATGCACATCCCTTGGGGAAAGCTACCTCTGGCATATCGGTGCATCACAACATTCCTCCAATCATCGAAGAAAGCGTCTTTACTGACCCACACAGTACCACCTGTAAACGCATTCCTGATAGCAGGAATACCTCCGCGCGCAACGCAGACTCGAGGGTGATTGGCTGTGGGGTAAATCGATTCCAAACGCTCTAAAGATAACAAGTAGAAAGGCTACCTTTGGCGGCGCAAGGCTTCGATAAATGGCTCGCCGCGTCTATTCTCAGTTATCACTGTCGTTTTTATACCGCTTTTCGATGGGGTGGCGGCACTAGTTACGTAGACTGCGATTGAATGCAATACAACAAGGAACTGGCGGGCCTTCCCGCCGCATCAGCCCAAGGTTGCTTGGAGCTCGGCATCGATTTCCGAAGGGATTTCCTTGGATGAGGCTAAGATGAGAAATTGCAGACATGTATGTTGGTGAGCGACGTACGACTTCGCGGATCAGAAAAGACTGGCAGGAGATGGTTGGTAGCCCAAAACCTTGCACGAGGGAGGACCACCCAGATGCAAGGGCGATCTCCATGGCACTGAGATACTGGATAAGATGGTCCGAGCGCGAGTACGTTCAGCTGGTGGGCCTTTAAATTTGACGTCTGGGATCATCGACGCCTTCCTTCCTTCCTTCCCCCTCCCTCTCCTCCCTCTCCTTTTCCCCCTGTTCTCCCTTTTTCACTAGCCGGTGCTCAGCGCCCATTGCTCAGTGATTTTATGATTGACTCGGACATCCTCGCCGTCGACATGTATCAACGCGGGTGTAGCGTAGAGATAGAGTTGGAGGTGACTCGAAACTGTGGGGAGGTCGTGGAAGCAGAGCGGCTCAATGCCATGTTTTGACAAGTCCGGTACCATGGGATTCAGCGGGATTGACAATATTCTTTTTCTGCCCTATCATTTTCCTCAAAACCAGGATTGGCGCCCTTGCTGGACTTACACATCTATTACTTGTTTCCTTCGCGTCCCACTTCTTCGTACTTTCATCCCTCATGCCCCTTCTCTCCAGGTCTTCGTTCGTGTTGGGTTCGTCTGCATATATTGTCTCGTGATATCCAAATTCACGAGCGCTGACTGTCAATTGGAGACACGGTGCAGGAGAATGGGATTGAGATTGTATCTTCAAACGCGCACGCACATTTTCATAGCCGCCGCCCACTCCTCACTGCACTCTTCACAGTAGGTGCTTGACAGGTTTGAATTGTGCCTCCCTTCGCAGCCCGCTAATTTCTGGGCTCCGTTTCGTCCTTCCATCAAATATTATCCCGTATCCCCGCCGTCTGCAAGATCCTCCTTCCTATTCATTTATTCTGTGTTCGTTGTAATTCCATTCGTCCAATCCCCCTCCATACCTCCCTTTACCTCCTATGAGTAGGTAATGTGACCGTGCCAGTCATGTGCAACAAACTCATGGCCGGTTCGCGCCTTTGAACTCCTGGCAGTGGCACCTGGACCGAACGTAACGTCGACACTCACGATTCACGAACACGGAAATGGGGGTAATCGACAACCTCCCCATCGAGCTCTTCAGCCTTGTTCTCAAGTACCTCGTATACCATGATATCGGGACTCCGGGGAATTATCAATGGTACGGCGACCCAGTCGTCCTCGACGTGTTGTCTGTCGCGCAAGTCTGTAAAAAGTGGCGGCAAATTGCCCTGAAGACGCCTTCGCTATGGACGACGCTGAACGATGTCTTGCATCCCTTTGTCATCGAGTACGCGTTGGAACAGTCATCGAACTTGCCTCTGAAGGTGTGCTTGGACTTTCGATGGTACTTTATAGGCTCGGACGATGAAGACAGCGATGAGGATGGCTTTGGCCACAACGGCGGTGATGAAATACAATGGCAAGCCGTTCAAAAGCTCGCTTCGCAGATTCCCCGCACTTCACACCTTGTTGTCCGATTCCATCAGGGGTATGCATATTCCTTAATCCCCTTCCTCTCGCAAGACGCCCCCCTGCTGGAGCACTTCGAGATCAATAATCAAGAGAATCCCTGGTCAAATTTCGAGCCGCTTATTCTCCCGCCGGCCATCTTCAATGGGAAGTGTCCATCGCTGCGCCACCTTGTCTTGCGTTGCTCCGAGATTCAATATGACTCCCCCATCCTGCTCAATTTGACAACCCTGATGTTGATTTGGTCGACATTGGAAAGTTCATCTCAGCTCCTCCAGATGATATCTAAGCTGAAATATCTAGAAACTTTCTATTTCACTGGAATGTTCAAAACGGAGGATTCTGGAAATTTGGGCACCGTCGTTCTGCCCAAGTTACGGCAGCTGTCATTGATCGATATCGACGACGCCGATGTATGCACCTTGCTGTTGACTCACGTCAAGTGCCCGTATGCGTCCCTCCGGATAATCCTCAGGCTGAAACCTACTGAGAACCTCGTAGACCTGTTCCGCGCCTGCAAGCGTTGGCTCTCCTTCCATGATGGCCATGGCGTAATCGATAACATAAAGATTGACGGTGGCCACGTCTGCGAAGACCTCCAGCTGGAAGGGTTCTCATCCACCGAACCGGCGTTTCGATTTAGCATCACGGTCTCAGAGGAAGTTGAGCCTGAAGATGTAGATTCGGACGACGAGGACGATGTCATTGAACTGGATCAGATCATTACGGTCGCCCTCTCAGAGCTACCACTCGACAATGTCCACACACTCCACTTCTACACCATGGTCCGCGTATCTCACCAATTCTGGGCGCGCATACTGTCTACATCACTTCTAAACCTACAAACAGTCGAAGTATGTCCGCTGTCGGCTCGCTATTGGTCTGAGATAATGGCATGGTGCGCGACCCGTGGCGCTACCCATAACTATCTCCGGGGCATAACGGAGGTGGTTGTGCGTATCATACCTGACGAGTGGCATCGCATCTCGTGGAACCTGTCCATTGTTCGCTCTGAACGGCAGACAGTAGCGTGGCCGATATCATTTGTTTATGAGCCGCTTGACTCAGGATTGCCTGATAATATGTATATTTTGTAAATTCGAGCTCCGGATACTTGCAGAGACCTTGACATGGTTATTTCCGTAGCTTACAATAGGGGAATGGCTATAAAGCCCACAATATATCGCAATAACCACGTGGTCACGTGTGACTCGCTCTTCAAGTACAACTAAAGGTACTTTCATTATAGACGTTGCTCAAGTTTGTTTTCTGTGGCAAGTGTCTATATACAAAGGGTATGAGCCTCGCACCTTGAGCGGTTCATCACTTACTGACTTTGACCTTCCCATGTTGCCCAACCCGCCTCATTCTCCCCCTCGCCATGCCAATACACCTGCAATGCACCAGTCTACGCCATTCGAGCGTAACGCATCAGGCTATAAAGCTCAAAAGGCTGAAGTCGTTGGCTTTCAAGTGCATAGAAAGGCTATGTGCCAAGAAATGACCGGATTCTGGGTCGGCCCGTGCGAGGTCGACAAGTTCTTCGAGCTAACAATGCCCCTCTCACTTTACAAATTCCTCGCACCTCACAGCTTATCGTCCGAATCTTTGGACATCATGCAGAAGCCTTCGCAAGGGGCCCCGTTACTTGAACATCTCGAAATTGATAGCGAAATTGACGACTCTCAGGATATAGGTGTTCTCCCTTCATAATGTCGGCCTTGGTCAAGCTGTCGCAGCTGGGCTTTTGAACCTCCCGCTCGCAAACGTCCATACACTGCACTTCTACGCCGGGTCCCTCGTTTCCGAAGAATCCTGGGCAACTGAATTGTCCAACTTGAAATCGCTCCCTAATCTACGGAGCGTTGAGGTGTGCCCGCTTTCGGCACTTCATTGGTTCGAAGTGTTTCCGTGGTGTATGAACTGTGGCGCTGACCGGTGCTTTCTGCATGGCGTCCAGGAGGTGGTGGTGTGGAGGTTTCCCAACAAGTGGCCTGCCCTCGGCGAGAATATGGGTGTTGTTCGTGACGCCCGGCCGGCACAGGGACGGCCGATAGTGTACAGATACGAAGGCGCAAGTTCGCAATTGCCGAGTAATATGTACGGATGATACAGTGCAATTGTATCTTTACGGAAACTTTGCTCAAGCCTTAATACAATATTTCTTACCTACGACGAATATATTCCGTTGCGCCTCGAAAGCCTCCAAGTTTGACCCTACACGTTGTTCGCCTTCCTCTGCAAGCGGACGGTCAAGCGCGAAGCTAGCCAACTCTGTAGCTTCTCTCCATCCTTATTACTGTTCTCGTCGCGGAAGTCCTTTCATTCCTTCCTCGCTATCTATCTCCCCTTTCTCACTGTCTCGCGTGCATTCTATGCATCTGTACTGGGATCATATTTACTCTGTCTGTATACTTTTTTACATTGCATTTTTATTCTCGCCCTCTACTTAGCATTTCGTAGGGACGGCCGCTCTTCATAGTCTTCGGGCCAAGCGGCCACCCATTGTGGCCAGTGGCCACTCGTTCTAAATTTGTAACCCCGCTGTAGCAAGAAGGCAAAAAAGGAAATAAACGCGCGGTCACGTGGGACTCATGCATTGTTCCGCCACAAGTGTGGCACGGCTTCAAGTGAAATTACCACAACCACCCATTTTCATTATCGGAGTCCGCCAGGTCGTTTCTCTGTGGCAAGTTTGTGCTTGCCTAGGCTATATAAAAGGTGTGAACCTCGCACCTGGAGCAATTCATCACTTACTGACTTCGACCTCCCATGTCGCCCAACTCACCTCATTCTCCCCCTCGCCATGTCAATTCTCTTGCAATGTACCAGTCTACACCACTGAAATTTAAAGCATCAGGCTACAAGGCCCACAAGATTGAGACTGCTGGTTTTCAAGAGAACAGAAAGGCTATGTGCAAAGAAATGACCGGATTCTGGGTCGGCCCGTGCGAGGTCGACAAGTTCTTCGAGCTTACGATGCCCATCGCTGCGGATACGCAAGAGACGCTTCCGAATATTAGGACCGACTTTTTCTCTGGACTCAAGCCAAGCAAGGAAAAAGATTTATATCCAAGGCTTGTAAGTTACTCTCCTTGTGTATGATGAAGTAGTAATGTAATCGCCATTCAGGTGGAATTTTGTGGAGAAGATAACGAGAATTTCCCTGAAATCAAGCTAGTCGACACCTCAGCCCACCCTGATCCGGATTCCAAACCTGGCGCCAAAGTCAGGCCAGATGTCTCCGGATACGATAACAACCTTGAGATTGACGAAAATGCGCCTACACGACTCGGAGATGCCCAATTTGGTGTCGAGGTCAAGGACACTCAAGTCGAGCCCTTTCATGACGGCGATAGGAACCTCGAAACAATCGACGGTGCTCCTTTCGAGACTAGTACGGACATAGGAAAGCAGACTCGCGGTCAACTAGTCACATATGCGGTCGAATTTTGCGGTCGCCAACATCGAACCCATCTCTTCCTCGTATACATTTACTTCCCCTTCGCACGCCTCATACGGTTTGATCGATCTGGCGCCCTCGTCTCAAAACGTTTCAATTTTACCAAGGATTGTACTCCGCTGATTCGCTTCTTCCATCGGTTCTCGAAGATGACCCTCGCTGAAAGAGGATACGACCCAACTGTGCGCGTAGCCAGCAAGAAGGAGTACGCTTATGCTCGTGCTCTTCTCAACGATTGGGCCCCGCAACACGAACGTCCTGTCTTCAAGATGGATGTTCACGACAGCAAAACGAATCGCATTCACCAGTTTCTTGTTTGGGGTTCCCTGGCTGATCCAGAGTCTCCGCTGGGCCGAGCGACCCGCGGTTATCCAGCGGTCGAAGTGACGAACGGGTTGCTCCCAGGCGCTCAACCAATGTTTCTCAAGGAGCAATGGCGTTCGACGGCTCTTGGTCAAGAGATTGATACCCTCCGAGAACTGAACAAGGAAGGAGTTCCTTACGTCCCGACTCTCGTATGCGGAGGAGACCTTCCTGGTCAGACAACGAGGACGCAGGACTACGTCAGTGAGATTGAGAGAAGAGGAGACAAGCCCATCGACTGTCGTGTGCACGTCCGCTTCGTGGTCTCAGAGGTTGGCTTCCCGATCGAGCGCTTCTCCTCGTCCAAGCAGCTTGTCCAAGTGGTGTATCACGCATTCCAAGGTACGCATGACATGCTCTGTGGTGACGCCGAACGCCAAACTCATACAATTCACAGCGCACAAGGTGGCGTACACGAAGTGTCAGCTGCTCCATCGTGATGTCAGCGGCGGGAACATTTTGATCCAAAGGAATGGCAATGGCTTATTGAGCGACTGGGATATGGCGGTGAAAGAAGAGGACATTCAGAACGGGCCGAGAGCCCACGAACGGACTGTAAGTTCTTACATCCTGGGTGTCCTTCGTTACTAATTCCATTACAGGGAACCTGGGCATTCATGTCCATTGCTCTGCTAGAACACCCGACACGGCGACACAGAGTCGACGATGATCTTGAATCACTCTTCTGGGTAGTGCTATACTATAGCCTCGTCTACCTCCCCCATAACAAACTCAGCAAACTTCCGAAGCTCGTCCGGCACATCTTCGAACAATACGAAGATGATGATGACGACGAGGAGGTGCTAGGCGGGGCAGGGAAATCACAAGCTGTACTGAAAGGCAAGTATGTTGGACGCCATGCGAACCCTCCTCTACGCTTCGCGGAATGTGAACCGCTTACGGCCTTCGTGGCGAAGGTGCTGTCATTGTTGAAGCGGGGTGGACTTGCTATAATTAGTGAAGACTCGGAAGACGAACCCTCTGATCCTCAACTAATGTACAAGGACATGGAGCCTATCTGGCAGGCAGCCCTGGATTCCTCCGCCTGGCCGACAAACGACAGAGCCAAGAACCAACTTTCGAAGAAAAGGGGAGCCCCTGACGATGAGCAAGAAGATGATAGTGAAAAACGAAAATCCAAGAAAGCGAAGACATGGAACGCTTGAACTGTACTCAATGTTGTATTCGTATATATTTATTGCTGCGACGTTGTAATATAACTATCATATTAGAAGAGGTACGCGAACATAGGATATGAGTTTTGAGTGGCTTGCCATTGCGAGCAAAAATGCCGCCCATGGTTGCAAAGCCTAAGACACTTTGCGTAGCTCGTAGGGCTTATAACCATAGTTTGCGTCCCTCGCGTGAATATGAATCCGTTCGAGAGCCCCGCGGTTGCGTGATTCCACGCGCGCACCGTACCATGTGATCATGATTCTCTGGAGTCTCTGGAGGGTGAGAATTCCCAGCCTATTCGTTTCCTCTGTACGCTGTTCCATGTCAGCTGTACCGTAGTACGTCGAACCAGTGTCCGCATTTCCCCCACTATCTCCCTTATATCCCTCCACGTCGCCGCCACAACAAGAAGAGCATGCTGAAATATGGGCCGATGTCCAAACGGACGCGACGGGGGCTACTGGCAATCGTGGAACCAGTAGAGGCAACTGTGAGTTCGAAAGGCACTCTCTTTTCATTCTTTCATCAGATGCTCGCAACGTGAGACTTACAGAGCAGTTTTGTTCTGCTTCGCTGGGCTGGGGAAAGTACTGACGACGCATTCTCGGTCGGCACTGACGAGATTTCACCTGAAATGAGGAGGGGAGCTGACCAGGGCAATATCAAGTATACAACAAGATATCAGCGAAACAGAACATCCTGAGCAGTTCGTTTGCCCCGTAGGCGACATCTAGTCTCCGAAGATCTGCTGACGACTCATGCGTGCGTTTACTAGTAACACCGGATCGGCTGACCAAATCTCATGGGAAGGCCCTGGCTTCAAGGTTAGAGTTTGGGCAAGAGTGGCCTTGCAGCGGCGGTGAAAACGGCGTCTACTACAATGCCAACGACATCAATATACATTGTCGGCCCCTCCTCTACTGGTAAAACGACGCTTTGCCGCGCACTTGCTGAGAAGCTTGGGTTGAACAGCGATGCGATCGTGGGCGAGGTAGCTAGAGAGGTGATGCGGAGGACCGGCTTCACAAGGAACGATGTCGGTCGGCTGGAGATGCAGAGGGCGATCATGGAGGCCCATCTATTGGAGGAGGAGAAGAAATCGGGAGCTCGCATACAACTCTGCGACCGTTCAGCGATAGACCCGATCGTTTATGCGCTTTTGACTGCAATCGACGAGCACGACGCAAAGGAGAAGTATGAGCGCTTGACTGACAGCGAGGCTTTTCAGCGCGCTCTCATGCGATATCGCAACGCCATCTTCGTTCTGCTGGCACCAGTCCAAGAGTGGCTCGTCGACGACGGGGTTCGTAATACGGAGAATCAGCTGGAGTATTTCGGGCTGTTCAAGAAAACGTTGGCTGAGTTGGACATTTCGTTTCATGAGATTGGAAAGGAAATGATGGGGCTTGGAGATCGGGTTGATCGGGTTTTGGGGATTGCTCAACTCTGAAAGGTGTAGTAGCACGTCTTTTCTACCGTACGCTCCTTGGAGACTAATGTATCATCGGTATAAACAGACGCACCGACACATTAATATTGATTACCCTCACCCTCCTGTCATGCGCTCAGAACAATGATCATCAGATAAAGCAAGGAAAGATAGCTGTTAGGTAACTTCTGAGATGGACAACTCCTTTCAGAACCTCTTCTTGCTGTTTATGCGGCTCTAATATTTGTTCTCGCACGCGTGCATCAATGTGGCCGTGGGATGTGATATAAACCTTGTGAGACCACTCATGAGTATTTGGTCAGAGTCGTGAACATGATGAAAGCTATCGTCCTCAGGTCAGATCCCACCAAAGACGACGCTGAATGGCGCTTTACGGTCCCTCCACGCGCTTTGACACCACCTCCAAACGCAAAGGTACCATACATCAAGGCTATCCAATTTACCGCCAATGCGATTACACTCCAGTTCGAACGCATGCCGATGAATCGCGTACTGAACGCGGACGACTCGTCGCTGTTCATCTTAGCGTCCTTTGCTACGTTGCGGTTCCCCGATGCGCATCTGGGCGATACAGCCGACTACATCCTACGCTTGATGACTAAAGGCCTGTTTCTCAACGACGTACAGTACCGGTTCTATCATCACAGCAACAGTCAACTCGTAAGTTCTTTCTTTTATTTCTTTTAGCGCTATGGACTCCCTGCTTACCGGACCTAGCGGAGTCGCAGCTGCTTCATGAGAGCCGCTCGGTCGGATGAAGAGCTTGATCGTCGAATCTACGCCATGGGGGATTTTGGGCGTATAATGAATGTGGCGAAGCGTAAGGTTGTACACCAAAACTTCTTAATATCAACCCATCATGTTAACAGGGGCGAAACGGATTGGCCTGCTATTCTCCGGTGCCGAGATCGACTGGCAGCTCGATCCACGTTACGTCTTAGACATCCGTGATATCAAGTCTGGCGACGAGTTGTTTTCGGATGGATGTGGCCTGATCTCGCGCAAGTTTCTTGTACAGCTGAGCAAAGCTAAGCGAATCATATTCAGAGGCTCCAGGTACACACCGTGTGTCATTCAGATCAGGCATGTGTCAAGTCCTGCCTCAAAACTGTCGCTCATCTATTCACAGGTATCGCGGATACAAGGGTGTTCTCATGCTGCATCCACGGCTCGACAAGGACGGGCAATCCCATGTACATTTCCGCGACAGCATGAAGAAATTCACCGCGACTAGTGATAACACCTTCTCCGTCGTCGGCTATTCTCAACCCTATGCCTTCGGACGACTCAATAACGAGATAGTCACTCTGTTATGGAGCCTCGGTGTTTCAAAGGAAAGGTTCGTTGCAAAGCAGGAAGCCTATTTTGAGTGGATTCGCAAGGCCTCTGAGGACGTGAGCAGCGCCATTTTTTTTTTTTTTTTTTTGAGTCCAATTAGCCTCCGTAGTGGCGCCGCCATATGTGGGAGGGTGAACATCGTACCGTATCTACCGCCTATGTCTAGTCCGTGCCATAACCAAGAGAAGTAGACCTCTAACCACTGCCTGGTGCCACCGTTGGTAGCGCCATGGCGGTTTACACCGCATAATAGTATGACTGGGGTACATAGCCCCGCGCATGTTGAATATAGTAGTTGTGAATTAGTAGAGGGTTATTATTTCCGCGCTCACTCATGCACGATCCGTCGTGTCTGTGCCACGAACCTCAGTATGGCTGGGTAGTGCTTGGTGTTCCCTAGGATCGTCGTTGCCGTCCCCGCCGCTCTTCCTATCTCTCCTCGCAGTGCCTCCCTTGCCGCTCGGTGCGCCGCACACTTTGCCAGGTAGTGGGTGACCGTCTCTTCATATTGGCCGCAGGCTGGGCACATCGGTGATGGGACGACTCCAATCCTGTGCAGGTGCTTGTTCAGCGGTGCATGCCCAGTCACCAATTGCGTGATGGTGCTCGCTTGCCGTCTAGTCATCCGTTCGACTGCTGCTTTGTGCCCTTTCGATGTCCTTCCCAATCCCAGTTCTGCCATCCTTCCATATCTCTCCGATCGCTCCCATCCCTTCCTTGCCCTCCTCTTCAGCTTCTCCTCGTACGCCTGGCCTGCTGCCGCCTTGCTCCTTTTGATCGCGTCCTTTTCCCGTAGCGGTGCTGGGAGGCTGCTTCTCTTGCTCACCCATCCCTCTGCCGCCTCCTTCGCTGCCTTATCTGCCCTTTCATTCCCTTCCACGCCCTCATGTCCCGGTATCCAATGTACTGTTAGTTTTATTCCTGCATTTCTCCTCCGCGCCGCCGCGAAGACCGTGTGTGCGTGATCAAGGAGGTAGCTCCCAGGTTTGGCTTTGCGCGACCCCATGCCTGTGATGGCTGCTTGATTGTCGACGTATATGCTCGCAGACCTGATTCCTATCTGCTGTCTGATCAGTTCCATTCCCAGTACTAATGCCGCGCACTCCCCGTTGTATACTGTGCAGTCCTTCTCTGCACCCAGTCTCATCTTGAGGATTCCTGTCGTTGCTCCGTCCCTAGTCATCACCGCCGCCGCCCCCACCTGCCCCTTATACCCAGATCCATCTGTGTATATCTTGACCCTTGTCTGGTCCCGTCCCTCCGCTCTCACTGCCTCTATCCTCGACCCTGCTATGACCGTTTTCAGCCTCGACCTCCATGTTGCGTCCCACCTGGTGGCTTTCACGGTCTCCACTCCTTGGATGTCCGCTTTGAAGTCGTTCATGAGGGCATGGAGTGGGGTCCGGTGTCGCTTTACGTCTTGCCTCGCCGCTCTCTTCACATGTTGGTGTAGAGGGTGCCCTTCAGGTAGGGTCGCCAAGCGCAGAGCTGCCCGGAATCGGTGTCGCTCCACCACCAGGTGGAAAGGGAGGGACCCAGTGAGCGCCTCCATCACATCTGTTGCCGTTGTGCACATGGCTCCCGTGACCATGATCATGGCCTTGCGTTGCGCCGCTGCGAGCTTGCGGACGATCGCCCTCTGCACCCGCATCCCCTTGGCCTTCTGTGCCTCCGTCGCCCGCCGCTTTGGTGGCGTCAAGTAGATTTCGGCACCGTAAAGGATCCTGGGTACGGCGATCGCTGTGTAGAGTCGTCCTGCGTACTTCGCCGTTATTCCAAACGACGGTCTCGCCAGTCTCGCAAACCTCGACATCCAATCCCTCCCCTTTGCCAATGCTGCTGCTCCCTGTTGGTTCCACCGTAGCTCTCTGTCCAGCCATATCCCAAGGAAGCGTACCTGTTCACTTGACGCTACTCTGGTTCCGTTCAGCACCAGATCCCTCCTTGCAAGTGGAACTCTCTTGCGGGGACGCATTGGGTGTGGGACCTTTTTCCGTGACATGTCCAGAAGCTGGAACTTGTCTACTCCGAACTCGCAGTTGTGGTCCCTGGCCCACTTGAAGATGCCGCGCCTGCCCGTCATGATCTCTCGTATCCTTGCGTGAGTGTCCGCGAATGTCGCTCCAGTCACAATGATTGCTGCGTCATCGATGAACAGTAGCCCGAGTTCGGTTTTATCTCCTTTAACCGTAGACAGTATCCCCGCGTTGTAGAATAGATATAGAATCACTGACATTGCATCCCCCTGATCGAGTCCGTTCGTCACTGGAAATGGGTCAGATTGGTAGTCGTCAAACGTGAGCCGTGTCGTCCGGTTCTCTAGTCGTCTCAGCACCCAGTCAGAGTATTCTCTTGGGATTCCTGCCATCCGTAGGTTATGTTCTAGCCTATCCACCGCAACGCTGGGGAAGGCTCCTTTCACATCCAGGAACAGGGCAGAGGCTACTTCTCCTCGTCTCCACGCATCCATCACTGTCTTCGATAGGAGGTGGATGGAGTCCATAGTCGATCTGCCTGGCCTGCCCCCAAAGTGGTTTGCCGGTAGTGCACCGGTCCTCTCTGCATGCGCGACCAGGTCATCTGCTAACGTGGCGTTCAGTACTCGTGCCATGCCATTAGAAAGGGTTACCGGTCTCCAGGCGTTAGGGATGGTGTAGTCCGTTTTCCCTGGTTTCTGAATCACCACTGAGTCGGTCTCCGCCCATTCAGCCGGGTAGTATGCCAGTTCGAATGTTGCTCTGTATAGTGTTCCTAGATGCGGCGTTAGCAGGTCCGCGCAGTGCGTGAATACACTGTTGGGGGCTGTCCCTGGCTTCGTTGCCTTGTATGGCGACAGACGGTGGATTGTAGTTTCTATCTGCTCATCAGTTAGCACCCGAAAATCCCATCTGGCCTCTGGGTACTTTGCATTCCTCGGGACCGATGATTGCCCAGGTGGCGGCGGGTAGAACAGCTTGTAGAACACTTTGGCCTTCTCCGGGTTGTCGTGAATATACTCTTCCTTTCTCCCCACCTTGTTCCTGAGTGTTGGCATTCGGAGCGCCCCTCCGTCCGTCCCTGGTCCGCCGACTATCCTCCCCGCCACAAAGACGGTGCTGCCATCTACGCCTTCAAGGAAATCGCGCCAGTGTTCCCGTTTCGCGTTTCTGATATCCTCCGATAGCTTGTTCCGTGCCTTCCTGAACTCTTCATGAATCGTGTGATTGGGTTCGTCGCGCTTCTGGTGCGACTTCCTTGACATGCGCCCTACCTCCTTGCGTTGTCGCCCCAGGTCGCTGTTCCACCACCGTTTCACGAATGGGCACGGTTTCGTGATGGGCACTATTGCATCCCTGTCTATCACCTCTTGTATCGCCTCTTCCAACGCCGTTCGTTGCCGCTCAAATTCCGCTATTGACCTCGGTTTGGCCGGCTGTCCAAGCCTGTTGAGTCCTTCTGCTAGCGCCTCCCTGAAAGCTGGCCAGTCAGCTGCCCTGAAGTTCTTGCGCGTTCTCACCTGGTTCCGTATCAGTTCGTACGCCAGCTCCGTCACCACTGGAAAGTGGTCTGTCTTTGGTGGCCTCATCTCTGGTTCTGTGTCGCACCGCACCACCATGCCTTGCATGGCTTCAGAGCACCAGACGTTGTCGACCCTCGTGTGGTTCTTCGTGTTAAGCGCCTGCAGCGTTGGCACCCCCTTCTCGAGCTTCATCACCATCCCGAATCGATCTGCGAGGTCAATGAGCCGCTCCGCCGCCTCCAGGTTGCGAGGCGTGAAGAGATGGTGGTTCCTCTCCTCGTCCCACATTGGGTGGTGTCGGTTGAAGTCCCCGGCCCATATCATCTGGTCATGGCGCGCCTCGTCGTTGCTTTCACGTTCGCCGGTGAGGAAGTCATCCACCGCTTTCAGGCTCCGGTCGTGCCTACAGTCGTTGTAGATGTTAATAATGCGAATCCAGCCTGCTGGTCCACAGTTTACGTCTACTCCTACCACATCAGGTGAGTCTATCTGCAGCAGGACGTAGTGGTCAGATGCAATCTCCGTGGATAATAGTATTACCGCTCTCGTTTCCTGCCGCCGTTCCCGACCAGTGTTTGGGTATATCACGTTGTACCGTTGGGTCGCTCGTGCCAGGCCCCTCCAGTCGAGCCATGGTTCCTGTATCAGTATTATGTCGTTACCTTGTAGTGAGTTGATGAGGGTGTCCTGTGCGTCTTGAGATTTGTTGAGGTTCGCTTGAAGTATTCGGCATCCAAATTTATTGTTGGCTGGATCGTTCATTGCAAGGGCGGGGATGGTGGGTAGAGTCCGGCGTCGCCGTCGTCAGTTGATTGGGTTGGTGTGGTCTGTGTGAATGCTGGCCCTAGAGTCGTTTGCTTCGTCGTCGTTCTGTCCCTCACCGCTCGTGGTGCCGTTGGAAGTCCTGTCATGTCCCACTTCTCTTGTCCTACCTTGCTGGCGACGCGCCTGCCAATTTCCCCCTCTCCCACCGTCCGCCTCGTTTCCCCCGCCTCCTCCCATGTTGGAGGGTTCCCCCACGTCTCTGGATTGTCCCTCTCCACGAAGTATCGCTGTCCCGCCTCTGGGTCTGCTCGTCTCATCATCTCCAGTGCCTGCCTCCTCGACTCGCACATTCTGTCACCCGCTCCGTGTCCTGCTTTCTTGCATTTGTGGCACCACTTCGCCCCTGGGTTTGGGCAATCCCTCGACCGATGCTTCTCGCCGCAGTGTCCGCATAGCTCAATCTCCGCCGTGCAACTCGCTGCGAAGTGACCGTCCCCAACGTTATGGCATCGGTAACACATTGGCGGTTCCCGTTCGTCCTTCCGTACCGAGACTATCTTTCCTCGAACGAAGACGCCGTCCCGTATCGCCTTGTTCGCCTGGGCCCGATCATCAAACCTGATTTTCATGTGGGCATACCGTTGCCCAGCCGTTCGTCTGTGCTCCGGTTTGATGTACGCCGCCTCCACGATGCTTCCCTTCTCGAGTCCGGCGTCGCGTTCCAGCATCCGTATCTCCCCTTGATCGTCTGGCCTGAACTCGACTGGCACGAACTCGGCTACCACTGTGAGCATAGGGGCCCGTATCTGCGAGGATGCGTCGAATCCCTCAATGAATCTGTCGAGGTTGCCGCTGCATAGCCATCTCCTCGCCTCCGCTGTGTTCATCAGGAGTACGGTGTCCCCGCCCTTGAGCTTCCTGGCCGCTACAAATGCCGCTGACTCTGGCTTCGCTGTCGTCGGATCGATCGCCTCGATGGCTAGGTTGCCCTTCTCGACTATCTCCCTCTCGGATAGCTTGGTTAGGCTGTACTGCCCCTCTTCAATCCCTTTTGCTCGCCGTATCACAACCTGTCTCGCCTTCACGTTCTGCCTGTCCACCGCTGACGCCAGTCTTGTTGGGAAGGCCGCCTGTCCGTTCCGTGTGGCATCTGCGTACGTCGCTCTTCCTGCCCTCGCCGCTTCCTTTATCTCTGCCACCACCTTACTCATCACCCCGTTCACTTCCTTCTTCACTTCCTCCATCACCTCTTTCACCCCTTTCATCGCTTCGCTAACCCTTTCGCTTACGCCCGTTACTTCCTCCATGGCTCCCCTTCTAGCACCTTTCTCTGCCGCCGCCGCTATCCCCTCGTTCATCTCTCGTCTGTCCAGCAGCTCAATTATCTTCGCCGCCGCTATCAACCCCTCCTTCGTCCTAGCCACCTTCGTTCCCGCTGCTATCGCTCTTATCGCCCCCAGCGCTGCGTGTATGTCGATTGTGGAATCGTCCGTCGCTTCGCGTAGGTTGTGCTTGACTAGTGTACTAGTGGCTTCCTTGATGGTTTCCGGGCCGTCTTCCATGTTCCCTCCATCCGACGCGATGCTCGCTCGCGCTCTTGTGATAGTTCTATTACTCATTCTGTCCTATGTACCCCCTTCGAGTGGTTTTCGCGCAGGTTCTTCACCGTGGGAAAATTTCACGTCGTGGTGGTAGGAGAAGAAGAAGAGTCCGAGCAGCGCCATTGACTTCCTGTCATGCCTGGGCCAGTACCCCTTGGCCGAGCGCGTCCTCCTTGATGGCATCGACGATGACCAGGTTGCGAAGTCTATCCGAAAGGCGCAGCTATCTGAAGTATCCAACTTCCGCAAGAACGACAAGAATAGAGTACGAATGATGATCCAGAAGTCTCGGTTGCTGTATGGCGTTTGCGATCCGTTTCAGGTCCTCAAGGAGGGCCAAGTCCATATCCGCATTACTACGGCTCGCAAGGGCCCGTCGACGCCTCTCAACTGCAGTGTACTCGTAGTACGAAATCCCTGTCTTCACCCAGGTACGCTGTGTTTCACTCGAGTGGGCGTTACTTTGACAAATTCCTGTTCGCCCTCTGTAGGTGATTGTCTGAAGCTGCGTGCAGTAGAATGCAGCCCGCTCTCGCACCTAGTGGATTGCATCGTCTTCGCTTCGGTGGCTCGCCCTGGACATCACGCAGCTCCGTCCATGAGTAGTGGGGGAGACCTTGACGGTGCGTAGGACACACATTGTTCTGTCTTCTTCGAGTCAGTGAACTCGCCATAGGCGACAAATTCTTTGTTTGCTGGGATCCTGACTTGGTTCCAGCGAAGGTTGCTGAGGTAAGCTGTGCACGCCCTCATTACCTTGCTCGTAGACTCACCAACTGACTAGTCTTACGATTATCCTCCAAACAAAGAACAGACGAGAAGAGAGGTCTCGCGCCTTGATCTTGCAAAACACTTCGCTGCTTACAATGGGTGAGTCTATCATGATGCCTTCGTAGTATCTCTCATCCTAGCAGTGTCGGCCTAGCCAAGGTGGCATCCCTTCACAACAAATGGGTCCGCGCGAGTGCAAAAGGTGCCATGAGCCCCGAATGCCAAGAACTCAACGCGCTTCACTCACAATCGGTCGATGGCGCTCGAGTCAAGATCCCTGATAGATTGCTAACGCCCCCAGAACCTGAGGAACCATTCGTCATCGAGGTCCTGGCCAACGCAGCGGCTGAATTTGCGATTGGGTTCTCCGAGTCGGAATCATCTCGCACACAACTATCCACCGTAGACGAGGTGGATGCCAGAAATATCATAACTGGTCTCCTCAAAAGCAAACAGAATGCGCTATCTGAGTATGAGCTGTTCAATATGGTGCTTCGTCACTCCAGGAAACACTCAATTGATGTGTATACATGTCTTTCCTACCTTGACATGGGCGCCCTTTCGGCCTCTGAAAAGTACGCTATCATGGCATCCCTTAATCCGGGACCGGGCAGAACTCGCGATACCGAGGCGTGGATGTTCAACTCCCTCTTCCGCTCCGATATATTGACTTCCCGGGATCTCTATCAGCGCAACCTCAGCCAACCATTCTCAATTCAACGCTTCTACTCGTCGAAACTCAGCGGCATGTCTACCTTCTTCAAGTACTTGCATATGGCGACACAAGATTTCACAAGAAAATTACTTCTCTTGAAGGTCTGTTTCGTTCTATCCTTCTTTTCTCCCTGGGCGCTAAGTGCTATGCTTGCCTGCAGACTGACGATCGATTCGCTATTGGGGTCTTCATGCGAGGACAGATTGCCTGGGACGAGGATCCCGAAGTCAACGAGAATGTCGTTGTCTGTTCCTTCCTGCCGCATGGAACATCGAATATGTCGACGTATCGCCCTTGCAACCCAGGATATAGGCTTCACTGTAGCGATGCTAATCTCCAACTCTACAACAAACATAGAGGGGACACGTTCATTTTCATGACGAAACCTCCTGCTGCCTCTGGTGCTGAAATAGCTGTTAGTATTGCGTTGCAAAAGATATCTGCGCCAGTGCAACGAGTTCGTACTTGGATATGGTTCACACGTTCTGATGGCTAACGGAATGCTGCAGCAACTCGGGCGCCTCAACCGTGCACCAGTGATCGACATAGAGATACATGTTGTTTCGAACAGAGACCGCGTAGCTCATCAACTCTTTGATCTTTGGTTTGAACAGTAAGTGTTATTACCGATGTCTCTTTCAGCATGTCAAAACTTGACGTACGCAGCGTGCCCACGGAAGAGCATCTCAAACGTTTTGAGCGGGAGAAGACTACATATGAACGGAATAACTTAAAGCAAATGAACTGGGAGGAGCACCCCTGGCTGCGGTCTTTCTTCCAACCTGGATTATCCCCCGCCGATGTCGAAGATCTCCTTCCAGAAAGAAGCCCGATTGAAATTGACCTCGTCATGAAAACCGCGATCAGCTACCATGCCGAAGAGACCCTTTTCTTTACTTTCAACTCTGTCATTGCTCGGAAACCGATTCAAGAGGACTTTGCTGTTTACTGGCTTGACCAATGCCCCCCGTTGGCCTTCTCCCTTCTCAAAGCATTTCCACCTCACGAGGCTAGTCAAGAAATACACGAAGATTTGACGGGGTTGGCAATTCCCATATTGCAATGCATGGTGCGGTCTGCAAACGATCTTCGTATCGCCGTACTTGTGGGATTGGAAAAGCTGGCCTTGACCATCGCACGGATCAGTCTAGCGGACTACCTGGACCTCTTGATGCTAGCAGCATTATCTATTCGTGCGCCACAGTTATTACAGGAAGTTCTTCTGGTATTACACGATTCACGACCCAGCGAACCTCTTTCTCTTTCTCACGCTCAGCGGCATGGTCTCGCGGTTTCTTTCGACAGAGCAGAGGAGGCTGCAGACGAATGTCCGTGCGACGACGAAGGGAAACCAAAGCGCCAACGCACGCCTCCGACCGTTGTGAAATTGACGGCAACCGAGACATATAACCATGTCAAAGCTGCAATACGTGTTGACGACAGATCTTCCGGAGTGCGTCTCCATTCGCACGTACGTCTGCAGGCCGCTTCCCACCCCGACCGTGGATGGGTTTCACCCCCGATAGTCGACGGCATCGCGATCCAGTCCTTGAAAGGCGAGCTCAAAATAGAAGTTCAACAGCCGCTTCCGCCAGAAGCGACGAGGATGTCGTGGAAGATGTACAATGCTGGCAGCATAGGTAAGTTGCTCTGATTTCCCTCCTGTTATGGAATCACGCTCAGCGCTCAGTATGTACCTAGCCACGGCTAAAGCAATGATGGACGCTCTCCTGCGGCTAGCGACGGACGGCGCTGAGAGCTGCCTGTTCCATGGTCATATAACTGGTGCCGACGTTGGCGGCGACGAGACAGCCCCGCAGGCAGCGCTTGCCGGGACACCCATAGAGGGACTTAATCGCAGCCAGTCGGATGCCGTCCACGCCTCTGATGCACCCTTGTCTCTCATCTGGGGACCCCCTGGTACCTACGTTCATCAATTAATCTCACTCGCCAGACTAATCACATTGTAGGTACTGGGAAAACCACAGTAGTCATCCGAATCCTCGAAAAGCTTTTGCAAAATGTCAACAATGAGGCCAAGATCCTAATGACAGCGTCTACTCACAACGGTAAATGTGGCTCTCTCTCTCCCCGATAGTTGCTCATTGGTTCTGTAGCGGTCGATAATGTCTTAGAGCGCTTCGTCGTCCTTAACAAGAAAGCCCACCTTCTGACGGAGGACCAGATCCTTCGGGTGGCGACCGACCAATCGAAGGTCAACAAATCACTGCAGCATTACACCATCGACGCACGGGTGGGCGGAGACTTGAACGAGAACAACAAACTGGCTAAGCAAGCACTAGCTAGAGTAAAATCCGCGGTTATCGTTTTCACGACTTGCGCAGGTCAATATCATTCTTCGGGTGCAATGGTCAACACTTACTACTGAGTTGTCTCCTTAGGCGCCGGGCTGGGTATCTTGCGGAAGGTCGACTTCGAGATCGCGTTAATAGACGAGGCGTCGCAGATTACTGAGCCCTGCGCGTTGATACCCCTCGTGAAAGGTGTCAAAAGAGCAGTACTTGTCGGCGACCAGTAAGTTGTCGAAATTCGATGACAATTTTGCCTCAACATCGCACCGTAGCGTGCAACTTCGCCCAACTGTTCGGCACATGGCAAAGGCTTTGGAGTACGATGTCTCTCTATTTGAGAGGCTATATACGGGGCCAACCCTCCCCATGATGTCCCGCACAATGCTGGATGTACGTGTTAGCCTATTATGCACACCTTCAACAACTTACCATGGAGCAAGGTGCAATACCGATTCCCCACAGAGCTTGCTGCATTTCCGTCAGCAGAGTTCTACGAAGGGAAATTGCAGAGCGCAATCACGAATAGTCAGGAGGTACTAGGACGACTAGAGGGTTCATCTTTTCCTTGGCCACGTCGCAATGGCTATATCTTCCCGACCGTGTTCATACAATGCTCGACGGAAGAAGATCTAGGTGGAGCGTCGAAAGCGAACACCGGGCAAGTGGAAATAACGAAACATGTCATATCCCTCCTCACTTCCTACTCTACCGGTTCGGAGGAGGACAATAATCGGCTGCAGGCGCTGAAGATCACGGCGCTTTCTCCATATTCAAAGCAAGTAAAAATGCTGCAGCATAGTCTCCCATCTGCGGTTGACGCCTTCACAATCGACTCGTATCAGGGCCGGGAGAGTGATATCATTATTTTCTCCAGTGTCAGGTGCAACGTTGAAGCCGATATCGGATTTGTCGACGATGCGAGGAGGCTCAATGTGATGTGGACGAGAGCGAGGTTGGGGTTGATCATCGTCGGGGACAGGCGTACCATGAGCAGCAATCCGATGTGGAAGAGGGCCATCGACGCTTGCATGGAGGCTGAAGTTAAGATTGAGCAAGCAGTGGGCTAGTGAGTAGCCGCACGGCAGAGGGACCTACAAAAGTGTACCTGTGGTGCGCCATAGTGCCTACGAACAAGCATTTTTCCATGCTTGAAAAGTTGAATCCATTGCTGCGACGTAGCGAAGCTAGCTTTGCTCGTTTCTATCTCTGAATTACTGTAACCCAAAATCACGCAGCACGGATCGAAGCACTGCTTCCGTTGAAAATGTAGCTTGAGTTCGACCTGAGTCTCAGGCTGCCTTTGTAAGCAAGGAGGTTACGTCGCAGGGGATACGGGTGCTAACTAGTAGAGTGAGTGCCTCCGTTTCAAACAATGTCGTCGCTTGATACTTTGTTTATCGCCTCGACCCGCCGTAGAGACTTCGAAATAGCTGAAGGACCAGGAAATCCACGCAGCGGACAGTACGCCTTCTCCATTCCCACCTCCCTCCATACGTCCCGGGAAAAGGGGCTCGCAGCTATTTCGAGCGATCAAGCCTATGTGCAACATGCGGAGACGACGTTGGGTCATAGATGTTAAGTTATGTTGCCTCTATGCCAATGTATAAAGACTTGGTCAAAGTTCCCATCGACCTCGACCTCGTTACCACAAGAATGTTGAAATAAGCTGGTGAGGTCGCGCGAATTCCGAGTGAGCAAGCAGGTATGTATTGCGTTTGGCTGGGACTCCAGCAAACGCATGAAGAAAAATTATACATGTACGTAATCACGTGAGCCCCTGTAACCCCTGTACCGCCTAGATTGTCAGAATCCAACAAAGAACACAACCAATGCCCAGCTGCTGCCCCACGCCACGGCGCCTGTTCATTGATTTTGCTTTTTGCTTCCTTAACGTTGTCCGCCGATTCTATGTAGCTTACTCGAAAATGCGTACGAGCACATCGACCTCAAAGTTGTGGACACTGGACGGAACAATTCAAACTCAGCTCCAGCTCCGGAATCCGTTCTCTTGACGCTCAAGCGCTTCGGTCCACAAATGGTAAATAATGGATCATCGTTGGCGACGGTCAGGTTTGTTTTCATTGGCTTTTATGCGACATAAATATTGAAATATGCTTATCCAAGAATCACCTTCGATCGTACCGTGGTTGTGTTCGTGTTCGTGTTCGTGTTCATGGTTTCAAACCCCAAACTCCCAACATCAGCACTTCGGTATTGAACCCTTCAGCACGTTAGCGAGGACTCTCATTATATGCGAGTGTGTTGAGCGTGGTATCAGGCGATCTGCTTACATCCAATATGCCCCACCTCTACGTACGAGGGCCCGATTCGAATCCGAGAACGCCAAGGAATATTAACGGGTGATTGGATGCTTGTATGATTCGAGCTTCGGCCTTTAGATGCATACTTTGATAGAACCGCGACGAAACAAAATTCCAACTGGATATCAGAAGCGCTGTTCTGTGTACAACAAATTTTGATCACTCTAGGTCCATAGGAGAGGCGTGAGTTCGCCGATGGAAGACGATTCGTTCCAAGGGTTCCTCAATGTATCTTAGGTTGCTGCCGCGGTGCGTGGGCCTATTATGTACCACTTCAAGCTCCAGACCTTCTCGCTTCTCAGCATGCTTTTCTCCCTCACGGTGGGCCACAGGAACCTTTGATCATCGTGTCATAACTCGAGACACCAGGCAGTTAGAACGCCCCCAGAATCTCGACCGTCCTTCGACGTGACGGTTCGAAGCCAGTATCAGATCATGGGAATGAATCTAAATTATCAAAACGGCAACATTCGGTGTAAACGACCCGCTGGCGCTATCTTGACCGCTTCACACCATCCCCTGGCAATGGAGATACTGCACGTCCTAAACGCCGAGTATTGGCGCTGGTATCTTCGTTTCCTACTGTGCGTACCAGGTTGAACCATGCGGCTGGTATCACCTCGAAGGTGGCGACCCCTATAGGTCTCCCATCCTCAAGTCTCAAACGCCAGCATCCAGGCTTGATATTCCCTGTTCCCACTCTCATGCCTCTCCGGCACGTCACGGTGAGAGAACATCATATGGATACCTCGATATCCGATCTTGACCACGATTTCTCTTGCCTACTTAGGATGTTGAACCCGTTTAGGTGCCTTTTTGGAACAGAAATGCTGTTATGATGGCGAAGCAGGCATCGAATCACTAGTCACCACGGCCATGATGCATCACGCACGATGCATATCCACCCTATGCCCATTCGACAACGAGGAAACCACGAATTCAGAAAAGTGGATCCCCCAAGGAATCACCGCCAGGATTTCACCTTCAAGATCATCATGTACGTACATCCAAACAAACTGATATAGAATAAATTGACAACCGGATGTCCGATAGGATGGCTAGTAGGGTCCCTACGTGCGAAGGCACTCGTCGGGTGTTCTCATTCCGCAGAGCTGCCACCCAATTTCAATTCGGAAGTCAGTATACGACTTCTCCTACCGTCCAAATGTCGCACTACCGCCACCAGTAACCCACAATCTTTTGCCCGGTAGAAACCTCGGCTCGCGAAAGAAGGAGATAGCTTCGTGGCAAAATGGACGTTGCGAGTGCTGGCTATTCTACTTTAGCTATCACCCCGGACTCGCCGTGTCTGACGTGAGTACACGTAGGATACCTGAAGTTAGCCCACTTGGTCGATTTGGGCAGATCGGACGGATTGCCATGATTCTCAGACTCGTACGATCTCAGGCTGGAGGAACTCCGTGGGCCATGCCGTGGACTTTGAGTTTCCAAGACGAATCGGCTGCTCGGCTTGGAGTACTCGTGAAGTGTCTCAGGGATTATTCCTTCGCATATTTGTGGCCTGCAAGGAGGAGAGAAGACGGTTCGAGCGGTGTTCCATGGGTATTGTCTCATATGGTCTAGCTATCGTTCTACTTGCTCCGTCTATCGATCTCTCTTCTCACCACATGGGCTCTAACCCGAATTTCTGCAGGTGCTCATAGATGCCCGTCGGCTTTCGCGTTGTAGGGCCCCGTTCCCCGCTAGGATAATGATGATTAAGGCTTCAAACAGGTACACCGTCCCCATTGCCTCGCTTAGACGACGCGCTAATAGGCGAAACTAGCGATTCTATCCCTCCATGCATGCATTGTAATCTTGCTGGGTGGACTAGAGGTATTCCAGGTGCATCTGAAGGCGAACCGGCTTGCGTGAGAACGACATGTTGAGTGATGGAACTGGCTCACTAAGCGCTCGCCTCTAACGCCAGAACCGCCTTGGAACCGCCAATGAATTAGTTCTCTCGTATCCGCACGAGCTCGTTGGGCGCAGCCTACTTGTAAGTCTGAAGGGCTCGCTGTACCGTTTGTGGACGCCGGATACGCCCACAATTGTGAATCGTGGGCGAAGCTATGGGAGTTTCGCGATGGACCAAGGTGTGCTGCATATGTATCGTTGTCTGAGTCCTTATTAATTGCGATATCCTAGTCGATGAAACGCTCTGCTTATACTTCCCCGCAGCCCCATCCTACACGATTCCTAGCGCGTTTTCCCGTATGTATGAATTATTATTCCAACGAGTATAAATACAATGGGCTTCCGTGGACGAAAATATCCTGGCGCTAAATTTATAACTGGATCGTCTTATAATATCTTCAAAAGATATGAGTAATTCATCTCTTGAGACGGTAGTTATTGTCGGCCACGCGCAGATGCAGGGTGGAAGGACATCCTTACCGCCGGTACGCATACGTTCATTTGGAGCTAACATCAGTCTAACCAACCCTACCCAGGTTTAATCTTTTGGATTTTGGGACGAAGAGTTCCGTGCTTGTTGGCGAGACTCGGGGAGATACTTGAATTCTCCTCGAATGACTCTTCAAATACCGCTCTTCCACCGCCAATCTAATACGATATGGCAGGAGGTTCTCTCGTCCTTAGGCGGGATATTGTGCGCAGCGCACCAACTCAATAGCCCTGCGGTCCGACCAGCCTCGGGATCCTTGATGTTGTAACAAACTCGAACCGTAGAGTGTCTCAATAGGCGATATCGCAGCAAGCGTGCAGGTGGGTTTTCCCATGCGTGTATCATTCCGTCGGATGCGTGGCATGTTGTTGCTTACGGGAAGTTTCATTAGTAATGCTCCTGCCAAAGCGTTGGTCATTCGGCAGCATCACGGATAGAAGTGAAGGAAGACTTGGAAAGCTGCTTGAACGACCAGCGACGGATAGCATGTCTAGCTGGGCCTCCGTAGCATCGGACGACGGCGAGTCTCACAGATGGATCGATATCGATATCCTTCAGGCTTACAGCTAGAAGTTCTCCGAGAATCGGCTTGTTACATGTCGTAGATTTGTCGTGCTGACACTAATCCTCAACGGTAATCATTGGACGGACGATCAAGACCATCATGGCCAAGACTCTGACGTTGGCAGTCAATAAATAGCATCGGAAGCCACTGCGGTTCTATGTTTGTTGGCCGTTGAGCTACGCGAGCAAGGTACGCTTTTGGTATATAAATACGGGCGAATTGAAAATAGATTGTTACTAAATTATCTTGTCTAGCGTCTTAAAAATACAGGATGATCCAGAATCCAGATTTACTGTCATGTTCGCGGATGTGTCGCTTTATTGCCGCAGCCCCAGAGCAGCCTGGGACTGAATGGCGATATCGCGCAGTCCAATTCATTCTAAGGTGAGCTTGTGAGATGACCTGCAAACTTACACGCCTCGCGGACCCTACTCTTGAGGAGGGATGCATTGGCATTGAAATACATAGGGTCGGCTGCTTGTGTGAGTCGATTACTTCCCGCGTCAACGTCCCCGCCCTCTATACGCCGAAGCTGCGATATAAGTTAACCCCGCTCTGGCCCCGACTGACAACCCGACGCACGTTCCTTTGGTGTTAGCCTCATCGTTCCGTTGGCTTGGAAAACAGCGTCGGGACGTCACGCCATAAGCCACCCTTTGCCTAGCGATACTGCTCATGCTGCGACCCTTTCATTAGTGCCCTCAACTTTGGGGCATAACCAAGCGCGAAGCTCATCCTCGCTGGGTTCGCAGTTGGTATAGGTACGGCGACCTCGGTTGAGCTTGGGAGATCATCAATCGTTGCAGGGTACTTACTTCTCACTCGTATCTCTCCAGGTCGCCGTGCCGCGGGATGCTCGCTGTACAGCTTAGGAGAAGAATCAGAATGGGATATCATGCTGATTGAGCGGACATGTAAGAGGCATTTGGTACAACGATATCTAATAATCAAAGCGGATATCGAATATATCCAAATATTTCTCCGAGTACAATCGTGCGGGTGATAAGCAATCGTAATGGTCGAAAAAGTTGACATGCTGTGTTGTACAGATAGATGAGACGAAGTATAGAACGTATAACACAAATGGACATGTTCTAGGAAGTGAAACAATATTGAAACGATATAAAGGGTAGCGTTCATACCCAGACATATCAATTTCTATGTCCGCGTGATAAAATGGGTAAAGATACAGAGCAGACATGGACGAAACGTTGGTTGATTTGGGATACTGTTGATGGCGTCTTGTTTTACGCTCGTAAGGCGTTTCTGGTCGCGCAAAAGCCAGGAGACAGGTGATGTGGCTGATGCTAATCCTAGATGTCCTTGCCGGACTCCATCTTCATCCCCGTCTTGCGCGAATCATCAGAGCCATGTCCCGAGCCAGGCCTACCGCGCTTGGATGGGTCTCCGGGACCACCCCCACCCCCGCTGAACATGTCCGGGGGGATGTCACTTCTCGAGTTGGATGAGGAGGCGAGGAAGTCGAACCAGGTGCTGTTGGGTTCGGGCCCCGCACTTGACGATGTGGTGGCCGAACTCGGAGCTACTCCAACGCCATTAACACGAGCAAACGCTGCGAAAGTGTAAAGGACCAACCTGGCTGAGGAGCGCTCTGACCCGAACTCTGAGAATGTACTGGCCAATCGAGGCCGGTGAACTTGAAAGAGGGGTTTGGGGGTGGTCTGGCTTGTTCGTCGGCATCCAAAAACCCGGGGAATCCGCTCCCGCCGCCTTGGCTTTGGTGTGGCCTCGAACCCATTCCCCTGCTGGACGTGTCGTACCTTGTGTTAGAGAAGCCGCCGCCTGCGGACGCGGGGCTTCCGGGCCCTCGAGAAGACGACGATGGTGGTGGATAGTCAAACGGCGGGAACGGAGGTGGCGTTGTCATCGGGAAATAGTTAGCGCCAAATTGGTGTTGTGACTGTTGGCCCGAGGGGTGGCGCTGTGGGTAACTGGATGTCGCTGACGAAGGGTAGTAACCGCTACTTGGTCCCGCTCCACCGGAATGGGGATCATCAGATGAGGAACGGCTGTGGGAGACAGCGTGGGTATTGACGTTGACGTTGGGCGCGATACGGGGCCTCTTGTTAGATGCGCTTTGCGATGGGAGACTGCTCCCCCCTCTGAGGGCATCTCGGGTGCTTGATGTAGGGTGGGAAGGGGGCAGTTGGTGGTGGAGATGGTTGCCATGCATGCTGATGGGCGGGGGCTGCGGGATGCTTAGTGGGCGGTTTTGCGAGAGGGGATAGTCCATCTGAATCCTCGCTCGTTAACAAGCAGAGACGAGGGGGTTGAAAGAAGGACTCACGTCTGCGCCCATGCCCAAGTCACTCAGACTCGTCGATGGCTTCGCCCACTCTGGCTTCCCCTTCCCATCCCCTCGTCGCTTAGCCCCTCGTCCACCCATATCCTGGGTATCGTCGTCATCCACATCGTCATCTTCCCCATCAACGTTGTCGTCTGCCCTTGTCCCGGCGTTGCCTGAGAAGTCGTTCGGGCCGCGGGTGTCTTTTTCGCCCTCGTACTGCGCATCGTTGAAAGACGATCGTGGATTCAGAGACGATAAGGACTCACTCGAACGTGGCGCTGGACGATATCATGGATGTCGGTTGAGCAGTACTGGTAGAGCTTGAGATGGTGACCAGGCCGTTCCTCTGAGAGCGATGATGTTAAAAATAGAACGAGAAGGGTTGGCATTGAGCTTGGCGTTGGCCGCACCCTGTCGTGTTGAATCGAAGACTCACCGAAGATGATCACAGCGACATCGACCGAGCACAGGACCCCCAACTCGTAGGCCTTTTTGAACAGCCCATTCTTGCGCTGCAGCACGAATAGATCGTCGTGGAAAATAGGTGAGTTAAATATATGCGCGCCAAGAGAATGATAATAAAAATAGCGGTGTACCTTTAGAAAAGTGACTGAACGGTTTCGCTCGTGCTAAAGAAAGATATTCGACGGAGTGAGCGAAGGTGTCGAAAAAATAGGATTTATAAATGGATAAATCGTGGACGAGGCCATGGGGCACACTCAGAATAGCACGTATGTAATCTTAGTCGAGACAAGGTTATAAGTGACTTACGGTGATGGGCTGAATTTCGATTTTTCTTCTGCCCATTGTTGGCGACGGTGGCGACGACGACGACGAGCGAGGGGGGACGAGGAGATGGTGGTGGTTTGAGGGAAAGAGAGGAACGAGTCAAGTGGGACGAACGAGATGTTATTTGCTGGGACTCTGGGATTGCCTCGGCATCTAAGATGGAGATTTCATGCCGACCACTTACCAACACAACTCTGGCTCCAAATCTGCACCCGAATTCGATATCGTCCGCAGTTCATACGCAAAACCTTAATTTTCTCTGCCCGGATCTATCAAAAACCCAGCGGCCATTGCCACCCAAGCCATCATCCATCCCACTTCTATCACCGAAATACTCACCATCTACTCAACATTTCGACCATATTTCTGGCGGCATCATCTATTTATCCCCTCCTTCCCTCCGAATCCCCTCGGAACCCCACAAATCCCACAAATCCTATCTCCGACCTTGCTCAGCAGTCGCCGCTCCCTCTGCCGGCCTTTCGACCCCAGCGCACTCTCCTTCCCGCCGGCGCCGCCCCGTATGTCGTCCCCGTGACGCGTGACACCCGATCACCACGATCACTGTCACCTACAGCAACCGTGCGCGTTACGATCAGCTGTACACGGGCACCTAAGAGCAGTGGGAATCCCCTATCAGCCATGGGGGCAGCCGTGAGACGCATCGAGATCCATGGGAGCAGAATGCATGGCTGTCTCCGTGATGCAGCGTGCAACAGATTTGATATGCTGGGTGCGCACAGACAACATATGGCAATTGGTGGTCGTGGCTCCGCTGGCGTTCACAGACATTCGCCACCGTTCGTCTTCAGTCCTTTGTTCGTGCCTGGATGTTCTGATTCCGTAGTGGTACGCATCTAGAGCCCCCCATTCTCGCTTATGGACGGTCGATGCGGAATGCTACTTTACTTCCAGGTTGCTCCCATGTCCCCCCTTCGTTCATATGACTCTTCTTAGACCGTGTAGACCGTGTAGTCAGTCTCAGTTATCATCGGAAGACCGTCTACCTGCAAGGCACCTTCTCACGTCGACTGCGCACCGTCGTACCACGCCGGGGCTCCTTCAACAGCTCTACTCACATCGCGCGGTCGCATTACGTCGAACTCCCTCTTTTAGGCCGCTTCCCGGTCATGGGGTGGGATTCATCATCCGTAAGCCCCCAACAAATTCATTCCGGGCTTCACTAACTGAAGGCTGTGTTTCCGTGCAGAATTCCATAGCATCTACGTGTCGTAGCAGAATCAGCGTATCCCACACGATAAACTCTAGCGCAGACGAATCATGGACATACCCGGCGGTGTACCACGAGCAAGGCGCCTGTCCCCCAAGATCACTCTTCTCGTTCTTCTGGTACAACCTACAAGCTACCGCTGTTCGCCATCACGATGGAAGGTATGTGCGACGCCACTCTTCGAGAGAGAAGTTCCCGTATCACAAGAACTTGTCTGACAGACACACGTTGGAAGGCCGCCTCCGTCGTCGTCCCATTGTGACAGTGATCTTCTAGTACGATATGAGAATTTTCTGATAACAGATCGGCGTCGGGATAACAAATCCTCCTGTAGTATCGGAGGGAATGATAGTGGTTTCCGCCCTCTCGCGGCAGGCCAGCTAATTCTCTGTTTCTCTCGACGGTGGCACACGCTCACCTGCGACTGTGGTCTCACCTCTAGGATGAAGCAGAATCAAGCCCCTTGCGAGCACTATTAGTATTGGACTGACGGTCCGTCTAAACGGGGACAGCGACCACTTCGGCGCTCTAAAGCAACAAACATGACGAGACTATCATGTAAGTACTAACCTTTCTAAACTTCATTCCCTCCGTCCACTATGTAACGCTCACCTTCTCGTACACAGAGATCAACGGAATATCACCATAGGGGTTTGGGGGCATGTACGGCGGCTCATTATCACGGACGCCGGTGTGCTGGCGCAAGGAGCGCTTCGAACCATTTCATAGCTGACAGCCAACGGCATCACGATTCAAGAGATTCAAGGGGCCTAGGCAACTTATGAGGCTTGGAGCCATGATATCGGGGAGGCCGCTAGGCCGCAATTTCGCAGTGCAATATGCCGATATACTGACACGCTGCCATGACACCGCGCACGGGTGTGGCCGCGTTTATGGTTCTGGGAAGCTTCTGACAACCGCTTGGCGCAGATACACCCCCAAAATCACGGAAGAATGCGCCGTCGCAAGTTCAGTCAAGTTTCCTGCTGATCGTCGTGACGGTGAATACTCGCAAATGGTTCAATATACTGCAGGCCTTCGCGGACGGCTTTGCACATACACGCACCGCGCGCCGCACAGCAGCCTTGAGTTAGCCATCTCACCGCCCCATCGCTCCGAGCCGTGATAGTGGTACGGTGGGTGACGTAGCACCTTCGTGACCAATTCACGACATCACTGTAGGCCCATAACCCCACGACGACGGACCTCAAGCAAGACGTCTTTCCAAGCATCATGCCCGATCTATTGGCGTGTTAATGCATTAATGTTCTTGGGGGCGGTCAATTGGATACCCAGAACTGGCTTCTGAAGTCGTTTCAGAGTGCGCCGACCTCTGCACAATCTCTGATCATATTCCCCGCCTATGGTGTCTCTTCCAACGCAGCTCTATCCCGCATTGAGGTCTCGCAATAGATTTGGTATTCATTCAAAAATGTACATCTGCACGGTCTGCATCTTCCTCCCATTCGCTCCCTCCACCCAGTGAGACCTACGATGTCAGTTAGAGAGTCGGGCACAAACGAATCGACAGACAGTGTATACTAGGCTTGTGGCAATTCCCGTCGTTGGGAGTGATGCTTGGCGTAATGTAACAATGTACTGAAAGGTGAGTCGGGGATCTTCAGCTCCGCGTATGGCAAAGGGACTGATAACGCTAAATCCCAGTGGGACAAGTCATAACATTCGGGCGAGACCGGAGATGTTGCGGTGGATTCACTTTGTTGAAGAGTTTATATGTCCGGCGCGCAATTTGGGACCCTTCACACATCTTTGCGGACTATCTTATCTGACCTCATGGAAATCTTCTTTACTGGTGTCGTTCATGTGTTGACTTGAGTGTGGTCTCCCCCAACGGATTCGGACACCTCAGAACGCACTCCAGCCTACATATCATCTACCTTTTCCCCGGCGGCCCGCTACTTGTCGTGTGGAGGGCAGGTTAGTGGAGACGAGCATTTTCCCGAAGTGAATCCATGGTGTGATAAAATTACAAACATGATGCAGTGAAAACAGATATGTTACAGGACGTGATCATCTAACGGACGCATCAGCACAGTTATCAGTTAGTGGTGCCCTTGTGTAAGCGTGTGCTCCTCCTCGTCGCGACGGATGGCGTCTTCTTCGACTTGCGTTCTTTGGGTCCTTCAGTAAGTGCTTCCGAGGTGATGCTCTTCACCTTCTTCGGTTTGGGCTCCTCGTCATCGCTTTCGAGGTCACTCTCGTCAATACTTTTCCTCTTCTTCGACCCACCACCCACAGTACCTTCCGCTGGCGCTTGACCAGTGGCGCCGATGGGTTTCCTCACGATATGGAGTTGGGCTTTGTCGTCCGTGGGCCAGACCATACTGAGTATGAATTGGAAGAGAGCCTCCATGTCATCTCGCATCTCTTTCTCTGTCGGTGGGGGTAGGACTTCGGGTTGTTTGGGTCCCAAAGAACGGAGATGAAGAACGGCGGTGCCAGAAAGGAGGGTGGTTATGTTATCGGCGCTATCCGCAGCAAGTTCTCTTTGCTTCCAGTTCCGCATGAGCATCAAGATAGTCTTCACGAATTCTGTGAGCGGCGCGTTCTCCGTAAATTCAAGGGGAGGCGGGGAATCGCCGCCGATGTGATGTCCTTTCGTCACCATGGCGTATTTCCCAAGTCCACCTTTCGCCTCGGAGTAGTAGGTGTACTGTTCGAAAACACCTGTGATGATTTCGTAGAGTTTATTGACTTTGTTGTGGGGGAGGTAGAGGAGGCTGTGATAAAGGACCACCCAGAAGAACGATTCCAGGTCGTCGCTGATTCGGTGTGGGCGCTTTTCGCCCATCAATAGGTCAATGGACATGAAGGCCCAAGTGCCCTGAAATAAAGTCAGTGGGAAGATTCGTTCGAGCGACTATACAGAGCTTACTGTACGTTCATGGGCTCTTGGGCCGCGCTCAACTTCCTCGACGTTCACTGCCATGTCCCAGTCGTTCAAAATACCTCCATCCTTAACAAGTAAGATGTTTCCTCCGCTCACGTCGCGGTGCAGTAATTTACACTTCTCGTAAGCTTGCTTGTGGCCTGATAGTGAAAGTTATTTTAACGACAAGGAGAATTGAGTGACCGGGGCATACCTTGGAACGCGTCGTACACGGCTTTAAACATCTCTTTTGAGGAAGAGAAGCGCTCGATTGGCCGACCAACCTCCACTACGACAAACCGAACGTGTATACGCGTGTCGATGTCCTTGGTCCCTCTCTTTCCGATCTTTGCAGCGTACATAGCCGTCTGCGTGACTTGACCAGGGAGGTCGCCTCCGCATTCAAGTGTGGGGACGTGTTCAACCTCCTTGTCCTTGAGTTCCCGAAGGGTGTCGATTTCCGGACGCAGCGCAATGGAACGCCATTGTTCCTTCAGGAACATAAGCGGGGCCTCCTTAGCCTGGTCCAATCCGTGAGTCACTTCGAGCGCCGGATAGCCACGCGTCGCCCGTCCGAGTGGCGATTCTGGACCGGCGAGGGCTCCCCAAACGAGAAACTTGCGAGGGTTCGGCATCTTGGCGCCGTTTACGCTCTGGTGGTCGTAAACCTCCATCTTGAACACGGGGCGTTCGTACTTTGGATCCGGGGCCCACTCCTTCAGGCGTTCGCGAGCAAGCTTCGTCTCAGGTTCGTCTGCAACTTGGACGGTAGGGTCATACCCCCTTTCAACTCGGGACATCTTCGAGAACCTCGAAAAGAACCGAATAAGAGGAGTGCAATCGAGCGTGAAGTTGAATCGTTCCGAGACGAGGGCTCCCGCTCTATCGAAGCGGATGAAGCGTGCGTAAGGATAGAAGAGATAGACGAAGAATAAGTGGGTTCTGTGTTGACGGGCGCACAATTCCACTGCGTAAGTCGCTAACTGGCCGCGAGCTTGCTGCGCTGTAAACGTCTCACTTTCGAAAAGGGGACCCTTGTCGCTGAGAATGTCCACCACATAGTTCTTGGCCTCTAACCCACCTGGAGTTTCGTCGAGTTGCGTCGGTGAGTTGGGGTCGATGACATCCGATTTATCGCGTATAGATATGTCCGGTCGTAACTTCGCGCCACGTTTGGAATTCGGATCCGGGTGATTTGAAGTATCAACTAGTTGGATTCCAGCGAAATTATCCGTGCCAAAGAACTCTATCTAGGTTAGAGGAGTTGATGTATCAGCGACATTTAATGGATTGAGACATTCAACCTACCGTTTTCTTGACCATAGCTTTTTCGCTGGCTGGTTTCTTTCCAGCAAAAAATTTCTTGTTAATCTTCGGGAGTTGCTCTTTACTCCCCTTTTTCAATTCGATGGGCATTGTGAGTCTAAAGAAATCGGCGACTTTGCATGGGCCGACCCAGCGTCCTGACATTTCGCGACACATTGCTTCTCTCTTCTTTTCAAAGCCGTCGAGCTCAATCTTTTGCCCTTGGGCTCCGGACTCTTTCCTTGTGATAGGCGTAGCCTGGGATTCGGCGCGTCTGAGGTCAAGCGTAGTTTGCTTGCGCGGGGGTGTGCTTTGAAACGGAAGTGACATGGCGTGAGCGGGTAATAATGCATGGAAAGACAGAATACATACCTTATATACGAGTAATTATGGCCACAAGATGTGAATTGTGGCTAGGGTGGACTGGTAGGTGGTGGTCGCACTTCAAGCAGTATTGTGGCTTGTCGAGCCACAGGGTCAGCGAACAATGTAAGGGCACACGTGATCGCGAGTTTATTGCCTTTCTTGTCTATCTCCTCAAGCGGAGCTTGAAGCTTTGAAGCTTCGTCAAGCCTGCGTAGTGCTTGGGTTCTTTGTAATTATAAGCCACTCTCCGGCGCATAGTGGCCAGAAGACCTGGCTATATTACCCTGCCAGGGAACTACTCGTACGTGCGGTCCTCTACACATTCTCTTCTGCATAATTTTAACGGGATGCTGTAAATAGGCCGCTTTGATAGAAGGACACACCGATTACGCGGCTCCGCGCTTAGGACTTGCGCTAGTCGATGTGTCCATCCGACAGGGTAATGTCTTCGACGAGGGAGCGCAGATATGACCTGTTCTGGGCTACGAGAAAGGAATCGTAGGTACAGAAGATGAAACCACGCCAGAGCTCAGTCACCTCACTGTTCTTGCAATCAAAGGAAAATACACCGGAGATAAGGACACCATTGACGATACAGCAGAAAGTGCATGCGAACACACGTCTCACCCTGTCGAGCGCCGTACGAAACGAAATCGGCTATACTGCATCAACGTCAACTCTCATTCGGAGGCATCTCCCCAAGTACGGCACTGAGATATCCAAACGCTAGCACCGCACGCGTTCCTGCGCGATGGATATTTTCCCTCCATTCGTACGCCTCAATGTCATTTGCTGGGACAGGCTGGCGTAGTCGTCATGGAGCGCGTAAAGATCCTAGAAATATCCTCAAACCACATGCCCCGTAGGATGTTGCAAAGCTGCCAGCTTTAGTTGTATTATTGGAGAATTCACCCGTGGTGGGCCTCGAGAATACACTGTACTAGTACAATTTGTATAAAGTTCGAAAAAGGCAACTTGCCACATGGCTGGGAACTCCGTGAGTACCTTCGCACTGCTTATCACCCACCTTATTACCCTCAAGTTATGGGTGAGGGGGAAAAAGACATAGCATCCTCCCCCTTCGACGATTCTGAGGCAGATATAATACTACGATCTTCGAACAATGTGAACTTCCACGTATACAGTGTCGTTTTGAAGTTGGCCTCCCCTATCTTCCGCGACATGTTTTCCATCCCCCAACCGGCAACACAAACAGAAACACCCGTAGTAGAGATGGAAGAGGATTCGACCACTCTTGACATAATGCTGCGACTGTGCTACCCGGGGCCCGACCCGCGCGTTACGACGCTCGCACGATTAACATCCATTCTGCGCGTGGCGGAAAAATACGACTTGGACGGTGTCGTGGAGAAAATGGGCTGCAGTTATGCTGAGTTGGTAGATTTCGAGGAAGTACCCATCGAGGCCTTTGCGATGGCATGTCGTTACCGTTGGAAAGAGGTGGCGTTAACCGCAGCGAAGGCGTCGCTAGGCTTCACAACGGATGAACTTCTACACCAGGAGGCCGAAGCTTTGAAGTCAGTCACGGGGATGGAGTATCATCGTCTTTTTCAATACCACCATGCGTGCAGGGTAGCATGCAACAATGTCACCAAGCACATCGAGTGGGTTGGCTACTACACCAGTACCGGCCGCTTTGAGGTCTACTCTTTCGAACGGCATGCAAGCAATACGGTACCCAAGCCAAAGCGGTGCAGCGATGTTATGCAGCTTGGCTATCGGGCGTTTCCAAGTTGGTGGTGCAACTACATGCAAGAAATCGGGAAGGAGTTCATGTTGCAGGGCCCTACGTCTGTATGTCTCATCGACAGCAGCATATTGAAAACTATCAGCGCGAGCGAGTGCAAGTCATGCAAAGACGTGGCAAATTTTGGCGACATATACCGGTTCCTAGAACAATTTCGCGACAGAATCGATAGTACAATAAAAAGTGTGCGTATTTGCTCATATCTCACCGCTGTCGTCGCACTTATCTTTCGCAGGTTAAATTGGAGTTATCCTTCTGATCCGATCTCTGGAAATAAGTTGGATCTCGACTCTTGAATACCTTTCTGTACGAGTACTACGACGATCATTATTTTATTCCATTAAGGGTGTAGAGATTATATAAATCATTCTGAACTTCAGGCTCGTTCATCAGGGGGGGAGAACTCCTATTCGCCATAAATTTGTGCCAGCGCCTGTTCCTTCTTAGCAACCATGAGGGAGGCAAACCAGGACGTAGCATCCTCCCCGTTCGACGATCCTGACGCGGACATCATACTGCAATCATCGAACAATGTCAACTTCCACGTGTACAGTGTCATCTTGAAGTTGGCTTCCCCTATCTTTCGCGACATGTTCTCAATTCCCCAACCAGCAACACAAGCCACCAAACCCACGATAAAGATGGAGGAGGATTCCACGACTCTTGACATGATGTTGCGACTGTGCTACCCGGGGCCCGACCCGCTCGTCACGGAATATAAGCAAGTGACCTCGATTCTACGAGTGGCGGAAAAGTACGACTTGGATGGTGTCGTGGAGAAGATGGGCCGCGATTATCCTCAGGTGCTGCGTGTTGAAAATTCGCCTGTCGAGGCTTTCGCTATGGCATGCCGGTACCGTTGGAAAGAGGTCGCAATATCTGCAGCGAAGGCATCACTGCTCTACACGACAGACGAGCTACTGGAACTCGAGGCCGAAGCTCTAAAATCCATCACAGGGATGGATTATCATCGTCTTTTCCAGTATCACCATGCATGCCGTCAGGCATGTCAGAATCTCACTACGCAAGTTGATTGGATGTTCTATAGTTCCATTAGCATCGATTCCTACTCTTTCGAACGACATGCCAACAGTGCAACCCCGAAGGCAAAAAGGTGCAGCGACGTAAAGCAGCTTCGTTATCGGAATTTTCCAAGCTGGTGGTGCAACTATATGGAAGGAATTGGGATGCAATTCATGCTGCAAGGTCCCGCCGCTGTACGTCTTACTGAAAAAACCCTTCAAGATGCTGTCAGCAGTATCAGCGGGTGTAAATTGTGCAAGGACATGGACAACTTTGGAGACATGTACAAGTTCCTAGAGCGTTTCCGTACCCAAATTGACAGAGCAATAGCAAGTGTAAGTACTTGAGATTTCATTGCAACCATCGCGCTCATATTATGCAGGTCGAGTTGGAACTATCCTTTTGATTTGACTTCAAGGACCCTCGTCCCAAGGGTATTAGAGGTTATGCGCTGCGCCCCAAAGTACTATCCGTTTTGAGGATTTCGTCGAAGAACCCCTTTCTCGATCATCATCAATCCGCCTTTCCTTTCATGGCCTATCGCCTTTCTGTACAACTACTGCGATAACACATTGCGTGTTTTGAATTGAGTTATTGCTATTGCTATAAAATCGTGCTTCTGGGATATTTACACTACAAAGGACATCCTACCGATCCGGAGGCGTTGGTGGGTGTCGGTTACTTACGTCGGACACCGCTTCTTTCGCCTTTTCCTCGAGCTTCTGTTTTCGTCATCACTCTTAACGAGTCTGAGGACGAGCACGCTTGAAGTTGGCCCCATCGGGTCGTTTTCCGCAAACGATAAGATCGAGAATCTGTATGCGTCTGACTTGATCAAAGGGCGTGGTCGCCGGCCATTGTTAAAGTTGGCGGTGACGAGAGCCACTTTCGTTGTGCCTCCGCGGGCGACGCCATCTGGATGAGTAAAAGTGAACTTATCGAATATATCCGCCATGATCGCCGGCACATTTTTGGTGAACGAGTGTGATAAGTAGTGAAGCCCGTAACACAGGACAAGCCAGAAGAATGACTCAAGGTCACCGCGTGCCGTATGCCGTTTGTAGGGATCTTGCAGGAGTCCGAAAGACATGAATTGCCATGTACCCTGAAATGCGCCATCTGGGTCAGCGGAGCCCATCGCGGGGATGTATCGTACTTACTGTTCTGTCAGGGACGAGGGTTGCATCTTGATCTTCTGCTTCTTTCTTCGCGAGGTCCCAGTCGTTCAGCAGCCCTTCGTTGTTATCTAATATCAGTATATTTCCGCCGCTGACGTCTCGGTGAATGATACCACACTCCTCGTATGCTTGTTTGTGCGCTGTGCGTAAGTATCAACATGATTTCGTAGGTCTGATATATTATCTAGCTTACCTTGAAATGCGTCATGGATTGCCCCAAACATCACCTTCGAAGACGGGAATGCTTCCAGAGGGCTACCGACCTCAGCGACGACAAATCTAGTATGGACCCTCTTGTAGATGTGTTTATGACCAATCCCAACTAGCGTCGCTGATCCCGTGTGCCTTTGTTTCTTGTCCTGGAAGGTCGCCTCCATATATCAATGTAGGAACGTGCCGCACGGCCTTCTCGTTGAGTTCTTTCAGCGTCGCCACCTCAGGTCCCGTAGCGGCATCTCGCCACTTCTCTTCAGAAATGGGCCTAGGAGAAATTACGCCGTCAGCGATCTCGACTGCTGGGTACCCGCGAGTCGCTCGACCAAAAGGAGACTGTGGGTCAGCTAGGGCACCCTAAACGAGAAATTGACGGGACTTGGGCCCATTATCAGAGGGTACGTCCATCTGGAAGACGCGGCGGTCCGTATGCGGTGCCCATCGTTCAAGATACTTCTTCGCCTCTTTGGCTTCAGTTTCGAGGGCAGGTCGGACTGTGGGATCAAATCCCTATCCAGTCGACTGAATAGACGGAGAACTGCATCAAAGGGATACCATCTTTGAGGTAGTTCACGCGCCTAGCGACAGTAACGCCGGCCCTGTCTTACAACCATGATCTAGTAGGATGCAAAATCAACGACCGAAATGTTCGATTCGCTAACAGATGGTGCGTTGCCGATCAGTTCGATTCCGACGAAGCTTTTGGGGACCTTCACGAAACAAACGATGAACCTAGTGACCCTGTTGCGCCACAATACACGATCATGTGACCCTCTCGTTTCAGCGATCACAATCTTAATTTCAATTTGCCTGTGGCCACTACGTCTTGGTTCATTGTTCCAACCAACTTTGCCACTTCTGTTGGCGGAAAGTGAAATGAAGGGTAATTGGATTGGGCCGTGCCCGTTGGAGCACTTTTTCGAGAGCATGAACGCACCTCCGGAGGATGATCTATCGCTAGGCCAGCCCAATGTACCGGCAACATATTTCAAGGACCAGCGCGTAACCTGCGAGAAAGACCTTTACAAGAGCCTGGTACGCATGTCAGTTTAATCTGTTGATATTATTTCCAACCAATACTTTTCAGCCACCTCTTATCAATGGCAAGGCTGGATACCAGTCGCTGCTTCCTGATCACACTCTAGTGGATACATCCAACCATGCCGACCCCAATTCAGAGAAAGGAGCAAAGATACGCCCAGACTTGGGCCACTACGAGCATGGAGTAGTGTCCGAGGAGCATCCGACCATGCTAGACCTCATCATACTCGCCTACGAGGTGAAGAAAGCCCGCAAAGAAGACATTGTCAACGACACAATGAAATGCACGAAACCCCTGCCTCATGACGACTGCCAAGCGCCTTACGAAAATACCTGCCAGACCTCTACTATTACTCGTGGTCAGCTTGCGAACTACGCAACTCAGATCTGCCGTCGCCAGCACAGAACACACTTCTACATGGTCTTCATTTTTCATCCCTTCATACGGTTTATTCGCTGGGACAGAGCTGGCGCCATCGTAACGAAGCGCATAAATTATGTCGAGGATTGCACCCCGTTGGTGCGCTTCCTCTATCTGTTTGGTCGATTGGATCGGGCTGGAAAAGGATTCGACCCCACCGTCCAGCCTGCTTCGCAAGCCGAAGCCGAAGAAGCGAAGAAGTACCTCAAACGGTGGGAGCCAAAGTTGGAGCGAACGGTTTTCAAGATGGACGTTCCGGCTGCGAATGGCAAGATGCGACAATTCCTGGTTTGGGGGTCGTTAGCTGACCCAGAATCTCCATTGGGACGTACGACTCGCGGATATCCGGCGGTCGAGGTCATCGACGGTGTCGTGTCTGCGAAACCCGTGTTTCTCAAGGAGCAGTGGCGGTCTGTCGCGGTAAGGCCGGAGGTCGAGACACTGAAGGAACTCAATGAACACGGTGTGCTGCATGTCCCTACATTACTGTGTGGGGGGGACCTTCCCGGGCAGGAAACGAAGACGCACGAGATTAGTATCGGTAACTGGAGAGTGGGGCATAAGCGCATCGACAAACGAATCCATACTCGATTTGTCGTCGCTGAGGTTGGTCAACCTCTCGAGAACTTCCCTTCTTCGAAAGTCATGCTTGGGGCGATTTATAATGCATTTCAAGGTAAGTTGATGAGCGTTCCAATTCACATGCATATTAAAACACAGCTCTTAGGACATGATCAAGCTTACAACAAGTGCAAAATTTGGCATCGAGACATCAGTGGTGGCAACATATTGATACTGGATAATAATAAAGGGCTGCTGAGTGACTGGGATCTCGCACGTGAAGAGGCCGACCTCGATAACGGGGCGCGTGCGCACGAGAGGACGGTAAGTTCTTGCCCGTCGATCCATGTTCCATTCTTCACTTCATTTGTTTCCAGGGCACTTGGCCGTTTATGTCGGTGGGACTACTACAACAACCGAACAAGCAACACACGACACGCGACGATCTTGAATCGTTTTTCTGGGTTATCCTCTACTACGGACTCCATTATCTACCCCACACCCATCGCGACTCGCTGGACCACATGATGAAAGAGATATTCGATCAATACGACTTCGCAGAAAGAGACGGTATGGCACGGGGCGGTAATAACAAAGACGCGCTAGTTCGCCGTGGACGCTACCTTGGGAGTAGGCGATCGCAGCAGTTCTCCTTCATTGGCTGTCAACCTCTGACAGAGTTTTTGTTCGACTGTCTGGACTTGTTGGGGAAATGGGATTTTCGTTATGATCCGACGATCCAGAGCTGGGAAGAAGATGGGTATATCCCTGCTTCACACGCGGAGATGGAACCTCTGTGGAGGCAAGCCCTGCAATCACCTTTATGGCCCGTTGCAGACCGTGCCGTTGACCAAGTTCGGCTCAGTAAGAGGCTCGACTTTATAGTTCGAGGTGAACGTCCGGAACGGAAAGGTTCGAAACGTTCTGATCCTCACGACAGCATACAAGATGACGAAGACGACGACGACGAATGCTCTCCAAGGAAAAGGCGCAAGACTTGCCATGGCTCTGAAGCTGCACACCTTTGATCTACAATTATAGCCAGTTTCTTGTCTACTCATCTACGTCTACATTGTTTGACCATCTGTACTTTACAACTGGCATTGACAATTCAATCACGCGATCTGGCATCTCTGTTGAGAGTTGTACATTTATCAGTATCTGACTCAGAATATTCAGATGACGAGATGCGTGGTCCAGAGTTCACAGCATGTATCTAAATTCTGGACCTCTATCGCCGAGTTCCCTCAGCTCCTGTGGGGAAATTTTCTTCGTTTCTCCCTTTTCTAGCACCTCTTTCTCCACGGCATCCCTTCTCCGATTGATTACAGTGTACAATCCGACAATTAGCGGCACACAAATGAGACCAATGCCAACAAAGAGCAGCTCGACACCATCTGGCGCTACATGAGACGGACCCCAATTATCAGGTACCGGGAGAGAAACTCACGGCCAACGAGATATCGAGGACTATCCTGCGCTCTGTAGATGTTCGATGCAACGGCGCCTCCAAGGTTACCAACGCCGATTTGAAGCGCCATGCCGACACCCCTCTTGTATTGACCAGCCAAGTTATTTCCGTTCCTACGTACGCACTGTGAGTCGTGTTATATTTAGTAGCTTGTGGGTACAGGCGTACCATGCAACGACTCCAGGGAATGCAGCGTAACTTCCTCCGACGACCAGGAACGTCCCAAAATACTTCACGCCGCTGGGTGCGTCGGATATGTTTATTGCGAAGCCGACCAGACACATTAATAGACCGGCAAGGATAAACACAGATCGTAGCCGGAGCTTATCAGAATAGTATGCAAAGAAGCCGAGAACAATAGCTGGATCCGTTGTGAGACTTCTGGATTTCACAAGAAGGGACGACGTACTGGCAAAGACGTAAGGCGGCACTGTAAGTAGTTGGCTGATGGCTGCAGTATGTCCAAAGCTAACGCAACGTTAATCAAGCTCCTCTATCACTGAAGGGGTGCTTACGAGTTAATGATAGACCTTCGAGACTGATTAGTGTCTGATCGCTATTCTCACATCAAAAAATGTACTCACGGGAGGAAGAGTGTAATGCCGAAGACTAAAATAGGATCAGCATCTTTCACGACACGCCCACATATGAGACTTACGTGGAGTGATAACGGATAAGTATACAAAGACGTGGAGCCACACCTGCACGATAGTGTTTGTCAGTATCCGGCAGCCTGGGAGAGCGTATTACAGCAAGAACCTGCCAATCTTTGAAGGCGGCCCAAATATGACGAGCTGCAAACCGCTCCTCCTCGCCGACAGAAGAACTATCATATTCTGTCGATGATGAGCGGACCTTGAGAGAGTACGAATCCGAGAAAGACATACTCTTTCTCCAAACCACAAACGCTCGTTCCTCCGGTGTCAAGAACTTGGCGCTGACGGGGAAATCAACAAGCACTGTCATCGTGTATGTTCAGTTATGCACGTACTCCGCTACGAGGGGATCACAATGCGTACCGAAAAATGCCAAAATCCCTACGGCTACCGTTGCAATCCCCTCCAAAATCTGACAAAGAAATAAGATAAACCATCCAAGACGATAACGAGGTGGAAACACACGAAGATCCACGACCACCCCAACAGACCCTTCGTTCCTGACATGAAACTGATGCCGAAGGCCAGAAGGCCAGAGAAAGCGCCTAACCGCACCAATGAGGGATGATCCATCGTGAAGAGAGGCTGATCATACCAGATACAGATGCCGCGCCAAAGAATATGCCGATCCGATATTGCAGCATGTGTCTTGGATACCAGAGTGTAAGGCTGCGGGTCTGCGGTTGAGATGTACGCCCGAGAGGATATCGAATGGACGACTTACTAATAAACGACACCAGGGAATAAGCCCGCCTCTGCTACTCCTAGACAGATACGTACGCCGACGAGTTGCGGATATCTAAGGAAGGGTGGGTAAGCAGCAGTAACTCGGAAGCGGTTTAGTGACAAACGTCTTGACAATCCCCATGAGAGTCCTGTTCGTGATGTCAGTATTGAATGAACAAATATGGCCGAGAAATTCGACGATTACATGACAGTACCCCATGCGACCTAGCAGGAAGAGTAAGTACAATATGGATGTTTGCGTTAGAACAGCGTACTGTAATACCAGGAAGCCATCTGGGTATGGGTCATCAATAAACGTCAGCCAAGAACGACTTGTTGGCGGGCATACCTTGACGGGCGTAATCTCTTCAAGACGAGGCTAGAGGTAGTAGATATGTGAGCCAGCCGCCCTGCCGCTCGCTGTGCCACTCACTTCGATGGGCATTCAAAAATGCAGTACGGCTGAGACAGATGGAAGTAAATAGGAGCACACGACACGTCGTGTTTCGCTTACAATAAAGAACATGGTCTAGGATTCACGTCATTTGATCATGACATTGTTGATAGAGGGGAGAGGGCATACCAGGGCAATGTTGTACTCGTTGCCGATTAAGTTCAACTGGGTGGTTAAGCCTTGCAGCTTCGCATTGCCTTTCACTTTGTTAGCAAGAACTTGGCGACCTCGCCGCAATTGACTAATCACCAATGTTCCCTGGGCCAGATTATGAGTAATCAACTTTCCCTCATCAACTACGAGTTTACGCACCTCGATCGAGGAATGAAAAGAGATACATCAAACTGGGAAGTAGTGAGCAACGATGAGTGACATGACTGAACACGTTCCTCGGGGCCGTACCTCAATATTGGCATTAACCGAAGATCTATCTTCCGCCACAACTTCGCTTCTTGCTCCGAGGTTAGAACGGGGGGCGGGGGAAGGCGTGACTCCCCGCCAAAATCGAGACCCTCCTCAGACGACTCCGATACCACCTTCTCCTCGCGAGAGTCATTGTCTTTTTCAACGGAGGACGGTCGAGGGGTCCTCATCAGCATGTCCAAAGACTTGGTTACGGTAAACCCAAGTAGTGGGCAGACATGCTTTGGGTATGCGCTTGAACTTTTATATAGATCAGTGGGGGATGAGAAAACAGGGAACGCCAACGTCGTTTACCGGATGGATGAATCAAGCGGTGGGGTAAGCCGGTGAGAGTGTGTGTATGGAAATAGCGCGAGTGTGGGACGGGCGAGCGGCACCGCCTGCTGACAGGTGAGAAGAGTTCCTGAGGACGAAAATAGCTCGCTGGTTATCTCGAGCACATACCATGGGTGCAACAGGAGAGCAGGGTTGTGCAGTGAAAACGGTCTTTCAAGGCTTCCATATTTTGGTGTTTGTGGATCTGACAAAGTAACCAATTGGTAGATAGTAGTCGTTCGGACGAGCGGAACGAAGGAGTAAACGACTCAACTTTGACTTGCCCCAGCCCACGGGTATAATCCGAATATTGAGTGTCGTAGAGCTAGAGACCGCCTTTGCGCTACTGGAGTTCAAACTTCACAGTATCGGTAATAAGGAGATCGATAACTGTAAGACTTCTAGGTATGGTAGAATCAGCAGACAACGGTAAGGAAGCAAAATGCAAAATCAGTGAACAGACATCGTGGCATGGAGCACCGGCTGGACATTGATTATGTTCTTGTGGTGACGAACTCGATGTGAGCTTTGACTAAGTGTTTCTGCATTGGCCTGGCCAGTTCTTGATGCACGCGTGCGAGAATGAGTACTAGAGCCGCATAAACCTTCTGAAGGACCGTCGATGCGATATTCTGAGAGGATTTGTCCATCGCAGAGGTTACCTATCATCACTGATCGTTCTGAGTGCGTGACGAGAGGGAGAGATAGGGCCAATCAATAATAATCTCTGTGCGACTGTTTATGACAATAATACATTAAATTACAGGTGAGGAATGGGTAGAGAAGACGTACTACTACACCTTTCAGAGTTGGGCAATCCCAAAAACTCGCTATATATTTGAGATACAATAGTAGTTACTGGCTCCACGCAATGAGGGCAAATCCTCCGGCCACTTTCAAAATGGTCCGAAATTAAAATGGCGGGAAAATACAAGCAAGCCCTTTGTATGCCGCTATGTGCAGGAGAGTGGCTCACAATGAACCCAAGACTACGCAAGCAAAATGTGTGGACAAGTTAGGACACGAAGCTTCAAGCTCCGCTTTAGAAAAGAGACAAGAAAGGCAATAAAGTCGCGATCACGTGTGATCCTACATTGTTCGTCGCTCAAGCCACAATACTGCTTGAATTCGACCACCACCTATAGCTACCACTTGAGGTTTCCGCGAGCCACAATCCACATTTGTGGCCATAATTACACGTATATAGGGTATGTCCTCCGTCCTCCAATGAATCATTACTCACTCACACCATGTTAACTCAGGAAGTCGAAGCACTAGTCTCGCCCCCACGCAAGCGAACTATCGACCCGGCCCTCGTCCAAGCTACCCCTGTTTCTAGGAAGTATTCAGGAATCATCCAAACCCAAACACTAGACCCGGACGACTTCAAAAAGAAGAGAGCCGGAATGTGCCAGGAAATGTCAGGATACTGGGTCGGCCCCTGTGAAGTCGACGACTTCTTCGAACTCACGATGCCCCTGGACTTGAAGGAAGGGGAAGCCGAGGAGCTACCAAATATCGACGAAAAATTCTTCGCCCGCAAGAAACCAGCCAATGAAGATGAGGTGTACGCTGAATTTGTAGGTTCACATTCATATCTTGGGCTCGCACGAACTGATGCATAAACGTAAACAGGCTAGTTTCTTCATGAAAACCCCGGAAGAATCTCACTTTGAGGGTCTCAAGATGGTCGATAGTTCTCGCCACGCGGACCCAGACTCCAAGGCTGGCTCAAAGGTCAAGCCAGACGTGGGCATCCACAAAACCGACGACGCCTCTGTCACCGTCGCTACTCCTACCCGTCTCGGCAGCGCGCTCTCTCCTGCGGAGCTCAAGAAGCGGCTTCTGGAATTATTCAACGATCTTGCCAAGAAGCTGGGTGTGAGTTTCGAAATTGACACCGACGAGGCACGAGATGCCCGAGGGCAGCTCGCGACATACGCCGTGGAATATTGCGCTCGCCAACACCGGACCCACTTGTTTCTTGTCTATATCTACTTCCCCCATGCCCGCTTCATTAGATTCGATAGATGCGGCGCCCTCGTTTCGACGAAATTCGATCTCTCTCAGGATTGCACACCACTTATCCGGTTCTATTCGAGGTTCTCTAAGATGACCGACGCTCAAAGGGGGTACGATACCACGGTTGCACTTGCCAGCGATGAAGAGACTAAGCTCGCCCAAGAACGCCTCAAAGAATGGGAACCGAAGCACGAACGTCCTGTGTTCAAGATGGATGTTTACGACGACAAGGTGGAAGAACAAGCCGAAGACAACGACGAGGCACATATCAAGGCAGAAGTCTGCGTCAATGACGCCGATGTCGGTCCGAAGACAATCCAGGCTGCCGACAACGACATTAAGGAGACACCGAAGCCACGAAAGTTCCTTGTTTGGGGATCTCTCGCCGATCCAGAATCACCACTCGGCCGAGCGACGCGCGGATACCCAGCACTGGAAGTTACCGATGGATTGGAGAAGGCCAAGGACGCTCCAATCGTATTCCTGAAGGAGCAATGGCGTTCCAAGGCTTTGCGACCCGAAATCGACACGCTCCGAGAGCTGAAGAAAGCGGATGTCAAGCACGTCCCGACACTCCTATGTGGAGGTGATCTTCCCGGCCAAGTCACACAAACGGACGCCTTCGCCGCTAAGATTGGGAGAACAGAGGGCAAGCCCATTGACCGCCGTTTCCATGTTCGGTTCGTGGTGAAGGAAGTTGGTCGGCCGATCGAGCGGTTCTCTTCCTCAAAGGAGATGTTTCAGGCCGTGTATGATGCGTTCCAAGGTATGTCCCGACCATTCCTAAGTTCTCCTTCTCGTCGTTGAATATTACCATGACCAGGACACAAGCAGGCTTACGAAAAGTGTAAATTACTGCATCGCGACGTGAGCGGAGGAAACATTTTACTTGTAACCAATGGAGGTCTTTTGAACGACTGGGATATGGCAGTGAAGGTCAACGAAGATAAGCGAGGCCCTAGGGCACATGAACGCACAGTAGGTTCCGTATTGTCACCCGAACAAATATTCTCGCTGACGCTATTTTAGGGTACTTGGGCCTTCATGTCCATCGACTTGCTGAGGGGTGAACGGCGCCCTCACAAGATTAGCGACGACCTCGAATCCTTCTTCTGGGTGGTGCTATACTATAGCCTCCTTTACCTCCCCCATAATAAGGTTGGTACACTGGGCGACATAATCCCCGCGATCTTTGAACAGTATACCTCCTTTGGGGAGACGAAAGGCGGACAAGGCAAGCACATTGTGGTGATGGAAGGTGACTACATTGGTGATAGTACCTCATCTGGGGCCCGCCTAGAATTCGATGGCTGCAAGCCGTTGACTAGATTTGTTGCTACTTTTCTCCTCAAACTAAAACGTTGGAGAGTAGAAGCCAGCCTTGCACGCAACCCTGCCGACGAAGACATCCTTTGCGCTGAGGATTTGAACCCCATTTCGCCCAGCGCGCAGTCTGTCCAGGACCACCAGCACCAGGAGATAGAATTTATTTGGAATGCTACATTTAGTCAGACCTGGCCAGTGAACGATGGAGCCAAACTCCAGATGCTGAAGGAACCCACCCCCACTGCTCAAGCACCAGAAGAAGGTACTGCAGCCGGTGGGTCGAAGAAAAGAAAGAGTACCATTCAGAGTGCACCCCAGGGCGACGCTGAAGTACGCAAATCGAAGAAAGCAAAGAGCATCCCCCAAACGCTTGCTGGAGCTTCCGAAGGTCAAAAGACGAGGAGACCCCCGAGGACAAGGAGAAGCACACGCTTACTACACACAAGTGGTACCGGTACTGGTTAGTACGGTCCATACTACCATAGAGTATATATTCCTTGTACTTTTATATCATGAGTTCATCATATATCACGCGACAGCACTTTTATAATATCTTGAGCGAAAACGTACTCTATTCTTGCAAAATTGGAACTCTGAACAGGGGGAAAGGAGATTGCATAGGGGAGTCAGTGTCACTCCCCTTCCCTCCAACTTTATTTTCCTCGTATCTCGCCTTGATTTGTTCCATATCACCTTCTAATCTCTTTCAGTGTCTGTGGCTACCATTGCGTGAGCGGTGATGCTGGTCCAGCAGTACCCTGTGCAGCTTCCTCTTGAAATCGGCTTTGTCGTCTGTCGGCCAGGTGAGGTCAAGTGTGCTTTCTAATATAGACCCTGTATTCTTTATGTGTGCGTTCTGGTAAAATCAAAAGGAGCGTACGGGGCAGCCTGCAATGGTTGAAAGAGCACAGGGGACTGTTGGGCAGCCCGACAGACCGCTGCTTGGTACATCCACACATCCAAGGCGTAGAGCATACTTGAAACTAAGAACGTCAGTGGTTTGCTGTGCTTCAACTCCAAACTATCCCCAAACACCATATATCTGGGGGCCAATGTGGCGATTTTGCCATCTCCCCCTGATGGCACACTGACGCAAGTACGCTGCTCGAAGATACGAGGGATAATAGTTTCGAGTTCATCAGCTTTGTTGCGGGGAACGTAAAGGAGGCTGTGGTAGAGTATGACCCAGAAGAAGGATTCTAGATCATAGGAGAGTTCGTGGGTATGCCTCCTACCGCACAACGAGTTGATGAGTTCCCAAGTACTGAAGCGATAATTGTAAGCTCGGTGTCATGAGGGAACGAGGTGTAAGACTCACGCGTCGTTCACTACATGTGGGACCATCCTCAGCGGTGTCTACCTGCATCGCCATGTCCCAGTCATTCAGAACACCTTTGCCGTCGCCGTCGCCCAGTGTTTCTATACTCCCGCCGCTGACATCGCGGTGCAGCCATCCGTAGACTTCGTGTGCCGCTTTATGAGCTTGGGGATCACCTCCGTGATCTTGGAATAAGTAATGAAAGAAGACAATAGAACTTTCCTTGGAACACCTGATACACGGTGCTGAACATTTGCTTTGATAATGAAAAGTACTCGAGAGGACGCCCGGCTTCCTCAACTACATGGCGAGCGTGGCCGAACTAAATTGAAGTGTTCGGATTTTTCTCCGCCAACCCTCCAGCAGCCGCTTTCTGTGGCTGCACTGATAACGATAAGCGTAGCTTCGGGCCTGTGGAACAAGGTGGCGATTTTGGCGGTAGACACAATCTATTATGGTCCTGAGTTACCTCGTAACCAGTGTGCGCTGTGCTTGAGTTGGAGAGTAATGGAGCTGATCTAACGAGTTCCATCATCCATGAGGTGAGACCACTAGTACTCCTTGGCGACGCTAACGCATCTACACCAAATTCAATGGGCACGTTGAACACTTCTATGTCTCATCTCTGAGTTCCTCAATCAGAGACATTGTGGCCCTGGGTGAGGGTTTCGTAGTACGTAGCCATCCGGGCTCGCGCCTATGACTAAATTTCATAGCCTCGTATAAGAGTGCCATTGACCGTAACTCCGTGAGACCAAACCTCCTGTCGTCTCCTATCTCCTATTCCATCCAGTCGGAGGTAGATTTCCAACTCTTCCGAAACTCTTCTCTTCTGAACTTCAGAATTCGACACCTCGACAGATGACAGGTCCGAACTGGAGCTCGCACCTATAAATCAACTTCTGGTAGGACTCTAACACCTTTTCTACGCGGAGATGATCATTCAATCTGCGCTAAGCGTGGAAATCCCACTTGACCCCATATATTTACGAAATGACTCGACCTTCTTCGCTTTGACTTTACCTCCATGACTACCGAAGAAACGCCTCTCCTGAGGGCTGAGCATATTTCTGTCGACCACGATAATGTCTATGATCGCTTCAGCCCATGGAAAAAGCGGGGTATATTGATCTTGGTTTCCCTCAGTGGCCTACTTCCACGTATGGCCTCAATCCTTTTCCCCTCGTAAACCGGTCACTAATTGCATGATTATAGTTTTTGCAAGTGGGACATTCATTCCTGCGATCCCGCAGATCGCCCATGATCTCGCAACTTCACCTGAGATTGTGACGTGTGTCGAGACTTGATGCTATGTTCCCCATCTGCTAACACGCCTCTGTAGCTTTACCATCAGCATGTCGATCTTCGGTGCGGCCCTTGGCAGCATGGCCATGGCCACGTACTCAGGCTTCTGTACGCGTATTTCGTCCCTTTTCGTGGATAGAAACACACTTACATCCTCGAAAACCATAGACGGAAGACGACCTGTATATCTGGCCGGCCTCCCTTTCTTCTGTCTAGGATCATATCAGATAGCTGTCTCCCAGAACATATATTATCTTATTGCGTGGCGCTTTATTCAGAATGTGGGGATATCCGGCGGTATTTCCCTCGGCGCTGGAGTTATTGGCGATATATACAAGCTAGAGGAACGGGGCTTCGCTATGGGTGTCTTTTTCGGGGTGAGTACGCCCCAACAATACGATACCATCGTAGTAGGAAGCTCATCTGAAATTAGGCTGTCCTTCTCGGTCCCGCGATAGCCCCCGTCACTGGAGGTAAGCACTTATCGCCGCTAGATTTACTCTTGTCTAACCACTATAACACAGGCATAGCGACGCACTACGCATCCTGGAGGATGCTGCAGTGGGGTTTCTTGATTTACGGCCTGGCTCTATTGATCTCGATGGCGCTTTGGCTTCCAGAGACAAGTCACCCCGGTACCCTCGGTGCAGAGAAAGCTGAAGATCAACAGCCGCAGAGTAATGGCGGCACGCGGCGTCAAAAATGGAGATGGGTATGGTTGAACCCTTTCTCCTGCCTGGGTTTACTGCGAAGCCCCAATCTTATGCTGGTGGTATGTTTGATGCATATTATTTTCCACGCAGTGAAACATTGATGGGTTCCTTCGCAGATGCTAGCGGGTACAGCAGCGCTAGTCACTGATTTTGGTTAGTAGTTTCACAAAGTGACCGCCAGTGGTGAAAAAAGCCTCACACGTTGCAAACTCACAGTTCTTCTTGTACCCCTGGCATACACAATCGTAAGTCTGTACGCACGTTGGCGTGGTTTGCTTTTATACCCAACACGATTTCTTCTAGGGAGCCAAGTATGGTATCACGAATGAAGCCTTGATCGGCGCCGTCTTCATCCCTTGTGGTGTGGGCAATATGGGTGCGTGCGACCTCGCCCTCAAACAATCCTTCCGTTAATCGAGAACAGTGGGCGCACCTCTGGCGGGGTACATATCAGATCGAATCATCATCGCTTACCGAGCTAAACGAGGGGGCGACTGGTACCCCGAGGATCGCCTCAGAGGGACGCTATTCGGCGCGGCGTTTTGTGTACCACTCTCCGTACTTTTCACGGGCCTCACAATCGAGTATGTCCCAGGGAGGATGGGGCTGCTCCTCTGTCTCGGTTGGTTGTTCATGAACGGCATCGGGGCGAGTACTCTGTATCACATATGGTCCAGATACTAACTTTGAGACGACGCTGTGATAGGTCGATCTAGTTTTGAGTCCATCCGCGGCGTACAACGTCGACATTGTGCATATGAGGAGCGCAGAGGTCATGGCGGCGAACAGGTAAGTAGGCACACCCACTTCCATCTACCGTAGCTCATTGTCGCCACGTCTTTAGTGGCTGCCGTGCACTCCTCCTCTCCTTCTTCGTTCCAGCGATCCTACCTTCGATCAATCACTTCGGCGTTATCGCGACCAACGCTGCGGCCGCGTTGATTGCATGGGTGGGGTTTGGGTATGTGTCTTTGATGTGTGACTGAGATGTAAGATCGCTAACAACCTGCACAGGCTCTTGATCTTCACGATCCGCTACGGAGAACAACTACGATCTTGGATAGACGTCGGGTACTCAACGGTAGAAAATAACTGAAACATCTGGACCTACATGCAATAGGACTTTGTTTTCAATTGAATCGAGCAGAGTCAAGAAGCCTGTCTTAATTTCTCAAATCAACGATAATGGGCTGGAATCCAGGTCCTGCAAAGGGCACTCGCGCGCCGTCCCTACTCGCGCGAGCTCCTGATGGCCAATTAGCAGCGTTCGCAAATACCGTAAACCGCCCTCCTGAAGCTGTATTCTCATCTGTCGCCGAAGTCGTTTCGGAGGGAGTTGTGAAGCCCGAGGGCTCCTTTGGCTGAAGCTCCATAGCGATATCCTCATTAGCAGATCCTGCGGAATGGATCGTCACGTCGGAGGATACGTCCCATTCTGTGTCGTCAACGAAGTTTGCTAGATCGGGTGTGGTATCCCAGTCGACGATCTGCGCGCCATGGGCTTCATGGATGTGTCCGAAGACGTGTAGGCGGGGTCGGAGCTGGGGGAGACGCCTGGCTAAGACCTGGCATCCGACGTTGTCTCCCAACTTGACGCGGTCAAAGACTTTGTAAGGTGGGCCGTGGGTCAATCTATTCAAATGATAATGAGTGCCGTGTCGCGCAAACCGTGTTACCTTACAGTATGTCTGTAGGCGGGAGTCTGGATATGATTCCTAGAGCAGTTGTCTGGATATGTTTGACAAAAGGAAACGCAGTATGAATGACCTACCCTCCGCTTCGTCTGAGGTGTAATTGAAGGCCCAATTGAAGAACTCGGGCGACCACTTCAAATCGTCAGTGATACGATCGACATTGGTAGGCAATACTCACCGGCGAGCCATACACGCTCCAAGTCCTCCCATCAACTCGAAACTCGTATCGTTCATCCTGGAGATATACAATTCTATGTCGCTTCGCTTTATCGCCTTTCAGCATGTCTAAGATGGGCTCCAGAGGCTAGAATTTGCGTATAGAGGCAGCTCGCAATGTGAGCTACATACGTTACACACCTGTTTACCCCTTGTATGCCACCGATCGTGATTCGTCTCGTACCAGTCGTTGTGAAGAGGTAAATCGTGGTTTCCCGCAATAATTCTAGGTATTCTTCAACTCATATCACGGGCTGATCGAAACGAAAAGTATTCACATTTTGTGGGCATGCGGAAGCTTGTATAACCACTCCATCGTGCGTTTGAAGTGCTCTACGCTTCCTGTAGGTGTAAGATCTCCACTATGAAGCAAGACGTCGCCGTCTGGGACGTTGAATGTCCTCGAATGGGTGTCGCTGATGCAGATGAATCGCGTCCAGGAGCCGTCTTGTGTGGGCTTCGCAGGAATCTGGGCCGGATCATACTCAAGGTGGACAATCGCGTCCGCGGAAGTCAGGCTCGACGGAGAGTACGGTATGTCGGACGACGTTGAAGCTTCAGTGTCGTGGTGTAGGAGAAGGGGGGAACCGCTTCTTCCTCCCATGAGACTCTTCAAGTGATTTCGTAGACTCATGGCGACAAACCGCGGTCGTAGTGGAGAGACTCGAATGTTTCCGAGGGTAATCTTCCGTAGCGGTACTATGGCTAAGCGCCAAGGCGCCAAACGCTTGAAGTCCTTGTCGGAGAAAGTGAAAAGCGCCAATCAGATTTTTCGATGACCGACACGCGACCAGCGCTTGATCAGAGCCTGGTCAATAGCGGGGCAGCATCTTATCTGTTCTGATCAGATCCATCGGCCCGGGTCAGTCAGCTCCAAGAATGGTAGGACCCTGATCAAGACAATGAACTTGATCAAGCTTGATCAAGTCACCCTCTGAGGACCAGCTGGGAGCTCGACGGAGCGCAAACGAACATGGGAGTACTACCGTACTACTGGTAAGTGTTTCCCCAAAGCATGCACTACTCCCATTGGCTGATAACCAATGCCATCAGTCTTCTCATGCCACCGCGTGACAGACTGATGGATGTTCGAGCATCCGCATGACACTCGTTCCCTCCTTTGCGTTGAACCACACCATATTGCAGCACCACTCGCTCACTGTCCAGCGTTGGGATTTTGTCCCGCACCAGCTCTCATCGCCCACCGTTCCTCGCTTGTCCCGCACCGTTGCTTGTGCATTGCCCGCCGCTGCGCACTTGCCACTCCAGCCCCCGTTGAAAACTGCTGGTCCCCAGTCCGCCCATTCGCTTCACCAGGTTCGCAGTCACCCACCATCGCAGTCGCCCAGTATCGCAGTCGCCCAGTACCGCAGTCGCTCAGTACCGCAGTCGCTCATCGTCCCAATTCCCTACGTCGCCGTTGCCCGCTTGTTCGCCGTTGCTCACTTGTGGGCCTCTCGTTTCTCACCTACCCCTCGCTGCCCGCTGTTCCTTCGTCCCCTCATCCGCCTCGTCGTGCTTGAAGGATGGCAGACCCTGGTACCAGCTCAACAGTGCCATGTCCCATATGTGGCATGCCCTACAAGCAAAGGGGGCTGAACAAACACATGGCGTCGTGTAAGTTGAAGAAGACCAACCGCGCAAAGGACACTGAGTTCCTCGCAAAAGAAAAGCTCCGTGCCGCGCAAGAAATCTTGAAGGCTCGTAACAGAAATCAAGGTAAGTAATTCCGCCGTTGAAAACAGGCCGTTTCGAGCTCACGAATTTGCAAAGCTTCGTCGACATCACAGATCACCTCGCTCCCTCCTGCTGTGCCAGCACCTAACGAATCCCTCGCTTTTCGACCCCTCGATTCCCCCCCTTCTGTACCATCATATCCACCCTCGCCGCCGCCCCTGGACCTTCACGGCGCCGGGGTCGACAGCGATAGCAGCCGCGAGTCGACACCCGGACCGTCGCCTGTATCTGAAGGTTCGCAACACCTGATCGTTTTTGTTTTCCCTTGATCTCATGCAGGATTCCATAGGTGATCAGATTCAGCCTCAGATAGATGACATCAAGTGCAACTATCATCCGTCGAGCCAACGACCAACCACGGTCCATCATTTTCACGAATACGGCCTGAATTCGAAGGCACAACCCGACTACATCATCGATGATGAACCATGGCGACCCTTTCGCACCCGCCGCGATTTCGAATTTGCCTCCATTGCGTTAACGCAATCGCTCAATGAAAACGCTGTCGACACTTTACTTGAGCTCACTTACGGTGCTGTTGGTCGTGACCCTAGCCGTGGGGCTCTGACGCTACAATCTTATAAGGAGATGATGAATATCTGGAAGCTTGCTGCCAATAAAATGCCTGGGGTGTGTAGCTATTAAATGTATATGTGCATGTTGTTCAATAATAATAATATCAAGTTTACGCAACACTCCGTCTCTGATGTATATAAGGGCAAAGTCTTGAGCTATGATGTTTGGCGACGCCCTGTGTGGGATTGGGTCATGAAGCTTGTACAAGACCCCCGTCTTGCCCCTCATTTTGAATGGGATGCCAAACAGCTGTTCAAGTTTGACGGCAAGTCTTGGATACGTTTCCGCGATGATATTGTCACTGGTGATCTGTGGTGGGAGATTCAGGTAAGCCGGGTGTAAGCCACCGTTAGCCTCACTAATAAATGGCTAAACTTCACATTAGTCAACACTACCGAATGATGGAAAGCCCTTCATCTTGATTATATATGCCGACAAAACTCGGCTTTCAACTTTCGGGACAGCTAAGGGCTATCCTGTCATTGCCCGAGTGGGTAATTTGAATATCAACATCCGTAATGGTGAGGGACCAGGTGGTGGCTTTATGGTGGGATGGCTACCAATTGTGAGTAAAGTGATTCCATAAGTTGTTCACCGCTAATATACAATATGTAGATTGAGGAGCTAGCGCCCGAGAAAGGCAAAACGAAATGGACAAACCATAAAGCAACCATATATCATCTTGCAATGGGGGTCATCCTGGAGGATATCATTGCTCACTCTCATACTGGCTTTGCGGTAAAATGCGGTGATGGTGTTCAGCGGAGCTTGTATCCCTGTGTTCCCATAAAGTCTGCCGATTATGAGGAAGAGTATGGGCTCTTATTATGTCTTCTATTCATCCTTGCTAACTCAATGTTTAGCTGTGTGATGACATTGACAAGGGGGACAGGTTCATACTGCCCTTGTCCAATTTGCTTGGTCCCAGAGGATAAGTTGGCCATTCATGATACCACTTATCCACTCCGTACCCAAGCTACTATGAAGAAGGTATATGACGATGCCATGGCAATGAGAACTGTAGAGGAGTCCAATAATTTGCTCAAGAACTATGGTCTCCGAGGAATTGATGTGAGTGATCTTTTCCTCCCGAAATATCATTATTGACTTGGTGTAACTTGTAGAATGTATTTTGGAAAATTGCCAACTCCGATCCTTATCGCAGTACCTCATTTGACTGTTTGCACACATTTGATGGTGGACTGTTTGATGATCATCTCTTTAAACAAATCCTCCTCCACGTTGATGCTCTTGGTCGAAAGTCTTTAACGGCCCTTGATAATCAGTTTGTTTATTCATTGATATATGATTACCCAATATTGACAATCAAAATTTCATTGTCAGGATGATGGCCTTTCCTCGGTGGAGCCGCCTTGGTCACTTCAAAGCTATTACCACATTGTCATTTAATGACGGCTCCAAGAGTGAAGATATATCAAAGGTGAAAGATCATGCTAACTAAATATCTGCATGGTACTGATACAACAACAGTGTATTCTATTTGCAGCACACAATATTCTCACCCGGCAGGTTGACCATGCAGGATATATCCTTCTCAAATGCATGCGACACTATATCAACTTGCGGATGTACGCCAGTCTGCAGGTTCATACCTCTGAGACGATTTCCGCTGGTCGAGAGGAAGTGAAACAACTGTCACTACTTCTTCAGGTATGTTCTCTTCTTAGATGTATGATTGAAATTAACAGTGTCAAGGAGTATCAAGAAAAGACAAAACCAGAGTTTCGCAAGAGTTGGAACTTCCCCAAAAACCATCTCTATGTTCATTTGTTTGACGATATTGAACAGAAAGGTGCAACACGCAACTACAGTACGAAGCCCTATGAGAAATCACATGGCGGCTTGAAAACCACGTACCGCAGGCGGACCAACTTCAAGAATATTGCACCTCAGGTGAGTAAAACTATGCATTCTTGACATATGCTAAATTACTGGTGCTTGTAGATCTTGTTGATCGACCACCTGAAACAGGTTTCTGACTTTATATGGGATGAAATCAATGTTCTCGATGCATCCAAGAAACTGGTTGCTCCGACTCCAGCACCTGAAGATGAAGATGCTGAGGACGATGATGTTATTGCATCACCATCTGGGCATTATTCACTTGGTTCCCGTGACAAGCCCATCACACTTGCAGATGTTGAAGCAAATCATCAAGGTGATGCTGCATTTGAGCGGTTCCGATTGCGATTGGTGGAATTTCTCAACAGAGAATTGGATGTGGAGAGACAGCCAGGACATCGGTACCTCCGAAACCCAGGAGACCAACTGACAAAGGTATGCTTTTAACTGCCATACATGGAATTCACATCTCAGTATTACCAAGATTCACCCTGGAAAATACTTGACGGTCAACTATGAGTCAACAGTTGACTGGCGAGAAGACACCGACTTGCTCCGATGCAACCCAAAGTTCCAAGGAGCACCACGGTATGATCATGTCATAATCAAGACTGCACGGCCAACAACACTTGGAACGGACATCGTCGCACAGCTTTTGATGATATTTACGATTACGGTGAACCAGGCCACATACGATATTGCTCTTGTCCATTCGCTTGACCGACCATCTGGCATTAGACAACAGAAAGACATTGACTTGCAACTCCTTCGCCTTAGAGCACGTCCTCGGAAATCTGCGGAGTTCATCTTCTTATCCTCTATTCTACGAGGTGTGTTGGTGGTCCCTGACTTTGGTCTGCAAGGTGACCACTTTCTTGTTGATACAGTCGATGGTGATATGTTTCTTAGGTACCGGTTTCTATAAGTAGGATATTCTTTACAAAATTTACAAAGTGTTTATGATCTTGAATATGCATATGTACCAGCAAAGACAGACGAAGAGACAAAGGATTCATCCTCGATAAAGTACGGGGGGTTGGGGACTTCGCAATTTCCTATTTGCGTGCATTTTTGTGGGTTTCAACGGCGGAGTCGGCACATATTTCTCGACGTAGAAGAGAAAATCCTAATATGAGGTGTTAGTATGAGCCCGATTCAACCACACGCCAATAAGAGTCTGACGTACACCCCGTAGTCTTGACGGACTCCATTGGTATGGATCCATAAACCGCTGCATGCTTATGCCCGTTGTGGCAGCCTGACTGCCCGCAACTTGCTCTTCCCAAACGTAAATATCGCCGGCATGCACTTGATGCTGCTTGCTGAGGCAATGTTTCACCTTCCGTAAGTGACCTGTTTCAACCGCATACAGTATCTTCCGCGCGTCGTGTGTAGTTTTCATATGGACGTTGGTGCAGGTGGTGCGTTGGCTGAGGACACCCATGGTAAATGGCAAACCAAGATAGAGAAGGTTCAATGGGCACCAGTCAATGGAGTCGCGTATCATCGGCACGAGAAAGTAACGGTGTAAGATGCAAGACATTCAAGGCCGGCCTCGATTTCGGACTTAATTACCCACTGGGCCTATTATATACAAATGTAAGTGGTCTTTATCAATCCACACGTATAGAGGACCACATACTGAACTGCGTGTTTGACGGCAGGCGTCATTGCATCATCAATAACACCCGAACAGCTGTACTTCAGGACACATCACGACGACACCACCATACACGAGTTGATCACGGCGGCACCACATGTCCAAGTCGCACAGAGCCATTGAACACGCACTATCAAAGGTCATCGTATAAATTGAGCCAGTGAGTTGGTTTCTAGTTTGTGATTCAAGAACCACTTACTCGTTCGATAATCCCCTCGCACCATGCCCAATCCTGACTCGTTTAGCGATTCAGACCCGTCTGACACTGACGTGGCCGCTGTGGATCTCAGCCTCCCCGGTCCTGAGGCTAGCCCGGGAACGCTTCGTAAGGTACGTGCTCATATCTACTGTATTCACCAGTCAGATCAACTATACTGACGAGCTACTCACTCGCAGAGGCTTGAGGATATGCAGCTGCAGCTAGCAGCACTTGTCGTCGATAAGGACAAGGCCGCCCGCGAGAATGCCACTCTCGTGGCAGAGAACATGGATAAACGGGGCCGAGCAAAGAAAAGTGTATCCATGTCGATCCCCGATGCCGACGACGCGAAGGAGTTGGGAAAGAAGCTGGCCATCATGTGTGAAGCTTGGTCGGATTCCAATTCCTTCCTAAAGCCACGACCTGATCTTCATCCCAACTCCGAGGAACGCTACAGCACTTTCGAAACGTACAAGCTCGGCATCACGTCTGCGATCTACGACTTCTTACCAAAGAAGTACCACAGTTTCCTACAGTCACGAAATGATTGGTGTAGCCTGGTGAGTTCCCACTTCTTATCGGAGTAGTATTAGGTCTGACACGAATCAACTAGCTTCGTAGAAAGCAGGGAGAGGGTCGGGCGGACGCCCTCAAGTATCTAAAGAGGGCCGCTCCTCTTATCTTCAAGGAATATCCCATCCCCGCGAGCGATTGGGCCTCACCTGCCACACGAGCCAGCTCCACCATCATCCAGTCGCTACTCAAGTTTCCAGGTGATAAAAAATACCCTGAAGTTCCCCCTCTTGTCTACCCAAACCTTGAGGCGAGCCCTAAAAGGGTCTTTTGCAATCCAATAATTGGCCGGGTGCGTGAAGTACCGTCGCCGCAATAACACTAATACTGACCAACTGTAGGTTTTGCGGGTTATCCTCTTCGGATTCGCATCACTCGATAAACCCACGGTCCATACGTCGACGCTCGGAAAACTGTGGGGCATAAACGAGCTCACTCCGGCCTCTCTCGCGTTCGCAGTTATTGCGGTATGTCCGTCAATTTCGCCGCCATTTGATTTGGCTTACACGCGGCTATTAGGCCGTTTTTCTACTTTCACCTGACAGCTCACTGAACGAGACTGGCCTTGTTAGCCTAATCCCCTACCGCGAGTATTATTACAAACTCAAAGGCACCCTCATGCTCCACGCCGACTCAGCGCCCATACGCAAGGCGTTTCGCATCCATCAAGAAATTGTATTCGCAGGAATTACCTACGACAGCGCGGCATCAGAGGCAGTGAACGCTGCCCCAGAAGGACAGCATGGGGTCAGCTCCCTTTGCGAGGCCCTCCGGGATATCGATAGCGACGACGACGACGACGAAACCATTCTACACACAGGTACCAGGCATGTCGAGCTCGAAACGTTCGACCTCAGCAATGTAACGGAAAGTGACGGCGACGAACCGGCCGACCCACCCATCGACGCAGCATTTGCGGCCCCACTCGAACAGCCGACTCTCACTACCACACCTGCAGCACACGATACCCCCATCTCTGCGAATCCTAAGAGGGGCGGGAACAAGAAGGGGCGCGTTGGTGGTCGAGGACGCGGCACAGGACGCGGTGCGAATCATGCTGAGGTAAATCAAGACGTAGCCCCGCCCCGCCGTGTGAGTGGTCGTACACGTGCGTCCTAACTCTGAATCATAGATACATGTCCCGTACTCTCCCCCCATCGTCCGCTTTGCCCATCGTTGTAATGAAAATTCCACTCTCTCTTTTTAGTAATAACCTGAGAACTCTGTCATACTTATGCGAGATAACAATAATAATAACAGTACTATAGACTAGTGGTAACTCTCGTAATCATTCTACACTATAACTAGGGCAGGTCCTTGGTTCGATTCTCGCAGTGACCCAGTAATGGTCCAGCGTGTGAATGTTGATCAAAAGGCGCCTAATTGGTCAGACATCTGGTCGGTTATCATTTTGCTTTTCATTGGTCGGGCTTAATCACTTGATCAGGCTTATCAGTGCTCCCAGATTTGGTCATGCTTGATCATATCTTATCGACTATATCTTGCTTGATCAGCCTCGGCTATTCTGCGCTATGATCAGAGACTGGCGCCTTGATCAACCCTGATCCGTCCCAAATTCCCGACGATAAGGCCCTGATCAACTTAATCACATTTGATTACATGATACCCCTTGATCCAACTTGGTCAGGGGCTTTCTATTTCTCCGACACTTCTACCAGCTCGCTTCTCAAAATTTAATTTGGCAATTGAACTTTCTGAAGTTGCGGCTACATATTACAGGATTTAGATGATTAACTGGCGCGTGCACCACTCTCCTCCTCATGGGTCCCGACTTCCGTCTGCTGCATTGAGTGCCTTGGTGAGTGTCTTGTCCCCAGCAGAACGCTTAGCCTTCTTTGCTTGTCGGTCTTCGGTATCTTCGACGGGGACATTCTGAGTCGTATTCTTTCTCTTCTTTGACTCAATACCTGCTTGATCGTCCTCGGGGTTCTTCACGATATTCAATCTAGACTTGTCGTCCGTCGGCCAAGGAAGATCGAGTGCCAACTTGAAGATAAGTTCCATGTCGTCTTGCCGCTGTTTCTGTGTGGGTGGGGGTGGCAATGAGGATAGATAATCTGGACGATCTGAAAGTATGGAAGGGGGTTTTAGTCTGCGGCGCGCACCAGCTTCTCTTTGACTATAGTCCATCAGAAGTCTCAGGATCGTATGTACAAACCGTGTAAGTGGCTCATTTGCAAATTCTAAGGGAGGGCAGGCGTTGAATCCAATGTGCCGTCCAGCCGTTACTGCCAAACATTTCCCTTGGCCACCCTTCGCTTCTCCGTAGTTGGTATACTCCTCGAAAATGACGTGGATAATTTTCTCGAGCTCATCGACTTTGTTGTGAGGGAGGTAGAGGAGGCCGTAGTAAAGCACCACCCAGAGGAAAGACTCTAGGTCGTCGCTGACTTTGTGGGGAAGCCCCGTACTGCCCAATAGGTCGATGGACATAAAGTCCCAAGTACCCTACATAGCCATAAGCAACGGATACGATTCAGGTAGCAATGCATGACGTACTACCCGCTCCGAGGTCACACTCGTAGTCCCATGTTCCTCCCCATCGGCCTTCGCCGCCATATCCCAGTCGATCAGGAGACCACCGTTCGATAACAGTAGAATGTTCCCCCCACTCACGTCGCGATGCAATAAATTGCACTTTTCGAACGCCTGTCTATGCCCTGGTAATAAATTAAGACCGATAACGAGGGGAATCAAAACACCAGACATACCCTGAAATGCATCGTACACGGCTTTGAACATCTCTTTCGACGAAGAAAAGCGCTCGAGGGGCCGACCAACTTCCAATACAACGAAGCGAACATGGGCACGCTCAGCAATTTCCTTTTCACCACTTCTTCCGGTAGCGTATAACCCTGTTTGTGTGACCTGGCCGGGGAGAACACCTCCGCATATCAGCGTCGGAACGTGTTCTACCCCCTTGTCGTTTAGGTCTCGAAGTATGTCGATTTCCTGGCGCAACGCGGTGGAGCGCCATTGTTCTTTTAGGAACATGATCGGAGCATCCTTGGGGGCGTTTTCCACGCCGTCGGTCACTTCCAATGCTGGATAGCCTCGCGTCGCCCGTCCAAGTGGCAAGTCTGGATCGGCGAAGGATCCCCAAACAAGAAACTTGCGGGGTCTCGGCTTATTGGGCCTTTTACCGCCAGCTTGCTCTCGGTCGTCGTGAACCTCCATCTTGAACACAGGGCGTTCGTACCTCGGATTTGGGGCCCACTCCGAAAGACGTTCGTGAGCGACCTTGGTTTCAAGTTCGTCTGCAACTTGGACGGTAGGATTGTACCCCCTTCCAGCTTGGGTCATTTTCGAGAACCTCGAAAAGAACCGAATGAGAGGAGTGCAATCGTCCGTGAAATCAAACCGTTCCGAGACTAGGGCTCCAGATCTATCGAACCGAATGAAGCGGGCATAGGGGTAGTAGATGTAGACGATGAATAGGTGCGTTCGGTGTTGGCGAGCACAGAGATCGACCACATAGGCTGCGAGCTGGTCGCGAGTCCGCTTTGCTTCATAAGAGTCATCCTCGAAGGGCGCGTCGTCTTCGTCGTCATTGAATAACTCTATCATTGTGTCATCAATCCCCACACCAGCTAAATGGCCATCGACTTCCATCGTGCTGCTTTCCTCGTGTACGTTGATGACTGGTCTAACCTTCAAGCCATGTTCGGAGTCGTGGTCTGGCCCGGGGCGAGCTGGACTCTCCACGAGTTTTATTCCGGGAAAATTATAGCGCCCAAAAAACTCCATCTATAAGTAGCAGCGTGTATTATCAGCGATACTATATAATCATATAATGGTGGAGTTGAGACTTACAAACATCTGGGTCATAACCTCTGCGCTTGCTGGTTTATTTCCGGCAAAGAACTTCTTATCAATCCTTGGTAATTTCTCTCTCTTCTTCTTTGTAAATTTCTTAGCCATTGCGAGCTTGAAGAAGTTATTAATCGTGCAAGGACCAACCCAGCGTCCTGACATGTCCGAATCCTCTGACATCCCTTCTCTCTTGCTTAACAGGCCGAGGATTGTACGTTGAAATTTGGGGTAATTTCGAGAGGTAGCTCGAATAGTTGAGTCCTTGATCTACGGTGGTCGAAAGTGAAGAGGTGCCATGTTATGCCACCGTAGTACTAGCTATAGTGGTTGTGGCCAACTTGAAGTGCGAGCACACGTGACGGCGCATTCATTTCCTTTCTTGTCCCCCTTAACGCTGGGTTTCAAAATTGTGCTGTGTCAGTGCCGGCGTACCAGGCTCATAGTGCGAGATCTCTCATCTACGAAGGGAACACCAGATCTATACACACGTTCCTATTTTATACGAACGCTCAAGTCTCTATGTTTCTTTCTCGAATCGTGTATCAAATTGGTGATTCAGTGCACGTTCTTTGGGGGACGCTGCCAGGGGTGCAGATATTCTACTCCTCACTACACTTCTGTCCTTGTGTCACTGATCGTTCAATATCTGGTTCATTAAGCCATCGAATAAATCCCTAAATGTAAGATTTTCTAGTCGTGAATTGGCGTTTATGTGACTAGCCCGTTCGTAAGAGAAACTCGAGGAGTTTTGAGCGTACCAAGATGAGCTAACCATGCGAGGAATATACGAGATAAAGCACCCATTTATACGCTATAAGATCACCGCCCAAGTGCATAGTGCGAGGAGACTAAAAAACGTTGGATAGAGTGTACTTGAGGCAGTGATTACTTCTGGAGGTATATACTTGGCGCGTCTCTGCATAGTTCAGTCCTCATTATAGGCATGTCTCTTTCCCTTCATTCAAATCTTGTACCAATTCTCTACGCTACCTCAATGTTATAATTGCTTGGCTGAGCTTAGGCTCCTGTAATCACGTGATGCGCTTCACTTGGCACCCGCTGGAGCTGCAATTTCTGGTCCCCTGCGTTGGAATCAGCGTAGAACCTCCAGGACAGGACGGCACGTCGACCGAAGAGCAGGTTTGAAACGTTCCTTGACCTGAGGTATCAACAATTGCTGCTTTGGCACTCATAGCGTTGACTTATCATCATTTCAGCAGAACAGATTCATATCACCTTCCTTCGTTTCAGGGATTCTTCTTCATCTCGAGAGGTTTAACGGACCGAAAGGAACGTATTCTTCTCTTGCTCACCTGGGACGACGTCGAGAGCCTCTGCAAGACCATTGAACACTCTTTGCCAATTGCTAGTGGCAACCATTTGGCGGGCTTGCTCGTGATTGCAGTACATCTGACCTTGGAGTTCAATACGAGGGAAGGTAGTTTTGTGTCGAGATTTCTTCGGTATGTCGCTGGCTCGTTCAATGGGCTTCAATTTGACAGTCGAAAAAGCTCGTAGCTGTTGCCAGTGATTCTTATGGAAGCCAGGCATTCAGCTCAAATGCACAGACGGAAATCAAGTCGGGACGAGGATGATGCCCACGATATAATCAAGCCCTCGGCGGCGACGTCTGTATCCTTTCCAGACTCAGATGTGGACTCTTCGAGGACTCGGGTGAACTCTTCGCCAACGCACCCCCCTCATATCAATGGCTATGCTCGCCCGAATGTACCGTCGCATCCACCATCGTCTGCAGGTCCCTTTCGAACGGCATTTGTCCCCGCGCGTAGCCCGTCCTTGCCAACTCCCAATGGCCATGCTGCCAACGGAATCGGTCGAGCACCTACATCTCCGCTGAACAACCGAACCTCCCCATCTCATGCACGAACGCTCTCACATTCGCTGACCCCCACGTACATACATTCTCTTAACCAACCATATGGATCTGCACATGGGTCTGCTGCACATGGCCCTTCACTCAACGGCCATACATCTGCGCACTCGCGCACGAGATCAATATCGACGCCTTTCTCCCCACCGATCTCCTCGCCTCTGGCTTCGTCTTTTCCTCCCCAATCCCAGTCGATCCCCTCCCTTCCTACATCCGCTCCGCCAACAAAACAGTCGTTCCCTAGTTTCGCTGCGTCTATGGCTTTCCCTGAGACTGAAGAGACCCCGCCTCCCGTCCAAGCACCAGGATCACCTAAAATCGGCTCAGGTCGTCGGCACGCTCGCTTGCACTCGCGCAATCTCTCGATATTCTTTCCGAGACCAGGATCGCTTCCTACGAACTCGATAGCAGAGGATGGAGCGCAGGAGGTAGAGGTACACGTTGAGGATATCGAGGCTCCTGTGAGCACAATCCCAAGCGCTGAATCTAACGTTAGCTTCCCCCGTTCGTCCCGCCAACCGCCGACTCCCCTCGGCGCGGGATTCACGTTCGGTGCCCGTGCGCCGCCTGGTGAACTCCCCGTCCCTACTGCAATGTCTCGCTCCTCCTCTACCGGCTCGGAGTCTCATTCCCGAAGAGGCCATCATCACAAACACTCGATGTCGCATAACTTCTTCTCATTTCTCGAACCCGGGGCTAACGGCCATTCACACCAAGGTGAAGAGGAACTACACACCCAACCGACACTTACGCCTGTTTCTCCTTGGACTCCGATCTCTCCTTTCCCAAACTCGGCTACATCCATGTCCCCCAATCCATCTCCTATGTCATCCGTCGGCACTGATTTGCCTCCGCAGACCGGAGATGTCCCCCATTCACATAAAATGCCTATCAAATACGTAGACGATAGACCCGTTGGGTTGACGGGAAGCGGTCCCAAGGTAGTTGGGGTGCTACAATTCGTACTAGGTGCTTCGTTATGGGTAACTGGCCAGCAGATCGGCTCATTATCGTCTACCGGCCTCGGGTATTGGGCCGTTTTCGATGCGTTTGGAATCGGCATCGGTGTCTGGGGAGGGAAGCATCTATCTCAGCCAAGCAACGCTGCAAGCTCGATAGACAAGGAACGGATACGACGACCATACGGGTGTGTATCTCTCTCTTCTTTGAGGACCGTGTCTTTCTTTGTGAAATTCATTCGTCTCAATGTAGGAACGCTCGAGTAGAAACCGTTCTTATGTTCGCTCAAGCAGTGTACCTGATGTTCTCTTCCGTATACGTATGCAAAGAGACCGTCGAGCATCTCCTTCTGAGCGCAGGCGCTGGTGCAGGAGTTGGCGGCGGAGTGGGTAGCGGCGGTCATTCAGAGGGGCATCATCATCATCATGGCGGTGGAGAGGAGCATGGTGTTTTCGTTGGGTAAGTTCTGCCATCTCCTTGCCTATCTCCCGTCGTTGTCTATAAGGCTTACATAAGTTCTACAGCATTGATTTCCCTATCTTCCTTACCATCTTGACCGTCTTTACCATGCTCCTAAATGGCGCGGTCTACCGCAATCACTTCAAGCTCCTGCACAGTACGTTCATCACATTCATCACCTTGCTCGTGAAATGATGTGCATACTTTGACAGTAACGGGGAATCGCATTCCTTCACTCGGCTCAACCATACGCAGCGTCACTAGGCTATTCTCCAGGCAGTTCGGAACAAGCTATGCCCACGAGTATGACGAACCCCCGACTTCGCTGACTGGCGAGCTCCTATCCAATCCTTACATCTGCTCCCCGCTCCTTTTTGCCGCGGCCTTATTGTGTGTCGCCCTTGGCGTCGATGGGTACGTTCTTCACTTGCACAGATATGTCGACATTCGTGGTTCACTAACACGCACGTTTGTGTATTCCGTAGTTCTCAGCACCAGATGTGTGACCTTGGATTGGCTTGTTTGATTACAGTCATCACGTTCAATGTAGCCTACAAAGCATCAGTCGTTCTTGGTACTGTCCTACTTCAAACAAGTCCTCCACGGAGCTCTTCGGCTGGCGGCCAGATGGATGCCTTTCTCCGGGTCATCAAAGAGGTAAGACTGCCTTCTGACCTCCCAGTCGACACATCACCTCATCACGTTTCTTTCCACTCCCTAGATCGAACGGCATCCTCAAGTAATCCATCTCACTCCACCTCATATCTGGCAGCTTACTCCATCGCCTGCCACATCGTTGTCGTTATCATCATCGAGCACGAGCTCGCCAAGTGCCGAATCCCTAGTGGTGACCCTCGAGCTGCATGTTAGGGATAGCCTCGGCGATGACGATGTCTTGCGGCTGACTAGATGGGCTTGGGAGAAGTGTGTCAGCTCGCTCCGCGCGAGAGGGCAGGATTCTGGTGTGGGCGACGCGGAAGTTACAGTCGGGGTCGTACGCGGATAGAAGTGACTGCATAAATACACAATACTATACATATCTTTATTCGACGGACATCATTGGATTTCCTGGGCTGCCACTGCTACATACTTGTCGCTCTGCTATTTATCGGTCGTCGTTTGCTGCTTCGAGATTGCATCAACTCAACTCTACTTTAACCTTTTGCCACCTGGGCAACAGTTCAAAATCAGATCAAATGTCACAAAGCTAGATGCCGATAGTTCTAAGTTATTATAAGTAGGGAAACATGCTTGGGATGCGAGGTCCGTATGAGGAAACGATTGGATGTGATGTAGGGTTATACTATACTAGAGTCATGATGACACACCGTCCATTAAGCTATATAAAAGAGCGAAGAAACCGTTCATATAACAGTACGAAGTCGTTAGCGAGAGAGAAAGATCCACATGGAGACAGAAAGCAGAGGTCCACACCCAAGAACTATATATAATCGTAACAAACTAAGCTCTGCGGACGAGAACATCGTCGATAGCGTCGTTGATAACCTTCTTTCGAGATGTTAGGTCCATCCCAAACTGTTCTTCCAGCTGTCTTCGGACCTCTCGTTTCGTGACTGCGTTCAGATCTGCAGTGTGTAATATGGCTTGTACTGCTCGTTGCAGGGCGGCATCGGATGGTTCTGAGTCGAATCCTTCAGGAGCTTGGGTTAAGGGAATAGCGACATCCAGATAATTTGTTAATGGTCGCGAGGGCGCCGGCTGGTAAGCCATACCGTATTGCGACTGAGGAGTGTTACGGCCAGATTGATAACCAGGAGGGTTCATCATGCCCCCTTGAGACGGTGAATGGCTACGGGGCTCGTAGTACGTTTCTCGGCCATAGATGGAAGCTGTGTGTGATTCAGGATAGCCCTCATTCTTGAATTTCTGGGGAGGGACCCATGAACCAATGCTATGATTCGACTCTTTGTCCCAAAGTTCGTTTTCCTGTTGCTGCATGTTAGCCAAGTGCGATGTATAACGAAGAGTGCCATACATATTCGGTCCATGACTTGAGGGGAATAACGCGAGGATCGAACTTCCCTTCGTCCTACAGAATGAAGGATGAGAACTAGGACTTCTGGGGGCTTCAAAACGACTTACGTGAACAATCATCTTCTTCCCAGATTCACCCATGACGAGACGAGTAGCACCCCAGGAGAAATCATCCATCTTCCAGAACGAGTATAATGGCAGGAAGAACGAGAATGCTGGAATGGCAAGAATGTAAAATATCATCCAGCCGATCATGTCCCATTTTCGCCGCAAGATAAAGACGAGCGCTTGAATACCATAAATCGCAGCAATCATGATCAACGAGATTGTCGGGATAGTTCTGCCCAACCCTGCCGTTAAGTAGATGAGGTAGGCAATCTAGGTGTATAATCGGTGAGCATGCAGTCATGAAGACAGAGGCTTGAATACGCACGTAGGCAACAGTAACAGGTTGCGTGATGGTAGAAACAAGGTCGATCATGACAACGAACCGCATGGAGAAGCAGCAGAAACCGCAGAGCTGGTCTAAGAAGACAAGTTCACCTAGATTGTGGACAGTAGAATTGATCCAACGGCGACGCTGCGAGAGCAAGACCTTCCAATCATCTGGCGCGACGGTGTAAGCATGGGCATCTCGAACGAATTGAGTCTTGAAGTTCGGGAAATGCTTGAGCAACAGGGTCGTGAGGTAACGATCTTCACCAAGATGTAGAAGGTTCTTCGTATGGAGGGTGTCAACGCGATTCTCGGAATAGTCCTGAATCAGCTGATTCGAAATGATGAGAGGCTTATGCGTGTCGGGTGTTCGTAGACGATAGAGGGTGAAACAACCAGGAAGACAAGTCACCGAGCCGAATAAACTTTCGAAAGCTTTGGCCATATGATGGGATATGAAGTATTCGTAGACCTAGTACGAAGTTAGGATTGTTTAGAAGGGACAAGACTACCATATCTCACCTGCATCATAGTAATAATTGACTGTTTAGCGTTCGAAAGCTCCGTCTCTCCACAGACACCAAGAAGTTTCTTGTCATGAATCATGCTAAACGTACCAGTCAGCAACCAAGGCGAGTAAAACCTACGAAGAACTTACGCAGATATAAGACGGTTGACGGAGAAGGGGTCCACAGTTGTGTCGGCGTCGATCATGAACAAGTACTCGTAGAAAGTTGGGTTGACACCAATGACGTTCTTGATTTGATGGTACATCTCTAGCTCCAGCGGATTCATGGGGGCATTAAAATGAACCTATCACAGGATTAACCAAGTGAATTAAAGAATGCAGGCAAGTACGAACCTTGTTCAAGAAGCGCATCAAAAGCATCTGTGAGTCACGTTTACCACGATTACCAGGTCTCGACCGTTCAGTCGGCTTCCCTATCTTGGCCACCACCAGGTATGGGACGACGTGACCGGCGCATTCATACAGGCCTGAGTATACCTTGCCCATGTTATGTTGTTTGGCGCCTTCACCGAGGGAGAGGAAACTCAATGGCTCCGGATCAAGATTGGGATCAGCACCGAGAATGTCCAGCACGATACGAGGGGTAGGCCTGTCGTTTCCGGAACCAACAATCATACCGTCACAGATGATGAGTAGGAGCTTGCGTTTGTCATCGTATTTCATTTGAGCCAGAGAGTCGATGGTACGACGAAGAGAAGAATCGCCTTCCGTATAACATGGAACTTGACAAATGACAAACTTGTCATGATCTTCTGGTGCGCGAGGCGCAGAGAAGTTGACAGAAGCCAGGAACTTGAATCCGATGATCGATACCATGACGATAGAGAGACTCAACAGGATGTAGGTAGCGAATTGACATTGTGCGGATTCACGATTGTCGACCTTGCCTATAGTGAACAAGTTACGTAGGCAGACCTTCTGGCGCGAGAGGACGTCGGGAGGAATATTCAGCGCATCCAACCTCTTTGTGACATCCGTCCCAGCGTGAAGTCTGAAAACATCCACGATGGCAGAGTGCATGAAGTTGGTGTCTGTGGGGGGAGCTTGTGTACCAGAAGGAGCGCGAAGTGCCGGAGGACTTCTCAAGTAGGTCGTGAGGTCATAGACTAGACCCCCGTAAACAGCGACTGAATTCCCCGTGCTGGCCATATTTCTGAGTTCCTTGGGAGTATAACCAACGAAGCCGACGCGGGAATTGTACCGCATCTGAACCATACTCTCGAAATACCAATCGGGTCTCGAGTCGTTGGTGAAGACGCGGAAATCGTGATATTGCGCGTTCTCGTCCGTGTTGTTACTCGAATCCAAGGTGATGAACGGGCTGAGCGTGCCATCTATGCCGTTGCAAAGGGAGCTGACCTATTAGCGAAGTCAACATCGAATGCGACATCTTATAACCGTAAATCATTACCTGCACTGGGAAGATATTGTCTGCGATCGTGCCACCGTACTTAAGAATTGCCTTTTGCGGTACGACGTTGACTATCCTCCCATGAACCTCAGCAACAGAATTTAAATCGAAGACCTCTCCACGAATGGCGGTGTAGATGTTGTTCGGGTTGAGTTGCTGGGAGTGCGACCGGAGCTCGTTCAAGTTGAAGACGTGTTGCGTGGGGCAGATGATCATACCGAGGAAGGCAATGACGAATGTCATGCATCCACAGACGAACCAAATGAGGATATTCAGAGCCAACTTCTCTCGCCAGGCTTGCCGTACGTCCATCCGTTTCATCCGCCCAAGATGCGTTAGGCAGAAGGTGGGCACCCAAAATGTCAACACCCAACATAACGCGACCCATCGCCTTCGAGCAGACGACTCCTTCACTACTTCGGTGGTTTCACCCTCTTGAACCTCACCAGGGAGCGCCTCCTTTTCCAGCAGTCCTTTCTTGTCAGCATTCTGGAACATGTTCCTCGAGGGAGCATAGGATTCTGAGCCGAAATTCGAAACCGAGTCGTCCCGCTGGCTTGTAAACCGACTGCGGCCATCATAGTCTTCACTGCGAAGAGACTTCTGCTCGTCTGCGTCATCGTCGTACATGTCGGCACGTTGGAAAGGGGAAGCGTTGCTAACGAGGGGAAGCGCCTGAGTTGATGGGTTGAAAGGATCAGAATATCCTCCCGCCCAAGGCGAGACATCCCCTTCACCACTAGGGGATCCGTAGGGGCCATATGGATCGCCAATCCCACCAGCCGTAAGGCCGGCACCAGCTTCGGCGTCCTTAATACGATTCCGCTTTTGCTCCTCGACGTCCCTGGACCGGAGCTGGTCCTCCAACCGATGGAAAGCGGCTTGTGACAAGAAAACCTATACAGTGTTCAACTCGTGGATAAAAATACTTAATCATTACGCATACCTTATGCTGTCCAAGCACAATGTCGCTATCGCTCATGCCAAACGCCGTCCTCGCTTGCTGTACTCTCTCTCCGGATGTCCCTTCCGTCACTCCCGCTGCCTCCAGCCCATCCTTGTACCTCTCCGAGAACTCATCCGGAGTCATCCCAACCTCGAAGACATTGATACACCGCCTTGAGATCTCCGCTAGGCCCACGCTCCTCACCTGCCCTTTGACGCTCCTCCCCTCCAGCTGGTTGGGCAACTGGGAGTCGTTCGGATTGACGCAGAAAACATACCAAGACTGACTCTCATCGAACGTCTCAAACAATGTATCGAGCGCGGCACGGAATTCTCCTGCAATACATGGGATACCTCCACTGGCTGGCGCAGCGTCGTCATCGTGTTCATCGTCCATTCCTTCCTTGACCGTCGGCATGCGCTTGATCGTGCCTTTCCTTCTCGTCGAAGGCGCACGCATGGGTTTGACAGGCTGCTGCGCGGCAACAATCGTCTCCTCATTTCGAGGATGGGCTTGAGTCGCGATAGCCTTCGCTGAAAAGAGGCCTTTGATGAAGGGGTTGTTGGACCCAGATCCATCAGCACCGTCCGTTGTGCCGCGCAGGAGGGAGACGAAATCCGGATTCAATGAATCAAGGTTACGTTCAAGGAAGTCTTCCGAAGAGTAAGTGACGGGGCCGTTAAAGTGGTGGACCGTGAAGGTAGGGAATCCAGAACGATCCATCGCCCCAGTCTTGAACAATGAATGGTTACCCCAACGCTTGCCAAACGCCTCAACCATAGTTAAATTCGTCTTCCTCGGGGCCCGACGAGCTTGATCATCCATAATATGAATGAGTCCTCCAGGCTGGTTCTGAAGCAACCTTATACACTCGGAGTTGTCGAAATAAGGAACTTGTGGGACGAAGCGTGAGATGCCCTCGGTGTTGTATTCGTCGACGTGGCTCTCGAAAAGGCGCTTCTGAATCCAGTTCTGCATGCGTTCATTGGCGAAGTTGATACAGAATTGGTCTAGGGAGTTGGGACGGCTGGTGAGATTCTGGGGACCCGGGAGGTCGAAGAGACCGATGAAAGTGGAGAAGTCGTCGCGGCAGAGTCGTTGATTGATGTATTCGTTGAGCCATGCAAATAGCAATGAATAGAGGGTCTTTGCGAGGTCATCCCGATTGTCGGAGGCACCGTCAGGATCAAGGAAGACAGTGCAAAGCTCCTTCTTGACAAGCTTCGTCTTGTAGGACATTGTGGATTCAAGCGCCGAGGGCTGGACGCCCAAAAAGTCTGCAACAACCTCAAGAATGTTCGTGTTACGAACTATAGCGGCGTCTTCGTTGCGAGATCGGTCAATGGTGAACTCCAAATTGCCAAGGTGGAGAATAGCGGCGACAAGTTGGCAGGTCTGCGCAACGAGTCGCTTCGATAGGCCTATAGTCTTGAGAGCAACCTTGAGTTGGTCGAAGCGGACGGCATCGTCGTCCCGTCCGTTGGCGGACTTAGGTGCTGTCCGTTGTCCGAGATATCTGTACGTCATTTTGTCGAGCAGGTGAAGATGCTGTCGCTCTTCGGGCGAAGAACCAGCAACAAGGTAGTAGAATATGTGGAAGTTGCGCTCGCCTGAAGGAGCACCAGCTACCCTATTGCGCTCAAGATAGTAATCCAACGTCTTGATGCCAGACAGTCTGCCGCGCTCCGAGAATTGAAGTTCGGTGTATTTCCCGAAACGAGAGGCATTTGGGTTGAAGAGGGTTCTTGCGTTCCCGAATGTCTCGAGAACAAATTCAGAAGCGGGGACCTGAGTTGCGAGTTTGGCGCCCTTTTTGCCTGGATTGCTCACGCTCAGCTCGAGCAACGTCTTGATGGTGAGTCGTCTATTCTCCGATTTCCCGCTGGCGGTTTCTCCACTGGATAAACCCAATTGTCAGCATCCTCACACGGTCGGTCGTCACCGTCACGCACCTGAAGAGAATACATTGATCCTGCGTTGTCCTTCGCATGTGGTAGTACGCATTGTTGGCAAGTTGAAATATGTGTGGTGGAAGCTTCTCCTTGTGCTCGGACGTATCCCGATATTCCGCGGCATATTTGTTGAGAACGGCATCCGAGTTACTGGCGATGTATTTGTGCGGGTTGACGGCGACAAGAGCAGAAGAGCCGATATTGGTGTAGATATGGTCCGACATAAACCTCTCCCGTAGGCAGGCTACAATCACATCTTCTGTGATGTGCGAGAGCTGCGAAAGGTCGGTCACCGCCTCCAGTTGCTGGTGGACGCTCATCGTTGACTGTCGATTCATGGTGGCGAGAGTCTGGCCACTTCAAAGTCGTAAAAGATACTGCTCGACGACAGCCGCAGCTTCAGAATCCCTCTCCTCTCTTCTAGTGTAGTTCTGCTCACCTTGAGAGACCCTACGACAATTGGCCAAGGTAGAAGAAATGGTGCTTGTTAACCCTGCCGAAACGCCGCGTCGAGTGTAATGGGAAGAAAAGGGAATGTAAACTGCGGACTAGCAGCAGCCCACGATGAGGGCGTGGTGTAGACGGCGGTTGCGACGGAAAAAAAGATCGTGGTGGTGAAGTGGTAAGCGTCTCCCAGCCCGGGGCACTGATGGTCACACATAACTTCCCACGATCTTACGCCTTCGCGGCATCAACTTGCCGTTGAACACCTACGTCCAATGCAAAATCCACCAGAAATGGCAGAGTATCTCAAACAAACAACATGCAAGACGGACCACGACTCGGCGCGTCGGGAGGCGGGGGACTTGGCTAATTTCCAATTTCTCCCCCAAGGTGCTGGATAAGCGCTCAACGTGCCGAACGGCGAGCGGCCAAGGCTGGCCATGAAACCGTCGCCGTGAAACCGCATAAAGTTCGCCTCCGGCATGCCTCCAGGTCCTTTCCTATGGCAAAATCCGTGCTGAAGCCTAGAACTTGCTCAGACAAAGTTTCGAAGACTTTCTCATGCCTCGACGCCTTGAATCTACCCCATCAATGGATTGATGCAAGTTTACTGTTTATCGAGTAATGGCTGCAATGGCACTTACCGAGAATAGTTCTTTCCTGCACCCATGGGCCTGGTGTTGCGAGACACTGATCCCTGCGAGACTTTGCGTAATGTCGCCAGGCTTCCTTTCAGACGTTCAGAGCCAGATGAATAGCTAGACGGTGAGCTATTGAATGCTCCAGGTTATAAACAGTGCTGTATCGTTCCCGACGGCAATATCGCGAAATCACCGCCCGCATGATTCCGCAAGGCCATGTATGTTTTGCACAATGACGGCCCAACGATCCGCATATGTCCACGACGCTCCTCTGTACTCGCACTATCATACCGAGCTGGGTCCCCGCTATGCTGCTTCGAAAGACCCCGAACCATTCGAACTATTGGGCGTAAACCCACAGCAGGTACTCACTCGACGCTGACGTACATAGAGACTGGACAGTCGAGTCGGAGCCTTCGATTAAAGGATTGCCAGTACGTCGTCGTGATCGTAGAGAGCAGACATTTTGTTGACCACGGACCAACTATAGAAGAACATCGGTAAAGAGTCGAAGATTAGGCACCTTGTTAAGTCCCATTGACAACCTCCCGCCCGCCCCCCCTCTGGGTATGCGAGAGCACAGAGAGACTCCCATCGTTGGCATCGACGTCTAATGCCATGGACTCCTGGCCTAGCGTCTTCTACCGACACCCTCTGGCCGATGTCTTCTACTGTTCACCCACCCGGTCGTCCTCATATGCTAAGTCGACTGTCCAAGTACGTGCGCGCATTGCTAGCTGATGCATGGTTTGTCTCTTCCGTTTCTTCGTTGCCATCTGACACTTGAATTATCTAGTTATTCTTTGCAGAACCGAAATCGACGTTTCTCCTAGGTTACGTTGGCCCGAGCAAGGAGTGCGATTGCGAGCTATACTCTATGACCATGCATGGTCATTTTCTCATCCATGAGACAACACCCGGAACTCTTCGGCAACACGGAACTTCTTTGCGCATTGTCGTCGTTGGGTTGAGTCGAAGAATGTCGAAGCGTCGAAGCGTCAGATAGCTCCAGGCGCCCTTGGAGGTCTCGCATACGCTATTCGTGAGGTCCCAGCCGACAGCACTTAATACTCAAGCGAGGACCCCACAATATTCAACCTGTTTCGCAAGTTTGCAGCTTTAGCAAGGTGCGTGTAGGCTACAAACCAACGTTCATAGGCGTTCGTGATAGGTTAGCCACCACCTAGGTCTGTTTCCTATACAGTCCTGCAACGCTGCAGCCATGATAAGACACTCAGGCTCGTAGTTTCGTGATCGCGGGCCCCCTTCGCCGTTGTGCTTCGTCTCAACTGATGTAAGTTTCTCGGATAAAAGCCAAGCTCCACCCCCAATACAATTGTGGTTGACAATATGGGGTAAGTAGCTCATTCACGATATGATGTACCTCCGACACCAACTGCGTCGTGAATACTCTAGATCGCGATTCGCGATGTCATCTATTCAGTAGATGGAAGGGTGCGTACAGTTTTTGTTTTCTTATTCTCACTGTGCTCATGCGGTACCAGGTCACTCGTCAATCCCAATGTGAGGTTTGAACGATTGAACGACTGGCCAACTGCGTCGTGAATGTTCCAGATCGCGATGTCGTCTATTCAGTAGATGTAAGGGTGCGTACCAAGGCTGAGATTTTCACCGTACTCATGGAGTAGCAGGTCACTTGCCAGCTGATGTGGGGATTTAAGCGACTCGCCATGTGGCTTGTTCGTACCCCAGCCATATCGGATTTCAGGCAGGCTACCCTGACAGTTATTGAAACTCATCTTAGTACTAGGGCGAGACACAAGCATCAGTTTGAGCTGCGGTAAATAATGATACTAAACCCCTCAAACCCTGTCGGTCCCGGTGAATTCAGATGCTTTCAGATATCATCCAATGTTTAACTCGAAGCAAAGTTCATCGGCTACTGCAGGTGTTCAGGTTAATATCCGCAAATCGCAGGTAGGCTCCGGAGTCTCACGCACGGGGGTATCCATCGAAGACGACTTATCGCAGAAATGCTACAGCGCCATCTCTGCGTCTCGCGTCACCCAGTGTTGGACGCACACATGGACCTCTGCATGACGTCGCACGTTCCATCTGGTCATTCCACGACGCGCCATCTCGGTTGACAAGCGCTCGTCTTACGCCTCCTTACCCCATCGACACGTCCGTCGTCGTAGGCTAGCAACGGATCGGCGCAATTGTGGCTTGACTTGGCAGATGTTTTTTTTTTGCGTCGAGTTTCACCAACGATCGCGCCTTCGTCCACTACTGGTGTCATCCACGCGGTAGCATCCTCGTCTCCGTCAAGATCTGACGCATTGACCAATGCACGATAGCACCTGCTGATAGCGATAAGACTGGAATGCAGACCATCGCTCGGGATGATGTGTACAGGTGGTACGGTGTATGTTTGTGAGTGTTTTTTGTGAAGGTTTATCAGCTGCTCAGCGCGCAGCGTGTGTTTCGATTGGAAGAGCACGAAGAAGTCAAGGTTTTTAGTGGGGCAGCCCTGGTCGAGGCTGATTCCTCGACCACCGCACAACATGGGGTAATCGACGATTCGTCTATCGGTGTCCAAAGCCTCGGACGAAGCATGCATGATTGCAGTATAATACGGATGCATATTCAGTCGATTGCATTCAGAGCCCTACCCTTCCTGCCCTCGGAAAGGAACTCTGCGCTGTGATCCTCCCAGGAGTCTCAACGGCCACCTAATAATCACCTTAATCCAAGGCTCGGTCCCGACCTTCGACCTATATGATGATCGCTCTCTCCCTCCTTTCGATTCCGTTCCTCGCGTCGTTGGCCCTCGCTCTCAATGACTGGTCAAAGCCTTGCTTCAGTGGCAGGTGCTCCTACGATCTCCACGGCTCAGTCGACGGCTCTATGACCATTGTGAGCACGCAAAGTGTATCACTGAGCGACGACTGACGTTTGTGTTTGGCTACAGGAAGGATCACCTGATGCGATTTCCGACATTACGCCCGCAGCGGGGTGGTGGATCATCGGCTGCGACCCTCAAGCCGAAGCGCAAGACATCCGTATCGTCTGCATTCACACAGACCGATGCGGGCATTTGTTCCGTAACCTCGGTGCCCAGGGCAAACTCGTACGGCTCCCCGAGAAGGTATGTTACACTACCGTATCGTTTGCCCTAAACGTTCTGAAAACGATGATTGTGCTTAGTGTGGCAAGATGGCATTTGCTCGGGTTGTCAAATCCTGGGTAGATGATAACCAGAACGTGCCCATGGAAGTCGAGTCGAAGATGCAGCGCAGAGGTGCCGACAATCCAGTCAGAGGGCTCACTCTCGATACTAACTTTGCGGCCATCGATCCTTCCGTGTACGTTACTCTACACGATACATCTACGCGTTGCTAATGCCCCCCCTCAGAACTGGCCCAGTACATATCACCATCGTAGGCGCTACCGTTCCAGGAGCCACCGGGAATGCCACTATCACTAGACGCGCCCCGACCGTTATACGGCGTACCAAAATTGGTCCCCGGGGTTCTAACTTCATCGAATCTGCATTTGATCGTGCGTTCCCGTCCTACTGTCCAACTCGTGCATGCTCTGATTCAATAACATACAGGCTTCACATCGTTTGACTTGGATTCAATCAAAGACCTTCCTCCCGTACACGTCAACCAGAACTTCCCTATTATCAAGAAGAGCTTCAGCTGCGACATACCGGGAGAGAATAGCCCATCCATCAAAGGATCGCTCGAGGCCAGTATAGATGCGAGTATCCACGCCGTAGTACAGGTTGGCGTCGCCGCTGAAGGGACCATCATCCCCCCGCGTATCGATTCCTTCGGTCTGTTCGCTGCTCTAGATGCGGATATATCCGGCACTTTGAATATCGTCGCTTCCGCTGCTGTAAGTCCTATCTTTCTTTGTGCACAGGGGTGTGCTAACTTTCCGTTCAGGGAACCTTCGACTCCGGGACTATCAATATCTTCGAGCAAGGAATCCCCGGGTTGGAGTTCCCTGGGTATGCTATTCAAGTTATGCATATAGACACGTATGCTCAACGTCGCAATGTTGCAGGATCCTTACCGTGGGACCTATGTTCAGACTCGAGGCGAAGGCATCTACAACTGTCGAGGGCAGCGTGGACGCCAAAGTCGGCCTTACCTACCGCGTAGAAGATGCGCAGCTCTTCTTCCCGAAGACAGATCGAAAGCGACCCACTGGCGGATTCGCCCCTAACAATACACGTACGCCCCTTTACCTCCTATCCGCTCTTCCCTCTGTCCTTACCTCTTTTACTTAGCCCTCAAGCTATTCGCTGATCCAAGCATCTCTGCTAAGGGTTCCATTGGCGTCCACATCATCCCCAAGATTGAGTTCGGCATTAGTGCACTTAAGGGCCTTGCTAAAGCGACAGTGAGCTTGGAGGTTGACGCAGACGCTTCTGTTAACCTCAACCTGGACGCGAGCGCCCATGTTGGCTACGATGTCATTTCAGGCCGCTCACCCGTACTTTTACCTGCCTCTGCAGAGTCGCCTGCCACCCATCTCGGCTCTGACGGGCCCGTGAACACCCTCAACGAGGTTTCCAAGCGCGATCCTGGCGCTTCGGTTCATGGTTGCATCAAATTCGATGCAGGCATTGACGCAGGAGCAGCCGTGAATGGAAAGTTCTTCGGTTTGTTCGGCGACGGTGCCCGTTTGGAAATATATAAGACACGATTCGATATCTATGAGGTATGCCATTTTGTTTCAGCTATCAATTCATTATTCGTAAATTGACCCCTTCATTAGAAATGTTGGGGTGCTAGCACTTCTGCGAAGGTTCCGCGTGCTCTGTACCACATCAGCCTGCCCCACGCTCCCGTCATGCGAAGAGATACTCAAGGGCCTTGCTATCCGGCAACGCTGGCAAAGATGTTCATGATTGTTGATCAGATAATCCCCGGCCCTAGGTACGCTATTTCGTCTGCGAGGGCTTCGTCAACTAACACATCCTCGTCATAGCATAACGTCCAAGCACTAACTCATCCCCGGAAACACGTTTATCATCTGTAGAAACTAATACGCTGTTGTAACTTTGTACTGCATTCCCTCCGCGATCATGAATGATCATAGGTCCGCAAATTGTTCCCATCTATCATCACCTTTCGGCGCCTTCCCATGCATTCGCATGACCTTTCTAAAGGGTATTATACCTCGTCCGAGTGTCACAAGGCCCAGGTATGTCTATGAGGTGGCGTCATCTACTTGATTCTCGCAGGATTCATTGGTATAAGACATTGGAGTCGTATGTTCCCACCGTACATCTTCCATTGCACCCCTTCATTGATCATGCCAGGTGTAACCCTTCCCGTGGTCCCTCAATACTCCCCTGGACCACCTACGTCGGAAGATCGTGAGTGTCATGACTTGTTACGGCTGCTATGATCTAATGTCGATATGCTCCCGTGGTAAAGTCGAGTATGCAGACCTAGCGATCATTGATATCTCGAAAGCATCCACCCCGGAGGGACGAGCTGAATTAGCCGTCACTGTTCGCGAAGCTATGACCAACCTCGGTTTTTTCTACGTCGTCAACCATGGATATGATCAAGCTCAAGTCGGTTTCCCTCCTTCCAGAGTTGATATATGATATATGACCTTGAATGTTCGCTAACTCAGGCTGCCCGAATTACTGACATTTCCGATGTTCTCTTCGCCGGAGTCAGCCAAGAAGAAAAGGAAATGTATGAGGGAACCATGAAAACCACTGGGTCGTACCAGGGGTACAAACTGAGGAATTATTGGGTAAGTCTCATGCCCCGCACGCGCTGAATATGTTTACATCCTCAGTAGCACATAGATGGGGGCGTTCGCGACCAAGTCGAACATTACAACAGTAAGCATCTCTCCTTTGAGAATGTCGTGACTCAAGCTTGAATTCGGAGTGTAGTCAATAGGGACGTAACCAAGCGAGAACATCCTCAGCCCATACGACCGTTTCTGCCAGAGATTGAGGCCTTTGCCCGACACAATCATTTCAACGTACTTCATCCGATTCTTAGGTAGGATCTGCCTTCGCTCTTGCGGAGCTCATCATCATTACTAGGTTGTTGGCCCTGGGTCTCGAACTTGACGAAGAAACTTTGGTTAACATCCACGGATATAATGCGCCCGGAGAGACATACGGTACGATTCACAGTGTTACACGCTATCATTCGAATCTTTCCGAAGGCTGAAATACTGGAATAAAATCTCACAGTTCGCTTCATGAAATAGTGGGTTCAGGATTTCCTCAAGAGTTTCGTTACAACGAGTCATCGTTCTAGTTACCCTCGATCCGAAGAAGAAGAAAAACGAACGAAGAACGTCTGGCTCAAGGGGCACACAGGTTAGATTACTTCCTTCAGAAATGGGAGTTCATCTCCTGACGTGCCTTGGGCAGACTTTGGTTCAATCACGATTCTATGGAGTCAGCCCGTTGCTGGCTTGCAGATCCTCACTCCCAACGGTAAATGGAAGTGGATAAAACATATAGATAATGCTCTCGTAAGCCTTCAAAGCGTTATCCTTCTTCACAACTGATGGAATGGTTAGGTTATCAACGCGGGAGACGCACTGGAATTTCTCTCAGGGGGTTATTATCGGGCAACGATTCATAGGTTCGTCCATATCTCAATCTTTCGTGGTGTCGGCATGTCCTATATCCTAGCTTGCAGAGTTGTTCAGCCCCCGACCGATCAACGCAGCCGACCTCGACTCGGGGCATTTTACTTCTGCCTAACGGATGACACAGTCAAGTTATTGCCGTTCGTGGACAGTCCCGTCCTTCAACGGGTGGGTATCAAGAGGAGATTCAGCGATGAGCAAGCGCCATCTATGGAAGCTTGGAGGAAAGGGAGAACGAGTGCCTATGGACAGACAGAGCTCAAGAAAGCAATAGATGGGGTCGTAGAAGAGGAAGTTATCAACGGGGTTTTGGTTCAGCACTATAACTGATCCTTATACCTTGATTGTTCGTGTAGAAGCTCATTTAACCCACTTGTATTGTTTCGGAAAGTATGCATTAACTCGACCGCTTAACTACATTTCGTCCCGAGTACTATCATGAGTAGCAATAAACCCATCAGTCAAACGACATTGGTCCACAGATTATAGGAACGGAAAGCTGATCACAATGATAGATCAAATGGCACAAAGGGAGAACGATGCATCGAGCTATGATATATGTGGGCCCTTTGTATGCCACACATATCCAGGAGCCCATTTGCTTGCGTAGTACTTTGGGTTCGTTGTTGAAGGCCATGAAGTTTCAAGCTCCGCTTTAGAAAAGAGACAAGAAAGGCAATAAAGTCGCGATCACGTGTGATCTTACATTGTTCGTCGCTCAAGCCACAATACTGCTTGAATTCGACCACCACCTATAGCTACCACTTGAGGTTTCTGCGAGCCACAATCCATATTTGTGGCCATAATTACGCGTATATAGGGTATGTCTCCCGTCCTCCAATGAATCATTACTCATTCACACCATGTTAACTCAGGAAGTCGAAGCACTAGTCTCGCCCCCACGCAAGCGAACCATCGACCCGGCCCTCGTCCAAGCTACCCCTGTCTCTAGGAAGTATTCAGGACTTATCCAAACCCAAACCCTAGACCCGGACGACTTCAAAAAGAAGAGAGCCGGAATGTGCCTAGAAATGTCAGGATACTGGGTCGGCCCCTGTGAAGTCGACGACTTCTTCGAACTCACGATGCCCCTGGACTTGAAGGAAGGGGAAGTCGAGGAGCTACCAAATATCGACCGAAAATTCTTCGCTGGCAAGAAGCCAGGCAACGAAGATGAAGTGTACGATGAAGTCGTGGGTTGACATCTATATCATGGGGTTGCACAAGCTGATGCATGAACATTTACAGGCTAGTTTCTTCATGAAAACCCCGGAAGAATCTCACTTTGAGGGTCTTAAGATTATGAATAGTTCTCGGCACGCGGACCCAGACTCCAAAGCTGGCTCAAAGGTCAAGCCAGACGTGGGCATCCACAAAACCGACGACGCCTCTGTCACCGTCGCTACTCCTACCCGTCTCGGCAGCGCGCTCTCTCCTGCGGAACTCAAAAACTGGTTCTTAGAATTATTCAACGATCTCGCCAAGAAGCTGGGTGTGAGTTTCGAAATTGACACCGACGAGGCACGAGATGCCCGAGGGCAGCTCGCGACATACGCCGTGGAATATTGCGCTCGCCAACACCGGACCCACTTGTTTCTTGTCTATATCTACTTCCCCCATGCCCGCTTCATTCGATTTGATAGATGCGGCGCCCTCGTTTCGACGAAATTTGATCTCTCTCAGGATTGCACACCACTTATCCGATTCTATTCGAGGTTCTCTAAGATGACCGACGCTCAAAGGGGGTACGATGCCACGGTTACGCTTGCCAGCGATGAAGAGACTAAGCTCGCCCAAGAACGCCTCAAAGAATGGGAACCGAAGCACGAACGTCCTGTGTTCAAGATGGATGTTTACGACGACAAGGTGGAAGAACAAGTAGAACACCACGACAAGCCACAAATCAAGGCAGAAGTCTGCGTCAATGACGCCGATGTCGGTCCGAAGACAATCCAGGCTGCCGACAACGACATTAAGGAGACACCGAAGCCACGAAAGTTCCTTGTTTGGGGATCTCTCGCCGATCCAGAATCACCACTCGGCCGCGCGACGCGCGGATATCCAGCACTGGAAGTTACCGACGGATTGGAGAAGGCCAAGGACGTTCCGATCATGTTCCTGAAGGAACAATGGCGTTCAAAAGCCATAGAACGAGGTGAAATTGCCTTACTTCGGGAACTTAACAAACATGAAATCAGGCACGTCCCGACATTCGTCTGCGGAGGCGATCTTCCGGGCCAAGTCACACAAACGGACGTCTTTGCCAATGAGATCGGTAGAACAGGAGGCAAGCCTATTGATCAACGGGCCCATGTTCGCTTCGTAGTACAGGAAGTGGGTCGGCCGCTCGAGTGCTTTTCTTCATCAAAGGAGATGTTCCAAGCCGTCCATGATGCATTCCAAGGTATATCCCAGGTGCTCATTCTACTTTCCGTTTGCTGATTTATTCTTAGGTCACAAGCAGGCGTTCGAAGTGTGTGGGATACTGCATCGCGACGTCAGCGGTGGAAATATCTTGATCCTACCAAAGGGGGGAGGCCTGCTCAACGATTGGGACATGGCGGTGAAGATCGAGGAAGCCAAGCTCGGGCCTAGAGCCCATGAACGGACGGTAAGTCTCATGTCTCCACCGATTAAACATCATTCTTACCTTCATATAGGGTACCTGGGCTTTTATGTCTATCGATCTATTGAGCGGCAAGAAATGTCTCCACAAAGTCAGCGACGACATGGAATCATTCTTCTGGGTAGTACTATACTACAGCCTTCTCTACCTCGCCCACAATAAGGCCGACGAACTCACAGAAATTATCCCCGCAGTCTTCGAGCAGTATACCTACTCCACCCAGGCAAAAGGAGGCGACGGGAAAAATGCCGTGGTGGGGGGGAAGTACATTGGCCATGAAGGGGAGCCTTGCCTGGAGTTTACGCCCAGCACCCCTCTGACAGAATTCGTGAAAGCCATGCTTTCTTGTATGGCGGCGTGGAAGTCAATAAAACTGGGTGCTTCCGCTGCACAATACCAGTCAAGAATTTTTGGCCCGACTACTCTTTCGATCCCAGAAGTACCAGAGCGTACGCACAAGGATGTGATACATATATGGGAAGGTACACTTGCCCTCCCCTGGCCGACGGGCGACAAAGCGGTATTGCAGTATATGAAGAAATCCGAGGGCGGGACTGGTGCCAGGGGATCAAAAAGAAAAAGTACAGCCCAGCAAGAACCCGAAGGCGACGCTGAGGAGCATAAATCGAAAAAAACAAAGACTCAGAGCAGGACGAAGATCTCCTCTGCCAGGACCAGGAGAAGTTCACGCTTATGTCATGGTTGAGACTATATGTATAAACTTCCCCTTCCATGTGCTTTTATTATATGAAACGACCGCAATAGTTATATGCAATAGCAGGGAGACCATGGCTGGTGTGTCCGATTGACTCTGTTGGGAGACCGTGACCCTCAGACAGAGCGGATGCATATGAACAACACCGCCAAAGCAGCCGCAGTGGAGAATATTCCCGTTAGGTCAGATAAGATAGTACGTACATAAAGGGAAGAAAGTGTGAAGGGTCCCACATTGCACACCTGACATATAAATCCTCCAACAAAGTGAATCCACCTTGTCAAGTTTCCTCCCTCTGAGAAACCTACGACTGGCCCGGGGTCCACAGATTGGAGGAACGGAAAACAAATCTGCTGATCACAAAGATAGATAAAAAGAAGAGCAGAGCGTCGAGCTGCGGCATAGATAGACCCTTGTATGCCACATATATGCAGGAGAGTGCAACCTACAAAAGTACTACGCAAGCAAATATGTGGACTCAAAGGCCACGAAGCTTTAAGCTTTAAGCTCCGCTTTAGGAGGGACGAGAAAGGCGATAAACTCGCGATCACGTGTGCTCTGTTCGCTGACCCTGTAGCTCGACAAGCTACAATATTGCTTAAAGTGTGACCACCACCTACCAGGTTTCCGCAAGCCACAAATCCACATCTTGTGGCCATAATTACGTGTATATAAAGTATTCCCTCTGTCTTTCAATGAATCATCACTCGCTCACACCGTGTCGCTTCAGGTGTAAGGCACTCCCCACGCAAGCGGTAGACCTCATACGCGCTGAATGGAAGAGAGAAGCGATGTGTGGGGAAATTTCAGGACGCTGGGTCGGCCCATGCAAGGTCGCCGATTTCTTTGAACTCACGATGCCCATCGAATTGAAGAAGGGGAGTGAAGAGAAACTACCAAAGATCAACAAAAGGTTCTTTGCTGGAAAGAAACCGGCCAACGAAAGGGCTATTACCAAGACATTTGTAGGTCAATGTCTATAATAAATCCGTTCAATGACGCTGATACATAAACTCTATTACTCTAGATAGAGTTCGTTGGCACAGATAATTTCCCTGAAATACAAATAGTCGATACTTCAGCCCACCCGGATCCAAACTCCAAAAGTGGCGCGAAGCTTCGACCCGACCTATCTGTCCGTGATAAACAGGACGTCATCGACCCCAACTCACCTACGCAACTCGACAATCCCCTCTGCGGCGGGGAGGTTAAGGACACTCTCGTGGAGATGTTCAGCGACGTGGGTCCCCTTTTCGAGCTCGAAACGTTTACAGCACAGCAAGCTCGCGGCCAGTTAGCAACTTACGCAGTGGAATTTTGCGCTCGTCAACACCGAACCCACTTATTCTTCCTCTACATATACTATCCCTGTGCCCGATTGATCCGCTTCGATAGAGCGGGAGCCCTCGTTTCGGCACGGTTTAATTTCACCCACGATTGCACTCCTCTTATTCGGTTCTTTTCGAGGTTCTCGAAGATGACCTCAGTTCAAAGGGGGTATGACCCTACCGTCCAAACCGCAGACGAACTTGAGACGAAACTCGGTCTCGAACGTCTTAAGGAATGGGCGCCAGATCCAAAGTACGAACGCCCCGTGTTCAAGATGGAGGTTTACGAAGATCAAAAGCAAGCTGGCGGCGACAATGGCGCCAAGAAGCCGAACCCCCGCAAGTTTCTCGTTTGGGGAGCCCTCGCCGATCCGGAATCACCACTCGGCCGAGCGACGCGCGGATATCCAGCACTGGAAGTTACCGACGGATTGGAGAAGGCGAAGGACGCTCCGATCATGTTCCTAAAGGAGCAATGGCGTTCGAAAGCTATAGAACGAGGTGAAATGGCCATACTTCGGGAGCTCAACAAACATGGAATCAAACACGTCCCGACAATCGTCTGCGGAGGCGATCTTCCGGGCCAAGTCACACAAACGGACGTCTTTGCCAATGAGATCGGTAGAACAGGAGGCAAGCCTATTGATCAACGGGCCCACGTTCGCTTCGTAGTACAGGAAGTGGGTCGGCCGCTCGAGTGCTTCTCTTCATCAAATGAGATGTTCCAAGCCATCCATGATGCATTCCAAGGTATATCCCAGGTGCTCATTCTACTTTCCGTTTGCTGATTTATTCTTAGGTCACAAGCAGGCGTTCGAAGTGTGTGGAATACTGCATCGCGACGTCAGCGGTGGAAATATCTTGATCCTCCCCAAAGGAGGAGGCCTGCTTAACGACTGGGATATGGCTGTGAAGGTCGAGGAAGTTGAGCGTGGCCCTAGAGCCTATGAACGGACGGTGGGTCTTGCGTTGCCACCTGAATCAACGCTTTTACTTACAATGTTGCAGGGTACTTGGGCTTTCATGTCCATTGATCTCCTTGATGGCGCAAGGCGTGCCCACAAAGTCAGCGATGATCTAGAATCTTTCTTCTGGGTGGTACTATACTATAGCCTCCTCTACCTCCCCCACAATAAGACCAGTCAGCTTGGTCTCATCATCCCAGCCATTTTCGATCAATATTCCTACTACGAGGAGGCTAAAGGCGGAACAGGGAAATCCGTTGCGGTGACAGAAGGAAATTACATCGGTGGTCGCCACTCGCCACGCTTGGAATTCGATGCATGCATGCCATTGACCAAATTCGTGGCCTCAATCCTCCACAAGCTGAATCATTGGAGGTCACAAGCTCGTCTAGCCCTCCATGCTGCCAATGCAGATATCATCCTCGACGAGAATTTGCCTAACCCCCCTTCTTTCGAGGAACATAAACACAAGGATATGGAGTACATTTGGGATACTACGCTTCGTTCATGCTGGCCGACGAACGACGCTGCCAAATTACAGCTCGTGAAGAAACCCCAGAGAGCCACCGGACAAGCTCCTGTGGAAGGTACTGGAGGCTGTGGGTCGAAGAAGAGGAAAAGTATTGACGAGAGCGACCTCGAAAGCAATGACGAGGATCCCAAACCGAAGAAGGTGAAGAGCATCACCTCGGAAGCACTTTCACACGGGCCCAAAGAACGCAAGTCGTCGAAGAAGATGCCATCCGTCGCAACGAGGAGGAGCACACGGTTACACATGGGCAGCACTAACTGATGCCCTAATGCGTCCGTTAGATGATCACGTCCTGTAACATATGTTTACTGCATCACTCTTGTATTATTATCGCACAATGGATTCACAACTCATCATTGAATAGATGCTACACTCTGCAATACTGGCCTGCCCTTCGCTTGATTTACGTGACAACTGGCGGCCCGCCAAACAGCGGATAATCTGTAGGCTGAAGGTGTCCGACTCCGTTGGGAGAGACTACCACTCATAATGCTAAAAGCTGAGATCTTGGGGACGCATGCACATGAACGATGCCGCTAAGGCAGCCGCAGTGGAGAAGATACATCATTCCCATTAGGCCAAATAAGATAGTACGTAAGGGGAAGAAGCTGTGAAGGGTCCCCACCTTGCTCCTGACATATAAATCCTCCAACAAAGCTCATCCACCAGAACATGACTTTCCTCCCTCAAGAACTGATCGACATTGTCATCGATCACGCTCATGACCAGCCAGAAACGCTCAGAGCATGTTCCCTCGTCTCATCAACCTTGCGCCCGGCTGCCCAATTCCACCTCCATCAGCGAGTAACTTTGCAACCTAAGGCATCGACGACCCACATACGCGCTCCGAACCTGCAACTCGGTTTCGACGATCGCATCTCCACCCTTCTTAGCACCTCTTCGCACCTTCTACCATATACGCGCTCGCTGATCATTCGCGAGGGTGCCGCCCCGTGGCTTTTGCGCGAATCGCTGGGCCTGCTCACCCTACTCGAAAGGCTGGTTTCATCCGCTACCTTGGTGGAAGTACAACTCCATAACGTTGAATGGCAGTATATCACTTCTCCACTACAACACGCCCTGTTACGCGTTCTATCCCTGCGATCAGTTCAAGACGTGTCCCTTGTCGAATGCTACATCCCAACACATGTACCGTGGACGAAGTTCGTGGGACCCGAGACGAAGAAATTGGTGTTGGACAGAGTGAAAGTTCACGGAGATGGGGTGGACCCAAATTCGGGCAGCAGTGGGGCCGTGGCCGATGTTGATAGGAAAGTGGATACACTCTCCATCCTGGCGTTCGGGCAACCTACGACTCGCCTCGTGGCGTGGATCATGCATCCCCGGGAAGCGAAACATACCCAGCGCTTGAAGTCACTCAAGCTGTATTGCGACAGAATATCCGTGGATCCTCTCAACAAACTCGTGAAAGCATGCACCTCCCTTGAATACCTACGCTTCGAGCCCTTTCTCTTTAGGTGTGAGTAGTCCTTTTGCCGCGGTAGACGTGTTCTATATCTAACCTCTTTCTCCTCCCAGGGGATCACCGAGATGCCTTCCCGTTCCCAATCACCACACATAACCACTCTCTACAAACCCTTCAAGTCTCAGGGCTCTACACGGATCAAATAAGATGGCTCACGAGCCTCGTCAGCGATTTGTCAACCTCCGCGAACCACACCCTTTCCCTGGGAACCGTATACATCGATATGACGGCGCAAATACCTGTCCTTCTTTCCAAGGACGATTATCTCCACGCAAGAATCCGTGAAATTGACGAAGCGGCAACGAGTAGAGAAGCACCCGGACAACTCGACCTCGTGCGGCTACGCCTAGCACTCCCAGGCATTACGCCGGACGAAGTGGAGAAGATGACCACAAGGATGAAAGGATTCGAAAAGACCTTGAGTGTCGTGAAGGTGGATATTGCCGATCACGGTCGTGCTTGCAAAGGAATTCCCGAGACTCCTGCCTCTGCCTGATTTGATCGAGAGTTGTTTCAATGTATCTGCTCGCGAAACATACGTGGACGACCTAGAGGTGTCAACCGCGACAGAGCGGAACTGATTTTTCTGTGGTAACAGAGACGGAGCCCTCCCCCAGCGCTGAATGTCTAAACGTCGAGAAAATCCTAGAAGCAACCCTAGTGGACTCTTGAGTTTTAACTAGCAAGCTGTGAGTACGACTCAAGAGAAACTGAGTGGGCTTGATGAACCTTCCTACAAGCCATGACAAAGGAAGAATAAGCCGCTTAAATGGTAATAAGGACTCACTCGCACCGACCATTAGTGGAACTCGTTTTTCATCGCACCAGTTCAAGTGATTTTTAACCTCCGCCGCCCACAACCTAAATGACCGCCAGGCAGTCACGTTCAACTCGGTTGACTTTCTCAGACTTGGATATTCCACGACAAATCACCCACAGTACATTCGGGTTCAACAGTGACCCTTTGAGCTGTAGACCGGGGTGTTTAGTCGACCGAAGCGCAATCTACTGCCGAACTACCCTGGGCCAGTCTTAGGCCAAATCTATTCCCTGGAAGGCAAACAACGACGATTCTCAGCGATGATCTTCCCTCTGGTGCAAGACTTTCTAACATGTCGTTTTGGCAACGTACTTCGGGTCGGCGCTCTTCTGCACAGTCTTAATTACAGCAAGTAAGATCAACCTATCTCAGTGGTGTTTGATTCCTAAATACACTGTGTGGGGTACCGACTGAACGTCCCGAAAAACAAAACGTGGCCTGGCAAGTTGCTGCTTTACCGCCAAACACATCGCAGGAGCCAGCTGGCAGTGTCCCCACCTCCATTGAGTCGTCCGCTCAGACCCAGCACTCTGGCATTATCGAGGCAGCTATTACTACTACCATTTCGACGATCGGAAGTACATCCTCTACCTTAACTTCTGCTCTCAGTCCCTCCGTTTCTTCGGCTTCAAAAACTTCTTCCTTTCTACCAACTTCGCCCCCAGCATCTGTTTTCACAACGACTGGTCCTGGAGTCACCGATGCACCTTCTACAACTTTCGAGCCATCACCATCGAATCCTGTATCAACTTCCCAGGCGGATGTGGATTCCGGCGCGAATACGGCTGGATTTGACGTCAACGCAGGCCCCGATGCTTCCTTTGACCTCTTTAAAGCCGACATAAACCCTATTTAGCAAACAGTACAATCTTTTCAAGCTGATTGACGCATTATTATGGGGGTTGACGTGTCTGAGTGGTTCTGGCCTGCCTAGAAATGTTTCGGTGAGCAGGCAAACGCTCGGAGGGGTTTCGTACGAAAGCAAATTTTTTTGGACGACGAGCAGACTTGGTATGCTCCCTACCTGGCATTAAGCCCCAGACACTAGCGGACCAAGTTATTGGTGCTAATGCGTATGTGCCTTACCATATGGACGTTTTCCCACTCATGTCAACTTTCTCAGAATCAACGCCGTCTGAGGGGCGATATGGTAGCCATGCCTTCTAACTGCATATTATCTTTCTATTCCGATACATTTTTGTTTGCATGATTTCTCTATGAGGTGTTGGTTTTCTTTGCGAAGGCGGAGCTAACCAATTCAGTGTGTGCTGACCAGTAAGTTAAAGACAGCATCAATGAAATCGCGGCAAAGAGTAAAGATTTCATTGATCGTGCTGTTACCTACGCCTGGAGCCTACTTTCAGAAGAGGCCCAGCGAGGGAGCAGAAGGAAGTATTTATGATTCATAAATATATTGTGACAAGACATAACCATAACATACAGCGTACACCATTTTCTACCGTACAAGAGTAAAAGGGAAGAGTCCATGCTGACCGATGGGTTACAAAGACAACTTTTCGGGACAGATTTAGGCACTCTCGGCGACCTTCTTCTTGATGACGTCGACAACGCCCGGCTCGGCGACGGTGCTGAGATCGCCCAGTTGATCGCCTTCGCCAGCGACGATCTTGCGCATGATACGGCGCATGATCTTTCCGGAGCGAGTCTTGGGCAAGTCGCTGACAATGTAGATCTTCTTGGGTGCAGCGAAGGGACCAATGGTTTTGCGAACTTGGAGAACGAGCTCCTTCACCAACGCATTCTCATCATTGGGATCGTAAGAGAATTCGCTATTGAAGTAAGATTGTGAGAAAACAAAACAGACATCGGGGATGAGGAGACTTACGGCTTCAGAGTGACGAAGGCGTAGACTGCTTGGCCCGTTAAATCGTCTGGGGTGCCAATGACGGCAGTCTCGGCAACTCCCTTATGGAGGATGAGGGCGGACTCAATCTCGGCGGTTGAGAGACGATGGCCAGAAACATTAATGACATCTATATTAGCAGGATCAGACCAAAATTCGATACTAGACAGAATGGAGTGATCGTACCGTCAATACGCCCCTTGATCCAGATATAGCCATGTTCGTCACGCGCTGCTCCGTCACCAGTGTAGAAGTATCCGGGATATGGCTATAGTCAGGCAAGCGTCAGGGAAGTAGAGTAGAAGACAAAGCGGTTAACGAACCTTCATGTAAGTATCGAGATACCTGTTATGGTCTTCGTAGATCGTGCGAGCGATTGATGGCCACGGGTTCTTCAGCGCGAGCACGCCCTCCACGTTGTTGCCTTCGAGTTCCTGTAACGCGATCGTGGCATGGGTAAGCTTCCCAACCTTCGAAGCAGGGTGTGGTTCTTACCTTCCCAGAAACCGGATCCAAGATCGCAGTTTCAATACCAAAGAAAGGCACGGTGGCGGCGCCCGGCTTAGTTTCGATCGCACCAGGGAAGGGAGTGACGACAATAGATCCCGTTTCCGTTTGCCTTCAAGGAAGTGAGTATGACATAGTCACTCCAAAATGCCGAGTGAAGTACTCACCAGAATGTGTCCACGATGGCGCACTCCATTTTTCCTACGTGCTCGTTATACCAATTCCATGCCTCTGGATTGATTGGTTCTCCGACACTACCCAGCACACGGAGACTGCTAAGATCGTGCTTCTCGACGTGGTGAGAGCCGAGACGACGAAGTAAACGGATAGCCGTGGGCGCAGAGTAGAATTGTGTAAGTTTGTGCTTCTCGACGGTTTCCCAATAGCGTGATGGCGAAGGGTAGACTGGGGTAGATTCGAAGACCATGGTGGAGACACCGTTGGCTAAGGGACCATAGACGATGTAACTATGATTGGGTTAGAATTCGCCTTGAAACGCGATGGTTGCATGCTAAGAACGTACGTGTGCCCTGTGATCCAGCCGATATCAGCCATGCACGCGAACTTGTCATCTGGGTGAACGTCGAAGACGTATTTGACAGTGAGGGCGGCGCAGAGGAGGTATCCTCCGGTAGTATGCACCACACCCTTGGGCTTTCCAGTGGATCCAGAAGTCTGAAGTAACCATGATTCAGCGGGGGATATGCAGAGAGAGGTCGCCACTCACGTAGAGAATGAAGAGAGGGTCTTCCGAGGCCATGATCTCAGGAGGGCAGTAGTTAGGGACCTTGAGCGTCTCCTCATGCCACCATTTGTCGCGGCCAGGGGTGAAAGGAACCTCGTTACCAGTACGCCGGAGGACGAGGACATGCTCAACAAGTGGGCACTCCTTGAGAGCTGCGTCAACGATTGCCTTGGTCGCGACGGTCTTGCCTCCCCGACGACCCTCGTCGGCGGTGATAAGAACGCGGGACTTGCAGTCTTGGGCACGGTCACGGAGAGACTCGGCGGAAAATCCAGCGAAGACAACCGAGTGAACAGCACCAATACGGGCACAGGCAAGGAAAGCGGCGACGGCGTGCCAAGTCATGGGGAGGTAAACAGATACGGTGTCGCCCTTCTTGACTCCCATAGACTTCAAGACATTGGCGACGCTGCACACTTCACGTAGGAGCTCAGAGTAGGTAACTTCGCGACCCTCACCAGGCTCATCAGCCTCGTAGATGATGGCGGTCTATGAGAGCAAGACATTGTTAACGATCAGTTCCGTAAACCAGGCCTAGGTGTACGTGCCTTGTTAGGGTGCTTGAAGGCCCATCGATCAACGCAATTGTAAGAGGCATTCAACCCCCCCTCAGGGAACCAGGTGATATCGCCCGTCTCGAAGCCTCCGGATCTGACAGTGCGGAATGGACGATCCCAATGAAGGGTATCTCTGGCGGTCTGTAGACTTCATCAACGACTGTTCGGGACCCTCTCACGAACAACCTATAGCGCTCACCTTCGCCCACCACTCATCGGATTCATGGCCAACAGTCTCTTCGTGAGCCTGCTTGTACGCATGGAAATGAGGGCCGACATGAGGCTTCTTGCGGCCCTTGAGGATCCTAGATGCAACAGGGTGGATTGGGATAGCTTCGGGGGCTTCAGCCATAATTTCGTGGAGTGTGGGTGGAAGGGGAATGGGGGTTGAAGATGATATTGATGCAGTGATTGGGTGCTTTAAAGCTTCTGGCTGGGTTCAGTCGTAACTGATTGCTTCGGGGATACACTCCTGATTTGACAATAATCGTGTGACCGGACCCTGGAAGTTGTGGGGTAAGATTTAGCCCCTGACGCCGTTCATCGGCTGTGGATGGGGAAAGGAGACTCCGTTTGATTTTGCCTAGACAATCTGGAGAGCTCTGGTCCCACTGTTGTTGATTGCTGTGATGGCACAGATGCAACTCAGTTTTCCAGAATTCATTTGCTTTCGTCTAGGGGGTTTGCATACCTTATCGTCAACGATTTTTCCTCTGCGGAGCAAAGGCGGCTACGCTAGCAAATCGGTTGAAAAGTTACTCGCGTAGATTCGCTTCAGAGCAGAAAGCTTAGCGGATGGTATATCATTAAGCCCATCGAGATGAATATCTGAAAACGTTCATCGTCAAGGCTCGGAGGCCCTTCGATAACCCAGCAGCGGTCCCGCCCCTCCGACTGAGACAGGTACAGGAGGAGTTCAGGATATTCCGGAAGGAGCGGGACACCAGGGCATCCCGATCCATCCTCTGGATGCCGAGAGCGACTCCCATGCATGTCATATGGAAAGATGACCCGTATCTACGACCGCAGCTCTGCCAAGAGATAGTCACTAAACGGAGATCAAGGCATGTCTCTGAGAAAGCCAACCAGACTTGAATTAAAGCCACCATACTTCCCGAGGCACTGCTCCCCAAATGCGAAGGGGAACACGCTGATTGGAGAGTGAACGGAACCATAATAACGGAAGCCATGTTATTTGCTGTCGAAGAATTGATCGTGTTCGACTCCCGATCGCGTCTGCCGCTCGCTGCCAATGTCTACAGAGTTACCCCGGGGACGGCATGCCCGTCATTGATCCATAGTCGGCCATTCGGTGCGCACGTAAGGTATTTCTGGCGGCGAACGTGGAACTCCTTTTACAAATCAGACATTTCTCGTGGATAGATTACAAAAGTAGATTGATGTCGGGAAGCAGTTTAGTTCCCCAGCCATCTTGACAATCAGACGCAATCGATACTCGTTGGCTTAGCTGCTGGTAAAACACCCGTAAAATCGGCGGATGCGGAGCCCCACAGCTATGGGGAGCTGTGGGGATCCATGAGCGCTGCCCCGGACTCGTCTGGATTGTGGCGTTCGGAGGCCAGACAGTTTGGAGGGGGAAATGGGTTGCCCCTGAACCGTGGGAGTTCTGCGGTACTTCGGCGTCGACGCGTCAACACGACTTGAAAACAACTTGAGCTATTCACTTCTTCCACCATTTCGTTCGAATCTGATTTCAATCTAGTCCACCCAATTTGAGCGCGCAGACACGCGAACTTTTCTATAAGTGATTTACTTTGAACTGGCAATGTTGGAAATACCCAGACGGATCCAGCGGCGGGGCTGCTGTCAAACAAACGAGTGGCTTGGTGTTTTTGAATCTCCTCAATACACTTGGTGAGACCCATAATTCCTGCATATGAGCGCTCATGATACACGTACTGACTGTAGACCAGAAAACTCCGAGACACACCACTGGTTACGAGTCATTCTCAATATTGTTGAAGGGGCTCTACGCGTTGAACTCCGAATGCCACGAGGGGACGAGGAAGTCAAGCGGTGTTGATCATTCTAGTGATCGGTTGATTTGTCTACTGGGATAATCAACCTATAGCCTTGGGGATTACGGTGACATAAAAAAAAGGAAACCCCTCTACTGTTTAACATTGCCTAGATCTGCGTAGGCCGACGTCGCTCAGGAGCATCGCAGTGGGTGAAATGTCGTGACCTCAAATCAGTACCGCTGACAAAGTCGTACATAGCTTGACCATAGGTGCTCGGAGCCGACCGACGGATATTTAAATTATCCTCAAAATATCCTTTCTGCACTGCGTAAGATCCGGTTTCTCTTGCGGACTGGTGCATATGATGTAGTCACTGATGGCCGCTTAGTACTCGGAACCAAATGCAGCAAAACTCCGAGCAGCCTCTAAAGTTCGAACGATGGACCCAGGACGCCGAGGGCGAAAGATCAGATCAAGCGGTGTCAAAAATCGCGCGATCTTAATGTTGAAAGGCATCAGGATGAAAGCACTGACGACTTGAAGACCATCCAAATATGTGGTGTGCACGGCCTTCTTTGTTATCGGATCACTTAAAGGAACAAGTAGTGTCCTACCGTACCGTATACCGCCTGGTACGATACTAATTCAGCGTTTCCGCTAACGAACGATACTGGTGAATCAATAACTTGGTGAGTTTCAACCAAGGTGGATCCAGGAACAGACACTCATTGCTGCGCCCCGCTATGACTACAATACTTTAGCGTAAGAATGTGAAAGCCGTATAGAATTCAAAGTTGCAGACCTCTCTTGGCGGGTTCAGGACCTTGGAGCGTTAAGCCACTAGTTCTTACTTCCACGTTGGTTACCTCTCCATGGGTGCGAGAAGCGAATCCGTCTGCTAATCGTTCCGAGAGCAACCACGCTTTCCTCCGGTGTTCTGCTTCCGCCTATATTGCGATACCATCCGACGGCGCCAAGATCGGCACCCTGGATCATTCTTCAAGCTAGTGCTCATGGTTTTGCTATCCTCGTGTACGCGGGAACGAAGCCTTACCAATTATCGAAGACGTATATGTGACGGGTACCTCGAGTTCGGACACATTACCTGCCGAGGCCGTGGCTTCTGCTCGCTTGAGCCATTGCGTCCTCAATTTCGATCCGCCACCTTCTCGTACTCGTGGCTTTATGCCGACATTTTGCCCACCACTTACCATCGTACTCGCTTAGTGCGACGTCGTCAGTAGTGTCAGAACGGGTACTGTTGCCGTTCAAACCCGAGTGCAGATAAGGTGAGAGGGATTCAGCACTTTGCCCACCATGGTGAGAATAGCTTGTATCGTTAAGGGTGTGAAGGTCAAGAAGTTGGGAGTCGCGAGAACACTTGACTTGCACTTGACTCCACTTGCTTCGACTTCAATTCTACTTGACTGCACTCGTTGATCACGAGACCGCCTCCATGTGCACTAGTTGCCGAGAACCACAGCACTAACTACTTTCTACGCTTCCCACGTCGATATCGATAGCATGGACTCCAGTGGCCTCGCTATAAATGTAACATCTTCATTCTGAAGCAGGTATTCCCTCTCTTGCTATGCTCGTCGTCGAAAAGCCCCTCCCTCATTATGTTCCACCGCCGCCTTCCAAGGAAAACTGTATGTAGCGACATTCGAAACGGGACGCAATCCTCACCCGTTTGTAGTGGAATACGCCGATCTCGCGATAATTGATCTGTCCAAAGCGACCACTCCAGAGGGGCGCGCTGAACTGTCCCGTCAGGTATGCGAAGCATTGACAGAAGTCGGCTTCTTCTATATCATCAATCATGGATACACGAGCGCAAAAGTACGAGCTTATCAGTTATCGAGGCTGAGCTAATCTTAACATAGACCTCCAGGATCTTCGACATAGCGAACGCCACTTTCGATTCGGTCTCTGACGAAGAAAAACAAGAATATACACAGAAGGAGGTAGGGGTTTATACTGGTTACAAGCCGATGAATGATTGGGTGCGTGAGACAGTGTATTTTCTCCTTGATGAACTCATGATATCCCAGCATATCGCTTCAGGCGTTCGTGACGCCATTGAACATTATAACAGTAGCTACCCCATCCCCACCCTTCCTCGTGCCAACGCTCACACGACCGGTATCATATAGTCAATCGACATGTCGTCACCCAATCACACCCCCAAGCTCTCAGACCCTTTATCCCCGAAATTGCAGCCTTCGCGAACCACAACCACTCAAATGTACTGTATCCCATACTCAGGCACGCAGACTCAGCATTGCATTGCTTTCTGATCTTGACTAAGATACAGATTAATGGCCATAGGCCTCGAGTTACCCGAGGATACCCTAACAAAATTACATGAGTTTCAAGCCGCAGGAGAATCCTCTGGTAAGCTTTCATATCCCCTTTTCGGAATTCGACATTCAACCTTTCCTAGTTAGGTTCATGAAATAGTATGTTCCATGTCCAGACTCCAGGGACTTGATATCGACGGTCTCTACAGTCATCCCCGTGAGGCGACCGAAGAAGAATTAACGAAAAGTGTATGGCTCAAGGGCCATGCAGGTATGTTCCCGAACGTAATCAATTTCTGACTATATTATGATATCGACGCAGATATTGGGTCTATCACTATTCTCTACAGCCAGCCAATCGGAGGACTGCAAATACTTTCTCGCGACAACCAATGGAGATGGATCAAACATATCGACAATGCTCTGGTAAGCTTTAAGCTTGCCGCCTTGCTTCCAAAGTTAATATCCGCTTTAGGTAGTCAACGCTGGCGATGCCATCGAATTCTTGTCTGGGGGGTATTATAAGGCGACGAGGCACAGGTATGCTCAATTCCTCTGCCGAACGCTTACAAAACTTATAGTTGATCGTGTAGGGTAATACAGCCCCCAGCAGACCAACGAAGCATCCCACGCCTGGGGGTCTTCTATTTCTCAATGGCGAACGACGATGCGAAATTGAACCCCTTGCTTGAAAGCCCCGTGCTCCAAAGGATCGGAACCACAAAATACTTCGAAGAGGGCGAGGCACCAACCATGGAACAATGGCGACGAAATAGAACGGCACTGTACGGCAAGAGCCAGCTGAAGCCGAGTGAGAAAGAAGTTGGGGTTGAAGAGGAAGTAATTCACGGAACGGTAGTGAAGCACTACAACTGAAGCAATCCTGTATTGTACTGAATTCAGCGATTCCGTTCACGGACTCTCTTTTGCGCGCCGTCTGATCAGAATCCAAGTCTGTAGGTCTGGTGTCGTTCTGGCTGGTGATCATCCGTAGTACGTCTTCTATACTTGCTATCACGGCATGGTTCTAATCATGACATCAAAGGTGGGCGTGACCAGTGTTAGTCCAATTGCTCTCACCCAACTCACTTCGCGAAGCGCTCACAACTGGCACATAAATACCATCCTTCAATGCTCCATACTTTCCTCACCCAACCATGTTGCCCGCCCAGATTTCGCCCCCGTTGAAAGCGTACATCCCCCCTCCCCCAACAGCAGAGGATCGTACGTACCTTGTGTTAAAGATCCCTAGCCACCGCTCATCTCCTCATGGCGGCAGTGGACTTCGCTGACTTGGCAGTGATTGATCTCTCGAAGGCTTCCACATTAGAGGGACAAGCAGAACTCGTTCAGCAGACACGCAAGGCGTTGTCAGAGGTTGGCTTCTTCTATGTCGTCAACCACGGATATAGTCCCTCTCAGGTAGGAAAACGTCGGCGTGTTTCTTCCATTGCTTGAAGCCATTACTCTTGACAGACGGCTCGCATCTTCGATATCGCGAACTTAGCATTTGATCAAGTTTCCGACGAAGAGAAAAAGGAGTATGCCCGGAAAGACCAGGCAGTGTATCAAGGATACAAACTCAGGAAAGAATGGGTAGGCATCGTTGTGTCCCCAAGACAAGCGGTTAATCACGCAGCGCATCGTAGGTGATTGATGCTGGTGTGCGAGACGAGATAGAGCACTACTCCAGTATGTCCATTCTTCCGTTATTATGCATTTGGCCGTTACTCATCGCCCGCCAGTCCACCGTAACGTCGTAGCCCAGGAACATCCAGCAGTCCTGCGACCCTTCATTCCTGAACTGGCTGCGTTTACAAGGCAAAATCATTACCAAGTACTCCACCCTATCTTACGGTCAGTTGCGACTGGCTCGTACTATTTTGTCTACTGAATACAATTCAGGCTGCTTGCAAAAGGCCTGGAGCTGCCTGAAGATACATTTACCAAAATGCATGGGTTCGATGCACCTGGCTATTCGTCGAGTAAGACTTTCGCCTGAAATATCTTCGTGACACTGAAACGCAAGACAGTGAGGTTCCAGAAATAGTGGGCATTAGTATATGATCTTCGTGCGGCGAGACGATTCTCATCTATTCCAGTCATCCCAGGGCAGACGCCGATGAGGTGCTCGCTAAAAATGTCTGGCTCAAAGGTCACACAGGTGAGTAATCAATTAGCAGAACGAATATCCAATGATAGTCGATGTAGACATTGGAACCGTGACAATCCTTTACAGTCAACCTATCGGGGGTCTGCAAATCCTATCTCCGGACAACAAGTGGAGGTGGATCAAACATGTCGACAACGCTCTTGTAAGCAATCTATCTCGTAGTTTGTGTCCGACGACTAGAAGGTTTCATAGGTAGTGAACGTTGGAAACGGGATTGAATTCCTATCTGGAGGCTACTACCGTGCGACTAAGCATAGGTAAAGCATCGCTCATTTGCTATACTTGGCACTCGCAGATGTTGAATACTACTCGCCAACAGGGTCGTACAACCCCCCGCTGACCAACAAAACATTCCGCGTCTTGGTGTCTTCTATTTTTCCATGGCGAACGACGACGTCAAACTATCGCCCCTGGTCCAGAGCCCGCTGTTACAAAGAGAAGGGATCAAAAAGTATTTTACAGACGGAGAGGCTCCTACAATGGAGGAGTGGCGAAGAGAAAGGACGTCTCGGTATGGAACGAGCCAACTCAAGCCCAGCGTCACAGAGGAAGGCGTCGAAGAGGAAATTATCCACGGAACTGTTATTAAGCATTTTAACTAACATGGTTAGCAATCTCTAAATACTCTTTCGGCAGAGTTCCTATCTTGCTGCCTGCGGTAGTGTTGCGGGACAAACCTGTGGTTTTTCACTGGCACACTTTTTCACCGGTTAATAATGGTTAAGCACCCGGTAAGTAACGTCGACCAAGAGCAAGACTAGGGGGTGCAGTAAGTCACCCATCACGTGTGTACATTTTATAGGGGGACCGCGTCAGAGGCGCGTTGCACCGCACCAGGTAGACGGCGGGCAAGAGCCGAAGTCGAAAAGGGATTCGGACACAGTAATATACACAGCGGACCTTTCCAGAGGTGTATTGATATATTGTAGGCACGCCATGTCCATGTATTAGTCATTTTTCATTGAATTCTTTCTACCTCTTCCATGGTTCGCTTCACTATTCCAATTGACATAGAGTCTCAACTTCTTCCTCACATGGATATCATGATACATGATCTATTACTATTCCTTACTCCTCCGATCAACGAGCTCTTACAGCCGTCTCCAGAAGGGTTTCACAAGGAACCAAGTCTCATCAGCATATAAGCATTTTGCGCAGTCAACCCCTTCCTTTCCGGGATACAACAACAGCGTGGAGAAGAATGGCAGAAGACCTAGGCGCAGAGTATCAGTCGTTCACATATCCGGTGGTTCAAAATGCGGGAGGTACGACCTTGATCAGGCTGCCCTTATGGATAACAGAATTTTGGCGACGGATGCATGATGTTGTGGACGCACAAAAGGAATGGAGAGAAGGGGTGCAATGGCTTGACGAGAAAGCTAGTGAAGGCGGCAGCAATGAAGGTGTTTTCCTAACGGCCACCAGTGTTGTACGGTCCTTGCAGTGGTCAATAGCAAGTCCTGGCAGCACCAACCTCCGTGACAGGTTATCCATTTACCTAGGTCCCCATTGGCTATCTGACACACACATTGAACAACTCGGTAACATTCTTACATCGCGAATCGACCGTACCGACGTCCTTATCCTCGACCCATTGCTATTTCTAAAGCTTGAAAGCTTATACCGCTTTGGGAAAGACTCCTATTCAACCACGAAGGATGCAGGTTATATACGCTCTCTTGGTGATGGCCTTTGTGCTTCGCCGACAGCATGGGTTGGGGGAGTCGTCAATACAACAATAGGTCCAGACGGTGCTACAACATTACCAGGGCCATACGAGTCAGGAAACCATTGGGCAGCTTTTGCATATAGCCGCGCCACCAGCACATTGGCATATGGAGATTCTCTCCATGGGACGTTTCCTACCGAGCTTCGAGATATACTCCAGTGGTGGATAAACCAGCATCTAGGAGACCATGATATTAGTGTTGCAGAAATGGCTTGTACGGAACAACAGGATGCATACTCCTGTGGCATTCTTGCTTTCAATGCGCTCTGCCATCATTTACTCCCACAGTTGTACACTCTCGTCAATGAGGCAAAGATCAATGAGGCGAGGGTGGAATTATTCTTGAAGGTAATAACCAACCTTCAGAGCGATGACTGGGCAATGGTGAGTAGTGATCTCCGACGTTGTTGCATGAACTAACACTGTCACAGGACTCTCCACTGGTGGACGCCGAGTCAGGTGTGATTGTCGAGGAGATAGCTATCAGTTCGAAGCCATCGAAACCCCATAACAAGCGAAAGCGAAGTAGCAAGCAAGCTAAACTTGTTAACGAAAGTCAGCCAGTGATTCAGTGCCAAATTCCGAAGGCAAAACAGGTACTTGCCGAAGCTGAGGAGGATGCGGATGAAAATGAAGACGATGAGGGACATGTTGATCCAAGTGATCTGCAAGATGCACCACCTACCAAGAAGCAGCGGAAGCTAGGAGGGCGTCCACCGAATCGCATATTGGATCAGCTTGTTGTCAAATGCTACAAAGTAGTGAATCCGACGGTCAATTATTGGCGCTGCATCGGCTCCTGCGGGTGGATCCTATCCCGTCGATCCTTAATCCGGATTACACGTCACTGCAAAGACTGCAACAAGGTGGACCATACCTTGCGAGGCCTAGCATCGGCAGAAGCGTTGAAGTCTTCTGCTTCAAAACGACTCGATAACCTGCATGCAACCAGTATTGCGGACCATCCCGAGGGCTTCTCACATATATCTACAGCCGTCAATTGCCCTGTTCCAGCACTAAACATTGTTGAGAAGATTGCTATTAGTGGTCGTAGAAAGGAACGCCACCTCGAGATGGACCGCGCTACAGTTATCCTCTTCTGCATTGCTGGTCTACCGACATATCTCATCAGCCGCCCCGAGTTCACAAACTTGATGCGAGTCGCGGATCCATACTATAATCTCCCAACTCGAGACACTCTGGAGTACAAGTTGATACCAAGTGAGCAAGCATACGTGAAGAACAAGCAGATGGAATACCTCAAGCAACAAGACGACTTAACAATGTCTTACGATGGTGGGACCAGCCGAGGGAAAGAGGCATTTTGGACCGTCCATGTCTCGACAAAGGCGGACGAAGTCTTCCTAGTTGATGGACAAGAAGCGACATCTGAGTCGCATACAGCAGAATGGATCAAGGCGTTGGCAGTAAAGGTGAGTCACTTGGCATGTTATGTAAGCACCACAAATCGATTACTTCCCCGTTCGTAGTCAATTCAGGAGATTGGTGCCTCTCGCTTCTGTGCTATTGTGTCTGATAGTACCGGAAATACAAGAGCAGCAAGACGTCTGATCGTCCAAGAGTTCCCAACCATAATCAAGCTTGCTGACTGCTGTCACCACCTTAATCTACTAGCAAAAGACCTCGCGAAGATCGCATACTTCCAAGAAGTTCGACACTTTCATTTTTATATGATCGCTATCTTTTGACTAATTACTCGGGTGCTAGACTATCACAATTATCCGGAATACCATCACATTTTTCAACCATTCCCATGGTGCCATTGCGGAACTTCGTTGTGCTCGCCAACGCCTCAGTATCGGAAGAGGAATCGAAACCATAGGGAAGACTCGGTTCGGCACTTTGTTTCTATCTGCCATTTCAGTACAACGGAATGCGCCAGCAATTGCTGAAGTAGGATTGAAAATGCAGGGTAATGAATTTGAGGTACGCTATCAGCACCCTTATTGGTATATTTTTTAGTATGAGCTCATGTTACTTGAACACGTTAGAGACTACGCGATTACTATCAACCAACTGTTGAATCACCATCAATGGACACATTCAAGTATCAATACAACCTCGGGGCCTTCATCAAGCTGGGCCTCCCCACAACCAAAGCAATTGCCTGTCTTGAAGGCGAAGAAGTCAATGCTGCAGATGTATTTCTCCTTTTCCACGCCGTAATTCACGAAACAATGCAAGGGATGGAGAAAATCAGGTTGCCCGAGGAGGTTCGGAGTGAAGTCACCGGGGTTCTCAACTCACGCTATCGGCAGCTGTTTGAAAACGGCCAAAGTGCCAGTGATGTATACTTGGCTGCGACGTTTCTAAACCCAAGTATGTGTATTTCCTCGTTCGATAGGCCTGCAGCACGCACTCATCACCGAGACTATAGATCTTCTTCGATCCGACTTATTCAATGCTCAAGCGGATCGCAAGGCTAACACACGCAAAACCCCACTAACTGGGATACACAATCCCCAAGTGTTTGAAGACGTCGCAAAATATCTTCTCCACCTCGGCGAACAAGAAATACTTCACGGCCACAAACTGGCGTTTACAAAATGGAAAGGCCGCGCTCAACCATTCATGGAACGGCTACTTAGTGAGCTAATGGCCTATGCTCGTAACCAATACCCGTTCAATGCGGTCTTCAAAGATGATGCACCACGTTCATGTCTAAAATGGTGGGAATCCTTAGTTGGGAACGGTGACGCAGAGATTCTGCTGGTACGTTCACGCCCCATCTGTTATATTAACATATTCTAACAGTGATTACGATTCAAAGCACCTTTCAGTGAAAATCTACGCCATTCGTGTTAACTCAATGGCTGAGGAAAGGACAGTCTCGAAAATGACGTGGATTACTCCTCCTCTCCGAAGCCGCCTCTCAGTTGGATCGATGGTTGCTATGACTCAAGTAGGTCAATATTATCAAGCAAAGAAACATAAGGTGTGTTCTCTGATGCCATAACCTTTCTGATGCGTGCAACGGCTGAAATGATGGGTCGCCGATCCCCAGGTTCCACGTCGATCCCAGAATCGTTTCCCAGTGGATCGTATCGGTTTCTGCGCCGTTAAACGAGAGCTATTTCTGACATCTGATGATGTTCCTTCCTCTCTCCACGACACCGAAGAAGACGACACCTGGCTGGATGAGCCTTCTGGAGTCCTTGCGCCGGAAACAATCTTGGTTACTGCCCATGGGGCCGTTAATATGTCCTCCCTTTTGCTTACTCAAATGCTTGCTAATGAACCGCCAACGAACATTGTAGAGGTGAATACAGACGATGTGGCTTCTGGGAGCGGCGCTGCAGAAGAATCTGATGATAATGACTTTACAAGCAGTGGTTGGATCTAATTGGTGATACCTTCGGTATATACTATGTGTGTTCATGACTGGACTGTCCTTAATACTATACAGCGCGCAACAACAATGGCGTCGAAGGCAAATCGAAGTTGTCGAGCTCGGACAAGCTTCGCCGAAAATTCAGGCTGTAGTTGGGCCACGTGATACAGGCACCTGGGTTTTTCACCAGTAACTTACAAGTTACTAACTACGCTCTGCCACAAGGTAAGGTACGAAACCGGTATCAAACCTCTGAGATAGGTTTCCCCCGCAACACTAGCCTGCGGTACAATCACGCGGACTCGTGATCGTGTGATGGCTTGACTCATCAGGGACAGTGTCACGGAGTTTATACTGCCACGCCTGCATACTTCCCTCCTCAATCCCCCCACACTCGCTCTCACCACTCAGTGCTGCCCATAGTGCCTTCCAATTCCATCTCTCCGGGTGCCGAAATAAGGATCACGTAAGATCTGTCTCGTTTCATTTTCTTTCTTTATTCGCCATGCCTACGAAAGTTCAACAGCCATTGAAAATTTGGCGCAGTGGACTTCGCTGACCTCGCAGTGATTGATCTCTCGAAGGCATCTACACCTGAGGGGCGATCCGAGCTTGCTCTCCAGATACACAAGGCCCTCAAGGATGTTGGCTTTTTTTATGCCATCAACCACGGATATACGTCAGCTCAGGTGAGGAGCATGCCCTCGCCTTATTACTATTCGAGTGACATCTCCGTAAGACAGCGCGTGTTTTTGATATAGCGAGCGCGACGTTTGACCTAGTTTCAGACGAAGAGAAGAGAGACTACACTGGCAAAGACACTTCGGTGTATAGAGGATACAAACCGAGAAAAGCATGGGTAAGGAGTGTCAGAACTTCCCGTGTAAAAGAGATCTGATGATGATGTACCCTGGTGTCTGCGACGAGATCGAGAATTATGCTGGTAAGTCCCTCGATGTTGAAAACATGAGGAATGTTTTCCCATTAACCATTCTACAGTACATCGCAATGTTACAGCTCAAGACCATCCCGCGATCCTGAGGCCGTTTCTGCCTGAGCTCGCTGCATTTACAAGGCACAACCACGACAATGTGCTGCAATCTGTACTTCGGTGGGCTACAACCTGGACTATGATCTTCCATGATGGTCCCAAAACACTGAATATATCTCAGGCTGCTTTCCTTGAGCTTGGAGCTACCTGAAGATACACTGACCAAACTGCACGATTTCGAAGCAGCTGGTCAGTCAGCAAGTGAGTCTAAGTACTATTGCCCAGTCGTGTATTGACTTCGAAGCAGTTAGCTTCATTAAATAGTTCGTCGTTTTGTCTTCTTTATTCGCCAAAGCACTTGAGCTCCACATCTTTAGTCACCCTAGGGGAGAGTGCGACGCCCCAGAGGGCAATAATGTCTGGCTCAAGGGACACACAGGTGAGTGCAGATAGCTCAGACGATACCCACTTTGTCCTGAATGCTGGACGTCGGACCAAGACATCGGAACTGTGACAATTCTCTATAGCCAGCCTATCGGAGGGCTTCAGATCTTGTCCAAAGATAACAAGTGGCGATGGATCAAACACATAGACAATGCGCTCGTAAGCAGGTTCGCTTACTATTTAATTACTTGAATTTACGCTTCTTGTAGGTCATCAATGTCGGTGACGGAATTGAGTATCTCTCGGGTGGGTACTATCCTGCGACTAGACATAGGTACGTCGTTCCAATCCGCGTTTTCTGATGCTTACCTTCGTTCCACTGGCACTTCAAAGGGTAATTCAACCCCCAGTTGATCAACGAAATATCCCACGCCTTGGGGTATTCTATTTCGCTATGGCAAACGACAGCGTTAGGCTATCGCCTCTAGACCATAGCCCTCTATTACAAAAGAAAGGCATCAAAAAGTATTTTGAAGCGAACATGGTTCCCACAATGGAGGAATGGCGAAGAGAAAGGACCTCTCGGTACGGAAGGAGCGAACTCAAGCCCAGTGCCACCGAGGAGAGAGTTGAAGAGGAAAGGATTCGTGGAACTGTTATTAAGCATTTCAACTAAACTGTGCAGGAGTTTGGATCCATTCCGAATAATGTTAACTTACACCATATTCCAGAGATTTGCTGCGTCATGTCGCGACGCAGCACGGCTTGTATCTGTATGAGTCCCCATCTACATAGCAACTGCACCTGGTGCATCTACGTGCCCTGTCGCAGCCCTGTTTATTCCCCCCAACCCCCTAATTCCCCTCTATTCCTAGACTAATCCGTTGGCTTTCCTTCAGGGGGTTCCCTATCCAGGTTCCCCTGTCGGTTGGCTTGCTTCGTGTTTCTGCATCTTCTCCACTGCTTTAGCGGCGCTGTCATGTTCACAAGAGCTCAGCTTCCATGCATTGGAAGTCTCTCCCAATGGAGTCGGACACCTTGCGGATTTTCCGCTGCTCGTGCTCTAGCGGGCCGCCAGTGATCAGGTAAGTTGTGGGGAAGGGTAGGCTGGTGTAATGTTTGTGATGAGTCGTGAATAAAATCCATTGTATGATGAAAATTACAGTATTGATGCAGTAGAAATATATTGCAGGACATGGTCGTCCAAGTTCAACGGACACATCAATTTGTACTGCGCTTGTGTAAGCGTGTGCTCCTCCTCGTCGCGGATGGCATCTTCTTTGACTTGCGTTCTGTGGGCCCGTCTGCAATTGTTTCCAAAGTGATGGTCTTCACCTTCTTCAGTTTGGGCTCCTCGTCATCGCTTTGGAGATCGTTTTCGGGGATACTTTTCCTCTTCTTCGAGCCCCCGCCCCCAGTCGGTTTGGGTTCCCCGTCATCGCCCTCGAGATCGTATTCGGGGACACTCTGCTTCAAGCCCTCACCTCCAGCAACTTCTGCCGGTGCGTGCCCCTCGGTTCCCTTCACGATCTGGTATTTTGCTGCGTCCTCCATCGGCCAGGATGTTGAACGAAGTGCAGCATTCCAGATGTGCTCAATGTCCTTGTGATTGTGCTCTTTGGGGGAAGCTGGAAGTTGGGGTAAGGCCTCGTCGGGTGGATCGGTATCTGATGGATCGCCGTCTTCATCAGGAACGCTAGCGCTCGCGAGGCTGGCGTATGCTCTCCGAAGTTTTAGTTTACGGAGGAAAGTCGTGACAAATCGAGACAACGGCTTGCAGTTCTCGAATTCCAGGCGGGATCCGGATGAGGTACTATCACCAATGTAATCACCTTCCATCACCGTAAGCTTGCCATTTCCACCTTTCGTCTCTCCGAGCCCGAAGAAGGTATACTGTTCGAAAATAGCGGGTACTACGTCGTCCAGCTTACCAACCTTGTTATGAGGTAGGTAAAGGAGGCTGTAATAGAGCACTACCCAGAAGAAGGATTCAAGGTCGTCGCTGACCTTGTGAGGGCGCCTTTCACCTCTCAGCAGGTCGATAGACATAAATGCCCAAGTACCCTGAAGGCGCGTTAGTAGAAAATTCATTCGGGTGGCGACATCGGACTTACTGTCCGTTCGTGGGCTCTAGGGCCACGCTCTACCTCCTCGACATTCACTGCCATATCCCAGTCGTTCAAAATGCCTCCATCCTTGACAAGCAAGATGTTTCCTCCGCTCACGTCACGGTGCAATAATTTACACTTATCATAAGCTTGCTTGTGGCCTGATAGTGTAAGTTATTGTAGGGTTGGCACCCTGTTCGAGCCCGGATATATGATCTTTCGTACGTATATTATCGTTTCAATTACTTCTTGTTTCGGTCCGTCATCAGCTGCGGCTGCATTCTATGTTAGGTACTAGATTACTTACTTACACATGCGCATTCTGCATGTCTAGTTACATGTAGTACAAGTATATATAGTACCTACATATCTACCTACAATAAGAAGAAGAAGTTTCCCCTTTCCTCCGTTGCGTTGCGTTTGAGTCGAGTCCAGCAGTCGCACGCGGCGCTGCTTGGTTGCGTTCCGTTCTCCGTTCCGTTCGTCACGTGGCGTTCGGTTTTGTTCCTTCTCACTTCGCTTTTGGTGGGAACACCACCCATTCCCAGTCCTCGCATTCACACAAGCGAATACGACTTCGCACCTACATTATTCTAACGACAAAGACAATTGAGTGATCGGGACATACCTTCAAACACGTCGTGCACAGCTTAAGCATCTCTCTTGAAGAAGAGAAACACTCGATTGGCCGACCAACCTCCACTGTGACGAACCGCACATGTATACGTGTGTCGATGTCCTTGCCCCCTTTTGTTCGGATCTGTAAGGGGACACTCCTATTTTCTCTCCTTTCCTTCATTCCATGGACTCTTACCTACATTCCCTTCATTCCCCTTCGTTCCTTTTCGCTCCCTTTCCTTTCCACTTCCTTTCCACCCACTCCTTTCGCATCCGAGCCGCGTCCGGTGACTCCGGAGTCTTCCCGCACTTCGGACACTTCGGACTCGCTCGGACACTTCGGACTCGCTCGGACTCATCTATACTCTTCGGGGCTCGTCCGGGTTACCTCTATCCTTTTCCCCCGCTTCATTACTCTTCGCCCTTACTTCCCCAAGTCGCTGGCACGACTCCTGTGCATTTACCCTCCACTTCATTATCACATGTTTCCTTGTACCTTGTGATATTTGTTCGGACTTGTGGCTGGTGTACTGTACAGTTATCCTGCATTCCTCTCACGCTACTACAGTATATACTTCGCTTCCTAGCATGGAGAATCCTTATCCTGTTCTCTTTGGATTCTCCCTCTGCTAGGTGAGCAGCCCTCTCATGTATTGTAGTTAGCCTTATTCATTATCTTTGGATTCTCCCTCTGCTAGGCCTGCGCTGTCGGCCATCTTGAGGTTGCCCTTACAGGATCTCAGCAGCGTACGTAGCCGTCTGTGTGACTTGACCAGGGAGGTCGCCTCCGCATTCCAGTGTGGGGACGTGTTTAACCCCCTTAGCCTTGAGTTCCCGAAGGGTGACGATTTCCGGACGCAGCGCAATGGAACGCCATTGCTCCTTCAGGAACATAATTGGAGCCTCCTTAGCCTGGTCCAATCCGTGAGTTACTTCGAGCGCTGGATAGCCACACGTCGCTCGCCCGAGTGGTGATCCTGGATCCGCGAGGGCTCCCCAAACGAGAAACGTGCGGGGGTTGGGTTTCTTGGTGTCATCACCGGGAAGTCCCTTTGGGTCGTCGTAAACCTCCATTTTGAATACGGGACGTTCGTACTTTGGGTCTGGTGCCCATTCCTTGAGGCGTTCGCGAGCAAGTTTCGTCTCAAGCTCATCTGCGACGCGTACGGTAGGGTCACACCCCCTTTGTGCTGGGGTCATGTTCGATAACCTCGAAAAGAACCGAATAAGAGGAGTGCAATCGTTGGTGAACTTGAATCGTTCCGAAACGAGGGCTCCTGCTCTATCGAAACGGATCAATCGGGCATAGGGATAGTAGAGATAGACGAAGAATAAATGGGTTCTGTGTTGACGAGAGCAAAATCCCACTGCGTGGGTGGCTAGCTGGTCGCGAGCTTGCTGCGCTGTATCGGTCTCAAGTTCGAAAAGGGGACCCCTGTCACTGAGAATCTCTATCATAGTATCCTCGACCTCGAAGCCACATGAGGCTTCGCCGAGTTGCGTCGGTGAGTTGGGGTCGATGACAGTGGATTTATCGCGTAAAGATAGGCCCGGACGAAGCTTTGCGCCACGTTTAGAATTCGGATCTGAGTAGTTTGAAGTATCAACCAGTTGTATTCCAGTGAAATTACCCGTGTCAAAGAACTCTATCTAGATTGGAGGAGTTGATGTATCAGCGACGTTTAATGGATTGAGACATTCAACCTACCGTTTTCTTGGCCATGGCCTTTTGGTTGCCTGGTTTTTGTCCAGCAAAAAACCTCTTGTCGATCTTCGGTAGTTTTTCTATACTCCCCTTCCTCAATTTTATGGGCATTGTGAGTTTGAAGAAATCCGCGACTTTGCATGGGCTGACCCAGCGTCCTGACATTTCCCGAGACATGGCTGCGACTTCCAGAGTCAACATCATGGAGCGAGTGATTGGAAGACGGAATACATACCTGATGTACTTGTGAAGAAGAAATGGTTTGCGCGAACCTAGTAGGTAGTGGATCGCCACTGGTGGCATGGTCGCAATTAAACATCGTGGTTGGGGAACGATGTATGGCACACGTGATCGCGACTAGCTTTATTAGGACCCCCGAAAATCGTTGTAAAATGTTAGATCCACGAGCCCAGCCAAAAGTCCACCCCTCGATTTCCTTATATGGTAATGGGCCCGCCAATCGAGGGGTGGATTCGTGATCCAACATTTACAGGGATTATCCGGGGTCCTGCTTTATTGCCTTTCTTCGAGGGTCGCCATCAGGACCGCAAGCGTTGGAGCGTGCGCGTAGCGCTTGGACTTTGGATGGGCAGGGTTTGCGTAGATGTGGCATCGTTGCAAAGGGAATGCAGTGATTGGTCTTCAAGACCCAAATTATGAAGACACGCGTGCGCGTTTCCTCGTGTTTGTAAATGATGAGACAGTATGAGAGCCAACGAAAATAGTAGATAGGGTATAATATCAGAGGTGTATATATACATATACTAGAAGTACATGGACGAGATACTCATACAGATAGCCTCAGCCACGGCGTAAGCGGGAACTCTTCCTGGTCCCGGCGGAGGGTACCTTCGCATTGCTGCGAGTCTTCGATTTCTTCGGTTTATGGCCGTCGGCGCCTCCGTTTGGTTCCAACTGGGTAGTGCTTTTTCTCTTCTTGGATCCACCCCCTTCGGTGCCCCCTTCAGACTTCTTCACGTATTGCAGTATCGCTTTGTCGCCAGTCGGCCAGTGGAGGGCAAGTGTGCCCTCCCATATACGAATCACATCCTTGTGCGTGCGCTCTGGTATTTCCGGGATTGGAGGAGCGGTTGACGCAAAAAATGCTGACTGGTCTGCCGCATCGGAAGCGTTCGTTTCTGATGCACTCCATAACCTCATGCAGGAAAGCATTGCTTTCACGAATTCTGTAAGTGGCTTGCTGAGCGTGAACTCCAGGCGAGGATTCCCTCTAGCACCGATGTACCTTCCCGAGACCACAACAGCAGTTTTCCCGTCTCCTCCTTTGGCCTCCCCGTAGTAGGTATATTGCTCAAAAATGGCAGGGATCATGAGGCCAAGCTGACTGGTCTTGTTGTGGGGGAGGTAAAGGAGGCTATAGTATAGTACCACCCAGAAGAAAGATTCCATATCATCGCTGACTTTGTGGGGACGTCTTGCACCATCAAGGAGGTCAATAGACATGAAAGCCCAAGTACCCTGCAACATTGTGAGTGAGGGCGTTGATATAGGTGGAAAGGTAGGACCCACTGTACGTTCATGAGCTCTGGGCCCTAACTTTGCTTCCTCAACCTTCACCGCCATATCCCAGTCGTTGAGCAGCCCCCCTCCTTTGGGAAGAATCAAGATATTCCCCCCGCTAACGTCGCGGTGTAGTATCTGACACACTTCGAACGCCTGTTTGTGACCTGAGGAAAAGTCAGCAAACAGAAGGTTGGATAATATATGATTTACCTTGAAATGCATCATGGATAGCTCGGAACATCTCCTTCGACGAAGAAAAGGACTCGAGCGGTCGACCCACCTCCTTGACAACGAAGCGGACATGGGTACGTTGATCGATGGCCTTGCCGCCTATTCTACCGATTTCATTCGCAAAAACGTCCGTTTGCGTGACTTGGTCCGGAAGATCGCCGCCACAGACGAATGTCGGGACGTGTTCAACGCCATGTTTGTTGAGCTCCCGAAGAATGGCAATTTCTCCTCGTTCGATGGCTTTCGAGCGCCATTGCTCCTTCAGGAATACGAGCGGAGCGTCCTTGGCCTTTTCCAACCCGTCAGTCACCTCTAGAGCTGGATATCCGCGGGTTGCTCGCCCGAGTGGCGAGTCTGGATCGGCGAGAGACCCCCAAACAAGGAACTTTCGTGGCGTCGGTGTCTTCTTAACGTTCTCGTCAGCAGCCTGAGTTGTCTCCGCTCCGACGCCGGCGTCGTTGGTAGAGACCTCTGCCTTGTTGTTGTCTTCCATTACTTCTTCCACGTCGTCGTAAACATCCATCTTGAATACGGGGCGATGATGCATTGGTTCCCACTCTTTCAGGCGTTCTTGGGCGAGCTTTGTCTCTTCGTCACTGGCGAGCTTGACGGTCGGATCGTACCCCCTTTGAGCGTCTGTCATCTTGGAGAACCTCGAATAGAACCGGATCAATGGTGTGCAATCCACAGAGAGGTCGATTTTTTCCGAAACGAGGGCACCGCATCTATCGAATCGGATCAACCGGGCGCAGGGGAAGTAGATGTAGACAAGGAATAAGTGGGTCCGGTGTTGGCGAGCGCAATATTCCGTGGCGTATGTTGCGAGCTGCCCCCGAGCAGCTCGTGCGTCGATCGTGTCAACTTCGAAACTCACACCCAGCTTTCTGGCAAGATCTTCGAATAGTTCTAAGAGCCATTTTTTGAGTTCCAAACCAGAGAGCGCGCTGCCGAGCCGCGTAGGTGTAGCGATGGTGACAGAGGCGTCGTCTTCGTCGTGCAGGCCACCGTCTGGCTTGACCTTTGAGCCAGCCTTGGAGTCTGGGTCCGCGTGTCGAGAGCTATCGACCATCTTGAGACCCTCGAAGTGGGATTTTTCCGGGGTTTTCATGAAGAAAGTACTCTGTCAGCGTTTATGCGTCAGTTCGTGCGAGCCTATTATATGGACGTAGACCTACAAATTCAGTGAACACTTCATCTTCGTTAGCCGGCTTCTTTCCTGCAAAGAATTTTGGATCGATACTGGGGAGCTCTTCAACGGCCCCTTCTTCCAAGTCCAGGGGCATCGTGAGTTCAAAGAATTTGTTGGTTTCACAGGGGCCGACCCAGTATCCTGACATTTCCTGGCACATTCCGGCTCTCTTCTCTTGGTAGTCGTCGGGGTCGAGCTTTTGGCCTTCGATAAGTCCTGAATATTTCCTAGAAATCGGCGTAGCTTCAACGTGAAGGAGTAAGGGATTAGCCTTCTTCCGTGGGGGGGTACCTTCAACCAGAGACGACATAGTGTGAGTTTCGCAATGACACATTGGGAGACTGGAGACATACCCTATATACGAGCAATTATGGCCACACGTTGAGGATTGTGGCTCGGGTGGACTGGTAGGTGGTGGTCGCACTTCAAGCAGTATTCTGGCTTGTCGAGCCACAGGGTCTGCGAACAATGTAACAGCACACGTGATCGCGAGTTTATTGCCTTTCTTGTCTATCTCCTCGAGCGGAGCTTGAAGCTTGGTGGCCGCATCTGCCTGCGTATTACTTGGGCTCATTGTAATTACAAGCCACTCTCCTGCGCATAGTGGCCAGAAGAGTGGCCTATATTACCCTGCCACGCTCATTCTTCATTTGGGACATTTGGAAAGTGTTCAGCTTCAGCGGAATCGCCCTCATTGTGTAGACCCAATTGCATAGAAATCTCAATCTCAAATGTATAGGTCGTTACGAATTTCGCCTGGCAAACCGGTTTATTGCTACGCTTGGTAGTGCTTAGCACGAGCGAAATATAATTGCACAAGCCCTCGAGTCGAACCTGAGCCTAGCGGTACATTGGACAGGTAGCGAATCTCGGCGATGCGATGGAATTCCTATCTGGCGGCTACTACCGTGCGACCAAGCACGATATACGGATTGCTGAAACTCGGCGATGCTAAATGGCGTTTCCCACAGGGTGGTTCAGCCCCTGATGGACTCGGGGTCTTCCATTTCTCCACGCCGAACGATGATATCAGACTGTCGCCTCTCATCGAGAGCCCCGCATTGCAAGGAGAAGGCTTCAAGAAGTACTTTGAAGACGGCAAGGTTCCCCCAATGGCGGAGTGGCGGAAGCAGAGAACGGCCCGATATGGGAGGAGCTAACTTAAAGCCAGCGTCGAAGGCGTCGAAGAAGAAATCATTTATGGGGCCGTTGTGAAGCATAGTATGACTGACTCTGTTCAATTGCTGATAATCAATGCGATGGCTGCTGAAAGATCTACAACCAAGCATTATCGCTGTGCATATGGCTGTACGCTGTTTACAATGGTACTTAAAATGCCAAGCCAGGATAGACTGGACCACCAGGAGGGACGTATGCCTGGATATTGTTAGGTCTTATCTCGAACAATCGTTACTAAAAGTAAACATACTTGGTTGGCCGCTTCTCCTTGGTACGGATTGAAATGGATACCTGGGTCAGTAGCCTAGAAGGTGGTCAGCTGCAAGTTCATGCAAGAGAAGTAACAGTTTGGACGAACCGAGTAAGCTCCTGGGAATCCTAGCCCAGATGGATTGAGCGATCCGCCACCAGTAACTACAGGTTGTATATTAGCAACGGGTGCCTGTTATCAATTCAAGGGATCATACCTGTCAATTGTACGCAAACTTATCCCACAAATTAGTAAATCATTATTTGGGACGAAGCGTGTATATTCACCTGGGTAGAATTGGGCGCCACCAAGGTTTGCTGCCCCGTGTAGCGCAAGGTTCTCGTGACGGAGTAGCTGGAGAGATGATGTTAGACGTTGGTGATTACCGTGCTCGTGGAAACACTCACATAGTTGCCTGGGGTGATGTTGCTTGGGATCTTCACGGTATAAGTGAAATTGCTCTGCGCCAAAACGTCTGAAGCCCACACGCCATTGGAGTAGACGTCTTGTTGTGTCTACGGTGGTGTCAGAAGACAGCCCACATTTGATATCAAAGTAAACAATGAACCTTGAACCAAGGAGTGCCTGTGTCTCCTTTCCAAACAGAGCAGTCACCGGGGCACTTGGCCATGTAGTTGAGAACAGGTCCATAGTGACCAATTGGCCATGTGTTCCAAAGCATCTGAACGGTACCGCCCGCTGCAACAGTGGCAGTAATGGGGCCCTACACATATATTTGTTTAGTCTTCAGCCGAACGGGAGTAAGGGACATGTATATACTCACCGGTGGGAGGAAGGAGTTACCGATGGAACAGGTAATGTCTCCAGAAGATGGATCAGAGATGAACCCAGAGTCTGGCTTTGTTGCGCGGACAACTCGCAGGGGCTGAGAAGGATACCGAGGACGATTAGATAGGAATCAAAGAGAAATTATTCTAACATTACTCACCTGAGGTGTGGTGTAGGGATCGGTCGGGACGTTCCATCCCGGGATATATTGGTTTCCTATTTTTATTTGGGGGACGTAACCGTGAGCCGCTACAGACTCGACGAGCGCAACAGCAACAATCAGAGCAGAGGCAAGTATCATCGTTGAACCAGGAAATGATGTTGGGTGAAGTCAGCCTCGTTATAGATCCTCCCTTAAGTACTAGTTCCAAGCAAAGTCAACAGCATAAAAGTCTCACGTAGATACTTTAACGACTGTTGCGCGACTGAGGCATTTATTACGCCGTTGGATCATGGGATCGTCAAGATGGCTTGACGAAGTGCCGATTTTTAACCGTCTGGAGCAAGCGAGGAGAGCCAAGGCTGGATTATGTGAGGGCGGGGGGACCAACTTCGGATCCATCGGAATTTAATAGGACATATGGGTGTGCTTCCATTGACGTCTCTGCCTCGTTGAGGTATCGTAGTTACTACGACATCAAGGATAGAACTGCGATACCAGCTGAGGGATTGTCTCCGGACCTCGTGGAGTTTGTGACATAGAAGGGCATGCATGGTGAGTGGGATATCTAATTCTCCGGTCAGTACAAATTTCAATGATTTCACCGTAATTGAGGAAACGTCTTACTCTTCGTACTGACAGAAGATGGAGCTCTGGTTTTAACAAACCAGATAACCATCAGGCCTCAAAACTGTTGACGTAAATTTAGGGCTAAGGCGAGCTCGAGGCATGGTGTCGTGCGGGTGTACCCCTGCTTCCACGACTTGAACGTTCCTCACCGCCATACGAACTACAGCCACAAGATTGTACCTGGGGCCTACTTTTCACTGCAAGGTGTTGCTCTAGCATCGTTGCAAGGCCATACTTACAAGGCAGGTTGTCAGCGTCATGGGCCTGGAGGGCGGTGCCAATGTAGATGGTAAGAAATCGCATCAGGTCCATTGATGGCACTGCCACCCGCTTGTAGCGCCAAAGCAGTGAGTCTCGGAACCCCTTTGTGATAAAGGCCCTTGAGCAGGTAGAGAATTCTGAAAGCTGACTGTTTCGTCTTTCTTATCAGCCTCAACAACATTTGTGCATCGTGCTCTATAGCTCCTTATTGAATGGCCTGGATTCCGAACATATCGGGAACATGCGTCCCGCTGGCGACCCAAATTGTCTTTTATGCGTCCCGCTGTGAGCCGTGATTGGCCGGAGCAAGGGGATTGGCATGCATAGGAGGAGCGTGGCACTGTCGGAGGCGCTGCTTTCGATGCAGGGTCTTTAATCAAGTAACTGTCCCGCAATCATAAAAAGCGGGTTGCCACTCTCATCTCCTCACCAATCTTTCCCGTACACACACATTATGACCGCCGAGCTCAGAAGAAAACTTGTCGTCGTCGGTGACGGTGCCTGCGGGAAGGTCAGCTAACTCTGCCTCAGCCTGCTTTGACCCCTATCACATAATTGAACCATGGTATTGCTTTAGACTTGCATGTTGGTCGTCTTCTCCAAAGGCCGCTTCCCGGAGGTGCATGTCCCAACGGTCTTCGAGAACTACGTCTCCGACATCCATGTCGATGGGCGTCACGTCCAGTTGGCATTGTGGGACACAGCTGGCCAAGAAGAATATGATCGCCTCAGGCCACTCAGTTATCCTGACGCCGACGTAATCATGATCTGCTTCGCCATCGATTATCCAGACTCTCTGGAGAATGTCGAAGAAACCGTGAGTCCTTTTTACTTTTACGCCCCTTCGCCTGCTCACTCCAAGTTTTCTTGTAGTGGATAGGTGAAGTGCGACATAATTGCCCGAGAATCCCAGTTGTCCTCGTCGGCTGTAAGAAAGATTTAAGGAACGAAGCCGAAATCACTCGGTCTGGCAAGAGGATGATATCCTATGGCGAGGTGAGTTTTTCCGACCCTTTTGCTGAGGCGTATTCTGACACCATCTCATAGGGACACAATGTTGCTCAGCGAATAGGCGCAATGCATTTCCTCGAATGTTCAGCAAAAACAGGCGAAGGCCTACAAGAAGTCTTTCAATATGCAACCCGCGCCGCGTTGGTTAGCCGAATGAAGCAGAAGCATACCAAATGTGTCATTTTTTAGGATCGTGCACCCACGGTGCTTATTTATTCATACCCCCTTCATCGCATCTGTTACTTCTAGTCTCACCAACCCCTCCGTGTAATCCTGTATTATCCAACCTTGTAATTTAGATCTGAACTCCAGTTATCAGTTTCATTGTAGAGCTAGAAGTAACGAGACATTCTAATCTGAAGAGTAATACAGCTGAGAATCAGCGTCGAGGTTTCGCTCTCTCCAGGAGACACCCCTTGCGACGACCCCTATCTCCCCTAACTGTGAAGCAATGGACTACGAAGCGCCCATAACATCGTCTCCTAGCAATGTCCACTTCATCCAGTTTCCAAGTTCCTCAGAAGCGTATCCTAACGCAGGAACAGCTAGCAGCATTCCAATCGTCCAAGGCGCACGAAGATGTCCTGTCGTACATTCAGAAACTAAACGACTCAGTCATCGGGTCAAAACTATCCGACGAATGTTCCACTTCCCCGGTATGAATCTGAATGTCGACAATGAATTACCCGTCAGATAAATTGACTGTAGTAATTTCTAGGGTGTAGTTGGGGTTCTGGATATACTCCAGCGTGTGGAGGAGATCGCGAAGGAGACACCGCCAGTTGAGAACGCAGCTTCGCGGTTTGGCAATCCGGCGTTCAGAACCTTCTATGACAAAGTTGGAGAGGTACCGACGCGAATCGCAACGGACTATACACAAGCTCACGCGCTATATCCTAGGTAGCAGGATCTTTACACGGGAAGATCCCCAATTTATCTCAGGAGGCCATACCGGAGATCGCAGTCTACTTTAAGGAGTCCTGGGGCAATCGACAGCGGATTGACTACGGCAGTGGCATGGAGCTCAATTTCCTTTGCTGGATGTACGTTGCCTTGCTTCGTAGATGTCCGTCTATTGACTTGTGCCAGGATATGCCTTGACCGACAGGGTGTCTTCGCAGAATCTGATAACCAGGCGTTGGTCATTAGGGTCTTCTGGAAGTAGGGTCAGTTCCGTCAAGCTGCTATCTTCACATGTTGACCATTCGATCCAAGATATATCCAAGTGATGCGTATCTTGCAGTCAACCTATTGGCTAGAACCAGCAGGATCACATGGAGTGTGGGGACTCGATGATTATCACTTCTTGCCGTTCCTCTGGGGATCTGCTCAATTACGAGGTTCGTCATTGATTTCCATCGTATTCAAAACCATTTTCAAAACGTCACAGGGCACAAGTACATCCGACCTAAAGCCATTCACGACCCGGAAATAGTCGAAGAATACGCGAAAGAATACATTTACTTTGCTTGCATTCAGTTCATAAACTCCGTACGATATGCATCCATCTGTGGTTCTTTGATTCGTCGTGCTAATCATTCGATCTTCCCTTAGATCAAAACTGCTTCGTTACGATGGCACTCTCCGATGCTTGACGATATATCAGCCGTCAAAACCTGGGACAAAGTCAATTCGGGCATGATCAAGATGTATCTTGCCGAGGTCCTGGGCAAACTTCCTGTAATTCAGCACTTCCTTTTTGGATCTATTCTACCGTACGATGGGCCCGCTGCTCCGATATCAGCCTCATCACAGGACGACGAGCATTGGGGTCACGCTCATACACTTGGTGGGGCTGGTGGGGTTGGCCAAAGGGAGGTCGGGTGGGGTGATTGCTGTGGAATTCCAGTGCCTTCTGCCTTCGCGGCTGCCCAAGCAGACAAGGAAAAGCTACCAGGATTACGGTTAGCAGGCCCTGGTATACGGCCCGTCCCTTTTGACTGAGACATATAAACGTGTATACAATATATACTTCTTCAGACTGCCCACCATGAATACACAAACCTCAGTATTTCTCTCAGCGTAACATCATCGTGGACAGGATGAAAAGGCAATTCGAAAGGGCATACGTTTATAGGTTGACGACCTTATTTGCTCTTCCCACTGGGCTTCCCTTTGCCGCCCTTTCCGAACGATTTGCCTTCGAAACCGGGTCTCGCCTTGCCCTTCTTTCCAACGCCCTTCCGCTTGTCGCTCCGTCGCTCGTTCCGCATAGCGATGTTATCCTGACGCTTCTTCTGTTTGGCCGCCAAATTATTTGAAAGCTGTTCCTTCCGCTCATCCCTGTGTGACGAAATTCAGGAATGGCAAAGTGCGAGTTAGTACTAAGGTGAACGCTGACGTACCATGATTTCTTGCTCTTGAGCTTTTCTTTCTCCTTTTTCTTTACAGCCTTCTTTAGCCTCGTCTCATCGTCCCTGACCTTCACACCGTCCATCCGTGCCTCCGCTTTCTGCCACTTCTCCCGCTCCTGTATCTCCTTCCGCTTGTCTTCCGGTAATGACGCTAGCTTTTCTTTCCTTGCTGTTAACTGTTCGAGTGCTTGAGCAGGATTCGAAGATGTTTTGAGATGTGCGAGTTTCTTCGACGAAGAGGCCGAAGAGGGTCCAGATATTGACGAGAACGCGATATTCGTCAGAGATGACTGAGGTCCATTTTGAGCACCGCGCGCCGATGTGTCGGGGACAAGCAATTGTGTCTATAGCGCAGCGAGAATCAGCGTAAAGGAGTCCATGTGTAAGCTGGGGCCCGTACGCACCTTAGTGATATTGCCCTGCGTTTTGGAGTCTTTGGCATCTTTCTTCTCCTTGCCCCCCTTATTCTTCATCTCCTCCTGCCTCCTTATTTTCTCCTTCGTCTCTTTTCGTCTCCGCTCCCTCATCGCTGCTCGCTGCTGTCTCCTCTCCTCCAGTAGCTCGTCCTTATCTCCTGGCTCTCCCCCCCAATTCGCCGCCTGCCCCCTCCGCCCGAGTCTAAGCTGTTCCATCCTCGCGTGCAGTTTTTCTCGAAGTTCGGATACGCCGCTGCTGTGAGGCATAGGTACTATCTTTTCGTCCGAGTCGATATCCATCGTTTCTCGGTCCTCCTCCTCCTCATCTACGTCAACATCTACATGAATGGCGTCGTCGTCGTCGTCGTCGTCTGAATCTTCCTCTCGAGGTTGTTGTTGTTTGCTCTTCTTCCCCTTCTTGTCCGTTCTAGACGAGTCAAGCTTCCCCTGCTGTATCTCAATTATGGTCTTTTGGTTGGCGGGGTCAAGCTACATCGTATCAGCACCAGTAGTTCCCTGTAAAGTATTTAACACTCACCTTATCGCGCTTTGCTTTCTTCGTGGCTTCTTTGATCGCTTGCTTGGATGCCTTTTGGTTTTTGCTATGTTTCTGGTATTTCGAAGCTATCTACGTACACCCAGCAACGAAGACCCTCCTGCTCAGCATGCAGATCTATTCGCACGAATAATATTGAACGGGTACTCACCTGCTCGTCATTTTGGTCCTGGACAAGGTAGTGTTTGGCCGGAATAAGCTTCAGCAAGGACTCAAATATGTTGTTGTGCCGCTCTAGCGAAGCTCTGATTTCCGCGTCCACAACTGACATCGTGCCGTTGGTCGCTGGTTTGGTGCAGTCCGTGTGGGGCGCCAAAACTTTGAAAAGCTAGATTGCCTGATTTGGATATGGACTAAGTAGTACAGGCACGTGTCGTTCGATCGCGAAATTTGGCACTTCAAGTTTAGTAGACTGGAACTGCTGACCGTAAGCCTCAACTCTCGGTCGAGGGATGCTAGCTTTACTAGTGCTGTCAGACTGAATATCTTTCTCCGTCATATCAGGAACCTCACTGTTGCCTCACCGACGAGAAAACAACGCTGCCCCGATTTGGCATAAGGATCATGATGGTCATCGTGCGCACAAGCTCACCTCGAGCTTCAGGATCGCTGCAATGGAGTTGGCGAAATTGACAATTCCACAAGCTAGTCACCCGATTGAGCGATGAACGGCCATACTTCGTACAATGGATCTATGTGGGTCCACTATTTAATGGCGTACATATACTACGTCGGTCGTAGACGCTTCCCAGTCAAACAATCTGATTCGGGCTCATCATGGCGTATCTACACCACGTCCTGACGGTATGCAACTTTCTTGCATTTCTCCTTGTTTTAAGCCCGCTCCCTTGGCATATTCAATGTAAGTGTATTTCACGCAATATTCTGAGTCTTGGGCACTAAAATACTGTTGCATTAGCTTGGAATACGGGGACATGCTTCTACATGTTCTGGTGTGCGCTAGGATGTCTCATACATTTCATCAATGCCATAGTCTACGATGGGACCCTTGAAGTCCAATCGGCTATATGGTGTGAAATGTGTGAGTCCTTGATTGGAACCTTGTAGTCCAACAATTTCTCATTTACCGTAACATAGCGGGCAGGCTTGGAGCTGCCACCAGCTATGGAATCCCGGCCGCAGTGCTCTGTATCAATCGTCGACTCTTCATCATATCTCGTGGTGGCAGCCACCAGACGCCCTCAGTATGACTCCCGAAGCTTGCATTTTGTGCGGTGAACTTAACAACAGACCGTTTTTGTAGCGCCGTAAAATGGTTATCGCTGATATAGCGATCGCGGTCCTGATCCCTGCTGTACTGACTTGCCTTAGTAAGTCTGATTTCCTTCTCCCCCCGTTCATCACTTAGCCCATGTAGTATCCCTGCCTCAAGGACATCGAAGCGACTTACTTGAGGACATCGGCTGCCTTCAACCATACTATAATACGGTCCCCGCTATTATGATCCAAGGTTTACCTCCCCTCTTGATTGGGCTGGCCTCAGGCGTATACGGCGGTACGTCCTGCATAATCACTGTTCATAAGCCCTGGCTTACCAATTTTACTCCCTATAGTTCTCAATGTCCGTGTTCTGTACTCGAGGCAAACCGAGTTAAAGCGCTTGCTATCTGCTGGTAACATCACCATCGACTTCAGCGAATACTACCGCCTATTTTGTCTGGGGACAATCGATGCAATCTTTACAATCCCTCTCGCAACATGGACCATGTATACGCTAATGACCCACACTCCTTTCCGCCCTTGGATATGGGCCGATGTTAAGTTGAACTACAACTCGATATGGCTGCTTCCTCGCCCTTACTGGGAATCTTACTCGTCGGTACAGTTCAAGGTCGGGCAATGGTTCAATGTGCTATGCGCCCTCGTCTTCTTCGCTTTCTTCGGGTGTAGCAAGGAAGCGAGGGCTAGGTATCGGTGTGTCGTCCTTTGGGCAATCAAGCCAATTTATAAACCCAAGCCTCCGCCACAAATTCAATTCAAAGAGTGAGTCCTGGACACGTCCTCAACCAATTTACGAGACTGACTCCCATTGAAGCGATGCCCCCAGCAGACGGGTGAATCGCAAGCCTGACACATTAGATATGTCTTTCAACTCTAGCGTCACCACATTCGCTACGTCCCAACAAACCAACGAATCCGCCCAAGACGTTGTCCCTCATTTTACATTTGGGCCATTCTCCGTCGAGAATCTAGGCTTCCATTGGAGCCCGTCGGCAGCGTCTATCCCTCCAGTACCTCCTCTGCCTGCACATTTGGTGGATAATGTCGGTGGCTCGTCGCAGCGGAAGTCACGGATACTGAGCAGGGTATCACAAACTCGTTTGGCGCAAGCACTTCGGGCCATGGTCACAAAAAATGGAAGCACTAGTAGCTCTAGTAGTATATGCAAACAGTCTGAGGAAGAAAAGTCAATCCAGAGGGTAGTGTAATGCGGCCCGTCACTTATTTGTATCGTTAGCACGTTCGACATACCCCACTGTATTTCTACATATTTCCTTTTCATCTCTTTCGACCATTAGAGTGATTCTTAACGAGGCAATGAAGTTATTATCCAATATTTGTTTCATTTCATCTATCGTAAATCGTTGAGATACAGCAGGGGATACAGCTAAATGCTCCAGTAACTATGCGTAGAACTACAGTGGTGTTATGGTGTGTGTGTGTTGAGTCGAATGTAGATATGTAAGTACTATGTCAGAGACCGATAGAAATCCGAGAATAAGAAAGTAAAGGGAAGCGAAAGTATAAGTTTATGAATATAAAACGAATGTAATCGTAAAGGAGAGGAGTGCTTAAAAGAAACGAAGAAAGCGCGCCTAGGCGCTCTGCCACTCCCCTCCGCTGGCCAATGTGGCGAATACGCCCTTCTTCTCCATTAGCTCGTCGTATCGGCCTTCCTCAACAACACGGCCCTCGTCTACCAACACGATCCTGTCGCACATTCTCATGACGTCGACCTTGTGGGTGATCATGATGGTGGTGCGCCCAACCTTGGCGCTGCGGATGGTGTCCATGACCACAGCTTGGTTGGCAGCATCCAAGGCGGAGGTACACTCATCGAGGATGAGAATGCGCGCAGGGCGAGCCAGTGCGCGGGCGATTTGGAGTCGCTGGGCTTGTCCACCAGAAATGAGGGAAGCGTTCTCGCCAACGAGGGTGTCGTAGCCTTGTGGAAGCGTCATAATGAACTCGTGAACGTTTGCTGCCTTTGCGGCGCGTCGGACGTCCATATCCGTGAGGGACTCGTTGCCGTACTTGATGTTCTCCGTGATGGTAGCGTCGAAAAGGTTAGCTTTCTGGCTGACGACGGAGACGTGATGGCGAAGATGTTCGGCGTTCATAGAGCGAAGCTCGTTGAGACCGATGGCGATCATGCCAGAGGTAGGTTCGTAGAGTCGCTGGAGGAGCGCAGCGATTGTGGACTTGCCGCAGCCTGATGGACCAACGATAGCAACACATTCGCCGTGCTCGATGCTGAGGTTGAGGTTGCTGAGGACGGGAGCATCGGGGTGTTCAGGGTAAGAAAACGCAACGTTGCGGAAAGTGACCGGTCCGTCGAGAGTCGGCTTCATGACACCTTTGGCCTCATCGGTATCGGTGGGTAACCGGAGAAGTTCGTTGAAATCTCTCGTGGCTTGAACAGCCTTAGCGATCTTTTCGGCTGAAAGTAGAAATTAGCATCTGGGGAGGAGATGAATAAGATAAAGTGTACGTACTGAATGCCATAAGCTGCGATCCGATGGTGACCGAGAATACAACCAAGTTCAGTGTTTGAACCATTTGGAGGTACGAATACGTTCCCTGGGCAATGAGGACGGCTCCGACGTAGAAGAGCAACGCTTCGGCAAGGTAGATAAGGCCACTCGAAACACCGTATGTGCATCCCTCGACGAAAGCACCCTTGACACCGGTGGTCAAAGCACGATCAGCTGCGGTGTCGAATTGTTGCTTGTAGAGACCCTCAAACGACATCGCGCGAATGCCACGGATGTTAGCGATGGCCGAGTAGTAGCTCTTTGCAACATCTTCGCGGGCGCGCTTGTTTCGAACTTCGCACTTGGTGACAAGTCGGGTCTGAACGGCCATCGTGATGGCGAACACCGGGGCGATAGCGAAGCCGACGAGAGTCAGCTGCCAGCCACGGATCAGAGCCCATACCAAACCGACACCGAGCATTGAAGCGACAACGAGGAATTGACCGATGACGACGGACAGAAGATTCCTTGCGTCGTCTCCATCCTTGACGAGAATTTGGATGAATCGGGTGGATGCGTTGTCGGTCTTGTCGAAGAACTTCTTGTCTTGGGCGAGGATGCGTTCGTAGGCTGTGTTGCGGATCTGGGTGACCCATGAAGAGGCGAGGGTCTCCATCAAGAAGTATTTGAAGCCTAGGAGGAACCCATCGATTGCGGCGATACCAAGGACGATGCCGCCAAAGGTGTTGATGGCGGAGACATTTGTGGCACCGACGGACACCTCGAACATTACACGAGAGAGGAGGAAGGAGAAGATGGGTGTCATGGCACCACTGCAGACGCAAGTGACGAGACCGAGAGCGACCATGGGCTTGTAGGGGATGGTGGGGTAGATGACGCGCAAAAGCTGCCAGAACGACAGTTGTCGCTCAGCCGCCTCCTCAGCGCCCTCCTTTTCGGCCTTACGCTTCCACTTGTCCACGCGAACCTGGAAGCGTCTCTTCTTATCGCCCTTCTTCGGCGCGACGGCAACTTTCTCGGTATCCCATCGCCTGCGCTCGCTCTTCACTCGTTGCCTACGCTTCTCCTCTGCCGTTGTTCCGCGCTTCTCGAGGATTGTCTCGTCATCGTCATAATCCGCAGCCCTTCCTCGTCGACTTCCGAGAAGACCGATTTCGCTGCCCATGGCGCTCGCATTCTCAGCGAAGTCAGCGCTTGAGTAGGAAAGGTAGCCATCGCCTAGCGAGAAGACGGGAGACGTGGGGGTGAATTGAAGGCTCATGCGCCTGGTGGGTGGGATAGTGTAGGCAGCTGTAGGGGTGGTAGGGGAGGAAGGGATTGCGATGCTAGTAGGGCGAGTCTTTCTTTGTGTTGGTTGCTGGAGCATATCAGCAGGGACGAAGCGGCTAGCACGAATGCTGGCGCGTTGGTTTTGTTCGTATTGCTGATGCTCGGGTATCATGGAAAGCCGTGCCAGTGCGCCTCCGGGTCCGTTCGCAGTCTTCGTCAGATCGGATACAACGTCGAACATCCAGTTGCCCAGGGTCAAGGTCAAAGGACGGAGGCGAGCTGCGGCAGTGGGTGGTGGAACAGGTATATCGGTCATGGAAGGTAAAGATTCGTCGTCGAAGGCAGTTGTTCGCTTCTCGTCGGTTTGGCCTTCAGAGGAAGTCGCATCGATGTCCCGTTCGGGCAGGTACCCGCCCATGCCCATCTGGATTCGGAGCATCGATTTGAACTCGCCAATGTGAGCGCCGTCGAGAGATGTAGTGGAGGTGAAATCTTCTGTGCTCGAGCCGGATTCGAGATCCCTTCGGAAACCCTGTTCGACAACCTCCCCATCCCGCATCACATAGACGAAGTCAGTGTTTTCAATCTGGGAAAGATCGTGGGTGATAACGATAGTGGTCTTGTTGCGGCGGACGCGCTTGAGAGCTTCGAAGACGAGGAGGCGGGAAGTAGGGTCGAGAGCAGAAGTAGCTTCGTCTGAGGGTGGAGAGTTAGCAAGCAAAATGGAATGAGAGTACTACGGAAACGTACCGAGTATTAGGACAGTAGGGTTGCGAAGGCAAGCTCGGGCGATGGCAAGGCGTTGCCTTTGGCCACCGCTAAGGTTGACACCTCCGACCTTGGCTCCTTCGACAGCCTCAGAATCGGAAGCACCGCCGAGGATAGTATCGTAGCCGTCGGGGAGTCCGTTGATGAATTCGTGTAGAAGGGCCTTCGTGCAAGCATCGATCACCTGTTCGCGTGAGACGGAGGCATCGGTACCCATGATGGCCGCGATGTTTTCGTGTACAGTCTTGCCATCGAAGATGACACAGTCGCCCTGCGAAACGCCCATAACGTGGCTCCGCATCCACTTGTTATCTAAAAATGCGACCTCTTGCTCGTCCATGAGAACTTGACCCTGGCTAGTTTTGTACAGGCCAAGAAGGAGGGCGGCGACGGTTGACTTCCCGGAGCCGCTACCTCCTACAACGAAGGTCGTTTCTCCGGCAGGAAGGAAGAGGGAAACGTTCTTGAGGACAGGGGCGCGAGCTGGGTACGAGAAAGTGACATCGGCGAGTTGGAATTCGCCGATGCATCGTCTGGGTACGATTCCCCGGAGGACTCGGGGCTTCGACGCCGAGAGGGAGAGGGTATGGGTTGAGCGCGAGGCGCTGGTTTGTACGGAAGCCGGGGAAAGAGGGGAGGGAGGGTTGGGCGAAGAGGGAGAAGATGGTGTGGAAGGGGTTTCGTCGATGAGGGTGAGGAGGGAAACCATGGCGAATTTACCCTTGGCCAGGGTGATGAACTGTGGGATGCACATCTGGAGGTTGCTTGTAGCAATGAGACAAGCCCAGAAGACGGCCATGACATCTCCGGGCGAGATCTTGCCCTCGCGCACGAGCTTGGACCCGAACCAGAAGCCTTGTACGAACATCGACATCATCACGAACTGCGAGAGACCGCTGGTGATGCCCCAGACGGTGCTCAGCTTCTTCGCGATGGTGTGAATGTTGCCGAAAATCTTGCTCAATGAAAGACGCTCGAAGTCCTGAGCGTTGAATGCCTTGACGGTCGCGATGGCGGAGACCGCCCGGTCGATGAGGGTTCCCGCGATTCCGATGCTCCCGTGTTCAGCGCTGAGGAGCGGGCCTGCGGTGGCTTGAGATACGCCTTGGATGAAGGTGAGGAGGGGAACTGCCGACAGGATTACGAAGGTAAGTTGGTAGGAGCGTATGAAAGCGAGAACCAAGCAGGTAATTGTAGTGGTGAGGTATTGGAGAACCATCCCCGAAGCGAGAGAAGAGGCCATTCTCACTTCATCAGTTTCTCTGTATCTCCAAGTTAGAAACATGTCCTCCGGGTAATTTAGTACTACTCACCTTGTGAATTTGGCCATGAGCCCACCAGCGCCGACGGGGCCTTGTTCGTCGCCGCCCATCTTGGTGTCAAACCAGTCCATGTCCTTTGCTACAACTTCATCGTACACCTTCTTCCTCAACGCCATCGCGTTCTGTTCTCCTGTCCATATCCAGAAGGATGAAGTGATGCTGGAGAGGGCTACGGATGCGAGTGCGAGACCAAGAAGCTGTAGAGCTGCGAGGCCGACGCCATTGAGAAGATTGTCTTTGTCCTGTTGAGTCGGTAGCGAGATGGGGAATTTGGCGAAGGCATCGAAAGCCTGGCCTACAACGTAGGTCATGAAAGGAGCAATCCCTCCGGAGATGATGGCGAATATGATGGCGGGGAGGAGGAAAAGGAGGAGTTGTCGCCGGGTGAGGAGTGAGAAAAGTAGCTTCAGCGATGGCTGGATGGTGGGGGTAGGGGGTAGCGCAGCGGCTTGTTCGTCTTCATGTTCAATCGTCACTGTGGTCGTTGGCTGAGTCGTCGAAGCGGTGTCGACCTCGAGGGTCGTCGTTCGACGCATTCTGAGCTAGCAGAGTGTAATGAAGAGAGAGAGAAAGGGAAAAGTGGGAGCCCATTCTTGACCTCCGCCATTTTTGTTCGATATCCAATTGTCTGCTCAATAGCCGCAACTCTCATTGTCTGTGTGTTTGGCGTTGTTTGGCCACCCAAAGACAATAAGATTGCGGGATTTCGGTGTTTTGTTCCTTTGTCTGCCTCGCCACATGTTTTGATTCTCACTGCTGTGTGGGGGATTTAAGCCCCCTTTGTTGGGATCAAGCGAGTCAGCTCCCCCTCAGAGCCTTGTCATGGTATCGCCCTCACAAGCTATGTCGCGGCTTTGTTTGGCCATGCGCAGGGAACCAAATAAAGGCGCGATCATGATCGGAGTGTTTGTTTGTCCTCGATTGCTACCCATTATCCGGTACGAAATACACAGACGACGAAATACGAAATAGAAGATAATGATAGAGTACAGGTTGAGATAATAGCAACATAGATCATAGGAGTGATAACTGGCTTGTCCTTGAGTGGGCGTTGGACTGAAAATTGGAGGCCTGGGGCCAAGAGGAAACTAGCGTGTTTCTTCCCCGTACACTCCCCACATGGGGATCGTCGTAGTATCCAGACGTCGGGAACGAGGGCATCGATTGACTCTTCAGCAGCCTGCCGCCGAAGAAAGACTTGACCTGTCGGGATGCTCTACGGATGCGTTTCTGTGCCATCGAGAAAGTGTCAAATCAAGACTGTACTAAATAGAGCTTGAATACTCACCGTCAAACTCATCCTCCAAGTCCCCTTCTTTTCATCTCCTACTGGCTCTTCTATTCCCACCCGGCGAGTCTGACTCTGATGCGTCTCCAGCTCTACCTCCGCAACGAAATGTACGCTTTGTCTCGGGAGGTGCTGCTCCGACGCGAATTTCATAATCCCAGGTACTTTCTTAGCAGTCGACCGCTGAAAACTGCTGTAATTGTGCTGTGGTCGGATTGTACCAGAGTGCGAGGCAGAGCGCCCAGGGCGGACAGCAATTCCCCGGCTACTTTGCGGATCAGGGGCATTCTGGGGGTAACCTACTCGCTCTCGGGATGACGAAGGGAAGGACGTCGTAGGGGCGAGATACCCGTCCTTTTGACTGTGCCGCCTCTCCTTGCGCGCGCGCTTCTCTTTCCGATCCGAGTCGTGTTGGTGATCGGGGCGAGAGTGATGTCCGCTGTGGCTCGTCGAGTAGGCGGATGAGTACGACGCAGTGTGGGACGGGGGGATGTCGATCGTTCCTTCGTCGTCGTCGAAATTGAGATGAGAGGTGTAGATGCCCTGGGCGCCGTAGGGATGGGGTGGTACATATCGATCTGTCGTGCCCGAACCGCTGTAACTCCCGCCATCGCCAACATTCGGATCAGCCAGGGGGATTGGATTCGCAGGGCGCAGCGGCGTCGAGAGTCGTGGGGAAGTGAGGGGGATGGAGTCAACGGACAGGGACTACATTACAGACAAGGGAATTCTGAACAACAATGTTATCGAGCAGACAAAAGAACTCACCGGCGCAAAGCTTTTCATATTCGCATACGGGTCCTTGCCCCGAACCTCCCGCTTTCCATACTGCCGAGGCGCAGTATAAGAGTAGTTTTCATCGTAAACATTGTCATTCCTTGCGTATGAAAAGAATTGGTCATCCTGAAACCGTATCAGCCAATGGACATAGTAGATAGGCGAGGAACGTACCTCGTTCGTGCGCATGTAGCAGGCGGGGTTGCTGTATGGGTGATTCATTGTGAGCCCGGCCGTCCCACCTCTCCGCTTCGCCCTCGACTTTCACAAAAGGCCCCTCGTGGAGGGGATGCCTCAAGAAGGAAAAACACCCCAACGCAAGTCAGGCACGAGTCCAACTCAACAGGGTCGATAACTGATTATTGGGTGCGATTGTACTGAGCGCTGTTGTGGTTGAGATGAAAGGGGAACTACCGCAGATGAGAAGCAACGAAGTGTCCGGAATTGAAACCGAGAGAGCGAGTCCAGATGCTGGGAGATGCGCGCCGAAAGCAAAAAAGGCCCTCCCAATACCCTCTGCAGGGGGGAGTAGGAAACAATAGTGGGGTCAGGCCGTGAGATTGGGAAGCGCGAGGTTATTGTGTTCATCACGATTCACATCATGAAGTGGGGGCTCGGGGAGCAAACTACCTTCTGGGAAGATGCCGAGGCGTGGGGGGCATGCGCTCAGGAGGCCCCTGTAGCCCCCAGAACCCCTGAAGCCCCTGAGGCCAGCGTATATTTGCTGTAGCGCCATTCGGAACAATCCTCGAAACCAAGAAGACAGCGAGCCACCGTTTCCGGATTGTCGAAACTACCAGAGAACAGCATCTCGGCGTCAGCACGGTGATACAGTACTGCGGCTGGCTTCTTCTCGAAAAACATTACGACAGCTTCCATTGACCCGGAATATAGCTGCCATGACTCTGAGCGCTGGTTCATCAACAAGTCATCCCTTCACGGTCAGAGCTATGCAGTGAACGGAGCCCCGTTGGTCACGGAGTTCCCACATAACTTGTATAAATACTCGAAGAAGGCGAGCGACACGAGTAGAATATCCTGCTTGAACACTGCCATTTCTCTGCTATGAACGAGAACCCCGATGATCATTCCCGCAGTGGGAGCGGCGAAATTTCGACGAACATCCTACGCTCGACGACACCGGGTTTCAGGGAAATCTTACCCCACATATTGGCATTGTCAAACAGTATATTTAGCGCCATTCCACGGGATCCCGGAGCCCATGATGAGCAGACCTGCAAGAGTCATCATGGGTCACTGAACGAATGGCTGCGTCGGAGCTCGCTGCCAGGAGCGTTCATTGTATATCTCACCCGATGCGAGCCAACCTCGATACATATATACCCTCCCAATCCATACCCACCAAAGAGCGAGGAAGTAGTCGCTTTCGCCATCGTCCATCCACGCGCCCACGACGATGTTCCTCTAAGCTCGAGCGAGACGAAAAGCGATCACATATGGATCGCTGGTGTTCGCCCAGACATAAGGAGACTGGGTTGCTTGGAGCGCATGATGCAGAGCGTCGAAGCAGAGATACGGGAAGCAACGCTTAGGTCTGATGCGGACCGTCGAGAAACGCCGGTGACAATCTGCACTGTTCCATCTAGATTTCCTGTGATGTGGAGTTGGCTCCTTGCTAGGAATTGGAACGTAGAAAGGGAAATGAAGGGGAAGATTTTGTTGAGCAAACATGTACGGCTGTAGAGTTGATAGATAGCTAAATGATCGTGCGTGCTAATGATCCATGGTAGTAGCCCTCTTCTGTCTATGAGCCTTGGCGACTCTGGATGCACGAGGAGGGATCCCAACCTCCTGCCAGAAAAGAACTTTTCGCGCCCTTCGCCACAGTTTTCAACGGCATACACGCGGTAAGGCAATTTACCTTTATCATGTCATGCATACACTATCATGGTGAAATAACCGCAAATCCATAATCTTGTACTTTCATATGGGTAAAGGTAGCGGCGCGTCGGCCACTGGATCGCGAGGTAGACGATAAGTGTCATGAGAAGCTAGGTGAGCAATAGAGCGCGTTCGGCCAAGGACACAGGAGGGGGAAAGTAACTGAGACAAGGATGAAGGGGCAGGGCTTACGACTTCGAGCCCAAAAAGACACGGGGACAGCAGAAACATCTGACAGTGACATGGCGACGCGTCGTCGCGTTCATGAATTAGAGGACAAACAAATGCACGATCACGTGGTATCAACTCACCGCCAGGGTTGTGTCTCAGAGTTATTCGTTCAAAAGGTTTATAAGTAATGTCATGATGAGCCAGGAAATGACAGGCAGCTGGGTTGGACCTTGTCCTGTCCAGGACTTTTTCAACCTCACGATGCCTCTCGGAGAGAACGCCAAAGAGACTCTTGCAGATATTCCTACATCATTTTTTACGGGATTTCAGCCAAAGAATGAATGGGATATGTACAAGAAAATGGTTTGATATAACTACTCACAGGCTATAATCAAGCAACTGACCAATCGCTTCGTAGGCACAATTCTTTGGTAACAGTAGCGCACCTAACTTCCCGGGCATCAAGATAGTTGATACCTCAGCTCATCCGGACCCGGCCTCCAAGCCTGGTGCGAAGGTTAAGCCAGACATGTGTGTGTACCACGAACAGCTACGGATCAAGAGTACCACTCCGACGCGCCTAGCCAACTCCCTCACCGGCGTAGAGGCCAATGACGAGTACGTGGAAATCTTCAACGATAGTACGGACCCGCGTGTAGCGACAATGGAAGACGCGCCCTTCGAGGTAGATACGGACAAGGCGATTGTGGCTCGCGGACAGCTAGTCACGTATGCCGTGGAAATTTGTGCTCGTCAGCATCGAACCCACTTGTTCCTCGTCTACATCTACTTCCCATACGCCCGTTTGATTCGATTTGACAGGTCGGGGGCCCTCGTTTCCGAGAGGTTAAATTTCACTAAAGATTGCACACCCTTGAACCGCTTCTTCTCGCGGTTCTGCCGTATGGACGATATTGCTATAGGATACGACCCGACGGTACACGTCACCAGTGAGGCGGAAGCCAAGTTCGCTCGTAAGCATCTCGCTGCCTGGGCTCCAGACCCGAAGCTTGAACGATCTGTTTTTAAAATGGATGTGCACGACGACCAGTCCGGCCAAGCTCGTCAGTTTCTCGTCTGGGGATCCCTCGCAGATCCGGAATCGCCTCTCGGCAGAGCTACGCGTGGTTACCCTGCGATGGAGGTGACTAATGGCTTGCTGGTTGACACTAAGCCCATGTTCCTCAAAGAGCAGTGGCGTTCTCTTGCATTGTGCCCGGAGATCGAGACACTTCAAAAGATTAACAAAGCGGGAGTGCACTTCGTCCCGACACTCGTATGCGGTGGCGACCTTCCCAGTCAACTCACGAAAACCCAGGACTATGCCTCCATGTTCGACGGAAGAATCGGCGACAAACGCCTTGATCCGAGGCAGCACGTCCGTTTTGTGGTGAAAGAAGTCGGTTCTCCCCTGGAACGCTTTTCGTCGTCGAAGCAGATGCTTCAAGCCGTGAATCATGCTCTCCAAGGTATGCGGCTCCTGCTGACTTTGACTCCTTTCGAAGATTCTACAAGCTTGCTTATATGAATTCTAGGTCACAAAGAAGCGTACGAACTATGTGAGCTGCTGCATCGAGACGTCAGTGGGAAATATCTTGATCCAAGGCGACGGTACCGGCCTCCTGAATGACTGGGACATGGCGGTCGTTGAGAAGGATATCAAAGATGGCCCTAGGGCGCACGAGCGCACTGTATGTCTATTTATCTTTCTGGAAACGACTCGCTCGCTGACAGACACATGCAGGGTACCTGGGCCTTCATGTCCATCGCCATGTTGAAAAGGGAGAGACGCCCCCACGGAGTCTGCGACGACCTAGAATCCTTCTTCTGGGTGATTCTGTACTACAGCCTTTCCTACCTACCACACAACAGGGTCAAAGACCTCGACTCTATCATACAGGTCATTTTCGAGCAGTACGATTGGTCACATAAAGGCGGCAGCGGGAAAAGAGATTTCTTGATGTTTGGAGAGCATATCGGAGAGCGTGATGAACGCCCTTTAGAGTTCGCGGGTAACCTCGTCCTCACGGAATTCGTGAAGAAGATGGTCGCGGTGTTTCAGGCGCAATACTCCTTCCTCATGATGCGACCACAAGAAAGTACTCAAATGATGCACAAGGACGTACAGCCCATTTGGGACGAAGCATTGGACTCCATTTGGCCAGAGAACGACGCTGCCAAAAAGCAGCATGTTCTGAAAACTGCAGTCAAACGGGCTGTCCCCGATCATGAGGACGACGGTGGCCGACAGAGGGAGAAGAAGCTGAGGACGTATGCATGATCCCTCAAACGGACGTGCATACTCTACCAATTCGATCCTACCAGTTGTATATGAATCGGTACATTCAAGTGACATGATAGTACTACGGAGCAGGAGTCCTAGTGCCTTAATGGGTCAAGCGCACCGTAGACACAGCTGAAGCAGAGCGTCGATACGACGAAGGGTTGCGGAACTGCCTTCCAAGCCGCCTTTTACACATTTACGGTGCTAGTACATCGGGTGTTGACAAGTTGAACGTTCGGAAGTCTTCGGGACTTGAGCCCACAGAATGGGCATGCGCTACATCTACTCATAGACGTAGTCGGGAACAATGTATGTATTGATGCTTCTGTGAAAGGATGACAGATAGCGAGCGATATACAACCGCGACCAAGGATAATACATATGGACCATTGCCCCCTCTCCTCCTTCTATCATCCTCAGGCCCGTGCGTTGACCCTAGAGGGAGCAGTGGCTCTGGCAGGGGCTGCGGAGGATGCTCTTGCTGCGGTTGCAGCAGTCGCAGTGACACGACCAATGGCAGCGGAAGCAACGAGCGAAGATGAAGGCCTTTGGGAAATCGCGACAGCAGGGCGACTGCGGGAAGCGCCAAAGGCACTAAGAAGCCCCTGGGCTGGGTTCGCAGCGTTGAGAGGGACGAAAGGAGCATCCGGACCCGAACAAGCAGTCTCCGTGAAGCTAATCAACATTGTCGCCTTCGGGTTAGGCCACTAGAAAGCGGCAACAGGTGAGTCCGTCGTTGCCAGTTCTAATAAACAGAACTTACGAATGTGAGACCGTGTTCAGGAACTGGGCACGTAGGGCCGATGCTGCCATTGCCAGTAGGTCCACCTCCCAACCTGATGAAGCACTTTCCTCCGGAGCATGCTGGGACACCCTTGAAGACACCGGCCTGAGCCCCGTTGGTGTTGAATTTGATGTGTGTGCCCCCAGCGCCGTTGTCCACCCATCCAACAGCTCCCGTAGCATCCTCAGGTCGGCCCATCTGGTCCTGGAGAAGGAATGTACCATCCGTAGGCACTGCTTCTGCCAACGCGCAATCGGTGGTGCTTCGGCAAACCTTGAAGGGGATGTCCTTGAAGAATCCATCCTTGGAGTAGGTTGGTGCAGCGTGATCAGCACCGAGCTGGGTGCCGTCGGCGAATTTGAGGATGTAGCAGTGGCCGTATTGAATACCGAGGTCATCCTCATCACCGCAGACAGGATCGGCGAGGTCCTTGCACGTTGGGCGGGGTGGGGGCGGCGCACATTTGCCGTTCAACCAAATCATTCCGGCAGTGCAGCACCCGCCGGTCTTCGTGGCCTTGTCACCGACGAATACCAAGCTTGGGGCGCAGCATCCTCCGAGGCCAGATGCCTTATCTTGCGACCATCCTTGGCCTCTGTCGCAACACCCTCCTACGAGGGTGGTCTGGTTGCCAGACCAGCTTTGGCCCGGAGAGCAACACTGGGGATGGAATGAGCGACAACGGTGCATTAGACTAGATAGACCGTCACCTCTCCTATTTGCGCATTTTGGTCGAACCAAGTCACGGACCAGGGAGCGATACAGCAGTTAACAGTCTTGTCTGGGTCACCCTACCAAGCTCATCATTAGTATTCTGCACTCCGTACTTATAACAGGAGAATGGCTTACAGGCAAGAGGAACGGTGTGGCATCTCCAAAGCAAGCCTGGGCGGCGTCTTTGGAGTGACCGATAGCAACGCCTTGAGCTTTGTCCACTGCGGCATTGGCAGTGACAGCTGCAAGGACGAAGGCAAGGAGAACTCGTGCGATGAAGGCCATTGCTAAAGTCTTGAAACCGTAGTACTGCTGAAAGCTCTGCTGAAAGCTGAGAACCGTTGGCTGTGGTATTGAGGCCAGTACGGCCCTGCTTTTATACGGAACAATGCAGCCAATAGACATTCAACCGACAATAGCTGCTTCTCATTCGACGCCCAGATGACAGAATTACATATCGTATTTTTAGGAAGCGCATCTAGCGGGTGTTGACGCGTTGATAGGTTTGTTCACTGTCCTTCCAGGGGGACCAAGGGACGCCAGACACGGATGGAAGCAAGATAGAGGGTAATGGGCGGCAAAGGAAAGACAGCATACCACACACGCGGTGGTAATCCACTAATCGCAGTTCTTCTGGGTATTCTGGACTGTGGTGAGAAGATGGCATAGCGGCTTTCACGTTTAAGCCCAAGTTGGGCGCTTCGATGTGACATCTTCCGTTCCAATACAACGTTGCAGTACCATCATGTTGCAGTACAACTGCAGTACAAGTCCACGATAGGACGCGTGATCGCGACTCGGAGAGAAGCATCGGCGGTGGAATATACAAGAAGCTAGCTGTAGTGTTATCGTAAACGCTTACCTAGCGCGAACGCCCCTAGAGCTTAAGAGACGCGTAGCCTGGCGCCAGAATGGTCCACAGCCGACTGAATGGATGTCAGCAAGAGCCCAAGAGTGGACCCGAGTGTATGAAGTTAATAGCTCGGGAGCATTAAGAAATGACCTTGAATATTGGGGGTTGAGAGACATCTTGAACCAGAGCGCAGAGTAACGGTCGACACCTGCGCCAATGTAGCTAGGGATTCGGATCACGTACATAGAAGCACAGATGACCAGAAGCGTGATGAAAAGAGCCCAACATTGAATGACCAATTGACGACTTCCCACGCAACAGTGCAAGGCGTCCGCTCGCCCACTGGCTGAGGATGCATAGCACGATGAATTGTGAGGGTATTTTCGTTGGAAAAGGCTGCCAGGAAGTAACAGCCTGCGAGCATGGACAGGAAGTCGAGAAGGTGTCCGATGGGTCGGCGCCGGCGTTCCGACTCACCCAGAAACCGTTCTTGGATATCGTAGGGTACTTGCATGTTGAATCCAGAAAAGTGGCAAGGTCGTGCAAGAGCTTGTTACCCAGTTCACCGTGCCGTCGTAGATTGTTGTGGTCCAGACAAAGGGGGGAACTTGGGCGCCAATAAATCTTGAGTAGCTTGAGTCCAGAGTCCTACAATGTCCACGGCACACAACCTCAGGTGGTTCAACAGCGTGGTTTATTGTTCTAAGATATATGAACGGCACTAAGTATTGAGGCTAACGATACAGTTAGGAGAAAAACAAAACGTGATAGCCAAATCAAATAGGATGAAGATGAGTATAAAAGTTGTTCATGCTATTACTTTTGATACACAATACGAGCGCATATGGGAGGTCGCTTAGTCGTGAGCGGAATTAGGCGATGCGGTGACGATAGGTCCAACACCGTAGACGGGCTTCCATCCTGGTATACCGGCGTCGCTGAACAGAAGGTCGTATCAGCTTTTGTTGTGCAGTCAAACTTGTCGGGATCCTACCTTTCTGCGGTTTGAGAGGGAACCACTGGTCCGACACCGTACCAAGGCTTCCAGCCCGGGATGCCTGCGTTTTCCTCATCCCTGAGAAGAAGGTGTGTGAGCTATTGGAATGACGATGCACGGTATCAGAGAACCGCACCTTCCAATGTGCTTGGAGGGGACCACAGGTCCAACACCATAAATGGGCTTCCACCCAGGGATACAAGTGTAGAAATAGTAAACTCAGTATTGTGGGGGTACAATGACTGTATATTCATGTACCTGTAGAAATAGTAAACTACGAGTACGAGTGAGTACGCGTTAAGTAAAGATAGGTAAAGACAAAAAGGGCTCACCTCAGTATTGTGGGGGTACAATGACTGAGGTGCCGAAAAGTAAAGGAACACATATATAATGGTTGCGACTCGCGCATGCGTGCACGTGGGCAGTGAATCAGATGTAAGTAGTAAAAGGCGTGATAAGAGACATGAAACGGAAACGGTGCAAGTTGACGCATGGCCAACTTGCATTACCCGTTTCGGCTAACGGATAGCCGTATTTGGCTAGCGATGGACTCGCCGTGTGTTTGCTAACCCAACAACAAGGGGCATTGGTGTCACTAGAGATGCATTATATTAGTCTCCGTAGAGCAGACAAGTTAAGTCCTTCTCACCTTTCGCTGGTTTGTGACGGGATCGCAGGTCCAACACCGTAAATGGGCTTCCACCCCGGGATACCCGGTACATCGACATCACTATCGCTGAGGCGTACCATATTAGCCTTCGAGGTGGTTGATGACATGTATGGTATCTCACCGTTTAACGACCTTTGAAGGAGCCGCGGACGGGATTACTGGGCCTACTCCAGCGTGGGGGTTCCAGCCTGGAATACCGGGCGCGTCGACATCACTAAACCAGTTATTAGCTTTTGTCGTATTTGTGGGATATTGCAAACTCACGAATCGTCGCCAGCGGCTTTTGAGGGGATCACGGGGCCTACGCCATACCATGATTTCCATCCCGGGATGCCAGGTGCGTCGACATCGACGTCGCTAGATAGATAGTGTAAGTGTTCAAGGGTATACCGGAACAGATCAAGGAACTCGCCGTTCAGCAACCTTAGTAGGAGTCTGAGATGGAATGACGGGTCCAAAACCACATTGTCCAACATTGCCTTACCTTTCGGCGGTTGTGGAGGGGACCACAGGTCTAACGCCATATCAGGGCTTCCAGCCAGGAATACCAGCATCGTCATCGCTAAGGACTACATCAGTATGCCGCTCACTTAGTTCATGAGACGTGCACACACCGCTTGGTGGGTGTGGGTACAGCGATTGATTGCATTGCAAGGATATGGATTGATAGTGAAGGATATCATGGACGTCCAGAGGGGTTTTAAAGCAATTCCAATCCGGTAGACCCCGTGAAATACACCCAAGGTTGTACGGTGGTACATCACCGTGGAACAGCTGAATCCTCCTGCGCATGGTACCAGCTACGCACTATGGGCGAGGTGAACCAGACCGTAGAGCGTTCGAGCGTTGGAGGACTGTCAGTATGATAGTTATTTTTAGCGACGTTGTAGAAAGCCGTGTTTTGTACGCAGCTTCAGCCGATCGGCTGATCGATCCTCGAGAGCCCTGGATGACTCTGAGCGGCCAGTGGTAGCCCCAGCGGTCCAAGCTGGAAGGACCGGCTACAGGGTCTGATGGCTCGCTAGAAAATGAAGAAAACGCTGTGTGAAAGGGATCAGCGAAAAGAAAGCCACGCCGAGAATCACATAAGCACCGAGGTGAGCTTGAGTGGACCGGGTGCCATTTTGGAGGTAGTGTATATTGCAGACCATTGGATTCTTTGAGCTTGGCCACGAGTTACTTCCCGGATCCAGCGCCGAGACTATGAATGTGCTGGAAGCGCAGGCACATATTGCCATGCTGTTCAAGGTCGACCTCGGAGTATCCTTCTTCATCTTCCATTGGGAGCACATGGAATCCCGTCGTCGGCGAGTGGCCGAGGACAAAGGTTCATCCAATCAACAGGTGTATGAGGCGAAAGGCATCGTGTGTGTCTGAACTCAACATGATCCGTATCGGTACGCTGTATAAGGCCCTTTCGGCACTTCATTTTCTATATAAAAAAAGAAAGACGGGCGAGCCCACGAGCCGCGCACATTTATGGCGTCCAGGGAAACCGAGTTTCCAAGGATGACACAGGCTGTGCAGGCTCTGGAGCACATCTGGCTCGCTTAATTGACCCACGGTCGAGATGCCTGCAAAACATCGGTACGAAGGTGATTCGCAGTAAATAGTCTATATTTTGACCACGAATATTAGGAGCCCTCAGCGCCTTATGAAAAGCGAAATGAGACAGATATTACAGACCACCATGATGATCAAAATCGAGCGAAGCGGGAAGTCAGAGATGTGAGATGCACACAAAACGGAGGCAAAACTCACTTTGATGGTAATGAACGACACGTTTCAAAATGAGCCCTTCAAGGAGACAAAGATAGCTCTTTCTCAGCTGGCGATCGCTATTTAGAGCAGCCAGACGTCAAGAATTGTAGTAAAAGTCAGCATGCAAGGAAATTGTGCGGCGTTTCGTTGTGGAGAGCCTAATCACTACTCGCTAGGCGCTGGAACATGTGCTGAGAAAGGGGCTAGGAGGAGATACAGGGAGAGAGAATCGGGAAGGAGATGTCGCCCAAGACGAAGCCATTACCGACCCCGCCTAGTGGCGATACGCCGGGGAAATAGAATTATTTAGTAGCTGCAGTTATTTACCAGGAATATAGCTTGTACCAGTTGACATACCGCTGTTCAACATAGTCAGTAAAGCAGCATGTAGATCCGTCTCTATATCCAGCAAAATAGCACGTCGGCCAGCGCTCGCGGCGCGCTGCTTCTGAGGGCCACATTAGCCCGCCTTGTTCAGCTGAAAGCTGAAACAATGAAGATCAGAAAGCAGAGGATGATGCGTAATTTTGTTACGAACTAGTTACGAACTGACTCTGCTCTTGCCAACTGGTCTTCAAGGTGGCGAATTCTTCCTTCGTGGTCTTCCCACATTAATAGGACAGCATCTAGGTCGCCGTCGAGGAATGCGCGCACTAGAGCCCCGCGTTTGCCTTTATGCTCGGGTCTCTCTCCGCTAGAAAATGTAGGCGTGATGGGTAACGACCGGGTGACAGTTGTATTCATGGGGTCGCCTCCTCTACTTAGGGAATGCAGAGAGACCCGCCGCTCAGACAGAGCGAAGTCGCGTTCTCCTCGTGCATTATGAGTTGGGACGGACCCAGTAGGTGGCATCGGTGTGCTCAGAGAGGATTCATAGGTCGGAAGACGTCTATCGTACCAATTCGACGTGGAGTTACCAACTTGATCTTCCGAGGGACCGCCGCTGCCAGCTCGGCTGGGGGTAGCATCCAGGGCGTTATGGTGCGGAGAATGAGAATGAGAACCAGGACTTGGGCGAGATGAGGATTGTCCGATCTAAGGACGACAGAAGTCAGCGATGTGTTCAAAGGCGTGACTTACAAATCAACATACCGCTATAGGCACATGTTGAAATTCCGGATATCGTCGGCTGATTTCGAAGTGAACGTCTCCACATAAATCTTGGAATTTCGACGAGGATAGTAAGGCCAGCCTCTGCCGAGTTTGATTCCGCTTGGGATGGAAACCTTCTCGCAAGTTTAGTGCGTGGACTTCAAAACGAAATCATTGAAGGTCCCACATCCTTTGGAAATAGCACTGTACCTAGATTATATTTCCTTCGGACAACTTCATCGTAAACATCTCCTGAAAGCTCAAGCAACTGTTGCGTTGAGAGCTTTTCCAGAGGAGCCCGTACTTTGATTCGCGAACCTGGAACAACTATAATGTACCATTGACGCTGATCAGCTAGCCTAGAAGGAAGCAGATAGCAACCCAGTACTTACAGAGTGCTAAGCATCCTGCTAGGGTCTCGCCAAGCTCATTGTGTCGTAGTTGCAGAATCGCCCGTTCCTCGCTGAATTTAGTGGTGGTAGGCACTAAGTCTGCAGCTGAAAGTTTCTCTACTTGGTACGCCGGACTACGCAGGCTGGCGTATCTTCGAGACATCAATGGTCAGTGGTAATTGATATGGAGGTCAATCCTCAACTTGAGGCACTGGAAAGTGCTTTAAAGACATTCACCCGTCTCCGCAACCAATTCCGCTTCAATTCCTGGCCCTCTCCAAGCCTCATGTTGTTAATAAAATCACCGTCAGCGTTCAAATCGAGGTACGTTATCAAGGCAGTGCAAGGAGACCAGTCCCGTGTTGGATTGTGCAGGGCAATCACTGTCGATTGACTGTCGACTTCAATGACAGGCACCAGTTCACATCGATGTCAATTTCCTCGGTTGTGATTTTGTTGTAATACGACAGATTTGCGCTGGAAGAGTAAGTGGTCCTTGTCCACTTCGGTATTTATCCTCTTTAGCTTCGGGGGTGCTCTCATACCGTCCTTCGCCATGATCAATTCGAGCGGGCCACCTATTGGTACGTCCGGGGTAGCAAGCGGCGTCGCGGACTGGAAGAATAGCTTTGGTCGACGACGGGGACGTCTGTCGGGGGGCTGATCGAGCTCAACCTAGGCAAATGCGTGTCAGTAAGAGTGATACCTTCACGTGCTCAGGACTCACCTGTTCTTCCTCCTCACTCGCATGCTCGTTCAGTTTGCGGAACAACGAAGACAGGTCGGGTAAAGTCTAGAGAAAGCTCAATACAACAACTATCATTGGGGTATGATCGCGTACGTCAGCTCTTTCTGCGAACAAGGTCTCCGAGTTGACTCGGGCAGCTTTGGAATTAGCAGAACCATTATCGTTGTCCGAGCTCCAACGGTCGTCCGTCTACCACAAAGCTCAGTGACATGTGTTGCCGAGATTGTGGTAGGCTCACCAATTCTGTCCGTAGTCCCCTGTCATCTCTGGAACCTCGACCCGTTTCTCGTTTCTCGATGACGTTTGTTAACTCCCGGGCGGCACGGTCCACCCAGAGTTTTTGATCTACGGGTACCATTGTCGCCTTGCGTGGTTCCTTAAGAGCGGTCGCCGATGAAGCTCGCGATTTCCGAATGCCTAGAACCGCTGGTGATCTTGGAGGTGCCCTGGTCACGGTCGCATTTGGCACCATTTGCGATTTCCGCTTCTGAGTTGTGCCCACTAGCCGAGCAGTTTTCTGTTGATCGACCGTTTGAACTACCTGCATTCTAGGCACCTCTTCACACCTATGAGAGATGGATCAGTAACAAGAAGCGACGAGCCTCTGGATTACATACGGAGTCTTCTGCCACCCTGTTTCTAGTTTGAGTCCTCTAACACGAATTGAATGCAAAGCCTTGCTAAGCGTATCGACCATCACTGGATATGGCATGCGATAGAGTTCCAGCGTTGGGCTAAAGATGTACGTCCAATCTATGACACGCGTGAAGCGTTACAGAAGAGTCATTGTTTTGGCACACGTACCATGTAAAAGCCACTTGTTCCCCTGCTCCGTCGCCTTGGCTTCGTTAAGAACTAACTTCTGCCTCCCCCGTGCGTCAGTCCCGCTCTCCGCGCCACGTGCAACGATCATATTGAGCGCAGTGCGAAGTCGATGTTTGATGGTACTCCGGATTGTCCCTTTCTTGCTTGTATTCTTTATAGAAGTTGCAATGAAGAAGGACATTGGAATACGAGTGCCGGAATTCCGAGGGCCAGATACATGAATCCTTTCCTTCCAAGGTATATGAGCATATTTAAATTGACGAGCGATGGGCTCTTTCGAAGGGTCGGGAGGCTTCTCAAGCACAGCAAACGGGAAAGCGTTGATTCTCAAAGCAGAATTCGCGAACGATGGGAAGTCGGATTTCCGTAGAGATGTTGCTGGGTGGTCGGGGGAAAGAAACGTGGATTTCGGCGTCTTGCACGGTTGCTTTCCGGGGTCAATGAGCTTCGCAGGCGAACCTGGATTTTGGCCCCGGAACTATGTCCCAAACAGCGGTCAACGATGGCAGAGTGTATGATACCTGTGCACTCACAATAACAGACGTGAATCTAGGGGACTTGGGGAGTCTTTTCAGTTCAGGGCATCTGTGCATAAAGGGATACGGTTGTGAAGATGACTTTAGGCGCACACGACCGTTTCTGTTTACCAGCGCCTAATTGTAACCTTCCCTTCCTCCTCGTACCCTCATCGTTTCGGCTTTCCAGCGTCCTAGTCATGGACAACTACAAGACCTCGAAAGAGGCATTTGTATCAAACATGACGGGCTCCAGCATAGGACACATTAATTTGGTTTCGTCCGCTGCCCTGGTACGCTGCGTTTACTCGAACTACGTTTGAATCTCATAATGAAGTAAGGCCTCTATTGGATTATATTCAGCCTTTCAGTCGCGATGGTCGCCACACATATCAAATCACCCGCTTGCTTCATGCTTGATCCTCGTCCTACCCCTCCTGCTTTCCATGACATTCTTTGCCGACTCGCCCGTAACCTTGGCTCTTCTGCTCTTGCTTCCAACGGGGTTTTTACTCCTCAAACCAAGGAGGGATTCCAGTGTTGTACTTCCGAACTCGACGCCACAACAGGATTCGGAGACCACGGCTAAGATTGAACCTTTCCCAGCGGTAACAACATATCGAGCCCATATGATGCTGATGACCATTCTGGCTATATTGGCAGTCGATTTCCCTGTTTTCCCGAGGAAACTGGCTAAATGTGAGACTTTCGGTGTGTCGTTAGTGAGTTTCGATCCTACGTTTTCAATACATTAAAGCTGAAGCGTTGCAGATGGACATTGGTGTTGGGTCTTTCGTGTTTTCTCAAGGGATCGTGTCTGCTATTCCTATCTTGAAGGACCCGACATACCTGACCCTCCCCATGTGGAAAAAACTTCCCATTGTCATACGAAAGACGTCGCCCATCATACTCTTAGGCGTCATTCGCGTCATTTTGGTGAAGGGAGTAGAATACCCGGTAAGTTCACTCACTCACCGACCTACTCTGCTGGAACAGAGCACGTAGGAACATGAAACAGAATATGGCGCACATTGGAATTTCTTCATTACCCTTGCACTATTGCCCATCTTGCAAGTTCTCCTACACCCGCTAATCCTACGCCTACCCGTTTCTTTGATAGGCATCTTGGTCGGAATAGGTGCGGGCCCTCAATGCCTTCTCCTGTCATCCCCTCATGCGCATCTTCAGCTCACCAGTTTAGCTTGTCGTGGTTTGGTTTGGAGAATTACGTTCTACACGTTCCTCGGACGTCCATCATCTCAGCTAACAAAGAGGGCATAGCATCCCTCATAGGTCCGTGCACATCTCTTCTGCATCTCTGGGGTGTTGACTTAGGATCGGTAAACAGGCTACTTGGCTATCCAGCTGTTAGGATTGTCGACGGGCACCATCGTTCTGCCCCCTTCCCCTAACCACTTTAGAAGACAACAGCAAGCACTTTCCGATCGATCGTCTAAACGTCGCGATAGCACCGCATCTCCTTCGATCACACAGCGTCAGAACGACAAGACTGCAACAGTTCTTTTCTCTTATGCAGTCCTGTGGTGGTCCTTCCTCGGAATCACGAAATTACTCGCGGTTGGGACGAATGTTTCAAGACGCATGGTACGTGTCATTGTTCAGCTCGAATTCGAAGGACGATCATGCTTAGTTGTCGTGTGATAGGCCAATTTGCAATATGTCCTGTGGGTTGCGGCGTATAACACTAGCTTTATCCTGGGATATATCCTGCTGGATCTCTATTTCTTCCCCTCCCCTTTGTCTAAATCCGTCTACTCACCAACATCGAAATTGAAAGTCTCGGTACAGTCACCAGCCTTTCCGGCGTCAAATGCATCGCAAGCCAGACAATTGGGGAACCCACCGCCCTTATTGGAGGCTATCAATAGGAACGGACTGGCATTGTTCCTCTTGGTGAGTCATTCATCCTTGAACAAGGAGAAGTGTCGCTGAAACATTGATTTACTAGGCGAACGTTGCTACAGGGCTGATCAATATGTCCGTCCAGACGATGTATATGTCCGATCTTTGGGCTTTCTGCATCCTAGTCACGTACTCTTTTGGTATATCCCTAATTGCCTGGGCGCTGCGTAGTAGGCGTTTAGTGAAGCTATGACTCCTTGCGCTGTAAAGTCGACTCTCTCTCATGCGCACATTTTCCCGAAGACATGAATCGTAAATCCATGGTATGATAAAATTACAAAAGTGAGATAGCAAAAATAAATATGTTACAGGACGCAGGACGTTATCATCTAACGGACGCACTGTTAGCACATGCATCAGTTAGTGCTGCCATTGTGTAAGCGTGTACTCCTCCCCGTCGCGGGCATCTTCTTCGACTTACGTTCTTTGGACCCTCCTGCAAACGCTTCCGAGGTGATGCTCTTCACCTTCTTCGGTTGGGGCTCCTCGTCGTCGCTTTCGAGGTCACTTTCGTGGATACTTTTCCTCTTCTTCGACCCACCGCCTCCGGTGCCTTCCGCGGGAACCCGTCCAGTGGCTCTCTGGGGTTTCTTCACGAGCTGTAATTTGGCAGCGTCGTTCGTCGGCCAGGATGAACGAAGCGTAGTATCCCAAATGTACTCCATATCCTTGTGTTCATGTTCCTCGAAAGAAAGGGGGTTAGGCAAATTCTCGTCGAGGATGATATCAGCATTGGCAGCATTGAGGGCTAGACGAGCTTGTGACCTCCAATGATTCAGCTTGTGGAGGATTGAGGCCACGAATTTGGTCAATGGCATGCATGCATCGAATTCCAAGCGTGGCGAGTGGCGACCACCGATGTAATTTCCTTCTGTCACCGCAACGGATTTCCCTGTTCCGCCTTTAGCCTCCTCGTAGTAGGAATATTGATCGAAAATGGCTGGGATGATGAGACCAAGCTGACTGGTCTTATTGTGGGGGAGGTAGAGGAGGCTATAGTATAGTACCACCCAGAAGAAAGATTCTAGATCATCGCTGACTTTGTGGGCACGCCTTGCGCCATCAAGGAGATCAATGGACATGAAAGCCCAAGTACCCTGCAACATTGTGAGTAAAAGCGTTGATTCAGGTGGCAACGCAAGACCCACCGTCCGTTCATGGGCTCTAGGGCCACGTTCAACTTCCTCGACCTTCACCGCCATATCCCAGTCGTTAAGCAGGCCTCCTCCTTTGGGGAGGATCAAGATATTGCCCCCGCTCACGTCGCGGTGCAGTATCCCACATACGTCGAACGCCTGCTTATGACCTAAGTACGAGTCAGCAAGCGGGGGGAGAGGGAATAAGCACCTATGACGGACCTTGAAATGCATCATACACCGCTTGGAACATCTGCTTTGACGAAGAGAAGCACTCGAGCGGCCGACCGACTTCCAGTACAACGAAGCGAACATGGGCCCGTTGATCAATAGGCTTGCCTCCTGTTCTACCGATCTCGTTGGCAAATATGTCCGTTTTCGTGACTTGGTCGGGAAGATCTCCTCCGCAGACGAATGTTGGGACGTGTTTGATTCCATGTTTGTTGAGCTCCCGAAGTATGGCGATTTCACCTCGTTCTATAGCTTTCGAACGCCATTGCTCCTTCAGGAACATGATCGGAGCGTCCTTCGCCTTCTCCAATCCGTCGGTAACTTCCAATGCTGGATATCCGCGCGTTGCTCTGCCGAGTGGTGATTCTGGATCGGCGAGAGATCCCCAAACAAGGAACTTTCGTGGTTTCGGTGTCTTCTTGACATTTTCGTCGGCAGCCTGCAGTGTCTCCGCCCCGACGTTGATGTCATCGGCACAGACCTCGGTCTTGATTTGTACCTTGTCGTTGTCTTCCACTTCTTCTTCCACGTTGTCATCGTAAACATCCATTTTGAATACGGGGCGTACGTGCTTTGGTTTCCATGCTTTGAGACGATCTTGGGCGAGCTTAGTCTCGTCATCGCTGGCAAGCGTGACGGTTGGATCGTACCCCCTTTGAGTGTCGGTCATCTTGGAGAACCTTGAATAGAAGCGGATCAATGGCGTGCAATCCTCAGAGAGATCGAATTTTCTCGAAACGAGCGCGCCGCATCTGTCGAATCGAATGAAGCGGACGTGGGGATAGTAAATATAGACAAGAAATAAGTGGGTACGATGTTGGCGAGCGCAATATTCAGTGGCGTATGTTGCGAGCTGCCCGCGAACATCTTGCGCGTCGTTGGTCTCACTTTCGAAGCTCACACCCAGCTTCTTGGCGAGATCGTTGAATAACTCTAAGAACCAGTTTTTGATCTCCCCGGGAGAGAGAGCGCTGCCGAGCCGGGTAGGAGTAGCAATCGTGACAGAGGCGTCGTCTGTTTTGTGGAGGCCCACATCCGGCTTGACCTTTGAGCCAGCCTTAGAGTCCGGGTCCGCGTGCCGAGAACTATTCATCATCTTGAGGCCCTTAAAGTGAGATTCGTCCGGGGTTTTCATGAAGAAATCTGCCTGTAAGTGTTCATGCATCAGCTTGTGCAAGAAGCCCATGATATGGATGGGAACCTACAACTTCATTGTACACTTCATCTTCGTTGGCTGGCTTCTTTCCGGCGAAGAATTTTCGGTCGATATTTGGTAGCTCCTCAAACTCGCCTTCCTTCAAGTCCAGAGGCATCGTGAGTTCAAAGAAGTCGTCGCCTTCACAGGGGCCGACCCAGTATCCTGACATTTCCTGGCACATTCCGGCTCTCTTCTTTTTGAAATCGTCGGGGTTGAGCTTTTGGCTTTGGATAAGTCCTGAGTACTTCTTAGAAGGAGGTGTAGCTTCAACGAGGGCTGGCTCGATAGTTCGCTTGCGCGGGGGTGAGACGAGTACGGCTTCCTGAGTTAACATAGTGCGAGTGAGTAACGATTCATGGGAAGACGGAGGACATACTATATACGCGTAGTTATGGCCACAAGATGTGGATTGTGGCTCGCGGAAACCTCAAGTAGTAGCTATAGGTGGTGCTATAGGTGGTGGTCGCACTTCAAACAGTATTGTGGCTCGAGCCACAGGGTCAGCGACTCGACAATGTAAGAGCCCACGTGATCGCGAGTTTATTGCCTTTTTCGTCTCTCTCCTCAAGCGGAGCTTGAAACTTTGAAACCTCGTGGCCTTGAGTCCGCGCATTTGCTCGCATGAACGCATGAACCAATCTCCTGCATCTATGTGGCATACAAAAGGCTAATTAGATTATTCCACCCCGTTCCATTGTTTTTCTGAGTTATTTCTTAAGTGGCCACCAGATTGGCTTTCCGTTCCCTCATTCTGTGGACCCAGTTGGTGGCCAGTAGCCACTATCGCTCCTCATGGTAGTGTTCGGCACGAACTAAATGTAGTTACATTAGCGGTCGCGTCGGACGCGCCATTTATGAGGTCAGCGGTAGACTGTTCTATGAGACAGAAATACACGCTGATTCAATGAGCTCCTACACAATGAAAGACCATTGTGATTCAGTTGAACCAAAACACCGTTGATGATTTCCTCTTCCACGACCATATCTATCCCTTTCTTAAGCTCCGTCTGTCCATAGGCACTCGTTCCCGCCTTCCTCCAGGTTTCCGTCGATGGCGCTTGCTTATCACTGAATCTCCTCTTGATTCCTACCCGTTGAAGGACTGGACTAACTACGAACGGTACCATTACACTGTGTCATCCGTTAGACAAAAGTAGAACACGCCGAGTCGAGGTCGGCTCCGTTGGTCGACCGGGGGTTGAACAACTCTGAAAGTGTATGCTGTGAGCCATGCTGACACTATGATAATTTCGAGTACAGACGAACCTATGGATTGTTGCTCTTCGCCGCGACATGATCGTGTCTTCCCCTATTTAAGTCCCTATTTAGAGAAGGAGGGAGCAAATAACGCAGAAAATAATGCAACACTTCCTACTCAGACATGAATGAGATAGTCGGTTGCAATTTGGGATGTTCATCAATTTACGATTTGGGGAAATGCTAGACGATGAGCCGTCTCATTACAGTGGGAGTGTATCTCCACCGTGTTGATAAAAGTACCTTTGTGAGTTCGCCTGCTTGTAGCACAAGTAACGCACGCTATGGACCCATTGCTACAAACCATATATATTGGTGTGGCAACAATTCGCCGTCGGGTTAGGCAAACGGTAACGGGCAGCTCTGGTGGTAAGTGTAGTGCCCACGGAGAGATAGGCGAAGCGGTGAAAGCAATCACTCGCCCCTAGGTGTACATACATACATCTACTATCCCAGCTGGTATGAAACAAGCGCTTCAATAACAAAAGACATCCGACCATGATGCTAAGGAAAATTCAAGGACTACACCCATATGAACGAGCGCGAGGGTAATGTAGGTATTGCATCGTGTACAGCGATCTTGTACGTATATTATCGTTTCGTTGACTACTTGTTTCGGTCCGCACTCAAACATGAGTTGCTACGCGCCACATTATTTTCTTAGGTATTATCTTAGTTACTTACACACGCAGCACCAGCGTGTTTATTTACACATACCTACAGTATATAGTAGCTATCTAAACACCTAGGAATACAACAAGAAGCTAGTTTTACTCCTCCTCCTCAGTTGCGTTGCAAACTCGAGTCCTCGCATTCACACACGGCGAATACTCCTTCGCACCTACAGTAAATCGCCATCTGCCGACGGCGGGCACGAGTTTATAACAACGTGGGCCCTGCTCATGGATGTATATCGGCGAGCAACGCTGCCTGACACCCACACCGATCGAAAGTACTGTTTACATGACCACGCGTTTTGCAGACAGACTAGAGAACAATAAGCCTCGCTGCCTGGTCCGAGAGGAAACGTGTACGCGCACCATGGGTGGGCGTGTTGGTAGCACATTATTGACCGCCTACACCAGGCATATATCAAATGCTAGGGTTTCATCTGCCAGGGAGCCACAGATATATCGGCAGGGATGAGCGCCCACAAACCGACACGTAGCTGCCTATAGATGCAGACATTCAACGGACAATCGCCGAAGGCCGTACGTATCAGCTCGCCACCACGTCCATTGAAAGGCGTAGATTCATTGATGGATTAGATTGGGCAGAATCATACGGGGTCGGAACCACCTAAGGGAACGTAAGCCTAGAAATATGCAAGACAGCAGCCAAGGAAAAGGTCTTCGGCCATTTATGACATTGCTTGGTAGGAGGATAGACCCCGTACCGCAAAATGCACCGGTAAGGGGCAGTGCAGACCGAGGCCTAATGAGACGCGTCGGCGCCTGCACCCCATAGTCATCACGAAGCCAATTGCCTACGGCAGTAGGCTTCGTGGACGGCAATTTCACCCACCGCCAGTTCCAAGCGTCTATCCGCCGATACGGTACCATGTCAAGCGGGCGTTAGACCACATCGGGCCCCGGAAGAAGTCGACCGCGCGCAGCAAGCGGCGAGAACAAGCTGTACATTACCTCCATCTCCGCCAGGGAACTTTCTTCGCCTCCGAGGAATGAAGAGCGGAATATAGTGCAACCACTGGGATTGTATGTCAAGTACTTCGCCTAAAGTGGGATGGTAGCCTCGTGTGTAACACATTTAAGGAGCGGAAAACAATAAGTCCATGTAGATTACCACCAAGGCCGGGAGTCAGCATTCTAATTTTTCACCGGCTCAACGCTGTGCATTTGCGTACCTTTCCGAGGCTCCACGACATCATATATGGCACCAGACCTCCACAGGCGCAAATCTAGATATATGACCGTGGTGGAGATAATATGCACAAGGTTTGCGACGTTCAGTTGTGATGCCTCGAGGATTGAAAGCAAAATGGAAGAGAGGTAAGAGCCGCCGACGATTGCCTCTTATGGGAGTAGAAGGCGGTATACTTGCTATCGATTATCGGATTGGCGCTTTCCGTGGTCTACGGAAACCCTTTACGGGTTCCGAACTCGCAGCTTGCAAATACAGCTGTATATTTGCCGCTTGGCGTGCCTTTGGGATCACTGGCCCTTGCAGCGCCGCTGATGCCAGTGAGCTTAGAAGCGAGTCTGTTTCCACAAATAGCAGGCGAGAAGCATTGTTTTTGCCTTGCTCTGTCAGCTCTATGGCTTCGACGACAGAACTTGACATTGTTTTCCCATCGCGATACTGAGCATATGCATGGTACCTTGGCTCCAGTTAGCTGTACATCGCTAATCATAGGGGCGAGTCGTTTTTGATGAATACGTATGCCGTACGTACTGGTAGACAGGGAACCTCATCACGCAAGACCTTTCCTTCGCATCCCTAAGCGTCTTCTAAAAATCCATTGTCTTCCGCATCCAATGGCGTTCCGTGTCTTGTAATCTGATTCGCAATCTATCAGAAGATACAGAGAACGTTTGAACAGAAAGGCGGAATTGCCCTGTTATAATATCATGAGTATAAGCGTGTTAGTTCCTTGTATTGAGAAGGTCGAGGGCGGCTTACATTCGGGTTCTGGATTCTGGAGCAAAGTTGAGTCACGAAGAAGCCGGCGGGCGGTCCTGTCCAGGAACATTTAATGGGGACCGAGGACTGCAAATGATTAATGAAATGTCATACATCTCGAACACACACGAACCGCTTAACCCCAAAACAGGGGGAAGCGTGAACAGCCGCACCAAGAAGGCCGTCCAAGGATCAGAATGTAAACACCCACCGACTGTATGGATCGATCATTGCCGCCAATCGGTGGTCTTAATCAGTGGCAGAGTCATAATCCTTAGCGATGTGGTTGACCGACGAAGACCTAAAGGAGATGCTTCAGTACTACGCGTCCCATCACATCACAGGGAACGACTCTTGTTCGACAAACCGGTTGCGAGAGCCAGTTCCCATATGCACGAGTCACAGGGAAAACCTTCGCCGTGCGGTAGCCACCTTCTGGGTGTGCATCAAACATAAAGCCTGCGAAGCACCCACAGAAACTGGTTGAACAATGGCAGGGCCTCGAGGCGAGTTAAATTTGGCGAATCGGGACGTTTGCCCAGTACATGATGCAGATAGAGTGTCCAGCAGCATTCAGCATCCGGGTGTCGCCAGGTCGTAGTGATGAACCCTGCGGGGAATCGCGATCATAATCAGCCTGGTTGAATCGTGGCGGTCGGAAAAGTACAAGGCTTCGTCACAGGAGCACTAGCAAAAATTTGAAGTCGATAACCCTGGAGGTCTTGTTTTCTGACATGCACAAGAAGGACCAGAAACAGAACAAGTAGGAAGCCCAGTTCTGTTAGCAACCATTGAACTTCATACGCACCATGAACAAGCTAGCCGCCGAATTGGGCGAATGGCTTTTGCGCTCGATTTGGCAATTGGCGCCACATGCCTTTGCTTGTGTTTATTTGGATACCACTGATTTGGAAGGTAGTATCCAAAAAGAACTCAAAGCCCAGGGCCGTATGATATGCGAGATCTAGCCATCTGGATCTCCACTCAGAGATCTTCAGGAGCGATGCGCCAGGCGCTAAGTAGCTTATGGACGGATTTGTTCTGCAAATGCTCATCCCCTTCAACGATGGCTGTATATATACTTGCCATCAGCTCCCCCAAACGACATCAACATCCCATTCAACCCTTTTAGCTTATTCACAATGTTCCAAGTCGCTGCCCACCCCACCTCCTTCGACTCTCACAAGCACGGCCATGGACACCGCAGCTCACACTCATCGAGCCAGCACTACCACCAGCAACCGGCCGTCTCCTCCAGCGTGCAGCTTCCCAGAACTCTCGCGAGACCCCCATTCGCAGACATCTCACGCGAAGCCCTCACCGCTGCTTCACCAGAGTTGGCTAACGTGCCCTCTGAGTACATTCGTCGCCGCCTACGGGACACTGCTCCTCAGTGAGTACCTGAAACTTTCTCTTACAACGAATCGCAGTCCTGACTTTCTGTGAAAGAATGATGGCCGGTATTGCAAGTTTAGCTCCTTCCCACTTGCCATCGACTCTGCCACGCTCGCACCTCCCATCATCTCTCTCCATCCCAATTCGCTCGCAATCAAGCCATTCCACACAACCATCATATCCCACTCACATCCTAGCGATTGCTCCCTCAAAACCTTCATCTTCGCACTCGGCAGATGCCTTAACAATTGTGCCCACACATGCTCTCGTCCTTGCTTCACAATGCGCGCTGCTTCCACGTTTCCCCGCTTCGTCATCGGCCAACCCAGGGAGCCCTCAAATACAACTCCCCGTCATCCCTGTTTCCCTACCATCACCCGCTGCGTTCCAACTCCTCCACCCTTTCCTATACACCCACAACCTCGGAGCTCTTCTCGCCTCTCTTCTTCCAATGCCCCAGGGGTTCGTCCAAGCTCCAGGCTTTGGCGGTGACCATGTCAAGCATGTGCTTGGTTCTGGTCAGAAGCTCCATGAGCTGTCCGTTTACCTCTGCCAAGTCAGCCACTCCCTCAGCGCACTTACCTCCCATGCTGCTCACATCAAAGAGCTCTGGCAAGACTGCGTTGCCCTTGGCATCTACGACGTGGAGCTCTGGGACGCCATGGATCTCGCTTGGGAAGTCGTCCTCGGCGCAATGAACCTCGCTGCTCGCCAGTAAATCCGCACAAAATACTCGCTCTATTATAATCTCTACCACAACCCCGCTGAGGAAATTGACTTTGCTCGCGATAATTGGTGTGCTACAGGATAGATTGCGCACTCGAATACCCACGGAACTCTCAAAAGCTACATTCGCACTCCCACCATTTGAATATGCATATTGCACGTTGACCTCATTAACAGTGTATCTATAAGATATTTCTCCTTGTCTCAAATACCCGGTTCCCGCCTCGCTTGCTACGTACTTTATCAGTAGTAATGATTTGGTCCTACCCCCACTGTATCCCCTACGTATCTATCTGCTTTGAATAGATAACCAATACCGACGATATCTAATCTGCTGGGAATGTTGATTCTAGTCATCTCTGCAACAGCAAGGGTATTGGTATAAGTGACGTTGCGTGCATTCGACACTTCGATCTCCTCAGAGAATCTGTTCCAGCAATACAACAGTGATTTCCCCGCATATTCTATGTACGTACACGCGCAACGCCTATCGGTAAAGGAGCGGCCCCTATCTTCCACAAGCAACAGTGCTCGTTACCGCATACGACAGCTGAGTCGGAGCATATCAATGGGGGCGGGCAGAAGGCCCCGGTAGCTGCGACTCGGGCACGGTCAACCTGGCTGGGTCCTTAATCCTAGTAACTCTTGCTTCGGAGCTGTGGCTTGACCAAAACAGTCGCCGTGACAGACAGGAGGTGGTGTATTAGGAACTTGTACGGAATTTACCATCATTGTGCCACCTTGGGGATCGATGTACAGCTCCTTCGGTATATGGTAAGTGTGAGACCATATGGCGGCGCGCTATCCGACTGGATGCATAAAATAGTTATGCTCGGAAGCGGCGCGAGGTCGGCCATGAACAGCATAGTTCCCACGCCACTACTAACATGCCTGTCATGCCGACTGCTATCGAAGCTCTCAGTTGAAGACAGCCACAATCTTTATCTCCAGTTACGCAGCAACGCAAAGTCGCATACCAGGGACTCCTAAGCAACGAAGCATTGTCCCGACATGCCGCTTTAACCCAATTGGTTCTGGCCTGCTCCAACATGGACTTTGCGCGCCGTGACGGGAAGCCATTCACGCCGCTAACCATGAATGCTTGGTGCCAGCGTTGGCAAGCCACGAATATATAAAACTTGGGCACGGCGTAATCGGCAGCAATTCTTGCTACACAATTCCCAGGTCCCACCACACTCGTTTCATCGATCTCGGTACCCCACGCTCTCTTGGACTGCGGAACGTTATTGGCAATATGAACAGAATGATTGATAAAATATTCGTTTGCGTACTACTTTTCTCTGGCCTCCTTGCGACGCTCGTCGGTGGGACCCCCGTAGTTACGCCTAAATATGGCTCTGGTAGTCTCCCGGTGGGTACCATTGATTTCCTGCCAGTCATTTCAACTCATCGCCTTCGTAGAGAGAAATAATGGAACGAGGTGTACCCGCTAGCCACTGTTCTCCAGAGAGTCAGGCGTGTTGCCATTCCGTGCACCGCGTCAGTATTACCCCTTCCCTTCCCACTGCGAGGACCCTTTCCCCTAATGCCGTTGTACTTTTCTCAGTCCGACGGTTCGCTACTTGGTAATGTCTTGGGTCTCGTTGGCGGTGTGGTTGAGACCGTAACATCCCTACTGTAAGGGTCCCTACCCTCACGTCCCCGTCGTATGCTAACGTGCACAACCCAGCGGCGTCTACTGTATGCCTATCAACGTTGCAGGCATCGGTCAAAACGAGTGCCAATTTATTCCCGTATGTTGCGAGAATATGGAACTTGTGAGCTCTTCTCTTCCTCCTACCAGAGAATGGAAATAACGTCAGACACAGAAGGGTCTACTCGCCGTTGGTTGCATGCCGATTAACATCAACCTATAGTGTTGTGTTGTTGTGTACTCGTGCTGCCCCACTTCTCTTCTGAAGCTTGCAGCTTCGAAGGGGTGGTATCCGATCATTTATCCTGGCAGCCCTAATTGTATTTTTGCTGTACCAATAGAAGTATACCCAGTTCGAGCAGTGGATAACTTCGTCACGATGTATCGTAATACTGCATCGACGCATCTGAATCCTTTGCATCAGTATCTATGCAAGGAGCGAGAGCAAGCTGAGATATCTTATGCAGTAGTTTCCGTCACTGCTTCTCATCAATTCTGGGGTCACGGCAAAGTCCGAACGCGGCGCTTTTCCTCATCACTGCGCCGTGTCAGACTCGACATAAAACACAGCGTTGATCCTGTTCTGCATCATGACAACAACGAATGGGTCTGAAGATCAATCACTGGTGACTGACTGGTACTGATCGTTTGCCATCTGATGGTAAATCCTCTGGTATGTGTTTCTTGTATGTATCTCCGTTCGTGACCCCACACACCGAGCTCAAACGGATATCAGGCCTGAGCCGGAGGAAGGCTGTGTTGACGCTGCGCTGCGAAAGCGCAATGCACCATCATACTTCGTAAAGGTACACATTGGCACATCGTTCCTGAGGCGAGCGCGAGGATGAACATGCAGTCGACCCAATCGTGGAGTACTCTGCTGCTACACCAGAAGTGTCGACGGGTTCTCGTCTGACAGTTCCCGAGATATGTAGGGTCGGGATGCGGCTTGAACTGTATGAACCCCTTGCGACGCGGAGGAAGGCGGCAGTCTTACAATGGTGCGTCTCGGTCGATCAAAACATATAAATCAGCCATGGTTAGCATTAGACATTAAATTTCTAGTGAATACTCACTCATTCCTCCTTCCAGCCACTGATAAACGGTGCCGGTCACTGTTTTATCTACTTTTCACGAACCTCCGACCTTGCCCAACTACAATAATGAAGAACTCCGTCGTATTCATGCTCTTTAGTGCTGTCGCGCTCAGTGGAGCGTCTCAATCTGTTGCAGAAGGTTCAAGGTACGTTTAGTGCTCATCACTTCTATCATTGCTTGTCAATTTGCTGAAACCACCACGTAGCCGCGACTCCGAGCCCAATATCGAGGCACGCAAGGCCGCCGATTACGCCCCAGCAGTGGGCATGGCGGCCAAGATACTTGGACAGGCATTGAATCTTCCATCCGCTCAGAATGGCCCTCCTACGATGGGTATGGGCTATGGCATGGGTATGGGCATGGGCATGGGCATGGGGTATTACAAGCGAGAGGTCGAGGAGTTGCTTGGTAGGGCGCTGTCAGACGACAAAGCTGAGGCTTTGGAAGATCTCCATGCACGCGAGGAAGAATACGAAGAGTTAGAAACGAGGAAGGCCGCCGATTATGCCCCAGCAGCGGGCATGGCGGCCAAGATATTAGGACAGGCTTTAAATCTCCCATCGGCGCAGAATGGTCCACCAACGATGGGTATGGGCTATGGCATGGGAATGGGAATGGGAATGGGGACGGGGTATTACAGGCGCGATGTAGTGGAGGAGCTTCTTGGTAGGGAGCTGTCCGACCACGAAGCCGGTGTTATGGACTACCTCCGAGTTCGAGACAACGAATACGAAGAACTGGAGGCGCGCAAAGCAGCGGATTACGCACCAGCTGCAGGCATGGCCGCCAAAATTCTTGGCCAGGCTCTGAATCTACCATCTGCTCAGAATGGGCCGCCTACCATGGGGATGGGATACGGGATGGGCATGGGGATGGGAATGGGAATGGGGTACTACAAGCGTGACTTTGAGGAGCTGCTCGGAAGGGAGTTGTCAGACGACGAGGCCAGCGTCTTGGAGGGTCTTCAGGCGCGAGATGATGATGAGCTGGAAGCACGCGATGGCGATGGGGCTGATTACGCCTCAAGGCAGCTGGAAGACTTATTTGAGCGGGAATTGCTTGAAATGTTCGATGATTCGTTTATTTAAATCGCGTGTATCCATCTCCCTTTATTGCGACAAATGTATCTTATTCTGCTACCCATGATATGCAGTACTCATTGCTCGAGTAGCGGAGTACTTCGCCCACATCTGCCCATAGCTCCTCTCTCGATGTTTGTTGGGAATGGCCTGCCGTGGGAGGTGATTGTCGATGAATGGTAGGTATATGAGATTAACAATCGGAACGATCCAGCGGGGCCTGATGACTACTCGAATATCAAAGCCCTTCTCCCTAGTACTGGAATCCTTTTTTCATTCAAGTCCGGGCGCTTGCCCATTTACCTCTAAGATCAAGCGCCAACATGACAGACTAAGGCGCTGATCATAAAATGACATCACCTCAATCAGTCCAACCCTCCACGAATATGTTCGCAGGGCGCTGTCAGCCACGCGACAGTGACCGCCTACCCTCACCGGCGCCGACTGAATGCTTTTGAGGAACACGCCCGCACTGCGGCACGCTCACGAGTAAGAATCTCATAGTCCTCGCCTTAGCAGCAACCTCTCGAACTGACCGCCAGAACTCGAGATGGTAACAATCCTTCTGCCAGGGACATTCCGCACAAGCAGTAGACTTGGAACTGCCTGGGTGCTGTCTCATCGTCAGCACTCGTGGTTCTCGACACTCTCAGCAAGGCGAGACGAACAGACACGGGCGACGTCAGAAACGATGAATGTTAACCATTCGCGGTTTTTGGCGGAGGCATCACCGGGAGCGAAGTGGAAGTCAAAGCCTAACGAGACGGGATCATCAAACACAGGTGTATTTGACCCCTTGAATGGAAATGGGTTCGAGAAGGTCGCTGAGGGCAAGGGTGAGTAAAATGACCATAGTTTGTCGCGCTGCTAATATTGACAATATGTTCGAATCCACAGGGAAACTATCACCCACGTCCTCCCATTTGTTCAAATTAACCCTACCACTTGACCGAGTTCAAAACGACATGGAGAAACGGGGTAATCCTAAAGCAGCTCGCAGAGCTGCACCTCCAACAGTCCTACTCCTGCATCCATCACAACCTCTGTCTCACGTCAGCCGCCTAATATTAGCGTCGCTCGCGCCATCAATGCCATCCATCTCGTTCCAAAACAAGTCTACGAGTGGCCAAACCATCCAATGGTCCCACTCCACGGACATCGGGGACTTCATCAAAGACGCTGCCCGCGAAGCCGAGTTTTCCATACACTTCACGCACGAGGACAACCGGACAACGACCACGGCCCAAACCAAAAACGACGACACCTGTGACACAGGCGAAGGAGGGGAGGGTGAACAGGCGGAGACGGTGATTGAGGTAGAGGTGCCGACGTTTGCGGATAGGACGAGGTTCTTGAGGAGGAAGCTGGAGTTCGTGAAGGAGAGGTTGAGGGAGATGGAGGTGCTGAAGAAAGAGTGCGACTACGCGGCTCATCAAGGTGCAAGGCGGATGGCTTTGAGTGGCTTTGGCATGCTGGTTGTGTATTGGGGGCTCGTCGCAAGGCTGACCTTCTGGGATTTTGGGTGGTGAGTGTTCCGAGGAGCTCGATATAAGACCATGCTTCTAACATCAATCATGCGATGGTGGTTAGGGATGTCATGGAGCCGATAACGTACCTCTCGGGGCTCTCCACCGTCATCTGCGGTTACCTCTGGTTCCTCTACCAAGGTCGTGAAGTATCCTACTCCTCTATCCTCTCCCGATCAATATCCACTCGTCGCGAAGCGCTCTACAAGTCTCGAGGGTTGGATATTGAGAGGTATGTGGACCTTATTGCAGAGGAGAAGGCTATCAAGCGGGAGATCAGTAAGATCGCGGAGGATTATGATGAGGTGAGGTATGAGAGGAGGGAGGAGGAGCAAAAGGTGACGGAGGCAGAGGAAAGTGATGAGGACGAGAAGGAAAGGCGGAGGAACAAGGAGATAGAACCGTTGTTCGGGCAAGGCAAGGACTAGAGCGCTCGCGCACGATCGAATAGAATAGACATCTTATTTATACACGGGGTAATTTGGCACCTTCCATCTACACCATGACGGGTTCATCGGCAGAAACAAGCTTGAAGACCGGCTGAAAAGAAGAATCACGTCAGTTCAACGATCAGAGACTCGGAAGTCAGAAAGGGAGGTAAAAACTGAAATATCATATTTCCGTTCTTAGCCCGTCACCCGAGCGGTTTCTCCGAGGAGCGTACCAGGACGGGTTTCGAGCTGTGGCATTCAGCAAGACGCGTCGAAAGCATCTCTCCGGGAGTAGTGAAGGTATAATCCCTGGAATGGCAACACGAAGCGAGACTCACGGTGAGGACTAAGTTGGATAGGCGTCACAAGAGTGGGCTTTCTGCGATAGCACTTTCGTGTCAGTTTGCCGCACAACGTGCAGGACGAACCGTACCTTTCTTTGTGTGATCACGTCTGCGTCTCCACCTGGTCCACTGATATCGTAGTTCACTCGAAGATCAACCAGTTGTTGACAAGTTGCAAATCCATTCCATCATATAAACTCTCTACGATGGTGAGAACAGAATACAAAGCATGTCCCCGACCTACTATCTATTAACGATCATTTCCGCGCAGGATCCTCGCTGATAGCGAATGGACGGGGTATTTACGCAATCTTCGCGTTCATAATGGTACTCTCGTCGTGGAAAATTGAGCGAGCGAGAATATGATAAGGGACGCGGATGAAGGGAGAGCGCCGTGAGCAGCTTCCAAGATTTACTTAGACCGCGCGGCGAAACGGTCTGCGGGCAGGTATCTCCTCAGCTTATGCTCATGACGACAGCTGTACAGTGACAGACACTCCCATTAGTTCTCTGGGTCGCTTTTCAGTTGGAGTTATTCATGTATTGAAAAAATCTGGACTCACAGTATTTGTACCGCACGCCTGCAATAGATGCAGCAAATATTTTCACTGGATATCAGAGATGAGAACAGAGTCTTTCATTCGTCAAGGATGTAGCGATAGTGGTGGTCAAGGTCGAGCAGCATTTGCAGAAATTTTCGCTAGAGGTGCCTTTATTTGACGGCCGCCTCCAGACCAAATATTCCCACCCCCTTCCTATGTCCGAGATTCGCGTTCACCTTCCCCAATGATGAAATGTTGCTTCACTACACTCACTACCCGGTTCCTTCCAATGTTCAGTAATCTGCGCAATTCACGATTCGAAAGTCTTTTATGTTACGGTGACTAGCGAAGCTTCAAGGCATCACAGATGTACCAAATCTATTATAACTGTGCAATGCGGCTCCAGTGCGGTCGATGACTGATGCATGTTCGAAATTACTGGAATGTATGCCTCGGAAATCCTCAAGATGATGCAGCCCTTTGGACTACCCGAGGTAGACGGCCGGCTTCTCATGGAGTGGTCCGAATGGATCTCCCCGTTGCCTGACTTTTCAGGCATTCAGTGGATCATCACTGGTGGCTTCCTTGCCGAGGCGCTGGCACCCGGGCTAAAGAAGCACGGCAGCTTTCGGGCTAATATGTGGGTATATAAGCCCAGAGGGACGCGCAGGACACCACTTCACGGCTTTCTTTACGATGGTGCAGACACCGCTGCTTGCGCTGCCTTTGGTTTCGTGGCTTGCTGGGCCGCAGATTCAGCTAGGGAACACGACACTTTATGGAAGGAATCTGAGTGATTCGGGACTAGAGTTCTACGGAGGTACGTCCGCAATGCTTTATTCTTGCCTTGTAGCCTAAAGATCGCGGTGTAGGTATACCGTATGCTGAGCCACCTTTGGGTGATCTTCGTCTGAGGCCACCAGTGCCGAAGGCTCTCGATGTCCCCTCGTTTGATGCCAGTGACTTCGGGCTTATGTGCTACCAACGGGTAAGTTCGTTTCAGCAAGTCCCTTCCACAATGTTTGATGCGTCGTAGGACCTACCTGCTGAAGTGATGTCGGAAGACTGCCTCACCATCAATGTTCTGCGGCCGGCGGGGATTTCAAGTGACGCATCTTTGCCTGTCATGGCTTGGGTTCACGGAGGAGGTTTCGATCGTGAGTCCTTCATCCCTGTCACCTTTAGCAAAGCTGACATCTACCAGAGGGAAGCGCTAGCGAATACAACGGAACAGCTATAGTCGCGCAAAGTGTTGCTCGGGTATGAGGTATCACTTCTTCGGCGCGAGCACCGGAACTGACGTCAGAATGCTAGGGGACGCCTGTAATCTACGTGAATTTCAACTATCGATTGGGACCTTTGGGATTCCCCCAAGGACGCGAGGCAGCTGAGAAGCGCGCACTGAACGTCGGCCTGAGGGATATGGTTCTGGCTCTCAACTGGATTCAGGACAACATCGGCGTGTTCGGCGGTGACAAGTGAGTGCTCATGCTACCGCAGTCGTCATGGAAGCTGATAAATTGCAATAGAGCGAAGGTCACTGTCTTCGGCGAAAGTGCGGGCGCAATCGCGCTAGGGACGCTCATGCTAGGAGACACCCTTGATGGCCTCGCTCGCGCCGCCGTGAGTTACCATTCAACCGTTCCATTCTAAGCAGCGACTCACGTCACGGGAATAGATTTTCCAATCAGGATCAGCAGCCTCGACGATCTCCGTGGACACGCTCGATCGTGAAGCCGACTGGCACCACTTTGTCACCGCTATCCCCGCGTGCTCGATGACCGCCTGGACGCGAGATACATTCAGTTGTATACGTGCGGCAGACACGAGCTCGCTCCTCCCCGCAGTCGTTGCCCCGCTGGCATTGTCGAAGCAGATATTCCCTTGGGACAACACTATCGACGGGCCTGGTGGTTTCCTCCCTGATCTACCTTCGAGGCTTTGGGAGCGAGGCTTGTTCGCGAAAATACCCTTCATTTCGGGCAACAACCTTGATGAAGGTAAGCAATGTCTAGGAATCATGCGAGAGCGGAAGCTAATACCTATCGTTTAGGCACCCTACTCACGCATCCATGGGTCAACTCGACTGAAATGCTTCGCGAGACTTTGATCGCCAACTACACACCTGCCTTGATGGGCGAACGCGCGCTCAACGAATCGGTAGAGCGTCTCTTGGAGCTCTACCCAGACGTCCCTGCTCTTGGATCGCCTTTCCGCACTGGTAACGAGACCTTTGGATTGAGTAGCCACTTCAAACGAGGATGCGCCATATGTAAGTGTCCGCATCTAATTCCTTGTTGATATAGTCGCTGACAGCAATGTTGGTTAGTGGGTGACACTATCTTCCATGCACAAAGACGGAAGTTCTCTGCAGTCGCCAACCGCTTTGGCGTGAAAAACTGGGGTTACCTGTTTTCTGACCCACCTACAACGGGCCCAGCATTCCAAGGAGGTTCGTCATTGGTGTATACGGTCACTCTTGATTGCCGACCTGATCATTTATACTTGTAGTGGCACATCTGGCTGAACTCCCATACATCTTCGGCACGATCGACACCCCGTCATATGCGAAAGAGCTGAGTAGCCTGATGATCGATTACTGGGTTTCCTTCGCCACTAGCCTTGACCCGAATGATGGCAAAGGCCTACGACGTACGCTCTTTCGCGTTTCTTTTAGTATTCCCAACCTGACATCAACCTGTCTGTCTGTAGGCCCAGTCTGGCCCGAGCTTACTCGTAGGAACCAAGTATGTTCTCCTAAACGCCCTCATATGAATCACTCTTCTAACCCGGTCGCTAGGTGTTGATTGAATTCATTGGGAACAACACCGGTGTTATCCCAGATAACTACCGGGCGGAGCAAATCGACTTCATCATGGGCAACCTCCCCGTCTTCCAAGCCCGCTAAAAGCTTTCAGTAAGCACGGACAGAGCACGTGGTTGAGTACTCGCATACCTGTCTTTCGTCACGATCAATACAACAATATGTTTCTTCCTATGCTTGTGATCGCCGATCCGTTCCCTCTTCCCTCGAGTCTTATGTTGTATAGACTGACACTCTACCCGTCGATGACGCAACAACCGTTCTGACCAAACTCCATGCAGAGATATATAAACTCGACGCGCATTGAAGAGACGTCGCATGCTTTCTTTCCGCCCTTTCAAGTTCAACCAACTTCTCTCTGTCCCCGCTCGCACTTTCCGCCAACTTCCTCCTCGCGTATCATCACCTTTCCACTCTTATTCTGTCATAGGCATGCCTTCCTCTAACGCGCCCGGCGAGCAGTTCGAAGTACGCCAAACGGGCGAGAGTGCGGACTGGAAGCCAGATCCGTCGAAGTCCATCCCGTTACCGCCAAATCGACAGAGGTTAATGGACGATGTCATTGCCTTGTACTCGTGCCAACCGACTGTTGAGAGAGTGAAGAGGTACACGGCGGATTGTGTATATGACGATCAGTTCGTGTACGCGAATGACAGGTTAGTCTCGAGCGTGTTTTTTTCAGCAAGTGGATTATTGACGCAGTTGGTTGAAGGTATAAGATGGCGGGACAGTGGTTTGGGCTGCCTATGTTGTTCAACAAAAGCGAGAATGTTGGATATCAAGTAGTCAAGAACGATCCTGAACTCATCCAATTCTACAACGAACAGGTGTGTTCATATTACTCTGATTGAATCTCGCGCTGATCACGTATCATAGACTTGGACGTTCAAAGGGATCCCTAAGACGACCACCATTAACGCCCTTGTGTCTCTCTCCCTTGATCCCGCCACGAAGGACAGCGACTTCGTGCAAATCAAGTACCACAAAGACCAGGCGAACGAGAAGGATTATTCGCACAAGGGGATTGGGTTTTACTTCAAGAAGTGGCAAGCCGACCATGTTTCGGACTGGATGGACAAGACGCCCGAAGTCCAGATGTTCAAGGAGGACTCGGGCGATCATCTACACGAAGATGTGAAGGTGTATAAAGATGGCATGTCTAAAGAACAGGTGGACACGAAGTAAGTCTTGTCACAGGTCACTGGTGTCCTGGATAATTTACTAACAGTATACAATCCTCGTAGGGCTGGTTAGTCAAATGGACCCAACAAAGAGCAAGTAGAGTAGAGTAGACGCGACGCTTCCAATCATCGTTCCTCATACCATTTGTAGACCTTTTTTGTCTCTAGAACTCCAAGACACGTAGTTATATCGATACGGTGATCACCCCCTTCTGCAACAGCAATGGAAGTTGCCATGTTTGCGCAACGGCTCCCGCTGCACATGTATGTGCGCACATGTCTCCCCTAACTTACATTCAGGGTCCAACACCAACAAGCGCCCATTCCATCGTTCCCACGTTCTCACCACTCGCGCAACATAGATCGACCATAATCAACATCATGATTTAGGGTACCGTGAAAAATAGGGTGTTTTTTAACAACGGATTATTAACAGTGTTAATAACAGGTTAATAACAGGTTAATAACTTAATAACATCGGTAGAGCTCCTGGCGGGTGTTAAAAATTGTGAGAAATACACGTGACCAGCAGCCCATGAGGCTCTTTTCCAAACGAAGTTTAGTAGTGCCTTGCCAAGTTGCCCTCACCCCGAATAAGGCCCTTAACGAACGATGTTGCCTCAGTATGATCCTAGAATACGATGTCGCAAACCCTGGAAAGGGAGTTGGCAAAATTTCAAGCCTGTTCTTGAACATCCATGTCCGCAATCACTGAAAACACCCCCGAGCAAAAACTCGTTCGCCTCGCGAGACTTCTCAGGTACCTACCTCGTACTCTACCTGACACCGGACGGACAAGCAAAGTGTACACATTTTTGTCTTGGTCCACAAATCCGGATTACGAAGATATCAACGAATTCGGTCGACGATGGGGACAACGGCATGCTCCGGGAGCTAGCCATTGAGATCGAGGACGACGACTTCGAACTCGATAGCGAGATTAACCTTAACGCCCCCGTTCTTCGGGCATTGCTTAGAGGTGAAGCAACCCCTGCTGCACAGTCAGCGTCACAACCTCCCGCTGCAAAGACCTGTGCTAGTATTACTGTAGAGGAGGCGTGGAAGTTTTGACATGCCTAGCATCGTTTTTTTTCGCGTTTTTCACCGCCAAAATTTTTTAACATGTAAATAATAGGTTATTAACAATATTTAACATGTTATTAACCCCGATGTAACTAATTAGTTAATAACTGGTGTTAACAATCGGTCCAACAGGTGCAAAGTTACTAACATTGTTATTAACTTGCTGTCGAATTATTCACGGTACCCTATCATGATTGCAACGAGCGCATCTTGAAAACACGAACACTGCGAGATGCCCACCTACTAGAAATACTTACAGTCCTCACTGTGTCCGCCCAAGTCTATTTTTGCCCATCTCAAGCTTCTGTTTAGAGCAAGAGTACGATTCCACATGGACCATGGCAGATTCACAGTTATGCACAACGGTGAACTTTTGCCTCCGTTTCGTAATACCTTCCACATAACTGACCCACATTACTCGGCGTCGCAGTCAAACGCATACTCTTTTATAGAATGAGTGCACAGTGTCTGCATTCTTCGTCTCTGAGCTCCCATCCTTTCCCAATGACGCCTGGATGCTCCCAGTTTCCTGCTTGTTTTCAATCGGGGTGGGAGGGTCGAGTTTAATGGTCGGAACATAGCCCAGACTCAAATTCACCTTCGTACGATCTTGAAGTCGATGCTTTGCGGGACCTCGACCAAGTACACGTTAAGCGAGCCGGATGTGTTCCAGAGCTGTGCACGACTAAGCGATGCAGGGCCTTTCACTCTGAAATTTGAACTTATCATCTAGATGCCACGAATTATTGGCATTGCTCGTGAAGGTGCACTTTTCTTGTCGGTGGTTTGAATGAAGTGCTTAGTGTACCAGCACGGATCATGTTACACTCGAACCCTCGGCCGCTCGCCGACCTTCAAATCATCGACCCAATGCCGTGCGCTCGTAATGGAAGCTGAAGAAAGATGCCCCGAGAATGGAAAGCATGGTACTTTGTCCCTGTCCAGCACATTCGTGGTCTCGGCACTGGATCCGGGAAGTAACCCATGGCCAAGCACAAGAATCCGATGGTCTAGGGGATCCAGTGACATGGCGCCCGGTTGACTCTAGTACTGATCGGAGGTGATGCTCAGCTTGTCTATTCTTTCGTTGATTCCTCGTTCTACCCAAGTTCTGGCGAGCCAGCAGCCTGTTTCTGGTCCATCTGCCTTGCACTACTGGCCGCTCATGCATAATTCGTCCAAGTTCTCGACGATCGATCGACTGATCGGCTGGAACTTCTGCGTACTCTACAAAACACGGCTTTCTACAACGTCGCTAAAAATAACTATCATACTCGAATCATAGTAATGGTCCTCTGGCTTAACGGTCTGGTTCGCTTCACCTCTAGTGCACCACCAGAAGCACGCGCAAGTAGATTCAGCTGTTCCACCGTTCACGGTGATGCCTCTTTAGACGCATTTCACGGGGTCTTCGTATTCGAGGATTGCTATAAAAGCCGTCTGGATGTCCTCGAAATTGTCCACAATCAATTCCTATCCTTGCAGTCTCAGTACTACAACCACAAAAAACCCACTCTCTCAACAATGTCATTTTCATCTTTGAAGTTTGCTGTCCTCGTTTGCGTCGCTCTTGCGATGCAATCAACCGCTGCACCCACACCTTCCAAGCGGTACGTACACGCCTCGTGGACAGATCGAATGATGTACTAATGTACTCCTTAGTGGTGACGATGCTGGTATTCCTGGCTGGAAGCCCTGGTATGGCGTTGTACCTGTGATCCCCTCCACAACTGCCGAAAGGTAAGGCAATGTTGGACAATGTCCATAGACGGTGCTCACTCGATTTGTATAGTAATATCAACGCACCTGGCATTCCAGGTTGGAAGCCAATCTATGGTGTTGGACCCGTCATTCCATCTCAGACTCCTACTAAGGTTGCTGAACGGTAAGTTCCTTGATCTGTTACGGTGTACCCTTGAACACTTACACTATCTATCTAGCGACGTCGACGTCGACGCGCCTGGCATCCCGGGATGGAAACCATGGTATGGCGTAGGCCCTGTGATCCCCTCGAAAGCCGCTGGCGACGATTCGTGAGTTTTTAATATCCCACAAATATGACAAAAGCTAAAAACTGGTTCAGTGACGTCGATTCGCCCGGTATTCCAGGCTGGAACCCCCACGCCGGAGTCGGCCCAGTAATCCCGTCCGCGACTCCTACAAAGGTCGTTAAACGGTGAGATACCATATATGTCATCAACCACCTCGAAGGCTAACATGGTACACCTCAGCGATAGTGATGTCGATGCACCAGGTATCCCGGGGTGGAAGCCCATTTACGGTGTTGGACCTGCAATCCCGTCACAAACCAGCGAAAGGTGAGAAGGGCATAACTCGTCTGCTCTATGGAGACTGATATAATGCATCCCCTCTAGTGACATCAATGCCCCTGGTATCCCAGGGTGGAAGCCCATTTATGGTGTAGGACCTGTGGTCCCCTCCAAGCACGTTGAAAGGTGCGGTTTTGGATACCGTACATCGTAAATCTACTAATAGCTAACTCACCTTCTTTGCAGGGATGAGGGAAACGCAGGCATCCCGGGCTGGAAGCCTTGGTACGGTGTCGGACCAGTGGTTCCCTCCCAAACCGCAGAAAGGTAGGATCCCGATAAGTTTGACTGCACAACAAAAATTGATACGACCTTTTATTTAGCGACGCCGGTATCCCAGGATGGAAACCCATCTATGGTGTTGGCCCCGTTATTCCGTCGGAGACCGCTCAGAGGTGAGACCCTTGTGGTGTCCATACATGCTCGAAGGCTAAAATAACTTATTCAGCGACGCACCCGGAATCCCGGGATGGAAGCCCATCTACGGTGTTGGACCTGTAGTCACCGCCACGCCTACTCCCACTCACAACTGAGCGATCCTCAGAATGCGCTCGTATTGGGCATCAAAAGTATCGCAAGCTACCTTGATAAATACTCATCTTATTTGACTGGGCTACTGTGTTTTGCTTCTTCTTAACTGTATCGTTGGTTTCATTGCTCAGTGCCATTCCTGTATCTTAGAATAATGAATTACTGCTGAACCACTAGTTCTCACAGTCAGCGCTTAAAGTCTGTCTTGACCTTGACCACGACCACGACGGACCTTGACCACAGCAGATGAACGGGTGACAACCCCTTGCGCGACCTTGCCGCATTTATTCGATATTCAATAACATTACGATGTCCGCAAACGATTTTTGTGCGACTCGGAATACCGGGCACTAATCAAGCGAACACCTTTTTGGCTCCATCGATGCTCACCGGCTCGAGCTCTTACGCTGTGTGCAGCCGTTTTAAACGAAAATACATTGTAATTCATCATGCCTCTGGAGATTTCGACGAGCGGACGCCTTGCACTGTTGCGTGGGAAGTCGCCAATGTTCAACGTTGGGCTCTTCTTCACCGCGCTTCTGGTCATCTCTGCTTCTATGGGCGTGATCCGAATAACCAGCCTATGTCGGCCTATGTGTCGACCTTTGCTCTGCGTTCTGGTCCGAGATGGCTCTCAACTCTCAATATTCAATCTACAATTTTCGACATTCCCAAGCTGTCAAGTTCATATTGACTTCGGTTTTGGTCTCGAACTCTTGACATCCATTCACTCGGCGGCTGTGGATCATTCTGGCGCCAGGCTATGCGCTTTCTCGCGCCTTCCCAGCTCTGGGGGTGGACACGCTAAGTACGCGTCTACGACGATGCTATGACTAGCTTCTTGGATACTCCACCTCCGATGCTTCTCTCCGAATCGCTATCACACAGCCCATCATTGACTTGTACTGCAACATGATAGTGCTACAACATGATGTGAGAACGGAAGACGTCTCATCGAAGCGCCCATGGTCCTTCTAAATGTGAAAGCCGCTATGTTATCGTCTCACAACACGCCAGAATACACAGAAGGACCGCGATCCGTAGGCCACCACAGCACTCCTGATATGCTGTCTTTCCTTTTGCCGCCATAATCTACTATGCTCCTTCCATCCATGTCTGGCGTCCCTTGGTCCCCCTGGAAGGACAGTGAACAACCCCATCAATCCGTTAACGCTCGCTAGATGTGCTTCCAACGTCCCTATCAAAAATATGGTCTGTGACGCTGCCATCTAGGTGTCGAATCAGAAGTAAGCATTGTCGGTCAAACGTTCATTGGCGGCACCGTTTCCTATAAAAACAGGATCATGTTGGCCTCAATACCTCAGCCAACAGTTCTCAGCTTTCAGCAGTACTACGGTTTCAAGACTTTAGCAATGGCCTTCATCGCACGAGTTCTCCTTGCCTTCGTCCTTGCAGCTGTCACTGCCAATGCCGCAGTGGACAAAGCTCAAGGCGTTGCTATCGGTCACTCCAAAGACGCCGCCCAGGCTTGCTTTGGAGATGCCACACCGTTCCTCTTGCCTGTAAGTCATTCTCCTAGCTGCAACACGGAGTGCAGAATATCAATGTCGAGATTGGTAGGGCGACCCCGACAAGACTGTCAACTGCTGTATCGCTCCCTGGTCCGTGACTTGGTTCGACCAAAACGCTCAAATCGGAGAGGTGAGGCCGTATGCAGCCCGTACGTTACTCCCGCTAATGGCATCCTCAGTGCTGCGCTCCTGGCCAAAGCTGGTCTGGCAACCAGACCACCCTCGTAGGAGGGTGTTGCGACAGAGGCCAAGGGTGGTCGCAAGATAAAGCATCTGGGCTCGGAGGATGCTGCGCTCCGAGCTTGGTCTTCGTCGGTGACAAGGCCACGAAGACCGGCGGGTGTTGCACTGCCGGAATGATCTGGTTGAACGGCAAATGTGCCCCGCCCCCACCGCGCCCAACGTGCAAGGACCTCGCCGATCCCGTCTGCGGTGACGACGATGATCTCGGTATTCAATACGGCCACTGCTACATCCTCAAATTCGCCGACGGCACCCAGCTCGGTGCTGATCACGCTGCACCGACCTACTCCAAGGATGGATTCTTCAAGGACATCCCCTTCAAAGTTTGCCGTAGCACCACCGATTGCGCGTTGGGAGAAGCAGTGCCTACGGATGGTACATTCCTTCTCCAGGACCAAATGGGCCGACCTGAGGATGCTACGGGAGCTGTTGGATGGGTGGACAATGGCGCTGGGGGCACACACATCAAATTCAACACCAACGGGGCTCAGGCTGGTGTCTTCAAGGGTGTCCCAGCATGCTCCGGAGGGAAATGTTTCATCAGGTTGGGAGGTGGACCTACTGGCAATGGCAGCATTGGCCCTACGTGCCCAGTTCCCGAACACGGTCTCACATTCGTACGTTCTGTTTATCAGTATACTGGCGACGATGGACTCAACTGTTGCCTCTTTCTAGTGGCCTAACCCGAAGGCGACGATGTTGATTAGCTTCACGGAGACTGCTTGTTCGGGTCCAGATGCTCCATTCGTCCCTCTCAACGCTGCGAACCCAGCTCAGGGACTTCTTAGTGCATTCGGTGCCTCCCGCAGTCGCCCTGCTATCGCAGTTTCGCAAAGGCCTGCATCCTCCCTAGTCGCTTCCGCTGCTAGCGGTCGTGTCACTGCGACTGCTGCAACCGCCGCAAGGGCTTCTTCTGCAGCCCCCGTCAGAGCCACTGCTCCTTCCCGTGTCAACGCACGGGCTTGAGTGCGAGTGAGGGAGGGATAGAGGGGCATGCGAGTTCTCTTGATTGCGGAGTTGTGTAGTTGTACATCAATGTACATTCCCCGATATCTGTAAAGCTTCTCAGGCAGACATCGATACATGTACACGTACGTTATCCAACGAAGCGCACACCGTCAGTGCCATGACTTGCCACGATCACTCCTGAATAAAACGACTTGGGCTGAAGACTGTGGTAAAACTTTCACATCGCTCAGTTAGCATTCTCACAATACTGATACACGTCAACTCAGTACTCGACCATGGGGCTACAGGAGCTGAGCTTCATCATCCTTGACCCCTCCACATCACTCACCAAGGCTCTGACGTCTGCGCTAGATGAGCACGTTCCAGATTCTATGCGGGATAGAATATCTGTGGTAAATAAGAAGCTCTCCGATCTCGAACCTCCCCAGTCCCACTTCGACTGTATAGTATCTCCCGCTAACTCATATGGACGTCTCGATGGCGGGTGAGCATTCGCTGCTGCTCAACCCGTCTAGTCCTCTTGCTCAGTCCATGTTACGTAGGTTTGATCTCGTTATCTCAAGAGCACTAGCACCGAAGGACGATATCGACGCCATCACAAGAATCGCACAATCCGTTCTGTACTCTCGATGGAAAGGATATGCGCCACCAGGAACTTGCACCATGGTCCCTCTGCAAGCCACCGTCTGCGAGAATAATCCCCACAAATGTGCTTACATCGCCCTCGTTCCTACCATGCGCGTCCCCGAAGAGGTGACGTGGAACAGGGAGATTGTGTACAATTGCGTCTGGTCGCTGCTGAATGCGTTGACACATCACAACGAGTCCGCTGAGGAAGGTGCCGATAAGATCTCGACGGTGCTCATGACGGGGTTGGGGACGGGTGTAGGCTATATATCGCCTGAGGTCTTTGGGAAGCAAACAGCCTTGGCGTTCAAGCACTTCCTAGACTCTGAAGCTCACCCGGATAAATGGAGTTCGCTCCAGTGGCGCGATGCGGATGCCTATTCGCGCGAGGTGGCGGAGACATACAGGCAGCCAGAAAAGAAAGCAAGATGGTTCTCCGGATTTCAAAAGTAGAGTGCTGCGAGAAAGCTGTCGTTGCCTAGTCTTTAAAAGCTGAATCTGTTCGAGCTTGTACTATAGTCCTTTAGCCATAGTGAATCTGGATTCCTTGTCCTTTCCCCCTGAGTAGTTCAGGAGGCTGAGGGGCTGTTTACATCTGTGTGCCAACACCTTTCAGTAGTCTCTCGTTGCGCGCCGAGTCGCTGCCGACGTGAGTTCCTTCAATGATTCCGTCCGCTCCCCTCCTCGAAGCGGTCTCCCAGCCTTTTAAACGCGCTCAGCTGGGCCTGTTCCAGGGAAAATCCAAACAATACGGCAACAACGTCCCCTTCTCCAAGCACAAAACCCGGAGAACATGGCTGCCCAACGTGCAGCATAAATATCTTTTCTCGGAGACACTCGAGCAGGAAGTGAGGCTGAAAATCACAACACGGGCGTTGAAGACGATCAAAAGGGTGCGTGCTCTGCTCTTTCGTCAATGGGGGTACTGAGGAAGATGAACGGTGGTGATAGGCTGGTGGTTTGGATAATTATGTCCTCAATACAAGGGCCGACCTTTTGGCTTGGGAGGGCATGCGGGTGCGCCTTCTGGTGCAGCAACGGCTAGCAGAACGACAGCGGGAGCTCGCGTCTCCCAATGCGGCCAGTTCCTCCAAGCCTGCTGCCGCGAACGCGAAAGCCGATACAGAGAGCGCCATTGCACCAGACGCGGTGGAAGCAACGGCCGCGTCAACAGAGGGCCAATCCGTTTCACAATCCGTAGCAGACGCGCTTGCTGAGATCGAGGGAGTGTCCCCGGATTCCACCCTCGCGCCTACGAACGGCGAAGTAGAAACGGCCGCTGGGGCGGATACATCGGCGGCTACTGCCACGAAACCCTCTTCTACGCCCTCTCCGAAGATCAAGACGGACCCCACGTCCACGGAACGCCTCCGACTTCAGCTCGAGGCAAAGGCTCGTCGGGCCCAGCAAGACTATGATGGTTTCATGCTGGGTCAACGGCCCACGCTTGCTGACGCGCGAAAGCTGAGGGAGACTGCACGAGTGATCGTAGGACGGTCAGAGTGAGTTCATCAGAATTCTTTCTATGAGTAGATCATTGTACTTACTGACTGTCCATGATAGCGCCCGGACGGCTATTGCATTCCTTCAGACCCAGCAAAAGGAACGACAACACCTATCGAAACCCCTTACTTACGCATAGCTGTCCCCCAATTGCATCTTGCATCTAGAAGAGACATGGTTCATCTCACGGAGTAATCCGCAAGCTCCCGCTGCTAGACGTGAATCCATAAATTATATTGCAAGTATGAATGCCAAATATGATGAGCCATATCCAGAGGATAAACCAAGAGATTAAAAACCGCCGTTTTGCCCAGGTGTAAGGTAGTGTCTAACTAACCGTGGATGCTATATGTATGTACGTATGTGGATGATAGTAGATGGTAAAGGGGGATGAGGATGAGGATGGGTAATATGTGCAGGTCTAGGGGAGACGAGACTGTCGGTCATGGTCATGTTGGTGACAGATGTGAAGGGTGTCGTGAGTGGGAGAGGAGACGGGGCGATGCGTTAAATAGCTATCTGAACGGATGGCATGGCAGGACTCGTCGCGGGAGGCGTGAGGGTATCTTGTCGAGTCATTGGAGAGTTCGCTCCGCTATTATTGTGCCCTATCTTCTTCCACCACCCCTTCATGCGCCCAGTAGGCTCCGCCGCCTCCCCACTCCCCGCAGACCCCGCGGACGACCGCCTTGGCTCAACAATCCCCATCGGCCCCAAGCTCACTCCCAACCCTATCCCCAAGCTCGAGTGCGTGGAATGCGTTGACGTAGAGGGTGCGTTTGATGCCGAAGAATGGTGAGAATGGTGTGAGTGGTGCGATTGCACGGATATGGATTCGCAGACGCTGCTATTGCTCTCTGTGGAGTACACCGACGCGCCGTCGCCATGTTTGTTATGCTTGGCAGTATGATTGGGATGTCGTTGATGAGGGGAGGACGTGGAGCCAGTCGAAGTGGGAGAAGACGGAGATGAGGATTCCGGCTGGGTGCTGCTTTCTTCCTCGGTGGGATCTAGGTAATATGTGAACGGCCCCTCTTTAGCTTTGTCCGTCGTAGGTACGGGGTTGAATATCGCGTCGATGATATTCTCTGTCATCCGGGGGCCGTACATCAGGCTGAGGGTATCAGGTGTGTACTGCTCGCCCGCGACGATGATGGCTCCGTTACTCGTAGGGAAGGGCCCCGGTTTGACACCAGGCCCATTACCAACGCCAAGCTCGGGGAAGAATCCCATAGGCCCCGTCATCGCCATCGCCATCCCCCTCTCCAGCCCCGCTATCCGCGGCCGCAACCTCAGCACATCGCTATCTAACACACCCTTCACACCCCCGAGGATCTGCCCCTTGGGGAGCGGAGGGGCGACGAAGTTCCGTTCGCCGCCCACGAATTCGAGCTGGACGGTGAGTTTGAGCGTGGCGTTGGTTTTGGACTTTTGGAGGAGGTAGCGCCGCGTGACGGAGGGCGTCGAGGGGGATGCGTATTGCGCGAGGTTGAGGTAGAGGACGCCGAGCCGAGGGTTCTGCGGTGCTGAGGGATCGTTCGGAATCACGCGCTGGGGATTAAATTAGACATATTCAACTGAGGGCATATGGCTTGAGAAGCGTACCTGCATCACTTCCAATTTGAGTTCGTTGGGAAGCAGTTCCAGTGTGTCACGTTCGACATCCATCTTGACCACGACGTCAACGGTGTGGTCCCATACGACTTTGTGTTCCTTCAGCTGACCAAACGTGGTCATGCCACGAGACGACGCGTAGCCATTGACTGGGGTAGTCGCAGTCAAGGAAGGTGTGGACTGTTCTTCCGGCTGCCGGTACAAACTCGAGCTAAGCTCGGAGAGTGTCGGTATTCGAGACGATGAGAGGGAGGGTGACAGTAACGAAGGGCCGGGATGCCAGTCCGGTGAGGTGTGGGATATTGGTGTCGGGGGCTGGGTAGCAGCCCCACCAGGATGCCGCGAGACGACGACCGACGGTATGGAAGGTGTATCTTCGGAAGATCCTACCTCAGGCGACGTGGTCCCACTATCCCTCCCATCCTCGCTGCTAGCCTTAGTCTTCTCGTCCTGCTCCTGCCCGCTCGACGTCCGCGAGCGCGACGTATTCCTCTTCCTCCCTATGCCGAGGAAACCCTGTTTCGAGCCCGGAACAGCCTGGACGTTCTTGAAACGCCATTTCGCCGCAAATTCGCCCGAGACGAGGGGGACGCTGGCGATTTCGTGGATATGGAGGCGTACGTGGAAGATTGTGTGTCGTGGCAGTAGGTGATTGAGCTGTGCGAGCAAGCCATGGGTCGGGGTGTGAGGAACCGGTGTGTCTGACGGTAGGCCGCCCGTTGGGAGTGGAGAAAGGGTGCCATTGGTGTACACTGGCAACGGAGCAGGAGGAGGCCGTCGAGGAGAGTTGCGATAGCGCGGCGGCCCCCCTGAGGAATTTCCAAGATCTGCCAGCTGCAGACTCATTCTGAACAGTAAATTTAGCGGTCGTGGTTGCTGCAGAGCTCAAAGAAACAAGTCCTGAACTCCTGCTATGATACTGCGGTCCGAGCAGGAGTTTTGACCTTGGTAAGATTAACGCGCGTGACCTCGACACAGTGATAAGGTGAAGTGACTTGTAGCAGGAGAGAAGTGAGAATTTGAGATGGGCGCGATGCAAGTCGAATTCTGTAACATGGATGAGAAAAATATTCAGTGACCCAGTGGGTCCAGGAAGAGCGTCGTCTCAGCTTCAGCGGTATGATGACACATGAAACATACTAAGCAGCACATCACGTGATCAGCGAACATCCACCAAGAAAGACTCGGAAGGTTGAGGATTTCAAAGTTGATGAACAATTCCGTAAGATACTAACTTTCCCAGCGTTCGATTTTCAAGATATATTCCTCGAAGCAGCGACGGCTGAGAAATCCCCTGGTGTACAAGTATACATGTAATTGCAAACGAGCCAGCGGTTGCAAGGCTAGGCATACAGAATTTGTGTCCGTAAATCACCACCTAAAACCCAAGAAAAACAAAGCGAGAAGATCGCCTTACTACTCAGGAGGCAACCGAGGTTTGACGAAACAAGATAGCGAGTGTAAGGCTAGTCTGCAGGAGCGTCAGTGCGATCAACTGAAGTAAACTATGTAGTCGCCATACCCTAATCTGCCGACAAGGCAAAGTTTCTGCCGTCTTGAACTGTCGGCTGCTGGTTGGCTACCTTCCTTTACCTCGTTCTGAGCGCGAGCTGTGGTCTGGGGCTGGTGATGCAAGACTTTCCAAAGCCGTTGCAACCAAGCCTGTTCGTCCACGTTGTTAGTTGGAATCAAGGGGATGGGCGTCATGACTCACAGGGCGTAGGTTGCATAAACCATACTTTCCTCGCTGTCTTCGCGAAGGAGTCGTTTGGCGAGGTTTTTCAGATTGAGAGATCGACGCTATCAATGTCTCTTCGGAGTGGTCTGAGTTAGTCACCACTGAATGTGTCGTGCCTAGTTCAGATCCATCCTGGTACGCAACCACAGGCTTCTCTTCGACTGCCTGACACGCCGTGCCGTATGCAGGAGCAGTAGCCCGAAGCTTGTTAGGGAATCGCGCTCGCTGGAGCCCTCGAGGAAACTCTTGGCGCATAAGCCAACAGCTGAATGCAAGGCCCGTTTCGCTGCTCGAGTCGCTGCTTTCCTATAGTAAAATAGGCTTAAGGGCCACCTGCAAGTGGCAGCAGTGGTGTACGTACGCAGTCATAGAATTCAGGGTACCGCCTTGATATTTCCTGGAACACGTCTCCGCAAAGGACTTCGAACCGTTCGTCCGGTAAGGACGCTAGTTTCTGGCGAGCGGCATTCCGCTTTGGATGGTACCCTTCTTGTGCGGGAAGGAACTTAGCACCTAATCGACCCAATCAGCAATCCATCGCCTCGAGTTGAAGACGCGAACGTACCTTGTAACGACATCCGCCTCATAAACTCATCGTAAACATCGGTAGACAGCTCCCAAAGCTGTTCCTCCGTTGCTTGGCTGATCTTCTGCCGCGTTCTTGGTCGCGCGTCGATCGAAGCTGTGGTACCGCGTCAGCATCAATGTCTCCAGCACTAGCGACGGTGGACGGCAAGTACATCGAGTCAAGTGGCGGACCAAGTGCGGGTAGAGTTCGTCGAAATGGACCTTAAGCGCCTTTCTGTAATCTGGAGGAACGCAGCCTCCATCTGAGGCGGATCCATGATCCTCAGTCGAATTTCGTGCTTCGCATGGTGTCGCTGGTCGAGAGCTCATCGTCGAGAGCTCAGGATGGTGCCGATTCGCAATGAAGGTCTGAAACAGTGACTAGTGCACTGCAACGAGCGCTGATATCCCTTGCAACCCGGAATGAGTTGGCCGTGCAAAGCAACGATGAAACCGCATGGCGCTTATAACGGAGAAATAACAAAGGAGCTTCAATTGTGAGAATCCAGAAGATCAAGCCTGCGGCCTAGTGGCGATTGATGGCATGATAGTCGCGCCACACGTGATGGGGACGCGTAAAAAACGCGGTTGAAGATTATAGATAGGCTGATAGAAGTTGGATAGAAGTTTAGAATCATCTTCTGGAGAACATTACACCCGATCCGAGATTAAAAAACGTTATCAACAATCAGAGTACTTGTGATGGTAGCCTGTGGCAGCCTGCAAGCGATTGAGTTTCTGTGATAACATCTTTCAGCACCGAGAAAATGCATGAAAACCACGAACTTAATTCACGGTGTGGGGTTTACCGCAGCCTGGGGCAGCCGGAGAACTGACTTGGATCCCATGTACATCCCCCTTCGCGCATTCAGTATTCAACGGGTACCTGAGCCGTCGTCAGTTGTGGCCTCGGCCAAAACTCCTCGATTACACTCGAAAGTTTGATGTATCGTGCCGCGTTTCCCCAGGTGTAAAATGCCCAACAAACTAAGGTCCTCATCGAATGGGCGTAGAGTCTGTTTGGGGTTATGGTACTATCGACCAAAAGCCGTCATGTATGATAAAGGATTCAGAAGAGGTGATTGAGGAAAAAAGACAATACTTTCAGTGTCGTGAGGGCCTCCTATATTCTAGGCGCCCAACCGTACCGCCGGCGCCACCTCCCGACATCCGTTCCGTTACTTTCAAGTTCATTTTTCAAGCCATGCAACGCCTTATACCGAAGGTGTTGGCAGCTTCGACACGGGCACGGTGGAGACCTAACGCTCATCTACCATGCAGACTTGGCACGATGCGTATGTACGCGTCGAAATCCAAGGTCAAATCCACCGCCAACATGGTTCCGGGTTCGAAGCAGCCTCTGACTTCGGAACTGGCTCTGGACGAGTACGCGAAAGCGGAGGAAAAGATGAAGTCTGCCGTTGATTGGTTCAAGAAGGAATGCGCGGCGGTAGAGACGCGTGCCAGCGGTCGTGTAACGCCAGCGATATTGGACCCCGTTCGTGTTGTTCTTCCTGATAGCAAAGCGGCCGTTCGTCTGGATCACATAGCTACTGTAGGAGTCAGAGAAGGCTCGACTCTGCTGATTACGCTGTTTGAGGAGAAGGTGTGTTTGTTTGCTACTCGTGAACTATTAAAGCTCATCCGAATGTAGAATATGAAGCACGTCGAGCAGGCACTCTACGCTTCCAAAATACCCAACATTGTTCCTCAGAAGCAAGATGACCGAACGATCAAGATACCGATACCGAGGTGAGCTTACAGACCCATGCCACCAGCACGCAGCATTTTACGCCGGGATCTAGGCCGACGGTCGAAGCGAGAACGGCGGCGTATACAGCTGCAACACGACAGGCTGAAGAGTCGCGAGTGCAGCTTCGTAAGCAACTACAGGCTAGCTTGAAACGCGGCAAATTCGAAAAGCGTTCAGTGGAGATGGAGGAGGTAAGTCGCGTTTCACCATAATTCGGCCTCAACTAACCTTCATTTGTAGTTCCACAAGTTGCTGGACAAGTATATCGCGGAAATCGACAAGAATTTACTACAGCTGAAGAAAGCTACGGCGGCCAAATAGTAGATATTACCCCTTCAACTTCTCGCCATCTTTCACATCCCCGTCTTCCTCGTTGACGCTATCGCTCGAGTTCCTGGGGGCTGGGCCAAAAGTACCAAACACATCCTTGTCGTCTATTTCTCCTACTCCGGGCGGCGGCCAGATATTGTTCACAAGAATCCACAGCGAAGAGCTGATGAAGAATCCTAGGAGCCAGGACATGTAGTATACGTGCCTGTTCAATATCCACGTTAAACGTTCAGTCCAGTAGGCCGTCAGGTAGGGAGAAGGACCTACGTCCATGTTGTGGAGACCTTGACCACGTTAGGGGTGATTGAAGCGCAGAATCCTGGCATACTCGGCCACACGCCCTAGAGTGGTTGGGGTAAGTCAATGTTTTCGCAGTCTCAGAGATCTCACCAAGGCCCATATAATCGGCGCACGCCAATTGACTCCATGCCAGAACCAATAATCGCTACCGGAGTTGGGCATGAACAGATGCGAAAGCTTGATCTGGCGTCGTCGTATGATGTGGTACTCAGTCTATAATCCAGACACGATAAGGCTTAGCAAATGTCGTTAAACATTGAAAGAGATGACACGCACGATCATGATGCCCGACAGAGGGCCTAAGAACACCGCATACGCTGATATTGCTGAGATGAACGAGTTGGCGGTCTGGGGGGCCAGTGTAAGTCGCCGGCCTAGACAAGAGAGAATCAATGAACGTACGTTCAGAATCTTCCAAGGGTTGATACAAATGCCGATGATTGCAATGATGAAAGATCCACGTCTGATGTTGATGTACCTTGGAAAGCAATCCGGGTTGGTCTGTTGAAATTAAGTACGAAATACTTAAGACATACCGTGGCAGCAATGCCGCTAGGTCCATGCCCCCGACGACCCCACAAGCAACGACCTACGGTAAATATTCATCAGATGACCGAATCTGACCGAATCTGAGGGGTCTGTACTTACATTTACACAGACTTGCGATAGAAAAAAGGCAAACGCAGCGAAGAATACCGCTGCGCGAGCACCTGGCCCTTCGTGCATCTGGATCGCTTCAAGGAGATCATACAGTTTCCTATTTATGAGATAGTAGGGTTAGTGCCAACGTTGGTCATAGAGGGCGAAGCTAACTGACTAACCATAGGAGTGGTTCATCCGGATAGAAACCGCGAGCACACGATGTGGTGATGATGCCTAGAATATTCGACCCAAACAGGCAAACTGGTATGATGAACACTTGGCCCCATATCTGGTCTCCTGATTTGACAGCGTATCTTGAGAAATCTTCGCACATCATGTAAATGTCGACGGTTAAAATTAACGTTCATCATCATGCGACACATGGTCGTGTGCACGCAATTGCGATGATACAGACTTACCACTCTGGTAGAGTATTCCCCCGGCCCATCCACCGATTCCACTAGAAATCATTCTCATCATGGCCCAGCTCAATACCGACCCTTTCAGGCGGCCGGTTCCGTACACGACTTCTGGGTTGCTCCAGAGAGGGCCTACGTTTCCTTGTTTGGCGAGAGCCCATATAAATAGCGCGAAAGCGGCGATTGTGACGACCACCGAGGAACAGATGGCGGGGATACGATACCTGGTTGCATTTCGTTGGTGATTACAGGGAAGAGTAGGGCGAGCGTACACTTACTGCTCGGGTCGTAGAAGGAATATTGGAAGCGAGATAGTCCAGAAGATGATAAACGCGACTGGAAATGCGTTCCTATCATGAGAAGCCGGCTGTCACGGGGGAAGCAAGAGCATACTGAATTCATTCGTCTTCATCGCTGCATCAGGAGCGAATGTGTTCCGCATCCTATAGAAGCTCGCTATATACCCGCACGTCAGCACGAAGGTTTCTCCGAGGTACCAGTCACTGGGAAAACGTACGCCAAATTGCACCAATCATGATCTTTACCATTTGGCCTCCGTACCATGCTTGCACACCGTACCAACAGCACGATAAGATGATACGAGCACAGAGTGAGAACCATGCACCGCGCCTGAGCCACAAGAGTGTTGGATTAGTTGGCAATCCAGAAGAAAGGCCAGACTTACACCCCCCATCCAGTGCGGTTGATGACAGCCTGAAGATGTTGTATAAAATTCAGCGGGAAAAGTCAACCTAGAGGTAAAGACTGCACGAACAAAGGAGATGTGCCATTTCCCTCCTCCGTGACCATTTATGACCAGAGCCATACAAATACTGAAGTACAGTCAGAATCAGCCGAGAGCATATGGTGTTCATTGACATACATGATGGTGCTGATAGCATTAACTGTATGGCCAATATTAGCGATGGACCTAGCTTTGGATTTACTCACTCCATACCTGCGATTGCTTGCCCGACCGTTAGCCCAATTGCCACTGGAATCATCAAAACGGTTTCATCATCAATATAACGGCAGTAGCAAAATCCTTACGTGCTGTCGAGGCGCCCGACCACTCCGCAATATTTATCGCTACATGGAGCGTTAGTCAACAGTCACACTGAGGCCGTTGAGATGAAATGCGAACCTGTCGCCAACCAGAAAAAGATGAATACTTTGATCGACCATGTACGGCGCGAGGGCGGTAAGGGCAGCACATCTGGGTTCTGGTAAGGAGAAGAATCCGTGGAAACCTAGTACAGAGTTTTGAAACATTTACACAATGCTGGGGGAGTAGAACATACCTGAAGAAGTGGAAGGATGCCACCGACGGTCTTCATCTTGCCAATAGCCAGCAGTAGCGGAGGGAAAGCAGAAGGACAGTTGATAAAACTTTAAGATCTCAAGGTTTTAAATTGGAATCTTTGGGCTTCTTTGGCGTGTGCTCCCTCCACCGTCGGAATCAGACACATGATACGAGCGGGAGAACTTGTCACTGTAACTTGCGGCGCCTGGGCTTGATAATGAGCAATATTTGATTCTTTGCTGTCACAGAGAACCTTGTACTCGTGGTCCCAGCAGCACGGATGACTGAGTTTGAAGTCTTTGCACACCGTGCGCTGATCTATAATTATACGCTGAGACTGATGAAAGTATGAACGTATTTAGATCACTTTCGCTCAATATTGGAAAAGTATTGATCAGAATTTTTCTTATTTGGCAATTTCCGCTCAATACTTTCCTAATCAGTGCACGGTGTGTTGTTCGGAAAGAGATCTGAACTTTGCATAAACTCCGACAGCACCGCGATGCAGTCGGCCATATCACTTCTTCAGTGTTCACCGAGCTTCTATGTGGAGGTCGTACCTATATATACGGATGTGGAACTGGAGGTCTCTCCTCAGCATCTTCTTCAACTTTAAGTAATCCACCACGATGTGTTCGCTGAGTCCTACTGGTGCAGCTTCACCAGACCAACTTGATCCATGGGTATTCCCACCGGACACCAACGCCATCCCAGAAGGTCAGTTACTTGTCAACTCGCACACTGTTATGACCCTTACCAAGCGTGAGTAGATCAGTACGTCGACCTCGAAGTGCTGGATATCTCAGCCTTCAACGTTCCGGATGAATTGGTCCCAGGGCGCGCAAGCGATACACTTCTCGAATCTCATAAAGAACTTATCACTCGGGCATTTGAGGCATTTAGGACCATTGGCTTCGTTGCGATTAAGGGACATGGCTTGTCGCACGATGATATAAGGCATCAATTCAATATTGGAAAGTTGCTAAACTACGGAGTGTCTGAGGAAGAGAAGAGAACACTTCATGCGCAGATTTGGGAGGGAAGTTGGGCAGGATACAAGGTCAGTAAAGTTCTCTGCATTGCAGTTGAGGAAAGCCGCTGAATTCCTCCCAGCCCCAGGGCTATTATAACCGTCCTGATGGTGCCTTTGACTATGTCGAGGTGCGCATTGGCTGGCGAGGCTTGTACCTCATTTAACAGACCTTTCACGAAGCATTATGACTTGTATCCTTGGACGGCCCTACGATCACGGATGCCAAACATTGGTCAACGACTGCTCAAGGACATTCGCCAATTCATTGAGGTAAACTTTATTGCCTATTTTGATCACGGCTCTCACAACATGACAAGCACAATCACTTCATCATCCTACGCAAAATTCTGGCCATTTTATCGCTAGGATTGGGCCTAGAAATCGATACGTAAGTGCCATGGCTGTTCTTAATACATAGATACTAATGGCCATCACCCATAGGTTGTGGAAGATTCATCATCGGGGAGGTGTTCTTGACAAGGGTGTGTTGATTGATGCACCCGCAGATCACGTCAAATGGCAACATACCAAGGATCATTTGCGCTATGCCATGTATCGTCAGCCTGCGTCTGCTCGTCCTGGGTTATTGTCGTGGAATGACACCCGTTATAGATCCACCTACTGAGGAAGACCGAATAAAGAGGAAGTACCTTTGGGTCCCTGGTCATACCGACTTGTACGTTGATACTCCCCAAATCTCCTTTACACTTGGTTTATTGCAACTTCGTTAGGGGATCCGTGACTTTTCTATGTATGGGCCTCCGTTCTCATGAAGCTCCTCCGCCGGCTTTACTGACATTGTTATATAGACTCACAACCTATTGCTGGGTTACAAATCTTGACGGCTCCCGATGAATGGCGATATGTACGCCACTATCCTGATCATATCATTGTCGATCTCGGGGATTCCATCGAGTTCTTAACAGGAGGTATACTGAAAGCCTCACCTCATCGTGGTGCGTACCGTATCCAGGAGCCGTTGTTTGTTAATTGACCTGAAACCATATCCAACATCAGTAATTGAGCCGCCAGAAGACCAACGACAGTAGGCATTGACTGTGACACCTTGCCGGGTATCCATTGTCCTGATGGTACCAATGTATGTAGCCTCGATCGACTGGGGATATTTTATTTCGTCCCCTTCCTCGGCGACACTGTCCTCAAGCCAATCGATCACCCGTCGATTCACAAGTTCGGTATCAAAGACTTCTTTGAGGAATACTATGCATTGGGCGGACAGCCCATCACAGCCGAAGGTGTGCCGCCTTTGTTTTCCTCTCGCTACCCTTAGAAGACTGAGTGTCGGTATTGGGATAATACAGAGTGGTTAGTCGAAAGGTCGAAGCTGGTTGGTAAGAAACGCACCAAGAGAGAGAGAAAGGAACCGAGAGATGTTCTGGAGGACGTACATTTTAGGTACAATCCGAGTTCTTGATTCCGCCGATCTCACATGCTACTCAAGTCCAGCCATTATGCGCATGTATCAACATTTGTATGGGTGAGAGCTTTACAAATGCCAGGGAATATGAGATGTGTTGCCACAGCTGAGCATCCCGTTATATGTACATACGCCTCTCGACCTTCGTCACGTATCAGCTTACGACTCAAGCCCGGGCGTTGACACGGGAAGGAGCAGTGGCTCTGACGGGGGCTGCAGAAGAAGCCCTTGCCGCGGTTTCAGCAGTCGCAGTGACACGACCGCTAGCAGCGGAAGCGACTAGGGAGGATGCAGGCCTTTGTGAAACTGCGACAGCAGGGCGACTGCGGGAGGCTCCGAATGCACTAAGAAGTCCCTGAGCTGGGTTCGCAGCGTTGAGAGGGACGAATGGAGCATCCGGACCCGAACAAGCAGTCTCCGTGAAGCTAATCAACATCGTCGCCTTCGGGTTAGGCCACTAGAAAGAGGCAACAGGTGAGTCCATCGTCGCCAGTACTGATAAACAGAACTTACGAATGTGAGACCGTGTTCGGGAACTGGGCACGTAGGGCCAATGCTGCCATTGCCAGTAGGTCCACCTCCCAACCTGATGAAGCACTTCCCTCCGGAGCATGCTGGGACACCCTTGAAGACACCAGCCTGAGCCCCGTTAGTGTTGAATTTGATGTGTGTGCCCCCAGCGCCGTTGTCCACCCATCCAACAGCTCCCGTAGCATCCTCAGGTCGGCCCATCTGGTCCTGGAGAAGGAATGTACCATCCGTAGGCACTGCTTCTCCCAACGCGCAATCGGTGGTGCTACGGCAAACCTTGAAGGGGATGTCCTTGAAGAATCCATCCTTGGAATACGTTGGCGCAGCGTGGTCAGCACCGAGTTGGGTGCCGTCGGTGAATTTGAGGATGTAGCAGTGGCCATATTGAATACCGAGATCATCGTCGTCACCGCAAACGGGATCGGCGAGGTCCTTGCACGTGGGGCGGGGTGGGGGCGGGGCGCATTTGCCGTTCAACCAGATCATTCCGGCAGTGCAGCACCCGCCGGTCTTCGTGGCCTTGTCACCGACGAAAACCAAGCTCGGGGCGCAGCATCCTCCGAGGCCGGATGCCTTATCTTGCGACCAGTCTTGCCCCCTGTTGCAGCACCCTCCTACGAGAGTAGTTTGGTTGCCAGACCAGCTTTGGCCCGGAGAGCAGCACTTGGGATGTACTTAGCGGCAGAAGCACACCAGACTGAAGACAGCCTCACCTCTCCGATTTGAGCATTTTGGTCAAACCAAGTGACGGACCATGGAGCGATACAGCAGTTGACAGTCTTGTCTGGGTCGCCCTGTTTCGTCGTCGTCAGTTCTTCACTTGCTAGATTGCGATCGGGAGGATCACTTACAGGCAAGAGGAACGGTGTGGCATCTCCGAAGCAAGCCTGGGCGGCGTCTTTGGAGTGACCGATAGCAACGCCTTGAGCTTTGTCCACTGCGGCATTGGCAGTGACCGCTGCAAGGACGAAGGCAAGGAGAACTCGTGCGATGAAGGCCATTGCTAAAGTCTTGAAACCGTGGTACTGCTGAAAGCTGAGGACTGTTGGCTGAGGTATTCGGGCTCACATGCTCGTGCTTTAATAGAGAACGATGCAGCCAATGGACGTTCGACCGCCGATGGTCATTTCTGATTTCGACACCTGGATGGCAGTCTCGCGTACCAAATCTTTGATAGGGATGTTGGAAGCACAGCTAGCGAGTATTAACTCATTGATGGGTTTGTTGTCACTGTCCTTTCTGAGGGACCAGCGCATACCAGGCCATAGATGGACGCAACGAAAAAAGTAGAAGCAGCATGGGCGGCAAAAGTCTGACATAAATCGTAGTTGCTCACTATTCTTGATTATCGCTAGGCGGCAATGCAGCGGCTTTCGAGTTCAGAGCAGAGCTACTAGCTACAGGACCCACGGGCGCTTCAAAACGACGTCTTCCGTTCCGACTTCATGTCCAAGTTGTCATGTCGGCATCATAATACAATAGAGATTTCATCCACATCGACTGGGGCGAGAAGCACTGGAATGGAGAGTACAGCGGACTAGTCGTAGTATTGCCCGTGCCATTAAACGCCTGTCTAACGCGGGAGTGAATGGCTTTAGCGAGAGTTACGGTTAAGGCCGCAATCGAAGCCCAAGTAGCATGGCCTTGATATGAGCCGCATAAACGCTCAGGTGAGGAGGTTGGCGAAAGATGTCGGCGATAGGATCGGGCCGCTGAACGTTGGGTAGCCATCGTATTGGGGAATCTCGTTAAAGAATACAGTTGAGAGACATCTTGGTGCAGGATGCAGAACAGCATAGTCGGAACGAAACTTCACCCTGCAAGCGCCGGCGTAGTATGCTGGGGATTACGTCCAAAGAACCAGAATTGACCAGAAGCGCAATGCGGAACTCAACAGCCAATCGACGAGTTCCCCGCCAAAAGTGCAAGGTGTCCGCTTGCTGCTCACTGCCTAGTGACAATGCCCAAAACAAAATTGCGTCGCAAAGTTAGTAGAGCGTGTAGACGCTGGGAACCTTGAAAACTATGGAATTGCCAGCCGTTCGTGTCGACTTGTCATCAATCATCCGACGCGTCCATGATGAGCATTGTACCGTTTTGTCCAAGGCCCTCATGTGGGCTTGGATCTCGAGGAAAGAAATTTGGTTGGTTTCGGTGAAGTAGAAGGAGCAGAATTGCCTTAGTGCCAAGCGCAATTAATAGAGAAGTTTTATTCATACAATGGACACATAAGTAAGTATACTATTTAATTCAGTACATCTTGCAATTAGTTATTTCGATACAACAAAAGTTACAGAAGATGGAGTATCCTATCTCATGGAGAATCGGCGGCAGCAACAGCAGCGTCCAGCCTCGACTTGTACCCGATCGCTCTGACAAGAATTTCCTTGTATGTCAAGAGTTCTCCCCAAAGGCTTTTCCCAAAGTACCCAAGATATTCCAAGTTATCGCTAAGCGCATCCAGCCCAGAGACCGTACGCACAAGAACGTCGTCGTTGGCGTAATTGGTCATTGAAATATCTGCGATTTCCTTGGCGATGGAGAGCGTCAAGCGATCGGCGTCAATAAGACTGCTGCAGCTCCCGTTGAACGAGGCAGTCATGGCCAAGGGGAGGCCGAGAAGGCTTTCTGCGCTGGAATTGGCGTCCTCGGCGATGGGGGACGACGAGTCAAACAAGCTCAAGAGAGTGGAGCGTTTCCTTAGAGGCGCGTGTTGGTACATGCTTAGGCCTGGTGTAAGGCTGCCAGATTCACTCCGCTGAGCGATTGATGAAGAGCAGACGGGGATGGCGACTGGCAAGGGGTGCATGAGATCCCTGATCCATTCGGGGATGATCTTGCGGAATAACGCAGCCTGGTTTTTGGTGTGGAGGTAGACCACGAGTTCGTGGAAAGTATACAAGTGGGGCACGCATAATAAGACGCGCGGGAGCTCCTTGTGCAGCCGATGAGGAAGAATGCGAGCTGGAACTTCGCTTAGAGAGCGATTCGGAGGGCTGAGGTTAGGGACATTGAGGACGAATAAAAGATCGTTTATAGGAAGCTCCAAAGAATCCGGAACGCTTTCGCGTTGACTATTGCGGGCTCTACTAGCTGTTCGTTGAAGGGGCCCCTGGTGAACGACGAGGATATGAGTTGGCCCGAGGGGGCGGGGGGAGATGACTTTTTCGGTGGAGCTCAAACGAAGGTCGCCCCAGATATCGAACGTGATTCCTTCGGGAGAGACGTTGATATTGAGCTTGTTGTCGATGCTATTCATGAATGAGCCTAAATCGCCAGCCGAACAAACGCGTCGAACAATCTGCACGTCGTCCTCGGGAGCTTCGTTCTCGTCTTGAATTTGGTTTCCATTGGCAAGAGGGGCCTTGTCAAGGAACCTCGAGGTTCTAGCAGTACGGTCCCGGTATCTCGTTCCTTGGCGTCGTTTCGTCGTGGTCAACCAATGGCTATGGAAATCAATACGGGGAACTGCCGGTAGAAGCGATTCTCTCACCCGTATGCGTCATTCATGTGTATCTTCAGCGTTTGTCTAATCTCTTCGACATTCTTCCCGCTAGTAAAGAGGGCCTCGCGATCCGGCGCGATGTCGAGTAGAGTTTGGGCGATAATGGGGCGTTCTGGCGGGATGGACGACTCCGCAGGCTTGCCCAGGCTAGGGAGGAGCAAGAGTGTCGGAAGATGTGTTCGTGTCGCAGACATTGGTAGAAGTAGTGAAAAGTCGTTGAAGGAGTGTGCTGATATATAGTGAATGGGGTAGTGGACACAGTCCGAGAAAAGGAGTGGCTAATATAAGGACCAGGTAAGGAGGATAAATACGCTAGCCATCTATGCTGTGGTGGATCAATTTATACCACAATGAGCCACTCGTCAATTGACACACCATTGTGCACCGGTTGGGCCACAGTCAAAGACGTGCTTGATCAAAGGGCAAAGAAGCAGGGCCGAGATGAGATAATGTGTGGCCCCTAGGCGCGGGAGGTCGCCAGTGCATTTCTGTAGGAAGATACACCGGACAGTCGATGAGTTGATATGTCGTGGACTGATAAAACCATGTCCGTAGAAGCCCGTCGTCGTGGACGCGTTCCGACGCGTTTCGGGCAATCGTCGGGCGATTCGTAAACCGTGAGAAGTCTGAACCACGTGTGATTACCTAACGGTGCGCCACCGTAACCAAAAACGCCTAATCGCCCCTGAGCAAATGAAGCTACACAGATCTATATGAGATCTGGCCCTCTGGAGGCTGCCATAGTGCAGTCGCGGGGGGCGAATTACGGACTTGGCTGACCTTGGCCGGCGGGGAAAACAGACCGCCACAAATGTGTTGATCTCTTCATCTCTCTTCCTCTCGACCCGTCTCGTTCATGAGCCTTTAGGAACGTTTAAGAGTCCCCTTCGTCTTCGACCTTCAACTTGTAATTCAGCATTCGCCCAGCATGCTGCCCACACTCGCTACCAGCAACACATTCTTTCGCGTTCTAGCCATCTTCAACCTTTTTGCTTCCCTTACCTCTGTACACGCTGCAACATCCTATGCGAACGATTTCGTCGACCCCGACTATATTTTGGCGAAGGATTACGGCTCCAGTGGTAGCCCAGCCAAATTAACTATCGCTGGTTGGGCCAGGGAGCTCGCTGCGAAGGGTCCTTGGAGTGAGTCCCAACTTTTCAATATTGGGACATAACTAATGACTCCTAATCAGCCGTTACCAACAAGACAGCCACCCCTCCTACGGGCGACAAACGCACCTACATGAGTTGGGCCCCTTAGTGCGTGTGTTTCATATTTCAGCGCCCACCGTCGTTTCCTGACACTACATTCGAAAGTTGGTGGCCGGACTGCAGCCAGGCCGGAAACACAACCGCGCTGTCCGATGAACAAGGTCAGTTAGATCCGAACTCGTTTCCTCTTATCGTATACTCACCAACAGTGCCTTGTGTCCCATGGTGATAGTGTGGACTACGTGTCGCTATATCTCCCGTGACGGTATATTCAACCCGGATGCCCGGCTCGTGGTGAACGATGTCGGCGCGTTCCAAGACCTCTCTGACGCCGTCCTGTACAATGCCATCTCATGGGCACTCAGCAATGCGACTAGTAATGAGTACTCGAAGAATGTTGGTGAGTTCTATTAATTATCCATCGATCGAGAATGGAATTTAGTAACCGATGCTTCTCACAGTAAATTTCGTTAATACCTGGTTCCTTGATGAAACAACCGGCATGCTTCCGAACCTCGATTACGCACAGCAAATTCGTGGCCCGGGTGATCCTAAAGGATCGCACACCGGTGTCCTGTAAGTCAACGTCATAATCAGTTTTCGCGACTGGACCTCATTGTTTGATTGCTAGGGACCTGAAGGGGATGTCCAAAATTGTCTCTGGAATCCTCATCCTCCGTAAGGGCAATTGCCCGGACTGGACTTCCGAGTTGGACGCACGAATGGACGATTGGAGCAAACGCTACATTACCTGGTTGGAAACTGCTGACCTTGCCATAGAAGAGGCCCTTTCCACCAAGTAGGTTCCTTGTTTGCGTGTCTTCTTGCTCGTGCTGACCAAGTCCGAAGTAACCATGGATCCTTCTACTACAATCAGCTCGCGGCTCTATATCTCCTTGTCAATAATAACCCTGCAGCAAGAAATGTCACGGATACCTTCTTCCGTGGCATCTATATGAACCAGATTGAAGCCAACGGGGAACAGGTCAGTCATTTTCATTTCTTGGGAGGGGATTTCGCTTACCTGCCTCGCAGCCTCTGGAAGCTGCCCGCACGCGCCCGTACCACTACCGAGCTTACAATCTCGCTGCCATGATCACGAACGCCCGCATCGGCATATACGCTGCCCCCGACGCGCCTTCGCCCTTTCAGTTCAAGACTTCGCAAGGCGCGACCATTCAATCCGCCCTCGACTTCGCCATTACGTTCAAGGCTTCGGATTCCAAAGAAGACAACTACGCGTCGGAGCTCAACCCGAACGTCGCCGCCGTTGCTGCAGAATACGGCGATCCAGATGGCAAATATGCTGGATATCTCAAAGTGAACGAGCCCGACTACCCTGCTGAAGCATGGTTCTTGTGGAATCAGCCGTTGAGCGACTCTGGGCTGTCCGCGCAGGCTAGCATGTCCGGTGTTGCTTCAGGGCCGGAGCCTACCACCTCGACCAGACCGTCCACAGGCGCTAGTGATAACGGTGGTGTCAGTGTTCGCAACGGTGGTGTAGCTGCCATCCTCCTTGGTTTCCTCAGTGCATCTATTGCCCTGTGGTGATCTTCATATACCACTTCCTTCGCATCTATCATTATTTCCGTCCTCCTCTGTGGTTGATCTGCAAATCTATTATGCTCATATGATTCATGTCTTGTGTAGAAAACCAAGTAAGCATACCTGGATTCTGTTTTGACGATAAGTAGGATTGCTCAAATCCAAGCCTTCACATATTTACTTTCCCTCTCCGTTCGACCATTCTTTCGCACCTTGCAAGGCTCTTCGCGACATATAGTTCTTTAACCGTAATACTCACACTGTTTCGCTCACCTGGGAATGCCTGGACTCCTTCCCCGTGAGTTCGCACTTCAGGATCGAAGATGGATGGGATGGGATGGTGTGAGGTCTGGGAGGCATTCCTTCGGAAATGTAAACATCACCATCCAACGTCATGTGACGAACGGAACGGAGAGGCAATGCTGGTCGCGCAAGCTTGTAAAGAATTGTCTTTATTCATTGATGGTGCTAAGTATTGTAGATACTTAGCGATATCTCGAAGAGCGTGTGGTGTTAGCAAGTACGTAGCCTCACGGCCCTCAGATTTGGATATAATGTTTCCCCACCCACATGTACAATTGAATTCATCTCACCCCGCGTCCCCCTTGCTCGCAGCATACGCTTCATCGTCTCGCCATTGTCCTAGCTGGTTTTGGGAGAGCAGCTACGTGCACACTGCACAAGCTAGGACATATATCGCAGTAGTGACGCATATGCCAAGGCGCCGTATGGTGGCTTGAACGAAATCCCTGGTATGAAGGACAAAAATTCAATGGTTACGATGGCCCGACAACTATTTGTTCAGACGTCCTCATACCCAGGCACTAATTGATGTTGCTCCTACCATCAAACCCGACGATACGAACTTCAATGTCACGGTCTATATTGTTTAGCCTTTTCCTATCCATCGTTTGAGCTATCCTGAATGATGGAGGTATCTCGTTGACGCACATTGAAGGCCCGTGCTCTAAGACTCCTATGTGATCCCCCATAGCTCCGCGATGCTTGTAGGAGAAGGCGGCCATACATAGCGAGGGACGCGATGGCTTGGGATCTGATCGATGATCACTCAAGGCAACCTCTAGGCGTTTGGGCGGGGCATTTCGAAGACAATCCGGGCTTTCTCACCACGCTCAAGCTCGTCGGTGTAGAGGTATATGGTATGTGACGGTCAACTTGATCGCAAAAGTATTGAGTAAGCTTCATTTGATTGCAGATAATAACGTGCTTTGTCAAAGGACGCACACACGAAGGCCATCGTCCAAGCGATATTTAGCAGAACACCAGCGATTATAGCATATGCAGCTCGTCGCATAACTTCAGAATATTCAGTCTCCTCACCAACATGAAATCGCGGGGCGCAGAAACCGCTGCTGAGTGGGCTGTGCGACCCCTTGCCAAGCCGAGAAAACACTACAGAATCGAATGGTCATAAAAGCCCTTTCGTCGACATCCGCGAGGTATGACAATCTGTCTCATCGGAAATGGCGAAGGTCGGGGAATCTACACAAAGGACGAGGCTCATTACCGACCCTGTTGTCGTTATCAAGCCAGAGGTTATTAGCGGTTCAGCGAGTTCGTGAGTTCTTTGTCTAGTATCTCAATGTACTACATGAAACTTATTGATTGACCTATTTTGTCTCGTTGCTTTGGATGTCGAACTAGAGTCTTCTGCGGGGAGAGACGGACCTGTGCAGGGCCAAACAGCTGCTCGACAACACTTAGCCCACATCGCGTACGGCAAGCCACAATCACCATACATATATCCGAGTTTGATTCTTGAATACTAAAGGTTTGCGTACAGATCCTGGGCGCAACATCGCGATATCCACGACTACGAGCTAACTACATATTTCCAGTTATATTTATCTCTTGATCGTTACGTCGACGAACTACCTGGAAGTAGTGCCAGCAGTGTCAGGGCCAGCTGTGTCATTTGATGTTGGCTTGGGTTCTGAGGTTAGTTTATTCGGAAATAGGGTTCGCAGACATCATAACTTACTGTTTTCTTAACCTTTCTCAAACAGAGCCTACTTTGCAATTGAAGATTTCTAGTCTTCAGGGCGTCAAATGTATCTCGAAGCTCCAGCAATTGACCAAAGGCTGCCTTAGCAGCTGCTTCAGGTAAGTCCCCTGATACACTGTTCTTGATAAGAGCTAACTGAGCTTCGGGATCGTCTATATCGTTCAAATTGAGTGAATTTGTGATAAAACAATAATAGTGTTGATACCGTCAGTCATGTGGATTCTCTTGTTGTTGTTGCCCCTGCCACCGTTGATGCCTGCCGTTATGCGTTTGTCGTACTCGTCGCCGCCCACAACATTTTCAAACCCTTCAGGCCGGATCATTGTGTTGGACATGTTAGTGTTCGTGGTAATCCAATCACTAGCAGTCCGCGTCAAAAGCAAGCGTAAGCAGTGCATAACTTGTAGACCGGCTTTTGGCTCACCGTTGTATACAGTTCAAGTGTCGGTAGTGGTAGGTTGTTATTCTCATGTCCTTCCGAAATGTGATTTATATATCTGCGCGCCCCCAACTCTAACGCCTTATTGACCTTGTCACCATATCCAGTGTGTCATGCGGGGAAACATGAGGCGTGAGGCATTGAGGCATTGAGGCCTGAAATCAAAGAACCGTACAATGGCCCCAACTGCAAAGTACCGTATGAGGGTTCCTTTACGATATCTACGCACTCTATCGCCGGATCTGGAAGCTTAAAGAAGTAACGAAGGCTTGAGAATTGGGGCACGATGCCCATAGCCACTCTTGTGCCTGATGATTCCAAGACTCGGAAATGAAGCGATCTATCATCGTTAGTCTCGTAAGACCCCTGACCAGGTTACAGCGAGGTTAATAATAATTGCTGTTGAAGATTCAGCGCCCGCCATGCCTGGGCCTGCATTCAAGTTAGTATAGATGACAGCACTACGGCCAGGACTTGGCCAAGGCTTCAGTACAGTTGAGACCAATCGCGTTCGAGGCTGAGCCAATCTCACTGGTGCGTCGGGACTCGGACGACGAACGCACAACTGTGTACGTCTTGTCTTGTGTCTTGTCAGCCTCAATGTGTCACTTGCACAAGTCGCAATTCTTTGAACTTCTCTTGTGATACGGCAATGTGTCCTTTGCGTGTTCTAAGTATGAGGCCTGAGGTATTCGACTAGAAACCAAGTCCGTTGCTTGCTTGCTTGAGTAACATGATTGGACCGCAGAGACTGTTCGGTGAGAATTCAAATTTGGACACTACCACACACGCATGGTACACTAGTAGGACACAAGAAACCCAAACCTAACCCCTTTGAATGTCACTCGCCAGACGCTTCTGCTCTTCAAGCAATCTTAGTGATGATGAGTATCCTGCAATAATCCTATTCAGACGGACTCACGGGGTCGAAGCCGTATTTGGCTGTCAAGTCTTGCAATAAGCCTTCGGTTAGTTCTTTTGCCTTGTCGATTTTATCAAGCATCTGATCGAGTTCTCCGGAGACCTGCCATCGAAGCGCCACAGGCATTGCACCGACCATCCCTTCGTACTTCGCCAAAATCGCTGACATGTTCGCTGAAATTATTTTGATTAATCGGTGAACAGGGCAGACCATGCTATCCGTACCTTTGGGCATGGTGATCTCCTGATTAATGTTTCCTCTTCCACCATTGGTGCCCCCGCAGATTTCGCCAAACTTATCGCCAACCCAATACTTAGAGCCACTACTGATTTCCAGCTTGAAAGTATCCTCAGAACCTGGGCAAGGAGCGGTTTGAGAAGGTGCTGAGTGCATATCTTTATTGACACCTACCAGGCTGTTGCATATTGGCTCAAATGGTTGATGTGCTGATTGCTTTGTGGGAGAGAATTGTCTACAGAAGGAACTGATACAATGTATGTTATAAGGACTGGTTATCAAAAGGGTGGCTTGTGGATGCGTGTGAGTACGTCTTGCACATCCACCGATCAGCGTAAACTGTATGTAATGGCATTCCTAAAACAATGACAGTGGCAGATATAGGCGTTCATGTATCAACCTTCGAAATACATGTGTACAACGATACGTTAACATGCTGTCTATGGAAACTTAAAAGAACTGAAGAAATCAACTGAAACGAACTAGATATAGATAATATAACGACTCACATGAAAGATAACAGTTTGGGTAGAACGAGAGGTGGAGGACCTTCGTCCGGCAGACCTTGATGAGGTAGTTTAGAGTAGATCTACTGGGGGCCATGCATTCAATGTGGGTTACATGGAGAGCAAGCAATGCAAATACGACACACCTTTTGATTCTAACGGATTAGCCTCCCTACAATTACCCTACAATTGGTGATTGTCCTAAAAGCATGTAGAGCTTATTGGCCACCGATGGGAAGGACAAGCGAACCACCAGCCTTACCTTCATTGCGTGGGGTCCCTTGGCGTCTACTACATATACGACAGCAGAAATGATAAGCCGGACAGCCATGTGGTAGCAGTCTGATGTTGGTGCAACCTAACCCCCATTACGTGGTGCATGAGCCTTGCGGGTTATACAGGAGTCATATTGGAATGCTCGTGCGTAGTCAGAACAGATACGAAACAAACAGCGGTTCGGCACATGAGCATGGGGCGCCTAGATAGTAGTGTTCAAGGTTGTGGTTGGGAAAGCCCGTGGCTTCCAAACCCACACTGGGCGAGTTCTTACCGTTCTGCAAGGTCAAACGACCAGTGCGGCTATACAGTGGCGATTGGAGCAGTTCATTGCCGCGAGTAGGTGAACTCTGAAGAAAGAGGAAGTTCATAAAAATAGCCTCAGGATTTGACGCCCTCACACCTTCTGTAACATCAGGTAAAACATTTCTTCCTGGAAGCAAGCAAAGTTTGTCGCATCTTGATTTAACAGCAGTCATTATTAGCACGGTGCACTTGTTCGCCCATACACTCCTGCCATCTGGGGTTTTTACCTTGCTAGTCACCTTCTGTGGCGCAGAATGCACTTTCACTTTTTCGCGAGTCGCGGGTTCACTGTCATATCTAGGCGCTTTAACAGTAAGTACTTGCCTTCCATTGATAATCGATTATCATGCTTCATCGCGCGTTCGCTAGGGGTCTTGAGTCCGTCATACTCCTGAGTATCCCTTTCATCCCCACCCTCTGCCTCATCCACTGCTTTTGTACTATCCGATATCATAATATTGAGCACGAAGTACCCTTTCTTGGGGGCGACGACGACGTAGAGTTAGGAACCATTTGTTCCGGCTGGAACATCTGAGCGCGTATGCAGCTTAGCCGTCCTTGACGAGTTGTACGCCGTGAGTCCAAGTTATCAAAGAATGCTTGGTCGGGTTGCTCGAAGTCGACGAACCCTGGAACGAAGTTTAGGCTTCGTTGGATACTAACTAAGTAGAGCCCGTCAGGGACCGTTGGAAGGGTGTATCTTGCTCAGCCTGAGCGTTTTGGGGGACTGTGAAGGAGTCGTGTTGTTATGATTATCGTTGGACTGTCGATGGTACTTAGAACTGTTCAGAATCAAAGAAGTGACTGAATGGTGACCGTGAGACAGTTGTGGATTACAACAGGTTCAACTTTCTAAATGTGCATCGTCGTCCCTCGCCGAGTCGACTCATTCTCTGACTCTCAGGTCTGGGGAAGATATTTTTCGCGTGCATGAGAGGTGGAGGAGGTATGTATCATTCATGGATACTTCAGGCCTCTATGTCAAGGACAGGATGCTGCATCGGTTATTCGGCCTGTGACACCAAAGTTCACTGAAAGTTTTCGGACTTCGTCTTCACAGAAAGGTATCCTACCGCAAGCCCAATTGCTCTTCAATATTCGGGTTTAAGTGCTACCCCATCCCTCCACGCAACCGACGCTCTTCCTATCGATATCCCAAACGGCATGTTCATTCTCGATGCACACGAATCGACTCGAGAACTTGGGTACTGGGGGACATTCGAATTTGGGGACACTCGGAGAATCCCTGAAGGTGCTGTAGCCAGACGGGGAGAATTTACCTTCCCTTTTCATATGTCGCTAACTCACCTCGTTGTACTCATTCAAAATAACACACGCCGGAAACGCTAAGGCCTGAGTATATTGCTCATCCGTCTGTCGTCAGGCAGTGATGCGTGTAGCATATTTGTGGTCACTCATCTACATCTTCCCCGCTTGCGATATCTATCGGAGGTTAGAAACGCTGTGAGGACGCAACATACGCAACGATCGCACGTTCAACCTGAAGCGCAGCGTTCAGCCATCACCTTGTAGACGTCCAAGGGGGTCTCGCGGAACACCGAAGCCATAGGCCGCCGACTACAAGGCTCCTCCCTTCGACTGTCAGCAAATATAATCTGTCAGGGAGAGCATGGCGCAGTTATCATATCTCTGCGGAGCGTATCTTCGCGCCGCGCACCTGACATTCCTTGATCATCTGCACCGTCTCTACGGGCATTAGCTCTGAAGACAATTGCCCGCACTCGCTCAGAACATCCCCCCAATAGTACAGTTGTATCTACAATGATTCATTACCACTCGTACTTATGATACGTGACAGAACAGTCTGTCGGAATGGAAAATGTCCCTTTGAAGTTTGAAGGTCGAATCTAATTCCTTCTCCCTCGCGTCAAAGCTGTGCCCGCGCTTGCGTGGCTGTCTCGAAATATGTCCTTCCTCGTTAACCCAGAGCAGCGGGAACATTCATCTTCGGCACGCTCGCTTCAAAAAGGGCTTGCGATATAGCCTATGATGAGAACTCGGGGAAGGCGGAGGACGACGGTCGACTCTCGAAGCATCCCATACTCGGCACTCGGCACCACTAAGTTGTTATCCTTCCCCTCTGGATCCCCTAAGCTTGTGCACGTGACGAAGACGCTTCTAAACCATCCAGAAGCTTTCAGAGTTGCGGCACAACGAGCGGGAACGGCGAGCCCGTTGACCAGGCGACATTCAGCGATTTGTGGCTGTCTGATCCTCCTTTGAACCCGACTTTGGAGGTCCATCATCAATACCGATGGCGGGGGCGTCGCATAGGCCGACTAACAGTATGCCCAACCTCCAGCCCCCTGCGCCTCCGCGACGGATGACCATGGTGAGTGAGCTTTTCGTCTCTAACCTGTTGAAATTATAAATCAGTTTTAGCCCTCTTCTTCACCTCGCCCACCATCACCTCTACGGAATGGCTTTGTTTACGACACTTCGACGGGGATTGACCCAGACGTTCAATCTGACTCGGGCTCAGAAGATGACGGCTCAGACGATTCTGACGGGTATCATAGACCCCGTGGCGGACGCCGAGGGTCGCGTAGCCCTTCTCCTTCCGCATCTGTAACCCAACTAGCCGCGAATCTGGCTCATCGCGTAGGATCGCTTGTTTCGTCGACAATGACCCCACGATCGCCCTCTGCATCTTCTGCCCAGCTCCAGTTTCCCAATCCACCATCTCATCACCCAGGGCTGAGCGCAGCAGAGATCGAGTCCGAAGCGGAACGGGAGCGGGACAGGACAAGGCGTGAAGCTGAAAGGATTTTGACAGCAGAGGCAGAGGAGAGAAAGCGCGTGGAAGAACGCGTTCTAGCCTTGCTGCACAAAACAAATGCCACGAACACTCTTCCCCCACCCCCTGCTCGATCCCAGACTCTGCCCCCGTCGCCTACCCCGTCGCAGAAGGAGGGGCTCGGCGGATGGTGGCAAGCTGCTAAGAACAAGCTGACTCCGACTAAGGAACCTCTCACACCAGCCCAACAAGTTATTCAGGAAGCCAAATCTAGAGAGAAAGAGGAGCGGAAACGCGCGAAAGAGCGAGAGAAGGAAGGTGGTGGTTACTCTAGCGAATCTAAAGGGAAGGAACGAGAGTGGCCGACGAATCCGAACACCAAATACTCTGATCCAATCTTGCTGAAGTTGAATACTCCCCAGATACCAAGGAAGCCCCCACCTCAAGCACCGTCGCCTTCTTCTCCTACGCCTTCCAGAGGCATGTTTGGTTCGTCCCCACAGCCTACATCAGATGCCCTTCTTCCTCCGCTGTCCGCATCGCCCAAGCTTATGTCCCCTTCGACATCGCCCAGGCCGCATGCTTCTCCGTCTGTCCCTTCTCTCTCTTCCAACCTTGCCTCGCCGAATCTTCTTGCTTCTCCGGCCAACAAGACTAGCGCCGCAAACTCTCCAACGTCCCGCCAGCCGACTCCATTGCCTATATACGCTACGTTCACTCCTTCGGGTACACTTGACGTACCGTCTACAGTGCTCGCCATTGCACGCCGGTTTGAAAAACTGGAAAGATGGACGGTAGGCCACGTCCGGGCCCTAGAAGAGCGCATGGGTGATGTTGAAGCCTGGTTAGTCGAGAAGGAAAATGCGAAGGAAGCAGAACAGAAAGAAAAGGAGCAGGCTAATGGTAGCAACCAACCCAACGGAGGCGACCAAAGTAAGGTTCAAGAAGAGATGAATGGCGTACGGGAAGAGTTGGGAGAGCTCCAAAGCAGATTCTCTATGCTAGGTAGGGAAGTTGCCAAACTTGCGATGGCTATGCCTTCAGACATGGACTCGCCGCCTCGACCTCCTCCACAGCAACGACAGCCTCCTCCGGTTGCCGCAGCTTCTCCTCAACCCTCTGAGCCTCCTATGCTGCCTGATTTCACGTTAGGCACTCTTGGGGATCTCAGCCTCACGCCATCTAGGGGAGAGAAGCGTGACAGTCAGTGGGGCGACCTTCCTATCTCCTCTGTGCCCTCGAAGATGCCTGTCCAGGTCCGTGACACGCCGCGAAAAGCCAGCGAACAAGGTATAGTTTCAGAAAGCGAGGACGAATTTGGCGACCAGGTGTCAGTAGACGCGCCTTCTACGAGTCGATCACTAGAACGCCAAACCGAGGAAGCTTCGGCTTCTCGAGACGTACGCGAAGCCGCCACAAGAGAGGAGCAGGCGATCAAAGAAGAGGAAGCCATCTTAGATTTGGGTGTTGGCATGTCCCCAATGACCTCACCGCTTGCAACTCCCCACAGGCGCGTTCCGTCGTTGACTGCTCGGGAGTCTACCTCTCCTCCTTTGGCATCTCGCACCACACGGGGTGCAGCTATATCTAAACGGGCGAGTGGTACCCGTCTGCCTTACCCTTCGGGCGACTATGCACCCCTACCACCGGGTACTGAACTCGCCGTATCTCCATCGTCCACCGGCGCAACCTCGCCAGATCCCGACAGGCGCAACTCAGCCATCTCGGGATTGCCTTCCATGCCATCCTCGCCGCCTTTCGGAGCTCCCACCCGCGTCCTTAGTCCTGGTCCCATGCCTGGCTCTCGCACCAATGTCAAGATAGGAAACCTTAATAGACCGCTACCCGCGCCGACAGCTTCTTCGCAAAGCCAGCGGCTCGTCAGTCCGCGTCCTAGTCCTAGTCCTAGTGTCAGTCCTACTCCCAGGAAAAGATACACGGTCGCGTTAGGAGAACCGATCACTAGAGGCAGCGCGATGCTTTCGGAGAGCGACAACGACGCAAACGAGGGTGGTAGCGAAGCGGAAAGCGAGGACGACACTTTCGCGGACGAGACGATCGGGAAGAAAGGCTCCGCCAGGATAGCTTCCTCGCTACTCAAAGACGCCAGTTCTTCCACAGCGTCCTTGAATTCCCTGCCCCCAGAGTCTGGGTTCCCGCCGGCAACGGGTCTGACGAGACAAAAGCATGTGTCTCCGCGGAGCAACGACTTCTCGAGCAACGCTTCTCAAGGCCACAAGCCCCGCGCTCAGTCCATCTATGGGTTATCATCGGTTTATCAGACTGCGCCGCCCAAACCCGTTGCACCTCTCAATCCTGGACGCTTGAGGTCCTCGCGGTCCACTGATAAGTTCGCTGGAAACGGTAGTGGTCCTGAAGGGAAGTTCGTTGATCCCCTGTTATTGCGGAGACAAGAGAAAGCCAAAACGAAGGAGATCGCGATGCCGAAGCCAATTGGGAAGGTCCCTATTGGTGATCTAGTTGCATTTTTTGACAAGAGTTGATTGAATGGCTGAATGGCTGCCACATCTAATGGTCATGATCAGCGTGGACGATATATTTCATGTAAGCTAATATAACAATACGTATACCCTCTCGAGTTCGTTCACCTATATCTTGTCATTTTTTACCGTCTGTTACTTCAACTAATGGAACCATTGTACTGAGTCAATGGGAGGCGAAGCAACAATCAGAGTACTATCATGCAAGCTCGTAAATTACCAAGGGTATACAATTGGTGTTCGTACCGCCAACATCTCTATGGGCATTAAATAACATCCGAATATTAGCATTTGTTCATCTATCTATAAGTACCCCGCAATCTTCATCGTCTCTTGGCCAGAACTTTCGCAACGGCGCTCTTGATGACAGCACAAGCTTTCTCAACCTCTTTCTTCGTTAACCCGCCACTGCCACCGCTGATGCTAAGCTTGATGCTTGGCTTGGGCTCGTTGACTTCCTGGCCTCGCAGGCGCTTAGCCCTGGTCAACAACACACCTTGGGACAGAGCTTCATCCACAATCTCTTGCAAGATACTTTCCTCAAGCGCGATCTGGGCTGGGCTGAGTTGGGGTAGTGAGAGCGGAGACTGATGGGACTGTTTGGAGGAGCCGTGGCTGGATGATGTCTTGGTGACGATTGACAAGGTTGGCGAATTCTGGGCAGACGACGGATGAAGGAAGCGGGTGGGCGTGGCGTCTGGAGAACTGGGGTTGAAGGTGTAACCCTTGAGGTAAATGTGGATGAGGGGGCTAGCAGGATGGCTGGGGATCGTGATACCGTCGACTTTGTCCAAGATAGCTCGTGCTGCGCGTGTGTTCTCGTGGAGTGATTCTAGAATGGACGGGGTGGACGACAAGATTTGGATGGCCTCTGTGGCGGAGACGGCGAGGAGGGCCGGGAGAGATGCCGAGAACACAAATGCCATACCGTTACTTCGCTAGGGTAATATATTAGCAAATATTCGCCATAGAATAGTAATTAGATTACCTGATGGTCGATAACGGCCTGAGTACCCGCGCAGAATCCTCCGCCAGCACCGAGACCAATTGCAGCAGAACCAACAATCATATCAATCTTGGTGGCCTACGGAAAGCTTGAATTACAATGCGATTTGCAGATTGCTTGATGGCTTACCGGAACGTTGTATAGCTCTGTCAAACCACGACCAGTGCGACCGACAGAGCCGAAAGACATGTTCTCGTCGAGGATGAGGCGGTACTTGTACTTCTGCTTGAGTTCGATTAACTTGGGAAGGTCCACCATGGCTCCGTCCCTCTCGAAGATACCTTCGGTGACGATGTATTTGACCTGAATTCGCGAGCGCCCGAAAAGTCTGCTTAGGCAACCGCGTCTGCGCAAGCGTCGCTTCTCCTCTTTCTCGATAGTCATCAAAACTTCCTCGAGGCTAGCGAGATCGTTATGTTCGTACCACCTGACCGTTGCCCGGGAGATTTCTAGCCCCTTTCGAATCGCAAAACTTGAATGCTTGTCGGCAATGATGAGATCTCCACGCTTGCAGAAAGCAGGGATGACAGATTCGATGGTGGCCATAGACTGAGCGTAGAGGATAGCGGCTTCGGTTCCCAAGAATGATGCGACAGTCTCTTCGAACTTGGTATGGACGTCAATCGTGCCGTAGAAACCTGAAGGACCACAGCTTCCTAAACCGTAGCGTCGGAGTGTTTCAACCGCACGAGATGTAATGTGTTCGTTCCCGGCGAGACCAGTAAAATTGTAGCTAGCGAGGTTCAATACGGGTTTCGCCATTTTCGTGACTCTGGGTTTCGCGCCATTTGCGCCGGAAATGATCGGAATTGCAGCGAGGTCACTCTTTTCCGTGGCCGTAAGTTGTGGTGTCAGTGGTTCGGGTGTCCATTCTGCAACAAGCTCGTCGATTTCCTAGGAAGCGTAAGAAAAATCTAACAATATACGGACACCGTGCATACCTTTTCGTCAAATTCAATGAAGTGTTTCTGCTGTTTCTCATTCCTCGTACGACTCTGCAGCAGCGTCCGGATGGCAAAAACAACCAAGATAAGCTCTAACACCGTTCGGCCAGGATCGTTCTGGTGCGAACTCTTGACATATCGCGCGATGACCGACGAACCGGGGAGACTGTAGAACGCTGCCTCGACCTTTAACAGGGAAAACGAAAGAAACGCGAAAAGAGGGTCAAAAGACGACGATGGGCCGACAAAACTCATCCTGGATGTCCGCAAGTCGCCGTAGTCAGCAAAGCTGCGAAAACGCGCCGAAATGATATGATTTGTAGAATGCTTACCCACGGTACCAGACTTGGTTATTAATTCCCACAGTAACACTATTGAGCATTCAATCTGACCGTGTGAATAATTGACTACTGCTTTCTCCTCATACCCTGTGCTGCCAGGCGCCCTAATCTGCAGTGGCCGCTGTGCATTTTTATTTTGACGACTTTGATATAGCAACAAGAGTCGTTGTCTGTTGCTCTGTGCCATTCTGGTACAGCCGCAGGACCGAGGACCATAGAAGGCCAGAAGCTAAGCGCTGGATATATTAGTAAGTCTACCTTGTTTCTCTACCTTCATGTCGCTGAAGGGGATTCCAAAGCCGCTGACCCATTGCAACACAGCCAGTAACGACCTTTCGGGATTTCACCACCTCTTATACGGGCGACCTTAGCTGGAGACTGCTCAAAGCCCTAGTGGATTGTTTATCTACCTCTCACTCTGTTGTACATGCCGCCTACTGTTCCCCAATCGCAAAGAAATGGCAGATCTAGCAGTGGAATGACAAGCAAATCATCGGAGGAGGATGAGGCGAAGCCTTACGTGATCGTCTCTGAAATTGGGAAAGGGAGTTTCGCTACGGTGTTCAAGGGTTATCATGAGGTGCGCTGAACGCTCAACAGACCCGTGGCCAATAATTGCTGAACATGCGGACAGGACACACACCAGCAAGTGGCCGTCAAGGCCGTCAAGCGAGACAAATTGTCAGCAAAGCTGTTTGATAATCTCCAGAGTGAAATAGAGATCCTTAAGTCACTTTCGCATCGACATATCACTCGGTTGCTTGACATCGTGCGCGGCGAGCGGAATATATTCCTGATCATCGAGTACTGCGCAGGCGGAGACCTGACGAACTACATCAAGAAGCGGGGACGTGTAGAAGGGTTAGAATACGTTCCCTCACCGGGAGCCGCACCCCAGTATTACGTTCACCCTCGGACAGGCGGTTTAGACGAGATCGTAGTCAGAAGCTTCCTTCGGCAGCTAGGTGAGTCCATTCGCCCTCCCCACTTATACCACATGTAACTCTCGTAGCCCGGGCCCTCAAATTCCTCCGACAGCGTAATCTCATTCACCGCGACATCAAACCCCAGAATCTACTCCTTAATCCAGCCTCCCCCGAAGAACTAGCCCGTGGCCATCCCATCGGTGTGCCAATCCTCAAGATTGCGGACTTCGGGTTTGCACGGTCACTCCCCAACACGATGATGGCCGAGACACTGTGCGGCTCCCCGTTGTACATGGCACCCGAGATCCTACGGTACCAGAAGTATAACGCCAAGGCCGACCTTTGGTCTGTTGGAGCCGTGCTCTACGAGATGTCTGTCGGCAAGGCACCCTTTCGAGCCCAGAACCACATCGAACTGCTGAAGAAGATCGACCAGTCGAAGGGTATCAAGTTTCCTGATGAAGACCCCCGTAATGAAGGAAACGAGGATATCGTAACGGTCCCGATAGACGTGAAGCAGTTGATTAGAGCATTGTTGAAGAGGGATCCTGTGGAACGGGCGACGTTCGATGATTTCTTCAAGAGTCTGGCGTTGGCCAAATCGAAATTTCCCCGGCCACGAGAATCGGCCCAACTCGACGGGTCGAATAATTCAGCAGGGGCCTCGATGGGAGGTTCCGCTACGCCCGAAGCACACCGTATCATCCCTCCAGAGGTTCTGGACCCCAATACGATAATACCTCCAAGTAAGTTTCATTTCAGGAAGCGCGAGAGTACGGATGGGGCAGCAGCCGTTCCAGGATTGTCGCGTAACAGGTGAGGAAACCATCAAATACCTTCTTGGGTTATCGGTATTCATACCGCCTCATGTAGCTCTTCGTCATCTAGAGACAAGGTTCCCTCACCGACACAGACGAGGCGGCCGTCAACCAACGGGCATCCTCCCCAACCTCCCCCTTCTGCTGAAAGGGCGCTTTCTACTGAAGGCTCCTTCATTCCCGGCGAGACGGAGGAGGATGGTATGCTTCGCCGGGAGTACGTCCTTGTTGGAGATACCCGAGCCGTTGAATTCAACCGTGCTATTGACGGTACGTTACTTCACTATTTATTTCTACCTAAATTCCTCAATAACCTCTTCTAGAATTGAACACTGCACCCCGACGTCCCCTACAAGACCGCAAAATTCCACCATCACCACTCATTGAAGATTACCTTCCGCGGGGCTCACCCACCGACGCATCACCCGCTCCCCCCAGCAATGCCATCTTTCCTCCACCACCGCATCCCCAAGCGCCCTCCCTTTCTTCGTCGCCGTCAAGCCTTGCATCTCGAGCAGCCACTAACGCCCTCAACCGAGCTATTAGCCTCGCATCAAAGAAGCTCTTTGGCACCTCTCGAGCTCCACCTCGTCCTCGTCCTAGCAGTACATCTTCATCGCCCCGGCGCCCCCAGCTTATTTCGCTCGATAAAGATACGCAGAGGGACCCTATGGAAGATGAACTACTAGGCACTCTCGAAGAACTTGCTCAGAAGACAGACGTCTTGACACACTGGGCTGACGAAATGTACGAGTACGTCAAAGCGATACCGCAGAGTGAGTTCTTGCAACAACATATGTTACAAGGACAAAAAGGAAACCGACGACCTATTGTAGAACCCCTGCCCGATCCAAGCAAGTTCGCGCCCTTGGAAGGAGAAGCCGAGAAGCACGCCAAACGACGCAAGAATGCAGACCTCGAAGCGGAATATAACGCCGTGACGTGTGTCGCTGTCTACATGCTTCTGATGTCGTTCTCGCAGAAGGGCATCAATCTTCTCCGCAACCACCAAGAACACATGCGCATGCGGTGCCCCGATGACGACTATATTGTCAGTGAAGGTTTCACAGATGGTCAGTCGGACGTGTCTTCTAGTAGCTGGTACTTATGATGCTTTCTCAGCGTTGAACTGGTTCAAGGAACACTTCATAAAGTGCAACGATCGTGCTGCGCTGGTGAAGACGTGGCTGCCTGCTCAGTACGAGGGCCCAAAGACTTGGTTAGATCAGCTTGTTTATGACCGAGCTCTCGTTTTAGTTCGTCTTGATCATACTATCGTACAGGACATTATTCTGAGAGTAACTCTTTTACAGAGCCGTACCGCTGCACGAAAGGAGCTACTTGATCAAGCGACTTCCCCGGATGAATGCGAAAAGCTATACGAAGAATCATTATGGTGCTTGTACGCCTTGCAAGACGACCTTCTGCAAACCGGCAACCCTTTCATGGAGGAAGATCGGGCTACAATTGCTACATGTATGTCTTTTCACGCATCGCTGATTTGTTTGTCTGATATTGTCTGTAGGGATCAAACGGACGAAACTGCGCCTTCTGCGGTGTCGCGCACGTATGGAAATGAACGATCGAGACCGCGTCAAAGACGCTCGTGCTGACCAGAACCTTGTCGACGTAGCACGCATCCCGGCCCCTTGGGACAAACCTTCAGAACCAACAGTCGCCCAATAGCGATTTACAAACCGAGCCCTTCTTGGGCCTATGCCTTTGTTTTCCTTCTCACCCGTTCCGTGCTTCGTTGACTAGATGCGACTTATAAGCGCAAATAGTGCTTCATTTCTTTTGCACAATCTCCTCCCGTATCTATTTCTTGCAGACTCTGTACCATATATAGGGTAATATTCCGCTTCGATACCACCTACATCATCATTGATATCTCTTCCTTCCTCCGCATCTTGTACAACTACGACTACCTGCATTATTTGTGTGTAAATCAAAGGGTCATTTATTGACATGGATCAGAATTCAAATCCTTTATTGAGGTCCTCGTGCAGAAGCTCCCGCATACCCGGCGGAAGTTTTGGATTGCCGTCGGCGTCCGCAATATACTCTACGAAGGTAGACGTCTAGAGTCAAATGCCAGGGAGATCAGACGACTAGAAGATACTTACTGAACGGCATTTCTACGCTTTCCTTAGGGTTGAACACTATTGATGGATAATTCTAGGCTACTAGTCAAGCATAGCAACGGATGTGGCTCGCAGCACTCACTACGTAGGGTATCTTATCCAGTGGTACTGAAAATGAGCAGAGTTAGTCCCGATCACCTATTTGACACTGTAATCCTTTCACCTTTATCGTCGACGACTATCTTTGTCACGCCAAGGGCAGTATCCGTTGTCATCTGCGTCGGACCAAGATGACGGGTAGGAAACCCCAAACTTCTTAGCTCAGACGTCCTATCTCGGGGTGGATCATCTCCTACAGCGTCGGGTTTAGCGTCATCATGATAGCATGGACCATCAGTGTATAATCATACCCAGAATCCCCTGGAATATTATCAATCAGTCGGGAGAAGGAGATGCATTGCAACGAAAAGGGACGTACCCCGAACAGAAACCAAGCAAACCTTCCATCCCCATCGTCCGGGGAGAGCTCGGCTTCGGCCTTGGGATCAAGGAGGCAGACTTTATCGATTGGAAGACCTGCATTCTTCATACATTCAAGGATGCCCTCGCTATGGCACGAAAATGCAGCCAGATCCTCGGGCGAAGATGATGGCTTCAGAGCCTCCTCAAGAGACTTGCAGGAAGATCTGGATAAATGGGTGAAGCGGACTTGGGCTTTGGGTCCAGCTAGTATGCGCATGTGCTAAGGATTTGTTAGAGAATGGAACGCTGGAACCAATATGGAAGTGCGATTTCTGACTGCGTATTCTAATTCGACCCAAGGAGGTATCGTTTTGCTGGAGCTACTCGCAGGCTCGTCCTCTTCCATATGTTCTGGAAACGAAATCTCAATAAAAATGTTCGCATAGTCGATATCATGACTCGCCTACGGCATACGTGAAGGGCATTTTCAAATCTATGATGCTGCTGCAAGCACTACAGTACGTCTATTCAGGGTGCCCCGAACTTTGAAGTAAGTAGTAGTTGAGGAAGAGGCGATTCGGCGTTCGCCGATCCCATCTAATGAGACCCGGCAATAACTTAGAACAAACGTTTAGGACGTGAACGATGAAATGCCAATTATTCATTCTGACATGTACAAGGTGTGATCAAGTATAATACCAGACCCGACTTCACGCACTGAGTACTTTTCTACCCACAATCGCGTTTTAGCAGGTAGGAGCAACGGAGTCGACCAGCAGCGCACCCACACAACATGCAGCTATCCGATTGTAGAGGCTATGATTTGCCGTTCTTCTTCCCCTTCTTTGTTGCAGCTTTCTCCTTCTCCAAGCGTTCCTTCTCAGCCTCGGCCTTCGCAAGTTCGTGGGCGCGGTCGTTGAGTCCCAATTTGTTTCTGCAGATTTCATATGCGTAGAACTACGTTGATGGGTAAGGCAGGTAAGTCAGTCAAGTCTCGTCATGTCAAGTGCATGTTAGCGTACTTGTATACGTGTAACTACATATGGGGTAAGATTAGTGAGAGCTCGAGCTCAGCACGGGATGACGAACTGACCGAAGATAGTGTTGGTCTCGCCATATTCCTGTGTCGCGTCGGTCCTAATCAAGGAACCAAAGTTGAAGTCCTTGATCTTCTTCTCGTATCTGTACCTTGCGTTGAGCACACGTCATTGCACCGACAACAGCGTGAGACGACGAACTCGGCGATGAACTTGCGCCATCTCTCCTTTCCTTCAGGGCTCTTCATCAGTTCCTCATCAATCTTCACCAGTTTGTCGTAAGGTTCCTCAGCGAGTTCTGGGAAGTCCTTCATGACATGTTCGAATATCTCGTCGTCGTATCTGGGGCGAGCGGCGTGAGATGAAGCATCGAGCATGCGCTGGCCACGACGTACTTGGTCAGGCGGAGGTCCTTGGGGGCGACCTTCTCCAAAAGGTTCCAGTATGTCTGTCGTGCGCGCGTTAAGGATTTGTGGTTACAACGTGTCGTGTCACCGCGAACATACCTGAGCCTGCTCAACCGCCTTCACCGCAAACCTCCGACATAGTTAGCACTCATGAACACAATATTCCACTACAAGGCGCCTCACTGTTTCTCGATCTACACGCCCATAGATCCGATGAGCGATGCAGGGCGGCGATTGGGGAAGCCGGTGCTCACCTCCATGAGATTCTGAGCATTCTTGGGGTCGAATTTACCTGACATTTTGGACGAGGTGAAGAGGGACTCTGAGTGGAAGGGAGTTGAGCTGAAAGATGGTTTATATGTAGCGGTGATGTGGCAAGCCCGTGAGGTGGTATGGTTGTGAACTTGTGGGGGCGGAGTCACGTGGCGTCCATACGATCGTGATCGAGACCATGGAGAATGACTGCTACTGCTGGCACTACCCATATAACGTTCGATGGATTGCCCACGGATGTAGATTGGATACAGTTGACGGGAGAATGGTTACAGTAAAAGATACACTAGAGTTATGAGCCGTTCAATCCAACACCGAATCGTTTCAACTTCTCAAAATACTTCTGAACCCGACTAGCTACCTGACGAGGTGTTCTACGTCCGTCCATTGCTTGGGAAATTTTCTGCCACCTGTGAAGTATGTTGATGACAGAGAAGAAAGAAGCGAACAAGACTTACCTATTCTTTTCGCCGTCTGGTATGTCTTCAAGAAGCTTTTCAAGCAGGTGTTGTTCAGATGTCGACCAAGCCTGTTTGTAGGTTTCTGACTTGGGCCGGCTAGCATCACGCGAGCGCTTCGTATTCGCAGCAGTAGTGGGAGCTATGGTGAGAGGCTCTTCAGGTTCTGCCTTCAGCTTCGCCTTCTTTAGCGGCCTAGTGTCATTCAGGCCTGCGTCTTGTTCCTGTGTTCTCGCTGGGGCACGTCGGACACGTGTCGCCTTGACTATGTTGGAAGAACTGGTGACAAAAGGTGGTGCGGATGATGTGTGAGAAATCGATGGAATGTCGTCGACAGCAGACTGCAAAGATGATGCAGGGTCGCAAGCCTTGCGATCATCCCCGATAGATATTTCCACATCGCCGCTTTCGTCCTCCAAGTCCTTTCGAACGACAACATCTGTGGGCACTCGAGCACTGATTGAGATCGTGAGACCTCCGCAGCGAATCTTCTTCTTCTTCAGGCGCATCATCCGTTCACGCTCGATCTCACGCTTCATTTCTTCCATGTCGATCTCGTCGTCCTCGTCTCTGTCGAAACACCCCTGCGAAGTGAGCTTGTCGACAACGGGGTCAAGTATCTGGCATTTTGCTCGTTTGACAAGCTTTTGGAGTTCGGACAACTCGGAGCGTTGAGAAGTATGAGGCTGATTACGGTTGGCATACGATGAGCGCGCATCAGAACCGAGGGCCTTCAGCGCACTGGGATCTTGAAGGGGTCTTAGAAACGAGCCAACATCGACATCGACATTCCTTACCACAACCAACAAAGGTATCCCAGTCGACGTCTGGGGGGTCCGTCCAGCCTTCCAGCCGCTTGCTAAGCTTGTAGGCAGAGTCATTCAGCTACCATCGACCAATATGAGCGACAATACAGGGCAGGGGACTCCAGAAGCCCACATTATTGCTGATATTTGAGCAAAATCGATCAGGATCGACGGCTGCTTCGGCCTTGAGCCTCTTCAAACGGTCTATGTCGGACTGGGTGCGCTCGAGGAAGGCTTTCTGGGATGCGATAAATCGCTGCAGCGCCGCATGGCTGGTAAATTGAGTATTAGTGGGCATATTGTGCTAGGCGAGCTGGGGCAAAGGCATACGTTTCGGCGCAAGTCTTATCCATTCGAGGGGGACTGAAGTAATCATTGGGAGGGGAAGGGCAGCAAGTCGCAAGAGTAAAAGGAAAAGTTTGAAGCAGATTACATGCCGTTTCTCACGCAAGGAACTCCGTGAATATCCCTTAGGGGCTGTCAGGGGCGTTGTCCCTGTTTATTGGAACGCGCGACCGGTAAATAAGCCCAAACTCTCATTTCCTCGCGTCGTGCTTGTATTTCGCGTCTTTCACGCAACCACCATCTACCCCACATTCACGTCCCTCACGCCGCTCGCCACCCGCCATGCTCGAAGCGAAGCTTCAGGAAGCCGGTCTGCTCAAGAAACTCCTCGATGGTGAGGGTCTTCTGAGAGCTGGAGATATGTGTCTCACGGAAATCCCACAGCCATAAAGGAACTTGTGACAGACGCGAACTTTGACTGCAATGAAGAAGGCATCAATCTCCAAGCTATGGACAACTCTCACGTTGCCCTCGTCGTAGTCAAGATGGAGTCGACGGGCTTCAAAAAGTATCGATGTGATCGACCCATGCCGTTGGGCGTGAATCTCGCGTCGTTGACCAAGGTTCTCAAGTGCGCGAAGGACGACGACACATGTACACTCAAGGCCGGCGATGGCTTGGACAGCTTGAACCTCGTATATGAAGCCAAAAGTGAGATCTATACCGCTTTGGCTTCTTTGACTCGTGCTTACTGTCGAGGAAGACTCCGATCGAATTGCTGAATACGATATGAAACTCATGGATATCGATGCTGAGCAACTCGGGATTCCTGATACGGACTACGACGCGCGAATAACGCTTCCTGCTGCAGAATTTACGCGTATCGTCAAGGATCTTAGCCTGCTCGGTGAAAGTGTGCGGATTGAGGTCAACAAAGAGGGTATTCGTTTCGTTAGCGACGGGGAGGCTGCGAACGGCAGTGTTCTCTTGAAACCAACGGACGGCAAAGTCAAGATCGGCGACGACGATGAGGAGGAGGAAGAAGAGAAGGAGGACGAGGAAGATGAGGATGAAGATTCTGCAAAGGCCAAAAAGAAAGCCAAGAAGCAGAAGAAGGTGAAGAAGGAGAGCAACGATGATGTGGAGATGAATGGCGATGAGGAGAATGGTAACGAAGAGTTCACCGCCAAGAGTGACGACGAGGGCGAAGACGAGAAAGAGGACGACGAAGAGGAGTCGGAGGGAAGCAGCAAAAAGCGAAAGAAAGCCAGTTCGTCGAAGGTACGCCGTTTGATTTACGCCGACTCCGGTTATTGATGCTCATATTCGCTTACAGAGCAAGAAGCCGGCGAAGAAAGCGAAAACAAAGAAGGACGATGATGAGTACTCCGGCGGTGTCGACATCGCGATGAACCAACACGTCACTTTGACATTCTCCCTCAAATACCTCGTTAACTTCTCCAAGAGTTCGAGTCTAAGCGACAGCGTCCAACTGATGATGAGCAACGACGTACCTCTATTGGTAAGCCTTTCAGTCCCCAAGACTTCCAACCAACTTAATCGTGCTTTCGAGGTTTCATACTCTTTCGAGTCCGGGTACATTCGATACTATCTCGCGCCAAAAATTGGAGACGATTAGTCGGGACTTCCAGTTGCTCAGATATCTAGGTTGTTTTTCTCTGAATTTAGCTCTTCTTTTTGTACTCTGTTGTCACGCCAATATTCATCTGTCTCTGCAGCCGATCCACACGACGCGACCTCTCACACACACGATGATGCTATTACCAGTAGGAATAATGCTAACAAGTATATAAATACAGAATGCCGTGTAATAATGGTAGAGCGAACAATCGTGCAATCGGACAGCAAGTTGGCAGCAACAAAGAAGGGTCCATGAGAGTATCTATCATTCAACCATAGAGTGCCCAATAAAGAACAAAAAGGTGTGGCTACGTGGAGAAGACACCGACGATCTTGAACGGTGGAACACCTTCTCCCTCTTCACCGAGTAACTGGCACTCGACAAAGTGCGAGCCTCGAGAGACGTAGTGGTCGATCATCTCAAGCCTAAGCGGCAAGCTTCAGCGTACTAGCACAACAACGAGGAATAGACATGTACTCACACAAGGCCGTCAGACTCGCCCGCGTTCTCTAGCGTCTTGGCTCCTGCATAGTTGTCGTCGACCCAACATTCGACCGCGCTACCTTCATCGAAGCCTTGTTTGCCAGCCTTCTCCCGAACATAATATATGCCAATGTCTCCAGCGCCCACTTGAAGTGGAATCCTGATCTTGGAGGTGGGGAGGGTGGAATAATAGTAATGCGACGCGGCATAAGCGATATTGGCATCGCCAGTTGCTTTGATCAAACGGGAATCAGTACATTAGACGGCCTCGATCAACAATATTGGCACTCACAAGGATGGTGAACGAACCACCCGCTACCAAAGAACAAGCTTGGTGGCAATGGATTGACCAAATCGTTCGCGCTGACGCAGAACGGGCTAATCTCCTCGAATGGCCTGCTGCCCTCACCAGGCGGGGGAGAGATTATCCTTAGTTGTGGTACCCGCAGAGCCGCATTGCCCAAAGGCAGCGAAGGCTTTGTTCGAGCATCGGGGTCAGACGGATCGACTTCTTCCCCAGCCTTCTTGTTCGGGTTCTCTGGCTCAGGAACACCCTTTCTCTGACCGAGACCACCAAACAACCCCCCACCGTTACCGTTCGCATTGGGAGAGCCAACGCCACCTTCCGCGCCCACAGCCGCGTCGAATACGCCATCCGCAGAAGACGAGTCAAATGCGAGTCCCATGGCAATATCCCATGCCGCGCAGACTTGGGATTGGATATACGCGCTGAGGACGTCTGCAAGTACCTGGTGCCCAGCCGGGGAAGCCAGGACGGCATCGGCATAGAACTTGGAGATGGACGACGGCGACGCCAGATATGACGGGTAAAGAGCGGGCTTTGTGCTGATATGCGGAACGTCATAATATTGCGCCACCACGTCGTGCCAGTGATCAGGCCCAGCGAACCCGTATTGCACTTGTACCTGGGGCGAAAAGTGGCCGAGCAGCACGACAGCAGGCTGGTCGGGGCGAAGGAGGATGCTGCGAACCAGAACTTCGAAATGCTCCATTGAGTCTCTGTCAGGCGTGTCTTCGGTGTCAAGTTCGATGATAACGAGGTCGGTAACATCGGGGATATGCTGTGAATGGCAATAACCAAAGTAGTGGGAATTGGTGCGTCGAACGGCGCCATTCGTGAGTTCGGTAGCAGGGTGAGGAAATATGGAGTTCCACCAGTTGAAAAAAATAGTCGGGTAACACTTGGGGGATATTGGGTCGTCGCCTGCGCCATGGCAAGCTGATACTGTAGGTAGAATTTAGTCTTATCGTGCATTCGCGTCGTCGTCGCCAACCACTTACTCGAGCCACCAATCACGCTGATCGTCACAGGCTGCCCCGACAAGGCCCTCTGCAGCACTCTCTGAATCCTCGCTCCACTTCCCAGGTGCATTCGACTCTGCGACAACGCTAGCGCCCCATACTTGTTCCCTATATCGTCTCCAGGTCCATATAACGGGCAAAATGGAAACGGATTTGGGTCATTCTGCGATGCATTTAGGTAGTTCTTTGACTTCAAGATCTTCTGCACAGGCGCGGTTTGTGAAGAAGTCGAAGGCAAGATGAAGTGAGTGAGGGTGAGGACGACAATGATAAGCCCGACGATGAGCCATATGCGGTTTGTGACGCCGAGGCTGCGCTGCGCCAGACGTGGCTTTTCTTCAGAGCCCATTGTCAGCGGCGGCGAGCGTGGTGGGCGGATGTGAGCTGCCCTCCGAAGAAGCATGGCAGGACTAAACTGACGACGGGTATTCCGCATTTGGCAATCAATGAATTTTAACTTACGTAATGACGTTGTGTGAAGAATTCACAAAGAGCCGACTTTCGTGTACACAGCGCATGTTCCCTGCAACTGTGGCGTGTAAGTGCAGGATTGCTATCGTGGGGTAGGATCGCGTCGAGCAAAATATAGGTATATTTGGCCTTCGGGGATTTCCCTGGGAGTCGGGATTGGGGCCAGGAGCAATGACAGGGGCTACAGGGGATCGAGCTACTTAGTTCTTCGAGAAGGGCATGGTCAACTTATTAATTATCATTACCCAAGTGAGAGATATACATTAGAAGGAATCGCTTTAGTTTATACGTTGACCGTACGGGACTTCGGTGCGCGTAACGTCAGTTCGTGAGATGGAATGTCAGAATCGCCGTCCTCTTGTCCCCTCCGTGTTCTCGGCGTGCAGCAGAAAAGGCACATAGCGGCAGAAGCTGTAGAATCTCAGCTGTTTGCCTTTCAGCCATAGACTCAGTACTCACTCAGAGTAAATAGCAAGAACGCTAATCCGGTGAACGCGCCCGCGAGGGCACAGTAATTGCCTTGGATGTGGCGGCATTTACTGGACATGCTTATGGCCGACGCAATTCCGTAAACTGCAGATAGATAAGTAAGTTCTCGAAGGGAAACAACCAACCAAGGCTACTCACCGACCCATACAATGGTGAAAACAAGGGTTGATGTTACATGGGCGCCCGGCTTCGAGAGCGCGTGCTTCCATTGTGGATTCAACCCAAATATGACACTGAGTATCTGTGAGTCGCGGGCGTGCAAGGGAAAGTGGGAGGCTTACAGGACGACCGTCCATATCGAAGTGATCGCAGCGAGCGCCGCTCCCGTAGCGTAAAATGGTGCTAAAGACACAGGGTGAGTTAGCAAGTCGTGACGTTCGTACTGCGCCTGGGGGACATACTCGAGAAGAAATCATTGCTCGCGCCTATAACTACGAAAGCTCCGAGGACGGTCTCCGCAAGCCCAACAAGAACGAGCAAAACTATCACCAAACCCGAAATCAGTGTCCTGTTTTTCCAACCGTTCAGATAGAGTGTTTCTTACAGTAGAATGCAGTACGGGCCTCGAGAAGCGACATAGACTGAGTTGTGGTCGGACTAGATAGCACATTGGCTTTTATTGGACGACGATGCGTGTATTCCTGTGCGCGTTTGCTTGGCTCTCATGTAGGACCATATGACCATCTTGCGAGGGCGGTGTCGTTGAAATTGAATGTGATAAGCCCATAAAGCCTCTGCTCCCTTATAGAGAGAGCCAGCCATCCTGGATGAGGCAGTGTATATACACCTAATGAGGGTGTTCACGGCTCGACGTGATCTTTGACCACACAAAATCCGCTGGTTCCAGTCTCGTCGGGCCAATGTGAGTGAAAATGCTGTGTATTGGAGAGTAGTGCAGATATGGTTGTTGCGGAGCAAGCAAACAACAGCTTACCTCCCGCTTCGAGCTGTTCACAAGATAACTTTTTCTCAACATACTGTGGACAACTCAATGGTGTCTTGACAAAAGGCAAGCCTCAGGCCTCAGTGATCACTCTAGTATTCCCTCGAGGAAAAAGTTCGGCAGCGTCGACGCTACTAGCAAAATAGAGTGGACACTGTGGGATTTGAACCCACGACCTCTCGCAAGCACTGTGAGCCGGTCGGGCCGGTACTCTGTGCGAAGCGAACGCGCTACCCCTGTGCTAAGTGCCCGTTGCATTTCAACGGCTATAGCAGAGTCCGTTTCACGTAACTGACTAAGTCGTTCAGATTCATCCTCCAGCTCTCATACCGTTGCCTCTTTTCTTTCGACGTTGACAGCGTTAACGAACTCAGTGAGCAACAGTCTCAGAAAAACCTGTCGGGATCACACCCGCCTGAAGCCCCGAGTCGTTTCGTTCTTCAAGCTTCAACTCTTCATCCTTTGTGTAGGCAAGCGATATGACCGACGCCTCGAGAACATTTCTTTTTGTGGAGACGCAAAGGGCGACGTCGATTTTGATCCTCGTGGCCATAGTTTTTCTCATATAGACATCGTGTTCTTCCGGTAATCAAGACGCGGGTGTAATCCTGCTTTGGCCTTTTCTATACCACCAATACTTATCTGGACGACACTCGAACAGTTAACGTTCACCAATGAACCTACGCTTTGCACATTCATGGACGGGGCCAAGGGTTCGACTTCTAGGTGCGCGACAGACGTTTCGTTGGACCCTGCTTTCTCGCTAGTGCCCAACGCGAACATTGGCGCGCGCTTTGGCTGTCCTTCTGCTTGCCTTCCTTGATGCCGGGTCCGACTCAAGGCAGCCTTCCGACCGACCAAGAGCGCTTCCTCGTGTTTTGGTGTCTTTTCGCTGGTATCAATGGCATTCTGGATCGATGAACTTCCTTATATCCATATCCGAACTTCGCGCTCCATGAACGACCCTCCTTGTACTTCTTAGTGCGCTCTCAGGGATTCTGGTACTCGAAATATAATCGACATCCGGTCCTTAACGCATCCCAGCCAGTATACCCTCCGGTGCTCCTATAAAGGGGGGACATCTTTCCATGAACCCTCCAATCAACGGTTCTCAGCTCTCAGCAATACTACGGTCTCAGCACTCAACAATGTCTTTCGTCGACCTGTTCCACTCGTCTTTGTCTTTGCCGCTGTTACTCACGCAGCAGTCAATAAAACTCGGAGTCTTGCTCTTGATAACTCCAAGAACGCTACTCAGGCTTGCATTGGGGATGCCACGCCGTTCGTCTTGCCTGTAGGCGAACAAAGGCCTAGACTGGTCGCATGATAAAGCCTCTGGTGCTGGAGGGTGCTGCGCCCCAAGCTTAGCATTTGTTGGGGACAGGGCTACGAAGACCGGCGGGTGCTGCGCTGCCGGTTGAACGGCAAATGTGCGCTGGCTCCGCCCCGCCCTCGCCGATCCCGTTTGTGGTCACGGCGACGATCATCCTCAAATTCACCGATGGTACCCAATTGGGCCCTAATCACAATGACGCGGCTTACGCAAAGGATGGATTCTTCAAGGACATTCCCTTCAAATTTTGTCGCAATACCACAGACTGCACGTTAGGAGAAGCAGTGCCCACGGACGGACAATTTGTGATGGGCAGACCTTAGGATGCTAAGGGAGCTGGTTGGGTTGACAATGGCGCTGGGGGTACACACATCAAGTTGAATGCCAACGCGGCTAAGGCCGGTGTCTTGGAGGTTGTCCGGTGGAAAGTGCTTCATCAGGTTGAGACGCATTGGTGCCACGTGCCCAATGCCCAATTACGGCCTTACTTTCGTAGGTTCAAGCTGGTATCTGCTGCGACCATTTGGGAGTGCTTAATCGTTGCTTCTATAGTGGCCCAACACAAAGGACAGCATGATGTTCAGCTTCACGGAGACTGCATGCCCGGGTCCAGATGCGCCATTTGTCCCTGTTGCTGCGGCCAATCCGGCTGGTCCTCTCAATGCATACCGTGCCCTATGTCCTTCTCGCGGTGGGAGCAGCGCAAACCTGGCGGCTCCCGTTTCGCAACAAGCTTCTCCCTCCCTCGCGGTTTTCGCCACTCCCGCCCATGGGTGTAGGTGGGACTGCGACTGCGGCAACTGTGACGACCGCATGTGAAGGAGTTTCTGCGATCGAAGCACCCGCAACCGCAGCCGGGTCTACGCCCCGACCTGCTGGCTCGGCTGATGTAATAGCCCCTCCTCTTCCGAGGCTCAACGCTCGGGCCTAAGCTATCAGGACGGCGGGATGAACATGCATCTAGAGGGAAGTGTTCAGGACCATGGAACTGTTGAAGAAGTACATCTGTGAGTCCTTGACATCTGTAGATACCCTCCGTACTACAGGCGTCTATACAAATGCGCATTCTACAACCACCACCCCGACGTCTATGAATGCCTGGATTTTGATGACTTTGGACATGTGTTATGTGCCCCCGAAAAAAATATGGAGGTCAAGAACCCTCTAGGCTCTTTTTTTTTTCATCGACCATAATAGAACCAATTGTCTTACCCCCTCATGGGTCTCCTAACACGCTGGCACCCTATCAGACTGGCCGAAGGGCCATATGACGGTACGCCCATCAGCTCATAGTGGATCCTTCCATTCACTGACCATGAATTGAATCACACAACGTAGGTGGTTGTACAGCTACGCATGCTCTCCGGATCCCGTTTCGCCTGCTCCCTACTATTGGCCTTGTTCGGCTTTCATTTTCTTTCGTTCTTCGTCTGATGTCACGTACACTCTTCCGAAGGTTCATCTTTCTACTCCTCCCACGTCTAGGCATCGACGCAGTAGACGAGGCTTGCTACTCGGCTGCCAGTGGTCCAGCCTCCGTCGTAAAGGTACGCTCCGTGGCCTTCCCCTTTGATAGACAATGAATATGTACCTTCCTTCATAGGGCTTCTGCCCCGTCGCTTCTAGCAGAGCACCGGGCTTGACATGAATTGATGTGAGCAAGAAGTCCTGGGAATGTGGGTGGACCGGGCTGGTCTCCGAAATCATGACGTTCATTCCTCATCTACAGCATTGTCCCAAGGGCTCCACATGGACAAGCTGCTCGACGCTGGCCGCTATCCCACGGACTATTTGTGGCCTTTCAGGCCCAACTCAACCGACGAAATAGAAACGGCGAACGGCGTTTGACTAATTTCACCAGCAACGAAAACCATGACGGCGCTGTCGCCCTTTCAAACGACGACGACAAAAAGGGCGATGGAACAAGCCGTAGGTGCTAGCTCACCAGTGACAGGATCAGGTTGGCGCCGGATATGGGCCTTCCTAAGACTTTGGGTGTACTTGAAGCTCATCAAGACCTATATTACGATGCAAGGGGTGGGCACTTGCAGTATGTTTTACTTCGATCCACCCAAATATGTTGAGTTATCAGACAACGTCAGCAGCCCTGGGACGTCCTACCCCAAAGGGATAAGATAGGCAGAGGCAGCTTGACGTCGCTTGTCGGAAACGTATATGGAGCTCACGACGAGTTTGAAGGGATGAGGCCTATTTCGTGAAACTGCTCCAGGCAATCGCTCTATTCAGTTGAAGAGCGGAGCACCAGTGGACTGAACCCCACTACCTCAGCGGCGGATCGCGGTGTTACACTCGTGAGTGGGTCGACATTCGAAAGCTGTACTTACCCATCATGGTTTAGCGTACGAGTCATTGGCTTGACTCTCCGGTCTCCGGTCTATACTCATAACCATTCAACATTCGACTGCTATTGTTGCGCTACCTCGCCGAATGCACCAGCGTACATGTACATGCCTGTAGAACATTGTACCCGACGATACAAGCAAAAACTGTGGAATCTCCGAGTTGATGAGACAGCGAGACCGTTCAACGGTCTCTTCAATCACGCCAAGGGGAGAGGCTTTGAGCCTGTCCAGAACCTTTCATCCAGGAAGTGCTAGTAGCATTAGGCGAAAGACCAACCCCGAATGGTGCTAGCGTTGAGCCTGCGTCGACTCTACTCGACTCTGGATGTTACGACGGGGTGCCCGACATGCCATGCGTCAGATTGCATTATTCCGTGTGGATATATTTGTCAATGAAGCGCATCTTGGCGGTATTTTCCGTTTACCTCCTACAAAGACCCGGAATATTGCTAAATGTTTCCAAAATGTAGGATCAGTTCCGAAGTCTAGGTCGCGATTCTATTCCACTCTACCATTCTACTCTGACAATTTTATATGAATAGATGATTCTATGCCCGTTCTTCGGTTGCCATGTTCGCGCGGCGGCGCTTGAGCCTATGTCATATACGGAGCACGGAAGTATGATATCTCCTTGGTGGACCACGGTGAGGGACTATACATTTTGTTGGGGCGCGATAATCAGTTATATGCAGCCTTTCGACGATTTATCAGTCTGATAGTATCGCCGTGGTTCGCTTGGGCTTATCACACATGACTGTAACCCTGTTTTTCTTCCTTCATTACTTTTCACCGGTGCCAAGTCATTGTTGTTGTTGGCTTCCACCATTCCCTACAATGCGAGTCCCTTGACGTCTCCTGATAACGACTACGGAAAACGGAAAACTCATCGAAACGGCGAACTCGAGATTAGCACCTTAGTGGGCCTCAGCGCTAAGGCATACCTATCCGCCGGTTCATTTTTGACAGAACGAGGCGATAGCAACGTTCGAAGTGTGCCCGTCACGAAGTGCTTCCCTCACCGAAACGACTGTCCATTCGGGGCCAACAAACCACGGTCAATCATAATGAACAGCTATGGGGTATGTGCATCGCGCCCACGGGCCACGAGCGGAAATACCCGATATTAATCGTACTTCTCAACTTTTCTGATGCTCAGGACTCGTTGAGAGCCTCAGGAATACGGTTGTTTGCCGCCAGGATGGACGGCAATTCGGGTCGATAAAAATAGTCGCCGCTGAGAACGGGCCAATCAGTAGTGGAACCAACATCTGGCAAACAATGTGCAAGTGCGGAGCGATGTACTCTTAATAGCGGCGGACGACCTACTGTGGTGGAATCTGCTATTTTCTACTCAATTACCAGGTCTAACGCCTTGATGTCAGGAGATCTAAGAGAGGTATAGGAACTGGTCGTAAACTTGCGCCCGATGAAGGCCGATCTGGGTCCAGCGTAAATTTCGAACCTTGGGATAGAGACACTGGCACCTTATCAGCGACGATTAGGATGCAAGGCGTATATTGGAGCATCAAGGGAGGAGATGCTTAGGCAGCGACGTCCAGCTGACGTGGTAGCACACCGACCTTGGTGTGAAAAGGAGCAAATAGATCATTTCCCAAGGAAGTCCGAGGAACTTGGTTAGCCAACAAGGGGAGGTTTAAGTATGATGGGCAGGAGAGCGAATATAAAGTAAGGAAGACAAGACCAGAGAACGCCACTAAACCATTTGGACTGGCATTCTTGTAGATAATTGTATCTGTATCGCGGAGTGTCAGAACGATCAGTTGCATGAGATCCTTTCTGGGGAACGGAAGCATTCTCTCGTTGATCCCCGATCACCAGCAGGCCACGGTCTCAGGCACAGTTGACCAACACAGACTTGCAGGCATAAAACGAGGTGCAACAGCCGGGCGTGCCGACCGGCGAGGTGTTGCTGACAAGCATCCAGAGCGGAGTTGACAGTAAACTTTGTGTTCCCAAAATATGCAGGAAGCAACAAGGAAGGGGATCGCGAACGAGTCTAATGAAGGAGACTACGAGAGCCAGCTCAAAGGCGCACGGTTAATGGAGACAAGGAGGGTCATCGAAGCAAGTCAATAGACTCGGCCCTCAGTATTCCCTATATGGTGATAGTACTATATATTACTTGCTCGGAAATGTGAATTCTGGCCCAAAACAACGGGCAGGAAATTCATCCATAAACTCTCACAGGGTCAGCTACCGTTGGCTCTCCAAAATGGACGAAAGGCCGAAGAACATGGCGAAGGAATACCCTCATCTCTACTCTGGGCGGCATTCAAGGATGGACTATAAGTGTGTCAGGTTTCCTTGGGAAGAAACCCCGACTCAGTTGCCATTCCCCCACTTACGTTATTTTCGTTATGTCCAGCGTTACCGGTCATCATAGTACGGCACTCTCTGAACGCCCTGAGCGCAGCCGTAACGCCAAAGCCCAAGCAAGACATCGAGCAAAGCGCAAAGCTTATATTGAGCAGGTACGTCTCGCGGAGTGATTCAATTCTTGCCCTTGCTAGTCATTCAGCTCCGCGACCGCTACTTACTTACCGCTGATATCAGCTAGAGCAAACTGTCACCAAGCTGCAGACGGCGTTGGGCTTCTCTCCTGACCAAGTCGCTGCACTCCCGCCTCCCTTGATCAAGATCAAGGAGCTCGAACAGGAAAATGCGCGCCTTCAACGGGAAAACGACGAGATGCGTCGCATGCTGTCAGACCCGACACGAACCTCGCCACTCGAATTGACACGGAGGACATCCATAACAACATATCAAGAAGCAAGAGCCTGCGACCGCGACTTCAAACGACGGAAGACCGGTATAGATGATCTTTACCTGGTATTCATGTTCATCATGCACGCATCGTCCATCCGTGACAGTATTGATTAGAGTCCGACCGACCCCACACCCCACAACCCTGACATCGCCCGCCCTCCTCCTCTAACAATTCCACAATCCATGGCTCATAGCAGCTATTCGAGCATGCCTCATTCCGGCGCCCACTCATCGCAAAACTCTGCGCCTATGTTCAGCATGCACGCGTCGTCTTTCCAAATGCCAGATACGCCGTCTGGCTCAAGTTCGACCTCAAGCCCACCGTTCTCGGCGAGTATTTTTCTCTGCTCACGGCCACCATGGCCAAAGCCAGGCTAGAACTTCTTTGGATCCTAGTGACGCTCCTCTGTCTCTTCCCCCTTACAGCCCGCCCAAATGCAACAGACGTCGCACTCTCCCGTCCAGCAGCGACCTTCAATGCCCAGCCATCAGTATTATGGCTCCGTCAAAATGGAGGAAGACAACTACGCGGTACGCCGCCAGAGTTCTTACTATGTTGCTCCGGATTTGACAGACTCTCATAGGCTTCCAATCACCATCACCATGCCCCACCTCAGCACTCTCAACATCAGCATCAACATTATCCCCTGCCAAATTCCTATGGCCATGCGGCAACGGGAAACGACATGGACACATGGCACGCGTATTCGTCGGGGCGACCAAATCTTCATCGCTGAGTCCCATCTATTGTCGTCTATATAATTGCCGTATACCCTTTTGGGATCGATGTCCGTTGAGATTTCCGCGCCTTGATATTACCCGCCGATAGACATGCTTTTCGCAGCGAACTTGGTCGTTAAATATTTATGGCTATGGACGTGTTCATAGCTAGATACCTGTTGTAATCCACTCGTTCATCATCTTGCATCATGCTCGATGCTCCTTCTGGAGGTGACTTTCCACTCGGCCAACACGTGTGAGTGTGGGACTTAAGTAGATAAGAAGCTTAATTGCGAAGTATAATCCCAAGAAGCGACAGATGGCCTAATAGAGAATCTGAGAAGCTTGCCCCCCGATTAGAGATTGGTCCTCTGAGATCGCCATCGGAGTGCGCATTGAATTACGAAATCCAATATTCAAATGTTGTCCGAGGACAGTTATTCGAACAGAACGTCAATACTGATTCATGGGCAAAGGCATGCTTATCAGCTCCTATTTATTTAATGTTCACCCTTTATTGAGCCGTTGTCTGTTTCAGGTGGCCAGTGCGAAGCCATTTTGCCACCGGTGGCTAAGGCTACTGGCAACTGCTGGCCAAAGCACCACAACTTGCCACCCAAGGAGGCATATAACAGAGGTGACTTCAAATGGTAGTCGGTATATACACCCTATTTCCAGTGGTTGCAAACACATCGGAAATTCGCCAGAAACTTGCCATGTCATCTACGAAGTCGCCGTCCGGGTCAAACAAGAAAGCCAATGACAACTCATTGCCACTTGCCGCGAGGGACGAACACATGCCCGCAGTTAGGAAGCTGTCTTCGGAAATTTCATTCTGCCAGCTCCAGAAAATCTTGCGGAAACGGAATATAGCAATAACGGGCGGCACGATAGATCTGAGTGGTAAGTCTCCGCGCTGTAACAGGTGCAACTTTCATTAGACATGGATTCTCCAGCCCTCATGACCCATAACCTTGATGGGACAATGGTAGACCCGAGGAAAGTCATGAGCATGCTCGGCACCAAAGAGATTTATTATCATCTCTGGGTAGCCACGAAAAGTGTCGTAGACAACACGTAAGTGGGGCAGCGCCAGAAACCCAGAGAAACACTAATCGAAGTTAGCGAGAGCATCCAGGCCATGAAGAGCAAAGACTCACTCGCCGAAGAAGTATTAGCCGCCTTTGTGAGTTGCTTCCACCCGTTTTCATATCCCGCTCTAACGGCCACCAGCTAGTGGAACTCGGCGTAGCATTGCTCGATTGTGTCCCAGGACCTCACCTGACGTTCGTAAACCCCAAAAATTACGCCTCTACATCGAAAATGGTCAAGGACGCCAGACGTATACACTCAGGCTTCATTAAAAAAGGGACGACTAATGAACGGGTTGTCATCAGCGTAAGAGCTAATTACTTCGACATATCACTCACGTTTAACCTATTTAACGCTCCACAGATTCCTGGAACAGCGGAAGGTGCAGCAGCAGCGAAGATACTCCAAGAGAGGTATTCGATCCATACCAATATCACCCATATCACGAGCTTGATACATGCAATTGCATGTATGGAGGCTAAGCCCACGGTGGTGAGCATCCCAGTCGGTAGGATATTAGAGTGGCACGAAGCCCGGCGGCGAAAGGTCTACAGCGACCTCCTCGATCACCCGGGGGTAGAAGCGATAGAAGCAATCGGGATCTACGTGAAATTGCACGACATGAAAACAAAATTATTGGGGACAGCCTTCCGTAGGGTACGTTCTCGTCGGGCGGTCTGGCAATGATTCTGACAGGTGCTGCAGCCTCAAGAGACACTGTACCTAGAAAATTTGGACGCCGTGTCGTTGACCAAAATGCAATTGGACCGTCTTGACGCGCACAATATATCAACTGATAGCGCTCCGCCACCATCATGGCCAGCTTTAGATACGACTCGGGCCTCATTTCGCGCACGACAAGCGCAATATCCGACGTCATTCCTTTCCGCGAAGTCCGGATTCACAAGCTGCTTCTCTATTGAAAGCAAGAGCGCGCTGTCGAACGTACTGTACTGGGAACTGGGGAGGGCAACTGTAACTATGGATAAGTTGGAGAACGCCGTCGAAGAGGAGCTTGCGCGGCAACTTACTTTGAAGTTTCTAGACATCCAGACTCTGTACGGAATAAGTCCTAAGCGTAGCAAAGGCAAGGATAAACACAGAAAAGACTTGCCGAGCCACAAAGAAACTTCAAAGCACGCAAAGGCACGTAGTGAAGCACGAGCACCCCAGAGTTTGATAGATGGTTTAGACTATTTTTGAGCCAATATTCTCTGCATGTAGTCGCTGTTCGAAGCTGTTAAAGAGAGCAATAAAAGTAATAAAGTTACGACTTACTCGCCCGTTGTTTTGAGTTATGCCCACAATTATTTATTTATCGCATTCTAACGAGAATTCAATGGCAAAGCTTGGTCCATTACCAGTAAGTAAAGCTCCTGTTCGAGCAACTAGTCGCCTTCCGGAACCCCGTCCGATGTGCCTTCGTCCGAAATAGAATGGCTTTCCTTTAACATCTCCGTCGCAGCGAGAGGCCGCACAAACGGCATATTCCGTCGAACACTTATCGATCGACTGTTATCAGATTTTATCACCGAGGGATGATGTGGATCCGGGTGTACGGCGATGCCTACCCAATATATTTGTAAGTTCCAATACAGAGGATGTATGGGTGTCAAGGATTACCGTTCCGCTCCATCCCCATGGAGGGATTTTCGAAAGGTGGGAGGTAGGAGGGACCATGGACGATGGCTGTTGAGTTGACGTTGGTGCTGACGATGTCCTACGTTGAAAACTTCCTGCGCCAATCAAGACACCATGCCTCCAGACTTCTTGATCTTCTCGTAGCTTCACACAACTTGTAAACAAGGGCGGAGACGGCATGCCGTCTAGCAGGTGGTCAAGATCAATGGAAGGGAAGTTCTGTGTTTCTGTTTACAACGGGCAGAAGGAAAGACCATAATGGCATTGATCAATGCGTCCCTGAGGCCTGAGGCCTGACTGCTCGCGTTGACACTCGCGCTTCAGGGCTTCACACTCCACCTTCGATCCTAAAGTTGGGTGCCAATACTGGATCATTTGTTGGGGTACACTAGCTTGAGAAATGCATCCCTTCAGTCGGATATTAACTTGCAAGGGGAGCAGAAGGCTTTCCTTAAAGTTCTCTTGGTCAACCCGAGCTTACCCAGGTGTGTGGGCCCAAAAGCGCTGAGCGCCAGATAGCCCAATCCAGAGGCCGAAGAAGGGCCCGGGTGAGCTGAAGGTGCTCAGACATTGATATTGAGATGCCGGGCAGGGTCAATAGCTGTTAGGGAGTATTCGCGGTGATACATGATAAATTCCACGCAGATGGTCATCTGCAAGGATGAAGCCGTCTAGTCACCACTCGGAGAATCATTGAAGCTTTTCCTGAGAGAGATGTTTCCGCCGGATGATAGATCGCATATGTGCTTTTCGTACTCCGATGTAAGCTGAGTCGAACTTTGACTCCGGCAAGGCGATCGGACGAAGAGCGGCCCGCTGCAACATTATTGTCGCCATCGTTGATCGCGACCAGTCGTCCTTCCCAATCATGAGCACTACACTCTCGTCAGACGACGATTATGCTGGCTTGCTGGATCGCTACGATGTATTTATGTTCGACTGCGACGGAGTCCTCTGGCAAGGCGACGAACTGATCGATGGCGCCGTCGAGGTCCTGGCCATGTTGCGTCGAAGAAGTATGTACCCTCCATCGTGGCCCCCGCTTCGTAACCCATCGCGAGCCTGACTGTTCACCGCCGTGATGGAATATTCACTACAATCACTGAATTTCGCTTGTTTGGATCCACCTGGTTGATTTTCACCGCATGTCACTTGGGCCCGATGCACTCCCAGAGAAGCAGATTGTCTTTGTGACAAACAACGCCACGAAGTCACGGAAAACTTACAAGAAGAAGTTTGACCATCTGGGTGTAGAAGCTCATGTGGTGAGAGCAAGGGTCCATCGTCACCTTTACTTTTACCCATGAATGTACTTGCCCGCTTTCGTAGGACGAAATTTATGGATCGGCCTTCGCATCTGCTGTCTACATCTCGTCCGTCATAAAGCTTCCCAAGGACAAGAAGGTCTTCGTCATTGGCATGGAGGGAATGGAGGAAGAACTCCGCGACGAAGGTATCTCTTACATTGGTGGAACAGTTGCGTGTGTTCGCGTGGCACCATTGAAAGTTATGTTAGTTCACACTTCCGTTGCAAGGATCCTGAGGACTGCACCTTCGAACCACTTTCTCTCACGGAGTTCAAACCCGATCCCGCCGTCGGCGCGGTCATTTGCGGACTCGACACCCATATGACTTACAGGAAGCTTTCAAAAGCCTTCCAGTATCTTACCCGCAACCCGGGATGCCACTTCTTGGCATCGAACGAGGACAGCACGTACCCTGTAGCCGGAGGACGTTTGCTCGGGGCTGGTGCCATCAGTGCACCATTAAGGTTCGCCTTGGGAAAGGATCCAATTTCGATCGGCAAGCCTGCAACCACAATGCTGGATTGCATCAAAGCCAAGTAAGTCGTCTTGTCAATAATGAGCATGTTTGCCACGTACTGAGAAGACACCCTCGTAGGATTGACTTCGACCCCAAGCGCACGATAATGATCGGCGATCGTTTGAACACGGACATCCTTTTCGGCCAAAACGGGGGGCTTGCAACACTTCTCGTCTTGACGGGTTTGTCGACCGCTTCTCTCGCTAGCTTGTCTGACGGCAACCCTTTTCCAGGCATCACGTCTGAAGCGGACATTAGTGGACCGAATGCATCGCCAATAGTCCCAGACTTTGTCACACGCTCGATAGGCGACCTGCGAGTCCTAGAAACGTTGAATTGATTAGCCATAGACACGTCGCATGTTTACATCTAGAACTGAGATGATGGTAAAGATATTAACGACATTAAGAGGCTGAATCAATCACGAAAGTGACATCGCGTGAGACATCGTGGGTACTTAGAGAAGCCTTTGAAAGCTGTAAAAGACGGTGGAATGCATGCATGGATTCATAGTAAAGTTATGTTGCATACAGGTCATAAAACAAGGCAAATGCTGCGATATACCATCGGTGGTGCGACACGATTGTGCGGAAAAGATCATTTATTTTCGGACGGTCTTCTGCTGCGACTTGATGACCTTCTTCACAATCTTCGCCTCCTCCACTAGGAATGCACGGAGGATACTGGGAGATAGTCGGTACCTGTTGAACGTGAAGAATGGAGGAAATGCTCACCGTGACTTCACACAAGAGCCACACCGTGAGCCGCCGTATGCACGGCAGATAGTCTTCTGACGCTTGGAGATGGTCGCATACTGACGCGGTCGGAGGGCAGGGATCTATACGAGGACAGATACGAGATACCGTAAGCGATTATCTTCCTGATAGAGCGAATAAGGCGTACTCCTGGAAGACCGACACCACAGTCACCGCATTTTGGCCCGCTGGCGGGCTTTTTGAGGTGGTGATATACGAGTTTGCCACCAGGGGTCTTGACCACTCTCCGGCGGTTGGAGGTGGTGTTGTAGGGAGTGCGCTTGCGAAGAGTAACACGTTGGGCCATCGGGTGAACTGTTGGTGTACATTAGCATCTGTGATCCTGGTTCGCGCCACCGCAAGCCCGCAACGCCAACGAGCCCCCCACAAGGCCCATCTACCCGCATCCCCTCCACTTCCTCCTGGCCTCTCATTACCACGGCATAGATCCCATTTCGCACTGTCCTCCCAGATAGAAATTTTGCCAGTGTAGTACTCACATTGTCCGGATTAACGGGGTCTAAAGAAGATATAAATCATAGAATTAGCAGGCAACTCAACGAAAGGACAGCATAACGACGTACCTTCTTGTTCTTGAGGATGTCGGGGCCGGCGTCGAGGTCAATACTATACTTGTGCCTAAAGTGGTCGGTGGCTTGGTACTGGATAGTTGCATCGGCGAATACCGAGCGCCCATGCTGGATAGCGCTTCACAACAGTATAACGATCACGTGTGTTCCAGGCTGTTCCAGGAAGTAAATTGCCCCGCCAGTATCTTGGTCCATCTAATGCTCCAACGACCCAGCCATTGCCCAGGCATGTTGGAAGCATAGCATGTGCAATAAAGCTGTATTCGCCCTGGTTGAAGTATCCAGCCAGGATTCAAACTCCTCATCCCACGGACGATAAACCTGGAAAGAAGTTTTTCGGAGTCCTTTTCGCACAAATGAGGAGTCGACTTCGACAATTTGTCTAATTTAACATTCCCTTGTTCCCTTGGGTCGGCGGGCCGCAGACCATTGTGAAAGCAGCTGACGACGTGTACCCAGTGTCCGCACCACACCACGTTGAATAGAATCAGAGACCAATCGGTTGCCTCTAGGGTATGCCTGGGCGCAGCCACAATCTGAAATTGTCTTTTTTTATAGAAACAATCCCAAGGCCGCTTCGTAATTTTACGTCGAGCCCCACCATCAGACCTTGAGGAGGCACATCGCCAGAAGCACCACCCTTGTAAGTCCCCCGGCGTTTTTACCAAGCGAGTGATAGATTGGCACCCAACAAGTCGGCTACTAATTTTGTTGGTGGTCTCAGGATTGCCATCTAATAGTCTTCTCCGGGCTTCCTGAAATTTTTGATGGACTCCCGCCAGATCCCAGACGGAAATCGTATACAGCATTTCTAAAATTGTGACAAGGAGCAATTATCATGGTACGAGTCGTTCGCGGAACTTGTCTTTAGATAGATTTGCAATTATCGCTTCGCCACAATGATGATCTATAGTGCCATACGGACTTGGTGCGCACCGTTCTTCTTTCATCATGATCTGTCGCATGCCGCTGTTAGAGAGCATAGACTCGGGAAAAGTATGACAAGGGAAACGCCCCCTATCTCCTTTTGGGTTTACTAGCTTCAGCTGCCAGTTGTTGCCAAGTTTCGCTTGCAAGTGCCATTCACTTCACAGTGTCACTGTTCTGTATTCCTGAACACGCGAATGGCCCCAAAGCACAAGGGGGGCACGCGGCCGGCGCGTCCGCCTCCAGATCAATTCGCGTTGGACTCCAAACTCTCGGTGTCGCCCATGAAATTCCCCTTCGCCGGCTACACCTCCATTGTGGGTGTGCATTCGACACTTTTGCTATTCGTGGCCCTCTTTCTACCGCGAACAACGATTCTCCTTGACCCTTCTCTCGCACCAAAGCCGGTTGCGAGCCAACTGACTTCTCGGGACAAGCCGCAGCACCCATTTCTCGCGCCGCTTACGCTGAATCCGACATGGACAATGGCGTGCGTATGTGCCGGGGCTGTGGTACTTCAAGCCTGGTGGGGCGGCTGGATCAGAAGATGGTGGATCGAACTGGTCGTTCTAAATGGCACTGACGACCAAGTCGAAAAAAGGGACAAAGTGATTCAGAAGAAACTCAAGGTAAGGCAAAGAGCGACGGGGTTAGAGCTATTCGCGGCGGTATTGAGCTTGTCTGACGATTACTCTGCACCAAGGATATCCGAGACGGATGGATTGCTACTCTACTGGCCTCAGTTGCCTTTCATATCATCCTCGTCCTCTTCGGCGCGCCCATCACTAGGTACGTGGCGACTAAGTTTCGGCTCTTGAGGGGAAACGCTGAGGCCTTTCCAAGCCACGTCCTCCAGACATATCTCCTCGGGCTTCTACTATCCATCATGGTAGTTTTTCCCCCTGCTTACACGCTAGGAATTCCTTTCTCAAAGGGCGATACGGAGTCGTTCGTGATTCGCATGACATGGGTTCGCCTTTTCGCCGAATTTTCGTAAGTTACCGAACACTACAGCACCTCCACCACCTACCATCACCATCACCACCTCCACCATCAACGCATTCTCATAGAGCGCCATCCCCGATACTGACTTATTTTTGGCTTTTCTCTCGCTAGATCAAGAAATTCTGTAGAGAGAGCGATGGTATACCCCGCGCTCGGCGCTGTTGCAGGAAGTTGGGTCGGTGTTATCCCAATTGCGTTGGACTGGGACCGTCCATGGCAGGTATGCAGTGATAAACTTCTTTTTCGCTGATGCCCGGCCTCATGTTTCGTTGCTCTCAGGCGTGGCCACTAACACCTGCATTCGGCATTGTCAGTGGATATGTCATCGGATCTATCGCCGCACTAACAGTCAGCGGTACAATCAACCTTGCCGATGAACATGTACGGGCAGTCAAGTCCAAAACCCAATAGAAAACGTTGATTTGTGATCTCCAAATGGCAAACGGAGTCTCTGGGACATGCGTTTTCGTGTTGGTCGGAGGTTCTCTAGGAAGCCGGTACTCTGCCCGTTCCCATATCCAAGTCCCTTCCGATGTTGATTTTCTGCCAGTGTGTGAGCCTTGCGAGCACCAGAATACTGGGTAGACGTTCCCTTGCAGGTTCCACAAACAGGCCGAGTTCACACCTCTGGCACGAACGTGTTGATACGAAGACGGCGTTTTGCAAATGCGGGATATCTGACGACAAATGAGAAGCTCGATATATGTTATTGGGCCGCTACTGATACGACCGCTACAAGCATACAAGCATATGCGATTGGCTGATCAAGATAGTAATAGTACAAAACTACGTAGCAGATATGAATTGCAACAATAAGGAATCCATATACAATGAGTATTTAGAATTAGCATATGATATCAATGTCCGTAGCATCGTCGACGTCGTCTTCAAGATCGTTACTGCTGGTTATTGTTATGATTTAGTTGTTCAGAAAGCGTCCCTTCCACCCGGTCCTGGTCGACTCGTGACGTCCCGCTCATCAAAATCCGCGAACGGGTTTTCTTTATCGTCCTTTCCACCGATGAAGTCACCGCTGTCGCCCGCACCGTACCCCGGGGGCTTGCCATCATACGGTGGTACAAAGGTTTCGTCACGGTGTTGTGGGGGTGGCCCTGGTGGAGGTGGGTATTGCTGAGGAGGTTGAGAATAGCCTAGGTTGGGAACGGCGGAGGCATTGTACGGGGGGTTGTAGTATGTGGGGTAGCCGGCAGCACGAACTTGGCTTGACGGGGCACGGGAGGCGTTTGCTGGACTCGACGGGTCCAGTACCTGTCGATAATACGCGAATGCGATCGAGGCGAACATGCCGGCAAGGACTAGATGAAGATTTGGTTAAAAGTAGCAGGAAACGGCGGTGTCAATGCGTACAAAGTATGATGAGGAGTGAGACTATCTCTCCCCAAGAATCGCGATCCCAAGCACGTCGACACCCTGGGCGATGGTCAATCAAACTATTTCACTACATGTTATGGGGGAGCGTACATCGATCTGCCTCCTCTGGGTTGATAGTATCGCTGGTGATTGGTCCGAACAATCCATAACGCTATGATGTGAGTTGCGGTAAGCAACCAGTACAACAAATACACATCAGAAGTACTCACGAATACAATTGTTCGACCGTTAGTCGAATCCGAGCACTCCTTGATCAAGACGTCCTAATGTGTTCGTTGAATCAATTGTCTGCCCGACATGATAGCACCGGACTACACACCTTGAACTGGAAGTGTATGACAATACGCATGATACCGGCGGCAAGAACGATGACAAAGGCCAGCACGGAGGCGAGGGCATAAATTCTGACAAGAGCTAGTTTTTGCTGAGATCGGCCGCGTTAGTGCAAGAGGTCGGAGAGATTGCCTTGCCAACATACCATAGCCGATCCAACAACGCCTATTATTTCAATGACACAAACGGCCATATACAGTGCGCCCAGCGCAATGGAGAATGTTGACAGTTGGGGGTGTTCTGATAAACAATTAGAGAAAGACTCGGCTAAAGGACATCGTAATACGCACCTGCTTTTTCAATGTTGATTGCACGGAAGAAACCAATCTGACAGGCAACATGTTAGGGCGAATGACCGTCAGACAATGCGTAGAATACATACGGCTCTGTAAATGAGTGGTTCAGTAAAGGTGTAGGAGACTATCCGAAGAGAAGCCACTCACGAGAAGAGCGACCATAGTGCACCGAGGAATGCGACTGGTTTGGGTCAGCAATCGTCCGTACGTCAAAGGGGAAAGGACACGGACATAGCAATACAAACGGCCTTAGTGTACGTTTATAGTACCTCGTCACGAATGCATACGTCGGCGGCGGGCCTACAGTAAATAGGTTTTGGTCAGTCTTTGTTCAGGAGGAGCGCCTCTCGCCAAATCCCAATTACCTAACAGCAATTAAGAGATTAGTTAGATCTCTGCAGACCGAACGTTTCACATACCTTGTGGAGGAGCAGGTCTACTGTAGTCCATGGAATTTAGGTTCGTTACAAGTTTCGGTGAGGAGGGTTTCGTGCGCAGCGTGGTTGTGGTTAAGAAGTGGAAAGTGGCAGTGCGAAGGGCGTCACAATGGGAATGGGAGCAGTGTGCTTGTCCGTGTTTGGTTCCCGCAGCAACGGAAACATCTAGAGGCGGGCGGTTGGCGCTGGCGTTATAGTTGGCGCGTGCCACTCATTCACCAAGCTACCAGTTCGCGGTTACTTCCACGATGTTCGCATCTCACAAGCATCTTTCCGTCGGTTATGATGGGAATGATGCAACCGGGCGTATGTGTATCTAAACCAAAATTATACCTGGCCGTTGGCTGTACTACGCAGTCATGCAACATTATCATGCATTATTTCGATAGACTACGGAATTCAAAGTCAAGGCGTGACCCATGGCCAAGCTATTACAAAGGCACAATATCCAAACCGATGCATTTGACTGCGAGCTGGTAATGGCACCCGACGAGTAAGTATCAATCACACCGAGGCTATGCGCGACGATCGCGTGCACGCAACAAATTGGGGATACTAACCGTTTCAAAGGTAAGCAAGGAATCAGCACAGGATCTAGTCCATGGGCGACGACACGAAACGGAGGCCGGGCTGATTGCGCCAGCTTTCTGTTGCACCACCACCATCGCCGTGCTGGACACCCACCACCCTAGAGTCTTCTGGCAGGACCGCAACGAACATTCCCTACTAGATTCGAATCCACTTTCTCCTACTAGCCTCCTTTCATCATGTCGACTCACAGAATGGTCCGACCACCACCCTTGCACTTGCGCTGTGAGTCCCACACTAATCTGACTTGCAAGTTACAATCAACACACTTAGTCTGACATGCTGCGATCACAGTTGACAATCGGTACTCCCACCCAGGTTCGCAGACTAACAACCATCCACATACCACCGACATCCCCAATCACCGACTGTCATATCTGACTGCATCCGTGTATGATCTCTTCTATGTAGCACTTCGAAGGACCGAACCGCGTTGTCCTACACTGACATGCACCCCCACCTTCTCCCGCATCTACACCTTCAGCTGGCGCGCTCCTGTTATACTTGGTTAGTATCTTCGAATGTTCCGGTATCACCCCTTAATGAACGATAATGAACTGATAATGAACGACAAAGTTTCCTCCCTCAACGTCCTTCGATATCTAAATTCGTATGTCTTCATTCCCAACCCCCAAGCTTCCATGCACGCCGTTGATCGCATCTCCTTCATCTTGCATCTTCTAGTGCCGTCAGTCCCCCGTCCTAATAACACATCACATCTACATATGATCTGACTCGAAATTTTATCGAATTGCCCAAAAACAGATCAGCGCTTTCAACGACTTCCATGTCGACAAACACCGTGCGCTTCCGCTTCCTTCCATTGCCTCAAGGATCGCATCCGTTGACCAGTGCCTGTACAGTTGGCTTCTCCGAGCTCGCCATCCTCTCCTACGTCACCACCATAATATACATCACGCTGTGCACAGTGGAGCTATTCGGGAGCGTCGTCAACCTCCTACCAGTACGTCTATCTGACCACGTTGATTCAACCTCGGTGCCCTAAAATAGATCTTAGCGCCGTTTACATCTAATCGAAACATACACTAGGCTGGTGGATATATCCGCCATCCTGGTAGCTGTTGCTGGCCTCACATATTCGGGCACGTACCTCGTATACAAGGTTTGTCGGTCCCCCGGTCTCTCGATCATGTACCTGTTCCTTGTGCTCACGAGAGATAGGATGAGCTCATCAGCGAATGCGTACACTCGAGCATACATGACGAGGGGTTGCTAAGATCCACTTTCGTGAGTCTCGTCTCCGGTATATGGTATATGTTTATTTACCTTCCTCCTCTCTCTTAGCGCCTTAATCCATGGCCTACTTCAAACGATAGCGGAGGTACGTTCTCGTGGAATCGCTAACCCATCCCTCACTCACGAATCATGAAGCGGTAGATTGCACGTCTGCCTATTCCGCCGACACCCTCACCCACCTTCTCGCACTCCCTATATCTTTTCTCCTCCCCATGATCCTCCAACTCATTGTCGCGCACACCTATTACCGCCAATCCACCGACCCTCTTCACAAATCCAATCTTTGCCACCAATACCAGCACCCCAACAGTCACACCGCAACACACCCTCCACGCTTACCCTCTTCCTCATCATCCAACGCCACCCAGGTTGGCTGGCTACACTTCCCCAGCCAATCTCCCTTCGCCCGTCTACGCGCCATGCTCCCTTGGCATCGACGTACCTTCTTCGGTTACCAACGATTATCAACAGAACCACACACGCAGCGTCAACACGATCACATCAGCCTACACAAGCTGCAGTCCGTACCCTCGTTGCATCCGATCAAAGAGGCTCCGGAGGTCCCTTCCCCTGTGTCCCCTGAAGCGGGCCTGACCCCTGGGCCACCGAGTTTTGGTGGCGGCCACGGGTACAATCTCCACAACGGCCACCTATCTGCGTTCACTATCGGAAGCCTTGACACTGGAATGGAAGACGACGCGTTCTGAACGAAGACGGTGTCTATGCTGGAAGCTGCGATGTTCGCTTGCCCGCCAGGAACCGAACTAAATTCGTGTATTATCAGCCTATTTGTGTTCTGTACTATTCGCTCGTAACTTATTTTATTTAGAAGCCATCTGCGAAGTCTTCGGGATGATGGTGGACGAGACCGCCAAAGACCGCACAACTTTCATCGTCTGGAACATTGACTGCAAATTACTCTTCGTCTTATGAAGCGAGCATCCTCTTGACCGAAATTCGGCCATGGGTTCAACCGTCCAATCATACAATTTCCTGCCGAGGAACGATCCGTGAATTGGTTTCACATCTGTTGGGAGATTGAAAGCTCCGAAGATGCGCGTAGGAACATTTTGAACGCTCGGCAGAGTTCATGGGGCCCTGCCTTAATCCCTTCCACCTCGAACTAGGGTCTAAGTTGCGAGCAAATCATTTCAGAGGTTGCATGGTTTTGTAAGTGAGGAACATCTGAATAATTTACATATTTTCGACACAGTGGTTAATGACGCCACGTGGGAGGAAGCCCTCTACGACGGTATGATTAATGCGAAGGGTAACAAAGGTCGAAGAATGGAAATTAGAGTGCGAGGGCGGCGAGACCGAAGGCAACCATGCCAGCAACAGCGTTGGCGCTCTGCGAGACAGCTCCGTTGGAAGTTTGAGCAGGGGCAGCGCCACTTCTGCATAACAATCAGTACGCATATATTTAGCAAAATGACTGAAACCGGACATACGATGTAGTGGAGGGGGTACCAGTGACTGACACGGACGCAGTTGGGGCCGTGGGTGTCGCAGATCCAGAAACAGAGGAAGAACCACTGGAAGAAGGGGCAACGGAAGGAATGCTGACCGAGACGCCCTTCACACTGATGTCAGGAAGAATTCACGGTGATAACGGAAGAACGTACTGCAGCGCCACAGAGACCTTGGGCAGCTTGAGTAGCAGCCGCGATCTGGTCGGCGGGGCACGCGGTGAGGATGCACTGAGCAGTTGAACTGATGAATGCATTGTCGCGGCAAAGGCAGGGGATGTCAGTTTGGCTGCAGGAGCTGCCGCTCGTCGAGGACAAGCATGTAAGTGCACAGCCTATGAATTGTGGTCCCCATCAGCGTTGCGCTGTTGAACTCTGTGTGAAACTTACTGGGGAGGTCCTGGGCTCTGGCAACGAGGGAGAAGGCGAAGAGCGCGACGCTGAGGACTTGGGTGAACATGTTGTCGTGAGAGGGACTGGTGATGGTGATGGGGGGGAAGAAAGAAGAGTTTCAGTCGTGTTACGGTCGCGCTTTCTTTATATATGATTTTCAGGCGACTAGGGTCCCCCTGAACTGGATGGAAATCATGATCTGTATCTCAAGCTCGTGATGACATCATCTCATCATGCCAAACCATCCCTTCTTTCGCGTTTTGTATGGAATTGAAGTTCCACGACCACGACGGGATGTGATGCACATCAAAAAGATCTACAAAATCTCAGAATACGGTCTCATTTTCCTGCGAGCAGACCGTCCATTTCGTAACCGACAGCTTAGATTTGAGCCTTATGCCAGTGGTGGGGGCAAGTCTCCATTCTACTGGCACATCGCGTGTAAGGAAAAAATCAGCTGAGAATGATCAGCGGAATACCGCACCACTTCGAAGACATGAATGGGCTTCCTGCTTCCACATTGACCACCGGTCAGCCAGTTGAATCGCCTATACGGAGCTCTACCCCAGGGTCCCCATATTGCAGCATGTGGGTACTTGTCAGCTGTTGTCACCGACACCATGTCAGTTGAATCATGGCGGCGCATGATAGTTGCACTTGAGTTGCACTAACACTGTTGACGTTGGTCAATGGACATTGCACAGCTGGTGATAAACTTCGCAGCCGATTGATTTATATATCGGCTCAAATTTTTCCATGAGTTCGGTGGAGCGAGAAGGTTAGCAATTTAGGTGAGCAGATGGGTAGATGATAGATGGTGGCAAGTGATGTTTCAACCCATTATGATAATAATACGAATGCTTCCTAGAACAAACAAATATGCCATACATATATGAATAATGTATACGATGTACTGCTTTCACAAGGGACAAATGGGGCATTTATACCCAATGGTAGGGTATGTAATCATCTTCCAGATGACTTATAAGGAATAGATAGATGTCATGCTCTATAGAGCGAGGGCGGCAAGGCCGAGCGCGGCGATTCCAGCAAATGCGTTGGCACCGACTGAGGCGGCGGCGTTGCTGGTAGCAGCGGCGGCAGCAGCGCTAAAAATGGGAGCTTAGAATCACAAATTAATTCATCAAGAGAGAAATACGACGTACGATGATGAGGTTGGTACGGTGGCGCTGGCAGCAGCTGCGGTCGAAGCACCAGAAGAAGCTGCAGCAGACTCGGGGAGATCGAGAGTAATACCCTGTGCGATCAATAAATTAAGATACCGCCGTCACGATGAACGGAGGGACAGGAACGTACGGCAGCCTGGCAAAGAGAGATAGCAACACCACGAGCGGCCTCAAGTTCGTCAGCAGGACAAGCTGTGTTGAGGCAGGTCGTGGTGGCTGCGATGAACTCCTTGCTCCCGCAAAGACACTTCATGTCGTTCTGATCGCAACCACCCAAGGTTGATGGCGAGGCAACGCAACCCATGGCACATGCTACAATCATCTCATAAGAATGGTACATTGACCGATTGTAGGAAACCACGTACAAGGAATGCTCTGGGCAACGGCAGAGGCGGCGAAGAGGGCAACAGCGGCGATGGTATAACGCATGGTGGACGTGTCGAAAAAGAGGGAACGGCGGGGAGGTAAAAAGGAGTGAAGAAGGAAAGTGATTAGACAGGAAAAGGACGTCTGAGGTCCACTATTTTCAACATAGGCACTTTATACATGTCAGGACGCTCGTGGTGGCATATGAAATCAAAGTGTGCAGGGCTTGGAGTTGATATAGCTCCTAAACTGAATGATCGTCCAGGCTCGCCCCTGGTATTGATGTTTCGTTGCTCACATGGCGCTGGTATCTCAGCGACCTTCGACAGGTCCCGTCAAAATGTGGTTCTTGGCGCGTAAAATTGCAAAACAGCGAGACGAGGCTCAGTTGAGACTCTCGCTGGAATGATCACTTCCGCGATGTAAAAGAGGCTTTCGTGTAGCGAGACTTGAAGAAATGAAATCAAGAGCGCGTCTAGATTTTTGGATGTAGATATTTCAAGATGCTTCCGATTCCGATTTACTGTTAGCGACGGTCAACATATCAATCTCCCGCTACCATCATGGCGCTTACCTTGTCGGAGAGGAAAATGAATAGGGGCAACGCAATAGGAGCTAAACGGCAAAGGCCGAAAGACTGTAAAGTACCTGGGTGGCGCCCAAACCTTAAACGATTTTGAGACCAAACAACACCAAAGCGTGAGCGATTAAGCAAGGTATCAGGTTTTGAAGCGGAACGACACTCACATCCTCAAGACTCAATGGTACGTCGAACGTATGATCCTACGAAAGATGCGGTACTGACCTTGACTCTCTCAGGCCCCAGCACAAAAGAAAAAGGTATACCGCTTGTCGTAGAGGCTACCATATCACTCATGGACGTTAGACCGGCGGCAAGACCCGTTCAGCTCTCCAGGACGTTGTAACCCGGGAGTACACAATCCACCTACACAAACGCGTGCACGGCCGCTCATTCAAGAAGCGCGCCCCGTGGGCAGTCAAGTCTGTCGTCGAATTCGCACAGAAGGCGATGGGCACGAAGGACGTACGGGTTGACCCCAAACTCAACCAGGAGCTGTGGTCGAGGGGCATCAAGTCCGTGCCACACCGGATGCGCGTGAAGCTTGAGCGTGCGTGATCTGTTATTTAATATATGGGACATTGGGTCTGATGATGGGGTTTCGTGGTGTAGGCAAACGTAATGACGAGGAGAACGCTAAGGAGAAGCTTTTCACATACGCCAGCTTCGTGCCCGTCGAATCTTTCAAGGTGCGTCGCCCAATTTATGCTGTGTTTCTCATATCGATGGTCTTTGTGTAGGGCCTACAAACAACCGTTGTCGATGCTGAGTAAACCAAGGGAGCCTGGTTTCGAGTAGCCCCATTGACCTTCGTCTCGATCGCACACATTTCCCATGCCGCCACATCGATATGCAACTATACGCCCATGTATTCTCCTACGTATGCCTTCTGCATATTCTCAAAAGATATTCTAGGCAGTTTATATGTGTGGGATCGACCGGAGAATCTAGACTGATCAAAGAGCTATGAGCCGTTAAACCCTTCGAGGTGATGTGCACGCTGCGGTTGCTGCTAGAGGTCATCTGAAGATGGCGGCACGGGAATGGCAATGGTGAGAGTCCTCTAACCATGACTGCAGTCCTGACCGACGGCGTCCAACTCGAAACGCTTCTTGCCACCGGTACGCGAGGATTTCCATCACAATCCCGGCATCTTTGGCTCTCCAAGGAGCAGGAATACGCGTGGATCACATTGTCGCGGCAGATTACATCGTTCCATATATCGACGAAGACGCCAATCCTCTCCCTATATAAGGTTCATTTACTTCAATGCATACATGCAGCATCCGTCTATCATGAAGGTTACTGCGCTGATCGCTCTCATAGTCTTCCACGCGCGACTTGGTGCCTCATCTCACTTGAATGTCCTTCGACAGTCTGGTGGCAACGACGGTGTACATCTCGCGATCGGGCCTCGCTGCGGTTCCCTTGGCGGTTCGTTCGCGGATGTGAGCGCTGGAGTTGTACTCAGCAACTACAGAACTATCGTCGCGTTCGGCGTACGTCCTTTCCTTCGACATATTTCACTTTCATGGGTCTCATTCTCCTGCGTCACTAGGACTCGTACACAGATGGCGGTAAACATGATGGTTCACCTTTAGACCCTCCCGTTCTCGTCCCGCCCGATGTACTAGCTGGTGGTAGGTCCACGAACGGCCTTGTCTGGGTGGAACATCTGGCGAACGATGTCAGCGCTACGATCAAAGACTATGCCGTTCGTTCTCGTTGGCTCATTCACTGTAGAGCATCACTCAGTTGTCCGTTAGATCGCTGGAGCGTGTACAGACTTGAGTCTATGGCCTAGCAACCCCAGGAAAGTGGACTTCTTGATGGAGAGTAAGTACGGCTCAACTCCCATGTTGTATGCAAGTCATAACTTTCGATCTCGACTAGTGGACACGTTCTTAGGCCAGAATAACAACCTCGACCCAGATACAACGTTGTACGCGATATTCTTCGGCATCAAGTAAGATTCGCAATCTCTAACGACTAGTGTTTGAACGCTAACGACGATCCAGCGATTTTGGTGATTATAACAGTAGGTCCTGCCATAGCGCTCGCCTCATCCAGACTAAATGTGGCTATCGCAGGCGATGGCAACCATATGCCCCAGGCTGCCCAGGTCGTCCTTGACCAAATTCGAATTCTTTCCTCTCCGCCTACCAACGGTCGTTCATTCCTTGTCGCTGACGTCTATGGGCTCCAGGTCCACTCCACGGACGGAGAACTCTGGAAACAGCAGATATTCGACGGCCTTTCCCAGTTCCACGCGAACAACGGGCTGAACGTAGCGTTCATCGACTTTTCCAGAATTTGGGATGCCGTCCTCAACCCACAGGTTCCACCAGGTTTCAGAGCGTTCGGGTTTACCAGCACAGATCCCTGTTGCGCCGTTTCGCAGTGTACTGTCTCGGGGGAGTGTGCCGACCCGGATCACGCCTTTTATTGGCTCGTCAAGTACGTTCCAATACTATCCACACGACTATCACTAAACTCATTCCTTATGCAGCCATCCCTCCAAGGAGACTCATCGCATCATGGCAGACTACGTTGAAGAAGTGTTGGATAATTGCGCGGTGTAGTGGAGAAATACCCTCCCTGAATACAAAATGGGTATATTATTGGGCAGGTATATACGTTCAAGACCATACATTGTACTACTCTTCGTCGTCTGAAATGACTATTTTTGTCTTCCTCCGCGTGCCAGCAGCCGAAGGTTTGGGACTGCTTACTGGGGAGACAGGAGAAGCGCGCCCATCTCCATCGACAGTGTTACGTGGGCCAACAGATTTCTTAGGCCGTGGACGAGGGCGTGGCTTGACAGGCTCTTCACGCTCAGGACTAGAACGCGACGACCCAACGACCTCAATATCATCGTCACTCCTCGCTCCTCCGTTGTCATCATCACTATCATCACCCTCAGGATTTCCTTTCCTCTTCTTACTCTTCCCTTTCTCAACACCCTTTCTCCGCCTTTTCTTCGTCCCTGTGGCGCGCATCGTCCCCAGTTGCTTGCCAGCTTGTGCAGCATTCCGTTCGGCGGCCTCTCGCTTTTCCTTTTCCTTATCTAAGAACGCATCTATATCCCCATATTCTTCGTCACTGTCCACAATGAACTCAGCAGACTTGAAGTTCTCCTTTTCTTTCTTTTTCCGCTCTTTCCTCTTCGTGTTCCCCTCCTCATCGACATCATCTGTGTGCCTTGCCCGACGGCGGCGGCGTTTCTTTGAGAGAAGTTGACTTGCTCTCCCGCCATTGAGGTCGAACGGCGTCTCCAGGAATTGATCAATGACCTTCAAAGTACGCTGAAGTTCGTCAGGAGTGATTGCGGCAGGGATATACCACTGGATTTCATCCGCCGCTTGGTAAACAGTCAATGAACATGAATATTTGTGTTAATGTTAATATAAAAGACACTGACCTTCATCAACCATGTAAAATTTGGCGAGTCGGAAGAGTAGCTTCAAGTTAGCGTTCTTTGTAGCAGCCGTTGCTTGCTCATCCGATGTGTAAGGAACCACTGGAGGATGTAAATGAGCGCTGGTATTTCCAAAGGTTCGATCTTACATACTGAAGTCAGTGAACTTCGCGAGGGCGTCATTGGAAGGACCCTCCAATCGAGGCTTAATAGCTTCGTCGTCGTCGTCGGACGAGGCGTCATCCGCGTCGGTTTCCTTGACGATCTTCTGACGGGTCGCAATAACGAGCGTTAGAATCTACACGCCAGCAGCAGTCAGAGGTGAGGTCGTGCCAAGATAAATTTTTACCTCTTTCGTCCAATTAATCAGGTCCTTTTGCCCATCTTCTACCAAGGCAGCGATAGCGATACCGAGTTCGTCGCTCCACGAATAGCCTTTCTTGACCTGTACCTCCGGAGGAGGTTCGTCGTCAGAGCTAGCATTTGTTGCACCACGACGTCTTTTAGAACTCTCCTCTGGCTCATAACTGGAGAACTCTTTCCAGTGGCCTCGATTCATCGGGAACCATGCCTAGACAAGTGCCTCAATAACAAGAAAGAAAAACAAGGGATAATAGAATGAAAGTTAACGCACCTCCACGGCGAGGAATGAATCTTTCTCCAGTGCTTTGAAGAACTGCCGCAGAATGTAGTTGATCAAGTTCACGAGATCCTTGTATGGCTGCTCTCGAGGTAGCGTCTTTTGTTCCGCCAGAATCGTCCTAAATAAACCCAGCGTCGAAACCTAGAAACACCCGTGATAAAATTAGGACGGTGGGCTGAGGATCGATATCATCAGTGTGACTCGCATTGAAGAAGAGACCCTCGGCCTTTGCACGCACAACCTGTCGGTGTATGAGCCCGACAATCCTCTTCATCTCTTCTGAGGACGTGAAATCATCATATCGAGCGAGATACGCTAAAAGTGTGCGTGTTATCTCAGAGTTGGCTAGTTTCTATGCAAAGTTAGTGAGCAATCAGAACAGGGATGTTGTGTCCTGACTTACCATCTCGAAGGCCTCGAAGGTGAATATAGTCTCACGAACAACTTCTTCCTCGCTGTCGCTTTTGATTTCTTCGACTTCAGGAACGCCCTCTTCATCTCCTACGCAGAGCGCAAGTATTTTAGTTGATACAATCTCGATTTCCCCGATGCGAGGAACTCACCAGCGGCCTTCTTCTTTCTCCGTTTTCCCACCTTCTTTCTGACATAGGCCTCCTTGCCCTTACTCCATTTCTCCATCATCTTGAAAAGAGTATAGCTGTAGCAAATGCTCGAGTCCAGATACCCAAGTGACTGTGCGCCATCCTTATATGATGCGAGACTGGTAAGCGCAAAATCGAGGACCTCGCCATTATAGATTAGTTGCTGCTGGAGGAGTTCGGCAGCCTCTTTGACCTCCATTGAACCATCGTCATCGCTGTTGACTACGAAAGGGTCGTCCGAGGTGCTGATCGGGGTTTTCGGTTTCATGGTCTCACTACACGACGCCATGGCATCGACGAGAATGAGGATTTGGGTCATGCATTCAATACCGGCTTGGAGCTCAGTCCATAGTTTGGGCTGGGGCCATGTCAATCAAACGGAGAGGGGATAAAGCAGGGGATAAAGCATCCGAACCTTCTCATCTAGCGCTTCTCTCATTCGCCTCAAGACCCACACTATCCATTCCCTCTCAGTGACTTCAGCGATCAACCCAAAGTTCCACCTAGATCCCTCCTTCGTGCGAAGAGCAACAAAGAACTCCAGGAACCACTTCGAGATCACCATAAGGCGTAAGTTATCTTTGTCGCTGATTTTCGCCCGCTCAGAGCGAATGTCTTTCAGTAGTGTCCTGATAAAAGCTAGGATACAATTGGTTGGATTTGCCTGCGGAGTTCGGGGTAACATGTACGTACGATTGAAACACCCCTCTACGAAATCTTTTGCCAGGCTCTTCAATATATTCTTTGCTTCCACGGAGAGGTTATCTTCGCGTGTTAAGGCGTCGACGGTCTTTCCCTTGCGAAACTTTTGTTTCTTCACCATATCCATGATACTGCCCGAATCGTGCGTCAAGGCTTGTTGCCTGTGAAGAACAATCGATCTTGTGGATGGCTCCGCGGGAGGAGCGGCGGCTTCCCCATCAACTTGTCGCTTCTTGTTAGGGTTCAGCTTGACAGCGATGGTAGTCCCAAATCGAGAATGACGGGACGACGCCATTCGAGCAACTGCCTTGCGATTCTGCGCTTCGGCGGCTAGTAGACGATGGAGATTCTCCTTCGGTTGCTATTGAGTGGTTTAGTAAATTTCAGGTTACGGGGGATGGAAACTCGCCTTAGCCTGATCCAACGTCAATGCCGATGGCTTCACACCTCGAAGCAACAGATAAAATATCTCAAGAACGAGTGCGTTCAAGTCGGTGAACATGGGATCGTTCGTGGAGTTTGCAGCGATGGTCACCAGCAGCGCTAGGATGTTCGTATCTTGCAACATCAACACCAGTTTGGTTTGCAACTTTGAGAACTCTGCCTGGTCTGAGCTGAGATGGGAGTTGGAAGGAAGATCCTTGACGAAAGCTAGGTTTCGAATGAGGTGCAATACGACACTGACGATTTGGCCGTCTCTTTCCTTGCGCTCCTTGGGTGGCTTAGCCAAAGGTGGCAGCAGGATTCCTAGCATCGCCTGTAGGACTCCCGGTCTAAGTAACGCGGCTTTGTAGTGGAGATGGCTCAGCAGAAGCTGCGTGTAATCCGTTCCTCTGTCTAACTCATCGTCGAGCTCCTTCAGTTCTTCGGCCATATCAATAGGCCATGTCATCGCAGTAACAAGGTCGGCGCAATAGATTGCTCGCTTATCCTCGACAAGGCCCTTCCCAGCGGTTTCTAGCAGAATGGGCACGAGATCGTTGGGCAAAACGCGTGTATCCCAGAGAATGCGCGCGATGGTACGTTCGTCGTCGGTGTCGTCCTTGCGCCAAAGCTTTTTCAGGTCCTTCAAGCAAGAGGTCACTTCGTCTCCGAGCCTGTATCTCCCATCTTCGCGTCCACCAAGTGCGTCCACGACACGTCGTACAACCGGTTCAAACAAAGCGCGTCGGTCGTACTGGGTGTCGTCGTCTGCATCTTCATCGTCAAAGATCTCTATCACCTCTGGATCAGCCATGATGATTGAACGCGGCGCGTGGCACTTTGGTGTTGGTGAGGTTACTGGCACGCCGAGCGCTTGTTGAACATCAGTCACGAGTGTCCAATCTTACACTTACACTTACTTCCAGTTTACAGTCGAGGACAATCAAAAACATCAAATTTAGGTCGACCTTTTTTCTCCCCTCGGACTTGTTTTCGCACGCGTCTAGTTTGATATTCCGTTGGGTCCGAAGTGATTCTATTGAGCCGTTCAGGCTCCAGTTTTTGGCGGAGGCCCAAGGTTTTGGCCACACTGATCAAGTAAAATAAGTAAAAATAAAATAAAATAAGGAATCAATAGCTGACATTTGCTTCTATCTCATAGTACTATTGCTGGAGCTTGTAGAGTGATGTTGCGCTCACCATATGCTGGGATCCCGAACGGTGAGTACCGTGTGCTGCCAGTGGTGCGTGCGCTCAAGGTCACGGGGGATCCTGCGAAGGATGTGAATTATGAGAGTTGGTTGAGTCCGGTTTTCGGTGTGAAGAGTGCTAGCGCTTGAGCGTCGTTGAAGGAGGCTGGCGTTCTTGGTGCTGGTATTGCTGGTTCATTATTGATATCTCGACGGAAGCAAGGTGAACCCAGCCCATGTCATCCTAGGACGTCGACGCCAATCCCAAAAGAGCCATGTAACTCAGTATTGTTTCCACCTCAAGGGTTGTCCACTGTTTCCTTTTGCTCCAGGTGAATGCCTTTCTGTAGTCCTTTCTGGGTTCGTTTCTCGGTGGCATGGATCAGTGGACTCACAAAGCCGTTGCGACGGGAATAATAAGTTCGACTTGTATGGTTTGTAAGTAAAATATTGACTACGCTCTCAACTCTTCACTGGCAACCTCAAAAACCATGATTACGGCGAGTGAAAGTGGCTACCCGAGCTGCAAGTCATCAATCACCCATGTGTCAATGAAGATTGAATGAAAACGAAGTAAACACTACACAAACGCGAACGTTAAGGTACGGAGACAACCTAAACATTGGCCCTGTACCAATCACTGCTGTCCAGGTCCTTAAAGCTGTTTTCGATCTGGGCAGGACAACCAATCAGCTGAATACTGTCTACGAGCTGCTTCGATACATACCCAGCTAGCAATGATAACAGAAATCTGTGCGCATGAATTTGAATTGACCTCGAGAGTGAAATCGACACCGGGTGTCATGATCGAGATTTCCTTAGAAACACTGTACTCTCCACCCCGACCATCAGGAAGGACTTTCAGAATCAAGAACAACCATGCACGCCCATTGGTTAGGGCTCCGCGTATTATTTTCTTGCTGAAGTCGAGGGGTTAGCGGATATATGACTGACTCGTGACAGGCACTAACTTGACGGCTGCAGAACAGGCGTACATTTCTCCCAGCGCCTGAGGAAGTTGGTGGTAGAGTGATACATCGACGGCTTTTGCTTCCGTGATGAAGAGAACAAAGTCAGAGTGCAGCCGGATTTTTGACAGGAGCGGCTCGCGAATGAAAGAAGCTATTAGACCAAGAAGCATCAGCTCTGCAGAGATCGGGCAAAGATGAGATTCTCACTAGCACGAGTGTCCCCAGCAAACAGAATGGCATAGTCAACGAAACCTTTTAAGGTGGCTTCTTCTTTTCCAACGGTAGCGTTGACAGGTACCTCGAGGCCAAGAACTACTCGCTTGCCTTCGGAAGATCGCGAGGAAAGGATGGCTGCAGCACGGTAGAAAAAGGCATCGATGAACGTCCGAGCACTGGCTTCAGTCTGACGAGATCAGCAGCCAGCGACGAAGCAGTATTGATTCTGGAATTCACCTGGGTGACAGAGGACTGTAAGAGACACAAATGCCTATAGAACGTTTCGTGGGACCACAGCTGGTTTTCGCCAATGACACGCTCCTCGTCCAACCGCCCCGGATTAGCCACGAGTATCAGATGCGGCCCTTCGGTGAGGTGGAGCTTTTCAATTTCCTCTTGCCGAAGACTAGAGAGAGAGAGCACCTAGGGATGACTGTTCACCAAGAATCGAGGGGGAATTGTGATATTCGACGTACTGGGCGTGAGTTAAGCTTTGGTTCTAGCAGCTTCCGAATTGTCTCCACCATATCGTCCACAGGAGTAAGATCCTGACTGTCGTCGTCGTCTGGATTCGCAGCTTCATCCTCGGGAATCGGTATCATCCTCTTGAGTATTTCTTGCACATGAAGGACATTCTGATAGAGTGCAAAGGTATCTCCTCCAGAGAGTCCTGATCGGGGCCGTTTATGCCGTTTCGCCATTATGAGGAATGAAGAACAGTGGCGACCGTCACAGCGTTTGTGACATAAGCGAGCAAGGTAAATCGTCACTAGTTATCTAATCTTATCTCAAGTTCCACGCTTCCCGTGACTGTCGATGTAGGAGGGGTCCACCAGCCCCGGCGAAACGTTCAATACTTGACGACACGGTGAAGTGTTGGGAGTGGGTACATCGGGATGTGCCTATTCCAGACGAGTTCCCCGCACTTGGGTATGCTCTAGGTGCATATCTTATATGCAAGGGGACTAAAATTCTCCTTACTCCTGGGTTGACTATTGAGAGCCTCGATACGGTATGTATTGGCAGTTTCCTTCAAAGTTTCATCTTGAATAATAATCCAGCTCGATTTCTCCGAGCAAGAATTTCGTCTTGTTCGACTTATGCCAGTGGAAACCTTCCACCCAGACAAACCCACAGGGCGCCCTCAGGAAGAGTCCTAGTGTACTCGGCCTCGCCCAGTACTTCCCAAGCATTACCACCGAACCAGCACTTGATCCTTGCAATCTTCGAGCCCGAAAACACATGGTACGTCAGAACGAAGTTCGTTGCCACCCAAAGGCCCTCGATTCGAACTCCTACATATTCCCGAAGACACCCATCCTGGTCTTGGGTATGAATGACTTTCCCAAGGCAGTCGGGGCAGCGGTGCTAGACTAGAACTTAAGTTTCAGTAATACTTTGTGCTGATGGCTTCTTCATGGCTTCTTGTCTACCACAATCATACCTCGACAGTCTACCTCTATCTCATACAGAGAAAACATTATAGTACATTGTAGTCCATCGCTACCCAACCAACGTATAAACTTTAAGAAGAATAACGACAGTACGTAGGCAAGTCTACTCTGACCTTACAAGCCAACTACAGGAACAGATGCCATACCACGGTCATGTCGCAATTTCACTGCGCTGGCTTTAGTCGACGCGTTAGGCATGCGCTCCCAGATAGGGTCGACGTCTGGTCCGTCAAGATCACCAGCACCGTCCCAACCCCAGCACCAAACTACGAATACCGTTTGAGGATGAAAACAGGAAAAAGACGTCACACGTACCGTATTCGGGACCTGGACCGAAGACCAGCGGCTCACCTTCCTCCTCGGTGAAGAGACGATCGTGAGGACCAAACCATGCGCGATCTTGCGGGTCAGTGCGAGGATTGTCTGGAAGGCCGCCTAGTCGCTTGAACCCACGAATAGCGGTGAGATTACGACGGGCCGGGTGGATGATGTCGAACACGCGCTAGTTGAAGTGAGGTTCGTCAATCGTCAATCAACTCGTAGATGAAGAGGAAAAACCTACTCTGTCGTAGGCCAATTTCACTCTAGGGACCATCATAATTCGCCCGTAGCCTGCTTCCCAGTAGTCGTTGCAAATTAGACTACACTCACTGGCACTACATTCACCGTTGGTAATCCGCGCCATTCTGAAACGCACATGAGGAGGCTCATAGAATGGTGCCGGATCGAGAACGGCGATACCATTCCAACAACTCTGCACTTGTACTGGGAGATGACGCTGGAAGCGCATGGAGGAATCTGCGTGGTGAAAGATACTTTCGAAGGGAGCGTTTTCTAAAGCGGTTCCATTGATATCGCGGGCCACCCAGTTGTCGTAGAATACAGGCGCCTGGATTTCGTCATGATACATATAATCGGCTGCACATGTAATACCCGCGTTGTTGTTCCTCGATTGCCAGACGAGCTCCAGAAGGTCGTCGACACAGGGGAGGATGTCGTTCATGAAGATGATGGAGTCAAAGTATTCACCCTCCGAATCGCGGAGCTCGTGCAAAGGGACAAACGCAGCGTTTCGCACCTCGGCAAGATATTCAATACGATGATTGAAGGCACCACGTGTGCGCTGAGAGGTTCGGATAGTAATGCGCATGCCGAGTGAACGGGTCAAAGCATCGAATATGCGCAACAAGGCCTTCGTTTGATCGGTGGAACCGTTCTCGTATATGGAAATGAAGACGTTGTGGTATCCGAGGATTGCCGCGACGCGAAAGAGGGTTGCGAAGAGGTCAGGGATTACGTCGAACGAGTTATAAAGGTTAATAGCGAAGAAGTATTTATGCTCGGTCAAGTCCTGGTCGCTAGCTTTGTTACGAGCATACAGTGGTTGCTGAGCAGAAGACGTTGTGAAAACCGAGGAAAACCAGGACGGGTTCTTCGGAGACTTGTGGCCTATTAATGGGGCATATCGCTCGTATGTCTGTTGCCAGTACATTGGCTGGGAGTTGCGAGTGCATTCCTTCGTATAATGTGGCGACAGAGACGTGACGAGGTCGAGTACCCGGAGTCGCTGCTCGAGGGTCGGCAAAGCTATCGGCTGGCGGGTTTGCTGGCGGGATTTCGTATACGCAATCGGGCTTGTAGAAAAGAAAGTCGGCTGGAATCGTGAAACAATGAACCCGAATATAATGCCAATCAGTAATGCAAGCGGCGTCGGGATCCTGCGTAATTGTTGCAGGATTGTGGTGGGGATTTCGCCAGCTGCACTGCGACTACGCTCCATGGTGTTTTAGCAGGAGATTTCCTTCAGTTCTGTACAGAAAATGGGGACCAGCTATATAGTTTTAGTGCTCATCTCGACACGCGTTGATTCCGCACTCACCTTTGTTGCTGCTGTTGAATCCACCAGAAGACAGCTCACCCCCTGGCCTCTTGAAACGAAAGTGTCCGCTGCTCTTGCCTCTTGCCCAGCCAAATACGAAGCAAGTCCGTTCTCAACTTCTCTCGAGGACGTCGAAGTTGTTGTGATCGCCAGGGTCCCCGGTCATCAGAAATCTTTGGTACTACAAGTGCCCACGCACAGACCATCTTTGTTTCGCGCTTCCGAATAGCAACCGAACAGTACTTGGTCTGACGTCTCGTCAACAGGGCTTCAAGACTCAAGCACTCAACGACCTGCAAGCTCAACGACAATGTCGACCGTCCCTCGTACTGGTTTGCCAAACACTCATTTTACGCAAAGGGCCTGGCCTGGCACTGCAATGAGGAAGGCTACAAAATCCTCAATGCCCTGACAATGAATCCAATTCGAGTTTTGCCGTTGATCCCCGCCTCAATTCCGTCCTAGGAGACGGATCGGTGACGTCCGTTCATGAGCGGAATTGGTACTTCATTGCTGCTAGATCTGATTTGGATGTGCGCCCCATTCCTCGGTCGGGAAGGCACCCTAGATTCTGGAATGTGGAAAGCAGCCGACATTGTATCTCATTGCTTCTGATGATTCTTCTGGCCGAGCCACATCCTCGTGCTGTGCATAAGTTCTTACCTCTGCAAGAGCTACGTTGATCCGACTGGATGGAGTCAGCCTCGCGACTCGAGCCGTCGACCTTCAAAGGTCCACATGGGGCGGACAGCTTCAGGAATACTGCATACTGGCCGTCGACATTCTCATTGTCGTTAGTATACTGATTCGGATTGTTCGGACTGTTTATCGCAACGCCTCTCCTTCCAGCATGGTGACTCGCCAGTGGCCACATCCCCCGGCGCAGCGAACTTGTCCTAAATTACAGAGTGAACCGATGTAGAGCTGTAATATCTCTTCACATGGCGAGCCTTTCGACCTCTACGCCTCATCTACGGTGACTTAAATACAAGGCCCAATGCCCCGCTTCATGTCATCGTCGGAAGTCCTAATCATCAAAATCGTAATCAAACAATCAACGAACAGTGAGTACCCACTACACCTGCCTAACAACAGCTAGATAACCTCTTTTTTTGTACCAATGGAGCAACAGATTAGCAAATATGCCACAGAAATCCACCTTCGTCCAAAACTTCAAGGGTTTATTCACCCCCCGGCCCCACCAAAACGACTCGCACCCAAGCAGTAACGCTGGGAACAACACTTGGAAAGCAAGGAATTTTCCGAGAGGACTGAACTGCTCCAAGTGCAACGAACCGCTTAATCAATCTCCGACCCTCTGTCCGGCATGTGGCGCGTATATGGCATAGGACTATCCGCGACGCGCTGACCAGGATCTCCCCCTCTACCTCTAACTCATGTTATAATAACGGCGTGTTATCAGCTACATATACGCCTAGTGTTTACTTGGCTATCCAGGAAGGACAGGGAATACTTGATACTTGATGCTCCCGTAGCCATCTTGACTTTGGATGAATTTATGCCATTATACTCGGTCGTGCATAACCGCAAAGCTGGTCAATATTTAACGCGAACCCTTTGGCGGCGTGACCTCAGATCTGGCCTCCCCCCCGTAGGATCACGACTTCTCAATCTTGGATACCCTACTGTAGCTACATTAGTGGCGAACGCTCTTATCCATATCTAGCCTACAGGCTACAGCACCCAAAAGTAAACTACATTGACCTGATAACACAATTACGCCAAAACGGGCGCTTTGGGAGTTCTTCTAACGCTCGGCCTTTACAAAGAGGGCGAGTGCCTTGCTTGCTGACGTTTGTCCAACTTGAAACTATTCACATATAGCCTGCTAAGCTCCCGTGTCTTGCGAATGTGTCATTATACCAGTGTTTCGTTTACCACACCCTTTAGCTGCGCCTCGACGCCGATGTTGAATATAACCATTGCCATTGCCGTTGCATCTGTTGTTGAACTCACCTCCACTCACGTACTGCGTAGCAGCGTACTAGGTTAATATTGGGTATCTGAGCCACGGAATCCACGAGGCTGCATTATGTGAGAGTGAAGTAAACAACTGCACAAGGTGTTTCAGTCTTCCTCTGGTACGTATTCTCTCTTAGTTAGACATCCTGAACCTCTTGAGTGCTCTTGCTGAGCGGCTTGGGACAGGAGTATGAGAAGCGCCCGTCTGACGCTCACTTGCTGGCAGCCGAACACTCGGACTCTGTCTCCATAACTCTGGCTATGCGAACTCTACCCTGAACAAAAACGACCCCAAAATACGTTTCTTTAACAACTGAACGACGCGGGCGCGACGCCTTACAGAATGACTGGATTCGCAAGTCTCCCCATCGCGGACGAGGGCGCGGGCCACGACGATCCAATGCGCGAATTCGGTGGTGTATCCAAAATAATAGGACCAAGATGGGCACACTTGCCTACCATAACTGTTGGCCTGCTGGGCGTGCAGATATTCTGGTCCGTTGAGATGTCTTACGGTGAGTAACTGAGCATGGCACGAGAGGGAGGTGCACATTGACTGTTACCGACGCGTTTCTCATTCTCCGGCGCAGCCTCGCCGTATCTGTTGTCCCTAGGGCTGTCGAAATCCAACATGGCGGTAGTGTTTCTCGCAGGACCACTCTCTGGTCTGATAATGCAACCGATAATAGGTGCGAAATCCTGCCCGTATGCGAATTGCGTGAAGATGTACTGAATCGCCGAGACAGGTGTCCTTGCCGACAACTCGACTTCACGGTTCGGCCGACGGAGACCTTACATGATTGGAGGGTCCATTGTATGCGCGTGCGCCATGCTATTGCTTGGGTACACCCGAGCCTTTGCATCCATATTTACTGGGAAGGACAGCGATGCCGTGAGTCTTGGACATCTGCCTGTTTGCTGCGCGTTCTGTTGAGCCGTTTACCCAGACCGACATATTGACGATATGGCTAGCTGTTCTTGCTATATACCTCATCGACTTCTCTATAAATGCTGGTACGTGGCCTACCTTGAATGGTCTTCATTATTTGCGTGCACCTCCGACCTCCGACTTGATTCAGTTCAGGCTGTCGACCGAGCCCTTCTGGTGGACACTTTGCCCTCGATTGAGCAACCAGCGGGAAATGCTTGGGCGGCTCGGATGCTCGGCGTTGGAAGCGTTGTCGGATTCTTTGTGTGAGTTCTTGGTCTTGGCTTGATATAGGTGTAGCATACCCCGTCATCTAACCTGAACTACACCTTAGTGGCAATATCGACTTGCCCTCTATACTACCCTTCTTAGGTTCGGGGCAGCTACAGGTTCTATCTGCGGTCGGATCTTTCTTGCTTCTAGCGACTCATAGCGTCACAGCGATGTTCGTTAAGGAGCGACGGCTGTTAAGCATTTCTAGGTATGTATGCGCATAATCCTGTTTCTATTCCCTATCACCGTGGATGACCAGTTGAACGTTTATGCTTCCTACAGGGTCAGTTCAAGACAAGCAAAAGAGAATAGAATTGTGAGAGAAATAAAGGACATATTCTCCAATATGTTGTCGCTTCCAAGAGTAATACGGCAGATTGTGCGTGATTCATATTCGCCGATCTCGATCCTTGTCTGACGTCTTTTCATACAGTGCATAATCCAATTCTTGTAAGCCATGCGTTCACGTAAACCCCCACCAAGCTTACCTTCATCGAAAGTGCTTGGATAGGTTGGTTCCCGATTTTGTTCTATACCACCATATACGTCGGAGACCTGTACAAACGCGCCCATTCCTCCTCCTTACCTCCTTCCTCCTCTCCCGACTTTCCACAAGCCCAAGCCGACCTCGACGCAACAGCGACACGTCTTGGCTCTCGCGCCCTATTCTACTCTTCCCTGCTTTCGCTTGCAGCAAATATCCTGTTGCCATTCTTTGTTGCTGAAGCCAGCGATGGATCCGACGAGTTCAACAGCCGACATGTCTCTGGCATTCGAGCGAAGCTCCTGAAGCTAGGTGCGTTGTTGACAAGGAAGAAGGTGCATCTCGCAAGCCTCTGGGCTGTGAGCCATCTCATCTTCGCCTTGTGTATGTTTGGTACCTTGTGAGTATAATTTATGGCTTATTATATCAGCCGTCTTCAGGCTGAACTATGCCCCTTTTAGCTTCACTGGCGGGGTCTTTGGTGCTACGGTTCTTATGACAATCACCGGATTTTCCTGGGCTGTAACACAATGGGCTCCATTCGCCTTGGTAAGTTTCCGTATCTTTTGACTTTTTAAACCTTTCTGACCGAAGGTATGACTTCCCAGCTCGGGGAAGCCATTCTCGCGGACTCCTCGACGACTGACGACGCGGGGTCAATACGGCTAGCCGATACGAGGACGAGGGAGTTATCTAGTGGCTCCACTTCATACGGTGGCTCCGACGCCGACGCTGGAGAGCGCGACGGTTTCTTGGCTGTGGCTAGTGATGATGGTGCGAAGGGAGGCGATTCGGACAACAGCGACGACGAGGACAACGTGCTTCGCCAGCAAGACGAGCGCCGGCGCGCCTTCATTCTTGGAGGAAATGGGCAGGCCCAAGTTAGCCGCGCTGATATCAGTAGCGGTATGGGCGATTATGACGATGATGAACAAGAAGGTGGAGGGCTAAGTGCAAAAGCCGGTATAATTCTGGTGAGTCGTGCCTGTTGTCCAGTGTGAATCTGGACGCTGCTAACCATGGGTGTAGGGCATACATAACGTATTCATCGTCATCCCTCAGTTCTTAGTGACCGGTCTCTCGTCCATTCTATTCGCCATTTTCGACCCACAAAAGTCGGTGTTGCATGGAGCTCACCCAGGAAGTATCGGGAACAACACCGTGGCAGGTGTTGATACCAGGGACCTGACATCACAATTGTTTCCCCGAGAACCTGAGATACAGGGCGGGTCTAATTCCGTTGTATATATCTTTAGGTGAGAGAATACCTGAGCGGCGTTCTGTTCGAGTTGCAATACTGACAGTGTTTTCATGATTGCAGAATAGGAGGATTATCGGCAGCGATTGCCTGTGTGCTGTGCTGGCGGCTCGCGAGGGAGATGGGGCATAGATGAACCTTCTTTCACCTGGACTTTCTGTGTATATGTGCCTTTGCTACATTAATTGCATCGCTGGATAATAGATGACATGTGGACGCCGGCAGAAGGTCAGCGAATTGATCACAGGCAGGCTGCTTTCTACATCGTTCGTTTCAGGTTAGATTTCTATAATGCACATATGTGATACTGAAAGCACTGATACACAAACAAAACACGAATTACACCATTGCCACGACGTGCTCCACTAATCAGCCTGCATCATTTCGTTCTGGTTTTGCTGCTGCTGTTGTTGTTGCTGATTCTTCGGGGGCTTGACAATTAGATCAGCCTGTTGCCTGATGGAATGCATTAGTTACGAACTAGCGCAAATGACGGGGATGCTCACAATCTGAGACGCAAGAGAAGCTTGCGATTCGCAGTCTGAATCTCTTTACCGGTCTTGAACGCGCGGGCAAACAATTCGGCACGATAATCAGTGTTCTTCGCTTGTAGGACCTACCATTTGTCAGCGAATACAGTGGTCCTCGATGTCAATTGACCAACCTTATTTCTACTGTCCACTCGGCCTTTGATGTCCCCAGATTGGATTAAGGCAACTACATGCCGTTCGACTTCTTCTACCGTCCATCCAAAGGCAGCACTCATGCGCTCGAGTTTGATGGTAGCGAAAGGCTGGAAGTAGAGCACAACTGCCCAGTCCCGAATGAGGTTGGTGAGCCCTGTGACATGTGAGGAGAGATGTATGTCGATAAAATGGCGTGTCTATTGCTGCAGTTAATGGTAAATATGCAGAACGGCACACTGGATACTTACTGAGTAGCGGCTGAGGATCTCGAGACATGTCTTGAAGTTGCTGTTCATGTACGACCCGATAAGTTCACGCACATATGGCTCCTGTTCGAGGTATCCAGCGAATGTGTTATTATCGACGACTTGGGCTTTGATAGCGGATCGCGAGAGCTTGGAGAGCGCACATAACGTGCCGTAGATGGCAATGTCGCCAGGCCCGACGAGCTTGCCAGCCCAGTCACCGAGCTGCTTCGACGGACCTAGCCGCAGGAAATAATACGCTGCCTTCTCGTAGTTACTTTGTCCGAGATGCGAGAGAGCAGTTGCAAAGTCGAGCTTAGACTGCACCTTCTCGCGTTCTGGCGAGCCCTTCTTGTTCGAGCTACCCGTCGAACCGCTGCCTGACCCAGAAGCCGTAGCCGCGTCGAGCGCTGCGTCTGCCTTGAATACATAAGTAGAAATATGTGAATAATTTCGTTGTAGAATTAGGAGCTGCAGTAATGGCGATGTGAGAAGGAGCGTGGGTTGAGAAGCATTGGTGATCACCTCAAGCACCGATAGGCACATATCTAAGACGTGCTGGCTCGTTGTGCAGTATTCGCGGGATTTGGTATATTGCTTGAGGGCGCTGCCGTAGTCACCCACAGAGCGATAGAAGTCCCCGAGATCCCGATATCCCATCTACCTACCAATCAAGTCAGATGCCGTGCAGATACGGGGAATACACACCCGAATGCTCTCTTTGATCATATTATTCGAGTATGTCTTCAACTCCACCTCCAGTTTCGTGCGTTCCGCCTGGTTCTTCGATAACGTCTCTTCTGCCCACTGTCCATCTAAACTCGCGATATCGTTGGGATTAGGAAGTGGTGAAGTAGATGCTGCTGCAGCATGCTCGTACGCATCGAGGACAATCTGGTACTGCGACGGATCGCGTGATTGGTGGATATGCTGGATGGCGAGGTTAAACGCCTCAGGCGCAATCGAGGGACACGAAACAATAATGTGTGTTAATCTGTCGATAACAGTGCGTCCTGACACCAATAAGTTGTCAAACATCCCACCGGCGCATTAGGGCTACAATGGGCGCACCAGTGTAGTTAGCAATATAGCTTTCGAGGTCGAAAGGATGAGCATCGTCCACGGGGACTATTGTATGTCTCTTTCCAGACTTAGGAGCGGTGCTGGTCTGAGGTAAATCCTCTGGCGCGTCGACGTCCATCGTATGAGAGGCTGTTGGTAAGGGAGAAAGCAATGTCAGGCCACGTGAGCAAGTGATCAAGTTCAAGCACACAAATGCGTTCCGTACGTGAACAATCGCGATTCGATATATATTTTAGTACATTATAGCGTGTCATATGAACAGATATATAATAGCAACAAGTTGGCGACAATAGCAATGCAGCACAGCAGGTATCGTGGATATAGAGGGAGTGATCAAGCGATCAATTCACGTAGAGGCGCTCTTTCGACTTCTTGGAACTTATCTTTGTTTCCAACTCTGTCGAATCGCCACCCATACTCACAGAGAAGCCAGTGTCGGCAGGGCCGCCGAACTGCATACTTGTTTCGACGCGGGATGATGCTATGGTGGGTCGTCGGTCGGTATACACTCGGGGTGTCACGATGGTCGCTCCAGCAGATGTCAGTATGATAATAAGGGAAGGTACAATGCCCTAACCAGGATAAATCAGCATGAGACACGATTAGTGGGCAGAATAACTCACAGAAAGCTGAGACATCGAGTCAAAGGTAAGGATAGTCGCTTGGTTATCTACGAGGAAGAGAACAAGGTAGATGATCTGGCAGTTCATGGAGTTAGGATGGGGTAGTGCGAAGTGTTAAGGAGTGTGCTTACCCATCCGGACGCAAAGAGAGCTCCAGATTCGAAGAAAAGCAGCAGATCAAACACCGCAGACGAGTACTCCCTCATGGCTCGTTGCTGGGCTCTGTATAGATTCATGAGATCATCCCCAAGGGTAGAGGCGGCAAGAATGAAGGACATACATCAATTTGGCCATGATCAAACCAGTCAAGGCGACGCTTGTTACGACAGTGAGCACGATGGAACTCAGAGCCCAGGCGCGAATTGGTTCGGTTCTAGCTACGGAGTAGAAGTCGTCGATGGCCGAGCCTACTAAATTGGGGACCTCCTGATAGCTGACGGCTACGAAGCCGTAGGATGCCACTGAGGGGAGTCGTCAGCTACGCCAACTCTGCGCGAGGATATCTGTACACACCTGCCAAAGCAACAGTCCCAGTAACTCCGCCAGCTACGATTGCCCAACTCTGGTCATATAGCGTCCAAGCCTTCCATGTCAAGATCAAGCACGCGACCATAACCTGGATAGTACAGATCAACACGGAGACAAATACAATGTAATCGTCCTCCACTCACATTCAAGTAGGCGACGGGATAAGATGCTAGATTGAACCTCGCGTAACCCTGAAGGTCAGACGGTGAATATCGTTCAGAGCCTCCGAGTAAACCGTAGTATTGGTAGAAGACCATGATGAAATGCACGGTCGATAAGAAAAAGGTGACCCCGCAAACACCGAGGCCGGTCCATTTGCGATCCTTTCGTTGGTGTTGGGCTCTAAATAATTATCAGCGGTGAGTTCGAGAGGAGGTCAAGCACGTCGGAGGACGACTCACTGAGCCAGATAAACCCCCGTCGCCATCAACATAACAAACACCCCTAGACATTTGATTTTCAGTAACCGGGTAAGTGACAAATTCTAGACTACCTACCCTCTAAGAAAGAAACGAAGAAAAGGGAGACTATCAACGATTCTGTTGCTGTGATGGCACCCATGGTTGGAGGAGGGGGGCGTCGGGGTGATCACTGATGATCGCTCCCGCCAACGTTCAAGGGTCTTATATCACGGAAGCAAACACTAGGCTCTGTCGGAGTAGGATCATGCAGTCCCTGAGATGCTGAGTTGCCACACTACCCGCTCGGTCGATTCCGCATTCTTTTGACAAGTACATTTGAAGGCGTTTGATCGTTGCTGGACCCTTGCCGCAACCATAGTCTAGGAGAGTAGGTTGAAGGTTGATGAAAGAATCCTCGGTTTCAAACGAGCGCTGTAAAGAGGGGCCGTTTTGTTCGTGGAATGGACGGTTCGATATCTCCAGCCGAAAATTCCATAGCCCATGTCTACTTCCCCGGAAACCCTTGATCTTCGGGTCGTTTGAATTTGACTATCTTTGCAAATGATGCCTCCCAACTCGATACCTTTCGTCCTTGGCGCCATCTGTACAGATTAGTCCATGTCTCCACACAACCCTTCGTTGAAGTATGTACTTGATAGCATCAGATAGCATTACGCGTATGCAGATATCTGTTCACTTGCGTGCCTCGATGAGCGCCACCCCCCTCATCTAAGCCCGAAATTGTTGAGAGCCCCTAAGGGTAGGATAGATACACTATGGGTTGATTCTGGTTGATTGCAATTGATGGCGATAATGATGAGATCATTCTGCTCGACTATCATCAGTGAGCGGCCCATGTTCAACGTTTGGGCAAATCAAGCCGCAGAGGGTCCGGTCAGATGAGGAAGGCACAAGGGGAGGGAGATCACAAAAAACCACCCTGCCTCTTTGACGGAGCTAGGTCTGTTGGTGTTTACTCTCATAGGGATCAACGAGTAGAACTTGACCTGGTAGAGACCAAGTACATCAATGCTCTCAAGCGTTTGCAATCGCGAAGATGGGCCGCCAGACACACACCTATTTTAACTATATCCTGAGGCAAAGTGTGCGCAGCAAAGTGTGACAGTGTCTGGGAAGTCGAAGTATTGTGTAAACAATATAATCCTATCGATACAAACTGGTGATGGAAGGATTACAGGGAAGCCTTTATTCGAAGCGCTTCCAGGCGTGCTTTTCGTATTCAATCGTTTTTGTTCTGCGCTTTTTAGGTCTACAGATACTATGTCAGCGCGAGGCAAACAGGACGGGGGTGCCCCATACATCACTGGTGCTCGGGGTTCGATGAGTGCTCGGTGCTGTAGACTAATGAACCGGTCTTTGAAGAGATTCCCCTCAGGCTTTAGAATGATTAGCATGACGAAGACGAATACATGGAAGAATGCCGCACCTTCAGCGCTCTCAGACTTTCACTGAGGTCGTCGCCGAGCTGGACATCGAGGTTACCTTCCGGTACCTTGTGTTTTCCCAGTCGCGTGCCTGCCAATCCATACTTGAGGTTGTCTAACAATATCTGCCTTTTAAGTAAACGTTCTTGTTGACGGGCCGCAAACGACTGTTCTGTCGACTTCCGAAGTGTCTTTGCACCATCGATCGCAACGAGGAGCTGCTTGCGAGCTGCTTTTGCAGCTAGAATGCGTCGCTATTCCGTACTTGTCAATCGAGGAGTTCCCAAGTTGTTCAGAGAACTTACTTCGGCGAGGGCTTTCGCAGCTTTATTTCGTTGCGCCTTTGTCTTGCGCTCCGGCTGCTTTTTAGGGAGAAGAACCTCACCCTCCGCTTCCGTATCATCTTCTAAGGGCGTGTCGAGTTTCATGCCACGAGGAAGGCCAATGTTGTCGGCGTCATCGTCATTATGCCTGGCTTCCGCCATTTTGTCTTTCACTGCAGCTACCTTCGCGATCTCATTTACTCTGCGTTCCTCAGTCTCGTGCGCTTTGAGCAGGAGGTCCTGATAGGCCGATGCGAGAGGGTTATACGACGTTCCCTGGTGCGGTTCAGCGATCGCTGGCACTTCGATCTTGTCTTTCGGGTGAGGGACGGGAGGTGGCTGAAGTTTCGAGATGAATACTCGAATACAAAGATATGACTGCACGAAACGCACTTTAACCTTCGGCTTGTTCACTGTTTCCGTGCCGAAGCCTCCTTCCATTACAATGTCCTCCTCCTCGTTCTCCGTTGCCCAAGCATCATATGTCCCACTCTTCTTTACGGCCTCGCTCAACTCTAACAAACCGCTCCCGTTTCCAAATTCCGTCGGATCCATGACACTATTGAACGGGCCTCGGCGCATGCGCTTGCCCATGCGTAGCAGTCGAGCTTTATCTTCTTGGCTGAGGGGAGATTTTCTTTTCTTTGACGAAGTGGTCGTGCGAGATACAACAGCAGGCACGGCCGATCGCTGTGATAGTATTTTCGTCGAAGTTAGCTGGGCTTTTGAGTATCGGGGAAGTCTCTTCCGTACTTGAGCATTATGTGAGATAGATAAGCCAGTTTAAGTAGGGGGCTGCTCACTATCTGCATCTCCTGTGACATCTATTTGGAAGAGTTCGCTATCATCGTGCTTTTGGAGTGGTTTCCTGTACATTCGTCAAATTTCTGGCAATTCATATGTAGTTAGAGCGATAGGTACGCACCCAAATTCCCTCTCCTCGGTACGAAGTTCCTCGAGTCTCTCCTCGACTTGGTCGATATCTATATTCTTTCGCCAGGCTCGCTTGCCTTTTCTACTCGATTGGCTTCGTTGGGCTGGAGCTCCGATCGTAGATGTCGGATTCTTTTTATTCTTTTGCTTCGACGATTCGGGGACGTTGCTCCTAAGAGGTAGAGATGTCGCAGCCATGGTACCAGTGTCACTGATTGAGAGTGTTACACTACACTGTTTTGAAAATTCAGTAGTCCAAGCGCCTAAATTCAGGCGCTCAATATACACAGCGAAGTGCATAACTTTGATCAGTGAGATACTCAACTTCCTCCAGTATCGCAGTGCTCCCTACCGTGCGACATGTTCCCGATACTACTAGAGTTTATGGCAAAGTCGTTGACAAATCGCTCTCTTGAATCTCTGAAGACGCAGATGCAAAACATGGATCTGCTACATGCCCAGAACGCTAGACTATTCCTGACAATCACTCAATGGCAACTAACATACGTGGTACGGACCAATCTTCCTTTGCGTGGACAGCTCTACTCCATGGGACAAGAACCCATCGAACTACTTTGACTGTTGACATAACCGTCAGGTTCCACCAGTATGAAGTTGGATGTTCAAGCTGTTCAAGCTCCCGCCTAGGATGTTTGGATACCATTGAATCCGGTCAGGGCCTACACCCTGGGACCCTCGACTGGGAGCGCTACTTTTGTGGACGCTCCTCAAGTTTCACTCGTGCTGACTCCTGAGTGTCACCAAGCTGACTTGCGACCATTCATACCAAATCGCATAACGACGCCTAGCGAGCGCGCCATCCGTATGCTCTGATTGATAGTAATTGATCTGTTCTACATATGGGAAAAGTTGAGTTACAGGATATGTTCTTCTTTGCTAGACCAAATCAGAACGTTGCAGATTGACACAGGCATTTGCCTGACCCACTGCTATCATTTGTTCGAATGTCATGTTCATACCTGAGAGTCAGGATAGGTCTAGAGTCAGATGGAGCCGTGTGGTTACAAAATTGGAAATCCTGACGGTTCGTAACAAGGATTCTTCCGTAACTCAGTCAGCCTAACCATTACTATTGCGCCTCCTTCCATTACCCTGACTATCTTTGATCTTATAACATATGCTCTCCGATTGCCTTCCGTCGACAAATTCCCTTCCCCCCAACATTGCCAGGAGTGTATGCTGTAAGGCTTGGAAGCATCACATCCCAATCCCAGAGGCAAGATGCTCACGGTCACCGAGTCTCTGATTATTTCAATCTTTATCATGTCATTTCTCCAAGGTGATTGCTTCTAAACTTTCAGTCGTTGCGTAGAGCGTACGTTAATACGGGATTAACAGGAATATTTACGGTCCTCCTTGGAGCCGCTGTATATTTCGTTGTGTGCGTCTTTCCTTATTCCATTCCATTCTATCAATAAGCTAAATATCGCACAGTATTCGCCGTTCAGGCAAGAGAGAGAAAGGGATCAATTGGCTGGGTTTGAGTGTCGTGGTCATAATGTATATGATCTCGACCACCCACTATGTCATGGTCGTATATCAAGACTTGACCGAATTCGGCGGGAAAGTGGACCCGGCAACGCGAGACGTCAAAGCATTCGCAAGGTTCGGGCTTGCGCAGATTGCGATCGAATTCCTGAATGTGAGTAATCTCTTGGTAACGCATCTACGTACACTGTCTTACTGTTTCTCTGACAGTGTATCATGGCCGACACGCTATTAGTGTGGCGGGCTTGGGTTATATATAACCGGGATTGGCGGGTAACAGTATTACCCATTGCACTGGTCTCGGGCGTCATCAGTGAGCTAACGCGTTCCGGATGACAATCCCTTCCCGAAGCTTACATATGTTAGTGACGTTCTACGGTTATATTGGATCAAGCTATGCCGGTCTCAATGATTTGAAGGGAAACGATCTTCAGGAGGTGTTCTCTCAAGCCCAGAAACACCCTATTAGGACGTGGCAAGTCACAGGGATATCATTCTCGACCACCACAAATGTATTCCTGACGTCCATGATGGCGATCAAACTAATGTACGCACATGGTTATGCTCGAGACCGGCAGCTAACGAAACATCCATTTCAGCATGCATCACCGTACCATGAAACGGGTTCATGGGTTTTCTACCCTTATTTTCGAATCCCTGGTGATCATCGAATCTGGTGCACTGTACACGTTCGCATGGGTAATTGTCTGCTCCCACCCCCCTCGTCAATTACTGATAAACGAATAGATTGCCTACCTAGTATTGTTTGCTTTAGGCCATAACGCCGTATCAATCGCGCTGGATACCATTTCTCAGATGGCTGTACGTGCTCATGACATCGTGTCGAGGCTGCTATAGACTGACATATTTCCAGGGTATCGTGCCAGCATTGATCATTGTAACCATTTCCGCCGGGCTAAGTCCCGTGTCCCCACCCTCAGGAAAACGGTCGACATTCGCCGCAGCAAGAGGCGCGGGAACTAGCGCGACAGACATAGCCTTCACTACACACGTATCACTCAACGTCGCGCGCGAGACCCATCAAGATTCGATAATCGGCGACCCGAACCACAAAGATCCAGAGGCTGTATCACCCTCATCATAATGTACGGAATTTACTTGTAAACTTACTGGGATTGCCCCGGAGACCCTAATTTATGCTGCTTTGGAATTGCTTTCACACCAATTGTACCACTCTATGTCCGTAATCTCGTGATATCTCTGCAAAGCATATGGATTGCAGGTGCACTCTAGAGGTCTGACTAAATGGTGCTGACAATCTCAGTCCTACGCTCGTATCGATGGAGTGGACCAGGGTGTGGCCGCAGTATAAGAGGGTTCACTGGACGATTGAGGACCCTTCTAGCTCCCCCGGGTGCGGCTCTCTTCACTATCTCTGCAACGCACTCTTCACATTCCCGAATCGCAAATATGACATTGCCCACTCGCAAAGTTGGCGATGTTAACGTCTCTGCCTTGGGTTTTGGCGCTATGGGCATCTCCGCATTCTACGGGCCGACCGAGCCTGATGAAGAACGGTTCAAGGTTGGCGGACCAGGCTCCCACATGTACATCGCAGAAGCCAATTAGCTCAATGATGGACCCCATTTAGGTTCTAGATGCAGCATACGAAGCAGGATGTAGATTCTGGGACACGGCGGACGTATACATGGATTCGGAGGAGTTGCTGGGAAAATGGTTCGCCGTGGCTTCTATGCGATTTGCCGTTATTTCCCTTCTAATTCATGCAACCGTTAGGTTTAAACGAACGGGAAAACGCGACGAAATATTCTTAGCAACTAAATTTGGCCTTCGCAGCAGTCCCACCAGATTGATCAATGGTGATCCCGAGTATGTTAAAGCTTCCATCGAGAAATCGTTGAAGCGATTGGGAGTTGACTACGTCGACTTGTATTATTTCCATGTACGTGGATATCTCGTGAAGGAGAGACAGTCATGACACTTACAGGAGTGCATCGTAGCGAGCTGATCCTACGGTTCCGATCGAGGCAAGTATCTGGCTATGGTTCGTCGACGCACAACCAGCTTATTAGTGAATTGTGTCTAGCGAACGGTGGGTGCTATGTCGGAACTGGTCAAGTAGGTGTCCATAACTTGTATATCCGTTCATCCGGCTAATAACGTGGTGAACATAGGGAGGGCAAGGTTAAATATATCGGCTTGTCGGAATGTTCAGCCAAAACATTACGACGGGCTCATGCCGTGCACCCTATAACAGCACTCCAAGTAGAATATTCCCCATTCACTCTTGACATCGAGAGCGAGAAAGTCGGCTTATTGGCCACGGCCAGAGAGCTCGGGGTGAAAATCGTTGCTTACTCTCCTTTGGGGCGCGGCCTATTAACGGGTGTCTACGTCCGTCTCCCTCATTTTCCACCGGATGCCCAACATGACTTGCTCCTCTCAGAAATCGCCCGACGACTTGGACCCTAATGACTACAGAAGAAGAGTAGCTCGGTAAGCAAATATACCCATGCCATGTCATACATTGTTATATATCCCCGCGTTATAGATACAGCAAAGAAAACTTCCCCAACATATTGAAAATTGCTGACGGTCTAAAGGCCGTCGGAGAGAGACATGGTGGTGCTTCGGCAGGACAAGTTGCACTTGCTTGGCTCCTTGCTCAGGGCGACGATATCATTCCTATCCCAGGTACCAAACGTATCAAGGTAAACAGCATCTCTTATATGTGTGAAGACGCCGCTCATGCCATCGCAGTATCTTCACGATAATCTCGGAGCTGCCACGCTCAAGCTCTCAAGTGAAGATGTGGCGGAAGTGCGCGCCATGGCGACAGCTGCGGATGCAGCACAAGGAGAACGATACCCACCTGACATGGCCGCAATTTTATTTGCAGATACACCCGAACTCTGAATGTATACTTGTTCACCGTTCACCTCCGTTTCTACTTCTTGGATCAAGTTTCAATGACTTGACATCTCAAAATGAAATCACTACCTTAAAAAGTCCAAACGGACAAACTGGGCGGGGAAATCTATCAGCTTTATCATTCTCGCTTTGTACCCGTTCACCAAGCCTAGAAGTAAACCGGCGCCTGTTGTAGATCCATCGATCTGCACCCGGCACCTGTGAATGTGGTGCATGTTGAATGGTTGAGAGATCGAAGTGCGGCGTGAATGCCGGATCCCCTTCCGTAAGTGCCAGGATATATGGGCAACGAATAAGATTGACAGTGTATAACAGTGAGAAGGCGAAGTAGAAGATAGGGTGCACATAGGGGGATTATGAGGTAATATAAGTATTGAAGCAAATCCATAGAGAACGAAGAAAGAGAAATTAATGGGTAGGCCGTCCACTGTGTATGGTGAGACCGCGGGCATTAAATGGCGCATACTAAGAAGTATTCTTCAGAATTATAATCATGGATCTAAAATTAAGAACGACGACCTTGTAGGCAATCGCGGCAGGGAGAGGCAACAGTTTGGTTCGCAATCATGCGAGCGGGTTTAAGCCTTGAGAAGAGAGTTAGTGGGTGCACTCCATATATACCGGAACGCGCATACCATTGCGTGCAGGTGGCGGGACAATTGCCACAGGCTGTAGGGTGTAGGTCGCTGTACCGACATCTAAACGACTGGCAGTCAACCTAAATCAAATGGCCGATGTTACTCCTTCAATGACGGCCTGGTCAACGTATACGGTATACCTTATTGCCTTCACCTTGCGGACTAGTGTGGCCGCAGGAGAATCGTGCACAACTAACTTCTCTGTGGCACATATTGTATACGGAGGGAATATGTCTATGATCATTTGTCAATGAGATGGATAGATAGATAATTGAGCGACCTCACCAGGCTATGGATGAATGAGGAGAGGATTAGAGTGCGTTGTGTCCCGATCCAAGGCTGTGGTGTTGCGCTTATATACTTTGCTCGTAGGCTAGCTGGGTTGCGAGACGAAGGTCCAGTCCCCTTAGATGTAGATTGAACCGACGTATCGTCGATTCTCACTAAGACCTTCGGGAATGGGAAGTGGTAATATGGCACATAGCCACCACCCGGTGGTTTGAATAACTCCTAGATTTTCATCGTGCTGAACTGACGGGGATGTAAACAGTCTTGACAAGGAAGTGGCAGCTTCATTCTAAGAGCCGCGTGCGTAGTCACATTGGGAGAGCCTAACAACGGAAGCGGATGCAAGGGTGTCAGAGTGGATCTACAGCACGAGAGCTTTAATTCAGGGAATGAAGAAAAGCCCATATGAAGTCAGGTATCACACCTAGAGCTAGGCTTTGTCGTGGAACGTTAGTAAGGCCGCGCGCTATGCTGCGTCTCGAATTGGGCTTTGTGAAAATGGACACCGCGGTATGCATGCGCGATTGAGAGAGAGCCGAATTATGCTCCAAGGAAACACCCATAGAAGCTTAGAGACCGCGCCGAGTTATCCTGGTCTACAGTGACCATGTTCGCAAGAGCTCATTTGACCAGGAATGGGAACGCGGGATACAAACTGTAAAGTTTGAACCCTCAGCTCTGTCGGAGTGGAATCGACAACTCTGCACCGCGATTTGTTCATTTCAACGAAAGGGTCGCGACAATCGCGTTAATTTACCAACCTAATGAGGCATTTGTCAGAGAGATAAACTTCCTGAGTAATACTAAGCACTTTTCAGGTAGTCAGCCAGACGGACCTCTAAGGATAGTGACGTTTCTCCGATAAACCTTGTCCGCTGGAGCACCTCCGGGCTCGGAATCCGCATGGTCCTTGATGGTGTTGGTATAGCCGGTCACGCCAGATATCTCAGGGAATTGCTGGGCACAGGTAAACCAATTTCCGACCTGTCTTGCTTGTCCGAAGAACAGTGCAGTGCCCGCAATCGTTGCTGTACAGGTAAACCGTCACGTAATCCAAGCCAAAAGGTACATACTTGAGCATGGTGTCTTGGAGATCATCTACAGCAACCCTTGTGGCAGATACGCAATCATGAGGACCTGAGGCACCATGTCTATCAAGCAAGGTGAGGGTACTGGCTTCAGTGAGAGTCGTGGCTGTAACAGAATACACTCAGCGAATTCCGAACAACACAAGCGCTCGGGAAGGCAAACAATACCAACATAAAGTCATAGCCACGATGGTGTTGCTAGCTTGAATCGCCACTTACACACTTTGGCCAGGCAGCTGTGCAGCAGCAGTCTAGTTTGCATATAAGTGATGGCTATGGAATACACGTCTATTGTCCGGGAGCGGATTGAGAGGGTTCTAGCTGATCTCCAACGTGCACCCTGGGTAAACTACAGTCTAGCTATATGTTGAAAGCGAGAAACATACGCACGCATGTCATGATGTCCATATGATGCGCCCAGATTTTTGTCTTTCGTGTGAATTTGTCATGCTCTCGAATTGGTCCCTCTTCGTTTAACAAACAAGAACCGAGATATTGCCATCATCATGGAGCCCAGAGTGACCATGACCTGTGAGGAATAGCGAAATCATGAGAATAAGATCACGGCTGCAGGTGGAACAGACCTACGCCGCAGAAGATGATGGACCTTGACCAAACGATCTCGGCGTCCTCGCGCCCAAGTAGAGCTCCTTCGACGGGAGTTCCGATCAACATAGCAATGGATACAATAGAGAAAGCGATTCCCATCCTGATACTATATTTGCGTGTGACTTAGGTCCTACAAGAATATGGGAAATCAACATACCCAAGCTCGCCGACGTGGCTGCTCAGTTGCCCAAGTAGCGGAGCGACCAAGGATACATCTTTCATACTCATAAGTATGTCGAAATCTGAAGGAGCATCATACTCACATGCGCCAGAGGAGAAACCATACAAGGCACCAAAAGCAATGATGCTCGGAAAACTGTGGATTCCGAGGAGGCTGAAAATCAAGCCTGCAGAAATAACGATAAAAGGGATAAGCATATTATACACTCCCAAGCTATCCGCTAGGAAATTTGGCAGCAGTCGTCCGATCATACTGCCTGAGTTCAGGATGGTCAACTAAGAATCGTATTTAGCTGGGAAAAGTGAACACTAGAGGGGTCTACTCACAGCATAGAATGCTACGCTCGGGTCGATGCCTTGGGCTACAGCATAAAGCTGCAAATAAAAATCTGGGCATACGAGTCCGTCAACCAATATCCAACACTGTAGGGCATGCACGTGGGGGCCTGGTACGCACAAGGGAAGAAGAGGCCAAGATTAGTCAGGAAGGCCCTGATCAGGATCAGTTGGTTTTGATCGAAATAGCCAAATAAGCACTCACCCCAGGACGGCAATGACGAAGGTCCAATCGGAAAGGATACCCTTCACTTCCGGCCGCGGAGCAGGACGACCCACCGTCCTATCCGGAAGGCGAGTCTTCATCAAAAGATTCGCAATGAACAGCAGCACTGCAACCAGCGCTGCAGTAGCTCTGATGCTGTTCGCAAATGTTGTGCGCTGTGCAATCTTGCTTAACATAATGGGGAAAACGACGCCTCCCACAGATGCTAGCAGTACAAGACTTTAGTTTAGAGCCTACAGATTTTTCGGAGAGGACATACCGCCTGACACAACGATACCACTTGCAAGGGCCCTCCGGCGTTTGAAGTGATGGCCAACAATTGTCAACGATGGTAGGAACAAGATGCCCTGTCCGATACCCATTCCTACTCCTTGACTCAGAAACACCTGTAGCAAGGAAATACAGAGACTTTCCGACACTACAAGGGAATACATACCTGATAATAATGATGTGGTTTTGCTAGCGAGACCATAAACATCGAGAACACATAGAACACTGAACCGAAAATCATGGTGTGGTGGCTGACATCTCGGATAAGCCGTCAAGAAATGCCGCTGGGAAAAGAGGAACGCACAAGTATCCCGAGTCGAACGCATGCCCTACGACCACTCCCAGAGCGTACATGATGAACAGTTGGAAGCTTCCAATCCAACTGATGCATGATAGTCGCCGGTCAACACGGTCTGTTCTCCTACTTAGCAGCGACGGGACTCACCTGATGTCAGATGGCGTTTTGTTGCTCAAAAAGTCCCGCGTGTAGTAATCCTGATACACGCCGAAGGAATTCATGTAGCTGGACCCAACCATTCAGTATATCGACAAACCGCCCCGACGACAGCGAGTGCTCACCCAAAGGCGCAAAATTGTACCAGGAAACTATTAAACGATTTAGAGCCATGCCGTCAAGAGCATCTGCAAACGACTCACCCGCCAATGATTGTCAGCCAGGCATCTCTACCCCCATCAGGAGGGCCTGACGGCGGTGGACTTTCACCGGCCTTGTTCTCAACATCCAGTTTCTCTGGCCTCCCAATGTCAGGCATGCTCACACAAGCGAGAGTGGGGCTCGCGTTGTAGCTGTTGTCGGCCATAATGATGCTAGCGACCGGGTGGGGTAGGGGCGAGGAGCTTATAGAAAGGAGTGCCAGCCTATATAAAATTTAGCATTACAAAACGGAGGATGCGCCTTCTTACGAAGTCAATGGAAGGAGCACGGAAGCAAACTAGTGCGCGACTACTGCCTCATGGCGTTCCTCTAAACCGAGGGATCCATTGTGCGAGAATCCGAGAGCCTTATATCGTCGCGCCGTGTATCATGAGTTCCGTAGGGTGATAGATGCGTGATAAGGCCGAATGTCACTGGCCCGCCGTATTAGACAATTCTGCGCTCGAAACGGGCTCATCGAAAAAAGCGGAACTTCCACGTCCTCGTATCAGCGCAGGGAACTCGACTGCCTTGCTAGAAGCATGCACCCAAAGTAAGAAACGTCGAGATCCATGAAAGAGAGCCACAGGGCTGGTGTTGATGGCGTGCGACGGTAGAAGGCAGGAGAAGAAGTAAAAAGGACGTAGAAGCATAAAGCCAAAACACAAACTCATATGCAGCCGAAACTAATTTTGTCAAACGGAACAGAGGCTCTCTAATGAATGATCACAGCTGTGGAGAAGGTTAATGCGTTGTGAGGATGGCATGAACAGGAAACGCGGATGAGCAGCGGCTGGCTGATGCTGCCGTAAGTGATTCTCCGTGAGCGCGCGAAGATAATCGTCGATAGTCTCACAGCTTGAGTTGTACCGACGGCCATCAGACGACGATGATAGAGCGTCGCTGATGCTCATCAGGGATATGGAATAGAGGAATTTGCTTACTGCTTGGTTGTAACTCGCGACGTCGAAGATCATAAGCCAGAGCAGCGTTGGCAGGATAAATGACGAAAGGATGCGCATTGGAGCATGCTGTATTGCGGCAAAGTCGAAGAGTTAGTTCTCTTTGGAAATGAGCTGAGTAGATCAAGCTTAGAGCTAGGGGGAGCCAGGCAAGCGGGCGAAGGTAGAACCCCAGGTTAGCGTGGACAACGTCACGGGGATTCCATATGCCTTGAAACGACCGGAGTTCGCGTTAGTCGGAAAGAGCCCTCATGCGACTTGGACACCAAGTGCATCACCAGTGACGGATGGAATGGGGTAGGTGCTGAGCCAACCAGCCACCGGCCGAGTGTCGAACGGAAGCCAAGCGATCCATTTCTTGACGTCTGCGAAACCGAAGCATTAAATTACAGTATATTGCCTGCTCTTGACTATGACACGTTCATTCGTCCAAAACTACATCTGCTTACTTGCCTAGCGCTAGGAACCGGTGTGCATCGTACGGTATGTTGAACCCTTACAACAAGGTAAAACCCTCAGTCGGGGTGATCCGTGTGATGCTGAGTTAATCGCCTCCATCTACGGGTGAAGACATGGTGGGAGGTGACATCGATACAGGAGCGGACCGCGTGGTGGGTCGGCTCAGAGGTGGAGGTTTCGTGTGATCACTGGGACGGGAGTATAATTAGCGCGATATACATAGCGGGCTACCTGCGCAATAATTGGAACAGAGTTGGAAGGTCGCATACCCGTCAAAATGCCGGCCCCGTTTCGGGTCTGCACGCCTTTTTTCAACGGCTTTGCGGACTTTGCGTTCAGGGCGAACAACGATAATGGGTACCGGGGAATGTGTGAGGCAGTACCTTGAGAATAAAGAAGTCTCAGACCCTGAACGATCGGCGTAGATACCGGACTCACTTGCTGACGCTGCCAACGCCGATACTACCCATGCCCGACATACCTTAATAGTGGATGGATTAAGTCAAAAATTTCTTGTTCGGAACGGGAAGTGACATGCCTGGAATGCTCATATTCTGCCACACACTTCGGCCGCGGGTACCAACGACAACGCTATCGGGACGATAGAGAGCAATTAGACGGTCGAGCGTGTCAGTTATTTTACCAGGGACGTATTCCAAGATCAAAGAGAGCTATAATAGGCAAAACCAAAGATGAGGACTTGTGGCTGCATGGAATCTGGCAGACAGGAACGCCAAGGGGCATACAACATACTTTGCGATCAGGTTCCGTTTCTACTGCCTTCTCCTGGATATGGCGCATGAACTCACGCGCTTCCTCTCGGATGATATCGTGGTCCTTCTCTGAGGGAATATTCTTGAGAGGCGGATTATTACTATACGGGGTAGATCATACCTAATACGTCTTCATCAACACCCCGACATACAATCAGCTCATCGCCGTCTTGTACAAGGGACTCCAATGCCCAGTCCAGTGCTTCTCTTCCACTTTCGTCTGGACTTGAAGCACACAGAAACACACGAGTTGATCGTGTGCGCTTGTATCCATCAGCTTTGACTTGCAGTGTGAATGAGAACATAGACGCGACAGGATTCTCAAAAGTATCGAAAGACACCTTTGGGGTGTACCCCTGAGCCGCAATCGATGCGGTCGGGGAAAGCGGGTTGGGCAAACTCGACGAGGGTGGTAAGCCAAGCAAAGAGGGCAACGGCGAAGGCGGAACTGCAGGCCCCGGCGGCGGGCTCGACACTTGTTGTCGTGATTGAGAGAAGAGACCGCCAGAGCCGGTAGCTGCGGGCAACGAGTTCCGCAGTCTGGTAGACGACAACGGCGGGAGTGCTACGGGGCCATCCAGTGCGGTAGGGGATGACTGTGAGCCAGGTAGCGGCAAACGTGTGATATAGGGTGAATCCGAGGCAGGAGAGATGGTACCACTTGGAGTGGTAGGCCGCGATGACCTGAGGTCCGGCGTTGCTGTTGGTGTAGGATGAGCGGAATCCCGATTCTTCAACGCTGAGCGCAATGGCGCGGGCGGCAGAGGCTGGTGCGTGTGTCCGTAGTCTGACATGGAAGACGTTCAGTAAAGTCCTGTATGCAGCGGGCGGGATCGTCTCTGAGGAGAATATGGCGGAGTTCGAAATATCGCTCTCCCTGCCCCAACACCGACATCGACGATAACGACAACGACGAACGATGGCAGATAACCCAGACGTCACACAGAAGACGGAGGAGATAGCGACGAAAGCTCCTACCCCAGAGCCAGTGCCCTCCACCGAGAAAGAAAGTAATGCGGCGGAGTCGTCTAAGTCGACGTCGACGTCTCCTTCTCCCGAAGAAGGCGCAGAGCCAACTTCTACGTCTGGGTCGTCCCCGACACCGTCTCAACCAGCGTGGCAAGCTATATACTCTCCCCAGCACAATGCCTACTACTTTTATAATGCAGAAACCCAGGAAACGACGTGGACAAATCCTCTAGAGCCAGCAGCCTCCACATCGCAAGAACCAAGTGATGTCCCATCCACGACGCCCTCCGCCTCCACATCATCTTATAAAGCCAGAGAAGCTGCTGCTCTCGCCGCAGGCATCGATCCTTCCCTTGCTCACCTTGACCCTTCTCTGGCTTATGCTGGGATCCCAGGCGCATCTACGGCGCCGAATGGTCAACCCTTGTTCACTGCAAAGTTCAATGCACGTACGGGAGCGTTCACTGCAAATAACGCCCGTGACCCAACGCATTTATCTGAGTATGAGCGAGCCAAGAGAATGAGCGAGTTCTACTTTGATGTAAACCAGTGGGAGCAAGACCTCGCTACTCGGCAGGAGGAGGACAAGGATGAAGCGGGGAAGAAGAGGAAGAGACCCACGAAGAAAGACTTGGTATGTCCTTTCTTCCAGACCCAAGCGAGAGCAGACTCTCAGAGTATTACAGGAACGGTTCAAGGAGCAGAAACGGTTGAAGAAGATAGCAAAGACTGCGTGGTTGCGTCAGTAAATTTGTTTCATTAAAGACCTACTTCAGTGCACTTCAAATGAACGCATGGCTCTTCACGTTATCGAAGACATTCGTCGTATGGGATTGGCCACGATTATCGGAATAATGTATATTGCATCTGCTGTGTCACTTAGCCCCAACAGTCACCCATTCTCAACCGCTCTTTCCGCGCCCCATCCTCAAGGAAAACCCTCTCTATGATATCAAACCTTTGCACCCGGACATCGATCTCAACCCACTTATCGCACAGCCAACGCTAACTTGAAACGATGCCATGATGAGATCCACATCCCTGCTAATTGCAGAGAGCTTCTGCTCTAAGCTTCTGCGCCCGAGCAACGGGCATCAGGGTCATAATGCGTACGGCACTTCACCATTCAAATTATAGATGCGTGGATCCAGCAGGGAATCGATCATCTACATAGTGAACCGAACAAAGTCGCTGGCAACGACAATTAATCCTCGATCCAGTAACAGCTTGTGTGAGGAGCAATCGCTTATGTAGCCTGTAAGTATCAAATATTAAATCCCTATATCTGATAGTGCCGTTGCAGTTGTGCGAATGTCCAAATGCAAGATGGTAAATAGGAGGTCCCTGTTGGTCCGTCACGTGACTACATGCACAAAATTTTCCACAACTCGGCGAGAGCGCGCGCTGTAGCTGGAGTTCCTCATATTTCGTCAAGTACAATGGCATCTGTGCTAACACTGCCGGTCACCGTGCCCCCTCTCCTTCCATCGTACTCTGCACCTTCGACTTCGACCTCGATTCTCTCCCAACCAAAACCTAGAACATTACTGCCCGCAGGTCCTGCTCACCTCAAGCATCTTCGACTTCTGCACCATCACGATTCTTCTTTTGATCGCCACGATGAGCACCATTCAGCCTTGCAGGAGAAGGAAGATGAAGAGCGCAGACGATTGGCTCAACTCGGAGCAACCGACGATCTTGGTGTAGGCGATGAGGACGAAAGCAACGAGCTACTCAGCCTCGATCCTAAGGAGTGGAAGAAACATGACTACTACGCCGTTCTTGGCCTCTCCAAGTTGAGATTCAAAGCTAACCAGGATCAGATCAAAATTGCTCGTAGGCACGCTTCCTTCAGTGCTAATTGACCGATAATCATTGGATTTTGCAGACCGCAAAAAGGTGCTCAAGCACCACCCCGATAAGAAGGCTGCGCCCACGGATAATAGCACGACGTCGCTACTATATGGCACTGTTAACACCAATGATGACGCATTTTTCAAGTGTATCTCAAAGGCCTATGAGGTCCTGAGCCATGCCGAAAAGCGACGACAGTTCGATAGTGTAGATCCCGAATTCCAGGATCGATGGGACGATGCACCCACTGCTGCCGAACTCAAAGTACGGGTTTCATATACTGTTATTCGATGGAATCTAACCAGTATATACGTCAGGCCAAAATGTCGAAAGCCAAAGATCCTAATGAAGCCTTTTTTAAGGAGATGGCACCGTTCTTTGAGCTGTACTCTCGTTTCTCCCGCACGCAGCCTGTCCCTCAACTAGGGTCGCCTGACGCGTCCAAAGAAGAAGTCGAGGGCTTCTACGATTTCTGGTATAACATTGATTCATGGCGAAGCTTCGAATGGCTGGACAAGGAGATCAATGAAGGAAGCGATAACCGTGATGACAAGCGTTATACTGAGAAGAAGAACAAGACGGAACGCGCCAGACGGAAGAAGGAAGATACTGCTAAGGTTCGGGGACTTGTCGATCTGGCTCTTAGGTACGGGTCTCTGTCTTTGCCTAAGCGAGCTTGATTTAACCATACAACCCCCGTGTAATAGTGTCGACCCCCGTATCAAGCGCATCAAACAAGAAGAAAAGGCTGCCCGAGAGGCCAAGAAGGCTGCCTCACGATCGGGTACCCCGGGTGTCAATGGGAAGGTCAATGGGAAGCCAAGCAAGGAGGAGGAGGAACGCAAGAAGAAAGAGGAAGAAGAGAAGAAGGCAGCGGAAGAGGTGGCAAAGGCCGAAGCGAAGAAGGCAAAGGCTGCTGCTGCCAATGCTGCTAAGAAGGCCCGCAGAGCAGCCCGTGCAGCTGAAGGTGGCGAGGCTTGAGAGGTGTTATGATGTACGTCCTTTAGTTTGTTGATCCATGTAATCGTTACTTCCTGCTGTAGACATGGTTGTTGCTACTGGTATATTACGCACAAGAGTTACTATGAGTCCTAGCCGAATCCATATATGGGTTCGATTCTCTTCGACAAGGCTATTTCCGATCCCTTGGGGCGCCTGGCTTGGTGACAAATCCTCCATTCTGAATGCTCGCCGTATGTAAGTTCAGTCGGTTCCTAGTGTCAAGCGGAATCTGATCAAGTCAGTCTACATGGCTCGTATGCCGGCTTCAGGATCTAAGGGTACAATAGGGTCAATGAAGCCCTTCAAATACGTGCCCTAACGTCGTTCACAGACCATGCATTGAGTCACCTTGCGAGACCTCGGACAGACCATTCTATTCTGCAGTGGCTCGCGCCTCGGTGTCGTGTCAACGAATTGTCGGAATGGGCAAAGTTGTATTGATTTTTCGGGTTAGCTTATGTAGGGAATCGAGTAACTGTAGCGTATTTAGTTCGCTCGACTTCTGCGGGCCTTCTTCATCCCTCTTTTCCCTGGGATTCCTCCGGTCATACTAGCTAACAGTATGGTCTCCCGCCCAAGGTAGGTTACTCCACCAACCTGTGCTATTTACCATCCTCAATGACATCGACTTTGTAGTCAAAGGATTCTGCCCGTCGTGATCCTTGCGCTCTCGCTGGTTTCAGCGACGAGCGCGTTCAATGACTGGAGCGTCCCCTGCTTCCATGGGGAATGCGCCTACGATACCTCCTCAAGCAGCGTGGGCTCCGGCACAGTCCAGCTCGTGAGTCCATCCTCCTCGCGCGCTATTTCTTTCATTAGCATTAACGTGTGCGGCTCCATACGTGCTCTTGATCTTAGTTTGGCTCCCCGAAAGGCATGACGGACATCACCCCTGCCGCTGGATGGGTCATTTTGGACTGCGACCCCAACGCTTTAGATCAAACCATTCGCTTGGTTTGCATGAACGAAGACGAGGAGGCGTGCGGTCATCTCTTCGCTCATGGCGGGCCTCAGGACAAGGTCGTCCGTCTCCCTGAATCCGTAAGTCTTCGATCTCGGGGAGGCCTATCGCCGACCTTTTCTAATTCAACGAAACAGTGTGGCGCTGGACCGTTCGCCCGGATCGCCCACTTGAGTACAGCGGAGGACCAGAGCATACCTGCCCATGTCAGCCCGAAGATCGTCCGCCGAGATGGCGCCACTCCTCAGGTAATCTCGCTGGGTGTCGACGCTAACTGGTTATCCATCGATACAGAGAAGTAAGCGCTATCATTCGCGATGACCCACCGTGCTCTCATCCTCATTCATTCTTTTTAGTCGCGGGGAGATCCAATTCCGCATTGCTGGGATCAACGGCGAGCTCCCGGCTGGGCACTTCCACGACGGGGGGCTACATTCCCGCGAGGACAGCAAAACGTGGTTCCAGTCAGCACTGGTTAAGGTGGCCAAAGCCGCCGTGGTACTTGCAGAGCACCTCAAGGACAAGCCTTTCTTCGCTTCCGATGCGAATGGCGTCGAGGCGTCCAAGACCTTCGACAAGACGATCCCTATCTTCGAGAAGAATGCAACATGCGGGCCGCTGAAAGGCACCTTGAAGGTCGAGGTCGGTGCTAAAGGAAGCATCAAAGGCAACATCGGTTTCGTCGCTGCTGGGAAACTTGGCAAAGGTCAGTGCGTGTCGGCGGCGTCTTCCTGAGCGAATACTGATTATAGTGACGGCGATTTCAATAGAACCGGAGACGGATGACATGGCAACGCTGTACCGTGAGTGGTTTATGCTTTGTGGGTTATAGAGGATCACCTGATTGATTCTACGATAGGCCTTACTTTGGATGCCGACGCCAGCTTCACCGTCCTTGCTAAAGTTGCTGTAGGCCCTTCACCCTCCTCGCACATAACCTTGATTAACCTAATCGTCTTTGCTTCTGATAGGGAAATGAAAAGCGTTCGATTCACCTTCTTGACCTACCTCTCGGCCCCTTCTCCATCCCCGGGTGAGTACTGATGTTTCCCTTGTCACGTCCTCAGAATACCCACTTGCTTCCTCAATTTTTAGTATCGCCAACTTCGGTCCTAAGATCGTCCTGGATGCTTTAGGAGAGGCCGAGCTACAGCTCACATCAGACAGCGTCATTGGGGGCAACTTCAACATCGACCGCAAGTCTTTCTTCTCTAGCAGGGATACAAGAGCACCAACACTGACTATGCGTACCTGCAGTGCAATATGTGATACCGCAGAAGTATAGCCAGCACGTCAAGGACGTGCTCAAGCAAGACGCTATCACCCAACCGAGGGACTCCAGTGCGTATCCCCTCCAGTAGCACAACCACTGCATTTTCACTCCCTCGTCTTGCAGAATTCTCGCTAAAGGCAGCCACTAACATCGCCGGCACCGCCAAATTCAAGGGGCACCTCATTCCCAAGATCCTAGTCGACATCACAGCCTTCGGACACTCGGCCGATGTCTTCGCCAAAGTCGACGTCTGGGCCGCTTTGTACCTTCTCGCCAAAGGCCATGCGTCGGCGTCCGTCAGCGGGAGCAAGAAGACGCGAGAGATTGCGGACCGCGCGTACATCCCACCGTATGGCGTTGCTTCGCGTGACTTGGATGGTTCGGACGGTTCGGTCGCTGGAAAGACGACGGCTGGGTTCACTGGGTCGGTGATCATCAATGCGGGGGTGGAGGTGTCTGGCGGCGTCGAGATTAAGGGCCAAGCCATCGCATTCTTCAAAGCCCTCGCTGGACTGAAACCGAATGAGCCTCTGGGGCTCAGCGCGAAAGCAGGCAAGGCGTGGCAGCTCCTCAGTGTATGTCCCTCCTTCTCCCTCCTCCTTCTCCTGTCCTATCCCCTATCCCCTATTCCATTACATGCGAAACGCGCGCTCATTCTTCGATTTGTTCACAGAAAGACTTTGGCGTTGGCCAATACTCTGCCGAGCTGGCGGCCGTCTCGCACAAGCCTATAAACACGTCCGGAGATGCCTGCCTGAAGAATAGTACCCCCGGCCCTTCCGAGGACGTTCAGACGCTGACCTCGCTCGCTGCAAAAACGTGCGTCTCCCTCCCACATTCTCCTTTTTCCATTCCTACATTCTACCTTTCTACTTATATCATTACCATCTTTCATTATTAATACTTTGTTGTTTTACTGATGGGTGCATCCTTTCGTTGATTCAATAGGTTCAAAGCCGTTTAAACGGCATTGAGAATGGTCGAAGGGAAAGCAGACGGGTCTCGGGTGCATCGGCGAGGGGGGTGCTAAGCATTATCTATATTCGAGGCCCGAACTTGTAAGTACTGTCAGTAGGTGTTGCGACCATATCTACGCTTCCCGTTTTCGCACCCCTATATACACCCATTTCTTCCTGCCAAAGCCCCGATCAACCGATCAAACTCAAGTCCCAAACACTCTGGTTGCATCCTTTCCTCCGTCATTGTGATGTGCGCGTCGAAGTATAAGCATGGTCGATGCGGGCTGAGGGTCCTCTCCCCGTATTCCCTAAGTACAATGTCCCCCTCGAGTTTGAGTATTAGTTTCGGATGACGATTTTGATTGAAGTTCGCTATGGTGAGCATGCTGTCTGAGTTCCTGAACTGATATACTCTACTCCATCTTGGACCGGGCACCCATAGAAGAGGGCGAGGAGACATCGCACTTTGACTCGTATACCTAGGTCTGAAGGTCGGATGTATCAGCAAGGGACATAACATCAATTAAACTGCTGCATGATACCTCAGGAACCTCAAGGTTTATTCCGTGACCAATATAAATCTACGGTTGGTTCTTGCTCTGGGTAGACGAAGGTCACCACGCGCTTCCCGCCAAGTACGATTCCAAAACTGCATTCAATCATTCTGCTTCTGCTGACTTCTCCATCACCTCCACAAGGGGATTGCACCATGCCTCGAGCAGCTTTGATGACCAAGGAATCGGCAACATCAACACAATTCAACTGCGTCACTGATCAGCCGCCAGGTTGCTTGCTCGAGGCAGAGGCAGTGCTATTGATCATGGATGAATAAGTGTTTTAACTGCAATGATTAGCCCTTGCGATTGCGTCGCAATTGGGCGTACATCCGTCTCTCCAACCGCTGGCTGGGCCGTTCTCTCAACTACTATCTAATCCGTGGACTAGTATCGCAATGGTCCAACCAATCTCCAGTCAACTGCACATGCCACCGATGGGGAAGACTAGGACTCGCAAATGAGGAACTCGTTAACTCCCAAAGAAGCAGCGGCGATGCGATTGCTTCATAAGCATCTTGCAAGCACCCCGACTTTTCACCGCGCCTTCGCGCCTTCCCGACGTCGACTTCCCAATATCTGTGAGTGACTCATGATGGTTACTGAGCATTCAAGATTCGTTTATAACCAAATGCCTAGAATGATCCCGGAGCGCTCGAGAGGTCGCTAAGACAGCCTCGTCCGACGCTCCAACTGCTGCGGGATATGCGTTCTGCCTGCCGTCGCTTGCAACTGCAGATCCGGATAGCTCCCGCTCGAAGGAGTTGGATGCATGGGTGTGGTGCGGCGTGCGTGCCCCGCCACAGTCCGCCACTGCCCACCATAGTGCACACTGCAGGAACGGTCTACATGCGCGACACTATAAACATATATGTGATGGTAGCATTGGTGATGCTTCTTAATTTGGGTTATAGGCACCTCCGTAACCCGTGGCTAATTGTATCCCGTCGGGGATAGGCCCAGATTGCTGCATTGTCGAGCCGCCGGGGATGCTGTTATTGCACTATGACGCTGATGAAGGTTCGAATTAGGCGCAAGACACCCGCTACCGGCCCCAGTTGCTTAGCAGCTGCGCGGTTCGCCAACTTCTCCGCCCCATGCGCACGCGAAACACTTCGATGGCGGCGACTGCATATAACATAATGATGCCTGAGGCGGTACGCGTTCGTTCCTATCTAGCTCGCGAAGAATGATGAGATGGCAAGCAAAGGTTCAGACCCAAGTAAGGTATGTCTTTCGCTCGCACCGAAATACCTCGAACCGTACTAGCCGCCCTATGTTTAGCCTGGGCTGGTGCGGATTGCAGGCTAACTCGTCGTGGAATCCCGTGTGTCCTAGCGTCCATATATGTGGCAAGACCTAGATGGGATATGGCAAGATGTGGCACCGCACGGAACATCCACAAGGCGCCCATGATCAGGCCTCAGGACCTTGCTCGTGGTGCTTTCGATCCGCTCATACCTTACAAGTCCGTGATCATCTGAAGCGCGAATCTGCAGTGCATGCTCAGGAAGCGCTGAAGACGCCGCAGTGAATGCGCGAGTCTCTTCTGGCGCTTCATGGTAAGTAACAGTGGGTAGGATATTGGTCAGGCCCCGCCTCTTCGGTGCGCGGCCACGACCGCCGTCGCTCTCACGCGCATATCCTGCGATAGGGCGGGAGAGGCGGGCATAAGGTTCCCGCTTATCTTGGTCTGCTGGTGCGCTGGGTCCCTCCCTTGATGGTGGAGTTGTATTCCCAGCATTCCCGTCGGCGCTCCTCCACGAAACAATAACAATAAGAACAGAACTAGCCTGCGTCGAATGTCATACATACCGTAGAAGGTTAATCGCGATCTTGTCTGGCCCAGTAACTTTATAAGCGACTATTTGACTGGCTCGTCACGTGTCATATCCCGAGATAATTGTCGACATAGTCGGAATGTAAGAGGTTGGCCTTGAGGTAGCCCTTTACGCCGTCTGGCCTCATTGCCGTTGAAACAATACAAAAAACCATTTCTCCAAGGATAACGCGCCTTACCGTGTCTTGTTTTGTGTTGTTTAGGCGTTACCCTAGTATGCCATCATCAGCGCAAAAAAGCTCGGAGACATCTGTTATGTCGCCAGTCGATGTCACTCGACTTTCCGAACCCACGACGGACCTGGTGCATGATTCATGGTGATTCATGATGCATCAGCCCATCGGGCCTAAGACCCACGGCCTCGTCAGCCTCGTTCCCGCTCAATACAGCTCCAGAACGCCAGCCGTGACGATTTTGATATTCGATTCTCACCGCCGCTGCGGCGTGCGCGCACCAGGAGCCTGCCACACTCCTGGCCCGTGCTGATCCCCTCCGGAGTCGCGCGGGCAGACGCGGTGCCCTGTCTCCTCCCCAAAGATTCGGCCGTGACGATGGCGGTTCTCCACGCCTGCCGCTGCGAACTACATAATCGCGAAACCGAGGATTTCCGCGTCCCGGATTTGGCTCCATTAGTGGTTACGTTTGGCCCCTGCGTGCTCGGTATGGCTTAGATCTCGAGCGCTCTTTCGGTATAGGCTCACTGCCTGCCATCGGAGGTTTGAGCGAGATTATCCAGAGTTCAGGCCCCCGGATGCATCTCAGATATCTACAAGCGATCGGGCGTCGCTCATATAAAGCCCTCTTCGCGCGGATCCCACTGCGTACAGTCAGATAGTACCTCCCCTGCGCACCCCCCCTCTCTCCCCCGCTGCCCCGAGATTCACCCTTGAAATGCTGTGGTATCAAATCTTCCAGGATGGCCCAGAATACGAGGCTCGGAAACGCAAATCATCCTTCGAGCCGCCCAATATCGCACTGAAAGACGTCCGCGACGCGGTCCCTCCTGAGCTCTTCGAAAGAAACACCCTCATCAGTCTCTTCTACGTGATACGGCACGTTATGATCGTCCTCCTCTTCTACCATCTCGCAACAAAGATCGATGCCGTCGCTGCCTTTGCTGCTGCTTCGCTACACGGCTACGGAGGGCTCGTAACTTCCTTCACGAGTGTGTGGCTACGCACGGTTTTGTGGCTGCTCTATGCCGCCTGGCAGGGCATCGCCCTCGCTGGACTCTGGTGCCTGGGTGACTACCTCCTCAGACATATCCCAAAGCGAATGCATACTGACACATCCTCCACTAATTCAGGACACGAGGTGTGTCTTTGATCTTTGATCTCTGTTCCTACGCATCGCTCCACGAGCTCTTTGTTGGTGGTTGGCGGTTCTGACATGGGAGCACCTTTGACAGGCGGGCCATGGCAACCTCTCCCCCCACGCACTCGTCAACTCGGCGTTGGGTCTCCTGACGCACAGTTTCGTGCTGGTGCCTTACTATGCTTGGCGATCCACCCATCGTACCCATCATGTGCGTATTTCTCGCCCTTTCTCCAGGATAATATACCTATCGAGATATCCGCCCATCGCCGTGTGCTTATCTTATCTTCTTAATCTTACCTCCCGCGCTTGCCGTGCTGCAGAAAGCGACGAACCACCTCGACAGGGAGGAGACGCACTACCCCGCGACGCGCAGGACGTTCAACCTCCCCCACGGGCGCGTCGCGGTGAAGATGGACTACCAGGAGATCCTGGAGGAGACGCCGGCGTTCACGCTCTTCAAGATGTTCATGCGCCAGTTCTTGTGAGCACCCCCCGTTTCCGTTTCGGTGTTCGAGCCCGGCGCTCATTGATGTGATTGGTGATTGGTGATTGATTATGATGTGATATGGTATGATATATCGAAATTCATTATGCCTCGCGTGCCCGCAACCCGTGTACGCGTGTACGTATGCGTGACGCGTTCCCTCCTCTCCGCCCGGCGTGGACCCAACGACACGACAACGACTGATTTCGATCTCTGATCGGCCTTGCTCTTCCCCGTAATTGCAAAATGTGCAGTGGTTACCAGCTCTACCTAATGTGAGTCACCTACCCCTCCCTCCCTCCGCTCCATCGGAGCGAACAAACGCAGGACCGCCCGCTGACTGATCACTTCTTCCCATGCTCCCATGCTCCCATCCACGCATCTCCTTGTCCGCGCACCCATCTCGCCGCGCATACGCTGATCCGTTGATGCCTCATCATCATCATCTTATTTTCATCCCGTGGATTGATTGATCCTTAAATCCTTATGCCCGTCGCTCGTTTTGGTGTTGGCGACGTGCTCCACTCGTGGTACTCGTCCGCGATCTCGCACGACAGACATAATCGCAAGGGGAATCCGAAATATCCCAAGGGCACCAGTGTGAGCAGCAGTAGCATTGGCCTCCACCCAACTCCTGAAGCTAACGCGCGAATAGCACTACAAACCGTCGTCGATGCTATTCACGCCGGAACAACGTACGTCCTCTTCCCTTCCCCCCTTCCCCCCTTCCCCCCTCCCTTCCTCCCTTCCTCACTCTTCCACCCGCCCGGCCATTCACCATTCACCATTCACCATTCGCTCACCCCCCCATCTCACCCCCTCATCTGCATCTGCTCATCTGCATCCGCATCGCCCCCAAACAGGCACCTCAATAATCATATCCAACATCGGCATGTGCGCGATGCTCGCCCTCCTCGCGGCGTACGCCTACCACCACGGCCGCTCGTCGCTGTGGTGCTACTACGTCCTCCCGTGGCTCGTACGCGTTTCCGCGTTTTCTCCCCGTTTCTGTTTCTGTGCGCTGATGATGTCTGGTATTTTTTGTTTTGTGAATGCAGTGGGCGAATAATTGGTGCGTCATCTCTTCATCGTAGCCCTACGTCACCCCCTCCATCCCGGCCCTTCCAGCCCTTCATCGCCCCCTTCATCCCGTATCCGATCCTGACGTTAACGCTGACGACGTATCATCGAACAGGATCGTGACTTTCACGTACCTCCAGCACAGCGACCCCACGATCCCGTATTACAGAAAGGTTCGTGCCGTTCATCAGCTCGACTGTTCCTATGGCGCTCCTATCACTCCTATCCCCTATCACATCCCGCATCCCAATCCATCCCCCTACTCTCCCCTCATTGAATGTGCAATACTGAATGCTGAATTTGGAATATCGAATGCTGATTTTTGGTTTTTGATTTTTTGCGTATGTTTAGGATCAGTGGACCTTTGCGCGCGGCGCGCTCTCTACGGTCGACCGCCCCGTCTTTGGATGGGTCGGCCGGGCGCTGTTGTACAATGTGCGTGTGCATACCACTATGTCACTATACACTATACACTATACTCTCCAACTCTCCGACTCTCCGACCCGCATTCTACCTTCTGCATTCTACCCTTCTACCTTCTACCCTTCTACCCTTCTACCTTCCACCCTTCTACCCTTCTACCTTACCTTCTGCCTTACCTCACCTCACCTCACCTCATCTTATCCCTTCCTCTGAAATTCAAATTCGATGATCGCGCACGCATGCTCATTGTTTATGTTGTTAGATCGGCCACGACCACGTCGCGCATCACCTGTTCTCGAATATCCCGTTCTGTGAGTACTCGCCCTCTTCTCCTTCTCCCCCCTCCTTATACCCCTCCTCCGTCCTTACACTCCTCCTCTTTTCCTCCCTATCCTTCTCCCTCCTCTCCTCCTTCTAATACCTCTCCTCCCCTTATCCTCCTCCTTCTCCTTATGCCCCCCTCCTAATACTCCTCTCCTCCCCCTCCCCCTATCCTCCCCCTTACATCGGATGCTAATAAACAATTGCTGTCCGGACAACAGATAACCTCCCCCGGGCTACGGAAGCTATCAAGCCGGTACTGGGCGAATACTATAACTACGATAGCACGGTGCGTGTCCTCCCCGGCTTCTTTCCACGCTCTCCTTCTTTTCCTTTTCCTTTCCCCCCAACTAATCGAATTCATCCTTCCATACTCATACCCATACTCACACTCATCAACAACCCATACCCATACCCATACTCACACTCATTCTAACGTGCCACAGCCGACTGTCCGCGCGCTGTGGCGCTCCTTCACGCAGTGCGTGTTCGTGGAGGACGAGGGGAGTGTGGTGTTTTACAAGAACTGCGCGGGCGCGGGTGTCAGGGAGGCCGTCGGGGCGACGGACGCGGGCGTAGGCGTGGAGGGCGAGTTGGAAGGAGAGGACTGATTTCGCGTTTTGAGCTTGTGACTTGCGAGTCGAGTTTCGTGTTGACGCGTTTGTGTGTTGGACGTTGGACGAGCGGGCAAGCGGGCGGTTGTCGCGTCGCGTTGTGTTGGACTTGTACTTATACTGCACTTACTTTACTGCACTTACTTTACTCGACTTACTTACTTACACACATATATGTATTTTATTTTATTTTATTCCTGCACATTATTCCATTGTTGATTATTCGATTATTGAATGTAACAATGCAACAAACATCTCGCATCCCGCGTCTCGCGTCTCGCATCTGTAGTCTGTAGCCTGATCTGTCTCCACCAGTCTCCGGCCTGGATAATAACAATCGAGCGTGCACATGCATGAGATGGCGCAGAAGACGTTGTAGGTGTAGATGTAGATTGTGGGTGGATTGGAACGAGAAACGAGAAATCTGAATCTGAATTTGAATTTGTGGGGGAAAGGGGGGGTGGGTGCTTGCCGTCGTATGGCGTATGACGTAGACATTGGGACAGCATGCAAAGCCTGGACATACCCTGTGAAGGTTTGAAATTTGAGGTTTGAAAGATTGAAGAGGAGGTTGGGGCGCCGTTGAGCCGGACTCGGATGCGGGGAGGTAGGACAGGACAGGACAGTACTAGTAGAGTCTATTTCTTGTTTCTTGATTCTTGAGCGAGAGGAGTCGAGGTCAAGGTCTAAGGTCTAGACTTGTGAAGTTGATATGACGCGGAATGGAAGAAGGGGGGCCGGGGAAGAGGAGGAGAGGTGTACAGAGAACGTCGAAGGCTGACATGGGACGAGTAACGTTACTGGTACTGCTAACGTTAGCGATGGTGGGGTAACGTTAACGATGGGCGATGTACATGTTATTGGGCCGGGATTGTTTAAATCTGATGCTTGATGATGGGTGGAGGATGGAAGATGGAAGAGCGTACGCGGTCGAGGCTCTAGATCTTACAGCTCTACGTACTACTCTTCCATATGTCCATGGCCAAGTCTTTGCTTTTCGGAGCTTGCAAATTCTGAGATCTGAGCTTGTGAACTCTAATATTTAATGTGAAACGATAATCCTGCAAGCCGGGGCTACGATGGGGCGGACTGGTGGAGACAGTGGGATGGATGGACAGTGGGATGGACGGGTTATGTAGCAAGCGGGTAAGCAGGAGAAGGGACGGGGTAGGGCGAGAGGCTTCGGCTGCGAGGGAAGAGAGAAGAGAGTAACGTTAGACAATGATGGATGGGTAACGTCAACCAATGGAAGATCGAGACTGAGCAAAGTCGTGCAGGATCCGACTCTGATATCTACGACATCAACATAGGTATGACGCAGGCGCAGTCGCCTGCACAGTTGCCCGCTTCGCCTCCGCACTGGATATGATAAGATATGGGACGAGTTGATGGGGTGATGCGATGATAATTGACGGTATTGCCCCTCTTCCTCCCTGCCTCCCTGCTTCTCGTCTTCTCTTCTCATCTCGCCTTCTCCCTCCATCTCTTTCCCACCTGCGCACACGCGGTCCGTCTTAATTTAATTACGCCCTTCCACGCCCTTCATCTCCCTCACACCACCATCCATCCACATCTGCTCCTCGATGCGGCAATCGGAATTCGACCAGGGAAGCCGGCCTCTTTCCACGCGGCTTCTCCCTCGCGGCTTCCACACGCGCCCTTCCACAGATGATCCAACTCCCGCAATTACATAGTTTTGGCTTCAGGTTTGGCTTTGCGCGTGGGTGTGGGTGGGTAGCTTCCGTGCGTGACCAGGCGAAGGATAATATATAAAGTCTGTGTTGCGCCTTCCCATCCTCTTCACCCTCGCTCTTCGTATCACCCGCCGGCTCTCTTATATCACACATCCTGTCTCCACCGTCATCCTACCATCCACACCAGCCAGCGACGATGCGCAGAACAGCGGGCATAACAGCGAGCGCCGCCACATCCATCAGCTCATACTCCCATCCCTCCCACTCTCCCTCTCCCTCTCCCTCTTCCTCTCCCTCTCCTCCCCACACACCGCCAAATCCAAATCCAAACCCAGCCTTAGCGAACACGTCATCGCCGCCGCTTAGCACATCGCCGCACCCTTCTTCCTCTTCCGCGTCATCCCACTCTTCGCCTTCTCTCGCCGCTCCCACCACTCCCACCACCTCCGTCATACGCAGTCGCAGTAGTACACCCGCACGGGACTCGGTGTCCGCACACCCGCCTATCCCCATCCCCCCTTCTGTCGCCTCTTCAGACCCCTCTTTCGCCACGTCTGCAGCGTACGGTACCCATACACCCGCCTCAAAGACAAAGACAAAGCCAAAGGCGGGCTATAGGCCTACGAACGCAGCCTCTGCTTCCGCACTTGCGATGCCCACTACCACTCCCTCCCTCACCGCATCCACACCCAAAACACCCACACCTCCTCCTCCCACACCTACTACTACACCCCACTCATCTCACCAACCCCACCAACCTCACCCACCCAAAACACCCCACCAACCCCACCAACCCACGGAAAAGAAACCGTGGATCGACCCCGCCGCGCTCCCCTCGCACGGCTCCGTCGCGCACATCGCGGGCAACGCGCCCGAGCACATAAAACGCCTCACGCAGAATACGTTCTTTGCGTATGGCGTGGGGGCGCCGCCGCCTCCTCCTGCTGCTGCTCGAGCTTCCAGTCGTTCTAGGGATTCCAGTCGTTCTAGGGATTCTGGGCGTGCTTCTGGGCGAGCTTCTGTGCGATCGTTGGGTGAGGGTGATAGACATGGAAATGACGGGGCAGATGAGGGTGATGCAGAGGCAGATGAAGAGGCAGATGGAGGAGGAGACGGAGGGGTGGGCGCGTGGAGCGGGGACGACTTTTTCGGGTACGCGGTCGGGCGGCGCGTGCGGCTCGTCGATATCAGCGTGTATCCGTCGCACTCTCCCCCAACGAACTCCGCGACATCCACTTTTACTGAAGACGTGAGCGGCGCGGAGAGGAGAAATGGCGTAGAGAGAAGTGGGGATGTAGAGAGAAGTGTAGAGAGCAGTGTAGGCGTGGAAAGAGGTATGGGTGTGAGTGGAGAGGGAGGTATGGGCATGGAGCGCCTGGAGGCGTCGACGACGGCCGAGATCCGGGTCACGCGCGGGATGCTGAACGGCGCGGGCATGCTGCACGGCGGGTGTGTCGCGTATTTGGTGGATAAGTGCGTTCTTGTTTTTTGGGCATTTTTACTCTATCTACTCTTTCATTCTGTTCTATATCTATTCTATTCTATTCTATCTATTCTATTCTACTCATTCTCGTTTTCCCCTTCCCTTCTATTCATATTAATATTCACTAACCCCCTCCCCCCCCTCTAGCTGCTGCTCCACGCCCCTAGTCGTCCTTGGGCTGCTGCAGCGCCGCAACGGCGTCGGCGTCACGCAGGCGATGACCGTGCTCTTCCACGCGCCCGCGGCCGTCGGCACGACGCTGCGCGTCGTGAGCACGTCGGTGAGCCTCGGGGCGCGCGTTATGTCGAGTCGGTGTGAGGTGAGTTTTTTTTTGGATTTTTTTGGGGGGGAGGGTTTGCTTTCTTTCACTTGGTTTCTTTCTTTCACTTGCTTTCTTTCACTTGGTTTGCTTTTCGTCTTTCTTTCTTGTTTTCTCGCTTTCTTTCTTCCACTTGGTTTCTTTCACTTCGTCTGTCTTTTGTCCGTCTGTCTGTCTGCTTGTCTGCTTCTTCCGCCGGCACGCCCGTCCACGCCTCCACGCCTCCACGAACGCGAGACAATTCAATACTCGATACTCGATATGCAATATTCGATAAACACCCTTGGACTCGGTCCCTATTGACTATCCCTCCACGCCACCGATACCGATACCGATATTCCCCCGCACCTCATAAACGCGTGGGTTCGTCGGAGGCGAGGGTGTATTCTGGATTCGGGTTGTTCTGGTGTATTGATTGCTCCCGGGCGTGGAGACTGGAGACTGGAAATCGACCACTCGATCACTCGATCAATCGTTGCAATGGCATTGCAGCCATGACCATGTCCATTGACGTTCCCAACTTCCCACTGTGTCCCACTGCGTCCGGACCCGCATATCTGTACACGTAGAGCGGACCCTCGCGCTCGCACTCGCACTCGCACTCGCACGCGTGTCCACTTCGCGTCGTTGGGTGCCTCAGGCGTCGGGCCCTAAACGTTGGCAGGTGTAGCGACGCGTGGAATCGAGTCTCGGAGGCATATCGAACCCCCGCACCTCTCACCCCCCGCACCGCAGCGCGCCTGTGGCGGAGGCGTGGACGTGGGCATCTATCATCTATCTGCCCAGTTGCCCAGTTGCGCAATTGCTCGACGATCCATCTGTTCATCTCTCGCCTATTTCATCTATCATCTATCGCCTATTTCATCTATCATGTCGCGATGTCGCGATGCCAGAGCGTGCGCCTGTCGAGGACCCGTATCGCCCCTTGCCTAGCTATCACCATCTATTCATCTATCACCGTCTGTTCATCTATCCTAATTTCCCGTCCCAATCCCTCGTCCAATTTCCATCAGCACAGATCACCTCCGTCGCAGATCGTCCACGCCTCCGCCACACGCCCGATACGGCCCTCGACGCGTACACGCGTACCACGCGTCCTGTCATCCTGCGTCCTGGGATCCTGGGATCCCGGCAGGAAAGCAGGAAAGCAGAGAAACTCCCATGCGTTCATCCGCTGACACGTCTGGCGGCGCCCGCCACCTGATAGATGGTAGCCTGACCGTTAGTGTATGCGGTGTATGGGCGCGGTGATAGATTTAGGTTGGGTTGCGTGGATGTGGATGTGGACGTGGATGTGCGAAGGGAGGTGGATTGGGCTGATTAATTGGCATTTGGCATTTGGCGTGGCGGTGTCTTTGCCTCCACGCCTCCACGTTTATGGTTTGATGGGACGTTGGGAGTTGGGATGGGGCTTCCCAGCGCGATCTTCGCCGTATGGGTCGGATGGGGCGACGTGCAGCGTGCAGCGTGTCGGGTCCGCGTCACGCACCGCGCTGCGTGGTCGGTGATCGATCGGCAGTGGTCGATGGTCGATGGGCAGTGATCAAGATCGCGCATGGATCTTCGTGGGTGGAGGCGTGGGCGTCGATACGTTTCCGTGCCGTGCCGTGCTTTCTTTGCTTTGCTTGTTGATGGGTTTACTGGGTTTACTGGATGTGCTTCGATCGTGATCGTCGCGCCGTTGCGTGCAGTGCAGCCTGTCATCGTGGAGATGTGGAGATGTGGTGATGTGGTGATGTGGTTAGACAGCGTTCGAGCGTCGCGCTGGTGTGCTGGTGTGCTGGTTTTGCGGTGGCGGTTTTGCGGTGGCGGTGGCGGGTTTCCCTCTGCGGTGGCGGATCGCTCTCGAGGCTACTCGAGGCTGCGTGCACGGCGCACTTTTGGGTTCTCGTTCTCTCGACCCGGACGCGTGGTTTTCTTTCTTCGTTTCGTTTCTTGTCATTCGGCGCTTTGATTGATCTTTTCGATCCGGACGCGTGGTTTTCTTCGTTTCTTTTCTTTTCTTCTTTCATTTCTTTCGTTTTATATTTTTCTTTGTTTTATTTTTGATTCGTGGTTCGTTCCTTCGTCTTCGTCTTTACGTGGACCTTCACTTGACCCCCACCCCATCTCCATCTCCATCAACGAAACGATAACGGATAACGATAACTGACATACACTTGCTCTCTCAACAGATTATAGCGAAGGAGACGGGCCGCATCGTCGCCTCTGCGTTTCTGAATAAGATGCAGCCGGGGGGCGCGAAGCTCTGACGCTCAACACTCAACACTCGAACGCGCTGACACTCGAACACTTTAACGCTCTGACACTCGAACACTCGAACACTCAACGCTCTGACACGGAGGAGTGGGGAGTGGGGAGATGCAGGAGAGAGAGGGAAGGGGTACAGGTAGGGAAAGGTAGGGAAAGGTAGGGAAAGGAAAGGGGTAGGGAAAGGGGTAAGGGGTACGAAGGGGAGCGGGTTGGTGATTTATTCCGTATCATATCTTGTATCTTGCATTTTGGGACTATTGATCTTGGATTTGTTTTGTTTTGTTTTTTCTTTTCGTATTCTGCGTTCTGCGTTCTTGAGTTTCAAGTTGGGTGTGTGAATGAGCGCCGAAGGGTGAAGGGTAAGGAGGAATCAGTAAGTAGTAAGTAAGTGAAAGTGAAAGTAAAAGTGAAAGTCGAATGAGGGTGGACTGTGAGTATGAGTATGAGTATGAGTATGAGTATGAGGGTGTGAGTAGGGCGCCTTGTGCGCAGTGTATTATTTTTTATTTATATATATTGTTTATGCGTCGTAGCGGGCTACTCCGTTTTGAATAGGTAGATACTTGGTTCGGTAGTGCGGGTCCCTATATCCAGCAAACCATAGAGCCCCAGAGCCCCAGAGTCGACGCATTACTGGTTACTAGTTACCGATTACCGATTACCCTTCTACCCTTCTACCCTTCTACCCTTCTATCCCTATCCTTCCGTCCTTCTACCCTTCTCTGTCTGTCTGTCTGTCTGTCTGCTTGCTTGCTCGCTTCTTCCGCCGGCACCCCCGCCCGCTTCCACGCATCCACGAACGCATCCACGAACGCGAGACAACTCAATATTCGATATGCAATATTCGATAAACACCCTTGGACTCGGTCCCTATCGACTCGGACCCTATCGCTCACACGCTCTTACACGCTCACACCCTTACACGCTTCGATACCGATACCGATACCGATATTGCTCCGCCCCCCATAAACGCGTGGGTTCGTCGGAGGCGAGGGTGTATTCCGTTTGTTCTGGTGTATTGATTGCTCCCGGCGCGTGGAGACTCGATCACTCGACCACTCGATCAATCATTGGCATTGGCATTGGCATTGGCATTGGAGCCATTGCATTGCCATTGACGTTCCCAACTTCCCACTGTGTCCCACTGCGTCCGGACCCGCACATCTGTACACGTAGAGCGGTCTCTCGCAATCGCGCTCGCACGCGTGTCCACTTCATCGACGCGTGGAATCGCATCGCATCGCGCCTGTGGCGGAGGCGTGGACGTGGACGTGGGCATCTATCATCTATCATCTATTGGCTATCTGCCCAGTTGTCCAGTTGCCCAGCTGCTCGACGATCCATCTGTTCATCTCTCGCCTATTTCATCTATCATGTCACAATATCGCGATGTCGCGATGTCAGTGTCGAGGACGTATGACCCCCTGCCTGGCTGTCTGTCTATCGCCTACGCCTACGCCTACGCCTACCCATCCATCTATTCATCTATCCTAATTTCTCGTCCCAATCCCTTGTCCAATTTCCATCAGCACAGATCACCTCCGTCGCAGATCGTCCGCACGCCACGCCTCCGCCACACGCCCGATACGGCCCTCGACGCGTACACGCGTACCACGCGTCCTGTCATCCTGCGTCCTGGCATCCTGGGATCCCGGCAGGAAAGCAGGGAAGCAGAGAAACTCTCATGCGTTCATCCGCTGACACGTCTGGCGGCGCCACCTGATAGATGGCAGCCTGACCGGTGTATGCGGTGTATGGGCGCGGTGATAGATTTAGGTTGCGTGGATGTGGATGTGGATGTGGATGTGCGAAGGGAGGTGGACTGGGCTGATTAATTGGCATTTGGCATTTGGCGTGGCGGTGTCTTCGCGTCCTCGCGTTTGCGGTTACGGTCACGGCTGCGGTTACGGTTACGGTTTGATGGGACGTTGGGGGTTCCCAGCGCGATCTTCGCCGTATGGGTCGGATGGGGCGACGTGCAGCGTGTCGGGTCTGCGTCACGCACCGCGCTGCGTGGTCGGTGATCGATGGTCGATGGGCAGTGATCAAGATCGCGCATGCATGGATCTTCGTGGGTGGAGGCGTGGGCGCCGATACGTTCCGTGCCGTGCTTTCTTTGCTTGTTTGATGATGGGTTTACTGGGTTTACTGGATGTGCATCGATCGTGATCGTCGCGCCGTTGCGTGCAGTGCTGGTGTGGTGGTTTTGCGGTGGCGCATCCTCGCGAGTCGGATCCCTTCGGACTTTGACTCGAGGCTGCGTGCACGGCGCACTTTTGGGTTCTCGTTCTCTGCTGGTTTCTGGTCCTTTCTTCCTTCGTTTTGTTTCATTTCATTTCATTTCTTCCTTCGTTGTATCTCTCTTTTTTTGATTTTTTTTTGATTCACGGTTCGTTCCTTCGTTTCTTCTTTCGTCTTCGTCTTTGTCTCGTCTTCAACTTCAATTTCATCTTTATCTTCACCTTCACCTTCACCTTGACCCCACCCCATCTCCCATCCCCCATCTCCCATCTCCCATCTCCCATCTCCCATCTCCCATCTCCTCCCATCTCCATCTCCATCGAGAACGAATAACGATAACTGACATACACTTGCTCTCTCTCTCTTAACAGATCATAGCGAAGGAGACGGGGCGCATCGTCGCCTCTGCGTTTCTGAACAAGATGCAGCCGGGGGGCGCGAAGCTCTGACGCTCTGACACCTCAACACTCGAACGTTTTAATGCTCTAACGCGGAGGAGCGGGGAGATGCAAGAGAGAGGGAAGGGGGCAAAGGGGTATAGGGGTACGGGGTGAGGAAAGGGGGTAGGCAATGGGAGGGGTAGGGAAAGGGGTGACGAAGGGGAGCAGCTTGGTGATTTATTCCGTATCATATCTTGTATCTTGCATTTTGGGACTATTGATCATGATCTTGGATTTGTTTTGTTTTGTTTTCTTCGTTCTTTTCGTGTTCTGCGTTCTGCGTTCTGCGTTCTTGGGTTTCAAGTTGGGTTTTAAGTTGGGTTGGGCGTGTGGATGAGCTCAAAGGCCAAAGGGGGAATCAGTGAGTAAGTAAGTGAAAGTGAAAGTGAAAGTGAAAGTGAAAGTGAAAGTAGAAGTCGAATGAGGGTGTGAGTAGGGCGCCTTTTACGCATTATATGTATTATATTTATATATATTGTTTATGCGTCGTAGCGGGCTACTCCGTTTTGAATAGGTAGATACTTGGTTCGGTTCGGTAGTGCGGGTCCCATATCCAGGAAAACATAGAGTCCCAGAGCCCCAGAGTCGACGCGTTACCGATTACCCTTCTACCCTTCTACCCTTCTACCCTTCTACCCTTCTACCCTCCTACCCTTCTATCCCTATCCTTCAATTATCCTCCCGTCGAATACCCGACGTCCTTCCACCCCCTCAGCTCCTCCCCATAGCGGATCGTGAGCACCAACAACCCGCACCCGGCCCACGCGACGAGAGCGGCGGCGGCGTTCGTGGGGAGGACCCCGAAGTGGGTGATGGAGGGGAGGATGGAGGGGACGAGGAGGGAGACGAGGAGGGCGCGCGAGCCGCTGTGTTTGGATTTTTGGGTGTTAGAATGGAAGAATGGAAGATGTGCGTGATGCATGATAAGGAAGGCAGGGGGGGAAGTGGAGAAAGGAAGGAAGGAGGGAGGAAGGAGGGAGTGGATGCGCACTTGTTTGCAGCCATTATTTCTGCGCTCCGCTTGTGCACCACGTCAACGTTGTACGCCGCTGAGGGGCTCAGCACCAGATCGACCTGCGAGTCACGACACAGTCCGGCGTCAGTCGTCAGTCGTCACTACCATACCAGGCGCACATAGGCATAGGCATATGCAGGCGCGGTGAGAGGGATAGAGATACACGCACCCCGATCCCGTTCAGGAACAGGCATCCCAGACACACGATGAGCCCCGTGCGGCCGGGGACGTACGCGATCGCGAGGCCGGCGAGGAGGACGGAGAGCGGGACGCACGCCGCTGCGCCGATGAGGGTCGTGCGGAGGCGGTCCTCGGGGTACCACCCCCCCTCCGCGCCCGCGCGCCCGGATTCTGAGCGTTTTGAGCATTTTGAGCGGGAGGTGCGGACGATGCGGTCGGAGAGGAGGCCCGCCAGAGGGGCGCCGACTGTCGTTTGATGGGAGTCAGTACTTTCGTGTGGGTGGAGTGGTGTAGGAGGGTATAGAGATGGGGATGGACTCGCCGACGTTGCCGATACCGCACGGGATGAAGACGGCGCCGATCAGGGCCTCGTTCGTGATACCGTACTTGGCTCCCTGCGTTCATACAGTGGGTTGAGTTTCGGAGAACGATAATACGTAGAGTGAGTGTGTGAGTGTGTAGGGTATGGACCTACGATTGTAAAAGCGAGAGGTACAAGAAGGACTGCAATGGGAGATCGCGTGAGAGGGCGGGTAGCGTTACGCAGGAAAGCGGAGAAACGACGCACCGAAATCTGTGAGTATGGTCGCTGTCCCTGCTAGCATCTACGCGGGGAAATGATTTAATTTTTTCTCAGTCTTAATTCCTGATATAACGACCGACGCCCAAGAAGATCAAGAGCAGGGGAGAGGGAGAGGGTACATACCACAAGCATAAGATTAGGACTCCGTAGCAGTCCCAGGCAAGAGAACGGGTTGAGCCACACCCATCTCCAGTGCCGACGCGATGGCGTACACCGAGGTACTTGTTGGTTCTGGTCATCAAATACCTTTTCTATGCCGAGAGTACCTGGATGGCTTGTCTCGGGGAGCCAGAGCACCATCAAGACCAACAGCGCTAAGCCATAGATCAGGAAACCCCATTGCAGCATCCGCCAAGATGAGTAGTGAGTCGCAATGCCTATCGTATCGATTGGTATTGCGTAGAGTCCGTTAGGATAAGAGGGAGTAAACACTTGCCTCCAGTGAGAGGCGCTATTGCCGGCCCAAGAAGACTGGCCTTTGGACAAACAAAATTCAAACGGACGTCAGATTCAAACCCTCCTGTAGCCGCACGCATCCATCCGTATCCCTTCGTTTTCATTAGTGCGTCAGCCAGTGACTCACCCCATAAAACACCCCCATAGCAAAGCCCCTCTCCTCCAGCTTGTATATATCCCCGATAACGCCGGCGCCGAGCGACATGCCGCCCGACATGCCCACATTCTGCACGAAGCGCCAGAAGATGAGGTGGTAGATGCTCTGAGAGACAGCGATCTGGTACGAGCCGAGGCAGGAGAAGGGGAGGCCGGCTAGGTAGACTGGGCGCCTTCCATCTGTGATTTACAGGAGTAAGTTACAGTTGATTATCTCATATTGCATACCGTCGGGAGACGTCCTGGGCCAATGCATTATGAGAAATATGCAATGCGAAATTGTCACATTGTGTGATATCAGCTGATATAATATGTGACAGTTACTATATCCGGCAGAATCATCTATGCCCCACCATTCTTGTCCATCGCCGCGTCGAGGAAACCCTCTAAGGTACTCTGCTTGAGTCCAGCTCTGATCTCACTCCGTAAATGTCCCCGGAATTTTCGGAGCTCTTGTGCGAGAAACGAGCTTCGTTCTGATGCAAGGGCAGGGTGGATACAAGACTTCTCCAACTGCTTGCACAGATGTAGAAGGTCAGCCTTTGGTACGACTGGCTCTTCTTCGTCATCGGAATCATCTGACTCCACCACAACCACATCTCCCCTCTCGTCAGCAAGCTGATGTCGCACTGTATCAATGATTGCCTTATCGCCAGCCGGTCCATCAAATTCTTCATCAACCTCCTCGATGATGTGTTCCTCCTTCGGATTGACCAACTCCTCCAACTTGGGTGGTTCGCCAGAAATCCGGTAGCGCTGTTTGAGCGTTTGAACGGCCTCCATTAACTCCTTTTCAGCGTTCTCGCGATCTGAGTCAGGAGGATAGCGAGGTGGGATTTTGATCATCAGCTTGGTGCGTGGTGGGATCGTGATCGTGAGTTTTGCATCTGTTGTTACGAACTTCTCTACAGCTGCTAGCGCAGCGTCCGTATCATCCTCAGCATCCATTACAGCCTTGAATACCTCCCGGTAATCTTCGTCGTGATATTTCTCACCAAGCCTCTCTTGGAGCAGCTGCTCAGCTTGAGGGAGTGACATGGTACTTGAAGTAGCAAACTGGCGAAGTATGTCCGCTGCATCTGCATGAGTAGATGGGCTATCGGAAGTAGGCCCCTGGGCTTCAATAGATGCTGTGGCCCCTCGCGAGTCCTGGATTCTTGTATGTCTCCAGCAGTTTATAATCGTTGTCTTGTCCACTGCGTTCCACACATCACGAGCCATCTGCATGCCCTCCAATAATGTTAGCCTGTAAATTTCTACCTCGCCTGCTTCGTCAAGGTCAATTGCACGTAAACAAAATGATCGCCTATAGTGCGCCTTGAAGCAGCGGATGATTCCCGCGTCAAGAGGTTGAACAAATGACGTGAGATTTGGCTCAAAGAAGGCCAGTTCAATGTTGCGCGGCTCGTATGTGATGAAGTGGCCTGAGAAATTGTCCAGTGACAAGACGACATGACGATTCTGTAAGCGGAACTGTAAATCAAGCTTCTTGATGTATCTAATGCCTCGTTTCGTTAGCATTGAGCTTTCCCAGTGATGAGAAATATCCTGACGTACTCCTCAAAGAAATACGATGTCATCCAAGCCTTCTTGTTGTTACGGTAATAAAATCCCAAGGTTTCAGGCTTCTTCTTGTTGAAGCAGCGAGGCTGTTTTGACTTGCCGATGAAGAAGGGAGGAAATTTCTCCCCTACGGCACTGCACAGAAATCCGACCGTGATGCGAAACTTGTCCTTCTTTTTGCCGCTCATTTGCTTTGTTGCTAGGCCACGATCAGGAGGTGCGAAGGCAAATAAGCTCGTCTCATCAAAGTTGAGCTGGTCCTGCGGAGAATATTTGCTCAGAATTGCAGCCATCCGGACCCGCTCTGCCTCGACTGCCGCCAAATCCACTGATGCAGCCTCCCCATGGCGCCGGATCTCCTTAATTTTGTACCTAGGTAAGACATCAGAATGGGTTTAGCCTACGGAGATAATCACTCACGCTTTGCAGAATGGAGCAACCCATCCTTCGCCTGTTAGGCATTCTTCTTTAGGCACTTCAAGCATCTCCTCGTAACGCTTGCGCTTCTCTCGAAGCATTGGCCCGGTTACCGTCTCACCCTTGGTTTCCATGTGCCGTACCCAAACAATCAAAGCCCTCTCAACATCTGGTCTTGTGACCGTACGAGGGCGTTTCGATGACAATGCATTTGGTGTTGAGTTGACACGCTCCTCCAACTTTGCACGGTCACGGATCTTACGTGAAAGTGTCGACTGGTCAAACGTTAACACACCCTCCCTTCGTGTCTTGAAGTGTTCAACGATATCTGCTTGCGCCGTGTCTGGGTGCTTGTCCATGTAATTGAAGACTGTCATCCAGTCACCGAGTGTTAGGTTCTGCCGTTTACGCTCAGCAATCGGCTTTGCTGTTGTTGCATGGTCTGCTTTTGCTGCAGGTGCCTTTGGCTTGCGATTGTACGGCTGGGGCTTGGGCCGCACCTTTCGAGTGGGTTCAGATGGAGGCATGGGGTCTTTGTTTAGTGGTTTGTTTTCTGTAATAAATTTGTGCTACCGAGTCGTCATTGAGGTGGCGCTGTACACCCTAATTTAGTCTAAAAAGGGTGTGCTACAATGGTGCCGGTGTCCCCCGACCCTTCATCCGGCGATGTAATAATGCAAATCCTCATTTGTGAAGCAATGCATTATGCATTATGCATTATGCACTATATTCCCCGCCTCCCGACGTGGTCCCCATGGAAAGTCAATGCATTACGAGAAATATGCATCATGAGCGTATGCATTATGAGCTAATCAACTGTAGATCATTCCAAGTTGTGATTATGATTATATATGGAGATTACGCTTACAGAACCCGGAGTAGGTGGCCATGGCCATGCTACCAATGGCAGCGCCTAATATCGACAGGCTGATGGTAAAGCTACAAGCGTGAACCGGGAGATGTGAGGACATGTATCGGGGCTAATTGAGTACTCATTTACCTGACCATCTCAGGTGTGGTCGAGAGATCACGGGCGATCTGGGGTATTGCCGGAATGAATGTCCCGCTGACGAAAACTAAAGTGTTTAGAAACCAGACCGCGATAAGCCACTTCAAATTGGTCTCTGGAGTGAAGTGAGTCCGTACACGGAATCAGGCCGCTGCAGGACACCAAGGTCAAGATGCCTCGCTTTCTCCACGGGGTGAAGCGGTCGTAAACACGGTCACGGTCAACGGGAACATTCCCCTCTGGCAAGAGAGGCGTTTCTTCTGAGGCCATTCAAAGCGAAGTCGTCGATACGAAGAATCCGAAAGTCGAGCCATTTCATGATAGATTTTAGAGCAAGAGGATTTCCACGCCTAGCGTATACTGAGCCTAGAAGCCACCCATGAGCAGCAGCTGCACGTCAGTACTTTTCTGAAAAATCGCGCGACAACGACTCATATCCAATGTCCAATGATAGGCTCGTTCCCAGCTGTCCTGCCGTGATGCCTTCTACTCCACGTGATAAACGTTCAGTATGTAGAGCCTAGACACAAACACTTACTCCCACTCTTGTTACTTACGAGATACCACGCCAGCTTCTAGTCTCCTAAATCCCAGAGTCACGCCAAGTCGCGTACTGCATCCTCAGCTTGCCCCTTCTCTGAGGTATCTGGGGTATCGTCTGCCAACGCTAAACGTGTCTGCCCGGACAATTAAGAGGTAAGCCCTCCAGTGCGAGAGTTAAAGCTTTAAAGGTTGGGCAGGAACACAAGGCAGAGTAAATAGAGCTCTGGAGCTCTCAAGCTGCCAGACCTTCGGTGGATTGGATGGGATTAGTTCTCAAATTTCGAATTTCAGTGTCAATACTCCATCAAAGTCAAACTGTCGGAGTGGTCGCCGAGCCGTTGCCGCATCGCGCTCGTCCTCTTACATGTCTGCCCACGAGAACGAGAAGAGTTTTTTTTTTTTTTTTTTTTTGGTCTCTGTTTAACGTCCATCGGAGGTGCTCCATGCGGACGGCTCTGTACTACCTGTATCCCGTACTACCTATATATACCTGGAAGTAAATAAAAGGGCCCCCATGCCCACCTTGACCCCTAGCTCGTCATGCACGACAGACGGACGGTCCTGGACCTCGTCCCCCTGCCGCCCAGCGACAGAAACCGCTGTTTTTCGGACGCTAGCGTGTTTATGGGCAGCCGAATGGTGTGGGTTGGACAGCTTCTTGGCCTAAAGCCTCCCTTGTTAGGTGCTCGTCCCGAGGGAGAGCGAGTCCGTGGCTATCTGTCAAGGTAAGAAGAGTAGAGTCTTGAGGTGGTCTTGAGGAAATGCCGCCAAAAAGAAGGACCTTGCCTACCCCGCCAGATGACGGCCCGCACGCGAGCAAGTCGCGGTTGCGGCCTTCATCTGCGCCGCTCCGCCCCTTCCCGCCCTTTCTCCTTCTGCCGTTCCTTTCTTCTCCCCTCCCGTTCCTTTTGCCTCTCCCTCTTCTCCCTCAGTACAGCCGCCCTTCTTGGTGCGAGTAGCTCCCCCTCCAGACTTCCAAAAGGGTTGTTGAACCGCCTTGTGCGCCGAACGAAGGCAATGGTGGCCTCCATACCTCCCGCTGTGGCCAGTAGCACCTTCATTGGCAGATCAAAGTTCTTGCACTCCGTCTGCATCGCCGCCCGCTCTGTGTCATATGCAGGGCACTCGATAAGGTAATGTCGGACCGATTCTTCCTTGTCGTTGCAGTGGGGGCAGAATGGTGAATCAGCCTTCTTTATTCGATGTAGGTGCTGATTGAGAGGGACGTGTCCAGTACGTAGTTGCGTAATGACACTTGTGCGGTTCTTCCTCCAGTCCCCAACCACGCCCAGGTACTTGCCGACCTTTAGCGTCGGGTCGATCCTGTCCAGCTTTGGTTTGCGAGCAGACTTCCGCCATGCCTTTTCCCAGCGAATCGGGATTCGCATGCGTGCTACGCGCCGTATGGCTGCTCTGCTAGCTGGTAGCATTGGGTAGTTAGTAAAGAGGGAGGGGCAGTGCTCAGCTGGTTGCGCCGTTCCTGTCGCCGCCTCTTTCGCTAGCACATCCGCTCGGTCGTTCCCTATGACGTTGTCATGCGCTGAGATCCAGTGCAAACTGATGTGAAGGGGGGCTGCGGCCTCTGCTGCCCTCTCCTTGGCTAGCTTCCACCTTAGGCAGCACATTTAGGGGTCTCGAAGACCATTTAATTTCGGAGTTGGAATAGATCCTGGAGACCCCAGCACGTAGAGACCACAAGACACGTACCGTACCGTATTGTGAATCAATCATCCAGTGTCGAGTGGCCTGGATGAGGCTTGTGTTAGACGAGCCTCGCTTACCTCCATTAATGGTCCGTCAACATTTATACTTACCTAGATTCACACAAGTCTTGAGGTTTCTCAATTCTTTATTTGTGATCTATTCCATGTAGCACTCATGTTGTTATCATGTTTCTCAATCTCAGTACAACATTGTGAATTGTCTGTCATATGGGGTTTATAGCACAAAGGTGTGTTTACAACAGATTCGGGCGTACAAAATAGTTACTGGGGCTACGGATGGCTACAAGAGAAATACAAAAGCTGGGGGATAGTCCTTCAAGGCTATGTGATACTAGATTGCGAGGGGTATTGCGACGGTTTGCGACGACTAATGGGACATGAGCACGAACATCCACACCTATGGCTCTGTTGCCTCCGTTTCGGAAGGAGCACCAGCAGGAGCGATGCTGGGGGACCTGGCACGAGATGGAGACTGTGGGCGGACGCGATAGCCCTCGGGCCTACGTCTCTCCCTGTACATGTCTCCGTAGCCGTCCCGATAGTAGTACGAGGGTTCGTGGAATCCAGCGTCGCGAGGGTTGCGCGGGTCGAAGTCGTAATCAGAGGGATAGCGAGTACCAAAGGGGCGATCATAGTAGTTGTGCCTCCGATCTTGAGGGTAGAAGTCGCGCGCTCTTGGATAGTCGTCTGATGGGTAACCACGGGAGCGGCGGTTTGGCTCGTTTTCATGTGGTACGAAAGCGGGGCCGCCGTCATTGGGCTCGTGGCTACGTTCGCGGCTGCGTGAGGGGTAGGGGCGGCAATTTGGCTCGTTTTCGTGTTGCTCGAAGGCGCGTCCGCGGGGGCCGTCAGGGCGCTCATGACTACGTTCACGGCCATGTGGGGGGTAAGGACGGCGATGTGCCTCGTCTGCATGCTCGCCGACTCGCTCGTACCCAGGATACTCATCATGACTGTGGTCACGGCTGTGGGCAGGGTAATCGAAGGGTTCTCGGCTTCGTAGGTAGTCGTGGTGTTCGTAGCTGGGGCCACTGTTGTATTCTCGCCCGTCAAGCTCCCCCATGCTCCCGGTGTGTGAGCCTGCAATCGATCGGGCTGGGCGAGGGTAGAACGCCCGGCGATACTCTTGCTCCCGGCGATACTCTTGCTCCCGGCGATACTCTTGCTCCCGGCGATACTCTTGCTCCCGGCGATAGTCGTGGACACGGGGCTCTGAGGGATCGAGTCGAGCGTCGGCCCGGGGAATGCCCTGATTGCTACCAAGATCGTCCTCAGATGTGCGGCCATATCCGCCAACTTGGACCGGAAATGTCGTCCTTCGGGGCAGGCCCTCGTATGGGGGAACACTGTCAAGGTCTCCTAACGAGGTTGATGGTGGCAGGCGGCGGCGGGGAACGGGGCGGAAAGTTGGTGTTCCACCATCGCCTTCAGGAGTGGTGAGCGAGGCTTCGGCGACTCCTTCAGGTGCGCCATCTGCACTTGCGTTCGAGGGTCTTTGTTTCGAAGTCCCGGGACTCAAGGTCGCAGGCGCTTCTGCGACACTGACAGCTGCCTTTGGCGGTTTCGTAGTGCTGGTTCGTCGGGCCTTCGTCGCACCTTTCGCGTCGTCTTTCAAGCTGCTGCGTTGACGAGCCTTGGCTTCACCTTTTGAGCCAGAGATTGGCTTCAACCCGGGTTCCACCTGCGAGGCCGCATTAGGTGCTGAATCAGCTTTCGAGGTGGCGAGTGGCGCCGCCTTCGGTCCCACATCTGAGGGGTTGGTAGCTTCGGTGGTGGGGCGGGCTGCCGCAGCTCTGGGGGCCTTGGGGTCAGGTACCTCGGCGTGCGCTGCAGCTTTGGACGACTTCTCAGCTTTCGAGGTGCTGGCGGCAGGCGTGGCCTTCTTGGGTGGCCCGGTAGGAGCGGGGACAGGCGCGGCATCCTTTGATGAGCTCTTGGGTGGCCCAGAAGGAGCGGGGACAGGGGCGATAGGTGCGGCGTCCTTCGATGAGCCTGCCTCAGCTGGTGCCGTCGCTTTCGAGGCCTTCCTGGGTGGCCCAGTAGGAGCGGGGACAGGTGCGGCGTCCTTCGATGAGCCTGCCTCAGCTGGTGCCGTCGCTTTCGAGGCCTTCCTGGGTGGCCCAGTAGGAGCGGGGACAGGTGCGGCGTCCTTCGATGAGCCTGCCTCAGCTGGTGCCGTCGCTTTCGAGGCCTTCCTGGGTGGCCCAGTAGGAGCGGGGACAGGTGCGGCGTCCTTCGATGAGCCTGCCTCAGCTGGTGCCGCGGCTTGACTCTTGGATTTCGAGGTCGCCTTAATGATAGGCATCGGCGTGCTGGTCGCATCAGGCATCGGCGTGCTGGTCGCATCAGGCATCCTCTTGCGAGGCGTAGGAATCACCACTAGGAAGCAAACTGTGAGCCATGTTTCTCGAGTGCTAATTCAAACCTTACCTTCGACTACTGATCGCGCTTTCTTCAACGGCGGAAGGGCATCATGGCTGCCTGCAGGCTGCTTGTTCAAGATCCCCTGAGGGGTCTTGACTTCGATTGCCGTATCAGGCGAGGCTTCCTGGCGTCGCAGCCTTTTGTGCTGTACGCCACGGGAGTCCTCATCAGAGACGCTGAGGGCTGATTCAGTGCCAGTGGCACGAGCCTTGCCTTTGCCTTTCCGTTCGGAACGCAGCACGCGCCGCTCTGCTTCGCTAGGCTCAGGCGCATCTGACTCACTAAGTAGAGCCCGCTCCTTGCGTTTCCGAATGCGTGTCCGTGCCTTGGACGGTCCATCTTCGTCAATAGACTCCACAAAGTTTGGAGAGTCCTCCTGATCCCCGGGCTTGAGTCGCCAAGGGCCTTGATCATCTACGCTAGAGTCGGCAAGCAATCGGGAGCCCCGCACGATTTTTGATTGAGGCTGCGGTGCCGCGTTGATGATAACTGGCAGCTTTCCGCGTTTATCAGCGTAGCGTTTTACGACAGCATCCGGGATTAGCTCGAATCTGATTTGCTGTGCGGCCGACGGACTGAGGTGCTCGAGGATGGAGTCGATGTGGACTGCGCTAGCCGCTGTAATGCCTCGCTGCTTGTCTTTCTCGTGCCCTGGAAATATGACGCCAACGGGGTAATTGACGATGCGCACTCCTGCGTTGGCTAGTACCCCCGGCATCGTGCTCCAGGGGAATTGATTCACGTTGAGGGAAAGGCCCACGGGTGCTAATGGACACATTTAGCAACATCAGGCAGCTATGAGAGACGGTGGCTTACCAGCTGCAGCCGACAGGGCATGCCGTGCTTGGTGATAACGATCACCTACTTTGGCCAAGCCTTCGCCGGGGGGGTCAGCGTGTTCACTTGAGATAGATATGACCGAGGGGGGGTTCTTCGAAGTCGAGGCCTTCGTGGCCTTCATAGGCTTCGCGGACCTTGTGGACCTTGTGGGCTTCAAGGGCTTTGATGGCTTTGATGGCTTTGATGGCTTCGTACCCTTGGGATCATCCTCGTCCTCGTCCTCGAGAATGGCGTCGGATACTTTGTTTCTGTTGTGGAGGATTAATTCAAACAACCATGCTAAAAAAGAAATGAAGCTTACTGAATGTAAGAGATAAAATGGGCTAGGTGATCACTGTGCTTCTTGCCCATCTTCTTTGCTAAGAACTGACGAAACGGTTAGCACATTTGTGAGAGGCAATCATGTTCCCCACATACCCCCTCCGCGAACTGCGTCTCGTGAATGAAGCTAAGGCCTTTGTCTTGATGGATGTTCGAGCCGCCAGCGACGGCGTAAGTCTCGAATCCCAACTCGTGGCCACGCTGCATTAATTCTCTCAAATCTCGGCAGTACTCGTCCCATTGCCCCCCACGTTGATGCACGGTCTGCGGTTGGCGTTCCAATTCGGCCAACGCGGTCAGGTTGTCAATGATTTCGGCGTGTGTGTCGGGGAAGAGCTGCTTGAATCGGTCGTAGCACCGAGACGCCACGGAGTTGTGCCACTTTTCCTCGCCTTCCTGCAAAGTCACTCCAGTGCGTTCCATGATGATGGCCGGTTTGCTGTGGTAGTAGCGAACCCATGCTCGCCATCGACCTTGTCCTAAGCCTTTGCCTGTACCCCCCTTCCTTTTATCCCACCTAGCTTGAATGAAATTCTCCGATACTCCTGCGAGTTCCGCGAGGCTTCGGCGAATGGGATCTAGGAGCCCGATGCCGCAATCCACCATGTCGAGTGCTTGTGTGAGAAGCCTGCCAGGGCGGCGAGGTGAGAGCTGGTTGACATCGTATTCTTCCTCCTCTTCCCTGTCATCATCAATCTCGTCTGCCGTCCTGAGCGCAATTGGTCGCTTGGGCAAGATGATGCCATAGTCGGCGGGATCGTTTTTCTGCCCCGCTACGTGGTCAAGAAGGTATCGCGATACGGCAAGGAGCCCCGACTTGGGTTGCTCTCTGATATCTGTGATCGGTATTTTGTAGACATCATGTTCCGGGTCGTCCTCCGCGGTATTGACAATGCGCAAGCTAATGACAGGACCCTCGGGTCCGTCGGACCAGTGGATCTCGCCGTGGTCAAGGGGTGCTAGGGCTGGAGGAGACGCTCGTGGTGACGGGGACCAGTGGATCTCGCCGTGGTCGAGAGGTGCTGAGGATAGGGCAGACGCTCGTGGCCGCTGTGGTGACGGGGATGGGGGTGGCGACATCATCTCCTCCCCGTCCGGGTCAAGTCGCAGTGCTGGGATTTTCCCTATGGGGTCTCGTTGTGCTGCTGAGGCTTGCGTAGTTCTGGTAGCTCGCGGTGTCAGCTTGATGGTTCGTTTGGCCCCATCTTTGAGGATGTCGTTGGGATCTAGAACGTCCCTCTTGCCGCCGCCGTGCTGGGGAAGAGCAGCCGGATCTTCAGTATCCGTGTCGCTGACCGCGTCAGCGTCCTCTTCATCCTCCCCTTCACCATCTCGATCTCCGAAGTCCGAGGGCTCATGGTCATCCTCCTGGAGCTCTTCATTGTCGCCTTGTTCCTCGTCACCGGCGTCATCGTCACCGGCGTCCGAGGACCCAGCTGGTGGCTCCTCGTCTTGCTCCTCATCATTTTCCTCGTCGCCCGCCTCGTCGCCAGCACCCAAGTCCGAGGGCTTGTAGTCTTCATCACTGGTATCTGAGGACCCAGCTGGTGGATCGTTTGGCGTGGAGTTGGTATCGTCGCCGTCGAACAGTCGGCTCGGATCTGTCGCGGCTGTCTGGTCGTAAATCGACATCATCGTGTCGACGTCTTCTAAAGGGATTTTGTGATGAGGGGGGGTGGCATATTCATCATCAGATTGATGCAAGGCTGCGGGTGAACTACAAAAAAAGTTGCTGTCGGCTATTGGCTGTGAGGCACCAGGCGCGATTTCGGCATCGTCAACCATCATTGACATATCGTGGGCGCCGTAGTCTGGTTGAGAGTTGTTGGGGTTGAACAAAGGGTCCATCGTTGGTAGATCAAAATGGGAGAGGGCGCTTCAGGAAGGAAACCTGGTTGCATGTCTGTCATTAGAGGGCTCCGTCCTCGCGCTATGAGGCTCACCAAGGAATTTTGAGACACAAATTATGTTGAAAGCACTTCAAGAAGTGCGGTGTGCCCAGACGGTCGTAAGCAAAACCAATCTTGCGGGCTCCGCTGAGTTGCTTTGGTGGAAAGGCGGTCACACAGGGCTTTTGAAGCCTTCGTTGGGTTGTTCAAGAGTTCAGTTGGGTTCCTGGTGGCAGAAAATGTGGTCAGATACAGTCTGAGAGCTCTTCGTCGAGGCGAGAGAAGGCGAGAGCCAAGTAGGGGAAGGGAAGAAAGAACGAATGAGTCAAGTCACTCACAGGACACCCCAGAACACCCCCGAGAATGGAAGCTCCATTTCAATGCCTTGCGACTCGTACACCGAACGATCGTCCTCGCCATGGTGCGGATCCGACTGACTACATCCAGAGGAGTGAGGACCATGTTTGGGTGAGAGTCAAGGTTGGTCAGCAAGCAAAGTCCAAGTTCGGCCCACCTCGAGGACTTGACGCCCAAAGGAGCAACCTCGAGGCATTTGGCATCCAAGATAGGCCATATCGAGACAGCACGTGTCCTCGTGATCGCGGACTCGGGACCCTCGCTTGAGCCAATGAGATTGCATATAAAACATGGCGAAAGAAAGACTTTTCCTCGTCCCGTTTACAGCATGGAAAAGGAGTCTAGAATGCACATTGGGGTAGCCACGATCTGCCCGAACAATAACATATGAAATTTGTGAGTACCCCAAGGATGCCGAGGTGCCCGATTTTGAGTGGACTGCAATTCATGCCGATCCAATCCATATTCTCTAGCACCGACTATACTCTTGTCCAAAACCACCATGGGACGAGCCTCAAAGTTCCACACTATCGAGGAACGACACTCGGGGCGAAAGGCAGCATCGAAAGCGTACTCAGCTGCGAATAGGTGAGTATATGTTTAGCTTTTCTGGCCCAATCGTAGCTCATAGAGGTCTTAGGTCTCAGCTTTGCGAGCGTAAACGAGCGTTGTACCGGAAGTCACGCAGCCGAAAGGGCACTCCATACATCAACAAGGATACTGCAATTCAATCTCTACCTACGGCACTCCTCGCCCTGGCTTCTGAGCCCCTCCCAACGTCGCCTCTGTTCCTAGAGGCCTCCGAGAGTGCAGACAACCTGGACGAAAGTGAGATCACACAATTCGACGGAGATCCCCCATACGTGGCACAACCTCCATCCACTGAACCCGACGGCGATTATTTAGAGAAGATGCTGGATGTTATGAGTGGGCGCCGGGCAAGGCACGAGAGGCAGAGGGACGCAGAGATGGAGTGCAAGTCTCACGAATGCATCGAACGTGAGTTGATTGATGAATTAGGCGAATGGGAAGCCCTTGCGACCATCCTAGAGACCTACGAGGCCAGCGCTAGCCACAATGCAATGGCTCGCAACAGACTGTGGTGGCGTGCACGCATCGTCAATAATCTCTTCGTCGCGGCCTCAAAGATTCGTGCGAGGGGATCTGGGGAATGAAGGTACTTATACATAGCTGGTGTACATATACACGAGCTTCTAGCTAGTAGATATGTACAACGAAGGTGATATTTGGACTACTGATTGCACCTCTGAGACCGAGGGACATAGACTGGTTGGGCCATCACGGCACGGTAAAGGTGGTGCCTCAACTCTCTAACCTCGAGTTCGGTAAGGGCAGGGACATGGAACCCTTGGAGTGCGGCTGCGATTCCTGCCAAAACCCATACGCCGCAATCGTAGCCATTCGTTTGCATCGCTTGTACCTAGTAGGTCAAATCAGCGACGTGCACATAGGATTCTGGGCGGCCCATACACAAGTGGGTTTGGCGGTCCATCCTTCTGTAATGACTCGACATGATTTGTACTGCCTGTTGGCCATGAGCACAAGCCGGGTGACGAGCTTCATGACATCCTAAGGAGCTACGTTAAAATACCAGGGGTCATTATCAATGAAAGACTTACTTCAACGTCCTGGTCCCAGGATCCGCGATGGCCGAAGCTATCGAACAAATACAAGGTGTGTGAGTGCGGAAGCGCGATGCATAGGACCCAATGGTTTTCCGGACTCGGTCGATGGATAGGTATGATCCATGTGGCCTTATTCCAGTATTCCGTAGCTCTAACTTGACCCCAAAAGTATTCATCGGCCGTGTTGTGACGAACCCGAACAAGATCGTGAGTGCTAAAGATAGCACATGCTCTCGAGGCGTCCGATGAGGGCAGCTGGGGTGCCGACAAGGAGTCTTGCAATAGACTTGCACATGCATTGATGCAAACATCGTCCAGCCACGATTCGGGGCTAAACAAGAGGCGGATGGAGTCAGGATACATGGAATATCGGCCGACCATACGTGGGGCACTGTCGTTCAGTAACTGAGCACAAAGGTAATTGATGCTCCGAAGCAGTGGCAACGTGTTGTAATCAGCACGCATATCATCCTAGAAGGGTCAGTAAACGCGCACAAGGTGGAAGAAGCATCGGACACTCACGGGTAGAGCCCAATGAATAGAAGCCAGGCGACCAGATACCGTTGATTCGCTGTCCTTATTTAACGCAATATGGTGGCGGTCGGTTAGATCACTGTGCTTAACCAGTGGCTTGATGTCGTTGTCCTGGTCGGCCCTTGGTGTCCTGGTGTGCTCAGAGTGACAAAGGCTGACTGGAGCCTCGATTGGGGTGACCTCCGTTTCCAAGCCGTCATCTGATGCATCTTCTGCGTTGTCAAGGATGTCGGAAAGGATGATCGCTTCAGGCTCAAGGAAGCGAGCTTCATCGGCAAGGACTTCATCGTCGTCCTTGGGATAATCGGCCTCTATCGAGCAGTCGACTGATGTCGTGAACGTCCCTTGATTTGAGGGAGTTGAGGGTGGCGTCAACCGCGTTGGATTAGGCCTCGACTGATCAAGTATCCCCCGAAGGCGCTTGCGGCTAATGAGTGAACATGCCCATCGAGCCTCAAGGCGTTCGATGGAGGCGAGGTACTGCTCTAAACGCAAAAGAAGGTTCTTATCTGCTTGAACCGTTAAGTAGATGGTGTGTGTTTCAAGGTGAAAGACTCACGACGAGGTATCGTCAATGCCTGACGTACTGCGGCTGATTCAGCAGTAAGCCAGAGACACATATTCTCGGCCTCGCGATGCAGTCGAACAGTTTCCTCTGTACAACGATGGATCTTCTGCATCGACCGAATGCCGTTCCGAACGTCGAGGTTTTCGAGCCATCGTGGCACCGCAGAATCAGACGGTGTGATCCAGACATCCTCCATGAGCTCTTGGGCATCACGAAGGCCGCTCAGCTGTGTTGGAAGTGGCTTAGGCAAGGGTACCAGCCATGTGGGGTCGTGCAATCTCTCGAGGGTCCCACAGAGCGCATTGAATTTATTGATGGCTGTGAGTAATGCTGGCCTTCGCTTTGTGATTGCGTTCCTTGTGCGCTGGTGAAGTTTCGTGCCTGGTATGGATTAGACAACAGAGCCAGACACATTAATAGTACTCGCCGTTGTGTACCTATTGATTGTTGTCGTCCGCCTACTGCTTGGTCCAGCTTGTCCCATTCGAAGAAACTGCCAATTGCGCGCTTTCGTATGTTGACTTTCAAGTCTCGAAGGATCAGGAGTATGCGAACAAATTCGAGGCTGCATTGCTTGAGCTCCGGGAAGCGATTCTGGACATTGAGGGTGTCGTAGATTTGATCGGCCTGCGTCCGAAGCTTCTCTCCTGTAAGTGTGAGCTCGGGAAGGAGTCTGGAGGCCAGCGGGGTCGTGCCTTTACTCAAGGCTTTTTTTGTGGCTTCAATCGTCGTGTCTAGCGAGTCTAGCTCCGATTGAAGGTTGAGGATGCTGTCGAGCTCCTGTTTCAGACGCATTGGGGCGTCTGAGCAACAGCATGCCATTAGTACGCGACTGCAAAAGTCACACTACTACTCACGGGCTTGAACAGACAATTGTGCCTCTCGTTGTAAAGCCCACTCATGTTGTAGCTCCTTGACAGTAAACCCAGAGTTCCGTACCACAGTCTCGTTCGCCCTCGATTCCTTTTGCGCAAAGGCATAGCGCCTTGTGAGCCAATCACCCAAGTCTTCACGATGCGAAGATCCGATGCTATTGAGCTGGCGGTCGACGAGCCATATCCGGCGAGATCTCTGTGAAATTATTCCCAGCAGTCAGTGACAGATAACGTTTGGAGAGATCGCCTACGCCTGATGTACGAGTGATCCCAATGAGCTTGCGGAGCCTCGACCACAGACGTTCTACGCCCTCGCCATCAGTAAGTCCGACACCTTCTCGAAGTCGTGGATTGTAGACTAGTTGGCAGGACCACTGGTGGGCGTACGCATGCATCGCACTGGTCGCGAATTCGAGTCTGGCAGTTATATCTGGAGGGAAGATATCATACTATGAACAGTGAGAATGGTCTGCGGGCCTCATATTTGACTCACCAACTCCATTGATCGGTTCAAGACGCAGCCTACATCGTAAAGGACGAGCACGGTCGAATTGTCGGGAATGCGCCGAAAGAGGTGTTGTATGAGAGCGACAGCGTACTTCTGCTGCTCACCGGGGGTATCGATGTTGGTGGTGAAAAGCGGAGCTCCGTGGCGACAGACCAGTGCACTAATCCCATGATCATCAAATTGTTCCACATTCGATTTAGCCTTGTTGTCGTTTGCAGCATCATGAGACTGCTTGCATTGATCAATAGCCTCATTGGGCACGACGGGCCTTATTTCCTTTGGTTTACCCTTTCGAGCCTTGTGAATATGAACGCCCACTCGATCAACTTGTTCCTTTGACAGGAAATACTCTGGTTTGTGAAATCTCGCGCTGTCGCCAGCACTGCGCCGATGTCGATGATGGAAGTTTCCGTCAACAGCGACGTGAAAGTCACCTCCCCTGTGATTTGACTGATGAGCTGGAGAGCCTCCCGCGGCGATACAAGGCTCACTCTGAAAAGGGGACACCGAACTTGTCTCCGCCGAAGCAGGCAGGGCATCGAATTTGCAGCTCCCTTGCAGGAAGCGAGGGGGCCTGATCAATTCCATGGTTGGCTAGCACTTCGTTGGGAAGTTCAGAGGATATATCAGGAGGAGAGGAGGTATTGTGGGGCTCGACCGTCGTGCTGATGGCTGACTTTTGCGCCTCGTGAACCATGGCGTTGACTGCGGCCTGAACTCGCTTGTCTACAAGCAAACGCAACGTGTCGTGCCATTGCATCGCATATCCGAGGCTTCGGCGAAAGGGTTCCTTGACTTCGTCCCCCTAGTGGGATGTGTAAATGAATGGTGCGCACTTGAATGAACTTCTAGACGAGAGGCTCACTGTTTGGTTGCTTGTAAGCATGTAGCCACGACGAAGGTAGTACTTCTTCAAGGCGTGGGACATCGCATGGACGGCGTCGCAGGATTCCTCGAAGAGAGAATGGAAGAGATTGAGAAGGTCGATCGAGATGGCAATTCGTGGCTGCGCCGGGGAAGTGGGAAAGAGACCATGGGTGACGAGGCGTTGGGGAATTGTTTGACATTTACATCCTTGCACCTCCAGCATCCGGAAGTCTGCACGAAATGAGGTATGGCCGATGACATATTATAATCAATGCACATACGGTCTGGGAATAAGCACAGCATATTGAGCGTTCTGAACTCGCAATCTATATTGCGGCCATTGGTGCATCCGCGGAGGATGCTGGATGGTGATGTCAGCGGTTTACCGATCGACTGGCGTTCATACTCGAGTAGGGGCTCAACGAGGGTCGGCAATAGGCTTGCCCAGCTGCTATACAACTTGCTGCTAGCCTCGCCACTGGCTTTCGGTGGAGGCGGCGCCGTCCCACGAGGTGTTGGAGGGTCTGGGGGGCATAGAATTTAGTCAATCCAGTGCTCCATATAGGTCGTAACAACAACATTACCCATGTCCATGTTGGTGATCATTTGAGCCGCGAGATTGTCCAGCGCATCGGAGGCGTTGTGTGCACGGTCATCATGCTCTCCTGAGGGTACATCGGGCACGGCAGTATCGGGCACGGCAGTGATGGTAGCCCCAGGGTTGGCTAGTAGTCTATTGAGCTCGTCCGTAAGGCGACGCTTCTTAAGGTCATGACCAAGGGGTCGAAGAACGGTAGGGCGACGAGGCGCCGCCTTCTTGGGACTGGTATAATGTTGTCCAAGACCCGGGACTACGATCTGCGACTTCCGCTGAGACTTTGGCATGGATAGACGAGTTGTTCAACGGTACTACAATACTGACTTATACAGGACATGGAATAGGGGGAGCAGAAGGCCATCGATTCATCAGGTAGCCGTCGTGGCTCAGCGGAGGCGAACGAGGCTGGCGTGGTCGAAGTAGAAGTATACGATACGGGAGCATGGCTTAAAGAAGCAGGAGGTATACGCAACGGGGATAGAAGCTGCCCCATCACATCATTTAGAAGTAAAGTTGATATGACGTACATATTACGTTTAAGAGCCTCGACCATGAAAAGGGTCTCCAGGATCTATTCCAACTACGAAATTAAATGGTCCTCGAGACCCCTACATGTACTGCCTTAGGTGCTAGCTTCAGCATATCCTCAACCTGCTCCAGGATGTATTGTCCTGTGCCTTTCTTGCCCGATTCCAGTCGTTGAATCACGGACTGATTGTCCATGTAGATCTCGATCTCTCCCTGTAAGTTTCTCGTCAGTACCTCGTTCGACGCGAGAAGAAGTCCCACCGCTTCGGCATCAAAGGTGGTGTAGTGTGTGAGCGGCCCTAGTGTGTGGCTTGTTGCTGTGACTTCCCCTTCGCCTTGACGAACGACTGCTGCTGCCCCTGCTCCACCCTTATACCCTGAGCCGTCGACGTAAATCTTGTAGTCTGCTGTCGATGTAGCTTCCCGCTCCTTAGAGTTGTCCCGAGAGGCTGCTATATGAGTTGGGATTGGACAGGCGCTACCAAGCCTCCTGTGTGAGGTTGCCTGGATGACCTCTGTTTCTGCCGGCTTGAGGTCGTAGAGCCTCATGAGTGCGATGATGGGAGAGACGTGACCGCCTTGATAGCTGTGGGTCCACGACAAGATCTCGCCCACTGGGTGCGTGCCTGGGAGTGTCGCCGCTCTTGCTGCGTTCCTGTGGCAGATGAAGTCCAGTGTGTATTCCAGGGGCGGGAGGCTGGCATGAAGGTCCAGCACGTCGTTGGCGGTGGTGCGCATGGCTCCAGAGATTGCTAGCGCTGCTACCCGCTGCGCTTTGGTGAGGATTTTCAGAGTCCTTACTGAGCCTACCCTGCGCTTGCGCCCTGCAGGTAGACGAACTGGTGTATACCAAACATCCAGTGCATAAGTTAGCTTGGGGATGGCAACGGCAAGATACAGCTGCCTGAGGAGTCTGGAGCTGATCCCTCCCCCGACACGGCCCAGCCTCTTGAAGGCGTTGATCCATTGCACAGTCTTGCTGAGGGCCGCTGCTGTCTGTTCCTTCCACCGTAGGTGCTCGTCGATTATAATCCCTAGGATCTTGTATGACGACTCGCGCGTGACCTCTTGGCCTTGTAGTAGCAGGGTGGGGTGCTCGGTGTCGTTTGGCGTGAAGTTCATGATCCTGAGCTTGCTGGACTCGAAGCGGGAGTTGTGGGTGGCCGACCACTCGTAGCCCCCTCCACGACGAGTCATCATGTTGGACAACTTACGATGTGCTCCCCGCAAGGTTTTGGCCTCCACGATGAATGTAACATCATCAACGTAGGCAATGGCAGCCTCCCCCTTGTCATCAGCTGGGACGTCTACTAGGTCAGCGTTGTAGAAAAGATAGAGGATCATTGAGATAGGGTCCCCTTGCCCAATACCGTTATCCACGTCAATCCAGTTGGACTTGTAGTCATCGAAGACCATTGTGGTCTGTCTGTCGGTAAGGAGGTTCCGTACAAAGTTGATGAACTCCGGTGGAATCCTGCGCTTACGAAGGTTGGTCAGTAGCTGGTCAGTTACCGCGTTTGGGAAGGCGGCTTCAATGTCTAGGAAGAGTGCAGATGCCACTTTCCCTTCGCTCCACGCCTTCTTTATTTTGGTGGTGAGCGTGTGCAGTGCATCGCTTGTCGTCCTTCCTGGGCGCCCCCCAAAGTGGTGGCTGGGAAGGAGATTGTGCTTTTCGCACATTTCCACCATGTCCTCGGTGACCAGTGCTGTGAGGACCTTCCCCATCGTGTTGAGTAGGGCGATCGGCCTCCAGGCCTTGGCCAGGTCATATCGAGGTTTCCCCGGCTTCTTGAGGACAATGGTGGTCCATCTCTTCCAGGCTAGAGGGTAGTGATCCAGTCGCAGGACTGCTTCGTAGATCTTGGTTAGTATGGGGGCGAGCGTACCACTGCACTTCATGAGGACAATGTTCGGGATGCCATCCGGTCCGCAGACCTTGTATGGTTTGAGCCTGGCAATGACACTGCTTGTCCTGTGTAGCGAGGCGGTGAACCTGTGAGGAACTGGCTCTGGGAATGCCTCGGGCGCCGTTGCTTGGAAGTCTGGGGGGCGTTTGGGAAAGAACATGTTGGCGAGCATGTGCCCTTTCTCCTCATTGGAGGCGACCTCCTTCTGTGTACCATCGGGCATGCTAAACTTGAGAGAGGGGACACACACCTTGCCTCCGTCTGATCCCGGACTGGAGATGTATCTGTTAGCTATCCACAGTTCCTGTGGATCGAGGTCTTCGAGGAATTCTTCCCAGTGTGCTGTCTTTGTCTCTTCTAGCCGCCGCTTGTATTTGTTGCCAAGTTGCCGTGCCTCATCGTGGACTGGCAATGCCACTCCCCGAAGTTTGTGTGACGCTCGCTTCGCCCTAGTGTGTTGTGTGCGGAGGGTCTCCAGTTCTGAGTTCCACCACCTGCGATTGTAGGGGGCAGTGCCACTCTCCTTGATGGTGTCCTTGATAACGCCCTGCAGGAGCCCTGTGAGCGCGTCCACGGCGACATTGACATCCTGGGTGGCGGTAAGGTGACTGGGGATACCGGCGGCTGGGAGGCGTGCTGTGAGCTCATCGTTGAAGGCCTTCCAGTCCACGAGACGGAAGTTGCGTGTGCGTCGTTCCTCCGCTAGGTCGGTAGCGAGGTCCAGAACGGTGTCTATGGGGTAGTGATCTGCACCTGCAGGGGCTTCCCCCGGATGCACTTCGCAGACCAAAATCCTATCAATAAGATCAGCAGATACGAAGACATTATCAACTCGATACTCGTTTTTCGTCACCATGTGCTCCAATGTGGGAACCCCAGGCTCTAGTGCCATCTCCATCTCGAAATCGGATGTGAGATCGATAAGCAGCTGAGCGTCATCACGGGCCTTGTCTGTGAAAAGGTGGTGGTCAGCTGGCTTGTCCCACCATTCATGGTGTCGGTTGAAGTCTCCAGCCCAGATCATTAGTGGGTGCCTGTACTTCAGCTGCAAGCCCAGGGCGGTCTGTCGGACACTGTCAAGAGCCTGTGAGTGGTTGCAGTCGTTATAAATATTGAATATGAAGATGTCGCCAGCATCGGAAGTGAGGCGTAGAGCAGTAACATCGCCAGTCCCGGGAATGGGTAGCTGGTCGTAGGCATCAGTGCTGATCCTACTATTGACCAAGATCAGAGAGCGCGTGGGGTATAATTCATCGGCCTGCGAGTAGGGGTAGAGTGGGACCCAGTTACGGTTGGTACGTGTTAGTTGTGCGTGGCATAGGTAGGGTTCTTGAATTAGCAGAATGTCAAAGTCTTCGTGTAGTGGGGTGTTGGAGATTGTTTGCTGGGCAGCCGACGACTTGTTGAGGTTGTACTGTCGAATACGAATGCTGTTGGATGGTTTGTCAGTCATGAGGCTACGGGTGTGGGGGACTTCTCTGTCAGTAGTGTCGGCGGGGCCTGGTCCACGGGTAGGTTCCATCTGGAGTCTGACCACTCAGTGCCAACCGGCGGCGGGGAGCGACTACTACGTGTGCGTGTCGCGGTAACCAATGGCTTGAAGATGTCAGGTAGTGTCGTCTGTAGCAACTGATCCTTCTTGCTCTGTCGCCAGTCGCAGTCCGCAAGGCTGTAGTTTGAGACCCGACCCGAGTAGAAGGGAGAGCGGCGCTGGGTCCAGGGCTCCTCGGTGGGGAAGAAGGGCAGGCAATTACCCTCCAGCCGTTCGTCAAGCATTTTCTGGAGTTTGAGTCGTCCCGGACACGAGCGTTCCCAGCTCGCGTGCCCCCCGATGCGGCAGGTGACGCAGGCGTGGGCCTCCTTTCGATTCAGCTGGGGGCAGTCCCCAACATTGTCGTGATGTTGGGCGCATGTAGCACATGTCGTGAGCGGAGCCGCACAGGCACTGGCAATGTGGCCGTAAACCTGGCATTTGAGGCAGCGCAGCGGCTCTGTTTTGCTCTTGTGGCAGCGATAGTTGGTGTCTAGGAAAGTGAGTCCCTGTCGAAGGATGAGGTTAGCATTCTTTGGTGAGGTAAAAGTAATGGTTGCATGTCCGTATTGCTGATTCTTTCCGCGACGTTCCGCCGGTTTCATCCACTTGATTAAAGTGATAGCGTTGGGGGGGAGGCCGTTCTCCTTCTCGACACTCAGGCGGGCTTCATCCATGTCAATTGACTGGTCCACTGGGAGGTATAAGGCCTTGATGGTGTACTTCTTTTCTTTAACGATGGCGCCAGGGCTGAAGACGGCCATGAAGTTTGTGAGGTGCCCTCCAGTCGCAAGCCAGTCCTTAACCTCTGCCGAATTCGCTTCCAGGAGCACCCCTCCTTTTTCGAGCTTGATACAACTGACGAATGTCCAGCTGGATTCGCCTCCGACTTGATGGAGTGCCTCAGTAGCCTTTTTCGTAATACCTAAATTTCCCACTGTGGTGGGGTAGAGTTGAGTACGCCCTGCAGGTGGGTCGATGAGGATGCGTCTGCGATCCCGTTCCATCCTGGCCTGCGTAGCCGGCTGTATGAGTGCCGGTGCCGAGGGGGCGGGAGCGCCAGCAGACACCACGCCAGCATATGACTTTGGGGTACTCTCTGCCGTGGCCTTCAGATCCCCGGTGGCTACTTTTACTACGTCAGTACACTTGTCGAGTTCACGACCTGCCTTTATGACGCCTTGTCGGACTGCTGTGACTGTTTCCTTGGTCAGATCGGTCAGTTTCTTGGTGAGGTTTCCTGAGATTTCCTTTGCCGCGTCCCGCAATGTGTGGGTGACCTGCTCCGTGACCTGCTGCAACAAAAGTTCGTCCTGGACCGTGGCGAGGGCGTAAAGGAGCTCGCTTGTCCCAGTATCCTGCGACCGTGCAGCTACTCTAAATAGCGCGTTAGTTACAGTACGGAGGTCGATTTTACCCATGAGTCCAAGCAACCCGGCATCCCGGAGGTGCTTGGTGGCCTTGCTGAGGGGTGTTTCCGCTTCGGCATCCGGTGTTGGGATCTTGGCCCGCTTCCGGGGGGGGCAGGGCATGCCGCAGGTGGGAGTGCCCAAGTTTGTTTTTGGAGTAGCTGCAGTCGCTGGGGACGCTGAGGCAGGTGCACCCGTGCTCTTGTCCTTGCGCTTGGTGCCTGCCAGATTGGTCGTGGAGTGGGGGAAGGGGAGAGTGCTCTGCTGTAGAATTGTGTGTGGGGGGGGCTCGTGATCCTTAAATGGCTCCGTGCGATTGGACCCCGCCTGGTTTCTTGCCTTGATCCTGTCCAGCGTTGCTTGAAAGGTGAAATTGCTGAGGCCGCCGTCTTCAGACTGGGTGGATCTCGCCCTGGCCCTGATCTTAGGTGTTGGCGTTGGCTGGTCGGAGGTGGAGTGGTAGTCGTCATCATCGTCATCTTCATCTTCAGTTGCAGCATTGCGCACATCAAGGGAGGCGGTCGGTCCCGCGCGATTCTCTGTCTTTGCGCGGTCAGCCGAGCGAGCGGGAAGGAACCAGTTACTTAGATCGAACACGGGCTTACTCCCCGAGTTGGAGCTATTCATATCACCTCTTTTCTTCACTTTCTATGTGATCTTACCGTGTAGCATACCCGGAATTTGGGCGGGCGCTTAATCTTGATGATCGTGGTAAAAGGAAGAGAGAGGTCCCACGAGAAGAGTAGCGGGAGGGCGCGGTGCTCATTTGAAACCCACAGCATTGATACAAGAATAGGAGATCGGGGTACATAGGAAAGTAGGACGTATACTGTATAGATAAATACAGAGCAACCAAGCAGAAGATACTACGTTACATACAATACACAAGTAGCCATTGATAATCGGGAAACAGGGAGGACACGATGACATACAATTACATAGAATGACATAGAACGACATACAATACAAGACAACGCCGGGGGCTCAGAGATTGCGATAAAGAGATAAATATTGGGGACTCAATCGACTCGATTGAGTGCGATCGAGGTGGATTGACGCTGGGTTCAAAACGCGTACTCCCGCGCGAGCAGTTCGGCCATCTATAAACATGTTTTTCAGCGTAAGTGCGTGCTCGACTTTCAGGAAACGGGGCGGGAGAAAGGGGTGGATAGGGGATTAAGGGTATTTAAGGAGATTTAAGGAGATTTAAGGAGATGGAAGGAGATGGAAGGATGGAAGGGATGTAGGGAAGAGTGACAGGAATGGTGTACGGGCAGAAAATAAAATACGGACCTTCTCTCCAATCGCATACGCCACAGCCTGCGTGTGTCCGGCTACGGGGAACGGGATGACGCTCGTATCTATGATATGATACACAGTATAAGCATGTAAGGGAGACGAGGAAATGAGGAAATGAGGAAATGAGGAGAGATTGGGAGCATGCGGGTAGGGAAGGGGAGGGGAGGGGAGGACGTACCGGCTACGCGCAATCCCTCGACGCCTTCGACGCGGAAGCGCGTATCGACCACGCCATCTCCGAGTACGGCTGTAGACGTCTTCATAGCGCACGTACCGCCGTAGTGCCATACTACCACAACAAGATAACATGAGAATCGAGTTACAAAGGGTGACAAAGGAAAGGAAAGGAAAGGAAAGGAAGGGGAGAGGGAGACAGAGACAGAGAGAGAAGGAATCATACTCACGCGTCGTAACCCTCTGCCTCACGACCTCATCCAGCTCCGCGTCGCCCTTCTCGCCCACCTCCTCAAGATACGCCCTCCACGCCGGCGCGCCCAGAATCGCATACGCGCGCCGCACAGCCGCGCGCAGCACACACCGGTCGACGGGGTCTTTCAGCTGGTTCACCACTATGCGGGGTTTCTGGGGCGTCTCGGCCGCGGGGCCCTCAGCGCCGCGCAAAGTCAAAGTCGAAGTCGAGGTCGAAGTGGGGGGGATCTCCACGTATCCCCGCGAGCGCGGCACGAGGAGCACCGTGCTGACGGCGATGTACGACGATGCCGTCGCGTCGGGCGCGGGGGCGAGGCCGTGCCCGTAGTGGATGAGGTGCTCGATGTGCGGGGCGTTGGAGCGGAGGAGGACGTGCGTGTCTGTTGGGGTTGGGGGTATCAACGTGGATGGAGGAGCGGAGGGTTGCAAGGGTGGGGGAGAAGGACGGGAAGAAGGATGGGGCGGGGTGAATAGAGAAGAGAGCTCGGCGTGCATGTTGCTGTACGCGAGCCACTCGTACGGAAGACCTATTTTACATTGAGTAATCATCGATCATCAGCTGGATGTCCATTATATATTGATGAAGAAATGGTACTACGCACCGCTCATCAGCCCGCTGCGCTCCGTCGCCCACTGGTGCAGATGCGGCGCCGAGGTCACGAGCGAGGCAAACGTTTCGACCGTATCCTTGCGGTGCGCCGGGCGCAGTTTCGCGCTGTATACATCATATTACAGCAATACAGGTAATACAGCAATACAGCAATATAGGAATCAGATACCGTGTACACCAGAGGGTAAAGATACGAGCAGCTCACCGGACGTCCACGAAGGGGTGCTCCCACAGGTTCCTGCCCACGCCGGGCGAGTCGCGGACGAGGGGCACGCCGCGCGCGGCGAGGTGGGGTGCGGGGCCGATGCCTGATTGCAGGAGGATGTACGGGCTCTGGATGGCGCCTGCGCACAATATCTACATCCACACATCCACAATCCACACATCCACACACCCACAAAGTAATAGTCGAAGTCAGTTGACAGGAGCAAGGAGCTAGGAGCAAGGAGCGAGGGGCTGGATAGGGACAAACAGAGAATGCACTCACCACCTCCCTCCGCGCACGCACGACCCCGAATCGCGTCTGCACGCCCACCGCCTTCTTCTTCTTCCCCTCCTCCCCATCGACATCGTCCTCGAAAACGACACGCTCGACGCGCAGACTCGTCCAGACCTCGAACTTCGCCCTCGCCCTCGTCGGAGTTGTAGGAGTTGCAGGAGTTGCAGGAGCAGGAATCGCACCAGCAGGAATTAAAGGAGAAGAAGCGGACGCGGACGCGGTATCCGCCTCTCGTGTTTGTGGAAGTAGAAGCGGATCGACGATCGCCTCGAAATACCCCAGCGCCGTCGACCGAGCCTGCGCCGCATCCACGCATTCCGTCAGTTCTCCGAATACATCAGCCACTCCCTCTCTACCTCCTCCCTCTCCACCTACGCCTCCACCTACGCGCGCACCGGTATCAGAACCCCCGAGCTCCCCCAACCCCCCATTCACCCCATTCACCCCCAACCCCCCATTCACCCCATCATCTACCCCATACACCCTATCTACCGCCGAATCAAGCACGCGGAACCCGCGCTCCTCGAGCGCGCGCCGCGCGACGCCCGACCAGCGATGCAGCCGCGGGCTCTGCGAGATGCGGCGCGTCTTGATCGGGGGTGTGGGAGTGGGGGCGGGGGCGGGGTGGGTGGGAGTGGGAGTAGGGGGATTGGTGGGAGTAGGATGGGGAGGAGTAGGATTAGGGAGAGAGGGGGACACCGCGCGGTCGAAGCACGCGCCCATCCCCGCCCACGAGAACTCGTCGCACCCGACGAGGGCAGCCCAGAGGTCGTAGTCGGCTGCACAAACAAACGAACGAACGCGGGATGGGGTGGGGGTAAGCATCAGTTATTGTTAATAACAACGAGGAAGAAACGAAGGTGGAGGAGGGTGGGTATAGGTATAGTGTACAGATATAGATATAGTGTATAAGGTATAGGCTTGGGACGCACCTTTCGCACCCTTCGTCCAGATCCCGAAGTTGATACACGTCGAGCCGCCGAGGACTTTGCCGCTGTTGAGCACCAGCTGCTTCGGCTTCGGCTTCGGATTCGGATTCGCGCCGTGCTCTGTGCCCTGCGCTGCACCTCCTTCCCCGTCCTTGTTATCCTCGGTATCCTCGGTATTCCCGTGCTCGTGGTGGCGCTCGTGTTCGTGTCCGTGCTCGTGTCCGTGTTCGCGCTCGTGGTCGTCCTCGTGCTCGCGCTCGTGCTCGTGGTGGGTAGGATACGCATAATCGAACGCGGAGCGGTGGAGGGCGCGCGTCTGCAGGATGCGCGGGACGCAGTTGTTGAGCTCGGGGCTCTCTGCGGGGCTGCGTCGAGCGATGAGCGATATCAATGGGATAAGAGGAGAGGAGGAGATGAGATGGGGGGAGAGGAGATAGAGGTCGTAGCGACAAAATAAAGGGATCCGAGGATACAAGGGATCAGAGGAGGAAAGGAGATCGAGATCGAGAGCGAGAGCGAAAGGGAGTCACACGCACTGCATCCCAGCCTCGACCAGCAGCACGCTCGCCCGCCCCTGCGTGCGCGCGTACAGCCGTGTCGCGAGCGCACAGCCCGAGGGGCCGCCGCCTACCACGATGAAGTCGAATTCCTGCGGTAGCGCACCATGTCCATCATCACCATCATTTCCACCATGTCCAACTACATCTACACCTCCATCTACATCTCCATGTCCATGACCATGACCACCTCCGGATTGTCGGGTATGCGAATCCGAGGAGGTGCCGGGCGGAAATGTGGAGCGGACGGTCGGGATGTGGGCGAAGGAGTGGATGTACGGCTGCGGCATCGCGGTACCTGCAGAGGACCAGTTACTTGGGGCTCTCGACTTTCGCAGACGACTCTGACGGTGTCGATTAGTGATTATGGATTGAGGATTTAGGATTTAGGATTGAGGATTGAGGATTGAGGATTGATATTGAGGATTGAGGCCTTGAGGATTGAGGATTGTCGATTGAGGCCTTGAGGATTGAGGATTGAGGATTATCGCTGGAGATGGGAGACGGGGGACGGGAGACGGGGGTTGGGTCAACGCAGGTCCTTGAGAAAGACGCCTCAATAAATAACGGAAACATATCCATATCCATATCCATATCCATATCCATATCCTGATCCAGCGATCCAGCGAGCGCTCCTCACATATCGGAGAAGCTGACTTCGCCCACCATGATTGCACCATGATAGTGAAGACAATAAGCGTATCATCGGCGCTCCTTGGCCGTGCGCGTGCTTATTTGAGAGCAGCTTAACGCGGACGAGGACTCGGGCATCGGGCTCGGGCATTGCCATGGTGGGTTGGGGATGGTTGGGGTTGGTAGGTATGTTGGTAGGTGGACGAGAAGACGAACCTCCTCCGTCGCTCCATCTCCCTCCATATAACATGCCCAGTCCCACATCGCATGCCCTCTTCCTCCGACTCCCGAGGCTCCCAGCATCGTTCTGCGGCCTGCCTGGCTACTCCAACGTTCATCGATGCATCCTTGCGCGTGTATACCGACACGGCGGCGCCGGCCATCGCGAGTCCTGTCTAGCATGCACCCCACCCTCCGAAGCCCCAACTCCTCAAATTTCTCAAATCTCCAATCAGCGTTCCGATAACCAAACTCTGCGATTTGCGTTTGCGGAGACAAAGGGAAGGGAAGGGAAGACGCGGTTGGCGCGATTTCAGCGCCGTCGGCAGGGGAGCAGTCGACCATTGAATATTGAATATTGGGTGACGCGTGCGTTCACATGCACATATAGGCGGATACGAACGTATTTCGAACTTTGGGAGTATGTAGGGTTCGTGGGTGACACCGTTGACGCGTTGACGTCGCTCCCTCCTCGAGCTCGATCCCTTTCCCCAATCGTCCCTTCTTCCCCTCGATACGCCCCTATTCTGGCGATGTACGCTCCGATCGGTCTTTCCTGCGCATCCTCATTGACATCTCCTCACCCATCTCCCCACCCATCCAATATCCAATATCCACCACTGACTCCTCTTGCGAACCCCTGAGTCCGGATCCGTCATTATTATGGGTTATGGATTATGCATCAGAGCTATTAGGCTTTGCTTCCGTCATGGCTCGTTCATACCCGCGGCGGTGCGCGATGTCTTACGTATCCGTATCCTTACCCACTAGATGACTTTGCTATAAGTAGGCTTCACGGCGGAATATGTGCCCAAGTAAAACACGGACGCCTCTCCGCTAGCACTCCTCAGCGTATCAACCACGAGCCTACCCTCAAATTTTACTACGCACTACGCAAGGCGACCCGCCCTATATCATAGATATCACCTCGCCGCCTTCACATCAACTCCAGCGGTACATAAATGACGATACCGATTGAAATACGTGAGTCCACCCAACGTTACCTTTTACCAGGGAAGCACACTTAATTGACCTTTTGTTGAATAGGCAAAGACGGCGAGGAGCTCGATGCGGAGACCTCGAGCGCGCGGGTGAACGCGCGCCTTGACGAGACTACGGCGGAGATGCGGGAGGCCTGGCGGACGGCTGCGATGGTGAGATTTTTCTTCTATTCTTTTCCTATCCTCTCCCTGTGCATCACGTCATGTCCTACTCTCTCCCTATTCTCTCTTTCCACCACTTCACGAAACTCACCAAACACCCACCACAGCGCCGCAGCTCCAGACCCAGACACGCCATCACCGAGAAACACATCTTCGTCGCCGTCCCGCCGATGCACGGTCTCAGCGAATTCGCGCATCCAGGCAATTGCTGCAATATTACCTCAGACAGCTATGGTGCCGGCGCCAGTCCTACCAGCCCTACCTCGCCAACGCGCAATGCCGCTGGGACGATTGTGGGGTACTCGATATCCGCGCAGCCGCTGTATCAGCACCATCAGCAGCAACGGTAGAAAAAGCAAATTTCTTTCCTTCTAAAAGATAAAGTGGAGAGTTCGCATTGATATTTTATATTTTTATGTTATGTATGTTAATCCAGAGCATTTGTTGTTCGTAATTTATTCGCTTGCGGTCATAAGCACACGACACACCATTGCCTTGACTTCGTTACCCTTGCACTCGTCCTCGATGTATCCCGACATCGCGACGCGCGACCCCCGCATGTAATGTCAGTGACGTGCCTCGGATGATCGTGGAGAGTCGGGCGTAGTATGGCGGGCGTAAGCTCAGTGCCACGTTGGCACTACTCCAAGAAGGTAGAGACAGCTCTGCATATCCTGACTTTGTTCGCGATGGACTTGTGGTCTTTGGACAGCGTGGATGCTATCTCTGGGTCTGCTGGAGCTGCTGGAGCAGGAGGTGTTGGCGCTATGGGGACGTCGCGAATGAATCGCAGCCCCTCGTCCTTCGACTCTGAGAGAAGGAATGAATGGCTTCAAAGTTCGCGCTACTGCTCGACGATCGTAACTTAGCGAATCGCGGTCTATCCTGTTTAGGAGCCCAGAGATGCTGACCTGATTAACCCAGGCTCCGAGCGTCGGCTTGTAGACGCGGGTGACTTCTGCACGGCCAGGGGACAGGGGAGAGATTGATTGACCTTTGTGATTTTGTAATTTTGTGGTTGTGCTGTCGGTGACGGAGGTGGGCGCGATGACATGGAAGGGGGATGTTGACGACGATTCTTGGGCCGTCTGGGTTACGGTTAGGTGGACCCTGGGAAGCCTGGCGGTCGGTATTGATGTATTGGTGATCACTCGTGTCTGGTATTATGAGGGCGGGTCTGAGGTGATCGAGACCTGTGCATGTGAAGCTGTACCGGTTCACCAGGTGAGTCACGGCGCTCGGGATATGACGCAGACAATAGGTATGATGATGGACCAATGCATGGTCATGGGGTTGTGTCTAGACGGGGAAACCTTCATTGCGACGAGCGAGAACAAGGCGCAAGTATGTCTTTATTGGTGCGGATGCACGCCCACAGTCCAATCATGTTGGACTGTACTGTCTACAGTAAAACGAGTCGTGAGATAGATTCCAGATAATGGTTAATGGGTTAATGATATATAGTATATGATATATGATAGCTCACATATGTTTGACTAGCCGCTGCCCTGATGCGCACGGTCACCAGGCGTACTGGTACGTCGACGGTATTCCAGAGGTTTCGTCCATGATGCATGAGGCCTTGAGGCACCGACCCGTAGCCCGTACAGTAGACTTCGTAGATTCTAGTAAGTAGAATCCGCACATTCCCACGGTCACAAATTTGAACTGTGAGATTGCTGATTGGCCGGTCATTGTGACCGGACAGCTCCGCTCTTTCATACTACACCTCCTCGTCTTGCCTTGCGATGCTCAGCGTCGCATCCTCCCTGAAGTGTACGTCCACCACCAAACCACACAGAGTGATGCTCATCTTCTACCAGCCATACCGCGACCCGCAAGGGCCAAACTGGGCCGACTTTCCGCGCGGTCGTTCGCGACGGTCACCGACCCCCCTGTGCGCAGATACGGCGGTTTGAAGGACCAGGATCGCATCTTTACAAACGTGTTTTGCAAGCATGATCACGGATTGAAGGGTGCGCAGGTGAGTAGCACAGTTGAACTAGTTTTCCCTGCAGCTAACAACTACTAGTCTCGAGGAGACTGGCATAAAACGAAGGACATTCTGCTCAAGGGAGACTCGTGGATTATTCAGACTATGAAAGACTCGGGCTTGAGAGGGCGCGGAGGAGCCGGCTTCCCCAGCGGACTGAAGTGGAGTTTCATGAACAAGCCGGGCTGGGAGAAGGACCCGCGGCCTCGCTACCTTGTCGTGAACGCCGACGAAGGAGAGCCCGGCACCTGCAAGGACCGCGAGATCATGCGGGGCGACCCGCACAAGCTCATCGAAGGCTGCCTCGTCGCCGGGCGCGGCATGAACGCCACCGCGGCCTACATCTACATCCGTGGCGAATTCTACCAAGAAGCATCCCACGTCCAGCAGGCGATCAACGAAGCGTACGCTGCGGGTCTCCTGGGCAAAGACGCATGCGGCTCTGGGTACGCGTTCGACGTGTACCTGCATCGCGGGGCCGGGGCGTACATCTGCGGCGAAGAGACGGCGCTGATCGAGAGTCTGGAGGGCAAGCAGGGCAAGCCGCGCTTGAAGCCGCCGTTCCCCGCCGACGTCGGGTTGTTTGGCTGCCCGACGACGGTGGCCAACGTCGAGACTGTTGCGGTTGCGCCCACGATCTGCAGGCGGGGCGGGAGCTGGTTCGCTAGCTTTGGGCGCGAGCGCAATCAGGGGACGAAGCTTTTCTGCATCAGCGGTCATGTCAACAACCCCTGTGTGGTCGAGGAGGAGATGAGCATCCCGCTGAAGGAACTGGTTGAGAAGCACTGCGGTGGCATCAGAGGTGGCTGGGATAACCTCCTCGGTATCATCCCCGGTGGCTGCTCGGTGCCCGTTCTGCCTATAGACAAGTGCGCGGAAGTGCTGTAAGTCCCGTTTGCTTCTTGGCGCGTTCAACCGTTCAAGGCTCACGGTCGTCTGCTAGTATGGACTACGACTCCCTCAAAGATGCGCAATCAGGTCTGGGGACCGGCGCCGTCATCGTCATGGACAAGAGCACCGACATCATCAAAGCCATTGCTCGTTTCTCCGCCGTGCGTTCTACATATATTCCTGCTTATTGACATCGTATTGAACACTCGTTGACGTGTAGTTCTACAAACACGAGTCCTGCGGCCAGTGCACGCCCTGTCGAGAGGGGACCACCTGGATGATGAACATGATGAACCGCATGGTCGAAGGGCGTGGCCATGTCCGGGAGATCGACATGTTGCTTGAACTCACGTACGGTTCCCCTCGCACTTTCCATCCCCCTTGCTCATGCATTACCTCTTCTACAGCAAGCAAGTTGAGGGCCGAACAATCTGCGCCCTCGGCGATGCCGCCGCTTGGCCCATTCAGGGGCTTATGCGCCACTTCCGGCCCCTCGTAGAGGAGCGCATCGAGCAATTCCGAGCTGCGAACGGCCCCGTTCTTTTCGGCGGGCGACTAAAGAGTCAAGTCGACGAGTCGTTGGCCATCCCAGATAACCTCGGCGCGAACCTGAAGGAAGTCGCAGCACCGCCGTCGTAGACTTCGTTTTTACGCGTAGACGGACACAAGGAGACGTAGATGATGATGATATTGGTCCTGCCGCGAAGTTACGTACTAATTACGCTTGAGCTTTGTAGTAGATGCGAACACAGTAATGGCCAACTGTTCGACGCTGAAAGCAGGCTAGCTTCGCAGGGGATAGAAAAGCGCCAGGTCATGTCTATCGTGACTAGATGTTCAGATGACTCCGAAACCCCAGATACGCTGGCAACGCCCGGCGACCCCTCCGTTGTTCCGTGCCATGAGGGCGACATGGGATGCCCCCGAAATCAGGGTCAATCGTACATACTACCCTTTTTTGGCAATAAACCACAACAGTCGCACAATGGAATACTCAAAGTTTGGCTGCAGTGGCCAGTGGCAAGATCTTGATTAACCGATATCATATAAGCTGGGAGCCCTCAAATACTGACTTTCCTCATAGTTCTTTCCTTCTCTCTTCAATATTCGACCAACCCAGTCGCCAGCGACCTCCTCAAGACTTCAAGCTTCAAGACCCACTTTCGACTTCGCCCATCCAACCATCCTTCGACGATGATGTTCGCATTCTTTCGCTCCCCTGGCAAGGCCCCAACTCCTGCCCGGGGCAGCCACACTCCCGTCGCTCGTTCCGCCCGCCCGCCGCCTGGACCGTCGAGCGCGCAATTTGCCCGTAACATCCGACACTGCGACGAGAAACTGGCCCGGGCGGCTGGTCCATCTCATCCATACACCCGGACCCTCCGCAGGCAGGGGTCTCTCAAGGCGCAACCGTCCCTTCGCAAGGGCGCCTCTCGCCCAACCGACAGGAATGGCCGTCGCGGCGCCCTCATGCCTGGGGGCATCCACAGTGTGGCTAGCTTTCCCGCGATTGGTGGCGTTGCCCCGGTGGCTAAGCCGTCGACCACACCAGCCACGTTGGCGACCCCCGCCTGGATGCCCGGCGGCCTGCAGCCCGTCGCCCTGCCGAGCTTCATGGAGGCGAATGCCACTTTCGTCCTCCCTGGGGCGGCAGATCCGGTGTTCGGCAGGCCATCTGGGCAAATGGAACCTGCTATGAACGAGGACGAAGACGAGATCTTCCGCCGTCAGATGGCCTCTATGATGCGGGCTCACCACGCGACAAAGGGCCTTATGGAGCAACGCGAAGAGGTAGAGCGGGCTCTAGCAGAAAGGAAGAAAGAAGCGAAGATGGCGCGCAAAATGAAGGCGCGACAGGAACGCGAGAGGCTGGCTAGAGCGGAGTTGGCTAGACGAGAAGCTGAGCGGCTGGAGCTGGAGAGGCTTGCGAGGGAAGAGGCGCAGAGAGCAGAGATCGAACGCCTTCACCGAGAGCGGATGGCCAGGGAAGCAGCGGAGAGAGAGGCGCGTCGCCAGGAGCAGGAACGCCAAAGGCTTGCGAGGGAGGCCGAGGCTAAGGCTCGCGCTGAGCAGGAGAGACTGGCTAAGGAGGCCGAGGCTAAGGCTCGCGCTGAGCAGGAGAGACTGGCTAAGGAGGCCGAAGCTAAGGCTCGCGCCGAGCAGGAGAGACTGGTCAAGGAGGCCGAGGCTAAGGCTCGCGCCGAGCAGGAGAAACTGGCTAGGGAGGCCGAGGAAAAAGCTCGTGCTGAGCAGGAGAGACTTGCAATGCTTGCAGCGATGCAAGCAGAGCGAGAACGTGCCGAGAAAGAAGCTGCAGAGTTGCTGCAAGCAAGATTCTCTCTTTACGAGGCCAAGTGGAAGGTGCTGAGGGATGGGGTCAGCTCCGGTTTCAGGAAGCTACACGCTGTGGAACTGCCTTGGCCCATACTCTGCGAGGTCTCTTCACCGGACGATATCACCGAAGCTCGCGTAGCTGAATTCCTCCTTCATCCCGCTCGACCTGAGGTTCAAGGCAAGTCCCATCGCCTGGTCCTCAAACTGGAGGCTGTACGCTGGCATTCGGACCGTTTCGATACCAAGGTTTTGCCCATCGTGGTGGAGGAGGAGCAGGAGAAGGCCGCCGAAGTCGCAGGCCATGTTACGCGCATTTTGACAAACTTCCTTATGAACATCAATTAGACATGCAATATTTCAGTACTATCACCTATGTCATCCTTTACGACTCATGTATTTCCTTCTGTTTCAAGTCAATTAAACATCTATTTATCTGTTGCAGCACTCGCCTTGGTTAATAATCTAAATGGAAATGTTCCTTAACAAAATCCGAGCAACTGTGTCAAGCAACGGTCTACAGGTTGGTAATAAATTGTCAGTGGAAGTGTGACCAAGGTTTTAAGTTTCAGGCCTCAGCTGGGCAGTATGTATCTCGAACAAGATCCTTACGACGACTGGGTTCAATTTCACTTTTTCTGCTTGCGTGCTCCATAGGCCATTGATCGTGTTTAACAGCTGACGTCTGTTGGCTCTGAGCAAGGGTACGTAGATACCCATCCAAAATTGCAGTTGTTCCAGTTATGCCAGGTGTTGACGTTGAATACCAATGGCTCGTAAGGCAAATTCTAACGGGCCCGGGAATAGCCTATTATCTCAGTTCACCAGTGGCTAGAGGTTAGCTTTGCATTCGTGTACTATGCCGACAGTAATGTACATTTATTATCGAACAATACGGTACGCGTAATAGTATATAAAGAAAGGAACCGATACTAATCTCTAGAGCTGAAATAATCCTTGAATCTAGACGTCCACATACAAATGCACAGCATGCAAAGAGGAATAAGCTAACACCAAGGACCTCCGTCACGCCGTGCTAGGGTTATGCGGCGACGAATTCTGGACAACCTGAGATGGATCCTGTTCTACCGACCCACCTGAAGACGTTGAGCCGAGAGCGTTCAACAGCGACGTTAGGTGCACTGAGCCCGTTTGTAATGTCCGTCCACTGCGAGCTTCTGTTTCCAACATGTTGATAATCATGCGACAACCCTACAACACAGTCGTCGTTAGTGAAGAGCGAGATGATCGAATCTGTAGCTTACGCTGATTGACAACGTCGTTATAAACAAGCTACGGTCCGGTGGTACGCATTCAACGGGTTGAAGTTGTGACTTTAGGCGGCTACTTACGAGGGAATGATGGGGGCCAGCAGGGATGCGTGGGTTATAATGATAGCGGATAGGGCTAGAGGCAACAGGTTCGAATTGATTCGTGAGAGCGGCCAGGGTGGCGAGAAACTTACTTGTCACCAACAAGAAGGTGAAGAAGGAATCCCGAGTGATGATTGCGAACAACGTTGATTGACGTCTGAGATCTCTTATTGCCGTAGGGGATAACCCAGCTATGGAGATGATGGCTTGAGTAATTATCGCAGTGGCTCTAACGGGGCGGAGTGAGTTACCATAGTGCGTGAATTGGGTAAGATGGGAGAGATCACGTACCCAAACCACACGACATGCCACGGAACACTGCTGACGATACATGCCCCGTCATATGAAAGAAGGATGAGCGTAGCCACCGTGGTATATGTCATAAGGCAGAGAGCAACCGCCCGAAAAGAATGGAGTGTCCACAGCATCTTCCTATTTCCAGCGTATAAAGCTTGAACTTGACATTATTTTAATTATTAGCGTGCTATTGAGGAAGTAAACTGAAGTAAGACGACAAGAACGTACTTTTCATCGTTTGAATACATTCTACGACGAAGAGGAGCGTTTGGAATGAGGCTGTTTGGAAAGAATGCCACGCGATGCATTGGCGGTAGGTATACGGATCCTGGCCAGTACGATCCAGGCTGAAAAACAGCGCTTGGCTTATGCTAGGGTAGAGTATAGCAGAGTGGTCAGATATCTAAGGGGTTGAGGCTAGAAGGAAAGTACTTGCATCTGAGACACAAGGGCCAAGTATCTGCTGGCGAAGAAAAGGCATTTGACGAATGTTATCGGAGGCCTTGGATATAGGTGTAGATATGAGCAGGAAATATCAAACTACGTTTCAATTGGGAAGGAGCACTCACTTCCAGATGAAGTCCACTTCGAGGTATAGTGTTGTGAAGTACTCGTATACTAGGACCGTGAGGGAGGCGACTACAATGAATTGTCCACAATTGGTCCAATTCAGTGTCAACATTGTACTCAATTCATGGCGATGAGGGATGTATGCAAACACTCACGATATGTATACTCCCGCACAGTTAGACTTGAACTTTCCAGGAAAAGTGTGCCGCCAGGGGGCATGCTGCCGCGGATATTGGTGTGGAATCAATGTGACAAGGATTGGGGATGGATGGAACAGACATTCGCACTCCATCCGTAGTGTTTAACGAAGAACTCCTGTGCTTTCTTATCACAGTCGCAAATATGGGGCGCAGTTGCAAGCTTGAGACTTGAAGAATTGCAAATTCGGTGGACGTCATTAGGATGACCAGCTGAACGAGATCAATCTTGGAAGGATGGACCCTGCAACTAAAACCCTGAGGCTTTTGATTTGATTTATCGTGCAAAGTACTTTCGAAAAACCCCCAGAGGAAATCAGGACAAAATCATACAGGCAGGGTCCGCCGGGGCAGAGAGAATAGCGGCAAAATACTCGTGAGTGTGAGCTCGCTCAAGATGTCGGTGTCTGATCCTAAACCCTTAACAATAGTCAGCATCACGCCTAAGCGAACCTAGTCGAGACATACGACACTTACTTGATTTATAGCATCGGCACCTAAAAGGGATTCCATCAGTCTTTCAACCAAAAACATCAAAGCAGGAGAAATCCAGGTAAGCATATCAGGTAAATATTCTCTAAGGCGCAATATGTACATCGGGATATCTAGTGTGGGATCTGCGCCGCTCAGCGAGATGATAATAAGATACTATCCAAGCAAACCCGGGAAGTGGCGCAAGGCATGGTCAATGCGCCAAAACTGAGGGAGTCGGGCGTCGCTTCTTCCTCAACTTCCTGCTGGACGGCGGCCGAATGACCATTGGCAACTCGGGATCAACCTTACGATCGCTTTGCTCCGAGCCCTGGTTCGGGCGGACCTTCTCCCGAGCCGCATTATTCCGCTTCAAGGACTTCAACCTAAGAGTGAACCGCCGCATCAACCCAGTTTTGTTTGCATCTGCTTGTGGCGTTACTTTTCTATCTGCATCAAGGGTATCGTTGACGCCAGGAATGCTAGGAAGTGAACGCAGGGAGGGAAGATCGACGAGGGGAGATGGAGGAGCAGAATCGCGCTGGGATAAAGCACGCGGTGGAGGAATGGGAGAAGCCAATAATCGGACCAAGGATAGTGACGCTGGCGGAGAGGGAGATTGTTCGGAGAGTGGAGGCGCTGGTGGCGGGGATAGTTCATCGTTTGATAGAGCAACGTCTTCCTCGACAGCCAGAGAATCAGGCGTCCTTGTAGTAGGTGGAGGTGTCAGTGTATTGAGAGATAGCTCATCGTTTGGTACCGCAACGACCTCTTCAATAGCAAGAGAGTCAGGCGTTCTTGTCGTAAATTCCAGCACCGAAGATGAGCTTGACCGAGACGACGATTGGAAGAGAGACGAGGAGCCAGAAGGAGTGGTAAAGTAAGACGAAGCTCCATCAGAAGACACTACAGAGTCTCGTCGGTCGTCAGCAGAGAAAACTCTGATGGAGGGGCAGGAAGCGGAATTCTGGACCAAATAGTCTGGGGTATCCTTCTCTGTTCGCAACTCTGTAACTTCAGGCCTTGTTACTTCCTCGTCTTGAGTCTCGGTGGCGCCCTTGACGGTGTCCTTGGCGACCATATTGGTGAGTAGAATCGAGGGTTCACGCGAGGTTGCCGACCCCGCTAGCGAAGGCGGTCGAGACTTCCGTAGCTTATTGGGACCTGCTTTGCGCGCTAGAGGAGCGACGGGGGAGAGAGGTACTGTAACAGGAGGAGCCACTGGTTGCGGCATGGGTTGCGGCCTTGAAGGGGTGGGCTGTCGTACGGTACGACTTGGGTGTCCGTTCGAGATTGTATTGCGCCTGCCCCTGCGGAAGTCTCTCGCATGGATGGGCATTATTACACCTTCAGCCTCCAGCTCGAGCCTTGAGAATCTAGGTGTGAAAGCGAATGCATGCGCCAAATTCCAGTGCTCGTCAGCAGTAAGTGGTTCCTTTCTCTTCACCGGTGTCGAAGTCCCAGAATGTGATCTATGTCGCTGGTTATAATTTGAAGTGGGCCGACGGGAGGTGCCGGAGACGCTGAGTGACTGCGATCGACGAACATCTCCTGGTTGTACTTCGGACTTATTTACTTTCTGGCTAACGGCGCGCTTCACAGGGACCTTGGCATTGGCATTCGTTTGTGGAATCGAGGGATTACGTGGGGTTGCTGGGCGAGACAACGAGGGAGGGCGAGACTTTCGAAGCTTATTAGGCCCCGGTTTGCGAGGTGGAGAGGCGGTTGTGGGAGGAACTGCTGCAACGGGAGGTGCTGATGGAGGTGCTGACGACGGCCGTGGAGGAATGGATTCTCGAACGGTACGAGCTTCACCGGAAGCCGGATTGCTGTTTTCGTTCGACTTCATCGATGTATTGCGCCTCGCCTTGCGGAAGTCTTTTGCATGGATAGGTAATATTACACCTTCACCCTTTAGTCCAAGCCTGCTAAACCTGGGTGTGAAAGCGAAAGCGTGTGCCAAATTCCAGTGCTGATCAGCAGTAAGTGGTTCCTTGGCCTTCGCTGGTGTTGCATGGGAACTAGGGCGCTGGCTGGAATTAGTCGCGGGTTGGAGAGAGGCATTAGAGGAATTAAGAGAGTGAGAACGCCGGATAGGGCCGAGTGCTGGTGGAATTGGGTGAAATGACGGAGGACGCGAGCCTAATGATTGAGAACTGTTCCTGTATAGCGACGTAGATAATCTTGGACTCGGCGATGGCGGGTATCTGTCATAGAAAGGCTTATGATTCGGCGACCATATTGGTCGTTTGTTCGATTGAGGGTGCGTGAGATATGGATTATTTGTGTAAGAGTAACGAGTGCGGTGAGTGCTGGGTCGTGGTCGCGGTCGCGGTCGCGGGCGAGGTTGGGGAGCAGCTGCCGCAGAAGATTCGGGGGGCGAAGCGACATCGAGGGTTGACGACGAAGATGCAAGAGAGTTAATAGAACTCGGTCTCCGAGGACTTGTGTAACTGGATGCGCGGCTACCACGTGGCCTGTATATGGCTTCGACCGTGGAAGGAATGTCTGGGGACGAAGAAATGCGGGAGGGTTTGAACTTGGGCCGCTCCGGCATGTCCGAATCGCACTTTGTCAGAGACGTGGAGGATGTATTGGTGCTTGAAAAAGCAACCTCCGTCAAGGGAGAAGAAAGAATGGGTCGATGGAGCGAGTGACGGCTGGTTGTGTGGATTTGGTTTAGCTGTCCGCGGGGTGACGAGAATTTGTGATTGAGGTTTCTGACTGGCTCGACGGCTAATGAGTGCCTATGCAGACATATAGGTTCAACAGGTTGAGGGAGTAACGAAAATCGTCTCAGCAAAGAGCGTTCTCGTGGAGGTATCGGGGACTTCTGTGATGGGTTGAGATAACTCTATATAGTGAAGTCGCATGAGATGAGAAAACGAACGCGGCGAAGTTCACACGTACGCTCAGAGTGTCACAGTCATGGGATCCGCCTGTGCTACTCTTCCGAGCGGTCGATGGTTGAATTCTAGGTGGCATATTGTTGGCATTCACATCCGGCAATTCTAGCGATTTCCCCGACGGGACTTGGTTCTAAACGTAGACTTAAGAAGGTCTTTCCATCATACACGAGGTTGCAACATACCACAACACCGCCACGGTCAGAGCCAGCTTTCGTACCCGCCGGCGAGACTGTCATGTCCTAAGAGAGCGAGGTGAAAAGACGGTGGGAGCAGTGGATGCTTGGGGGGAGCGGGTCAAATATATGAAGCCTGCACGCAACACGTCCGAGCTTCCGAGTATCGGACGGGCGTTCGACGAAGCTCTGCAAATAACCTTTTCGGTATGTGAGTATTCGGGTACATGTGGCATCAGTGGTACCTACCGAAGCTTGAAGTGCATGAGCCTTCTATGGCAGGCAATACGCGATAAGGCACGATACCATCCCAAAGTGACATCGCTGCAAGTGTTGTCCTTAAATACTTTGCTGGACTACTAGTAAGTCTTGATGACTGTTTGAAAAAACTCGAAACTCGAAACCCAAAACAAAAATAAACATATGCCCGTCCACTACAAATGTTCATGTAAGAAGAAAGGGTAAGGGAATGGAAATGGAAATTATCTGACGCATTTCGGACAGATTGTCAGGGAGCTATGGTCTTCTCCTGCGCTCTGCCCCTGACAAGCAGTTCTGCATGGGCTTGATGACCGAATTACAGGCTACAAGGCCGAATAGACTATCAATTACTCGAAAACTATCAAATTTGAGCAACGCACCGGATGCATGTAGTGCTTGCCGATATGAATGCATCTCCTTCACCCTTGCTCCTTATCTTGGAGCGATTCCCGCCTAAGCACGAACATCGTCAGCGAGAAGCCATCCGTAAAGAAGACGGAGACAGAGGAGGAGAGTATGGTAACCAACCATTAGAAGAACTGCTCGTTTGAGTTGCGTTCTCGTTCTATTTGTGGTCGCGGCTAGACCTGTCAAGGCGTGGTACCAGTGCTTTTGCCAGCTGGTGAGCGTCGCAGACTTTGGAATCGGTCGTTAATATCGGTCATGTTAGTACCCGATATAGGGATTGGCAAGATGATACTGTGCCCCGAAGTTCGAGCTGGAACGGGAACCATTGACGCCTTGCACGTTCATACGATAAGGAAGTTTCGAAAAACGTTGGCTCACCCGAGCCACTGCGCATTTGGAGATGATGTTATCATTGCAGTTCCATGAGGCGCGATGGTCGTTGGGGCCTTTGATTGTCCCTGTCGCAGGAAATTGGTGACTCATATGATAGCGAGAGGTAAATGCTTCAAAATTTGATAAGGGCTCACCATGATCTCAAGTCCAGGGTAGCTTCAAGCATAGCTGTTGAATCGATTACCTGATCCGTCGGGAAGATGGATCCTGGAATATTTTAAAAACTGGGTGAGATCATCGATGGCGATTAACGATGGCGTTAACACCGTGGTAAGCACGAGTGGGTGGGCAGTGACTTGCTGACCGTTAGCAATGTGAGAAGTTGCTGATAGACCACAATGCACAGGGATGGGGAATATGGGTGAGTTGTGAGGTATGTCAATATGATGAAGATACATTGCATCTAATTAGTGTCGCGTGGGCTTTCTTCCTGATGACACGAATATAGTTCAGTCGCTGGTACATCAGTATTGTTCACTGGATTGGCTCACCATCAACGAACATATTCCTCGTCGCACTCGGCAGCGTCGCGACAATCTCTCCTCTCTCGCCCATCTCCTTCATTTCCTTCGTCACATAAACCTGGCATCCCAGGCGGCTGGTGTCCGTGAGCCCGAAAGCCATGTCTAACATGTCATTTTCATCGTCTTCGGGTTCGGGGAGTATGTCGTAGAGTTCCTGTGGTAGAATGACGTGACAGGTCGAACACGCACAAGAGCGTTCGCAAGCACCTGTGTATAGCGAGTGAATCTGGTCAGTAACTAGATGCAAGTCACAGTGACATCTCTACCTTCAAGGTCAATGTCATGTTCATGCGCCAGCGATAGAAGGTCATCCCCATCATTTGCTTCGACCGTTTTGATTAGTTCCCCCTTCGAGTCTTTGAACGTTACTTTTATTCTGACGACTTGTAAACATGTATGCTGATGATGTGGCAAATAGGATCCAAGCGTACCCAGTACCGGGTTCTGGTCTTGTTAAATGACCGTGGAGCCTAGCTGGGCGATAACTTAGTACTCAATCGTAAGCCTCTCACTCGTCGTCAACTTGCACATACCACAAGACGAATGAAACTCTCTCCTCCGCAAACTCCACCCCAAGCCATTACTCCCTTTCCTCATATCAAATGAATGAGTGATTCGGCCAGCGCGTAATGTGGGAGGAGTTGAGGCACTATGCTGTATTCGACTAGGTGTATTTTCTAAAATTGCGGGCCCCGAGCGCGACGACAATGATCGGCAAGCGAATTGAGATAGTCTGGACCCAGGTTTTGAAACATATCGAGAAACTTGAGACCGGCAGCCTTTTGCTTTTGCCACAGAATTCAACCAGCTCGACATTCTATCACACCCCGTTTTGTTTCGTGAATTTGAATGGGGAAGGTTTTGTGGAAAGCGCGCTGGCGTAAAGGAATACCGTCGACTAAGAGAACCACGGCTGCGTCCAACTCGCTTTGGCACAGAAATTGGCTAAATCTGAGTCCCGGAAGTCAAGCGTGGAGAGATGAAGAATAGCGTTGAGCGGAAGATACATCCAACATTCGGAAGATCGGGGGAAGACTACGCGCCCACGTCATGTGATGCCGGGCCCCTCAATTATTTCATGTCTTTCTACCTTATTCTCAGTCTTTCTCAGTGTGTCTAGGACGTTGTATGACTCAAATCGCAGCGATTGCAATCGACTGGTACACGATGATCTAAAGTAGTGTTGCGTATTGTATGAGATATGGTGCTTTCTAAGGTAAAGGCGATGACAACAACATAAATGAGCCCAACTCGAAACCGGAACAAGGAAAGATGTTGAGAGAGCTACAAGGATTCCATTTCTCCGCTAACGAAAGAACCGTCCAGGAACATGGACAAATGAACCGATGCAGTCCGTATAGTGTCGCCCTCTCTTGACGCAGTTTCCAACATATTGAGGATCATTCGGCAGCCCTGGAGGGGTGGTTAGAGATACTAACTGCTGTGAAGATAATACTTACAATCACGGATAGCGTGCTGAGGAAGAACCTGGATATTGTGCAATTAGTAGGCGTAAGTGTTGGATATTGAAGTTGCGTTGTAGTACTGTACGTACTGAGGTATGACATGCGCCATCAAGGCAGCATAACGGATGATGATGGCGGAGAAAACTGACGCGAATCCAAGTAAATAAGCGTGACGGAAGGCTGAGTATCGACTTACCGGTGATGATTCCAAACATCAAGAACGAGTCCCTTGACATAGTAGCGATAAGTGAAGACTGCCGTAAGATTTCCTTGAGCACTGAGGGAGACATTCCGAGGAAAGTGACGATGAGTTGGGAAAGAATCGCCAAGGCGCTTCACCAAGGTTATGAATTGGACACAAAAAAAACAAATCGTTCCACTCACCCAAACCAAGTGACCTGCTGAGGTATATCGCTTACAATGCATGCGCCATCGTATGACAGGACCAAGAGTGTCGCAACGGTCGTATAGGTGATCATGATGAAGGAAATTGTCCGAAAGAGATGCAGCATGTACAGCGTCCTGCGCCTCTCCGAGTAAAGTGCATGAACTGTCATTTGGGCGTCGGAAAAAGAAGACATCTGAATGTGTGGAGGCGCGCACCTTTCATGGCCTGGATACACTCGATAACAAAAAGGAGTATCTGGGATACGGCCGTATGGATCGAGTGCCACGCAATGCATTGCTTGTAGGAATATGGGTTTTCAAGGTCGAGCTGTAAGAGAAAGACTTGACTTGTGCTAGAAGAAGCGTCAAGAGGGATTTTCAGATTTTACGACCGCAAGGAGCTCGTACATCTGCCACGCGATTGCTAGATATCGACAAATGACATACAAGCACTTGACGAAGGTGATTGGACGCCTGCAGAGGCGATTGAATGCAGATTGGAATCGAGGGCAGAGGGGCTCACGTCCAAACCAGCTCAAACTCGCTGCTCAAGGTTGTACACTGCTCGTACAAAAGCACTGACAGAGCCGCGACTGCGACGACTCGAAAGTGAGACTATAGCGGGGGGTTCAACAGCATCCTGCTCACATGATGAATACGCTCGTAGCATGGCATCCCATTCCCGGACACTAGGGGCTGTCGCATGATGGTGGGGAATAAAGTCGGAATGACGAGGAATAAGAGGAGAAGACATAGCGATCGTGTCCGGACTTCCGTCTCACATATATACGACTTAACATTGAAGGGGGGATCATGTATCGATTTAGGGGTTGGATGCGGTCGGCTGGAGCTGACGAAGCCCCGTTTGCAAATTGACATCCGCTGTTGTTGAAGCTTGAAGTAGGATCCCTGCCTTCGGTAACAAGTCACACGTGACAACTAAGTACTTATCCTGCAGTGACTTTGATCTAGTAAGAATGTCAAAGGCAAGCTCGACCAACAACAGAATCCAACAGAATGCTCACATTCTGGTTGATCCATGGTCACGGGGTAGCTGAACGCCTTGGTCGAATTATTTCGGCACAGAGCTAGAAATCCATAAGTTCCTTCCCAAATAGTGGACAAAGAGCAAGGCCCGCATGCTAGGACTACTGCATCATTTCAGCAGGACATTGGCTTCACACACCCAATGAGGGTTTGCATGTGCCACGAAGATGAAGGGATGCATGCATAGCCAACTGGCAGGGCAAGTAAACGAAAGGGGTATCATCAAGGAGATCTGCGATTGCAAAATGCCTAGGGTCCAGGTCGTCCAGGAGGTAACTCGAAAACTGTCACCTATAGAAGCCGAATCATTGTTATAGTGCAATTGAGAGAAAATTTGAGCCTGGTCCACATTACAAGCCGTGAGTATGGAAATAGTAAAACGTCTCTGTGGCCTACGGCACGAAAGCGCTACCTTCGAAGCCAGCCGAACCACCCATGGTTGGTTTCATGTCCCCCTGCTTCATTGTCTTTCGTAGGGTTTCCAAGGAGCGGCGTCCTTTCACTATCTTCTGCCTGCGCTGCGTCTATACGACTATCACTGTGAGCCCTCAAATCTGTCTCGACGGCTGATTCCAGAGCGGCGGCTAATGCCATGCTAACGGCAGTGGGATCGTCTCCTTCGCCGGTCACCAGTCCAGGTACTTCTTCTTCTCCACGAGAATTCGAGTCATAGGTGCTCCCCCCTGAAGCAGATGGACTTGGTGGCGCGAGCGAGTGGCCGAAATCATCAATCCCCAGTCGTTGTTGACGGACTTTCCAGAATATACACATGACAAGAAGGGTCCCTTGCATGACCCCTGCCACAGCAAAGGTTATCCAACCTACCATCGTTCAGTTAGTTTCCAAACCGATGAGATGGATCGGAACATACTAGTCCAATTGGTGCCTGGCCTAGGGAATCGATAAATACGGAAAATTGAATGAAGGAGAGAGCCTACCTTAGCGCGATGGAAGTGACCATCAGTATTGCCCCGGGCGTTTGGATACACATCATGGGTATACTCAGTGCACCTACTACCTTGTGTCGATACGTGTGAGCAATTTGTGGCGCGTATTGTATGGCCGCGAGAATGGCAGATGATACACCCAGGAATGTTGCCCAGGAGAGCACCTGCTTTGGGAGAGGGAGAGATGGCGAGGGAGATGGCGTAGCCGTAAGGAGGAGGAAGAACGTAGTGAATGATATTAAGATGCTGATGGCAAAGATGAGCTGAGGCAGAGTGTTGAAGACATGGAGGAATTTACATGTGAACTACGACCACCCAAGAAAGAATAATGGAAAGGCTCCATTCAGCCCGCTTCATTGGCTTCTTTATGGGAGAGGAAGACGGCCGCGTGTCATGGTTATCTTCATGTTCATTGGCCGCGACATATTTAAGATACGGGGGATAGTATATCATGTATAGAACCATGCTAAGACCAAGGATTCACGATTGGGCGTGATGCAGATAGGATGGAATTGTAGACGTACATCATTGTGAAGAGAAACCACTGCAGCCCAACCTGGACGACTCCTAGAGTAATTTCGGCGCAGCTCCCTACGCTCTGCGTAATACATCAACCCTCGGTCTCAAGTGTCGTAGGCAAGACAAACGCCTACCACGTAACGGCAGCACTTTACAATACCCCATTGCAGGGCGACCCTTCCGTATCTAGTGATTAGCATAAAAGGTATTGGAGCCGCGGCGCAAAACTCACATATTCAAGAAACCTGACGCACTGGAGGTGCTCCCTAATAAAAGGAACCACGGGGACAATCCTTCCGACGACTGTTTGTTTATTATTCGGAAGTGCTATTGGCAGCAGTATTGGGATGACACCAGTCAAAGCAAGCAAGTGCCACACACCTGCGGCGCGTACGATATCATAAGACCAACGCATAGTCCGGCCGTGAGTGTCGCGGTAAACCAGTCATGAGCCTGATATCATGGGATTTTTGCTCAGTATAGACCATGACACAGCACCAGAACTTACCGGAGTACAGGTATCCGACATCTTCCTGCAATTGAAGCGAAGTCAACCGCAAATGCTAATGCAGTAGAGACGCAGAAACTCACTGAAAGCACTCATAGGCACGTGCCCTCGGCGCCAATTGGCTGCGGGGAGCACTCCCGATCGTACCTCCCGTCTCAAGTATCTCCTTCAAAGAGATGGCCAGTCTCATCGCCATTCTGGATCTCAAAGGAAAGCCTCTGATTCAAAGATCCTATCGCGACGATGTGCCTTCTTCATATATCGAACGCTTTCTGCCTCTAGTCCTGGACTTTGAAGAAGAAGGCCAGCAAGTGACGCCGTGTTTCTCGAGCCAAGGCATCAACTACATGCACATTCGCCATTCAAATCTCTACAGTATGTACTCTCACTTCAACAAGTTATAACTTTTCAGCTCGCGCTAGTTCTGGCACTATCGAAACGAAACTCCAATGCCGCCGAAATCATTCTCTTCCTACATCGGCTAACCAGCGTGCTGGTCGAATACTTCAAAGAACTGGAGGAGGAGAGTATACGGGATAACTTTGTGATCATCTACGAGTTGCTGGATGAGATGATGGACTTCGGATACCCGCAGACAACAGAGAGCAAGATCTTGCAAGAGTGAGTGGTTACGCGCAGATGTCTCATAGTGACTGCTCATTTGTGCAGGTATATCACCCAGGAATCTCACAAGCTAGAGATTCAAGTCCGACCACCGATGGCAGTCACGAACGCAGTCTCCTGGCGAACCGAGGGAATTCGATATCGCAAGAACGAGGTGTTCCTGGATGTAATCGAGAGTGTGAACCTACTGGTCAACGCCAATGGCAACGTTGTGCGATCAGAAATTTTGGGAGCAGTCAAGATGAAGTGCTATCTATCTGGAATGCCCGAATTACGGTTAGGTCTGAATGACAAAGTCATGTTTGAGAGCACCGGGCGGAGTACGTTCCCTCCATCCTTGGCGGTGTTCTATCACTGACATTCAAGCTAGCTGCGCGGGGCAAGGCGATCGAAATGGAGGACGTCAAGTTCCACCAGTGTGTGCGATTGTCACGCTTCGAGAACGACCGGACGATTTCGTTCATCCCGCCAGACGGCGAATTCGAGCTCATGTCGTACCGCCTTTCGACGCCGGTGAAGCCGTTGATATGGGTGGAGGCCGCTGTGGAACACCACAAGGGTAGTCGCGTGGAGTATATGGTGAAATGCAAAGCCCAGTTCAAGAGGCGAAGTACAGCCAACAACGTAGAGATATACGTCCCCGTACCAGATGATGCTGATAGCCCCAAATTCAGAGTGCGTTCGTTTCTATTCTTCCTCGAAGAGGCCACGTTAAAGAACCTCGTCCCACGCCAAGGCGTCCACCGGTAGCGTGCAATACGCGCCTGACAAGTCTGCATTCGTATGGAAGATAAAGCAGCTTGGCGGCGGCAGAGAATTCCTCATGCGAGCGCACTTTGGGCTGCCGAGTGTCAAGAGCGGTACGTGCAACATCCCTTTGGAGCAGAACACGCGCTGATTAAGCGGCCGCAGAGGCTGACGTGGAGAAGAGAGCACCGATAACTGTAAAATTTGAGATCCCCTACTTCACAGTGTCAGGTATCCAAGTTCGGTACCTCAAAATCGTGGAAAAGAGCGGTTATCAGGCTCTTCCTTGGGTGCGCTACATCACGCAGAACGGTGACGATTATAGGTGCGTACAATTACTCATTCTTCCACTCCTTGCAGCGCGCTGACGGTGGGTGTTCAGTTTACGCACGGCGTTAGAGAAGGGCAGTGCCCCGATTGTCCCTATGTAATTTTATACCATTTTAACGCTGGTCCCGTGGATTATCGACAAATCGCCGAAGAAGCGAGACTCTCAGTTGACCCCGTTGCTGTCCCGGATAGTCGTCCCGCTTTCGGGACCGGCCTTCGTTATCATGAGTAGTTTGGCTCCAAGGCTCAAGAGAGCATATCGCCACATGTACGTTAGAGTCTAGGTTATATGTACGCCCCCCCCCTTGCACGGATGTATGCCTTATACTAATATGACACCTCTCTCCGACAGAAGCACGATCGTTCTTCTACCATCTGAGCCTCTTCTGCCGTCGTTTCTCCATCCTTCCAAGCATGGCATGTAATTCTCATACCATGCTTCTTTTTGGGCCAGTTGCATATGTCTTCACCCTCCCCGACCTAATTGTGGCTGCTTGTTCATTCGTGGCACACATGTGGTTATGACGATTAGCCCTTGGATTGTCCTACTGCTCACGCTAGCATTGCAGGCCCCATCGCCGTAGATACACCCTACGCCCGCTCCTTCAAGATAGCGCGCGTCAGGTGCCCGTGCGCATCGCGGTGAAATGCCTGCACGGCACGTAAGATCGCCTTCCCGAAGTTAGATCGATACTTCCTGGTGCATCCCATATGACTTCGGAGTATGCAGTTTCTACCAAAATTCGCCCGTGACGGCATGCTGTCAGCTACAGCTACAGCAGTGGCCTTCGCGCCTGCATAAAGGGGGATCGATGGATGAGCTTCAGGTTGCATTTGATTAGGCCCACCCCACCCCACTTATCCGTCATGAAGCTGCTTCTGCTCGCTTCGCTTTTCCTGGCGGCGCAGGCTGCTATTATAACGCACCCACATGCGACCGTCCTGCACGAAAAGCGCGACCTCCTCCCATCGGGATGGGCGCACGCTCGCAGACACGACCCTTCCGCGACCATCCCTCTGAAATTCGCGCTTACTCAGTCGAATATGCACCGTCTAGAAGAGTTTTTGAACGAAGTGTCCCACCCCAAGTCACCCCAGTACGGTAACCACTGGACTGCAGGAAAGATTGCGGAGACATTCGCACCGAGTGAAGAGACCGTCTCGACCGTGCATAACTGGCTTGTAGGGAGTGGGATCCCTGCTGAGCGGATCAAGATCTCTTCGACAAAGGGTTGGATCAACGTCGACGCGTCTGTCGCAGAGGCAAACGATCTGTTGCGCACCGAATACAACGTTTACGTCCACGAAAGTGGCAAGTCACACGTTGGTAAGTAAACCTTCACGTCTTAAAATGTTCACGAACGTAAGATACATAGTCACTTAATCTTATCGTTTCATCTCATAGGGTGCAATGAGTACCACCTACCCGCACACGTTGCGCCGCATGTCGAGCTTGTCCTGCCTTCCGTCCACTTCGATGCGCGTGTAGAAAAGCGCGGTCCATCTACCGCCCCTGTCACTATCAGCAACCTTGGACAACCAGGCTTCGGGATAACACCCAAGACCACCGGCAAGGTCCCCACCGAAGTCCTCAAGTTCCATAATGCGAAGCAGGATGCCGCTGCAGCCGCCGATTACTGCTGGCTAATTTTGACTCCAGATTGTCTCCGGACGCTGTATGGCTTGAATTATACTACTCAAGCAGCTGCCAAGAACAGCTTCGGTGTTGGTGCGTTGTCCATAACGACATTGGTTGAGAGCGTTTGCTGATTAGGTATGGGCAGTCGAATATACCCCTCAGGCGTTCCTCCAATCTGATATTGATATGTTCCACTTTAATTATTCGCGAGAAATAATGGGCAAGACGCCTAATGTTATATCCATCGACGGAGGCAAGTCCACTCTCACCACCCAGCGCAGTATGCAGGCTGAATTTATTGGGATGACTAGGTGTCCTACAAACGCAGGTCCAGAACTTTGCGTACAACGGCGAGTCGGATCTTGACTTAGAATACGCGATGAACCTTGTCGGCGTCCAACAAAACATTACCCTCTATCAGGTTGGAGACTTAGTACAAGGTAGGAATCCTAGGATGTTGCGCGGGCTGCTCCAACCGTGTACATTATCATCTCAACGCTTATGTTTGTCTTCCCAGGCGCCTCATTTAACAATTTCCTTGATGCCATCGACGGGTCATACTGTACGTTCGAAGGGGGCGACGATATCTATCAAGACCCCCATTACCCCAACACTCAGACCGGCGGATGGAAAGGTACGAAATGTGCCTCATCCCTTCCGCATTTCCCATGTCTAACGTACATACGTCTCTAGGCGCCGCCGAATGCGGTACCGTCAAACCCACAAACGTCATCTCCACCTCGTACGGCTACAATGAAGCAGACCTCAATCCCACTTATACCGCGCGTCAATGCGCTGAATACGCGAAACTGGGACTTATGGGTATCACTATGCTCTTCTCGTCCGGAGACAGTGGTGTTGGAGGGAACAACGGTGTATGTATGTCTGAATTCGGTAAGCTACTTGCTTTTCCTTTCTTGATTACGGGGTAGCTGACTAGCTTGGATTGTAAATAGGTTTCCCTGACGCCTATGGGCCAGTTTTCAACCCAGGATTCCCGGCGAGCTGCCCCTTCGTCACTGTTGTCGGTGCGACGCAGATCAACAAGAACGCGCCAGTGACTGCCCCCGAAGCAGCCATTGACCAAGTGATCTTCAGCGGAGGGGGCTTCAGGTTAGTCCTTGTCCTCTTCCAAGCGTGGCTTGCATTGATCATGCTTCATACTTATCTAGCAATCACTTTGCTATGCCCGACTACCAGAAGGATCATGTCAACAACTACCTTACGAATTTCCCACCAAGTCATCCTGACGATATCTGGAACTCTACAGGGGTCGTGAGTACATCCGCTCACGTAGCCTTTCGTCAAGTGACCTTTCCCCTGCTTCTAGGCTCGTGCATTCCCTGATATCGCTGCCAATGGGTGAGTCCGTTCCGATCACATCCAATGGACGCTAACTGACACACCCCCTCAGTGCGAACTTTGTCGCAGCAGTGCGTCTACCTTCAGATCAAATCGCCTCTCCACTATGTGAGCTAACAACACCCATTAATACGAATTAGGTTAATGGCCAATTCATCCTCGTGTACGGAACCTCTGCATCGACGCCTGTCATCGGAGCTCTCATCACTCTGATCAACGACGCACGGCTTGCTGCCGGGAAGAAGACCGTTGGATTCATCAACCCTACCGTAAGTGCACGTTTCCATCGTCCTTTCTATGATTCTGTCGTTCGAATGCGCGTACACCATCCCACACCCAACTTGCGGGTTGAGGTACGAACAGAGGCATTTGTGGGGGTGTCAGTGTGGGATGCCGAACCCGGCCAACCCGGGGAATCTGAAGTGTGCTGTAAAGCAGAAGCCGATGCTGATGACCTCACTTTTATCATGCTCTCTTAGATCTACTCCCCTGATTTCTCAGACGCGTTCAACGATATCGTGGCTGGGAACAACTCGGGCTGCGGCTCGTCGGGCTTCAACGCTACATCAGGATGGGACCCAGTTACTGGCTTGGGCACGCCCAGGTTCGGAAAGTTGTTGGAGAAGTGGTTGAGCTTGCCTTGAGTAGAGTTCGTCATGAGAGTTATCGATGTACTTGTATAATTAATGTAGTGGCACGAGGTGTGTATGAGATGCCGATGTTATTGATATTGTACACGTATACGTAGAATACAATCATGCTTTGTTCTGTAAGCGAACACTACCCCCCTCATTCATCTGGGTTGTAAGACGTTCTACGTTACATTTATTTATAACGAACGATAAAAGCGCACATGGAGATTCTCCATTCGTGATAAAGACAGCTTATCCATAGAAGAGAAGAGTGATAAACCATGTGCATCGTGGCGAACATTTGTCATTCAAGGGATGACGAAGAGAACCAACCACACGACTCTAAAGTTCTAGTAGACTACGTTACGAACGAGATCGTCCTTCCCTCAAAGTAAAGGCAGAAATATTCGCATGCAAGTACGGATTTATCCATTATGATTCCCAATACTTTTCGTGACGCTGTCACTGTAGATACATAGCATAAATAACGTAAGGACCGTCTCCCGATAGCCAGTGTTCAACCAAGAAAGAGAGGGAGAAGGGATGCGAGGGTATAGTTCCAAATCGAACGAAAGGTGAAACAACCAGCCCGCCTGCGTCACATAATGTGACATGGCGTTTAAGCACTCCGATTAATGATGATGGCGGTATTACAGAGCAAGAGCGGCAAGGCCCAAAGCAGCGATGCCGGCGAAGGAGTTGACGCCGTTGAATGAGGCGGCATTGGATGTTTGCGCTGGGGCAGGTCTGAAGTGACATGTAAGGGAGGCGGGAACAAGAGAGAAAGCAAAACACTTACGAAGTCGTAGCACTGCCGGTAGACGAGGCAGGAGCGGTGGACGTGGGAGCAGAGCTAGAGCCCGAAACCGTTGATGACCCCGACGATGGAGCTGTGACAGACGAAGACGATGACGTTGGCTCAGACGCCGGTGTTGAAGTCAATGTGACGCCCTAAAATGCGTGAGTTTTCTGATATTTCCGTAGTAAGCATCAACGTACCACGGCAGCGCACAGTGACCTGGCTGCAGCCTGGGCATTCGCTACATCGTCACCCTCGCAGTTGGTGTCGATACACGCGGTTGTGCTGCTGATGAACGCAGTGTCGTTGCAAAGACACGCGTTGTCAGTTGGGCCACATCCGTTGACGGATTGCGTGGGGTCCAAGCACTGAATGGCGCACTCTGACATTGAGAGTGAGCCGTCTTTTTCTTTGCAGAATGTGAGAGAAACGACGTACGAGGGAAACCTCCTTGAGCGGCAACAGAGACAGCGAGGAGAGCAATGGAGGCGAGTGAGAAGAACATCGTTGAGATTGATGGAGGCGGAGGTAGACGGGCTGCTAGTTGCTTTGAAAACTCGTGAGGAGGATGAGTTGAAGAAAAAAGTTGAACATCGGGTTACCTTATATACTCCTCCTCCGCCCTTCCCTTCCTCCCTTACTTTATCCAATCACCGGTCGTTCCTGGGGACAAACACTGGTCCTCACATGGCAATTCCTCATGGCGCCTACACTCCACCCTGGCACAAAGCCGGCGAGAGTTGCTTTGTTTTCCAGCGCTTGTTCGTTTCGGTCACAAAGGCCTGCCATATCAGGCAAAAGTCGTGCAGGTACTGGCCTGCGTGGACGTATTGTTACAGCGCAAGTGTGTAAGCGGAGATATGTCCGGATGTGTTTTTGGGTGTGGGTGCCTGGTATTGGAGGCGTGGATTCCCAATGCGTCTGTTGCTTTCAGTTGTCCGAAAACCGTCACTCAAACAAAGACCCGCAGAGGAGACAATAGCACTCGAAGCTGGAAGTTTGATTTGAACCCGTAGCGTCCGACGGATATGGCGATCAGGACAATGCCATCAATATGAGCTTGAGAGTCGTATTGTGCGTCTGTTTGTCTTCCTGCTGGTGTACACATATCACTAGTTATTGTCTGGGGCGCTAAGTGTTTGCAAATCGCGCGCAACGTTGATGTAGGTCCGTGGCAAAGTGTTCTAGTGGAAAGTTGATGGTGTCTAGCCTCCAAGTCGCTATGGTCTCTAGGTTCTTGTTGATGTGGCAGCAATTGAGACAAAAACTCGTCGGGTTTCGATGCACCATCACTCGTATCCATGATTCAGCCCTTGGTTCGATGGATGAGCACAGTAACGCGTGCCAACTTCGTGACACGCTACAATTCCTTGATGAACTAGAAAAATTCGAAGGTAGAACGCTTGCGCTCCACTTGTCCTGTAAACTCCTGTAAGGTAAGTCGACGTCAGCACCCATGCAACGTTTCTCACTGACCTCTCCCGGTTTCAGCGTTTCGCGAGCCGCGAGGATACCAGCCTGAAGCTGATGTCGATCAAATCTCGACGTATCCAACTATATGTATGCTCTCCTTTTCAAATCTACACAAACCGTACACCCTTGACTCCCTCGTTCTATGCCAGGATACAAACGGCGTCGTCTGGTCAAGTCGCAGGGTTCAGAGTAGGTGAAGAAGCGTCCAGAGGAGCATATCTAGAGTTGCTCGTGAACCTCGTCCCCTCGTACGGTTCCAACGGGGCCGCCGTTGCGGTAGCTGCGAGAGGATATGAGGGCAAGCATCAGTCTCCCTTGCTTCTGCTTCTGTGAAGAGTAACGACTGCTGATCTTCAACAGAGCCCCTATTCGATCCACAACAGTGGTCGTGCTAGTGCTGTCGTGAAGACGTTGTTACAGTTCTCTCCGGCAAGGATCAGGAACAAGGCCTTCGAGTCTCGATTATTGCGCAGCCACTGCGACATGATTGTAATAACTTGCAACAACGTGGATCCGGGGTTGGTTTGATCTTACTTCGATCATGATCGAGAGCGTAGCGCGTACTGGGCGGTATCTGCCATTGGTACTGCCACTGGTACGTTAGGCTGTTCGCTTTTCACTGTATTAACGGCCTCCGAGGACAAGAAATAGTGAGTTAGATTCCTCCCTTGTTCCTGTCTCGCAAGATTCAGAACAGTCCGGTTGTTACGTCCTGGAGGATGCCCCACCGTCAGTTAAAGTGCCCATTGGTGTCTACAATTGCCTTGTACCATGCTGCCGTTGATTGCACCTACGCACCATAGCCGTATTGCTTGCTGAAATATACCGCGGCGCAGCGGCACAAGAAAACACGACATGCACTATGAATGAATGATTAATCTACGATTACAATTGTAAAAATACTCTCAACGAATGAGAGGGGGAGGGAAAAAATTGGCACAGCAGACCAAGAGTAGTCTGAATCGAGTTACACAGGCATCAGCCGGCGCGAAGCCGGGATAAGCCATGTACCGCGAAGTGCACTAAAGGATGGTTGTACGATGGACAGTCTGTCTGCGGACGGCGATTCTTCTCGTACACGTCAGCCTCCCAGGGTAAAACTCTCTAGAGAGTCCCCTCTCTAGAGAGGTGGATCGTTGGTCGGGAGACGGAGCGAGGCACAGCGAGATCGATCCCATTAGAAATGGGCATCCCACTTTACCCACTCCGATCCGTCAACACCCTCCTCGCAATCTGCGAGGGTGCTAAGGGAGCCTCTGTTAGCAAGGCGAGAATATGAATACAGTGGATCAACGCACTGGGTTGAATGGATTTGGGAGACCCCAAGGCCATTCGAGACCATGCCAGATACTTCTGACACGCTATGTAAAGAACAACTCCTTTAGACAGAAGAGGCTCTTCCACCACCGCCTGGCTACTTCTGCCCGTAAAACCCGCGCCACGAACATCGTGGAATTGCGCACAAGGCACGCAGAGACGCTCTATCGAGCGGAGGCAAGGCAACATGAAGTCCCCAGCCGATGGTGACCTCCCCTAGGAGACGCTGCGAATACTCATAGGTGGCAACTGGGTTGAGGATTCCCGATGCCTAGAATTTTTTCGCCTACAAATGTGCAACATGCCGATAAAGACCATCAGCGCAGATCAGACCATCCAAGTAGCAACCACCCGATCCCCGCACCGCATTTCATTCCAGCCACTCCATCATGCCCTCCCAGTAAACGATCTTCGGGCAAAGAGACGGAGCGCGGAGGATTTCGGGTACGATGCTTGGCTGGTTTACAGCCAGGTCCAGCTAGGACCGATCGAGGGGGACTAGAATACTCAGACCTTAGCCCGCTCGCGAGAAAAACACGGCCAACATCGTGGACGGTTTGTGGGGGACGAGCCTCGCGGTTTTCGGCCTGCTGTGGTGGTTCACGAAGAACCGTCGTGCCAGAAGCTTTTGGGCGCTTAATACCAACGCTCGAGATAGGGGCCGCTAATATGACTACGCTTCGTCCATATACCAGCCATATACAAACACTGGATATAATTGTAATTATGTTACTTATGTTACTTATACTTATGAACCCGCAGCTGGTGGAATCTGTCGAAAAGTTCACACTCAGAGAGCCTCAATGGTTGTCGATTAAACTGCTGAGCGCGTTGGCTCAGAGTAAGTCTATTTTCTGATGTGAGTTGGCCGGTTATTACTCAGACGAAGGCTCGCCTCTTTATCCCTACAAGTCGGGTCAGCCCATGTTGTACATGCAGTCCCTCCCCTGTGACCCCTATCTTCTACGTGGTACTAAGCGCCCGCACCTACTTCCAAGGTTCTTCTTGAACCACCACAGCAGGCCGAAAACCGCGAGGCTCGTCCCCCACAAACCGTCCACGATGTTGGCCGTGTTTCTCTCGCGAGCGGGCTAAGGTCTGAGTATTCTAGTCCCCCTCGATCGGTCCTAGCTGGACCTGGCTGTAAACTAGCCAAGCATCGTACCCGAAATCCTCCGCGCTCCGTCTCTTTGCCCGAAGATCGTTTACTGGGAGGGCATGATGGAGTGGTCGGAATGAAATGCGGTGCGGGGATCGGGTGGTTTCTGCTTGGACGGCTAATCTACGATGGTCGTTTATCGACATGTTGCGGTATCGTAGGCGAATGCGGTTCAACTCCTCAAGTCCAACTAGCACCTATAACTGTTTCGCAGTATCTCCTGGGTCTTGGGGTGGCCATTAGCTGTTTGTTATCGATCAGGCCTCGCTTTGTGAAGCTTTTACGAAGCATCTGAGTGCTCTTATGATTCGCATCTGTGTTCACCTTGCGAACCTGGTCGAAGGCACTCAGTTGATGGCGGAGGGGGCGTCTGCAGCGGGACCTTCCCCCGCTCTGTTTTTGGGAATCATCTCAAAGACGTTCGGCAAGTGCACATACCATTACATCCTCGCCCTGACTCACTTCCGATCTATCTAACAGGATGCCTGATAAGCACGTCCGGGTTGGTGCGGACGGGGCAGATTGGATAAGGCATAATGCTCTATCTCAATCGTTCTGGCTTTACGCACCAGTTTCTCAGTTCTGGTCTCAGACTCCGGCCTGAGCCGTCGGTCCTCTGAAATAGAGGAAGAACCACCCAGGAGGGGCATGCACGAGAAAGTTCGCCTTCTGCAGATTAGCCGTCTCTCAACCATCCTTTAGTGCACTTCGCGGTACATGGCTTACACCAGCTTCGCGCTGGCTGGCGTCGATGTAACTCGATTCAGACTACTCTCGGTCTGCTGTGCAAATTTTTGGTCCCCCCCCATTCGCTGGGGCTTCTTTGTATGAAATTCCATTGACTACAGGTTGTGTCGTTTGAATCGGTCTGGTTGTCCAATTCCTTTATTATTATGTAACCCTCAATAGACTTCGTGAATGAAACGTATCACAAACTAAAAGAAAAAGATTCGAGATGAGAAGGTATATATATACGTAGACTAGAGCTAGAGTGACGCTAAGGCAAGATCTTTGAAGATCGAAAGGACACGTTCGGCCCGTTGGGATCACTCCGGCATTCTCTAAATCATAAGCCGGGCTGTTGAAGGCACAAGGGACTCAAGTTGAGTAGATCGACCATGATAGGAGGTGCGTGCAAGACATAGGAGATAGATGGTGGACAAATAGTGGAGCTGGGCGAGCGAGATCCGAGCTGGGGAAGATGCTTGCAGAACCGCGCACTTTCCTCCGAGTCAAATGCCTCAACCCGGGACACTCCTTGGCTTGAGATAATCTGTCTACTGTACATGTCGGCTGTCATGCAATCAAATTGGCAGAACGACGCAATTGCCCAGAGGGCCTACCTACGCATCCTCTATCTACTATCTACGCGAGTATGTATGTAATTAACTGAAAGAATTATATACATTAAGCACGACATGAATAAAATCATACGGCTAGAGCCTAGGTGCCCATCGGCAGGTGGTATCATTGGTGGGAGTGGATCGGCGTTTCGAAATCGACGACAGCGCGCGCTCTGGCGTGGGGCATCGGACCTCAGGATCGCGAGCCATGCATTCGAGTTGACCGTTCCTATAATATTGTATGGGAGGTAAGACACTGTTAGCAACGTAGAGGAAGTTGGCCCGCCTACGGGACCGACGTCGCTACCCGTGAAGGTCCAACTCAGGTTCAATATCCAAAGAACTCTCAAAATAGGTCGATAGCTTCACGGAGCCAGTAGCTATGGTGCGACCGTCGCCGTAGTCTTCTTTCTCGGAGGAAGAAGGGACGTTGATGACCATACGACAGCCCTATAATTGATTCAGTCTGGATGAGCAGTGAACAATAGAGGATTTCTTACGCTGATCGACAGGATGGCGATGAAAATCCTAAGAAGGTGGTTAAGACATTGGAGACCCCACGCTCACGTAGAGAACTCACGAAGGTAGAACGTGGGCTAACTCTTCGGCCTTCGTTATTATCATCGCCAGGAGGGCTAGAAAAATGGATGAGGGGATACCCAATATAACCCAAAGACGGACTCACCAACAATGATAGAACATGCAATGACTGAATCCCGCGACATGGTCCCAAGCCACGAGGACTTCTGAAAGTTCTCCCATACCGTTTGATGCCCAACTATCATGATCGATAGAAACACTTGCGTGCTCATTGCGACGGCACTATAGGGCATAATTGTCAGAGTACGAGAAAATAGCTGGCATTGTCACGCACGCAAAGTAATTTGCCTGCTTCGGTATATCGTTAACAAGGCACGAGCTATCGTAGGAGGCTAGGCGTATGGTGGTTGCGGAGGTGTACATCACGGCGACAAATGTTCCAGTGCGAAACAGGTAAACGGCAGACATCGTTTTGATGTGGCGGGCGTACAGGGCATGGACTGGCGCACCGTTGTAAGGGTGTATCAAGAATAGTATGAAAACAAAGACGCACTTTTGATGAGCTGCAGGCCCTCGACCGCCAAAAGCAAGATGTGAAACACAACGGTCTGGAACCAGTTCCACGCCATACAGTGATGACGGGAGTACACTACATCGGGTCGGAGAGAAAGGTGCGCAATAGTGAGGATGCTTCGATTTCGAGGAATAGTCAGAATATACACTTATAACGGCGTCGAAAACTGGCAACATACATCAGTGGTATGAGCCCGACGTATCTGCATACGAGGAAAAGACATTTGGCAACGTTGATCGGCTGTCTGAACGGCGAATTCGCTGATAATTAATGAACAGTTAATATCAGGCAATTAAGAAACTCACCGCCATATCCGATGCAGCTCGTCATCTATAGTGAGACAGTAATCATAGACGACCAGAGATGAGGCGGAAACTGTCAAAAATCAGCAGCTGCTTCTTGACGAGTTCTTGAACAACTCACCACAGAAGTAGGCTCGAAGATATAAGCGCGCTTCAGGTCCGGCTAAGACCTCCAGCATGACGCATGAAGAGAAACGAGCGAGGGGGTTTTGCGGGCGGGCTATAATGCACACAGTTATATACTTACTTGCCCAACAGTAAGATTGAACCCCTTATTTTGAAATTCGCAGCTCGCCAGCACTGCTTTGCTCCGCGACGACTAAGCAAACTGGTCGGACTGAATGTTCTGATTGGGCTAACTCTAAAGTGTCTGTAAGGGTCTATGTTCTTTTCCGAATACCCCTTATTACGTGACCGTGAGGTATGTTTTGAGATCGACTGATGAAGCCTGAGGCGGGGAGTAGGGTTCCTACGATAAATGAACAGGATAACCTTTGCAACATACAGCCTGACAAAAGCCATTCGACATCCTACGCAGAGCACATTTTCAGTGCATTGCAAGTCCAAGTGTCAAGAGGCGTCAAGGACCTTACCGGCAAACTAACGGCAAGTTGCATTTTCTCCCCTTCGATAACCCTGACAGGGATATTTACAATAGGTTGTCAAGCTACATGACTCAGCGCAAGCGAGCGTGTGACCAGTCAATTGGATTAAGGTGGGTATTGCTTGCGCAGTGCCAGAGATGATCAGCCGAAATGATGACAATCGGGATATTAACCAGTGTAATAATAATCGACGTCAGTTTCGTCGAAGGACTGTCCTTTATAAACGCCGGTGCGTCGTAAATTTCTTATCATTGATTTTTCATTGAGTAGAGTCATACGGACTGAATTGAATGGAACGTGCGAACCTCCCAGGCATAATTGGTTTCGGTATCCATCATGCACCGTTATCTTTGGCCATAAGAGATTACTACCCGACGCCAAACGTGAATCAATAAGGTTTCAAGGTGCTTAACGAAATTCAGGATTTAAATGAGAAAATATTTCGAGCTATACGATATGATGCGTTGATCTATTCAAAAGGAAAACAAAATAAGTATCTGGAAATCGCGCTCAGTGATCCTAGCGTCGTTACATAAATAAGCGATGCTGACTTACATACAAGAAGACGCGCGCCCTCTCACTACTCTCGCTTCGCAGCCGTGGCCCCGGCAACTCCCCGCCCTTCACGACCTACTTGGAGAAGCCACGGTTTATAATACGACCATGACTTCGTTTCCGTCTGAACTATTTCCCTGAGCTTCCTCATGTCGAAGGGGAGCGTAGTGTCAGCTTGCAGGGCGCCGATCACATACGATCTATACAAATATTAGGAGGTTGTTGGCGACGCAAAGTAATACGCTTACATGACGGTCGTCCGTTTCAACGGCGGGCCCTCTATGCTTAATGTCTTGCACATATCCTCCAACGATGTACCCTTGCCATGCCACATTCGATACGCCCGCCAATACTGCGAACGCATACCAGTGTGAGTGAGCGGTATAATCACCGGCGCCACATCTGTTTTAGTTGCCTTGGTGTCCACCGAAGGGACAATTGAATGATCTTCCGTCCCTTTATCCTTCCCTTGGCTAGTTTCTTCGTCATCTAATCCTTCGTCTTCAGATGGAAGACCACTTAGAGCAGAACCGACGTGTTTGGTGTATCCCGAAGGCGTCAACGCCCGGTCATGCTGCTTCGCGATCTCTAATATCTTCAAGTAAGCCATCAAAGCGGAATGGGCATCGTTTGCTGCGTCTACAGTATAAACGGTGAATATAGAACAGCAAAGTGACAAACGGATACGTACAAGAGAGTTGTCGCTCGGTCAACGGCGCCTCCCAGTTGCTCGTCCGTTCTTTGGGTTTCTCAAGAATCTTACCACAGTACTTAGCAACGACCTTTGCCAAAGAGGCGATCCCGGCCGTGGAGTTACGGACCGTACCACGCTTCGTGATGAATAGTTTTGCTGCGTCCGGATCAGCCTGCCGAGCCAGTGCACCTAACTCTACAAGATTTTGGCCTGCGACCCCATAGTCACTGAAAAGTTTTGCGCCATCATCTACGAAATGGATGTGAGATTGACAAACGGACCGGTTGATGGGGCCCTTACTCAAAATATTCGCCCCCATCTTGACAATTGTCTTGGACTCAATGAGTTCCTGGCGGCGATAAATGTAAATCCCTAAGAAGGTAGCGCAAGTCTGTAGTCACCTGCAATTTTTGGGGAAACCCTGTGTCCGGAAAATATCAACGGTATGATATTGGTGGCTGGGCATACGAGACCTACGCTGCATTCGGTGTACTTGGATTACGAGGATCATTCGTTCGTCGCAAACTTGAACAGTGGCTGTCCGACACGTAGTGACCTTCATCGGACCAGACGACGACCGAGTATAAAAGACGCGCCATTCCATGTCGAAACCAATGGGTCTATGAATGATCATCATGCATTCTCGCGCCTAGTCACCACTTCAACAAGACTCACCCTTGAAGCATACCGACTAAGTCATTGGCCTCGTCCTCATTGGTAACGTACACACGCGCAGGAGCCGGTTCATACAGCGTATACGAGTACAACTCATGCTGGTCTTCTGTATCCTCCTCAGGTTGAGCTTCAGCCTTTTTCGACGGTACAGCAGGATGGGGTATCAACTGTGCGGAGAGCCTCGGAGAAGATGTCGAAGCCGAAGACGTTGGTCGTCGCGATGCTAAGCTTTCACCCTCCAGTGATAAGCCCTGCATTGAATCCACAAGCGTGGTCAACGGCCGAGATTTCACACTTGGTATTTTGAGGTATTTTGTGAAGAACGGGTGCAAGCTGTCAGTATAAAGTTATTAAGAACCAATCCCACTCATTGCGATCGGACTGCATACTTCTCGGCGTGAGTCGCTGATCCCGCCACCCTCAGAGCACTGGAGCTGGATGCACCGAGAGGCTCTGTGCCACATGCCCGCCGCTTTCGTGACTTTGGGACTGATCCTTTGAGTAAAGGGTCCTCGATTTCGAATGGTCCGAACACTTCTATCTCGGAGTCATCATCATCATGGTTTGCAGTGGACTGTGTTCTTGTTGCTTGGGGTTCTGGGGTGCTTGATGGTACTCTGCGTCTGTTCTGGGTCCGGGTAGGAGAAGGCACTCGACAGCGTGCAGCAAGGGATCCAGATTCCTTGAACACTGATTTCATGGTAATTTCGTAAGTGTTGATCGCTAACGTTGGAACCAAGTTCATTGTGCAAACATCCGTCACGGACGCGCTGTGTCACTGCCATCACGTGGGGTGACTCTCACTCAACCTTGGGGCTAAAGCCGCCGCCAACCCAGGGGCGACGGTGCCACCAGAGGCATTGCAGGGTATCTGCAGGGAGGTAAGTGCCTGCTATAATGCTTTCTGATCGAACCAAGCTTCATGAAAATATTCGTGAAATTTACCAGCATATACTCCTGGTAGGCAGAGATCGATTTGCAGTTGAGGATGGCTTGTAGCCATCATGATGCGGGGTACCGAAGAAGTGAACTCCATTTGTGCGCCGATTAGGTATACTGTGTGGGTACGATGAAGGGACGCACTGATAATCACCCGATAGGTAGCAAAACATTCCGTCAGCCGACCCCATGTCTCTCCCCTGTGGTCGCGGAGGCAAATTCAGATGCCAGTTTCCCCCGAATTTTCTGGGAAAATGACCTTTCCCAATCCTGGATGAGATCCATTCCTCAAGCAAGTCTATCTCTGTCATAAGGCGCCCAGCTTCCCCTCGGACCACCATCTCTTTTCCATGGTGGTTCATGTTGCTGCAGACTATCCCGTGAGCCTGGGTGTTATCCATGATTGGGATGCTACCGTTCGAAATCATGCCTCGCGTACGTACTCCAGTTCTCGGGATCAGAACATCTGTTGATTGACCTGGCTTTTTAGTCGCGGCTCTGACTGTGCTGGTCTACGAGTACTTCACCACTCTTTCCACCGAAGTTGCCGTGATATGGAGGTGAGCTGCAAAGTCAAAGCTGTTTTTCCATCCGACTCACGGTTGTACCGTCCTTTCAAGGGGTCATTTTTCGGTGACGAAAGCTCTATTTCTGGTCCTGAGATATGGTGCATTGGCTCTCCAGATGTACGTCTATATACCTCTTATACCTCTATCTGCTATGTCTTACGAACAATGTTGTCTCCTTGCTCCACAGTGGCTCTCAAACTTTCTTTGCCGTCGCCGAACAGAAGTATCCGGTTCCCAAGACATCTTGCTTAGCTTGGCACTCTTGCCAAACGGTCGTCTTTCAGATTCTACTTTTGTCCGTAGAGTACATTCAAGTAAGAAAAGGTCCGTCGTCATTCCTGTCATCCTTCTAAGCCTTTGTCTGATCCACTCTGCAGTCTACGCCATATACTCAGAGTACCGAAATTACTTTATCTGCCTACGTATCTTTCGGGTATTCAACTTCGCCCTGGTCTCCTTCACCACTGTCTCTACACTCCGAATCCTCTCGTATGATGGCGCATGCTTAGTTGGGAACATCCCGTGGCACGTCGCCTGCTTTGGGTAAGTCTTGTTCGTTGATTCCTCTCACCAACTCATCGCTATTGCTAGGGCTCTGGCTTCTTCTACTCAAGTTATTTTGACCTTCTTGACAGTATGCCCGAAGGTGATGTGGAGGAGCCACTCGGCAGTACTGTCTATTGTGACTCGGGATACGTTCCTTACTTGCGCTGGGCTACTAGGTATGTTCACAGTACCCTCTTTTTTGTGCCTCCTTGTTCAATCACTGCTAGCGATGTGCATCATCATTTCCACTCATGCTTCAGTGCTGGCGCATGTCATACCGACGTCTGTTTCCTTCACCTTTCACCTTTCACCACCTTCCTGATGATGGGGACTTTGCAGGTTTTTCATAAGTTTACTATCCATCTGCGTAAGCAATTGTCAATATACATTTCCCATCCGTGCTGACTTTCCTTCATGCTCGTATACAGGGCTGCCGTATGGTGACAAACTTGCTATCAGCGGAAACGACTGAAGAGCCGCCGCCGGATCGGGGAACAATATGCAGCGGACCAGTCCAACTCACCAGCTTCTTATCGTTGGAAGAAGGCATGCCCTCACTCACCCGAAGCCGGAGCGACCTCATGCAGTCGCCTATCATGTACCCAGGGCTGTAGTCGCCGTCAAGCCTTGTGCAGTCTTCGTGTACCCTACTCGCTTCCGCCCTTCCTCCGAAGGATAGCGACTGCTTGCGACGATCACGCCCTGATCAAGCACAACGTGCCAACGGCCCAACTGCGCTGGTCGATTGGCCGCCTTGTCCGTTCTTTGTCACTACCACCCTATTTTGGAGTGGCACGTGTACATCTGTACCGGCCAGGACCTCAAGCCCGATAGTGGCTGCGCATATGTCGCGCAGGAGTGTCCTAGGCTCGGATTTCGTTGTGGATTGTTTTTATTCTTATTCTGCTGGACTCTTTGGGAGCTTGTGCTTGTATATGTATTTACGCACTATTAATCTATTTATCTATGTAACAGCTAGAGATTGTTGCATTAGAATATACTGATGATAGTCGGTGAATATTACGCACTGTATTTCGGTCCTCCGCCGCCCTCTGGGACGGTCCATGTAATATCTTGCGTAGGTACTTTGATGTCGCACAACTTGCAGTGAATGCAATTCTGTTGAACGTCAGAACTATGCTGCAGGCGGGAGTGAGATGCAACCTACTTGGGAGTTGATGACCAGCTTCTTGCCGTTCCAACTCTGATCCTCGATAGCCTTACCCTCCCCTTCGGCGTCGACATACTCGTAGACACCGGCAGGGCAAGCTCTGCCGAGCAGCCCAGCGTACTCGCCTACATTGACGCGGACATGCTCAAGCCTTCGCTCTTTGCTTTCATCAGTTTCACCGGCGCCAGTTTTCATGACACGAAGATGCACGGGTTGATCTTCAGCGTGATTCGTGCCCGTCAAGGCAACACTGGTCATGAGGTCTGTTGACAACGGGGCCTCGAATGGGGGATAATCAATGGGCTTGTGGCGTGACGCAGGCTCCGTCTCGAGGGCGTCGAGCGCTGTATTCGGAGGCGGTATGTGAGAAGTGTGTTTGAATGTCCACGGTACGCGTCCCTTGAGGAACAGGCTATCGACACCACTGTACATGATGCCGCCGTACAGCCCAAGGGCCGTGTTGAATGAAGGACGGAGGTTGCGAACTTCGTGAAGATCCTTATAGATCCACGAGTCTTTGTACGCCTCCGTGTAGGAAGACATGTCTGCCACCTCGTCCGCATCCGATTGAACAGCCTTGTACGCTGCCTCAGCAGCGAGCATACCTGACTTCATGGCATTGTGAGTTCCTTTGATTTTAGCGAGGTTAACGAAACCGGCGGAGCAACCGATGAGAGCGCCTCCGGGGAAGTGGAGTTGGGGCACTGATTGTAGACCACCTTCGTTAAGAGTGCGACCGGCGTATGCAAGTCGCGTCGAGTTGCCGGAAAGAAGCTCCCTAAAGTATGGGTGGTGCTTCAAACGCTACGATTTGGTGTCAGAAACCTAGTGCTGTCACGAAAACTGGAGTAGATACCTGCAGCTCCCGGTAGGGACTCAAGTATGGGTTCTTGTAGTCCAAACCAATAACTATCCCCAAGCTGACAAGCCCGTCGTCCATATGATATACCCACGAACCCCCATAAGTCCGGAAGTCGAGTGGCCATCCCAATGTATGAACAACTTTGCCTGGCTGATGTTGCTCCGGGTCCACTCTCCAGACTTCCTTGACCCCGATTCCGTACGTCTGAGGTTGAGAGTTCGCCCTCAAGTTGTACTTCGAGATGACAGTCTTAGAAAGCGAGCCGTGCGCTCCCTCGCCGAGGAGTGTCACTTTGGCCTTGAAAGCCATGCCTGCCTCGAATGTACTCTTCATCCGCCGCTGCCTATCCAAACCGACCTCGTTCGTGATGACTCCCGTTACGCCCTTGTCTGAGTACAGCAGCTGAGCTCCCGCGAACCCGGGGTAAATCTCGACCCCAAGCTCTTCAGCGACAGATCCTAACCAGGCGGTGAACTGAGACAGCGAGACGATGTAGTTCCCTTTGTTGGACATTTGAGGGGGATGGGGCAGGGGTATGTGGTAATTCTTAGTGAGGAGGAGCATGGAGTCGGAGGTTGCAGGTCGCGTCAATGGATGTCCCGACATGGACTTCCACTCAGGAAGTAGCTCATTCAAGGCTCTAGGCTCTATGACAGCGCCAGAAACTATATGTGAACCTAGTGTATTGCTAGGAAATTAATTTCTTGCAGCATTGCCTTACTCCATAGAACACGCACCTGTCTCACTACCCTTCTCAAGTACTACCACTCGGACCTCCTTGTCATTCTCCTGTGCTAGCTGCTTGATGCGGATGGCAGCACTGAGCCCGGCTGGTCCTCCTCCGACTATGCAAACATCGACATCGTCCTCGGCTCTCTCAACGTTCGCTGCGTCAAATGTTTCGCGATTCAAGCGTGCGGAGGTTGAGGTTATCCCCCTCGAACGCGAGCTCTTTGAGCTCTTTCCAAGCGCAGCGACGAAATGCCTAAGCTGTACACCACGATTAGGCAACATCGTTGGTGGTAGGTGGTCAAACGGAAGTCAGGGGGTTCCGGTGAGCCTTCATGGACATATTGCAAGGTGATCATTGGCTGGCTAACTCAGGCTAACTCCCAATGCCGGTCACTTCCACGATCAGTTTAATATTCCCACAGTCACTGTGCAATCACATGCTCCTGCGTAGCTATTATGTAATTTCAGTAATTGTTCATTGTCTCCGCCTCCTCGCCACATTCCTTGTCCGAGTTTCATGCCCCCCCGCTCCACTCCGCCACCTAGAGGCAGCACGATTCAGTTGAACGACGCCGCGACATACAGTGACCTCCTGAGATTTGAGGAGAGACTCAAGACAAATGCCGCTAACCTCCAGCGACGAAAACATCGTTACCAATGTACGTTCAAGAAATCGATTCATATTCCACAGATGTACTGATTTCCTGCCTAGTGTTCCTGGGGCAACTCTTGTTTCTGATAGCGTTTCTGCTATGTGAAGTCCTTCTCCCTCCCCATATATCGCTGCTTGCAATACCCTACAAGATGTTATTGCAATGGCTGCTCCCAGAGATATATACTCCCGACGTCGAAATCACCTTGCACCCAGCTTTCGCCAGTGGGCTCTTGTTTGTTAGCTTTACGACTCTAGTGTTGTTCTTTGCGAGCGGTATGTATTCGGACAAAATTGCCTACGCGAACAAGTACGTTTCGTGTCCCGTTTATTCCAACGACGAGAAGACAATTGTCTGAATATTAATGTCCTGCACCAGGTATGTCCCTCATGCCAACCGCGCACTTCGATCGTTCAACATGTTCCTCAACGTTCGTAAACCCCCACTTCGATCTAAGCTTCGATTCAATCCAATCCGGTTCTTCTTCCCTCGCCCCGAAACGACATACACAACGACTACAGACTCCCCTGCATCCTCGCCACCCGCAACACCTGCTGATGCGCCTTCGCGCAGTCCCAGTCGAAGCGTGTCCCGGACTCGTTCGACGGCACTTCCCATCGCACCTATACCTCCAAGCAATAACCCCCGTGGTGAGCTGATCTTCTCTTCACGTGTGGACAAGAATTTTCGAGAATCCTACGAACGATATCGCTCCGCATTTGAACGGCGTAAAGAGAAGCAAAGACAACTGGAGCGAAGCCAGAAGGGATGGTTTGGGATTAGTTGGTTGCGGTTCAATCTTCCTTTCGTGAAGGACGGAGGCGAGGTGTCTGACGGCGGTGGTACCGTCAGTAGTCCCGACAAAGCCGTTCCCTTGGTACGCACGCCCACTGGAACGTCAACAAGGAGCAGTAAAGGTGGAGGCTCGAGGAGCGGGACACCTCCGAGTACCCCGAAAAGTCATATATCAAGACAAAGGGACCGAAGTACGTCACGTCCTAGGACGGGAGGCAGTCGCCAGTCGACCCCGCCCGTGTCACCATCCCCCTCTCGTCATGGAAGCATGCGAGGGCGTCGCGAGGGCACCCCGGGAGATGGCTCGCTCTCGAATTTGGATGGTGTCGTGGACAGGGAACGTGAAAGGGATACGACGCTGACTTTGAGGGCATTTGCCCTAGAGAAAAGTGTGAGAGAGGCAACCTTAGAACACATCGAAGAGTGATCAATGTCTCACAAGTCTTGATAGGACTTCTGTACTATTGTATCTACTGAATGGACGTATTGCTGCGCATATTGCGCGGGTCTTTACTCAACCTGGATTCTGTGTTGGCTACAGATCCATGGATTAGTCGTATGCGTTAGCCGTACGGCGTGTATACCACTAGTGGCGGTAATTAGATTGACGTCATGTGACAGCTTTATATTTGAGACACGGTCGTCGCGTCTATCCCCCTTTCTCTTTCTTCCACAGACGAAATGAGCATCGTCCAACCTCGCCGCTCCAGTAGACGTAGAACCGCGACTACTAAAGCCAACTACTCACCAAACGATGCTCACTTCACCGAGGACGAAGAGCAGGGACCAAACGACGGCGACGGCGATGGCGCTACCCAGCAGTGGAGCGCGAAGCGCCAGAAAACAAAGTGCTCGTCTACAAAGAAGACATTTTCCAAGAAGCTAGTTGGGTCTCGCAAGAGAGGAAGACTCAGTGAGTTGCCGGAAATGCCATTGGACATCTTATTCGAGGTATGCTACTTAGCCAGGATGCCACCAATTAAACTTAGTGTATATACTCAGATATTACAATACCTTGACCCACTGGATCTACTTCGTATGGCGCGGACTACGAAGGACCTGCGATCTGTTCTTATGAATAGGTCGGCTCTTTCGGTCTGGAAAAGCGCGCGAGCGAACATTCCGTTTTTGCTTGACTGCCTAGAGGGCGTGTCCGAGCCTGCTTTTGCTAATTTTATGTTCACAACCAACTGCCATGTATGCGTATATCATTCACGTAAGATGGTTCGTGCTGACAGTCCCTACTAGGTTTGTCTTAGCCCCCGAGCTGCTTATAGCTTTGCTGCACGATGCGTCAGATACTGCAGAATTTGTATTGATCACAAGTATGTCAATTTTCAACCCAACGATTCTTGACAATGAACAAGTTGCCGCAGAGTTATCTGGAAGCCTTACTCTAATCTTGACCTACTCGGTGCACTGCCTGGGGGCAGGGCGGCGTCTTTTAAACTCATGTATACGTACGAGGTGAACAGACCCAGTTAGTCAAATCTGCGAGCCGCGATATATTCGTGTTAACCATCTCGATCTAGATGCTCCACTCGCAGGGGTTTGGCTTCAGCAAGACTATGATGATCTACTCAAGGAATATCAAGAGTTCCCAGACAGCGCTACGAAAGCCGAAGATTTTCTTGAACTTAAGAAATCGACTGCTAGTGACATTGGGGAAGTAAGTCGCCCTAGGTTGTTACACTTTTACTTCGTGTATTGACCAGGACGCAGCGCGAATACGAGTACCGTGACTGGATGGAGCAACAAGAGGCCCTACGCGCCATGCATCGCTATGCAGCCCGCGATAAAAGGCGCGACGCGTACGTTCATATCTATCTATTTTTGTTCCCCAAAGTACCATGACTCACATCTGAGGCAGCATTCTAGACAAGCTTACCACAGCAGGTGCGTTGTGGACTCTGACGAATTTTCAAATCCTCAATCATTGCCTAGGATTTGCCGAGGACATTCGTGGCATGGCTACTTGGGAGATCCAACAATTCCGTAACCATCATATGGTTAAGCAGCCCAGATTGCTGAGCGATCGGAGTACGTTCACTCCATTTAGAAATCGACATTGTGTTCGTGCTCATACCTGCCTTTCACCCAGTTTGGAAGAACATAGAACCGGCGATGGTTGCACTTATGTTGATGTTCCGCGACCAACGCAAACAGAGGGAACGCGCCAAAATAATTGCTCAACGTCGAGAGCTCTTTGCCAGGATGGTCAATTTGTATGAGAGGGAGTGCCCATTAGGGGAGGTAGTACCATCCGCAGCCGACCTCTATTTCCTCGACAGTGCCACCACCGTGCGCCAGATCATCGAAGAGTCTCCCGATGAGGAAGAAATCACACTCGAGCATTTCGCAGAATACAAGAACCAGCTCCCACAGCTATGCAGTGAATGGAAGACCTCCATGATTCCTCAGTTGCTATCCGTAATTCAACGTGCCACCGGCGAGGAAGTGGATGAAAGCGTCCTGCATCTAGCCAAGACGATCTTCGCTTGTAGGCTTTGCGATGAGAGTATCTTCTACCCAGAGGTTCTGGCACATGCATGCCTTCAAGAACCCCCGCTCTTCGGCCCTGTGGACGTCCCCCGCCGCTCTGCGCTACTCGATCTGGAGACTGCACCGTGGAATGAAAATCATGCATTGACCTACATACCACGCCGTGTAGACTCCGCTTCCGAAGTCATCAGAGGGTGTGGACTCAAATCAGACACGGCCAAGACTGAGGACCTTGATGCGAAAGAGTTTTGTGCGATGTCTTCGACTGCATACTCGGGGGGCGTTGAAGTTATGGATTGGAGAAGAGCCGTATGTATTGCCTTTAATCGTCGGAAATTGGAGCCGGAAAGTGATAATATCTTCTTACTAGGTCAAGGTGTCTCATATCCACCCCGACGACCAGTGGTGTGAGCTTTCAAAGCCGGAAAGCATGAGATGCTTCGGAGATGCTGAGTTGATGTTCTATCTCAATTCCATCACCATTGTCGCTTGTGTTCATTGTAGAGCACTTCTACTCTCCAGAGATCTGATTGATCACATGTCTGAGTGCGTTAACTTTCCCCTCTCATGCTTACGCCAGCTGAATATCGATTTCCTCAAGCCACAAGGTCGGACCTGTAGAGAGGTCGGACTTCTTCGTCCATCGTGACAACCCAATAATTTGCACTTTTTCTATTTCGGTTCATCAATGTGGCGGAACTCTCGTAAACGAAACATAACAATCCGTGCTTACCCTGGACCGTCGTGTTTATGCTACTTATAATTTGCTTAGGTCGTTGAATTTGTATAGGCGCTATTTGCCTCATATTTTTCGATTACAACAAATGTACATATACTTTTCTGTCGTTGTATACGGTTTGCAGGTTGAGCACAATGCTGTAGTCCCCACGACGATCGTGACGTAGTGCAAAGTAGCGCAGAGGTAAGATCCAACGAACGAATAAAAGGTTGAACCATCTCATGTCTGTTCGACGACGACCACTTTCTTCCTTGCCGCCTTGGGTTTTGTTTCTCCTGCTCTTGAATGTTTCCTTCTCCTTTCGTCTTTCACGCGTTCAGCTTCGACCATCGTCCTCTTCAGTTTGGCCGCAGAGTAAACAGGCTTGGGCAGTTGACGAGTCCTAGGTAGAAAGGTGTTGTTGTCAGATGATCCGTTGTCAGAAAGGAAAATCTCTAACTCTTACCGCATGATTTTGTTGACTTGCTTGTCCATTTGCCATCGCTGTTTCAAACTCTCTCGGTATTCGATGGCGGCACGTTCACGGGCAGTGATAACACCAAGCTTCTCGGATGCTTTGGCTTTCCATATCCGTACATTACCATCGTCAGAACCAGAAAGTACGAACCGAGCGTCATTCGTGAAGAGCACCGATGATACTCTGTACATCGTTAATGACAACATAAACATCCTTACCATCTGTGAACGCACCTCTGCATCCGTTTCGTGTGATATACCTCAGGCGCCGTTCCTCTCCCTTCGTGCCATATCCTCACGGTTCTGTCCCATCCGCCACTCACAAGCTCGGTTCCTGTGGGCGACCAATCGCAAGACATGACGGCAGAGACATGCGACTTGTATATCTGCGTTGGCGTGGAAACATGCCGTATATCAAATGTGTAGAGATTGTGATCTTCGGAGGCGAGGAGAAGGATGGTGGGGAAGGTGGGAGACCATGCAAGGGAATTTGAACGCATCTGTTACTTCGAGGTGGCGGTTAGAGCTTAGCAATGAGCGACGAGAAGTCACTAACCTGCATTATGACTCGCCTCTCGGCTTTTCCTGTTCGTATATCATAGAGTGTGAACGTACGATCCGAGCCTATGCTAGCTAGGACTGATGATTCGCTCAAGTTGAATCGAACGGCTGTTATTGTTTCGGTAGAGGTGGGAAATGTGAGGTCGGATATTGGAGAGCTCCTGCGGGGTTGTTAGATGTGAGGCTGCAAGATGAGTTGAACTATGCCGACTTGGTCTCATCCCATATTTGTACAAGATTCGATGCTGTCGCAAAGAGACCGTCTGAACGGTGGTGATCTATTGAACTAGTAGGTAAGGGAATAAGTCTCGCGAAGTTATTTATTATTTGGATTGAAGGGCGTACTTGAAAGCAGATTTTCCGGCAAAGACAGACAAAGGTTTTTGACCCTTCGATGCCGTTCAGTACAGGTATCCTCCGAGATCTAATTCCTTGACATACCTCAGACTTGTCTGTCGACCACAACTTGACCGTACGGTCTACGCCACAGCTTAGAAGCCTGTCTGAAGCAAAACATAGCCCTGACACCTTGCCCTTATGGGCCTGAGGAATATTTAGTAGTTGACTTCGCTGCGATATATTATGCACGATAAGGCCTGACACACGAAATCAGCGTGACGCATCCATACGAGCCCCGTTATGCATACGTACCGCCGTCCCAACTACCGCTCGCCACTGTGGAAAGGTCGCCTGGCTTCTTCACCAAGGTTTCGATGGCATCTACATGTCCTTCCAGACTATCCACGAACGGCTTCGCGAACATTCGTTCCATCTTTGCAGCATTTAGTGCTCGTATTCTCTCTCGCGACCGAGCAAATGGGTGCATGATGGGATTCAAATTTCGAGATACTGGTGTAGGGTCTCCAGGTCGAGAAGGTAGGTGCTCCGATGGTGCATGTTGAAGGACGGAAATTTTCTGTTGAAAGATGAGAATAGTATCTGCATGTGCCCCGTAATCACTTACCACCATGTTTTATCTTGGTAGCCTCGACCTTGGCTTGGTGAATTTGCGGCAAATGTAGTTCTCCTGAGTACTGATTCTGATTCTGAACGAAAATCGTGGGCGCCTGAGGTCAGGTGACATGTCGCAGTGAACTGCTGAGGCTTGCATCACTATATCCCGTACTTTTCTGAATTCCTACCCCACAACAATGGCCGCCTATTTCTTTGGCTCTCCAATAGATATTGACGTCAAACTAGACGGCGAAGAAGCCCGCAAGCATGTCGAAATGAAGACCGAGAAAGAGAAAGTAATATCGTGCCCTGTGTACTACGACGGCGAGTCGGTGACCGGCCAAGTCACCATACGAATTCGAGATGGGAAGAAGGTCATACATGAGGGAATCAAGGTCGAGTTTGTGGGCAGCATTGGTGTGTGCATGCCTGTTGTGTGCCGACGCTGAGCGTGAACCCTCCTTAGAGCTATTCTACGACCGGGGGCATCATCATGAGTTCCTGTCATTATCGCAAGAACTCGCGGCCCCTGGGGAGATGCGACAAGCGCAGACGTTCGACTTTAACTTTAAGAATGTCGAGAAGCAGTTTGAGAGCTACCAGGGTATCAATGTGAAGCTGCGGTGCGTTCTTGCTGCGGTCGCAACGGACAGTGGTTGCTGAATGACATACAGGTACTTTATTCGTGTGTCTATTTCTCGGCGGATGGCAGACGTATCAAAAGAGCAAGATTTATGGGTTCACTCCTTCCGTATGCCCCCCGATTCGAATAATTCCATCAAGATGGAAGTCGGCATAGAAGACTGCTTGCACATCGAATTCGAGTACAATAAATCCAAGTACGCTTTGTTTCCTCCATTTCATCCCACGGAGCGCCCCTCACTTGCTTAAGATATCACCTCAAGGACGTAATTGTCGGCAAGATATATTTCCTACTTGTTCGCATCAAGATCAAACATATGGAACTGTCAATTATCCGCCGCGAGACAACTGGTTCGCCGCCCAATCAGTATAACGAAAGCGAGACGATTACGAAGTTCGAGATTATGGACGGTGCGCCAGTGAGAGGTGAGGCTCCTTATGTTGTGTCGGATCTGCCACTCACCTGAATGCAGGCGAGACAATACCAATACGACTGTTCCTCGGAGGCTTCGATTTAACCCCGACGTTCCGTGATGTGAACAAGAAGTTCAGTACCAGGTACTACCTGAACCTTGTGCTTGTCGATGAGGAGAACCGGAGATACTTCAAACAGCAGGTGCGCATCACTCTGATTCTCTCTGGCTGTTATCTAAGGCAACGTCGTCTAGGAAATCACTATATTCAGGATACCAGAGGTATGTTGGTTTCATATTTTACCGAGAGCCGGCTAACAAACCCATCAGAACTAATCATACACATGCACATACCCCTGCCCACTACCCATAAGTGTGTGGCTTTGATCCCTTTGTATACTTGCTATTGGAACTAGTTCAGTAGAAGTGTGAGATAGCAATGAAATTACATAATAACTACTTCATGACTTAGTGACCCTGATCATGATCATTAAGTCTCGATCATGACGCTGGACAGCCTCGGACTGAACTTGATCACTTCACCTCATCACTCCAACCTTCCCGTTCACGATGGGGTTGCAGCATCAATCTGATGGGTCTGGCGCCTCCGACGGGTGATAGAGCGTACCCAATTCCTCGAATGTCCAAATCTCTCGGGGCGGCGGCGCGTAGCAACCGAGTGATCCCACAAATGAACTCTAGCAACGGTGTGGGATCTTCTGGACTATTTCCCTTGTTTCCCGCTCTCATCATCTACTTTTCCTTTCAGCTCTCGTTTCTCTTCGTCGGACGCTGGTCGCTTTTGTTTGTATACAAGTTCTGCAGCCAGCTCTGCTAGCCACTCTTTCACTGACCGCATAGCGCTTCTTGGACCCGTTTCTGCTTTATATTCATTCATTCATTCACCTTCCCTCGACAATCTACGGCGAACGGACTAGCCGCCTCTGGAAATGCAATTGGATCCCTCCCTGAACAGGCACAGTCAGTGATTAATGGGACGGTCAATATGTCTATCGGCTGCTTCAAACCTTCGCTGCGCGACATTTACTCAAGTTCAGTCTGGATTGCTGCTGATACCAACGGGATTGGAGCTTCTATTTGCGACTTCGCTGGTGTTCACAAACTGGGGCTCAGGATGGTGAGTTGCCTAGGCATAGTTCAGGCAAGGATTAGTTCACGCTTCCGATAGGCGGCATCTCCTGCTCACGGCCGAGGGGTGGATATATTTTACGCTAACACTTGTGGACATACTCGCGAGTATACTACCTGCTGTGCGGGATCATCTGGGAGCATATGAAGTGGTGGACAGAGTCGTTGGTGCCATGTCGTCCCTTCCCTTACTCCTCTACATATCCTTCCTGTTCCTCTTCGCTCGCGCTGAGCTCATCAACACCCTTCCTCAACGATTTCAAAACGTGACCAAAGCCTTGCTCTTGATCTTTATACCAGGGATCATAGTCACCAGCGAACTAGGTTCATTTCTTGGGATTGAATATCTTCGTAAGGAACCCCTTCGTGATGACTATCAAGCTGCTCACTTGTACACCGTAGAACTTTCCCGGGACGAGGTTCTTCTTGTAGGCTTCCGAACCTCGTCGTCTGAAACTCTTTGGAGTTTCTTTACAAGTATTTCCCTCGCTCTCTTTACTGCATACCAAGCGATCAACTTCGTGCTCGCGTTGTATCGTCTCATGAGAGTCGTTCTCTCAACCCGCAAGCAAGAAGAAGAGGAAGGCTTAAATAGGTTCAACTCATACGGAGTCTCCCCATCCAAGGAGTCTATGACGACTAGAAGCTCAGACAAGATTACTCTATTCAAAGGGACGGCTTGGATACTCGCTGGCGTGAAGCTTGGTGCCGTCGAGACGGTTGTTGGCTTTGTCACATCGGGGGGATTCGGGGTGTCTTTGACGAGAAGGGTTTTACGCATGTTGAGCAGGGCTTTCATCATCATTGGTCTGGCAAAAGGGTGAGTACTACTCAGCTGTGCACTCATAGATTACTCAGATCGAGTCTAGGTTGGATACGCTTGAAGACTTTGAATTGGTTAAACTTGAGCTGGATGCTGGGAAACGAGCAAATAGGCAGTCTAGCCAGATTCGCAATCTTATTTCCAACCCTCGACTCAGTACATTCCATAGACTATCGCCCAGCGCTTCAGATTTCCGTCCGAATAATGGTGCCGCATCATTAACCTACAACGACCCTGTGCCGCCGCCTCAGTACAACAGGAAACTGCAGAAGAAATCGTCAAGGTCAACATTCGCAGCGTCGCCAATTATGTCACCCAAGGCAACCCTCACGCCAATGGACACGCCTACGATGGCAGACTTTGCCAAGCTACGCGAGATCGAAAGTGGAAAGCGGGTAACGATCCGCCGGGCGAACAGCGGTGTGCCCACACTCCATATGCGGCTCTCTTCCTATGATTTGCCCTCGCCCAATACCGTAGCCGATAGCATCAAGTCCAGGCCGCTTTCCGACTTTTATGCACCCCATCAGCCTTCTGTTCGTCCCACTCTTTCCATCGTCTATGGGGACGACGAGGGCAATGTCTCTTCTGTAAAAGGTGAAGCACACTACAATATGAATGCCAGCTCTCGGGCGCCCTCAACGATGAACCCGTACTCTACGGCCTCTGGTCCACCGACTCCTTCATTCATCCAGCGTCCTCCTTCGTCAATCGTCAATTCTCTTCCTACAGTCACCACTGGTCCTTCTGATATGTACACTCCCTCCTTCATCCAACGTCCGCCACCTTCGACAATCAACTCTCTTCCGGGTTCGCCCCGTTCGAACACACGCACCCTTGTTTCCCGTATGGCGGACGCCCAAACCCAACCTCCTTCTACAGCTACCTCTGCGACGTTCTCATTCCTAGCATCCCCGCCAGCACAGCCGCCAGTGACTGGAACTCCGACTCTGCTATTACGCTCATCAATGACTTCCTTTAATCAGTCCGGTAGCGCTCAACGGCCAGCAAGGCCGCTTCGCGAGAAAGTCCTTAACCCTTGGCCTGAGTCCAATCCTCATCCATATGCTCGGGCAGGAGTTGGTGACTATCGTATGCCCTTGGGGACTTTGACTGTAGTGAACGGGGCATCAACACCATCTGATGGTTCATCAACCCGAACTGTAACAAGCAACTCTCGTCCGGGACTCCCAGCAACTGTCAAGCCAGCACCACAAGCACGAGAAAGGCTTGATGAACTGCCCGCTGAGCCCGCTTCAGAAACTGGACACTCTGATTCGACGCATTCACTTTATTCGCAGGCGAGTCACCAGGGCGCATCAGTCGCTAGCCACGGCAATGCCAGGAGCGATTCGATGAAGAGGAGGAAAGCACCACCCCCTGTTTCACCAATCCTAACTGTGGACACGACCGTACCCGCTGGGTACACGTTGAGTGCGGCTCAAACAATCTTATCTCGCAACAGCCACTCCCACACCCCCATTGATCTGCCGCAAAGCGCGGTACAAGATTATGTTCTGTCTCCGCCGCAGAGCGCATATCTAGATGGAGTGGTGGCTTCCCCAGCTAATGATCAAAATAGCTATCCAGCGGCCCTCAACACGGGGCGATCACAGGACTTCGCTGAATGGAAACTCAGGAAGGCGAACTCTCTTCGGCGGGACAATGAAGCATCCCCGGCGCCTACACTGAAGAGAAGTGACTCCAAGCGCTCCACGCTGCCTACGCCGAATGAAGACGACGAGATGGATGCAGAAGAGCTTCGCGCGCGCCTGCAGAAAGATGCTATCACCGTGCCATGGTTGCGGGATTCGCCAAAGAAGGACTTCGAAATACAGAAAGCGAACCGTGTACAGTTGACAAGGATCAAGAGTATCGGGCGTGCACCTAGGCGCTCGACACCCACACCAGTTCGCTCGGCGCATGCGAGAGATAGCATGTACATGTCCGTCGAGACGCTTCCCCAATCCCTCCCAACAACATCCGCCGTAGCAGGTCCCAGGCCAAGGGGGTCAACACTTTATTCTTATGATAACCAGAAAACTGCCGCTGAAGTATATCGGGACAGCATTGTTGCTAACGAGGTATCTTCTTCGTATGGTTCTGCATATGGACGTGGGGTTCTGCGCGACTCTGAGGTCCTTGGCCTTGAAGCAGATAGTCCCGTTACTGGCCGACATCCCTTTTCCAGAAACTAGTCCTTAGGCTGGCAAGAATAGTCAAAGGTTATATTATGATATCTATATAAAGCATTTACTGGATCCCTTGTATGACTGCTGGAGTTGGCTGCTGCTGCTGGCCCAGCATTTTTACTTTAGTTACGCATACACACATTTGTGTCTCCCTGTCTTCTTCCGCTTCTTTTGCTGGGTGGGCTTGGTTTTTTAAGAGGCTGAACTTTGCATAGCTGTCTTTCCACTTTCGTTCGCGTGCTCAGCTTGTTGTTTTATTAGCGCAATACCATTTGGCCACCTTAATGTGGAACTGATGGAGCCACGACCCCTATTGGCCAGAATTTTCCAGGACATTCACAACTCTAATTCAAATCCGAGACGTTGTTCCACAATGTGGCTGTTATAACCATCACCGCGTTCGTTTAAATAGCTGGACTGCTGGATTGTATAATCACCACACCCCCACCACCATCGGACCATCACCAACCGCCCGACGGAGTCAACGCTGATAAGATCCAAACATGTTCGGTTGCGTTGTTGCTGGACGATTGTTACAAACGAATCTACAACAAGTCGATGAGACGCATGCGTATTTCGAACTATCCGGGGCTAGTACCATAAATCATATTTCCGTCTTCTTGCTGGGAACAGGTCCGTGAGTTCACTCATGACATGATAGCTGATAATTATAATACAGCGCGATATACTGATTGCCTTGTCTTTGTAGTTCCGTTTCCTGAAGGCTATGGTGCGTCAGTCCACTTCTATTGGCCCGGGAAAGGATTCCAATTACTGGGAATGTAGGCCTATTCATATTAATAATTTATCGAACCGTTAACTAACTTCCCATCGCTGCTTCTGCGCAGGCTTTCGAACGAGAAACCATCAGCGATATTCCGTCTCAGGGGTAATTTCACATCGAGCGCGACCAACACAGCCAATCCCAATGCCTTCACGCCCGCCCCCGCTGAGAACTCGACATCTGATGTAGTCGCCATCCTCGGCCTCGCCATCGAGCCTCTTGATCAGATCCAAGTCCAAGTCTCCGGACTTCCGACAGCAATTGTGAAGTCAACTATCGCCCAAGACGTAACCCGCGATGCTACTTTGATGGCCGAGAGAGTGGTGAAGCATCTGTTCAATTATCTGTCGAGCTTCGTCGGTTCGGTACCAGGAGGGTTTGCGCCAGATGTCGTGGTGCCGGTGGGGATGATCGCGAAGTGGTATGATAGCTTCCTGAGCAAAGTCAAGACTGGTGGGATTGGTTTCTTGGAGCGAGACGAGTCATGATGCATGCTTGATGATCGATGACTGTTAGATGTACTCTGCCTACACACCATTTTCTTGCTTTCGCTGCAACACTTACAGATCCGTTATTTATCTGCTAGTTTTCTGACCCGTCACGGTATTCATGTAAAAGCATAATCTGAATTCCTGATGAGTCGTGACTATGTACTTCGAATGAATAAGAACGTCGACACTCGTTACGATCGTCGCGATGACGGAAAACAAGAATGCACTACGATGATTAGAAACCAGGGGAGGGTCCGGTGGTTTGGGAGGGTACGCGAACTAGGTTGTAGCGGTATGTATGCAACGATTTGGTTTGCTCATGATGGACAAAGGAATGGTGTACGGCGGTGAATATGTACGAACGAAGGGAAGCATGTGTAGGCACAGTAATCACGAATATTATTAGATCTCGGGTTTTAGAGAGAAGTGGAAATGGACGATATGCTGGTAGGAATGGATGGAATGATAGATGAATGGACGATGAATGGACGGGTGGATGTGGACCTTGCAATGATGCACAAGCAAATGAGAATGAGAATGAGAATGAGGAAGTGGGAATAAAATGCCAGTGGTTGATAGAGAGCAGAGCAGACGACGACAATGGACTAATTTGTACACTGATGAACTTTGGATGCTTGGATTAATGAAATCGAATCAGGATACTGTGGAAGGGGGGATGGAATGGAATGGATCAGATGATGCAGAAGGAGGGCCGGGATTGTCGAGGAAAAATCAGAAAAGGGTGTCAGAGTGAAAATGATTCATGATGAACGGAGGATAGGTGGGATTACGGAGCGAAGAAGTAAGTGAGAGGGACCTTGTCCTTGTCCCGAAGCGAGGGGGTCCAGTGTGGGACGTACAGGAAAAGCAGATCAAGCGACCGCCGGAGGACGGAAGTCCCCACAAATGCGAGATTATCGCGAAGTAGAAAAGAGGAAAAGCCTTCGCATCCGCACGGGAGTCGGTTATCTTCTCGAACGCTCACACGAACTAAACCCAAGCGGGAAGCGTGTACAACTGGAGACTTCAAGGCTGGGAACACCACCAGATCCAGATCCTCCACGGTGGCCCATCATCGACACTCGACAGCCAAGGAATCTCCCAAACCAGATGAATTCATGTCCCATTCATCCTCGTCCGTGGGCATTCCGTAGCTCGGGAGGGGGCGTGGCTCTCGTATGTGTTGGAGCTGCTGCTGCTGCTTGCGACCCCGCACAGGGATGGGGATTCTAAGAGGAAGATCCATTCCTAGAGTGAACTCCTGATCCTGAGGACGCTTCATATTCCCAAATTCGTAAGCACCCATGTCCACGTCCATGTCCGAGTAAATTTGCGACCGTTCCAGATCTGTAGACATCGTGCTGTCTGTCATTTCGACTGAAGAGGTACGCTTCAGCGGCTGACATAGCAGCGACGTCGAGTCCAGCTGCATCTGCGGGGAAGATAAGAGGGCGGGCGGTGATGGAGGAGGGGTAGAGAGCAACGTCGAGCATGAAGACGACGGTGAGGAAGGGAACTCGTCGGAAGTTGGTAGGTCGTCAAAACGCCGACGATGCGCCATCATACTGCTTGTCCGTAAACGTGGGCGTATATGCGGTGTATCGAATTCCACTTGCAGACCCTCGCTCCCTACTTCCATATCGCCACTTTCGCCAATCTGTGGGGACCGCTGGGCCTCCAGATCGATACCGAACTCCATCCCAAATTCCCGCGAAACAAACGCCTGTTCATCCTCGAAATCCCCTTCACTCTCCTCCACCACTGGGAACAGCTTGGGACCGTCGCTCAATCGCAATCGACTGACTCCTTCTGACAGACGAGACTCGTAATCAGGTTCCAATTTCCTATCTTCCATAAACGCGTCCAGGTTGACCGGCGTCATTACCAAATCGTATTCCTCACATGTCCACGAGCTCTGTGCCAAAGGTGAACTTCGGAAGGGCATCGAAAGACCGATAGTTCGACTACTGCAGCGAGCAGAACCAACGAGGTTCCTATTGAGCCACGCTCTTCTTCGTGAACGAATTTCAAGCATAGCTTCATGATGGGCGTTATCGTTCTCTATATGCGTATTCTGGGATTGAACTGCAATAAAGAGGTGCTGAAGTCTGGCAATCAAGTTGGCTAGGATGTGGTACTCCTCAACCTCTTGAGGTGAAAGCGTAGGCCGTGGCGTGTACATCGGTAGCGAGTGTGAGCTAGGGGGTCGCTTATAAGGTGTCGATGGTTGGGAAGACGCAAATTGGGAGGTATATGCGCTAGTCATAGTGTTGAAATGAGAAGACGACGGCGTATGCACAGAAGAACCATCGGTATCGGTGTCGTCGTCATCATCATCGTACAACGATGAAGGTGTGCACGCCGTTGTGGTATCCAGGAATGGATCCTGACCGAACTCAATCCAATCTCCCCTTCGTGGCCGTCCCAAGTCAGGTATGTGGCCGCCAGATTTCTCAATCAGCGCGTTCGCGCGCATCGATGCGCGACGAAGCGTGCTTTGTACTATCCACGCGTAGTAGCCGGCTCGAGGGAAATGGCGGGTCAGTTCGGGTAAAATGTAGCGCCTAAAGGTATCCACGAGAGTAGAACGCGCTCGTCTGCGTAAAGTTCGTGCATCAGGACCCGACGAAGGCGGTAGAAATGAAGCAAAAGACGAAGCAGCTGGTCGCGGTGACGGAGGGGGCGAAGGGGGCGCTGAAGTCGGAAGAGTCGGCGCCAAAGACTGTCGTCCCAGAGGAACCAGCGATCTAAAAGTCAATGCAGTGAGACAAGACTGATATAACAGGAGGTATAGATTCAACGCACGCAATCATAGTCATGAGCAGAGATCGCTGCTTTTTGTGCCCTTTTGGCTTGAGAGGACTCGGTGGCGGGGTCATGAGGTCGAGCAGCCTTTGCTGTTCCTCCTCTTTCTCTCTAAACCGTTCCCTCTCCGCCTCCAACGCAGACATGCTAACATCATTCACCACTCCATGTAATGCCTTTAAACACCCCGGATCAAACAAAGGCCACTCTGCCGTTACACCATCCACGAAACTACAACTGGCGGTCATCGTCGTCAAGTCGAACGTGATGCTCTCTAGCAAGCTAGGTATGCATGCCGCCTTGTCTAGACAGTGGTGGCTAGTCGGGACATCGAGCTCGTCTGCAGCGAGACAGTTAAGCTGATTCGCCCATGACAAAGGGCTTGGGAGTGTTTCCGGTAGATTGTTGAAGGCAATGGTGAAGAGCACCGTCGGGTGCGGTGCCTGCGGGGTGAGTCGGATGAGCATCTCTATGCCAAAGATTTCTCTGTCGCAAGGTGAAGGTCTTTAACGAATCCAAAGTCGACCGGGTGCATGCAGCACTTTGAAAAAACGTGGAGAGAAAGAGAGAATGCCTTTCAAAAAAGTCTGGATGAGCAGGAGAAGGCGATAAGGGCGACGAGGATCGCATATAGACTTACCAAGAAGATAAAGGAGAAAATGAACCGTCCAAAGGGGCTTCTTTGGGTGTTAAAGCGCTTCCGGGGCTGACACGGAAGGGCGATTCGACCTGAGCAGGCTGGTGGCAGCAAAAACGAAGATTCTCAAGACTCAAGACCCAAAAGCCGAAAGACTCGCCAAAATGCTCGACGGTTGAGAAGAAAAAGGGCCTGGCGAAGGCACTGAATGAGGTGAGGCAAGCTGCAGGGGCGCACGCAGCCAGTCAGCCTAACCCAGCCCAGGATATCACAAGTCCCATATTTGGTAGTTTCACAATCCGAATGGAATTCTCTTTCACATCATCCCTGCTGTGGCGAACGTCTTCTATATACACAAAGGGCTCACAATTTGATGGTAAAAGCAACGCGAATGACCAGACATCGTCTACACCAGAAGCGAGGCCTAGAAATTCACTGACCACTTTGTCGTATCACTGATGGAATGCAAAAGGCATTGGTAAGATATCGACGCTGTCGCACAAACAGGGAAATGCGGGGCCATTCGCAGCCGAATAGCGAGATAGGGACTTAGGCAACGCGTCCGGTGTCTACTCTACACCCCTCAACTCGGAAAGAGATCCACAGAAGGCGCAGAGCAGTCTCATTCATATTAAGTGCAATTAAGCGGCAAACATCTCTGCCATTTCAACGACAGACGACTATATGAGGGTTGCGAGCCACGAGGTAGCGTAGCACCGAATTGATGATATATGAACCGCCCGACAGCTGAAGAAGAGAAGCGCGCTAATGAAGGACCTTGTCAGTCAGTGCCAGTAAAAGGAAATAGAGCGTACTTTGCGCACGTTCATTCCGGTAAGCATATCGCTAGAAGACTCCCCAACCTTCCCATTTGTGGACTGTGATCCTCGAGGAACGAAGGTTATCGGGAATGGGCAACTTATTGCCTATAGTCACCTGTCTTCAAACAACTCGATGACCAGGTCATGTCGGAGCCCATCACAGCAGCGAGAAGAAGCTACAATGACTAGCGTCGCACTAACCGTCGTCAGTTCGGAGAAATCAAGGCACTCAGGATGTCCAGGGGACGCATAATTCGCGTTGGCGTACCCAAGAAGACGAAAAAGGGCACAGGGAGATAAATAGGGGTTGGGGATTGCTGCCTCTTTCGTGGATGCCCAACTGGAGAGGTGAGTGAGACCTTGTGACCGAGGATTGCCGTCCAGCCGTCCAAGTAGCGCAGAGCAGAGCGACAAGAGGAGAATGGAGGTCCATCGACCGGAGTGGCGCGGTCCTGTTGGATCGCCCGAAGTCCCTTGTGGAGACGAGGACTTGTGACTCCACTGGTTTCTTCGTTGGATGTGCACCTCGGTCCATCAAATTCCGTATCCGTATTGTGGTTGCGACACCACTAATTTCTTGTCTGACGCCGACGAAGGGCTTTGAGCGTCGAGATGGCCAAGGCGCTGATCTGCCGTTGCATATCGAGACTCGGTTACCCGACCACCACAGGGTTGTCGATGATCCAACGGAGACCGTTACGAGTACCTCGGGTCTCCCTTTCGTCGTTCACAGCGTCTGCAGGGTACCCTGCAAGTAGAAAGCGTCGCGAGAAAATCGGGCATCACTCGCGTACCTAAGTTGCAGACTAGCCGCGTCGCCGAGTCGGTGCTACGCAGGTACATGTTGAATTGGAAGGGTTCCCCTGCGCACGACCCTTGGAAGTAGCATGCATTGGGTATGGGGCCTAGCAAAAGATGGAACTTTGCATGGAAACATTGGAAAGTCGCGATTGTCGGCACAACTGGGAACCCATCTCTCTATAACGCGCTTCCATACTGCAGAAGAACCCCCTCGTTGGGTGCTGGCGTCGAGCTTGTATGCAGCAGCCGAACGAGTGGAAACGAACGTGATCGGGATTCACTACACCGGAAGTTGCACGTAAGCGTATTGGTTGGGGTGGTACCCCATAGATGCGCCAAAAAATGTATTCATGAACATGTTCTAGTCGAGTGGATAAAGCCACCACTGGTGTCGAGTCTCGAGACCCTTGGACCCACGTAACAAGGGAGCATATGAGCAAAGACCCACAGCCCATGGTAAAGGAACCTCTACAAAAATAGACAAATCAGCTCAGCCGCATACGTCTGCACACCCACTCTGCGATAAACCCACCATGAAAAGCTGCCTCTGTTCAAGGAGCAAGGTCTTGTGAGGAGAAGCACCGAGGTTCCCGCCCCATCAGTCCATATTCTCTCACTCCCGCTGGTTTACCGAACTATGATGCATGTTCTTTTGTTCAAAGTTCAAAAGATCGTGACGATTGGCTCGTCGGCGCTGCTTCCACGACGGCCGCCAGAAGAAGACATAGATAAATCAGGCTACTGATTGAGTTCGCCAATTATTATTGCCGAAAGAAGGTTGTTTCGCCCTTCGGAAGGAATTGCTTAGGAAGCTGAGATCACGAAGGACAGAATAGAAGAAGTACCTTTGATCATGGGAGCCCGTGGCGATACACGGTGAGATTCTCATGATTAGAACGCAAAGATTTCCGTGGTGCGAGAGAAAAACGCCAGAATAAGGGCGCCATCACGACGTGGCCGTCAGATCCAAAGTTCGTGAAATCTGAGGCGAAAACTTGGAACAGGATGTTCTGAAGTCACCGTTGCGCACCAAGTTGGAAACTTTGTGGGAGGTGGCGGGTGGCTATGCTGCTACGGCGAGAGACCGCCTCTCCGAGGGGGCCGCGTCGGAGCATCACGTGACTGATCGACCTTTACTCATCACCGCCCCTCGCGCCCTGCAGGGGCAATACCGCCACAAACCATGAAGTTGTTGATCCTGCCAGTGCCTCTTCTGAACTGAACAATAAACATTCGACGCCCTACTTGCCGTGCCTACACACGCGCTCAACCCACGTCATAACAGCATCAGAAAAATGATGCTGTACTAACCACATTGAGCGTGGTTCTTGCGCCCACAGAACGACGGAAGAGCCTAGAACAGCCCGCCGCGAGTCGCATGTTTTTCAGCCTTGCAAATGACAATGTTCGTTGTGGTTGGCAAGTGCGCATCGACTCGGATGTTCGGAGCAAAGTAATTTGAAAGCCAAATTCGTCGATCATGTCTTCCTCATGGTCGATGCGGTAAAATTGGAATTTACATAATTACTTCCCCGGCGCCTTCGAGAGAATTGGGACCATGTTGCCATATACGCAATTTTACGAAAGTTACTTACAGCATCTCTACATTTCACGAGAGAAACCATGCCACGAGGGAAGGGAGTGCTCCACAGAATACTAGGTTCAACCAGGATGCTTTTCAGCGCCTATTCGTCCCGAAGTGGAAGGTCAGTATCCCGAATAGGAAAGAGATGTGAAATAAAAACCTCCTGACCCCTAAACCCCTTCTCACGGAAGAAAAACCTGGTCACAGCCAGCGGCGATATGTATTTCCCTTGCGCCACTGTCTTCGATCAATCTCTACTACTTGGATCTGCGGTATCTCATAGCTAGAAATCGGCGGCACGAGCTTGAAGATACGTTAATTAAATGTCCAGCATGGCCGTGGAGACCTTGAATTTGTGAATTTGTTATGGCCAAGAAATTAATCACAGCTGCATGTGTAGTGGCGTATATTACGACTACGGCGTCACTCGGTCGAGAGAACGGTCTACGGCCGAGATGAAGCTGTATTGCGGGCTTCCACCGAATTGTGTGGTGATATATTCTTAGAACTGCCTCCTTGTTTTTCTCGTGGGCTCGTCGTGGCATAGACGTTGATCATTGGCGTAGCTCCAACGCGTTCAGAAGTCGAATGGTGAGAATGGTTGCTTATTATACTCTATTGATACTGATCGATGGTTAAGCGGCTCGGTACTATTGGACTTAAAGTAGATGCGCTACTAATACACGTGTGTCGATATGATATGTGTATGCGACAACGGAACTATTGACGAGACTCTAGGATAAATCCGCCGCGTACAAAGCCAAATGCACAGCAAGAATAGCGAAAGCGAGAGCGAATTAAAGACGAGGAGGGTTATGTCCTAGACACCCCGAAAGATTAAGCGAATGATAGCAGGATAAACGGAACCTCGAGACGCACCATAAATACCATATTGGTCATGTAGATACATAGAAGATGAGCTACTCTGTGTGGAGGGAGTGCTTTGCGGAAGGTTACTGTAGGCCGTGAAAGCCGAGTAGTCGTTCCAGTATTGTGGATACCGTTGCCCGTGTCCGTGTGTGGAGTCACTGCTTGAATGACTACGACTCTGGGGCGTAACGGTTCGTTCATCGGCCAGGCCAGAACTATACATCTGCGGTAAGACAGACGTAGACAAAGGTCCCGTGAATGGCATCGTCGTATGCGACGTATCCGATGTCCAGCGCTCGTAGGAGGGGAAGTAGGGCGTTCGTATCGAAGTGCCGTTATCATCGGTACCAGGGAGGACCGCGTGACTGCCAGGCAAACCAAACGAGGACCTAAGTCCCAGGTAATCTTGAGTTTCGGCGCGACTGCGGTTCGAAAGGTCGTCCAAACACGACTCCGCCACACGTTTTCGACGGCCATGGGTCTGCGAGAGTTGGCCAAGAGTGTCCTGTTCTAGGCTCAGCTTGGAACCCTGAAGAAGTTCAAGGGCTCGGGCAGCACTCGGCCACACGATTTCCATCCTCCGAAGAGCATCCATGCATTTGACGAGCCCCGCCTGAGCCTGGGGGTCGTGTGGATACGACGAGACTAGCAGACACGGAGTCAGCGAAGCGGGAACAACAATAAGGCTAGACTTACGAGTCGTGATGTGCATGAGGCTGGCAGTGAAGATGTAATAACAGAGGAAGACCGCCCCACGTTTGATACACCAAAACTCGATGTAGTCGTCGACTGTAGTTGTAGTTACCGGTTGTCAGTTTTAAAAAGCCCGCAGCACAGTCGCTACTCACTTATCGCTGTTATGTGATTAGCAGCAGCCGAACATAACCCGTAGCTCTTCTCAGCCAGTACGCGAGCCTCCCCCGCATCGTCGATCGGGCTGCTGTTCGGACGTTGTAAGGATGGAGCCGATTAAACTAAGCGAGATGAACTTACTGCTTGCTTTTGGCGAGGCGGCGAATACTACGAAGGGGAAGGATGAGATGGAGGCGACAAAGGGTCCTGAGGACTCACAAAGGCCTGTGCAGGAGGATGACAGTACACCAGTATTGAAGATGAAGGTTAAGGATATGGGGAGTGGGGACTGGGTGCTTGCTGGACCCGATGTCGCACCGTAGATGTTCGGGAAGATCAAGATACCATTTGTCCAGCTCCCTTTCAAGACGAGCCAACGCTCCATGGCGACTTGAGAGTGGTCGGACAGCATAGATTCCCACAACGATATCGCCTATAAGGTTGGCTGGGCGGATACATTAGCGATAGATAAGCACAGTCGTTACCGACAGCGGACTCACAGAGGGAAGCAGAGGCGTTAAAGCATGTCATGAGACGTCCGGGAACTGGAGGGAGAGGGGTGCCGTGAATTGGCTGAGAGGGGTGGGGCTTCCATAGTGCATGCTCCTCAATCTATGTAGTAGGTGGTCAGTTAGGGCATATGTCGGGGCATGGTGCAGACCAACATCGTCGTCGTCTGGCAAGGTTGTATCGAAGTCGCTCTCCATTATAGCTAGAGGGCGACCTGATGTATTCTTAGTGGGTGTTGACAGCTACGCTGGAGGAAGGGTTTACCTATATACGTCGAGACATATTTGTCCATGACGACACAACCGTACCAGATTCGCTTCCTTTCCTGAAGCTCAGTGTCAGTGAAGAGGCGGCCTCCCAGTTCCGCACGCGCCCAGCCATCAGCACTACGATGAAGTCCCAAATCCTGCGCCATGCGGATGGCCATACCAGTGTACGTCCACGCCTCAGCCATGGCACCAATGCCAATCTCACGATAGCCCATCAACAGCAGCGCCTGGCATGTTGCAGGCTTTGAGCTTGAATAGCACCTATCTAGGAGCAATTTTGCTTGATCCAAGTACTCGTCTCCAGCTGCCCACATAGTTGAGCCATCGGAGGGATAGGGTGGTTTGCTGTTGGCAGTCGTTTGGAAGCGCGAGGCGACAGAGAGAATGGTAAGAAGAAGCAGCACGGGCACGCGCCGTTGCCGACGACTTGTGTACGGAGGTGTGGGTGACGAAGTAGAGGTAGAGGCCGCATGGGGATCCGGCGGGGGAGAATGGGTTTCTTCCGGTCCGACCATTCTGGACCATATCGCAAAATAAACATAAACTCCAATGCAAAGCCAAGAATACATCACTCACCCCGTTTTGTAAGTTTCAAGGAACGACTTCTTGTGAATAATTGGGAAGGAGGGGTGTACATACGTGAAATAGAGCTCGATGAGATGTTCTTGATCCTCAACCGCGGGGAGAGTGGAGCGAAAGTCCTCCTGCGATTGCAGGGCCCCAGAGTTATGGGCATCCGGTAGAGGGGGCCATACCCTTGCTTTCGGAAATCGCCTATCACGAGTTGTGAGTAAACTTCCGCTTGACACGTACATGAAAAGAAACAAACCATATTCCAGCGGCATTCCTTCCATCATTTCGTTCCGTAGTGCCTAGGAGATACAGGCCGCTCGCCTTCCCGTGATAGCGAACTTGTTCGTCTTCGTTCAGGCTCAGCTGACCGACAGCTTCAGGAAGTTCGTCTTCTGAACCTGAACTGGCTGAATCCATTGAGCTGGGGGTCTGCCTGTATTGTCGTCTCCCGTCGCCATTGTCTCTGTTATCGCGATGATGTCGGTATGAGGGACTTGATCCCCTTCCCAAGCTTCCCGAACCGTGAGGCAGCTTAGATAAAAAGATGGGTGATGCGGAGTCCCTGGAAGATACGGCGGCGTAAGCATAAGAGTCAGCATCGCCGGTGTCCACGCGTCGCCTCTGCCTACGAATGGGTTGATCTCGTTCATCGTCGCTGTGATCATCGGTAGGTAGAGCGACACGGAGTGTAGGGGGAGCGGGACGTGAGGCGGAGGAAACGTCTCGATGCGCGCGGCCTTCTGTCGGCGAGATTTGGGTTTCAGGGTCACCTTGTATGAGAGTACCCCGCATCATGGAAGCGGAACGGAGAATAGACAAAACGTGATCCTGCCACTCATTGGACGGACTAAAGAATTCAATCAGAATTGGAAGTCCTACTCGAAGTAGCTAGCCAAGAATCATTTGACTCACTGTGTAGATTGGAGGTCGATTTTGTCTGCCGTATATTTTCCGGACGTTTGTGCATGCGCCGAATCAGAGCTGGAAGCAGGATGACGCTTGGTGCCACCTGTACTGTCCCCTCGCTTGCGACCCTGACAGCCGTAGGACGAATTATCAACTCGCTTAATTATTTCCTTAGCGAGAGGATCCTAGAAAGGCAAGGGTCAGACCGGCGAAATAACAATAGAGTTTGTCCAAAGGAAGTAGAGCGGCGGCAACAACGTAAGGAGCCATGCAGAAGAGGCCACCCTGGATGAGCTGGCTCTAGCTCTGATATATGTTGGACCTCATATGTAGAAATGGAGGTGTGAAATGTGTGAAAGCAGCATTGCCGAATTTCAGTAAGACTAGAAGGCGGGCGTACCTGTGATAGATCGTGTAGCAGGGTCTGTGCCCGCTCGTCGCTCGAAGACAAGACAATACCAAGGAGGGCTTCCGTTTGGTGGAGACGCGCCTCTATGGCATCGATATACCCTTTGGGCGGTCCGCGTTTTCGAGAAGGTCCCAAAAAGGTACATGCTATACGGACGCAAATAAAGAAAGAACCGTGAGCGTTATCGAAGCGATTGAAGGAAAGAAGTGGGAATTTCGGGGAAGTGGTAGACGAGGAACGAAATCGTGAGAGGAAACGAATAAAAGGGATTGTCAAGCCACGATGGATGGATCATACGTAGAGGTACGAACAGCCAGTGGTCTGATGTGGGTCTTTGAACAACGCGCCCTAAGCCCTGCTTCGTGGAAGCGTGAAATAGAATAGACAAGGAGGCTAGTCCCAGCATGCGACCGAAATGGTAAAAACAAGTGGAACAGCAGATAACAAAAGTGGTGCAAGGTGACGTAAATGAGAAAGATGCCAACACTCACGGGTTCCAAGAGTGACACACGAACGACAAGGCTCGTTGGGTGAAGTCCGTTCACATTTACACTTTGATTTGCGGCATTGGTCACAAGCTGATGGGTAGAACGGGGTTAAGCATTGGACGGTGGTTAAACATGTGTATGACATGCGCTCACCTTTGCTGCTTCGACGTCTGACGGATTTGTCATGCGCCGAGCCCCCATGGCTCGTTGACGCGCCTGCCATGTCGACGAGCTCAGAGACATCATCATCATACTCATCAAAGGCAACGGTGCTATGGTGGTGATGCATAGCGCCGAGGTCAAGCTTTGTTCTGTATATCGTGTCGCTTGGCCCTGCAGAGAGATCAGGAGAACCAATCGAGGAGGAAGGCCAGGACTGAGTTGACATATAATTGTGGCCAGGCTTTTGGCCAAAGCGAAAGAGCGGGGGCGCAGACGCGTTGTATGAGCTGACTGGGGTTGCGGGCTCTGAGGGGCCTGCGGAGGAAGAATGGGAGTCAAGGGGGAATTGATCGAGGTGAGAGGCGAGATATTGGAGATGTAATAGCTGGGTAGGAGCGTCCGGAGGCAAATCGGGGGAAGAAGAAGCCTCTAGCTTGACAATGGGATGTCGATGATGAATCTGGGCAGTCCTCGGTAATTCTGATATAAAATACAGACTGGCATTAGAGGCGTTTGTGCTGCTCATTGGCGGATGCTGTGGCACACGGGGCAAGACGAGGTACCGGGGGTAAGCACTTACAGGGAGACTGCATGTATACGGTCATAAATATCAAAAGTCACAGTGGTTCACCTTGGAATTGGTTCTGGAATCACCCGCGAAATGGAAACATATCAATGCGCCATTTCAACTTGAACCAGGTCCGGCTGCTCGATCTCAAAGCGGCCATGTGCTGCCGGCTCCTCCGATTACAGACTCCGAAGAGCACCAAAGTGATCGGAGCCGGCGGCCGTTTCTGTTCGATCACTCGCGGAGTTGTAATTTCTGTGCACCCTCTTTCTAATCGACGATAACAGAGCGACTTGTATTCAGATTTATTTCTCAGGAATATCACTGCTGAACTTCCCCGCAGCTCGCACATTACACGGTTGGGAACGAGTATACCTAGGAAACGAGCATGTGGTCGCATAGCACTGGCACCGTGGTCCACTGGTCTCCCAGCCTTTTCCCAAATGACTTGTATATTTTGCAAATCTCAAAACAAGATGGTGACCATCCCTATCCTGTCCGGATATTCTCAGGCAATGTTCCCAAGCTACCCTAGGTCGGAGTGTATTGTTGTGAGTCTTTTTTCCTCCAGTTTCTCCGCCGTCGACCATGCACAGTGCAGTGCCAGTTCTCATCCAATCCTAATGCTTAAAATAGGCGCACCGAGAACCGTTTGTTTTTGACGTCAGCACCGCACTCTTTTGCCAAAAACTCCTTCGTCGGGGCAATCTCGAGGAAAATATTCCCAAGGTGACATACCCTGACAATTCAATTCGTCCTTACCCGAAGACACACCACGCTGGCCCCCAAAACTAGAATTTGGCGGCATCTCAATCCCAGCCCGCACGAAGCCTGCTCAACGGTATTGATATTGCTCACTCAGCCATCAGACGGTTCTTTCACGCGTGCCCAATCCATGCCTATGCCACGCCATGGCCATGTGCTCGTAAACGCAATCGCTGCTTATATCATATCCTTCCCTAGCTGTCCTGTCAGAACATCTACAGAACTTGGCGGCAAATACCTCCGGAGCAAATCCTATGCGGCGATTTGGTGTGGGTAGAACTTTAGAAGTAGATGTAACCACCTCTGGCGATCGGCCGCCGCCGTGCTGCCCATTGCCACGAGCTTGAATCCTTTGCTTCCGCATCGAGGCTCGCATTTCTTATTGCTACCGCGCTTGCCCCGCGGCTGCCTGGTGACCACCGCACAGCAGCATAGTCGTGATAACCAGTCGTTTCCTCCCACACGTAACGGAACCTACTGCCACTTACAGTCCGCTTGGATCCTCTTTCACAGTTCCTTTCAAAGCAAATACAATAAGAAACACAAAGGTATGGCACTATAGAAGGAAGTAATAATTGTAAATCGTTAGCACAACATAGAGAACACAACCTCGACCGAAGGGAATCCAAGATAATATATGGTATAATCTCCATTCCTACAATCAGTGTCCATCCACTATCTGCGCTACTTGCATTTTTGTGGGGGCCAGCATAGGGGATCGTGGCGATGGGAGGCGTCGTTCTCTCTCCCTTTCGCGTTCCCAGTCACGCTCTCGATCTCTGTCCCCGAGTATTCCGTTGATGTTACCACCCGATGATCTCGACGGCAACGGTGTGGGCATGCTCACTTGCATCGATGGCGAATGATATGGCAACCCACTCGTTAACGGGGATGCCGTTCGACTGCTGTTGTACACGTTGACGTTGCTGGGTGCACTGCCATGCCTCGGTTCAACACCGGTAGGTGTTGTCGTACGTCCTGGCCCTACCAGCCGCGGTGAATATGTGGAAGATCCTGAGGGTGCAGCATTTGCGCCACCGGAGGCTGAGCTGTGGATCTTACTTGATGATGGTAGAGAAGGTGGGGAACCCGGGCGAAGCATCTTTAAATTCGGTGAAAGGCCAGAAGGCGGAGCACCAAATCGTGGGGGCGACTGCAGAGACGAGGCATGGTTAGATGTCAGAGAGGGACTTTCTGGGATAGACCTCGTTCGTGGAGGTGACAGGCCGAGGGAGCTCTGGCTTGCTGGCACCCCTCGATTAGGTTGAGAAGGGCCTGCGCGGTGTCGAGACGAGCCAGGCGAGCGGGGACTATTATCTGGGTAGCCATGGACGTTCGTACTAGTGGATGGAGGAGGGAGACGCAGGCCTGGGTCTTCACTGGCCCAGGATCCCCGAGGTGAGCGCATGCCATTATTCGGCGTGTGAGAGGTGTGAGCCTGCTGTTGATGGGCAGCAGATGAGCTCAACACGAAAGGTGTCGCGAGTTGGCGGTCGCGTTCGCGTTCGTCTATAATTTGAGGACTTGGGATCGCTCGACCGCTGGTTTTCGAGCGACCGTCACGGTAGTCCGCATACGAGTCGTCGTTCTTCCAGTGGGATGGCGTAGGTTGAGTTGACGATAAATTAATGACTTCCGTTGGGAGGATGGGTCCCGATTGTGGGCGTCCAGTGTCGAAATCCCTTGCAGGTATATGGTTTGGACTGAGAGCTGGACCGTTAGATATAATGGAAGGAGGATTAGAAGGATTATGATGATGATGCACTATATGGTGGTGGTGATGGTGATGGTGATGAGGTCCATTATGGTGGTGTGACTGATGCGGATGCGGATGAGCGTGTTGTACGGGTTGCGGCGGTGGAGGCGGCGGTGCGCCGGGATGTCGACTCTGTGATGCTTGGGGATGAGCCAAGAAGTGGTCTTTAGAACGATCAAGCTCCTGGTCTCTCTCCCTGTCCCGTTTGTCCCGGTCTCTACGGCCAGTTCGTATTCGGTCGTCATCTTCCATGTACGTGGGGTCGCGTCGACCCATATCGTTTCCCCATTCGCCGCCCTTCATTGGTCCAGCAGCAGCAGGATGGATGCCAGGCCACGATCCATTCTGCTTTGGGTTCCCCCCGTTCGGTGCTAAGTTCACAGGAGATATCGATCGGCGACTATTTTGACCCCCATAAACCCCATTGGACTGAGCTGGTCCGAAGTATGCAGGATGTAGGCCATGCTGACTAGACGGACCAGTTTCCTGATCTGTGAACGACTGAGGGTGATGAAGGTGATGATTATTTATCGGATGAGGGGGCATCGCTCTCCCTTCGGGAAATCCCTGCTGCGTTTGAGAAGGTGGCATCGGGGGCATGCGGGAAAACGGCGACGGTATACCGAAGCCTTCAGTTTGCTCATACGCGGCGTGTAGAGGAGCGTTCATAGCCATCCCAAAACCGTGAGTTGCCCGACGATGTTGATATATGAGCCCAATATCACTGTGAACTTCATCAGTCGAAAGTGACGTCACTTCAGGGTAGAACAGCGGGTTCCCAACAACAGTGTTGAGCTTGGCCTCCTGACGATGTGGCTGAGGGAAGGACTTTGCAATCTGTCGCAGAGTAGGCGCTGGCGGCAGGTCTTGAATAGGCTGAGGCATTCTTCGGACTGTAAATATGTGTGAATGAAGTTCAATTGTTTACATGTCATGAACTGACTTGGCTGTGGTCTTTCCAGCGCTTTACGATCGCGTTCGAGCTTCCTACGCCGACGGTTTGTTTCCGAAATCATGTCCGTTTGCAGAGCATCACGGGTGAACTAGAAGGATAAATATTAGACAGGTAGGTATAGATAGGACAGAATCCGAACCTTCCACCAGGACCAGGTTGCATGTTCATCCAATTTCCGACGTTTAGTTACGCTGGTCACTTCGAATTGCCGTTTACGGGTCGCAAGCTCTATACGCTTGTCTCGCCGACTCGACAGTTCAGCGTGCAGATGAATGAGCTCCGGATGGGTCCCTGTAGGGGTGATGAGTGCGATTTTTGAGCAACGAAATAGTGAACTTACCATCCATTACGAGGCTCTCTTCCCAAGCCAGGCTTTCCATCTTTTCTACGTACAATCGCTCCCGAAGCAAGGCGAATTTGAGTTCGATCGTCGCTAATACGTCTAATGCTTCCGCCCTGTGTGCAGGTTGTAGGTCTGCTTCCAGTTCTGCTTCCAGATCGTTGTCGGGTGATGCTTCATCGACATCTATATCTTCCGCAGAGCGATCGGGATCGGGGTCTGGCTCCAAGTCTGGTTCACCGTCCTGTTCAACAACTTCTGCGATGTTGTTCGCCAGGTCGAGAGGAGGAGGGACGTGTTTTGGAGGGGGAGTACCTTCATCTGGTTCCTTAGTCCCATTCTGTAGCGACTTGGAATCCTTCGTTGTGCGAGAGTCGTTCTCCTGGGGCTCGTCTGGTGGTGACTGAGGGGGAAGGGGGGCCGGTGAAGGTGACCGGGAAGAGGCGGGCGAATTGGCAGCAGAAGATGCAGAAGATACGGGTGACGGTGCATCGACAACAGCAGATCCGGCCATTATTGACGAGGGTGCGGCCGCAGTTACAAGGGGCGCTACGGAATGAACAGGAGGAGCAGTCGCGTCGATATCCATGCTATCATCCACCGCTGGTATCGCCACAACTGGTTTCTTCGCGTCGCCCGCCGGTGATTTGGCATTGGCTACGTCCAGCGGCGACTCCTTGGGCCCTTCGGGTTCAGTCTCGTCTTCGCTTTCTATTTCGTCCGGCTTTACATGGTGCTCAGAAGCCGAATCGCTGTCGTCGTTCTCTGGGTCCCTGGGCGTTGCCCCGCTTGCAGAATAAGCCGACGAGTCGGAATCGTCTGGGTCTTGTTTTCTAGCAGTCGGTCGGCGGATCAGCCTGCTCCGTTGGGATTTGGGGTAGACGGGTTCCTCGTCGCCCGACTCAGTAGCGTCGTTGTCACCTTCAACAGATTCCGGGTCGTTGGCGTCACGAGGGACAACATCAATCTCGGGCTCACCCTCGTCATCGTCATCGTCCTGCCTGGCGGGGTGCGCTGATCGGCTATGGCCAGAAGAGCGACCAGCACCAGAGGCATCCTCGTCATCCTCCTCTTCTTCCATGGCTCGTGGCGGACCAGCCAGTTCCTCCTCTTCCTCCTCTTCAACGGCTTTAGGAACCCACCCCCACATAGCAGGGGGGACCAGCGTTCCCCCACGCTTCTTGCGGCCCCGCCGTGGCTGATGAGTAGTTGGGCGACGTACTCGTGGATGAGAGTGCCCGGAGCCTCTTTGAGCCTTAATTTGCTTGCTTTTCTGTTTTTCTGTCTCTTGTTCTTCTTCTGTGAGTTCAGACAAGTCCGAGTCGGTGCCGAGGCCGTTGCTGGCTGCTTCTGGCTGCTTCGAGGATTCGGCGGGAGGTGGGGAGAGTGAGGGCGAGGGAGAACTGAGAGATCCCAGGGAATTCGCTGAGCCTGGCATCGTGGCGCACGACGACGGCCACAGTCCAAGATATGAAAGTTCGACAAAGAGATGAGCGCCGGTACGTGCGCGAGAAATAGATTTAGGTTTGAGACAAATTATCTTATCTTATCATACACGTGTTTGGACCCGAATAATAACTACAGAGTATACAGTAACAGAGCATATAGATGGACGACAGCTTGTACATTAATCCTAAAAGTCCCCGAGATCGACGTCGACAGCAGCGAAAATGTTAAGTTCGGTGTCGTTTGAAGTTAAGGCAGGAAGCAGAGGAGAGGCAGAGGACCCGTTGACATCAGCTTGTGCATTCAGGTGAGGGCTGCCAGCAGCAGGAGTTCCGGGCCTAGACGATAAAACGGGATGGAAACGAATGACATGGGCCGCATATAACAGCAAGTAAAGAAGGGGAACGTCACAAACCTGGAAGAAGGGGTTGCAGCGTTGAAGACGCGTGGAACGGTTTTGAGGCGGGCACTCGGGTCTTGAGGAAGGGCCCCATTAGCTTGCACCCGTTTTCTCTCTCTGCGCTTGCGCTCGGCTTCCCAGAGCTCCGCTTTACGAACGGCCTCTGCATTTGCCTTACGGTTGCGTTCATTAAGTTTCGCAAGCTCATCAACTGCGGTCGTCGGCGGACGCTGGCCCAAGCGCCCGTTTAGTTCCAGGATCTTAGCATCGAGCTCAGCAACTTCGGTATCATCATGCCTTCGAAGAGCAAGTGTCCTCTGAGCATTGAGCTGAGAGCGCTCTAGCGTTAGCGCTGCTGAAGATTGTTTGTGTGGTTGAAGACTGCGCTTGTTCTCCAACATAAGATTCAGGTCACTCTGGACAGGGGACACATTCAACACGCATCTAAGAGCAGGCATATACTCGTACCTCTGTGATGGGCTGCGAGATCATCTGATTTATACTTGCAGCCTTCTTCTCTGCGTCGAACTTGGAAGGCAACTTTTCCTTATCGCCTTGCCAAGTTCTCTCGAGGTGCTCAAACTCCTTCTGCAACGGCGCGTCAGGTATGCCAAGAAATCCATGAGCTCTGCACAAACATCGGAGAAGGGGGCGTTGGACACGCGATCCATAGGCCAGATCTTGATAGCCTTCCCATACTTGAGTTCGAAAGAGACATGGACAGGGATATCATCCACTTTGTACGTCTTCACGCCCTCGGAAACCAGGCCTAAGCAGAATAAATGAACTGATTAGTTGCGGCAGAAGGGTTGTACCTAAGATCTCGCAGGCGCGGTATATGGGGACGCCGTTGGTGTTGCCAATGAGGTATCGCACCCATGCACCTAGATAGGTGAGAATTAGAGTATAGGATCAAATCAGGATTACCTTTAAGGAGATCCCCGAACCAAGGGCGAAGACAATTACGAGAGATCATAGACCGCGTCAAGCGACACTTCTCGAGGTCTGCTCTGCATATTTTCTCCTCTTGCGCAGGGGGGGCTTTGTTAAATAACTTGGAGTGCTTCTCATCTTCCTGCTCGAGTTTACTGATCTGGCCGTCCTCGTCTTCTTCATCAGATGTTTCCATATCCATCGGAGACGATGAACGGTCCCTCTTCGGAGACCCAGTTTTGGTCTGCGAAATTACATGAAGTAGACGAACACACTCATGAGAGCTAAGGCTCACCCGATCCCTCTCGCCTTTAGCTTTCCGACGAGCCTTAAGCTCCTCCAGCCGACGTGTTTTTTCCTTCGTAGCGCCTCGCGCAGTATGTTGCCCTAGTGTAGGTTGAGAAAACTAAAAAAGCGAGGAAAGAGATGTCTAGGTATACTTTTGGCCGCATGGGCAACGTTGTCGTCCCCTTTGCTTTGCGCTAACTTTGCGCTGACGCTCTGCTGGAAACGATGGCGCTCCATCTCTTCTGAACGGAGTGCCAGAGTGTGTTCGCGGTCAAACTCGCTCATACCCAGTAGTCTGCCAATTGCCACCTTCAAGTAGTGATATAACACGTACAGACTACAAGCTTACCGGTCTCTGTCGGCGTGATCCTTGTATTTGCCTTCGAGAGGATATGGATCGTTGACTACGTCTAGAGCCTCCTGAACTTCCTCGTCTGATTGAGAATCCATGGGGCTAGGGTGCTGGTAATTGGTATATATTCGGGACGGAGCAGATCAAGCGCACGTACTCTCCTTTACGACGCTTGGAAGACTTATGAGAGGACTTCTTTTTGCGCTTCTTGTCGCCATCCCCCGCGAGCTCGAGAAGTTCGTCACCAATATCGTCAAAGTCAGACATAAAGATAATGTTAAGCAGAAGAAAGAGAGTCTGAGTTGGATAGCCTCGAGTCGAGCTGTGGGCTTGCCGCTTCTGTATGATCTCGCACAGTCACGTGGGCCCCTTTTAACTTTAAGTGCCAAATGCTCTCGCTGGCAGAATGAGCTCCCGGTATGGCGTTGGAACTTCCAGTAAAGGATCCCGTGGAATGTGAGCGAAGTGACCAACACTCCAAGCAAAAGCACAACTATGGGCAGCTTGCGTGCAGCCGGAAAGAGGCCTTGGAGGCGGGAGGACGCTCGGAGACGCGGGGGAAAATTGCGAGAACTAGATACACTGCTTCATTTGCGATACTGGGGCCTGGAGCTTAGTGAAGTGCTTCCGGCTCGTATAGCTGACTTCAAGGCTCCAGCCAGCCGAAGTGCCCCATGCGCGACTGGCTCGTGGAACCTGACTCTCAGTCACGACTGCCTCAGTGGGTGTTAAAGTTGGTAGTACTGAAAAGTAGAGTTCGTCAGAATTCATCATAGTGCACAAGGCCTGTTGTCTGTTCACCTACGTCTTACGTTGTAAATTGAAGCATTCGATCGAATGAGCCACTGGGTCGTAACATGAAGCTTTGAGCGAAACAGGGAGAGATTTAGGAGAAAGGGGCGTCGACTAAGCACCCCACAAACCAAACAGAGCAATGGTGTCGCCCACTGCAGAGAGGTGCTGCGACTATCAAAGAGTAGATTATCTATTCATATGCGTAAATTACAAATGGTAATCATGATGAGGAGGCAGTATCATCTGTCTACCATCGTCGACAGGATACTCCGCAAAACACTGGGGATGTCGCCAGTGTTCTCCACCCGGAATGCCTTCCCTGGTAGGGCCTTTGTAACCCTGCGACAGTCTTGAGATTATACTCCTCACAGAGTTTGGGGAATACGCACCATGTCGACTCCGCCCCCTCTCCAATGCATATCAATGCAGTGTGCACCTTGGGTCGGAGATTCATTACACGCTTCAACTGCTCGGGAGTAATGTCGTATCTTCCAAAGTTTGCGTCCTTCGAAAATGATAAACATGAATGAGTGGTTGGATAATCTCATTTTTGTTGTGGACGCACCGTGATAGCGATGACGAACCAGTCATCTGTAGAATGTGAGCGGATTGTAACATCGAAGGTGTTAATACTGGTAGTTACCTGCATCATATTGAGCAACGTCGTTGACACCTTTCTCGATAGCTTCGACTGCAGAATTCGTTAGACTTTGAGAAAGATAAAATGCCTGGTAGGTTACTTGCCCGTGTAATCTCCAGAAAAAGCGTATTGCGGTATCATGTTCATTTTCTCGACCACCTTCCAACGGTCCTTGACCTCTGGTGGAGGTGAATCGGCTTCAACGAGTGGAATATCGGGACCGTCGCCAGACTTCAAAAACATTGCGTCAAATTAGATCAACTGACAACCTCCATCGAGCGAGACTTACGTGGCCGTACATCTGTCAAGTTATGGTCAGCAACGCGACGCCAGGAGAGGTGCAAATACGAACATCCCAAACATATTTGTCCTTGCGAGAAAGCTTGTCAAATGTCTCCATCAGCATAACAGCTGAGATGCGGGTAGGTGTCAGAGAGGCGGAGACAGATCCTAGTCGTACAACATACCTGTCTCCAGGCTCCGCTGCAGGCGCCCATCGTACTGGAAGCGATACATAGAACCACTGACATCAAAGATGAAGCGGATACGTTTGGGTCTATGGCGCATGGGTAAGGACTCAAAGTCGTAGGAAGGTAGATGCAACATACTTCATCTGAGGTCGGCCTAGTTCAGGCTTCTCCATACCACGGCGCTTGTACACAGTCGATTCACCGGTCAAGCCTTCTGTGAGTCGGGTATCGTCTAGTTCACCGTCAGTCTGACGTTTAATCCAAACACGTTCTTCTTCTTTTGCGGCCAGATCTATGATACCAGAGGTAAGGAACCGAAATGTAGGGTACACAACATCACTCACGTTCGAGTAGATCAAACAACGCAAGCATGTGAGCCTGCGTAGCAGTCAGGAGTTCGCTATACCCTTTCACCTCTCTGATGTTCATCTCCAGTTCGTCCAATCGACGTTGGAGCTCTTGACGAGCCATCTCGCGTGCACGATCTTTGACATGGTCTGGCACTTGTTCCTTGAGTTCATCGGATACCTGCTTTATATCATGGCCAGGCTTGTATAGTCGCTTGTAACCACCGCGACCGCCAAGTCCAGCTGTATCCCGACCGCCAGTCTAGAAACTTGTAAGCGAAAGGCGAATAAAAGGTTATGATGGACCTACGCCGCCCGCCCAGGTATTGCCGCCTTGATGCTCTTCATTGTTAGGATCATCTTTCCCTTCCTTAGGCTCGCCTAGTTCCGTCTCCTTAGGGTCGAACTGCACATCTTGGATCTTTTTCACAGCTTCGCGGGCAGCGTCGAGGCCTAAATGTGGCACCTTCAATCTACAATCAGTCAGTCCTGGTGATGGTCTCTAACTACGGTGCCCTACCCATGGTGATCCAATATCTCAGCCAACTTGTCAATCGTCTCCGGCTTGTAGATATCGTAGTCGAAGACGTTGCGAAGGACTTCCCCAAGGTTATCTTCTGGGAATGCTTGTAGGTGGCGAACAATGTTGATGAGTTCTGCGATACAACGTTAACCACTACTCCTTCACAGAGGGACATTTCTTACCTCTTAACGAGTAAGGATAGCTCAAGGTTCCTTCGTCGTAACCGCGCCTGAGGTCTTGGAAAACACCGACCAGCCTAGTGATCATATCTTCATCGATTCCAGGTGCCAATTGACTAAGCAGTCTCCGCTCCGAGAGTTGATCGGGGTTGGATACGGAATGGGCGCTGAAATTCTCGCCGAGGACCTGAAGGAAGTGGTTGCCCAAGAAAGCTAAGATATCGTATTTAGTGTCACTTCGACAAGAGTAGATGGTCTGTATATCAACTCACGATAACCAGGCCTGTTCGCGAGCAGTATAAGCCTGAAGTTGGGGTGCACGGGGATGTCGCTATCCTTCTCTTTCGTAAGTCGAATTCTACGACCGTCGGAGAGTGTCATCTCGCTTTGACCTGCGAGACTACGGAAGACCGCGACAACATGTTCAGGAGCCTTGTCCGCCTCGTCGATGATGATGACACGCCCAAACCTCACGGCCCGCAGGAGAGGAGAGTCGGTGTGCTTGATGACCCCGGATTCAAGAGAGGTCGTGTACATCAACTGAGTGACAGTGGTGTCCCTATGGAGTTGGATATACTCTCGTGGTCTACCAAGGAGCTGTTGGGTGGTAAGTTACAGATACATCACGGGAAGATGGAAGAGCGAACCTGGCAAAGACTGAAAAATATCAAACGGGCGTTCAGTAAACTCACTAGTGATTTAACCAACAACAAACATACCGGTCTACGATCTTGTTCTTTCCGACGCCCTGATTTCCCAGGAGGACAAGGTGCTCGCCGAGAAGCTCTAAGTCTACCGCCAACTCTCTCATGAGCCCGGTTTGGAGGCTGTTGTTGTAGAAGTGGTCCATATGCGGGACATGGGTGGCTACGCCCTCGGGGTCGTTCGCAGGGTTGAAGCGGGGGATAGAGGTGGAATGCGTGGGCTTCCCGGTTGTGTTGGTGGGCCTTGGGAAGAAGACAACCTTGCTTTGGGTGATGGGAGGGGGGTAATACTGTTCACGATAACGTCAGTACAAGCAAAGACGAAGAAATGGCTGGAACCTACTGGAGGAGTTTGTCGTCTAATCCCAGATTCTTCGAGGAGAGTCATGAGATTGAGCCGTTCGACCGCAGGTAAAAACTCTGCCAACAATGAGCGTCCAACGATAGTGTGCAAATCGCAGTTCTCGGGGAACATCGCAACTCTACGGGCGATGCGCACGAGAGACCTTGTGCCGAGTTTTCGGTTCTTCTGGACGTTGTCCGACGACAGGCTTGTTCGATATTTATCCGCGAAGGCAAGTAGCTGTTCAACAGCTTCGGAAGGACAACCAGTCGCGAGAAGGATGAAGCGTTCTTCCTCGACATCCATGGGTTGACTGGGAATGGGGAAGAACATGTTTGAGTGTTCGTCAGAAACCCAGTCTCGTAGGGGGGTGGATTTGGAGGGGGTAGCAATCACACGGAAGGAAGGATGGGCAACGGATAGATCTTCGGCAAGGCCCTGTAGAGTGTTTGAGTCAATATATACCACCAGATGATGTGCTGTAAATTCGTACATCAGTTGGATACTTCTCTGCAACAAGACGTTGGCCCTCCCAAAGCTCAATTTCACGGTCCTGGAATAAACGAGAGAGGGAGCCAGCCGTCGAACCTATCACGTCTAAACCGCTGAGGTGGGCGAGACGACCTTGCCAGGCCGACTCGATGAGAGGGCTACAGACAGAAAGTCAGAAAGAGACATATGCGGAGGTGGCATCTAAGAGACCTAGGTTCCCATTTCGTTGCCCCGCTGTCCTCAATCATCCTACGCATAACTAGTTCACGACCTCCAAGTTCCTTGTACATGTGTACCACGTCGGTCTCGTACCCGAGGAGTTGGCCGAATGCCTTTACGAGGGTCGACGATGAAGACGACGCAGTTGAAGGCAAAGCAGGTGGGATCAACGAGATATCCCACCCTAGGGCATGGGCTTGTAGAAAACAAGACAGCAGTCCTACGAAGCGCTCAGTAACATGGAAATCCCGATCAGCGACTAATGGGTATTGTCTGAACTCCTTCGGCCCAGCTGGGACGGTCACGGAAACTGGGGGAGCCTTGTGTGGTGGAGTGAAGGTAACTTCAGCAGTATCATTGGAAACGCGTTTGATGCCCTCGACGCGGTATCCGAGCAATCCTATCCGTTCGTCGCTGTCGAACATCGATGGGGCGCCCAATCTACCCAAGCCAGCTTCTTCGACCTGTCGGCCGAGGATAGCCCATGCTTGGAACTGAGCATGAATAAGAGCAGGATGTATTGTCAGAATTACTCGGGCGAGTTGGCCTGGCGAAAGCTCATCCGGAGGTGGGAACATCGTGACCAAGGCCCCAAGTCTAAGCAGTGAAGTCTGAGGGAAAGGCGGGAGTGTGCTCCTCGAAATAGCTTCAAGAGCATGTCGCGATTCGCTAGCGTATTGGGTGGATAGGATTAAATCGCGAAGCTTGGTGAAGATGGAGGGTGGTGATGGTGATTCTACCGCTTTATGGAGGGCCATTGCGGCACCCAAGGGGTCGATAAACCGGGCTTGGAAGCGACTTCTGAAGGGGGGATCGAGCGGGTACCCTGGGTATGGTGGGACGGGGGCGGCTATTGCGATGACTCGGAAATCTTTGTGCGCTGGGATAAATAGTTTCCCGGTAGTGTCGTCTCTATCTGTGTCTAATAGTGCATATCGGTGTGGGTGAATAATGTGTGTTCCGTCGTCTAGATTCCTAAATGTGGTGATAAGGAAGAAATCGACTAACTCGCCATTGTACTTACATTTCACGATTCTCTAGTAAATTATTCAAGACCTGAGAGATTCCGATTCAATTGATGCAAGACGTGGAACGTTTGAGCAAAACTCACTGGCATGATACCCCGTTCAGCCTTCTCTATTCCTTCTAGGATAAGAAGTCGACCGTGCTTAACAGCAGAAACGGCCGGACTATCAACATAGACTAGGTTTCCACCTTCTCTAATCTCCCTCCCCTGTTTCAATTCCGTTTCGCCGACATCTCTATGAAGAGTTATATGTTCGAACCCAGAGTTGATCATCCTTCGACAAGTGAGCTTTGGCGCAAAGAATGAAGCCATGAAGAAATACATACCTCGCAAAAGTCAAAGCCAGCCTGCGGGCGTATGGCCCGGGCTGCGATACCAGAAATATATCCTGGCCGAGCAGATACTTCTGCAGCATGAAATGCAGGTTATCGAGGTTGACGGGGTCATAGATGTCCAGCAAGTCCTTCGTGTGGGGTAATCTTGAAGGTGCCAACGATTCCGGTACGTCGAAATTGATGCTCCCGAGCTTCAGAGTGCCGACGGAGGCTCTTGTTGGCACTAGCTCTTTCTGGAGCTGGTTCAGGCGACGTTGAGCGGGTGCCATGATTGGCAGGCGTATAGATCGCTTGAAGGGGGACCAGATACTAGGCAGACTATATAGTATCCCGGTCCTCCCAATACAAATATTAGTGGTCGTCGTACCTCATCCCGTTGCCGGCATATGGGCGACGAAGTTACCGGAGAAAATATCCCCGCAAACGTGACCATCCCTGAGCCCCTGTTACACACAGTCGCGTCGTCGCGACTGTTCGCGTTGCCCGTCAAGCTATTGTAGGGCTTTTAAGACTGAACCGAGGGTAATGTGTAGCCCTACCTCGAGCGACTCTGGTCGAGGATATCCGCAACTTCGTTGGATTGAGACGATGACTTACCCCCGGAGGACTCTGCAAGTTGCTTACTGAATAGCGTTTTTCCACATGTTTTTCGTCGACCACTCACAGTGTTTGCCCGAGGTTTGCCCCAGGCTTTCTGAGGCATATACTTTTGAGAATGGGATGTTTTGGGTGGATTCGACCTCGATGGAAGGGAAGAAGTCCAGTACTCGGCAAAATCGGTCCAGCAGCGCCGCCTTCTCTAAAGCAGGGGGACTTCAATCACAATAACAAATGTTGACCGTCGTGCGTACCCAAGGACTTTGTCTGACTCACCAAGCTAATAATACGTCTAGACCAGAAGTCAACGCCTATATCTCGTCCCCCTTCTCTAACTTACCTCTTGCTCTGACGGTCGAGACTGAGACCCAGAAATTTCACGAGCGAATGTGTACATGGTGCACCTTGTCTGCCTGGAGCTTTAAATCAGCTAAGCGAGTCGGCAAAGCCCCGCAAAGCCCCAGGTCTATTTCGGCTCCAAGTCACCCAAACGATGCAGTGTATCTAGTGCCCACAAAGACGGTCTGGGTACACACCCGCCTCCAAAGCTCTTTCCAGCTACACGCGCAAGTGGATAGAAGCTGTCCACAGTGATGCCTTTTGCATGGAGCCTTGGTCACTTCGCTCAGATTTCACGGGATCCTTTACTGGAACGATTCTGTATAAAATATCTCTGGATTGCCTCGAGATGTACCATCATCAAAACATCCCATTGCATTTGAAAAGTCAGCTACAACCCCAACAACTACCAAAACAACCCAATCAACGATGACCTCTTCCTCAATGAAACTCGCTGTCGTCGTTTGCTTCGCGCTTGCCTTGCTATCCATTGCAGCGCCCACACCTATCACTCGGTATGTACGACCCTCCCGTACGAAGGTGGCATGTTACTCAGCTCTATTCGACAGTGATGGAGAAGCCAACATTCCAGGATGGCAATCAATTTACGGCGTTGGACCTGTTGTTCAGTCCAAGGCCATCGAGGGGTAAGATAATCTACCGCTCGATACAAATATACCTCAGGCTGACTTTATTCATCCAGCGAAGCACCAGGGATCCCAGGATGGCACCCGATCTACGGACACGGTCCCATCGTTCCATCCCATTTCAATGGGCGTGAGGTAGATGCGCCTGTGCCTCGACCAACTAAATACGCCATCGATTATTTACCAAACAAGGGCCAGGGCAATGTCGACGATGCGTCGCCAGCACCTACTACCACTGCCAAAAAGCCAAATCCATCCAAATACGCCGTCGACTACTTACCTGGGTATCCTGTCACCACTGCCCCGAAGCCGAATCCATCCAAATATGCCATTGATTACTTGCCGGGCTATGGATCCAGACCATCGTCGCCAACAACTGTGTACGTGTTTCCGCGATACTACGCCTTCCGTCTACTCAACTTGCGATCAAATAGAGACGACAACGCGAACTTACCCAAGCCGACCAAGTCTTCGAAATATGCCATTGACTATATGCCAACTTGGGCTGTTCCCGCCCCAAAAGAGACCTCTGTATAATCATGTCCCAAACTAATGATTTCCTTGTGGATCGAGACTCGACAGCCTTACATTCTGTAACACCTTTTCGCTCTACATATGTATGGACTTATAGAGTAGCACCCGTATAATAACCTACCTACTTTTTCGTACTACTTACATTACGGTGCTGAATCTAATGGTTCTTTGACTTCATTCAAAGCTCCTGAGCGCCCCTAACGTGTGGCTGCGCTTCCTCGCTTGCGAGGCTCGTTCGAGAGTCGCGTCACCGGTTCACCCTGAGGTTGCATACACCTATAAGGTTCCTAATTCATTTCCCAGTGGGTTTCCTTCAGCGAACCATCTTAATGAACATAGACGAACTTGAAGCTTAAGCGGAAGTTCAAACCTCTGCAGCTCTGCCTGCGGTGAGGATAATTGGATATTACTATGTTTATGTTTGGGCGCTGACAACAGCAACTCGTCTATATGAATATACATGATTGAACTAACATACAGGGACGTTCGGGGATACGCCACACAGGCGCGATTGTATCCTGCTGCGAAACAGCGGCTAGTCGGCGCGCTGTAAATTCTGCCCAAGCTCCCAGAGATGTCAACGGCATTTCAAGACTGCCAGTGCCACATGCACCAGTCGATATATTTCCCGAAGGCTAACTTACGGCTTCCATACTCAGGAGAGGTGTATCTTTCTCACCTACACTTACTCGCGCCCGGGCTAGTGAGAAGACATCGACATGAACTGGCCAGACATGCTGTACGGCAATCTGTCAAGATAAATATAGGGAGTGACTTGAGCATGCGCAGTGCTTGTTCTGCTGGGCGGCGGCGAACAAGGGTGACACCATGATGGAGCATGTGTACGGTCATTCCTGCAAGGTTCTCCCGTACCAGGTCCGCCCACGCCGGAGCGTCGAAAGGCAGTAAAATGAATAGGCAGAATTCTGTATAAATAAGACTTTTCCCTGGTCGTTTCTCCCTGGCTCTGCAGTTTCTTCGGATCTACTCTACATACTCCCTCGCTCAGGACGTTGTCGAAATAATGGTCAACTTAGCCTCAGGTTTGCTGGGTGCCATCCTCCTTGTTCGTCACGGCGATCGTTTGGAATTCTTCCAAGATCCTTTGACGTATACGCCATCGGAGACGACACTCACGCCTCTCGGCACTGTAGGTTCCATCTATTACCTTTGCATTTCTTTCATTGACGGAATCCACAAGGTTCAAGCGTTCAACCAAGGGGATTTCTTTAGGCAAAGATACCTTCAACCTGGCCCCAACCGCATCGACGACCTGAACACTGACCTAGTTGATATCAATCAACTAATTGTTCGCGCCGACGCTGCTGGGGAAGGCAACATCATCTTTGAGTCTTGCATTGCCTTCCTCCAGGGATTCTACCCGCCAACCACACAGTTCAGCACTACGTTAGCAAACGGTACCACCGTTCTGGGTGCCATGGGTGGTTACCAATACGTTCCCAGTAAGCACTCCACCCATATGGTCAGGAATTATATTGACCATATTTACTGGTAGTCGAATCCGTTGAACCTAACCAGGACATATCCTTGAACAGTTTTACGTCTTGTCCTGTATGTTGTCCGGTATTCTATCGGTCGAATAAAATCTAAACACTCTCACAGAACTTCGAACTCCACACATCTGCCTTCTACAACTCTCCCGAGTTCTTAGCCAAGGCTGCCGAAGCTGCACCGTTCCTGAACCAGCTCAAGCCCTTCCTGGGTGATCGCGACGTCAATTTCACTAATATGGTACGTATATGTACACCTTGAGCAGCAGATGAGAACACTGACGGACCCCGTCAATTCAGTTCAATGTACGTGGCCTCGTCCTTCCCCGGCGCGTGGCACTGTCCAGCTGATCTCAGAATCAATTAGATATTTGACTTTGTCAACGTCAACATGATCCATAATGCGACCTTCCTCCAAAGTCTACCTCCCACGTTCGCTGCCCAGGCTTACGATCTGGGCAACTTCCACGAGCGTGGTGTGTTCTCCGACACCTCTCCGTCCGGTATCGGTAACAGTAAGCATCATATCCACATCCCTTGTCTTTCCGATTTAGCTTACTATTCGGTGGAATCCAGTTGCTATCCGTACAATCCTTCCGTCCATCTTCACGAACCTGAAGCGTATTGCCAACTCGACCGATCCGCTCAAATTCGCGCTCAACCAGATCAGCTACAAACCATTCATTAGTCTGTTTAACATCACCGATGTTCCTACCGGCTCGCCTGATGTCTTTGGCATTGGTTCGTCTTTCAATAATTCTATCGCTAGGCCAATCATTGATGTTCTCGCGTCAAACAGTTGACTACGCCTCCGCGGTCGCGCTCGAAGTTAGGAAGCCTGACGATAGGGAAGCTACCGTGAGCCTGACGTTCAGGAATGGCACCACCACCGATGCCCGTCTTCTACCCATATTCAACAATCAGACCGCGGTCCCCATTTCGCAATTTATATCAACCCTATCAGTAAGCCTTTAGGTATTGATGTGGGAGTATGCTGATAGAAATCGTCTAGGCTGCAGCCGTTGACAACACAGCTCAATGGTGCACGGCATGCAATCAACATACGCTCCGCGGTTGTGCTGTTTGTACCGCCTAGGTCTAAGCTTCATGATCTTCAAGTGTACAAAAATCAATGAGTGAATGTATTCCTGTTACAAATCATAACAATTGAGACAGGCAAGGACTTACCACCTTCGAAACAAAATTGAACAATATGTGATATACTTGTCTCCCGACTGGACAATTGGTCTTCAAAGAGTCCGTAAGCCTCAACGAATGAGGGGGGATGAAAAATTATGGCAACAGGCTCGTAATAGTCTGAATTGAGTTGTGCGAAGGCCACGCAGGCAAACGCATACCGCGTAGTGCACTAAAGGGCGGCGCCTCTTCGTAGCTGGTAGAGTCCCTCGTGCATGCAAAAGATCCGCACACAATGAAGACTTTAGCGTCAAGGTTGTCTACGCACGAGAAGGGACGTCACACAAGGGGGACCGGGCCAGGGATCCCTTGAGCATCGTCCCCGTTGAGGCAGTAGCACAACAACGAACACTGAGCATTCGCCACGCTCATCAGCGCTAGGCGCCGGCTGGAGCTGAGTACCCAACGCAACTCAAGGAGCACATACCCACACGCGAGGGCTGCGACGACGAAGGTAGGACGTTCACGTCGAAGCAGATACCTCTGTGACGGCGCTCGAGGGAACCGCCCTAGGGAGCAACATCGTCATGCTGAAGATATTGCAGCGTTATATCCGCTCGAGGAACGTATGGGCTGACGGGACCGACAGGGGCCGATTGCAGCCCTGAACGGTAGCAAAGTATCTTCCCCAAAGGCTGGGGTGCCATAAGCACTCGCCAGCAGGGACCAATGCTTTCAAGAAGACCCGAGTACAAGGAAGTCCTCAGTCCTCAGGTCAGCTCGCCGTCGTGCTCCTAGTTTGCATGAGGCGCTTTGCAAGGAGGCATCGAATACCCGCTCAACAGAAGTCTTGAAAGTATGAAGATCGCCGGGCCTTGGAAATACCACAGCCGATCCGCGCGTGTCGATAGGCACCTGGCAGATACGAAGTATTGCGACCACCCAATCCTCGCGCCAAATTTCAGGCAGGTTCGAAATCCACCAGGCCCTCCCAGGAGATCTTTGGGCAATGACGGAGTTGAGCGAATTTCTGGTTTGGCGCGCAACCTTGAAGGTTAGGTTCCGCTAGAACCAATCGAGGAGGATACAATGCTCAGACCTTGACCCGCTCGCGAAAAGACAGATCCCTCGAAGGGACAGTTCGTGGGGAACGAGCTACACGGTGTCGAGCCTGTTTGTCGTGAGGCGTGGCGAAGCAAGGTCACCTGTAATTATATTCATTGTGATCGTGGGAAAGCTCGAATAGGTCACCATGAGGCACAGCACTTGAGCTTGGATATTATTCTTCAAAGCTTCAATACTTACCACCATCGCCGCCGCCGACAAAAACAGCCTTCTTTTAGCACTGAAGTCTTTTATGGAGGGATATTTTGAAACATGGCACAACAAACTGCGATATATGAACATCCACCGGCCACTATTATCCTCACCATCTCTTCTTTTCTGTTCCTCATCAACGTCGCCGATGCCCTTTTCGAGTGGCTGATAAATGCGGGGCTCATTGGCTCACTGATTATAGGGGTTGTATATGGACCACAAGCTGCAGATATACTCCCGAACGACCTCATAATCTCACTTATCCAGTTAGGATATATCGGACTTCTGATTCTCGTCTTCGAAGCGGGATTGACGACGAACACGCAGCTCCTCATTGACAATCTCCTCCTCTCAACGGTGGCGGCGGTAATTGGCATCGGGGTCCCCATAGGTCTTTCCATGTTGTTGTTACATGTAGGATACGGATATACCCTTCTCCAATCCTTCGCGGCCGGTGCAGCTCTCAGCTCTACATCACTGGGCACAACTTTGGCTCTGCTTAAACCAGAATGGAGACAGATGCGCGCTGGTGCTGTTCTGCTAAGCGCCGCACTTTTGGACGACATCGTAGGACTGGTTATTGCCGCGATCATTGCGCAACTCGCAGACACAAACGGCGGTATTCCGTGGCAGATCATCGTCCAACCAATCCTTGTTTCTGTGGCGTTCGGAATTTTGGTCCCCCTACTAGCCTACTTGCTCAACCGTATGCGAGTCACGTACCACCTTAGCCGGGTAGTACCAAAAAGGTACCATGAAAGGTCGTTACTGTTTATTATCGTCATAGTGCTATCCGGCTTCGTGGCAGGAGCCCGTTACGCTGGAACAAGCGATCTCTTCGGTGCTTATCTCGCCGGGATTTTGCTGAACTTCCTTACCAAGGGATACACAACGGAAGATATTATTCTCGCCGCCGAAGAACAGAAAACGACGCACTCGTATCCTCCTCCAGTCGTGCACGAAGGGCTCTCCGCCATGACATTCGCACGATACATCTCACCGGCCTTGCAGTCATTTCTTTCCCCAATCTTCTTCGCGTCGATCGGAATCTCGCTTCCTATACGTGCTCTTGGGGTCGCAGATGGATCGTCTGCAGTGATATGGCGCGGCATCGTCTATGCCATCCTCATGTTCCTCGCAAAAGCCGTCGTCGGTGGAACTATCTTCTTGTGGCCAGCTCCCAGAGTCACAGAAGTAGAAGTAGCAGTACTGGGACATTCACCACCCACCCTTACTCGCTCTCAGGCGAGTGTTTTCCTGGGACTAGCAATGGTTGCGCGTGGAGAGATTGCCCTGATCGTGGCGCAACTCGCTCGACCTATCCTAACGCGCTCAGGGGAAAGCGAAGAAGCGTATGCGGTGGTTGTATGGGCAATATTATTGTGTACTGTCGGAGGAGCGATGTGTGTCGGCTTTTTCCTGCGAAGTAGATCTTGTTAGGTCGTTTGTTCCTACTCACAGAATGCGTTTGATGGGCTGATGTAAATATCCAGTTCTCATATGATGGCATAGCGGTGTGTACAAGCAAGTGGTAGCGGTAGCGACACCCGGATGTTACGCCGATCCCGTCGAGTTGCAGGGCACTGCAGCGAATAAATGGGCTGTCAAGCTTGGAATGTAAGTTGGAAGGAGGAACTTACCGCCGAGTCCAGACAAGTCGCGCACGTTCTGGCATATAAACCTAGGCGCTTGCGCTTGCGGGCCAGCCACGGAAAAGTCCTCGAAAACGACCTCCTGGCAACCTACAGCGGGGCTGCATTCAATGTCGACGACTGCCATCACCCATTATCAATTGATGCCACCGTTCGAAATCAGATGATGACGAGAAGGTCTACACGCTCCAACTTACTTTTGTTGGTCAAAGCAGTTCCAGACCAGTTCGAAAAGCGCAGGCCTCCGAATTTCAGTTGCGATGGAGTATCGCCACTATAAATACGTACGCGAGTGAAGTCTCCATATGATGCTGTTGATTACTTGCATGTGCTTACGAGTGACCGCCGTTTGTTTGATAGAGATGGAGGGGTGCATTGACACGATCGAGTAAAACATTGCTGATAGTGATGTTGTCGACGACACCTTGTTAAGAAGTCACCTTCGTCACGACGTTGAGACGTCTATCACTTTGCCGCACGCACCAGTTCCGCCTCCGCCACCGGTTGGTGGGGAGCCGTTGACTGTTCCGGTCCACGACTTAAAATAGACCTGCGCGACACCCATCACTCTGCTGTAAATGTAAACGCATCATTCCACGTATCACGCACCCCGTTGCCCATATTCGGTTGGATATTAGGATCGATACGAATCATCTTCAGTCGAAGTCGTCAAGGGCACTCAGCACTCTTTACCAGTGACAGGAAAGCTCACCTTCAAATCCCTCATGTCCACGTTGCGTACGTTGTCCGACTACCAGTTTGCAGTCCAGCTGATCGATGAGGGACTCGCAACATATGGTCCACTCACCAAGTTAGCATACTGTCCCAACGAACCGAAGGCAATCCCATTCCCTCCCCGACACGTTATGTTGCGGACCGTCAGGTCGGTCGAATTCTATAAATGCATACCCGCCACGAAGCATCAGTGCTTGTAGGCTAACAGATCGCGGAACCTTACTGACTCCTTTGATGGCAAGGCAATCATCCCCGCATGTTATGTCCCAGTTCAGAAGCGACACATTGGTGCTGCGGTACGTGTTGATTCCTATAACAACGTCAGATCCTCATGCTCCCGCGTTTATTCTTGTGCGCACCATCTGTGTTAGGGACAATACTATCCCCACCCCCACCCGCTATTAATATCATTCGCCCCCGTCTCTAACGCCTAAAGATAGACTCACTTCTTGCCGGCGAAGCTTGGGTCGCTGTTGCTCGCATTGCATTTCATACCATCTGCATCCGAGTCATGCCAGTCAGTCGATGTTGATGCTACCGGGTCACCCTTCTTCCCCGCATCGCCACCAAAAGGGCCACGCTCAACCCAAGAATGAAAGAGGATGGGGGACTCACCGTAGATGACGCCTTGGGATTCCGCAACGGTATTGCACCAGAAGGGCTGCGCCTGGATGTGGAAGTCTTTGACGAGCGCGTTGGTCGTTCGCCAGAGCGTAAAGGAGATAGGACGTCCGTCGCCGTCTGCTCGGGTACGGGTAGCGAAGAATGACCACCAAGGCTGACAGGCAAACAAACAAGGTCAGTTCTCCCGATGCTTCACCGATGAAATAGGATGAGGATTTGGAAGGACTACCTGGCCATTCCCGTCAATGCCACCCGTGTTGTGCCCATCAATTACGAAGTTCTCTCCTGTTACGACGAACCAGGATGCTTGGCTCTACCGGATACTATCAGAAACACGGTCTGCTACATCAGCATTATTCTCCTCACCTGGATAAAGACGACCCGATATGTATTGGTCGCGTTCAACCAATATTCGATGTCTGGCTGGAACTATCGCAGGCAACTACGTCAACGTTCACCTCAGAATCAGGGATTATTCGCATACTTACGCTCAGTACGCCATGGACGTCCACGCGAGAATCTCTCAGATCCCAGGTCATCTTCCTAATAACAATGAATTAATCACCAGTGTTCAACCGCATCTCCTCTCCGCTGATGCAACTCACCGTGTTATGTTGAAGGAGCCAGCTTCCAAGACGACTCTACCGCCGTGTCCGCAGGTATCAATCGCTCTAAGAACCTTGGTAACGAACGTCATTTGAACATACTACAGCATCTCCGGTTATTCTTGGAGCTGTGTAACGCACCTGCTCCGTGTCGTCTCTGCCCGCACCAAGGGGTCGTACAGAGCATACTCGCTCAGTGTCGGGTCGGCATTCCGTGGGCCGGACGATCGCGAGGAGCCAGAGGGCGAGCAAGGCCGTAAGTATTGTTTTGAGTGACATTTTGGATTGCGTAGGCGATCTACATGGCCCCCTTCCTTGGACTTTATATGACCAACGGTGTATTTTGGTCTATGCGTTGGAACGATCACGAGTACGAGGAAGCTGGGGCGGAGAAGTTCTGAACGGCCCGCAAGGTCGAGTGGCCCGCGAAGAAGACGTGTTTTGCTTCGGAGTCCATATGTCATACAAACAGTATGTAGGCCGCTTGTGGCACGAGCTAAGTATTATTGATTAACGCCGTGCATCTTCTTCGGCAAGTTGAGCTTCATGATGATGCGAGTGATGGTTAATGCTGCTGACAGGTTAGGTTCTCCTTTGATGTAGGATGAGTGATTGCGAACGCACGGTTGATTTTGATACTCTGATGGAGTCTGTGATAGCGACCGTGGCATTTCGCAAACCCCTCCGTCGCCGGTGCGCTGTCAATGTGAGGCTCGAAGCTTGATTGCGGAATCTGCTAGGCCCAAGCGACTCGACAGGTAGCATTGTAGCAAGTAAAGCTTTCTAGGGCTTTATTTACTGCACTGCAGTCGTACGTGCTGAGCTCCTCGTCGTTCCGTTCTCCGTTTCTTTGTATTATTTTGAGAGGCACGACACGGTCTGGATGCCTTTAGAACGGCAACAAATATTATACTGAGACCTGTTGTCATGGATTTCGCCCCCTTGCCGATGGATCGGCTGTCACATCTTTTTCCCATCACCAACCAACTGCCACTCAATAGGATATCTTGCAGTTCATTCTGAAACCCCCATCTTTCCTTTCGAACTACACTACTTATTGACCAGCAGGCCGGTCTCTACGTTTCCTATTCTCCCAAAAGACTCGCTTTCTACGCTGGCCGTCGTCGAATAGAACACCCGTCATGCCAAACCGTTCGTCAGGACTAGACTTCTCAGATGGAGCACCAGCAGTAGGGCCCGACGTCCCAGCCCAGCCGAGCTTTCTGCAGCGAAACAAGACGGAGAGGAGGAGGTTGCAGGGGTTGCAGCGCACGAACAGCGTAAAGTCGCCTGGCAATGGCCTCTTCGTGCCTACGACGTTCGGCCAGAAGTTCAATCTCTGGATGATTAACGAAGGAGGGAGGCAGTTGTTCTTTGGTGTTTGGATTTTTTTGCATATCCTTGTCGCCGTGTTCGGGTTCTTCCACTACCAGATGAAAGACAACTTGAACACCGCCCGCAGCCTCTTTGGCTATGGATTCAGTGAGTGGTCTAGGTTCGGCCGCCGCCCACTAGCGGTTTGCTCAGTTTTTTTGTAGCCATTGCCCGAACGGCGGCGTTAGTCCTGCACATCGATGTTATCTTCATCCTGCTCCCAGTCTGCCGTAACTTCATCTCTTTCTTACGCCGAACCCCCCTGAACGACATCATTCCCTTCGACAAGAATATCACCTTCCACAAAGCTACCGCCTGGTCCATTGTTGCCGGTTCGTTCGTCCACATTGCCGCTCACATGGTGAACTTTGCGAAGCTCGCAATGCTCGACCCAAATGCTACGACCCCCGGCAAGATCTTTGTCGGATTTTTGCGTGCCAATTTCGCCACTGGGCCGGGTCTCACTGGATGGATCATGACCGCTGCGCTTGGCATCATGGTGTGGTTTGCTATTGAGAAGAGGCGCCGCGCTCACTTTGAGTGGTTCTGGTACTCGCACCACCTGTTCATCGTCTTCTTCATCAACTGGCAACTCCACGGTATGTTCTGCATGATTCAACCCGACAGACCACCCTTCTGCTCCTTCAACACAATCGGTGTTTTCTGGGTGAGTGCGCTCAGATGCAGGGAATAATCGATCGAGCTGAACATGTCTCCAGCGCTACTGGCTTGTTGGCGGTGTCATCTGGATCTTTGAGCGTATTCTGCGTGAAGTCCGCTCTCGTCATGTCACCTACATCTCCAAAGTTATCCAGCATCCTTCCGATGTCATGGAACTCCAAATCAAGAAAGAGAAGACGACTACTCGTGCTGGACAGTACATCTTCCTCTCTTGCCCTGAGGTATCCTACTTCCAGTGGCACCCCTTCACCCTCACTAGGTTTGTCCTCTCTTGCTGTTGCTTAGAAACGAGAACTCAGTGCAGAATGTAGCGCACCAGAAGAGGATTATATCTCCGTTCACATTCGTGTTTGCGGTGACTTCACAAGGGCTCTAGCGCTCGCTGTTGGTTGCGACTTCTCTAAGGAGAAAGATAAGGCTCCTGCCGGTGGTAAGGTTGTTGGTACAAACACGAACCCACCGATCAACCGCACTCTCCCTCGTGTCATGGTTGACGGGCCATTTGGAAGTGCAAGTGAGGATTTCTTGAATTACGAGACTGTCCTCCTTGTTGGTGCTGGTATCGGTGTCACGCCGTTTGCTTCGTAAGTTTCTTCGTTTGTCATATTTATTGAACCGTTCTAAATTGTCCTTAAGGATCCTAAAGTCGATATGGTACCGCATGAACAACTTCAATCACTCCAAGCCAACCCGTCTTTCAAAGGTAATTATCTACCTTTTCACTTCGTTGTACCCGAGTATTCATTTCTTTAGGTCTACTTCACATGGGTCATCCGTGACTTCGGTACCGCCGAGTGGTTCCATTCACTCTTGCACGCCATCGAAGAACAGGACACGCAGAACCGTATCGAGATCAACATCTACCTTACTGCCAAGATAAAGGAAGACGACATGAACAACATCATTGTTCACGATGTCGGTGCCGAGAAGGATGCAATTACCTCCCTGCGCGCACCCACTCACTTCGGTCGACCTAACTGGGACAGAGTGTTCAGTTCGATCGTCGACAAGCATCCAGAAACCGATGTCGGAGTGGTATGTCTACAACCATTACTTCTGTTCCCCTGCTTTTTGCTGACCTAGTTGTCCCTAGTTCTTCTGTGGTCCTCCAGTGCTGTCGAAACAACTCCATCAATACTCGAACAAGTACTCTCACCCGAAGGGTACTCGTTTCTTCTTCGGAAAGGGTGCGTCAACCTTTTTGCCTTACCACAATCCCGATCAATCCTGACCGTATTTCCCTTACCCCACAGAGAACTTCTAAACCGTATCGATATCTGCCACCGAAGGCGTCTCTCTTGTGGGCTCTGATGTAATATGTACTGTAGTAGTGAATGTACGCGTAGACTAGTAGTGTAGTCTAGTAAAATGCGAGGGTCCGCCTCCGGCAGGACAAGTCCGTGCGACACCCGCGTGAGTAAAGTGTGATAAGGATGAGTCCGAGAGTGAAAACGAACAACTGAGAACCTTCGGACGCTTCGGACGGCTTCGGATGCCTTCGGACGCGCTCGGACGCGAACAGACAACTTGGCTTCGGATAGTACGACGAGGACGGCAGGAGAATGACAAGGACGGCAGGAGAAAGCAACTTCGGATCGGACTCGGGCTCGGACTCGGACAGCGGCAGACTCTGACAACGGATGAGAAGAAAGGTTCGGACGGCTTAGAATCTGACTCGATGTGGGGGGGAAACAAATCTTATTCTTCTAACTACGAGTATAGACGGTTTTTGTAGCTAAGAAAATATCGGAAGTGTCCGAGAAGAAAAGGGACCAGGAACGAGTAAAGGTGCTAGTATAGTCCAAATATTAGAGTCCGAAAACAAAAGAGACTAAACATTGATCCGTGCTGTCTGATCCGTTATCACGCGTGTCCGGTACGGGTTCGTGACGTCCGAGTCATGTGCGAGCGCATCCGAAGAGTCGGAGAGGGGTCGATAGGGGATAGGGGAAGCCGGAGTGCACGGAACGAAAGGGTTCAACCCTTACATCCCCCGGGGACTTTATGTGTTGACCCTCCGGGGCAACGTACACGGCGAGCAAGAATTGCGAAGTGGGAAGGTGGGTGGGCGAACCGAAACAGTGGCGTGGGACAAAAGGAAGCGCGGTCACCTGACAGATTGTTGATAATTTCGACGAAGTCCAACGTTCGCACTTGCTCTTCTCTCTTCATCACTACCAATAGCATCCGCCATGTCGAACTCCCTTCAACACGTCCCCGCACACACGACCGACGACCTCCGAACAATGAAGAAGAAGGAGGCGGTTGTCGCGTACGAAACCGAAGTTCAGTATTTCGCTGGCATGGGAGACGCGATGCCGGAGTTGGACGACGCTCATCGCGAGGACGTCGAGCTGGCTGTGGTGGAAATGGAGCAGCAACAGGTGCGTAGTAGGTGATAAATGCGAGCAATCCCAACTAACAGAAGCCAGGACTGGTTGTCAGCTGCGGAGGAGATTCTGGTCGGGCGGGAACTGCTGGGAAGCGTGGAAGATGAAGTTCGGACCACGATGGCTACAGCAACGGGGCAGTTGCTCGAGGCGCAGGGCCGGCTCGCCGAATGGCAAGCGGAGGACGACCGCCTAGCACAGGAGGCGCGGGAGGCCGCGGATGCAGAACGTCGTAGGGCCGAGGATGAAGAACGACGGGAGGCCGAGGCGACAGAGGAACGACGGGCGGAGGAAGCCCGAAGGGCTGCGGAGGTGCGTGACGCACGACGACGGGACGCATTCGCTGCTGAGGCGCGACGTCAGGCTGCGCGAAAGGCCAAGCTCGTCGCCGGCTCAGGAGCGATTGGATGTGGAAGCGGGAGTGCAGCGCCGGAGCCCGTCGGCAGAGGGGAAGCGGACGACGTGATTGAAATCACATCGGACGCAGATGACGACAGCACGCCCATTCCGAGGACGCGCGGTCGACGCGCTCGCGCAATCAGAGCCGGAAAGCGGAAGGCCGTCGAGAGTGATGCTGGCGAGGTCGAGACGACGCCCCGGTCGAAGCGGCTTCGGAAGCGGGCGGACTACACGGAGGACGCCAAACTGAAGAGTCCACCACCGGCAGCGCCTCTCGACGTAGCGGAGTACGGCGAGTACAATCCGGCAGGTAAGAAGTACGAACAGCCGTTATCACTAGGCTAACGGACTCAACAGACGCGAGTGCCAGCCCTAACAACGTGGAGTGGGGGTGCGGATACGGCGGATCCCGGGAGTCGTGCCCTCACCCGCTTGTTGAGTTTTCGGAGGCGAGGCGGTGCTTCCGATGCCAACAAGGGTACTTTACCTGTATCGGCACCGGCTGCCACGCCTGCGAGACATGCACCGGCTCCAAAGTCAAGTGCTCGCATGCGAAGACGCGGGCTAAGCAGGTGAGAGCGGCGGAAGCCACGGCGGCGGGCAGCAAGAGCACGGGGAACAAGGGTAAGGCGCGCGGAGGAGCTGCACTTCGGACTCGCAGCCGTCGGAGGGTTGAAGTCGGCGAGAGCAGCCGGACAACGCGAGCGGGAGCTGGGAGCTCGGTGATGCCCGTCCTCACGGAGGCTTGCGCAGACCACGAGCTCCGGACCCTCGTTCAAGTTATGTCGTCGATGGACGCGCGAATCGCTGCTCTCAAGCAGGCCACGGAGGAGGCGGAGAATACTCGGGCCGCGGCTACAAGAAGTCTGGCGGCGTTGGTGCTGCGGAGAGAATTGGAGGAAGCGCAACGGGCGGAAGCCGGGGATGCGGAGGAGCGGGAAGAAGACCAGAGAAGGGAAGAGGACGCTGAGTACGACGGGGAGTGAGAGGAGAGAAAGGGCGCTTGGCCCGTAGACACTTCTTGAAAACATATGTAGTAAATTTTAATCATACTTCTTGGTAACTAACAAAGAAAATGCGTGAGTGATTATAAGTGAAAACAAAGGACGCAGCGTAAAACCGGCAAGTCCGGAGGCTTCCGAAGCGGGGGAGGATCACCGGAGTCGTCGGATGACGCATACGAGGCAAATGCAAGGGAATATAAGGATCGGACAGGAGAGAGATCAAATGAGAGAGGTGAAAGATGAGAGACGGAACAGGACCGAGGTCCGGGATACAACACAGGGCGAACCCTGGTCTGGGTGGAAAAAATTTTAGAGTACTAGACGGTTAGGCTGCCGCGAAGGCGTCAAAACTCGGTCGTTCGTCGTATTTTGTAGTCCGGCGAAGTTCGCGGCGGACTGAGGTTCCGGAAGATCGTCGGGGTCATCGGAGTCGTCGGGTTCGGCAGAATGGGGGACGGGAAGGAGATGGCGGTGTCGGGCGTAGTACGGAATGACGCGGAATGCTGCATAACGTAGATTTGAGATGGAACCGTCGAGTTCGGACAGGACGTAGGATCCGCCATGAGTGCGTCGGACGACGACCATAGGTCCCATGTAGCGAGGCAGATGCTTGAGTGAGTGATCACCTTCTATCTTCTTATCACGAACCAGAACGAGCTGTCCGGGAAGAAAGTTGAAGTCCTTGATCGTCCGGGCGAACCGACGTTCGAATTCCTCGAGGGAAGCAATCCGGCTCCGAATAACTTTCTCGCGCATACGTTCGATGTCGTCCGGACGCTTCTGGAGTTGTCGGGCGCGCATGGAGATGAGCTGTTCAGTGGTGAGAGTGGTATCGGGAGGAGGGGCGAGATAGGTAGCTTCGTGGAGGTCGAACGGAAAAAGGGGCTCGATGCCATGTACCATGTAGTAAGGAGACATTCCGGAGGTCTTGGAGATGGTGACGCGCTCGGCCCAGAAGACGGATGGTGCGACTTCAACCCATTTCTTCTCATTGCCATCCGCAGTCTTCAGGAGGGAACCCCGCACGTCCCGGTGTCTCCGCTCGACGAGTCCGTTGGCTTGGGAGTTGTACGGAGAGATTCGGATGTGTCGGATGCCGTATTTCTCTGCGAGATATTCGACTGCCTTCACAAACGGGGTACCGTTATCCGTCACAAGTTCTTCGATGGCGCCCCAGCGGCATAGAATCTCTTGGAAAATAAACATGCCCAGTGTCTCCGCGGTCTCCCGGCGAAGCGCGCGCCACTCCGGATAAGAGGTAAGAGCACACCGAGCGTGGACTATCTTGTTGAATTTGTTGGCGGAAGGCATCACCATGCAGTCAATGTGGACGCGGCGGAAAAGGGAAAGTGGAATCGTTGGAGACGGCGGAATGTGTAGTTTGAAGTTGGAGCGGATCTGGCACTGATGACAAGTCTTGACAAACCAGCGGACGTCCTGGTCAAGGAAGGGCCACCAGAATCGCTCAAGGAGGCGCGTGCGGATGACGAAGATACCCTTGTGTCCGAGAGAGTCGTGAGCAGCCCGGATCAAGTAGAGACGGCGACCCGGATGGATGTAGACCTTATGCTTCCCGTGGTTATCCTTGCGCCAGAGCTTGCCGTCGCGGTAGAAAAAATTGAGCGCTTGTCGAACGAAGTTGCGCATGGCGGGTTCAGCGAGTCCGACGGGAGCCTTGCTCGTCCGGAGGAAGGTCTCTATCTCCAACATCCGGGCGTCCTTACCCGCGGCCTTCGGAGTCCGGGGAATGTCGTCGGAATCGTCGGAGTCGTTGAATCCAGCAGAGTCTTCATCATAGATGAACGTGCGGACGAGGGACCCGAGATGACCCCGGAAACGGTTCTGCGCAACCCGAGCGACAGAGGCGTCGCCGTCCGAGTGAACCTGTAAAGTAAAACCACACGCTTCGTCTATCCAACCCTCGACATCTTCTACAAGGACCGGGTCTTCTTCGGCTCTTCTTCGTCGTGAGAGGCCATCGGCCGGAGTGTGATCCCGAGCTGGAACATGCTTGAGTTTGAAAGAAAAGGTAAGAATGGCGGCGATCCAGCGGTTCATCGCAGCGTTCGGGACGATGTCCGGATTGTTGATCATACCCTTGATATACTTCGCGTCGACTTCAACAGTGAGATTGCGAGCTCCGATAAGCCAAAGCTTCGTGGCCTGAAGTGCCCGGAAGAGTCCGTAGAGCTCGATTTTGGATTGGGAGTAGCGGGATTCTCGGTCGTTCCAAGTGATAGATCCGAAACGGGACGGATAGCGCTTGTTGTCGGTGCCTACCTGGGAGAGGATGAACCCGACGGCTACGGTGGAGGAGTCGACGGCCAATATGACTTCGCGATCGGATGAGTGGTCGATAGCCCGGAGAGCGGGGGAGGTGATGGCAAGATTCTTCAAGGTCTCCATGGCAGCTAGTTCGTCCGGGCCCATGACGAAGTCAACGTCCTTTTTGGTCAACTGCACAAGTGGTTTAGCATGTTTCGCAAAGTCTCGGATGAAGATACGCATGACTCCGATGGTACCCAGAAAACCCCGGACGTCGGTGACGTTCTCGGGCACAGGCCAATCACGAATCTTTTGGACCCTGTCATCGTCGGGTTCTCTACCCTGGTAAGTGCACATGTGTCCGACAATAGATGCGCGCTGAACACAAACACGTAGCTTGACTCCGGAGAACGTTCCGCCAAACTTCTTCATCCGGTGCGCGATCCGATGCATGTTTGCAATATGTTCATAAACGAAGCGCCGGATGTTCGGATTATCGGGTAGGGTTTCGTAGGATCCGTCGGGTTGCTCGTATCGTGTAAGCGGACCCTTGACAGGGCAATCGTCGATGTACGGATCGGTGACGTGGGGAATTTCGTCTCGCATAATGAAGGTGAGGTCGCCGTGCTGAATCTGGACGGAGTTGGTGAAGCCCATAGGAATGACGGTGAGACGCTTGGCTCCGAGAGGCGTCTGGAATGTTGTGAGATCGCGCGAGCTTTCCGCTAGCTTCCGTTGGTCGAATCCGACGAACAAGTCGTAGATACCGTAGCAAGACCGGCCTCCGAAGGTTTCGGCATAAGTTTCGACCCGAGGCGGAATAGATGCATCCTTGATAGTGGCGGCGTTGAGAGGCTGAAGATCGTGGACCAAACGGAGAGACTTTCCATCCTTCTTGAGGACGCAGAACCAGCGGGACCGGTAAGAAGAACTGGACTCCTCGTAGACTCCGGACTTGATCTTGTCTCGGATGACGCGGACGACCTCGTCGTAGATGCCCGGAGGAATGGGAATGTTTCGGAGTGCCCAGGGAACGTGCTCGATGGTAGGCATCACCACAGGGTCAAACCATTCATCAGAGAACTTGCCACGTTCATCCTCGGACCAAGCGAAAGCGTCCTCGTCGGTCCGGATGAACCAGTGCGCGAGTTTGATTTCCTCCGGAGAAAGCCAGTTGTCCGGATCGACGGCCTGTTTGTCAGCGCGTTCCTGAGTGTACCGGAGTCCCGGAGTGAAGTCGGGTGGTTGAGTAGGAAGCGGGAGAAGGTCGGCTAAGATGTCGGGAGGTTCGCGTCGGACAATCCGATACTGTTCGGGAAGCGTAGTGGAGACGGGTACTGTGCGATTGGCGACCTTCCGGTAGGGCTTCTTTCCGTATGTTGGCATCCGGGCAGTCGCTGCGAAGACTTCTGTGGTCGGGATCGGAGCGGGAACTTCGGATGAGGCGGGTGGAGTGTCGGCGTCGCTATGGACAAACCAGGATGTAAAGGTAGAGTAGGAAGTAGTGGTGGAAAGGGGAATATCAAAATAAGAAGCACTCCGAGTAATGCCATCTTCGATGATATCAACAAGACCTGAATAGATCCGTCGCTCATCCGGCAATTCGTCATACGCGCAAGAAGAATGAGTATTAGGTACGGGCGGAGGGGCACAAGTATACACCGGAGCCATCGGGTCGGGACCGGAATCACGCGGAGCATCATATGTACTTTTTCGGTTCATGGAAGGGGGGGCAGACAGAAGGGGAAGTGAAGGGTCGGGCTCGGAAGGGGATATATGATATAAAAGTGTTTTCGGATAGGTAATGCAGCGGAGCGGAACTGAAGAAGGAGCGGAATCGGGTAGCGATATCATAAGAGAGGAATAGGACGGGGGTATAAAAGACTCGTCTCGCCACAGGGGTTCCTCGACGGTATCTAAAAATGCTCCTTAGGCTCTCGGGAGCGGTGGACCCTTTTGAAAGTGGGGATGAGGAAACGACGGCTCGAGTTCGGATCGTGTATGGTCAAGTCCTGACGACCGTCGGGGTAGTCGCGGGTGACAGCGGAGGTGAGACAAAAGAAGGGGCGTCCGAGGAGTACCTCATAAGGCGCATCGTTCACGATCTGAGCTTGGACGTAGAGATCGACGGGTCCGAGAGACATCTTTACATTGTGCGCGAGTCCGATGGTCTGGTTCGATGATAGGTTCGCGGACTCCATGGTGATGAACTTGTCGATGTCGATGAGCAGCCCGAGATTGTCGAAGACGTCGCGGCGCATGGCGATGATCTGTGATCCGGTGTCCAGGATGCATTCGACCTCGTACCGATCGTTGAAGATAGGCCGGATGATCCGGAGTGACTGGGTCGGAGCTGCGACAATGCATTCTTTGTTCGGATCCCGGGTGGCGGACATCAGAACCTCCACGACGTCTTCGGGGTCGTCGTAGCACGCTGCCATGTTGACGGACGCGTAGTTAGTCTCCGTAGAGACCCGCTTTGACGAAATGAGATCCCGAAGTCCTTTCCGAGCATCAAACGAGAGTGCGAACAGTTCCCGTTGTGTGATGGTGAGTGTGGTGTTGAGGGCGCGTTCCAGGACATCCGAGGCCACCTTCGGATTCTCGATGTTCGACTGGACCCGATAGTTCGGACGGTACGTCGTGCGACCGGTCTCGATGGCTTCAGCTAGCTGAGAACGGGCCGAAGTGGAAGGGAAGGGGACCGGAATCGAAGGAGGAAGGGGTGGTTCGGACGGAGCCTTTGCCGGAGCGCTCGGAGTCGTTTCGACCGGTTCGGAGAAACGGACATCCTTCTTCTTCTGAGATGAAGCGTACTTTTTCGCTACGTCGGGCATCCGCTGCATGAGAACCTGCAAGAAGATCTCCTCTTTCTCTTCTTCCTCCAGATCAAACGGGCTCGGAAGCTCTTCGATGAACGCCCGAGACTCGGACTCGTCGGCCTCCGTATAGTGGTAGGTGCTAACCTCGACCATATTCGCGGACGCTACTCCGGAACTTGTGGCTGCAGGAGTGACGATCGGGTGAGGAGGGGCATCGCGATCCTGAGGTCTATTGTTGGCTCTCATCCAATTGTCGATCTGCTCTTTGAACGAGTCTCCGGGGAAGGAACGATTGATAGTCTCTCTGGTCGGGAGCACCATCCATCGGCCTTCTTCGTTCCGACCGATCCACCCGCTCCGTTCATATCGGGCCGCATCCGGACACGAGCCCATCGTGTGGTAGACGGAATGACAGAAGTGACACTTCCGGGGAGGTCTCGGATCAGTCCCTTGTGGTGCAGGAGGCGGAGGAGGACGTGATTGCTGATTCTGGGAAGATGGGGGTGGCTGAGGCGGATACTGATAGTTTTGTTGGGGCGGGACGGGTTGATAAGCGTATGCTTGAGCGGTCGGAGGCGGGGGATACGGATAGAATGAGTTCGGATTATACGGATATTGCGGAGGAGGAGGAGGATACTGCGGATGCGTTTGCTGAATGGTCATGAACTGCTGCATCATAGCTTGCAGGGCACGGATGTCAGCGGATTCGGTTTTGACCGTAACCGGAGCCGTCGGACTCACTGTCGGAGATGTCGAAGACGTTGTGAGAGTCGCCGGAGTCGATGTTCCGAGAATAAAGTTCGCTTCCGTATAGATCTCCGTGATCGTGTAAGGATCGTCCGGATGATGCTGCATGTGGACCATCGCCAATCTGTCCTTGATTTTCTGACGGGTGATCGGATCGAATCCTGCAAGATAGTCTCGTCCGACGTCCTGGGTGGAGACGCTATTTTTGGACAGAAGCCAATTGGCCGGAACGAGGAACTTTCGGTGATAGACTCCGAGATCGTCCTTTGTGAGCATCGGGGTCTGGGACTGGAGAGCAGCAATAGTGGAAAGATCGGACGGACGCCAGCGTCGTTCGTTATCCGATCCGGGGTAGAGCTTCCCGATGCACGTTTTGAAAGCATCCCAGTCGTCTCCGTCGGCTGCATCGCCACTGCTGCGCCAGATCTCCCAGTCGGAGTCGTCGAGATATCCGATTGTAGCTCGGATGAGATCCCGGCCTTCGACCTGAGCACGGGCAGCGAGGTACTCCACTTCCGAGAAGAAGCGATGGAGTCCTTCGGGTTTTCCGTTGAATTTCGGAGCGGTATGGTGACCGCGGACGGGCATAGTTGTGGCCATTGTAGGAGGAGGAATAGGGGAAGGTGAAGAAGTGGGCGGAAGATTTTCGGACGACTCGGTGAGCGATGAGGGTGTTCCGGACGTAGTGTCGTTTGACTCCGGAGTGGGTCGGTGGTAAGCCGCGGCGGGATTATAGAACAGACTGTGCCGGAGGGATGGAGGATTAGGGCGTGCTAGGATGTTCGGATGCTCGGATTCTGGGCGGCCGGTAAGTGCGAACTGCCAAATGACGGTGTTGGGATCGGGAACCCAAGAGCGGACTATTTTGAACGGAAAATATTCGGATGTCTTCCGGAAGAGGTAGTTGATAGCCCGTTGCGTCGGACCTTCCGGAAAGATATCGTGCAGAGGATCGGGAGGGGATTCGAATTCAATGACGGAATAGGATGATTAGGTGACGGTGGATAGGGGAAGCCGGAGTGCACGGAACGAAAGGGTTCAACCCTTACAGTACCAATATCTTATTCCTCCCTCCCTCCCTATCTCCGTCCTCGATAACGGCAGGGCCTGCTCCATCTATAATCCTGTAGTCACTCCTGTCGTTTTCGCATTCACTCTTTTTCGATGTCGCTGCTCTCTCCGTAAACGGAATCGGTTACAGGCAAAGTAGTTGATTTACTTTGTCTACCGAGGTCTCAATGCATTCAATGAGGATTCCCTAGATGTGTACATCATGGAATGGATTCAGTTCCGGTGGGATGGATGCGATTGGGTAAAGGGGATCTGAAATCAGCCATGGCGGTAGTTGATGTCGATGAAGTCTCTACCGCTGTCGGCCGACTTGCGTTGTTGTGCTCATAGTGTTACAACGTACAATATAATAAAACCAGGACATGAAGGGAAGGTATAAGGGTATCTCAGATGCCATCTTCACGATCTTTCATCCCCACTTCGTCTAAACCTTTGGCATCTTTCCGTAATTCCTCTTCTTCCAGAGCAACAGTATCCACTAGCTCGTCTTCTTCCTCATCTTCATCCATAACATCCTCCGGCTCTTCCTCTATCTCTGCCTCGTCTTCCTCTTCCTCGATGATCTCATCGTCCTTCACGTCTGCTACCTGATCATCGACGTCCATAGCGTCCGAGGCAGGAGCAGGACCGGGAGCGGAAATCGATACCTCTTTTGCTTTCCCCTTGTCCTTACCCTTCGGAGGGAGCGTGATGGATATCGACAAGGGGCCACCAGCTGGGGCTGGCGCCGATGCGGCGGCGGCGGCAGCGGAAGACTTCCCTTTGGCAGCTCTCTTCTTCTCTGACTTTGCAGAGTTCCTGTACTCTGAGGCGCGAAGATAAGGCTATAGGAAGAGGAAATGAATTGAAAGCGCACTTTTCAGTTGCCTTTGAAGCGGGTCTACGAGATCGCCGAATTCTACGGCTTCTAGAGCTTTGAGTACATCGGATGCAGAAATGCTTTTGTGCTGCTTGGAAAGCGCTATATCGTGTGCACTGTCACTATGCATGAGCATGAGGACGGCGGCGAAGAGGCAAGGGGATTTACGTCGCAGCTGAAATGCAAGCGCGTCAGGCAGTGTTCCTCTAACAACTCCTTCGATAGCACGCACCAAGAAAGTTGATAAACACTGTCGAACTCTTTACTAAGGAGAGCACGACATCCTTCTGAAGCTTCACGTCCGGCGGCACCTACAGCAACATACACACCAATTAGCACCAGACCCGTTCCCAATGCATCATAAGTCGCGTACTGCAGACTTGGCGATTTTGGTAACGAGGGATTTTGGCAGCTCGAATTGCTCGATACCCTCAGATACTTGTTCCTGCTGTTGTTTGGCAGAAATTGGAGGGAGTGTGGTCGGCCTGGGCATCCCTGATGGAATGAGGGAAGAACGCATGTTTTGGAGAGACACCGACGCGCGAAGCGAGTTTCCCACAGTCACAACAAAAGGGCGCGACTTCAAAACATAGCCCTTTGGAGCCTAGGAGGTTGTTAGGGGCAACATTGAAGGAGCAAGAGATTTGACTTCAGGTAAACATTTGTCGTAGTATTGTCAAATCGATAACCCGAAATTAATGACATCGAAACCCCCGCCATACCACCTCTCCCAATCGAACTCGCTATCTCGATTCTCTCCGCCAAATGCCTCAATCAACGCTTCCGATTTGCCATCTCCTTCCACGCTTAGTATCACATCCTTTGCTTCAGACCTTGTCTTCGCCGTTGCGCCACTCCCCCAAATCTTCTTCGCGTCTCCGCTCACAAACGTACCGATGCACCGGAAGGTAAGACTAATCCTTGCCCCTCCTTTATTTCTCTCCGTCTCCGACTTCACTGTAAGCGGTCGCTTGTCAGTTGGTATTCCATGAAGCAGCTTCTTATTTGTATCGAGTCCCATCACGAACATCGAGTTATTCGGGAGAGGAATCCGTTGTGCAGGGCGAGGCGGGTTATGCGACACTGCAGTAGGGGCCTCGTGATCTGATGTGGTGTCGCCTCCCGTAGACGAAGGGGCTTTACCCACTACATCTCGCTTCGCGCGCAGAACCATGACACGCTCAGCACCCAAACTTACGTTGACGATGTACGAACCGCGTACGACATCGATGGTTTTGTCGCTGTGCTCAGAGATGTAGTCTGCGCCCGTGCGATAGTGTTGAATGAGGACGTGGTTCAACGGACCAACATATGTGCCGCCATGGCGGCGAAGGTGGGATTCCAAAACTTTGTCGACTTGGGCGCGAATGCGCTCAATGGTGGACGTAAATGGGTAAAGTGGTGGAGCAGTATCAGTTGGATGGCGGTAGATAGGGAAACTGTACTTGGTTCATTAGAAGTTTAGAATTTAGGCATGCATGATGTTTGGACTCGCCTGCCGTCTTCATCTACTCCCCCTTGTACTGCAACAAGTCTCGGAACCTCGCCACCTGCGTGCCTATTTAGCGCGTCTGCTCACTCCTAGACGACGACAGTACCTCGATGGAACATCTTCCCCCAGCCCACCTCCTCAAGGACGCGCTCAAATACATCTTCGGCTAGATCTGGGGGCAATATATCTTCTACAATGAATGAGTCTCCTGCGCCCAAGCCAGTAGTGAAGGACAAGTTATCGGCGCAATCGTTCATTGTCGGTAGTGTCGCGTTCGGTTGAGTCATAAGTAATGGTCGACGGTCAGTTGGCTGCACTTGTTCGCACGTTCAGGGTAAAGCGAACGCTTCGCCCGCGCTACGATTTGAGCATTTGACCAACACGATGAACCATCCACGAATCGCTTGAGTGCAGGACTTTTCAAGTCAAGGTGGAGGCCTGAGGTGCGACGGGATGCGGGGTCCGCCTGTAGTATTTCCATATTCAGATGGCGCCCCAAGCGGCGGGTGTTGCCGTAGTCACGTTTTCCAGACAGATTAGCGCTCCACGCGGGCTTGACCTCTTTGCAATTAACCACTTCTATGCTCATAACCAGAGGCCTTCGATGACACTCACCAACACGTCCTACGCTCCCGCGATCTCTCTCGAAGACGAATTCGGGATCGTATACCTCGTTGAGAATGCCCAACAATTCTGGTCGGGTGCGTGCAAGTCCCCACCCCTGTATTATAACTGACTCGACAATCGCGCAGAGCTCGAGGATCTCCTCAACTTTCCAAAGGACGAGATCCCAACCCTGTCGTTGCTAGACTCGACGCTGAAGCGCTATCTGGCTTTGTGCGCGGCATACCACGGTGTGTCCGGGTTGCATGGCATGTGCGGGAATACGTAACTTACACGGCGTTCTGCAGAACAGTACTTGCAGAGCCCATTACAGCTCGAGCATGCCTGCCAGCTCTTGCTCGACTCGGAACTCTTCGCGTTCCACTCCGAACGGATGTGTGAGATCTTAGTAGAGGACACACGTTCGGTGAGTTTCCCCCGGCTTCGTCCCCCGACACCCCCGCTCACTATTCGACTCAGTCGACCGATCCGCATGCACAATTCATATTCTTCAACGTCCTCCTCGCTTTCGGGCGGCGTCGGGCGGATTTCTTTCGGTCACACAAGCGATGGCAGCCGCTCGTACCGCTGCTCATGGATCACGTTCTCGTAGAAATAGACCCCGACACGGAGGACACGTACACGGGCTCTCAGCAGACGCCAATGGTGGTCCCGATCGAAGCCAAGCTCCGGAGCTTGAGTGTGAGGCTGTTGTACGAAGTCTGCAGGGTCCAGAAGCTGTCCGTGCAGGATCTCCGTGAGGCCCCCTGGCTTGGTTGACAAATCATTGAGCTCATGGCTTGCGATAGGAATTTTCGATGACGCTTTCATTGACTATCTATTTGACCTTGTGGAGCAGACCAGGGACATGAGCGACGACTCGTTCAATTATTCGGTCATCAAACTTATAGTGTCGCTCAACGAACAGTTCATGGTTGCGTCCTTGAGTGCACAGAGCTCCGAACTGGTTGACCCAAATGCCGATCCAGCACAACCATCTACTATCAAGAATCGCGTCCTCAGAGTACTTATGCGACGACTTAACTCTACGAAGACATTTGGAGAAAACATGATATTCATGCTTAACCGAGCAGGTTAGCATCTACCTTACTCTTCATCTTCTTGGGCTAATGGCTACCTAGAACGAACGCCGGAGGGCTTATGCATGCAACTGCTAGTCCTCAAGATCCTCTATTTGTTATTCACGACTCATGGGACCTCTGAGTACTTTTACACGAACGACCTGTGCGTACTTGTGGATGTATTTCTTCGAGAACTCGTCGATTTAGACGAAGAAAGCGAATCAGTGAGTACCAAGCCATAATAGCTTCCAAGGTGCTCATTGCTTCCACTTGTAGCTACGCCACACATACCTTCGCGTACTCCACCCACTCCTCACCAAAACACAACTCCGTTTCACTCCCTACAAACGCCCACAGATCATGCGCTGTCTCGAATCCCTCATCAGCAACACCTCCTTCCGAGACATCAACTCCACGACCAAACGCCTCGTCGAACGATGTCTTGGCGGCGAATGGTGCGTTCAACTCAAATCCCAGAGCCCGCCGCCGCAGTCCCCTTCGACGTCGTCGTTGTTCAGCGACCCAGGCGCCTCGGACGGCAGGAGCAGTGGCAGTGAGTCGTCCACCCCGCAAGGACACGCACACTCCTCCAGCGGGGCCGGGTACCACAGTTCGTCTGGGCCGGCCTCCAAGACACTCAAATCCAGCAAGAGCGTGGAGCACATGCACAGCAAATCCTCCCCAGCTTTGAAATCCCCACTCTCCTCTACCCCGTCGTACTCCATTGTGCGCCCAGGGCTTGAGAATCTGCGTAGGCCCAGCAATGCGAGCTCGATCAGTTTGCATGGCGTTGCGTCAGCTGTTGTGTCCTCAGCCGCCAAAGCGAGCGCGGTGCACCCGTCCAGACGGCCGGGAACGGTGGATTCTGTGATGCCAGAACACGCGCACCATGTGTCTCACAATCATCGTACCCCCCGCCCTTCATCAGACTTGTTGAACGCCCCTTCCTCTGGTTCGGGGACTACGAGTTTACCTGCATCACCAGTAGCGTCGCAGCATGATACTGCAGAGGATGGTAGTAGGAGCGACAGCGGGGCTGCTTCGCACGCAAATGGTTCAGGTTTACCAGCCACTTCAACCGTCAAGCAAAGGCGTACAGCTCCCCCACCCCCTGCCCCACCAAAGAGGAGAAAGCCCCCAGCTGTACCTGTGGGCAGAACTAACGGCGGTGCAGTGATTACGGCTATCAAATCGTCGGCACCAACCAGTCCCTTGGCACGGTAGCATACTATCCTCTGTCCCTGTCGTTTTCTGCATGTCATGTTCTGCATTGTGTCGCAAGGAGTTTCAGCGACGGAGCATATCACATATCTTGGTAGAATTTCGAGGCTTGCTATCAACTATACTTCGTTCGTTTCAACTTTTTCATATCTCTTCAGTCAGCTTCATCGATATCATCATGTACAATCCGCATCAACGTTCAGCGGGGCTGGACATGTACACATACGCGCAATACGTTGTAATCAAACCACATACTCATTGTTCATACGCCCATATGTTCACTGTCCACTTGCCCTTGCAGAGTTGAAAAACAGTATGGATGCACGGCGTCCTCACATCGCTGGTTTCAAATGCAGGGTCAATCCTGGCCACTCCATCCACATTGCCTGTTTTAGCAATAAACCACAACAGACAATGGACAACACTCAATGTTTGCTGTGGCCATTTGCTTAGCCGGCAATACATAAAGTAGGACCAACCGTCGTAACTCTTTCCTTCTTCCTTCCATATACTAACTTTTTCTTTAGGCCTCAAGACATATACTCATCGACTTCGCCATCTTTCCCGGCATCTATCCCCCATCGTCTTCATCATGAGATTCTCATTCTTTCGCGCCCCCGGGAGGCTCCCAACACCCTCTCGCGAAAGGCCAGCCCCCGTCGCTCGCCCCGCGGTTCGCGCACACTTCTCCCGTAGCGCTAGACGCTTTCACGAGAAGCTGGCCCGGGGTGCTGGTCTCGCGCACCCCTACAACAGGACCCTCCGCAGGCCAGGGTCCCTCAAGGCGCCGCAGTCCCTTCGAAAGGATGATGCCGGCCCAACCCCCACGATTCCTCGTCGACGCGCGTTCATGCCTGGAGGCATGCAGAGTGTGGCCAACATGTCTGCGTCCACCGTGATTCCAGGGGGTCCAGTGGCCGAGCCCCCTACTGCACCACCCGCCACAATGGCAGGACCGGCGTGGATGCCAGGCGGCTTCCAGCCCGTTGCCGCCCCGAGCTTCATGGAGGCCCAGGCCACTATCGTGCTCCCTGGCTCAGAGTCGTTCTTCCGCAGGCCTTCAGAGCAATACTCGTACGACAGCACCGACGACGACGACAAGATTTTCCGCCGCCAGATGGCGGTGATGATGAAGGCTCACTATATGAAGAAGGGTCTTATGGAGCACCGCGACGAGGTGGAGCGGATTGTGGCCGAAAGGAAGAGAGAAGCGGAGATGGCGCGTAGGAGTACGACGAGGGAGGAACATGCGAGATTGGTGGCAGAGCGTCTGGCGAGGCTGGAAGCTGAGCGACTCGAAATTGAGCGGTTGCGCAGGGAGGAGGCGCAGCGGGTGGAGATGGAACGCCTTCACCAAGAGAGGCTGGCAAGAGAAGCAGCCGAGAGAGAGGCGCGGCGTCTGGAGGAAGAACGACACAGACTAGCTCGGCTGAGGGAGGCGCGTGCTGAGCAGGCGAAGCTGGCAGCGGCACAGGCAGAGCGAGAACGCGTCGAGAAAGCAGCTCAGGATCCTCTGCAGCACGCGTTCTTCGTGTACGAGGGCAAGTGGAAGGAGCTGAAGGACGGCCTCAGCCCCAATTTTCGGAAGCTACGCGCCACGGAATTGCCTTGGCCCGTGTTTTTCAATGTCGCTGAACCCGCCGATATCACTGAAGCACGCGTCGCTGAATTCCTCCTCCACTCAGCTCGACCCGAAGCTCAAGGCAAGGCCCGTCGCCTAGTCCTCAAAATGGAGGTCGTGCGCTGGCACCCAGATCGTTTCGACACCAAGGTTCTACCCGTCATGGCGAAGGACGAGAAGGAGAAGACCGCCGAAATCGCAGGGCATGTTACCCGCATCTTGACGAAACTTATGAACACCAACTAGAAATGCAACATTCCATTCCGCCCACATGCAAGATTGAAGATATGCCTCCCATTTCCTTCAAATTTATAATTTAGACATTATGCAAAACACACGCTACGACAGTACTCACTTTGACTTATGAGAATTAACGTCCCTTATCACAGTCGCGATAGAGAAAGATTGAAAGCCTTCAAGGCCAGTCAAAGTCCTACAACCAATTAACTAGCAATCGGAACGAGTCGCTATACCCGAGTATTACTGGCTGGATCAAGGCGAGCGACTCTGCTAGGGCTTCGGGCCTCGAACTTTTTGGTGCAAACGATCTTGTCTATGAAGCTAGAAGCCAGGACTCACCTGTACTCATCAAACGGCTTCACCTCAACTGTCAGTCAGCATCGACGTGTACCACAAATCAGGTGATTCAACCTTTTTTTTTTTTTTTCTGCATTTATATACCGCAACGAGTATGCTACGCTACTAAGACGCGGTGTAGGTTGGGTACAAACAAGTAGCTACATTCCCTGCTTGGGGGCTTAGCCCATCCAAGCGTCGGCAGCGAGGGTGCATTAAAAAACCTGTTGGCAAAACCCTGTGGGAAAAAGCCGCCAGGAAAAAGCTACCTGCTGTACCCGTTTGTGACGGGACGGTGGGGACGTTATGGAGTGAGGCCGACGAGGAGTAGTTCCGGGTGACAAGCGGCGATATTGACCTGTGGATGATGGCATCAGCAAAGTTGGTATTACACGATGGGAGGCATTAGGAGAGCAAAGGGAGAACGGGCAAATGTGGGTGCATGGCGTGTTTCATAGGTATACTTAGCTAATATCAATCATGTCGTCGGAAGGCGGTTGAGTGTTGAATGAACTTAGCAATAGCTGCTAATCCTTTTTGCATGCCGAGTAAGAAATCGAGGGAGAGTGACGACGATGCTTCCCTAAGGATGTGGCGGGCATGTTCATGGAGAGGGCACTCAGTGAGGACATGTGCTCTAGTTTGAAGTAGCGTGTTGTCGCATGGACACGACGATGGTAGCCGAGGGACGAAACGGGAGAAGTACTCTCCGACGAATGCGTGGCCGAGGGAGGCCTGTATGGTGTGAGAGTATGTGCGACGGTTGCCGGTAAAATTGCGGTGGAACTTGGCAAGTTTGAAGGACGGAGAATGAGTAAGGGATAGGGCCGAAGGTGATGTTTTAGCAGATTCCTTCTACTGGTTCACCCATTGTTCCAGGACTTCGGCTTTGGCATTAGCTTTAGCCCACGCAATTGTCGATCCGATGAAGGGTCTCTGGGCTGCCGTGGCCTTTGCTAATATATCTGCTCTCTCATTTCCCCGGATTCCTGAATGCCCTGGTGACCAGGAGCCACTAACTGAGAGGCCACAGTGAGATGATAGTAGTCGGTCGATGTTTTCGCGGAAAACAACTGACACATCCTGTGATGGGTGCGGGCTTGTGTCGTAAATGGACATGATCGCCGAGGTGTTGTCGGCAAAGATGTGGATACGTTTTACGGTTGGGATGTGTTGGACCACGTCTTGCAGGCGCTGGGAGGCACGAGCGAGGGCATACATTTCACCATCAAAATTATCTGAGCACGTGCCTAGCCCAAGAATCCCTTGGGCTATTTCTCTACCTAGGTGAAAGACAGTAAAGGCTGCTCCTGTGCGTAGTTCATCACCTACCAGGTGTCTCGAGCCATCTGTGAAGACATTGACAACTGAGGGGTCCGATCTTGCATCTGCTTCGCATTTGCAAATGTTTCTGATTAGCTGTTTGCGAACATCGTTATCTGTCGGGGCGTAGCTTGAGAACAACAGGCGATGCCCCCACTTGTTACCCAGTTCCCAGGGTGGGGTGGCATGTGGATTGGTGCGTTCATCAATATCGAGCAAGAAATGGGCTCGAGTTGCCATGAGCTGCAGATTGGTGCCTTTTTTCCGACTTTTGGAGCGTGTCGGGCCTTGGACTGGGCCGTAGTTCCACGGTTCTGATAAGTGTATGATAGGTTGGGCATGCCGTGGTAGCGAGCGGAGGCGGATTGCCGCGTTGGCAACGGTATGTTCCAAGAGAAGGGGAATTGGCAGAATTGACCCAATATGATGTAGTGCTGCAACCGGGGATGTGCGGAAGGTTCCTAGAATGAGACGAAGACCTGCGTTTTGCACTTTGGTCATTTGTTTAGTTAGCCCTTTCTGACGTATGCCGGTGTACCAGAGAGGGGCACCGTATGTGAGAACTGGGAGGACAATGGTCTTGTACGCCAGGCGACGATTAGCATGATTCATCCCTTGCACGGAATTGCCAAGGACGTTGAGTGCTTGCACCTTTGACATGGCACAGTTGCACATGATGCGTACATGTTCTTTAAACTCGAGCTTGCGGTCAAGGAAGAAGCCTAACTACCTCATGATTGGGTTGGGAAAAACTGTCAGCAAGTTATCTGGCGCAAGGCGAACGTGAATAGAGAGTAGGTCTGGAGACTTAGCTCTAGTAAAGTGCATGATTTCAAATTTCCCCTGGTCGACCAAAAGGCCGGCCGCTTGGAGAGCACCATTGATGGTTTGAAAGTCAGCTTGAAGTTGGTGTACGTTGTCTGCAATCGACTTGGAGAAAGCCACCAAAAGACCATCATTGACGTAAAAATAAAGTGCCGACGTGTTAGACCTTATCGATATTTCAATTACCGGGCTGGTATAAAGTGCTGCGAGGATTGGGGAGAGGGGAGAACCTTGAGGGATCCCAACTGAGCTTGTCGACGGGTCAGTATTGAACCCGTTGATTCGTATGGAGATTTGGCGGTTTGAGATAAAACTTTGGATCCACGCCCGAACCTGGGAGGGGAAGCCGGCCAGACGTAGGACTTCAAGGAGGCGACCATGGTGAACGTGATCGAAGAACCCCTTAATATCAAATGCTAACGCTGACGCAGTTAGTCCTTTTTTCCAGCCTGACTGAATATCATGGACGAGGGGGACACCAGCGTCTGTTGTTGACGAGTGGTCCCTGCATCCAAACTGGTTAGTAGGAATGAGCTGATATTTGCCTACATCGAATAGAATGCGGCGGGTGACCACCTTCTCCAGGAGCTTGGAGAGGCATTCCAGTAGCGAGATTGAGCGGTATGACCGAGGTTGAGACATGTCTGTCTTGCCTGGTTTTGGGACAATGGCAACGATAGTTGCTCGCCATGCCTTCGGGTGATGTCCAAGACGGAGGCAGGCATTGAAAACATCTGCAAGAAGATGGCTGCACATGGGGAAGCTCCATTTGATGAGGCGATAGCTGATTTCAGACGGTCCTGGGGCAGAGACGTTAGATGTGCTGCGTAATGCATCACTCACCTCATGTAAGGGGACACTCCTATTTTCTCCTATTCCCCTGTCCCCCTCCCTTCCTCCTCGTTCCTTTCTCCCTTCCTTCATCCCACGGACTATTACTTACATTCCCTTTGTTCCCCTTTGTTCCTTTTCGCTTCCTTTCCTTTCCATTTCCTTTCCGCCCACTCCTTCCGCATCCGAGCTACATCCGGTGACTCCGAAGTCTTCCCGCACTTCGGACTCGCCTCGGACGCTTCGGACTCGCATATACACCTCGGAGCTCGTCCGGGCTACCTCCATCCTCCTCTTCCACTTCGTTATCCCTTGTTCCCACTTCCCCAGGTCGCCGGCACAACTCCTGTACATTCCCCTTCCACTTCATTATCACATGCCCCTTCGTACCTTGTGACATTCGTTCGTACCTGTGGCTGATGTACTGTACAGTTACCCTTCATCCCTCCCACGCTACTACAGTATATACTTCGCTTCCTAGCATGGAGAATCCTTATCCTGTTCTCTTTGGATTCTCCCTCTGCTAGGTGAGCAGCCCTCTCATGTATTGTAGTTAGTCTTATTCATTATCTTTGGATTCTCCCTCTGCTAGGCCTGCACTGTCGGCCATCTTGAGGTTGCCCTTACACCTCATCTACCGATATTGGAATGAAGTTCCTGACAGGCTTGGCTTGCGGATCACTCTCTTGCGAGATATCAACTTGTGGTGGCACTGGCGGAAAGAACACAGTCCTGAGAGTTTCTCCTAGCTCAGCTGGGGACGCTGCTACGCCAGCATCGGTGATGAGTGGCGGGATACGAGTCTTGCGCTTGCCTGCCGACCAGTCTGCCAGACGCCACACATTATCTGGAGTAGCTGTCTCAAGAATACTATTAGCCCATTCTTGCTTAGCCTTCTTGACGATGCGGTGCATGTGGTTGAGGAGCTTGGGCTTGTCCTCACGGGGGGCATTGCGCATCTCCTCAACTGCTTTACGGCAGTCCTCGTTCCACCACCGTGCAGCCTTTGTTGTTATGGGCTTGTGATCTGGCATACAAGTGTTAGTAGCCTGAACGTAGCACTCAACTAACCTGTCCACAAGCTGATCTAACTCCTGAGCTGTCTCTGGATTCCTGTAGCTGGTTGTGATGTCTTGGATACGGGCCGAAAATTCTGCTGACCATTCTTGTTGCTTCTCTGGATCCAGTCGCTTTCCCAAAACGGACGGAGAGTCTTCTTCGACTGGCGGTGGGAGCTGAGCCGTATAGACAATGGCATTGTGGTCCGAACCATACAAGAGGTTCTTGTCAACAATTGGTGCACTAAATGTAGACGCGTCCACGGCCGCATGGTTGATGAATACGAGATCGATAATTGAATCATGCTGTCCCTTGGCACCTAGCCTTGTACGTATGCCCCTAGGATTAGCCAGAAAGAAGAGATTATCGGCTGCCCATTCCAGAAGGTCTTCGGCAGACTGCTGGTTGGTAGACGGGGGAATTGACCAGGCCGAGTGATGGAGGTTGAAGTCGCCAGCTACTACTGTGGGCACCGCAGGACTGAGAGGAAGAAGTGACAGCATTGTTACGGCTTCAGCTTTTGCACCATTGCCGCCGTTATACACATTTACTGTAAGAAAGGTTGAGCCGCCGTAAGTAATCTCAACAGGTAAAAGATTTGGATGCTTAGCAATGTCCAGGCGGGGAGTTGCCTTAAGGCCTGTCACATTGCGTCTGACATATGTCGCAACCTTGGGGCACTCAGGCGTTAGAGGCGCAAATGACTCCCAGGCTTGCGAGGCTGTGAAGCCATTAATGGGCCGACCCTCTGGGGACGTGTCTGCCTTATCTAATCTGATGCGGCCATACCATGGTTCCTGAAGAAGAAGAATGTGAGTATCATTCAAGTGGTTGAGCATAATGTGGGTGCGCGCCGAGGAGCGCGCTATGTTGAGCTGCACCATTTTCAATGGTGTTATGGTTCGACTTTTCTCTTTTCCTTTTCCCCTATATATCACATGACGGACACGCAGTAGCTTACTACAGACTGCTTACAACCCTCGGCCCGTATTACTAAACACCTTAGTCAGAACCTCACCGTAGACGCATGGGCACAGTACATGACATCACACCTCACGGTGATGTGCTAAGCATTCCATGGAAAGCCGACAGGCTACGGCGTGTAGATAGACATGAGGATTATGCATGTACCATAGTATATAAGACTAAATATTATACCCAGAGACGTTAACTCGTTCTCTTGGGAATACCGCTAGTAACTAGTGCCTGAGTCAGCGTCTTCGACCTTACTCCTCTCGTCTCTCAAATCTTTTACTTTTCACTCCTATTCTTGAAGGGTCCGTGTACGCCTTGTTGTGTATTAGCGTTGCCCTAACAAATGGGGGGAGGTTGTTCATGTGTCAACCTGCATGTGTGGTGGGGCAGGGGGGTTTTGTGGCTGTCGTTGGGGCTGCAGTGACATTTGCGAAGGAGGGGCCAGTGGGGGAACAGGTCGAGGGACGAATTTGCGCTTTTCCGGGCAGCAGCCATCCGTGGCCCAGTGTTCACCCTCACAATTGGCACACTTAGGCGTGCATTTACATGAGCTGGAACCGTCTTTGAGAACCGAAGGACAGTAGACATTATGTTCTGTCGTTGGATGTCTTTGCGCACATTTAGCACACACATGCGGCTTGGCACATAGCTTTGCCGTATGGCCAAGGCCTTGACATCTATCACATTGTGTCAGCCTGGGCTTTTCTCTCCAAGGACGTACCGGGGTGTGGCGCCCATCCATAAAGATGGGGGTCTTGAGTAGTTCTTTAAGTTTTGATCCATCCGGATCTTCGAATGCGAAGACAACTGGCGCGACTGGGGGCAATCCCTCGGCCGGGTTGGACACAAAGCGGGGCTCCTGGGTTATTTTGAGACTCTTGATGATTGGATTGCGTCTGAGGAGGACGCCAAGGGCCTTGGAGTCCCAATAATGGCCATCAAAGCCTACAGAGGGCACCCTCGAGCAAACTGCCTTGGACCATTTCGTGTCGTGCGATATTATGACCTCGTCGAGGCCATGATCTACAATGGGATGTAACAGATTAATATGATTATATACGGCGTTTGGATTAACGTGGGAGGGGAAGGTAAGGATTATATTACCGCTGCGGTTCCATTCCGCACCAAGAATTTCTAAGCCGTCGTTACGAGCGGCAGCATTATTGCTAAAAGCGTGGTTGAGAGCGTGAAATAAAACATGCGAGGATTTGCGTTCGGCTTCGGGGGGTAGGCGACCTCGGAAACGTACAACGAACTTTGTGTTTGACTTCGAAGCCGGGGCCGGGGCGACGGCCTTAGGTTGCTGGGCCGGCTTGGGTTGACTCGAAGGAGCTGACTTTGCAGCTGACGCATACGAAGATGGGGTGGGGGCTTGCGGCCGTGAGCTGGGCGTGATCTGGGTTGGGTTGGGCACGGAAGAAGGGAGTGGGACAGATCCGAGCCGCCTTTCCACGTTTGAAATCCTCGAGGAGAGATTAACCTCCAGGCTGAGGAAGAGATCCTTAATCTCTGATTTGAATCCGTCAAAACCTTTATCTTGGGCCGGGGCGGGCGCGCTAGGTTGGGACATGAAGATGTCATCGTCAACCGACACCATGCTGTCGATCTCGCGTAGTGTGTTCTTGAGTGCTTTAGCGACGCTAAGGACCTCTGCTACTGCATCGCCGTCATCGGTCCAACCGAGTGTGCTTCTGGCGCCGTCTACTATATCGCCAAGCAGCTCTACGCAGGCCCGACTCCATTCTGTGCATGACATATCTCGAGTGCCCCCACCCCGACGGATCGCTGCAAAGTAGGCACGATGGGGCGTGGGGGGCGGCAGGGCGTTGTTTGATTCGATTCTAGCACGTTTTCGCGTAGGAGTTGCGTCGACGCGGTCGGACGCGGTCGGACGCGGTCGGACGTAGAAATCATCGAGGTTTGGCACTGATTTCGGGTCTCCGAACTCGGATTCGAAGGCGCTGGGCGGGCGAGGGGGTGGAGTCTGCGATAGCAGTTGGGGCCAGGCCTCAACGGTTTGAAATCCACCGCTTGGCTGGGCGTTAGAGGCCCCGGGGTTGGGAGGGAATTGGTTAGCTTGAGGAAGCGATATGGTGAAAGCGTGGGCGCTAAACGAGCTGGTGGGAGTAAGAAGCCAAGAGGCGTCTCAGGTGATTCAACCCAAGTTGTTGAACTTCAAGTTCCCGAGACTTCCTGGCACAGTGGCACGCGCCCAAATTCGAACATCCCTATACGACATGCCTACGAGCCCGGAGCTATGCTAGATTCGAACGACGGATTCCGCAAACTGTGTCTGTCGAAGAAAAAACTATGGTTGTCACTGTTCAGCTGATCATGGCAAACATGCCGCAGAATCTCCTCATCTATCACTACGCCATAGCCCATCACTGAAAATTCCGGCGCGCAGGCAACCACCGAGTCTCAGTGACTCGACTCCTTGATGCATCGATTTAATTTTGGCCTATCATCATGATGCGCTCAGACAAGCTCATCTTATTTAAAATGCGAGTAAATCACCAACAACCGGGTCTGCTACGCTACACCTAGACCATCATGTCCCAAGAACCATCGCCAGAATTCGTACCCCATGTAATCGAGCTCACCTCGGCTACCGACGGTAACATCGTCAAGGTCCACCTATCGCCTGGTCGTGCAGAAGTCACTCGCGTCTACAAGTTAGCACTCGAAATTGGGGTCAATCAGATTAAAATCTCTGGTCTTCCTGAGGAAATCGACGACACGATAAGGTAGATCTACCCTGCTCAGATTGCACACTCGGTATTCATGTGTTTGCATAGAGTCGAAGGGCGAGGAGACGCTACCATCCATGATGTCTCCATTACACCAACGCCTCTAGCTCCGTCAGATCCTGCGACTGAGCGTGCAGTAGCGAGAGAATATCGGAGCGCGGAAAACGAAGCTAGGAGATACAAGGACGCTTCCTTTTTCTTGGAGAATTTTCTGCGCAAAGTGGAACTTGTGCCCTGCGATCACGCCCAAATCCCAATGATCCTGCGTACCTACGAGCACGCAAGTTCGAAGCTTGATAATCGGCTGATTTACATTGAGGAGGAACTGGAGAAACTACGGCTGAGCCGTACCCCACTGTCATATTTGATGCCACTGACGGCTACTGTCGTTATGTTCGCTGAGCATGCAGGGGAAGCAGAAATTGCGCTTGTTTACGGTCCGTGTCGTCATTTCCCTCGTTTCCCTTGCTTTAACGCAGACGCGGCATATAAGCGGTGCCGAACGCTTCCTGGAACGCTACCTATGACATTCGCATAGATATGAAATCCGAAGATGCTCCCTTCTCCATCAGGTACAAGGCGGTGATATCCCAACGCACTGGCGAGGTACATCTTGTTTCACGCGAAAGTTATTCCGATGTTAATAAACTCGTCTTCATCTCCAGAACTGGGACGGTGTACAGTTGACGTTGGACACTTTCACCCCCAAGCTTGACACAGGGGTGCCGTCTCTAGGGTTATGTCGATTAACGCCCGTGATGGTTCAGCCCGCCCATCCACGACAGTGTTCCCGAGAGCGCAGCCCACGCCGCGATGTGGTGTGTAACTCTGAGCGCTATCAGGCTCGTTCCCGTTCTTATACCCCACCCCATCGCCCTCCAAGGTCCATGCCACACGCCACAGTCCCCGTGTCAGGCTTTGGAGGCCTTAATGCGACGTACGATGTCCCTGGCTTGATCAGTATCCCAAACGAAGCCCAGGCCCACATTGTCACCATTGCTGAGCTCGAATTGGACGCGTCGTTTTCCTGGTTGGTTGTGCCGAAACTTGACCTCAGTGCACATCTGAAAGTGAGTTCTTTCAAAGTCTGCGAGGGAATTCACTGACATATTTAACTCGACTCAGGCTCAAGTGAAAAATGTCTCTGAATATACGCTCGTCGCTGGACCCACTAATGTCTATATCGACGGGAGTTTCGTTGCCAGGTCGCGTATACCGGACGTTAGCCCTCAAGAGAGTTTTGAGTGTTCCCTTGGGTCAGTCCCACGAATTCCTGTTGAATTCATGACTTAATAATCCTCAAGCGTTGACCCTTCCATCCGTGTTACCTACACTCCGTTGAGCAAGAAAGTGTCCTCTTCAGGTCTTATTAACAAAACGGCCACAACTGCATATTCCAGACAAGCGACTATTCGGAACACCAAATCGATAGTCATCGAGAACCTGAAAATTCTCGACCGAATTCCTATCTCGGAGGACTCACAGATTGTTGTCAAGTTGATCAAGCCTGCACTGAGCTTGTCGGAATCGCCGCAGAGCCCTTCGGAAAACAGGGGCATGCTGGACAAGGCCGGAGGGTACCAGTTCAAGACCGCTAAGTCATCTAACACGCTATTGAGAGTGGCTGAGAATGTGAGCGCCCAGTGGGAAGGTGAAGACGGCGAAGACGGGACGGGGAAAGACGGGAGGATAAGCTGGCTTTGTACGGTTCCACCGCAAGGAAAGGTTAGCGTCAATCTGCAGTGGGAAGAATGTACACCTGTGGACATGATGTTGGCTGAGAGTTCGAGATAGTGTATGTTTCACTTCATACTGCAAACCGTAAGGTGTTTTTTAATTGTCTTCTCGTTACAGCCGCTGTTGTTCGATCATCAAGTTCAATGCTGCGACTGCTAGATAGAAGATATGGGAGATACATGGAATAAAGCAGGCGGGGACGTTCATGATTGGCGTTGCATTTGGTCTACATATTCAAACCATAGAGCGATCCTTGAAAGAAGAGTCAGAAGCCAGGGACATCTACATTTCCAAACCAAAGACCTACGCTAGATGCACTAGCGGGCGGTGCTCGATCTCACGACAGTGGCCGAGAACGTAGCTGAAGAGCGGACATGTTGGGAGGTTCTGCAAACGAACTGATGCGACTGTGCTGCATATGGATCAAGAAGGCGAGCACGAGGGCGAGTGCTTGTACAAACAGCTGGTGCAGCTGGTCGTTCTTGAGTTGCCTGAGCCTTGGGCGCCTCACTGGCGACAAACAACTTCCATATTTCGGGATCAAAGCTTTCCACCTTGTGTGCTCCCTTCAAATAACAATCTCGCTTCGCTGCCCCGTCCGTTGGGCCACTCCCGTAAGACATACGTGATTCGCCAAACATCATGATGGCAGATGATCCTGGTTTATGCGGAAGCGTGTCGATGCGAATGATAGGTTTACCGAGCGCGAATTGTTGACTATAGAAGGCCATGAACGCATGAGCCCTCTCATATGTAAGGACAGTGCCGTTCATCAGACGAATAGATGGGTCACCGATGCTTGCGCTAAATCAGCATTCATCAGTGGGCATTCACGGCTAAGATTTATGAGGTTTACTGACTGAGTCCTCATCCTTATCTCTTTGTCTCCTGATGGTACAACTTCAAAGGGCGTTCCCCCTGAGTCAGGGGCAAATGTCTTTTGTAGTCACGGACGCGTCGCGTTACGGTGTGACAAGTTCCTTGGCTTGAGAAACGCACTGCCAGTGCTTTGCACAGTTTCTGATTCACCGCTCATGATAGTTCGGTACCTGGCTGCAGGTTCAACGACATATATAATAGTGTCCTTGAGTGTTCTCTTTCCCCATCGCCAGCATGCTGCAACCACCAGCTTCCCCCTCCTTTACCCACCAGATTGACCTTTCTTCGGAGTGTAGCAAGATTGACAAGGTCAGCCTGTACTGCGGCCGCGCTGAGATTACCCGGTCATACAAGATCGACGTTAAGACCGGGCGGAATCAAATCAAGATATCAAAGTTGCCTTCTCTGCTGGACGATGATTCATTGAGGTAGTTTCGCGCTCTTTTGGGCAGTTCAAAGCTGACCTTGACGTGTCAAATTATTAGAGTTGAAGGGAGGGGGCCAGCCACAATTATTGGCGTTGCTGTGGCCAGGCCTCCGGCTTCTACAACAGCGACAGCGTCCCCTATACTTTCTTCTTTGGAGGACTTGAGGGAAGTTACCCAAAAGGCGATCGCCCGCTGCACGAAGGCCATCTCATCTATTGAATCGTACCTTGTAACGCTGGACACCAAAACTGTGGGCTCTCAGCAAATCGGACCAATGATGGATACCTACGAAACGGAAGCAGAGAAACTTGATCTCAGACTGCTAAAGTTGGAGGCAGAACTCAACGAGCTGAACAAGCGAATTGAGCAGGAGCGCGCTCTTCGGGCCGCCGCGCAGCGGCGAGACAGCCTTCTCGGCAAGACAGCGACTATCGATCTCTTTGTGGATGCTGAAGGGCAAGTAGAACTAGTGTTGATATATGGTAAGTTAAGCACGGTATACGACGACCGCCAATTATTGACTCTGAATCGTTCAGCTGTCGTCCAAGCTACTTGGAGTGCTGTATATGACCTTCGCGCCAATATATCTTCGGACACCAATACCGTCAATCTTGTTTACAAGGCGGCAATTACTCAAAGCACAGGGGAGGTCAGTTTCGTTGCTATTCATTTCTATGCGAGATATTCAGTCGTCGAATTAGTCGTGGGATGATGTCTCCCTCACCCTAGAGACGGTCACTCCGACGTTCGGTGTCGGCTTGCCCAGGCTCGACCCATGGCGAGTGGGCGTTTACAAGCCTGTCCCAAGATTTGCGACCAGGAAAGTTGGTATGGCTTCTAGAGGTCCTCTCATGGCTTCTTCGGGATACGAATTGTACAGCGAAGATCTCGCGCTCGACAAAGAACTTAGTCCCGAAATTGTTCATCGTGAGACCATAGTGACGAATCAAGGTCATCTAAGCACTTCGTTCCAAGTCCCTGGTTTTATCAGCGTTCCTACTGATGGCGAAGTCCACACTGTGACCGTCGTCGAACTCAGATTGGATGCGGCGATGGCCTGGATTAGCATCCCCAAAGTGCAACCGAAGATCCAGATAAAGGTCCGCCGTTCTCATATTTCACTTGACGCCAGTATCTTGACGATACCCAATGGCGTAGGCCAAGATAAAGAACGCCTCCAACTTCCCACTGCTCCAGGGGATTGCCAGTGTCTATGTCGACGGCACTTTCGTCTCGAAGACGACTGTTCCCGAAGTCAGCCCTCAGGAAAGCTTTGATTGTTCACTAGGGTAAGCTTTTTGCCTCTTCTTTCAAGCATACGACCTAACACCCCCTTGCGCGTAGATTCGACCCTTCAATCCGAATGACATACCACCCGCTCTCTAAGAAAGCATCGGAGAGCGGGTTCTACAACAAGTCTTCCAGTATCACCTATTCTCAGCACATCACTGTTTACAACACCAAGAACATCATCATCAAAGACTTGACAATCATTGATCAAGTTCCCATATCGGAGGACGCTCAAGTGACAATCAAGCTTGTCAACCCAGCCTTGCCCCCTCCTCCGGCAGCCTCCTCTTCTGCTATAAGTAGTATAAAGAGTGTGTCGAAGAGCGAGAAATTGCCTCCGCCGATCAAGGTGGCGGACAATGTCATGGCACAGTGGGATGGAGTGGACGATCCTGAAGGCGACAAGAGCGCCATTGGCCGAGAGGGTAGGCTTGCGTGGAAGTGCACATTGCCACCCCAGAGCAAAATCAACCTGACTCTGGTTTGGGAAGTCAGTGCCGCGGCCAATGTTACGATCAGTGGGTTGTAAGGTTGTGATCTGCAATGTCGTGTGTATTATATATATATATATGTTCTATTGATCAAAGTGTTCGTACTTACTACTCTCACAATGTATGTAACTGAGCGAATAGCTGAACAAACATTCATGCAAAGCTAGGGCGCACTTTCCGCCGCGGCTAGCGCAAGCTTGAACCATTCTATCAACGTATCAAGAGGTTCTACGCCGACGCTGACACGGACAAGTCCTTCCTCCACACCCCACCGGGCCGCCCACTCCAGCTCCGCCGAGTGAGCTAAGATAGTGTACGGACAAGACAGTGTGAAAGCGGTCCCCAAGCTAGGTCCCTTACAACACGACAGGGTGTCGTAGAAAGAATGCGAAGCAGTTTCCTTCGTAAACATGAGCGTAAACAGCCCCCCATACCCACCTCGTTCACGGCGGCAACTGTCGTAGAGCTCCTTCGTGATGTACTTCGGGTAATATACGTCTCGAATAACAGAAGACCCTGCTGGGCGGCCACCTGCTAAGGAGCGTTCGCGAAGGAAGTCACAAATGTACTCCGTGCTCGAGTTGATCGTTCGAATCCGATCCTCGAAGTCCCGAGAATTTAGCTCCATGCATATGGCGTCCGGGGAGAAGAACGTGTCAACATAACTAGCTTGAAGGGCTGTCTTCAGCGCCTCATAATGTCGACCTTGTGGGTTCAACACGAGGCTAAGGTCCGCATGAGTTTGTGTAACGAGGATATAGGTAAAGAAACTACCTGCCACCCATGACGTCCGCATATCCACCGAAGAACTTCGACAGACTTGTCGTGACGATATCCGCGTAGGGCAAGATGTCCACATTCACGGCCGTCGCGATCGTATCGTCGACCACGATGAGGAACCCAAATTTATCCGCAAGGCTCCGAAGCCGAGGGAGATTGAAGGACTGCAGAAGGGGGTTGGATGGGACTTCCGTGAATAAGGCTGATACCGGCGGTTCAGATAGTTCTGCCGCGGCAGTCAAAGTTTCCAGGAGGTGGTCAAGTTCTTGGATATCAGGCTCGAGGCCACGACCTAGATGGTGGCACCCAGAACCCCATTTCTGTAAAACTTTGAGTGTGTCTGTGTATAAAAACCTGTCATAATTCGGTACGTAAGCTCCCTAACGTGGTCAGATGCGCGGTCGTACCCATAGCAGATAGTCTTTGAGTTAGAACGTGAACTTAACGCGAGCTGATGGGCGTTCCAAATTGCAGCCATTCCCGTAGGGAAAAGGAAGACATCTTCGCTGGATACGCTTCGAGGGCTACCCCCTGAATCTTGGGCAGAGACCGAGTCAGGGGTATTAAAGAAGCCAGCAATTCTAAGGCGCAAAGCATCCTTCACTTCGACGTCGCTGTCAAGTTCAAGATCGTAATGACAGTTTGCCTCAAGGAAGCTAACGTCATCCCGAGTCTTCTTAGTGGTAGAAATGGGTGACGGGATTTCATAAGTGGCGGTTTCGCTCATTTGCAAACAAAGATTGCTGTAGCGAGTCGTTATCCCGAGGCCTGCATGTTGCCAGAACTGCTTGGCAAGGGGGAATGTCTCCAGTGGGAATATGACGATATGCAGATCCAGCGCACGCTTGTTCTCGGTAGATATGAGACGGAGATGTGCCAACTGAGCGTATATGGTTGGCCCAGCGAGGGAAGAGCGGCGTTCGATAAACTCCCGACAATCATCGGCAATTTGTTGGGTTGGGAAAAGCAAACACGATTCCTTCGGGCTGCCTCCAAATCTTTGCACGCACAAAGACCCGAGCTATAAATCCAACCGTTGAGATCGCCGCTGAGCACAAGAGGGTAGGTACACACTGTTCTGATACGCTCGTGCACGATGAAACGAGGGTATCCCCGTACCAATGCGCCGACGAGCCGTTTTTTATCGTCTTCGTAGTTGAGATTGTCTTTCCACGTCGGCAGTGAAACGGAGATGGCATGTTCAACAGGCGGAATAGGTTGTCCGGAGGCAATTTTGGGGTCGAACGGCCAGCATTCCATGGTGGGCGGAAAAGGATTAATGCAAAAGCAGTAGCTGTCCTTACACTTTTCGCTCACGGCTCCCAATTAATGTAGCTCGGGGACCGATTAGGAACGGGGCTAGCAGCAGCAATAACGTTATTCATAATTGAAAAAAGGGTAAAATGCACGCGGCGCTGGATTGTATGTAAAGTAGCAAAATCCTCGACGAACGAGGCAAGGGAGATGAAAAATTGTGACAACGGACCCAGAATAGTCTGAATCGAGTTGTGCGAGCTCCACGAACGCATACCGCATAGTGCACTAAAGGGCGGCGCACCACATCTCCTCGTACACGCAGAATATCCAACACAACACTGACGCTTGGGCGAAACATTCCAACACATGAACAGAGCGACGTGCAGGGGTACCTGGCCAGGGATCCGTCACGTCGCCCACGAACATGGAAGTGAAATCGACCTTGAATAAAATCATTCGTCATTCGCCACGGTGATTGCGCCAACTAATCGTTAACGACGACAACCGACTGATGGGGACATAGCATTGCCTAAGGAGCGCACCAATATGCAGGTGATAGCCATTCAATGCCTATCACCTCCTCGACAGCTTGCTGTCGAAAGAACCTCTAGGAGGTCGATAATGGGCTGATGCGACCGATGTGTGATGACCAGGCCTCCAGTCCATCGATACGGATCACCAAAGCTTCCGAGGTTTCTACCTCACCAAGCCGCAAAGTATTCCCCAACAGTAGTATCAGCGAAGTGTTGATTTCCCAGCGAAACGGTTGCAAAAAACCGGGAAGCCTAAAAGGAGACCAACCGTCATGCCTAAAACAGCGACCCGTTCAACATTGGATGCCGCCGCAGCTAGCAAGCGCATGTCGATAGAGATACAGCGGAGCAGCCACCCAGTCCTCGCGCCAAATTTCAAACGCGAAATCCGCCCGGGCCCTCCCAAGAGATCTTCGGGCAAGGACAGAGTCGCGCGAGTTTCTTGTTCGACACGTCACCATTTAAGGCTAGATCCAGCTAGGATCGATCGAGGAGGACAGATGCTCAGACCTTGACCCGCTCGCAAAAATGATAACGCATCCTACGAAAGAATGGTCTGTATGGAACGAGCTATGCAGTGTTGAGGTCGTTGTCGTGGTCGTCGGGAACAAGGAGGGATTGGCGATTATAGGCACGGTTGTTTGCCATTGTCTACTTGGGTAAACAGTCTGTATCAGTGGGAGGCACTTCAAGTTCCAACTTGAAAGTGAACTTGAAAAGGGTGACTGGATAGCGAGAATCGATAAGTATCGAAGTGGCTTCATCCGATATACCTACATGGAGAGGGGCTTTCGAGCCTTGTCTTCGAGCCTTGTCTTCGCTTTACGTGATTGCGGCGCAATAAAGTATGTCTTGTTCACCCAAGCGACTCACCTTGTTGAGGCGCTGCCGGGGAAACAATCCCGAACAAGAAACAGGCTACGATATATAAGCCCTTGGTGGCATTGCTCCCCACCCACCAATAAACCAACTAAACCTTGCGCCGATACAAGCAATCCAAACACTTATGGCCGAAGTGGTCCTCGCGAACGGTACAAACATCACCTTGCTGCAAGCTCGCGAATTTCTCGAGTTCTACCACCAATTTCACAACCTCCAGAAACCCACGATCATGACATTCACTCTCCCGCATCTGCAGGATGTCACATCTGCAGTGATGATGGTCGGTTCGCAGCGTCTGGCGAATGGCAAAGGCAAGAACAAACAAATTGCGATACGAAATTGCCAGTTGAAGGCGGCAATAAACCTGGAGCTGTACGATCCGGAGTTGTGGAAGGCGTTCGTCGCGTTCGAGCGGGAAGCCAAGACCAGCTCGAGTAATTCGCGAGAATACTAGGGTACAATCGTAAGTGACGCCACTGGCAATGCACTCAGACTGTTCTCGGGACTTAGACCTATTTTGCAGTGCCGAAGAAATTTACATATAATGCACGTATAATCCTACGATATGCTGAATGTTAAAGCGACGTATGACGACTACGCAGGTCCTTGCCTCCGGATCCGTGAAGCCACCTAGACGTTTGGATACAGATGGTACATTAAAAGCACATGTTAAATATGTTTACAACTTACAACCCAGTGATTGTAATATTTGCCGGAGCACTGACCTCCCAAACCAGAGCGATGTTAACTTTGCTTTGAGGCGTCATTACGCATTTCCACGCAATCCTTCCCTCTCGACCAATGGCACTTACATCGTCTTGAGGATCATCCCCTCCATCCCATTGCGCGACGACGTTTTCCCCTACTTTGAGCGGTGCCGGTGCTTTCTCACTCTTTACGATCTTCATGCTGCTCATGGCCGATGAGGCCGCTGGAGGAGGGGGTAATGCGGGGTTTATGAGTTTGATGGTCACTTGGGAGTCTTCTGAAAGCGGGATGTGGTCGATGACAGTCAAGTCGCGAATGGTGATGTTCTTGGTGTTGTGAACGGTGATATGCTGAGAGTACGTGTGGCTAGAGGACTTATTGTAGAAACCATTCTCTGACGAATTCTTGGAGAGTGGGTGATACGTCAGCCGGATCGAAGGATCAACTCTGCGCGGAAAGGACGACATGAGGCCATGAGGGAAAAAGGCCGGCAGCGAAACGCGTACCCCAATGAACAATCGAAGCTTTCCTGAGGACTGACTTCGGGCACAGTGGTCTTGGAGACAAAGCTACCATCGACATAGACACTAGCTATTCCATTGAGCAGCGGGAAGTTGGAGGCGTTCTTGATCTTGGCCTGAGGTCGTTATTGAGACACATGACGCCCAGTAAAATACGAGAACACCCGACCTTGATATGAACTTTAGGTACCGCCCTAGGTATACCAATCCAGGCCATGGTGGCCTCCAGCTGCAGTTCAACAACGGTGACGGTGTGTACTTCGTTGTCACTTGGCACAGTAATGAATCCTGGGACTTGAAATGAGGCATTTAGGTTCCCTTGGTTCGCCACAACGGTTTCGCGATGCGTGATAGAGATGCGAGAACGCTCCCTATCCCATCCACCTATGTTATCCCCACTCATACCCGTCGATTGGAGACGAAAGACTGGCATGGATGTTTCCGATGTTAAAGGGCGCTTGTAGACACCCACGCGCCATGAGTCGAGTCTGGGCAAAGCAGCGCTAAACGTCGGTGTGACGGTCTCCAAGGTGAGCGAGACGTTGTCCCAGGACTAGTTCGGCTTCTCAGCGCTTTGAATAGGAAGAAACAGCAATGAGGGCTACCTCCCCCGTGGTCTGCTTGATTCCCGCCTTGTATACGAGTTTGAGGGGGTTATTGTCCCCTGACATGTCGGCGCGAATGTCGTATACGGCACTCCAACTAGCTCCGGCGACGGCTGAATGACTCCGTCAACCAGGAGAAAATTGTTGTAGGAGACTTTGATTTACCGTATATCAGCACGAGCTCGACCTTGCCCTCAGTCTCTACAAATATGTCAATAGTCGCCATCTTGCTCACAAGGCCACGCCGCCGCTGTTCAGCAGCCCAAAGTGCATGTTCTTGCGAAATTTGGTTGTCCAGCTCCTTGAAATCCGCTTGCAACTTCAGCAGTTTGAGATCTAGCTTCTCTGCTTGCGCTTCGTAGGCATCTAACAATGGCCCAAGATGTTCGGATCCCAGGGTTTGGGCGTCTAAGGTCGCAAGATACGCTTCGATGGACGCGATGGCCTTTGTACATCGAGCAATCGCCTTCTGAGTGATTTCCCTCCGGTCCTCCAGCGACTGTAGCGACTGTGATAGCGCTGCAGTCGTGTGTTTATCCGAAACAGTAACACCAAAGATCGTGGCTAGCCCCCGCCCTTCTACCCTAGATAACTGTAAACTGATACGAGCTACTGAAGAACACTACTTCACTCGCCTCAATGAATCTTTGTCGAGTACAGTGGGCAATTCCGAGATTTTGACTTGGTTTTGCCCCGTCTTGACGTCGATCTTGAACGACCGGGTAATTTCAGCACGGCCTACATACAGGCTGACCTTGTCAATCTTGCTACTCTCCGCCGAAACAAGGTCGATCTGGTGAATGAACGAGGGGGGGAGTAGTTCTTTCGACATCCTGGAAGATGGGAAGCGTAGTAACAATCGAAGCCACTATATATATCTTGATATTGTCTCAGTGGTCAGGAACGAACTAAACGAATCACAGATCAGGCTACCGGCGCTGGCGCTAGGCACAACTGTCTAGCCCTCCAACAGTGTGTTGGACCTTCTGAGCGCGTTACTCGAATTGTCGCCCCGCTGCACCCGGAATTGCTCGCCAGCTCTTGAGGCAGACAAAGGGGTTCAATTCCTTTGCGAAGAGGGGGTTTGGAAATACAGCACGGATAATATTCAGTGCAGGGTCTCTTCAAGAGGTTTTGTATGTGGATTGCATGGCTCGTTGGACTGTATTTGTCATAGCAGGCCTACACAAGGCATAGTGAACGCAACAACGCCGAAAATAAACCCGCGGAGCGCGCAACCACTACTTCAACTTCTTCTTACTGTGAACATCAGATCTGTCAGAGTCATTCTAGAACTTGTCAATACAATATCACGTACGGGCGGAGCTGTGACGAGTGGCCACAGGAGCGCTTCCTACAGTTGGTGGCACGAGGTGGGAGACGTGCGTAGCACTTGCGGCAGATTTGCTTATCGCAGTTGTATTTGGAGGCAAGGACCTTGAGCGAGGGCTCAATGATACCACCGCGGAGACTAGTTCCAGCACGTCACGACCCCGCGAATGCTTGAGCAAAGAAGAGCACGCACCGGAGGACCAAATGAAGAGTAGACTCCTTCTGAATGTTGTAGTCGCTGAGGGTGCGACCGTCTTCGAGTTGCTTTCCAGCGAAGATTAGGCGTTGTTGGTCGGGCGGGATACTGATTTCATGAAATACACATCGCCATAAATTTGTTCGTGCGAGAGCATCCAGGTACAGAGTCAGAGGTCGGTCGATAAGCACGAGGTTATCGCAAAGGCTCACCCTTCTTTGTCCTGAATTTTGGCCTTGACATTGTCGATGGTGTCGGAGGACTCCACCTCAAGGGTGATAGTCTTCCCCGTTAGGGTCTTGACGAAGATTTGCATCTTGAATTCGACAAGAAATGTCAGATCATTGCTTTGTACAGCGGAGAAACATAGCGAGCTCACCGTGGCCGATGTCGATGTGTTGCGATGGGCTCAGCGGGCGGTCAGTAAAGTTGGTGGTGAGGATGACTGTGGGAAACTACTGTACAGTTGATTAGGGCAGGTCTTGAGTACGATCATGTGATGCTGCGCGTTTGGCGGCTCCTAGTTTCGTTTGCATCTTCCTTCCTACACTCACGTACACGCATACTCAGGCTGGATAGGCCATATCAAGAGTTTTCTGGCATTGGAGGCGATGGGCTTTGGATTAGGCTTCTAGGTGAGTGGATACTAGCAACGTCTCCCTCCATCATTTTTGTCGTCTATGAGATGATATTCATTCGTTAACTCAGCTCACTTCGATGCTAAAAAGCTATGAGAAGAACACGATTCTATATACTGATTCCTCTTACCCTCAATATCGCTCTCGTGAAATCATTTGACTCATAATCTCCCTCCTCTTTCAGGCCTGAGTTCGCCGTTACAAGGGAATTTACGCGGAGCTTTGGGAGGAACCCTTGAAGCTTTAAGGCTTGAAGATTCGGGTGGTGAGTAACGATCCTTCGGAGATTCTAAAGGATAGATAAATATGCATACCCGTGACGTGCTTTTGCACTGTGGGCTGGATTTCTTCGGAAACCATTCAAGTCTCTGATTCAGTTCCTGCTTTCATGTATCTCGAGAACTCAGAACTCATTGTTCTCGTCCCTTTTTCTAGAGTTTTGCATTAAGGTGGTCCCCTGCCTGTTCGTTGTGTGTTTTGCCTCCCCCTCTCCTTGCTGTCGTCGCCTGGGCCCCTCGGCACGAAGCAATCCAAAGGATATCATTACCGAGGCCTATCTAGTTAGCATTCCCATCTCACTTGAACACCTACGATGTTGTCCGTAGTGTAGTACGCTGAATACCATTTCAATTTGACAATTCCTGCAATTCGCTTCCGTTGCCAAGGCCGACCTCAAAATCCCTACGACGATCGTCCAGGGTCGCACGTAGTTGACAACATACCTTGCGGACAAGACGACCACCTATTCTTGGCCTCCTCATCATTACGCTCACTGTCTTGTCAGGATTCTTCTGTTCATTGATCAACCGAACTCGAAATGGCATGCGTTGCTAGTTATCAACAAACGGTGCCTCTCCAGGCCCTGGCGATCGCTTTCCCCTGCTGCAACACTCCTGCTACCAACTCAAGGCGCTCTCTGCGACTCGGGGAAGGAAGACCTTCGCTTGACGGACAATTCGGGCCTTGGAACATTTAAACTCACGCTAAAAGCTCGAACGCCCGGCGTTATTTGGGGGTTCTTTTGCAGGCGACCGGCCACGCACAATCTACTTTGACGACCATGTCGGACTTCACTGTCGTAGAACCCAAGGGCTGGGAGTATGATCTCCAATCTGTGCGTCGAAACGATTCAAATGCTGGAGAGCATATATGTGATGCGTGGACTGACTGTCGCATATTGGGCAGGTATACTCGGCATGGATGGGGTTCTTCCAGCACCATGGCGTTCCATGGTACGACCGCACATGGGGCCATCTCTTCTCTTCGTTCGAAGAGTTCCTCGTATTTTCCTGGCCCGTCATTACAGTTACCGACAGTTGGACAGGACGCGCGCATATAGTTACTCGGCTCAGCTCTATCAATGCCTTCTTGAAGATGGTGAAGACCAGGTACGTCGCACGCCTAGCTTTAAGCTTTCCGGCCATGTGCAAAGTTGGCGAGTGCTGACTAGTACCTGGGCGACGCAGATTCGGAGAAACGCTGACCATACCCCCGAATATCATTCGCATTGCACCGTATGAGACCTCGTCGCGGCCACTGAGAAACATCGCGGATTATGCGTCGTACCGGAAGCTGCATCAGACGCTTGCGGCGACTCATCTTACTGCTTTGAAGTCGCGTGTTCGCGCATGCGAAACGGGGATCGGGATAAAGACCATCGCTGATCTGTGGGCGAAACGTGATAAGACGTTCTTGGCTCTTGACTTCGAATGGAGCGAGAGAAACAAGACGGTGCTGGAGTGGGGGTACGCAGCGGTCAGGTGCAGCCATCTCGCAGCACAGGAGTGCTGGCCGCCAGTTCCGGATAAAAACTACATGTGAGTCGTACTCTACTGCCAAAAATAACTGGGTTAAATTTCGCATACATGTAGGAAAGGGCATTATATTGTCGCCGAGCATGTTGACAAGATAGTCAACAAACACTCGCCCACTCATCCATGGCTCTATGCAGTGCGTGCTCGTTTCCCAATCTGATTTATAACTGATTATGTGCTAGTTCGGAGAAAGTCAAGTGGTATCGAAGAATGTCTTGCCCACTATCATCCAAGCTATCTTGAGGCAAGTGCACCAGCTTGTACCTTGATGTAGCACACTACTCACACCTTATACTCCCGCGTAAACAGTAGCTTTACTAGTCCAGATTCTGAGGCCACACCTAATAACCTTGTCTTTGTGGGCCATGGCATCCATGGCGACCTGGCGAAGCTCGAGGAGTTGAAGATCAGTAAGCATTCTCCTGTTTATCGCGTCGCCCGTAGCTGATCTGGCCCCAGAACTACCACACAACATGTTTGTTATCGACACGGCGTTGTATGAAAGGACACTCTATCATTCTGGGAAGCGTCCTGCCATGTCCGATCCTGCTACAGGTAGACCACGCGCTGAAGGCTCAACTCTTTCCTTAGAGAATCTGCTCCACTCGCTTGCGATACCATTACCTGCTACACCGTCAATTCCCGCGGTAACAGGAAAGCTGTCACCGAAGCGCAGCTCCCCAGTAGAGTCACCTTCTGGGGCGCCGAATCTAAGCAACGGCCACACCTCTCCCATTCCTCCTGTGATGAGACCCCTCATCCCTCCGGGGTGCGTCTTGAACAATTCCGGCAACGATGCGTTCATGTGCTTGGTCGCTCTGCAGATGCTCCTTGAGCCAGAGGGCCTCGCGCCGCCTAGCGTCAAGACCGGGCGCATAGGGCGGCCTGGAGGACCTGGAATTGCTCCAACAGGGTTTATGGCGATGCCTATTACCATAGCCCCGATGCCTTTCGTTGCACCCCCAATGCTCTTCCCCACGTACTCCGACGCGCGACCACACACCGCTACACCTGCAATGCAGATGTCCATGTCACTCCCATTCACGCGCGCAGCTAGCCAGTACTTCGGACCGCATCCAGTTACTGGTGGAGGCAGCCCGTTGGTGAATGAGCTAGGCCAGATGCGTCTCGGCTTGGGGAACGATATCTCGAGAGATAGCTCTCGCTCACCAAGACCGCGCACCGCGAGTACGCCGTTGAGCAGTGCGCGCGACCCGAGCAAGGTGACTGGTGTGGGACCGCGATATCCTGGGAGTAGCTTGATGCCCGATGTTAACAAGGCCGCCAGGAATTCGTACGCGGGCCTGTAGCCAGATTCGGACTCACAGTACTTTATCTGCCTTCCCTTCATCATGGACGCTGCGTTCTCGTTTTTGAGTTGCTGCTGATCGTCATGGCATTACTCTTTCCCTCTTCATGTGGACATTTGTCATTCTCCAAGGACATTCCGCTCTGCTATGCTTTCTCATTGCCTACATTCGGACTTTATATCACTGCATATTGTAAACTTCTAGTGCATCGCACGGTTTCTAGTTGGTTTCTAGGCCACTCCGGGATTGAGTTGGCCAAGAGTTGGAACTTGGCAATTCTCGGTTTCGTCACCAGGTCCAGAAATTAGCGCCCAATGGATCACGCGCTATCCAATCACAAATCCACGAATCCACCAATGAGCAGCGTCTCCAACTCACCTCTTTCCTTCTTACCACCACCTTCCTCTCCGCCCCGTCTTCCCGCCTTTTACGAAAATGGCTTCAAACAATGGAAGTGCTGCACCCGTCGCTGCCGTACCGCTGCCACCGAGGTCGACAATCAAGACGAAGCCACCCGTCTGGCCCTTGGATGAGGCATCGTCCCTGCATCCGACACCTTTGCCTTCAAAATGCGCTCGCAACTCCCGAGCCGGTGGCGTCTGTTGCAAAGAGCTGAAAGACGACGACGAGCGGACGCTCATCGACCCAGATGTTGTCCGGGATGTGTGAGTATCCTGCCATGTGTCATATACTTTCAGAGGTATGGGAAAGCAGGGCCAATTTTGCAGAAAGGGAGGAAGAAGTTCGGCAGTCCGCGTGCACCGTAAAGCCGCAGGACTGCGTCATCACATTGCATTTGGCCTCTCTTTTGCTTCTACCTCTGATCGCCGTTATGCGTGCCCTATCTTGACTGTATGCTGCTTTGCTATATATATGCTAATCGTTATCTTGTAGCATCATTGGTCTTTCGGATGGGCTCACCGTTCCGTTCGCGCTTACCGCTGGTCTATCGTCCCTTGGCGAATCGCGCCTCGTCATTCTCGGCGGCGTTGCAGAATTAATCGCTGGTGCGATATCCATGGGCATTGGTGGATTCCTCGCTTCTCAAGCCGAGCGTGACCACTACCGGTACCTCAAGCACCATACTGCTGCCCGGGTCATCCGAAGCTGTGAAGGAGAAATGGAACGCGAAGTGCGAGATGTTCTTGGGCCCATTGGTGTAGACGACAAAACTTGTTCTGCTGTGGCGAGGTGTTTGCGAGATGTTGAGGTTGTCGAAACGGACGATGCTGGAACGGTGAATGGGGCCTCGAGTCGTGTCCCTGATGAGGAAGAAGGGAAACTACGCTGGAGTTCTGATGTGGGATTAACAGCTTTCTTGCTTAAATTCGGTCTTGGTTTGGGTGCGTCGTCCTTCTCGTACTATTCGGCGGTATTGCTAACCGTCTTACAGAGGATATTCCTACCATTCGTCTCTATGCATCTGCGTTCACAATCGGCTTGGGTTATCTCGTCGGCGGCTTGATCCCTCTCTTCCCATACTTCTTCATTCCACGCGCACACATTGCCCTCATGTATTCCTGCCTCTTCACCGGTATCATCCTCCTCATATTTGGCGCAATTAAAGCCCGTGTAACTGGCGCTGGCCAAGGTGTCAAGGGCTACGTGTGGGGTGCAGTCAGTACACTGATGGTCGGCGGATTGGCGGCTGGCGCAGCGTTTGGAATAGTGAAGATGCTGGAAGGATGAATCATATTTCCTTCTTTCTTTATTGTTGTCATCATCTCCATTCGCCTTCTCGTACCTTCTTGTACTGGCATTTCTTGACTACCCATAATTGTACAAAGTAATTGCGGTCTAGGACGAGTGGCAGAATATTTCCGAAGAAGGTACTAACATAGGTATGAACGTCAAAACAAGATGTTTGTGACTAGTCAGTTAGCCAATTAAGAATGGTCTATTTGCTCCTCTTGCTTTTCTCCGCACTCTCGACCACTGCCTTCTTTTGTTGGAGGGCTCTGATATGTTCATTACGGATATCTGCTTCCATAGCCTTAATGTTTTCGCTGATCTTGATGTGTAATATTTCGAGTTTGTCTTTCTCCGTTTCCGCTGCCAAAAAGCGCTCCTTTGCCAGCTTATCCGAGCTCCGTTCCTCCTTCAGGGTTGTTACGCACTTCGCTCGATGGTGTTGGTGATACATTGAGGAATGTCCGCAAGTATTACAGGCATATCCACCGTCGGCATGTCCGGTGTAGTTTGGGATTCTGAACGCCAAACAGGATTCGCCTAGCTGCTCACACTCCAGCGTGAAAATGAGCCTGCAATGTTGATGGCAGTTTTTGTAGCAACCGCTGTGGATGCATAGGGTGTTGTGAAATCTCGTCGGAGTGTGCTCGTGAACTGGCTTTCTGAATAGGCGTTGGCTTGTTTGATCTATCAAAATATTATTGAGTCTCCGAGGAGAAATACTGGATTAGCTGCATACCTGCTCTTGTTCACTCAGTCGCGCTTGAAAAGCGGTGAACTTCATTCGGTATTCCCCCGTCTCCGCAATCCGAGCGAGTACGTTAGCAATCGAAGCTTCGATGCCAGTCGTCATTGTGTACAAACTGTTGATGGCGCGAACCGGTTGAGTAGTGCGTGTGTCATGCCACACTGGAAAAAATTATCCATGGCTCTGAGCGCTTTCTTGTACATAGCTGGTAGAAAGTGTATCTCGCATGTCTTGAAAAAGATATTCGTCGCAGGTGCCGTAGTCTTTGAACTTGAACCATTGAGCCAGCGGGTTTTCGATGGCCCATATCTTAGCGTCCCGAAGCTCGGGTTGAAAAACGGAGCGTTGGAAGTTGAATTGAAACGGGTTCGATACCATCGTGAAGACGAAGGCAATATTGTCGATGATAGAATGGGGGAACATAGGGGCAATGACGGTCAGAGCATATTGTGTAGCAATGCCCAAACGCTCTTGCGTTCCATTGGCCAGAATGATGACAGAGTCGATGGTCTCCGTCTCCCGCCGAATGGCTTCCGCTATGGAGGCTTTGTGTTTGCTATCCCACTCATAACCGCGGACGTTGGCAAGACCTGGTGTGTCGAGAATGCGGACTTGACAACCATTTGCACTAGCAATCTGATACAGAATCGGCTTCTTCGTCTGACTTCCAGCGACGGATCCGCCCACCTCATCGCCACTGACATGCAGGGGGCGAATCGTTCAGGATGTCGACCAGCGCACATGTTCGCTAAGAGGTCCAGAAACGCTGCTTTACCCACACCCGTCTCGCCAATGAGCAGGATGGACATTGAGGGCTTGATCCCACGGGGTCAGCGTCGTTTCCGTCCGATCAGAAGAAGGAACGCAAACGACGGAAGATGAAACGGGCGGCGATGCGATCGCATTGGTGTTTGGAGGCTGAGTCCCTGCGAGTAGAGAAACACAGCTGGACTGGCTACCGTTATCATCACTAATGCTGGATAGCACCCGTGAGTATGGAGATATAGCAATGTAATACCTGCACCTACTTCGTCATGTCGGACTTCTGGTGGGTGCTGAGAGTTGCCTGACCGACTATCCCTCTTTATACCTGCAGATAAGCATCGCGCTGGGATTTAGTCTGCGGAGTATGGTGAGCAGTAGAAGGCTTCAAGCACTCAATTGACGGGGAAGCAGGGGCTTTCTAATGAAGGTTTTGCGCAGCAAGAAGTCAAAACATTGGGAGATAGTGCATGAACGTACTTATCTTTGGAGCGAAGCTTGAGTTCACACTGAGAACTCGCAAAGCTACCTACAGACAACTCGAGGGACTCACAATGCAGGTGCAACGCAGACAACTGTGCAGTAGCTTCTGTATCAAGGGCACTTGCAACACAGATAACACGTAACTACGCAGAAGCGCGACGACTGAGAGAAGATGATATATGTATCATGTTCGATTCTAGACAATGCAGGTACTAGGTACAAAAATTGCGATCAGCGTGAGACAGCAAGAAGAAAGTTTGTACGTGCTAGCGATCGATACCATTTATACGACTAGATATTGGTCAACTAGTACCATGGAATCCACGGAGTATGACGGGGGTTCATCATCACCAATCTTGCTGACGCTGGCCACACCAACGCCAGCTAAACTGCCCTTCCCGACGAACGTCACTTCGACCGGGAAGAATGCCCCGGCGTCATCGCCGCCGACAGTAAACGTGAGTGAGCCAGACGGTTCGCCGGCGGAGACGTAGGGAATTGACCAAGCAAGGGAGTGGGAGTCTGGGTCGAGCGACCACGATCCGGAGTGCGAAGAAACACTGGGATAGGATCCAGCACTAAGGAAGGCTAAGTCGTTACGACGGTGTGTATCGTGAGTGTTACTCACGGCAGGGGGATGGAAATAACCACGTCGTAGAGCTCGGCTTTCTGGTTCTCTAGTTCGTACTCAATGTTAACTTCGCATGTCCCGTCGTTTGACGGCGACGGCCAGCAGTTGACTAGAGACATCCGAATGAGGGGGCTGGTTACAAGACAGTAAGTGGCACGTACTAGACAGAGGTACGTTGCTCTCGTCGGTACCAGCATATCGCCATTTGAGGACGGCCAGACTCTGATTAACAGGGAATGCTCTTGATGGGTCCTTGAGCGCGATCACGCGGTCTTGACCAGGAGTGAATTTAGCAACGTTGGGGTGTTGTTTGAATTGGATGGCACTGGCAGGGATACCATCGGCTTGGGGAGGGGCGAGAGTAAGACGAAGATGCGCGACGTCCGGGTCTGTGATATGTAGGTTCATGTCTCCCTTGATCTCCATGGACTCGACACCGCCGTCACGAAGTAAAGATAGTGAGATCTGTTCCTTAATGGCAATGTGAATACTAAATGCAATAATGTCAACACGTAAATTTAGAGGGAACGCATATATTGACCTTTCATGTTCAACCTCCGGAAGGCTTCCACGCTCGTTCTTAGGTTCAGGGGGAGCAGAGACTGAAGGAGACTGGGGCACAGACGCTTCTGCGAGCAAGGGCGTTGTGGCAAGGGCCTCACCTCCGAGAGCATCGATGAGTTCGGCTTGTTTTGTCTTCTTACTGCCCAGTTTCATGCCCGAACCCCGGAAGGCAGGAGCACGCGTTGTGGTTTGCGTTGTCGAAGGGGAAGGAGTAGCACGAATAGGTTCGGGCGCAGCTTGCGGGACAGGGGAATAACCAGTAATTCCTCCACCCATGTAACCGCTGCCTCCAGAACTTGACCCCGCAGCACGTCGTTGTTGCTCGCGGCGTTGCATCTCGAGCTGCTTGGCGCGTCTTTTGAGTTCCTCCTTGGCTTCGGCTTCTTTGTTCTGTATTCTGTGAGAGGGCTCCTCTCGGATTCGTAAGGAACACTTACTCGAGCAATGATCTCTTGGATCTTTTCTTCGTGACTCTCCATCTCCAATACACTCTTGACCTGCATCAAGTTGACCTGCTCTCTGTACCCAAAGCTAACAATCTCGTCGAAGGCGCCGAGAAGCTCAAATGCATTTCGAGAAATTTCCCGCTCGTCGATTGCGCCGCGACACATATCGGAAACGACGCGAGCGAAGAGATGCAGGGTTTCGTTATCCTGTAGGATATTGGATGCTTTGTTCGTGATCAGAAGGATGTAGAGATCCTCCAGAGGTTGATACACGAATCGGACGTCCGCCGTCTCGACAGTTGTATGTTGCGTGTTCGTTGGCACTAGCTTCGGGAAAGACGCAAGCAAGGATTCAATTCGGGCGCGAGTCATGTCTCGAAACTGACGAGACAGTACGGCTTTAGAGAAGTATTTCAGTGTCTTGAATGCGGGGAAGAGTAGAAGGGGCCCTACCCTTGCCACCCTTGGTACAAATTGAAGCAGCGAGGACAACCTAGACTTGATGTAGGTCAAATGTCGCGAGGATCTGGACAAGACATACCATGTTTCAATTATATCCGCCTCTCGTAATGTTTATTCCAAGGTCTTCGTGGTCTTCGTGGTCGTGGTCAATCAATAATGAGGAGGAGGACACGTCTATGGAATGGAGTCTGTATGCGGTAATTATCACCCACGGTCGATATATAGTTCCCACATGCTAGATCACGATCTCGAAAGTTTTGGCTGTAGTAACCTTGCGGCTTCCATGGGCGACACGATAACGAAACGACTTCATATTTCTGGCCTCACCCCAGCCATCACAAAGGAGGATCTGCAGAAAAGACTTTCCTCCTTCGGTACTGTGAAATCTTTGGACGGATTTGGCCTCCTGGATGGTGTAGGTCGACCTCGGAAATTTGGGTACATTACTCTAGAAACAACCGCACCCCAACTGTCTAAATGTACGGTGTTTGCTTCCAGACGGATGCGCACCTCCATGCTCAATGAATATTATAAGGTCTGAACATCCTAAGTGGAAGTACATGGAAGGGGACTAAACTTCGACTCGGAGACGCGAAGCCTGATTACGATGAAAGGTGCGTAGAATACTCATTCCAATCCGGAGTTTGGACTGATGTTTCAATAAGGCTAGCCAAAGAACGCGAGGAGCAAGAGCCTCCTCGCAAAAAACGGCGCTGCACGGGTATACACGCCGAGGATATGTCAATAGTAACGCCCGAAAACGTCTCTGAGCGACGAGGATGGAAAGTCACGCCGCTAGGTCGTATTGTTCGGCCAATGCGCATGAGGCCGGGAAAGCCTTTGGCCGAGCCTGTGCAATCCAATACGAGCACCGCTAAGACGAACCCCAAGGAACGTAAAAAGAAGAATCGCGTAAAGCCACCACCGACGAGAGCCAGGCGGCGTACAATCGATCCCACGGCATGGGGGAGCACTCACCTGAAGGGTATATTTTTAGATGCTATTGGGAACGGTACCAGAGCTCATGTTACCGCTGAGAATATGGATAAATGGGAGGAGAGTGCCTACGACAGTAGTGAAGAAAGTGAAGGCGAGGGTGAAGGCATCAAAGAGATGGACAGTATCGTGCCAAATCCAACCCCGACAGAAGTCTCACCGATGAGAGCTGCACAACCAGCACCCCTGGCGAAACCACTCCCGCAACCATCGACCAACGCCGATCAGGATCTGACCATTGAGAAGACAAATACGCTGCGCCTTTTGGACTCGCTTTTTGGAGGAAAAGAAAACGACAGCTGGGTCGGTCAGGAAAGTCTCTCAGATATTGATGAAACTGAGGCAAATACCCATCTCGCCGCTGCTCGATATGACGCAGAACCGATTGAGGAGGTACCTATGGAGGTTGACGAACCAACGCAGGCACCTTCCTTACCAGATGATATTTCTCAAACCCAGGTTGCGAAACCCACGGCAGAGCAGAGAGAAGCCACAAATTTGAAAAGTCTATTCGCTTCGCGCGAAGAAGATGGTGAGTACTTCCATGGCGTTCGTGTCTACTATTGCCGCTAATTTAGCTCTGGGCTTAGTTGGATTCTCCCTTTTCGGAAATCTTGGTGTCGACCTTGAACTCGATGACGATTTCCAATACCCCGTTGAAGTGCAGCCTGTTCCGGCGGCAGAACCAGAGTATTTCCGTCAAGTAGCGCAACCTACCGTCGTCGCTGGCTCCATGACCAGACAAGCGACTATGTTAGACTCAAAGAAGCCCCTTTTCTTTCCCCTGTCCAGCTCCTTCCATTTCCAAGGTAGCGATGCATCCAAAGTTCATAGCATCCGGGGCAAGGCGAAAGACATCTTTGATGTCGCCACTGAGCGAGGCTGGAATTGGCGAGAATCAAACTCAGGATTCTGGAGGACGGAGACAGATGAACAGATCAAGAAACGGTGGGAAGATCAAAAGGTTGAATTGACGAGGGATTGGAGGAGGCGATGGAGAGAAGCTGGCAAGTTGAGACGTCGGAGAGGAGCAGATGGAACTGCAGAGTAATCATTCTACACTGTATGTCTTGCTATTGCAATAACTCGGACAGACTTTGCAAATATTTTTACTATCTGAAATCAAGCAAAACGCTAACGAAGCGGTAATTTGTGAAGGGGGGTTATCTTGTGGTCTAGCCTACATATCTACATCCAAGCTCGAAGTGCAACGGTGGTTGCTGACTACTTTGTTACCAACGGAGCATTTGGAGATTCTCGAGTCAAGAAATCTACAATGACCTGGAAGTACCTTTTCAGACTCGTCAGCTTGGTTTGACATCCAGCAAACGGTCCCCTAGGCTTACCTCTCCGGCTCCTCGAACATGGGCATATGCGAACTGTTGTACAGCTCGACCCACTTAACCTTATTGATGTTTTGAAACCACGGAATGATCGCAAATGGCTGCACTGCATCGTGCGGAGAGCTAAGGAGCAGCACCGGACATGTGATGTTGTGGAGCTTGTCGATAATAGACCAGCCTACTAAGTTCCCCACCAGGTTATAGCTGGAGGGACCAACCCTATAGCAAGTTCAGGTTGCCTATTGGTGCTCGGAAGAAAGTAGTGCGCACATGGCGGAAAACACCGTCGGATCCTTCATTATGGACAAGGCGGATGTCATCAAATCCTCGGGCATAGGATCGATTGTGCAGAAGTGCTTCTTATGGAGGATTTGAGTAGCAGCCAGATATCCTGGGTCGGCAAAAGTTCCCGCCTCAGTGTGCTTTTGAATGATGGCGGCAACTTCAGGATTTTGCTTGAGAATCGTGTCCGTTGATGCCTGCAGTAAAGGGACCGACGCAGGGAAATCCGCTATGATCAAGTTCTTGAGTCCTGCTGGTGCCCGAGTCGCGGTGAACTGTCCAGAAAGCATCCCTGATACACAATTTATCGATAAGATCCCCGGGAGTGCAGACAGCGACCCACCTCCCCAAGAGTGTCCAAGGAGATCAAAGTCATCTGAAATTCCTAGATGCTTGACTAGGTTCTCGAGCTCGTCCACCCACAACTCGGCCTTCCAAAATTCTTTGGGCGCATCTGGAATGCGGGTCGATTCTCCATTCCCTAGCTGGTCGTAGAATATAACGGGGACGCTAGTGGGCCGGGAAGTAGATTAGATTAGATCCGAGTGTTTGGACATAGCACGCTACCCAAGACGAGAGTTGAGCTCTTTGTGCGGTCTGAGAGAGAAATGTCAGAATATTTCCGACGCATAAATAGGACACATACAGCATGTAGTGGTGAGTCATCCCACCTCCACCGTGTACGCAGACAATGGGCCTCCCCCCTGCCCCTAGGTCGCCCACAACCTTGTACCAGGTTTGGTAGGTTTCAGTGCCGACGCGGAAAGGTGCATGTCCTTCAGTCATGGTCGTGTGTGAGTATTAGAGTGGTCAAACGAGTTGATGCCTTCCTGGATCATGGGTTTGCTGGGTTCTTATACAGAATAGTACACCGGGAGCTCCCGGAAGGTCCGACACCGACATCGGACAGTCATTACGAGGTTTCAGCAAAAGTGGTCATAACTTTGACTCAGCACGCACCAGGATTCAGGAACATCGTCCAAGCAACCAAGTAGCGACATTGAGTTCCGTTCGCGGTCGCTTGGACGGTGTTTCAGAATGGGTATGTAGGAAATGAATCTCTCCCACCATCAGCGTGTCACCTCCGGGATGAATTAAAAAAGCTAGCTTCTCTCTTTGGGGTTTTTCACATAGGAACCGTAGCTCATTTAGCCGTCCGAGTGCGCTGCTTCCAAAAATTTGGTGCCGGTGAGGCGGGATATTATATTATGCGAGATATACTGGACAGTGCCCTTGAGGCATGAATCGCTTGAGTCGAGTAGATTTAACCAGGAGGTAACCTAAATTCATATGATCGACCATCCAAAACGGAAAGAGAGTTGCCTAAACAGGACTGAGCAATCAGCCAATAATCATTATTCAATCGCAACAGGAGGACAGCCGACAAGGATATGCAAGACGTAGTAAGCAAACAAGCTGGATCATAAAACATTACTTATACAAGAGCCAAGAGTCAATCGGAATACTTTGGTACGGACGGGCCTGCTACTTCGGGGTTTGAGCTTTCTCATCAAGGGAGGTCTTCGCCAACTTGGTGTGTAGATCCTCAGTGGGTATGTCATCGATCTTGTTGAGCTTGGGGCTGCCACCCTCGGAGCCGGGCTGATACGTGATGGACTCGTCCTGATATCCAGCAATGACGGATGATATCAGAAGGCTTCTAAGAATATAAAACGGGGGGACTGACCTCCATGACCTCCTTCTCCGACTCCTCCTTGAACCTCCGAACGTCGTCCGACAGGATGGCAGCATCTCCCGTAAGCCCGCCACCTGCCATCATGGACATTCTGTTCAGAGCACGTATACTGAATGCGGCTTTCTTCCCTGTAAAAACGAACGCGAAGTGTAATCAGAGCTCGTCCAGACGCCATCGAAACGCTCTCTTACATAGCCTCTTTGCGTTGAACGCCTTCTTGACGTGTGGAAGAAGATCGGTTGGTTGCTCCGTACCCTCAATAGGAACGAAGTGTGGTTGCTCATCCGCCAGCCACTTTTCACATTGACCGGTATGTTAACAGCTACGAGATGTCACGGGAAGGGGGATAGCGAACCTTGTGCTGAAGAGCCTCGGCAGCTGTGGGACGGGACCTCGGGTCGATTGTCAAACACATCGTAACGAAGTCGCGTGCCGTTTCCGAGACATTGGCCCAGTACTCTTCCGGTTCGAACTTGTAGTCTCCAGCGATGATGGCCTCCATCTCGGCTTGCTGGGAGTCGCGATCGAACGGGGTATATCCTGGGGAATGGTCAGTCTAGATAAATCCACACAAACGAGGATCACATACCAGCAAGAAGGAAGTATGTGATGACACCCATGGCCCAAATGTCAACGGGCTTTCCATGGCCTGCTGAGGAAGGTACTTCAGTATAGGGGTCTTAGGGTGGAAAGCAATAACGCACTCTTCTTGAAGATCTCAGGGGCCATGTACTGCGGAAGAGGGGTCATTTGAATCAATGGGTCTGCATCCACAGGATCTACTCACACCGGGCGTACCACAAATCTCAGTGAGAAGGCTCAGCTTCTCCTCCTCCATGACTCTGCTAAGCCCAAAATCGGCGATCATGATGTCCGCATCCTCAGCGGGCGAACGGAAGAGTAAGTTCTCGGGTTTGAGATCTGGAGGGACATGATACCTCGTCAGGGGTAGTACGAAGCAAAGGTACATGTCCGTGACAGACCTCGGTGGACGATACCAGCGTCGTGGATGTATTTGACGGCCTTGAAGATTGTACGGATGAGGCCGGCCGCATCACTGATGCCTAATGTCAGACCTCGGCGAATGTATGGGGGCGATGCTCACGCTTCGTAGTAATTTCCCTTCGCGCATATCCTGTCGAATAGTTCGCCTCCTGTGCAGAGATCGAAACATAGGTAGAGGTTGTGGGTCGTCTAGCGCGAACCAGGATTAAGCCTCCGAACAAGACATGCGGATGGGAATAGATACCTCGAAATAGTCGTGTAATGTCACGACGTTGGCATGCCCACTTGAAATCCTCTTCAACACTGCGATCTCATTGCGAACCTATATTGGAGAATTTATCGCAATTTTAGCGAAAGTCGGATGAACCGATCGGTAGATCTACGGGGCATCCAGAGGACCCCCGTGGCCTTGGCACGGAAATGAAACATACCATATGTTCTCTGCCTTCCATGAGCTTCTTGTTAATGACTTTGCAGGCATAGTATTTTCCTGTCTTGATGTGGATCGCCTCCTTCACGATGGCGTACGTGCCGCTCCCTAGAGTCCTGCCTGTGCGATACTGGAATGGACGCGCGAGGGGTAACCATCAGCGACAATGCGCGCGTTATCAGAGCTGATCACGGCCTACCTGGCAGGGGACCGTTGATGGGGCCATAAATGACTGGGAGGCCTCAGGCTACAAGAAAATTGGGTGAGTTGGGAGTTGGAAGCGAACTAGAGAGCAGCAAATGTCGCCGATGTTCTGAGTCCGATGAATGAAATGGCAGAAGTCAAGTTTATATTATGGGCGCTCTGATAACAGTCCGTTCCAGACCCCGTACAGCCACCCCTGACCAGCACTGCAGAAGTACTCAACTCACCGCCGACAGGGCTGAAACCTGTGTCCACGACGTCGCTTGGGCCTCTGGTATCCACGCTGCCGGCGCCGCCGACGCCATACCCCGAGCGTCGCCATCTTCGACGTGATCCTGTGCTACGGCCGTTGTTGACGACATTGTCATCGATTCCTGCAACGGGTGCACAGCCGGCGCTGCTGGACTCCCCGTAGATCCCCTTGACCCATTAGAAGACGGTGCTGATTTGCTGCTCTCGTGTCCCCTTCGTTGGTCAGAGCTTGAGCTTGAACTCTGGGAGTCACGGCGATGGCGAAACTTGGTTTTGAGGTGGTTGACGGTACTCGATCGACTCTGCTGTGATCCCATGGACGAGGGGGGACGTAGAGTCAAGAATATACAAGGGTGCGCAACAGTGGGTGGTGCTAGCAAACGTCTAAACAGTTCATGCAGGCAGCTCAATTTATGTAAAGGAGGGCCGCTTCCAAATCCATGCCGAGGATGCATGTTTTGAGGTCATATCTAATTTGGCTTACGAGCTTGCTACAACTGCGGACGCCTCGCACAGCGGGCCACTTTGCATATCGAAGGGCAAAAGCTATGCTCTAAGGGAGAATTGGCGTGCACTGCATGTTTCTGAGAGACCTGGAGTCATTCCACCACGAGATAGGAGACAAGGGTCCACTGGGGTCGCTGTCGATATAAATCACTCACCGAATCATTTCTCCCCTCAGCCTTCCATCATGCAAGACCAACCACCAGCTTTTGACTCCGTCAACGTTATGGAACTTCGTTCGGTGGATGCCAGCAAAATCACTAAGGTCAGCGTGTACACCGGGCTGGCTGAAATTACGCGGCTTTTTAAGTTCGATGTCAAAATGGGGCAAAATCAGGTGAAGATTTCTGGGTTACCGAATGTTATGGGTGAGGAGTCCTTGAGGTGCGTTTGCGAGCCTGTTTGATTGGTTTTACCGCTGAATGAGATGTGGTCACTATTAGGGTTGAGGCACGAGGTTCTGCGAGCATCCAAGGAGTCACCATTGGTTCGACTCCTCAACCGCCGGTACCGACTGCCTCAGAGGAACTCAAGAATCTACGGAAAGAGAAGCGACTCGCTGAAAGCGCTATCGAACGATGTAACGCGTCCATCGGATCCATACGCTCTTATGTTGCGTCGACAACGACTGTTAACATTCCATCTGTAAACCTCGGCCAGTTGCTGCAGAGCTGCGAGACAGAAGGCGCAAGACTTGATTCCCAGCTACTGGAACTTGAGGAGAAGCTAAGCGCGGTCACCGAGGCCGTGGAAGCAGAGGAGAAGAAACTCGAAGGCGGCAACGTTGAGCAAGACGGGCTCGGTATGACGGCATCTATCGGTCTATTCGCCCACGAAGCGGGGGAAATAGAACTAACCCTGATATACGGTATGCGTATTTTCGGTTCAGCATTCTTCAGACTCTGATGTGACGGTTGCTAGCTGTACGGCAAGCCAACTGGAGCGCTGGTTACGACGTACGCGTCAATATGCATGCCAGCGACAAACCTGTCGTGCTCCTTTACAAAGCCAACATTACACAGTCTACTGGCGAGGCATGTAGTTCCCCCAATGAAACAAACGCTCCCTGCTAACCTACTTGGACAGTCTTGGACAGACGTCCCACTGACCTTGGAAACAGTGACCCCCACATATGGCGCGGACATTCCGACGCTATCTTCGTGGTATCTCTCTGTGTGGACGCCGCCCAGGCCCGAGTTGAGAATCAAGAAAAAGAAGAAGTCGACAGCACGCTTGAGCTCGGATGATGATTTGGTAATGTATACCACAGCTGCATGTGCTCCGCTACCAATGTCATCGCGCGGAGCCTTCCAGGCCGAAATCGTATCCCAAGGAACCCTCAGCGCCACCTACCAAGTCCCTGGCCTCATCAGCATTCCTAGCGATTCTCAGAACCACAGTGTTACGATCATTGAGCTGACACTTGGCGCGGAGATGTCTTGGATAACTGTGCCGAAGGTCGACAAGAGGGTGCATCTGAAGGCGAAGGTGAAGAATGCGTCCGAGTACTCCCTCCTCCCTGGCGAAGCAAGCATATACGTCGATGGCAGTTTTATCTCGAAGTCGAACATCCCTTCCGTGGCTCCGCAAGGAAGTTTTGATTGCTCTCTTGGGTAAGTCGACTATACATTTGTTGCTAATAGCACCGCTCAATACCTATCTGTCTCGCAGAATCGATCCCTCCATCCAAGTCACGTACCACCCCCTTATCAAGAACGCTTCGCGAACAGGTTTCTATACCAAGAGCTCTAAGCACAGCTACAATCAACGCGTCACTATCGCCAACACCAAGACCCAGCCAGTCGGCAACCTCAAAGTCCTCGACCGCATTCCTGTCTCCGAGGACAGTCAAATCACCGTGAAGCTCCTCAACCCCTCGCTGAGCCTCCCGTCGATCAGCACGTCCGTCGGTACTATCTCTTTACCGTCCATCAGCGAAGACACAGCGTCCAACAAAACGAAGGATGACCCGGACCGTCCGTTGATGCCTCCAGTGAAAGTGAGTAGTGGGGTTGCCGCTCAGTGGGACGGGGCGGACGATTCTCAGGGTGACATCACCGCCCTCGGGAAGGATGGCAAGTTGAATTGGTTGTGTTCAATCCCGCCCCAAGGCACGGTGAACCTTTCGCTGCAATGGGAAGTGCTAGCTCCTGCAAGTATCACTGTTAATGGTTTGTAGACTCGACTGATGGTTGTACTTGTATACGAAATTCCACGGTACTATGTGCGTTCCAAGGACTACTTACACGAAAGGGGAGAATCCTTGAAATGGCGACCCTAGTGACTATATTTCTTATAATCGAAAGGAGTATATGTAATGAGACCATTTTATTTGTTAACACGAGGAAACATCATCGGAAGTTACGTCCGTGTCGTTTAAGATCCACAAATAGTACATGAACAGAACCACATATTGCGAGTCTGCTATATGGCAACGTGTGCCGAGCACCATTTAGAGCCCAGTGATGGTAATGTTCGCGGCAGATTCCACTTCCCATTGCAAAGACACGTTTGTCGTGCTTTGCGGCGGAATCGAGCACAACCAGTTGAGCTTCCCGTCCTTCCCGAGGGCGGTGATGTCGCCCTGAGGATCGTCCGCCCCGTCCCACTGAGCAGCAACCCCGCTACTCACTTTCACTGGGGGCATCAGCGGGCGTTCCGCAGCGTCCTTCGCCTTGTCTGCATTGCCGAATGACAGCGCCACTGTATCGGTGCCGCTCGACGGAAGGGACAATGAAGGGCTGATGAGCTTCACAGTGATTTGGCTATCCTCGGAGATAGGAATGCGGTCCACGATTTTGAGATTGTCAACGGGCTTGGTCTTGGTGTTGGAAACAGTGATGCGTTGGTTGTAGCTATACTTTGAGTTCTTTGTATAGAATCCCGACTTCGAAATATTCTTAGAAAGAGGGTGATATGTAACGTCGATAGAGGGATCGACTCTGAGAGGGAGCTGTTAATGATCATATTCCTCTTTAATTGAGGAAATGACATACCCGAGTGAACAATCAAAGCTGCCTTGGGGCCCAACGGAGGGGATGTTTGACTTTGAGATGAAGCTCCCGTCGACATAAATGCTACCCTCGCCGGGGAGAAGAGTGTATTCAGAGGCGTTCTTGATCTTCGCTTTCAGATGCACCCTCTTATCGAGTTTCGGAACGACTATCCAAGACATCTCCGCACCAAGTTCCAGCTCAACAATCGTGACACTGTGGTTCTGTCCGTCTGTTGGAATAGTGATGAGACCTGGAACTTGGTAAGTGGCGCTCAGTGCTCCTTGGGAGACGATGTCCGCTTGGAACGCTCCGCGTGTTGTCTTGCGGGACAGACGGAAGCCCCCCGGGGCTGCGGAAGCATAGCTGGCCAAAGCAATGGGCGAAGGAGGGGCGGGAGCATAGACGGAGAGGGGCCACGAGGATAATGTTGGAATATGAGCGCCATACGTGGGTGCTACGGTTTCCAATGTTAAAGGAACATCTGTCCAGGACTGTCCAGAGTAGCAGATTAGTGATGAACGTAGGCAACAAGGGCATTACTTACCTCGCCAGTGGTCTGATGGATGATGGCCTTGTATGTGAGGACTACAGGCGTGTCTTTAGCCTGCATGTCTACGCGCACATCGTAGCCGGCTCTCCACGTAGCCTGGTGAACGGCTGGAAACTTATGTCAGTAAACGATAAACGGGAGCGCGAGCTATATCGAGGCTTACCATAAATCAGTGTTAATTCTACATCACCTTCCTCGTTAGCAAACAAGCCAATGGATGCAGTCAAACCGAGGTACAGCTTCCCAGGTCCGTCGGAGCCATCGAGCTTGTACTCAACGGTATCAACTTCGTCGGCTCCTGAAAGTCTCTTCTGCTCCGCTTCGATAGCCGCATCCGACGTGGTCAATTTATCCTCAAGCTCAAGTAGCTTTGAAGCAAGTCGCTCGCCTTCAGTCTCACAGTGTTGTAGCAACTGGCCTAGGTTCTCTGAGGGAACACGATCGGCAGAAACCGATGAGACGTAGGATCGCAATGCAGCAATTGACGCCTTGCATCGTTCTATGGCGTTTTCGACGAGCCGCTTCTCTTTCTGTAACTTCTTGAGCTCCTGCGAGGTAGTCGGTACGGGTGGAGTTGGAGTCGGGCCAGTGGAGACACCTTGAATGCTGGCAGGACCTCGTGCTTCAACCCTACAAGGAACTGATTAAGCATCAAGCCCAGACGACCATAGCCCTCTCTTGCTCACCTCAAGGAGTCTGAGTCCATAAGATCCGGCAATCCATTGATCTTCACCTGGTTTTGTCCCGTCTTAACCTTGAACTTGTAGAGCCGCGTAATTTCGGCAAGGTTGGTGTACACGCTGACTTTCAGGATTTTGCTAACATCGGCGGTACGAAGTTCCAAAACGTTGACGGCGTCGAAGCTTGGTGGTTGGTCTTGCATGTTGGTAATTCGAGGGGATGATTGGCGACAGCATTTTGCTCTCTAACCATTTTATAGCTGCCCCACGGACCCTTGAACTACGCCTCCTATCTTGTATGACTCTAGACAAACGCGGTGCGTGTCATTTCCTGTCAAAATGCACAGCCTTGAGCCTCTGGTATGCGACCGAATGGAAACGAGGAGGTCTATTATACATAGCCATACAGCAGAATAAATCTTCAACCCATAAAGGCCTCTTTAGCAGAGTTCAGTTTGTCTTTGATGTACCCGACGACTCCATTCTTCGCCTTCTTATCCCTCATCGCCTGCTCTACGACATCCCGCCTCTTCTGCAACGACTTGATTCGTTCTGCCATTCGAGCGAGTGCGTCCGCAGGAGCCCCTTCCTCCGTCATCTTCTTCTCGTGCATCTGCAGCAATAGAATGGCCTGCGAGATATATCCAACGAAGCTCCCTGACAGCGCCAGCTTGTTGTATTCCGAACAAATAGAACTAAGCTGATCTTCGTCGTCGGCCATGCTGATCTCTAATTTCTTGAGCTTCTCATCGATATTTTGCTTCATGACCAAGATACGATCCTCTTCAGAACTAGCTGCCAGGAACTTCTCTTTCGCAATCTTATCCTCGGTCGTCTCTATGTTCTCCTTCACCACCCACTTGTCGCGATAATGCTGATGGAGTTTCGAAGAATGGCCACATTCGTCGCAGATGTAGCCGCCGTCCGGACCGACGCGCTGCTTCCAGAAGGCATTGCAATCCCGTCCGAGCTTATCTCGGTCCAAGGTGAACGAGACGTTGCAATTCTCGTGGCAATTGTGGTAGCATTCGGAAGCGCAGCAAAGGGTATTGTGAACTTCCCCTGTCCCCTCGTGGACATGGAAAGGCTTGTTGATGATGGTCGTGTAGTTCACGTTGATCTTCTTGATCTACCAGAAGTCAAGATAATCAATAACATGCTCACTCGAGAGGCCATCAGATGTACTCACTTGCTTCTGGGTTTCCATCTCGTTTTGGAGTTTGATGAGCTCTGTCTTCTGCGCTTCCGTTTGAGTGATACGAGCAAGGACGTCGGAAATAGAGGCCTCGATCTTGTTCGACATGTTGTACAGATCGTTGATCTCCTTGACTGGCTGCACTTTCCTTTCATCCACCCATTTGAAGAAACTATTCAAAGTTTTCATGGTCTTCGCGTAAGTTGCGTGGACGGTCTCGCGCATGTCTTCCAAAATAAAATCCTCGGGCGGCTCCTCATCGTTTAAGCTTTTCTGGTATTTCACCCAACCAGCGAGGGGGTTGTCGATTGCCCAGAACTTCGTCTTGCGGACAGCAACGTCAAGGCCGTCCCGCTTGAAGTTGAACTGAAGGGAATTGGCGACCATGGTAAAGATGAAGGCCATATTGTCAACGATGGAGCTGGGGAACATCCCCGAGATGACCGTGATCGCGTATTTGGTAGGTATGGGCAATCGTTCTTGCGTGCCATTCGCCAGAATCAGGACGCAATCGATCGTTTCTGGGGTTTGAAGACTTGATTAACATCCATCTCGATAACTAAACGAATCAAGCGTGCTTACCTATCTGGTCCTTGATAGTTTCTGCGATGGCGGCTTTGTGAGCGTCGTCGAAGTCAGTCCCTCGAGTGTCCGCCAGGCCAGGGGTATCCAAAACATGCACCATATACCCGTTCGCACATTTAATGTGATAAAGCTTCGGCTTGTTAGTTTGACTTCCAGATCCGTTACCCCCAGCTTCGTTGTCCTTCTTATGCTCAACTTTGAAGTCCTCCATCACGCGTCCGGCACAGACGTTGGCAAGAAGATCCATGAACGCAGTCTTGCCGACGCCAGTCTCTCCGATTAGCAAGATTGTCAGTGAATCCTTCTTCCATGGCGTCAGGGTCATCTTGGAGTTGTCAACCCAAGGAGGGAAATCGGGCATCTTGCGCACGACTGGTGGCACTGGCCCTGGAGCGACTACTGGGGTTGGGGCGGGGGCTGGAGAAGGATTAGACGAGGGAGGCGCAGGAGTAGTGTCGGGCTTGGGTTGTGTGGCTGGAGCTGAGGGGTTGCAATCGGGTTTCGACGTTGGAGGGGTAGCGGCGTTTGATGGTGTTGGGATAGCTCCACCTTGCGCCAATTCAACAGGGAGCGAGGTAGTTAGTAGGCTGTTCGTAATACCAACGAAGACGTAGACATTCGTTAGTAAGAAATATAGGTGGATGCCAGCTGAAGGACTTACTCAGACATCGTGTCCTCTTGATGACGGCGACAAAGTTACGCTTCAGGTAGTTCGAAGAAAGGGAGCAAGGGTTCGAAGAATACTGAGAGAAGTCCTACCACTATCGCAGTATTTATCGAACGACACTCACAACGCTCCCAATGGTAACTGTTCTGGATTGCTGCGTAATCGACCTGAAGTCCTGAGCTTTGACACTGGGCCTTCATAGTTAGAACTAAATGCGGCAATAGGCACAGCGTGTGATCTCCCCAACGTGAATTTGGAACAATGCGATGCAGAGGTGCCATCGGAGAAGGTATTGGTCCGTACAGGGTCATTGTGTCTCGTTTCTCAACGTGCGGTTCATGAGGGTTCATGCCGCTTACTGTAGAATGGGAAAGTGCCTAATTCAAGAGATAGAACAGGACAGAACGAAGGGGTAGGTCGGAGTGTACCTCTCGAGGTACGCGTAAGTAGCCAGCGGCGAGATGGAAGTTTGTCAGTTGAGGACCTCCGAGAGGCACATCATCGATTGTGACACCTTGAGGTGTGACGCCAGGGGCAAGAGGTGTAACCGATCGCGTTGTGGCCTGGAATTGCGCTTCCGGAAGTAAATTTATGTCCCCGCAAACGATGATAGGCACGAGTGTTGCGTCCGATAGAGCTCTCGTGCACAAGGCCTTTGAAGTATTCCGCATCGACGTAGGATAGACCAAGGCACCAGTGTCCAATAAGCCAAAACTGCGAGGCACGAAGTAGGCCTTTGTTCTAAGGCCAGAACAACTCTTCATTGGCGGGCGACATGATTGGCGCGGGATACCGCATTCCTGTTCTGGTACTGGCCTAATGTACTTCGTATTTGAATGGGCCTTTCGTGCTGGGGTAGTCAATAGAACCGCTCCCTTAGTCTCGGGCACTCGCATACTTCATCACATACAGTTGACAGACGCCAGTACGAGACTCGTAGGTCGTCAACTTGCTTGTCGTTGCTCATACAGCTGACCTCGCCGTTCCAGAACTATGGGATTGAAGCAGAATGAATTCACCACGCCTGGATTGGGTCGAACGGCCTTCCTTGGGCAGCTTTACAACGGCAGCAGCGAGCAACTCTTGAATACCCAGCTTTTCGAGAAGGCGGCCCTCGAAGCTTCCATCCGCGAAGAGAATCACCCAAGCACCATGATCTCGTATTCCGACGTCAAGAGCCAGTCGGACCGTTCCAAATCGCTGAAGATTACGGCCGAGCTCGCTGTGTCCATCATGGGTGGCATGATATCCTTATCCGGCTCTGGTGAATACCTGGACGCGAGCAAGTCGAACGTCTCCTCCCACGAAGTCTCCGCGACGTGCATTGTACAGAAGAAGAACAAGCGCCTCGACATCGGCCAGTGCATCAAGCAACCGAAATGGGAGCAGGTCTCTGCCATGGGTGCCACCCACGTCGTGACAGCCATTCGATACGGTGGAACCTTGATCGCCAACATTGTCCAGAAGGATTCGACCTCAGAAAGTGGCAGAGTGATCAAAGGCAGCTTCAAGGCGTCGTTCATGGAGGGCATGGCAGGAAACTTCAGCGCGAGCGGGAAGGCGAGCGTGGACTCTGATGAGAAGACGAAGGAGTTGAACTCGAGTTGTGAATTTAAGGTTTATGGTGATTGGGCTTCAGCGGAGATGGAAATTCCAACCACCGTAGGCGGTGTCTTCGAAGTCATCAAGAAATGGCCGTCTCTCGTCGGCGACGGTGTTCCATGCACCCTCACCCTTACCCCGATAACCCAGTTCGTGGATGGATCGCCGGAGGCTTTGATGCTCTACGAGCTCGAGCAACATAAATTGCTGAGCCTGTGCCAGGCATACGACGAGTTCTTCCGCTTGGCTGGCCGACGCGCGAGGCTAGTGAGCTTGCTCGAAGGCGGGATAGGCGACTTCTGCCCTACTTTCTTGGACGAATGCCGTGATAGGAAGCTCGCTGTCGACAAGGCTATGGGGAAAGCCAGGGAGGAGCTCAGCAAGTTCCTCATCTCGGTGAGAAAGGAGGGAGCAGACAAGGTAGAGGGCGTTCAGGCATTCATAGATCGCATTACCACGGAGTTCAAGGATGGGATCAAAATCTGCACCAAAGATGAAGCGAAGCTGGAGCTCCTCGTCGCCATCAACTCTCTCACCCAAGCCCAGAAGGCTCCGTTGGCATCAATCAACGAGCTTCGAAACTCGATGGCCAAGGTCGGCGGAGGAACTGTTGGAGTGGTAATTATCCCCCCATCTCCGAATATCAATAGCGCAACGAACACGTTCAACTTATTGATCAAGAGCATTCGGTCTTGGCGCGAGGATGAGGATAAGAAAGACACAAACCCCGATGGCACAGCAGCAAAGACAAGTTTCTCCGCATTTTTTGCCGATCCTGCGTTCGATGCCGATTTCCGCGCTCTTGACGGACCTAAACGCGCACTTACGAAGGGCCTTGAGGAGGCCCAGAAGAGCGGGGAATCGAGGTTTATTCATTACAGCCTATTGCCACACCAGCCTGTGCAGAAGGAGTACGACTGGAGTCTCCTCAACGACGAAGGCTGGGGGTTCCTTACCAACCAGTCGGAGGGCCACTACTACGTTGGTCAAGTACGATCTGGAAAGCGACACGGGCGTGGTACAATCACGTACGCCGATGAATCAGTTTACTCCGGCGATTGGTGGGAGGATGCACGGCACGGCGAAGGGAAATTGGTTAATGCTGATGGTTCGGAAGAGGCGAACGGGGTCTTTATCAACGACATCTACCAGGTCGACGGCGTGGTAGTGAAGATGACGATCGTCCTGAAGAATAACGTCCCCAAGGTTTCGTACAAACTCCCCCTGCGAAAATACGACGCAACGCCTTCGCATATTCTACGGATAGGAGAAATGCTTGGCTGGAAGGACGAAAATGAATTCCGCGTGGAAGTAATCCCTAAGGGCAAACCTGCGGCGATGAAGTTGAAGGTCAGAGGGAAGCGGTTAGAACCCGGTCAGGATGATAGCCTAAAGGTCACGCCCTGGCCTTTGGACCAGGGCGTTGTCGAGGTCAAGGCGTTCGTACGATAGATACCTTACATGCACACGTATCCGCAACAAGTAAACAAAGTCTTAATTCTGCAAACAGACGTGATCTGCAGCGCTTCTTGCTTCTCAGTGATCAAAGTCAAGTTCGTTCCTTCCCTTCCTTGGTTCTTTACTTCCTGATACCCCACCGACTTTCAACCGAACGCGTAATGACTTCATTCGCCTAATTTGACGCGCCTGGTCGCCCCTTGTTGCGGGTTGTACCAGATGACCACGCACATTCCGACGTCTTTCCGTTAGGTGACTCGGGTGAAAGCCGGCTTTTCTACGAACGCCTTCTCGACATAAGCAAAATGCAAGGGAAATCGTATAAAAGGCCCATGGAATTTAGCACAAGTCCTCACCAGGCCATCTCTACTCCTCCAGATTTAGGATGTTCAAGTTCTCCACCCTTCTCGGGCTCGTCGCTCTCGTACCGGCTTTCACTCTCGCTGTTGGAGAGTGGGGACAATGCGGTGGCATTAACTACAGTAAGTTTTTATTTGTTATACTGGTCGTGGTGAATCGCGTTCTGATTTCCTCTTACAGCTGGTTCTACCACTTGTGATGCTGGATTGGTCTGCAATGTGATCAACGATTATTATCACCAGTGCCTGTGAGTATTCAAGAAACTTTAAGCCACTGCTGCCAACTCAAAGAAATACAGCCGCGGTGGAACTGTCGCACCTCCAACGTCCTCGTCATCCTCATCTGGACCCTCAGTACCCCCGACCTCAACCAGCACTTCCTCCGGTCCTCAGCCCACCCCAGACGCAGGCAACCCCTACATTGGCTACGACGTAAGTCACGTCCTCTGGTGTCAGTGACTTCACTGAATGTTGTTCCAATAGATCTATCTCAGCCCTTACTACGCTGATGAAGTTGCCGCTGCCGTCTCCGCCATTAGCAACCCTGCCCTCGCTGCTAAGGCTGCCTCAGTCGCCAACATCCCCACCTTCATTTGGTTCGACGTCGTCGCCAAGGTCCCCACTTTGGGCACGTACTTGGCTGATGCCCTCTCCATTCAACAAAGTACTGGCCGCAACCAATTGGTCCAAATTGTCGTTTACGACCTGCCCGACCGTGACTGCGCCGCTTTGGCTTCCAATGGTGAATTTTCCATTGCCAACAACGGTCTCGCCAACTACAAGAACTACGTCGACCAGATTGTTGCCCAGATCGCCCGTACGTGTTGCCCCCTTGTTACTTCTGCTATTACTGATCTAGCTTGCCTCTCAGAGTACCCTCAAATCCGCGTTGTTGCTGTTGTCGAACCCGATTCATTGGCCAACATGGTCACCAACTTGAACGTTGCTAAGTGTGCCGGTGCACAGGCCGCTTATACCGAGGGTGTCACCTATGCTCTCCAGAAACTCAACACTGTCGGTGTCTACTCCTACGTCGATGCTGGCCACGCTGGATGGCTCGGATGGCCCGCCAACTTGGGCCCCGCTGCTCAATTGTTCGCTAACCTCTACACTAACGCCGGATCCCCCTCCTTCTTCCGTGGTCTCGCTACCAACGTTGCCAACTACAACCTCTTGAACGCTCCTTCCCCGGACCCAGTTACCAGTCCCAATGCCAACTACGATGAGATCCACTACATCAACGTCAGTGATTGTTTCGTGTTAATTTGGACGTCTCTAACGATTTGTATCATAGGCCCTCGCTCCTGAACTCTCTTCCCGTGGCTTCCCCGCTCACTTCATCGTCGACCAAGGTCGGTCTGCTGTCCAAGGCATCCGCGGAGCTTGGGGTGACTGGTAAGTTGCGATCCCACTCAATCACCACCTCGTATTGATTCCGTCTCAGGTGCAACGTCGACAACGCCGGGTTCGGTACTCGCCCCACCACCAGCACTGGCTCCTCGCTCATCGATGCCATCGTCTGGGTCAAGCCTGGAGGAGAATCCGATGGAACCTCTGACACTTCCGCCGTTCGCTACGACGGTCACTGTGGTCTTGCCTCTGCCAAGAAGCCCGCTCCCGAAGCTGGTACCTGGTTCCAGGTAAGAGCCTCCCATACCATCAAATGGCTTCCGTGTATTCACATTCTTCTTTCCAGGCTTACTTCGAAATGCTGGTTGCCAACGCCGTCCCTGCTTTGTAAATACCTAAAACTTTTGTATACCTCTGTAAAAAGGTCTTTGAAAGACCGTGATTCTATGTTTATTACCACTAATGTATCGTTGAATATACGCACACAGTCGTTCATTCCGTACTGAATAAAGCCGCGCTTTCCACATACATTCCAGTCCGCATAAACTCCCCATGTGAATGCTCCGTTAATTATGCACGTATAGGTGCCGAGGTCATACCACCAACTAGGAAGAAGTCTAAAACTTACGGATTCAGTATGGATCATCCTATGACAATCGGTACCGAGAAAAGGACACGACTACCGCTCACCGCAATTGACTACTATCGAACGTCGGGGAAATAGACTCGATACCGGTATCCAAATAATCGACGTTCACTACGTCTGACTGCCAGCGAAAGGTCTAAAAAGGTCATGTGTGGTAGAGTTCGGTACTGCTAGGTACGGGTCAGCCTACAATACTCCCGATGAATGCTTGTATTGCGAGGTTGCTTTGAGACTCGGGGGCTGTTGTGAGAAGTTGAGGAAGTACTAGGGAGAACCTATAGCATCCACCGACGTGTCGCCACAAGACATTCGACTTCGCGGCTGACTACAAGACAAGCCCCGCAAGTCGGTGTTAAGCATGCCCAGATCAGTTGGAGTGGGAGCCATAACCAAGTCACGGAACGTTTAAACAAGTGCCAAGATCGGCGGCACATGTATATAGAAGTCGATGAAGGAAAACCGGTTAAAACTGGCGATTGTGATGTATTTGTGGTAATAGATGCATTATCCTGGTAAATGGACGGATACATAGGCTCAAAAGCTTGCGAGCTACTAGTTTAGCGTCCGAGGTGAATATACTGCGACATATGAACCGTTAAAGGAGCCCTCCTTTACAGACAGCCACCTCCCAAGTCGGTGCTCCTGCCCCACGCCAACGATGAGTAGTATTGACTCGGGTACACCAATTTTATTTTTTGACAGACGGGTAGCCGTTACCTGCTCGTCCGGTTGCGATGATGATTGCGATGCTAGCCATGAAGTACTCGATAGGAACCCTTTGGGCGGTGAGAGAAGTTGAAGAGAGTTGATGACGCCTGGAAGAGACAGTTTGCCAGCAAGCTCGAAGGATTTGAGTTTTGGGTCGAGCTTCCATATGCGTATGTCGCCATCCCAGGATCCTGGTGTGCAGTCAGCCTAAGGTAAGCAAGTTAATGGTACGGCATGGTGGAAGTTACCTGACGCAAATATATCTGAATATCGCAGACTTGCCAAAGCGGTCACCCAACGAGGTGTTTGTATGACTCCTTCAGTTTCCGATTGCGCCTCGTTGAGTCCGTGGGCGAGAGGTTGAGTGAATATCGGCTTCTTTTTCGTAGTACTCCACAGACTTATCGAGCTGCAAACCAATTGAAACATGGATGCAGACGATGGTGGGTTTGGTACGTACCCGCTATCACCGCCACTAACGAAAGTCGACTCGTCAATCATGGCTATGCATTCTAAGCTGGCCTCGATGAACTTCTGGGCTTCGTTTCCTTTTCGTTTCGTAGAACGTCCGTCAACGTCCATCGTGTTGTCCTCCCCATCATCATCACCCCGTAACCCGCCCTCTAGCATCTCTCTGACCTTACTCCTTCCGCCACCTCTAAACACTAGCTGCGTCTCGTCGACAATCTTCCAGAACCTCGCCGTCTTATCCCTAGCACCCACACTAACACAAGTCTCCAAGCGAAGAGCGTCGACGGAAAGAACGTGGTCTTGATGACCATACAAGGTCTCGACATACCCCATTACAGATGGTGTGAGATCGAAGACTTTTAACGTGCGATCAAAAGAGCCTGAATAAAGTTGATGTGTCGCTTTGCGAAAAGATAATGACTACAGAGGTGTTAACGATAGTTCCCATTCGTACCGAATGAAAAGAGCTCACGGATACAGCATCTCTGTGGCACATTGGGCCAGTAAAACATTTTATCCACTCGGCCTTCTCAGCGTCCCAGACGACCACCCTCCTATCTCTTCCTCCACTCACTAGGTATTTTCCGTCGGAACTGAGGGCCAGGGCAAGCACCTCATCCGTGTGCCCTTTAACATCGCCCGCTGGCGGAGCCTTACCCTTTCCCTTCCCATTAGAGCGCACCTTAAACAGAGTAGCTAGCTTCTTCCCTGTCGTCATGTCCCACTTAATTATGTGACCCTCTTTTCCGGACGTGAACAGGTACCTCGCAGATTCGGCAGCGACGGCGGATGTTACAGACAAACGATGGCCTCTCGTTTTCATGGATGACTGTGGAGGGTCTTCGAAGTTGAACTGAGAGGTTTAGTATAACCATTGATGGATATGCCGGTACACTCACAGAATTCGCGATAAACTGATGCACCTTTCCAGAGTGCTCTAATACGTCTTGTCTCAACCTCGCGGATATCAATTCCTTGTCGATTTCCTTCGCATCAAATTCACCATCAGCTAATGATCAATGTCAATGACAGTTTCATGAAGTACAATACAAGTGAGTACTCACCGAGGCCCTTTTTGACCGACTCGAGGTACAGCTGGGCCAGCCTAAGCCTCTTGTCTGCTGGAGTCTCATCCGCGTACTCGTCGCCGCTGTGCGCTTCTTCGGATGCTGCACGCAAGTCCATATCATCGATTCCTCCCCCGTCTGATTCATCGGTTCGGTCAGAGTGCAGCTCTTCATCCTGCCTCTTCTTTTGCTTGCCGCCGTTCACCTTCGACGGACCATTGACGCGTTTGCCTCTTGAGTGGGCATCTGGTTTTGCTTGTTTCTTCGCAGGACGCGAGGACCTATCTGCGCCGCCAACAGACTGTGTCCTTTTCCGCTTCCGTGGTTTTGTAGACGAGAAGAATGCGTCTGGCATTATTGGTATTAGGAGGTCTCAAAAATTTTGGTGGTGATCGAAGACTGTATCTGACTGTGGGAACAACTTTAAAACAAGCGTAAATTGGACTTCAAATATTTCTGCGTTTCATCAGCTACACTAGTGCCCAATTGTCCATACCCTTGACACCAATGCGCCAGTGAACGGTGTCTATGAAAAAACTTTCTTGTTAGTTTGCCTTCCAAATCGAAGTGGCTAACAGTGTGGCTCAAGTTTGTGATCTCTGCCGAACCGGAGCTTACCCAACTTTCCCTGATCAGCACTCTGTCTGAACCATGGTTTGGCCTGCCCGGGTTGTACGCGTAGCGTCGTCGTCGGCGCGAAATTCCAGTAGAAAATATGCGACGGCGTCCAACTTCGTCAATATCGTGGAAGTGGGACCTCGTGATGGGCTGCAGAACGAGAAGGGGACCATTCCAGTCGACGTGAAAGTGGAACTGATCAATAGGCTGTCGCGTGCTGGTCTGAAGACCATAGAAGCGGGGAGCTTCGTGAGTCCGAAATGGGTGCCGCAGGTGTGTCAATATCCGAGCGTAGCATGAGAGCAGGTACTTATATCGAGGATGGCAGATGGCCGGGACAGCAGAAGTTCTGTCAGGAATACAACAAAGAGAAGGAAACCACTACCCCGTGCTCGTGCCCAACCAGAAAGGCCTGGATAACCTCTTATCTCTTCCCCGTCTCACGGACGAAATCGCCATCTTCACTGCAGCCACTGATGCCTTTACCAAGGCGAACCTCAACACGACTACTGCAGAGTCTCTTGTTCGTCTTCGGCCGGTCACCGAACAAGCCATCAAGAATGGGCTGAGAGTCCGAGGCTATGTCAGTGTTGTGATCGCTTGCCCGTATTCTGGCAAGACGGATTACGGCAAGGTACGGGAAGTGGCGAAAGAACTCTTGAACATGGGTTGTTACGAAGTCAGCCTGGGGGATACTGTGGGCATGGGCACACCAGACGAAGTTGCTGAGATGATTGAGGAGGTCAAGAAGAGTGTTCCCGTCGAAAAGTTAGCTGTACGTTTCTTATTATCACTGTCAACTTACGCACCACTCATACAACATAGGGTCATGTGAGCTTTTTTGCCAATTAATGCATAGCGGCAAGCTCTGAACACGAGATTTTTGTCCAGTTCCATGACACCTACGGAACCGCAATAGCAAATGTCATCGCTGCTTTGTCGCAAGGCATACGCACCATTGACTCTTCCGTGGGTGGTTTAGGCGGGTGCCCATACTCGCCTGGCGCCACGGGGAACGTCGCGACAGAGGATGTTCTATATGCCTTGCAAGGCTCTCAATACCACGTCGTCGGCTCGCACGGGTCTAGCGGGGGTGTCAACCTAGATGAAGTCGTAGATATTGGTTGGTGGATAAGCGAAAAGCTAGGCCGAGAAAGCGTTAGTCGTGCTGGGAGAGCAATTAGGGCCAAGAAACTGAGGGAAGCAGCCATAGCAGCAAAGAGGGAGGCAAAGTTATAAGAAGTGAGTAGTCCACACCTTTAGACCACTTGCGCTGATGCAGAAAAAGTATTATAAGTAGGCTCGAGTAAATTAAATTTGAGCTTGTGTCATATCATACTGTGCTCGAGAGACAGGCTTCAACACTGTCCTCTGCAGTCAGCTACAGTCGAAAGAAGGTGCCAGCGTATCCGGCATGCTCAGGTTCGCCGTTACAGCTGTTTGGCTGCATCGTCTGTTATTGCTCTTGAACAGCTTGGCTCTGTAGTATCTTAACCCCTAAATCACTTTTGGGTGGCGGTCGAGAAATGGATCAGTACCGCCACCATCTAGGTTGCGGTTCGTCAGCTTCCTTATTTCTTAGAAAGGCTGCAGCCAAGGTACGCCAGTGTCCGATTCAAAATCAATAACCACGTTCTCTGTCTAGCTCCGGCCTGGATCAGAAAGAGGGGTATATGACGGCACACGACAATCCAAAATGCCTCTCCCCACTTCTATCCCCCAATTACCCTCAAATCCACTAAAATGCGCCAGCTCACACCAGAGGCGCTGAATCCCGCGATTCTCAATGTACAGTATGCCGTCCGCGGAGAGTTGGCTATCAGAGCAGAGGAGCTTCGAGTCCAGCTAAAAGGAGAGAATCATGGTCTCCCCTTCGACAAGGTCATCTCCTCGAACATTGGCAACCCTCAGCAAAAGGGACTGGATCAACCACCTATTACTTTTACAAGACAGGTATGCACGTTGGCGCCTTCATCACGAAACGATGAGATATCGTGTTTTACAGGTCGCTGCGTTGATGGAATGGCCAGCTTTGGCAGACATCGCGCCAGATGCTTTCCCGAAAGACGTAGTCGCTCGCGCAAAAGAGCTGCACGAGGCTATCGGATCAATAGGCGCGTACTCCCATAGTCAAGGAGTTCCCTTTATCAGAGAGAATGTGGCCAAATTCATTGAAGGTGCGTCCCAATACTTCGTGCTCGTGTGATGTCCTCATTCTGTCCGTAGAACGCGATGGCTTCCCCTCAGATCCGAATCACATTTTCCTAACCGGCGGTGCTTCAGCAGGTGTCAGCCTGTTGATCTCCATGTTAATCTCCGTACCCCATAAATCCGGCGTCTTGATTCCGATACCCCAGTATCCGCTTTATACCGCAACCCTCGCTCGGTTCAACGGTGTACCGCTTCCCTTCCATCTCAACGAAGCAGCTGACTGGGCCACATCAATCCACGACATTGAAGCAGCTATCGAGAAGGCGCACCGTGAAGGTGTCACAGCCAAAGCATTGGTAATAATCAACCCCGGCAACCCTACGGGTGCGTTACTTGACGAAGACACGCAGATCGAGTTGGTCAAACTGTGCGAGAAGCACTCACTCGTCTTGCTAGCCGATGAAGTATACCAAGTAAACCTCCATAAACCGACAACCCACCCGTTTATCTCTTTCAAAAAGATTGTATCTCAAATACAATCACCCGTCCCCCTCGTATCACTCCACTCTATCTCGAAGGGTGTTTCAGGCGAATGCGGCCGTCGAGGAGGGTATTTCGAATGCACCAATTTCCCAGCCAACATACTCGATCTTATCTACAAAATGGTGTCCGTGAACCTATGCCCACCTTTATCCGGGCAGATTGGCGTAGACACGATGATTCGACCGCCTAACCCTGGCGAGGAGTCGTACGATTTATGGAAGAAAGAGACGGATGAAATCCACGCGACTCTTGCCCACCGCACCAAAACGATGTCAGGACGACTCAACGCTCTCCCTGGTGTATCATGTGTCGATTCCCCCGGTGCTCTCTACCTGTATCCCCAGATTAGATTGCCGGACGAGGCCATTGAAGCTGCACGGGAGGCAGGAAAGGAGCCAGATGCGTTTTATGCGCTTCAATTGCTCCATGACACGGGGATTTGTGTAGTTCCTGGAAGCGGGTTTGGCCAGAAGCAGGGTGAATGGCATTACAGGCTGACATGTCTTTGCCCCGGAGTGGAGGATTATGTTCGCAAATTGGAGAAATTTCACGAAAAGTTCTTACAGCGGTATAGTGGTGCGAACTGACGAATCCTTGCACCAGTCCAGCTGATTTTCTATGTTACGCTATATCCCGAGCCCTCTGATTGTACCAATATGCTTCGTGTATTACTAGCCATTCTCGTTGATTTTCATCAACACCTGATGATGTAAACGCCCTCTTGTCACTACACCATTCACAAGGCACCATGGTAATGGTAACCACTGCGCTTCCCGTGGTACGTCAGTGTGGCCACTCCCAAAGAAACTTCGAACACTGGGTATGCGGCTCGCCACTATTTGCATGGCCAGGTACGAGGGCCTTGTGAAGTCATCAAACCGCGTCGTCTTCCTGTAGCGTAACCGATCCGGAGGCGTGATTTCTAAGTCATAAAGCGGCCAACCATTATATTGTCGATGTGCCATTTCGGCAACAAAAGACTCCTTTCGGTCTATGTCAGAGAATACAAGAGGTAGTTGGAGGGAGGACAACACACGATGTTCCACAATTTGTCCCTGGGTTTTGGCAAGGATATCACTGTGACGATGAGTGTGTGTAGGTTCGGGAAGGCCTCTGATAGATGGTCGAAGGTTTCCGCGTTCAAGGCTTCGCAATGGAACGAAAGACGCCGTATGCGATTTCCACCTGACTCTCTGAACACATCGCAAAAGAAAGCCACATGGTCCATCTTCATGTAAGGATCATTTATTTCCAGGCAACTGAGCATGGGGAAGTTGGCACCGGACCAAAGTCGTTGAAACGGGATAGTAACGGGACCACCCCATTTGCACCAATTCCACGCGATAGAAAGGGTACGCAGTGAGGGGAGCTGGAGGGCCGCGACGCCGACCGGTGGACCCCCGTCAGGGTGAGAGAATTCTAAATTCAATTCCTCAAGGCTCCCCCCGTGGGCATTCAAGAATGTCGTCACTTCGGAGCCTGTGGTGTTCCAAACAGCCAGATCCGCACGTTTAAGTTTTGGGAAAACATCTACAGAAGGCGGGGGTTAGAGCTGTACATCCCAGTCAAGCGCAAAAACATACGCAGGATGGGGAACGACCTATGGATCGAACTTGAGAAATCTATGAAGCAGAAGTTTGATTTCCATGCAAACGTCTCCAACGACTGGGAGGCCGTATTTATCAGTTCGGTTAACCCGCGCACCTCGGTCACCCGGAAGCCTCGTAACTCGATGTACAGATGTTTTATCCCAAGTATACTGGAGAAAGTCGAAGGGAGCAAGTGTGCGTCGTCGGGGCAGATATAGATAGACAATGTGTCTACCCGACCGGAGAGTAGCGACCAAACCTCATGCACAGACAAATATTGTCTGGTGTCATGGGCGCGAGTAAAGTCAAAGCATACAGCTTTTAGGTCGTGCATATTTCTTATCGCGTCTAGCAAGAGTTTCTGGACGCTGGTAACGGACTTCGTGGTCAAAGCTGCAGGATATTTTCCGGGAAGACTAAACAAGCGTCGAAATTGGTTTCTGAGCCGCTGAAACCGCGTCAATCTCGCCAAGGTCTCAAATGCTGAGATATTAACCTCGAGATCTTGAACACGTCCTACGGCTGAAGCCGTGTCCCTGTGAAGGCATAAGCGTTGTAATTTGGATCATTGAAGCATTGGTTTCCCTACGCACCGCATCATTTGAAGTTTTGCGACTGTGTATTGCGAAAGCTGGTGCACCTGCAAGGTCTTGTACCAGGCATTCAAGGAGATCTGACACAGCGCCCTGTTGACACTGGACAATGTCTTCAGTTCGACATTAGATAGATAGGATGCAATGCAAGCCCATATCTCGAAGGGGAGCGTTGGCGGCATACGCAAAGCCCGGTGGTATCCCTGCACCCCTTGAGAACGCAGTGGGATCGGAGTGAGTTCTGGCGTCTCTTTGACATCTCTTAGCCTAGCGTCGGTATTCCCACGACCGATCAGGTAACTTACAACAACGAAAGGCTGGGACCAGAATTGAGATACTAGTTCAAATATTAACATAAAATAGTCATACACTTCCATCTTTCAGCTCAAATCAGTTGCGAAACGAAACAGTACAGAATATTGTACACCAAGTGACAAGGGGATGAAGCATTCGCCATTCCTTTTGCATCCTCTGGTGCATGCATGTGGCCGCTCCCACGGAAACTGCGAACACTAGGTATACGGCTCGCCGCAATTTCCATGACGCGGTATGAAGCCCATAGAAAGTGAGCAGGCATGGCTACTACCGGATTTATTGGTGTTCAAGACCTTGAAATATGCTGCGGGATACTCGAGGTCTTGTGCAGGTCCAAGTCGACGCGGTTTCGATCACTCAGAAACCAATTTCGACATATGTGGGCCTTTTCAGTAAAGACCCTGCGGCACTGACCCCCAAATCTATTGCCAGCGTCCAAAAGCTCCTGCTGGGAGGGATAAATAATATGCACGGCCTAAGGTCTGTCTTATTTGACCTCCACCCCACCGATGGACTTGTCGAACGATACTTGCCTATGGCGGGCCAAATCTGGTCGCTGCTATCTGGTCGCGTTGACTCTCTATCTATCCGTATTCAGGCGGGACATATATACGTTCACCCGACATTCCTCGACGTACATGGTATCAAGCATCTGTCCGTCTCGCTGCAAGGTACGAGGGCGAGGCGCGTGGATTGGCCAACCTAATAAACACCGCATCGAAGTCATTAGAGTCTCTTCGCTTACAGATGTTGGCTATATCTACCTCAAGTTCAGTCCATACGATGCTCACCGGTCTCCCTATGTGTCTACGGCGATGTTCAATGCGTTCTCTATTTACCTACCTTTCACAGATCGCCTTTCCAGGCTCAAACACGTCAGTCTCTCTGTATACGGCACCATTAGATCCGATGTAGCCCAATTTCTGAATGCGCACGGGGAGAATATCGAGGGACTGAAATCATTAGTTCGCCGCACTGCTGGGGGTGCGCCATTCGGTATTGCGACCCTCCATATCCCCTCGTTACGCAGGCTCTCCGTTGCTTGGGACCCATTCGACTGGGGCGATAGCTTGAACAATCCATTTCAACAAATTTGGGCCGTCGCCGACTTCCCCATGCTTGATTGCATAGAAATAAGCGGCTTCTTCATAGACGTGGACCACGTAGCGTCATTTTGCAAAACGTTCAAACGCCCTGGAGGGAATCTCGTACGACGTCTTGAGCTCACTTGCCGAACCTTGAATGCCGAAAGCTTTGATCACCTATCAGACGCCTTCCCCAACCCACACAGTCTTATCCTTTCGACAATATTCTTGTCAAATTCGAACTGCTCAGCTCTTAGTGATTGGGATATTGTACGTCATTCTACCATTCAACCATGACACGTTTTGATATTCGTTAGGAGTCCTTCAACGCCGAAATGGAACATCGAGAATATCCGGCTTGGACGCTTTATGACTTGAAAACACGCCCGCGAGTGGTCCGTTTGAGATGCCGGCGCACTTCCTACGGCTCTCGTACCAGGTCATGCGAATAGCGGCGAGCCATATACCAAGTGTTCGTAGTTTTTGCAGCAGCGGTGACATGAATGTGCCAGAGGATGCTCCATAAATGGCTGAGAAATCTGAAGCGAGTCTGGTGTCGAATTATTCAGATTGGAGCTTGTACGCACGCCTTGTATAAATTGTATCAAGTGAGCGCAGTCGACTCGTCATAGAGGAATGGTGTATCACTTACGGTGCCGGACCGATCAAGTGACATCGATAACTTGGAAGTAAGTGAGTAAGTAAACGGCCTAGTGCTTTTGGGCCTCGTGACATTCGTCTCCACGGAGTGAGGTCGCCGCGTTCCACCACGATGAACTCGAATCCGCGGGGGCTTCCAACGCGGGGGCTTCCAAGTCCGATCAACGGAATGAGGATCGGTCAATCCATGGATAGGGACAGAATACTCATCATGCCTCGTGTGCTTCGTGCAGCACCGAGCAGACGTCGTCCCTCCTTCTCCAATGCAGCGTTGTGCTATTCTCGGTGTCGAACCAAAGATCGGTGCACTTATAGCAATCACACCTGCTCGCAGGTTTGATTTAGGCCACATCGTGGATGCAGATAATCCATACCGTGAAGCGCAAGGCTGGTTCGAGATTTTGAGAAGGTGGTATATTTAGCTCTTCTGGGGTAGGAAGCAGCCTCACCCTTGCAATGCAGGCAGTGGCGTTCCTATTGACCCCTTGACGATGGTTCAGAATAGCCCTACGATGACAATTAGAAGTTCATTGCACTATTCCTGTGGCACCAAGAATACCTGCCTCGAACCACATGCTTTAAGAATAGATGCAGCAGTGCAACTATAGTACGATGACCGGTGGAATTGAGTCAGGTAGCCGTTGGGAGACTGATCGAGAGAAGCACAATGGCCGTAGGATGTTCTGTGGGGCGGCCACGAGTGTCGAAGGCGAGGCAGTCAGTGTGGTTATGCTGTCAAGACGGGCGAAAATCGGTACAATACGTGTTCGAGAAGCGGTGTCAACTGGTATCTCGTCACAAAGGGTGAATTACCACCGCCGAGTGAGCAGGACAATCTGTTTCATGCTGTAGATGTGCTGGGTTCGAAGTAAGGAGGGGCTATTTTCAGCGGAGAGGATTTCTTAGCACGTTGACCGATAGTATAACCGACAGACCGAAGAAGTTAGGCCGCGTCTACCCGGGACAGGGGAGTTGTGGTGGCCGACGCAAGTAACAGAATGGGTAGAATTCGAAGCTGATAGGCGTGGATCAGTGCAAGCCGCCTCCTTGCTCCTAGCGGTCATCATCATACCTGCTGACTATACACCGTGCAGGTCTACAAGAAGCCAGGTATTCAATATTCAGCTCTTCGATGGTTTCCTCGAGATGCCAGTAGAGAGATCTCGTCTGCAACCAAGTACTTGCCGTCCGCTGGCCTGCAACACAACCAGACACGCGCAAGTTCGTAGCACCGAAACGAGGGGGGTTGATTGAGCGAGGTACGGTCGCCCACATCTATTTAGCACATACCATGTACCAACACACAGCATGGAGGCCAATCAATTATCTATCGGTAGCAAGGTTACTATTATTGACATTCTATAGCACAATTACCTCAAAGTTCAGAGCACAGCATCAATAAACAGCAGCTAGACACAGGCCGTGGAGTGTGGGAATTTGGTGACTACTAAACGGCGAAGACCGAGAGGATAGAAGAAGCTTCGGAAAGTGCCTGTCAGATGTGACGTCGAGAAGAGACGCTCTGTTGTAGTAGCAAGTGTACGTGCTTTCTGTGGTCGCTGGGAAGCCTCGTTGAGCGGAGAAGTTATTGCGAAGGCGCGGTGGAGAAACCTAGGGCTTGGAATCGATTAACAATAGTCTGATAGCATCAAGCTGACCTTCGTAGCCGTAAAGCGCAGTAGAACGACGCGCGGAGCATCTAGGTCGGAGTGATATTGCTGTGCTCTAAGGAAAGTCATTAGGAATAGATACCGGAGTTTGAGATGCTCTCTGGTATAAGCCTATTTGGCTTATTCTGAATCTACGAACGTGGCGTGATGGAACCTGTCGCTGGATCATATGTCCGCGCACGCTACTCGCCTGCAGTTCACGATACGACGATGGGAGTGTCTACAAATGGCGGGATTGCTGCGGATGACGAAACCCACGAGGACGATCGTGGTCGTCGCTTTGGGGAGCTATTGAAAGGTCTGGGATTTGAACAGTGGCGACCCGTGGCGAAAAGCGCGCATCGTGCATATCAGTGTACCGAGAGGAGTATTCGCTGGGGGGATGATAAGGCGAATAGATACCCGAATATGTGAGACAGCCAGTGGTCTACGGTGGGACCATTTTGAAAGTCACTGAATTCGATAAGAAGGAAATACTTGTGCAATCCGAGTACCTCGCAGAAGAAGTGGCTTCGATAGGCCACTGTTCTTGGGCATGTGGTCTCTACACGAAAGCTGTAAAGCCCTATATTGGAGCTTATGTCGAGCGACCCGCAGATCGACCGCAATGTAGAAGTGGTCGTCGTCGGACCGCAGAGATCGTGGTAGTTTTCAAGTCGGATCTTCTGTAACGTATGCCTGCACTGTGGCTCAATCACGCCTCTCTTGTCTTCTGGAAGGGGCAAGTGCTTTCTTCCGAGAACGTGGGGTCGTAGTGGACGCCTGTTTGGCCTGCGCATTGCCTCCTGGTCCGTGCGTTGAGGACATCTAGCTTTAAGAGTTCACGGCAGTCCTGGGCAAGATTTAGAGTACTTATCCATCGATTTTACAGATGGCAGCTCACATATTTTACGAGTTCATCTTTGCCGTCGTCGCCCAATAACAATAGGTTCGTCGTCGCTGGCGAACCCCTCGCCGTCGTAAGCGTCGAATCCCGCAATATCCATTAACCCCGAATTTGGCTTGTGTATCAATATGGTCGGCTCTTTCTTGCTTACCACAATCCCCGAGACGCCTTATTAACGATGTGCACTACGCAGGTTCTGGTCGATAACAAAAAATATGCCTGGTAAGCGCTGAGCTGGTTGTCGAAGGTGGTGGTTGCTGACAAGAAGCGATTCGATCAGTGAAACGTGCATAAAGGGACATCGGTCGTCGTCGTGCCAGCACACTGACCGACCGCTGTTCGAAATCAAGAGAAAGGGCCGCCCTGTCACCCAGTGCGAGCATTGCAGAGAGCTACGAAAAACGAAACAAGTCCATGTCAAATGCATCTGTGAGAAGGATGATATTCTCTCGGATACCCCATCACCCCCATCTACCTCACCCCCCGTATCGGCACCCCTACCCAGAAAAAAAGGTGTGTGTCGCTATCACTTTGATTTACCAACGGGTGGGCTTAGCCGTAAGGCGCGTTCTCAATTTTCTAGGCAAAACAAAGGTGCCAGACAGCGCCGCGTTTCCGCATGGCTTACCAGAACAAGCCTTGGAAGCGACGGTCGCGCCCCATTCTTCCTCTGAGAGCGTCTCTTCCGACTCTGACCATGGCGGTAGGCATCAGTTCACTTGTTTCAGCATCGTATCCAGCGTATAGTTAAATGCTGAACGATGCCTGATAGGGAGCTGCTCGTGTAAAACTGGCGGTGAATGCCACTGCTGTACCCCTCGAAAGAGCGCTCCCAGGAAGCCGGGTCCCCCGAAACACCACGGTCCTGCTGCGGCGTCAACATCACGCGTGAAGGAGCGCCCAGCCGCTAGGCATACTACAGGTAACCCTTCAGCGCACATGCAGTCCCAGATCATGGCGCGGATAGCGGAACTACGCCCCGTTCTCCCCAAGCCATCGCCCCACGAGCACCATACGACTGTTGCAGACGCCGGCCCCGTCCATCACCCTTCGACTGGTATTCCACACGCCAGCCGACATCATGGACATGCATATAGTCCCTATAACCGAACCTACGAGGGCTTACATAGCAACATGGGAAGCGACTCGTATAGCGTCGCTCAAAATAACCTAGGTACTCTATCTGATCCCCAATTGCCCGAAGGTTTCGGTTCCCAGTTGACGTCCCAAGCACTACAATTCGCTACTGGGTGGACCGATACTTTCGCCCAGAATGTGGACAATGATGGCCTTTCATTCCCATCTGCATGTGGATGCGGAGACAATTGCCTCTGCCCAGGCTGCCTTGAGCACAATCCCTCTCCCCATCGTGCACCGTCCCCTTCGGCGTTCGCCCACTGCACTAATCCTGGGGCTTGCTCCAGCTGCTTGGACTGCACCATACTGTCTCTCCCGGCTTCCATTCCCCCTCAGGGGTCGCCCATCCCCCCACTAGATCCATACCAAAGTCAAGCGCTAGACGAATGGATCCGCCGTGTTTCGGGCATTGCACTATCCACATCAGAAACCCAAAACTTCGCCCGCCTACCACAACGCGATCCTCAACAGTCGCAACAGATCTCGTTGCCTCCAAATCTCCACAATGGAGGCGGAACCATCAGTCCGTTGCAACAAATGCCCGATCTTTCCGAGAGCTTTGTCAACGCTATGCGCTGCTTTGGTGAAACATGTAACTGCCCGCCGGGGATGTGTCAGTGCATTCAGTGCGATGCGTATCCCGCAGATACCCCGGACCTGACGTTTGCTACGTCCGGAGTGCGTGGTAGTTTGCAGTACCAGCAATCGACCGCCGCAGGGAGCTATAATACCTCGTCGCGCAATGGTGCTTCTTCTTCGACGCAACAAATCCCCGGTGAGTTTCTGGTCAGTTTGCAGGCCTAGGTAAAGTACTTACGCAGATATCAGGTCGGCATCCTCGTCCTAGCGCCCGACAAGGGACGACGTCTCAGTTGTCCCGGACCGCTGCGGCAGGGCAGATGTCGACTCTTGATGTTGTAGCCGCTGACAATGCACGGCGTGCGTGGACCTTCAACGAACCCTCTGCAGTCTCATCCGGCTCCTCGGCTAGTTATGCCCGCAGTCACTCTGGGTCCTCGTCCTCATTAGAAGATACTTTCTCTTCAGATACACCATTCAGGGATACTTTCCGATAAATGTCATGATGTATGTCTCCATGTTTCGCCTCATCATTGCTTTGTAAGTACTGGTTACTCATAAACGCTGCAAAGTATCACAATCTGTGTACCGATCTACTGTAAATCATTCTTTATTCTATTGCCATTTACTGCGCGGATACCGCTTATCCGCGTTATCCGCGTCATTGTAAGTCTTGAACTACTTCTTACTTTGAATAACTCTCATGGTCAAGGGTTTCCATGCGAAGAAACTGAACATCCAAGCATGGAATCGACCCTGGATTGAAGTGCCTAACCCGCTCAACCGTTCGGCGGCAAGAACGTACCTCAGCAAGGCAATGATTTAAAGATGGCATCAATCACGAACGGGTGTGATTGCTACAACAACCTCTAAGCGTTTTACCTTCTGAATCGCAGGAGAACAATCCTGGTGGCTACTTTTAGGATGTCTTGTATACGGTCAACGACGGTTGTGGCTTGAGAAGACCGACCTTCGGAGCCGCAGCTCTTCGCCGTAGTTTGACATCCGAATGGGTGAACGGATCATAGTCACAGACGGGCCGTTTCAAGTGAGGCATTTGGATACTTCCGACAGGATCGAAGAGAGGTACGAAGGCTTCATCATGATGATTTAATAGTGGGATGGGGCGTTCAACAGCTAGGGTATATAACGCCTGGGTGTATTTCCTTGGCACACTAGTCAAGTTCATCTACCTGAAGCATGTCGCTGAACGCCACTTACGATGCCTACGTTCCCTCCAGCTTCAAGGAATTCTTCGCCAAGGCCAAATTCCAACCAGCTTACACTCCATTCAACGACATCCGACTCAAGACATTGACCCCCGCTCAACAATCCTCCTTCGATCTCGCGCAGAAGATCACTGTTCCGGGGATGTTCCACCACTCTATCCGATGCTTCTACTTCTCGCTCTTGATGCTGAGGAATGGATTTCCGTCGAACACCCCGGGGGTGCCACAGATTAGCTCGGAGGAATTGGTGAACAGAGTGTTCCACGCGTGCATCCTGCACGACCTGGGGATGACACAGCATAGTTCTGCGCTGAGTCACCCGGCGTGTGGCATGAGCTTCGAATTGCACGGTGGAATCATGGCATATGAACATCTGAAGGACATGGAACCCAAGTTGCTACCAGAACAACTTGGGGACATTGTCCAAGGGATCATGCTGCACACCATCCCATTCACAACCGGCAGATCCTCTGCCACAGGATTCCTAGTCCAATTGTCAGCATTCTTTGATTTACAGGGATACCAGGGACTCGGGACTTCCTTAGCTCATGTATTCGACAAGCAAACAGTCCGGGAAATAGAGAAGAAATATCCCCGTGGGTCTCTCGTTACGGAGATTGTGGACCAACTACACGGACAAATCAAGGAGAAACCAAACTGCCTATTGTCGCACATGGTAAGATGTCTTCCAACTCAGATGGGCGCCAGTTCTCATGACACACGCACACCTATAAAGCCTTTAGAGTTCGCAAGCCGAGCTGCAGCTATAAAGTCTCTCTTAGCCGAGTAGTTCGTAGTTGTAATACCCTCTGTCACCTGTAGAGCGCCCCTATGAGTCCCTGAAGCCCCTGACCGGACACCGACCCAAATCAGTCAGCACCGGCTAAATCTCTCAAGACGCCGGTCCGATCATACATTTAACCACCGCCTGGATTGAATTTGGGCCAAGCTGAAATGCCGACGCTCTCTTCTCAACACTATGTCTTCGACCCACGACCGGATTTTCCGTTTAGATTTGCGGTGAAGCGACTCTGGGATCCCTTGTCGCCTTACGTCCAAGATGAGGACGCGTACACGCTTATCATGGTTCATGGGACTGGGTTCCACAAAGAGCACTGGGAGCCTGTGCTGGACGACCTGTACGAACTTTTACCCAAACAACCAGGCGGGGTGGCAAAAGTGCGCGAGGCCTGGTGCTTGGACACTTACAACCACGGAGATTCGGCGTTGTTGAACGAGAACGTGCTCACGCAGGGCTACGATAAACTATGTTCGTTCGATAGACAAGGTTCTGCTGGAACGAGGGCTGATTAAACGCAGGCTCCTGGGAGGATATTGCCCGCGGCATACATCTCTTCCTCAGTGGCAAGGGCACAGGGATAGACGTTGATTTCAGTAAGCGAAAGCTTGCAGGGATCGGCCACTCATCGGGCGCGGTCGGCTTGTGAGGCTTTCCCTGATGGATCTTCATATGTGAATTATGTTGATAAATGTACCAGGATACTTTCCACAACCTATCACCCTCGGGTGAAATATAGCCTGCTTCACTTGGTGGAACCAATGATCCTTCCTGCGTTTCCTCCCGGCATACCCAACGTTCTAGAAGCAGGCGCAGTGAAGCGACGTGACATATGGCCCAGCAAAGAAGAAGCAATGAAAGCTTTCAGTAGTCGACCTTCTTGGCAAGTGTGGGACGCGCGAATCCTTAAAACTTACGTGGTGCGATAGATTTGATAGAAATCGACATTTACGAATATGCCTCATTCCTCACGACTGTAGGAACACGGACTAACGTCACTACCCACTTTATCATATCCAGATATCACCAAGGGAGTCACCCTCAAATGCCCTCGTCACTTAGAGGCGGTAAGTTAATGAAGCCACCCTCGTAATCGTATCTTTACGTTTGTGTTAGGCTTCATATCGCGATGGGGTAACCCGCACGCGAGCGTTCTGGTACCTACCTACCCTCGTCCAACGCTACCCCGTCCATATGCTCTATGGGGCTGTCAGCGATTACTAGTCAGTTCATGCACCATTCCTATCGCAATTGAATTCACACGTTATAGCCCCGGGACTATAAAGGAAGATGTCATAAACAACGCTGGAGCGTCCAACTTTGCTTCCATTGTATGGGCAGAGGGTGCAGGGCATCTGGTCAGCACATCCTGCGCATCGAAGCTTACTCTACTCATCTGCCCTCTAGATTACGCAAATCAATCCAACACAACTGGCTGGGGAGATTGCTAAAGTTCTTGCGGCGCCTATACCAACTCATATCAATTCTAAACTTTGAGTATATCGCCCCATTCAGCGAAAACGACAGTCATTAAATCATTGAGCTAACTCACATCCGTGCTAAACCTTGATCATGCAGCATTATTCTGTAAAAGTGACGGTAATTAAAAGGTAGAGTCATTGCCCCTTCTGTGCCCTATGTAATTTCTATTATCGCCAATGTCATTGTCAAAACTCCATATACAGTACAATAGGCCCGCCCAAGCTGTGATGCAATGAATTTGTAGCCTACAAACGAATACGAAATCCGATAGAGAAAGTCCTCGGTGAGATTGTGGAGCATGTTGTCTGAAAATGACGCCAAGAAAGTCTAAATGGATGCAGTCAATATACATACGAGGAAGAGACGATTGCAGCGAAGGTAGACTATCAGACCCACACAGGCAGGGTGGTCTATTCGTTTTCGCTATGCCCTGCGTCACTCACTGATCCGATACTCCGCTTTTTGCCGTTGGATAGGACTGGACTGACGCTTGTATTGTCCTTTTTGCCTCTCTTGCGTTCAGTTTCACGGATGTTTAAGCGAACACCCCACCGGGCAAGGTGCTGTAGTCAAAAGTCAAGCACTCAAGGCCGCGATTAACGGATACAACGGGACTGACCTTAGTTAGGTCTGTAGAAGCTTGGAGCCCCGGGAATTCCTTAGTGGAATACACCTTGAATCGTTGGCCGTAGCATTCTGCTTGAATGGCGAGATGGTCGGATTCAGTCGGTCTTGAGAATAGATCGAAGACGCGGTATCGAAGGATGAAAGTGCCTTCGACTTTTACGGCTAAGTCCTGTATATACCACTGTCGTCAAAGACAAATCGTTCAGATACTTTGAAAGCAACTTGCAGAGAAAACAAATACAAGGCATTTGCGCCCTTGATACTCAACGGAGGCTGGTTGGACGAACGTAGCGCCAACCAAAGCGTGAGTTTGCTTCGACCCTTCAGTTATAGAGTGGCCATCTATATTGTGCACGATATTTGAAGCCCCAATCAAACGCGACGGGTGTGGTGAGGCGGGTGTGTTTCCCTGCGACGCGGGAAACGCCGCCGAAAAATAATCAGCACTTCGTGCGCCGTCTTCTAGATGTGCGCGACGCGTTGAGTACGAAGAGGGTGAGGAAGACGATTGGCCACTTGTGCCGTTCGGAGGCTGGTCTGCTCCTTGTACCGGAAATAAATCGACCGTACACACAAGGCCGTGGTTGTGGACCTGTCTGGGTAAACATTAGTGGCGCTGTGCGTGAGTCGGTGGGAAACATACTCATAGTCCGGAACCTCTTCCTCCCGCTGTTCATTGCCTACGGTATACGTTATGTAGAGTTTCAAAAGTACTACTGGCGGAGGGTCTAGCGGTCTCCGGTCCACCCTAGCATACCTTCATCCCCCCGCATATTTCAATAACAGATAAGTCTCCGTGAACCTCACTAGTAGGGCACCCACTTTCTCCCAAGATCAGCTTTTTGGATTTCTTTGAGCTCTGCCCTGACGACTTGACCAGCAAATTGGCCGGTGGAAAAATGTATTGGTTCGCCTATCAAGTCCAGCCCAGCCGGCTGGTGACTAAGAGGCGGCTGATGAGAGTTTGGGAGCTGAGGTGATGATGTGTGGATTCGAGGCTGCACCGGCAAAGGCTGGTGCTGAAAGACACTAATGTGGTGGGTGCTCATCCGGGCGACGTCCGTCGCGCTGAGGACGTGAACCAGCTCAGGGACTGGCTGGATGGGGACGATGAAGGGGAGGTCCGCTGGATCGACCTATCGTGGGGGTGACGAGCTGTGTTCCCGGTCGCAGGCGCTGGGTCGTCTTTATATAGGAATCTTATTTTTCTCCGCACTACCCTATGTCGGCATCAAAACCTTATCAGACGCACCAAGTTCCAACACTTTGGCAAGAAACGTAATATTGTGAGAGTCTGATACGTATTTATGGACAGAAGGTAAGCGTATAGTCTGCTCTCAATCCAGAGTCGCAGGTCCACAGAGCGGTACCGCTGCCTTCGTCGAAAGCATACGCGTAGGAATTCGGGCAGTTGCTCTCTGAAGGTCTCGTCAGCTTCGGCCCAGCGGACGATAAAGAGGGTGCACGCACTGAAATAGTCGTAGAACGCAACACCTTTCGAGAATCGTATTAGATAGAAGCACTTCTTTCATTCGGGTGTCTTACTCACCACTTGGGGGGCATGTCTGTGGGGTGTTGTGGGACCCAGAGCAGCAGTTGGCCGAGTTGCCTGATAAGAAACCTCTAATTAGCTATACCATGTGGCATCATGGTGTCCTGCTCCTACCTGGATTCCCGTCCAAATTAGCCTGGCATGCGCTACGGCAGCCTACAGGGAAACCGCTTGCATCAAAGGGCCCTTTGAGCGGAGCGGGACCTATGTGCATCGCCTTAAACACGAGGATCACGCTTCATCATGATGACAAGGTGACGCACAGTTAGGCCCAAGATCGACGGCGCAGTCCGCAACTGGACATCCAACATTGTTAGTGATTCTCATCGGTAGATTGTACCCATCCACCAAGGACACTAGAAACGCAAGCCCTCAGTAACAGCGACACGTTGATCGAAGGACGCGGCTTACCATCATAGAAGTCTCTATTACCATCCCCTTGTAAAGTCCACTCGGCCACTGAAGCAGGTGGGACGCCCTGGGAACGGTGGTGCGTTAGTAAGAGATGGACGCTGTAGTGGTGGGATACTGACTGTACCCGTGTGTGCATCACAGAGAAGCCCTCCGTTACAACCTCCGTCCAAGCAAGAGTTGGGCCCAGGGTTCGAGCTAAAGTCACAGTTGCGCCGGCCCTACACAGTTCATACATCAATTGGGGCAGAGATCACTACCGGAGATTGCGCCTACCCAGATTCTTCCAGCCTTCCAGTTGTCTGGAACGCTGAAGGACACCGACGTGAATGCTCCAGCCTCCCAGCTTATAAATGGACGCATCGTCAAGGCTTGTAAATTTGGATCCTGGGACGATGCACTGACCCTGTAGCAAAGTTCGGGACGTTCGGCGCGACATTCAAGTCGGTAAACATCTATGGTCCGTTGTATAATCACTGCGCGGGAGTTATCCAGCTGGCGCACTCACAGCAGGCCTACACGTTACATTAAATCAGCATCAACGAACCTTCAACAAGGGGGTGAACCGTACATACCAGATAGTGAACGGACAAGCATTGAACACGGTGAAGGTGCGAGCGTTCGCTCCGACAACACCCGCAAGAAGAAGACCAGTGGCTTGAAAGTACTTCATGTTTAGAGAGGCGTTGGTTGAAACACCAGAGAGGTGATGAACCACAACAAGTTTATCCTCCTTTTATATTCTGCCAGTCTCGCCATCGACATCCCGGGCACACCACAAGACCGCTAAGGCGGCTGCGCTGGGTACTAAGAACATGTGTTCTCCATGGCGGTACCACAAGGAAATCAAGCTTCGCCACATCCGTTGGCATCAAGCCGAAGGTCAACTGGACCGAATGTCACAAGAATAGCTGGCATTGCTATGACATTGTATTCGCGTGAACTCACTGACGACTGGAATCCATCACAAAGTGCTCCACCGACCACGCGTGCTACCCGGAATTGGATATGTTTTACTGAACATTTCAATGAGTTAACCGCTGAAGCGAGGAAGAGGATACTCACGTTGATCATCCGCCCCGAGGGAATAATATTACTGCGCGAAAATGCGTCCCGTGGTGATGAAGATACAGCAAGGGGAATGTTCATCACCTTGTGACGATGACTCGGCGAATAATCAAACCTACGGAATTGATGCAGAAAGGAGAAGGTGGTATTGTACTCTCTTCATAAGCATACACGGAAATGTCCTCGTTATGAATTATGCAACTGTCCAAATTGAATGATATGGCAGTAAGGGTGAATACCAACTGGAATAGTCGTCGTAGCTGTAATGGTCTATAGATTATGAATCATGAAAAGGTAGTCCACTCATAGATTGTCACATAGAGTGCAATCGAAACGCAAAGTATTGCGGAATACGGCAGCTGTCGGGAACAGTTAGGCGCTTCAAAAGAAGGAGACGAAGAGTACGCACGAAGAACGATCAAAAGGACGAATATGGTGATGGCAAGTACGTAAACAGTCCCATATCTCACAACCTTCGTGCAGAACGGGTCAGAAAATGTTATAGAATATCAAAATCAAGATCAAACTTACAATCCAGCGGCGCTGCCTCTTTTGTTTGATAGAGAACAACGGGGCACGTATTTGCTTTGACGGACGAAGCCAGACTAGAAGAATCTCAGTAAATATAGCTCTTCGGCAGAGAAATCTGGCACGCACAAAGCAAAGTCGCATGAAGCCTATCGAAGTAGGGGATCAGGATCGGGGGGGTTAACATGAACATCAGGAGATGTCCAAGCAGAAGGTCCGAACTCCATAACGAAAGTTCAATGATCTTGACAATGAACTCTCGAGCGGGTTGTGACATAACGTGCGATCCAAGGCCCCGACCATACCATCTACCACTCCACCACGCTCTGTTGGTCTCGTCGTGCTTGAACTCTCGAGAGAGGAAGACAGAGATTAAGATCTTGTGAACAGCGCGTTGAATGGCAATGACGGCAATGAGGCCCAAAACGGCGTGGGACGCATCCCATCGCTCAAGGAACCACTGACAAGGAGATAAGTATTCACTTCCAATATCCGAAGAGATGGAAGCAAAGAGACTTACGAAAAATTCAAAGAACCCGATCATGCCAACTGCTCCTAGGACATGGGCAATAAAAGCCATAACTGAACCAAATCGGGGGTACATAGGATCGAGGATTGGACCGAGGAATAAAGATATCAAAAAGAGCACCAACAACATTGCGGCGTTCCAAACAATTGGGCCTATGGATATGACGGCGATGCGAATGAGGGGGCTTGGTGGTTGATTGCCGTTGGGGTCGGGGAAAGACTTGACAAACATGTAGGCAATGACAAAGAGAATGGCCATGACCGTTGGGAAGACGATTTCCGTCCAGATTACCGCGCGCCATCCAGCCCGAGGGGTATCGGCGGACAGCTTCTCAGAGGGATGACCCAGCCGTTTTTTCTTGTAACCAGTGATCATGGTTCGCGAAAGACGGCAGTAACCAATCCAGGAGTTGACATGCGACCTGGAGTTACCCCTAGACATCCATCTCAAGAACTCCCTGAAGATAGTGTTAGCTAACTAGAGAAAGAAAACTATGTGGGAACGAACCTATAATCAATGATGAAGTCGGTGAATACGAACTGATGGGGGTTGAAGATGAAGGGCGCAACGCAGAGAGACAGGATGGAAATCCAGAAGTAGAGCAAGTACGGGGTCCAAGCTGCGAGGGTGACATATAGCAGCATGATAAGTGTACGCATTCCAAGATAAATGCTCGGTCCGGCAAAGCGAGAGAAGAGGATGTTGAAGTTGATCCTGGTTGTAGCAAAGCCACGTCCGGTAGCGATGTACCTAGCCCCACCAAACGTCAAGTTGCTGAGGATCGAGTGAGTGTATATCTGGGTAGAGAACACTTCGAAGACTGGAGAGAGCGAGCCAAACTGCCTGCCAAGACGAAGGATGGCTTTCCATGTTCCTCGTTCCACGAGTTCTATGATAGCAGATATAAGCCCCAGAAAAGATTATAAATGGGCCCAATACTCGCCTTGCAGGAATAAGGGCAAGAATGCGATCATGAAAACAAGGAAAATAGAAATGATACAACGGTGGATCCAGTCGAAGACGGGGACAAGATTATAGCATCCCACTGGTCCAATGAACTGGCCAGAGGCAGTGTACCGACAGATATCGACCTGAGAGCTGAGCGTAGCTAAGAATACCACTGTAGGAATAGCTGGTTAGCATCGCAAACAGGAACGAGGCAGTCTACTCACGGGTGACGACGAAAAGGTGAATCGACAATATAACGAGCATGTTGTTGATCTGGAAGCCAGGATGCCCGTAATAGAACGTCAAGAAGCGATCAATGGGCAACTGGGTACCCATGTAATAGTACTCTCGACTAAGCATTTGCTCGCCCATACCCGTTCCAAGTTTCGTCTGGAAGTTCAGGATAGTGCCAAACCCAAGGTCACGACCCTTGCCGCACTGATAGTACTCTGTATGCTTGATTCGTCCACCGCGTCCGAAGGCGTTCATACCAGCAAAAATATCCTCATTGAGATGCAAGCCCTTCTGTGCCTTCGATACACCGCCACGGGTGTTCATGTATAACCCATTGAGGAAATCGGGGTGACCATAATGGAGTTTACCGCCAATCCACGCCATAGACCGAGCCGAGAGGGTACCGAACGTCTGTTCCTTTCCAGCAGCCAAGTCACCTAGAATTCCAATGTTTTCCGAGAAGATGTACTCGCGTGCACCGACAATGGCGACGGGGGCTTTCTTGAAAAAGTCCTGTGCACCCCATTGCGCATACGGACTTTGTGTCGAAACGGAGTATTCCTCGAATTCGGCAAGAACATTACGGATCTTCAAACACTCCTCTAGGTAATTGTCTTGATTGGCGTCGATGAGTTGCAGGTATTCGCCACGGTAGAAGATGATCGCATGGTTCTGGTTATCGGACTTCCCATCACCAAGAATTGGGTTCCCGGGTAATTCGATGCGGAACTTGGGTCGCCTGCGCCCCGTCTCTGGGATGAACTCGCTGTGCCCATCAATAAGCGACGAGTAAATCTTCGAGTCTTCACCGTCTTTTCCGGGCGCCTCCTCTAGATAAGCGATCTGCAAGTCCGGGTACGCACGCAACAAAAACTCTGCGTTTTCCTGCTCCTCCTTGTTGAACTTCGAGTACCGTTGCATGGAGACGACGAATTTGAACTTCCTTCGTGCCATGCGCTCCAATTCCCGTTCTAACTTGTCCGTATTGCCCCCGAATAGCTGTACAACTTCCGGGTTCTCCACGCGGTACAACAACTTGATGGCCTTAGAGTAGTTCATCATTCCCGAGACAGTGCGGTAAAGCGTCTGAGCGCGCAACGAAGCCCAGATACGCGTGCGCAGCGTGAATTCTGGTGCGGCACTCTTAAAGCCGATGCAGTAGAATGGCAGATCGTCGACCCTCGATTGGCCTTTCTCGTCACCAGCGAACGGATTAGGGCCGGTAAACATAGCAGATTCCTGCGCAAGAATTTTGGTGTCCTTGACAAAGTTCTCCCATTCAATCGGATGAAGCTGCTTGAGATATTCGAGGAGAGTAACACGAGTGTTTTGATCTTCTTCACGGATAATCTCGCGTAGCGACAACAGGATCTATACCCGTCCCCATAAGTATAGGAATGATCGGACAATGATGGACACATACCTTCTCGCTGTAATGGGGAGTCAGAACGGTGAACGTTGGCATGGCATCGACAGGAAGTGGCTCGGGGATGTCAAGAGTCAAAGACTGAGCAAAGAAGGATATACGTCTCTCTGCTTCACTCCCAGGTGGGAAGAACTCCCCCTTAAACCCTTTGTCACTCTGCGACATGAAGAAGGGCGGAGCACGAAGACTACGTCGACCGCCTTCGCCCACGTCAACTTGATGGTACAGAAGCTTCTGGACATGGTCGATGGAGAGGAGATGCTCGCGATACATAGAGATGATGACAGCATTCCAAATCTGCGATACCAGCACCTGCAATGCCACGTGTAAGGTATAGCGACGTAGGAAGGCGAAAGAAAAATACCTTCGGTTTATACTTCACTTCCATGTCAGCGTTCGCCAGGAGTTTCGAATAGATTCGTTTAGGTAAACGAGTGAAGATATCCTTCCAAGGCGTCCATATCGACAGACCAATTGCGAAGGACCGCCCAATGCTGATAACCGTGTTCCAGATGATATACCAAAGGAAAGTGTCGAGGAAGAAAAGCGCCAAATCCATAAGGTACATGATCGTCAGCGTGAATGCAGCATGATTCCTGCAAAGCGCGTCGCCAAAGAATCTGTCGCTGCAGCCTTGAATCTTCATACCCACCATGACACGGATTGGATCACCGAACGACGAAGTCAAGAAGAAGTACGACTCGACGAATTTGCAGGCGAAGACAAGAATCCATAGGACGAAGGAGGCCAATCGACTGGTCCGGGGGAGCGACGGATAGGATGCCGTGAAAGTTTGACTGGCAAGATACTTGCGTGATTTACCAGCTACACGGTCCCCGAACATCCGCCCGGAAGGCATGACGGAGAAGAGAAGCGTCGCAGCTACCGAAATGAAGAACTGCACGATACCCAAGATAAGCGCAAGAGAACCCCCTGTGCCATTGCTTTCAGCAATAGCAACGTAAAACGTAGGGCCAGCTGTAAGGCCGAGGGTAACGAATAGAAATACTAGACGTCGGGCCAGATGCGACGTGTTGTTCCAAGTAGTCGGGATATATGAGAATTCAGTGAGGGTGGCGAGAATCATGATGATAGTTGCGACGGCTCCACCAAGAGCAGTGGCACTCCATGTCATAGCGGGTGAAGAACGACCATTGACGGCATAGATAGTGGGAGAGTTGAATGCGGTGTAGAAATAGTAGACACTGATATGGATGACCCAGATTCTGTTGAAATTGACAAGTAGATGTCCAAAAGACCGTTTCTCGTAGTACGTCTTGAAGAACACGCGATTCCAGTCGATCCGGTCGAATTTCATAAATCGCTGAGGCGGAGGCAAGTCGATAAGACGAGTCTATGAAATGGAAGATCAGTAAACCTTCGGTGAAGATAACGCCTGTTCTACCTTATCTGTCAGCACGATTTTTGCGATACCTTCTGGATACCAAAACAACTGATTCACGTCATCGTAACCAATGATGTCCTGGTGATCCTTCTCCGTCCTCACAAACTTGCCATCGACAACTTTGTACCCCTGGTCCCGAATGAAACGATACAGTGGCTTCGTGACTGTCTTCAAGTATAGGCCTTCGGGTACGGGCTCCATGCGATTCTGACACTCGGGAGACCGGTAATAGTCGTCCGCACATTTGAAGATGAAACATAGGCACTCCGGAACGAAGCGGACCTGAGCGGCCTCACCCCAGCAAAGTAGATAAAGTGCAACCTGACGAAGCCTGTCGTACTGACTCATGCTGGCCATTGCGAGTCTCCATCGTTCCAACGCCGAATTCAGAGACTTTTCGTGCGCGGGTGCCTTCTTATCAGTACTAGAAGTATCGCCTTTGCCCCGTTTGGAACGCAAGCGATTCAGGCCGGGGTTCTGGGTCTGCCCGACTGCATCGTCGAGGTCAAGTTGAGCCGCGAAGTACCATTTGCGATAATTTGCATTTTGCCCGCCAATGTAGTCGGCGTGAACTGTAAGTAGCGCTTGATTTGGGGACATCCGGGACGCCCGACTGTCCAGGAGTTGCATGAGGAAGTCAAACTTGGGCGCTTAGTCAGGATAGTTGGCAACGGCCGCAATGAGTTCAACACGCACCATATTCCGCATGGAATCCCTCTGAAAACCAAACTTCTGCGTCAGGTCGAGAAAGACATCCTCTATTTCTTCCTTGGAAAGTGGTATTTGCCGCTCTACTGTCCATGCAGGGTAGTCTTCTCGCACGCCGGCAGGGCCTGCTGAAAGCTTTAGAGATTCAGAGAAAAGGCGTAACGCGTTACATACGTGGCGGTGGCGCTAGAGACTCTGCTGAAGGTGCATATCGTTGACCGTACACATCGCCATCCGAGTCGGTGTCTGGGGGAGCTGGCGGGTTGAAAATGATAAATCCAACGCCCAGCGGCATAGACGAGAAAAGCACATACGATAGGCGTCGTAGTTGTTCTGGTCGTAGTAGCCTGGATCGTTGTACCCAGGATGGCTGGTGTCAGATGCATAAGTATCTCTTCGCCCATAATCGACGTTGTCGGATTCATTATCGTAATATCGTGGCTGGGAGTTGAAAGGATCATTAAGGTGCGCCTCCGTCGACGGCGACGACGAGTAGCCCTCCTGGCTTGATTTGCCCGGGCGGGCAGGCATTGGTAGTGGTGGTCAGAAGCAACGAACAGCGAGGGAAATGACGAAAGGGCACTGGATGCCGCATCGCCTGCCAACTGCGCTGCTTATGTAATCACACAAAACTCTCAAGCACTCCACGCGCGGCACAATCGCCGAAGTCGAAGCCTCCAGCCGTCCAGGCTTCCATGCTCCATAAGAACTCAAGTTTCGACGCCGTGGTTCTGGTCTATCTGACGCAGTGGCAAGCTCTACATAATAAGTCGCTGCTAAAAAAATCATAGAAACTTTTCTCACTTTTTCCGAAACAAATTGCTGAATGACCAACCCCCAACCTTGGCGCTGATGTCGACGTCAACATGCTGACGGGGGAGGCCGAAAGCCCTACAAAAGTTCGTAAGTGGAACCGCCTCGACTCAAATAGCAAGCGACTATGACTAGTACGTCAGATATATTAGCCTTCGCAAAGTCTACATGTCAATAACTTGTGTCACTCATGCGATTAAATCACTAGTGACCCGCTTGCCCTTGGCAATGTGCACTCGCGGGACGCCTCAACGCATGCTTGGAGTCGTTAAGAGTCCATCTCCGTATCTTCGCTGAAGGGCGGCAGAATTGGCGAAGGTATAGACAACATACAGTTGCTTTGTGGTGCTGGCTTAGCAGCGAACAAACCTGTCTTGGTACCAAAACCCCTACTCACTCTTATCGAGAGACAGGGCCTAACAAACCAACAAACAATCTGGACTCCCTCACGTCCCAGCCAAATTGAATCCTTGAGCGTAACTTTGCAGCGGGCTAGGTTCAATTTCTTTGTGAGCGAACTCATGCGCAGATACGTAGATCCACCCACCCCACCCCACCCCACCTCATCGCGTTGACGTCCGGAGTTAGTGCGAGTCTCGAGCTCTTTGTCTGCACCCCTAGCTGTTGCCGCGCCAGCAGCGATGTTCGAGTTCAAATCAGAATCAGGGTCTTCGGAGATGTGTCGCGCATTCGGGGCATGGCTGACCACCACACTTGTTGGGGCGAAGGTACAAACCTGGCGAAGAGAGGGTGGTTTCTATCCGCCTACTTACGAAGGGGCATAAGGGGATTGGATAGGGATACATAGGGGAAGGAAAGGGGAAGGAAAGGAGACGAGAGGGGAAGGCCACCTGTGGTACCGTTGGACCATGCGACGGGATTGTGGCTACTCCGAGCTGAAGCGTCTCCTTCGTATCTTTGCTCGAGCACCTTCGGTAAGAGTACTCCGCGCTTTGGTAACGAGTACCCAGAACCGAGTCTCCAACGTCCTTGACTTCAAGCTTCGGAACTCGAATCTCCTCGCGCCGACTTCACGCCGTGCCGTCTGCATCTGAGAGAGCTCTGTTTTCCATCATGTTCTCATTCCAGTATTCTTCACGGAACCGCCTGCGTCGAGATGCCAAATACATCTGTGAGTTTGAACAGACGCGTCAAGTCGGTTTCATGCGACAATCTACTCCAAACTATGACCTGTTTGCTCACTAGATGTTACCAATTGCTCGGCATGTACTAAGTATGCAGCGGACAGCTGCTGCATCACATATTGGATGGTCTGTTCGCTCTCCGTACCTATCTACTAGGCTCACAAAGGCTCTCTTCCTTTTCGGTGACGGATACGGTGTGTCAGGGATCATCTGCGGCGTGGAGGCGGCACTATGCTGAGTACGTGCATTTGTGTGACTGCACGGTCCCGAAAAAGTGGTTCGTAGAAAGACGGCCGACACTAGTCCTCCAAAACGGGCAAGGTTAGATGGTGAAGCATGGAGATCACTTGTGCTCGTGCAACCCCGTTCAAAGGCCACGAACCGGCGCTAAACCTTGCACCCAGTGCTACGCCAAACGCTACGGAGGCGCGGCCAACTCTCCGTATGCGGTGGTAGCAGGCCGTCTCTAAAACTGCCTTTCGCGTCTGCTCTGCTCTTGGCAAAGAAGTTCAAACTTCAACTGAAGGGGGATACGCCGGAAGGCCATGTGACCGTAATCTACATCCAGGATAAGAAAAAAGAATGCTAATCTACGCACCCATCCGCCGCGTAGACTCGCAACATATGGTCCGTATACAAGTTCGCTAGAGATTTGTTCCGAATGAGACCGGGTAAGCCCTTCGAATTCTGCCCTCGATGCCAACAAACACTATCGTCTGATGCGCATATGGTTCTTTTCGACCTTCCCAGTCCAATGAAATCATGCCATGCCTCCTACGAAGGCCCTCGACGGATCCAAGACCCAGGCACGAGCAGCGTCTAGCGCGAGGCACCTCATGGCTGGCCTACTATTCAAACATCAGCTGAGGGGAACGCCGCTAATTTTGTGAGAACAACTGCTGAAGACAATGTGCCGCCTCGGACTCTTGTTCGAGAGCTAGAAATTTTAGATGTATAAAAGCTAGACATAGAGTCTGGTTTTAGGCAAGTCTCAGACACTGCAAAGCACGATGAAGCTCTCAATTGTCTCTGCGCTTGCTCTAGCGTCTGCCGCCTCCGCGCGCACATTCACCGTGTACAACGGGTGCCCGTTCACCATTTGGTATGTTCGTCGTCTCTTGCATATGTTCGCTCGTATTCACACCCACCTTTGTCCACAGGCCCGCTGTAGGTCGCATCGTACACTCCCCTTGACGCAACTTGACCGTTGAAATATAGATGTTCACGGACCTGAACGTCGCTCCCAACCGACCCAACTTCGCCACTGGGTATGTTGGCCCTTCTAACTTGCATACCTGAGTCAAGTTTACTCAACTGCCCTGCAGATGGGAGGCCCCTGCCTTCACGTCCGTGTCTTTCACTGTCCCAAACGACTGGAAGGCTGGTAGAATCTGGGTAAGATGGTTTATGCAATGAACGATGCCCATACCTGATATTCCTCGAATGATAGGGCCGCCGCAATTGTAACTTTGCCAGCAACCCCGGTCCCAACTCCTGCTTGGACGGTGGCTGCAACGGTGGCCTTCAATGCGATCTCCGCACTGGCACCGTAAGCAGATCCGTAATGATCATCGGCCTGGCTAACCGTCGTTGCCTTTCAGGGCGTCCCTCCCGCCTCCGTCGCTGAGTGGACCTTGCAAGCTGGCGGCAACCAAGACTTCTATGATGGTACTTTTCTCCATTCTACCCATTCCGACGCATATGAAACAACGGCACTTTTGGATCAGTTTCCCTCGTTGATGGGTACAATCTTCCAATGAGAATCACCAACAACAAAGGCTGCCCCGTGGCCGAATGTCCTGTTGATCTCGGTCCTAATTGTATGTTCGACCTGCCTTCACTGCAAAACATGTTTCCCACTGAGGCTTCCTGATCATTAGGCCCGGCCCCCCTCAAAGGCCCATTCGATAACGTCGGATTCCCGGTCGGCTGCAAGAGTGCATGCGTCGCCAACCTAGATGGAAACCCCAGTATGTAACTCGCCCACATGGTTCACTCCACATGTGTCATCTGACGTTTATCTCCGTAGCCAACTCTGCTAACTGTTGCTCTGGGAGTCACAATACCCCAGCTACCTGCCCACCCTCAGGCGTCGCATTCTACAGTTACTTCAGTGAGTATTCACTCGCCTTTCCATCATTTTTGACACTGACGCCGTGGATCAGAGCAAAATTGCCCCCGATCCTATGCTTACGCTTACGATGAGAGCAGCGGAACCGCATTGTGGACCTGCCCTTCCAGCCTCAATGCCGACTACACCCTCACGTTCTGCCCTCCCCCGTAAACACAGTTCTTATGAGAAAATATTGGATAAGAATGTATTATATACATTCATTTTGGGAAATGATGAATATTGGTTTTCGATGGGTATACGCATGGACCATGAAATTCTGTGCACATACGCATACCACATACAGACACCTTAACCCCAGGGATCAATGAACTGAGTTCACATTTATATCTACGCGGCTTACACGCTGATCAAATATTGATATCTGCAAATACGGGCCGATGGTCACTTGCCAGCGCACCATCATCCGCCAGAACCGAGTCCACCTTGTACGCATCTACAGTCCTATCATCCAGGTGGCATCGACAACAATATATCAGTAACTAAAGTGACTCACCACTCTAGATTACTTCCGCCGAAGATAAAATCAATCCTCGACCAGTGGGACGCATCATTCGGTGCAGTGAAACCGGTGAAGGTAGCAAAGTTCGTGGAAACGGCACGGCGCGGGGCTTGGCCGCGAAGATCAATCATCTTGAAATCAGGCAGCTGGTCATCCGGAACGCTGAACCTCTGTGCGAAGGTGGCGTTGATAGCCACCGGGAGAGCAGCCCCCGTGATGATGGAATATGCGCCGGAATCAACACCAGTGGAAGGGCTGTGTCTTTCGCGTGAGTACACACGAAGGACGGGGTAAAACATTTCTTGACCTGTTGAAATCACCTGAGATGAGCACGGGTCCACCAGTTGTGACTGCTTCGAAGCGGGCGCGTGTGAGAAGAAGCGACGCAGCTAGTCTGCGCTGCGCGTCCGACTGATCATCCATGTGCGTATTCAAGAAGGTAAAGTTCCGAGGCCCATCTTCTCTCGCCAGCGTGAAGTGCGCTACCGTACAAATTCTGAATGAACCGGCTCCAGGGAATCTAGAGGGTTCGAAGGGTGTGTTGCTAGGAAAGAATCAATCCATGCGACTCATGTCGCCAATGCGCAAGGACTCACGAGGTCCAGAAAGAGTCGTTAGACAAAAGAGTGATGGCAGAACTGATTGGCAATCAGCGTGGTTGAATCGTAACCCGAAGGGCATATACTACCGTTTGTAGAAGATGGGACTAAACTCCCCCGCTTGGACTCCATCGTCTCGTCCGACGCCGATCTACCTTATCAAGGCCTGAGCAGCAGAAGATTATTATCCACCTACCCAAGACCACTCGCTGCCAAATAATTCGGCTAGATCATTCACCTGTCGAACCAATGCCTCCTGAAAACCTATACGACCATTATCCAATTTAAGAATCGTGATGCATATGGGCACTGATGCGCTTACCAGCAAGGACAATGCCTTCACTGAGAAGATGTTCTGCTACTCGCAATCTTCTGGTACTCCACGGTCGTTCATTTGAGCCATTCAGAAACGCTGGCTGCTGAAGGGGATCCCCCAGCGAGGCTAGTGACTGGCTCACTGGAATGTTGTTGGGCTGCGAGTCGAAACGGAGATTCCACGTCACTGCACGCATACTAGCCGCAAGAAGTGGAGCCTGTAGAACGTAAATCCCAACGAAGAGCAGTGATAAGAACCCAAGGTGCCACATGGTCGGGGGATTTCGATTTCGTACAACCAAGAGCCAGAAAAGCTACCATATATACGGAGGAGCTGAAGTCTCAAGGTCCCATTTCCCACTGGATGGCAACTCCGTAGCGAATCAGACCGCAGACCGCATCGCACATGCTCTACCAACGGTCTTCTTCATCGAGAACTTAGAAGCGAGAAGTTGGTTGTCCAGGTTGAGAAATTTAGGGGACGTGTGACGAGCGTTCACGCAGTCACGCACACGGCTTTGAAGCACGTTCCTGCAGTGCAAAGTCACAGCGTAATTTTAACAACAATGTAACATGGAACTACAACGACCGAGTTCCGCAAAGCAAGGGTAAAGGCTGAAAGGTACGAGTTATGTCAGAGGGGAAGCAGCATCCAAATCATCCTGCGAACTGCATCATGAGGTGCTCGCTCGGCGTCCGAGTCGTCCATTCCGCTCGGTGCCACGTGACACAACGGACTCCGGAAACTAATTGAAGTATCGTTACACTTTTATTTGCACCGAAATATGCTCGGCAACGCGTCTCGGACCAGTCCTTCATGCCAGACCCATTTGCCAGCCAAAGTCCGGACTCCCCCTTCACCGACTACGCGCGCTGGCGCTTGCGTCTAGGACCCGGAGGACGTCATACATGGCACTACCTCAGAACGGACGAAGAAATCTCAGAATGGCCGCAGACGGACATTGACCGATATTGGCTAGGTTTGCCGCTTGTGGTACATTTTTATCTCTATTATAATGATAATGAGGTACTCAATGCACTCCCCTAGTCCTCCGAGAAGATCATATCAATCAAACCAGCCAAGGATGCGTTCGAAGCAGCTAGACGAGGATTCGAGTTCGTGAAACACATACAAGCACCGGATGGACATCTTCCTGGAGAGTACAGCGGTCCCATGTTCTTGCTTCCCGGCATGGTGATTGGTTCGTACGCGTCGGGGCAGTGGTTTGAGGAGGAAGAACGTCTGGAGATGGTTCGGTACCTGCTGAATCGCGCGCACCCAGACGACGGGGGTTGGGGGATGTAAGTTCCGGTAGTCACAGGGTGGTTACACTCTGATTTACGAGTTCCTAGACACGTCGAGGGACCGTCGACCGTGCTGGGGACTTCTCTCAATTACTGTGCCCTTCGGTTGCTCGGTGTGGATAAGGACCACCCAGCTGCTGTTAAGGCGCGGGGAACGCTGCACAAGCTTGGTACATATATGTGTAGTACTCCCCTCGTTTCTACTAGGTTCTGAAGGTTGCTATAGGTGGTGCCGCCGCGTCGCCTTCCTGGGGCAAGTTCTGGATGTCTGTCCTGAATGTGTACGAGTGGGAAGGCAATAACCCAGTTCCGCCAGAATTATGGTGGGTTACCTTGACTAGCGTATTCCACCCATTTTTAAACATTTGCAGGTTATTACCCAACTGGATTCCGATACACCCCTGGCGTTGGTGGATACACACACGCAATGTGTATATTCCCATGAGTTATCTGTATCGCGTCCAGTTCAAGGTCGAAGAAACCCCCCTGATTCTCTCATTGCGTGAGGCAAGCCCTAGCACTGCGTTCTTGCTACCTAGCATTAACATTTCCTCACCCAGGAGCTATACACCACGCCGTACAGACACATTGATTGGCCGGCCCAGCGCAACAACGTCGCTAAGATCGACCTGTACTCGCCTCACACGCTTGCATTAGATGTTCTCAACATCTTGCTAAGTTTGACCGTGGAATCGTGTCCATTCCCCCCATTGCAGAGGCGTGCGCTCGACAGAGTCTATGAGCTCATCTGCATGGAGGATGAAAACACAGATTTCCAAGACCTCGCGCCGGTCTCGAAGATGATGCAGATGGTGTGCCGCGCCCATCGCGAGGGACCTAATAGCGAAGCCGTCCGCAGGCACGCAGAAGCCCGTGCAGACTTCATGTGGGTCCGCCCCGATGGAATGTGCGTGCGCGGCACGAACGGCAGTCAGCTCTGGGATACGGGGTTCGTTGCGCAGGCGGTCGTGGAGACCGGGCTCGCTGATTTGGAGGAGAACAAACAGGCGACGCTGAATATCTTGCAGTGGATTGTCGATTCGCAGATGACGGAGAACCCGAAACACTACGAGGCTGCCTACAGACAATCTACGAAAGGAGCATGGTTAGCTTGCCTCCGTATATGACTTTCTCTATGACTCAAGTGTTTTATTACAGGGGATTCAGTACCAAGGCACAGAACTACACCCTTTCGGATTGCACGGGCGAAGGCCTGAAGGCGGTTCTGTATCTGCAGAATAAATGGAGGTGCGCTACTAGGCTTGGAGACCAAGTCCAGTCATAGTACTCATGCCTCTACCAGTGACTCCCCGAGACTTATGTCTGATCGCCGAATGTTTGATTCCGTCGATCTCATGATTGGCATGCAGAATAGTGATGGTGGATTCGCTAGCTACGAGAAGATTCGGGGACCCAGCCTTTTGGAAGCACTCAACCCCGCTGAAGTATTTGGTATGCCCATTCCATCACTCACCAACCCGTTATCTATCAATAACAGGATATCTAATGCGAACTTGTGTGCTAAAGGCAACATCATGATTGAGTTCAACTATCCTGAATGTACCACATCGGTGATCACGGCTCTGAGCGTCTTCCGAAAATATTACCCCAATTATCGCAAGGATGATATCAGGTCCGTACCCTTACCTTCTCTTCGTTCGCCTTTTTCACTGTCACTCCAGCCGCGTAGTAGCGAATGCCATTAAATTCTTGCATAAGGTGCAGCGGCCAGAAGGGGGTTGGTTTGGTTCGTGGGGGATTTGTTTCACGTATGCCACGATGTTCGCATTGGAGAGTCTATCCCTCGTCGGGGAGACATACGCTACAAGCGATTCCGCAAGGAAGGCTTGTGAGTTCCTTCTTGATAAGCAGATGGACGATGGTGGCTGGGGTGAGACTTACAAAGTGAGTCGCCTTGTTCCAGGTATCGTTGCATTGTCGTTCTGACGGAAGTATCACATTGCTCAGTCTTGTGAAACCGAGATATATCACTGCCACGAGCGCTCGCAGGTCGTGCAGACGTCATGGGCGGCAATGGCACTCATGTTCGCCCAGTATCCACGGCGCGAGCCTATTGCGCGGGCCGTCAAACTTGTCATGTCGCGGCAATTACCTGTGAGCGCTTTTGACCTGTCGGGATGGGCTCGACATCGGATGACGATGGAATGCTGATGGCTTTATTTTTGGTAGGATGGGTCTTGGGAACAAGAGGCTATTGAAGGGATTTTCAATAAGACGTGCACGATTACGTATCCGAACTTCAAACTCGTGTTCACGGTGTGGATGCTGGGCCTTGCGCACAAGTATTTGCAGCGGACGGATTTAGAATAAACTTAGTTGGCGGGGCTTATGTCGCTGTCTAGTATCTCTATGCTTAGCTGGTATGGGCTCTAAGTCTTTATTCGTTGTAAACTCCTATGAACTTTTGGTAAGTGATGTTACATTGATACATTTAATCTTCCTTACTCTTGGGACAGGAGCCCGGAGAACACAATGCAGTATGCAAAGAAAGATTTCACATTATTTCATGGAACAGGATTAAGTCTCCGAATGCAGCGGTACTACACCGTTCTGAAAACATCGGATATAATCTCCTCAGGAATGTAGTCGTACTCCAGTACAAAACCTGACGCGTAGTGATTCTTCGCCTCTTCTTCGACGTCAGGATATGGTAGGTCATCGTAAAGTTTCCTGCCATCGAGGCTACCCGACGTAAGCGCCTTCGCTAGTGTATTGTCCCCGCGAATGAATACAGTCCTGAGATATTCAGCAACAACTTGTTTCATCCAGTTCTCTGTCTGCTGACAGCCCCTTTCCATCTCCTCTGCAGACACCTATCAAGGGAAACGATAACATCAAGCGCTTGAACTATGGTAATTGGCACGATGATGCTAACCTCAGGATAGTCGGAGAAGTCTTCCCCGGTGACCTTCTCCGCAACTTTCCATGCATCGCTGACGCTGATCTCCCCGTCGTAGGCGACGACGGTCTGGTTCAGTGCTCGTGGATCGACGACGATGCGTGCGACCATTCGACCGATGGTTGGCAATGTTGAGTAAATGAGCGGTCGAGAGCGATCACCCACGTACATCTTCCGGGTTAGAAGCGTGTCTTTCGCTGAGTGCAGAGGGGGGAACATCGCCGACAACCACCACCCGACTTCAATGAATGTATGAGGCATATCAAGCTCTTTGACGTAGTCACGGACTCCAAGTTTCTAGTTATGGCCGCCAGGGTTATTTGAAGACGATGGCGGATTGGGGGGCACTACGTACCATATCTTGCAAGGCCATCACACCCTTTGGTACGGTCGGTCCGAAGTCAGATGGAACGACCCGTCCGACGCCAGCTTTCTTGGCCGCTAGTATCAAAGGCTTCTGATCCACCATCATGGTGACTGTGGAGATCAGGACATCCACACCCTTCAGGTAGGATTCCAGCTTCTCAGGAGAGTCAGAGGCGTCACCGATTACGACCTCAGCGCCAGCATCGGTGAGCTCCTTGACGGCAGGTTTATCGATAGATGACTGCCGTACTAATATCGAGAGGCGCTGCACCGCATGGTATCAGCCCGTTCAGATCTGGGTAAGGCTTTTGGGTAGGTAGATGCTCACGAAGGTCCCCGCCTGGAGCAGCGCCTTTGCGATGGCCCCTCCAGTATTTCCTGAGGCACCAACGACGAATGCGTGTGTTTTGGACATACTTGTGTATCCGTCGAGTGGGTAATACAAGAGGATGAATCCGATTGTAGGAGAACGTATGTGCAGGTCAGCATTCCAGGGCTAGCACCAACAAGGCAGTACTAGGACGGCTTCCTCGGAGGTTTCAGTTAGGTTTCAGACTTGATAAGTTCAGACTTGATAAGTTCAATCAAGTTTGAAATCACTGAATCGCCGTGAAGTGGTATCTATAGTAGCGAAGGACGTAAATATCACAAGAATAAACATATCAGCTCCCGACCCTCTTTGTATACTCTTGTTTTAGGCACTGACCGTCTTTGACAGCAATAGCTTCCGAATCCCAGAAGTAAACCGTGCGACCATTGGTTGCGATACCACGTGCGATCAATCGGTGTGCATAACCTTCAGCTTCAACAGTCTTCAACTTCGGTCAGACGTTCATGTCCACCATGAGCAGACTCAAGAAGTCTCCACCGCTGGAGAGGACTAGCAACACTATGCGAGCTGCACTAGCGCTGGTCCACAACTCTCCACAAAAGTCAAGTATTGGCATCTCAGTTTCAAAGAGAACGCCTATTATATCGCAAAGTTCCACTGCGGGGACTGAGGCGTATTGGGCCTCTCGCGCTATGATGGCAGAATCAGCACTAGCGGCCCAGACATCTCGTCAGGGCGCGCTGCAATACCTCTCGTACAAACAAGAAGTCCAATCTGCGGTACGTCCACATACCTCATTGCCGCAGCCAACAATTAAATCAACAAATCACAGAGGGACTTAGCGATGCTTAGTAGTGCGAACGACGCGAAGCATGCTATGCTGGAGAGAGTTGTAGTACGTTGCAGCCAGTTTTATGTTGGGGGACGACGGTTGATATTTCACTGTTTAGTTGTTACTGATTGGATGCGTAGTGCTGCTAGTTTCGGTCGTCATATATCTGGCAGTTTCGACTCATCACAGAATCAGCAAGCAAACGTCCTCCTGGCTGACGCTTCCATCCCATTTTACCATCCCCATCTTATCCCCATTTACGTCTGTGGTAAGTACAACTATAGATGAACACACTGCTAGGTTACTCATTGTTTAGTAGGTTGAGCACGAAACTTCCATGCTGAGCTCGCGCACGATTGCAATGCTCGTATTATCGTTGACGTGCTTGCTCTACTTCATGTTTCGCCTGTGGCTCAACAGAAGGCCAACAACTTAGGGACCTCCAATGCCTTCGCATAGAACTCTCCCTCTCAACCCCAGGCCACAAGCTAACTTCGTGCCAACTATGCCGACATGCGCGGATAGAAATGTTCACTGCAGCCGTGATGCGGGTTGTCATGAACCTCTGGGACGTCCATAGGTATGTCGTTGTTACGTTTGTTTTGACTGCTTGGACTATTCGTTTCCCTGCGACGACACGCTGTCTCAGTATACTTGTGCTTAACAATGAAGCCATCTTACCAACTGTAGAAGAGACAAGGTTTTGGGACCCCATCGTATATATCATCATTGTGGGGATGTTTACTTTGACGCAGACACAATCTATTATTACTCCTCGCCTGCCGTTTGTTATCTTTGAGCTCGTCTCTCGGTCGCTGACACTACCCTAGAAAGGCGACCTGTGGGGCCCTCGTAATGAGCAAGGGAAAGCGAACGCCGGTCCCTCAGCGACAGACTCACCTCCACATATGGCGTATCTGAACTACAACTGCTCCGTCCGGATGTGTCTACCAGCCGATGTGAGGAACCGTCCTGCGTGCCTTGGATCCGTTCCTCACCGACTGTTACCGGGTTAGTGCCCTGGTCTAGCCCGAGGCGCCGATCTACAAGTACTCGCTGATGAGGGTGCCTACATCGTAGCCGTCCCCCTTCTCATTGTATGCGGGCTTGCTCGAGTAGCTTCCGCGCGATGCCCTCTCTAATCAGGACATTTCGTTCAAACTTGATTCAGACACCGCGACCCGCTACGTCCTCTGATTGGCTCGATAGACCTTCAGCGATCACTCGGAAGGGGTATTACACTGCAACTCCGTGATGTTGAGGAACAACACGAGCCTTAGATCATCCTGTGCGGTGCATTGTCGTGACGCGATCATATGCAGCCTACTCTAGATCCCTCGTGCCTGTACTACGTCTGTAGACTTCCACGAAGACTTTGCGGCGAGGGGTCAGGATCTCAAGTATAAAGCATTCCAAAGCAGATTCCGCCACGACAAACGGTCGTCGCCCTGTCTAACTCCCAACACCCCGACATCGCAGAATCAGCCTGTCCCAATACCACACTCAACCCTCTATCGCCTATGTCGAATTCCGATAACTCGAAGATGACGCTGACGCCATGGAAGAAACATTCAATTACTATCTTGCTAATTGGAGAGACCGGCGTGGGCAAGACTTCGTTCTTGGACCTCCTTGAAAATGTCTGTGCTGGACGTGGAGCAGATGAGTTCAAGGCGGAGCACGCAAGGGAGGCCGATTCTGATACTCGTGATCGAAGCGAGAAGCCGCAGCTTCATCGTATTACTTGTGCAAATGGCTCCGCGATCAATGTTATCGACACTCCTGGCCTGTCAAACGCCCGAGAGTTCAATGAAGAACACAGAAGAGCCTTGGCATATTTTATCGAGGAACAAATAGGTGAGCACACAAGAGGGGATTGATTTTCGTAGGGGATGCTGATGGATTCTTAGACGCCATTGACTGTGTCTTAATCCTAGCAAATGGCACGATGGAACGATTGGGTGTCTCTGCCCTCTACGCGCTGTCGGTCATTTCCACAATGTTCCCTAGGTCCATCGTGGATAACATCGCCTTCATGTTTACCATGGTTTCCAGTCCCTTGCACTCCAACCTCGCTCGCGAAAGCCTTCCTGTCCCTGTGCGCAATGCAAAGATCCTGGCTATCAACAACCCTCTAGCCGGTTGGCTGAGGTTCAAAAAGGCCCTAAACTCTGATGATCCTCCCGAGGAAGAAATTCGAGAGGAACTGCGAGAGGAAATCAAGAGTAATTACGACAAGGGCATCAAAACTCTGAATAGCTTCTTCGAATGGGTGGATGAGAGGCGGGTGCAGCCGGCCAAGGAGGTAAACGAGCTATACGGACTGTCAAACAAGATGGAGGCCCTGCTTTCCGACGTTACCGCTCGTCTCTCACAAGTTGAAACCCAGAAGACTGAGCTACTCAAACTCCAGCAACAGATTGATGCCCAGAAGCAGGTAAACGGTTATCGCTTCAATTTGATGACTGTATTGACGATCTGGGCTAGATAATGAAGATCCACGAACAGTACAAGAGCGTTATCATCAAGCATTTCTGGGTCCACGAGGGGACAGAAGTTCATAACACCCTTTGCTGCGCTCCCGACTGCTATCGAAATTGTCACGAGGATTGCCCCCTCGGATTTACCTTGGATCGAGACAACATTGGTCGAAATTGTGAAGTTTTTTCAAAGCAGCTCGGGCCAGACGGCGGCTATATTTGCAACGAATGTGGCCACTCTTCAAATTACCATCAACATTATCGCGCCAGATGGGTGCAGAAGGAGGTTCAGGAAGTGAACGAGGATCAGCATGCGAAACTGAGATATCAACAAGCCCAGACTGAAGAAGAACGCGCTCGTATGCTAGAGGGGCACATCGGTATGAAGATCAAAGATCTCGATGCGACGGTTGTTGCCGATATGGAAAAACTTGGTTCAGTTTGCGAGGAATACAACAAACGAGCATTATCAGGGGGCTTCGTCCGATATCTCTCCTTCGCTATAAACTTGCTTATGACCTACGGGGATGGTGGAAGTACGGAGGCGCGTGAGCGGATCTCCGGGCACATCAAGGCATTGGAACGGAAGAGGGCTATTCTGGAACAAGCGGCCAAGGAGAGGGAGGCCAGGGGAGCAGTCTGAGCTGGGAATAAAGTACGTTTGAACAGTCATGTCGCGCTGTAATTCTTTTGTGTATTAGACAGTATCATGCCAATACGTCGATTTAATGCAGCGATAGGGAGCCTGTTAACTTGAATAACGTGGAGCTTGGTGACTTCAACCTTTGAGAGAGGCACGACGCTATCATGGAGGGCCCCGGCAGGGTGATCCGTCGAGCTGTGTGACAAGGATAATAACCTAAACTGAAGGATGGCGAGAGGTCACGACGCTTGAAAAAAATAAACTGATGGTGGTGTTGGAACAGGTTCAACGAAGAGGTGCGCTATCGCCAATGGATCCTCCGGGAATAAGAAATTTCTGTAAAAGGCGAAATGTCCTATGCCCTTATTTAGTATCTGGTGACCGTGACCAGCCACAAGGCTATTGGTTGAACATACAATCTGCTGTCGCAGAATCGAAAGGCAGGTGCCCGTACCATCCCTACCTTACCACCATCTTGATCAAAGGTAGTTGCGAGGTTTGTAGCCTCCTTTCACATCAATTCATAAGTACGAGTGGACTCACCATCAGTAAATATCCTACCCTCGCAGTCTGACACTAGGAATCCGTTTTGTACAGAATTGCAATGTATGAATGAAACCCTACACAGCACACCCAACAACTATACAACAGAAGGGTACATATACCGTCCGTTAACACCCGGCACTCAACACAATATGCCTTTGTTCTAGCTATCTAGACCTGGCCTCTTTTCGCCAATTTCTCCTTCAATTTGGCCTGAAAGGTTGAGATTAGCATTGTTTTTCATGAGGTTGAGGCAGAAGACTCACGTTCACCGTGTCCATATATACGTCAGTGACAACCCAGTGCTCTCTCTTCATGTCTTTCCCATGAATGGCCAGAGCAAGATCCTTCGTCATAATCCCATCCTCGTCAATCACCTCGATACACGCCTTCTCCAAGTCGAGGCAGAAATCTCTCAGTTTATCGTTCCCATCCAACTTGGCGCGGTGGAGGAGTCCTCTGGTCCACGCAAAGATCGACGCGACGGGGTTCGTGGACGTCTCGTTGCCCTTCTGCCACTCGCGGTAGTGGCGAGTAACTGTTCCATGCGCGGCTTCGGATTCGATGATCTTGCCGTCGGGGGTGAGGAGTTCGGAGGTCATCATGCCTAGGGAGCCGAAGCCTTGGGCGAGGATGTCCGACTGGACATCGCCATCGTAGTTCTTAGTAGCCCAGACGAAGCCTCCGGAAGATTTGATAGCTTGGGCAACCATGTCATCGATGAGACGATGCTCGTAGTAGATACCTGCCGCCTCGAATTGGGACTTGTAGGTCCTGTTGACATGGTTAGCGAACAGAAGAGTGGATTAAGCGGAAAATACGGACGACTCGTAGATTTCCTGGAAGATGTCCTTGAACCTCCCGTCATATTTCTTCATGATGGTGTTCTTGGTAGACAAGAACTGGATTTTGCAAGTCAGTCATGCGCACTAACTTCTATGGCAGCAACCAGACGACCTACCAAGGGCATTTTCTTGGACAGAGCCATTTTGAAAGACGCGTGAGCAAAACCAGTTATCGACTTGAAGCAACCTTAGTGGGAAACGAGATTCGGAAGGAATAGAAGACGCACCTCGTCAGTATTGTACATGCTCATGGCGACACCAGGCCCCGTGAAGTCATACACATCCAACGTAGTTTTCTGGCCTCTGTCGGCCGGGGTATAAACAAGTTGAAGTTTACCAGGCCCAGGTACGACGTAATCGGTAGAACGATACTAACGGTACAACCATCAGGCATGCAGTTTGAGTGGAAGTCGGACACCTACGCACCTGGTCACCGAAAGCGTGTCGACCAATACATATAGGCTTTACCCAACCGGGTATGGGACGTGGAATACGTTCGAGGACAATAGGCTCACGGAATACTGTGCCTCCAAGGATATTTCGGATCTATTTGCAACATGAAGCATATTATGCTCATGGTAAAGAAGAGTGCGTACCGTGCCGTTCGGGCTCTTCCACATCTCCTTCAAGTTGAACTCCTTGACACGCGCCTCATCAGGCGTGATCGTCGCGCATTTGATACCGACACTGTGCTCAATGATAGCGTTGGCAGCATCGACGGTTACTTGATCGTTCGTCTACAAACGTGCGACGACCGTCAGCATAGTCCTTCAGGAGCATTATGTGGAATGCTTACTTGGTCTCGATATTCAAGTCCAAGGTCGTAATACTTGATATCCAACGAAATATACGGCAAGATGAGCTACCCACCGCAAATACAACCAATAGTCAAAGAACCTCCAATAATAAGATCTCGTAAGTAACGTACCTCCTCACGGATCTTCTTCCAGATGATCCTGGTCATCTCATCTCCATCTAGCTCGACCACCGGATTCTTCACTTCGATTTTCTCGAATCCTGCGGGGAGCGACATAATAAGTTTAAGAAGGGACTAAAGTAGTGGGGGATGGGTGGGGTAACTGGGGTTGTGAAAAAGAGAGGCAAGGCAGCGACGCTATATCTTGTTATGGCTCGGGTCAAAGATATCGACGTCGCGCAGGCCAAGGCTGCCGAAGCCATATGGGCTCCGGTCTCGCTAATGCACTGATCTGGGGGAGCGGGGACGGAATACGGGAGCGGAAGCTTGTCGTGCCGAACGTGCACGAGCAAAATAAACACCTGTCCCCCCGAGCCCTCCCCTAGCCGACATCTCGGAATCCCCCCCAAGAAAAGGACCATAAACGTGCATGAAGTTGAACCGTACTCACGTCGTTGGAGGGTGGTGCCAAATGCCCTGTATTGGGGGCGTAGCATCAAGCGTGGCGCAGTTGGAACAGCCAGCACACGAAAGCTGCGCGCACTGCGCGATGCCCACATCATCGTCGACATTGTGCTCGAATTTCAAGAGAAGGGGAAACGAGATGGTTGAATTCAGATTCTGGTCAACCTTGATCCTGAGGGTTAAAGGTACCACGTTTACAAGCGCCCAGGTTGACGATGTGGTTGAGGATGAAAATGCACGCGATGTATGACAAGCCAGCTAGGCGGGGGTTCTGGAAGCAGGCTGCCAGGTATGGGGTTTATGTATAGAACGTTGATGGAAGGCTGGTAACTGCATCCATAGCCGGAACAGATCACAAGGGTCATTCAGTCACCAGACCGACTATCCTCCGTATGGGAAGCCAAATTTACACGTTCATCCATGAACAAATCGTTTGAAGTAAATAAATGGTATGACGGCGCGGGACACGACTGGTAGAAAATCACTTTTGGGATTCATCACGGACGGATGCCGGGATGAGGTCTATGATCTTCTCGACAAGACGCTTCATCATTTCCCCTTTCTGCCGGCCGATGAGCAAAACCTCCTCATGAGATACGACCTCCTCGACGGGAAGTTCTACTTTCTTTCCAAGGAGCTGTCCGCACGACGATGATTAGCCGGCGCGGTCGCTCAGACGAGCAGAGGCGTTACTAACCTCGGCTTCGACTTCTTCCTTGATGCTTCGGTACTTCTCCAGGATCACAACCATATTAGTAGCAAGGCTTAGCACAAGCACACCTACACCCGCTTCTCGAGCGGCCAGAACCTCTGGAACGGTGCTCATGCCAACCATATCAGCCCCGGCCGCTCTCAAGAATCTGCCTTCAGCAGGAGTCTCGTACGTCGGCCCGCTTACCCACGCGTACGTGCCCTCGGCAAAGTCGGACCACGGAATAGAAAGCTCGTTTGCAGCAAGGAAGACGAGACGCCTGAGGGCAGGGCTGTACGCGTCAGAGACAGGCAGGAATCGCGGTGTAGTAGAGGAAAATGTGGGGCCGAGCAGAGGGTTCATCCCCGCTAAGCCAGGGAGTGCGAGGTGATCTCTGACAACGACGACTAAGTCAACGGGTGAGCAAGACCAGCTCCCAAGGAAGAAGAAGATTTCGCACCTGTACCGACTTTGATCTCCGGGTTCAACGCACCAGCAGCATTGGTGACTGAAGATAAATCAGTTCGTGGACGTTGGAGGGTGTATGTCACTAACTGATAATATCTTTGATCCCTAGTGCAGCAAGCACGCGTATGGGGTACACTACAGTCGAGAGTGAATGCCCTTCGTAGGGGTGAAACTATGAACGCTGGCCATCGGTCAGCGTGTGTCAATCCTGATACAGGATACTGTTACGCACGCGTCCCAGCATCGCGACAACGGGAACTTTCTGGTTATCACCCATGAATCCAAACGCCAACGAACTTCGATGGCCGGGAACTGTCAAAGCCACCTCAATGTCAATCTCTGATCCTGTTCTCAGTTCGATAACGCGTACCTGTGCTCTTCGCGAATCCTGGGACATTGTCGTACGCCACTTCGACGACCTCCTTCATGCTCGTGGCAAGACCACTCAGTCCCGATCCACATACGATGCCAACGCGAGGGTTCTTCAGGCCATCAGGAAGCTGGCTGCGGATTGCCTCGACTGTAGAGGCGATCGTTTCGAAAGTTGGTGCTGGCGCCATGTGCGGGTCTATAGTGGTTCAAAGCAGAGACGCAGCATGGCGCCCATGCTGAGGGTCATTATCATCCGCCTTTTGAAAGTCGGTGATAATGTTGATCAGTCACGTGGATGCTCCTTTCATCTCTCCTATCGGTTCCTGACAGAAACAGGAGTATACAGGCATACCCCTGACTTTAACCTTGGCACGGAATCAATGATTTCTTGGAGGCGCGTCTCACGCGTCTGTGTAGTACGTATCATGGGAATGCTGTAAGAGCCTTACAAAGTCCATTAACAGCATCTTTGCGACGAAGTAGTAAATGCCGATTACTCTCAACCCCTCGAATAGCGACACCCGCGTCTTCAAAGTCGCGGCCGTGCAGGCTGAGCCGTGAGTTTCATCGCATTTGATACTCAAAGCGATTTCGATAACCGGTTCTGCAAGGGTCTGGTTAGATCTGAAGGGAAGCGTCGATAAAACGATTGCGATCATTCAAGAAGCTTCCGCGGCAGGGGCCAAGATCATCGGTTTTCCTGAAGTCTTCATACCAGGTACGAGTAGGAGAAGAACCGTGGACGAGTAATGAAATGATAATGAGGAGGCGCTAGGCTACCCATGGACTATATGGGCGAACGATTTTACGACGTGCCAGCCTATTCTGAAGGAGTATCAGGCAAATGCTTTAGCTGTGCATTCACCAGAGATGGAGAGTATTTGCCTGGCTGCCAAGAATGCCTCTGCTACAGTTGTCCTCGGGTTCGCAGAACGCGATGGCGGCTCTCTGTATATCTCGCAAGTCACGATCACTGCTGACGGCAAAATCGCGAATCATCGACAGAAGATTAAGGTAAACTTCTTTTCCGTATGCTTAGGCAACACCTCAGGCTTATTGTGAGTTACAGGCTACAGGATATGAGAAGGTTGTATTTGGCGATGGCAAGGGTGCGTGTTATGTCTGCGCGATTGTAAAGTCCCCAATTCACGCTGGCTAGCACGTAGCGCAAACTATCCACAACGTTATTCAAACTGACTTGGGGCGCGTCGGTAGTCTGTCGTGCTGGGAACATATACAGGTAAGCGGTCATCGACCTCGTTGATTAGCAGCCCACGAGTAACACCCCATTGCCAACAGCCGTTCCTAAAATGCCACTTCTACGCCCAACACCCCCAGATCTTTGTGGGTAGCTGGCCCCCAGCATTCCCGCACCAAGGACAAGGTCCATACAGTATCAGCAGCGACGCATGCCGAAGCATGGCGCAGGTCGTCGCGATCGAAGGCGGGTGCTACGGCATCATTTCCACCCAAGTGATGAGCCAAGCAGGCGCAGAGAAGATGAAGGTCGCTGATTTTCCGTGGTTGTCTGTGCCTGGTGGCGGCTTCGCTTGCGTGCGTGCTGCTTTCTTCCTTTATACAGCTATGCTCGGCTGAGGCAGCCTCGGATGGGCGTGAAGATATACGGCCCAGATGGCAGAACCCTTACCAAACCGCTGGACTCTTCAGCTGAAGGGATCCTCTACGCCGACATATCGCTCGACAAAATTGGAGAAACCAAAATGATAGCCGACATGACCGGGAACTAGTGCGTACCCTTGGTCTTCCTGAAACGACTCTCGCTGTACTAGTGTACTAACGTGGCAACCATGGTTGCATAGCTCACGCCCCGATCTATTTCGCATCGTGGTCAATGGAAGGAACAAGGATATGGTCGAGTATGAGGATGATGAAGAGTTGGAGGCTGCTGCAGCCCATAATAGAGAAATCGATAATGCGGGAGGTAGCAAGACGTTTTGAGGTGTTCGAACTTCGGGTAGTGGCCTGTGATCCCATGCTACTCAATAAGATCTATCGTGTCTGGACCCTGCTCGCTCACAAATGTAAGCACGACGCAGATACTTCGTTATCTGTGATCGTATAGCCAACAGCTGGTGCTGGTACGTAGGTGACAGTCAGGAGAGGAGAGGCCCCCAGAGGCCTCGTGAACCGTCGTCTAACCGAAGATGCAATAGATACAGCCGAAGGTATATGACCTGGAATATAGAGCGATGTATATATAATCTAACGTTCAATCATCAAAGAGATTGCGAGGAGATCCGACTTGGTTCATGTACGACAGCCAAGTCTCTTGTAGGCTATTATCATCAGCAGCAATCCCCTGGAGTGCCGCGACGGGCGTGTAATGCTGAGAAGCATACGCATTCTGAGCGGTGGTATGGTCCGGATGGCCGTAGTACTGTTGAACGGCAGGATTGACAGGCCAATGCTCCGAGACCGCTGACGGTGGTTGAGCTTGAGGATCCCCCACGGATTGGGGAGAGGGGTAAGCCGTTGCTTCCGCTCCATAATCAGTTGAGTGGCTGTAGTTTGTCTGTCGTGTCTCTGGCTCTTGGCGTGTTGCGTATGTATATCCATCTGACACCGCCTGTGCTTGCGGTTGCGAATGAGGGTTAGCAGGTTGAGCATGATAATCCGTCTGTTGGTTATAATAGGTGTTTCGATGTTCTTCTTCCGGTGGATGGTAGGGTTGAGCTTCAGGTTGAGGTTGAGGTTGGGGTTGGGCTTGGGGTTGGGCTTGGGGCTGGTAGTAGTGTGCGGTAACAGGTGGAGCAGTATGTTGGTAAGTTACCGTCGATGCACTAGCTAGAGCTGGTGCCGGCTCATGGTATTCGGACCGGATAGCATGTTGCAAGCGATTTGCATCGTAAGTTGTTTGCGGAGCGTGGAGTTGGTTAACATCCTCCTGCTCATAGGGAGGTGGGGGTGGAAGGGTCTGTTCTTCGTAAGAAACGTGGCGGGGGTGATGGTAATGGTGGTGCTCATGCTGGTGATATATTTGGCTTGGGGAAATCGCCGGAGGAGGGTTGTGGATGGGCGCCGATGCCGGAGCCGGGCGAGGTACAGGTCGTGTATGAGATGGATGGGGATGAGATGGGTGGACATGATGCGCATGCGTAGATGTCTGAGATTCAGGATGCTGGTAGGACGATTGTGTGCCGCGTGGCTGGGGCAGCCTAGACATCGCTGGTAGAGGGTGCGTTTCCACAACGGGCCCTGGCTGGTATTGGTTGTGGTACAAACGATGCTGCGGGGGCGCTGGGGGAGGATTTGCTTGGGACGAGTATGCGAACTGTCCCGGGGGCGGCTGAGCTTCGCGCACCGCAGTAGGCTGATGTTGATGTTGATGTTGATGCTCGTATTGATGTTGTTGGTGTTGTTGGTGTTGGTGTTGAGGTTGAGGTTCGGGCTGGTGTTGATGTGGAGGTGGGTGCTGGTGTGGATGTTGAGGCGGGGGGTGAGACGGGTGTGAATACTGATGCTGGTGCAGTGGAGCGGGAACAGTATCGTCTTGCACAACGTGCTGCGCATCTCGAATTTGCGCCTGAATATGCGATTCGAAGCTATGCATTTGCTCAGCAAGGGAGGGATGCATGCCAGAGAACGCCGGGTTGCTTGTAATGGATTCGTGCGCAGAAGTCGAGTTCGGCCTTGACGACGAAGCCGGGGATTGACTGGTAGTTTGGGGCGAAGTGACTTTCGTCACGATAGAATGTGTCTTTCCACCGAAAATGGAAAGTTCGTCGGGCTTCTGGCCACTAGACAAGGTGAAGATATCGTTCGACCCAGGATGGTGAATGCCATTATGTGCGTCTTGATAGATCTTCTGTGCTTTCAACCAAAGCCGTTGAATGATAGGCTACCGTGGATCAACATAGCTCAAAGACCTGGCTGCGAAGATAGGAGGACGTGTCGTACCAAGAATTTAACTGCCCGCCCACCGTAGTGTGAGGCTTTCTCGAAAAGTTCGTGTGCTTTCTTTAGCTCAATGATGGCGGCAGCAGCAACTTTATTCTTGGTGCAATGGATGACAACCGACGAAAGCATCACCTGTTTGGTATGGGTAACTCGGCGACGCGTATCATGTAAAAAAATTGGAACTCACAGACGAAGAGAATGCATGCGTCCACAGAACCCAGAACCGCGCTATTTGCGCGGGGAACATGGAGAACTGCATGGCCAAACTCGATATGAGCTCACATGCACTCCGATAGCCAGCTAAGAAGGATGGAGCATATGGGCTCTTCAATGGGTCGCTAGGATGACTTGATACTGCATGGGCGAAGAAGCAGCGGTGCACGTACAATAGCGCTAGTTGATTGAAGCTTATATGTGAGCTAATAATCAAGAGAAGTGTGGGGCCACTCAACTGAGTTCTCGATAGTTGATGGGCATGAAGTGCTGCATGGTTTGGGATAGCCCGAGGCCTTGGGGCGGAGGCTCCAGCGAGTACTTGGGTAAGGTCATATCCCTGATCTTACGATCCAACTGGAGGATGATCGAGTACTTGGGAGCGCGGGACGTTAATGTGCCTTGCACCACTGCTGATACACATTCTGCCCCAAAACGAGCTTTCCAGAATGGGACTAGCGAAGGGATAAGTTACTTTCTTGAGAAGGGCATGTCACTTACAGCTGGGTTGTATTGAACCGTCGGCTGCCATAGTTTGATCGGGATCAGATGGGAGTTCGCAATCTACGAAAGGGAGAGAGAACGAAGGCAGGCGTCCTGTGGCAAGGCTCTAGTGGACGAAGGGTCTATTAAATGGGCGAGATATCCGCGACTCGATGGTCGTACCTGCCAGCAATCTGTTATGAATAGCTCCCAAAACAAGGCACGTCGCTTCTGAACTTCTGAAGGAGAAAGTTTGAACCGGGCGCAGTCCTTGTCTATTTTTTCCGTGAACGGTGATTACCGAAATTCGATGATGTAGAGTAAACGGCCAAGTAACTTACGGAGTCCAATCTAAAAGTTATCATCAATTCAATTGCCGTACGTGAGAGTGTATTGACTCACACTTTGTGCCAATTTCGTAGCAAGGCCCATAAGGGCCCACGTCCTTTCGATACTGTTCTCGCCGCTGCATAGGCCCTCGTAAATTGCCATCAGCGACAACACCTGTACGGTTGCTACTGATGGCGGGCGGTCGATGACTGGTTCCATAGAGAGCGCTGCTCTAGTCAATTGAAAATACTGATGGGCAATTGGGTTGTCGGGGGCTGGTGGGAGTTCGTTATCAGTCAATGCCCCGAAACAGAATATCACGAATAAGAGGGCGAGATCATGCGCGGTGCCCTTGGGAATTGGCACCGACGCAGCTGCGAATTGGCCTGCATTTTGCATATGTGGCTGGTTGTGAGGAGGAAAGGAGGTGTTTGGAGCCATGCACGCGGCTTCTGAGTACCAAAGCGGTAGAATCTCTTCGTGTACTTGGCGTTTGGTGACTGCTCCGAAAAACCAGGGTGCCTGCTCTAGATAAAACTCGCACAATCGCCAAGCGTCGCCCCACTGAGGCAGAAATTCGTCGACCATTTGTTCTAGATTGACTCCTGAGGAGTTGCCTGCAAACGGAAACGAGCTAGATAGCTCGGCGATTGACGAGGGAAGCGCATTCTGCCAAGTGGGTGTATTCCGCATACTCTGCGGGGCAATTTCAGGGGGCGGAGATGCTTCCTCATCCTAAATAATGAGTACACAGTCGAAGTCATAGGGATCAACTGACCTTGAGGAGACTCTGGCAAATTGCATTCTGTCATTGAATGATTTCAAGTATTGACCATGCTTACTTCTGAACCAGCAGAGCGGCCATAAAATGTTGCCGCCCCGTCATCTCTGATGGCGAGCGTCCCAAAGGAGTCTATATATTGGGATTCGTCGATGTCTTCCTGTTCAACTGTGCCGTCTTGGCTATCCACAGCGGAATGGAGGTCAATACTCGACTTGATTTGAAGCAAGTCTCGAGTGAGAAGAGGGTGTGTTTCGCTGGTGAGAGAAGACTGCAAAACGAATAACGCGTCTTCGAGTTGGCGAATTCGATCGCTCATTTGGCCTATCTTTTGATGCAGTTTCTCTGTATCTGCCAGAACGAACCTATGAATACATTAGCGTGGCGCAGTAGGCCATACTCGATGCACCATACCTAGTCCCTTGACCTGTTATCAGGCTTCCGTTCGGACATATAGACTCGCAACCCCGGCGTCTACAACTGTGATGCAATTTAGCGACGGCAGAGCCAGCTAAACGTTACTCACCTTGAGCACGGCACAGTCTTATCGCATTTCAACTTAAGCCTTTGTGTGCAATTCAGTTCGGTTGTTACAACCAAGATACGCACAATCTCACCTACGGCATTCCGCGCAAGACATAGCACCTATCCATGAAACACACCTAAGTTGCGCTGCCTTCACCTCGAATCGCCATGCTCACCCCGTGCTCGTTTCGACTCCTTGTCATGCGCTTTCTGGACATTGGTGCCCGTCTTTTTGCTGGTCTGAGGCATCTAAGGAGTGTTTTGCAGGATGCAGATGCTAGTCCTGAAGATGAGAGGAGGATAAGCTCGCCTCAACGAGGCATCTAAGTATGTGTCAATTCGGGAAAGAAGTCCGCGTCCTGGGGAACCATCGAAGGGCAAATTTGCAGTTCTATTGCCGTTCATTGACGACGATGGAGGGCAGTATAACTGTACAACAACGTAAAGTCGCACCCCTCACCGTATGCCCATAAGGAAGGGGTGGTTCAAGCCCAGCGGTACGTTGTGCTGAGCTTGAAACCTTACTTTTCCCTGTGTACTCGATCAGGCCTCTTTGTGAGGCAAGAAACCGTGCCCTAATTCAGTTTCGCCCGCCGACTCGGACGAAGCAGCACTTTAAACAGTCGTGGGGTTGGACGCCATCGAGACCAATGTGGACGTAGTTTATTAGGCATCGAGAATGATGGCTAACAGTTCATTTGATGAGCGGACCCGTGCTGCAATCGTCTGCGCAGAACATCGGGAAGCGACGATGGATAACGGCTAGCGTCCCCGACGCACTGTTATCTACATTTTTCATGTGCATAACCACATTTAATGAAGGCACACGCACGCGATTCGGATGAAATTTGAGCGGGACGTCTGCAGATTCTCGCGGATGTATTGCGGAAAGCGGAGATGACACCAACGGCAAATGCAGCTACTGACAGGGCCCCGCGCGATCATGATCAGAGCTGGGGGTAAATCGAATGTATACGGCTATTTGAAAAGCAATGCGAGATGACACATCGGGGACACCGGTTGCATACAGAGGTGAAAGCGAGAGCGAGGTATACAGCAAGTGATACAAATAAAGCTAAATTTCGAGAAAATCGTGTCAGAATGTGCGCCTGTACCAAATAACGAGAAACCACAATACCGAGCAAACTCTTAACGAGGCAATCAAATCACACTTCGACATTTGGGGCATAGCAGCAACTGGACAGATTGATGCACAAGGGCCGCATTGGGGTTAATTGACTGTTCCCAGTCGTCCTCCAATTCATCTCCATCAATGATCCCGTATACAGCCTTCCTTGCCAGAGCAACTAAGCGTATATTGCCGACAACATGCCCGCCTCCCAGCGCACGGCCTTTGACGATGGGCTGCTGAGCTGCTTGCAACAGATCATCGGGCAGCGCATCGTACCGAGCCTTACACTCAGGGTCCTGGCTGCTGTCTATTGGGGTAATGGTGACAGCGTGGTTGGTTCGTCGTTTCTTCGTTGGCGGCGACGCGGCGACATCGTCACCACCTGGGAGACGAATAGGAGCATCAGTAAACGGTGATGTCGCTAGGTATCGTCGGCCAGCCTCAGCATCAGTGTTCTTGACGTTAAGCATAGATTTGATGCCTTTCAGGCATTTCGCGTGATACCATCGTCGACAGCTGGGACGGGGGCAGAAATGCATGAGGACCGAAGAGGCGGAGGGGCTGTAAGGGGTCTTGCAGATGCAGGTATTGGCTCCAGGTGTTCGCTAGTAGAGATGAAAGTGACGAAAAGTTGTAGCATAGAAAGAGGACATACCGGCGTTTCTTTGGCTTCTGGTGGGTCGTCCTCGTGAGTGAAGCGACTTATTTCCTTTGTTTTATATTCGAGTTGATATCGATAAAAGAATTCGGTGTCTTCGATGTCCGCTTGATCAAGGCTATCTTCATGATACTTCTTGACCTTCACGACATCTAGGTGATTCTTTGGTTATGAGCAAATATTACAAGGATATGGAAAACCAACCTTCAAATGAAGATGAAGATACGTAGTCGTGGGTATTAGATATTATACGTTCGTAATTGCTGCATGAGGCCTTGTCACTATTTTACGTCTTTGAGATTCAAAGACAAAAGGATAGACAAAGAAACTTACAACTCATTCGTCAACTCGTTGGCATCTTCGCCTGAGTAATACCATTGAACATGTGCCCAAACATCTGGTTGATCCTGAATAAAGAGGGTCAGAATAAATGGAGGCCAAGCGAGCAATGAACTCACGGTATCAACATTCCGACCCCGTATGTCCTTGATTTTACCCACCCAATAACGGTATTCTGGTAGTTCCTTGCGACGCATTGCCTCTGACTCTGGGGGAAGAATGATGGCACTGAGATACCGTTTACTGAGCAGCTGAACGCACGCATTGGTGAGACGACTTACTTATCGCCGACTTTAAATACGTATCCGGTGCCCTCCTCATCGAGGACTTCCATTGATCCATTAGCTCCCGCCAGATCCCTAGTTTCCCGAAGGAGAACAATCACCATTAAACCGACCATATTGGTGCATGTTCCTCCACTCTTGTTGAGTGGGTATTTCAGCGTCCGTAGTGGTGTTCTTTGAAGATTTAGACTTATTCTTTACGAGGGTAAGGCGGGGAGCACGACGACGAGCCATACTGATAGTATTCCGTGAACAGTGCTTTAGTTTCATTGTCGTTTGGACATACCGAAAACGTGGGAATATCGTTCATGTTTTTCTCACCAGGATGAGCGCTGTGCTCTGGTACTGGAGCCCTGCGCAACTGAATCCAGCACAACGCTTCGACTGCAACCACCACGTTCAAAGCCATTTCCCTTAGATCCCTCTTGATATTGATATCTGAACCGCCGCATGCTATTCTACCTGACGTCGCGTATCGTCAGGTATGTCGAGTTCGAGCCTTTGAACAGAGATCGTTGATTAATCGAACCGTGACATTCAGCTCGGCGGGAGCATTTCTCTACCCTGGCTACGCGTCGTACAAGACACTAAGTCAGCGACCTGCATCGGAAGATGAACTTGAACGCTGGTTGATGTACTGGTCGGTGCTGGGCTGCATCGTTGGTGTCGAATACGTTGCGGAATGGCTTATTTCATGGTGAGCCTTTGTATCCCGCATTAGGGTGGGACCCGACGAGCTGGAACAATTGCACTCATATATATTCTCAATGAACCAGGATCCCCTTCTATTACACCCTCAAGACCGTTTTCCTTCTATACCTTGCCTTGCCGCAAACACGAGGCTCCTCGTACTTGTACATCCACCACCTCCAACCGTTCTTCCACACCCATGAATCGCAAATCGATGCAGCGCTCGCATCGTTCAAGGCGCGCGTATATGCCTTTTTGCAGGAGCGCTTCCGTGCGATCTGGGACCAGGTTGCCGCTTCTCTGGGGCAGCAGCCGCAGCAGGCCAATTTTACACCTGCGACAGGCATTTCTGACACTGGAGCACCTCCGAGTATGGGAGACCCTGTCTCTGGGCCAGCGCAGCTCGCCACTTCACTGTGGCGTTCGTATGGTCCGGGAATTATTGCCTCCGGAGCAGCTCTCCTTAGACAGGGCGCAGCAAATGCTACTACTCGAACGAACCCCTCTGCCCCTAGTCTTTTCAATTCACCGCCTGCAACCCCTCCCGTTGCTCCCACACCTACTCAATCCGTGCTGGAACGCCGTCGCCAGCTTGAAGCTGAGCTCGCAGCCTTGAACGCCATGCCTCTGCATGAGGCAATACCAATACCCAGCATGGCTGGAGGTAAAGCATCCTCCTCGAGTTCGCGGGACTCCTCTTCGTCAGATGTACGCTTGAGGGAACGGACTATGTCTAGCTCACGGACGTTTGAAGAAATCGAAGTGCCTAGCGATATCGAGGACAATGATGGTCAGCCAAGTGATGCCGGCTATGAATCTGCGCGACCAGCGGCGCAATCCCGGGCTAGCTGGTTTGGCTGGGGTGGCGGAGCCAAGGAGGGATATCAACGAGTCAAGAGCGACTAAACAAATTCGCCTCACATTACTGGTTGATACGTTGATTTCCTTTAGGATCCTTTGACTACTAGCTGCTATTTGATGTACATGTACATAATAATCGACAGTCTGCAACTACTGATGATACCGAGCTGTTGCCTAAGTGGATAACCGTTTAAACTAACCCGGGATACAAATATCGCCTTGTTGCTGTACTTGCTTGAGATGCTGCGACCTCTTCCGTCCGTCGCAGCGCCAACTCTGATCAGACGTCGCATTATGACTCGAATTCGATAAGAGACCGCATTGCACAAATAGCCGTCTGAACGCCTGACCTGAGAGCTTAGCAAACACTCCTATCCAAGATCCTTCAGTGATATCATCCATGGAGAATACTCTGTCGTGATTCGAGACATCTGGATGTACGCTGATCACACTATCGCTACTGTCTACTGTGTCTTCGACGTGAAAACCCAGGTCTGCTCCTACTCCCAGGAGGCAGAGCACCGACTGTTGTTGGTCGTGTTGCCGCGGGTGCCAGTGGGCGCCCACCAGCCGGCGGACGTGCCCCTCCGAGTGGCGGGCGCGCTGCTCCGGATGATGGGCCTGCTGCTCCGAGTGGCGGGCGCGCTGCTCCGGATGATGGGCCTGCTGCTCCGAATGATGGGCCTGCTGCTCCGAGTGATAGGCCTGCTGCCCCGAGTGATGGGGCTGCTCCCCCGGGCGGGCGAGCAGCAAATGGTGCCGGGGCTGGCGCCGGTGGGCGTGTTCCCAAAGGAGGTGCCGATGCTAAAGGAGGTGCAGCTACTGGGACGAACGTCGACGGAACAGCAATAGGGACACTTGGAGGCACCATAGCATTGGGGGCGTCGTTGGCATCAAATACAACATCGGTTTCTGCCGCTGCGCCAGTCGCGCCTCCGCTGTCCGCAGTGGTTACTGAAAAGGTAAGAAGACGTCAACTCATTCGGTATCGGATGCAAGATGCTGGGTGGCACTGACCGGCTACACATCCTCCAAACGATCCCGCAATGACGGCATTACGGCAGCGAACGAGGCAGGCGTTTGCGTTGGGTCCTCCCGTACAAGTCACACCATTGGGTATTTCTATACAACATGCAGAATTAACAAAGGGGATCGATGATTCTGCGGAAGGCAGGGGGAACGCACGGGCAATGAGCGAGAACGTTGTAGTTGTCGGGTCAAACCGTCTCAGTATATCCATGCGGATGGCCATCCCGGCGAAATCTTCACCAGTAGCACTGGGAGAAACTTCACAAGTGTATGGTCTGCCAAAGTAGTGTCAATGAGGTGTTCAGATGTGCACGATCGCGCACTACTAACCCTATTCCACCAGTGTCGGGTTGAAATAGCTTCATCTTGACAAAACCACCTGGAAAAGCGGTCGGTAGGCCACCAGTTGACGCAACTAAGATAGTGGGGAGTTATTAACATCAGAATTTCTGATATTGGGCTCGGCTTCAACTTACTGCCCGCAAGCATAGCCTGGACGTCGATGACCCCTCCTCCGAGTGTTCGCCCACAGATACCAGTAAGACCTCCAGCGATTTCGATATCATTGATTATGCTTGATTGTTGTCGAAATTGGTCTAATGTTGTGATGGTGGAAACGACACCAAAGCCTACACCATGAAGGCCGTTCGCGCCAGATACATCGGTGATTACGCCATATGCAGAGACGTGAAGTGCCGCAGCAAGGAGAGGGATAAGCTTGGAAATCACCTTCATGTCGAGGAAAGTAGTAAGACAGCGGGAGTAAAAGATGAAAGAGTGGAGGCTGATAGAAGGCACGGCCTTGTCTATAAAGCTGAAAGAATAAGACGCTCTGCACTGAAGAACAAGATTGTGAAGGTGTAGGGAAGACCGAGCCAAAGAACACAGACCTTCTGAGTCGTAGTCTTTATACTCTTTCAGCCTCCACGTCACGATTTATTCGGTAGAATATGATACTAGGAGGCAACGATGATGATCATTTCTGCCTTAAGGATGGGGAAACGAGCGCGCCGTATAACCTCATAAATTTCGTCGCCAACGCAGTGACAGGCGGCGCGCGAGTGCGGTGCAACGAACAGATGTCCGAGTAGCAAGGCCTCGTTGGTCAATTGAGCAGGACGAGGCGACAGTGCGCCTCGCTACACTGGGAAGGGTTCCGTTCGAACTTTGCAGACAGTGGTGAGTCCGGCAAAGCGGCGAACGGTCCTGTGGAAATAACAGACTTGTAAGTGCTCCCGTCAATCCTATAGTCGACAGTCGGCCCCAGTAGCTCCTCCTTTGCTTAAATTAAAGAAATTCAAACATACCGGTTGATGAACGCCCTGCTGTCGATGCGACACAGATCCCCCAGTGCCGAGGACAAATGCGAGATGGTGATATCGTGCTGTACGGAATTGGTACGGGGGTTGCGAGCTTGGCTTTGAAATTTGAAGCTTGATATGTGATATTTCAAGCATGGGCTCATCAATTTTAACGCAACGAAACTTGGTTCATGTAGATTCCTGGCACGGGCGTATGGGTAGTAAGTCCAAGCTCTAGTGCCACCAAACAGCTTGGGGCTGTCACAAGGCGGGTCCGTTTATTTAGATTGAGAGGAGGCGCTGCCGGTGAACAGAGTCATGGTGATGGCGCAAAACAACTGATGGAGCCCCTGTCTCTGGGGACTCTCAGTTTCTCAGTGCCGGTCGCTGCTTGGTCCAGTTCCGGACAGACATATTGAATGCCTACGCTTGCGTCAATATTTAAACTACCCAATGTAATTCGGGTTGAGACAACGAACAAGATATATGAAGGTCGCTATCTCGATTGCTCGACCAAGACCATACCCACCGGTCTGCTTTCCTCCCACTGTAAGTTGACACTAACCTTCCCTTGCGGGGGAATCATACAATGCCAGCTCAACCTCCCATCGCTCCCCGTGCCCACTTCGCCGTCCTCACCTTCCCACTGCACAGTCACAGTATCACTCACTTTCAGCGATGAAGTGCCAGACAACTTGATCGGCTTGAACTGGTACCCTTTGGCCTTGTCCAATATGCTCGTGTTCTCCGAAGGACTCCTCTCCATCTTCGGTGGGGGAGGCAATGTCAGCGCGGGGTTGATCAACTTGACGGTGATCTGCGAGGTTTCGGAGATGGGAACACGGTCGAGGATCTTCAAGTTCTCGATGGGAATCGACTTGGTGTTCCGAATAATTACTTGTCTGGAATACGCTGTCGTGGTTGTCTTGTTGATAAGTCCTGATGACGAGGTCTTCTTGCTCAGCGGGACGTAGGTCGTACGGATCGAGGGATCGATGCTGGTGGGACGATTAAGTCATGAACCCAATGTGATTGCGTGGCGACCTACCCAAGGGAACACTCGAAACTTTCTTGGGGGCTAGCAGCTGGTATACGCGACTTGGCGATGAAGCTTCCGTCAATGTAGACATTAGCAGGCCCATCTACGAGGGTATATTCAGAGCTATTCTTCACTTCGGCCTAAGTAGAGTCAAGCCATTGAGTGGATCCCATGTAGAACTGCAACGAACTCACTTTCAGATGCGCCCTGAGGTCAACTTTCGGCACAACCAGCCACGAAAACGACGCGTCCAATGAGAGCTCAGCGATGGTAACGTTGTGCGCCCGAGCATCGTTGGGCACGCTGATCAAGCCGGGAATGTCGTACGTTGCGCTGAGGCCTCTGAAGTTTGACACGGGGATTGTGGCGTGCGTCATAATCATCGGGGTAGGAGGCGGAGGGACGATGATAGTTCGACGAGTACGAGAGCGGGATCGAGATCGACTTCTACGGCTCCGGGGAGAGTAGGAGCGGGACCGCGAACGGGACCGAGAACGCGAGCGGGAGCTGCGAGAACATGGAACTACCATGGGCTGTGGATAGGCAGGCCCAGCTTGTTGGGGGATGATGAGGGGCGGGTATTCAGAGGAGTTGGTTAATCGATACGATCCCAGGGATGGGACGCGCAAGCCGAAAGTTGGGCTGATGGTGCCCAGCGTTAACTGCACGTTGTCCCAGTTCTGTAAATGACGGCCAATTTGTCAATATCAAAATGCTAACCACAAGGAAGATCATGTACCTCGCCCGTGGATTGAGAAATCGCTGCCTTGTATTTGAGGGTAAAGGGCGCATCTTTGGATTGCATGTTGATGCGGATGTCATAGCTCCCTTGCCAAGAAACACCGGGGACGGCTATAAGTACAATGCGTTAAAGCAAGCCAAACGATGGGGTTGGCGCGACAAACCGTAGATCAACGCAATTTCTGCATCCCCTCCATTGTCAGCGAATATACCGATAGTGGCGGTCAGTTGCAACGGATCCGACGGTTGAGCTTGGGTAGTACGCTTCAGCTCTTCATCACGACGCAGTCGTAGTTTCTCTAGTGCATCCTCGAGGTCCATCAACCGGTCGTCAATCTTCGAGCTCTCGCGCTCGTAGGTTTGCATGATCATTGGAAGTTGGGGGTGATCGGAAGGCACAGCCGCAATGTTGCGCAAATACTTCTCCAAGAACGCGGAGACGTCCTTGCATCTCCTGACTTTATTTGCCATGCTCTGGTGTTCCTTCACCAACGCAGACATAATTTCAGGATCCGCTGTAGCTGGAGGTGTTGGTGCAATGGACACATCGTGAATAGTGGCGGCGCCTCGTCCTTCGACTCTATGGAAACAAATCAATACCGCAGGAGCATCCAGAACGGGGTGGTCACCTTAGCGAGTCTTGATCGACCTCAGTTGGTAGTCCGGATATCTTGACCTGATTGACCCCAACCTGGAGCGATAACTTATACGCTCGAGTCACTTCTGCACGACCGGGGGATAGGTTGACATGGACAATCTTGCTGTCGGTCATAGAGGTGAGCTCGATGATATGAGCCGCGAATTCGGGAGACGATTCTTGGGACATGGCGGTTTGTGTGTAACACAATGGACCCAGCTGTTAGAGGTCCTTTTGTTGTTCCAGAACTCGAGTCATGCTGAGTAGCGCTGAGAATATGCAGGGAACAATGGCTTGACAAGAGCACCACCAATTCGTCTTCAGTAGTGATGGGTTTGTCACAGACGCTGCGACGAGAACAAGGGCATGCTTTTGGTGAACGAATGTCCAGTTGTGGCGGGCTTTCGACTACAGGATGGTGAACAACATCGTCAAGAATATGGTGATATGTCGGCGCTCATCGACGGCATCTCTCAAGTCCGCTGGCCAAGGTATATGATTCTGAACCCAGATCTTTCGTCCTCTTTCATCTGGTGGTCCTCCGTATCAGCACCATGAATGCAAAGGGATCGACGTGACAAGAAGTTCAGCAAACGATTGGAGGTTGATAAAGTGACCACTGACTGGCACCGGTTCTGGCCCCAACCGTGAAACAACCTGTATCAGAGCAGTGCTTCGGCAGAACAATACTTCGAATACTTCGCAAAACAACAGAAACGCAGACTTGAAGACCGTTCATTTCGATTTGCCACCTGCGAGCCCAGCCGATGAGGTTCACCGAAAACCGACACGTCCTCGCCGTCGAAAACGTCGCTCTCAACCACCTATCCCCGACCACGTTTTCGTGCTGATCCCCAGAGAGCATCCACACGATTGCACTCGAAGTTCTGCTGCAAGCCTTCCTGGATCAGTTCACTGGGGATAACCTTGGTCGCTTTCTAACCTAGGGCAGCATTTCTCCAACGCGCACTACCAGTAGCACTTCCCAGACATCCCTCTCCGCTGACACGACGTCGTACTCGTAGACACGGACCAATGCTCGAGGCCTTGCCTTGTGCTGAGACATATAAGCACCAGGACCGATGGACAGGTCTACGCGAGTCTATCGCATGCGGGAGCTGAGGGAGTATCTGGGGTTGGGCAGCCAGGAGCCGAAATGGTACACTGTGGCGTGCACAGGCTAGGCGAGTTCTCATTTTCGCATCGATGACTATAGCCTCGTTGATTGTTGCTCTGCCGTCGTGTTCCTGCTCTCGCCTGTACTAGAAATATCATTCGCATTGCGGTCGTCACTTCATGCCCTCTTGTATTATTTTGTTTACAAGTTGCGTGATCCTGACTGTCTTCTCGCAGAAGCCTCGTTCTTGTCGCCTGGTCGCCTGTCAACGAATCAACGAATCACGATAACAGTCCCCTCCATGGCCATGTGATTCTTTTTGCAGAGACATGCTAATCTCTTCTCAGCCACACCCAAATGTGGCGTGGAGCGTTGCTTTTGCTGTTTTTATCTCGAACGTGCCAGCGTGAGTCTCCTTTTGTGTCGTCAATGAACAAGACTTATACGCAACCGAAGTACTTGTCCGAAAATCCAGCCTTGAGGATGCCTTTGCAACGTCATGAAATCTCTTTTATTGCGACGGTTATGATACAACACCATCGTGCACGGTGGAATAATCTAGTCGCTCTTGTGCATACGGCGGAATGGTGGTTCTCCTTCATATGAACTCGGCTAGCGCTACTGAACAAGCGAAACATGACATCTGAGGGACCAGATAGGGAAGATTCCCTTGATAGCGACGGAGGAGAGCCATAGTACACCCGAAGACAAAATCGTGGCTTCTGGAACGAATCGCAGTTGCGGTGCTGACTGAATGGCCTAACGAAAGGAGTCTCAAAGGAGGTAGTGCTGGTATTTCTCATGCCACTTCCACAGGGCTCGTTAGTTCTAAGTATGAGAACGGTTGCCTATTCTGTTAGCCATAATTCTCATCCTCAATGAAACAGGTAGCTATAATAGAAATGAAGAATATGTAGCTGGGATCGACATTGACCCCCCAATCTGCGATAATGATTCTCGTGGCACTTCTTCTGCTGCTCCCTATCGTCGTCTTTGCGTGGCGCTGGCGGAAGATTGGCCATCGAGAACGGTTTCTTCCTCCGGGGCCTCCGACGAGGTTCCTGCTAGGAAATGCGCCGGATATTCCAAGGACTTTGCCCTTTGTCCAGTGAGTGTTCATTGCGTCGCGTTTAACCGCTAATGTAACTCATACCGCCAGACTCTCGCGATGGGCAGCGGAGTATGGGGAACTAGTGTCGGTAAGGTCCTTACATTCCTCACTGAATATCGCAGTGCTAATCGCCCTTGTATAGGTCAAGATTTTGAACCAGACCATGATCGTCGTGAATAGTGGACCCGCAGTGAAGGAGATCATGGATAAGCAAGGTGTCTTCAGCGGAAATCGCCCCCAGGCGTACCTGATCAAACGCGCGGAGGGCGAATACCCCATATTCTCTAACTTGGGTGGGTGGTCATCGCGATTGTCGTATCGTTGGCTCAGGCTGATCGTCCGCCTTGAAAGACGAGCGCATTTTCAAGGGCAGCCGACGAGCTTATCACACGTTCCTAACCAGCGAAGCTATCGCGAGTTACTTGCCGATGCAACAGGTAGAGTACGCAAGGCTCATGCACGATATCGCGAGGTCTCCCGAGGTTGGCCTTGAACTCTTTGGTTCGCGCCTTATCTCAAGTTACTTTACCTCGAACAGGACTTCATTCCCCACATCAAGCGTATGTCTACTTCGATCATGGTTACCCTCCTCTACGGCAAACCGGTGTCAGACTTTGGGGATAATAAGCATTTGTTATACTTCGATGCTATGAAGAAGTTCACCGAGTTGACTGATCCATGGGCCCATCCGCCTCTGGACATCATGCCCATTCTCAAACACGTTCCTGCGCGCTGGGCCAGGTGGAAAGGCCTATGCGAAGAGGCGAAGCGATTGCGAGGGGCCTTCTTCGACGATATTACTGAAGACTTTGAGGCGAGATATCATGCGGGGGAGCGGACTGGTTCGTTCCTGGAGAAGGTGCTTGATCACCCCAATCACTTCGACATGACCATCGAGGAAATTAGGTGAGGACACCTCGCTTCAACGCTTTACTAGTAGAATGTCTCGCTCAACCTCCTCGCGCGAGCAGGGGCATGAGTCGCCTCCTGATGGATGGCGGAGTCGAGACGTCTGCGTCATATATCCAGAACTTCATCCTTGCTCTTGCATGCCATCCCGCTTGTCAGGACAAAGCACAGGCAGAGATTGACCGAGTAATCGGAGGAGAACGCATTCCGACTCTGGAGGACTTTGACGATTTGCCGTACCTTCGCGCTCTCATCAAGGAGGTAGAGTTTGGGGATTATTTGAGTACTACGTGGCTCAGCGATTTCTAGGTTCATCGATTTCGGCCTGTCCTTCCCGGCGCTGTACCTCATATGGCGGCCAGGGACATTCGCGTAAGTGTCGCCTTCCATGCCAAGTCGTCGTGCTCACCTACTTTTCGCCAAATTAGTACAAGGAACATCTCATCCCGGAAGGCGCGATCATCGTCATGAACACATGTTTGTCTATTCCATTACCCGGTTTTGGATGGCGCAATTGCTAACGACGTATCCAGGGGGGATTTTCCATGATGCGGGTAAGCCTTGCCCACGCGCCCCGTCCGGGCCCCTCTGATCATCGCCTTCAGAGGTATTCGAGAACCCCGATACTTTCGACCCCGAGAGGTATATCAAGTCGGAATATGGCGTCAAGGACGGTGCGAGTCCTGATGGTCTCAGAGACACACTGCCGTTCGGCGCTGGGCGAGTGAGTTGATTAACTACGTTGCCAAACTTGCACGCCTTACCTGTTCCAAGCGTATCTGCCCCGGGGCTGAGATGGGCCAGCGAACAATCGTAAGTATAGTCGTACCCGTGTATACACGGCCGATCTGAGGAAGTACGTAGGCCATCAACACCATGAACCTACTCTGGGCGTTCAAGTTCACGGACAAGGCCGGGAAATGTTCCATGGACTTGGAGAACTACCATGTACGTCTCCTCTGGACGAGATGCTCGCTTGTTCTAACGGACGCTTCAAGGCTGGCGCGGAACTGTCGCCAAACGCGTTCTCCTGCGACATCAAAGTGCGTGATGCCAAACGGGCGAAGCTCATCGAAGAAACCTACATGTATATGACTGCTTGAATCGCATGGGATCTCGTTTGTCATTCTATGAGTGTTATCTAGTAATCACCCTATCGAGCGTCCACGACAATCCGTCGCTATCCCAGCGACAGGATGATGGGGCTCAAGCTCAAGGCCACGAACCCTCACGACCGCATCCGCCAAGTTGCAATACGCCACACTATGTTCACTGCCTTCGGTCCCCTTAAATATTCCAGTTCATCAAATTATCATGAACAGCTCGTAGTCTCAAATGAGTCAATGGCAGTGGACACATTGCATTGTAGGGGATCATCGTTGCAACCTCATAGACACCGCGCAGCATTCCCTCATGCTTCATCACCATGCCCCCCAACCAATCGTTGATTTCAACTCTGCGTATCAGTTATTTGTAGGCCGTCCACGACTCCGCGCGAAGGTAACGTCGTATCGATCACGCTCTGGCCTATGCTATTTTTGCCACCGTCCGATCTCTATCCCCATCGTATTTCATGCGGCACACGACCGTAAGCAACAAGCATGCCAGGGTCATTTCCGCTCACTATGAGTCTCTTTTGAGTCCACTTCGAGAGGTGTATCATGATCTAGACTACAGCCATAAGTACTATACTCTCCATTACCAGGTACTCCGTATGTTGGATATAATCCATTGATTACAACGGTGCAACGACAATGTTCCAAGGAGAAAGCCGTGATGTGATCCCTTGGACCGTTCTCATGTGGGGCGAACATTGGCCGTTAAATTTCACACTTGCAAGGTCGGCCGCCTCAAGTACTTTCCACCTTGGCAATAGGCAATAACTCGGAGTGGGCGCCAAAGAACCTGGTAGCTCGGCAACGGCGGCCACTTCAGTGCACTGCATGACTATAAAGTTCAATGTACGACCCCTGACCAACATTAACCACCGCACCACAACTTGCTACTAAACCACCATGGGCAGATGGACTCAATACGACGAAGTGAGTAGCGTATGAATTCTAGATGAACACGACTAACCATTTGAATCAGGATGCATACCGATTACCAGCAGGTATCAAGCGAACTGCTTACGACGCTGATACTGGTGTCTACACGTACCGCGACGGGAATGGTCAGACCTACGTAGGGTCTCCCCACCAAAGATATGGCACTTTACGCCCCATATCGCAGCCCCCAGCCAGCACAAGACCTATGTTTGATAAGGGTGCGTGGTGTATGTTACCTCAGATGAAGCATGTATCTAACTAGCCACCCCCTCCCTATAGACAAGGCTCCGCTCAGCGTGGACACTAAGTCCCCTGGACCCGCCCCCAAGTCGTTCGCAGATATTCTGAGTCCCGACCAAGTTACCTCTGCTTCCCCCATACGCGATGGGCGCAGCCCCACATCTCCGAAGTCACGGTTCATCGACGCTGTTCGACGTGCTGCTGCCCCGAAGATGCTGGATGTTGTGCATCACACCACCACGACGAGTAAGCGTGAAAGCTTTGCCTCAGATTCGGAGAAACAGAGGCTCCTTCCCAAAGACGTTCCGCAAATGTCGGAGAAGGGGAGGGACCCATTAATAAGGTCCGCTACGAGTGCAGGCCATCGTTCCTCGGCGCCATCAGCGAGATCAGCGACGACGGCCTCTACCTTAGCAAGGGCTGCTACGAGTGCTGGTCATCGTTCCTCACCGCCCGTTTCCGGGCTGGCAAAATCGTCGACCACGGCCTCGAGTTTAGCCAGGTCTGCCACCAACGCGTCTTCTAGGTCGGGCGCAAGTCTCGTTCGCTCAGCTACCAATGCATCGACATATTCTAATGCCTCCACAACATCCCTATCACATCTAGCGAACGCGAAGCCTCTACGTGTGGAATCCATGAAGGAACTACCCAGCGTTCCAACGGGAAAACCACACCACTCAAAGTCATCATCCTCATCGACTTCCAAGCGGAGCTCATCCCAATCTCGTCGCCCAGTCGAAGCTTTGTAATGGTCACTATGTTACTGTCCCCGCGCGATCCACGCAACCTTGCTCTCCATTTATCTTGTATTTCACTCCGGGTTGTTCACATGTAAAAACACGAACGAACGCATTCCCAGCCATCAAGTCTGGAAGAGTTGCGATTGATATGTAACTATACAATGTCTACGTGCCACAGTCTTGGGGCTAGCTGAACATGGTTTCCTGCGGGCTGATGTGGAGTCCGCAAGGCGAAGACAACGAGGTATACACGCGTTGATCTGACCATCGTTCAGTCAGCGGTTGTAGTGCGGTTGAGGTATTTTGATTATATCTAGTGTTGTTACCGTTGTTCTCGTAGCTGGACACAGTTTCTTCCATCACCCTCAAATTGCCTTAGTACTTCAAGGTGTCCCTATGCACCCCTAGTGCCTCGCCCCTAATGAATTGAACTTCTCTGTACCAGCGAACATTCATATGTCCCTACGAGCTCGGCCAGGAATGCCTGGAACTCGAGGAGGCTAGCGATCGAGGAATGTAGATAATATACAGGCCAATCGCGTGAATGATACCTTACGCGAAACGGGCGCTGATGCAAGTCCAAAGCCCATCAGTAAATGTGAGCCTCTTGAAAAATATGGATGAGTAAATATCCTCAAGCGGCACGGTTGTCATATAATGCACAAGTTGGAATATACGCCTACGTTATTCTTGGACGCATTGTATAGCTATCCCTCGCACCTATAGACCCTGAATCATCCCAAGCTTGAGAGTGAAGTGACGCCTCAATTTGGGATGAAGACAGCGCCAAAGCTGTTGCCGTTTAATAGGTATGGGGAATTCTCTCATATGGAATCAGAAGATGTGACGGGCCATATATCGAGAAAGTCCTTCCATCGAGGTACCCTCAGTACTAGTGCATTGATCCAATGCAAATGATTCCAGGTGATGGAAATATATTCGTTGACATTGTACCTGCCAGCCACTAGCCACACTAACCCACATGGCCCAGGAAACGACTTCCTTACTTCTTTATTCGGTGCCGAACCATTTCCGCAATTACATGCTTCATAGTTGCTGCACAGTTGGCCCAAAGCTCCGCATGGAATAGCACATAGACAAAGGAGTCATGAACGAAGGAGTCTACCGATGGGACACGCCGCCCTGAATGATACTCAGCCATCGCGCGCACTGGTGTTCCATACCTACACAACCACTCAACTAGAAGCTATCTGTGTTGCTTAATTGCTCCTTCCGCACCCGCCGTAGCATTGAGGAGTGCTAGGTCGGGCCCAACCACATAAAAGAAAAGGATGGCAAGAGCCAACCCTACAGTTCTCTAGTTGTACCCTCATAGGCTTGTCAACTCTTGCAAATGTCGATCCTCACATCTTCCTGGTTCATTGCTGCTGTTATCCTCGCTGGCTTGGCCGTCCAGTCAGTTCACGGAGCAAGTCTGGGGACGAATACTGAGGACGTTGCTGATGCAAATGCCTGCAAATGCAAATTGGTAAGTGTACACTTGGGCCTTGATGTGGACTTCATTCTGAGTAGTATTCCACAAGAAACTTGGAGACGGAACATTCGAAGGAACAAATTACTCCGCGAAGGAAATCGATGAAGCCCTTGAGAAATACAAGAATTTGGCGAAGCTGGGCAAGAAGGACTTCATGTAACTGCTTGTAGGCCTCAGCCTTCAATGGACTGTACTAACTCAAACACAAGGGGTTTCCCAAAGCACTTCGGCGGCAAAGATAATAGTGTATGTTGAAGAACGATGGCCAGGATTATTTCGATACTGACGAGATATTTTTGAAAAGGGAAACCTAGTGTTTCCTGATGTGAAGGCCTGCGTACCGCCCCTCCAAGAATTCCAGATCCATAAAGCAGGATCAGGGGACTCGCCTCCCAAGTCGGCCGATCGTATTGTAATCGATGCCAATGGAGTCCTCTGTGGTGCGTCCTGTCCATTCACACCATTTCCGACTATTCCGAACGATGCTCTATCGTATAGGATGCATGACACACACCGGGATGAAGAACCCAAATGACTTCCAGGCTTGTAACTAGTATACTGACGGTCGCGTGGCTAGAAAGAGTCATTAGCACGATGTGTACGCCAGCGTAGGTAGGACGACCTCCAAACTTTGGCATGCTTGAATCTAAGAGAAGCGGCTGCGGAAGGATTGCACGCAGAAGCGTTTAACATTACTGACCGCTCGCCAGTGCCTCTTCAAAATATAGTGCAAACACAGACTCGGTATAGGCTTCAGAAGCGCTTTTCGTCGGTATTTTTCGCGAAGAACCTCGAACTTCGGAACCCCAGATCCTGTAATACTACTAGCGTTCGTCATTAGGCAGACAGATCTCTTCACGTCGAGGCAGTGGTAGAAGTACTGTAGGAGGGTTTAGAATCGAGTTCAAGAAGACAGAAGGAAGGTTCAACGTTCAACTTTAAGTTGCGCGCCTAATAGTCCCCGATACAAGCAGGGGCAAACAAAAGCACCTTGCACTACAGTGCCACCAACCGAGCCCTTCCTGGTCGTACTCGCACTCCATGCGTTTCTCTGGATTGACCACTATAAAGTTAGCTCTATAATATCCCGGACTTCACCAAATCATCATAATAATCGCACTAGACGTGGATGCCCACCACCCAGTACGCCTCAGTGTCGGACCATGACGACGCAGGCCGTCATTCGCGAGAGTCACTCTCATTGCTAGACGAGGAGAAAGGTATGTGCGATGCTGGCCTGGAGCTCGAGATATTGATCTTGAACTCGAATGCAGGTCAAGAAACGGGGTTACTCAGGAAACTAGGGGCCTCATTCTTCTTATTCGGATTGATCAATAACGGTCAGTCTTATGTCGCGGGTGGGGAGAGAATTGGTTTACGAAGAATATATAGTTCTATATGTGATTATACTGTCGGCTGCCCTTGACCTGGTCCCTCCATCGACACCGAAGGGAATCATTGCTTTCTGCAATATCGCCCCGTCCCTCATCGCCAAAGTAGGATGGCCATACATTCTCAAGGGCCGGATACGATATACTCGACGCTTGCTGGGATGCTGTTGCTTGAGTACGTTCGGCATGCTGGTAGTTGCTGCGTTCGATAGTCTATACATGAGATTATTGGGCATTGGGATAGCGTCGTTCTCGTCTGGGCTGGGGGAGCTCACGTTCTTGCAGCTTTCAACAACTTATGCGCCGCCGTCTGTTGCAGGGCTTAGCGTAGGGTGAGGAGCTCTATCGGTGCATCCTACTTTCTGCTTACTCTACAGTTCAGATACTTCGCCTCGGGGACAGGGGCCGCCGGACTCGTTGGCGCGTTTCTCTGGTGGGAAATACGTGGACTAGGCGTGCGCATCGGCGTCGGCCTGTCGTCGGTCATGCCATTTATCATCCCCCTCACATACTTCTTCCTCCTCCCATCGACATCGGAGTTTCTGTACATTGATACATCGTCCTCTTCGTACGAGGAGCGCGATCTGACCACGAGTTTCTCGTCGCTGCCGTACACACCCCTGGCTGCGACGGAGGATCAAGTCGGGGAGGAAGAGGGGAGCATCTTGACGTCTGTGAAGCGAGACGTGGCGCTCACGGGGAGCGATAAATGGCGCCTCGTGCAACCCATGCTCTTGAGATACATGTTTCCATTATGTGAGTCCGCCCTCTATCTTACGCCTACTCCAGCTGGCACTTGCTGATGATCCGGCGACCGGTCAGTCTGCGTATACCTGGTGCGTCCACTGTCATTCCTACGTCCTCGCTTGCAGTCTAAGTAGTGCCGTTACCACGGGCTCTCAGTTTGAGTATACGATCAATCAGGTATGCGATACATAGAAGATACGCCGCGCCTTGGATTTTTCGTTGACTGTTAGCAAAGGGGATAGCACCGACACTTCTCTACCCTGTTCCTTCGCCGGAGAAGTACTGGCTGTTGAGTAAGGTTATCCACTCAATCCGCGATTACTACCCTCTCTGGCAGGTACGTCTTTCCATTCCCTGCTCCTTCCCCTTCAAACGTGTCCCACGTGCTGAGTACGACTACTTTAATAGCTAGTATATCAATCCACGGTCTTCCTGTCCCGGTCATCCATCTCCATGGGCCTCCCGCCGCTTCCTCAGCGGCTCCTTCCTCTGCCTGCCGTTGTCCAAGGGGTCATCCTAATCATTTTAGCTACCGAAGCTGCTGTAGGGTTCTTCCCGGACGATTCGGAAGGCCTCAGCGTACTGATGGTGTTCGGGTTGGTATGTCTCGAAGGCATATGTGGCGGCCTCGCTTAGTGAGTTATCCTCTTCGTTCCTTATCCATCTTCCCTCAGATCTTCTGAACTTAAACTCCTATGCTTCCATTAAATCTGCCATTACCGTTGCGTTTGATAGCGTCAACGTCTTCTACCGCGTCAACCAAGAAGCCCCCGATCCCAGGACCGCGCACGACGTCGAGCGCACACGGCAGGAGCGGGAGTTCAAGATAGGCTCGATTGGGTTCTCGGATTCGTCGGGGATATTGCTGGCGTCGGTGCTGGCGATGCCGACGGAGCTGCAGCTATGCAAGGCGCAGGTTGCGAGAGGGAAGATGTTTTGTAAGGGGTTGTAGGGTCGCGGACTAGATGTGCGATTGGACAGGTTTTGTGCCATCGTGGAGGGGTTAACCGTGAGGATGCTTGTCTGTCTACTTTCTGATGTACTATCTATTACAGTTTAGGCCTTGCCATACACGAGGGGGCAATAATACTATGGAAATGGGGGGTCCAATTCTAATGATGCAGAGGAGAGAGTATAAGGTATAGCACAAACATAGAGGTGGGGAAACTTCTTGGCCCAGTCGCTGATCTCGTGTTTGCGTTCCTCCCATCTAACATGCTCATGCTGCGCCAACCGAATCAACGTGATGTCGTACATGTTTTCTATAGCCCAGTCATTCGTTACACGGCCGCTGTCGCCAGCTTCTGAAGATTCGGAGGGAGGGTTTGCCTCATAGCGCTTCCGGCCAACCGAGACACGATCTTCAAAAGTACGTGGTATTTGCGGCGGATCGTGTGTTTGGTTGTGGTGCTTAGGCCAATTTGGTTTGTTCAAATCTTGCCATTGCTTGCGAGAAATATCTCAGATGCGCCATACACATAATGAAGGAGCATGGGATCTGGAAGCCTGCTGGCGACCAGTCGTGGAATTTTGCGTCATTGTGATCTGGTGCTGGTGCTCGATTGAAGTTCAAGAATTGAGTATCATCTGGGGCCTTGATACTGGAGGGTATAACATGATGATGGGGATCCGCGCGTGTCCGGTGGATTCTCGACCGACGGAGGAATATCTGCGCGGTCTAGGATGTCAGTGGTCGCAAGCAGTTGTGGAGACGGAGGCGGATGTCGCACCACCGAAATTGAGACCTCCTTATGGTTGACGAGTCCGCGAACATTGGCTTCAAGAAGTAGGCCATTACGGATCTCATAGATAACATATATTTATTCATGATTGTGCTCACCAGGTGCGTGGTAATAGAGGGTATCCTCATCGTTGAACACAGTAGCAGCAGTGAGATTGCCTTCGGTGTCACGAGAAAGGTAGCCACTGCTGGAGTGGATAATTGCCCAACCTACAAACCTCAGCCATTTGACTGGTAAAGAGCACAGAGACAGTATATTATGGATAGGAATCTTGAGCTCCAAGTGTTCAGTTGATGCAGACGCGAGACTGGGAATGAACACGGTGGTGGTGTTGCGAAGAGATTACTGAGACAGGAGAATCATTAGGGGCAACTTGAAATATAGTAGCATCCGGCGCCAAATGATTCCGTTCGATATTGTCAAACAAATCTTCTTGTACTTGGACATAGAAAATTTCCAGACACTGTGGGCATGCAGCCTTGTGTGCAAATCCTGGATCTACTCTTCACAGCGCCTCATTTCCAACAAATTTGTCCTGAGCCAGCGCGTCTATTCGTCAGACGGCACAAAATGCACACCAGCAGCCTCTATTCTCGCGGATTCGCTTCATTTCGCTGCGTATGTCCGGCGTGTAGAGTTTCGTGTCGGAAGAACCAAGGAATGCGACCCTCTTGCAGTTGCAAAGTTTACAAATATTAGATCATTGCTGTTCAAAGCGACCGAGTCTCCTGAGCTCAGTAATTTGCTTGAGCATTGTCCCTCACCCTTCGATCACTCTTCGAACGTACCCGTGTGGTCGTTTCACGGATGATGCTGGAAATACCTCGTCATCCACGGACATCCTAAACCGAAGGTGGCGAAGATTGATGGGGATCGACGGTGCTGCAAGCTTCATAGCCCATGCAATGACCTATGAATCCTTTGGGGTCAGGGGGAGGTCAGGAAGCAACTCAATAGGTGTTTGATACTTGCGTAGGTGGATGTGCCCGCTTTCGGCCGACCTTGCGTCTCGAATCTTTCAGTATCCACTTTATCTGCAACACGGTACTGGTGGATTTGGGCGAAGATGGTTGGGGCCGGATGGCTGCTAGCCTAGAACCGTTCTTGAAAGCTAGCAAACTTCTCAACAGGGTCACTTTCGTGGTTGAAGACAGGTATATGTATGGCGGAGGCTCAACAGCTGTTGCCGTAATGGGAAACCATCTCAAATATATCGAATCATGGTTTCTGTTGGAAATTTATGAATGTCGTATAGTGGTGGATTACGGACTAGTCACTAGTCACAACTACACAGGTCGTTTGAAATAGTATTAACTTCGTGTATTATAAAGATTCGATATCATACGAATCAATCTTAGAAAGAGTTTGTGCAGCAGCACTGTAGAGAACTGGAGAAACACAGACGACACAAGCGGAAAGTTATCATGTAATATACGAAGTCCTTGATTCGATAATAAAGAATTAGTTTCTGTGTGCAGCCTTGATGATGTCTGCCGCTCGTTCGGCGATAATGTAAGTAGGAGCCTGAGTATGGCCAGTTGGAACGAAAGGCTGCAGGTTCGCTTCAGATTGATTGTGTCTAGACAGAAGGGGTCTGGGACTTACGAAGATAGATGCATCGACGACGCGAAGTCCGCTGACGTTCTTGATGGTCAAGTCACCGTTAACAACTTTGCCGACCTGAGCAGTACCGGTCGGGTGGCGGGTTGTAGCCGTGCGTTGTCGGCTGTATTCCACGATACCCTCGACAGTGGTAGTATTGGCCGAGTCGATGAAAGGGCGGATGATGTAGTCCTTCCATGGGGATGCAGCGACATATCTTTGAGACGCTTTCACAGCCTCTACCATGACAGCCACGTCGTAGTCCGTAGACAGGAAAGCAGGATCAATCAACGGCTGGTCAAATGGGTTACTGGTGTTGAGCCTCACGTAGCCACCTATTGATATGTTAGTACTCGAGTATATTCAGATTTAAGGGGACCTCCAAGACTTACGCGACGTTGGCGACACAACGATAGGCGTGATTGAGAGGAAACCTCCACTAGTAGGCAGATCCTGCGCCGAGGTCGTAACAAAAGAATTCTGTTATCTATGTCAGTATATACGGCGCTATGGAAATGCAACGTCCTACGTACGCCAAATGCAATCTCGTAGTGTGGGGCATGTGGTCCGGAAGACGGGTCTTCGAATTGTTCCCATATGGAATGGTTCTTGGGGATGCGGAGGAAGCCTAGTTGGTTGGTGACGGGATTGGTGGCAAGGGGACCGGTATGATTGCGATTCCATTGGTCAAGAACGGCAGCAGCTAGATCGGGATTATAGAAAATTTGGTCGAATGTCTCATTGCTGTTAACCTCCCATTGGAGGGGAAGGAATGGGTGATCCTGTTATCTCGTCAGACCAACTTGTGGGTGAAGGCAACGCACGACTGACCTGAAGGTGTTCGCCGACGTCGGGGTTGTTCACAATGGCCTTGATTCCCACCTTCGATAGGGCCTTGCGATCACCGATTCCGCTCAACATCAGGAGTTGAGGCGTCCCAACGGCGCCCGATGACAAAATGACCTCTCGGCGGGCGGTAGCACGGAAGCGTCGGGACTTCGCATTCTGAGCGAACTCGATGCTACGGAAATCGGGCTTTCCACCAGCATGCCCGGTTTGGATGAGGCGAGTAACTTGGGTGTTGATCAAGACGTCCAAGTTCGATCTAAAAAGTACGGGGCCGAGGTACGCGACCGCTGAACTTTGGCGCGTCCCATTGGCGATGGTGGATTGAGTCCAGCCTGGAAACAATAGACGTAAGTTGATTATGGTCTTCTTTGATGATCGTCAGGCATCTAACCGATTCCAAGAGGATTCCCTGAGTTGACGTCAAGGTTAAAAGGGAACTCGTCCGAAAGGACTTGTGTCGTTTGTATGACAAGTGGATCAATGACTGCGGGGAAGCCAGCAAGCGAAGTTCGCAGTGGCCCATTCCCGTGCCAAGCAGGATCGAACTGCCCGGTTGTGTTGTGACCTGTATATCGGAGTGAGATACTTGATTCGCGCTCATGCGTTGTGACTGACCATCTGCTGGCGGTACAATGCTGCTGTGCTATAGCTAAAGTCAGACACCCGAAAGGCATTGACGATCAGAGTGTAAAGGTAGCTAACCTTCAAAATGTACGGATGTAGATTGTCCCATGTCCAGCCATCATCGCCGGCAATCTTAGCAAGTCGGTCATAATCATCAGATGCTCCGCGAGTGTACACCAAATAATCTAAACAGCGTATAGTTCAATTTGCGTAAATGGTAAGAGTGGGTCTGGATCGACCGACGTACTGGTGGAGCTACTTCCACCCAAGACCTTCCCTCGTGGATAGGGCTCAGGTAGGTTATTCAGGCTAGGCTGATTGACGGTGGTGAAGTTCCAGTCAAAGGGAGTACCTGGCGAGGCTAATGGTGCATTGAAGGGGATACGAATGTTCGCTACATCACTGCCGTTATTGCTAGACCGGTCTGGATGAGTTCTTGAGGGCCATGGAAGTAAACGTGAGATCAAGTACCTTCTCCCAGCCTCGACGACGAGAACCCTGATCTTTTGATCTTCTGTGAGGCGGTTCGCGAGCACGCTGCCGGCGGTTCCAGCTAAACGGTGCCATGTAAGTCAGCATCGGCGGGAAAAGAAGCAATGGTAGCATCAACATACCTCCAACAATAACGTAATCGTAGGTTGTGCTTCTCAATTGACTTGGCTCCGTGTACAGTTTTCCTAGAGCGGTTTGTGCTGCTAGGAGGGATACGGACAGAACGCTCAGTGAAAGATACATGATAGTATAACCTCTGCCTTCACCCTGTCCCCCCCAAACCTCCTCTTATACACAGTATACCGCCGCTGCTTTAAGGATCTATCATGGCAGTGACAAGGGATTGGGCGCATCAGGTACAGTTCAAACCTGGTCGGGCATGCGCATGCGGGGATGATGCGCTCAGAGGCATGATCGATGATCAGTCAACCGTACGACCATTCAACGACGTGAAGCCGAGGAACGCCGTGCTGTAGGCTAGTTCGTGCATAGGTATTATTACCCATACCTCGGCCCAGGATCTAATTGGAACGGTGTTTATGGCGGTGAGTGGCGGGATGCTGAAACGGCGGCGTAGTAGAGTGGGTCATCCCATAATACATTTCGACGCTTGAAGGACTTTGGGTGGGTCAGATGAGGTGGATAGCACTGCCAAAGCCATCATTGCAGGGAAAGTACGACGAATGCCTTAATAATGTTGAAATATTTACTTCCTACGTAGCAACTGCAAGGCCAGTTCTTCGTCCGCCTCGAGATCGTCCAGAGGTGACGGGTATCGTTCTGATTTAGTATTCGATATTTTACTGCGCTTCGGTGGTGGCGGAGCAGTTCGCCAGTGTTCTTCATCCTCCGAGGATAGGTCTGGAAGGTTGAATTCAGGGGAGACATATCCATCGTCGTCGGATGGAGGCGCCACGACAGCCCCGGACTCATCCACATCCACGTTTGTCTACCAGCAGTGTCAGTCGGATCACTTGGAGTGGGCGCACTAGGCTTACTCCACGCTCTCTCTCTTTCCTTTTCCGTTTCTTTTCCCGTTTCTTGTCCCTGGCTTCTTGTTTGTCAACCTGATCTGTCACTCTCATCTTGCCCCGTTCTCCTTCCGCAAACTTCTTGCCCTCCTCCTTGACTCCTTCCAACCCCCCGCGTTCCTCATACAGCCTGTCAGCGTCAGCGAGCTCGTAGACATCATGGGGATTCCCTTGATCATCGAATACCAGTTTCTTGGGGAGAGGGGCTGTAGCTACGATGCGTTTGATACGGCCCATCCGTTGTTTACGTTTGGACAGCTGAGACAAGTCAATATCACTTTCTTCGGAGTCATCATCGATGTCATGGTTGGCGCGCTTCAGGGTAATGAAGTCGTCCGCATCATCCGCATCATCGTCATGATCTATAAGCTTATTGTAATGCTCCGATAAGATGTTTTGATTCTTGCGTTCGAACATGCGGTCGTATTTCGTGCGAACGCCATTCGTCTAGAGCAAAATCTTAATATAATCCACCCCGTTGAGAATGATGGCTACATACTTTTGTCAGCTTGGTCGCTTGCTCGTTTGTAGTTCCCTCATCGCTCTCGTCCGAGGACTCCATCAGGTCGTCGTCCGAGTCGTCGGCCTTTTCCTTGAGGACTTCGGCCTGCGCAGCAGCAACAGTCCGCGAGGCGTTCTTTTTCTGGGCTGCCAGTTCCTTGCTGAGGAATTTTATCTTCGGTGCTCCAGGCAGGCCCAGAGACTCGGCGAAGCGTTGGATGGGTAAGCCTTCAAGTTTGAACACTGACTTGTTCTTTTGTAAGTATATTGATCTCATGTATGAGACGAACGCCTAAACAAGCCTCAGGACTGCCTTCAAGAGAGAGAAATGGAAATATAACAGACCCTTTGTCCAAGGTATTTGATCTCCGGATCCTTGAACGCAAGATTCTGCAATTCGTTTTCAATGCTGCGAGTTTTACTTGGTCGAACTTTGATGTTCTTGATGGTTATGCCCTTAGCCTCCAAAAGACCCAACATCCCCTGTTCTTCACTCGGAAGCAAAAACATAAGTGCTTTCCCAGCGCTCCCATATCTCGCAGTACGACCTACGCGATGGATGTAAGTGTCGGCGTCTTCTGGAGCATCGACTTGAATGACCCAATCGACTGCGGGAAAGTCTAAACCACGAGCAGCGATATCGGTAGCGAATAAGACGGCATGGGATGTGGATGTGAATTTAGTGTACATTGAAAGACGAGTGGTTTGCTTTTGTTTCCCGTGGAGGTGGAGCAAAGGGACACCTGGGTGGAGTTTACAGAAGGTTTCGAACACGAATCTTACTTGCTTGCAGCTGGACATGAATACGACGATTTTGGACTGCAGATGTGTTTTGATAAAACTCCATAGAACGTCGAGTTTCTTGTCCAGAGGGCATACGGTGTAGTGTTGTTCAAGACTCTGAGGGGTGGCAGAGGCGGATGGGTCGCCAGCTTCACCGACGCCGATGGGTACAGGATCTTTGAGACTCAAACGAGCTAAATCTTGTACAGATTGGGTTTGCGTCGCAGAGAAGAGGAGTGTTTGGCGAGACTTAGGGAGGTGGGATAGAAGGGCGGTCAGCGTACGCGAGAATCCCATGTCCAATATACGGTCGGCTTCGTCGAGCACTACGAAACTTTCAAGATACGAGTCATAGATATGTCAATGGTACTCACCGAGTATCTGCAAATTATCTGCGTTGAATCCGAGTGTCTGATCCATATGCTGCAGCAGCCGTCCAGGCGTGGCCACCAAGATATTCATCCTCGAGAGTCGGTCTTTCTCATCCTTCAAATTCTTGCCCCCGATGACCAAGCCCGCAGAGAAGGAATGAAACCCTCCAATAGATCGTAACACGTCGAAGATCTGAACCGCCTAATTAAGGGTACTAGATCAGCTCAGAGTCTATAGAATCCCAGAGGACATACATACGAGTTCACGGGTTGGAGAAATAATCAGTGCTCCGAGTCCATCACTTGGCCCCCATTTCCGACGAAAGAGGATTTCTAGCACTGGTACAAGGAATGCCAAAGTCTTGCCACTCCCTGTCCGGGCGGCAGCTAGCACGTCCTTGCCCTTTAACGATATCGGTATACTCTGCGTCTGAATTTCAGTCATATCGACAAAAAATGCTTTCTTTAAGCCTGAAAGTTACGTCAATTTCATCCCGACTTAGAGCTATCTCATATACGAACCTCGTTTGGTTTGTTCGGTTATCGGCAGAGAAGCAAATGCACTCAAGTCTGCTGGAGCTATCTGAGGACATGAATCTACACCATTGAACATTTATTTGGATCGGCGCGTCCAGAAGACTCACATAGGACATCGCTTCCTTATCCAAGGCCTCGATTTTCTGCAGCTCAGTTGCCCTCTTGACCCTCTTGGATTTCAGTGGTTTGGCGTGTTTTTTCTTCGGGTTCTTGGAAGGTCGAGAAGGACCCGCCATCGTTGAAGATTGCATCGACATTGCTGTTTCACAGTAAAATACGCTGTACCGGTTCGTGGGGAAAGAAATTTCCGGCGTGGGAAATTGAGTTGGCTCGTTGAGGAAAGGGCGGGCGGGCGCTTGGCACCGACGCCCTCTCTTTTCCCCTCCCGTAACCAAATGAGAGCCATGTACACCCGCGTAGCTTTCAGTGTGAGCTGAACCACTGAAGCTCTTCCTGCCTTGGAGCTGTTACCACTATCCAGTACTGGGACTGAACATATTGTTTTTGATTCCATCCAAATATCGTCAATCTTGAAGCATCTCTACCGTAGCAGGTTCCAAACTCTGCAGTGCAGGGCTCTGGCTGAATCCAACGGAATCCGAGTTGACCCTCAGTGTTTTGCCTAAGTCTGTGTGAGTCATAAAATAATGACTTAGCCGGACCTAGGCCGGAATATTTACCGTAAAATGACACACCGTGCACTGATTCGTAGTTTTACACTGGAACTGAAGAAAGTACGGTAAAAGTATTCAGATTACTTTCTCGATACTCTCGGGTGCAATATCAGAGAAGTATTGATCAGAAATTTCCTTATATGGCAATTTCTGCTCAATACTTTCCTAATATTCAGCTCAAAAGTACCAAGGAAATAAACCGCTTACTTTCACCTTACTTTTAAAAATCCCAGTTTAAAGGTATGTATCAGTGCACGGTGTGTGACTTGAAAATGATTTTGTGGGTCCCTTTCGGGTATCGAAGAAAACAGGTCAAGCCAAGTCTGTTAGTGTCGAAGTCAGTCATGGAAAGTCAGGCCACCATGTTCAACACAACAGTCGCTCACAGTCAGTGATGGTCAGGTTAAGTCAAGTACAAAACCGTTCTCAGGCAATAAAATAAATTCATACTAATAGTAAGCATGATGCAATATATATATAATAATACGGTACGGTCTATTCGCTTCTTCCATTGCCAATGGAGGAGGACTCTAGAGTAATGTTAACCTGGTTGGCTGGAGGCATCACATTGACGTTGAAATATAAGGTACTCACAAACCCCCTCCGTGTCCGTGGCATGATGATTGCGTGTATTGAGTGGTCTGGAAGCTTAAACTTGAGTATGAGAGTCGGAATAGTTAGCGAAGCGCGTAGGGGAATGGGAATCCTGCCAGTAGTCTGTTTGCCAGGCGCGTGGATCCAGAGAGTCGGAGCAGTTGTTATCCACACGGCGCGTTACGGCGAGAAGAGATGTCAAGATGTTCAATTCGGGGCCGCATTGAATGCCACAAGTGTTGTGAATGGTTGTCGAAGAAATAAGTGGACATTGGGGATGTTGGTGAGGAGTTGAAACGTCGAAACGTTGAAGTCCAACAATTGCGAAATCAAAAAAGATTATGTAATTGAAGACAGGGGGGCACCAGCGCCTGTCACCAGTATTCATGCTCTTCCAAGTCTCTCGTCTCGTATCTAAATACCCCTGCATTATCCGACATTCAGCACCCTCAAGATACCCCCTTTGTCACTTCCTGAGCAACTGCTCTTAGGCTAGAGCCTTAATGTTCTCTCGATTAATGCATCTTCGCCCCTGGGATTAGTTCCCCTTACATAAGCAATGTCTGAATCCTATTACTTTACGCTCCCATTCCCAGTCAAACTAAGTCACTGTAAGTTTGCTTTTCACTGACTTAGATTTCGTCGTGACCTTCCGCACAAGATCAAAAGAGGAAGGTGCCGGAATTTTTACATCAAAAGTACGGAAACTGACGAATTCCATCAAAAAATGGACTTACGTGGACTTTATACTGACTTAGGCAAAATACTGAGGTTGACCCATAACCGACGTCGAGCATTTGGTCCACCTTGAATTTGCCGGTGCCTGTTACCGACACTCAGACAGGTGAGATTACCCGAAGTCGCAGCATTTAAGCGTACAATTTATTGACTGTGTGGATGACAAATACCAGGCCGACCCAAGCGCGCCTCATCCAAAAGAGCAGTGTATGTTTCGACGACGACGTGTCTTCACAAACGGAGCAGTGGGGTGATTGGAAGGAACACTATTTCTGTAGCAGTAAAAATGGCCGGGGAGGGGGATATGAAGAAGCTCGAGACACTGATGTCAGGCGCAACAATGGGCTTGTGGCCATGTAGGCCTCCTCTCCACTCCCCCCGCCAGACGGCTATGAGTTCTTGCGTTTCTTCAAGATGACTCGTGATCCAGAGAAGCAGCAATTTCCACTACAACCCTTGTGGATCGCAAATAGATTGCCTCGCCGCGGCCTCCGAAATTCGATGATGCGCTGCCCATATGATCATCTCAACTTGATGCAATGTCGGATTTAACGTCAACCCACTTTCGATCCCTCGAAATCACCGTTCATGGCTCACGATTCACCACCTCGGCAGGTCCACCAAAGCTAAGTAGCCACGACATGTCACGATCTCAGCATTGAGTTAACCCTGGGGAGAAGCGGCATACCTCTGACGCGACCTCGCTACGCGTGAAGCGGTCTCCTTATTGTACGAGTGGGTTTCGCAGCTTGGTGAAGGGCATGGCTTCGTGAATATATAAAGCGTGCTCTAAAGCTATGGATGGGCATCAGTTCTTGTTTAGTACAAGATGTTCCCCACTTTTAGCCTCTTTTCTCTTGCTCTGTTGGCTGCGAAAGGCGCCATTGGCGCATTGCTCACGGATCCCACGCAATTGACGACCACTACATACGACTACGTTATTGTTGGAGGTTAGTTTCTTTTTTGTTTGTGACTCACGCATCTCACATATCCTGCTGCACAGCTGGAACGGCTGGAAGTGTTCTTGCAGCTCGTCTTACAGAGGACGCCCATGTCAGAGTCCTGGTCGTCGAAGCAGGAAGGAGGTAAATCAAATCAGTCTATAGGCGCTCAGATCATTGACTTACCTCATAAAAAAGTAACGAAGGACCTGACAATGCCAATATTCGTATTCCTTTCAATGCACCGCTAGCTAGCCCGGGCACTTCCTTCGACTGGAACTTTACGACAGTTGATCAGCCGTCCTTGAACAATGAGCCTGAACCATATCCTCGTGGAAAGGTCTTGGGCGGCAGTAGTTCCATCAGTACGCATTTTCCAACATTGGGTGGATAATTTCTAATGAGCACACAATAGACTATATGGTCTACACTCGCGGCTCAGCCGATGACTACGACAGATTGGCTGCAATAGCTGGTGATGATGGGTGGACTTGGGAAAATCTCCACCCCTACATCCTCAAAGTAAATCACCTCATTCCATGGCATTTATCGTTGAGACTTATACTCGCTATAGCACAGTAGCATCGTTGCTCCAGCCGATGGTATGGTGAACTTCAGCTAGATTTGATCAGCTCTCATATTTGCCTAGGACACGACACTACTGGAGAATTCGACCCTGCTTGGCATGGAAATGGTCCTCTCCTTACCTCGGTAGCTGGTTATCCTGCGGTTATCGACCCTTTGGTCATCGGTACTACTCAAGAGGCGGCTGAATTCCCTTACAATGTTGACGGCAACTCCGGGAACCCGCTCGGCATCAGTACGTGCTCTACCTTGAAACGATTCTGCCAGCAGCTAAAACGACTCCACTTTCTAGGCTGGGCGCAATCTACTATTGCCAATGGCACCCGACAAAGTTCCGCAATCGCCTATCTCTGGCCAGCCCTGAACAGACCCAACCTAGATGTGTTAATCCATACTCAAGCCACTCGCCTCATTCAAACCGGACGAACTGGTGCAACACCTATTTTCCGTTCTGTTGAATTTGCTACTGGACCCTCTGCTCCGCGATTCCGCGCCACAGCTCGACGGGAGGTTATCCTCTCTGCGGGTTCCGTTGGAACACCTCAACTCCTCCAGCTCAGCGGTATTGGCAACAGGGACGCCTTATCTGCGTTGGGCATCAACACAATTGTCAACAACCCAGACGTCGGCGAACATCTCCAGGTCAGTCTTTCAGACGTCTGGGCGCACGTAACATTCATCCTTCGCGCATTCTTTAGGACCACCCTTTCATCCCACTCCAATGGGAAGTGACCAGCAACGAAACCTTTGATCAACTCTTCTATAATGCCGACTTGTCCGCTGCTGCCCTCAACCAATGGAATACCGACCACACAGGCCCTCTTTCAACTAACCCAGTCATGAACCACATTGGCTTCCTCCGAATCCCAGATGACAATGCTATCTGGCAAGAGAATGAAGACCCATCTGCCGGGCCCAACTCCCCTCACTACGAGATTGCATTCGGAGTACGTGGCTGTAAACGCCATCTTTTTCCAACAAGATTAAGTTAATGTCATTTTTAGAACTGCTTCGTCACCACTTCGGCTCAAACTGTTCCCTCATCCGGCGGCTTCATGACCATCACGCCAATCGTTGTCTCGCCATCCTCTCGTAAGCTCCTAGTCTACGCGGGCTCTTCCCTCAGGTAACTGACTCTTCCATCATCCCAGGTGGCTACGTACGCCTCAGCACCAGCAACCCGTTCGACGCGCCATTGATTGACCCAGGCTTCTTTTCTGACGACCTCGACATGGCCATCATGATCGAGGCTGTCAAAGCATCTCAACGCTACGTTGCGACTTCTTCGTGGAGCAACTTCATCATCGGCCCTTACATTGACTCGGCCAACACCACCACACCTGAAGGCATCATTGAGTACACTCGCCAGCGTACAGCGACCACACGCCACCCGACGGGTACCGCACAAGTCGGCAAGGTCGTGAACGGCGATCTGACCGTTAAAGACATAAGCGGTGTCCGCATCGTTGACGCCTCGATCTTCGTGAGTAACATATATTTGGTCGCTTCTGGGTATCAATGCTGACATAAATTGGTACCTAGCCGCATGTTCCATCGGCCCATACTCAGGCCCCTACCTACATTATTGCTGAAAGAGCTGCCGACTTGATCAAGGCTGCCTACCACTGAAATACTGAACTTGGAATTCTTGAAAATTATATAGAAACACTAGCGTACCTTACTAGATCCATGTAATAGCAAATTTATTAACCATAGTCTCCAACCTTCATCGCTGTCCGAGAAAATGCCCGCCACCCCCGGAGATTGCTTAGCAGATGCTACCCAGGGTAATCTATGTTGAAAGATCCGATTCTGTAGCAATCAGTTCAAGCAGGTTGAGGATCTGATGCTGCGTTCCATATTGTACTCGCCCGAAGGTCGTAAGTGTCGCAGATTAACGCTTTACGGCGCGCGAGTTCCCCGGATATAACGAAGATCTAACAACGTATCGCGCCGATGTCACCTCGCTACTAGGGCGGCCCGACTCCCGACGGATGGCGGGAAAGGGTCACGTGGTGCCGACGCTTAGTGCCCTTTAGTGCCTTCCTTGTGGCGGCCATCAGCCTCTGTCTTTGGACAATTTATGTTTGAACCATGCACCTTCGGTTTGGCGGCTTGGTGTTTCTGCTGATCCTCTCAGTTCTTGAGCACCATATCCTCGGCGGTCATACTATTACTGGCACCCACCGGAGTCCGCCTGTCGCGTAAACCATGAACCGGTGATGAGTCGGGTAGCGACCGATGCGGTCGAAGAAGACTCGAGAACGTCAGGTGCGTCATTACCCAGCAAATTGCCAGGTTGCTCCGACAGCACCAGGTTCCAGATCATCTAGTTAAGCCAGTGGGGCCCCCGACAGCAAATGGCAGCAGGCCGTATGAAAGGCTAGTTGAGTGCAACGGCATGGAGGCACCTTGTGATCACCGTGCTTCTACTCAGGGTCCTACCCGGAATGTGGATTGTCGTCTCCCTTGGTACATTCGGGGAGCCCGGAATCGGAATGAGCGTACGTCTAAGGCCGCGTTCATCGCTCAATCCATTGCACAACTCCGAATTGGCGCATGCCCTGCGCTGTAAGCATGGATTTAGGCGCAAGTATAAATTGTGAGCTGTGTGGACATGCTTGGATTCAAGCAGCGGTGCACAATGCTCCCAACACTTGCTCTTCTTTCGATCCCCTTGTTCGTTGCCCAAAGCGCTTGTGGTGAGCTTCTTACAGACCCGCGTCAGCTCAGAAGCACGACATACGATTATGTGATCGTCGGAGGCGAGCTTGCTTCGCTTCTCATGCAGAAGTTCATCTCTAATACCACTCTTTACAGCTGGAGCTGCCGGAAGTGTACTGGCCAGCCGATTATCTGAAGACCCAAATGTGAGCGTTCTTGTTGTTGAAGCAGGTAGAAGGTAGGCTATCCCGTCAACGCACTAATGCCGCCGATCTTATATTATACGTTTGCAGCAACAATGGCACTGACGTAGCCCCCATCCGCATTCCATTCAATGCCCCCGCTGCCGGTGCTGGCTCCGTTTTCGATTGGAATTACACCACGGTTGATCAATGGAGTCTGAACGGCGAGCCTGAGCCGTATCCTCGTGGCAAAGTACTCGGTGGCAGTACTTCGACCAGTACGCTATTCCCTCCCTTGTTCAAACATGCTTTTAACATAACAGGGGAATTGTAGACTTCCTGGTATACACTCGTGGATCATCTGATGATTACGACCGAATTGCTAGGATCGCCGGAGACGACAGTTTCAGGTGGGAGAACTTGAAGCCATACGTCCTGAAGGTGATTAGCATGGTTTCGTTCGGGCTGTGCCATCTGTGCTGACTCCATCCTAGCATAACACCATGGTTGCGTCTGCTGATGGTGAGTTGGTTATAAGCCCGAGATAACAAGAGCGGACACCAATTATTGTCCTAGGTCACAATACTACTGGTCAATTCGACCCCGCCTGGCATGGGTCGGGCCCTCTCCATACTTCAGTTGCTGGATACCCTGCTGTGATTGACCCTCTCATTATCCAAACCACCCAAGAGCTTCCCGAAGAATTCCCCTTCAACCTTGACATGAACTCTGGTAACACCCTCGGCATCGGTTGGTACATATTCTCCCCATATACTAACACCCAAACTGATTCAAGATATTAGGTTGGGTCCAATCTACCATCGCTGAAGGGACTCGCCAAAGCTCTGCCGTCGCCTACCTCTGGCCTGCGCTCTCTAGACCCAATCTCCATGTCCTGATCAACACCCAAGTCACCCGCTTACTTCAAACAGGGCGGACTGGCTCCAGGCCAGCCTTCCGAAGCATCGAATTCACCCAAGGCCCCAATGCGCGTAGATTCACTGCCACCGCTCGCCGGGAAGTGATCATGTCCGCAGGTGCTGTCGGGACACCGCAGATTTTGATGTTGAGCGGCATTGGTGATCGCAGGGCCTTGACACGATTGGGAATCCGGACGATCATACACAACCCCGACGTTGGGGAACATCTCCAGGTATGCATGCTTTTCTGCCTTACAACTTCATAACCCCCCCCCCCACCTTAACCGATATTAGGATCATCCGTTCCTGCCACTGCAATGGGAAGTAAACAGTAATGAAACGTACGACCAACTTTCTTACCAGCCCGAATTGGCCGCCGCCGCACTGGCCGAATGGAATGCTAACCACACCGGTCCCTACTCCAACAACCCAGTTATGAATCTGGTCGGATTCCTCCGCGTCCCTGACGACAACCCGCTTTGGCAGAACTACACCGACCCTTCCGCAGGGCCTAACACTCCACACTACGAGATCGCATTTGGTGTAAGTGATCCTCAAACTCTTGGAAGACTTTTCCCGGTTAACCATTGGATAGAACTCCTTTGTCACTACCTCTACCCAAGTTTTCCCTACAAGCGGAGGATTCCTTACTATCACGCCCATCGTGGTGACTCCCACTTCCCGTAAGCCTTACATCGATACCCCTATGTATATTCCTAATTCTGCCTCCTTTGAAGGTGGCTACGTACGATTGGCTACCGCCAACCCATTCGATCACCCATTAATCGACCCCGCATTCTTCGCCGACGATTTCGACATGGCCGTCATGGTTGAAGCCGTGAGAGCTTCTCAACGCTTCGTCGCAGCATCTCCTTGGGCCGACTATATCATTGGACCCTACTCCGACTCTGCTAACACCACTACCACCGAGGGCATCGTCCAGTATGTTCTTCAGCGTACGGCTACTTGCCGTCACCCAACTGGCACCGCTCAAATTGGCAAAGTCATCAACGGGGACCTCACTGTCAAGGGTATTAGCGGCGTTCGCATTGTGGATGCCTCGATCTTCGTATGTGGTTATTTGTTCTGAATATCTATCTTTACTGACTGATTGAGTAGCCATACGTCGTGTCTGCCCACCCTCAAGCGGTTCTATACACTCTAGCTGAAAAGATGGCCGACGACATTAAGGCTGCATACCAATGAACTTGATAAAATGAACACTATTGTACCAACATATGTCGTTAATAGGTCCAAACCGAAGCATTGAAAGTCAATCGCGAGTTTAACTTTCGAGCAAACTGATTGCGGGTAATACTAACCTGATAATTCCGACTAAGGTGAATTACTACGGCGACCATCGTCACGTTCCAGGCCCGCCAGTCAGCTCTGATAAAGTGGAACAGGTCATGGTACTTTCCCCTGGACGCTCCTAACCTCTCCTAACGGACTTCGCGTATAAAGTTCAAGTCCTACTTGGAGTTCTGCTTTGTCGATAATAACAGAATATTATCGTCCTTCAAAAGGGGTGGTGGGAATCTCGCATCATGTACCATACGATAATGTCAACTACATTTATTAGTTCCAACGCATCGACGCTCCGAATTGCTAAGCTGATGATTTAGTACAGAGCTGGCTGTGGCAATCACGGCATATCTTCCAGAAAGCGTGTCCATCACTTCGAACCCCCAAAGCGGCAGCAGTCAAGATCAGACTGTGGAATATGTCCTTGGATTGCGAAGCCGTCAATCTTCCTTGATCGAACACGAATGCGGATACCAGGCCTTTCTCCAGCGTTCGGTAGTAATTGTGGATGATGAAGAAACTATCCAGGCAATGTACGCTGAACGGGAAGACAGGAACTGTCTTGATAGAAGGTGTATGACTGTAGTCGGAGGCAGTGAGGAGTGGTGCTGCAAAGTCTGGGGCATATTCAAGGATATCCCAGCTCCGTGCCGGAAATATAGTGAACTTTGAGGCCGACTTGCTGTCGTATATTGCCAAAGCAAGATCTGGGGCCCATCCAGAATAGCTGATGTCGACGCTCCGGGGGACTTGACCTCGACTGTGAGCATCCGAGTTGGCATTGAACCTCTCCCTCAGTATCATGAGAAAGGATAAAATTGATATACGCAACTTACGTATTGGGGGATATCATCCTACAAGCAACACAATTGGCGGGGAGAATTGAGAGAAGCAAGTTGAGCGCTGTTTTATACTCTTCAGTGTGGCCTATGTGGCCAATGGTTTTATTAAAATGCGCCAGTGCTCAAGTTGCCACTGTGGCACAATACGAGCCACATCCAAAGATCAGGGTGGCCGTGACTTTGGATATACTCCCTGAAGGTGTCCTAACCACATTCGTTCTTCGCGCTCGTCTGTACCTTTCGAGCGTTGTTGGTTGAGGGGTTCCGGGTTTCAGAAGCCGAAATTACTACAGAAAAGGTGGTAGTTGTTAACAGAATAAACTGGGGCGACAGCTACCCAGTTACTACTAAATATATAACCTATTATAACACAAACTCAACGATTATGAAGTATAAGAGTGATGTATAATATTAATTCCTGTGAGCAGCTTTGATAAGGTCCGCAGCCCTTTCAGCGATGATGTAAACGGGCGCTTGGGTGTGTGCGGTGGGGACATATGGCTGTTAACGTCGATGAGGGACTGCAGACACGTTCGATAGAGATTAGCACTCACAAAAATAGATGCATCAACGACGCGAAGTCCGCTAACATCCTTGACAGTCAAGTCACCGTTAACGACTTTTCCAACTTGGGCAGTGCCAGTAGGATGATCAGACGTAGCACCGCGGCGACGACTATATTCGATAATACTATCGATAGTGGTAGTCTGGGCGGAATCAACTGATGGACTAATGATGAATCCACTCCACGGCGAAGCGTCAACAAATCGTTGTGCGGCTCTGATGGCCTCCACCATGATGGCCATATCGTAGTCCGTAGACAGTAAAGCGGGATCTATCAAAGGGTGATCAAATGGGTTACTAGAGTTGAGCTTCACATAGCCTCCTATTCTCGCGTCAGAACACTATTTCATTGCTGCACAAGACGTGACTTACGCGACGTTGGCGATGTTACAATCAGTGTGACGCTTAAGAAGCCACCACTTGTAGGGCGATTCTCCACCGAAGTCGAGATGTAAAGGTTCTGTTAATACGCGTGAGTATACCGTAATATGTGATCTTGCTATACATACGTCAAATGCGATCTCATAGTGCGGAGCATGAGGCCCGGAGGACGTATCTTCGAATTGCTCCCATATTGAATTGTTCTCCGGGATTCGGAGGAAAGCAAGGTGGTTTGCAATCGGATTCGTAGAGAAGGGTCCAGTGTGGTTGGAGTTCCATTGATCAAGAGCGGCCGCAGCGGCGTCGGGGTTGTAGGAGAATTGGTCGAATGTTTCGTTACTGTTGACTTCCCATTGAAGTGGGACGAAGGGGTGGTCCTGGATTTCATTAGCTCGATAGTTCGTTATAACAATGGCCGCCAAGTTACCTGAAGATGGTTGCCGACGTGTGGGTTGTCGATGATAGTCCTGATTCCCAATCGCGACAAAGCCCCTCGATCACCGATTCCGCTCAATAAGAGGACCTGAGGAGTGGCGATAGTACCAGCCGACAGGATCACTTCTCGCCGAGCTGTAGCACGATAACGTGGGGACGTCGCACTCTGTGCGAACTCAACGCTGCGGAAATCAGGCTTCCCACTGGCACGTCCAGTCTGAATAAGGCGAGTGACTTGGGTGTTGATCAAGACATCTAAATTCGATCTGAAGAGAACAGGTCCGAGGAATGCAGTCGCGGCACTTTGTCGTGTCCCGTTAGCAATTGCAGACTGAGTCCATCCTACGAGGGGAAGTAGTTAGCAACGTGCTCGGTTTCATCTGATCTGGGGATATCTTACCAACTCCAAGAGGGTTTCCCGAATTCATGTCGACGTTGAACGGGAATTCATCGGGCAGGGTCTGCGTCGTTTCCATAACCCGAGAATCCATTACAGTGGGGAAGCCAGGAGCCGAAGTCCTCAGAGGGCCATTTCCATGCCAGGCAGGGTCGAATTGCCCACTCGTATTGTGTCCTGCGGCCAAGGTTAGCTTCGTATGCCCCCGCAGGATGTTAAAGCAAATATCCAACCGTCAGCGGAGGCTACAAAACTACTATGCTAAGGAATGAGCTACACATCAGTCTCTCGTGTAGCATAGAAGAACAGAACCCTTACCTTCATGATATACGGGTGAAGGTTGTCCCATGTCCAACCATCATCACCTGCAACTGTAGCAAGTCGGTCGTAGTCGTTAGACGCTCCCCGAGTGTACACCAGATAGTCTGAGAGTCATTGCGTTACAATCGGTACGAATAGATACCAACTGACGTACTAGTAGTGCTGGTTCCGCCTAATACCTTTCCTCGCGGGTACGCTTCAGGTTGGTTGTTCAGGAAGCCCTGGTTGACGGTGGTATAGTTCCAATCGAAGGGTGTGCCTGGGGTGGCTATCGGTGCATTGAAGGGAATGCGAATATTGGCTACATCCGTTCCATTATCGCTAAACCAAGGAATGAAGTGAGCGTTGGCTTTTATATGACGTTCATTAGGGTTGGAGAGTAGTCACCTCCGACCGGCTTCAATGACAAGGACTCTGACGTGGCGATCTTCTGACAGGCGGTTGGCAAGAACGCTCCCCGCAGTCCCAGCTAAATGACGATCAGCGCTAGCGGGGAGAAGGCATGGGAGAGTACTTTACCTCCAACAACCACGTAATCGTACGTCGTACTTCTTAGTTGACTGGGATCCGTGAAGAGACTGGCAAGCGCGCTTTTGGCAAGCAGGAAGAAAAGAGGAAGGAGGGAGAGTGTAGGAATCATTGAAGCTGCAGCTATGTACCGAGTACTGAAGACTCAGCCAACTTGAACTGCCCTTTATAAAGAGCACTCCGCCGATTTAAGACATCTTGGTTCCTGACCAGGTAGCCATTGCCGAGAAAAATACAGATAATAGTTTACCCAAAGATGTAATGTATGTAGCCAGTGCGCGCAGCGGCGCGACCATGGAGGCGTAGGTCCATTTGGATAATACAGGAACACGGATGGACCCCGAGGGCGCGATGGCTGATGCAATTCCTTACCGACGTCCGGGATTCCGTTGCAATTGATGGTGGTACCAAAAGTAAATGGTAGAGCACTGAAACAACGGTCTAAGGGAGTGGGTCAGTCGACTACATAGTACCTTGAATAAATTTGCGTGGGTCGGCTGCGATGAATCACGCCACTAAATGATGAGTATAGAGAGATAAGGGAAAGGAAAAGTACCTACTGGGCGCCGCAGGTCCTCATCGGCTCTAAGATTGTTGGAAAATTAAGAACGCTCCTAGTAATGGATCGCGGTCGCCCCGGAAAAGATAGTAGCCCTCCGAGGACAAGGCAGGGGAGTACACACAAGACGGGGGCGGCGCAACAGTCCCGAAGTCACGATGAGCGCCTTTGCCAAGAGGGGATACGAAATCCCACGTCGCAGGCGTACCCAGCGCGCTCTGGCTTTGGTGGAAATTGCTTTGTCTTGGTTCAAAATCTCCGTCCAGTCTTCCGACTGTGACTAGGCGCATCAGTACGCCAAATCGCGAAGGTCTCCTTGGTCACAAATCGATTTGGTCGGCCAACAGTAATGGCACGCTGGACATCGCTCACCATCAATCAGCATCTTCATGATCCACGGCTCGGGTATCGTGATGGTCGATTAGAAAGGATCCTGCTTGAAACACGATAGAATCGTGCTACTGAGTACGAACGCCACTCGTCGGTAACTCCTTTAAACCAGATGATAAAAATGCAGCTCACTTTTAGCTACGTATTTGTTGTGAGTCAAATAAATAAGCCCAACGAACTTCGAAAGTAGGCACGCCTGTTGTTGGAAGTACAAGAAGAATCTAGTCATGGCGAACGATGGGCATGAAATTTGATTCTGGAAAGCCCGAATTTGGCTAGCCATTCCTAGCTGGAAGTTGCCTGAGTCTAACCGTGGGAGTCCTTATTCACACGACTTGATGAGGTTGATGAGCTGCTTCTGGGCGCTTTGGCTCAGGCCCTCCATGTGGCCCTCCTCGCGACAATGTGCTCCATCTATGGCTTTCTACAACAAAGAGCAATACGGAACATAGTGCTATGGCCTCACCGTACAGGGTTGATGCGAGTAGCAAGCAACCACAAACTTGCCGTGGTTTGGCCTTTCTGCACATTCCGTGGTTTTTAAGGCGAGAATAACGACCACCATGTTCCTCGACTTCCTCAACTGTCTTCTCACCCTGAACGCGTCGTTAACGAAGAAATGGACCTTGAAATGCGGTGCAATGGAACCTTGTACGTTTCCAGTCTCGCAAAGAACAATCTCTGACAATATATTGCAGTATTGAGCCAACTGTGCTTGCCAGAGGACAATACCTTTACGGCGAACGAAACCTGCCACCCCAATACTTCATCGAGAACGATGGCTCTTGTACTCCTAGCGATCTACCAATTACGGTGATGTTGTGTTTGACTGAGAATGATTTCTATGGGAATCACTGGTATTCTTTCTTACAGGTTCGAACGAGTGTCATCGCAGAATACTCCACATTGATTCATCGCAACCTTACAGAAGCGCTACGCAAACGGGTCCCTACAGGCTATCGAAAAGACCTAATCCCTACGATCAAGTTGAATGTTCCCTCCATCGAACTGTTCACCCTCTTCTACGAGTTTATGGTCACGAAGGACGATCGCGAAATGATGCGCACTTTGCTGCCTAGAGAATGCGAACGCGACACACGGCGGTTCCGGAACATGCCTGTTTGGTTATATGTCACAGTCGAGGACTTCCTCCGTGTTCCCGTCACCCCGGTAGCGGCCCCTCTTTGGAATGTGTACGCACAATTGCGCAGGCAGCTGAAGTGCCCAAATCACAACCCCATCACTTGGGCTTGACCGTTATACCCTTTCCCCTCCCTTTGTTCTGCTTCACTGCCTTGTACTATACTTTCACTCCGAGCTCTTCATTTTGATTTCCTTGTATCAGCCACCATCGAGTGAGCGCCCAGGCGCTTAAGTCTTCAATCCACCCTGAGGTCTGAGGTCGCGCGTCGAGTCTTTGACCTTGCCAGAAACAGACGGGCTGCGGATGATTCACCCCGCGAACAGGCCAAATTCACTTACTGTGGCTGGTGATTTGCGCCCTCCTTGTCTTGACCTTGTCACTTCACTTGCGGCATACTGATGGATGTGTTCATGCCTCACAACTCGGGGCAGACCGCATTCGGATGATCGTGCTCGGTGAGTCAATGGTGAAGCAAGAATGATAATGTTGACCAGTCCCTTCTGGCTTCATCTAGGGCTGAGTGAAGCTTAATCACTACGTGTCGCATTGGATGATACTTGGATTGCTACTAGGCTCATTGTACTGTTGATCATCAACCGTTACGAGTGCAACTTCCATTCACAAACGGGGGCGTGCGTCGCATCGCGTTCACTAGCGGAGTTCCTTTCCTTTAGTTGGTGGCTTCTGCTACTTACTCCAATATGCCTTCCGCTCTGTTTTTACGCTCCAGATGCCGAATTTGCAATCCAGCCCGTCTATTCCGCAATAGAAGCAGACACATGGCCAGACCCTGGCCAAAGGCGAATCAAACGCCGTCAGTCTTACTGACCGAGTCGTCATATTGCGACGGAGACTGGGGCTGCATCATATATCAACGATCACCGTGCCTAAGTGGCATCCATATGGTCCATATGATCCCAAGTTCTTATCACAGTACCGCCTTCAAGCTCTTTGAAAGATCTGCAATTGGTACCGAACGAAGGTCGGAATCCTGGAAATAGACCGTGAGTTTGACAGGCAAGCTTCTTTGCTGAGACCATAACTCACTTCGGAGCTCTAGGAACAACGATGTTCATCACACGCCGTTTATGTCTCCGCTCTGGAAGGATTCTCAGCATCGTTGCTGCGGCCATCACCATTGTATCGATGTCCGCTCTTTTATTCATTCATGAGCAAATGAAGGGCACTTTTGGTATGTCTATTTATGTGGTTTCCACTAGATCAAGCGACCCCCATCATCAAGGGGGGATCAAGAAGCACCACCATGTCACCTTGTAACCCGGCTGAGTCGACTTCGCAGAAGGTAATCAAATAACTAACATGCCGTCTCAGAGACGTACCAGAAACTCGCGACCAAACCGCCATGTATAGCGTCTGTTTACCTTTCCTTCTAATTCGGTGTGACGAACCAGGAGAGCGAGTCAAATTTTCAATCGGCTCGCGCCATCGTGGATCAAAGCTGGTAAATTGATGATTCCCTTGCAATCCGAGTTGCATCGACTCGTATGCTTTGTGCCGTACATGCTCACGGTAGCAAAGAACAGAAGCAGGTCGTGGAGGTCACCATCGGCACGGTTGTTATTCATTATTTCCCAGCCACATTTATCTAACGAGACGTAGCGATAGCACCTAGGTTCCACAGAAAGCCTTGGATATCCGGATTCTTTCCTTAGGCATTCGACCGTCACCTGCTTGTGATTATAGAAAACAAAGTTGATCATTTATTGCCCAAGCGGAGTTTTGGCATAAGGTAACTACAGTCTACAGCTAACCGATCCCACCTGCTATTCCCCATGGGGCCCTGGATCTTCTCGTGCCATAACAATAATTGTCGGCGATTGTATGGCTATGTTCTCAAGCTCGAGGAATCATTTCTCTTGCCCCGCGAATATATTCCTTGTGCACGCTCGCTTCGGTTTCGGCCATCCATAATCGTTTATGTTAGCGCACGAGGATATCTCTCACATGGAGGAATCTTCCTTCCCTTTGAACTCGGATCTGGGCCGAAAACCGCCCGTCTAAAGATTTTCTCGATGATTTATAACGCCTACCTTCGGTCACAATACCAGGTTCTTCCGCGACTACTTCACGAATGACGGATGTCGAACTACCCTTATCGACATTCAACGTACTACACGCGCAATGATGAGTTGATCAGCGAGCTTCCCGTCAGTGGCGTGGTGGATAGTAGGTATTGCTACTCACTCCTTTGTTTCTAGCCGATGAACACACAAGAGGACCTACTTCAGGAAAGAGTCGCCTTACGACAGTCAAGATTTGAAACCTACCACCCAGTTTATTGGGCCGACGATGGCCCTCGAAGAACTATTTCACTAGCTCTGCTTGTACAGTGTTTCCTGCCCTCTGCATCAACTCATGGAACTGACGACGTTTGTACGATTGTAGCGTCTGAAAGAGAGAATATCCAAAGGCCTCCGTAAATTAAAGCTCAAGCTCCGGAGACACTGAACGTACTGTCCTTCTGTTGTAAATTACACCTAATCCCTCGAGCCTCGGATGTTTGCAATATTGAGCCCACGCCACTCAACGCATCGGCAGGCTGTTCGGGCTGCGGTCAAGTTGCCCAGTCATCCAAGCTCAAGCGCAGTGTATGTCTTCCCTGGAGATGGGCTGCCCTGATTCTGCCGGGGCGTCCCGTCTAGTCAAGGATCTGTGCCATTATCTAGTAGCCTTAAGGCAGGGTGCGCACGTCTGGCGACCACCCTCATCAGCGTCGTTGATCTGTGTTCTAGTGTAAATTGCTCCATTCGCCCCTGGTTACCCCTGTCACTCAATCATCAGAGCACCGCGAGCTCGACAACACACCAGTTCCTTTCAGCTCGTTAGGATATGGCTGACGACTGGCCAAAGCTCAACTGCAGATGCTGTGACAGACCTGGGGCGTAGATTGAGAGATGTCAGACCTCGGAGGGACTTCGATGCCCCACTGGTTGGGTATGGAACCGCTTGGTACAAAGAACGTTCGCGGGGTTGACGGAACGCAATAAGCTACGATATACAAACGGTGTTGTGTTCTGCACTATAATAAAAAATACTCGGGGGAATGGTAAAATCAAAATGAAAGCTCAGCCGTCGAAATAAATTAATCAATCGTCCACCTTCATGTCGGAATCACCGGAATAACCCTTCAGGCTCTTCCTTCTAGCGTACTCGCTGGCCCTTGCTCTTTTCCTGGCCATCAAGACCGCTTCCGCCTTCCCGCTCTTCAGTCCCCCGCCCAAACCCTCTCGTTGCGCCTTTGCACCTAAGCTCGACCGTGTCCTCCCTGCACCACCCCTCGGGTCAAGACTTGTTCTTATAACCTTGCCACTAGGACCAGGGCCGTCTCGTTTCGACGCCAGTTTAGCGATCACTTTCGATCGTGATATCCTAGGTTTCCGGCCAATCAATGACCGCGGTTTGGGTGCAATGGGTTTGGGTGCGAAGTCAGAATGATCCTCTTTTACCGGTGAACTGGCAATAGATGCTGCGGCACCGCCAAACGACGTGAACGTTCCAGTTGTTCTCACCGGGGTCGGTATACCGGAAGGCGAAGACATCAGGTGTTTGTTAAAAATGCCTGGCTTAGAGCTAGGTGTCGTCGCTATTCCTTGCGAGGGTCGACTATTATCTTTCTCCTTGACCACGTCCAGACCAGTGGTGCTACCCCTCGAGTGCGTCTTCGCTAATGAACTTGCAGTTGGAGCCATTAGTCGCGAAGAGGAAGAGAGCCGTGAAGTAGAGGGCATGCTTTTGGCGTTCTTGGAGCCTGCGTCGGTTGAAACAGTTGTTGATGACAATCTACTAGTCCTAGTTCCCAACGATGATATTCCCGACGTAGTTCGCGTGCCCACTGAGTTCAAAGTGGTGCCGGCGGTGCTGCTCCGTGTGCCTGTAGGATTTTGCCTTGTTCCACTCCTCGTTCCAATCGAGGACACGGCACCAGATGTACTGGTTCTTCCAAGACTGGCTTTGCTTCCGCTGGGGGTATTGAAGGATGGAATGGGGCTGCGGGATCGGGAGCTCGAATTCGACTTCACAGTGTTCGACTTCTCTGCCCCTCCGGGGTGTAGGAAGTTGGAAGAACTACTGCTACCACTAGCAACCCTCTTCGTGCTACCGCCGGTGACAGAAGATCCAGTAGGGGCGACAGCAGCTGGGCCTATTGAAGGCTTCTTGGACGTTGAGGCCTTCGTTGTAGATGAGAGAGGGGCGGATTTCGCCGGAACGGGTATGCTAGTATTGGAGGGTGCAGCTGGAGCTTTGGCTGAGCTTTTCCCCTTCCACATGCCCTGCACGAGGCTCTTCGCCGAGGAGAGGAAACCAAAGCGACTTGGTTTGGGTTGAGGTACTATTGTGGATAAATAAATGCTTCTTAAGTACCTAAAGTACCATGAAGACATACCTGCGTTTCGAGAGAGGCTTGCCCTTCCGCGACCCATGCTTTGTCGGGCGACACCCATACTGCTTCTCCTTGCAGCTTTGTTCTTCTCTAGTTTGCGCTTGACCAGTTCCCGCTCCTTCTCTTTTCTAGCTACCTCCGCCTCCGCCTCCTGCGCCGCGGCCTCCTCATCCTGCACCTTTATACGTTTCCCTCCCCTTTCCGTCTCCTCAGCCTCTTCATCTTCATCTTGGCTTGCACTATCACTCTCATCGAACCCACCAGGAATGACTCTAGCGGCTTTCTTCCTACCACCACTAATGACCCGTGCACCGCTAGCCCGATTAACACCAATGCCTCCTTGTCTCACAGCAACGCCGACACTCGACCGCTTGCGGACCCCAGCTGATTCCCTTTTCTCGAGAAGTACGTTAGATTTCCTCTTCCTTCCAGCACCGACTGGTTCGTCGATACCAGCCATCTTCGAAAAGGCATCCTCGTGTGCTCGATTAAACTTCTCCCGCACTGCAGCACGTTCTGCTTGCCGATCTCTGCTCGGTGATGTATCGAGTGAAGAAGTCTTCAGAGCGTCGGATAGGTTAACGCGCCGAGATGGGTCCAGTTGTTTCAGCACGTCGGTACTGACGCTCTGAACGCCTTCGCCGGCCAACCTTTGGTTCATCTCGTCCAGCACACTTTTGGCAGCATCCTGGAACTGCGCATTGGATATACGATGCTGCGGCAGAGGTGAGCCGAATACAAACGGTGCTTTCGGCGGAGGAGAGAGGGTAGACTTCGCGTTATTCTGCGCTTTCTTGGAGGGTGTACCGAGCACCGCGTCAATGGACTGTGGTTTGGAACTCGAGGCCTGTCGTCCTGCTTGAGCGTTCACTAGTTCATCGAGTGGCAAAGGAGGGTACAAGGGGCCAGGACTGCCTAAAACCAGATCGAAGGAAGTAGCAAACGGTTTAAGCTTCGGGGTGTCGCCACCGGCCCACGTAGTATCTCCCCATGATGTAGTCGTCTTATCCCCAGAATCGGGGTCGTTGAATAAGGATGCAACGTTGGGTACGCTTCCTGAAACTAAACGGATAGTGGTCGTTGGTGCCGCACCTCTTGCAGGCGTATTTAAACCAAGGCTCATTCGGACATTGGGTGCTGAAGGCGCAGGTCGACCAGGGCGAAGTGGGTGTCCGGGCAAAGGGGTAGCATCCTCTGTCATGGCCATAGGATCGCTGTCGTCTACAAATGCTCCGGGAAATGGTGAAGGAGGGACGAAGGTCAAATGATCGGTTTGTGGGGGGTTGTTCGACTGAGGCAGTGACGAGTATGGCGCAGAAGTAGCGATGAGTTCCCCTTGATCATCTAGTTTCTTCATGGTATTTGGTAAGGACGGTACACTAGAAGGTATCGAGGCAAACGAAGTGTCGGACATGCTGGTAGACATGTTAGCAACGGAATGCGCGGACCCTCCCTTTGTACGATTGAGGCCAAGCGAAGTCGCAAATGCTTTGAGCGAAGAGGACATTAATGAAGCTACAAAGACAAAGTAGAACAAAGACACGGAGCAACACAAATGAGTGCTATGACCATCGTAGCATATGTCGTTGAGCTCACTTTTTGATCCCCCGGTGCCAAACTCTCCTGCCAGTGTTGTATTACCACTACCACCAATCGTTCGAAGTGTTCCTTTGGATGAGACTGTGTTCTGGGAAGAATCTTCTTCTTCTTCGTCGATGCTATCCATGACGACCTCCCATTGTTCGCTGGGCCTAGGCATTTGTCGACGATCTGGCGCATTCGAGTTATCGGTGTGCTCTGCTTCTTGTGACAAGTCTAATCGCGCCTGAACGGCGACCTCGATGTCGTCCATATCGACATTGGCCTCGCCGGTGACATTGGCTTCTTGTTCAGCCTGCTGCAGACTTAGCGCATGTTGTTTGAGTTTCTCGACAAGGTCTGTGTTCTTTCCCGACGCCTTTATTGAATGAATTTTGCACAATTTTACTAGCTGATCTCGTTTCAAAGAATGAAGCGCTGGAGAGTTGAACAAAATTTGAGTTGTTGACATTATCGCTTGTGATTGCGGTAGAGTTTCTGTGCTGATATGCGACGCTAGAGTTGTCGGGCGAAATAATCTTGATGTCGAGTAAGGTCCCGCAGCATCCAGTCGCACGTCGACCTGGGACCGTTGGAAGCACTGAGATTCGAGAAGTTGTGGTGAAAGGCCGACCCTGATATCGCGTCGCGTGCCAAGTGTCGCGTTCAACAAGTATCACGTGGGCATCCACTTGGGCGTCAAACGCGTCAACATGTGACTGCCTATCACCAGTCCTAGTAGTAGTATAGTATAGTAGGACTACCGTCGTGACTTGGGACATTAAATTCAAGACTAAGGGAGAGCTCGCGTTATCTCCAGTTCCATATCCATGAATCTTTAAGCAAAGGTACAAGGGCTCCCGCATATCGCTACCTCATATTTTATTCAAACCTGCTCACCGTAGCAAATCGGGGTAGACAAATCTACACTTCAGTCAGGCCGACTCGAGTACGGTGGGGGCTGCTTTTGCGACTAACCACTTTGCGTAAGTCTCCCGCAACTGAACCACCTATTATTAATTACTGAATCCAAACTGAATCAGCGCGCCCATAATGGTATGAATAATCGCCAGGACCCCGAATATTGGGGGTTCTCTCTCGGCGCGAGCGCCTTACCGTTGTCAACGGATTCATCTGTGCATCCAAATCATCAACACAGTCCTGGTGTACACCCTCAATGATTGCGAAGCAGAGGCTTGCATTGATGCAGATATTGGAAGATGTGCCTTCGATCTACATACAGAAAAAATGCCGACGGGATAGCCTCCTCAGTAGTCTCCGCCGATAAACCGTTTTCTTCACCGCAGCCATGTTTCGGGATCATTAATAATCTGGACAAATCCGATTCCTGAATGGACCCGTGTTGCTGACTTTTACTGCAAAGATCTACTGATGCATACTTCCAACTTGCGCGCGCTCGGGCATCAGAATGGTCCTACTGAATGTACGTCTTCAAATATGTAAGTGTAACCCTGCTAGTCGCCGAAGCGGGCCGATGCTATCTAAGGAATATATGGTCGTTGCGAGGTTCGTCCCCAACTACAGGTACAGGGATGTCGTGAATACTTATCTTACTTGCCATCCACGAGCTCGCCGGTATTTATGTGCCGTCCCGAATGGTCTAGGTACCGTCGACGACAGCTGCCCATGGATTTGTCGGTCTTCCATAGGGCGAAAAGGGTAGCAGCTATCCAAGGTAACGGACTATGCAATCCCCACTTACAGCAACGGGGCCGGCAGCGTCTGCCTACTGTCCAGACAAACTTGTTCGGATGTAAAGTGTACGTATCATCATAGATCGTCGGCTAAACCTCAGGCAGGCCAGCGTGACCCTTTCGTACAGTTCTACGCAAGTACTCAAGTGAATATTGTCCTATATTGGGGCAAACATCGGCGGTGTTGGCTTCAAGTTTAATCGTGGTTGTGAGGTTACATACACGTATAACCGGTAACTAATATTCTTTGGTAACTACAGATATTGGGGTGTTGCATAGAGGTACGAGAAGTCGATCGGGCGTGTACTAGTGAACGTGTACTACAAGTAATTGTCTAAAATGGGCGACGGAGGGGGTGATTGGTATAAACGCGAGATCGGAAATTAACAGGTGATAATTACGGATTCGACTGGGTGATACAATGTCAGCGAAAGGAAAGCTAATATGGTACTGAGATGCGAGGTCATTGGATTGGAAAGCATGCAGACGAGGTGACTTGGAGATGCAAGGGGAGATGAGATGTGCAAGAAATTCGAAGTGATTGCAGGATGGCCGGGTAAATCAACTGGTAGGAACACGAGCATTACGCGAGGGGAAGTTGCGAAGGCAGAGGCAAGGGACATCGACTTCGAGAGTAGTGTGCCTGGGGTAGAAGCACGATCACCGTTGACTACGCTGACGTTTACGGTGAGCGTCCGCAGTGACGTTCCAGACCGTCTTGACCATTTCCGCCAACTGTTTATCCTGCGGACCCAGGGCCAAGACATTCTTCCAAATCCCTTGATTGTACGCGAGATAGCTGAAGAACTCCTCTTCACCCAAGCGTACCATCATTTGTGACATAGCAGCGGCGTTCGGGAATTCTTCGATGACATGGGGAGGTAGTAATCGCCACGCCATGGTATTGATCTGCGTCTCGAGACCCATACCAAAGAGGAGTAGGAGAGCAGCGGAGGGCAAATGAGGTACTGGGTACGGTACAAGAGGGAGGGTAATCGTCCCATCGGAAGAGCGGGAAGGCGGGATGGATCCCGCGGAGGCCTGCGATAATATGTCGGTGTAGAAACCCCTTGAATATAGACGCGAATCGATCGGGAGTATGTAACACTGGGAGGGCCTATCGCTGCTGGTCTCGTACAACGCGAGCGCGTGGGTCGGTAGATGTCCGTTGCACACTATGGGCATATTGACGGTGTTAGGAAAAGGGGGGACGCCGGACGCGACAGCAACTCTCGAAACGCTAAGATATTGGTGAAGGGCACTGGAAAACAGTTAAAGCCGAACACCCCGTAATGTGAGTACTCACTCGATGGGATCGTAATTAGCTGCTAGCAACGATGTCCGCTGGGAGGGACGAACTTGTGAAGGGGGCATTTCGTGTGTCGTTGGCAGAGAGGGGACGAAACTCCCTGCCCGTCGCCGTCGTGTTTGGGATGAAGATGACATTTGGCGATGATTAGTTAGGTCTGTCCGGGATATTAATACTGATGTCGACGCGTTGCTCAAAGAGCCGTTTGGAATGACAGAGATATAAAACGAATGTGGGGGAAGCAGGAGGATCGCCGGATAGAATGAGTGAAGCGCGAAAGGAAAGGACGCACTGACAAATATATACGAATCTTGGCTCCGGAGAAAATTACACGGCGGCTATTGTGCGACAAAGAAACATTTAGTAGGAGGGTGTACACATGGTAGCTTGCCCGATTCTCCTGCGCGTGTACCCGATATTATATATGTATTGGAGTCGGCAATTGAGGAGGAGCACAGCAAGGGATTGACCGTAACTGGGTGAGCTGCTGTGTGAAATTTTTAGTAAGGGTCGCAGTAGCGCACCCGGCTCGTGTCTCGGAATTTCTGCAAAATGAGAGAACACCATCATGAATCTACATCAGTTCACATAAAAATTGAGGTCTTGAGAACCTGCAACAGCCACCTGTTCATCTAAGTGATCGCGCAGATTGACGGCCTTCGCTGTAGAAATGAACGACCTCAACCAGGCAATGAACCGATTCGATTCGGGTCAATATTCAAAGTCCGGTAAAGTCCGAACTATACAAGGTACCGATACTGATATTTGCGCTCAGCGGCACCTATGTGAAACCTTAATCTAATCTTTTTTGTACTAGCCTAGCCCTCGTTTGCATGACAACGTAGACTGACAAGAAAGTCGGAAAGTATCATCGTGAAGCTTCCGCGTGCTGCATTGACTTGGAGTATGTAGTCCCCTGATACAACTCGGATATTGGGTAATGCGAGTTTCTCTGGCACCTAATGCCAAATTGGGCAAATGGCGGGACTCGGCCCTCGGATACTCCTTGTTAACGGCGGGGTGGTGCGCCCCCTTGACTGGTAAAGAATAAAGAATCAAAATTCACTCCTACCTAATGAAGGGGACACAGCAGGGCTGTTCTGGGAGGATGTATGGAATATACTGAGTCATTGTCATAACCTGAATGTTTTGCTAATGTGTCGAGCTCAAATGAAACAAGTAAAGTGGGTTCTCAGCAGCCCAATGTTTGCAACTCCAATTTTTCCAGGAAGATTAATAGCGCGATGTGTGCGGGTCGCGACAAGCAGTTGCAGCACCGACATGGTGTTCGGAGTCCAAAGGGTGTTCTGCGCCGTTCCCGATCTCTATTACCCAAAGCGGACCCTCGGAATAATGGCCGACGCGCGGAGTTGTATCAGGGGACTCAAGACTGATTGACTTGGATTGCAGGCCGCCGCAGGCCCAGGTATCTCTCGGACTACTTTGTTTCTCCTCACAAACGCTTGTGGTTGCTCTTCGTGTCACCGCAAACGACATGTACTCGCTTCAAATTTGCGCACAAGCTACCAATGACACCTACTTTTTTTCAAAACGTCGAATGCTGAAAAACAAACCTGCGGACAAATTTTCGCCTCACTACGTTCATCGGCTCCACCACTATGATTACTGGAACACCTGCTAACAACCCGACGCCTGGATTTTCATGACGTCCGACGGAGACAGAAGTGCTTTTTATACGCTATCACAGCGTGAATGTATTCCCCTGGGGCTGCTCTTTTCGTTATGGCCTGGCTTGCAAAGCCTCTTGCGCGCTCGACCGTCAAATACTTTGGGGACCCCGCTTCAATACATTTATAGTCCCTGGCTGGATCGCAGTTCGCTTTTTGACCCATCAAAGGTGCCCCAGCTCATTGGGATGGATCTGGAAACGTGGCGTCAAGACCTTATAGAAGTCGCTCATCTTCACACCGATCATGGGAATAATCGAATGTCTTTGTTCTACGTACTGTCTACTGTCTCCGACAATCTTTGACGAAAACGGAGGAGCAAACGGACCTCCCCTCCCTTCCGTTTGTCATCTTTCTGGCTTGACGCAGTCACCGACTATGCTCGAGAGGTATTGGAATACTTGATTCCTACGGTCCTCGGCTGCTATTCTTAGCCGTGTCGAGCCATTCCCTTCGTGTCGAGCCAGTCAAGCCAGTCACCTCACCACCGACGCAGAAAAATTTCACCTCTGGTTCTGTGATATATCTAAACTTCTTCGGTCTGGTGGCGGCTAGATCCTTTCATATGACTCCCATGCGAGTCAAAACTTCATCAATGTGGGTCTCACGAAGTCTCCGGCATTTTAGGCATGTCAGTCCCCAGCACTTGGTGCAAACGTATCATCACTCGAACCGATGCGAACAGCCTGCCACAAAGTAGAACACCTTCTAATCAAAGAACCAAGCTGTCACTTTAACCGCCCTGGGGCTTTGACACCGAATCTCAACTTGGATAGTCATTACCTTTGATGCTATGATGAAACGGGGTTGCAATGACGACTCGCAATCCTCTTGAATCTCAGGTGATACTATCCACGAACATGAGGCCACAGGAACGCTTGAGGAGTGGTCTTGGTGTCTAATCGTCGCCCATCCCTGGCAATACTTTGGATGGGCGGAGGCTGGAAGCAGCGCGGGGTGGGGAGTCGCCCATAATACCGTTCCTCAGGATGCGCGCCGTTCCAGGTGCGTTACAAATTCCCTGCACTTCAAGTTAGAATTAGTAGAAGCTTGCAGGGCATATCCATACCCAGCAACTATGTCCCGTCGCTACCCAGAGTTTTTTCGCCACCTTCGACAGTTCTCCGACCACGGGGCCTGAGGCAACGTCGAGAAGGGGGAGATAACAAGCTTGTTCGAACTCCAAGGTACCTTCTCGGAGTTCCTTTGATATCCCAGTAACGCTATCCCACAGACTCTGGCACGCTGGCTTGTGTACTTCTACTTCATCCACGGTTGCCGGAAGCGGGAAGTCGTCGCCAGGTCCGCAGACGTAGACTTCGCCGTTGGGCCTGCCGTAAATTTCTGGTGTTACAGTTTCCCCAGACGGTAGCATGATTTCGGTAAACAAGACATAAGGTGAGAGTTCTACGTCTTCCTTTGCATAGATAATGATACTATGGGCCCGGGTCGACGATATTGGGAGTTCTGGAACGAGGGAAGATGACCACGCGCCAGCGCAAAGTACGACATCGGTAGCCGATATGGTAGTCGGTTGCTTCGTTTCGTTGTCTATGTAAGTAACGCCAGTTACCTGGCCATCGGCTTTATTAATTGTCGTAACGCGACCTGATATAAGGGTGGCGCCTTCTTCCATCGCAAGGTTCATCATACTTGTTGTGAATTCATACGGAAATACCTGTGCCGTGTCGTAAAGCTCCGCCATGGGAGTGTAGTGTCCGCTGAGTTCCTCCTTGACCCAATCCAGATCCTCTGGCATGCCCTTCTTTTCCCTAGGTTGGGCGAATATCTCGGCCAACACAGCATCGAGTTCCGCTGTCTTGTGAAGGTCCTTCTTTTTGGTCCCTTCTGGTGCTGTGTTCGGGTTGGTATTCGCAGACTCTGACTTGCCTTCCCAGCTCCCGCAGTTCACGTAACGCCAACCCCACCGCTCTTCTCCACCATACTCCTCTGCTAGCCGTTCGTGCTCCTCAAACGAGTCTTCAACCAAATCCTTCGGATAGGCCCACTTAGCCACGAGTCCCCCCGCTTTACCAGAGGCCCCTTGTGCGACGCCCTTGGTTGATGGTTCGATGACAGTTACGGTTGTGCCTTTGGGACGCTTTCCATGAGTGATATAGAATGCCGTTGTACATCCCATGATTCCACCCCCAATGATAACGACATGTCTAGCTGTTGTCTCCCGCATTCCTTTGTCGCTGGACGTGCGCTGTGGTGGTAGGATCTAAGTGGGATCTTTGAACGAGATCTGACTCGATATCTATGTTCATCACGTGAGACTCAGGGGTGCAAACATTGACAAGCAGCGTCCATGATCGTTCAGTTTCGCCTCAGAATTTCTTGAATTCGTTCTGCCATGACCTCGTCGATAAACGATTGGGACAGCGAACCCAAGTTTGGGCTTATTGTACATAACTTCACAGATTCAGATAGGTCATCATTCTCAAGTGACACAGCCATCCTGAACTCAGCTAGAAGCGTCGTCAAATCTTCAGCCACAAGGTTTGGCACGAAATGGAAATGTTTGAATCCGCCACATGGATCTCATAGTAGATATGGTGCGTCCCGGGTCGAACTGCTTGATGGCTGTGCTTGATACATCAAGCCAGGAAACGTTTACACGCTGTCTACCTTGCCCCCGCGAGTGCGAGGTTCTCGCGTGCTCGATATGAAAGAATGGGGCACGGCAGTGGATGACAACGAAATATACGATATCCAGGAACTCGAAGAATTCCATAGTCATCTTACGCGACATGAACACAGTGCTTCCTCACCGCCCCGACGGCCGCCTTCTCCTTCGCAAGCCGAGGAACGACCTCGCAAACGGCTAAAAGTTGAAGCAGGATCCTTATTTTCGTGGATTCCCCAAGTAAGTTTCCCCCGTTCATAATTGACTCGACTTGGTCTTGATTGATCAGCCCCATATCCATACCTCTCCTTACCGTCCAAGAAATGCGACGGTCACGATTCACCCATTCTCAAAAGCTAAGCCGATTATTCTACCTCCACATACGTTCACGGACTTTGAACCTCTGCCTCAAACACGGACTGCTTGGATTGTTCCTGTTCGAGGTACTCTGCCATGGGAAGGGAGTTCCCCGGCCGTCACACATACGTCGTCAGACCCTTCCGACCTAAAGCCATTTGATGGTACCATTTCAGGTATCATGTGGAATAAGTCGTCACTGGTGGATTTCTGGACGTTCCTTCTTACTTTACGGGACAAGGGCACATTGGGTTCCATCGGCATATCTTTTCACACCTCTCATTCTTCGACGAGATCCTGCACCCAGATATCGACCGCTTCCGCCCACAAAGGATACCAAGGACCCAGCAGGGTTGCCTCGACGGTGGACAAGGATGCATCCCAAAACAGCGAACGTTCTTCTTCCTCTTCTCGTTCTAACTATCGATCAATCATCAAGGATGTCGACTACATCAAAATCTACCATGATGGTGCGGTTGCAATGCGCGTACGATCGGTCCTTGATGCCTGGAGATATATCGGTCCTTCCAACGACAAGGTACGGGTCTTGCTGGAAGCCAAGCTAGTTTTGTTGGATGAACGTGCAAGGGGACTGCTGATCTGCTGATGCTTAATTGATGTCTCGTATCTGTCCGTATGCCGACAGTACGGAGGTGCTCTTCAAGTTGCTGGACAGTGAAACGGCACACTTAATATCCACCCCGCGTGCTCTGCAGGGGTGCTTCCTACCTTTCAGAACTCCTTACCGATTAACTACCCTCTGGCGGATGCGTGGAGGCCACCTCCATACCTCACGATCTGTCCATGTCTATTTCATTCAAAGTCGCATGAACTCTGTACACGGAAACCTGTTACGATAAGCGGCTCATGTAAACGAGCTCGTCCCATGTATCACGGTGACTTACAACCAGCCAACCAGCCACGCATGTTCTCCAATTGCCTTGCTGTAGCCCGCAGCCATGGGGCAAGGAGGACATTTGCCTCATTTCAAGGCAATGCCGTATACACGACCCTTCTTTAAGGCCTCCCTCCCAGAAATTCAGCCCCAGCCACAGCCCCTCCAATCCCTTCAGCAGAACCTTGGTCTTCGCTACAATGTCTCATCACTATACCACCGGGTTCGGGCGTGAATCCCGCCGTACTAGCATCAATCTTCACCATTCATGTCTCCCTCCTCAAGCCAACCACGTGTATGCCGTAGCCACCGCCCGCATCTACCATTCGCAATTTTCTTCCAAATCAGACGATTGGGCGTACTCTGGGTTGAGAGGGTTATTGGTTTTTGGGCAAGATAAGGACGCTGGGGGCGAACATTGGTTCCGCCTCATAGACGACATCTCCGATCGAGTGATTTGGTTGTTTCGGTTACCCGCTGGGTTTGTGTACGAGCTAGACAAACCGTTTTTCTATACGTTCTCAGGCTTGGTCAGTGTGCCGCAGACATATCCTGCTCAAAGTAATAATCCCCTTCCAGAGCCGAAAGTTTGGTTTTCTCTTTGGCGACGACGAGGAAGCTGCAAGATTCGGTCAGCAGGTTACTCTACGGACGGCTCCACGATCCCCTCGTGAGTAAATCTCTCCTTCGTGAATTGAACGTGTAGGTCATCATTGTTCGTAGCCGTATCCCCAAAACCGACGCGCAAAGCCAAGCGATCACCTTCGTCCAAGAATGGGCAGTTATCGCCTGCTATAGTCGCCAGCCCGATGGCTAATACGTTTGCGCATGTGTCCCACGTTGGCATGAATGTGGCTTCCGGGACAATAGAACACTCCCAAGACCTGTCACCCGAATGGAGTAGAGTGTTGGCCGACTTCACCAACCACAGGGAGGACACCAGCTATGATAGTCAACCAGAAATGTATTCCAAGTCTACCACTCACATTGCCCCGCCAGCACCGAAGCTAGGCAAGAAACCCAGTCGTATGTCGTTCGATAGTCGTTCATCGGTCCGAAACGTGATTAACGCTTGTTTTCTCTAGTGTCTATCTGGAGAATGCGGAGAATTCGCTCCACGCAACAAGCTGCTTGATCAACGAAACAAATAGTCTCATATACCCGACGCCGATGTTTGATGCCTGGCACATGGTCTGAGGATATCTGGATACCCCCATCCTGTATAACTAACTGCGATATGTCTATCTATATGTGTATATGGTAGTAAAGTCCTGATGTATGCTTGAGTTGTGATGATGATGCGTTGATGATGGAAATTGGAAATTGCTGTATGTCAAAGTCAGAAACGTGTCAAATCTCGGCCGAAAATCCCTAGGAAAGATAAGCGTGTTGTCGCGGCGCTAAAAGAGAGCAGACTCACAATTAAGAAACCTGCGAGACCGGAGATGTTGTCAGCGAATGCGCAAATTTAGCGGCGGGGATAGAAGGTTGCTGCTCACCAGTAAGTTGGCACTAGGATTCTGTGCGAAGTGTCTCAGTACAGAACGAGAGCATGGAAGTCCCAAATAACGTACTTGTTTCTGACGCTCAGTGTCATGGTGAAGTACGCTGACCGCCAAAGCAACCAAGCAAGGCGACCTGTCTCTTTGTTCATGACATTGTTCCCGGTGCCAGAGCGATCATATATGGCTTTCCTTTAGCATGCGCGTGAGTAGCGAACCTACCCAGGCACACCAACTACTGACCAGTTTCCAATATACGCCAGGCTGCCTTGGTTGTGGAACTCAAACGGTTTGGGTGAATCTTTGTCCTTTACAAGCCTGTTAAGTTTCTTCGTAAGGTACTTTGCCTTCTGATTCGCAACTGGGGCGACAAGTCGGTAAATCCCATGCGTAGATCAGGAAACTACGTGAACCGACCTTGGGCCGTAGCAGGGAGGCGGGCATCTTCAATCATCGCAGCATCGCCGATTGCCCACACGTCTGAATACGGCGTTCCATCTTCTTTCAGAACGTTTAAGTGGTCGTTCGTGATAATGCTACGTAGAAAGGGAAAGTGAGCGCATAGATAAGCTAAAGGGGGTACACCGCACCTGCTGGTCTTTAGGTCCTTTTTCACGTCGCTCGCTGACTGTACTAAAGGATTCGGAGCAAGGCCAGTACTCCACACGAGGAGACCAAATGGGACTGGCGATAAGTCTAATGAGCGCGGCCACGAACCGAAAGTGTGACAACAGTACCTTCTCCTTGTTCCTTGACAAACAGTTTTCCCTAAGACGGGGATCATGTTCGTATGCCGTCAACGACAAAGATAGATGCTCGCGCTTACAGGCTCAACACGCTCAACATGATGGCTAGTGAATATACTAATCCCGTCGCGTTTGAAAGTCTTCTCCGCGTACCTATAGGAATAGGCGGTGAACCCTGTGTGAATTAGAGATTCGTTCATGGAGACCACGCACTTGACGAGACTTTCATCGAACATCCCCAGAATCTGCGGTGCTACGTCATACATTGAGATTTTTGCAAAGCGAGTTAACCCCGGGTAATGGCGTTCCATCTCCGTATGCAAGAGGTCATGCAGCTCAGCGGCGAATTCAACACCCGTCGGCCCACCACCTGCAACCAGGGATCAGAGACTCGACATATACATATCCGGGATAACTGATAAGCAGACGAACCGACGATGCAGAAATTGAGCAACTTGCGTCTCTCAACGTCTGATATAGTTGGTTGGTTTGCCTGTTCGAAACCTAATCGTCCCCCACAAATCAGTTCGATCGTCTATAAATACGGAAAGCCCATATGCAGACCCACACTCTAATATCCGAGTGCGGATAGCCCGAGCGTCTTTTACGTCCTTCAAGAAATGGGCGTGCTCCTTTACGCCAGGAACATCGAACGCTGGTGAATGATTGTCAGGTGGTGCATCACCGTGCATCATGACGAAGCTTACTCTGTGAATAGGCCCCGACTGCGATCACCAGTTTGTCGTACGTGAGCGTAAAGGGAGTGCCAGTCCCAGGGAATTGAGTTGTAGTGGCATCAGCTTTGGGCGCTGATCTCGTCTCGAATGACAGGGGAGGCGTGGCTGGCATCTACAGACAATGGAAAGTTGAGAACTTAAAGGCCTACGCCCGGGGCGGAGAAGGTGATGAGCGTACACATTGCAATCGTTTCTGACGAAAATCTGTCGGTAGCAGAGCGCTCGAGAATCAAGATCTCTTCCCCGAATCTTTGACAGGGCTTACCGATATGATCGCACCACGCCTGATATGCGACCTAGAAAGTTCAATGCAATGAGCTCCCCTCACACGCGGCCTCACCATGCGCGTGAATGGGCAACTTACAACTTCAGGCGAATACCGGCGCACCTACGAATGTCGCGACATCAATCAGCAACAAAGCGCCGCTGAGCGCTATTTGAGATTCAAGCTTACCGGTTCGGTGGCGCACCGAAATTCCAGAGTGCCTACGGCACAGCTGGCGAGCAACGGCGTAAAATTGAAATAATTATTCGGCGAAATCATGGTTACGTCTAGTGCAAACATCCGTCAACAACCATCACTGCACAGGGAAATGTCACCTACTCCATCGTTCCTTGTCGATTGCGCGAAGGACCTCGTAACCGCCCCATCCAGACCCCAGGATAACGAGCCGTTCCTTGTTCCTAGGCAACGAGGAACTGAAAGCCCGGGAGTTAGCATACGCAGGCGCCCGGCCGCCACTGGCCAGGACCAGGCAGGATGCAGGGCGAGACGGTCGACCCGCAAAGACCATTTTCTTGCAGAGCATCTGGAGTGAATGTGGTGGTCGCGAACACAGAAGACTTTCTGTCAGCTCCGATGTCTGTGGTTTTGATATGAAGTCATTCCGAAGCCCTCCTTCGCGCTATCCTTGTCCCGGGGCGTTTCGGGACACCAGCTGATGTAATGGCACGGGCCAAGGGCTATGGTTTATGCAGATGCAAAAAGCTGGTGACAGGATACAACGAACGACGGACAATGTGCGATAAATAATGAAATAGAAAGGGTACGAAGGCCTCCGAGCCCAGAACAAATCAAAAAGGCAAAGAGATTGCCAGAAATGGAGGAAGAACGGGTTCAGGGTCTCACTTTCAATAGACTTCGAAGGAGTCTATTCTTCATGAAGCGCTTAATCTTGTAGAAAACAACTCGCTTCAGCTTCAAACAGTTCAGCTTCCTCTTGTGATGTGTCCGTGGGGCGGGCAGTGGCTTGGCGCGTTGGGGTGCATTGATATTAGGGCGCGAACCGATGGCGTCGAGAATTGCGATCGTTATGTTCTCTTCGAACGTCCATGATTCGCCAAGAGAGAGGAGATTATTAGAGGAGTAGCTAGTGTCCTTCTCAACCATAGAGAAATCCTCGGGTCCCATGACACCCAGGCTGACGGTCGAATCCAGAACTGGGCAATGAAATATTATGGGGGACAACTGGTGCTCGTAGTCGAGTGCCGCGCCACGACACAGATCTCGAGGGCGCTCAGAGTGGTGCAAAAGCAGAAGGGGTGAAACACGCGGAGCGGGGGCATGCTGATTTACTTGCGTTCGTTCGATGGAGTTGGCGAGGGAGCACGTAGACGGCCAGGGTTGGGGAGGCGAGTACTCCTCGTCGCCCTCGTCGGAAAAAGAGCAATGGATATCCATTACCCGCGGCTCGTCGACGTCTACCGGCGGTGGCGCAGAAATTGAGGACCCAGAGGATTGATCGAAAGAATTCGGCGGCTGGGCACTGCTCAGTCCATTTTGTTTCTGGGGAGGGGACGCCGACGGGGATGGCGCTGGACGGGGCGAGGAGTCAGCATCCGATGTGTGTCGCTGAGGAGCGGGGTAGCAGAAGTCCCAAACCGACGACGGACCAGCAGCGTCAACTTCCGAAGATTGAGGAAGTGCGGTGCCCTCGCCCATGAGGTCAGGGAGGGACGGTATTTCAGGCAGGGTTTGAAGAGTGCTGCTACTTGGGTGGGTGTTTGGGCCGTCACCTAAGCCCTCGTGATCGTGAATGGATAATTGTGATTTGGGAGCCAGGACGTCACCAGCTGCATTGCCCTGGACCATCTCCATCTCATCGGGCGCAATGAGCCCGCCGATATCATCCAGCCCAAATCCATCAGCTATCACTCCTTCCTCGCCATCATTACAGATCGGGTCGGGGAGCGGCGGGCATCTCATCGCCAGAATATCCTCCCAGCTGCATCCCGCATTCCGATCGCCCATCAGCGCGAAAAACTCGTGTTCCTTCACCCGCGCACCGTGCAACCTGTACTGCGGCTCGTGCACCAACAGCTCCTTCAGAAGCGCTTCGAAATCTCCAACTCCCCGATCAAGGTCGCCGCCGTGGCTGTTCGCGCCCAAGTCCAGCATGATCTTCTCGAACGCGCCAAATGAGATGCTTGTGTCGCCGTCGCTCCTACGGCTGTACATACGAGAAACTTGGTCCTTTGATAGTTGGAGGCGATGAGAGAGCGGGAACGGCGTGTCGCCGGTGGATAGTTCGTACAGCGTCACGCCCAGGGCCCACCAGTCCACATGCTGTCCGTATACCAGAAGCTGCTCGGGATTTCGGGTCACCATTTCGGGCGCGGCGTACAATGGGGTGTGCATGACCAGTTCTTCGGGTTTTACAACGATACAAGTAACCGGGGACGTCGAGCCAGAGCCAGCACAGTCAAGCAAGTTCGCGGCACCAAAGTCGCCGATCACGATGTGGCCAGCAAACGACACCATGATATTTGCTGGTTTGATGTCTTGATGTACGATTCCATGCTCGTGCAGGAATAACAGCCCAAGAACGATTTCGGCAGCAAGAACACGGAGAGTAGCCAGAATTTCGCGGTGTGGCCGCGAGTCACTTACTAGAGATGGAGAAGACTCCAGAGGCAGAGAGACAGAAGCAGATAGGCCAGTCAACGAGTGCGCGAGAATAGAAGTCGATAGATTGAGACGCTGTGCGAACGCGGGGTCGGCCAGTGAAGTGCAGTGACGGTCCTACGGTTGAAAGTGAATATTGAATCAGTAGCCTGAGGCTGGGAACGGACCATGACTATGAAAAGATGGTCTCCTCGCTCAAATCCCTTGATCATCTTCTGCAGAAAACAGACTCCCGCGCTGGTCCTATCCTGAGGCCTGCCGGCGATCCATTCCAGTAGTTCGAGCTCCCTGGTCCCGCGTGTCCCGTGTGGTACCTTCCTGGGAAGCACCTTGATCGCATACACCAGCCCGTCTTGTGCTTGCGGACACCCGTCGGAGCGAGCCAGTAGGACCTTTCCGTGAGACCCTTCGCCAAGGAGTCCTGTGACGTTGAAGTAAGACTGAGGAGTTGTCGTCGGATAGGCATCCTTCGCCGACAAGGAGATCCTCCGTGTAGATTGTGGCCAGGAAGCGTCACGGCGCCCAGTAGAGCTTTCGAAGGAAGAGCCGGTTGGACAAGTTCCATGCCGTCGCGAGGGCTTTCGTGTCTTGTGAGCTTGCATCCTGATCAAACGCTCTGGTTGCAGCTCGCCAGTCGCCTGTAGACGCGAAACAGTGTTCGCTGGATGTGCGTGCCAGAACGTGCACCGCAGCAACTCGTGCTCGAGTGCGCAGACCGAAATAAGTGGTGAACGAACGGTCGTGATACGTACGAGAAACCGAGGAATCCCTACACGTCCCCTTGGTAGATGTCCCCTTGGTAGACTGAGTCGTGGTTGAACTTGTAGAATCTGAAATCAAACATTGAAGCATGTGACACGAATATAGGTTTCTTCCACGCGTAACGAAGATCTTAGCACGCTTTATCGCTTTGCCATATTCTTTCTAAAGCAATGATTTAATAGACAATGAGCAGTGCGTAGTCAAGTACGGAATTGAGGTATCGCCAGGACCGAAAATCAACTTGAGGGAGATCAAGTGTTGGTTTCGCAGGAAATTGGAAGGAAACAAAATAATGATAATATCAAAACAAGTTCCAGGGAAGCAACATAGCTAGATAATAGATGAGGGATCGCAGTGGTCGGATGGACGAACAGGGCTAGTGACTGGGCTACAAAAGGGAAACGACGAAGGACACCAACAAAGTGATTGCCCCTACACATAGCGGTGATGACAAAGACGAGCCACGGAGAAGCGTCGAGGCAGCGTTGGATGACGAGTTAGAGTTCGCTGAGCTTGCAGTGGGTTCTGAGGAGGGAGATAATGTCGAGGTCACGAAGCGAGAGCTTATCGCTTCAACGACGTCTGTCGAGGCAGGCGCCGGGGATACGTTCGTAGCTTGTAGAGACGCTAGTGGTGTCGGTGTTGAAGGTGTCGATATCGAGGTTGATGAGGGTGACGCGAATCCGGTTGTAGATGAAGGTGTCGCAGGTGTCGCAGAGGACGAGGGAGCTGATGAGTCGCTGGGGTTCGGTGTTGTTGAAGACGATGACGATGCAGCGGGTTCGATGGAGGTGGAGGATATAGAAAGTGGCAATGTGTTTAAAGTGCCGACGGTGATAGTAGGGAGAATAGTGGTCGAGCTGGATTGCGGTGGTGACAAGGTAGACAGTGAGGGTATGGCTGAGGAAGGCAAGGGCGAGTCAAAAGACCCTTCCATATTGGACATCCTGGAGACATCGTTAATGGAGTTCAGGTCTCAAAGCAAGATTGGAAGTGAACCTGAAGAATGGTGACCACGCCATCTCTCCGAGCGATTTAGAGGCCAAGGCGATATAACTAGATTAGAGTGGAACGTCAGTACGACAATGAGTTTGGATGGGAGGGGGATAGCCCATGACCCACTAGTCGTTGGAATTCGGGCCAGCCCTGGGATCTACAGTGAATGTGAAGGACCTGCTTCCAGAGGTGTCTACATCGCCCAGCGGTTGAACTAATTTCTGTGGCGGCGTGACCGACCATCAGTATCGTTGCAAATTGAAAGAAGAATAACTCGGAACACTCACCATTTGCCCGGTGTAGAGTCCTGCGGTACTCGGTCCAAAGGCTGACAACAACGGACTCTGCCCGTCGTCCATCCATTGTAGTGTACATTCTTCTCCGCCGCGACATGTCGATCCAGCCGAGGGTCGGATAATCTAGTTAGCAAGGGTCATGTCAGGCGCTTGCACTGCTCTGAGAGGGTTTTTGAAGCTCACATAAACCCCAGCGCGCGCACCAGCGGCCAAGAAGAGGGAAACGAGGAGGAAAGTGAAGACCAAGTATTGCATGGTTGAAAGCTAACGAATATGGGGCGAACAAAAAGAATGTGAGCTTTATGGCTTAAAGCGAGGGCGAGGCGAGGTGGGACGCGCGATGGAAGCCTGGATCAAGCGCAGTCGTACTGAGCTTGAGGTCGTGAAGGAACGTGAGGTCGTAACGTCAACTCGTGAACTTGTCGTTGCGATGGAACAAAATGAACTGGCTGCTATATTGGGTAATGCGTCCGAAATTTTCGATCCCAGATACTCCGCGAACCACACAATATCTATAGTTTCCAAACCCCGCCCTCCGAGTCTGGCAGGACAACGGTCATTTCTCAACGTTCTGATATAGATAGCTTCTCAACTCATCATTACTATAGCTAGAACTAGCAAACTTATCATAGTATCCTAGCATAGGCTAGAAGCTACGCGCTGAAGTATGATCAGAACACGGCACTGCTCACATTGCATCAAATGATGTCCAACTAGTAACTGTGAGGCGTCGTATTGAGCTTGCTGCCGTGAGCTGTGCGTAGCGAGGATCAAGCACTCGCATGCATGTAGGTCTCTTCCATGAGCTTCACTCGCTTGGCATCCCGCACTTTGATGTCGCAAGCAAACCGATTTGGCGAAAGTTCTACGCCAGGCTTGGAGAGTCCATTGGAATGGGTATAACACAATTAGTTCGAAGGGAAACGCACATGGTAATTCTCAAGATCCATAGAGCACCTGCCAGTTGTGTCGGTAAACTTGAACGCCCAGAGAAGATTCATAGCGTTGATTGCCTATACTTCTGATAAGATCGGCGGTACTCGAGTGTTGAGGATGATACTTACGATTGTGCGTTGACCCATTTCAGCCCCAGGGCAGATGCGCTGGAAACAGGTGAGGGAAGTTTGGCTTTGGAATGTACATGATGAACCCACTCGGCCAGCACCAAATGGAAGCGTGTCTCGGAGACCATCAGGGTTTGCACCGCCCTTGATGCCATATTCCGACTTGATATCTTTCCGGGTCAAATGTCTCTGGACTCTCAAAAACGTCTAGATGCAAATGATCAGAGATTTAACAATCCTTGTCAGTAATGTGTACCAGCATCATGGAAGATCCCCCCTAGATAAGTTGTCAGTGATTGCTGATGCATCGTCAGAATTGAAATTGGAGAATGGATTTGACAAACATGTATTCATTGCAATCATTGAGCCCTTCGGGATGAGATAATTCTTGTACTAGATCTATGTCAGCAGTGCACCTGAGCGTAGTACAGAATGGCGACGCTTACATGAATGTCCCCAGCAGCGACATGGGGCATAGCTCCCGGAAGGACCGGTCGAAAGCGATGAACCTGGAAACAATTGAACCCACGCTCAAGTTCTAAGCCTCAGACCCTACCTCTCTAATAACAGCACACAGATACGGCAAATGGTCGAAGTCCTCCAGTGTCGGAACGCGTTCACCTCCGATCACATCATCAATCTCGGCTTGCGCTTTGGCCTGGCAAGCGGGGTAGCATACAAGCGCCAGGATGAAATTCTGGATATAGGACACAGTCGTCTCAACCCCACCGTCCATCAACAGACGACTCATGCCTCTGTTCAGACCATATGGATGAGCCATGAATTTTATAAAGTGTCGAAGCGGGGGTCTCACCTGATTTCCTCGATGGTCATGTCGAAGTGGGTAGGGTGATCAAGGACTTTCTCCAGGAACGAACCAGTGCGATCCCCCGCGCGGTATCGTGCTTCGAAGTCTTCGGTTATGTCGTCAAAGAAGGCCCCTCGCACACGTTTGGCCTCCTCGCACAGGGCTTTCCACCTAGCCCACCGAGCAGGAACATACCTCAGGATGGGCATCATATCCAAAGGGGGATGCGCCCAGGGATCAGCTAGTTCACTGAATTTAACCATGGATTCGGAGTATACGAGGTGTTTGGTGACCCCGAAGTCGGACACTGGTCTGCCGTAAAGGAGTGTCACCATGATTGAGGTGGACATACGCTTGATGTGGGGAATGAAATTCTGTGACCGGGGAAGTTATCCTGAGCCAGAGTGTAGATTGAGGGGCTTGTGATTGGAGACAGACCTCGGGAGAAGTGGCAAGGTCGTTCACAAGCCTCGCATATTCCACCTGTTGCATTGGGAGATAACTCGAGATAGCTTCGTTGGTTAGGAATGTATGATATGCTCGCCGACTGCCTTTGAAGACGCGCTCATCTTGGAACAGGCTATCAACTAGTTGGAACTTAGAAAGGAACGGAGACGATCACTTACCTAGGTTAGAGAATAAAGGATATTCGCCTTCCGCACGTTTGATCAAGTACGCCTGGGGACGATTTCCGCTCAAGACACCTTGCTTATCCAAGATTTCCTTCACTGCGGGGCCACTATTCACGACTACCATGGTCTGGTTCAAAATCTTTAGCTGAATGATCAAGACCAAGTTACATTGGTTACTCCCTGAGCGCTGAACGAAGGCAACACACCGACACGAGTTCGCCATACTCTACTGCCCAGCGAGTGAGCCTGATAGTGAGTGTTATGCCAACAGTCAACCACAATCTCATAGGTGGCACTCACTGGATGAATGGCAGACTCCTGGGAATGTCTGGCACGTTTCCCAGCAGAAATCTTGTAGGAGGCCCTGGTGGAAGAAAATGTTCTCGGTGGCCAAACCTACGCAATCGCCATGCGAGGACGACTGCGGGTAGTAGCAGAAGCAGAAGAAGCTCGGGGATCATTATCGAAGGTCCGCTTCGACAATCCACTATCGCAGCTGCTATGTTTGTAAATCATATTTATAGCGATATGTTTCAATTGAGACTTCTTGGGACGAGGATCGCTGCTAACGATGACCAGAGTAGGGGAATCTTACCGTTCTCAACTTACAGGCTGCGATCCCTGAGAGAGTGACATGAGAAATACCAGGATTACCCCCAGCTGAGAAAACTTGGCACAATTTGAATCCTGCGCAATCTCAGCCACAGAGTCAGGACTCAGCACCACATTGCGATTCGCCTGAGAAGACAATATGTAGTGCACACGAGGTGAAGCGGCGCCACGATTATGTCTTGAATTGGTATCTCGGGTCTGTGTCCCAGATCTCTTCTCCGTCATTGTCGACGGAACCTTTCCCATCCTGGTCCAAAGATGACATGTGCCGCCTGTTTCGCTTGTTCAGCAAGGCTAGCCGAGTTCGCAGAGTAAATGCCGTGATGAATGAGAGGGCCAGCATCCTAGGAACAATGAGATCGTCCCAGCGTCTGCAATGGTTCGCTCCCCAAGTACGCACCCTGCGGCTATCGCGTGTCCCTTTTGGAAGCCATCATCAGGGTCGAAATATACTTGCGGAGAAGCACTTCCGAGGTTCCGTATGAGCTTCGTTCACTGGCAATATTAGGGGACGCACATTGATACGCAGTTTGAGATGGAAACGATAAAGGCAGTCCCAACGCCCCGTTTGGATGTCGGAGAGAAGGCATTAGCTGCCCAGCTCCTTAAAGTCAAAAGTTAGTTTCTGCGCCTGTGTGCGTGGTTCGGAACACCCACATGACCAAAGGGAATAAACTGTAATTACCGCCAACAACCAGGAACAGCGCAAAATACGAGGCTCCAACGTTCCTCTGCGACAAGATAGCCAGAATGACGTAGCCCACCAACGAAATAGCACAAGAGAGCATTATGTGATAACCGCGGTCTTTCGTGCGATCGCTATGCCAAGCCTGGAGGACGACCATGAACCAACCGACCACGTAGGGCGCCACCGTGAGGCCCTGCGCATTGATGTCCGAGAACCCGAGGCCTCGTATCAACTGACAATGATGTCAGCATGAGAATCTTGCGCAGGGCAAGTCGATTTTACTGACGGTTGGTAGAAAGTACGATATCGTGGCCACTCCAACATTGACTGAAGTAAAGGAGGTCAATGAGTGTTGCCTACAGGAATGGCAGCTGTACTCACAACTGGCATAGATGAGCATGAAAAGCCAAGCGTTGATATCCGATACTATTGCTTTAAAGCCTTCCCATCCCGACATGCCGCCATGGGACTGAGGATTATGGTCTTTATTGAGTCTAGCTTGCGCTATCGCTTTCTCTCTTGGGGAAAGGAACTCGGCAGAGAAAGGAAACGACGGAAGAAATAACAATATCGAGATCGCCATGATCAAGGTTGGAATAGCTTCAATCTGAACAAAGTTAGTATATTCGATGCACACAATATTAGAGTGACTCGCTAGGAACAGAAACTGCCATCTAGAGGCCTTGCGTCAGCGCAAGCAAGCAAGGAAATGTTCGTCACATACCCAACAAGGAGCGACGTATGCGCTCGAACAAGTCCGAAGGCCAAGAGACCCTGTAATAGGACTCTCAGATGACCACACCCGAGAATTAAATCAAATCATTATACCCCAATTGCTCCAGGAAGCGTCCCGGTCATACATAGACTGTCCCAATCAGGATGGGTGGGATCGTGGATATAGACAGAAATGCGCACCTTATTCGCACAGCAAGCTCCGATCTATCGCCGTGGTGAAATATATGAGTTGCGCGCCACAGGCAGTGAGTTACTTCATACCGTTTGTACCTACAAAAATGCTCGAGTCGTACTCTCCATTTTATATCATGGAACGTACCAGAAGGATAGATAGTAAATCATCCCTGCGTAATAGCCGGCCTCACCGATTCCCAATAGAACTCTGAGAATGATAGTAAATCAGCATAGTTGGGAAGCTTCAGGCTTGCCAAGTCGTTCACCTCAGCACCAACAGGCTTGCGTACCCCTTAGCATATACAAACGACAAAGAGGTAATTCCCCAGAAACCTAAAGAGATAAAGAAACTTTACAGAAGTACGGTCAGTGCGAATTCCAAAGGTGTACCGAGGGTTTATTCACAATCTGTTCGCGCCGATATGACGTTGGAGTACTGTTAAGAGGGTATTGTGAATTACGTAGGGGAAACGCGTAGCGAGAACCGACCATTCGCGGGCATTTCGAGAAGACCTGAGGGGTTGATCAGCGCGGGTGCTTGTACAAAGACTCACAGCTCACAGTAGCCAACATAAAATATACTAAGGGCTAGTGTCCATCTAGCATTGGTCGATATTCCCTATGTTACGTGATTAGGATGTGATGGAGAATCATTTGGATCTCGTACAAAATTATCATTAAAAGCCTTCAGGACATGTGCATTGCCACTGTCACCAATCAATACGTCTCCGTTCTCCAAATCTCTGCAAGGACACGTACATATTTGTTCGATCTTAGTACGATAGGAGCTCAGGGAGCATATCCAGGGGCAAGGGGAAGCTAAAAGGTGGCTCACCAAATTGATTGACTGCAAGGTTGAATCCGAAGGTCAGCACTACGATACCACGTATGTAGTGTGTACTCACATATGTAGCTGAAATGCAGTGAGGCTCAGAAATAACGGCAACGAAGGGAAGTTCGCTTACCTGCATATGACCAACGGTAGCACTCGGTTGTCTATCTTCTTCCTGACAGCTTTCTAATCAACGGGTGGTGAGATGAGGGAGGGCTGGGCTTGAAAGGATGTGCCAATGCACCTCGTCCAGTTCCGTAAATTGAACTGATTGTGCATCGCGGTGAACTGCATCCGCATAGGCAGGATCGAGGGAGGAAAAGAAATGTTTCCTCTTCGCTTTGGGACCGAGCTGCTGTTGATGGAAAGTCCCGTCTTCGTTGGATTCGTTGGGTTCGCTCCCGAATCCCTTCTCAACTGCCTTGAGGTTGTCTGTGTGAACATCTTCAGGAGTGCTCATCGTCGCCATGTAAATGATGGAGTCCGAAGAGTCGGTCTTAACCAAGGAATACATGATATCTAAGTGGTGGTCATGATATACCCTAGGGCGGGGCGAAGCTTGGAGTGTGGGACGTCGACGGCGTCAAGAAGCTCAGTCACGCGGAGTACCTATGCAGTGGTACTGCGTCTAATGGGGTGGACAAAATTAGAAACTTTTGATTAGAGCCCCGGTAAATGCAATCACCTGAGGCACTCAATAAGATGTTGTCTGCACATGGCCGATGCCCGTTAGAATCACTCTGGTGCTCGACCCAGCATACACTGACTGACCGTGAGTGCTGATTGCTGGGCGGACCAAATGATCACTGCAATGTCTTCCAATAATCATTACGTTCAATAACAGCACTCACCTTTCGAATCCGACCAAACAAGTAGAGTCTTGATGGGTCTAGGCATTACAAACTATGCATATATTGCAATTGGCGTGCTGGTCAATCGGCGACGTCGAAAACAGTACGCAAAACATGATCTGCTTTTCTGCCCGTGTGTTTGACAAATCCCAGATAGTCCAATTCATGCAGCGCTCGGATGAACCTAGCCTGTATCTCCAGTTTCCAATTCTCATCGTCCTGTTCGTCCCATACGTTATCCTCGTCATCTGGAGCACCTCGTGCAGCTTTATCCCCTTTCTTGGTTGGAGAAGCTGATGATCTACTCCTCTTCGAAGACGTTCCCTTCTTCAGGGGTTTGGCGTTCGCAGCGGCCATCGTTTCTTGCTTCTTCCTCTCGCGTAGGCGATCCCTTTGTGTGTCTAGGACCAAGACAAAGGATTCGAACCAGTCGTATACATTGATCATCTTCCCACTGTCAAGATAGCGACAGAAAAGAATGCTGGTGTCCGGAAGCTGCCACGTCGCGTAGCGTGTCGCTTCATTCTGAACGTCTGCCGGTGACAGATAGGCCCATGGTTGCAAGAGTCCGGAGAACAGGGACGAGCGTGTAGAGGGGTTGAGGAGCTAAAAATCGGTTAGTCTACGATTGCGCAAGCAGGAGGCGTGTGGACCCACATCAGCAGGGAAAGGTGTGGAGGCGGTATACCAGATGTCCCACAATTTACTCGATGTCTCGGGGTTACCTAAATAATCTCTGGCCGATGGTTAGAAGCGTGAGAAAGTTATGTTGTACATAACGTACGACCAATGCTGCAGGAGCCAGGTGCTCACGCTCTCTGCTATTTGTACGCTGACCCCAGTGACATCCTCCTCGTCAGGAAGACTTGTGAGAAGTGAGGTACAATGGTTTCTCGGGTGATTAACAAGCCTCTGTGATGAGGCTGGCACTTCAGAAAAGAAGTCGTGCAGGTCGTCTAGAAGTGCGCGAAGCTGGTAGGAACCCAACTTTCTGTGAAAGAAAATGTTGTGTTACGACTCGCATTGGGGAGATTAAGAGTACGTACTTGATGGCTTTAGCAAGGGCTTGTACTTCCCCTTCGAGCTCGCCATCTAAGTAGGAAGATATCAAATCGATGCTCGACCTAGGTTTATCCGGCGCCTCCTTGATCGCATTTTCCTTCAGTAGAAAAGCTCTCGCCAGTGTCAGAATCTTGAACCAGATGCGAGATTGCCGGGTGTGGTCCCGGAATGCACTTCGTTCCTTATCCAGCGACCTGAAGAGGGAATCGATAGTTTCTTGATGCCATAGGTCAATATGCTCTGCGCCCGCCTGCTCTGATTGCGCGTGCACGCGGGCGAATAATGAGTCCAGAAACGGGAAAGACTGGGGTTGCCTGAGCTTTTCCATCGCCTCTGATAAACTGGACGTTCCAAGGAGGTTATCATTGACAAGGATTGTCAGTGGATCCTCGAAGTGTTTCATGTAGGCTAGCTAGAGTAAATGTTACTCAGCCAAACGAAAAACGTGAGTCTATAGCCATACCTGTAAGATGGTCAAAGCTGCATCGATCCCCGAATTGTGTCGCATAAAGTAGTCAACCAGGAAGGTAAAAGCAGAGGAACCTATGTCGATATCTGGTTGAAAGTCAAGGTCAAAAAAAGTCTTGATTATGGGATTCGAATATATGAATATATGCCCTTCTCAACGGTGAGAGGTCAACTTACCTTTAATATGACATCCTCTAAAGCCGGTAGCCCATGTGGTACAGTAACGTTAGACACCCGCAGGAGACATAGCGTCGCCCTGGGATATGTATGTGAGAGGAAACGGGCGGACGGAGGAGATGATAATCCTAATAAGAACACAAGGGGAAGCCGGGGGACATTCAGGCTGCGCAGCAGATATTAGTACGGATACATATGGGACAACGCCATAGCATACCTGCAAATGTAGCAGACATCCTGGACTACTAGCGGATCGAATTGTTCGAACCCCTGGAATACAACCACAAGTTCCAACCCTAGTCAGATGTGTATGAGCGACGCTAGAATGATATGTTATTGGAAAACTTTGATACTTTGCGTGTCGTTGAGTGCATCATACCAGGCCAGAAGAGTTTGAATATCGTAGTTGGCTAGCGATGCTGAGGCTTTGTGTTTGGTACCAACTACCTACTTTTGAGTTTTCAAATGAACGATAGCACCGAACGCTGTTCACTACCTTCATCGTCCGATTGATTAATGAACCCAGAGATAAGTGCCTTCATGGCCGACATGGCATTGTTACAAGTGGCTGGATAAAGGCGAGTGACCAAAGTGCGGTCGTTACGCGTCAATTCTTCCACAATCAAGTTCAATGTCGAAGAATCCCCGGTGGGCTCTAGCACAGTCTTTATGAGAGCGTACATATACTGTGATACAGGCGCACTCACCTGAAATACATATGACAGGCAGTTCGGGCTGCGGCAACCCAGGTAGAATATCCTCGTACGCCCCTTCAACCCTTCGAACAACGTCTGACACTACAGGATCCTTTAGATGATGCACTATACTCTACGCAATGTGAATTTGAAAGCCTTGTGGATTCCGTACTTCACGAACCTGAATCCTTGCAAGACATTTCGACCAGGCAGTCTGGTATGCCCTCAACCTAAGCTCTACGCCGTCTGGCAGATCGGTATCATCGCGGATAACTTGCTGTTCTATCGCAGATTCTGTGGTCCTTGATGTTCAGGAAGGCTCTCGATGGCACAGGCAATGATCAAACCTGGTTCGATAAAAGGTATGCAAACGACTTTCTAAGCAAAGATCAGAGAAGCAGAGTCGACGAGAAGACCTTCCGTACCTGGTTGATATCTTCCGATTTAGAGGATGAACCCATTCGCGTCGAAGAAGTAACAACTTTACTCGTCACCCCGGCGGCAGTGTTTCGCACGTAAAAGGCCGGCCCTAAATGAGACGCGTCGCGACGCGTCTCATTTCGCGAACTTCTTCTCAAACCACCACAAATGTCTTCTCCGCCGGCCCTCGATTTCCCCTCGTCTGATATGGACGATGTTCAAATGGGTGATGCTCAGCAAGGGCAAGGTGCTGCCCCCACTCCTGCAGAGGGGCTTTTCTTGCCCGGAACCCCATCAACCAGCATGGGCACCCCCGCCAGAACACCCATGTCTGGATTCGCCGCGAGAAGGGCACTTGGAATGACCACTCCAAAGTCAAAGAGGACCCCATTATTCGCACGTAAGTCGCGTCGATTCGTCGTAAAAAGGACATGCTTAGATACTATCTATCGTAGCTGGAACATCCTCTCCCCTAGCTTATCCTAGCTCATCACCATCAAAGACACCAAGACGCGCCGCAAACTATGGCCCTATCGACTCCGATCCCCTTGATTTCCCTTCGTGAGTAGCGGTCGCACAATCGCGACATGTCTGACTCTCGCGATGTAGGAGTCCCATGAGGGCGCCCGCTCCAAGGAACCTGCGCGGTGATATCCACGCTTCTCTGAGCTTCACCCCGACGTCCAGCTCGCGCCGCCCGATCCGCGCGCCTCCCCTGGACCCCATGATGAGTGACAACCCCCCCTCAGACGGCACTATGCTCGGGCTCCCCACATCCTCGGGCCTCCCTCCCCTCTCCGCTCCCGGCGCCCCGACCGACGAGCCCGACGAGATCCGTGCGATCTGGGGGACGACAGTGAACCTCTCTGAGACGATGAAGCTGTTCCGGGACTTCCTGAAGGGGTTCAAGCCCAAGTACCGGCTTGCGCACGACCGCGAGCAGGGGCAGCGCACACGGGCGCTGGCATCGCCAGAGGAGGGGGAGATTATCTTGTACGAGATGTACCTGCGGCGGATGCGGCAGACGGGGGAGTCGAATCTGAATCTAGACGTGACGAACCTGCTGGCGTACCCGCCGTGCAGGAAGCTGCATAACCAGCTGGTGAAGTATCCGCAGGAAGTGGTGCCGGCTATGGATCAAGTGCTGAAGGATCTGATGCTGGAGCTTGCGGACGAAGACCAGCGGGCGGGCGTAGAGGAGATGCAAGGCGACCACGGCGACGAAGAAATCTCGGAAATCATGACTAGGGTATACAAAGTCAGACCCTTTGGCCTCAAACCCGTGAACATGCGGGATCTCAACCCCTCTGGTAAGTCTCTGATCACCTTCATATACTGCACACCAACAAAACACGACGATAAGACACGGACAAGCTCGTGTGCATCAAAGGGCTCGTGATCCGCACGACGCCCATCATCCCGGACATGAAAGTCGCGTTCTTCCGGTGCATGTCGTGCCACCACACTATCCAAGCGGAGATCGACCGCGGCAAGATCACCGAGCCTGCACGCTGCCCGCGCGACGTCTGCGGCGCCGTCTCCTCGCTCTCCCTCATCCACAACCGGTGCACGTTCGCCGACCGACAGCTCATCCGGCTGCAGGAAACGCCCGACGCGGTGCCGGACGGGCAGACGCCCCATACCGTGTCGCTCGGTGTGTACGACGAGCTAGTGGATGTGTCGAAGCCCGGCGATCGGGTGATGGTGTCGGGCATCTTCCGCAGCGTGCCTGTGCGCGTGAATCCTCGACAGAGGGTGATGAAGAGCCTGTTCCGCACGTATATTGATGTTGTGCATATCAAGCTGAGTGATAGCGACACGAGGTTAGGCTACGATCGGAGCACGCGCCCCATAGGTGGTGACCGTGTCCCTGGTGTCGGTGGAGTTGGCGATGGAGAAAACGAGGATGCGGACGATACGCCATTCGACCAGGGAGGACAGCACCAGACGCGTCGGGCTGAACTGGAAGCCAAGCTGAGAACAATGAGCCAGCGGGACGACATTTACGAGATACTCTCGCGATCCCTTGCTCCCAGTATTTGGGAGATGGATGACGTGAAGAAGGGCATCCTGCTGCAGTTGTTTGGTGGGACGAATAAGAGCATCAAACGCGGTGGAGGCGGTGGTGGCCCGCGCTATCGAGGCGACATTAACGTCTTACTCGTTGGCGACCCTGGTACAAGTAAGAGTCAGATCCTCCAGGTACGAGCCTCGTTAGTATATTCCAGAAGCGTGTAGGTCTGACCTTGGCCTTTAGTACGTCCACAAGATCGCGCCTAGAGGTGTCTATACATCAGGGAAAGGGTCCTCAGCTGTCGGTCTCACTGCGTATGTCACGCGAGACCCGGATTCGAAGCAATTGGTTCTCGAAAGGTGCGTAAACCCCCAAACCACTTTGACTGGGTAATGATACAGGTAAGATGTATAGTGGTGCCCTCGTACTGAGCGACGGTGGTGTATGCTGCATCGATGAATTCGACAAAATGTCCGACGCTACACGAAGTGTCCTCCACGAAGTAATGGTACGCTCCCGATCCATTTCTCTTCCCCCCATCATTGCCTATGTTGACAATTCCCTCCGTGTAGGAACAACAAACCGTCTCCATCGCAAAAGCCGGTATCATCACCACCCTCAATGCCCGCACATCCATTCTCGCTGCAGCTAACCCCGTGGGCTCGAAGTACGACACAGAGCTCCCCATCACCCGCAACATCGACCTCCCTCCGACTCTCATCTCGCGGTTCGATTTGCTGTATCTCGTGCTGGATCAGATCGACGAAGTGTTGGACCGTAAGCTCGCGCAGCATCTTGTGGGGTTGTACCTCGAGGACACGCCTATGAACACTGGCAATGATATTCTAGTTCGTCGCATTCTCATCGCTCATGATTACCATTGAATATTATGTCTGCACCCATAGCCTATTCACGAACTCTCCGCCTACATCGACTACGCTCGCAACAAGGTCCATCCCGTCATCACCGAAGCCGCAGGCAACGAGCTCGTCTCCTCCTACGTCGAGATGCGCAACATGGGCGACGACCCCCGCGCGTCCGAGAAGCGCATCACCGCGACGACGCGGCAGCTCGAGAGCATGATCCGTCTCTCCGAGGGGCACGCGCGCATGCGCATGTCCGAGTTCGTGGAGGTCGCTGACGTACGGGAGGCGTACCGCCTGATGCGCGAGGCGATACGCACGAGCGCGATGGACCCCCGCACGGGGAAGATCGACATGAGCATGCTGAATACGGGCACGGGGCAGGGGCAGCGGAAGCTGCGGGACGATATGCGGAAGGAGGTCGTCGCGATGCTGGACAGGGCCGGGGCGAGTGGCAAGAGGGGCATCAGGTGGACGGACGTTGTGAAGCAGTTGAGCGAGCAGAGCAGTATGAAAGTCGACACGGCGGACTTCAACGAGGTAATCAAGACGTTGGAGAATGAAGGCATTGTTAAGGTTATGGGCGAGAGGGAGAAGAGGATGATACGGAGAATCGAAGGTTGATTGAGATATACCCTAAGTGTGTAACAAACATTTCGCTTGCTTTCGTTGCGTGTCGTAGAATATAATAAACCGTGTATGTACAAGGAAGTAACATTGTCGCTCATAGCCCATGAGAATCATATCTACAGTCTACTAGATGAAGCGAACAAGCTTCGTTGGTGGCCCCAATAGTCAAGCATGATCTTCGTTGTGTAGGAGTCTCACAAAGGTATGGCAGAATAACGGAGGATAAGCGGTGCCTAATAATACTTCGCTGCCATCCGAAGGCAATAGTACCAATTCAACATGTCGAACCTGTGGTTTCTCTATGGATGTACATGTTTGAACTCTGAACCCGGATTCTGGAGTGTTGAGAAGCTGCAAAGGAGGATTAATCAGAGCGAGTCATCACCGTTGGGAATTGAATAGGTCATTATTATCTTGGGGCATCGCGCGGCATTGAGCTATGATCAACGCAGAGACAAGTATATAACCAGCTAGTTTAGCTCCAACTGCGCTTGGATGACAGGATGAGTGCGAACTTCAGGCCGTCGCACGGGCCTGAATGTCGCGTAGAGGGTAGTCTTCCAGGGGGACTCGTAGCACTGAAATAGCAGCATTGTGTTCATTTCGGACTTAGGAGAGAATAGATGGATCATTTGACCGACCTTGCACTCTGTAAGCTTACTATCTCAATGCAGCTTATGGCGAATAAACTGCCAGGCCTTTGAGTACTGAGGGATTGCTTCTATAAGCACATGGTATTTAATTGACGTTAGGGCCTCGGCGAGCCGGACTTTAGCAGGACTTCACTAGGTTTATAGTGCTTCCCTCGAATGCTAAGAGTGGCAGGGAAGTGCAGCATGAACATAAGCCAGGTGCTGGATCACGTATCAAAGAAACAGACTAACTCGAACTCAGCAACAAGGTCGCCGTATTCATTCGCCCCTCGTTTGACCGTCGTAACGTGTACCAACGGGTTGAGACAGTCTGCATCGACTGTGATGTGATATTGTGGCCGAGTATCGTGCGATTCAGGAGGGGGTACCAGAATCATACAGTTGTGACCAAAGGGCGAAGAGGTATACACTACAGGTTCGGTCGGTGCTCTCGCCTCGACATATCTAGTAATCAATCAGGTCAAGGAATCCCCAACCCTTCACAGGAGGGCTCACCCCGGGGGTCCTTCTGGTGTCGGTGTCGGTGGTCGGAATGGACTTAATCGAGAAGTAGATCTCTCTGAAGGTAGTCCTTGTGAGAAAGGCTGACGGCTCGACATACGACTGCGCGGGATTCCATGACAATACCACAGGCCCTGTATCGGCGGTGTGTATTGTATTGAACCTGATGGTGGTAGTGTTAGCCGCGGTGGTCTTGACTGATCCTCTACGATAGGCTAAAATATTATTACGGAGTCTTCGATAGCAGTGATCGGCTCATCAGCGACCGACGTATAACTTTTGGTATCCGATGAGTTGATCAGAGAATTGAGCTGAGATGGACGCATTTCTGATACTCACTCGGGTGGTGGGACATCGAAGTTGGACATTGCTTTTGGTGCCCTGTGAGAATAAAATAGCCACTTATATACTGGCCGAAAACCCGCTTAGCCATCGCATTGCGACGGTACCGGGTACACTGCTATAATGAATTGACACTGAACAGGCTCAGCTTGATCGTGAGTACTAAGGGAACCGCGTGAGCAAGAAAATTTCCGGTACGCGGAGGTATACACTGACAGAGGTTTAAGCTATGCATCACCATCTACTCGATTGACCTGACCCGCGACTGCTCAGCCTAGAATCTCAGCAGCGCATGGTTCATACTATACAATACACACCTATGATCCCCTCGTGCAAAGTGCAGAAGGATGAGAGGTTACACGTTGGGCCAAATACGCACATGGTCTGCTGAGGTCTGGGATCTTAGCGTTGGTAGTACTGAACTTGACTATTCTCTTCTTGAACCCAGTCCTGTCCGTCAGGCCATAAGATGATCAGTCATATTCAGTATCGTTATAGTTGACCAGGTATATGGAACGATATCAATGAGAGAGTGACTTGGGGGCAAATAGGACTATGCCGTCAAAGGGAGGTAGCTTTCCAACTCAACATGCTGTATAACAAACATCATGCTTCCATTCGCTGTGAAGGTAACGTACGTAGCACTTGCGACAGCCCACGGGGAGTAGGTCTACGCTGAGGTCCCCTTTGTCGGTATTCTTCACGTATCCTGGGCTGACAAGAGAGACTCAGATAGCCTCGAACGTGCCCGAACATCACAGACAAACTCCTTTGGTCGACTGTCAATCAAATAATAAGCCATCTGTTGGTTTGACAATGAAGAACGAACACCCTTGCCTAGAAACGGTATGGTTAAACTCGAGCGGCGGAGGCGCCAGGTTCCCGTTTTCATCTCTACCTGCAGATAGATCCAACGTCGCTAGAATTGTAGCCGTAAGTATCCAAAGACTGTTGAGTGCGAAATGTCTTCCGGGACAGATTCTGTACGAGGTTAATTGGGCACATAGATGACGAAGTCGACCAGAAACTACCTGCGCCCAAATCCGAACGCGGAGCCGAAGAGCGGTTCGTCATCGCCATTTGGCTTGGGAAGGAAACGAGATGGGTTGAAGACAGACGGGTTCTTGTATGTTTTCTCGTCCAGAGCCATCCCCCTATGAAACAAGCCAATCAGCCAACCAGGGTGGTGAAAAGTTCGGTAAATCGACGCACATGACGTTAGCTAGGATCGTGGTGCCTTTAGGTATGAACATTCCTTTGTATACATCGTCCTGGACTGATCGATGAGGTATGGCTACGTCGAGGGTTGGGCATCACCGTGATAAGAGACGAAAGTTTGAATACCTAAAGGAATGACAGGATGCCATCTTCAGAGCAGTGAGTAGAGGGCAGACAATCAATCAAGGTCTTACCTCAAAACTTCATGAACAAGAGCAGTGGTGTACGGCAATGAATCTTTATCCTCGAACTCTGGTAATCTCTCGGACCCGATGACTCGATCGATTTCTTCTTGAGCACGTTTCTGACATTCGGGGTATAAGATCATGGTCATAAATAGCACCGCGATCGTAGACCAAGTCTAAGAATAACATCAATGACCGACCAATGTGAGGACGAAAGACCATACTGTCTCTACGGCAGCTCGATACATCGCACCGGTCGCCAGTTTGACATATTCAATCTCTTCTTCAGGGACAGAATTTCTGGTAGAAAACTTCGCCAACACTCGAGCGAGTATTGAGTCTCCTGCAACCCCCTCGGCCTACAATGGTAAAGCGAGTTTAACTTGGCTCAAGTCGTGTGTATACTGACACCGACCATTTTCTTCTCCACCTGTTCATAAGGATAATCATAAACACGTCTGAACATGGGCCTCCACTCCCGTGCTCTAATGGCGGGTCCTGTTCCAGGGAACCAAGCGGGCAGATATTGTACTGGATGGACAATGAGTGGGTTAAGTCGATTTCTCCGATCTACAAGAATGCCTCACGGAACGGAAGGATATCCAGGAGCGCCCCTCCAGGCTGGCCAAGATTTACAGCAATCATGCTTTGGTGGTCCATTAGTTTCATGTATTCATCGTCCTCGGAAACGACCTGGTGCCCGTAGAGGATGCCGGTAATGACGCTGGTGGCGAACCTAAACTCGCGCCGGTCAGACAGCGTCGGAAGGCTCGACACATATAGCACTTACATGTTGAAAAACATTTCATGCCGGTTCTTGTTCTCCAAAAGGTTCAGAGCCAGAGCGCGAGCATTCTTGGTTTGAACAGGCTGGAAAGTAGTGATCGCTCGCTTGGTGATGGTGGAATGAACGAACTTCCTGTGTTTTCGGAAAGCTTCGCCGTATGGCATCAGGACTATATCGTTCATCCCAACCCTGCAGTGACATTACACATAACAGTCAGAACGCCGAACCTCAGGAAATATCTGGTGACAGCCTCACATGTCGAAGACAAGTATATGGGGCCTATCGCTGTAAATTGCGCTCCGTTTTTCCAGGAGGTCATTGGCTGCTTCGACGCTATCGAGAACTACTATATGGTTTCCTAATGCCTCTAGATGTATCACATCGCCTTATGATTACTGACGTGTCAGCGAGTAGGCACACTTCCTAAGAAAGTCCAGTACTCGCCGTATTCCTTCGCCCAAGCGTGGAAAGTAGCATCCTGGTTCTCGAAAGGGATAACTCGAAGGTGGCCGACCAACAGGTCTGCTGGTGCCCTTCATTACAAGAAAAGAAGCTATGCCAACAGCGAGGGCGGCGCCAACGTGAGTGAAATCCATGAACTCGCGTTTTTTGTCACTCTGTCGTGGTTAGAAGCAAGGACTCTCAGCATTTTGAACAAAGGGTGGTCGACGGAGCGGATTGGGCTGTGCCACGAACGTAGATCGTTATGTAAAATGTGGCAGGTCTCACTACGTATCCCCGAAGGAGGATGGTAGATTATTCAAATTCGATCGTTTTACTATCGTGCTGGTATACACGATGCTTAACTATGTAGCGTACCGACGGAGCTTGAAGCAATACCTGAAGACAAAGGCCAGTCAGCGTTCATTCGTTGGACGGAGAAAATGCTTAGAAAGAAAAGATCAGAAAAGTAGAAGTTGTATCATCAAACGCACGAATGCATATGACTGTTGAGCTTGAATAAGATTTTGTTCATCACGATGATGCGGGAATACAGCGCGGACAAGACGCGAAAACTCGAGGAGGAACTCACATTCATGGGGCACGGACGATAGAGGTTTTCAGATTTTTAGTTTGCCATTTTTGGCAACTTTATATATACAGCCATATTGGATCTCCGCAACTCCGAAAGAGGTACATCTCCGAACTGCCGTAGGGGCATGAGCGACTGCTGCCCGTGGAATCAGTTTGGGCTCGCTTGAACTACAAACATCCACTCCCATAGTCAATTACTAGATCAAAGGCTAATATAGCACGAGAAAGCGAGGTACCGGCGAAAACTAATTAATCCTCATGAACGCAGGGGGCTAAGGGGAAGCTCGGGGACGAACAGGCACGAACACATTCGCCTGGCCGAATACCGAGTGCTGAGGGTTCAACATTTGCCTCCCTTGACATCTATACTCTCCAGGCTAGGTATGTCCTCATCACTGAATATCCTAAATTTATCCTGCGGAACACCTTGAAAAGCCTCTGCGAACCGAGCATCAGAGTTATCTGCACCGTCAACGCGGCGGATCCAGATGCATGCAATGAAGTCTGGTCCAAAGTTTCTGAAGCTATTGCACAGTGAATTTAAGTATGCAGTCCACATCAAGGGAGAAATAAGTGGCAACTCACGCATTAGCATATGTCTCCGGATCCTTCTGCGTTGAATCACCAACCGTCAACCACTTCTTGGCTGGGTAAAAACTCTGAATCCTCTGAATCATCTCCGTTTTATACTCAAATATCCCATCGCTGTTCGCAAAATCCAGCAGCCCAGGTATGTCGATCAGAGTGAGATTCTGCAGCAACAGCGGGCCACGCGATTGGGGGAACGAAGTGGAGATGAATGAGCGGAGGAACGGGTATAGCTGGAAGGGGGAGCCAGAAACATAGATAAATTGAGGGGGTGCCGATGTGGCAAGGGATTTAGTTAGGGAGGCGTAGAGGGAGGACATTCCCGGGACGGGTTTAGGATCATCAAGGAGGGTGGACTTGACAACTCCGAGTTTGTCAAGGGTGTTGGTGATTTTCACCGTATCGTCGATGTCTACCACAAGCTCAGAATCATGCCAATCGGGGTTATGGTGTACAGATAATCTTACCGGAAATAACGCCAAACCCGTCCGGTCCTGAGGCAAAGATTGTATTCTCAAACTTCCTTGCGTCAGTGATGATGGTGCCCTTGTCTTCTACGGCACCAGTGAGGGCGCCGTTCTGCTGAGCACAGCTCCCCAAAGGTACATTTCCTAGCACCATTCCCAAATCAGGCAGCTTGCTTGTCTTGCCTACACTTGCTCCACTTCCACTCGCCGCTGCAGAGCATCCGCCGACCTTCACGTTAACATCCTTCCCTGACTGACCAATGGCAGCGAACAATCTCAGACGTTCCTCCACTTGTGCCACTTTGTTACCGATGTCCAGGTCGAACGCGTCTTCAATAGCCGACTGCACTGCAGAGAGGAACGGAGTGAGGTTGATCTGGCGAAGCGATACGAAGGCCTGGACGCTTGCGACGAGATTATTTCCATCTACAAATGCGGGGGCGTCAAAAAGCAGAACATCGTCCAGAGGACCGATGGAAGGAAATATGGCCCTCTGCTGGGCGGGAAGACCATGTGCAGGGAGCGACGAGGTGGACAGGAGGAGTAAGGACAGACACGTCGACGAACGCATTCCGAACCACATCAGAGGGAACCCGGGGGATTTATGAGGGGAGGAATTACGGAGGGAAGAATTGGACGAGTAGAATAAATAGGACTTTCCCCGGGATCGCCGTGACTATCTATATCAAGATGGTCAGTCCGGGGAACGGGACATTAACGTATTTCTAGGCTCACCGTGCGCGCTTTCCGGATGAGCTACGCGTAGGGCACTTAGCACTGGTCACCTGAACCAAGCTATACAGCTTCAAAAAGTAACCACAAGGCACGGCCGTATGGTCAGGGATGGAAGCCTGAGCTTGAAGAACGAAAAGGAATGCGGGGTGAGCGATGATTTGCTGGCCATGCTAGAATTTATATACGGAAACAACGGTCTCGAACGAACACCTGCTAGCATCAAACGACATGGACGACACAAGGGTTTCAGCTTCCACTACACATGCCCGAAAGTTCCTTGGCGACGACCAGTGAGAAGTGTTCTTCGACAAACAAACTCCCACCACATAGCCGATGATGCATGTCATGTTCGTCATGCTCGTACAAATGCACTGCCAGAATCAGCGGGACTTGCGCAACCCTGACTTGTATTGCAGGATACGCAAGTCTGCCGATGAACGTTCCGTTCTAAGCGCGAGGGCCCGGTCATCGCATACAAGGTGGTCGGTTGACTGAGTATATGTCGGATCAACAGCTGATCGATGATCACGCAGTAGCAGCCTACAACCGTCACCGTCTTCACGAGCTGCATACGATTATATAAAATACATCCCTAAGATACAGAACAAAAGCATGAGATGAGAGGTCTATATCGAAAGGACAGGAAGCTTGGCCCATAATGTCCAAGACGAACAGATTATAAAGCAGTACCACGCTCGAAACTGGCGCGTATCTCGGCAGTGTACTTGTCGTAATATCTTGCAATCTACACGAGGGCAAGGTCAGTATGTTGTATATCACCGGTTGAGGATGGGATCACTGACCTTCTTGTTGAACACCCGATTGTGCTCGTTGATATATGTGATGTCGCCTTCTTCTTCGTTGTTCCGTTTGCGCGAGAACTTGCTCTTCTTGTCAACACTAATCAGCCAGGTCAGCAACAATTCGGACAAATCCCAGTCAAAGCACGCACTCTCTGTTGATCTTACCAACCACACGATCTATGGCCTCCTCCGTAGGCTTATTATCGCCGTAAATAAGTGTGTTGGCATCGCGGTAGAGATTCTCGGCGGCGAGTTGTTGCTGCTGTGATGTCGGCAAGAGCTGAGATGATGAGGCACCTTGTGTGGGGTTGAAGCCAGTTATGAGACTTCCTGGCCCAAGTCCGAGGGCAATTTCCTTTTGCCTATTGTAGGCTTCGAGGTCAGGTTTAAGGTGGTCCAGGTCTTTCTTGTATCGTCGTCTCGCGGCGTGGGCATCATCTACAGGCCAGTTTCATGCTCAATATCTTTGAAATATTACGAGTACGTGGCCACTCACCGTGGAACTCGAAATCCGCTCGTCTCTTCTTCCGTGCAAGCTTCTTCTCCCACTCATCGTTCTCCTCAATCGTGTACTCCCAGTTCTTCGCTCGCTCAATATCCTCGCCGCGCTCCTCAGCATCCGCTTTTGTCCGCAGAGTTTCCGCAAGGGCCCTTTGTCGCTCCAGCCGTGCAGCCTCACGAGCGTTGATTTTCTGTCTCGCGGATTCCTCTACTAATGATTGTCGGTTGGCTTTCGATGAAGCATGCTGAAGAATTACTCTCTGCGTCAGCTATGTCTTGTATATAGTGCTACGTTACTCACCATCTTCTTCCGTAGTGCGTCGAGCTTAGCTTTCCGCTCCTCCATAGTCATGGTGGACTTCTCCTTCGTGGACTCAACCTCCGTAGTAGCCCCTTCACCCTCAGCTCCGACAACGGCGTCTTCAGGTTGCTCGGGGTTGCCCATATCCACATCTTCAGTATTGCCCTCTGGGGCTGGGGCCACTGGGACATTAGCATGTTCTGCAACAGGCGGCTCTTGCTGGGCGGGAGGCGCCTCTTCCTGTGGGGGTTCGGCTGGGGGAATGGGTTGCTCCTCAGTTACTTCGGGGACAGCCTCTGTAGCCTTCGCCTTCGCTGTCTTTTTCGTTCGTTTTGAACCTTTGGGAGGCATTTTGGAAGTTTCGTAGTGCTGAGGAGAGGGCGCTAATCTAAAGTCTTTGTCCACGTGCGAAGTCCAGTCACGTTGCTAGGTACTAGGGGCTATTCAGGGGTTGACGGCAAACGCCGCATCCTGTTCCACACGAAGCTTTTCCAGCTTTCTCATGAGAAGAATTGCCTGCGTATGCGATAGGCGTAGCTTTATGTTCTGGTCGCACCTTAATGAGTCGTCAGTTGGCCAAGTAAACCATCTGTGTAGTCCATTCGTACGTCAGGTTCCATCATCTTTCGTCGTGCATCTCAGGACCTGCTACGTGACAGTACTTCGACTGGCTATCACCGTGGTGATCCTGGCCTGGAGCCCGTACCCGTCCAGTCGTTCTCAGGCATTGTTCATCGTTCTGCCTAGTCGTCTCACGGTGCCCCAGCGAAGACCCTCCTGCTGAGACGATCCTCATGCCTTGGCCGAACCCTCACCAACGTTCACAAAGCTTCTAGTGACCTGATCATGCTGGATCTAGCTGAGCTGTCTATTTCTCGCCATCGCTTATCTCCTTCTCCGGGCTTTATCCTTCCCCATAGTAAGCGGGACACGAACATTGGATCAGCCCCTGCTCGAACGTGCGTCGCCAACCAATGGTGGCGGTGCCGAGCTGCGCGTCTGCCAGGCTTAGCGCGCGCGTTCCTAGCACACGACCATGCTCCCGCGCCGATGATTGGCCCGTTGGCCCAGGGAGAGACAGGGGCTATGCACTTCCCCGGACGCTGGTGCACGTTTATCGAGCTGGCACACGAGCAATTCCCTGATGCACGGTCCTACCACTATGCGGACTCTGGGAATCATTTCAAGCCTAACGACACACATTCTTCGACGTTTTCTATCGCCACCACTATATTAGTTTACCCAGCTCGGCCTATCGGACGTCCCCCCTTCCACCGAGCATCCACCATGCCCACAAGCATCGGAAGCGTCAATCCCTCGCGACGGGCAAAACAGCTCGCCCCGCCGCAAAGGCACATCCTGTCGGACTCAGACTCGGACGCTGGGCAAGACTCGGACCAGGATTCGGACTTCCATCCCGGAGTCGACCTGGGACGCAGCCAAAGCTTTGGCCACACGAGTGGCACACCCCATGGAGCAGATCGTACCGCCATTACTCCCATTCTTCCGAGGAAGGGCCCTGCTTCATCTGCGCAAGCAGAACCCGCTGTGGCCAGTGCACCCGTGAGTGTTGCTCAATTAGCCATGAGTGCGTTGACTGATGTGTCTGACACAGCCGCCCGCTCGTCGAGGAAGAAAGCCGAGCGGCCTATCTCGAAGCGCGCGTGAGGCGCAGAGAAAGTTGAACCATTCGATTATCGAGAAGGCCAGGCGAACCAAGATCAACGATGCGCTGGCGACTTTGCGTGAGCTCATCCCAGCGGACTACGGTCGCACCCACGAAGAAGATGAAGAGGACGAGGCAGACCAGGGCAAGAAAGGCGGCAAGAAGGGAAAGAAGGAAGAGAAGGAGTTCAAGTTGGAGATCCTCGTCAGAACTGTATCGTTCATGAAGGATTTACTAGAGAGGATTCGCGTTCTGGAGGCCGCCCAGCAGGGCGCTCGCGACGTTGACGACGACGTGTCGTCTGCCCCTGTTCCAACGAGTGAGGGGAAGAAGAGAAAGAGACGGAATGAAGCCTGCGATGATATACAAGACGATTCACGTAACGATGACCAAAGAAGGTCAAAGAAGCGACATGTTGAAGCCTACACGTCCGATAGCCTTGCGGCTGCGCTCCCGCACCAGTTGACTGACCTTCTCAACGGTCCTTCCTCTCTTAGTGCTGTTCATCCAAGCGACCCTACCATCAACTCCACTAGCCACCATTCTCGCTACACGCGCACGTCTCGTCTTCCTTCCATATCGTCTTGGTTGAACACGGTTGCTCCCTTAGACTCGCCAGGCGTTCCCCCGATCTCCCCAAATACGCCCTTGGCAAACATTGACCCAGCTTTACGCGCCCTTTCTCAAAGGGTAGAAGAAGACTACAGTACTGCAGACCCAGAGTCCAAGAAATATTCTGCCATGCAAGCAGCACCGCACTCGGGGTCATACCTACCCTCTCCTCCGCCTTCAACACGCTTCTATCCATTATCTCAAAGAGCCGGCCACAACGATGTCCCTGCGCCCTTGAACCTTGGAGAAGCATACACCGTCGGTAAGTTGAGGCAGCCAAGTCCCACCCATCGGGTATGGGCTCATCGCGTGATCTCCTAGATGCCCGCAACACCACGAGAGATCATCGCACTTTCACGAGTGCGAGCGGCCCCCATACGCCCGATGAGGACTCTGCTGCGTCGATGCTGTTGGAAATCAGCGCCAGCTTGACGCCGCCGACGCTCCCAATCTCGACCTCCCCGAGGATCACGTCTTCGACGTCCGCGGAGAGGCTAAGCCTTTCTCCCCCCACTCTTATGCTCGCTGCTCATACGGGCGGCAAACACACCGCCACTCCATCTGGACCTGGGGAGTCCGAACACCCCCGCAAAGAAGTATATCTCGTCTCCCCGCGTTTGGGCCCAGAGTGGCGCTCCGAAGATGATGAGATCCTTGAAACGCCTCGCGATGGAGAACGCTCCTCTTCCGCTGCGAAGTGCACCCCTTCATCTTCGCGAGTGCGCACGAACTCACGCACATACGAAAAAGAGAGCCGCCACGGGTCCCTTACTCCCCAGACGCCGAGCTCGCTACTCGGGATGGGTGGCGTGGAGAGGGTGATGAGCCGCCTGGGTCTCGGTGCTAGGGAAGTCACGGAGTGATTCATGTAACTTTATCATTAGTTTCGCTATTTTCTTCTCTCATAGTATCAACGAACTTTCGAACCCTGTAGACTAGTTGTAATTATACCCGACTGTTGTGAATTATGGATATGTACTTTGGGACTGTCAGTGTATGGACTTGGTGTCGATTCTTGGCTTTTGTACTGGTGCCAGTCTGAGCAACCCCTATCCATGGTCTCCTAGCTCCTATTGGCCTTCGTTTCAAGCTCGAAACAAGATCGGATTCGCGCCTTTCTCTGATACACCAACGCATTTTATGTGGTACGAGTCCGAAAATATGCTTCTACCCAGTGGTATCAAGGTAAGTATACTTGAGATACCTTTCAGTAGAAGACGTTGAGATTATGGATTTTGCGCTGAGTCATATGGACAAGTGATGAGTTCGTCAATCGCTACGCTTCACTTCAACTTGAAGCCAAACAACAGCTCGATGCGATTTTCCAGAATCTTGATGATCTGCGAGTTCGCAGCAGTCAGCAGAATTTAGAATTTGAGGAAGTCATGGAAATTGAGTATATAACGTACTGCTTGTCCAATGAAATGGACACCGCCCAGAACACGGGGTATCCGTCGCCGTGGTAGAATATCTGCGTCAAGGCGTGCGTATTGGTCTCCCCTGGACCTCCTGCAGCGAACAGGTTTCTGAACACTTCTTTCTCTTCCCCAGCAGCCTCCTCTCCGACCTCCGCGAGAATGGCATGTGTGGTGCCCTTTGGAATGATCATGCTCTCCATCCAAAGTATACAAACGAGTCGTAGCACGGAGATACTACACACGCCCTTTAATGATCCGGGAATCTCATCATGAGTCTCGTGGTACTGGGGGCACTGGAGTTGTCGTGTTCCGCGGACATTACCGCCCTGGTGAGATAGTCCGAGTTACGGAGGTCTTTGAAATCTATGCTAATCTATCATTGCTGAATTAAAGAGGGGACAAAAGTGCCAGCCTACCACTAGGATCCCTTTCGCTAAGTTAATGGTTTCGGGCTCATCCCACAGGTCAGCATCTGCAGTACCCATTGGACCATTGAAGTGGCGATGGTCACATAACGTGAACATACTCACATCTTAGAGTGCTTTTATCTCACTGTTTGTAAGCCCACCATGTCTAAGAAGGCCCCATGATGCATGGTCTGACTGAATTGATTGATACGATCGGGTTTCAGTTTCAGACTTGGCTAAGCATCGATCCGCATTGGCGGTGAGTATTCGTGGAGTAGGAGCAGACAGCCGGGATAAAGCCCAGATGAACCCCTGGGATAGATTGGAAAGGGGAGGAAAGGGGTTATATGGAAAGCTGGGGTTGGAGGTGTTACAGGACAGGATGGCACACACAGCGGATGTATCAATGCTTCTTCAGCTTCTTTGCATCGTACTTCAGCTTGTAACCAAACAACGGGGCTAAGTAGTTTCCCAAAATGGTCACGAGCTAGAAGAGGTAACTCATGTCAGCTCTCAGCTTGAAACGAAGGCGGATAGACAATACATACCCCCTTCTCAAGGAAACGAAGGCCAGCGGGGAGAACAGGATAACCATCACCGTGGTAGAATATTTGCATGATAGCAAACGGATTGGCTGTGGCTCCACCAGCGGCGAAGAAGTTCCTGAAGAATACTTCCTTGCCTTCATCCTGCAAGCCGTACGTTATCTCAACACACCCGTGGAATATTTAGACCAACCATTGGTGTTGTCTTCTCTTCCACAATGACTTCCTCTCCAGCCTCCACGAAGACGGCGTGTGCGGTGCCTCTTGGAATGACTATCTCTCCGTCTTCTGGAGTGTAAAAGCGTGTCGTAGCACGCAGCCGCGACCAAGCCTTGAACTTGGCTCCTGGCTCGCCTAATGTATATCGCACACGCCCTTTCACAACACGAAAAATCTCATCGTGAGTCTCGTGGTAATGCAAGGGAACTTGAAAGTCGTCGTGTTCTGCCGTCATCACTACCCTTGTGAGATAGTCTGAATTGCGAAGGAACGTCTAGTATAAGTATATTGTACAACAGACGTGCTGAGGGGATTAGCACGTGCAGTCCATCGTATTCATAGGATCACGGACCATAGTCAGCCCCTTCCCTATGTCAATGGTTTCGGGTTCATCCCAGAGGTCGATAGTGTCGTTAGTAGCCATGGAGGGCGTGCTTGGGACGCTGTGAAGAAAGCAGGCGGTATTAATAGGAAAAACGGAAAACACCGGAAGTACGCTTCGAAACCGCTACTCTGTCAGTACTTATAGCATCTGAATCCCATGGGACTCATGATCGTAATACTAGATGTGTCGGCCCCGGTTCAGGAGCGCGGTTTCGCACGTCCCGCTGAGCAAGATGACAACGCCGAAGTTCAGCGCCTCTCGCCATTTGTTCGCCGAGATGAATGAATGTGATAGTGAACCGTGAAACATTGGTGCATTGATGATGGATTGGATACTTTGTTCATCCGGTAGACGGTGAACTCAAGCAGGCTTTCTCCATGCCTTCTTCCACTGAGTCAAGGTGCACACTCCGCTGGCAGGTCGCCCTAAGGATATCGTTGATTAAGTTCGATGCTGGCAACTTCGCAAGGCCGCGTAAGCCACATGTCTCACCATTATATCGAAAAGCATACGGCAATTGGACACATGAGTCTTTTGAGGTCAGTCCACTGAGGTATTAGCGATATGTCATGACCATTGTATGTATCATGGGTGCCTCCGAGGAAAACATCCTGAGCATCCATTCCAATGTTGCGTGCAGCCGGCGACTCGTGGAGGTGAAGAGCGTGCCGGACTACTGTCCAGCGTTGTTTCAGACCCGGGGGTACCGGTATTGCAAGTACATCTTGGAGGGGAATTGAGGCATTGAGGCGAATGGACCCATGATGGTTGACGTTGAAATGTCAAAGGCTTAAGTGATGCCTTATTCATCTTCGTCCAATGATACCGTCTTGCGAGCGAAATCTACTAGAAAGAAATTATAAATACAAAGCCTCTGCAGCTCTACGGGAAAAGTCATTTATATCTTAGCTTGCTGCTTACTATCATCCTTGCGTCGCTTAACCTCCTCCTCGGTCACGATTTTCCCTCCGACCTCTGTCTCTACTTCCTTAGCTATGTCCTGCACCTTGTCGCGATCCCGGCCGATCAACGACACGTATACGCCTTGTGCAAGGACCGGGTACGAGCCAACCTGTGTTACATTGTTGAGATGAGGGAGTTCGGAGCGAAATGAATCATTAACTGACCTGGATTCCGTGAGCTTTCATTCGCGCTTGGAGTGCAGTCAGGTACGGTGCAATGAGTGATTCAGGACGTCTGTATAAATAGGATCATGAGCCTGAGTGACGGCATAGGCAGATGGATCGTGGTCATACGAGGTAAAGATCTGCATGCGTAAAGGCTTTTCGGAAAGGGGAGGCAGGGGGAGGAAAGGTGTCAGCCCGTTTATCATCTTCTGGAATAGAGCCGGTATTCCTGGAAAGATACACAGTTTCCCCTCCAACCGTACAACAGGCTGCACAGAACAAACAAAAGTTAGTTCACAGTTCACACCAGAAGGAATGAAGAACGAAGTGGGGAATTATGGCGCACCACCCAGACATCTTTAGCGATGAACAGCACTTCCGCTTGGGAGGGGAAGAGCGCCATTCGCCTCGTTGCCTCGCGCTGCTCCTCGTTCTGAGTGGCGACCCACGGGCGGTGTCTGATCATTTCGTCCATTCGGCGGAGGCATTCTGGGTGATGGGCGAGGGGTTGGTCGAATGCTTTTGCGAGAGATGCGTATGTTATGTCTATTCCATCACAGCAAACGATAGGCGAATCAGGGGCCGTTATCGTGCGTAGTGATGCATGGTCTTACCGTCGTGTGTAGGACCTATTCCGCCGCTCGTTATAACGAAGTCGTAATTCCGTACCATTCGCCGCGATGCTTCAATGCTAGAACGTCCCGCCAGTCAACCTTCGGCCTCTTCCTATATCGCAGACCAGGGCGTGAACGTACATTTCTGCCTCATCATCTGCGATGACTTCTATCCGCTTCCTGTCCTAGCATTAGTCCCCCACGGGCCACCGTATTAGCAGAAGCAGACATACAACTCGATCCCCTGCTCAAAACAATAGCGGGCGAAATAGTTTGAGTTCTTGTCGTGCGTCTTGCCATTTAATATTTCGTCTCTGCATGCCCCCAATGTGCAACACCCTTCGGAATTAGGTCTTCGTCAGTTTACAGCCACGCGACTATACCGCGCACCCAATTATCAACGCAGCCGCCGTCCGGATATACCGCCCCTCGCCCAAAGGGTTCTGTGGCATTGGTGAGACGTCAAAGTTAGCCTGAACGTTGTTCAGCGGCCCCGAGTCCGAGGCTGAGACACTCGGAGGTGGCGCCGTCGACGGTGATGGTGAAGAACTCGGAAGGCTCGGCATGGATGAGAATTGCGCTAAACGTTGCTTGCTGCTCGTCGTGAACGCCGCACCCGCTATTGGGCTCCTCGTAGTCCTGCAAATGTGATTCGAAAAGCCGAGCAAACGGTTGGCAGCTGGGTGCATTATTGGTATTTCGTAAGTTATTAGGTCCTATAGGGTTTGCCAATCACATCCGGTTACTGTCAATGCCTGAGAGTCGGTGTCTCTTACAGGCAGTAGATCCCTAGCGCAGCTGGTAGATAGAGCGGCGGGAAAGAGTTGAGAAGTTGAGAAGTGTGGTTATATAGGACCTGGGAACTCCTCAACGAGGCGAGCTGAGGTCATGATCGTCTCTGACGGGTCGAACTCACTCCAACTGGGTTTACAATCACATTTCGAAGCACGGAACTGACGGAACCAGATGTGGTTGATAAAACGGAGGATATAAGCAGATACAATTGGTTCTTTACCAGAAGAAAACGACGAAGTAGAGAGATTAGCAGAAGGCCCGGGGATGTAAGTAGCGTAACGGTTCCGCCTAAAACGAATGTAAGAGTGTAACCCCCTCTAAAATCGACAGAAAAGATGGGCCATCTGTCAGTAAAAATGGCTATCGTAATCATGAACTCGGAAAGGTCATCTTAATCTTAATCGGGTTTGGGGACGGGGGATAGGCCGGGTGTGGGGTGGCGGTGCTAAGCCCTCGGGAGGAAAACGAATATGAATTGATGGAGGCTACTAGCACAGCGCAACGGCGACAGCGACGACAACAGCGACGAGTATCTTGGCGGACGAGCCAAGAGCAATGGCACCATCGGTTTGGGTGGCGGCTTGGGCACTACCGGTGCTAGTTGCTGCACGAGTGGAAGAGCCGCTCTTGGTAGTGGAGGCAGCGGCTGATGAGGCGGCAGGTGCACCCGTGGCTGCTGGTGTGCTTCCTGCGAGAGGAGCAGTGGATTGTCCTGCGATCTGGGCCTGAACGGCGGGGCTGAATGTACCGGTCATTCCGTCCATTCTGTGCGAGCGAATAAGCATGGGAAGCGAGTAAGATAAGGACAAAAAAACAAACTTGAACTTGGCGGAAAACGCGAGGGCGGGGAATTGGGGCTGAGCAGCATCCTTCAAGTTCCTCGACTCAATACGGACGAAGTATTGGTCGCTGTTGGGGCCGATTTGGGGGTTGGGGGTGAATTTGATTGAGGAGGTGGTTGAGACATCCACATTGTCAACGATGAGTTGAAGGCTCGTCTTTTGCGAAGTCAATTGATCGTTCCTTGAATAATATACGAATGATTTTGACACACCTGCTGGATGGCATTGCCAGCGTAGATAGAGACAGTAGCGAGGCCAAAGTCCTTGAGGCTGGGCGCATCAGTGGTATCTTGCCAGCTAATGGTGGCTTCCTTTCCACCAGTGAAAGTTGTTGAAGCGGTGGGCGAGGTAATCTACAAATCCCTCCGTCAATCACATACCCATTATTAGAACTGCTGAACTCACGAAAACGTTGGCGAGAGCCGAAGCAGAGAGGGCGAGGATGACAAGGGCGGAGGAGAACATCTTGGTGGTTATTCAAAGTAAATGAGTGTGGTGGTTTGAGCGAGTGGAGTGGGTTGCACCGAGGCAAACGACCAAAAATTTGCACAGGGGAAGAAGGACGATGAACGTTGAGGAGAAGAGGGGAGGTGCGAATATCAGCGAAATCTTTAACGGACGGAGTTGAAATCATTGCAGGTACGTCGCGTGGTAGGTGTCAGGGAACAAGCGAGCTTGGCACTTGTTATTCCGGCGTTTATAGCGTTCTGATATGTTGTTCCCCTGAGATGTGCGTGCAATCGCCTGCCGCAGCTGCAAGGGAACCGCTTGACGTTGCTGCCAAATTTCGTCTCTAACAGTTTACACAGCTACTGCTCGTCGTGTTTGTCTTATCGGTGCCCCCCAACTGCCAGCGCACCGAAAGTTAGTCCCAAAGGAGGGCAAACCTAGTTTCCTATCGCAGTATATTCAGTTTGATCAGGACACTATGGGAACGACGAAAGGACCGAACACTCACGGTACTGCGATTCTGCGGCTCTCGGACCATACAGAATGGGTTCTCACTTCAACCCGGAGAAATCAAAGGAAGTAGAACTGATGGGAGGTTGACGCAAACCATTGTTATGCTTTGTCCCGACGTCGTCTGCCTATGCAGACACTATCACAGATGATGACAAGACCCGGAAGTCGTACGTTGAATGACAAGCATTTCTTGGATGGTGTCAAGCTTCAACAAGAGTTGTCGAAAATGACCGTGAGATGGCGTTTGTAGGCGCTAAAATGCTTGATTGAACCTTGTTTCGATGAGCCTCTAAATTTGCCCTTTTCAGAACCGCAAAATCAAACAAACCGAAGAGGACGGCGCCCTCTATGAATCCCGAGCCGCAATATCGGCCTTGCGTGCACCAACGCCAATTTCACCTCGTGAACTTACGCCTGTTGCAGGTGAAGGAGGGTGAAGATACCTTGAGGATTGTTAAATCAGGCGAGCTCTTCCCAAGGCTCTTTCGCACCTTCTCGCACATGAAGCAGTCGGAAGGACGCTCAAACATGATAATGGCGATCCTAACTATTGAGCTTGGCCTGTACGTGTTCGCCAGGAACGTAGATCAATCTGATAAATCACTGAATCGTCCCGCTTCTTACTTCGCCCGAGGCATGAACTATCTGACTGTAGAGTTCGATTGCAGGAGGGATCGGAATCCGTGAGATAGACAAGGAATGTAGGGCTACACGTCTGCTGCCCAAGCGTTATAGGACTTAACCGTGAATATAGGACATAAACTTGGCGTTCGGGAAGGAGGCAGGCGAAGCATGTCTTGCTGAGGGCGCGTAATGATAGGTTGACGCTTCGGCTGGTCGCGGCGCCGTCGCGTTGCTGGCAGACTAGGTTAGAGTAGGGGAGGGTGTACGTGTAGTTCCTTCTCTGGGAGGAAAGGAGGATGCCTGTTATCATTTGTTCTTTTCCTTTCAAGTGCCGTTCAACCGCTTCCACGGACAGAACCGCCCCTTCCTCGTCCTCTGCCTCTGCCCCTTGGCGCGCCACCTCTAGCAGGAGGCCCGAAATTAGGAGGAGGTGGAGCAGCATCGATTCTGGCATTTATATTCCCTTGCGCTTGAGGGGCATCGATACGTTGCAGTATCCCCGGGACCCCCGCCCCATTGGGGCCGCCGCCACCCGCCGAAGCGCCATCTTCCTTGCGCCGGCGCTCGCGTTTGGGACTGCGGGGTGACAAAGGGATTGCCGCTTGTATGGGGGTTTGCGCGCCATCCGAAACGCCATCTCTGGGACCTTCTCCGGCAGGGGAATCGGCTTTGTCTTCTCTATCGCGCCTACGACTGACGCCGACGCCGCTGAGGGCAGCTTCAAATTGTCTCGAAGCCAAACCGAGTCTCATTCTGCGAGGTGCAGTTGGTGGCTGGGCGGATGTAGTAGCTGCCTGCGGTTGAGACGGTCCAGCCGTTGGAACTTTCGATACCTCGTTGTTGGTGCTTTGCGACGCAGGAGTAGATGTCGAGGAGTTGCTTTCAACTGGAGCTTGTTGCTTACCACGGCTCCTGAATGCCTTAGGTGGCTTAGCGGGAGAAGTATTTGGAGGGGGTTTGGTCTGAATCTGAGGCGGCTTCACCGGCTGCGCGTTCGTGAGCGGGGGTCCTTGCTTTAGCGGAGGGGCACCGCCTTTTTTCCCTCGCTTGCCACTAGAGGTCTCAGAAGCCAAGTGGGGAGGATCTTGCCGGGCGGCTTGACTCGCAGCAGCCTTTTTCTTCGCGTCTTCTTTCCTCGAGGCAATCTCTTTGTAGTGGGCGTGATTGCGTAGGATGGCCTCCCTATCTTTGGCCGCTGACTTCTCTGCTTTGAGGGCCTCCAGCAGGGGCGTTGTTGTAGGCATAGGTGCTGGTTGTGTCGATGCAACTGCGAGGATAGTCAGAATATATGCCAGCAATTAGGTCGAGCACGTACTTAGGGCTTCTAGAGAGACAGGTTCGGCCTTTTTTGAGGCTTCGAGGGCCTCGATAAATGATATATAGTCCTCATCTACGTCTTAGGCGTCAGCCAAAGCGGCAATCTTTGAGTGTTTATTTTCGGCTCACCTTTCTCAATCGTTCCAAGCCTTGCATCGACTTTCTTTCTATCCGAAGGAACTTTCTGGTACGGCGCAAATTCAACTACTGCTTGAAATTCGTTGCCTAGCGTACATGCTCCGACATTGATACCAAGCTCGCTTGATCTGAAATGTCCCCTACGCACCTGATTTATCCCGGAATATATGACCGTCGTACTCGCGACTGAAAGTCATAAGCGTCTCCTCGTCCTTGAACGCAATATACGCCCGTGATGGCACGTTCTCTTTATTTAAGCTACCACAACTCAAATGAGCGGATGGCTTCCCACCGCATCTATAAAGCAATGCACTTACCGCTTGCTCGCTTTGCCCAGGTAGTATACTTTCCAGGTCACAGTATCTTCCGTAACCCACGCCTGCACGCTTTGCCAGAAAATATCCTCAGGAAGGTTTGGAGGTAATCTTCGGACAATAGTCTTCAGTCGGTCACCAGGAGCGGACACTTGAACTTGGGTCTTGTCCTTCCTTTCTTTGTCTCTGTCCCTCCTAGATTTAGCCTGAGGTTGGCTTGTCACCATTGTGGCCATAATTGAGAGTAGATTATAGACGGCTTGTCGCGTTGAGTCGTGATTGTGTATGGAACAGCGTGGGAGTTGGTGTCGGGGGTTGAAATACAGTATATAAGGGCTTGCAACGTTGGACGGTAAAATTTCGTCTCGATCCCCTCCAAGTCTTTCCGTAGGTGAGTTTTTGCAACATTTGGTGATAGTTCTTCGCTTTCCCTATGATGAATACCAATCACATTATCAAGCTCAACAGTCATATGCATTCGTGCATCTGATGACCCAACTTCTGCAATACTGAATCATCCCCTTCGTTCTGGATATATTTCTAGGACGTACCACTTACCAATTGTTATTCAGGCACTTCATTCTTTGGAATCATCGTACAAGATATCTAAACTTTTAGTACTGCATTATGTCGCATTCGCTCAGTTATTGAATGCCACTTATTCGTGTCTCAACGATCCCGGAACGCTGCGACCTACGCTAGTTAGTCATTGGGCCCTGGCCACCGTTCATGACCGCGAATTTGTCCGATTATCTACTGGTTCCATTTATCGCCATGGGATCAGCATTTCCAGCAGATCTGGCGCGTCGACTCAGGGGCGAACTTATAGGAGACTCTGATAACTCATGTAGGCTACGACAGCAAATATTCCCCGACTCCAACGCTCGCTGGCAGCTAGGAATTTCGTCGGCAGTCTTTGCGCAAACGGCGCAATTCTGATCGCAATGAAGTCTCAGTTTAACACCCGACCCCCATCCTTAATATAGCAAGAAGGCGGGAAGGGTGGTTACGATTACCGCTCGTCTTTCCGCCATTAATTAACTGATTGCCCACTCATGGACTTCGCCCTAGCTTCATAAGTCCCCATTGAATATATTTTCTAGTGCATGATGTGCATAAAGGGTGTGTACAGATCATCGACTAATGGAGAAGCAACAAGAAGCACTCCGAAACTCTGAAGCCAACCGGTATCGTCGCGGTCATCTTCCTGGCGAGTACGTTTTGGGCCTTCCCGCCATATCGAACGACGAAAATTTCCAATAACTATGGGAACGCGAGGGGGCGGGTGAGTAGCTAATCTTTGTTAGGGGATGATCAGACCCGCACCTCGAATGTCGCCACACCGCAATATGTCTGACAAACCACGACAGAGGCCCTGGAATCGGCGGCTGCGGGGATGGAGTTCACATGTAAGTCGTGATGTACGATTTAAATGGACAGTGTACTGACCCAGTTTGGTGTAGCCGCGTAGTCGTGATTCGACAAAGTAAAGGGGAAGATGGTGAACAGTCCAGGTGCGCTCTTGATGTGCTCCTCCAGTTCTAGAACGAGCAGCTTAGACGAATCCTTCGAATGCACAGTAGCCTTGCAAAGCGTACCATGCATCATTTTGTCAAAGCCTTCCGTATCCAGGACGCTCAACGCTTCTGGGGAGATCGTGGGGATCTAGATGGACGCGTCAAGACCCCCTTCTATTCATCGGCAAACACGCGTACCTCGTCGTGCAGATGCTGCACAAGCGCACCACCGAAAGATGCAACCAGCTCCCGCGTTTTGGTCGCGTCGTATTTGGCCTTGCCGTTGAAAACTTCTTGGAAGTACGCGATAAACTCCTTGAGACCGGCCTGGAACTGCTCATGCTGTTCGATGTTCTCTTCCATGGGAAGTTTCGTGGCGAGGAAAGGGAAGACAATGGTTTCCTCTGAGTGATGGTGTGTATGGATGGCCGCTGCCATCGTCAGCGCGTACCCGGCAAAGGACACCTCGTCTTGAGGCGTCACGAGCGGCGCATTATTCCAGATCGTATTCACGCTCCGGATGAAGACGTTGTGAATAAGAGACATGTCCCAACACAGCGTCTTTCGCTTGTCCATCCAGTCATCCTGAGAGATAGTTGGGACTGGAATCAAAGGGTACGGGGCTTGCATAGTGAAGGTTGGTAGCTCACCCATTGTTCGAATCACGAAAACTTATATACGACCTCTTAGCATGTGCACAACACATCCCGGGAACACCGTTAATACCATGCAGACGAAACAGTTTCCGCACAAGAATACTTGGGCGGGAGCCTGAGGCGTGTACTGCATATCGTGTTTGTTATTTCCGGCGATGGCGGACTGTAGGGTCACCAAATGAGACATCAAAATCAACGTGCTGGGATTGGCCTCTTCAAAGCTTCATGGCTGATCGATCCTGTGGACCGTTGGATCAGCGCTCGCGCTCGGGAGGCAGGCAGTAGGAGTCCGCGCGCTCACAGACGCTCACCGATTCCGACGGTGAAAACTCCAGGCCGGCTGTCGATCGATCACCTCCGCACTTCAGTTTCAGTGCACACTCAGGTACAACCTCTTTGGTAATATCCTCCATATTCCGTCGCTCACACGCCCGCGACTTTTAGGAGTACCACAAAAATACACATTCCTACCTCCTCTGAAGCTCTGGAGGGATCTGGTTGTAATTTTAGGTACGGGGCCAGAAGTCGGAAAGCGACCGGCTTGAGTATTAAAACGGGACTTCTCCGCCTCGAAGCCCTCCGGTCGCCTTCCCTACAGCGCCTCCCCGCCCCGCAAAGCCAAGCCATTAATTCCCTCTAATTTCACCCCTCTCCTCACTCATCGACACCCTTGGCACTACCTAATTATTCTCCCCGTCTAATCACTATGTCCGCCGACAACACCTCCGTCCCCATAATCGTAAACACTCCAGAGGAGCTCGCCCACCCCCAGCCGTCCAAATATCAACTGCTCCACGAGTTTCTGAACCGTCTCGAAGCACAAACTCTCGCTGAGGCCATGAACGAGAAACCGATTAGACCTTTCTTCGGTCCCCGCGTTTCCTACGATGCCAACTCCATGCCGTTTCCCTCCCAGCCATCATGGGAACCCCAGTCACACGACATATATCTTGAAAATGGCATTCAGTGTGGTCTTTTGCAAGCTGAGGCGCCTGCAAAGCGATCGGAGATAGGGTGCAAGCTCCTCGTTGGAAGTTGGTTCGCTTTTGCAACTTTGCTATTCCTCACGGCCATCTTCGCTGGGGCGGAGGGCCAAACCATTAGGTTGTTCTCGTAGGCGGTCCGAGCAACTCATAGCGATTATAATTCCCTTCTTATGGAACGTGTATCTTTGGGTGAATAAGTAGGGTTCTAGTAGAGCTAGATACATGGTGATCTGTACGTGGTGTAAATTTACGGTTTGTATCAATGGGCTTCTGGCGTTTGAACGTAGTCTGGGGCATAGGCATGTCGAATTGCGCTTACCCTTCTGTAGAGCGCTTTCTGATTGAGACTGAGCTATCTCTAAGGTTCGTACGTGCGGTGAAAGGACGATAATTTAGTTCCTCTGAATTTCCTGTGTAACAGTGTGCAGAAAGCTATATGGACAGATAAGACGTATAATACAAATATATATATATGCAAAAATCGCTATGATACATGTATGAACGAACGACAAAGGGAATAATAAAAGAGTGGGGGATATCTAGGAGCGGGTCGTGTTATGCTGATCGTGAAAGTTCGTGAAGGAGAGGCGTCTAGTAGTAATTATGCTCTTGCCATCCGTAATGACTGGAAGGCTGTTGCGAAATCCCTATATCTTGGATGGGGTTGACAGACCATTGGGAGGTTTGTGGGTTGGGCATGACCTGCTGCTGACCATATGAGCGATGCTGCGATGCTTGAACCGACATAGGGTGCATCTGAAGTGGAGGTGGAGGTGGAGGTGGAGGACCGTCGCCCACAACTTTCATGCCATAATGCCCAGGGTGAGGCGCGTTGTATTCCATCGGCGCGCCTCCGTGACGCATGTTGCTACTATCGTACTGCGACTCATACGGCGCGTTGTTAGGTGGATTGGGTGCCACATAATAGGTGGCAGTCTCCGTGCTTGGATTACGCGAGGGCTCGAAGGCAGGGCTACGTTGATTGGGGGAGGAATTGAACGCGTTGTGAGATTGCCCACTTGTCTGCGTGTAGGGTGAACTCGCAGCAGATAGAGGCCCACTCGATGACGTGGTATTCCCGTAGGGACTTGACGAAGGAGCATAAACCTCTGCATCTACAGAGCCTCGAGAAGTATCATAGGGAGAGTCGTATGACGTCGGGGAAGCACCATAAAGCATTGGAATATCCGAGACAACGGGGGCGTCATGGTCACTCGGGCGCCTTGTGCGGGCACTTGCTTCTTGAATGGGGCCTGTACTGGGCGAATCCAAGCGGTGCTGGGGTGAAGGATGCTGTATCCCATCTTGCATGAGCGATGATGATCGGGAACGATACGAATTAATCTGCACGTAGTCGTCCTCCTCAGGAGGAGGAGGGTCTGGAGCTCCGTGCGGTGAGCCTTCACCATCAATACCAGCGGGCGAAAACACCGATCTATCTTTTTTCGAACGAACGCCTGATGCTAGCACCGGCTCGGGGAATTGTATACGATGGCGAACTATTGTCCGCGGCCTGTTTGCCTTGATTTTCGTTTTCTGCCCACCGATATTGGGTGTTATTGTCGATGCAATGGGTGTGGACACGGGGACTCGCCGCTTGCCCCCCACTGAGGGAAAAGGATCCTGTGGAGGAGGATTTGCCAGTGGGGGTGTATCGTAGCCATGGGTGTTAGGGACTACATCGAGCGGATAGGGATTTGAGGCCACGGGCATTGAACGATCGTTGGAAAGTCGATGCTCATATCTTGTATTTCGTTCCTCTCGTTCGACCTCTTCCTGAACCCGTTCCTCGGGATTAGCCTGAGTCTCTACCAACTTGCGTTTCGAACCACAAGCACCGGGACTGACTGTAATAGATGCCGAAGATGAAGATGAACCACGAAGTGCACAACAGTTCTTTCGAAGCGCACGCAGAATGAGATGCGCTTCGATCCAGTTCAACGAGGTTGAACGATCTGTGCGAGCGTGCATGCCATCTTCCGAGTGCCACATTTCCTTCATAGATTCCGAATCAATTAGACTTGCCCCTGTGGCGACGTCCTCCTTTGCTTGGGGAGCCCACATAGCGGTTGGTTGCGTCGAATGAGCGTAAGCGCACACTACGGTGGCGTCAAAGACAAAGCGTCCGAAATCATAGAAGTCGAGAACAATGTGAGGGGCCAGGGAGGGTTTGGATGGCGCCAGGGAAACCATTGTCTGGGCAGCAGTGAGCAGACCATGAGCAGCATTAACTAGCCCGTAGATGGCTTGATGAAGGACGGGACGTGCGGATGAGCGTTCGTGAGCGTCCTCTGTCGGTTGAACTTTGGGGCGGACGAAGGGCAGATAGAGTTTAATAATCAGCTTATTGATGATGAGGGTAGCTTCAGCCTTGGAGAGGTCCGTTGGTCGTACTCCACTTCGAGATGGACCATCAGCATTGACATTGTTGGCGGTATCTTCCTCGCCGCTGCCGCCGCTCCAGTCTTCGCGGAAAGCCTCCAAAGTAGTCCGCAAGTCAGTCTCATACGACGCTAATTGCTCGAAGGAGTATCCTCGGCCACTTGACAGACGAGCCTGAATTAATTTGACGAGTTGCGCAAGGCTGGGAAAGCCATGCATTAGGATTATAAATATTGGCAAAATGCCCAACGCACCGACAGCGAAGCTCAAATTCAGACATAATATCCGCGCCGTCGTTAGGGTAGTTAGGTAACAGAGTCGTGTAGGGAGCAGAGGTGTCGTAGAGCAACGAAGTAGGATCGAGCTGGCGGTTATTGAGGTATTCCCGTAAAGGTGTTAGAGGATAAATCGACGATGGTGGCATAGGAATGTGTGCTGGTGCGATTAGCGGCGGGTGGTTCATGGAGTCAGAAATGAATCTAGGTGGTAACATCAACTTCCTGTCACAGTGGCTTCGATCCAAAGAGCGTATGGCGCGCGGGAGAAGCAAACAAGAGTCGAAACCTCAGGACGAAGAGTAAAAATGCTCACAAGTCATAATAAACCACCTCCCACCAGACCCGTCGCCTTCTATTCTTCTCAATCTCGAGCTCCTCATCGTTGTCCACCATCTGAGGCCGCGAGCTGGATCTACCAGTCAAGTCGGGGTCGTCGTCGTCGGGGTCACTACCGAGGTCTATTTGCCTAGCGACATTGACCATCTTTCCGACCTACGACAGAAGCATTGTGTAAGGGATAGGTTCCTCTAGATGCAACAGAAAACTTACCAAAGGTAGAGCAAGAGTCCCTGTCCCTTCTTTTCGAGGAGGAGACATGAGCCTATCGCTCGCGAACAGATATTTCACCTGCCATAAACATGCCTGCACGTAATCGATGTCGGCAGGCTGGATCTGGGACTCGGAATCGGCCAAGGAGAGAGCTTGAACGGAAAGGTCGTAAAGGAGAGTGGGATCGGCGATCGCTCGCTCTGCGCGATTGGGCGTAGAGGGATACATATTAAAGGTCGGAGGAGAGGTGTAGGGTGGTGGCACTAATGCAGAGGATATGGTGTGAGCAGAGGTACCGAAGCTTCGGTGAGCGATAAAACTTGGGTTGTTCCTCCACTGCCTCGGGTCTGACCCTCCGTTGCCCTTACCTGGATCTGACATATTACTGTCAACGATCATTCGTGATTCATCGTGATGATGGTCGAGCGTGGATTGTCGTCGAAGTTCGCTACCCAGGGCGAGCAAGGCACATGCACTGGCGAAAAATGACAGGCTGAGAGACCGTCCATCAGATGATGTTGTCCCATCAACCATGGATCGGATGCGTTGCTCCAAATAGCTTCGATCCTCACATACTCCAGTGTTACGTTCGAAGTGTTCCACGTTGGCCACTAGCTGTTTGATCTCATCCCAGTCGTGAGGAAGATACGATAAGACCGTTGAGGTGACGCCATGACGGCCTGCCGGACCCCACGATTGGTCTGGTGCTGGAGTTTGCGCCGAGGAGGGAAATACATGTTCGTAGCTAGCGGAAGGACGAGACGGTATGAGGTACGCTGAAAGCGGGGGCAGCCCATTTCGGTCAAGAAGCGAACGTTCTTGTTCCGCATTCGTATCCATTGGAACCCTGAAACCGCCAGCCTCCGGAGCACTGTTGAAAGGTTGGGAATTATATGGGTGTGATGTCGGAGCAGGGAACGGATGGGAGCTCGGATTATTGCCAGTCGTCGTGGGGCCGTTCGGCGTATTCAAAGGCAAGGAGACGGCATCTGGGTGGGTGCCTGAGTGGTGTTGTAACGAGACGAGTGTAGGTTCGAGCTTAACGCTTTCCGTACCCTTATGGGCATTCATGCCCGTCGTCTCGAAGCTTTCCGTGGTCTGATAGTTCATCTTCGTGGAGGCTTTACCTTTATGTGAAGACGCCGTAAGGTCGACACCAAGAGTTTGGAGGGTCAGGAGTTCTTCTTGTTCTAGCTCTGACGGCGAATGCAGTTGGAATGCCCCGGATAGGAATGTGTTCGTAATAATAGGAAGGGGTATCGTTAAGGCAGACCTATCACCTTTGAATATGGCGTGGTACATTGGAGCCTGCGAAGTGGGTATGTTTGAATAGCAGACAGAACTCTGCTTATTATAGTTCGAAGGCCCTGGAGTAGGTTGGGTGGGCTGATTCGCCTTGGCCGTGTCTGCTGAGGAAAGTGCTTGCCCAGCACCACCCGATGCGGGCGGGTAGGATGATACGAAGGGGGCCGACGACCCGGAAGTCATTTGCGTGAGGGTAGTTTCGACCTGTATCAAGCGGTTGTTCAGTGAATGTAAATCCCTGAAGTATTGCCATTAGATTGGCAGCAACTAGAAAGCAGCCTGTAAATCGCAACTGACACTTTCTCAGCAGCAGCAGGCGAGTATATGCATCTTGAAACCGTGTCTCGCTTCTGACAGCTACCGCAAGGCGTTCGTCTGTCGCACTTCAATTTGAGGCGTTTGCACTATCGCGTGGAATATTGTGGTCAGACCATGGCCGACAATAATTGGCGCAGTAAAGCATACCTCAGCACAAACGACAGTGATTCTCGAACGCATTGACCTGGGGTGGATGAAGCAATATGGTGCGGTCAGTCCCAGATATATGTTTAGATGCAGAGAACATACCCAGGAGCACTAGCGGTGGCCGACGACGACGCCGTCGGGGACATCAACGTCGGGGGCATCGTCGGGGACACTTGGGGGATGTTGTTGTGGTTGTATTGGTGGGGGACGGGCGTGCTCATCCTCTGGCCAGAGTGACGGTCAGGAGGAAATGGGGGAATTTGGCTCGCGCGTTTGGTCTTGATCTCCATACAAATAGCTCACCTCCCAAAATTGGGGTTTTCTAAAAAGAATATTTCTGCCGATAAGTCACACGGCATATTCCGACACTTAATACTTAGCAGGCAACCCATCTTGAACCAAATCGCCATCCCCTCCTCCTCATTCAGGCCCATTTAGCGAGCTTCTGGCCTCGCTCGAAGCATAAAATAGAGCACGCGCATTGTTGAGAGCGCACCGCGCAACCTGCTGCTCGCGAGCGCATGGGTCGCCTTGGGTCGCCCGCAACTGGCCTTGAAGCAAACCAGGCACGCCCATAACGTTATCCCAACAACCCTTCCAATAAAGTTCCTCCCCATTGCGCTTGGCGCTCCAGGGCACCCAAAGTTGACGCAGTGAGCACGATGCACCATTGGGACTCGGCAAGATATTTCACTAAAGTTGGCCTAACCACCACAGGCAAGGCAAGTAACCCAGAATCTCCGTGGCTCCTCTGTGCGTGAAGCTGAAAAGTCTGAAATTGCAGGGAGTTTGACGCTTACTGACGTCGCCGTCGCCGTCGCCGAGCTGGTGGCAATTATGTGACTTAGCAGACCCTGTCACACATTCGCGCCCTTTGAAGCTTAGTGCGATCGGAGCTTTTACTTACTTACCAGTCAGTCGTGGCGTCCGTGGTTACGTCCCCTGTCCATCGGCATAGCACATCTGCGGCATCTTGCCGCGGCACGGATGTACTTCTCAAGGACAATGTCCCACCAAGTACCATCGTAAGTGGCTCAAGATCTATTCAGTTCGTATCCGAACCGCTTCGTACACGCCCACGGCCTCAGGGGGTCGACTCGTTTCCCACTGTTTTCATACACCTTTCATTTCTTCCGAAAACAGGTTGGCGCAAATGGACATATCCGTGATCATTCTATTCTAGGAGATAGCAGCAATGTCTTTGATATACGATCTCGGAAGCACCGTCCCCGCGACACGTACGTTTACCGCTCACTCGTTCCGGCGGCCCATACTCGAGTCTGCCAAGTGCCAATACGAGCGTGCCGCATTCGCCGATCAGGACATCGCATACGATAAGTCTGGCATCCAGCTTAACATCACCTTCTAAACTCTTCAGGCTTCGTATTGCTACGGACTACTTCACCCGGTCACACGTGGCGAAAGTACATATCCTCACTTCGCCGCGTGTTACGACTACAGAAGTGTACAAACGCATCGCTCCGCATCGAAGCCAGGCCTGGCTAGGCCGTAGTTGATCAAGCCCCCACTAGCCTGCGTATCATCTCATCTACATGAAGTCGAAGGCGCAGTAACTCTTCTGCCAAAAATTATTAACAAAAGGGGGTGAGATCTTGAGAGCCCGTTCATGGAGTCTGGCTACTGTTATTTACCTTTGCGACTTCGTCGGCGTCGATTTGCCGGAGTACATAGGACATATAGCAGATATCCATATCCGGTTCCGATCGACAGCCTTTAATCAGCCGTTCGTGTATGGAGCTCATCCGAGTCTACATCCATCAGATATGTGCAAGTGCATAATGAGTCGGAGCTCGACTATCGACGGAACAATTCGAAGACGGGAATCAACTAGGAGAAGGTCAGTCTCGTATTTACCCCTTCCAACGTCCCCGCAGCCGGCGGCTTGATTTGCATATCTGTGGTGGCATCCATTCTTAACGCATCCGAGCCCTGCTATTGTTTCGAGAATTCATTCATCATTGCGCCAACCCTGCCGTTCCATGGGGCATGGGACAATATGATGCGCGGTTATTATTCATAGGAACCATATGACGTCGAGACCAGGCTATATACAGAGTTTGATAACAGCCCCTCCGTTATGATAACTCCTACATTGCAGTGCACGGTCATCATGGGGGAATGATAGCACTATACGTCCGAGGACCTTGTCAATCACCTGCTAATCTCCCAATACCACACACATCCCATCTAAACTATGAGTCAGGCGGGTGGGTGCCCTATATGGACTCATTCGGAAGAATGAATACTCATGCCCTCGCGTTGTGCTTCCGTTTAGGGGTACCCCCTCATGTATCTTTCATGGACTGCCCCATGATGGACGTTTTATCCCACAGATCGAGCTCGCCGTTACATAACGCCTACATATAGGGCGCATGAAGCATGCTAATACGACGGAGTGTCCAAGAACCTGGAAGCAGAACACCCAAACTAACCACGCTGTGTGTGTGGGATGCTTTTGGATTGGGTGATCCAGACCTTCGCGGGAGAAGTTTCGGTTTCGGGAACCAGCGCTACGACTCACATCTAACTGGATCTGTCGCGAAACAGCTTATCGATAGTTCCCCATACCCATATTGCCCGCACCAAAGAGTATTTCTCCGTGTTGGCGGGACCACTACCCTCCCTATCAATTATTGATTCCGCCTTACGGTAGGTTATGAGAATGCTTCGCTTCGGCTTCAATGCTTGACCGCTGATTTGATGGACAGTGTGAACAATAGATAAATTTAACCCATTGACTACGATGTCAAGATTCAAGAGAATCCAGAGAACACGACGCCACAAAGGTATCACCCCCATCAGCGTCTTCATCGATGCTTCTTCGATGATCGTAATGTAAGCTTAGACAGCTTCCCTCCCTTGTCAATGTTATGTATACTTCCAACCTGTTGTCCGGGTTAGTCGAGTGATAGGCTTCCACACGGAGTGTTGTTTGGATGGTTTGGGGTGCTAAGTGGAGCCGAACTGCTCGTCAACAGTATCTCACGGGGGGCATGAGAGTCAAGAAGCATGAATGTGTGGAGGTTAATTCTGACATGACGGCAACCGCGCGACAGGTCCTAGACTTCGTTTCCCCCTCGTTGACGCCAACGACGGGGCCGTTGTAACAATATCAATGCCACAAGCACGATACTGATGCCCTCTTCGTATGCCATGTGTATTGCAATTGCATTCCCCTTCATATGACGATTTATTGGCCGCCGTATTAATAGTCTATCAAACCAATAGTAGGAATTTCCCTGCAGTAATTCTTTCGAGGGTAAGTATTTCCTTAAACTAGCCGTAACGTGATGATTACGGTCAAGGGACTCAAGGGAGGGTACTTTCGCTATCAATAACGGTCGCGCCATGCATGGGAAGAAACTCCATGGAATTTCAAGGAATTTGTCGATGATTATTTTACTTCGTACCCTCTTTCACCTTTCCAAAGAAGCTTATATTATTAGCGTTGATTGGTTTGGCCTGTCTGCAACTAACGCCCAATCAAACTGTAGTCGAACTCCATTGTGAGAGGATATGGAGTGCTTCAGGGGTGGCCCTCATTGGGAGGACAAACGTGCAAGGGGTAAGACAATGACCAACAGCGTTGAGATCAAGTGGAACATCTGCGGCAGGCTCGGGGATGCACCTGAGTACGTATGGCGGCAGAATATCCTCGCGAGTTGTTTAGCCTATGTGTGAAGCCGGCGGCAGCATATCCTGCCCCTGTTCCTCTCCTGAACAAGGGCTGCAAGGAAGTACTGTTGAAGCGCTTGGGCCGCCAACAGATCAGACATTCATTCGAGCGCCGGCTGTTCGGGCATCGCTAGACAGGCCGATGTGTAGCGACTGCGTCCGGGATTGGAGCGGACGCACCAATCCGTTGGTTGGGCTTCCGTGGAACATTGGCAATAAAGCGGACAAGAGGGGCATGAATATTTATGCAGCGTAATTATAGACAGTACGAATCGCACTTAGCGCTTAACGTCGGCAGTTCAGCGAAGGATCCCATTCCTCGGACCCTACCCCGTTTGCAACGACGAAAAGACCTTTGGGATCGTACTGGAGTTTAATCAACCTTAGCCGTGTATAATGGGGGCCAAAGAATGTACGTTGAGGGTTCTCCTCAAATGGGAATGCCTGGGAGCAGAATGAGGATGAAACCATTCTGATCCAAGGCCCTGGCTCACCTCATTGAAGTAAGCGCCTGCTCCAGGAACTAGTGCTTCTAATTTCTTGACCTTGGAAGTAAGCCGCTGCCTAGCAGCGTCAATGACAGCGGCAGGCGCTCCTTCTCCCCAACCTTCAGAAACGACGACGTGGGAGATCGCTTTGCGCCAAGCGGGGTTGATACCTGCAGAGGAAGGCTTGCTTCTCGAGACTTCCCCTCCTGCGATGGCACTAGAAGCCGAGAATTAGGAATTAGTCCTGGTATGTGGCGTGAACACGTACTGCCATGAAGTGACACCGTCGATGGCAAGCAGCGCTTTTACCACCTTCTCGTGGTCACTCTTGACCAGGTCTGTAGGAATCAGACGAGATCCCAGGTATACATTTGTGCCGACCTGCTGGCCCCCACTGAAGAGCGCCTGGTACCACGAAAAGAACGAGTCGAAGGGCACCGTCAATGTTTGGGGGCCGGGGCTATCAGTGGATGCATTCCGTGCGAAATCAAAGAAAGGAAGCCATGTAACGTTAGCTGCCTCCCAGGAAGTGTTCAGGGCGATGTAGAAGGCATTAAGGCTAGAGTTGTCGAAGAACGAGTACCCACCCCAACCTGTCTCGGCAAGAGAAGGCTGGATACGGACGAATTCTGTAATGACACCTTTTGCGATCTCAGGCGATGTGAAATTGCCGCTGAAGAAGGCACCAACGAGGGGCAGTGAGGGGTGGGTTTGATATGTTACGGATGTGATGACCCCAAAGGTTCCTCCACCACCACCTCGCAAAGCCCAGAAGAGGTTAGGGTGACTATGGGCATTGGCGGCAATATGTCTCCCGTCAGCAACGACGATGGTAAATTGCAGAGCATTATCAACGCCTAAGAGAAGGAAGAATCAGTCAAAAGTCATGAGAAATGTGTGGAATTACTATACCCAAACCATGAGACGGACTAAGCGCACTATGGCCTCCTCCAGAAATCCAGCCACCAGCCGCCCCAACGGATGCCCGCGCCGACAGTCCGCCAACAAGAATACGACCGTGGGCTTCCACGGCATCATATGCTTCGTACCATTGTACGCCAGCGCCAAGTGTTATAACTTTGCGGATTATAGGTTAGTACGGAGAATGAGTAGCTATATATCGACGTACCATTGCTGTGGCTGGTGGAAGGACCAGCTCCAGCGGGCACAAATTTTTCGTGATATGTAATGTTCTTAAGATGGTGGGTCCAGATCAAGAAGGAACCTCGAGCCGTACTACGCCCAAGGTAGTCATGCCTGGGATATAGGTATGTTCGTCAAAAAACAATTTCCTCATTGGTCGGTCAACGGTCGACTGACCCGGTATTTTTCACGACAAGCCGTGAATTATGGCTCGACGCAAATTTCACCGCAGCTTGGATGTCTTCGATGGAACGAACATCTACGGCGATATTGGGTATGCTGCCTTGTTCGCAGGGGAATCCCAAGGCCGTATTTGAGTAGCAGGCATAAATGGTTCCGTTGTCGAATATATGGGTCTCCCAGTTGACGGATTGCATTGATCCTGCTTGGTCGGAGCGCCATCTCCCGTCGAAGGTGTTGGCGAGGAAGTCCGAGCAGTTGCTTGAAGACGGACCCTCTGTGTAACATGCCGATGCCGGGGGAACAGGATAGATCAGGGGTTGTGATATTTGAGACTCCAGCAGTGCGAAATGTGCATCAGAGGGCCAGCAACTCTGGCCATATAGGCAACAACACTGACGTCCGTCAACCTGTACACGCGACAAAGCTGCGAGACACGCTACCAGATACAGTACCTTAAAAAAGGACATCATATTGAGAGAACCATTTGCACACCGCTCGCTCGCTTTTATTCTACGGTGCAGCATCGCCTAAACTTACCGAGCTGTATGTTGAAGCTGTTGGGGTTCATTCCGCAGCTTTATATTAGATGACTGCGCATGGGAGCGCGAAGATCAACACAAGGTTCAACTCTAGGCACGGTGATAGATGCGAGTGAGAACAAGCATGATTTAAGCCAAGACTCAACAGCAAGTATAGATTAAAATAAGATTAATTGATTATATGCGTGCGCAGAACGACGAATTGAGTTGAAGTAGTCTAAGTGCAGCTTTTGGAATCACGGCGTCGACGTTTCTTCAAGCGAGGGAGCTGAAGGTGGGGAGTCAAGCTCCACGTTGTTTTCCATGGCGAGGCGTTCTGCTTCGACGTAGGACCGCATGAGCCGAACGACTTTCTTCAGATTCTGAGCGTATTTTCCGGAGACAGCCACCACATCGAGAGGACCCAAGTTGTCTTTGGCCCATTCCTCCAGGTGTTTAAGCTTCGTCTTGGCTTCCTCTACCTCAGCGGCGTCCCCCGTAGATGCCAGCAGATCGGCTTTGTTCGCAATCACTATCCTTGCTTTTTCGCTCATCCCAGGTTTGTACTGCTCCAACTCCTCCTTGAGTACCTTCAGTTCGTCCCAGGGCGCAGGCTGCGAGAAGTCCACAACATAAGCGAGGGCGAGAGATCGCTCCATAGCGCGCAAGAACGAGTGGCCAAGCCCTACATTGTCGGAAGCACGAGAGATGAGGCCAGGATTGTCTGAGATGGTAAACCGGAAATCCTCTACAGCATCGAAGTAGTGCCCTGAGCGCTGTGGCACTGCAGCTTCCGCAGAAAATGAATATGGGGAAGTTGATGTGATATCCTCCGCAGCAATTGTTTGGCGATCCAGGTCATGCCTAGCTTGGTCGTGCTCGCGTTCGACGGCCGTCTCGCCGTAGACAGCACCATGTTGCAAGCTGCCCTCGAATGTACCATCCTCGGCGACCCGGACGACACCTACGACAGGGTTCAGCGTTGTAAACGCGTAGCTCGCCACCTCGCTCTTGACGCGTCCACCGGTAAGCGCGCGAAGGAGAGTGCTCTTTCCGGCATTGGGCATGCCCACTAGCCCGATATCGGCGAGTAGTTTGAGCTCAAGAATGAGGGTAACGCGTTCGCCCTCTTGCCCACGCGTTGCGAATTTTGGTGAACGATTTTCAGCAGTTATGAAGTGGGTGTTTCCTAAGCCACCTTGACCACCGGAAGCAACCAAATGACCCGTGGGCTCCTGCCGCCTTGTACCTAGCGGTGCATCGATCGAGGTATCCTCTTTTATCTCTTTAGAAAGGTCCAAGTCGATAGGTGATTCAATGGCTCTTCTCCGCCTTTCCAAGCGGCGCTCGCGCTCTACCTTGTACATGTTTTGTTCTGCTTCCTTGAATGAGTCTCTTTCGACGTTGTCCTCAGCAGCGCGCGGGTAATGTACCCATCGATTTTCGCGCATTTTGTCCCGCTTCAATGCAGGAGGCAAACCCTCTAGCGCGGCTTCTTCTGCCTCCCACTCGTCCTGCGCTCGCAAGGGATGGTCCCTACCGAGTTCCCGAACCACCGTTCCAAGGGGGACTTTGATGATCGTCGGTGAGCCAGATTTGCCGCTCTGCCAAGTACCGCGGCCGTGTCCCCCAGCTTCGCCGCGTATCTTCTTGGAAATCGAGGACAATGTTGTCATATGCGGTGTTGGTATGATATAGACGTCGCCACCACGTCCGCCGTCACCGCCAGATGGGGGCCCATGAGGAACGAACTTTTCGCGATGGAAGGCCGCACATCCATTGCCACCATTTCCTTGGTGAGATTCAGCATTATCCCGGATGCAAATGGTCGGACACGCACACACCTCCTCGAACATTGACGATGAGATAGTCTAGAAAACTCTGGCCCTACAAGATTGCACCGTTCATGAGCATAAGCCCTATCATGAGCCCATTACCGACGCACCCCTTGCCTACGTTTCCATTCTGTTTTCCTCTGCCTATGAAGCTTCTCTCTGAGTGATTCTTTCTCTTCAGCAGTTAAGTCGCTGGTAATGGATGCATCAGATATTGATCTCGATAATGCAAGCTTCAGACGACGCGTGTAGCATGTTGTATCAGCGAGAGACGGTGTTCTCAAGCGAAGGAGAGAGAGTAACATGTAAATCGTGACCCTAACCCTTGGTTTGAAGTCACGATACAGACAGGGGCATTGGAAGGGGCATTGATGGTACAAAATAAATATTGAAGATTACAAGGAAGGTAAGAATGATGCAAGGGCGCCACGGCCGCGTTCGAAAGCCTCAGACAAAAACCACTGCACGCCAGACTGAGCAGGACACAACCTCCCGTCGTCCTTTTCGGACCATCGATCGCCACCGACAGCCGTCGCGCCATACAGCATCTGATCAGGATCCCACTTGTCTTTAATGGCCAGTAGCTTGTTATAGTGGGAGCCATAGAACGCCTGTTGCCAGTTGGGCTCGTACGGGTCAGCCTAGAGTAGCAGACTTGTGGTCAGAATTGAATTAGTAGATGAAGGCAATTGCAAACCTCGTTCAAGTAAGCGCCACCACCAGGCGTCAGTTCCCTCAGTAGACCAACGTATGCGGTTATCTTGTTCAGCTTTCCTTGTATGGCAGGCCAGTCGTCGAGGTCGTTCCACAACCTATAGAGAAACTTCAGTCAAGAGAATCGCGTACTACACTGCTATTCGAGCTTACAACTGGATACCGAAGGCACGTTCAGCCTCTCGCCATGCAGGATGCACCGCATTGTCCGGGTTGCCAGCGACTTTCAATGTCGGCCGAATCGCAATATCGAATGCCCCAGCGCCGTCTTCCACCATCTCCCTAACCGCCTTCGTCAACTGCTTGAACTTCTTCCCTTCAACTCCATCCCGGTTATCCCACAGCTCCCTAGGCAACAACCGATTCCCAAAGTAAAATAACCCAACTCCAAACAACTCAGAAGGCCACAGCTCTTTATATGCGGGGAGGAAATCCGGATACGTCTTGTAATCCACCTTGTGGGGGATCCGCAGGGAAGACAGTTTGTCGACGAAGGGTTGTAGGAGCGTTATGATAGAGCGGGAGGTGCCGTTTGGAAGGAAGACTGCGGGGAGGTCGAACTTTTCATTGGAGTAGAAGGCGAAACTCGTTGCGCCGATGTCGGTGAAGGAGGGCGTCATGGCCTGGTAGAAATCAATCGCTTCCCACCAGGTGTCGTCGGATATCTTGTCTGACTTGGAGAAGCCGATGCGACCGCCAGCAATGGGAATATCTGGGAATGCTTTCACTGTAACTGTCCAAAGGATTCCGTATGTCCCACCTCCCTGGAGCAAGGATGTTCAGTACGGAGCGTAGTAACAGAAACCGGAGAACATACACCGCCGCTCATTGCCCAGAAAAGGTCAGAATTCTCAGTTGGGGAGGCCCTGACGAATTCACCAGTAGTTGTGATGACCTCCATGGACAACGTCTGGTCAGCTGCAAGTCCGTACAAGGACCCAAATGGCCCATGTCCGCCCCCCTGGATATACCCGCCGCTAAAGCCCACCGTCTGAAACATCTTAAACACGTTTCCGAGTACGATAGTATGCACACGTACCGGACAGACACCACTGACCACGACCAGCCCTCGGGTATTCGCTTCCTCATACGTTTGCTCAACGGGGACACCAGCTTGCATTTTGACTGCTGGCCCCCTGTAGTTACTTCCCTCGTAGTCATCAAACCATTCGGTGAGACGGAGGTGGCCCATCCACACTGCCAATGCCTGGGAGCCGGTGGACTTGCCCATGTAACTGAAACCTGATGAGCGGGTTATAGTTTGAACGAGTGTAAACCACAGGCCTACTCGTGTCCAGTATTTCTCACTACGAAACGCAAATTATGTTCCTTAGCAAACTTGACCGTGGAAATGACATGCGTTGGTGAAGCAACTTTGACCGAGTATGCGACATAATTGCCGATTGCACACGGAGCGTCAGGCTCGGTGAAAGGATCACAGCTCTTGTTCGCAAACAAGGGCGTCTGAATGGCTGACGAGCTCTTCTCGCTACAGAAGGTCGGTTATTTATACGCTCTGCGCAGCTTACACTTACAGATATTGTGGTGAATGCCACTGCTTCCTGACTTCGTTGCACTGTTCTTCGTCAAAGTGTGGATGGTGACACGCAATCGCGACCGGTCTCGAACGAATCAAAAGACCATCGACAGTCTTATTCAGTTCATCCCAGACGTGAGGTTCAGGCCAACTAGGATCGCCAGGATAAGTCCTGCATTTCTGTGGAGACCAGAGAAAGGACACCCCAGCGATCAGGATGGCCAACACTGCGAGAGACTGACGGGTCGACATGAGAGTTTGGGAGCAAGCCGCGATGCACCCAGTCCTGTAAGCACCATCGAACAGCACGGCTTCTCACGAAGGTAAATAGAATGGGCGGTGAATTGCATTGATGTAAAATGAGGTGCAGTGGGTTCAGTATCAATGATGGAAGTCAAGAACTGTGATTTCTCCCACGCTAACAAAACAAGCTCACACAGTCACCAACTCCTCCTCGGGATTCCCCGAAACCCTAATGCTGCAGCTGTACAGTCGCTGACTGATTCGTCTCCCAGTATTGACCGCTGTCGAACGCAACCTCAAGACAACATGGGAAAAGGTCAATTCGTGTCCTGCAGTTCAAGGGCGTTGTATCTGACGATGAGCTCCCCTTGATCCCCCATCTCGTCGTATACAGTTCACGGATCGCTCGCCCGCGCTGGTAAAGTCAAGTCGCAAACACCGAAGGTCGACAAGACCGAGAAGAAAAAGACACCAAAGGGCCGTGCCAAGAAGCGCATTCTCTACAACAGACGGTGAGCTTTGGATTGCTATGAATTCGATGGAGCTGTGGCTGATTTCTACGCGACTTAGCTTCGTGAATGTAACAACACTACCAGGTGGCAAACGCCGAATGTGAGTATTCGAATTTCCAGTTCAAAGGACTCTGCATCTCCTCTATGTGATGATATACCGAATCAAGCATAGTTCACACTGAATAACCAAGTGTTGACAACAATTCATCTAAATGTCTTTCGCTCCTATCTGATCCTTTTCCAATCATCCCTTCATATATCCTCTACTCCCCTACGTTTGCTGACCGCACTCCCAACTTATAGGAACCCCAATCCCGAGAAGTAAAATAATCGTCTTCCCATTCCCCGGTGTACACACCAGAGGCATGTCCGTGCCGTCGTTTCGCGACCGATGAGGGTAGGGATATCTTGGCTGGGGGAGAGGGCCCTATCTGTTTTATTATTCACGCACGTTTCCATGCATTACATCCTCATGCTATCGATTATGCCCAATCCAAGCCATGCAATACTTCCCACACCCACCATCTTCGTGATCAACGAAGCATCTATCGAATGATGTACAGCAGCTTTCATTTGATCTACATCGTCAGTCTCTAGTACACTGACGATTTCAAGCGTCAGCCAACGATACTGAAAGTCGACCACAGGCGTATCCGTCGTCATTTAGCCTTTAGTTAGGGTTCAATCGAACGTATATTTGACCTACTGTACAGGTGTTTTACAGTGATAAGTACACATAATGGTTTAACGATAACGGGCCGACATAAGGCATAACTACAGGATCGAAGCGTGGTCGATATAGATTTTGTTGCTTGTGGGAAGCGCGCATGGGATCAGCGAGGGCGTCAGGAAGGGGCATATTCGTTTGGAGAGCGACATAATGATGGCACTCTGAACTCGGATTAGCGACATGGATCCATCTGAAAACAATTCAGCCTTTGAGAGTTGAGGTGGACAGACGTAAGATGGTGGACTCACATTCGGGAAATAAATAACTCGTCAATCAAGATACTACTTTTCAGCTTCAAGAAGGATCGTCGAAAACATCTGGACGGGGCGAGAAGTAGTCAACAATGCTCGGCGTTCGCATTTGCCTCCTCGCCGATCTCCTTCTTAGACTCTGCTGACCGACAGTCACAGTCGAGCCACTCCTCAGTGTTGACTGGCTCTGTCCATAATGCTCCCGCCTTGCTAGACAGCCTGGATCAATTCCCTGGTCGTGCTGAAGCCTAAAGTAAACACACGCACTCGAAGAGCCAAAATTAGATGTCATGGATCTAGTTTTCCTGCGCTGTCTTTTGCTGTATTCGACGTAGCCTCCACGTCTCGGGGGCTCGAAGGGTGTTCCGACATCGTAGTCATGTTCTTTGGGCACCGAATTACGCTGCGCCTGTTTCTGCTGGTCCGCAAGTTCGTCGTCGATTCGCGGGGCACATCCACAGAGTCGAAGCAGCAAGGTCAGACAGCGAGGCATGAGTGGCGTGTGCTCGACCGAGGAGTGAAGCCAAGAAGTGGATTGAACAACAGCTCAGACGCGCGCGCAGGTTTTGTATATATTGGAAGGCTTATCGATTGGTAGAATATAATTAGCGGAAGAAAAGCTGTCAGTGTGGCGTACGTACGGATGGCCATGGCTATACCCATGTCAAGGAGATATTCGCCTCACGCAGCGCTACTTCGCAGTACCAGCATAGGGGTAGGCGTTCGGATATGAAGACCCAGAAAGACAAGGGAGTTGCAGTTGCTACCAGCACAATTGCCCGACGGCTTCGATTAGAAGGCTCCACACGTACGATGGAAAGAAATTAGACGTACATCCTTTGAGCATTTTGAGACGAAGGACATGAGGCGCAGAGGAAACGTAAAAATGTCTTTACCGCCCTGATCTCGTGTTGATAGTGCCAGCTCACGCGCTGAGACTGTATAAGGACAAATGGGAGGTGAGACATTGATGGATTGTATGAGATACATAGGGTGTAGTGGATACCCGGGGACTGTTGTGATCGGAGGTAGGCGTTGAAGAAAGGAAGCATACAGAGCGAATCGCCTGAGAATGAACGTGGGACAAGTAGCAAAGTGTAAAGACCGGGTCTATAGGCGTCCACAATAGATGAACACCCTCGTTTTTATCGAGCAGACGGGGGGTGACAGTAAGGCCTAGGCGAGTTTTGGTGAATAGGTACGCGGCTGACTGGGGGCTTGTCGATGGACCCGATGCCGTTGATCTGAGTAATAGATAATAATTGGGGGGTATACGAGGATCACCGGCATCTGGTTGCAGGAGAAGAATGATGGAAGTGACTCAGGACGTTTGTTATTAATACCCACGTCTTCATAAGAATTTGGTGTCCAAGAAAATCGGGGGTTCGAAATGTCTTCCCTGTTTGAATGAGAGAAGAACCGCGTCCATCCAGGCCTAGGCTGCAGGCAGTGATCCCGGGTTATAGCTCAATCGTCTCCTTGGGTTTGAATTTGCGACCAGCTCTGTCGGCGGCTCTGAATCGAAATTGATTACCATACAAATCCAGCTCGATGTGCGGTCCGTCTAAAACGGTCTCAGTCTTGACATTCTCTGGCTCCACTGGGAGAGGCGAAGGAACTCCTGCCGAGTGCGTCGGCGACAACACGGAGTACAGAGGCACAGCGAACGTAAAGATCGCGTTCTGTTTGGGTATTACTAGCGGCGATTGTTATTAATGTCACCAAAGCTGAAACAAGACACACTGACATTTGACGCGATTGTCCTTCGTGATCACCTTAAACGCGTTCTCTGACTCAAGTATTACAATGCCTGAGAGACCGATCAGGCATGGGTTTTTACTCTGCTTCACTGATTCAACCGAGATGAGTTCGGGGTAATCGCGCAGAACTCGTTCGCCAACCTGTCATTATGGAACCGTGAAAATCAGCCTTGAGCAGCTTGGGATGCATGCTAGCTGCACTGGGTGCCGCATTGGCAGAGAGTGTGCCAGGGCTCGCAAGGCCAAGCAGTTCGGACATATATCCTTGCCACAGATGATGCAAGGGCAGGAACAGGTTCCATCTGCACGCCGGTCGTGTTAGCCACCACTACTGATTAAGTGTGCGTACTTACTTTGCTTGAGACTCATCAAGCCGCCAAACTCCTTTCGACCGAGCACCTTTCTTGCCCAGCACGCCTGCTATCCTCTCCTTTTCAGCTTTCTTCCTGGTCTTCTTCTCTAGGCGCTCCTTCTTCACGCGACTGTCGCGAACTGGGTTCTCGAGGAGGAGTTGCCTGTTTTTCACCCGTTGTTCGTATATTGTAGCCGGATCCGTGTTCGCGGTCAGATTCGCTTGAACATACATTGGAGTGTACGGATCCTTCGACGTGAGTTTCAACTTCTGGTTCTATTGCCCAGGTAAGTTACGAGCTACTAGCTGGTTGAGCCCTAGCTTACTCGAATGGGGGGAAGAGGTTTGTATAAATCGACGACAACGTTGTCGCGACTTTCAGAAGTCGACGCCATTTTGGAAGTCGTCTTGAAGGTGTAGATTGCCAAATAAGGTGATAGTCGTCGATGCCCATGTATGTGACAGTTCGTGACCGACTTGCTTTCACTTCAACTCAGTGATTCTCAGCCCGAGAGCCATCAGCCAGCATTAGTCTCAGGGGAACCACAGTAAGGACATCTCGCAAACAGGCTTTCTTCGCATTTACGAACTCTTTTTTCCCAGATTAAAATGCCGTGATCCAGCATGGAGAACGGCGTTGACGTGGAAACAACATGAGGCGCTCACACCAACTTCCATTGAAGTTCCAGGCCGAGCCGACCCTTCAATGGAGAAGAGTCCGTTCCCAGTCATTTCGAGGAGTCTGAGCGGTGAAACCGCTCACCTCAACTTCAAGGGGACTTCTTGCTGTTCTGCTACACAACTGAGATGTGATACCGCACTTCCAAAGATCTAGGGTTAATGTGAATTTCCGCACAGTTTACATCCTGGTTCCAACGGCGAGCCGTGAGCCGTTTCTCTCTTGCGGATTTTACACTCCTTCGATACAACGTCTGGATCCTTTCTCGCTCACGCACAATACTCGCCGACACTGATGGCCATGCTTCGAAAAATGATCACACTCGTGTACTGGCACGAACCCTTTGGAATGACGTTCCAACACGGGCACAGCATATCGTACCGAACTCGGTGGGATTCACACAACAAACTCCAGTCAATCGGGGAATGACAAGGTCAGTTTCCACGGTTAGTTCTTTTACGACCACAGGCTGACATACAAACAAGTAGATAGTAGTAGATGATGCACAGTTTATTGGGTCATCGGCCCCGCGCGAAGCAATGTTCGAGTCACAGTACGAGAAAGAAGCGCAAATTCTCGGCGATCGTACGACAGCGGCAAATTGGAATCCCCCACGCCAGAGGGATAGCGAAACCGGGTATGTAGGAGCTGAGCAGTATTTAAGGTGATCCCTCGAGGCAAGTTGAGCGATAAGATACAATGAATTACCTTCTTCTAGGAGCTGGACTTTCATTCGTCGCTCTACTGAGAGTGATATACCGTCGATACACCCGTATCTCTGTTCGCCATGTCCCTGGACCTCCGCCTGCATCTTTTCTTCTTGGTGAGCGATGTGTTCGTCGTATTGAACGCCATGATGCTGACTTTTATCTTATCTTAGGCCATATGCGTGAATTTCACCAGAGGCCCGTAGGCGAGGTATACAGCCGTCCTTTAACAGTCGTCTTTGTCGAGGCTTGACTTTCGTTCATAACCCCCACTAGGCAGATTTTGAATGGCAGGAAAGATACGGCGACGTAGTCAGGTTTAACGCAGCATTCGGGGTAATCACTCAGGCCGTCCAATTGTCGGTCCAATACGCTGACGCATGGTTTAGGAGGACCGACTCCTCGTCATGGACCCCAAGGCCTTGCAATACATCTATCAGACCTCTGGATACAATTTCCCAAAGCCAGGAGCAAGCAACGAGCTGACGCGGATCGTCACAGGAAACGGAATCCTCGTTGCTGAACGTCAGTGCCCCACCGTACAGCCGTACCGAAGCTAACATTTTCTTGATGAAGTGGATGTTCATAAGAGACATCGCAAGGTCCTCCTCCCTGGCTTTGGTGGTCCAGAGTCTCGAGCATTTTGGCCGATATTCTACAATTATGCTACTCAGGTGCGTAGGTTGCGAGCAAGCTGGGTAGCGTGGTAGTGACCACTTATCAGTTGAGCTCTAAATGGAAGGACCTCATAAGCGCGTCCTCGAACCAGGAAGTCGTCGTAGACATTCCGCGCTGGACGTCTCGCGCAATGTTGGATGCTATCGGTGAAGGTGGGCTCCATTACAGTACCGGATTGCACGGACGGAAAACCTTACGACCTTCCACAGCTGCGTTCGATTATCAATTCGGGGCTTTGACTGATGCAGAAACGCCCCTCAGCAAAGCGTACTTTGGGCTTCTGTAAAGAACTCCTTCTCTCCTTATTATAACTTGTGTTGACATAACGTACAGGTCGGAGACATTCGGTTCATTACCCGATGCCGCAATATTCACGCAGAATCTCTGGGCATACCTACCTTCACAGTGTCTACGTCTCATTTCGAAGTACACTCCTGGTATGACTCTAAAGCACGCACAATACACAGAGAAGATCTCCTTGGACGTGGCTAAGAAGCTTGTGGAAACGAAGACACAGGAATTACTTCAAGGCGAAGGCAATCGGGACATTATGAGCTTGCTTGGTATGTGGTTAGCCGTTTTCACTCAAATACAAGGCTTGACGAAAGTGATCTCGCAGTCAAGGCCAATAACTCAGAAAAGGACAACGCGAAACTGAATGAGGACGAGCTCTTTGCTCAAATGAGGTCCGTCGGTATTGATTGCCGGAAGCATAATTTTCATTTTGACGCCGAACATAGGACCATCATGTTGGCGGGACACGACACCACGGCAAACACAGTTAGTTGGACGCTCTTGGAGCTGGCCCAACACCCAGAAATGCAGCAACGCCTCCGCCAAGAAATTTGGGACAAGCAACTAGCCCTTGGACGTGAATTTGAGTATAGGGATCTTGAGACGATGCCATATTTACAAGCTGTGGTCAAGGTATTGCTCCACCGTAGCTTTTCGAGTTTACCTCAAACTGACGATCTATCAGGAGTCTCTACGTTACCATCCAGTAGCACCCATGACCCAACGGGAGGCCGGCCGCGACGACGTCCTGCCTCTTTCGAAACCCATCACTTTGACTACTGGCGAAGTGGTGCATGAATTGCCCATTCCTAAAGGCCAGAAGCTCGCCCTTTCTATTGCTGGGTACAATAGGTGAACATTGCCCAAAAATGTACGCTAACGTTGAAGGCTGACATATTTATAGGAACAAGGACGTTTTCGGAGAAGATGCACACGTATTCAACCCAGATCGCTGGCTGTCCAACTCGCCCAAGAACACTGTCAACGTAGGCGTGTACTCTAACCTGTATGTTACAGTTAAACCGTGCTGTGTATATTTTTACTCATACTTTCGTCAGGCTTACGTTCGCTGGTGGTCTGCGTGCTTGCATCGGCTTCCGTTTCGCGTAAGACATCCATTCTGGTATTTCAAGCAAGGCCTATTGACAATCATCAATTGCCAGGCTTACTGAATTCCAGGCCTTCTTGGTTGAGCTCGTTGGGACATATGAATTCTCAATGACCAAGGAAGCCAGAAGCGTCCGGCGAGAACCATGTGGTGTTATGGCCCCCTTCATTGAAGGTCAAAGCGGTAAGGAAGTCCATCTGCCCCTGAGAATCAGGCTTGCTCCTAAGGGTGCCGAGTAAATTGCATGGGTGAATGCAAACTGTAGAACTCTTGCGAATCGCTCTTGAATCCGACGTATGTAAAGTATCTCGCGTTGACAATGAAATCGTCCGTTTTGCAGACCAAGTTAAATAGAGGATCACGTGATTATCTGGTTGGGCCGTCCTGCCATCTCCCCCTGTATCAGACACTGTCTTTTCTTTTCTCAACCCCTTCCTTCTTTTCATGGTTTTCACGAAATCCAATACTACCGTAGGACTTAGCAACAGAATATTTGAGTCTACTCGCTCAAAACGGGCAGATGCTCCTAAAGTCAATGGCGCCATTCCGGAAATCTTTAACACTTTCGAGGTATAGATTCTCTAAAAAGGTTGATGAAATAACGCGTTTCTGCTGATTCGTGACATGCTCGGTTAATATTGCGGTAAAGATTGGTAAGAACTCACAAAGAGATTGGAATATGTAGCTAATGAGCATCCGTCCAGATAGATCCCATTTTAGCTAAGTGGTATGAAGAATTGCTTCGAACAGCATGGAATTCATCGCAGTCCACTTTCAAACAACATCTGGACCTCGCTGATGGCTCTCTGAACGGGCTGTTTAGGATCCACACCGCTCACCTACCTTTATAGAAGAGAATCTCTGCTGTCATCGCCCACAACAAAGGCTCCATTCAGGTTCTTGAGACACTTTCTCTAACTTTACATGATCCTGTTGCCAGTGGTACACATTATCCCACCTGGTTCTCTCTCTCGTGCGGCTTCTCTTCCTCTTCACACAAGACGTATACATCCTACAAAGACTGGAACCCTCCGCGTGTGTCACGCCGTAAGCGAATAATTGGACCTGGGAGCCGATGGCTACGCTTTGCCCAATTATCACTCTTTGGGATGTCTTTTCTACACGGATACGCCGCGTTATACGGAATTCGAAGCATATTCGAAGTGTATATTCCATTCGACCGGGAAATGACAAGGCCAGATTCCACGATCAGGTTCTTCACTACTACGGGCTGGCCTGCAAATGCACAGTTTAGTCTGCGGTGCCGCGAGTAGCAAGGTTGGAGTCATGATGAATCCTTCAGCAAGAGAGAAGGCCCGTCGTACGTCAGCGGTGGATCTTAATTCTCCTATGCTAGTGGGATGAACAAATCGGGGGTATGCTGGAACTGACCAGTATATAAGGTGGTGATTCTGGGTGGGTTAGACGGCAACTAAAAATGTCTTATCGTCTGCTAGCAGCTGGGGTTGTCTTGGTCGCTCTGCTGAAAGCGATATATCATCGTCTTACCCGTATCTCTGTCCGCCATGTACCTGGTCCCCCATCTCCGTCTTTCTTTATTGGTGAGTTTCGTGCTCTTAGACCACAAAACCACGACACTGATTGTTACCCTAGGTAATATGCGAGAATTTCACCAAAGACCTGTAGCCGAAGTAGGCCGCCCATCCCTTTTAGCACTTGACCTTTGCTCATAACATTTACTAGGCGGACTTCGAATGGCAAGCAAAATACGGCGACATAGTCAGGTTTAAAGCGGCATTCGGGGTAACTATTTGAACCGACTAGCTTTTCGAGTCAATGCTGACGGATACATTAGGAAGATCGTATCCTCGTTATGGACCCCAAAGCCTTGCAATATATTTATCAGACGTCTGGATACAACTTTCGGAAACCAGCAGAAATAAACGAGTTATCGCGGATCATCGCTGGAAATGGAATTCTTTCTGCTGAGTGTCAGTATCCCCCACATTTCCTTCTTGATAGAAGCTTATACTATCTTGACGTAGTGGATGTTCATAAGAGACACCGAAAGGTCCTACTTCCCGGATTTGGTGCCCCGGAATGCCGAGCGTTTTGGCCAATATTCTGTTATCATGCCACTCAGGTGCGCAGAATATGAGTGGGCCTGGCGACGCGACAGTGACCATGTATTCAGTTGAGCTCCAAATGGAAGGACATTATAAGCACTTCCTTAAACGAAGAAGCAGTTGTGGATGTTCCGCGATGGTCTTCTCGTGTCATGTTAGATGCTATCGGAGAAGGTGTGCATCATTCCCTGGCTGTATAGACGGGCCATCTAATAGATGCACGCAGCTGCGTTTGACTACCGGTTCGGGGCAATGGATGATGATGAAACGCCTCTCAGCAAGGCATACTCTAGGCTTGTGTACGGACATCTTGCTTTCGTTCTCATCAATCATGCTGACCCGAGTGTATAGATCGGAGACATTCGGCGCTTTACCCGATGCTGCAATATTCACGCAGAACCTATGGGCGTACATACCTTCAGAGTGGCTACATATTATTTCCAGCTATACTCCTGGCATGGACTTCACGCTTGCGCGACACACAGAAAAGATCGCGACGGATGTGGCCAAGGAGCTTGTGGAAATAAAGACAAGGGAGCTGCTTCAAGGGGGGATGAACCGGGATGTTATGAGCTTGCTCGGTGCGTTGCTCGGTTGTTCACACCCGGGGAGGAGACATCGCTGAGGTGTTCTCAAAGTCAAGGCCAATACAACGGAGAATGATAGCGCGAAGTTGGATGAGGATGAACTCTTGGCCCAGATGAGGTTCGTAAGCCCTTACTAGTCCCATGCGCGATCTCTATCTCTATTTTCATCATTGACGATAGGACCATCATGTTGGCGGGACACGAGACCACGGCGAACACCGTCAATTGGGCCCTTCTTGAGTTGGCCCGACACTCCGAAATACAGCAACGCCTCCGCCATGAAATATGGGCCAAGCAAACAGACCTCGGACATGAAATTGGTGTTGGGGACCTCGATTCGATGCCGTATTTGCAGGCTGTGATTAAGGTATTGGCCGACTGCTGGTCTCGAAAATTCCTTACTGATCTGACGATCCATTGATCAGGAAACTCTGCGCTATCACCCTGTGTTGCCTGTGACCCACCGTGATGCCGGCCGTGATGACGTTCTACCTCTTTCGAAACCTATCCGTTTGACAACCGGCAAAGTCCTGCATGAATTACCCATCCCCAAAGGCCAGAAGCTTACGCTGTCCATTGCTGGGTACAATAGGTGATCATGGATTCAAATGCTGCAACGAACCCAACGGCTGATCTTTCTGTAGGAACAAGGATATTTTCGGCGAAGATGCGCACGTATTCAACCCAGATCGCTGGTTATCTGGCTCCCCCAAGAATTCTGTCAATGTAGGTGTATACTCTAACCTGTGAGTTATATTTCCACCGTAAAACCTGAACGTATTCACTGATGTACCCCTTCTCCAAGGCTCACGTTTGCTGGTGGCCTCCGCAGTTGCATTGGCTTTCGCTTCGCGTAAGATAATCTTTCGCATTTCGAGATCGGCATGTTGACATTCATTAACCGCCAGATTACTTGAGTTCCAGGCATTCATGATTGAGCTCGTTGGGACGTATGAGTTTTCTTTGACACAAGAAGCTGAGAATATTCGGCGAGAACCGTGCGGCACTATGACTCCCTTCATCGAAGGCCAAAGCGGTAGGGAGGCCCATCTTCCGCTCAGGATCAAGTTTGCTTCCAAAAGTGCCGAGCGCTTGTAGGAGGTCTTATCTTGAGTGGATTTGTCCCGTACATACAAGCAGTTAAATCTAGAATTATGCAGTTGAGAATGGAGTGCACGTGTCGAGGACCCAGTCGGCTCGTTTAGCTCCATCTTTACCTCGAACGTCCATCGTCAACGTTTTATTCCGCCCTCAACGAGTCAATTGACAATGTGCCTCAAATTCTAATACAGTGTCGTATCGATTATTTGCTTGCAGTGACCCATCCTGCCGAATGACTTGCTCCGTCAATCAGGACAGTGGCAGCAATGGGCAATGGGGGGACTGTTTGGCACCAAACCCATCAAATCTGTAGGAGAAGCAGCGGCTTGAAACATGCGGCGGAGCCATTGGGGTAGAATGCCGACTCGTAGCGGGAGGTTGCCATACGGCTATACGGAACGAGCAGCCAAGAAGGAATATTCACAAGTAAGTTCTTTGAATCAATTGTGACTGCTGTAGGTTTAAGCTAAGCAAGTTCTACTCGTTGCTGCCTTCACAGGGCTTGTCTGAGCTTGATTATTAAGGATGCCTCTGTATCGCTGGCTATGTCGGTTGAGTGCAAAGGAATGTGACGAGTGTTGCGGTTATTGGCACATTCTACTCACTTTGTAAGTGAAAAGGTATCTTTGACGACGCAGGCACAAAGACTTGTCGGTCACATTTGCGGCATTGTGCCACTGGCTCTTTGTCTGGCAACCACGCCTTTGCCATGTATTTAAGGTGACCTTTCTCGTCCATCTCCTTTCATTGGCATCTTCGCTTCTACCATCCATGGAATTCCTTGACTGCGACGACTATCTTTTGCAATCGTGCTTCTATCCTAACCCAGAACTCTGCCAGCTCCTCGCCGAGAAGATGGAAGAAATACAACGCCTGGCTCTAGGAAGCTTCGCGGACATAGCTTACGAGCAAAAGATGAAGTCATTTGCCGACGAGGCTCCGGCCCAGATGATGAAGCAGCACAAATCGCCGTTCGACTCCAGAGCGAACGTGCCCGTGGCGAGAAGCGGCAAAGCGCAACTTAGGCTCAGACTCGGCGATTCCGATGACTCTAGTACTGGCTCTAGTACCGTCGGGTACTGTGAACCTCTCCCAAGCCTTGCGCCTATACTGTATCCAACCCAGAATTCCAAACCCTTCAATCACCCCGGCTGCTTCATGTATTATCATACTATCGCCTCTACAACCTCCAGCGAAACAATAATTGCCCGAGAGACCCTGTCTCCTCAGGATGGTCGCGTGGTTTGCATGAAGGTATTCAGGAAGAAGTATCTTCTTGAACGTAACCTAGTGGCCTACCCTATTCGGGAACTTCTTGCCTATAAGCAGCTGGCTTATGCTCCCAAACATGACGGCGACGCCTTCGTGATGAAACTAGAAGGGTGCATGCAGGACAAGAACCGTCTTTTCTTCGCTATGGTGAGCGGCTCAAATATATATCTGCTTGCTATATTGACTGGCAGCTATAGCAATTAATGCAATGTGACTTATCAAACGTTTTGCGCGGAGAGGCGCCTCACAGACCTATACAAGCTCAGCGGTGGATCGCTCAAATTGTGTGGATAGATTCTTTTTGGTATGATTATCACTGACCCCCGTGTAGTCCACGGGAATCACAGCGATTCATGCCGCAGGTCTCATTCACAGAGATATCAAACCGGCGAACATTCTCTTGGACACACGAGATAACGTCAAGATTACTGATTTCGGCTCTTCATATATAGACGCCAATGGGCACCCCGTGAATCCCAACACCTCGTATAGCCACCATGTAGCGGGCACCCGAGGTTATATGGCGCCAGAGATGATCTACTGCCAAGGGCCGCCGCAGAAATACGGTCTCCAAGTCGATTACTGGAGCCTAGGATGTGTGGCATTCCAACTCGAAATGGGCTCGCCCAAGGTTCCGTTTTCCTGTACTTCCTTTCTGTCTTCTCGTTAACTCCGTCTCTTACATAGTCGCCGTTCCCTACTTGCAAAGACCTCGATCGCTATTTGGCCTGGGATTCGGACCTACTCGCCGGGCGTTCCTACTTTTCTTACGCGGGGATGGACGATGATGCTGGGACTGTGATAGCTGGGGTGAATACAAGTATCTGCTTGCAACAATCACCCAATCCTAACGGTTACAATGAATAGTTATTGCATCCGGATCCCAGCCATCGGTACAATGTAACGGACCTTTTGAACCAACCTTACTTTCACAACATACAAGGGTCAGTTAAATTTTCCATCATATCAAAGCCCGGGCCTCATATCTATTCACAGTATATCTTATTTTGTCGACATCGAAAACAAAGGTATGTATTCCTTCATCCGGCGTTTAGTATACTCCATCCTTAGTACTTACAACATGGTTTATTCCAGCCCGTGCTCGACCGTCAATTCCGCTCCATCACGACTTCGACGAATACTACCACGAGGCGTTGGTCCCCCCAGAACTTTTCCAACCGCAGTGGGAAAGCACCGACCAAGGACAGAGGTCCGGTCAATACCCATTTGAGTATTTCGGTTGGGTGCATCCTCAGGGACTGTGGTCTCACGCACGAAGCCCTTTCCACACTAATGGCTGAAATTTCAATGAACGCGGAGATTGTCTGAACTTTGGACGTTAATTAATATATTTCTCAGTGGAATCCTCCGGGATCGAAGAGATCCCTACCTATTGGAAGGATCATCATTTCAACCGTGCTTCCTTGTAATTAGCGCGTTAGGTCACTGGGGGTCAATTGGTACAACTACACTTCCATAATCGCCCTTGTAATTTACACGTACGGTCGTATGTGCAGGCAAATGCGCGCACATCTCCTGACAGAAGCTGTCTACGCCGCCGTCACACAAAAGACCGTCCAATTGTTGATAGGAATAGGAAGAGTACATGGATAGTAGCCTATGGCGGCTTCTTGATTCGTTTTTGTCAGACTCGATCATCGTGCCCGGAGTCGAATCCACGTCCCTGGTGGCGACGATTCGTTATGATTATGCCTTCTTAATTATCAAGTCGTAAAAGCGCCGTCAAGTGAATGCAAACTTAATTTTAGAGAAGACTGGCAAGGGCTAGCCGCTAGCGTTCAATACGATTCTTTCATTATGCTGAAGTAGCGCATGGCAAAGGCTATCAGAAAATCGAAGCAAGGCTCCATTTGAATACAGATATGAAATCAATTCATACGAACTTGTGCCCTATTGTGCCCGATGCCCGGTCTTTATTAAGTTGGGCGCGGACGCCACACCGATGACACGGTGACGAAAGCGCGAGATGATCGATGTCGATGAGGCACAAGGAACAGGGTGAGAATTCGGAATCAAATCCAATCGCTCTTAAGTGGAACGTTGCCATCCGCTATTAAGTTCCATGAGCCTATGTACATGTACACGTTCATTGAACTTACTGGCATCGAGGCTGAGATTGACGTTGAAGCTCGAAATATGGTGAGTCGAATTCCAACAGGAAAGTTCAAGAGCACATGGCTTCCAGGGATTTGCTAGGGAAGTGGCCCTCATCGTGATGGGCCTTCTTTCATGAAAAAAAGTGGGGGATTTGATGATGCGCTCGACCAATGGTCAACGCTGACTCAATGACTCAGCGTGCCAATGTCTGGAAAGTTTGAGATGTCCGTGGCGATTGTCATTGGCTCATCGGTGCGTCGCTTGTGAGCACTGTTATTGGTTTAAGTCGTCGACTAGGCGGTAAATACCAATCAACATGTGTCTTCATGTCGGAATCGGTGGAAGTTCTGAAGAAGGAAGTCTGAAGGGTTCAAACTTGACGTTGGCCCCAGGGTAAAAATAGGGAATCGATGTCGATGTCGTTTTACGTTTAGAGTCAACATACACTTACAGTGAAAGACGTGAAGAGTATGAGCGCAAGACTGAGCGTGTTGCCTTAGGTACGTTCGTGGCCTCCAGGATAGACGATCAAGAAAACTTCTAAGTTCCATGGTAGTTATTGCCAGATGTTTGCGCAATGTTCGTACCTGCAAATGTTACCATTAGAGTGAATATGACCACACGCACTGGTATCTGTGGGAGTTCGGCGTATTCTTGCAGCCAGAAGGCCACGGAGGATACAATGTGCCTATGATTAAGTAAATCAGTTCGGAATGAACGTAGGACGTTAGGCCATTGTCGTAATTTGTGTAGCCGCTGAGAAAGGTTGATGAGGTGTTAGAAAGGAGGGGATACATTGAGTAGTCGAAGCATGTGGATAGCATACCTCTGGATCATCGGCATGATACACTGGAATGAAATCGGTTCAAGTATGAGAATCGCTTGACAAAGCGCTGGTGCCGCCAAAGGAAAGGCGAAATCTGTCAAGAAGAGAGGTCATGTGGAGAAGGGTATCATTTCATCGTTGTTGGACCAAGACTTAGGACTCAGATGTCAAGTTTGAATACGGTACGGTACGCGGGCCGTTTGACGTGTTCTCGCTGGTGTAATTGTTGTCTAAAGCCACATTTGAGTCTTGCTTGCACCCTACATCTGGATGACGGGAGTGGTCTTCACGGGCATCAAGTCAATCAGATCTGTCACTTGACTTGACGTTGAAGGTATCGCGTCTTGCAGGGCCTCAAAAGTTGAAGACAATTAGACCATCGGTTCGTCAGAGGTATTTGTAAACCACTCACACTTCCCGTCACCCCACCCTATCTCCACAAGAATATAGATTATAAAGTTTATTTGTCGTTTTTGCGCGAAGTAAGGTAAATAGGCGAGCGGATGAGTACAGCAACATGCTTGCTTGCAACGCACGAATAACTAGCAAAGGGACATACGGTTAAATAGCAGTGCAGATGGTAGTGATTGAAGAGACGAATAGACGAGATCGAGAAAGGATAAAGAGCGACTGATGCTGTGAAGCAACGAAAAGGCAAAAGCCTATAGACAGGAAGGATGAGGCAAGGGGCGACGATACAGGAAATGAAGGTGGAGATGCTTATGCAACAGAATCCGCACGGAAGAAGCACCGATAATCCGCAAGCACCCTGTGCTCATAAGTAATATGTACAGTTTACGAACCAGGGGTAGTGTGGTACATCGGAAATGACTTGCGTGATCGAGTGAGGGGGAGGGGGTTGATGGTGTCTGAGTCATGATGCGATGCGATTGCAGTAAAGAGCGGTAAAAGATTCAGTCTTGATCCAAAATAAAGCGATAAATGTATAGCACAGGAACAATGCGATGCTATCCTAGGAAGAATGCGAAGGGTCAGTGAAGGTTACGTTGGCGACGCCTTGCCCTCATCACGCTCTAGTACCTGAGCGATTGAAGGAGGTCTGGTTTTCTTGAGGTTGGCTGCATAGGCTGCAGCGGGTGTCAGTGATGGCGTGCGTTTTGCCGCTGGCTTGGGAGTGGCCATGGCTTGCTGATGGTGTGATTGAAGAATCGAAGGCAGCGCAGCTTTGGGCGGGAGAGAGGGTGGTGGTGTTTCCGGTATTGACGACAGACTTGATGATATTGTGCTGGGAGCGATAGAACTCGCTGGTAGAAGGGAGGATGAGGAGGAAATAGTAGATGATAAAGAGAAGGTGGATGATGTCGATGCACGTTTATTGACTATTGTAGAGAAGTCAGCGGCCAAGGATTTGGTGCTTGGTATACATCGTGTCGAAGTTGAGCGAACAGCAGCGGCTTTAGGAGAAGGCTGTGATGTGCCCAGCGCCGTCTTGTTCCTTCTCAGCGAGGGTGGAAGGATTGGGATGGTCGAAGCGTCGACTTCCGAATCACTTGTCATAGCTCCCCGACCGCCATCACTCTGTGTACCACTAGCGATGATACGCCGAGTCCGAATATGGGTCTTCTCCGTATCAGATAGTGACGCGTTAGGAGAGTTAGCCAGAGGACTCGAGCGAGCCGAAGTGATGCGCGGGGAGCCTGTTCGAGGTGAACCGGCGGCACCCCATGGTGCCCCCCCGCCACGATGCACGAGATAAGTCAACCCTCTGATCTCTTGATCTTTGCGTGCGGATTCACGCTCAAGTGTCTCGATCTTATCCCGCATCTCATTCCGTTCGGCCTCGTGCTGGTCTGATATGCGTTTAAGATAGTTCATGAGTTCGTCCATTCGGAGGTTCTGCGACACGAGGACCTGCTTGAGTTGATCTGGAGTAGCTCGATCCAGGTTCTCAATATCTGAGCGCTCCCAATCGCTTTTCTCCGAGTCAGTTGCGAGGTGATCGTGCTTGAGCGATTTGAGATATGGAGATGCGGGGGACGCGAATGATGATGGCGGGGGCTTGTTGACGGGAATGGGAGAAGATGGAAGAGAAGGGACGGATGGTATTGGAGATGTGAGTGTAGGTGGAGAAGGGATGGTATTCGCACGCGTACGGCGCGAGAGGAAGGCCGCCGACTGTCCCGAAGAAACTGATGAAATGGAAGAGACAGATTTACGCGAGGGCGCTGTAGTGAGCGTAGGAATACTGGGAAGGGCGGCATTTGGAGGAGGGGTAGGCGCCGCCGATGGGGGAGGAGAGGGGAGAGACGAGTGTGGCGGTGAAGGGAGAGGTATGTTGGGCGGCGCGCCATTAGGACGACTACCAGAGGCAGAGCGAGCGCGTCCTGTCCTAGCCGTAATTGTTCCCTTCTCCATATTTTGCGTGGATATCCTCGCTACGGAAGGGCGTCTTTCTGATGGAGTACCCGGCATCATGGGAGGAACTGGAAACGGCCGCTCTTTGTCAATAACTGAGTCCTCCGACATCCTCAAGTCCAGTATCGCACTCGTCCCGCTCGCCGAATCATTCTTCTGGTGCTGTCGACCTGCACTCTTGACAGATGATCGACTTCCTGGTCTGACAGGCGTGTCGTCCGGTGTCCCAGACGGCTCAGAATCCCCAGTAGGAAGGCTGCTTCTCGGGCTAGTGGATAAACTGGAACTTGCCGTATTTCGCTCATCACTATCCCGACCAGGGGGAGTTGAACTCGACGAGTCGGTCTTCCTCCGTGGGCGTGTAAAGAGGTCGGCGTACCTGCTGAGATCATCTGGTGGGGAAATCGATACCGTAAACGTGGGTTGCTGACCCTCTTGTTGTGATTGTGATGGCCGGGGAGTAGTGGATCGTATTCCATTCTCGCTAGCACCAGATGAAGTCGATTCAAAGGAGCGACCACGAGGGGATACTTTGGGAGGCGGGTGCAGTGTCCGATCGTGAGTCGATGGTGTTTCCGTCGGAGCCCTCTGGCGTAGTTTTGAGGGGGAAGATGAGATTTTCCGTGAAGATGAGACATCCGATTTGCGTGGTCGCGAGGGAGTGAAATGAGCGGCGAACTTGGAGCTAAGGCTCTGTTGGGAACCATCTCTTGACTTGGTTGGTCGCAGTCTACAACCCCATCAATTCTGAGCGATGAGCGTGAGAGTTGACATGAGCACTCACATCGAGTCTGAATGTGTCTGATGCGTTGCTGTATCGTGCGCGGTCTCGTGCCCCCCCACATCACGCTCACGCGCAGCATTCGCGCTCGCCTCCTCTACGTTCGACTTCTTCCGTGATCGACCAAGAAATGGTAGTTTGCTGCTGAACTTTTTCGCGGCTGACTGAGAGTGTGTCGAAGAAGTAGAAGCTTCCATGATGTTGGACACGTCGAATGGTTCGCGATGATGGTTGTCGTTCGCGTCATGCTGCGCGAAGAGTATGTTCGAAGGCTGCGCTGATCCATGACTTGACCCCCCGCGAAAAAAATCGGAAAAGTCGGTGGTTTTCGTTCGAAGACGACGCGCGGGGGAGAGGCCTGACATACGTAAAACCGTGTATAATCGTCAAATTGAATTTCCTGAGGCTTGCGGTTCGATGTGGGGGACCTGCGAGGGGAAGCAGGGAGAAAAGGGCCTTGGAAACAAAGCTATAGTTTGGCAGCGAATGCCGTTACTGGGCGTTTAGCAGAAGCCTGAGTGACAGGCAGGAGAGACCATGCTTACCTGACTGACCGCTGCTTCTCGCCACGGTTGAGTAGACTCTAGTCGTGGACGCGGTGAGGAAGAGAAAGCAAAAGGCTCAGAAAAAGAAACGATGAAACGTCTAGGTCGTTGGCGAGATCTGGGGAGCCATGCTTATCCAGATACGCGCAAACCCAGAATATTTCGCTGGAACAGCTACAAACGCAGGGTCGCGTCCTGATTTCTTCCCACACCTATTATTTCGGCCCAACACCTTGGCTGCATCGGCTTCCTGGGAAAAAGCACATCTCACAAATGAACTTTTCAGGTTGCACAATAAGCAAAGGCCCCTCGACGGTCGTATTGGAGTGTCACAACAGACGATGATCCCCTTACCGCTGGGACCTACCTGGCTCGCACGGAGCGGAAGCAGTTGTCTGGACTTCCCCGACGGCCATGAGCCTCTCAACTCACCCACCGTACGCCCACCCAATCGAGCGGTTACGATGCCATTCATTCCAATGTCGCCGTGCTTGGCACCAACTGAAATCGGGCATGTTTTGACTGCGAGTACTTCCGTATTTCGCATCTGGCTCGTCCAGCGCCATCCAAGACAACAGAACAATAGGGCATGGGCAAATCAGGTCGTCTTCTGAGCATCTGGTGATCACCCATTTCTACTTTATAGGAGGAAGTGGAAGGCGAAAAGAGGAAATAAGGTTACATACGGTCAGGGTCCTTCCGTAACAAGCTACATGCAGCGGGGTTGCAAGGGTCTTCCGGCACTGCTGTTCCGGCTGTGTATCATCGACGTCGGCCTTTCGGCCATCTATCGGGTTCTCAATCCAATCGCGGTCATTTCGAGCTTCCTTCTCAACGGTTTGCCCGAGCTCGATAGGGTGGTGGAGTCACCAGCGTTGACCTAGTGCTTAGCATTTGACTTAAATTGCACGTTTCCTTTGTCTGCAAAGGCTAATGAGAAGTAAGGCACTACATGTGGTTTACTTCAACATAGGTTTAGCAGCTTCACACACCGTGTTAAGCTGGAAGGCTTCTAGATGCTGCTTCCTTTTTCTTGAAGTGGAGTTGTATTCTTTATGTCCATATGCTGCATGATGACGCGCTTTACCAACTCCACTTCAGGTCGTTCTACGTCGATGATCCTCTTTTCTTTTGATGATAGCGCACGAAACTCCTCAGGGAGAACGTCACGCTCGAAATTGAATTGCGCTGACTGTTCCAGGGCCCGGGATACCGCCTCGGAGAATTTCGCTGGATGGGCCGTAGAGAGAATGATTTGCCGAGTATTCGCGGAGCTGCAGAATGTCTAGATGAACGATTGCGCATAACATGCGAAGAAGTACCTACTTTTCTGGGGCGACGATCTGCGCAGCGGCCAAACCGATGGCGGTATGCGGATCCGCGATATAAGATGGGGTCCCTTCAAAATATGATTTGATAGTTTTGAGCGTCTAGGAGAGTGTTATCGTCAGCATGTGCAACATGGCGATGCACGGAAGATATCTACACACCAAATCATCGGTCACTTTCTCGGCAACAAAGTCTCTCCGTGCGGCGGCCAGAACAGCGGGTGGGACCTCCATACGGCCATCTTGCTTGACCTTTCTCATCCAGTCATCAACCATAGCACATGCGTGCTGTCTTCTATCTTTTTCATTGGAGCCTTCGGCCGATTCGTTCGCAAGGTACCAAAGCAAGCGTTCGAAATTACTTGAAACAAGGATGTCCATTGCGGGACTGTAAGTCTCTTTCACGCCGCCAGAAGTTTGCTTCCCATCGGAGGCACCGTTCGCAGGGGTCGTGGGGTCAGAAGCATCGACTATCGCCGTCGAGTCAATCTTCTCGTATCTTCCGCTCTTCCAGAATCTTGCAAGAATGTCGTTAGCGTTTGTTGCAACGACGAGTTTACCCATAGGTAAGCCCATTTGCTTGGCATAGTAACCAGCGAGGATGTCTCCAAAATTCCCAGTCGGCACGACGTATTGAATTTCGAAATCGGTGGTTTCTGTGAGTTGGGAATGGATGTGGAAGTAGGCGAGGAAATAGTATACTGTCTGAGCCAGAATGCGAGCCCAGTTGATTGAGTTCACTGCTCCTAGGCGATATGCATCGTTGAACACCTTATCGGCGAACAGTGCCTTAACTATGTCCTAAACAATGGCAATCAGAGACGATACTTCCATCCATCAGTAATCCGAATGTTACCTGGCAGTCATCAAAGGTACCCTTGACGGCAATGTTATGTACGTTGGCATCGGTGACAGTGGTCATCTGTGCCTCCTGTATAGGAGATACTCGGCCCTTCGGGTGTAAAATAAAGATAGATATGTTGGCTTTGTTCCGCAGTCCGTATATCGCAGCGCTAGGATGCTATGTTGAAACAACATTCGAAGCTAAGGAACAGGAACTCACCTTCCAGTGTCACCGCTCGTCGCACCGACAACCGTCAATTGCTCTGGTTTAGCCCCTTGCCCCTTTTGCGCGTTCCGTCGAAGTAGGAAAAACTCAAAGAGATTGCCCAACAGCTGAAGAGCCACATCTTTGAACGCATATGTCGGCCCGTGGAATAGCTCTAGTATGTAAGTAGCGCTGCCGAGTTGCTTCAGCGGTGTCACGTCGGGATGTCGGAACGTGCTGTATGATTTCTCGACAAGCGATTTCAGCTCGGCTTGCGATATTTCCTCTGAGGAAATGAACAGAGAGAGAACCGCCACTGATAGCTCCTGGAAAGTGTAGGATTTCCATTCTGATCTCCAGTTGGCGGGAAGTTGTGGGATGCGTTCTGGGATGTACAGGCCACCATTCGGCGCCAATCCTGTTAATACAGCCTATTGGTCGCCATTATTGTCGGAAATATGTAGCAAGTTCAATCGAAATTGACCTCTTCGAAGGAAAGCGTGTCGCCCCCTCCCCGAGTCGAGAAATATCTCATTGCTGGCACGAAGTGATGGCGATGAATTACGAGTCACGCAGATTCTGCTGCCAGACTTGGCGCGAATTGTATGCTTGTTTGGCTACACCGACAGATGCAAACCGAGATTCATGCTTGGATCCCGAACATGGACCGAACGTTGACCCAGTGTCACCTCCCCGCCATTAGTATGTAGAGAAGAAGAATGGTCGGCAGCAAAAGAATCTGCGTTTCAGCAATTCCTCACACAGCCGCCAATAGTCCATCCTGTCACTACCCGAGTACAACGGGTTGCCTGAAAGCATCACCTAGTATTTTACGTGATGCCAGTGAGTATTACTCCAGAGGTCCGAACTCGCTGTGTGCATTTGTACCGTAACTGTATCAACGAGACAGCGTTGGTATTTATCAAGGCTGGTGTGTGAACCGGACCCCGGGGGTTGACGTTGACACAGTCCCCGAAACCGTATTGGGCTTCGAACATTCCGCAGTTGATCGCAAGTTGAAACGGTTAGATTTAGTCGCCATCCAGTAAATATCGTTCTCTAAGATAAAGCGTCATATTACGATGATTATGAAGTATATATGTTACCACGACAGCTACGGTATCATTATTAGCCTGGCTAGTAATCTAAGATTCACTGTTGCGCAAGACCAGGAAATAGAGAAGGATCGATGCTGGCTGTGAACGTATCCAGTGCGCGAGCCAATGGGGCGTAGATCGTATGGCCTCCCTCCATATAGGCTGAGAGGACGGATGGAAACGCCTGAAAAGGAGAGAACGGGTCATCATTGATGATATGACTGAGCGAGTTGTTACGGCTTACATTATGGCCTGACCCCTGCAACCAGCCTAGGATCTCCATGCAGTCGGTCTGAAGCCTAGCCCAGATCGCAAGACACAAGCCCAGCATTGCTTGAACAGCAACCATCTGATTACTGACCAGCGACGAAATGGCTGCCCTCGAGGTGGACACCGTGTCAGTCTTGCGCAGTTGCATTTGGACGTTGTGGTCGGCGTGAGCGAACTCGTTTTGGAGACCTGACAATGGAGAGGTTAAACACGGAGCCACCCAGATGGGAACGCTGAGACAGACGATCAATGTTATCGTATTCTTTGCTCACGGCGGTAGCATCGGTATTGGTGAGTGTCTGAAGAAGACAGGACCCAAATTAAGCAGTGAAACGGAGGAAAGTATGTAAATCCCTACGCACAAGCCTGTGGCGAGAACCCTTGGATTTGCCAGTCCTACCAGAAGACATAACCATTCTGAACGTCGAGAATACTAAGAAGGCAATTTCAATGCCAACTAGTCGCCCAACCTAGAAGTAAATGTCAAAAATGACGTGAAGAAGCAAAATGGAAGCTTCTTACTCCTATGTACAGTCTAGGCAACCAAATCGCTTAGTACGAACAGCCAGCAAGTTAAAAATTTCGCTCACTGTTTAACCCGTGCGTCAAGTTGACCGATCTTCTGTGCTACTTCTTGCAATTCGCTCTGCCCTGAGGTCATTCGACTAGCAGCAAACCTTGCAAAGTTCGAATGAAACGCGTTTAGGTTCGAATTGAGCATTAGCATGCCCTCGGTCAGCGATCGCGTTTGCGCAGCGTGATCTGACGAAACCTGATAGAAACGCGTCAGACAATGCGCCAAAAGGAAGTACCATACATACTCCAATGAACGACTGTAACACTTGGAGCTTCTCCTGATGATTATGACTCGATCCGCCGTTCAGATTGCGCGTTGCCAACGGCAGCACGAGGGAAACAAACACTAGTCGTTGGGAAGGGTAAGATACGCTGAACTTATGGGATTCATCTGATGAAACGACTAACTTGTGAGACGACTGGAAATCAGCCCTGCATTGTTGCGGAATTGCCAAATTTGTTGGCGAAAGTTCTAATATTCAATCATTTCTGGGAGTCAGTACTACCCTGGCCACGATGAAACCAGGGTCCACTCACCTGGCTCAAAGCGGTCCAGTGAGGGAGCATCGGTGCAGTAAGGCCTTGCATATCGATGGTGTGGAGGTGGGCTGAGACGGTGTCGAACTCGTGGATCATCTTCGCGATCGATTTTGCTAGCTTCTGAGACGCATCCCCGACGTCGGTTAGTGTCTCCTGGCTGTTCAGGATGTTCACGGCTTCGAAGTATGACAGCGACATGAGAAATGAGAGAAATGAGCTAAAAAATCTAGGTAGAACGAGGAAGTCGAAGAAGATGTTAACAATGTAGCAGTATTCAGCGGCCGGGTTCAAGTTTTATACCTTGTCTCCATCCTCCATGGAGAGACGAAGTAGTGAAGGCCGGTTTGTCTGGAAAAACCAAATGTAGTCGAGGGGTCGAAATGTAATGCAGTGTCTAGCGTCTTGATGTGGCAGAGATCTCAGCTGCCAGTGGATGAAACCTCGAATTCAGTAGACGTCAAGAATCCAGTTGATTCCCAGTAAATGCTGTTGGCAAGACGTGTTGCATCGTCAAATTAGGTTGCGAGATCGTCTCTGAATCGGGCCAGAGGCTAGACTTCCGCGAATCAACTTGCACTGTAGGTCGTACATTCTCTGTTTATGCAATGATTTCGGGTCGCTATGTGTACGCGAATAGTTTGAGGTCCCGGTTCCAAGGCTCTTATGACCGACGACGTCGGAGGATGCTGTCCGCGCTTGGGACGATACCATGACGGTGTCAGTGGAGCCTTACTGTTGTTTTGACCATTCTGAGGATTGAGTAGTCGTCCTCGCTTTCAAAGTTGCCTGAACTAGAGCATGATCAGACGGCGAAATCGACTCATGCTTCCCGGAGGTGGAGGTCACGGAGATCTAACTAATGCGGGGGGAGTGGCTTCGTAGCCCTTTGAAGGTGTTCCTGGCCGTGAGAGGGACTACCGGGGACTACCCGCCCAGATTTCCAGAGCGCTTAGTAGTCTTCAATTTGTGATACGTTCCTAGCTGTAATCAACGATCAGCCGTGAGGTCTACCCATTTTGTACGAAATCCGTGAAAAGCCTGGCGTCAATCATAGTAGAGACACATTCCATATAAAGTGTACTGCTAATCAATCATGCTGTCCAGTATCGGGCGACGGCACTCAGCCACTTCATCCTACTTTGTACATTTGTCTTTTAATTCATGGCAATATTGTTTCAGTGTAGGATGGACGTCGAGAGACAGTCGATATCATTGATGAATCCGGTGGTAGATGGAGCGATCTGTCAAGGTCACTGTTGATACCGAAGTACCTGGCGGAGCCGACGTCCAAGGCCCTCAAAACACTCGCAACTATATGGGTAATTCGTCTGGCCCACATGCGGGACCTGGGACATTGGGAGTGAATACACGGTAGCTGCAGAGAGTGGATTAATCACCTTGTGTGCGTCTGACGATATCTACATCAAAATAGCAGATTCGTCGCGTTCATCCACATCCGTTAGTACCTCAGTTCCGAAGTCCTAGCGGAGATGACTTTAGCGGGGGCGACTTACATTGAAAGCGATCAAGGCAATGCAGCATAATGGAAATCTGGCCATTCTTGACTTCGAGGCATCCAAAAATGGGCCTTTCGGGATAACGCCGTCTCCCTATAAAGCAAGATTCGGCTATCGAAGAATTGAACTACGTGTTTGCGATTGACTTGTTTCTGACGAACGGCGCCAACGCTGACATCAATGGCAGAGTCGATGGAACCAAAAGGTTTCCGACGGACCTGCATTAGTAGTCAGTCACTGGCGGCTTTGGCACATCACTGCGGAAGGTAAAACGAAGACTGTCGCACTGGAATAGAAAATTGAACTGTACCGAAGTCCACTCCACCGTCACTTCAGGATTTCGTGCGTTGATATTAAATGCCTGTGGTCATTGGAATCAAAACTGTGTGGGCGAAGTTCAACGTCGAGAAGGGGTTGTGCTCGAGTCACTGTGACATTGTGACTCAGGGATGTGACCGAGGGCACGCGCGCCTGAGCAGCAACAAGTCGCGACGCGCCACCATCTTGCCTTCATGGCCGAAGACTCACCGGCACCGCGACGTTCGCAGAGGGAACGCAAACTAGCCCAGCACTTTACGTCCGGTATGCTCTGTGTCTGGTCTACCTGAGTTTGGCTCATCACATCTATAGTTGATAGTGCTCTCAGTAAGGGAAAACGCAAACGAGACGACAGCGAAACCGAGGACGAGGGGCTAGATGAACGCGACGTGCATGCATCAGAGGATGAGGGGGATGACGAGGACGACGAACCAGGTCCTAAGAGCAAGCGAAAGCCTCGCAGGAGCAAGACGAAGTCACCAGTGAAACCCAAAGGCCCGCCACCAGCGAAGAAACCACGAGCCGCGAAGCAGCCTGCGCCTAAATCCGACAAGCCTGCTACGCGTAGGGGGAGGAAGCCTAAGAACGCAACAACTGGCGCGTTTAATGCCGCCGAGGTCGCGAAGGACACGAAAATCTCGGACGACAATCCCCTATTTAGTGTGTGCAGCATTCGTGTTAAAGTTGTCGACTGACCTTTGTCACAGATGCTATCATGAACCCGTCGGCAGCACTGCAGTCCACGGCGGAAGACTTACTGCAAACGCTGACCGAAACGCCAGGAGCCGCGCAAGCTGAATTAGTCAATCTCATTCTACGAGCCTGCGGTTGCAATGATTCTGTCGATGCAGACGAAGCTCTCGACTATGACGGTGTCGTCGACGCGCTTGACAATTTCACTGAACTTCTAAAGCAGGTAGAAATGCGTTTTTACACCGTATTGATCGTTGCTCACTCCTCCTTAGGACAATTCACCAGTCTATCCACTCACGTCCAAGCTACCCATCTTCAAGAAGTTCCGCAAGTCTCTTAGTGAATTTTTAGGACGGTTGATATCCTCCTCGGCATCACTGGGTCACCTCTATACCACCGATTTGATGCCAACACTCCAGACTTGGGTGATTGCCATGTCTTCATCTCAAATCCGTAGCTTCCGCCATACCGCGACGGTTGTCGCTCTGGAAGTTGAGACGGCTTTGTGCGAGGTTGCTGCTAAGGTTGAGAAGGAAGCTGAAGTCATAGGACGGCAGCGGGAGGGAGAGAAGAAGCGAAAAGCCAATAATAAAGGTACCGGGGCTAAAGACAAGCAGCTTGAGGGGAAAGCGGCGGAGGTCAGAGAGCGGCGAACGAAGGTAGCAGAGTATCTGAAGGAGTTTGTTGACGGGTGAGTGCCCCTGCGCATGGCTCCGCCGTTGATGTCATAACGATCTTCAATAGCGTCTTCGTTCACCGATATCGCGACCTAGATCCTAATATCCGTGCCGAGTGTGTTCACGCCATTGGTCTTTGGTTCAAGAAGTTTCCCGCCCATTATTTGGACGGATCCTACCTCCGATATGTTGGCTGGGTTCTTTCTGACTCAACGACCCAAGTCCGCCTGGAAGCTGTGCGAGCTCTTATTGGTGTCTACGAGCAAACCGACTACATTGGCTCATTAAACCACTTCACCGAACGCTTCAAGCCTCGGCTGGTCGAAATGGCTACCAGCGACACCGAGCTTTCCGTAAGGGTAGCAGTGATCCAAGTGCTCGAATCAATGGATGATAATTCGCTTCTGGAAGACGAAGAACGAGAGAAGCTGTGCCTGCTTATATATGATCAAGAACCAAAAATCCGAAGAGCTGTGAGCGGCTTTGTCAAGAGTATGTGGGATGAGACGGCGGAGGAGCGTCTGGTGGGCCGAAGCAAGTCAAGCAAGAACGACAAGGCACGTGCTGGTGTTAAAGCCCTAGCTATGCTTCTGGTCAAGTGGGGCAGCGTAATTGACAGGTCTCCTGGCGGACTGGACGATGGCGAGGGAGACTCAGAAGATACTGCTAACGCGCAAGCTGGGCGCAAGGAGTTGACGGCTTTGGCTGTTGCAGACTCTACTGGGCGGGTAGCATTGGCAGTGGAGGCACTGTGGGATGAGTTGGAACCTGTCAGTGACTGGGAGGGGTTGCTGGACGTGCTTTTATTGGATCATTCTGCCACGGGCGAAGATAACTCGCAGACGTCTCACGGCGGCCGTGCTGACGGTACTGCTGACGGCTCGGAAGCATCTGTTGATGAGGCCTGGCGGCTGGACGACGTTGAAGAAGGCATCTTGTTGGAGGTCCTGGTCGCTGCCCTGCAACGGGCTAAGAGGGTGGCAGCGGGAGGCAAAAAGGTACGTCCTACGAAGTTGGCGGATCGCGATCATGGCATTTACATTGCGATCAGGGTGAAGAAGAAACCGTCACGAACGACATAACCCGCGCGTTGATCAAAGGGCTACCTCGCCTCTTCATCAAGCATCAAACGGATTCCAAACGGATCGCGGCTGTCCTCTTGATTCCTCAACTCATGAACCTTGATCTGTACCTAGAGATGCGAATGATTGCTGTGCGTACATTTTTTGACGTGGCTAGGACACCGATGCTGATCACAACATCCGTTCTATTCTTAGGGCTATGCAAGTTTGTGGGACGACGTCACCAAACAGTTTTTATCACATTCCTCGCTACCCGTCCTGACACATGCAGTTTCTACGATACTCACATTCCTGGCCGCAACGAGTCTTTCAAATACAAATAGTACAAAGATCCTGGAGTTGGAGGACGAGTTGTCGTCGCTTCTAAGGGATGCCGTTGCTGGGAGGGACGAGATCGAGGTGACGTCCTTTAGCGAAGACGAAGTGTTGTCGCTAGGAGCCTTGTGCACCCGACTCGCCGTACTGTCTGGTAATCGTGACCTAACGGCATGGACAGAGGAAGATGAAGGCGGGAAGCAGTCCAGTGTCTGGGACATCATCAGTGCTATCTCGGAGCGAGGCAGACTCGGATACAAGGAAGAAGAGACCGTACGTCAAGACGTTCTTTATTTCAACAGTCTCGTCTGACGGTGTTCTAGATGGTCAAGCAAGCCCTACGATTCCTGTCTTTCCATATTATCTGGAAGGCCAAGGAACTTCCGACCTCTGCTGAACCCTCGCCCGATGAGATACAGTACAAGGATAAACTGTCCGCGCAGAGGGAATCTTTGCTAGAGAAGCTAACCGAATACGCAATTGGTACCCAGTCGAATACCGTCGAAAGCGTTAAGAGAGAGGCATTCCAGCATCTCCTTAATCTCCATGTTCTTTTTTCATCGTCTTTGACAGTCGACGCGGAAGGCTTACCACTACCCACGGCATCCCTACCCCTCACCCTAGAAGACGAAATTCAATATCGCTGCGCGGGCTTTGTCCAAGCCGAAATCGAGCGATACGCAGATATTTATGCAGAGCACAGACCCCGGGAAGACGAGGAAAGCTCGTCTGAACGAAGCGATGACGACCAAGCGGACCCCAAGGAACCGTCGAAACAAAAACGAGTGGCTTCCGAATCAAAAGAACCTGCAGCCGTTTCTCGCTCCCTCTTAGAGCAAGAGTATGCGTTCATCGATGTCATGTCGACCTTTCTACGGGCTATACGAGCGGGTGCGATACATGTTCGACATGGCGCGACGCTGCTAGCACATTATGGTCGGCTGGGCCCGTCATTTGACATATGTTCCCGGACGATTGTGGATGTCTTGCGCGAAGAGGGGATGGTGAAAGGGAACGGGGACCTGGTGGCCACTGTTATTATCCAAGCCTTACAGGAAGTGAGTGTTCTTCTTTTCGCTTACTTTTTGGGGACGGTATATTCAAGTCTTCACAGGCATTCACTCTAGTTCTCGAAGGCGTTGTGCGGGAGGAAACAAACGCTGTGGCTCTCGCAAAACTCCTCCTCTCGTGCTTCGTCATCCGCGGCAGCCAACTCTCCATTGTCCGGCGGCTAGACGGTCAATATGTGGTGCAAGTGCACAGCACGCTACTCACATGGATCACCAAGCGGATAGCCGTGTACGAGAGCAATAAGAATAAGAATGGTCTGCGCTCATCCATCACCTTCTTCCGAGTCTTGCTTCCTCTTCTCGGCGTGATAGAGAGTCGCGATGCTCTTAAAATGTCGGTGTATATATGTCTTGACGGAGGTCAACTAGCTGACGGATCAATTTCAGTAAAGCACATATGGACCAAGCCCTGGCTCAAGCAAAACTGGAGGCTTCCCCAAGCGCGCGCCTTTGGGAACCGCAGCGAGCTTATGAGAAGAGGTTGAGCACCGCGATGTCCAAAGACAAAGGTGAATGGTCTCATTTCTCCCTTTAGTTGTTGGAAGACTGACGTTCCTTCCGTAGCACCTGGTCCCAAGGGAAGACGAAGGAAAGCTGCCAATAAGGGGAAGGAGTCTGCGACTAGTGATGAAGGCGAGACTGAACCAGAGAAGGCACCAGACGACCACGATCACAACGAATCTGAAACACACCAGTCACCGGTCCTTCCGACAGGTCACCCAGAGCCTCCGGAAGAATCGCCCCGTGCTGATGGAGACCACGGTCCCACAACCCCCAGGGCGCGCCCTCGACTCCGTACAACCGCCAGAGATCCAACTTCGCCCCTCTCTGACTTTGACGAAATGACAACCCCAGTTTCTCGGAAACGGCCACGGTCAGAACATGGCTCAGGTAGTGAAACAGAGAGCATAACCAATCCCGTCGATGACGAACATTCGGCTTTGCCACCCCATGACCCACCGACACCTCCAGCGGAGGAGTTGCGTATCAAAAAACGAGTTCGTCACTAACTTAGACCTTGCATGCCTTTTTATTCTTAATACCGTGCTCTGTTGCTGCTTTGAGTTATTAATGTGTCCAGATATCAATGTTGTAATAACATTAACATAATACCCGACCCAACTTTTATCCACCTCGCTTTGCGTACGAACGAAGCAGTACAGTGATTGATTGGTCGATAGCTAATCCTCCCATTAGGAAGCAGGATGCTCTACGAAATTGTTTGAAGTTGATATCCCAGAGAATTTACCAGTATATGTATCATCATTACAGCGTTATCGAGAAAATGTCTTAGGGTTCATCTTTATCGACGACTGGTTCTCAAATTACGATGTTATATACTACCATGGGTTTCTAGATAACAGGAATTTTTACATAAATGAAAAACACTGTAAATACATGGGAACCTCTGTCCTCCGGCGTGGAATATGTGTTCTTTGAAAGCTCATAGGGGCTTAACGCTTAACCCCTATCCATTAACCCTGTCAAGGGTACGATCCGATTTCGTTCTCTGGATTCTCAACTCTTGCGTACTTTGCATCTACTATTATAGTTATATAGCCAATGTCAGATAGAATAATAATAACTAGTATTGATACAGAGGATATACTATGTGAATGATATGAAGTGAGTGTGGGTATGGATAATGTATCACACAATGCAACGAACGGATAAATGTCAGTTTTGGTCCGAGAGCATCCCGAGAGTGGCAAGCATGGCTTTGCGCTAATGTAAAGCGTCAGCTATGGTGATTCATTCGAGAGCTAGTCTTTGACTTACATCAGCAGTCATAGCGGTATAGACTTGATGCAAGCCGGTATGGTTGGGCATAGACGACCGACGAGTACCGGGCCCACCGCTGCTGGCATCGGAGTATCGCTGACGAGGATCTCCGGAAGGATAAAGCGTGGAGATGTTAAAATCGGGCGGCCGATCTGAGACAGAATGCGATCGACGTAGAGCCGTGTGTGTTTCCCGCAGAGTGATTCCTAGCATATCGTATAGTTCCTCTTGAGCGCGAACTAAAGCACGAGTCTCGGAAGTAGGAGTCACTCCGTTAGAGTACGCAGTCTATAAGCGAAAATTCAGTGATCTCGTCAACAGCGAGAATTTAGTGCGAGAACGTACTGATGATGTTCGAGTCGGTATATCAGTAACAATATCAAAGGGTTTGCGACGAGGAATCGGCGGCACCGGAGGAACCTCATTGGGGGACACAGCAGGAGCTGACACAGATGCAACACTGTTGCGCTGACCATTGCTACTGACAGACGAGCGTTGACTACGACGGAAGCTTGACGTAGATCGCAACCCAGCTTTAGAAGCCCGAATGCTAGACTTCCTCACTGCCATGACCTTGCTCGACCGACATCCAGCAGAATCAGGGACCGCACTGTCGATTCGGCCTGTAAGATCGTCGTAGTCGTTGGCAACTTCTTGTGCTTGTTTCCACGCCTCATCTCGCTCGGCCTGGAGAGTCTCGATCTGCTCTTTCAATGCTTTGTTTTCTTGCATCTGCTTGAGGAAGCTGGTGTTGAGTTTCCGAAGCGCCATGGCCAAGGCGCTGGACGAATGCACCTCGCACAACGACGTCAGTTGGCTGAGCTGCTCGTCAACGCTATCTAAGTCTTCGGCAAGTTCGTCGAGCTGCAAACAGGTGTCAGCCAATTCGTCCACGATGCGCAGGGTTGGCGCGGAGTACTCCACGACCGAGCCCTCGAAGTGCCCAGTAAGGGCATCTAGCAAACCCCGCCTCCTGCGAGACAGGAGTTTGTACTTTGTCCGAATCTCAGCTTGCTGAGTTTTGAGCCTCTCCATTTCCTGGCTAATATCGTTGTCAAGTGTCGCTAGCTGCAAAAGCCTGAAAGAAGACGCTTCAGCGGACTGCCGTATCGCCCTCGAGACTATCTGTTGCAGCTCCGCAGACGAGAACGTCCACTTCGCAGCCTCCAATGTGTACCCTCTCCACTTTGGAACTGGAGAACGGAATTTTGGGACTTGCGCGGAATATTGACGTTGATGGCCACTAGCTGTACCGGTATTGCCGATATTGGGAGCCGATGCATTTCGTTGTCTGACATCCCCACTGTTCGCAGTAAGATGCCCGACAACTTGTTGAGGACGGCGGGGTCCCATAGGAAGGGGAGGGCGGACTCTTGGGCGGCGAGGAACTGAGGACAGAGGGGTTCGTGGGTCGACTTCAGCAGCGATGTTTGAATTGGCGCTGTTAGGCGTATGGGTTAGATTAGAGAGCTGATCAGACACATCCACACTCGAGGAATGATCATGCGAGTTGGCGACGGTGGAATAGGGTGGAGGAGGAACAAATGAGGGTGACAATGGATGATCTAGATCTAATCTGCTCTGTCGTGATATAAATGGTGACGGCAAAGGGAGGGCTTTAGGAACAGAGGGCGAAGGGGTATATTGTACAGTGTATTGATGCGTAGATGAGCCGGGGGTATTGAGTAACAATGGTGGTGGTCGAACAACAGGTGGAAGCCTATGTACGGAGTGCAACGACTCGTAAGATGATGATGCACCAGAGTTGGAGTGGGGGGGCATGAAGGGGACCGTAGGACTGCGAGCAGGCGACGGGGGTGGAAGCTGTGGAGAAGAGTGGGAGTTATGGTTGTATAGGGTGGGCGAGGCGGGGTAAGCCGGAGAGACAGAACGAAGTGAAGATGTGTCTTGGAACCCTACATGTGACGGAGCGGGTGAAAGGTGTGGGGAGCCAGGATGGAGGCGTGGTGAGGCCGGGTGGTGCACGGAAGACCAGTCAGAGTGCTTGGAAGAAGGTGGATGTCGAGAGGAACTTGCAACGGAAAGGGGAGAAACAGAACGACTAGGCGCGGCGCTAGCCAAAGATGCTGGAGCACTCAGCTTGGGTGAGGGGGATCCACGGAAAGAGAACGAAGGCGTGACAGGAGGGGAACTAGCCGAGGCTGAGCGCTGAGGTGAGGGTAGTGGGAGGTCGAAAAGGGTGGGAAGTACAGGATCACCCACGCGGGGCTTCTGTAATCGGACGGGGGATGCATTAGGGATACGAGGAGAAAAGAGCTCATCATGAGTAATATCTGACGGTACGCGAGGGAGAGGTTGCTTCGCGATCGTTGGTGAGATGTCTTCCGGAAGTTGCCCCTCCATTGCTTCTGGCTCTTCGGTAACCATATGGTGGGTACCAGGCAGCACGGGACTTCCGACCGATTCAGTTTCCTCCTCCATTTCATCCAACGGTCGTTTCAATGACAATGGTCGACCTGCTGACGGAGGCTCCAATTGCAGAATAGGCTGCATTACCCGTTGCCCGTCTGGCGCCATCTCAACCTTGGCTGCGGGGACCGTCGCGTTTCTCAGCAGACTAGCTTGCCTAGAGTGGCGCGCGCCACGGACAGAGGTTGCTGCTCGCGTCAAGAGCACTTGTTGGGCCAGACTTGCCGGTTGTATACTCCCTCGTACACCTATCCCTCCGCCAGCAGACATAGGCATCAAGACAGGATACTCATGAGTCGACTCTCCGCGGCCAGAAGGGGACATCATAGTGAACGACCACGTTGGACTGAAGGCACTTGGTGTCTCGGGAAATTCCTGGCGTGGGCGATCGAGGTCTTGGGAGCCTGAACTAGACGTTGTATCCTGTGCTTCATCTGGGGATTTACTTTCCCTGCTATCGTGCTCTGTTCGTGCTGACTCAAAGGCCTCTTCCTTCTCGCTCCCACCACTGAGAGGCGTGACAACGGCAATGTGATACTTCTTGAAATCCCTCGAGTTTCGAACAACTTTGATGGGGCTGGGCGCGCTGCCAGATCGGGCGCGGTTGAAGACACTTCGTGAAGGGGGGAGGAGTGGACCTCCAGAGTCCGGAGACGCTAGTGAAGATGACGCAGTCGTACTTGCAGACAATGCCAAACTGCTCATCTTCGATGAACCGGAAGAAGAGAGAGGAGAAGCGAGAGATATGGGAGGGGGAGGGGAAACCTGAAACGATGGTGGTTAAGTATTGCATTATTGATCGTCTGATCAAAGCACGCACCTGGAATGACCTTGGACGGTCACCGATCGGTAGCAACCCAGGACGACGAGGCAGCTCTCTCTTTCCTATTGGTAACAAAGGCGGACTCGATGGCTTCCTTGGTGACCACTCTGCCGCCGCTGCACAAAAAGCTGGTCAGAAAACAGAGCCAGAGATGAAGAAGTTAACAACGGTAACTGGCTACATACCTCGTGCCGACGACGACAATACACTCATCCTAGCATCGTTCTGTTGCTGGCTCATCTTCGATTCGCCAACCAAGCTCACACCCGAATTACTTCCGTTAGGGCTTCTTTGATTAGCAGAGCTCACAGGACTGAGCATCGAACTCGACTCTTCGGATATCGGTGAGAAAGGTAGGCGAAGGTTTGGGAATGTCGTCGGCTGGGACTCGAACTGATAATAATCGAGAACGTTGTCGATTTCCCTTCCTGAGCCTGGCTCGGACGAGATGGAGAATTCGCCTGCCGAACGTGGAGTTGGATTGGGTGAGTTCAAGGCACCGAGGTGAACGCCGGGCTCTTCATTCGTCTGCATGGGTACCTCCTCCTGGCTTTGGGAAAGCTGTGGTAAGGCAATGTTGGGAACATCTGACGCAGGCAAGGATGCTGCGTGGACATGGGTGGGATTTGATGGTGATGGTGATGGTGATGATTGTGGTTCTGGTCCAAGCTTATCGTCGGTGAGAAGCGACGGTGATGCCTCGGCCTCACTGCCTACGTTGTTCTCCTCGTGCTCCGACGCTACACCAGGGGTGGAGGCACTGGGAGGAGCACTGGGAGGCGGAGAGGCGACTTCCGAGATGCGCGAAATGCGATGCAACCCCTTCTGGTCAGACGAAGCGTCTATAGGAGCGCTCACAATCTCATCCTCTTTAGGTTTCGTCTCCGTCTCCGGTTGATCTGTCTCAGAAGCATGCTTGATGGGTAGGCTTGCGGCACTAAAATGTTTAGAAGATGGTGCCGTCATCGGTCTGTCAGGTACTGAACGCCTCGGGACTCTATGCCTGTGCATTGATTCCGCCGTCGACGGTCTATATGAAGATGGTGGCGGAAGTGAGACACCTGTTCCTGCTGGGATCAATATTGGGCTTCCAATTTGTTCAGGCCGATCACGGAAGAATGGAGAAGACATCAACGGGTGCTCCCCCCGTGGTAAGGTCGCCGAGTCCTGTCTTGTCAGATTCATGCTGACGCCGCTGCGATAACGAGAGGTTTGGTTACCGCTAAGCACGAATGTATTGGCGAAAAGCGCGCGCGCGAGCGAGGTACCCGATACCGCTGATGAAGGCTCTGTGGAGATAATGGATTCGTTGCCCCGGGATTGTGGGCGTGACTGGTAGCCTGAAGAGCCAGGGAGTAGTTGTACCTTTGGGCCATAGAGTGCGAGGTTGGGAATTTTAATCGGTGCTGGTGCAGGTCTCCTTGAGACCGACGCCTGAATTTGAGAACAATGAGATGGATGCATCCAACATAATGAACGCAAGGACGCACGTATGGTAGTATTGATTCCTCCTCGCCCTCTGTAGGTTCTGCTTTCGTTCTCTGGGGACTCTGAATAAATGTTGAACGAATTTATGCACAAGTGAAGATGAGAACTCACTGGTGGTGCATCTGGATCAAAATTCACATATTCCAAGGAATATATTGAGTCCTCGTCTTCCTCGTCTTCCAGGAATGGTTGACGGGGAGGTATTGGAACGCCGTCGCTGCTGGCCGAACTTGCACTGGGGGAGTCCTCTGCTGATTCCTGCTCGTGTGCTGCTGGGTAACCCTGGCCGCTCCTTCTCTGCTCGTACCTCTCAGCTACGTCCATATCATCGACCCATGGCCTTTCCCCCGTCGCTCTCGCGTCGTTGCTCAACTCCTCATCAATCAGCAATGCTATCGAATCCCCCTTGGCCAGCTCCGGGGGGAGAAGTCCAGACAGCTGCAGATGAGATGATGGTATATCGAGATCCAGCCTAGGTGATGCAGGCGGTGGTGCCTGTAGAAACTCTTCCTCTGATACACGTTGTTGGCCATCGCGTGTGCGGCGCTGGTCGTGGATGTCCAAGATCGGCGACCTATACGTCTGCGAGTACGCGCCACTGTAGTCCCAGGGCGCGCTGGCCGCATATGCGCTATATTCGCCTCCTCGTGCTGACCCCGAGGGTCCGATTGCGAGTGTCGGTACCCGGCCATGGTGATTCAAGTTCTTGGTCTTGCGCTTGTTGCCCTTGGGGATGTATGAGATGAACGAAGAGAGCATAGCAGTCGCCGGTCGTAATCGTGAGCATCCAGCACTTCGCGGGTACGGTGGGGAAAGAAAAAGCTGGGTATATGATGGGTATATAGTCGATGGCAACGCAATTGGGCCTTCCTTCGCGGCCCCATCAGTCAAACGGTGTTTGGCTTTGTGTCTCGACTGTCAAACCATCATATATCCCGGGTTTTGATAACATTGCATCTGGTGAGCCGCCGCACGCCAGACGCCAACCGACGCCCGACCATCAGCGATACCGTTCGAAAGCTGCCGTCGGTCGTCGTGGTCCATGCGAATTTCTACGCCCATCCGCGTCCTCTGGCTCATGCTCTCAGCCTCCTTTCCATGCACACCAGCCATGCAGATGATTCCCATGTGGGCCTGAACTGCACCTGAAACACGAACTCGGAGGTCAGGTTCGTTCCCGAGTCTCTGCACTATTCAAGTCGGTCATCATTATTTCATTCAACAGCACCGACCCGGAGCGAGAAGGGCTGTCATTTGAATTCTTAATCATGCCCATGCAGTTCCCATGGGGAATGAATGATGTTGTGGTGCTAGCCTTGTGCTTACTGCTAGAACGGGCCGGCGATTCGTGCGAGTCCTCCAGATGAGACGATACACAACTTGCTATTTTATTCGAATGTTTCGTTGGAGCCTTCAAACCATTTTACTGCGGTGGTCGCATGCAGTGAGTGCTCCTCAATCGTACTCCTCGAGCACAAACGCTTATATGTCCGACTTCATGTTTGGTTTCAGTTTTGGGCCTTGGGTGGAACGTGTAGAATACCCTAATACCCTTGTCACGGTGGTTCTCGCCAACTACTAATAGCTTTGCCAAAGATCAACGCGGTTTGCTGTAAAGCTCCATGTAAAGTCGTGCTTGCATGATCAAGTTTGAAACTCAAATGAGGATCAATATACACACTCGAATGGTGTAAGTCTATTGAGCCGTTGCTGAGAAGTCGCCCTATGTACTGATGCATTGATAGATGACTTAGATGAATGATGTGTTTGCTATATATACACTCAGAATGAACCCATTTCGTTTCCCCGGTCCTCGATCAACGGACAGCGACTTTTTACTTTGTACTGCTGTAGACTACTATTGTGGCCTTGCTACCTAGCTGTAGCAGCCAGCTAATACATCTCGCAGCCAATCTGAACGTCAAGGTGCTGAATAGTAGATCTTCCTTCAACAGGAGTCGCCCCTAGCCCCTCGGTCGCTGGGTTTGGAATTCACACTTAGTCACCGTTCAAGTTGGCACCTTGCTTTCAACCCCTTGCGATAGTTGTTTGTTTGCATCAGGTTTCTCCGCCACCTTTTTGAGATGGAATTTACTTCCAGGTACGCTCTTACACTAATGATGTCTGAGGAGGGAAGCTCAGACATCCCAGCGACGGATCGCCTCTCCAGCAACATGTTGGCGGGTCCATCCCCCGTTCCCCATGTCAGCCAACCTCACTAACTCTAAGTCACCGCTCAGATTCTAGCGCTTCTACCCTTATCGAAAACCCGCGGCAGTTCACTGACTCGTGGAACCACGTAGTAGCCCTCGCGATCGGATCCAATATAGGTGACAGCTGCCGCAACATCGAATACGCCCTCCGTCTCCTCGAGGACCCTTCATCGCATCTCCAATCTGGAGAAACTGGAGCCCCGAATGTGCCCCCGCACCTAGTAGTTACTGACACTAGCTTCATGTACCAGAGCGCGCCGATGTATGTCACCGATCAACCTCCTTTCTTTAACTGCGCATGCATAGTAAGTATTGTTTTCAGCCCTGCGCGTCTGCCTCGACTGAATGCACATATATGTCTGTCTTCGTGTTAGGTAGAGACTAACGTACGGCCGCTCGCGCTTCTGAGGGTGCTCAAGGGCATCGAAGAGACCGTTGGGCGCGTCCCGTCGATCCGCAACGGCCCTAGGGCGATCGATTTAGATATCATCCTATATGATGATTCTGTGCTCGACACTAGACCGCTGGCAGAACGCACGACCTTAGATAACCTCCATGGTCAATTGGTCGTCCCTCATCCTCGGCTGTGCGAGAGGGAGTTCGTTCTTCGGCCTCTGTTTGAGTACGTATGTCTCTGTTGTATCATGAAGGCTCCGTGATTGAGTATGTGTGAAGCATGATCCCGGACTACATACATCCTGTGCAGCGCAAAACTATACGGGCATTGCTAGAGTTTCTTCCATTGAGCGATCCCCCGATGGAAAGGGTTATTCCTTTTCCGAAGTACCCCTCTTCCGGCGATACATCCAACAAAATGCTCTCCGGCGTACCTTCGACATCTACACGCTGGACATACCCCATCCCCACTCAACCAGCTCCATCAAACCCCAAACCACGCAAGACACACGTTATGGCCACCCTCAACACAACCCCCGACTCATTCTCCGACGGCTCCGACCACACCGCCCCCCTCTCCGCGATCGCATACGTCGAATCATCCGTCGCAGCGGGCGCCAGTATCATCGACATCGGGGGCTACTCCACTAAACCCGGGGCCGCTTTCGTTTCCCCCGAAGAAGAAACATCTCGCGTCGTCCCGGCAGTGGAACAAATCCGTGGGCATCCGGACGCTAGTGCGAGGCAAGTGCTGATTAGTGTGGATACGTTTCGGCCTGAGGTGGCGAAAGCTGCTGTTTCTGCGGGTGCGAATTGTATCAACGATGTGCATGCGTTTTCCGGGCCAAATTCGTATCCACTGAACTTGGCGAATGAGAACATGACGCAGATGATAGAGGTAGCGAAGGATCTGGCTGTGCCCGTTGTTCTTATGCATTCGCGGGGCGATGCCGGGAAGAACAAGGATTACAGAGAATATAGCTATGCGGGAGAGAACGAGGCGCCTGTGCTGGAAGGCGTGAAGGTCGAACTGGGAGAGAAAGTAGAATATCTGGTCAAGCACGGCATTCGGCGGTGGTTCGTGATCGTGGATCCAGGGATCGGCTTCAGCAAGACCGTCGAAGGAAACCTTGAGCTACTGAGAAATGCAGGGCGCCTCGTGTCAGACGCAGAAATTGGATCTGGTGAGTATTGAGTCCTTTTTTTACAGCTGGGAATGCTCACTTGGCATGGCAGAGCACCTGAACACTAAGCGGCGGAATCCGTTGTTTGGGTACCCTATCCTTATTGGTGCGTCGAGGAAATCGTTCTTGGGGGAAATTTTATCGCGAGGGGAAAATGGAAGGAAGACTACACCGAAGGAACGAGGATGGGCAACGGCGGCGGCGGTTGCATGTGCTGTACAACAGAAATCACTGGTGGTCCGGGTCCATGACACAAGGGAAATGAGCGACGTTGTGCAGGTTTCTGGGGCAATATGGTCTTGATTAGAGGGGTATTGAACATGTACTTTGCAGTCCTCTAGCTCATCTTGGAAGTAAATGGCTCAACCAGAAAGAGATTAAAGGGCGTGAAATAAGCGCTGGGTGATGTAAGCCATTTGACTTCAAGTCACCTTCCACTTTGCCGAGGTGTCTTGAACATGTCTGTCGCCGCTTCTCTCCAAAAGCTTGCGAACTTCAGAATACACAATACCAGAGCATCACAAGAGACTCTCAACGAGGGCTCAGTGATCCTCAAGTCTGGCGGCGCTGGAAAATTGGGTGACGATGGTACGTTCTCGCGCAAGTGCTCAGGTGTCGTCTCGCTCAGATTGGTTTCCGTCTAGCATGGGCCTTCCTAGAACAGCTGGCTCTGGCAGCTATTGATGTCGGGAGACTGGACGTGGCAGATGTACGCACATAGCAACCCGTTTCGCTTGGATCTGGATTTGACGATTATTGACGACAAGAAATGCTTAGAACAACTCATTGCAAAGTTCCCTGGCTCCCCTCGCGTAGAGATCCTAGCGGGCATTCGAATGGAAGTGTCGGAGGCACCTGCGACGGTGTTGCAGTACTACGACGAGCTGTTGGAGAATGATTCGGCGAATGGTGTGAGTAGCAAGCAACCCGAATCACGCGTGCGCCCGGACTGATGGAGTGTAGGCTGCTTGGAAACGGAAAATCGCCATTTTTCGGAGAGTTGGGCAGATAGACAAAGCGGTCGCTGAGCTGTCGCAGTTCCTCGACACGTTCTATTCCGATGTCGAAGGATGGCTAGAGCTCGCAGACATTTATTCGACGTGTTCCCAGTGAGTCTCGTTCGTTGTATTGTGCACCTGGTAAACAGCCATCCTGACGACCTGCAATTATTAGATACACCCTTGCACTCCAAGCGCTCTCTCATGTACTACTTTTGGCGGCGCAGAACCCATTCTATACCCTGCAGTTCGCAGAAACAGCGTACACTGCGAATGATCTCCCCCTCGCTCTCAAGACGGCCCTCGTCGTCATAGACATGTGCGAGCAAGATGAAATCCAGCGTGTTCCGGAAGGCATCTTAATCAGAGCATGGTGGACCATTAAACTTGTTCGTCTCCTCATCGTCATCTAGCTCAGTTTTATTGTAGCTAATCACGCCTGTTAGTGCTCGAAGCGACTACTTGCGGGCAGCTCGGTATCTGCCTCGCATACGGACATACCTAAGCACCTGAACCTTATCGACGAGCTCGCCACTGAGAGGGTGCTGCAAGCTTATTCGGCAGCGGAGATGGAGAAGAGGGACGGAAAAGATGCGGCTGGGCGAGGACTAGTCTCCAACTGGATGACCGCTGTTTAGAAAGTACCTGTCGTGTATACCCTTTGTCGCGATTTTGTCCTTCCTGGGCATGCGTGTGTTCTGAAATGTCCCAATCAGACAGTCGGTCTCAAGCGCTCTCCGAGCACAAGACTCTTGCCTCCTGTCAATGTCACTGCAGCAGCCTTTATTTACACTTCGCTTCTTCCGTACCTGAGGCATGTAATAGGCCTTAGCCGTTTTACGTCCTTTCGCATGCTGGGGACACTATATAACCTGTGGGTTCATCACGGAACCTCAAGGTTTCTTTGCATGCCCAGCCGTGCTTGCTGAAATTTGCAGACGTTCTTTTTCGCTTCCACTCCACCACAAACCAGTCTCTCGTTATCTCTTCTCCACCATGTCCAGAAATCCGCTGAAGCGGCTGTCGATGGCCCTCAAGTTCAGCACGAATGGGAATGCCGCTGTATCGTCGTCAAATCCGCCACCTACCATCCCGGAGACCCACACTCTTTCAGAATTCCTTACTTCCGCGAAGACAAACTACTTACGAGACATAAAGGATGCAAGCGTCGGGGGTGGCGAATGGACTGTATCTATGGGGAACGAGGCTGGAGGTGAGTGAACCAACCGGCGGTCCTGACCCAAGTCTGACGTGAGGAAAATCTCAACAGACCTTGACAGTCTCGCGAGTTCTATTGCGTTTGCCTGGTTAACCGCCACGACAAAGTTCACCGAGAAAAGCGTGCCACTTATTCAAACTGCAAAGGATGACTTCAAGCTTCGCGAAGAAAATCTCTACGCGTTCTTGCTAGCAGGAATCACGAACCCCCTCGAGAGCCTCGTATCCATCACAGACATCGGGAATGACGCGCGTTTCCCTTCACATAAATTTGCTCTAGTCGACCACAATCGCCTTGGAGAACGTTTCACAACGGAAAACCCATCCGCCGAGGTCGTCGCGGTCGTTGACCACCACGAAGATGAGGGGCTTTATAAGGGCACGGCGGAACCGAGGATCATCGGGAAAGCGGGAAGTTGCGCTTCGCATGTAGGGCTTCTACTCCGAAGCGCGGATAATGTTCCTGCGGAACTCGCTACGTTGCTACTCTGCGCGATTCTCATCGATACTGGAGGCCTCAAAGCCAACGGCAAGGCTCTGCCCGTAGACTACGAGGCGGCAACTGCTCTGATCCCCATGTCCACTTACGCTTCAGAGGTTGACCCCACCTCGTATAGTGGTGACAAGCTAGCTGAGGCACCCGCTATCAAAACATTGACTGCTGCTCTGTCGTCGAAGAAAGAAGATGTCTCGCTACTCAGCGCGTACGATCTCTTACGCAGAGACTACAAGGAATACTCTTACCCTCTCCAATGGGCTCCCGATCAGCCTACCATCAAAGTCGGATTATCCACCGTCCCAACCGGCGTAGCTTCGTGGGCGACCAAGGGCAAGCTCTTGGAAGCCAGCGAGCAGTGGATGAAACTCAGAGGTCTGACAGTACTCGGTGTCTTGACCTCGTTCCGCGACGAGAAGAAGTTCACTAAGAGCGGGAGGGGCAAGCATCGACGAGAGCAAATTTGGATTATTCGCGGCGACGCTAACGTCGTGGGGATAGATGCGTTAGCTGAGAGGCTGTGGGAGGGGCTCAAGGCGAGCGACGACCTGAAGTTGAAGAAGCACAAGAAGTTCGAGTTGGTTCCGAAGAAAGAGAGGAAAGAGAAGGAGAAAGAGATTAGATGGAAGGGGTACAAGCAAGGGAACGCTGATGCTACACGGAAGGTTACTGCTCCGTTGGTGAAGAACATCCTAGAGGGCTCCCCGGAGGTCACAGAGGTGGCGGAGGTCCAGGAGGCACCGAAGCCGGAGGCCACAGATGTTGTCGAGGCGGAGGTGAGGGCGAGCCAGACAGAAGCTAGGCCAAGCCAGCAGACTGACAGCGCTGCATATGGCGGCTTGGCCGAAGAACCAAGGAAGAGCGAGTAAAATCTATCGTGCTTTGGGGTGCTTTCGTTGCGACCTACATGGACTGTTTACTTACATTACCCTTTCACTTTGGTTATTATGCATGCCTCGAGCCTAAGTTCCAGCCCTCAGCTTGATGAGATATCGAGAAAGCGAAGTGATTGAAGTCCCTAAAAGTAGCACATGCCCCCTATCCCCCTATTGAACTTCGTACTCGAAAGAAGCATCGGATTTCATTTGAAGTATTCCCCTCCTAACTATCATACACGAAGTACTCGAACTGGGATCATGTCGGGTGATATAGCACCCAATTGCTCGTAATCTACTCCGCACCTTTCGTGGCAAGCGTGATTTTGAGTGGTAGATGCGCCTCCTTATCGGTTTGCCCTTCGACGAAAGGAGCCATTACACCACATGGCTCTCGGCGAATCTTCTTTGATTCGGCAGTAAGGGAGAACTCGTACGTTCCAACGAGCTCTACCAAGAATGCCTGGAATTCGAGCAGTCTAGCAGATGGTGGATGTCAATAGACGGGTCTCATATGTAGAAGCAAGATTAGATCTTACGCAAAACGGAAGCCAATACATGCGCGCAGTCCACCGGCGAAAGTGAGCCTGTAGAAGAGTATATAAGTCAGTGATATACGAATATGTCGCACGCTTGAAAGGGTCCTCACAGGTTAGAATATACGCCCACGTTGACAGCATTCTTAGGGGAGTTAGATAACCAGCGATCTGGGTTGAATACATGTGCATCTTCGCCGAAAATATCTTTGTTTCTAGAAGGGCCTTAAGTGCCAATCTCACATGCTTATATTTAGACCGCTCACCTGTTATATCCAGCAATCGAAAGCGCGAGCTTCTGCCCTTTGGGAATAGGTAGTTTGTGCAGAACTTCACCCGTGGTCAGAGTGATAGGTTTGGAAAGGGGCAGCGCATCGTCGCGCCCGGCTTCGCGCTGGGTCAAAGGTACTACTGGATGGTAGCGTAGAGATTCCTGCCAAACCCTTAGCCAACGAAAAATTCTTGAGATTAATCGCAGATTGGTACCTTCACGACAGCTTGCAAGTAGGGCATCGATTCAAGGTCCCTAGCTTCGAACTCGCGTCCCAAGGCTTGTTGCTTTGCCCATATTTCCTCACGAAGGCGTTTCTGCATTTCGGGGTGTCGGGCCAACTCAAGGAGCGTCCAGCTGGTGGAGTTCGCCGTGGTTTCGTGGCCCGCCAACATGATGGTCCTATTCTGGGGAATTAGAATGGAACTTACGGACTAGATAATTACCAACCTCATCTGGGCGTAGAGTTCGTCTTCAGTTAACTTGGCTCCCTCATTCTCAGAGTTATTTGCCTTGACTGCGCGAAGGTCTCAATAATGTCTTTTAACGTAAATGCTATACACGTACCAAGGAGACTCATGATATCCCGGTTTTCTGTACCGTGACGTAGTTCCTCGGTCTTCGTTTGGACAAGTTTCCTAGCTACATCCGTCGCAATCTTCTCAGTCGAGCGGGCATGTTTGAGCGTGAATCCCGGAGAATAGTAGGAAATGAAGTGTAGGCACTGCGGAGGAAGGTACGCCCATAGATTCTGCATGAATATCGCCGAATCGGTTAAGGATCCAAATGTCTTGGCCCTATGGGGGTGTCAGTTCCATATACTGAGCGCATCACGACGACTTCCGTACAAGAGCCCGAAATACGCAACACTGAGTGGGGTTTCTGCGTTCTCCATCGCCCCAAACTGGTAATCAAACGCAGCTGTTAATAGCCGTCAGATCATCAGTCTGTAGTTTAAACTTCTAGAAAGGTTACCTTCTCCAATAGCGTCTAACATTGCACGGGATGTCCATCGTGGGATGTCTACTACGACTTCTTGGTTTGGCGAGTTACTGATGATATCTTTCCATTTGGAGGTCAACTAGAATATCCAGTGTCGTTAGCAAGGTAATCATCCTGCTTAACCGCGAGCCGCGCACCTGAGCGGCGTAACCATAGAAGATGGGCCAAAATGCCCGAGATTCTGGTCCGCCGAACCCGGGAAGCAGAACTTTACGGTGTCTCTTGTGATCATTCACTGCGTCGATGGAGGAATATAAGCTTCCTTCATAGATACACGGGCCGTCGAGGGTACCCACATTCCGCGGAGAGTATACCATTCCCGGAGATGATCCTTGACATTTCCCGCCTTTCTCTGGGCTTTGGGAAGTTATAACCTGCGGTTTGATAGATGTACTGCAAAGCCTTGGGATCCATAACGAGTAGCCTATCCTCCTAGAGATGGCTTCCTGGTCAGTGCATTATCCTGGATAAGAGTCTTGAGGACGCTTACCCCAAACGCTGCTTTGAACCTGACGATGTTGCCATATTCTTCCTGCCACTTAAAATCGGCCTAGAGAGCGTATGTTTCAGCGAAGGTCCCCCCGACGCTGCCCATGAACGTACCTCGGCTACTGGTCTGCGGTGGAATTCGCGCATATTTCCTGATGATCAAGGATAATTGCTTCAATAATTCGATCTCAATAGGTATGCCACGACATACCCAGAAAGAAAGAATCCGATGGAGGTCCAGGTACATGACGAATAGAGATACGATTGTATCGTCGATATACTGCCCGGAGAAGAGCGACGAGAGCAAAGCCAACCACTAGAAGAAGGTAATTCATTGGATGGTGCTGGTTCAGGTAGGGAGGTCCTCGGCTTTATAGCATGTGGGCCCGGTGCTTCGCGGATTAGCTGACGCTGTGATGCTAACGTATGAGGCCAGATACATACAGGAAGTGTGCTTCTTTACCTGTTCTTGAGAAAATCCTTTGGGAGAAGCGTTTCCACGCAGCGGAGTATCATCATAAACTAGATGACCAGGACGTCCGATGACTCGGTAAGTTTCTCGAATCTTTCAGCCAGCCGTGACACTTACCGCGGGAAGTTGCTAACCGATATTCGAGGATCACAACTTGACGTACTACGCCTGTCGTCCGGCTTGGATGCAAGGGGGTTTAGTCGTTTATCAATGCGAGTCAATTCCAGAGGAGGGTTTCGAATAGAATATAATGATAGAAGGTACTGGCCTCATTTCAGCAGGATCGACATCACCTCTGGGGTATCACTCCCTGATTTTGATAAGCCTTCATAGGTGTAGGTATTGAAGCACCAAGAGCCTCTATGCTCTCAGCTGCTAGGACTGTCCCAAGCAATAGCCTAGAGAAAACCAAATATGCAAGTCGATTCACATGGCGGCGTCTGTGGGGAATCGAGGTCTTTGATGCTGAATGGATGTGAGAACGGGTTCTATGGTGAGATTTAGTAGCTTTTGAGGTAATCTCTTGACACCTGAGGCCTGAGTGAACTGAGCGTATTCCGATATTTTGTGGTAGATTCCTTCGAAGTTGAGGCCCTGAGTAGCCTAGGCCATCCCTGGAGCCCCTATTCAGCGCTGACTTGATTCGCCCAGCCAAGGTCTGCAAGGATATCGCGTCGAAATTCATTGTGAAGAGCCCCTCATCTTCTTTAGGTACTCGTGCTTTATCCCAGCTTCAGATCGACCCAGAGTTCCTCACTTCCTTCGATGGAGAGCAAGCTGCCAACTACTCCAACGTAGCCATCTACTATATTCAACCTTCACATGATGCTAGTTCTAACAGAGATGGAGTGCGCTACAATGTGCCTAAAAAGCAGGGTTCGGATTTGTAGTTATTCTGGTTGAATGGTCGAGCCCCTATTTCCCCTACGCTCTTGAACGAAGTTAGAAGGAAACGTCGGTCATTTAACATGGTATTTTGTAAATTTGGGTTCATAGCGTCGTCGATAAATTACTCAGCTTCATACGATGCAAATGTCACCTTGAGCAGAAGATGGGCCTCCTGTTCGGCTTGACCTTCGATGAAGGGAATCATAACGCCGTGCGATTCTCTGCGAGTATGTTTGTCCCCTCCGTGAGTGCGAACTCGTACGTACTGACCAGCTCAACCAGGAATGCCTGGAACTCAATGAATCTACCTTATGCTTATAAGCAAGCGACCTTCAGAATACAAAGACGGCTTACGCAAAGCGGAATCCAATCCACGCGCGCAAGCCTCCGCCAAAAGTGAGCCTTCGGGGGAGGCGTCAGTAAGCAGCATCTGAGGATAAGAATGTAACACACAGATTGGAGTATACGCCCACGTTGTCCGAGTTCTTCGCTAAGATCGACAGCCAACGATCAACGTTGAATACGTGCGCACCTTCGCCTTGTTCCTAGGGAATATCAGGAGTCAAGGTCTACATTGCATCCTTACGCATCGTCGAATAATCCCACTTTCGATGTGACTGCTATGTTTCGATGTGGTTGCGGTGTCTCGAAAGGGTACCTGAAGCTATGAGTTCAAGTTTCGATGCCCCCTGCGTAGGAAACTCTGGGGTTTGAGTGCGTTCTTACGTCTTGCGTGAAGATAAGCAGAAATGGGCAGCGATAAGGCTGAAGATGAGCAAGGTGAGTCGCAACTAGGATGTAAAGGTTAATTGAGAGGATGGCTTAGCTGTTCATGTGACTCTAGACGACTCCGCGCTCAGGGGCCTATATTGCTCTAGCTTCTCCCTACCGCATACGATGGAAGGTAGCGCAAACGCCGCGCGATGAACGTTAACTGTAATGAAGGGCGTGTTTTTATTCATAGAGCGAGGTGAATATAATTCAGGACTGGTGCGTGCGAGAATTCGTCAGCACCAAAAAGTTGGACCCCGAAGGCTCAGAGGTCAAATAGTCTGGAGCTCAATTAGTCTATACCAATGATCATGTCGCAGAAGGGATAACTCACGCAATGCAATCCTAGATATGCGCGCAAGCTGCTAGCAAAGGTGACTCTGATGCCGCGTTAGTGGGCAACTATGGCACTGCAGTTTGGACTTAGGGTTAGGGGGCTTGGGAAGGTGAACCGCCGCACACCGACGCAGTGTTCCATTGTGAACTGTTAACCATCATGACACTCGACGCCGGTGAGAAGAGTGGTAGGAGCCGTTGTCGCTTGGAGGCGTCTTAGCAATTCAACTTGAGGGTCGGTCGTCGCAGGGTAGGACGGCACGTTGGCGAGATACGCCAGTAGATAGTCTCTTAGACGCACCCTGGTCCTTCTGACCTATTCCTATTTCAAATATGAGTGATGAGTGTGCAAGTACACTTTGCGGCGTTCGTTCAAAAGCAGTGAACCGGGATGCACTTCTGGCTGTTTATGTGGGGTTGATGAATCAAATCTAGGTCTCGAAGACCTCACTTCTGTTAAATGTAAGTACAACAATGTGAAGAACCCTAGTAAAGACTGTCGTAATACCCTTGCGAAAATGTCATTCGAAAAATAGTGACTCTCATGCCATTTCGTTAGGTTCCTCGTCGATTTCATGATGCTTCTCTTGTCTGTGGGCGGAACCCTTCATCAGCGCTCAGCCTTGATAACGTTACGCGGACACTTACTTGCGATTAAAGAGCCCCTCTTCGCCGTTGAACAAGAAAAGGTCGTAGAAAAAGGCGGCAATCTGAGCGCCAATAAACGGCCCAAGTACAGGGCACCAAAGCCAGTACTGACTAGAGCGAGCCGGTAACTTGGTCAGCCGCTATCGTACGAAGAGAAGACGAAAGCATACTTTCGGAACGTATATACAGCCTTTCCATATCCAACCATCGAGGTCAGAATCCTTGGACCTAGATCACGAGCGGGGTTGATAGCATAACCTTGATTGCGAGTCTTCATAAAGAGGAAACAGCTTAATGAATGAATGAACGCACCTGTTTGCACCCCCAACGCCACGCCGATACCCAGGACAAGCATGAAAAGCACGAGCGGTGCAAGCCCAGGTGGTGGCGGCGTGTTTTGCTTGTCTGTCATCGCGAGGACAACAAGCATCAACACGGCCGTACCGAGGAATTCGTCGAAAAAGGCCGACACGTTGGTCATATAATCCGCCTGAACATACGCTTAGCTCCGCAGGTAGCGATCAAAACTAGCAACTTACCGCGTAGGTAGAAAACAAACTTGCCGTCTTAATCGTCCTGATCCCTGGACCGCCCTCAAAGATGTCGATCGCGTGGAAGTAATTGGCGTAGGTGATTGCGGCGCCAACAACTCCTCCCATCAGTTGGGCGAAGATGTACACCGGCACCTTCTTCCACGGAAATCCACGCCAAGTCGCTAACGCGAGCGTAACCTTCCATCAACAATATATCAGCCTAACTGCTGGAATACGTCGCGCAGCAATGCTTACGGCTGGATTTATATGACCACCAGATATACCACCAGAAACATAAACTCCCATGGCAGTCCCTACGGCCCATCCGAAAGTCAAGGAGAGGTAGTCCTTCACGCACTCAAGTCAAACCTCTTACGGACGCAATCGAAATGAGAAAACTTACGCCCTTCGGACTCGCCGCAACGCCAGGATTTGTCGACAAAACCACTTGGCAGTCAACCGAATTCCCAAAGATGACGAGGATCATCGTCCCCGCAAATTCTGCCATTGGTTCCCGTAACCATTGTCTGTGAGTCCCGTAGTTAGCTAAGAGCAACCCGGATGATCATTATGCTGACCTATACTTCCACCATCTACTTGGAAAACGTGGGGATTTACCGGAAGTCCTGACATGGGGTTTATTCTCCTGGTACGACACGGACTCCTTCGGTTCGTGGGATCCACGGTCTAGCACGCTCGCAGTGTCAGACGTAATCTCCCAGTGTGTAGGACTCGAAGTCTTGGATCTAGTCATTTTTAGGTGCAGAACGCAAAAGGTGGCGAGCTACTGAATGCAAGCTAAGGACTTTGTGTTTCCCTATGGAGCCCACGGTGGGAAGGTCGAGTTCGGCAGTCAAGCGACAAGAAGGTCACCGAGAGACAAGGCTGAGGAGCAAAGCGCTTTAATCCGCGTTGCGAGCGAGATAGACGATACCCTGGGTCGGGGAGGTGGTTGCCGGTGGACAAGAAGGCAGAGGTACTCCAAAATCATTGGTGAGTATATATTAAGATTCCCTTTCAGTAGAAGCTCCTTCTATCGAAGTTTAGCCCCATGTACAATGGGAGAGCGTGGCCAGTACTCACGGAAGGATGACCTCAGCCGCAGGGTACTCGTACATATGACATGTTTCGCTAACATAGACCGAGCACTGGCCCTGTGCTGGGCTGATTGTGATGCAGAGGTCGGGACGAGTGCCCAATGGTATGTCGGCGCACCATGTTGCTTGCTCTCGTCATATGTACTCGTGATCATGCTGGGGGGCTTCGATCTATTTTGCGGTGCATATCAGGCCACAAGGTGAGCAATAATGGAGATACGGTTCCCATATAGTACTCACTGCAAGACCGATATCGAGGGCGGAATTCTGATGGCAAGATCGTTCTTGCAAACGTGTGAAGGCTGAGGCAAATGGGAACTTCACGCTGATGATGGGCTTTGCAGGACGGATCTTCGGCCCTCATGCTCATGCATCGGGACGCCGCCGCGTGAACGTGATCGCTAGTCTGTTGGGAGAATGAATGTCCATCGAGAGCGTCGAACGTCTACGGGGACACGTAAAAACGTCTGAACGTCAAATGAAAAGATGATTCCACGTACATGGTCACCACCAACGATGTAGCTTCGCAAAATGATCCGATTACTGAGTCCATTAAATCCCTGGATGTTTTTATGCAGAATAACGGTGATTACATACGCGACCTACTCAAGACGCAGGCGAAACCGTAAACCTACCAGGAACGCGTCAACATCTCGGGCTACTACTAAAGATCGCGACACACCTCACAGCCGGCAGGGCTGAGCATAAATTAAAATTGCTGAAGTATTCAAGCGCTCAAGCGTTCAATATTGAGGCCAGCACGTCGTATGTTTTACCACGAGGTCGCGTAAGAGAGATATCGAGTTGAAACGGTGAGTGTCAGTGGACGAAGGGCGCTCAAGCGGTCGCGTTAAGTCATGTGAGATACGAATACAGGAGAAATAGGAGCACAATGTCCGTAAGAACGAATGATTTACATGTATATATGGAGCGTCGAGAGTAAATAAGATGTATGAGAGGCATGAAGCAGCACCGAGGTGTCTACTGTAGTATTTGTATGCATAGGGGAAGAAGAATAAGCATGAAAAGAAGTAATATTTGTTCCTTCCTCAGAAGAATGTGACAGCTACAGCTATGGTCATCACAGAGTCTTGAGTCGAGCTGCAAGCCCCTGGAGGAACTTGAAGCCATTCTATTTCTCCAGGGTGAGCTCACATATATCACCATATCCAAAAGGAATACCACTCACCTTTGTTGCCTTTTTATCATGCTTTCCGCGGTGCGCTTCACCAAAGCAGATGACCATCTTCGCAAGTTGCTGCTTATTGCGGGCAGCCCTCACTTCATCACGCAGATCCTCAAGCTCAGCCAATTTGACAGCCACAAAACCTTCTTCTTTGTCAAAACTAATAGCACAATGACATCAGAAACCATATAGCTAGATTCAAATAGAAACTTACTGCCAAACACCTTCCAGGCCACCACTCAGCTTGTTGATAAGCTGATTCAAAAACTCGAAACCATCCTTAGTAATGTAGGGTCCATTCCGATGGAATTGGAGAACGTCGCAGAATTGCAGCACCACATCAGCAAGTTTTCTGTTGCTGTTTGCAAATGGCAGAATGTCAAACCGGAGAATCTTGATTAGGGCCGCCTTGGTGGCATGCCCTCCAAGAAGGAGCTCATGGAAGTCATCTTGAGGGCTATGAGCAGGGAGAGTGGGAAGGTGGAGAGGGATGGGGCTTAGGCTTAAATGGTGGGTTTCTTGAGGGGAGATAAAGACAGGTGAATGGTGTCTTGAAGCACGCGGGCTTGAAGGCAACGGAAGTGGAGGCCAATAGAAGGGGGAGGCGGCCTCATACCCCTTCTCAACGATGGGCTCCGAAAGTCGGTCTCGCCACTGTTGATAATCAGGGTATTCATTTACTTTCATGGACCTACAGTACAACAGAAAGTCCTTGAAAATGGTGGGGATGTTGCTGCAAAGGCCTTCCATGGCAGTATTCGCTTTGGCGGTTGAAAGAAGCTGCTGTCCGAGTCGATCCTCTTGCCGAAGCATCCCCCTCCTAGCCCAAGGAAGGCCATATGGCTTGATCAGGTGGATGAGGGTGAGTGCGAGTGCCTCAAAATCATCCCGGTAGGTGTAGGCTACTGATTAGGATATTAGATGGCTACAAGATCAAAACTGATCGAATCACATACCTGCTCCCTCACAATGGACTCGTTTGGAGCTAGAAATGGATGTAGATCAGTATACAGGTAGTCACGAAAGGAGGGATGATATACGTGAAGAAACCCATTTGTAAATCCCCATCATTCATGAATCTCAGTGGGTGGCGGATATACTTGCCACAGCCAAAGTTCGTGAGATAGATGGTTTGCTCTGTGCCAGGCGTCAGGCCGATGACACAGTTCTCGGGCTTGATATCACGGTGCAGGATGCCGTGATCATGAAGAAGGGCTAGCCGATCAATCTATGATGTATAGGATCTGGACAATGATCAAGGAGAAGTAATACTGAGACTCACCAGTTGCATCCCAAGGCAACAGACACTGTGCAGTTCAAGGCTGCTGCGACCGCTCTCCGCAAGCAAGGTAGCGACAGAGGGGCCCAGAAGCTCTACCCCGATGTACTCCCAGCCACCCAAAGACCCACCCGAAAAGAACTGAGGGATTCCCTCCGATTTAGCAGGGAGGTGCGAGTAAATCTTTTGCTCATATTGGATGGCCGACCGTGAAGTAGCCTTCAGATGATGCTCCACCTTCAAGGCAACATCAATCCCGGTCTCGTAGTCAGTAGCCAGATAGATGTGGGCTAGTATCGGCAGAGTTAATAGTAGACTACTCCGAGGATTTTTGAAAGCATACTGGGCGCGTTGGACTCCAATAATTGATAAAGGTGATAGCCTCCAAGGACGGGGGGCACTTGGACACTGGTGGGGGTTTGCGGGGACATGGTGATGGTTTGCAGGAAAGTCAAACTGTCGTTGAGTGCCTTTGTGCAGAGGCCGCCTCATGGCGGCCAAAGCGACCGCCGCAAGTTTGCAGCCACACTGGCAGCAATAAACTCCGAAATCTTCACGGGGCCATATCTGCGTGTTGCACCTACCTGCTCAGCAATATTATGCAGCTCAACAGGTGAAGCAAATGAGCAATCGGAGTGCATTTCACCCGCCATGTAGGGTTGAAATAAATACAAGTTCATCTCCTGATTTGAGTTCGTACTCCCCCTCACCTTCTAGCTCCCAATCCGTGTCGTTTATCAACACTAAAATCCCCGGTCGCCTGATATCAAGCACCAACGAGTCAGCAGACATATTGCTAGTCAAGCCCAGGGGTACTCACACAGTCTCCTTATCCATGAACAGTTCCGGTCGCTCCTTCAGCAGATGATCCCGCAGGTGATGTAGCAGGTACGTAACATCTACGCGTTTCAATCCATCAGGGATCGCGGCGTCGTCGCTCGTCGCTGATTCGGTATCGGTGTCTTTGAGATTAGATGAAGAGAGAGATGAGAGGGATGTCGAGTTAGAGATAGGAACGAATTTCGGGAGCGTAAGTTTATGGGAGCTTTGGTTCGCGAAGAGCAGCTCTAGTCCGCCGCCGAACTCAATTTTGAGCGAGACGGACGATGCCATGCGAAGAGGCGACGTAGATCGAAGAACGTAGTCAAGTAGCGCGGCTGCTAGTCGAACGTAGAAAGCCTCGCAGGACTTGTGAACTTGAACTTGCAAAGCGATGATCACTGGCAAGTTCAAGACGCGTCTTGCAAGATTCAGGCAACTTGCGAGACAGGTGGGCGCCAAGCCTTGGTAGCGATTTGGCGCCCATCAGATAGGGGCGCATGGTGTAGTTGGTTATCACGCCCGCTTAGCACGTTTAGTCGATGCTGTTTGCGGGAGGGGTTGGGTTCAATTCCCAATGTGTCCATGTTTTTTTTTCTGAATTTTCTGTTTTTGTCGTTCGTTCGTCAAGGGCGGTCGAAGGTGGCGGGGAGGGAAGCGCTGAAGCCGAAGTACCACATATGGAAATGCAGATCGGAGCAATGCTGAGCGCTGATTGCAGTTTATCCTCTACCACCATGACTCAGAAGCTTCCCCCACTTCCCACCGAAGTATGGCTTCAGATTGCTTCTTACATCCCAGAACGCGAGATGCCCAGTCTGTACCCTCTAAGCCGTGCTTTCTACGAGCTCGGGATGGACGCCATCTACCAAGAACTGCGGATTCGTGCGTTCACCAAAGGGATGGTCTCCCGGATACAAAACGCCAGGTGATATCGCTGCTATGTGCGGCGTACAGGCTCTGAACGTCATCGTAGCAAGAAACCATTCATATCGCGCCGTGTCCTGGCTTTGGACATCCACCTGGACGCTTTCGACGCTCTGGTGGCCTCCAGAGCGCAGTCGTCTCTCGGGCTCTTCGCATCGCTGTTCTATCGACCCCAAGGGCCGCACGACGTAACACGCATGAGCGCCCCCGAAGTATCCTCAATCCTCTTAAATTCGGTAAAGTACATGACGAGCCTTCGCCGATGTCGCCTCCGGATACCCTCCTCTCACCACATATACACCTACCTCCCGTTCATCCGGGCCCTCTGGGAGGGAGTACGCGGTCGTGTTGACGATCTTGCGTTGGAAGTCCCGGGGAACGTGTTGAATGTCGCTCTCCCCGTCTCCGTGGACTCCCTGTTACAAGTGCACGCGCTGTCGCTGGTGCTGTGCGATAAACTTGATGGGTGGGGGTCCTCATATGCGTCGCAGCTTATAGCAAATTTCTTCAATCAGGCTGCACCTGGGTTAGAATCCTTGAGTCTCGTTTCGTCCCCCGCTACGCCTGTGCATCACCTCCGGTTGATATTCACTCGTCTATGTAAGATACTTTACCACATCCTCAAAGAAACCATTACTTATCGGACTACTCGTAGATCAATTCCACAACTTGCGGAAAGTCCACCTCGACATCCAGTTCGACGATATCACCGGGTACAACATCGCGCAGTTCCTCAACGTCCACGGGCAGCACGTCCACACCCTCTCGCTCACCGCTCGCATCTCCCCCAACTCCGACACTACGCCCCTCGCGACGCTCCGCCTCCCCGCCTTATCGAAACTCTCATTGAACTTCGACCTCGAAACCACCCAGTTTAACAGATTCTGGGCGTCGGGCTTCCTCACGTTCACGAGCCTCACGCATTTGCGCATCGATGCACCTGCACTCGCGCATGACCGATTCAGCTTGATATGCGATGCTTTTGGGAGGCGGATCACTAGTCACCAAGTCCACGACGTACATTTTAATCTGCAAGTACTGAACGGGCTAGCTTTCGACCGTTTGGCGATGAGTTTCGCCGCGCTACGTACGCTGTCTATCACAGCGAATTCCCTCTCGGAGCCAAACCAATCGGATTCCTGGGATATTGTGCGTCATCCCCCTTCCTCCTCTTCCTTGCTTAACATCCCGGACGCATCCTCACTCATTGGGCATCGACGTAGGCTAGCTTCGCCCAAGACATGAAAGACCGCACTTACCAAGCATGGTCCCTCCACGACATCACCCTCTCCCACCCCGCCCAAGATCGCCCAGAAGACCCAACCATTGCGTCCTACGAAGCCATGCGCGTCGCGGCCCGCTCTATACCCAGCGTCCGGAGCTTCTGTGGCTGGGGAAATACGGTCGAACCATGCGAGATCAGGCTCGAGCGGAACGCTGGGAACTTGTAGCGTTCATGCTACGCCTACGTCTTCGATCTGAGGGCTGCCACGCACCGACGCCTCCGCTCAACCACCCGAGCGCTTAGCACGCCACATCTCACCCATCCCACCGCCACGACGTCGTAGTCAACCGCAACCGCCCGTCTCCCCGCTCCCCACTCCGCGCTCCCGCAATCTACCCACCCCCTCCCTCGACTCCATCTATCGTCACCCCCGCCTCGGCCACCCACCGGGCACATGGTGTAGTTGGTTATCACGCCCGCTTAGCATGCACGCTGTCTGCTTGCGGGAGGGGTTGGGTTCAATTCCCAATGTGTCCACGAGTATCTGTTCCGCGTTGACTTTTTTATATAGTATGTGGGTTTTACTTACTCGTTACTGTAAGAATTCGGGGGGCTCGATAAGCCGGAAAGGGGTCCAGCGGAATTCAGACGGACTCGGGGTATTCCTGGTCAATCGAGTAGTTATTACACTACCAAATATACCCTATTATATACAAAAACTGTACACTAAAGTAGTAGAATTTATCATGTATACTAATAAGTGTTTGACAACTCGACTGGAGCTTCGAGTAGCTCAAACCCTAATATAGTAAATAATTCCAACAGTTACTCGGGTTGCGTGGTAAGTAGTAGGTAGTAGGTAGCTGGCGCGCAGGTCTGGCGCTGCACTGTCATTTTCGACCTCGCGATCGCTGATGTGATGCGTGATGTGATAATTCCAGGTCGACGATGCCGCGGCCACGCTATCCACGACTACACATCCGCACATCCGCGTATTCGCGCACCCACACATTCACCAGTATCCCGAAGACCACCGCATCTTGCAAAGCCACGCACTTCGCGGTTCGCAGCCAAGGCTTGACCGGGACGCTGTAAGGAAATAATAATAACATAGTAACATAGGCACACCCTTCCAGTGTTCGCGCTGCTTCTCCGCCGTGCCGCTCCGGACGATCCGTGCGGCGCCTTCCTTCACCTACCCTTCCTTCACTTACCCCTCCTTCCTTCCTTCACTTACCCTTCCTTCAAAGCTTCACCATCCAGCCCATCCTGTCACCAACACCAACACGTCACCCCCGCCCCGTCAGCTCGCCGGGCACATGGTGTAGTTGGTTTATCACGCCCGCTTTGCATTCCTGTTGGTTGCTCGCTTGCGGGAGGTGTTGGGTTCAATTCCCAATGTGTCCACTAAAGGTGCATTCTATTATATTACCTCCAGGTGTATTTGTATTTTTGGAAGCAGTGGTGAGCGGTGAGTGGTGAGTGGTGCATTTGGTGGGCTGTAATTTTTCCCTACCGCACGATCCAAATACTGATATCATGTATTGGCATGTTGGTTATAGATGTATTGGGTTATAGGCAGCGCCGGGAACTCACACCGTCCGTCCGTCTGTCCGTCCGATATACACACAAAATCAAAAGCTGGTACACACGCGAACGATCCGACCACCCGCTATCCACCGTACACACCACCACGCAAACCACACATACCACGAAACTCAAGTACTAGTACTCACCCCCAAAGCTCCTCCGGATCCACCTCCCTCGGGCCCTGCTGCGCATTCGCTCCATTAACCTGTCCGTTAGTGGCAGCAGTAGAACGGTCAATATGTGCATTGGGCTGGGAAGTGGAATCCGGTACCCGTGCAGCGCGGTAGAGCGCGTCGTCCTCCGGCACGAGCGCGACGCGCCCCGTCTTGACGAAGCGCTTGTATATGAACCCGGCGATGAGCGCGAGCGGGTGGATCGCCGTGAAGACTAGCGCCGTTATCTACAATTCAAAGCATCCAAACATCCACGTAAGTCATCCACAAACCACAAATGATACTAGAAGCAACTCAAAAGGATGATGTAACTCACATAAACAGCAGCCCCCTTCGGCCGCTCGCTCCACAGACTGACGCATATCCACACCGCGGCGATGCACCACACTATATCTCTGCGGGTGGCGATTACCACGGAGCTGAAGAGGTTCGTGAGGGCGACGGCGAGGAAGCCGGGGAGCTGGTACTGCGCATAGTCGGCGGGGATGCCGGGCGCGGTGGGGGTGTATGTATAGCCGAGGTATACGCTATTCAATTAATCAGAGGTGATCAGGGACATATGGAGAGCGGAGAGGGGGGCAGGGGACTTACAACAGCGAGTACTCGAACATGATCCCCAGCGGGAGGATGAGGAAGAAGCGCATCGGGGCGTGGATGAGCGCGACGTCCAGTGGTCTGGCGCTTGTTGGGGGATGGTAGACGAGGAGGGTGAGGTTGGAGTAGAGGAGGAGGAGGGCGATGAGGGCGAGGAGGATGGTGGAGGCGAGGAAGAGCTGGAGGATCCAGGTGATTGCCCAGACGGCCATGAGGACGTTGGAGAGGATGAGGGTGAAGCCGACGCCTTTGATCATTGCTTGCTGTTCAGATATACGATCAATATTCGGTATTCGATATTCGATATTCAGAGATGAGATAGGTGGCGTGATAGAGTAATGGAGGTGGGGAGGGGGAGGGGGAGGAGAGGGAAAGACGTACTTTCGTCTCGGGCTTGCGCGCGGCGGTGAGGAGGACGCAGTACCCTATCTGCGCTGCGTAGATGAGGAGGACATACGCGCCGATAACGACTGCTTTTGGGGATATGGGGGCGGGGTATAGTCTGAATATTCCGCCTAGATTCCACCGCGTTTTAGCATTAGCATTCATATTAACCTTCGAAGCTCGAAAGGTTCGACTGTGATAGCGAGTACAAGTAGAAAGGACGCACGGATAGACGGGTCGGCGACCAGCGAGCACGTTAGGACGGAGCCTATGTTGATGAGGAGAGAGAGCGGGGTGAGGACTTGTAATCTGTAAAATATCGTGAGTCGCTGGACCCTCCGGGAGAGCGCGTAGGGTTGGGGAACGCACCGGATGAGGAGGAGGTATTCCCGGACGTGGGGATTGTTCATGTCGATGGGCAGCTCGTTCATCATCGTCGCGGTCGTGGATGTGGTGGAGGAGGTGGTGGTATGGGTCTGAGTTTGTCCTTGAGCTTGAACTTTGGCTTGGGCTTGAAATTCGCCCAGCGCCCTCACCCAAAAAGGAGCCCCTGACGTAGGAGGAGCGGTGACGTCACGCAAAGCACGTGCAAAAGTACGAGTAAAAGAAAATATTGGACGCATTGGGAATTGAACCCAACACCTCCCGCAAGCCACCAACACGAATGCAAAGCGGGCGTGATAAACCAACTACACCATACGCCCATGCCAAAGTCTCCGAGTCGGCGGGCCACGATCGGGTCGCAGCCCCTACAGCCATGAGTGTTACTGGGCCGTGACCCCTCTCATATCCCAAGAACCGCAGAACTGCTGCATCGGCGCGCTGGGTAGCCATCACTGTGTTCGGGTTCCTAATCGAAGCTGGGGTACTATTGTATAGTATGCACGCCACCCTCCCGCCCATGCAAATCTTGGAATCACCGAGTCAGAACTCCGGTAATTGCTCCTAGCAAGGCCACCTCGATGCCTGCCCGAGGATGCATCATGCGTATTCACCACTGGCCTCAGTCGCGGTGTTCTGACTATCCGTTACGCTTTTGTCATCGCATATTCCTTCGCATTGTTCGCCCTCGCTGGTTGCAAGCACGCGTCTTGGCGCCGGGGATGCCGCTGTGCTTCGCTGCACCGAAACTTTCGGTGCCACCTAAATGGCTTACCTCCCATGTCTTGAACTGTGCTAATGGTTGGCACCCCTCATAGGCTTGCAACCTCCGCCACGAATGAATGTCGCCTCGTCGCGTCTCGTTTGACCCCAGCCAGACTTACTGACCGGCACAGATCTTCGTCCGGGTAGATCTGCACCCTGTCATAGCGACACCGCCCGCCGTCCTTGTCTCATTGCGCCACCCACCCCGGGAGCATCACAGCAGTGAAGTATTGTTCAAGGTCGCTTCTTGCCGCGCCATCGCGCTTTGGGACGACATCCTCGAAGAATCCTCGTCAATCTCGGAGCGTGGGTATTTTCATTTCGCACTGGCAGTTCCACGCTGACTTCAAGTTTACTGCTTGGATCATCAAAGTCAGGCACCTCACTTGATAGACTATGGCTGCAGAACTTGTTACGGCGACTAGGAATCGAGTGACATAGCGGATCTATCCTCACAACTACGGAGCCCTTATCTTTCCTCAAATGTGCGCAGCCAGCTCTTCGACTCATTCCTATCCACCCGGCGAGGTGCGATTCGATCCTTTAGTAGAACTCAACCTAAAACAACAAGTGGTACGACGTCAACTCATAGCTCGATCCGAATAAGGAGTCAGTACCGACCTTGGTTGAGGGCTGCACGATGTACGTGTCGTTGTAGACGAGGAGAACATCCGTCGGATTCACCGCAGTCTGGAACTGCACCCCCCTTTTCTCGAAGGTGACCGTAGCTGTTTCGGGGGTTTTGCGCGTCCAGTAGTTCTGTCTCCACGACTCGACGAGCAGAGGCTCGGGAGTGATCTCGTAGGTGCCGGGATCACCCCCGGGACTGGTGACAACGACCTTGATGGTCTCGCTAGATCGGTTGCTTATCCAGACCATGGTTACTGTAACACTTGTGAAGAGCGGTGAGTAAGTTGTCGCAGAGCATGGTTGGAACTTGACTAACATTGATATTTAGGCGTGAAGAGTGAAGTCGACGGTTGAACTGGGGGATGATGTCTCCGCTTTGCACGTCTCCCTTTTATAGAGGAGTGGACGGCGAGATGCCCTGTGCAGTGTCTGTCTTGGGACTCCAGCCTTGCACAATTAGCGATGGATACAAGGCGGATTCCGACTCATGATCACCCCAAAACATCGGTGTTGTAATAACGCCTAGCTAAACGAGCGCAGTCTGGACCACGTAGCACACACTAGAAGGTCAAACGTCCAACGACTGACCCCATATACAACAGTGCCGTGTTGCGGTTTGACATCTGTGTCAAAGTACCCTGGGACTCAACAGACTTCGTGAGCTTCCTATCTATCAGCCATTCACAGATCTGGTGCTGCTCACTTAACGGGGTGTCCGGTGTTTTGCTGGCTCCTAGATTCCGATGTGCGAGAGAACAACACACAGCGAACGGGAATCACTGCGCCTCGCGTGGTGAAGTCCGTTTTCAGGTGGGGAGGAGATGCCCGTTCAATGCGCGATGCACGACAATTATGCAGATAAGTCCCTAGCCACGTGTTGAGTGAATTCAAGGTATTGCAAACGAATTCTGCTAGGAAGTTCCATCGACCGAGTTGCCAGTGTGTTTCTGGATATTCCATGGTTGAACGATGATGATCGTTCGATCTTGTAGCCTTGTTGGATGACGTTCGGGCGGTGCCAGGTAAACACATCCTTGTACTCAGTCCACCCCGATGGCAGCTCCTCCATTCTCATTCTCTTATCATCTGATCTGCTATGACATTATCGCTTAACATCATCTAGGAGTTTCATCAACGCCGATCCCCACCCAATGCCCACCCCGTCGAGGGTCATGGGAACCAACTCTATGTCTTGGTAGCGTGTCTACGCTACTCGAGCCTAAGCATCACCGCACCGTGACTCGCATAGGTAGCCCGATGCTCAACATGATCAATTGTTTGCATGACACAATTGAACACGCCGTGTAATTAGGCGCCCAATTAGGGAACGTCAACGTATAGCTCTGCACTCATAGGTTGTTCCGTAGTTGTCGGACGCGCGACTACGATGACACAGGTACAGGCGAGACCACAAGAAATACCTTGCAATCGTCCCGCATCCGACACAACTCGCGTTTCGGTTACACTGTAGTCTGTCAGAGGTGAGAACGTTGACCGTTGTTAAACCAGGAATTACACCAGACCCGATGTCAGACGCCGCAGGCTTCTATTAATCTATTAATTCCAGAAGACGGGGACTTTCAGTGGTCTTTCATTCACTTTCATTCATATGATATGCCTGTTTGGTTTGTTTACTTAGGAGTTATACCTACGCCGGAACCCCCGATCAGAAAGCCCCGCACATCGTTTTCTATTGAAAGCGGGGTCTATCACCTCTGTCATATCACGCCATCTCGACGACAGTGCTGCCACCCGAGATCGTGCACCCGATGCTACTACTCACCCTGGTGGAGTCCGCCGGGTTCATGCGTCTGTATTGTATAGAACGGCCTCCCTCTGCTGTATAAAATGGACCCATTCCAAGCAGAGCCATCCCCCAGTTCAAAGCTTGCACTACTTTCGACTTTCACCGTTTACAACTATCAAGGTGAGGCCTAGTTGAATTCGGTTTCCGGCGATCTACTCACTCGCGGGGTGCTTCACGATCATACGCAGTATCGATACAATCATGGTCTGGGTATCCAACCGATCCTCCCAAACTATCAAGGTCACTATCACCAACACCACCGGCGGTGATGGCTCTACCTTCGATGTCGTCCCCGAGCCTTTGCTCGTCGAGACCTGGGGTCAAAACCACTGGTCCCGCGGTGGAGCGGAGACCGCCACCGTCGTCTTCGAGAAGAGCGGGACTCAGTTCCAGACTGCTCTGAACGCCCTGGACGTGCTCCTCGTCTACAGCGACACGTACATCGTGCAGTCTTCTACCAAGGTTGGTTGAGGATTCTGTTGCATCGGGTGGAATTGACGTGATACGCGTACAGCAACAAAACATCTGAGGGCCATCTCGAGAGGCGGTGGGCGTACGTCGGAAAGGTGTCTGTCAGCGCGTTCTTGTTACCGAGGAAATGTGTAAAGCAAATGTTCGTTGTTTGTATTCACAAATACACATGTCCAATGTTCCCTGTTTACCCGACTCAAGGAGGCGATGACTAGAGGTCCAGATATGACAGGTTATGCGAAGACATCCAGTGCGAGGCAACCGATCACCCATGCCGCATACTTACAGAGTACATGTATTACAGATAGAGATATTGACACTCTTCCTGCACCGCCTATAATAGGACACGTGCATTCGTGTGTTTGTAGTGAATCTGGCCTGCCTGGCCTCATAAACTTCTTTGCCGTGCTGCTGCCAGTTGGGCATCAAGATCGTAGCGATCTCCGCGGTCGCTCGCTTCACTCGCAGAGTCGAGATGCGTGGACGGACCCTGCGAGGCTCGATTTGGACTATATGTCGAAGACGGGGCGATCAGAGAAGGGAGAATAATAGAAGATGGTCTCGTTGAATTCGCGGCTCGCATGGAGTCGGGTGCGCCCAAGTAAGAGCCTGTCTGCGAGGCGGGAGCACTATCAAGCCTCTGGAAGGTCGAATCCTCCATGGCTTCGTGCGTGCGGCGTCCGAGGGCTAGCTCCCATGTCCTAAAGCTGAATCTGCTTCGCGTACGAGGAGATTGTGAACTGGGCTCCGTTGTTTCTGGGAGCATAGGCGCCTGAACTGAATAGTTCCAAAGGCGGATAACGCGCCCTGAGGCGACCTTCGATAAGCATAGTAAGATGCTGAACGAGCGGTAGCGAAAAGGGTATACACACAGAGATGACGATAGTGGTTGGTGTCGTAGTGATTACCGCCATGACGGGGTTTAGACGTATCCAAATGAAGACAACGTTCGTGCAAGATGCAAGAAAGCTACAAACAAAGAAATTAGCATAGTATATTTGAGTTTGCAACGGAATAACTTTACGCCACGCCAAACCAACATAATTCCTTCAGTGATACGGTACTGGGGCGAACCACGGCATTAAGGGTACGGGCATAGTCCCAACTAGCAAAAGCGAGCAAAACAAGAAAGTATCCGGTATTGTAGGTACGACCGATGTTTGAAAATGAACTGTTGATGTGGGTAATAACACAACCGAAGCCAGGTATCCAGGCGGCCTTGATCGGCACTGATGAACGGCAAACTTAGCCTTGAAGTATATGTGTCCCGGACAAAGGATACAGACCATCAAGCAATAACCACGCTTGAAAGCTTAAACAGGCAACGAAGAACGTGACACGTGCTAAGTGGGGGACCATTCGGCCCTGACTCTGTAAAGACATGGTAAGTAGAAGTTCTAGCGTGAGATAAGTTTGACGCACATCCGTGCGGTAAACCCGATACTGGCCAGCTTTTTTTTTTTTTTTTTTTTTTTTTTGAATGGTAATCAGGCGATTCTTTGCGCCAACTAAGTACGGGTATGTACAGTAAGTCTAAGACATATCTACGGTATCACTAAGTGTGAGGGATGTGGCTTGCAGTGTCAATCTATGGGTACAGTGAGTGGTGTGAGGGGAGTTGTACAGTAAGTGTTGTCGCCTATGGCGGCGGGGTAGCGCAATGCAAAGCGAGAAGCATGGGACATAATAAACATAATAAACATATGTGAGAAAGAGAAAGAGAATGTGGTCATAGTCCAGCTGCGGCGGACGTGTGTTGTGTTGTGTGCGTGTGTCGTTATGTGGGGTTGGTATAGGGCGCGCCAGGTGCTGGCGGTCTCCGGCTTCGCCCGCTACTATGTCGGGTGTCCTCTCATCCTCCTTCCCCTTCCTCGCCACTCCAAGTGTCCTCTGGTACGTCCGGTTCATCGGCAAAGGCAGGTGCTGACCGCGGGTTCTTGATGAACCCAGCCTGTGAAAAGGCTCCGGTTTTCCGTAAGAATGCGCTGAGGGCTTCGATACCCTGCGGGGTTCCCAAGATCTCAGACTCAACGATGTCTCTTGAGACCTTCCGAAGAATCGAGCGGTGGTTCTTGTATAGCGGACATGTTCTGAGGATATGCTCACGGGTTTGCACTGGCGCGCCACACGGGCAGTTAACGTCCTCGCTAAGTTTGAATCTGCGCTTGAACTCGCCTGTGTGTCCATGTCCTGTACGGCACTGAATGACGCGACCAAAAAGTTCGCGTTCTGCCTTTAGCTCGCGAAAGTGTTTGGAGGGTTTGAGAGAGGGAGCAATGCGGTTCGCAGCAGCAAACTGGCCAGTTTTGGGTGAGTGTTTCCACTCTCTGCGCCATGCTTCCTGTGTGGTGGCTTTCGTGCGGCGGAGCGCGTACGCTCGTGTTGTACCGATTGGCGAGGAGCGTGCGAGAGCTGTGGCGTCCTTTGCCAGTCTGTCTACTGTGTCGTTTCCAGGGATGTTACTATGGCTCGGGCACCATTGGATGTTGACGTGTCGAGTGGGGTCGTCATCGAGGAATTGACATATCAAGCGGTGGAACTTTAGAGCGTAGAATTGCCCTGGTTTAGGCATCGGGTCGAATATAGCGTTCACTGCGGCGGAGTTGTCTGCAAAGAAGTATAAGCTTCGGATTTGTGGGGATTGCCTGCAAACCTCGACGGCACGTAACGCGCCGATCATCAGCGCTGCCATTTCTCCATCGTAAACTTCTGCGGCGCCTCCAAGCCCCATCTGCATCTTGAACCTTGCTTTGCCTTTGCGATAGGCGACGGCTGCGGCGCCAGTCCTGTGAAAACCCGATTTTTTCAGCATAGAGCCATCAGTGTAGATTACAAGTGTGTCATCTCTCTTAGCTAGGTCGTTCACCAAGGTTTTGTGTTCCTTCACTTCCGCCTCCTTCTGTTCTGGGGTCAGTGTTTCGCCACGATGGGGGTTTATGTGCAGCCGTCCTTGAAAGCTGGACTGTGTGCGTCTCCAAGGTGGGCACGCATATGGCAGCAGGCGTTCGTGTCTGGGGTCAGATAGTTTAGCGACCTCGATGAGCGGCGTTGTCCGCGCATTATCTGCGGCAGATCCGTTTCCGTATCGGTACGGGAGGGGCGGTGGAATGCCTGGGGTGCGTTCGGGGCACTGTACTCTCCATTCTTCAGGTAGACGTTGGATGATAGGGTTGGAGGCACTTAGCTTGTTAAGCCGTACTGCGCATCGCTTTTTGCATATCTCGGCTTGGTATTTGATGGGTGGGAGCGAAGCCTCAATCTCTAAAGCAGACACAGGGGTGGTACGGAAGGCAGCGCAGATTAATCGCAGTGCTCTGTGTTGGACCCGTGCGAGAGGTTCAATCTGGTACTTTCGACCATTCCACCATGCTGGGCATGCATAGAGGATTTTCGGTAAGACACATGAAATGTACAGGTGTCGGAGATGAGAGTGGCTTAGACCGCGGACAGTGTTGGCGAGCATGGTGAGGCCGTTGACCGTGTTTTCGCCTCTCACTGCTAAGCGCTTGACATGGTTCTTGAAGGTGAGCTTGCGATCAAAGAACACGCCGAGCCACCGGACAGTTGCTTGTGCGGCTATTGTCCGTACGACGCCGTCGGAGTCGCTGAACGTGATCGATGGGTTCTCGTTGTCTTTCCGCCGGCGCGAATAGTGCATGATTTCCCGCTTGGAGAGGTCGGGAGATAACCCGGCCTGGCGCAGCCAGGCCTCTGTCTCGTTGTACGCCTCCTTGAGCAGCTCGGTGTTCCGTTGTAGGGACTTGGATGAAACATATAGTTTTCCGTCGTCCACATACATGAACAGTGAGACTCGAGTGGGTTTTGATATATCATCGGGGTCGGGGTCTGGTTGGTGATCGGGGTGGAATCGTTCGAGGAGTTCTGCCGTGTAGAATGCCGCGAGGATGGGAGAGATAGGTGAGCCTTGAGGTATCCCGTTCTGGACTGGCTTCATCTTTCCACGCCGGCTGTCTATGCATACAGCCGCTTCTCGTTGGCTAAGGAAGCTTGACGTCCATTTGACATATTCAAGTGGAACGTGCTTTCGTCGGAGTTCACAAAGAAGCCTGTTATGGTTAACGAAGTCAAAGTATCCCTTAATGTCAAAAGTTAATGCTGATGCCACATTACCCCGGTTCCACGCCGCGTGGACGTCGTTTACGAAGGAGAGGACAGCATCTTCCGCGGAGCTGTTGGAGCGGCCACCAAACTGGTTGTCCAGTATCAGGCCTCTCGAGCCAGCTAGGAAGGTAAGGCGGCGGGCCATGACCTTTTCAAGGAGTTTTCCAAGGCACTCAAGGAGGGTGATGAGACGGTAAGCACGGGGGTTTGAGTAGTCTGGTTTTCCGGGTTTGCGTAGCGCTACGGCTACAGCACGCCTCCAGGCGATCGGGTGGTATCCAACTCGTGCGCACCGCTGAATCAGCGATGTCATATACGATTTCGCTAGCCGAGATGACCAAGCCCATTTCAGGACCTTGTACTGGATCTGTGAATGTCCTGGTGCAGAGGTGGGGCTCGCGCTGGAGAGTGCTTCTCTGATTTCCTCCTGAGTGATGTCGTGGAATTCACTGTCATCGGGCAGGCGGTCAGTGAGGTTCGGCTGGAAATCAGTGGTAAGGGGAGGAGGTGGTTGATATAGCTCATCTCTTATTGCATCGCATTTGTCTTCATGCTCGGTAGCTTTCGGGCGGCCTTCCCCGCGTGATATGGGTGGCATGGGGTAGTTGCGGACGCCTTTTGACCAGTTTTGAAAGTCCCAAATGTCGTCCGTTGTTGCTTGTTTGAGCTTCTCGTCGATCCATTGCTTCTTTTTATACTTCACTAGGCGTTTGAAGTAGTTTCGGGCCTTCTTAATTCGAGCGTTAATGGGACCGTTGAAGTCGTGGATGGTCGACGAGAGGTCTTGAAGTTCGGCCCTTGTTTCGGCTATCCGTTTGACCGCTGATGTCAGTTCTTGATCCCACCAGGGTTTTGCCTTTGCACTTGGTCTTCGCCACTTTCCGGTATCCTCGGTTGCGCGCTGAATAGCTTGCGTGAGCGCCTGTTCACAAGAATCTAGTTGGGGTGGGGTTAGCTCATGTTCTTCGAGCAACGGATGAAGCTTATCCTCTGCGCTCAAGAGATGGCTCTCAAGTGCCTTGACCCATTCGGCTGGCTTTACATCCTTGAGGGAAAATTGGATACCAAACGGGTTGGTGATCTCGTGGCGGCTGTAATCAATAGTATATGTTAGTCCGAAGTGGTCTGAGTCGCCAGATATGGCAGCATTGATTTCGAATTCGTGGACGCAAGCTTCAGCGATTGCGCGCCCATTTTGCCAGGTGAGGTCCAGGACAGAGTCGCGCTCTCCGCGGTGGCGTGCTGGGTGAGTGATACACCCTTTCTCGTTGAGAAGTCCGAACCCCTGCTGTGATAGCCAGTCAACAATGGCTTCGGTGTCTTCTTGGTACGTGAATGGTTCGCGCGACCAGAGGGCGTGGTCAAGGTTGAAGTCTCCTGCGATAATCACGGGTTGTTCGTTCGGCATGGAAGCGTGGCGGAGTTGGTGGAGTACGCTATTTGCACCTTGGCTGCTATCGTTGTAAACATTAATCAGTAATGTGTTCGGATTTCCTTCTTGTTTGAGTTCTAGAACTTGGGCGTCTAGACCATCAAATATGTCGGATCGGGAGGTGGTGCTGAAGGTGACGTTACGTTTCGCATAGGTCATGGTGCGTGGGCGGTTGTTGTTTGAGGTGTTGTTCGGTATTATCGGGGTCCATGATGCGTGGCCGACGGGTCCTTTGATTTCTCGTCCCGACTCATCGTGTCCTATAAAAGCCCATGGAGGTTCCTGAATAATGATAACATCAAACTTGTTAATGTGTTCGTTCAATAGCTGTTCAACCACTTCTTTCTTGCGTTGTGCGTTGACTTGGGCGACTCGGATCGGCTGCGATAACGATGTGTTCTCTGGGTCAGCATTCATTGATTCGCGCGTTGGGTTGAGGTGGCGGGGCTTGTCGTATGGGTGTTGTCGTCTTCGGGGGCGATAGCATCGAACTTGTTTTGCGTGGTTAATTTGGTAGTTTGGGACGCGGGAGGCTTGGGGTTAGCTTTAGAGGTTGACGACTTCTTCTTTTTGCTGGTGACAACCGTCCAAGGGTTTCCGTTGGCTGCTGCTTTTCGTTCGTTCTCTCGGGCCGTGCCGTATCGAGCTAGTCGTATTGGGCAGCGTCTCGCATCAGCGGGGTGGTTGTTGTCTTTCACTCCTGCAGCAGAACAGTTAGTGCACTTGAGGATGTGAGGGCACTGGCCTTCAACGTCCATGTCCATGTCATCGCCATTTTCTTGCGCTGCTCGGCGTGTTTCGTCGCATTTGGTGCATTCGGTCTTGTGTTCGGTTTCGGGGTGGTCCTCGCTACAAACACGGCATACCGGTTGGGACTTGCATTTTTCGGCGCGGTGATCCCAGCCCCAGCAGTTCTTGCACTGGACGACTGGTGGGCGGTCTTGGAACGCTCGGACCTTGCAGTATTCTCCGAATAGGGCGAAAACTCGCACGTTCTCGAGTAGGTTGGTTCCAATGTCCAGACGATCGGTGGCTAGGACGAGTGATGATTTGTGTGTGGTGTTGCGTTCTTCATCTGTGCGCATCCATTTCAGGTCCTGTGTGAAGAACGGTTTAGCTTCTTTATAATCGGGGTTCCACTTAGCGAGTTCAGCGTCAACTTCGTCGGCCGAAATAAGTCTTCCGTTTGCGTGGTGGGTCCGTACATGGTCGAACTGTATCTTGTACCATTTTCTGTCCACACGGGCAATTGTCTCTTGTCCAAGGGCGACCGCATCGATGAAATCCTTCACGGATCCTAAGAGGTCGGCGGCTGATTGGTCTACTCGTGTAGTTAGTACCAAGTTCCCTTGTTTGTTGTACTTAGCTGTTGCTACGGCCGGTCCTCCGCATGCGATTCTGTCAGCGAGCTTATCGTTAATGGTGTTCACGATTTCCTGGGGTTCGCGGCGGTTTCCTTCAAGTTGGCCCTCCGGTAGGAATTGAATGATCAGTCGCGTGGGGTGGTGTGCTGAAGCTGGCGTTGAGACCTTCTCGACCTTCGTGAGCTTTGGCTTGATCAGTGGCCCGTTCGCTACAACGTTTCGCGGAATAGTCTTCTGTTGTGTTGGGGGTTTCGGGTCTTCGTATGGAAGCTGGGAAGGGGCAGCGGCTGTGGCGTGAGCGGCCAAAGTTACGGTTGTCCGTTCCATGTTCTTGATGCTGTCGGTTGTCTTGATGATTTCCGATTTGATTGTCTTGATGTCTTTCGACGTATCGGATGAGGAGGTCTTGATCGACGAGATATCGGTTTTGATGGTGTCAGAATTTCGTTCTACTTGAGATAAGGTGAGCGCTAGTGTGCTGATTGCGGCTTGAATCGAGTCGAGTTTGACGCATGTGTCGGGATTTGCCTCGATACGGAACTTCGATGCGATTTCGCGAAGGTTGTGCATGAGTTGCGATCGTTGCTGTGCCAGATGAAGGTCGCCTCGGCTATGAAGGTCATTCAGTAGGTTCAGAACTTCGTCTATGTTACGTTCAATAATGCTTAGCGTCTGTAGCGAGTCAAGGTAGTTGTCGTTCTGGTTGACGGATGACTCGTTATCGCCGTTGAAGTACTGCGAACTGGGCGCATACTCAGTTGTCGCGTCGTCCATCATGCGAGTATCGGATGTTATTTGTCTATCATCATGGACATTGCTGTGTCCGTAGTGGGACTGTCTAGGTGTGCTTGGTTCGGTGTGCTGGTGCCGATACATCGGGGTTGGGCTCTCGGAGTGTGTTGGGTGTGTTCGGCGTGACTTATGCTCAGGGCTCCTGCCCGGGCGGAGTGCGTCAGTTACGGTCTCGAAAACCTGTCCTAACAATTTCTTAGGTGAGCTTGGGGTGTTTCTGAGTCTATTAGCGTCTGGCAAGTTAGCTTGGTCTGCGTCGCGTTTCAAGTTGCGTCCGCGTTCTGATTTCTCGTGGTTCCTGTTGTGGGTGAGGTTTGGTACGCCGGTGGGTTTATACGTCTCGCGCTGTGTCGCCAGTTTTTCTTTAGGCTGTCTACTAGTAGCCATGCTAGCCTACTCTGCACTCTCCTTCGTCGTTTTGTGCCCAGTCAAACCGTGGGAAAAAGCGAGGTAGATGAGTGTTAGGATCAAAGAGCGGTGATACTGGCCAGCTCCAGAGCTATGTTACCAAGTAGCTGAAGTCCTCGTAAGCCGAAAGGTTTGCATTTAATCTGTAATATTGACTTGCGTTCATGAAGGCATATAAGGGCTGGCAGTTGATCTCGCTGCATCATTGGCATGAGGTCTATATTGATTATGCTTCCCAGTGTCTTACCTTTCAACGTTGAGTGCTATCACCCTGTGGTACGGCAGTGTTAGGATTTGGTGCTTGAAGCAAGTAGATGGCTACTTACACACTGATCAACGCAGCAAGGAGGCAATAACGGTTCATGAAGTAGAACATCTAGCCGAGCATGAGTGTATACAGAAGTACGGGCGCATAACAGGTCTCGGAGGCAGAGAAACTCACCATCGGAGATAGCGGGTAGCGTTTGATAATCTTGACATACATCCAGTCCACATCGAGGAAAAGAAACCATTCCCAGCTGTGCGTGCCGGCGTGGGTGAGCCATTCGGTTCTGCATCTGTGACCGGGCCTACATGTAGAGTCCAACAAACGCATGCACAAGCCTACTGAATGAAACTAGTGTCCGTCAAGATCATTGCTTTAGCAAGTTCATGGGATTTTGGGATACATACCTCCGTTGCTGGCTATTACGTCGGGGCTGTTCCAGTTGGTCATAGTTGTAATGGCTCGTACAAGAACGCAAGTGTTGGGGGCTTCACAGGAGTGGGTTTATATACCCTAGCTCCCAAGGGTGGCGGCGGTACATCAACAGTAATCGAAGTTGATCTACTCGGCTTTTATGTTGGCTGTGAGTCTGGAGAACTGAAATGGATTAATCAAAATCAGACCTGATTTCATCAGACTTGTGTATCAAGCTTCCTTCTGTCACAATCGGAAAGCTAACACTGTTTCGGGACGACGCGCAGAGCATCGATAAAGCTCAAGTCTGAGCGACACATACGCCGGGGATCAGGAGCATAGCAGTCGCCTTGGGCATTGGAGTCACTACCGCTGGATCTGAGTTACAATAATGGACCCTGGAAGAGGTGTGGGTCATAGATCGGAGACGGGACGAGCAAAGAGGGAAGAATGATGGAAGATGGCACTGATGTCCCAATGACTGAGCTGAGTCTCTGGAAACCCGGTGTCTTATGGGTGTGGTTTTCGGGACGTCCGGAAAGTGGCACTCCGATGGAAGACATCACGGAATGTCTAGTACGCAAGAGGGGGAGGTTTCCTGCAGTTCTCGAAGCTTAGTGTATATTCAGCTATGGGCACCACCTAGAGCTGTCATCTTCCATGATGGGGTTCAATCATACCCAAACGAAGCCCATGCAAATAAATGGTGTAGGAGCGAAATGGAATTCGCCGTGTCGAGAGTAGTGGAGGAAGTAAAGCCCCTGGTATTGCACGTGATCGTGCTGACAATTATCAGCCTGAGTCGTTCCGTGCCGCTCAAGTTGCGCGCACCTCTGGTAAACTCCATTCACTGCCAAAATGTCGACAATAGTACCACCGAGCCGCAGATCCATCCTGAATCTATACTCAGTGATGCTTAAAACATCAAATTCCTTCAGCTCATACAACTTCCGGAACTATTTCGTACGGAAGACGAAAGACACCTTCAGATCCATACAGGTAAGCTATGTCGCTTCTAGGGGGAATGAAGTTCTGACCGTTGCACCCATCCATTTTGTTCTATGATTCTCATTTTGTTCGCTGCGATCCCCTCGTCGTCCTGGCCGACAGAATGAATCAGACCCGTCGAAAATACAGGCCTTGTACAAGGAGGCTGTTGACGATCTTGCGGTCCTGAAGCGAAGTGCGCTAGTAAATCAGGTGTATGGAGGATGGAAACTGGCGATTGAACGGCAGTCCGAGGACCCGGCGGTGGCCAGAGAGCGGTCGGACTCGTAGAAGCTGAAGAACAGGAGGAATCGAGGAGAAGAGAGCTGCTCAGCTAGGGCATCGCTTTGTGGACTCGTCGAGGCGGCCGACATTGCCTCGGCTGTATTTTGCGATTATATATTACAGACGTTCCGTTCTATGGTATGGAAATAATGATGAGGGGGGAGCGTGGAGGTAATCAATAAATACACGGGAGCCAGAAATCAGCTTGAGCCTCCTTTTGATCCACCACCGAACCAGCTTGACCATGACCGTGACTGTTCTGAGCCCTGCGCGCCGTGCCTCTTTTCCTCGAATGCCTTCTCAACCTCGTAGGCCTCCTCAGCTTCCTTTAATCTCTCCTCGAATGCTTTTCTGTCTTCTTCTCTCTTCTCTTCAGCCCGCTTCAATCTCTCTTGTTCCTCAATTTCCTTCACGCTCTGCCTGTTCTTTGAGCCCAGTGTGTATGTCCCCCCGACCATGGCAGCGACAGTGAGGCCCTGCGCGATCACACGCACGCGAAGCCATCGGTTGAATGACCGTGAGTCGCCCTGACGCATCTTCACCATTGCGGTTATGAGGGCACCACACGTAGCCACGACACCTACGAGCGCAAAACATTTCCTATCTTTCAGTATTCAATATGGTGCATAGGGACGACCACACACCTAGCGGCACCCAAGGATTCTCATTGAATTTCCGCAGGGCTTTCTCCCGGTATGTTTCTTGGATAAACGATCTCGGAGGGGCATCCATCTTCGATTCTACGTGCACGCCGTGTCTTCAGTACTTCAGGCTACGGTGCTGGAGCGCTGAAGCCGGGGTGCGTCGGTGCCCGGAAATGGAACAGGGGTCTTGCTTTCTTGTCGTGAGAAAACGACCCAGGCCCATGAAGTTCGCGTCGCGATTCCAAATCGGATCGCGACGACCGCCGAATGAATTTCAGTCGTTGTACTCTACAGATGGACTGCAGTGCAGTACTCCTGATACAGTTTCGCGTGGTGGCAGAACTGAAGTACGGTAGTGCCTCAACTGGCCAGTCATCTGCACTGATGATTTGATTTTTGCTACCATCACTGTCGATGTAGTGGCAATTGCAGTCGGTGAGCCCACAAATCACTGATGAGGTCAAGCCCGATATCTAACTAATATGATATCTCTATGTTTCAGCCCTCTACTGCCTTAGAGACTATATCGAATTCGACGAATATCATTTGAACTTTGGCCACCGTTGATATATCAGGATATCAACAACCGTGGTCTTGCCAATGGACTGGTGCTGTGGGCCTCTATAAAAGCCCAAGCTCTTTCGCCCTCCTGGAGTCGTCACGGAGATGACCGACTGGCAAAGTGACTCAAAGATCAGCAGGAATGAAGGTAGATTATCCCTATTCGTCACCGAAACTCGCCGAAGTATTGATCGTGGAACATCAGCATCACTCAGCAGGCTAGTGCATGTGTTCATTGGTATCTTCATGTAGGTCTTTATAGTCGCAACTGGGTCAACGAATAACTCACCTCAACATAGATGGGAATGTGTCATCTTCCTCAGCATGGATTGGAGATATGCGAGGCATATGAAGCGGGAACGACCTCAGATGGTAACTCTTGCCGATTGTTCTTGCTCTGGGCTCAGATGCGACTACTAGATTCTGGGTTTTTTGAACCGTTACTTTCTTCTCGCGGGTTTGATCGGTCTGTGAGTGGACCTCTTCCCTCAACACCAAGCTCTTACACCCTCCCCCAGCATTGTAGACGACACCGTTACAACGTACGCAATCTCGAAAGGGCTACGTAACTGCACAAAACTCATCTCAGGACTGTAGGGAGCCTAACTGCCGATCCTTACACCTCTCTACAATTGCAAGTGAACTCCCCTAACGAAACGAGTTCATTTCAGCTTATCCCAACTCCAGCTATGTACTAGCATAGCCATTGAACTGGCGAGTACTGGGCTTACCCTACGGATGTACGTACTCAGTCTTATCCACGGTGCTTAGCTCCACCCGGCCTTCACAGACTCGCGGTATGGGGCCGGATGGTCCCTGTTACCGTGTTCTTTTGTGTCTGTCTACTCGTTCAAGCGTCGTTATTCCTCGAGGGTATGGCTACTACTATCAGCCGCATGGCAATGCCTAACGCCATCATCAGCCCCCATCGTGGGTTGCGTAATCACTAATACTGGTAATTTGACGCCGACTCTTGGGTACACTTTCAACACTCCATACTTTCTCATTTTGTTCGCATCCGCGGGTTGGGTGTATTTCTTTCCTTGCAAGAAGGTGCCCCTCTGCAATAGAATATCGCTGAGTGAATTATGCTGGTTCGGCGCGGCGTACTCTGATTCCCTTCGATCCCCTACCTATATGCTGATTTCTCGGTTCACAGCTTTCTTGCGTCTCTTGTGAACACTGTATGCCATTTGCATCGTCATTTACCGCTGCTCGCAGTACTAATCAATCATACTCAGGTATTTATCCGGTTGAATCTAAACCGAGTCATGGCTATAATCGCCGTTGTGCCATCTACCGTCGTCATATCTGTCCGTCAACCTTTCCACCTCAACTAAGAGTTCAGCACCTCACCTTATCAAAGATCGCTTCCGGCCGCGTGATCCGTCTTTGGGCAGAATCACATCGTGCATTTGTACGACCAGAAACAACAGAGCAACGCTCGACAGCGACACAATGTTCTGCTTATAAACAAACGAGGTTCAGTCTTCTTAAACGGTGGCTGTCGCATCTCGGAAGCCCCACGCGTGAAGCCCTCGACTCCCCGGACTTTCGTAGGTTGAGCAGCCCTTCCTCTTCACATGGGAGCACCGTGCAAGCCAGGGACTCCACCAGGCAATCTTCTATTACCCTTCCATCCTTAAACTCCCCATCTTCGACGTATATCCCAAATCGAGCGTCACAGAACCCGTCTACCCGCCTCGACTCCGACAGTGAGACCAGTGCCATGGGCGACCGTTATGACCTTGATGCCCAACTCGTAGCAACGGAGCGAAGGAACTTCGCAGGTACGATTGGTATCAGTCTTCTGAAGGTCTAATCGCCCAATATATGCATGCGTATGTGCTGCGTTGTAGGTGGCGTATAAAGAATCTGCAAAGACAATCTTTATTTTTTGTAAATCACGGTCCTTTCTCCGGCCGTCCGTCGCCTATGTAATTTCTCCTCTGCTTTCGATGTAGTCCCCCTTGCAACAGCTTCGACCTCGAAGGATAATATTGATGGTTTTCTGACACTACCGAGTCTTATTGACTATAGAAGCTGCTCCTGGCCATCTCAGCCTCCCTCTCTATACACTTTACAACTTTGTCGCTCCTCGGCTCGATACGACACTCGAAGCTGATGGGCCTCGAGTTGAACCCATTCGAGAAGTCCCATCGGTCCGGAAGAATCTCCCTGTTCTGACTATCTTTCTTCGGGAGGATGTTGAATGCCCACAAGATTCGGGTAATGTTCATAAATACCGAATTCCTCGCGAGATGCATACCGGGGCATATCCTGCGTCCGAAGCCGAAGGGGACAGTGAAATCCTTCAAACGAGGATCATTTGTTTCGAGGAATCGCTCGGGGCGGAAGTTGTCCGGATCAGGGAATGTTCCTGGATCGTGCATGATCCCGCTGTGGGGTACGTTAGGTCAGAGAAGGGGAGCTTACAGGGGACTCTTACGCGAGATTTGCGAAGACTGTAGAACCTTTAGGGATGTACCTAGGTCCTTCGTGTTAGAGTGTTATCAATACATCGGAGGAACATTACAGACATTCCACGGTACTCATCGTCGCTTGTCACGGCGTGAGGACTGCCTCCAAGGGCGGCTACGGGACGCCATCTATCTCAGTCATGTCTCACGGCGTATCTTCAGATTATTTCAAGGAAATACTTACCTCAGCGTCTCATTGATAAGGGCATTCACATACGGGAGGCTGTCTTTGTGCTCGAATTCAGGCATCCTTTCAGGTCCGATGACGGAATCTATCTCCTGTTGGGCCTTTTTCATGGTTTCGGGATAATGAAGCATTGCCACTGAGGTAACCTCATCAGTACACATCATATCAGTGGAATAAAACGACATGCGTACAGAAAAATACACTGAGCGTCCCAGCAGTCTACAACTTTCTCTCAGTAACAACTTAGGGTCATCCTAGGGGACGACAGGGGACAGACCGTCTCTATGCCAGCGCCAAAGGGACTTGACACGGCGTACGCGACATCCAATACATCCCACCCGTTCTTCTCAGAAATGGAGATTGTTTGAGAGGTCAAGCAATCTGCAATGGTACCTTCGTCCATTCGAGTTTTGACTTCATCGTATAGGTGCATAAGGAACTTCACGTCGCGTTGTCTTTGTGCCTCAGGGGCTTTACGAAACCACTGGAGACACAGCTGAGGAGTACACGTTAGTTCGCTCAGTAGAGTGCATTTGAGTGAGGAGCATAGCACCCACAGGAAGATTCAGAAGCCAGGGCATAGACTCGACAATGTATTTGCCGGGAATGCTGTAAACTATGAATTAGTTTCACCACTGAATGGTTTGTATGGCTTTACTTGACGCTAGGATACTATGTCAAAAGTGAGCATCCATATATTGGGGAGAAACGTACCTCGTGAGATCTAAAGACCGTATGCTGGGAATGAGAACTGTGATTATATGGGAAGATCTACGATGCAACGCACAGTCCATGGCCCTCATATTTTCCCTGACGACCCACTCGTCGACGGAATCTATGCGTTTGCCATAGGTGACGGATGTCACAACGCTCGCCGCATATCTGTTCCCGGTCAAAGCGATAAATCACATAACTTAAGCCTCGGTCGTAACGGATGTGAGTCAGAGTGAACCGACCTTTGTATATGCCGTTCGTAACCCTTGGGTTCAGTGAGTATTTGGTGCATCATAATCTTCGACTCCAACGACTGAATAGGCTGATACTCGTCTGACTTGCGTGCATGGAATCCAGAATGAAGAATCTACAACAGTGATACAGATGAATATACACGGTTAATTGGAGTACGTCCCTGCTTGAGTAGTGGCACTTACCTTTCTCCATTTCCTCCACTCCTCACCGTATGGAAGCATGAGACCTCGCTTGTTATCGGAGAGGATTTCACCCCTGTTGTGATAGAAGATGAGCGAGATAGAAAAAGCGAAATAATATATGTTTACCCCATTATGAACCTTGGACGGCTGGAATATATGTCGGATCGTTTGTCGAGGAGGTCCCATGCAGCCTGCGGGGTCCCGAGGACTGGCAAGTCCATCAGCAGCAGGAAAAGGCGGGGCATTACTGATAATTACCGACGACTGGTGTCGAGCCAAGGAATAATGAAACAACCGGGCCTATCATCGACAGTCATGAACATTGTACCAAAGCAACAGATCTCACTAACCATAATGTTCATTCCAGGCTTGGAACTTGCGCCACGGCTTGACTGCAGGTACCTGATGGCTGTTACCAATGAAGGGAAGCCCAAGCGGTCCCGGAGGCATCTTCTTTCTTAGCTGATACCATCGAACAACATGCAAAGAAGCCGCGGTGAAGCACAGAGCCAAGACACCTCTACTAAACACGAAAGAAGCCAGGGTTTTGATGATATGAGTGAGCATCTTGGTCGCAGAGAGCAAGGTGCAGTGAGTCCTGCGATAGCGTCCCTGGGACCGCTCGTCGATGCTAAATAGTTCTTCATCTGTGTGAGGAGCCTGACCCATTCTTACGTGACGCGAAGCTTGCTCGTAACGCTCGTTTACCACATGACCGGCCCAAGGCCGGAATGGGGATGCTTCTACACGAATGCTTAGCGAGCAATGCATTGCATGTGAGATCTTGAGAAACCAAGTGAGAGACTGCCAGTGAATGAAAGTGTGGAAATGAAGCCGGGTCTGATCATGTTATGACATGGTCAACAAATGGCCGACGATGTATTTGAGAGGCCGGGCCCCCTAGATTCTAGTAGTGATACAACCTTTTATATCTTAGGACTTGCAACATGCGCCATTCGGTCTTCATGTTTTAGTCTTGATCATTCCAGACATAAGGTCGAAGCTGTTACCGTCTGGTTGAAGATCGATGTATCCTCCACGCGCAGAGTACCCATCCGACTCTGGCATGGTGCGAAGCAGTCCGTGATCGGGCGTAATACCAACAATTCGCGCGCGTTGATGAGGAACGCTTGTGGTGATCGTCACGAGTTGATCTCTACATGTATTGAATATCGGGTGAATGGATAAGGCGATATTTATGATTTAATAAGTTAGAAAGAGTAAAAGGAGGAGAAAGGCTTACGAGTGAAGCCACCTCGATAAGTAGAGGTCCATGAAAGGTTCGAAGGAACCATTTTTTGCGACGAACTCGCCCCACATCTTGTCGAATTTACTGAGTATGGCTGCGAGCGTGTTTTCCATGGTCAGCCCATTGTGAGATCCCGGCCCGAGCAGCTGATGCAGAGACGTTATTGGGGGTTCATTTAGCACGTTCACGCCACAGCCTATAGGAAGTGGTGCATTTGATAAGTGCGAAAGTGTCTAGATATGACTTGGTCTCACCAATAACGATATCGACATTACCATCGGTGAAGCTGGTGTTCACGAGGATACCACCAATTTTTCGCCTTGATTCTTGTGAATCGCCGAGCACCGCATACAGGTCGTTAGGCCACTTGAGTCGTACACTATTCCCCACAGATCCCAAAACACTTTCCTCGCGGCAAGCCTCCGCCACGGCGAGCGCAAAGAGGTATTGAACGAAAACAAGTTTACTGGCAGGGAAAGTTGCGAGTGATACTCGAATAAGCACCGAAAATTGCAAGCAGCCTGAGGGCGAAAGCCACACGTTTGCCCCACGACCACGGCCAGCAAGTTGATAAGACGCCATTGACACGAAGGGCGCCGGTAAGGACGTCAGGAAATGAGGGTTCCTAGGTGCACAAATGCTACATCAGGACTCGTAGCTTATTTCTAGAATGCGGCTCGCTACCGACTTGTCAAGCATGGTTTGAGTACTGGTGACCGCCTTGCTGTAAGCGAAGGCTTCACCCATCCTCCAAGGCTCTCCTTGGGCAGGGAGCCCATCTTTGTCTTGCGCGGCACTAAGTGCGTTGAAGAATGCCGCACAATCGAACAGAGGGGTGAGTTCGGAAGGAGGTAGCACCCCATCAGGACAAACAATGATGTGCTTAGGCTGCCAGTTGGCCGGATCTTCTACGTGTTCCAATTCAGCCACTGCTTGTTGGAAAACCTGATTGCTGTCTTCGATAGGGTGGAAAAAGAAAGTGTCGTTGGTGTCTTTCAAGACGCTGGGCTCTGAACCTGGGTATCCCAGAGCCAATGGGCGTAGGATCTTCAGCACAATCCCAGGCTTGGACGGAGGCCCCATCAAGAATTGGGGGAGGGGTCGAGATATACGGGGTAGTTCCGCTGACGGAACTTGTAGGGATAGGCTCGAGAGAGTAGCCCGTAAGAGTTCGCCACGACGATGTTCTTCAGCAGAAACATCCACAGTAGGTGCGAGCGATGAAAGAGGGTATTCAAGCCCTGGTCCCCAAAGGACAACTTTCCCTTTTCCTAGTTCGTGAATGAAGCTAGCAGCAGCCTCCTCCCCGGCATATGTAGCTAGTGCCTTTCCCCCTTCCATCTGATCTACCGCGACGAATTCTTTCCTGGACGTCTGGACAAGCCGAGCCTGCGCGCCGTCCTGTGCAAGGACGGTGACCGAGCTGCGTGCCAGATCCGAGCTTTCTCTGGAGTATGTCGGGTAGAGGTACCCTCCCTTCATCATTTGCCTGAATCGTAATAATGGATCGGTCGAGCCGCTCCCAGCGGTCATGTTCGTGATATCTGAGTCTAAGGGGCTCGTAGAGAACTTTGCCCCAGTAGATAGTCCAAGAAACGCGCCCCCATTCTCGACAAACGCCTGGATTGCCGAGGTTGATTTCGATTGGAACGGCCTGCGGCATTCAGGCAGCACAAGAAGGGCGCACGACGTGTACCAGGGCTGAGACAGAAATGTTTGCAGCGAAATAGACTGAACTGAGTAATTTGGCTGCAGAATCGTTCTCAGAGCGGCGAGGGCACCGCTCAAGGACGCTTGGACGACCTCTGGTCCGGAGTAAACCAGTACGTTCATCGCTGTGGACGCTGATAAGATCAAGGATGTCGCTTTATCTTATTCCCACGCTCCATTGTCGACTTGTCACTTTCGACGCCGTCAACTGCAGCGATCAAGCTGGTTGCTTCCTCCCTCCTCGTCCCCTTCAGCCATGGCTCCCGAAAGGTCGCATTCCGACGACCTCAGCTCATATTTTGACCGAAGCGCGACCGCAGTGCGGGAATACGCTGATGTGTAGGTCGGCACCATGAATGGTGAGGAATGTGCTGAAGCGCATGCAGATTTGAGCACCAGTATGCTAGGCCAGCGATGAAGCTGGGGGGCGTGTACCACGACCAACACCCGATACTTTCGGTGAGTTCTTGACCATATACTATATGCGCTGGGCTCATGGCGTTCTCCAGGTCTTTTTGGTGATACTATTCTGCCTCAGCATCGTGCCGGTTGTGACATTCATGTGCGTGTCCTGGCTTGGAGGCACGCGTTGTACTCGTCTGCTAAGCTGGGGCGCAACAGTGGCTTCTCTATCTTTGCAGCTGTCTCGTTCATCATTATCGCGCTCTCGGTTGCACTAGGTGCATTCGTGTTGCTAGAACTTATCTTTGGTAAGTGGGGAATTACATTCCTAACCAAGTTATTCACCGTTTCGATTAGTGTCTGTGCTTCTCTGCGTTCTGGGTGCTGTACTCTTCATGTCGGCATTCCTTACTGGAGCTACGATATCTACCTACCTCTTCTTCCGTTTGGCCGTCCTCGTTAGGAATGAAGGACGTGCGGGGTTGAACGAATGGATCCTTGAAGCAAAGAGCCGGTATTACGTTGCGGAGCCTGCCCAAGACCCGTTAGAAGACGACGACTACGCATATGACGACGACGAACCCCAAGACGTGCAAGGAGGACACATTTCATCGGCAGAATCGACGAACGAGGCCCTCACCCCCAAGGACGAACTAAACCCAACACAGGATCCCATCAAGGAGGAATATTAATACTGAAGTGACCTCGCTTTCGTGCTATTCTTAGACCCGTACTTCATCCTCTCGGACCTTATGTTAGTTACGCGTATTGATGCTTTTATAGTGAACCCACTGAATGATAATCGATTCACCCGTTCGATGCCAGCAGCAACGGGCTCGTGACTGTAACACCGCTGCTCGGTCCTACTCATTCTTGCTAAATTATCGGTGATAATGCACCCCAACTTAGCCACCTGCTTTGGTGAAGGTTCGGAGAATCCCTTGGCGACTGGCGAAGAATTGACATACAGGTGGTGGCCACTGAGTCTCCTCCAGTTCTTCCACCGACATTGCGCCGTCGCGTGTCTTCTCTTGTGCATGACGCCTCCGCTTCCTCCATTGTCTCCGAGATATAGCCCTTTCTAGACGGCGCAATCATGGAACGTCCACCACCGAGCAAGCGTGCATATCAGTCCCGACCGCTATATAACTGACGCAACATAAGAGATTCTTGGCTCACAGAATCGTCCTCAGAAATGCTAAGAACATCTACACTCATCGCCGCCGGTCTTGCTCTGGCGTCCGGGGTATCCGCCGTCGTGCCTGTGTGGGGTCAGGTGAGTTACATACAAGTCCCAAGCCTACCGGGCGTTGTCACTGACACTGTACTGAATTCAGTGCGGGGGTATTGGGTTCGGGGGAGAGACCGTTTGCGATTCAGGATTGGTTTGCACGAAGTTGAACGACTACTACTCGCAATGCTTGCAGGGAACCGCACCGCCAGCATCCACCACCGCGGCTCCGGGCTCGTCCGTCCCGCCCACACCTCCTTCGTCAACCTCCACCGCGGTCGGCGGGTCAACGACCCTCGCGCCCGGCTACTCATTCATTCGCGCAGTCGTAAGTATTACCCTGTACACTCTGTGCCGAGCACAGATACCCTAAAAGTCTAATTCACGATCTTGATAACTTGAATTTCAGGTGGACCCCAACTTCCATAAATATCTCCGATCAGAGATAGCTTGGACGGCCTCAGAGGCAGTCCTTGGCGAGCCGTCCGAAGCCGCCCAGTTCCAGGTAACCAACGGACAATTAGTGCAAAATGCGAACGGGACGCCGCTCTACGCTGTGGTCGAGCCGCGGGCCGATTCTACGGTCATGAAGCTCAAAGTGAGCTGGTCTGCGACCCCAGCGACGTCCGGAGCTTTCGTGTTTAGTGGCGATACGCTCGAATGGAGCAACCCGTCGATAACACGTCCGCAAAACAACGTGAGTGTGAAGTAGAACTTGATCCATAACGTTGCTGACTTCATTGCAGGCATGGCTCGTGTGCCCGGATGCCGATGGCAACCGTGACCTCTACGTTAACCTTGGTCCGTACAGCTACATGACCCCCGCTGGTTGCGCGGATCAGACGATCCATGCGTACACCGGGTCTACCGCTACCGCGTAATTACCTCAATAATCTGGCCCGTCGTCGGACCACCAAGGAGATAAAAAACAGTGTTTCAGTACTTGTCCCCTATCCCCTGGTTGCAAGAGATGCAATCGTGTTTTCGCGGTCATAATAAAAAAACTCTTGTATCACAACAACAAATGCTCGCGTCAAGCACCATAAGATACATAAGCAATGTGTCTAAAAATAAGATATAGTGTGTCCATGAAAAGCATCAAGTCCATCGTCAAATTAAAAAAAATCGTGTCGAAACGTTCATCAATAATCACAAACATCTTCTCGCGGCTGTCAATTTACCAAAGGGATACCAAGGCCACCATCGCCAGGACCAAACTGCTTGCGTATCCGAAGCTAGCACGAGCGCCGGCTGCAGAATTTTGGTTGTTCTGATTCGCTGAAGAAGTGGGCGCCGGCGCTGACGAGCTGGACGACGACGTGCCATTGATCCTCTTCGCAAGGCCCTGGAAAGCCACGAAGTTGTTGGGACCTGACTCGACGGCGTTGATGGCGAACACCATCCCGGAGCCACAGTGCCCAGTCTGTCCACAGTACCCCCAAATTGGAGCAGTCTAAATTGGATTGAATCATTGATAAGTTCATCGCGCAATGAAAGTGTGTGGGCGACGGTGGACGTACATCATTGATCTTGATCTGGAAAGTTGGGAATTGAGTCGCGTCTGGTGAGACGGGCATGCTGCAACAAGGGGCCAATGGTAAGTGACTTGATCATCAACAAGAAAAGATTTTTGGGGTTACGTACAAGCCAGAGCTGAAGCCAACTTTTCCGGTCGTGTCGAACAAGGGTTGGCAGGGGTTGTTGAAATTTGACTGGGTGACCGTGTGGTTCTTGGGGCGGAACTCGAAGGTGACGGTATCACCGATGGCAGCTTGGATATTGGCCGGGGAGTAGACGAGCTGGCCATCTGCGCCAACAGTGATCTTATGGTCCTGAGGTTGGGGAGCTGGCGTCGGTGGGGGTGTCCCGTCGTAGCTGTTGTAAACAGTGGTGTAGGTCGAAGAGGGCAAAGTTACTGTAACCGTGACGGTCTCGAAATGTGGAGCAGGAGGGGTGACATATCCGTCAGTGGCCGCAGAACTGGAGGCCGTAGAGCTGGCTGCTGCTGAAGAGCTTGCGGTGCCGTTTGTAGCAATAGCAAGGTCGCGGAAGGCAGTGAATGAACGTGGACTAGGCTCAGCAGGCGGGTTGACAGCAAACACCATTCCTAGCGGGAATGCAAATATGTGAGTTCATAGGGGCGCGTTGGTAAGGCTGGTCACAAACCTTGACCACAGTGCCCTGTTTGTCCGCAATAAAACCAGGCGGGTGTCGTGTCTACAACTTGGAATTGGAACGTCGGCAACCCATCGGTTTCAGCAGCCACCGGCATGCTACAGATTACAATTAAGCTTTCGCGTCGATAACGAAGAACGAAGACTTGATCACTTACAATCCGGAACGCTTGCCACCATCTAAAGCAACACAAGGAGTATCGAACGACGACTGGGTAACCGTGTGGTTCTTTGGGTGACTAGAGGTTGAAAGAGTGTAAGCGTACGGAAATCTAGACGAGATTCAACTACTAACAAGACAAAGTTGACTACGTCACCAGGGGCCGCGTTAACGAAAGGCGGGTCGTAAGCTAGCTGACCACCAGCGCCGACGCTAACGTCGAATGTCGCTGCGAACACAGCTGGTAGTGCACCAAGAGCAAGAGCAAGGAAGGAAGGCATTCCAGAGAATGGAAGAATAATTAAAGCGGAAGCCTGTAAGTTGAAGGAGAATGAGACGTAGAATGATGGAGACTAGGTCCTGCTGGAAATAGTGCTTTTATACAGAAAAGCATTCCAATGGGGCGTACCTGCCCATTACTTCGGGAGAGATGAAATCAGCGTCGGTCGTCCCGGGTCACTGGATGTTTCTGTGTGCATCTGCCCATCTCGGGGAGGCGGTGCAAACGCCATCCTTGTCTCAATAACAGAGGATAAAAATAAGCTTTTCAAGGCGGTTGCGAACGCGTTTAGAATTATTGTCTGCAGCCAATAAGGAGAAAGCAGTGCTATTGGCGGGTTTTGAGATATCATGCGGGGATTCCAACCGTGGAATCACAGCGAAATGCCCTCAAGCCAGCATCGGTGTGGCTGTGCTGAGGCTAAAGGCAGAGTAATGGTGAAGCACGATCGCATGAATCTTGAGCTATATTGCATGTTATTGCATTCCGAGGATCCGTTTGCAGATATGACACACTGACAAACGATTGTCATATAATCATCATGGGTTACTGGCGCATCCTGGGGGCGAAACATTCAAATATCAGTCAAAAGTAGCAGTTGGCGCGCTTTGTTGCTGTGCTTACTTTTCGAAGCAGTCGCGTGGAGTTTGAGTTAGTTTACGAGACCGTAATGGAATGGAGGCTCGTTAGTATGAAGTGCTCTGAAACTTTGGGACAGGGTCCAACAAGGAGCTAGGAACAGCGATCTCATTGGTTCGGCCAGGATTTCTCAGCCCGCTATTGGCTGTCTGGATGTTTGTCTTTATTTGCTCCAAAAAAAGCTCTTTCTCTTCTGATTGGCTGGAGTGAGCGCCAGACTTCGCTCAAGTAAGTGGTCATGTGAGCCCCCTTGATACCCCCTGATAGGGCATAAAGAGGGCACCCAAAACTAACCAGGGGCCGAATGAGGCCAACCGTAGGTTGGGCGATGAGGCCCAACCAGCAAAGCAGCACATAGAACAGCTTGAGAGAGAGTAATTAGTGTGGGAATGGCCTACAATAGTTGCCAACATCCCTTATGCAGAGCAAGATGCAACAAAACAAGGTATGAAGCACCAAAGTTCAGATAGTTGCAATTGGGGATTCTGAACATGACCCAGATACATGTGGCCCAAGTGTTGAGTATGCACCAGTCTTCAACGGTCTCGTACATGCCGTGCTCCTAGCATCGGCCCTCAAGCCCAAGTGAACTTGAAGGAATTATCGAACGACGAAGGCGTCGCGGAGGGAAGTTTCACACGATCACATTATCCATGTCTTTACACAGGAGAATGAATAATCCCAGATATGTTCCTTGCTCATTATGGGTACAGAGTGCGCACAAGTACATGTTTATCACAACTGTCTGCAGCGCTGGCGAGCTTTGTCAAACACAAAATGCTGGAAGTGCTAATATTGGAGAAACCCGCCGAACTATCTCCTATTGTCTTGTTGAGGGGCAGGGTCACATGACCCCGCCACAGGAGTGAATCCGATACGCGTTACAGGATCCTACTTGCGCATCGCCTCCATGTTCAGGTTTCTGGGATGATGTTCAGATTTCGGGGTAGGAGGAAAGGCTGGTTCCCTCGGATCTCAGCCTTACCAAGACCACACGCTTGTCCTCTCTGGCGACTCTTTCAAGGTTCAAGCGCATCGTCTTGTGCATCGATGCCCATGCAGGATATTTGCCTGCGTTCGGAGTAGGTCCCATTTGCACGGAAACCCTTTGGATCGTCTCGGGAAGCAAATTCTCCTTTTCGACGTCCATGCTGGTATCACCAACCCCAAGCGCCCTTTCCAGCTCTCGGTACAGATGTGTATGTTCCGGGATGCAGAAATGTAGGTGTGTAATCCCGGGAGCGAGTTTTGCGATGCGACCGAAGAGCCCGTGCTGATGATGCAGCATCCCGAGGCGCAAACGCCTCAGAGATGGATAGCGCTGCGGGGCAGTGCAGATGCTTCGTGTGTCCAGGTGTTGCCCACGCATATCATTGGACGTGAGGCGAAGCTCGACTATCGAAGGAAGCGTGGACGGAAGAAGGCGAGAAGGCGACGAAATGGGTAGCCAGAGGTGGAGGACGCGTAACTGCGGTGCGATCATTTGCAGCATGTGGGATAGAACCACCATCGATCTGTCGTAGATGCCACTCTGGGTGCGCGCCGACACTCCGCACTCGGGCTCTCTTGCGTCTCGGTCACCGCGAAGGATGACCCCATCCTCGACGGAGACCGAACGCTTATTAATGTCCCGGTGGTGGACCCTCACGGAGAGGTACCGCACCCGCCTTAGCTCCGGAGGTAGTCTCTCCAGCATGCTCGCAATGCCAGTGATCTGGCTAACACCTTTCACCACAAGCGACTGATGTTTTATCGACCGTGAGGTGTCCCAAAACCACCGTGACACCAGAGAGATTGACCTCCCCGTCGAGCCGTCGTCGGTGCACGCATACGAGAAAATGGTCATCCAAATCTCTGCTGGAAGGCTCTCCATGCTTGAATAGACTCAGAATAGCGACCGTCTCTAGCGGACGACGGGGATCCTTTTAAAGCATTCATAATCCGTGCCCACGTTCCGGCTTTCTGACGCCACACCACGCCCCGAACATGAGGATCCCCCGGTGGACGCGAAAATAGATCACGAGGGCATATGTGGGGTTAAGCATGACTGCTCGCTTGATAAGAGGTGGTGCAACATTGATACAAATGATCCCATATTCCACAAGGCTACTGTTACAAAGTATTACATTACATACATATCGATAGAATGGAAAGAAACATGCTTCTTCATCCATTTCCGCACAATCATGTCGTCTATATATCAGAAAACGTAAGATGGGGGCTCACAGATAGAACATTGTATTTTTGAGTTTTTCGTGAATCCCCGTGCCCCACAGTTGCTGTGCCTCTTGGAAGACCTGCTGATCATCACTCGAGGTCGTAGTGCTGGTTCCACCAGAGCTACTGAAGCCGAGTAAGAGTTTATGGAGGTAACATCGTCCCCTCTCGCAAGCCAGATCGGCATAGTACGCAGGAGAGGCCAAGCTGACTGCTTTCGTGGCCCGAGCGAACATGTAGCTGATAGCGTTAGTCAAGCCCTGCAGTTGGTCTGCACCGAACTTGATCTCGTCATGGACAACATAGTAGTGGGTAGGCTTCGTCGTGCCTTGCAATCCACCGTGTGCTAATCCATGATTCAAATTAGCACATAACGAAATCGAGTAACTGAATAGCCGACCCCACCTTGTAGATAGAAGTCGAAATGGTAGACGGCGGTGATTCCACGATCGACAACCGTTCCCGGCTTGGGATTGCCATTTCTGTCGGCGTTGGCTGCTTCCGTAGGGTAGAACCGCGTGTTGTGGCGCTTGCCACAAATAACGATGGTGAGCTTGGGGTCATATCGCTTGCCGGGTTTGTCGAATTTCCTAAAGGCATCTTTCATGGATGGGAGCTCGTCGGCGACGACGATGGCGAATTGACCCTAAGCCGGAGATTAAGTAGTCAAGCAGTAGAAGAACATCCCCAGCCTACCTCAGAAACACCATCTCTGTACACGAGGATGCGAGTAGGAAGCGCGTTATTGTTGGTTGCTTGGAACGCTTTGAGCCGTTCTACCATCATATCTGTGAGAGCCGTGACCATCTATACAAAATCAATCACTGAGGCTACGAAAGCTGGGGCAAACTGACCTCTTTCTTCGTTTCCTGGATCCTAAGACTGGCAGGAAATTGTCCGAAGAGATTGTCGACGCTGGCGACAACAGCAGCGATCGAAGGAGTTCCCTTCACACTGCCAGGGCCGGGATGCGTAACGTCGATTCCTACCAGCATCGTGGGCTCTTTCTTCATCCACTCCATGCTGGTACGATCCAAGGAATGATTCACGCCGCCAGTCTTCATGTTCACTTTCAACGCCACGTTAGCGAAGTATTGCAGCTGCCCTTTCTCTTTCCGAATCTTGGCAGAATGCACGCAAACGGTGGAAATGCCGAGCTGAGAGTCACAAAGGTATTTAATGCCGGAGTAGACATGCTTGTCTCCGTTGGAGAGCATGACCATCAGAAGCTGCGGTGGTGTCTTGAGCTGCGCCTTCAAGGCGTTCTGAATGGCTGTGAGGGCGGCAGCCCGTATGGGATCACGATTATCCTTGCGAGGCAGTTGAACAACGGCGATAGGCGGGTTGTTGTTTGCCACAACGACGCCCGACTTTGAGCACATCTGTGCAAACCCAGTGATCACGTTACGTAAATCAGGATCCGTGGGACCCGCAAAGTCGTCGCGACCACTATCTTGAACCACTAGGACAGCCCAGCTCTGCAACCTGCCACCCTTGGTAAACTTCACGCTTCGGAGGTTCCAGCTAGCCTTTTCGGCGTCCACATCCGGCCGACCTTGGCCGTACTCAATTGCTGGGGGCGGGAGGATGCGCCCCGGAACCACCGCCATCTCTTGGCCTACCGACACCCCGAAAGCCCCGAGAGGTTGAGGACCCTGCCTGAAGCCGAGATGGTCTAAGCCTGGACCCACGATGGCTGCTCCGTTCACGTTGGGCGGCTTGCAGGCAACAAGAATCATGGCGGCGGTTTGTTCGTCCGTGATCTTGCCTCGAAATGGTTGGTTTGGTAGAATTGTGCAGAGTTCTGGTGGCAGCAAGACACTCTTTTGACCGCCGACATCGACAAGAGGCATGTCGGGATACTGCAACTTGATTTGGTGCTCTGAGGGAGGAATTAGTCGTCAAAAGAGATCACGTAGATCGATACTCACTTCGTAAGAAGTATTCCTCGACTGTGACCCTTCCTCCCAGATCCTCGCAGTCGAATGAATGTGTGCGAGCAGTCTTATTGGAAAGTTTCTTGACAGTCTTTCGGTGCCCCAGATGCTTCGTTTGTACCCTGACCGTCCTCACAAAGTTGCCCACATTGGCACCAAAGCTAGCATTTCGAAATTGAGTCATCGCATCGGCGAGATTGATCGCTTGATAGAAGGCCTTAGGAAGTTTCATATCAGTGACATAAATTTATGGTCAATAGATAACTGACTCACCGTCGTGCAGGCATTGACGTTGACCATAAGCTGATTGTGAGCTGGTCGTACCGAGGAGTAGAATCCACGCCACGCTTCCAAGGCGCCACCCAGTGGCTCGGGGTGCATGGCGCCTCGGAAGAAGAAGCGATTTCGTCCCACAACTATGCCGCCCGTGCTAGAAGGGTGAGTGGCAAGGATAAGATTTAACGCCGCAACAACGGGACCCCAGTCGTAGTCTCGGTATTGTAGGTCGCCAGCGAGGTGACTAAATAATGCAATCTCAGTGGCATTGAATGTATTTTGTCGATACACTTACTTCATCAGGCTCTGGAGCTCGAGTTCTTGTATGAATTTGATGGTAAGTGTGTATTCCTTTCCGCCAGGCCTTGGGGCGCTCTCGTCCTCGTCGTAGTATGGCACGGTGATTGCAAGAGGTTGTGGCAACTGAGTGGACGCGATAAGTTTTGCCGAACTGTCGTGTGCAACAGTACCCCGAAGTCCATAGTGCTGCCATGCTGGCGTAGCTTCAGCAAGTTGGAAGATTCGTCGTTTCACTCTGCGCGCCGCTGTTCCTGCCGCTGGTGTGATCGCGACGTCGTACTCGAAGACGGGGCGGTCGGATGTCTCCACGGGGAAGAAGTTCGTCCTCAACTTGATGGCCTTGCCAATTGTGCCGAACCCAGGTCTTGAAGGCAGGTCGTTGGGCTTAAGGGTCAGCTGCTTGAAGGATGCAACCAGCGCCTCCTGTGAGCCATCCAGAAGCCGCTGGTCCACATTTGCTGGTTCATTTGGCGCAAATACGCTGCGTGGACGGTGAGTCCATGGTTAGCGCGCAAACGACGAAACGTACCCCCCAGACGCAGAACCCCCGCCGAATCCACGACCCCGCCCTCCAGGGCTACCGCGACCGCCTCTATCGAATCCACCAGGGCTGCCACGCCCGCCGCCTCTATCACCAAAGCCACCACGTCCTCCACCTCGGTCCCCGAATCCGCCACCTCGGCCGCGTGGACTATCGGTTGGGCCGCCGCGTCCGCGCCCACCGCCAGGGGAGCCTCTCCCACGATCGAAACCACCACGACCACGACCACGATCGCCTCTGCCGCTCATTGGTGCTGGGGAGAACGAATTGACTTGTTATTACACTTTGAAGTGGGGTCGAACGCAGGTCAAAGGTGACTCCTTCGCAGCGCTTATACATATACTACTTCTGTCCAGTCAATCGGCACCGTCACCCGTGCTTGCAGGCAGATTAGATCTTCAGATCTTACCCAAGCTTCCCATTGTTCTAAGGTTGCTAGTCCTTCGTCACCGCAGTAGAGAAGCTTGAATGTGCTGCTTTGCAGGAACTCAGCGTGCAAGGAAGACAGTATGAAATGTATTCATTCAGTGGCACGTGTTGAGAAGCTACTGTGCCATCATACGACCCAGGATTTGGTTCTGCTTCACTAACAGAAGGGCGTACAGCATGTCGATATGCTGCGAAGTGTAAGTCGACTACGGCCCATAATGTGGGGGGATCACACTCACTGGCATATCAACTTTGTACTTCTTCCCCATCCTCACGACTTCCCCAACAATTACTTCGACTTCCATTGGCTGTGAGCGCCTGGCATCAAGGAGCATGCTGGGAACGTGGCTGTTATCCGGGTCGCGATTCAATCTCGCAAGAGCCTCGAAAACAGTCTCAGCCGTCGAGGACGGAAGCCCATCTGGGGAGTCTGGGAATCCCATTGCATGACCTAGAACACGAAGATGTCATCACAAAGTTTTATCGCAGTCCATTAGCGGCGCATGCCTAATGTCAACAGCTCTTTCATAGTTGTTTTGATCGCAGGTATTGAGTGTTGTTGAACCAGTTCGGCCGTGATAGGATACAAATATGGATTGCACTGTTCATCTTTAGAAGCAGGAGGGCTGCGAAACAACGAAGGCACGGTATATCCAGTTAGAGTCGCAAACGTTGCGAAAGAAAGATTCCAGAAGTTCTTGGCGAATTTGACGCGTTGTATTTCTGGCACGATAGTGATTGCGCTGCCTCCCCTTTGGAAAATCGATCCAAGGTCTTGAAGGAGTGCGGTCTCGTCTGCCGAGTTGGCTGAAGTGGTATGGTCCTCATGCCGGTAGATTCCTAGAAAGAGGCTTTCCTAAAGGCAGAATGTAAATATCAGATTGTACACGCTGAGAGAAGTGATTTACAAGGTCATTTGTCACCACCACATTAGGTGCAGCGAGATTCGTTCCGACATACAGAGCTGCACAAACAATGGAAGGCTTCCCCTGGTTCAGCTTGCGAATCGCATTGTACAGATCCTTCTCTACATTGAGGCCATTTTGCAATAACAAGTATGTCGGCTGTGCGAATTTATTTGTGTACTCAGGAGATAGCAGTGGAGACAGTATCTCTGGCGTTAGCCTGAGCTCTGGGACCGCCTTCGTGGTTACTACCACGTAATCGTAGGCTTGATCTGCAGCACTGGCCACGGTGTTGCATACTTCGGTACATATCAGTTCAAATTCAGTACAATATGGATGAAAACTCACGTCGGTCAGGCTTCCAATCTCTAATCTCTCCGAACTTCTTGGTCTTGAAATGGACCCCTTGATCTACGCGTCGTCAGACAACTTGGGCAGCCCAACAATCACAGGGAATACTTACCTCTAACGATACCGTAGTTACTTCTCGCTACAGCTGTGACTCTAACAATTCCACTTCTCTCCAAGATAAGAGAGTCTTCATTGTCAAGGAAGGCCGTCCGAGATCCAGGCATACGCGGCTGGCATTAGTCACATTGACTGAGAGCGATTTGGAAGTTAGCGTACAGAGAGCTCCAACAGCGCCAAATCCAACGAGCAACACTTCTTTCATCGCACGGATTTCCCGGACAGCCTGAGTGCGAGAGTCAAGGGGATGATCGATCATCGTCCATCTCTGCTCACGACATAGCAATTAGTTATATGCTAGAGAACCCTGGAAGGATACATGTCGAGTAGAGGTCTGCGGAAGCTCAAGGGATAAGGAGGGTAAGGCAGACTCTCACGAAGTATAGGCTCAAATCGAGACGAAAGAAATATTCGATCGGAATTGGGGAAGTAAATCGAGTCGCCGCCATGCTCGCGGCGAGACTAATGCTGATGTGATCGTTGAGCATCGTTGAAGGGGTCGACATAGTGTCCACACTGCGCGTCCTCAGGAAACTTGAGGATAATCATTAGTTTAGTAGTATACATACACCATGCGTTTGCGTGTTCTTCTAGGACGGAAATATGGGCGGATTGAGTGGGTTATAACCATTGCAAGTCGAAAGTCGCCAGGGTGCCCCTAAAGCCCCTTAGAGGCACGAGTCAGTCTCAGACGATGCTCTAGCTTTAATTTTGTGCCCAAATTTCTTGTGTACGCCGGACGCCTCTCTCCAGTGACTCTTCTGTTCTAGAAGGAGTTTATCCCAGCTTCGCAAGAAGATAGCGGGCTCACAGAAAGACATCAACATTTAATCGTCCAACAGACTCGTTCACTGCTTAGGACACTACAAAGGCTCTTACCACGAAGCTGGACTGAGGATGTAGGGTTAGCGCGTTCTAGGAGTGACAATCGAGAGAATTCCCTACCTCAAAGAACGCCTTGGGGGACACGCGCCGGCCGGCATGGGCCAACGAGGATATGGACACTGTGCTAATGGTGTGGTGCTTCTAAAACGAAAAGGGTCATTGAGCTAGGATTGGCGAAAGAGAGTGAAGAAAATGGTTGCATTGAATACCCTGGCTTGCTGGTCAAGGACGAAAATCGGGAGAGGGGCGAGGGGCGAATTGCGCTTAATCAAGGTCACAAAGTGGGTGGACCGTTATTCGCAGAATACCCTCGCCTCAGAGAGACAGGTTACGATTGAGAGACGAACGTAAGAACGGAGCTGTATCTTCTAATGCAAACGATAGGGAAAGCCTCGTAATCGAGGTCAGATGACATGTTGTATAACAGCTACTGCTCGCGAGCTGCAATACGACCTAATATTTGGTTCTGCTTCACCAAAAGAAGAGCATACAGCATGTCGATATGCTGCGGAGTGTAAGTCGACTACAGCCAATAATGATTGGGGAGATCACACTCACTGGCATATCAACCTTGTACTTCTTCCCCATCCTCACGACTTCCCCAACAATTACTTCGACTTCCATTGGCTGCGAGCGCCTAGCATCGAGGAGCATGCTGGGGACGTGGCTACTATCCGGGAAGCGGTGTAATCCCGCAGTGTTCTCAAAAATAGTCTCAACCGTCGAGGACGGAAGCCCATCTGGAGAGTCTGGGAAGCCCATTGCGTGACCTAGAACACGAAGATGTCATCATAAAGTTTCGTCGCAGTATATCAGTCCGTGCCTAATGCCAAAACCTCTTTCATGATTGCTTTGATTGCGGGTAATGAATGTTGTTGAACCAGTTCGGCCGTGATAGGGTGCACATATGGATCATACTGCTCGCCGTTAGAAGCGGGAGGGCTGCGAAATAACGAAGGCAATGTATATCCAGTCAACGTCGCGAACGATGCGAAAGAAAGGTTCCAGAAGTTCTTGGAGAATTTGATGCGTTGTATTTCTGGCACGATGGTTGTTGCGCTGCCTCCCTTCTGGAGAATTGACCCCAGATCTTGAAGGAGTGCGGCCTCACATGCCGAGTTCTCCGTGGTCGTAGGATCCCCATGTCGGTAGATGCCTAGAGAGAGTCTTTCCTAAAGATACTATGCGTATCAGAGTTAATATGTTAGGAGGAATGGCATACAACATTATTATGCTCTACCACATTGCTGCCTGTAATGTTTGTCCCGACGTACAAAGCCGTGCCGATGATAGAGGGCTTCCCCTTGTCCAACTTGAGAATAGCGTCGTATAGATCCCTCTCAACATTAAGTCCATTTTGCAGTAATATGTATGTCGGCTGCGAAAACCTATTCGTATACTCAGGAGATAGCAATGGTGACAGGATCTCTGGCGTTCGCTTGAGCTCTGGTACCGCCTTCGTGGTTACTACCACATAGTCATATGCTTGATCCGCAGCACTGGCCACAGAGCTACACACTTGGATGCGCGTTAATTATTTCAATTGCGTGAGACATTGTGGGTAGGCTCACGGCGGTCAGGTTTCCAGTCTCTGATCTCTCCGAACTTTTGGCTCTTGAAATGAACGCCTTGGTCTACATGTCGTGAGACAACAAGAGTAGCCAGTAATCCACAGATTACTTGCCTCTAACGATACTATAGTTACTCCTCGCTACTGCCGTAACTCTAGCCAGCCCGCTTCTTTTGAAGACGAGAGAGTCTGGAACGATCGGATATATGCGGTTCCCATTAGCCTCGTTGACGAGAGCGACGCGGTGAACAGCGTACAGAGGGCTCCAACAGCGCCGAACCCAACGAGCAGGACTTCTTTCATCCCGCAGAATGGCCCCGATGGACGCAAGGAGTAACGAGTACGGAACAAAGAGGCGGCCCGGTTGCGGAAGTTGGGCGCGTTAAGTCAGGGTACCCCTAAGACCCCTAAGGGGATATTCAATATACTCTCTCGACGGGTTGTACAGTACTACACTCCCCCTCATCCAAGGTGCTCATTGTTACCGGTCTGTACTCGACGTCGATAGATGGACTTTCAACCTCGCTCTGGAAAGTCAATGTGTGTTTCATCCATGACTCATCATCTCGCTAAAGTGTGGGCACCGAGCAGTGAGTGGCGACGTACTTGAAGACACAATAGGAAGAGCACCTGTTGGTAGTCCTCTCGTGCATGCGCGCCACGCGATTCCTTCCGCTGCGCCGCTGCTTTGATTGTTTGTATCGCACATTGCAAAATATTTCTGAGCTCCAGTGCTTCGATCAAATCACTATGTCGAGGAACGTGAGGAATTCTAGTGGGACATAGGAATTCACGTACGAATTCCAAATCATGCTCCTGTCTTTGATGTTTATGCGCGCAAATCTCTCGTATACGTGGCTCATCCTCTCGACACCTTTGTCCAGCGAGTCTTGTGTTCTAAAAGAAGCTCAGCTCGAATTCAGTGGAATGGTTACTAGCTCACCGGAAGACACCAGCATCAGATTGCATGATACGCTGAGCCTCCAGCCTTATCGCAGATGTTGACTCTGGTCCATCAGCAGTCCTATGGGTCGGTAGTATGTAAGTGCGCATTTCGGATGACCCGGCTTCGTCACTCGCCTGATTCGTTCCATGAATTCAATGCTCGTGTTCCCAAGATCGCTTGGAAGAGTCGCATGAGGTGTAGAAGGGCTGAAGTTGTCGTTGATGTGGTGGGCGCAGGCACGACCGAAGACTATTATCTCCAGCAATGAATTAGCACCGAGACGGTTGGCGCCGTGTACAGAAACACACGCGGCTTCGCCTGCTGCGTATAATCCAGGAACGACTACGTCGTTTCCGCGTTCGTCGATGGTTATAACTTCACCCGTATACTTGGTTGGAATACCGCCCACTGTTGATTGGTGAAAGGCATAAGAACACCAGTAGCGTGCACTGTGTAGAAGCTGCTTACTGTTGTAATGAACGGTGGGGGTGACAGGTATTGGCTCTTTGGTAACATCTACTCCAGAGAATATTGCTGCGGTCTCAGAGATTCCGGGCAATCGTTCTTCGATGATTTCAGGAGGCAAGTGACTGAGCTGAAGGTGAATGTGATCCTTTAAGGGTCCTACGCCTCGATCAGCCTGTATTTCCTTGGACATACTTCTAGCAACCACATCTCGAGAAGCAAGATCACGCGCAGTTGGTGCGTAGCGCTCCATGAATCGTTCGCCTTCCGAGTTTAGCAAGTATCCACCTTCCCCGCGACACCCTGGAACACGAATAGCTGATCTATATGGAGCAGAGAAGGAGAAGCACCCATCTTACCTTCCGATATGAGACAACCGGCACCATATATCCCGGTAGGATGGAATTGGACGAACTCCATATCTTGTAGCGGGAGTCCGGCACGAGACACCATCGCATTGCCGTCGCCAGTACATGTATGTGCGCTTGTGCAACTGAAGTAAGCTCTCCCATATCCTCCAGTCGCGAGGATGGTATGATGGGACCTGAATTTGTGGATCGTGCCGTCTTCCATGCTAATGGCCATGACCCCAACGCAAGCGCCCTCGTGCATGAGCAAATCCAAAACGAAGTATTCAATGAAGAAGGTCGTGTCGTGACGCAGTGACTGCCCATAAAGTGTATGAAGAAGGGCGTGGCCTGTTCGATCTGCTGCAGCGGCGCAGCGATACGCTTGACCACCTTTTCCGTAGTCGAGGGTGTGCCCACCGATAGCTCGTTGGTAGATCCTCCCATCGGATGTTCGGGAGAAGGGCACCCCATAATGTTCAAGCTGGATGGATTCAGGGGTAACCAACAGCGATACAACTGCGGTCTACGGATTCTACGCACCTCTATAATAGTATTGGGGGCTTCGCGGCACATGTAGTGGATTGCATCTTGATCCCCAAGCCAGTCAGAACCTTTGACCTACTTTCTTTGAGCGACCCATGGTTTTGTGGTTCAGTTGCAATGCACGCACTGTATCATACATATGCCATTTCCAATGGTCCTCGGTCATATTCTAGGGTGAAGACGTGAGCACACCTTCACAGACAGAGCCTGCAATAGAAACATACACCGAGCGCGGCATTAATACCGCCCTAAATATTATGCTCAATTCTACTACCATCCACTAGGATTTGGCCACACTACTCACCTGAGCAGCCACAGTATGGCTTCGAGTAGGGAACAGCTTCGTTATGCAAGCTGTTTTGAAGCCCGCCGAGGCAAGGCCGAACGCAGCTCGAAGGCCGGCACCTCCGGCTCCGCTGCAACTTGAGATGAGTACTGGATGCCTTCCCCTCAAGGGTGAGGCGACTCAACACTACAATGCAGTCGTATTCATGCTCAATCACCGGGTAGCGACCGTAGTTCCGCATCTGAGCGCTGGTGAGATTCCTCGCTAGCTTGTAAAGCAAGCTCTACGGGAGCTACCTTCAAGTTGGAGAAGCAAAGCCCTCCGCGAGCTTTGCTGTGGATTGATTCTTGAGTGACTCGACGAACCTCATTCCATAGACGATTTCGCGTTGCCTGAAACATGTCAGTATGCTTGAGTCGTCTGTGAGAGTCTAGGTCACGCGCGAAGAACCTGGGGGTTTTAGAACTATTCAAGACCCTTCATGACCCTCCAGCACGGATCGAAGCAGAATTAGGTATCTCCATACAGAAGCCATGCAAGAAACGATGGTAAGAACACGGTTGTAGATTGTGACGAACACAAGCGGTGATCAGAAAGAGCTTGAATGAAAGAGTTCAAAGGCTGCCAGTGCCAGGAGAAGCCTTCCCGCTATCCAACCTCCGATCCACTCCGATCATGATCGGCTCAGCGAGCTCCGCTCCTCTTTCTGAATGAACTAGCAAAAAACAAGCATTATACATATATAGAGACATCGTTCATGTAACGAATAAGCAATATATACATAGGTAACATCATTGAGAAAGCGCTAAGAGCACTAAAGATACAGTATACGTGATAATAAATAGTAGAGTCATCAGGCCCGGGGACCTCAGGTATCAACAAACTACCTACTACTCGATCCTTCATCGTCAGAATCAGGTAGTCGACCCAAGTCGTTGTCCTGAGATTTTGTTCTCCGAGACGGGGGTGGGTATACGCGACTGTTCTCGACGCCATGGGGACGACTGTGCACCCGACATATCGCGCTGTCCAGTGCAATCTGTTCCTCCTCTTCATCCTCCCCAAGGTCTGGTAGCCTTCCTAGTGCTCGATGTGTTGGACTCAGAGGGATAACTCCAGCTGAAGCCTTGGCTGTGATAACCCTTCTTCTCTCAACATGACCGCCCGAGATTGCACCATGCCCGCTATGAGAACTCGCTTGTAAGGTGGGGTTATGGGAGTGTGATTTAAGACCTCTCTCTGCATCTGACGGAGGGGGAGCCTGAGGAGATCCTCGGACCACTCCTGGGCGAGTGATGGTATACAAGAGAACGTTGAGGAATCCGCTGGAACAGAACATGATATCGGCGAACATGGTCGCTGCGGACGGGATCGCAGTGCCAGAGAAACTGACCCATCGCGCAATTGATATGGGGAAGATAGTGATAATGTAGACAAGGGGGTAACTATACAAACGGAACCATGAGCAAACAATAACCGGCACAAAGATAATAGAGCAACTCACAACAGCATTTGCATAGCCGTTCTGTTAGCAACTCTCGCTGCTTCGTCTCGAGCCTCTCTGGCACCATCTGAGTCATATGAATAATCATCGTGTTGCTCAGAGGACTTCGATTTAGATGCCCAACCAAATCTACCATTCTCAACGACGACGAGCCCCCGAAGGACTAGCGCGAGGAAGACATATAGTATGATTTGGATGAACGCTGCTGCCCATAACCAGAAGTACTCCAAACCAATGCGCTCCTTTGGGTACGACTCATTGATCCAACACCCTGAAACAATTAGATGAGTTCACCGCTTGATAACCCCGGGGCCCAATGTTCAGAGGACTCACAGTATCCCGTCCTACTAAAATAGGGTTTATCTGGGTTGTTTTGGTGCAGACCAGCAGGAATGGCGATGGCCAGCGTTATAAACAGCCAAATCAAACTTAGGACAATAGCTGGGACTGGGATAGAGAGTGACTTGATGCTGATTCGCGCTGGGGTATGCCAACGAAGGACAAGGACGATGAATGTGTGGCTGGCGATAACGAGAGTGGTTAGAGCCACCCCGACATCGCCCATTTGCTCCAAAACACTCTGAGCTGTGCATATTGGGCCTTTGAAAGCGACTTCCTGCTCTAGTCATGAGTTTCGTAGTATACGGAGAGACCAATACATAACATACGGCATCGATGATCCACCGAACGTTGAGGAGACCGCCTGAGTGGATGTTAATAAACTCGAAACACAATAGGTACTACAGTGCACTCACCAATGGCCTGTATTAGTTCGGCCAGCATCAGGTTCCTGAAATATGCTGACCCGCTAACATCTTGTGATTCTTGATCAACACTGATCGTATCCTCGGAGTGCTCCTTTGTGTGTTCATGGCTGGCTGCGCGCGAGGCTCGCCATCGATTGATTGAGCCATACTAAGTAGGAATCCGTGTTTGTCAACCGGAATACTCTGCTTCAACCATCACACGACACGTACCAAAATATAGAGTAGAAGGCACCCTGTTGAGATGGCTGAAAGGCTGGCTGCCTCGACAACCAAGAACAACCCCAACCGCACACCGAAATTGAAATGAGTGCTGGATTCCATGATGTGGTGGGGTACGAAATGCGTCGCACGCACCTACCCCGCCCCCGTCCTAAGTATTGAATTTGTCCCGCTTTGTTTCTGTCAACAAAGGGCGGTGTGTTTCGAGCGCTGGGGGAGTCTTGATCATGAGTCAAGGGTCGATTGTGATACGAACTTTGCTCTCTCCAATGAGTCTCCAAGTCAAACAGGACATCAAGGTACCGGAGGCTTATCACACAGCTTTTGATGCTTGAAAAGACATTGTCCGTTGGTGTCTACTCTTGTCTACCTCGGAAATGACAAGTCGTGCCTTTCAGCCAGGCAGCCTGCATGACTGCAACGGATTGCGTAACGCTGGACGATGCTGTATGAATTTACCGAAATTAGTATAATCGCCCCGGCTATCAGAACACATACAATGTCTCTACCATTGCTGTACCTCCGTCTCCGGGTAGAAAGCGTAACGACCAAGGCCGTTCCGCCGTCGACAAACACAGTGGGTTCGGGGCCGTCTGACACTTGCTAAAAGGAGCGGATATGAATGATCATATGTAGGCGCCTGGGGATAATGTTACAGACCAGAAATAAAGACGGCTTACCCCGAGTGAGCATTCTTCACAGCACTCTTGCCATATAAATCAACCAAATATCATACTACATAGCACAAGCGTAGGATAGCTTTGAATTACAGATGTGTCGCATTCCTTGTAGCGAGGAAAGAGAATCTCTTGCATGAGAGAATGGACGACCGTGGTAATGCTCAGTATAGCACGATGCACACTCTATTCATCATTGGTGCTGCGGGACGCTGTAGAATGCTGTAAAATCATGGTGACGACGCCACAACGGGAGGGCGTGATGGTGGTGCCAGATGAAGCGCCTCAGTTACTGGTGGCGGTGCACATTCTCTCAGGGTCGTCGCTGATCTGATCGTTGACAAAGGTCGTGTGCAGCTTGTCGAAGTTCTTTCAGGTCAAGATGGCGGCCAGCGTTTGGACTACCAATGAAGCTGAAGGCAATTATGAAATCCACTTCGCGAAAGCTACGGAAACCATTTTCAGGCCTGATATCCTGAAATCGCTCGAAAAGACCATCGCGGACATGGACAATGAGCTGAGGGAGTTGAGCTTGGATATTCATGGTTCGAGTTCAATCGAATATGTTGTGAGTTACATACTGAGGGTCCTGTAGCTCACCCAGAGCTTGGTTTCGAAGAGCGGTAAGTACAGGGGGAGTACTGACGAGCCAGGACTTACCGCCTCGAACAGCTATGCCCATGATACTATGACTGCGTTTATGGAGAAGCACGGATTCGAGATCACTCGGTGAGGGGGTGGTTCATGCTCACTCAATGCCGTAGCTGTGCTTACTTGCGATGCTGTAGCAACCTACACTTGGACACTGCATGGAAAGCTGTCTTCGCCCACGGCCAGGGCGGTCGCACTATTGGGATTAACTCAGAGGTTAGCCCTACCCCTAGATTTGTTAGTTCCAGGCTCAAAACGGTATAGATGGATGCTCTTCCCAACATCGGACATGCGTGCGGCCATAACTTGATAGGCATGAGCGGCATCGCGGTCGCTTGTGCCCTAAAAGGTGCCCTCCAACAGTGGGATATCCCTGGAAAGATCGTTCTCCTTGGCACCCCAGGTGTGTCCTAACCGACTTCAAGAGTGTGCTGTATCGTCGAGCGGCTCTATTGTAGCTGAAGAAGGCGGCGGCGGGAAAATCATCTTACTTGACAAAGGTGCATACGAAGGGATGGATATCTGCTTGATGTTCGCTTTGCAAAGCTCAGGACCCGAGACAAGCTACACTAACGTCCTTGAATAGGTGCCACCCCGCTCCTGGACCAAAAGGATCGCTCAGTCTGAGCAGTTGTCTCGCTTTGAATCGCGTCTCCGTCGACTTCTTTGGGCATACGTACGGTCTTCACCGTATGAACCCAATCATGAATAACCGTAATTTCTAGTGCTCACGCGGCTCTCTCCCCTTGGGAGGCTCAAAATGCTTTGGACGCTGCTGTTCTCTCATACAACAACATTGCAGCCCTTCGTCAGCAAATCAAGCCCACACATCGTGTACATGGCATCATCGAAGGGAAGGAATGGGTCCCGGGAAGTATATAATCTTCCTGTTTGAACTCATTTAACGGCGCGCTGACATAGAAGGCAGTCATTCCCGACAAATCGAAGCTGTAGTCAGTACTCTCTTAAACTAATCCTGTGGATAGTATACTAATGGTTTCCGCAGTTACTACATCCGTGCTCCTACAACGACAGAAGTCGAAGCATTGACGAAAAGGGTTCTTCCGTGCTTTGAGTGGGTCTCCTACATTTTACCAGCGTCTTACAAGCGAGGCTGATCAACGTTTCAACTCCAGGGCTGCCGCGCTCGCTACGGGCTGCCGGGCAGAGATCAAGATCACTGCTTCTACCAATGATCTCCGCCAAAACGAAGCCTTAGGTAAACGATACATTGATTCCGTTCTCGTCTATGGCTCAACGTTAACTCGTCTTCTTAGGCGAGGAGGCTGGAAATATCATCAAGGCAGGGGGCGGAGCCGTTGACTACGAATGGGGTATCAAATCGGCTTCAACGGATTTTGTACGATCGCTTTTGTTTGGACATCACACGGAGACATGCTGACAGACATATGTTACAGGGCAATGTCACTTATGGTTGGTCATAATGTCCAAGTCATGTTTCAATCGCTGTGATTTCCTTCACCAATGCCCTCGTAGCTCTACCCTCTCTACATCCCGGTTTTGGTATGACATACTTCGTTCCAAGTTACAATATTCTACTGACCGTGCCAACCTCACCGCAGCGATCCCGACTGAACTGAACGGCGGCAACCACACCCATGCATTCGCTAAAGCAGCCAGTACCGTAGCAGCACATAAAGCATGTCTTGACGTCTCCATCGCTTTAGCTGGCGTCGGGATTCGCGTACTACTTGATGACAAGTTCTTCGAGAGGGTGAGTGCAATCAATATCGAAGGAGCCTAGGATCACCGCTCATTGGATGTTCGTTAGGTCAAGGAGACTTTCGAAGAGGACAAGAAAAGGCGAGCGGAAGGATATTGAACGCAAGTATGGCAGTTATAGCAAAATGTACAACATATAGTGGACCTGTTATTGTCTCCCAGAAGTTCGTCTGAGAGCCGAGCGGTCTACAATCTGATGCGGAAGTAACACTTGGGAGCCAACACTCATACAACAAAGCAAATCGATATTTGTCACTGGGGAAGAACAAGGTTGAACGGATTAAACAGCTATGTATATACACCCAAGGAAGGTTCGTCCAAATGAAAGACAGTAATTACTGAACGTGTTCGTATATGTATATTACAGCACCACGTTATATCATGAAAGTTCTGACATATTCCAAAACAGGAGGGAACATTTAAAGGTTGTTGGCTTTCTTGACGATATCGGCGGCCTTCTCTGCAATGGCATAGACCGTGGCCTGCATGTGCGCTGCGAAGACTAGCGGGATGACGCTAACAACCGCAGTGGGTGCATATTTAGCTGCTTGCTTGACCGGATAAGTAAAAGTCTCCTTACCTTGCATCTACAATCCTTAGATTGTTGGTGCCATAGACCTTGAGGTTAGTATCGACGACACCTAAGATATAGATCGTTAGGTACTTCGATCGCGAGAAATGAATCAGGGATACTGACCTCCTGAGGACTTGGGGGCTAGGGCCGCGGTACCGCAAGGATGGAAAACGGACTAAACTCAAGATCAGGGCAAAGAACATGAGGAGGAAGTCTCTTTACATACCCCAGAAGCCTGTTTAGCGAAGCTAAATAGACATATAGTCAGCGGGGAACTTGTAGCAGATTAGTGTTGCCTTACCTCGCGAACCCATCGTCAGCCGCGTTCTCCGGAGGAGTTGAAGGGGCCTCGATTAGTGAAGCCAGAGGCTCAGCCGCTGCGATCCTGCGAATGATTTGCAACCCGGAAGTCAAGAGTTGTGAATCTATGATGGAAGACGTTTACAATCTACACGATGGAAGGCTAATGAGCCTTCACTCACCGAACGTGAAAGCGAAATAGTTGGGATCGATGATTGGGGGCGCTGTTGGGGTGGTAGAGTTGATGTGCTAGACAGATGTCAGGGGGGCATATTGTGTAGTAAGGGCTGTGCTCACCACTGAGCCACGGCTGAATGGGCGCTTGAAGCATGTCAGAACCTTAGCCAGACGTAACTTGGCGGAAAGGAAGAAGGCCTTACGGATGATAGAGCAGTCATACTGACGTAGCTCCTGCTCGGCAATCTGTTCGCAATAGTGGGGCCGCCTGTTAAATAAACCATTCAATAAAACAGCTATGCGACGTTAATGAAAGCAATACCTGGAAGGAAAGAAAACTCGATCTGGCCAACACGTCCATCTGCAATCAACTTCCGCTGAATCGGGTATTGCGCCGCCTGCAGAGCAGTTACTTTGGTCGACTTTATCTCCTTGTCGAGTTGAGCAAGAATTGTCGTCACTTGGCTTTTGGGAAGAACAGCCTGGAGGGGCTCGAATGAGAATATTCCGCCCGATGCAGCGTATATCCCAGAGCCTGTCTTAGCACTGTCATAAAAATATAAGTTATACATCACCCAGAAGGCGCTAGACGGTGGAAGCTCACTATAGAGCAAGCTGTTCATCATTGAACGTTGCGTTGTTAACGACTTGGTCTGCAAAGTTCCAAGTAAGTGACGGGTCCGAATGAAATAGATATTTGATACATACCCCAAGTGAATGGGGCGGGCTCTTTCAAAAGAAAGTCTTGCGAAATCAACATGTGATCCTATTCTCCGTTAGACCTCGATGTGCAACGAAAGCAGGTCAAACGCTACCTGGAAGTTCTCGCCAACCCCCGGCAAGTCCTGTAAGACGGGGATTTTCAGTTTCGTAAGCAACGCCTTTTGGCCGATGCCAGAGAGTTCCAGCAGCTGTGGGGTCTTGATGGAACCTAAGGATGGCCTAGGGGTCAGGGAGGCCTCCTATGGTTCAACACTACTCTCACCGGTCGACAGGATCACCTCTTTGTTGGCCTTCGCCGTCAACGACTTCCCGCCGGAGGTGAAAGTGACCCCTGTAGCGACGAGATTGTTCCCATACTTGGTAAGCAGAATCTTTGTAGCCTACGACTGACTTGAGCACTTCTACTATTTGAGCACTGATTATTGATTCACGTACCTCTGCACCAGTGAGAACCAAAAGATTCGACCGCGACTGCGCCTGCGAAAAGTAAGCAGAGGCGGAGTACGACCTGACGCCCTTAGGATCGACCGAGCGGGGTGACTGGAAGATGCCTGTTGCGTTGCCCGAGTCCTAGGCGCAATAGTACATAATCAGAGTGTATCCATACGCAAGACAAACCATTGCGTACCGGGTCCGGATTTACAAATGCACCAACGCTCGTGAAGCTGGTGGCAAATTTCGCTGCGAGATCAGGTAACAGAAGCGTCTCCTTGGTGTTAAATCCAATCTTGAGGGGCCCATTGTTACCCGCGAAGTTCGTATTCAAGCCCGGGGCAGTAGATGCGCCCGGCAATACGTTCGCATCTCCTGGTGAAACTGTTTCGGATTTCTTGAAATAGGACATCAGACCGTTCCAGTCCCAGCCGGGGTTGCCTAAGCTAGCCCAAGCGTTGTATTCGTCGCTCGACCCACGGCCGAAGACCATGAAATTCACGCCACTCGAGCCGCCTAGCATCTTGCCTCTGGAGGAGTATGGTTGATTGAGCTGTAACTTCTAACTGAACGTCTTGAACGAACCTGGGGAAACCAACGACTCGATTGCCAAGACGGGTTTGGGGAACACTGGCAAAGTTCCAATCGAAGCTGGAATTACCAAGAACCCTACCAAATAAGACTAAGAGGGACGTTAGACGACTAGCATCGGGGCAGTAAAGTTTAAATATTAACATACATGGTGTGTTCACCAGCGGCTCATCAGGGAAGGATTGACCAGCTTCGATGACCCCCACGGTAACGGAGGAAACTTCAGAAAGTCTGCCATGGTGTAAATTCAGCGGCTCTCTGCGACATGAAAGCCTTACCTTGTCGCTATAGTCAAACCCGCCGTCCCACCACCTGAAGGTGGAGTAAGAAACTGTGCCAAACAAAGATGAGGTGAAAATAGAACCTACCAACAATAAGGAAGTCAAATGATTGTGATGCGAAGGCAGCAGCATCGTTGGTTAAACCTCAGGGAATGGATTGAGTGAGCTGATGTACGCATACGACTGGAAGTTATATATAATCACCATGCGGGCGCGCGGCTTGTACGATCGCAAAAGTGGTGAAAAAGATCAACTTCCCCCACATCATTTTGTATAGGAAAGAGAAGGGAGATTATATCGAGGAAGCTCCAACAAGGTCCTTTTGAGTAGTCAGGAATGTGAGATTCCACCTCGAACCCCTTGGAGACTTCTTCTGTTTGTTTCCAAGCTGCCGGATGGTTCCTAAGCAGCTTCTCCAGTTAACAGGAAGATCTTCAGCGTCAGAAGCAGCAGACAAGATTGCCAAAAGGCACGTCATTGTGCACACATCAACGGTTCCACTGGCTTGGTGTACGCTTCAATAGTCGGTGTAATGTTTCATGCTTGTACGGGTAGAGCTCGAGCCGCTGCGATGATTGTCAAGCGACCTCCTGGATTTTAGCGGCGAATAAATGCTCGTGTACCACATGCAACCCAGCACGATAGGTCCATAGATCCATAGATCAGAGACAGTGAGAATAGAATATTGATGCGGGGTGTCGCGTCGCTGTCTTGCCGACTGGACCGAGCCCGAGTTGGTTCAGAGTCTACATGTGGTCCCCGGAAAAGGCAGCGCCTTCGAAAAGATGGAGAACCGAAAGGATCAGGATCTGCTGCTGCGTGCTTGATATGTGCTTGATAGTTGGTTGATAGCCGTCCGCCATCAGCGGTAGCAAGATTTGATCTTCCTGATGCGCCTTTCTGCCGCTACTATGGATCCGAGAACGAAAAAAGTCTGAGCGGTTACCGTAGTTTTCACAGTACCTAACGCGGGCGGCGATAGGCTGATAGAAACCAGCCTCCCTTCGAGAGTATGACAGTCGATCCTCTTAGAAGTGAGTGGTTCAGGATCCCATATGTCTTGACACGTGACCTCGACGACCCCAGACGACGCCCGCGCGACGAGGTGCCGTCTCACCACAAATCCAATGTCCTCAGAATCTGATATTCATGCCTTTGTCGACAAATACAAAACTCTGCTACTTGAAGAACGCAATGAAGAGATTGAGCGAAGCTCGCTCTCACTCTCAAATTGTGGCCCCAAATTGCTGGAACTCAAAGGACTGGCCTTGGGCGGTTTGGGCGTTGTAGAGATGAATATCGGACTCGGTGGTAAAACGTACGGTCGCATTAATCTTCAGATCATCTGCATGAATTGATGTCGTTTCAAGTCCAGTCTTGTGGAATTGGAGCGCCCCCTAGCCCATCATACGACGCCGAGCTTTCCTCCTCATACCTTCAGGTATGCCACGCATATATTGGGCAAGGTTTGCGACAAAGTTTGACACAAACAAGGCCAGGAGACTTGGCCAGGATAGAGGCAAATGCTTCATCTAATGCCTCCACGAAGAAACCGAAGAAAGCCACTGCACCAAGTGATGCGAAAGCAGTCGAAGGTGTCGTATACAAGGTGCATAGTATATGCACCCAATATCTTCAGATCGGAGAAATCAACGGATCTCCCAGGTCTCAGACACCCGGATCGTGATAGCAGTTGATCAGTCGGATGCATCAGACGACATCGACTTGCCTCAAGTCTGCCGTGTCCTGAAATTAGCAAACAGCGTGACATATGATCGGTATACGCGTCCACTTGCTTGAATTCTGTCAGAGCTAACGGTGGAGGCAGGATGAGCAAAGCACTCGAAACATTAGAAAAGACTGCCGTGCGTACTTCTCATGGGAGGCTGAGTTGTGGTTAACAATACTGTGAGCAGACTGACCCGAAATACAGCGCCAATAGAACTCGGTTGACGGAAGTACTTCTGGGCATCACGCAGCCCTCGAAGCCTCTTCCTCTCCCTGGCATCACGTTTTTCGACGAGTCGCTTAATGAAAGCCAAAAGACAGCGGTGAGATTCACCTTGGAAGCCCCGGAGGTGGCGTGCATACACGGGCCACCGGGCACTGGCAAAACGCACACTCTGATCGAAATCATCCGCCAATTGACTTCGGTCTCACCTGCGAATCCCAAGCCGCAACGGCTGCTGGTCTGTGGTGCGTCAAACCTGTCGGTCGATAATATACTGGAACGGCTGCTTGCGCTGCCTGCGGTGGATAAAGGCGAGAAGTTGAAGGTGACGAGAGTTGGCCATCCGGCGCGGGTGATGGCACACCAGGGTGTCCTAGAAACCACGTTGGACGCCAAGGCAGGACGGTCGGAGCAGGTACTTCATCTCAACCGTACCACTTTCCATTCGGACGCTTATTCTGCCCGATCACGCAGGCCGCGCTCGCTAAGGACATCAAGAACGAAATTGACGCGGCCATGGGGGTCCTCACAGGCAAGGGCAAGGGCGTGAAAGGCAAAGGCCCCCGCGGCGCTGAACGAAAGAAGCTCTGGGAAGAAGTCAAGGCGTTGCGGAAAGAGTGAGACTCCACTCATGACTCATGCCGTTGCTCCCGCTCAGATAGCCTCCACGGCCTCCAGGTATCGCCAGCGCGAAGGGGGCGTTGTGAAGTCTGTTCTCGGGGAATCGCAGGTAGGGAGCTTCTCGCCCGGTGGTTGTACGCAATCAGTTAACACAGACTGACGTGCGCGGTGTAGGTTGTGCTCGCCACTTGCCATTCCTCGGGCGGAAGACAGCTGAACAACCAGCAATTTGACGTCGTTCTGATCGATGAGGCCACCCAGGCTTTGGAAGCGGTAGGTTCGGCCTCTGGTCTTCTAGTAACCTTGTCTGAGCTTGGCGTGCGTATGCGTATGAAGGTGTGCTGGATCCCGATTTTCAAAGCCAAGAAATTGATCCTTGCGGGTGACCCGATGCAATTGCCACCCACCATCCTCTCGATCAACGCACATGAAAAATCGAAGACTCAGGCTGCTAAGAGCAGCGGCTCGACCGCCTCAAAGACCGTATCTAAGGCATCTCCTAAGCCTGAGAACGACAATTCAGACATAAGCGATGACTCTGAACTTTCAGATGACGCGGAATCAAGTCGTACCACGCAAGTCGCCTCCAGCACCGCTGCGGCCAAAGGTCGAAAGGCCTCACCCGTGATTCGTCCACCTCGGACACTTGAGACTACACTATTCGATCGGTTGGAAAAGATGTACGGCTCGAAGATCAAGCGCATGTTGACTATTCAGTACCGGTGAGCATGGATCCAGCGTGTATCCCACTCTACACAAACCGACCCTGTGGCTGACCTTTTACCCAGAATGCACGAACAAATGTGTACTTTCCCATCCAAGATGCTCTACCATTCCAAATTGAAGTCGCACTCCTCGGTGGCAGGCCATCTATTGCTCGACCTTCCGAATACACACGCGGATTCAGAGGAAGATGAAAAGGATGTTCTCGCCACGCCCGTGATCTTCTTCGACACCTCCGGTTGCGAGTATTACGAACGTGTCGATGGAGAGGGTGATGAAGGCAGCCGATCGAACGAAAATGAAGCAATGGTCGTCAAACAGTGGGTGGACAAGCTGGTGAGACGCTAGCTAACTAAACGATCGAAACTTTCTGAGCCCGCGTAATTCACAGGTTTCGGCCGGCGTACTCCCAGAGCAGATAGCCGTCATTACACCGTGCGTCTCTTTTTAATGAAGCATATAAACAACGGACCCATCTTGTCCCTCGTATTTAGATATCAAGCTCAAGTCACTCTTCTCTCCACGCTACTTCGACCTGTCCACGGGCAGTCGCTCGAGATCGGGACAGTGGATGGCATGCAGGGCCGAGAGAAAGAGGCTGTGGTCATCAGTCTGGTCAGAAGCAATGACAAGGTAAGTTTACCCATTGAGCCAAAGTCACAACGCATCAATGCCTCAACTCCTTTTTCCAGAGAGAAGTCGGGTTTCTGAAAGAGAAACGCAGGCTAAACGGTGAGCGCCACTTCCTATATATACCCCCCGCATACCACTGAAATGTTTGATTAGTTGCGATGACTCGAGCGAAGCGAAGTTTAGTGAGTGCCCTCATGTTGCTTGATCTATTCTTTCCTGACATTCGAGACTTAGTGCGTCGTGGGTGATTCGTCAACTATTTGCCACGGCGGTGCTTTTCTGAAGAAATGGCTCACGTGGTTAGAAGCTAATGCTGACGTACGATACGGTGGTCTGGACTAATCAATCGAAAGGCTCTGTCACTGGCATATGCTAAGATTTACGCTATGCTAACGAATCCGAAACTGGCGGACAATACTAAAATTACACCCCAGATAATGACGGAGTATGTGGTCACGGACTAACAAATAACTTAGAACACAATGGACAATACTAATACTCGTCAACATCGGATAGTGATGCATACTCTGAGACCGACTGGGTATCTTCGTACTCGGCTACCACCTCTCGCATTGCAAATCGCATGATCGGGGTAATGGGAACCAGCCTTGGCCCGACGATAAAGTCTTCTTCCTCCTCCCCATCGACTCCGTACGCTTCCTCCGCGTAGGGCTCAGCAGTGTATCTTGGCTCTGGCATCTCACGTTCCGAAATGTCGACTAGCCCGTCGCTATCCTCCATAATGATGGGTGGCGGTGGTGGAAGAAGCTCGACGGCGGTTCCGCTACTTTCCGCACCCGCGTGAGTCCCAAGAGCTGCGATTCCGCTTGCGGATCCCATAGCCCTGCTCCTGCGGTCATCCCTGTCTTCTCTCGACACGCAATCGGTCCAACGTAAATCCAGCACCTTGCCCTTTACCATGCCGTCAACCTCGCGGACGCCGATCTCCCTGCAGAGCAAGAAGTAGGGCAGAGATATGTTGCCGGGTTGAGTGATCCGGCTCATGACCTTTAGAAGGTGCATGGCGGTAAATTCGGCGGAGTTTGACGGCGCTGACGTTGGAAACACTGCGCGGCTGGAGTCAGAATAATGCGTCTTAAGATATCGAGATAGCTCACTTCCTAGACCTGCGAACCCGTCATTCAAGACAGCAAGTGAAGATGGCGGCCGATTCAATGGAGAATATATCTTGAAACCAGCCGGACCCAACGCCGGATGCAACGACTCTGCATTGGTATGCCGCGATGTCGGACTTCCTGCAGCTTGACGCGCTTTGTCTTTTGAGTCTTGAGAACCATTGTCTGACTGGGAGGAGTGAATGATATGGAGATTCAGGAGCGCGTGAGCTTGAAGAAAATGGGAACTCTGTTTGACTGAACGGGGCGTTAGCGTCCGGACCCTTGGCACTCTTGAACGAATACTCACTGTCCAATGTCCCGTTGGAGTTGACTGCGTATCTCGATCAGCAGACGTTCAGGTGAGGATTACTTCGGACGCACTGTAATCGTTGATGTAGTCATGCCAATGCGCAAGCTTTCCTCCAAAGGCTTCGTACAATCGTTCGAAGACAAGACTTTGTCGCAGGTGTCCAGGAACGTTGGGTAATATGTGATCACGGTAGTATGTGCGAGTTTCGCTCTTCGAACAGTCGCCAATTGTAACAATCTACAGTTCCATTAGCGGCTTGGAAGCTTCGACCAACTCTGAAGAACCAACCTTGCAATGTTGCATGACATTGAGCTGCCTCAGCCACGTCTGGTAGAAAGGATCGCTCGTGGCATGTATGACATGACACAACCTATCCTGCTTCGTTAACACCAGCATCGAATCCAAGAGGCATTTCATTGTATCAGAGGATTGAATCAACGCTGGCCTGGAGGGTGGTAATACGAAAAGAGTAGAATTATTACCATTTATAGAAATCCCCTAAATAACTAAATAACTCACAGTTTGTGGGCTTCGTCGAAAAAGATCACTGGTATTTTCTTGTCTGGGATCGTGCGTTCTTCTTCTTTCTCGGGGACCTCCCTCGTATTTTCCGTTGCGGCCGATTTGGTCTTGTGCGAAGAACAGCGTTTGAACCGACCACTACGAAAGAAATTCCACCTCGACTTTTTCCCCACATTGTTCCTAGAGGCATCGTTGGGAGTCCCCACTCGGGTTTGGGATGACGTAGTTTCCTGAGAGTTCTTCCTACGGGTGTTGGCGCCATGGCGGCTCTTGGAGTGATCGTCTTGCGACGTTTCAGGTTTGAATTCCCAATATTTCAATAGAGAGCTCTATAGAGCGAACCGGCTAAGCCGGAAAGCGAAGCAGAGAAAAGGGAGAAGGAAATACCTGAAAGAGTTCCATGAGCCTCGCGATGTCGCTTGTCTTCACCTTTCCATTGGAGCCATTTCCATTCTGCAAATCCATCGTGCGTTTTTCGACATTCAGACGATCATGCTTGAGGAAGATACAAGCGGAATTAGTACTAGGATAGAGCGTGCCCGGAGAGAACACCCACTTTGAAGCTCCATGCTTCTTTTTCGAAGTCCTCATACCCCTCCATTTGCTTGGCGATCTCCTCGAAGTATTGTTCCATTTGCTGGCTCAGGCTCTGGTAGAGACTACCAAGATCGGCGAAGCCGGCTATACGGAGGTCGAAATGCAACACATGGTACTTAGGGTTGGAGAGAACTTCTCGAAGAAGAGTGGTCTTCAAGTCAGAGCGTTGGTTTAGTCAACCCGAAGCATGTACATTGATTTTGGCAAGCTCACCTTTCCGACCGAGCTAGCACCAAAGACGACGGTAAACGACGGTTCTCCGGCCAAAGCCCTCTCAATCGCGGTCATCTCGGCCTTGCGAGGAAAGAATCCTGGAAGGCGAGAGAATGTATGCTTGGGCCGAATCTGTGCACGTTCTCTGTTCTCCTCTATCTCCCGTCGCGCCTCCTCCAACAGTCTCTTCGACTCAGTTAATGAGCGTACGGTTTCGGCAGGCTGGAACGTCATGATGACTTAACAACATGAAATCAATAGAGCAACTCCGCACTTACGTTGGTTATGACACTGAGTATTTCTCCCATTCCGAAGAAGTTGCGTTTGTGGATGTCTACACCAGCGGGTATATAAGAGTTGCGATGGCGAGGGATGTTGCTGCGAAAAAGCCAATGCAGAGATGGCAGGATATTCTTGGGAGCCGAAGCAGACGAATGCCTGGAGGTTGGCCGCCTGGCCGTAGTATACTGCGCTGGCTGGTTTCTTAACGCTCTGCTATTGGTGTTTCCGTGCGATGTGGGTGATAGCGGCATGAAGTTGGATCACAAGCGAAATATCAGTTCCACGATGAACTATAACTGAGGGGGTAGCAGAAAAGAGTGGTATCGTATGAGACATATGAGCAAGGGCCTCATATGCATGCCTTCGCATGTGCCCGGGTATGAAATGTGCGTCTGTGACATGGCTCCATACACGCTGCATGAAGCCTCGAGGAATCAGGATGGCGGTGTATCGCTTGCATGAAACAGCCTTGCAGGCTCGTGGCCTGGAGTGAATGAACATATCCCTGTTGGTCTACGTACATAATTGGCATTTTCGAGTCGCAATGTCGCATCTGGTGTCGAGGACGAGGGGGAGTGGTGATGGTGGTGCTCCAAGCGTCGCGGAGAGTCAAAGATGAGAAGGAACCGGTATTGTATTCCCACGGTCACTATTGGTACATTGTGGTATAAATACAAGTCACTAAAACTAACTCTACTGGCCATTAGGCTAATGGAAGCCCTGTGGGCTGAACAACTTCAAGTCCGGGGCGGGTCACTACCGTCTGCGTCACAGTCGCCGTCGGGTAAGTTGTCGTTGTGCAGACTGGTTCGGTTACTGTGGTCGTCGTAACAATCGTGACGTAGACTATTTCCTCTTCCTCATCGTCGTGATGATTATGGTGGTGGGTATGTGTAGGGGCAGGGGTCGCGTCTGAGCGCGTCGTGACGGAGGGTGTGGGCGTGGTGAGCACTGCGAGGGTCGGTTGTGCGTCCGTCGCAATAGGGCTGCTTGTATCCTTCACGGTCGCTTCAGTAGGAACCGAAGCATGGGTAGATACGGGAGATGCAAGACGGTCCTTGAAGCTTGCAGCCGCTGGGGCGGGGGCGGGAGAAGAGATGGCCTCGGGGGATGTCGAGATTGGAGTAGCAGCCACAGGTATTGCGGTGACTAACCCGGAGGATGTTGACTGGATGGGCGTAGTCTGCACGGAGGCCAGATGCACTGAACTAAGGCTCACGTTGGTAATGATTGATGAAGAAGTAGGAGTAGACGCGGTCTCTGGGAAGGACGAGCCAGTCTGATGATCCTTGGTAGCATCAACAAGCGATGAGGTAGGTGTTGGGGTATGTGTCACGTAGCTGGTGACCTCTACGGGGGGCGGCGATTGAGAGTCCTTGGTAACAACGCTATGGGATGAACAAGGGGCAGCCGCAGCTTCTGGAACGGAGGATGTCAGACGTATCCCTTCCGCGCTGTAGGTGAACGGTGCACTAGGAGCGGGAGAGGCACTTCCGAAAGGCGCGCTCTGTTTACCCTCGACGGCGGTAGCGGTAGGCACCACAGATGAAGTGGAGAGAGACGCCGTCTCTAGGACGGAGGGTGTGGTCTGGGACTCCTTTCGGGTAGCAGTAGCAGGCGAAGAAGCGGGTTCTGTCGACCCTGCTACAAGGGGTGTAGACTGCACGCTTAGGGTGGCGGTCTCTGTAACGGGTGGCAATTGAGTGTCCTTGATGGCCGCGGGGATGTGGGACGAACTGGGGGTAGACACAACCTCGGACGTAGACGGTGTAGGGCTGATGGCTCCCGAGCTTGCGCTTGAGGCGAGCGGTCGGCTATACAAAGGGGTGGCCACAGCAGAAGATGCGTGAAGACTACTCTCCGTGGTGGCGGAAGCTGGAGAAGAGACGGGAATAGATCCAGTTTCTAGAAGTGATGGCACGGCCACAGAAGCAGCATCGGGCGGTGGAATAGGCGTCGCGGAAGTCAGTACCGAAGATGCCGATACTGACGGAGTAGACACAGTCTCTACGGGATCCGAATGCTCTGTAGCGGCAAGAGCTGACGATGAGCTAGGAGTAGACGCCGTCTGTATGGGGGAGGACGTGCTCTGGGACACCTTAGTAGTATTGATAGGTATTAAGGTAGATCCCGATGTGGATGCCACCGGAGTGCTGGGGGCGGCCTCTACAGTGGTCAGAACTCGAGTGTCAGTTATGCTGGGGGTAGGGGACGAAGCAGAGACGGGCGCACTCTCTGGTGTGCTTTGGGTGTAATAAGGGACAGCCGCCGTGCTACTCCTCGTGGTGGGGGCAGTTGAAGAGGAGACGGGAGTAGAGGCAGCCTCCAGAAGCGATGACGTGGTAATAGCGGCAGCGCGCGGCGATGAAGCATGCGTCGCTGTAAACAATACGGAGAATTTCGACTGGATAGACGCCGTCTCTGCGGAGGGCGGAAGACTCAACTGCTCTACGGTGGCAGGGGTTGGAGACGGACTGAGGATAGATGTTGTTTCCCAAAGGGAGGAAGTGCTCTGGGACTCCTCAGCAGTAGCGATGGGCGATAAGGTTGGTGTGTACGTCACCTGGAGGCTGCTGGAAGAGGCTTTTACTATGGGCTGAACTTGAGTATTGATAGTGCCAGCAGCAACCGGAGATGAGCTAGTGGCGGGCGCACTCTCTGACGTGGAAGAGATGGGATGAATACCCTCTACACTGGCGGAGACCGGTGAGCTGTACGTAGGAGTGGTGACTACAGGAGTGTTTTGATTCTCCTTCGTACTGGTGGCAACTGGAGAGGAATTGACTTTCGACGTAATCTCCGAGACGGAAGAGACGGCCGAAGACTCGCTTTCAACCGCAACTGCAGCTAATGAAGTGGTAGCCGTGACAGAGATTACCTCAGGCGATGAGGCAGCAGAAGATGCGGGGTGGGCAGCCAAAGACACGGTCTCTGTGATGAGGGAAGCATGTGTCACACTGATAGTAGGCGCTGAAGCATAGGGGGACGCAGTCTCTACAGGGGAGGTATAGGAGACCGGGACGACGCGTACTGGATGGCTGAGAGGTGACACGGTAGGACTTGATGTGTGTGGTAAGACCGGAACATCATTCGAATCATCCACATTTTGAGCTATGGGGGTCGTTGTTGTTGCGGGTTCTGCTAGTGAAGCAGTGGGAGACGCAGTGGGAGTTGTCAGATGTGGTAGGACTGGAATATCATCCGAGTCTCCGGCACCTTCTGCTGCAATCGTCTTGTTTCCCGTAGGCTGCGTTGTTGGAGCGGTGGCGTAGGTACTCGTATATGCTGATGGGCTTGCTGGGAGCCCTGACGACAAGAAAGAAGTAGCGGGAGTGGTCGTAATAGCATGATACACGTAGGTGGGCCCTACTATCCCAGGCGATTTTTGAGTAGGCGTCGATCCAGCTGACGTCGTCGTCTTCAACGCGACAGATCCTATCGTTTCTACTCGCCCTGGAAATTGGGAGATGTAAGTCATGCATGTCTAAGATCGGCGTATGAAACAGTACCCGTCGTAGAAAGCCCGGTTCCCAACTCAGGGAATGAAGCAGATGTAGTTGAGATAGAGGGCGTCGACGCTGCAGGTAGGACGGGAATATCGTCTGAATCGTCTGTGGTGTCAGTCACGATCGTCTTGGTTCCTGTGGATCTGGATGGGGGGATGACTATAATAGTACTTGTAAATGTCGATGCGCCCCCAAGTAGCTCTGATGACGCGATGGTACGATCACCGGTGGCAGGCTTCATGGACGAAGTGACGTTTTCAGTAGCTGTTGTTTCAAATGACGCTGCTGGGTTCACAGCGGCAGATTCAACTTGCGCTAGAAACAAAGGGTGAACCAAATATCTCTGACAAGACTGACTGAACTAGTACCTATTGTACCAGTTCCCGTGGCACTTGCTAATGCATACGGAGGTGTCGGAATAGTGGATGCAAACGTCCGCAAGACTGGAATATCGTCTGGATCGCCGGTGTTTACCGTCGTCTTCGTACCCGTCGATTCCGCAGGCGCAGCCGTGATAGCAATGGAGGTACTCCCATACGGCGCGGAGGCGGTGGGAGTAGACGTCCGGATCCCTGCGTATCGGATGGTAGTGAACCTCTCTTTCTTGGTAGAGAGAATGTGACTAGCGGAAGTTGCACTTGCAATGGGTGTCGTTCCAACCGATGTCATGGCAAGTTTGGCAGATTCGATGTGCTCTGTGACTATCGCGATGTAAGCTAAGTATGTCTAAGCAGGCAATGTAAGATAATACCAGTCACGGAAGACCCGCTTGCAGTTCCGGCCGAGACGTACGGAAGTGCTGAAGTCCTGGGCGTCGACGTTGGTGGAAACACAGGAATGTCATTTGCATCACCAGTGTTTTCGGCTACGATCGTCTTGCTTGCTGTAGATGGTTGTTGGACAGTAACGTACGCAGGACCCTCTGCTTCTCCCGCAGTGGTAGTGCCAGTAGAGGGGGTGACGGTGACAGACGCCGTAAAAGATGAACCCGTAGTCGTAGGTGCTTCGGCAGTGGCGTATACACTTTCCTTCTCTGGATTAGGCGTTGGAGACACAGCTAAGAGAATACCTAAATTAGTCGCTTTTACTAATAATTCGAAGACGTACAACTTGAAGCTAGAGGAGGAGTAATTGTGGGTAGTTCAACGCCAGATGAAACGGAAGCCACTGGTGTGGATAGAGGGGCAAGAGGAGCACCTAGCGTTCTGGTCGAATGGATGGTGACATAGACGAGACTTTCGTCGTCTACGACATGGGAAGGGGAGGAAACAGAAGCGAGGGTTCCAGATGTAGTTGTAGATGTGGCCCCAACTGTTACACTCTGTTGAATTGTCGCATATGCAGTTCCATCCTGATGAATCGATTGCGTAGAGATCGCCAAAACTGCTACAAAGTAAGGTGAATATTGGAGGAACCCTTACAACATGTACGCATGCATTACCTGTGGTTGGAGGTAGAGAAACGGTCGACACCTCAGGGATGACACCCGTTGGCGTAGCGCTCGCACTATCTGTCGTTCGAGAAGTGAAGTACGCAGGGCCCTCACCTGGCGAGCCGCTAGCGGTTGAAGACGCGACCCTTGAAGACACGGAGGTAACGACAGCCTTCTCAGACTCCTCGACTTTTGGCGAAACGATACTGACTGCGGTAGTGGGTACTGAGCCTGTTGTGGGATGAACAGTGACATGACCGAGGCCACTACCGTTATCTACAGCATGGGATCGAGGCAAGCCAGTCGGAATAGCTGGGTTTACTGGTGGTAGGTCTGCCTCAGTAAGGCTAGTCGTCGTGAGTGCGGGCTCATAAACTGATGTAGGCAAGCCCGATGTTCCCCCATATACCTTGGAACTCTCGTGATCACCTTCGGAAAGCACTGTAGCCGGATGGTTAAAAAGGTGAAGCAAAGGGCGAGGGATTAATACCTTGAGAGCTCGTCGGGTGAGAGGTCCGAATTATTTCGCTGCTGGCAGAACCCGCAGTTGGGGTACTAGTAGAAACAGACGAAGATATTGGGGTGGTAACGGGTGACAGTAGTGTTGTAGAGTGAGCGGCGCCGGTGCCTGAGTTAAGTTGTATCGATCCATCAAGTACTCCAGAAGATGGCGCGCCCAAAACTTTGGGAGCTGAAAGAGTAGAAGACGCTGTGATCGAGGTCGGCTGATGAACTGTAGTCTCTTCAGGGGCCATAGGAGCTGTCATGTGGATTAGGGGGCTACGATGGTACAAGTGGAGAACCAATACCTGAGGTCACGTCCGCACCGCCGTTGCTGACATGGCGCAACTTCCCTGTTGCAAGGGCTTCCGGAGACAACTCGGGGATCGTTGTTGGCGCAGCCGAGTTGGATGCGATCAGAGTGGACGAAGTAACAGTCGCATACACAGTTGCTTCATTGTCTATGGCATGACCTTTATGACTTGCGAGGTGCAATACGGGTGCAGGCGTGGCCTGAATGGAACCCGGCGAAGTCTCTGCGGATCCAAAAGAAGTATGTTCGTGTATTGTTGCATAGCTAGGTCCCTTGTCGCTGGCGTGCACTTCAGGGATAGGACTGATTAGAGAAGACGGGCGAGAGGCGACGCGGTCGGTACTAGTAGGGGTCGGAGGGGCGGTAGCTATAGATCCCTTGTCTGAAGGTAATGTCGATGTAAACCCTCCACCATCATTTGCTAATGTCGAGCGCGACTTAGATGGATTTACTATTGGTAATACCTTAGCGGTGCTAATAACTTGGCTTGCCGTTGTAGATGTAGCGATGGGTCCCAGAAGTGTGGTACGGCCGACAGTAATATTAACTGTCTCGCCCTCTGGCTGGGTCGTTCTGGTGGTTGCAGGTGACGAAGCAGGCTCTTCGGTAGGTGAAGGTGCATTTGGGACGCGAGTATCACTTGCTGCCGAGGTGAAAGGAGACACTACTGACGCCCGTTGGGCCGCTGGGGTAGGGTCTCCGCCGATATTTTGGTCGATGGTGGCAGAGGCAACTCCATCGTAATCCGTGTGGCTTGCGACGGAAGGAGTCGCCGAAAGAGAGGAGGCTGCCGAAGGCGCATCGTAGGTAACATGAGTTGCCTCAATGACTGCAGGTGGCCCAATCGACGATGGGGCACTCAGTGTGCTTGAAGCGCCTACAGTCACACTTGTGGCACCCACCTCCTTGACTAAAAGAGATGTGTTTGGCGTTGAGCCTGCAGAAACGGACGTAGGAACGTGAGTTGAGGCGGCTCCAAGCGATGTAACCCGGTGTATTGTCACCGTCGCGAGTAATTCATCTTCGGAGGAACGAGGTGGTGGCGTTGCTGCTGCTGGAACAGAAAGATGTGTGGAGGAGGTATGGGGAGAGGGTATTTGGGCTGCAACAGCACTAGCACCCGTGGCTGGAGAGGAGGCGTGAGATACCGTTGAGGTCGACGGCAGGTCCGATGATGTTAAAGACGGGGCATCTGGGACCGTAACCTCGTGAGTCGTTACCGTTGCAGGGCCTTCTCTTTCTGGAGCCTGTATTGACGAGGAGCTAGGGGTTGCAAGAGCGCTTGATACGGTATCATGATAGGTACTAGCATCTGCCGCCACATGAGAGAATTGGGTTGGGGATGAGATAGGCAACGGCGCCTGCAAGGACGAAGAAAATGGGGTTGTCGACGCAGCATAGACGCTATCGATGACAGAGGCGGGTCCCTTAAGTATTACACCAGAAGAGGAGACCGGAGGAAGGTTCTCGATTGTGGTGCTGCTGTCTACCGGCAATTTCAAGGAGGAAGAGAACGCGGTCGTCAGCGCTGGATGGACGCTGGTAGTAACGGATTCTTTGAGGAGGATATCGGAAGATGCGGTGGGGGGGACTTCCGCGATCGTAGCGCTGCTGTCTACTGGTAAATGGCTATGGCCGTCCTCGTGAGATCCTCTAAGACCTTCATTGTTGCGAGTGGAAGCAGTTAAGATCGAAGTTATGGTCGGAGTTGCGATCCGGTGAGCGTCCGTCGTCTTCACATCCTCGGTGACTTGGTCAGTTGTGAGAACAGCGTGGAGAGTGGAGCCCCCTTTATTCAACGCCGGGGGTATTATAGGTGCCTCAGTGGACGCAGGAGTGGTAGAGGTAGAGGCGGGAGTGGGAGGTGCAACATTATCACTAGACGAGGGGGCAGATACAAGCGCTTCGACTGAAGCAGTAGCATGGGCGGTGACAGTAGGAGACGTATGATCATCAACAAATGCACTCGTTGGTGAGAACGCTGCGCTGGTAAGCGGCGTTTCATGGGCGGTCACTAGGGGATATCAGGGGAGGTGTTTCTCTAAATAGGAGAGGTCTTTACCGTAGCTGCGTGGCAGATCGTCGGCATGATTATTTGGCGTGCCCGAAGACGGTGGACGTTCTACATACGCGTTAGTTTCAGCAAAGAGGAGATATTGGGTAAAATCTCACCAGTAGTTTCCGGTGTAGGGGTTGGGAGGGAAGTGGTTTGCACAGGCGTTACGTTGTTCACAGTTTCGCCGTGCCCTACTGGCTTTGCCGAAACCGAAGCTGTGGGAGTACCATCCAGTGATACTACTCCTGTGAAAGTATGCTCTACTGAAGGGAGTGCGGCGCTTTGCTTGTCAGCGATGGGAGTCGTCAAGGCTGATGGAATGGGCAACGGGATCGCTGGAGAAGCTTGAGAGGGTACAATATCGTGTAACTGCGTTGGTTCTGGAGCCCCTGCGATGCCTGATCCTCCCTTGGGTTGGCCGACTAGCGGCTTGGTCTGATGACCGCTAACCACTCCTGTCCCTTCAGGCGGAGAGGATAAACCCGTCGAGGTGTGTGTGACAGAGTCGCTCGTTGAAGATGGGGTTTCAGATGTGTTTTCCGAACCGACAGTCGGGTGGCTGATGGATTCTGTGTGAGAGATTACAGAAGCGGAAGGTGAAGAAGGCGGAGTATTGGGCAATGATACCGTTGGTACGGCAGCGTCCGCTACATGGTGCACGCTTGGAATCAAGGATGTGGAACTAGGTGCGGTGGGGGCGTGGCTCGTCTCCGAAGCCTCCAAGGCTGGGGGTCCAACGCTCGAACTCACAAGTGGGAGGGGCTGGGCATCCGCCAAAGTCGACGTCGCCGGTACTCCTGGAGCTACCGATACTTTGTCAAGTGTTTGCTCGGAGAGTGTCGCTGAGGGCATGATGTATGCATCAAGGGTGCGAGTAGCTGTTTCCGTCACTGTTACATGCTTAGGGAGACGGTGGTGATGACGATGAGACGGTGTAAACGTGGCTGCAATTTCCGTATTCGTAGCCCTGGTCGGCGAAGGGGCGGCTTCCCTCGTTTCTGCGTAACTTGGATTATTAGTGACCGATGAGGGAGCCGCAGTTTCCGTAGGAGCAATGTATGCGTCAACTACACGAGTGGCTGTCTCAGTTACTGTGACATACTTGGGATGCCGATGGTGACGATGCCGATCAGTAGAAGAGATGGATGGGATTGACACAGAGCTCGTCACAGTCCTTGCAGTTGCAGTAGAAGGTGTGCCATCCATACGTGAACTCGAGGATTCACTAGGAGGAGGGACAACTTCTACAGTAGATGTAACAGCGGCTGGTCATACTTAGATACTCAACAGGCTGATGTAGAAATATAAACCTACCCGCATGAAGGGACTCGTGGGCATCGACGATACTAGTCTCCTTGAAGGACTGTGCAGAAGCGACCGTTGCAGTCTCCGTCGAGGTGAGAGAGAGCCGAGGAGCCGAAGCACGGGAGTGAGCAGCAGGCGTGGTTGGAGTCGTGGCGAGTTGAGCAGCAACTTGAGCATTCGACAACCCGCACCTGTAGCTGTTCGTCTTCCTAAATGCGTGGAGATCCTGCGCAGACGAGTAGATTGGAATAGCAGACCCCGTGCAATCATCACCCCTATCTAAATGTCAGAGACGAAATGCAATGCACATAGTTTGTGGTCTTTACTCGTATAGCACACAATTGCTTGACGTTGCTAAGAAGCTCAGAACGTTCTCGCAAAGCGGAGGTTCAATGGGCGTGCACTCCCCACTGGAATATTGCTGAGTTATGCATTGTCCCACATAGTTGGCACCCTCGCAATAAAACGCAGACCAGAGGTTCGGGTCCTTAAGCCATGCTCTCAGTGTCGCGAAGGAAGATTCAGCGATATTGATGACTTACTTCATCAAGATTCGAAAGTCCCAAAATATCGTCTTCAAGGGAGGAGCCGTCTTGCCTCGGGACCAGACCATCCTTCACTGGGGCGGCCCAGGTGCCAACGAGACCGGCGACCAAAACAAACTTGAGCATTGGCGCAGCCAACGTTCCTAGTGATCGCCCCCAGGATGCCGTCTCCAGTAACGGGAGAAAAGCGAAGAGCGCATTCTTGGCGTCGACGGCTATTTAAGAGGCTATGTTAGTGTACCTTAGCGTTGGAGCAAGGACGCGCTGATTATCCGGCCGTAGAAGATGTTAGCGGTTTAGTCTGCAGAATGGAAGCTAGCCACGTCGTAACAGTGCACTATGGTTCGCTGGAAACATAGCAAACCAAGACCGCTGTCCGGATATTCTGAGGCGAAGCTTGGAAGAGTCGAAAGTAGATGGATAATGAGTACTTCCCATCACGCCAGCCATTAGGCCTTGCCACTATGAGGGCAGTCTCCTTGCATCAATCCTTGCGTCAGGGCCGAGCACCCCAGAGGGGATAGCCTCATATAATAGGGGTAACTTAGGGATTATAGTCATCTTGTGCAGTATTTCTATCCTGTCGAGAGAACGGTGTGAAGTAGGCGGCATTTGAAGTAGGAGCGACAATACCTAAGAGTCGGAGTCACTGGAGGGCAAGACGGCCAACCTTCTAGGTCTACCTGGTTGAATGATAGGGAAGATGTCGGCTTCGTCTTCTTCATCGTCCTCCTCATCTTCTTCCTCACTAACCAGTACGTTCCTTCGACTTGAAGTTGACCTTCTGACCTGATCTGATCCGGAGTCATCGTCTATATCTACATCTTCATCAACCCACGGACTGAGCCTAGCGCCAAGAGGTAAAACCATGCCCCCTACGTCGTCGTCGTCGATGAAGCTTCCTTCGTAGCCATCGTCGTCATCCTCGTCCTCCTCGTCTTCATCATTTAGAGGAATGCGGACACGGGATCTACTTCCACCTTCATACCGTCCCTCTACAAGACCTTCTTCGAATCCTTCGTCATATCCTTCGTTGTAACCATTATCGCGGCCTACTCGATACCCATTACGATACTGTGGATGTCCTGCATCGGAGGGCGGCTGGCCAAAATGGGCTACGGCTCCATCGAGGGGACCTACCAGATCCCTCTCGTCTTCAGTGAAATCTGCATATAGGCTATCTTCGTCCGCATCATCATCGAGGCCTAATTGAGCCCGAAGTATGTCATCAAAAATGCGGTTCCCTTCCTCGGACTCGGAGTCATCGTCAACATCGACACCGCCAAGCCAATGGTCCTGGTCAGACTCATCGTCGATGTCGTGTCCTGCGTATGTTCTACCACAGGCTTCGTTCGAACAGACGCCATCCCATATCTCGTGCATACAAGCTACGCATCTGTATACGCCGTCTTCCCTATCGTGAAAGCCGTGTGTGTCGAGAGTCTCCAGGGGAACGCTGGGAGCACCGCGTTGATTCCCTTCGTTGGTAGTGCCGTTGACAAGAGTCACATGGGGGCGAGGCCAGCGGCCACCATTATAGAAGGGAAGGTCTGCTAAGGCACTCAGCAGTCCCCCTCCATGCACGCTATGGACTGGTGGGAATATCCCAGCCCAAGGATCTTTGTTCGTCCGTAAGTTGGGCGATGATGAGGCACCATCTCCGAGCGTATTTGCCTCGGATCGATTCACGTTCCCATCGTCGTCTGGTGACGCGGAAAATCCACTGACAAGACCGGAGTGCGCGAGAGTGTTGACCATTGCCTTAACCCCATACACCTCTACGGGCCGAGAAAGGATGCGAGCTCGACAATGGGGACATGTTTTTGGTCGTCGGATGTAATCCAATCTGCGAGGCGGTAAAGGATTGGTCTGTGAAGGATTCGGTTCTGCATTACATTGCCGTGAGCAAAAGGTGAGCATGATACCGAAATATTACTATAGTTACCAGCTGTTCCAGGAAGTGGGATGTCGAGACCTGGGGGAACAGTATTACCCCCGCCGTCCCTAGGTTCGGTGAACCAACGAACTAGACAGTTATGACATGCCAGATGCCCACACGGAGTAAGCAGGTAGGGTTTATGCATGAGATCGACACATATTTGACAAGTGAGAGAGTTCGTGAGGGAAGCGAGGGTGTTCTTATGGACTGAAAGGAGCTGAGATTATCGCCAGGAACAATGAGCAAGATATGCACGCATATATTGGTTGCGAACCCCCACCTTCTTGCTTTCTTCAAGTTCTCTGCCGAGTTGGGCGATGATGGCGGCAGACCCGTCCGTTGCGACCTGGGTTGATCGACCTGGTTCAGACATTGTGGCATCTTTGGCCTTTTCTTCTTCTTCGACTGTGGTATCGGTGGTTACTAATTGAGGTGGCTGCGACGTTGATCCAAGTGCAGCTTTCCGTTTCCCCTTCACTTTCGCAGACTGAGAAATGGTTCAAGAGCAAAACGTCTATATGCGCGACTTGTACTTACCAGAGGCAGCTGCCTGCGACCATGTATGAATGTACGACGTGAGTTCGCATATCTTCCAGAATCAGGGGTAGATTCACTGGACGCGTGGGCAGCAGCGGGAGATGTACGGCTGGTAGAGCTTTGCGCCGTTTCTGCGACGACAGAGGCCTCTTCCCCATGAGCAGTTATTGACAATCTGCGCTTCTTCTTCCTTCGTTTCTTCTTGTCCCGACTAGAAGCCGTACTTGAGTGCATGGTGGCCGCGTCGGCCCCGCCATCGACGCGTTTCTTCTTCGGACGCGAATCATTTTGAGCAGGAGCATCAGAAAGCGCCCGTTTTCTGCTCGACGATGAAGGAATAGGCTGGGTCATGATACGGTGGAACTGAGGAGAAGTGCGGCTTTGATTCAAAGTGTTTGTCGGAGGTGTTACCTAATTGACGCCGAACGAACAGGGGTATCGTATGCTTACTTCACACTCGTCTGTAACTTGTTGTCTGTTGGTCTCGTTGTTTGGAATCTACATATCTACGCAGCATATAAATAAGAGAATAAATTTACAATATTTGATGCTTCTGCTGAGTTTATATACCAGCGGGCCGTCCCAGAATACACTGTTATGTATCCATGAATGAAGACCAACGAACGTCGAACGTGAACCCTGCTCCAGGCGGATCAGGGGGGGCGGTCATTACATTTTGCGGGGGTGTATCCATATTTGTGGGGATTACAGGGCCAGGTATCTCTGTGTAAAGGCTGTTCCAGCCGTCGAGCGGATTAAGCGGCAGCTGAATTGGCTGGCTGGTCGACGAGGTAGTGAAATCGGAGGACGACTGTGCAACGTCGCCCATTAGAGGATGATAGTGGAATTGAAGATTCTGATGCGTCGAAACTGGGGTAGTTGAAGACGGGCCAGCCGTAGGGGTGGATTGAGAGGCGGATGGGGGATAGACTCTACCGCTGAAGATAGCCAGCTCCTCATCAGCGCTCCTCTTGGCATCCTCAGAACCACATCTCGTGTGTGCCTTTTGACGCATCTTGAACAGAATTGGCTAAAAGACGACTGAATAGAGAGAGAGTGATAAGGTAACGAGGCTTACAAGTGCTCTAGCTGCTCGACTGCTAGTCTCTGCAGCCTTTTGAAACAAAAGACACGCGATTTCGAATTGTTCTAGGGGTGGTGGTTGAAAATCGAGCCTTCGTATGGCGACTGCACCTATCACAATCTTGCAGGAGTGTCAAAATGTCAACATAGAGCTCAAAATGAATAATCTTACAGCGGCTGAGAAGGCAAGCGACCATATCCTCCATACGCGGGCACAAAGCGTAGGCTTCTTCATGAACTGGACACGAGTGTCTTCTAGTACAACACATGCACTTTGATAGGCCGCCGTTACTGACTCTCCGTACGTCGTTCGCAGTGGGTTATCGGTGTTCTCGGCCATCGCCTGAGCGAAGAAACCTCTATGGAGGAATAACAAGACTAAACGAGGCACATTAGCGGGCATAATGAAACGAAACCCCCAGCTTACTCAGGTCCTGGTAATGAGATCGTACAAATGTCCGCATGGACAAAGCCGTGTTGTCATTTTGGTCCTCAGAGGCCGATGTCACCGATGCAAATTTTCGTATTTTGTGATCAAGTTCAAGGATCTCCGAATAGGGCGGTGGCTTCGCTGCCAATGTGGCACGTACGGCGGGAAGAAGGCATTCGATGCTAGCTTTGAAGCCCCATGTTCCGACTAGACTATACATGAACAATGCGAAAGAATCTGTGATGACCAAGACTTACAGCCGTGAGGGACTTCACCTAGTTGGTAGAGCTCTTCTTCCTCATCAGTAGGCATCTTGCAATGAATGAACGTCTGCAGGATGACTGGCGGTCTACCGGTGACTAAAGCCTGGACAAATTGTCAGCGAACTTCTTCATTCAAGGAATACAAGCCCCCACTCACCTGCCACAAGATCGCAGCCAAGAGATTCCAAAAATAGACCCTTCGGTCGTATGCCTCCCTACCTTGAAACCCCCAAGAAGAAGGGTCGACATCTAGGGAAGAGGAAGTCAACGACAATCCCACGGGGCAACACAGCAACTTACGGAATCCAATCTTGGGGGAAATCTCGTTAGTGCGCGCGCGGTAGGAGAGTCTTGAGAAAACTCACCCCAAGGGCCAGGCGGCCGGCCAAGCTAAGCATCATGTAACTTTGTTCAAGGTTACTCTCTTTTCCGCTCATCCCGTTGTAGATGCTTATCAAGTGTAACGTCTTGATCGTCACGATGGATTGCTGGGACAGTACTGGCTGTAGACCCAAAGCAGCGCAAGCAAGGCGATAGTAGTGTTGAGCTTCTAGATTGTATGGTGGTAGGTTCAGGTCAACCAACGCCCCTATTCCGAGCGTAATGAGCATCAAAGCGAGGTCGTGGGGGCCATAAGTATTGTGGTTGAGCTTATAAATGGTTGGAATAAGCTCGCCCACGATCAGTTGGCGAGACACAATATGGAACATCCAAGATAGATGTTCCAAGAACGTATCGGTCAGCTCGATTGCTCGCTCAATCGGAGGCAGAAACGTTTCGATCATGTCTATGACAACTTGAGTTTGCATTCCTGGAGGCGTGAAAGGGAAACCTTGGCATAACTGGTTGATTTCATCCGGGAGGTAGGACGGATCCAGTTCCTGCAATACTGGCCGGGGCTGCTGCAAGGCCTCAAGCTCTTTGGCTTTCTAGCCGTAATAAAGAGTTCATACCGTAGAATCATCTGATAAACTGGCACTTACTATCAGGAGACTCTGTTGGAGGTGAAAGTCTTTTAACTGGTTTGAAGAGAAGAGAAGAGACGCACCTCAGACCCTCCGGACGGCCCAAAAAACCTGGCGGAGCCGTAGTCAACAGGATCCATGTGTAGCATACCGAACTGATTTGATGCTTGGGCGGTTTCTTCCGAGTTCATGGGTTGCAAAAGACTCGGTTCGTCTTCTACTTCATCCTCAAACGGTACGGTGAGTAGAGGGTGTGGCTGACTGGATTCGCTAGACTGTGCAATGGCCAGAGCATCTTCCAAAGCATGCATTCGGGCCTCCATTGCTGCCATTTTCTGGCGGAGATGCTCTGTAGCCGCGAGCACAAATCTGTCAGAAGTTTTAATGGTCGAGTTCTTCAATATAGGAAGTACGCGGACCTGCTTCCGTCGCCCGGAGGTATGGTACCTTTTCAGGCAACATTAGATCGACGTCAAATTTTTAGGAGACGGCATACTATTTGGGCAAAGCGCAGCGCAGCCCCTCTTCATGCACGTTGTGCAAGGTACTACAATTTTGGACTTCAGTGTGATGCACGACTATGAGATTCGGCCAGGATATACCTTTCCTGTCACACTTAATTTTCAGTCTGCGACATTCAGCGCACGCAATTTCGCCCCTATAACAAGTTCGTTAGAGAACAGGAAACCTGATCCGTGAGCGGAACGTACCGCAGGCGCTTTGATTCCTTTGTGGAAGCTGTGGGCCGGAGTAGGTCCTGCATATCTTGCGCACTGGGATCATGCTGGGCCTGTGAAGAGGAGGACGAAGACTCCCCGTGTTGAGATCTTCTGTATGGGTGAGCTGCGGACATCCCCTTGTTTTCAACGCGCAGTAACGTCGTCTATGAGGAAGTTTACATTACACAGACGATCACGAAGGGCCTTAAATAGTGGTTAGGAGTTTATTTTGAAGGGTCTAAAGTCACGGTGGCCTAATTGACATCAGAAAATACTTGACAGAGACTTGACAGTAACCGTCGATCGTACAAGCGGGCAACAAGCGGGTTTCATTTAGATTAGCTAGATCGCCGTGGGAACTTCGTTATCTTATCATTCTGCCCCTTGACAACCAGTCCGCAGCGGGACGCGCTCTGACCATAACATGTACTTCTCGGGCCATTCAACGCTCTTGGAAGGCGTCGGTAGCACCAGGAACATCGTTGCCATCGATTTACATCCTCGATATATTTTTTCGTGGCATTCATGGAAGTCGATGGACTACACCGTAATATACGACGGACTCGAACGGGGTCCACCCTGCTGGTGAGATGGGTCACGCTAATATTTCATTTTACCTTCCATAGGTATATAATATGATAGCCAGTTGCCATGATGATGTTCAGCAGGATTTTTGAGAGGCCCCGATAAAATGAACCTATCACGGAAGGGAGAGGCGATCTGCAGAGAACTTCCGAGGTTGCGCCACTCAATATACGGAATCAAAGGAACGGTACGTCTTCAGTGCTACGCCTACAACGTGACGTTGATACCCTTATTATTGACGGGGCGTCAGGCTATGACCCAACAGGAAATTTGAATGCCTTCAGAGTCATCGAGCTTGAGGTTATTCTCAGACTGACTGCGGTCCACGCCTTCGCGGCGTGTTGTACGAGATGGGAGCCCTACGCCCAAGGTAATGCTCTTGAACCTTTGAAGGTTCAAACATTCAAGAAACAGCTCTGCACAACAGGCTGCTCCTTGTGCTATAGATAGGGGAAATGGATCGGACTGCGATTGCAGAAGCTAATCCGTAGACGGAAACATTGGGGAACAATGGCTCCTGGTCGAACAATTTTGGCCAATCGCCGGCTCTACCATGGGCACAATTCAAATATAGTTTTGCAATTGCTGTAGAGACGTTCGCGATCGGAGCGCAACCTCGTCGAACCGGCCTAGTTCACTCGCCTCACTCCAACCCTTCATCTCGCCTGCAAGCATTACAAACAGGTTCCATATACAGCTCCTTCTCCGTCATCTGCGACCAGTACTCTAGTCGCCGTGAGCCTAAGATCCATGCTCGTCGGAATGCGACGTTCGCAATTCCTTGTGCTATCTTCGCTAAGGGCAGTATACTGCAGTCTCATTTTCACACCGAGTACAGCATCTTGCTAGCAGCGGCACTAGCACGCTGGAACGCAGTATCTCTCACTTCCCTTGTGTCGTGCGTGGCGCTCACTTGCTACTTATCAGGAAGCATCCATGATTCAATCGCTTGTTTACGAATCTACAGCGCCGAGCCAACAGGACGCCTTCCTGATAGCACGATATGACTCGGCAGCGGTGCTCCCACACACAGCGAAGTCATATCTACCTGAATGTAGCTTGCTATGTCGGGAATACTCAGGTGATGTATCATACATCGCCGATAGTCCGCCGACCTTGGATCTATCCAACTCAGGCATCTCCACGAATATCGTACTACGACGACTCCGGTACTCGCCGCGGGCATTGGCTGTCTTCCTCTCACCCAGTTATGTAGAGCGGATTACATTGGTAACAACCAGTGAATGGCCGCCGCATCATAAATACTCAACAACGCAAAACCAGACTACCGACTCGGATTTACCATATGCACCAACCGATATGGCATTCTTTGTCCTTGGGACCTGAGATGATGTCAGTCCAATCTAAGCAAGATAACAGTCATCCTCGGATCGGAAAGGAGTAGAAGCTTCGCCGCTGAACTGGTTGAACTAGTCAATAACGTCTTAGCGGCTAAATGTGAAGACATACGAGCTGTCCCTGCTCTTGAGCAAGGTCTATTGCTTGACAACCTAGTTAGAATATACAACATATCTGATTGTGAAAGATCAATCTTGCCCGCGCCGACAACTGTTGTTACGCCCGCATTCCCATGCATATTGCAGCAGCTCATGTGCGCTGGAGTACATCCATATGTTCACAAAGAACAAAAGATAATCATACACACTTCTACTTCTCGTCAAGGCGACGACGGTCGAAGATTAGTATGTAACGAGGTACACGTCGAAGCTACTGGGTTCCTAAGGTAATGTATATCAAGGGTATAGGAATATGAACAGCGGACTGAGTGGAGATTATAAGGCAATATAAGACAGAATGTATGAAGTACCAATTACAAACAAAGAATAAATTATATGCAAAACCCCGCTTAGGTCCATGTCGACTTTATCGTTAGTTTGCATCCATATGCATCATTGATGTGGCTCGAGTGAGTGCTGCCTCTTCATGGTTATCTACGGTACTCTTTGGTGCCGAGTGAAGGGAAATGTTCATATCTGAGGCTACGTCAGAGGCAGCCGTGCCTGACCCCCGAGGCCAGGTTACAGTCAGTAACCCTTCGCCTAATGTAGCATTAATTTGTGAGGGCTGAGAAACAACGGAGTCATTTAACATCGTTCTGAGCACATTTAGGCAGCTGGGACTGAGACGCACCATTGTTCCCACAGGAAGGGGTATGACGCGGATGTATTTCCCGTACTTGAGTTCTTGCGTTGGTGTGTGGTATACGCTGGAGTGATTCGATGTCCCCTGCTCTCCTCCGGGTTCTGCTTTTACGGAACCACCGCTTGTTTCTTGTAACACAGCTGGGACATGCATGCAACGTTCCCCTGATACTACTAATTGGCCCTGTTCTACGCGAAGATTAATGTCTTGCTTCTTCAAGCCCGGTAGTTCGAGCACGGCTGCAACGACAGGGGACGAGGATACGTCAAATAGATCCATCCTGAAATAATGAGTGAGAGAGAGGCAAACTGTACAGGATCCGTGTAACTCACCTAGGTCTATATGTCAAAGTCGCAAGCTTGGGCAGATTCAGTGGTGTCTCTCCGCGGATGCGCCCTTCCCGAAGAGCCTGCATGTATCTCATTGCCAGGGTCCGGTCGAGACTGCGAAATTGGTACTCGTTGTTCATAATGTTGTTGGAGGGCGATCTCGCGACTTTGCGAGTGGAGGATGTGTTGGCTGGTGTTATCATGTCTATGGTGGTGAGTTGGATGAGGCTCAAAATTCGCGCCTCTCATTTTATAGTTCCCGTGGTCAACACTAGGTTAGCCCGGCGTTGACTCGATTCAAGGCTGTTCAACCCAGCTCCATTCTAGCTTGCGAACTAGGCATGAGTCACCTCCGGAAGGGCCCGATGCGATCCGTGGCGTGAGAACTTCTTTATTCATGATTCATCACACAGCCTTGCCGACGGTGTCAAGCGCACTGTGCTGAAGGGTACGGAAGTTTAGCATCGCGCAGTCAAGAAAAGCAGGACACGCACTGCAAATCACCGCCGCCGTCGAATACCGAAGACGATTGACGTTATGAGCAATAACAACGAGTGGATGCCTAAGCTTGAGCTGACATACGGCGTTTGGCTGTGTGACTAATCAACGATTTACGAGTCATCGCCTAGAGGGGAGACAAGATTCAGTGCACAAAGCCGCAGTAGATGTCGAGCCGATAATCGAGCGACTCAGTCCGAGTCAAGAGGGCAGCCCGACCATAAGGCGCTTGTTGATCGTGTGATGCAATACAGAGTCGGTTTACTTCCAAGAAATCACAACGTTTAGGGGTCCGCTTGACGGGCTATTTGGGCGTACCGCTCATCACCTCAAATAGCCCCTCCCCGCGCCTCCTCTCCAGGACATCACTCCAAAATTTCATGATCCCTTCCCATTCGCCTCTCGAAGCAGGCATACCGCCCCGTTTGTCCGATAACTTTACTTCCTCGACTCGCGTGAATGCCTTCTTGAACTCGGTTAATTGTGATTGCGTCAGGGCTTCTTCGGCGGGGGGTAAACGATACGAGATGGCAACAGGGGTAGGGCACTTCTGGCTCAGCGTTGGATATGAAAGTAGTGGACCCGAGACAGATACGACGGATGCCAGGGAGTTCGATGAAATGATAGCAACTGGCGACCCCTTCCGTGTATCCACGCTGGGGCCGGAGGGTGTATTAGTATTCGACGACGTCGGAACATTGACTGCTAGTTTGAGATCCGCGGTCTGCTGTTGTAACAGGAGATCATTCCAGTGGTGAATCGCATACTGGACGGCGACACTTCCGCCTTGGCCGAATCCAAACAGATGAATCCTGTTCATAGTCCATTCGCAGTCCCTGACAAAATGCTTGATTACTGCGGAAATCAGGCTCATGGCCGGGGTGGGATCAGGCCTTTCGATCAGCTCCCCAAAACCGTCGAAAGACGTGTACCATTGATATGCCTCCTCGTATAAGAAAGGAATCCTATTTCACAGGCACGTAGCTCGAGCTGAGTCACAGATCGTGAAGCAGCGTGAAACGGAAACAACTGGGACTTACTTTTCAGGCGCACGTATGGACAAAGTAGCGGTTTGCGGCAGCTTAAGCTGTCTTCCGAGCTTCGAGAACGGTTTGTGCGTGTCCCCTGGGAGATCGTGTTGGTGAATCAGCCTGATTCTCAGTGACAACGATGTGCCACGAGTCAAACCATGTACCGAATCACTTCACGCACCGAGACCGTGCAAAAAAATCAACAGGTTCTCGTCTATTCCATCATCACTCGGGGTATACGAGAATGGAACCGGAATGGCAGATTCTTCAGGAGGGGGTTTACGAACTTTATCAGACAATGGGGAAGACGTGTCCTTGACCGAGACGTGAATAGTCTCCTCCACAAAGGCCATTGTTCTTGGAATACTTGGTCGGCGTCGCTGGAGAGAAAGGCGATGACTCAGAGAGCTGTAGCGGGCAGTCAAACACACATGACCACGTGGGTACCCCTAGCTCCTAAACTCAGCGCTCAGCTATTACACATGTACTTCATTTATTTGTGCTCATCAACCCACATGCCAATCGCGATGCCCGTGGTATGGCATCAAACTCGTCGAAGATACATACATGCTGCTCTACAAATAATAGTCTAGGGTCCGAGTACATCATTAATAGATACCTAATGAATCACCATGACCTGTTGTTGCTGGGCGATGATACAAATCAAGCTGAATGAAACCCAAAGGCAAAAGGATGAAGAATAGATCTTGCACGATGCGACCTCACGGATCTCTACGCGAGGGTCGAGGTTGCTGACTCGGCCATATAGAAGCCTCCTTGCGCAGCACTCTACTTCGGGGGAGTTGTGGGGTACCAGCTGGCACCACATCACCTCTAGTAAATTTGACACCTTTCTCATCCGTCACCTTCGCGCCGCCCAGCCCCATGACCTCGTGTACCCACTCTTACCCACTCCTTCTGGTCTTTTCTGCGTACTCAACCCTCGCATACCATGCACCGCCAAACAGTGTCAGCAAGATTCCAATTGCGTTCGTCCCCGATATCCTCAGCTCAAAAATCACCACCGCAATCAGGATCGTCAGCACCTGCTTCACGTTGGCTGCCACGCTCATCCCCAATGCCCCAATCTTCTTGTTCGCGGTGAAGCTGACTACGTTCAACCCGAAAGCGATGAGGCCGTTTACGAGCAAGGCCATCAGCTTTGTGTTGCTCATCTCATGTTGGCTGTAGTGTCGGCTGACATGGGAACGGTGGTGAGTTAATAGAGGTTCCATGTGTCAAGAGTCGGGAGTGATCGGCGTACTCACACTTTGTCCAATTCACCGGAAAAATGCGCAATGAGCACGCACTGGATGAAGGCTAATGGCGATGTCAAGAGCAACAAATCCAATGGTCTCATCGGTCTCAGCAAGCCATTGTGTCTGCTCACAGCCTGTCCACCTGCGGGCGCAGTCGCAGTCATATACTTGGTGACGCCGCTATCCGGGGACGAGATCGACGGTGGTAAGTTGCCGTTCGTGCTGATTGACGATACGCTAGCCGCGGATAGAGAACTGCTTAACGGATAGCTGGCGCCAGCCATGTTTAGCTCGTCAACAATACCACTCGACTGCCCATAGCTTGATGACGACGCCAAGCCAGTTGATCCGCTGCTCACATCGGTGACAGAGTAGGGCGGCGGCGGCGTAACAGCTCTAGGGAACCTAAAGGCTTGCAAGTCGGACCTGTCCCCTACTTCCCGACCAACCGAAGAAGGCGATAGTGACGATGGCGAATCAGACGATCGAAGTGAATGAGTCCTTGTGGGGGACTGGGGGGGTGGACGGGACATCCCAAGTACCGAAGGCACAGAAGCATCGCCATTTGTTGGACTGAAAGCGGTTGAAGCGAATGTAGCAACATTAGCTAAAGGTGATGTAGGCATGATCCGAGAAGAAGGTGATGGGGATGGGGGGACGAATACTGAAGACGCTGAAGATGACGACTGAAATGAATGTGACGAATGGAGACCATCGTCTCCGAGATACATATTATGGATACTTCCCTGAAACGCCTCCGACGAGATCGAATGTGCAGTGGACATGGATCCTAGGTTGCTAATGCTGGTCGACGATGGCACACTGAGGTACGCGTTGATACTATCATTGCTGGAGTGTTGAGCAATGGAGCTAGCAGGGGAATGGGATGGTGATCGGGGAAACAAGTCTGAGAGCGTTAGATTATGTCGATGGGTATGTTCGCCGCTGCTTATTTCTGACAACCCATCAGGGTTACGCGTCCAGGGCAAGTCGGTTCGTATTGGCGTGTGAATAGCGCCGACGACCACGCTTCTAGCTGGCGAAGGCAACGTCTTCTCATCGTGTTTAGGCGCGCTGGAACGTGTAAACCTTCCGGAAGACTGGATGAAGTGCGTTATTACTGTCTTCAATGCAGCCAGAAGCGTGCCAAGTAGGGTAAGCGCAAACCCCCAGGGTGTGAAGTAGTAATCTCCGTAAGTCCTGCAGCGCTGATGTGAGACGCGTAAGTGCTCAAAAGAGCTATATGACCTACGCGAAGCCTACACCAGCGATAACTGGAATCAAGGAGATAATTTTGGCCTTACTTGCATGTTGGCCGAGGACGCCAGCCGACAAGGCGATAGTAAAGAATGGAGCCGATGAACGAACAACTTGATGGAACTAGGTCGTGCATTTTGATGAAGGAACAGCACAGGATGATAGACGCTCGCTTACCGGCACCGTAACAAGTCCCAACGACATATTGCTTACAACAATATTGATCGTGTACAAGACGCTAAACGCGACAATCACCAGCGTCTCCTTCGGCGTCAAATCGAAGCTGCTTGGTTTCAGAACCTCGCGAGGAACGTGCGAAGGGCCCACAGAAGGGTGGGTGTCAGTAGAGCGCTCACTAAAAGGCTGGCGGTGTGTCGGAGATGACCCCGGATGTGACTGCATGCCGGAGTGTGTCGACATATAAAATGAATCAGCTACCTCGCTTTCGCCTAATCTGTACGATTCCAGTCCAGGGGCGCTAGCGGGTGCAGTCAATGGGCGGTGTTCCCGGACGCCCCCAAAGCGATCAGACATCCGGAACCATAGACGGCGCAGGCGCCATGTATAGCGTGCAAAGAATGGAGGAAGAGATGGAATTGGGCGTCGTGGTATTTGAGATACGCGAAGCGCCAGGGAGGGGTAATGAACGAGTAGATTGGCTCCGAGAGTGCCGGCAAGTGCATGGAAAGCTGTCAAGGTATAGGGAAAGGGGAAACGTACAAGAACAATCTTGTTGTACAAAGTGAGGAGTAGGTTGAGGGAGAAGTAGCAGAACAGCGGAACCAGCATCGCTGTCACGGAGGCTGAAGAAACGCCACCAGTGGTGTTCGTTTCAGTGGGCGGCACAAATGCCGACGACCCGCTCGCATGCCGACGCGTCGGGGAAGACGTCGAGGGCGACGGGAGCAACCCGCCCAACGACCTTGGATCGACATCGCTCGAGGGGCTAGTTGGCGGATACGGCTCCTTGTGGAAAGACCTCAGAGACGAAACGCGTACGTGCTTGAGCGGTCGCGGCGGGCGGGTTCGCATTTTTGTGTCAGTGGCCATGATGGCGGTCGAGATGAGAGATTGGCAAGGATGCGGAAAAGAACATTGGCTATAGAAATGGGTTATCAAGAGAGCGCGCGGATGCTGTCCATGATGTCACGTAAACTTTTTCTCCCGCAAACCTGACGGAATTCAGGGAAATCCGACATACACTTCCAAAATCGTCATTTCCCACACTTTTTGGCGACAATCGTCAAATGGAGTTCGCGGATGTAGTCGTGTCACAAAAGGCGAGTTCTTGACTCTCAGTCTAGAGAGCTAGAGTGGGAAACTGATGAGAACCATCGCATCTGTCGCAGAATTATATCAATTAAACTAGGAGTAGACAGTGAATACCATAGATCCCAAATAAATAATCGTCATAATTTATGAACACGCACTCTATCGAGGGCTTTTCGGCTCGGAGGCGACAGGTTGCCATTTAGCATTCTTGTCAGCGTGTCACCATCCAAGCGCACCACCAGCCCTTCCTCGGCCAGATACTCTGCATATCTCCTCCAGCTCTCTGCACCTTTACCCACCCTCAGAACCCCATGGCCACCTTCACCCCCACTAACCTTTCCTGTCTTCAAAGTACTGATACTCCCAACCACAAACAACCCTCTCTTAGCCCGGGTCAAGCCCACATTCAACCTTCTTCGATCTGCCAAGAAACCAATATGTCCCCCAGAGTTATTTCGCACAGTGGAGAAGATGATGACTTCTTTTTCCCGCCCTTCAAAACCATCTACGGTTTTGATTTCAATGCTGGGGAGTTGCATAGCCCGGTGGTCCCCAAGAACATCCTTGAACCGTTCCCTATACTTCTCATTCGAGTTGAAGAATCGAGTCAGAAGAGACGTTTGGGCGACGTAGGGGGCGATGACACCAATGTCGGACCCTTTCAGCTCCTGTGCAAAATGAGAAAGCAGGGTTGGCACTAAGCGGAAGGACATACCGGATTGTTCAACAAAAGATCTTCTACAACACTGCAGACTATGTGTGCTTCGTTAACATTGACCCTGCTTCTATCTTTCTGCGATTCCGAACCCGCATGATCCAAGAAGATAACGGGCGGCCTATTCTCCGAGCCAGGACCCTGCACGAAGTGCTGCGAATTGGGCGGATGGAGCCGAGGGAAGACATTCCCTCCATCATCAACCGTCCCATCTCTGAGCAACAGATTGTAGAACTCGGCAGAGGGAAATCGCGAAATGCCGGGATGCATCCGATACTGCGTGTCCAACATTATCGATGGTACGACTGGAAAAAAGAAACATTAAACTTAGATGGGCTGTCGCGAATATGAAGTCATCACAATTGACATTTACCTCCTTCCTTTGTCAGCCTTTCGAAGAGACTGATGCCAAGGCCCTTTGCCTGGGCATCTCGACTGGTGATGACGGGCGGAAGCTGCTTATGGTCACCAATCAGAGCTACATGCCGTGACTGGATAGATAGGTAGGCATCAATGTCAAAGAGCTCCAACAATGAAAATTGGCAGACACGTACTCCTTTCATCAGCGGTATTAGTGCGGCCGGCTCCGTGGACATCGATGCTTCATCAAGGAATACCACAGGGAAGTCCATCACTTTGAGCGCGATACACGCAGAAGATACACAGGTGGTGCATACCTGCACTCGTCATTAGTGCTAGCGCATATTGAGAATACCTGGGTTAGTTGACGTACCACGTCAGCCTGCCTCAAGACATCTCTTAACATTTCCTGATGAATCGCATACTTCTTCGCCCGCAGAACATTCGCCCGCGCCTCCATAGTCAACAAGGCCTCTTGCATCCTTGTCAACATCGTATGCTCCCTCTGGTTCAAACTCTTCCCCGCATGTTGATCTTTAAACTCCTGGGTCCTATTAACCAAATTACGAAGTTCCTCGGTCAAGGCGTCGCCGTCCTGTACGAGCTTATCGAGCTTAGGTTTCAATGGATGGATGTCTAGCTTATAATCAAGCGTATGTTGTATCAGCGAGGCCTTGACTTTGCCACCGAACCCAACGCGAAGCGGGGTAAGACCAGTGGCGGCGAGACCTTCAACGAGATTGTCCACAGCAACGTTGGTATAAGTGCAAACAAGGAGGGGGTGCGGGACCTCAAAATGCATCTAAGAAAACATAGTTTAGAGACTTGGTTCGGATGTAGGACTGCGTGTACTGACTTTAAGTAGTTTAACGGTTTCAATGATGGTTTTTGTCTTGCCAGTACCGGGTGGCTAACAACATGAGATGATGAGAGAATTGCAGCTATATCACTGGTCGAGACTTACGCCTTGTACTAGACTGGCTCGCTGGCCGATCATCATAGCCATCGCCCTCCTTTGCGTGTCATTCAAGCCCTCGATCACAGGGTCACCTTCTATTACCACTGGGTTCTCCTTTGAATACCGTTTTGCCCAACTCTGTATTCGCAGATCGTCTTTGAATGCTCCTTCAGCCCCTTCTGTCGGAGAGTGATCGAGGACTGAGCGCGTTACGTAGCTAACGTCGTCTGCTTCCTGGAGGGCGTCATGTTCGTCTACACCCTCTTCGTCGCCAAAGGTACGAAGGAGGATGTCTCTGAGATAGGTGCCTTGTAGGATGTATTCACGATCTGCGGCGGGTTCTATGGATTCTTGGGCTCGAACATCATGATTGAAGTGGGAGATGGCTGTTCGCATTCGCTCAAAGATAATATTCGAGCGTCCGACGTCCAGCCTGATAAGATAAGCCAGAGTCAACAGGCAATCAAGCCGAACTCACCTCCAGGAACCCTGCGAGAGATCAAAGGAATCTTGGAAAGAGATATGAAGCATTCGGTCGTATTTCCCTACGACACTGCCCTTCAAAGGAGTCTCTGTCAGGGGGTCAATCCTTGAAACTAATACTTGAGTACCGGTCCTACAGAAACGCATAAGTTAGGTGCAACACGATGAAAGAAAGATACATACTCAAATCGATGCTCGGGTAGCATTATTCCTGGGCCTAGGGTGAACGAAGCTACGGGGCGTCCGAACTGATTTGCTTTCATCCAGTATGCTGAGAGCTCCGTCAAGCAGTACCCTGCTTCTTTCAGGCGATCAAGGCTCCAGGTGGACAGACGTTTCTGCAGGACAGCTTCGTCTTCATCTTCTTCCATGTTTAGTAACTCCAAAAATCTTATCTTCTATAAGGTTCTGCGCATCACATCGAATGCAAACAGAAAACACACCGAGTTTGGTAGTTCTGAATCTGGTGGTAGAATGGCTCCCCAACAGTTAGATCTACCTTTGGAGGTTCATGCCGACGCGTGAGTCTCTTCTTCTTCCCATCCTTCGTCTCGGCTACTACTTGTCGCATGCGCGACGGTGCCCTCTGCCGCCAATCAACTCGGTCGCGTGCTTCAGACTCTTCAACGTGACTCGGAATTGAAATCATTGAAGAGGAGCCGTCATCAGGCTGCAGCCATTCGCTTTCCGCAGCAGAAGCTTCAAAATCTTTTGCAGGAGCCCACGAATTCGGCTTCCTCTTGAATTCGGTGTTCAGGGGAATGTCACGATAAAGGACAGCTGCATGGGCTTCTTGCTCGTCTAGCCATTCGCGTTGTTCAGGGGATAAACTGGCTATCGCGGTGGCCTCAGTTGCAAAAGTTCGGCGCAAAAGTTGTCGTCGGCAAGTTGGGAGATGAGCGAAAAAGTTATTGGCATGAGCCCAGGACCTAGAGTGGCGTACAACTCGTGAAAATGATGTATTTTGCGCTATGAGTGACATTCCATCGTGAAGAGCGCCGTAAACGCGCTTTTGAGCAAGGCCGGCCAGTGTCGATAATGAAGGAATTCAAATATTCAAGAATCGCAAAGATTCTGGCAGCGTGGAAAGAATTACGGCAACTCTGCGGCAACTAAATGAACCGGCATCTCCCTCCGCTCGTTCTGTTCCGTGCTCGTTCCTTATCTTACACCAAACCTTTCCTGCCCTTTCCAAAATTCAGTCGGTGTGTTATGCTATCGAAGGGTAGAGGGGCCCACTACATCAGACGATCATATGCAGCATCAACGCGATTTTGAATCTTTTCCAACTGGAACTTAGATAATAAATACGTCGTATCATCAGGAGGGCGCTCGGCAACGTACATTTAAAACTCGGTAAGGTTAAACAGTGAACGGTGCATCAATTTCAAGAAAAAGGTCCGTTACAGAGCAGTCAAACTCATCAGGGAGCTGGTGCCTCGCCGCAGCTAGCATTTAAAGAACGGAATGTCTCTTCAAGTCGCAGAGGCGGTCGGCTTTTGGGCGACCGCAGTTGACATTTCACCACTCGCTTGGGGCTGTTTCATGACTGCGTCCCCCTCCGTAGCCTTCGTCCGAGCCAAATCCTCTTTAACTGCCTTATCAAAATCGTCTGCGTCGAAGGAGTCAGAGCAGCAGCGTCCACAGCAACCCCTCTGTGCAGTGCCTGAACCAGACCCATAGGACTCTATAAAGGTCATACATCATTACAGCGACTTTCTTTACGCTACTGGATTCAGCAGCCACGCACTTTGGGTACACCATTGGAAAAGGGAGACTTCGCCGCAAATGCCTATGTAGAAAGAATACAGTCAATAAAAAACCAACGAACTAGGCTCAGAACAGATTGAATTACAGCACATCGCGCAGACACCGGCGCAGCAGGTGCCCAAAACATTGTCAGCCATCGATGGTTGTTGTAAAGTAGAAAGGAGCTGGAGGTTGGAGACAAGCGATTAAGGAGTAATACTCAACCTGACCGTCATAATTACATGCATGGGCTTCGGCTTGTACAGCCCTAATATTACTTCTGTAACCCCTAGGAGCTTCGAGCCAAATCAGCGAAGTCGCTAGGGAGTCTAAGGGAGAGTGGTCAAGTTCTTTGTTTTCATATCACCATGTCCGAAGACACAGCAAAGTGGCAGATCGCACACTCCTTTGCCGAAGGGTTCAATGCTACGTTCTCAGGTTGAAAGCCAACCTCTAGAATTACTGGTTTCATTGGCATAACCATTTCATTGTAGACCTTGAATCGCGCATCAGTGTTGCTGCCGCGATGGAGCCATCTTCCTCCGAAATCATCCAAGGTTTAGCTGCGGAAGTCGCTGCACTATCTAGAAGACTGTCTGATGTCCTGGGTACTTTGCCTAGCTACGATCAGCGCCAGCACGAACAGGTACGCCGGCTGATTGTATTTCAGCCAGAAAATAGGTTTAACTCTTGCACAAGCGCGTGAAAACATTAGAACAATCACTAGAGAAGCTCAGAGCAGCACAGCCAAAGTCTAAATTCACGTTCAAGCGAAAGGCAAATGGGTCTGGGAAACCTCCGTCTTCCCATAAACCCAGTGAACTCCCCCGCCCGGAGGCCCCATCCTCGTCGAATCTCATCTTGAGCTCTCATCACGATGCGTACCTGGGATGGCACAACATACCTACTCCTATGGCTGGAAGCTCGTCGGACGCAACGATACGCGATCTAACGAATTGCATTGTCAACTTGGCCTCTCAGACGACTGACGGTGTACAAATCACCGCTCTACACATCCACAACCTCAAGAACTGTTTGCTACTCCTTCCTGACATCACTGGAAGCGTGATGCTTCACGATCTCAACCGCTGCAGCATTGTGGTTGGATGCCATCAAGTAAGCAAGTTAACAGGTGATCCCTGACGATATGGCTAATGACACGCGCGTAACAGTTCAGGATGCATACCTCCAAGGATGTCGATGTCTTCGTATCGATCTCGTCTTCGCCGATCGTAGAGGGTTGCAGCCGTATCAGATTTTGTCGCCGTCCTGATCCCAACAGCCGGCAGCTGCAGAGCGAACCGCTAATGGTGCAGGACTTCTCTCACATCCGGCCAACTCCTTCCCCGAATTGGTCTCTGCTTCCAGCCGGTAGCACGCCACCCACCAGCCTGCCCGACAGTGACATGGGGCCAGATGAAGTAGCCACGCTTCTCGATGTCACCCTTCCTCCTGGGATTTGAGCTAACATACACTAGTAGTAGTCTTCGGCTTTCCTTTTTCTACGCTAGAATTATAATACGCACTGCGATACAAGTTGATCCGCGATACAGGTGGATATAAATTCTGTATTCAGAGGTATGTCAATAACCCCTGAGTGCACAGTTATGGTACAACTGGGTGAGCGCCTAGCAGATCTGAGCGGTACTCTTTCTGCTTCTTACCATCATGGCTGACATGGACGTTGATCAAACCGTTGTGACGACCAAGAAAGAGGGCAAAGCAAAGGAAGGCAAGCAAAGATTCGAAGTTAAGAAGGTGATATCTCTGCTTAGCCTTAATAATCGGCCACTCATGCTGCTCGAATGAAGTGGAACGCGGTCGCCTTGTGGGCGTGGGGTCAGTAGACCGTTCGCGTGACTGAGATGTCGCTGATGTAGGATCTCTCTTAGACATCGTCGTGGACAACTGCGCCATCTGCAGGAACCATATCATGGATCTGTGTAAGCTTCAGCTTGCGATGTGGGTCGTTTCACAGCTTACATTCCTTTCTCTTCAAGGCATCGATTGTCAAGCCAATCAAGTCTCTGCTACCAGCGAAGAGTGCAATGCTGCATGGGGAATCTGCAACGTGAGTCATTCGTCCTTCCTGTGATCTATCACAAGTACATGGCAATGTCGGTGAATCTCAGCGTTGATGCTCATATCATTGCAGCACGCCTTCCACTTCCACTGCATTTCTCGGTGGCTCAAGACAAGGAACGTCTGTCCGTTGGACAATAGGGAGTGGGAACTCCAGAAGTACGTGATTGGAATCCTTTGTTCGTTGATTGTTTCCTTACTGATAACCGCCACGACTCGTAGATATGGACGCTAGATGTGGTTATGATGCTCTCACAGTCGCGTACAATTTTGAATGTATACTACTAGAAACGACGACACTCTTCAGAGCAAAACACAGTGCCCTTTGCTATTACTGTATGATCGTCAGGGTACTAAGGGTGCAGATAACAAACACCTAAGAGGGACACGCCGAACTTCGGGATATTCAGAAGACAACGAAAGTGCATATCATTATCATAGCAAGCATAATCTAATTGTAACATACAAGCAATGCAATACATTCCTTTTCATGAGATGAGAGCAACAAGAATCAGAGGCATAAGGTAAGTAACAGATCGTGGTGTCATGTCGTACAGTAAGTGAAGCATACGAATAGATCAAGCATAAATCAAATCCAAAAATGAGTGATTAACTATATGAGCTGCGGGGCGACCGTGGACCAAAGAGGCCAGGACTGCCTCTTTCGGGGACAATGAGAGTAGGTTCAACTGAGGGAGGTGTTGGTACGAGATGTGGGTCCGCTGAAAATAGATGGTGAGTAAGACACAAACAAAAGAGGGAGGGAAAGGAACGTACGTTGCCATGTCGCCCAGGACTGAACTTGACGTCTCGGGTCCATGCGAGGGTCCATTCCGGGAGGCATCTGCATAGCAGAAGGCCCAGGAGGTGGAGGAGCAGGAGCCTGCTCCTTCTTCCGGCGAGGACGAGCACGGTGAGTGAAGCGCCAACCAGGCTTCGCAGCTGGTGGCATTTCAGGTGGCATGGGAGGTTCAGGGGGTGGGGCGTCGGCTGGAGGACCTGGTGGTGCGGGCGGTTTCCTATGCACGCAAAGGGTTAGAGAACAGAGAATACAGACTGCGCGCAAAGTACTCACCATTCGGGCTCGTATTCACCGCCTGGACCATACTTGGACTGTACACATAGCAAGAAGCCAACCTCACTGCATAGCCGTAAGACCGTGTCATCAAGAGGAAAGAGGAAGAGACATACTGTTTAAGGGAGCGCTTCTCTTCTCGTAGCTTGCCAACTTCGCCGAGGAGCATCTTGACTTCCGAAGCCAACAGTTTGCTGAAGTCGTCCAGATACTACAAGCGAGTAAGTTACAAGAAACCACGGAGGACATGAATAGCTTACGCCTTGTACGTTGAAGGACACCTGCTCCTGTGCACTGGCTCTTACTGCGTTCAGCGTCTCCTCATGTTGTTGCCCACACTCCGTACGGATATCTTTCGTGACGTTAGGATGCAGCGATTAAAGTCGGTTTGCAACTTACCATTGGACATGTTGTGTAATAATTCTCTCAACTCTCCGTTTTGCCTCTGTAGTTCTGCCATGACTTGGTCGATACCTAGAATACGGTTAATGATTGCGCTGGGCCGACATGAAACAAAGGGGCTTACCAGGTTTCTGCTCGGCAGCAAAACGACGTTCGTTCTCTTCCCTTCTGTCTGCTTCTAAATCGTCGTGAATCTTGTTGACCATATCGCGTAGCTCTATCCATTTAGAGTCCGTATCCTGTCGCCGATCCATCTTATCCCGCCATCGCTCGTCCATAATCTCTCTCTTTTGAGCCAGCCCTGCCTGTTGATCTTGGAGGAGATTCGTGATATCACTAAGTTGGTTTCGAATCATCTCGTCCCGTTCAATATTCTGCTGCCTTTCTCGCTCGCGATTCTCGGCCTCTTCGGTCACCCGCTGTTGCTTCTCGTTCTCCAATTCACCTTTAACAGCGGCGAGCTCATCTTCGAGGGCTTGAATTCGTGCATCGCGTTCTTCTAGCATGCGTTCCCTGTCCGCCTGAAGATCGGCCATCAACCTCTCTCTTTCAGCAGCTGCCGCGTCTCTTTCACGCGCAAACTCTTCGCGTTCGCTTTGAATGGTCTGCATGATGGATTGTGCATGGAGAGACGCTGCTTCCTGACTAGCACGGAGAGACTCCATAACAGAGGCAGTATCAGCCATCGGTTCACCTGGAATCATAGGCTCCTGTTCCATGATAGAGGGAGGGATAGATGGTCGAATCGACGGTGGGGGCGGGGAGGCTGGCGCTGTCGGCCTCTGGGGAGGAGGCGCTAGCATTGCAATCCGATTCTCGAGATCGCTCCAAATTTCATCGTGACGTTCTCTAACTTCGTGATCCCTTCGCGCTTCGTTGTCTAAGAAAATGCGCTGCCTATCTTCTTCATGGTCACGGAACTCCCTTTCACGCAGCTCTTCCGCCTCCTGTGCGTCGCCTGCTATATGTTGAAGCTGTTGTTCCATATCGTCCAGGCGCTCCAGGCGCTCTCTCGCCATCTCTGCTGCCTCAAGATCCCCAGGGAAAGGTGTGACGGGACGCAAGGGATGTGGAACAGGAGCGACGGTACTTTCGCTAGGGAGTCGCTGGGTGGACGTTCTTTGTGTTGCTACACGACTTGGAGCATGGCTAGGGGGATAAGCTGCAGAACGACTGGGGGATGCGGGGTATTCTTCAGCTGGCACTGTGTGAACAGAGGGTGAAGGGACATTGCGCATAGAGACCGGTGAGGTGTGACTAGGAGGGGGAGGACGACGCAGCATGTCTTCTGGAGCGGGCACGACTTCGGGAGGTCTATGATCTGCATAATCAGAAGGCGCAGGAGAATATCCACCTAGAACAGGATTAGTAATTAACTTGATAATGCAATAATCAACTTACCAGAGACACCACTACGGCCGGTGGGGGTTCGCCCTACTCGACTAGGAGTGCGGTATAAACCAGGTTCCTCATGTTCGGCGACGGAGAGGGCGGTGAGAGGGCGGGGTGTGGCAGACGGCTGGGGGCGAGAGGGGACGGTGACGAAATGAGGGGAAGACGGCTGGTCTGAATATTCTGCGGAAGGAGCAATGACATGGGCTTGTTGAGGGTGCCTGGGTGCATACACATCTGAGCTTGGGGGCAGAGTTGGTTGGACAGACGGTCCAGCGGTGTGTGCAGGTGCAGGCGTGCCATAGCGAGAGGTTTCGAGACGAAGTGATGGTGAGCGCCGGCTAGGACGACGTCTTCCGGATGGAGAATAAGAACGAGAACGTGATCGAGAGCGTGATCGTGATCGAGGCCGGCGTCTTTCTGAACGACTGTAGTAGGGAGAGTGTGATCGGGATCGGGGGTAATGATGACGACTTGGGGAACGACGACTCGGGGAACGACGACTTGGCGAATGTGGACGATCTCTGTCATCACGCTCACGGTAAGGATAATCGCGGCCAGGGCGATCCCTGTCATCCCGGTAAGGATAATCGCGGCCAGGACGATCCCGGTCATCCCTATATCCACGCCCGTACCGTTCCCTATCTCCGTACCGATCGCCGGGATACCTGTCATCGTAGCGGCCTCTACTATCACGTCGCCGGTGCGGTGAATCTGAACGAGATCGACGACGACGAGATGGGCTTCCACCACGAGGTGAGTAGGAACGAGAACCGTGCCGGCGTGGTCGATCGGTATAGGGACGCTCGCTCGGGCCCATGGCAGTTTGGGGCCGACTCGGTGCGTAACGGCTAGGGTCTGGTGCATAAGTCGGAGGATAAGAACGGGGCGAACGCGAACGGCTGCGTGACCGGCTGCGGTGACTAGGACTTTGAGTTACTATGAGCGGCGTTGGAGCAGGTTGCATAGGTGCGGTGGTAGGAGGTTGGGTTTGCACAACAACTGCAGGTTGATCACGTCGAGGAGAACGGGAGCGAGATCGAGATCGAGAGCGACGAGAGCGAGAGGATGAACGCGACCGCGACCCCGGAATCGCGACCACAGTAGGCTGACCCCCCGGAGGAAACTGCCCTGGTGGATATTGCCCAGGCGGATACTGCGACCCAGGATAGCCTTGAGGAGGTAAAACTACTTGAGTGGGAGGTATTTGCGACCCAGGAGCGGATGGATAGTAAGGTTGAGTGCCACCTCCTGGGAGCTGTATGATCTGGGGAGGTGGAGTTCGTGAGCGTGAGCGTGAACGTGAACGTGACCGCGATCGACGGGAACGATGGCTCCTAGAGCGCCGGCTACGCGAAGAACCACTCCGTTGAGGGAGTACGACAACTCCACCAGGCCCTGGAGGCATCATCCCTGGCATCATTGGTCCGCCTTGCATACCTGACGGCATCATACCAGGTACAGTAGGAACATATGACTGAGCCGGTTGAGTATGCACGTGGATTGAGGCTGGAGAATGGGAACGGGAGCGAGAACGACGCGGAGAACGGCGCGAACGACGCGAAGGACTCCTGGAACTTGGACGATCACGCTGGGTCCGCGGGCTGCTCCTTGAACGTGATCGACTCCGAGGTGAACGCCGCGAACGTCGTGAACGACTCGAACGTGAACGAGGCGAACGCGAGCGCGAACGACTCGAACGGGAACTGCGCGAAGGAGAGCGGCTCCCACGCACGTCGACGATAGTAGGGTGCTGCATACCGGGCATTCCGACCTGGGGGGGCATCATACCAATTTGGGAGGGCATCATACCAGGTCCTGGCATCATACCTGGCATTATACCGGGGACCATCCCTGGCTGTTGTCCAGGAATATTGATCACCACGGGTTGTGGCGAAGGAGTGGGATGTTGAGGTGCATCAGGATGTCTCGGAGAGCCCGGGCGGGGGGTAGTGGCAGGGCCAGGGACATACAGAGGACCTGGTTGGATGCTAACAACTGGTGGCCCTGATGCCACCTCAACTTGTGGAATCCGAGTACGAGAACTTCTAGATGAGGAGGACCTGCTGCTTCGGCTTCGTGGACTCCGACTCCTACTCCTGCTTCCACTCCTACTTCTGTCTCTACCTCCGCGCCTGTCTGGACTTCTGCTTCTACTCCTACGCGATCGCTCTGAACGTTCTGAACGACGTGATGGATGTCGACTTGGCCGCCGGCTGCTCGATCGATGGGTACTGCTCCCCCCGGAACTACTGGGTTCGCTGGCTGGAACACGGACAATGGTAGGACCATAACCGCCAGGGGGTCGAACTTGATACGGGGGTGAGCCCGAAGCGGAAGGTTCGGGGGGGATGTAAGGGCGAACTGGCTGCTCGTCGTGAACTGACATCATACCAGGTGGAGGCATACCCATCGGCTGATATCCGCCTGGTATCACTGGTGGTTGGTTGATCACGATAGGTGCGTGCATGTCTGGTATTACTGGCCGTCCATCGTCGTATGGAGGACTGTGATCTGGCACAACCGGAGGAATGACGCCGCCTACAGGCACGAAGCCAGGAGGATATGGTGTAAACATCGGTTGGGGCATTCCAGTTTGTGGAACAGGCATCGGCGGTGCGGGGCCGGGCTGGGGAATCGGCATCTGCATTTGCATTTGCGGTGGATAGGCACGGTCGGAATCACTGGAGGAACCGTCAGGACGATCGCGACGAGCTGAAAGAGTAACGTCAGTCATGCTACAATGATGTCTAGATGGCCACTCGTACGTTGTGCGCCGAGGCGTCGAATATAATTGGTAAGGTCGTCGACGCGTGCTGCTACGCCTCGAAGTTCTGCCTGACGATCATGCACATCCCTTTCAAGCCATTCGTTCAAGCCCCGCATATATCGCATAAGTTCTCTCTGCTGATCGACAGTAGCGAGCTGGGCGAGCCGATTCTCCTACGCTGATATGAGAGACAGAACTCGAGAAAATCTATGCACGGACCCGTAATATTTCCATCAAATTCTCGAAAAGAGGTGGGAGCTGAACGATAGTCTGTGGACGCCATGAGCTCAAGGAGTGAACACGTTGAATTAACATACCGGTCCAGCTGGCATCGGTAAATAAGTTCGCTGCTGTGTAGTTGCACGTTGCTGAGCAGGCTGATCAATAATCGGAGGCGGTGGGATGACCGACTACGGATCGTGAATATGTAATTTTGTAATACTTTTAGGGAAACTTACTGGAGGAGAAGGCCTATACCAACCAGGAGGAGGAGCGCTGGCGGTAGTGTCTCTTCCAGGAAACACTGGTTCTGGTGTAGGACCTTCAGACATACTGTTAAATACATGTTCATCGTGCTGAAGTATGTACGTACCACGTCGTGGGACTCTTTCGGACGGGACACCTCTACCCTCATCGCGCAGTTGTTGAGAGGGAGCATGACCAGGAGGAGGAGCTGGTATAACTGGTTCCTCCGAACGCGCTTGAGAATATAAAGAATATCGCCTACGAGGGTGTGCTCGAACACGCCTGCCCGCTCTAGATGGTGGAGGAATATCGCGAATATGAGGCAAAGGGGGTTCCGTGCCAGGTCGCCGCAGCATGTCTCGAAGTGACAGAGGACTAGCGCTGCGAGGACGAGTACCTATTGGCTGATAACTGAATGGTACAAGGGGCGGCGGGCCTTGGACAACCGAAGGCGGGACGGGAGCCGTGGAGGAAAGGATTTCTTCGAGTTGTTGCGCAAGTGAAGGGCCAGCAGTCTGTGGTATTGGCATCTGGATGTGGGGTTCTGGGGGGTTTGTGCGCAGGTCATTAAGGGCATTGATGAGACCATTAATATAGTCAGAACTGCTATCAGAGCTGGGGGCTTCAGAGCTGTCATCCGTTGGCTGTCGCGGTTGATCGCGATGTATCTCGGGTTGAGGAAACGGCGGAGCAGGAGCTTGCTGGATTGGTCGATCTAGCAAAGACTGTACGAGTCCCTCGATACGATGAAGTCGGTTATGCATTTCGATATCTGGGCCAGCTGGCTCAGGTATTCCGGGACGGTGTGCGCGTAGTTCATCAAGGATATGATTCGTGGATAGCTGACCATCCCACAGAGCATTCAGTTTATCACGAATACCATCAAGAGCTGGAGCAAGGTTGGGAAATGCAGGCCTAGCACGGACAGTCGATGTACTAGAAGTTGACGTGGTGGAAGTACTCGTACTATGGGACACTAACGAAGGCACCGGTGGAGTGGAAGCAATGGAATGAGGAGTAGGAAGGGACGTAGAGGAGCTCGAGTACGGAGAAGAAGACGACAAGGAACTTGACGATGTGGTAGAGGATTGGGGCGAGGGAATTCTCCACTCTTCTTCCATGGCAGGTTCCAATTCACGCTCTTCGGCGACGGGTGATCCTCCGTACAGACTGAAGTCATCAGAATGGTGGGAAGACAAGTACGAAACCATGCTGCTGGCAATGGAATTGGCACGACTAAGATTGGAGCCAGTAGGTGTTGGGACGCTGAGTTCGGTGGGGCCCTTACGAGTGGCATGGTCAACTGAGAGGAGGCTGCTACCTCCTACTTTCTGATCTCGTTTATCCGCGTGAAGGATAGGCGAAGGCGTTCGACGGAGATATTCGGACAGGTCGTGTAGTTCATGCCTTAGGGCCTGAATATGATCTACGAGCTCTCTGTTCTCCTCCCCTCGGACATCGTCCATGCGGTGCAAATCATCCGCAAGGCGCCTGATGTCATTGCTGATAGACCGATCCGTTCTGATGCTGGCAACGCTCATCGTTGGAGTCCTCTGGCTATCCAAAGAGTGGATTGACGGGGTATCCCCTCGGGGTGTGCTGATACTGACGCTCATTGTGACATCTTCTGGTGTGGGCAATTGTGGGCTCATGAGTAGACTTGGGCTAGTCGAAACCAACGAGATAGATGACGGCTATAGGAACGTTAAAGCTGCGACTTCTATGGTGCCAAATTTTACTTACCGAAAGAGGTCGGGCGATTGCAGCTCGTGGAGTAGATAAAAGCGACGGGATCGTCGAAACATCATCAGGGATGTCTTCTGGAGCAGGGACTGGGAGGACTTCTTCTGACGGAAGCAACGAGCTAACGGTCGACGACGAAACATACGACGACTCTTGTTCCGACGATCGTGACAGGGACGATTCCGTAATCAGAGACGGCGACTCTGTTGTGCTGGACAGAGTCAAGTCCGAAGCTGTGGGAGGCGTACTGGAGGAGATGTCAGATTCTGCGGATTCTGCGGGCTCTGCGGGCTCTGCAGGCTCTGCAGGCTCTGTGATAGGTATAGGTGGAAGGGGAGGGGATGGCCTTCGGACAGGCGTAACGGGTGGTAGAGACGTGAATCGCGAGGGAGTCTCCAAGATCGTTTCAGGAATCGTCGTGAGTCGATCCGGAGAAGATATTGCTGATCCAGTAGGTCGCAGGATAGAAGTGTCGTAAGAGAAATCTGGGCCCTCATTAGCCATGGTGACCACCGATGCAGATGCCGCAAGAACTGAGGATTCATAAGAATCGTCAGTCTCGCTGGCCCAAAGCGATGGAGATATAGTCACGGGCGTTGCAGGGACTGAGCGGGCAATATCCAACGGGCTTGATGGTGTCAAGCTACTAGGAGTAGGAGTTAATGATGACTCGCTGATACTCGAGACAGACGATAATGGTAGCAGTGGGGTTGAAGCTGGTTCTGTACCAATCGGCGACGGACCGGGCAACGAACTTTCCGTCAGTTCCGTAGCAGAGAAAGATATCGACGATGGGGTTGGCACTGTTGTCGGCTCCGACGATGGCGAGAAAGAAGGCGTCACTTCATCCAAAGTGATCGACGACAGAGATGAGATAGATGGAGGAAGAGACGGCGGGAGTGACACGTTAGCTGGATCGAGGAGATCGTCTCCTTCAGACTCTGTCGTGATGATAGTTGGGACTTCAGACGGCGACGGCAATATGCTTTCTGTTTCTGCTTCCTCTGGTGACTCATCGGAGAGCACCAACTCCTTCTCAATCTGTTCTTCTTCCGCAATGTCAGGCTCGATGTCGTATTCTACATCTGATTCTAAATGCAAAGACGACGAGGCTTTTGGCGTACTGAGCTCAGAGGGAATTTCCCTGGGCTCGATCGCTGTGAGATATTCCGTCCCAGGCTCCGAGGGACAGACTTCTGCAGTGATGTATTCCGACGGTTCAGATGCCGTAGCGTATTCCGTGGACGCGGCCTCGTCCGCAGTACCGTACTCAGATTCGGAAGGAATACTAGGAAGCGACTCGAAGGCCGTCGAGGCTGGGGACGCAGCCGTGACATAGGAGCCGCTACCTTCTGATGCAGAAGCAAAAACATCTGATGAAGGTGCTGAAGATGGCGGCACTTCGGAGAATTCGCTGCTGGACGCCGTAGAATAGCTGTATGTTGAATATGAATTCAAGGTGAGAGCCGACAAATCGGAGGAGTGGCAGACGTCATAGCCAGTGTCGTCAGAAGATCGGGTACCCGACTGAGTGTACGAAGAGCCAGACATAGTGTTGCTGGAGTTTTCCTTGTCCGAGGCTTCGTCTGAGCTGTACGGAAAGCCAGAGGAGTTCGACCTCGAGTTCGACCTCCCAGTACGCCTTGACAAAGCGCTTGATCTAGTGAGCGGCGTGCGAGACGAACCCGAGGAGAAATACGAGTCTGAATCATGCGAGTCCCCAAGGTAAGAGGCAGAATCTGTGTGGCGGTAGGACAACGTAGACGAAACGACATTCGTGTCCGAATCACCGGAAGTGAGACCCGTCGCGGTGTTAGTGGTCGTAAAGCCAGTAGACGTGAATCCGGTAGTTGTCCTGTCCCTACCCGTCGACGTTAATGTGTACAACGACGTAGTCCGAGTATCACTGGTCCCTGAACCGGCGGAAAAGAAAGCCTCGTCTGAGAGGTCGGTCGACGATCCATGGGGTGTCGAACTACCGCGAGCACTAGGAGGGGGCGTAACAAAGACATCTTTGCCAAGCGACGAACCACTTGACACTGTCACCGGGGAACCACTAAGAATAACGCGGCTCGCGAACCCAAGACCAGGCCTGGCACCTCGCGCCCGATCCAAAGCAGAGGCAAACTCCTGATCCATATCCGTAAGTGAACTCGTACGCCTCAGCGAACCACCACGAGACGGTGCGATAACTCGGGGGTCGCCACGATAGACGTATCCTTGCCCTAAAATGGCGGTATCATCGACGGTTCCCGTATGGTGAGTCGAAATGAACGAAGTAGTTCTGGAGAAGGTGGATCGCGTATCGAAATCATCAGAGATATCCGGGATACTACTGAGAGGCGGAACAAAGACAGTGGATCGAGAGCCGACACTGGACGAGCTAGAAGTGGTATCGATGGAAAGGATCGTTCGCATGGAACCAGTTGGCGACTGAGTCCGAGACGGCGCCGGAGTGGCGGGAAGCAGTTCACTGTACCGTGCATCAGTGCCAGAGCGATGGATATACAGTCGTATGAAACGTACCATATACGGTGTACCCACTTCGACCGCTCGTGAACACTCTCGGCTGCAAGTCTCTCTACACCATCTGCGTACAGCATGTGGAATGGCACTAGCACATCCATCAGGGGCTGCCCATCAGGTTCATTGCTCTGCCTCATTGCTGCGATCGTCCCGACATCATCTCTCGCCGATGGATGGGTTGGGGTTGCAGCTGACTGAACCGAAGTGCAATTTAACAGATCGACCGCCACTATCCCTCGCCCTCCACCAGCTGCAAGCCAAGATAGAAGCAGCATGTGCGGATACAGCAGCGCCTGGCAACGCTGCCATCTATAGGGTGGAGAAGCATGTACGTTCAGATACCAGAGCAGCCCAATGTGTTGAGGCTAAACACGATCACGTGAGATGATGATAACACACACGATGGACGACTTACCTGTTCGTTCGTCTGGGTGTATGGGGTAAGGTCTGCGATGTCCAGCCCAGGGGGCAGGCCAATGCTGCGGGCACTTCGTGGGGTAGCATCAGTGACCGACTCTTCAGGACCTCCCATTATCGCTTGGCCGATTCTCTGACCGACCCTCTGTGCCCTTCGCCTAATCCCCAATAAGCCACCCTCCCCTTCACCAGGCGGCGTCGTGCTAGTCACTGAGGATGCCCTCCCACCAGTCCTAGCCCCAGAAACGGGCGTTCTCTCCTTCCACGCTGCAACGATGTTCCGAACGGAAGTTAATGGGGATCGAGGCGAGATATTCTGTGGACGCCTTAGCGAGGAGCCCGTTGGTGTGGTCCCCGTCCCGGTGAAAGTATCACTTCCTGTGTATGTCCCCATATAGCCAGTGTTGGTGAAGGTCCCGGTGTACGCACTGGGACTCAGGTAACCGGTCCCTGTACGTGTGGGTGTTTGACTGCCGGTATTCGTGAATGTGTTGGTATACGCGCTTGGGCTTAGATAACCCGTGCCTGTGCGACTGCCCGTGGGTGTTTGGGAGCCAGTATCAGTCGTGAGGAACCTAGTATCGCCAGAAGTAGACGTCACAGCGCGCTGGGTTGCCAGAGTGGACAACGTATTCGAGATTCTCTCTTCAGATGCTGAAGACGAAATCGAAGAAGACGACTTCGATGGAGATGACGACCGAGAACCATAGCCGTAACTGCTTCCATACCCATAGCTGCTTGTATAATTGTACCCAGCCGTGCTGGGAAGATGAGGCGTAGATTGACTAGCTGACATGTAAGGACTCGGCGAGCGAGGCCCACCGGGTGCTGAGGTGGTTCTGAGGTGGCCGCCACCAGGGGAGTTCGTTTCGAACCGCGCAATCAGTTCAATGGCGCGACCTGGAGGCGGCAGCTCTCGATCGGCGTTCGGGTCGGTAGATGAACGCGTGTGCGAAGAAACGCCTGACCTTCTGTGGGCATCAGGTGTGGGTGCATTGGGCCTTGCGTACTGGGTAGTCGAATATGCCCCAGACGTCGGGCGCGAGGGCTCTGTGCGCTCAGAGATAATACTGAGTCGGATCTGGGGGTCTTGGATATGTCCCGCGCGAGGAAACGTGCCAGCTGGTGGCAATGGCGCAAGAGACGAAGATGTTGGAGTGTAAGAACCAGAATAAGTACCTGAAAAGCTTGAGGGCGTAGCTGTCGAGGACGTGGTGCGTGTCCATAAGTCTTCCGTTTCGTTGATATCGTCTTCAAGGGTATTGAGAGTCGCTGCTACTTCGTCTGCATCGTCGAACGAGTTTTCTTCTTCATAGTGGTAAGGCGCTCCATTCGAGTCTTCGCTAGAAGGTGACGGCGAGACAGTGATGCGTCTCATGGCACGTCTGGGCGATGCGTCTTCACTATCGGTTGATTGAGTCGGTGCGTCTGTTCCCGAACAAGAGCCGTCATGAGAGAACTGCACGTCAAAAGCCAAACTTACCGGAATATGAGTATCTTGAGGGTGACATTAGTGTGTCGGTAGGTGTTACAGAGGTGTAGTCCGTGGTCCCGTACGTTGGGGACCACGGCGCGGACGAGTTGCTTGTCATTGTTGGAAACGACGTTCAGCAGCGCATCTATGGCGCAGTTGTTCAAATCCAAGCCACTGCAACCGCCACATGTTTAGGGCAGGCGTTTTCGTGTGGAACTCTTGCACGTGAGCGTGTATGTTGATTGGAACACGCGCGTGACCCACGCGTTAAAGAGTCAATTAATCAAGCTGTAAAAGCTTGAAAGAGTCGAACGCTACTGTAGACCAAAACTCGATGGCAAGCAAATTCTTCGTGAGGTCCGGCGGCAAAGCAGGAAGGAGAACTCCCGCCCCTACGACGGCAGTGACCCTCACTTTCATCTTATAATCAGAGGACTATTTACATTATCCGAATCCGAAGAGCAATATTCCATCCTTCATCGATCATCCTTGAAGCTGACAATGCTCTATGTTGACATGAAACAATGTACGCCCCCTGCCTTCATCCAAGTTGCTAATGAACTGAAGGTCCCTGACGAATACTGAATCCAGCGTTCAAATGCCGAGCTCAGATACCGGAACAACTATACAAGCTCAACAGTACGGCGTGGACGACCAACGACTCACACGTCTTGGTGTTGATCTAGGCTTGACGAAAGACACAGAGACGACTCTAATCGAACAAGTATATTGGGACGAATACAACATTTGATTTGATTCACGACCCATCGTAAGTTCCCCCTGGCTTGATAAGGTAAAGCTACTTTTGTCTCGAGAACGCAGAGACACTGCTTGAAGCGATGCAACGCCACGATTCGGACGTCACGCAGTTGTAGAAAGGAGTGCGTGACCAGCATCCATCAGCTACGAGAATCTTGACAAGACATCCATTCGAAGAGACACATGCTCAGCAGAACGGTGGGTTGTTTACTCTACAGGCGTGAATTAGCAAACAGTCGCATAGCTGCACAGACGGAGAGGGGAACGTACTGGAACGGGCTCTCATCTTTCTGCGCTTGCGTCTAAGCCTTCTGGATCTCTTTTTCTTCCACTTCTCTCTCATACTGCAAGGGGATCGGGGGTCAGGATACCAGCAACATCGGTTCGGATCTCTCAACGTACTTTCGTAGTGTATGGAAGAGGTTGGGGAAGTGTGGGGTCGCTTGGGGTGCTTGGAGTACACTTGTGCTGTATAGTTCTTAGTCACCGCTTCACACGGGTGATTTCCGGGCTTCGGACCCTCAAGTCATCTAGCGCCAGTGTCTCTCCATGACCATGGGCAAGCGAAAGCAGATTCCGACCGAACTTCATTCTGAGCTCTCCGAATACTCGTCACTGCTTCGAGCTTTACGAACCAGCCACACCCTTGACCTCAGCTCTCAACTGACCCAACGCCAGTCCAGCCCACAGTCCGGTAGCACGTCTCAGGAGGACCTTGACGAGCTCATCGCACTTGACGATGCCGACCGTTCACAGGACGACCTTCGAGCAGAAGCTGATGCACACACGCTAAATGCCATGACAGCAGACTCGTCTTATCATGCAGCACGGTCCTCGGCATCGCAATCTCAAGGAAAGAAGAAAAGTGACACCTGGATGAGGTGGCCTCTCCTAGAAGGAGATGTACTCGTCCCAGAATGGGGATTCGAAGACGAGATAAAATTACTTGGCTTGCATGTACTGCGCTCTCACTACGGCCAAGATGCTACATCCGACGAGGACGATTGGGACGAAGAATTCGAATCATCTGCCTGGTCCTCTTCTCTTGCACAGGTCTCCTCGTTGCACCTCTCACGTATCCTAGGGCTCTTGGCCACGCACACTCCCATCGGAAACAAGTCCATGCAGAATCGCATCAACCCTGTGGGCTGGGAAATGGTAATCAACGCCCTAGGCGCTTATGGGAGTGATTTCATCGACGAAACGTCTGTATTACAATCTCGCATGTCAATATATCTTCCATCTCTCAATCTATTCAATTTGAAATTTGCAGAGCTCTAGCTCGTGTGAAGCAGAGGCTAGAAGTGATTTATGGCACTTCTAGTTTAATTGGTTGGATCTTGCTCTTTCCACTGTCACCGCGTCTAATCTTACCCCAGATGTAGCCCCGAGTCGTGTCTCGATCAGTGAACGTAGTCGAATGGTACTGAACGAGTCCTTGGACCCACATCGCATGAGCTTCTTGGACCTTGTTCCTCAGCCGCCCGCTTCTGCTGTCGTTGAAGCAACGAAAAGTATGTTCCAACCTTTGCTGTACTGTGCGCTGGGACTCCCATCTTATTGATGTCCTAGTAGCTGAGCGTGTACCCAGAGAGACACGCGCAATTAGGAAGAGAAACGTAGACGACCAGACCGTGTCGCAGTGATATTCAACCGTTCCTTCCTCGCCAAATTTCCGTCCACCCTGACATGCAGCTGCATCGACGATCGTTGCGAATCAATCCTCCACTTGTCTGCATCGACATATTCTTCGTCTTGACGGACAGATACCTAGAAACATACAGTATAAACAGTATAAGCTCCATCCTTGAGCATAATCTATACTACCGGTCATTGGAATCGTGATATTCATTGTAACGACGCCAGCTAAAATACATAGGCTATGTGATGTAAACAAGAAGAAAGAGAAAAATAACAGATAGTTTACATCAATGATCCATATTCCAGAGAGAAAGAGAAAGAAACGCATAACGCATTCGTCGGGCGACGCCGAAGTAAAATGGGGCGGCGGGAAGAGAACGAAGAGTTCTGACGAGGAATAATGATACATAAGATCAAACGAGTGGTGTCTCCAATACGAATCACAATACACAATCAACTCAGCATCATCGCTTGCTGAATATCTTTTTGAGCAGGTTCAGGACTTTCGGTACGTTCAGTTGAACGTACTCCAGGTCGAGAAGCGGCTTATTGTCTTTTTGCTACGAGAAACCCAGAGCGATCAACCGGAGACGGCGGAAGATTGAGGCTGAAGAAACGTACCTTTTCTAGTAAATCGTCGAGCTTCAGATCGAGTTCAAGGATTGGTTTTTCTCTCCCTTTGTAATGCAGGGCAATAATGAATGTACTTGGAGATGGAGAAGAAATGTTGAAGTAGATGTTTGGACGTCTTCCCAGATGTGGTTAGCCTCAGTAAACGGGAACAGAGTGGAGTGTCGGCTTACCTATGCTCTGGCACCTTGCTGTCAACAATGATCCCCTCTTGCATCAGCTGTGAGTGCGTAAACCTATAAGGACCCAGGAACGTCTGCTTCACTGGCTTCGCTTTGTTTCCTCCTACGGTTACCACTCCGACTCCACTCCCCGCCGCCTTCTCGCTGGACGCCGTCAGTCTGACATTCTGTAGATACGCTTTGTAATGCTCCAGCTGACTTCTGAGATAGTCATTGTGGTCACTGATCGTTCGATAGACGGCCTGCAACGATGTCGTCTCCGCCAACACCTTCTCCTTCAGGTTCCCCAGATGGATGAGTTCAGCAGCGACTTCCTCTTGCATGAGCTTGTAGCTATCCGAGGAATCGATGACACGCTGTTCTTCGAGCTCGCGGAGCATTTCACGAACTTTGATGCCTTTGCGTACGAGGGAGGCGTCTTTGGTGGTAGCAGCGCGCTCGGCGATCGCAATGAGGTTGTACGGACGCTTGTCAACTGCACGGGGGATGGAACGGATGAGCTGCACTAGAATAGACTTCGCTTCCATATAGAGCATATCGCTGGAGGACACAGTGTCCATGAGCGCAGTATGCATATCCTGCACCGCCGTCTCCCAACGGCTGAACAGGTTGAGTTCTATCGAGATGTTCTCTTTACGGGGAACTTGAGGGGGGGCTGGCCCAAGTTCATCAGCAAGGATACGAAGGTGTTGCTTGTCGCCAGGGGCCTATATGGATGTAAATACTGAGATTCGGATTTGGCGTAACAAGATACGTACCAGCGTCTCGATATGCTGCTCCAGAAGGGCATGTGTATTGTACAGTTCGTTAAGCGTTATGTTGATCGTGAGGTCCTTCTTCGAAAGGGCCATGTATTGATCGATCTGTATGCCCGACGCGCGTAAATCCTTTTGCCAAGCACGCATATATTGAAATTGAAGATGAAGCTACGCACCTCTAACTGGTCATAAAAATCGCCAACTTCACACAATCCGTTCAGAAATTGATTTATCCGCGTCTTGTTATTCTCAACGAATGGATTGAGGGACATCATGAATGCTTCCTTGGCGTATGTTGGCTTATTCGCCAGATTCTGCAGCATTTTGGCGATCTGCCCAGTTTGTTAGCGTAATGTACAATAGTCGTAATCAGCGGGGTAGCGTACTAGCGTGAGTGTCCTCCGCGGATGTTTTGACGGGTTCTCCTCGACGAGCATGTGCGCATGCGGAGTAACAATGGCAGGGTTGACAAACCGAAGGAAGAAGAACCCTCCAATTAACGAACATATAGCAAAATCGGTCGCGTCTGGATATTTCCGCTACTCGTCATTAAAAACTTGCCAAAGGAGATACTAGGCGAGTGTAGACTTACCCGTGCAAGGCTTCGAATTTGTTTACATATCCACCGGATGCCGTATGGCACGCTATCCAGGCAGTCGATGATGGCCATGAGGAAGCTATTCGCGATTTCCATAAGGAGTGCCAAGCGCGGTGCAATGATTGCCTGGACCTCCGCGTTTTCTGCAGCAACTTCAGGTGTTACTCCCCTTGGGAGATGATCAGGGAGCGACCCATCGTCTTCCTCTACTTGACTTATCATTTGCTCGTACACCTTTCCACCAGCATGAGCGTCAACACGCCTTCAAGCCAAATTGCTCACCTTCACTGGGTTGATCTCCAGATCTAGGTCCTTATGCTCGATCAGACTGTTGATGCACTCAGATAGTGCCTCCTTCAAATAGCCTTTCCCGGGTCCTCTTCTTGTGTAATTCGTCATCATCCTCGACACAGGTGTATTCGTCCGAATCAGCGACCCAAAATCTGTCGCAGTTTCGAATTGCGTGGACAATACGGACTGAAACATTGTCAGAAGAAGATGCTCCTCGCGTGAGTCGTATTGGTTTCCGTAGAGAGTGAACATGACTGTCTGGAGGAGCGTGTCTATCTCGCTGAGAGTGACGAGACGGCATAGCGAGGCTATGTGCCGTGGTTCGGATTGGAGGAGGAAGAAGAGGTTCGAGTATTGGGCAAGCCGCCTTTCGTCAGGGTAATGTCCTGCTGTGGGATCGACTTCCTCGAATGTACGCTCAACCTCGCGTTGCTGTTCGTGCACCCACGTTAGATGGATGTCGTGGCACGCGAGTATTAACTCATACCTCGTCTGAAGCCATCCTGTTCTGGATGAGCAACCCTATCCTTGAATCAAGGTACCGCACATCCCGCTCAAGCACAAAGTTCTTCTTCGACTGCACTGATATTTTATTCTTAAGGTCTCGTAATCGTTTCTGGGCTAGCACCGGCACCAGCAAGTCAGAAAACGCTGAACGCCACGGTGTGAGACAAGCACGCACCTTTGGCGAGATCATCGTCCACGTCCGTGTCCTGCTCTGCAGCCATACTGTACAACGCGTTTACACTGTACCGGCCCCCGCTGCTCCTCGCCTTTGTCCGACTCCCCGAGCGGCCGACTGACTGCCATTTAGGTGACTGAGCGGGTGTCATGATGTGTGTCTGTCGCCCTGGAGGATTCTGCGTTATGATATGGGTCCCGTTGGATGTCTTGGTTCAGAATGCGCAAAGGGGGCGAGATTTATGATGCACCGCAGTAACCGTCCTCGCAGTCCTCCGTCAACTGTTGCTAGTCCACGTCCGATCAGTTAGTAGCGGAATGTCTGAGACACAATCACACCCACTATGCTCTCGACGAAAGCGGATAAAATATATACAGCGAAAGCAACCAGGCGATGCAAATGATGAGGCAGTCCGGGGTGAATTTTTGAAGAGAGAGGATGAAAGTCAAGTCACCCAACGGGTAACATCTAACTTGGTCCGTAGGAATACAATAGGGGAGCTCAAAGTTGGCGCATAAGAATCCGCGTACGCATATGCGCGCATACGGCCGAGGTGCCGTCGATTATGTAATGGTGTTTGAGTGTCACATATCCGAGTAGCGCCCACGTAGCGCTGAACGCAGCATATCACTGTTGAAATAAGCCGGTGAGGTCGCGCGAGTTCCGAGTGAGCAAGTAGATATATTGTGTTTGGCTGGGACTCCAGCAAACGCATAAAGAAAATAATACATGCGCGCGACACGATATTACAGTAGTCACGTGCATCTCCTATACCCCTGTACAGCCAAGATTGCTGAAATCCAACAATCACTTTCATTGATCTACACTGGTCTACTGCAATCATGCCCCGCGCAAGGATCCACGACAAAATCAGGCATGCATATCTCATTCATATGAAGAGACGCGACGGGAAAAGAAGAGACGCAACAACGCGTTTACGATGTGACGAAAGTGTGACATTTAATTACATAATCGACGGCACCTCGGCCGTATGCGCGCATATGCGTACGCGCATTCTTATGCGCCAACTTTGAGCTCCCCTAATTATAAGTTCTACGCTCAGGGACTGTTCCTGATGGGTTCAATCGCGAGATTTTGCCATTTTCCATCTCCCGATATCAGAACGAAGCCCGCAGATGCAGCTATCTTTGATTATGGCTATTCGCAGATGAAGTTTTTGCGTCGACCATTGGCCATATGGAGGTACGATTCTGCTGAGATGCAACATACATCAGTCACTTTTTGATGTGAAGAACTTGGCTAAAACAGTCATAGCAGCTGCTTTGAAGTGACGGGTGCTTATTGCACACTAACGTAGTTGCCGTTATATATACGAGTGGTCCGATATATGTCCCATAGTCTAAGCAAGTGAATGGTGATATTAATTTCGTCGATGCCAGAGCCGGAGCCTTAATCTTTCAAGGAGGTGATATGGTTCAAAGCGAACAGCATCGAGGATCCAGATCAGTCCCAGCGTGATATGAATGTCATGGAAAAAGAGGGCTCGGCGATTCCGAGGCCGTGAAGTGGCAGTCAACCTGGAGGAGGCTTACCCACCGGCATGGGTATAGGTTCGGGGATGGTACCAACATATCCTTTCATGTGGACTGCGCTGCAGGCAGGAATGCAGGCGTCACCAGGACCCACCTGGATATCGCCCCATAATGTGGCGGCTGCAGGTGTACACCCCTCACATCAAAGTCGCACGGGGGACAGAACCACCGGCAAGCTGTAATCGACTAATCCTGTGCGTTCACGAGCTACTTGCGCCTCGACGAGACTTTGATAAAGAAACCCCCACTGGGCACCGGTACAGGCAAATTGGCAGCCCTACTGACGGTAATAAACCGCCAATGCACATGGCATGAATGCGAACGGAGAGCACTGGATTAACAGTTCTACAGATTAACACATCTAACGACTTAAATCACATCAGGAAAGGGGACGAGTCGCCAGCTAGAGGGATGCTCACCATATACAGACATGCCCTCAACTATGCCCTACTGCACCATTCCCCTGGCGTCCCAGGTACTTTGCGTTCACGGCCAGGAAGTGGTACGCAATGACTGAGAGCATAGCGCACACGCCAAGTGTGTTTGCGAGCGTGTAGAGGGTTTGGTTTGATATCATCCTAGATGGTTTGTAGAGTAATACCGTGTACCGATAGAAGTACGATATACAACGGTTGCGGTCAGAGAAGGCACGGGTTGCGGCAAGCCTCCATCATACCTGGATTTCGGGTAGTGCGTAGGGTTTGAAGTAGCAACAGTGATAGCTTGATGGAGTTCGCTATTCACCTCTGTTCAGCCTGGATATCGAAGTTACTGCGAAGTGAGTATGTTATTGACGCCGACGAGTAAGTGTCGTGGCTGATCACATGACCAGCGCCTCAGCTTGCGTATGTTTCTTTCAAAAGCCGTCGGGGAGGGACGGCGGTAAAGCTTCGTCCGCTGCCTTCATCCTCATTCATTACTCTTACTCGCCGCCGCCGTGCTAGACAATCATCATGCGTGTCACATCACCCCGTCTCGGAGAGATGCCAGGACGTATGTCGCTCTGTTACAGGCTGCTTTGGGTGGTACTAATGGGACATTTGTTGCAGCAAAGACTTGGGTGAGTTGAAATATTTGAGATGAATTCAGTTGCTGGGAGAGGGCTGTCCGTATGCTGGACAAATCGTGGAGTCTCTGGTGCAAGCTATTGCCTTCAATCATGCTTGTGGACGCAATAAATTACGGCTAGCATCGCGGGCTCTCAGCTTGACGCTTCATTGGCATTCTATGATGGTTGGGTTGTGCAGAACTAATGTCACTAATATTCCTATAGAACGTCTGGTGGGGAGATAAACACGGTCTTGTGAAGCAGAGAGGTGTCATTCAGTACAGTGCGTATCCGCCCCATTGCGCCGTAAATACACTCATTCATTCTACGCTGCATTTGCGAATCTCTTACTGCGCTCGTACACGCATTTCACCACGGTAGCCATCTCGTCGACTCAAAGCTCCCCAACTCGCCATATCTTCCGTGGCTGGCTTTTCAACGGAACCAGCAGGTTAGCTTCGCAAGCGCCATACTTCGTCATTCCTTTCGCTATTGGTGCGTCTAATTCCGTGTCTATTTCACTTCGTTCCATTCGTCGGATAGATGTTGGTATTGTGTGTTGCACTGTTTTGGTGTTTTGGGTCTTCGATCCTCTCCGTCACCCCTTTTTCTCTCTGAGAAGATCAATTCGTCCTTACTGATATCGTTATTGATTTTGCAGGTTACGGCATCTATGCTTGGGCTCACTCGTACGACGACTACCACAATAGCAAGGCCGGGCATATTGCAGATGGTGGACACCACTAAGGGCCAGACACCTCGAGCTTGAGTAGCCACTATCACCATTTTAGACATGTCCAGTACATCAAAAATTGAATGGTGTATTTCCAGTTCGCATCATCACTTATTCCAGTGCCTCGTGGGTATCTGGCCGTATTGATCAACTTCGCTCGAGGCGCAGCAGCCGTAAGTGTATGTCTAGGGCTGCACCTTGCCGGGCGTATCTCCCCCGATATATAGGACTTTGATTTGAACGGACAGCGACATATCCTGAAGCCATATCTCCGGCTAAATGACACTGAGCCGGAATATCCAGGGCGCTGGTGGACTTGCGATACCCTCATCGTCACCTGCTAACTTTTCATGAATCCATTCACTGCTCCGAGCGGCAGGAATGTCCGCTTCGGTGCCTTATCGCCCCACCAACCAGAAACCGCTCATATAGTAAGGGAATCCCAAACTAGTATGCCAGCCTACTGACATCCGGCGCCACGCACATGCAGGTAAGAATGACTTCCATCTCTATATCGGTTGTTCATTAATCCCTTCGTGCATCCAGCGCTAGGAAGCAGCCGTATGACTGAGTCCGTGGACTTTGTACGCTGGCGGAGAAACGCCGCATGCGTGAGTGCACACTGTGCGGATTTCCAGCGCGTGTAGCCAAGATGGTGTATGATTCCGGAGGCATCAGACGTGGTTACGTGTATGTGGGATTTAAACGCGGATTGCTAAGATGTTGACGGTTTCCTGGGAGCTGGAAGGCTATGTGCGCTGAGGAGCTAGCTTTAGCAAGGGACAACCTGAAGTTTATGTTTGTTTTCGTCTTCTGCCCGGGTGCGTCATGAATGAGGTGTCCGTTCCGTGCCCCTCGGTGGCTGATGCAGATGTGTGCCTCCTTCCAGCCCTTGGAGTACATTCGCTGGTAGTCCGTCTGGGTGTCGTCGTTGACGCTCAGTGCTCGACATAAATATTCGACATATAATAAACCAATATTTCTCGCATAAATTTGCAAGTCGTCTCGTATGTCATACATGGTTCTGGGCACCCTTGGAAGGCACCTGTATCGTCCTGCAGTTGGGAAGGGAGGGGAAGGAAGAGTCGCTGTGAGAGATCTGCAGATCTGAGATCCAGGTTGCGCCGTTTGCACGACAGATTAGCCTTGGTAAATTGGACCAGGAGTCCGGTGATTCAGCTGGTTCTAAATTCCTCCGCGTCGGTGTAAAAGCAATAATAATTGTGCTCCCGTCCCCTCCTCGCACTTGGATGTTGTGTATGTCGGGATGGACAAGGATGGGGATGAGCGTGACTGTGACTGTTTGTGCCCTCTACCCAGTGACTGTGCGTGACACGTCGCCCCAGACTGTTTTGGTGCGCTGTGAGTTGTTGCAACACCTGCGAAGAGTCGATCCCAAGTCTCGCTGGTGGATTATACTACCCAGTCACTTGAAAAACATTTTATTATTATTCTCCCCTGCTATCTCCCCGCCGGCCGCTGATCTCCTCCTCCGGGACTTATCATTTCCCCTCCCCTCCCCTTCAAATAACAATCCTAACCGTCCCAAGTCCCGTCCCGTTGCCTGGCCTTGCCACCCCCTCCCCTTGGGACAAATCAAAATCCTTTCTGTCTCGGCTCCCTCCCCGACAATCAGCCAAAAACGTAAGCTCCTCCTCCGCCTGCCTTTCATCCCTCCCTCCCTCCCTCCTCCCTCTCCTCCCCTTCTTGCTTCCCTTCCACCACCACAGCCTCCTCCCCGTTGCCCATCAACGCAGCCCCATCCTCCCCCGTCGTTCCATTGCGCCGCAATCAGTGCGCCCACTATGTCCGCACTCCTTGTTGAATGTTGCGATATGCGCGTTTCTCCCACGCTCGGGAGCGACGGGAGCAGCGTGGGCGGCGCTCCTCCCTGATCCTCTATTCATCTCATACTCGTGTTATTGGGCGTCCTGAAACTGATTGGCGATACTTGTTCTATTTTGCAGGCTGACAAACATTGGGCCTCATATCGGGTTGAAGGCTATTGGACGCGCTCTTAAGGACTGGTAAGCATTGTTTATTTCGCATATATGCATGTATACATGCGCATATACCCTCCATTATGTGCCTCATACCACTTATATGCGCACTTTTGTCCGTCCTATACGCGCATATATGTCGTATTTTGTGAATGTACCGTGTTCTGACTTGTCACACAGACCTACGCGGCAGTATCCTACACGACTTCACGATCACGGCGACGGCCTTACCGGGCGCTCGCCATCGCACCGACACGCTAGATGATGAATGGTTCGTATAATCAGCCTTCAGCATCGTCACAGCAAACTCCCCAAGGACAAGCGTCAATTGGAAATACCATGAACCCAGCCATGATGGCCTCTTACGGTGGAGGCGGCAACAAGTTTGGATATGGCGGCGGTGGCGTCAACCCTTCGCAGCTCATGGGTGGGATGGGCATGGAAGGTATGGGAATGGGTGGAATGGGTATGGGAAACATGAATGGGTTGGGTGCCATGAGCGGTATGGGTGGTATGAATAACGTGAATGGGATGGGTGTTGGTGGAATGGGAGGTATGGGGATGAATGGCGGCCACCAGAACGCTCAAATGTTGCAACAGCAAGGCTTTGGGAACATGAATGGTTCAGGGATGGGGAACGTGGGTGGGATGGGGATGGGGATGGACGGTATGAATGCGATGGGAAACATGGGCATGGGTGGTATGGGAGGTGGTATGGGAGGCATGGGCATGGCGACTATCAATCCTGCAGCGTTGGGCGGGAATGCCGCAAGCGCCAACATGTCAGGTATGAATCCTATGGGTGGTATGGGGAATATGGGCGGCATGGGCATGGGCATGGGAGGCATGAACCAGGGTACGCCTCACTCTCTGTCTGCACTCAAGATTTCCAATTTACTGTTGTCGCAGGGATGAACCCCAACGCCACCGGTATGAGCCATGGAATGAATATGGGTATGAACATGGGTATGAACGCCAATATGGGCTCAATGGGCGGCATGTCTACTCCTAACGCCACTTCAAACCATCCCAACAACGCGAACATGAATGGCGGTATCGCAATGAACCCAATTCCGAACTCGCACCACTCCAACCCTGCCGGTGGCTCGTCGCTGAATATGGGCGCTAATTCCCATAACCAGTCGATGAACAACATGAACATGAACGCGCAGCTCAATATGAATATGATGCAGCTACTGCAGAATATGGGGCTGACAAAGCAGCAGTTCATGCAGCTTCCACCGCAAGACAAGCAGATGATCCAGGCGAAGGTTATGAGCGCGACGCAGGCCCAACAGATGCAAATGCGAAATCAAGGTCAGGGGGGACAGCAGCACTCCCAGCCCGGTCAGATCCAGATCGGTCAAGGAATGAACGCGCAAGTCGGTCAAGGCCAGGTACAGCAAATGCAAGATGGACACATTCACCAACCGGTTCCAGCTGGTGACGGCATACCGTCGCTTTCACATCCACGAAGTGCGAGCGCCGCTTCGGGCGCGGGGGGGCAATTTTATGACCGCCCTTCGTCATCCGCTTCTATGCACAGTCAAGCTCAGCCGACTAGTAATGGTGGTAGTGGAATGGGTTCTCAACAAATGATGCCACCGCCTCCTCGACCGCCTACCGCGCAAGGGCAACGATCAATGGGACAACAGATGTCCCGTCCGGGCACATCGCATTCTCATCATTCTCCCAGCGCTTCTAGCGGTAGCGGACAAGGAAGACCTCCTAGTCGAGCGGCTAGTGTGAACGATTTTGGACCAGGAACTTCTGCTCCAATGCACGCACCTCAAAGCCAAACACAAGGCGGAGGAATGGGGATGCCCAATGGAAAGCCTCCAACGCCGTCTGGCTCGTTCACGAATGGAACCCAGATGCCTTTCCAACAACCACAGCAACATCAGCAACAGATGAACATGCACATGCAGGGCCACGCTGGATCGCCTCCTCCTGGATCGCCGAACAGAAAGAGAAAGGCTGGTTTGGATTCGCCTAGGATTGGGAGTGTCGATAGCTTACCTGGTCAAATGGGGATGGGGATGATGGGTCCTCCTGTTCTACCGCGACAGCAAAGTGGCGGAGGTGAAGGGCAGGTTGTGCCGATGACGCCGCAGATGGGTCAGATGAATGGCATGCCGATTCCGCCAAGACCGCAGTCTTCAAATGGAATGATACCCCCTCAAGGTGCCCGTATAAATGCGCAAATGGCGCAGAATATGAGTATGGGTGCAATAAACGCCGGTATGCCCCCAGCAGCAATGATGGGCATACCTATGGATCCGGGAACGCCCCAAAGGCAAAGTTCGATACCGCCCCAGACCCCCGGCTTCGCTGGAACCCAGACGCCTAGACAACCTTCATTGCCGCCTCCTGGGACTCCACAAAAGATGCAGCAAGAAGCCCTCGCTACCAATGCGGTGGGCGTTAACGTTGGCCCGATAGTGACTTCAAGGTCAAGTCTGCCGCCCTCGGGCGGTGCTCCGAGCGTTGCTTCAACGTCGCAGGTCCCTCAACAACCGGCGGTTATACCCCAACTCCCGCCACTCCCTGCGAATGTGTCGCTCAACCCTGCTGTCACGAGAGTGACAGTCGTGCCATTGGTGGATTCCACAAAACTCATCGCGACTTTGACTGAAGCGGAGATTGAGGATATTAAGGCGTGGATGAAGGTCGATAAGGAGTATGACGGTGTGTATAGGAAGATGAAGGACAAGATGGGCGAGGAGCTGAGGGAGACGTTCGGCCCAGCTAGTCTTGCGTGGTGGGAGAAGGGATCTTTGACCACCAATGGCAGTCGATTTAGGAGAGGACGGGAGCAATTTGATATTAGATACCCTGGTGTGAGGAGAGAACCACGAGACAGGAAGAAAGTGCCGAGACGCGAGGGTCTTCGACTGTGAGTGGGTTTTATACTTGTAACAGGGTGATTCACTGATTGATGATCTCACTAGTCCTCGGCGGCTGAAGGTTGAAGATGCGGACCGCCCGGAAGAGCTGGTGCCTATACGTTTGGAGTTTGATGTTGAGCAGCATCACAAGATGAGGGATACTTTCGTTTGGAATCTAAATGGTTAGTTTGCATTTTTTGCTGTATTGTGTGCCCGTCCATGCCTATGCACTTATCTCCATCAGATCCTGTGGTTACGCCGGAAAGCTTTGCTCAGTCTGTTGTCGACGACTACGGCCTCGGAGCAAGTTACCATTCGATCATTGTCAAGTCGATACAAGAGCAACTCAGCGATTACAAGGCCCACTCCAGCAACTACGATGGTGACGAGAAGCAGATCGTTTTGGAGGAGCCTCCTTTGCTGAAGGGCACGTTGTGTACCGAAGACTTGGCATGGTGGGAGTCGTGGCGAAAACGAATACGGTCTCAATATCGTGGGTCGTCGGCAAGGAAGAAGTTTGGTAGCAAGTCCCGTAAGCGTCGGAAAGTCGCAGACCTGCTTACTCCTGGCGATGCTGCGAATGACGAAGACTCGAAGCAACTGGAATCCTCTGGGCCCGATGTTACCGTCGTCGAAGAGCCATCAATATACGAAGACATGAGGATCCTGATTAAGGTTAGTCAAATTGTCAGCTTGAAGAAGGCGGCGACTAACGTCTATGAATAGCTGGATATCATCGTGGGGTCAATCAAGCTTGATGACCAGTTTGAGTGGGACCTTGACAACACGGACGCTTCGCCTGAAGAGTTCGCCGAAGTCTATGCTAGAGAACTTGGGCTCGTTGGAGAATTCAAGTATGTTCAGCAGAATGAGCCAGAAGTTCAAATTCATTAATTTACCTTTTTCCGTGTTTAGGACGGCCATCGCACACTCTATTCGCGAACAAGTTCAGGCGTACCAGAAGTCACTCTTCCTGATTGGCCATCCTTCGGACGGTGCACTAGTGCAAGATGATGATCTTCGAATGTCCTTCCTACCAAGTTTAACGTCCGGCGCTCGATCCATATCTGAGGTCCAAGCATTCACTCCACTCCTCAACTACCTCAGCGACGGCGAAATCGAGAAGAATGAGAAGGAGCGCGACAAGGACATGAACAAGCGCAGGAAGCGGGCGACCAGAGGGAGACGCGGCGTTGCCCTCCCAGACCGCGAGCCTATTCGCACTTATAGAACCCCTGCCATCGGATTTCCGGAACTCGATCCCGCTACACTTGCCGCCGCTATTGCTGCCGCCGCACCCACATCCAGGAGAGCTGCAGCTGCAGCGGCTTCCCTCACGATCGCCAATATGGTTGCTTCTGAGAATGGTACTGCCTTCATTTCGCCGCAATCGCTCCCTACGGCGCCACAGCCGACGCCTGCTCAATCAAAAGAAAAGAAACCGAAGGGATTGTTCAAACCTCCGCCATTGCCCGAAACTGTTCTCCTCCCTCGAGCGCAAGTCACTGCTCCTACGCCATCTACAGCCGCCGATGTCACCAAGCTGCCTGCCCCCCTTGAGAACGACCCACCGATGGATCCTATTGAGCCTCCAGTGTCGGCTGCTGCTCAGCCACCAGATAGTCGCTTCTCCAAGGTGATGACAGCGAAGAGGGTGAAGGAGTTGGAACGCGAAGCAAAGGAGAAGGAGTTTGCTGATGGTCAGCATCCGAACTACATTGATGGCGTTTGGCACTGCTCCAACTGCGGCTGTCCCGAAAGTATCGCGGTCGGGCGTAGGAAAGGTCCGCTCGGGGACAAATCCCAGTGCGGTACTTGCGGTAAGTTAGCTAAAGCTTATCTTAATCCACTGACTGAGTCCGCTATTTTAGGCAAGTTCTGGCATCGTCATCGTCGTCCACGGCCGATTGAATATAACACCAGCCTCGACTTCCATCAAGGCGTCAAGAAAGAAGCTGAGACTGCGAAGACAGGTGTCAAGAAGAAAGGTGGTGCTGCAGCCCTGCGAGCACAAAGCACTACGTTGCCCAATACCCCCTCCGAGCTCCCATCAGAACCTCCCACACCTGCGCGAAATGACAAGGCTGATGTAGATGTGTCCTTGCATCCTACCGAAGAACAAGACCGTCCTGTGTCACCAGTGTCCACGGCATCGAGTGCATCTGAGCCACCATTATCGCAGCGAGTGAGGGCGAACGGGACGATCCCCCATGTGTCCCCTCCTGCACCTGCACCGTCTGCACGGCACACTTCCCCAGCGCCACCCACAAGGCCCAATCCCAGTGTCGTCCCTGTAGTTGAGATCCCAACATCATCATCGTCATCGTCCAGTCCTTCCAAGACATATGTATGAATTTTCTAATTCTGTCCCCAATGTTTGCTTATTTGTGAGCAGGCTCCTAATTGGCTTACTGCCGCGATGCAGGCTATGCAGGCAAAGTACACTAATGACAAGTTCGAAGTCATTCTCCGCAAGGTTACAGCTTCGACTACCCCTGAATGGCGCATCAAGTGTTTGGACTGTCCGGGCAAGGTTCGTACATTGATTTTACCTTGTGATGCTCTCGTCCTGATCTCAGCGCCGCTAGCTATATACACCGGGGCCTGGCGAGACACTGTCCAACTACGAGGTCCACCTTAAAAATCGACAACACAGACAGCGCGTTAACGAACGCCTTAATGGCAGCTCAGCATCGTAGCAGAGGACTTTGATTGACCCGTAGTTCCATGTATGTTGTGCTGCTTGCTCTCTTTGTATTGTTATCTGCTTCGATTTTTGTAATTTCCTGTTTTCTACTCGGATATCACCCCGTTCCAGTATTTTTATGCAACCACATTCTATTCCATGGCTACTGTACATACCTACCATGTTTACGCTACCGATTATTGATTTACTTAGAATTATTTCCCGCTACCCATGCACTTGTTTGAGCCGAAAAGGAAGGCGTGAGCAGCGCCATCGGGTAGGGTTGTCTGTGTTTCGTCTTGCAGGGAGCACTTGTTCTTGGAGATCTTTTTACTTACGGCCATTGCTGAGCACGATCACACAGTAGGGTAAGAACATGAAAACCGGCAGCTCGCAAGCTCTTTGTCCGTGCTGCTGGGCGCGAGTGTATAGGGGCGTGTAGGGTGATTAATGAACGCAATTAGGATATAGTTGGGATCTACGCGTAATTTTGAATTTTGAGCATGCAGCGGCGTCTCGTATGGCTGCAATCAATGCTGCCTTGTCGCCTCCATCAAGACTTCTCGCAGCTTCTTGTCGAGTCCGGGGGTTAATCGAGTTATCCCATCAGCAGTGTATAACCGATACGCGGGCATGGGCTGGTATGTCTCCGCGAGAATCTACGAAAGTGAATCAGTCTGATACGAATCCTGGAATGGTAAGGAATTGCACAATGCTCACTTTACCGTCTTCAACCAATACTGACGCGATAATGTCGTCGGGATCACCTATCCTACCAAGAGCGGGGATGTTCCGGTCGTCTAACGCGAAGGTTTAACGATTCCGCCTATGACAGTGTTGAAATGGCTCACCATGGACATGCATCCACCCGGAATGTGTCTGGAGGGCACCGTTGATTTGGATATCGTCAACACCTTCTTGGAGACCCTTCCGAATAGCCTCGTGCAGAATTTCCTTGAAGCTGGCTGACATATGTGTGTCAACAGAGTGATTTCGTTCCGAAGTGCATTGCGACTCACCATTCTCCTGGAAGCCAATCAAGCTAACCTCGCCTTCGATCCCAGCTGGTACCCATCCCATCACGGCCTTCGAATCTAGAAGTGAGAGCTCCGTCGAGATGAAGGACACCGCATATACTGGGTTCGAGGATGAGACGGGGTTTGGCGGTTGTATGAGGTGATAAAAGAGGTCAGAACGGTCCGGGTCGGAAAATATCTTGCTCGTCGATGGCGCCGACGATAGAAGTCGAGTCCTCTGAGGTTCCGGAATACGTAGAGTCCGTTGGCATGTATGGCACCGTTCCGGCGGAGCAGCTCGCCGAAATGCATGCAGAGAACGTTCGGGTTGCCATGAGAAGGATGTTAACGCTGGCGCGAAGCCCTTCTGATGTAGATATTTCGGTCGGAGTACAACGCGTGGAACAGCGAGCAACCTCGACATGCCGACGTCCAGCAGCAGTGATTGTGACGGTCTACGGAAGAGGCCGCAGTGAAGCCGATGTGACGATGATGTCACATCCCGATGCCTTATCTATAACAGGTAACACCGACATTTGTTTGGCTTCCCCCTTTGACTGCAAACACACCATATACTCTTCGTTACCGCGATGAAGTCGTCAACCAAAATCATCATAAAGGCCCGGCCCGCTGCGCCAGAGACACCAGTAGCGTCGTCTTCGAAACCCCGGATTGTAATTCCTGCAATGGGCGCGTCATCGAGGGACAGGGAATCGAGCAAGTCTACACCAGAGACTGAAATTCCAGACGAAGACGCCGACGAGGGTGTAGAGGGAGATAATGAAGATGAGGAGCAAGGAGACGGAGATGATGATGCCGAGGTAAAGGATGGGGAGGACGAACAAATGGAGGTTGACACCCCCGTTGTGCGCAGACCAAGAGGTCGGCCAAGAGGTCGTGGACGCGGTGCTTCGACCGGTACGCCGAGGGCTCGGGGAAGAGGCAGAGGCAGGGGACGGGGCCGTCCTCGTGGTCGTCCCTCGGCGCTTACTATTAGACTACCTAAACGGCAAGATGAAGATGGAGACGCTTCCGGAGTCGACTCCGAGGTTCTTCAGGACGACGCCATCGACAGCAATGTCGATGCGGATGACGCGAAAGTCGCGCCTATGGGGGGTGGGAAGCCGTTCAGGAAAATTGGGGACAAGGTGTATATCATTGAAGGAGACGAGTTCGTCACGGAGGACGATCCAGTCGGCGACACGAAGATCGACAAGAACGGGAGACTACTCGGTGGTGCGTGTCCGCGTCTGCGAAGCTCTTCGAGAGGATAACATGCACTTCATTTCCTTACAGGCCGACAATTCAAAGGGAGTACATTTGTGCTTCCAAATCGCCATCCAGAGCGATTGTACATGCTCGCTATTGATGCGGCACGAACATCTGGTTTCCGAGATTCATTATATTACTTTCGTCGCAACCTTCTGGCCTTCAAACTCAATGCAACCCAACCGGAGAAGGAGTACCTCATCAAGGAAGGTAAACTCGGGTCACATCTCAAGACGCGTAGTGTCACTCTGATAACTGCGCGAAGCGCCTTCAAACTGCATGGGTCGAAGATGATTCTCGGTGAATTTCATGCTGGTATTCTTTTAATCTCCTCTCATGCGAATCATACTTCCAGATGGCAAGTGGGTGGTTGATGATTACTACGAGAGCAAGGCATTGGAAGACGCTGCTGCGCGGGGTGCTAAAGCCGGTGATCCCGTTGGAGACTTGACGGACCCACAAGGAAACACGGAAAGTAATAATGCTGCTGCAAAGGCGGCAGCCAAAGCAGATCGCGACAGAGGGGGAGGCGGTGGTATGGGCATCTACCGCGCGGGTGGACCGACAACAATATTTGGCGGTAACGGCCTTGGCCCATACAGCGATGGGCCGTTGAATGCTGTTCGGAAGTCGATGTATAATAGGGACGGTGTCACGGAGGAGAACTGGATGTGGATGATGGCCGGGCGCGTACTGGAAGCTGATGATGAGCTGAGGAAAGTCAGGGAGTCGGCATTGAGGCTTGTGGGTGCGGATGGTGTTCTTGCGGAAGACCCTGGAGAAGTTGAGGATGGGGCTATGGACGAGGATGTCCCCAAGACAAAGCGTAGAAAGGTAGTTGGTGTAGACGCCCACCCCAAAGGCGCGTACGAACCACACACCAACAATGTCCTTTGTGCGAGCCTTCCTTCTCACTTCGCTACGTGCTTGATTATCTGACCGACACACCTCTTTATGTAGACCGCGTTGATACGCAGCCGACACGGTCACGTTGGGAAGCTATGCCGGAGTCCACAGACAAGCCTCGTGTTCTTGGTGGTTCGAAGATGGGTAACGCGGCTTGGGCAATCGCATATGTCGACACCGTGATGGAACCCAGAAGGCCTAGCGAAGACGGGGAGAGGCAGGCGAGAGAATCTCTCATGAATTCGATACAAGAGACATAGAAATCTGTGCGATTATTATTATTCTCCCTTGCCAGTTCTCATCGATCACGGGACCGTAAACTCATTTTAGAATCCGATCGCGTCTCGACGCCTTTGTCTATCTTCTCTACCACCATGTCGAATCCTAGCGTGGCTCAACATGCATTATCACTTAGAGACGTGCTCCTCGAAATATTCTTGTATTTGACTCGGGGAGAGATCGCATCCAACGCTCGTGTTTGTAAAGTCTGGCAAAGTCTGGCCCTTGGCGAGGTCTGGCGCAATGCAAGCATCGTTGGCTTAGTTGCGCTATTGGCGCCTTTGACGAGGAAGGAGCCAGACATTATGGTGAGGGCGTTTCCCTGTTCCTCCAGAAAGTCACCCTCATGGCTGTTGTCCAGGTGTTCTCTCATGCAATTCATGCAAGTGATTGGGCGCGCTTTGACAAGTACGCGTGGCGTGTTCGCTGTATATGCTTCGATGCGACCCCGTGCAAGTACGGCGACTCTGTCTTCTCGCAGATTGCCCACGCAAGACCCCGGCTCAATTTGCTTCCCAACTTAACCGAAATCAAGCTCTGTGGTTCACATCCATTGTCAGTTGTAACTTTGTTCGGCCATGCGTCGGTGAAGACACTTGCTATTACAAGCACGGCAATAGACGGGCTCTCAGAACTTGATGAACAGTCGATTACGGAGTCCTCCGCCATGCTGAGCTACCTCCCTACGCAAATGCCGAATTTGCGCAACTTTCGTGTCGAGGCCAGCAGAGACCAATCCCTTTTCTTTCTTGTGGGCCCCCTTACTCTCGCTCTCCGTAGCTTGTCTTTTCTGGAGGAATTATACCTTCCCGCCACCCTGATAACGAACGATATGGTCATATCTCTTTCATTACTCCCATATCTTCGATGCATTGAGATGATGCCATCGATCAACCCTGCGCCCTTGGATTCCTTGCCCTCCAATGGCTTCCCCTCTCTGAAAATATTTGGGGCGAGGGCAAGCATTGCTCAGGCCGCCTTGTGGTTCTTCAAACCTGGTTTCGCAAAAGACTTGACCAGCCTGTCTTTCAGCTCCCCGTATATGGCAAGTTATTCGTCAACTGAATCGTATCGCGACCTCGCTGCGATGATTGCTTCGAACTTCAAACTCCTCGTTCACCTTTCCCTTTCCCCAGCCATCAGCCCATTCACGTTATTACCCTTCGATGTTTTGGAGCCCATCCTCTCTTTGTCAACTTTACAGACATTGAGGATAATGAATCAAGATACCATAGAGGTTAAACAGGACGATCTTGTGAAAATATTCAAGTCGCTACCCAACCTCACTCTCCTTTCCTTCCAGCTTGATCCACATTACCTGCCCAAATTCTCCATCGCCACACTTGCTGCTCTCTCTCCCCTCGCCCCAAACCTGACAACCCTCGCGCTTACCTTCAATGACGGCTTATCCGACGACCTCGATGTCGACACAGTCGTCCCATTTCGCAAGCTCCGCATGTTAGATGTAGGGCGCTCCCCGATCGTCGCGCCAGTCCAAGTAGCATCGTTCCTGAGCCGCGCTCTTCCCGATAGATGTGCCCTCGGGTTCGACTCGAAGGGAGATTCAGCTTGGGAGAAGGTCCAGGAGTTGCTCCCTGCTTTCACGCAAGTGCGCCAAGAAGAGCGCAGACTTACCCTCACGTCGATTCGACCCAAGTCCGCATGAAAGGGCCATGACAGATATGTGTGGATCTTTCGTATTTACGGGTAGGACATTGGTCCCAGGTCAGCGAATGCACCTGAAGGACTTCAGGTTCTAAAGTAGCCAGATTGTAGTTCATAGTATTCCGTAATAGTGTTGCTGCGTAGTGTCATTCTTTACCCAATCATCGTGATCGTCTAACTCAAGGACGGCTTTACCTTACTTTCGTCGCCATCTGGTCGTACTGCGCTTCAACTAAGCAATATCAAAGTATGTCTACCATTGCACATTGGATGTCCGAAACAACTCCTACGAAAGCCGCCGGTCCTCTTTGATAACTCTATATGACACGGTGAGATTCGGCGTAGAGCTTGAGAGCTGGTCGCGCTCCATGATACGTACGTCGTAAACCGTGACCTTTCTATATCCATCGTAGCAAGCAAGAAACTGTGTATAAAGTGCCAGTGACACCCCAATGACGTTGCAAAGTTGATTTCGCGGCTCGCTACGCATTGGAAAGTCAAATAAAAACCTCGAAGGATCAAGATACGCCACACAAATAGTAGATCATGTATGAATTCTAAATGTCTATGGCTTTCCGTTGTCTAGACAAGCTTCCAATCCTCCTTGATAATATCCGCCGCTCGTTCAGCAAATATGTAAACTGGTACTTGGGTGTGCGCCGCGGGGATCAACGGCTGCGTGGGGGTAAATTAAGTTTCACACCACTGTCGGCGAAGCGTAAAGTGGAACACTCACGATAACCGATGCGTCCACGATACGTAAGCCGTTCAAACCTTTGACCTTCAAGTCGGGATCCGTGACACCCCAAGAGGCACCCTTCGGTGACATAGATGCCGTCCCGACGAAATGTAGGCCAGAGCTAACATTCTCGCGGAGGAATTGATCCAATTGGTCGTCATCCTGGATATCTATTGTAGCAAAGGCCCCGACTCGGTCAAGGACGTATCCTTCCCAAGCAGGCGAGGCGAGGAACCGCTGTGCGGACCGGACAGCTTCACGTAGGGCGAAGCGATCGAACTCGTGTGCCAGGTACGCCGGGTCGATGATTGGGTCGTCGAGGGGATTTGAAGATTTCAACGTGAGCGAGCCGCCTAGTCAATATGTAAGGATGCGTAAATATTGATAGGGTTTACTGTTACGGGACGTACGAGATAAGGGTTTGGTGAGCATGACTTCGATGACCATGAAATTCTCAAATGTTGGGCCTGCAAAGAGATCACCATTCTTGTCATCTCAACCTCAATATATTATCATGTAAACAATAGACAAGAACTCACTGAGATAATAATTTCTATGTGTCCAGTGTTTGGACCAGCGGGATCGGCAACACTGTCGAAGATGCTTGCGTTATTGGCCAGCCGCACATAACCGAGGTGATCAATCCCGGAGCCAGAGAAGAGCCCAGTGCCACTCGTCTTCCATTCCTCCAGCAATATTGCCTGGAGCGATGGATTGCGCCCCACCTTCTCGAATGTGTCCGTAGAATTGGCAAACCATGTCAACCCCGCAAGGATATGATCTGTGAAGTTCCGCCCAACGGACGGAAGCTGATGTATGGATTGAATCCCGACAGGAGCAAGGTCACCAGCATCACCGATGCCAGAGTGGAGAAGAATATTGGGAGTACCAATCGATCCAGCGGAAAGAATGATTTCTCTGGCGGCCTTGACAGACTGGAGAGCACCTGGATCACATTATTGGTCTATGTATGGGTCAATGAGCTTAACAAGGACTTACCGGTACCGCCGACAAATTCAACGCCATCAAATTTAACTTCCTCGGTAGCGTTGGATAGCAGTAGACGAGTAACCTGGGCGTCCAGTAAAACATCGAGGTTTGGTCTGTTAATGACCCCAGAACCAAGGTACGAGGTAGCAGAGCTAGCTCGTCTACCGGTAGACGTGATTGTGGATTGCAGCCAACCTAGACATCAAGATGATAAATGAGACCTTCCATAAGTATCTGCTCAAAGTCTTACCAATGCCTAAGTGGTGCCCCGAATTGAGATCTAAGTTGAAGGGGAATTCGCTGTTCTCTCTTGTTGTTTGAAGAACCCTGTCATCTATAGGTTGAAGATCACTTGGAAGTGAAGCTTCCACTACGCCGTGCCGTCCGTGTACAGACGGGTCAAACTCCCCGTCCGTTGGTCGGTTACTCGAAGGGGGGGACCACAACTCATTCTAGAAAGAGTGAAAACAGTCCTGAGTTGAGTCTGCAATGAATCGAATCATAAGATACCTTCTCAATGAAAGGTTGAAGAGAGTCCCAAGACCAGCGCTCGTCGCCTACAAGCTCAGCTATACTGTCGTAGTCATCCGACGTCCCACGAGTATAAAGCATGGTATCTATCAGATTTGTAAGTTGACTGCGTCGGCCACTAGAGATCACTGACTGATTGACGAGGTTCCGCCTAAGATACGGCCTCTTGCAAGCGATATGCTTCTGTCCCCCAAGGCAGCCTGAGGTACTGAAGTATAATTCCAATCATACGTAGAACCAAGCAGCCTTGTCCACATATATGGTACCTGCGACTCGAGAACATCGTTCCTGACGCCAAACGTTAGAATGAACGTGGCAAGCATAACGAGGATGGTACGTACAATCCGCCCGCTTCAATGATCAAGACTGATATACCCAGGTTCTCCGACAACCGGCTGGCGACGACGTTTCCAGCGGTCCCGCCTATAGGAAACGATTAGTTTGCCCAAATAGTCTTGAGCTTCAAGGCTCTCACCTCCAACCACGACGAAGTCGTACTCATCGCGCAAGTCATTGCTCGTGGTCAGAATCCTTCCCCCGGCAAAGAACATGTAAGGAATAACGGTTAGGAGTGGAAATAAAGATCCCTGCCGATAGAGCATTGCGACAAAAGTTTGTAGGTGTCGAGGACTATTCCCTACAATTTTGGGTTTTATACCAGCCAGCTTGTGGAGCTTTCGTTGAGTCATTGAACATTCTATGGTGTAGGTAAGCGTGCAAAGATGTCTGGGGCCTTAGGCATCAGCAGGCTTGCGTGTACAGCCGGTCTACCTTACCAAGAAGCATGTATATGGGGATTTACATCGCTGTATACAGTAGGGCGCGATGGCTGGGTGTAATCGTGCATAAGAAATAAGTACCTTTCAGCGACGGAGATACCACTGTGAAGGGTGCTGGCTTACTTCTAAGAAGCTAGAGTTGAGTCAGTGTCTACAAATAGTAGTCTGCTCCGGAGGCCAGGAACTTAACGCCATGGGCGATAAAGTATGCACATGGTACACCGTCTGCCGTTCTGCCGTTCTGCATACGCGTACCCGCCTCGCAAAGCAACTGGCTTACAAGAGTCTGTGATCGGTAACGAGGTATTCACCCTAGTTTACTAAAGATCTAAGGGCCTCTGAGGGAGTACAGACTCCCGCCCGCGTTACCGACCACTGCTACTATGAAGATGCTAAAGAGCCCGGTACAGTAATGAGATGGGACACACGCTTAGTACGCAAAAAGGCTCACCAACAACAAGATTAATCGTTCATGAATTTTAATGGGCCAGAGGGACTTTCTCGCAATGCTGTGCTAGCATTTATACATTGCCCATCGTTCTTCGTCTCGTAGAGACATGAACGTTTGTGCGCGCTTTAGGCTATGTGTCGAGGAACAAACGAGAGTCCAAGAGACAGTGGGTTAGTAGACGCTGGTCACTCGCCGCGGACTTTGAAGCTTATGGCCATTAGTTGCGTTGACTAGTCTGTCCGACTCTGCACTTCGACCGTGCTCCGACAAACTCCAGAGCTCTTCGTACTTCGCGGAGGGGGTCATCTAATATAGTAAGCGTCCCATGCCCGCGCCGCATCAATCAATCTGTGGTTCTCCTATACAGCGATATACTACCGAATCCGTTACACCTGTGACGACGATGCCAACGTTACAAAAGGGCGCCCTTTGATACACAACTTGTGTCCTTTCACCCCATAGGAGGCACAAAACCCGATGTCGAATACATGGAAACATTATATACAAAAGCTAAACTAGCTTGTTACTCATGCTCTTGTTATTCTTCAGCGACATCAACTTTTCTATGATAGTGTCCAACGGGATATCCTCAGCGCGAGCCTTGGTCCCAACGTCGTCTCGATTGCGCACATTCACTGATCTACCGTCTAGTTCTTGTTGGCCAACGACTATATATAGTTGTTAGCGGTCCATATCTCTAAAGAACCGGCGCTTGCTCACCAAAAATGAAATTATACTGAGCGATCTCCCCGTTACGGACCTTCTTTGGGAGGGTATTGTCCCCGTTGTCGACGTCGGCATGTAGCCCGAGATTCGTGAGTCTCTCCGCTATTTCGGCAGCGTAGTCTTTCTATCAGATCGTTGATAGACAGAGATCATTATCATCGTCGTATGAAGCCATGATGATGGTGACTCACGTAGGGCGCAGCGACAGGAATGACCAGCACCTGTCTCGGAGATAGCCAAAACGGCCATTTCCCCGCAAGATGCTCTGTAATAATAGCGATAAATCGCTCCAAACTCCCCAGAATCGCACGATGAATGATAACGGGGCGTGTGAGGGCCTGTTCGTCCGCCGAGCGGTACTTCAGGTTGAACCGTTCGGGGAGTTGGAAGTCAAGTTGGATGGTGGCACACTGGAATGATCGGCGGAGGGCGTCCCGGATGGTGATGTCGATTTTTGGCCCGTAGAAGGCACCGTCTCCGGGATTCAATTCCCATTTACCAGGGTATTGCTTTTCCAATGCTTTCTTCAGTTGCTACAGAAAACGCTGCGTTCGAGTTGAGATGAGATGGAAGTGAATGGAAACATACCGCTTCAGCAGCGTCCCAGGTTTCCACAGTACCAAGGTAGTTATCGGGGCGTGTGGAGAGCTCGAGGTGGAAATCAAATCCAAAGAGGCCGTAAATACGTTCCATGAAATCGAAAAGTGCTTGAATCTCATCCTCTAGCTTTATAGACGGTCAACGGCTGATTCGAACTTGAATGAACGATTGTACCTGTTCTGGCATACAGAAGATATGTGTATCATCTTGCACAAATCGTCGCACACGAGTTAACCCTGTAAGCGCACCCGACGCTTCATTACGATGCAGAATTCCGAATTCGGCCATTCGGATAGGGAGTTCCTTGTAGCTGCGATCCCTCGAATCGAAGATAAGACAATGCCCAGGGCAGTTCATGGGTTTCAACCCCCATTTCTCCTTCTCAATGTCAAGAGTGAACATGTCGTCTTTGTAGTTCTGCCAGTGGCCGGAGGTTTCCCAGAGCTTGCTGCTGAACATGTTGGGGGAAATCACTGTACGTCGAGTATTAATTTCAAGTATATAGGCGACGGAAAAGAATACCTTCTTGGTAGCCACGTTTGAAGTATTCCGTCTATATAGATCGTCAGAGGCAGTACATATGTTTTCAACAGTTCTACGTACTCGCATCAGATCAACGAGAGCATTGTAAATTCGCGTCCCGTGGGGCAAGAAGAAAGCGCTTCCCGGACTATGGTCATTGAAGAAGAACAACTCTTGCTCTTTGCCGATTTTCCGATGGTCGCGTTTCGCAGCCTCCGCAAGGAACGCCTTGTAATCCGTCAATTGCTTCTTGTCTGGAAATGAAATCCCGTATATCCGCTGCAGAGAGTCGTTGTTCGCGTCGCCGAGGAAGTACGATGCGGAGTTCTTCGTGACCATGAACGCCTTAATCTTTCCTGTGTGCGGGATGTGGGGCCCGACGCAGAGGTCAACCATAGGTCCGCAGCGGTAGACAGTCGTCGATGTGCCGTCGGGGATTTTGCTCTCGATGAGATGTTTCTTGTATTTGTTATACTGAACGCGACTTAGATTTTATCTCGGAGAGAGAATGGAAGGGAGACCTACGGCGAACATCTCGAGGAGCGTCTCCTTGGGCACTACTAGCCGCTCGAATTTCTGCTTCTGCTTCACCGCAAGTTCGGACACCTTCTCAAGCGCGGGGTAGTCCGCACTCGATACGGCCCTGTCCTCAATGGCCATTTCGTAGAAGAAGCCGTCGTCCGTTGGGGGGCCGATGCACAGATGGCATCCGTAGTGCCGTTCGGCAGCCTCTCCGAGAACATGGGCCGAGGAATGCCAAAATACGCGCTTTCCTTCGGGGTGTTCAAAATCAAGTAGTTGTAGCGAGCATGACTTTTCCAGCGGCCTCTCTAAATCCCAGAGGTCACCGTCAACCTGAGCCCGATAAGTATCGGTCCTCCCTAAAAAACGCGCAAGGGTTTGAACGTACCTTCGCGATGACAACTCGTTCGGATAGAGACTTGGATACTTCCTTCGCAATATCCATAGGACTCGTCTCCCAGCTCTGGCCCTTGCGCTCCGATCCGTCTGGCATAGTCACAATGATTTCCTCGCGTGGTTGCGCTAATTGGCCCAAACCATTCAATGCCAGAAAATCACAACAACCTAGAGAGTCCATACCTTTAACGAACTCATCGTATTCGGCCTTCAGCTTTTCGAATATCTTCAACCGGTGATCGAAGAAGGCAGGGGGAGGGTTAAGCTGGATACATAGTCAGAACTCGGTGCAGAAAGCGAGCGGTGCCGGTGACTCGCCTCTAGAGGGTGTGCAGCGGTTGCGACGTCTTTAGCCTTCTTGTCCTTGCCTTTTGGCTTCTCTTGTCCAGGATGGGGCCCCTGAAGAGCTGGTGTTTCTGCGGGTGCGGACGAGGACGCTACTGGTGTCGCCATGGCTGTCGAAAGGAACCTGGGGGGCAACGCGGTGGGAGCACCAGACAATCTGTAGACGTGGCGAGAGGAGATTCTGTTCCAGCGAAGATGATACCGCTGAAGAACACGAAATTGAATCATCGATTATCGGTCACGAGTCATATCATGCCAATCACTTCGCGCGTGAGCTGTTCTTTTTGAAGCGTGAACGTCCCGAATCTCATCTTATCTTTCTTGATCTCGCACAAGGGGGCTTTGGTTGGCATTTATATGACAGGACTCAGTCCACAACTATATACCGTAAAAATGCAAGATGCAATGCGTAGGATGCTATCAAAGGAATGTTCGTTTGTGCTGCAATAATTTACTAGCGAATATAGGAAGATAGAAAGCGAGTATGAAATTAAACGAATCATGTAGGAATGCCACCGCCAAGTTGACTCCGCTAATAGGAGAAGTAAGCATCACAATGAAGGGGAGTGAAGGTGAGGACGAACCAGCTGTTGGATGGCATTGCGCTCCGTCGGTGGTAGGGCATTTATTTGTTCTTGAGTCATGCTGAGGACTTGCAATAACATGTTCTACGCAACGAGCACAGTTAGTAATCAATCACAAATCCCTGCGCGCTATCTTACTTTCTGGGCTTCGTCCATATCTGGTAGTGCAGGGACCTGAGGCGCACGAGCGGGGGGCGTTGCCGACGGGGCGGGCGGAGGCGGGCGATAGTACGGTGAGATCTGCGGCGCTGGTTGTTGCAGCGGTGGCTGGTGCGCAAACATTGCTGATGGCGGAGGCACTGGCATTGGAGGTGGGGGAGGGTATCTGGGTGTCGAGGCTGGAGGCATTTGCGGCGCGGCGTAAGGTTGGTGTTGCGGGGGAAAGTTTGGGAGATGGGGAGGCGGGGGCATGTGTGGTACGTGGGGAGGAACGGCTGGTGCTGAGGGTGCCTGTGGTGGCGGAGGTGCAGCCGATCCAGATGTGGTTGCACTCAACATGCGCTGCGGTGCTTCGGTGAGCGTAGAAATTGCTACCAAAAGTGCGTATACTAACCTGTAATATTGCTGGGTCGACGATGTTGTTTAGTACTAATGCCTGGAATAACGCATATGCCAATTGGGGGTGAGCAACGAGTAACGCCCTAGCTTGGTCGGGGTGATTAATAACGAACGCCTAACCAGACGTCAACGAAATGCAACAATGAGCGATCGGGCACCGACCTTCATCTGGGCAAGCACTTCAACAAGCGAATTTGGAGCCATGTTTGCGAGTACGTTGCTAATAACGTCAAGAGAAGTCTGCCCGGGGGGCACGGCCACTCCTGTGGGTAAACCTGATAAAAATGCATTCGGGTCTCTGCGGTTTCTATCATCCCCTCGTCGATCGTCAGACCGCCACCTATTTTCAGACGGTCCAGGCATCCCCCCATCGACTATTTCGCCACGCACGGTCGTCTTGCCTTCAAGGAACGGATCCGAGTCGGCCAAGTCGATCCGTAGTGGTCTTCCCCCAACGTCTGTGTTGTTAAGATTGCGTACTGCAGACATCGCGGTCTCGTGATCTTCATAGTATTGTAAGGGTATATCGTGAATAGTGTGAAGCGGGCGGGTGTCGGCAAGTATTCGGTGGTGGCGACGATCAGCGTTGTTCATTCCATATCATTTCCATGGCATTCGCAGGGTGCAAGTAAAGCATTTGTGATTCGGGTGGGATTGCGAACAATTTGAAGCGCACGGTTGACGAGCGCAGCGGCGATTGAGGTTGTTCAGTTTATATCATTTGCAATAACATCCGCGTGTCGCAATATGATATGATTCACGACGTTGATTCAAGCACGCATTGGTGTTTATGGTTCGTGTGATGCGAGGGGATTGAGGGAGAATGCATAATCAAGTCAGCCCACTGCGTACGCCACATATATGACAATGAACTCTGTACCAGCAAATTCACAGAATCCGTAGCCTTTTGGCTTTCCGGTGTCTCGGTCGAAAACCAGTCTACAAGTCACCCAGACGAAACGGAGAATAAGTTGCCAATTGCATTACACGCTGCCTGGGAACAGACACAATACCTAAATCCAACCACTTGTCCCACCGACTTGAAGACGTCGATAAGTTGTTCCTGGATGTCCCAGTCAGTCCCGTAGAAACAAATATCCTGGTACGGATTGTAAATGATCGGAACATGCCTCTGCCATGTTATAGGGCACATTGCCCACTACGAAACCAAAGTCAGTCGCTGTTCCGGTAGCGGTGATAGCTGTACGAACCGAATACGACTTTGCTCATCGCGTCGGGCTTTGGTCAGAGAGCGAAAGGAGGCGAGCAGTGGCCGAGCGGTGCGCTCGGAGCGTGTTCAACGTTCAACGTGACGATCGTTTGTTTGTTTGGTCGGGGTTCGGCGCACGCCGAGCGATCGCGTGAAGACTTGAAAGCGCTGAAGTCCAGCGAGGAGCCGATATTCTTTTCAAAGCTTAAGGAAACTTGAAGTCGTCTGGTATTCAAAGGTTCGACATGGAATGGGATTCAGGGCTCAATATATGAACGTCTAGAATATATACTGAATTACTGGCCTGCAGTTTACTGGTCTGCAGCTATTTCCACTCTCCAAACTTTGATGACACCAGCACGGTCTCCGCTAACGATACCCCCTTTGAAGGGCGAGTCTATGCATGCAAGCGCGGTGATAACATCTTGATGAGCCTTCAACAGATTTTGTTGGTTCTGCGTGATCAACGATATTCGCTGGGCGGGCCGATTGTTGTGACCGCTTGCCGGGACGGGCCATGTCTCAACGTATGATGCTACTGGGCCAGTTGGAACAGAACTGAGATGGAGCGGCATTGAGTTCATAGACATTTAGGGGAGAGGTGACCCATACCTGTAGGATGGTTTGTCTGCGTCATTCTCCGATTCCAGACCGCTCAGGACGAAAGTGCGATCCAGCTTGCTCAAGTCCCACAACCGTATCTTCCTATCCTCCGACCCACTGATGATGAATCCCCGCCCAACCGCTCGTGGAGACGTTCGGACATCTGTCGGTCCGGCGGTCATATCCGACCTATGTGAGTACCCACCGAAGTCAACGCCAGTGATGAGAGCGCGTACGTCCGGCGCAGGTGTGAATAATAACTCATCGCGCTGTAGCGAAGATCTTGGCTTGGTTCCCGAGGTATCATTTCCCATCTGACGAGATTTCACAAGAGCTGCGATGGCTGCAGCCGGACTGGTCTCGGCGTCCGCCCCGTTGACGTCGCTTGGCTCCGGCAGGTCTTCAGCTGCTCCCGACGTACTCCGGGTCAAAAAGCTTTCCACAAGTGCAGATTTCTCTATGTCCCAGACCTCTAGGAGAGTAGTTGCGCTCTTGTCACTGTTACGCCGGGACGCCTCCATGGCGACAATGATCCATTTCCCCCGGCCCTTTGTCGGGTGCACGACGCATTGGTGAACACGCACTGACCGACCATTGCTTGAGACCCCTACGTGCCAGCTTTTCACTAGCAACCCAAACCGTTTATCCCAGAGGGTGAGTACCCCGGTTGAAGTGCCTGCGATGATCCATGATCGCTTGCGATCTATACACAAACAAGTGATCGGCCCGTAATGGCGTGGGTTAGCCATCGTTTGCAATATTTTCATCGTAAAAAGGTCTAAGATGGCAATTGTCGAATGAGTTGTCGCGTAAACTAGGTTCGATGTTGTTTCTAAGGCAAGCATCAATAATAGCGCAAGCTTGAAGGATCTCGGCCCACGTACCGGTATTATACTGATGCATGCAAGTAATATATTCGCCGACATTGTCAACTCTGTGCTCCCGAACAACCTGGAGTTTGTTGTATTTTGGCAACGCACCCGTCTGGGTGATATCGACACGGACAATATGCAGACTACCGTCATCGGCAGCGCTCGCAAAACAGTGGAACCCTTCCAGGATGCAAACGGACTTGACTCGGGCATGATGCTGCCCATAGGTATGCCGTGGCTTGCTTGTGACGTTACGCTCCAGTCGCGCGGTGTCCCATACTTTCACTGTCTTATCATCAGAAGCGGACACGAAAAACATGTGGTCGGGGGAGACAGCGAATCCAGTCACAGCATCGGAATGAGAAGTCAGATTGGCGATGAGCGCGGCGTCAAGCCGACGCGAGGAGCCTTCTCGGAGGGGGTAACCATGTCGGACTGCATTTCGCCTTCGTACTGGACCCTCGTGAACTCTGGGACCGAAGTCTTGTTGATAATCTGACTGATTGTCTAAGAACAGATTTTCCAGCAAATTGCTTATTCCTGGTTCTAGAATCTCTACACCCAGATGCTTAGAAATTTGGAAACTGCGCCTATCATTCGCATACGCACCAGGATTGCCTGTGGGAAGCAAAGGAGGGAGTCGGGGCTGAGTCCCCCGAGAGGTGCCGGCGACCGACAACGGAGATGTCCTCCCAGAAGGCACAGGCGACCCGTCCGGGAATAACTTTGAATGTGCCTCAAGAACGCCCGATACATTCGTCTTGAAGGAACCAACGGCCGGCGCCGCTTTCTGACCATCGGTTCCACCTATTTGCATGCGACTAATGGGATGGAAAGGCGCTGACGTTGATGTCGAAACGACCGATTCGGTAGGACTGCCTGGCCGGTCGGTGAGCGATGGAGAAGAGGGCGGGAGGGATCCTTGGGGCATATTCGTCACGGTCGGAGGAGAAGTCGAAGAACGCGACTCGCGGTTGAGGTGGGGTACGTTGAGCGAGGAAGCGGATCCATTGATAGTGGCAAGTCTGCGCCGCAGGTCCTCGAAAGGGGCACCGGATGGACTGTCAATAGTGCGACTAGTGAGACGAGGACTGAGAATTGGCGTCCTAGAAGTAGAGGAGAATTCGTAGGTAGGCTTCCTTGACCGGGGAGTGGGCGAGCGCAAAATGCGAGCGCCGGAGTTGTCTGAGCGGGCTTTGAGAAATACAGTGCGCGGAACCACACCCAGCTTTTGCAGTTCGACGTTGCTAATGGTTTTCAACCCCTTGTCTGATTCAGGTTCAAATATCAGTCTCGAAGAGAAGCTGTTTGACCGACAATGAGGTCGGCTCCAATCGGCAAATTACGAGGAGGCGCACCTAGATATCGCGTTCGCGAGCTTGAGGATGTAATCCCTCATTGCAAGTAATTTCGCTTCATCTGCCGAAGTCATGCCCATGTTCTGGAGTTTCTTCAACTGTGCATCGTCGCTGCGAGTAGTATCAGTGCTGATCTATGGGATGAACGGTATAGACAAGCTTACTCATCAGACCTACTTCTGGGTGTTGAGGTTCCGGTCCTCCTCGTGGCGATCATACTCTCTCTTGGTGATTCAGTTCTTGTGGGCACACGACGGTTTCCTCGCCAAAAGCTGCTCTTATCAGCTTTCATGGCCCATTGCACTGAGGCATCGAAAAGTTGCCTTGGGAGCTATATCAAAGAATTCGTCAGTAAAGCATCATCGGACAGAGGCTCGACCTTGGCCTACAGGAGGTTTCATGGCCGTCAGTAGACTTGATTCATCAATGACGACTACGTCGGATTTAAGGAAGTATCGTAGTGATGGGTACAGTATGCACCAAACATCGCTTCGCGGAAGGTGCTTCGCTGCCGAAGACATAAATGCGGCAGCACCTAGTTTATTGTTATAGTCAACTTCACGCGGAAAAGGTTTTTGGTTTCTTACCTTGTCGTATCCATATATTAGGATGATACAAGAAACCGAGAGTGGCGCTCATAAGTTCCCAGATCCTCATTTTCTGGAAAAGCCCAAGTTCACATAGACTAGTGAGGGCGGCGAGAACTTTGGCGACTACTGACTCTTCCACATCTAGAGCAGGTGAGCTTGCTGAATACAAAATACCTGAGATGAACCCTACCTGAGAGCGCTTGTATCATCAGAGGCAGTATGTACTCCTCTAAGCTCCTCCCTCCAGCGCAGGCAGCTACGTCCACGATACTATCAAAGAAGGCATACCGCAAAAGCCAGTCCCGACCATTCAGGTACGTGATCATATGGCTCAAGAGGACATCGTTCGTTTTCTGGCGTCCTAAAAAGATGCAGAGGGGAGAGATGTTATGTAGTACCGCTCGTTTAACCACGCTGGAAGGGTCCATTAGTAGCGCAGAGAGATGCTCTTGTATGGTTGCCTGTAAATCTTGCATGCTTGCGTCATACGAGAGCTGCTGGGACATCAGTATATAATTGACAGCACAACACATACGTTACAGACCTCGGAATTAGCGTGGTCATATTCTTGAGCTTCGGCGGACAGCTTGAAAGTCCCATGGGCTCTAAGGGCTTGCCCCATTTCAAGATACCGAACAGCTGTATCCGCCAATTGCACTATGCATTGCGCATATGTACATCGGACAGACACTTCAGGATCTTGGACTAGATGCCTAATGTTCGGAATGATGTACTCCGGAAATATGGCGGCATTCGATGGCGTAATGACGGCAACGAGCATGAGCTATCAGAACGGTTAGATGCTGTTGAGCGTATCCACATGGAACCCTACTCACCACTTGTATCAAGGTTCTAAGCGCCGCGGACCTGACGGGGGGAGACTCATCGTGTAGGATGTCCACGATATAGGGAACCATCCGATCTAGCTTTGCTTCGTCGGTAAGATGGGGTGATAGGGCCATGAGTATGTCCAGAGCGTGTAACTTGGAGCTAGGAAGGTAGCAATTCCGGTAGTGGGCGGTGACGATGGCTAGGATAATCAACGCAGGGCCGTCTACATCCCAATGTCAAGCAGGACACGCAACTCATAACCTTTCCAAGCTTACCTTCTGTCGCAGCATAGCGGCCGGTAGATGGGGACGGTTGCAACTTTGATGGGTGATTGGGAATACACAGTTCGACAGGTAAGATGTCCTATCGTTCATTGAGTATGATGCACGGGCGTAGTGAAGAGGTACGGACCTGGAATGGCTTATACGGCATAGCAGACGATCCATACTCTACTTTGACGTCCATGATAGTCTCATCTACATTCTCGACCATAATGTAGGGTTCAATGCTTTCGTAGTCGGCCCATATTCGTTCTATTCGTCTATCCGAATCGTTGGGAAGGGCAGCATGCGACGATGAATTAGCAGTCGGTGGGTCCGCCGTGGTGCCAGCTCGATTGAAGGAGGTATTGGAGGATATAGATGACGGTGGGGCGTTTGGGTTCGGCGTGCCTACGACGGAAGGAGGAACGGTTTGGACTGGGGGAAGCTCATTGATGGAGGAGACATAGTTATGAAGGAAGGAGTAAAAGCATTCTGGAAAAACTGTCCCCCTCGAATTGTGAAGCAAGGTGTCAAAGGTCGGGCGAGCAGACGGATCGAGGTTAATCATTTGCTTGATGATGTCCTACTGTCCAGCGGACACTAAGTTCTGGGAAGCGGTCGTAGCTCGAGATACTCACTCGAACACCCTCTTCTTCAATATTCGATAGATGAGGATCGACATTGTATTCGCCTTCTCTGTACTTGAACAACTGGCTCAAAGTAAATAGAGCGGCGCCTTCCAGGAATAACTCAGCTATAACGCAACCCGCGCTGAAGCAATCCATGGCTTCTGTTACCTTTCCATCCCGCTTGCCTTCACTGTCATCGATGGCTAACCGAGACTTCTTCGCGCTGATCTCTGGGTTGTCTGCAGCCGTGTAGAACCTCTCGGGCGCGATATAGCATGTGCGTCGGCCAGAAGTATCAAAGAAAAAGGAGAAATCGGAGGGGTCATCCAGGGGGAGGTATGTTGGTTTGTACGACGCGAAGTCAGTGAGGTAAACCCAGTTCCAGGACGTGACGAGAATATTCTCTGACTTGATGTCACCATGCGAGGTCTTGCGATTCCGCGCATCTCGAAGTGCGGTAAGGAGTTGGAACGCTATCCATTTCTTCTCAACAGAAGTCAAGAAGGGGCGAGTACTGTGTATTCCTCTCAAGTTGAAGCGCACAAGTTGATAATATGACCACGCACCTTATTCTATCATATAGATTACTAGCAATCCACTGTCGAATAATATAGCCCGCTCTATCATTTTCAGCAAAGACTTGGTAGTTGTACACGTTGGGAATTTCTGCAAGGGCCTCTCTTTCCACTGCATCGCGGTCAGTCAATAAGATCATCCATTGCGCAGACCAGGCGTACCTTTCAACCGACGCGTATAGTTCCTCAGGCTAATCCCAGGATCTGGCTTGATGAATATCTTCACCACAAGAGGCCCGTTTCGATGCCGGCATTTCACTGTCTTCAAGAATCTCGGTGCCCCAAGGCTGCAGAACGGAGATTGATTAGGAGCCCTCAGACGCTGGTGCATTCCGTACCTCTTGTCGTATATTATATCTCCTCCAAGTTCTGCAACGAAAGAGTCCAGCGCTCCTGCGGTGCGTGTGAGATTGGTACCGGAGTGTACGTTCCCCATCGCTTGAGGAAGGTGTTCAAGAGAAACAGTAGGCGTAGTCCATTCAAGCCACTGGTTACTTGGGAAGGTCACGAACCCGATCTTGCCTAAAGTGGCTCTTTCTCCTGTTGTCCCCTATATTGTCCCCTTTCCTGCCCATAGCCAGTTGGCGCTCCAATGGGCATATTTGAACGAGACACTGCGGAGATTACTTAGACAATCCCAATCATGTATATTTTCACTTTGAAATGTTTGCAACCTCGTACAACAAGCATTATGGATAAGGAGGGCATACTAATTCTAGCAAATGAAGCTAATTCAAGATCGAAGTCCAAGCAGAAGAGTAAGTGTCCGTTCCATCACTAAAGAAAGCTACATAGTCTATAACAAACAACAGAAAACTGTTCCGAAGAAAAGATCACCAGTCCCAGCAAAATAAAGTCCCATCGAACCCAAAGAAGTTAAAAGAAAGCAACGCAGAAAGCTAGCAAATGAAGAAGTGCAGCGTGAAGATGCGGGGTATATAAGCGAGAAGCAGACGATGCAGCTACGCCACCGGGTTGAGGGTCCGCTGTGGCCGCGCTCTGACTATTGGCGAGGGTGGGCGAGTTTTGAGCATCACTAGCTAGCGTAGCGCTTTGGGTAACAATGATAGTGCTGGTGCTAGTGCTTGTAGGCGCGTTTGCCGCCGCGGCCGTTGCTGTATATGTTCGGATGTAGGGGATCTCAAAGTACGCATTATCGTAGCGCGGACTACCCGGCCCTACAACATTGTCGTTGTACTAATCAATCAATCAGTCTTTATTTACTTCGAGCGATGGAAGAGAAACGTACACAGATGCCATCGCCGCAGGTAGATTTGTAGATATTCGGAACACCGGCCCTGTGCGGAATTGAATTGGGTAGAAAAGGATTGAAGCTGAATTGCACTCACCAGACACCGCATAGCGCGATATTAAGGACGAGTCGTTGTGCAGTAAAGAATTTCGGGATGTCGCATGAGTTGGACGGATATGCCGCTGTAGGCAGTCCCCAGTCCGCGAGAGTCATGTTAGTCTTACTGGCCGACCGGATGCTAGCGGGAATGGCGGAACGCTAATGCGAAGAGTTTATGAATCGCCGCATGCGAAAGGGCTATTGTACAACATACCGGCCAGTACCAAACACTGAAATGAACTTAGCATGCTATCAAGGCACTTATAGGAACGCATAACGTACTAGACCCCAGAGGTATCAAACTGCGTCGCAAACACGCCGCCGCCGTTGTCCGCGAATGCCTGCCCATAACTATTTGGCTTGGATTCGGCGGTCACGCATCCTGCGCCGATAGAGCAATCTTTACCGAGCGTTTGTCCTATTTGTTCCCCCGGCGCGTCAAATTTTGTGCAGCCACGGACGGTATGGAGAGCAATCTGATTCCGGGAGAGACGGTTTATCCCTTCTATCTGTCCTCACGGTGAGCAATAATGGAGATACATGCGAAGGGGACAAAACCAACTATATCAATTTCACCTCCGAACGGCCAGTTGTCGCCTTTTGACCAGAATGCAGGCCATACCTTTGGGATGAGTGGTATCAGTAAGCTTCGTCGTATAGAACGATGATAAACAAACCGAGCATCCAAAGGGAATGTGAACTGCATCGATAATCCATAGACTCCCCACATCGTACAGATCTTTGGACTCCACTCTGATCGAGTTTCGCTTCTCATTGAGGGCGACGTTAGTGAAGTTATCAACTCTGATGACTGCATTCCCCGCATCATTGACGAAGGCAAGCTTCTGCGAAGCAGCCGCGCTTCGATCCAAGTAAAATGAATCACCACTGGTAAGGTTATCGGCTGCACAATGTCAATGAACAATTTGAACCAGGAAGTAAGCCAAGACAGACAGCAAGCACGTACCATTGCCAAAGAAGTTCCATGCGTCGAAAAAGCCTGACCCTGAGTAATCTCGCATTAACGAATACTGCGCCAGACATTGGATGGGCAGCAGCGCGAGCACTGCGAGGGGGCTCTTCATGATTGTTGTTCGAATAGAAGTTTATCGGCGTTCATGAGGCCATGATAGGCCGTGTGGTACCACAAGGACGTGGCATCCGGAATCTCTCTTTGCCAGGATCCAGAACATCCCGATTTAACAAAGTGCGTATAAACCCCGTCCAGTGATTTCTATCATGATGTCGCGCGCTTGAGTGGGGAAAGAGGATGCATTGTCCCGAGCAATCAACTCAGGATGTTATTGGTCGTATACCAGGGCCGCAGGGCCGGTTTGATTGCTTGCGACCACATCAAGTATTTGGTGCCCACGCTTGCCACGTGCTGCCCTCGGGACAATGCTCGGCACGGAAGTTGGAACATCTCACTGCAAACACTACGTCTCTACCATTATGGCCAACGATACAGCCCATCCGGAACTGCATGCTTTACGCCAGACTTTGAAGGATATTTGCAGCCTTGTGTCAGAGTTCCGACCAATGACTCCCCGCCCACCAATCATCGATACTTCACTGGACTTTGAGCCAACGGAGGAGAGCCATTGGCTTCAGCCTGAGCAGATCCCCGGTATAAGGAAGCTGAGAGACGCCATTCAGATGGATCTGGAGGCATTAGAGAAAGTAAGACAAGGATCCCCCGAGTCATCGTCGTCTCATCTCACCGTGCTCGCAACTCCAGTAGTTCCTCCAGAGCCCAGAGAGCAAGCATCTACCTGCATTGTCTACCAATGCCCCGTATCTTATATCGGTTTGGAACGAACTGCTGTGCGCACCTACCCCGGTCACGGCTGTGATGAAGACATTTCAGCCTACCGCCTCAGGAGGATCGAATCGCAAGCCTGGTGTACGCCAGAAGCAGAACCCAGTAAAAGTGGACGTAGTAGCCGATAATGGGCGGAGATGGATTCGCGTCAATACGTTAGATTTTTTCATCCGTTCACCCGTTCGTAATATCCTGATTGCTTTCGCAGTATCAAGAATTCACGTCTACTTGCTGAATTCCGTGAAATCGACTCGTATGTAACGAGCTCAGAGGACGAATCCGACGACGATGCCGCTAAACCAAGTCTAGCTCAGAACGAACTCGATAATTCCGTTCTTAGGATGGGTCGTTCCCTGCTGGACGCTGCAAAAGCCAATCCCCTTGGTGGATCAAATACCTTGCCACGTATAACCATGCGCTTGACGCGATTGGCTTTGTCGCCAACCGCAGACACGGACCCTCGAATAGCACAAACTGTACGACTACTCGAAGCAATGGACATCGAAGTGGAGTTCGGGGAACAAACTGATGTCAAGTTGCCTCGACCCCGGCCCGAAGACCCCATCTCCTTCAAACCGACTCCGTTTATCAACCTCGATCTGTCAATTTTGATCGCCCTTGTGTCCGACCTGACGCACTCGCATCTGCCATCGAATGTTGACGAAGCGGACGAAAGGTTTATACCTACGCAAAGCTATCGCGAATGGAAACAAGAGCGAAAGAAATTCTTGCAGACCAAAGGACAGAACGGCGATGACCCCACAGGAAGTAGTTCAGGAGAGTCCAAGCACTCTCGCGCGCTAGCGAACCAGCTCGTCCAAGAAATGTATAAAGGCCTTTTTCAGGAGATGCATGAACAGCTATTAAACCCACCTCGCCCACGGGGTGATCTACAATTCTGGACCACCCCAGAAGCCCGTGATCGGTGCATTCGAATAATATCGAAAATCGGCGGAGTCAACGAGAAGAGGCGCGCGCATGCTTTATTCCCTTCGTCTAACTTCACTTCCACCGATGTTTCATCTCTTGATACTGCAGAAAAGTTGTTCTGGCAAGACTCGCGCTACCCTCCTTCATTCATTCCCGTCATCCCTATCCACATCTTCCCTGCGGCCGTCCCCTCCAAGTCCGACGCCAACACTTTTGTGTCGACATCTATCCCGAGAGAACTACCTCCATTCTTCAAGATACTCAGCCAAACCTGCCGCCACATTCTGTCACATGAGACGATGCCCCATCCTCGCGCCGTTCCTGAGTATTTGGGCATGGAAGAGATTCAACGCGCCGCAGTCACGAAAGCCAACCCCAAGCTGACCGCGCATACGGTTGAAAGCTTGCTATGGGGTGCTGAGTTGGGCTGGACGACTCTTACGGCGAATAAATCAAGTGTGAAAGCCATTATACGCGAAATGAAGACTGCAATAGCTGCCGATGTGTTACGGCCCGAAGATTACAACGCTGTGGAAGTGAAGGAGGATAAAGTGGCCTTGGATGGTCCCGCGGGTAGTGAAAGTGATAAGGCCGCTATATGGGTATCTAGCAGCGAAGACATAGCAGGGGATCGCAATGCCAGGGGCACTGGTAAGGAGGTTCAGGAGGTTCAGGGGAACGGCTTGGCGGCCCTTTGGGTGGTCGACCCGAGAAGTCTTGCCGAAGGTATGCGCTCGGATTATTCAGTGCCTTCCCACTCCTCGTAGTATATCGACTTGAATACCACAAATCCAAGGGTGTCTTACCTTGCAGTGAGACTTGTGATGGGTCTAAGGGCGTGGGACTGTTGATATGTCGACGGTAATCTGGACCATGTTGAACGTCTTCTGGCACCGTCTCACTTCGCTATGACCGTCGCCAAGCTTCCAGATGAGCTATGGGTGAACATCATCGGGTGGGTTCCTGACGATGTTGTTCGCCAGCTTCTGGGAGTCAACCGCTTGTTCAGTCGACGCGCCTTGAGAGCGAAATATAGATCGATTACGGTCAACTCCCATGCAACCCGACGTGCCTGTGATCGCCTGCAGCATATCCGGTGGGTAATCGATTGACGCTTGGTGGAAGGAGGTTTAGGCTCATAGATTGCCTTGTAGGGACTCCGGCTATGCTCAATATGTTCGATGCTTGGACATCGATCTGACCTTTTTGTCAAGGGAAGAGCCATATGTCTTGCCGTGGATGGCCCCCAAAACGTCGAGCCCAGTGCATGCATCAGTGGCCGTCACGCGCGACATTCGCAAGCTTCTTTTGTATATAGTCGAAAACGCCGAAGACTTGACGGATTGCTGCTTCCGCTGGCAAAGTGGTCTGGAATTCCACCATCAAGCCGATTTCCTGCAAGCGCTTTGGCCGCTTCTTCGCGATTCAATGCGCAATCTCAGTCTTCTGATGACCCCCGTGTACTTTGACACGCTGGTTCAGAACGCTCGGAATTTGCGCGCACTACAGCACTTAAGACTAGACTTTCGGTTTCCTCCTTCGTCGTGGGTCTTGGCAGAGGGAGGCATCGATAACTTTCCCCAATTCATGGACAGCGTCAAAGACCACATTCGTTCCTTGGATCTCTCGTGGTTAGAGTATCCATACAGCGCGGCGTCAATGTCAAAAGGAACACCTGCGTTACGTGAGTGACCCTATACAGTTTACTCTAGGGTGCTTACGCGCATTGCTTATTCCAAAGCTCATCTTGAACATCTGGAGGAACTAGCGCTTCAAGTCGCCGAACCTTCATCTTTGGAAATCCCCCAGGTCGCGCGATTCCTCGAGTGCCACAGTGGCCAGATAACCGAACTTGATTACGAAGTTCGTACTACGGACCACCTGACCAACCTATTCGCACACACATCCTTTGTGGCGTTGACGGAACTTTCATTGCGAACGGTGGATTTCTTACCGCAAATAGTCAACCTCCTCAGAACCACGTTCTTTCCTTTGGATAGGCTCGAAAAGCTCGCAATTTCAGGCTACTTCATGCCGGCTGATGAAGTCTTGATTGCATCTGCTGCGTTCACCCTAAATCCCTTGTCTTATTCCAATTCGCTACTTCGGTCGCTTCACCTCCATGTTAACACCATAACACCTCCGTTCCTCGATACGCTATCAACCCGTTATCCGTCCTTGAAGCTATTGTCCTTGCACTGTGTGCTAGGCGAGTCAAATATCCCACAAGTCGTTAGTACCGCCTCGCTGTATAACTGCCCATGATTTGAAACGCACTCACTAGGCTATTCCCGCGCTTGCGTGTTCCAATGGCTGGAAAGTCGACATGTCTAAGAGAAAATATCTCGAATGGAAGGTCGAACAACTCGTCATTGGTTATGCTAGACTACCGGACTTGGCCCCAGAATTTGACGAAGAAGCCACAAAGATCGTTGCGCAAAGTATACCCAGCGTCCATGTGTTTGCTTCCTCGCTCTATTCTCAACACCCTTCGTGGTTTCGCTATGACCCTGTTTGATTTCAAAACGCTATTGACTGTTCTATCCAGGATCCACTCAAATCGCAGGTAGCCTTACTACGTAGGGCTTGTGCTGTTGGTACGTTTCCTACCATTACAATTCCACTTGCTCCGTTGAACGAACCGCTACCAATGTACCAATATACTGCTTCATATCGTGCCGCTCGGCTCCGGCTTAAGCTCAGTGTCAAGTCATAGACTAGCTGGTAGTGTCTGCTTTGTCATTGCCTTGCCACGCTGACGTTTCGCCGGAACGGTCAACACTAGATATTGTTTGGGAACATGAATCAAAATTAACAAACAGGGGGATATTCGTCTTTTCCAACCGCTTTCCCCTTCTCTGCTCGCTTCGAGACTCATCTTCGACTAAAACTGCAGGCTAAATATCTGTATCCTCCACGCACCTCCGCACGTCGTGTGGTAATTCCCAGCACACGGCGTCCCACATTCAGTAACAGTCGCGGCACTCGGCGGCGGTACACCACCGACAAACCCAGTCCCACAATGACACTCGTTCCCATTTTCCACTCCCGCAAATGGCATGAAGAGCGAGAGACAGAGGTCCATGCATTGGAACGGAGTGGTTGCCGGCGAATTCGTGGTTATGACATTCTCGAGAACACGAGAAGGGTTGTCAATGCCACAGGGAACTACGTTGTGCCAGGGGTTCGTACTTCCCAAGAAGGCTGGCTGGGGTACTGGGGGAGGGGTTTCAACATCACAATCTGTCGCTGTCCCGCAGCCTTTGGGGATACGGTCGAATGCGATAAGCGTGAGTAGAGCTTCCTGGTTCGTACACTACTTACCCAATGAAGTGCAGCATGTCGCCACGAACGGAGGTGAGCTGACGCAGCAGTCGTTAGTCCAGCATTCAGGCTTCGATCTGAACGAGCCTCACCATCCGGCGGTGCTACTGAATTGTTCAAGGTTGTCTCCTATTAGAGTGCTTTGTGACGGTGCGTTGACCGCACAGGGTGGTTGAGACCAGAAAAACGAGTTGTCGGAGAATGGTCTACTGAATTGCACGCAGACAGCCACTGGCCTCTTGGGATCGGTACAAGGTGGGACTGCCTCGGTTAAAGAGACAGCGGTCATTAGAATACCGAGAGCCACCGTAAGGTATGCCATCGACTTATGATGAGTGGAATTGAGGCTTGACTCAACCTTCTCGCCACGACTTCAGATCTTATACTTCTGCTATGATGGCCTGGAGAAGGCCGTTGGTGTCTACGCCTGCAGACCATGGAACAGCGCATCGGGACGCCCTGGAAGATTGTTTTTTGCCCATGACCTGTCAGCCTGGTGGTCGTGTCAAGGATGAGAATAGTCCTCGCAGCATTGCAGAGTCAAGTATTTTTGGTTTGTATTGTCAAAACGGATCAAAGACTGACGCGGACACCTTGACAATCGCGTAAAGTAGTATGCTGTTGTTCCTAGTGTTTAAGTGAGACCGTTTATAGCGCTCACTAACATCCACAAGGCCCGCACGGAGCAACAAAGCCTAGAATGACATGGGTCCGTCGTGCCTAGTACCGCCCGTCAACCTCCCGTATGACTCACCTTCTTTGCTGACAGATTGCTGTTCTGCGGCGAGTTTCTATGAATAGTGTGGCGTGTCTGAGTATCTGTTTTCTGACGCGAGGGGAAGGTTGAACGTCTAATAATAGCTTCTGCCTCGGCTGACGAGGTGCTAACGATGGGATGAAGGAGGTGCGACCCTGCGTCAATCTCCGAAGGACCTCGAGCCCCCACTATTTATTGACTGAGAGGTTCATCCATAAGACTATGAGAGAAAAAGGAGTACGAACCAACCTCGGAGTCCCCCCGGCAATGATAAGCCGATGGACAAGTGTAGTTGTATAAAAAACAATGGCAAGACAGTGTCCCTCCAGTGGTGGCAGTCTATAAACCAAGCTTCTTCTTCCCCAGTGTGGGGCCAGGGCTGAGATCGTTCTAAAATTTACTACGAGGTACACGGGGATGATTGCTACGCTGGCCGGGGATTTCATGCTGATTTTTACCATGCTCGCCTCTGTCCCGAAGTTGAAGTGAGAGTGTTCAAACGTTCAGGCCTCAGATATAGCACAACATAGGTGACAGCGTCCAAAGTATTCCCTTGAGCAAAGGTCCGACGCGGTCACTGGCTGGCGCCTATTTCCCCTGTTCTTTCTGCTCTGCGTTCAACAGAGTTTCGAATTTTGTGAAGCTGAAGCTGCCGGATATCCAGTTTTTCAAGCTGAATACATGGCTGCTAACGTATGAAAAGGACACGCTATCGTGACATAGGTTCTACGTTCGGAAGAGTCACGGCCCGTGGAAGCTCGATCGCGAGTTCTCCGTTGATTGCCCCATGCTGCTGAATTGTACTGTTGGTGAGCATCCTAGAGTCACCGTCTCATGTTTTCTTTGGTCCTGTAGTGTGCTCGAGTCTCGGCATGGTTTGAAGGCTGCATGCCGCTGCCAAGAGGTTCTTTGGTCATCAGAATCGTGTGGGACAGTTGACTTGCCAGACGCGTATGCGTACGCAGAACGGCACTCAAAAACTGAACCATTGCGCCATGTGCATCACTACATAATTTCAGGTTCGTGACCTCCGATCCGGACTACCATTTGTAGATTCTGACACAATGGTTCTTAGAAGTAACCCTAGGGTACCTTCACGGTTGTGTTGTTAACGCTGAAAATCATGCATTGTCCTTGTGTGACGACGTCCCAGTCTGCAGTATACAGCGATGCAAATCCCCATTTGCTTCCTCATTAGCAATAGTGCAAGCTAGGCCGACCGTACACGCAAGCCAGCCGATGCCCAAGGCTTCTGGTCTCTTCACACGCTTACACACGCCATCGAACGAAATAGTCTATGCCAGCGCCTGGCTGGGCGGTATAAAAGCGAAAAAGCTGCAGAAATTTAGGCAGCTGCAAACTTTATAACAATGCTTTACCTCCAAGGAACTTTCTTGCAACTTCTAGCTCTTATTTCATGCCTCTCTTTCTCCCGAGCAAGGCTTCTGCCAACAAGCAAAGATTTACGCGACAAATACGACTTCATTGTGGTCGGAGGTGAGCCCGGAGCCTTGAGATTGTTCACATAAACCAATGCCAATCGTGCGTAGGCGGGACTGGCGGAAATGTCGTCGCTAACCGACTCTCAGAAGACCCAAGTGTCTCGGTCTTAGTTATCGAAGCAGGCGGATCGTACGTGCCCTCTTTGTTATGCTCGTAGACATGCTAACATTTGGTATCAGGAACGATGTCCTCGAATCGCAGGTACCATTTCTGTGGACGAGGTTGATTGGCTCCACGCATGATTGGAATTACACTTCCGCACCCCAGACCACCCTGGGTGGCAGGAGCATATCGCTTCCAAGAGGTCGTATCCTCGGCGGGTCCTCATCAATCAGTAAGTGATTTCTAGTGGGTTAAGGAGGTGGACTCACAAATCAAATAGACGGCATGCTCTACTCTCGAGGAACATCTGACGACTACGACAGTATAGCTGAATTAGTAGGCGATCCGCTTTGGTCTTGGGATCGTCTTCAACCATATATCAAAAAGGTATTAGTTGCTAAATCATTTGTGGACCTACCATGATTGATATTTTCTCTTTCTAGAACGAGCTGTGGTCCCCTCCTTCAAGCAACCGGCCTACGGAGGGCGAGTTTGATCCTTCGGTACACGGGCGCCATGGCCTAGTAGCAATTTCACTCCCAAGTATTCTTCAGCCTATCGACGACAGGGTTCTTCAAACAACAAGAGAGAACAGCGAATTTCCTTTCAATTTAGATGTCAATTCGGGTCACCACTTGGGCATTGGTAAGACGTTGAACACATGCTTGACGTTAGTTCCATCTGATTCCCATTGTCTAGGTTGGCTGCAATCCACAGTCACGTCTGCTGGCAAACGAGCTAGCTCTGCTACTTCGTACCTTAGTCCCGGTGTCATCAACAGATCAAACCTCGATGTATTGCTCGACGCCCAAGTTACGCGTCTACTGGTGTCCAATGCCACCGATGACATCACATTTAATACCGTTGAATTTGTCGCTGGTACAGGTGAGTGCACGTGGAGCATCCCCGCATATTTTAATCAGCTTACGATGGTACTAGGCTTTCCCCAGTCCGTCAAGGCCACTCGAGAAATCGTTCTTTCCGCTGGCTCGATCGGTACTCCAAATATTCTTCTTCACTCTGGCATCGGTGATCCTACTTACCTCGCTCGCGTCGGGATCAAATCCACCCATAACCTTCCGTCCGTGGGACAGAACTTGACTGACCATATCATTGCGGTGTTGCCATGGTTTGCCAATTCTACGGAAACATTCGAGACGGTAGGGCGTAATACGTCGCTTCAGGCGATACTTCTCGAGCAATGGAAGGCGAATGGTACAGGGTTATTCTCGGGTAGCGGAATCGATCATTTGGGCTACGTGCGACTCGCGGACAACGCAAGTATCTTCAACAGCGTCCCCGACCCTGCAGGGTCTAACACCGGACACATAGAAATAACCATCACAGTGGGTCCCTCCCTATCGTAGGCGTGATGGTATACTGAAATGACCAGAATGGCAATATCTTTGCAGAACCCACGCCTGATAACTTAATTCTCTCTGAAGTCATGGTTACCAAGACTTTGGCTCGTAGGTCCAGTAGACTATCAAAGTATGATGTGCTCTGAACCTCCGCTGTTAGGCGGCTCTGTCACCCTGAATTCTTCAAACCCCCTCGATGATCCAATTATTGACCCGTCGTATTTGGCACACGAGTTCGATCGCTTCGCCCTACGTGAAGCTGTACGGTCCGGTCAACGATTCATAGCTTCACCGGCTTGGGAAGGATATGTCCTCGATCGAGTTGGGGACTTTGCTATGATAGATATCCAGGATGACGACCAGCTGGATGAATACCTCCGCAAAACCGGTAGCCCTGGCCTACATTTCGTTGGGACTGCATCTATGTCGCCGAAGGGTGCCACTTGGGGTGTCACGGATCCCGACTTGAAGGTCAAAGGGTTGAGGGGGTTGCGTGTCGTCGATGCATCCGTTATTGTGAGTTTCCACTTTACGCTCCGGTGTGAAACTTAATTTGCGCCTATACAGCCGTTGATCCCCGCGGCGCACACCCAAGTGCCAGTTTACATATTTGCTGAACGCGCGGCGGCTTTTATCAAGGAGGACTGGAAGCTTGTATAATCGACGGGAGGCATATTCATTTATTTGACGGTCTATCTATGTCTCGTATATTGATCCTACCTTCATTTGACTTTGTAGCGAACTGCCAGACTAACAGTCCCTCTTGCAACGTCGTTGACTCTGTATTGTATTAAGCTACCCTTTGTGCTGGCACGCAGTGAATTCGTCGACCCCCATTTGATATCTTGCGGGCTTCGAGCGGTTCTCTCTTCCGGGGGCAGTGTATATGTCACGGTCCAAACGTTCAAGCGCTGGGGTTCAAGTTGAGTGAAGGAAGCGGCATGCTTCTGAACACGATGATAAGCTCGAGTTAAGTGACCCATTCTATCTGTGGCATTGGCAACTAACTTCCAAGTCCCTCATAGCCGTCTTGGTTATGATCAACCGTGTTCGACCAGGCGTTTTCGTTGGTATCGTGTCCTATTTGCTTGCAAACGTTCACCGGTGATGGCCCGCCTTGTTCTCCGCCGCAGTCATTATAGATAGCAAGTGTCAGTTCATGACAGTGTCGATCAGAGCTGTGGCGTCGTAGCAGGTCGTAGCGTGCAATGGATCGGGGACCGGGGTACATAGTACTGCGATGCTCGGCGTGGTGGCCATTGGTAGGGGGGAAAAGAAGCAATACGACCTTGGCTTGTCCAGACAACGCCTTACGCGCAATGTTCCACTTGAAGGAGTCACGAAAGCAGCGACTTGGCGGATGCGCGCCATGTGCTCGTTCGGTCGCGACGAAGGAACCCCCCGTGGGTATTGTTGTCTGGAAGAAGACCTCTCGGTTTGAATATTCACGGCGATCCATATCAAATAAGCAATACTTGAGCATATGGTGGGCCAAGAGCGCGGCCATTGTGGGTCTCCTAAAGAATGCTATTAGCAAGAAAAAATAAGCAAATGGAATCGTCACCGAACGGCTGCGAGTATGAAACAGTCCAAGCCTTGGCTACGTGTAGGGCGCAATCTTGGCTGTCAGACCGCGGACAAGGTCTGATACTGACACTAAGCGTGTGAGCGCTTGAAGTTGTATTCTAGAATCCTACATGTATCGAATGAATTGAAGGATCATGTCTGCTACTGGAAAGAAAAATCTACCCGCGTAAGTTTGGTATTGACATAAGTTGGTGGCCCACGTCGGGGTTTTACGGTGGTCGGCGATTAACTGCATACGGATGGTGATCTACGGGCGTGCCGTAATGACGCCGGATCCAACCTGCAGAAAGCTCGGCGATGTCTCTAGAGACAATACCCGGGCCGTGGATGAGATGCACTGCGACGCATGAGGGATTGTCAAGCGCAGTATCAAATTCTAGTAGCAAACCGAAACGGCGAATTTAGACTTCTAAGCCAGGCTTCAAGGATAGGACAGCTGTCTCTGCAAATGCCTCTGTGGTCAGGGACTGTTGTAGTCGACTATCAGGGAATGCAGATCTTCAGAACCGACGGATAGAGTTGCAAAGAGCTCCGGTTGTTTACTTCCGCGTAATGTTTATGCCGTCGTTCCGGGCCGATCAGTTGTGGACGCGTTATTTGGTCCCAGGTACGAAGCCAAATAAAGACCATTTGACTACCGTGTCATTTAAGCTCTCGACCATTCAGTTGGCTTCCTCAAGTGATATTTTCTGATGGCGATTGGGTATTTACGCCGATAGGCATGTCCTCATCCAGGATCTCTGTAGAAGCCGTCTCTACCGTGCACCAGATGGCGTTGAGTGCGAGAAGAAGACACAATTCCTTGCTTTCGGCCTACTTCCTTCCCATTCAGGTCACAGCCCTCGATCTAGGGCCCACCCTAACCAATTCTAACCCCGAATCCCTCCTTTTATTCTTAGAAGGATTGCATGCCGCATGCAACGTGGATCGGTGACACTTTTGCGAGTTAACCATGCAAGCTTGTCAATCTCTACTCTTCTGTGCTGACCCACCATCTTATGCGCAGAAACCCATCTGGGCAATGAAACACCGACCATGGGATGGTCTGCACTATAAAACCTCAGACTCGACGGTGGACAACGCCCAAGTCCCGCTGCAATGATCTGCTGGCAAGGAATATTCGTCCACATCCTCACTGTCCTCTCCTTCACTGGAGCCAGATTCTTGAGCTCCAGCAATGAGCTCAACCAACAATACGACTTTATCGTGGTTGGAGGTGAGCTTGGAGGTCTACATTGCTTGCGTCAACTGATCGCATGTGTCTCCCTAGGTGGAACTGCTGGCAACGTGCTAGCTAATCGACTTTCGCAAGATGAAGGCACTTCGGTGTTGCTGATTGAAGCCGGCGGGCAGTACGTCATTTCTCCGAAACTCTTGGCGATATGCTCAATCAGATTCCTAGGAATGACGCGCTTGAATTAGAAGTCCCGTATCTATGGCCAGGCCTCCTTGGTTCTGCGTATGATTGGAATTCTACCTCGACTCCACAGGCCGCTCTCGACGGTAGAACCATTGGTATCTCCAGAGGCTTTGTCCTGGGCGGAACATCGTCAATCAGTAAGCTATACTTCGTAAAGTTGAGGATCTCGATTGACATTGTGATTACAGATGCCATGCTCTACACACGGGGATCCTCGGACAACTACAATAACATTGCCACACTAGTAGGCGATGAGGGCTGGAGCTGGAACAGTTTGCAGCCATATATTCACGAGGTATCGTAACCCTGGTATCGCGTCTTTCGCTCACAACTCACCACACACGCCTTTAGGATGCCACACAAATCGACACCATTTCGGTCACACCACCCCAGTATATTCAACCCATAGATGATAGGGTTATTGAAACCACCGCAGTGAACAGCGAATTCCCTTACAATGCGGCCCCAAATGCAGGGGACCAAGTAGGGATGGGTAGGTCTATTCTGAAGCTTGCCGCAGTGTCGGGTGCTCATACTGCCCCACTAGGCTGGTCTGAATCTACCATCGACACGAACGGTAGACGCATTAGCTCTGCGACCGCTTACCTTACCCCTGCTGTCGTCAACAGACCGAACCTCGACATCTTGTTACACTCCCAAGTTACGCGCTTGCTATCAACTGATCCCACCGATGCAACCAAATTTACGGCAGTCGAATTCGTGGAAAGCGTCAATCGTGAGTTCATAGTAACTATGACCCCTTGTTTGCACTAATTCTTGGGTATGTAGGTGTTCCTGGTGCTGCCAGGGCGGTTTCTGCGACAAAGGAAATCATCCTTTCCGCGGGCACATTTGGCACCCCTCCCATTCTGCTCCACTCTGGTGTAGGTGACGCTGCCGACCTGACTCCCTTTGGCATCACTCCTGTGCATCAACTACCTTCCGTTGGAAAGAACTTGACGGACCATCTACTCATCGGCACTGCATGGTTCGCCAACTCAACGGACACATATGAAACGGTGAAACGGAACGCGACCCTCCAGGCAGAACTTCTTGAGCAATGGCAACAAACTGGCACTGGAGCCTACGTCAATGCTGGAATAGACCATGTAGGCTGCATAAGGATCGCGCCTGATTCAAGTATCTTCCAAACCGTACCAGACCCAGCAGGACCCAACACTGGTCATTTCGAGTTTTACATCACGGTAAGCTTCACGCCCTCTTAACCGATGCACCACGCTGAAAATACCAGAATGGCAACGTTTTCGGGCCTCCAGGGTTAGAATCCGACAATTTCATCGCCGCTGATCCCGCAGTTCTTTCACCCTTGTCTCGTAAGTCCTACGCTGCCCATAAGATCCTCCGACAGACTGATAGCGTCCATTAGGCGGCTCCCTCACATTACTCTCGGCCGATCCGCTCGCCGCCCCTTCCATCGATCCAGCCTACATGACTCACCCATGGGATCTCTTCGTTATTGGTGAAGCCGTTAGGTCTGCCCAACGATTCTTCTCGTCTGCTCCGTGGAATGGTTATGTCCTTGGCCGTGCTGGAGACTTCGCAGCATTGGATATCGACGACGACGATGCACTTCATGCCTTCCTCCGCGCCAACGTTGCCTCCGGACAACACCCAGTTGGCACGGCTTCAATGTCTCCGAGAGGAGCTTCTTGGGGTGTTGTAGACCCAGACTTGAAGGTCAAGGGTCTCAACGGCCTGAGAATTGTTGATGCTTCAGTTATCGTGAGCGTTCCCACATCTTTCATCCGGTTGTACGTTGCTGAGCCCCCTTCGTTCAGCCATTGATCCCTGCGGCGCACACCCAAGCAATGGTGTACATTTACGCAGAGCGTGCGGCGGACATCATTAAGGCAGAGTACAATTAATTAGATGATAGGAAGGAAAGAGAAGCATAGACCCTTGAGTACTTTGTATTCGTTCAGATTGGCAAATATGATAGAATTTCGTTTACGTTGACTCACTACGATTCCCAACCGCCGCACTCTGTCGAAGTCCAGCGGCGCTCCTGAGGACGCGCCACAACACGTTGAGTCCCTGACTGAAGGACCGGGTAACTCATGCCGGAATCATGATATCCCCCCAGACCATTAAGCTCAAGTTTAACTTAGAGGTTCAACGTTGACGATGTCGTCGTTGTGGGATAAAGATATCGACTTCTCTCGCCTCTCGTCGTACCCAAAGCCGCCTTCTTTCCTTCCAGGGCGCCCGCCTTTCCCGACACGCTCACTTTTCCCCGTATATCCTCCGCCCAGTTCGTTGATTACGCCTCCACCGGCCTTGCCATCTCCACAAAGGAGCATCTCACCCAGTTCCCCGTTTACTGTCTCGACCCATATCGTCCCTGCTGCATGGTTGAGGAGTACCCCACATGTCCCACTCCCCTCGGCGAAGGGCGAAAGTGCAGCAAAGGAGGAGAGAAAGAAGGCTGCGAAAGACATGCTGGATTTTCTGAACAAAGTCCGGGATGAGACAGCCTCGTCCAGGCCCGAGGAAGGGCACAAGTGGGTCTTGTGGAACGCCGTCAATCGTTACGTGAAGAAGGAACCTGTGAACCCGAAAGGCTTGACGCTCTTCTTCGTCCATGCCAACGGATTTAATAAAGAGGTGCTCTCCTTCTCCTTACGCCAACGACAATGACTTACATGAATACGGCAGATATGGGAAACGGTGTTGCACGAAATCTTCAGCTCCCCGAGGCACGATATTGCTGAAGTATGGTCGTTCGAGGCAGTTCAGACAGGGGACTCGGCGCTGTTGAACATGGGCAAGCTGGGGGCTATCTGTACGTTCTCATATACTGCTAGTGTGCATGCATCTGAGCCCACATAGATGACTGGACGGACAATGCCCGCGATATCCTTAACTTCCTGGTGTACTTCCTGCCAACCACCGCATCTTCGGCACCCCTGCCAACTCACCTACCACAGGTAGCTGCAGCAGAGTCCGAATCGCGTGAAAAATTCGGCTTCAAGCACCGTACACTCATTGGAGTCGGACATTCGTTTGGGGGTTGTACTTCGTGAGTGGGCTTGCGCCGTTATACTCATCGCATGTCTTGAAACAACGAATTGGACAGAACACTGGCGGCGCTTACAAACCCATCATTGTACTCGTCTCTCATCCTCATAGACCCCGTCATCGTGGCACCGATGTACTACGAAAAAGCCAAGGACACTCATATACAAGACTTGACCTTGGGCTCCCTTCTTAGACGCGAGCGTTGGCAGTCGAGGTATGTGTGTATCACCACGTCAATTATAGTTACTGACTACTCTCACAGAGAAGAAGCGAAAGCTACGATGCTCAAGAACCCGTTCTTTGCTGCTTGGCACCCCAATGTATTGAAGTCATACATTGACCACGGGCTTTACGCGCATACCCTCCCACCCGCACCCGGTACATTCTTTGTCTCTTTCTCTTCAATAACAAATGCTTACTATCAGTACAGGGAGCAACGACAAACCCACAGAACAAATACTGCTCAAAATGCCAGCGGTACAAGAATCCGTTGCATTCCTTGAGAGTATCACCCCTTATGAGGTTTGGGAGAGGTTGAAGGATGTAGATGAGAGGATATCTCTGTTTTGGATTATGCCTAAGCCGGAAAACACGAAGTACGTGTAACAATAACTTCGTTCAGGCGTACTGGTATGCTAGGAGGGCGGATGACTGAACGACTAGGATCTAGGTTCGGTGGACCGCCTGAAGCTCAGATGCGCGTCTGGCGCCGCAGAAAAAACGCGTCAAACACGATTGTACACGAAGCTGGACACTTGGTAAGTTGAAAGTCGTACCCCGTCGAGTCCTTTTGTCGGTAACCCATGAATGCACTGTAGATACCTCAAGAAGCGCCTCGAGCATGCGGTAAGATCTTCAGTGCCATTGTCATTCCCAAACAACTAAATATGTCACGTAGCCGAAGAAATACTGGGGTTTTTGTCCAGACAATATCCCGATCTGTCGTCGTCGGAGGATGTCAAGGCAAAGTTGTAACCTATTATTCAGAGGACTAGCTGATAGAATGTATCCTTATGTTCTGATGTTCATTCTTCGGTGTTCGCGGTTATCTTCTTCTAACGTTAAGGAGAAATTTGCCCACAACTGGCATGGAAAGGTATTTATACATATGTGGGCGTATCGACTGACGGGCCTTCCGTAGCTCAGATCCTTAGGTAGGTGTCTCATGATCGCAGTCGGTTGCACCACCGCACGCTAATGAAAAATACTTGAAGAGGCGTAACAAGCCAACGAGCAAGCATGACTCACAATTGAAGGATACACACTGCGCCTGCACAAACCCGGCATTAGTGTCACTGAAGGCGACATTGTTGTCAGCATCGACCCCTTAGAGACATCTGTCGGTTGTCTCACCATTCGAAACTTGGGTCGAAGAACTCGAGATTGGTGGCCATGAGGACGGTGTTGGGGTCCGACACAGTGATTCCGCATATGTCGTGCCAGAACGACGCAGCTTCGGCGTAGGGACGGATGCTCCTCGCACAGACCGTCACGGCGCCAGCGACATTCGCCAGCACTGTGACGGAGAGGGTGATCATCAATTGTCGTCGTGTGAAAGACATGATGCGATGGGTGGTGGCGAGAGCTGCTTCGCCTTTGGCTTGGGACTGCTCTGTGGTTGATAGTCTGGTTTCATTGGCATGAAGCGACAGCCCTTTTATGCTGAAACACCCTGAGATTCCTGGTCACTTGAGCGCCATGCTGTAGCGGGACCTGACCGCCGGTCTGTGCCTTTCCAGGTGTCTCTTTGAGCATTCGATTGTCCCTACCTGTTCAACGTTGTCAACGGTGACACCTCAATCAGCGCCCGTCTCCGGTCGGCTGCCAACTTAGTCCCGAACGACGAAACTCCCAAAAGGGCATGTCACCTTCCCGATTTGGAATGTATAGGAAACAGACGACCCGGTTCCTTGAACATTAAAGCCAAATTGGTGCACGTCATGCTGCTCGTGTCGGCGATGGGTGCAGAACGGTGACTCGTCTCCAATGGGTTCACAGGACACTCGATCCGAAGTATGAACTGAACGTCAGTGAGAATGGCGGCGACATGGATGTGATATGCAAAAGCTGGATGTAAGACTCCAGATGAATAAACATCGTAAACAAAGAGTCGAGGATGACAAAATTACAATATTCACAGGACGAAATCCGAAAATTTTGTTGAACGAGAAAGCCTAGGGCAGCACAACCGACCAAATACAACCAAGAGACCCCAAAAGGCACACACACAATTGTATGCGCAAATGCCGATGTAAATGCAAATGCTGCCTTCCTAAGAATCTTGAGAACACTATGTCGGGCCACATAACCAAGGATGAAAGATGGAAAGTCTATGTATGAATGCGAAGTTGATGCTCCTGATAACATATATCCAAACGATAGCGATCAATTGCAATGAGCAGAGGGAAGAAGTACCATGCGTCATAGTAGATAAGTAAATAACGGTTAAATCCTAGAATGGGGTTGGGAGTCGGGGGAGAAGTCCGCGGATGGATGAAGATGAGGGCGAGGGGTAAATGTCATTAACTTGAAAAAGAGGAGATGATGCGCATTATGCCTTCGGTGCCACGATGGTCATCGTGGACATTGTCGATTGCCGACTGGCAGATTTTCCTCCCCTCGCACTCACGCTCCCTCGTTTAGCACTAGCACTCGGAGTGTCCCCACCGTCGAATGTATCATCGAGGTCATCGTCGTCATGATCGAATCGGTTCTGAGTTATAGTTGTGTCCGTTCCTTCAACCAAATGCATGGTCCGGCTTTTCAGCTTCGGCGTCGAAGGCGACTCGGCGATGACCGTGTCCCTCTTGCTTCCAACATCAAGTCTCAATCGAGCAGCATCTGCCGCGGTGACCCCAGCTCCCTCTTCGTCTCTTGATTCACCTTCGCCGTCAGTTCGATAATCAGTCTCGTCTCCCGATTCTCCTTCAGAGTCCGATGGGGGGACAGGAGTGGTGGAAGGGAGGGTCTCTGCGGCGGTGGCAAACGACTGCATCGAATGCATCGAGCTAGCACGGGATTCGGGTCGATATGGCGCGGTTGACGGTGCACGGAAAGAGGTTGGTGGGGCGCCAGTAGCAGGGGCAGAAGACGTTGACTGGGGTTCTTTATCCGCTACAACGTTAATAGGTGCTACAACAAGAGGCGTTTTTGCCTTCTGCACTTGGGTCTGGAGTTCCATGGCAGCACTTGAGGCCGTCGACGGTGGTGAGGTGGGAGCAGAAGTGGGCGGGGAAGTCGTTGGCAGCGACGGCGTATTGGTCGAGCTGGCGTTAGTGCTCGTCGAAGGCGACGACGCCTCTTCCGCAGCCTCCTTCTTATCTTCGTCGTCTCCAGAGTCCTCACCCAATTGGTGGGCAGCACCAGCGTTCTGGGTGTCCACCGATTGCGGGGCTTGTGCAACGGCGATGGGTTGGCCACTTTCTGCCGAAGAGGACGATGACGAGTCCCGTGAATGTGCTGGCAATGGGGGTTCTGGCGCCATAGGCAGCGAACTCTCCGAGCCCCCGCGTTCATGTCGCCTCATTGCGGCACTGCTATCGGTCCTAAGCCTACTTCCAGCTCCCATTCGAGTCAGATTAACATCCGATCCAATTGCCTCTTCAAAGTCCGGCAGCCCTTCCCTGGACGCCAACGCCTCGCGACTTGCGGCAAATGCCACCGCGTCAGGTCCGTAAGGTTTTCCGAACCGCCCACCGACACTCTCCCTCGACGAAATCAGCTTGATCTGCTCCGCCGTCAAGCCGCCCTTAGGGTACGTAAACTCAGTGCGGATGGTAGTGTGTGTGAGGGGAGAGGAAATAGAGTTCAGGGAGATCATGGAGGGTGAGTTTAGTTGGTTGAGGTTGGAATTCGAGCGGTTGTGCTGGAGGTTTGAGGTATTTGAGTGGTTGGAGTGGGTCATCGAGAGGATGGAGCGTTGTCGAGATAGGGTGCGGAAGGGCGCAAGGATCGAGGAGGAGCCGGAGGGGGTAGGACGGTGGGAGATGCGGGACGTGCTCGTCCTTGGGACCGGCGAAGTGGGAGGGGAGTATGCATTAGAAATGGATGAAGAGGTGTTGGAGAGCCCAGACTCGGCGCGAGCATGGGTTGAGCCAGCACCCGTACCCGGGGGGCTCTGAGCTGGCGAGCCTGATGCGGATTGAGGGGCTCCAGATGCAGAAGTCGAAGCAGAGATAGTCTGCCAAAGGGATCTAAATGTAGACCGCCTTGGTGCTGATGAGGCGCCTGATCCACCGGTTGATGGCGGCTCGGGTGACGTTGACGGATTTGAGGGTGGGGAGGCGGCCAGCTCAGGTCTTACGTCAATGAGGTTTCGCTGTGAGTCGTCATTGAGGTCGATGACTTCAAAGTACGGAGGGGCTTCTCCCCGAGGATCTGCTGTTGCTGTTGGGACCATATCAGAAACGATGCCGGTTTCAGAGGAGGCATTCAGGGTGTCTGTGCTGGGTCTGGTGGGCATGCCCTCACCGGGGGGCGCGCGCAGCAAGTCCGGAGAAGCGTCGTGATCATCGACATCGTCTTGACCATCCGCGAGGAGCGGCATGTCGTTAGGCGAATCGGGTGCCGGTGGGTAAGAGTGGTCCCGCGAGTGAGAGTGCTGAGATTCGTTAGCGTCTTCGTCGACTAGAGGCATTACAATATTAGTGTGTGCTATCGGAGCGTCCTCCATGTCTTCGGGACCACTGTAGAGGAGGGGTTAGCGGCAGAATACTGAGCGACGAGGGGTACTTACCGGTAGATAACCAACTCCTGCTCTCCGGGTTCCTTCATGTACGCAGGCAAAGACGTCGTGGATACTTGAGAAGGTGTCCGACGGGGTCGTCGGGTTCTCCTGGGTCTAGCACCAGTTCCAGTCGTCGTAGTGTTGCCATTGGCAGTCGTTGCATTGGCAGTCGTTGCATTGGCTGCATTCGCCGTAGACCCTGCAAGCTGCTCAGCAGTGACTTCTCTGGCCGTCCCTGGACGCGATGAAGTATTGTTCGTCGACGAGCGCGAGAGAATGGTAGAGAATCCCTGTCGGACTGCGGAGGATCGGCGAGCCCATATGAGTATCGCAATCGCAGAAAGCGTCACGGCCACCACAACCACGGGTATCTCGAGCCCAGTCTCAGTCTTGCATGCCAGGACGAGTGCAGCAGTCACGTACCCATATCTTGGGAGTAGCACCCTGGGACTCTCTGCGCTCGACGCTAGCCTGGAATCCCGTAGGCATCGCAAGTACCACGGCAGGTGCTCCTAGCACGGTCAAACCCACCCCGACCATTCCTCCTGTCCAACAATGCAGCGCGCTAGTGAACATAGTCTGTCTTTATGGTTTCGTCGTAAGGGTCATGAAATGGTGAGGCGTTATCGTAAAACGGTGTTCTGGTCGTTGGCTCGTCTGGGACGGTCGCGGTGAGGTGGTGGTGGTGGCGCAGGAAGAAGAGATACTCCGAGTCGTCCGCTAGTCCTCTAAAATATTGGTTGAAGAACAACAACACCACGGAACCAATTTACTCAGAGCAAAGTTGAAACGATAATTCTGGAGGCTGTGGCGGGCCTGGCTCCCAAAAGGAGACCGACGGAACGCTGTGATTGGCCGGCAGTCACCTGCAATGACCCGTCGCGCCCGCTCCTGCTCTCCTCAGACTGCGCAAAGCCTCGTTTGTTTAATATTCATCACAAATTCTGCGCCACAAGGTCCACAAACGTGGCGTAGCTCCAGTTATAACTTGGAACAAAAGTAAAAGTCTGTCTTCAAAAGAAGGCGGACCAGAGGCCTAGCCAGGATTCGAACCTGGGTTACCAGAATTCTCTTAGCTATAGATTCTGTGTCAGAATCTGGGGTGATAACCACTACACTACTAAGCCGGTTGTGCGCCTTTTTTACAGTGGACTCAATGTGCCTTTGTGCCTGCATTCAGTGAGTGTCTCCTGTGAGCTCCTATTGCTGGTCACATGCCGAGTGTCACCCACTCGAAGCTTTTGTGAATAAAGAAAGAAATTGTACAATGAATTTAGTATAGACCAGGTATAGACTGGCCTGAGCATTACCTGGGTTATTGGGTGTCGTCGCTCTCCATCTTTCCAGCGAGAGTGCGGCTAGAATGGGATTATTGTTGCAAGTGTGGCTAACACTTGATCATGATAGCACTGCTCCCCGATAAGTATTTTGACCGGTACCAGCACTGCAGAATGAATTATGTAGCTAGCAATTTGCTAGAGCTCTGTTTCCAGCCCTTCCACTGGGTAAATACATAATAGCGACTGGATCAATGTTTGGAATACTTTAGCAAATCTAGGCATGGAATCATGTCATTCTAGTTGTTAGTCTATAGTGCCCTATCTATGCTATTACTCAGCTGTTTTCTGACGTCCAATGTAGAAATGTGATTGCTTAGGGGAGCGCGTTAGGGGGCTTGCTGGTGTGTTTGATTGAACAAGCGCCGGACCACGCAGCAGCAAACAAGAATTTGGAGGATCGCAACACAAATTGTGTACCTAAAGCCCACAGCAAGATCTCAAGAACGCTAGAAGACAAAGTGAGTACTCTTCTGCCCATGGTCGTGCACCTTGTATGGATTCAACTACGAAACATCGCTCGAAACGACGGTGGAAAGATGGATGGCTTTGGGTCACGCCGGATGATGCACCAGCGGGTCCTCGATCAGCAATCTGACTGAAGCCTTTGCTCTCGCAGATGGGCCTCCAGGAATTCCAGGTCGTGGGCCGCCATCTCCCCACCGAGTCGGATCCGACCCCCAAAATCTACCGCATGCGCATCTTTGCGCCCAACGAAGTCGTTGCCAAGTCCCGATTCTGGTATTTCCTTAGGTACGCTTCCCTTACCCTCCTCGAATGAAGATCCGTACTTGAACTCCACAAATACAGGCAATTGAAGAAGGTCAAGAAGGCCAGCGGTGAAATCATCGGTGTCAACGTCGTACGTATCTTTTCATCCGCACATCACACAAGTAGTCCCTAGCAGCCATTCAAGAGGCAAGCAGATGGGCATTGCTGACATACAAATAGATCCACGAGAAAAAGCCTTTGAAGGTCAAGAACTTCGGTATCTGGCTCCGATACGACTCGCGCTCCGGCACGCACAACATGTACAAGGAGTTCCGTGACCTCTCGCGTGCTGATGCCGTGAAGAGCCTCTACCAGGACATGGCTGCCAGGCATCGTGCCCGCTTCCGCTCCATCCACGTGCGCTTGATGTCCTCTATTTCAGTGGCCTTGCTCTAAATTCGTTATCATAGATTCTCCGTGTGGTTGAGATTGAGAAGACGGAGGACATCCGCCGCCCATACATCAAGCAACTCTTGACCCCAGGGCTCAAGTTCCCCCTTCCCCATCGCGTCAGCAAGGCTCGTTCGACCTTCGTTGCCCACCGTCCCAGCACTTTCTAAGCGTTTACATCATCATGCGTATGTGTATGTACGTCGCTATGCAAATATATGTCTTTACGGTCGTCCACATATGAACTTTGCTTTCCCAATCTGCTTACGAGTGAATTACTTGCTCCCCGAGTGCCATGGAGGGAGCAAAGGAAAGGGGAGCTAGGGAACAAATACAACAAAATAACCACCCAACCCAGCCAACTCCTTGCCCTCCACCCCGCGACTTGCGCCCATAACGTTGTTCTGCGACTGCGTACCTCAATCTTGTTCAGACTAGAGGACTATTCTGAAATGACACGAGTAGGAATGACAACATCTTCGGATATCCGACACCCGACAAATTCCTAGCTCCAGCACTCCTCCCTTCCGCCCTACGATGCTGGCGCACTGCTTTTCAGATTTACGATCCATTAGTAACCATATCAAGTAGATTTGTCGAGTTGAACACGTCTCATCCTCTTGTCAACGCAGTTATCAATACATCATGCTTGTCTCATGTATTCGACCACTTCGTCATGCGTGAACCTGTCCCAGGTCTGCTCAATCATCCTTCGAAGCTTTTGCGTGGGATGGATACGCCCTCAATCAATCCGAGGACTTCGCCTCAGTGGATACCAGAAATGTCCACAAACTCGACGAATTCCTAATTTACACTCAGTCGTCAGTGCTTGGTGTTGTTGAACGGAGCTTCTGGAGGCGCCACCGATCCAGACTTGAAGCTTTGAAGCTTGAGCTTGAAGGTCAAAGGGTCTGCCGGACTGAATGCTTGAGTTACTGCTGAGTATTCCTGCATTCCTAAAACAGTACTGTGACCAAACCTTGACATTATTGCCTCTTATTCCTGCGGCACACTCCTAGGCACCTGCTGGTACATACGCAGAACATGCAACGGATATCATCAATCAGGATTGGGATATTGATATTGTGTAAGCCAGGTAACCTTCGTCCCACCGACTACATCACCAGACTGCAACCTTTCATGTGCACAGATGCGCGCTCGGGCGCAAACCAGGAATGCAATTGTAGGTAATCGTCCTCCACAAGACTATCCCCAGAAGCCTTACGGCTCGATGGGACCCAGTCCGAGTCTCAATCGGCGAAACTGTGCCCCACATCTTCGCGCGTGGCTTCTTGCGAGGTACCCACGATGTGACCTGGCTGGGAGTGCCTCTTGCCTCTGTGTGACCATGCCGGTCTATCTCAATGGTCGATACAGGCCCGTCGCATGACGCCTTGCCATGCACCATGTGGGTGTGGTATATTTACTCGATTTTCTTATTTTTATAGACAACGGCAATGCGTTCCTTCGAGGTATGACCTAGGATACCGCTGGGAATGGCGCGCACTCGCTTCTTTTTTGTGTGGACAACACCTCTTATCATCACGAAAGTATGCTGCATGGGAAGCTCGCCCTTCTCCCGATATCGTCACATATAAGCTGGCCTAGAATGAGGAACGGGTTGACTTCGTGACCCTTTTCCGACGCGATGTCTGGCTCCTGGTTGCATGCCATCTCATTGCTTACCTGTGTTGGTTATGCGTCTTTCGCTGCCGCCGCCGCACCCCCCGCTGCCGATCCTTGTGCTAAAATAGCCGGAAAGAGTTTTATTCTGCCAACGGACGCTCTTGCCTGCCAGAAGGCTTTCCCCTTCAACGAAACCCTTCGACAAAACGTCTTGTCCAACATCGCAGGAGTTTTCGATTTCTTCACATTTGAAGACTATTACTTGAAATCCCCGCCTCCCTTCCAGGAGTCTACAGTAGATATCAGGGCCACACTCGCTAGGCTGAATAGGACGAGATTTGCGGTGTGTATATACGTTCATCAGTGGCACTATATAACTTATCTAGTTTTGCAGACTGACTATGACTTCAATTGGGCTGTGTACCAATTTACGACACAGTTGAACGATGGTCATACTCGTATGTATCCGTCTAATATATATCGTGATTAGATATCTTCACCTTTCTACTCCAAGGTTGGTTCCCGAACTGCTATACCAATTTCCAGAACATCATTCCGACACCTCTCGTGTCTTTGGAAGAAAACGGGGTACAAAGTATCTTTGTAGCGCCTGACGCAGTTGAATTCAGCAACTTGATTGGCACAGAATTCACTGGATTCTTCGACTCAATCGGCTTTGACTGGAAGCGCCTTGCTGGTGCCAAAGTCATTCAGATTGAAGACCAGGATCCATACGATTACGCCGATTTCGTGGCCAAGACTGTCTCCGGGAACTACTTGGATCACGGTGTGCGAGTCAATTCGGCGTTCAGCAGCTACAGGATTTCCGGAAATGCGTTCTCGCAGCGGATTGGAGATATGGCAGGCCCCACTGGGAGTGTGCAAACCTCGCTGAAACTCAAACTCATCCCCGTTAACTCTACGCGAGCCGAGACCGTCAGTGTGCCTTTCCTGACGAACTTCTTGGGCAGCCCTTTCACCGACAAGGCTTCCTTGTAAGTACTTCAGGTCCGCCCGGGATGATTATTTATAATCTCTCTTGCCTAGCTGGGCCAATAATTGCGCTGCAACGGACTCTACGAATGGCATTGACTTTAAGGGAGCTAGCTTCTCTCCGCCCCCTCGACGCCTACCTCGTGCCGACATTATCGATAAAGGGGAGAGTAGCGCCGTAGGATTACCTCACGAGTTTGAGCCTACATTACCTCCAGTCAATGGCAGCACTGGCGTGATTAAGTCTTTTATCTTACCTGATTCCAAGACGGGGGTGGTACGTATTTGTCCTTCATCTCATGCAATGGCAAAAGTTCTCATCAACAACAGATGTTCGTCGGTTCCTTCGGAGGGGACTTCAACGGATTCCAACACGACGTTGTTGCAGCCGTTACTCAGTTCAAAGCAGCAGGTGTAACGCACTTGCTCATAGACTTGACGGATAATGGCGGTATGGACACATAATCTCGACAATTGTCATCTCACTCAAATGACGTTCAGGTGGATTTGTTTGCTTGGGACAATTCCTGCACCAATATTTAGCTGGCTCCAAAATTGGCTATCCGTGAGCTCCCTTCACAATGACCGATAATCTTAGTCGCTAACTAAAGCGACAGAGGCTTTGTGTCCACAACCAGAGGCAACCCTTTAGCTCAGAAGATCGTTGCCGGGGATATCGCATTCGGTCTCAATGGCAACTTCGCATTCTACACAGCCGATAATTGTGAGTGAGGCTTATTTTCCACGGTTTATAGGAGATAGGAGATTGATTGAGACACTTAGGGGCGTTTTTGAACGACACTCAGATGCCCGCTAGCTTCAATTATTTGTCGCCAGTGGCTCCGTTCGTTGTCAATGGTCGTCCTGACCCGACATCACAGAGATTCCATGTACGAGAAAGGCTATATTGCTGTGACCCCGCATCCCGGCTGACAGCTACACAGGATACATGCGATCTTGGATTCGTCGAGAGCGTACCGGAAGATCCTCCCTTTGATTTGAAGTAAGTGTTAACCTTCATGATGGTGGTACGAGCTACTGATTGGCGTGTGCTGCTATATTAGCAATGTCGCCATAGGTACGTCTGTTGAAACTGGCTTTATCGTCCGTCACTGAGGTGCGTTAAAAGTCAGCAATGGGCAGTGTGCCTCGACCTGCGCCATGTTTAGCACATTGATGAACGAGAGACATAACACTAAAATAGCTATCTTCGGGGGAAGACCTGGACAGAGTATTGAATTCAAAGGTAACCCGCTTGTAACTTACATCGCCCAGGGTGTTTGTTAACAGCGCCGCCATGCCTTAGGGATGTCCGGGAACCAAGTCTTAGAATGGTTCGACCTTGATTCAGAAATCAAGACGGGTGGCGTGAAAGACGTATGTGTTAAGTTCCCTGCGATGATTGTGCGGGTCATTCTGTCGGATGTTCACTGATGGACGTTGCAGGACCCCCTAGCCCCCCCTGACCTGTATGTCGCTATGCGTATCCTCGATTAGTGTTTCTACTGACAATCAATCCGCAGTTTGGTTTCGGCAAATATGCGGTATGTCTCTGTTTTCTGATCCATGGAATCGCGGCTTAATTTCTCCACAGAGTAAATTGGAGGACTGGTACGTGACGCAACGGTGTGCATCAATCACCAGGGGTAACTTGTTTCACTCTTCTACTTTAGCTTGGAGCTTCTTCGATGACCAGAGGCCTATTGGTGAGTTTTGACATCCCTGGTGAATGGAGATTGTCATTGAATGCAAATAATCGCCTCTTTATAGCCTACGTCTCAGAATTACCGAAGTGTAAGTGGCACCCGATGTTACCGTTCGCGGACCTGACGCCGATGATGAAATTACAGTCCGTTTCGCGTACACCAAGGACACGTACAACAATCCGCAGAACCTCTGGACATTCGCGTATGCTTTTCTCTGCATCCTTTGGTGTGTGAGATGTCTAATCAAGTATCCGCTGCATAGTGCGAGCAAACTTTTTTCTTGATTCGAACGGTCCGGAGGGCTTTCAATTCCAATGCGGCTATTGTGGAAATTTATTCAGCTATCTCCGAGTCCGAGAAGTGATCGAATGCTAGTTGTTTCATTGCTATATCATGAAGAAATACCCGGAGTTGTGCATGCATGAAAATATCGGCTTCGGTCTAAAGTCGGGGTGCATGAAAGAAAGCCCACATTCCACATTCAACATTGTCGACGACTGAAAGCTGCTATCTACGGGGTGCGTCGCGGGCGTTGAATAAGGATATCCGGATTATCAGATTCATCGATTGGCTTCACCTCCACGCCGCGCATTCACAGTTATTGTGGGTTTCATGTGCCAGTGAAAATGCTTCCTTCGCGTTCCCTGACTCCATGATCGACATAATCTGTGAGTGATCCTGTCGAGGCTTCTCTACGCCGCCGTGCATTGGTGTAAAACACGTTGGCTGACCAGTTCCCCGCGACGAAGCCGCCCTTGGCAAGGTCATTCACAAAGCTGCAAGGGTGGTGTGGATCCCGCTGGATTGTTCGCAACGTGCCAGTGTATATGATATAATAGTCACCACTGTAGGAATGGCCTGAAAAATAGTAGATAGCAGCGAGTCTGTGTCAACCTCAGTTGCCTTGTCCTCGCTAACAAGGACGACAGCTGTGTAGCCTGTCGCGGGAGACCATCCTCACAGAGACCGCGACTGTCATGATTTTGTGCACGTGGCCGCTTACTCCGGATGAACTTGCGACGATCGACGACCCGACAGAGTCCTTTCATTCATGACACCCTCGGAGCATTTCTTGAATCTTCGGTCTCCGGGAATGAACATGCACAGATCAGATTTTGCGCCGGCTGACCGCAAGGCGCTACGTACGCCAATGGTGGACGGAGCCTTGGCCAAGCAGCAGCAGCCGTGGACATCGAGACATGTGGAATTCGACCGTTCAGGTTTGCCAACAAATGGGTCCGCCAGTGGAGGCTCGTCGCACTATAGCAACTCGACTGCATTGCCTTGCACCATTTGGGTACCGACACCCGATGGAATCAGTTCTACGATTTCAATCTAGGTGAGTGCATTCTTACCTAGCATCCGTATCGACCCTTACAACGTTGTCGTATCTATAAAGCCACAGGCCAACATGTAAAGCCTCCCCAGTGCAACCTAACCCTGCGCTTTACGCCCCGACACGCCCCCCAATCCCGTCAAACCCACCTGTTGTTAGTTGGTCCACCCAGATCCGACCCGCTTCAGCTCGGTTGTCTGTCGACATCACTGCTTTAACGGTGTTGCGGTGTTGTTACTACTCGTGCGCGGCTACGTTTCATAGAACGGCTGCCATTTAGCCTGATAGCTTTCACGAACCTATTAACGAACCGTACTAAGCCCGCTCAAACTTCGAAAAGTCTTCATTTCCAAACCAACAATCCTTTCCGCAGTGGCTATAATAACAGAGATCAAGCCCTTCATGACAACATCAACAAAATCCTTATCCGTGGATACTGCCTGCCCCCCTTTCGGTCAAATGGCATCGAGAATATATGCTTCACAGATCCTCCCTTTCCGCCACCTTCCCGTCCAAACCGTCAGACCACTGCCCCCTACCCCCACGTCTGCGGAGAGCAGATCAGAGATCCCCTCATCCCCAATATCATCGAAACCTCTTCCAACGCTCCCTCATTCCCCAATATCTATGCCAGACATCTCTATCATCCCTGCAACACCTTTACCGTCGAGCCCCTCATCCCCGAAGACGTTTCTTTCCACAGGCGGGAACTCAATTGAGGCTGCTATGGTATCTGCCCCAATCACATTGAACTCTCAACGTGCACGCCACGTACCTCTTAGAGTTTGTACTGCGCCCGAAGTTTTACAGCGCCATTCACTATCCAACAGCAGTAGCTTGACGCCTACACATAGCCCTGTTTCTACGAGCCCAGCCCCAGTCAGCCCTCTGGCGTCTGACATCCCGCAACCCCCTTCGCCTACAACTGCACGCCGTAGGCGCTTGAACAAGCTTCAACGGCACCTTGGGGAGTCGATACCCCCGGAACTGGTGCATTCACCCAGCGGACGGGGACGTTCCCTGAGCATCACGCTAGGCGTCTCCCTGGATAGTTCGGACAGCGGTGGAGATCTGGTCTTCGAACGCAGTGAGAACCTCAGGGCGAAAGATGCCGGAACGGATAAAGTGTATGACGAGTTTGGGTCACTGAGTCGATTCTGGAGGAAATGCACTCAGACTTCGAATCAACGAATCGATGTTACGCGCCTCGTGGAATCGGATGCTACCGATGATGAAGATGACACGAGCTTGGGGAGTGGGAGAGGGTCTGATGAATACCAATGGGTCGTTTCTAGGGCATCCAAAGTCGAGGTAGCTGGTACTGAGGCTCGTCGTGCTGCACACCGTTACAGCAAGCGTTGGGTCCGCGAGCAGGGTGGCCGTAGGTGGGAGGAGCACGATTACAACGACGTGCTCAAACTGCTGCGTAAACTGTAGCCCTCCTTCAACGTTTCACTCGTCGCCAGGAGATAAATTGGTTTCACCCGCGGTGTTTTATATTTTATTGTTCCCTTATTCCCCGCCCGTTCCCTCGAGCTCTCGACACACCCATTGTAGCCCTTCACTATCCCTGCATTTCCCCTAATACTGACTCACCACTCTCCTTGCAACACTCATTTGTAGCTATTTCATCGATGTCGAGCCATGAGCTTTCTGTATTTACGTCCGTTACCTTGTCTCTATAGTTATTTCTTTACCTTAGTTGTCGTCGTAATTCTATAGCCACCACGCGAAATAATCATGCTCTTTGGCTGACACGGTCCAAGTCAGAATTCCAGGGGCTGGAAGCTGGTGGCGCGGCGGGGCTCCTCGTAACTCCAGCTCGCTCCTTCCCACTCTATTACCATCATCGACCGACTTGACCCAGCACAGTGACAACGAGCAATGTCAGAGGCCCATTGTCTTGATTCCATCGACGAGGATATCCTCATTTTGATTTTCTCTCGCCTTGGCGTACCCGATTTGCTATCAGTTCGACAGGTTTGCCGTCTGCTCTCGCTAAATTCCGTACTTCTCCGTAGCTCACCCCATTATTTCTTCAGGCTTGCCAACGAATCAACAAGATAACAAGGCTACGCATCGTGTGGTACAACGCATGCGTGTTCAATATATTGCGCCCAGGATATCCTTTCCCGGACGTACCCCTCGACGACCTCACCGAATTTGATCTCGAACGATACACACGGCTGGCGCATCGTCTTTCCATAAGATGGACCTCACGATCCTCATTGGGCTCCCAGTACCGTGCACAATCACCCGCTGTATTCGATTCCTTCCCTTTGACTCGTGAACGAAGTTTTAAAGCGTCTACGAGCACAGAGATCACTGCGGTACGGTTCCTGCACGGAAGAAAAGAGCGGTATATGCTGGCGGTTTCTAAAGGCATCTGGTCTACATTATCTCTCTGGCGAATTGATGGACCAGGAGGGAAGAAGTCTCAAAATGCCGTCGCACCGCATGAATGCACCAAATGGTCGCCAAAAGGGGCTCTGTTCAGTAAGTTCGTTTTGAATAAAGACGTCAAGTCCGAAGGTGTCGTCGCGCTTTCGGTTTTCATGGCAGGGTTTGTTGCTGATAAACATTCCTGGAGATGATGAGACTGAATGCAGTTCTTATATGCGCTTTCTAGCCAGCAAAATCGTCGCCAGACCATCGTTCTTACTTTGGAGGGGATAGAGACGGCTGGCAGTGACATAGAGTTCAAAGTGTTATCGACCATCGACACAACACTGGAACCCATGGAGATGCGGGGTCATATCATAGCATTTGCTGACGAGTCGTCACAGACGGTTCTATTCAACCGGCGTACAGGCCTTAGTGGATTGTTACAGCACGAGCAGGAGCAAGGCGTATTTCTTGTGAGTGGAATTCAATATTACTCCACACAATTGGTAGAGATGAATTGTCTGCGATCATACGCTGGATGATTGATGACACTACCTTCGCTAATGTGTCCGTTATGGGTGCGTATCGATTCAGCACGATCCTTGCGTGCAAGTAGTATTCGCGTACCACAGCGTACTCGTCGTTCGGGCACGGTCGCTTCATCTCTTTCCCTGGCCAGAACTACTTGCCCCGGACGTTATCCAACCAACCCAATCTATCGGTCATCACACCTTCGGTTGGGTCGACGGCATCTCAGCGGTCTTACCAGCTCAAAAATTCAACGAGCACTCCAATAACACGCTGGGAAACATACCCATTATGATTCTCAGCCGTACACCTAGTCACGATCCGTGGTCTTCCGACGTGTGTACTTTGGATTTGTACAAGCTAGAACCCAATCCGGCTTTTATCCCACCAACAACAAACGACGCTGCGCCTGGGTTCTGGAACGCCGTACCGGGTGCCACGTCGCCGTATATTTTCCCGCCTCTTCTTACAGCTCAAGCGGACTCGAGACGTGGACCCATTCGATGCCAGGATATTATGCTGGGGAAGTATGGGACGGCCATGTGGCTCCACCCGCGTGATAGCGCAACCCACGGGTTGGTGTCGTCGGATACACACCTGCAAGAGATCCCCCTTCAAAGTACGCCCTGGAGCGATGAAAGGCTTGTCGCCGCTGTCCTCAGTGGGCCCCTTGAAAGCGTAGCCCGAGATGTTATGGGTGATAATGCGGGGTTAGATGGAAGTGCTGTGCCGGGTGGTGCCAGCGCTCGGCGAGGTTCCGAGTATGTGAGAGTTACGACGATTGCGAGGAATGTAGACAATGACTGGACTGCGTTGGACTATGATGAAGCTATGGGAAGGGTCGCAATTGGGTCTAGTTTTGGGAAGCTTACAATTATGGAGTTGTGAGTGCACTTTCGTAGAGTAGAAGTTCGCGGTTCCGTAATATTCGTTTTTTTTCACCGTTGAAATTTTGTCAGTCTTGATCCAGGAATATCAGTGAGTCACAGCAGTGATTCGCGCTGATCCTAGTAGATAGCCCAGTCGCGTAGGAGTCGTAGCTTTTTGGCGTCGTCCTGGTGGTTCCACGCTATCCTTCGTGGATTCGCTGGCCTCCTTCCACCGTAGCTAGTTTTCCAGCCTTCACGGCAGATTCACCAAGGAATGCCGTTAGAGAGCTTCTGAAGATGCACCGCGTTCATCGATAAGGTCTGAAGAACTGTAAATCATTTTGTCGCTAAATAGACCTGCTGTTGTGGAAGTCGGTGTCGTGGATGCCGGGCTTGGGAAGAAGAACGACTGTGGCAAGCAGCAGCCTGTGGTTTTGTGTGGGTTTGTTTCGTCACGCGCTTTCTCTTCCTCTCTCGTCCACCACCTCCCCCGACTCTTTTTCTCCTTCACCCCTTCTTCATCGGCCGCAGCGCCTCGACGAATGTCAGGCAGGCCTCCTCCAAGTGGTCCTCGCGCGCTGCGACCATCAGCACAGCCGTCGTCGTCCTCAACACCGACCGTTGCACCGGCGCCTGCTGCTCAATCCCAACACCAAGGCCCATCCAGTTCCTTCACGGCCAGCAGAATCGGTGCTGCTCCTCCAACAGGTCCTCGAAGTCTTTTAAATGGGGGTGCTCCCAGCGCACCAGCCGGGTTTCGAAAATCTAAATATGCGAACGGATACAATTCGACATCGGCACCCGGCATAAGTGGTCCTGGGCCAAGCACGTTGCAGCATAGGCACAGACTCAAATCAAGAGAACTGGAATCAGCCCCGCTGCAAGTTAATGGGGTACGTGGTCTTTTTATCGCGTCCTTTACACCTTACTGAGTTTCTCTTGTTTGCAGAGCTGGCAGTCTCAGCAGTCGCAGCAGCCCAATGAATGGAACGATCACGCTGAAGGGAGGCTCGTTGGGAGTACGAGTAGGGACAGGGTGGTTATCAATACGAAAAGTACTTTCTTGCAACGCCCTCACCCAGATGACCCTCCACCGCCAAAAAACGACCCTCCACCCCCGCCCCCACCTCCTATTTCGGAACCACCTCCGCCGCCCCCGCCTCAACCTGCAGATCCACCACCGCCTCAACCTGCAGATCCACCACCGCCTCCTCCTCCTCCATTGCTAGCTCCGCTACCGCCTCAACCTGACGAGTCATCTCCTCCAAGCTTAATTACTCTTGCTCGATCACCTCTTGCTCGCTTGCAGAATGATTTCCCTACGTTTCGGCCTTCGGGAAGCCAACCACCTCCGCCAGAATCATTGCCACCAGAATCACCCCCACCTCCTCCTGCAGGCCCCCCGCCCCCTTTGCCAAAGTTCTCAATCTCAATACCGCGACGTGACAAAAGTCCGCCACCTCCGCCTCCCAGCCATCCTCCTCCACCAGAACCTCATGCGCCTCCACCGCCTCCTTCAGCACCTCCTACTCAACCGCCGCCACCTCCGCTTGTGTCCTTCAAACTCCCTACGCCATTGTACGGGCAGGCGCGGACACTGACTCTCGCCTCGAGTCCTTCACCTTCACCTTCTCCACCTTCTCCCCCGCCTCCCCCATCGTCTACGCCCCCGCCCTCAATCACTCCTCCGCCTCCACCGCCGCCTCAGTCACCTCCACCTCCGCCACCATTCGATCCGCCGCCGCCGCCACCACCACCAGATTCCCATCCGCCGCCGCCGCCGTCTCCTCCCCTGGCTGATCGGACACCTCAGTATTATCATTCATCATCCTCGGAGACGCACCTTTACCGTCGTTCCCCACGGTTCCCCTCACATCCTCCACGTAGTTCGCGATGGGATGGACAGCAATCTCCACGAAGACGTTCTCCTTCACGCTCTCCTGGTCCCGTTCGACAGCCAACTCCTCCAAGATCACCTTCCCCTCAACTATACTCTTTGCCACCCCCCCTGCCTTGGCCTCCCGCAAAGTCCGAGCTTCCCCCACATCGACCATTCAAAGTTCTTTTCGACCCAGCCGTGGACATCCATCCTTCCCGTTACCGTAGCATCATCGACAACATACGGAAGAATGCTCCACCTGAAGTAGTTCAAGAGCGGATAAAGAGCAAAGGGAAGGGAAAGGATATTTTGACGAGGTTCGAAGGTGAGATATTCCGACGCGAAGTAGAAGAGGCGGAAATGGACGTAGACGGCGAGGTGCCTGATCGCAGCAAGGAGGGGAGTGATGTTGAGGAGAAATCTGAGGCAGGCGCAAAGGCTCAAGTTTGGGAAGATGAATTAGTGCTGAGGGACCCCCGAAAACATCAACCAGCCAAAAAATCCACAAGACTTCGTACAGAATTGTATGAAGTTCATTATGAGGTGCGCTGTTAATCCCTGTCATCAGCTGTTCATGCCTGCTGATCGCCGTGTTTTATGACGTACATTGCAGTACGATGCGAACTCGTATGGTCCTCCACCGGCGACTTCTGTCCTTGTGGCGAATATCTCCCCTCTCACTTCGCAAGCCCAAATCCGTCGCTACTTCGCTGCCCACGGCACGATCACTGCCTTCGAGAACCAGATCGACTCTGAGACAGGAGGAGCGCTAGGCATCGTGTACCTACGGTACTCGACGCACGATGATGCGAAGAAGTGCGTAGAGAAGGAGAATGGGAGGAGGCCGACATCCGGAGGGGCTGGGATGATCATGGCTGGGGACAACGGGGATGAGATTCGGGTGGTGCTTGACGGGCAGGGGTCTAAGTTGGCTGCTGTGAGGAAGGAGCTAGAAGAGAGGAAGAAGAGGGCGAAGCAGAAGGATAGGGAGGCCAAGGGATCAGATAGAGATGGCAGAGTGGATAGAGACAGAGGCAGAGACAGTAGGGGCATGGATAGGGATAGCAGAGGGGACAGAGATGGTAGGGATAGTGTGCGAAGTGGACGAGACAGTATTCGACATGGTTCGACGCCAAATCCGGGAACCCCGATGGGTCATGGCCGCGATCAACGGCGGCCTGGACATCAACATCACTCACAATCGTACCATGGCTCACATTCGCGCACTTCTCATGACTCTAGGCGTCCGACGCATCCTGCTAACTCTTCAAGTCAGCCTCAACATCTACCACCGCCCTCCAATCAATCCAGTCAACCCAGCGCCCCGCCTATGCATCATCCTTTGCCCCCCAAGCCAGTCACTAACGGTATCACCGACAACGACCCCCCACCTCGATCTCTCTCCAAGAAGATTCCAGCGGCACTCCTCAAGGCACGACAAGAGGTTGCTAAATCGTTCACTCAGCAACCATCGCGAGAGCGAGACCTATCCCGCCAAGGATCAACCTATACGCCTTCATCTACCTCAACGCCCGTTCACCGCGAGTGGGATAGAGGCAGAAATGGGACGCGCGACAAAGGACGGACGTATGCATCGCCTATTCATCAGTACGACTATGGTTCCCCGATGGATCTCTCCCGTTCACCTACTCCATCCCCTGTTCGAGGGGGCAAACGAGGAACGGCCGCTACCAAGGAAGATGCGGAGAAGGAAAGAATCGCCGTAGTGAACGAGCTTGCGAAGAACGGGAAGGATCATATCAAGATCTCGGGCGGCGCACAATTGACCTCTGCCATCAACGATGGTGATGTGAGAGAGTTCGTCGGCGGGTTCAAGGTTGATCAGGTCAGTGAGCATTTATGGTGCAAATAATGACGACGTACCGATGCCTATCCCCTGCTACAGGTGCTGAAAGATCGGACAGGATGGTACGTTTCCTTCGAGACTGGAGATGTCGCCCGACGCGCAGCCATGGTTCTGAACAATCGGACGATCTCTTATCACTCGGTCACGGTGTCCGTCCACCCTGCTCCCGCTCCCATAGCCGTCCACGACAAGACACGATGGAGTGATGACGAACTAATTGATCAAACCAAAGCTTTGCTAATGAAAGAGTTGTTCGGGGTGCTGGAGAAGGATATCCGGGAGGGTGTGGTAACAATTGACTTGCGAAAATTCATGGCGTCAGAGAAGGCGAAGGGTTCCGCTGGGCCAACGGCTACGGAGGTTCGTCCTACGGAAAGGAAAGGACTCAAAGGGCTGTCTTTCAAGAAACAAAAGAAAGCCGAGGAACCGAAGCCATTGGAAGTGCCTCTGCCTGATATCGTTGATGACGATGCCACCATGGATCTCGACCTTGAGCCACCACAGAAGAAGCAGAAGAAGGAGGTCAAGAAGTCGAGGAGAGTAGCAGAGGTTCCGGACATAGAGTCAGAAGACGAGGATGACGCTGCTCCGACGCCTACGTTGACTTCGGATGTTGGGCTCAAGAGGCTGATCTCGGAGACCGTCGAAGCAGAGGAGCCTGCCAAAAAGAAGCAGAAGACCGATGTCGATCAAAGTGTCAAAGTTAAGAAGGGCACCAAGAAGAAAGACAAGAAGCTTCCCATCCTCGATTCAGACGTCGATGAAGTGGTGCTTCCTAATAACCTCGATTATTCGGCTCCTCGCGTTACCCAATTACGCATCACTCCAGAATCTTCTTTATCTCCCTCCCGATCCCCTTCCCCCGTTCGCAAGCCACTACCACCTCCAACGTTGTCCCTCGACGGCGTCCTTGAAGATGATGAAGACCAGTACTTCGCTCGACTCGTTCTATTGAGAGAGCCACCGTCTGCACTAGCTCCTACCGTCGACTCAACGGAACCACCATCTGAAGAAGGTCAACCACCGATCCGGCGCCACGTTACGGGGTCTGCACGTACTGAAGGCTATTACAAGATCTCCCACGCAGAGAAGGCCGCATATGTTTCCCAGTATCAAGCACGAACCATGGCGTCCGAAGCCACTGCCCAGGTGGAAGACACGCAACCAAAGCACGTTACTTCTTCGCGTTCCAATCGTGCTAACGCTCGTCGCAGAGCGCAAGGCCTAGAAGAAATTAACCAAGTTCAGCAGGCTATTGCGCTATCCAAGGGCGAGACCACGGCAAATGAGCTGTCTTTCAAATTCAACCAACTGCAGACCAGAAAAAAGCATCTCCGCTTCGCTAGGTCGCCCATCCATGACTGGGGTCTCTACGCTATGGAGAAGATTTCGAGGGGCGAGATGGTGATAGAGTACGTTGGTGAAGTTATTCGCGCTCAGGTCGCGGATAAGAGGGAGAAGGTGTATGAGCGTCAAGGGATCGGGAGTAGTTATCTGTTCAGGATCGATGAAGATCTGGTTGTAGATGCCACGAAGAAAGGGAATCTAGGGTAAGTCTTATATTTTCTCCTGCGACACTGAAACTGACCTCAGGTCCAGGCGGTTAATCAACCACTCTTGTGATCCAAACTGCACGGCCAAGATCATCACGATTAATGGAGAGAAGAAGATTGTCATCTATGCAAAGCAAGACATTGAACTCGGTGATGAAATCACCTATGGTGTGTATTCTGTTGCTCGTCATTGCTATTCCCCTCTAAAGTACGCTTGGCTGGACAGATTACCATTTCCCTATCGAGCAGGACAAAATTCCCTGCCTCTGTGGTTCTGCCAAGTGCCGCGGTTATCTCAATTAGATACATTATTGACATACTGTTCCCTGGTTCTGCTCGTTTGTCTCACTCTTTTGGGCCACACAAACCATTCTGCGGCAGCATCATTTATGTATTGTTTCACTGTTTTCAATATTGATATCCACATCATTGCCTCTTCATCTACCACTGTGCAAAGTAATAAATAGGGAACATGTAACTTATCCTTTATCTCAGGCTAGCAAGTGTTCGTTCTGATCTCGACATGTAGGATTTGAACGCTGGTCAGGATGGTACTACTGCGCCCCGCGATGACACCACTGGGCATAAGAAATCACTCAGTAAATCATGGAAAGGTGGTGGCATATATGAAGACCGAGACGGCCTAGGTTCGATGGACCATACAAGATAATTCACGCCAACCATGAACTTCGCAACACGATGTTGAAATAAGCCGGTGAGGGTCGCGCGAGTTCCGAGTGAGCAAGTAGATATATTGCGTTTGGCTGGGACTCCAGCAAACGCACGAAGAAAAAAGTATACATGCACGCGCGAAATATCTACGTAGTCACGTGAACCCCTGTAACCCCTGTACCGCCTAGATTGTCAGAATCCGTGTAAGGATTTCTAGCCACCTTTTTCTCTTACCCCCTGACTCCTAGATAACGATCATATGATCAGTGTCTCCCTTTTATATACAGACAAAGGGTATATCTTATTACTTACCTCTTCCTCCTGTGCTTCCATCTACAAATCAATTTCCATGTTTGATCCTTTCACATCATTCTTGTCTGAGTGTTCCGTCCGCCTCAGGAAGAAGAATAATTGGATATAGCACATGACCAGAAGAGGTTTGAACAAGCAAAGGGGGCATACTTGTTATCAGAGAAGTCCGGTGTGATTGTGTCAACAACACAATTGGCAAGGCAAGGCAAGACCACAGCAATGTGTTGAACTCATTAGTGCCAGTGCTGGTAACTTCAGAAATGGAGGCAGAAGAGGTTGAGATGTTTCCGGTGATCAAAGAGTTTGTGAGGATAGTGGCAACAGTGTAAGGGGACACTCCTGTTTTCTCCTATTCCCCTGTCCCTGTCCCTCCCTCCTTGTTCCTTTCTCCCTTCCTTCATCCCATGGACTCTGTAAGGGCAACCTCAAGATGGCCGCACAGTGCAAGCCTAGCAGAGGGAGAATCCAAAGAGATGAATAAGACTAACTGCAATACATGAGAGAGCTGCTCACCTAGCAGAGGGAGAATCCAAAGAGAACAGGATGGGGATTCTCCATGCTAGGAAGCGAAGTATATACTGTAGTAGCGTGGGAGGAATGAAGGGTAACTGTACAGTACACCAGCCACAGGTACGAACGAATATCACAAGGTACAAGGGGGCATGTGATAATGAAGTGGAAGGGGAATGTACAGGAGTCGTGCCAGCAACCTGGGGAAGTGGGGACAAGGAGTAATGAAGTGGGAAAGGAGGATAGAGGTAGCCCAGACGAGCCCCAAAGTGTATCTACGAGTCCGAGCGAGTCCGAAGTGTCCGAGCGAGTCCGAGGCGTCCAAGCGAGTCCGAGGCGTCCGAGCGAGTCCGAGGCGAGTCCGAAGCGCGGGAAGACTTCGGAGTCACCGGACGGGGCTCGGATGCGAAGGGAGTGGACGGAAGGGAAGTGGAAAGGTAAGGGGGCGAGAGGGAAGGAAAGGGAATGAAGGGAATGTAGATAATAGTCCATGGGATGAAGGAAGGGAGAAAGGAAACGAAGGAGGAAGGGAGAGGGACAGGGGAATAGGAGAAAATAGGAGTGTCCCCTTACATCACCCCCCCTTCAAGGTTGCGGCGACCCGACGCGGAGATTCCTGCCTGCCGCGCCATGAATTCACCAACCCCAAAACTCCGGATTGCTGCGAGAAGATGTCGAAGTACGACTGCGTGGAGCCCGGAGCCTTCCGACTGCGCCAACGCTCCCAGGACTGGTCCAGTGCTGCAGGAGTCATCCGGAGAGGTAGAGCAGTCGTCGGATTCATCGGACTCGTCCGGAGTACACATACTGCGTCCGGGTGACGATCATGGAAGTCCTTGACCTTCCGGGCAGCATGCTGGAGGTTGCTCGCGGGCTCCCAGGAGTCGTGCTCAATACCATAGCCTCGCCAGCGCACCAGATACTTCAGGACCCGACCGAACCGTCTGCTATTTCGGACCTCTTCTACCTCATGCTCTTCTTCTCCGTCAACAAGCTGCGGAGGGGGCGGAGCGACAGGGCGTCTACCTGGGATGGGGTCCGGAACGAAGGGAAAGAGTTTGACCACAGGGAAGACGGGATGGAGACAGGATAAGCCCGGAGGGAGCTGGAGCCGGTACGCTGCCTTGCCAACCTTCCGGACGACCTTGTAAGGACCGAGTTGTGCGTGTCCGAGTTTCCGGGAGGGTCGGGCAAGGTTGATGTCCGACGAGTCCAGCCAGACCTTGTCACCCGGTTGGTACTCCGGAGCGGGAGTCCAACGCTGATCGCAGTAGCGCTTCATGTCGTCCTGAGCCTTGACCAATGCGGACTGAGCCTCGTCGACTGCGGATTTCATCTGGTCTACGAACTCGTTTGCGGACTCCATCCGAGACGGTGGCTGATGAGGTTCGAACCCGAGACGAGGATGACGGCCGGTATCCAGGAGGAAGGGTGACTGCTAAGTGGACACATGGACCCGGTTGTTGTACGCAAACTCCGCCATAGGTAGGAGGCGAGCCCAGTCGTCCTGACGCTCTCCGACAAAGATCCGGAGATAGGACTCGAGTTCCTGGTTGGTCTGTTCCGTCTGTCCGTCGGACTGAGGGTGGTACGCAGTGGAGGCAGCCAGCTTGATTCCGAGCATCCGGTAGACTTCTCGGGTGAACTCTGCGACGAATTGCGGACCCTGGTCGGACACAATGGACCAAGGGAGTCCGTGCAGCTTCCAGACGTTCTGCAGGTACAAGTTTGCGGATCCGAGGGCAGACACTGTGGTGTGAGTTGGAATGAAGTGGGCGCGTTTGCTTACGGAGTCGACCACGTTCATGACAGCATCAAACCCATTGGACTCCGGAAGCTCGATGATGAAGTCAACACTCAGGCGATCCCAGCGTTCATCCGGAATGGGAAGCGGATGGAGTTCACCCATGGGCGGATGCCTTTGGGCCTTCGTCCGGAGACAGAGGTCGCAATGGCGGGTGTAGGATCCGACGTACCGGGACATGTTGGGCCACCAGTAGCTGTGTGAAACGAGCTCTAGGGTCTTCCATCTGCCAGCGTGTCCTGTGACCTTAGTGTCATGGTGCTGGGCTACAATGGTCCGACGCAAGTCCGGTGAGTCCGGAACGTAGATCTTACCCCGGAACATCAGGAGTCCGTCCGATTGAGACCATTCCGCGCTCCGGACTGTCTTGCAACTGCCCTGGGTCTTCTTCAGCTCCTCCGCCGCCTTTGCCACTGCATCTTCAAACTTCGCATTCCGCACTCCAGTCCGGATAGCCGTGAGGATATCCTTCTCCTCCCCTTCAAGAGTGACACCCGTGGCACAGACGGCAAAGTAGGACGGCTTAAGTAAAACCACATCCTTGTTGTCATCCTTACCATCCGAGTGATCCGAGCGGCGCGAGAGAGCATCCGGCTTACCCATTGTCCGACCCGGACGGTGCTGGAGAGTGAAGTCGAAGCGGGAGAGGTATAGCGACCAGCGGGCTTGACGACGATTGAGTTTCTGGGCCTTGATGAAGTACTCCAGGTTCTTGTGGTCCGTCCAGATCTTGAACGGAGTCTCTGCGCCTTCCAAGTAGTGTCGCCATTCTTTGAGTGCCCGGATGATTGAAAGCATCTCCTTGTCGTGTATTTCGTAGTTCCGCTCCGCGGCCTGTAGACTTTTAGAGTAGAATGCGACAGAATGCCATTTACCATCGTCCGGATCCAGCTGCGACAAGACCGCACCCGTAGCGTAATCCGACGAGTCCGCTTCAACCCGGTATGGCCGATCCTCCTTTGGAAAGACCAGAACGGGCTCCGAAGTGATCAGCTCCTTGATCCGAAGAAATGCGGATTGAGCGGAGTCGTTCCACTGCCATTCCTTTGCGCAAGTGAGGTCGAAGAGAGGCCGGGCGATATGCAAGTAGTCCTTGATGAAGCGGCGGTAGAAGTTGACGAACCCGAGGAAGGATTGGAGTTCAGTCCGAGTCCGGGGGGTCGGCCAGTCCGCGACTCCGGAAACCTTCACGGGATCCATCTCGATCTTACCCTCAGAGATGACAACTCCGAGATACTCCACCTTGGTCTGCTCGAAGTCGCACTTGCTCGGAGGAAGAGCTTGTTCCGCTGGAGGATCTCTAGGACTCGCTTGAGAACCCGGCGATGCTCTTCGCGCGTCTTGGTGTAGATCAGAATGTCATCCAGATAGATAATGACCACACCTTCCGTAATGAGCTCTCGGAAGAGGTCGTTCATCATGGTCTGGAAGGTGGATGGGCTATTCGTTAGTCCGAAGAACATTACCAACGGTTCGAAGAGTCCGCGCGTAGTCCGGAACGCGGCCTTCCACTCGTCGCCCTCCTTGATCCGGACGTTGTTGAAACCCCACCGGACGTCGAGCTTGGAGAAGTAGCGAGTGTTCCGGAGTTTATCCACCAAGTCCAAGATGAGCGGAAGTGGGTACCGATTCTTGACCGTCATGCTGTTGAGCTTCCGGTAGTCCTGGACCAAGCGGAGCGATCCATCCTTCTTCTTAACAAAGAACACCGGGGCAGCCATGGGCGACTTGCTGGGGCGGATCCAACCAGTCCGGAGATTTTCTTCCAGAAACTCGTCCAGCTGTTTCTGCTCCGCGGGGGACAGCGGGTAGCATTTGGTAGAGGTCGGTTCTGCTCCGTCCATTAGCTCAATGGCGTGATCCCACGGACGCGGCATGGGCAGTTCATCAAAGGACTCCTTGGCGAAGACGTCCTCGAATTCTCGGAGGAAGTCCGGGACTGCGCTGTTCCGAGGATCGTGGGGCTTGTTGCGCTGGAAAGCCAATGCGAGGCGCTGCAAGACTGTCTCCGAAGCTCGGACATGTTCTTCCCGAAGACTCCGAAGGTACTCCGGAGTCGGAGGAGGAATGGCTGCGAAGATACGGTCGCCCTTCTCAAGTCCGGAGTCATCCGGAGTTGTGGCCTCATCGTCCTCGTCGTTGACCTCGCAGTCCTGAAGCTGCGGGAGATCGTCCGAGTGCAGTTCCTTGACCATTGGCATCGGACCCGTACGACACTCCCGGAGTCGGGTCAGCTTGTCATGGTGGAACTCCTTCCGACAGGTATCACATCCGGACGGACAGCGGCTCATGGTCACCTCCTTCGTCTGCCAGTCGATCTCGGGGTTGTGCTTCCGAAGCCAGGTGTATCCGAGGATGATGTCCTGGCGTCCGATGTTAGTGACCGCGAACAGCATCCGTTCCGTGTGATCCTTGAACCGGAGTACAAGGTCCACGACTTCGGAGATGGATCCGTTTTCGTTTGGTGATCCGTTGACATTGAAGACCGGGATCGGGGCGGACAGCTTGCGCCGGGTGAAACCATGGGCATCAGCGAAGCGCGGATGCATGAAGACTCCGGTGGCTCCACAGTCCACCAGGGCCTGCAGGGTGCATCGGTGTTGTGTATCCGTGCTCTGCACTTCAACGGGTATATCTAGCGAAAGCTTGCCTGGCAGCGCGGAGATCTTATAGCTACTGGGTAGCCGCCGTTCCCACTGCGGGCGAAACCTTCGGAGTGTGCGGATTGTAACCGGAGTTGCTTGCTTAACGTCGGACAAATCATCGGAGTGATTGGAATCGTCTATTTCGTCTACGCTAAGACAAGCAAATCGGTTATTTACCAACGAGGTCGCACTGATCACTCATTGGTCCGGACAAAATCCGCTGTGTCCGATTCCTCAACCGGGGCCGTTCCCTCATTGTCTATTCCTTCCGAAGTCCCCGTACTTTCTACAACATCGGCCGCGGTCAAGAGATCTTCAATGGCAGACATCCGCTCCTCGGTGGTCATGAACCGGACGTCGTACCGGAGTGGGCACTCGCGAGACATGTGACCGGGCTTGCCGCATCGGTAGCAGAGCTGTGAGGTGGCAGGTCGGGAGCGGGTGTGGTCGACATCCATTGGGACACCGGGTGAGAGAGCCTTTGGAGGAGGAGGAGGTTGGAAACGGGGTTGCAAAGGTGGGAGCTGAGTCCGAGGCGTGGGGAGCACACCCGCAGGAGTCCGAGCGACTCCGGAGCCGGCTGCTGGTCGGACAAGGGATCCGGAGTGTCCGGAGTTTCCGGAGTGCACGCCAAAGTGGAAGGATTGGTTAGCAGCACGGTTGTCAGCAACCCGCTGTGCTGCCTTGTACCATTCCTCGAAGTCATCCTCGTCCGGACAGTCTGTGGACTCGGCAACGCGGCTCTGGATGATGGAGTCCAATCCACGACGGAACTTCATTGTGATGTTGGAGCCCTCAGTGTATCCGGACTGGTCTACAAGGTCCCGGAACTCGTCGAGGTACTCCTGGAAAGTCTGACGCCCTTGGTGGTACCGGGTGGACTCCAGTTTTAGCACGGCGGCTTCACGTTCCCGATCCGGAAGGAAGCGAGTCCGGAACTCGGTTGCGAAGGCGGCCCAGGACGCAAAGTATGGATCCTTCGGACTCCGGAGCACCATGTCCGCGTACTCCTTAGCTCGATCCTTCTGGAAGAAGGAGAGACACCAGAGGATTTTGGCCTGCTCGGTCGGGAAGTGGTCCGGACAGAGCTGGAAGTAGATGGAGCACGCGTTGTAGAACACGCGACCATCCTTGCGGTTTCCGTCGAAGATCGGGGGAGAGGCGGGCTTCAAGCGGGAACGTGGGGTGTTTTCGGATCGACTCGGGGCGTGCTGGGAGGCTTCAGTGCCCCTCAGCTCGGAGTCCGGAGTCGTTTTCGGAGTAGTCGGACGGGGTGTTAAGAGGAGTCCTTCGATTCGGGCAAATGTATCCTGGATGGAGCTGATTTGGGTTTGGTGTTCGTACGTCTGAGCCCACAAGGTCTGCAAAGTCTCGGAGTCCGGTCCTGAAGCGACTGGCTCGGATGGCGGGATCTGGCTGGGAGCGCCCGGCATTTCGGAGTCGTCAGGGGAGCGAGGGATGGAGTTCCTTGGGTCCTCAGAGGTGGGTGGGAGTAGCAGGAGAGCGTCCGGAATGTCCGCAAAACCGGAGAGACGTCGAGAACGAGTCCGGAGTGGCGCAGGATGTTTTCCGTAGGGCTCTGGTGCCAGGATGGGAGATCCTGTTCTGCTGTAAGGGCAACCTCAAGATAGCCGCACAGTGCAAGCCTAGCAGAGGGAGAATCCAAAGAAATGAATAAGACTAACTACAATACATGAGAGAGCTGCTCACCTAGCAGAGGGAGAATCCAAAGAGAACAGGATGGGGATTCTCCATGCTAGGAAGCGAAGTATATACTGTAGTAGCGTGGGAGGAATGAAGGGTAACTGTACAGTACACCAGCCACAGGTACGAACGAATATCACAAGGTACGAGGGGGCATGTGATAATGAAGTGGAAGGGGAATGTACAGGAGTCGTGCCAGCGACCTGGGGAAGTGGGGACAAGGAGTAATGAAGTGGGAAAGGAGGATAGAGGTAGCCCAGACGAGCCCCAAAGTGTATCTACGAGTCCAAGCGAGTCCGAGGCGTCCGAGCGAGTCCGAGGCGAGTCCGAAGCGTGGGAAGACTTCGGAGTCACCGGACGTGACTCGGATGCGAAAGGAGTGGGCAGAAAGAAAGGAAGCAAAGGGGAACGAAAGGGATGTAAGTAAGAGTCTGTAAGGGGACACTCCTATTTTCTCCTATTCCCCTGTCCCTCTCCCTTCCTCCTTCGTTTCCTTTCTCCCTTCCTTCATCCCATGGACTATTATCTACATTCCCTTCATTCCCTTTCCTTCCCTCTCGCCCCCTTACCTTTCCGCTTCCCTTCCGTCCACTCCCTTCGCATCCGAGCCCCGTCCGGTGACTCCGAAGTCTTCCCGCGCTTCGGACTCGCCTCGGACTCGCTCGGACGCCTCGGACTCGCTTGGACACCTCGGACTCGCTTGGACGCCTCGGACTCGCTCGGACACTTCGGACTCGCTTGGACTCGTAGATACACTTTGGGGCTCGTCTGGGCTACCTCTATCCTCCTTTCCCACTTCATTACTCCTTGTCCCCACTTCCCCAGGTCGCTGGCACGACTCCTGTACATTCCCCTTCCACTTCATTATCACATGCCCCCTCGTACCTTGTGATATTCGTTCGTACCTGTGGCTGGTGTACTGTACAGTTACCCTTCATTCCTCCCACGCTACTACAGTATATACTTCGCTTCCTAGCATGGAGAGTCCCCATCCTGTTCTCTTTGGATTCTCCCTCTGCTAGGTGAGCAGCTCTCTCATGTATTGTAGTTAGTCTTATTCATTTCTTTGGATTCTCCCTCTGCTAGGCTTGCACTGTGCGGCTATCTTGAGGTTGCCCTTACAGCAGAACAGGATCTCCCATCCTGGCACCAGAGCCCTACGGAAAACATCCTGCGCCACTCCGGACTCGTTCTCGACGTCTCTCCGGTTTTGCGGACATTCCGGACGCTCTCCTGCTACTCCCACCCACCTCTGAGGACCCAAGGAACTCCATCCCTCGCTCCCCTGACGACTCCGAAATGCCGGGCGCTCCCAGCCAGATCCCGCCATCCGAGCCAGTCGCTTCAGGACCGGACTCCGAGACTTTGCAGACCTTGTGGGCTCAGACGTACGAACACCAAACCCAAATCAGCTCCATCCAGGATACATTTGCCCGAATCGAAGGACTCCTCTTAACACCCCGTCCGACTACTCCGAAAACGACTCCGGACTCCGAGCTGAGGGGCACTGAAGCCTCCCAGCACGCCCCGAGTCGATCCGAAAACACCCCACGTTCCCGCTTGAAGCCCGCCTCTCCCCCGATCTTCGACGGAAACCGCAAGGATGGTCGCGTGTTCTACAACGCGTGCTCCATCTACTTCCAGCTCTGTCCGGACCACTTCCCGACCGAGCAGGCCAAAATCCTCTGGTGTCTCTCCTTCTTCCAGAAGGATCGAGCTAAGGAGTACGCGGACATGGTGCTCCGGAGTCCGAAGGATCCATACTTTGCGTCCTGGGCCGCCTTCGCAACCGAGTTCCGGACTCGCTTCCTTCCGGATCGGGAACGTGAAGCCGCCGTGCTAAAACTGGAGTCCACCCGGTACCACCAAGGGCGTCAGACTTTCCAGGAGTACCTCGACGAGTTCCGGGACCTTGTAGACCAGTCCGGATACACTGAGGGCTCCAACATCACAATGAAGTTCCGTCGTGGATTGGACTCCATCATCCAGAGCCGCGTTGCCGAGTCCACAGACTGTCCGGACGAGGATGACTTCGAGGAATGGTACAAGGCAGCACAGCGGGTTGCTGACAACCGTGCTGCTAACCAATCCTTCCACTTTGGCGTGCACTCCGGAAACTCCGGACACTCCGGATCCCTTGTCCGACCAGCAGCCGGCTCCGGAGTCGCTCGGACTCCTGCGGGTGTGCTCCCCACGCCTCGGACTCAGCTCCCACCTTTGCAACCCCGTTTCCAACCTCCTCCTCCTCCAAAGGCTCTCTCACCCGGTGTCCCAATGGATGTCGACCACACCCGCTCCCGACCTGCCACCTCACAGCTCTGCTACCGATGCGGCAAGCCCGGTCACATGTCTCGCGAGTGCCCACTCCGGTACGACGTCCGGTTCATGACCACCGAGGAGCGGATGTCTGCCATTGAAGATCTCTTGACCGCGGCCGATGTTGTAGAAAGTACGGGGACTTCGGAAGGAATAGACAATGAGGGAACGGCCCCGGTTGAGGAATCGGACACAGCGGATTTTGTCCGGACCAATGAGTGATCAGTGCGACCTCGTTGGTAAATAACCGATTTGCTTGTCTTAGCGTAGACGAAATAGACGATTCCAATCACTCCGATGATTTGTCCGACGTTAAGCAAGCAACTCCGGTTACAATCCGCACACTCCGAAGGTTTCGCCCGCAGTGGGAACGGCGGCTACCCAGTAGCTATAAGATCTCCGCGCTGCCAGGCAAGCTTTCGCTAGATATACCCGTTGAAGTGCAGAGCACGGATACACAACACCGATGCACCCTGCAGGCCCTGGTGGACTGTGGAGCCACCGGAGTCTTCATGCATCCGCGCTTCGCTGATGCCCATGGTTTCACCCGGCGCAAGCTGTCCGCCCCGATCCCGGTCTTCAATGTCAACGGATCACCAAACGAAAACGGATCCATCTCCGAAGTCGTGGACCTTGTACTCCGGTTCAAGGATCACACGGAACGGATGCTGTTCGCGGTCACTAACATCGGACGCCAGGACATCATCCTCGGATACACCTGGCTTCGGAAGCACAACCCCGAGATCGACTGGCAGACGAAGGAGGTGACCATGAGCCGCTGTCCGTCCGGATGTGATACCTGTCGGAAGGAGTTCCACCATGACAAGCTGACCCGACTCCGGGAGTGTCGTACGGGTCCGATGCCAATGGTCAAGGAACTGCACTCGGACGATCTCCCGCAGCTTCAGGACTGCGAGGTCAACGACGAGGACGATGAGGCCACAACTCCGGATGACTCCGGACTTGAGAAGGGCGACCGTATCTTCGCAGCCATTCCTCCTCCGACTCCGGAGTACCTTCGGAGTCTTCGGGAAGAACATGTCCGAGCTTCGGAGACAGTCTTGCAGCGCCTCGCATTGGCTTTCCAGCGCAACAAGCCCCACGATCCTCGGAACAGCGCAGTCCCGGACTTCCTCCGAGAATTCGAGGACGTCTTCGCCAAGGAGTCCTTTGATGAACTGCCCATGCCGCGTCCGTGGGATCACGCCATTGAGCTAATGGACGGAGCAGAACCGACCTCTACCAAATGCTACCCGCTGTCCCCCGCGGAGCAGAAACAGCTGGACGAGTTTCTGGAAGAAAATCTCCGGACTGGTTGGATCCGCCCCAGCAAGTCGCCCATGGCTGCCCCGGTGTTCTTTGTTAAGAAGAAGGATGGATCGCTCCGCTTGGTCCAGGACTACCGGAAGCTCAACAGCATGACGGTCAAGAATCGGTACCCACTTCCGCTCATCTTGGACTTGGTGGATAAACTCCGGAACACTCGCTACTTCTCCAAGCTCGACGTCCGGTGGGGTTTCAACAACGTCCGGATCAAGGAGGGCGACGAGTGGAAGGCCGCGTTCCGGACTACGCGCGGACTCTTCGAACCGTTGGTAATGTTCTTCGGACTAACGAATAGCCCATCCACCTTCCAGACCATGATGAACGACCTCTTCCGAGAGCTCATTACGGAAGGTGTGGTCATTATCTATCTGGATGACATTCTGATCTACACCAAGACGCGCGAAGAGCATCGCCGGGTTCTCAAGCGAGTCCTAGAGATCCTCCAGCGGAACAAGCTCTTCCTCCGAGCAAGTGCGACTTCGAGCAGACCAAGGTGGAGTATCTCGGAGTTGTCATCTCTGAGGGTAAGATCGAGATGGATCCCGTGAAGGTTTCCGGAGTCGCGGACTGGCCGACCCCCCGGACTCGGACTGAACTCCAATCCTTCCTCGGGTTCGTCAACTTCTACCGCCGCTTCATCAAGGACTACTTGCATATCGCCCGGCCTCTCTTCGACCTCACTTGCGCAAAGGAATGGCAGTGGAACGACTCCGCTCAATCCGCATTTCTTCGGATCAAGGAGCTGATCACTTCGGAGCCCGTTCTGGTCTTTCCAAAGGAGGATCGGCCATACCGGGTTGAAGCGGACTCGTCGGATTACGCTACGGGTGCGGTCTTGTCGCAGCTGGATCCGGACGATGGTAAATGGCATTCTGTCGCATTCTACTCTAAAAGTCTACAGGCCGCGGAGCGGAACTACGAAATACACGACAAGGAGATGCTTTCAATCATCCGGGCACTCAAAGAATGGCGACACTACTTGGAAGGCGCAGAGACTCCGTTCAAGATCTGGACGGACCACAAGAACCTGGAGTACTTCATCAAGGCCCAGAAACTCAATCGTCGTCAAGCCCGCTGGTCGCTATACCTCTCCCGCTTCGACTTCACTCTCCAGCACCGTCCGGGTCGGACAATGGGTAAGCCGGATGCTCTCTCGCGCCGCTCGGATCACTCGGATGGTAAGGATGACAACAAGGATGTGGTTTTACTTAAGCCGTCCTACTTTGCCGTCTGTGCCACGGGTGTCACTCTTGAAGGGGAGGAGAAGGATATCCTCACGGCTATCCGGACTGGAGTGCGGAATGCGAAGTTTGAAGATGCAGTGGCAAAGGCGGCGGAGGAGCTGAAGAAGACCCAGGGCAGTTGCAAGACAGTCCGGAGCGCGGAATGGTCTCAATCGGACGGACTCCTGATGTTCCGGGGTAAGATCTACGTTCCGGACTCACCGGACTTGCGTCGGACCATTGTAGCCCAGCACCATGACACTAAGGTCACAGGACACGCTGGCAGATGGAAGACCCTAGAGCTCGTTTCACACAGCTACTGGTGGCCCAACATGTCCCGGTACGTCGGATCCTACACCCGCCATTGCGACCTCTGTCTCCGGACGAAGGCCCAAAGGCATCCGCCCATGGGTGAACTCCATCCGCTTCCCATTCCGGATGAACGCTGGGATCGCCTGAGTGTTGACTTCATCATCGAGCTTCCGGAGTCCAATGGGTTTGATGCTGTCATGAACGTGGTCGACTCCGTAAGCAAACGCGCCCACTTCATTCCAACTCACACCACAGTGTCTGCCCTCGGATCCGCAAACTTGTACCTGCAGAACGTCTGGAAGCTGCACGGACTCCCTTGGTCCATTGTGTCCGACCAGGGTCCGCAATTCGTCGCAGAGTTCACCCGAGAAGTCTACCGGATGCTCGGAATCAAGCTGGCTGCCTCCACTGCGTACCACCCTCAGTCCGACGGACAGACGGAACAGACCAACCAGGAACTCGAGTCCTATCTCCGGATCTTTGTCGGAGAGCGTCAGGACGACTGGGCTCGCCTCCTACCTATGGCGGAGTTTGCGTACAACAACCGGGTCCATGTGTCCACTTAGCAGTCACCCTTCCTCCTGGATACCGGCCGTCATCCTCGTCTCGGGTTCGAACCTCATCAGCCACCGTCTCGGATGGAGTCCGCAAACGAGTTCGTAGACCAGATGAAATCCGCAGTCGACGAGGCTCAGTCCGCATTGGTCAAGGCTCAGGACGACATGAAGCGCTACTGCGATCAGCGTTGGACTCCCGCTCCGGAGTACCAACCGGGTGACAAGGTCTGGCTGGACTCGTCGGACATCAACCTTGCCCGACCCTCCCGGAAACTCGGACACGCACAACTCGGTCCTTACAAGGTCGTCCGGAAGGTTGGCAAGGCAGCGTACCGGCTCCAGCTCCCTCCGGGCTTATCCTGTCTCCATCCCGTCTTCCCTGTGGTCAAACTCTTTCCCTTCGTTCCGGACCCCATCCCAGGTAGACGCCCTGTCGCTCCGCCCCCTCCGCAGCTTGTTGACGGAGAAGAAGAGCATGAGGTAGAAGAGGTCCGAAATAGCAGACGGTTCGGTCGGGTCCTGAAGTATCTGGTGCGCTGGCGAGGCTATGGTATTGAGCACGACTCCTGGGAGCCCGCGAGCAACCTCCAGCATGCTGCCTGGAAGGTCAAGGACTTCCATGATCGTCATCCGGACGCAGTGCGCTCACTCCGGACAAGTCCGACGAGTCCGACGACTCCCACACCGCTCCGGATGTGTAAGGGGACACTCCTATTTTCTCCTATTCCCCCTGTCTGCCCCCTTCCTCCTCGTTCCTTTCCCCTTTCCTTCATCCCCTTTCCTTTCCTTTTGTCCCCTTACCTTTCCGCTTCCCTTCCGTTCACTCCCTTCGCATCCGAGCCCCGTCCGGTGACTCCGAAGTCTTCCCGCACTTCGGACTCGCCTCGGACTCGCTCAGACGCTTCGGACTCGCTCGGACCCGTAGATACACTTCGGGGCTCATCCGGGCTACCTCTATCCTCCTTTCCCACTTCATTACTCCTTGTCCCCACTTCCCCCAGGTCGCTGGCACGACTCCTGTACATTCCCCTTCCACTTCATTATCACATGCCCCCTCGTACCTTGTGATATTCGTTCGTACCTGTGGCTGGTGTACTGTACAGTTACCCTTCATTCCTCCCATGCTACTACAGTATATACTTCGCTTCCTAGCATGGAGAATCCCCATCCTGTTCTCTTTGGATTCTCCCTCTGCTAGGTGAGCAGCTCTCTCATGTATTGTAGTTAGTCTTATTCATTTCTTTGGATTCTCCCTCTGCTAGGCTTGCACTGTGCGGCTATCTTGAGGTTGCCCTTACAGGATGACTCCTACAGTGCTGGACCAGTCCTGGGAGCGTTGGCGCAGTCGGAAGGCTCCGGGCTCTGTGCAGTCGTACTTTGACATCTTCTCGCAGCAGTCCGGAGTTTCGGGGTTAGTGAATTCGTGGCGTGGCAGGCAGGAATCTTCGCGTCGGGTCGCCGCAACCTTGAAGGGGGGGTGATGTAAGGGGACACTCCTATTTTCTCTCCTTTCCTTCATCCCATGGACTCTTACCTACATTCCCTTCGTTCCCTTTCATTCCTTTTCGCTCCCTTTCCTTTCCACTTCCTTTCCACCCACTCCTTTCGCATCCCAGCCGCGTCCGGTGACTCCGGAGTCTTCCCGGACTTCGGACACTTCGGACTCGCTCGGACTCGTCTATACTCTTTGGGGCTCGCTCGGACTCGTCTATACTCTTCGGGGCTCGTCCGGGTTACCTCTATCCTCTTCCCCCACTTCATTACTCTTCGCCCTTACTTCCCCAAGTCGCTGGCACGACTCCTGTGCATTTACCCTCCACTTCATTATCACATGTTTCCTTGTACCTTGTGATATTCGCTCGGACCTGTGGCTGGTGTACTGTACAGTTATCCTGCATTCCTCTCACGCTACTACAGTATATACTTCGCTTCCTAGCATGGAGAATCCTTATCCTGTTCTCTTTGGATTCTCCCTCTGCTAGGCCTGCGCTGTCGGCCATCTTGAGGTTGCCCTTACAGCGCCCTCCTAGCCCTGCGGTGTCCCGATTTCAGAGAGAGCAAGGTGAGAGGCGGGCTCCGCAGAGGAGCCCGCAGCGAAGACTTAGAAGGACAAGTGACGGAGAAGGAACTAAGATTCAGAGTAGAGAATACATGTCTACTAATGCTACTATAAATACTAACTAACACATGTATGTAGTGAGGCTAGTATGTAAGTACACATGTACATGAAACATGTAACAGATGAATTCCAGTGCTGCGCACCATGCATAGACCGTGAGGGCGGAGCCTGAGGGGCTCCGAGGGTCCCAGTATCCGAAAAGGGGCGTAGGGGGGACCCCTAAGGGGGCGTGAGGACTGGTATATGACAACTGGGGAACACGCAGCGTCCGCGCGTTCACGAAACAGCAATGAGTCCGGTCGTAATAACTACAGTGTGCTCGAATATGTACTTAGTCCGTAATCTGAGAAGTCCGCGTGGCCGCGTGTATGCGCGGCCCGAGCCCATAGTCGGGAACGCATGTGGATGCGCCCCTAGTAGCCCCTAAGGGGTTCCTTGGATGCGCCTATAACATTGGATCCATGTATGCATTTAGTTTATTAACATCACCCTAACATTTGAGGCGATAAGATTGGCATGGAAGTCGAGCATTTGTGAATGCTGCCTGCAAAATTGCCCACACCGAGTTTCTCACATATGTTTGCACACTCTGAATGCTGAGAGAGAAAAGGCTTCTCTTTGCTGGTAACAGCGGGGTGTGGACACTGCTAAGACTAACTAGAGGAACTGGTTGGAGGCAGTTGGGGAATGCCGGAGAACATTGCAGAATAGAGGACAAGAGATATCAAAGGCACAAGGCTCATCGCCCATCCAATCGTCGCACTTTGCTGGGCAGATGAGTTGTGCCATAGTTTTGGCTGAGGCCCAATCAGGCATTGAATGAAAGTGATCACCCTTATACGCGCCAGATTTTTCCCATGTAACTTTTACCAACGACAGCCAAACTCTATTATCGTAATGCCAGCAAGAGGAGAATAGCAGGTGTGAGCGGCACTAACTGTGTAGCAACCAGACCGCTCGTCAACCCACACCTATAACAATTCATCTTCTTAAATGCCCGAAGATCCTGGACGGACGAATATATCGGAACGGCGGACCCTGTACAATCGCTTCCTCTATTTGCACCGTGCAGCGAAGGGGAGTTGGTATAGCATGCAGTTACTGGAGCTCGTGAGGAAACTCGGTATTTCATTACTGTAGGCGGGTAGGGGCGTGTACACTCTCCACCCGAGAACGGCTGGGATACACAGTCGCCTCTGTAGTTGGTCCTTCACAGTATAATGAGGCCCAGATAGCTGAAGCCTTGGGTGGGGGTGGGCGACGCTAACAGTTCATAAGCATGGTATTCGCGGTATTAGAAAATTCGTAATTTTTACTTCAATCAAGTCCCTGGCCTCTGTGTGACCATTCCTCGGAACCAGCACCAGTTCCCCTGATGCAGCATGGCCTATGATCATGATAGATTTAGCCATATCTGATCAGTGTCTCAAGAAACGTCGCAAAGTGATGATTCCCGAGATCTCGGGAGAGAAAGCGAGAAGGAGGGGCCTTCTGCGCTGAGCCGCGTTTCCAGTAGTTGTCGCCGGGTGGTTAGCAGCACATAGGACATGTACTGGCCATCCCCCATGTTACGGTCGGCTAGAGCAAGATACATGTCAAGTTCCAGGACTATGGGCCACCGAGTTGCATAAAAGGCGTCGCTCAGAGTCATAGCACCGGTTTGTTCGTCTTTCTCGTTTCGTTGGAGTTGGGTCATCCCGCCTTTTCGTGGTCAAGGTCGCGCACCGCGCTCTGATATACACACCTGGGTTTCTTGTCGTTACCGTAGGGGCAGAGTTCCGGGCAAGTCTACGGAGGAAATATAAGGAAGACAAAGGCCCGCCAGGTTGATGCCGTTGGCATCGACGCCGACGCGCGAATGATGTTGAAGTCGGGGCAGCTGTAGAAGCAGCACGTGACTATTCACTTTGTTAATGAGCGCTATCCCACGCTTGACTCAATGCCACCACCACGTTCGCGCGTCGCGGCCTTGGTGGATTTACATCAAACGACAAATACTGCTTGATGAGATGACCAACGATACGGCACCTGCTATCATCGTACCTCGAACTTCCTCTGATATCGCCGATGACAAAGACGTCTCCGCATCTTGTGTGTTAGTCTGACCTCTGGATGATATGCCTCCTTGCTTTTCTGTAACCATCAAGCCCGGCGCGGTGGGACAGTCAATGTGATGCCTTATCGCGTACTTGTGATATATCTACCTCCTTTCGACCCACTCGCTCTCTGCGACGTTAATCTCCTCTTCTCGCGATCGAATGGCTCAGATATCGAATCTTTGGTTTGAATGATGCCGGGCGCCCGGTGGGACTGGCGTGATGGTGAGATTGCTTGGACGTTTGGGTATGTAATTCTTCCGCCCTACAATCGGTATCAAAGATAATAACAACCGGGTTCCAAGGCATATGGCTCGTACCAAATATAGACCTGCGTGGGGTGAATTTTGGTGAGAAGGAGAAAGTAGTGGATCCGTGGTATGTGGATCAAATCAACCTTACGTGACTTAGCAAACCAGCTCATTCATACATCTCGTCATCTGGTGCATTCGCTGTTTGTTGACCCGCATGGCAAGGATTGGACCCCATCCATCATTTTCCCATGATGATGATGATTCACCGAAAGAATACAAGAAAAGACACTCGTCCGGACACAGTCATGATTGTCGTGGAACCCAGGGAAAACATCACCATTTTTGATATTCTAGTATGACCAATTGCAATAAGGTGAATATGAGAGATAGCATACAATACAATTCTAAATAGCTATAGTGGAAGTGAGTAGTTTTATCCCGCAAGACTATGAGAACCGTCACGATGATGATGGTGATCGCCGAGGCTCGTCACTGCGACGCTAAATCTTCTTGCCTTCGTTTCTTTGATACTCTCGTGGAGAGAAAAGGGAGCGAGTGGATGATGAGACTCTTTGAAGACATTGGGCGACGGCCTCATGTTTTCATCCAGGATATCTGGATGGCGAAATATAGACGCCGCGACAGCTGAATCATAATAGTCGAAAGGACTATCTTCGGCCGGTAGGGGAGAAACCACGCGGCCACCAATATAGTGGTCCAAGTCCGAGGTGAGGACTGAGCCTGGCGGACGCCTTCCTTGCTGTCTAGCACCAGTAACTGAGGCCAAGCTCATCCCCGTGAGCTCAGGGCCAAGAGAACACCCACTCCGACTCATGGGCTTGGGGTGCTTGAAGGGACAGCGTGAGGCATCCTGGCAGGCAGGCCACCATGCGCACGGAGTATATTTCATATCTAAATGAGTCAACCGTCAGTCTAACAGAAGGGACGTATTCGTATCTTGACACCACGTACAAGCTTGGATATCTCTGGGATGTAGATGCGGGCAGTTGGGGTCGTGGCAGTTCCCTCGCACATACGCCCAACAATGAGCCCGAGCCCTATCGACGGCGAAGCTGACCACAGAGCTGCGGCTTGACACACGAACATCTTCTGCTGGAAGGCTAAGGTCATGTATACTATCCACGCCTGTCAGATTGATTCCAGCAAACAATGAGGGTAGAGTACATACAAGTGGCATTGGCCAGCAAGCGGGCACCAGCCACCTCGGCTGATAAAGAAGCGACAGGGGACCGTCACCCATGCAATCGGCTCATACACAAGATCGGTACCCAGGTTCGGCTGCTGGAGTAAACGATCGCGAGCCACTTTCCCTTCGTTGGAAGGCGTCCTCGACGTCTCGCTTACGCGGCTATCCGAAGGATGTAAAAACTTGCAGGTTTCACCATAGGTACAATGGCCTCGAAGAAATTGTCGGCAATTGATGGGGATGATGCGTCCAGCGGGTCCGCGCGCAGTAGTCGTTCTGATCGAAGACATTTTTACGATTCGCAGTCAAGGCTTGGTTAAGGCGGGGGAATTCTGTTTTGGGGAATGTGGATATTCACTGATAGCTTCAAAGAAAGACCGTCGACGCGAGCGACCTCCATTTATACCCATTTTTATTGCCAACGCTGGCCACCATGGCCACCAGTGGTGGCCAATGGCTCAAAGCTGGTGGTCATGTGGTCGGGACTCAATCAAAGGAAAGGGGACGGCCACAACGAATAGTCCAATACCCGCAGAATTGGGTCCTTAGAAGGCCGTGGTTGCAAGATGCCACGATTTTGACGACGGTACGGTACGGCAATTGACAAGTGGGTGCGGGGGACCTACTACGTTGTATCCGTTCTTGGATGTGGTGCAGTGGCGCGGAGTTCGAAGCGCCCGGGTTCCAAAATTGGTGTTGCCGAATTCCCGCCACCGCCACTGCGACACGTTGCTGTGGCGAACCCGACGTCCACGCATGGATTCGACCAGGTCCGGTGGAGTTGGACGTCTCTGCTGAAACAGCCCGAGAGAACCTGGCCATCGTTTGGTCTTGTACGTGGAAACTAGAATAATCGGGTCCTTGGGGGTATCACTGGATCCCATCAGAATGCCGGGGAATTGGAGAATTGGCGGCATCCCATGGCATTGCACAGCGAGTGGAAGATGAGCGGAGTCCGCAGTAATCGTGTATTGCATGAGACTCCGCCTGCGTAAGTGGATTTGTCAGAGCGATAAAGTTGTACTGCATCAGCTCGATCAGACCTTGATGTGAGTTTGGATAGATGAAGGAGGGGTGGCGCGGAGGCAGGAGCTGGTCGTTAGGTTCAGTTGATTGCTGATAGACATCACAGCTACAAGATACTTCTTCAAGAACACCCTCGATCGTGCAGCAGGTCGACTTGAAGATCAAGGAGGCTAACATTCACTTGGAACACTCTGACGCTGACGAGCGGGCTTTATGAGTTTCCATGAAACTTAATTGACAAGGCCGCTCGTCGAATGTCCTAACAATAGACGCAATTCATCAGTCAAGCTCAAGGTTTGTAATTAAAACACCTAGGAGGACAGATGCGTATGGTATCCGCGTCGATATTACATTACGTTCCTACTGCCCAAGATATTGTAGTTAAGGTATATTCTAATAAGGATATCGAGTTAAAACAAAAAGGAGAGCGTAGAACAACAGAGATTACGAGGGAAAGCCGTGCGTAGATACAATGCAAATCATGATGGTCGTCGCGCAAATATAGCAAGGAGAGATAAACATGTGTCATTATGAAGGCATAGGCATGTTGGCAGCTTGAAGTGCAGCGACATTGCTGAGTACTTCGAAGCCTGGCATCATATGGTGCACCCGTTTCCTGGGCGGCAAAGCGGTAATGTCCTTAATAGAGATGTCAAAAGCTGTTTCAAAGCCATCAAAAAGGCGGCTGGCTTACTTCGCAAGCATATTGTCCATCTAAGATTCCAAGAAGAAAGAAAACAGAGATTTCAGTACGAGTGCACGAACTGGCGGATCAAACCATCTCACCTGGAAACTGATTGCCACGGTCCCAACTGCGTGAGTGCTTGCGGCTAGCTTTGGCAGATGGATCCTGGAAATAGTCGAATGGGGTTAGCGATAAGAACTACGGCGTGGGGTTGAGGGCTTACTTCGATATATGCCGCTTCATTGGCATAAGCGTTTTGTTGTGGGTCGCTTTCCGGCCAGCTCACCGGCCGTGGCCGTGAGGTCGTTGAATCTGCAGATGACGGCCTAGGTTCCTGGGTAATCGATTAGGAGGGAATGAATGGCTGCTTGATGCGGCGAAGACATACATCTACTTTGCTGTATCGGGGTGGACTTCGCCCATCCTCATCATCAGAGGCAGACGAATGCCTGGATCTGGACGTTGAGTGATGGCCTTGCTGCTGGGTGCGCACAAGTAGGGCGGCCACTGCCAAGAAGACATGAGAACGAATCAAAAGAGCGGCATCACCGGACATACTTATGTCGTCGCGTCGCTTTTCTGCAGAGACGACTGCTTGACGTGCTTGTCGCTCAACATCGAGACAGGCAGTGTATCTGAGGAAAGCGTCTTGTGTGTCCTTTGATGATCGAGTCAACGAAGCTCGAGCTGCCTGCAGGACTTGTTCTGGATGGACAGTTGATGAACATGTGCATGTCGAACGGACGGGAAATTGACATGTACGTACTGGAGGTGCTGGCCTCTTGTGTCAGTGTGTCTACGCCGAGTAATGATGGGGATTTGGATCCTCGAGGTGAGGAATGGGGGACATGGGAACTGGAGGCTTCTGAAGCGCATTCCACTATACAGCACCCAATCAACACGGTTGCTATACAATCACATGAAACAGGCCACTCACTTGGTCCAGATGAACGGTACTTTTGTGGGGGTGGCACGAAGGCAGATTCGGGCTCGGGGGACATGGAATCGACAGAACTTGCACGTATCTGGGTGGGTCGTTCACCATTACGGAGGCGAGGGTTGTGAGGGACTCCGGCTTTGTGGCGTTCGATGAATCCTCGCAGAAATGATAACTCGACATCGTCGGGCATGACATACGGAGGGCCTTGAATGTCGCCTTTCTGCATGAGCAGTTCGAGATGGGACATGGTCTTGTCTTTCAGCTGCTGAAGCCACTCGTGGAGCTCCATGTGATCCTGATCAGCGCGGGCATCGTAATCCTGGCGTCTCCGTGCCTTGCGCCAGTAGGTTTTTGTGAGTTTGAGGGCGCGATTGACCTCGTTGTCGAGGGTTCTGTACCATTCGCTTGCCTGACGGTTGAGTCGCACTGCGAGCACGCCAGGCTGGACACGGAGCTGCAGCTGGCAGCGTCCGTCGCGGTCCGGAGAACCAAGGACACCTTTCTGGCCTTGATTGCCACGAGTCGCGCCACGAGAAACGTTGCCCAATTCCGGCCAAGGGAGGTCATCCTGGGCAGACAATGTCATGATGGTGGTGAAGAGAAGAGGAGGAGTTGGGTAAGGGTCAGAAGCGAATCAGTGGGGAGGGCGGATGAGGATATGAGACTTTATGCATCGGGTTTTTAAGGTGGAGGAGTGTGCGCACGGGCACTGCCTGATGGGTTTTCTAATTTGAATCATCGAGCTGGTCAACATGTCGCCAACATGGTTTCAATTGCACATGTTTGCTTTTCTCCCGTTGCCTTCTCGAAGCGACAACTCCGGGCGGTTTTACTCACACATCTCAGAGTATCAGTGGGTCGCTTCCCACACATTTCTCGACTTGTGAATTTGACATTGCTCCATGCATTGGCTCGGTGTCACGTAGTATAATTATCAGCCATACGACTCCAGATGGCAGCCGGATCAGATGCCAGCCCGTTAGATCTCTCAGACAAAGGCGCACAGCTCCCGCCCGTCCCCCCGTAGGACCGCAAACAAATTTGAGCGATTCCTAGGGAACCAACCCCCTCCCCAACTTCATGTAGCAAAGCTGACTCCTTGCGCCAAGGGAGCGGCGTCGGAGAAATTGACTGCATTAAACGACAAATTAAGATTGTTGGCAAGAACACGGTGAGAAACATATCTCTTACTTGTGCAGGCGCTCCAGCGTACGTATTCTTTCCATGCATCACCGCCAGACTCACGCCCCCTGCCAGCAGAAGTTAGGGAACCATCAGTCAATCGGAAGTCACTAATGCGTTTACTCACCATCCAGTGCTCTGTAGAAGCAAGTTTGATCAAAGACGTGATTGATTAGCTTGGAATAAAAATATGAACCAGGTTGCAGGAACAGACAACTGACCTTGTTGCCTCCAAACGCTGCACCGATCTCGGCGCCACTGGTACCCACATTTACCTAGGTTGCCTATTTCGTTAGCGAGATAACACGGAGTTAAAACATAATTTCCAGCACATTGACAATTCCAGCGTCAGATCCCGAGGGTCCGATCCACTTCCCCACATTTCTCAAGTCGCGTGTCCAAATGCTACTTGAGAGTCCCTGTTACCACGATCAATTTTGATCAGTCGTTTCATCGCATGTCACAGAGAGAGGAATAAAGTACTTGTGGCACTGCATTGTTCCACCCGATGGCCTCCTCGAGATCATCAAATACAGCTGCGTTCAGAATCGGTGCAAACGTCTCCGTACTCCAGATTTGATCGGTTGGATTAGCAGACTTGGGTATCGCTATGGTCGGTTGGACGAAGTTTCCTGCGTCAAGCGGAGACTGCTCATAGCTCTTGCCACCGGTCACGATTTCGGCATCAATCTCTTTGAGGTGTTTGATAGCGTTGTGGTATATGCCAACTGCATCTTTCGTGTGCATGGGCCCCAAGAGAGTAGCAGAGTCGAGGGGATCACCCGGCACAACCGAAGCATAGAGTTTCTTGAGACGCCCCATGAATTCATCCGCAATTTGGCGGTGAAGGTAGAGCCGTCGTGTCGACGTACATCTCTGTCCAGCAGTGCCGACTGCGCCAAAGAAGACGGCAGGGACCGCAAGGTTGAGGTCGGCATCCGGCATTATGACGGACGCTGAATAATAAAACATGAATATCCCCGACATCAAAACGCAGATGCGAACCGACCATTGTTGCCACCCAACTCAAGAATGACCTTGCCAAACCTTGACATTACGGTCTTCCCGACAATTCTGCCAACGTGCTCACTTCCGGTGAACGACACTAGTCGAAAATCCTCGATAAGCATTAAATTGACGGCGTTTCTGTGGGATTTAAATTTACCCAGGTCAACGTCTTTGCTCTCTACTACAGCCGACCCGACGTCCTTTCCACCCGTTACAAGCCCGGCGACTGCACCAGGTATGCCATTCCGCTCCAGCACTCCCGAAACAATCCTTGTGACGGCAATGGAGCACAATGGTGTGGTGGGAGACGGTTTCCAAATCGTAGCGTTCCCAGCCGCCATTGAAAGTGCCAAATTCCTTGAATCGTCGGCTATCAGATTTGCACAGATGTACCACATGTGAGGAAACACTAACCAGCCATAAACCGCCACCGGGAAGTTGAAGGCCGACAGAACAGCGACAACGCCCAAAGGGTTAGGCACTAGAAATGCGTCAGTAATGGAGTCGAGCTGTTGGTGAGAGAATAAACCTTCTAAAATGGAGTGCCCCGGTCGTTCCGAGGCGACCACTCTGCCATTCATCATTCTAGACAAACCCACGGCATAGTCGCACTACCATCGAAGACATCAGAAGACGTTAGAAAGCGGGGATCGGACACCCTTACAATGTCAACAAACTCCTGGACTTCGCCTACTCCTTCCGTCCTTATCTTCCCCATCTCGAGAGATACAAGTGCACCTAGTTCTTCTCGCTGATGGGAGTATTAGTTCTGATCCCAATCCTAAAACCGTACTGTTGGGTACCTTAGCTCCTAAAGCTTCGCGAATCTGGCGCAACAGCTCTCCCCTGCGGGGAGCGGGGATGTTTCGGAAGAAGACATACGCCTCTCTCGTCTTCTCAAGGGCCTCGTGCAATTCTTGAGGCGTAGCCTATACCATTTCAGATTCATAGATTTACCAAAGGCTTAAACCCAGTAGCACTCACTGTCTTTACTCGAGCCAGAACTTCACCAGTAGTCGGGCAGACACTCTGCATCAGTTCACCCGACCCTCCCCATTTTCCGTCATAAACTCCCGACACCTCTGTTGTGGATGAAATTCCAAGCGAAGTCAAGATATCCGACGCTCGAGTAGAGAGCCCACGGCCAACGGGTCGCGCGCCCCTCAGAGCAAGGACTGTGTGACGTGCAAGAATCATCTAAGCGGTGTACAAGGTTCTGTTCAACAGTAACGCGTTGCACGAAATATTCTGCCTTCAAGCGTCGGTGTACTGTGATTCTTTCAACCTTGGTCCGAGCGAAGGATCCGCTCCGGGCACCACGTGCGAGAAAGCGTGATTAGATTAGATAATACGCACATGCTATGCAGAAGGCCGAGAAGAAGTAAGATTGACATCTTACTATCTAGTGGTAAGTGAGCTCTAACCTCACTCCGACGGCCGTTGTGGAAATAATGATGAACGTGTTTCACCTGCGCATCTTACTTGGTAGAATACTTCTCACTGACAAGCCGTGTGTCTGAGACATCGACGAACGAATGGCTTGGGTCCACGCGAGCGGCTAGCGAAATGGAGTTATGGAAGTATCCCCCAGATTCTGCCATCAATGTCCTTCACAACATTGCAAACTTTTCTGCTATTTTAATCAACAAATCTTCATGCTTTTGCCAGCGGTATCGTGTGGGACCTGAGGGTGGCCATATTGTCACTGCCCAATGCGGACTTGCTCGGATATGACATTCAGTCAAGCGAAGCGAGTGACATGGGATCTCTGTGAGTTGCGCGCAGTGCACAGATAACGAAATATCTTGGGGATATGAAAATTAAGAACGATTGCCGCCGTTTTTTGGTTACAGCGTGGCCCCCTGAGCATAATACGAGGTACCAGGTCCTCCTAGGACTCACACACTGCCATTTATCTTTGTTGTCAACGCTTCATGCAATTCGTCTCTTCCGCAACATACCACTGCGACTCCTGATGCGTGAGCACTGTCGTTTGGCTACCTTAACGTCACAGTCAATCCTGCCTTGCATATGTCGTAGGGAAGGTAGTTAATTGTCGGCGAGATCAATGGTTACAAGGAGCAAACCAAAACGACGTTTCAAGCGTCTAAATTTAACTATGAACAAGTCGCTAGGAGAACACTGAGAGGCGAAGATTTCGAAAGTGACAAGCCTGGGTAGCTTGCTGTTTGGGCTCCAAGGAATGCTTGGTAGACTTTGTTCCGCCGCCTCAGGCGAGAGTCTGGTGTTACGGCGCATCAGGCATCAATAGATGGGGCGATGGCGTTCCACGGAGGATGTAAGCACTAGCAATCATTTTCGAACCCAGCGAAGGAGGACAAGAGGGCAACGTCGTTGTATCTAATGGGCTAGAGCTGACGACCCGATCGAGGACAAAACGTTGCGCCATCTATAATTCCGCAAAGAAAGCGCCCTCTACGTTTAGCTGATTGCGTCCAATCTTCTTTTTCACGATCAAGGGGTCCTTCTGTAGTCGTTTGCGTTTCTTGGGCGCAGAAGCGAACTCTTCGCCTGAGCTATGATCGCTATTTCCGTCTTCGTTACTAACCTTCTCATCCATAGGAGTATGGACCTCCGGTGACTCTTCTTCACGAGCATTCCCATCATCATCGCCCATAGGAGCGGACGTTCCCATCAACTCTTCGGCTTGCTTTCCGTCAATCTCAGCAAAGAATCGCCCGAGGTCGGTCAACTTTAGGGAATCGTCGTAGCCAATGCTACCCAGCCACCAATGCTCTGTAGGGGTGCCATGTGAGCGCTCGACTTCAGGGCCGTCTGAATCGCCAGATGTTGTGCTGAGCCCTGATCGCGCGGGCACTGAGTCTCCGAGTGGCTGACCACCGCCTCTCCCTAATGCCATTTTTTCCACTGGAAAGTCCCCATGATCCGCAACAACTCCCAGTAATTTGGTAGGAAGAATCTCAACTGCGCGTATAAATCCATCAGATGAGCCCGTAAGAATAGCAGACCCCTTGTTATTCCGAAACGGAGCAGGGAGTGCAAGAAGGGTGTCCACAGACTGCGGGTGACTAGGTGTGAGGTGTCAATCGCTGCATGTTGTGTAAGTGGAGCGAGATGCGCTTGCCCTGGAACTCTGTCTACGCAGTCTCCCCATCCGGCACTACGATTGAAGATGGATAATATTCCAAGTTGTGTCCCAACTACGAATTTAGTTTCGCTAGTGAACATACTGAGTTAGTATTACGGAAAAGGGCGGTTTGTTGAAAAGGCGAGATTTGAACTCATATGGTAAATAGGTTATGACTAAATCAGCGTGCGGTTGCCTCAAGAGAGACTCATAAAACGAGTGCGAGAGTACCACAAGTATCCATAGAAGCATGATACGGGGGATTCGGAATTTTTGAGACGCACCCTATGATAGGAATGATAGATAGAAGTTCGTCCTCTTGATCCTCGGATTGCGCCACGGGTTTAGTTTGCTTTGAACGTACATCTATGACAGACAGTGTCCCATCACCGCTGTTGCAGTAACAACGCACGCGCCGAGTGGATCAGAACTAGGTGCGCCGAAATACAAGACCATACCTAGTCGTGACCAGCTGCTTCTTGCTATTGAGCCAAAGGAAATCTGTGATATAATCGAAGTGGTGATTATAAGACCTTATAGATTCATTTTTTCTTTGGTCCCAAATCTTCGAATGATGAGGCTCAGCATCCTGTCTGCTCTTCCGAGCAGTACGAAACTAACCTTGATGACGCCGTCATCATCGCCAGTGGCGAACAAATGGTCTGTTAGGACCTTGATACGGTTAATTGAGGCGCTAAAAGATAAGGTTGAGCTGCTTTCTATTATTTACAGTAGTAATGACAACCTACTTGTGGCTTCCGACTCTTTTGTCCGTCACTTGGCCTGATGTAGTATCAATCGCCCTGATCATATCATATATACAAGAAACTCAGAAAGGTTGTATTGCAGCACTAACGCTAAAGCCTTCCCCTTTCCACCGCACCATATTGTTCGGCCGTCGAGAGTAATGTCCAAACATCTGCAGGACTTTTTGAACGGTCGACTCGACCAAAGCTTTTTTGAGTTTCCGTAGTCATCGTAAGCATATGCGAGAACGCGACCTGATAGAAGACAAGTAAAGACTACAGCCTTTTCTGAGTGAAAAACAAGGTCAAAGGGATGGTCCGGCAAGGAAATGTCGAGTGACATTATGATTTTCTGAAGTTGGAATTAGTATGGGCGCTTGTATCTGGTGGTTGGAACCGGACTTTAAAATATTCAACCTTCTAAGTTCTCAGGGGTAAAGAATAATAGGGGCTGTGGAACCTGACTTGGTGCCGAAATCCATCAATCCAGTGGTGCACCACCTCCGCCGCGGCAATTAACTTCTCTTTGGGCATGTAAGTACCACCGCACAGTCCATCCTATGTGGCAAATCAGTGATCCCTGAGAATCGCTCAGAATGGTTGGCTTATTGATACAATGATAATCAACCATCGATGGCTTCTTCGAAGCATTATTTTAGTAAGTATGTTGACTATGTGATGTACGCGCGGGATCCAGGCACACGGAAGCCCACGGCCTGGTTCGAATGGGACCCACGCTATCACTGATGTTTCAAGTTGGAGGTGCCGGAGAGCAGAAATATCCCTTCATGACGCTGGGAGCTCAGAGTTGCAATCTTTTACCCACATGGAGGTTCTTCCAGGAGAGGCTGACGAGGAGGCGAAGCAGGTCATGATCGTATCATATGCTGTACAATTACATCAACGCATTGTGGACATACAGATAAAGTAGTGCAAATAGAGCTAGGGAAGTAAATGGCCAATATCAATAGTTAGTTAAGATAAAACAACATCATTGCGAACAGGACAACCGGTATTCAAAATAGCACAGGGAAACAGGGGATGAGAGCATCGCACGTAGGGAAGAGCTACTGGTCCGCCAACTCGTAATACGACCGAAACATGGATTCATTATTGAGCCCCGTCTCCCCGACCACCGAATGAACGTGGAGGAACAAGCGCGGATACCGTCGAGTGAAATAAGATAGGAAACCTTCCGGCATGGGTCCCAGGTGCCTCTTTACATTGTCAGGTAGGTCTTGGTAGTGATTTTTCTATTTCAAAAATATGGGTTAGTCGCGACCAAAGACAGCAACGAACTCGGAACCGACCTTGTTCCTCAGTGCCCGGAGCAAGTCTTGCACCGACTTGCCGTCGTATTTTCTAAACTTACCCAGGTTCTCGATGAAGAGCTTATCCAGTCGAGACAACCAGTCCAGCCCCACGACGCTGGATGCGTTGGTTTCCAGCGTAAGCAATGCTGGCTCCTTGGGATCACGACACATGATTTCGAATCTATCAGAAGCATCCTGGAGGAATGTGAGGCGGCGCCCTGGATCCCAGAAGAATGGGTGCAGAAGGCAAGTCGTTGTATCAGGCCTGACGCGGGTTTGATCAAGTTCACAACTTCGTATAATTAAATTCTCACCTGTTTTTAGCTTCAGGGTCGAGCATCTTCTCGATAAGGTCAATAGCTTCGGCGCCTTCTTCTCCAAACCGCTCAAGTCCTTCTAAGCATTTAGCATTCTTCATGATGTTGACTTCGCGTTCGAAGCGATCGCCATAAGGGTGTCCACCACTAGTGAGCGTATAGTAGTACAAACACCCTAATGCAAAGATGTCCACCGATTTGGTGAGTCGTGTCGGCTTCCCATGTGAGCTGGGTGTTGTTCCGCTATAGGAGGACGTCGGCGTTGCTACCGAGCCGCGAGAAGACATAGATTGATCATCTGTAGCAGACTCATCCAGTCTCACCTCGCCCCTCAGAATCTCTGGGGCACGCCAGCCAACAGTACCCGCCGCCATTGCCCCATGCGCAGTGGGAAGGAAGCTCGTCTGGTCCATATCCAGCTTTTTGCACAGTCCGAAATCCGAAATCAGCATCCGCCACTTCCCTCCTCGTACGCTCGAGGCCTGGCCTCCCTTGGCTGCGGAGACGAGGATATTCTGGGGTTTGATATCCCGATGAACCAGTTTCAGCGCATGCAGATGCCTGAGTCCACTGGTGATTTGTTTGAGCGCGCGTTTTGGATCGAAGGACACAGCAATTTCTTGCCATTGTTCTCGATCCGGGGCCTCTATGATATCGGCAAGAGAGGCGGGGCATAGCTCAAGGGCGATGTAGAGGAAGCCGCCGCTGGCTTCCTGATAGTAGTATCTGATGACGTTGGGATGGTCATCGGATTCCTGCAATATGGAGACTTCACGGGAAGCAAGAGTGACAAAATCGATGAGGAGGCGCTTCACAGCAACAGCACGTCCTTGCAGTGAACCGCGGAACACGACGGTACCGTGGGAGCCGAAACCTATCATTTGAGGTTCAAAGACAAAGACATCAGCACCCAACAGAAAGACTATATGGAAGAGCACCCACCAAGGACTGTGTCAGATACGGTAAGCGATGGGCCGCTAGAACTCTCCTTTCTTGCCCGTTCCATAACAATGCCAGACTGCGGTGCCTTCTCCTCTGCACCGTCCTGCTTGATGACTTCCTCCTTGGACGAATCAGACGCCGGCAGCACAACATTCACCTTTTTCTTCTTTCCACGTTTCCTACGTATGCCTTTCCGTCTGCCAGGTGTAGCGGGAGTCACGTCGCCGTCGTTGTCGTTGTCCATATCCCCATCGCCATCCTTGTCGCTCTCGTCTGCGTCATCTAACGTTATTTTGGGGTCTAGACGAGAGCCGTTCCCGTTCCCGTTCCCGTTTAGTTGGACAGCTGGATTGATGATAGGTTCTTTTGCAGGACCTGCATCAGAATGGGAAAGCTGTAGAGGTGATAATGTGGGTTCAAGATCCCGGGAGTTGGGGTGAGCAGTCACAAGGTTAGACGGGTCAGGTGCACTGGCTGAACCTGATGAGGGGGTCGAAGTACCACCCGAGATGGTGTCCGGGGTAACTTCCTGAAAGCGACCATGGTCCTTGGCTTTTCTCGAGTGTTCCCGCGGCCGTTTGCCTTTGACGTAACGCATCCACACACCTATCATACCGACCGCTCCTACCAAAATAGTGAATAAAAAGTCGGCATATCCCAGCCCAAAACCCAACCCCGCGCCCCCCGCACCGAAAATACCACGAGACGCCGCCGATGAGTTCAAGCCCTCGCGCGAAGGGACCCCTAGACCAAGGGGGCCGGCATTCCCGCTCCAGTACCTCCCAGAACGCCATATCCACCACGATCCCCCAGTCGCATTATTCCTAGGGGCCCCTCCGTGACTATCATCAGGGCCCGCACCTTCTATGAGCTCTACGTTGTGTGGGAGTTCATTTGGCGCGCCGGGCTGGGGTTCGACGCCGGGGACGCCGTCAAGAAGTCGCCTCGCGCGGTCCGTCGATCCACTCTCGAGTCTCCGTACACCCGTGAGACAAGAAGGATCCAGAACAAGCCTGCCTTGGTCAGAAGACGGGTCTGCGGCATAGCACCGCTGTCGCTCGCGATCCAGCTGTTCACGAAGCTTGCGGGCGCGGGTGATCGCGTCAACTTCAAGAGGGATCTCGTCATCAATTGCCGGCAAAGGTGGATCACTGACAGAAGGCGCATCCAGGTAGTAGCCATGTTCGGCACGGTTGCTGGTACCAAAAGCCACCAATGGGAAGCGGTCTGGACTCATAGCATAGAGGCTGCCAGACTCGCGGATAGCACCAACGAACGCAGAGTTGAGGTTGGGCAGGGCATCTAGAAGTGCTTGCGGTAGCCCGTCGCGTGAACTGCCAGCAGTCGAGGATGGAGAAGCAAAGTTATGGAAAGCTAGAACGTCGGCTAGACGAGGCCGTGGTTGCAGCAGAGCAAAAGCACTATCGGAGTCCTGACGCCGTAGTATGTCGAACACGGCTACGCTGCAGAAGGTGTAAGTCTTGTGGTGATGAGAGACACGACAACTTCCATACATAGGTTCGGTGAATTTATGCCCCCATCCCGCCGATCCAGCCTGCGTTTCCCCATCCTCTGCTTTCAAGCGAAGCGATATGATTTCCCCTCCAGGCATGCTTTGGATGTATCGGTCATCCTTTGGCCTTCTATACGATGCCTGCAATGCGTGGTCTTGGTTGTTGGGGCCATAGGTAGAGAATGTGAGCTTTTGGATGGGTTTTGGTCGGTGGTGGGGTGAAGACGGACTCGGGTGTGCATGAATGGAGATATGGTAGTCTGTCTCGAGATATACTTTATGCGTAAATCGTAATCAGCCGCGCTACGCACCTGTTCTGCCAATGAGGACCTCCGTAACCTGCGGCTGAGTGTTTCCAGCAGAATCCAAGTCCTCCAGTTCGTCCAAGTCTACTTCCGTCTCGCTCTGCTTCCACGGGTCTGGGTCCCACGGACACTCCCCGTCTATCTGCCTCACCCGACCCGTCTCGAGCTCCAGCGCCAGCAAGGAAGTCTCTTTCTTTCCGATGAAGAAACGTCGCTCCGACTCGCCGTGAAACGAGAACGGCGACATGTCAACGAGCTGCTGCATCGTGTATGGAAACTGTTGCAACGGCGCCGAGGGGGAGGGCAGCACGAATATTTCCCCGGACTGTGGTTCAATAACGTACATTTCCTGGTAGTAGTCCTCGTCTTGCTCCAGAGAATCGTTGGGATTTGCGGTGCGGATCAGAGGCGCCAGACTGGAGACAGTGGAATTGGAAGCAGGCTGCGAAGTCATCGACCAGACAGCCTGGCCGCTGGATCTATTGAAGGCATGGAATTTGCCATCGACGCCTGCGACGAGCACAATGTCCAGCAGGTCGAACTGATCGTGTTCCGCAGCTCTGGCATCGGGGTTGGCTGTCGCAGCGCGCGGCGGGTGAAAGTAGCCAGCGTGTGAGAAACGGGCCGTAGCTAGGGCATTATTGTCGGTATTTGCGTATGCCAGAGACGCATCAATGAGGGCCATTAACGATGGAGGAAGGAGGAAGGCCATCTCGACATCATCCACGGTACGTGGAGGAGTATGGATCTTGTGTTGGACTTTGAATTTCGAATTTCGAGAGCGCGCTGGACCTCAGGGTTTGTTTACTGTTGCTTGGTTCGGATGACAATGGCTTGCTTCCAACCCCACGTCACGGTTGCGACATTAAATTCGGACTTCTACTCAACTTCTACTTCTATTTTTCCATCCAGTAAGCGCAGATCTTGCCAGGCTGGGACTGTTGTAGCGCTGAGCGCTGAGCGTCGGGGCGCTGTGGTCAAAATTGGCGCAAAACTAATTGAAGGGCAGAATGATGACTGTCTTTCATGGCGGGCGACGCCGCGACAGGTGTTCAAAATTCCGACAATGGCACCTGAGTGCTGCGGAGAACGCCGCTGAAAGCACAATACGACATATGTCGAATTCTGTTGCTGTCCAGACACGATGGGGACTTGTAAAATCGGCATAGTTGACTTACCAGACTCACCAAATTGGTGCTTCTTCGGCTTGCCTTTACCAAATGGTCAATCTATATGGCTTACCACCATCAGTTAAATACCCTGAGAGTGCTGTGAGTGTTCAAATTCCGAGTCGATAGGCGTGTGATCTGATTTTTGGAACTTTGGGATAGGCTCGCAGTCAGTTGATGCTAATCTATCTCTACTTCGTTGTAGGCCGCAAATGTTCGAGCTCCGGGTGACCGTTCCTTTACCTGGAAACTTGCTCCAACAAATACTGTGCTAGTCACGGTCTCCTCGCCACCCTATTCCCGGATTTCTTCCTCCATCGAACTGGCTGGTAAGCCCACACGTGACCAGCTGCATCGCATTTGTCCTTCAACTAGTTATAGGTTTATGTTATAGAACTCTCTGGGTTGCCTCCCCATCCCTCTTCGCCCTGATGTCAACTTCAGGACAACAGATCTTCATCAGGGCTGTTGATCAGTACTATCAACTCAGTCTCCATTCCCGTCTCGGGATTTGATCTGACGAGGGGAACTAGGTCAGCGATATTCGGAAGTCATCAGAATGTCCTAGATCCAGGAAGAACACCGGCGTCATCCGGACATACTTATCGTCACCCACGAGAACATAGGCTCGATTTCTACCTCCTATGGAGCTCAATCCTGCTTCTTCGCCTAGTTTTGAACAATGTCGATGCGAAACCCTGAGCCTGCAACGGGGAACATAACACTGAACACCAGGCGTGAGGACTAACCGTCACATGGAGTCACAATAGGCTCCCGGGTCAAAGGGTGATAAATACCTTGAGGCACCCTCGCTCATCATATAATCCACAATGCTACAAGACTTTGTTTTCGTTGCTCTCGCTTTTCTTCTGGCCCTCACAGGTTACTATAGGTGGGGTAAACCCAGTTTGCCTGTCCCGCCGGGACCAAAGGGGTACCCCATTATCGGAAACCTACTCGACGTGCCCTCAGAACAACTATGGGTCAAATTTCTCGAGTGGTCTAAGGAGTACAGTACGTGACGATTGAATACACGAGAAGTCATCTAATGCATCAGTGTAGAGTCCGACATTATTTACTTCCGTGTTTTTGGCAGCTCGACCATTGTTCTCAACTCATTGAAAGCGGCTAACGACCTCTTGTCTGTCAGATCCATGCTGTACTCGGATAGGTAAGTTGGCACGCGGGATCTTCACATATACCCGCTCATGTTCTTCAAAGGCCGATCAGAACCATGGTCGACGAACTGTAGGAAACTAACTTGATATTACGTTCAATCGAGTATCTGATTTGGATTCAAAGCCTAGGCTGGGGTTCGCTCATCAGCAACCTTACGTATGGTCATGCTTGGCGTATTCGTCGTCGTGCATTCTGGCAAGAATTCAATCCAGCCCGCTCTGTCAATCATCGCCCCAGGCAGTTGTGGTATTCTCACGATCTCCTTCGACGATTACTGAAGGACCCTGATAACTTCCTCCATCATATCCACTAGTAAGCATTACACCCTACTTGATCGATTTACGGCTCAACGTCAACGTTCAAAGCTCGCTCGCTGCAAGTATCATCTCGGCTACGTATGGGTTGGACGTCCTACCCGAAAACGATCCTAACATCGAACGCGCGGAAAAAGCGCTGGACAACTTCAAGCATGCCGCAATTGCAGGCCTCTATCTCGTTGATGTACTGCCCTTTCTGAAATATGTGCCGAGCTGGATGCCTGGAGCTGGCTTCAAGAGGTTTGCGGAGAAGTCACGGCCGGATACGATGGATATGCTGAATGCACCGTTCGTTGAAGGTTGTAATCGTATAGTGAGTGGTTGTATAAAGGAATTGGTATTTGGCACTCTGATGGAATTTCAAGCGGGAGGGAAAGAATGAACCGAGCTTGTTGTCTCGAAGCCTCGCGAAAGGAGGACACAGTATCGAAGACCATCCTGACGCAAAATTGATCAAGGACGTAACAGGGGTCGCCTATGTAGGTGAGTAATTTCGGAGTGGTACGTCGGTCTTGCTGCTTACAATCAGGATGTCGACCAGGTGGCGCCGAGACGACCAAGGCAGCGCTCTCGACTTTCATTGCGGCGATGTTGCTCTACCCGGAGGTGCAAAAGAAGGCTCAACAGGAAGTCGATTCGTTCAATCGCTCTCGGCTCCCTTTGTTTGAGGATTTACCTAATATGCCATACGTCCACGCCATCATGTTGGAAGTATTAAGGTTTGTTGACTTTGTTCATACTTCATTGTAAGTAAGTGATGAATGGTCGATATGTTCGTAGATGGCAATCTGTATTACCCCTAGGCAAGTCCATCGAGGTGCAGTTCCCTGATGCTGACTAGCCCTGCAGCTATCGCTCACCGACTTACAATGGTCGACGAGTATAAAGGGTATTATATACCTAAAGGATCTATCGTATTCGTGAACGTTTGGTACGTGTTTATTCCGCCTCAACGCCTGATGCAATGTTTTGACGTTGGGTACAATATGTCTCCACCCCAGGGCGCTTTTGAGAGACGAAGAGCATTACCCAGATCCTGATACATTCCGCCCAGAGAGATTTCTGAAAGATGGTAAAATCAACCCCAAGGTCGCTGACCCCATCCCCAATTTCGGGTTTGGACGAAGGCTCGTACTATCTCCCCTAAAGATGTCTGATGTCTTATTTCCTTTCAGGATATGCCCCGGCCGATTCTTTGCCATTGATTCCCTTTGGCTCAATATTGCCTCCATTCTCACTGTCTTTGATATCACCAAGGCAAAAGACGAAGAAGAGAGAGAGATCGAACCTGATATTCAATGGACTCCAAACTTTACACGGTATGTGATTGATGTTGGCCGGCTGGTGAATTTATTGAGCAAGGCTGATACTTATTCCTAGGCATATCATCCCCTTCAAATGTTCCATCACACCTCGCTCTTCGGAAGCAGGAAAGCTCATCCGTGATTCAGAACTCATTTAATGAACGGACGTGTAATCAAATCAAATGTAAATGAAAGATCTCGCCAGGAGTATCTATATCCACGACAAATTGATGGCTAGACAAAGACATTGATCCTTTGATAAGTCGTGCATCTATGGTGCATCAATTTGGATGCGCGCCCATGTACGTAGTCTCAGTCCTGCAAAGCCGTAATGATTTGATCATTTCTTGTCCCCTGCGCCGGCTGCAAACTCCTTGGGACATGGTTATAACACCCTGATCTGATGACTTGGATATTATCTAGACCTAAATATACACTGTCTTCTCTGTATCTAAGACATTCCTGGCCGCGCCTTGCCTCTCGAGGATCGATTCTCGCCATCTTTACGTCTTTGATATTTCGAACACTCAGGAGACTCCGATATGAGAATTATTGAGCCGCTCGTCGGGGTCAAGGCTGCCGGTAAGCCCTACTTATGAAGAACGCTGACATGGCTATCCAAACCAGAGACCGGTGGGGAGGGGTGTTTGGGGGTGCAGTGGTGAGGAGATACCAGGGGCCGAGGACTCGTACATAAATAAGTGTAAGTGTATTTACGACGGGCTAGAGACGAATGATATGCTACTGGAGTGTAGTAACAATGGGCACCGCACACTGGGTATAGGTCTGTGTGCCAGCGATAGCTCTCTAGAAGTCAATACCATGTCAGGATGGCCCTCCTCCCCTCCTCATTCATTGCCTTCATTGATGCGTCGCTTACCACTTCCACCCCTGAATCCCAAGTTGCCTTCAACGTCGAAATCTCGAAGCGCGCACGGGTGATCAGTCATATTTCTCTGCAGTTTCTCATACACAGTGCGCGCCACTGACAACCGGGTTGAGTGATGGTATACCAAGCGGCCTTCACGTTGAACTATCGAAAAATGGGCTAGCTAAATTTCTGCAGGAACTAGCAGGGTCTATCAAACTCAAGTGCTTACTATTCGACGTGGCAGGTGTCACTCAAGCACATTCCCATAGCCGCATGAAAGACAAGAGGGTGGAACAAGTAAGCCAATTACCCCGCCGACCGCCGTTGACTAGATGTTGGTAATAATGACTTTTGTCACCAGCCCTGTCAACTACTCTTATTGGCAATAAAATATATATGGACTTGACGCGAGACCGGTAGAAAGGCTTGACACTGACGAGACACTATCTCAGATTCAACGTTTTCACTTGACTAATAGCACCCCGCAGCTAACTTGGCAGCAATGCCTTACCTAGAGCATTGATTAAATGTCGACCGCCGTACCTAACACAGTTCTTTGCGCGTAATTCGATTGCCTTTGCTACTTGCAACCGTAGCGAGAAGCGATAACAGCCAACCTCTAACGTGATGACGGTCTCGTTCGCGTTCGCGTTGACTGCTCGGGATGCATGCACAGGCACGGAAGGTCGCGAAGATAAAGGTCGCAAGGAGACGGATGAAGTCAGGTCTGCAAGGCGCAGAAGATTTGCGATACGTTGAGTTACATCTTAAAACACGGATTATGTACCATGAGAATAAATGCAGACTGGAACTCATAGTCAAGGGAACCATTTCGAAGCTGCGACATAACTTAGGCCGATTTGAACACTGGAAGCTCTCCAATGCGAAGCTTGGTGGCCTGGATTCGCACTCAAGTCAGTGCGATACCGGCGCGATGATCGTGTTCGAGACTTACACCAAACGGCCACAATGTGATGGTTGTCTGCGCCCCGGTACATGTAGTGTTGGTAGGAGGAGGTGCAGCGAATGTATCTCCTCCGGTGCTCCAGTTAATTCGGCAAGCGGTGGCAGTGATAGTAAAAGGTGGCTGTCCAGCATCAAAGATCGGGGAAGGAAGTCTTCCCGACGCCGGAGCTTTGTTGGAGAATTTGAGTGTTGCTGGATCAATCGCGTATTGCCATGGTGCAGTGGCATCAAATTCTAGATCGACTGCCCGGCTTTCCTGAGCGTTGCGAGCAAGAACTTTCTGGCTACGCGCGATGTCATACGCGTAGTGAAGAGGCCCACGGTGCACGGCAATGGACCCATGAGGCCGGGACTCTGTTGTCAATAGATCTGAGTATAGAGGGTTGATAAATCGAGCGTAATCGACTACCTGTGGTGATCTGGGCTGGAAGGTTGAGAACGAATTTAGTGGTACCAGCAGTGACTTGAACAGCTAGAAGTCCGTTGGATGGAGAAACAGCTCGGGCGGCGGCTCCATTGATTGCGATGGTGCCCCCTACGACCCAGCTTGGGATACGGACGAAGTATGTGAATGCCGAAGTCGCAGTGATCGTGGTAGTTAATGTATCACTGACCACATATTCCAAATATCAGAACAAGACGACGGAGAAGACAAAGGGCGGCCTACCTGAATGGATACAATGTATCGACATTTACAGCCACCTTGTTACCTTTTGAAATTTCGTCAGATTCTTAGTTTACGGCCAAAATCTAGATCTACGAACCCGAAGCGAGGGTAGCGGTAGTGCTGAACGGGCCGAGATAGAGATGCACTAGAGACTTCTGGTCCGGAGTTGTTAAGAATGCGTTCGATACAAACTTTGGCCATCCTTGGGGATGGTTGACAGTGCAACAACTGACATCCTGCGGGTAAACCTCAACCGCCTTCTGAAGACGTCTGACACTTACGGGTAGTTAGGCTCCAGACCAAAGACATTAGAGTATGCGCTATCACCCGCGTCAGGAAGTCCATCATCGATATAGCAACACTACGTACCCATCATTAGGGAAGGGATTCCTATGCATTGCGGTTAGTTCGATCAGTATTTGAGGATGGAGTGCCACTTTACGGGTTCATGTTCTTGGCTGCTATCTGGTTCTGTTGCTGAAGGTATTGTCGGGTCCACATGTCTGTTTTATGGGAGTTTGTATTGTGGTTTTGCAGGAGTCTGTGAGACACTCACCACCAGTCAACGTCGCCGGCAGTGCATTGTAGGTTATGCGTTCTACCTAATAATTACCCGACCATCTTTGAGCAGATTGTTACAAGGAATCACATCGAGAAACTTACACGATCAGCGAACTTAGGGTCGCCGATTACTTGATATAAGTACGACCCTCTGTAGAGCAAATAGTCAGCCTGTCTTGACGACAAGAATCGAACAACATGGCTCACGAGAACATGGTTTCCTGGAAGCGAGCTAGGTGAGTGGTTCAATCCAGTCCGCTCGAAACTACTTACGACGACTAGGCAGAGTTCGGTTCTGCGACAATTCAGAAAAAAGGGACATACGTTCAGCAGATGATCTTACCCACGAACTGCTTCGAGGCCAGCGAGGTATTCGTCCGCCGCGTAGATTCCAGACGGGCGTCCATGGTACTGGAACAGCATATCCCAGCCCAAACTGGCGGCATCGAGGTCTATCGAGGTATTTAGTTAGACCCTACATCCGACGCATTATCTATATTGACGGACCACTTTGGTTATGAGTAAATCTGTAGGTAGCGGGCAACGCCTTCAAGCCCTCCGCCATGTTAACTCCGTGCCAAGTCAGCGGCAAATTGAAGGGGTTTGGAGTATGCTCCACTACATGTCAAAATCAGCCAACGCAACCGCGAAGGCTCCAGCTCTCCACGGACCTGCAGTTTTTGGGAAGTACTATGCAGATTATAAGCACCGGCACCTCATCGTGAACGAGGAAATTTAGGATACCTGTGCTGAGAAGACCTTTTCCCATGGGACCCCTGTCCACTTTAGTCGTTTCATAGTGTCGATCAGGAGGTCCTCCTTGCCATTCGGATGGAAATCATACAACCTAAGAGCAATAGTTAATGCTTCGACTACGTTAAGATACTCATTCCTACCATTGAAGTGCCATGACGAAGTCTTCCCAGCGAGTCGCAGCCCAATCGTCAACACCTTCCCCATTGTTCTTGAGCATCGTATTGGCCAATGGGACGAACTTGTGCAGAGCGTTGACAACGCGGTCCGTCAATGCAGGATTGTTCTCCACCATCTGGATGGCTCCAAAGAAAAATGGGTACCTGGAAGATTGGATATATCAATAAAGCGAAGGAGTAGCAGACATTGCCATTCATCTGACCTTCCCCAAAGGTACCTAGGCTTCGTAGTACCAACTTCAGGACCGAGCCAGCCTGTTGAGTCTTGGTGGTCAAGGACGTAGTCTAGGAAGGCTTGTGTCTTCTGATTGATTACAGTATGGTTAACCAAGATCGCATTTGGCACCATAGCATTCTGCAATAATGGGTCAGGATCTCGTCAAAAGGATGAAGAGCAGCAGTACTAACAAACCAATAACTGCCGGCTTTAGAGTGAGAACTATCAGCGTGATACTCCCGTGTGAGCTCGAGCGATCTCTGTACCTTCTTCCAAGCTGGAATACGCAGATGTGCCGCCTGTCCAGTCTGTCTGCGAGACGCTACGGGTCAAGAGTTAGTTATCGAAGAGATGTTGCGTTCTGCAAGCATACTAGTGATAGAATTCATGTTCATGGCCAGCGAGGCCGTTGATTTGCACATTGAGCTATTGCATGGGAGTTGGTGAACGTACTAAAGTGCTTCAGATTGAGGCACGCACTTGGTCCAATAGCCACCCCGATGGCCTGACGGTCCCGAGGGGCAGCGTCAGATACTTCTTTGGTGCAACTAATGATAACGACAGCGTGAGCACGCGATGCAAACAGCACGATACTCGCACACTTACGACCAGTCTGTGCAAGCGCACAAGCACCAAGAGCCACAGCAGCAACGATAATACGCTTACTGATCATATCCTTCGAGATCCTCTTCCAAGCAAAGGTTGCAAGATACGCTTGCTCTAAGCTGTCAAGTGCGTATGTTTTATACTTGTTATTCTGCTATTGATGTTATCGGCGGGCCGCCACCACATGTTGCAAGAACTCAAGAACCCTTGTGACAATCTTCACGCGCTCGGAAGAAGTGTGCAGTTGGCGTAAGGAAGCTGCAATTGAGTCAAGATACCGCCGACGGAATCTTCACCAAGTTGGAAATGTGAAACCGATGAGACGACGTCTAATTGAAATAGACATCGAGCAATTGACAGTGTACTCCAATATCTAGACTGTCTTTCGTCAAGTGGTGGGTGATCAGCTATACAAGTTCACCGACCCTTGCACACACCATATCACAGCCTATCGAGCCAAGCACCTCAAGTCGAACGTGAACCCACAAAGACATTCTGGCTTCTATCCTGATATTAATAGATCATTTATGGGTATGGATTGTAAACATTATCTGCAGAGTGTAACCACCTCTGGGTTACCAGTGTATCCACTCGCCATACATGTTCGGTCGTTCGCCTCGGATATAGCTCTCAAAGGTCCTCTTGAGAACAGCAGACCAGTCGAGGTCTCGCTTATCATCAGTTACACTGTCTTCGTCTTCTTTGTCCACTTCTGCTTCCCCTGCGTCTGTTGGAGAAGGGGGCGAGGAGGTGGTGAGTGCGTGGCGGGCGGCACGTTCGCCGGCGATGAAGCGCGGCCCCAGATCAGGCCAGTTGCGAGAAGGATCGAACGGTTTCCACCTGTTACATCACGGAGATCAGCAAAGCCGCATGGAATCAGTCCGGAGGATGAATGCTCACCAGAAGTTATGGAAGTGATACGAGTAAGCTCCTGCGATTCTCGATTAGTCGTAGTTGAATTAGTCCACATGATTACTCACCTCTGAAGAAGCCTTCGAAGCCCAGGGCTTGAGGGGCCGCGCTATTCTGCGGAGGCGTATCAAAGAGGTCTGCGAATCTATCCGAAGGTCAGCTTCTGTGCATAATCGAGGGCGCGGCAACATACTCGGTGAAATAAGGCTGTGGCGGGCGTTCGCGCTGGAAATATTCCGTATTCAACCACGCGGAATCAAACAGGGCATCAGGAAGCCTGAGCAGGAGCCCCTCGAGATGCGCGTCAGCCATATATTTCGTAACAGTCATGGGGTGGAAGTCCAGCCCGTTCTTCAGCGCAGTGCGGAAGAGGAACGTCCCGAGCGCGGAGTTCTTGTTCATGCGCAGGACCGCCGTGTTGTAGTTCTCCAGCCGCGACCACCGGTAGGCGAAAGCGCCCTTCCACCCCCAGAGCTCCTCCCAGTCGCGCAGGAAGATCGTGTCGGCGTCAAGGTAGATACCGCCGAAGCGGTGGCAAAGAACGAACCGCGCCATATCTGATAAGATCACAGATAGCCGATCGTATGACGACAGCGATTTAGATCCAGTGCGGTTGAGCATGTCATCCTCCTTAGTTGATGTTGAGTTCCCTCCGGCCCCAGATTCGACGGCCTTGATTTTCTCCTCTGGCACACTAATGACCTGACCGCCAGAGTTGAAGAGCGACCCGCTGAGTGCACGCCACTCGTCCTTTAATTCGGGCACACCGTCAAGTTGCTCGGTCGTATTCCACAGCTTGAACTGGATGATATCCTTAAACCTCGGGTGCAGGAACGGCGCCGCCCACGGGCTCGTTTTGAGTTGCTCATACATATCGTGCACAGCAGAAGGATTGGGCACCGACGCCGCGGGCCCAGGGTTGATCCATAACCAGAATTGCGGGCGGCAAACGCTGGGCCCGGTTTCGTTGGCTAGCAGGTGGATGCCGGCGTTCTGCGAGAACAGGTACGACATCAGCGCAAGATACGGCTTGTCGGTGAATGGCCCCGTCCAGAACATGTGAAACACCCGCGGGTTGTTGGGATCGCAGGCGTCGTTTTTGGCGGCTGGTGATGCGCTGGGGACCACAGCCTGGAGGGCGATGGAGGACTCCCATTCGGTGTTAGGTTTCTTGTTCAACCCCGCGTTCGGATCGCGTTCGCGCTGGACGTTAGGACTCGCTGGACGAGCTATAGGGATCGGCTGCTGGTCGAGATCCTCCGCCAGCTGCGCAACAGGGCCTTCTTGCTCAAGGAAAATATACTTCCAGTCGTCCATTTTACCTCGTCTAACCCGCCTTCCATTATCTAATCCACCTCCTAAGCGGAGCACTTCTAAACAGTCACGTACATACTAACCGACAGGTGAGCGAGCATCCTCCGCGGAAAAAATAACCACTCACCTTGCCCGTTGAGAAATCGCAGTGCTTCATTACTACATCCATGTCGGCAATACTGCCAGGTACTGGTCGCGGGGGGTAAGCAACGTCCGGCGGTTTGCTTTGAATGTCCAAGTACACTCGCTTGGGCCCGGTACCCAGCGTATCAATGTCGGTGTCCGCGGCCACGGCCGTCGTTGGTGGCCGGTAGCGTGACGGTGGAACGACGCGAAGTTTAGGGGGAATGGCTGGGTTGTGAGGCGGCTCCTTGAGCCCAATGTGCTTCGGGACTATACACCATGAATATACGAGTCCACGAATGTTGAAAAACACTCACTGCTTGCACGGCTAGGGTAGTGGCCGCTGGCTATCTCCCATTTCCATATTCTCTGCAGGTCCTGCCGCTGAAAAACTAACGTCGAGGGATCGCCGCTCTGCGAGGGCCACTGTTCCATCCACTCGCGCCCCTCGTACCGACGCGAGACAATGAAGTATACGCCGAATATCGACAGGGCGATAAAACACATCAGAAGCGGACCCCGCCGTCTTCCCAGACGACCTGCGCCGAGATGGGATAATTTGCCGGTGTTAGGGACCAAGATACGGAGGCGACGAGTGTGCACACCAGGTATGGCTAATGACACGGGTTTTGTCCATGGCGCCGAGTGCCTATGGTGTTTTTCTTGATTTCCGAACGAATGAGAGGGTAGGCCGTTGGTGAGATGCCGTTGCGAGCTGGCGAAAGCCATCGAGGAGGAAGCACACTGAAATTAAGCGCAGAAGACGTGGAAAATCATACAGCATGTGGCTGTGCCACTGTTTGAGGTTGATTGAACTGGTGGCGGGAACTTTGAATGGTCTCGTTGATGTTAAGTGTCGCTTGGACTATATCTTGATGGATGGAGAGAATTTATGTTGCGTTTCACCGAAACGTAGGGGATTACAAGAAATGCTGGTGTCGCATTTGTAGTACTATCCTCTAGTGAGTCACCTGATTCCCCCTGATCCCCCAATATTGTAGAGCTTCAGAGTTCAACAGTTCTGTTGTTCATCAGTTCGGCCGACATATTTATCAATGATGGCTGAACATCGCGCCAAAGTATACTTCCAAGACAAGTGAGCACCGGAGAGGAGATAGTCTTCTGGTCTGCGAGAAAGGATGTAGATCGTACAAGTCCGACGTTCATCCATGTAAATTGGGATGTAGGTCTTCTGGTGGTACCTCTGGCGGAGTGGCCGATTTAATGAATCGTGTATAGCTCCGAGACCAAGGGGATATGATATGCTGCAGCTACCAGCTGTGATGTTAAACACATTTATCAGTTCAACCCATATCCTCTCCGAGGCACATAGGAGCTCCCCTTTCTGACAACTGAGTCACGTGTAAGCTTGGCTGAGGCGTCTGGCCTTCACAACACCAAATAGGCGCAGATGATTGTAGGTGGCGCAAAGCGCAAAACGCGTTGTTTTCGACCACGACCCCCGACTATTCTCTCCACCCGTTGAATTTTCACGAAATGTTCAACCTCGTCCGAAGAATATCGCGATCTTTCATTCCACGTCCGGATCGCCCTTGGGAGGAAGACCGTGAGTCCCTGCATCCCACCCGTCGCCTTCATTTATGAACGACACGCGGTGCCCCCGATCGTGGATTAACGCGTGTTCTGGAATTAGCGACTTCGAATGCACCACAAATTGGCCGAAAGCGACGGTTAAGCACGACCGAGCTTGGCGATGGGCCGTCGGACGAAGAGCGGTTAACGAAGAGAGGTCGAGGGGCCCTCCCACCCGTCGCAGTCGAAACTACGACCGAAAATACCAGTCAGAACGATACGAGGGAGGCCTCACCGGTGTCACCTCCTCACGGAGCCACTACCGATCAGGAGGATGTGAAAGAGGTGACAGAGGGGGTTAAGGAGGTCGAGCTTGAGGATAAGAAGGAAGTCGGACCAGAGAGCGTGCCCTTGCCGGTGGAGGTTTCTGGTGAGCTTGACGAAGTTAGCGCCACCCCTGCAGAAGGATCCAAGGACGAATCAAAGGCAGAAGCAGAGAACGACGACGTCGCTTCGTCGCGATCGTCCTCAGTACCACCACAACCCGCCGAGGCAGTCGACTTAGCGTTGGCTGAACAGCCATCTCAAGTTACTGACGAACGAACAAACGAACCCTCGAACGAAATCCCAAATAACATTCTCGTCACATCAGCGGAAATAGTATCACCTCAGCCGGCAGAAGGCAGTTAAGCCCTCCCCTCCTTCACGATACCCAATCGGAATCTTACGGTGGTACTTGTCGTAAATGTTCATTTATCCTCCATCTTGCTTGTCGCTTTGTTGTATCTGCACGGATCCATGTCTGTACATCTAAACCCCCATAACTATATCTTGCCCCCCTTGTCCCTTCCAGGCCATCTCGTATTTATCTGTAATCCTTATTTTCGTGCATCTTACCTCCCAGATGGAAGACACTCAGCTGCACGCATTTGTTTGTATATCGCTCACTGATGTTCACTCTTCGCTTCAACAGAATCGGCGCCACTTCACCCCATTGTCCGCGCCTCGAGGCTGCCATGATGCTCCGTGACCGGACCTTTGTTCCCGCCCCCTCTTCGTGTCCTTTCTGACTCTATGTGACGACCAGGATCTCCCCAGGGCATACCCTCTTGGTCATTATTAGGTCTCCCAAGCCGATATATACTGGAGCCCGATGATGCCTTCCATTGTTCTCCGAACATGTGTTGGCCATGATGCTCACAGCTTGGGTAAGTGTACCTCCGTTTGAGACCCTTAATTCTGATCAACGTTGTATCAGTGTATCACAGTTGTACGAGACTTGCAGCATGGCTAGCACCCGTATACACCACAGCATAACTGGGTGCACATTCTGCGTGTATATCATTCCGCAGAGCTATATATGCATCTTGCCTTCCTTTGTTCCTTCTTTCCATACTTTCCAACCAATTTCTTCCAGCTGCTTTGTGGCCTGCTTTCCCAGTGCTCGTGCTACACGCTTAGCTCGATTGTCCTTCCATCATCGGGATGTTCGCATATCTTGCTCAGCGGTTTTCAGGTGGCAAGTCGAGTGAAGATGGTGGTCGCGGACGCCTGGCTTGGGACCACGGTTCCCCTCACAGTCCCCCATCACAAGGATGGGCGAAGGTCGGGTTGCGGCCCCGAGCTCCGTCTCAACCAGGAGATATTTCGACGACGAGACTCCCTCTAGCGAACCCATCTACGGAGGAGAAACTAGGGACGTTTCGCCGAGTACAACCTACGGGTAGTCCAACCCGTCTATTTCCGCCTAACGTATCGTGGCTATCGGACGACGACCGCGACACCCCCCGCCCGCCCTCCCCTCATATATCTAATTATGCTTCTTCCGACCATGCTCCTCAGCGGCATTTATCACCTATCTATGACCACCCTGACGCCTATCCCAACATGCTGTCACCGTCGACTTCCACGTCGACGATATCCCCTGCGCCGTCCACGCCACGGTGGGGTCTCAGGCTGCAAACTGACCCCGCCTTGGTGGGCAGCACACCATCACTTAATATGTACACAAGGCAGACCTCTTTGGAGGACCCTCAAGGAGTGCCGTTTGCGCAAGTGAAGCAACTCAGTCCCATAGCGGAACAGGATTATTTATCTCCTACGTCTCTTCGAACGCACACGCGACCCCCATCCGACCATGATGCCTCACATTCGCAGAACAACCGCTCGCCCAATGAATCGCAGCACTCGGATATAACCAGTACATACATTTCGTTCGAATCTCCTACCGCTATTAACACGACGTTGACATCTACAGAACCCTCGCCGGTGTTCGCGCCTTTCATTTCCCGGCCCTTGAACCGCACACTATCACAAAACTCCTCACGTACACATATATCCACGACCTCTACGATCGTGAAGAATCCTTCGCCTTCTGTTGTCATCCCTCCGCTGGATCTTAGACCCCCCTTTCCCGGACCACACCCCTCGAACTCCTACAATGCAAGTGTTCCTTCACTGAGACCACTGAAGTCGGCTACTACGCCGACTATGCCCACTATCGCTGGAAGCTCGGAGGACTACGGGGGAGAAACCTCCGCGAGTGGAGATGGCAGTCGCTATTCTCTACATGCCGATAGTTTCGTCACCGCTACCGATTCCATGAACGGTAATGAACAGTCGCCGAGGGGAGAACAGCGACGACCTGCATATAGTGCTCCCGCTCTTGATATGGACATAACTGAAGTCCCTACCGAAGAGCATCAGAGGAGCACACCGACCCCTAGCCTGTATGAGAATCCCTTCGAACGCGAGTCTAGAAGGGGTGCACCAACGGTGACACGAGAACCGTCTACCTCCCGCTCGATACCCATGTCTGTAACCTCTTCTGGATTTATCATGGCGCGCTGGGATCGAGACGCCGCGCTTGGCACTGGGACCGTGTCGTTTCCTCGTGTCAAGAAGCGACGGCTCGCGTACACACCTGCATGCTGGATGTTCTGGTTGTGCTTCCTCTGCCCGCCATTGTGGTTTATCGGCGGATGGTATATCACCATTTTCGCTGAAGCCTACACATTCCGTGACCCGGACGATGACTGGCATTGGTGGGGAGTGAGGCAAAGGGCAGCGAGAAAGCGTCGAAGAAAGCTCCAGGAGTTGCAGCTCCCTCAGTGGGTTAGAGACAAGCAGCAAATCTCCGATGGGGCAAGCTCGACACGAAGAGCGCTGAGAGGCATTTCGTTTCTATACCCCTTCGTAGCTCGCCCTATAGATCCTCCCCCGTCCCATGGCCTAGCAATGCGCATGTGCTTGCGTACCATCGCATTCCTTGGAAAGATGAACAGATTGTTGGATAGGATTCCTTGTGTCAAGCTTGCAGAAGTCGATGGAGAGCGCGAGACAGATCGCAGGATGTTCGACCCGTGGATCCAGAGATGTAGGTATGCGTGGTGCTGGTTCTTCATCCTTTGGTGCTTTGTCGGAGTGCCGAGTTTATTTATCATTCGTCAGTATTGTAATACCTGCTTTCGTGATACTATATTGTAGTCCTTGGAGAGCTTCAAGCTCCACGTTCGCTGTAGCAGAATCAAAGCATTGTTTGCCGCAGATTTTCAGAAGTAAATAGCCTTCGTACGTCGCATCCGAGTGGCATAGTCATATGTTGTCACATTTCTTGCCTATATGGCCATTTGTAATTGCAGTGATTATCGTTGCTTGCGCCGACCATCCATGGATGCCGTCTGCTTTGCCATGCTCCGCATGAAATATACCCATGGCGGGATACACTGAAGGCGGTAAAGGCCCGGAGCCGGTTGTGATCAGTCCATACATTATATTCGAATGAAATTCTCTGCCTCCGAAGAGCGAGGCATGATGGAGCATTTGAGCGGGATGAGATGGCTAGGAACAAATCTCAGTATCGCCCAATTACCTACTTTAGGAGTAATATAATATATGATCCACAGTCTGCCAGCGTGATATATCGCTGGATGTGAATGCCTTTTGCGTGATCATATATCATATATCACTGCACATGCTGACACGTGATCTGTATAGGAGACCCCTGATCCATCATTACACCAAAAGTTGTATTCTGGCTTGGCTTTGGAAATTGAGATGAGTTTCCGCCGAGAGAAAATTTTAAGAATGCATTGAACATGCAGTAAACGAGTAAAAGTGAGAACATAGCATGACTTAAAGCTGACATTAACGGCATGATGGGATAGGGATCATAGGAGTCTTGGAAAATTGCTCTTTACTCACAGAGTTGAAGAGCAAGGTCGTCCTCAACCATGCGACGCGAGATCACCCTTTCCCATTCGTACTGCATTTGACTATCTTTAAGCTCTCTTGTTGGAGATCTCCGTGAGCCGCCACCGAGTTGTACCCTGGATTGACCCCCTTTGCCACCTCATCGTAGTTTGGATGGCTGTCTACTTTGTCTGATTGATGCCGCCGCCACCTGTCCTCGAGGCTGTCGAAATCAGTGCAAAGGCTTCGAACACCAGGGCATCACCTCGACCAAACACCCCGTCGTCAACCGCTCTCCTTGAGAAAGAGTCGGTGTTTTCTCATCGGGCCTCAGCCATCATTACGGTCTCACAAAAATACACTGATGGCGCTGAGCACTTCAATGATATATTTTGATAACAATAGGGAAGCCTCGGTCCTCGTCGACATTAGAGTAACGACGCCAGTACGTCTCGGTTCTTGGAGATGGCCTCATGTCGACCCCTGTTAAGCCCTTCAAGCTAAAAAAGGCTAGCTGCCTTCTCCAGAATTTGATCTTCGGAAGCAGTTATCGACGCGTGACGCCACGAGCAGGATGTAAGGACCCTTGCTCCTAGTGCTCTCAACCACGCGACGCTTTGACAGGACCCTATGTAGGTCTTGCGGTTACTACTCGCTTGAACCTCCAATATCTCTCGGGCAGAAGAAGTTGCAAAATGCTTAGTGATGACAACTAGGGAAGTACACCATCCAACCGATTCATGCTCCGATTTCTGAATATCGCCACAAGACAGAGTGATCAACATCAATATTCAACGGGATGGGTACTAGCATAAGCGAAGGGGAGAGGATCTCATTTCGGGAGTTCCTTACCGACGCTTGATTTGTACGACACAGCTGCGATCGTGGATGGCGGCTGGCAAGTGGGTTGTTTACGACATAGGCCCCGGGACCAGACAAGTTAAGCGAGTCGCGAATGGACGGTCGTGGGTCTGCCTTATTCATCTTTGGAGTAGCTTGACTGTATTAACTTTGGGTGAACGTAGCGAAACGGTACGGTCTCGGAGCATACCGTCACTCGGTGCCGTCAAACCGAGGCACATCGCGGACAGGCGTGTGGATTGTGTGGGCGTTGAGTGGACACTCACACCCATTCACGTACGTGCGAACGACGAGGCCTTCTGTTGCTGTCATGGGCGATCCCGTAGGGAATATTTAGCGGCGTTACTCTAGCATGAGACGGAATATGTCAAATTCAAACAGTGATGGTTCCCCGGACGTTCGGTGGCGGTCGGTTTTGATGCCAGGATAGTGATGGTGGTTGGTCGCTATCGAAGGGTACGTCGTCTATCCTTCGAAGAGTCTATTGACGTGCGATATCTGTGTAATCCTACGGACTCGGGCGTCGGGGTTAGACCCTATGATTTCCCGATATCGGGTACGTTGTTTGATGTCACTAATACGGAGGTCCGCTGAGCGACGCTAGTAAGACTTCAGCGTACCCAGCACTGGTTTCAAACGGGACCCAATTTCCAGGCTTTTCGCTTTGATAATTGGGTAAGGCATTATGCATTAGCTTTCATTCGAAGTTCGAGGCACTTGCGTCCATTGCGACGGTTTCGCCATGGGTATATTGGATCAACGGCGGAGAAACCCAAACATCCTAGTAAATGATCGGGAAACCATACTCTTCTCACCGATTTCCAGGAGGTACTTGACCACTACCATCATAATGCGTCTACATCGCCGAGGGATTTACGAACAACAATTGGCACGAGCTTTCTCGTCAACCTGGGCTTGAAGGTACCATGATGAGTCTATTGAATCGGCCTCCTGTCTGGATCCCTGACTAATTGGCACCCGGGACAGGTAGCAGATGAGGATATGGCGGTTTCTTGTTGGCATCTGTAGTACTCTGTACCGAAAGGTGCTGATACGGCAGAGGACAAGTCCTATGCTGCTTCCCGAGCATGAGGCATGAGTACTGAGGACCGATGGACCTGCGCAGAGGTAATCAATGCAAGCTCTAAAATAGCGAAGGCACGCTCACCATTCATTACGGAACAGTGAAGTAGGCTATCACCAGCGGCGTACGAGATCCCGGCTGTGACCCACCAATCGGCCTACACCCCCAGGCTTCGGGCTTGGATTAACCGCCCAGCTGCAGGACCCTTGATAATACAGCCAAAGCCCTGATCCCAAATAGTACACTTGCAGGCGGCCGTAGGCCGCCGGCCTGAGGCGTTTCATACACTTTGGAGACAAAAATGGGACCAATCCCTGGTCCGATTTTCATACATCCGGGAGGTCTCTGCCTCAGGGCTGATCCAAATTCGTACACCATGCGCCGAGCCCTAAGGTGTCAATTATGTTCGTCGTACTCGTTACTTTGTATACAATGTGCCGAGTAAGAATCTCACAACTTGTTGTACTCCATGTCGATACACGAAGAGTTGTTACTTATACCTGTGCAATGTCTGTAGCCATCACAATCGTTACCTAATATATAGTCTAATGGTCTTTTTCAGCAGACAATGTAAAAAGTCAGTTCAAATTTTAACCTGAAACACTACACGGTACGATGTCCAACGTGCAGGAAACAAATCCTGTGTTCAGTCGCAAAGACTGGTGTCGGAAGCATGGTCCTCTCCGCCCTCCTAAACTCCCAACACAATATACTCACATTCTCGTGTACCATTAGAACGCCCATGCTTCGCTTACGATTATTCTCCGCTGCCGGGTTCGCCAGTGCCTCTTTACTTCATGTCAAAGGTGCAGGGATCTCAGGTGATATATGTCTCTCGTTGAATGATTACGGACTTGTCTTTGTGGAGCGGTCCGTGATGTTAGGCTGAGGTGTGTTCAATGTTCTAATCCGTCTTGACTATCATGACCGTCATTCCATTAGTTGTCGTACTTTATTCCAAAACTGGCGGTAAAAATGCGCGGCATGCATCGCAAACGACAACCACAAATATCGCTGCACTGTCATACATCGGCCTTCAAGTCTATCAATACTCTCGTGCACGACAATTCCACAATATCCCTATGTGTTCTTGCCATCAGTGGCCTTCTTGTGCCGCGTGCCGTCTCCTGTGTCTGCTGCACGAGACGATCTAGTCGAGCTACCGGAGGACGGCCAAAAGCTGTATAAATACTTGGACCAAGTGGACTCAAAGGCGAAGATGACAAAAGTCATGGCTTTATCACGAAAGAGGGCCCCAATTCCTTCCTTGTGATCCGCCACTAAGTAGTTCCAGGTTTGCAACTTTTGTGTATATATGCCAATCTTTTCTGTGCATACGAGGCGCCATTAGCGCGTTCTAGGGCTCGCTGCGACGTGTTTTGTTCACTTGGAACAGTCCCGAGGCTTTCTGGAGGGGCCTGGATCAAATTTCGTACATTTTGACGGTCCTGAGGAGGCCTGAGCCGGTTTTCGTACATTTCCGAGACCATTTAGGGAGGCCTGAGCCGAAATTTATACACTTCGGGAGGCCCGAAGGGCCTCCTCCGAAAATCGTACATATTTGCATATTTCTTGGCTAGGGCTGATCCATTTCGTACACATTGGGGCGAATTGAAGAGTACACTTTGGCTGACCTTGGGATCAGGCCTTTGGCTGTATTATCAAGGGTCCTCCAGCTGCTGACCTTGGGCACCGATGTCGACGCGATCTGGCGATTCCAAACGTAAAAAAAAGCAAGACAACTGCCTACCGTGCTTCGATCATTCGGTGAGATCTGCGGAGTCGCCGCCTCCTTCGAAATAAGGTGGGGTCGGGCAGGACCCTGGTTAATAGGTCAGCCCCCTGATCCGATTTCAGACATTTTTGAGCGGCCGAAGGCCGCTCGGCCTGAGGACTTTCAGACATTTTACGCCCAAAAAGGTGAAACACCCTGGTCCTTTTTTCGGACATTTTTGGGATTTGGTCCCTAGGCGGGATCCATTTTTGGACATTTTCAGTGGAGGTGCCGACGTTGGGTTGCTCGTCATACATTCAAGTACGACCATTAGTAAACTAAGTTAGTTACCTTAGCAACTTTTTTTCAGGAATTAGCTTTTTGCCTATTGACATTAACCTTTAACAATACACCGAACGGCAGCGCAAAACTGGTTCTCGATGAACGGGGCCAACTCGTCTCCCACAAATCCATCCATGGCACTAGTGTCGGCACATGAGGACCGGCTCGCCATGCCACCGTCAGCGCAGGCACTTCTTCCATCATCGGCAATGTCTATCCAGCAGCTGATTGCTCAATCCCTTCCACCACGACGAAATGCACTCAATACAATCAAACCTGAGGCTTGGTACAGCAAGGACATGCCATCTCAGGATCTCCAGATGCTTTTGACACGTTCGCTCCCTTCGAAGACAACCCTACAACAGATTGAAAGGAAATATGGTAAAACATGGATGAACGGAATGAACTCACTTATAGACCCAAGATACGATGATGGTCGTGATCGTTTCCCACTCTATGCGCTTACTCTCTGGAAGCAGCTGGGCCGTGTAGTGGATCAGCAAGAATCTTGGCAGAAAGCATTAGTATGGTTAGAGGCAGAAGAACGAAGTGCAGACCCTTTGGTCGGCGCAATGATTACCAGTGCTATAGGCCGGCTAGACGAGCTTGGCTGGGATGTTCCACTTCAATACCTTCGTGGTTCTGCTTCGACCAGTCTTCTATCTGCTTTATTCAGCAACGAGTGGCTCAGTTCTGACCACATGGACATGGCGGCCGAAGAACTAAGCTTGCGAATTGTCGACGACGGTCAAGCACATCTGAAGATACGTGTCGCGCCGGTTGCCTTTGCCAATAGTCTTGCAGATGCCGCACGCTACAAACAGGCATATTCGAAGCGGCAGACTCCTTTACTCTGCCGATATGAGCGTGAAGTGACGGCCAAGGAGCTGGAGAGGCTTTACTTTCCGATTCATGTTCATGGGAATCACTGGATTGCGGGGTTCATAGATTTTTCTAGCAAGACATTTGGATACGGTCAGTATTAGAATAGCCTTGCTACGTGAATGACTCAACTGACATTACTCATAGGAGACTCTTTAGCTGGACAGGGATCTTGGCCTCCTGATACCTTTGTTCGCGCAGTCAGACGTTGGCTCGATTATCTTGACCTAGGCGCATTCACCAATGAACATGACAGTTTGCTGCACGGAGACCAAACAGACATGTTCTCTTGTGGAGTCGCTACCTTGAATACCATTGCACATGTGGTCTTCGGTGATCCACTATGGTCCCAGAAGCGCAACGTCCGCGAGCGCATCTCATGGTTCAATCGTCTATCTCAACGAGTCAAGAACATGGATTCGGTAAGTGCTTGTTGTCATAAAATAGCATAAGTGTACTCACTTAGAGACAGACTCCCTATGATGCCGTTGATCTAAGTACAGCACACCCCGCACACCCTCAAGACACCTTCACGAGCGATGAGATTGCAGTTGCTGTCGCAATCGGTGATCACAACTTCTTAGATCTTGCCGCATTTACTTCCACCGGCTGTGATGATCGTGAATCCATCAGTGTTGACCAATCTACCTATGGCAAGACACCACCTTCCAGTACTTTCTGCTCTGAATATGAAGCGAGCGAATACGATGCAAGTTGCTATGCGTCACCAGCACCACTGCTCCCTGACGAAACTGAGGTACCCTGGAGTGATGGTCATGGGGTAGATTTATCGTTGCAGAACAGAGGCCTGGTTGGACTGGAGTGGGACGGTGGTGTTAATGACCACCAGTTGGATGTGGATTGGGTGAATTCGGAGCGAGAGAAGAGCAGTAAGGTGAAGGGAACAGCGGTGGGAAGGATTGGTCAGCAACTCGACAGCCAACTTGTTCAAGTTCAACAAGTGGTCACTAGCAGCATCGAATGGGCAACTCGCGCACGTAAACGTTCACATGGGTCATCCACTGGCAGCGAGTATAGTGGCTCCAAGTCAAACCCCTCGAAGAAGATAAAAGCCACTGGCGCAGCATCATCAGGACACCCCCTGACGTCCCCTGATTCACTCTACGAGCGATGGAAGACAAAGCTATTGAAAGACGACTCGTTAGTCAAATTTGATGAGAAAAATCATCTGAGTGCCCGCCATTCCAACTGTGGTGTGAACCTCACCATGCGGACACTTTATGATGACTCTTGCTGGAAAGCTCACTTGAAGATTTGCAAATCCGCGCATTCAAGTGTTGATCAGAAGAAATGGTGTCGCTTTCAGAAAAAGCTTCGTGAAGCAGACCCTCTTGTTCTATTCCACCACTCAAAACCACGCTGTGTTCGTCATTCTGTCTGTGGATCAGATGTCACCATGAAAGCACTGTATGATACATCACGGTGGAAGAGTCACCTCCAGGATTGTGATGAAAACCCTAAAATTAAGGCAGCATCTCGGACCCAAACCCTCCATTCAATGTTCGCGTTCACAAAGAAGTCTAGTCTGCAGCCATCCCAGAAGAGGACTTCGGCCTCGATGACAGCACCATGTCCAGGTGTCACTAGGCATGATTCGGACCATATACCAACCTATTTACACCGGACAGCAGCCATTGGTGGGGGTGCTCGCTCAGTCACAGTCATCGCCAAGGAGAAATTTGGTTCATTATTTTCCAAGCTCAAGGCGAAGCTGAAGAAGATAGTTTTGGACCAACAATTCCACGAGCACCAATGGCAGAATGACCATGCCAACGAGCGTGTGTTCTCTGCACAGTATTGCAAGAAAGTAGTCAATGTGCAGAGTAAGGATGATCCTCCACTCCCCTGCACGCCGTGTAAATCACTTCTTACCAACAAAGCATTCAAAAATGCCATCCAACGACCAATGCCTAAGGATAAGAATTTCATATTCACTAACTACCGGTTCCGCCCTCAGTTACTCGGCGAGATATATGCTCGCTCAATTGGCTTAAAAGATATTATTATATCATCGGTGCAGTTTCAAGTCACTTATTGACCGTTTGGATTGATTACTTACTTCATTACAGGATGCTAAGAATACCCCTTGTATCCGTTTCGCAGAGGGTGTGCTTGCCGGAAAGTACAAAGACCTATCTGTCTTTACGGGACTTGTTGAGGCCATGGTCACGAAAGTCGACCGTACAGAACGAGGCGTCGGAACACAGAACTTCCATTACGCTCCTGCATGGGATGAGTTCTGCCATATCATCAATATACACAGCCCAAGAGCTTATCAAGCTATGGTTCGACAGTTAGCTGGCCGGGGTACACGCAGTTATAGGTTAGCTCATTGACAGTATATATTATCAATATTAGCAAACTCACTGTCTATATAGGGAGAAGGAGGCTCGACTACCCCGGTTTCCAATGAAGATCTGTAATGAGAGCTTTCAGCGTCTGAAAAACCAGCTCACCGCTCTTGGCTATGTCGGGCCTGTTGGACTCAGCTGCGATGATACTAAGCTTCTACCTTCGCTACGGCTGTACTGGGACAAGGACGAAAATTCCTATTTCCTGGTTGGCGGTGTTGATGGACCAATCCGAGTGGTTAATGCCGATGAAATAAAGCAAGCTCTACGAGATGCATCAGTGGTCAAAGCAGAGAAGGTATGGACGGGATTTATCAACAAATTAAACCACTAATACTGGTGGCTCTAGCTCCGCATTTGGTGTGTTACGATCCCTCTCCCGAAAGTGACACCAATTATATTTGCCTGCATGGGAATCCCCAACGACCTCTCTGCGAGCACACTCTACGTTTATCTGAAGCAAGTCCTTAACGGACTCATTGAGAACGATATCCCGGTTGTTTCTTACGCATGTGATGGAACCGAGGTCGAGCGGTCAGTCCAGCGCAAACTAGTCGCAGATTGTGAAGCCAGCGGAACAGTTAAGCGGTACATGATCGACTCGGATGGTCAAGGGGGCACACCCATCAAGATCACCGTGCCTGTTTTCAATGGACAGCCTATTGTCATGATCCAGGATTCCAAGCACGCATTAAAGACTTTCCGCAATAACCTCTTCGCAGGAGCTCGCCTTCTGACTCTCGGAAACCACATTGCGGCATATCGATTCGTTCAAGAGATTGCATTCATGCCGGGATCCCCTTTATATCATCGAGATGTCGAGAAGCTTGACCGACAGGATGATAACGCTGCCGCTCGCCTGTTTTCTGCTGCCACCCTTGAATTCATCGTCGCAACACGCCCACAATATGTTGGGCTCATTGTTTACCTCTTCGTCTTTGCGGAATTGGTGGATGCGTATCAGAATCGAGCTATTTCACACCTCGAGCGCATCAAGATGGCACTCCGCGCTTACCACTTTATCAACATGTGGAAAACATACCTGACGGCAACCAAGCACAAGCACACGCAGCATCTCATCTCTCGCGAAGCCCTTGACATTGCCAACATAATTATCGAGGGTCTCATCGGCCTTGTTCTTGTATACCGAGATCACATCAACAGCAGCACGATCCCATTGCTCCCATGGCTGCACTCTACGGAAGCCTGTGAGCACACCTTCGGCGAGGCCAGAGCTGTGGTAAAAGACTTCACATTGTTGGATTTTGTATATATGGTACCGAAGCTCAGTGTCAAATTGCGGGAGGCAGTCATGATGGCCAAGGTTACGGGCGAGAAGAAGACTGCAAGTGGGTATTGCCACACCTATTTCGACTGCGATACGTCCAACCTAGCTGCACTAGCTGTATTTCCTTCCGATGTTGACATCGTGGCAGCATCGAACGAGGCTTCTCAGGACGCCGATAACTTATTTGATTTACTAGGGGTCCGTCCGTCGCAGTTGCACAAGATCATGAAATCACACGCACCAGAACCCATTTTACCTTCGGTCAACTCATGGCTCAATGACTCTGACGTCGACTCAGATGACGAAGAAAGTGTCTGTGAAGCGCAAGAGTTGCAGAGGATGGTTGATGCCGAAGAAGCTAGTCTCATACCACGCAGCAACAAGGATGATGAGCGTGTGATGTCTCTCACTTGCACAGGTATCGTGCTTGCTGTCGACGACTTCATTGCAGTGTAAGTACTGATGAAGTGTTGCTCAACATAACAACAGTAATTGACATGGCTGCTTTCATAGGCAATCTATGCAAGAGCCTGACGAAGAGGCCATAGAAGAATCCCTTGCCGAAGAGTATTCAAATATTTGTACTTCACTGAGATTGGCCAACGTCTCTACTCTATCTGTACCTTCAAAGCCCCTCGGACAAGGCTCATTCACCATGAATGAGATCAGCTTCACTGATCTCATCAATTATCGACGTCTTCACCAGACTCAACACGCACTCAAGGCTACTCGCGTTCAACTTCGAGAAAACAGTGACGAGGATCTTGATTATCTTCCGAAACCCCCGCAGTCGCTCCGCCTCCAATTGACTCGCGAATTTCATGCCATTCTGAGGGAGGACCAGTTCCGTGGTGTTACAACAGGACTCGGACGAGCAAAGCGTATACAAGGCAGCGCTGATAGTACACCAACAATTGGTAACGCTGCAAATGCTGTACTGGCTGCCGATGCAGTCACCCGTAAGGTATGTGACAGTATCTTAAACACTGTTCAACAAATAACTGACCGCATCTCTCTCGAAGAATGCTGAAACTCGCTCGAGGTTGTATTCCACAGGCGGATTCACAGGAATCCTACTATCTCGAATCAAAACGGGTGATATTTCGACCACTCGTCGCCTTGCACTTGGCGACATTGGGTTCATATTCCTCGAACAGGGTCTTATGCTCGGTGAAGGTGTGTCGTGTATCTCAAGAACATCGGACTGCATCTGACTACGTTTACAGTTGTGGTGCTATATGCCAAAGGCGGCGGTAAGAATGGTCGACATGCGTCACAATCAGAAGCGTTCAATGTTGCCGCAATGTCATGGATAGGCTTGAAGGTGTACGAGCACGTTTGTGGGCGGCGATTTAGCAACATCACGGATACAACATCGCATTTCCTTACTCGTCACTTTGCAACCCTTCCCTCGCTCGCCTTCTTGTCCAGGCTCAAGGATGCCCCGTTAAAACCTGCAAATTCAAGTAGCAACATGGAGATAGAGTTGACGGAGCAAGACTGGGAAGTATATAGGCAGTTATATGCATCGAAAGCGAAGCTAACAAAGGTAATGGTACTATCAAGGAAGAAAAATAAGACTGCATGGTTATTGGACGATTCGGAAGGGTAGAATGGGAGCTACATGTGTGGGGGAGTCTGTATACACTGCATAAAGCTTTCGTGAGGCATCTACTAGCCTTGTAGAGCCCGCGGGATGCCTAATACCATATTTCAGACATTTTGAGAGCCCTAGAAGGCCTGAACCGAAAATTCGGACAAATTGTGAGGCCCGCAGGGCCTCCTCCGAAAAATGGACATTTTTTCGAAATTTGAGAAGGGCCGGGTTCAAATCAGACACTTTCGGGCCAAATCCATTCAGACATTTTGGGCCTCGCTGGATCAAGCCTTCACGGTCATAAACCAGGGTCCTGGTCGGGCTCGGGTTCTCGACGTAATCCGTTGTACACGGGAGATGACTACTCAGAAGTCTCATATTGTAGGAGAGTCAGTCCCTGGAAGTCAAAGTCCAAAGGTCGAGAAGATTCATTTACCTCAAGCTCATCTGGCGAAGCAAAAGCCGGTGCGGCTGAGAGTCATCGGTAATGCCATGAACGGGTCACCGGTCGACATTGCAGTGGCGGAGGCTTCTGGCTCAAGTCAATGCAATTCGTGGATCGAGCCTGGTCGAGGTACGTCGGGTAGGGCTGGGAGGGTGGAGAGGGGAAGCTACGCATTTCCGGCCTCGATGAGTATACGGTTCAAGATAGTATGACTCGGAGCCAGAGTTCGCCTAGAGAAATCTATTTACCTCCTTCACAGCTGATTGCAGGTGAATCAACCCAATGCTCAGCTGTTGCCTGACTGTTCCATCTTATCGGCTTCGTTACGTTTCATGCGCATCGACTTCTTACATCACATTCAGAACCAGGTATGTGCTACATATGCATGCAACACTGTCTTCCCTCATTCCACATAAAAATAAAACACCACTTATCGTGTCTAATTTTCGCATCGAAGCCATGTTGCATCTATACAGCATGCAAACCCTGGGCGTTACGAATGAACCCACACGCGACCTTGTGATTTCTATCCATATTTCATCAGTTTGGACGCCACCAGACAAGCAACCCTGCCGTGAACTATGTGGTGTTTCTATTATGCTGTTGAGCACACAAAAGACGCAAAATAAGACGAAGATAACTTACGCCCGTACGGCAGGTGAGAGCCGGGATACCTAAACAACAAACTGCGCCATCGTCGCTGTTCTTGGATCCTGTCCGTGAACCGGGTGCAGAGCGTGCCGATCACCAGAATTCCAGCGACACCACCGTTGTAAGGGATGAGTATCATCAGTAATTCTCATCGTATAACATCAATATCTCGGTATGTTTCCCAGAGAGACACGGTCTGTTGCGGTAACAATCAACAAGTTGACAGTCAGTGGACAGAGGATGATAACCGTGGTCCCAACCGTGTCCCTAGAGTTGGTATCCCGGCAGCCCTGGGCCTTGGTTTATCGGCGGGTCGTTATAACGTGGTTTCGGTTCGCCAATCAAAACCTGGGGTAAGAAAACACGTTCAATCGTCCTGCCCGGATAGCGACCGCGACGGAACTGTGGAATCAACGCCTCTGGTCAGCTATGGCCGAACAACGCCTGCGGCATATTATTATTTCTCTTCGCTTCAGCTTGTTGTTATTGATGCTTCCTCCGTTTCCAATCCTGAGTACAATGAACAAACAACAACTGCAACTTAAACAGGCACCGTCGCCGCACCACCAACGGGCCAAACCATGGAACTTCTAGTAATCGCATGCATATGGCTAGGTACATTTTACCTCGGGGAAGCGGTTGCTGTTAGAGCTGTTGGACATTGGGCCCTTGGTAAAACTTGGTACTTGGAAGTATATGATAGTCTGCTTACGGGGGTATGCTGACGATGATCATCGATTGGCGCCTTGTGATGTTTTGCATAGCATGGAGAGTAAGTTGGGTATTTGGAATTCAGGAGAGGAGATCTGATCGAGATGTTTTAGGGATGGCGGTGGAGTTTTTGGATCCAGACTTGGAGGTGGAACTTTAAAGAGGGAAAGGGAAAGGGTCCATCAGAATGCTCCTGCAAGTAATATATTGTATTGTGCAGCGCGTGCTTGAAGGCCAAAGGTACTGGTGCCAGCCACACGAGTACGATGAGGGACTTGTGCGGAGCACGTAGTTGGATGCTGCCATAAGATGATGTGATGATGCCATTCCTGTAGCTTGCTGCGTTCCAAATCAGTTGAGTCACTCATAAATGTTGGTCTAGGTGTAGCTGGGTGCTATTGTTGTCAGGCAAGTGCTCTCGTCGACTTCGGCGTCTCAGCCTCCTCCTATTTATCCCTGTATGATGCGTATCAGGGCGCGGTCATCGCATTTGGGTTAGAGATGGAGTTTGACTCTTTGATGCGCTTCGACGCAGCATCATGCAGGGTTGCGTTACTCATTATCGCAGTGCGGGTTGCATCATGATCAGGAGGAGCACGAGGGAGCACGATTGAATAGAAAGTCGGATCTGCATTGATCAAACCACTCAGACAATTCCACTTTCGTTACTCGTAGGACAGCTCTGATTCCGAGAATTGTTCGTAATTTGCGTCGAAACCTCATGAGCACTGGCGACTACATCCTGACCAACTTTCATGACGATATTTATCCGCAGATGCTTCTAGTTTCTGGGCCTCGCCGACTCGGAATGAGCTTGGGGGTATTCCAAGAGGGGATACAGTCGAGTCTCTTGACCTCCACCTCCAATGGTGTTAAGCCCATCTCTAAAGAAATGTGGATGTTCAGGGTGGAGTATCTGCATTCGGCCGCTGTATGGGGACCATAAGACCTCAGCTCTGATTCGTTCGCTCATAGGGATCGACAACCCGGAGGTTACGAGAAGGTGCATGTATTATCATGTAAACACGCATATTCCCTCCGAGCTATCAATTGCCAGTCAGGCTTTGGAACAGCGCTGCGTACCTACGTACATGATTGGTTCACAAAGGGACGAGGAACTCGGACGACTCCCGAGGGAGTGCTTCTCATCTTTCTTCCTCGCGTGGTGGGGGTCCCTCGTTATCAATGCGTGGTTTGCACCCTCTGTTCCGCCGGCCCGTCAGAGCACGTACTCGAGTCCATCTAGGCGAAAGTCAGGAAGGACCAATTAAATTCACATACAGTGGAGACTGCCCCCCTTCCCCTGCACAGTGCAAGCGAGAGTGCGGATCAGAAAGGTGTCGGTGGCTTCGGCTAGCCGCACACCTTGACCCATCGACCCGAAGCAAGGCAAGTATACTCCGAGACACGGTGACCCCTCACTCCTAGCAGCAGGCAGCAGGCCTCGATGAATGTCCGACCTCCTAGTAATTTGAGTATTTTGAACTGAGTGCGGAGAGGGGAGTCGGAGGAATTGGATGGGTCAAGGCGGAAATAAGGAAATAAGGAGGCCGGGTTCCGTATATACCAGGAAACCTGCGGTGAAAAAAGAGGAAATTTTAACGTGTGGCGCGGCTGTGGTATGTCGATCGTCCAAAGGCTTTCGTTGGTAGATGATCGAGTGTCCGTCGAGAGAAGATGCTCGGAGGGGATTGGTAAGATCTGGCGGCCGAGTGGTCAAGTTTCTTCCAAGCACGATGAATCATAGTGGAGGTAGAGCTAGATGAGATAGGCCTTATCTACACACTTAATTCCGAGTCGTGCGTGCGTGCGTGCGCACGATCATCTGCTTTGGACCGCCGGTACTCTGATTTTGTGATGATAAGCATTATTTGGTGCAGTGGGGTAGCGGGAGTATATACAGCGATGAATGGCGACATCCTTGGTGGTAGGGTTGGTTATCAGTGAGCAGTGCACGAGATGCGGCTTGTACGGTCGCTGATCGCTGCGATCGAGTCCATCGGGGCGGGGCGATGGCCGGAGAGTTGGAGGCGCACACTGTCGATCTTCCTGGACAGCGCGTGTTGGTCTGTGTTGGTATCCTGGAAATTCGGAAGACGTCTATCATTCTCTCACCGCCATATCTGCTTCCAGTTCACTGACTGGGGGCTGAGACTCAAGCAAGGGTCCGGAAAGGCGGAGATGCCAGGAGTGCCATGTGAGCACGTGGATGTGCCTCAGGAAGTCGAGCGCAGTGAGCTATGTTGCTGCTGGGCCCGCTTGTGCTGTTTCCTGTAGCTGCAGCGACGAGCAGCAACGTCCCCCCCTCGAGTCGAAACACGGAGAGTCTCTTGCCTGCAGTGTTCTGCTTGCGACGAGATGAGGCGGAGGTCATGTGATTTGGTGCTTGTGATTGGAGATAACCCAGTTTGGGAGTCGCAGATAAGGTTCTGGTTGGAGATGACCGGGTTTGTGGTTGTTTGTGTGTGAGATTTGTTTCGACATTTATGGAAGTGGATTTGATTGAAGGCGCTTTTGAGGTTTACAAAGTCCCCAGAGTCATCTCCCTTCTTTCCCCCAGCTCCCCTTCCCCTTCCTTCACCCCCTCTCCTTCCCGCCTCTCCCGCAGCCCAAGTGAGGATACCGCCTGAACGTACGTGCCCGCCCCCGACGCCCGCCCTTCCCCTCGTCGTACTCACCGTTGCACCCACAGATCTCGCGACCCTTGCCGGCTTCTACTATTCCGCCCCCCAACCCACTTTACCCAGCAATATTCGCTTGAGCCCTGCTCGCGACAGCCATATCACAAACCCACCTCATCCGCAGTCTTTGGGATTCCGCAGATTCTATCGCGTACCCCATTTTCTCATCTTGAACTACATCAAAGCAAATCGCTACTTTCTTTGAATGGCCATGACTCTCCCAATTCCTTCTTCGCCTTCTGCGGGAAACTCTCCAGCTTCAGAGGAATCGAACGCCCCACGCACCCCCCTCTCGCCCACTCTGCCTCTTCCAGCAGAGCAAGCTTCCAATGCCAACACCCAGTCTGCTGCTGCTGCAGCGAATGCAAACAACCAGGGACAGCCCAAGCGTAAACCAAGCAGGCGCGCAAACACGGCAGAACGCCGAGCAACTCACAATGCTGTCGAACGCCAGAGAAGGGAGACACTGAATGGCAGATTTTTGGTATATCCTTTTGCCGTTGATCTAGGAGATCAGACGACTGATCGTTCCACAGGATCTTGCTGCATTGCTACCGAACCTTTCTCAGATCCGTCGCCCGTCCAAGTCGTCCATCGTAAACTCGTCCATCGCCCACATCCATGCTTCTCGCCGCCATCGTCTCCTGGCTGCCCGCGAGCTTCGCGCCATGAAGGTTGAGGCCGATGCTCTCCATCGCGAGGTCAACATCTGGAGAGACCGTGCCGGCCTCCCTCGTCTTGAAGAACCTGTTCGCAGCGAAGCCTTCAGCATGGTCCTCTCTGGCGAACTCGAGGTCATCGCTGCAGTTCCTGGCGATGATGAAGACGAAGACGGCCAAGGGTACGGCAATTATGGCGACGACGACGAAGACTTCGCCGGCCCAATGGGCAACGTCCACGGATCTCACGATGACATGGACGAACGCCATGCTGGTCTCTCCATGCTCAAGAACGCCAACGCCAACCCTTTTGCTCACAGCTTGCCACCCAACGCTGGCGGAAATCATCTTACCCACATCCTTCCCAGGCCGGCCCAAGGCGGCCCGATGATCTCCAGCCCCACTGTTGCAACATTCGAGAACCCCGCCATGGGCGCCATGTATGAACAGCACGAGAGTGCCCAGCATTTCATGCAGCAGCAGTATCCCGATGTAGACAAGGTTACCGCATGGAACACGACCCAACTCTACCAACAGCAAAGCATGCTCCAGGCACAACGGTCCTTGTTTACTCCTCCCGCTACATCTCATGGTCTCCCCTCAAGCCAGTCCAACCCGTCTTACGCTGATCAAGCTCTGTTCGCCAACTTCCAACGTCAACAGCAGCAACAACAGCAGCAGTTGGCCGCGATGCAGCAGAACAACCATGGTCACATGTTTGGCTCTCCCGAGCGCGACGACGCATCTTCTGTCGGCTCTGTGAACATTAGTGACCACGGCCGTGGACGCAGCGGAAGTTTGGAGGCTGGCAGCGGCTACGGGTCCCCCGTCGGTGCGGGTCATGTTTCTTCCTCACCCGGGAGCTTTGAGATGCCCAGTGCGTTGTCGTCGGGCGAGTACATCCCCCGACGGATGACGAGTGGAGGAGCCGGTTTGCATGTGAACACGGGCGTGTCTGGTGGTGCGCCGGGATCGTGGGCTAGGGATTCGGATATGAGCGGGATGGGTGGGATGATGAAGCAGGGGCTCGCGTCGCCGCCGATTAGCGTTGGTGGTGGCGGGAGTGGCACTGGCTTCGCCATGATGATGTGAAGAACCGGAAGTGAACCACCTCGACGATAATCCACTCTCTAGACGTCGAGTCCTCTGGCTTCATTTCCCCTTCCTATGAGCTCTTTCCCACGTTTCCGTTGAACCGTTCCTGCTCTACGTTTTGTTGCTGTTGATCCCTTCGGGCCAACGACCTTTACCTTCCTTCATATCGTGCCGTTCTTCAATAATCCTGGACTCACACTCTTTCTTGATCTTAAGTATAAACACCACACCCTCATTATTTATCTACTACTGTTTCCCCTCCCAGCAGCTTGCCCAGCGCACTTATTACCCAGGATTTGATACGGCCGGCCCTGTGTATTAATCTACCCCTCGTCCTGCACTTTGGCATTGGCGTTTGTTTTCTGGCCCTTCATCGTTCTATACCCTCCCCGCCCCGATGTAGCTTGCTCCCTGTCACGACTTCACTCCATTTCCTCCGCATTTCGACTCCCTCACCTCAGCACGCTCATCCCCTTCTCCGCTTGGCTGACGACTATCATACTATGATGTGTCTCGCCACGCGGTTAAGCCCCTCATCATTACTCAAACAACTTCACGACGATGTTGATGTAGCATTTATCACTTCCCTCTCGCGGCCACTCCGCCCACACTTGCACCCGAATACCGATTCCCACCAGCCCCACGCACTTTCGCTGGTCTCTCATCTCACCACCCCTCACCCGTTCGCATTCGCGCGTCCATTGCTCTCGCACATACCACACTATAGCACTAACCTCGACCTTTCCTTACTCAACCCTGTGTAACAAGAATTCCCTTAGCCTCGTTTGTTCCAACATCTCACTGTGTTCCACGTTCGTGAGTATCACTATATATATGCTAAGATTATATACAATACCATTATTGCGTTCGAAAACTTGGCAGCAGCATTTTTGGTACTTCGCATTGGGCCATGAGTTTTGATTGTGGTGTTGTGGTATTCACTTTCACATTTTGTGCGTCGAAAAACTGTGGCTTATTTGTCGTTTTTGGCCGTTTTTGTTTTGGGTTTACTGTATCGATAGGTCTTTGGTTATAAAAAATGGACAAGGATTCAAAATGATTCTTTGCATATATAACTCTGCATAGCTACTATATGCGTTGTACACAATAGAAAAGATAAAGACAGCAAATTGTTGAACCAGGTGGTCGTCGTGATACTTGACTTTGACAGCCACCGCTGCCAAACGGCATGACACCTTGCCTTCGCACCACCACGACCATTGACGGACCCTTCATCCCAAGCCGCCGGTGTTCGGGAAGCCTCCCGCTTCGGCTGCCATTTCTTCTGTGGTCGCTGAGCTTGGAGATGCAGGAACCGGAATCTTGAGGTACGCCATCACCATCAACCTTGCCATCAGTATCATTCAGATCTTTCTGATTATATGTTCAGTACTGCGCCCATCGCTGCGATAGAAGTCCTGTTTTTAGCGGACAATCTAGCCCTTAATCGTGGCGCGCCAGTAGTCTGCTCGGTGGTGCGGGAAAAGGACGGACAGCCTGGCCTGGATCCCTGGAGCTGGTGTCCTGGCGCGATCTGTCGGATATACTGCGAATTTCGAACGGCGGCAGAGTCAACGGTCTTTGCGAATTTGCTTTTCGCAATTTGACAAAGTTCCGTCTTTGTGCGGCCGTATTCATCCTCAATCAAGACTCAAGATGCTTCTTCCGCATCGATGCGACTATGTACAGCAGTCGAAGAGTTCTTCCGGCGGCGCCCTATGAAAATTTACTGCCCCCGTTACAACTGGAATTGTACCCGTATGTAAGTGCCAAAGCGTCAATTTCATAAAAACGATCCCCGCAATAAATGCGTCCTCCATTTCCGGAAAATTGAGCCGATGGCAGTAGGGTGTCAGGCGGCGCTGCTGTGCTTGTTTCTAAGCAAGAGGCTGAGCAAACCCTAAGAAATTTTTAGGCTTCGATGCTGAACTTTGAAGGGCACGCAGACGCCGGAGGCGATTGGGTTTGCGTTCAGCCAAGAGATATGCCGTTTCTATCGGTACATGCGTTCATACTCCAAGGTGCCAGCAGTGCAAGTCACTTAACGGATTAACGGCAGTATGAGCTATCACTGGAGAGCCTGGGGACCGGATCCTCGGAAGGTCTTTCGATTTGCCTTATTGTAACAATGGCATTGCTGCCCCGGTCATCCGAGTCTGGTGTTGGAGTCGTCCATCAACAGGCCCGGAAGATACAGGCAGAAGCAAGAATCTAGAGGAGATTGCATCCTTGGTAAGTGCCCTGGCTTGTCATTTTGAAGTAACGTAACTTTCGTACTAACAATAACCTCCAATGAAGGTTCACCACATCTCCAAGGTCCTAGATCGACCCTTCGACTAGTTGAACGAACTTACTGTAGATGAAATGCGTTGGTTGGTGGACACAAGGCGGGTATGCTCAACTGCCTTTTACTCTGGTATGATGTGCTGTCTCAACAGCTTAGATTACAAATGCTGAATCTTTGGTCTGAATAGGTTTAATGGAGTGTGAGCCAACGGGATTTCCGACTTGCTCGTCATAGCCTGTTGAAGGAAGGTTCAAGTCCGCTTCGGTCTTCGGTGGACCATTGTGAATTGGTGGAGACCTTGGCCGAATGTACGGGAAGGTACGACCAACAGGACTTGCGGACGTCGTGGGATCTCTGCGTCAATCGACATCCAATGAATAGAAAGGTGGGAGTGCATCAGGAAGCCGTATATTCGTCTCGTGAACTGAAGTTTAGACCAGCCTTTGTCCTAACTAAGGTCGTTGATAACCGCTGACGATGTCAGCTGTTCGCTAGCTCTCTTCGACGACTTACCAACAATTCCCTACACCGTCAATCATGATGCCCAGTGAGCTATTTTTCTGTCGAAGACCCAAGTAGCGTCAAATCTGCTTAGCAAATGATTGATGCACATCATATACGGAGAATCCTCTGGGACTTATTTTCGACATATTTGAGCACACGGCTCCCATGATAATTGGGCATCTCGGACACGGCTGTAATCAGTGGGAAAGTAGAAGGTTTGATATCGCTAGTCGTTCTTCGATAGATGGGGGGGATGATGATGGATCGGTCGAGGTGAGCCTTCACTTATTATGCTTCTTGGTCCAGCTGCCCCCTCGCAACCAAGGCTGACTTACGGGTTTAGGGAAGTCTCGATTCTTTCGAATATACGGTATCTGTATGGCACGAAATGTCCCCACCATCAGAACGGGCAGACATCGCTTCTTTATCATAGTTTTGTTTGCATGTGTCGAGCTTACGACACGCTTTAGATTGCGTTGAGATTGGCTCGGATATTCCGGAAGGTTCTTTAGTAAGTACTTACTGAGTTGTTCTCGTGACTAGTCGATGTTATTAATAACAGGACTAGGTATTCAGTGCGGGCGCGAGGCGGAAATATCAACGAGAATCCATTTTCGTCTGCCTGCGGTCTTGAAGTCTGCGCGAATCTCGAGCTGCCAACTGGCACTTGTCAAGGTTGAGCGCTATGCCGATATCGATTACTGCCTTGCCGGGGCGGGATATTGTGCGTCTTTGATGCACTCTAAGACGATCTAAGACGAACACAGTAATAAACCATACACGCGACTGGAGCGCAGATGTCTGCGGAAATCTCTCGGATTGGTATAGAAGGTGAACTCCATCGTAGGGGATTTCTACGTCATTTTAATCTCATCTCCCTTCACAGATCGCGCGTATGCACCATAGGTACGAGGCCATGTATTCCAAAATGAATATCAGGAGTTCGCGAATGCTTCTGTGGACCACATCTCCTACTCCTATAACAGTGAATCATACCTACTCGTACTTGCTCCTTCCGTCCATCTTCGCCGCATCGGGACCAGGATTGCAATCCCTCCATTGGGGATTCCGCTGGCGTTCCTCTCGGACGACGCTTCTGATACTTTTGTTTGCTCCTTGTACTTTCTGTGGTTCGAGGTCATATGATAGAAGGCGTCACTCCCTTCCCCGGCTCTTCGACAGGCCTATGCCTTTTACCCCAGTGTCTCCCTCGCTGTCGGGTGACCATATCTTTCCACATGACTTGTTTCCGTGTGCGGGGCCCTCTTAGGCGTTCGTGCCCGCTTCCCCACATCGCGTGCTCGGGGAAAACTTTGCGAAGCCGAAACATAATTCACGAGGACGGGGAACTTGGATTAGAATGGAATAGCGCGCGAGTACTGACCGTCCCGTGAGCTTTTGATGATGCCCACCCTGGCCACGCAGTTGGTGTTCGCCTGCTGGGTTGACGGTATGTCCTGCGAGAAGCGTGATTGGTAACAATGCCTGGCGCATAGTTACGAGGTAACAAACCCGACGCTCCGACCACGTGATCACGTACGAACTTTACTTGAACTTGAGAAGTTCAAGCTCAAGCATTGAAATGAACGACTAGTAACCAACATGGCCTCCCTTCAGTTGAACCCTGCCCCCTCACCTTGGGGCTGCCAGAAAAAGCTACCTACTACCAAACTAGAACGTTATTATCTCGACGATACTGATATGACTCAACACTACTCGATCTGCGACCTTAAACTTCTTACCTCCCACAAAAACACAGCTGTTTACAAGGGAACACTAACGCTGCCCGATAAAGCAGGCGCCGTGAGTGTAGTGGTCAAGACAGACTTCTTCGCCGAATCTCCTCGACCCAGCGCCTTCGAGCATGAGGCCGACATGTACGAGCTTCATCTATGGGACCTTCAAGACAAAGCAATACCGCACTGTTATGGTCTCTTCCAGTATGGCGGAGAGGATGGCAAAGTCTCCTCTTTCCTTGTCCTCGGTGACTGTGGTACGCCAATAGAGGATCCCCGTAATTTCACAGACTCATACAAGTTCGTTCATTCTTCTGATTCTTGTGGACAGTGGCATCGGCTGAGTGTCTGGTTTTAGATCAAAAGTTATCGATGCCGTGTATTTCATTCACTTCGCAGGTTTCACGCACGGAGACCTTTCTTACCACAATATCCTGAACAAAGACGGTTGCCCTTTCATCATCGACTTCGAAACGGCTAAGCCACACGTATGTGGAATGAAAGAAAAGGTATTCATTGGTGAGGAGAGGAAACAACTTGGCTGTGCTGAGATGATGCGGTGTGCTGCATTAGTGCGGGCTTGGGCAGATGGTGTGAACGCCCTTCTCTCCCTCATCTTATACTAATTGTGTTCGCTAGTGGATGTCAAGTTGGAGGGTGTCTACACGTTCCTGAGAATGGACCTTCGCCGCGGAAACATAGATTATCTGCTATCCCGCCTCGCCCATTACACTGACAACGCCAGCGTATATCGCCCGTACGTGGAAGAGTTGGTAGAGCAAGTTGAAGCTGAACGAGAGCACTATCGCAACATGCCCCAAGAAAGGCGCCTCATTGTGCCCGAGTAATATTTCTGTTTTCCCTGTCCCTGTTGCCCGCGTTTCTCAGCCGCAATGTCGCTACAACGCTTTGTAGACGTCGAATAATGCTTCGCAGATTACTGTCGTAAGCCTATTCGTCAGGTCATCAACTTCTACAGACTTTGCAATCGCTTTTCTACGATGGAATTGATGTTATTTCAACGAAAGAGCTTCGATGTTGAGGATACATCCCACAATCAGCGGCGCAAACACATCTTAAGACTCCGTTACCGAAGACACCTGACTCTTGTTAACTCTGACACAAGGTATCGACATATACTTACAGCGATAACAGTGACCAGTTCGGGAATTGCACTGAACGTTAACTGCATCGCGTCCGTCCCTCAATTTTGACGGTCGACTCGCGTGTTATCTTCGTGCCCTTGATGTTCCCTAGTCCTCGAATTTGAAACCGTCGGGATCAGGGACTAGTGATTGTGATATAACATGAGATGCCTATCTCGAGTCTACAACCTTCTTATCGTCTTCTCGTTACCTTTTCCTGCTCACCGTTCTGCCACCAGAAATGGACACCCCTCGGACGTTTAAGCTGAGCATAGATAAGCTCGAGCACTTCGGATGCTCCTTTCGCCTACACCTAGCCCCTCATCTAGTCGCTCATACTGAGTGTCCATCATAAACGCAGTTGAAGAGACAATCGAAGCCCCCAGAGGCACCTCCAACTACACCATCACAGGGCAGGGATTTGAGGCGCCTGATTTGAGTAGGATCGAGAGGTGGAGTTGGTTGGAGTTGATGCCCATGGGATCCCTCCATCCAAGTGAGTTCAATCGCGACGCACACATGCCATTTCCTTTCCTTGGGATACCCTTCTTTGACGTTCTACTCAATGGCAAAACGCTGACACGTAGACGCGCAGCTCCTGAAGGACCCTTGGAATCTCAGTGGAAGAACGACCCTGTTAAATGGCAGCCAGATGGATATCCAACTTCTCATCGGGATGGTTGACGGTGTGCATTTGAAGTTGATGGGGGCCGAAGGAACCCTTCAGACTCACTGCGTGCTCCCACCATTGCCCCCAACTGTCAGCATCTTCGTCGAAGGTACCAATTTCGAGGGGAAAATCGGAACCTCTGACCCAACGCAGAGTTTCATCAGCATCCCTTACTACGTCCATGACGACTAGAGTTGGTACGGATTCGAATATTCTGCGAGCATCTAGGCCTCTGGATTCAAGGAATCGCACATATTTCAACTTGGTTGTCGCGAATTTTGATAAGATAGATGGGGCAGGCCTCTAGGTAATGCGTAAGCAGTAGCTTCATAGACGAGCTAGTGTAGTAGTAGGGATCTCACTGGATCGTCCATCAGGAAATTGAGTTGAAGGTATTCTAGATTTGGGAGGTTGAAGTTGCCTGGGGAGCTTAAAGTAGTAGACGCGTCTTGCAAAGCCAAAGTGGGGGTGGAGGGAAGCCGTCCGACGGTATGTATGACTGCAGGTCCGTCTGAATGCCGGAAGATAGTGAGGTTGAGAACCGAAGGCATTGTGTTCTTGATCCGCAACGACGCGTCAAAGACTATTGCTAGTGTACGAAGAGTTGGGAGTGCGTCGGATGTTAATTCAATAATGTGGCCGTTGGTACTGCTACTAGAGAGCATGATGGACTCTAGTGTTGGATGAGACGAAAAGAACCACGTCAAATCCCCCGAGCAGAGGCGGCGGTCCAAGATGAGATGGGTCAGGTGTGCACTGGCTGGGAGTAGGGACAATACTCCAGGGCTGGCGGCTTGGCGACTTAAGCGGAGGCGTCTGACGTTGACTAGGTAAGGAATTATGTGGTCAACGTCTGGTTCGACATGTGGTGGAGCGGCGTAATATGCTCGCGGAAAATAATATGTCGCGAAGGATGTGGTGAGCTGAATGCCTGGGTTCGCTTGCACATCGCGGCGCAACGTGTTGATCGAACGAAGATCGGCGGCCAAGTTCAAAGAAAAGGACATGTCTTCGTAGAGCTGTCGCAAGGCGATCGAGTTGAATTGACGAGATACGAGCAGGAGCTTTGATAGAGTCTTCACGTCACTGACTTCACCCACGATCGCAGACAAGATTTCGGTTGGTAGCTCCATTCCAATCTAAAGAGACAGTGAACTTCTAATAGGATTTAGGATACCGCGACGTGCTTCCAGACAGAAGTCGTACTGGTAATGTTGTGGTAACTGGCAGTGGCACAATACTGTATCAGCGAGCGACGATCGATAATGGGCATGCCTAATCATTAATCAGCGCTTGATGCCGCGTTGCTACACTTTTGCGTGACTGACCGGGTGCTGTGAACATACAAACGAAATTGAGTAAAAATGCTACGATAGGTACCTCTGAAATATGTCAACTCAGACCTGCCATCCCCTCAAACCAAGCCACCACCGCGCCAACCTTCCTAACTGTGGCATCACTATATCCAAGTCGAAGATCGGGTCTGTATTGCATGTCTTCTGAGTTACTAGGCATGGTACGGAAACATATTTGTAAGCGTGACTTCAGATTTGGAGATGCAGTGAGGGTGGTTGAAGCCGAGGAAGAAGGGGAAGTCTCTTTGGATATGCTGAGATCTAGGAGATGTAGTGAATTAAAGAAATTGCTTCTGAACAGAGGGGGCCCTACTTTCAAGGAACACCACGTCACCACGCTTGATACCAGAAGCATCTTCCGCCCCCCAACATTCCGCTATCTCTCGCCAGGCCGTTAGCTTACAGACACTGCCTTCGTCATCGCCTAAGATCATCTTGAGGAGGGACACCTCCTTCCCAGCATTCAGGCCCTTCTTGATGTGGATCACGTCTGGGCCTTCGATTTCTAAGACAGCAGCGAGTACGCTTGCTTTTGAGTACGCAGGCGTCTTCGAGACTTTCGCTAACTTTAGCAGAGTATGCAAGTCGAAAGTAAATGAGGGGAAGCGGATGATCGAGGAGGCATCCGAGGAATAGGCAGATATCTCTTGTGTTTCTTCTTCCTGAGTAGCATACGTGTCATCTCGCGAGAGCACCGCAGACTTCGACTTGTCAATGGTCTCTGCTCCAGGTTCCCCATCTTCGAGACTTTCGTCCCAGGAAATTGCGGTGGTCTGGCCTAGTCAAAGTCTTTTAAGCAGGAATGCATTTCCGAGGCTAGTAACGCACCTTCTAGGAAAGTTCCATCTGGAGCCCCTTCATCTCCTTCCTCATCGTCGAAGATAATGTGCTTATAAAACTGAGAGATTCGCACGCTCGCTGCCTGCAAGGTAGCTGGGGGGAATGGTTGCGTTCCTGCAGGCCTTGTGCTGGCCGACGGCGATGTCGATGAGACGTTTTGCCAGCGAAAAGAAGCCGGATCCTTGGAAATATCGTTCTTGGTTGGAGCCCCTAGGAAGACTCTGAACATTGTTGGAGTGGTCACATGACTGAGCATCGGGCGCGGTAACGTGATGTTGCCCGCTTTGGATGCGACAGTTCATTCTTTTCGACATCTATTCCGTACTGTCACATAGCCCCGCCTCGACACGATGAGCCAGTTTTTAGAGCTCTACGACCCGCTGGATATCATAGGAAACGGGTCGTTTGGTATTATTAGAAAGGTCCGCAGGAAAACGGACGGTATGGTGAGTCGCATCCCGGTACACCGGTGGCGAGTCTTGCGCTGACATTTTGGGAAGATATTTGCACGAAAGGAACTCAATTTTGAGCGCATGACTGAACGCGACAGAAAGCAGATTGTTGCCGAAGTGTTAGTATTGCGACTGCTCACTCTACGGTATCCCCATTCTGATCACATTCATTAGGAATATCTTGAAAGATCTCCATCACGACCACATTGTACGATACCATGACCGATACGTCGACAAAGAAGCCGGCATTCTCTATATTCTAATGGAATACTGTGGTGGTGGCGACCTCTCGGGCGTCATCAAGCAAGCTCAGAAACACAACCGACCAATATCAGAAGACGCTGTATGGAATTTCTTCCTACAGATACTGCTCGCACTGCAACATTGCCACCATCCGAACGGACACTCGCGAAGTGGGAGCACCGGGTTAGAGCCAGATAATAAGGAGAGGCGGCCTCAGATCCTTCACAGGGATCTTAAACCTGACAATGGTGTGTTTATGCCATTGCTCAGCCGACGCTGCTAATAGTATATCAGTATTTCTCGACGAAGCTAGCTCCGTCAAACTTGGAGACTTCGGGCTCTCTAAAGCTCTCGCCCAGTCTAATTTCGCAAATACCTATGTTGGGGTACGTTCCCTGTTCACTCCACAAGGAGGGGACGTGTTTTGACCGCCTTGGCCCCTCAGACTCCATATTACATGTCCCCCGAGCTCATGCAGGAGAAAGCGTATGACTCCAAGTCGGATATATGGTCCCTTGGCTGTTTAATCTACGAGCTATGCGCACTCAAGCCGCCTTTCCATGAGGCTAAGACGCACGCCGAACTTAGCATTTTGATTCGGTCAGTATCCTACCCGTGATGTCAACGTGCAGGCAATAATACGTACACTAGCAATGGTCGCGTACCGCCTCTACCTCGTGGTTACAGCCAGACCCTGTCTAGCGTCATCAAGACCATGCTCAATCTGAACGTAAGTTTTCGATTATATTCGCAACAGTACAAACAAACGATAGACGATAGCCCGCCATGCGGCCCTCTGCGGCGCAACTACTTCAACACGAGCGCCTCGTACTTGCGCTAAAGATCTCTGATACTGAGAAGATGTACGCCATGGATTAGGGGTTGCATCCCAAAGCTAACTTACCTACCTCTAGGCTACACACTGTGAAAATCCACAAATCTACTCTCACTACGAAGGAGAGGGAGATCCTCGCCCGTGAAGCTGCTGTGGCCGAGAAGGAAGCACAGATAGCCAGCGTATTCAGCCAGAAGGATGCTGAAATTATAGCCTTGAAGGATATGGTGAATCAGCTTCAGCAACACCATCAAGTACAGGTCAATGTAGAGGTGCGGATACGAGAAGCCGTGGCCAAACGAGAGGATGAACTGCGGATCGCTGTTGCGAAGCGCGAAGAAGAGGTGGCTGCCGCGATGGTGAGAAGGGAAGAAGAGATTATGGGTGCGATTCGGAAGCGGGAGGCCGAGATATCCGAGGCGTGGAAGACGAGGGAAGAGCAAATCAAGAAGGAAGTTGCTGAGGAGGTGGATGAGAGGGTGAAATGGGTTATACAGCGGACGGAAGAGTTGAGTGATGAAGAAGAGCGACTGGAATCTATACGGCTTGAGCTTGAGGAGAGAGCGAAAGTACTTGAGGCATTGAAAGGTAAACCCAGTGATATCGACAATTATTACTACACGATGCTTATATTTCTATAGTGGCTGCGGCCAAGAAAGAGAAGTCTCCACTAGAAGAGATCAAGAACCTCGTTTCGAGAGCTACCGAAGACAAGCGACCCGAGCACGTGCTGGACGCCCTCCAAACGCCTATTGCTCGTACTTCGAAACTTCCGCGAGATTATGCACCTTCCGCAATGAAAGGTGTTGTACTTACCACGACCGGAGAGGCACTGGCGACACCATCTCCGGCTGAGTTGGCACATCTGTTTGATTCTCCGCGACCTGGATTGGACTTTGCGAAGATATTTGACTTCCACGAGGACAAAGGTAATGAGAGCGAGGAAGAGCCGGAGATTACACCACCGCCGAGTCCGTCGAAACGGGAACGCCAACGACCACGTCCCGCTAGTAGATCTACGAGTGTGCCCACAGAGACTGCATCTTCCTCCCAATTAACTGCGCCTCCAACTCGATTGCGGCGACCGTCGATCCGCTCATCACAGAGACCGGGAGCTTCTCGCAACGCCCCAACAGAGGTCAAGCCTTTATCACATCCTCACCTACAACGCGAGGGGCCGACCGCCCCCCAGATCGTCCGCTCGGTTACAATGCCGGTCACTTTGCCTAATCCACCAAAGTACGATCTGGAAGACGAGGAGAATCTCCCAAGCCCTTTCCTGAAGAAGACCGATAAAGATAAGATACCAGCCAATGGAGCGCCCCTGAAGGGATTGAATATCAATGGCGGTATCGCAAGTGTACCAGGGAAGGCGAGGACGGGGAAGCGAACGAGTACGGGTAATTTGCTGCGAACTGTGGCGGCCGCGAATAATGCTGTGAAGAAGGGTGTCTCACCGCCAAATACAACGAGCTCGGAGACCAGCGACCCTCGGCCGTCCGTTGCGACTGCTCGGAAAGCAGGTGAGGAGGCAAGGAAAGCTTTGTCGAGATCATAGCACGGGGACCGTTGGACATTTCTTGTACAGCTGTCACAGGTAGTGATATGAGTCTATTCATGTGTATTATAGCTCCCTATTTTCTATTTCATCGGCTCATCATTCGAGGCAAGTAAATTTGTACATGTTCGGTTGTGAAACGAGCACGCCATAAGCGCCCGTTTTCGTAAACACGTGCTTGAAGTTGCCGAAATTTGAGAGGTAGCGATCTTCGGTTGTTGGTACCTCGTCTCATCTATCTTTTCGTGCAGCTCAGGCTGTAAAAGCCTCACACGACCTTGACGACGTTTTCTTTTATTTCATACCTCTCGTCCTCGCCTTGTACGCTACTAATGAGCCTCCCGCACGACACTCAACCTACGAGTTCCACGACTTCAATAGACCGAAGAGGCACGACGCGTTCGCCATCACCCAAAATCGCATTCGTATCAGCCAACTTTCCCGCACATTCACGCTCTACAGCACCCGGCCAGGCCGTGCAGAACATCACTAGACAGGTAATTCGCAGGCTTTCGAGCTTACAGCACGTGGAGGTGCTAGAGATGCCGAACGAGAACGAACACGACGACGACGAGCTGCTTTCAGGACGAGACACGCCCAGTACAGCATCCCCGCCGAGGGAGGGGTCGCCGGAGTACACCAATGGCGTAGACCACCAAACCAATGGTCGGGTTGCGAATGGGAATGGGAAAGTGCAAGTACCTGCGAAGAAAATCGACTGGGAGATTCCTCGCAAAGTGCTGCATTCATCAATAGGTGCGTATTTGGTACTCTGGCATCAATTTCGTGACTAACTAGCCGCAGGATTCCTGACATTATACCTCTGGACATCTCAGGGCTCTCCGAAGGCAGTCGTTGTCGTTCTCTGGACAGCGTTCGCGGTTATCTTGCCTGCGGACTTTATCCGCCTGAGATGGCCCGCGTTCGAGCGCACATACGAACGGCTTCTTGGCTTCCTAATGCGTGAATGCGAAAAGGCATGTCCCCTCGCATCACTCACCGACCTTAAAGCTAAACAGCTGCCAGGATTCTGTGAATGGGGTCGTATGGTACATCCTCGGTGTGAACTTTGCGCTGACTGCCTACCCGCTCGATGTTGCGACGGTAGCCATCCTCATGTACGTCCCCTACGGGCCTTTGTTCGTCTTGTTTCTTATCCTTATCGGCAGATTGTCTTGGGCCGACACAGCCGCATCTACTGTCGGCCGTATGTTCGGTTCGGTCACACCACGGCTTCCTTCGCGCCTACCCTTCCTGCGCCTCCCCCTTGCGCCTCGCAAATCACTAGCAGGGTTCGTTGCTGCTTGCGTCACCGGCACACTCATAGCGATCGGGTTCTGGAAATGGATAGCGCCGCTGCGCCACGACACACAAGACATCAGCTGGACGTGGGATAACGGCGTTTCGCCCGCTCTGGTCTCGCCCGCAGTGAAAGACTGGTGCCAGGGGCTGCTGGGCGGTCCCTGCTCGTTGGGCAATGTCACGAGTGGGTGGGTTGGGCTCGGGTTGATAGGAGTCATGGCCGGTTTGGTGAGCGGTGTTGCGGAAGCACTAGGTACGTCGCACACGTCTCATTAATGATCGAGCTGACCATCCGGCCACGATAGACTTGGGGTCATTAGACGACAACTTGACGCTCCCCATCGTCGCTGGCGGATGTATACTAGGATCTTTGAAACTCATGTCACTACTATCATAACATAATCTTCCTCCTTCATCGTCAACCTTTATAATTATCATGGATATTCATTTGCGTTGCGTCTAATGACACAGGCCGACTTCCCAGTCAACACCCTCCGCGAGACTAGCCCAAGTAAGTGAAGCTCGTAGGCCGTAGTTGTCTACAGACGATGGCTTGCCGCCGATCTTCAAGGAGTTCGAGTTAATAGCTTTCCAAGCAAGATAGTAACAATCCGGTGAATGGGTGTAAAGGAAGGTAATCTGCGAAGGCTTTACTCAACCTGATATCGACGTTGGTGCGCCGTGCGTTTCCTTAGTCCAGGACGGGAAACGTAATGCATTGGGTTTATTGCTACCAGGTGGAGCGAATAGTAGGGGCATAATGGACAGTAAATCACTCAACCGCAATGACGCGCTTTTCAGGAGGGATATTGCGATAGAACTCTCGTTCGGCTTCCACTTGCTCCACCAATTCTTCCACGTACGGGCGATATACCGTAGGATCGTCATGGCAGTGGGTGAGGAGGGATAGAAGATAATCCATATTCCCGCGACGAAGGTCCGTTCTGTAAAAGGTGTAGACACCCTCTAACTTGACATACACTAGCGAGGCAAATTAGTAGTAGACGAGGGAGAGAAGAGGCCGTGTTCGCACCATCAGCCCAAGCTCGCATCAACGCAGCACACTGCATCATCTCAGTGCATCCAACGTCTCTGCTCTCTTCCCCAATTAACAGCCTCTCTTTAAGTCCACAAACGTGGGGCTTAGCGAACTCTAAGTCGATGATGAAAGGACTGCCGTCTTTGTTGATTATGATATTGTCGTAAGAGAGGTCTCCGTGCGTGAAGCCCAAGAAGTGAATATAATACACAGCATTGATCACTTTCGATCTAGGATCAGATAGTTAGCTAGCGCGATCGTGAACTCAAGGAGAATGAACGTACTTGAAAGAGCTTGTGAGGTTGCGAGGTTCAACAATTGGATCGCCGCAATCGCGAAGTACGAGGAAAGAGGATACTTTGGCATCTTCTCCTTTATACTGGAAGAGACCATAGCAGTGTGGTATCGCTTTGTCTTGAAGTTCCCATAGATGGATCTCGTACATATCAACCTCGTGTTCGAAGGCTTTGCGGCGAAGAGTCTCGGCGAAAAAGTCTGTCTTGACTACCACAGCTACGGGCTCTTCGCTATCGGGTAGCGTTAGCAGTCCTCGATAGACAGTTGTGTCCTTGTGGGAGACGCGAACTTTGAGATCGCATATCGAGTACTCTTGCGACTCATCTTCGGGTTCGTAGCGTTGTAACTTGCTGATAGGTAGACTTTTCCGGCAGCCGTAAGGTGAGGGGGCAGGGCTCAACCGAAGTGAGGCCATGGTCAAAGTTGAACGTTATGGTTGTTGTCAAACGAAGGTCACCTACACTGCGCCGCGATCACCTGACTTGCAATCATGATCGATCATCTGATACCATGCCTTGTATAAATATGTGCGACTACCCAATGTCGTGCAGCGCTATCGCTATCACCACGTTCATACCAAATGCCACCCAAAACAATTCCCGTAGACCCGAATGCCACTCCACGGGCGAGCAGACGGCACGCTCGAAATACGCGATCTTTGCCGGCAGCCTCATTAGATGAGTCGCCTTCGCGCGGAAATTCACAAAAGTGCCGTTTGACCTCACCATATTATGGATATACACTGATATACGACTCGCAGAACCGGTGGATCGCGATCTCACAAGGCGGACAACATCGTCTACAAAACACTCCTCTTGAAGCTTCCAGGTGTACCCGAGATGCAAAGTTTCTCCGAGAGCGGCAGTAGCACTCATTCTCGTGCGCCCGGAAAGGATGAGTTGGATATAAAACAATCCCAGCAACTGCACAAGGTGGTCCCTTGTCCAGGCATCATGCATAACCTGCTCAGGAAGCTTGAAGAATCTCTCAAAGCTCGCCGCCCGCCCGCAGGAAACGATCCATTCATGTTCCTCCTGACCATCGAAGGTCGTTGCGCGCACCTTCCAGGCAGAATCTGCTCCGAGCACGACACAGCTCACTGGGTCCATAGCGCCATCCTGAGACCTGCAATCGCTGTTGTCCAATACCTTCTCAACAATAATACAGTGACGCAAGACTTCCCAAACATATCTTCCGTCGGAGGCTCCCCTCCTGTTCCAGACAGCGTCATGTTCAAATACAGTAGGGATGCCCACAACGCAGTCCTTACTATCGAGTTCAAGACACATCGTGCTCTTGGCGGGGACTGGACCCACGCAATCCACGAGTTACTAGCCCGTGCCAAAAATTCAGATATACCCGGAGCGGCAGCCAAATTCCATTGGCCAGATTACGAGGTTACTGAATTCGACAAGGCTACGAAGGTGCTCCTTCAGGTAGACACGGCCTTTTCATCCTTCACTATGATCATGATTGACTTTGTCTGGATAGGTGTGGGGGCAGATGCGGAAGTGGGACGCGAATTACGCCATCCTCTCATCCTATGAATACACTTACTTCCTCTACAAACCTGAACTCATGAGCGATACCCTATATATAACTGATGGCTTCGAGTCCGATAATAGTGATCTCCTACCTGCCACAGTCTCATTCTTGGCCCTTGCTCTTGGTCACTATTCTCCCAGTGATCTTGGGCTTCCAGAGCCAAACATCGAGCACTGGAATCGTGCTTCCATGGTGAATTTCGAGTCAACAGGGCTAGTCCCAAGGTTTGTTGCCTCACAATTATGTGCAAGACATCAATACTGATCACGCTTCTTGTAGCACATATCCACCCTCGGCTCAGGCGGTCAATGTCAAACGACACCGTTAAGTAGCCACCAACAACCCCGCACAATTTGTAACGTCCGACGATGATGGTATTGCAGAGGTGTTGATAGATAGAATCGTCGTTGTTTAAGGAATATATTGTAGCAATACTGCAGGAAATGCCATAGTACCTGTCCTGTAATTGGTATCAGCCATTACACTATATCACTATCAACACTATCTGAGCATCGAACTGGGACAGGGGGAAAATGATAAATATATTACTCGGGCAGTCAACCCCACCCTCCGCGAGACTAGTCCCAGTAAGTGAAGCTTGTATATGTTGGCCCCATATCTGGTCGTAGTCGTCTACAGACAACGGCTTGCCTGTGTAGTACATGGGTTGACGACTGGGCATCACCTAGTGGCAATGAATAATGCCTTGGGTTTGCACGTGTGTTCAGTGTAAGGGCAACCTCAAGATAGCCGCACAGTGCAAGCCTAGCAGAGGGAGAATCCAAAGAGATGAATAAGACTAACTGCAATACATGAGAGAGCTGCTCACCTAGCAGAGGGAGAATCCAAAGAGAACAGGATAAGGATTCTCCATGCTAGGAAGCGAAGTATATACTGTAGTAGCGTGGGAGGAATGAAGGGTAACTGTACAGTACACCAGCCACAGGTACGAACGAATATCACAAGGTACGAGGGGGCATGTGATAATGAAGTGGAAGGGGAATGTACAGGAGTCGTGCCAGCGACCTGGGGAAGTGGGGACAAGGAGTAATGAAGTGGGAAAGGAGGATAGAGGTAGCCCAGACGAGCCCCGAAGTGTATCTACGAGTCCGAGCGAGTCCGAAGCGTCCGAGCGAGTCCAAGGCGAGTCCGAAGTGCGGGAAGACTTCGGAGTCACCGGACGGGGCTCGGATGCGAAGGGAGTGAACGGAAGGGAAGCGGAAAGGTAAGGGGACAAAAGGAAAGGAAAGGGGATGAAGGAAAGGGGAAAGGAACAAGGAGGAAGGGGGTGGGACAGGGGGAATAGGAGAAAATAGGAGTGTCCCCTTACAATGAGCCACTGTCCGTCCGGATGTGATACCTGTCGGAAGGAGTTCCACCATGACAAGCTGACCTGACGCAAGGAGTCCGTACGACTCCGGGAGTGTCGTACGGGTCCGATGCCAATGGTCGAGGAACTGCACTCGGACGATCTCCCGCAGCTTCAGGACTGCGAGGTCGACGACGAGGACGATGAGGCCACAACTCCGGATGACTCCGGACTTGAGAAGGGCGACCGTATCTTCGCAGCCATTCCTCCTCCGACTCCGGAGTACCTTCGGAGTCTTCGGGAAGAACACGTCCGAGCTTCGGAGATGGTCTCGCAGCGCCTCGCATTGGCTTTCCAGCGCAACAAGCTCCACGATCCTCGGAACAGCGCAGTCCCGGACTTCCTCCAAGAATTTGAGGACGTCTTCGCCAAGGAGTCCTTTGATGAACTGCCCATGCCGCGTCCGTGGGATCACGCCATTGAGCTAATGGACGGAGCGGAACCGACCTCTACCAAATGCTACCCACTGTCCCCCGCGGAGCAGAAACAGCTGGACGAGTTTCTGGAAGAAAATCTCCGGACTGGTCGGATCTGCCCCAGCAAGTCGCCCATGGCTGCCCCGGTGTTCTTTGTTAAGAAGAAGGACGGATCGCTCCGCTTGGTCCAGGACTACCGGAAGCTCAACAGCATGACGGTCAAGAATCGGTACCCACTTCCGCTCATCTCGGACTTGGTGGATAAACTCCGGAATGCTCGCTACTTCTCCAAGCTCGACGTCCGGTGGGGTTTCAACAACGTCCGGATCAAGGAGGGCGACGAGTGGAAGGCCGCGTTCCGCACTACGCGCGGACTCTTCGAACCGTTGGTAATGTTCTTCGGACTGACAAATAGCCCATCCACCTTCCAGACCATGATGAACGACCTCTTCCGGGAGCTCATTACGGAAGGTGTGGTCATTATCTATCTGGATGACATTCTGATCTACACCAAGACGCGCGAAGAGCATCGCCGGGTTCTCAAGCGAGTCCTAGAGATCCTCCAGCGGAACAAGCTCTTCCTCCGAGCGGACAAGTGCGACTTCGAGCAGACCAAGGTGGAGTATCTCGGAGTTGTCATCTCTGAGGGTAAGATCGAGATGGATCCCGTGAAGGTTTCCGGAGTCGCGGACTGGCCGACCCCCCGGACTCGGACTGAACTCCAATCCTTCCTCGGGTTCGTCAACTTCTACCGCCGCTTCATCAAGGACTACTTGCATATCGCCCGGCCTCTCTTCGACCTCACTTGCGCAAAGGAATGGCAGTGGAACGACTCCGCTCAATCCGCATTTCTTCGGATCAAGGAGCTGATCACTTCGGAGCCCATTCTGGTCTTTCCAAAGGAGGATCGGCCATACCGGGTTGAAGCGGACTCGTCGGATTACGCTACGGGTGCGGTCTTGTTGCAGCTGGATCCAGATGATGGTAAATGGCATCCTGTCGCATTCTACTCTAAAAGTCTACAGGCTGTGGAGCGGAACTACAAAATACACGACAAGGAGATGCTTTCAATCATCCGGGCACTCGAAGAATGGCGACACTACTTGGAAGGCGCAGAGACTCCGTTTGAGATCTGGACGGACCACAAGAACCTGGAGTACTTCATCAAGGCCCAGAAACTCAATCGTCGTCAAGCCCGCTGGTCGCTATACCTCTCCCGCTTCGACTTCACTCTCCAGCACCGTCCAGGTCGGACAATGGGTAAGCCGGATGCTCTCTCGCGCCGCTCGGATCACTCGGATGGTAAGGATGACAACAAGGATGTGGTTTTACTTAAGCCGTCCTACTTTGCCGTCCGTGCCACGGGTGTCACTCTTGAAGGGGAGGAGAAGGATATCCTCATGGCTATCCGGACTGGAGTGCGGAATGCGAAGTTTGAAGATGCAGTGGCAAAGGCAGCGGAGGAGCTGAAGAAGACCCAGGGCAGTCGCAAGACAGTCCGGAGCGCGGAATGGTCTCAATCGGACGGACTCCTGATGTTCCGGGGTAAGATCTACATTCCAGACTCACCGGACTTGCGTCGGACCATTGTTGTTAGGGCGACACTAGTCAAAGACTAACGTGGCTCCTACAAGAATACTAAAACCAAAAGAATAGACGAAATAGCTTAGTTGACTTAGTTCTCACTATTACTAGTGGAAATCCCAAGAGAACGAGCTAGCGTTCTAGGGCCTGTTATTGGTGCTTAAATACTAAAATACATGTGTAACCCTCATGTACTACTACATGCCTACTGCAGCCGTCTTTCCATGGAACGCGCACCGATTCCATGAGGTGCTTGGTAATGTACTGCGGACATGTGTTGTGCGTGAGGATCTTACTAAGGTACCGTAATGTGAATTAGTAATAGGCGCGTCCTGCGCGTTTAGATAAGATATCAAAAAAGATAGTATTCGGAACAAGCCGGACCATAACAATTGTAGCCCAGCACCATGACACTAAGGTTGCAGGACACGCTGGCAGATGGAAGACCCTAGAGCTCGTTTCACGCAGCTACTGGTGGCCCAACATGTCCCGGTACGTCGGATCCTACACCCGCCATTGCGACCTCTGTCTCCAGACGAAGGCCCAAAGGCATCCGCCCATGGGTGAACTCCATCCGCTTCCCATTCCGGATGAACGCTGGGATCGCCTGAGTGTTGACTTCATCGTCGAGCTTCCGGAGTCCGATGGGTTTGATGCTGTCATGAACGTGGTCGACTCCGTAAGCAAACGCGCCCACTTCATTCCGACTCACACCACAGTGTCTGCCCTCGGATCTGCAAACTTGTACCTGCAGAACGTCTGGAAGCTGCACGGACTCCCTCGGTCCGTTGTGTCTGACCGGGGTCCACAATTCGCCGCAGAGTTCACCCGAGAAGTCTACCGGATGCTCGGAATCAAGCTGGCTGCCTCCACTGCGTACCACCCTCAGTCCGACAGACAGACGGAACGGACCAACCAGGAACTCGAGTCCTATCTCCGGATCTTCGTCGGAGAGCGTCAGGACGACTGGGCTCGCCTCCTACCTATGGCGGAGTTTGCGTACAACAACCGGGTCCATGCGTCCACTCAGCAGTCACCCTTCCTCCTGGATACCGGCCGTCATCCTCGTCTCGGGTTCGAACCTCATCAGCCACCGTCTCGGATGGAGTCCGCAAACGAGTTCGTAGACTGGATGAAATCCGCAGTCGACAAGGCTCAGTCCGCATTGGTCAAGGCTCAGGACGACATGAAGCGCTACTACGATCAGCGTCGGACTCCCGCTCCGGAGTACCAACCGGGTGACAAGGTCTGGCTGGACTCGTCGGACATCAACCTTGCCCAACCCTCCCGGAAACTCGGACACGCACGACTTGGTCCTTACAAGGTCGTCCGGAAGGTTGGCAAGGCAGCGTACCGGCTCCAGCTCCCTCCGGGCTTATCCCGTCTCCATCCCGTCTTCCCCATGGTCAAACTCTCTCCCTTCGTTCCGGACCCCATCCCGGGTAGACGCCCTGTCGCTCCGCCACCTCCGCAGCTCGTTGACGGAGAAGAGGAGCATGAGGTAGAAGAGGTCCGAAATAGCAGACGGTTTGGTCGGGTCCTGAAGTATCTGGTGCGCTGGCGAGGCTATGGTATCGAGCACGACTCCTGGGAGCCCGCGAGCAACCTCCAGCATGCTGCCCGGAAGGTCAAGGACTTCCATGATCGTCACCCGGACGCAGTACGCGTACTCTGGACGAGTCCGATGAATCCGACGACTGCTCTACCTCTCCGGATGACTCCTGCAGCACTGGACCAGTCCTGGGAGCGTTGGCGCAGTCGGAAGGCTCCGGGCTCCGCGCAGTCGTACTTCGACATCTTCTTGCAGCAATCCGGAGTTTCTGGGTTGGTGAATTCATGGCGCGGCAGGCAGGAATCTTCGCGTCGGGTCGCCGCAACCTTGAAGGGGGGGGTGATGTAAGGGGACACTCCTATTTTCTCCTATTCCCCTGTCCCTCTCCCTTCCTCCTTCGTTTCCTTTCTCCCTTCCTTCATCCCATGGACTATTATCTACATTCCCTTCATTCCCTTTCCTTCCCTCTCGCCCCCTTACCTTTCCGCTTCCCTTCCGTTCACTCCCTTCGCATCCGAGCCCCGTCCGGTGACTCCGAAGTCTTCCTGCGCTTCGGACTCGCCTTGGACTCACCTCGGACTCGCTCGGACTCACCTCGGACTCGCTCGGACACTTCGGACTCGCTCGGACTCGTAGATACACTTCGGGGCTCGTCCGGGCTACCTCTATCCTCCTTTTCCACTTCATTACTCCTTGTCCCCACTCCCCCAGGTCGCTGGCACGACTCCTGTACATTCCCCTTCCACTTCATTATCACATGCCCCCTCGTACCTTGTGATATTCGTTCGTACCTGTGGCTGGTGTACTGTACAGTTACCCTTCATTCCTCCCACGCTACTACAGTATATACTTCGCTTCCTAGCATGGAGAATCCTTATCCTGTTCTCTTTGGATTCTCCCTCTGCTAGGTGAGCAGCTCTCTCATGTATTGCAGTTAGTCTTATTCATCTCTTTGGATTCTCCCTCTGCTAGGCTTGCACTGTGCGGCTATCTTGAGGTTGCCCTTACAAATGCAGGATAACTGTACAGTACACCAGCCACAAGTCCGAGCGGATATCACAAGGTACAAGGAAACATGTGATAATGAAGTGGAGGGTAAATGCACAGGAGTCGTGCCAGCGACTTGGGGAAGTAAGGGCGAAGAGTAATGAAGTGGGGAAAGAGGATAGAGGTATCCCAGACGAGCCCCAAAGTGTATAGACGAATCCGAGCGAGTCTGAGCAAGTCTGTAAGGGGACACTTCTATTTTCTCTCCTTTCCTTCATCCCATGGACTCTTACCTACATTCCCTTTGTTCCCCTTTGTTCCTTTTTGCTCCCTTTCCTTTCCACTTCCTTTCCACCCACTCCTTTCGCATCCAAGCCGCGTCCGGTGACTCCGGAGTCTTCCTGCACTTCAGACACTTCGGACTCGCTTGGACTCGCTTGGACTCGTCTATACTCTTTGGGGCTCGTCCGGGTTACCTCTATCCTTTCCCCCCACTTCATTACTCTTCGCCCTTACTCCCCCAAGTCACTGGCACGACTCCTGTCCATTTACCCTCCACTTCATTATCACATGTTTCCTTGTACCTTGTGATATCCGCTCGGACTTGTGGCTGGTGTACTGTACAGTTATCCTGCATTCCTCTCACGCTACTACAGTATATACTTCGCTTCCTAGCATGGAGAATCCCTATCCTGTTCTCTTTGGATTCTCCCTCTGCTAGGTGAGCAGCCCTCTCATGTATTGTAGTTAGTCTTATTCATTATCTTTGGATTCTCCCTCTGCTAGGCCTGCGCTGTCGGCCATCTTGAGGTTGCCCTTACAGCAGGCAGTGTCTGTAAGCTAACGGCCTGGCGAGAGATAGCAGAATGCTGGGGTGCGGAAGATGCTTCTGGTATTAAGCGTGGTGATGTGGTGTTTCTTGAAAGTATGCCCCCCTCCGTTCAGAAGCAATTTCTTTAATTCATTACTTTTCCTAGACCTCAGCATATCCAAAGAGACTACCGCTTCCTCCTCAGCTTCAGCCACTCTCACTGCATCTCCAAATCTGAAGTCGCGTGTACAAATATGCTTCCGTACGATGCCTAGCAGCTCAGAAGACATGCAATACAGACCCGATCTTCGACTTGGATATAGCGACGCCACAGTTAGGAAGGTTGGGGCAGTGGTGACCTGGTTTGAGGGGATGGCAGGTTTGAATTGACATATTGCAGAGGCACTATCCACTACCTATGGACCCGCATTGTGTATAGCGACACAAAGCCTATTGCCTGGTCATTAGTACTTTGGCGCAGACAAAGACAAAAAGAATTGTCTGACGAGAGCGAGATTCGAACTCGCGCCCCGGAGGACCAGATCCTGATTCTGGCGCCTTAGACCACTCGGCCATCTCGCCACCGAACAACCCATTCGTAAGAGCCATCATCATCTTAATGCTCCATATTAGTAGGAACCCGCCTCCCGCCCATTGTTTCCTGCGTTCACAGACCTTACAGCTTCCCTTTTGAACGAGACACGAGTTTTTCCAGACCTTCCTTCTTCCTACCATCCATTTGGACACTCTTCCGAGTTTTGCTATCCACGAATACGTGTGTGTACCCCCCGACAGCACCCGGGCTCTCCGCTCCCTGTTTGAACACGCCGATTTCGTAGGTGACTGAGCGCTCCCCTAGCTTACTCACGCGCAAACCAAGATCCAGGACCTCAGGAAACGCAGCCGGAGCGAAGTACTGTCGTTGTAAATCGACCATAAGCCAAAATCCGTGCAATGCGATGATAATTGGTTGGATACGCGCCTGACAGAAGGAAGACACGACAAGGCCTATTTGCGGCGAGTGGGTCGGATCAAGGCCACAGTGCTCGATGAGGTACGTGTTCACGACGGAGTCGAAGAGGTGGTAGTAGATGGAGTTGTTCATATGAGAGTACTGATCATTGTCGCTCCTAGAAAGTCGGGATATCAGCAAATACCAAAAGATGGAGGAATTACGTGTTCCTTGGAGGCTGAAGGAAGAACCTACCATCGCGTCCGGTACTCGAGAAAATATGGATAATCAGTACGCGTTCGTTTCTTCAATTCAGCTGTAGAGTCTGACATGGTTGGCGTATTGTTCAGTAGGAGCCTCGGGCGGGAACAGCACGTAGCCGGCGCGTCTTCTGATCACGTGCTATCGCGGCGGTTATTATATACCAGCAGTAACTTGTGCGCGGCCTCCGTTCGTGGTACGCTTTTTGCAAATTGTCATCAACTAAGAACGGCGGAACGTCATGAGACTCAGAACTCGGCTGGGTGGGCCACTTCAACAATAATAGGGGATACTTGATAGGAGCTTTGCCTGTACGGCCAGACAACTCGTAGAACTTTGCCGCCAAGTGCCAATGTACCTGCTTCAACGTCTTGGTGGATCGAACCTGCCACCAACTCCACGGGCTGCGGTCTGCTCCAATGTTGTACCGACTTGGCCCCCAAGGCTCATACCGAGTCGATCATTGCATCAGCATCTTATAAAGTTCTCCGGAGGACACTAGCTTCCTTCCAGTGCATTGCCTCCAGACCTCCTTATTGTCTCCAGCACCACGATGTTGCTTCTGGCTTCTTTACTTTCCGCCTCGCTTGCATCCGCGCTATACTTGCGCCACGGCCAGGGCTTCTTAGTGCCCGGACGCATGGGCTCCATCGCCGACGAACTCCCGCCTTCGACTCCTCTCGAGGGTGTCCGTATTCACCCTAACTTCAATAATGCGAAATGTGTCACTGTTAGAGGTGGCGTCAAAGCCGAGGGTACGCCTGTCATCATGTAAGACTTGCTCAGTGTCCTCGATACCGACAAGTAAACTGTGGTACTATCCTAGTTTCGATTGCATCGGTAGTGCCTCCCAGAATTGGATAATAAATGACGCAGACACAAAAGTACAGTGGGCTGGGACTAATTGGTGCTTGACCGCTAGTAGAAGTGAGGTTTACTCTATCTAGTCGTTGGTGCTCTGCTCATCGTCCCGCAGATCCTGGCAACAATGTTCGGTCAAGAATAACTAAGTGTAGAGACGGTGCAATCGGTCAGGATTGGTATTATACAGCCGATTTGCGCGTCAACCTCGCCGGACGAGGTGAGTTTCTGTCGCCTTGGCTTGGTCATTTTCTGACTTCGTGTTAGGACAATGTCTTGATCTCATCAACGGTAACCTCGATAATGCCAATGCTGTACAAACGTACGAATGCAACCCCTTCGATACCAATCAAATTTGGAACACCTCCTAAATATGCGTCGGCAGTCCTTTGTTGGCGAGATACTTGCCCTCGACTTCGAACCTATCAACATGTTGTATTAGAATGCGGCGGTGATCATACATCTTAATTCACATAGCCAGCGTCTACAATGCATCGCAATCATCGTGCGATATAACTTGGGCTCAGCTCGAAATGGCCCAACCTCGAGCCCCCCAACCCCTGAGCGAACCCAGTGAGCTGGATCCGTAGTCTCCTCGCGCACCCATTGCGTCACTTGTTCATACAGTGCATAGGCGGAAGAGCGGATGCGAACGGTGCTTATACATGGCCTTGGCTGTAACGAGTGCAGTGCGTCCTTCAAATCGTACACTGCACATCATACACCCCCTACTCATATTTTTGAGATGGGTCAGCTGTACTCCGCAACCGTCCGTTTGGCTGTTAGGCGGGCATGACACACCGCAGCTCTTCTTTTGTGGAGTGATAGCCATGGTTGCACAGCGACGGCTGCTCAGGCGGATGCATATTGACCGAATTAGCATCCGCCCGTCGAGTCTCTGGGCATTTCTCTGAGCGGGCACTTCTAACCGTGAAGGACGCACTAGTAGGGGTGATCAACTCCTCTCTCAACGAACGGATATTTAAAACCTTAACATCGTCCCGCACCTTTTTAGTTCCTCGTCTCTTTACGTGTCCACCCAGCAGCAAATAACCGGCGACAATTACAATGTTAACTAAACTCTTCGTCGTGTTCTTTGCTGCTGTGGCGATGGCTTCTGCTATCGACATGGATGCCTTGATCGCTCGCCAGGCTACGACTACGACTACGACCACCTCGACCTCGACTACTTCTACTTCTACGTCAACTACGTCGACCGCTACCACAACCACCAGTGGCTCCACTACGACCAGTAGCACTACAACCACTACTTCTTCCTCAGTTGCGCCGACCACTTCACTCCCACCAAACGAGGCCGGTGTTCAGATCCACCCGAACTTCAGTAGCAACAAGTGTTTGGACGTGCGCGGAAACACACTCGCCAACGGTACTCCAGTGCAGATGTATGTTCCCTACATTTTCTATTCAAGCTTTACTCATTTACGTACGTACAGTTATGACTGCAACGGAACGGGCGCTCAGAAGTGGGCAATCTCCAGAGGGCAAACGCACGTAAGGCTTGCGGGCACGAACTTCTGCCTAGATGCTGGAAGCAGTAAGCCATGCGCCTCACGGTACTCTCTTGGTCTGACTTGCCTTTCATTAGGACCTGGAAACGGCGTTGGTATGAAGATATGGACGTGCTTCGACAACCTCCCTGCTCAAGAGTGGTACTACACCGGCGATAATCGCATTGCGCTCTTTAACAAAGGTACGAATCCCTAAACTCGAAAGCAACTTATCTAATATCTTCCAACAGGACTTTGCCTTGATCTCACGGATGGAAGCCTCACCAATAGTAGGCAGACACAGACTTGGAAGTGCACCGACTTCAACACTAACCAAATTTGGAACGTGTAAAAAGGCATTATCAGCCAAATTCCATATGTACCACTACGCACAGACCACCACTTTCTTACGTTCAATCATTCTGAAAAACCACCTAAATTAATAAAGTACCGGACCCAGTGGACAACTTAGACAACAATTTCCAATCAGTCTTTCGAGCCTTTGACACTGATCTGGGAAGTAGGCTTATGTTTGTACGCCACGTTTTAGGCAAACAAAGGACGCCGCCACACCGAACCGAAGTGACTTTTCGACGTCAACACACCTGTGTTATGCTTCCCACTCATTCAGTATTCTAACTTCTGCCTCTGTGACGGATCATTGGGGACGCCATCCACTACTTCAGGTTCCTCATGGAGTTCCACCACAATCCGGAAGCCTCTGGAAATAGACATCGATCCTATATACAGAGCGGTACCACACATACACCCCATCGTGCACCGTCGCCATCGCTTCGGAGAGAAGCAAACAGATCTGTGCCCCCGGAGCCTCCCACTGCTGAGAACCTTCATCACACGGGCCGTCAAACGTTCAACATTGACCCTGATGTACCGTACATTGAAGCTAATGCTGGCGAAATTGGGATAGCGCAGAGCCAGAGCCGTCAGAACGACACAGATGCAAACTCGAGAGGTCCAAGGGAAATGGTTGGGGGCATATTAGGTGGGATCAAGACAGCTATGGCATCGACAAGGGAGCGCGCTCGCACGAGCAGTGGACCCACGAACCCCACTACTAGGCCTAAAAGCCCCCCAACGCGTCGCGATCGGCCACCCGAGGTTGATATGCGACCGACAATGGAACCTACTACCACAGCCGTCCCAGAGAGTATCTATCAACCACCAGGGTATGATATCTCTGCATTTCAAAGGCTTGGTCCCGCAACGGTTCAGTTCGTTACATCTACCGGAGTCCCCCTTGGTCCCCCACAGCCAGTACCCTCGAGACAGTACTACTTTGGCTCGAGGCCAGACGATCTTCAACGTTCTGTACCCGCCGCCGCCTCGGATGATCGTGTTGGTGATGCGCACGGTGACGAGGACTCTACCGTCGTCAGTCATGACGAGAACCATACCCATACTACGCAGAATCAGTACTTCGTTCCCCCAACGATAGGAAGCCCTATTCTCGTGCAACCTCGTCCCGCATCTGACTACGCTAAAATGTCCTCCCCTGCTCCTGCACCCTCATTCATGTCTTTCCATGCACACATGCAACGCATCGGGGACTTCTTCAAGGCCGTCAATAGGCTGCCGTGGGTTTCTGAAGAACGGGTGACGGTAGATTATATCCCAAAGGATGCGAGGAAGAAGATTTCTGGTTATACCAGAAGGGATACATATGGTCCTGGGAGTAGCGAGGGCAGCAGTCGTGCGAGCAGCGATTTCAGCAATGTGTTTAAGAGACGAAAGACACTTTCGGCTCCTAGACCTTTGTTGTCGTGGTATGGTGGAACTGGGAGGAACTCGGAACGTCAGACAGTGGATTTGCTGTCGGGGTCGTCTAGTAGCCAGTCGCCTGAAATCGAACCCTTCCCGTACTCAGCACAGGCAACTAGCGCTGCCGATCAACAAGGAACACCATATACCAACACTGCTACACCTCTCCCGGGCGCTCCTCCATTTCCGCCTGAAACACCACAGCAACGTCAACCCCAGCAGCCGCAACCTGATCTCGCACGCTCTGTGGGCTCCCCCGAACCTGTTACTCCTTTCAACAACAACAGTCAGACGTACGTGAACGATCACGATGCTTTTGTTGACATGGTGGACTCGGAAGCCCGATTGGCCAGTAACACTCAGGAAGGGAGTGCTTGGCCACCGACTTATCCGCACGGTTATGTGTCATACCAACCTCCAATGGAGGGTGGGATGCAGAATGAAGCAATTCATTATATTCCGATGATGCAGACACAGAATGTGCCCGTCTCATATATGGTTAGTATGCAATCTAATGGGCGTTAAAACGACATTAAACGTTTGTTATGGGGGCTCGAGCTACATCTACGATTCCATACATCCCTCCACGATTTGCCCTCTTCTCGGATAATCCTATTTGCACCCAACCAGCCTTTTCACGACTATTTCACGACACGATCATTCACGAACAATTGGATACGCTACGTAGTGTCATTCGTTCTCATGATATACCTTGATATTGAAGTTGTATTTCTAGTCCATATTCCACATATGTACATTGGCACAATATAGAGAAGTAAGGATTCATATCTTACTTTAAGCTGATGGTCTATCAAATCGGTCCTGCTGACGCTTAAATAGTGTCTCCGAGAGTCAGGCAAACCCATGAAGGCGTGTTTCACGTTGTTCTCAAACTGATAATACCTATGCTTCATGTGACATGACGCTGAGTCGCCGCTAAAGTGCGTAATTTTACTTCCTACTACAATATCGAATAATATCATTCATACTACTGACGCCCATAATGTCCATAAGCCCCGGGTCGGGAGCTGGTCTTTCGGCATCCGTTTGTAACTGAAGGCCGACAACTTTACTTCGGCGCCAGTGGTTTCCAGTGACCGTCACTCCACCGCGGAATGCTGGACTGTTTTTGCTTCCTATGTCTAGATTGTCGCGATGTGAGCTTCACTTGGTTTTCCAATATATCCTAATTTGACCCACTTGTCCCACATATCAGCGCCTCTTCAAGCTTCAGCAGTCATATTCGGCCTGCCTCGTTCCCGGATCGCACTATGCATCTTCCGTGTGGCGCAAATAGGTTCTCTGACATTCCGAGCCGAGGGCTCTTGAGGTTCCATTGTTTCTTTCTCCAGGTCTACACGGTCCGTTCCTCGGATTGTTCGAAGAGTATATCGCCCCTTGCAGAAGACAACGGAAACACTTCGTAGCGCTTGCATAAAAGCTGAAGCTGACAACATGGCGAAGTCATTCCTTCTCACCTTTCCAAATAGCTGAGTCACCCTCGATCCAACCGGCTGGCACAATCCATGGAGAAGTAGTGCGTGTGTGACTGAAACACTACCTCACGGATGTATTGACGCTTCTTCCCAGCTGAACGCCTCGCGGATTTCCATATCACGAGTCATCTCCACATAGCAAATATATGATTACACGCTGTCTCTTGATGGGTACAGAGTACATCACCTCACCGTTCGCAGTATTCGTAGTAAGAGGGCGAAGCCGAACACTGGCAGCCTGCCCCTCGGACCCTTGAATTCCAGGACGTTTTACTATATTGCTCCTCCACTGCGCCTATTGACCACAGGCCAGAGGTCACATCTGTTTGATCCTGTCACTTAACACATACAGCGTGGCTGCACTGTGGTCCATACATACATTTAACCCCCCTGCTATCTTCTGCAAATCCCATTCATGGGTTACTTTTCAACCCTGCCTGACTACCTGCTTAACCTCGACGTATTCCACCTCGTTCCCTATATGACTTCTCAAGCTGGCTCCATGCAGGAGAAGGGAATTTCAACCCAAACCAGGCCGACGCATGCTGGACACAATCATAAACCTTCCTCACTGGCGTCGTCAAGGACCCAAATTAATCATAGAGAGAACGCTATCGATAGCGGTATCGTCCTTGGCTTTGCCCGCTATGGTCATCCAGATGGTCCAATATATCTTCCTACGGATCGTGGTATGTACCAAGATGCTTTCTTTTGACATATTCAGCGGTATTCAAATTGCGGATAGACTACTTTAACCGTTTAGTACCAATTTCAAAGGACGCCTGGAGCAAGTACTCTCCGACATGGGAAGGTTTTCGGGAGTTCTGGGATCTCCTTGAAAGTGGGGGATTTGACCAGGACGGCCAGCAAGGACAACAAGCACAACAAGCACAGCCCCAGCAACCTCAGCAACTTACGAAGCTCACACTTGCCAACCCTCCGTCCGACCTCATAGCAAGCTTCAATACAGACCTAAAGCCTGACCCAGACGTGCAGAGGACAGAACAGGTAAGTCTCATGGGCGTAGCCATGTATTGCATGAACGACATAGTAATGTTGTTGGTCAGATTGAAGTTAGAAACCTCGCAGTTGTTGTCTGTGCACCGAGCCTGACTACCGCAGTCGCCCAAGATCTCGAGAGGTTCGATACTACAACATATTTCTTCAAAGTTCGATCTGCTGACAACATCTGAAGTAATGGATACGAGGTTGACCCCCTTGCTCTCATGCCCTTCAGAGCCAAGCCAGTTCCATTTGAGCATAGGGATAAAACTATGATCAGTAAGTCACTCCCTTTATTCGTCATGTATTCGATCACAACGCATGTGAACGTAGTTCAACTCGGATTTCCACGGCGCCCTCTAGGACTATGGCTACTACAAGAAGGGCCCATTGACCAGTGCCCAGAAAAGAATGTAGTAGTAATAGACAACAATTATCGAAGTAAGCCATCCTACCTATACACGAGTATAAACCAACCCCGCGTCGATCCAGAGGGCCACATCCGCATGGACTCGCTGTTGCTCCATATCAAGGAGGTAGACGGTATACCGACGATCCTGTCCTTCGCACACTCCGGGGACGTGGCAGAAAGCATGAAGATGACAATTGAGAACAATTACTGGAAACCTCGATTCCAAGACCAGTCAGAGGGCCGTGATATTTCCCAACGCCTTCCATTGCCGTTCTTCTGGTACGCAGTGCGGCGCTGGGATGAGGTCTCTGAAGCGGTTGATACGTTCATCGGGAGCATGGTACGTTGGATTGGACTATGCGCCATAACTAATAACGCGTCATGTTTCACAGGAAACAGTATTTAAATCACAGACCGCGCAACGGTTGCACGTCCTCCGCGCCCACATTCTTCACAGCGAAGGCCTTCTGATGAGGTTCGGAGAAATTCTCGCTGCAATCAAGACCAATACCAAGGACGCCATCGTCATGGCAGAGTGCGAGAAGCTCCTCAAGGAATGTCAACGTTTCGAATTTCAGAGGAAGATGCACGAAGAACGAGCAAAACATATTATTGATATAGTACGCCCTCTCTGAATATCGAGAACTCAACTGATTGGAAACGTAGATGTATAGTCACTCTGCTGATAGAGCAGCGGAAGCTTCAGTTCGTGATAGCAGAGATATGATGCAAGTCTCGTGAGCCCTCCTTGATATTCAACCCCAGAAGCCGAAACATGATACTTCACTCCTAGTCGCCTTACAATGTTATTTCTACCTGCGTCGGTAATGGCCGTACGTGTTCAGTGCTTTTTAAGTTCATTTGACTGTTTAAACGGCCTTTCATTGTATAGGGGATATTTGGCATAAACTCAGCTGTCTTCGACGCACAAACTAGCTTAATCGTCTATTTGATCCTTACTATCCCTCTTACCTTGGTAATCATCTGGGTCTTCGTGGCGATCCAGGTGGAAAACTACTTCAAGAATTTCCCTCGAGGCGCTTGGTATTATCGGGCTTTCTGGCCTTTTTATGTGTTCGGGCATAATGTTCGTGCTGTTGACGCGACGCCTGTTTGAGCGTAAATATTCCATTGGCTTTCCACTACACTACTTCAGATTGACTAACGTTGCAGACTAGTCTTGGCTACTGTGGGACTCTGATCTTGCGCGTTCTTTCGTTTAGCTCACCGTGTATTTAAACGTTGATTACTGTAGCCGTCGCAGAGCGACGCTCCTGCTTGCGTTTCATATATTTACTACCTTTAGGACTGTTCTCTGTAGTTAGTTTCGTACAAATGATCCTATTATTTGCTAGGGGAGGCGTGAACCGATTTAGCGTGAACCTGTTTACATAAATGCACGTAGGTCACCACTCCATTATCAACCATTTCCGGTGCTCACCATATATGTATTGGTGCAGGTACCAAATCCAGTGATGACCCTGTGGTGGTCTTGAATGAGTATATTCGTGTGTTTGGTACATCATATACCTTGATATTAGTTTCTTGTAGCTGGCTCTTCTGGCTCCACTGTCCAATCAAGAACGCTAACGCCGCTTGAACTCCCTAATCCAATTCTGCCTCGTGATGTGCTTGCATGGAGTGGAATAGGTCCTCTGCCATTTGATGACCTTCTCGAGCTCCCTGGGTCTAGAGAACCCTTCCTTACTCCTCCGAGCTCCCCAGTCGGTAGTATTCAACTTGAGTATTGTATCATGCAGAATATGAGGGGTTTAGCGGCTGTTATAGTCTCTAACGTGGTGAAGGGGGTGCATTTCTCTTTTGTGCTTCTCTTTCACCTTCAATCTCAGTGGGTTATCCTGAATCCAACCTGGAGGCACAAACCTTGTACAAAAGGTGCGTGGCAGGATGACCCACTTCCTCAATTTCCCCACAGGCGCTCGGTACTGGCGTATACCTTGGTCGCCTTACATATTCAGACGAGGTGTTCGCATCGCTGACTCCATTCTTGTATGAGGACTGACAACTGTATACCTGACCTTTAACTTCCGTGAATATTGTCCTATACTATTGTTGAGCATGGCAGCCCTCTTCACTAGGGGCTAGGGGGCTTCAGGGGACATAGTTGTTTGGCAAGATCAGCGTAGACCAACAATGTATGTTTTCAATCTCATCGATGTCTTCTCTTATTCCGAAGTCATCCTGCCGGACCCTTCAGGCCATGCACTCAATATCCTTCAACCTCGCGTCGATCACCCCGGAGACGCGAGTGGGCGAGCTGACTCTCATCCGTCCTGGAGGACAAACTATCACAATCCCTACCCCAGGCTTGATCACCTCAACGTCTCGAGGCGTTGTTCCGCATCTATCTCGGGATCACTGTCAGTCGACGGAAGCGATTCGATGGGCTAATATTCCATTTGAGACATTGTAAGTCGGCCGTTTATTGTATCGGTAAGCCGAAAGCATCTTTACCTCTTTAGCCGTTTCATCACAGCCTAGAACAATCTCCCCCGATTCCGACATATCAAACAGGCCCTCATCCACTGCATAAATTTTTGGGCTATGACCCGTCACGAAATCTGCTTTCTATGTCTATCAGAGACCCACACGACGGACGCGAAATGCCACCCAACGGTCAAAACCACATCTCTGCGTACTGTGTAAGGGGTGTGCGGAAAGTGAGTTACAGAAAAAGTCTTGAACCAATGTGCCCGATTCTGAGTGGCAGGTCACATCCAGCGACTGGCGATCTCATGTAGAAAAATGCAAGCCTGACGTCGTATTCGCAATGTCTGATATCCCCTTCACACCTCCCCCGTATTCCCAAAAACGAACGACGAAAAGCCTCGAGCGGTCTGCTGCGTGGCTCGTTGATATCCTTCGACCCTCGGATAACGGCGTACACGAGGGAGAAGAACATGTCGCTCAACCGAATGTAATTGTCCACATGGCTGGAGGTGCAAGCATTCCCGCACGCAAGGCCTTCGCGGAAACATTGGCAGAAGCCCTATACGCTAAAGAAGCCGAGCTACTCAAGCCCTTGAAGCATTTGAATGACGGCATACTCGGATATGTCTTCGATCTCGTACCCCTACGTCTCTCACTGAAGACCGAAAACACGATTAGCGACGTGGTTGGAGATGATGATCTTGATCAAGGCAATACTACACGACCCATCCGAGCACAAATTGCGGATTTCATTCCATTACTTAAAGCCTCGTTGGCTCCTCTTCCGGAGAGTAAAGTGCGATTGGTCAACTCCACCAGCTGCCCCCACGAGGTTCTGCAATTCATACGTGACATTGGGGTAGACCTCTTTGACGCCCATTGGGCACAAAGAGCTGCCGATATCGGTGTTGCGTTGGATTTCAAATTCCCTTTTGGCGAGGAAAGTTTAGATACCTTGCAGCAGGCGCATGGGAAACGCGATATCGGACACAACCTGTACGACACACGTTATGCACTTGACTTTTCGAGGTTGGCTTCGTGTTTCCTCGATGGTGCTAGTGCTACGGACCTTGCAACGGCCTGCCCGTGTGCCGCATGCTCGCCTTCAGCCCCTACCTCCCACATATCACACAGTTTACTTGATTCGTTCGCCAAAGTCGAGGGTTCCAGAATTCTTCCGCCGTATACCCGTGCCTATCTACACCACCTACTGCACACCCATGAGATGTCATCACATACTTTGCTCGTGATGCACAACATCACCGTTCTAGATGCCTTCTTTGCCGGTATACGCTCTGTTCTTAGCCAAGAGAACGGGAAGGAAAGATTTGTTACGGAGGTGGCAAGGTTCGAGAAGGAGTATGATGAAAAGTTAACAGTTTTCGATCAAGCCCGCGTGCTTTGGGCAGAGGTCGAGAGAGCGAGGGGCAAAGGTCGGCTGGCGAGGGAGAAAGCGAAGCAGAACGAAACGACTTTGGGCACCGCTGTGGAATTGGAGTAAATGTATCAAATCAATGTATGGATCTATGTGCTGGGTGTTGGTTTTGACGGGCTTCCATTGGGCAATGAGCTATTTATCTTCGACTTTTCTCTTTCGAGGGGCCGCCTCAATTCACCTCTGAGCCTTCGAGAAGGTTAGCAATGACTCTACTTGGAGAGCGGTTAGCTTACTCGGCAAGTATCCCGCCCGTCACGGCAACCATGATCAAAGTAAAGACTACGATACCAGCTCTAGAGACCGTAGACACGCCCTCAAGCTGCGTTCTCTCCGCCTGTGCTGCACGCTGCTTCTCCATGTGTGCTTGCTGCTGAGCATGCGTCTGCGGTCGTTGCCCCGGCCGTGTATAATGACCTCCGTGTGATTGCGGGTGAGAATGGCCAGCAGGAGAATGTTGTCGCGGAGATGTCCAGCCTGGCGGCGGTGATCGGTGCTGATGTGATGAATTCGGTCTTGAAGAGAACTCCCAAGCATAGTGGACGGTATTCCTTCGCTTGACCTGCCATTCTGAGTAGGTATATGCACGAGAAGGTTTCGGGGCCGTTGGTTGTGCAGCCGCAGCTGCAGCCGCGCGTGCTTGTTGCAATTTACGATCATATGCACGCCTGTAATGCATACAAAGGCCTGTCATATCCACCAAATTGTGACCATTGTATGCGCCTTACCGTTGACGATCGTCACTCAGTACGGAGTACGCCTCTGATGCTGCTCGAAATACAGCTTCTGACCCAGGGCCTTTCGCGACATCTGGGTGGTGCTCCTTGCTAAGCTTCGAGCGGCACACTGTAAGCACACTCCGATAGCCCAACGCTAAACTGGAGACAAACTCTGTAAAAGTTGGACTATTTATCATTCTAAGCAGCGGAAGGGGGCGTTGTGAAAGGATCGAGCATGAATACCTTGATTTGTGCCCTGCTAGCTTCCGGTGGTACACCGAGGGTCTCGTAGTGGCTCTCCGCTCTTGATGTTATAGATAGCGTCCGTTTGGAGCAGTCATATCTACTAGAAAGGAACGAGAAGGTCTGGCGGATGCATTTTGAGGTCGTAGCGAACTGCAGAAATGACATTCACGAAGGAGAGGTCACCTTCCTTTGGCTTAGGCGCCAAAGATCAACAAGTTCAAATTCCCACGGCCATTTGCACAACGAAGTGGACTGGTGCTACACCTTCCTTCACCAGCGCGCCGAGGAACTATCACAGCCAGTCTTGCGTGCAAGCTCACTCTATTCAAGCTGAAATACCAGCATCAATTATTACCTGCCAGGTACAGCTCTGATGCAACAGTGTATAGATGTCTCTGAAACCTTTTTCTAGCTTCAAATGTCAGAACTAGGAACGAGATTGTGCGAGCCATCGTGGCCTACTGAAAGACGTTGCGGAACCTCATCGTCGTATCCGAAAGAACTCATGCGATGGCCCCTCTACTAAGCCGTAACCTTGGGTTTATTGAATTTTAGCCCGATCTCCAAGTTAAGCCGCGATATAGACATGAACCTCGGTGTCCAGTTCACCACCTCCTTCACAATCTTGCACAACCTTTAATTCTATTACGACAAGCGCTGTGCCGAAATCGAAGACATAATTAGCTATCTAGTCTGCTTAACTGAAGAATGCACAAGGCCCCCGCAAATAGGTGAATAGTCGAAGGGATACTTACGCGTATTGGCTCAGATAAATGCCGGGGCCGGATATCCTGGCGCAACAACGTCCGGTGCTGTTCCTCAACGTCTGATAGAATCAAATTTGGGAGGATTAGACGCGTTGGGCCTGGCGGCGCTGCCGAGCAACCCTACTAGTCCAACTCAAGGCAGGGCTAATGTAGGTATCAGAATCAGATTCTGACATTTTCTGCTCCCGCAGGCACACACATCGTACTGCTCAAGTCTTATGATTAATCATGCAGTACCGGCGGTCAGTTTAAATACGAGGGCGAGGACGAGGGAACAGCAAGCACTTGACTTCTACGCCTGCGCAGCTCCTGCGAACATGGTTGTCACAAAATGGGTGCTATCGATGCTTCTTGGTCTTATACAACCGGCGTTAACAACCGCGTCTGCCTCGTCGCGCGTGCACACAGGGCCTCTTCCGTCCTTATCCTCTCCCCTTGGACCCGTCGTCAACCTAGGCTATGCAGCATTTGCCGGGAACGATACGTCTCCCGAGGGAGAAGTTCATACATCGGTGACGTTTTACGGGGGTATACCGTTTGCTCAGCCTCCCGTGGGGGACCTTCGATTCAGAGCTCCGAAGCGACTGGACGAAACGATTAGGGACCCAGCTCGTGTTCGGATATCAGATGCAAGGAATTGGGGCGCACCTTGCATCCAGCAGACCGCGCAGGTGGGCATAGGATCCGAAGGTGAACAGATTCGACATTGCAATTACTCCTGATTCACTCACGCGACCTGTGTATATAGACTGTTTGACGTTGAACGTGTGGAAGCCCTCGAATGCATCCGAGGCAAGCAGACTTCCCGTACTTGTATATTTCCACGTGCGTCCGCCTTGTCGCGTATTCTTGTGCCCGCGACTGAATACAACCCAAGGGGGGAGGTTATTTTGCGGACGTGAGTCGGCCATTTTGCTGGTATCACGATGGGTGACTACATGTAGCTGCCGCATCGCATTCAGTCGCCATTTGGGTTCCCTTTCTACCACTGGGTGGCCCAAAACCAGGGTTTCATTGCCGTATCCGTCACATACCGCCTCAACCTCCTTGGATTCCTTGGCGGGGCTGCCGTCGCTGCCGATGGTGACATGAACGCAGGGTTCCACGACCAACGCGCTGCCTTGGAGTGGGTCCAGAGGAATATACACCGGTAGGCATCTATGGTTTCTCATATAGAACAACTTGTCTAATGCCCTGCAACCGATATGTAGCTTCGGAGGGGACCCTGACGAAGTGACGATTGCTGGCGAAAGTGCTGGTGGCGGCAGCGTACTTGCACAGATGATGGCATACGGCGGTAAGCGCTTCTCTCAACTGAGAATTCACTTTATAATCTAAGTCTCTGAGCAACTAGGGTCCAAACCGATTCATTTCAAACGAGGTATCGTGCAATCGGGAGCCTTTGGATTGTTTCCCACTACGGAGCAAGCAGAAACAACATTCAGTAAGCCCGCCTTCCCCGGTCTCCTACAGGAGGACCTTGCATTAATTTCCATTTACTCATCCTAGAGAATGTTGCCTCTATAGTAGGCTGTACTGGGTCAAATGCCAAGATTATGAAGTGCCTTCGCAATGCATCCGTAGGTGAGTAGTAAACGTAAACCGCTCATCTACAGTTTGTCTCTGGAGTTAACGTGCCGCCTCAGGTGCACTTGCCAGCGCCATCAACAAGGGGTCCTATCCCCCGTTGATAGAAGGTCCCGGCGGCTTTTTGCCCGGCTTACCGACCCACCTTCTCCATTCTGGGAAGTTCAAGAAGGTGGACTTCATGGGCGGGCATACAACAGATGATGTGCGTGTTTTGATCGCCGCTGCGCCTGAGGCGTTTCAGTCGGAGGAGGATATAAGGAGGATCCTCTTCCCGCACCTTGTGAGTGGAACATTTGTGGATCACTACGCTTACGAGTATGTAGTTGAATTGGGGGTTATGTACTAATTTCTTTCGACATCTAGACAGCGGGACTATTGGACAAGGCGTTCAAGTTATATCCACCACCTGGTACGCCTGGGAGCCCATACGCGAATGAATACGAACGCGGCGCACAGATGTTCCAAGATAGCACTCTAGGGTGCTTGTACGTACTATTTTCTTCAGACCCTACTCCTACTGTAATACGCATGATCTGACTTTGCGATCCCTCTTCCACAGTGATATTCTTGCTGCCCGGAAACTGGCCAGTCGAGGCGAAGACGATGTCTTCTCATTTAGGTCAGTATATGCTTCGGTTCTCAGCCCGCTTATAACGCGACCTGATTTGTCCTCGTGTCCTCGAACTATAGATGGAACTCCCCACACATGGTCTGGTGGGAGCGCAAGCCATATCAAGGCTCCATGCATACGTCTGACCTGTATTACCTGTTCCACGGTCAGTCAGACCAAGCCTTGTTATCATATGTTAAGCTGAGGCCAAACCTGCTTTCGAAATCTATCAGGTACTGTGTAAGTCGCAGTCACTCGCTAACGATTTCGATCTCTTGAATGTGTTGCTGACATACGTGTGGGTCATGATCAGGCGGCTACCCAATGCCCTAGATTCTTTCAGGGCATTAAACGAGGTACGTGGTCCGATCCTGTTCATTGAGACGCTATCTCTCAGCCAACGTACATAGAGTGAGACCCGACTATCCAGAGAAGCGATTGGATATTGGACATCCTTCATAATTTCGGGCAACCCCTCTTCAGAGAATGAGCCTTCCCGGCCTACTTGGGAACCATTCGCCTCCACGTCCGCGTCGAATTCATCATCATCATCAAACACTACGACTACCGCTCATAGGCGGATTGTTATAGAAAGGGGGGGTGAGGATGTGATAAATACGAATACATTCGTAGAGTCAGTGCCGCAGGAGGAGATCGAGCGATGCGACTTTTGGATGAGTGCGGAAGTGACGGCAGAAACGAGGACGTAATGTTTCGTTGGTAACAAACAGAAGTAAGAAGGAAGTGAGAGGGGTTAGGCTAAGGTTAAGAGACGTAGCGATTGCCCTGAAGTTCAATATTGGGGGGGAACGTGTTGTAAATGTTCATGTTCGGGAATAGATTGAGAAGAACTTCGACAGTTGGTTAACACAAGGTACTCATAGCATAATAATACCTAACAATGGCTCAGAGCCTCGGGGTTGGGAGCCGCGACATGATCTGATTGATTACAATGGTGCTTACAACCTGAGAAGAAAGGTCCCTTCCTGCGTCGGAAGGCACCTACATGACGTATGTTACACTTACGGCAAGATGAAGGGCTTGTAAGGCGCTTGACCAACGTAAGTGTCGGTGATGTGCAACGCCGACGGTGGTGGGAGGGTATGTTGAACAGACGCATGCTCGTCCGGGGTTGCAGAAATTCGACTGCGATGCACCCAGGATGCAAGCATCAGAAGCTAAGAGTTGCACTGAGTAGAGAGAAAATGGGCTGGGTTGATGGGTATCATGGCGAAGGGTTGACAGAAGGTATTTGGAAATAGCTTATCAGGTCAGAATACGATGCACAGTGGATGTTGTCGTGTGCCTCGAGGCGTTCCTTATCCCTAAATACATCCCCTGGTCAGTGCAGGCGCCAGGGAGTAACATCACCGCACGTCAAGGTTTGAATTTGAATTGTTGGAGGTCAGATACACCCCAGATCGGTAGCCGGGAGCCGTCCGATGTAGGTTGCTTGGGTTTAGTGAATGGCCTGAAGGATTTATAGGATTCGAAGGCGGCTACGTGTATCGAAACCAAATCGATGTTCAGGGACCTCACTTGAAGAAACTGTAGGTTTTGGAGGAAGGGCGCAAAGAGAGTACTGCGCGAAGGTCGAACTGTTGCACCGATAGGCTATTTAGCGAAGGAAAATCCAAGACTTTACGTCCACATGACACGCCGCAGCTAAGCATGCTAAGATTGACTACCGAAGGCATAGGGCTCTTGATATGGACGGATTCATCGAATGCAATTGCTAGTGAATGAAGCTTTGGGAGATGTCTGGCATCCAACTCGATGGTGTGACCTTGGATATCGTCATTGATCAGTGAGACTGATTCTAATGCAGGGTGGCGCAAAAGAAAGCGAGAAAGCCCTTCCGAGCAGGTGCCGCGGTCCAAGAAAAGATGGGTAAGTCGTACGCTATTGGGGAGAAGCGACAAAACGCCAGGACTGGTGGCTTGACGAGTGAGGCAGAGACGTTTAAGGTTGACCAGATAAGGGATTATCTGTTCGATGTGGGCTCGGCTTTCTTCATAATGCAAGCAGTGCTTCGAGAAATAGATCGCAAAGGTGGTTGTGAACTGGACACCCGGGTTCGTGTGCACATCGCGGCGTAACATTGATATCCGAGACGACATATTATCTTCAAAGGGTAATGTTATGTCTTGGTAGATGCATCGTAGGCTCATCGCATTGGTTACTCTGGATACGACGGCGAGGTTCAACAATGTCTTGCGATCCAAACAGAGGGCTACAATGGCTAGCAGAACCTCGTTTGGGAGTTGAGGCATTTGGGACTAACAAGTAGATATTAGAGCCGCGGTGGTTGTGAACACCGTCGTCGCGAGGGCGTACCGGTATTGACTAGGGGTGGCTCCTATCCCCGACACAAGAAGGTGGATACCTAACAGAGTTAATCGTGCGCCTTGCCAAGGGGTCGAGAATTCGAGTCACCGGCCACGCTGGCCACATCATAACCTCTGAACCTTTTCGTTAGTCTGACAATCAGTAATAAATACAGCAATACGATACGATGATGCACAAAACATGGCGCCACTTGAGGGAGAATCATCATTCTGGCACAACCATAGAGTTATTACACCATATGTCCGTGGAGGCGGGTGTTAATAGTATATATGAGTAAAACGTAGATGTGTCAAGATTTGCGAGCTGAGATCAGTACTTGGTTCGGTGTGGGGTTTGGGATAGTCCAACAACTGGTCAGTGTTTACGGCAATGAGCGTTGATGGACAGTGAATAGTGCGACCAGAGATGAAGGCGGTGCTAGATGCATCAAAATAATCTGAAGCCGTTCGGACTAGGGGGTCACTGTCTTGGATGTATTCTTTCGGCCTTCGGATATTGAATTAGTCATTGGGATTGGGAAGTGGAGTAAAGAAATGACGACTCACTGGCCTCTTCTGTAACCTCTTCTACGAGTTCCCACCATCCCTCCCACAGGTATGCGTCATTGGCGATGGGCTCGTGCTTAAGGGGGGCGGGGGAATCCCTGAACCAACGTAGAGTGATACAGGGATTGCTCATGTCCACAATGACCAGACTTGGGACAGCATCAAAAAGTTCCAGAGGAAAAGCATCCATCGTAACAAGCATCCCAAATTTCACATATTTCAATCTTAAGAATGCGGCAAAATTTGATGCGGTCGGGCGCTAAGGAAAGAGATTGTCGGCCGTCATTCAACGCAGCAACACACTACACAGTGAGTACACGTACCGAATGCTGGTGCATGGAAAACACTTCGAGAAACTCGAGATTGCGGAGAAAGGGTGCCAGAGCAAGTACCGTAACAAAGTCATTTAATGGGAGGGATAGACTGCGTAGTGACGGAAATTTCGAGAGAAGGTTGCTTGCGCCTATGTTCCCGAGACCCAGCATACCAAGATTGACCACGGAAGGCATAGGACTCTGAATGTGTATCGATTCGTTGAAGGTGAGCTCTAGTGAATAAAGTCTCGGGAGGTTGCTCGCCGCCAATTCAATGATGTAATCGTGAACCTCGCCGTTGTGAATTGCGATGGCTTCCAGCGTGGGAGTACGTGAAAGGAATTGTGATAAATCCTCCGAGCAATGGGTGTGATCCAGGATGAGGTGGGTAAGCTGTGAGCTAGTTGGTAGAAGAGACAGTACTCCATGAGTGGCGCATTGTCGAGTCAAACAGAGGCGTCTAACGTTTATCAGATACGGGATTATGTAGTCGATGTCGGTTCGTATTCCGCCATAACCATTGAAGTAACATGGAAAGAAATAGATCGCGAAGGCCTTCGTGTACTGGATACCTGCGTTTGTTCATATATCGCGGCGCAACAGGGAGATCGGAAGATGATCCTCTAAGTGAAAAGTTATGTCTCGATAGAGGATTGGATGGGCCATCGCGTTGATTCTCTTGGATACGACGGTGAGGCTGAACAATGTCTTGCGCTCTAAATGGGCCACGATGGCCTGCAAGAGTTCATTTGGTAGCTGAGACATTGGAACTAGAGAATAACGCTTTAGTAAGACCGATAAACCGCAGGAAGAGGCCATACCAGCTGTATTATGGACAGCAAGGCTGTTCACTGTAAGTGGACAAATCTCAAGCGCCCAACTTAGAAAGCGCTTATCTTGAAGTTGACACAGGAGCCACCCCTATTCTCTACCTCGTTCTGGTAGGGTTGCGTTGAGATCAGATGTATTGATGCCTCGCGAAGATCGATGTATTTATTACGCATCGCTCTAGCTGGGTAGAGATAATACTAGATGCGGGCGTACCCAGGTGCCCGCATGAGGGCATGTGAAAGGAGAGAAATATCCGAAATTTCAGAACCAATCTAATCATCTTCTGGTTTGTTGACCGACAACTGTGTACGTTCACGACGGCGAGAATCGATGGTCTGGTACTTGAGCGGGATAGGCCCGTGAGTGGTGCGGGATTTCGAGTGGTTCGGTTCTGGGATGTCAGATGATCGCTGTTGTGCTCGAAACGAGGTAGAGTCCTTTGCACTGCGCGGTTACTGCCTTGGGTCTATACCTTCGATTTTGTGAAACTCATTGAGTAACGGGGAAAGAATATACTCACTCAGGGCTTCTTCTATGTGTTCTCTTCCCCGTTCAACCCACCACTCTCCCCATATCGGTCTGCTACCATTGAGAGTGCTTCCTTCAAGGGGAGTGGCGGAACCTCTGATCCAACGTAGATTTTTAGAATAATGAGATATTTCCATAACGACCAGACTTTGCACAGCACTGAAGAGTTCGAGAGGAAGTGTGTCCTCGCTGAAACGATACAGTCCAAATTTCATGTACTTCAATTTTGAGAACACAGCAAAGCTTGATGCATTAGGGCGCTAGGCATGCAAAGAGTTGAGGGAAAAATCATCCAGCGGTGTACGGTATATTGAATGCGTACCACATCAGAATTGCTAAATGACAGTCGGAGAAGCTCGAGATTTGGGAGGAACTGCGCCAAGGAGAATACCTCGGGAAGGTCGGAGTGCGGCAAGGATAGGCTACATATCGAGGGAAAATTCGGGACAACATGTCCCGTTGCCCTCCCATTCCAGGGGAAGCGGAGTACAGTGAGATCGACCACCGAAGGCATAGGACTCCTGATATGCACCAATTCGTTGAAGGTGATCTCCAGGGAACGAAGTTTCGGGAGGTTGCTAGTTGCCAACTCGATGGCGGGGCCGTCTTCCTGGATGTTGTGGATTGCGATAGCCTCCAGTGTAGGATTACACGAAAGGAATTGTGGTAAATCCTCCGAGCAGTGGGTGTGATCCAGGATGAGATCGGTAAGCTGTGCGGTACTTGGGAGTCGAGACAACACGCCGGGGCTGGCGCATTGGCGAGTCAAGCAGAGGCGCCTAACGTTCACTAGATAAGGGATTATGTAGTCGACATTGGCACGAACTTCATCAAATCCTTGGAAGTAACACGGAAAGAAATAGATGGCGAAGGCTTTCGTGTACTGGATACCTCGGTTGGCCTGTATGTCGCGGCACAACAACGAGATCGAAAGCCCATCCTTTATGCGAAAAGTTATGTCTCGATAGAGAATGGGCAGGGCCATCGCATTGATTCTCTTGGATACGACGGTGAGGTTCAACAACGTCTTGCGTTCAAAAAGGGCAACGATGGCCCGCAGAAGTTCATTTGGTAGTTGAGACATTGGAACTAATGAATACTGTTTAGTATGATGATACACCCCAGGGAGAGGCTTTACCAGCTGTATGGTGTCGACAGTCGACACCCAGGCTTTTGCTGTACCAAGTGACAACTTGAAGTGACTCGCGGCTTGAAGGGTGCTTGCAAAAGTTGTCACAGGAGCCACCCCTATTCTCTACCTCAGGCCTCGGGCGTCGGGATTATTTAAATGTATCGGTTGAAATGTATGGTTAAATCGGTCCATTTATTACACATCTCTCTAACTGCGTATCTCTCACAAACTCGATGTGGGCGTGCTCAGATGTCGTCAGAACTTCGTTTAAGGGGAAGAAATGCCCGGAACTTCAGGAACTATTCATGGCGGTTGTAAGAATCAAAATGAGGCGGGCGTTCGCACTACTGCATTGCGTCTATACCTCTGATTTTCTGTTATTCATCGAGTAAAAGGGACAAAATTTACTCACTCAGGGCTTCTTCTATGCGTTCTCTCGCACGTTTAACCCACCACTCCCCCCATATCGGTTTGCTGTCGTTGAGGGTGTCACCCCCCTCCTCAGGAGCGGCGGAACTCTTGACCCAACGCAGATTTTTGAAATGATTGCATACTTCCATGATGACCAAGCTTTGCACGGCATGAAAGAGTTCGAGAGCAAGGCCTTCGTCGCTAAACCGATGCAGTACAAATCTCACATATCTCAATTTCGGGAACACCGCGAAGTCAGATGCATTCGGGCGCTAGGTATGCAAAGGGTTGAGGGAACAATTGACCAACAGTTGACGGTGTAGCAAATGCGTACCACATCAGAATTGCCAAAGGACACTCGGAGAAACTCGAGATTCGGTAGGGACGGCGCCAAGGAGAATACCACTGGAAGATCGGCATGCGGCAAGGATAGGCTACATATTGAGGGAAAATTCAGGACGACGTGCCCCGTTGCCCTCCCGCTCCAGGGGAAGGGATGCACGCTGAGATTGGCCACCGAAGGCATGGGGCCCTTGATATGCACCAATTCGTTGAAAGTGATCTCTAGTGTGCGCAGTTTCGGGAGATTGCTAGCTGCCAATTCGATGACGCGGCCATTATTATCGCTGTTGTGGATTGCGATAGCTTCGAGCGTAGGATTACACGAAAGGAATTGTGGTAGATCCTTCCAGCAGTGGGTATGATCCAAGATGAGATCGGTAAGCTGCGCGCTAGCGGGGAGTCGAGACAATACGCCAGGACTGGCAGACTGGCGAGTCAAGCAGAGGCGCCTAACGTTCACTAGATACGGGATTATGCAGTCGACATTGGCACGAACTTCGTCGTAACCCTCGAAATAGCATGGAAAGAAGTAAATGGCGAAGGCTTTCGTGTACTTGATACCACGGTTGGCCTGTATGTTGTGGCGCAACAAAGAGATTGAAAGCTCATCCTTTATGTGGAAAGTTATGTCTCGATAGAGAATGGGCAGGGCCATCGCATTGATTCTCTTGGATATGACGGTGAGGTTCAACAACGTCTTGCGTTCCGAGTAGGTCACGATGACCTGGAGAAGCTCATTCGGTAGTTGGGACATGCAGAGCTAGATAATAGTGTTTCAGTAAGATCTACACACTGCAGACGAAGACCGTACCACTGGTATACTGAGCAACAAGGCTTGTGGCGCTAAGTAACGGTCCGTGTGACATGAGTCACTCCTATTCTAAGTATTCCCTCTATTTCGTGGTCGCATTTGTGGCTGATATCCAGGAAGCATGCAGCTTCATATTAGGATGCTTCCAGAGAGCATGATACTTAACTACCGTTGCGGAATCAAAATACAATATCACTTGAATGTATCAGATCGTCTCGACGCCCATTGATAATCCAGTGTTGCTTGTGAATTCAACGGAGAAGATAACTGGATATGTACGTATCTTGATAGTACGATTCTCTTATGGAACTGGATGAAGAATGGAGCTTTTTTCTGGGGTGGTCTGGCTGCTGGCTTTACAACTGTGCTCTGAACTCAGGTAGTCCCAATGATATGGACCTCTCGATATCAACACCATGCCCCAAACCCCCGAATTGTATGGACTCGGAGAGGATGGTTGCTTAATGAATTCATCAACAAGTGAAGGGGTGAACGTGGGTGTAGTGGTAACAAGTGGCCGCTGGTTTACGGGCGCACCGCGGGTACCGCTAGACAGGTTAGATGGGGCATCGTCTCCATCGTGCAACCGCACCGAAGAATCCGCAATGTATCTTGGAATGGCTGTTTGATCGGATGATCATCGGAAGGGGGAGGATGGAGCGTGGGGCTTCAGCTCAGATAATGAAACCTAGCACTCCACGCAGCTGTTGGCTAGTTGTGATTCGTTGTCGACTTGATCGGTAGTGGGATCGGAGGTGCTAGGGTTGCAGCCTTGGCGAACTTTGCATCCGTCAAGTTGTCGAGGCGTGGAGTTACTGAGGCTCCTGAGGCTTGATTGCCTGATAATTAGCAATGATGAGGAAGCGCAGGTGCCATGCGGGGATGTCTAGGTATCAATGTATCACTGCAGACATCGCTGAATCAATATATATGTTGATGCGTAGAGCCCGGTTTCGCTTGAGGGGAATGAATCAACGCGCTGATCATATATCATTTAGATCATTCAAGTTGGACAGAGTGTACTGTGCGCCATATACGGCACCGGCAGTGGAGGCGGGCGCAAGCGCTAGCAATGTGCATCTTCAAGTATTTTGAAACTATAGATATGCCCGTCGGCCGATCTCGTCAGGGTATTTCAACATAGGGACTCGAATCAATGCTTCCGTTTGGCAATTGGAAAAAGGGAAATTCGGGGGGTGTACATGTCAGCCGTTGCGCCGTGGCCTTGTAAATCACGGTTGCTTGGTTGCACGATAGATAGGGATAAGGGGGGCATGTGGAGGGTGTGGGAAGTATACTGAGGACACTCTGAGAGAATAAGAGAATGAAGTGAGGCGAGGTGAACCCGTGGAAGCTTGGGAAGAGTCGGACGAAGGTTGATTAACTCGAGGACTGATGATATCGATGGCGACACGAACATTTGACGGGCGAGGTTGGATGGAAGGTGGAGCCGTGGAGGGTCATAAAGAGGTTCATTGGTGATCGTAACACGACGCGGTAATTTAATAAATTCGCAGATGTTCTAGATGCTACGATGATGAGATGATGCTTCGCCATGAAGTACAATGCAGATGCCAGGCAGGCGTCGGCGTGCTCGAAAGCACGAGAATTCCACCCTGAGTCGTGACGCAGACGCCGTCAGTGCAGACCGAAGAGAAGGTTAGATTATTACATACACCATAAGTAATGAAGGAAGGCACAGGGCTCAGGAGACCGCGTAGCCCACCAACGTAAAGGATGTCGTTAGCCTAACAAAGTTATAGATGCACCACTAGACAGAATCTAGCAATCTCGAGGACGCAGCCGCTCGTGACGAGGCTGGCTGCTGATACCAGGGGGCCCATTGCGGTCGAGGTGGGAGGCCAGTAACACGAAATACTGACCATGATTGATCAGAAGTAATGGCGTTTGAGAACTCGCCTTCTTCCCGCGTCGGGAGTGGTGCTTTACGTTAGACCGTCAATCATGCATACGTTGTTCCACGCTGCCAGGAAATAAATGAAACCGAGAGTGCGTTTGGACCGGACGAATCCAGCCAGCCAGCGCCCGACCGACGGCAGACGTCGGGGATAGGTGGTGTGCACGGGCATGGGTGGGAGACAGTGGATATAATTAAGGTCGTTTCGGCGTGCAGGGCTTCGCGTAGGCCTATCAGACGCGCAGGAGTAGGAACCACCGTGCGAATAACAGATTGTGACAAAAACCCTCCTAGATCTGCAGATCCATGCCCAAATCGGTCGTCGTCATAGGAATTTTTATGTATAATTTTATATTTCCTAATTTACCCTAGAGCCCTTTCCGTTCCTTTATTCTTTCTTCCTTCCCTTCTCTCATCTCAGAGACGACCACAACGACGACGAGACGTGTCCCGACGTCGCCGTCCACGATGAGAGAATCCCGACACCAGCACACACCCGTCCCTCTCCTCCTCTCCTCCTTCCCCGCCCCGCCCTCGTTCATCCCGCCCTCCCCCAACCCTTCCATTCTCTCGACGGCCGCACACCCACCCATCGCCACCCCTTCCTCCTCTTCACCTAATCCGCCGCCCTCTCTGCCGCCCTCCAGCCCTCTCCCGCCGCTCCCTGGAAAATCTCCTCTTTCAGATGCCGACACCCTCCTCTTTCACTCGCATTCCTCTCCCCGCATTTCGCGTGCATCCATCTTATCCATATCTACCGCCTCTTCGAACAGACGATTGTCCTCAACAAGCGCAACATCGCCCTCCACGCGCTCTCCACGCGACTCCGTAGCTTCTAATAGCTCCACCTCCGCGCGCTCGACCCGCTCATTCTCGGCATCGTCAACTACGCCCTCCTACTCATCATCCACCTCTTCAACAGCGCCTCCTCGCACACCCTCCATCGCGTTTTCGATCTCAGAAGAAGCAGGGGTGGATGAGCTAGGCGCTATCATTGGCAGACGCGTTGACATTGGTGAGAATTTCCGGTTTGTCGTCGCTTTTCTTGTGCTTGCTGACACCTTTCTCTCTTGTTCTCGCCGTTGACAGTCACGTCGCCCGAGTCTCACGACGTCCTACCTGACATAACCGCATTCTCACGCTCACCCCTCTCTAAGCCAAAGCCTTTGCTATCGAACTCGCTCTCTAACCTGAAAAACGCAACATCACCTCCGCCATCCTCTTTCTCACTCCCTCGACCTCCTTCTTCCGCCTCAAAATCATCAAAATCATCCAAGCAGCGTAGTCGTACTCGAGACCGTTCAAATACGGCTACGTCGACATCCACCACCATGTCCAATACGTCAACATCCATACCCACTTCAAACCCTTCACAGTCACTACTTTCGCTCTCATCATCGACTTCTCTCCTCTCCTCTTCCGTAACCTCGCTATTATTGGCCTCGGATAGTATTCAAGACGATGACGCGGACGATTTGGACAGCATTCTCCGGACGCATTCAGTGGGAAACGAGTCCCTTGTAGAGGGAGCGTATGGGGGGATCTTGGGAGATGGAGATGATGGTGGCGAAGATAGTGATTTGGAGTTTGTATTGAATCACTCGAGGTTGGGGTTGGAGAGTAGGGAAGGATTTGCGGATGGTGGTCAGCCTGTGGAGGAAGATGGAGGAGACGCGGAAGCGTTGGCGCTGCATAGATCCTTTAGAGCCAAGAGGTCAAGGAGCGGGTCTCATCGCATGAAGTTGAATTCTGCCCAAGGCACCCAAGGACAGGACTTAGATTCAGTGGTACCCCCAGTCCCGAGCATACCCATCATCCCTAATACACCACAGACACCGCATACACACGCCACTCGCGCGCATACGAAGTCAGGCAGTGATAGTGCTAGAGAAAGAGGTCGAAGGGAAGAGGAAAGCGGACGATCTTCCAGTCCTGAGATTGGCGAGATACTGGCAAGTACGCCGAGACCGGCACGTTCGAAATCGAGGCCGAGAGTAGGTCAGCCAGGTGGTAGTAAGAGTGCACCCGGGTCAAGAAGGGGGTCGGCTGCGAATAGCGCGAGCATCTCTCGGTCTACGTCAATCGCTTCTGCTGCTTCAATGTCCAAGTCTCTTTCGAGGTCAGCGTCAAGAAGTACGACTAGCACAGCATCGGTTCTTTCAGCGTCGACGTCCAGGACCTCGAGGAGCACTGGTGGTGGAGGTGTCGTTGATCTTGATGCAGATGAATTTGGGTTCATTGGAGGTGTTGGCGCACACATGAGTGACGGAGGAGACGAGGATGGGGCGGGCAGCGATTCAAGCCTGGATTTGCATACACCATTACCGTGCGTATTCTCTAGTTTTCACTTGTTCATGTTTCCTGACCTGTCTACTGAATTTTGACTCGGAATATATTACAGGCATTTGATGGTTAAGCATGGAATGCTGTCACCTAACTCGAAACTGCTACCAGCTGGGATGAGTCCGTTTGCGATGAATTTCGGCGATGCGGGGGCCTCTACTACATCTTTATCTACGACAAATTCTCTCGCGAATGCATCGACATCAAAAGGGAAAGGGGGCAAAGGTGCTGGTAATGGATTGTTGAAAGATGAGCGAGATACAGTCAAGAGAAGGACCCGACATAGGGATGGGAGTTTGCTGAGGGGCGGAATCGGATTGACTACGGGGTTGGGATGGAGTGATAGGTGAGTTGAACGTTTTGTGATTGCTCTCTTTCCTTTTTATACGACCGGTGTGGCATTTTATATGTTCGTTGGGAGTGGGCTTTTTGCGATCGTGATTGTGCCGTTGAAGGAGTGCCTTGTTTCGCCTGTCGTTGTTGACAAGAGGCGCTGTGACAACGGGACTGCGGTTGCGACTTGTTGTTCTCTCATGATTTTCTCATGTGTTGGTGTTGTGCTTTTGTGTCAACAGAGGGGATCCTTGTGTTTTCCCTTTGACTTGTTTCCGTTTCGGACTGTTTAATTCTTTCCTCGGCGCTGCTTCCGAGCGCTTTATTCTACCTTTTATTCTTTATTCCCACTGCTATATGGTGTGCACGGTACATGACATACTGACGTCTAATTTCTTTGTAGTGAAGACGAGGATGCCCCGTCGCCGCTTACACGTCGGCTTTCGACGTTAAATATGTCGAGGAGTCCCTCCGCCGCGTCTATGAGATCCACGGGGTCTATGGGATCTATGCGTTCCGTAGGCTCGATTGGTATGGGCAGGGTTCATTCAATGGGTGTCACGGGAAACATAGGGAAAGGAGGCAAGCGGCACCCACTATCGAGGTCGTATTCGAGTCCGAATGACGGGATGCTTCTGGAGAGGGACGAACATGAGTACGGAGAAGGGAACGCGGGGTATGATGAATTCGGATATCCGACAGAGGGCGGAGGTTACAATGAGTATGGGAACGAGGGTGAATACGGGCAGGATTGGGGTGATGGGGATCTCAACGAGGATACGGAGGTGTATCAGAGCTTCGATTATCCGCGCAGGAGCGGGGAGAGTGCGAGTCGGATCACGACGAGTATGAGTTTGGGCGCGAAGACACGGACTGGAAGCGGGAGTGGTACTGTTAATGGAAGTAAGGTGGGGGCGATGCGTATGAGCTCGAGCCTAAGTGGGAAGGGGAAGGGAGGGTTAGGCTTCGTGAATCGGGACAAAGGACTACCGCCTCTGCCTCCGCTCAGCCGACAAGCATCGAGCGCCAGTGTGAAGAGTACGACGACGCCAGTTACGAGCGTGGGTGGGAATAGAATCCCTAGGCCCTTGCAGTTGCCTCGACACTCTAGTATGCGCAGCGGAAATGGCAATGGAGGCGTCGGGGGAGGTGATCGTTCCCCTGTCCCTGTTCCCTCTGTTCCTTCTTCCTCGCCTGCCGTGTTGACCTCATACAGTGCGTTTTCGTTTTCATCATCTATTTGTTACTCTCCTGAACATAACGCTGTTGCTATTTTAGGTCAGCGTTCTAATACGCTAGGCAGGAGCTTCGGGAGCGGCGTTAGTGTTGCGAGTGGTCATAATGGAACCGGTGTTGGTAACGTTGGATTGAGCGCGTCGATGTCGAAGTCGTCAGTGACCCTGTCGACACCCGCGTCAGGAGAGTGTGCCATCGGCAAGCCGAAACCTCGGACGGGAACCGGGATGGTCTACAGAAGTAGTGTGACGAGCCGGATGAGGGTTCCTAGTGCACCGATGCTGGGAAGGGCAGTCGGCATCGGAGGGGCGGGACAGAAGACCGCTGTGCTCTGAGCGGAAAACGATCTACACTGGAAGGATGGTTAGAGAAGGCGCGGAGGGAGGACGAGCAGCTGGCCCGGTTTTTGTTTCCATTTTGTTCTTGTCTCTTCTTGATTCGAGTCTATCATTCAGTCCGGTTTTTCGATGTCCATCACTCTCGTTGCATTTGTGTCACCTCATTCCATCCATTTCATTTTCGTTCATGGTTTCTTTATCATTTATCCCCATTTCTTTCTCTCCCCCCGTTCGCGCTATGGATTCGGAATCGAGGATTTCTGAAGAGGATTTTGCATATTGAATTTTTTGGATTTGTATCATACCTCCACCATACCATCTTATTGACCCTTTGTGGTCTTTAGGCACTTCATCCCCTACTCAACCCTCCCAATCGCATCCCTGCGGTCGCGGTCGACGTGCAATGTTCCGCACAGCTGCTCGCGTCCGAATGTATCACTTGGCCGTCGACCCTGGCAGGATATCCATTAACAAGGAATTCATAGATGATGTATCACATTTCAGTACATACGTACATTTATTGATTATTACTCACTTCGCGGATGTTTAGAGGTTTTGGAAATGTTGCGTGCAGCAGTTCCATCCACTTCCGAATCCCTCGTCCGTCTCCGTTCGACCTCAATTGACCTTTGGAACACCCAATCTCCCTATTTCCGTTTCGTCATAACCTAACGACACACTCTTTTTATTATCCTTACCTTCTGGAATCCGGATTTCGTGTATTTCTTCCTGTCTTATACCATCGTCCATTGCGCCGTTACTATATTTCCCCGTTGCAATTGTATTGAATACCATTCGGATTAATCTTATTGATTGAGTTCTGACTCAACTTGAGTGTCTGTTTTGGCATTGGGTGATCCCACCGTGATTGTCGTGATCGGGACGATGACAACAAATGGACGAACGGAGGAAAGGCTGAATGCAGATTGATCCTGCTCGCAAGCAACTGTATACAGGAACGCTTCTGACCGCAATACGATTATGGCCTCAATTATCACCCAGGAAGTTTCGTTGAATTGACATTGGGTTCTTTCCAGCTTCTACTTTATGCTACCGCTTGTTTCATCCAAATCGCAAGCGCGCATGGCGCTCTGCAACGGATTTATGCTTTTGAACAGTGGGGCCATCTTCTCCTTGGGATAAATAGTGGGTCAATATTCGCTGATGTGTGGCACCTGTAGATACACTCCAATATTCGTACGTTACCCGTTTGCATCTACGCCCGGACGCCCTCGGCGTTATAGTTTCGTGGCTAATATAGACGCAACGCTGGGAAATCCCAGCTCGACTGCAAGATCCTCCAGCGTTCTGCTGTCAGGGAGACTCAATATGGATAGATAGGAGTAGGAAAGGAGAGAAGAGGGGTAGACGTAAGTATGGACGCCTAACCCGAACTCAGAAGCTTCTTCAGAGCTTCCCTCGAGCTTGAACCATCATCGACACGGAGGACCATCTCCCTGGAGTTTCCACATTGCGTGGCGGCCACGAGATGTACTCCTCTCTTTCAGAGAAGCTCATCTTCCCCGCCGCCACCGCCTCTTCGTCTCCCTTTCCGAGAAGCTGAAGTACGTTGTATATACTACCTGCAGGAGACGATTCTTCGCCCTGCGTAGTATATCGAGACTACCCCTGGGCCTGCGATACCCGAGGGAATAAATTTTTGTGTGCACGGTAAGGACTATTTGTCCTTTTCTCGAGTTCCAAATTTTGGACTGGCTGGCGAATCCTGGTGTAACACCGCGTCATCCGTACAGCCTATAGCAACGTAGGCGTGCCTTGGATCGCATCAGTCGTATTTTGGGGTAAACGGAATACACGACGGGAAATGTTAAGGTGAACCATGCATTGGTGTTTGATGCTGCGAATTGCACCGGGAGATCCGACGATTTACGCAGAATGCTCGATGCTCGATGCTTGGCTGATGGATACCCGCTAGCATCCGGACTTCGTGACCTTGTGTTGTATATGGACGGTCGCGAGTGGGTAGTTTGAATCCGGATGCCCCGGGGAGGAAGCGCTCCGGAGCCTGGTGAAACTGCATACCCAAGGAAGCAAGGGATACCTTGTGCTGTAGTTTCTTCATTTCGCTCCCGGAAGGGTGACGACGTGCCGAAGAAACTACCCGCTAGATTCCACATGTTCAGCAAGACTAGAAGTTGATCTAAGTTGAGTTGATGTGGCCGGCTATTCCCTCGTTTGTGATACCATCTAGAGACTAATTAGTGGAGAGACAGCAGATTATGTAGATAGACAACTCGCTGTGAGGTCTGGCAACAGAGGGGGCCTGAGGCCTGACGTGCTTTTGTTCTTTATTGACACAGCGTGGCCCTTTTACCACTTCAGTCCTAGACCCAACCCGGAATCAATCACTCACCAACGCAACCGGCGAGGGTAGCACTAAACATCAAACGAGCATCCTGAAATGTTCAAAAGCTTGGAGCTGCTGTAAATGGTTTCCCATACTTGGGTCTGTTAGCCATTCGGAGTAACGCAAGTTTCCCTAACTATTCTGTGCCAGCCCGATCTCAAACGAGAATGTCGGCTACTCGGCCTCGCGGTGTACCACAGTCCTGTAAGGTTAATGACAATTAGAACGGCTCAATAAATTGACACATGGCCCCCCCAACAATTAAAACATATGCAACGTTGATTTTCGAGGGACAATGTCTAGTGTCCCTTCGACTGGCTGCGCTGGCTGAGCAGACCAAAAGTAGACCAGATCCAGGAGCAAAAGAATATGAACGCCACCGCCGCGCAATGCCATGGAACTATGCTCGAGTAGTCTATCTGCTGTTGAACGGTGAGTCGGCAACGCTGCTGTACTAATGAAGGTGACACGGTTTACATACCACTTTTCAGGTACCAGAAATTAGGCCCTAGAGACTACTGCACGGGGCGTACTGCACGATTCTTTCAGGGGGTCGTGGGAGCAGGTTGTGATACATCGCAAAAGACCTCGTATTGTATGAAGAGGCGTCCGCAAGGAATCCCTGTGCAGTGTGCACCGTGGCTTGTCGCAAGGCGCATAGTAGCGGAGCTCCTAAGATGTGGTGCGGATTAGGCGCCCACTGCGAAGAATCTATGTTGGCAACGTCTTCCCAGCGAGTCAACAATTTATCCCACTGCACAGCGAGGACTCGGATGATGAGGCCTGCAGCCTGGGGATTCAATGGGACATCAAACAAAGATGTATGGTCACTGAACCTTTCCTCGATGAACACCCTTCTCTAGCCTTGGAAGTATTTTCCTGCCCCAAAACGAGGGCGAGTGCAGGCAGAAGAGCACGCGAGGAAGGACGTCGTCGATGCTAACGAGGAGGTGCATTGCTTACTCGGGAAGCAGAGCAGTGAGTCTTCAAGGCTTCACTTGCAGAGACTTCCCTAGCAATTACCGGACGCGACATGACGGGACGGACAAGAGTATCGCAAAAATGTGACATTGTATCATCAACACAGTCATAGGGTCACTCACGATATATCCCAGCGGCGTCCCCCCAGTAGTTATCGTGCATGCTTAGTATCAAGGTAATAGTCAATGTACTCGCCACCAGCCTGTCGGCTTGGGGAGGGGGCAAATTCTTGGTGAGCAGCCGCTCTCCAAGTACTGAACACAAGTCTCATAGATGCCGTTCTAGAAACTAGTCTACAACCTCGTATGACTCTGTGTCTTTCCGACAACACGGCGAAAAGGGCTCATAAAGCGGATATCCTCAACTTCGGCGAAATTCACTCAACTCCCTCGGAACGCATGCTCCTCTCCCAATACTCCACCCAATATCCCCGTGTAAATTTGTGTCAGTATATGAGGAGCTGGGCCAAAGCATGAACTTATCCTACCCTTTCTTCGGCCCACCATTATTGCCCCCCGCAAATGTTTAATCCTCTCTCTCATCGTGGTGAAACGCCGGATAAAATACAGCCAAGCCTTCGCTGACGTCGCCGTAAGACAAGGACGGATCCATTCACCAGGTCGTACGAGATCGTATCATCGACCCCCTCCCGAGATTGCAGCGACTCTGCGCTTGCGAGTGCCTCATTCCTCAGGACACCTGACTACCGCAGGCCAATCATCGCTTGGACGGCCTCGTTATGCTCCCCATTGCTGCAACTCGTACCCTGTTGTGGTACTCGACGGTGGCAGTGGCAACAGCGCATTCTTTTCTTATGCCCTATACCAAGACGAGGAGACCTCCTCGGTCATATCCAAGGTCAAGGTCAGTGCCGAGTATAAAACAGACCCTACTCGAGGAGGCACCTTCAGCGACTCATCAAGATGAAGTCTATCCTTTCCATTGCATCCTTGGGCTACTTTCTGGGGACAGCCTATGCTCATACTATTTTCCAGGTACGTTCTTCGCCTCCCACAAACGCCCATGCATTCACACAGGCATCCAGGAACTCTGGGTAAACGGTGTCTCGCAGGGCCACAAAGTTGGCATTCGAGTCCCGGACTACGACGGAGTGCGTACCTCTGTATTATATCTTATACTCCTCGTCTAACCCGGCACTTGCTCTGAATAGCCCATTGAAAACGTGAATTCGAACGATCTCATTTGCAACGGCGGAATCAACCCGTATCAGCAGCCCGTATCCCAGACCATCATTGACGTCCCCGCCGGTGCAGACGTTACGGCTGAATTCCACCACCAAATTCGGGGAAGAAACCCACTCGATTCCTCCGACCCCATTGATCCTACCCACAAGGGTCCCATTTTAGCATATCTGTGTGTTCGCAAATCACTTCCCGTTGACCATATTTAAACTCTCACTACAAAACAGCGCCAAAGTTCCGTCTGCTCTGCAAACCGATGTAACTGGCCTCGATTGGTTCAAGATCTACGAAGACGGCTACGGACCAGGAACACAGTGGGCTGTGGACAGGCTTATTGCCAATCAAGGCTTGGTTACGTTTAAGATCCCAGAGTGTATCCCTGACGGAGAGTATCTCCTCCGCGTTGAATTGATCGGTATGTTCGCGCTACAGCTCGTTTATGGAGCCAATATTGATCCCGCCTACTCTAGCCCTTCACTCAGCAGGCTCCTACCCAGGTCAGTGCATATATGTCTACTTTCGTACGTTGTGATGCCGATGGACTTCTCCTCAAACATAGGCGCTCAATTCTATGTGAGCTCATAGACTGTCTATTGAAATCTGCCACGGCTGACCGGGGTATCCGATAGATGGAATGTGCGCAACTCCGAATCACTGGCGGTGGCAACGCAGTACCCTTCCCAATTGCTCATTTCCCTGGCGCCTACAGCGGTACTGTTGCTTCATAAACCCAAGCAACCACCGTGCTCATGTACCTGTCGTTTCATAGGCACTGACCCCGGCATCAAGATCAGTATCTACTGGCCTCCGCTCACCAGCTACGTCATTCCAGGTGTGCATCACGCTAGCTACAGTCTCGCGAGCTCAGCTCACGGATGCCTTGTAGGGCCTCCTGTCTTTTCTTGCAATGGAACAGCGCCTACATCTTCTGCTATTCCGGTTTCTAGCTCAGTAGTTCCAACACCACCTATCACTTCAACAAGCACATCATCTGCTCGTCCAGTTGAACCCACTGGGCCTACTGTCGGACAATGGGGACAATGTGGTGGCATTGGGTATGTACTTCTATCAAAATCTGTCCAGTCTAGTTTTGATGTGTATTTAGTTACACGGGTCCTGCCGTCTGTGTCGCTGGGACGACATGCACGGCGCAAAGCGAATATGTTCGTCATTGTATGCCCTCACATTTGCCGAGACTGTGCTAACCCTCCCTCCTTTCAGTACTCTCAATGTATCTAACAATCAGGAATACTATACTAACGATACGACTCTGAAATCAAGCATACTTTTGTTTCCACTGCAGCAATGAATTACTTTTGAAGGCTCAAGTTCAAATTAGACCAAGGTCAGTCGAGTACCTTCGTCCCCTCACACAAGCGCCATCGGCTACCCTACTTACCCCCTAAATTCCTGACTTCTGAGCGCTGAGCGCTGACACACGGGCGAAGCGCCCGACATCAGTGACTCGATTCATGGCGGTCGCACAACCTCCTGCAACACTGACAATACGACTTCGGTACGCACCCATGCCAAACATCTCGAATCTCATCGGAAGCTCATCCCTTTAGATTGATATGTTGAAGCTACCAAATGAAATTCTCTTTGCCATTGTGGACCAAGTCAATGAACCCGAGACTTTGGTAAAGCTGCTAGTCGTGTCTCGTCAATTTAACGCGATTGCCTTGCGACCACTCTACCAAGAGATATCTTTCCAGTTGAGCTCACACTCCGGTTGTCGCTCGATGTCCACCTTGTGCCGCGACATACATACGAACCCGGGTGCCCAGTTTACTACAACTTTCGCAACCTACTTTCTACGAATATGTGGCGTTCGACGTTATAGGGGGCCGCCGGCAGTTGAGCACATAATACCTTACCTAGTTAATGTTCGACGCCTCTGCTTAACTCGCCAAGCCGCCAGTCCTGGAGTATTATCTCTACTCCCACCTAGCGCGCAACTTACACGTCTCATCCTGGACCGCCAACTCTGCTCGGAGGATTTCTCGCGCCTTCTTTCGTACCATCCTACGTTAGAGTCCATCGCACTCCCAGGTAGTAGTACCGTTGACTACACCATTGGGTTAACATCTGGCACGCTCCCAAACCTTCGCTCACTAGCAGCGGTCTTCGACGCATCACTCCAAATCGAGAATCCTATGCCTTCAGTACTTAACCTTACAATTCTTCGGCACTCTGACGGCCCTACAGTGAGACATACAGTCACGCATCTTCCCTCCATCCGTACTTTAGCCTTCCAAGACACCAACTTCCCTGCCTTCGCCGCTTTGGCGCCCTATCTCCCCAATCTAGAATACCTTCAAATTACTCTGTGCGGAGGTTCCTCAGTATGCTCTTCACTACGCTTTTACTTACCCGTGAAGCTAATTTCCTCGTTGTCTAGATGCCTGAGGCATCTGTCTTGGCCAAATTCTCAAGAGCTAACTTGAAATATATACAAGTTCTTGGATCTGATCAGCCAGGGACAGCCGTAGTTCGCAGGATCTTTGATTCAGTGACGAGTCTGGTTGTCATAGACGTGGAAGAGGACGAGTATGAGTCGCTGCGTTGGGTTAGAGGTTTCGGTGTTCCCATCGTAGTCAAGAATTTCGACGACGATGACTGTTGGAGGCATTGGTGGGAGCGCCCAGGCAAAGACGTGGAGGATATATGTAAGTTGATGTTTATTGGTTGTAACTGTGTGCTGACTTGGAAATCACAATGGCGTAAGGCCGCAGGTACAAATCCGAGATAACAAAGGTTCATGTTTAAAGAGTTTGATGAATGAAGAAGAGCAGTGCAACGGCTCAGAGTATTATAGGAATGGACAATTGAAACGCCACTCATACACAATTCCTTTGGGGTTTTGGCTCTAAGTAAGACGTCAGGGAGATTCCTGCTGCAGCCTGTTCATATATTACTTACCTTGGTTCAATCAGAAAGCAAATGACATAGGCGATCACTGGAGGATATATCCAGCAACACCTTCACGGGTGTAACCAAGGGTGTTTGCAGCGTTGTCGGCCTCCCACTGGTTGGTGGTATAAAAGTGGTTGACAGAGCCAACTTGGTACAAACGGTACAGTGGAACGGAGCCACAGATCGGTGCACCGAAGACGTAGCCGGCAACACCCTCGCGATTGTAGCCAAGGGTGTTGGCGGCATTATCGGCCTCCCCCCGGTTGGTGGTGTAGAAGTGGTCCGCGTTCGACGGGTTGTAAAGGCGGTAGAATGGAATGGTTGAAGATTCCTGGCGGGAGAAAACTCGACCAGCCTGGCCCTCCTGCTGATAGCCACGAGCATTTCGAACCTCTACAGCATTGGTGGTGTAGAAGTGGTCGGTGACCGAAGGGTTGAATGCTCGGTACAAAGGTGTGGCTCTCTTTCCATTGGGGCAGCCATGAGCAACCTAAATGAAACGTATACAGTCAGCACAACGAAAGAATGTAGTGGCTGTAGTAATATCCGTACATTGGCGGCCTCAGCGTCCTTGAGCTCAGCAGGTAGCGCAACGGCCTGGGCGGCGAAGAACAAGGAGGCAACGACGGCGAGAGAGAACTTCATTGTAGTGACTGGTGATGACCTGAAGATGCTGCTGCTAGGACTTTGAAGAGAGAATGCAACCTGAGGGAGTTAAGTGAGCGTACATGCTATTATATACCTTTCGCCTAATGATAGTCCTCCATCTGAAAGACGACACGCTTTCCGAGTTTCTCGTGGACAAGTCTGATTGCTCTGCGGGCAGGAACAGTAGCAGTATGGACGCTCTGTGAAGCTAGTGGACACATCCTTCCAAGAATGCATACCCACCTTTCTAGGCCATGTTCCCGCTGACGAAAATCAAGTGTATCCGCATGTAGCACTTGCTTGCTGTGCTTTTGCCGAATTGCGTTCATTGTGAAATCGAAGTGGCCAACGGAGCATGATCAAGCAAGTGCATCGCTAACTCAAGATTAAAGAATCAATATCCCTCGTCGTGATTGTCCCTGTAGTTCAACAACTCAGACTGGCTCAACACGACAGAATTCCACGCTGACTCGCCTTTCTCTACGCAACCACGCGGAATGCATAGTAATGCCGTGGCCAAACCACAATGCGACGGACTAGCAGCTACATTGCCGAGATAGTCTTCACTGTGATTTCTAGCATACTTCCATTCATATCCACGCCGTGTGTCGCTATTGCGCGACATTTAGGCGCCAAACGTATATGGACCGCCAACCATGTGGATTTATCAAGACATTTGAGAACAATTTCATTAACGGTGTAGAGAAAGGTACAAGTTGGCATCTTCCAAATCAGGGAGAGCGACAACGGGAGAAGTTGCGGGGGTTGTTCAGCAGGAGAAAACAGCAGGTCCTAATGAATCCATGAGTCAAGTTCGCTCTCATCGGTACGTATTGCATACCTGGAATAGTGTAGTTCGTGACTGGAGGATAGTAGATGCCGATGAGGATGCCAGGGTCGGTGCCTACGCAAGGTAAGTATGCATTCCTTTGGGTTCTCGAGGTAAACGCACCACTGTAGGCACCAGGGAAGTGCGCAATGGGGGAAGGTGTTGCATTCCCACCACCAGTGATCTGGAGTTGAGCGCATTCCATCTATTGTGATCCTGCTCAGCGTCGCGGCTGGCTACGAGTGATTATGGAACTCACATAAAGCTGGGCACCTGTATATCGAAAGACGGACATTAATACCAAAATGGCGACGAGTGAAGATATTCATAATGACCTGGGTAAGAGCCCGCTCCGTGGAGGGCTGGAATCAAACGAGTTAACTCTCAAACTGGGAAACGGTTTTGCAACAAACATACCAATTAGTTCAACGCGGAGAAGATATTCTCCATTTGGGATACACTGAGGAATTTTGAAGGTGACGAGACCATTGTTGGCGATGAGTCTGTCTACAGCCCACTCCGTACCCGGTCCGTAGCCGTCTTCGTAGATCTTGAACCAATCAAGGCCAGTCACGTCGGTTTGCAGGGCAGATGGAACTTTCGCACTGTTTTGGACCCGGGGTTAGCACTTAGCAGTCAGTCGTCGCAACATTGTTAGCATATCCGACATACAGATAGGCAATTATAGGTCCCTTGTGGGAGGGGTCAATGGGGTCGGATGCATCGTTCGGGTCAGGTCCCGAGCCACCATGGTGCCATTCAGCGGTAACGCTCGCACCAGCAGGGACGTTGATGATGGCCTGAGACATGGGTTGCAAGAATGGGTTAATTCCGCCGTTACAAATGACATCGTTGGAGGTAACATCTGTGATGGGCTATTGCATGTAGTTATAATTGGGAGCAACTTCGCGATCCAAATGTAAGACATACTCCGTTGTAAGTTGGAACTCGGATGCCGACGTTGTGGCCTTGTGCGACTCCGTTTACCCAGAGTTCCTGTTGCCTTTCGTCAGCACATTGAGGTTTGGGACGTGCGTAAAAGGACGTACCTGGAAGATCGTGTGCGCGTACGCACTACCCACGAACGCTAGTGATGACAAGGCGAGAGTGGATCTCATCTTGACAAATTGCTTTGATTGACGGTTACCCTCTCAAGTCGCGCTCGTTTTATACTAGACACTGTGCGGAGCCGCGGGGGCAACAAAATGATATATAGAAGTTACTGTCAGTTGAGCGTAGGCCAAGCGATAATCGCCTTATGGCTGAACAGTTCTTCCGAGGCTGCGAGGGCGGAAGCGCTTCAACATCGGGAGGGAAGCCATGCTACAACAACGGTAGGTAGATCATCGTCATCCTTTGATGCATAGGAGCGGGGTCTCTGACTGAACTTTATCCGATATTTCAGCCAAAGAGAGCAAATAAGGTGTGCTATCCTCACGGTTGAGCCTACTCCACATATTCTGGCACGAAGTACGCGGGAGAGTGGGGCCGAGGATGTACAAGACGACGGGTACTCCAACGATATTGACTGAATTTCTCCGAAATTGACGATATCGGGGTCTTGTGAGCCATTTGCGCCATTTTGCCGATCGTTATCAGAGCGTCACCTCTAACCAAGTCTCTTCATACGCCAATCGGTGCCCAAAGCTGCGGCGCTGCACTTCGATAAGATTTCAGAACTGGGGATTTATGGGGCCTTCCTCCAATACTCTCGTTCTGCCTCAATCTTTTCTACCAGCTGTTCAACGAATGGGCGGAATACCTCTGTATTCCTGTTGTGATGAATGAGACGGGAGAGTAGGAAATCTATATTCTCCCTCCGAAGGTATGCTCTTCGAAATACGAAGAAACCCTTGACATTGACATCCTCTAATGATAGTGTTAGTTTACATAAGGGAAAAAATTGTAATGTGCGTACCGTCGGCCCAAATCTCAAGTAACATACAGCAGATATCAATTTCGTCGCATTCAATGTCTCTCTTCTCTTCCCCAACCATGATTCTCTCCGACATTTCACATTTGTGAGGTTCAGCAGTCTCCAGGTCGATGAAGAAAGGTTCGCCATCTTTATCAGTGATATTGTTCAAAGAAAGGTCGCCATGGGTGTATCCCGCGCAATGAATACCATATAGCGCATCAAGTGCTTTCAGCCTGCTCGCAAATACTCGGTAAACGACATTCACAAGATGGAAGGTGTAACCGTACTTGAACGAGTTTGTTAAACTGCTAGCATCTTTAATCCGATCACGGCAATCCTCAAGGACGAGGAAAGATGAGACCCTATCTCCTTCGCCTTTATGCTGGAATAGACCATAGCAGTACGGTATCGATAGGCCCTGTAGGCTAGACAGATGAAGCTCGTACATGTCGGCCTCGTGTTCGAGAGCGCCCTGTCGCAGAGTCTCAGCGAAGAAGTCCGTCTTGACCACGACTTTCTCGAGCTCTGGATTATCGGGTTGTTTTAGTGATCCCCTGTAGACGGCCGTCTCCGTGTCGTCGACGAAGAACTCCAGACTGGCGATGTGATATCTCTGTGGCGTAGGTGACTGCACATCGTAGCGTGCAAGTTCGCCGGTTGGAAGCTTCTTATCTGGGCTGTCCCAAGGAGAGGGACCAGGGCCCAAGCGGAGGGAGGTCATATTGGGCGTATTGTATCAGACGTGACTTCGCGATAATTCCAATTGAATTCAAAACACACAACGTCCTCGGCGTCGAGAGCAGCAGGACCTCGGCGGCAGCCAGGTTTTGTTGGCCTGATGAAGGGTCGAAGCTCGACAAACCCACGAGAGTACTTCTCCAGGTAGGATCACACATGTCCTGCAGAGCTGTGGGGACAGATGCGTAGCTGGAGCGACTGTCGCCTTCATGGCCATTGCCCTTGTCATCTACTCCATCCAGGACCTCAATTTGCCTCCGGCTGATACGAAACAATGGACGCGCTTGAAGCGCAGTGTCACGTCAGGATTAGACCCAAGGTTTGTCGTTTTGATGACTAAAGCGCGTCGATTACCTGAATTTCTTGTATGTGAGGGTCAGGCCCTTCATGGTCACGGCCGTTCTAGCTATTCATGGACATTCTACTTAGTTCACGGCCTTTCGTAGATTACTATGCACTCACCTGTATCTCTTATGCGCTATGCTTGTAGTCGTTACCACTACGGACTCCTCTCGGCGTTTCCCGCGTATCGTACTTGTACTCCGCCGCTCGACTCCTGTACCTTTGTCTCGTCAACACAGGTTCCGGTTGACTCACCGTCTCTCAGTTCTCTTCTCCGTCTCGCGGACCTCGGAAGTCGCCCGTTACATTGTAGCACCTTTGCCAATGCGATCGCCAAAAAATGAGACTTTGGCGGAATGATTGGATACACGTAGAAAATATATTTCCCTTCGATCGGTCGTATCGTACCCGACGTGATATTGCTGCCCACTTACATCCTGACAATGAGTTACAAACTTTATTCGAAAATCAATCTGATTTAGTACTACAAGCAAAGTTCATGTGCCAAACCCGAAAGTCATAGTGACATACGTTGCGGATTATAATTCCCTGGTTCGAGCATTTAAAGGATTTACGTGGGTCGAAAATTGAATGGCGCTACATTGTTTAAAGCAGCTGCTATTTTGTAAAAATAATCTGCGTGGTGTGACATTTGGCTCGTAAATATGTGGTGCGTGCTTCGGATTAAGTTACTTCTTAAAGGGTCCAAATCTGATTGGTGTTGAAATCGGTGCACTTCCAGGTCTGAAGCTGGTTGGCATTGCTCAATCTCCCGTCCGTAAGGTCAAGACATAATCCTGAAAAAGTATAATGATGAGCAAGGACGAGGCTAGGTGGACGAATCCCTTGCCTTTGTTAAATAGAGCAATGCGGTTGTCGCCTGTGTAATACCACTCTTGCGCAGGGAGATTGTCATAGCATTGCCATATTTTCATGCGAACGCTGTTTGCTGGGTCTGAATCATGGGTTAGTTGGTTGAGAAAATTAGATGAAACGCGCTTACTGCTCCCAGCGTCGAGGCAAAAGTTCGTACCAGCTAGACGAACTTTCGTCTGGCCCTTCTGTACAATCCATTTTTGCGCGCCTGTGCCATTGCAATCATAGCTGCACAGGGAATCAGACAGGGAATGGCTTTGAAATATATGCACAAACATTTGAACTGGAGTGCCGTTGACGAGCGTATTGCCTCGTACATCCATGCACTTACCACGATTACCGTTGGGGTGGATGGGTGCACCTGTGGCTGTTGGCACCATGGATGAAGTGGTAGACGAAGACGCGCTCGATGTGCCGGAGGAAGAAGCAGCTGTAGTTGTCGTCGCCGTAGAAGTGGCAGTGGTGGTAGCCGAGGACGCGGACGACGTTGTTGACGACGTGCTGGAAGTGGTGGTAGTGGTGGTAGTGGTTCCCTGGCGAGCAGCCAAGTGGTTTAAGTCCATGGCTGCGACCGTGGAAACAGCGACGAGGGCGAAGGCGATGACTTTGCTAAACATTTTGATATGATTGAATTGGCGATACCTTGGTCAGAAAGCTGAAATTGCTGCGGATACAACTCAGTACGAGCGACTATTTATACAAATGCTCTCGCTGTGCAGCACATCCACGAAGTCTCCTAACATACCGATGGACTTCGGAAGTGAGAGGCCTCCTAAAGAGCGGATGCCACATGCCGACACATCATCCGTATTTCGGAACGAAAGCCAAAAAGCCATGCACTCGCCTGCACTCACTGGGACGAGCGTACCTCCCACTAATCCTCAATCAGATGCCGATTTCCGAGTACGGCGAACGACCACCCCCACGCGGAACCGGGATAATATGCTTTTGTCGAGGGAAGTATCGCTTCGGCGCGAGTCAAACGCCACGGAACTGATGCGTTGCGGCGGCGGCGAGCCAATGGGAATGTCTGGATTTTTCGGGATGACTGTCGCCCGAAGATCGTCCCCCTTCCGAGAGAGAACTAAGTTTCGAGCTATATTGCGAGCAGCCGTTTAGACGTTCGTGGTGGTGTCGCAACACTATTTTGCAGCTAGGGGTCGTAACTACTCGATGCCTACAGTATTGCAACCCCTTTCTAGCTTAGTTTCTGAACGAACCTCGTGGAACAATGCTGAAGTTGGTTAAATGTATATGCTACACGAGAGTCGCACGGTTGCCTCCAGTTGGTGTCAAGCAACGTAGGAATGCAATGATGGCATGGGTCTACACCGTTGGGATTTTGCCATTCAGTGTGGACGAACATTGTGGCGACGAGGAAGTGGGAGGGGTTTGTTTGTACTTGTGTCAGGCGTTATTCGTTTACTTCCAGGATGAAACGGGGTTGTAAGGGACATCATTGCAATTGTACGTGATGTTTTACGGATGCATGAAGAACCACTGGAGACATAAGACAGTAAAATGTGATACATGACTGCTACTACACTAAAAGCTACGTGCTCCAAACTTGGTTGGTGTTAAAGTCGGTGCACCTCCAAGTTTGGAGTTGATTACCATTGCTCAACCTTCCACCGTTGAGATCAAGGCATTGACCTGCGTGAGTAGAATTAAGTCAAATGAATGACAAGCGAGCAAAATTATAGACTACAGACCTTTGTTAAGCAAGGCAATGCGATTGTCGCCAGTGTAAAACCATTCCTGAGCGGCGAGGTTGTCGTAACATGTCCAAATTTTCATGCCAACACCATTGCCTGGGTCTACGAAAGAAAGTATTAGTAGTATTACTGTTAGAAGGCGGATTTGCTTACTGCCACCGGCGTCAAGGCAGAAGTTTGTTCCCGCGAGTCTAACTTTCGTCTGCCCCTTTTGAATTGTCCACTTCTGCGCGTTCGTGCCGTTGCAGTCATAGCTACAATTCGCTTGAAGATCAGACAACATCAAGAGGTTTGGGTGATGACGTACATCTGCACAGGCGTGCCATTAGCGACAGATCCACCGCGTACATCCATGCACTTTGCGTTATTGCCGTTCGGGTGGATGGCAACGCCTGCTGCGGGCGGGGGAACCGAAGTAGTCGACGTGCTAGCGCTCGAACTGACAGACGAGCTGGAGCTACCGCCGACGGTAGTGGTGCCAGTCGAAGTAGTGGAGGTTGTACCCGTGGATGTGGTCGATGTGCCGGTGGTAGTGGTGGAGGTGGAGGTGGTTGTCGTAGTCGCACGGGCAGCGAGGAGGTTCACGTTCATGGCCGATGCCATGGAGGCGGCGATCACGAGGAGCAAGAGTTGTTTGTACATGGCTGTTTCTAGGATGTTAAGTTGATACTGTTGGTGAAGTGGGTGGAAAGGCTGCTACTGACTAAGGCCGCTACTACCAGTGCTTTATGCGAACGACTCTAGTCCCCACTTGTCCTGGATATGCCGCCACCAACTTCCGCTAGCGTAGCGCAAAGCACATTCCGGAGCATGACGACGGGCGGGTAGACAATTACAATCCGCATTGCGGAAACCGGAGGGATCCAGGGAAGCTCGAAAATCGGAAGAAGTCTATGCAACAAACTAACAACTGTTAGTGTCGAAGGTGTTCCGCTCATCGGATGACTCACTACTTGACGAAAGCGCCGTACACGAATAGAATCCCTCTCGAAATCCCAGGCTGCCAGGCTACGGAGGTCGGAAATACATTGCGGCTAAGTCATCAGAGATCGTGGAAATCGGAGACGGTATTATTACAGCTACAACTATCCACTGGTTGGGATACCCTTCAATAGGAGGAAAGTCGACGAGTCTGCAGTGTGTCGTTGAAACAAGGAAAGGGGTAGGGTCGCACGATTCACCCTTTCAATCTCCTTTATTACACTCAGGGGGCTGGTCTTTTCGTGAATGCACTACGAAGGCACTCAATCCAGTATCGAAATATCATAAACACAAAGTGTAGGTAGACAAATGCAGAATCAGATTACTATCCAATATTCAATATCCAAGAAGCAGATACACAATATGCAGTAAACAGTAAGTCACTAGTAAGTAGTAAGGAGCAGAGCATTCAAAAATAGCGTGCATATTACGGGTGCGTAGATGTAGGGAAGTAGGTGACCATATATTAATCTTCATCCGACGCGTCGGAGGCGTCGGAGGCGTAGGAGTCGCCTGAATCGTCCGCGTCATCCCTGGCGGGCTTCTCGACTTTGACTGCGTCGTCAAGTCCATCTACGGATGAGCGACTCGAAGAAGTAGAGGACGACGTAGAAGGTGTACGTGAAGGCGGAGATGGCAGTAAGGATAATGCAGGTAACGAATACGTGTTCGGATTTGGTGAACTCTCGTTGTTCGGTGACCCCCGTACCTCCAAAGCTACAAATCAGTCATTTGCATGTCATCTACCAATAATCATAGGAATCTCACCAGTCTGCGCAACGGGTTTGTCTGCGCACAGGCCAAGGATATCCTCCTGTATAAGGCCGCGCAGTAAAGTCTTCGTGCTCCCCGCCTCAACACCCCGCGCGACGTCCATGAGCCGCCTCTCCCGAATGCGCACGAGCTTCGTGAACGTCTCCAGCCCAAGCAGCCTCGCGTCCTCGAGTCCGACCGGCGCCTCCTGTTGGCTGAGCGCCAGCAGGGCGGGGAGGAGGTCCGGGGAGGTGCCCATCGCGCAGTTCTGGTAGAGGTTGACGCGCTCGGCGGGGGGCATCGTCATGGTGCTCAAGTGCTTCGCGGCGCGCTGCTTGAGGGGCTCGATGTCCCACATATGCGCCTGCTTCATGATGGATACCCACTGCTCGACGGTGCGTGTTTCTTCCTCGATGCCGAGATTCCTGGAAAGTGGTGGTGAGTGTTTTGGGGTGCGTTTGGAGAGATGTGGGTACGTACTGCGGGTAGAGAACACCCAAGAGGCACTCGAAGTCCTTCAGGTTGACGCCTTTGAGGACGAGAGGCGCGCTGTAGGTGCGAAACGCTAACCCGAGCTCGACGAATTTCTGCTTCGAGTGAAGCGTCAAGATCGACTGGTGGAGGTTGAATAGCACCTCGCCAACCTGTAAGACGAGTATCAAGGCCAGTAATTCGATGTGAAGGCAGGTGACAAACATACTTGAATAATGACGGATCCATCCGCGAAGTAGTAAGTGTCATGCTTTCTTACGGGTGGCATAGTAGGGACTTTGGTGAGTGCGACTGGGGTGCTGCTGACAGAAGGAGAAGGAGCGGACATGGTGACCCTGGGCGAAGTGAGGATATTAAACTTGAACGGTTGCGTAGCTGAGCTCGCGCTCTGTTTCGCGTTCACGTCCGTTGTCGCCCCCGGCGCACTTGACCCCGTAGCCGCGGCGGGAGTCTTAGCAGTGCCACTGGTGAGAGGCACTGGCGCAGTATTCTTTCCACTCTGGTTCCAGGTAAATGGGGTGTCAGACGCGGTATTGAAGAAGTTCGGCGGGGCTGGGCTGCTGTTCGCAGTGGCTGGTTTGGTTGGCGTAGCTTTGGGTGTTCCTGCGTAGGTAGACATGGGAGTTGTTTGAAAAGTAAAGGCCTGAGAGCTCCCTTTTAAAAGTTTTCGCATTACCGTTGAAAAGAGGGCACAAAGGACCTCTTGAAGACGTTCGAATTTAAAGGACGCGCACTGGCTTGCAGATCATGTGATCGCGTCAAAGGTCCATCAGGCCAAGGGTCCCATTTCACTCCTTCACCACCATCTTGCGTCGGGGAGGATGATAAGAATGTCCGTTTCACGACATCCTTTGTCGTTACGACTGGACGACCAGACTAGCCCCATTCTTCACAAAGAACCCAGCGCACCGGCCAATGCGCCGCCACCTGCGACCTTGCAAATTCGGAGCCCACTTCCCAAATCCTTGCCTTTTCTCAATCCTCAGACGCGCCACCATCGAAAGGGACGTTTCACGGAAGGGGGTCGTACGAGCATGCCTTGCGCACTGCGCGCGTTAGTTACGTAACAGGGGGGACGTTTCGAAGGCATCTCCGGCGTTACTTGCATAATGAATGGCCATCAACGCTTTGCCCCATTCCATGGTCGCACTGCATACACGCGGCCAATCATTACCTTGAAACCATCCGAGTACCTGGTCCAGTTCGCAGACATTTAATCCCAGGCTCTAGGACCCTCTCAGCCTCTACACCCGCACCGCAAGTCTACTGCTACGATGCCTCCTAAACTTCGGTCATCGAGTTTGGACGTCTCTCCGTGGAAGGACGACGCTTCGACCAGGTCTTCCGAAAGCAGTACCGGAACCATAACGCCCGCACTGACCTCAGCGTCCAAATGGGCGCCACAGACTCTACGCAAAGCCAGTCTCGACTCGCACCATTCCAATGACTATGAGCAGGAGAGCATCCGCTCATCCATTTCCTCGCACACCTACGCACCAAGCGTGTCGGTCTCGCGCAGCGACTCGCATGTCGGGAAGTACAAGTACAGCAGCACGACAGCCCTTGATGATGCCTTCGTGACAGGTGCGTCTCCGATTTGCGCCTCTCGACTTGAAGGGGTTCCATTAACGGTTTACCCCAGTAGACAATGACGTTCCGACTCGACTCGAGCTCAATGCGGCTCTCGGGGCAGACATCATACCCCTCACCACGGAGATCACCTCCCTGCCTTGCGCTGGTATCCGCATCGCTCACGGGCGCCTTACGGGCCTCATGGCGTGGCGCTTCGCCGTCCAGCTCACGGACAAGCCAAAACCGACGGCGACGCCCACTCACCCCGCATTCTTACCACACAAACCAGCGATAGTAACCAACTTCATACTCGATACGGGGAGCCTACGGTCTTTGGTTCCGCCTGAAACGCTGTACGCTTTGGGGTACTCGGGCAAGGTCTTCCCCGGCGCTGAAGTCGGGCTACTCGTTCAAGGAGTGCCCGTTACCTGTAAGGTTGCACCGAACGGCCACGCTGGCCGATTGTCGGTCCAGTTCATGGTCGCAGCGTCGTTGGCGCTGTATTTCGACGAACGCTTGATGGCCCCTGTGCTATATTGTATGTATTTGCGTGTGCTCTGGGGCGTTCCCCGTTTTGATTGGCTAAATCTGTTGTAGACTCTGCGCACGATAACCACGCCCCCTCACCCGACTATGTCCCGACAACCGTCCCCTCGCCTCCGAGTCCACCTTTCACCCTCAAGCAACTGATTATGAGTCTCGTTCACTTCGGACATCGGCCCAATTAAGATCGGCCCCTGGCAGGCTGTTGTATCTATTTCTGTTCTGTTCCAGCATCGTGTTGCGTCTATTTATTTGCCTTTGTTTTATGTGCATCAAGCAGTTTTATTCACTCTAGAAGAATACGAAATTCGATAGGTATAAGGAAGTGGCTAATAGTAAATATGTATAAGATAGAGGACAATGAAACAATTCGGGGTATCATCGAACATCGGAAACAATAGGGAAAGATACAGATAAAGACAAACGGCAGCCAACAGAAAGAACGAAGGGAACGAAAAGCAAAGAAGAAACAAACAAAGAGACAGGCGGCAGCGGCGTATTGTGTACTAGTTCTCGTCATCATAGCGGCAGTTGTTCAGAAAGATCGTAAAGTCTACCAAGCCATTATTTCAGTCATTCAGTCACTTCGGCAGAGATTCAATGAATGAACCTGTCCTCGAAGGAGAGACGCTTCTTCATGTGCCTGCGCCTCATCTTCTGCACGGGAGGCTGCTCGACGAGGGCTTCCTCGGTCGGTGCCGCGGTTGGCTCGGGGACGGCAGCGGGGTCAGTGGATTCGGTGGGCAAGGGAGTCTCTTCTGATACGGCGGATTCAGTGGGAGTAGCCTCTGGGACGGCGATAGTGGTGACAGGTTCGGGGACGGCTTCGCTGGTGGGTGCCTCGCTTTCAGTGGGCTCTCCTTCGACTGGAGCATCACCTTCGGTGGTGGTTATGGGTTCGTCGAGGGTGGGAGCGCCGAGGCTGGCTGAACGGAATGAAGAGGTGGTAGAGGCTTTGGCGGCTGCGCCAGTAGAAGGACCGTCAATGTCGGGGCAGTTCTGGGATTCCTGGCCGATGAAGTAGTTATTGCGAAGCGTGAAAATGATATCAGGCCTAAATGGTAAGGAAATATGAGTCTGAGTATGGGGAAATAAGAATGGAGATGTCATACCATTCTTCGGGATAGTCAGGCTCGTCGTTCTCTAGATCGAACTCGTCAAGGAGGTCACCGATGTGTTCAACATCCTAGTCAGGATATGATTAGCGAGCGAATAAGACAGCAGGGAAAAAGGAGGCTTACCCAGACGATGAGAATGCTTTTATCGCTGTTCTTGCTGAAGGTGTTGATGAGATCGGGGACACAAGTGGGCGAGGTTGTATTGGATTCGATCGTAGAGCTACGAAAACGTAAATTCAGTATTATATGACGCTACTCTAGTAGAGGGCGCTTCAAGACCCACCATTGAGTGTTCACAGTCAACTTCAGAGCAGTAGCGAGCGGATTCGCTGTCGCGATGGAAGTATGGCAATCGGTGGTGTTGACATCTGGCGTACAGGCGATGATCAAGCCAATGTTATACGCTGAGGACGCGCCGAAGACTTTTGGGAGACACTCGTCAGCGCGTTTCTGGCCAACGGGGGTCAGGCCTGCGAAGCCGAGGGAGGGCTCTTCGGCGTTGCGGATGAGGTAGACGGAGTTGTGGGCCGCGTCAACTGCCGGGAGAAGGGCGACGAGGGATACGAGGGCTATGAATGGGAGATAGCGGAAGAGGGAGCGGAAACGAAGGGGTGTCATTTGGTTTGGATTAGGTAGGTTCGTCGGTATGTAGATTAGAGTATACGGTGATAAGGGAGGAGGAAGTTAAGGGTACAGAAAGGCAACCTGTAAGGAGTGTGGGGTACTGAAAGAGTGTGGGGGTTGAGACTGGTGTCACACAGAAGAAGGAGACAGAAAGATGCTGTGATGCTCTGGTTGATTCCTGAGATGGGCTGGTATTTATGTATAACGCGTAGCCTTCAGAAGGACGGCCAAGATAATCCGCGTAGATGGCAATGCTTCGGGTCTGCATTGGCTGTTGGGAACAAGTTGAATGATGATTGACGAGTTGATCTCCGTCTAGTATACTCGGTAAACATTTGAAAAGACATTGTCAAGGTGTACTTGGAATCCGGCGGTTCCTCTTGTTCAAGCATCGCTCTGTCAGACTCTGGAAGATAGTAGAAATCCAGTACACGGATGTAGAGTAACGCCAGCGGGCCCGACAGATTAGATATTCATACCCACGGTGGTGGGATATCGGATAAAGTCCAGTACTTCTGGGCACAGAACATCGAAGGCATCCGACGTCACCAAGAACTCGGCATCGCGTCGAGATGAGCGGAAACGGGATTAGAACGGAGCCTAGCTCGACTTCTGAGCCAGATGCTTCAAAGAATCGCAATTCCTGCGATGTGAGACCGGCGGGACATAGAGCGCGTTTTGAAGGCTATATAGAGTATCCTATGGATTCGGTGCGTTATTCATATGGCCGTTGAGCACGATTCGGCCTCGTGCATTCATCCTGTAGCGTGCCGCCGCTATGTGTCGTTGATTTTGCATGGTCCCGCAGGTGCACGGAGGTTTTAACCCAAGACTGGAAGTGGGACGATCATCCAAGACGTACAGGGTCACGTGTTAGAACATCGTGTTCTCCTCGAGGAGGCGACTGATAATTGGCTTGCTGGCGGACGGTCAGTTGCCTGTTCTTCCTCACCCAGAATGAGGAATCTTACCTCCGCCATCGCCGTTCTGCTCTCTGCGGTAATCGTGCTCGCAAGGTACATCCAATTTTCACTATTCACATTTGTCTTGCTGAGCTCAAGTGGCGTCCAACAAACAGAGCACCGCTGCACAGACGGGCGACCATCCCTCCTCCCGCCGAAAGTTTGGATTCGGACGAACTGTCTTCGCCTGAGGCGAAGTACATCATGACCCCACTTCCGACTTTACTCGCCTACTCAGGCGTTTCCTTCTTCGCCCTCTACCTGCTCGTAATCCTCCGCCGGAGATGCAAAATACGGGTAACTGGACGCCGGCTCACATTTGGGCGTGCAACCACACGCATGGGCGCACTCGAGCTTGACGGCTCTGAAGTTGAACTTCTTCCAACAGTGGCCGAGCCCGGCGTGCGGGAGGTGCGCTTGCCGTTACAGACTGTCCTGGATGACGGTCGCTCCGAAGAGGTTAGCGACGATATTACGGGGGAGCTGGTGAAGCCGGCAGACGCTCCGTCAATGCCGCTGATACCTCTCTCCACTTTGGGTCAACTACCACCTCCTTCTCCGTTCTCTCCTCCCTCGTCTCCAGTGCCTTCATATGCCCATCCTTCGCCTATGCATCCTTCACCGCCTTATTCTCTTCACGACAAGGACCCAGTGTCCCCTTATGCCTCTCCTCCTTCTCGTTCAGTTGGACTTCCTCTTTCCCTTCCATTGATTCCAAGCACCCCGATACGTCAGTCACGTTTAGGTTCTCCACGACCGTCAGTCTCAAAATCTCGTTCGTCACCAGGGTTCAACAGCGCGAGGTTTGCCACGTACCCTCAACGCAGCAAATCTTCGCCGCCGCTTCCCCGACGGACCAAACTCGGACACGGGAGATCCGACTCCCATTCAAGTTCGAGCGACGGTGCAGAGGTGATCACTCTCCAGCCCATCCACCGTGTTGTTTCGCCGTCCCCTCGTTCTGACAAACCGACTCCTGGGTTCACTCTGTTGTCTCCTCCGCACATCGCGCTTAGTCGCAGCAAATCGACCGGAAGTGACCTTATTGACCTCACGACGCCATCAATTACGCCAAGTGCGTCGATGGGCTCATTGGTCCGGGTGGCTCGAGTGGAAACGGAATCAGTGACGACTATGGATACCAAAGACGTGGTCAAGGATATCCCATCAGATGTACCCTCTGTCATGAACAAGGACAGTGTCCTTACGCCTTCCGGGGAAGTGTCGGTCAAGGAGGAGGAGGATCATCGCAGCGAGGTTGACCTTGTCGACCTTCGTTTCCGCGCCTCGCCATCTGCTCCTGAGTCCATCGCTCTCTCCCTCTCCGGCTCCTCTACTTCCCCTACCGCCGTTGCCGAAGCACCTCGACCAGCATCCTTAATGGTCGTGGAAGACGCTCCAGTATCCGCCTCTCAATCCACCGGTTCCATATCCACTGACTCGTCGTCTTCGTCATCGCCGTCGTCGCCCACTATGGAGTTGTTCGTTCCACATTCAATCCATTCAACGCCCGGAACGACGCCGATGCGACCTGAATTCATGTTCGCCGGGCAGGTACATACCGAAGCGACTCACGAGCAGAAGATTGGATGGGAGGGGAAACCCGAGAAGGAAACGAAGGTCGTCAGTGGTTGGACACCCGAATTACCGTCCTTCAGCTCTGGAGCAAGCGTCGACTGGCACGACCATTCTGATGTCTGGGGCTCGCCTTCACCGGCGCCACCATTGCCACCAGTGTTCACGCGCGAAGGGGAACGTCGGGAAGCGGATGATATAGAGCTGATGGCATTTGAGGAAGACGATGCACCTGAGACAAAGGTTGGAAACACGAGTGCGGGCGAGGATACGGCTGTTGGCGAAGACTTGATTAGCTTCGAGGACGAGACAGAGGAAGAAGGCGGGTCGGCGCACGTGGTAGAGGTTGCGGCGGTGGGAGAGGTAGTTGAGGAGGTCGCGGAGAGAGAGGTAGTGGTGCTCGAGGATACTGAGGTCTCGATCCCAGAGACACTCGCTGTTTCGGCCGGACTCAGTAATTGGCCGGCCAACGAGCATGAAGATGCTGAGAAGGAGAATGGCGAGGTCGATAACACTCTTTTCGCGCAAGCGTATGACGATAATAATGACGACGCTCACGACTTTTACGACAACAAACATGACGAATCTACATTCAACACTTCGAATTTACTTCAGGCGGACGTACGAGAGGAATTGGTCAACGAGGACGAGGATGTCTTTGCCGCAAAGAAGGTGGAAGACGGCGACGTTGATGTTGTGGACGAAGACGAACATCCTGACCCCGACCTTCTTCCTCTTCCACTCGACGTACCTCTTCCAATGTCCCCGGCAGGCAGGTTTTACCTCGAGCTCGTTAGATCAGCGTCTGCCGCTGGAAGAGAGGAAGGAGCTGCCATGGCTTCGAACATCAATTCCCCACAACTTCTACCAGCATTGGTCATTTCAGCCCCCACACCAAGTAGACCCAGGACGTCGAACGGTGGGCTGTGTATTCCTGATGCTGAGAAGCCCGCCGGGGACGACGTGAAGGCGCCCAGTCCATCACCTTCTCCCACTCAGTCTCCCCTACCCACTCCCCTACAAACGCCTACCCCGCCGAGCTCTCCTCCGCCCCTCATCTCGCCTGCAAGGCGAACTCCCCTTGCGGGGCTTCCCGTGGTCACAAAGCCTGAGGTGGTGGAGATGAAGATCTCTGAGGCAAGTGAAGGCGACATTCGGGATAAAGAGAACAAGTTACCTGCTTGGTCTGTTCGAGCAGCGGATGCCCCCCCACTTGGTCTCTCCAGTGGCAACTTCACTTTGAAGGAGAAGCGGTCGTTCAATTTCAGGCCTAAAGTTAGCCCCATCGAAGCCCAAGCCCAGCCTTTGGGTAGTGCTCAGTCAGCCGAAACCCCCAGCGACGAACCTAAAGCGGCTGAACTTGCACATTCTTCCGTACCCAGTACGTCGGAGACCCAAGACATCGTACAACCCGAAGCTGTGAGCCCGGCGCAAGCTGAAAAGCCAATCGCTCCCGAACCGATGCAATTGAGACGGTCCCTTCCTGGCTCATTCGATGACAGCCAGGAGGCTTCTACTTCGCAACCTTCATCGACCCCTGAGCCCCCTGAATCTGTGGCAGTGCCTTCCCCTAAACCCGCTGAAGTTGCGCGTCCTCGCCAGCCACGACCCATCCGCTCAGCCATTGATATTGCATTGGCTATGCAGCTCCGGCCAGGCATTGGCATCGGCGCGGATCCAGCGTGGATGGTGCGCTTCTTGATGTCCATGTTCGGCTGGCTTGCTGTATTAATCAGCGGAAGCGGTGAAATGGACGCTCTACTGGTTGGGCGGCGGTGACTTACGTTCCGATCGTATATCGATCATAGTGAAGTGCGTCTGGCCTTCTAATTTTGTTTACTCGATACTGTTGGATTTCTACATTTCCCTCCGAGATTCGTTATCTTATTCTCCATTATTATCGTCATTGCCACAATTTCCGGACCCTCTGCATGCAATCATTCATCCATTGATACTCTACATATCATCATCTTCGCTCTGGAATACATATGTATCATTACACACTTTGCTATCCTTTATGCATCTTGTATCGGATGGATTCTGAGGTCTGAGTCTAAGCATGTTCGATTCTCGTGTTGCGCTCATGCCACAGCTATGAGTCGCCATTCTCGTAACGGTCAGGGAACTATGGGTTAATTAGAAGCACATATTCTCATCCCCTAATACGAGAGTGTGTTGCTGGTGGTCTGCATCCAATATTTCAAGAAAAGCTATTAGGGTGGGGGAAAGCCATCCCCCTGTATTGGTGTACAAAGATTGAAACGACAGAGTGAAATGATTGGAGGTACAACGGACGGTGAGATCGGCCAGATGCGCAGAGAGTGACTAGGCCGCTATTCCATTTCGGTTATTATCTGCCTTACGAACTTCGTAGGGTAAACAAGTTGTCAATGCTTGGACAAATATGATATATTTAACAGTTCCGACAAACTCACCATAATCCTCGACAGCTTGATACATAGGCTCCCACCGATCGCCTTGGTCATCTGGGTTGGCTATCAAAATAGCGGACTTCGAGCCTCTGCTCAGGCGCCAGTCACCCTTCGTTGATTTCCAATCGACAACGACTAGGTGCTTCATGGAATCAAAGAGGGTTTGAGCAAAGGGGCGTATATCGTATTCCGAGCAGCCGAATCGTATGTATTTCAACTTGATATTTGTGGTTCTGGAAAACACGACACCAAGGTCATGAGCTTGAGAGGGCGACTAGAACGAACGGAAGGTGCCATTATGAGTACCGGATAGATGGGGTAACACGAGTGCAGCCATACCGAGGGGGCTTTCGAGACTGATATATATTCAAGGTTGAGGAAACAAGAGAGTAACGATGCCATGGTGTTCATGTCCACAAACTGCAAGGCAAGGAAGCGAATGGAAGCAAATGCTCCAGAAAGATGGCGCAATGCGAACTCGAGCTCGACGAATCTAGATTGAATGCGATCGGAAGTGATGACCAGACTGACCAGCGAAGTCAGATTGTCGAAGAGTAGCGAATTCTCCACAGATAGTGCAAGGGAGCGAAGGTTCGGCAGCTCTTTGGACGATAACTTGTTGACAATCTGAGTTTCTTCGTCTTTGGGGTAGAAGTTCGGTATTGTGATTTCCTCCAATGTCGGAACGAGCACAATATGCTGTAAGAAACTTGCCCTATGACTGCCACAGGCCAAATAGAGGTACGTGAGGCGCGCCGTAGATGGGAGTAGTCGCAGGATCGCAGGATCGACGGCTTCAGTAAGTATGAATTCTACAACGAGACTGCGAAGATTGGGAAGATATGGGAGGATTCGAGATATCAGGAGATGAGCTCGACTGATAGTAGAAGAAGAGCATTTATACTCGAAGATAAAGGTAGTGGTGAACTGCATGCCGGGATTTGTTTCGATATCTCTACATAAGCTTTCGACTGACGCCAGTTGTTTTTTAAAGTAGATGCTATACACCAAGAACGATATCTTTTCATATAAAGGGAGTAGAGCGAGAACATTGAATCGGCGAGAAACAAGAATGAGGCGCAGCAATGTCGGTCGGTCGTTGGCCAAACCTTCAATTATTGCCAGCAGGATTTCAGTTGGAAGGTGCATGCTAACAGGATGGCTGGCGTCTAACTTGCCAACCTTCACAATGGGCAACCGACACAGCCTATACTCTGACGACAAAATCATCATACACTTATTGGATGGATTATATAGTGAGTTCACTCGATTGCACTTCATTGCGCAACACAGTACTCATGTTGCGGCTACGACTCGCCATTCTCGTAAAGCTCCGTGAACTGTTCCCCCAAGTTCCACGCTCTAACTAGATATTTGGGTTAATTACAAGCTAGTATTCTCATGCCCACGCGGCGAGTCGCAGTGCCGTGGGTGCCCCTTGGCTATTTTCAACGGGCGCAATGCCTTCTCGAGGGATTAATTCGTTATCAGTTGGGGCATGTGCGAGAAACCGTCTCATAGAAGGGGCTACGCAGGGCACGACTCGCTAGGTTTAAAGAGTCAAGATTGCGCGCATATTCTGGTCCACCGATTCACCATGTTGGTCGGGTTGCTGTTCGTCTTGGCCATTACGGGGCAATGTCTTTGCATCCCAAGCATACTTTCCTTCCCATTTGCGACGCGAGCTAAACCCATCACTTTTCCGGATTTGTATGAAGCCTCAGTCCCGGAATTGCAAGCGGGTCTTAATGCTGGTCACTTTACCAGTGTCGATCTCGTAAAGGTGCGTCGTTATCTAGCATCTGAAGAGTCCATTAATTCCTGACCATCCGCAGGCTTACTTCGCCCGAATTGAGGAAGTAAATTTGAAAGGACCTGCATTGAGAGCTGTCTTGGAGCTGAACCCTTCTGCTTTGGCACAAGCAGCATCTCTAGATCGTGAACGAAAGCTGAAGGGAGCCCGCAGCACCCTGCATGGCATCCCGATTCTCTTGAAGGACAATATTGCTACTATTGCTTCAGAGGGTATGTTAATAATCACGCTTGAGTAGGTATAGACCTAGTGCTCACTAAGACCACCAGGAATGAATACAACTGCTGGGTCGTTCAGCCTATTGGGATCTGTTGTCCCAGAAGACGCTGGGGTGGTAAAACGACTCCGTAAGGCTGGAGCCATCATTCTCGGTGAGTCTCCTTGGGATTGAACACGTGTGTCAGTTTGCCGTAATTCCGTGATTCCGTGTTTCTAGGCAAGGCGAACTTGTCAGAATTTGCCCACTTCCGAGCTGGTAGCCTGCCATCGGGGTGGTCGGGGCGTGGTGGACAAAATACCAATGCCTACTTTCCTAATGCTGATCCATGTGGATCATCTTCCGGATCAGGGGTGGCGACATCTATTGGGCTGACTGCTGTTAGTCTCGGCACGGAGACAGACGGAAGTATAACCTGTCCTTCAAGTAACAACAACCTCGCGGGAATTAAGCCCACCGTGGGCTTGACGTCTCGAGCAGGAGGTGCGCGCTTCTTGCACTACCCACTCAAAACGTAGTCTGAGCATGGATCCATGACATCGTAACTAGTTATACCCATTTCGGCACATCAAGACACTGTCGGCCCCATGACGCGCTCTCTGACAGATGCAGCCATCGTCTTGTCTGTGATCGCAGGCAAAGACGCCAACGACAACTTCACCCTGGCCCAACCTTCGCGCGTCCCTGATTATACGAAAGCACTGAACAAGAATGCGTTGAGAGGAAAGCGTATTGGCGTCCCTCGACGCGTGTTCACAGACGATAGCATCACTGGGACTGACCCGTCGGTCAACGTGGCTTTCAATCGTGCTCTAGATATCATTCGCAGCCTTGGAGCGACCGTGGTGGATCCTGCAGACTTGCCTTCCGCCGACGAAATTGCCATCTCTAACAACGAGACTCTTGTACTTGATGTTGACTTCAAGGTAACCTAACACGACACCAGCCATATCTTGCGGTATAACCCTTGCTTGATATAGGTCCAACTCAACGACTGGTACGAGGCTCTCAAGAAAAATCCATCTGGAGTACGAAGTTTAGCGGATTTGATCAAGTTCAATGATGACCACCCCGAGTTGGAGGAACCACCTCAACTTGAAGATCAGTCAGAGTATGTTTCTTTTCTTGTACGCAATGTATTGTTCATGTTGATACCTGGAAATTATAGGCTCATCAGCTCGGAAGCTACCAACGGATTTGATGACGCTTTCTTCAAGGCATTGGCGTTCGATCAAGAATTGGGGAAAACGCGAGGAATCGATGCAGCCTTGAAAGCACATCGCCTCGACGCGTTGGTGCTTCCGTCTACTGGCTTCACAACAGTCCCCGCCGGTAAGCACGTCAGATTCGAACCGTGACATGTCTCACTTCACGGCCGTGAATTAGCGATTGCGGGGTATCCGATTATCACTGGTAAGGCGTACACCTACTGACTTATTGAATCTACGGGGACTGACTTTACTGACCGAAGTTCCGCTCGGGTTCTATCCTGACAACGTAACTATTGGCTCCGCCGGGCCCACGACATTCTACCCCGCACCAGGCGTACCATTCGGATTATCATTCTTAGGAACCGCCTTTACAGACTTTGACTTGATCGGGTTTGGGTTTGCTTACGAGCAGAGGACGAAGACACGATTGGCAAGGAAGGCGTTTGCAGCTGCCATCCCAAAGACGCAGTTGAAGGATGTTATTTAGGAATAAGTTGACTACGCAGCTGTTTCTTAACTGAATCCTGTACCCAATCCTAGGGTAAGCGGGAGCTACACGGTTCAAGTTCAAGTTCCGTCGACGCGCATCAACAATGCAAAACAAACCTTCTCAGCTCATACATAGAGTCTCCACCGCGGGCAGTGTTTTCTAAGCAAACTAAACTTCAGAAACATAATTATATATGTCTGGAGATGTTCTGTGGTTCATATCTAAGGCGCCATGGCTACGCAGGTCATGCTAGTTGTCAAGGCTAGTGGTATAAGTAGTATCAGTAGTATTAGTATTTAAGAGAGTTCGGTAGACAGCTGCGGTAGACTATGTATGTATAAAAGGCATAAAGTATAAACAAGAAGTAGGAACTTCAGATGGACATGTATTGGTATCTTATGACGTGCACAGTCTCTGCCAATAAGTAGTAAAGCAAGTCCACTGAGTCTTGAAATTACGAAGGGAAGTTTAATAGGTATACGGGGCGGCGATGTGGCTTCTTGCGAGAAGGCTACTCCTTGCTAAGCTGATCCTCTTCAGATGCTTCTTCCGCGAAGTTCTTGCTAGCTTCGTTGAAGTTTGAACCATCAGAGTCAGTTCGATGGGTTTCCGGGTCCTTGGCACGGCGAGAGCTATTCAATGCAGTGGGCTTCAATACCAAAGGAATCTCGGTCAGCCCGAGTTGCTTGCAAAGGTCGAGGCATCTGTGATCATCAAGAAAGGACTCAATCCCGGTGATTGCACAATCACCAACACCTGAATCACTGAAAGAATTACAAGTCAAGACTTGCTCCCGCATTCGATGATGTGTTACATACCCATCGAGAGTGTGGGTCATTACGTCAAATAGCACCAAGCCATCCTTTCCCTTGATGCGAGTGGGTGTGCCTAGCCATCTCGGTCAACAATGATCCGATAAACCAATGAAGACTCACCTTGGATATCAGCAAAGACAAGTAATCGATTGCTATGACCCCAAACAAAATGAGCGAATGCATATATGGTTTGGCTGCTCATGTTGCGGCGCTGGGGGCGATGGGCGAGGGTACCACTGAACTTGGTGACTGTTGATGCCCGTTTTGGCTCTGCAATCCAAGTTATCCGCTCCGTGTTGCTTTCGACACCAGATGCAGGGGTTGGGGATGTAATCTCCTTTGCGAGGAAGGCATTGGTGAATATAATATCTATTAAAAAATATCAGCAGAGATGCAGGACTCGGAAGGTGATTCAATTTATATTTACCTGTATTGACACTCACACCGGGGTAGGATGTCTTGCAATATTTGTAGAACACTTGGAGGAACCAGTTTCCCCATGCGAGACGAGTGATTTCAGCCTTGACCTGAATCTCATTCTTGGCAGCCGAGACCATGGACTGGTCAACATCGTCAGAATCATCTTCACAAAGGCGAAAGAAGCGCTTGAGGATGTAGGGAGATCCATCTAGAGCAACAAGCTGGTACCAGATATTCCATTAGTAGTCATAAAGCAGGCATGACAGACCTTCGTGCTTACCTCGTACGCAACTTTCATTGTCCCAGTGGCAAAGATCACATTAGAAACATATCCGCTTAGCTCCAGATCAGCAACGGTGAAGATTGGTGTCCCTAATTCAGGATCCATCACACAAGTTGTTTTCTTGAGCGTCACCATGCTTCGCTCCACGCGCTGGCTGGCTCTGCTAAGGTTAAAGCTTGAGGAAAAGTCTGCGATCATGGTATCAATCTCGAAGTAATGAAGTACAAAATGTTCACCTCGTTTTTGAACTTGTCGGGATTGCTCCAATCCACCAACCCGTGAGTCAGCACGCAGTCGCTTGCGCGATTGTGGGGCAGTGAACAACACAGATCCATCATTTTCATCCCCGTTTATTCTGCGTGAGTACTAAAGTAGAAATTAGAACAACAGGAATGATAGAAGCTACTATTACCCACCGCATCATAGTCAACATACATATCAAAGCATAGGACAGGATGCTTTTGCTTCGACTTGCCAACTTGTTGCTGCCAGAACTTAGGCACATTGTCGATGTAAATACTTGCATTGGCTGGAGAACTATAGTAGCCGTAGAAGTCGCCAACATTTAGCGTTAGGGTATCAGAATGGAGAAGCCGGTTACCGGCAAAGCGGTAGGAAACCTCTTCGCTAGGGTGGTTGTTAAGAAGTGCGTAGCATCAAGGGGATCAACCATACCTTAGAAGAGGGGAAGAGTGGACACGTGTCCATTCTGTGTTGATATTCTTCACAATTTGAGCTTTTGCGTCTAACAAACATCAAATTCAGTCACAGATTAGCGCACTCAGTTGACATGCATCACCAATCATTAGAACCGAATTGGCAAACTTGATTGCTGAGCTACCCAGATCATCGTTGATCTTCTTTGGGTTATTGCTGACCCGAACCTACCAATATCCACACTGTAAGTGAATCGCCATGAGTAAACTATAAAATGTACCTGAAAACAAAACAATGTCTTAGGCTCGCCAGGAGCACCACCACCATGTTGATGTTGCTGTAGAGTAGCTGTGGAAAGGTGAGTTGTCGGGCCCAACCCGGTGGTCTGGGTTACATGCTTCAAGCGAGTCCGTGTTGCGGCAATCCGAGCTTGATTGGCATCTGAGATATTGGTGCTCCGTGCTGCTGACGGGGTAAGAGGTCCTAAAATGAGCCTATGAGTGCCGCCTTGTATTCCAGCGTAGAGGGATTGACCTGCATGACCCTCATCGTTGAGAGCTACATCGAGGGTGTGGGACTGACGGTGGCAAGCTATGGCGCCGCAAATCTGGATAGCTCCAGTTGGTGGCATATTTCGCCGTGTCACTCCGCACATTTGGCACTGGGGCCACATCTAAAGGGATTATTGGATTAGGTAGAACGATAGCTAATGGAGAATATACCAGTAATTCTGTGTACTCCGGTGTTCCAATGGCATGAATACCAAGCTTTTGACATTTTTGGCATGGGCCGCCCTGCGTGCGCAGCGGAAAGGACACTCCGCAGTCTCCGCACACCTCATCGGCATCACTGATTGTCTCTGGCATTGGCTGAAATGGAAGGGAGCGTGAGCGTAAAGAAGAAATGAGTGTGAAGGTGTGAATATAGATGGTGGTTGGAAATAAAGGAAAGTTGCGGAAACCCTAGTTGAAAAAACAAACAAATACTCACTGTACCCTTTCACGCATTTCACATTATAGCAGTGTAAAGGTTGCAACTGCTAGCTACCTTGCATGCCTAACCCGACAGGAAAGAACAGTCAAGGGAAGAAAGAATGTAAGTGATAGCCTTTGACAGACCGTAAAGAGGATATGAACCGTACTCACCTAGATCCTCCTGACGATGTCTTGGAGGCAAGTCTCCGGAAGTACGTTACGCGTGGTCTGAGTCAAAACGATAAACTGAAGAGGCTTGTCGATGACCATCATCTCTCTATCGGGTATGTCCCAGTCCGCAACACTCATGGTCACTGTCGTCCTGATTGGTATAATTAGACTATCAAAGTTAAATCAATTAGAGCGGAAGTTCAACATACCTTCGCTTCGACGCTGTGCGCCTTCCGTTGATATCGTACGGCAAGCAGTGGTGGATGAGGTCGACAAGGATGTTGCACAGCGTAACGGGCCTGCTTTTGTCACAGGGAAGCTTCGGCTCATGGGGATTATGACGCCTCGGTAAGCATAAAACCGCAACGGGTTATGTCGATGGCTCTAAACAATTTAAATCAGTGATACTGTTCGTAAAATCATGCACGAATATTACCCTGAAGGCTTTGATGTTCGGTTTCCAGGGAAAGTGCGTCCCAAGATCCCCCGGGGCACCCTTACCGCCATTGGTCCATACCACGAAGTTTCCGCTGATGGACATGAGAAGATTGCGCAACAAGCATTGAAGATGGGCGAAGTTGGCATCTCGATCTATGGGTGGAAGGATAAGTGGTCGTCCGCAGCGTTATGGGTGGTAGCAGTTCCGGATTGCCGTAGCGCCGGAGCAATAGGGCATCTATACCTTGACTTCATTGAGCGCATTGGTGGTGGGTCCTGTGAACCATGTGTAGTTTACTAGAATCACTGATAACAGAACGAACAGGCATACCTTTACAGATTACGGTTGATAAAGGCTCGGAGACCGGTTGGCAGTGTGCAATTCAGTATGCGCTGAGGTCAGTGACCGACTGAAATCTGAGACATGCTCTGACGTTTCCTCGCAGGGAAGTGTTTGCACCTGATGTTGACGAAGATACATACCCACCATTTGTTGCCCTGAAAAGTGTTCACAACGTCGCAATCGAGGGGTTTTGGCATTGGCTGCGACAAGGGACAGGTCTATCCTTGAAGGAGATTCTCCTTCGAGGCAAAACAGAGCAGCTGTTCAGCCCGAGCGTTGGGCTTCACAAGTAAGCGGTGATTGTGTTGCAGTGAAAGGAAACACTCATAGACGCGCCTAGGGATCTATTCAATTGGATATTCCCACCACTTGTCCAAGTCGCTTTGGACGACTTCTGTACCGCGTGGAACCATCATCATATCCGTCAGCAACCAGATAAGGACATGCCCTCTGATCACGTTCCCATTGATGCACTCGAACATCCACAATATCTCGCCGGACTCGATTGCCGAATTCCAATACCTGCTGAGGTGATTGGCCATCTCCGAGAGTTTCTGACGGAGCAAGTTGGGCCGCGAGAGGCTTATTTACAGTGGGTTACTGAGGAGTTCAGCCAGCGCGCACATGAGGTCCATACTTCACTGAGAATGCCTACTATTACACTCGAAAATGCTTGGGATATATTTGTTAAGATGTCAGACGCAATGAGCTGACAGTACTCAGCAATATACTATGTTTACCGTTATCACTCTATGCTTCTACAGTGTGCGTTGTTGGTTCATGGTTTACGAGTTCGTAGCGGAACTTGAATTCGAACCGTGTAGCTCCCGCTTACCATACAATCCGCGCAGGGGTTGCATCTTATGATTGGCTTTTAGGAGGCGTTCTAGTCCTTGAGTGTTCTTAAGAAGAAAACTTCGTTCCTAAGAATATATTTCTTGGTGTCGGTATGGCGGCAATTGGGTGTGGGAAAGTTTGTCGCGATAACGTGATCTAGCGCGCCGTCCAGATGTGGCAACTCAAAGTTGAACTCTGCGTTGAACCTCATCGCATACACACCGGTTTCTTGGATCCAGCAGAGCTCGAGCATGACATTGGACAGCAGTGGATTCAGCGATGTCGGCCGCTATGGCACTGTATATCTCATGAAGAAGCAAGACCCTGCCACCCCCGTTACTGCGTTTCCTCTGGACGACGAGGAGACGACATTCGGACGCGATCAGTCGTGCAGCATAAGACTCTACTACCCGCAAGTTAGCCCTATCCATGGTAAGATCTACTTCGAAGACCGCAAGGTAAGCGGCTGCACTGCTCGAATGAAGGAACCGGTAACTGATGGCCTGCAGGCATTTTTGGTAGTTCTGGGGGCCAGCGGTCTGTTTGTGGACGGATGCAAGGTCTTGCCAACGGCAGCGGGCACTTCCTCGCAGCATTCCCCACGAACAATTCCCCTCACGAACAATACCGAGATAGAAATACAGAGCAAACGGTTCAAGTTCACATACCCTCCGAAGGAACTACGAGCTGCACTACTCGCTACGCCAGCTAGTACGTAAAGTCGGTCCATCCTGTAATGGCAGGTAGTTGATCATTGTGATAGGAACTACCCAAACCCCCCACCGCAGGCGCGCCCTTCGTCTGTCCATGATCCAGAGCGCCCAAGTTTTCACTCCGAGACCGAGCCCTGATCCTAGAGAGAACCTTCGCATCCTTCAGAGCCCTCTACGACCGTTCAGCTCTCCCAAGAAGCCGAGCCCCTTGCAAACACCTAGCGACCATGAAGAGGAGGAGGAAGAAATTGTTCTGGTAGATGGCAATCATCCACGGGTCGTCGAAGACGAGAAGGACCTTATCATCCTGGAAGATGTTGAGGTCGAGATCAATGATGTTGAGCAGCCGCAAACAAGGGACGTGACTATGTTAGCTCCACCGTCTCAGACAAGAAACCCCCCGCCGCAAACTCCCCAACGAAGGGCACGTCCCTCTTTACATAAAGCGGTCCTCATCCGCTCTGCCCAACGGGCCATCATGAAGGCAGAGATCGAAAGAGAGGAGGAAGAAGAGATACAAGAGGTCGAGGAGTTCGCCACCCAAACGCACAGCGGTAGTGAAGAGAGTTCAAGTGAAGAGGAGGACGAGGATGAAGTAGAAGAGGACATGGAGCCACAAGGCATGACCCCTACATGGAGGAAGGGACTTGATGCGGTCCAGAGGACCCTCTGGCCTTTCGGTAGGGAGCCAGAAACGGGGGACTTTGCGGAGGTGAGCTGAATCCGACCGTTTTCTGTCATCTTACTTATGCTAGATTAGGACCACGACGAACCTCAAACAGACGAAGCGAAGACTGATAATGAACCACCTCGTGCATATGGCAACTTTATGACCCCTCAAGTGCCCCGCAGGACTGGCGATGCTGGACGATTGTCCATGGGAGGCGAAGCTCGACGTGTGCTAGTCGAACAGAAATGGCGAGTAAAGGATATTGAAGTTCCACCTCCCGTCCAGGAAATCAAAGAAGAAGATCGCACACTCGATGTGGGGCTGAGCACTCCTCTGGGCAGTCGAGGTCGCGGTCGAGACAGATTATCTGAACAAGAACGCAAGGTAAGAATCAAATTCTCTTGTCTATCATGGCGCTTGTTCACGGGAGTGATATAGGCAATACAAGAGCGACGGCGTTCTGCCCTACGCACGCCCGACCCCTTCTTCGGCGGTCAAACACCTGGCATCCGTCATTTCCCTGGTTTCCCGGCATCCCCAACCAAACCCACCTCTAATCCCTCTCCGACCAAACTATACTCCCCGATGAAGACCATCCCTGAGCCTAAGGAGGAGGAGGAGGAGGAAGAGGAGGACCTTGATACCCGCTCATTGCTGGATAAAATGAAGGAAACTGTTGCAGAGATGAAGAGACGAAGGAGCATGGCACCTGTTGGCCTCGCACCTGGGACACCTGACAGGAAGACTCCGACAATGGGTATGACTCCAGGAAGGCGGGCACTACCTACCGGCGGAGACCGTCGTTTCTCATTGCTTGCCCCCGCCGTTCGCGAGGAAATATTCGGGAATGAGGAAGAGGACGAAGCTATGCGACCGACCGAGGATCCGAGTGATGAAGAAATGGTTGACGATGACAAGGAGAACACGACTACGGAGCCAGGACCTATCACCAGTGGTACTCCAGTGAATCCGCTACGTCTAGCCCCGAAGACGCCTAAGATGGATGGACTACGCCATATGTTTGCCGCACCAAAGCCTGTCCCGCCAACGCCATCCTTTGTTGGCGTAAGGGATATGTTCAGAACAACAGAAGCGCCAAGGGTTGCGACGCCTACGTATGAAGGTATTGGGGAGCTGATACGAACACCAGTATATGAGGAACCACCCACAATCGTGGAGTCGGTGGCTACCGACGAAGCTAGCAACCCAGAGGAACCCTCGCAAGCAAAGCTACCAGACGAGGAGCCTGTGATCGAAGATGATTCCCCGGAAGTCGAGGAGAAACCCAAAGCAGCACCCAAGTCCAAGCTAGTCAAACCGACCAGAATATCCAAGCGATCGACGCGAAACGCAACATCTAAGGATACACCATCGCTTGCTGATGATGAAGCAACACCAGGCTCGCATGACGGAGGCAAGGGCGATGACCAGAGTGAGGCGGAGGAAGACGATGCCGACCGTCTTCGACATAGCAAACGACTACCTAGGCCTCGAAAAGTTGATGAGCCTCGCCAGGTAGATTCCCTTCTCCTAGGCTGGATTAAATAATGACCACATTTTAGGTTCCAGCAGCTCCATCTAAACCTGTAAGGACGCGACAGCATTCTGGAGATAAAAGCGAGGTAAGCCACAGACGTTATCGAACTAGTGTTCGTGACTTATTCCCTCTAGGGCTCGAGCTCGGGACTCAAGCCACGTTCACAATCTAAGGTACCGGCCACCAGGGCAGCAAGCAACGAAGTAGTTCAACCAGCTGTGCAGCCTCGTCGTAAAGCTACCACTACGGCAGTGGAAGAGCCTTTATCCTCCGAAGTGACTGATAGTGCGCCTAAGCGTCGGGCACGGAAACCCACGTCGAAAGCCGATGAGCCTCACGAGTCTTTAGTAGAAGAACATCCTCCAAGTTCGCTGCCCAAAGCTACACGCAAGGGAAGGTCCGCAACGAAGTCTAACACTGACACTGACCCGCCATCGACGGCCAACGAAGCGCAGAGCGCTATTGTACCAAAACGGAGGGCTCCGCCTCGAACACGAGCGAAGGATGTTATCAAGGAAGAAGACACCGAGGATAGTGATTTGGCCAAAGTTGTGGAACCACTTCCGAAACGTCGCGTAGGCCGACCAGTGGCAGCCAGCAAGTTAACCTCGAAGGCCGGGACATCGTCACAGAAGGCTACCCCTAATGCATCCGCTGGGACAGGCAAGGAAAACACGCCTGGCACGGGTGACGATGAGGAAGACGTGCCAGACAAACCTGTCAAGCCCAAGGTCTCAAGAACGAAGAAAGTTGTCAAGGAGGAAGTAGTTGAAGAAGCGCCGAAACGTACGAGAATCACGAGAGCGAGGACGAAGACTTGATCAAGTTATTTCATATTGTTTTCCGCGTAGTGTATGAGTAATGTTGTGGAATTGTATATCTACATCAATGAATTCGTTCACGACGATTCATGAGGCACAGGCTGGCGTTTCTATATTCTGTGCTGGCGAGGCCTTTAGCACCTTGGCTGATGTGTTGCGTAGTTCATGTTCAGTGAACGCAAGGATAGGATAAACTAGTGTAGTGCTTGGCCTCCGATGTTTTTTCGGACGCAAGATTACACACGAGGGACGTGAAACAAGGTGAAACCTGACCAAAGCCATCAGAGTTCAGGCTTTCATAGATATCGGGGGATCAGCGTAGAATGTGTATTCGTATAGACACCTGTACGGAAGGTATCTACAAACGTTAAGAACACCCGGATGCACTTTTGACCAGTTCCGTAGCTCCAAACAGCTTCCTCTACGCCCAATTGAGCCTGGGGAGAATAGCTCTCGCAGAAGCCGGGCTAGCGGAAGTAGCGGGTGCAGACTCGGCTGCTGATGCGGCTGCCACGGTCGCAGAAACTCCTTCACGTGCGGCCGACACAGCTGCCTCAGTCGCACTCGCGCGCGCGGAGGTGGCGGATGCCACGAGGGAAGAAGGGGCTTGTTGCGAGACTGGAGCTGCCGGGCTTGCGTTGCTCCCGGGGTGGGAAGGACGTGGGGCGCGGAAGGCGTTGAGAAGGCCAGCGGGGTTGGCAGAAGTAACAGGGACAAATGGCGCGTCTGGACCCGAGCACGCAGTCTCCGTGAAGCTAATCATCATGCTGACCTTTGGGTTAGGCCACTATGGATGCAACGGGGAAGCTCAGCACTATCAGATGCCTACAGGTGAATACTAACTTACGAAAGTAAGGCCGTGGTCGGGCATCGGGCACGTAGCACCAATTCGTCTCAACCTGATGAAGCACTTTCCACCAGAGCATGCCGGGATACCCTCGAAGACGCCGGCCTGAGCCGCGTTGGTGTTGAACTTGATGTGTGTGCCGCCAGCACCATTGTCAACCCATCCGATAGTCCCCTTAGCATTCTCAGGTCTGCCCATCTGGTCCTGAAGAAGGAATTGTCCGTCCGTAGGCACTGCTTCTCCCAACGCGCAGTCTGTTGTGCTGCGGCAAACTTTGAAAGGAATGTCCTTGAAGAACCCATCCTTTGCGTAGGCCGGGCCATCGTGGTTGGAACCCAATTGGGTGCCATCGGGGAATTTGAGGATGTAGCAGTGCCCATACTGGATACCGAGATCGTCGGTGTCACCGCAAACGGGGTCGGCAAGGTCCTGGCACGTAGCGCGGGGCGGGGACTGCGCACATTTACCGTTCAACCAGCTCATTCCGGCGGTGCAGCACCCCCCGGTCTTCGTGGCTCTGTCACCGACAAATACCAAGCTAGGGGCACAGCATCCTCCAAGACCAGAGGCTTTATCCTGCGACCAATTTTGACCACCGTCGCAGCAGCCACCCTCGAGGGTGGTTTGGTTGCCGGTCCAGGTTTGACCAGGGGAGCAGCACTAAGGATGAATTTAGCAACAGTAATGTAGCGGACCAATGAGTCGTACCTCTCCGATTTGAGCGGTTTGGTCAAACCAAGTAACGGACCGGGGAGCGATACAGCAGTTTAATACTTTGTCTGGGTCGCCCTGTCATGTCATCGTCATGAGTATCGTGCATTGTTCTCTAGTAAATCATTCGCCTACAGGCAAGAAGAACGGCGTGGCGTCGCCGAAGCAAGCCTGAGCAGCGTCTTTGGAGTTGCCGAGAGCTTTAGCCTGAGCTTTATCGCCAGCTGCATGAACAACAGCGGCAAAGACAAAGGCGAGTAGAACAGATCCGGTGAAAGTCATTGCTACGTGCCGTAGTATTGCTGAGAGCGAAGAACTGTTGGCTGGGGGAGTTGAAGAAAGATGACTCTGCTTTAAAGGTGACGGACGGTGCACCAGAGGGTATTTTGAATCCTGAGCCTATCCTTGGATGCCTAGAATGCAAACCACGCCATTTTTGACCATGCCTGTAGAAGGACATCTAGCGAGTGTCGGTGAATTTATAACTAAAACTGTGGTAAATCGGACGACACCAATGAACAGATGCGCACTTGTAGTAAAGATACCAAGTAGATGCCATTGAAGATGTAGTGGCATCCGCGAGACATACGCGGGCGAGGGTGTACTCAACTGTGTGGTGTCAAGGTACCACCGGGAGTTCCGCCTGTAAGCGACGAGTAAACAATAACTCTACATGATGAAAAATTGGGCGTGCTTATCACAGCACCTTCCATTAGAGCGGGAGACGAGGGTGGGCCGTTCGGCGACGTTATTTCAGCATGCACGGAAGACTGATACATATAAAGGCTTGCCGCTTTTGACCACGGGGATCGAAAGTCGGTATCATCAGAGCGCCGAAATCCCCAAAAGATCGAATGAAGCACACGTAAGATCCTTTGTGGAGCACGAAGTTCAGAAATGAAGGAGTCGGTCCAGAATGCAGTTGGTGCCAGCCAGAACATAAGGCTGTCAACTGAGGCGCTCCTACCCCAGCCAGAGTTTGTCCTCGCATCAAAGAAATACAAGCAGAAGAAGGGCCAAAGCGCACGCCGGCGTACGGAATAGACACAAGCAGGCATGCAGGGTCCGGGGAAGTGTCTATCCTACAAGTCGAAACGCTTGCCCCATCCATGGATGTGGAAAGAACACATTCCTTGTTTGAACTGTCGAACAGTGTCGCATTTCTGAATGGGGATCACCGGGACAATACGAAGACTCATAAGCACAGCCAGAATCTCCAGACAAGACAGAGCGTCGTCCAGATGAGTATTAGTGGCAGCGAAGAGGATGATGCTGCACATCTCGACCCGGCAAAAATGAAATCCGAGATTAATACGACATAGAGAATGCAAACGACGGCGCGAACGAAGAGTTTGGGGAATCCACTGAGAGCTTCGGATGGATATGGCATTTTCCTCTAGAATGTCGCGATATTTTCCTGTCCACTGAGCATGAACTGGAGAACGAGTTACAAGGAAGGACAATCTGGAGGCGTGAGACTAAACGCCTAATTGAGTGCAGAGCGTCCACATCTGGTAGCAATCATGTGATTCGTCAGGGGGGTTAGGAGGATGGGGCTTTCCTCCTCGTACCTTCCATGGCCTCTTGTGTTTCTTTGCTGTTGTTTTGATCAACGGGCACTTAGCACAGGGGTAGCGCGTTCGCTTCGCACCGTCATTTGGTCACTGTGTCATGCGAGAGGTCGTGGGTTCAAATCCCACAGTGTCCATTTTGTTTTATTGCACTATGACTTTCGACCGCGCTGCAAGTGTCTTTTTCGTTGTCAGGAGGTGCGTTACTGTAATGAGGGATTGTAGTTATCAGACCCGTATCTTCGACCCGCCCACGGCCCCGAGTAGAATTCGTTGGGACGATGGCCTGCAAGCGTGCCGTCGGAACTTCAACGTTGTATATCTGATACTACATCAACCTTGATTGATACTTGAGATGTTCTCCAGGTGACTCGTGGTCTAATTGATCCTGTCACACCGCCCTAGATCTTATGGTTTGGTTCATATACTAGGCCCAGTTGTTTGCTCGATGCGCAACACTCACTACCACGCCCCCCCTTGTCCCCTCTCTCCTCTAGGTCACCCAACCATCGCCACGAATGGACAACAGCAGCACAAATCAGTGGACGTTGAAATACATGGAGGAGGAACGTGTGCAAGCGTGAGGCCGGTTTCGTTTACATCGATATCACATTCGCTCAAAGTTCGCACTCTTGCGGCGCCATCGTCGACCTGTAGCCTGGAGCCACTCGTACGCCCATATTCTTCCCTTACATCAACTGGGGCCCATGACCGCTCGGCCAGCTCTTCGGAACCTTCTTCGAGGTCCTCCTGTTCGGTATACTGATCGTGCAAATACGTTCGTTCCTCCGAACTTGCCTTCGAAAACCACCCGTTCACCAACAACGTCTTAGATGACTACCACAAGTCCTTCCCTGGCGACAGGGCGCTCCTAAAGCTTGCAGGCAAGTGGTAGGCGTTACTTCGGGATACTGAGTTGTGACTTCCTATATGTTGCGGTTTCCGTTGATCTGTGGAACAAGGTACTATTCGGCGAATCCCAGTGGATATTGACCACCATGATTCCAAGCACCATAGCCGCCCATGCGATGGTCGCCATTGGTAAGTTCTACCTTCAGTGCCATTGCAGGTGGGCCGGCTCCTCAATGTCGCTCCTCTCCCGGCAGTCGGATTGATCTCGCAACTCTTCTTCGCGTGGAGAATCTTCCAGCTATGTCGGAAGCGCTGGCTCCTCGTCCTCACCTGCGTCGTGCGTGAATCCGCTATCATCCAATATCAATATCTTCAACTGAACAGCGAATATGAATACGACAACTGTGCATCATCGATCGTAGTTGGCCATCTCCGCGTTTGTGTCGCTGATACTCGTCAACTTCCAGCCCAATGTAGCCGATACCGCTAAACGTTCTCTTGGAACTGTAGCGACCCCCGTGCGTGTACACTCCAGTATGCCTCCAGTCGCCATCGATCAACCTGTTCTTGAATAGTTATGGATGGGGTTCAGTGTTTCCTGCGACCTGTCCATCACTCTGTCCATGGTTATCCTTGTAAGCATAATGCTGTCCATCGTTGATCCTGCCCACTCACCGTTGGTTTCAGATGTTCAAGGCGCTGAAGGAGGCCATCTTCCGGAAGACGCGGCAGACTCTTTCGAATATCCTGAGATTCACGCTCGAGACGGGTCTCCTTACGACAGCCGTGATCGCAGTGCAGATCGTGTTCATGCTACGAGTGGTAAATCCGACAGGGGACGAACCAACGGGCCTCAGGTGGCGATATATCTTGTAAGCCATCACAGTAGCGCGCTAGTCACCCGGCATTTATATGAAGTACGATGTGCGACGCGTGATACAGCTTTTATCCAACCGGCGTAGTGTGAGTTGTGGCGTGTGTCGGCTGTGAATAGGGTCTGACGAATTTGATAGGTACTCGTCTTGGCTGCTCGCGTCGCTCAATGCGCGGGCTACGATCGCAGACGACGGCTCCCTTGTTCTCAGTACGATATCAGCACTTCGATCTACCCAACCAACCCCAGGCACCGCACGCCCTGGAAATGGTATGTTCGGACATGTCGAGCCCGTCGTTGGTAGCCAGTGAGATCCGAAGCGCAGTGGCATCCTTGAAGAGCGCATTCTACCTACTTGAGGATTCAATTCATTTGTAAAACATATACTGCTGCCAGCAGATGCGATACGGGCCAACAGTTGCGAGGACTTTCGGATGTGTTGAGAGCGCTAGTCAAATGGCTAGAGCGATCAGCGTGCTGATATGGTAGCAGCGGAGGCGTCATGAGATGGGGACGCGAGCGCGCGGTAGACAGTCTCTATAGGGAACGCACCACGTACAAGGGCTTATGGGCTAGTGAAAACGGAGCGGGGAGTGGGGAATAAGAATCCGAGGCTACGGTGTGCAGTATCCGTTACACGGAGTTGGGGGTACTGGCTCGAGATTCAATATCATAGGCGAGAGTTTGGAGAAGGGGAAGGTGGACAGTTGATCAAGTTACATATGAGGGTGCAAGGAAAGGCGGGTGCACCAGGCGAGTGGGCGAGAAAGTCTGAGGCCAAGGGAGCGAGCTCAGCGTCGACGAGATCGAATTCTAGGTTCCTCCGCGACGACCATCCAGTCCTTCATTCTTGAACGTTACCTCTAGACGTCTGTTCGGCGCTTAACCCAAAACTATTTGTCCATGTTTACTCTAAAACTTCCATTGACCTTGTGCAGAGCCTCTCTGCTTCTCGACGGTCGTCTGGCCACAGATCTCTCCCTCAATGTCCCCCAATTTCCTTCTGCAACCAAGTCCCTACAGAGGACGTCGGTAGAACATCGCTCCTTTTGTGAGTAGTGGTTCACATCAGTTGCGATCAAATTTCACGTCTTCGACGACATTTCAGTCGTCAGGAGCAAATGGAGAGATCGATTTCGGATGAAGATCTCAAAATTCAGAACCCTCGCAAGGTAGAGCCTCTGTAATTCTGTGAGTATTGATCTCAATGCAGCTTCTCTCCGTGATGAGACTTCGAAATTTGCACGTCAGTCGGAATGTCGGATTTTTACATTTGCCATGTTGGATGACACCTATCGCTTTTACTGAGATTTTGTGCATGCTTGTCTGTTGTTCGAATGCTGACTCAAGTTCCTACGACAGATCTATCCTGGTGACTGAGTGAAGAGTACACGCTGATTTGGTGAGTACTGCGTTTGCTGGGTTGGTGAAGCGGTATTAGCGGATAGACACTACCTCGACGTACCGTAGACCACCCTCAACTATCGTTTGCACGTCGAGCTGCGAATTAATGTTTCTACCCCAGATTTCGGATTTGATTATACCCTGAGCCTGTCGCGCACGTACGTACGCCTAATTTAAGGCGAGTATGTATAAATAAGATATGCTTCATCCATACTCGCTTAATGTGACATTGCGTTCCTCCACGCCATTTTGGTGCCCACTGTTCTCGCCTTCTCCACGGAATCCATGTTGCGCCTCGCGATGTCGACAAACGAGATGACTGCTGCGGTTATCGACTATGGATCCATTGGGCCTTTCAGCGAGGGGGTGTAGTACTTCGGAGGGGTGTAGTACTTTGGAGGGATTGAGCAGTAGCAAGCGCAAGCACAGGCAAGGACACTGCATGTAACCCTCGTAACCGGACCGAGGTCCATGTAGTTGAAGTAGAGATGGTGTCGGCTAGAAAGTGCAGGGCGCAGTGCTGAATCAGAAGCGGGTAGCGTTGAAACTGCAGGACAGGGTGGAGACTGAGAACCAGCAGATGGCTTAGTAATAGTAAGTGAGACCTTGGGAGGTCGGCCCGAGTAAGCCGAACAGCACTAAACACGACGTGCGCGACACCATCCATCCACGAACACCACGAACACCACGGACATCATACCATCCCCATATCCCAACCCCCCTACTTCTCAGTGTCGTCAACATAACGTGGGGTACGGATATGGATACCGATGGAACGAGCGAACGCAAACGGAACGAACAAAGGGGTGGAGGGAACAAACGGGATAAGCGGACGGGAGGGGGAAAAGGAGGAAGGATGAAAGCGATGAGTAAGATGAGAGGGATGAAAGCGAGGAAAGAGCTCGTTGATGGATGGTACATACATGATACGCCCTGAAAGAGGCGAGGACGGGTGGGATGAGGGTGAACTGGGGCGCGAAGGGTGAGGCCTGGGTGGAGAGGTGAAGAAATGAAAAGGGAAAGAGAGGGAGTGATGCTTTGAGCCTGGGGACGTTGAGGGATGGAACCCCCATACATACGGAGTGGATCGTCGGAAAAGCCTTCGCTGGGGGGGGCGATATGAATGACGCGTGCCTCGCCTTTGCGACCTACTCGAAGTGAGAGGTAAGTTGTAGTAGACTAATTCGACTCCGCGAACATAGACTAGGCGGACTCTGGGGCATATTGGCCTCACCATCCTTCTTATCCTTCTTACGCTTCAATTGTGAATTTTACCCAAGCTCGTTTTGCCTTCAACGCCTTCGTAGCAAACCCAAACTCTAACCCAGGAGAAGGTGAAGAGGTAGATGTAAACGGATCCAAATCTAGTCAAATTTGCTTCACAGTCGCTGGGTAATCCAGTAGTCGAAACAGTGCGTGCTTTTTAACGTGTTCAAAGCGCCGACACAGTACACGTCTCCCACCCGATTAACAACCACCAAACCTCCGGATGTGCGTGGTATTCCAAGTGCGTACGATATGGCGATCTCTAAAATACTGTGCGGATATGAGTATAGTACTGGAATAAGGGCGTCAGCAGCGTGTTATGCGTTATCCTGGTGAACGTACAAACCAAGTTGGTGAACAATCGCGCTCCCAGTAAAACACCCTACGTACGCACGAGCGCGGCAGACTGCGCGTCGGAGCCACCCTGCCGGGAAGAATCGTCGCTATCGAGTTCATCTAGCTCGTCGACGTCGTCGATCGAGGCCGAGAGCGGAGGACGCGGCGCACAAATCCTCGCCATGACGATCCGGTGCTCTTCGTGCACCCCCACGACCCAGCTCTCCAAATTCCTAGTGAACCCGAAAGACCGCTGCTCCGCAAACGCATCTGCGCAGCGCACGGCTTCCGTGGCGATGATCAAGGCCTCCGACCACCGGCCCACGGATCGGAGGATCTGCGCGTAGATTCCCAGGCAGAGCATCTCGTCGATGGCCGAGTCGTACGGTCTGCAGATCGTGCGCGCGGACGAAAGGGCGACGTGCTCCTCTCCAGAAGCCTCCCAGCAGACCGACGGGCAGTCCGGGTCGTGCTGCGGAAGCGGGGCCTGGCGCTGCATCGCGAGGGCCTCCACCGCGTATACGAGGGCCTCGTCGAAGCAGCCGTTCGCAGCGAGGTGGTTCGAGTATAGGCGCAGGCTATGCGCGAGATCCACACGGTAGTCCTCCTGCAGCACAGCCGCCGTTTCCCTGCATATATCGACCGCGCGCTTGGCCGCATCCAGTCCTTCCGTGGTCCCGAAGTGGATGCAGGACAGCAGCTCAAGGCCCCAGGCAACACACGGCAGGTACGTCCTCGGATTCCTCCGCATGAGGGCCTGGTATAAATTGACGACCCCAACGCAGATCGCCGCCGCGTCGTCCTCCAGCCTTAGGTCGAACAGGTATTTGCCGAGGTACAATAGATGGACGGCGCCCTCCCAAAGCGCGAGGTCCGACGGGTCGAGTTCGAGCAGTTGCAGCGTCTCGATTGTGGCCATGCGCATGAGGCTCGGGCGTGACGGCCACCTCCGCTCTGTGCGGTACACCACACAAATGGGGCCGCGCGTTTCCTCCACCGTGAACGCTTGCGTCGCAGATATACGGCCGAGCAGGTCCGCCGCCCTCCGCACCTGGCGGTGCAGGAACTGGTAGTCGAAGCCGTCAAGCTGAGCGGTGCGGTCGAGAGACTGGTCACGGCTGGTTACGAACGGTGTTTAGCGGATGTGCAGCAAACGGGGCGCTTACTGAGGCGGGGTATGTGCCCGATTCGTGTGAGGCGATGAAGAACGGGGAGAGCAGGGTCTCCATCCTGTGCATCGCTCCACGTATGTCGGACGTCGCGACGAGGAGTTCGTGATCCGCCCGCTCAGCTCGCAGAGAGGCAATCATCTGAGGCGAGGGTGAGCTATACGTTCGATATGACTAGGAGTGACCGCCTTACGGTGAAGCGCCGGTGGACCGAGGAGACGCGATCCCGGAGGCGAAGTATATGACCTTCGATCTCTGCGTCCTTGAGCCAGGCGATAACATAGTACCTCGCAGAGGAAAGGCGCGTTTTAGTTCTGCGCTGTTCTGTCAGTTTTTGGCAGCGCTCCAGGACATTGATCAAATCGCTAGACCACGAACAACAAAAACAAAAACAATATGAGCACGGCCTCAGAGTTCGATGGAATACACTAGCATACTGACGAGTGGAGCTTCTCCAAGGAACGTGTTGAATCCGGATCGAAGCGGTTGAGCCCCCCGCCCTGACATAGCTTTTGCAGCGCCGTGAGCTCATCTACGATATTCTCAACAAGCTGCTGGAGGTTCCGGCGAGTTTGTCCGACCTTGTGCACGACCGTCAGTATCGTCCAAGGGAAACAAGCCCGCACTCGTATTGCAGGATTACCTTATCCACAGAGTCTTTGATGCGCTTCGCAATGTCTACGAATGAGACGACTGCTGCGGTTATTGACAGTGGATCCATTGGGACGTGCAACGAGGGGGGTACTTCTCTGGAGGGATTGAGTCACTGGCAACGGGAGCAACCCTCTTTAAGCAGAGGCACGGCGCTCAGCATGGTCATTGAGTTGATTCCTTGGTTGCGCCATGAGGCAAGGCCACCGGAGCAACACTGTCTGTATGTCGTACTTCATCAATTGATCATCGGGATGTCAGCCCCTCCGGTAGCTTCGACGAGCCGTTCAATGTTGAAATACAATTTGAAGGAGATGGGGAAGTGCGTGGTGAGCGGGCCAAGCTGAGATGATTCGATAACCCATGGCGGAAGTGACGGATGGTGGCCATAGAGGAACGAAAGACAACGGGAGGGATGCATGACAGTGAACGAAGTCACCGTTCAGAAAGACTTGCCACTGCGAAATCGCTGGACTCAAAGCGACCACACCGCCAAAGCTACTAGGAACTCGCGATCCACTCGCTGATATCGCTGAGAGTCTCCCTATCCTAAGTGAACCCGATTTGGAAGGTCGATGCCCCTGTCTACTGCATTCGGAGAACAAATACCAGCAAACAGGCATCGAACAGGAGCCGCGTCTAAGAGCCTCGAAAGTTGACGTTGAGCTTGAACGAGTGCTACCACCACTTCCGCGTGGGCCCACCATGCCCCTCACCCAAAAGCAATTCGTCCTCGGTTTCGTCTCCCAGCGACGCGGCACCATATTTCTCATATGCGTCTTTATTGCCTTCATGCAGGCCGGCCTCTTTTCCGGACACTGGTCACACAACCACCTCGACGCGTATCCGGACCAGATCGTCGAGGAGTCCTACTGGGGCTCGCAGGCTGCAAAATTCCTGCGTCTAGCGGAGTCGACCAAGAAAGTCGTGAGGGAACACCCCATTCCCAAGTTGATGGACCAGGCAGAGGCCAGATTCAGAGAGAAGGTCGACAGGCAGAGTAAAACCCTCCAGGCGGCTGTCAAGGAGTACAAGAGGAGGTACGAGCGAAACCCGCCCAAAGGTTTCGACGAATGGTGGCACTTCGCCAAGGCCAACAACGCGACATTTGTGGATGAGTACGACGGTCTGGTGTCCGACTTGGCACCATTCTGGTCATTATCAGGGGCTGAACTGCGACGGCGGACTGAACAAGTGAGTTTCCTCGCTTTCTTGTCTAAAGATGGGCTATTGTGACCTTGGAGTAGGTAGGCCAACTTCCGTCCATTGATTTAGTGCGGCTCGAGAAAGGAAAAACCTCAATAATCAAGAATGACGACTTCAGGGATTCCGAGGCCATGGCCAGAGCACATGGGTTCCGCAGGATGATAGAACGCTTCCAAGACAAGGTGTGTGATTCTGCTCCCCCGTCAAACAATCCAGTGAACATTGTGACGCAAAGCTGCCGGACATGAACTTTCCCGTAAACGCAAAGGCAGAAGGCCGCGTTCTCGTACCATGGGAGCACCAGAAATATCCGAATCTCACCAAACAAGACTCTTCTGGTAATTATCTCTTCGAATTCGTTGCAACTCTCACAACAATGTTAGGATAGGTGGCGTTGAAGATATGCTGGGAGGGCCATTCCCCGCCGACTGGAGAGGCAACGGCAACGTCTGGGAAGCATGGCGGCGCACTTGTCCTCCATCCTCCCCAGCCCGACGCTTATTCGCCTCCGTGCGCAATACCTTCACCAAGAAGGTACCGAATTACCTTGCAGCGAACCACACATCTCCGGGCAACGATTTCAGTTTCGTCCCCGCCACCGCGTCGAAATTCGATTTTTGCGAGAAGCCGCACGCGCATTATACTCAGGGGCATTTCTTCTCAGATTGGCGCACCATTCCTGTGCTTTACCCCGTCTTCAGCCCAGCGAAGACCGCGGGGTATCTCGATATTAGGATACCGAGTCACTACTACTATGGTAGCACGAAACGCTACACGTACGGATGGGATCCCGTCAACATGGTGTTGAAAGAAGTTGACGATATGGAGAAACCTTGGGAGGCGAAGGTCGACAAGATCTTTTGGCGAGGCGCAAGTACTGGTGGGGGGAGTCACCCTCCCGGATTCTCGCATCAATACCAGAGACATCGGTCCGTTCACTTGCATTGAAAAGTGTCTTCGTTTACCCACTCTCTTTATAGGTTCCTGCGTATGACGTCCGACACATCCGACGCGAATCGTACAATCACCTTTGAGGATCCCCCAGGCTCGAAGAACTTCGTATCCGCCGCCGTCCCCCTCGCGAAACTGAACGAGGAGATTATGGACGTCGCCTTCGTCAAGATCACCGATGCGGAGAACTACCCAGGCGGGCTCCCAGCTATGCAGCAACACCATCGGATGGCGGACTCGGTGCCACTGGGCAGGCATTGGGCGTATAAGTACCTGATTGATATGGATGGTATGGGGTATAGTGGCCGGTTTATGGCGTTCCTTGCGAGCGACAGCGCGGCGCTCAAGGCGACGATATACGAGGAATACTACTCAGATTGGATTGAACCTTGGTGAGTCCACGCATACCACGTATCCACATACACACACGCGTCTATTCTTTTTGCTGATCTCTGTGATGTGAGATAGGGTGCACTTTATCCCGTTGTCGAACAGCTATCGGGAGATCTACAACATCTACGCGTACTTTTCTGGTCCCACGAACTCTACGATACAAGCCGTGAACGGGACGCAGACGCAGGGGGATTCTGATTCCGAGTTCCCTCTACCGCTAGAACCAGAACCGAGACTTTCGGTGGAGGGCAATAGGAGGCTGCGCAGGATTGCGAGAGCCGGCAAGCAGTGGAAGAAGACGATTGGGAGGACGATTGATATGGAAGGTGGGTTGCCTTGCTTGACCCGCTTGTCATTCGAACTCACCGTATGCTGTAGTTTATGTGTATCGCCTATGCCTGGAGTGGGCTCGATTGTTCGCAGACGATCGTGACTCTATGGACTTTAATCTGTAATCGTTGCTCGTTGTCGTTTTTATTTCCTCTAGACTCATCGCAGGCATGTATCATTATTAGCATCAACATTGAACAAATAGCATTTCATGACATAATTAGGGAACGTATTTCAATCAGCAGAGTCTTGCGGGGAAAGTTGGTCAGGATCAAACACGTTGCAACGGCATGTCTTTGTTTATCTTAGCTGCTGCGTAGGTGCACACCTCCGCATGGGATCCATCATGCAAGGCTGCCCTTTCATAAGAGTGTATCGTCACGCCACTGACCCTTTAAACTCCACCTTTTCGACATCGAGCGACGAGTAGTTTACTCTCTCTCCACCCACAAATCTCGCCAACATGATTAATAGCATGCCCACGCCCCGCGTGTTGCCTTCTCCATCATTATCGACAGCCAACCTCCCGTACAACCGTAATCCCAACGATTTCCAGATCGAGAGGAGCCCCAGACCCGTGGCAGCGTCGAAGCGAACCTCGGTGTATGGTGGCAATCCTTTCCTCGAAAGCGATTACCTATTCAGGGAAACGGTGTCGAAATTCCTTGTAGTGAAGGATCGGCCAACGACGGTGTCAGGCCGTATACCGCTCGATCCATCGCATCTTGTGCTGTTCTTCCGGTCGAAGGTACGTACCAGTCAGCGATCACTCTTGCTGTTGTTGCGCCGTTCGTGACTAATGGGTGGACAGAGCGGCATCACGCACTCGCTCGACTTCCCGATCGATGTGGACTACAACACCCCGCCTGCGCTCGATGTGCTGATCGCTGCGTGCAGACCGCATCCTTCATCAAATGTGGACGGCCTCGATCGCGAATCGCTGTACTATCCGTCCAATCTCCCCCTCACGACCTCCCTCGAAATCGCGAACCACCCCATCCTCGAGGCGATCCGCAACACGCTGTTCCCCGCCCTGCCGACGGGGCATTACCTCACCGTCTCGCGCGATCAGCTGGAGGTCGTCGCGGTCGGCGGGCGCATGGATCCGCAGCCGCAGGAGCTGAGGAACGATGGAAGGTCGGCGACGATCATTGTGACGCTCCCGGTGCGGTTTCGCGGGGGCGCGTTGGTTGTGCATGATCCCGAAGGCGGGTCGGAGAAGTATGATGGGCGTGGAGGCAAGAGCGGGGACATTGAATGGACTGCCTTCGTCGCGGACTGTGATTACGAGGTGGAGACGGTCACGAAGGGGTGCCGCATAACACTGAGCTACGGAGTGTATCTCAAGACCTTCGGCCCGTCTGGGCTGAATCCCGATCCTCTGATCAATCCAAGCGACAATTTCCTCGATCTCCTGTCGCCTATCTTCAACCTTGCCCGCGGACGCAAGATCGCGTTTTACATCATGAATGACTATGAAGTCAACCCTTCGGAAGTCCTGGCTGAGGCTTTGGTACCAGAGGTAAGCCACATATTGTGTTGCTTTCTGTGGCAGGAAGTAGCTGATTTCGCTGCAGTTGAAAGGCGGGGATTCGGTGCTTTATCATGCGATGAAGTATTACAGTTTGGTGCCGGAGCTGCACTGGACCGCGGGAGGGTATATATGGCCCATCGACAAGACCGTCGAGCTTTCGAATGAGGATATCTCCTTGAACACGTCCGCGCACGGAAGGAAAGCCATGGGCGTGGTGAATGGCGGCCACAGGAATAGCCCTGCCATGCGTGGCGCTTTCAGCATGTACGGAGACCAAGACACCGACGGCGGCGAGACGCTGAGGATGCGGGTCGAGGATAGCGGCGGAATTCCTTTGGCGGATGCGGATATCGTCGTCTGCACGAATTGGGATCCTAACGCGCCTCCGGCGATTGGCAAGGCTCGGGTGCCGTTTGTCTCTGGTGGCGAACTTGAGAGGCTGGTTGTTAACGTCTTAATGGTCGTGTATGTAGCTTGATCGTCTGTGTTTCTTTGTGGTTTTCTGTTGGACGCTTTTTTACATTACCCCACGGCATTTGTTTCTTCCACTTGCATTTATATTTTGATCAGGTTCTTTAGTTTGTCACATGTTTTCCTTTTCCAAGATCTGACTCCTTCGCCTCATCTTTCATCATCGCATTTGTACTCTTTACCTTACGAACTACTCAATACATGAAGATTTAGCCCCAAGCTTGTGTAAGGAACGGACACGCTCGGATGCCTACTAGTGTGCGAAGTCTTCGAACCGCACCATGTGAAGACTTGGTTGATGGAATTCGTTCCAACACCTCCGGAAGCTTCTCCATGGCGTATGGGCAGAAGAACCCTCATGACCGGACCACGGCGTCAGATTTAAATAAACACGGTAGTCTAAGCTTCGACGCTCCCAGCCTTACCTTCTATTCCAATTCCCCCGCCGATGTCTCTGCCAATCGACGAGAAGCGGTTATCCACTTCCGAGAGACTCTACGCTGTCTCCGAAAAGGACCTGGAAACAACGGGGACTCGAGAGGCCGTAATCGGTGATCTAGATAATGGGGAGATCAACGAGATGGCAGTCGTTGCTGAGGGAGAAGAACGAACAACGTGGTTCGTTTGGATTTTGGTAGCATCTTCTGCTATCTCGGGCCTGCTCTTCGGTACGTATTGTCGCCGAAATTGACTTGATCGAGAACGTACTGAGCAGGTGGTTTAGGCTACGATACGGGGGTTATATCCGGCGCATTGGTCACTATTGGCTCTGATTTAGGACCTGCAGAGTTGTCGAATGGCCAGAAAGTAAGAATATCTCTTGGGCTCTAGCCAGAAGCGTACTGATGGTTATGGTCAATGTAGGAATTGATCACGTCTTCTACCACGCTTGGCGCCCTGCTTGGTGGCCTCGTCGCTGGTATACTCTCTGATTGGACGGGGCGGAGACCAGTGCTGGGCATCGCAGACATTATTTTCATAGGTGGCGCCATCGCCCAAGCCGTTTGTCATGATGTTTGGAGTATGGTAGGAACGACAAATTTTGTCCAAACGTTTTGATCAATTTACCCGCCCTAGATCGGTGGCAGGTTTCTCATTGGCATAGGTAAGGCGTGTTGTCTGGATAAGATCTTACAGGAGCTGACTGTTGGGACATTCAAGGTGTCGGTCTGGCAGCGTGCATAGCACCTTTATATATTCAGGAGCTTTCCCCAACGAGACTCAGAGGACGAATGGTTGTCCTGAATGTAGTCATGATCACTCTGGGTCAGGTCATCGCATATGGAATTGGTGCCGGATTCGCTAACGTGCAAAGCGGTTGGCGATACATGGTTGGACTGGGAGCAGTGCCAGCAGGAATCCAAATATTCCTGTTGTTCTTCATGCCAGAGAGTCGTGAGTATCATCGCTCTCGATATGAGTTTCTATTGTAGATGACATCTTTCGAATAGCGAGGATCCTTGTACGAAGGGGGAACCTAAGCGCGGCGCATGCTGTAATGACGAGGGTTTATGCTCACGCAAATGAGAAGGATGTAGATCTAAAGGTTTGCGAACTTAGCATTTCTGTAGTCAACTGACCTGACGCTATTTACTAGGTCAAAGTCCTTCAAGCAGCAGTTCAGCAAAGCATCAAAATCACCAACTCAACAACACTATTCCAACGTTGTAGATCCATGCTAAGCAACCCGGTCAATCGTCGCGCCCTCAGTATGTCCAACTCCATGAAATGAATCATATATCACGCTGATAGGCGATTTATCAGTTGTGGGATGCGGAATGCAAGCCTTTCAGCAATTGTGCGGATTCAATACCTTGATGTACTATTCCGCAACACTGTTCAAAGATATTGGGTTCGACCAGCCTACAGCTGTGGGGCTCATAGTATCTGGAACGAACTTCGTCTTCACTCTTTTCGCACTCAAGTGGATCGACAAAATCGGCAGACGAAATATAATGATCTGGACGGCTCCGGGTATGATATTTGGCCTGACGTTCGCCAGCATTTGCTTCCATTGTGAGTACCAAAGATCTCCCCTTCGTCGGACGCAACTCATGATCGCTGTCGCTCACCCAGTCTTGACGAGGAATACTGGTGGTAACCTTATCGAGAATACGGAGTACTCAACCGTCTGGTCGGGCTTGGTCTTGTTCTCGATGATCTTATTTGTTGCATCGTATGCCACAGGATTGGGGAACGTACCTTGGCAGCAAGGCGAATTATTCAGTCTCGAAGGTAATGTCTACCTGCCATTCTGTATGTTCGACACGTCCTGACATCATTGGAAGTACGGGGTATCGGCACCTCCTTGGCAACAGCGACAAACTGGGGCGCCAACCTCCTCATTGGATCAACGTACCTTTCACTGATGGCTAAGATTACGCCTTCTGGTGCATTTGGATTCTACGCTGGGATGTGCCTATTAGGCTGGGTATTCTGCCTGTTCTGCTTCCCTGAGACGGCAGGCCTCAGCCTCGAGGAAGTCGGGATGGTGTTCAAGGATGGGTTTGGCATCAAAGAAAGCCAGAGACTGAGGAAGGTCAAGCAAGCAATGAAGATCGAAGCGATCAGCGCAGAAAATAAGAGGAATGAATCGGGGGTAACGAATAATCAATAGGGGGCAGTCGATTGGAAAAGGGCTTGATTACTGCTCGTCACGACGTCTTTATATACCTATGGTCGCTTTGTAGCTGTCCAAAAGGATGTTTCATATACATAGCCTAGCATCCCTTCAGAGTTGCTGCAGTATGTTGTCGGAATGGTACGTTCGTTCTGAAAGAACGTTATGTTTGAGCTTCGTGTATATGAAAGGAAGATTACTCGTTACCGATATGTCGAAGCCAATCTCTCGGCAAAGGCTCTTCACTTCTTCCAAGTCAAGCTCAATGGACGGGTCGTTGGTATTGTTGTTTTCGAAATGCCAGAGAAGGGGACCTAGACATTAGTTTAGTATGACCATCCCTACATGTCGCGGTCACACTTACCTAGGTTAATCCACACTCCGCCTGGAGCGAGGATTTGGTGGATAATCCGTAGGTAGTTGACCACATTTTTGGCCTAATTGAACGGTCAGATTAATTCTTGAACGACAGAGAAAGGCCGCTCTGACTGTGTCGATGAAAAAGCATGTCACGACGGCATCCCAATGACCGGCCGACGGAGCACCATCCTCTGGCTCTTCTGTTTCACCATATATTTCCTCAAAGTCACCTGTGCGAAGGATCACCCATCATCATACAAGTCAAATACCTTTACACATACCAGCCACTAAAGAAAAGTTGGCACCAGAGGGGAGGTCGGAAGGTAAGACATCGGGGATGCGGATCGATCGAAGCATGGCTTGCCGGTTGGGTACGTTGGAAAATGAGTGCACGTAGGGATAGATAGTGTACTTTTCAATCTGATCGGTCCTTGTGCATAGGTTGAATAAACGAGAATCATTCGGAGGAGACCCAAATCTACCTGTTCAATATATGGAAGGACGGTAATAACATATAATGGGAGAATTCGTTAGCCTGGCAGGCGAACCCTAGTGGAGATATTGATATTCACTTTATACATGCGAGGAAGCACAAATGCAGACATACCAAGTTTTGCGATGTCATATGCAAGACGTGCAAGACCACATCCGGGGACTAGAACTCTAAAATTTCCTCTGATCCGTCGTGGCGCACTTTAGGCTAAGTTGTAAGAAGGGTGAAGAGACACACCTTTCGGCTGGAGGTATATCGGAGAAATGGTTCAATAAGGCCTCTTTCATTGGCGCATAGGCCTGCTCCCGCTCTTCTTTCCCCTACACGTGAGTATTCCAACTGATCAGTTGGAGGAAACGGTGACGGCATGCATGTATACTGTACCTCAGCACTCCAGTCTCGCACAAACTGCTTGATGGTGCTGCGTAGTTTATCCATATCGAAATCCGAGGAGGCCGTCTCAGAACGGGACGAAGGGCCTCCGTGCGAGTGAGAATGGCTGCCGTGATCATGCGAGTGTCCATGGTCATGGGAGTGCCCGTGCTGTCCTGGTTGAAAGCGTCGGTATTGTTTCTAACAAAATATCAGATCAAGTACCAGAAGGACCGTCGTGTGGTTGCCCCTCAGCCACATCACTTGGGTGTTCCTCTTCAGCACTTGTAGAGTCTACGTTATGCCCAAAAATTGCTGGATCCGACACGATGAGATCGAGGAAATCAGCGTTGGCCTTGATAGCCTTGTCGACTTCATCTAGTTTGCTTTTATATCCCACTCTTCCAATAAGTTCTCGATCTGCGCGGGGGATAGTGAAGAGGTCCTTTCGACGCCTATTATTCGCGGCGAGCTTTCAGAATCTGGTAGGTATAGAAGGTCTGGGTGGAGAATCCAGGAAACTGACCGAGTATCGTAGGTAATTTCGAAACGTTGCGATAACCCGAGAGAAGTGAATTTCCTCCTCCTCAGCGTCTTGTGCAGTTGGCGACTTCGACATTTAAACCTTTGCGTAAATTCGTGAGCTCGAGAAATGAGAGATGTAGTATTCAGCTTCAGGTGCAAGTTCCCCTGTCGATCAAAGTCAAGTTGCAGCAGGCGCTGGGCTTTGAGCGCTTCTTCCTCTTCCTCCACAAGTTACATCAAAATGGTACGCATCTTCGGGATTGCTCTTGTTGCGTGCTAACGGACGTCGTCGCAGGCTCGAAATGAGGAAAAGGCACAGTCCATGCTATATCGTTTCCGGGAGGCCCAAGCTGCAGAGCTTGGGTTGGGCACCCGTGGAGACCGTCGCCCGCGAATGGCAAGTGCTTGCAAGAGTTTGAGGGAGTGTGAACGCTGGAGGGGCGAGATCCTACGAGAAATAAGTCGGAAGGTCTCAAAGATCCAAGATTGTCAGTCCCCTTGCTTTTGACACGTTCCCTGAGCCTAACTTATATCACTTTGTTATAGCTGGGTTAACCGACTACGAGGTACGCGACTTGAACGACGAGATCAACAAGTTATTACGGGAGAAGAGACATTGGGAGAACCAGATAGTAGCTCTGGGGGGTGCAAATTATCGGCGGAATGTTGCTATGCTTGATGACGACGGGAAGGAAGTGCCAGGGACGAAAGGTTACAAGTGCGTTACCCCCCGCTGACTTTGTTACATTGATACAAACAATTCGATATAGGTACTTTGGTCGCGCCAAGGACTTGCCTGGTGTTCGTGAACTATTCCAAAGCAGGAAGCAGGAGGAAGAGGAAGAGAATCAAGCCTACGCATTCTACAAGAAATTCATGAACCAAGGGCCCTCGTATTACGGTGACACGGACGAAAACGACGGGGAAATACTCAAGTACGAAGCGAATGCGGAGAATGAAGGTGAGTGTTAGACCGCTGGTGCTCGAGACCCAAACCAACCTGAATGTTTTGCAGAATGGGAAGAAGCATACTCGAATCTTCGTGAAGCCTTGGGAATACCTACCGATGGGCCTATACCTAAATTCCAGCGAGAAGAGGTTAACGGCCGGCCTCCACCTCCGATAGACGGAAACGCGAGTGCCGGAAACAAACGCAAAGCATCGGAGGACGACGATGTTGACATGGATGTCAAACGGACAAAAGCCGACTCCCAGCCAGATGGGCGGGTAACTCAGGCAACTCCGAACGAACCTGCTCGCCTTCACGCCCAAATGGCTGCTTCCTATATATCATTTATAGACGCCGACATACTACTGCCCCCCAAAATGCCGACACGAGACGAGATGGAGAAGGTGTTGCTAGAGCTTAGGAAGAAAGCACTGGTAGAGGAGTACTTTGGTGAAGAGTCATGATTGTCTTGCAGATTGCTATGTATCTGGGCACTCGTTCTGTATTTTAGCACATGTTGCGGTACCGTGGGTACGTCTTCGCTATTCTAAATGGGTTCAATCACTTCACGTTGAACTTATTTCTCATCATGGCGGTGTCTGCGAGACACCGCGTGGAAGAAAAGGCCACCAACGATGCGGCGAGCAAGCATTGTGGATGTATATTGTCCATCACCGTGTTGGTTGGGCTGCTCTCAATATTGGTCATAACTGGGCAACGCCTATACGTTCCAAACACATCTTCTTCCCTGTTTGCGACCACAACTAAATCCAATGGAGTTGCCCTTCCGGATCTGTACGAAGCATCTATCGCAGAATTACAAGCAGGTCTCCACGCAGGTCATTTCACTAGTGTAGATCTCGTGAAGGTGCGTCATCATACCTACTCACGCAGTGTTGTATGATCATATCGGCTGAGACCGAATCGACCTTTGTAGGCTTACTTTGCTCGAATCGAGGAAGTCAATTTGAAGGGACCTATGCTGAGAGCTGTTTTAGAACTGAATCCCTCAGCTTTGGAGCAAGCAGCGACTCTTGATCGCGAACGGAAGTCCGAAGGGGCACGCAGCCCTCTCCATGGTATTCCGATCCTCTTGAAGGATAACATTGCCACACACCCTTCGGAAGGTCTCTATCCTTCGAATGCACTAGCACTTTTGAGGCTTATGTTCACCTTATCTATCAGGTATGAATACAACGGCTGGATCGTTCAGCTTACTGGGGTCCATTGTCCCAGAAGATGCCGGTGTCGTAAAGCGACTCCGAAAGGCTGGAGCAATAATTCTCGGTAAGCTTGTTCTTGAGAATATGAATGCAGATCTGTCATGATCGACATCATATTGTAGGAAAGGGAAACATGGATGAGTTCGCCCACTTCCGAGGCGACAACCTACCCTCGGGGTGGTCAGGACGGGGTGGTCAGAATACCAATGCGTATTTCCCGAATGGTGATCCATGTGGATCGTCCTCTGGCCCGGGAGTAGCGACATCTATTGGGCTGACTACTGTGAGTCTCGGAACGGAGACAGATGGAAGTATCGTATGTCCTTCAAGCAACAACAACATCGTTGGGATAAAGCCCACAGTCGGTTTAACATCCCGAGCAGGGGGTGCGTTGCACCGTTTCCAGCCTACGATACAGATCTATTTGTAACGTCGTGCCCAGTCATACCTATTTCGGCCCATCAAGACACCGTAGGGCCCATGGCGCGTTCTATAACGGATGCGGCTATCGTCTTGTCCGTAATAGCTGGCAAGGACAACAACGACAACTATACCTTGGCTCAACCGTCCTTTATTCCCGACTACATGGAAGCATTAAACCAGAACGCGCTGAGGGGGAAGCGGATCGGCGTCCCTCGACGGGCATTCTGTAATGATACTGATATTGAAGAATCAGTCAATGTGGCTTTTAATCATGCTTTGGATATCATCCGCGGCCTCGGGGCGACCGTGGTAGACCCCGCTGACTTGCCCTCCGCTGACGAAATTGCACTTTCCACCAACGAGACCACTGTGACGGATGTAGATTTCAAGGTACGTAGGTCATCTAGACGGTGTTCCCTGCATATCAGATGGTCTATACCCAACGGTTGCTACAGATCCAGATCAACGCCTGGTTTGACTCGCTCAAGACAAACCCCTCAGGTGTACGAAACCTTGCCGATTTGATCAAGTTCAACGACGATCACCCCGAATTAGAGAAACCGCCTCAACTTGAGGAGCAAAATATGCATGTTGATTCGACTTTCAACTCACATATCTACTAATATCAGGAACTGCAGGCTTATCCGCTCGGAAGCTACGAGCGGATTCGATGATGCTTTCTATGAGGCATTGGCATTTGACGAAGAGTTGGGTAAAACGCGAGGCATAGACGCCACCTTGACAGTACACCAACTCGATGCGTTGGTGCTGCCATCTGTGCGTTTCACGATCACAAGTCCAGCAGGTGAGCAAGCGATATAATATATATGGGACCTTGGCCCTTCTTACTGCTTTATATCAGCCATCGCGGGGTATCCCATCGTTACAGGTATGTTTGTACTATGTACGCGGCACGTCGGGCGACTGATCTCTTCTACTTACAAAGTACCACTCGACTTCTATCCCGACAATGTTGCTATTGGTTCTGCTGGGCCTATGACGTTCTATCCTGCGCCCGGTATACCCTTCGGCCTATCATTTTTCGGCACTGCATTCACGGAGTTTGATCTGATTGGATTCGCTTTCGCTTTTGAGCAGAGGACAAAGGCACGTTTGAAGAGGAAGGCTTTTGCAGCCGCTATTCCGAAGACGCAATTAAAGGATGTTATGAGTCAACGCTGACAACCTTTTTACGGGTGCTACGGCCTGCTTGATGCAGGTTCCACAGAGTTTCTGCCGCGGTATGCGGGAATTCACTGAGTTATCCAACACCATCCATCTTGCGGGGATCGATTGATGAATGATGAAGCACCTATAGATACCACACGCTTCCATGGCATGGCATGGAGTTGCTATCAATTGTTATAGAAACATGTCACGGTTAACGCAAGCGGTACCGGTTTAGGTTGTTCCCAATCAATGAACTTTATCATCTGGGTCTGACTGCATTCGAATTTCGGAGCGAGTTCATTCACAGAATTGATTTTCACGAAACGCATTACACAAACCCACTCAGCCCGAAATCACCAATGTCGACTACTTCCATAGAGACGCTGATCTGGAGGCCGCAGTCACTGCCCTCTCTGCGTTATAATTCTCTCATTCGCGCTACGAAAATGTCCCTCCAGCCCAGTAGCTCTTCCCTCCGTCGCCTGGCCCAATGGATCCACTGTCAATAACTGCATCAGCCTTCACGTTCATAGACATTGCAAAGCGTATCAAAGATTCTGTAGAGAAGGTGAGAAGGGAGATCTACTTCCTTGGTACTAGTCGACGCTAATTTCGACGCACCAAGGTCGCGCAGAATCGCCAAACCCTCAACGAACTCATGGACGATGTTGTGGAGGAGCTCACGCAACTACAGAGGCTATGTCAAGACCAGCAGGGACGCCTGAACTACCTCGATCCGGAATCGACGCGTTCCTTAGAAAAACTACATTCGTCAGTCTGAATTTCGATGCCTCTGCATTGGTTCATATCTGTTCATACTCGGAACAATCCTCTATGTTACAGCGATTTAGTGAATGTTCTGGACCGCTGCCTCAAACTCACAAAGCGGCGAACAGCCAACCGTGGCCTTTCTTCCGTAAAGTACTATGTGATCGCCTGGATCAAAAACGCCGAGATTGAGGGACAAATACTTCGCCTTCGGGACCGCGTCTCCTCTGTTAACCGACGCTTGAATGTACGTCTCGTCAGGCCATACACCATCCCTATGCTGAGTGACCTTTTCAGATCATTTCAGCTCTGCGAGTTGAGCGAGCGGAAAGCGAACTTCTCGTTGCCAGCTCCGAGCACCGTGCAATTTTGAACCGGCTGGAGGGCTCGATATCCCAGCTCCTCATTAACTCACATGCAATGGGGACATACCCTGCCTCGGTAAATAACTCGTCCGTCTATGATCCGTCGTTCTTAATCAGTCAATACTCAGGTTCTTGATCACCCCAGTTCCGATGGCGTTGAATATCAGTACCTCTGTCTGCAAGTTCGAAGGACGGCTGAACTGCTTAGTCGTGTATCGGACACATATACGTTCACAATCGAGGAAACGCGCGGCGCCGATCCCATCGGGTACAGGTACCAGTCAGATGTGAGCCTTATGCGCTCAACCACGATCGAGGTTCTTCAGACTTTACAACTTCTTGAATTCGAACCATCTAAACTCGCGCTTCGGGAAGGTTTTCAACATCTTAGAAGTCTCGGCAACCAGCTGGTCCGTTTAGAACTGGAGGAAGATGCGGCGATCATCTTCACCAGGACCATAAACATCTACGAACTTCTCATGCAGAGAAATCCCGGTACCTACCTGCCTTATGTTGCCTGGGGGCTTAGATCAATGGCCTCGATCTGCTATGGGACCTCGGAAGGACTAGATGCTGCAAAACGGGCAGTTGATACGTGCAAGGAAGTGGCCAGTATGCTGCGGGAGGAGTACTCGTTACATCTCGTTCGAAGCCTCCAGGTATATTCGTGTCACCTCGCTGAGAACGGCCATCTCGATGATGCACTTGCATACGCGAAGGAAGCACTCGCCATGCAACGCAAGGCACCTGTTCCTCAACAAGACTCGGGCTGCCTCTCGATTTCATGGGAGGCATCTGGCGACGAGCGTGTCGCACTTTCTTCTGAGCGGACAATCTTCAGGGCATATGAAATGGCCGCCGACGATGCATTATGCTTGGGACCTTACACGCATGTTCTTGTACGCATGGGTCGATGGTCCGAAGCCTTAATCATCGCCACTGAAACCGTGAATTGCCTGGATGCTTTGGCGAGATGTCAGCCTCACAGCATGGATCTCAAGCTCTGGCTCATCTCGGTGCAAGAACGTCGCCAAGATATTATTTCGAAGATCTGTTCTCCGGGTCCTCCTCTCGTGGCCACCGTCTCCGAGGTCGATGACCTAGATAACTTCGATCACGATCCTGGAGAAGGTGGCGTCTGCGCCCAGTCTCTCCACCCACAAGTTGGTTCGTACCATACACCACACTTCAACAAGGAGTATACCACTCACACTCTTATATCAGCGTGATAACCCTTATGTGCCACGCTCCTTTCCCTTCTCTGTTCATACTTCAAGAGATGCGCGGTCGGGGATTCTACCCTTCGAGCCTGCTGCTCCTCCTATACCTACAACCATCTCCTGGCACGATTGGAGCTTAATTGGCGGTGCGTATGATGAACAACAGGCGACCTTCAAGCGATCACAACCACTAAGACAATATCCACTGACTAGAGCCAGCAATGATGACATTCCATCGTTAAGTGGACACGCCCTTGCATTGGACGCGAACTCAATCAACGATATCCTTGCAACGACCCGGCAGATCCCTTCGTGTCAGGCGTGCGTGATGGAGGGTACAAGTTGGCAAGGCTCAGCCGAAGATAACATAGATAAATACAATTCTTCTATGGGTTCTTCCAAGTCTGCCTCGGGCAACCGTTTACCAGATAAATGATGAGATATCTACACCGACGTCAGTGCTGCTCATGCAAGTGACCCAACATTCCGCCTCCCCAACTAGACGTCATATTCCAAAATAAAACCATTTGCACATAAAATACACCTTGAAATGCTGAAGAAGACTTATGAATGATAAGTACCGGGTGTCCGTCTACTATCTACCGACTATGACAGCTGAACGCTCAACGGGTCTGGCTGCCCGAGTCACTAGCGCAGATCCACGATCTCGAGCGAGGTATCCTTCATCTGAACGTGCCCCTTATCCGCGTCCTGCAGGATACACATGCGTTAGTTCCAGCAATGAAGCGATGGGACAATGGGGTAAAGCCGCAGGCGTGAACTCACTGTGTATATCGGGAGATCAGGGTGGGGGTGGAATGCCTCCTTCGCCGTGCATTCGAGAATGGTCTTCAGGCCTGGCGGGTCCGTCAGGCGGAATATACCAAAGCTAATATTGTTGTGAGTCCCTGAAAGTATAGGAGACGATCTAGGGGCACAGGAGCGGACGTACTTGGGATTTGACTTCGGGGCACAAACTACAGCGAAGGATTCTGGGAGCATGCGCTGAAAGCCGGAGTGGGTGTGTAGATCCACGGAAGACATGAAACCTTGAATATTAAGGATCAGTTTGAAACGGCCAATGATATGGACGAGGGATCCTACATGACTGCGATGGGTGGGTATGAATCTTTAGAGCTAACGGTTAAACTCTGGATAACTTGCAATAGTTGTCGCCACTCACCCATCCCAATGTTATCAAACTTCGCTCTTCCGTGAACTGCAGAACCAACTCTTCTTCGTCCATCGAGCAAGTATCGCTCGTCGAGTGTTGCTTCGGGACAAGCAGCGTCGTGACCACGTACTTGTGCCCTTTGTCCTTCCCCAATAGCAGCCCACACGTCTCCCTATTCATCTCGGTGTTCACTTTCGCGATGGCGAGGAATCTCGGGAGGCATTCCCGCGGAAGGTTGACAGTCTTCAGCTCTGCGGTCTCGCTCTTCGAGTTGGCGCGTACGATGCGGTCATCGGTACGAGATGGTTGGCGAGGCTGGTGTTGGGGCTGAGGGGGTGGGGGCGCGTGTGGAGGTGCTGCGGGTGGATAAGGTGAACGTTGGGTATAAGACTGCGGTGGGGGGTATGAATATGGAGGTTGAATCGGTGCCGATGGTACAGGCAGCATATCAGAGGAGTACAGCGAACGCCCATTGTAATGCGCAGCGTTGGGTGTAGTATCTGGTTCGAACAGCAGCGCAGATGGTGCTACATGCGAGCCCGAAGTAGGCGGTATGAACATCGAATGGAGAGAGGGCACATAACCCTGCGACTTCTGGTGTTGCGACATCAGCCGGGGATACAGTATCCGTTGACCTTCGGATGGTGGAGGGGATGTCGTGGTAATCGGAGGAGGGTACGACGGGCTTATGGTGAGGTAAGGAACAAAGAAGCACTCAGCACACGTGCACGCTGCGAGTGCGAAGGAAACACGCACCTTCGTGCAGGCGGTCTTGTAGGCGTCCTGTGTGTATCATAATGCCGTTGCTTACCTCTGCGCCAATCATGATTCCGTGCCAGAGATTCCGAATCAGTCGAGTCCCCTTCGTACTTCGTAGGACTTTCTAGAGGCATGATCGTAGGCCCATCCGATGCCGTAAGTTGGTCCGGGAAGGAAGGCATTCGCGAACCTGAGGCACTCGGAGCGCGTAAAGTGCCGGGTGCGGAGGAAACGGATGGGTACTGTATCTTTGCCGGTGTAGAGAAGCTGCTGGTTGATGCAGGCGGTGGCATAGCCGCAGACGGCGTCGTCGAAGGGTAGTAGATACTTGGTGTTGTCGCTAAAATCGACGGTGCTGAAGCTGCTGCGGATAACGGTGTAGGAGAGTGGCCAGTCAGGTCCTGTCGGGCAGCACGAGCAGCACTCTCTGCTTCAAATTGACGTTGAGCTATACCCGCTTGCTGCTCCCTGCGCCTTTCCTCAGCATGTCTCCGAGCGATTTCCTCTCGACGCCGACGCATTTCCTCTTGTTGCTGCTGATGTTTATCCTCTGAGCTGATATTCAGTTGTGAGTTCATCTTATCGTAGTCAAATGCGGCATCAGGAGGAGGTTGTTGACGAGGTGGAGGAGCTTGCGCTGTAGGAGGCTGCGAAAAGGTGTAATCGGGACCATTCGACCTGGGGGGCTCAGCACGCCGAGACTGAGGGGTCTCTGCCCTCTGTTGGGGCTGAGGTTGAGGCTGCGTTTCGCGTTGTCGCCTCCATTCTCCGGTCTCTCGGGTGCGGCGTTGGGTCTCAGCCTCAGCCTGCTGATGTTGACTGGATTGATCCTGTGAGGGATCCCAGTCGGGGTGCGCCCTCGTCCACTTCTCAAATCTCTCAACGAGAGTCGGCTTCAGATCGCTCAGACTATCCAGGATGTCTTGGCCATTCTGCACAATGACTGAGCATCAGCGTGGGTCATCAAACGATTGATTGAGTTGAGAATTAAGAGGATGATGATTCATTCTATCAACGGGATATGACGGAAATGTACCGACCAGTCCAAGATTATGTCTCTGAGCACTTGACAAGAGTTCGTGATAATCTCGATGCGAGGGTAGCTTCTCAAGGACAAGTGTCGCGGCACGAGCGTGCTGAACGAAGGCGTTCTCAAGGTCTCCCTTCTGCATTGCCTCCCTGCCGTCACGGCGACATTTCTCCGCGACACGGAGATAGTATTTGAGTTCTCGACCTTCCTCCCAAGGGTTATCGAGAGCACGTTCAGCTAATTCAGCGATAGACGCAGGGCGTGGCGAGGAGCCTCCATTGGGACGATGAGATGAAGCACGGGGCTGGTGCGTGGACGAGCTCATTGTGATGGGAAATGCACAGTCGCTGTTGTCGTCGTTAAGAGAGAAGAGTGCTGCGCGGCCCCAGACTTATGTACAGGAGACTGTTGCTCACTCGCGGCCACAACCTAAATCGAGCGCTATTCATTATCCCCACGTGAGACACTGCATCCAGTGCATGGCCTACAGGCGCCCAGGAGGGCACCTTCCCGCTCATGACCATTGTCCATGGAGAGCCCATCTGAATCTCCTTCGCAGCCCGTGGACAAGGGCAAGGCGCGGGCCATTGCTATCACGGAACAAACCCCACTGCTAGGCCGGGCTTCCTCATCGACTTCGACCGCCGAATTCCATGCCCCATCGACACCAACGACGCCTCGCCGTGCCCTATGGCATCGGATGCTGAAGGTGTTCCTGGTCTCATTTTTATTTTGTCTCTTGGCTTTCACCCTCCTGGCGTTTCTTCTCTATTCGTACGCAGCCCAGGCCAAGGGCACGCCGATACAAGAAGTACTGAACTCATCCTTAATCTTTCACGGCCCCAGTCATGTGGACGTCCTACACATTACAGACACGGGCAAAATCCACCTTCTCGTCAAAGGCAAGATTGGTGTTGATGCCGGTTCGATTATCAAAGTCCACAGACACCCCGACTCGGACGGCCTTTGGTCCAAGGTTCGCAAGTCTATAGGACGTTGGGGGATTCGAAAATTAGACCGCGTATCCCTTCGACTACAACCAATCGCCATTTCTCCGTACTACGACACACTAGTAACGCTTGGGCATGTAGAGGTGCAGCCATTCGAAGTCCCCCTTGCCGCAAACCCTCCTTTGGACAAGTCTTGGTTAGAGGACATCACCCTCGCCGTGGCCGTGGTTCCAGCCCAGAATGTGTCTGATCTGACTACCTTTGTGAAGGATGCTTGGAGCTCGGGTAGGTTTGACGTACGGGCAGACATAGATGAGGTAGCCGTAAGAGGTGGGGCGCTCGGCGATGGGGGTTGGAGAGGGCTCTTTCAGCGTTCTATATCTCATCCTCGTGTGGATATTCAAGTACCCAGTGAGTGTCTCCTTTATAATCCATAACATACAGGCTTATCATACCCCCAAGTACCGCCGTTGCCTGGCCTTCCACAACCAGGGAAACATTTACCACTGCCATCCTTCTCTCAACTTGTTACCCTATTGTCATTCAATATAACGACTGCTGAGCAAGAGCTTTCCTTAAAAGCTCGAGCTACAGCAATAGACCCATTTCCTGAAACGATTAGTCTGACGACACCCCCATTGCCTTTCACCATCTCACTTCCAACACCGGATTCACTCATACCCATTGCCTCTGTCGAAACTCGCCCCTTCGATTTGACCCATCCCAACATCACTCTAGACATCGAGGGCCATGTCCTTCCCCTCACTACGGGCAGTTCATCAGTTCTATCTGCTTTCCTGTCACGCTATCTATCCGGCGAAGCTAATCCAATATCCATCTCCACGCCCATCTATCATGGAATGACAGTAGACGCCGAGTTCCCCGCACCAAATCCTCGACCGAGCATCCTACGTAATGTTACCATCCACGACATGCGGATAAAAGCTTATGGGACGACATTCCTTGCGAGTGGGACAGTAAACGCACGGGTGGTGTTACCAAAGGGCATGAACCTTGATCTGGACATATTCCATGTTCTCCCTGACGTCTTGGTTTTCGATGGAGAAGTACCAGACGAAGACGACGTGAAGGCTGCCCCTCCGTCCCCTGAACTTCCAGATCCTCTGCCCGAGAAAGCATTTGGCCACATTCGGCCTGAAGATTGGCTGGACTCGGTCAGCGAATCCGTACCGTCAGAAGGCGATGTCGGATCATCTTTCTCTGTCGTAGCAAATATAGTCGAAGTACCTTTGAAAGTTTTGCCCGGCCGCCAGAGGGAATTCAGCAACTTCGTCAGCAAGGTGATTGCTCCCGTCACCTCTGATGTTCGAACGGGGTGTTAATGCCATTTTAGGTTCTATTTAAGACGAACGGTGCTATTGCCGGGATCATGGGTCTGGCGTCTGTCGCTGTGAATGTGCCTGGCCTTCCTATGGACGGCGAGGCAGGAGCTATGGAACTCAGTGGTTTACCATTCCAAGGGAGCGTGCGGGTACGCAGGAACAGCTTTTAGTATTGTTTCATTTCACTTCTCGGACTCGGGACTACGTGCTCATGAGGTGTTTTTCATCGTGTAACAATAGATGTATCCAATTGCTTAGATCATTCCATCGCCTAGCAGTGTGGGACTCGAATGACTCTGCATATCCGTCGGATTTCCCATCGAATCCAGCCCCAAGCCAAATAATCAATTAGGGCCCGGTCTGCTCGTCGAAATGTTAGCCCCGACCTGCCAAATTTGAGTCCCACGGTTGGATCAAACCCGGCCCAAACCTACCCCAAGCCGGCGGTTTGCTCTGCTGCATTGGGGTTTGGGGCAGGCCCCATGTCACATCAATTCTCGGCGCTTCTTCGTATCCCCCTGCTTCTTCCCCCTTCGCTTCTTCCCCTTCGCTTCTCTCCCCTCGCTTCTTTCACTCACGCGCCAATGCCTTCTTCGACGCAATCAAATAAGGAGAATCCCCCTGTATTGAAGGGGAAAAAGGCCATATGGACGGATGCCGATGACAAGGCCCTTCTTGACTGCCTTCTTGAGCAACAAGCTGCTGGCAATCAAGGGGACAATGGCTGGAAAACCCTGGTGTGGACTGCAGCTGAGGAAAGCTTGAAGGGTAGTGAAGAGAGGAGCAAGGGTAGTCGCAAGACTGCTACCAGTTGTCGTGATAGGTTCAAATCAGTGCGTACTTGATATCTTAGTCTACAGGCTATGACTTATCATGTTGGTTAGCTCAAGGAGAGCTTTCTTGTTGTCCAAGTCCTTCGCTCTCTTTCAGGATTTGGTTGGGATGACCAACGACATCTTGTCACTGCGACTGATGATGTCTGGGACAAGTATATTGATGTACGTCTCCTTATCTTCTCCTGCCTGCCATTACTGATTATACCAGAAACATCCCTCCGCCAAGAAGTGGCGAAAGAAGGCCTTTCCTTGCTATGACCTCATGTTTGCCTTGGTTGAAGGTCGTAGTGCAACTGGTGATAATGCTGTCAGTATCACCGCTATGGTTGCTGATGATAGTGGGGATATTGGAACTCCTCGTAGCGATAATGAGGACGAAGCCTCTCAGGTATGTGCTATCAGTATTGAGTTTAACTTGAAAACTCAATCATTGTAGGATATGGACATGTTTCCCCTTTTCCCTCCTCTTTCCCCTTCCCCACCACCACCACCTTCATCTCAGTGTCGGAAGCGTGCTGCCTCTGATGCGGATGACACTCCGGCTCCATACAGGATGAAGCGGGGCCGTACCTCTGGTCCTGACGCTCTTCTTGCATTGGCAGGAGCTGTCAGCAAGGTGGCTAATGCGGGAACGGCTGCTGTAGGTTCTTCGGAGATGCTTTCTGGCTCTCGTCTGGTCAAGGTCATTGCTGCGTTGGACATGGATCATGATCTAACCATAGAAGAGAAAGGTAAGGCACTTGTTCTCTTCCGAAAGGACAGTTCAAGTGTCGATACATATATGGGCATTGATAGTGATGTACTTCGCCATGCATATATCCTTGCTGAGCTATCTTCTCTCTAGGTTACTACTAATTCATCCCACTCCTTTATTACATCATTTCACATTCTTTACCCCATTCCACTCTTTACATCTACATACCTCCTGCAATTTTAATACCAACGTAATTACATGTTCTGCTGTAGATACTGTTGGTACTGCTCCCACATCTGTTTAGCAATCCTATCCCGGAAGTCGTTTGCCCGATCTCGTTCTTCATGTGAGATGTGAGTTGAATAATCATCTGTGGTTGGTGTATGTGATTGCTGGCGATAGTTGCTGAGATCCTCCAAGGTTGCTCCATCTAAGTCCTGGGGATCATGGACACGGATGAAGTTGTGAAGTACACATAACGCAAGCACCATCTTTGCTTGCTTCTTCAACGAATACTCTGGAGCAGTGTTGATGAGCCGGAATCGCCGCTTGACAACACCAAAGATGCGCTCAACAACATTCCGAGCTTGAGCATGTCGCAAGTTGAACAATTCTTTGTAATCGCGTGGGCTAATACAGAATGAGTAAGACACCAATACAGTCAGAGACAAACTCACGTGTTTGTAGATCTTGACCACTCCTTGAGATGGTATCGGACACCACGGTAGGGTACCAGCAGTGCATCACATGCAGGGAAACCAGCATCACCAAGATAATACTTGCCAGGGGGGATCGCAAAATCGGTAGCCCTTGCATCTGCAAAAACACGGCTATCTGCAGCACTCCCTTCCCAACCTGCCCGTACATATGCAAACCGCATGTCGAACGTGGTTGCAGCAAGAACATTCTGAGTGAGCCCGCCTTTGCGATTTCGGTTTCGTGCAATCTGACTTTCGTCAGGGATAAAGGCATCGATATGAGTACCGTCAAGAGCTCCAAGACAGTCTTTGAGGAATGGGAAGAGTTTGGGGTTGGTACGTATCTCAGGCGGTGTGATATCACTTGGCGGAAGCTTCATATAGCGTGTATAAAACTGGGGATCAGTTAAACGGTTCAGAAGGTTGTCGAACACCCTAGAGAATCATTAGCAACGGTTAAAAAATTCAAGTTGATATGTATACCGTGTTATTGTCCCAGGACTATGTTGGAAACGCTCACGCACTTCCCGGTGTACCGCACCTGACCGGCACATGTACAGAAACATTGCCAACTGCTCCTCCTGCCCAATATACCTTGAACCCTTGAATCCAGAGTACTTCTGCAGCTCCTGATTGAGCTTTTGAAAGACTCGCTTATTCATCCCCATCATATTGTGAAAGCGCTCCCAATGTCCATCAAGAAGTTCCTTTGTCCATTGCTCACCAGTGAGAGCAGAGGTATACATAGGAGTCTTGATCAGATACTGAGCCATATGAAGGGCAGCCCCCCCTACAACTGCGGCAAGGATAGCAGAGGTCCGTAGACGATGTTGTGCTTGAGCATTGGCAGCTTCTCGAAGTGTTTGGGTGCGGCTGTTGGTAGTACGAACCATTGTTGCAATTGTTATCAGATTGGCGCCGTATATAGAACATGTGTGACAAATGTGACGCGCTCAGCCAAACCCCAGCGCTAGGAAATGTAAATTTCAAACTCAGCCAACCCCAGACCCGAGGGACTAACATTTCGACGAGCAGACCGGGCCCTTAGGTGTCTGTCTGCCTCTGTCAGTTGTCTCCCACATCTATGAAAAGGGGTCGCACGTTGTCAGTGATCGTGGTGTCTTCGATGGAACGGCCATATGGTCCTCACTGCTCTATATATGGACCGCGTATTCAAGAACCCGAGATCAATACGTTATGCATCCAAAATGATGGACATTTGCGCATAGTCGAGTTGATGGAGAGAAGCTCCATTTTTTCTCGTATAAAAGCTGACCATAGGATGCTGCGCAGTGACTCCAACGCCCAACGTCACTGTGTGCGCATCACAGAAGATGGCGATTCTCCAAGTCGTGGTTACAGCGTTGGCACTACTGCCATTCATCGCGGCTCAGGCTCCCCAAGTGCAAGTTGGGAATACTGCGATTATCGGTCGCAGCATACCGGAATTCGGACAAGAATTATTTGCAGGTATGTGGTGGCTTGCTCGCGTAGTAGACTAGGAATAACGCGAGTTGTCGATACAGGGATTCCTTTCGCGGAACCTCCAGTCGGCCAGCTGAGGTTAAGTAACCCGGTGCTCAAAACGCGCTTGGGTACTCCTACGTTCGATGCAAGCAACTTCGGGCCTGCTTGTTTGCAACCTGTCAGCTGGCTTTCTGCTGCTATTCTATGGACTGACTAATGGCCGTATCGTAATAAGGCTTCCGTGCCCTTGATGTCTGAGGACTGCCTCAGGATCAACGTGCTACGCCCAGCCGGAATTCCAACCGGTGTTGTGCTTCCCGTAATGGCGTGGGTTTACGGTGGTGGATTCGATTGTGAGTAAAGGAACAATCTATACGCGCGCCGCGGGCTTTTGGGCTGACAATATCAAACAGTTGGTGACTCCTCGATATACAATGCAAGCGCTATTGTGGCCCAAAGTGTAATACGCGTACGTACCGATGATATACTCTCCGTCTACCTAAAACTGAACGTTGAACTCTCATTCAGGGGACCCCTGTCGTATTTGTCAGCTTAAATTATCGGCTTGGCCCACTCGGATTCCCCCAGGGGGTAGAAGCTCAAAAGCGTGGCGCGTTGAACCTTGGACTAAAAGACCAACTTGCCGCCCTTGAATGGGTTCAGGCTAACATTGGGTTGTTTGGTTCGTACATGTCTACTACTCCATTGGTTCTTTGACTCAGATCTCACGTAGGTGGTGACAAGTCCAAGGTATTCATACCTGTCGAGAATCTTCTGATGGAGGCAAAACTAACAACCGGTATAGGTCACGATCTTTGGACAAAGTGCAGGATCAATTTCCTTGTCGATTCACTTCCTGAATTCGAACATCAAGCGCTTGGCCAGAGCAGCTGTGAGTTCATTCCCAAGCTAGTCCTCCGTGTATGCTAATCTCCGCCAGATCTTCGAATCAGGCTTCCCTGCTACGAGTCTGAACTTCCCGGCGTCTCACCGAGAACAAGGCTGGGCGAACTTCGTAAAGGATGTCCCCCAATGCGCATCTACTGCAGGATCCAAGGACACTTTCAGCTGTCTACGCTCTGACTCTATAGATGAAGCCACCTTGTTGAAGGCAGCCTCTCTCGCAGACGACCAGTCCGGCGAATTGTTTGCTTGGGACCCAACTATCGATGGCCCGGGTGGTATCCTTCCAGACATTCCGTCCAAATTGCTCGCCCGGGGCCAATTTGCCCGCTTACCATTCATCGCAGGGACAGTTCTTGACGAGGGTACGCTCACCTTAAGCCGTATTTCCAGCTCAACTCTAATGATTTGTAGCTACGACCTTCACACCAAAGTTCATTACCACAGAAGATCAGATTAGACAAAGTATCATCGCGAACTTCACTCCATCCCCTTTTGGGCCAGCAGTGCTCGCCAAGAGCGCAGAAACAATACTACAATTGTATCCTGATGTTCCTGCATTAGGGTCACCCTTTGGAACGGGAAACGAAACGTTTGGCTTGAGCAGTCAGTACAAGCGAGCTGCAGCGATATGTTCGTATCAAATCACCCGCTTCCTCTGTGGTTGTACTAAATTGAGTGATATCTCTTAGTCGGTGATGTCTCCTTCCAATCTCAAAGACGTTTTTGGATCCAGACTCTAAGCAAAGCCGGCCTCAAAACGTTTGGGTATCTTTTCACCGATCCACAATCCAGTGATCCTGTAAACGGAGGTCAGCATTGGCCCTGTGTGTAGAGCACTGATAAGCTCACCCTGGCCGTGTATTTCTCAGTCTCACATGCGTCAGAGATCCCCTACGTCTATGGAGCGCCAGGCATCTTTGGTGGTACTGTTACACCTCAAGCTCTAGCACTAAGTAGGATAATGGTTGACTATTGGGTATCCTTTGCAACGAGCTTGGATCCTAATGACGGCAAAGGCCTTCCACGTACGTGCACCACAAGTCTCTACTTCTGAGTCCTGCTCACTCGGGGATGCAGGGCCCCTATGGACTCAGTATACTCCCAGCAACCAGGTAAGTATTTTACCACCTTTGAACGTAAATCCCATTTACATTGCGACGATAAGGCCATCATGCTACTCAACAGCACTGGTACAGCGATGATCCCAGACGACTACCGCAAGAAACAGATAGATTTTATCAATTCCAATCCCGCTGTGTGGCATCACAGGCGTTCATTCTCAACTTAAAAAAACAATGTACGATCCCTCTGTTTTGCCGGGTTGTTTAAATGAAATGGCACGAAGCCGAGTCCCGACGTCTCTATCAGGGTTTCCAATTATAAGACTGACTTACATGCTACCGCGTAGAACGGCAAGTCTTTTAGCGCCTTCAATCCTTCGTGATATCATAGGATTTACCCAGGGGACCTCTTCAATCGAGTTCTTATTCCCATAATTCCTTGGTCTTATCTCTCTTCTACGCATGCTCAATACTTAATTTTAGACTCAACGCCTAAGATATCCCTTCCCACGTTGATCAGATCGTAGAATACGCGCTCTTCGGCGAGCACGATGGTCTTCGCAGCTATCCTCGCCATATGGACTCCCAATCGCCCGGGTTGCTATAAATTGAGCCGCTACGATCCCGTAGGTGATACTATTTTCCCTTGCTGTTGCAGAGCCCTTCACGAAATGGGGTCTATCGATTTCTTCCATTTCTTGTTGACATTCCTCTTGTGCAGTTTGGTATCCGCAAACCCGACAATGAGCACTCCCGCTTGCCACTCTGTATTCACTTCCAGGCAGCAACAGGATGTACAACTTCGATTCATCAAGGACTCAGGCGTCTGTGAAACCACACCAGGTGTTGGGCAGATGTCAGGATATATCGACGTCGGGAAGAACATGTCCATGGTAAGTCTATACTCGGCTGGCGACACTGGGTGAAAACTGAAAGATGCCGGAATGCCTACAGTGGTTCTGGTTCTTTGAAGCTCGCGAATCACCGGAGACCGCACCTTTCACTTTATGGTACAGTGATCTATTGCAAAACATATATCAGGAGATTCATTTCCCACAACAGGTTGAACGGAGGACCAGGGTGCTCGTCTATGATCGGATTATTCCAAGGCAAGCCCAACAATTGGCGGGACATATCTAGCATCTGATCGTCAAATTTCGACTAGAGAACGGGCCATGCAATGTCAACGCAGATAGGACAACTACAACCCTCAACCCTTTCAGGTATGTCGCGGCATAGAGGTCGATTTGCTCAATCTCACCGTATTTATTCCTCAGCTGGAATAACCTCAGTAACAGTAGGCATTCGAACGCCCGTTGTGGCCGCATTCCTGTCTTATTTTCGCTTCGTAGTGATATATATTGATCAGCCCATTGGCACCGGATTTTCGCATGGAGTGGATACCGTCAATAGCACCCTGTCAGCTGCACCGCCAGTCTGGACTGCGTTTCAGATACTCTTTGAAAGCGGAGAGTTCTCTAAGTTCAAGAAGAGGGAGTAAGCTTATATGCTTTCCTCACGTCAACGTCCGCCCAACTCACCAGACATTAATAGGTTCATTATTGCCACAGAGAGCTATGGCGGCCATTATGGCCCCGCTTTCGTAACATTCTTTAACGAGCAAAACGCCAAAATACGCAGCGGCCAAATACAAGGCGAAGAAATCAACGTCAGCGCTCTTATGATCAATAAGTAAAAGACCTCACTATAAGACCAATATTCTTCCGATCTCATTTAATATGCAGTGGCTGGTACGACCCACTAATCCAGAACCAAGCGTACGTCGACTTCGCAACTAATGCCCCTGGATATGGGCAGCTTCAAAGTGATACGGTGATTGCTCAACTAAACGATGCGTTCTTCCGCCGTGGAGGCTGCAAGGATCAGGAAGAAGCTTGTTTCGCTGCTGGTGACGGCCCTACGTCTGACAGGATATGCCGCACCGCCGACAATTTCTGTGTTAGTGGTTCAACCCTTTAGATGATACGTCGCGCTTTTTACACAAATCTGCCTTCCTAGGTCGAAAATGTCTTCGCTCCAGCAGTCGGTGACAGGGATTCAGACGACCTGCGACAGACATCGCCTGCGTCTTTCCCGCCGAGCTTTTATATCAACTTCCTCAGGCTACCAGAGATTGTGAATAGAATTGGTGCCGAAGCCACCTATTCTCAGTGCCCCGATGCACCGTTTGAGCTATTCGCCAGGACTGGAGACGTAAACCCAGGCCTCATCTCCCTGTCATGCCCCTATCTGACGTGAAGCCCCTATCTAGGACGCAAGGACGCTTCTACCGCAACTTGCTGCCCTTGCTAACTCGGGGATGAAGATTCTTATATGGGTGCGTAATTACGCGAAATAATGAACCCATCATTCACCGAACTCAGGCAGGAGACGCAGATATAAAGTAAAGCACCATCGCTGACCCCTTACCAGGCAATACCTGACTTCGTCTAGTTGTAATTGGCTTGGTGGGCATGCATCTGTACTCGCCATGGATTGGTTTGGGAAGGAGCGTTTGAACAATACTCCGTTCACGAATATGACGATTGACGGGGAAGCCGTGGCGGCAATTCAGAACGTGGACAATTTCTCGTTTGCGTGAGTGGCGCTTCTAACGCAGATTACGAACCACACACTGAACCGTCATCAACTCATTAGGCGAGTCTTCCAAGCAGGCCACGAAGTGGTTAGTAAACTCCTTCCAACATCTTTGAACAGTGTAAAGATCTCTACACCCGTAGCCCGCGTTCCAACCAGCAGCGTCCCTCGAAATATTCAAGCAAATCATCAATATGGAGCAACTACACTCGGTATAAGATACAACTTTACCATACATAACGAACTCTTCACGTCTCCTGTATACCGTTCCGCGCTATCCAACACAAATGACCACAGCCTGCTGCACAAGGATGAGCGAACCCCCCGGCCTTGTCTACATTCCCGCCTGGCGTTGACTTCGGCGTCGGTGACGGCTGAGGCGTTCCCCGGCCGTTGGTAGGCTTTGGCCTGCCTCTCGCGTCTGCGGCGTATACCGCATCGTGTCGTAGGTGATTTATCTGATCCATTGGGCGTTCGGAATAGAATTTACGATAGCAAGCTTGGTGCCCGCCGTGACAACATACAGAGCATTGGAAGAACAGCGAGCGGACAGGTAGTCGACTGTAGAACATCGCGGATCAGAATGACACAACTCGCAAGGCAGCCAGGCTTACCATATAGCACAGGTAACGCAAGCGGACTTGCAGTTCTTACAGTACGCAAACCCTCCTTTGACCAACTCCCCGAAGGACGGGGCGCCAGCTGCAACAACCAAGGGCTTGCGGCATTTCCCACAGAAAGTATAAATGGTGGTTTCGAGCTATTTCGACAATAAGTAGTGAGCAAGAATTGATAAGCGAGGAACATACCTTCGAGTGGTTGCGTATCTCTTCTGCTTCTACGACCTTCCGTACATACGCACACGAAGAGGACAAACTTAATCTAGTCAAAAGGTCTGCCTGGATGTGAGGAGAAAGAAACAGAGAGATATGGGCTAGATCCGCACCTAAATAAGCGTCAACGAAACGGATAACGCGCTTCGGCCTGATTCCGAGTTCTTTGGGTGCAATGAGAGCCATCATGGCGCACATCTGCACGTCTCCCTAGAGCATTTATTAGCACCTTCCGGTATGTATAAAAAGGATCATACCTGATCTGCAAATGTCTCTACGGCTTGTCTAAGAGCCTCCCATGCAATATCGCGATACCTCTGTTCGTCCGCAGCAACTAAGTCAGCCCCGCGATCCGTCCACTTTTCAGGATCGTAAGGTTCCTCTATTGGCAGTATTGACTCCACATAAGACGCTGCAGTCGCCCTCTGCTCAAGCGCACCGGTATCCAACGCGATCTGCACTGCAGGACCCAACTCGCGGAACGAAACCTCTCCCGCCGTCACCGTGCGTATGCTACTATGGGAATCCTGCTTGAGGAGGGTATGAGAAAGGATCGGCGCAGCAAGCGAGGCAACAGTAGAACTTCGACTCCGGCTCTTCATTCGCGCCGACGCTCTTCTTAATCTAGGCATTGTGGTGACTCGACGCGGCGAATCCGAGCTTTCCGATTCCGTATCAGTTGATCGAGGTGATGGAGAGCCTTCTTCCGAGAAGTCCGCATCGTCTTCGTCTTCAGTCCAACGCTGTCGACTCGCAATCTGTGAAAGGGGGCTGGGGTGGACAGGGACTCTTGAGGTGCCGATGGCGGGTGAGATCAAGGGAGGTAGAGCTGGAGGCTCCTCTTCGCTAGACACGGGGCCGTCATGGAGATCGTCGCTCTCAGATTCGGAGTCAGAGTCGTCTAGAGCACCCTCCCCGACGTGTCTCAGACTGTTGCTACTAGGGCTGGACATGACGGGACCGTTGGTCGACATAGATTGTCGTCGAAGCAGAGAGCTTTGTCGCACCCCCAGGCCAGAGGAACTCCGCCTCTTGGAAAATGAGTGGTTTTTTTGCGTAATGGGAGGCAGGGCATTGGGAAGAAGATGGGGAGAGGATGCGTTTGAAGATGTTGGTGTCACTCGTCGTGAAGTTGACGCAGAGTTACTTCGCCCAACGGCAGAGGTCGAACGCTCTTTGCTAGGGGTAGAAGGCCGGTTCGGGCTGACTTTCAAAGAACCTGTCTCTGGTCTGTGGAAGCGATCTATCGGTGACGATGCAGAATGAAGACTAAGGGCCACTGGCGCGGAGGCCGACTGGCAAAGATGATGGGAGCTACTGTCGTCCTTTGACAGACCAGTTGGTCGACTTTCGTCCACCAAATCAATCAATGACAGGCCTAGCAGCATCCACGTCTGAGCAGCGACCTCTTTGTTAGCTCGGAACGCAACCTGGCCCAAATGGTCAGCGTTTACGTTGTTAAAGGTTCACTTGAAATCCTACATTAGCGTTGATATCACAGAGAACCCTTCGTTCGTGCCCATCCAGGACGTATCCTCGGGCCAAGGCGGAGAAGGCATCGACATCCTCCATTAGAGACGAATCAGCGAAAACACCTGTAGACTGCGATTTTGGAGCGTATGCTGAGTCACCGAGGGCCTTAATATGCATCCTCCGTTCTTCTGCTATCACTAATTTGTTGGGAGAACTAGCAGTTGTGTTAGCACATTCGCGGGGAAAGACGAAATCAACCAACATGTCATCGTATGGAACTTCTCGGCGAGGCTTCGCGTCGGAGACGAGGGCCAGCGCGCCAGAGGCTGCCCAAGACACTGCTACGCGAGGAATGGAGTCGAGTGGTTTCGTGCAATTACGCAGGTCCAGCTGCGCGAAAGTCCCCGACGAGTGTTGAGCCCATATCGCATGCGAGTCGCCGAACGCGATGTCTGTGACTCCGCCTTCGCTGGCCGACCCATTGACAGACCACTTCGCGATCCAGCCGCGGCGAATATCCCATATCTCGATGGGATCGCCAGCGTACTGTTTGGTCCGGATGGAGGCTCTGTCTCTGCCGTCAGGGGACGACGTTCCACTACCTACGTATCCTAGTTTATATAGGTGCTAGATAGTGCACGTACACACTCACCGGCGTCTGGAGCTGCCATGTCTGGGTTGGAACCTGACCCAAATTCGGCGTTGGAGACAACGGCGACTTCACAGGGATACGATGGCCGCCACATCACTCGACGAACGGGGAAGGAAGGATGGAGAGTGTAGGTGGGCTTATGCTGAAGATGGCTTGTCGAAGAGAGATCCCATACCTTGGAGAGAATGAAGCGGAGAGGCCACTGGGCCTTGGAGTTCTACGCACCTTTACACAGTGATCCAAACCACCACTCACGATCCAGCCCAACCCACCACCCGACATGTCAGTAGAAGAATGATTGCTGGAGGTGTTGCACCAATCGAGGGATGTCACTGCGGCGGAATGAGCTACCAAAAGACGGTCTAATTGACCACGTTGGCCCATCTTCAAGTCCCATCTTCATGAAACGTCAATAAAGTACAAACCAATTGCATCGTATTCACCTGTAGATGGACCCGTTATCCAAGCCAGCTATAGCTTGATATGGGTGCGACTCGAAAGGAGAAAATGCCAACGTTCTGACTGAGGTTGGATGGCGCACGGAGGAGGCCGGTTTAGTTAGGTCGCGAATATCCTTTAACATATGAGGCTGATTGTGCGTTCAAGAGTATGACACCTTACCCACAACTTAACAGTCCCATCAGCAGAGCCCGTGATGCAATAGTAGGAAAACCGGGAAACAGCTAGTTTATGGATCGAGCGAGTATGCTCCTTCGATCTGCGTTCTATCGCTGGTATGCGGCATTTTAGGATTTCGCTGCGGTTGTTTGAATTCCGCGCACGTACAGTATTTGCCGGAACTAGATCTGCTGGCATCCCACATGAAGAACTCGCCATTCCGGGCGCTGGTGAATATTTTGTTTCCGTACGCTAGTTCGGGAGTCCGTATCACGTTGAGCACGGGGTATACAGGCAGACAACTCACAGCCGAAACCCCATGAGACATCGGTACTCGCACTTGTTAGCCCACCGCCGTCCCAGAAGTTCCTTGAAGCTTCTATGCGGTGTCCGCCCTGCCCACCACGCCCCGAACTGGACTTGTACTCCGTTGACTGGTTGGATGGACTCAAGAGAGATACTACCCTCAAGGCTAGAGATGTGATCAGTCTGAGTGGCCATTCGGAAATGTTCTAGATGGCTAGCTTACAATCCATACCAGCCACCGCGCAGTGAGTCCCATCTTCGTTCCGCGCTATAGCTCCACCACCACTGGAAGTCACTCGAGGTAGACGTATGGTTCGAATTGGTCCTTGGTAGCCATGAGTCCTGGCGTCTGAGTAGAAGTCAACGACCGGTAGCGTTGTCGTGAGGATGCTGAGCTTTCTGCCGCGTTGGACAGAATTTGTGGTTCCAGCGCTCATCGCATCGCGTAGAGAAATATCCAGAGAGCATGACTTCGTGATTGTTGCCCTGAAGTTCCCACGCTCTAATAGCATCCAAAGCTTCAGCTTCATTGCTTACATGTGTTCGAAAGGAGTCTTAAGATACTACAACGTCTAGAATCAAGACCATGAATACGAGGACCAGCATAACTTTGAACTCGGGATGAGATCCAGTAAGTGAGCCCCTTTGACCCCTGTCTGCCACATCACATCACATGATCGTGACGCGAAGATACAGAAAGCAGGACTGAGGAAAGCCATAACGGTATCGATGCACCCTTCTGCAGAAAACCAAACCCCGGGCGCATGGTCGTCCTCTTACGCCCACAACTGGTCGGCACAAGCGACTGACGGCCCTTTACGTGTCCACGGTAGGCATTTTGTCGACGGCTTCGGCAGAGTCTGCAATGTACGAGGCGTGAACGTCTCTGGGAACTGCAAAGCGTGAGTTTCATACCACATCGACCACTGACTTTGACTGGATAACTCTACTCCAACAGGCCTGTGAATCATGACCACGATACTTTCCCTCACAAACACGACGAAGTCACCTTCGTTGGCAGACCGTTTCCACTGGAGGAAGCGCACGAGCATTTCAGTCGTTTGCGGCGGTGGGGCTTAACATTCAGTGAGCCTCCCGCCCCCACAGGGAACTTATCCTGCTAACTACCCATGTAGTCCGTTTCCTGGTGACGTGGGAGGCAGTAGAACATGCAGGCCCGTACGTGCATGTATTTCTTCGCAATGCCTCTGCTAACCTGAACCGCAGGGGTATATATGACCTGGAGTATCTTGACTACTTGGAACGACTTCTCTCACTTCTACCCCAGTATGGCATAGTCGCATACGTATCCGTGCATCAGGACGTGTGGTCTCGGTACTCCGGGGGTTCGGGCGCCCCAGCGTGGACCCTTGACGCTGTGGGTTTCGATTTGCACAAATTGGAGGAGTCGGGTGCAGCGTGGCTGCTAGGGGTGAAGGGAGGTGGACACGTTGAAGCTGAGCGTGGTCTTTGGCCATGTGGGTATCAGAAATTGGCGGCTGCTACTATGGCGTACGTTTCCACTGCCGTTCGCATTCACGATCATCTCATTTTCGAGAAAGTACTTGCTTTTGGGCAGGAGACACGTTTGTCCCCAAAGTGCGGATAAAGAACCAACATGGGGAGGAGGTTTCCGTGCAGACGTTCCTACAAGACGCGTTTCTGAACATGTACGAGGTAGTGGTGAAGAGGGTGGGCCATTTAGAGGGTGTTGCTGGCTTCCAAGTGCGCACTTCCCCGCCATTTATCTGCTCAAGGCTCACAACCTCATAGATGATGAACGAACCGCATCGCGGATACATCGAGCTTCCCTCTCTTCACGGTTTCGATTACAACACAGATCTACATTTATCTTACGTTCGTGAGTAGAGTCAGTCTACGTATGTAAGTAAATCCTTTGACCCTTCGTAGCTTCGGCATTCCAATCATTCATGCTGGGCTCTGGCTACCCTACAAGCGTAGCACACTGGACACGGTCATTCCCAATGCCAACCCGACGCACATCCCACAGCGTACTCAACCCCGCTGGCCATAAAGCGTGGCGGAAAGACGGTCCCACAGACGGTCGCTGTATTTGGGAAATGCATGGCGTCTGGGGTTACGATACCAACAAGAAGACTGGCGTCGTGCTCCGGGAAAACTACTTCACAAAGCATCCTATGAATGGCAAGAAGGTAAAGTTCCTCTTCACTCGTCATACATGACTTTGACACGATACATGGGAACAGATTGACTGGTACACGGATTATTATTTTCCGCTCCTTGATAAATGGTCCAAACGCGTGAGGGCGTTGTCTCATCCCCACAAACTGGTGTTCGCCGAGCCTATACCTAACGAGGTCCGTCGTCGTGCTTTTCTTTCCTGAGACAGGCTAACGGTTGTATCATCTAGTTTTGTACTCCGTTGTGGACCTCCGAGCACCGACCTGAGAATATGGTCTTTGCACCCCATTGGTAAATGACTTGCAGATACCTTCTTACCCCCGCTGATGCAAATACACAGGTATGACCTCAATGCATTGTTTTCAAAGGCTTTTGGTGACTTTACGGTCAACGTTCAAGGCTTGTCGAGGGTGTGTTATCATTATTCTCAGAATATTTCCAACGTCTCAGACTATTCCTCAGGGCATGTTTCCTTTGAAGGCGTTCTATTGGGGGCAGAAAGGTGCACGGGCTAACTACTTCCTCCAAATCAGAAATATCGTCGAGGCTGGATATAAAGCACTGGGGGAGACGCCTGTGCTGATGGGCGAGTGCGGCGTGCCAATGGACATGAAGTAATTTGATTGTTTTCGCGAGCGGACGGTGTACTGATATTACTCGCAATGCTCTAGCCATAAAGAAGCCTTCAAGACGGATGACTGGACGTGGCAAGGCCGTATGATGGACGCGATGATTACAGGACTTGAGCGGTCCCTCATAGGTTTCACGTAAGGCAGATTGCTCTCACTCCTGCTGGCGCTGACTTGGCTTATAGTCTGTGGAACTACAATCCTGACAACGATGACAAGCGCGGTGACGACTGGAACGGCGAAAACTTCTCCTGGTTCAGCCGTCAACGCGCCCTACCATCATCTATGCTTTCCTACGAGCAGGATTCTGCTTCGTTGGATAACGGTGGCCGCATCCTCGACTCTGTCGTCCGGCCGTACCCAGCGAAGACCTGTGGCATCCCCGTTCGTTTCGAATACGAAATGTTGACCGGGGAGTTCACATACGAATGGGTGGTCCCAAGTCAAGGGAAGGCAACGGAGGAGAGCGGCTCTCCATCGAATAAGCTCCCATCGACTTCCAGCCCCCCATTGCACGGTCACCCTCGCATCACCGCCTACGAAACGGAGGTGTTCGTCCCGTCATCAATCACCCACGGCCGGAAGATCCTTATCCAAGGTGTAGAAGCACCGAATAGCTACACATACGACGAGTCCAGACAGACCTTGTTCATCGTGACGAAGGATCAGACACCCGGTAAGAGGTATCGAATCCGTGTTTCCTTGGACCCGCCCCTCCGTCCTGCCTTTGATTTGAACGACCTTTGGACGGACTATGGCTCTCGAATAATATTTGTGCTCGTTGTTTTGCTTGGATTCTTTTTCTACCGGTTCTAGATATTAATATTAAGTTAGACTATTGGATTTCTCGAATGCGAAGCTCCTCACTTAGACCATCCGCATGTCGTACGGAATCAAATGGATGATTGGTTAAACAACATTCTCCTGTAATAGTTGGCCATCAGAACTCTATACCTCTCACTGGCAGTGCCACCTTCCCATCCATCGAATACACATTTACCTCCATCTTGTATGTCTTCATCGGTAGCCAACGGTCAGGTGACTATCTACGCGTTCTGACAGTGACAGTGACACAGTGACGCTGACCACTACCTGGGAAGGTACTCCTCCTTCCCACCTGCATCTATGAGAGACCATGACCTCCCTTCAGCTAGACACCAGCCCTTCGCCTTGGGGCAGCCCATATTGGAAAAAGCTTCCAAGTGAAGAGCTTGCTCGCTATGATCTACAGGCCCCGACAGATAAATATTTTATCGACAACCTCGAGCTACTCGTGGACAATATGGAAACGGCTCTCTATAAGGGATCGCTAAAGCTGCCCGATAGCCCAGATCTCGTCAAAGGCGTAGTCAAAACAGACTTCTTCGCCAAAGCTCTGCGGACGAGTGCTTTCATCCATGAAGCCGATATGTACGAGCTCCATCTGTCTACCCTACAAGGCCTGTCGATACCGTACTGTTACGGCCTATTCCACCATAAGGACAAGGATGATAAAGTCTCATCTTTCCTTGTACTAGAGGAGTGTGGCGATCTGATTGATGATGTGAGCAGCCTAACAAACTCGTTCAAGTATAGTTACTTCTTCGTTCTTGTCGGAGGCGCATACTGAGTCTTTGCGGGCAGGCTGAAAGCACTCGACGCGCTATATAAAATTCACTGCGCGGGGTACATCCATGGCGATTTTTCTTTAAATAATCTCACCGTCAAAGACGGCCAACCTTTCTTCATCGACCTGGAGACCGCTGAACCTCACAAATGTGAAGTGACGGAGAGGATCGTCGTTGGGGAGGAGAGGAGGGCGATTGAGTGTGATGAAATCGACCTATGCTGCATGATGCTGGAGATTTGCGCGGACTGCACGAAGTTATCTATTCCCGTCTATGACATCCAACTCACCACCGTGTCTTCTCCAGCCAAAGTCAAAGTGGAGGGTCTTTGGTCTTTCAGAGAGCGCACCTTCGGAGAGAGAACATAGATTTCTTACTCTCTCTTCTCATCCATCGTAACAGGGACACCGAGGTATTCCGCCCGCAAGGTCGAACAGCTAGTAGAGAAGATGGAAGCCGAACGGGAGTACTATCGCAATATACGATCACAACGGCGTTTCATAGAACCCCCCGAGTGACATTTTGTACCTTCTATCAACTAATCTGTATTTTCTCGTGCAACTTCACGCAAACATCGAGCTCCTGAGGGTGTTGAATGTGCTAAGGTGATGTGGTGTGCTGCTATTGCTCTTCCCTTACGTCTTACACCGATTGCATTCAGTGGATGTCAAGTCAAGGGGTTTCGACACCTTCTTGAGAATGGATCTTCGCGGCGAAAACATAGACACTTTCCTATCTCTACGCCCATCACAACACGATGCCAGCGAGCCCCGTTCATACATGCAAAACCCGAACGGGAGCACTGTCGCAGTATCTTCGTGAGAGACGCCTCATTGTGATGAATAGGCCCTCTAGCTCTTTCTCAATATCTATTCCAGTGGTATTCTTGTCAATAACGTCCCCAACTTCATACGTCGGGCTGCTACATAGACGTTTGGTGTTCGCCGAGCCACTGCCCAACGAGGTCTGCTCTACTATCTCTCTTTCCTTAGACACCGGCTGGCCGTTGTATCCCCTTGTACTCCCGGATGCTCTTTGCGTGCCATTGGCAAGTGCCCCTTCTACTGATACAAATGCCCAGGTATAACCTCAACGCATCACTTTGAAGATCTTTCGCCGACTTTACGATCAAGGTTCAAGGCCTGTTCCCGTACGATTTGCTAACCGGGGAGCTCACATATGAGTGGGTCGTTCCGAGACAAGGAAAGGCGACGGAGCAGAGCGGGGTTCCCTTGAATATACTTCCATCCACTTCCAGCCCCCATTACACAACGGAGGTGTTCGTCCCGTCATCAATCATCCGCGGCAGGAAGATCCTTTTCACGGCAGGAAAATCCTTATCCAAGGTGTAGAAGCACCGAATAGCTACACATACGACGAGTCCAGACAAACTTTGTTCATCGTCGCGAAGGATCAGACACCCGGTAAGAGGTATCGAATCCATGTTTCCTTGGACCCTCCCCTCCGTCCTGCCTTTGATTTGAATGATCTTTGGACGGACTATGGCTCTCGAATAATACTCGTGCTGGTTGTTTTGCTTGGAATCTTTCCCCACCGATTCTAAATACATTTGAGTTAGACTTCCTGCATACGAGGAACTTTGACTTATATCCATCGGTACATACCCCTGTCATGCGGAATCAAATGGACGGTTGGTCAAACAGGATCCAGGTCCGGGTAGCATATGCATAAGTCACCATAGATAATCGCTCCAAGCGAGCCTGATCCTGGTGATTCCCCGCAACACCTCAAGGCCAACGACGATGTTCCCCGCCTTGCTGAGATCGGTTGCTCGCAAATCAGCGACTCAACGCCTTTCGCGGCTGTGGTCTTCCTTCTCAGTAAACGCGTCTTCCCTGCGAATCGACGCACACAACGCTTCCTTCCCTTATGTCTGGCTTCGCGACTCCTGCCAATCCTCTGACTGCGTGCATCCTTCCACAAGTCAGAAGCTCCATCGCTCTTCGGATATCCCACTCGACATCAAGCCCACCCCTGATGGCGTGCAATTGACGCCTGACGGTGGCGTCCGGGTTCAATGGACAGACGGACACGAGTCTTTCTACGATTCGGCCTTTCTTACACGCCATTCTTCGGAAGGAAGGCTTGCGGAATTCCACAAAGACATCTCGCCCTCGTCCTGGGATGCTTCCACGATTTCGGCGATCCCTGAGCTCTTTACCGAATACGCCGCGTTGCGAACAGAAAAAGGGCACCTTGATGCGATCACTCAGTTGACGCGCTACGGACTTCTGTTCGTTCGGGGTGTTCCCCACGAAGAAACTGCGCACGAGACCTGTGAGTTGAGGGCGCTGGCGGATTTCTTTGGACCCATTCGCGAGACGTTCTATGGCGGGACTTGGGACGTCAAGAATGTAACGAACAGCAAGAACATTGCGTACACCAATCTCTTCCTTGGTTTGCATATGGATTTGCTGTGAGTTGAAGGCACATATATGTGACCGATGTCTAACTTCGGCCATTTCTAGGTACATGCAGCACCCACCCCGGTACCAGATACTACACTGCCTTCGAAACCGCGTCAAAGGCGGGGAATCTCTCTTCGTGGATGCTCTGCACACGGCCAATATCATGAGGACCAGCCATCCAGCTGCCTTTAAGACTCTGGCGTCCACCCCCGTCTCCTTTCACTACATCAACGATGGTCATCACCTTCACTACGAGCATCCCACCATCGAGCTTGGTGGTCTTCCTACTGCCTCTTTAGACGAGCGCCCTGTCAGCCACATAAATTACTCCCCGCCATTTCAAGCGCCTCTTCCCCTGCACTCAACACCACTAGAATTCTACCCCGCTTTGAAGCAATTCGCTAACCTGCTCGACGATCCACAGTACGAATACAGGTATTTGCTGAAGGAAGGCGACGCAGTGTTATTCGACAACAGAAGAGTGCTCCATGCGAGAATGTCGTTTGAAGATACCGAAGGCAAGGAAGGACAGACAAACCGATGGCTAAAGGGCTGCTATCTCGAAGCCGACGCTATGCTAGACCAGGCCCGCGTTTTACGCACTAAGCTGGGGCAGCAAAAGTAAACGCTACTTACAATGTAACATAGCCCTCCAAAGCACGAAGAAAAAGGCTCCAATAAATCATAAATAATACAAGAGTCGTATCCTAAATGCAACCCGTTCGTTTACAATTTGCTCTTCTCCGACTTCTTGACGTAGGCGATGCTGTTTCCGAGCGAGATTTTGCCAGAGGTCAAGTTCTTCACTTGGAAAGCGACCTCGGTCGTGCCGTTGGGTCCTGGGCCGACTTCCCAGATCTCGGTCTCCAGGGCGTCTCCGGGCTTGACGGGGGAGGTGAAGCGACCACCGTACAGCGTAACAGACTTCGGGTCACCGCCACCAACTGTGTTGATGATCGCGCGTACTCCGAAGCCATAGGTCGACAGACCGTGGAGGATCACGCCACCGAAGCCACCAGCCTGGCCAATTTTGGGGTCTGAATGAGAAGATACGCGATGAGCCTACAAGCGAAAGTACTATCGAAGATCAGACGAACCAATATGGAGGGGGTTGTAATCTCCACTGAGACGGAAGATGATCGCTTGTTCTGGCGTGGTTTGGTCCTTGAAAGTCCAGTCGGGCTTGCGGTCTTTCGGAATGGGCTTTTCTTGAGGAGGACCAGCAATTATCTTCTTGAAGTTCGTTCCATTCGCTTTGGCTCCCAGGTTGAAGGACGAGCTCTGTAAACATGGTTAATAACCGTCGATCGCAATGTATACAGTTAATGCACGAACATAGAGCTTGGCGTATGGTGTGCCGTTACCGTCGACCAGGGTTTGCTCCACGAGGAGGATGATACCGCTTTCTAATACGGGGTCAGCAGCGTGCAAATCAAAGTGAAGTCAGAACACACGCACTGTTTTCGGTGACCCCTGTGTACCTGCCCTTCAACTTCCAGCCCGGACCACTGACCAAAGGCAACGGCCTCAAGAGCTCGATGTGCTGCGTTCCGTGGATCTGAACAGACGACTCATTACTAACGTGCCACACAACCTAACGCGTTGTCCATACCATGCGGTTTGGATCAAGAGGAGGCAACCCAGGAAGGGGTTTCGCGCCATTCACCCTCTCAGCGAAGAGGTTGAGTTCTTGCGAGTCTCCCTTCAGGTTCAGGACGACAGGGTATGTGGGGAGCATGGAGAAGTTCTTGTCTGTGTCCAGCCGGTCAGTACAACGCCAGAAACCACCAATTTCCTCAGGGGCATACCGAGCTCTGGAGTACGGTTGAATCAGTAAGTCTAGGTTCAGAGGCGGGTCCAGGCGTACCATATACGATGCTGAATTCATCCTTCTTCGCGCCAACACCTGCGGCGTAGGTCAACAAGTCGCGCTTGTTCCAAGTAACCTGCGTCCACGGGTAAGCAAATCAACGATATATCAACCGACGCGCATCAACGTACTGGCTTATCTTCGGTGGCGTGGCCAACAACTTTTGAGAGATCGTACGACATAGTGAAGGAAATGAACAGAGGAGAGGTAGCTTCAGTGTTGGTCAATAAGTCGTATAAATGGCGGAGTCCGGCAACGTCTTTACCGGGAAGTCGTTAATCATGCACGGTCGGGGTAAGTGACCGGTGCCTTGTGGGGTACGGCCTGGTAAGGCGCCAAGCTCGTATTTGCCTCCCTCAATTGCAAATTGCGCAAACCTTGGGTATGTTGGCGTCGAACTTTACGGCTCAACTTCGATGTACAATGTGCTCTCGCTGTAGTGCTCAGGCACTCACACGATAAATATAAGATGTGTGATAGAATTCTCATTCCGCGGAGTTAAATAAATGATAGGATAACGCTCAGACAACATATGCAAAGGAACGGCAGAAATAAAGCATGATACATCCACGAGAAACGAGCGGAATCGCCAGAGCTTAGGGCTCAGCGAAGATCAAGGCCTTAGCCTTTTCTGACCTAGGTTCAATAGAGCATTTGAAGGGAACCGGGTGACTAATGGGCGGTCGTAAATCAGAAAAGGAGGAGCGGGAAGTATAGGCCTGAGCTGGCTTACCTGATGGTACCTGTTGTTTGGTCGACTACGGGTGTAATAACTTTGCCGTCTTCAACGACTTTGCTGATTTTGAGCGTGGCTAGTGTCATAGCGGTGGCGATGAAGACAGAGGCATCAGCCAAGACGCGACCTGGATGGGGTCGTTAGATTATGGAAAGCAAAAAGTAAGAGTAAACTTATGCTACTCACCAGGACAAATCCGTCGTCCGAAGCCAAAGCAAGCATCACGAGGGTCGCGCTCTGGAGCATCGCCCAAGAAGCGCTCCGGCCTGAATTCCGATGGGTTCGAGTATACCGTAGGATCGTGCATCATTTTCCTGTTTAGTGGGTACGCCATGAGGTAGCGAAGCGGAGATTACGGTGGGCGGATATTTACCAGATGTTTGTGATGAAGAGTGTGCCTTTCGGGATGAAGTAACCTTTGTAGAATTGATCTTCGGTTGTTCGGTGGGGGACGGCTGGAAAACGGTATAAGCGAATGAATAAAGCAGCAAGCAAAAACGGAGACTTACATGTAGGAGCAACGGAATGCCATCGAAGAGCCTCCATGGCGACGGCGTTCATGTATGGGAGGTTGGGTCTGTCTTGGAAGGTGGGCAGTCTGTTGGGACCGACCACGGCATCAAGCTCGGCCTGAGCCTTCTTCTGTACCTCGGGGTACAGGGTCATCGCCAGGAAGAACGCGTAATTTGAGGCAACAGTCTACCAGACGGAAATTATTTAGTACATGAAATGTTCAGATGGTGGCGAGCAGAAGTCTCACCGTATCGGCTCCACCTACGAGGAACGTTAAAAATATACACCAAACACAATCATTCATATATACATACCTGTGTATAGAGATGCTGCAGACCATTTGATGTCATTCTCCTCCTCGGGGGAGACGGGTTCTTCCAGAAGCGCCGACACAAATGACTTCTCTGCCGTACCAGAAGCCTGATACATCATCAAAACAACGATCGAGAAAAGACGCCGAAATGAACATACCATCTGCTCTTTAACAAACCGGAATGGATAGCTGGCCGTCTCATCCAAGGTCTTAGCCCATTCTTTGGCTGTTTGCTTGAATCCGGCGCCGGGGAACCAATCCGGCAGAGATGCAACTAAAAAGACTAGTTCAGCCACAAACAAATGAGACTTTGGGGATAGGTGGCGTACGAGGTGGGACGAGGTTCACCAAGAAACCGCCCGGTGCCGTAGAGTATGAGAATTGTTCTGTGGCTTCGTCGGCCAATGTGACAAAGGGATCCGTGCCCTCCGCCACAGTATAACCGTGCGATATTTGCAAGATGATAGCACCAGCCATTCTAGAAAGAACGTAAGCAACAAGAACGAATTGTGATATAGTCCGGTAAGGCATACTTGCGAACATGAGCGCCTAAGTCCTCTGGACTCTTCAAGAGTCTACGCAAGAATTTCTGCGTCTCATGCTCTTCCGCAGGCTCAAATTGCTTCATCATCGCTGGTGTACCAATGACCTGGTGGAACTTCTTGCGGAAAGAGCGGAACCGGGCGCCGTACGGAATAAGTACAAGAGTGTTCTTCCACCCAACAAGTTCGCCACCCATAGGGATGACAGGTCGGTCAGAGTTGATCGCACTGCGTTTGTCCAATAGCTCTGCCGCGACATCGATGTTGTTCAGAACAATGAATGGCTGTCCGAAAATCGTGATAGTGACAAGATCCCCTGTATCGTCAATGATAGTAAGGGCCGAACAAGCCAGACGTGTGCGTAATAAAGATCGACGTACCCCACATCTCGCCCCACTTCGCGAAGGTCAGCCACTCCTTCTCTTTGGGCATGTCCAAGACGTTCCCAAGCAGGGGAAGGCCCTTCGGACCAGGAGGTAGGGGACCCAAACTCTTCCTTGTTGCAATCTTATAGATGCAGAAGAGGCCAACGCCGGCCAAAGCAGCGTCCAAGGTCGCGATGGGGGTCAACATGGTGCAAACGAAGAAAAGGTGAAAAGTTGAAGGACCAATACCATGGCCTCTAATACGGTATATGTAGCTCCCAGCAACAGATTATGTCAGGGTGCGCACACTCCCGGTCAGGCCCCAAAGGCCCAATTTCTGTGCTACTCCACTGAGATTAGTTCTTTTCTTGGCTGAGAATATGCCCGTAGAACCGCGGGTTTGACATACTGCCAGATTTGCCCATGTTCTAGGACTAAAAATGTTTTGTCGGCCAAGACGGCAGATGAACGGCCTGGTACACTTTCACGCTGATGGATTGGCGAACTTCTATCCAAGATTTCTCTTTTGGGAAAAGTCGATCAGATGATTATGTAACCACCAGGGCTCAGTGTCGCCTACGTTGACCCACTGTCCCTTGACCTTGAAGTTACAGCCGCAGCTGCCGCACTGGTGCGTGGACTAGTTTTGGAGGTAAAATCTGGTCTTTGCATACTCATCGTACTTCCTGGTAATTTCTTTGCTCTGATTGAACAGAATCTGATTTCAAGAAAAATTGCTAGCACAGGGTACGATATACGTGGTGCACTATGTTGTATCAGAAACCTTGAGAAACCCGACCCTTTACACGACTTGGAAACACGCTGCCATAAGAGAGCAACCCTGCTATCGGTTGATCTGTTTTCGAAACTATCTCCTCATGGTACCGCCAACGGCATCGTCTCGGAAATACTTGTGGCCTCGCGCAATGATCGAGACCATTTCAAGCTCGATATTGAGGAACGCATAATCTGCATAAGGCAGATACCACATTAAACCGATCTACTGAGCCGACAAACAATGCGCCACTCCGAACACGCCTTTTCTTGACGGCCTCTAGGGCGGCCGTCAGATGAGGCGGGATTCCAAGTTCCAACCCTGTGCAAGGTGTGGGGCCTTCCCAACCTCGCCACCACGCACATTTGACCCTGTAGATTTCTTCTTCGTCGATCTCGTCACATTCCTCTGCTGTAATGCTAGGGATACAACTGGGGTACCGATCTCTACAATAGGATGACGATTCGTAATTCCTGTTCCCCAAGTGACCCTTGGATGCATTTCCCAGCGTGACATTTAACCGTGAAAAAATCTCCACAGCGAAAGTCTATAAACCAGCTAGCCTTCAAGGTTGCAACGCCGCTCTCTTTTCACCCCCTCGAAGCCCTACTCAACTTCAAGATGTCAGCCATTGCAATTGACAACACGTAAGTCCCCAGTCCTAGCCCCCCACAGTCTCCAATCATTCATCCTAATGCTTCCCTATCAGAATGGGAGCTGCCTTAATTGGCTGCATCCTCGCTGCAGCGTACGTATTAGTTGTGCTTATCAGGCTGCTGATACTGGACTTATGACATAACTCTAGTTTATACGGTGGTACGTCATTTGAGATGACAATGATAGTCCTGGTACTCACAATATCTGCAGTCTCAACCGTCCAAACCTTCTTCTACTTCACTCATTACTCGCGGGTACGCTTGTTATTTCAGATCTCAGACCTCCAAGTAGTGTCGCTAACCTCACGAACTTGCAGGATCCTTGGTACACGCAGCAAATTGTTCGTCTCATTCAAGTGGACACAATCGTGTTGTAGTATAATTGACGTGCCTCTAGGTCCTTGCCGTATGGGTGTTTGATACCCTCCATCAAGCCCTGATCACACACACGGGTAATACAGCATTCTCATTGAGGAACATGGTTAGCTGACGATGTTCAATATTCAGTGTATCATTATGTGATATCAAACTACTTCAATCCTACGGCCCTGGGGAATATGATCTGGCAAGTCTCCTCTCTGTCTCTAAGTGGTCGCTAGTAGCACGTACTGACTAGACTGCTCGTAGGAGTATCCTGGTATGTTGCCAGTTGGTTTTAGTTTCATTGACCCATGTATTGATGAATTCTCGCAGCTCGAAGTATTGGTCAACGTAAGTGCTCATCCTCCGATATTATCTACTTGGCTAATCTACGCGTCACGTAGGGTTTCATTGGACTTATCGTGCAAAGGTGATTCATTCACAGTTACATATCGCATATCGGAAGAGACCTAACCTCTTCCCAGCTATCTGATGCACCGCATCTGGCGCTGTGAGTGAAGTTTGTTGTGTTCGCGCCGCCTGGGCTTGACCTTTTGTCGTTCTCAGTGAGTGGAAAGAAGATTTGGCCGCTCATTCTCATCGTGGGTACCCATCTGTCTCCAAATGAACTGTTGTTGACCCGTTGCTTCATATTTTCAGGGGCCCTTCATCGTTGGAGAATTCAGTAAGTTGTCCACCCAACCGTGTTATCCGCGTGACAGCTCACCGACGCCATCATTACGATAGTGTGCTCCCTAGGTACGAGAACCGTGTTACATCCCCAATTGCTTCAGAACAATCTCACTGACTTTATGGCGGCCAGTCTTCACCATCCTGTCGTAAGCATCTCAATTTCATTGGCCCTCGGTGCCACGTCTGATCTTTGCCCCCTAGTCTCCAAATGACAACGTTCGCCGAGTTGACCTCGCTCAAGGTTTGTCTCCATGTTGGCGTTCGTCACTGAAACCTCACAGCTCCTTAGGGACTCTCGATGTCCGTCAACGTTCTCGCGGCGGCCGGTGACCTCCTGATCTCGATATGCTTGGTCCTCATGCTCCACAAACGTCGAACTGGCTTCAAAAAGTGAGTTGCTGTATAGTTCACTCTTTCACTGGAATGCAATACTAATAATACCTGCATTATAGATCCAATACTATCATTAGTCGATTGGTAGGAAATCCTACTGATCCGGCGGTATTTTTGTTGATGTTTTCTTTCTGCGCATAGATCATCTTCACTATTAACACCGGACTTCTCACGACGATGTGCGCCATCGCCTCCCTCATCTCGGTGAGTTCCCTGCATACTTGCAATTTTCAAGGGGCATACGATCTGAATTTTATTCGTTCTCCAGATATTGGTGTGGGACACCACACTCATCTACGTCTCGTTCTTCTTCTGCATCGGCAGATGTAAGTCCCCTCCCGCCTTGCGCGTTCCATTGTCGGGTATACTAAGCGGTCGTTTAGTCTACGCCAACACCCTTTTGGCGACGCTGAACGCAAGATCCATCATCCGCAGCGTTGGCGCAGACTCGGACACAAATAGTGTGCCCCTGTCGGGTCGTCATGCATCGAGCACGCTCAACAAGGTACGGGTAACCTATTTCTTGGAGGTCGCCGCGTTCCTAAATGATCCTTTCTAGGTTGGGGGGCCCAAGCCGACAAACATCTCCATCCAGATCGACACTGCGCACGAATACATGCGGGATGATGATAGCACTGTAAGTGGCAAGATTGTCTCATCTTCTCTCGCGGTTCCTTATGCAGGCTAGACGATGAAGACCAAGTTACCCTCTGCTGAGGCTATGTAGGCACATCGTTGCGCTCGTCCACATCCTCCATTCTTTCATCTAGACCATCGTTTATAGACCATCGCTTTCGGGGCTGTCGCCCCTTGTTATCACATTGCTACACCTATAAGTTAAAAAACAGCTCACACCTGGCTTTATCTATCTTCTGTCTGCATTTATAAAGTACATAAAAAGCTAGCGCCCTAACACGGGTGCGGCTAGGAGCGCTATGGAACCACCACACTCTGCATGGGTTTCTGAAATTGACATTGATGTATGAGTATTACGATCTTCTTCCAATGATGATACTTTCTTCAATCTTGATCCGTTGCAGTCTATTAAGCGAGGCCGTGGCCGAATATATTTGATGATACCGCGTCGAACGGCAGACAAAGTCGTCCGCTGGTCTGGAATCGCCCCACCATGGCGACCAGGTGAACGGGCTTCGGGTGGACCGACATCGTTACGAAGCTTGGTTGAAGCGAGGCGAATGAATTCGGATTGGTAGTAAAATTCGGGGTGATGGTCACTGGAGGTTAAGGTTGCAGAGCATGGAAGACCGATCTTGATCGTCGCAGTGGATGATCTGCGCTGAGGCGGCGGTGGCGGCGGACGTCGAACTGGCAGAGGGGATGCAGGAAAGAAGTTACTCGTCCAATCGCTACCAAATGGGGCGTCATAGTTAGTACGAAGAGCAGAATGCAGGACATACAATCCGCGGAAGAATGGATGAGACTTCATGCCGTGAATGTCAGGACGTTCGCTAGGTACCTTGCTGAGCACCTATCGAAGTAAATCAGACACAGCGAATACTTCTCGGCTGTTCATTGGACATACTCACCCCCGAGATGAAGTCCGCGGCGGCGGGCTGTTCACACTCTCCTTCGTGAAACACCAGAGGCTCGTGGACAATTCGTGACGCCAGCACCTGTAAATCGAGGTTGTACCACGGCAGCTAAAATTGCGTCGATATCAGTCACATTACTCTCCGATGCATTCTTAGATCTAGTAGAGCTCACTCGACCCGTCATCATCTCAAAGGCCGTTATGCCCATGGACCAGTAGTCGACCTCAAACCCATACTTGTACCCACAAACTCGCTCTGGCGCAGAATACGCGGGGCTTCCACAAAAAGTCCGAGTCACGCAGCAATCGTCCGCCGTTGCCCGTTGATCTTCCGACAGCCAATAGGGCCTGATATCAAACGATTCGGAACCGTTTGAGTCGAAAACCCTGGCCAAGCCAAAATCACCGATGACCAGATGCCAGCGGTCATCAATATACACGTTGGCGGGTTTCAGATCGCGGTGGATGATTCCTTTCTTATGGAGTGCTTCTAGTCCCCAAACCTACTCATCAGTCACGAATGGAATCAAATGGGAAAGGGATATTATAAGACGTACGATGTCGGCTAGCCACGGTTTCAGCAGTGGCAATGGAACCCTGCTGCAATCATCTAGAAATGCTTCCAAGTCGCCGTTGGCGTAAAGGCTCTGTGAATTTGTGAAATCATATTTGAACAAACGGAGACGGTAAATATGGTATTCCGCACCGTAACGATGTAGAAATTTCTAGCGTCGTGGAAGCTCGCTTCCATCTGCAGGACCCTAGGGAGGCCGATGAGACGTTTCAGCGCCGCCTGTTCGTTCAGCACAGCTTGGAGGACACTCGGCTCCATATCCTTCTTCGATATGATCTTTACCGCTACATTGCTCCCATGAACGCGTCCAAGTCGAGCCGCGTACACTGAACCACTTGCACCATGCCCCAGGGATTGTACCAGGTCCAGCACCGTGAACTGCCAAGATCGGGAGAGGCCCACTTCGTGGAGCCGAAGTGGAAGTGGTCCCAGAGGTACGGTTTCTGATGGCTCTACCGGGTCTGAGTCGTGCCTGAGGCCATCGGGCGCACACGCATCCTCCCGCCAGGGCCCTCTAGTCTGCGGAGGTTTGTCAAAACAAACTCTAAAACTGAATAGCCTACGAGCACTTACGGGGCGCGCCCTTGGGAAAGAAACGGGGCGAGGTGCCTTGCGAAAAGATATTAGTATGAGTACGTTGGGGTCGGGGAGTTTGGGAACCGTACCTCATGCCATGCGGCCACCGCTCTCAGCTTGTTTATGGAATTCTTCAGACGCAGGACACGCAGCGGGCCTGGGCTGGGCTGATCCTTGGACATTCCGGTATGCAGGCGGGCTCAATGCGACATCGAAGCCGAGCGAGGCAGCATCGTTGAAGGCGCATCTGGCTTTTATGAAGGACGCGATGGTGCATGTTCGTCATTCGGGCTGGAATTCGGACACACGTTCAAGTCGGAATCCGAGGTGCCCTGCTCGCGCGATCAAAAGCTTACTCTACGGCTTTGCACGCCAACACCGATGGTTCCGATCGAATCTTGCGGAGACAGACGCTGAGCAAAGGATAAATTTTGAGTACGGCTCCAGGCGCTCGAGGTCAGCCTCTCCCGAACACTGATACTGATGCTGAAACGACATTGCAAGGAAATCTATACAAATGATATTAGCTCACTTCCTCTCGTCCTCCACAATCATCCTGAAAACATTTTCTTGTACGCTGCCTTCTCCTTATCCCGCTTCTCCTTCTTCCGTTGCCTAACCTTGGCCAGTTCATTCGCAATAGCCTGGTCATCCGGCACAACCTTGTTCGCTTCTACTAGGTCATTTTCAGCCAACTCGTCTTCCTTCCGTATGCTCCGCGCGAGCGCACGGCGGTATAAGGCTTTGGCTAGTGCGTGCACAAGCGTGATCAGCTTCCGCACATAGGTGATGCAAGCGCGATGGCACGCGTACCTTTGTCTGAGTCACTCAATTTCAGTTCGTCTAAAGCCCGGGATGTGTTAGTGATGGCGACATCAGCATTGTAAGTCGAGGCCGGTTGAAGGCGAACAGCGGCTAGTGCAGAGTTCAGAAGCAAGGGTGCGAGCAGCGCGTTAAAAGCTTCTTGGCGTTCTGCCGGTGTAGAATCCACTATGCTAATGTGGTGGTCGATGTATCGGATAGACTCTATAAGCTATGGGTTAGTGCAGTTCAAGGTCGCGTAAAGCAGAAAATTACTTTGGTACTTGCTAAGGGCTTCGTTGGTGTTGCCGGACTTGAACAACGCGTTGCCCAGCTCCCTGACCTTTTTGGCGATGTCCAGGACGAGGTCTGCATTGCTTAGATCGTGGTCATCGTCGGCGGGGAAGTCTTCGTATGGATCACCATCAGTCGACGTCTCCGCTGCTAGAGAAGGATCGTCCGGGGAGAGGACACCACACGCTGTGATGACGACAGGCGCTATTGGCGCGTCTCCCTGCCCCGTCGGGTTGTTCTCGATCTGTCGGACTACACGATACCACGTTAGAACCATTGCAAATTTTACATGGGTTGCCCAAACCTTACCGATCGATTTCCCCTTGATCACCTCGCCGAAGACGACATGTTTGCCATCTAGATGCGGTGTCTGGCTGACGGTAATGAAGAACTGAGACCCGTTGGTATTGGGTCCTGCATTGGCCTGAATGCGTAATCAATGCCCGCTCGATGCTTGACAAGTGCACCGAACGCACCATGGACAACAAGAAGGGCTTCGTGTGGTTCACGACGAATGCTTCGTCCTCAAACTTCTCTCCGTAGATCGATCCGCCACCAGTGCCTATTGGGCATCACGCATCAGCTGGAAGCCGTGCATCTTCAAGATCGCTACATACCATTTCCAGCGGTGAAATCACCTCCCTGGCACATAAAGCTACACACCCCATCAGTCAGAATCGCGCCCGACTAAGGTAGAACCATGACACACACCCTTTGATGACACGGTGGAACGCAGAGCCCTGGAAAGACAGCGGTTTGCCCGACTGTCCAATCCCCTTCTCGCCAGTGCATAGCGCGCGGAAATTCTCTGCAGTCTTCGGTACAAGATCACTGTACAAAGAGAACACGACTCTCCCAACCGGCCTACCACCGATGGAGATGTCGAAGAAAGTAATCGGCCGCTGAGAGGTCGACGCTTCGGCTTCAGACATTATGGATGTTGAGCTTGAACCTAGATCACACGCTGGTCGTTGTCGTCTGTCGCTGTTTGCTGCAGCGATGCGCCGCAATTTAAGATGGCTTCGAAGGCGCCGCGAAACGTCTGGAAATCACTAGAATTGTCGCCGGAACATTTGATGGCTTCATCGTGATTAGCGATGATCTCTATACAGCTCAGGGGCCACATCACATGGGTTCAAGATACAGACAACGGGCGAACAGCTCTTCATTGACAATGCGATATAAGGTGTACAATTTAGTGCTACAATGTACTTTGCGTACGGCTATTGCGATTAATGCGATGATGATGTGTTTAATGCTTGTTTCAAACGGACTGTAGAAGTCGTCAAATGAGATCAACAAGCTCGAAGAGAAGCAACGCACTGGAGAGATGGGAGAGGCGTAGCCCTTGGGTGGCGACGAGGCAACAGCAGCAGAAGTGCGCGCGATGGCAGCAAGATCAATGCCTTTTCGTAATCGTGTAAGTTATGGATGTGTGGCGTCGAAGAGGTGAGACGGACCTTCAGCCTTCAGAGCACCCTTCCTGAACTCTTTGGCCTGCTGAAGCTCTTGCTCAGATGGACCGCTCAGGCTTCGAACCGCAGCTGGTTTCTTGGCTGTGGCGACTAACGATCAGTGGCCACACTTGGTGGGACAGGGGCAGGAACTTACCCTCAGCTTTAGGAAGATCGTCACCGAGTTCTTGCTCTTCATCGGCGAGGGCAGCGTCCTCGAGCTCGCGCTCGTCAGCGTATGAGCCCCAGTTGTGGGTTCCGGCTCCGTTCTTAGGCATGGACTTGTTCAGACCAGACTTGGACTCGGAGCGGTCCCTGATCACGGCACGAGGGTTCGTTGCGCGTTCAGTACGGGTCATGGTGGGCGATGAGGTGAGAGATACGGTATCGATGTGGTTGTTTTCAAAGAAGTTGTGGGGTAAATTGGATGGATTACCACTGCTGCGTCGCTCCCTTTATAAGGCCATGGGGTCCGAACCTTAAGCATAGCCCCACGCCTCGCGTGACCTTTCAATTAGATCGAATCTAGAGCATTCCAGTTGCTGCGTCCGTCGACTCTCGTCCCGCCGATGTTCTCGATTTGTGTTCGTTTCTGTGGTCCCCTGTGTGTCCAACCTACTAGGCAACCAGGCGCGTCGGGCGTCGGGCAACGATCTGCGATGCCCAAATATGGATCTGGGGAGTCGTGGAAAAGGATTGGATAATCGAATGCGGGGTATGGTGGGAATCTACGATCATTACAGCGCCTCCTAGCGCCCGGTCCGCGCTCACTGGCAGACCGCGCACAGCGTAGCATGTCCGAGATTCTGAACGAAGTCAGGGCGCTGCTTCTCCCCGCGGACGATGCACAAGTTGCTCTAGAAGTTCTCGTTGCTGATGAAGAGAAGTCTAACAATCCAGGAAGTAGCGATCAACCACACCTTCTTGCAGTTATATCGCATATCAGCAGTGGGTCTTCTCAGGCCGGAGGACACGAGGAGGGCAGGTGACATTAGTTCTATCTACTGCAGACGTACGGTTGAATTTCTTTCCCTAGCGTTTTCTTGCTCAGACGGTCGCCTTCGGAACGATTTGAGATCCAGCGTGTCTTCCCTATATTCCGCGATTTATCCCTCAATCTCGCTCAGAGCAGGCGTGCAACCCTCGACCTCAGCGCGGCTGCAAAGCCTGTTTCAAATCAGCCGAGAACAGGTGTGTAGGTGTGCTCATCTATACGTATAGATAGACCAACTGCTTGGTCAGGGTTTGTACTCACATTGCAGCCGGGCTCTCAAATTCCACCCCTTGTGCTCACTGCCTTCGACACCCACAACCTGCGACCTCTATTATCTGAATGCAAACGTTTGCAGGAATTAGCTTGTAAGCAAGGGTAATATGTTGCAGCTAACCCGGATAGCACTCATGCCCTATCGCTTGGTCAGTGACGCATTCCACGGACCAGGGTGCTGCATACCCATGGCTTCTGCCGTATACACTCCGTAAAAATACCCAACCGATCAGTGCGTGTCGATCTCCTCGTATGCAATTGATAGATACTGACCACCTTCAAGTGTCCCACACGCCAATAGATTTACGTATCCTCAACAAACCCTTACACGAGCGGCTATCTCCTGCAAGTGCAGGTCTCCCCGGCGATGATGCAGCTGATATAACGCTTATTCGCGACCACTGGGTACGCCAACAAGCGCGAAATGCATGTCACAAGGGGACCCACCAGTTGACGTGAGTGCATGTCGCCATTGGTGCGGCAGTGATGTAATGATCACCTGAACAGATTGCGCGTTGGGACCTTCAATGTCAACGGTAAACCCCCTTCGGAAGACCTTGCTGCGTGGATTCGTGGCACAGAATCCTTTGCTTCGAAACTACCCCCGCTTGAAAACCTATCTCCGCTCTCAATAGGCCTTTCAGAGCGTCCGCATTCCGACCTCCAAAGAGCTTTGTCGTCCAATGCATCCAGCCTTGACCGGGACCCCGACATATTTGTCTTTGGTTTCCAAGAACTAGATCTTTCGACAGAAGCGCTATTGTATTCCACTAGTACGATCAAAGAGGATTCTTGGACTGCTGCTATTTTCGCTTCGCTTGGAAACAAAGCACCGCAGTACACAAAGGTCACCATTCTTCTTGCAGCGCATGTGACGTCATTTGAATGGATTCTACACGCGTTATTAGCTTGCTTCAAAGCAATTAGTTGGCATGTTAATTGTTATCGTTGTCAAAGCGGATCTGAAGCCCTGTTTCTCGGATGTTCGGCTATCGGCGACGGGAGCAGGCATCATGGGTGTAATGGTTCTCACACATCCTCTTTGTCCTCTTTCAAAGTCAAACTGAATAGGGCAATTGACATAGGGCAACAAAGGAGGCACCGCCGTTCGCCTCGCGTTCACTCCGCCGGCACAAGACAAGGGATCGTCTGGGTTTAGACCCACGATACTGACCTTTGTCAATACTCACCTTGCGGCCTTTGACGAAATGGTGGACAAACGAAACATGGACTTCCACGACCTATCCAAGCGTCTAGGGTTCTCCTCCTATACCCCTGTGGAGGCCGTCAACCCTCCCCAGACGAGTATTTATGAAAGCGATGTCTTAATATGGATGGTAAGTGCGACGTCGCTTTCGGGAATAGCCACTTCCTCACCTGTCTTGGTCTGCAGGGAGGTAAGGGCATCAATACGCTCGGCGTCCGGCTTCGCTTCAATTCCCATGTCTGTAGACTTGAACTATCGGATAGACCTACCGGACGGAGAAGTTCGGTCCATATTGACGACTTGGCCTGAAGACACGAGATATAGAACGTTACTGAGATACGATCAGGTCACATCACTTATTCTAATCCTCAAGTTGAGGCTCGCTAATACTAGGCATTGATTCAGCTTAGAAATGCCATCGCTGGGCGAAGGGCCTTCGAATTGTTCAAAGAATTTGCAATTAACCATCATCCGTAAATGCATCAACTCGCCATAATCGATCTTCCTCGGACTTATTATGCAGATCATACCGGTATGGCTCAGGCATGACAGATGAGCTCGGCTACGACCTGAAGTCAGTTGAAATGTGAATGGCTTTGTTCGATCTCGAATGCTGATCTCGTATAGACGAAGGCCGGCCTGGACAGATCGTATCTTGCATCTCGCCTCCCCTTCTGTGCATGTCAAGCAACTCAACTACCAAGTTCATCCGACAGTCACCTTATCAGACCACCGGCCTGTGTCGGCGGAATTCATAGTACCCGTGAGTCATTCTCCAATCCAGTATGCGACCTTCAGCAAGAACTCCTCGTAGATTGACGTACTACCTGAGAGCGAGTATCATGAGTCCGTACGGCGTTTGCTTCGCCAAGTTGCCCCTACTTCACCGCAAGAGGAATTGAGGCCTATTATCTCCGTCGAAGACACATCCATCCATTTTGGCCAAATACGGTAAGTCCATTACCATAAACGTGGTGCTAATGCCTAATCGCGCCAGTTACAAGCAATTGGCGTCCCGGACCATTCGCGTCAAAAACACGGGCAAGGTACGTGTAAGGCATGTTCATGGATGTGGTGATTATAACGAAATCCAGGTGCCATGCTGCTGGCGATTCATCCCAATTACGCCAAATGAAGCCATCAGTGAGCACTGCATTCGACTGCCGAAGCTGTTTATAACTTCATTATTGTATGCACCTGTGTAGGTCCTGAGTGGTTGCGGATCCTCCCATTGAACGTGGGGCTTAATCACCGCTCTGCTGCGTGCTGCTCCCACTAACTGTGCTTGAAGGGTCTCCTTCTGCCTTCTGAAGTCGCCTCCATAAATTTGGAGATTAACATTGAGACCAAGGAGGCTGCGACTCTCAATCTGGGGCCAAAGGTTCTTGGTGCAGCATTGATCCTGCATACTGCGTTTGGAAAGGATCATTTCATATCCGTTGGAGCAGAATATCGTGAGTGTGCTAATACCGGATATCTTATACAACCAATTAACTCAAGGTTAGAATACTCATGCTTTGCCAACAACTTGACCCGTCTAACGCACTTGCCTGGTCCGGTGCGCTCCCTCAAGTCCCAAAATGACCTTCTACCCGAAAATCGCGGCGTGAATGCGCCCAGAGAAATAATGCGCCTTGTGGATTGGCTAATGAAAAGTGCCGACATCGTACGCATTTTCTGAGTTGCGGACACGCTTTGAAGAAGTCTTATTCCTCATCTAGAGTAAACTTCTAGACTCGTCCTCTGATCCACAGGTTGTGGCGCAACTGCGAGAGGTTAGAAATGTCGGACATGCAATCAACCATTGCTGAATCCGATGTATAGCATCTGGATACTGGTACCGACTTTCCGCATCCTGTTGGAGATGTAGATCCAGCAATATCGCGAGCATTCTGGGACACCCTATGGGAGTTGATTATGTCCCTCACAGAGCCGATCGTGCCGTTCCCTCTGCAAGCTCGATGCACGCAAATGACAAGTCGTGACGAGGCGTTCGAGGTACTTCAGCAATTAGCTTTATCCGCCGGGAGTTAAACTGAACGCGTTGCTCTCAGTTTCTCAGCGAGTTAACCCCCGCGGCGGTCAACGTGTGGATCTCCGTTACTGCGTTCTTGCAATTTTTGTGCCAAGCTGACTCGTCTGATACTGCCCGTCGTGTTGGTGCGTTACAGTCCTGAATACAATATTACTGATACAAATGATGAACGAAACATTCCTAGCTACTATGTGCTTCCCTGCTTTACTCCCAGATGATCCAAATCCGCAATCGACACCGATTTCGCCGTTGGCGAAAGTAAACTTCATACTGTACTTTATAACTTAGCGGGTCTTAATATACGCTATGTGTGTAGCCGGGCGATTATAGAGGTTTCAAGTTGGGTATCGATCGTTAAACCTTTTGCGTGCCTTTGCGGTGTACCACCAGGAAGCGTGCTATGATCATCAGGAGTTGCCCAATGGTCATGACCACCTACAGAGGTAAAGACTAAGGACTGTGCACCCCGGGAATGATGTAAACGACTTACGCCTCCGAAGACAACAGGGCGCCACCAGATATAATCACTTGTCAGCAGAGCACCTGCAATAGGACTCCCTGCACACCAAGCGATATGTTTGTGGATCTCGATCTCGATCAATCGGCTAGCTCACCTACAAGGCCACCAAATCCTGCGCAAGTCGTGTAAGACACCGCAAAGGTTAGAAATAAGAGCCAATTACCCATTAGTGTGAAACAAAGGCCCATCCGGGCACCGATTTCGTTGAAGTCGCGAGCAAGGGATGCTAAACATGACGGGGCATGCAGGTGAGCGCGTGTACATCGTCTAGTGGCAACTCTAAGACGCACCAAGCAAAGGAGGCATCAACGTGACCACTGCAGCGATCGCAAATTAATCAAGCAGGCGTTTCAGAAGCACATAGATTGACGTGGTACTTACCTGATCCAGAGAACAGTCCGAAGAAAATGGCGAAACAGACTACACCGGCGACTGTCTTGACGACCATGAAGCAGAACATCAAGGCAATTATCCCGAAGGTGTTGACGACCATGAGGTTAATGACACCAAAGCGCTGGACGAAGAACCCCGGGATGAGACGACCCACGACGCTCGCTCCATTCATGATTGATATCTGCCATGCATGGTTGGCTACCGCGCACACAGAACTGATCAGCCACTCACCGAGTAGAAGGCGAATGTACGGTTCATTCCGCCCTTGACTACTTTCAATTGGAGGAAGAAAATGGGAATGAACATGGCCGTCATGCACAAGAACCCTCTACGACACGTGAGTGGTATAGATATAGAGACAGTGGAGTTGTGAGAAACTCACGAGAACACGACGAAGACATAAGGGATATCTCGAATGAATGCTTTGACATGGATGCTTGCCGCTTTCTTCGGAGGCAATCGAGGCTTCATGAGCACATTCGCCAAGAGGAGGAGTCCGAGGTTCATGCCAGCACTGGCGCGAACACCATTGTGGAAGCCAAATGAACCGTGAAACAGTCTGTTGAGCATGATCGGGTGGATAACGGCCCCTGCTGATGCCTGAAGGGGTTCTCAGTAAAACATGGAATTGATAAATTGGGACCTCATACTCACCCCAGCAGAGACTATCCCCATCGTCAAAGCGCGTTTACGGTGGAAATAATGGGATGGAATGCCTAGACCTGTTGGATGTGAGATATCTCCCTGAATAGAAGCCTAGAAGTACATACTGGGGATATACATAACACCGCACCCCACTCCTCCAAGGAGACCATGGGTAAGAAAGACCTAATTATATTCAGATGCGAGTGGTTAGTACTACCGAAGCGCTGCATTCGTTGCGTTATACCTGATAATACTGGTCCTGATGCGATAGCGACAACATGAAGACTGGGTTGTTTTAGTATGGGCTTTAAGCGGATTCGATATGACATACAGGCAAACCCATGCAATATAGTGCCTCCGAGCACTAAGTGATGGCTAGACAAGCATTGGGGATTAGGGATGCTGGCATCGTGGAAACGGGCAATACTTACAAATACCCAGCATCAAAGGCTCTACCCGTGAATAGCCCCATTGACATGATCAACATAACCTGAATGCTGCCGATCCATCTGGGCACGGTGAATAAGTACAAGGTGGGTCGAAGGCACGGAAAGGCTTACCCTATCTCACTTGATGAATATGCAGTCAGATACTCCCGTACATAGAAGTCTACATCACGTTAGGAATACTTCCGGAGTAGAGACTAATCCATATCTAACTATTATAGCTATCAGTTACTTCGTTAGGACTAGTGGACGGTAGCCACATACCCTTGATACACTCCGAAAGAGCTGATGTACCTGCAAGACGGTTCATCTCTTGTGGAATACTTCCAAGATAGGGCTTACCCGAACGTGCAGAATTGCACGAGGATACTGTGTGCGTAGATAGATTCAGCGCCATCGTGGAAAGATCACGAATGGTACTTACGCGCCCAATACGGACAACCAAGCTTGGAGTCCGCCTTCAGGAAATTCTTGATGAGATGACGGAAGAACCGTCTCTTTTACAGAAATTTCCTGCTTTTCTTTATCGTCCATTGAGTGCAGGGTCGGCGTGTCTCCTTCTCCTTCTCTATAATCGGGCAGTGATGCCGCCATTTCTTCTGCTTGTCTTGGACTGGGCTACCGAGGTTGGCAATGAGTACAGCAATGAATATTGAGGGGGAAGGATCTGGTGACAAGTCGACTTGTTACCGAGCTCGTTGTATTGTAGGCATATACGGTGCCCGAAGCCGATGAAGGGTCTTGTATATTTGTCAGTTGATCATAACCCTCAGAGTGTGCCCCCATATTTTGCCGGATATAGCAGGTAGTGAAAGGCACCTTGACCAGGAGGACAAGCAGGAGGACACCTGAGTTTGCCAAGTACACCGGCAGAAGGAACCAGCCGGTGTTCTACACTTTCACGTGGGGTACAGTGGGGAGGCTCCGGCAATTTGACTTCGAACTTCAACGTTTCAACGAACGCGCAGTCCATGAAAACTCGAAGTTTATGAAGATATTCTGGCGTGCTATTGCGCAAAATTGAACTGAGAAAAACTTCAGGAATGAGAACGAGGTATGATCTCGGACATACGTTTCAAATATTGGACATCTGCGCTCCGTTTGCTGTTCGAAAAACCAGGAAACCTTGTAGCCGAGACTGGCATTAAGACCGCCTTCCTCAAGTTCATTCTGCCTAGCGACGAGGGGGTCAGTAGGCAATCAGTAGGTACATAGAGCGTAATGTAACTCACGGCCTACATGATGTTATGCAAGTACTATTACGGTGGATTCCGCGCCACCCTTTCTAGAAGCCAAGGGCCGAGTCTTATTCCTGCACGTAAAGTTAGTAAGTCACTTGGAACATGAGGCAACACGAGGCGAACAGTCATTTCTCCAAGTTCATGGGCGCTTACACGGCGCTTGCCGGAACTCCTCTCCGTTCGACATTGGCTCCGTCGCGGCCTCACAACAGAGACTGCGGGACCACCGTGGACTCGGCAGAAATTCTTGGTAGCTGGTGAGTAGCACTGCGAGGCATCTAGAATTCCTCGCACCGGATGATCACGCCGAGAAGCCACACCCACGCTCCGATTCTCATGGTGAAGCGTATGCCTTGCTTTGTAGCCAGTGAGGTTGCCGATCGACGTGCCGGACTTGCCCTCGATGTACCTTCCGGTTAAGTGCGCCGCCGCAGTAAATGATTGGGGCTTGGACTGCTTTGTGCGGACAGTCTGTGAACTTACCTGATGCACGTTGCTCCCTTGTATTTCCCTTTGGCACAAGGACACATGATGATTATCGTGCAATATGTCAGTGGGCTGGCTCTCGCTGACTTTGTATCCCAGGCCCCCTTCTGGGTTCCAAAGCCGGCAAATTCGCAACCTCTACCATCGATTACTCATCATGAGGTATTGGGCAGGCAAGTCGCATTTGCAATTCAAGGAGTGCCCCTGCACCCAAGAGACTCATACTATTCATCGGCGTGTAGTAGCGCATCTCATTGGCCATGAAATTGCGGCCCAGTTTCATTCAAAAGGCTCGGACTCTGACATCACGGCTTTGCAGCGGCAAGCAAAGATCTTAATCTGTCCTGCCGACGGCGCCGGCGGCTTGGAGGAGCTAAAAGCGGTATCGTATCGCCAGGGACCCACCATTGGGTACCTGGTCTAATATTTTAGGGGTCACGAGTTTTTTAATAGAAAACCGCCAGCCAGATCATGGCCTATGGTCGTGTTGCCATCCTACTACTACAAAGCCTCTTCGCCATCCCGGCCAGAAGTCGCCCGTCCGACTATCTTCCCATCTTCCATACAACAAGTGCACCCCCGGGGCCATCATGACCGAATCTTTAGACTTAGAGAAGCATGTCTCCACAAAATACTCTGAGCCAGAAACGGAGGAGTCTTCGCTGTCGGCTGAGTTCCCAGAGGGTGGTTTGCAAGGGTGGTTGACTTTGCTCGGAGTGTACGTGTTTTCTGCCTGACTTGCGACGGGGCCGATTAATTCATGCCAATACAGATGGATCGTACAATTCGTAACGTTCGGGTGAGCGCCCTATAGCTGTTTTCAAGTCGGCACTCTTTGAGCTCATGCATACGTCTCAGATATACGAACGCCTACGGCGTCTACAACGGTAACTACTTTGTCCTCCCTCAAGCTATCAAAGGCAAGTCCTAACGGCACCATTGATAGACTATTATGTTCGAGAGTATCTGAGTCCAAAATACGCGTCCTCCGAAATCAGGTGCGTATCCTGCCATGCCTCTTGATCATCGTCTTTACCGATGGTTTCAGTTGGATTGGGAGCGTCCAGCTCCTTCTGGTCCTATCAAGCGGACTTGTTACCGGAAGGGCCTTTGATAGCGGTTATTTGTGGGTGATTTATAGATGCCATCGTTATCCTCCCTGATCAGGCATCAGCTATCCGCTCATGTACGGGGGCTCCGCATTATTCGTGTTCTGCCTGTTCATGCTCTCCATCACGAAACCAGAGCAATATTACCAAGTCTGTACCTCTTTGATGCCCTCTCCACCGCCCATTGATATGTGAACTCCCATAGGTATTTTTATGTCAAGGACTGGGACTGGGACTTGCCATTGGGATTACATATGTCCCATGCCTCGGCGTTCTTTCCCACTACTTCCGCCGCCGTAGGGCTCTTATATTAGGCATTGCTTCTTCTGGGGTAAAGACGATCTTCTGTGCATCGTTCTTCACGTTACTTACTCACGTTGCAGTCTGCGGTTGGCGGAATCATTCACCCGATCATGCTGAACAAATTATTCTATGGCGCTGCAGGCTTTCATCAAGGCGTCAGAGCCAGCGCTGCCCTCAACCTCGGGCTTCTCGCCTTTGCATGCCTCCTCATGAGAACACGGTTACCCCCTAAGCAGTCTAGGGGTCCAAGTGTGGTTCAACAGTTTTGGAACTTCATCCACGACCCTGCCTATGTCATCATGGTATTCGGGTGAGTAGCTCAGGTACACATTCATTAGACCGTGGAGTGACCTTTTATATCTTGGCCTCGTCGTTGTCAAGGACTGTGGTGACAATATGTGGAATCTTTTTCCCGATTTTCTTCGTCCAACTCAAGGCTGTCGTAAACGGCTTAGATCCCAATGTGGCCTTCTACACGGTGAGATCTGCATTGTTTCCGTCACCTCTTTGGCTCATCACGAATTACTTCCTGGATATAGTTAGCAGTCCTCAATACTGCGAGCACCGTAGGACGAATCGTTCCCAACTTTATCGTGGGTCGCTTCGGTGTCTTCAATGTTGTCATCCCATGTGTCGCCGCCTGCGCCATCCTCAATTTCTGCGCACTTGCGGTAAACGATGCCGCAGGGACAATCATCTTTGCCATCACGTTCGGCTTCTTCTCCGGTGCATGTGAGTCGATGCCGTTTACCCCTCCCACAAAGCACTAACCCAAAACTTAGACATTGGACTCCTTGCTCCAATGATCAGCTCGTTAGCACGAAACGATGCGGAAATTGGCGCGCGGATGGGGATCTGCTTTACATTTACCGGTACGCCCTTGACATCATTTCTCATGCTAGCGGTCATACTCAGGCTATGATATGACATACAGGGATGGGCGGTCTTGTTGGTATGTAAAATCTCCGCACTACGGGAGGTTACAAGCATAGCTCATCGCAACGATTTGCCATGTAGGAACACCGATCGCGGGAGCACTTCTCACGTCCCATTATATCTGGTGGCGCCCTATTCTCTTCGCCGGGGTAAGATGTCTGTATTTGCAGTGGTGATAAGTCTGAACTGATTTACTGATTGTTTCAGCTGACCGTCACTTGTGGCTGTCTTTGTTTCTGCACGACTTGGTTTCTCCTCATGAGGGCAAAACGTGCCCAAAGTTCATAACATGAACATAACATCATTCTCCTCGCGGATCCACAAAAATGATATGTGGTTCTTGAATCATTGGCTCTCATACGACATATCAGGTCTGAGGCCTTGGGACCCATTCGTCCTGAAATATAATTCATACGTCCCAAAGTAGAAAGTATTCACATTGCCCTCTTGACCAGATAGATAATATTTACGATGTTGTACATGATATTTATACTTACGAGCATAATGCCTATCTATCACATTCCATTGTAGAGCATCGTAAGCCGTCGACTGAACGACATACAGAGCTCCCTGATCCCTATTTCTTAAGCTCCTATCTAAAACCTCGTGATCAGAAGCGACCTCAGGAGCTTGTTCCATTAGTGTGACTCTTTTCTTCGTTTCGACTAACGATGGTGAGCCATTCATCTCTGCCTCGACCCTTTATCCATTGCTCAACGTCCCCAGGCATCCCTTCATTTCTGCTCTGAATGTAACAATCTACTTTACCCCAAGGCAGACGCGGGTCGCAGCTTGTTGACTTATTCATGTCGCATCTGCGCTTATGAAGAAGATGCAGAGAACAAGTGTGTCTATAGAAACGATTTGTTGACGGTCACCAAGTACGTTGTCGCCCTCTACTGCTGAAATCTACTGTACCCGAACGATTGTGGCAGAGAACAAGTTGGTGTAACGACAGACTTGGGATCAGACACCACCCTTGTAAGCATTTGTCTTGCCTTCCATAAGACCGGACATCTGACGATTCCATAATATATGTAGGCTCATTCCAATATTCGATGTTCGGCCTGTGGAAATGAAGAGTACGTTTCTGCGGCAGCACCATCGAACGTTTATTGATATCTTCCACTGTGTTGCAGTGCTGTGTTTTACCAGGATCAGTCGAAGCGGAAGGAAACTCGCATGATTCTGTTCTTCGTGTGCACGAAATGCGACCACAGCTTCATCGATCCGAGACTAGCCAGTAGAGAGGCAAATAGTGGAGAGGCGACTGGCGGAGACATGTAATTGACGTAGACTGTCAATTCATGCTCCTTGGTTCAGCTCTAGCAGGCTTCTACCATGATATGCACGCGCACTTGGATCATAGAGGTCATGTGGTATATTGCTACGCTGTACGTGTTCTACGGCGCTCGGTTATGTATCTTCTCGCACCAGTTGAGGACTTTTGTCCCCGTCCTCTCCACGAGCCCCTGATAATCTAAATTCTGCCTAGGGATAAACAATCCAGTATGTGCAGCAACCTCGTCATTCACCCCCTCAATCAATACCCTCTCCCAATTGCTGTCGCCTCCAAGGAGTTTGCCCAGTCCAGTAGGCAATACGATAAAATGTTTCCCTGGTTTGGGTTTCTTCTCTTTCTTCTTGCTATCCTTTTTCTTCTTGTCAGGCGGCGCGTGCACTACGCCAGTTTCCAGCAACACTGCATCGTTCTCCGCAACGTCATCCTCACTGTCCGATAGCCTGGGGGATTTGGGTCGAGTTTGGGTCCAATAGTTTACCCAGAGACCCCCTTTCCAGCCCACCAAATTCGCATACCGCTCTCGAAGGCCCGGTGGATCAAACATGCAGATTCCGAATTGGAAGCGCTCGACGATCCATCGTTTTCCAGCTTTCAATGGTTCATCTCGATGTTTACGAACCCAACGAACGATAGGATCATCTGAGCGCGCGGAAACGTAGTCGAGAGCACGGTCTAGAAGCCCAGGGGACGGAGAACGGGACGACTGCGATATGCTCGAATGTGACGAAGATAGAGATGTCGTACTGACTGCCATCTAATCAGCGAGCCTCAGCGGCGAACGCAAGTGGATCACCCACCATCAAGCTTCCGTTTGAAGCCCTCCCAGTCGTCCGTGACCTTCGCGTCCACCATGTTCACTTTGTCCATGTTGTTCATCTCCACCTCTGACGCCTTCTCGTCATCCTTGTCACCAGGCAGTAGAGAAGAAATGCCACTAATTATAACGTGGGGATGCATGCCTAGGTACGGGCAATCGAAGGCGATCATGCCCATAATGCGGCGGGGCTTTGCGCCTGGATGCTCCCCTGGGTTATTCGAAGGATGGGTGGCCGCTTCCGCAGCCAAAAGCCCACCCATCGAATGCCCCAAGAGGATGACGGGGCCAGGGGGCTGAGTGGAAAGCCTAGCCATATTGCGATTGCGTTAACTCATTAATACAGCAGAATGGAAGCTGTAGATACCATTCAAGAAAGTTCTTCGTTGCATGGGAGATGGGCTTGACGCTTTTGTACGTAGGGTATATCCTGCTGATGATCTTGACTTTCAAATGGGCGGGAACGCGGGCAGCAACGTGCTCCTGCAAATGTGTTGGAAAGGACTACTCGGTTCACGCGAGTCAGAATGACAGGCTATTCAAGTCTACGACGGCGCTCGCCTGGAAGGTTGTGTCGTTTCCTATTGTTATTGGATCAGATCACATCGCGACGAACGATGCTCCCACTCACCTTGGAATCCATGGATGTAGACCAAATGCACCGTCGTCAAGCTCATTTCACTGACTCCACCGCGCTCGCGATGTGGGAGTACTAGGCAGAGCTGCGGAAACCCAAATATCCCCTTCTGATCATTGGACTTGGCGCATCATTCGTGGTTCGGTTACTGGCCATAAGGCTCGCCTTTCGATTTTGAAGACGAAAGGGTGTTGTAGAGCATCCGTTAGTGGCCGGGATCAGCAAGCGCGTCTTGCTCTCAACCATCATCACGATTTCGCACGAGGCGCGCACAACACGATCACGACGCCATTAACGACGCCCTCCATAGAGCTAGATCCGTTTCGTCGTTCAAACCACCCGAAAAGATGTCTTCGATGAGGAGCAGTCTTTTAGCCAGCTTTTAGTGCAGAACTCGCTACCAGGGCACGACGGCTCACTTGACCATCACGTATATCGATGTCAGCATTCGAGAAAACTCTGCTGGGCGACTTCTTGGATTCATCGACACAACGCGTTCCGGACGGCGTGGAGATCTTGTCTTCAAGTTCAAACTCCTCGCGAGTCGTGGTACTCAGCTTCAATGATGGCCATAGCAGATTCCAGGCTGGCCATTCCTCGCAGATGACTTCGCTGCTCCAGCCTTTCTTCCTGACTTCGGAGGCTGGATTGCGACTACGAACATTGCTTCTATGTCTCGACTGGCATCAAGATCAAGCTCATGCACGATATGATGCATCACTTTTTTGTATCAGGACTCCCATGTCGCAGTCTACATGTTCTCCCGAGGTTTTCGTCCTTGCGGTTCAGATCGCTCGGTCCTTTCTGCCACAGCTCCTCCAGGAGGTGGCGTCCTCTAATATACCTAAATGTGGTGGACAACGCTTGACATAACTTGACATGTCCTCTCTAAATCCCCGTGATCCTGGCAATGCAGTTGTAAAGTGCAGACTCGACAATGATAGGTGGCAGAGCCTTGTGCCCGGATGGTTACGATTGGACGCTGCTAAGCAGACTTTCATACACGACTTGGACGGGCCATCGCTTTACCCACAGGATGTCGTAGTGGAAGCCCTATTGGATGCGCGAATCGCGAATGTCCATAATAACTATAGCATCTTTTGTCAAGAACCATCTTCTCGTTCCTGGCTACTTATCATGCCGTTTGTACGGTTCTCCACTTCGGCGGGGATGGAAACTGCATGATCATCGTCGACCGTTTGGCCAGGTGTAGGACCAGTGCTTTGATGTATCGGCTTTTTGATGAGCCCACGCATGGCAGGTTTCGTTATATCTATTCTATTCTATCTGTTTTTCTGACTCCATGGACAGCCTGGGACAGTCACAATTGCGGGTGTTCCGTAGGGAATTAGCACATGGCGACTGCTCATCTCCGACCGTCGTATCGACTCGCCTCCATCAGCTCAGATGTCGAATTTCGAACCAGATGTGGACGTTCTCTACTCGTCAAAGTCGCTGCCGTTATAGCTGTGCTCCACGTGGGCCATAATCACTAATACATTACCTTCCCCGACAAGGTCATTACTTGAAGCCGAGTCATGCGCTGTGCTCTCCGCCACCCTGCCTCCGAGGAACCCAGATACCCGCCTTTCAATACGCCTTCCGCATGTAAACTATCAATGGGTTTCCCCGTTCAGTCTGAGGAACGCTGGGTCAGATCTTATCATACGCAGTCATCACCAATGGGCCTCTTTCGGGATGGGAATAATACAGAATCAGAACGTTTGTCATGCTATGAGAGTGTCAAGTTTCAACCTTGAGGGCGTTTAGTTATTAGTCTAATTAGGGTGACCTTTACGACATGAGTCTTGCCCAAGACTTTTCCCCTGGCACAGTTACGGCCTGCAGCGTCCTAGACTTGGGCTACCATAGCCTTCGAGTCTCGAACGCTTATTTATGGCGCCGGTGAGTCTGCATATCAATGATCTTAGTTAATCGTCTGATTGGTGGACTTTTGCTTCCGTTTGGTGGCAGCTATGGGAAATTGCCATTCAAGAAGAAGCGAAGAAGCAGAAGTAAGGCAGGGTCGATAATGACTTTGCCGAGACGTTGCAATTTTGCAATTTCCACATCTCAATTAGTATGTCAATAATTAATTCTGCTATACAATCTTTGACAAAATAATGCCATGCCTATAAACTTTTGACTACAAGTTGCCGTAGATCGACTTCGAAATACCTCCAGAGCGCGCGGAGCGCCCCAGCTATAAACTCGGTTGCTGCACTACTTTAGTGTGAAGAGTACGAAGAAATTTTCCAATAAAATCATATCGTACGTATTCCTAAAGTGCATTTTATGCCGTAATTAGATTCCTTGCTTCCATTTCCAGATCGCCGAGGTGCTAGATCAGTTAAAAGGCAGGGTGTTCAATGTCTTCCTCCTCAGGTTTTCGTCTCTGCCGTTTACCTATCCATCGTTCGTCTTCAGACCTTGCGGCCGCACACTCTCGACGCTCACAATATGAAGTTCACATCCGTCATTGCTCTCGTCGCTACCGCAGCCACCCTCGTTGGTGCAGTCCCCTTCGAGACCAACGCTGAGCGTCTTGCCCGTGGTCTCCCTCCTCTCCCCCCTGCGCGCCGTGCATCTGGTGTTGAAGGTAGTGCTCCCTCACTTTAGCGTTGCTAGATCCTATCTGACGCGTCTATCAGCTGCCAAACCTAAGCCGTCACCTTCCCATGGGTGCAGCACAGGCCCTGTACAATGCTGCAATGACCTTGTGGATCGGAGTAACCACACCGTCGGCATTTTGATTGGCCTCCTCGGTATCGTTCTCGGGCCCGTAACTGGCTTGTTTGGTCTTGGTTGCAGTCCCCTCCTCGGCGGAGGAGCGAAATGGTAAGTGCATCCCATTGCTACGGGGAACCGTCTCCTGAGCCTCCTTCAGCCAATCCCAGACCGTCTGCTGCTCCGACAACAAGTTCAGCGGTATTATCAACATTGGCTGCTCCCCCAGTGAGTTTTTGCTGCCGTTTCTGACTCGGTTATGCTTCTTCAGGGCTGACGTTCTTTCAGTCAACATCGGCTTGTGAACAATTCGAAACCACTCCGATTGCATTTTCCACGACGAAGGCTCAAAGAGACTTATTTATCTCGAGCCGTGGTTCTACTGAACATTCGGCCGAGAATTCTTTTTCGTTGTTACATACTGGTACATACACTAGTCGTAGTGTATACGATACGTTCTTTACTCACCAAAAATCCTCGATAATTCTTCCAATATTGGCACTAGTTGTGGTTATACTCAACGTGGGTTCCTTTGATTGGCTTGCGCTCCGACATTCCATGGTTGTCGGTGCAATATACAAATTTCCTGTTCGTCAATTGTTAGTCAGAGCTTCTCGACTCTACGTGTGGGACATCGCCGCTAACAGCGCTTGCAATCTGTCACAAATGCAATCATACGCTTGTTGGTTGAAACGCATGGTGATTGGTGGCATGAGTTGATTGGCCCGACATTGACGTTCGTGGCAAGAAACCAATTGAATACGTGGGGATTGAACGCACTAATCGAGATAGCTGGAGTTGAAACACTTTGTTTCTCACAGGACCACTAATTCCAGGCCTCGTCGAGGTTATGATATCTATCCTTTCTAGGAAGTAAATCGCGCTCATGCCAAGTTCAGGTCTCTACAGCAGCAGTCCCTGGCCTGGCAGTGGCAGACACTGGACACTCCCGCGAGCGGGCTGATGACCACCAGTGATTGACAAAGAATGACTCAAGTGGTTAGTAAGAATATTTCAGCATGCGCATGCCGCGTAGCTTTTCTTTGTTCTTTCTAACGTTAACGCTTTGTCAAGGGTAGAAGTAAAGTAATCCGCCGGGTTGCGTGGAAGACTCTGATAGATTGCATACATGGAGGCCTGGATGTGCCGTACTCCTAGGACGTTATGTACGTTACCAGGTACAACTCTTAAGATGAATCAGAGAGATGGAATTCCTGATACCGCATGGAGTGTACTTAACTTCTGGAACCTGTAATTGTGGAAATAGGGGGAAGCTGTGATCGTGAGAATATCTGCTTACGCGTGGTAACTTCAAGTGCAGCAACTAGCAAGCCACCACGGCGATCTCCGAGCATTGTCTGGGTCCTATTCCCGAAGGCTAGTAAAGGTCAAGAATTTCGGTACGTCCTCAAGATGGTCAGAGGTGAGCTCGGTGCTGCTTGAGTTCACGACGTCCTGCTGAACGGCTGCTAGTCTACAAGCCAGGAAAGGTGAATTCAACAGCTGGGTTAATGTTGGTCGTGTGTTGAAAGGTGTTCTGGTGATTAGGTTGCAATCGTTCTCCAAGGGCGCCAGGCCGGAAAGAAGGTCGTCGTCATTAAACAGCTAGATGAGGGAACTAAGGAGCGACCATACCCCCACGCCATCGTCGCCGGTGTAGAACGCTACCCACGAAAAGTAACAAGACGTATGGGCCAGAAAAAGGTTGCGCGCCGCAGCAAGGTCAAGCCATTCGTGAAGGTGCGTGTTGTGTCCCACTGAACGGCGCAATTAAACTGACGTGCCTCTATAGGTCGTCAACTACTCGCATTTGTTCCCCACGCGATACGCTTTGGAACTCGAGGGATTGAAGGGTGTAGTTTCATCGGAGACTTTCAAGGAGCCAACACAACGAGAGGAGGCGAAGAAGACCGTCAAGAAGCTCCTGGAGGACCGGTATGTTAGTGGCAAGAACAAGTGGTTCTTCCAACCACTCAGAGTAAGTAATCTAAATGATTTTCCATCGGGCGCAACTAATGGTCTACCTGTAGTTCTGAGTATTCATGTCCTTCATCTCTCATTATTGCACAAAATATTGTATGACACACATGGCCATGATATGCAGTGATCCATCCATTCATACTACGTACATCGGATGTCTGTGGCAAAGATTTAGTGACGATAGCACAGCCAAATGGCTTCATCCACACATCGTCCTAGTGCCGCTTGTCTTGTCTTATTGAGCGGTCGAACGCGATTGTTTCAACATGCTTGAAATGTAATAGTCTCGGAGTGGCATAATCGATGCGCGTGCGCCGTCTTTTAGCATTGTTTGGTAGCTGCCCTCGATGCAAATAAGAGTGATCGACACACGCGCTCAGCGTCGCGTCCGTCTCGCGTTCTGGTTTCTGATTCTGAATCTGTTTTGAACGTGGAGGATTGAATATCGAAGACTTGTGAGTAACGAGACTTGTGATCTTCGAATCTACGCTCAGTCGCCTGCCTTCCCCTTATCCACTGAATCGACACGCCAGCCTGACACCATGTTTGGAGCATTTGGGAACACAGCGAACAATGCAACACCTGCGGCGGGAACCTCACTCTTCGGTGCTACATCCAATGCTCAGCCTCAGCAGCCCCAGCAGCAAACAGGCTCGCTGTTTGGGAATACTCAGAATCAGCAACAGCCGTCGCTATTCGGGGCCACCAATACGGGAAATGCTCCCAATCTGTTTGTGAACACTCAAGCGCAGCCAGGTGGCGGACTCTTCGGTCAGAACAACGCGCAGACACAGAATCAAGGGTCGGGCGGAGGCAGCTTGTTTGGGGGCCAGCAGGCTCAGCAGCAGCAGCAGCAACCCGGGACGAGTTTGTTTGGTAGTACCAACACAAACCAGCCTCAACAACAGCAGGGGACAAATCTTTACGGTGCCCCAGCTCAACAGACTCAACCAGCGGCCCCTGGCGGATTGTTCGGGAGCAAGCCTGCCGGATCCCTCTTCGGCCAAGGAGGCCTCAGCATCAATACGAATACGAGCCAAGGTAATAATACGAACAGCAACTCATTATTTGGCTCCGTCGGACAGTCAACACAGCAGCAACAGCAACAGCAACAACAACAACCCGCTGCTAACAATATCTTCGGCCAGCCACAACAACAAGGGGGACAAACGTCATTCGGGTCGAACCTTGGTCAATCTACTATTGGCAACCCAACGAATTCGCTCTTCGGGGGTAGCAACTTAGGTTCCAGCACTCTCGGGAACCTAGGACAGTCAAACCTTGGTGCAAGCAGCCTCCTGTCCCGAGCACCGTCATCTACACAGCAAAACCAACCCGATTCAGCTCAGGCCCAATTTGCGAAACTAACTGCGCAAATCGAGGCCATTGCGAATGCGTGGAACTCTTCTTCGCCGGAGTGCCGATTCCAAGTGAGTGGCAGCATATCTTCTATGATTTCGATCAACCCTTATGCTGTAATTATTAGCACTACTTCTACAATTTCGTGGATCCAAACCAGGTCAGCCTGTATGGTAGGCCGCCGAACACAGCAAACGAAGCCCTTTGGCAGCAAGCAGTCCGCGAAAATCCAGACCCCTCCTGGTAACGAAGTTCCACGATCTGCTATTCTTTTTTTGTTCACATGGACTTAGTCATGTACCCGTCCTCGCCGTTGGTTTCGATGACTTGCGCCAACGTGTTGAAGCTCAGGCTCAGAAAGCTTCTGAGCAACAGGAGCAGCTGAAGGTGAATTTTGAGCGACGTTACCTTAGCTTTAGCTAACTTCTGGCACAGAAACTCAAAACTGGTCTTAGCAACTTAACGCAACGTCATTCGCTGTCAAATTCTTCCCGCCTGTTACGCGCGGCGTCCTCTCAAACACAAATAATGCATCGACTTCTTACACTTATACAACATCTTCACTTATTAATTCCAAGCCTACGTTCGTCAGCTATACGGCCTGAGGAGGAAGAGCTGAGGGGTAAGCTAGAAGAAATCGAAGAGGAACTGAAACGAGGTAGGGGTAAAGGGAAAATCAATGAACTTTGGGCCTTAGTCGGAGCGATCAACGCCGCAAAAGAACGGGCAACCGGTGGCGGTTCCAATAGTTCGGGAGAATGGGTGGTTGTGGATGAAGAGGGGCTATCCCAAATCGCCGGCGTACGTTCTGTTTCTTTTCGTGCATGAGGGCAGCATGGTTCGTGAAGATTCTAACGCTCGGTTTCCCCAGGTGTTGTCGGAGCAACAGGCGGGTTTGATACATCTGACGAAAATATTACAAAAGGCGATCAAGGATCTGAACGTAATCATGGGGCGAGGGAGTAGCGCGGCCGATGAAGTTTATGAAGTAGATAGGGACGAGCTATGGAGCTCGACGAGTACACTACGAGCGAGTGCATTACGATAACTTCCCCAGTAAGTACCCGTGTCACTTTTGATCCACCAGAAACGACCTCATACTGCCCCGTTAGATATGTAGACTACAGTGATATCAGGACTGTCCCGACTAAATATACCAGCCTCGTGTCGCCGATGTTCGTGCCGTTGCGGATGCTGTGGAACCTATTCATGGAATTGCGTATCAGTCTTCTCATGCCTCCATCTGATAGTGGTCTCAGCGAATTTGACAAACATCGGCTGTCCATGCATGCTTTCAAAGGTAGATAGCTCCACCATCAGAGATAAGGATATCGCTCAGTGCTGTTCACATCTAGCTAAAGAAAAGGCGTACCATCCCCACTCTAATTTCTCTGTGGGCGCGGCTTTGCTATGTACTGATGGCCAAGTCATCACTGGCTGCAGTGTCGACAACGCGGCTTACGGTTAGCCAAAGCGAGCCCTTAGTCTCTAAAGATTTACCCACTGCGTAGGTGTATCCACTTGTGCTGAGCAAGTCGCCATCGTCAAAGCAGTGGTAAGCACATGTATATGCCGACTTGCCATCAAACTGATCTCGTTCAGAGCGAAGGGAGAAGATCATTCGTTGGTCTTGCAATCGTCTCGTACGTTGCACTCATTGCGTCGCTGATGCCTGCATTTTTGTCTGACGTGTAGATCCAAGCGACCTCTCTGTTCCAATCACACCCTGTGGAGTGTGCCGCCAAGTGCTTGCCGAGTTTTGTGACCCCGGGATGCCAGTCCCCCTTCTCGCAAACCATTCGCTCAACCCGGATAACAATTCTCGCGGGATGAAGGAAGTTACAATTGGGCACCTTCTTCCCTTTGGCACGGAACACACACAAGCTTGGGAAAGTAGACGAATCCCGGACGTCCCGAACGATCTCCATTCACTGTAATTGTGTCGTACCGTGAGTATATAACACTCATCACCTTCTGACCGTGTCATTTGACGCAGCTCAAATAAGGACCAACTGTCAGGCTATACGATTGAGGTGCGATGCGGTGGACTCCCTACCAAGACATTTTTTTCCTTCCTCCAGAATCAATGAGCCCTTGCCCGTGAGCCGGTATGCTTTGCGGACACCCGAGGCAGTTTGTCAAATCAGGACAATCAGTCGCGATTATCTTCACTTCCGGCCAGACACGCCTACTACTATTGCTTTGCTTCGCTTAGAACCGAGTGTATATATTCAAATCCTTCCCGAAGCACCGTTATTCTTAACCTTGTGTACTCTGCACTAGTATTCTTAATTTTCACAATTGTCAAGTGACTGCAGTGCTCCCTTTCGTGATAGGCTGTACGTAATAGGCTCGATATTGCCACGCGCGCCCCCCCTTTCATATTGCTCTGTGCCAGTGAAACCAAGCCTACGACTCTCTTGCATCCCGCCATTCCCGCCATTCTGGCCTATTTGACACATTAACCATTAAAGTCGCGCAAGAACTATCCAAGATCGCGTAAAAATGCGCTTTCGCACTCTCGAAATTCGTTGGCACGATAGCAAACCCATTTCAACTTGTGACTTTCAACCTGTTTCCTACAAAAAAGCGCGTCCAGGACCGAAACAAGAGCGCAATTATGCGGGACAGTCATATCGTCTTGTTACTGGTGGTGAAGATAACCACGTTATGGTACGGAAGTTACTACCAGACGCGACCTTCGCTTACCATTGCAAACATTCAGGTTTGGATGGTACATCCAAATATAAGGCCAACTTGCATACCCGATAGCGAAATTGTTCCAAGACCGCCGCGTATTGAATACCTATCGACTTTGAGCAGACATTCAGCTGCTGTGAATGTTGTGCGGTTCTCGCCGAATGGTGCGTGGACTCTACGTACGAGTGCAGGCCAACTGGTGACTAACCTCGCTTCAAACACGGACAGGAGAACTAATTGCTTCTGCTGGCGATGGTGTGTGATACCTGTGTGCTTTATGAAGAATTTGGCTCATTCTTCGTGCAGACGGTATGATCATAATTTGGGCGCCTTCAGCGCACCCAGCAGCGAGCACCTACGGGAGCGATCTCAGCCCTGAAGAGCTTCAACTTGAGAAAGAGCATTGGAAACCACGTATTACGTTCAGGTTGGAAATTAACTCTACCTAGTAACCGGCGTCTTGCTCACAGTGTTACGAAAGGTGTACTACCATGCAAGTCTACGATCTCGCTTGGAGTCCTTCAGGCGAATATATACTAGCAGGGAGCACTGACAACGCCGCTCGCGTTTTTGCGGCTGCTGATGGTGAATATGACCAACCTCCATTCATGCGAGGTTATTAACACGAAATTAGGCAAATGTGTGCACGAAATTGCTGAACATAGTCACTATGTGCAAGGCGTCGCTTGGGATCCTCTCAACGAGTATATAGCTACTCAGAGCAGTGACCGCTCAATGCATATATATCGGATCTCCACGAAACAGGGAACTTTCGAGGCCCATGCCGTCGGTCGCAATACACGACTACCGCACCAACGCCACAGCAGAACTCCAAGTTCCCATGGTCATAGTAGCAGCAGACCTCGTATGTTCCGTCGGGAGTCTACCGCCAGTGACGCCGAATCGGTTGCCAGCGAATATCTGAAGGATGATGTCCCAATGGCTTCTAGCTCGAGCCAATATTCTAAAGATGCAACCCCGTTGACTCCAGCGACGTCCGTTGCGAGCATGCCGTCTACTTCCATGTTTCCACCTCCCCCTATCGATAAACCATCTTCTCGAAGATCGTCATTTAGTAGCACGAATGCTCCTGGCTCCCCATCGACATTCAGTAGATATGGGCGTTCCCCATCGCCGATGCCGGCTCTTCCTGCCATTCGCACTTTGCCCTCAGCAGCAGCATGGTCACAAGTGAAACTATACGGCGACGAAAGCTTCACGAATTTCTTCCGTCGTCTCACGTTCAGCCCGGACGGTGGTCTGCTTCTAACACCGGCAGGCCAGTTTGAAGACCCCTCTGTCACACCAGGATCTTCGAAGGGGGCTAATGGTGACGAACACGGCACTCCTTCAAGAGGTCGTAGAAGTCGACAATCCGCGAGCACCGCCGACCTACCGCCTGCCGGCTCATCCTCGTCCTCTGTCTACATCTACAACCGCGCCAATTTTGCTCGCCCGCCAATTGCTCAACTTCCTGGCCATAAAAAGGCTAGCGTCGCAGTCAAATTCAATCCCATACTTTTCGATCTTCGCCAAGGGGTTGCTGGTGAGCCCGCCGCGGAGGTAAAATCTGGCGTATTGGAGAAAGGCCAAGATGGCGTCCTGGATATCGACATCGGGGCCATGTCCACGGAGTCAGTTCAACAGCAGCAACAACAACAACAAACTATGATGACTCCAAGCTTAACACCTCAAAGGACGCCTTCAGCGCCTCCACACACTCAGTTGCATCCATCCATAGTAGCACCCGCACCATTGCTTGCAGGAGCTGGCTCGAATTTCCTTCTTGCTTCGCCTGCAATCTCGCCCGTTGATCTGCGACCACCGACGCCCGCCGCATCAAAACCTTCTACACCAATTCGTGCTCAGACCCCATCCCATACCCCTTCCAATGTTGCCACTAGTTCCGTGTTCGCTCTGCCCTATCGAATGCTCTTTGCTGTCGCCACCATGGATTCCGTAGCTATCTATGATACCCAGCAAGCCGGGCCGATATGTTTATTGACGAAGCTGCATTATGATGAATTCACGGACTTATCCTGGTATGTTTAGAAGTTTCCCCTTCATCCCCACGGCGATTCACTGACCGCGTTCCACTAGGTCACCTGATGGGCAATGCCTCATTCTTTCTTCCCGCGATGGCTATTGTACACTGGTCATTTTCGACGAGATCCTCCAAGCGCATCATACGCAGCAAGCAACCCTTCAAGTCCAATCTATTGCGCATCACAATGCCGTCCCCCTTATAACGTCTAGCAACTCTTCGCACACAACCCATTCCGTCGCTAGCACACCGATAGCTACGCCGTCATCAACACATACGAGTCTCCCTCACGTTGTTACTCCTACAATACCTGCTAAGAGGAATGAGCCCCCATTGACACCTGCCAGCATCGACGGAGATCTTCCAACCTCTTCAGCGCTATTCCAACTTGCTTCTTCGAGTAAAACAAGTGAACCCGAAGGCGTAACCGAGAAGCGAGACGAAGAGCAGGACAAAGTTCAAGGCCCTCCAAAGAAGAAACGCAGAGTTGCCCTCACGAGGGTGGGCGATCTCGACTGACTTTCGTAACCATTCTATGTTATGCATCTCTCTTTTGTACAATTATCAATGCCTTAATCCTTGAAATGTCTTCTCTCGTCTTCGATCAAGTACTATATTACACTGTTTATATATACTTACGGTTCTTTTCCGTTGTCTTGTTTCGAAGTATCATTATACTGGCTGTTGCTTTGCCTTGCAGTAATGGCGCAGATACATTAACTTGTTCCCACCATTTATATAGCAAATGCTGGATAGCCATAAAATGATCTACATTCCATCGAAGTATGCCACCTAGCGACGAGAGTATGGAAAGATATCTCAAAGAGCACTCGCACCTGAGAAGCCACGTAAGAATGTGTGAGGGGTAAGAACGCGAAATGACAAACCAGTGATAATGTCGACAAGTTCGTTTGTGATAGCAGCTTGTCGTCCCCGATTGTACTGCATTTGAAGACTGCCGATCATATCTGAGGCGTTCTTCGAGGCACTGTCCATGGCATTACGACTGCGGAGAGTTAAGAAAAAATCATTCTATGAAACACTGGGGCTAAACATACCGAGCACTTTGTTCGCAGGCATGACCTTCCGTGAGTGCGGCGTAGACGGCGTTGGCTAATGAGAATTCAGCGAGGTCACCGGTGAAGTCGTCTTCCATCTCGTAAGCCTTGAATCCATCTGGAGAAGATATAAATATACAAAAGAGCCATCTAATGAAATGTCCTACCACTCTCTTTAAGGGCTTCGGCGCCCTTAACTTCCATAATGGCGGCTTCGTACGAAAGTGCAGACACGAATTTGTTGTAAACAAGAACGACGGAGTCGTATTTCACGCCACTTTTGATTATGAGATCTGCAACACCCGCGGCATCGGCAAAGGTGGGGATATCGCGACCGATTTGGTTGAAGGTCAGGACGAGGTTCTGAGGCAGAGCACGAATAAGTTGCATCTTCGACTTGTCGCCAATAACCATGACCGGGGAGTCACCCTCAATGGTAACGGAGGAACCTTCGGCAGTAGCAAAAGGAGAGTCGGTGGCATTGCTGATAGCACGGCGCGTCGCTTTCGAGACGGAAGAATGGATACCACCGCAGAGACCCTTGTCGGAGGAGACAACAATGAATAGTCTTCGTGCTGAAGACTTGTCGTCGGTCGCGACCTTGAAAACCTCTGGTTGCACGGTTCAGAACGTGGACATAGAGCGAGGTAGTTCAGACTCACCTGAATTAGCAAGTCCATACTCCTTGCCAGCCTGCATAGCCCTCTGTGCCTTCGCAAGCTTCGTCGAGGCAATCATTTTCATTGACTATAACTCCGGGCATGAGCCAATATTCCGTTAAATATTAGATTCATAGCAGACCTTGGTGATTTTCTCGATGTTTCTGACGGACTTGAGCCGTAACTCAATTTCACGGAGGGTGGCCATGTTACGCGCACCAGCCGGGGCCGCGCCCAGCGTCGGCTGGACAGCAATGCGAGCGAGAGAGCTTCTGAGGAGCATGGAGGTTTGGGAAGAGAAACTTTGGTAACAGTCGGGCGCTGACGGCGATTGGGCTACGAAAGGTCACAAAGTCCCACGATCACACGGAGTTTTAACTGACAGGATCATTTCAGCTTTAGAGTCATAATCAATAACTTGAATCATCTCACTCACACAAAATGGCATCGGAGGAACCACTATTTGACCCGTCGCTCAAGAAGCGCAAGAAGAAAGCCGTAGCCTTTACCGAGGATCCGTTGGGCGCCGATGCCGATCCCACTGCACCTGCACCTGAGACAATTGAGTCGACCACGACGAACGGCGATGTCGTTGATTTGGGACCAACGACAGCCCATGAACAGATGAAGCTCAACGGAGAGGATGTGGCAGGAGGGGAGCCACCAGTTGACGACGACTTCAAGGCAATGTTTGGTGACTTGAAGAAGAAGAAAAAGAAGAAGGAAATTCCAATGGATCTGGATCTTGTAGGCTCTTGCGCTCATAGTTTATTAAGGTAGACACTGAACGAGATGTCTAGGGCACTGACTCTGGTACAAGCGCTCCCGCGCCTGCTCCGGCAGCAGCAGCAACGGAAGATCTGGACTTCTCTGATATCAAGAAGAAGAAGAAGAAATCCACCAAGACCAAATATGACTTGGAGGCTTTCGAAAAGGAGCTGAATGACTCGAAGGCCAAAACAGCTGAAGAAGAGGAAGAGGATGTAGATGCTGCTGCTAATCCTAACCTCGATCACGTCGACGAGGCCGAGTTGGGGGAGAACCCCTTCGCTCAGGCGGACGCTCCGGTGGGAGTCGATGCTGGGAACGAGGCATGGCTGAAGAGCGACCGAGATTATACTTATCCTGAGGCAAGCAGTCTGTATCCTCCATGACCCCCGATCTAACATCTAGAAAGCTCTTAACCCGTTTCTATGCCTCTCTGCATGCTGCCAATCCCTCGCTTCTCTCTGCGTCATCACAAAAACGATATACCATCGCGCCTCCGTCAATCCATCGTGAGGGTAACAAGAAATCCATCTTCGCTAATATTTCTGATATTTGCAAACGGATGCATCGACAAGTAGGTTGCCTTGGTCGTCGCACGGCGCAAATTCTGAGATGATCTATTCTAGCCGGAGCATGTCATTCAGTTCCTGTTCGCTGAAATGGGTACTACGGGTAGTGTTGATGGTGCAGGTCGCCTCGTAATCAAAGGACGATTCCAACAAAAACAAGTGGAGAACGTCCTTCGAAGATATATTGGTACGATCGATGTCTCTTTAATTGATATGTATACTCACTTGCGAAAAAAAAGTTGAATATGTTACGTGCAAGACATGCAAGTCCCCGGACACGCTGCTTACAAAGGAGAATCGTATATTCTTCATGTCCTGCGAATCTTGCGGCAGTAGGCGTAGTGTCAACCCCATCAAGAGCGGTTTCCAAGCACAAGTGGGCAAGAGAAGCAAGAACAAAACCGGCTAGATACGTCTGGATGTGTACTTGTAGTCTATGTATCACGCATTATCTTGGATTGTACCGATGGCAATATAGTAGCGCACTGCATAAATCGTAGACAACCATTTACTTCCCGCTTTTACAACTCCGCGAGATATTGCTGATTCTCTACATCGCCCGAGGTGGTAAGTGTTAGTGCTGGTATTTCCGGATCGTCTTCTGGAGGAGGCAAGTCATTTAGCTGAATATCTGACTGATGCTCTGTCGCAATATTAACTTCGTCGGTGAAGGGTGTATAGTACGTTTCCCGGAGGTTTAGGACCAGGCGCGAGCCGAGAACGCAAGCGGCGCAAGAAACGGCGGCCTCTGGTAACTGTACAAGCTCAGGCTAAACGGACCCGTCAAGTTGTACTCGCCACATTGTGCATATAAGATACACTTACGGGCAAAGTACTCCACAAGACCGCGTTCGTGACATACAAGGAAACCGTTCTATGATCACAAGATCATTCGGAATACGGAAGGACGATCCGTTAACAATGACTCACATTAATGGATATAGTATACTATCTCGTAGTAGGACGGTCCAGATCGCAGTCCCGCCCTTGTCCTGGTTCGAGGACAGTCCCTTCGTGAACTTCATGTGCTTCCCAGCTACCCAGAGTACGAACACGGCGAGGACCGATTCGAACACTGCGGAAGGGACCCAGATGGCCCAGAGGAGGTTGATATTGGAAGGTGCGCAGATACTCATGTTTGGAGCTTGGAAAACAACTGGGAGGGCTGAATGATAAGTATTAGCGTTGAATCCACGCTCAGCATAGCGTCGTCAAGGTACGTGCATAATAAATGAGCGTATGAAAATCCAAGAATTACGGACATGGAAATTGCCTGGATGACGAAGGCCACCCCCAATATGGATGGTATTGGTATTTTGAACGGTGACGGATAGGGTTTACACATTGCGAGTACGCGGAGCTGCATGATTCCTAAAGACCCCAACTCTCAATGTAGTCCAGTGATGGGGTCAAATCGTAGGTTACCTTGCATTGCCCAAAGCGCAACGAATCCAGCAACAGCTTGGAACCACGCCCAAGACCGACCTAAATGATGAAGTGTTTATTAGACGCTATCGCGAGGGAAAGCAGCACGTACACCTGGGTGAACCAAAGCAATACAGGAATGCACTTGAGATTTGTGTTATTGCTCGCGAAATTTACTTACAGCTGACAGAAGTATTAGGGAGAAGCGTGGACGAGGATGTAGACTTCGAACCTTTGCCGATCTTGGATTAGACAGAAACACTGTGCACGGTTGGCATAGACTTTCAGTGAGATAGGTTGGTAGCAAGTACCTAGTGCATTTCCTCTATATTTTCGTGGTCTATGAGGTGGCACGCGTTGCGTTATAACAAAGGGAGAGACATACAGGGGGACGGCGCCTCCGACATATCTGTTCTGCGCTAGTTAGGAGAGGCGGATACTCAAGAAATGGGAGACTCACCAGGAGATACAATGTCTTCACGTGCGAATACCGCTTCTTCTACTCGCTGACTATCAGTCTTCAAAAAGCGGCACTCAAGGGCGGCACGTCACCCAAACAAGCTCGAACTATGTTGTATATCATTATCAAACATTCACAGTAGATATGCAGCGATGATGATACCTCTTGATCGAATGTTATTACTATCCATATGCGTGAGTTATTCCTGTCAAGGCACGCCCTATCGGCCACAGTGAGGACGCACTATATCATTATCAAACATTCACAGTAGATATGCAGCGATGATGATACCTCTTGATCGAATGTTATTACTATCCATATGCGTGAGTTATTCCTGTCAAGGCACGCCCTATCGGCCACAGTGAGGACGCACTATGTTCGTATATTATGACAATCGCGGTTGCGACTGTATAGCCTACGGATCAGCATCCTCGATGCCGCAGCTCAAATGTGAGGTACTTACGTTGAAACGATTGCAGAGTCTTAATTTCATGAATCTGCTTGAACGACTGGTCGACGGACATGGGCGAAAGCAGCGCCACTTGCGACTGCGTCAAGGTTATATATGACCTTATGCATACCAACAGAACGGCTCGGTCGAACGTATGTCGTGTGAATGGCCGTCCTGCCGCATTTGTCAAGGAAATTAGCGGGCGGAAAGAGGCTTGTGGCCTGAGGATCTGCCTCGGAGGTAAATGTCGCTTCCACCCCATCGGCGCTCCCGAAGGCATAGCCATCTCACTTGCCAATATCAATCTGAACAGTGATGAAACGATCCAGGATGAGCTCGTAAATTGAACAAGACTGTGACCATGGGGAATTGGCCGAATATTCAACGAGGTGGTCCGAAACGCTCCGCCCCGACATTCAAGGAGTTGGAAGCATGTAACGGCACTAGGACGCCACCGCATGCCCATCATTCTTCCAAGTCCAGCATTTAGGGAACCTGCCCGGTGGTGGCGAACAATGGTACAGAAATGAGGGGGAGATGGAGTTAATCGCCTTCAAGGCAAGCTAAGCGGAGATAGGCAACCGTCTGAACAAACCTATGTGGACGTGAGATCGTTAACAGAGTAAATATGGCGACAAGGGGATCCGTACCTGCCCGAGCGTGCCGGGTGGACCTACAATCCCAGATATTCCATCCATAGAACGGGTCTCTTCTATAAGACACACGAAACTAATAGTACACAATTCAGCAAGTACACAAAATGTCCTCTCCTTCTGAGCTAGCATTATTAAACATTCGGATACAGACCGGCTTCTTTTCTGATCTTCGTCATTGCTGGACCGAGTCATTAAGCAAAAAGGAGGTCGACGGGAGGAAGCGTAACAACTCACCCGCAATGATAGCACTGCCGACACCACTCCCATCTTCTGCGTGATGGGTAACGATATTACTGATGAATAGTATTCAATCAATCGCAGCCGCAGTCGCACAATATGCAAAGACGTACCGGCCCTTCTCCCCAAATATATCTTGTAGACCTTCATGGATGCGATCAGCGAATCCGGGGTATTTCTTGACTCTTTGTCAGCGAAATATGGTGAACAGCTGTTAGAATGACTCACATTGTACAGGGACCCATCAGCGCCAACAGAGCAACCTTCATCAAGATAGCCCATCTTACTGACGATCGCGGCGATGCCACACGCACTCAAGCGCGCGGCACGGCGCCCAATCAACTTCGCCAGGGCTCGAAAGAATTGTCGCTCGGCCAAAGTGGTCTCGAGGGCGAAAAAGTGATTGAATATACCGATGATCATGAGAAGTTCATCGGTTGGATCGCTGAGAATGTTGAATTTAAGATCAATATATCCGACCCTAGGCGCTGTTACGGGTACCTTTCCATGAGGGACAAGAAGGCAGTATCAATCACATACGGCTTCTCAATCTTGTAGGTGTTTTGGCCAAGGAAAAGAACACCCTCGTCGACGAGCTCACAAATGACCAGGCGCAGAATCTCGCCCAAGTAACGGCCAGAAATGAGTTTCTGGCAAGAACCATTAGATTTGGTGTACATGAGCGGGAAAACTCACACTGTCTGACCTCGAAACTCTGTTCCGCGGGCTTGTTCGAGGATTCGTCTACAATGATATCATATTTTGTCCTGGGCAAATGTTCGTGGACGAAGGAGTCGAAGGCACCCTACTAGTATGTCAACACTCGGAACGACGATAACGCCTCTGCAACTAACCCATTCGCAGTTGATCGCCATGTCGACATCATCAGTAATTCCCATAGACTTGATTTTGTCGCTATCGCGTACGTGCTCCATATAAGCGGCGTTGCACCCCGTTCCGAAAATGCAGGCGATCTTCGTGCGAGGATTGACGTAGTGGGAGGCGATCAAGGTACCAGTAGTGTCGTTGATCAAGGCCGTCAGCTTGACTGGCAATTGCTATGCGAAGAGTAAGCGGTCTGATCTCTGGGATTGGGGGAGAATGTTGTACATATTTCTCTATGGATTCGTTGAACATCGCTGCGACGTCTCTACCTTCAGTATTCGGCGAACCAAAGCCCTTGGTCCAGCGTATAAGGACGCCGTGATCAATTCGCTCCTGACTATGCCACACACAGTATTAGCATCGATTTGTTTAGAATGAAAGAAGATACTGACGTGCATGGATACGAGAACTGAGAATCCCATAGGTTAAGTCAACTGTTTCCCTTTGATTAGATGACACTTACGGTGAAACCGAGCGGAAGGATTTCTCCAGGTGTGAGGACGCCGTCAGGTTCGCTCGAGTTAGTATCGATGAAGGTCCTGAGGCATTCGGCACAGAAATCAAAGAGCTTTTGCCCATCGTCTTGTTTCTGTTCTTCGGTGAGACGATACTTGGATTGAGTGATCTCGAATTTGCCATCTCCTTGAAGAGTCACTAGGCAAACACGTAGATTTGTTCCACCTAAGGTACGATCGAGTAAGATTCACCGCGCTCATTGTTCCCTCAAAAAGGCAGCACACCAAGGTCGACTGCGATGAAGTCCCCAGTCTCTTTACCAGTAGGCCAGCCGAATACAAACGTCGGAATCATCGGCTGGATAATTTAAGCATTAGACCAATCAAACGACATCACATTATGTATTCTTTCTTCGGCCACGGTACAGAGTGCACAAGAGAGTCCATGTTGGGCTCCCGTTGTCCCCGCTTGCTCGTGGACGATAATAATAAACATACGCACAACAACTTGGCTTGGCTTTTCCAGCCCAAGTTCCAAGGCCTCCTTGAACGCTTCAACAATCATCCGCATTCGCTGGGGAGTTAATGTGAAACTGTCGAAGTTCCGTCTCGGGGTGGCTGATGACGACCGATCCATGTTCACTCACAGGGCTTCGTACTTTCTAAGATGATCGGCCATGGTTCTGTGGGTTCACCTAGTATATTAGCTCAGAAATCGCCAAATTACGGGCCACCGGCGCACTTCTTCGTGGCATGAGGCAGATCTTCCTCATCGTGAGTCCTAGTGTGGATGGCGAGTGTCTGGCCAGATGCCAGGGTGATGCTCCCACTTCCTCGACGAGACAAAGGCATGGCTGGGGATCTCTATTGTGAACTGCAATCAGGCCTAGTTGTGGGGAGAGATGGTGGGGAAGGGGAAGGAGATTGAGGCGGTCGTAAGGCTTCATTGACCCGAAATTGGTCACGCTCCACCAACCACCGTGTGAATCTCATACCTTTCTCTCCTTCCACCGCCTCCGACCATGATTGGGCTCAAGAGTACTCTTAACGTGCGTTTCTACGTGTCGTAGTTGAGAACCAACACACTGACGGAGTTTCTAGTGCATTGACAACTCGGGGGCCCTCCTTGTTGAATGCGTCAACGTTTTGAAGCGAAAAGTCAACAACGGCTGGGGCACCGTGGGCGATGAAATTGTTTGCGTTGTCAAAAGAGCTCGCCCCATAAATGCCGCGACCCAGGCATCAGTAACTGCGGTCAAAGTTCGCAGAGGGGATGTACGGCGAGCTGTCATCGTTAGGACACGAAAAGCGGTGCGTCGTCCGGACGGGAGACTCATCAGGTTCGATGACAACGCGGCTGTACTCCTCAACAACAAACGGGAAATGTTGGGCACACGCATCGGTGGGATGGTCAATGCTGACCTAAGGATGAAGGGATGGGGCAAAATAGTTAGTCTGGCACCCAAGGTGAGTTCCCCCCCTCCCCCCCGGATGACCGCATTGCTGACAACCGCTCAAGGTCCTGTAGCTCCGGGAGATATGTCCCCGGGTTCTGTTTCTTTGGGCTAGACCTAATCATATACATGCTATCATACTTTTTGGCGCACATAGACCTTAATTTCCACTCTCCAGTCGGGCTGTGTGCAGCGTGCTTGCTTAGGAAAGAGGACTCCGAGATCTACGCTACCGAAGATGCCATCTTCATAATTGAGATCACTCAGCTCGAAGGGATCCATGTGTTGTACCTGTCTCGACGCGTGTGAGGCACGCGCCTAATTGTCCATGGCAGTGATATGTGATATTATTATAGCAATCTCCTCCCTATAGGCGCCTCCATGGGAGTATATATAGCCGAAGAAACGGCCTAGCAAGGCAGACTTGCAGCTATTTGACCCACTTCACAAATTGCCGTTGTGCTGAAACCAAGACCAGCCACAGAGCAAATGAAAGCAGACACTGCTCGGTCGGCGGGTAGTTCAGCCAGGGGTCGTGGAACTTACACGCCTGTCGCTTGTAACTTCTGTCGCATCAGGTATGGGGGCTTCATTCATTTGTCAAGTCGCCATATACCAACTTTTGCGCCAGGAAAATTAAATGTAACGGCGAAAGACCTACCTGTGGTTCCTGCTCATCTTCTGGACATGATGTACGTCGGTCAAGTGTTTTCATCCCGCGCCATGACTCACTCCCGTTCCCGTGTTACAGTGCTCTTGGGGAGCGGAGGGTGCCAAAAAGCCCAGTGCTATACAATATGTAGAATCGCTGAAAAAGCGTATTAGAGCACTTGAAACCTACGCCCGTGAGCTCAAGTCCAAGGTGGACAATTGCCGTTGCGAGCAGCGCGGTGTAAATGACGTCGAACCCTCCGAGTCAATCCTCCAAGCGCGCCCTGATATCTACCTGCCGGGGGATCTGGACTTGGACAGCGATAGCCCGGAACCCGGATCTGATACTGATAACGAACTGTTGTATCCCACAAGCAATCTTGTAGTGAGTAACCACTTCGGGATGTCGTTTCCGTCAGGGTCCTCAATGTTACATACAGCTTGAGGATCGTGATCTGTTATTTCATGGCACGACGTCCATATTCCGTCACTCGACGCCTCAGAGGATGTCTCGTTTCCCAGAGATCATCGAAAACCACAAGCAGTGCTATGTCCTAATGGTGGAGGGCGGCGACCAGTCCCATTACAATCCGAACTTCGACTGGTCTCGTTACCTACCTACCGCTGTCCCGCTTGACAGGCGGGAACACGATAGGTAAGTGTTCCAATCACCTTCCGCATGGTCTTTATTAAAATTATCTCATCAGAATCCTCGACTGCCTCTTCAAATTCTTCACCTCCTGGTGTCTGCGCATCGTACCAGCCCTCTTCTTGAGGGATATGTGGCGTGCTCTCAGCGTCCCAGTCTCACAAACCCCACCGAAGACCTCGCACTATTCACCGATGCTCCACAATGCCCTCATCGCTTTGGCCTCGGCCTTCTCTGATGACCCCCGCGTCAGGGACCTGAAGGCTCGTCGATACTTCGCAAGCGAGGCAAAGTCATACATTGATGCGGAATGCCAAATGCCCAACATCTGTGTCGTTCACGCGCTGTCCATCCTCGCTAGCTTTCACTCTGCTCAAGGCGAGCAGACGCTAGGATACACCTATTTCGGTGAGCGCAGCCACTGGATCCTGTCTGTTACTCGTGCTCATGATAGGTCGAAGGCATGAGTGCCAGAATCAGCCAGGCTCGTGAGTCGCTCGTGCTCTTGTCGTCGTTTGTAGTTTATAGTTCATTAACTTGCTTGCGTAGTTGGTTTGGGAGTAGACTGCTCAACCTGGGTCGAAGCAGGCATTATCAGCCGCGACGACAGGCTTGACCGGAATTGGGGATACTGGACAACATTCAGCCAGGTATTATTTTAGCCGTCGCCTTTCCTCCCAAACACAGCTGAACCTAGTCCTAGGATGTTTGCTGGTCGCTCTACGTTGGCCGCGATTTTTGCGTCCCTTGTCCCACCAACCGCGAAAACATACCAGTCCCTTACGTTGAGACCGACTTGGACGAGCTCCCATGGCACCACGCCCCTTCGAACATCGCCCCACAAGCTGGGTACCTATCAAAAACGTTTGCTGCGTCTTGCGAACTGTTACTGATAGCGCGCCCGATCATGGATGTCGTGTTCGTAGTTCCGCGCTTATCATATCAGTTTGATAGTCCTGACCCTTTCCTCTCCAGGAACTCCCTAGGTCACACTGGCAAGCACCGTACCGTCAGATATGAACTGGTCAGCGAGATCGAGTAAGCGCCCTTACACACATCACTATCTTAGCCAAATTGGTGCTGACGAACTTGCACAGCGTCAAGCTGAACGCATGGAAGGATGCTCTGGCTCAGGAGCTTGATATCACTCAGTCAAATAGAGGAACTGCCACCCCTCACAAGATCATGCTTCATCTTGCGCACTGGTGGCTATTCATCTTGTTACACCGACCCTTTTACCGTCGACCACGGCCTATCCATAGCTCGGAAGCAGAGATCGACCATGTCAAGGTGCTTTCCCTCATCATCCCTGCCTTTAGATCACCGTTGGCTGATCCCCAAAAAGCTGTGCAACAGGGCTGCAGAACACAGCATGGAATTGCTGAGTACATGGAGGTCACTCTACGGCCTCCGTTATGCCCCCATCACTCTTGTCCAAGTTATTTTCTCCGCAGGCACGGTATACCTTCTCTCTGCTGTGCAAGCAACATCTGGTGTCAGAGTCGCCCCCGTCTCTCTGAAACACTCTCTGGATCACGCTGAACTCTGCATGCAATACCTCTCGGAGTGTGGCCGATCTTGGGAATGCGCGAACAAGATTGGGGAGATCCTTCGCAGCCTCCTGATGAAGCAGCTGGAACCCCGCCTCCAGCGCCGCAATATCTCGGTAAACACCTCATTCACTGAGGGCAACGGGTCGACTATGCCCCGCCGTACTCCTTCCAAGCGCGCTAGGCGGGAGTCAAAGTCTGCCCGCTCGAGGTCTACTGGCTCACCACAGCAACGCCGGAGCTCCTCTCGCCGGACTCCCACACAAACCTCACCCTCGTCATCTAAGTTCCAGGAATCCCCAACTGCCATCAAAGAGACGCTATCTCCTGAGACATCGCCATCCATGAGTTCATTCCCAGTCGAGACCACTCCGAGTGGCCAGGGATCTTTCGTCACGTTCGAGTGGCCGTACCCTGCCCCCGTGGGAGTCCACCAGCCCTCGGCAGCACCTCCCGCGCCTCCAGAGGACGAAGACGAGCCCATGAGCTATTCTATGAGTAGCTCCGGATTCCTAGGTATGCCAGGCGGAGAACGGCTCTCCGAACAACCCTTCATTTCCTTCGAAGTCGACGAAAACAGTCTATTTGATGGACTGTACGGCCCTAGCTGGATAGTGCCCCCGGACCTACCGCCTCTCGATCTCACAGAGGCAGATTTCCTGGCTTTACAGCAACTCTTTGAACCTACCGCTCCCCTACCTCACAATGACAGTGTCTAGATATCGACCAGTGCGGACAAGATGCATCTTGATTCTGACTCCTATTTATGTCTATGATCTCAGCTCTCGTATCTATGTCAAATCTATGCTTGCCTTCTGCTTACCGAATCTGGATGTAAATGGACGTTAGCTAGCTGCTGCAGGTTCGGCTGGCACCGATGAATGCAACCCCTTTGTCGACCCTAGGCTATTTCGTACGGAATTCTCTTCAATTATCTGCACAATGAGGCGTTGAATGGCGTGAGGCGATAGGCGCACGTAGGGCGCGCATGTTCCGGATGTACAGGAGATGGATCGGCGATGTGTCGCCACCAGCGGCAATGTCGATACAAACGCGAGAGATCCAGGCATCTTGATATCAGATTGAATTTGAAGTTCAAGTTCAACTAGGGCAGGGCAGGGCGGACCATGTTTTGTGAGCGATAACAGATAAATAGATTATATCCAGGTATTTTGGAGAAAGAAGTAGAAAGAGAAATCCTAATCGTAGACGAAGTCCTAATAAGAAGTCGATAACAGTTCGTTGATGAATACATTATTAATCCGTGCTTTCTTTGATTTGTTGGAAGGTGCTACGGCTGAAATAAGTGATCAACCAGTAGCAAACTTCGGGTGACGTGTCATGTATGAATGGTTGCTAACCACCGCGAAAACGAATTTGCGAAGGCGAAGAACGGCGGTAGCGTGGTTGGGAGGGGGCAAATAACCGTAACAAGGTGTGTTCATGTCCCCTTCACATGCAGGCATGCGTTTGCCAGCCATAACTATACAGCAAAGTGATATGATCATCCTCTCCGTAGGGGATCAGATGATCCACCGATACTGGGCGTCCCGTCTGGCAATTAACCAGGATAGGAAAACCGCCGCATTGCTGAGAGCGATCCATCATCCGATTGCCATGGAGCCCAAGAAGTACCCACCATCCGCTTGCTTGGATGGAAAGGGGCGCTTCTGCCGGCGTTTGGCCGAGGGTCTGGCGACGCTTGTGGACATAGGAGCATCGGACTTGCAGGCAGCGGAAGGGCGAAGCGCGGTCAAGGGTCACCGGGTTTGGCCTCGGGGCGGGGCGTGGAGCGGTCGGATGGATGGACGCAGATAACATAGCATGGGTTGCGTGCGAAGGGGGTGGATGGTGGACATGAATCGCGTCAGGAAGCGTTGGGCGTTTGAGTCTATTAGTATATTTCTAATGAGCCATGAAGAATGAGGATGCTGGTTTATTGTTTGTTGCAGGACGTTGCGAGGGGGAGGTGTGTAGCGCGGGCGTGGACGAAGCCGTAAGGGGTGACGTAGACCATAATTGGGGGAATGACGAGATCAGGTGCATGATCACTGAACCGGAGCATTGCATGAATAGGGAGACAAGAAGTAATACAGCCGAAGCCGCTGCGTTCTCGGGGACGAAACCAATGGGAGAACGTAAAAAAGGCCGTCCAAACGTCGGCGAAAATGTGGAAAAGCAATAGCCAATAATGATACTTCCAAGTCCACGGAAGGAGAAAGTTATGAATAAGTAATCGACGAGCGGTCTATAGCCCATTGACTCTGCCGAGTAATTCGATGCGAACCATGGAGATGTCTAAATGGGACATAAACAACGAAAACGAATAAAACGCCTGTGTCCCATGGGAAAAATGAAGAAAGCGCAGCAGATAAGTGAAAACAACAAAAGGCTTATCGCCTCCCAAAATGATGCAATGCTGGACAGAGGATCGAGGGTGTCTGGTCAAACCATGGACGTTGGCATCTCTTGTTGTGAGGTGATCGAGTCGGCGTCCTCTGAATGTGATGCGGATGCAGCGTCACGATATATCTCCCGTTCGTCTGATGATGGTCTGATGTCCTTCCGTCTAGAAGATGGCAATAGCGGTGTACGGCGAGGCGAGCCCGCGGTTGGACGACGATAAGTCTGTGGGGTAAGGGCGTGAGGTCGGCATCAACGATATCAGATGAAGATACCAACATGGCGTGACATGATCATCTTTGCCATGGACACTGGCTTCACCGACTGATAAACTGCAGGCACTAAAAACAATAGCAGAATTACTACTTTAGGCAATGATAGGTGAAATGAAGAAGCGTACGTGGAGTCTCGAAGGCGTTCTGCGTTCTCCGCGAGGCTGCAGACGCAGACTCGGTCTGAACACGCAGGTTCTTCCCATGCTGCTTGAACCAGTTCTTCGCCAGCTTTGGCTGGATGAGGTGCGCAGGTTGGCTGTGGCCGGCCGTGGGAGAGTTTTCCGTTGGCATCGCAGCAAACAACTTGGAGTTGAGTACCCCGGCGCCCGAGCCCAACACTGGCGGCGTCCAACCCAGTTTGTGGGTCGAGTTGAGTGCGATGGGGAAGCTCTCGAGTTCGAGTCCAAAACCAAAACCACTAGACCACCTCCACGACTTGAAACCCTTGGCGCTGGGTTCCCTGCTCTGCTTTTCTGAGCCTGAGGAAGCCTTCTCGTTGTCTCGAGACGAGACCTGCAGCGACGACTTGGATGAGAGTCGAAGCCAGCGGGGTATGCTGGAGACCGCTCGGAAAAGGACGAGGAGGACGAGGGACGCAGCGACGACAACAAGAAGCTGGGCGTTGATGTCGACGTGGATGTTCTCCAGAGACCTGGTCGAGGGGAAGGAGGGGATGCGCATGGAGGGAGGAAAGAAAAGGGAATGGCAGAGAAATACAGGGATGGAGGGATATGTACTGGGCGACGTCCTCTTGCAACGGGACCACTGCTGAAACTCCCTCGTCGTTATATTGCTTCGGAGTTGGCCGAAATCGTCATCCCACCCTTCGATTAGGTAAGCGCCCCTTGCACTATCTATCCACCTTCAGTGCATAATCTTTCCATTGCCGCGACGTTGACAGTGTCAATCAATTAATGTACGCTAATATTAGGGCCACTGCATACCGAGTGTCCCCAGTGGTTATCGAGGACAGTACCAAAATGTAACGATAATTAATGAGAAACACGTTTCAGGTTCTAATGGCTTTATCACCTTAACCAGTAAGACTTCCAAACAGCCCTCACTATCAACGCCGCCGATGCTTACCCGAAAATAGAGGAGCACCTTACAGGTCTCTACTGAGTGGAGGACCATCTCAGTAACGGCGGATATTATGAGAGGAACGAACGTTCAATTGAGGCACCACCGCCATGGGGCATTGTCTGTCTGATCGACTCCGCGACAAGCACTCCGCAATCCGTCAGGAGGGACAGATAACACGGTGAACGGAAGCAGATGTTGTACACAGTCGTTCCAAACGAAATATTCTGACAAGGTTCCGTGCATGGGTTATAGAAGGGTGATTTCCGCAATTTTCGAGAGTACAATGCGATCAATTCCAAACGCTCCCGTAAGTAAATAGGAGCTTTGCATATGTTTGCGGTTGACACCGACACGTGAGTCGAACTCTAATGGAACGCGTCGCGACTTCTTGACTTCGACGCCACCTTTGACTCATACTTCGACTCATTTGCCGCGAAAAGCGACTACGCTCAATATACATAACATTCGAAGGAAATCTTGCGATTCCTTTGAAACATTATGGCCGACTCAGACCACGAAGGGTCACCACCGCCGAACACGCCGGCTATACAGAATGCTTGTAGGTGCTTTAGCTTCGCCAGAATTGAACCCGACCTCAAATAATTGGACTTGGGCTAAATGGGTGGCTTTTGAAATGGCAGATGCCGAAGATACGATACGAATCATGCTCGCGACGGATACACATATTGGTTACGCCGAACGGGACCCAGTGCGAGGGCAGGATTCTATAAACTCGTTCAAAGAAGTATTGCAGCTAGCAGTAAAGCACGAGGTACGAGGCAATGCTTCCCGTTGCATCCTCATTTTGGAACACATGCATCTACTAGGTCGACTTTATTCTTCTAGCCGGCGACCTCTTTCATGACAACAAACCTTCCCGAGAATGCCTATACCGAGTCATGGCGCTCATAAGAGAATACACACTTGGGGAGAAGCCGGTGCAGGTAGAACTCCTGAGCGACCCAGATGAAGGCAAGGCCGCCGAATGCTCGTACGCACTCTAACGACTCTGCTAATAATCCCATTTATAATACTCTGACTTGAATATCATGAAATAGTTTCCCGGCGATCAACTACGAGGATCCCAACCTCAACGTAGCTATCCCCGTGTTCTCCATCCACGGCAACCATGACGATCCACAAGGCGCCGGCTCAGTGGGTCTTCTCCGAGCTCTACGGCGACAGGTCACTGACACTCGGTTAACGCCAGGAAGGCGCGTTATGCGCCCTTGATATGTTATCAGTCTCCGGTCTGGTGAACTATATGGGTAAATTTGATCTACCGCTTGCACCTGCCAAGCCAGCAGGTACGTTCACGTTCCCTACCTAATTTGCTCCGAACTCATGGTGTATGGATGGCACTCGTTTGGGTTTGGTTGGACTTACAGGCGAGCGGGAGAAAGAGCAGAGTCCCCAGCATGGGATAGCGGTGCGACCGGTGCTGCTCCGGAAAGGTAAAACGCGACTTGGGATGTACGGAATCGGCAACGTGAAGGATGCGCGGATGCACTTCGAGCTGCGAAGCAACAGGGTTCGGATGTTCATGCCTCAGGATAAGGAGGAGTGGTTCAATCTCATGTTACTCCACCAGAACAGGTGCTATCCTCCCACTTTAACAGAACAACTAGAGCTAACAATACGTTCATTGGCAGAGTCAAACATGGGCCTCAGGAGTATGTACCAGAAGGGATGTTTGACGATAATATTGACTTGGTGGTGTGGGGTCACGAACATGACTGTCGGATTGTCCCCGAGCCCGTAGCGGGCAAGAACTACTACATCACCCAACCAGGATCAACCGTCGCCACATCGCTTGCTGACGGAGAAGCCACGCAAAAGTAAACCCCTCCTTTTCCATTCAATCTTTCATCAATGCTTCCTTGTTGACTTGAATATCCGCGTAGGCATGTGGCTTTGCTACAGATTCAAGGCAAGGAATTCCAGCTGACACCCATACCATTGCGGAGTGTCCGTCCCTTCGTCATAGAAGAAGTGACATTGCTCGATGTTGCAGAGGAAGAGGGGTTCGACATCGACGATCAGATGGCCATTACTAAGTATCTCAAGAGAAAGGTGGGGTTGCTCGTCTTTGAAGGCAAGCAAGACGGTTGAATTTCTTATGAGTAGGTCAACGAACTCATTGTGCAAGCCAACACACAATGGGAGCAAAGGAATGCTCAGGCTATTGAAGAAGGCGAGGAAGGACTCTTAAAGATGTTGCCCTTGATTCGTTTGAAGGTAATTATCCCATGATTTACTACGCCATCCAACGTTTGCACTGACGATTGGCCCAAACTACTAGGTTGACACCACTGGCGTAACCGAAATGTCCAACCCCATCCGCTTCGGCCAGGAATTCGCGGGGCAGATCGCAAACCCCCGCGACGTCCTCGTCTTCCACCGAGCCCGCGCACGAAGAGCCAACGGCAAAGGCAAGGTCGTCATCGACAATCCCGAACTCAGCATCGACGACCCCGACTTGACGATGTCGGAGAAGCTCGCCAAGGTGCGGGTGGGTACGCTGGTGAAGGAGTATCTGGGTGCGCAGGAGCTGCAGGTGTTGGGCGAAGTTGGGATGGGGGATGCGATTCAGATGTTTGTGGAGAAGGATGATTCGCATGCTATTCAGTCGTGAGTGACGCGTTGTATTTTGCCTGTTGTGGATGCGGCGAGAATGACGGGGATATTTTTATTTCAGCCATGTAAATCGAGCGCTGAAGGCCCTGTTGAAGGATGTCCAGGCCAATGGCACTGAAATTGACGAAGACGACGTCGAGGAGTTGGTGAGTAGCTCAACATACCTCGTCGTAAAGAAATCGGCTCATCTGGGGAGTAGCTCACAAAGGCGAAAGAGCAGCAAGACAAGGCTTACGAAGAAAACCGCAAGAATGTACCAACCAAAAAGGTACTTGCTCTTCACTTGTTCCTTGTATTGTAGCTAGAGAGCATACATGCATCCAGGGCAAAGGCAAAGCGGCTCAGGATGATGAAGACGCTCAATCGGAAGATTCGATGATGATGGACGTAGATTTTGGAACTGGTGGTGCAGGATCAGACTTTGACCAGCTCTCTGACCCACCGCCTCCGCCCAAGAAGACGACCGCCAGGTCAAGAGCTGCGGCAACGAAGGCACCAGCAAAGAAAGCACCAGCAAAGAAAGCCCCCGCAAAAAAGGCGCCTGCGAAGGGCAGGGGTAAGAAGGCGGTTGAACCTGTGAGTGTGTCTTCATGACAGTCGTTGTCCTCCCTCCAATATCAAGCAATGAAATCAGGATTCGGATGAAGACGAGATTATTCCCATTGACGAAGTATCTGATGACGAAGAGGAAGACGACCCACCACCAAAAGCTCCCGCCAAACGTACAAATCGCGCAGCGGTCCTGAGGTCAACTTCTTGTGTCGCTTGCCATTCAGGTTGAGACTGACATCTTTCTTTCGCAGTCAAACTACAACGGCTAAAAAGACGCCTGCTAAGAGGAAAGCACCAGCAGCCTCGCAATCGAAACAATCGACACTTGCTTTTGCACCTGCAGGCAGATCAAGTACGCGAGCTGCAGCTTCTCGGGCCCGGGGGAAGATGGTGGTATGTTTTCATGAATTTCACAACGGTGGAGCGTATCTAACTTTTCCTAGGTTGACGAGGATAGTGAATGATTCTGGACTGATATTTAGTACTTTTATTCTCATTTAGTGCGATGTTACTGAGCCATTTAGCATGAGTTTCCAATTCGAGGGAATCCTCTAATTGATTCTTCACCCTTTCACTCGCTGCACGGTGGAAGCTTTAGCGCCTTACCCCTATTATACTCCTGGCCGATCAAACGCCAGACGGTGCGATTCGAATGCCATCCGCTACCACGGTATATCCTCAAGCTAATGGAGACAACGGGGTCGAAGAAGGCCAACGGCAGAATTTCGAAAGCATGTGTATTAGCTGTGGTTCTGCCCGTTTGAAGAAATCAAGAGAAGTACCGCGGTGTTCCTTTGCAGTGGTAGATGCTTGCTTATCAGTGCAAAAGATAGCTTTCGTTACGGAACTTGGGGGTTCCTCGACGGCCATCATCCTCTTAGCATTGTGGCCTAGAGGCCGATGATGCGCGAGTCAACAGCACAGCATGTGCAGGTATTCTTAAGGATGAAGGCCAGTGATCCCACCTTGCCTTCCTCGTGGATCCTTTGTGTTTTTCTCTACGCTGAAAATAGCACGATGTCTTGGCGTGGAGATCCCGGGAGAACAACTGCGGTGACTTTGGAATTTGACTATGCTGCACGTAAAACAAATGGGAGGACCTCCACACACCGAATTCTGGCGGAAGTATTCCCAGCTTATCCAGAGGTAGCCTCAATATCGAATATGAATTGTCGTTGCTTACATTTACTTTTGGTAGCTCGATCGATGGATTTTGCCAGAAGCCTGCAAGGCTAGACTTGTAGACTACACTGCACTGATCTCCATTGTTTAAGGGCAGTTCCCAAACGAGTCATCAAGGCTATAGAAGCCTACCAGCTCCGAGTCAATTATCTCGCGTGCTTTCAGAGAAAATGGTACAGGTTTCGTATGCCAAATGGCGCATGCACCATCGCAAATACCGTCCCAACTTCGATGACTGGGAACAAATGGCCAGGCGCAGACGAAGAACTTTGTGGTTCAAGCTCTATAGTAAGCTATCGCTACGAAATCCACATGCGATCGAGGGCAAATTGCCTCAGCCAAGCCAAAGACCATATGGAATCACATAATCTGCCTCCGAAGAAGCATTGAGGTAATGTGAGGAAGCACTTGCTATGACTGATGGTAAACGCCTTGCAAGTCGCGCAACCGGTTCACAGAATAGTGTTATCGACCTGACCATCTAGGTATTTAACTGCGATGCAGACTGCCGGTGAACTGCAACCCAGAACCCCTCGTTTCGACAATGGCGCGTTTTCTGGCCTTCTCTCTCGTATTTGCAGCTGTCATCTCCTCAGCATGGACGAAGGAGATTCGTAACCCTCCTCGCCTCCAGGCCTATGAGAGTGGTGCCGTCCATAATGGAATCATGGATATGAAGCATCGCCTTTGGAGCGCAAAAGAAGCAGCAGGTGCTTTCAACTCGGCACGTTACAGCAAGATCGAGGACTTCACTCCTTGTATCAACGGTAAGTAACTACGGATAATTATCAAGTTTCATTAACTAACTTACTTCAATAGGCACGGCCGGTGAATTCCGTTGCAACAACATAGATCTTTACAGTTTCTACTCGCATGCTGATCTTGGTAGCCAAACTGGCCAAGGCAGCAGTTCATGGGGTTGGGTCCATGAAGGCCGTGAATATATAATCATTGCGCAGGCCGACGGTGCGGCCATCGCTGAGGTCACTGCCGATGGAAAACTCGACTATCTTGGTCGGCTTCCCAAGACCCCTGAAGCTGCAGCTGCCATTTGGAGAGGTGGTTATAGTCGACATCCTTACTTAATAGCATTCTAATCCTCAGCTTAGAACTTCGCGTTCTCGACCACTGGCTTATCGTTGGATCTGAGGCCGTAAACCACCACGTACAGATCTTCGACTTACGCAAGATTCTTGAGATCACCCCCGAAGAAAAGCCCAAGACATTCGACCCACGCACTGATATCACTGGCCTGTTCAAGGGACTTCCCGTCGGACGCACTCATAACATCGTCATCAACTGGGATCGTGGATACGTTGTGTCCGTCGGTTCTCAACCACGAACCAGTGAATTCGCCGCAGGTCTTGTCTTCATCGACATTTCCGATCCCTCTAAACCTGCCTTGGCTGGTTTCCAGGCCGATGATGGCTATGTCCACGAGTACGTTATTTCGTCGCCTGATTGGAGTAACACTAGACACCTACCTTAGCGCTCAATGCCTCATCTACCGCGGTCCTGATACGAGATATGTTGGTCAAGATGTTTGCTACGGCTATAATGAAGATACTCTCACCATCTACAGTCAGTGTTTCGCCCGGATCTACCTACTCTCTTGATATTTACCCAATCCCAGACGTGACGGACACGGCCAACGCTTCAATTATCTCACGTACCGGTTACGAAGGCGCCTCATACACTCACCAAGGGTAACTATTCATCAGTCTAGACGTCACTCAGTGTGCTGAAAGACGTCCACAGTTGGGTCTTAGACCCGGAATGGCAACAATATCTAATTCTCGACGATGAGCTCGATGAGGTCAACGGTGCCGGCGCTGCTGCAGATGGCAACGCCGTCACTTACATCTGGGACGTTTCTGATCTCGAGAATCCCAAGCAAACTGGTCTTTTCAAGACCCCTGGAGTCACCATCGACCATAACCAATACATAGCCAACGGAAAGGTCTATCAATCTAACTATGGCGCTGGCCTGCGCATTGTTGACATTTCTTCTATCCCTACTGATCCTACTGGTGGGAGCGTTAAGGAGGTCGGCTTCTTTGACATCTACCCAGAAGATGATGCACGAGCTGGAGGAGGTGCACTCTCTTTCGTCGGTAGCTGGTCCAGCTACGGCCTGTTCCCCAGTGGAAACATCATCATCAACACCATTGAAAGAGGAGCTGTAAGTCATTTACCTACGCAATCATGACACCAACTCACTGACTTGTCGGCAGTACGTGGTCAGGATCGCTGAGGAATAGATATAGCATGCTGTGCTTTCTGCAGCATTGTTTACAACTGTAACTCTTCCTGTACATCACGACTCACTGGCATACATTATTTGAATCACTGTGTTCCACTCAATAATGTTCAACATTCAAAGGTCCCAAATTGAAACCTCAACTGAGTGCTTGTGCCCCTGATAGTCCCCTGAGGCCTGAGGGCAGTAAGTTGGGCGCCAAACGTTGGTTACTTCCTCGTTATGACCAGCAACGACCCGCAACGGTAAGTTCGTTATTAGAGATCTTTTCAGAAAAGCCCACCGATCATGCCAGGACATCTGTACGGAGACCTTGCGGGGTCCCGCACGCTTCCGACTCATCCAGGCACAGGGACCAGATGCGGATGGCATTGGTCCGATACACCTCAAGTTTCTTGCTAGAACAGACTGAGTGCTAACAGGAATCCACAAGAGCATGCGCAGCTGGAGTCACCGGACACAGGACATCTGCATTTTGCTTGAAGACTCTCATCTACGGCTCAGGTATCCCAATGCATCGCCTTCTGCTAACCCTCGGTTGAAATAAAGTCGACCTAGCGTGGGACGAAGCCTTATGGCTTCACGATGATGGTATCCTGTGCCATGGGGAACCTTTCCTAGGTCGCTATGTTTTCTCTACATTGTGATCTGTGGGTATTCCGAATTGAGTTACGACCTGCGGTAGTTCGCTCACGAGATCATCACTAGGTTGGAGAAGACAGCGCGTAAATAGCTGTCGAACCAATGTCCATACGTTTCAATCACTTCCCTGTCTACCATTGAAGTATTTAAGCCATGAAGATCCGACATACTATTCATCAGCGCTTGACCCTCTGAAGTACCTGGTTTATTTCCACAGACTGGTCAAGCCATGTTCCCTCGCTTCTCGTTGCTCCTCGCCCTGTCTGTGCTAGTCACTGCGGCGCCAGTGGAACACAGCACGCCCGACAAACGTGCTGTGAGCACGCTCTCATCCAGCGAGTTGACTTCGTTTGCGCCATATACCCAGTTTGCTAGGGCGGCGTATTGCTCGACAAGCAAGCTCCAGGGATGGAAGTGCGGAGGTTAGGCGGTGTCACCATCTTCCACCACGCCTGACTGATGCATTGGTTGTCTTCGCTGAACAGATGCTTGCAATGCCCTCCCAGGTTTCCAGCCAACCTTGATCGGTGGTGATGGAAATGCCATACAAATATGTGAGTTTATAACCCCAATTTATTGTACATGGCCTTGTGTCTAAAAATATGCCATCAAGTTTTTGTCGGATTTTGGCCGGCACAAAATTCCGTCGTGGTGGCGCACGAGGGAACCGATCCGACTCAGTTGTAAGTCTAGTCTACCGCCGAGACCTGTCGATCACAATTAATAGTTGATTCATCCAGCGTCTCTGTGTTGACCGATCTGAATATCTTGACGGACCCTCTTGATACGGCCCTCTTCCCCGGCGTTCCATCAAATGTCTTAGTACACGATGGTTTCCGCAACGCACACGCCCTCACTGCGACAAAGATCCTTGCCGAAGTCAAGAAATTGTTAGCCGCGAACAATTCTAAGAAGGTCACTCTCGTATGTCGGCTTTCTCCCACACCTTACTCTCAGAGGTCAATGGCTGACATTTGATCTAGGTGGGCCATTCCTTGGGAGGCGCCTTAGCTGAGCTAGATGCCCTGTACATGACTTTGAATCTCCCCTCCGACGTCGCAATCAAGGCGATGACATTCGGAACACCCAGAGTCGGAAACGCTGCATTCGCGGAGTTGATAGACTCGAAGGTCCCAGACTTCAAGCGTATCAACAACAAAAAAGGTAACTACGAGAGATTGATTTCACGACCTAGCACTTACATCAGGCATCATCTGTTAGACCCAGTACCAACCGTTCCTGGACGCTTTTTGGGCTTCGCACAGCCGGAAGGCGAAGTTCACATCCTTGGCCCAGGAAATGCTGTTTCTTGCTCGGGTACGTTCTTCCCGCTAAGTTCAATTAGCGAAATTAACCTTCGATTCTAGGCAACGATGATGCCACCGATGCGCAGTGCCAAATTCAAACCGTCCCAAATGTCTTCGAGGGAAATATCTTAGACCACCTAGGCCCATATGAGGGGATCAGCATTGGCACCATCTTTTGTACTTGAAAACAGATTACGCTCCCTACGCACGTAGTAATATACCCATCTGACCAGCTGCACACCGTTCGAATAAGGTTCTTTTGTCAAGAGTATAAGTAATACAAGAGCAACCGCGAGTAAATGTATACACAGATGACCGTGAATGGCACTAGAGCCAGGGTATGAATGCATCCATAGTCCATGAGTTGGTCCATAGAATATTGCGCTATATACGTACAAAATAATGATTTCGCGTAAGTATGGTGGGAGTGCGATAAAATACCAATTGCAAGAAAATACCGTGAAACGTGATGGGGTGGAGATATCAGGAAAATAGTGAAGTATCCAGGTCGTGCGAGAAATCAAGAACAACAATCTTTTGATCGTGCGAGGTGCTGTAATAAGGACACAGGATGAGTAGCTGTGGAGGAAGCGAATTCAAATATGCTGTGGCTTACCTGACGATCCTCGAAATATCGAATTTGACGTCAAATATATGGCTAGAGTGAATCGTGCGGAATTCCCGGACCATCTTACCTGAAGAACAAAGAATGTCGTCAATACATTTATCCGCAAAATACACAGAAGCACATACCAGTGCCGACTTCCCACACCCTCACGGTCCTATCGTAGCTGGCGCTCACCAGCCGACCGTTGCGAGGATCGAAGGACAACGCACGAACAAGCAGTTCATGCCCGGCTAGAGTCCTCAGGCATTCACCAGTGGATGCGCGCCATATCTTGATCTTGCAGTCGTTGGAACCAGAAACGATATAGTCATCCTTGGAACGACGGTTAGGCCAGGGAAGCTGACGAATGATGGCAAGCACGCCTACCTTGAACTCGATGCACGCAAGCCCTCTATCGTGGCCTTCGAATGTCCGCACGCGTTCTCCGCTTTGAAGGTCCCAAAGGATCATCTTGCCGTCCCCGCTAGCGCTGACCTGAGATTGAAAATTGAGGTCAACAGTGATAAACTTGATAAATTGAGGGCTGCGCATACCACACGCTCTCCTTGCAGCCCGACGGCGTTGACAGGTCCCTCATGCCCACTCAGCGTCTGGTAGTGCTCCAAGGTAGAGCGTTTCCAGACTTTGATCATCGCATCCTTAGAACTAAGGAGAGATCAGCTCCTCCATGCTTCCTACATGATTTCAAGCAAACAACCCACCAGCTCACAATCCAATCCTTGTTGATCCTGATATCAAGAACACCGCCAGTGTGTCCTTTCAACGTTGCCTTTACCTCTGCCTTTACCTGGGCGTTGTCATCGTTAGGCGTCCCCGGGGACGAGCGGACATAAACGCTTCCATGGATCAGCTCCTCTGCAGCTTCGTCGACGACACCTCGCCCTCCGTAGCCGCCAACGTCAGAGCTGGGAAAATAGGACCCAGCTTTGTCGACGGGTGGACGGACGAACAGATCCCAGACACACACAGAACAGTCGCTGCTCCCACTGACCATGAAGCCGCGCTGCCAACCATCCTTGTATTCTACGGTCGACCTCACGCCTGTGTCGTCTTGGTTTCCGCATACCTCTGCATCTAGATCAAACTTCAAGCAGAGAACACTGCCAGAGTGTCCAGAGATTGTTCCCAAGAGCTTCCCTGTCTTCACGCACCAAACCTTGATAGTGCGATCACGAGAACCGGTGACAATACGATGCGCATCAAACTCAAGGCAATATACACTAAGATGGTTAAGGTTAACAAGTCGCAGAGACGAACAAGCTTCCGAAACTCACGAGTCGGTGTGCCCGCTGAGATTCATCACTTTGGGTTTGTGATTTGGGGTTTCAACGGGACTTGAGCCGTTATGTTGACTCGATGTACGTTGATTGCCTTCCCACCGTCGGTCCAATTCCCAACGGTCCTGGAAGAGTTTTCGCCAGCGTAGCAGGAGAGGTGCTGCAGCAGGGGAAACCGTATTCATCCTGGAGAAAGTGGATAGACACGGCGAAGGGGGAAATCTCTTTAACCGCTCGCCGTCCACGCGCAAGGCATCGAAAACACTTCTCACGCGAGGATCACCGGAATGACATGGGCTACGAATACTCTGAGCCACGGTAGGTGCGCGGCTGAGATCGATGCTCCATCCATTCCCCGACATACTTTCAAAGAGGGATCGCCATACAGCATTGTCATTGGCAAGCCGATTCCAAGTGTGGGAGACCAGAGTGCAGGCAAGAATACTCTGCAGGTTTCCGTAAGAAGAATCGTTGCCCTCGTTACCGGCACCCCTACTTGTCGATGTAAACGTCGATGGCGGTAATGAAGATGGAGTGTGAGCTAGGAGGGCTAGGATATAGATAGCCAGCTCGGTTGGTAGAAGGGCGAGGATGTCTAGGTTAGGTCAGTCAAGCTCTGGAGAAAGGTCAGGTTCCGGTACATACCAACGCCAGTGACTGCTCTTGAATCTACGTAACATGCCTCGTCAACCAGTTCCCCCTCTTCTCCATCAAGCGGCGGGAGGCTTGCATAGTCTATGCAATCGATATTCGTATCAATATGGTAATAAGACGAGTATCCCGACGCGCTGTCCGATGAGAGTGCCTTGTGACAAGCAAGCAGTCTGGCTTTACCCTTGCTTAGCGTCTCCTTACCCTTGCTCAGCGTATAAGGCGCTGAGGGTTTGGGAGACACACGCGAAGGAGAAGGGCCAGGAGAAGGGGTGTATCTCATGGTTGAGAATGTAGACTGATTGGCGCGCGAGGAGGTAAATATGCTTCCGGATGATGATGTATGGGGAAACCTAGGTCTGGTGGTCCCGTATGGATACACAGACGGTGACGGTGAGCGTGCAGGACTGAGAGCGTCCCGAATTCGGGGAAATATAGAGCGAAGTGAACCTTGATTCTGAGGGGGCGGTGGCGCCTCTGGCCTCCCCGTTAACCCCATCCCTACAAAGGCACTGCCCAGACTGGGACTCGAATAGAAAGGCCAAGGCGACCTTCTACTTTGGCCGTAATGATAGGTGTATGCATATGGGTAGCGGCTGTTCTGATATTGTGGCAAGAAACCGTTCTGATGAGAATGGGGTCCATCCGGGTTAACGTGAGCATATTCGTCAGGCGATATGATTGAGAAGTCAGTGGGAGTCGGCGACGATGGCCTGGTTATGGTGTCGACCGTCGGAACCGCAAAAAGATCGCCGTCGATGACTTCGAGCTCTTCGTCTGCCATGGCTGGGAACGGGAGGAAGGAACGGGCGATTGGCGACCCGGGCTCATGTGGGGGCTGGGTGGCTGAGGCGAGGAACGAAGGCAGCACGCGGTTTGGGCGTTGTCTTTGTGTGGGCGTCGGTGTCGGTCTTGAAGGTATCGCTGGCGACGATGTCGATGCCATGGACGTCGTCGTCGAGGACCAGCTCAGCGAGAACAACAGCGGGGAGAGCAAGGTCAACAACGTGTCATGTGACCATCATACCAATTTTGTACTGCCATTAATTTGGCTCATAACTTTATAGTACAGCCATTTCATGATGTGAATCAAAGGGAGAACCGAAAGGAACCCAAAGACTAATTCTGATCCTCTACCAAACTCTTCGCAGACTTCAAATCGGCCTCTACCATTTCCGCCACCAAAGAATCAAAGTCGACCTTTCGTTTCCAGCCAAGAACTCGTTCAGCTTTCGCTGGATTGCCAAGCAGCAGGCTATGAGAGATCACGTTCAGAGTAAGGGATGAGATATAAGGTTGAGTAGACGTACTCGACTTCTGCGGGTCGGAAGTATCGAGGGTCCACCCGCACGACAACTTTGCCAGTCGCGACATTGGTCGCGGTCTCTTCCACCCCAGAACCCTCCCACCTAAGTTCGAGCTCAGTATACCACCGCTCAGGAATTGTCCAGTTTGCGACTCACTTGAGTTGTATGCCCAGCGCATTGAACGATTTGTTTACGAATTCTTTCACAGGATGAGTCTCCCCGGTTGCCAAAACATAGTCTGATGCAGATGGCTGCTGCAACATCAACCACATCCCCTCAACGTAGTCACGAGCTGTAGCACGACAGGAGACGACGAGTTAGGTCGGCAACATAATTAGATTAAAAATTGAGATCAAGTACCGTGTCCCCAATCTCGTTGAGCATCCAAGTTCCCCAGATACAAGCAGCTTTGCTTTCCCAAGGAGATATCAGCCGCAGCCCTTGTAATCTTCCGTGTGACAAAAGTCCGCCCTCGTCTGGGGCTCTCGTGGTTGAACAATATCCCATTGCACGCGAACATCCCATACGCCTCCCGATAATTGACCACTATCCAATACGCGTACAACTTGGCGCACCCGTAGGGGCTACGAGGATAGAAGGGTGTCGTCTCGCTTTGCGGCGTCTCCACAACCTTGCCGTACAGCTCTGATGTTGATGCCTGGTAGAACCGTACGTGATTCTGCAGCCCGCAAGTCCTAACGGCATCTAGTAGCCGCAGAGTCCCTAGCCCGTCCACATCGCCAGTGTATTCGGCCATCTCGAAGGACACCTTAACATGGGATTGAGCTCCCAGGTTGTAGATCTCAGTGGGCTGGACGGAGGCTATGATGTACACGAGATTCGTGCTATCGGAGAGATCGCCGTAATGCAACTTGAATTTATTTGGGCCTTGAGGAAATAGATGTTATAATCGATGGAGGCAAAGACGGTACGGACGTACGTTCATGCTGGTCCTCGTAGAGATGGTGCAGACGACCGGTGTTGAAGCTGGACGAGCGACGAATGATCCCGTGCACTTGGTACCCCTTGTCAAGCAGCAGCTCGGTCCTTTCCACGACAACCGAGTAAAGTTCCCCAGCACAGGAGATGGTGAGGAACGGAACGCATAATCATCGGGCGAGACGACATACAGATATGAGCCATCCTGTCCCGTTATCCCTATCCAGAACCAGAAACCCGTTTAACCATGGCTTCCAAGCTCCTACGAGCTCAAAACGGAACGATCCTCTACTGACCTGAGATAAGAGCGACTTTGCGTTTCTGATACTCCTCCGGAGTGGGTAGATTGAGCTTCGTAATGGCTGGGATTTGGGCGGCGTCTTGGGCAGACATTGGGTTGTGGTAGGAGGTCAAATCGTTACAATTTTGATTTATGAAACTTGGGTGTTGGGGTATATCCAATTGGTCATATGCGTGCCCACAAGGTACGATCGGTGCACCTGAATGATCACAAACTGCGCAGGCGGTGGTAGTCATATCCAAGAATTACAGTACAACACTCGTTCAATTCTACGCATTCTAAACGTTCCCCGTCCTGGCGTTATTATAATTGTCCAAGAACCACTTAACGGAGGCCGCGAGTGCTGGAGGAACCTGGGATCAGCACATGCTGTCAACATAAACCCCACCTTCACCCACCTTGGTCAAATGGAGTGAATTCAAACCCGCCCATGAGTTCCAACAGCTTCTTGTTTGAGGCTGGTTTACGGAACTGCCCATCAGCACGAGTTGTGTCGAACTTGATTGACGTCAAGTATTAGCAGCCACATACACGATGTTGAGTGATACTTACGGCATATTCGCCCTTGAAATCGACGGCCTTTACAATGGCATCGGCAACGTCCTTGATACTTACTTCCTCGTCTTCGCCGACTATGATCGACTAATCAGCGCATTATCGCGAAACCAGAGGACATACTAAATTTACCTGAGAGAATCACGGGCTCGACATCGTCATACTCTCGTAGCTGCCATATGAACAGTTTGGCGAGGTCGTACGAATAGATGAACTGTCGGAGTGGCTTCCCAGTCCCGGCAACTATGAATGGGGTGTTGTTCTCTGATGACGAGTTAGTCAGTGTCTTGGATCATTGGAGTGCGTACAGACTCTTGGCAAGATAGCACTTGTGGATGAGTGCCGGGATGACATGGGCACCCTCAAGATCGCTGGCCACAGCGTCAGCTCGTTGTGATTAATGAACAACAACAGAGTATTCACAAATTGTCGTGGGGACCGAACACGTTCGTCGGTATAGCCGAAGTAAAGTTGCACCCAAACTCCTCCTTGTACGCGCTGATAGTACGCGCTATCAGGTATGCTAGGAAAGCGAATAAATGTATATCCTTACTGATTCTGCACATCTACTAGTCTCTTGGCGTGCGCATAGCCGAAGTTACTTGAATGCGGGGGTCCAAGATGGATTTTTGTTTCATCAAGAGGATATTCGACTTTATCGGGGAACACGCAGGTCGACAAGCAAGAGATGACCTTCTGGGTCTTGCGTTCACACGCGGTATGCAGGACGTTATCGTTCATAAGGACATTGTCTCGCAGGAATGTGAGCTTGAGGCCTTGGTCAGTTACATCCATGTCAGAGATGTTGCCGCACGCACCTTGTACTTCATGTTCTTGAAAAGGCCGCCGACTGAACGATAATCACAATCATTTCAGCTCGAGATATAACGGACGGGCATTTGATCGTACCCATCGCAGCGAGATGGATGACATGGGTGGGTTTGTACTTGTCAAATAGCTTGCGAGTTTGTTCGGGGTCTCTGTCCTACTCGATGAACCACGCGTAGGGCTGCCAAACGAATGCACCAACCTCAAATCCGCCTCTGATGAGGTTGCAAAGATCCATGTCTCGTTAGGTCGCTTTCCGAACCTCGATCCCACTGGTTCGGTATTGATAATGTGCTCGATACCTTTTCCAACGAGGCCGCTACCGCCGGTAACGAGGACCACCGCAGGGTTGGAGTCGGTCATGATAGTGGTTGGGAAAGAGGTGATTTCCTGATTGGGAACGCGATCCGCCGACGCGTTATGTCACGCGCGTCGGGCTTGTCACAAGAGAGTCCGAGCTTCAATCGCATTGGGAGGTATAATCGGGTGTGTACATATGGGGGAGTGCTACAGGAGACACATGCCAACCCGCACGACAGCATCAAATAAGGGCAAGAAGGAAAGGCGAGCAATGACAGTTACGACTCGAGTCACTGGATACAAACCCACACGAAAGCGAACGATAAATTGTACAACAAGGCCGGAGTTTCACATTTACTACTTAGATTGGATTCCTATTCCAAGTATATTCTATCGTCTTCGTGGCCAGGAAGTACTTCGAGCAGCGCCCCCGTGTCACGCTGCCATACATAGACATTCCCGTCTGCGGTAAAGAACACGTACAGTAAGGATCAGCTTGCACTGGCTTGAACTGTGGGGAGCCAACCCTGACCTTGTGCCGCTGGCAACGAAATTACCATCGACGTCTCCAGATAACGAACCGGCCTTGATGATGACCAGGAAATTTGCGCGCAAGTTGGGATCAGGATTTTATATCCCAACTTTCCATATGATAACTGTCTGGCCCCTACCCCCACTCGCTACATACTGGCCGTCGTGGCTCCACTCCAAATTCCACACCCCATCCTCATGCGCTCGCAAGATCACTGATGTTGTCCTTGTTGGAAAGGTGGAGGTCGAGTCCCTGAACTCGCGCTGTTTGGCTCAAGCACGCAAACCACACAACTGCGACGCGACCAAGGCTAAGCGGCCCTGTTACCCCTGTCGTGCACAATCTAGATTATCTTATCGCACGGTTTCTCTAGCTAATGTCCTGGCGCCCTCGGCCACTGCAGCTTTCATCCCTTCATCGTCGGATTTCCATTCAACGGCCCTACAAGTCGCGGATTTTGTGGCAATTAATTCTACATTCCTTACCGGCTACGACAAGAAGCTTCCATCAAATGGATTACAGGCGCATCGTCACGCAGGTGTACGAGCTAGCGGAGTCGAGCACCGATCCTCTGGGCCCGTTAGTAAGAGAGGCCCTACAGGTGATTGATGAGGGCATAGAACGGCATGGGTGAGCTCATTGATGCCAGCGAATGCAATGGGGTGACCGTAACTTGTACTGTTGAAGACAGGGAAACATCGCGATCAGCTTTAACGGTGGCAAAGACTGTGAGTACGGCTAATACGTGTCCAACGTAGGTTCTGACCCGAAATTTGAAGGCACTGTTCTACTGCACCTCTATGCAGGTGCACTGATCCGAAGATTACCGTCCTCAGAGGCCCCAAAACCCATACCGTCAATATACATTTCCGTCCCATCGCCGTTTCCAGTTCTAGAGGACTTCATAGTGGAAGCCGCCAAAGCGTACAACCTCGACCTCTTCCACTGTCACCCCACATTGACGGATTCTGAGCCAGTAGAGTCCGTCGTCACACCACACGCAAATGGCACGACTTCGAAGACGGACTACGTCAGTGCCGCTGTACCTCCGCCGAAGGCGGTGGGGAAGGCGCGCGGCGGTGAGGGGATGAAGAGGGCACTCGAGATATACAAGCAAAAGTTCCCCCATATCACTGGTATTTTGATAGGGACGCGGCGGTCAGACCCGCACGGAGGTGAGTAGTATGCCTGCGTCGCTCCACCTATATATTAAATGTGAATGCAGCTAGGCTCTCGCATCGGAATATGACGGACCCAGGCTGGCCACAATTCGAACGCATCAATCCGATAATAAATTGGGGCTACTCTGATGTGTGGGATTTCTTGCGTAGATTAGAGGTTCCATATTGCCAGTTGTATGATCAAGGGTGCGTGCTTTCCATCCGAATATGGGCTCCCTAGTGCTCATTTTGTTACAGATACACTTCGCTGGGTTCGACATACAATACTTTCCCCAATCCTGCCCTTTTGATGCAGCCGACATGTTCTACTTCCCCAGAATCGAGACCGGACGCACTACCGAACGGTACCTCTGACGGGGGTGAAGCAACGGATTTGCTTCCTCCCACATTAGTCGACGCTGATGGCTTAGAGGGCTCGAATTTAAAACCAGCAGGCCTTCCAGACAGAGATGCGATAACTCCAAGATATAGACCTGCGTTCGAATTAGTCGACGAACATCTTGAAAGGGCAGGTCGAGGCATTGTGGACCCAAATATTCAGATTGTATCTACGAAGAGCGCAGCATAGCCAAATGAATTAGACCAATATACTTTTGATGTGCCCTCGATGGCAACACTTTATATTCTTTATGAGGACCCTTCGTCCACTCTCCAAACTTCAAACCCACATTCGCCACCAATGCCTATAACGCCATTGGCCCAATCCAGGCCGAGGATTTTGCGGCTCCCGTCTTTGCCTTTGTTTTCCCAAGCCTTGAAGCTAGAAATAGCCGCTTTTGTGCTTCGCAGGTCCCAAATGCGAACGACGCCATCGTAGCTGCCGGTCGCGATTTGTTGTGACGAACTTGAGCGTGGGGAGAGCGCAATACATGATGGAGTGGCGGGATGCACGAGCGTTCCTACGGTAGATGAAAGTGACGCGCCGTCTGCTGTCAAATCGTAGATAGTCACAGTTCTATCTGTTGAGGCAGCGAGTGCGGTATTGCCGTTTTGTAATATCGCGAGATCGAGGAACGGTTTCTCAGATGCGATCTGTAATGTGTCAATAACATATGCCACTTATTTATATGAGGCACTTACTATCGTATTCGTACAAATACCTATTTCAGTATCCCAGGTGCGCACAGTCGAGTCGAATCCACAACTTATCGCATTTTTATCACCCGTGAAAATGGCTTTGGACACTCGCGCTGTGTGTGATTTCAGTACTGCGATGGGTGCCTTTCGTTTGGGCCGGTCGGCTTCGTCGACCTTGCGCTTCTTGCTCTTGCGTTCCGCCTGCACCAGATCGGCGGCTACTTCGTCTGATGAAGGGATGGATGTATCCCACACACCAACAAGTGCGTCCCAGGAAGCGGTAATAAGATGCTTTCCCGATGGTGAAGACGCAATAGACGAAACGGGGGATGTATGTAGGTGAAGGGTGGCGAGCGGTTGGACGGCAGCGGAGTCGATGCGTGATATTTGGGCCGTTAGATCTTGCGACGAAGTGGCAATGAGAGTCGGATCCGAGGGGAACACACAAACTGAGGTGATTGGCGCGGCGTGAAGCTGGCGGTTGGCGACCATGTTTTGCGAGTAGTCGAAGGTGCGGATGTATCCATCGTAGGATGCCGTGACAAAGTGCCTACCGGCTCCCTGTCAGTCAATTGAAATCATTGGGATTTAATGCGATGCTGCGCCCTGGACTGCTTACCCTTGAAGGCCACATGAGACCGACGACACCCAATCTTCATGGGGTATGTCCGACATCCGCTGCGGCGGCATAACCGACTGGATGTACTCGATTTCCAGTGTTTCTTCCTGCTCACCGTCAGTCGATTTTTCTGTACCCTGGAAACGCGACGCGTACCTCCAACAAGCCATGTTCGGCACACCATTCCCCTAGGCTTGTACGCAGAACCTCTCCGCGAACCAAGAAATCAAAGGGGATCGGTTTGGGAAGCGATAAAGCCTTGTTGATGAGCTGAGAGAGCTGGTATCGTTTCCAGTTCGCTGGTATCATGAATTTTTGGGATGGCAAGGGGTATGGTGTCTGTGTCGACAGCACCACTGGGTGCGAGACCCTGCTAGAGTCATTGGAACTCGACGCCATGGATTGAAAGTGGAAGTTATTTGGTGATCAGAAACTGTCTGAATTTTGAAAATACCTGCTCTTCTAAATTTGGATTTCAGTAGTATTGCCCTAGATGGTAGCATATTCCCACACAACTACGCGTCGCAATTGTTTGGTTTGGAGCGCTCGACCCAAACAGTTTCAGCCTCGCTTGCGCCGACTACGGTCTGCAACACCGCCACCGCCATCCTTCTTCTTCACTTCTTCTTCCACTTCAAGACTTACGGGACGATTAGATTCACAGAAAGCCCTTTTCCACTGCACTAATTCCTGGCTACTTCTCTACTCTGAATATTGGAATCTAATTACCCTTAATGCCTCATCAAAATGAACCCAAATCCTCTAAATTACTCGTGGTATGTCTTTTATGAATTCCAGTGGGCAACGCGCTCACAGAAGCCATAGACCGGCGTCGTGTCTTTTTACTTGGTCGCTGCACTCGCTGTACGGTAGATTGCTTGTTTCGTTGGCATTAACGGTATTCTGACCTTGCTGGAACATGGTGTAGATGGTCGTGGCGTGCGTGTCTTCCCCTTCTCTTTGGAAAGATATTGACTGTGCTCGCTAACAGAAATAAGAAGGTCCTGAACGAGACAACGACGCCGTTATTCTTCCTATTTTGCCAGCTGTTCATAGCGGTCATCCTTTTCCTCGCCTCAGACGCCCTCCGACTTCTACCTGACCGCCTAACTTTCGACATTAATACCTGCAAAGGCCTTGTTCCTATGGTATCCCTTAATGTCGTGGGACTCAGGTATTTTCTTGCCCGTTTGATATTTGCTGCGCCGAATTTATCCCGTTAAAGTCTTAGTAACTATACCCTCGCCCATGTCGATGCTTCGTTCTACCAAGTCGCCCGGGGTCTCGTCCTACCATTCACGGTCGTTGCTACACTCGTTTTCCTGCACTCCACACCTTCCGTTCGAATCATCCTAGCGTGCTCTTTGGTCACGGCCGGATTCTTTGTCGGAGTATTCCTTGACGGCGTAAGACCCTCCATGGTTGGAGTCGCGTTCGGTGTTGCTTCTTCTCTAATCACTGCAGTCCACTCGGTGGTTATCAAGAAAAGTCTTGCTGTAGTTAACGGGAGCGCGCTCATGCTCTCGTGGTACACCAACCTACTGAGCGCCATCGTCCTCATTCCGATATTGATTCTGGTTGGCGAGGTACCAGGGATAATGAAACTACTTGTCGGGGAGTTCACCGGGGTAGATGGCACCACCAGTCCTTTGAAAATCTTCCTATGGGGTTCCCTTATCACCGTATGCTTCCCGAACTTCTCACAAGTATGGGTTGCTGACTTACTGCGGACAGGGTTGTCTGGGATTCCTGATGTCCATCGCCAGCCTTTTATCTATCAAGGTCACATCCCCCATCACGCACATGATCTCATCCGCAGTACGGGGCGTCGCTGCTTCGATGCTGGGCAAATGGTACTTTGGTGACATCATAACAACGTGAGCCAGAATTATGGCACATGGGCCATTGTCGCTGACACCTTCTATCCAGCGGGCGGGCTTCTTCGATAGGTATCATCCTTCTTGGTTCCGCATATTACACTTGGGTGAAGCACCAAGAGTCTCAAACCGGTGCTAAGGGTTCTGAGGCTCCTCAAGCCTCGTCACGCGACGGGCGAGGGTCCTACGAACGTGTTAAAATGGATGAGCTAGATCTTGAGGCGGCGAAGAAGGAAACGAAACCGGAGTAGAAGTGGCCGGTCTCCTACCCTTAGACGTCAGACGACAGTTACATCTCTCCCCGTACGCAATTAACTTATTTGGGATACTCGTGATGAGCGTGGAATATATAGGACCTCCTGACTACATACTCCCAGAGCCATTCCTTTCCTCCACGAACAACCAGGATCTACTCACAGTTCATAGATATGAAGGCAGCTAGATACTACGGTCCTGGCGATATTCGCATTGAAGACATCCCCGAGCCACAAGCGAAGCCGGGGCAAATCAAAATAAAGGTCAATTGCTACGAGTGCTAGTGAATGGTAACATACTCAGATTTCGTCTCGTTCGGTCGTTAGATAGCTTGGTTCGTGAATCAGCCTTTTGCATCTAGAAGGGTCTCTCCTGACGCCAGTTTGGTAGGAACGGCATTTGCGGAACTGATCTTCATGCCTACTTGCAACCTTTGGCGACAGCCCCAACATTCACTAAACCTGATTATCTGAGTGGGGAAACGCTGCCAGTCACCCTCGGTCACGAGTACGTGTATCCAATTTCCGCTCAATAATACCGTCGGGAATGAAGTCTGTCTGACTCAACCAGATTCTCTGGCACTATCGTCGAAATTGGTGAAGGCGTCGACTCTAAGTTTGCTATTGGACAGAATGTCTGCGTGTAGGTGCTCATGCTCTCTATCACGACAGACAGTCTTGATAGCATCCGATGCCAGGGAACCCATAATTTCGTGCATGAGCAAGGAGAATTGCCGGGCATGTCGCAATGGCTCGAGAAATATATGCCCTCACCTCAGTTTCATTGTGCGCTCCTCGGCTCAATCTCTCGACCAAATCGGACTAAACCACCTTTGCAGGGCCTCAGTGGGTTTGGTGGAGGCCTCGCAGAATACATATGTTCGGATGCATTGGTTGTTCACATCCTCCCGGAAAATATGCCCCGTCAGTCATGACCGTCTTATACTCTAAATGCAGGCCGCACTGACAGCAACTGATTAATGCGTAGTTGAGATTGGTGCCACCATTGAACCACTTGCTGTGGCTTACCACGCTGTTAAGAGGTCAGGCTACAAGAAAGGTGATACGGCTTTGATATCTGGCGCTGGTCCCGTGCGTCTGTTGTACTTCCAGCAACATTCTGCCTTTTGACAACTGACGTCGAACAGATTGGACTATTCCTACTGAAGGTTCTCAGGTATGTCTCGTCTCCACTGACACTCGATAATCCTGATTTTTTACGTACGTGTTAGGTCCATTGACCCGACGTCGACAATCGTCGTATCCGAACCTGCTGCCATTCGTCGCCAGTTCGCACTTAAGCACGGGGCGACCATCGCTCACAACCCCCTGGAGAAGGATATCGTCTCAGTCGTTCTTGAGGCCACGGGTGGCGAAGGCGTTGAAAAGGCCTTCGATGCGGCGGGCATCCAGCCGAGTATCGACGCATGCTTAGGATCTTTAAGAAGCAGAGGCACTATTGTCCTCGTTGCCTTATGGGAGCACCCAGCTAAGATAGATCCCATGACCATACTTCTCAAGGAACTCTTTCTCACTGGTGGGCTTTATCGCCTTCCGCAATGTCGTTTAGCTGACCAACAGGAACAGGCGTCGTATGCTACGATAGAGAGCACCCGGAGCTTCTGAAGGAAGTAGCCGCTGGGAAATTCCCTAATATCGAGGACCTGATAACTCGCAAGATTGCGCTAGCTGATTTGGTTGAGCAGGGCATGGAAGTATTGGTAAAAGAAAAGGACACGCAAGGTTCGTTGAGTCTTGGTGTGGCCTGCTAGCTCCTGCCTGACGTCCTCATCTCCAGTGAAGATTTTGGTCCATCCCTAAGCTATCTCGGTTCGTGCACGGTACACTATCAGATGACGGCTTGTATCATCAGTCTCCTCCGCGCTCTAGCGAAAGAATCATCATTTCCTTTGTCCCATTCAGTACTTTTTTCACTTCGTATCCTGCTCCTCAGAAGACGGCGTTATTAAGTGTATCTTGAATTGGTAATCGTGCATCAACTCTGAGTCAAGCCTCATGAAGGCCGCCAGGTATTACGCCCCGGGCGATATTCGTATCGAGGATATCCCCATCCCTTCATTAAAGGACGGCCAAGTGAAGATTAGGGTACGCATCGAGCTTCATTGATTGCGTGTAGTACTTATTCGGGTACTTAGATTGCCTGGTCAGTCCGCATCTACCTATGCACATACGGGACACAAGTCGAGCGCTGATGCGAACCCATAAGGAACGGAATTTGTGGCAGCGACATACATGCCTATCTTGCAGGTTTGCCCAAGTTTCCGACCTTGACCACACCAGGACCATTGAGCGGGGAAACGCTCCCCGTCACCCTTGGACACGAGTAAGTACCTTTCTCCATCATCGGCCTTCGAGGGTCTGAGGGTCTGAGGATGCCTGAAGGTTCTCTGGGATTATTGTGGAATTGGGAGCCGGCACGGATGGTAGGTTTGCTGTAGGGCAAAATGTCTGCGTGTAAGGGTTTTCCGTGACATTGCCCTGCAATGGCTTTACTTCTTCTATAGAGAGCCCATTATGGCGTGTCGAAGGGAGGGTTCATGTTGGCCTTGTCATGAGGGCTTCCATAATCTATGCCCCCTCGTCAACTCTATTGTGAGCTCTCCCTAAACTACTCTGACTACAATTGATAGTATGATTGCCTAGGGAATTGGGGGTTGGGGTGGCGGCTTGTCAGAAATTGTATCTGTAGACCAAAATGCAGTTCATATCTTACCCGAAGGGATATCCCGTAAGTGGTGCACCGAATAACCTTGCTTATTGCTCATGAAATGGGGGTTAGTTGAAGTTGGTGCCTGCTTAGAACCACTAGCCGTGGCATGGCACGCTGTGAAGAGATCGGGATACAAGGTGGGGGATACAGCGTTGATTCTTGGTGCAGGACCTGTTCGTATTCCTTTCTGTACAGTCACGTTCATCAATAACCGACCATGCTCTTAGATCGGCCTCTTCCTTTTGAAGGTCCTGAGGTCAGTCCATCCTCCCATGTGTGTCCCTAGCCCTTGATGATATAAAGCAGGGCCATAGACCCCAACTCGATCATCGTTGTCTCTGAACCTGCTGCCTTGAGACTGGAGGTCGCCTCACAGCACGGCGCTACCATTACTGCAAATCCTCTCGAAAGTGACATACCCTCGATAATCACGAAGGCGACGAACGGGAAGGGCATTGACCATGCGTTCGACGCGGCTGGTGTCCAGAGTGGCATTGATCTCAGTTTGAGATGTGTGCGCCCGAGAGGCTCAGTGATGCTTGTCGCTCTTTGGGAGGCTTCACCCAAGATAGACCTGAATTTAGTGCTCCGTAGAGAGATCAACGTCACAGGTAGGTTGATAGATCAGTATCTATCGTCGCATCTGACAGCGGAAACCAGGGTCTATCTGCTACGACCGTGTCCATGGGGAAGTCCTTGAAGCCCTCAAAGACGGTAGAATATCGGGCATTGATAGTTTGATTACTAGTCGAATAGCTTTAGACGACGTGGTGGAGCAGGGGATCAAGGCATTGATTCAGGAAAAGGATAAACAAGGTAAGATAAGCATTTCATTTCCATACGGCTGCTGAAGACATGTCTACGCAGTTAAGATATTGGTACATCCTTGATAGAGTTGAAAGATGGCATCCCTGGGCGCCTACAAGGCTTCACAACGTCGCTCGTACGATGATGTTTGCAGCAGCTTTGATGTGGAGCACAAATTTCAGCAGCTAGATACTTAGTCCACTTAGACCGCTTCAAGGGCTGAGTCATAAATAACTCACTGGGGGGGTCGGAGTCCCTAAACTTTTTGAGCGTGTCTCAGACACAGTACAGTCCTTTGGAGAAACTGACCAAAGATAAATCAGTCCGCAGTGACAGTATTGTGTTCCTGGAGGACGATATCGATTCGGGCTATTATGGACGCACCTCAAAGTGTAATATGCCAGGCATCGATTGGGACACTGTACGGGTTCGTGACCTCCGATTGACTCCACCATTTCCTTCAATTCAAAAGGCATTGTCCGAATCATGGACAGCCTCCATCCACGTCATAGTACATCTCCGTCTCAACCACAACTTTTCGCTTTGCTAGGAAAAAATGGCAGTAGATGAACATACGTTGGCGTCATGCTGTCACGATGCAGGAATCTTCCCGGTAATATATCGCAGAATAGGGCTAGAAGAGTGCAAATAATCCGTCATACAGGTGACGAAGGCTCCTGAGTGGGTTTTTATCAAGTAGACGAAAGCCCCGCATTACAATATTATGCATCGGAGAGTGTACTCTGGTCAAGCAAGGGACGAAGCACTGATTGGGGGAAAGGGCAAAAACAAGTAAGATAAACGAATGATTTGACAAACGAGTCGAAGAACTTAGTACATCCGACCCGACACAAAATCGCCTCAAGCCCAGATGTCCTTTATTAAGTCGGACGCCCGCTCGGCTACGATGTAAATAGGGACTTGGGGATGGGCCGCAGGTATAAAAGGCTAGATAAACCATACATTATCAGCAACTACGACTTCGACTATTCCGAATCTGAGGGCTCACAAAGACGGAGGCATCGACAACGCGAAGGCCCTTGACTCCTTTAACACGTAAATCGGGGTTCACGACACCAAACGGCGCATCAACGGCAGACATTGCCGCAGTGCCCACAGCGTGGCATGTCGACCCCGAGTTCCTTCGTACGTACTCGTCGATCTCCTCGTCCGAATTTGCCTGTGCGAGGTCGCCAGCGGGTCCAGTAACCCAACCCGACCACGCCGCGGCCCCAACAAATCGTTTGGCCATTTTGACGACGGAACGCATCGCGAAAACATCGAAATCGGAGGTAAAAAAGCCGGGGTTGATGAGTGGCTGATTAAATGGATTCGTGGAATTCAGTCGCAACCATCCTCCTGAAAACAATTATTAGGGGCTATGATTACTTGTTAGAGGCAACGTACGGCTGGTTGGTGTGACTACCGCCAGTCCGATACTGAGAAAGTTACCCATGGGCAACGGTGGGCGCATTCCATTCTACGAGGCCATGTTGTGTCAAGAATGGATATTCACCAGCGTCAATTCGCATACCATGAACATCATCTCGACATGGGGCGCAGTCGACCCAGATGCCGGATCACTCACTTCAGAGAATATAGACGAATCGTTAGGCAAGCGAAACCAACCCAGATGAGTCACAGTAGGATCTCCCAGGATCCCAGAGTGCGTGCGGTTCCACTGCTTGAAGGCCTTTGCGAAGAGTGTCGCATTGCGGAGCAAGTCCTCGTCGGTTGACTTCGTTGCGTTGACCGACCAGGAGCTGAAGAGTCCTGGATGATCTGACATGTTCTTCCCGACGCTTGGGATGTGGTGGGTGGTCCTTATGCCAAGTGCGTGAAGTTCATTTGTGTCGCCGATGCCAGAGAGCATGAGGAGTTGGGGCGTTCCGAATACTCCCGCTGAAAGGATGATCTCTTTGGAAGCAGTGACACTGACTGCTGGTCCATCTAAATGGTTCTTTAGCTTTCAACATGCGCCCCAATTATTCCAGAAACTTACTGCCCGATTGTGACATAAACTCAACGGTATCAAACACCTTCGAGTGCTTGCCCTCCCGAACGCGGGTGACGCGCGCATTAACAAGCACATGTAGATTTTTCCTCTTCACATATTTCGGTGCCAAATACGAAGTCGCCGACGAACTGCGTACTCCGCTCTTAATCGTCGCCTGCAACCAGCCCACACCAAGCGGGTTGCCTGAATTATAATCCAAATTGAAAGGGAATTCCCCTGGGAGCTCTTTGGTGGTCTGGATAACGCGGTCGTTATATGAGTGGGGGAAGCCGCTAAGGCTGACGGCGTTTATTCCAGTGAAGCTGTGGAAACGGGGGTCAAATTGGGTTCGGGTTTTATGATGGTCGGTAGGCTCGGTCCAACGTTCGTTCTAAAGAATCAGATTTTGTTATGTTAGGCACCTCGTGAGACGCATAAAAGTCACGACTTACCTTTCGAATGAATGGTTGGACATTGTTCCACGACCATCCCTGGTCGCCTGTTACCTTCGCGAACTTGTCGAAATCATCCGCAGGCCCTCTGGTGTAGAACATTGCGTCTAGAGGCCCATGAATACCCAAGACAGACATAATGGTTCACCCGACTTATGGACATAGCATACTTACTGAGCGAACTTGTCCCTCCAAGCATGAAGCCTCTGATATAGCCCATGGACTTCCCGTTCAGCCCTTCTTGCGGGACGGTGGTGTAGTTCCAGTTGTATGGACCGGGGGAGAAGAGATTACCGTAGAATCCTGGGACTTCGGAGTCCAGCACGCCGACATTGCTGTACAAAATCAAACAACAATAGATCAGTGGGGTAAGAATGAAGGAGAGTCAGGTAGGAGAGAGTGCAATAACCCACGAGGGCCCTGCCTCTAGCACTAGAACGGAGAAGCGGGGATCTTCTGTCAGACGGTTCGCGACAACGTTTCCCGCCGTGCCACCTACGCGACAAGGACCATCACAGTATCAATATGTTGGATGTTGATAAGACAAAAAGCTTAAAGCGTACCTCCGACGACGACAAAATCAAATCGCCGACCAGGGAGCTCTGAAATATTTTCGTATATTGCAGCACGAGCGGGTGTAGGAAGGAAAGCGAGTAGACAAAGGCATGCACCTAGGCTGATAGTAATGATAAATGTCAGCATCGAGACTGTGGGGTATCCGTATCATCATCTAAACTTCCACCATTCTCCCTTCTAATAGCAGAGCGACTTGGCTGGGAACGAGGAACGAGGAAGTGGGACAAAGGCTTGGCACGGCGTACATGGTTGAACCATAGGTGAACACGGGTTAGCAAATAAATGCTGTCCGCGTGCTAGCTAGAGCAGCAGGTACAGTGCGAGGCTTGGCTTGTCGTAATTTGTGAACGCGGAGCGACAAATTTCGAATCCCGGACGGAATGCATGACCATTTGAGCTTTTATTTGTGTGCTGAGGGCTGGTATTTCTGATTCTCGTGTTAGTTCAGACGTTCATCCCCGTATTTCTGTTTCCCCGCACTATGCTCCAATGTCGACGGTTACTGGGGCACTGGGACAAGGAGTGAGCGTGGATTCCAGGAATATTTTGGAGATACGTCGGCGTTGTATCTGGGAAAGATAGTTGATCATGGGTACCCTTTGAACTCTCTCAGGGGGAGCGTACGTGTGTGCTAAGAGTGCAATGGCTTTTGATGAGAGCCAAAAATCAGCAGCGGGGCTTGTGTCAACTGAAGAACTCACCGTTTCTCTATCTTCTCAACTCAAACAGCTGGGTTGGGACACCTGGCTGGCTAACAAAGGAATCTTCTGCGACGCAACGCGGAGCCTCTGCGATTTAGTTGAGTATGTGATTTCCCTTACATAGCAAATCTTACAACCTCCGAGGCTGACTCTCTTCATCGACTTGCGAGAAGTAATACTTTCTGGCATTTCGGTTGGGTAGTACATGAGGGGCAGCTCTCTATTGTGCATTATTGAGCAGTATACATTCATAGTATTTTATACAAGCCATCTGGCAACACAACACGTGTAAATTTTACTACAAGCCTTGAATCTGGAACGACGGACCGTCTCATCTATTGCTTCATTTTCTTCTCAGGCGGGCATATCATCAAGGATGCATCCGTCTTCTTCTAGGCCCGTAGCGGCGCCGGGACGCAGGGGATCCCATGACTGCGTCTTCCACTTGCAGGTGTGAGTCTGATGATAATGGTATGTGTCCAGTGGAAGGCACGGATACTGATGTGGACGCCAACGGCAGTTGGTGTTGCATTGCATTCACCGGCACCCAAGCAGCGGCCATCGGCAGAATGAAGAGAAGACAAGTCCGCATTTGTATACCTAGTAGATTCGCAAGTCAACAACTGCACTCTTTGGATCTCAACGCCGACTCACCAGAAGTAGTGCTGGTGGGGGATGGTCAGGAAGAATTAGAACATTCCGCAGACATCGCCGGGTTTTTATAGGGCCAAGGACGCAGCGCCTCAGATAATTGGGGTAATGATTTCGCCGCAAGGCTTCAGGGCTTTTTTTGCCGTCGAGGTCATCGCAGAAGTGCAGGACAAAGATAGAGCATGGCGCAGGCGTGGCCGCAGGTAAGCCCCTTCGAGAGAGTTTCCCACAGTCAGTAAATCGCAGAGTGTTTCACACGATCACAAATATTCTCCTGATTCTCTTCAAGATCATGACGAAGCACAGCAAGAACAATACCGCGTCCTCGATATTCTCGTACGCAGAGTACAAGAAACTCGATTATGGAACCAAGAAAGTATGTAGAATCTCCATTCATCTTAACATCGCTGTAATTTCATACTAGCAACGTTTAGGGAATGAGTCCATGCGAAGGTTCGATGCCTGTGCACTCTGCCTTAATCGCGCTCGGGAGCCGTTGGCCTGCTATGAAGGACATCTCTTCTGCAAGGAATGCGTATATACAGATCTACGTAAGGTTTTTGCTGGCGTAGCTGTGTTGTGCTGACCGCTAGGATCTAGTCACGCAAAAGAAGGACATAAAACGGCAGAAAGAACGCCTTGAAAACCTCAAGAAGGAAGCAGAGGCTGAGCGTCAACGAGCAAAGGAGGCCGCGAGAGAGCGTGTCCTTCTGGAGTTTGAAAAGGGACAACTTGGCTTAGCTGCTACGTCTACAACTGGCACGACTTCAGGTGTCAATAGCGAAGGTAATTAACTCGGTCATATAAAAAATTTCAACCGATACTGATCTTTGTCAGGCAGAGGGACAAAGAGGAAGTTTGATTTCGATGTTTCCAAGGTGGAATCTTTAGCACAAGAAGCAGAAGAGTCGGCTTTGCTACAAATCGAAAAGGAGCAAGCTGAGGCGTTGCGGAACAAACTTCCGGATTTCTGGTTGCCGTCACTGACGCCAACATATACTTCTTCTGGCCCCCCACGGTCCCTTCAAGATGTGAAACTCCAAACCACTTGCAGGGGAGGCAACCCATCACATACTCTCTCGTATGTCCTATCCTTGCCCTCTTCTCACTTTGCACTGAGCCAGCTTGAACAAAGATTAAAGCAATTGGTGCCAGTAAAGTTCTCGTACCAGACGCCCTCCGCTTCTCTCGGTTCGCCCGTCGGCAACGGCGAATTATCATCTCAGAAGGAAGAACGCGACCCCATGTGTCCATCATGTAAGAAGGGGTTTTCCAACAGCGTTCTCATGTTCCGTGGGTGAAATGTCTCTTATGCCCACGTCTCGCGCTAACCTGCATACCTAGTGACCAAGACTTGCTCTCACGTCACTTGTAAAACTTGCACGGATACACTCGTTCGTCCCGCTAAGCAATGCATTGTCTGCGATGCCCAGCTAAAGGACGGTGACATAATTGAGTTGAAGCGCGAAGGTATTTATCCCACTGGCCTCCCAACCCCCACCTGCCTCACATCTCTCCGACTTCAGGCACTGGTTTCGCTGGCGGGGGCCTCGCTGAATCGTCCAGAGCTGGGATTGCTTTTCAAGGCTAGTCGCGGTATCATTTACGTTACTACGGTTCGCGCTTTCGATCTTGTTCTTTTTGTTACCCGCTGTCCACACTAGCGATAGCATTGTAGTATTACTCCCATGGCAGCTTCGCAAATGCTCTGCGGGAATTTTCTGCTTAATTAACGGACGGCCCGGCGCCGCCGTCAACGATACATAAGAGCTCTGATGGACATCTTTCTCTGGCACATTGTGTAATGTTCGGTAACTTGTTGCAGGTTTGGGCTGGCGCGAACGCTGTCCTGACCTCCAATTCGACCTACTTCCAGCCCAACTCCACAGGTATCCGCCTTCAAAACGGGTTTGAACGTGTCTTCATTCAAGTGAGTTAGGTGCTCCACTCTACGGCATAGGTTCATCTGACGCTTTCGGAGCCATTTGGGAACCATGGCATGCGAGTTCGTGCAAGTCTCATGAAAGATCCTACAGGTCAAGAACTATCGGCTCTTCTCGACCCTCCCCTTGAAGGACCCGGTGGTGGCCAGGGTCTTTCTCATGACATCGAACTCCCTTTTCAAGGTAACGCGACCATTCGAAACGGCGACCTTATAACAGAAGTCTCCAATGGCTTCATATCATTTTTCCGTGCCGAGTCCAACGGAAGCCGTACACTCTTAACTGCGGAATATATGGATACAAAGGCCCTTCAGCCAAGATACTATATCCAAGATTTTCGAGCGTCCAGCTTCGAGGCGCAATTTTCATTCACCTCTACCCCAGAGGAGCAGATTTATGGCACCGGGCAGCAAGCTTGCTGTGATGATAACTCAGTCAATAAGAAAGGGCAGGTCGTGGATCTCATTAATTACAACTCGCACGTTACTTTGCCCGTTTATATGTCAAACAAAGTAAGTTTCATCTCTGTTCGTACGCAGGCAACACGACCCTACTTTATTATAGGGTTACCTACACTTCTTCAACATGCCTAGTCAAGGCCGAATGGGTAAGGTAGGATCGCTTCATTTGACACGCACTAATCATTGAAACAGAGTTCAGTCCACTGCGGACTCGCTTCGTTGCGAGTGAAGCAAGCGTCGTCGATTACTACATGTGAATTGCCGTGTATGGATCACGGAACCTTCGCTTACTTCTTGATTAATCTCCAGTACAACAGCTACGCCAGGTGATTATGACGCTTTACAGCAGCAATTCACCAGTGTCACGGGTACGTGACCCTAACTTACCATTTTGCGAGTTAAATTAATGAAGGGATTTTAGGGCGCCAGCCTACGCCTCCGGACTTCCTCTTGGGATACCAACAATCTAAACTTCGTTACTTCAATGAGAGCCAAGTTTTAGATGTAGCACAACGGTTTCATGACGAGCAGGTCAACGTCTCTTTGATCGTGGTCGACTTCTTTGCCTGGAAGTTCCAAGGAGACTGGTGCAGAAATCTCTCTATCCGTAGCTTTCAGGGATTCTCAGATACCTTGCAGGTCGTTCAATCCGGAATTCTTCCCCGATCCTGAAGGGATGGCTGCCAAAGTCAAGGAGCTGACCGGCGCTGAGATGATGGTGTCACTTTGGCCAAGTGTAGAAGATTTATCGGAGAATTATCTCACCCTCCAGCATAACGGTCTTCTAGCAACTACTAGAGATGGTCCAGGCGTACAAGATTCCTTTGCAGGGGTGTATACTCGCCTTGTAGACTCAACGAACCCCGCCGCTCGGGAGTTTCTTTGTAAGCGTCTGACGATATATATCGGACGACTGATCTTCATACCAGGGTATGCAGGGAGGCGGCTCAACGATAGCTACTTTTCAAAAGGGATTCACAATTTTTGGATCGACCAAGCGGATGGTTGGTAGCATAGCACAAACATTCTGATGCTCTCGCTCACGCCTAAATATGCATCTAGGCGGCACTCTTGGTGAACCCTTTGAGAACAGTAAGCTTGTCCATGTTCGACTTCTCCGCGTAGACTCACTTGGCTTCCAGACGGACAAACAATCAGATCGTTGCCTTTCGCCCGTTCTTTCGCCCAGTACTTTATCGGGACGCAAGAGGGGGCTGGTAAGATGTATCCTTGGTTGCATCAGCAAGCTATCGATGAAGGGTTCCGAAACCTTACCACCGCCGATCATGGCGCGACATCCTGCGAGTTCATGTCCTTAACGCGAAGTACCTTCGTAGGCGGACAAAGGTTCTGTTCTTATCTTTGGAGTGGGGATACGGCGAGCCGGTTCGACGTTCTACTGCAGCAAATTACCGTCGGTACTTCTGTTGCCGCCTCAGGGATATCAGCTTGGACGCTGGATATAGGGGGCTTTTCTGGTTTGAATGTTGACACGGACTTGGTACCTTCCTACTACATCAACTTCCCCCTCAATCACCCATGTTTGTATAGGGCCGTGAACTGTTTGTTCGGTGGCTATCTATGGGCGTCTTCCTTCCATTCGTGAGCGTCTCTTTCTTTCAATGAATTGCCTGGTTATGAATCAAACTTTCCGTAGATGCGGGTCCATGGGCACGTTCAGGCTTTCCTCGCGCCAAATATGTTTCGCTGATGCCTCATGTACAGAACAAGAAGCTGTAGCTTGCCTACAGGCGACTCGCAACCATTTGCTAACCCTTGTCCCAATGAACCTTGGTCCTACGGCGATGCAAACTTTGTTATAATCAAGAAGGTATGATATCAATTAGTAAAACTTCTAGCACCATGTTGAACACCTCCGTCTGTAGTACATAGCACTCAGGTACCAGCTGATTCCCTATGTGAAACAGTTGTTCAGAATGCTACAATCAACGGGGAGAAGTATCATGCGACCGCTCTATTATGACTTCTCGCTTTCAGACCCTTTTGTGTCTGAGGCTACAGCAGCCAATGATCCCCTCGTCGTTCATCAATTCATGTTCGGTGCGTGCAGACCTAATGATCTATCTATATATCCTCAATCACATCTTACGCCGCGCTATCGCAAGGTCCTCGCCTCCTCGTTGCACCGGTAGGTATACCCAACACCCTGGTTAAGGAAGTTTACCTCCCACGTCTACCTGATGCTACTGCTGGACAAAACGTTTCTTGGAAGCATTGGTGAGCGGCGTCAGTGGCGTAGGGACGTCAGGCTGATTAGGCGTCGTCAGGTGGACCGACAAAGACTTCGGGCAAGGCGGTGCGGCTGTTAATGTCAGCGCACCCCTTGATGAAATCCCTGTCTTCTATCTCGGAAGCAAGGATGAGATTCTGGGCGGCGATCTGTAACTCCTTCGACGAACAGCCGCTATTAAAACATCATGGCCGATCCAACGGCTTCCAACTGCGTCGTATATTCTCAAGGACACGATTTAAACATATCGAGAATCCCAATCTTTGATCCAAGTAGAAGCCTTGTGCCCAGAAGGGCTCAAGATATCGCGGGCGACAATCATCGGCGTTGTAGCCCAGCGTCTCTGTAGTTGATGAGGGAACACAATAGAATTTCTTCCTTCACAGAGGCCGACAAAATTATCACAGTGAGGTAAACGGATAAGGCGCGCGCTCCCTCTCAAAGATGAGTATAAAACACCGATATCTATGTTTCCACCGCCATCGCCAACTTGACAACAACCTCCTCTATACACTTCACATCGAATACTTGCGAAAATGTTCCGCAACAGGGGTAGGTTTTGCGTAGCTGGGCAAGTCTGCGTTTGACCTGACCCCAACGGTCTAGGTTCCAACACGGGCAAGGTGCAGGGACAAGTTAACAACGCCAACCACGGCAATGGGACATTCAACAATGTGCACGGACAGCAGAACTTCAATAACGGCGACACCCATCACGGCGACACTTACGGAGGAGATCATTATGCAGGAACCATTCATGGGGGTAACGTCGGTGGTCGCGGCAACAAGAATGCCATATACAACAGTGTAGCTGTCGATCCACCCCGACATGATACGAACCCCAGTTTGTGTTACGAATACGGTTCATCTTCTTTACCATAGTGCTCATTTGCGTTGTAGGGCCATCGACTCGACTGCAACAGCTCCAGGCCGAGTTAGACGATCTCAACTTGAAAATTGAGCAGAAAATGGTTGAAATGGGCATGAACGAAGAGCAGAGGCTGCAAAGGATGGTAGAAGAACTAGGGGCAACATATCGAATTTTGCAGCGGGAAGCCGACAAACCCCCCAGAGCCTAACCGCCAACTAATAGCGAATCCGAAGATCTAGCTAATTCGTGTGGATTGTGTTGCGTTGCTTTGAGATTCTCTGCTGCTTGATTTGTGTTGTGGTTGATGTCCTCGCTTTATATCGCTGTTGTTGCTTCTGATTCTAAACGTCCTGTACATGCCTCAAATCTATCATCCGACCTTTACGTTCCAATTTACTACTATCCGTGCATGCGGCCAGGCGGTGACCCGTCAAAAGGCTGTACATTAGCCTCTATATCGAGAAGATGCTCTGGGAATAGAACCTGAGAGTATAGCGACCGCAAATGCCACTCATCGCCATGCTTCAAATTCACCTCCCACGTACACCTGCCTTTCTTTGTCTGCACTAGTCATCGGCGATAATATGGGCGCCGGGACCCACAAGATACAATGTTCATATATACACTTCCGGGAACACGAACGGAATTATCAAGGGCCGACGAAGTTGGTACCACGAGGAGGTCCGAGGTTGCCAGACGCCTATGTCAAAGATGCTTGAATATAGGAAAGACAATATCAAAGATTTACCGATAGCACCCATCGAAAATATCATATCATCTTGATCCTCGGTTAGAGCCCCTTCTCCATCATCCAGCTGGACTCCCGTCAGCCTCGGGGAGACAGACATCCCAACAACCACAATGGTGGTGAAGAGACGCTTAGCGGACCGAGATCAGGACGTCAACTTTCACGATGCAGCCCACCATCCTAGGAAGACACACGCAGGCGACACTAGTATGTAGCTTCTGTGCGAAGGTAACGGTCGGCGGTCGCAAGGCAGCTTGATACATGGCACTGCCAGTGACGGTAAAATCTCAGCCGCTGGACCACGTCGGTGAGTACGATGAAGCCAGTTCTTCTATATCAGAGCATGCTGCACCGGCCGCGGCGAACATGACGAAATTTCTCAAGATCTAAAAGCATATCTTCAGTCAGAGGCTGACATGCCGATGTATAATTTTCCCCCTGGACTATGCACAATCGCTGATGTAGAGTTGAACCTCCCTCCTGAAACTGGCATTCATGAACGCTTTGGCATTTGCTGCGCAGCCTGCTACACTATTCTGCCGAGGCTGGCCCCGTGAACTAGCTAACCCAAACAATATTTTACCAAAATGCCATGCTGAGGGCATCTCGATCATCATCTCAAACACACTTATCCTAAACGGTCTAGGAATATTTAGACTCCGTCACTCCGCACCCCAGCGACCCGCTCGGAGTTGCCTCCAAGCCCACTTCGTGGTTTTCCATCATGCTCGAAGCACGGTCTGCAATTGCTCCGTAGCTTGGAATCACGATCAGGCTCCGTTTTCCAACATATTCCCCCAAGATTGGGTCAAACTGCCTCCGAGGTTCTCGTACAATCTGCCTCGTCGACTACGCGTGCAATGTGCATGACACTTTGTGGACATAGAATGGGCAGGCACGTACCATCAGTCGACCAATGATGAGAATTTGGCACCACCTGTCGACGTTCATGGCTATACAGCCTATACTACGAGCCGTATGATCGACCAGTTCACTCATGGATGTGTGTAGGTACACGGTTGGCAAACGCCACCTTTCCGCGTTTTGGAATACAAGGCGAGATACCACATCATCCTCTTATTCTCTGTTAGCAGCTAACATCGCTTTGTATAAAGGGCGTTGCATAGTAATTGCTCTTGTCAACAAACTAACAATAAGCCGTCAGTTTGAATAGCTTGATGGTGCCGTTACTAGCAGTAGCCGAGCCAACTCGAACAATGTATCGTCGCATTGAATGGTTTGATGATGCCGTGTCTGGCAGTCCCTTCTCCCTTCAAAGTTCAAACTGGAAGATAACAGCATTTCAAGACTTCGTAGGCGCCAAATCGGCAGTAAGGTGGACACACAACGTTTCCATCCCTTTATAGAACAAGAATACGTTCCTGTCCCAGGACTGGCGCCGGCGAAGCTGATCAGGATGGCGAGGAGGGCCTTTAACAGGCTGTGCGGGCTATCTCACACCGGACACCCATATAAAACATCGATAACGATCTCCCCTCACGGCATTACCAACTCGACAGCCCCCAGATATACGCTTGTAAAACGTTTCAGTATGATGCCTACTTCCTCGCCAGTATCACCAAATAATCCATTCCGGCCAAGTAAGTCGAGCCTAGCTAGGAAGGCCATCATCTCACCCGATTATCTGTATAGATGCTGCCGACAGGACTGACGGTCAATTGATCTCGCGAGACCTAGTTCCCCAATCATCACACGTACAGTCAACGGCACTGCAGCCAATTCCGTCTCGTCCTGTAGCCCTGCATGCAAACACCAACCCATCTTCCCGTGTAACATCGCCTGCTCCAGCGTTGCCACACATGCCGAACTCCTACCCTCCGCCAGGAGAGACACATAATTACAACAATAGCGCGGGGGTGTTCAATCAAGTTAATGGAGACCAGCGCTTTGACTATAACACGGCACACAACGAACATATATATGAAGGAGATACCTTTGCGGCACCGATTCACGGAGGTAACGTCGGGGGTCGCAACAACCAGAATGCCATATACAACGGTTCAGCGGCTGTTGGCCCACCTAGACGATACGGAGGCAACCCTAGTACGTGCTAAGTGCTAATCCATCCGCCTGATCATAGTGCTAACCTCAGGACAAGACATGCGCGCCTTCGAGACCAAGGCAGATACTCTTCAATCAGAAATTGACCGCCTAATGGACGAATTGGGCTTGAACGAGGAGCAGAAGTTAGAAAGGAAAATATTAGACTTGCAACTAACACTTCGCGCATTGCAACGGGAGGTCCAGGTTGCGGCCCAACGTCCTGAGTCCGCCCTGTCGCATGATGTTGGCTATGCGTAGTGGGCTAGCTAAATACTCGTATTACTTTGTAGATCGCTCGGCTTCATGCTTTGTATCGTAGTTGTGATCATTGTATTCATCTTCCTCTGGTTCCGTGTTATGCTTAGCGCCTGATCGGACAATTACTACGGCCACGACGACCACGAACGACCTCCACGTTCACTCGTCTTTCGTAGCTCGGACACAGGTCTTGGACGGGGTCCGTTGGCACGGGGTCATGCAAAATTTGGTATACAGCCAGTCATATGCATGATTGAGGTATCGATGCAGTGATGTCCGCCAAGCACTAGCCCTACTACTAGGCCCTCACTGTTGCCATCTGTTGAACATTGGCAATGTTGTATGCAGCGCACTGGCAGCCTGTGCTCGGTTGCTGCGCTTCAACTTGTTTTATATACGCCCCGGGCACGCATGCTACACTATAATTATTTGGCGAGACTGGGATCAGCTCTTACTTCCGCCAGATTCTCGCTGCGTATCATTCGAGGACCCCTGGACCATGCCTCATTAACTGTAGGCCGCCGCTTTAATGGCATTCAACATGCTGAAGGTGGTACGAAGCCATGACAAAAGGGCGATGTTCTTGAACAATCTCAATTAGTTAACTCAGGCTCGTGAAGCCGGCAACAGTTTCTTGAGAACAAAGACAAGTGTCGTGAGGTGGAATTGACCTTGTTTCAACTTTGAGGCGAATACAAAGGCACAGAGGCTCACCGCAGAGTCCATAGTATAAAGACTCTACTGTCGCTCCTGGCAAATTACCAGTGAAAGCGTCCGAATACTCACTGCTATTTCCCGCGCTATCATGTCTCCCAACCCTTTCAGACGTGCGTCGGACCTCACGGTTAAGTAATTGCTGAATTCTGACCATATGCAGGGTTCGCCGATAGACGGAAAAGCTCGAAACGCCAAACTTCCTCGCCACCCGCACAAGCCATAGAGCCCGTCCCTCCTCCACAAATACAAGAGCCACAGGCAGCGGCGCAGCCAAGCCCCCTGCTCCAGCAGCCAGAAGCAGCGGAGCCGCCTCCTTCTCCGCCAACTCTCCAGCAGGATGTCGTTGCAGTAAATCAGCACGAAACAGCCAATAACAACAATTCTGAGGGGACATTCAATCATGTGAATGGAAACCAGAACTACGATACTAGTACAGCCTACCAGGGAGACGTATACGAAGGGGACTACTTTGCATCGTCTATTCAAGGTGGCAACGTCGGGGGGCGCGGCAACACGAACGCAATCTTCAATGGTGGGAGCTCGTTTGATCTACCTCGGCGAGGTAGCGGTACTGCCAGTGCGTGGTATGCAATAAACTCGTTTGGCTCATGGTACTCACCGTAGGGTCAGAGATACGAGGCCTGGAGGCCAAAGCAGAGTACTTCCAATCGGAAATCGATCGACTGATGGATGAAATGGGCCTGAGCGAGGAGGAGAAGCTGGAACGCAAAATAACGGAGCTACAAATAACATATCGAACCTTGCAGCGGGAAGCTGCTTCACCTCGATCGGGGCCAGGGCAAGATGACTATTAGTGCTCCTCGAGGATGCTACGGCTTTGGCTAGACTTGGTTTCGTTTCCACTTTATACATGGTCTGACACTTTATCTGTTCTTTAATATTTATGTCTTGTTAATGTGCTGAACGGCCCTAAGAATGTTGATTTGCTCGGGAAAATATGAATGAGGAGCTAGGAGTCACCCCTGTTGATAGAGGTGACCGTGGGAAGTCGTGAGTCTGACCGACGCTCATCTCCTCAACCGGGTTGGTCTGCGGCCTAGTTTTTGACCATCTGGTCTTGTGCATTTCGCCACGCTGGGCCACCGCCATGCTCTATAAACTGGACAAGACTCGCGCCGCATCTACCTGACCTAAATATCCGCTACTCAGCCTCTCCTCAGGCATGTACCACCACGGTAGTAACCAGGACGGAGAACCTTTCGTTATTTGGTCTACAGCTTGGGACACGTTACCCCGGTTTAACTCTGGCCATCGCCCCATCCAGGAATCGCCATCGCCACCGCCATTGATTGGCGATGACATTACCTCGGACGAAGGAACGGAGACTGACCGGGTTTCGGACACTGCGCTCGACAATGGTCAATATGTTATTTACGAAACTTGCGGGGTGGCAATCCACGACGAGGCGTGTCCTGGCGTTAGTGCTTCTACTGGGGATGTCTTTCCGCACATATCCCAAGGCGGCTTGAACGATAAATCACGGCCTGATGACGACCTCTCGTTTCAAGCACTGCTGGACCAGGACCGTGTTCTACGGGATTTGACTTGGCTGGCTGCTGCTCGCTGGGACGAATTTGAAAGGCCTCTGACTCACATGATCAACCGCTGGCTCGCTTTACCCCCGAAGACACTTGCGAAAGTTCTGTTCTACCACGCAACTCGAAATTCGTCTTATGCCGCTCCTCTCACCACCCTGATTCTCCTGATCTGTAAATACGGCGCGGTCCGGCATGGAGTAACCTATGCGCGAGACGTGAGAGCTGCTATTGAAATCGTTACCGTTGAGGCAGTGGAAGATTATTGGCTGAACGGGAACAGAGTATGTCTTGTTTATTCTTGTTCCCCCTTCCAACCTAGTTGACTGTGACTCCTCGCAGTTAACGTCCGTTGTCTACTTTCACATGGGTCTCCATCTGCAGCGATACTCGGTTAACATCTCTGCGTTCTTGGGAGCAGTTCTCGGCGGTGGCATCGTGCCCATGCAGCTCTTGTTCCCCGTGGTACATAACATTCTTCCCAGCCAACCCAGGTCCTCCATGGCAGCAAATGATGCAGAGCGCGCAGAGGCCATTTACACGCTGTTATCTTACGTAGTCAGAAGGCTTTGCGTCAAGGAGAAGAAAAGTGGATGCGGCAACGAACGAATTTTGGAAAACCGCAAGTCGTTAAAGCGTGTGTCAGCATATCTACTTCAAGAACTAGGCTACTCCGCGAGGGGTCTGTCTTCGACCTCCGACCACCTGAACGAAAAGACTCGTAGTCGGTATTTTGCAAGTCTTTCTGCTGTTTTCATCATTTCCGGTATTTCTAATCAGTGTCGCAGGATATTCTTTACATTCTTCGCGACGCTCACTCCCGAGATCCATCGGTCACTTTCTCTGGCCTGAAGGAAGTTTGCTATTTTGGCTCAGACTTCTCAGCTACAGCTATAAATCGGACTTGAAGTCCATGGGCGCGATACCCCTCTCACTCTAGTTTTGGACTATTTCCCTTTGTTGTGCGCGTTTCACCTTATTTTCTGCTATCTTATTCATGTAGAGATTATGATCATTTGTAGTCGTTCCGACATATGATACTAATTGCATTCCTTCCATAAGTTTATGGTCATGACATGCCTTACTCATCAAGCAATGTTTGATGATCATGCACATGTCTCCTGGTGGACATCTAGAGCGAGGATATGGCACATCTACCCCTAGAACTATTCCCGGTCATCTTCCAGAATATCCTAAAGCCAAGCCAACTAGCAACCTGTTGTCTCATCAGCAAGGCCGCTTCTGCGTTCGCGGTTCCGTTACTTTATGATCGCATATTGATCTATGCATGGCACAAAGGAGCGAAAATAAGGGTGAGCCATTTGATCTATATAGTTTATAGATCATTGTTGATGGGGAACGAATCAGGTGGTTCAGGTGTTCAACACCCTCGCGAAACGCCCGAATCTGGCTCGATATGTCCATTCACTGGGTCTGTACAGCGCTGCCTTCTAATTCTCCCCGAGGGTCCCTAATAATCCGTTGATCAGAACTACGAGATTTCCCAAAGGGACCCGAGATCAGCGTATACGGTGTAGCTGTATTTCTTCGTGCCTTGGACAACTGCATCAACCTTCAGCGATGCATCTGGACTCGGGATGGTTCGTTAAACAACGAAATACTCAAGAGTCTGTCCGCCCTCCCGCAGCTTCGGTCTCTAACGATCAACGGTCATAGTGCGCGATTTTACGATGCTAGGTGCTTACTGAACATCCGTGGTTTGTGCGACATATGCGTGATCATGCCGAGCGCGGAGGTGGTGCGAGTTCTTGTGGAATGGACGGAACTCAACGCGAGCACTCTTCGAGGTCTGGAGATTATATGCAAGGTGAGTCCTGTTGATTTCGTAAAGCAGCGATGGAGCTTACCCTCAATCATTCAGACCTCGCCCCTGATCACCGATGAACACCTTGGTTTCATTGCTTCTAGCTGCATCAACTTGGAAAGGTTGCGTTTGGTCGGTTGCTCCAAGGTCTCGCACGATGGGGTGTCAAGCTTTCTGCCTTCCAATCGTATTCCGATGGTCGAACTTGCCTTAGAGGGGCTTTCTCCGAACTTCGTATGTCGTCTCTTCTACACGGTGTCCGCGAGGTATTCACACATACATTCCCCAGAAATGGGTAGACCTTAGCCTCAAATCCTCCAACAACTTGACTCGCATGCGATCGATAACGTTGTCAATGGGCGGAGAAGCTGAGTCCGACTTCGGGGAATGGGTAGATTCCGTCGCTACATTGCTGCACGACGCTCCGCTCGAGGAAATGCAGATTTATTCCACTGGTCCACGGCTTGGTAACTCAACCGACAACGAGCTTTGGTCGCGGCTGATTACCCCACACGCCGCTCGTCTCACACGTTTCTCCGTGCACAGGATGCTCCTCCTGCCGAATACCATCGAGGATATCTGTAGAAGATGCAGTCGGCTTGAGCAGCTATTTATAGCGGTCCCGTATGCTATCTTCGTTCGTTGATTGATTGTCATTTGTGGTGACTATTCGAGGCTCATGATACTGATAGGATTCCCTGGGGCCTCTCTTGGCATCTGCTAAAAGTTTGGGAACGTTGCACCTGAACTTCCCCCAGACGTTTGGTGATCCACCACTTGTGCCCCTAGACAAGGCTGCAGCTTTGGTGCGTCAGTGCAGTAGCACCTTGACGCAGTTAGGATGCAACACTAGAGTATGGCAGGTAAGATCTGGGCTTCTTATGCTATGTGCGCGTTATCTAACTACGTGTGTGCAATCTAGGTTGTTAGACATGTACGCACGGACGATCAAGGCAATTCGTATGTCGAACGCTCTCTAGGTAGATACGAGAAACCAGATATTCCGGAACAGTTTCTTGTTGTACATACATGATAATAGAGGTGCACTACTCAAAATGGGGTCGAAAGAGGGAATATCATTGGGCTACGGACTTCTTCGCGTTTTGCTATACCACACAATAGCTCTACGAGCGTGAACGCGAAGGGGAATGCCGTTCCTAGTAGGATTGGTACCAAATGTCAGTCTCGCCGTCCTGCAAGTGGAAGAATGTGAGATAGATCCACTGACCTGGTCCACGGCTAACATATGAGATCAACCCATTAGGCTTTACCTCCACCCATGACGTTCAGTAAGACGCACCTCGTCACCAACTTCCCTGAAATCACGACGGAATCCTCAGAGTAGTCGAAATCTGAGCATTGATGACAATCAGCGTCCATCGGGGCTCGTCTACGAAGCCTGAGGCCTCAACGCCAACGTCAACACCTACCTTTCTCAAGCTGCGTCCTCACAGATGGATGAGAGGTTAGTCGTTGTTTTGGGAGCCCCGAAGTCGACGCTGCTAGACTACCTGTAGATCCCTCGAATTATCAACACTCATCAAGCGTACTACGGGATTGAGTACCTGCACATATCATACCCACGAATTTGTCGTGGTCGAGGTAGTCTCTGACAAGTTCTTGTACCACCGACGATTGGGAAAGCGTTTCGGCTCCTTTAGCTCCCCCTGGGATCACCAGCAGGTCGAAATGATCCTATAGTAGATTCAAAGCAATTGCAGCCGATTAGGTCGATGTTGAATGTAGGCCCGAGTTCACCCCGGATGATACATGCAATACGTACAGGTCCGCATTTGTGTTTCTCTAGGTAGGTATCTGGCTGAATATTGATACCTCGGGAACCTTTGCAGAAGGGAGGGCTGACTGCGTGGGGCTCAGAACCATCGGTATCGGGTGCAGGGACAAATGCAGAAGTGCAGGAGATTCCAGCGCGGACGAAAGTATCATAGGGGATCGTGCTGCATTGGTTGCAATCGTGAATGTGAAAGGCATTCTTCTTAGTGAAAGACGTACAATTCCATCTCCTCGGTCCCATCTGCCATCAAAATCAGTGCTGAGGGCATTTTGGTTCTGTTTAAGGAGGGGGTTACGGCCAAATGATTGCTGCCTCTTGTCGTGAATCTCAGGGGCCCCTGAATGACTTACTAGAATTCAACGTGAAAGCACTAGATACATCTGGGTGTAATACGATCCTCACGATAAATAGATAGCACAGAAATAACGGAGGAACGAGATAGATAACTAGCTGATTATCCCCTAAGCGAAATCCCGACCCCAACCAAGAAGCCGACGCCGACGCCCAAGACTCCCACTACACCCACAACCCACCTGCGGCTGCGAAGCGTAGATAAAAACGGCTTGGACTTGCTTTTCTTGCGGCGGGAATAAGGCGTGACCGCGGTGTCTAACTTTGTTTCATCTGCTGGAGGTGATTCTGAGGTAGCGAGAGCGGCCTTGTTTGCAGTCGAGGTCCAGGGAACCACGCGAATTATGCTGTTGCTGATTCTTCTGCTGAACGGCCCAAGAAGGGAGAGAGAGAACCACAATACCGAAGGAAGGTGAAGGGGATCGAAGTTCCCAGCAGTGAATGAGTGACTGCGAGTTGAATGGGGAAATGGCCGAGCGGTATGCTGTGCTGGAGTGTCAGGTTCCGGATATGACTCGGATTGTTGCTGAGACATGGAGCTGGAAGGCGCCGCGAGCCGCCTACGTGCAACTTGAATAGAAAGATCGCTCTCCCAAAACGACTTGCGATCCTCAAAAGTCGTCTCTTCAAGCTTCCTCTTCGCCGATTTGCCAGACTGGTGGCCTTTGACTGTGCCAACCAAGTCCCTTCCTTGACTCGGCGATGTAGACGACGAAGGGTTATTATTGTTCGAGGATGGCGTGATAAGTTTGCGTGATACAGGCACGCCGAAGTGCCCCACTATTCGGTCTATTTCGTACCACCGAAGGAAGCGCTCGGCAGCCTCTCTTCGAAGTGATGGGAGCGTGTTGGAGCGAAGGATGGTACCAGGCTGAAGGTAATGCGGGGAAAAGACGTGGGTGTGAGTAGGATCACGCCTCCTCGTAAGAGTAGATTGCGGTATGGATGGATACAACATGGTAGCAGCAGCCGTAGACGGCAGCTTGATCACTGGCACATACGATGAGAGAGATTCAGTGATGATGTGCTCAGCTACAGCAACCCTTGGATCGAAAGCTGTATAGAGCATTGTTAGATAATCCCATAACGGGGAAACCACGAGGTGACTATACCTTGCCGTGCCCTTTGTCTAGGGCCCAAAAGTGCACTCCTCTCGTCTCCATGGTAAAGATCGTAGAGAAGTACAAGGCCGACACAGAGGGGCGAGCCTGATGCAGCGAGGAGATTGTGAACGAGGGACGAAGTATAGGGAGGCAGAGAGGGTGAAAGTACATCGGTCAGCTCGCGGAAGGGGTAGGCAAGGAATGATTGGAGTTCAGTAAGAGTGTTGGTGAGTGTCGAACGTATCTGAATAGCTGTTAGAGGTGGAACAATTCATGCAGCAAAAGCGAAGCGTACGAGTTGCTCTGAGCTTTCATACTCGGAATCGTAGGATAAAGAATGCGGATGTGGGAGTCGAATAGTAACTTCGATGATCTCAATATTACGCGATGGTTCGTATTTCTCTAGACCATATGCGTCCTGGTGTTCAATCCAGTCCGTCGAAGCTCTCAGGATACGCCACGAGGCTGGATCAGAATTCAATGGTTCATCACTTCGGGACTGTTGTGGGTGGAAGGGTTCCCAGCCGCCGACGTCCACGATGTCCTCGTTGTTCTCCACTAACAAGCGACCTATGTCCAGCCCAGGGTCTGCGCTATGACCAAGCAAGTCATTATCGGTGTCTGACAGCTTCATCACAAGAACCCTAACATCCCCCAGCGATTGCCCATAGGCCGTCGGGCGACGCAGAGCCGCTGGAAGGCTCAAAGAAGGAATGATTAAGTGTCGTGTGGATTGGCTCTGAGGGTCCGTATCTGAATGATGGTCCTGTTGAGGTCTCGTGTGTACTGCATGGCCCTGAACGTGAGGAAGTGAATCAAGAGAGTGAGGTTCTGACGGCAGAGGCGGTGTTGCTGCGGCCGAGCTAAAGAAGAATGACGAGGAGACCGATGGGAGTGAGGAGACCGACCCCGGGTCAGTGAGCGACGGACTATCAGGCGGCGAGGGAGGATCGTCCAAAACAGGCGAAGGCGGGCGGTGTGGATGCCGCGTCAGCGGCGGCGAAGGCGTGCGCTCGTGCTCGTTGCTGAGGTCGGCGGTGGAGGGAATGATGAACACGGTGGACGACGAGGACGCTGGGTTCGACAATGAGTCCTCCATGTCGTGGTTCAAGTACAAGTGTCGAAATCCCGCGCTTCTGGTGGCGTATCGCATCCTTTATCTGATTAGATTGCAACCCTTTGTTTGTTCGTGCTATTGCGGGCAACTCGCAAGTGTTCATAGTCCCGACAGCTATACTCTTTCCTTGCTCACAACATGTCTGATTTCGACAACGACTTCCCGGCCGAGGGGGATGACTCCATGATGGATGAGGCAGGTGGCTCCTACGAAGCCGCACCAGGTCACCCGCCAAAAGCCCGACGCGCAGATTATGATGACGAGGAGGAGGAGGAAGAGGAGGAGGAAGAAGAGGAAGAGGAGGAAGAGTCTGGTCGTGGAAGGAAGCGTGCAAAGGTGCTTGAAACCTTCCGAATCTTCCCGAGCTAGTATTCATTTATGAACAGCATCGTCACAAGCGGTCCTTCGCCAATGAATTCCTCGACATTGAAGCCGAGGTCACGGACGAAGAGGAAGAAGACGAGGAAGATGATGACTTCGGTGGTCCTGGTAAAGTTCCCCCCACATTCGCCTGCCGTGCACTATCTCATATTCACGCGCAGATGGTTTCATTGAGGCGCCTCAGGAAGGAGATGAAGATGACTTGCAGCACCGCTCGCGCAATGCTCTGCTAGACAGGAAACGTGATCAGGACTTCGACGACGGCGACTTGGAAAGGATTGCTGAAGACCTGAGCAAGCGGTACTCTAACAACCGAGCCATCCGATACTCAGGCGATATGAATGACATTCCCCAACGGCTATTGATGCCTTCAGTGAACGATGCCAACTTGTGGCAAGTCAGAGTCAAGGTGTGTGTCTCAATCCCGTCGTTGGCATACCCTCGGCTTAATATTTGCATAGCCTGGCAAAGAGCGGGACATAGTGCTGTCGCTGCTACGCAAATCCATCGACTTGGAATATACCGCCAACCCACTGAACATTCTCTCAGCATTCCAACGCGATTCATTACCTGGCATGATCTATGTCGAAGCGCGTAGTGCGCAGCAGGTCAACAAAGCTTGCACCGGTCTGGTCGGTGTTTATCCCAGTCGAGGAATACATCTTGTTCCCATTGAAGAAATGGCCAGCCTGCTCCAAATAAAAAAGCAGGACTTGACTGTGACACCAGGAAGCTGGGTACGAATCAAGCGGGGCAAATACCAGGGTGATTTGGCTCAGGTGATGGATATCACCGAAAATGGAGAGGATGTTGGTTTGAAATTCATACCGCGCATCGACCTCAACCCCCGAGATGAAAGCAGCCTTGATGGTCGCAAACGAAAAAAGCCTGGCATCGTGGGCGCTCCTAATATGCGGCCCCCTCAGCGTTTCTTCAACTACGAAGAGGTTATCAAGGTCTACACCCGCAAAGCCGTTGCCAAGCGTAACCAGGTCTATGTGTTTCAAAACGAGACGTACAAGGACGGCTTCTTGGAGAAAGATTTCAAGCTGAGCGCACTCAGTTTGGATGATGTCAATCCCACTCTGGACGAGATCACTCGATTCACAAGGGGTCAAGATGGAACGGAGAACGAGAGCAATGTCGACTTATCCATCATTGCTGAAGCTTCGCGGAAGGCAGCTATTGCCGTGCTGCAACCAGGTGATCATGTCGAAGTGTTCGAAGGTGAACAGGCTGGTATGCACGGTGTTGTCGAGGAAGTTTCGCAAGATGTCGTAACGATATCCGCCGTCGGTGTCGACATTGATGGTCAACGCATTGATCTCCCTGCTCGTAGCGTGCGGAAACGGTTCAAACCTGGTGACCATGTCAAGGTCATGACGGGAAAAAACGCGGACGAGACAGGTTTGGTTGTTTCGGTTACAGAGAATGTTGTCACTTTCTTGTCCGATTTGTCTCTGCAAGAGGTTCGTTTTCCTTCTCGAAAGAGTACCTGTTGCCATAATTGACAGTCCCTTAGGTATCGGTATTTTCCAAAGATCTTCGAGAGGCTGCCGAAGTTGGTTCAGGCACGAATATTGTTGGTGATTACGAGCTACACGACTTGGTACAACTAGAGTGAGCTTATCTATTCCCGGCCTTCTTTTTTCAGGTCTGACGCTTTACGTAGTCAGCAAACAGTCGGTGTCATATTCAAGACTGAAAGAGATTCTTTCCGTGTTGTGGATCAGAACGGTCAAGTTCGCTTGGTCCAACCACATCAAATTTCCATGCGCCGTGATTCTGGCCGTTCGTTTGCAATTGACTCCCAAGGTCACGAGTTGCGTATAAACGACAACGTCAAAGAAGTCGACGGAGAGGTATGATTAATTTCTGCAATATGTTGTCTCGCAACTAAAAGGTGATTAGGGCCGCAAAGGACGCGTTCTGCACATTCACCAATCCCAATTCGCTTTCTTGCATAACCGAGAAATCAACGAAAACGGAGGTGTATTTGTAGCTCGGTGTCGTTCTTTGGCTTCTGTTGCGCCGAAGGGGAATTTGATCAAGCCGGGCACCGATCTCTCAAAAATGAACCCCGCGATGGCCGTGCCTGCTGGTGGTATGGTGGGCTCCGGAAGTATGGGTCGCGGGCCTCGAGATCGCTCCGTTGGCTCGCTGGTAGTCGTAGTCAAAGGTGTATACAAGGGCTACGCAGGGACCATCAAAGGTACTAATGGAAACGTCGCCCGCGTCGAGCTTCAAACGGGTAATAAAGTCATTACCATTGACAAGGAGAAGTTGAAGCGTCGAAAGTGAGCAAACAGTTAGCATTGCTAATTTTTCTGACCGTACGTGTAGTCCGGACGGTTCACTTGTTGACCTAGATGAGAGGCGACCGCCGCAAAATGGCTTTGGTGGTGGGGGAGGAGGGGGCGGAGGAGGGGGCGGTGGCTATGGCAGGATGGCTCCGCCGTCTTTGACGTCTCGGACGCCGAACCCCTACGCATCTGGTGGAGGTAGGACACCTGCCTGGGGTACTTCATCAGGTCGCACACCTAATCCCTATGCATCTGGTGATGGGAAAACACCTGCATGGAATGCTTCGTCTCGCACGCCCAATCCCTACGCAGACGGAGGGAAGACTCCAGCATGGAATGCATCCTCGCGAACCCCTAATCCTCACGCTCAGGACGGCGGGCGTACCCCAGCTTGGAATGCCAATAGCGGTAGAACGCCAAATCCATATGCATCTGCCTCTGGTTCCGGTAGCACCCACGGGAGCTCGGGTGGATGGGATTCTGGCGGCTGGGGTAGCAACGGTGGCGCTTCTCCTGTTCGAACGAATTGGGATTCTGGCGATTGGGGGGTAAGCAACGATGTTCTGCCGTTATGATTGGAAACTGACTTCCGTGCAGTCTACTCCAATGGGCGCACCGACACCAGCAACAGCACCCACTCCTGGCCCCGGACATGGTTATGGTGGATCAGCCCCGACACCGGGAGCTGGATATAGCGGCGCAACGCCCTTGTCGGCACCAACACCGTTTGCCTACAATGCTATGACCAATCTAACATCGGCACCTACTCCTGCTCCGTCTGGTATGCACGATGATGTTGATATTGGTATGCGGTTCTCACTATTTATGATTCATGCCATCTAATTTCTTCGTGCCTTTAGGTGAAGAATGGCTGCTCGAGATACCGGACCAATACCAGACAAGAGTCAACGTGAAGGTCAAGGGCACGACGATGGGCGAACGATTCTACGACGGTTCACTTGAGGACCTCGAGGGCATTGTTACGCAGGTCATGCGTTCCTCCGACCTAACACAAACGGCGTCCGTCCACTTCAAGTCGAGGCCAAGTGGTATTCCTTCCATTGTCAACATCCCCATCAAATATTTGACTCCGGTACATCCAACGCGCATTTCAGAACACGTATACTGCTTCGATGGTCCGCAGAAAGGGAAGGTTGTTGTCGTTCGTGCTGCTCCAGAGAATACGACAACGGTGGTATCATCCGTCGACCTCATTGGAGGCTTCTTCGAAATCGATACTGATATGCTTGTCGTATTGACCCCCGTCGACGACCCATAGTCCACCATGTAGTTTTGCCCTTCATCTATCTATCTCTCATTATCACGAACTCATTTTGCTTTCGAAACTTATTTCGTCGTGTTACGGCTGGCCGCAGACAGTGGACCGATCAATGGGGCTTTCAAACTTCTGTGAGTGCTCAGAGATACATATAGTAAGAACCCTCAATTAAAATTACCATCAGTCCGCTGCATGTGTTCTTGATCCCTAGGTCTCTGAACCATATCGTAATCTAACTGATCATACAGAATTCCGCCCAAGACTCGGTGAATCTCATCCCCCATCCATCTTCGTGGACGTAACAATCAGATGTTCCGCCGGTCATACGCCCGACACTTTGCGTATCAGATGATTAGTTGATGATGGACAAAGCCCGGTCCCGATGACCCCTTCCCCGTGCCGCCTCAGAAGAAGGCAGAAGTAATATCATCCAGCTCTCAGATGATCACTTATAAAAAGATCTATCATGACCAACATATGATGCTGACATTCGCCTCTATCCCAGAATGCTAGGTTCCCGCTCGATAAACTGCTTTTCCATAAGAGTATGTGTTCTGGGGCCGACATCGTCATACATACAAGGAGCCAGAGGAAACCAACAATCCCCTTGTACCTTGTACGAGAGCTACTCATGCGAAGCCTTGACGCGTGCCTGGCGTTCTACGGAGCACATGGAGCCCCGGTATCCCTTCGGATGGAGTTCGCAGAACTAATCTATGTTTACAGAACTTCCTTCCAGCTCAACGTTCGGCGAAATCAGCCTACATGAAAGCCAAACTTTGGAAGACGATTTCTTCCGCGGCATCGTATAATGCTACTCTCAATTTCAAGTCTCCTCGCGTTGTTGCTCCCTACAGTCCTCGGGGCCATATACGAAAGCGCTTCAGAGCTACCAAGCCATAACTTTGATTTCATCGTAGTTGGAGGTAAGCGTAACCCCTTGCGTGTATCAACCTGCCAGTTAATGCCAAGTTGTAGGGGGGACAGCAGGAAATGTCATTGCCAACCGCCTAACTGAGAATCCGCGCTTTTCCGTTCTGGTCCTGGAGGCAGGCCCGTCGTACGTTGGAACATTAGCTCTCATAGTGACGTGGCTCTGACTTTCTTGGTAATCTGTAGGAATATAGGTGCACTGAACTCTGATGTGCCGGGCTTGGAGACCAATAACCTTCCATTACCTAACCCGCATAACTGGAACTTCAGTACTGTACCGCAAGCAGGCTTAAATGGCCACACAGTGAACTACATCAGGGGGTTTATCCTTGGAGGGTCGAGTGCAGTTAGTAAGTACTCTATCACCTATGCTCGAATGATTACAATACTGATACATCTCTGCAGATGCAATGTACTACACCAGAGGTCCTGCAGACGACTTCGACAAATACGCGAATCTTACGGGCGACCAAGGCTGGTCATGGAATAGCCTTCAGACATATATCCAAAAGGTTGAGCTTTCAATGACTTTCCTACCTTGTATTACTAACTTCTTGACAGAACGAACGGTGGCTCGAGCCCACGGACCCTCTGACAGCCAAAGACCGGTTCGACTCGCGCTTTCACAGTTCCACTGGAATGAACTTCGTCAGCCTGAACAAATTTGTCCATACCACTGACAGCCGCATGATTCAAACTACGAAAGACTTTCCCGAGGATTTCCCATTTAACTTGGACTATAATTCGGGTAATCCTCTCGGTGTCGGGTGGCTGCAGGCTACGATTGGGAACGGGGTGCGAAGTAGCTCAGCGACTTCTTATCTAGCTCCAGAGTATACGGCGAGGAAGAATTTGCATGTCCTTGTCCATGCTCATGTCATCCGGATTCGCGAGGGGATTAGTAGGTCCAAGAGATTTAGTACCGTTGAGTTTATGTCACAGTCAGGTGGTGCGTACTTCCCCGGATTTGACAACTCGCGCGGTGTAGACTGAGTGAGGGCTCCCAGATGGACCGACCGTTAGAGTCACTGCATCAAAAGAGATCGTTCTGTCTGCTGGGGCGTTCGGGACACCACAACTTCTCATGCTCTCTGGTATTGGTGACACACAGGAACTCCGAGCACTTGGCATAGACACCGTGCACCACCTCCCAAGCGTAGGCAAGAACATGTCAGACCACCCGAAGCTAGGTAGTTTATGGTCCGTCAACTCGACATTGACCGACGAAGAATTCTTCCGCAATGAAACATTGTTCCAAGAAGTCTATGAACAATGGAATCGCAGTCGTTCCGGATTACTTGCTGATGCAGGCGCAACCCATCTGGGATTCTTCCGGCTACCGAGCAATTCATCCATATTCTCTTCAGTCGAAGATCCAGCATCAGGTCCAACTGCTCCCCATACCGAGATGGTGTTCATGGTAATTGCAACTCTTGTGTATCATTGTTTCTGTGTCTGATGTTGCTTTGACACCCCATAGGATGGAGTTCGCCCACCATTAGCTTCGGGGAACTTTTTCAGTATCGGGACTGCCGTCGTCTCACCGACTAGCCGTACGTCCTGTCGACTCTTGTTGTTGCTGTACCTAAAAATACTCTCCAATGCTACAGGAGGCTGGCTGAGACTCAAATCAGCCAACCCATTCGATCCTCCGCTCATCAACCCCGCGTTTCTAGACACTGAATTCGACGTCTTCGCCATGCGCTCCGCAGTGAAATTGGCGAAGCGAATCCTGGCGTCCCCGGCTTGGGCTGGGTGGATTATTGGGCCTGCTGGTGCTCTGGCCGACGCAAATACAGACGAAGAACTTGATGAGTACGCAAGGAATAACACTGGAACGACGTGCCACGCTGTCGGTACTGCGGCTATGTCTGCAGTTGATGCTTCGTTTGGTGTTGTAAACCCTGATCTACGGGTCAAAGGAGTCGATGGGCTTCGTATCGTTGATGCCTCCATCTTCGTGAGTCTATTCCGCTACGCTTTGCCTTAAGCATATCACTGATGCAAATGGCCCAATGTCTAGCCATTTGTCCCCGGAGCACATACTCAAGCCCCCACATATATAATAGCAGAGCGGGCGGCTGATATGATCAAAGAAATTTGGGCATGAACAAGACGCACCCGTGGGGGATATCATATGCATGGTTTCTTTCGCGTTCAAGTATATATGAAAAACTTGTAATCAAGTCGATATTTACCACCAGCATGAAATTTTGTCTAAGCCAAATACCGATTCAACCTTCGTATATTGTCTAATAAAGAGGACACGTAGACGACATCAAGCCCTCGAAGAGGATCGAACATTGTTGGGGCTCCTAGCTCCTATGCGCCCCTTGGGGTGTTCAAGCGCCCACAATATTCACTTCTCCTCGTTCTGCCTTGTTTCAAGCAATGTCTGACCAGAGTGCAACTTTGGCTACAAATCAGCTCTTGGAGCTTCTGCTACAACTGAAGGTTAGCTAGCCCGTATTTCACTAGGTTTTCCTTATACTTTTCTCATCATAGAAAGCAGGCCCAGCAGCTGCTCGCCAAATTTTGAATTCACAACCCCAAATCGCCTATGCCTTAATAACGTTGATGGTTAGCATGAACGCGGTTGACTTTGGCGTCTTCCATGTGAGCCTTTGCGGTTCTCCCAGGACGGACAGAGACTTGATGCACGCTTAGAAAACGTTAGCAGAGTTCACGCCTCCGTCTGGCTCCAATTCGACTTCGACTGCTGCAACAGCTCCGGTACATGCTGGGGGAGCACCACAAGCCCAAGCTGGACCTTCTGGACCTCCCGCTATACCAGCCCACCTTCAACCTTCTACATATGGCAAAGCACCGGTCGCGCAAGCTTCATATCCGCCACCACATTCTTCGACGCCTCCCGTGAACACGTATTCGTCAGGCTACAGAGGAAATGGAACGCCTCCTACGGCAGGGCCTGGCTTTGGTGCCAACCAGTATTCTTCGTACCCACCAGTGGCGCCAGGATCGGGGGATGGGAGTGCTCGCGGTGGATATGGCCAACGTAGTGGACCACCGCCAGGGTATGGTCAGCCCCCTTCAGCGGGCCATTATCAACCTCCTCCAACATCTTATCCCCCGCCTTCCGCGTCCTCGTACCCACCACCTGTTCCTGGCATCGCTTCGTCACCCTCACAAGGGCCACCGACCGCGCCGGGGAACGTTCCTGGATTAGAAATGATTCTAGCCAATATTCCGGACGACCAAAAGGCTATGATTATGCGCGTTGTGCAAATGACACCCGAACAGATCAGGGCGCTGCCTGCTCAGGAGCGAGCAGGTTTCAATCAGCTGGTGAGTTGTCCTCCTGATCCCTTACTTCATGAGCTCATTTGATCTATGCAGAGAGCGACCCTGGGCCTACCCACTGGCTAACGGGTCAGTTGTCGACAGAGCCATGGATAACCAAAGCGTACTAGTCACAGGATATGTTCTGGTTTCGCCTACTGGTCTCAGTTGTCTTATGGTGCGTGCATAGCTTTACGAGCATGATGTGTCGCGTCTCTATATATATACCTACCGGACGATGTGGAATACATCTTCCTTTCTTCCTGCCTTCCCCACAAAAGTTACACTGTCACAAGTGCTTTTGGGCCGATTACTATGTGCGCGAGCGCCGACAAGCTGTGCCGAATCTGGAATAGTCGGATTGAAAGCGCTCGATGTCTGCTTCAATGGTGTCGGTAGTGCACCATCGCTACTATGTAGCAATGATATCGGTCGTCGGAAGGAATGAGTAGCGCCTAACCAGTTCGTAACGCGGTTTAGTTCATGGCGGTCTTCTAGAGACAGAAGTCGCCGTGTTCCGATCCATTGAAGACCTCAGGCAGTCTGACAACCATTGGGGAAGCATCTGCTGGCGTACTCGCACTCTACAAAAGCCTGCTTGGTTCGACATGAGATGAGCAGCCTTGTTCTTCAAGCAGAAGCAAGCATTTCAGAAGATGGTCTGGGCAGGCGAGGAATTCGGACCATTCTCTCTATGGCCACACTTACCTGACTGTCCTCGTATAGCGGTCATCTTGCCTTTCGTAGGCCTCTTCGCGGCAGTCATTGTTGCGGCGACCCCCAGCAGTCAGCGTAAGCGTCTGGATGCGTGTCGTATAAACATGCTGACTATTGCCTAGTTTGTACTCGTGAACAGAGCTTCACAGACAGCACGCCAGGGTGCAAGAATACTGCCACCCCGCATGTCTTTCAACCGGCCTTCTTGAACGTCTCCAAGTGGATCTGGACTGGCGAGAACCCAACCCCGGGTGGCAATAACATCATCAGCACCCGTCCTTTGAGGAAGAATATCACGACTCCTTGCGACAAATGCGCGATCTGTGCTACCATCGTCGTAGCTTCGTAAGTCCCTCTACTGTATCTCTCATACAACGCGCTAAAGGAATCTTCAGCGATGACGCACATACGTTCTATGTCAACGGTGTCCGCATCGGCGCTGGTGGAGATTTCAAACAGGGCCAGGCCTTGTTCGTGGCATTACAGCCTTCTTGGAACCTCTTCGCGGTCGCTGGTCAGAATACCATCGCCAATAGTCCAGCAGGCGTTATGGCAACAATTCTAATCCATTACACGGATGGCACAAGTGCAACCTTCATTACCGACGAGTCGTGGAGAACTCTCGAAGCCGCGCCCCCTACGAATTTCCAACTCGCCTCGACGGACGATAGCAGCTGGGCCTTCGCTGCTATACAAGGGACCTTTGAGAACTCAGTTTGGGGACAGCCCACCCTACCGCCTGTCCTTCCCCTCAGTGGCTCGAAGTGGATATGGACCTCCAACACTGCGAACACCGGCGCTGCCGTTGCATCGTGTGCTTTCAGAAAGACTATCAATCAATGCGCTAAAGTCGCGGTATGCGCAACTGTACTGATCTTTGCGTAAGTTTCTGCACGATTTCACTCCACTTTCACTCAGCCCGAACCTTTAGTGATGATCATTATACATTATACGTCAACGGAGCCTCGGTTGGATCGGGTTCTTTCGCCGGTGGAGCCGCTATTGCCTATACCATTCCCAATCTTCTGCCCACCTTGAACACCTTTGCCATCAACGCCACGAACGATGTCGGCTCCGCGGGTCTCGTCGCCACTATTCTGGTCACATACCAGGATGGCTCAAACGAAACGGTCGTCACGGATGGCAGCTGGAAGGCCACTCTGACGGTTCCGCAAGGGTTTGAGTCCCCTACATTCGACGACTCCGATTGGCCGAATGCTAATGTTGTTGGTGCTTACGGAATTGCGCCCTGGGGTACTGGGCTGGCTATCCCCAGCGCGTAGACCCTGAGATCGCAGGTGTACTGTGTTGTGCGAAGTATATTACCATCGAGATGGCTGTTGCAGATCAAAAAAATTCCATGCTTTCAGGATACGCATTGTGGACAGGTGTGGAAGTTGGATTGCATACAGCAGAGGTAACGATTGTGATGTACACTCTCACCCAGGACAACCCTTGTCTTGCAATCCGTGAACGTATACTTGAAGTCCGAGGAAGTCACGTGACCTTTTGAGTTTCCGGGAGACGCCCAGTCGGACTACTCTTGCTAACTTGATCCTCGCCTCCGTGTACTCGTTCGAATGTCTGCCCTCATTGGACCTATATCCGGAGCGCTTGTCGCAGGCGGGGTATGCGGCTACGTTCCCTGCAATTTCTCGATGCCTTATTGTATTTTCAACAGGTATATTACGGTATCTCCAATCTCATTCATACCAGGTATGTGCCCCCGTCGCTGGCACTCAACGGATCACCAACGCCCCTTCCATTCCTAGAACTGAGCAACAGCGCCGGGAGTTCGTGTCTTCCTACACCTGATACTTACTCTCGTTCCATTCACTGACCATGGCTGGTCAACAGACTGCATACGCTATCAGTTCGTTTGACCGAAACCCCTACGTTCGTGAACGCACCCCCGTCCGCTGCATCAAGGATCGAGCATAGACCATTCGCATCTCTGATAAAGGGGAAATGGAACGATGAGATAGACAACCTGGTTGCTGGCTTGCGTTCGTTAGATGAACGTGCCATTTCCTATGGCAAGAAGCTCTTATACAACTCTACCACCCCGCCCAAAACATCATGAATCCCCCGCTAGTTGAGAGAAACCTCCCTATCCCTCAGTTTACAGTCGAATATAAGCGGGTTTAATGTCTACGTCCATCCCTGGTATACATAGAACATGATACATATATCCAATGGCCACCTTAATCAAGGAAATAAATTATCGACGATCGCATCAATACTGTCTTTGACTTTGACCGTATCCGGTGGGCTGATTTGCGTACGATTGATATTGCCCTGGTTGTTGTTGGGGTGGTGGAGGCGCGGGCTGGCCCCATTGATATGAGATCGGTGCTGGTGGAGGTGGAGGCATGGACTGAGGCGTATATTGACCTTGCTGGGCCTGCTGGTAATTTTGTGTATACCCAGACTGTGGATACTGCGATTGTTGCTGCTGATATTGCTGCTGCTGCGATGGAGGAGGGGGCGGAGGGGCGCTAGCAGCAAAGCGATCAAACATATCCAGTGCTGCATACGGGTCACTCTGAGGCGGGGGCGGCGGCGGTCTGAAGGAGTTGTGCGAAGGTGGTGGTGGCGGTGGAGGCAAAGAGAAATGGCGCTGAGGTTGTTGATCGGGATGAGACAGAGGCTGATGCTGGTTATACTGAGGTTGTGGGGGTGCATACCCTTGGGACGGCGGTGGAGAGAAACGATGCTGCGATGGAGGTGGAGGTGGAGGGGATGTATGCTGCTGATATTGATGCTGTACGGGAGGAGTAGGGGGACCGCGACCCAAATTCATCGACGCGAAGGAAGAGCTGAGATCAGATCGTGACGGCAGGGGTGGTACTGGGGGTTTCGGAGCGACAGGTGGAGGGGAGGCTGATGCTGACAGCTTCTTTTCAGTCTCCAATTGAGCGCTCAAAGAGTTCCGTTCAGAAACCCGACTGGCGATGAACGACTTCGTATTCCGGCTCAGCGAAGCGCTCAAGTCTGTGAGCTCGGTGTAGAATTGTAGCCCTTTCCTATAGTCATCTATGAGCAGGGTGCTCAGGCCACAAGGAAACCCCACTTACGCTAAACCATCTCGGATTTCCATGTAGACGTCCCTTGCTCGGGAGAACCTACGTACAGTATCCCTCTTTCTCTTCTCCCGCTCATCCCATTTCTTAGCTCCAGGGCCTCTCCCCGCCGAATCCTTCAATGTCTTCCAGAGCTGAGCAACTTCTTGGAGTGCTGCTTGTTGGTGGACAACGGTAGCAGCCAGCCGCTGTTGGTATGGCCTGAACTTCTCTAACTCATTGGCAAATAATGCTGGTTCCACGCCAGAGTTACGACGATTAAGCAAGAGCAAGTGAGATACGTCGTCTGATTGAATCTAAACAGGAAGGGTCGTAAATACCTAGTCATCGAGATGATCGAAGGTGCACTCGCCTTGTCTTTGAGATCCTTCAAGACCTCAGCCCGCTCCTTGGAAATTTTGGTGAGCCTGTTCAGCCTCTCATCAATCTCGGTGACCAATTGGCCAATCTTAGCTCTCTCTGTCGCTTCATCGGCCTCCGTACTGACATCTAGATCTAACAAGCTCTCCATAGGCTTGTTTCCCCGTTCTGTGCTTGCTCGAAACACGTCTTCTATGTCGTCCGACAGTAGCAAGTGGATGTCATTTCGGACCGAGTCCCATAAAGCGGAAACTTGTTGATCAGACGCAGATGCGGCCTCCAAAGCGCTGAAATGAGATTTGAGGTCTTGCCTTATGGACTTCGTGAGACTGGCGGACGGTGCCTGCGTCCATTCGTGGCCATACTTCACCCGCATCATCTCGCAATCTCTGTTCTCTACATCGAGGTCCCGGCTGATTGTCTCCAACACTTGTCTGACAGCGTCTTTCTTCCTCTGAAGCTCGGCCATCAGACCCTCCACGCCTTCTCGGTCCTCCACAATCGATATATCCTCTTTGAATCGCCTGACGTCCATGGGGATATCCTCGCCGCCACCCAATTCACCTTCTGCCATAGCGCGGAATCTGACTATCCCGTCCTTTACAGCAAGAGCATCGAGTGCACTACGTACTTCTCCTTCCGCTGTCTCCGCATTCTCCACTTCACCTCGCACGAGTTTCGCCTTTTCCTCGGAGTACACACTAGCGCTTTCATGGACGCTGAGCGGTATCAAGCGAACGAAGAGATCAGGCCCAATGACTTTCTGGACTTCGGGCGAGCCATATACATCTTGTATTGAAATTGGCGTCGCCACTGAGAGTTTGTCTATAACTGGAAGCGCTTCCGCAGACGGAAGAATAGCGTTGTAGATTAGGTCGTTCTCGCGGGTGGCTTCGGCTTTCTTCTCTGAGCATATAGCGAGATGAGCTTTCGTTCGCTCTTGGATGGAAGAACCGGCGTCTGCAGGGAGATTGGGAGACATGTTGGTGACGAAAACAGACCCAAACGTTGCTGCGGTTCTGGAGGCTTCTTTGGCAAGGGACTCCGCCTGAGTGAAGCGAACGAGAGCATCGCCATGTTTTCCGGCAGCACTGTCTGCCAATCCGCGATGATACTGGGCAAGGGAAGAGAAGTATTTAGACTTGATCTACGGTGGAATAAGTCGATAAGTCACACTTGTAGATCAAAGTTATTAGAGTATGTACCTGCAAGAGCGTGACCCAATTTCGGTCAAATATACCTTTCCCCATGAATTCCTTCACATCCTCCGTAAGAATCGTGTACAGAGCAGCAGCTTGGGCACCAATCTTGGCGACGAGCGCGGATCCCTTCTTCTCGTCGGTACATTTCTCGAAGAAGACTTCCGTGGCCTGAGCTATGATGATATTTATCAAGAACCTCACTACGTCTCGGCTCAGATCTGTGGAAGGAGCATGCAGGAAGTTCTCGTTGATATACGTGAGCATTCCGGCACAGGTCCGGAAGTAGTAGAAGGCACGCTTCAGGCCCTCTGGGTCCGATCTGTTCTGCGAAGCGGCGATTGCAGAGTGCGTGCTGGCGATCTGGAATAGAATAGATGCTTTCTCATATGCTATCGACGTTTGGGTAATGAGCTTGTTGGTGAACGCATCGTGCCACGGAAAGCTGACGCGTATCTCTGAGAAGCGCAGCTCGAGCAGTTCTAGCTGGCCGAAGTATTTGTAAAGTAGATCGCGAGCTATTGTGACCGTGAATTCGCATGAGAGATCCAAGCTATCATCCAGACGAATAGGGAGCTCACCGGTCATGTCGCTTCCGGCACCTCTGACAGCATCTTGTCTACACCTCTGAAGCGATGCGCACTCTGCAGCGTAGTTATCAGGGCTCTCCCCGTACGATTGGGCGACCAGGTTCCGGATGGGTGTTGTCCAATCGACCTCCTCCGTAGTCTTCTTGGGTATCGAAATCATTGGAGATTGGTGCGCCATGGCTGGATTTCGTGATTCCTGGTGGTTGAGAATCAACCTTCAACGTGAGCCGTGATGCAGCGTCAACGGACTGCGGCCACCATGCTGGGAATTTCTCAGCGAATACAACTTCCTTTTTGGGAACTGATATTTCGGCAACAACATGCGTCAATAATCTTGAACCAAACCGCGACCATGTCCACTTCAAAGCCATCGTCGAGCGAAGACATCGTCGGACAAAAGGTGAGTCGGGAACATTCTGTGCTCTGATGGCGAAGCTGACCGGTTGCAGTATGACCGTTGCAGTGCGTTTCTACTCTATCTTTGGCCGGACACGGACTAAATATCATCTCAGTCGCGGATTTACTGGTGAAAGCGTGCGTGGTCTCGACAGCGTGTCTATTACCTACTGGCTGACCTTTTGGTATAGCGGCGTGGGCTTCGGTGCTGGCGTTGTCGCCTCAGTCATTCTTTTCCGTAGTCCGTAAACTTCCGTAGCTCTCCACATGCAATCTGGCATTGAATAATGAACCTGCAGGACGAACATGGCCAATCGCTCTGTCTACCGGCTTTGGCGCAGGTGCCGCATACGCCGACTGCGACCGATCATTCAACCCCGCTAGAATACCGGGAACGCGCATTATTTCTCAAACCGAGCTAGAGAAGACAGCAGCACCCTCTTCGTCGTGAAAGGAGGCAACATGATGGTATTCTGGGCGAATTCGTAAGGATTCCGGAGCAGAGGCTTAGTCGTCACATAGAATAAGCTTCAGTGCGTTTTGTATTTTTCGTGATATAGACCTCATCCTCTGCCTTCATTTCTTCTCATCGTTCTCCTGTTTCCTCGTCTTGGAAGTGGCGTCGACGCGTTGCATTGTCTCCGCCTCTTTGGCGATAGTACGTTGAGGCTTTCCTTCAACCAAACGCTGGTATAAAACCACTGCAAGTCGTCAAGTTTGTGTTGAAAATGTAAAATGGGCATTCATACGCACCCGACGTGGCTACCATTATCGGTACAGTTACAAGAATGGTTCTCCATCGTCGTGCTTGTGGAGAGAGCTTCGCCATGGCGTCAAGCAAGCACTGCAGTGTTCAGGCCTTATGGGCGCCTGTAACCATGGGAAATCTCGGAATTAGAGTGAGTGTAGGTGCGTGTGTACCACGCGCTGCTGCAACGTCTATCCTCAATATGTCGGTTTCAAGCGATCGATTGCTAACTCTATTAGACTTGGTGAACATATGCGATAACGTCCACATCCGTCGACCATCGCCTACGCCACATGAATTCGATGCAGAACTACTCATCCCCCTATGTCTATCAGCGACCCCTAGTAGCCCAGCCATTGGCCTCCTGCGCCCTATCCTCATCGATCAATTACTAAAGGAAAACCGAACCTCAGCTCAGCTAAACAAGCCTCCTCTCTGGGATATACGGATCGATACCAAAGATCTGTCGAAGCCTTTCGTTCATCGCACAGACGGCGGTACTGGCGCCTTAACTCCAAGTGTAAGCTTCCAGCCATGGTTAGACACACATGCGAAGCGGACGGCTGCGATCAAAGAACTCTGCGAACGGTGGCGCGACACTGGAGTCTTTCCGGAAGTCTGTGGTCCAAAGAAATGGCGATCCGAGCTGTACCCTGTCTACAAGGATCCATTTGGCCCCCACGACCACCCATCTCGCATTCCGTCCGACCAAGAGGTCGAAAAGTCCAATTTCGCATTTGAGATGGAGAGAGCGGCGTGCGCATTGTTCGGAGTTGTCACCTACGGCGTGCACTTGAGCATCTACGATGTTGTTAACGAGAAAGGCAAAGCAGAGACCCTCCGTCTTTGGGTTCCGACAAGGGCCAAGACCAAGCAAACGTATCTTCTTTTGCACGCACTCTGTTTGACTGTTGTAACACTTTGCTCGCTAGTTGGCCAGGATTTCTCGATAACACCGTGGCAGGGGGGATCCCCAGCGGAATGGGCGTCTTTGAGTCTCTTGTCAAGGAGTCGATGGAAGAAGCAAGCCTTGAAGAAGACCTTGTCCGGCAGCATGCTCGCGCTGTCGGATCTATCAGTTACTTCTTCAGGTGAGGTCTTTATCATTTCTCTAATGAAACAACGAGTCATTGATTTATTGTAGGACAGATAAAGGCTGGCTACAACCGGAAATAGAGTAAGAAAACGTAAGGTTAACTCAGCAAGAGTTCTTACAGTTCGTCATTATAGGTATCTGTATGACATTCGCATTCCGGACGGTGTAGACCATGCACCCTTCGTCCCAAAGCCTCTTGATGGGGAAGTAGAATGCTTCGAAGTAAGTTGCCTATGTTCGGTATTCGATTCCGAGTTGACGTCTCTCCTAGTTCCTGGACCAAGAAGAGGTCATGAAGAGATTAAAGGCAGGCTTGTTCAAGGCTAACTGCGGCGTGGGTTCGTGTGTGTTCGGTCAATTGGCGACGGTCTTGCCTAACCACTATATAGCAATCATCGACCTGCTGATTCGTCTAGGGTATGTCACTCCTGACAACGAGACGGATTTCATGAAAATCCATACTCGTCTGCATGGCAGGTTTGATTACGAACGATGGTAAAAACAATATTGCCATAGTGTATAACTAGAAACGTCCGATGTAGATTGAGAAGATACAAACTGCGCAATTGAATACCATCACTGTTCTCCCATGATCAATGTATGGAAATTAGGGAAAACTAGTTCTTCTTCGACGGTTTTCCGAATCACGTCTTGAATGAACCGCTCAACTCTGGTTACATTCTTTAGAACGTGTTTGTCCGTTTGGCCGATCTCGCTTTCTATATAGATTGAAGGCAAAAGCCGCTGGCCAATAGGTAAAGGTTTCGAAGGACGAGGGGGTGTTCCTAGTGAAGGGTGTTCGTCTTCGTTATCTGGCGAAGGCTGCGAATTATACGAATTGGTGCGTTCTACGGAGTCCCGCTTCGGACGGTCGCACGCGGGCCCATAGGGATCAAGTTCGTCAAGGATACAGACGTGAACACGCCGCCGCTCCCCCTCATACGCAACTGCCAGTTCACCGTTGAATATCAACCCCGTTATCGACAGCTTGATGGGCAGCGACATGAACATCGGCGAAGGATAATTGATTAGCAAAGACGTGGTGAGTGTTATTCGAAGGTTGGACTGCCAGTTGACATGGAAGTGGAGCTGTAAGTTAGGATGCACGCTCTCGACTTTTGGAACCTTTGAAGCGTCGTCTGGGGGTGTTCCGAGGGAGTTTGAGTTTGATTGGGAACGCTCAGTATTAGCTTGGTGGGAAGGGATATTCGGAGACGAGCCGCTTGGTGTCCTGAATGGAGTGAATGGCGTCGCTGGTGTGGGACTGCGAAACATGGGTGTTCCCGTACCGTGCCAGGGATGCCCAAAGGGTAGAGGCATTCCCATGTAAGGCATACTAGGTACAGAGGCGGACATCGGCCCATCGTAGGCAGCCCGAACGTGCGGCGGGAGAAGGTGCTGCTGAAATGAGTACGACCGGGACATTTCTTCTCTACCCGCTGCCCGTCGCGACACCCACTCAAAGCCTTCTTCGTCCTCCATCGGAGGCCCTTCTGTGACCTTTACGGGGCCATTTCTACCGAAGCCAGAGCTATCGTCCTCGTCCTCGTCTTCATCGTCCTCCAAGAAATCTCGGTAGATGTCCCGGAGGTCAATGAGCTCAATGTCCGGAGCAGCGGAGCCAAAGTCAAACGACGTGACTTCCACGGGGCCAATAAACGACGGTCTTGTGGTATTTTCAAGTTGTTTGTTGATAGCTTGAATGAGAAACGAGGAAAGCGAGGCGTCGAGGTTTGACCATTCTAGTTCAATGGACATGAGAACCGTGATAAATAAGCGCCCATTAATCAGTTGCAATGAGGCATTCCTTCTTCGTCCCTTCTCTGTTGTTCGCTTCCAGTCTTTGACATAAGGATCCACGCTAATTGGCCATGGCCTCTACCTTGTCCCTTCTCTTCTCCCCTCACTCCTCTCAGCTTCAATGGGTGCTATCGAGAAGGTCTTCACTACTGGCTTCGTGCTGAGCTGGGACGTTGTCCTCACCCTTCTCAACGCGATACTGCCCAAGCGTAAAATTGGGCATGTTACGCCTGCTGGGGAGGCAGGTGCTGGCGGGAAATGGCCAGAATATATTGCCCCGAAAGACACCGACAGCAGGTGTGCATGTCCTGCATTGAATGCCATGGCCAATCACGGTCCGTCGATATCATGATGATTGATCTGAACGAGGTGCTGATTTTATTCCGTAGGTATTCTACCGAGAGATGGTCGCAATATTACATTCAAAGAAATGAACCGTGTCATCCGAGCCACTTACAACTTTGCGCCGTCGTTCTGCTTCTTCGTGCCGAACTACAGCGCAAATATGTTGAACAAAAGTTATCGCAAGGATACGTTCGACTTGGAGGATATAAGCTTGCATAACGGTATTGAACATGACGCATCCATGACCCGTACGCTTAAAGGGTTTTCCCTTACCCCATGGGATACTCATTGTCTCGTCCCCTAGGCGAGGATGTTCGTCATCAGCCGGACCAGGGAAAACCTCACCTTCCGTTCGTTGAGGAACTTCTCTCGAGGGCCACGGGGAAGGACGCCGAAGGCAATGCGGTCTTGACAATCCCAGACGTCGCACATTACATGGCCAAACGCAGAGTAGACGCCCCGAGAGCCAACCCCGACTTCACCACCACTAAGTTCCACGAAACCTTCGGTGCTTCAAAGTAAGCTTCTCTCCTTCTGTCGGCGTTTATATCCGTTCATCTGACCACTGGTCTATTAATACAGTTCGTCTACCCTTCTCACGATTTACGGAGGACGAGTGGATGATTTGAGGCCAATTCTGGTTGAGGAGCGTATCCCCGATGGATGGGAGTCCCGAATCAGAGCACCATTCGGGTTGACGATGATCAATTTCAACGTAGGAACGGTGAACAAAGTGGAGAAGGAATCTCAGAAGGAACAAAAAGTTTACGCTGCGTCGCTGGATGATTCGTCCATCCACAAATCTCCAGAGGCGACAACATGAACGTGTCTCCTCCCCATTGTGTGGGCTCGCGCGCGAGAACTTGAAGGGCATCTCTCGAAAATGGATCTATCGTGGTTCTGTTATGACTGTTGACGAGTACTTCTTGTAAACATTTCATGATTGCTTTGGGAAATATACAGTACTGCGTCTAGAACCTTGATCGGATACGCAAGTCATTACAATGAGTCCTTGTCCTTGGCAGCACATGTTGTGATGTGAAGCTGGTTCCAGTAACTGTTGCCACTACTGCAGAGCTGCCCGTAACGAGTCAGCGACGGGAAATGTTCGCTGTGATATATACATCCATCCCGTTCCAAAGAGAACTTCGCAGCTTGAATTAGCTTGCTCTTCAGGAGGCCCCTGATGGGCACGCCGTCACCTGATGGGAATCAATTGCGCGTTCTCGGAGGCATTGTGCACCATCCTCAGAAGAGGTAAGAAGCATTCGGGATTTTCCCAGAAGCTGTTGGAGTCCCCGCCATAGAGGCATGCGTAAAGTACATACAGATCAATCTTGCCTGCTTAATTATGAGCGGCGATATGATCCATGCATGTTGGTTACCGGAGGGCCAGGCCTTCTGCTCGTACTTGCAGCGACGGTCGGCGATGGAAATATCCAGAGACTGATGTCTCCCTTTTCCCCATCTGCTATTTCCTCTCGGAACCCTGGATGCCTGATTCTGGGGTTCGAAGGTATTTAAATTATCCTTAACCTTGTCGTATACATACCCGTGTTCCCCGCTGCTCCCTTCTACAGCTCGCCTGTTGCTCTGTACGCCAGATGGACAGGAAGAGAGCGAACACCGGCTCTTCTTCACTGACGGAGCGCGACTCCTTGCTTGCGACTGACACAACTTCCTCCGGGTCCACAGAGAGGACGTCTTTCTATGCCGCAACGTCCTCAAGGTCGTGTCATTCGCCAGTCGATCCGGATCCAGACACGTCTGCGGAAGAGATAGAGTATGTACAGTCTGTCCCTGGTGCCTCCCGCGTTATCTATGTCGTTGACTTACCATATGGCATCGCAATAGTGAGACGCACGACTGTCAATCACCTACGCTGTTGGAGAACTCTAGCAGCGTCGCTAGAGATCATCTGGCTTCCGAGCGGACGTTTTTAGCATATGTCAGGACAAGTCTGGCCGTCGTGTCAGCTGGTGTAGGTATGTTAAACGGGTGCTTCCCCGTACCGAATAACCTATCAGGCGAGAACTAACGCAATGCTGCCTAGCGTTGTCTCAAATGCTCATCATACAGTTGAATCAGCATCCTCATCAACGTATAGGTGTCTTCGCAAGCCTTCTTGGCGCTGCGTGCGTATCACTCGGACTTGCTATTCTGTTTACTGGTATGGCACATCCCGCCGTCAGTCAACTGTACCTGTCACTTACCGTACCATCTCGGGCAGGACGGTCAAGGTACTTCGCTGTCCAATCAGCTCTCATGGACGGAAAATTCCCAGTCTCGCGACTGGGCGCCTCACTTATTGCACTGGCACTGGCGCTCCTCGTTGTGTTAACCTTCATCGTAATATTCGTATACCAGAAAGATATGTTGTCCTGATCCTCAGGGCATCTTCTGTGTCGTAAATAAGTGATGCATCAACGGTGGTCGGTGAACGAGGCGTCGTCCGACTACGAAGTGATAATCCGCGTCCCAAACTCGAAGAGTTCGTATGGGGAGTCCTTCCCGGGGCATCCCATAAACATGAGGGATGGAGGAATGTTAAGGCGATGCGCCAGTGTTGCCACGCTAACCGGGCTGAACGGGGCGTAAACGATTACCTGGCACGAACAATGAGGACTTCATTTCGTTATGTATTAATATTAATGCGCACTAACCAAGTCAATCGTGATCTGTGGGAACGCCTCGTCTAGAACTGTATATAAAAGAGAATTAGCGGGATTCGCAGGTTTCGGGACCCAGGTTTGAAGGAACGCGCACTCCTCGCATTAGCTTCTAATTCGGAAGGCATCCCCTTCTCGTTATCGGTGAAATGAATTATCTTGACACAAGATGTCACTTCATTCCTATACGCGTAAATCAACATCCTGGAAAGGATATGGATCTACGGTCCCTGCTCAGATATGCAGGCATGTCGCAATATATACAAGGCTCACCTCATCTCCCTTAACCAAGATACACACTGGCTGGCGCTTCATAGTCGCAATGATGTTAATTATTCTGGCACCCCAGCCCTTTGTGAGCTTCCACGAATGGAACCTAGAATGATGGTCATAGAACCATAAGACGAAGCGAAGTATTCCCGCCTTATTCTGGGTGATCAAGAAAATAAGAAAGACGCCAATGAAATAGGGAGCAAAGTATCTGATAGGGAGTGAGTATGGGGTTGGGTTGATCAGGTAGCAGACGCACCCAGCTGTAGTGGGATCAATGGCTATATTGCCAGCAATCAATACTGCAGAAACAGACATTGTCACAAAGACCAATAACAAAGGTGTATGTGGTGTTCGAGGTAGACGTCCGCGGTGAAACTTCAGCAACAATAAGCAGAAAGGGAATGTGGCCATGGTGCACAAGAAGGTGAATGAGAACCTGTCAATGCATGTGAGTAACTTTGGTAACAGGTCAAAGTGACACAAAGACTAACATCTTCGAGAGGAGAGAAAGATCTGCTGCGGCACTGGCATATAGAAGCGCACACAAACTGGCACAGGTGAAGATGGAGATATACGGCGAAGAAGTGATGCGCATGGTCCGTAAATAAAATTGAGGTAGGATACGATCAAGCGCTAGTTGCTCGAAGAGCTGACAGGAGCTCACAAATCCTTGTAGACAAAATGAGTCAAAGTCACAGCCAGAAATATATAAACTAACCCGCGAGGACGCCTCCACAGAGAACAACCATGGCATCAACGACAATCCAGATTCTTAGCCACGGGCCGCCAACCTTTGGGGGAAAATAAGCGAAGCTGCGAAGAAAGTGCGGAGTGAGATGGACCTTGTCAGCAAGGAGACTCAATATATTAGCTCCCGAGGTAATATCTGGGAGACGGATAATAGCGAGGATGGAGGTCATTAATATCACGTTGAATAGGATCGCGGGGTAATGCAAGTTCCGTAGCACAAGAGGGAAAACATTGGTCTTCATCTTGGCAAGGTACGAAGGGGTGGCTAGGTTAGCATAAAGTTGAGAAAGGGTGTTCTTCGGGAGGAAAAGCTGAGCGAACTTTCGAAACCAGTCAAGCCCAATACACCCAAGCAGACTCCGTTGAAAATCTGGTGGGCCATGCCGCTCGATGATGATGCTTTACCAGCATTCCAGTTATCTCTGAGCATCTCATTTCCAGTATGAGCCCAGTGAACCGCAGCGGCGATCATAAGAACAATCATAGTCAAAATCTGGGATCGCGCATGATGTCAGGACCGTAATTCAGAACGCAAAGGAATGAAACATCTACATGGAAAGATAGCATAGCGAGGGCTAAGCGCGCGCTCTCCCTGACTCCGGTTAGGCTGAGAAAGGTGAATACGACGAGGATGAACGCTGCCCCAACCCATGCTGGAAATGGCAATGCAACTTCTCCCGATAGATAAGACGTTGCTGTAGCTGCAGACACGACCGCTGTTGAAAGGAAGTCTAAGACAAGTATACTTGCGCAAATCAAAGCCGCCTTCTTGTTGGCTACATTGTTACTATTGTGGAGGACATGACTTAGGTCGTGTGCGCATGTAGGGGTGACGTACAAATAGGTGTATGGTGCGCCATTTATAGGCAACGCAGACCCAAGCTCTTCCATAATTGGCCTCCAGAGAAACATGGACAGGCACGCCACGAATAGGGAAATGGGGGCGCTAGTAAATGGGGAAATCAGTCAAACAGAAGGCCACAAAATAGCCTAAAGACTTGCTATACGCTCGAAATGGCAACCACGGCGGGTAGTGCATAAAAGACACTCCCAAGGACAGCATTCCCAGCAATAGCGCTGGCAGTGAATTGGCCAAGAATTCGATCTCTCCGAACGGCTTGTATGCTGGCTTTGCCATGGGCCAGATCCTCTGGAGCAAAGGTAAGGTTGTCGAAGGTGCCCCAGCCAGCGAATTCGAAAAGATTAGAGAGGTTGACGAATATTGAGGGCATCGAAGTAGACTTGACCCCTTTCCCATCCTTCGGCCGCGATCTTTGTCGCCGTAATATAGTATCCCATTGGTGCTGTGCGAAAGGAGGAGGCACCTGAAGCGTCCCAACAGAAGATTCTGGTTCTGAGAAACACCATTTGTTCTCGTTGAGTAGCATCCATCTGTAGGGTCAAATCGAGCTCACCATTTAGCACTTGGACCTCAGGCAGTTGTACCACATCAGACGCGAGAGTAGGGGCGTACATGGTGGCGAGAGAAAGAGCGTCCACTCTAGTGTACATGCCGGGGCACAAGGCACTTCATCACTCCTTTCAGGACAAATTCGAACGCGTTCTTTATCCGACTCACTGGATCACGGACAAGTCACGGTAGCGCTGCCGATCCAAGCTGACATAAGCAGTCGCCACTTCCCCCGCTGTGTAAACGCCGGGCATAGCAGCAACACTCATGGCGTACGTGTCAGTCGAATCAGATGAGGTGCGCGGTTTGATTGTCCAAGAGGAAGCTCTACTAACGCTTCTGAATATGCTCAGAGAATGGAAGAAGGCCCGGAAGGCCTTGAATTCAAATGTACGTGTCCCCATAAGTGACCCGGCCTTTGCTGGACTGACATGAACCGGAATCGTAGCATTCTTGGGTGCAGATCCAGCAGCGCCCAATCCCAATGCAGGCAGGTCCCCCGGCGTAGGCAGCGCCGACAGAGGTATGTTGAGGACTTGCTGTGGCTGGCCGTAGCTCATTCGCCCACAGGTTACCTCCAGGACCAACCCAAAGGAAGTTCTGGTTTCTGGCAAATTGAATACTACCAGCCATACTTTGATGTGGATACCAAAACTGTGAGTGGTATTTTGCCTTTGGTGGTGTCGGGCTCATTTTGTTATTTTCTAGGTTATCAAGCGATGTTACTCAACGCTCATACCCTCCAATTCTGCCTACTCTACACTGCTCAACCCCTCGCCTGATCTTTACGGTCCTTTCTGGACCCTCACCACTCTCATATTCACACTATTCCTCAGTTCATCCCTTGCTGCGTCCATCGCGTCATATATGTCAGAAGGGGAGTACGATTACAATTTCCAGCTCTTGTCTATCTCCGTCTCTCTCGTTTATGCATATGGCCTTGGAGTTCCGGTAGCTCTGTGGGTAGCGCTTCGTTACCTGGGTGTGGGTGAATGGAGTGTGGTAGAAGCGGTCTCCATCTGGGGTTATGGCCAGTTCGTTTGGATACCTGTATCTGTGAGTACTCCCGACATAGCGCATCTGCTGACACTGAACCTCTCCACAATAGCTACTCTGCGTCATACCCGTCCCCCTTCTCCGTTGGTCTCTTGTCGGAGTCGCTTTCGGGCTCTCAGGCTATTTCCTTGTGGTCAACGTTTATCCAATATTGACCATGGTTAGTTTCGTGTCGTCTCGGAATGGAAATTTACTGACTCAATCCACAGGCTGAGGCCAAGGCTACACGGCTTCTTATTGTCGTTGTAGCAGTCCTTCACGCTGCACTGGCTCTGACATTCAAAGTGCTTTTCTTCAGCTACTATGTAGCAGACGCTATCGGTCCGGATATCCCACTACCAGGCTCAGAAGCTCCTGCGGACAACTCTACGTTAACTACCATCGTCGAGCGAATGTTCTCCTAGTGCTGCTTGCCTTACACGTACTTCCTGAGTAATTATGAGGTTGTAAATTAAACGAGACCTTGCAAAAAGCGCCCTTTAGCGCCCAACTCAACTTGATGTCACTTGCCTTGAACATACACTCTCAACGATTCCAGTTGATTGCAACTGCCGTCGCTGCTTCTCTCGTAACCGCCGGAGCGCTAGCTGCGTACAACTCCGTGTCGAAGAGAGAACGAAGGCGCAACTTGAGCGAAGAAGTCTTGCGCTCCGTTTCCAATGAGGCCTCCGTCCACACCCTCCCGGATTACTCGGTATACAAGGAGGACGCGTCAATAAGGGAACCTCCGCACGAGATATCGCTGAGCTCCAATTTTCGCTACGACGAGGAGCTTATTCGCGAGCAGCTAGCTCGCAATTATGCGTTCTTCGGTGAAGAAGGGATGGCCAAAATTAGAGGCGGGTCAGTCGTGGTCGTCGGCTGCGGAGGTGTGGGCAGCTGGGCTGCGGTGATGCTCGTTCGTTCGTATGTCGCGAGGATATCTTTCTGGGAACCTTCTGATGTTGTATCGCTTACAGTGGTATCTCCAAAATTCGACTAGTTGACTTCGACCAGGTTACCCTGTCATCTTTGAACAGACATGCATCGGCGACATTGAACGATGTCGGCACTCCGAAAGTGAAATGTTTAGAGCGCAACCTCAAGCAGATTGCTAAATGGATAGACGTAGACTGTCGAGCAGAAATTTGGCGTAAGGAGGAAGGTGGTGATTTACTAGAAGGAGTCGATTGGGTGATAGGTGTGTATGAGTACTTCATATATACTTTCTTTCATGTTCTGAAACGTACTAGATGCTATCGACAACATCTCGACAAAAGTAGATCTACTGAAATATTGCCACGACCATAATCTGAAGGTAATACTTCAAGTTTGTTAATTAAGAAGGCAGGCTTCTCTAATAAACTGAGGTTTACTAGGTGTTTTCCTCAATGGGAGCGAGTGCCAAAAGCGACCCAACCCGTATCCAGATTAGCGACATATCACACACGATATACGACCCCCTGGCACGCTCTGTTCGCCGCCGTTTGCGATTACTGGGCGTTACTTCGGGCATCCCGGTAGTTTACTCAACAGAAGTACCAGGCGATGTTAAATTACTTCCTCTTCCTGAGGAAGAGTTTCAGAAAGGCCCTGTGAAGGAGCTGGGTTTCTTTGACGACTTCCGCGTTCGGATTCTCCCTGTCATAGGTTTGCTTCGCCTCCTACGGATAAAGGCTCATGATCCCGATGTTGCTTTGATCTCGTTTAGGCCCACTACCATCCATCTTCGGCCTCAACATTGCCACCTATATCCTTTGCGAACTGGCCGGCAAGCCCATCCTTAATCCGCTACCTATCAAAAACCGCAAGAAGCTCTACGAGCGGCTTCTGCGCGACTTGCTGCACCGGGAGTCCAAACTGACCGGCGAAACCATCAAGTGAGTGCCTGTGGTTCTCTTCGCATCATCTGTCGCCCAACCCGCTCTCAGCAAACTCCCGATTGACGAAGACGACGTTGGGATGATCTTTGAGGACGTCTACCTCGGTCGCTCGGTCATCCCGCCCCACTTGGTACCTTCTAGGCCAGCACTCACCCGGTGGATTCTCACACAACCACTAACACCGGAGAATTGCGTTGTAATGGAATACGCTGATGCGGAGAAGCACGTCAAGGAATGCTCCAACCCGACGATACACCCAAGGGACATCTGGGGCGAAGATGTCAATGCGCTTGTAGAGCGACGTTCGGAGGAGGTGGCGAGGCAGCGTGCGTGGGTTGTATCATATTGATAGATGAACGATACCCCACCGGCGGCGTACACGGCCTTCTCTTTCGCTTGAATTCTATTCCAAGCATTCACATCTTGGTCCGAGTTTCTCGCCAGCGAATTGATTGCGCCTTTGCTGCCAAGAGCCTTTGGATCTTGGTGACAAGATGGCTACGCTGTGGAACTAGATTGCGTTAACGAGATGCCAGTGGGCTGAGGCCTCTTGGCGAGAACGGACTCTTAGCGGCCCGAGGTCACCTTGGAGTCCACTACAAAGGTATATTATTTTCCGGCTCTTTTGAGACAAGAAGACGAGTGGGAGGTTGAGCCTTGGGTCGCTTGACCATTCTCGGTTTGCATGTCTGGAAACAGAAAGTGTTGCGCTCGCAGCCGGCCCGGGCTACTCAGGCACGTGGCTTTACTTCCACGAAGGAAGCTAAAGGCCTTTCGCCTGTTGCACATGGCTTCGAATTTCCTTGGGAGTTGATTCAAATCAAATACAGCATCTTTGACTGAATGATCAAAACGGAGCTTGACATTTGACAGATTTACGAAGACCGTTCGATGACCTTCTCGGTGTCCTGCCAAGGATCGTGACTACGTCCAACCGTTCAACCGAATATCAGAGCTGCTCGACCGAATCAAAATCAATGGTTTACTGATCTGGATAACGCTACATACAGTTGGTACTAGTTTTTCATACAATGGATTACATCTACAAGGGGTATATATACGGACAGGTAAACTCGAGATGGAAAACAATCATGTAAGATGTGCAAGGGCCCGCCGATGCGGTGAAAGGACGCATAATGTGATGAACGATCCAATAAGAAAGCATGTCAGAGCATATGATGCCGTCTCCAAGGCAGAAGGCCCGTCTCCTCTTGTTCGTTTGTTTGTTTCTTCAGCAGATTCGTCGTGGGGTGCGGCTGATACTGGCGAGACGACCGTCCAATCATCTGCATTCAATTCGCCTATCGGCTCTGCCGATGGTGATGGTACCAGTTCTTCCGCAACTTCTGCTACTGCGGGCTCAGACTCTGGGCACGAGTCCATGCATGAGTCTTCTTCTTCCGGCTCGGAATCGGACTCACGCTCTGAAGCGGACTCGGGGTCTTCGTCTATCAGCTGCAGAGGCATAGAGGTGGTTGCTGAGAGGTCTTCTGACAATTTGCGATGGTGGTTGTGAATGACCTCATCGTCATCGCAAGCGATGGTATCCGAGTCCGATAGAATCGATTCCTCCAGCGTATGTTGAGAGGAAGTGATTGAAGATGAGCTCAGCCTGCGCGAGCGTTGAGAATCCATGTCCGATGCGGTATGGTAACTCTTCTCGTGTGCCAGTATGTTAGCGGCTCTGAGGACATCATGCAGGCTGGTGGGCGTTTTGTTGTATATCGCAGACGGTGGCGGTCTTGGTGTAGCCAAGTCGTCGATACCAGCAGAGATAGGGATTTGGATTGCTATCTTGTCGATTATTGGTCGGATAGTATCGGTCGCCTCTTCTGACTCCAAAACGCTTGGTACGTCTGTCGAATCAGACTCTCGTAATTTCGCATCACTAGGCGTAGGCGCGATGGAGATAGTCTCTTGGCCGGCGGAAGTTTTCGGAGACATCTCGAACGTAGTCGGTTGCATTCCCTCAGGGATTTCTTCGAGGGTCCAAGACTCTAGAGTGTTATCGAGGGCACCAGACTTCAGGCTATCTCGCACTTGCTCGGCGAGAACTACCGTAATCGCTTGGACGACATGAGAAATTTCGGCGTAATGGTCGCGAGACCACCATTGCCCTGGCCATTGCGATATGACCAGAGCTAACTTCGTCAATACGCGTACTGACCCGGAGAAGTCCACCGGGATTGTCCCATGGAACCAGGGAGATACGAAGGCAGCTGCGAGGCGAACTGAGCCAGCAGTTGTATCGCGCAGCCTGGTTTCGAATGGCAACTGCTGGAAACGAGTAGACATTTCTCGGCAGAACTGTCGATAGCTGAGTTTGCGGTTCGTGTAATTCCATGCGACTCTGTCTAGAGGAGTAGTAAATGGAGCTGTGTATACTGGGGTGTTCTCCGAATGGAGGAAGTAGGAGGGGAGTTTCTCCAGTATGTCGAGAAGAGGCACGGAATTATAGACGGCGGTTGTAGGGATAGAGCCGTATACAAGGACCATCTGTGACTCTTGGCAGTATTGCTGCCACTTCCTATGTTTGACATGCCGCCTAAGAATATCATGTTAGCACTGGAATGCAATCTCCAGCAGAACAACGACTTACTCGGCTGGTCGTGCAGATGCGAGTATCTCCGCAGCTGTGAATGCATGATGGGCTACGTCCTCTGCGTTTATGATCGCAATATGAACGTCATGCTTTACGTTGGTGTGATAGCGTCGCAAGCCTTCCCAGATCGCCCAGACGAAACTAAATGAAGTAGAGATGAAAGGCGACGAGGATCGTGTCGTCCAATCTAGGTGCCTTATCACTTCCGCATAAGCCGGCAATAGGCTCTTCGTGGGTGAATCGACAGGGGACAAGTTCTTTGGGCTCTCTGAGTACGCTTCGTTGTATTTGGGGGCGAGGAAGTATGGATCGGTGTCGTCTGCGAAGGGAGATCGTTCTTTCGGCGTATAGACCCGGAATAGGAATGGATTTTTCTGGAAAAGACGGCTAAACTCAGTGGTATCGGAGAAGCCGTACTGCGGGAGGGATGTCGAGCTGGGGGTTAGAAGGTTCAGAGCATCGGTTGAATCCATGATGTGTCGAGGTTGCTTAGGTTCCGCTCAGCTGCGCTTGCCATATATACGCCATCCATATCGATACCTCGTGGCAGCCGTATGTTCTGGGACATCTCAACGTTGCGAAAACGTTGTGTTTCCAAATTAAGAAATCTTGCCTGGCTTGGGTTTCGCGCTGTCTGTGGCGATGCGAAACGCATATCGACCATCAAAGCACCCCAACATGCTTAATTCATGACCGGGTATTATGGAGAAATTTATCGTGTATGGTGTGCAGCATTCTGGATTCCGCTACTACAACCTTAGGTCCCCGATCACGTCTCCACACCGGGTGTATCGAGCGTCCTACGCGGTCAGACGTAAATCTAAGGGCATGCGAGTTTGGGGGGCATACCTTACCTTCAAAGGGCATCCATTCCTTGGTGTTGAGCTCAGTAAGAGCCGCGACCGTGTCGTGAATGGCACCAAGGGGTCACGTGGGGCGTACCAGCAAATTCTGCTTAATTGTATTCTTAACCAGTACATCCATCATCGACGCTATGGTTTCAGCTGATAACCTCAATCTCGACGTTCTGGGGCTCATATTTGCCTTTATCAACTCAAAATATGATCAAGCGTCGATTGCTCTGGTCAGCCGGTCATTCTTGGCTGCAGTGACACCAAGGCTCTATGCGGTGCTGTACTATACGTTTCATGAGGCAAAACGGTATCCTACGGTGAGCTACGCGATTGCATGTTATAGGAAGAACTGCACTGAAAGCGTCGGAAGCTAATGACCCCATTTGCCACCATAATTTCGCATCCACATCTCGGGGTTCATGTACGACACGTCGGTATGTCAAATGAATCACATAATCAATCGTCAAGACTAGAACACTGATGGATGTTATTGATAGAAATTCGATGCATACCTACCCGAAAGTCTCAGGTGCATCCCGATTTCATGAATGAATGCACCACCGCACTCTCGAGATGTGCCAATCTCAATACATTTATGTGTCACTCAGCCGTGACACCCCTTTTCATCCGCTGCTTTCAAGATAAACCAAGCCTGAGTAACCTTCGGATTAACGGATCTATGCCAACACAAGCGGCCCAGAAACTTGTACAAGTCCGTGGTCTAGTAAAGCTGGCTATCGACCACGGATCATGGAATCTATTGGACATACTACCTTCATGGACGTCGAATCTGAAACAAACTCTATCCTCTCTCACTCTGAGCGTGAGTTCTGTCGAGCCGCTAAAGGACTGCTTAAAATTTGTCCCAGAATTGCACCGAGGTCAACGACGCCGTTTTGCGTCCCATCCTTGCCGATCTTCCCGCATTGACAGAGCTCAATATCATCAGTTGCTCTCGATTTGACCACAATCACGTTTTACGCCTTCTTCATCTTACGCCTAATCTCGAGCATTTGGGATTCACATTGACGGTCAGTAAATATCATCTCGTATCTAATAACACTCATCTGGTCCCTCTGCAATGTAGGATAACTCGTGCACTACAGACTTCCTTCCGTTCACACTACGCCGTCTTAGACATCTAGCGTTTGACACGAAGTGCTCGACGATGGCATCTCCATTATCCTCTCTCGTCACGATTGTTATGGGGCATATCAATTCGGCTTCTCCTGCGCTCACATCCTTCTCTGCAAAACTCTCAGATCGCCTTGCAGCGAACGAATTCATCGAAGCACTAGTTAACGAACACGGTTTAACCCTGAGGACGCTGGTCTTCGTCGGTAGTCCAGTAAGCATCAACTCAATAGCACTCATGTGTAGAAGCTGTCTCCATCTGGAGAGGCTGGATATTTCTGTCCCGATTAGAGACCTCGTGCGTTCGATTTTTTCATCCGTTCACTTTTGCCGTTGCCGAACGCCAGCTTTTGAAATATGAAGATTGCGTTCACGAACGCCCTCACACGGTCATTTACCCTAACCACCCTCGTGGACTTGGGCGATATATCGCATTCAGTGCACAGCAACCAGGTGTCACTTACCACCGACAGTGCCTACCATTTGATGGGACATGTCCGGCAGTTGAAGAAGATTGTCAGTGGCGGCAGAACATGGACAGTAAGCCCATTCCAAGCGATTCTGTTTTCATTTGTATAACAGCAACACGTTCTTCCCCCTTCCCTCAGGGTAAACGAGGGCAGGAAAACGAACTTACGGTGACCCTAGATCGTCGACGAGCATACAGGCCTGAGAAATATTGGTTTCAACCTCGCGATTAGATCCGTCTCGGGTGCTCAGCGTTTCAAGGTGCAAATATAATTACATTGTATTTGACTTTTCCCCATTACCCCGGAAACGCATCCGACTTTTTCCATCGTCGTCAGTTGACCAACGGCATGCTTATGATATACTACTGGTACTACACTTCATACAATAGCCCCACATCGAAGAAGAAAGCAGCCCCGAACCCCTCCTAGCAAATGTGGGGTATACATCCAACATATTTAGATTTGTTCGGAGCGCTCAGCGCCTTCTCTGCTTCTCCTCAGAATTTTTAGCCACGGTAATACAGCCAAAGAGGCCAGCCACCCCAGCCATGACTGATTTATACGAAATTTGCTTCTATAAATACAACAGGTAAGCGACGCGCCCAAGCGGATGGGAGGAAGTACAAACCTGTCCAGAGCTGGGCCCATGATGCGCGTGCCGATGTATGCGGGCAGGCCCTTCGAAAAGTTGCACCATTGGCTTGTCGGCAGGTGACATAGTGACGGAAGGCGTTGACATTGAATACGGCCGGACGGAACTCGACCGCCTTGCGCGGGAAGCGTACTCGAGAGCAGGATGCCGGGGTCGAGCGGGGCCGTCAAAAATAATTGGGGGTGGTAGGGATGATGGTAGCGGCATGGGATCGCAAAAAGGATTGTCAAGCGATATCATACTGCTTGAATACTTTTGAGGAGATGTAGAGCCACTTGGAGAAGCCTTGCCGTATAGCTTGGACTCCCCCAAACGGTGCGGTGCGTCGAAGATGTCGAAGATTGGTGGCAATGTCGCCTCTTCGATCGACTCGAGAGGCATTGCGGTAGTATGGGCTTGAGCCCTTTTGGGGACGACGGGACGGTGCTCTTTACGAGAGCCTCGACCAGCTCTAGCCAGGTATGTCAAACTTTGGCGATGCATGACGGGGGGATAAGTTTGAAGCACTGAGGATACCAAGGGATACCAAGAAAGGGGGCCTTATAAGTCGTCCAGCCATTTGTTTACTACCCCGCAATGTAAGATTGATTGACCCGGAGGACACGGTTTCGCGGGGAATTCCCTGAGACGACTCGCACGACAACGATCTGCTGTGAATTGCGTTAAACGTCAACTTGGGTTGATGTGCTTGCTACAGGCAGAGAAAAAGAACCCTTCCCGATGGAGCGAGGGACGCGAAAACCTCGCGTAGAAATCAAGTCACAAATCAGAATCATTGCGTGCAAGCCTCTGGCGGTGGAGACGTCCGAAGCTAATTAGGAAGTAACATCTTGTCCCCTGCTAAAGTTAGGGTCAGCGATCGATGTTGCGGAGATAAATCGCTTCTCGAGCGCTGACAAGGCCCACATACTGACCACTTCATCTTCCTGGGTACGTGGGGGTACTTCAGCGAGGCGGAGAGGAGGTTATTGGCAAAGGCTATGGTCTAATCATGTGTGCTCGTTGAATGAAGTAGCATTCTGCGCACGTAATTCCAGAGATCCTACGAGAGCCAGAAGCGTTTCTAACTATTAGTTTCCGCACAAACGCCACGAACTAGAATCACTCACTCCCATGGATGTTATCCAACACTTCGACTTGTTGTGATTCCATGCATTCGATGACAACGAGGGAATAAAGATGCTGTATAGCCGAGCGCCCGCATAGAGCCCGGTCACGAATGGCAAGATAGCGTCGATTGCCAAGGACTTTTGCCCGAAAGCGTGAGTGTCGAGAACATAACTTCACGGTTAATTTGCCAAGATAAAGGTAACTCGAGGTGCCTGGCTGCCAATAGACTCCTCGATGTGTCTTCTTATCATACCCATCGAAAGAACATCGGTGACAAATGCTTGGCTGCTGACCGAAGCAACTGCGACGGCGCCACGAGGTTGGCGTAGGAAGCAACCAATCGACTACTTGCGGAGCGAGATAGCTGAGTAGCTTACGACAAGTAACAGTATGGGGCTGACCAGGAGTCTTGGCTGGCTCGAAGGAAGAACATAGGCGAACCTTTGCCAAGGGCAGTCAATGGGCTGAAATCGATGAAAGGAAGCAGAGACTCAACGTCAACTGACCCGTCATAATGGCGGCTGCGTAGGCACATTATGCGCTCTTGCTGGGCGGATAAAAAAGCCTTTGCCACCTATAGAATCTACCAAAAGCGGCCGTAAGGTAGTCACTACGAGTGGTAGATGAAGCTATCGCCCTACTGAAGGTCCAACGTTAGGCGACCGAATGAGTTGATACCGGAGAAATGAGTGACATTCCTTGGCGTTCAAGTCATTTCGCAAGGCATCGCAAACACCAACAACTGTACGCTTGCGTTATGGATGCTCCAACAACTCGAAAGTCACAGCCGATCCGTGGCTCAGTGGATACTTTTAACGGCCGGTTGCAGCCGTTTTGAGTAAGGATGTCCGGGAATCCAGTGCGATGTTAACGTTGACTTGGCATCATAGACAAGGATGGTATATGAGGGGACGTAAAAAGAGTGGATACACCCGATAGGCGCTGCTATGTGGCTGTTGAGAGCCGACGGACGCGACTGAAGGTAACGGAGAACTAGGGGGCTTGAGACCAGTTTTGCGCTTGTACGGGTATCGTGCCTAGCACCTTCAATGACTGTGGTACGGGTGATGAGTTTCTATACCATGAATAAAAGGGTAACCGTCCTGTGGTGCGGCGGTGTGGTAGGGTTATGGATGGGCTCGACCTCTGGAGTACCATCAAAGGGGGGGTACGGTGTATTGATTAGCGTACAATGGAACTTACTGTATCGTGTTTCACGGCCGGTCTACCGCGGGGCAACAGATTCATTTGATGAACGGATAGAGCTTCCCAAAATAAATTCATGTTGGTGTCGACTTGCGGGCTGTAGCCTCCAAGTACAATATATTCCTTTAGCGCCATCCCAGGCTTCAATATAAGAGAGCCATTGAATTGGTAGGAGTTATACTCCATCGTGGCACCAGGGCAACATGGTCGCAAAAGCGCGCTACTCTGACCGGGACAATACAGGGATTAGATCTGCAATAATGTAGCTATAAAAGCACTCAACTCAGGTTGGAAGGGGAGAGAAACAATATGAACTTCCATTCAAGAATTTGTTCAGATCAAGTTCAAATACTAGTGAGGGGTTCCGGAAGGCCTTCCGTAGCGCACCAGCGGAGGACCGTGGCGTGATTGTTGGTTTCATCAAAATTGCCTTGAATTTCTGAACAAATCCACAGAACACCAGACGCTCGGAGAATAAGAAGCGAGCAACAGAGGAGAGCGGTACCAGCGGTGTCCGGCGCCTAACGGGCCCAGGCGTCTGTTTATTGACACTCCTCGTCCGACGTCAACTCCCTTGCATTTTCTAGATTTCGTTAGGAAGAATGAGTTCTTAAAAGTATCGGTAGCTGTTATAAATCTCTCACAACCTGTTACCCTCTTCTGATCCAGAGTGTTCGATATAGAATGGTCGTACAACTTCTGCAGCCTCAGGCCAGATGGTGTCTCTGTGCCAATCACGTAACTACGACGGGCCTGGTGTCCAGATTTCGCAGTGATAACAATGGAAGACGACGAGGGACCTAAATTACCTGAACTTTCGAATCCCCAAGGTTCCTGGCCCCAGAGAGGTCACTATTTTCGGTATGGGTGTGTGTGTGAAGGGAGCCAGATTTTCTATTGGCTAACCCGTCATTTAGAGAATTCGTACCTACGCCGCAATGGCACTTCGCCGCCGCTCAACCTCAAGGTCCAAAATTTAAATACGTTACTTCCAAGCCCCCCCTGTCACCCTTAATCTTTAGCTACGTATCCATTCGACTAGGACGCGTTGCTGAATGGAGACGACATTTGAATTGAGTATGATCCAGCACTGCATAGTACTTGGCGGTCCTGCAAGCATGGATCAAAGGAATCCTCCCTCAGAAAGTCATGGACGCCAAGGCACTGAAGCTTTGAGGCACTGACATGGCCTATTTACACAGCTAGGTTAAATCCTCGCGTATGATATGAACATCGAATGGGCTAACAAGGTATCTATAAAACCTTAATCTCCGGCCGACGCAGCGTGATCGCCTTCCCGCCCTCCTGTTATGACATTCAACCTATTCATACTTTACGGATCAGCCCTCTTCCGCGAAAATTGGCTTTGGCGATACCCGAGATTCACCGTTCGTGTTCAGCGCTCAGCGCTCCCAGCGTCTGGCAGCCTTTTTACTTTACGCCGCCGCCCCTCGAAAGCTCCCCATGAGGCACACCTCGTGCACCCGTAAGTAGCTTCACGGGCCAGACGACACGCTGTGGAGTTGATCGTTATCGGTTGCAAGCACGCGAGTGGTATCCGCAGTAATTTCCTTGTCCTAAAGGAAGAATGTTCATGACGACAATGCACTCATCTCGGATGGTATGAACTGGCTCGAAGACGTTTGCCGTTGTGTCCTATTGTTCAAATTTATCCCCGTCGTAGTAGGATCATATGTCGGATGACCGGGAAATCCTCACTAGTCGTGAAAGAGAGAAAAGCGGCAAAATTCGGAATCTAAGATGCTTTGGACGCTGAGGCACAATAACTTGTTGAATGCAAGCAAAATATTTCAGATGTTGTCTGACCCAAAGGTTTTAGTCATTTTATTGAACACCGTCTGTGGCCGAGTCCTACTAAGCGTATCTTATCATTGCACGTTTGGGCTCTACAACATACACGGCCCATGATGTTATCGTTACGTCTTTCGGAGGGATCAGTGGTTCATTATCCCTGACTTTCTTCGACCCCATAAGCATTGCTCTTGTGTTTGGGCGTGAATGTCCAAGACGCTGGAGCAGGTCCAAGGAACATCTCAGATAACTTGACCCAGTCTCTGCTATCGGGGCTAGCCAGCAATGTTTCTGCCAACACAGTTAGTCAGGGTGCAATGAAACAAAAAGAAGGATGCGAACCGAGCTCATTTCGACCACGAAACGCGGGAGCCCGATCGTTGATGCGCCCTGGTAATGCTTCCAGCAAACCGATCGGTATGTAACGGTATTGGAAAGATAGCGCTTCGCACAGATACCGACGGGTGGTGTTGATACCTGCAGTATCGGACCCAAAATGGCTGGAGTACACAACGATAAGTAGCGAGACACACGTAGTACAACATTACTCACCTGATACCGAATTCAGCATACTACATTCCGAAGATTAGTTGGTATGTCTGAAACTAGGCCCCATGCATCCTCACCTTCTTAATGAGGTCTAATCGCTCTCGTGCACTGATATCCCACTCCCTATGTTCTTTGATTTCCGTAAATATCCACGGTTTTATCAAAGCACCTCGACCTATCATCACGCCATCTACTCCGCTGTTCTCAACCACAGACCAGTACCCCTCAGAGGAGAAGCAATCTCCGCCTCCGAATATAGGAACTGCTGGACCTGACAAGCGAAGTCAATTACAGTATTACAGCTCATCATCAGCTTCGAACATACAATTTTCTTCCTCTTCTTTTCCGCGAACAGCTGCCACGCATTGTTTGATGTATTCCCAGTCTGCCAATTTGGTGTACCGTTGTTGCCTAGTTCGACCATGCAGCTGAGAAACATCAGGAGATGACGAAGTGAATGCGGTAAAAGCTTACCGATATACATCCGACATTCCATTCTGTACTCAAACGAGGCATTAGTTTATGAGCTGTGTTACGACCATCTTTAACCCCTGTTCTGAGTTTGACGGTAACTGGTATCTCTCCCAACGCCTTGTTCATCCCGACGATTATCTTGCCTAGTTTGCCAGGTGTATCTAGGACTGGCCCATAGTTAATGGGTTTGAGGCGGTATGATTACTAGATAAGGATAGTGACGCACGCGCTGAACCGCTGCCAGTCTGAAAGACTAGATCAATGGGGCAACCACAGTTGATGTCAACAAAGTCAACATTTCCAGCACACTCCTTGGCTATGGTCTCCGCCGTTGGGACCAATGTGGCGGCCTTGTTACCGGCCAATTGGACGCCGAATATGGACTCAGACGGATGTCTGCGAATTAGCGACCATTCTTCTTTGGACCCAGCCAGGAACGAATTAGCAAGACCCACTATCGAGAACTGCGTAAGCACGACTAGCGGCCACCAAATAAAAGGCGTATCATTCTCACTTTCTCCACATGTTATGTCGGCGCCATATGCTACACAAAGGCGACGGAACGGCTAGGGGTTCGCAATGACAGTCTAGCGATATATGTCATAGTTCTGTAGGTGCACATACCAGGTTCCCAACAGTGGTAAGTGGCGCCAAGTCTTGGAATGCAAAAAAGCGGTTGTCAATACAGCGCGGTGCTGATTTGAGCCCACCAACATACACGTTTTTCCGGACCAATGAAGCCGTTTCTTCTCGTTAAAGCGCATTGGAACATCAGGTGTATCAACTTGAGTCACCGTTGCCGTTTCTCCCGTTCTCTCCGCGATCGTCTCTATTGCTGTGGACGGCAAATCGTCGCCTACATTCTCCGTTGTTGCGGCGGCGGCTGCATGACTCGTGGTGTCCTTCCCCTTTTCTTCGGCCGTCTGGATCTCCTTGAGGTATGCACTTGATATAGGAAAGTTATACTAAAAGCGCCAGTGCTCAATCAACGCGCTGCCGGAGGAGCCACGATTAATCGTTTACGAGCCGTACCTTTTTTGTTCGGAGGTTCTTGAGTGCTTCAGGCGACATGAAATTTAGTTCCGTGGCAGAGATCGCGGCATGGGCCCTTTTCTCTGTATCGCTGATCATCTCTAGCGCTCCATTGCTTTTACGGATATGTCCTCCAAGGAACCGACATTTGAGCCCGAATCTATCTATCTTGAGTAGACAATACGACGGTACAATATATTGCCCGTACCTGCACTCTCCCATCTCAGCAAAAACGGGGCATATGGTGCCCATGTCCAACGAGGGGTACTCCGCATCGGCCACAAAATCTTGTGGCGGAATGAACGGTGGTACTTCGAGTGATTGAGTAGTATCCGGTATCCGTATATCACGAGGCTTAGCGGCGAGATATGCTGGAATGTCATGGGTGAACCGACATCTGTTCAGTCAAATTGATTGACTTCACTCCTGATCCTCGGTTCAGGGTAGGCAAGACACTTACTCATCACCGAATTCACAAATTTGCCCTGCAGCGACTTTCCAGCAAACTTCAACTTCATCTCTTATTTTTCCAAAACGTCTCCCCTTATTTGCGCCTCGCTGTGCTTTCTTTTCAGCCTTGCTACGCTTCTTACGAGATGGGCCAACGTTACTACGTTCGTCTTCTCCTGCGCCCGCGCGATCCTGAACGTGGCTCGACGTGCCTTCAGCTGCATCATCGTCCGGTACGTTGGCACTTTGACCGCTGTTCACTTGCAACAGGAATCTACAGACGGGGTCATATGTCAGCGAGAGCCTGAGCGCAGCACTCGGCGCGGACGAGATGCGCAAGCGACCCACTCAGGCTTGACAGGCGCTGTTCCGAGTGGATAGATTGAAGTCATTGATGCTGATGATACAAGATCCAAATCCAGATGGATTCGTGAGGAGGGTGGCGGCCTGAACTAGAATTGAATCTGAAACGGGGTGGCTAGTCGGAGAAGCTTTCAGTGAGATGATCATCATGGGACTGACGCGACAGACCACCAAAAACCAAAAGGTGCCATGTGATTGCCCAGACCCACGCGGCAGCTTACTCCTAGGTTCGTAGGGCGACCAAGTAATATCTCGGTAAAATAGTTGAATAGATATCAAAATTACGACAAGGGTCATGTTGTACAATTAATCGATATATACACAAATTACTACGCCGTAAATTCAAGAGTTCTGTACACACAAATCGCTTAGCGTGATTTCTTGACGCTGTATTTTTCCGCGGCCTTCATGACAGCTCGCCCAGTTTTGTCACGGTAGAAAAGAATGTCCCCTGCGGCGATGTACGTTAGTTGCAGTTGTACTTCACTTCAGTCACGCATCTAGTGCTTACCTTCGTCTTCAACAAACTGGCATCGGTTGTAACTTTCCCAAAGGGCTTTAAAAACAGGCTTGTCCGAATAGTGATAGTGGTCGCCAATGAAATCTTTCAGATAAGCAGTGGCTTCAGGTCCATTGTCTACAAAGAAATCAGCTCATCACTTTTACTCGCTGATCAAGGTACCTACAAAATGGCATCTTGGGGAAGAACTATACATCAATCACATCAAAAATTAGTTGTGGGCGAAAAGAAAAGAAGGCAGATACACCATCACACTCACATGATGGATAACATGGAAGTGGGCGACATCGTGGAGGAAGAATCGTCCCTGCCACCCCAGGAAGTTACGATCAACAGTTGCGGCTGCACCTCGCTGGAAGTTCCATTCCTTGTTCCGGTAATGGGGAAGATCTGGTGCCGTATGGTGAAGGTATGTGATCATGATGACTTAGAAACGTAGGAAGTCAGCTTCTCGTTAAACAAGAGCAGCGTTGATGGGCACAGCAACTCACACCAATGCGAAACCAAAAGCCAAGGGATGCCGTAGAATTTGAGCACGTTGGCCGATCCGAAAGTAGAACTCGCCCAGGTGACGGCCCACACCATTGCAGCAATGCCGAAGTTGGATAAAATGACTGCGTTGCGCTGTTCCTTCGTAAATAGAACTGAATTTGCTGGTGATCAAGGTTAAGCCACATGTTCGTTGCTATTCAATATATAGACAGGAGAACTTACGATCAAAATGATTGGTTCCTTTCGGATAAGTCTTCTGCCCAGACACATTGAAAACTAAGACTTTGTCAGCATGTCATCTGGTGTATATCTTGTGTGACACTCACGCAAATAAGCGGGGAAAGCAAGGACTTGTTGGCGAATGAGCATGAAGAGCGTATAGATCGGCGTGTCGCCAAAGTAGTCTTCGTAGTCGATGTGGCCGCTGTTTTCAGGAGGAATTCCGAGATCAGAACGTGTCTTGGGGACATACACCTCATCACGCTCCATAGAAGCGTGGTTACTGTGATGTCTATGGTGCGAAATCTTCCAGCTGAAGTATGGCGTCCAGAGGGCCGAGTGGGTCACCTATGAAAGGAACTGTTGAGAACAAGGATCCTTATCGAGTGTCGCGAGTCTTACGAAGCCAATAACATCGTTGATGATTTTGTGTTCCGAAAAGGCACTGTGACCACACTGGAAATCATGACATCAGCTGGTGTTCTTCTTCACTGCCTCGAGGACACTAACCTCATGACCGATAACCCAGATACCAGTGAATATCAGTCCCTGGAACCACCAACTGTACGGCTATACCTGAGTGGTGTTCATCGTGGCAATGAGGGGAAACCTACTAGACCAGCCAGGCAGACCAGCGAGCTATCTCGGCCCCAAAAGGGGTAAGAAGCTGCCTCACGGCGACGCCTTTGAAGTACGGATCAATGTAAGAGGCCAGGGACCAAGCAATGGCGGCCATGAGTAGATCCCTAGTGAAGTAGAGCAGCCCTCTGGTGGTGTCGCGGGCGAATAGATGCGGGGGGATGGCGGCGCGTATTTCCTTCAACGACCTGCAGATATTTACTGTAAGTTTGGGGTGTATGGGCTCGCAAAGAAGTAATCGGAGCTCACCAGGGCATCGGAGTAAAAGCGGGGAGGTCATCCTCTCTGTAAATTGTGGACTTGGGCGAGGGGGCCTGTGTGGTAGTGATAGTGCTGGTACGCATGGTAGATCAGCAAGCGCAGGCTATATCAACCCAGTTCCATCAGCCCAGTATTTAAGTCTCCCACCACGGTATGTCGTGACGCATAGAGGCAAGTTAGGGCTATGCATCAAGCTGAAAGGAGATTGACGATTCCCTCCGACCTTAGAGTATGAAATCAGAGATTCAAAGCCGATTCCCCAGTGCAATGGGTCACATTCAAGGTTTCCATCTGAGGAAGGGCCTGCAAGGGGAAACGAAGGTCCTTTAGAGCGTGTAGGCGCCTGTGCTGAGACCCTAGACACCCTTCTGTACGCCCGATATAGAAACCAACTCCCACCCATTTCCCTCCAAAGTGAAGCTTCAAGCTCGCCTTTCTTGTATTCACCCTTCTTTTAGGCTACTCCTCTCCGAATGGGTGCCCTGTCTCCGTTTCCCGGAATTCGATTATTGTGCGGCAGAAGCCTCCCAGATCGCTTCTTGCACGAAGAATCCTCGACTTCTTCTCCAATTCTGAACGATTATGTCCAGCTCGTTTATCCCGTGTCCGACCACTGACGATCTCTCCATCCTCGACCCAGATTTGCGCGGCATCATAGCTCTACTGCCAAAAACTAATGAAACCGCAGAATCATCGGACGTTGTCGTGCAGTTCATGCGCTCAATCCCCCCAAGGCCACATGAAGACCTAAACATCGTGAAAAAGGATATCTTAGTATCCTTGGAGGATGCTGCCCCAGATCAACCACCCACCTCGCTGAGAGTATACATACCCAGGAACGCCAGTCCACATGATCGCTTACCAGTCTTGATGTGGTCTGTGAGTCCACGTCTGTCATCTGGTTGCTTGACTTCTCGCTGAACAGCCAGGCTCCCAGCATCATGGTGGTTTCTTTTCAATGGGCCCGCTCCGGTTAGACCCGTTCTGCAGTTCTATTGCCGTCGCTGCCAACGTCGTTGTTGTGGCTCCTGCGTACCGGCAAACGCCCGAGAACCCATTCCCTGCTCGTGAGTACTGCACTTCCCCTGAATCAAATACTCCATTGTCAATCACTGAACCTAACATTCTCACAGCTTTCAATGACGCCTACCAGGTGCTTCGATGGTTGACCGAATCCTCCGAGGTAGGCCAGTATCTCATCGATCCCACTCGGGTGGCTGTTGGAGGCACTTCCGCTGGCGCCACAATCACTGTTGGCATGTTCCTTCGATACCGAGACGAAGGGAGAGACATCTCAAGGATTCGCCTTCTTGTCCTCGAGGATGGAAGTTACGTCAACAAGTCAGCATCCTATTCGACTTATCACAACCCTATCAATAAACTCTGGAATGCCAACGTCACCCGGTATATGTGGGAGATGTATTTACCACAAGGCGTAGAAGGATTAGACGAACGGACTCTCGGGTACGCTGTGCCCGCTCTCGCGAAAGATTTATCGGGTCTTCCGCCCACAATGGTCCTTTGCGCTCAATGGGATGACTTGACCAACGATGCCATCGCATTTGCGCATCGTTTGTTAGAGTCGGGTGTTTCAACGGAAATCCATGTACGTTCTTCCTACTCTGTTTCACCCATTGAGCTAATCGGGGTCCGTCGGACATCCAGAACTATCGGGGCACTTTTCATGTTGCTGATAAATTAGTCCACGACGCCAAGACCAGCATAAAAAAGCGACAGGATATAGTGGATGCACTGCAATCCTTGCTTTGATATTTACCAACACACTTAAGCTCCTTGCTATGCGTATCTCGGCTCTTCAGCTCGGAGAGGCATCGCATCGAGTGATTAACGTTGACTGCATGTGAACTGTGTCTGTACTGTTTCTTCAACTGCACTCTTCTTTGAAAATTTCTCGACTAACTGACATGCGTGCAGTGACATGTGTGCAGTGAACTGTGAAGCGACTAATGTAAAAAGCATGCTGTTGCCGTCGTGAAGCTTGAGAATGTGCGCGATGAATTACGATACCATCAGATGGCAACTGCACCCACCATCACGAGTGCCGTACTGATAGGAATAAGCACACCCTTCCTTTGCCCCAGTTGATCAACCGTCAGAAATTTGTTCTCTAATGCGCCGATACGGTTGTTTTCAGTCCACGTATGTCCATCTGTGAGTGACATTGAATCTTTGAGACACGAACTTATTGTGAATTAGGGTGTTCCGGGTCTTCCCGCAATCGCAATCTTGATCTCTGCTGATCCGTTCGCCAATAAAGTCCACTTGTCCCAATCAATGCTGGACGTGTGTGCACAAAAATATCAGTATCAACATGGGAAGCAATCCGACTCAAGCGGTTTGCTTCCGGCGAAGCCGTGAACCATCAGCCATCACCGGCACCCTCAGCTTCGGTTCTTCAAATAAGTATGAGGACCTACAATCGCGCTGCATAGCGCAACCATCGCCACTTCTTGCACCCCCTCCCCTCAGACATGCTGAACATCTTCCAGGACTCCCCCGAGTACAATAAACGCAAAGAGACTCCATTCCTGCCCTCAAAGGTATGGCGAAGTCACTGCCTTCGAAGAGAGTGGGATACTCATTCCCTATTGCGTGGGATTAGGTTACTTTAGCAGAGATCCGTGCCTCAGTACCAAAGCACTTGTACAACAAGTCCACAGTTAAATCGCTCCTCTATGTCGCCAGGGACATATCATGCGGTTTGGTGGCCTACAAGCTAGCACTTCTCATTCAGCCCTTTAGCCAGGCTCTGCTGCTGAAGGGACTGGACTGGACCATCGTTCGTCTCATCAAATTTGCTCTGTGGGCTACATACTGGCATTGGCAAGGGGTCATTTTCGCTGGCTTGTGGTGCCTGGGTATGCTTTTGCTTCTGCCATTTCTCGCCCGTGTGCTGACTCTGACTTCTTTGTATGTAGGCCACGAAGCAGGGCACGGCACCATGTCTCCTTATGGCTGGGTGAACCATGCGATCGGGTACTCGCTTCATACAGTACGGCGCTCTCCGACTACTATTCTAGTTTAAACTGATCGGTATGACAGTTCCTTCTGGTACCTTACTATGCTTGGAGATCCACGCACCACGCACACCACGTGGGTATTGCTGTTCTGCTCCTCGAATGAGCGCTGATATGACCACAATCCAGAAAGCAACCAGTTCCGTCGAGCGTGATGAGAACTACGTCCCGAGGACGCGCACGGATTACGGCCTACCGCCAGCACACAAGGCGCAGGCCCGAGATTACCATGAAATATTCGAAGAGACCCCGATCTACACTCTCTTACGCATGTTGGCTATGCAAGCTCTTGGCTGGCAGTTTTACTTGTTCACTAACGCCATGGGTTCTCCGAGCTACCCCAAAGGAACAAATGTGGGTTACTGCCTCGTTTTGCTCGACGCGCCGCATGTTAACGTTGCTATAGCACTTCCTTCCATCATCGCCACTTTTCAAGCCGCATGAGCGAAACGATATCATTGCGTCTAACATAGGCCTCGCTACGATGTCTACGGTTCTATGGATCTACACCAGCAACGTCGGACTATCTACATTCATTAAAATATATTTCATTCCGTATTTGGTGAGTCGATCCTCTTCCCCGCCAACGCCGTCGCTTATCCATGCTTCTATAGCTCGCCAACCACTGTACGTCCGCGCTCCGGAGAGCTTTGTTAACCCCACTGACCCGTTCACAGGGATAGTCATGTTGACGTACCTGCATCACTCAGACCCGACCATCCCTCATTTCAGAAATAAAGAATGGTCCTTCCTCCGCGGCGCCCTTGCGACAGTTGACCGGCCGCTTCTAGGTTGGGCGGGACGATTCTTCTTGCACAACGTCAGCCACGATCACATCGGTCACCACCTCTTTTCTACGATTCCCTTTTGTATGTCTTCGCATGATCGATCTCGATACATTCCCTGGTGGCTGATAGGCTAATAGACAACCAACCTCAAGTCACGGAGCATATTAAGCGAGTCTTGAAAGAAGACTATAATTACGATTCTACGGTATGTCTCATGTCGCGCTCTAGATCAGATGTTTGTTGAACCCTTCGGTACAGAACACCTTCCGCGCGCTGTACAGGACGTTCACACAGTGCTGCTTTATTGAAGATGATGGTGACATCGTGTTCTATAAGAATAAAGACGGCGAGTCGGCACGGGCACTTGCTAAATCCATGGCCAAGTAAACAGGGTAGATATTTCTCGGACCTTTCATTACTACCATTGCATAAATACTTGTAACTCATACTGTGTATAATCAGCCTATCCGATGCCTCCGTATAAAAACACCCTTCTTCCGCTACATGGCAAGTCAGCAAGTGTGCTACTGGTAGCGACGTCGACGGCACGCGGGTGCAACAGCTCGTCATTATCGGTGCATGGGAGTGATCGTCTAGCTCCTTGGGAATGCCCTACCCAGAATTAAGTGAAAACTTCTTCATCAATCAAGACCAAGACAAGGCCAGGTATAGGCCATCTTCCCCATCTACTGAGATGCGGACGCAGCATGATTTTGTATTGACCGGTTACACGGCGGAAGAAACTGCCTATGCAAGTGATGGGGTCCTGAGGACGATAGTGAACTCGTGTTCAGGTAGCCTCGTTGAGGGTGTTATTTAGCACCTATCTCGTCACCACGCCCATATTTTCCCTTTACCGCAGAGGGAATGAGCATACTGAATCCGCGGAAATTATGGATTTCCTGACCCGCCTCAAATATCCGAAGAAATTCTACCGTAGTTGACACTCATTCTGCCACAAAGGCCCTAGACAAGGGCTCCGGAACCGCCGAACTTCGAATAATCGTTTCGAATTACACACTTCGCTGGAATGATTTCCGATATCAAGCAAATGGTCCCCAGACTTGACCAGACCCAATTACCGCCGTTCGCAACGTGTTCTCCAACACATGTTGCTGTTGCAGGGATATCGCGTGCGTGGGGTAACTGTGGATTCTGATGATACCCAAAAGTCAAGCACCAGTAAAGGGGTGGCACAGCGAGTACACGCCTTATCGTAAATACACAAACAATGTCCTTGATATATCGTCGCACCTACAGATTGCTGGGTATTTAATCACAAATATAGCGAATTATTACGACACGGTGGGCATGCTGCTCGTGCCAGTGATCTAACGGTACTTACTCAAGAGGCCATAGTACTGGATTTTAATGAAGCTAAGGTAGCACATCTTGATCAAACCTGACCCGCCTTTCCATTGATGACACCCTGCGTCGGATTTATTCATTGTGCATGATGAGCGGGGGAACAAGTTCGGAGGTGTTGAAGCAAGTTATAGCCCTCTTCTCCTAACCCCTCATCGATCAGGAGCCGCCACCAAAGGATCAACAGGGTCCTACATTCGGGAAACTATGCGAACCAAGAGCTTTGCTTTCCACCAATTCCACCAACTTTTCTGACCCTGAACCAAAGGGGATGAGGCCTGAGGCCTGAGGGTCCAGAGAATGGCCAGGATTCTAGCGATGCATGGACTGATAAGCTGGGGAAGATCCCAGGATGTATAAGATACAGAAATCTAGATATTTGGGGTTAATAGTTTACTACCTAAGTCGAATCCAGTCAAGGTTGCAGCGCATTAAGTCAATTGGAAGGGTATCAAAGAAATAGAAGGGTTCCCGATGCGTGATGATGAAGCGTGAAGCACGAAATCTAGGACTTGACCAGCTCGACGGCTCGCTCTATGATTTCATCTACTGTCCACCTCTCTGACGGTCTGATGCCAAGCTTGAGGTCGAGGACGTCCCCGATCTCGTCGCAGGCCCTCAAAACGACATCGATATCTTCCTTAGTGTGGGACGCGCTCACGCAGAACCTAACGCGACTGGTGACGAGATCCGTGGCAGGGTACGCAACGACGACAACGACGATAGGTGTTTGTCGGTTCTTCATCAGGGTATGGAAGAGGTTCATCTTGCCAGGGTGGAATAGAAGCAGGGGGACAATCGGGGACGATGGGTCTCCATACGTAATGAAGCCCAGCTTGATGAGACCGAGCGCCAGGTAACGCGAGTTAAAGGCGAGGCGGCGTAACCGTGTTTCACCTTCCTGTCCAGACGCGAGTGCAGGAGGTAAGTTGATCCAAGAAGGCAACATCGCGGGAGCAGCGGGGCCTGGATGCTGGAAGGCCTCGCCGTCAGCTGAATATAGCGTGCGTGTCGGGTGCGATAGGGACGACGGTAATCCAATCCCCATGATGCTGGCCATACTTGCAATGACCTGCGTTAACACCGGAGGTGTCATGGCTTCAGCATACGGTCCCGAATGTCCGTGGAGGCGCAGCCTGTCGATCAAGTTCTTGTTTCCCGCAATGTACCCGCCGGCAGCCCCAAACGATTTCGTGAACGTCCCCATCAAGATGTCGATGTCACGGGGATTGACGTTAAAATAGTCGTGAACACCGCGGCCATGGGGACCAAGCGCGCCGATGGAATGAGCTTCATCAATGAAAACATAGAACTGGAATATTAAATTGAGCGAGTGTATAACAGATACTCATGAACAGATGAACCTTGTATTTCTTCTTGAGCGCTAAGATAGCGGGAAGATTTAGCAGTGTGCCTTCCATACTGTATAGGCCCTCGACAATCAATAAGATTTTCTTCCATGGTCTGTGGGTCTTGGGCTGTCCTTGACTAATGGATTCCCGGAGTAAGGATTCTAAACTCTTCATGTCGTTATGCTTGAACATCCGGACACTGGCACCGCTGAGACGAACTCCGAACCGTATGGATGCGTGATTGAGTTCATCGCTGATAACGAGGCAGCCCTTGTCCACGAGTGCCGGGATAAACGTAGAGTTGGTGGCAAAGCCCATGGAGCTAATCAGAGCATCCTCCATGCCAACAAAACGGGCGACAAGGGCCTCCGTCATAACGTGCAGATCACAAGAGCCTCCCTCCATACGAGCACCTAGAGTAGATACTCCATATTGTCTGATGGATTCTTCTACGGCGTCCGCGCAGCCACCTCGTCCCTGTGCAAAACCAAGGTAATTGTATGACGAAATGTTGAGGGCACGGGTTCGGCCGCCTGTGAGGATATAAGATTGTCCGAAATCTGGAGAGAAACGGTCCAAGCAGACAATGGTTCGGCCCGCTACCCCTGTTACTGGTTGCGCGAAACATTCAGCAAGCCGTTGTTTCAGTCTGCGGGTGTAAAACGAGTCGAAATCCGAGGTGAGTGGTGCCAAACCCTGTTCCCAGTCAGAAAATAAATGCGCGAAGAATATGAATAAGCCTCACATTATGCGGCATTAGGTGTTTGTAAGCTCCAGGGTAAATGCGTTTGCCGATGAAGTCGCGGACGTGTCCAACGCAAATCAAGATGAGATAGCTGATATAGGTGGTGAGAAGGATGTAGTAGGGCGGATCTTTCTCAACGACTTCTAGCGTGGCGCCAGGAATGTGCTGCGAAACATATCGGTAATCCTCGTTGGAGCAATGTCCGAATTCAGTATGAACCGTGGTGAAAACCTGTTCAGACGTGGGTGCGCATGAAGGAAAAAGGAGACCGTCGCGATTATCGTCGTCTAGTTCGTTTAGGACCGTGTCTTCTGATGATTCGGTAATAGAGGATGACAAGGAAAGAGCGGGCGTCGAAGTAGGCGACTTGGACAGACCTCGTGCTCGAGCATCGGCCTCTGACAAGGCCGACAGGTACGAAGCGGCCGAGGTCATCGGTGCCAACGACGGCGACGACTTTTTCTTGAATATCGAGCGCGAAGGCGAGGACCTGAAGGCCATAGGCGAGGGTTCTGTGATGGCTGCTGGAGACATGGTGCCCACAAGAAAGCGTGTCGGCTGGCGATGCCTCTCGTGAAGGTCTGCTGAACGTGCTGAGGAGGCAGCAAAGGGTCGTGGTCGTCGTCCGCAGCAAACCGTTCAACCGAAGTCAAAATTATTATAAGACGACCAGACCCTTGATTTTCAGGGCGCTAAAGCTTTTTTCCTCGGCCCGACGTCTTATTGGACATATTTCGCTGACGAGTTGCTGATAAGATTGCGCGCACTACCGATTTACTTGGAAGTGAGTAGAATATGTAGAGTCTACACTGAGCTAGGTCACTGAGGCGCAATTGCCCGGACCAAATCAATAGGCAAATTGGAAATGCCTCCAAGCGGCAGAAATTTATAGATATTCATATTCAATCACCAGCCTGAGGAACAGGTTTACTATCGCCTATACGCCGCCCAAAGCCTCGAGGCACTGGTGACCCGTCGGCATTCGTCATTGTGAGACCAGCATCAGCAGGGCCTTGCGGATTCCTGGTGACAGAGGTACGAGGTGGAGTGGATGACTGAGTTGGATCTATACGTCGTACGCTATCCCTGGGGGGAGCACTCTGGAGCGATGAAAGGCTTGCATTCCTACTCCCCTCGGAGTCTCGTCCCTGCTCATTGGTGCCAAATATACGCTCACGAGCCGCGTTGTATTTCGCCTCGCGTTGCTGCACGGTTTCCCGTGCTCCGACTAGCGATGGAGAGGTCGAGGCAGGGGGCGTCGCAGAGGGTCGCTTGAGTATGCGCAGCTGCGGTTGAAACGCAGATGCGGGGGGTGCAACGATCGTAGAAGACGATTTGACGAGGAATTCAGGCATGGGTGCCTTCGTATTTCTGCGAATTCAGTGATTCCATGTTCGTCACTGACACAAAGACCGCTGAACTGACGGCTCACGCCTCGTGCCATATCTTCTTGTTCAGCTCAGGATCAGGAAGGGCATCCTCCTCCTCCTCGTCGTCGTCCCAGTCATCTGGGACGACCTGACGCTGTGGCTGCTTGCTTGGCCTGGTGACTACAAGACCTGTCTATGTGAAGATCAGACTTTGCCAACACTCGGAGAACAATGACTCACATTCGGTGGTTCTTGATCCCAAGGGTCGTCCGTTGGCATTCGAAAGATGTTGGCGAGACTCTGAAGGGCGATTTCGGTATCTACGGGCGCTTCTGACTCATCAGCTTATCAGGCCACTTTAGAGATCAGATTGGCGACACACTCACAATGCCTGCACCAACCGAATTCCTGCAATTTGTCGACCAGAATGCCGATGCATTCATCCAGAGGCTTTCAGATGCTGTCGCGATTCCAAGGTTCGTCGAATTGTTACGTTCGTCGCGAAGCCCCCGGGGGTAGTATAGTAGCAGGGTTTACCCCTAACCAAGGCCGTTACTCGACTCAAAGGCATATCACAACGGATCGAGCTAATGCGTCGTGTTCTACAGTATCAGCGGAGATGCGTCCCATCGCAAGGATGTCTTCAAGATGGCTGACTGGCTTAACGACCAACTGAAGGCAGTCGGCGTCGAGACTCAGCTCGTGGATCTCGGAAAGCATATCATGGACGATGAGGAACTCCAGCTTCCTCCTGCAATCCTTGGGAGGATCGGTAACGACCCAAAGAAGAAGACTGTCCTTCTGTACGGGCATTTCGACGTTCAACCCGTGCGTACCCTGCCTTAAATTCTTGGTCGTGTGTGTTGTACTTACTGAACAATATCACACATGCAGGCCAACAAATCGGATGGATGGGACACCGACCCGTTCACATTGGTGGTACATCCTACCAATGGCCAACTCATCGGTCGCGGATCATCCGATGACAAAGGTCCTATCCTTGGTTGGCTCAACGTCCTCCAGTATCATTTCCAGACCGGCAAGGAGCTCCCAGTCAACCTCAAGATGTGTTTCGAGGGGATGGAGGAAAGCGGAAGCGAGGGACTCGACGATCTAGTTAAGAGAGAAGGATCCGGAAACGGGGGTTGGTTTGATGGCGTCGATTGTGTCTGCATCGTAAGTATCTCAAAGCTACTGTTGTACTTACCAATACTGACATCACCTCCGTTGTCAGTCAGATAACTATTGGTTGAACACGCGAACCCCCGCACTGACATATGGCCTGCGCGGACTAACATACTTCAAGCTCACCGTCTCTGGCCCAAGCCGGGACCTCCACTCTGGTGTATTCGGCAGGACCGTCCACGAGCCCATGACCGACCTCATCCACCTCATGGGCCAGCTCGTCAGCCCCACTGGAAAGATCCTCATTCCCGGCGTAGACGAGATGGTTCCCCCTCCCACAGAGGAGGAGAAAGCCATCTACTCCGGCCTCGATTATTCCATCCAGGATATCCAGGACGCCGCCGGCGCTGCTATCGCACTTTCTGATGACAAAGTGAATGTGTTGATGGGTCGCATGCGTTACCCGTCTTTGTCTCTTCATGGTATTGAAGGTGCATTCTCTGGTGTTGGTGCAAAGACCGTCATTCCGGCCAAGGTCTCTGGGAAGTTCAGCATCAGGTGTGTACCTTCCAAAGTACCGATCAAAATACTGTGTTCAAGCGACCCCTTGCGATAGACTGGTTCCCCCTCAAACCCCTGACGCCGTGAACCCTCTGGTCATCGCATACCTCCAATCTGAGTTCGCCAAGCTGAACAGCAAGAATAAGCTTCACATCGAGGATCTACACGGTGGCAAGCCATGGGTCGCCGATCACAAGCACTGGAACTTCGAGGCCGCCAAGCGCGCTACGGAAGTGAGGACAAACCCCATCCATCAATTGACACGTTCATCATAGTAGGTTAACTGACTGATGTTGCTCACAGGCCGTGTACAAACAGTCTCCTGATCTCACTCGTGAAGGTGGTTCCATTCCAGTTACGCTAACGTTTGCAGAGACACTAGGAGTGAACGTGCTGCTCCTCCCTATGGGCAGGGGTGATGACGGCGCTCAGTAAGTGCACCTTTTATATCTACGCATTGCCTCTCAATGATTTACTTAATCAGCTCAACCAACGAGAAGCTGGATCGATCTAATTTCATCGAAGGGGTCAGCCTCTGCCAGCATCAGTTGCTTCCTCACTAACCACTGTTTAGACCAAGCTGCTGGGGACATACCTCTACGAACTGGCCTCCGTGTAATCAACTATTCCGTTCCACCAAACAACGTCGGACTGAAAGAGAGAGTTAGCATGTTGTATTTATCGTCGACCATGATACGCTTGCACAATGGAATTTGAAGTCGGGTATACAGTACGTTCCATTGCGAATCCGAGTCGTCGTCTAGTACAGTCGTAACGAAAATATTAAAAATCAGGGAGGTTTGTTGTATTCTACTGTACGATTTATTGTCATTGTCCATCCGTGCCATCTAATACTAACCTATACACATACCAATACACAGCAATACCAGCATTTATGCGGCACCACGGCCAATGGTTGTGACCTATTCGTGCGTCAATAGTGAAAGCTAGACGGAACTACATGAGGACGTACGTGGAATCCAATCTTCCTCAACTTCTCGGCGTCAAGGAGTAGGCGACCATCGAAAACGAAGGCTGGTTTGTCCATGGTTGCGTAGATATCTTCCCACTTAATCTCCTTGAACTCTTTCCATTCAGTAGCAATGACCACGGCTTCAGCCTTAGACGCAGCCTCTACAGGAGAGGCGCAGATAGTGACCTGCTTCTTGACTGGGAAGAAGTCAGTAAGTGATAGGAGCAGAGATAGGGGATATTGCAACTCACTCGCTTCAATGGGTGTTCCGGGGATGGCCTCAGCAAGATCTAGCCAGATTTGCTCATGCTCAACCTTGGGGTCGTAGATTTGAACGAGAGCCTTCTCAGCGACGAAGTCCTTGATAAGGGTGATGGCAGCGGACTCGCGAGTGTCGCCGGTGTCAGCCTTGAAGGCGAATCCGAGGACAGCAATGCGCTATTACAATGGAACTGAGAAAGGAATGAAACAAGGAGAGCGCATAGCGTACCTTTCCAGTGATGGTCTTGAATAGAGTATCTACGACGGTCTTGGCGAAACGACGCTTCTGATACTCATTCATATCTACCACCTGCCGCCAGTACGCGGCCACCTCGGGAAGATGCAAGCTCTCGCTGAGGTACACAAGGTTCAGGATGTCCTTTTGGAAACAGGAACCTCCGAAGCCAACGCTGGCCTTCAAGAATTTGGGGCCAATGCGGGAATCGAAGCCGATCGCGTTAGCCACCTCGTCAATGTTGGCACCAGTGGCTTCGCAGATGGCCGAAAGCGCGTTGATGGAAGAGATTCGCTGCGCGAGCATGGCGTTGGCGGCCAATTTGGACAATTCAGACGACCAAAGGCCGACAGTAAGGATGCGCTCCTTACTATTGCCACGTCAAAACAAACGTACCGAAAACGAGAAGATCAGACACTTACGGAACCCAGTTCGCATATACATCAGCCAACGCGGTGCAAGCATCGATACCCTCCGGTGTTTGGAGTGACCCGATGAGCACACGGTCAGGTTTCAACAGATCGTTGATCGCAGTTCCCTCTGCAAGGAATTCTGGGTTGGATAGAATATCGAAGTGGCAGTTGGGTTTTGAGTTTGCCTCTAAGATGGTGCGCATAGACTCAGCCGTTCTGCAAGGCACAGTAGACTTCTCGACGACGATCTTGGAGGATGTCGCGACAGAAGCGATGCGACGCGTTGCAAGTTCGACGTAACTGATATTACAATCGTCAGTTGGAAGAAAAGCGCATACATGCGCGTCACATACTTCAGATCAGCCGCAAAACCAGCACCAACACCGCTCTTCTTGGTCGGGGTGTTGACGCTGACAAAAATGAGATCGGCCTCGTTGATCGCTTTGTCGACATCAGTGGAGAAGAAGAGGTTGCGCCCACGGGCTTTTCTAACGACGTCCTCCAAGCCAGGCTCATAGATGGGGAGCTTGAAGTCCTTGCTGTTCCAAGCATCGATCCTAGCTTGATTCAAATCTACAATGGTGACTTGGATATCGGGACAATTGAGCGCGATTACAGCGCAAGTTGGCCCGCCTAAAGAGTGTTCCCGTCATGAAAAAGCGCGATTCCGAAATATCTCGGTACGCACCAACATAGCCAGCACCGACTGCAGAGATAATGAGATTTCCAGCTTTTCGGCACAAGGCGGGACGGGGAACTTACTGCAGCAGATTTTCTGAACTTTGACTGGGGCCATTTGAGATGGTGGTGGCGAGGAGAGAGAGGAAGGGACGATACGAGAGTGTTGCAGAACGGAGAGGGTAATTATAGTAAATCAATAGTGTGGGAATCATTGTCATTTCGGCATGTCGCGCAGCGCGATTTGGACGCGACGGCTATCTTTTTCCTTCTGGTTCTAGACAATGTCCCTTTCCGACACAACGTCGATGTTGGCAGGCAACCGGCCTCCGATTCACGCCTTTCAGTAGTACCTAGGACTCATACCAGGTACTTGGCTTCATTTTCGAGTCCAAGGACGGGCACTTCCTGTCAGCGAGGCAATATTACGAGACCGCTTTGCAGACAGGCAGAGAGACTTACGAAAAGATGATGGCAGAAACCGCATGTCGGCTTTTTCTGTTTGCCTCATGTCGAGAACAACACAGTCGTGGTCATGGTCGTGGTCAACCATTGGCTGTCAAAACGCTGACCCAGACTCCGAGTCAGACTTCGGGAACGATGTAGTAGATTGTCGATCACGTGTCAAGTTCATTAACGCGTTCGGCGCGATCAGTGGCACTTTCTTCATCTTGTTTTAGTACCCCCACGACCAACGCCCACAAGTCTCAAGAAACGTCAAACATGGAGAAAATGTATGCAGGATCTTGAGTTATCCGATAATTTTGCTGAGCATCGCGTCCCAGACGTCGCCAAATGCTCGAAGACTCGAGGCTCTACCCTGAATTGGCACCTCGCCAACCACGCGAAGTCATCGTGCGTTTTCTCTCACAACCTTTTGTTTCTTCTGAAATGAAGTGAGAAACAGTCTGTCTCATCCTCTGCAACGTCTTCCACGGGTGGTGGCCGTTCTCAAGCAAGGACTCCCCAAGTTAACATCTCGGACTCAGAATCAGAGTCAGGATCGGTGTCTAGTGATGACGATGGAGACGCTGCGCCTAGGTAACATTTCTCGTTGCCCTCAATGTGCTATGCCTTTCTAATGATACAGCTCGCGTTCAAGCCGACCACCCGCGACGAAGACGAACACAGTAAATCAAGGGACCATCCCCCTGAAGAAGCCAGTACTCCCTTATTTCCCAACTACAGACGCGTCGAGACCAAATCTCCCAGGTGCCTACATTCCAGCTGCAGGGATTCCCATACGTATACCAAGTAACGGAGCTTCACCTTTCGCGGCGGCGGTGTCGAATGATGCCGAACCAGGGGAATTGATTGATTTACCGCAGCAGACATATATTGGTGACTTCATGGCCAATACTGACACGGAGAAAGCTCTGAAAGAGCTGATGTCGGGAAGTATGAACGATGAAGAGGTTGACATCGATATGGCAGAGGCCATAGTAAAAGGCTTCAAGGAGAACATCCGTCTGCTACCTCACCAGGTGGTTGGGAAGAAGTGGATGAAAGAGCGTGAAGATGTAACGCAGAAACGCTACGGCGGTATTCTTGCTGACGATATGGGGTAAGAAGAGTGCAAGCTTACTCGATCATTGTTAACTTCCGCTTGCCTAGTCTGGGTAAGACAATCCAAGCGCTTGCTCGAATTGCCGAAGGGCGCCCTCGCAAGTCTGATAAAGCTGATGGCTGGGACGCCTGCACTCTGTAAGTTTCATTGCGTGGGATTTACGTCGCCACTCCTCAACCCCGAATTGTAACTAGTGTTGTTTGCCCGTTGGCTTTGGTGGGACAATGGGCCGACGAAATTAAGAAGATGTGCACCCAGCTCGAAGTTCTGCAGCATCACGGACCCAGCCGACCGACAGGTAATTCCTTATGACACTCAGTTCCATAGTCCACGACTAATGTAACTTTGGCAGACCCAAATGTTCTTCGCCGTCATCATATTGTCGTCACTACGTATGATGTTGTCAAGTCGGAGTACGCCGTCTACCGACCAGATGTGAAAGACGAATCGAAGAGCAAGGCAAAGAAGAAGAAAGCTGCAACGAGTGACAGTGACGATGACGTACCAGTGGTCAAGAAGGTTGCAAAGAAAGGTCCCAAACGCGACGCTATATTCCGTATCAAATGGTGGCGCGTGATATTGGGTAAAGTCTATCGCTCAGCGTTTCTCTACTTCACTAATCCAGACTTCTGCAGATGAGGCGCATAACATCAAGAACCACATCACGAAAGGCGCAGTTGCTTGCTGCGACCTTGATGCAAAGTTCAGATGGTGTCTCACCGGCACTCCGATGTAAATTTATGTGCTCGATCCTTAACTTGGCTTAACACCCTGTTCTCAGGCAAAACGGCGTCATGGAAATCTACTCACTGCTCAAATTTCTCCGGATCAAACCCTTGAACAATATCTACACCTTCAAAGAGCAAATTGACAAACCCATCAGAATGGGTCAACACGCGGGACTTGCGATGAAACGGCTACAGGTCGTCCTCAAAGCCATCATGCTTCGCCGGACAAAGACCGACACCCTCAACGGGAAGAAGCTCATCGAGCTTCCTGCCCGAGTTGTCGAAATCGTCAATTGCAAGTTCAACCCGTCTGAGCGCAACTTCTACCACGCTTTGGAAAACCGAATCGAGGCGATGCTCGAGAAATTGATGGCTCAGGATCATGCCAACTATACCTCCGTGTTGTTGTTGCTCTTGCGGCTTCGTCAAGGTGAGTGCTGTGGTTTATACCTAGTGAGCAGAGACTAATAATAGCTTATTAGCTTGTAACCATCCCGGATTGGTTGCAAAGGACTATAAAGAAGATCTGTCAGCTGTAGACTCCACGGCGGCAAAGAACGCCGATGACAAGGCGGACGATGCTGACGAGCTCGCGAACGCTTTCGAGTCCCTTGGTGTAACGAAGAAATGCAAAGTTTGCCAGGAGGAGTAGGTCTTCGTGGATCAGTCAATCATACGAAGATGCTAAGTTCCCCTCGCTTAGATTGAACAGCACGAATGTCGACAAGAGACTAGATGATCATTGTGAAGCTTGCGGAGACCTTGCATACGAGGCACGGCTGAAGAGCAGTGAACGTCCTGATTCAGCCAAGATCAGAATGATCCTAAAGTTACTGCAAGATGTCGACGATCGCTCGGCCGGGGAAGAGAAGACCATCATCTTCTCTCAGTTCACGAGCATGCTGGATCTGATCCAACCCTTCTTGAGGGAAAAGGGGGTGAAGTTCGTCCGATGTAAGTTGCAAGTGTTGGGAACTGCTCGATCGATTGATACCACATATTGATACTCAATAAATTGAACAGATGATGGCTCCATGTCTCGTCCCGAACGCGAGGAAAGCCTTGACGCCATCAAGAAGAAACCTAATGTCCGTTGCATCTTGATCTCATTCAAGGCTGGTAGCACAGGTACATTGTTTCACCGTGCGACCTTAACCGCATTCTTACCCTAAAATTTCAAGGTCTGAATTTGACTTGCTGTAACAACGTCATCCTGGTTGATCCCTGGTGGAATCCTGCACTTGAGGTCCGTATATGTGACTGCTCATCCGCATCGCATCGCTCCAATTTTTATATCATTTGAACAGGATCAGGCCTTCGATCGCGCTCACAGATACGGACAGACCCGCGATGTCAATATTTACAAGCTCATGATTGCAGAAACCGTTGAGGACAGGATCTTAGAGGTGTGTTTCCCATCATCTCTTGCTAAGTTGACTTCTTATCCTCGTGTACAGCTTCAAACGAAGAAGCGGGCTCTTGCACAGGCAGCATTGAGCGGCGACAAGCTCAAGAACATGCGCCTTGGCATGGACGACCTTCTCGCTCTATTCCGACCAGGTGGCCGTGACGACGACGACGACGAGGAAGACTTCTAGATATGATTTACATGATGTTATCTCACATGCTTTTGCGTAACGTGTACATATATAATGTGGTGTTCGAGTCTCCGCTCGAAGGCCTGCCCTATGAATTGATAACACTAGGGTTCACAAGGTAATGATCCCTTCGGAATCAGCCCACGAGATTATCATCTGGATCGTGCAACTCCAGCCCCCTTTCCCGAACCTTCCTAGCCATGCGATGCAACAGCAATGGGTGTCTCTGCGCCAAATCTTTGAAAAGCGGCCTTCCACCAAGTTGTACAACTTTGAGTGATGAACCTTCAAAATAGATAGTTTCAAGTATCTGGCCTAGATAGAAGTATTGGTAATGGTTGGTGGATGTGTAGTGAAGGGACGAAAGGCGTAGATGAATGACAGAGGGTGGCACTGCCAACGGGGGTGAGATATACAGTCCGTACCAACTTCGGCAAGAGAGTCGCAGATGAATTAGGTTCGGAAAGAGAGACGACAAATCCAGCGAGACGCCAGATTGAGTTTCAAACCTGTGCATATCGAACGTGAGTGTAGTGAGGTTGTTGCCGAATTGCGGGACGTGAAGGTTTAAACGGCGAGAGGGGTCTGGAGGGGCAAGCTGGACACGCGGGACACGCGGCGTTGTGATCAACTCCTGGATGCCATTAACCACAGACGTAGAGGGGGACTCGGGATCCATGAATTCTGCCATAGGAATAGAGATGACGGATAAGTGGTGAGGCTTGTAAAAGATATCCGGTCTCGTGTGATCGCACCGAACATCACATCGTAACGCAGACAGGGAGTTCATCTTCTCTAAGAAGTCATACCAGCTTTCCAGAGAGACCTCCCGGTCTGGTTGATTTGTCGTTAAGTTAAGATAGCGCAATGCTTTCCCATGGAATGTTCTTAAGACATGTAAGAAAGCCGGTGAGACGAATCGACTTGGGTGGTCTGGGAGAGGAACCAGAAGGTGGAGGGCAACAAGTCCGCCAGATAAGCAAGAGATGAGATCGAGTATTTCAGATGTGACATCGACATTCGGGGTATATGGCGGCTGCAGGGTGACGACGAGCCGTCGAACCCAAAATCCGAGAGGTTGCCTGCGCGTAGGGGTAATCCCAGCTGTAGATTCTTGACTCCCAGTCACCCGATATCGGTCTACTGGCATGGTGTCCCCGAGTGACTTGTGCAAGGAAGCACGAAGCTTCACCAACTGTCGTGCCTTCGCAATGAAGAGTGTCTCGTACAGGAACGGGGTAGCTAGATCATTCCATAGTTTGGACACGCGTACAATCTTTCTGGCGGTGACCTACGCGACGACTATAAATCTCTGTAAATCGGAGGAAAGGGTAGTGACCCTCACCAAGACTTCGCGATATGATTTCGAAGGGTATTTGACCTGGAATGCGCCACGCACAAGTTCGAGGTCGAAGTCCTCAGGTAGACTAGTAGCACAACGAAGAATCCGTATCCAGAGCTCGGTTGGGAGCTCGGGCCAAACAATCTTTGGCTTCGCAAATGCTTCAGTGGCAGACATAAAACCAATAACTTTGATGGTGACCGGTGCCGTCCGAACGACTGAGTTCCAAATCGGTTAGGAAGTAGGTGATTTCTCACCAGGAGTTAGTCGTGAATTGTGATTCATCCCTTTACGATCTCGGCTTCACTGCTAGTTCGAAAGAGAATTTGTTACTATACCTCGACAATGAATTCATGCTTAGGCTGTGAAATTTGGGACTGATACATCAGGAATGATAAGGGAAGCACGCTCTGAGGTGAGTGCGCGTTACTTCGAAAGATCCATGGTAGACTCTGTCTTTGTAGGAGCAGTCACCGTAGATTTAGCACCTTTGGCCTCGCCACTCGGAACGGGAGTATTGAGTGCCGAGTCGGTATTTGCGAGCGCAGTGAGCTTGAGGGACTCTATAAGATGTGTATTGTTCGCCCGAATTTCATCCTACATCAGATCTCAGGATGAGCGTCCAACGCGATCTTACGAAGTAGTTAAAACGAACCTCTAGGTGAGAAGGCCATTTCACTGCAGGCGAGTCCTCAGGCAAAGAGCGGCTGTAAAAGAGAAGGTACGGTCCAGCACCCAGATGCAGACCAGTGGTATCGGTGAGCACAGCATCATCGGCGACCTTGGATTTCGTGAGTACGCAAAGTACGACGGGGACTGTGCAAGTAAGTACCTTTGTCACTTCCGTATCAACCATCTTCCACCATTCACCGTCGTGGTGTACATATAGATACGTATGTTTACGCCCCGGAATGCCTGTGTGGATGCAAACTGCCCGTAAATCGTACTGGATAAGGGATGAGTTTCGAAATGTGCGATTAGACATCCAACTTTACCTTGTGGTGCTGAAGTTCTGGACAATCAAAGAGTTTTGACTCTTCTTCCTTCAACTTCGCTACTTCAGCGTCTATACCTACGAAGTAAAATTAAACACGCTTTCGTTGAAGAAGTAAAAAGCTTACCTTCTGCCTCTTTTTCGATTGTTGTCAGAATTGCCTGCAATTGGGCCAATGTGCGCGTCAGTTTCTCTTTGCGCTCTGGGTCACCCTTGGCGTCAGCAAGGTGTTCATAGTAGTACATCGAATCTCGCAGAGCTTGTAGGCCATCTGTATCCTATCAATGAATGAGCAAGGGTGCAGGACACATCATACGAAACCCACACTTGATCTCGTGATGGTCTGCTTTCGTGTTGCAAGCTCCTGTAATCTATCACGAATCTGCTGCTGTTGGACGCGCTTTTCGTTGGTGAGCTTCAGGTTCTCCCCTAGGAATTGATCCATATAGATGGACTTGGGATATGTAAACGGCTCTTGTATCGAAGAGGACGAGAAGTTTCCGTGTTTAAGACCGAACACAACAACTTGGGAGGGCTCCACAATGATATCGTGTTTTGATTCGCCATCAACATACTCCGATAGATCTGTTGAAAGTCGGCTCATAAGTGTATTAGGGCTGGGTCGGGAGCAATTGACATCGACGGAAACGACGGAAGTTTCTCCAAAAGCCCGACCCACACCGTTTGGTGCAGCAGGGGACAAAACAATCGAGCCGTGTCTGAAGTTGAAAAGACGCTGCCTGCATAAACTACATATTGAGTAGAGACCACCAAGGTTACGAACGACACAAACGGTTTTGGGTCGCCGTTCTCATCGAGCTGCTTGACGTAATCGTCGATGAAGGTCGCTGCCTTCTTTAGGAAATCTGTAGTCAGAACGATTAGAGCCGAAATGGACATGTCGGGGAGAAGTATGACCTGAAGAGAGTTCCCCAGGCGAATCGCTAGGTCCATTGAAAGGCTTTGCCTCGAAACCACAAAGGATATCATTGCCCAAAAGCGCCCCTAGAGCACCAAGGTCCATGTGTGCGTACAACTCAATCAATGATAAGATGGTACGGTCTACAGAAGCGCAATTAGCCGTTGTAAATGTGCCGGCATTTGGATGGAGCGTACCTGCTTCATTTTGGACATCAAAAAGGACATGGCTTAGCTTTGAGAGAGTTATGCGAACTTGGGGCACAAAAAACAAAGCTTGTAGAACCTATGTTGATGCCTCAATACATTACCATGGTTGGCTTGACACAGATGCATTACCAGTGCAGCGTAGGCCAGAGTGGGGGATTCCGTACGCAGAACCACCGGCCTTCGAGACACAGTTAAAGGAGGCATATGGTTAGTGATACCAAAACAAACCTATTACCCTCCCTAATCGTGTCCTCGAGTGGAGGCGTGTCATCTTCATTGACGCCTGCAAAATCTTTGAAGCTGGCTTCGATGGCACGACTGAGGGACTGATCGTCTTGTGACATCGCAGAATGTGTTGGTTCCTACACATGCCCTCTATCAATGATACAACGGCACATATATTGTCAAGTGGTAGAGGTACATTTGACCGCACCATGGCCCAAGCAGGGTCCGGAGGGGCAGATTTCTGGTCGCGGTCAACTCGAGTGCTCTGTTCATTGCTATGGGTCTCCATCGAGAGATTTAACGCACGCGAGAGTTCGTCGTCCTCGCCTTCGCCAGTAAGGTCAATAACGGACGGTTGCACTGGTGTTCCAGGGCGCCCTGCCGTACGACTCCGAGGCCGTTCGTCGGTTCGTATTGTGTTCAAGGAGCCTGTCCTCCTTATGACTGCAGTCTCTTCAAGCATCCCCTTGGCAGTTCCCTCGAGCAGAGCATCGGCGGCTTTCTGAACGTCGCCGTTGCATTTCCGAAGCAAGCGACGAGCCAGATCGAGATCAATATCACCGCCCATCATGGCAGACAGAAGCTCGACGCTCTCGTTCTCCATTGATGAATAGGCTTGGTCGCTGTTACTGGCCCCGGATGGGTTGTAGGCCATCAATAAATTGGTTTCGGTGGTGAGATGAGGTTTCCGTTCGGTAAAACCTTAGACGCGGTGCGGTGCTGATCCAAGTCGTAAATATGCAAGAATTGCCAGGGCCTTCGTTGTGGTGAGTGCAGATGAGCTGAATATTCTGTGATTCCCACGGGCCCAACATGTTTCATTTCACCACCTTCCGCCAAGTTCTCGACGAGCTCTGTTGAGCCTACATGACTGGGATTTGAATATGAATTTGTAGCACTACTCGCTTGCAAGAACACACCTCGATATGGCTGAATCTCCAGCAATCATCTCCAGGTACTCCATTCTTCACTGAGGCGGGCAATGGACTTACAGCGGTCTAGGAAGGCAAAGAGCCTTCAACAAGCACTCAAAGATATCCTAAAGAACAGCGACCCTTGGGATAAGGATGTCGAGTTCCAGCGCAAGGAGTGAGCACCCGTTTTCTCGTGCTACTGCGCAGTCGTTCTGATGTCGCGCGCAAGCCTACGGAAGAAATACCTGTGCCTGCTCCTCGTTCACCCTTATGCTAAAGAGTCCAAGGACGCAGAGGCCCATCTGTGGATGCAAACCTCGTATAATTTTATATCCGTCTACAAGCAACGGCTGGCGACACTCGATCGCGCTATCCAGACGGCTAAACAGCAGCAGCAGCAACCCAGGACTGGGGGATCAGGGCCCGTGGTCGAGCACAGAAAGCTCACGCAACGTTTCCGGCAATTTCTAGCAGAGGAAGAAAAGTTCTGGACGCAGCTAATCGTTCGGCATCGACGAGAATTCGGTTTGGTCCAAGTACAGCCGCATTTGGTCGCCCTCGGTATCGAGGAACTCCCTGCGGAAGTGCAGCAAGAAGACGCAGCAGCGCCGGAGGCTGGACGAAGACCCTCTCTGTTCCCCCCAGACGATGGACCGCACCCGCCCTCATCGAACGCGGAACGAAACAGCAGGCTTGTGATCGTCAGCAAGGCGTTGATATGCCTGGGGGATATTGCTCGTTATCGCGAGCTGTACAACGACAATCGCAACAAAGCAGGCGCGAGACGCGGACGAGGCGGCGGACCCGAGCCGTCGCAGCGCCCTCGCAACTACGACAAGGCTCAGCAGTGCTACGAGAAAGCGCGGATTCTGACGCCTGATATAGGGAATGCATCGCATCAACTCGCCATCCTCTCGGCATACCAGAAAGATATATTCACATCGCTCACACATTACTATCGAGCCCTGTGCGTACGGTACCCCTTCGAAGCCGCCTCAGAGAACTTTGGTACGGTGCTCCGTCGAGCCTACGAGCAGTGGCGGCGAAGCAAACGCGAAAGGGAGAAAAAGCACACTCGCCAAGGCTCTAGTAGTGTTCTACCCAAAATACGAGTCGACAACTTCAAAGAGAATATCGTGTTACTACATGCGCTGTGGCGTTTGGAGCCTCAAAGGTCAGTTCTCTTAACTCTGGTTGATCCTCACCGTTCAATGTCTTGTAAGGGTGGATGCAGAAGTTCCAAATCATTCACAGCATGTTGCGGATGATTTCATGTCTCTCGTTGCCGAAAGGATTCTACCACCCGACATGATCTCGAAAGTCATCGTTATGTCTGAAGGTGCACTCTGGAAACACCGAATGGTCCGCGATACCTCTGGCAGCAAACAAAGGGCCCCCTCGACATCAGCTTCTACAATAACAGAACACCGCATCTTCCTCCACATACTGGCTGTACATCGCGTCCTCCTTGCCGTTGGCGTGGTAGAGCTCGCAGAGCCGATGCAAACCGACGCAGGCGAAGGCGATCTAGCCCAGCGAATTACCGCCGTTTTCAGGCGCACCTTGCCGGCGCTTCGCATCGCAGGGAAGTGGCTGAAGGCCAACTACAAGTACGTGATCCAAAATACCGAAAACGAGCGAGCAGAGGAGGGCGGGACGGTCGAGATTCAAGCATTTTGGAATGTCTATGCTCAATTCTTTTCCGCGCTGGGTCGTGCTTTCCCGATGGACCGCCTGCCGGCTATCAACGCCCTCCTTGAAGAAGATTTGGACATGAAGGGCTTTTTACCCCTTAGAAAAACCATGGGCGAATTACCCTCCTCACATAGGGCGGATCCCAATAAAGGCTCCCCGACTGGGAATCAAACGGAGGAACAAGTCCATCCTAATGTCGAGCAACTCATGCGCATCCATGACCTACTCAAGGATGCTAATGCGGTGGTTGCAATGGAGGTAACGGTGCCTAACTTCTTACGATGACCGCCTTGCTTATGCTGCCTGAAGAGATGCCCAGTTGCGCTCTTTGATTCTGGATTCGTGTTGAAGGGCCTTGAATCAGCGCAACCAGAGAAGCCGGAGCCTGCGAAGGTGACACTGGCCTTGACCCCACACTTGCAGACAATGGACCAGATCAGAGACGAGCGCCTCGCATCGGACAATGCCAAGCGCGATGACGACGTGATGACTGAAGCGACTTCGCGCACGGAGGATGACCCTGTTGGCGACGCCTTCCGCACAGCACTTGATCAGGACAGCGATGTCGACGGTGCGGACGATCTCGTTGATGATGACGACGAGCAGATCGTCTGGGACCCCAGGTGGGATTTTCTATTTCTTCGCTGCAGTCTTTTGATTAACGACCAGAAGATTGTCCCCTACCTCCGCAGGATTTCCCTCTCCCCCGATCCAGCAGAGTCCAATGACTCCCGTGAAAGCCCCGATCAGCCCTATTGGACCCCCCATGACGCCTACCCACAGACCTACAATCTCTGCCCAACTTAACTCCCCCCCTCAGGCTTTGAGGACCGCTCAAGACTTGCTGAACAGCTTCAATATTTCACCCCGCGGAAGGAGTAATAGCCACCAGGCAACCGTGTCGCAACCACTCTTGTTTGGCTCTGGATCTTTGACAAATCCTGGACATTCTATCTGGTCCCCCTCGATGGACGATCACGTCATGAACTCGGCTAGTCAAAATAGCGTGGTTTATCAGTCGGCTCCTCAGCAATACCACCACACACCCTCATTATCGCAACAAACCTGGCTATCGTCTCAGCATATGTCGAGCCAGAACTCGCAGTATAATCTTCCAGGCGCCCTGCCCCCCAACGGATTCGTACCGCCTCTGCCGCCAATGGCTCAGAATCATCAAAGACTTCCGTCTACTACTGTCCCCATCGGACACGAGCTATATCCTACCGCTCCCCCAACGCTCAATCACGCATACACAAATACCATAGCAAACTCGCTTGCAAACTCGCAGCATTCGTCGCAGCAGTATCCGGTCAACATCACCTACCGACCCGTAGAAGGTGCGCTGTACGAGACACCCCATGCCGCCGGCCACCCTTCCGTTGCTGGCCTTAACAATTTCCATACCCGACATATGTCGCTGGTAAATGACCCGAGACTGGGTGAGTTACACGGAGCCTCCAGACCGCTCCCTCAGCCATGGGGACATATCAGCTAGTCGGAAGGCTGTTGGACCAGCCACCGTTACTCCGCTCAAACAAACAAGTGCTCTCTTGGGTTGGCTTTGTCTGCGTGACATCGAGGATGCATCGATCAAATAGAGGTTACAACATACAACACGTCCCTCGGCCGCAAGTCCGCCGTTCGGGATCGAATTTGAGGGACATGGGTCGCTCTCATACCCTAACATGACCCGGAGAGCATGTTGGTGTCTTTCTATTGGGTCTCAGCGTTTCTGTCGATTGTTTCCTGTTGTACGTACGTAGCTATAGCCAAGTGTTTCAAATAGGATAATTGAACGTGGCTCCTGTCGAACAAACTTATACATCGGTGCTCGCTTCCTTCTCCCATGGTTTCAATTTCGCGGGAGTTTTGGATTCGGAAGGGGGTGCCTCCTGGTAATGATAGCATCAAGGCTTGTCAGCGCGGGCGTCGATGAGACTACGTACATTCAATGTATCGGGGATGATTCTGTTGTTCGGAATCTCATCGACTCTGCCCGATTGGATTAGTTCCTGTAGCTCTGCGAATGACAGGACGCGAGGCTCGTTAGAATCCGATTCGGGGGTGACTGGAGGCTTCACGGCATGGGCCTGCTCGTAATTGCGGACGGCGTCTACGGTAATATTATTGCTTGTCTTTCTGGATCATTGTTAGGCAATCAATCAGACAATGCAAGCAATCGCGAGCCGACCGGTTGAAGTAGAATATCTGCGCCAGCCGAACGACGTCGGCCTTCTCCTCGTCCGTCTTCCCGACCAGAGCCCCGCCAGCCATCAAGCTATTCAGGCCTTGCTTCGGTCAACCCATATGGTTATTGAGTTTGGGGGATACAATGAATTATGGCATGCCATGTACCTGAAATTCTTCATCGGTGCCAAAAGGGTATGTGCTGTACGCCGCAACTGCTGCAGCGAGCTCGGAGGCTGGGTTGTTATCGATCTCCACGTCTGCCATTAAAGGTTTCTTGCGAGATGGTGGATCGATGCCAACTAGGATTCGGATCCTCAGGGCCGCGCCGAAAGCACTTGTGGCACCATTGTGGCAGGCAGACGCCGATTACAATTTCGTGACTGCAACCATCATAATATTCAACCAGGCAGATGTCCAACCCGAACAAGTTTGCGACTGAGCGGAATCAGCGGGCTGTCCTGGAGCTCGCAGCGAAGCCGGGAAATGGTGCGGTGATAATGCACGGAGTATAGAGAATAATGTGATTGATGAGTGGCGAACAGATGTCTGCGCAGACTGCAAGGCGAGGAACCCTCGATGGGCGTCGCATAACCTTGGGATATTCATCTGGTGCGTCTGAACTCTCTGCAGACGAGTTTGCATTCAAAGTGTGAGGAAACAGCGTGAATTGCGCGAGCATACACCGCAAGATCGGAACCCATGTCTCCAAAGTGTGCGCATTGGATGATACACTATGGCCACCTGCTTGCTTGCTCATCCTACAAACAGGAAGAGTCTAACGCTGGACGAATGGACGAAAGACCAGGTCGAGGTATGCCACCATCTTGTAGCGTTCACATTTACGTGAATTGACCACGCTTGGTAGTTCATGAGGCAGAATGGGAATCTCAAATCCAATGCTTATTATAATCCGAACGAGTCGAGAAATCCCCCGCCTACACGCATGATGGAGAATGAGAGGGACAGCGAGCTCGAGCTCTTTATTCGATGTGCGTATGCTCGTTCTCCATCAGATCTGTGACTGACTTCCGTGATTTAGCCAAGTACGAGCATAAACGCTTTATCGATAAATCTGCGCTGGTAGCAGCAAAGCTGGGACCATCACGCCCCGCTCCAGTACCTTCGCAGTCCTCTCGGGCTGTCTCGTCTCCCATTGTTGCTGGAGCACCGACGCTGTCATCACAATCGGCGTTGGGCATAAATCGTCCTTCCACTTCAGCTTTGCTAGAGACATCCTCCATTGCTGCACGACAACCCGCAGCGCGTTCGGCGTCTCATCCACTCCCTCCTTCAACGGTTCCTCTAAACCAACAATATATGAAGCCGATGCCGCCATTGCCCAGCGAAGCAAGACCGCAACACCCGCAGGCTCCTCAGCCCCCGTCGGACAATCCAGTATGGAATGATCTAATATCGCTCAGCCAGCCAACCGTCTCTGCCTCGCTCCCTTTACAAATGCAGTCTACTCCCACTCAGATGCCACAGTTCAACGCTCAACCAAATCAGTCGTTCCAACCGGCACTCTCTTTGAATACCGGGTTTCCTTCGAATTTACAGCCGTCACAGTTCCAGGGGGGTCCATCGCCGCTCGCGATGAACCCAGTTTCTAGTTTCCCGACTAGCATGGGAATGAACAACACATCGTATAGCACGAACCAGTTCGGTCAACAACTCCAGCAGCAGCAGCAGCAGCAGCAGCCAGGGATGGGATACCCAAACCAACCCCAAGCAGCATCATATCAAACTGCGATGAGCACTGGTATGATGTCGATGGGCCAATCCTACCCTCAGCAACAACAACTGCAACAGCAACAACAATTCCTGCAACCGCAGCCGACGTCCGCGATGTCTATGCAATCACAGGGTATGCTGTCCCGCTCTCCTCAACCAATGATGCAGAATATGCAAAACCCGATGTCGCTCAGTCCGCAACCGATGCAACAGTCGATACAACAGCAGCAAGGGCTTACGTCGCATTCACCGATGCTTCAGCAAGGGTTCCCCCCTGGAAATTCGTATGGGGGGAATAGTCCGATGGGTACGATGAGGATGCAGTCATCTCCCAGCCCTTTCTTCCAGCAACTGCCGCAACCGCAACAACAACCGCAGCAACAACATTTCGGGACGTCTCAGCAGCAACAACAGCAACAATTCGGGGCGTTCCAGCAGCAGCAACCGCAACATCAACCCGGGTTCGCCGCGCCCATCCAAACTAATCAATTTACCGGGTGGATGCAGGCCCCTGTACCAGGCCAGCAGCAACAGCAACGTTGGGGGATGTAGGCTGATATGACGCCTTGCAGTTCATATCTGGACATTGTCGTTCAAACTTCCAAACTTCTAAATTAAATATACATACTAGGACCGTCACCTTGCTTTCTTGTTGTGCATCTTGGATACTCTACACCAATCTTCTATACACACAACCTTTACTCTGACTTAAGAAGTACTCTACATGCACTTGGAATATTGGGATACTTGGATTTTCACGCTTGAACGTTCTGACCGTGGCATTATTCTCCAGAATGTTATCGAAGATATTGGCTCTTTCTTTCGCTACTCGTTACTGTATGTAGACAACCATCTAACTAGTATGATTGCAACTACGCCGTGGTCAACATGATGGTCCGTGAATTTGTGTCCGTTATTCTTTTCGTACTAGTCCGCTGAAAACAGAATGTCTGCAAGCGATTCATCCACTAAAGACTAGAAAAATCAGCTCGAACGTCAATGGTCAGATAAAGTGAATCAACGTACCTTAGAGATGGCACTTCGAGTTGTTGACCTTCTTCGCTGAGACCTGCGCCGTGCCCAATGGTACAGCCTGTCCCCCAGTCAAGTCATTCATCGCCTTTTTCGAAATAACATAACTATCCGCGTTCCTTGCTTGATCAACTGCAGTGATATAAACCGCCTTCCCCTTGTATTTGAGCTCCCAGCACGAGCCGCATAGGGGGGAGTTCCAGCTGGCGCCAGGGACGGCGCCGACGTGCGGGAAGGAGGGGACTTTGCCGAAGGTGGGGAAGCGGGAGGCGAGGCCATTCGCGCCGTCGGAGCAGGAGACGGAGGACATGGAGCCACTTGGGTTGCCGTATGTGTCGTCCCAACGAACGGTCGCGCCGAGGGTGAGTGGGAGGGCGATGAGTGACGTGATGAGGGCAGCGAACTTCATAGCAGTATAAGAGGGATGAGGATGGAAGGGAGGGTGAAGAGGTGAGGTGAGCTGGACGCTGGGCTGAATTTGGAGGAGCCTGATGAATGCTTGCGTTGGACGATAGGATTTTATAGTCGGGCCAAGCTGCAGAGGGAGTAAGTACATTCACAATGACCATGACACGGGACGTCGTGCCATATGGTGCAAACGGCGTGTTCAGCCCACCAACAAGAGGACATCCATGCACGAAGTGGGTACAAGTCCGTATCTTTCAAGTTTTCAACTGCTTATTGAGCGTCGCGGGGAATACGAAGGCCTCCGGGAATCATTACTGACGGTGGTTGGTGGACAAACGCCGTCGAATGGTGTGGAAGAGGGAAGCAGGGCATCTCTCGTTGAATCACATTGGAGCAAATGACCCAGTTAGAAACGTGATTGTCCTATTGAGTCCAGCTAGCGGGGATTAGAGGCGACAAAGGCGTGTCGCCCTCGGCGCGATCACCACCCATGATTCGCTCCGTCCGTGCTTCACAGACAATGAGTCGTCTCATTAGTTCCAAGTATCTACTTCGCTCCGGCTCTGCATCGGTCAGCTGGGCGACCGCCTGCTCAACGTCGGACCGGCGCAGCCTTCGACCCCAGATGCTCTCCAGATAGGTGTCCACGAGACGCACAGATCGCAGCGTTGCGCTGTTGTTCGCGCAAAGTCTCGCGACCCCCAAGGGGCTGAGGAAGGTCGCCTGCCCAAGGTGCACAGTTTGGAGAGAGGGGATTGTGGGGAAGATATCCTCGTACTGATGGTCAGAGGGTAGAGGGGACGCGGTGTTTGAGCTCGGGAATGCGACGTTGGTCAGGTGAAGGTGTTGGAGATCTGTCCAAGCTGGCATCGCCTGGAAGAGCAGCAGCGTTACTCTAGGAACGATCTAAAAGGGCAAGGCCTTCAATGAATTTATCGCTCTGAATATTTCGAGTACGATGGACTCACGGCGATAGAAAAGTGATGAGGGGGATCAGGACCAGTCCATATAAATGTCCGTGGTCTGAATATTGTATAAGCCACCAGAGTAACCAGTAACTGCAATCCAACAGACCTACTGATAGACAGCGCTGAGTAGAGCTGCTCCAAACTCTCTGATGCTGCACTGTAATGAGAATTGAACGTGAACTGTAGCTTATCTACATCCGTCGAACCACCACCATTGACATCAAATGCTCTACAAAGAGTATCCTTGATGTATGTGAAGAGATGGTGGTTCGCCACGCCTCCAGCGAGTTCTATGGTCACAGTCTGTGGCTGGCATGCCAAAGGTCCGCTCCCCATTGCAAACTGCCGTAGCTGCCGTATTGTTCGAAATCGGAGATTGCGGTGTAGGATGAACTGTGTGATATGGAAGAAGGTGGAGTTGACGACGAGGATATCTGTCACTGAAGGGTGTTGTAATAACACGTACTCCAGTATGGCAGAAACCAATTCTGCGGGCAAACGGAGGAGGGCATCCATACTTCCGTAGAACTGATCATGGCACGAAGCCAACGAGGTCTTGACTGAGTCCGTTCTGGTAACTGATTGGGTCAGGGGGGGGAACAGGGGTGCAGCTTCAGCATCTGTTCTATGGTGGCCCACTGTAAGTCAGCAAACAGAACACTGTTTCAAGGCTCTGTACGTTTGACTGATATATGTCAGGTGTCCACATATGATTAAGAGAGCACGACTTTTCTTATGCGAAGTCTATCTGCCGTCGTCAGGAAAGTCAGGAACTAAATATAATCTCCGAGTATGAATGAAATATTGATGGATCCAGTTTCAGACGATGTACATGTACAGTGCGTGCGTTAAAGCGTGAGTTATATAGCGCCGCAGGAGATGAGAGGTAGAAGTGACGAATGTATTTACTCCTTGGCGATTCTGACGACGTACTATTGAGAAGTTACGAATTAGTGAATCGTCTGGAGAATGGTGTAGGGGAGTAACTTACAGCGCCTCGCTCAATGGTGTTGATGATGATGTTCCCACTTGGGAACAGGCCATAGCTCGACCAGCTGCCGACGAAAGAGAGGGCTCCGCCGCCAGCTCGGGCATCATCTTCTGGGTAGATATCGAAGAATCCGACTTCCTTGACGCTTCCGCCTGTGGGGTCGGTGGGGATGGACGAGATGTCGACGATGCGCAGGCCGGCGCCGTAGTTGGATTGGTAGACCTTGCCATTGGAGATGTATTGGTTGTGGTCGATGGTGACGCCGGGTGTCTTGAAGAGACCGGTTTGCTTGGGATGTTCGAGATCGGAGACATCCCAGATGTAGGTGACGGCGTTCCCGTCTGCGGCGGCGCCGGCACCGTTGACCTCGTCGTATTCATCGTCGAGGATGAGGTATTGTTGCCATTCGGGGTCTAGAACCCAGCTACGAGTTAATGTCAGTAGACTGAGCCGTGTTTGAGATTGGTAGCTAGTTACCCCTGGTGAGTGTAGGAGGCGCCTTCGTAACCGGTACGCGAGATGATTGTCGCGTTAGCCTTGTCCGTCACGTCTGCGGAGAGTAAGTAAACGTAGAAAGTAGGGCCAATCTGGATACTGACTGTAGATGGTGAGAGTATCCTCGTTGTAGCCGTAGCAAATATCTTGACCGACGTATTTCGTATCGGGGCCACGATAGATGAGGCACTGAGCACTGAAAGGACGTCCTCAGTCGTTTGTCTTTAATCAAACAGATGAACAACGTACTCGTGAACGTAGCCATCTTCGCCCTGGTAGCCGGCCAACGTAGGCTTTGAGGGGTCGGAGATGTCAATGAAGACGAGGCCACTAGCAAACTCGCTGGTTCTTGGTGCAGAGCCGACGGAAACAATGTATCCACGATCCCAGTTGATGACGATGTTATGGGTGCGTCCGACGGGAAGCCCCTTGAACAGACCAGTAAGCTCAGTGCGAGGGTCGAAGGTCTTGGGCTTTTGCTCGGGCGTGATTTCGAGGATCTTGCGCAAGTCGAAGATCTGGATATGGTGGTTCACGGCCTCGGAGCCGACGATGAGCCAGTGGTCCAGAACGCGAAGCTCTGTGCCAGGGGTCAGAACTTCATAGAATAGTGGCAAGGTGCATGAACGAACCTCTCCAAATGGCAGTGGCAGCCTCAGGCGTCTTGGGAAGGCGGCCGAGGTAGTCGAGCTTGCCGTCGGCTGTGACTTCTGCGATGGCGGCGCCGTCAGCCTGTGCGATGATGATGTATTCGCGGCCTTCATGGACCCATCCCCAGGAGCTACTACCCTGGCCGGTCTTGCTGCCAAGATCGGCGTGCGAGTAGAAACTGTAGAGATCGATGTTGCTGCAACGGAATTCACCGGCCGTGCCTATTGGAGCAAGTCAGGACATGTTGAAGGTTAGGTGCCCTCTTAAGTAGCATTCACTGACCATTGACGCAAGGCGTGAAATCCTCGATCTTGCTGTAACGCGCCGAGTTGAAGACACCAGCGGCTTCCTTCGCGTTCCAAAGCCGGTGCTTCATGTCCATGATCTCTTGATGGACGGCACCGCTCTCATAGGCCTGGAGGCGAGGAGGGTTGCGAATCTCCTTCGCAACCGCCGAGGAAAGGACGGCTGCGAACACGAGCGAGAAGGCCAGGAAACGCGCCATTGTTGATACGAGGGGTTCTGGGTTCGAGCAAACCACTACTTAGCATCGCACTTCAAATACCTCGATGGGCGGTCGATAACACGATTCCTGGAGCCGGTTGCGCGACTGCGAAGCGTCTACTATCAGTCAGAGTGAGTGGTCTCCTCGCGCTCCCAGATGCTTCTCCGGAGGCAGATTATGTGACCCCATGTGGACTTGGGCTTGGCTGAGGCAATTTGCCCTCGATCGCATGTGGTTTTCGAGACGATAGCTTAGTATAGAGCTCGAACCACGGAGTGCTTCGACTTCGCCTGATCACCCATGGCGAGGTTGGTGTTATTCGGATGGTGCATGCGTCATTCGGTGTCCGAAACCCTGCATCGCTTTTCAGAAAGCATGCGCAGGATTTGACTAGGAGTTGGTACGCCTTAATGGCGTATTCGGTACTGTCGCTGGACGATAGAGATCAGCCCGCTACGTTCATCAAGTCTAGGCCGGGAAATTCCTGCGAAATCCATCGATCGAGCTGTAGAAAAAGAACAGTCAACCTCTAGTTACTGGTGGAAATTCGACTACCTTCGAAAAAGCTAAAACGCTTCCACCGAAGCCGATGTGTGGAAGTCCTCCAAGCTGTAGTGGCATTTACTTTTCAGCGCATCACTGCAACTGCTCTCTCATATTCGCATATCAAAACAGTGACCCCGCGACCGTGCGAATTCAAAGCCAAAGGCATTCCATGAAGAAGGGAAAGAGGGATTAGTGGCTTCCGTCCCCAAGCGCAACGGCACATGCTCTGTTATCGACTCGCGCACAACACAGGTTCTATGCCGCAATGCTAAGAAGATGACCGTTGAGGTTCCCCGACAAAAGACATCCTCTGTTGTGATAAGCCAGTATCTGCCACTCCAGAGGAAGGCCGCAGTACATCTTTCGACTTCTTCATATGTACAGAACCACTGTTAAAACCACAAGCTTCCGAAATTCTGCCACTGTGCTTCCTCAACCCCATTAGCTTCCATGGCTCGAGGCTACACTATGGCAGCCACACGGAACTTGAGTGGTACTCACCATTACTAGTTCTTCTTCCAGGCTCTTCAGAAATTATGCCTAGATGGAACCGCGTGGAAGGATTGAAGCGATGAAGGTGCCATTCAGACCTGCATAAATCTACTGACACGAGGGTATAGATTAGTCTACGGGGACTGCGCGACGTTGAACGAGTTCGAGACTACGAAAAGCGGGAAGTACGAGGCGATGAGGGCCATTATACACATCCTACGCACAGAGGCAAATTTATCAGGCTTGCTGTTCATATGCGTACAATGCTACTCACATTAAATTCATCAGAGCATTCCCACTGCCCTCCTTGGTCCTTAGAGGGTGTTGGTTAATGTACGCGTTGAAGGCAAGCAAGATGGCCGGCCAAGCAAGGTATCTATTTAGCAATTAAGCCAAATTTTGAGTGTTTCTCTGAGAGGGCGTACCGGTTTCGGGTGACCATGATCAGGCCTGCTAGGAACATGCCGGACACGCTCAGAGGATCTGAAGAACGCGACTCAGTACAATGGAGCAGACTACATTAGGAGCCGAACTCGAGCCATCCCTATTCCACGTCTTGGGGAACGACATCTTGACCTCCAAAGAAGAGTCCCGGGGGTCGTTTTTGCTGGCCATGACAGTTGGAGGACGAGAGAAATTCAGACGGGACCAATCAACTCTCGTCTCCATAAATGGAGATGTATTCCCACAGTCGCCACTGCGCCTATGGTCGATCGCACAGCGGCTCATGCGCTTTCCATTCCTCGCTCACTCTCTGTGAACGAAGCCAGAAGGTTTGATCTTCTTCCCCGGAATATGAGGTCCCTCTCTGATGTCCGAAGGGATATGTTAGAATTCCATATGTTCGGCGGCTAAAATTGACTGGTCAGCGCCAATCGGCAACAGTAGACACTTGGCGAACGTTGGGCGCATGTCGTATCTCACTCTCTTCCCTTCCCCCACATTTTGGGATGAAGAACATCCCCAATCGCGTACCCGCGCCGTCGCACAGACACGCAGCGCCGTCGGGACCTTGGCCATGGATGGATTTAGGGACCCCAATACTTCCGGACCAGCTCAAATCTGAACGTCCTCCAGTCCCCCCTCCATGCGACCACATTGATTGCGAAGGACGATGCTGGATGTATTACCCTGCCTCTCGTTTTCCGAATTGGATGGAGAACCAAGTTAGAAGGGCGAAGATTGCCGACGCAATCAGGTCCTATGACAGAAGCAAGGCTTGTGTTCTGTATGTGGTAGATACTGATACACATGGGTTATTCCATAGCCGTGACGAAGTTACAGTCACGGAGGAGGAAAAGGAAGACTTCTGGAATGTGTGGTTACGTTCAAAGGTATGGTATCCCGACGCGTCTAAACATTTAGATTGCTAACTCCAATGTAGCGCGAGGAGGGTGTCAGGACACGTTGTCTCTTCGTGGAGAATATGACAGGGCCAGTTCTTCAAATGATTGGTGCAAGGTATGGTCTCTTCCTCCTAGAGCACTTTTCTGTTGAATGACGCCGAGTAGATATAACATAGAACCATTCTTTTTCTCTTCGTCAATCAACTGGATCCCCGCTCGATATCAGGAAGAAGTGCGACCCAAGCGGGGAGATCGTGAGTCTTGTGCATCTAGTGTTTTCGCTCCATAGTTGATCAACACTTTTAGACATCACTATTTCGCTCACATTTCTAACCACGGCACCAAACCCTCTAAAAAATCATAGAACTCGACGGCAAGGAACAGGCCGCTCGATTGACCCAACCTTTTACGACTCTGTTACGGCGACGCCCAAAACATCGAGGACCTCCCTTGACTCCGCACCATTCAACGGTAAGAATCCACTTTTCTGCACCATCTATATAGGTGATCATTATCTCGTGGCCACAGAAGAAGAACAGGTGATCGACACCCAAGCACCCCTTGCTGTGCGCACTAGTAAGCCACAATTCGATGGAATGTCCCCTGACTTTGCTAATGTGGTCATACTAGTCGATGGGGAGCATCGCATTCTTCTGCTAGATCTCCTTGCTGTGCACTTCATACGGGATGCTGAATCTTCAACTATAATCTCTTACCATCCAAATCTTGAACAAACTGAGGAAGGTCTTCCTCCGTTCTTTATCGATCGCCATGGCACCACGCGCCAGGCTCGTTCTTACCCTCCCTCACAAGTCAATCTTCCGAGTGCTCCCCCTACGCTATCTAGGATTGGTGAGGTAGGCACCGGAGCTCGTCACCTATCCAGACGTATACGATTGGCCGGGCAGTCTGTATACTGGCAGAACTTATTTTCCAAGTCGCCGGATCCGACATTCGTCCTTGTCACATACCTTTGGCACGCTCTTTATGCATGGGATGAAGCCCTTGAAACACTTTATCAATATGTTTGCTATCTGGTAAGTAGCAGATGCAAGGTACATCGAACTACCCGTTGCTGATGACAATACAGGAAACTCAGGTGATCAATACTTCAGACATGGGTATGACCAGAGAGTTGCACATAATCCGTGCCCACCACTTGCATTACTCGTCGCTCTTGAAAGATTTTGCGAAGACGGTGCACTTCGTCAGCACTACATCTAACCCTGCGATGGATGCGGAGTCCGTTACAGACGAAGAACGCGAGAATTCAAAGCAATGGCTCAAGACTGAATGTGACAACCTTATGTCTCAGATTGAGCGGCTTCAAAAAGGCCGGAAGATGCAGGACCAGCGACTCAAGAACGTCATGAACCTTGTGAGTCGCAAATTCATTAATGGGTCTTATTGAATACGACGTTCTCCTTTCAGGTTTTCAGTTCGGTCAACATAGCCGATAGTAGACGCATGCAGAGTCTTACGCAAGCTGCCGTGAAGGACAGCGCTGCGATGAAACAGATTGCATATCTCACTATGATCTTCCTCCCTGCGTCATTCCTTGCCGTGAGTACTTATTCTCGGCATGATATTGATACTTGACGCAGTTTGACGTTGCCTCTCTTGTAGACGGTTTTCGGGATGAATGTTCACGAGGTCACAGATGGGGGACGCGAGACAGTTCCCCACTACGTCGCAGGAGCCTTGGTGCTTACTTTCGCGACAATTTGGATCATCATGGCGTTCCAAAGTGATCTTAGCGACGACGAGCGGGCCACTACTGTCATGCATCGTCTGGCATGGCCCTACTTTTGGACGAAGAAGACCATCAAGGGCATGCAGAAGAGACGAGCGGACTCCGATGCGACTGGTCGCAGTGATACCTATCCCATGAGTTACGAGGATTGACATTTCTAGGATATTTTGAATATCGGTCATATGAAGCATAGTTGAACTGGACGGTTAATATCCTAGCCAACATATCTGACAACAGGAGTATCTAGGTGGAGGTCTCTTTTCAATCAAAACTGCGCGCATCGCACTATTACCCTCGTGGCTTGGAAGTTTATCTAGGGTTCGCTCATGACACATCCCCTTAACTGCGGTCCTTTAAGTATTTATCACTGGGAAATAAAGGCGTGATGGAGGACTGATGAGGTAGCCTTTGTTCATCCCATCCATGAAGTTGTGTCTCCAGGCTCTACTAACGACTTGTATCGCCCATGCCATCCAAATTCCTCTCAGACCGCCCCCCGATTCCGCTGAATCATCGACTTTCGAGCACAAGGCATGGGACTTGAACAAGATCCCAGACCCCGACTCTACCGGACACCTGATCTTTGACACGGTGGCTTCGCTGCTGCAGCATTGGCCCAACACTCGATACAGAAATGGTGTGGTATCCTACCTGAGGTTGACATTGCGTTGATTAACGACCATGCGTAGGCCATAACATTGTCCCCGGGCTTGTCCCACCGGGAACGCTGCTTTATCATGGAAGACGCGATAACGTCATCCCCTCCGTTCCGGAGTGGGTGGCCACCGACCCCGAGCACTCGTTACTGTTCTGTCGTGAAGATTGTTGGCACTTGACGCTCGTCACAGCGCGTCCGCTCAAAGTCTTGTACTTCGATGGTAGTAGCGCTGCTAAAATGGAGGGTGGACCCATGGATAGCCAGGACATCGTTGCTTGGGGAAAAATCAAACCAGATTGGACATTTAGCGAGCGCCGAAGAATAGAAGACCTCTGTGAATGGGGCAAGATGTTTGATTTAGATGGGTTCGTCAGGTGCGTTCTACACGGAGATTCCATTTGGACACATCGCTGATACTTAGGGGGCAATGAAGAATGGAAATGGATTTGTACGATTATTCCATTGGCTTCCGGTCAAAGTGCTGATATCGGTGTGTTAGTGAAATTATGCTCTGTGACTTCTCTGCCGGAGTCGAAGTCGCCTCATTCCTCAATCTCACCAGCAAGATGACAGGCAAGGATCGTCCGGGTCTCGATACACTCTCCGTCGAAGTCATCGTAGCAGGCTCGTGGCATAACTTCTACCCTGGAGAAACGCGCATTGTGTTGGATCTTTCGCGTCTTGTGTCTTTCTACGATACCACCTTGTCACCTTCCCTCGTGCGCAAGCGCCGAGGGCAGGAACGATGGCAGCATCGCTTGGAAGGCATGGCGGAATCTGACGTTCATTCTGTCATGCAGAGATTAAAAAACGTTCTTGACGGGAGTGCGCCATATCCCTCCGCTAACCGGATTGACTGGGCTACTCTGGTAAAGGTCGTCGTCACTCGCTTCTCCGACAGATTAGACCTAGTGCGCCGCGTTTTGAATACTACCAACTCCCAAATCGAAGTTGGACTGGGGGATAGCAAACTATCGGAACGGGCGAAACAAGCGCAGAGGCACTTCAGCACAATACTGGGTCCCTACACCCTTGCTTCAGCTACACCTTCTAATGCCTCTGATGTGTCCTGGGCATCCCCGGTGTACAGGGAATGTTCGGTGGCTCATACATCTTACATCGCTCGGCAACAGCATGGATTCACACACTCGGAACGCTTATTGTTGGCTGCAATTGAGGATACTAGTGGCGAAATATGCCGCGTTATCACGAAGATGTGGGCGAAAGGTGTCCTTGCTGGCTTGGATAGCCAGCTAGAGTATCCTCCGCTGGGTAACGTTGACCTCTCGGCCCTTGTAACGGAGTGGACCGTCTCGGTAACCACTCTGATGGAATGGTTAGATTGGAGCCTGTGGGTTCGATGCAATCCTGCTTGTAGCTTTGATGTGAGGTTTCCCCGCTAGCCTTGTTAACTATTTGACCGACGACGAGCTTTCAGGAGCTCTGCTATCTTCCAACCTGGCCTTTCTTTCGCAGCCCGCGCAGGCGGCCACCACCTGGGCCAGGTCATGAACTCTATCAATCCGATCGCCGTACGGCATACGCAGATGAAGAGCATAACAATTTTGAAGAAGACTGGGAGGTACCCAAACCGAAATGCGTTAGAAGACTCGAACCTTACACGTCGCTTTAATGACTCGTATTATCACAATGCATAGACTAAAGGCTATGAGGCAGAAAAAGGCTATGAAGTTATGAAGTTGGATGTACAGCCTGTACTTAATTTACGTTGAGAACATCACAATGTGCAATTTCCCACACACATGTTTATTCTCCCGCGCTCACTTAGTTGACTAAACTCCATCCTGTTGCTGGATACGGCCAAACAACTTCATCACTTACTTCAATGTCCTCTCAAGCCCAAGGGAGCGGGGCTCCGCCAATGCCTCCAGTGCCCTCCTCGCCTCCATCGTCGGGTGTGAGACGACATCACACAATCTCGGCTTCGTCTAGATCGGCTAGGCAGGGCGCAAGAGAGATCATCTCGGAGGAAACCGACCAACAGCACTGGGACGAGGATGAGGTCGTCGATCAGGACTGGGTTGTGCAGGGTGTATTGGGGGCTGTCGGTGAGAAGACAAGCCTTCACAGACAGAGTTCATTACCCGCGCGCTACCCTAGAAGTAAGTGTTTTGTCGGCTGGCCGTCGAGCCTCACTGATCAGGAGATTCTTTCACTGAACCATGCTGGATACTTCCAATTTCTCGCTAACAACTATGCTTGGTTGCTCATCGATCCACGATGGTTTGGATATCATATTCTTAACCCAGCCTACCAAACCCGAGGCTCGAGGACCGGGACATCGACCCCGAAACCTATGAATAGTCTCACTGCTATTGCAGGTCACGAGGGTGATGAGGAAGATTGGGAGAGGGATATGCGAGGACTCAGTGTGAACGACGAGGAGGTAAGCATACCCAGCAATCCGTTTATGCAAATACTCTGCCATATCATCTCTACGACCAACGTCTCATAAGTTGACCATACACACAGGCTCCAGAGGTACTGCCACACCAGCAAACTATGGATCCGTCCAATCCGTCTCCCTTGTCGCCACATTTTGGCGCTATACCATCTCCTCCCCCGGCTGGAGCTGCTGGCGTTCGTCGACACGTCTCTCTCACGTATGGTGCAGGCGCAGGTGGTCCAAGGAAAATTGCTTCGCAACTGAAGCGCTCTGGAACTCTTCAGGCACCCCATCCCCATGGGATCACCCCAACTCCCCCGGGTTCACAACTATCAGGGCATAATACTCCCAGTCCACCCAACGCTGAGGAAGAAGAATATGGGTTCGACCCCTACGAGTACGTTGATGAATACGCAGCCCCTGCGGGCTACGAGGGCGACTACCCGCAGGGACAATATGCGAATCCAGCCAGTCCCATTGGACGTTCGTCACCTTGGAACAATACTAATACTGCTCAAAGTAATGACTGGCGAGGCGTCTCCACTGGTGGGAGTGTTGATGACGTTCAACGTGCCCTCTCGACCTTAGAGTTGAGCTCTCAAGGATACACGAACAACAGTAACGGTGCATCTTATCAAGGCGGACAGGCTGCACAACCTCCTCGTTTTAACAACGCCCAACAGCAAGCTTCCGTACCTCGCAATGGTACCGATGGCAATAACAACAACACCCCTCGTAACAATGGTGGGAAGCTGCAACTTGTGACCGACTTTGATGGTCGCAAAACCCCGCAAGGCCAGCAACCTGGCAACTCAGGTCCAGCCAGCGCTTCTGCCTATGTTCCTAATTTTGGCGCGGGCATCAATCAGCAGTACACGGGTGGGAGCAATAGAGGCGGTGATGAACGGCAGGTGGGAGGCGATCGTGTACTCAGCGGCCGGTCCTCGAATCCGAACCTTGGATATGGGTATCAGCAAGGGCAGCAAGGCAACGGAAAGAATGGTAATGGAATCCCCAATGTCCCGCCTATTCCCCAGCAGTACTTGCAGCAACAGCAACAGCAACAACGAGCGTATGGTAACAATCAAGGGGTTCCATCCGCTGGTCCCGTTAACGTAGGCGGGATGGGCCCAGGCTTCATAAGTTCTCCCATCGATGTTCCGAGTCTTATCGCCAGCAAGGGTTACAATCCGTCCAATTTCGATATTAAACCTCAGTTTGTAAGTACTCGATTTTTTAGCCGTGGAATATCTCCCCAACACCTCTTGGTAGGCGAGATACTTTGTGATCAAATCATACACGGAAGACGACGTCCACAAATCCTTGAAGTATGAAATCTGGAGCTCGACCGACCCAGGCAACAAGCGTTTAGACAAAGCGTTTAAAGAATGCGCGGGCCGTGGACCAATTTATCTCTTCTTCAGTGTGAACGCTAGGTAAGTCCAGTGATGGCTTGCGGTGAAATAATCATTAACTTTCGATTTAGTGGACATTTCTGTGGCATGGCGGAGATGCTAACTCCCGTAAGTACCTTTGGTTCGGGCCGAATGCCGTAATGACCTTCTGGACGTGTTCAGGTGGATTACACGAGGAGTAGCACTGTCTGGGCGTCGGACAAATGGAAAGGTGTTTTCAAAGTTCGATGGATATTCGTTCGAGACATCCCCAACGTGAACCTGCGCCACATCAAGTTGAAGTATGCACTCTTTTCTGCATGTGCCGGCCTATCGACTGATGATGGTGTTTCAGCAACACGCAAGAGCGTAAGCCGGTGACGAACTCCCGAGACACGCAGGAACTTCTCCCAGAGGCTGGCCAAGAAATGCTGAGGATCTTCCACAGCCATCCTGCTCGCACATCTCTTCTTCAGGATTTCGCATTTTACGAGGTACGCAGCCGTCTTTCACCGTTTTCTGTTTTTTTTTTTTAAAACCGTGTTATGTAGCTTCAAGCTTTGCAAAAGATGCAACCGCCCCCCAACCCAACTGCGTCCCCTAACCCCGGACATATGTCTCCACCCTTGCAATCTGTCTCCCCACCGCCTCAACAACAGTATGCAATGCAAAATCCTAATCAACTAGCCTTCCAAATGCCGCAAATGACCCCAATGATGCAGATGCAAATGAATATGGGCATTAACATGGGTATGGCTGGTTCCGGTTTCGGGATGCCCCAGACACAAGCCATGCACCAAAGCGTGATGCGTCACCCGAGTCCTGGTCCCAGTGGCGGCGCTGGTGCTAACTTCATGCCCCTAGGCGGCTTCCAATAGAGAACTCAAGAACATATTAAAAATATGCCCTGTATTTGTTCCATTTACAGTATCTGTTCGTCGAGATGCTTATTTGATCCGATACCTCTTACATGTTAGTATATGTATTCCCTCCATCTGATTTACCATAATCACATATCTCTTTCGCGCTCCGTATTTTTGTACTCCTATCGCGCAACCTACAGCTTTGGATAGCTTGCTTTCATATTCATTTCCTTATATCAGTTACACATTCGATGTACAAGGGGGACATTGCACGGACTTGGACTCTTGTTCGACCAAATTGTAATTGTTCGCGTACCCTCAAGAGTCAAATATATTTATAGTTTCTCCGTTCCCTCGTTCGATGAGAAGTGAATGCAAGGCTGGGCAACACGATGTGAAACAGGTTGATACTAAACGGGAACCCACCCTCTACAGCTCTCCGTACCGCAATGACATTTTCTGGCTCCGGGCGGCATTTTATCCTTGCCCTTCTTTGCACGATCGCCTGCACTTGGATCGTAGTCAAAGGTCAGTTCAGTACGGTGAGGGATATCCTGCAAAGCAACAAACGCAAGGTACGGGTTGCCGAACTTGGTCATGAACGATGATCAGCTTGCGCCCGTCAAGTGCAGCCAGTGAGTCTCACCTCTGGGATAGTGTCGTAGACAACGCTGTAAACGACCATATTTGGGCTACAAGAATGGCTAGCCATCCGACGCATCCATCAGCAGGCATTCAAGAGGAATACGTGGAAAGGTCTAACTTTATGAATCGAGTCCAGTTGCCTTCATATTACCCATTTAGTGAATAGAGAGACAGTAAAGCTCAATAGGCTGACCGTGTTGCCGAGAGTCAACAGTGAACTGGCGATCCGAGTCTGAGGCATTTCCATCAGGGTCTTCGTATCCATCCAAGTCGAAGCAGTATCCGCGATGCTTTAGCGGCATCTCCTCTGCTTGCTCCCGAGTACTAGAAACACGTAGGAATATTGAATCATAATCAGGCAGAAGAAGGCCTACATCAATTGACTAGACGCCACCGAGACGGCATTAGCTCGCGAACTTGCGCCCGAATAAAACTCACCCGCTATAAACACCCACTACCTGACCTCGCTTGAGGTTGCTCTGTGAGCGTACTCCCCAGCCAGCTAACGACGTCTTGAATACTTCAATGACAAATTTTCTTGGTCGTTGAGCGACCCTATTAACACAATCGGGGTTGCATTCACATTTCTGGAGAGTATCCCTGTCAGCGGTTCACTCAGTTGTCAAGCACATGGACAATAGAGTACCTTGTTACATTCAATGACCTCTATGCCGGATGGGACCTGAAAGTTGAACAGACCCTAGAGGATATCAGCACCGCCAGTAAAAGGAGACAATCGTGAAGCATACATCGGGTGTGTAGGCGAAGATCTTCTCATTTCTGTTGTGAAGTCGGGACGGTGCTTGGCAATCGCAGGCACTGGCTTCTTCATGATTACACTCATAACAGTCGCAGCCCACCATTACAGCATCGAGATCAATTTCTTCGACATCTTTATGGCTAATGCAAATATGGTTAAATGTGATAACATCTACTAAGGTGTCCTACATACTAAATGTAGCCTTGTTCAACATATCGAAAGTTGGGAGGCAAGGGTGGCCCATCTTCATCGTCAATGATGTTTACGATAGCGATTGGTGCAGCATGAGATGTATGTGCTATAGCTGTCCATTCCTTTTCCAACTTGAGTCGCCTACGGAAGTCTGAGAAGTAACGTAAATCTTGAGGTGGCTGTGACTTACCTTTCCTGTGAAGCAGGCTGCTTTGATGAACCGGCTTTCGAGCTCACGGTGCTGCTTCTGGCTTGAGACGTCGATGTCCTGGCTTGTGAGGCCTGCAATCGAGACTGTCGGGGTTGCTGAGTGATCGGGTGTAGTTTTTTACTAAGAAGTTCATGCATATGTTCCACGAGCTTGTTTGGAGCCTGACTCGGCTCCATGCGGCGAATAGCAAGTTTCTGTTCGTACCCTTGAGAACGTAGATCCGTCTCCATGAGATGGCCATCCAAGGTCGTTGGGACCTTGATTGCAAGAGACGAAGGCGAGTCGACGAGCATCTTCTGAATTCGGGTGGCTTGCTCCTGCTTCCAGGCCTTAGTGGCTCTCACTGGGATCGGATCCTTCTGCCCGGGCCAGGTGACGTTGGTGCCGTCGCTTCTGTGCCAATTGAGCCACCTAACCTATAGATGGAGCTGTAAGTGTAGCACAAGAAACCAAGGACCATATCACCGTACCTCGTATCTGACCCACGAAGTGCATTGCAAATATACATTGACCCCTGCAGCGCCAAGGCAGATCAGAATATCGCACACCTTGATGTCTTGCCATCCTCATCAAGCTCCTCGCCAACGATCTCGAACTCCCATTCCTTGTCCGTGTCATCCCAGACTTCTGTAGGACTTTCCGAGCGACGCCAGAGCTCTTTCCTCGAACCAGACATGATGGGAGTAAGGAAGCAAGGTTGGCAATATATGATCGAGCAGCTTAAATACATCATGTGATCGTGTCTGCGCCACTCTCAACTTCACTTCAAAGATCATGGGCTTCTTCGGTCGAATACATGGGCCAGAATTCACAAGACTTTTTCTTGCATGCACACCACCGGGCGGATGGCCTAGAACAATTGGTAACTACTATTTCTTCTCTCTCTTCGCTGGCCTGAGCTCGCTTTGCAGCCGTTGCGAACTCCGGAGGGCCGGACTCTTCCTGTTTGCTATTCCTGCTGCATGAACTCATGCAAGCTACGGTCGGAGCAACGTCCCTTCCGAAGAAGGTGGTCTCGCTAACGGTCGATCATGGATTGCAAGCCGAGTCTGCGTTAATGGCAGAGCAAGCTGCTGGTGTGGCTTCTAAACTAGGTGTTGAGCACCATACTGTAAAGATTCCCTGGGGTGAGACTCCGTTTCCACCGATACCAGCTGGAGACAACGCGTTCGAATCTATTGCACGGTTGGCCCGCTTTCGTGTGCTCTTCGAGGCAATGAAGAAGACTGGGGCTCTGGTCCTAGCACTGGGACACCATGCCGATGATCAAGTTGAAACGTCCTTAATCAGAATTGCGAAGGGGACGACGGAAATGGGTGCTGGCGGGATGAGGAAATGTCGGAGGTGGGGAATGGGATTGGGGAAAGAAGGGGACCTCGGTTGGACTGGGTACGAAGGCATGAGCCGCTGGATGGTACGACCACTGCTTTCCGTCAGAAAGGTGTGTATTTTATCAGTTTAAAGTGTTTCTCCACCACTAACAATCTCAGGAAAAAATCCTAGCGACATGTAAAGAGGCTGAAATATCTTATGTACAAGATAAGACCAACTTCCAACCGGAAATAACCATACGCAACGCCATTCGACACATAATCAGCAATGGTGTTATAGGTAAATTTTATCAAGTAAAATGACTTGTATCGTTGATTTTACCTCGCGTAGACAAGGAAGCGTTTTCCCAAACGCTACCAGAGCACATACGGGAGGGGATAGAGAACATGCAAGCCCGTGCTGAATCGTTAGAGGGGGCCTCCTTCGACCTCTCAGCTGGATCAGAGCAACTAAGGGCTACAGTGCTTTCACTTGGCCGTCGCGTTGATGATATTGACGAAGAAGGTAAATGATAGCCCTTTGAATGATCACCTTATTCTAAAACACTCTACGTTAGTCAATGCTCATCTCAAAGCGATTCGAGTCTCTGGTCCTCCTGGTACATTTGTGATGTCGCACCCAACTGCAGCCAAAATTCAAAACGAGACAACCCGCGCGCGGATAATCCAGCGCATATTGCGCTACGTTTCCTTCCACCCGTGGGGCTCTCTGCGTGCGGATGGCAACCGTCGCGGCAGCAGCCTTAGTCGAATTGTCGCGAACGTCTGGGACCCGCAGCCGCAACGCCAGGCAAATTTCATCGCTGGAGGTGGGGTGATGTGGATCCCGGCGGTCTTCAAGCACAATAAGTTGCAGTTCATCGACTTTGGCAAGCAGGAAAATGTATCGGCCAGTGGGTCACTGGTGTGGGTGGCTACAAGGGCACCGCCGCTAGGGGCGAACAAGTTGAAAGCCATGAACATGGATAACCCTTTGAACATGGATGTGACTTCTGCGCTACTGGCTGCTGTGGCCCAGTACAAACACAATCCAAGTGCCCCAAAGACAGTCGAATTCCTTTACGACTGTCGCTTCGTCGTCACATTCGATATCAGCAAGATTCCGAACAGCATCCTCAGATACCTGGAGGAGCTGGACGGCCGGTTATTCATCATTACTCAGACCAGGTGGTATTGGCCTCGGGTGGTTCTGAAACCAAGTGAAGGAGGTCAGGTAGTTTTGGAATCGGAGATGCCAAGAGTCGAAATCGGAACCATACAACAATGGCGTTGGGAGGACCGCAGTGGGGTAGTCAAATCGAAATGGATAGAATCACGATGGATTCGGCCTCTCGACGCAATATAATCAACGTTCTCTAGCATTGTATAATACATCATTATCTCAAGAATACCGTAACTACAATCGTGCCTTCTGATCTCCCGAGGAGCGCAAGAACGTTTCGAAGACATCACGCCACACTTTGATATCGAAATATTCGTACCAGTTGTGACCGAACTCGAGGCTGGGCAGTTGGCCGGGCTCTGATCCAACTTGCACGGTCTGCGCCCAAGGCATCAGGCGATGAATTTCTTCGCCACAGTAGTACGGGACAACACGATCCGCCGTGCCATGAATGATCAAGATTCTTGTGTTTCGCAGCTTGCTATGTAGTCCGGAGAAATCGAATCGATTTGTCTGCGCATAGGTCATCAGTCGCCGGGGCGAAGTAATTGGCAATGACTCAAACGCACCGCTCGAGCTTGTTTAACTGTGAAACACGATGAATGGTTCATGGGCGCCTTCAATACTTGACCCACGAAGTGACGAGGTCAATGCTCACCTATCGTTTTGTACGGTCTACAAATTGACGGTCCCAAGGTTGGTATGATGATCGTCTCGGCATCAAAATTGCGGGGCGGAAAGCTTACCTCTTAATCAGCATCCGGCTTAGCCACCACTCCTGACGGGCCTGCGTGGATGCATCAGCAAGCCATTTTGGGTCGAACATCAGTTCCATCTGGGGTTTGATAAACTCTCTGAGCACCTCCGGCGTAAGTTCTCTGTCCGTGGGCAGCGGATTCAATCGAACACCGTAATTTTTATCCTTCAGCACAGAAGTCAACGTTGCCGTCAGGAAGACGTGCGTAATTTTGAAGGGTAGTGGCTTAGGATTGTTGACGATGTGGGGCAGGAAGAGTAACTGCAGCGTAATAACGCCTGAGTGCACAGTTAGTTGGCATCATGCGTTAAACCAATGAAACTGACCGCCCATAGAATAACCGCATATCGAAATGGAATCCCACTGCAAAGACTCCACAAGGAAGCACAAGTCGCGCGCCATTGATTCGATGGTGATATTGTCATCCTTGGCCTCGGTTGAGTAGGTGGAGTCCCCAATCCCCCGGTGATCAAATACGAGGACTGATAACCAGATATCAGTTTCATGGTGTAAAGGGCTATGCACATGAGATCAGACGCGCCTGGACGGGATTTAGCAAGCTCGTCAGATAGCCTTTCGAAGTCACCGCGCGTCGAAGATATCCCGCCTACCAAAACGATTGGTTGCCTAGAGCTAGAGCCAAGGTGCTGAGCGCCCAGAATCTGGTAGGCAAGCTTTGCGCCATCCTCAAGCAGGACAAAAGAATGACCGCTCATAGTCACTCTTCAAAATTCATATTCGGTTCAAGGAAGAAGTATGTTTCTGAAAGATCGGCTACACGATATAGCCGGTACCCGATGTCACTACTTCGATAACTTCACAAGTTACACTGCATTTAGCGAAACTCTAGTGAGTTCGGTAACAAAGCGTAAGTGATAGAATGAATGGCTAAGTGCGGGTCCAGTATGCGCCGGCCGGCCCTGCGATAACTGTATCTATGAGGGCAATCAACATGGGCGATGACCTGGACGAACGATTCTTACAAATGTAGGGCCAAGCTTGAAAGCCACACAAGAAGTCCGAGTCGCCGGCATCTTGCTCTTGGGATGGGATCTTGAATTTAGATCGATGATACATGGCGTATAGTGGATGATCAAACGTCTGAGGGCTCTTCTTCGTATTCATCTTCATCGTCGGCCATCTCGTCTTCGTCTGTGTCCTCCTCCTCATCTCCATCCATATCCTCCATGGAAGCATCAAGATCTTGACCGGAGTCGTTGTCGCCGTCGTCTTCGCCCACGGATGCAGCGCCTCCCCCCTCCTCGCTACTGGATTCATCGGACTCGTCGTCCGCCTATTGTAGTTGGTTAGCAGCGCGAATGGAGGTGGCAGCAACCAAGAGATATCACATCATTTCGCTCTTCTTGCTGCGTGACTGTTCGCCCAATGGGAATTAAGAAACCGAAACCACGGTTGCGAACAAGTGAATTCTGGGGTCATGTTTATTACGCACTGAAAGTCGTCGTCACAGAGTAGTTTGGACTGACCATATCTTCTAGCTCATTCTCCTCGTCACTGAGCTCATCCATTTCTTTCTCCAGGTTGCGTCGACGGCGAACATTATCTAAGTTTGTTGATTTTTGATAAGGTACAGGATGTGGCTGGGGCGGTGTAGGGAGAAGCAATGGAAATATAGGATCTCGGGGTAAAACAGTAGGTCTACCAACCGACATGACAAACGGCGTCGCGCTCAAAGGGCCACCGTTGCCAGTCGCGTTTGGGCGTCGTGTAATTATCGTGGGAACTATTACCATATTGAGTAAACGTAGTACAAACGGCATGCCATGCCGCCACGGGCGTCGACCCACTGATGATTGCCTCAATTGTTTCTTTGCCGACCACGCGCATACGGTGCAGCATTGCACAAACTGCTCACTTCTTGCTGCCGGATCCCTCAGGCCTACGCGCAGTCATCCTGGGAAGACTCGCCAGGTCTGAGTGACACTGTGAGAGTCTCATCATCATTTCGGGGAAGCGCTCACATCATCCGACTTTCTAAGACTACTATTCTTAGAGGCGGACGGCTCCAATGAGCAAGAAAGCCGTGACGGCCCAACAATTCACGCGAATTCCCATTGGTCAGATGCGCTAAAATTACTCAGAACCGTCAGACTGGGTATAACTGGCATCACTGCGTCGTTAGCATGGAACCGTTGATGGAATGCATGTCATAATAACCCACTTCTTGTCGCACGGTTGCGGTGCTGTTTCAGATAGAAATAAGTAGTGCCATAAATCTCGTTTGTATCCCCAGTTCTCCACTTCATCCACCCCCACCTTCCCAAAAGTTTTAACGACCATGCGTTTCGCCTCAGCCGCCATTGCCTTCTCGGCTACTGCTCTGGTAGCAGCTCAGAACGTCGTGAGTACTTCCTCTCCTTATGCGCCTCGACCCCATTTCTAATCGGTCTATAGGTAGTTCAAGTTGGTTCTGTCGCAACTGCCGATGGTGGCGTTTTCCAGTTCATTCCCAACGACATTACTGCCGCCAATGGCACAACCGTCACGTTCAGATTCACCGGAGCGTAAGTAAATACTTCTGAATCGTGCATGCAAGCGCATGCTGACACGGGTTTATGCGCGTCAGACCGGGAAACCACACTGTTACTCAGTCGAGCTTCGCCGACCCATGCAACCCTTTGGCTGGAGGCTTCGATTCAGGCTTCGTCTTCATCCCGCCGACCAACACCACTGAGACGCCAGAATGGACTTTGACCGTCACCGATGACTCGAGGCGTAAGGACTTTTTGTATCTGGATAGTCTACTGTGGTATTGACTGATATGGTCCGATAGCGATCTGGTTCTACTGCAAGCAGTTGATCCCTTCCCCTCATTGTAGCGCAGGCATGGTTGGCGCTATCAACGCCCCGTCCACAGGAAACACGCTAGCAAACTTTGTTTCGGCTGCCAGGGCATTCTCAGGCGCCTCTGGAGTACGTGTTTGTTCTCCCTCAGTATTCTAACGCCGGCTGAAATCGAACGACTTATAGCAAGGTCAAGGTGGTCTGTCCGGTGTAGGTGCCACTGCGTCGGCCGCCCCCAGCCCAATCGTAGGTGGTGCTTCATTGGTTGGAGCCCCCACATCTGGCGCGCCCGCACCTACTGCGTCTGGCTCACCCACGGGCTCGAGTACTAACACTTCGCCTTCCCCAACTGGAACTGGAAACAGTGCGAGTGCATTGGGAGCAAGCTCTTGGTTGCTTGGCCTTGGGGCCGTTATGGGCGTTATCGTGGCCTAAGAATGGACCGCTTCACTTTAAAAAGAACTCAATGCCTTCTCTTCCTCATGCTGGGTCTTAGTATAGCTCATTGTACACACGTCTCGGACACGCCAAAGGAAGCATTGTTTCGAAATACTTGTGAACCCTACTTTGAGTAGTGCACTGGGTGTTCTAGTAATCAAGGTGTGCCCTGAGTCGGGTTTCGCCTCCCCATAAAGCCCGCAAACGGGAACACCCTAGATCATACGTAGCAAACTAACGTGATGCCCAGCGTATCTGATCTATTTTCAACTGTAAACCTTGATAAGTACGTGAAGGTATGTTGAAAATTGCCTCAACTCCCACACATCATGAGTTGCCGTTTTCAATTTAGCGAGGGAATCCGAAGGCGCTGCTAACAATAAATTACGCATGTTTACAAGCGATATCCTTGGAGACGATAGCTGGATAATGTAGCTTAGTTGAGTATCCCGTGAACATCCGCCTGGGATTGTCCTCTATTATGTGTTCGAGTGTTTCGCGACTTAGAGGCCAGGGGTCTAACCCATAGCTTTATGTGACCGTTTTTAGTGGATGTGAGAAGTGCCTGTGGGACAAATGTGATGGCTGCAAGTAAATCACCCTCCAGATGTTTGACCTGGGGAATGGTGTGTGAACGACGATCAGATGCGGGGCATGATGATTGACGTACGAGGACGGGTTGTACAACAGCAATTTCATTTCGTGATGGTGCCATGTGGTATCTTTGAGGGGAGTTCTCATCAGCAGGAGAGCCGAGTGAAGGCAAATGTAGTGCCGAGCGGTCGCGTCGGAAGGCCAAGGATATTGTGGAAGACATTGAGACGCGCTGGTGATGCGCCTAAGTCGCGCAACAATTGCATATATCAGTTGGTTCAGAAAGGGGATTAGAATCATTGACGAACCTGAAACTTTGGTCGATGCAAAGCACCACTAGAAAAGTCCCACTAAAGAGGCATCTATCAGTATTATAACCTAGCTAAATGAAAAGAATGTCATGCCAGTATCAATTTGTTATCTTCACCTACGCTTCCGAATCGATATGTGCGTCCATCGCATCTCAGGTCGTCGAATGCCACGGCTGAAACGAAGGATGAATGGCCCTGGCATCGAGCAATAACTCTCTGTTCCCAAGGGGAGAAGATGGTGATCAGGTCATCTTGACCGCCTGTCTGCAGGATCAGATGAGTTTACAAACTGCGATAGATAGATCATGAAAAATACCAGAATAAACCGATTATCAGGAGACCATGCCACGCATGTCAGAGCGCCGAAGTAAGACGCGTAACAATCTAGCAGCCTAAAGATGCGCTCAATTGGCTGCTGTGTACTGACTTCTGACTTAGATAGAAACTCACTGCTCGCCAAGAGCATCTATCACTCGGAGGCACCCATCATCAGAGATGGCTGCCACATACTTGTTGTCGGAAGCAAAGACAAAGTCTAGGTACTGAGTTCAGCCATCAATTACCTGGAACGGAGAATGTGCCTACCGACAACACTTTTGTTGGACACGCGCCAATGGCTTACAGGATTCTTCACCGCCCTATCTTTGTCGTTCTTGCCTGAGCCGATTCCTGCCGTGGGATGCCAAGGGGGCATCGTGACGAATATCTCATTTAAAGGATTCCATGGCTTCGGTGCATCGCCGTCGGTGGATGGATGGACGTGATTTCTGGGCGTGATAGACCCGTCATCACGTTCCTTGTCGTAGATAATGATTGTTCCATCTGCGTGCGCAACTAGGAATAGAGTAGGGGAGTTAGGGACCCATCTCACGGCTGTGCACGGCGAACTTGTGATACAGCCCTACCGCGTCAGTTATTTACAGCTTCAATCATATCGTTGGAATATGCTCACCTGTTTGTTTAAGCGACAATAGCGTGATGATATGGGGTCTAAAACGCCGTACATCAGCGTCTGTGACGAGGGCTGAGTGGTGTACATACCAAACCAGACTAAATCCCCTGTGTTAAACCCAATAATCACATCCAACCTCTCCGACGAGGCGGTTGAGTTGTTCACGTCGTGGCACGTCGGGTAAGCCGAAAACGTTATTCGAGCCAAAGGATCCTGTTACCAGTCATTGGGGACGCCCCCGTCCTGAAGAAGGCACACACCTTGGCCTTTGAGCCAGCCTCTATCCAGACGAACCCCTTCACTATATTGTAGAAAATAAAGGTGCAATCCCCCTGCTTTGCTTGAAGAGTCCGCGATAAACCCTCTACACTCTGAATTCTTGTAATAAAGGTTGACGACGTTGTTCTGATGTTATGCTTCGGCCTTGTAATTCGTCCTCTTCTACCCGCAACTTGAGGCGAGAACAAGGTTGCTGCAGGTGGCTCAACGGGCGTAGTGGGACTTGCAGGGATATGTTCCTGCGCCGAACCGTTCGGCAGGTCATCCTCAGGCGTTTCGCTGCTGGACAGGCTAAGGCCATCGTCCTTTTCCTTCACAACCTTGAGGTTATTGCTATCCTTCTTCGCATCCCGGTTCCCTCCTAACAGCTGCGCCAATCCAGGGGGGCCTCCACCCTGCTTCGCGGCGGGGAAGCGTACAACAATGGTTGATAACCGCGTCGGATATGATGGGGGATTTGAGTTGGAATGCACGATTGATATTTTGTGCTCCTCGGTCACAGAGTATACGCCTTCTGGCGCCACGAAGGTCGAGTCATTCTCCATCGTTGTCGGCGACGCACTCGAAGGGTCGATACCAGTGATTGCCAACTCAGGACCGCTATACAGGGCGCCTATTTCCAAGAACACCGACAGATCATGAAGACCCGGTCCCATAATAAATTTCTGGAGACCCGGATCTTAGCCACTCCCACTCTTTCATGCTGACCGCCAACATCAAACGTTCTGCACGAACGGCCAGAAAGGCCATTTCTCATATTGTATGTGCGGTTTGCTCATTGACCACTGGTAGTAGCTTAGGAACTCGGCAGGTTCGTTGCAACTCGTCTGCTGTGGAACCACCGCCTGCTGGAGGGCATCTACCTTCCGTATCCAACTCGCAGTTATTACGGAGCACTAGAGATGCGGCTTTGCGCTCACCAGGAATTCGTTGGGCCGATGAAGACGACTCGGGTCCCGCAAATATCGTTGGAGGACGAGAGACGCGAAAGATGAACACATACCAGGCCGTGCGCGATGCTATGAGGTACAGTAATGCCCTTCGCGTGGCGTTCAGAGGATGTCCTGAGCAGCTATAGCATCGCACTTATGAAGGACGACACCGCCGTCGTATTCGGTGAAGATGTCGCATTCGGTGGTGTGTTCAGATGCACTATGGTACGTCGGTTCATAAATATAGAGTCATAAATAAAGCTCGTATTCCGCAGGGACTAGCGGAAGAATTTGGTAAATACATTCCCTTCTCGCGTAGATACATCCTTCATAATATTTCAGGCCGAGAACGCGTCTTCAACACGCCCTTGACCGAGCAAGGAATTGCCGGCTTCGGCATTGGCATGGCCTTGATGGGGTATGTTTCTCTACATTCAACTTACATTTGGTGCTAACGATAAGCTTAAAGCCATACCGCCATCGCAGAAATACAGTTTTCAGACTATATTTTCCCCGCGTTCGATCAAATAGTCAACGAAGCTGCCAAAGTTCGTTACCGCTCAGGGGGCTCCTACAACGTCGGAGGGCTTACCATCCGCACGCCTACCATGTCAGTAGTACGTATACCTGTTCAACTCGTTCCTTGCGTTGAGATGCTGACCCTCTTCAGGGGCATGGTGGACTTTACCATTCTCAATCTCCCGAAGCGTTCTTCATGGGTGCAGCGGGATTAAAGGTTTGCTGCCATACACCAGCGTGGTACGGACCGACAAGCTCATCATTATCTTAGGTTGTGATACCCAGATCTCCCATACAGGCCAAAGGCCTTCTACTTGGAGCCATCAGGGACCCAAATCCAGTAATATTCCTAGAACCCAAGATCTTATACCGTTCAGCTGGTGAGCTTGCGAGATATCCCGCCAACTAGCCACCCCTCTAACCACCCGCCTCAATAGTTGAGCAAGTACCAATAGATGACTTTTCTTTACCCCTTGGGTCCGCAGAGACACTGGCTCCTGGGAACGACTGCACACTCCTTACATGGGGTACCCCGGTCTACCACTGCGAAACAGCCTTGCACTTGCTTGCATCTCCCCCTCCATCCTTGGAGAAACACATCCCCACGTCTCTGCGCTCTGCCTCCATCGAATTGATTGACCTCCGTTCAATCCTCCCATGGGATGTGCAAACAGTAGAAGAAAGCGTGAAACGAACTGGAAGATTGGTGATCGTGCATGAAGCAGGTATGACGGCTGGTGCGGGCGCGGAGATTAGCGCGGAGATACAGAAAAGGTGTTTCCTGAAGCTGAATGCCCCAGTTTCGAGAGTTACGGGATGGGAGTGAGTCGAGGGATTGTCTTCTGCTGATCACAAGGCTAACGAGACCTTCCTAGCTTACCTGTCGGCCTCCAGTTTGAGAAGTTCATTATTCCAGACGCTTTACGCATCGTAGATGCTCTTGTCAAGACATTATCCTACTAGCAGGAATTTATCGTCAGGTACATTACATCCACATAGTGGTCCAATCAACGCAATCATACAAGTACATATATACGAGCGGGCGATACTAGCCCCACCAACAAACGGAGGTCGAATCATCGCTTGGACACCCTGACCTTCCACCGCTGCAGGTTACCGTTTCCTAATAACCCGGCCTCCCAAGCCAGCATGAAACGTTCTTCGAGATATGCGCGTATATTGTATCTTCGCACGTATGTCTTCCTGGTCTTGGAGTCCTCCGCTAACTGTTTCTCCTCGTGCACCAGAGACAACCTGGTTTCCAGAGATACGTCTTGAATGTAGTCGATGTGCAGGCCCGGAGCGTGGGTCGCCAGTAGTCCGGTTACCTTGGCTAGATTTAGAAGAAGAGGCGTTGAGGTATACGCTCGTGTAGGAGGATCGTCGTCGTGCGTATATGCACCGTGAGCTTGAGCTTGAGCTTTATACCGCGATCTTTCCTTGGAGAGAATGGGTCTTGCGAAGGTTTGTTGCCTCATAAAAAAGGATACCGCACATATGGTGTATTCGGGCCCGAGAAATGCCAGATCCGGGGCTATGGACGAGAAGTAGATTGAAGCTTGTGTTCCATGCTGGAGTGTATTGTCCATGAGTCGAAAGATCTTCGAAATTTCAGAGAAGGGAGCGATATCGAGGCTGACGGCGCATTCGGTGCGATTACCTCTGTCTAATCCCGCCAAAACTAGTCAAGCACTACCATACTTATACAAGGACAGTCGATCTCACGTTCAATGATGTCCTGGGGCTGGCAACGTCCATGTATGGGCGTTTGAGTGCTAGCTGACATGGGTATATGCTGCAATTCGCTTACCTTCAAACCACCGTATTGTGACTTAGCTAACCAGGTTACAAGACGTGGTAGACGTGTGCTCTCGACCTCCAGAAGAACATGCCAATCGTATACCTTAAGTGTATTCGAGAGGAAGTCGTCCATATCAGCAGGCGTCCTAAGTTCCATTCGTCCAGCGATTATATCTTGTACAAGCTGGAACAGCGGCAGTTTGATGGTCTTGAGCTCCCTGGTACTCGCAGGCTCTGCCTCCTGGAGTCGCCTTGGATCCTTCGATCGACACGGGGACTTCTCTGTCGTGACAGATATCAGAGACGCGCCGTAGGCTGAGGGCCAGGTCCCCGATGTGGGCACAACCACATTTTGAAGCGCATGGAGTGCGTCTCGTGCGTCCGTGCGTTCTTTTGCTGTCACCGCCTCGTCTTCGTCGTCCTTAAGGTTGAAGCTGAAGTTGAATCCCAACATGATGGCCACGAAGGCGATAGCCGTAAAGCAGTAATTCGGGTAGCGATAAATCCACGTCGAGGCGGTCATCAACAGTGAGCGAACGAGACTGCCCATGGCTTTCCATATCAGATCGTCGAGATCGAAGTTCATGCTGACAATGAGAATCTTGCGTAGACCTAGAAGTAATCAGTAAAGTGGGCGGCGCGCGTATTATATGTCTGTGGCAGCAAGTCATTCATGGCCGCCTGGCGAAATGGCATCGCGTCTGACTACGAATCAGGAGATTGCAGGTTCGACCCCTGCGGTGGTCATTTTGTCGCTAATACTTTTCTCCCGCATTTGTAACTTTTAATCAGCTTGATAAAGAGTCAGACCAGCCCTCACACTCTACCGTGGTCTGTGGAGGGACCTGAATATTGAATACTGGAGTTCATGGTATATATGCTATACAAAGTTGGGTGAGTGGGTTCCGGAGCTTCAGTATATTCCTCAGGGGGCAGGCCACTGGCGGTGTCGGCGGCTGGAAAATTATAAGATGCAAAAAGCGACACCAGCAGGATTTGAACCTGCGCTGGGAAACCCAAACAGATACTACTTGATTCGAATCTGTCGCCTTAACCACTCGGCCATAGTGCCTTGATGTTAGTGAGCAGTGGTTATCATCCCTGGCTTGCGGACAAGAGCAAGATTCGTGGAGTTCATTGAACATCAAATTTCTGAAGTCACCACAAACAAATGAGTGCACCGATATACTATTTGTACGGTATTCCTGTAACACAATTCATTAATGGGATTTGCAATGAGCTTCCAATACATTGAACATACCATTTTGTAACTATGATTCCGCACCATGAGCGTAGTCGCAGACGACGAAAGGCATGAACTCACCCTCTGAAATTCATCGTATGCTGTGCTTCGTATATTCTCGTGCGCATTCCGTACCACGCTCAACATCCATTCCGCAGCCTGCCTCTCATTGTATTGGAGGACAAACCTTTCCCGCAGCCGCTTGATGGTCCCTTCCCCCTTAAAGGAAGGAAGCCCAGTATCAAGCATCAGGCGAACTGTGCCGATTATTTGCTCAGCGTGCGGCCGTAGTGCAAGGAAGGCTTTGATTGTGAGCTGTTGGAAGAGCTGATACCCTTGTGAGTACCGCCCTCCCATAAGGATTACCATCTCATGGTTGAGCTTGAAAGAGTGTGGTTCAAATTTTACACCCTGTCACGACGGTAAACCAGATAAAACATGGAAAGTGAGAAAGCAACTTACTCCTGGACGTAGAATCCCAAAAGCACGCAATAAGAACTTTTAGCAGCACGATTAGATATAAGCACTCATCTATATCGAAAAGGAAGCCGAAGTCTGCGTCCAACCGCGTTAATAATGCAGTTGCTGGCTGTGTAGGGAATGTTAACTTACCGACGTGGACTATATGACCTTCTCCGTCAATCATGATGTTGCCGTTATGTCTATCCTTTATCTGAAGGATGTAGCAAGCAACGGAATACGCTGCCATCGACTGTATGAATTTAAGCCGCGCTTGTTGGAACGCTAAAGTATCCTGGCCGCCGTATTTGGCTATGAAGAAGTCAAGCAAGTCGTTGACCTTGGCGCGTCCCATCTCGTCGCGCGAAGTAGCGTTTGGAACGACGTCAATGACACCACACTATAATATGCAGGAATGGATGAACGAGTGCCCAGGGCTAACAACGTGAAGACATACACCAGGGGCAGTGGCAGTGACACGATATGGGAATAGATAAAGTGTCAGCCCTATGCTGGTATAGATGTTCTTGAACATCGCAATGACTTGCAACGCCAGCACATCTTGACGGCAGTCATCGCCAACCTTGAAGATAGCTTGCTGCCAAACCTCGCACGTCGTGCGTGTCTCAACACCACCGTCGCCGTCTAGCACTGAGTCTGGGTCTGAGTCAATTGTAATTCGTTCCTTCTGTACTTTGAAGGTGGCCATGAATGGAGCCTAGTTCGGCGAGTGTTAGTGAATTATAGCGTGAGTGTACGTGCAGCTTACCTTTGCATGACTCTGAAGGGGCCGGCCTGACTTCTTGTCGATGTCCACTACCTTGCCGTCTGGATTACTCGGCAAATAGACGCCGACTTCGACGTTGATCTTAGCCATCTCTTCGTCTATCTTTGCCTAGAATAATGCGATCGTGAGTAGGATAGATTGTTGGGGGAGTATATTTTTACCTTCTTCTCTGGCTTTGTCTTCTTGATGAAGGGCTTGAGTTTGCCTGAGATAGAAGTGACCTCATGGAAGAACGTGAACTCTTTGTCGTAGAATTCTCGAGCATCCCCAGAGAGTGACTTAACGACCAGTGCCGTCATCTTGTCCAAAGCTGGCTTCAGTGAATCTTCCTAAAAATCGGATGGGTAAAACGATGGACCACGAGTTCACAAGACTACGAACAATCTCTGCGGAATCGTCCTTATAGCAATTGGCGTTCATGTTCCATATGATTTGGTGGCAGAAGAGTTGTGAGATCTTGGCGGTCTCGAATATGAAGCGGGCTACGTAACCTATAGCTAGATGAGGATTAGGTTCATTAGCTGGGGAACCAGCGCACCAAGATCATCATAGCGTAAGGCTTGCACCACTTGAGGGACAAAGAAGAAAGTAAGGTCGACTGGATGCTGTTCTAACACGCGGTGTGCATATTGTAGGATACACGGTTCGTTGTTGTAACGCTTCTCGAACAAGGCGTTGGCAATGATTGGCGGGACTGGTGCCCACAGTAAGAGGTGCTGCAACGAAGCTGTAGATTATATACACGAAGATGAAAGTGTGAAGATACCTTGAAGTCTCTTTGGATCCCAACTTCCAAGCGCTCGCCGACAAGGAAGAGGAGTGCTTCGGGTGTATCGAGAACGTCCAACGGGCTGGATCGAATCATCTTCACGACTTCTTGACGAACAAGTGGAGATTTAAACCGGTCTGGTAAGTGGACCACAAGGGCCGGATCTATCTGCCACATTGTGCGAATCATATTGGGCCATTGCTAGACAAAGAGGGTCAATGTTGCTTCGAGTCGCAATTTAAGGTCTATACCTCCGCTAGACTACGTTCTGGAGTCGACATGGGATCTGTGCCACGCTTTGGATCATTGGCGGGGTTGATCCATACTGCGAGGCGAAATATCTCGTTTTCAACGAGCGTCCGTAACGGTATGCTTATGTCCTTCAAACGCGCCGCGAAGCCTATATTTGTGTGAGCATATTGCTCCCCTAGAAGCATCTGGGGAACCTACGGCGAGGACTTGGCATAGCCTGGGCTACGGACAGACTCGAGATTGAGGTGTTTCCGCGAACAGCGTCCGCATGAAGACATGACAAGAATTCTGTAAGAATCTTCATGTCAGAGTCCACTTGCACTCGATTAGCGCCATATGTCCACCTACAAAGAACTTAGTGAAGCGTGCGCGCAAACGTGATGGCCACGCACTGGGAACGGACAGCGAACCATGAGTATGCTGTACTGTACAGGCTCTCGCGAAGGACGCTCTCGCAGTACAGGTCCAAGTGGGAGTTCCTCAGCGTCTCAAAGCCAAAAAGCAGAAAAGAAAATCTAGGGTCCCTGGCTAGCGCATGTGTGCTGTTGAAGCATAGAGTTAGTCTATCCACGCACTGGTACTAGCTTGATGAGTTACCTCATATATTTGCATGACCGAGCAGACCGAAGAACCAGCGTCTGAAAGATATACATGACAGATGGTCTACGATACTTCGCAGCCTGCAATCGACTGAAGAGCATCTTCAAAACCATGTGATGAGGTGCTAGTAGGCGAATCGCATGGGCCATGCCACGGTCGATGACGTCCTTGTCGGTGGGGCTATAGTCTATAGAATGGTAGAAAGGGTCATCGTAACTAAAGGCTATGGGGTAAGTGCAGGATACTTGACGAGGTCGGACTTTGATACGAACTTTATGGACCGGGAAAAGATGCCCTTCTCAACCCGGATTGAGTTCGTCCATGCTGAAAGCAATTCCATCATGACGGTTACTTCTAACTCAGGTTTTTCGACAATCACCCAAGACCAGACTTCTATGCCGGATGTGATAGCGGATGGGGTAGAGATCTCGAACGGTAGCGCAACTAAGTAATGGAGGAGATCGTGTTCGCACTGTCACATTCCGTGTGTTTAGTAAACCTTGAAAAAGAGATAAATCGGGGACCCGAACCTTCTGTAGGGAGATCAAGGTCGCAGCACAACGGAACAGCAAGCGCTTGAGGTCTTGCACGGTCAGCGAGCTTTTCTTGCTACGTATCTCGCCCAGAGTGTTGGCCATCTTGGATTTCAGTGCCTGTATCTCGGACGATGGAGCGGACTGAGGAGGCAACTTCTCGAGCTTGTCGGTACCTGTGATACATGAGTTAAGTTAGAGACTTCCAGCAATATCTCGTTACCTTTTCGACTTGCTAATCGGATGCCGGCTGCTTCTCCTGCGAAATACCCCTTGCTAGCTATCTGACTTGCGAGGGCCTTCGAACGATCGGTCTTCAGCTTGACGTAGTTCGACAACGATGCTAAACACACGTGTCAGATGTATTTGATAAATCAAGACACAGAACATACCTAGTTGCCGTTGAATAGGTCCAATCGCCTTCCCAAACTTCTCGGCCATCGTAGCGCCAAGTTCGGCTGAATCAGTGCCAGAGGGTTGCCCAACTGCAAGATATTTCTACGACTGTGTGTCAGTCTCCCTGTGGACGAAATACTCCGGTATTCAGCGCACCTGAAGTGTGGATTGCAATTCAATAGGTGCTCGGGCTAAGGCGAAGTCGAACCAAGTAGTAGCATTGCGGTGCAAATGGGCTAGGATGTCGTTTCGCACTTGATAATCGTCGCTCAGCTGTAAAGTGATGTCGCTTCGATCTGAGCGGTATTCGAAGACCGGGTTGAACTATTAACGACATCAGAGACAGCCCACATATGTTGCGTAGGTCCAACCTCGTCCACAAATTCATTCTCGCACGCCCGACGTAACAAAGTCAAGACTTCAAGGATGGCAAAGACCAGAGGTGGATCACACATCAAGGAGGGGAACGCTGTCATAAGCCTGTTGAGGTATTTGGACGCGACGTCGCGGGCCTTCGCAATACGGTGGGTACTGAAAATCAGGAGTGTTTGGAGTTCGGCGGCGAGGCAAGGTGGAAGAACTTGTTCTGAGGCCAAGCGGCTCAGCTCCGAGATACTTTCACGGATCACCTTTTGTCAAAGTGAATATCATGCTTTAGGGATGACGTCAAGTTAAGTACCTTTTCAGCAATAGACTCCATACAGCCGCTCAGCCCAGCGTTACTATTGAGGCTGTCATTGACAAAGTAGGTAGCAAGGGATGAAGTCAGGCCAACGGAGGAACGCATGTATTGAATGTCATGCATGGCCAGCAGGAAGATAATTTGTCCAGAGGAAAGATAACGGACGTCACTTGATCGCAGAGATATGTGTTTCGTGAGTGAAGCTCGATGCTTAGACACGACCTCCAAGAATAAGATGAGCCAATATGGCATTGGGGGGCGGCAGGCAGAAACTACTCACTGTATTAACGTAGTCTTGCCGCAACACAGAATTATACTCCAGGTCGCTGGCAGCTGCATCGCTCGACTCTTCGAGCACAACGTTTGGTGTCTTGGCGGCAATTCGAGACAGCGTAGTCTTCTGCCAGTCCATGGCAGTGACATCGCGTTCTAGCCACGTCAAGTTGAACAGTACGCATAGGAACCACATATTGCGGAACAAAGAAACGAGGCTAGGTGAAGCGTCTATGTGCGGCTCGAAATCATCGTGGGCCAGAAGTGCATTAATGGGGAGGAGCAGGGACGCCAGTTGTTCAATCATGTCCTCTGTCTACACCACCAGAGACAGAATCAAGACAAAGGAAACTATAGTCGGGACGCGCGTACCTTAATATGTGGATTAGAGGTCACAAGGTTCTGAATTGCAACACCCTTGTCCGCAAACAATGTCAGTAGTTCGGTAAGGTACGTTTCGTAGAGTTTAGGTCGACGATATAACTCGTTTGCAAGGCGGGTTTGAGCGGCGAGGACCTATTCCCCCGCTTAAGTATAAGCTCAAGGTGATATGGTAAACGTATAGCTACCATATTGTTGGAGAATCTAGGATCATCCGGGTTGGCGGATCTATTGATTGAGGACAGGGCACGAATAATGTCAAGAAAGGAGCTTTCAGGGGCTGCGAGAGCTAGGTCGACTAAGTTGTATGCGATGGCGGCTTCAACTGTAGGCTCCGCGGAGCGAATACGTTGCAGCAACATAGATATGGTCAGGCGAGTGACCTGCACCATCTTTCAGTACGGCATCTTAGAGGATAGCTGACAGACGCACCTCCTCGATATCAAATTCAAGCGCAAGCCGAGTGACGACGGAGATGGTGCTTATCCCTACCAGTCGCTTCTCATCTTCCGTCAGGGTACTGAGGCCGACTTCAGCGGAATGTGCGTTAGACTCTTGCAGGGCTTGAAGAGATGGATTCAGTATATGCGATGAAGTCGAACTTCCCGCCAAGTCTTTGCTCGTGGCGGCAATATAGTTCAACAGTGAATACATCGTCGACATGATAATGTCATCGCCTGGCGCGAGCTGACCAGAAGGTGAGCTCATTTTGTACGATGTTGGCAAACAAATGCCAACCTTTATACAAAGCGCCATGCATTTGGCAGCCGCAGCTAACGGTGGAGGAGCACGCGTCTCGGAAGCGAACTTGAATTCGAAGATCGCCAGAGGTGAAGTCACAAATCTTCGCAATTGGCTTGCCATCCGAGGTGCTATTTCCGGGAAACTACACACATATATTGAGTAAAAAGTAGTGTAATTGATGGTATGACATACTTCTGAACTGCAACAGTAGTGGCCTTCAAGGCGGCCTCTTGGACGAGATTATCAGATATGGGAGACTCAGCACTCAATAGTAGGAGCAATCGGGAGAGTAGTTTGTCGTCGAACTCTTGAAGAGCTACGGAACAGATCGTCGCTAGTTTCTACATACCGTCAGCGTCCCCAGAAGAATGACAACAAAATGCGTGCGCTTACAATACTCTCCGACATGGTCTCCCAGGCGTACGTATCCATTGAAGGCTCCGCCTCCATCTCTTCAATCTGGACAAGTAAATCTGCGAAACACTGCATTGCATACGCGATGGTTGCTCTCAGGGTTTCAGTCGCATCCTCTTGTGTAACGTCAATCTGGAGAGCCGCGTCGTGCATTAGGGTAGACCAAGCCCTATTGGCGGCTGCAGCCTCTGACACCTTCTTGAGGTCAGTAGTGCGAGGAGGGGCGAGGGCCTGAGCTAAGATAGTCCATTGCATCTCGATGACACAACACACCACGAAGAATCCGCTTAGGGGACGTCCGTTAGATATATATCGAGAAATGAAAGTCTGGATGAATTGCAGCTCGTCGGAGTGGGCGTCCTCATCCCGCAGAATGCCTGTGGGTATATGGTTCAACTTGTCGACAATGGAGGGCCCGCGGAGCTCATTGAGACACTTGGTAGTTTGTTGCCATTGGGAAAGGGACCAAGGGAAAGGCGTGGAACTGATAGCACGGTATAGACCGTGTAAAGCAGGGGCGAGGTGAGTAAGGATGTCGACGGCTGAGGGAGTAGAGTATGAGATACCATAGCTCCAAGGAAGAGGATTGCATGACTTACGGCTAGAAGATTCGATACCACGAGCAATCCCGGCGAGGAAGTTACATATTGCGATGGTCACCTCTCCGCGATAGTCGGGGTACGAATTAGAGAGAGTCAGCAAGGCAGAAACTATGGCATAGACTAGTTGGTCTGGCAGCGCCCAGTCTATAAGCATGCGTGTTAGCAGTGTGCGGCCAACAATAGAGATGCGAATATACCATCCCAAGAGAGGCATTTGTCGAAGTCAATGAACGGGACGTCCCCTAGGATTTCAACGAGAGCTGGGATGAGGGTTCCAATATTCTCGCGTATGTAGTCATCGGGAAAGTTCGCCACAAGTTCTCCGAATGCGATATTGCAGTGAACCCGCGATGCCGGCTATCAACAATCGTAGTTCCTGAGCAAGTATTGCTGGTAACATCCAGCTTGAACTCACCATGTAAACACGCGTCGACTCCTGCTGTAACTTAGGGCCATCTTCAGCTCCTGCTTCTATATCCTGCCTGGTGGCCCGAGTCCGAACTTTGGACGCAATCAAGTGTTGCGCATGGTTGATGTCTTCATCGGACTTCTGGTCAATTGACGCGATGTCGGAAAGAATGCGTTGATGTATCTTAAGTTCCAAGCTGTAATTCTCGTTAGTAGCTGTCAATGGCCTGGACGAGCAGTTTACTCACAAATCCATCACTTTGACGTTTGCTGTACAGCCTGTACTCAATGACGCCAAGATCCAAGTAGCTTAGGCGCCCAACACGTCTTGGTTTCGGCCTCCCAAACATCGCGCCGCAATTTAGAACTCCGCGAAACTCATCCTCCTTCACAAATACCACTTGGTTTGCAGACAATGGTAGGTCACTCCACTTCGTCAGGCACCAAATATGATGGTAAATTAGGTTCGCTCGGCCGCAAAATCAACCTCGGCGGCGCCAAGGCGCCCTACCAATGCTCCAGCAAAGGGAAAAGATGCAGCCAAAGCGTGCCAACGAGGGGGGAAGGAAGCTGCTGATGGGGATGACCAGCAGAACAAGTACGTGCTGTCCTTCATATTGTTCACAATGGGGACGTAGTATACGCAAATAGTAGCCTGGACGGCCTTTTGGACGCATTGAGTAAGAGCCAGTTCCGCTGTCTCTTTGAACCCGTGATATCCATCCTGCATATAGAATCGAACGCGAAGAAAAACAACGGCAAATCAAGTGGATTCACCACAGAAAAGCAGGAAATCTTCACGCAATGTCGAGCCAATGCTACAGAAGTGTCTCGGAAGGGGATCAAGCACCTGTATGCATCTTCGTGTTTGGGTACGTGCACAGAGGAAATGATGCTAGACTAGGGATGCAGCGAAACAGCATTTGGAGGAGCTCCGAAATCAGGAAATTGGTCTCGATAAGAAGATCGAAGACATGAAGTTGATGTGGGAAGCGAATGGTGTGAGTGGGTTCGCCTTGTCTAACTGCGGTATTGATGACAGGACGCTGGATAGTCCAACCTGAAAGCGGTCCTGCAAGTACATCCAGCTCTAGTCGAAGATCTCTTTCCAAGAAGGAAAGCGGAAACAAGCGCCGCGGCGGACCGACGTAAGGAGCACTGTCTTGTTCTCAAGTGCAACCTAATATCATCGAACGAGTAGTAGACGAACATAAAGTTGAGCGTGAAGGATCGCTGAAGACGTTCTTGAAGCATGCGAACACACATCTTTCGAGAGGGAGGGAACATGAAAAGGTACTTCTTTCCTCCAACCACATTGTGTATCACTGACACGACCCAACGAATTTGTAGATAGCGACTGACGCTCGGGCACTAATTAAGAATTACAAGGCCTTGTTGACAGGTTGAAAGCGTTTCGAACGGCCAAAATGCGTTTGTATGGTTCAGAGCGGACTTGCTGTCGACTGGACGTGTAAAATAAAGATAAAGTGTATTCTATTAGATCTCTTAGATCTACTATGCCGAGTGTTCAGTTACAACATGCATAAGATATCGAGTCAGCTGAGCATATGTAGACTTACAAGTTCTGATTGTGATCTTGAGGAACGTGCTGATGGTTCGGGGTGCAGGTTGAGGTACTCGCTCATGAACACTCGTAATACTAGATTCCAGCGACGCATCGTTGGAAGGTCCAAAGCTGAGGCATCATCCTAGTCAAAAGTTAGCAACGGAGATGGCAGGGCGACTGGTAGTAGTACACTTACGGCAAGCGTATGCCATACCGAGGGGAACGGTTCAGATATTATATGCAGCACACTGACCCCTCTGTGGAGGAAAGGAACATGATCATCTCCCATATACCCAAAATTCGACTCGTGGCCGGTCCTTGCGCGGAAATAGCTCCTCCATTTGCCTGGTGCCATACCCTGCTCATTGCCGTATGCGAAGGCGCCACTTTCTCCAAGGCGACGTTCTGCACCTGCCATGGCATCGAAGAGCCAAGCGGTATCGATGAAATATGAACGGATGCGGGGAGACGGGGCACCAAGGAGGTCCAGTAAAATCAGGTGCTCGATGGTAGAAAGCTCGGTAACAGATGGGCCATACAACCGTCTCTTCTGTCCCGGAGCAATGTACGTGTTCTCCCACTTTGCTGCAAGATGCCTGTATTGTTCATTCGTTATTAGGCCTTCAGGGGAAATGCAAGGTTCTCACCGAGCGCCGTATATGGAATCTGTATTCGTCCATTCCTTAAATGCCTCTTCCCCATCGAAGAAGATCAACTGCAAAGTAGTGTCCGAGATATCGTCATCGTCTTCAAGCCCAGCGTCAAGGCGCTCTTTACGCTTATTGAGCAATGGATTCAGTGTTTCCGCAAGGTCGAGTATCATTGCGCATGGCGCAGCAGAGTCCGTGGCACCTAAGAACTGTTATCATTTAATGAGGCCACGTAAGACCCAGGTGGTATCACGTACGTCGTGAGAGGCGAAGTACTTGCTGTCGAAATGCGCAGAGAGGACGACACGTCGCGGAGCGGTTGGGTCCTTCGTTGCTATTATGTTAGTGAATTTCTTCTTCCCCAGTGGTGTGGTATCCGTGAAAGAATCCTCCTCGATGTGCCAATCCAAAGCCTTCATCTTGGACACGATATACTCTCTGACCAGAGTGTTATTCGCCGTGTCAGCTAAGTCCACTCATTAGACTTTGTATGCATGTTCCCCAACGACACGACACGCACCGACGCGAGGGATGAGGATTTTGGAGAGATGCGAGTTCGGGTCATTTGGATTGAGCTGCTTCAACGGGTCCGGGGACGAGACCAACGCCTGGATTTCCGCTGGCGTTAATTGTTTGAGAGACCGCCGCTCCAGGCGGGCTTGCAGAGTAGGCTGCGGTGCCAGAAGCAAGCAGAACAACCATAATGTCAGCGTGAGCGTGGTGAATGGCGGCGACCAGCGACCTCTTGTGCGGGTGCCTCGCATTGTCGAGGTGGACGATGATGCCAGCGAAAGGTACATTTATTTTAGCGCCCACGATCACTTCTATACGACGTGCCTGTCCTGACAACTTAGATGGCCATCTTCGGACTCTGGGTAATGCTCTCATTCTTCGTAGACGATGCTCGGTGATGAACTCGCGTGAGGTAGGTAATCAACAAGGCTGGTGGTCTCGTCTACCAGCGCAACTTCTCGGGTGAGCAACACACTGGTTCTACGCGTGTGCATCAAGCACTAACGTGATGTCTAGATGGATTAGCGCAGTTGACTTCAAATGAGAACCTCGTCTTGGCCGGGACGCTGCACGGTATTCATGCCATTACGCGAAACTTGTCGCCCACGGGCACCAGCTCTGGAGCACATGTTATTGAGGGCGAAAGCTTCAAAATGACCATTTTATTGACCCCCACTGGTCAGTGGGCTATCTCCCGTGCGACGGCATATACTGAGACGCTGCTAGCAACGAAGTTCGTTTTGCTCACATCCCTGACGGAGACGACGGCGGATTCTATGCTGCAGAAAGTCTACGAGGCATATTCGGACGCTGTCATGAAGAATCCCTTCCATACACCAGAGATGCCGATTCGAAGCGAAGGGTTTGATAGACGCATAACATCCCTCATCGGTTCATGATATTGTTGTGCGCTACGTTCACCCCAGTTTCCCTTCGTTTTACACTGATCCCAAATTTATATCGAGCTCGTATTTGTATGTATTCCCATAATTTTCTTATTCTTAAATACACGAAGCTGTTCCAACGCCAGTGCCTCGAACTCAGATCTGAAAGGAGGTTGATCACGCGCGAGCGGCGCATTCTCAGGAATTCTCATAATTTCCGCACGACTCTGTTCCTTCCTACCACCACCATCATGCAGGCTCAGTGCACCAACACCACCACACAGGCTATCACATCCGTCCAGAGCCTAGCTGCTGTCCAAACGCTCCTTCGCGCTGGATTGGGATGCATTGCCTACGTTCGGTAGGTTGTCTCCGTCAACGTATACGTTCCGTGCGCATATATCTATCACTATCCAGCAATTTGTTGCCAGCGGACAATTTCAGCCCGAGTCACTTCACGTCCGAGGATGACTCCGTATCTACCGAGCTATCAGAGTGCTCCACTCCGGGAAGTGGAAGAAGTTCAAGCATCCGGCAAAACATCAACGGATTCAAAATTATGGTGCGTGGGGATCATTTTACGACCTACCTGTCACGCTTAAATCTGTCCTAGACTATGAGCCGGGGATATACTGATGAAGCAGATAAGATACTCAACTACCTGGTGAGTCTCCTGGTCGGCGCGGCCGGCATCCTCATCCTTGTGACTGTCAGGAATATGGCATATTCGATGCCGTCGAGAAGCAGTACCTCCGCAGCTTCATCTTCGGAATTTACCTCGTAAGTAGCCTATCGATACCCCGAGGCGAGATGTTCATCTTCTGGTCTCAGGATAGCAACGATCCCAATAAGTGAAAAGCGCATATACGTAGCCATTTCCTATCTAACACCTTCCCATAGCATCGTGGAAGCCTACACGTTCAATTTTCAGGTGCGTGTTTAGTGTAACCATCATTTTCATGACTTACGAAGATGTATTAGTACCACAAGATACCTGGAACGAACATAGCCATCCCTGTGATGACCCTCGACGAGGGCGTCAAGAACATGTCACTGAATGGTCGCGACCCGGTAGTGGACGCAGTGAAAGGAGGCAAGCCACCCACTTTGCGTGACGTAAAGCGCAGTGTCAAAGTCAGCGGCCTTCCTCAAGTCCGCGACGTTGTACTAATGCCGGGACGAGCAGAGACTTTTGAAAGCGCTGATTCATTCCACAAACAATATGGAGGCGCTCCCTAGTGAGTTTGTTGACTTTGATCTGATACAACGTAGAGGACTAAGCATAGGCAGAACGACGCTTCGCAACGTTCAAAGTATTCTATACTGAGTCTACCCCTCCTGAATACGAACCGCCCAATTTCCGCCCTGGAGACCAGAAAAAGGATAAATGGTACTTCATGACCCATGACATGGATGAAATGCCTGAGAAGTGGAGTTTAGGATCCGTGGAAACGGGACATCATAGGTATATCACCTCATCAAGTTGGCATATGGCCTGGCTGCTGATGTCCGGCTGGTTTCATAGTGTGGATGTCAACGTAAGATCTGTCGTCGGCTACTTACCATCCTCCACGGAGAACGATGATTCTACGTTCACTGGAACCATCTCGGTCGATAAGAACGCTCACAAGCTCACACCTGTACAAGAAGCTAATGTTCGGGTCGTCGAAGCAGAAAATCAATTGAAAGATGCAGAACAACGAAACATCGCCTGGGCCGTGGATGGCGTGGTGGTAGGAGATGAGGATGCGGAAGGGGATGAAGATCCTGAATACGAGCTCGGCCCTGAAGGCCAATACGTTCGAACCGTACCGAAAGGGCCTCTCGTTCCCAACGAGAATGTCCCCGTTGGTATGAGAAGTATAGACGGTGAGATAATTCCGCTTGCGCGGCCCCATCATGCGGACGAAGGTTCGATGGATATCGACGAGGCACACTTCGGCGGTATTTCAGAGGAAGTACCGACTCATGTCGCGCAATTGGTCCGTACAAATCACAATCACTTCGTTAATTATATCAAGCTCATTGCCAGAAGCACCCTGAAAACCAGCTTACACCCGGCCAAGCCGACCCTCTAGAACAGACCCAGCCTCTTCAGGATCCTGCTCTTCTATTCACACCAAGTGCGAATCGTCAGACCTCGTCAACGTGTATTCCGTCACTATCCTCGTCACCAATGTCAGACCATCTGGATTACGAGACCACGCCTACTCCGTCTGGAAGGAAACTCCCCACCTCTTCTATTCGTGAAGACGCCGATCTGGGTGATGAAACCCAAGTCTTGGATGATGTTGCCTTTGGGATTGAGAAAGACGGCGATACTGAGATGCTAGGCAATATATTTCTCGGTAAAGGGACTTCATAACACTCAACTACGCCATATAGATATGGAAACTCAAGTGCTTGACCCCATCCAATCATATGAGGACGACCCCAAAACTGAAAATATCGATACTACGCCGAAGGGAAGCGCCACTAAACCTGATAGGGACAATGGTTTGCATTGCGAGTGCCAGATCGACGTGCGTACGTGAACAGGCGAAGACCACCATATGCTCAGCCTGTATACAGATCGAAAATACCGATCAATGCTACTGCGAGGGTGGTTGTGGTAACTGGTACCATTGCTGGTGCGTTTTTGTAATATTTGATTTTCACTTGATTGACTCTCCTCGAGGTGTATGGGGTACGTATACCTCTTCCTTACCAAGGATCTCATTATCTAGAACCCCAAGATCATAGTTATCACTCGGCTCAAGATCAGAGAATGCCCAAGAAATTCGTATGCTTCGATTGCCGCCTTCGTGGCGATCCGAACTGGGAGCTAATTCAAGTCGACCTATATCCACGGATGATATCTAATTTCCGAGAATTAGCGATATTCAGGTGATGGTGTTCTATCCCTAGATCTCACTTTTCACTAATCGGGAAGAATTTATCAGACGAGCGATTAAATTCGCTGAAACGATAAACCCGGAAACAGAAAGTGATTTCATCAAGGCAATGCGTAAGTCGTACAGAAATAGTACACTACTCTCGTACTGAGTAACTCCAAAGAATGCGGCACTATGGAAGGCCACCGACTATTCAAGCGACTCAAAGATGAAGGTCGTTCATGTCATTCACATGTGCAAGGTTGCGACTAACGTGATCCGCAGATATCATGACGCAGAAGATTACTACCGTGGATGAATTGGGCCTCGTAGAGACAACCACCCGGAGTTTGCGAAGCGGTAAGGGCAAAGGGGGAGGCAAACAGAACAAGCGAAAGCCCATTCAGAAGCCACGATTCGCCTTCAATTGCGCTTTCCTAACGACAAAAGAATATGCTAACTACTTCAGCCCGGATTCTAAGGTTGAGCGGGAACTATTGAATATTCCGCAATTGGTTTGATGATGGATACCTAATCTTGGAACTACTGCTGAGCCTCCTTTTCTTAGGTACAGGACGGACGGGTTTTGGCGAGAGCTAGGCTCAACACTCCCTTTGGAACGAATGAGACTCTGGACACTGGATCCCAAACGCAAGAAGCACCTCCTCTGACAATTAACACTGGCGCTGGCGACCTAAAACGAAGCCATGCTGGACAGCAAAACGGACGACCTTCCAAGAAAGTCAAGATCTCTCTAGCTACTGGCGTGGACCTCGCGGAATAAGAACGGACTCGGAACTTTTCTCCCAAGGCATCGTGGATTACGCCCTTACGTCCTTTGTACCACTTGTGAACTGCACAATGAATTGAATGATACTGTATGAAGGAGATCTGCAGCCAGCACGCGCACGGTGGTTATATGTTCAGCCTTGACTCCCATGGGTGCTTCTCCCGCGAAGGTTGGCTTTAGGGTGGGACAAAAACGTCCACATACCAGAGGTTCGCAGCGCCTGCCCTAAAGTTGTCCATAAAAGTGCGACGGCGGCTATGTGTAGCGCCCATCCCCTCATGGCTTTTTACCATCGTCGAAGACACTCTGAGAGTCGGCGGACGTAGCTGGGAGGACCTCGCAGGAGATGAAGTAATGGTGCAAGGCATAGACTACACCTCCGTATCTCCCTTTCGTCGATATCCACGATGCTGGGGCTCGTTAGAGTGGTGCACATTTTCCCAGTACCTAGACACTTGTTTCTATAGCCATATAATAGAACAACCCTCTTTCTGCCTCTACCCACATGGTCTTTTAAAGGCTTCCCCATTGATCTCGAGGGACCCGTCAAAGTCGTGAACATTTGCCACTGAACCTCCACTTTCCAACTCCGGGGGTTTCCCAGTGCATTTGCGTATTTACTTCCGCTCCTCCAAGATCGCTGTGCTCGCTGGTCAAGACGAAGCAAGCATGCCGTATAAGTTGTCTGCAACGCTCGCGGCGCACTCCGCTGATGTGCGTATCTGCTATTGCTATGTTGCTGACGAGGCGACATTCATCTGCGCCATCTCTAGGTTCGTGCGGTTGCTTCACCATCGAACGATCTTGTGCTGTCGGCCTCACGAGATTCGACAGCGATCTCCTGGCAAAGATCCACGGACGAACCTATCTTTGTACCGGCCAATATCCTTCGAGCGGGCTCACGCTACGTCAATTCAATCGCGTATATACCTCCAACACCGGATGTGCCAAAGGGTGGGATCTGTAGACGCCTGCGGTACGATATTGGATGGAACTGACACCGGGATCAACAGGTTACGTTGTGACGGGTGGACAGGACACAGTCGTAAACGTCTTTCGGCTAGACAACCCAGGAGACGATCCGGACTTCTCGTTGCTTGGACATACGGAGAATGTGTGTGCGCTGGACACGACTGCTAGCGGGGTCATAATCTCTGGGTCATGGGACAGGTGAGTGCTTGATGATTCCGGGGACTTGATATCAGCGTGTTGATGACCACAGGACTGCCAAGGTTTGGTCTAATTTCGCTCTCACCTACGATTTGAAAGGCCACCAGCAATCGGTGTGGGCCGTACTTGCAATCGACGAGCAACAATTCTTGACAGGTCAGTTGGTGCTGGATCTGGTGCTGGGTCCTCTAGTGCCCAATCTAACGCAACATGCAGGCTCTGCCGATAAAACCATCAAGATATGGAAAGAGCATAAATGCATACAGACATATCAAGGCCACCGAGATGCAGTACGAGGGCTGGTCCTCATACCAGACATCGGCTTCGCTTCCTGCTCAAACGACAGGTAATTCTGCACGCTTCCCTTTCAGGTAGCTCTAACCGCATCATTTACAGTGAAATACGTGTATGGACCCTCGGGGGCGATGTAGTATACACTCTGTCTGGGCATACATCCTTTGTATATAGCCTTTCCGTCCTGCCCAACGGTGACATCGTCTCCGGTGGAGAGGATCGATCGGTTAGGGTTTGGAGGGGTGCGTCTGTTACGCTTCCCTCTTTAGCCTCCGCCACCGTTTGCTCATCTGTATGCGCATAGATGGTGAGTGCTCGCAGACCATCGTCCACCCGGCTATATCCGTCTGGGCCGTCTCCTCGATGCCAAACGGTGATATCGTCAGTGGCTGCAGCGACGGCGTGGTGCGCATATTTAGTGCCTCGGAGGAACGATGGGCGTCTGCGGAAGATCTGAGCGAGTACGAGCAGAGGGTTGCTAGTACGGCTTTGCCCGTTCAACAGGTCGGAGATGTGAAGAAGAGCGATCTCCCTGGGTTGGAAGCTCTTGACGTACCTGGTATGTCATCCTTTCAGACAAGTATGTCTTAGCTCTAGTTTATTCTGATCGCCGCGAAGGCAAGAAGTCTGGAGAAGTCAAGATGGTGAAGAACGGAGCGTTGGTGGAAGCACATCAGGTATGTCTTTGGTCGATACTTACCAAATAACTTAATTCTTACTCTGACCGTAGTGGGATAGCGCTTCAAATGCGTGGCAGAAGATCGGAGATGTCGTGGATGCCGTAGGACAAGGTCGCAAGCAGCTCTACCAAGGCAAGGAGTATGACTACGTCTTCGATGTCGACATTCAAGACGGCGTCCCACCCCTCAAGCTACCGTATAACGTAACTGGTAGGCATCTTTCCAAACTTTCACCTACTGAGCCCAACCTTAACTCTACCAGAAAACCCGTACTCCAGCGCACAGCGTTTCCTCGCCGCCAATGAGCTCCCTCTGACCTACCTCGATGAGGTCGTGCGGTTCATCGAGCGGAATACAGCGGGAGTGAACATTGGGACAAGCGGTTCAGAGTATGTGGACCCGTATACAGGTGGGGGCTTCGGCGAACTTTGCTAGGTATGGGTAAAACTAAACTTTGTGTTCTAGGTGCCTCAAGGTACCAGAGTTCGGTCCCTTCTGCGCCACAGGCCGATACATCTATGTACGTCGATCCATATACCGGGGCCTCAAGGTATACTGGCACCCCGGCGTCTGCCCCTTCATCCACACCTGCCACCAACTACATGGACCCGTTCACTGGAGCCTCAAGGTATAGCGGCGCGCCTGCGCCTGCCCAAGTTGCTCCCGTAGCACCTGCAATTCTGCCCGTAGTAAGCGTGATATGTTCCAATAGGATTTACTTCTTGCTCAATCCTTCGCGCAGCCGAAAGCCATTACATTCAAGCAAGCGAATGTGGCAGCTATGCAAAATAAAGTACAGCAATTTGACGACGATTTAAAAAATGAAATAGTACGTGCGTGGTTCACCCAGACGGATGGCTACTGACTGCACTCTGTCACCGCTGATAGTCTACTTCTTCGTTGGCCATGTATCCAGAGGAGGCCACTGCGTTAGAAGAAATCTTCTCTCATCTCACACCCTTGCTCTCGACGCCTCCTAGGCGTCCAGCCGCCCCTTTGTCGGAGAGGCATGTGGACGCAATCATACAGATCTTAGGGCGGTGGCCCATTTCCCAGAGATTCCCTGGTTCGTCCTTTTTTAAGGTGGTTCCTGCGCATCTAATAGATTATCGCGTCCTTCCTACCTCCAGTTATCGATCTCAGCCGCCTTCTCACCGGCTTTTGTCCCAGCGTGTTCTCGGCCCCTGGACTGCGAGAACGATTCTTAGAGGCGCTTTTCGAAGCATCGGATTGGTCCTCCTCATGGTCCACACCACTGCCCAAACCCAGGGAGACTAACATCCTTCTGCTATTGAGGACCCTAGCCAATTCATTTCAAGAAGGAACACGCCTTGATGAGGGAACATGGCCTACGAAGGTATGGTCACATTGGTCTATTTCTACACACACTAACCTATTTCCTCTCGCGTGCGGCTCGCAGGTCTTTGAAGGATTGTCTCAGGCACCCTACACTACCCTAAACAAGACTCATAGAGTGGTATTGGCGACTATCCTATTCAAGTGATTAGGACCCCTCTTTCCCAATGGGTGTGAATTCTCACCACCTTTGCAGCGTCTCGTGCCTTGCCCTCTCTGCGCCTTCCGATGCATCTATTCGCTCCAAACATATCTCGTTGATTCTTCGGGTATTCCCTGCTCTATTCACCGTCCTGTCTTCACGCTAATCATCCGCTGTTTGTTCCAAGATACTGGAGACCGAACGGTCAGATTCTGAAGCTGTGTATCGTGCCCTGGTCGCTCTAGGAAACATGGTACGTGCAGCGACCTCATGGGTCGATCATCCGTCATTGGGCATGTTTGCTATTTTCAGGCTCACGCATGCAAGACGCATGGGGCCCCGTTCGCCGCGGCCCAGGCTGGGGAAATTAAGCAGTGCTTACAAGCTTTACCTGGTTCTTTCCCCGAGGACCGAATTCGTAACATAACGCGGGAAATAGGTTCTTTGCTGTGAATTATACGGTGTCTGCCACATAGATGAGGGTTCGGGCGTGGGTTAATGGTGATGATATAGATACACGGATGCATACGCCTTATCGATCATGAGAATGTAAGGGTGATGGTTTGTTTAGTGGTTATCGGATATTAGACTTTCCCCGCGCGCCTTAGCAAGTTGGGGTCCTTGTGTGATGCGTGACATTATTTCGCGGCGCCCTTCCATTTTGATGGTGGCAGTGGAAAAATGCAGCAGCTTGAGCGCTCGCACCAATATACCGATAAACATTGATCCTCGTGTACTTATGGCCGCTGTTGATGATCTACAAGCAGCGCACAAGGGTCAGTCACTGAGAACGGGGACGCCGCCAGCGTCGAAGACTTACGTCCTATTATTAGACTGACAAGGCCAGCGAGTGGCAGACCCGAGTCTGGGGTATCCTCAGTATTTGCGGGAACCTGCACCGCGATCGTCACGGTGGTGGGATACTCCTGGACAAGGGTCCATGAGGTGTACGATCTGGAGGTTCAACTCATGGGTGAGGAGGATATCTGCCTGCCGGTGGGTCATCTTGAGATAGAGACAGTACCATTAAATAGACATAAATGAAAGTCTATGTCTGCGAATTTCGGGAACGAGAGGAAGCTGTAGAAAGGAGCAAGCGCCACTGCGAAGTCCGGTCGCAAGCGATCTTACCGTTACGAACGGGGCAACAGTGAACAGTGATTTAGCAAAAAACGTACCGACACTGATGTCCAACAACGGTAATATAGTTTCATGGGCACGGGGGTGGGGACCCTATATATAACAATCAATATTCTACACCGTGGCTCACTCACCAGCAACATCCTCTCTAGCGCACCACGCTGCGTCCGAAGAGATGAAAGATATATTGGTATCACGATTACAGTCAAAGGAGTATCGGGTGTGGTACAATAAATACGCACACGGGTAACATGGTTCACGAAGCGGGAATGGTCTTATTGAACCAATTGACAATCTGATCTTGGGATTTCTCGAATGCTTCCTTAATTTCGGGAACGTCAAGGTTAGGGCGAGCACCGAAGCCATGGACAGTGCCTGCTAACATGAGCAACTAATGGGCGGCAGATCGAAGTTAACAGACTTGCCTGGGTACAATGTAAACTCGTAGTCAACCCAGTTGTTTTCACCTTCTCTTCCAGCGAAAACAGCCTCAGCTTCTTCACGCAGTTTGTCACTGAAGCTAAAGTCCTCTGTGGGAGATTAAGCGAACGGGAGGTAATCTACAGTGGCAAAGGCTGACCTTCTGCGCACACCCAGGCAGCCGGGATCTGCAAGTGCAAGCAAGCGATGTTAGTGGATGCCGATATGTGAATCAAGCGACGCACCTTGATAGCTCGAATCTGCTCTAAGCTGACTGGGCCAGGGTGCACCACCACGATGCTATCCAAAAGGTCTGTAGCACCGAAGCGAACGGCAACAATGCCCCCGAAGCAGTACCTATAATGCACGATCAGGGGCCTATGTCAGTGCACAGAAGCGATGTCGCCAACTACCCACCCCACAGCGCCAAGCTTCTCGTACTTCTTATCTGCTTGTACCGCTTGGATGAACTAGGTTGTAAAGGTGACTAAGCCGCAGATCTGACAGGCCAAGATTAATGGAGGAACGCACAGACTTCACCCGTTGATCAACGACTGACGCCCGACTTTGGATAAAGGCAGGGATGCTTGGCAGCATGGAGAAGAAGAAGCGGACCCAGCGAAAGAAGCCTATCTTGACGCCGGGGCGATTAGGCATGTCGAGCTGGTTTACACCTAGGATTGGCTTGCCTGGCGACCAGTGGAAGGACATCGTGACATTGAGTGGTCAGCATTGGGCAATTGGTAGGTACTTACCAGCAAAGAGATCAGGCACCCATACGTCGCACTCCAGACGTTTCGCCAATGCATCTGCGATGAGTTTGCTATTCTTGAGGGGTAGCCCAAATACATCGGTGAGTAGCAGAACGGCCCTTTTAGCATGGGGAGAAGGCCCTGGCGCGTAGTATGCGCCCGAAGTACTGATTGTCCCTGTCGGTTCACCTGGAAGTACGTCTCCGTTCTTGCAGTCGGGGCAACTCATTTTGAAGGGTCTGGGCGATATCAAAGTTCAACAGCAAGTGGTTGCTTTTAGACACCTTATAAGGGCACCTCTCCTTCCCACTGAATAGTGGCACACGTCATGGTCATTTGCCAATCGTCCAAGAAAACCAATCGGGTTCGCCAATCGTGTCCGACCGGCAAACTACCGTCGGATAACGCACTTATATTTAACCAAACCATGATAACTGTGACTGTACTCGTGAACGCCCGTCGGCCATTGCAACCTGGATCACCAAACATAATTTCTCCAAAAACGTGGACTATCGATTTTCTGAGAAATAAATTCCGGGAAACATACTATCTGTCGGGACAATAATAATAGCGTGGGCCGTGTATACAAGCCAGATGTGCCTCCAGTATAGGTTTTAGGTAGATGAAACGCGGACACGGAAGATCGCAGCCCACGCCGGGAGTGATATGTGTGGCTGGGTAACGAGCGGAGGTATAGTGTTGAAGAAACGCAGGGAAACGGGTGAGGTAGCGCAGAGTTGAGAAAGAACTTGGTAAGGGTCACGGAAGGCATGGGTTTTGCAATTGCAATGGTCGCGCGAGGTGTGGATGTTTTATGATACCCAGACTGTGGTCCAGCAATTAGTATAGCGCGGAGGACCTACAGGAATGTACATACAAGCAAGGGCGATGACGATGTACAGTCCGACGAGCCTGTGAACAGACCAATGAGAAGGGGTCGCATCAAAATTACACGTGGATGGACATACATGAGACCCTCCATGTAATTCGATTTTCCATCCCTATAAAAATGAGGAAACTGTATACGGAAAGAGCGTCGGAAACTTACTGCAGTAACAGGTTGACGAGAAGAACCGAAGCGAAAAGCGTAATCGTCTGGTGAACTGTCAGAAACACGAGGCAAAATCCTGTTCGCGTTATCGTACCTCGAAATTGGCGAAGAATAGGCTGAGGTCGTGTCCAGTGCTAGAACGGAGTCAGTTGGATACGTCTCACCGTCCAAAGCGGTAGCTTACATCCATCCGACAATAACCAAAAGGGGGACAACGAAGACGGCGATTTGCTAGCGATACAACCACAATGAGCAAACGCTCGAGATAATTCCTTCCGATGCTTACGATTGAGCTACCAACGGCGATGGTAATGGTGATTTCCATTTTGCCTTTATTGGCCATCCAAACGGCGGTGACATGCTCTGCTGCGTTGCCCTGCATTTTGTTCACATAGCGTCAAGATGAAGAAGGCAGAAGGCAGCTCACAACAAGGGGCAACAAAATGACACCAATGAAGATCTTTGGGATGTGATACCTTTCTGCAGTCTCCTCAATTGATGCAACCACTAAGGAGAGGGGTTAGGACGGATCAATTCGCAGAGGAAGACGACCGACAGTAGTCAGCGCAGAAGGCTGTAACAACAGTAACGCCCAACAATCTATAAAACGATCAGTTTAGTCCAGTGGAAAGTGTTACATCACTCACGCTATACCAGCTGCGATCGTGCTCATGTGTGGCTCCTCCACCTCCTCTTCAATAACGTCACCATTGGAGTCGCATTGAGGCACCGCGGTAAATAGGTCGGAATGTGATTTGAGCTGGACTCAAAGCCGTTTGAGGTATGAATTCTACAAAAATTTGGTTGCTTACCTGGAAATACAGATACGCGATGTATATGCCGAGGAGGATGATAGATGTACCACGAGAGATAACCAGGAGCTCGTGCATGTCATTATCGGCACCGTTTTCTGTCCATCTGATAAGCCGCCTGGTTGCAACTCATTTGGATGAATCACGTACCTCTAGTACTATGGAAAGCAGCAGGAATGACCAAAGCTAAAGGCGGGGCTTAGCTGGCAGCCAAGGGTGACGGTGAATACAACGAACTAATGCAAGCCAAGGTCATCAACTTGAATCAATCGGACTTCAATCAACACGTGTACTATCATTGGCATCGAAAATGCATGAAGCTCACCGAAGCCGAACTAGTGAGACAGTGTCAGAAGTGGACGACACAGTTATACGAGAACATACGTTTGAGCGGCGGTAGCCTGGAAAGAGCTCTCAGAGAAATTGAGTCCCGCTGTACAATGTTAGCCTAGTTTCGTTGGTAGAGGGACCCAACCTACCAGCCAAAAAGGAGCAGCCCAGAACAAGCAAGATATTGGAGAGGATGGAACCAAGCATCTGGGCTCGCCATTGTTAAACGCGTGCGTATGGATAATCCAACGCAACCTACGGATGTCTGGACGATTCGGAGTTCATTCTGGAGTAGGGCGGCGACGCCGACGATAATCTCAACAGCATTGCCGAAAGATGCGTTCAGGAGACCGGCCAGTGTCTGACCCAGCTTCGCAGACACCTGTTCAGTCGCATCGCCTAATAACTATAGATGCAACGGTTGATTAATTTCTATTCCGACCAGGAAAGGATACATGACCGATACCTTGGCCAGGGGAATAATAGCGATGAAGCTGAATAGAAACCGGAGACCAGCGTCCCAGCCGAGATGGTGGGATATTATGCTAAGGGGCACAAATACAAGGAGTACATTGAACCAGCTGCCAAACAGGAACCATATAAATGAATGAGTCCAGCTAGGTTCGCCTTCGGCTTTGATGAGCGTAGACAAGCGCTGAGATACTGATCTCGCGGAGGCATCGCCATTGTGGCCGTTCTCGCCACCGCCATTGGGGAGGAGAGGGGTTCTGTCGGAAGGGGACATGATGGTTGATGAGGTGAAAGGAAAGGCGGAGTGATTAGCTTAGAAGTGGTAAATATGCAAAAAGAACAATTTTTATTCCAAAGCTGTTGAGCTTGCTTTAAGGGTAAGACTGACATCAGGCCTGCCGCCTGGGGGCAGTGTTTTGCCACGTGATCGTCTATTTAGGGGCTTTAGGTTTCGTTTACATCCGCGTTGTCTTGCACTACTTCCACGGATTGCGCGAGAAGGTGAGAAATATCGCCGTATTTCACCAGAATTGGCTCGCAAGCGTCGGGAAAGTCGATGGTGGTCACTGCCGTGTTCAGCAGCCTCCACACACCAACTCCGCCGCCACGCTGCACCTCGCCGCTCCGGAGCAGGTTCTGAACCAGGGTTCCAATGAGGCCGCCGTGCGAGACAACCAGGATGTTGTACGGAGCAGATCGGGGAGGCAGGGCCCCAATGCCCCCAACAATCTCCCTCTTCCACCAAGCCATCATCCGACCTACAAATTCCTGGCTTGGCTCAATCGAATGGTTGTACTCTGCAGATGGCAACTGCGCCCGCTCTGCAATGCTGAGGCCTTGCGCGAGCCCCATGTACTGTCGTAAAAAAATCATCAGGCCCCACGTCTCGCACCGGTGCCCGGTCCCGGTCACGTACTACGGGGATTACTCACCTTTTCCCTCAGCTCTACAGCTTTATTCAATACGACATTGGGGTGATGCCTCAGAATACACTCTGCCGTCTATCGTCGACATCAGTGCCGTGAGTCAGATACAATCTATCGCCTCTCACATCTACCGCCCGCTTCAGATCACTGGTATGCGCGAAATCGAAGGGGATCTGTTGGAGGGCACGTGCCACCAGATCAGCTTGCCGCCGCCCAGAGTCGTTCAGTTCGGTGTCGAGCTGGCCTTGGATGATGCCGGAGTGGTTCTCCTGGGTCTCACCATGGCGCACGATGTAGATGCGAGCAGTAACCATCTTATACACGACGCAGGCGCTACGCCCTACAGCTTACCACTGGGATCAGGTCCGTTTTTGGTAATTGATCGCGCGGGCGCTTCTCTGGAAGTCACTGTCACGTCAACCTCTATCAGCCAATGCATCATGTCGTGTTTGGCGTCACAGGCCTCACCACAGACTGGCGGTCGAGAGAAATTGTATATGGTCGGACACCGGGACAAACGAACCCAGGGGACGGCCGCGTGACATTGAAAATTACCAGAATGGAAACTCATCAATCACACGATGTTTCACTCTGTAGGAATGGTGAAATGCCCAAAACCCACCTGCTTAAAAAGTCGAAGAGATCACTCCTTCCGTGTCCACAAAGAAGTCTGAAGATATTCAAGAGTATACTAAAAATGCATGGTCAAAATCTGGCATTATTGACCAGAGGATCATCAATGTTTGAGACACGAAAATTCCTTATCTTATTGCGTGTGTCAAGGACCAGTAATGTATGAAATTAATTAATAGATTTATGAACGTGAATTACTTCTAAATTGGCGTATACTATGCTTCATCAATGCTTCGTACCCCATCACTACTTCGTACCCCTTGAATTACTCACCCATTGTCTCCTACCCTGCTAAGATATTCTCGGAATATGATGTAGCAATGCCTACGCACGCATTCGTACCACTTTGAAGCAATACACGACCATATTTCAAACGGTAGAATCTTGGCTGGTGTCACGCTCTGCCGCAGAAGCCGCTGCGGACAATGAATCTGGGATTGATTTATCCTACGTGAGTTCCAATACCTTTTCCGCTCGTCCCTGTGATCGCCAAGTCGGAGTGCAACACTGTGACGTGACGTTTGTGACGCTACGAAGTAGTGATGGGGTACGAAGCATTGATGAAGCATAGTATACTGAACGGCAACTACTCAGTATTGGTAGGGGTTAACGTTGACCCCAACACTCAGAAAGAGTCAAGAAACAAGACTGTCGCCTTGCAATTCTTCGAACTTCCGGCGAGCCATGCGAATGTTGAGCTTAAGCGCTGCAGTTTCTACACAAAGCACCGATGAGTTAGCTGCCACGTCCAGCACCAGGAGGTCAAGCACACCTATCGTCGGATTATGTACGATGACCAAAACGTATGCATTCTTCGTCATTTCGTCCAGGACGGCAGTAAAATCTGGCAATTCCATTTCCAGCGAGTGGAACTCTTCTCGTACACGGGAACATGAGTGTTTGAATGCTTTGACTAGTTCAGAGGTGCGTTCGTATCGTGTGGCATTGAGCTCGTGAGGGTCGGAGTCGGTAGATGCGCTGGGACCAGTGGAAGTTGCGATGACAAGAAAGGTGGTTCGTTCGAAGAGGATGACCTCCGTTGCTCCGCAAGCACGTGAAAAGATATTTAGATGCTTAGAGAGTAAAGCTGCGTTGGGTATGAGGGTGTGGACGATGCTCGACCAAGCCTACCGCGAAGGGTTAGTAGTATGAAGTTAGATTGGAGACGTAATGAGCATGCCTTATATAAACTTTCGTCATAGATACTTGTTCCGAAGATGGTGACAGTAGCCTCAGCACTTGCCGCGGTCAGCTCCTTCTGCTTCTTCGTAAGCACAGCATTCCTGTCTCGGACCAAGTCCATTTTGTGGACCAACAAGAAGACCGATGCTTCGGGACTGTACGTCCTCAATCCGTCAAGGCAGTCGCGGTAGTATTCCAAGTCCTTGTTCATCTCCCGCGTCTCTGCATCAAATACGTATATCATGACGCCGACGTGTTTGAAGATAGTAGAGCGCTGGGTAGTGAGGTACGAGTCCATGAAAGCATCTTGGCCACCGCAATCCCAGAGATTGAGGATAAGGTCGCCCAAGAACCTGACGTGGTTCTGCTCTACGTCGATCGTGGCGCCAAGCCGCGCCGTCAACGACGCGGGATTGTTGGAGCTAGAAAGAACGATAATGGATTCAAGCAGAGTCGTTTCAAAAGAACGGCTAGCGAACCCACAAGATGAGGGACCGCATGGAGGTCTTGCCACTCCCGGAAGCCCCCATGAGGAGGACCTGCGAACGGACTCGTGGTCTGTCACTTTCCTAGGAGTATCGAGCACATTTGCAAACCTTCTTCTTCATGGCTGCGGCCTTGAAGTCGCGAGGAGAGAAGCAATGGTGGTGGTGTTGGTTCAACCAAGGGATATAGGAGCCTGCGTGTCACGCGACCGCTCTTCAGCGACCAACACTTCCGCATTCAGTCCGGGTCGGGATGTGATACTGCTTGGATGTGATGTGATGATACACTTTCTAAGTACACTACTCGTTCGTTCCGTCTTTTTATTTCCCCACAATTTAGAATTTCCCCTCGTTCCAGCGTCTGATCTGCGAGGCCATCTCGACTGCCGCTAGTCCCCAATCCTCGCCATGGTTATGCCCTTTATCTTCGCCTCGACCTAACCCAGCCCTCTCCAAGGCTTGATCGTCGGTAAGTGCAGTCAAGACACCGAATATGACGGGGACGCCGGTGTCGAGCTGGACTTTCATAAGTGCATGGGATACAGTCTCGCAGATGTACTCAAAATGCATGGTAGCGCCTTTGATGAGCACGCCGATCGCAATGACAGCATCGAATGGACCGTTCGGCATGGAGACCGTCTTCGTGGGCGCCGGAGTCCCAGAGCGAGACGCGACTTTGGGCGAGTCCGTTCCAAAGCTCAATCCGCCAAGCAGATCGGCGGCGGTGGAACCAGCTTGGAAGTGAGAACCAGATATCACTCTAACCGGGCTGATGATGAGCATGCGCGCAGAGAAGTGAGCGAACCCACTTCGAGCATGCCAGAGGAAGTTCGTAGCTCCCTGGAACAGACTGCACTACGATGTTGCTCTCCTTCACGCCGCGTTCCTTGAGCTTCGCAATGGCGCCTGCTATGAGCGCGTCTATCACGGTTCTGTTCCACCGGGCATGCACAATGGCGACACGCAGATTTGACCCATCGTACAGTGTTTCTGGTGCGCCGAGGCCTTTGATGGTGCTCATGGTCGAAGTTGCGGTGATAGATTGGACGGTGGAAACTTGCTCAACCTTGATGATAACGGATGAGGCAGTGTAAGCCTTGGACTAGAACTGTTCTTTCCCACCGGAATATTATCGCGAAGGAATTCTGAATCTTGTACCAGTCACTGGTATTCTACAAGCGATAATCCCGGACTGAGCAATGATATGGGAGCGGTACCGTGGGAATAAATCTTCGATCACTAATTTCAAGCGCCCGACCACCATCATTTTGTGCTCAAGACTGGCTATCATCTCAAAGACGTTACGGAGATCCCGAGAATGGGTGACACGAATCTAGTCGGTGAGGGACCAGATATAATGCGAGAGTTGAAGCTGATGTGTCTTAAACAGCGACATACACCCTCATCCATTCATTCCTCACGAAACAGTCCCATGTCAAAGCTGCTGCTGCTCTGAAAAAAGCTGTCAAAGATGTGGTTATATTGAAAGATGAAATAGAAATAGAAGGCCCTCAGCTAGACGAAATTATCAACGAATGGAAGAAGGCACAGGCGGAAAATAAGCAGGACTCATCCTCGTGAGTACAATGAACTGCACGCATAACTCGTCTTTTCTAACCTCCGGATTCCTCGTGGTAGTGATAGTGATAGTGACTCTGATACCAGCTCAGATTGTATGTCAATTCCAACCTTGCTATGCCTACTGTTGGCTGATTGCATAGATTGCAGCCACTTCATCTGAGTCCAGTGCGCCAAAATCACCCAAAAGTACAGCACAGAAAACCCGGAAAGCCTCCGTAACAAGGAGCCCACCCTCGTCATCATCTTCCTCGGATTCTTCTGACAGCGATGCAGAACAAAAGCCCAAGCCCTCTAAATCGAAACCCAAGGCGGTGGCGGCGAAATCAAAATCAAAGGAGTCTAGTGGTTTGTTGAACATTCTTCCATTTCTTCATTCATTTATTTACAACTTCTCGCGTAGACAGTTCTTCTTCTTCTGATTCGGACTCGGACGCCTCTGCTGCAACAGTCCAACAAAAGGTACAAAAGGCCACTGCCCTGAAAACAGTCAAATCAACAAAATCCTCGAATTCGAGATCTTCAGATTCAAGTTCGTCATCAGAATCTGGCTCCGAATCAGGTCAGTATAGCATTCCACCATCGTTGTTACAATACTGTTTACATTTCAACTCTTCGTAGACGATGAATCTAGCGACGCCGAAACAATAAACAAAAAGCCCATCAGCAAAGCTGCCAAGAAAACAAAATCACCCGACCGCGATTCAAGTCAAACGCTGACATCAGACTCAAAAGCTGGGAAGGGAGGATCTTCGTCGCCGAGTTCAGATGAAAGCTCAAGTTCGGACGAAAGTTCGGACGAGGATATGGCGCCTCCCGCCGCCAAAACGGCCCTGACCAGCAAATCGGGTGAGGCTGCAGCGAAAGCCGACTCCTCGTCGGAATCTTCGTCCTCTTCATCAAGCGAATCATCAGATTCGGATGACGAAGTGTCTCCAGTCAAGACATCTAAAGTGCGTGCGATCGCCCGGGTAGACCGGGTTCTAACCTCATTCACTTTCCAGAGCAAGGCCGCTGCGCCTCCCGAACCGCAACCTGCTGCTGACCCAGAGTACACTCAAGTAACAAAGAAACGCCGTACGTCGGAAAGCGGTGCTGCAGTCACTACTGCCACGACCGTCTCCTTGCCAGAGGAATCATCGACAAATTACCAACAGGAACAGAAATCTAAACGAAATCAAGGCGGGAAGCAACCTCGCAAGCCAAATACGCCATTCCGCAAGATCGATCCTGCGAAGTACGAAAATACCGAATTGATAGATAATCGTTATGTGGCCAAGGTTCGTTCGTTTCTCTCTCCCTCGGTTAGTTGATGTTCGACCGAAATGCTGATTGATTTCATAGGCGGGCCCATCGAACGATTATGGTGCTAAGGCGCACGCCGATTTGATCGTCACCCGGGGCTCGTCGTTCCGTAAAGAGAAGAACAAGAAGAAGCGAGGAAGCTATAGAGGTGGTGAGATTACGGTATGTTACCCCCCTCCCCCGTCATTATGTCCCGCTTCTGATGGCTGAACGGTTAGATGGAGAGTCATAGCATCAAATTTACGTAGCTGCGATATTTTGTCATCTTTGGAGTCGTGATCTACATTCATTCAATACTTGGTGCGGGTGTTGCCATCTGTCCTTAACCTCCATGAGGTGTGTACACTTGAGCTTGCAGCGCCACTGCGTCCAAGTGACCGGTGCTGGCGAGTATACTCACACTTTAATCAAAGAAACTCTGCGCCAATGCGACTCTAATCCTGATGGCCGTTCATCTAGAATTTTTCAACCTTCTTATGTTAATGGCGAAAATAACGACAGCAAGTACAATTACACCCTGTCACTAACCTGCAGCGCACGACGTGATTGCTTTGCAATTTCCAGCCAAAGCACGCCTCTCCGATCTTGAACATCACGTCCTTGGCGCTGTCACCTTGGTGAATAACCCTTTGTATGTGCGCCCCCAAGGGTGATCCATCCCGGAAGGTGTTGATTCGCTCCTCGGCATCGCTTTCGGCCTTCAAACATTATGTATTTTGGGCTAGGACAATACCCTATTGTGTCCGTACGGAACTAAACACGCAGAACAACGTCCTCTGACTTTATCCGTTAGTGGAACACAAAATTTGGCATGCTATGCAAGTGTGTTGATGATCATTTGTTTTGCTCTTCTAGCTTGGAGGGTCTTCTTGTCACACGTCGGTAAAAACTCCTGCCCTGTGGCCCACCGTGGTGTGATTTGTCCTCGAATGCTGAGCGAATACAAGGGACCGTAACTCGGGTACGCAAAGACGCAAGCTCTAGACTTCACCCACGCTTGCCAATGATTATTGGCAACACGGAAAAAATGCTTGGCATCTGCTCGACAGCGAATTTGAGGTCGCTGAAGAGTCGCGAATTATCGTCCGTGCACAATTGCGCTTCATGGGAACGGTCGTCTGCAGAGAGGAAAGGGAGTATACCGGCGGCGGTGCGAAGGTAAGGGTGAATTTCCGTTGCACGTGGTTCGGGACGTCGGAGCAGCGGCAACCCTGAATATTGCATTATTTGTACGAGTTTGGTTAGTATATTAACAATTTCCGAGTAAATTTCCCACTAGTCGCCTTTCGCCCAGCTCTTTCACTTGACCTCGCCTCATCAGCGTGCTCGACACTCACACTCTTTTAAACCAGAATCACCTCCATCTCCTCATCCCACAAAATGTTCTTCGCAAAGTCGCTCGTTGCCCTCCTCGCCGCCGGCTCATCTGCCTTGGGTATGTCTGACATTCAAGTCATCTTTTTATTGCGGCGGCTGATCGTGGCGCACGACAGCTATTACCATCACCTCCCCCTCCCAGTCCGCTTACTGGTGCGCGATTTCCCCTCCTACCTTCTCTTGTTTCTAACGGTGACCGCGCAGGGTTCAGAACACCTCCAATGTCATCGCTTGGACCTTTAACAGCGGTGATACCAACCCCATTGAGTGCGTGAACTCGGGCAAACGAACAATTGAGCACGGCTAATATCTATGTCTAGCATCACTGTCACGAACTCGAACAACTCCTTCCTCAACGGCATCTTCTCTGTGCGTGATTAGCTTTAGGGTCTCGTCGAAGGTTGATTCTCACGCGCATTCTTTTCGCCTTGTAGATTGCGCGCGGTGTTGACTTGACAAATGGCTCTTTCACTGTCACCAATGTTACTCTCGTCGCCGCTTCTGGTAGGCATTCAACGCGTTTCAAACAATATCATTGCCAATCTCCAATTTTATAGGCTATGTTGTAAACTTCGTCAACGGCACCAACCAGTCGCAGATCTTTGCCAGCTCTGGTGAATTCGACGTTCGCACTTCAGGAAGTAAGTATTAGGTTATCTAAGCGCTCCGATCGCGTACTGATTCACCCATTAAGCCACCCCCGCTAGCGTCTCTATCCCTGCTCCATCCCCCACCGCTACGACACCTACGTCTGGATCTGCTTCCGGCACTGCTGCCTCCGCTAGCGCCACTGGTCCTCCTGCGCCCTCCCCGGAGGCCAATGCTGCCGCCCCTCTCATCGCCAACGGTATTGTCCCCATTGCCCTCAGCGCAGCTATGGCGCTGTTCGGTGGCATTGTTGCCATGTAAAAAACCGGCGCGCTCCGCATCTCGAACATTCCGTTTCCATATGTGTTCATCACCGATACTGTTATATTGCACACGTTCTTGGCCGATCTGTAGATGCCATTTTTACGATGAGTAGTAACGTTCATCTTTTGTTTATAGCGTAATTGTTGGTTATAATTTGTTCTTGCTCGTGTCTCCCGTTTTGTTCTTGTTGATACCCCGATCCATGATGACCTTGTTGTATTATCCATGGACGAGACACAGCAGAGCAAACAATATAATTCGCTTCAAATCATCTTGGATACAAATGTGATTGTTCACCAAGGCGGTTTGGATGGCAATGTTCCCCTGCTTCCAGATGGATCTGGCTCGGGAAGAGATTGTAGATACAGAAGTTGATGCTGATGGTGTTCATCATCCCCTGCATTTCACTACCTATGCCTGTTGCCTGTCAGACGACCACACACACACATCTACATCGTTAAGCTAAGTAAGGTGTTCAGTGTGTAGGCAAGGTGCAGCAATGAGCGCTATTGTTCTTATCTTGGACATCCTCCCATCCCTGCCACAGATCGAAGCTAGCTTCCTCCCTCGCCTGGGCCCCCAGAGAGCTCCCCAGAGGTGACTGCATGGGCGTAGACTCCCCGTTAAACCTACCTTCCCATACAGTAATCAGCGGTTATCAGTGCAATTCCATGCTTTGAAGGGCTCCATGACAAGGATGAACCATACTCGAGCTCACTTATGTTCCATCAAACCTTTTTTTCTCACTCTTGACTGGTTTTGCGCTAACCTTGTGGACCTGCACATGAGGCCCATATGATGCTAACCTCTTGACACTCAATTGGCTTAGCTTTGATTCAGTGTCCTCTGAGCATTGGACATTTGTGCAAGCCCCTTCATTGTTTCCCCTAACCCCTCAAGTCACATGTTAGCACATATATACACACATCCCTGAGATTGACTATTTACTTCTCACTTGTATTCCTACTTCCACCTTCCTTGCATTAAATGCTTCCTCTGAGTGTTATGCCTTTGGGCTTTCTTTCAAAGTATTCCAGTATCCTGTGATTGGTGAAAATCTCAAACTTTGTGCCAAGAAGATCAGTTCTCCATTTATGTAGGACACATGTAAGGGCAACCTCAAGATGGCTGGTAGTGTGGGAGGAATGTAGGGTAACTGTACAGTACACCAGTCACAGGTATGAACAAATATCACAAGGTACAAGGGGGCATGTGATAATAAAGTGGAGGGGAAATGCACAGAAGTTGTGCCAGCAATCTGGGGAAGTGGGAACAGAGAGTAATGAAGCAGAGGAGGGATGTAGAAGCACTTTGGACAAGCCCCAATACAACCTGGATGACTTCAAAGCATTTCCATGGTCCAGACCTGCTCAGACTTGTTGTTATGGTTTGACATTCCTTTCTTTCTTTTTACTGTCCTTTTTCCTTATCATATCAGACACATAGTATATTATGCAAGCATGCATACTGTAAACAAGTTACCCCCTTTCCCCTGTCTAGTTCCATGTGACACAGACTTTCATTATATATCCAGTACACACACATTATTGTATCTTATCTCTTGACCACGACAGTGTTATGGTCCGATGTTTCTTTCTTTCTTTTCCAACTATCTTTCTTATCTTATCAGGCACATGATGTATTACGACTTACTACTTACGTCATCCGGGCCGTCTGACTAATGGTCTCAGTCAGCGCCTCGCCGCTACTGCATGGGCGCAGTCAACAAGCGTCATACCACATGCAGCTGAGCTAAGCATTCCATGGAAAGACGACAGGATGCAGCATGTAGTTAGACATGAGGACATAGCATGTACAGTAGTATATAAGTGCCCTAATAGACACCCAGAGACGTTAACTCGTTCTCTTGGGAATACCACTAATACTAGTGCCTAAGTCAGCATCTTCGCTATCGCTCCTCACCTCTCACCTCTCTTAATCTACTACTTTCCACTTGTATTCTTGTTGGGTCCGCGTACGCCTTGTTGTGTATTAGCGTCGCCCTAACAGAAGAACGAGTTGACCTTTGTACGCCCACCCAGCAGCGTTACCTGCGAAGAACCGACGACGAAGCAGGATACGTTTCACCTATCCCATTTCTCTAAATTCCTTAACACTTCTTCCGTTTCATTCGATAGCGCCGTTAGCGCTTGATTGTTTATTTCATACCCCTATAGCCGTGCACCCTATTCAAACAACTGACTCTATACTCCAGCGGGGTAACGTTTAGACGACCCTCCGAGTGAGTCTTTAGGTGTTGACTGATCACCAACCCTCGGGGAAGGGTCAACACGCAGAGTGCTGGGCAGAGAAAGAAGGCCCTACTCTGTTTGTTCAGCAAAACGGTGTACCGCTTCGCCTTTAGTTGCCGACGAACCCTACCTCGTTAATTCCATTTGCTCAGGCACCGGCGCGTGCTAGGTTGAAACTTGGAATTAATTGACAGGAACCACTACATGCCCCCATCCCGCACACACCTCACCCGTTCCCACATCTACATTGTTTTCCCTTACTACCTCATCCCCGACCCAACCCTTAACCGACGAAACCAACGAACCGCCATCCAGGCACTGAAGAGCACCCCACAACTCTTTGAAACCATCATCATCCCAATTTCCCCATCTAACCTCCGAAAGCCACCCCGTCACACTCCCGCTCGCCACTTTTTTAATGGAAACAATGTCATACTCGACGACAAGACCGATCGCCGCGCAGCCCTACGACAGGCAGCGGAGGCCCGCACTTCTCAGGAGAGATACGTCAGCAGATGCGGCCGCCGCCGCCGGAACTAGTATCTGGGGAGGGGGAATGGACCCCAACATGCCGGCCACCTTTATTCCAAACCCACCGACACCGCCACAACAACCAAATGATATGATGGCGGCAATGAGGGAAATGATGGAGAGTATGGAAGCAAGAATGGAGGCCCAGATCCAGCAAGCGCTGAATCAACGAAGCGGACCACCCAGCATGGGTAGTCAAAGGCCGCTTCCCCAAATACCCAGAAGAGCACTGCCACCACCACCCGGACCCCCCTACACCGCCGCCACCCCCAACACCGTTTGCAGACACTCCCGACACGCCCCAAGCCAGAAACGGCCCGAAAATGGCGCGCCCGGAACCGTTCGACGGAGAAAGGGCAAAGTGCCGGACCTTCATCCGGAATATTGAAGTATATGTGTTCGTAAACGCGTACCAGTTCCTCAACGAGGCCACAAAAGTCCTCTTCCTCCTTTCCTACGTCCAAGGAAAGAAGGTAGACAACTGGAAGAACACAATGACGGGTAGACTGCTAGACTGGGTAAGAACATGAGTACCGGACGAGCAGGTCTCGAGCCTCAGAAGAATCTGCCGGAGCCTCCAGGAGGCGTTCGGAGACCCAAACCCGTGGGACACGGCCATCACGGCCCTGGCCCACCTACACCAAGGATCGGACATGGCGGAGGACTACGTCATGAAGTTCAACGCATATAAGGACGACACAGGCTACAACGACATAGCCTTGGTCGAATTGTTCAAGAGAGGTCTGAACGCAGGGTTATTGACCCGAATATACGGTAGGAGGCCCCTACCAGGAAGATGCGAGGAATGGCAGGAGGAAGCCATTGCCTTAGACAGACAGTGGAGAGAGGCGCAGGCCTATGCGAAAGCGGCACCGGCCAAGCCAGCGGCAAAGACGACGACAACGCCACAGAACCAGTGGCGCCCGTATTACCAGAAGCAGACCCCGCCCCAAAACCAACAACAACAGCAGCAGCAACCCGCGAAGCCTACACCCCCGGCTCCGCAAATCGCAGCTAAAGACCCGAACACGATGGACGTGGATAGGTCACAGAGGGGGCCGATCCGTTGCTACAAATGTGGAGGATTGGGGCACATGGCCCGAGATTGCAAGAGAAGGTTGGACGTGAGGCAGATGACCTACGAAGATCAGCAAGAGTACTGGCGGGAGGAGCTGACCCGCCAGGGTTTTTCTGAAGGAACCCAGGAGGCGTCAACCTGAGTTCCAAGAATAAGTATGCAGCACTCGTCTCGGAGCCGGACTCCTCTTTTGTCGCCGAATCCCATGTACCAGTAGTTACGGACAATATATCTATTCCTTCGACATCAGACGAGACACCTAAGATGCAAGAAAAAGAAAAAACAACTAAAGATATCTATGTGCAGAGATCGTTCTCAAGCAAAAATTATGTACCCATTTCTATCTCCCTTACGACGCACGACACCCTGACGACATTGGATCCGGAATCAATGCTAGACTGTGGAGCATCAGATTCATTCATTGACCAGGGATTCGTCAAGAAAAACAACATAAAAACAAAAAAACTAGCAAACCCGGCGGTCATCAGGAATGCGGATGGCACGTCTAACAATGCAGGAAGAGTGACGGAGAAGGTAGAGATACGGATGCTGTTCAGAGGACATCTAGAAGTCATGGTTGTAAGGGGACACTCCTATTTTCTCTCCTTTCCTTCATTCCATGGACTCTTACCTACATTCCCTTCATTCCCCTTCGTTCCTTTTCGCTCCCTTTCCTTTCCACTTCCTTTCCACCCACTCCTTTCGCATCCGAGCCGCGTCCGGTGACTCCGGAGTCTTCCCGCACTTCGGACACTTCGGACTCGCTCGGACTCGTCTCGGACACTTCGGACTCGCTCGGACTCATCTATACTCTTCGGGGCTCGTCCGGGTTACCTCTATCCTTTTCCCCCACTTCATTACTCTTCGCCCTTACTTCCCCAAGTCGCTAGCACGACTCCTGTGCATTTACCCTCCACTTCATTATCACATGTTTCCTTGTACCTTGTGATATTTGTTCGGACTTGTGGCTGGTGTACTGTACAGTTATCCTGCATTCCTCTCACGCTACTACAGTATATACTTCGCTTCCTAGCATGGAGAATCCTTATCCTGTTCTCTTTGGATTCTCCCTCTGCTAGGTGAGCAGCCCTCTCATGTATTGTAGTTAGCCTTATTCACTATCTTTGGATTCTCCCTCTGCTAGGCCTGCGCTGTCGGCCATCTTGAGGTTGCCCTTACAATGGTGTTCTACGTGACCAACCTAGGGAACGTCGATGTGATCTTAGGGTTGACCTGGCTGAAGAAGCACAACCCGGAGATTGACTGGAAGACGGGGGAGGTATGTAGTCATGTCGCGATGCCCAAGGCAGTGTCTGAACTACCAGGACTGGCAGGGACAGCTTATGCAAGGAGAGCCGTATCCAGGAGAGGACGAATCAGAGGAAGATGTGGAGGAAGCAGGTGAGGTACTAAAACCCAAGCTGGGCTTGAGGAACATATCAGTAGCGGGAGTAAGGCAGTGGAACCGCCTCAGAAGTGGATACCTGCGTGAACTGGACGACTTGACCAACCAATACTACGAGTCGGTTGCCCGGATGTACGTCAACCGGATGTGGAAGACGCACATGCATGTTGAAACCGAAGAGGAAGAAGAGATGCACTTGAGGGCAGTAGGAAAATACGATTATGTTATTGAGCACGATCAGGAAAAACTAAGGGAACAAAAAGAAAAAACGGAAGAAGAGATGGTACCGGACTACTATCACGACTTCATGAAGGTATTTAGGAAATGAGACTCGGAGAGGATGCCGGTGGAGAGGCCATGGGACCACGCCATCGAACTCACCCCGGATTTCGAACCGAAGGCCTCGAAGGTCTATCCATTGTCGCCGGTCGAACAACAAGAACTCAACGATTTCCTTGATGGAAACCTGAAAAAGGGATACATTAGACCCTCGAAGTCCCCACAGACGTCGCCGGTTTTCTTTGTCCAGAAAAAAGACGGAAAAAAACGATTGGTACAGGACTACCGATATTTAAATAAGCACACCGTGCGGAACACCTACCCTTTGCCGCTAATCTCGCAGTTGGTGGACAAGGTAGCGAAGGCACGGTTATTCACGAAGATGGACCTCCGATGGGGGTACAACAATGTACAAATAAAGGAGGGAGACCAATGGAAGGCCGCCTTCCAGACACCAAGAGGGGCGTTCAAACCCATGGTTATGTATTTCGGACTTAGCAATTCCCCTTCCACTTTCCAAACTATGATGAACGAACTCTTCAAGGACCTTATCGACAAAGGACTTGTAGTTATATATCTAGACGATTTACTTATCTTCACGGACAATGATGTACAAAAGCACCGAGAAGTAGTATGCAGAGCGCTAAAGATTCTTGAGGACAATGATCTCTATGTAAAACCAGAAAAGTGCGCATTCGAGGTAAACGAAGTGGAGTTCCTGGGAGTAGTGGTAAAAAACGGCGAAGTGCAGATGGAGGAAGCAAAAATCGAAGCAGTAAAAAATTGGCCGGTTCTGAAGAACGTGCAACAAGTACAGCAGTTCCTAGGATTTAGCAACTACTATCGACGGTTCATAAAGGACTTCGCCACCGTCGCTAAACCGTTGCACGAACTCACAAAAAAGGAGGAGCAGTTCGTATGGAGCGAAAAGAGGCAGGAAGCTTTTGAAAAACTCAAAACTCTATTTACGGAGGAACCGATCCTAGTGCTACCAGACACGGATCGAGAAATGAAGATTGAGGCGGACTCGTCCAACTACGCATCGGGAGCAGTGCTCTCCATGCTATGTGGAGACGAAAAATGGAGACCCTGTGCTTTCCTCTCGAAAGGGTTCTCGGAGACGGAGAGAAATTATGATATTCACGACAAAGAGATGCTGGCTATCATTCGCGCCCTGGAGGCATGGAGACACTACCTAGAAGGAAACAGCCGTCAGTTCACCATTTGGACGGACCATAAAAATCTGGAGTACTTCATGACAACCAAAAAGCTGAACAGACGCCAGGCGCGTTGGGCATTATACTTGTCAAGGTTTAACTTTATTTTAAAACACAAGCCAGGAGCTTCAAATATGAAGGCAGACGTCCTGTCGAGACGACCGGATCTTGATAGGGGGGAGGATGACAACACGATGGTCCTCTTGCAGCCAGAATATTTTCGAATCAAGGCCATGCAGCAAGGACATGTCCTAACCGACGGTGCGGAGTCACCCATTCTATCAAAAATCAGAAAATCAAAAAACTACGATGAATCAGTAGTCAAGGCAGTGACCGAACTAAAGAGGTCACCAACCAAGGTGCTGAGAGAAGCGGAATGGTCAGAAGAGCAGGATCTCGTACTGTATCACGGAAAGGTGTACGTACCTAAGGATGTTGACATCAGAAGGGAAATCGTAAAATTACACCATGATTCAACGGTCGCAGGACACCCAGGAAGGTGGAAAACCATTGAGCTGGTCTTGCGTAACTATTGGTGGCCGGGAATGAACAGATTCATTGCGGAGTACGTCAAGGGATGCGACCAATGCCAACGAAGCAAGGCCTACTCCCGACAACCGCAAGGCAAGCTTCAACCGAACCCCATTCCATCTGAACCGTGGACAGACATATCCGTGGACTTCATCGTCAAACTTCCCAAGTCGTCTGGATACGATGTGATCCTAGTAGTCGTCGACCGATTCACCAAGATGGTTCGCCTCGTCCCAACAACTGAGGAATTATCAGCCCTTGGGCTGGCTAAATTATACCGGGACAACGTCTGGAAACTCCACGGACTCCCTAACACCATCATATCAGATGGAGGACCCCAGTTCGCATCACAAGTGATGAGAGAACTAAATAATTTATTGGGAATTCAAACGAGGCTGTCCACGGCCTTCCACCCGCAGACGGATGGACAGACGGAGCGAGTGAATCGAGAAATCAAAACCTACCTCCGAATGTTCATCAACCACAGGCAGGACGACTGGGCAGAATGGCTGGCCATCTGCGAGTTCTCATTAAACAACAAAACCCAGACGAGCTCCAGGCAGAGCCCGTTTTACCTTAATTACGGAAAACACCCCCGGATGGGCGTCGAGCCGCGGAAAGAGTCCAAGATGGAGGCGGTGGACGAATTCGCAAAACAAATGAAGCAGACGTGGGAAGAGGCGCGATCCGCATTAGCAAAAGCAGGAGAGGAGATGAAAAAATATGCGGACCGATGAGTAGGAGACACGCCGGAATACCGAGTCGGGGACAAGGCGTTCATCTTTACGGATAACTTAAACACAACCAGGCCGTCGCGCAAACTAGAGCAAAAGAAAATCGGACCGTATGAGGTGATTGCGGTGCCAACAAAAAACGCGATAACATTAAAACTCCCAAAAAATTTATCTATCCACCCCACCATTTCCACTCATTGTACTGAGAAGGCGAACCAGCCCACTATCCCAGGGCAACGAGTCCTACCACCACCACCGGTGCGAGTACGAGGAGAAGAGGAATTCGAGGTCAAAGAGGTGTTGGACAGTCGAATGAGGCGCGGGCGCCTCGAATATTTAATTAGGTGGAAGGGCTACACGACGGAGCACGACTCGTGGGAGCCGGAGAGGAATCTTGAGAACGTGCCGGAGCAAATTGAGGCGTTCCGCTCCTGACATTCTGGAGCTCCACGGCGCATCTCTCGAGCTCTCTTTGAACAGCTTGCCTGGAAACCGAAGTATGTATTTACGTCACCAACATACACCACAAAAACAAAAATATACGAACTGAGTGTGGAGGCGGAAGCCGGCAACAAACAACCTGGCCAGCACCACAACCACCACCATAGCAATGATCCCATTGTGTTCGTTCACTAGATATTGTGCCAGTGGTATACCACTAGTCATGGTACCACACAACCATTAGTACACCAATGTACCAAGTTGCCACTGGGTTCACCTACTGCATAAGGCAAGAGACCCTTATTGGAGAGTTCCAATTCCGCTGCCCAGCGCCCACCCCAAACTCACAGGTTGCCTAAAAGGGAGAATTATTCATATTTACTCATATTTAAATACTATGGCCACAAAATGAATGGATTCCAATCAGACTAAGCAAAAATACATGTATATATCTAGGTTGGCGGCCCCTCAGGGGGGTGGAGAGGGTTGTATAGTTCGAGAAATTGAGGCACGCAGGCCCACCTCGCTTCAAAGCTCCCTGCTAAACGAGTCCTAACGTTGGCTTGCTGTCGCGCATAGGCATTCAATCCCTCCCTCAGGACCTCAGGACCAGGGATGCTTTCGTCGTCACAAATCTGGCCCTTCCACCACTCCGCTTGCCAGCGCAAGAAAGCCAATACACGCCGCATTTCCTCCTGCAGCAGCAACACCTCCTCACTCCATCTCAAGGCTCGAGCACGGCTCTTGCACCACTCGAGGCACAAGGAGCTGTGGAGTCCGTCGTTGCGCTCTTCGTTACCCGCCGTTCCTGCTGTTCTCCAAATCCACGAGATCGTGCGGTAACCTTCGCCGAGATTGTCAATATCCGCCACGCCGAGTCCGCGAATATCCTCAGTCTTCAGCTCCTGGAGCTCAGCGCGCCAGCTGCCGTCCTTGCCAAGAAATCGGGCCAGTACTGAGAGAGCCGCATGAGCAACGCGGTAGCGATGGGATGCTCTATCAATTTGGCCTTGGACGCGTGAGATGTTGCCCATTGATCGAGTGAGAGCGCGTTGGCCACGATCGAAGCGATCTTTGTAGTGGAAGACAGAGACCCGTAGATGAAGACCCGCCCGTAGAGCATTAAGAGCGTCCAGGGCCTGCGTGTATCGTAATTGCCATTCGATCGTGCGCAGTTCCTCACTGCATCCAAGTGGTGTCCTGAAGGTAGATGGGAGACAGAGCCGAAGTCGAGCGACGTCCTCGGTGGGATTAGATGATGTTTCGTTGGCATCGTTTGCCTGCGCGACAATGCAAAACGCACTCGGACAGTATAGCTTCTGGACATCATGGAAGTTCGAAATTTTCATACGCAGAGTATTTGCACGATTGACGACTGCGAGACGTTGTCGGTCGGTGGCGTGTTGGCCGAGTGATGCCACAGCTTCGAGGAGCTGGTGTCTGACGCAGATTTGAGTAGAGTAAATAGCGGATATGCCACTACTTACTGTTGCAGCTCAAGGTCCAATCCCGAGGCAATATACATGAGGGGCGTCACCTCGAGATGAAGCTGCTCTAGCATGCCAGCTGCGAGGGCTTCCGCTTCTTCGTTGGCGAGCTGAAGGCGAACGGCATCTTGCGATAGTGCTAGGGGATGTTAGCGTGAAAGCAAAAGCTAATGTAATAACTACTTACTTGTTGTTTCTGCCATGTAGGGGTTGGGTTTTGAATTATCGGCTTCCCATGATTCGACTAGCGAGCGCCATTCGAGAATTGTCGCTGGTTCCAGGTGCGCTTCCAGTTCGTGGTGATTCTCAACATGCGTACTACATTGGGGGATAGCCTCCTTCAACCGCCGAAGTAAAGTATTGCCTACAAATGTTTCATTAGCCATGTGTATCCTTGTAGAAAGAAACTGGCGAACGTACCTAGCGCGACAGTCTTCTTCCAGTTTCTGTCCCCCATTAGATCATCCAGAAGCTCACGACGCAAGCCTGGACCCATTTCCTTCGTTTGATTGGCTGCTGGGTTCAGGTAGTCCCAGCCACGTTCTGGCGCTTCACCGTCGGTTCGCCCGACGCCCAGGGTGTAGTTAAAAGAGAACCGTGCTTGACACATGGCGATGTGAGCTGGGAGATGGAACTTGGGCACCAACGTTGTCACAGAGTCGTGAGGGGCGGCATACTGAAGATGAGGTGGAAGAGATTCCATGCGACGCCACAGATGGATGTGCCATTGGCATGCAATGTCGTACGAGGCTACAATCCGGGGAACTTTGGATGCGACGGAATTCACGCTTGAGAAAAAAATATAGTCCATATTTACATATCTAGCGAAGGTGTTTAGTTTATGAAGAAACCTATAACAACTGCCACTGACCTTTCACCATATCGGAGATCGCCGACTGACAGAGGGCGTTTGAAATCATGTCGCGTGCACTCGACCGTCCCCACCCCATTGACGGCCAGGCCCTTCGCAGGGCATTTGTCTGCGTCGTTGACGGCCTTGTGTGACACACAGGAACTTTTCTCCACCGGTGTTTCATCGCTGGTGACGTGGGCTTGATATGTCTTGTCCTCCACAAAGTAGCTCCATCCCTGACTGAGGCCAGGATCCAGGACGTCGCTGGAGACGTTCTTCCGTTTCAGACGGAAATTGGCATCGATGCCAATGAACAGCGTATGCAACCAGCTAACAAAAATAGATCAGATGTGTTGCGGCATACGTACTCCCAGTACTCACTTATCGTGTTCCGTTGCCACAGGTAAGTTCTTGCCAGGCTGCGGACATGCTGGGCATAGGACGGCCAGCTCTCCTGGTTGGGTTCCATCGGCCCCTTCTGGGTCATGGCCTCGTGCTGCGCGCTTGAGTTGGTGAAGGTGCCGCCATTCGCGACTCATGCGGAGGAATTGCGTATATCGATCCTATAGAAGACGATCAGTTTTATCCATGGGTAGCACTGTCAAATGGACGAACTCGGGGTGCATCAATTTCGGTTTTATCGGTTAATCGAGCCAGTGTCTTGTAGAATTCGAACGCGGAAACCTGCCCTTCAACCGAGAGCATTTGGAAAAGGTCGAGGACCTGGAATGAGGCCGCCGTTTGAGGAGTCGAGACAGTAGAGGGGAAAAGTCCTCGTTGTAGAAGTTGGATGGTAAGCGGCTGAGCTGTTTGGCAGCCACAGAAATCGAGACCGACTTCATGTATGCCTTGGACGTCAATGACCACGAAAGTATCGGCTTTGGCTCAAGTGGGGTTCAGGCATATCTTGCCCAGGTCGTGGCCGAGTTGGATCCGTAGGCCCAGCGCCTTGAGGCTGTGAGGAACGAAGTACGATTCTTCAGTCCAACGCTTCAAGGGATATTGTGAATTTGTGGGTTAAGAACTAGAGACACTTCGCGTACCTCTATGCGATGGAAAGGAGTCCGTCGGTGATTAATAACGATGCATTGCTCACAGTAGAGTGCCTCATCGAGGCAGTTGAGACAACGGAAGGTAGTATCGGTGGAGGGGGCTGAACAACCGGGGCAGACAATGGCACTAGCCGCCCGACCACGACCGGCCTTCCTAAGTAGTTGCAGTAGATATTGCTGTCTAAACGGTAGCCAACTGGCCAGGGGTTCGTCCTACTGGATAAGCATGTACCCTAAAGTTACCACGCAAATCAAACACTTACTGCCGCTGTCCGATTTCGCTTTTTGACCAGCTCTATGTCAAGCTCTGAAAGCTCATTGATGTACGCTATATCGAGGTCTCCAAAGTTACCGGGATCAGGGAGGGTACTTGAGGAATCAGGGGGGAATAGTGAGTTTTGCTCAGAGGTGGTGTATTCGTCGTTCCAAGCGGGTTCCCATGCTGGAGATTGGCTATCCAGAAGTGGGGGGAGCAGGACAGAGCCTGTGGACCGGCGAAGCGAGCTCCCGTGGCTCTGATATGAGACATGTCGGTACGCGATATCTGCAGGAGGAGCGTCCTCGACGAATAACGAAAACACCGAAGTAATACGTCGTCGTTTTGCCTTGGACATGGCTAGCACCAGTGGAGTCGCGCCAGTGCCCACCAACAAAACCATGTGAGACCATGTGACCCATTCTTTAGGGCAGCCTTCGGCAAACTTACGACTAAGAAAAAGAAGGCCGTCTCACTATTGACTGCCATGAAAGATGTATTTAGAGCTCAAAAAATAAACAACGACTCTATCTAGATATGTGATTCTACGACAGAAACGGGTGTGGCTTTCCGAGCCTTGTGGAGTAAAATTCGACGGAACGAGTGAGGAGCGTTGTAAGTAGAGGCGCGGGCGTATTGATTGATCTCAAACTCGTCGACTTTGTGCAGGAAGGCACGAGCGCCGAGGCTGAAGCCGACCTTGTCCTCAAACATAATGACCACAATACAGGTCTTCTCCTCCTGACGGATTTGGAGAAGGGCTTCAGCGCGCGCTCTGCATCCCTCTTCAATGATATTGAGTAGTTTGATGGGGAAGAGATAGCAGGAGGAGTAGTGGTAGTCGTGGTATGGGTGATGAGAGTCCGTATAACCGTGTTGGCGTACGTGGAGCACAACGGCGTGGGTATTGACCCTCTTCTTCCAGATTTCATCGTGTCGAGGGCCCGCCACGAGGTCGCAATACCCAAACATGAAGAGAGCGAGGGCGTGGATGTAGTGTCCGTATCGGTAATTGAATCGTACCATTGCACGAGCATGTGGTTCAGCGGAGACGAGCTGGCAGACCTGCTTGTGCATTTTCCAATCGGCTTGTTGGCAGTCAACAGTCTAGTGGTTCATCAGTGTGTTGATACCCTGCGGCAATAGAAAGGACGTACACAATAAGTTACCAAGTAGCACGCACCGCAGCGCATCAATGACTTGCGAGGGATATCCCGCCGGCATTGCAGTAATCCTGGCTCTTCTTGTTAACACAGAACACTGTACACCCAGTTAGATGGTGTGCACGTAACAGGGGAAGGTCTGGGGGTGTTAACACTGTACTCAGTGTTAACATTTAACCGCGTAGTAATTGTTAACACTGTACTCAGTGTTAACAATTTTACGCGTATACCCGTATTATTGTTAACATCGTACTTACCATACAATGTTAACAATATACGGGTGTACGCGTACGATGTTAACACCACACGCGTACACCCGTATTATTGTTAACATCGTACTTACCATACAATGTTAACAATATACGGGTGTACGCGTACGATGTTAACACCACACGCGTATACCCGTATATTGTTAACATCGTACTTACCATATGTTGTTAACAATAATACGGGTGTACGCGTACGATGTTAACACCACACGCGTACACCCGTATTATTGTTAACATCGTACTTACCATACAATGTTAACAATATACGTGTGTACGCGTACGATGTTAACACCATACGGGTGTACGCGTACGATGTTAACAATGCGTTGTTAACACCATACGGGTGTACGCGTATTATTGTTAACAACACTCCTTCTACGCGCGCACTGTTAACATTTTACTAAGGTAAACCATAGGGAATTGTATTAAAATGTTTAAGGTAAGTTAATACAGTCAAATGTCTCTAGTTTCTATTCGAAGTCCGTTATCGACGTCGCGAGGGAGGCTTCTCGCCGAGACCAGGTGCAGGTACAGTAACCATAGTCTTCAAGACCCAACAAATGTCATCAATGAGGTTGTCGTATTTCGTGCCTGGCGTGCAATCTGCTTCCAACCACCACCCTAGACAAATGAAAACCCCGTAAACACCGTTCGTTGATCCACGATACAAGTCAGGCCAGTCTTGGTGGCTAGTAGTGCTGATGCGAAGAAGAAGTGAGCAGTCTTGCAGAGATTCGTCGAAATTCGGAGGGATACGGCTCTTCGGTTGCAACACAAACCACCACGAAAAGAGTTCATTGCGCAGCTGGTCGAGTTCATCCACCGTGAGTTTCGTATGCTTTTCTGGGTCTCGCCCGCCGCAGATGTACATGCTGAGAATTGAAGGACGACTGGTAGCTGGGAGTGGCTGTACGCTTCGTGAGTTTTAACAGCTGACTGTTCATTATTTTAGTTGCTCACCTTCCCAGGGTTCCTCTTGACGTGGCGCTCAAAGTTGACGAGCTCCGCAATCGCACCCAAATAACCAGCATGCCCTTTGTAGGCGCGGAGGTAGCTCACAGCCTTTCGAAGCCAGCCAGGCAGCGGCTCCAATGCGATGACCCTCTTCAATTCGTCGTTCTTCGCCTCCAACTCCCTCACTTCATCGTCTTTGAGCACCTTTTCACCTCCTTGAACATCATCGTGGACCTCAGGAATGCTGCCTTCCCTGTCGTTACCATCTCCATTGTTGTCCTCTGGAGCGTCGGTATCATTGTTGTTTTCTTCATCATCCTTGCCACCAAGCATGTCGGCATCATCCTCTCCATCTTGGTTCCCAGGTGTGTCGCCTCCGTCGTTGGGTTTGGCTCCGCCGTCACTTCCTCCACCTTCTCCGTTCTCCATGTCCGTGTCTTGACCAACAGTCCCCGAGTCATCGTCGTCCAGGTACATGGCATCATTGGCTTTACTGTCGAATCGGTATTTTGATTTTTCTAGTAACCTTCTTAGTGCTGCCTGGTGCTTTGCGAGATCTGGGGACTGCAAACGTGATGGTGCGGGCTTCGATGTAGTAGCCGTGGTGGTAGAAGCGGACGCCGATGAAGTCGCAGGGGGAGAATAGTCACGCTTGCTCTCCGTCCCTGGCAATGAACACGCAACTCTTCGTTCAACGGCTAGAATCGTGTCACTATCCTTAGACGTTGCAAGGAGACAGGACTACTCACGAGTGACTTGGCTAGCAAAGTCGTACACCAACCCCTCAAGCTGCGCCTTGAGCTCAGGGTACACATCTGTAAGTGCTCGCCCTGCTTCCGTTCGGCCATCGGTACCACTATTGATTTGAAAAGTCAGCGCTGGAGATAGAGGGCGAGTGTAAGGGCAACCTCAAGATGGCCGACAGCGCAGGCCTAGCAGAGGGAGAATCCAAAGAAATGAATAAGACTAACTACAATACATGAGAGAGCTGCTCACCTAGCAGAGGGAGAATCCAAAGAGAACAGGATGGGGATTCTCCATGCTAGGAAGCGAAGTATATACTGTAGTAGCGTGGGAGGAATGAAGGGTAACTGTACAGTACACCAGCCACAGGTACGAACGAATATCACAAGGTACGAGGGGGCATGTGATAATGAAGTGGAAGGGGAATGTACAGGAGCCGTGCCAGCGACCTGGGGGAGTGGGGACAAGGAATAACGAAGTGGGAAAGGAAGATGGAGGTAGCCCGGACGAGCCCCGAAGTGTATCTACGAGTCCGAGCGTATCCGAAGCGTCCGAGCGAGTCCGAGGCGGGTCCGAAGCGCGGGAAGACTTCGGAGTCACCGGACGGGGCTCGGATGCGAAGGGAGTGAACGGAAGGGAAGCGGGAAGGTAAGGGGGCGAAGGGAAAGGAAAGGGAATGAAAGGAAAGGGAAAGGAACAAGGAGGAAGGGGACGGGACAGGGGGAAAAGGAGAAAATAGGAGTGTCCCCTTACAGCGAGGGGAGGTACAGACAAAGTGGCAACAATACTCCCACCTGACTTCGGCTCCGGACCAGCGAAACAAACGACACCGACGAAGCCTAGTTCCCTATAGATCTGCTCGCACATCTTTTGCAAAGTCAATGGCAACGCCTCGATTTGACTACATATTGCGTTAGCGCAATGTGCAAGGTGGTCATACTTGGTACGTACGTCTGTAGTTTTCGATTTGCCTGCCGCCTGCTCAGCTCCGCGGGATCAACATCGCCATCGTCGTCACCGTCTAGGTCGTCTTCCTCCTCCATGTCGCCGCCACGTTGATATTCTTCTTTGATGTAAGCTGCAACTTCCTCCTTCACTCGTTCGTCCTGCTCAATGCGCCATAAGTTGCAAACGGCCCTATTGCAGAATTCGAAGGGGACTTCACGGATAGTGGGGTCATATGCTGGGTCTTCACGCCATTGCTCCTCGACAAGTGGCTTCAGGACAGTGTCGTAGTAGAGGCGTGAATACGCCTGCCATGCGGCTAGGCGCTTCTTCTTGGTGCCCCTAAGGTCCAGAACCTTGGATCCTCTGATCGGCCCTGCCTTTCGGCTATGATTGACAAACCACTCCCGAATACGCTAACGATTTGGTCAGAACAGTAATACGTATTCATCAAGTTAACGCACTTACCCGGTCAAGCATTCCTAAAGCTTCTCCCCGCTCTTCTACTGACATTTTCTTATTTTTCCAGAATTCCTGGATGAAGTCATCTAGCACCTTGCGACGGAAACCAGCAATGGAGCCACGTTGTTTCGATTGTCGTGCCTCCATATAGCTCTCCATTCTGTCCATGAGCCAGACGCGCTGCGCGTCTGAGGTCCATGGCCTACCACCTCGTGCAGCTTTTGCCTGTCCGGATGCGAGACGTGCCATTTCTTATACGAGACTGCGAGGGTTCACAAGAGGGTCAATCAACCAGTAGTGGGTACTGCTGGCTACTCGTGAACACCAACTAACTTATATACGACCCTTTAGTGTTCACGTTTCGTCGCAACTCTCGGTTCAAGCTCGCGTAGAATATACTCACCACGTGTTCACACCCAGCAAACAGTATAAATGACAATGACACACCGTCGTCTCAATCATCTGGGATCCTTTTTACGCCGTCAGTGATTTCTTCCTTTTTTTCCCGCTTATCGCTTATTGATCACCTCACTTAGATCTCCGCCACCGCCCGTGTCAAATGGCATCGGCCAATGTGTACCACTTCTCTATTGGGAGTGAGAAGCATACCTTCGAGATCGACATCCCTCCCAATGCTCACGGCCACTCCCTTCGTGTTACGATTGACGGCACAAAGAATAAAGGCTCAGTTATGATCATACGCAACACCAACACCAGCGTCGACGACAACAATGACCCTGATTGTGATTACAACTGTGATACATACCCTATCGAACATTCACGTTGTCACAACGAAGAAGCTCTCGACGAATCGATGAGGAACCTGCGCCCATTTTCTCCCCAGCCGGCGAGCCCTAGCCGAGCGGCAGCATACTATACTAGTCATAGTGTACGCTTGGACCCTGGAAAACCCGTCAAGACAGCCGAACGTCGGAAGGAAAACTCTGGACAACATCCTGTTACTCATGAGCAGCACGCGACTCGCCAAGACGCCGTCTCGTCTCCTCGCAACCCGTCCCGAGCACCCCAATTTGGTAGGAAGGTTTACGTGCCAGATTTCAGGGAAGAAGACGAACTACCTACCTGGGCTGAATTAGCTGCACGGGCGCGCCTTGACAGCAAGGGGTGTATGGATCGCAGTGTTCGGAGCACGGGTCGGGAGCACCACGATTGCCAGACCATGGGTCGAGAAGTGCCCGATCAAGAACATGACACGACGCCCACCCACAACCCAAGCCATCCCAGCAATCTCCACGTTCCATTCCACCGACTGCCCGCCCTTGACGGAGTAGATGGCGATCGCTTTCCCCAACTCTTCGCAGTGCCCATGGAATTCCGTCTCAAGTATCCTCTGTCCACGAATAGTTCCCGTGGCATCCATGGCAAGGAATGGTGGGCCGTTTGTAAAGGATATGAAATTGGTGTGTTCTGCGACTCCTGGTAAGTTTTTCGTCCATACCTCAAGTTGGAACTGGAACTGACGAATAATCTTGAGCAGGCCATATATTCAAGCTCTCACAGGCCCTGTCAACGGATTTCAGAAAAAGGCGGTAACTTGGAGGCAGGCATTAGCGTACTACAACGATTACGAACGAAAATCTAACACTTACCGTTACATTTTGTAAATCATGATCAGTCTGTAAATCATGATCAGTTATTCTGTGGCTATAGCGAATGTTCAAAGAAGCATCAGTGAGTTAAGCAGGAGTAATGGTAATGAGCATGATTTAAATGACGACGAAAGCAATATGCGATGCGAGAGTTGTAGTATGAAGTGATAGCGCTTGTGAGGTAGGTTGGTTGTTGTTGTGAGCTTTGAGGCTATCATGAAGACTCGGGCGTGTATTATTGATTGAGGACTGTCAATTAGCCTACGAGGGAAGTATTCAAAGACTTGCATTTAGATCGTACAATATGCGTAAGTGATGGAACGACAGCAGGAGGCGAACGACCATGAGATAGGCAACATCAAAGCCTCATGGATTCAATGAGGCACTCGTTGATCACTCGGCAGAGAAAATAGATATATAATTGAGGGTTTAATGTCCATCTATCTAAGCCTATGCAATGTCTTCATCTCACGGCACGCGAAAGCGCAAGAGACACATGACCACTTTCTCTCTATCCAGAGGATCGCAAATCCAACCGGTGACGTCTGGCACAATCAACATTACCCAGGATGTATTGATCGCGGCACCCCAGGAGCACCAGGTTGCGGCACGTATATCACGGTCTGTCCAAAGATCCGCTAATGGGAGACTCATGGCATCTACGACTACGACTTACGGTGAACGAGCTCTTCCCAACAAGGAAGTAAGTTTGGCTAGTAGGCCAGATACGCAGATGAACTTAAGCGCTGGCGCTGAATCAGCAAGCGCTAATGCGGAAGCTGACGTGGGCATCAACCTCCACCACCCCAACAGCAACTCCCACCACACCAACGATGGCTCCCACCGCGCCGACGATAATGACCTCGATACACAGATCAATACTGTCGACGAAGAGGTGTGTCTCTCCTGGTCCTCCGAATCCCTTTTCACCCTCTCACCCGTCTTGAAAAGCTTCCCGCGCTCCATCGACAGCAATCATGGGCAGCACAACAGCGCCAAACGTATCTTGAAGAGTTTTACCGACTCGAGGGGCGAGGCTCTGCAAATGGGGACAGCAACCTGAGCCATGTCTGCCACAATGATGAGAACGAAGGGAAATACCGTTGTATCGACTGCCTTGACACGAATCTATACTGCCTGACATGTATCTTACACCAACATTGCCGCTCTCCTCTCCATCGCATTGAGGTGAACCTTGTTCCACTCTGTACCTCAGGCGCTGCTAACTCGTAGGAACATAGGTGTGGGAGAACAAACATTTTGTCCGGACATCGCTACGTGCTCTCGGCCTTGTAATTCAGCTCGGACATAGCCATGAAGAAACGTGCGCTCTTCCTGGTATCCTACGCAAGAGTCTATATATCATCGACACCTCGGGCATTCACATTGTGTCCGTTCGATTCTGCCGCTGTCGTTTTCTTGGCGAGGATATTCAACTGCTACGGTACCGGTGGTACCCTGCCTCACCTACCGCACCACGCACAGCATTCACCCTCAATCTCCTCAATACCTTCCAGCTGCTAACACTGCAAGGAAAGGTTTCGGCGTACGATTTTTACCTATCGATTGAACGAAAGACAGATAATGCCGGTATCAAGGGCCTACAGGTACATTCACGGTTATTCTGTCCGCCAAACGTTCCTAATTCTCATTAATAGCTACGCTATGACCAATTCCTTATCTGCGTGCGCCAATTCCGTCACCTCCGAATGTTAAAACGAGCCGGCCTTGGAATGGACCCAGAGCCTGTGTCATCTACAAAGGATGGTGGATACGCCGTCGATTGCCCAGCATGCCCACATCCCGGGATAAATATCCCTGCTAACTGGGAAACTGAGCCAGAATCAACAAGGTACGTCCTCCGTTCTTACTGTCCAGACTTCTGGCTGAGTGAACGCCAGATGGCGCTATGGCCTAATCCTCACTATCGACGCGAATTTCCGCCTGAAAAATAAGGATAGGCACCTTGAGAACGATAAGGCACTTGGCGATGGGTGGGGTCACTGGGTACCCGAAGGTCCATACAAGTCGCATCTTAACATGAACACAAATGACCCTGAGGTGCATCTGCTTTTATCATTCACGATAATTAAACTTATACCTCGTACGTTAGCCAAACCTTTGTGATTCAGAACTTCGCGCAGTGGACCATGCGAACAAGCGACGCTCGAACGGCTACATATCAACGGGAGTTGCAGGCGTCGTATGTGCAAGGCATGGCCTTGTTCGCCGCAATGGACTAGGCAATTTGCAGAAGGGCAAGAGGTATGGCATATCTTTAAATGCCCTCACGTTTGGTTAACGATCTCCTAGATATGCAAATACCGACTTTATCGTTCTATCGACCCTCAAGAATAACCCATTCGTCAGACTAGTACTATCCTACGATATTTGCTGCCAATGGTCCAGAAACTTTCGTGATCGCATGGCGAATATCCCCGAAAGCATGTGTCTCTCCGATGAAGCCCTCGATCGTGTCAGCTATGTTATCCCCAAGTTCCACCTTTATGGCCATGGGAGCAAATGCCAGACAACCTACTCACTCAGCTACATTCCGTGGTCCGCTGAAACAGACGGCGAAGATCCTGAACGTTGGTGGGCACATATAAACCCCGTCAGTATGAGTACCAAAATCATGGGCCCGGGTTCAAGGATGGATACCATCGATGATCATGCGGCTGCTTGGAACTGGCGGAAGATTGTCGACCTTGGTATGCCTGTCAATTCTGACTGAATTTACAATTTTATTAACCGTTAGAAATAGGGAATAGCTTACACGGTCGCTTTCAAAAGGCGATTTCAATGAGTGCTCGACACACCGCTCTGCATGACGAGTACACCGCTGAGTTTAATGAAGAGGATATCACCGCCTGGAAGCAGATGATCATTGATTGGGAGAGTGATCGCACGAAGCCCAATCCATTTGAGGAGATCGATACCTGTACGTCTTCCATTGTTTACCGTAATCACTGGCACATTCTGATGGCCAACTTAGACTCATCAATGGCGGCAGTCCGCCTTGAATTAGCAAGGGAAGAAGTTACTGAGCTCACCCGTACTCAGTCTAATAGCCCGAACGAGTTCCTTTATAAGGGGTTGGAGATTGAAGAACTCCAGTAAGTTTCTCTCTAACCGTATACACTCTATGTTGCTTACCAATTTTCATAGACGAGTTGTATCTATGTCCCAGAAGGAGAAGACAACCTTACAAGCTGCCGAACTCCAGGAGAGACGCAATAACCTTGGTCGTCGCATCGAACTCTGGCGGGTAGAGCAGGCACAACATATGCCTTCGATTGCCTCGGACCTTGAGCCTCGAGCTGGCCTAACTCCTGAGACAGCCAATCTGTTCCTTCCATCTCAATTGCCGCTATCAGCGGTGCTCGCGCCTATGCAAACCAGGGAAGCACACATCCGTGTTGCGCAGGCCGACGATAGCCTGCTTGAGCTTCGTCGCTTGTTGCGAATCACGGCAGGCCTTGTCGACTACAAGTACACGCAAGTTGGATTTGGTCAGGGTCCAAACACCCGCGCACGCTCACAGATCACTCGCTTCAAGTCCAAGATTACTCTCACTGCCGAGCGCTACCGTGCTGCGTATCAGGCACTACTCTGCCTAGACCCACAGGGTAGTTGGATCACCCGTCTTCGCAAACTGGAAGATAACGATATTCGATGGCCAACACACAATCCGGATGAAGCGGAAGGTACCCGTGAGATCTCATGGATATGGCGGGCGCGTACTGTACGCCCAATGCCGCAACATGACCCGCATGCACCACCAAGCTCGTCGTCACCCTCGCAGACACCGCTGTCAACGCCTGAAGCCGTAGTCCCTAACTCTGCATCCGACTCAGAGATCGGCGAAGGTCTGTTACATTAATCATGCTTTTACTCTGCTAATTTGATTTGTAGCTCTCCGGGTTGAATGGGCAAAATCCCATGCACGCACCGCTCGTTGGGGCGAGGAGGTATTACTCGTGATTGAGGAGATGAGAAGAGTGGCCGCATACTTATCATGGAAAGCGGAATGGTGGAAGACTCGCTGTGGACAGCGACCAGATGCCAACGCCGAACTTCAAGAAGGGATCGAAGCATACGCCACTCGTCAAAATGCTACTTTGTCCGTTATGAGAAGTCAATTTGCTGCGTTGTGGTTGCCAGATTTACACGGGCATAATATGGTACTACGAGATACTTAGAATATGTCATGTATAGCCACCACCTTTGTTCGCAAACTGAGACTGTATTGCTTGCATACATATTATGAACCTGTATTGAACATCAAAGTATAGCTTAAGTGGTCAACATACCTTAGTAAAATGTTAACAGTGCGCGCGTAGAAGGAGTGTTGTTAACAATAATACGCGTACACCCGTATGGTGTTAACAACGCATTGTTAACATCGTACGCGTACACACGTATATTGTTAACATTGTATGGTAAGTACGATGTTAACAATAATACGGGTGTACGCGTGTGGTGTTAACATTGTACGCGTACACCCGTATATTGTTAACATTGTATGGTAAGTACGATGTTAACACTATACGGGTGTACGTGTATGGTGTTAACATCACATTGTTAACAATATACGTGTGTACGCGTACAATGTTAACAATATACGCGTACACCCGTATATTGTTAACATTGTATGGTAAGTACGATGTTAACACTATACGGGTGTACGCGTACAATGTTAACAATATACGCGTACACCCGTATATTGTTAACATTGTATGGTAAGTACGATGTTAACAATAATACGGGTGTACGCGTGTGGTGTTAACATTGTACGCGTACACCCGTATTATTGTTAACAACATATGGTAAGTACGATGTTAACAATATACGGGTATACACGTGTGGTGTTAACATCGTACGCGTACACCCGTATATTGTTAACATTGTATGGTAAGTACGATGTTAACAATAATACGGGTGTACGCGTGTGGTGTTAACATCGTACGCGTACACCCGTATTATTGTTAACAACATATGGTAAGTACGATGTTAACAATAATACGGGTATACGCGTAAAATTGTTAACACTGAGTACAGTGTTAACAATTACTACGCGGTTAAATGTTAACACTGAGTACAGTGTTAACACCCCCAGACCTTCCCCTGTTACGTGCACACCATCTAACTGGGTGTACAGTGTTCTGTGTTAACAAGAAGAGCCAGGATTACTGGGCATTGAGCATTTGTGCAACGACGGTTGTGCTACGTGCGGTGGTCAGTACGTGTCGGGATTGGGCCTTTGGGATGTCGCCTACAAAGTAATGTAGACCAGGTCCATAGTGTAAGGGCAACCTCAAGATGGCCGACAGCGCAGGCCTAGCAGAGGGAGAATCCAAAGAGATGAATAAGACTAACTACAATACATGAGAGAGCTGCTCACCTAGCAGAGGGAGAATCCAAAGAGAACAGGATGGGGATTCTCCATGCTAGGAAGCGAAGTATATACTGTAGTAGCGTGGGAGGAGTGAAGGGTAACTGTACAGTACACCAGCCACAGGTCTGAACGAATATCACAAGGTACGAGGAAACATGTGATAATGAAGTGAAAGGGGAATGTACAGGAGTCGTGCCAGTGACCTGGGGAAGTGGGGACAAGGAGTAATGAAGTGGGAAAGGAGGATAGAGGTAGCCCGGACGAGCCCCGGAGTGTATCTACGAGTCCGAGCGAGTCCGAAGCGTCCCAGCGAGTCCGAGGTGTCCGAAGCGAGTCCGAGGCGCGGGAAGACTCCGGAGTCACCGGACGTGGCTCGGATGCGAAAGGAGTGGGCAGAAAGGAAGTGGAAAGGAAAGGAAGCGAAAAGGAACAAAGGGGAACGAAGGAAATGTAGGTAAGAGTCCATGGGATGAAGGAAAGGAGAGAAAATAGGAGTGTCCCCTTACACATAGTGGTCGGGCGCGAAATGACTATCTTCTTCTTCAGTGTCTGTTTCCGACTCTGCAGACCTGCTGTCTAACTCGGTTGTATTGTCCTCGGTGTCTGGGTCCTCGGTGTCTGGGTCGTTCTCGACATCTGGTTCACTCGGAACATCCGAATCGTTCTCGACGTCCAGCTCATCCTGAACATCTGGCCCTTCGATTTCCACAACCGTCCGGGGGCGAATTGCTGGAGGTAGAACATCGTGCGCAGTGGGACTGGTGTGCCGCTTGCGTTTTCGGAGTCGGGTGTAAGCTGAGGAATGTGGATCGGGCGGGGGCATGGGTGGCAAGCGATGGGGGACACGTAGGTTCTTTCAGCCTGGGTGTTCAGTTGTTATTGCGAGAGGAAACGTACTAGCTTCGGGAAGGGATCCGCATGCCCTACGGGAGTCAGTGGCGCAGGCGACGGGAGCGAAGCTTGTTTGAAACTTGTTTGTTGGCCATGTTCCCTTCCGTCGACACACAGAATCTGCCTCAGGTAACGGTATCAATAAATATTAAATACGCCCACTATTCCAAGTTGTCAGAGAATGGTGATTGTTGCCTTTGTTCGAGCCATCGGGGCATTACACGACGCCTGGATGAACTAAGCACCTTCGGAACTATCGGGGGCGTCTTCGCTTCTGCTTTGATTTTGGCCTCGCTTTCGTTGTCTGTGTCCGATGGGTTTCCATTGCCCAAATACCCAATATCGCTAACTTCGCTGCATTCATTATCTTCTTCAGCGTCGACATGATCAGCCGGGGGAAAGAGGGCCATGATACCGGCCAGCACTTTTTTGCTAAACATGACTTGTTAAATCAGATGGGAGATCCGATAGAAACCTGCAAACCTAACACGCCGGCGTGCTTCTTTTGCGCAAAGAATTTCACGTCGACTGCAGAATAGATTGAGTGGATGGCACTTGATGTCTGCAAAAACTGGGTACTCACCTTTCATGGTATTTTGCCTGTGAGGCACGCTTGGACGCGGCTGCATTGGCTGCCACTGTTTCGTCCTTGGAAGTGTCACTTGCGCGGAGGCGGCGCATTCGTAAGCGAGCTTTTTCACGAAGCGCATCCTTGTTCCTGGAGGGAGACGGAATATGAATCGAGACTATGCATAGATTGATGAAGGGCTTACTTTTCATAGTATGAAGCAGCCGCTTTACGGTGTTTGCTTTGTTGAACATTCGTCATGATTTGAAGATCGGAGTGGAGGAGGAAGAGAGGGACAATGGGGCAAACTCAAACGGACGGCGGGTCGTGATGAGCATGGCAAGTTTGCGCTGATCGTGACGGGGTTCGTGGCAATTGTGGCGAATTCGTGATAATCGTGGCGAGTTCGTAATAATCGTGGCGAGTTCGTGGCGATCGTGGCGAGTTCGTGGTGATCGTGGCGAGTTCGTACTTGACATTGAGTGTTATTGGCACTGTGGTGAGGTATTAAAGAGCGCTGGTACTGTGGTGGGACATCTAGAAGGATAATGAAAGGGAATATGTGGCGTATTCAGAGTTGTAGCGTATGGGGGCTCACCATAGTGTCGGACTGGTCAAACGGAGCGCAGCGACTCGTAGTAACCTTTGAACCCCGTATGTGAACCTAGGTGAAGACGTGAGTGTTTTTTCAAAACTTTTGAGTTTGTTTGAGGGTTAATGAATACAACACCACAGACGTAGCGTAGTCGTAAGTGGTGGGTGGGCAGTTGGCACTAACCTCCCTGGTGTATCCTATGTCGAAGGCTATGTTTGAAGGCCTAATTAGTGCCCATGAGAAGATAGATATGGGCGCCTTTGGCTCTGACCGTGGGAAGACTACCTTACTGATGTCTACATTGACTGTGGGAATATAGTTGTATTTCTCACTAGCAATGTTGTATCGATCCCGCTTGTAAGATGTAGACAAACAATATATTCTCCCAGATGGAGTGACAAAGAGCGCACGAACAACATGTTTGAAATTAAGAGATATCGAATATTCGGCTGGTACGCAAGACAAACAGTAGCTTAGTCAATGAGGCAGACCTGGCCAGTCGCAGCGGCGGCATTGAAAGCCACAATGGCGGCCCCACGGGTAGGCTCCTTGTTGTAGATCGAGCCTGCAACACCAAGCACAAGGGGGGCGGCGTTTGTCCTAGCCAATGATCAGTGTCTACCCCCACAAAGAAATGGAAAGCAAACTAACCAGCCGCGGAAAACACCCACTTGGAGGCCAACTATAACAACGTACCAGCGCCGGTGCGAACCTAAAAATATGGGACAAACCCGAGGAATCGATCTGCCAGACTATGACTTACAAGTCGAGGCCTCTGCTTCCTGGTCTTCGGAGGAGCCTGGCAATCTCGATCAGCGACGAATCATCAACCAATTAGGCGGGCATGCTCACCCCATGGTGGGTCCGTCGCCAGGGACAATTGGAGGCGCAGAGTTGGCTGCAACAGCCACAGGAGCGGGAGTTGGCGCCGGAGCCGGAGGAGAGGGATTGGCACCAGCGCCAGCATTGTTCGCCGCTGTGAATCATGTATATTAGCCAATTCAAACAACGACGAGAGTATAGGCGAGACGTACGAGGTGTTAGTGCTGCCACCTGCACTGCAAGGCTAGCGACCATCTCAGCAAGGCGAGAGATTTCGGAGTCAGTAGTAATAGCCATGGTGGGACTGATGGGGGGGACGGGGCTTGTAGCGGGGCTTTATGAGAATGCCGTGAGAAGCAGAAGCAAGGAATGCCCAATTTTCATTGGCTCAGGCGATTTGACCATCAGGAGATTGATTGGCTGGGGAAACCCAATCTCCACCCTGAGACCACCGCGCTGTACAACTAGGAATGGGCCGCAAGTGGACGACAAAAGACCAAGAAGAGTTTCTTACTGGATGGGGGCCGCGTTACAAACAAGCCAGCGAAAAGAAAAATTACATGTTTTTCTGGGACGACCTTTTTTCGGCATGGTTCATCGCGTTCCCTGAGGCTGTTGCGGCCGATGTAGTGAACATTGCGCCCGAGCTATGGTCACCTGAACAACAGGAGACAGCTCAAAAGGGCATCCTGCAACGTAAAGCGGTAAGCTAGCTCGTTCATGATAATAATAGCGAAGTTACTTATCTAGAGCTAATAGCAACTGCAAGACTGGTTTCGAAACCACATGTGTCCCGATTGTCGCGTGGATTCGCCTGGATACATTAGAAAGCTTGTGAAGCTGCATGAGCAGAAGAATACTGGCAAGCACTCTCGAAAGGCGACAGAGATGTATTCGGCACGATTCTACCAAGGCTCAGATACCCAGAAGACCGTTCAGAAGCGACTGCGAGACGAGGCACCTCGTGATCCGGCTGGAGAGCTTATCCAGGAAACGAAGGCGGAGAAATCGAGTCGTCGGATGAAGATCTACGGTGCTGAGATCATGGCGGCATGGAAGGGCGCGACAGAAGAACAAACAAGTGAGGTATTGGTTGCGCTGGACGAGAGCCGAATGCGAAGAATGTCTGAGGAGGACAACGATCCTATGCCAGATGACCAACAAGAGTGAGTATATTATAGCAACGTTCGAGTATGGTACTTACCTTTCATTTCAGAGGGCTTCGGCGTCTTCCTCGTCTCATGGACGTGGCCACTAAGGAAATGCATGACGTTTCGGGATGGTACTTTACGATCTTGAGTGGTGGGCGTGGTGCGGCTGGTGTGGTCCAGACGGCGAGGTACGTTTCAACGGCGATAAGAAACCTGGTATCTGTGCTAAGGGGAACAAACAGCTTTCATCTCGGGCAAACAAGGAATGGTGTTGATTTCGAACACGCTTACAGCGATTTCAACGAAGTTGTGATGAAGCCATGGACCTCGTTTGTCAGGAATTTGTGTGGTACATGTTTGACTTTGAGAGTTGACGGGCGCCTGACACAAGTTCATGCCAAAAGGGGAAAGTGGTGCCCAGGTTCCAGCCTCGGAAGGGAGCACACTTGAACACATGCCCAATCAGGGTTCCGTTGGTCCACCTTCCCCATCGTCTCGCTCCCCAATCCCTCGCCCTCCGATCCCTCAGGAAGGGCTTGTTGGTAACGGGCACAGAACGCCTCAGATGGCCCAACCGGAGGGTGGCACTGATGGTACGGCAAGAACCCCCACTCCCACCCCTCCGTCTGGCGATGGCAGCGAAAACGTCTCCCCTCGACATTCTGAGGGTGAAGCGGCACAGGCTGAGCCACAAGCCTCGAACTCACCACCACCTGAGAACGCTCCCAGCAGCACATCTGGAGGTCGAGAGGATGGGCCAGTTCGTGCCGAACCACAACTCCCTCATTCCAGCTCACCACCACCTGCCGGCTCACCACCACCTGCCGGCTCACCACCACCAGCCCGCTCACCACCACCTGAAAATACAAACGACGGACGGAGGAGTCCTTCCCACGACGCAACCGTTGAGCACAACACGACACTTCGGGCTTCACAGGGCCTCCGCCCAGATTCATGGCTTCAACAAGCTCTCAAACGTCTACGAGCCACCGAGGGACCTGATTGGCGTGAAGCGGTAGACCTGTGGGAGGGTATTGAGAGAAATCAGCTCGAGAAAGCTCAACCTGAGGGCACCAAGGTACGTGATTGTATCCTCAACCTCCATGAACCCGGCTCACAAACTCGACAGCAACACTTCTCCACTGTGAACCGCCCCCCTCAGATCGCACGATGGTTCGCCTATGGGCAAAACTTTACTACTGATCCCGACATCTCTGATATAGCACAGTACGAGCAGGAGCTGCTCACCTGGTGGGCGTATCTTCAGCCGGAATGGCGTACTTCGACAGACCCCCTACCGCTTCCTTTGTATCACACGCCGGAGGGCCAGAATTGGAGTGTCCTCAAGGTTACAGGGTCTAACGGACTCCTGATCGTCATGATGGCTTTCGCGTGGTGGGGTAAGGCCGTCGGCCTGTCTCCCTTATGGCTTACTGCCACAGCCGACTTGAAGCACACCTTGAAGGCCCTAGCAAACCTCTGCGAGGAGACGGGTTCTGTACCCCAGTGCGTACCCCATATTAATGGTAACGTATTTTGTTTATACAGATCCCCGCAGGCGTTCAACTATCAAGGAGCGCAGAGGTGCTGGCACTAACATTGGAAAAGAAAACTCCACCTTGGCCGGCCGACGCCGCAAACAAGCAGAGGCTGCCCCTCTTGCTCGTGTCTCTAGCAAGCGCCGCAAACAAGCAGACCCTCCGACTGTCCCTCCCACTCGCGTCACACGTAGCTCCGCTGCGTGTGCTTCCAACAGTCGTCGCTAGTAGTTACAGCTTTGTTATGTATCATTCGTCAATGTTCAAAACCTTTCTTGTTCATTAATGTGAGATTTGCGAACTTAACGAGATGATCGACTGAACTGAGGGACTTGGAGAAACTTAGTTAGTGCAGGTATAAGACTTAGCATTTCTCATGTATGGGACTTAGCAAATTAGCCAAGGGTTGGAGAATGGACTTAGCAGAAGCCTATGAGTCTCATGATATTTTGTGAAGAAGATTGCAGTATGTGCACATGTTTTATTGTGATCTCAAGACATGTATTACTGCTCGCAGGTCCACAAAGTGGATGATGGGATGGTAGACGGATTGGGGACAAATGCGATAGAAGAATCTACTATCTCACAATACTATCTCACAACAGGACTGACCGTGGAAGCCTGATTATGCCAATCATTTACAAGATTGATTTGGAAGGCGCGGAGCATGAAATCCACTCAAAAAGGAAGGTGGCTGAGTTTTGACGCCCGGCAAGGGCACAGCCACTGCCACTGAGTGGTATTCCACGGTTGTCACCAGTGGCAGTTTACCACAATGGTGTACCACCGGGTGGTGCACTACTGCCACTGTGTTGTATACAACAGTCACAGTACTGCCTGGTTCGTTGGAACTAAGACTATTCCAGGTGGCGAAGTAGGGGACGGTAGTATTCATATCGAAGAAATAATGTCGTCAAGTGGAATTGACGAGTCGTAAGAGGGGGGTGATGTTATGGTCCGACGTTTCTTTCTTTCTTTTCCAACTATCTTTCTTATCTTATCAGGCACATGATGTATTACGACTTACTACTTACGTCATCCGGGCCGTCTGACTAATGGTCTCAGTCAGCGCCTCGCCGCTACTGCATGGGCGCAGTCAACAAGCGTCATACCACATGCAGCTGAGCTAAGCATTCCATGGAAAGACGACAGGATGCAGCATGTAGTTAGACATGAGGACATAGCATGTACAGTAGTATATAAGTGCCCTAATAGACACCCAGAGACGTTAACTCGTTCTCTTGGGAATACCACTAATACTAGTGCCTAAGTCAGCGTCTTCGCTATCGCTCCTCACCTCTCACCTCTCTTAATCTACTACTTTCCACTTGTATTCTTGTTGGGTCCGCATACGCCTTGTTGTGTATTAGCGTCGCCCTAACAGACAGTCAATCATACTCACTGATCCTCTCATCTCGTTTTCCTTGAGTCTTCCACACATCAACGTGGTTCCACATATCTATTTATGATATTCTGCTTATATCATTTGGGCTGTATTTGTTAAGGACTGTGTCAAGGTGTCATATACCAGTCCTCACACCCTCTTAGGGGTCCCCCCCTACGCCCCTTTCGGATACTCGGACCCTCGGAGCCCCTCAGGCTCCGCCCTCGCAGCCTATGCATGGTGCGCAGCACTTGGATTCACCTGTTACATGTTTCACCTACATGCGTACTTACATACTAAGCCTCACTACATACATGTGTTAGTTAGTATTTATAGTAGCACTAGTAGACATGAATTTTCTACTCTGAATCTTAGTTCCTATTTCGCCATCTTGCCTTCTAAGTCTTCACTGCGGGCTCCTCTGCGGAGCCCGCCTCTCACCTTGCTCTCTCCGAAATCGGGACACCGCAGGGCTAGGAGGGCGCAGCTGTAAGGGCAACCTCGAGATGGCCGACAGCGCAGGCCTAGCAGAGGGAGAATCCAAAGAGATGAATAAGACTAACTACAATACATGAGAGAGCTGCTCACCTAGCAGAGGGAGAATCCAAAGAGAACAGGATAAGGATTCTCCATGCTAGGAAGCGAAGTATATACTGTAGTAGCGTGGGAGGAATGAAGGGTACATAACTGTACAGTACACCAGCCACAGGTCTGAACGAATATCACAAGGTACAAGGGGGCATGTGATAATGAAGTGAAAGGGGAATGTACAGGAGTCGTGCCAGTGACCTGGGGAAGTGGGGACAAGGAGTAATGAAGTGGGAAAGGAGGATAGAGGTAGCCCGGACGAGCCCCAAAGTGTATCTACGAGTCCAAGCGAGTCCGAAGCGTCCGAGCGAGTCCGAGGCGAGTCCGAAGTGCGGGAAGACTTCGGAGTCACCGGACGGGGCTCGGATGCGAAGGGAGTGAACGGAAGGGAAGCGGAAAGGTAAGGGGACAAAAGGAAAGGAAAGGGAATGAAGGAAAGGGGAAAGGAACGAGGAGGAAGGGGGCGGGACAGGGGGAGTAGGAGAAAATAGGAGTGTCCCCTTACAGTTTTGGGGTTGGTGAATTCGTGGCGCGGTGTCGTACACACTTACTGATTTAACAGTTTAGTGTCCAGGCTCTCTGGGTCTTTCTATAGATCAAGTAGATACCTGGTGGTTCGTAGATACAATATGCAATACTCCTATTGAAAAGAGCTGATTGATACTGTACTTCAATGCCTAATTCAACTTAGGGGTGTCTCTTGCTGAATTTATCTGGTGTCCTAAAAAAATAAAGTTAGTACTTTTCTCTTTAGGACTCACCTATAATCAGTTCGTTGTGTATTTCTCAGGTCTCTTGAAATGACTTTTATGATAACTTGATACTAGGCACAGCTAGTCTTTGCTTCTCAAAAGCAGTCTTGATGTCACACTAGAGGAATTCCTAAGCAACTTCGTATTGCTGAAATTGACCTCTTCACACAAATACTAACTAGGCAACTCTTTTTGCTTAGTTAGATGTCAGATGATTGTATTAGACTGTGGATTCTGTTGTAGAATCTGCAGTAGTCTTTCTCTTAGAGCTCTCCAGCTGTTGTTATTAAACTTGGTTAAAACTTGTTTTATTCGGGATTCAGCCCGGGGTTTATATACTACTACAAGATTTGGTCTTGTTTGTACTCCATCGGACCGAAGAAGGAACTATTACTAAGCTAATGACTCAATATGACTCATAACATGTTATATTTGGGCTGTGTGAATTGGTGAGCTGCCTTGTGAATCACTTTGTGAATCACCTTCCATAAGTGGCCTTGTGAGTCACTTTGTGAGCTACCTTGTGAATCACTTGGTGAGTTGTCTTGTGAATCACCTTGTGAGTCACATTGTGAGCCACATTGTGAGTCACCTTGTGAGTCGCCTTCCGTATTTTAGAGGCTTCTCATGACTCAGAATGAGTCAGAGTGAGTCAGGTCTAATAATAGATTCTTTCCCATGCTATACCAATTTGGATTCATCAGTTTCCCATGTCTCGTCCAATCAGGAATCACCAGAATTATCCATGAGGGAATCAGTGATTATCAATGTTTGAAGATGATGGATGAAGAAAGGGAGTTGATAAGATAAAGTCAGGGGCTAGGAGTCACCGTTAATCCTATCCAGTGTCACTGATGCTTGGTATGTGTTATAAAGTATGGTAAAATGTAGATAAAATCAATAAGTAAATTGTCCTGTGATTCACATACTCAGATTGATAAGGAGTGCAAATATATGTACATACATGCAAAATCCAATTTTGCGGTATGACAGCGGCAGGCAGGAATCTTCGTGTTGGGTCGCCGCAACCTTGAAGGGGGGGTGATGTAAGGGGACACTCCTATTTTCTCTCCTTTCCTTCATTCCATGGACTCTTACCTACATTCCCTTCATTCCCCTTCGTTCCTTTTCGCTCCCTTTCCTTTCCACTTCCTTTCCACCCACTCCTTTCGCATCCGAGCCGCGTCCGGTGACTCCGAAGTCTTCCCGCACTTCGGACTCGCCTCGGACTCGCTCGGACGCTTCGGACTCGCTTGGACTCGTAGATACACTTTGGGGCTCGTCCGGGCTACCTCTATCCTCCTTTCCCACTTCATTACTCCTTGTCCCCACTTCCCCAGGTCACTGGCACGACTCCTGTACATTCCCCTTTCACTTCATTATCACATGCCCCCTCGTACCTTGTGATATTTGTTCGTACCTGTGGCTGGTGTACTGTACAGTTACCCTTCATTCCTCCCACGCTACTACAGTATATACTTCGCTTCCTAGCATGGAGAATCCCCATCCTGTTCTCTTTGGATTCTCCCTCTGCTAGGTGAGCAGCTCTCTCATGTATTGTAGTTAGTCTTATTCATTTCTTTGGATTCTCCCTCTGCTAGGCCTGCGCTGTTGGCCATCTTGAGGTTGCCCTTACAGAAACTCCGGACTGCTGCGAGAAGATGTCGAAGTACGACTGCACAGAGCCCGGAGCCTTCCGACTGCGCCAACGCTCCCAAGACTGGTCCAGTGCTGTAGGAGTCATCCGGAGCGGTGCTGGAGTCGTCGGACTCGTCCGGAGTGAGCGCACTGCGTCCGGATGACGATCATGGAAGTCCTTGACCTTCTGGGCAGCATGCTGGAGGTTGCTCGCCGGCTCCCAGAAGTCATGCTCGATGCCATAGCCTTGCCAGCGTACCAGATACTTCAGGACCCGACCAAACCGTCTGCTATTACGGACCTCTTCTACCTCATGCTCTTCTTCTCCATCAACAAGCTGTGGAGGGGGTGGAGCAACGGGGCGTCTACCTGGAATGGGGTCCGGGACGAAGGGAAAGAGTTTGACCACGGGGAAGACAGGGTGGAGGCGGGATAAGCCCAGAGGGAGCTGGAGTCGGTACGCTGCCTTGCCAACCTTCCGGACGACCTTGTAAGGACCGAGTCGTGCGTGTCCGAGTTTCCGGGAGGGTCGGGCAAGGTTGATGTCCGACGAGTCCAGCCAAACCTTGTCACCCGGTTGGTACTCCGGAGCAGGGGTCCGACACTGATCGTAGTAGCGCTTCATGTCATCCTGAGCCTTGACCAATGCAGACTGAGCTTCGTCGACTGCGGACTTCATCCGGTGTACAAACTCGTTTGCGGACTCCATCCGAGACGGTGGCTGATGAGGTTCGAACCCAAGGCGAGGATGTCGGCCAGTATCTAGGAGGAAAGGTGACTGCTGAGTGGACGCATGGACCCGGTTGTTGTACGCAAACTCCGCCATAGGTAGGAGGCGAGCCCAGTCGTCCTGGGGCTCTCCAATGAAGATCCGGAGATAGGACTTGAGTTCCTGGTTAGTCCGTTCCATTTGTCCGTCGGACTGAGGGTGGTACGCAGTGGAGGCAGCCAGCTTGATTCCGAGCATCCGGTAGACTTCCCGGGTGAACTCTGCAACGAACTGCGGACCCCGGTCGGACACAACAGACCGAGGGAGTCCATGCAGCTTCCAGACGTTCTGCAGGTACAAGTTTGCGGATCCGAGGGCAGACACTGTGGTGTGAGTCGGAATGAAGTGGGCGCATTTGCTTACGGAGTCGACCACATTCATGACAGCGTCAAATCCATCGGACTCCGGAAGCTCGACGATGAAGTCGACACTCAGGCGATCCCAGCGTTCATCCGGAATGGGAAGCGGATGAAGTTCACCCATGGGCGGATGCCTTTGGGCCTTCGTCCGGTGTCATACTCCAAATTGGGATTTGTAGTAAGTGACATGGATATTAGAGTTTTGTAGCTATTTCATACGCTACTATAAAACCAAGGCATACACTTGCAAATTGAGTCAAGTCAAACAGACCTCATATAACGATCATAGACATTATTTCCTACCTTTCCCTATTTACTTCTGGGACCCCTAATTAATATCCCAACATCCTATTAAGTCAACAAGTCTTAAATCACTATGTTACATGATAAGTAAAGATTGCGGAAATGACAAGAACTGTACGGAAAGTTGAAGCACTTTACGGAACCTTCTAGTATTTTGCAAATACTTATCAAAGTGACATTAGATCTTGTTCATAAAAAGCTCAAATAACTTGAAAGACATACAAGAACATAGTAGAATGTCTGAGAAGTTTATAGAACTTTCCAGGATGTAGTGGAAAATTGTACTTACTAAGCAGCAAGCCTTAACTTACTAAGCTTTGGCTTGGCCATTACAAATCATTGGCTTACTCCTGCTGAAATATGAGTCATTCAGAGATTCAGCACAGCCTTGAAATGCTTGGCATTGCACTGCCTCCTTTCCTCTGTAGTCTATATAAACCCCAAATTGTAGTAGATAGAAAAAAAGACTTTTTACCATCTTTCTTCTCCTGCCCTCATTTCTCATCCTCTTCCCTCCTTTTCTTTTGCAGTACCTACTTCTTATTAAGTAGAGTATTACTGTAGGTTACATAGTAAAGAATAAACTTGATTAGTTGATAATTGAGTGCTTCGACCTGTGAAACCCCTGCTAGAGAAATAAGATTACGTGTCTTGTGTACACCTAAGTCTTTATACTTTAGTGATTGCTCCCCAGTCATATTGATTTCGTATAGACCGTTGCTGGCTAAGCATTAGACTATAGAACGATTCTATAGGTGTTTAGTAATAATATCGGAAGTGATCTAGCAGAAACGTCTGATCTAGAGCTTCATATTTCAGTTGAATTGTCGTATCGCAGTTTTGTATTATTGGAGCATTGCTAGTATACTCAGTCAGGAACATTACTCCGTCTCAGTGCTACTTGTCTCAGTCAGTCTACTATTTGCTTGTGTTTACCTACGTATTATTCACTTGTTGAGTAGTTCGTACTAACGTGTTGTGAAGTGTTTTACCCTACACTTCTTTCCTTCCTTCCAACCCTTCTAACCCTTTCCACTCCTATTTCCCCTATCTGTACTACTCAGTAGTATAGTTCCAAAGCCATTATTATCAATAACACACCTCTCAGCCTGCACAACTTGGGTGACTGTTTGATCTATCTTGACTGATCCAACTACATCCAAAGCATTTAGTGAAAACCCCACTGAGTGTGACACCGGAGACAGAGGTCGCAATGGCGGGTGTAGGATCCGACGTACCGGGACATGTTGGGCCACCAGTAGCTGCGCGAAATGAGCTCTAGGGTCTTCCATCTGCCGGCGTGTCCTGTGACCTTGGTGTCGTGGTGCTGAGCTACAATAGTCCGACACAAATCCGGTGAGTCCAGAACGTAGATCTTACCCCGGAACATGAGGAGTCCGTCCGATTGGGACCATTCCGCACTTCGGACTGTCTTGCGACTGCCCTGGGTCTTCTTCAGCTCCTCTGCCGCCTTTGCCACTGTGTCTTCGAACTTCGCATCTCGCACTCCAGTCCGGATAGCCGTGAGGATATCCTTCTCCTCCCCTTCAAGAGTGACACCCGTGGCACGGACAGCAAAGTAGGAAGGCTTGAGCATCACTACATCCTTGTTGTCATCCTTACCATCCGAATGATCCGAGTGTCGCGAGAGAGCGTCCGGTTTACCCATAGTCCGACCCGGACGATGCTGGAGAGTGAAGTCGAAGCGGGAGAGGTATAGCGACCAGCGGGCTTGACAGCGGTTGAGCTTCTGGGCCTTGATGAAGTACTCCAGGTTCTTGTGGTCCGTCCAGATCTCGAACGGAGTCTCTGCACCTTCAAGGTAGTGCCGCCATTCTTCGAGCGCCCAGATGATTGAAAGCATCTCCTTGTCGTGTATTTCGTAGTTCCGCTCCGCAGCCTGTAGACTTTTAGAGTAGAATGCGACAGGATGCCATTTACCATCATCCGGATCCAGTTGCGACAAGACTGCACCCGTACACTGCCAACTTGTAAGGAGGAATGCAGGACATCAGGCGATGAGGTCCCTTGACTATCAAACACAAGCATACATAGAGATCTGATCGATGTCCTTGGATATCCCACCCTGAGCACTTTGTTGGGCTTTTTCTGAGCTCCCAGGACGTTCATCGCGAGGTATCCAGGCTCTCAAAGCAGCCTTCTGACGTCGTCCCGAGCCAGAAATGCACACATAACCACATCGACATTCCTCGTCTATCAACTATCAACTGCCATATCCAAATTATCCTCCTGCATGATATTCTCCACATTGCCAGCGCTCACTGCGGTTGAAGGTGCCGCTGCTGTGCTTGGTGCTGCTCTCTTTAGTTTATTCTGCTCTCTGGTCACTCTGGCCTTTTCTTTGGCTCCAGCGCGTCTCGCTGGACCACTCACTCGTAACTTCGAGGCGAACACGCGATGGCTCTCCAAACGGTTCGTCAGACTCGGCTTGGGTGCCGTCAGTGCCCGAGGAAGGACAGCGCGAAGTAAATGGGCGTTATGGAGTGCGTGCATGTTGACAATAAATCTGTTCTTCTCGAGATGCCTGATAGTTTTCAGTGGTATAGTGGTCTTCAAACGTTCTTGCTCGACGACTTCGTCGCTGTTGGTGATTTTGCAACCCCCATTTTGGCAGTCATGCTGGGCATTGAAAATGAATTGAATTGCCTGCTCATTGCGTGAGCACTTACAATTTGTGCAGTGAATGTCATATAAGCTTACCTTCGGCCTCACAAGATATACTTTTCCCGAACGAAGAAGTATGGGCATATCAAGACGTCCGTCGGGCTGATCAGCAATATTAAAATGGCTGATTAATACCATTGCATCGTTTGTTGCCTCCGAAGAGCAGGTGATGGATAGGATCTGCCCGACATGAGCTTCCTGCGGGGAGATAAGCTAGGTCTCTCTTGGCGATACTCGGGAGTTTTCTTACCTCCGCATTGTTGAAGAACACCCAGGATCCATCCTTGCAGATATCAATTGACCGTGAAATCGCGTGTCTGCACCGTACCCAAGTGCCGGCTTGTTGTCCAATGTCCTCCGCGGTGATTAAGTCTCCAGGATCGACGGAAGCAAGGATCTGGTTTCGCGTCAAGGGAATCTGATCACAAATTGGGACCATTTTGACGGTCCCTGTTAAATATTAGTATTGGTAAGGCATGAAGTGAATCTGCTCTCACCAGGTGACACGGCAGAAGTATCTGCCCATCCCAGGCGGCGCTGAAGGTCAGGACAAGATCCAAGGAATGATCAGATCATCTTTCCAGCGCGTACGTTCTCCCCTTTGTTGTCTTTCCACCACCCGCCGCTTACTTGATGTTTGAAGCGTTCCATATGGCCAAGTGTTGTCACAATATCTTTGCTCGGCGCAAGATGATTGGAAAGCACGCTGCATGTTCGAAACACTGCGTTCCAGCACTCAAAGACCTCAGTCGAATACAAAATTGCAGGACCAAATCTGCGGACATCTTCGACGAGGTGGGTGAGGACGTGCAGTTTGGCTTTAGTGATGATCCGGTTGGGATCAAACAGGGCCCATGCGTCGAGTAGATTCCCTATCAGGATCTCGAGATCACTCTGTTGGATATATAAGTTTCCTGTTGAGAGTCTGGTGCTAATAGATACACATGAGATATTGCTCCATATTTGCGATTTCGGGGAACCACAAATATGCGCCTAATTCACCGCTGGCCTTCCAAAGATTGAAAAGATGGTCGGGACACAAATCTGAAAGATGGAACACGGCGAGTTGCTGCAGGCATTTGAAATGTTTACCGATGAGGGAATTCTTGTACTTGACAAGATATTGTGCTCGTGGAGGAGCTTGCATGTTCAGTCCGTCAATGCTGGATGATTGCAAGCGGACGGCGAACAGGTTGTCCTTCTTATTATCCCACGTGCTACTCGTTTCGTGCCACACGTACTTGTTGTTACCAAGTAAAATTGTGTGCAATATTTCTACACTTGTATCGCGGTGAGGATCGAGCCCTTTGAAATGCCGATTCAGATTGCCAGCTGGAACAAGATTGACCACACTGTCCGTACCTCGTCTCGCCAACAATGCATTGTAATGGAACCCAGGGACCAAATCACGCGGATAGGACTGGTCTTTCAGTGGCGGAGAAAGACCTATCAGCCAATTCCATAGTGAGTCCTGGATAGCTGTTGTAATCTCCAGCTTCACTGCTTTTCGCGCATCACCTTTGAGACGCCTGTCGTTCAATCGTGAATCTCGTGTCTCCGGGTTATTAAGCTGGATTTCTTGTTGCTCTCGTGCGTTACCAAGAAGGATGTCTATCCAGCATTGTGCAAGCTTATCCTTGACACCAGTCTGTGTCTGTAGATTCTGCACGGTGTCCTTGTTCCCAAGACATGCTGCCCGGAGTTGTTCACGTATACCCTGAGAGGTTTCGTCGGGCGTGCGAGGATGACCGGGCTTCAAAGGAACACAGTTAATGAGTTTTGTCAGCTCTTAATACAGAGGTAGGTGAATGACTACGTACCTGGAAAAGTGCTTCATACCCCTCATCACTCTCCTTCACAGCACTCGAGCCACCGACTGTATCACGCCGACAGAGAAGATTACCTTTCACACCAATATGAGAGCAATCTTCTGATTGCTGGGGATTATCCGCCGGAAGGATGTGGTCAATGAGTTGAAACAGAATATCCTGTTCAAGCTCGGAATCGTACACGTCGTGCCAAGCATTTTCTGCACTGTAGAATGCCTGTCAACAGAAGCTAAACGAGTTGAACTTTGAAGCGCCTCACAAGTCGGATGGCGTTCCTGCAAATTGTTCGGATGAGGACGCATGCGGTGAAGTGGAAACAAATCTAACGTTGTACTCCTGGGAAAGCTTCTGGTGCGGAATCCCAAGATTCTGAATGTAAACATTGGTGTGTGCGTTATACTGTTTGCTGACATTCCCCGAGACATCATCGCTCCAGCCCATTACACGGAGACGGAACATAGGGCGACCATTGGCAATCGCTCGCAATGGGTTCTTTGGAGAAGCGAGCCATGGAAAGGACACAACCTCTGAAAGTGAGGTTTAGTCAGAATAGGCCCCAGAATCGACTCAAGAGCAACGCACGGCCAGGGAAAAACACAATACAAGCACCCACTACAGCCTGAAGGTCCAGAACATTCAACTTCAAGTGGTCGGCGCATACACGGATAGGCTCGGGATCAGCAATCTGAAATAAGCCCAGCTTTACGACATGTTTCACCATTAGTTCTCGTCTTTGATAATATCGGCGTTAATCACTGACCTGCGTACTGCACTTTTCAACCATGTATGCTTCGGCATGAACAATGCCTTTAACAGTAATCCACTTCATGGGAATAATGAACCTCGCATCATCAAGTTGGGCAAGCTCTTTGATATAATAATGACGATATGGTGTATTCTTCCAGTCCGCCCACATGGGAGAAAGCTCGTCCAAAGGTATTTCATCAGTCCATTTCTTTCCTTGCCAAAACTCGGATACAGGTCCTGCAACCTCCGGATAAACGTGTATATGTGGTCGGACAAGCGGGTTGGACCAGTCCTGTTGAACAACGACAGTTTCATCATCAAGTAAGTTGTTATGGCCCGGTCTGATCCGAACAATTATCTTTTCCTATATCTTATCTAAACGCGCAAAGACGCGCCTATTACTAATTCTCATTACCATACCTTAGTAAGATCCTCACGTCTAACACATGTCCGCAGTACATTACCAAGCTCCTCATGGAATCGGTGCGCGTTCCATGGAAAGACGGCTGCAGTAGGCATGTAGTAGTACACGAGGGTTATGCATGTATTTTAGTATTTAAGTACCAATAACATACCCGAGAACGCTAGCTCGTTCTCTTGGGATTTCCGCTAGTAATAGTGAGAACTAAGTCAACTAAGCTACTTCATCTATTCTTTTGGTTTTAGTATTCTTGTAGGAGCCACGTTAGTCTTTGACTAGTGTCGCCCTAACAGAAGAACGAGCTACCCCTTCAACGTCCCTCCTACATTCTACATCCTCATCCATCCTACTCTGCAGCGTCTAACTGCGAAGATCGACCACCCGACATCAAGACAGGATACGTCTCATCTTTCTCGTTTTATCCACCGCATAACTTCTTTCCAATTTCTGCCGATAAGCCTGTTAGGCTTTGATTGTTCATTTCATACCCTTATAGTTTCCCACCCAATTCGAACCGCAGATTCAATACTCCAGCGGGGTAACATTTAGACGACCCTCCGAGTGAATCTAAAGGCGCCGACTGATCACTAATCCTCGGAGAGGGGTCAGCGCGCGAGGTGCTGAGTAAGAAAGAAGGCTCTACCTCGTCGGTTGAGCAAGACAGTGTGAAGCTTCGCATCTAGCCAAGCCGAAGAACTCCTTCCTCATTCACGTTGTCCGCTCAGGTGCCGGCGCGCACTAGTTTGAAGTTCAACGTCAATTGACAGGGTACTGTAAGGGGACACTCCTATTTTCTCCTATTCCCCCTGTCCCGCCCCCTTCCTCCTCGTTCCTTTCCCCTTTCCTTCATTCCCTTTCCTTTCCTTTTGTCCCCTTACCTTTCCGCTTCCCTTCCGTTCACTCCCTTCGCATCCGAGCCCCGTCCGGTGACTCCGAAGTCTTCCCGCACTTCGGACTCGCCTCGGACTCGCTCGGACGCTTCGGACTTGCTTGGACTCGTAGATACACTTTGGGGCTCGTCCGGGCTACCTCTATCCTCCTTTCCCACTTCATTACTCCTTGTCCCCACTTCCCCAGGTCACTGGCACGACTCCTGTACATTCCCCTTTCACTTCATTATCACATGCCCCCTCGTACCTTGTGATATTCGTTCAGACCTGTGGCTGGTGTACTGTACAGTTACCCTTCATTCCTCCCACGCTACTACAGTATATACTTCGCTTCCTAGCATGGAGAATCCCCATCCTGTTCTCTTTGGATTCTCCCTCTGCTAGGTGAGCAGCTCTCTCATGTATTGTAGTTAGTCTTATTCATTTCTTTGGATTCTCCCTCTGCTAGGCCTGCACTGTGCGGCTATCTTGAGGTTGCCCTTACAGGTACCCCACCAACAACTCCACCATGTCCCACTCCAGCGGATCGAGCTTCGAGAACATTGGAGACCAGAACATGCCTGGTCCCTCAGACCAACCCGTACCACCTCCACAACCATCGACACAAGAAATGATGATGATGATGATGGACCGGCTGGCTCAGATGGAAGCTCGATACGAACAACTAGCCCAATACGTACCAACCCGACCGCCACCAACAGCCCCAGCACCAGCTCCCGTTCCCGCTCCCGCCCCGATTCCCCAACCTGCCGAACCCGCACGACCAGTAGGCCCTAAGCTGGCCAAACCCGAGATATTCGACGGCGAACGTGCCAAATGCCGTTCATTCCTCAGAAGCATCTGGATGTACATTGCGGTTAATCAGTGGCAGTTCACCAACAAAAACACCAAAGTCTTATACGCCCTCTTGTTCATCCAGGGACGAAAAGTCGATAACTGGAAAAACGAGGTTATCAACCGAGCGCTCAACTGGCGGGACCAGGGAGGATACGACCCCGTGGTCTCTGATTTCCAAAGGTTCTCTGACGAACTGGAAAGAATGTTCGGAGACCCAAACCCCAGGGAAATGGCTATCTCCACCCTGTCCGCCCTCAGACAGGGCAACGAACCAGCCGAAGAGTACGTAATGAAGTTCGAGGCGCTACGAGCAGACACCGGCTACAACGACGTAGCATTGGTAGAATTATTCAAACGAGGAATGAATCCCGGGCTGTTGAATCGACTCTACAGCCTCCACCCGCTCCCTGCAGATTACCAAGCATGGAGCGAAGAGGCAATCCGGTTTGACAGGCAGTGGCGTGAAGCGCAGTCCTATGCCAAGGGCCATGGACAGGGACGACAACAGGGACAGTCCCAGCAAAAGCAGCAAGGCCAAAAGCAAGGCCAATGGCAAGGGAGGGGACAAGGGCAGCAGCAACCGGCCCCACAACAGAACCAACAATCACGTCCGAAGGATCCAAACGCGATGGACGTAGATAGAACGCAGAGGACCCCGGTCAAGTGCTTTAAGTGCGGAGGACTGGGACATATCGCCCGAAATTGTCAAAGAAGATTGGACATCAGGGCCATGAACTACGACGAACAATTGCAATACTGGCGAGAGGAACTGACTCGCCAGGGTTTTTCCGAAGGAACTCAGGAAGCGTCGACCTGAGCTCCAAGAATTCTTTTTCCGTACTCACCCAGGAGCCGGACTCATCACTAGTAGAATCCGATGTACCAGTAACTATTTATAATGAGGATTCGACTACTAAAAACAATGAGACAGAAACTAAGACGCAAAACAAATCCAAGGAAGGGCACTTGTACCGGACAGGCAATGAGAAAAATTACGTCCCCATAAAGATCACCATTACTTCTCTAGATACCCTTAAAACTCTCGACCCCAAATCAATGTTGGACTGTGGCGCCTCAGACTCGTTCATTGATCGCAAATACGTCAGAAAGCACGGGCTGAAAACCAAGAAACTGACTAGACCCGCAATCATAAGAAATGCAGACGGCACCCCCAACAACGCGGGAAGGGTAGAAGAAAAGGTAGAACTAAGAATGGGTTTTAAAGGACACACAGAATGGGCCACGTTCTACGTAACCAACCTAGGAAACGTAGACGTCATCATAGGTCTCACCTGGCTCAGACGACACAACCCAGAAGTGAACTGGAAGACGGGGGATGTAGTAATGACCAGATGCCCAAGGGAGTGCAAGAGAAGGATGAACAAGGAGGCAGAAGACTTGCAGGACGAACCGTACCCAGGGGAAGTAGAAACCGAGGAAAACGAGGAAGAGGTGAAGGAAGTGCGGAAAATGGAACCGAGGAACATATCAGTGGCAGGAGTAAGACAGTGGAATAGGCTGAGAAGCGGTTATTTACGGGACTTGGACGACTTAACCAACCAATATCACGAGTCGGTAGCCCGAATGTACATTAACCGAATGTGGAAAAAACACATGCAGGTGGAAACGGAAGACAAGGAGGAGGAAATGCATCTGAAAGCAGTAGGAAAATACGACTATGTCATTGAGCACGATCGGGAGAAAATAGAAAGCAAAAAAGAAAAAACCGAAGAAGAAATGGTACCAAACTACTACCATGATTTCATGAAAGTATTTCGAAAACGGGACTCAGAAAGGATGCCAGCGGCAAGACCATGGGACCACGCAATCGAACTTACACCGGACTTTGTACCAAAGGCCTCAAAGGTGTACCCACTGTCGCCAATCGAGCAACAAGAACTCAACGACTTCCTCGACGGCAACCTAAAAAAGGGGTACATTAGACCCTCCAAATCCCCGCAAACCTCACCAGTATTCTTCGTGCAAAAAAAGGATGGAAAAAAATGATTGGTACAGGACTACCGATACCTAAACAAATACACCGTGAAAAACGCATATCCATTACCTCTCATTTCGCAACTAGTAGACAAAGTATCTAAGGCTCGCTTATTTACCAAAATGGACCTCCGATGGGGGTATAACAATGTACGAATAAAGGAAGGAGACCAGTGGAAGGCAGCGTTCCAAACGCCACGAGGGGCGTTCGAACCAATGGTCATGTACTTCGGACTTAGCAATTCCCCTTCCACTTTCCAAACCATGATGAACGAACTTTTCAAAGAACTGATTGACGAAGGCCTTGTAATTATCTATTTAGACGATTTACTTATCTTTACGGACAATGATGTACAAAAACACCGAGAAGTAGTACGACGGGCTCTGAAGATTCTTGAAGACAACGATTTATATATAAAGCCAGAAAAATGTGCATTTGAAGTAGACGAAGTCGAGTTCCTAGGAGTAGTAGTGAAGGACGGAAAGGTGCAAATGGAAGAGGCAAAAATAGAAGCAGTAAAAAACTGGCCGATTCCAAAGAACATGCAACAAGTACAGCAGTTCTTAGGATTCAGCAACTATTACCGACGGTTCATAAAGGACTTTGCCACCGTCGCTAAACCGTTGCACGAGCTTGTTAAGAGCCACACTTGCAGGGGGGCTCGGGATACGCGGACCCGCGGGTGTGCGGTTCCACGTAGACGCATGGGGGAAACGGGGGAAACGAGGACGTACGGGCTTGGCTTCAGCTACTGGCTGCGCCTCCCACACTCTTGCGTGCCCTGTATTTCCGGGAGGAGTCCTACGCGGGTACCGAGGGTACGGGCGGAGGCAAAGGGGTGCGACGGGGGGAGAACCCACTAGAGGGGCGAGATGCGAGTGCGGAGAAGGAACTAATATTCGAACTAAGGTAGCTGTATGTACGATACAGGACTATATACTAAGGAACACGCGGCGTCCGCGCGTTCACGAAACAGTAATGACTTCGGTCGTAGTAACTACAATGTGCTCGAGTATGTACTTAGTCCGTAATCCGGGAAGTCCGCATGGCCGTGTATATGCGCGGCCCGAGCCCATAGTCGGAAACGCACGTGGGTGCGCCCCTAGTAGCCCCTAAGGGGGTCCTTGGATGCGCCTATAACAGAGCTTACAAAAAAAGACGAGGAGTTTGCATGAAACGAAAGGAGACAAGAAGCTTTTGAGAAGCTTAAAAAACTGTTTACCAAGGAACCAATCCTGGTACTACCAGATACAGACAAGGAAATGAAGATCGAAGCAGATTCGTCAAACTACGCATCAGGAGCGGTACTCTCAATGCTATGCGACGACAACAAGTGGAGACCATGCGCTTTCCTGTCTAAAGGGTTCACGGAAACAGAACAAAACTACGACATCCATGACAAAGAGATGCTGGCTATAATTCGGGCCCTGGAGGCATGGCGACATTACCTAGAGGGAAATAGTCGACAATTTACAATATGGACGGATCACAAAAACTTGGAATATTTCATGACCACCAAAAAACTCAACAGACGCCAGGCGCGATGGGCACTGTATTTATCACGGTTCAATTTTTTATTAAAACACAAGCCAGGAGCATCGAATATGAAAGCAGATGTCTTGTCGAGATGACCAGACCTTGATAGGGGGGAAGAGGACAACACGATGGTTCTTCTGAAACCAGAGTACTTTCGAATCAAAGCCATGCAACAAGGCCACGTCTTGATCGAAGGACTGGAATCTACCATCTTGTCGAAAATCAGAAAATCAAAAAATTACGATGAGTCGGTGGTAAAAGCGGTAACGGAGCTGAAAAGATCCCCGACGAAGGTGCTAAGAGAGGCGGAATGGTCAGAAGAGCAAGACCTGGTGTTATATCATGGGAAGGTGTACGTACCCAAAGACACGGATGTCCGAAGGGAGATCGTAAAACTGCACCATGATTCAACGGTGGCAGGCCACCCAGGAAGATGGAAGACAATTGAGCTGGTCTCACGAAACTACTGGTGGCCGGGAATGAACAGATTCATAGCGGAATACGTCAAAGGATGCGATCAGTGTCAACGAAGCAAAGCCTACTCACGACAACCGCAGGGAAAGCTTCAACCCAACCCCATCCCGTCAGAACCATGGACGGATATCTCAGCAGACTTCATCACCAAACTGCCAAGGTCACAGGGTTACGACGCAATCCTGGTAGTAGTGGATCGCTTCACCAAAATGGTCCGTCTAGTACCAACTACCGAAGAACTGTCATCATTAGGTCTAGCTAAATTATATCAGGACCACGTCTGGAAGGACTTCGGCCTACCCACCACTATCATATCAGACCGAGGACCCCAATTTGCGTCACAAATGATGCAGGAACTGAATAAATTATTGGGAATTCAGACACGGCTGTCCACAGCCTTCCACCCACAGACCGATGGACAAACGGAACAAGTAAATCGAGAAATCGAGACTTATCTACGAATGTTCATCAACCATAGACAAGACGACTGGGCGGAATGGCTGGCGATATGCGAATTCTCCCTAAACAATAAAACTCAAACGAGCTCCAGGCAGAGCCCTTTCTTCTTAAATTACGGACGCCATCCACGAATGGGGATCGAACCACGGAGAGAGTCAAAAGTGGAAGCCGCCGATGACTTTGCCAAACGAATGACCCGGAGCTGGGAAGAAGCACGGTCAGCCTTGGTAAAAGCAGGGGAGGAGATGAAGAAGTACGCGGACTGACGAGTAGGGGAGATGCCGGAGTACAAAGTAGGGGATAAAGCTTTCATCTTCACCAATAACTTAAACACGTCTCGACCTTCACGAAAATTGGAGCAAAAGAAAATCGGGCCGTACGAAGTGGTTGCGGTGCCCACAAAAAACGCAATAACCCTTAAAGTTCCAAAAACATTATCTATTCACCCCACGATCTCCACCCACCGAACGGAAAAGGCCAACATGCCAACAATACCAGGGCAAAAAACACCACCACCCCCACCAGTACGGATCCAGGGCGAGAATGAGTACGAAGTCGAAAATATTCTAGACAGCCGACTCAGACGAGGACGGCTAGAATATTTGGTCAAGTGGAAAGGGTATACCGATGAGCATAACACATGGGAACCCGAAAAGAACCTTGAAAACGCACCCGAGCAAACTCGGGCATTCCACGCCCGACACTCTGCAGCTCCACGTCAGATTGCGGCCGCGGTATTTGAGGAACTGATCTGGAAACCAAAATACGTATTCACTACCCCGACCATCAGTAAAATGACCAAGATCGACGAACCCGAGGGGAGCGCTGATCCACCCGACACACCCGATAGCGACGAAGACAAGCATGGCAATCAGGCCGGCTTGCTCAGCGGAGGAGAAACGGTCCCAAATGGGAAGCCGAGGAATGATGTCGTCGAAGGAGATGTTGGGCATCAGGAAGTAGTGGCGCCGTCAAGTGGAATTGACGAATCCTAGAGGGGGGGTGATGTTATGGCCCGGTCTGATCCGAACAATTATCTTTTCCTATATCTTATCTAAACGCGCAAAGACGCGCCTATTACTAATTCTCATTACCATACCTTAGTAAGATCCTCACGTCTAACACATGTCCGCAGTACATTACCAAGCTCCTCATGGAATCGGTGCGCGTTCCATGGAAAGACGGCTGCAGTAGGCATGTAGTAGTACACGAGGGTTATGCATGTATTTTAGTATTTAAGTACCAATAACATACCCGAGAACGCTAGCTCGTTCTCTTGGGATTTCCGCTAGTAATAGTGAGAACTAAGTCAACTAAGCTACTTCATCTATTCTTTTGGTTTTAGTATTCTTGTAGGAGCCACGTTAGTCTTTGACTAGTGTCGCCCTAACATAAGTCGCACAATTGATTTCGTACTTACCAATGCTAATAATTTTGCCGGATGGTTAACAAAGAAATGGTTTCCCAAAGATGATGTATGATGCTCAGGTGCGAGGCACATATCACGGAACATTTTCTCCTGCTTTCTGCGCAAGCAACTGAAACTGGGTACGTCCGGGGCACCGCATTCACGCATCACCCAAAGGATAGCCTTGAGCTGATCGTCCGATAGCCGCAAGCGTGGTAGGTTGTCAAGCAAATCAACCATGAACATCTACCACTTTCAGTACGTTTGTTTCTACTGCGATGGGTAAACATATGACTCACTGTCTTCGAGCCATGCGGTTTCCATTCATCATTGCTCGATGCCTCCATGTCTTCCTCTGGCACAAAAGGATCTTCCTCCCCCTCTTCCAAGTCATCAATTCCTGATGACATGTTCATGAGGTCAATGGAAGATGGTGGTATCCGCTTTTGTTCTCACCGAGCAGCTGAAAGGCAGTTTCCAAAGCTGTCACATTGGTGTCATCTTCATCAAGAACATCCATGTCAGTGATGGACGTCGACATCTGGCCAAATATTGTATGGTCTTCGAGCAGTCCAATGCTTTCGATTTGCTCATGAAGGTCGTGGCGAGCATCAGCAATCCTGTCGAGAACATTGCCAGCCGAGAACTGCATTTCATTGCCATCATGGTCCAAATATTCCGTCCCGTGCATCTGCACATCTTCAAATGTATTTTCCATCAAAGACAGGCTTTGATTACCAGGCCGGTGAGTATCATCCACAGACCCCGTATATCTGCTGATCGCAGGGAGAGTAATTGGCGCAGTGTTAGACGATGAACCCCTCCCAGGGTTATCTATTGCACTCTTGGTTGCCATAGCAGCAGCCTTTGCAGTGGCCTATCTATGGGCTTCGGTTTTGAGGTGTGACGATTTCGACGTTCGCTTTATTATCACATTCCGTGTGGCTGACTTGGTGCAAATCTGGCAGAGAATATGTGAAGGTGAGCCAGTGACCTCCACAAATCCTGGTATGACAATGAGTAAAGATTTATCTTCATCAAATTCACGGACTCACCTTCTGGTAGTTTTTGACGCTCTGCAGGCATAACACGACTTGTGCAAATGCAACGCGACGCGATGCTGGAAATTCGAAACTCAAGACCAGCACGTGATCCCGTTTTTCCGCTGGGGTTTGTTCGAAATTCTTTTCCAAGTTCTTCCCTCTCTCTTCCACTTCGCATTTTCCTCTTTTCATTTCGTTCTTTTGTTTCTCAACCTTTCTTTAAACTCATTCTCATGGCTCCACCTGCACTCTCAGATATTCTCAATTCTTCATCCCCGTCACCCCCTTCCAGTCCCGGGCTGTCGCTGACTCACCGTCGACGAAGCTCATCTGTCATGACCACTGCCCCGGAGTCTGATGAACTCACTCATTCGGACTCTGGTCATGATCAAACTCAATCCCTGAAGCGACCTGCGGAGGACCTCGATCAGTTTGCTGATGCGCTCAGCCGCAATGTCAGGTTGAAAACGTCGCAGAAGGATGAGCTGAAGCAGTTTGTTCTGGTGATTTCAATGTATCACCAGATGCTTTACATTCTCACTGAAATTCTCAACAGCTTTCCGAGGCTCAGCAACAAGTTTGGCTGGCTGCCCAGCTGATCAAAGTGGTTGATGTTCTCAACACGCTTGAAGCTCCCGACACCATATATCAGATTCCGACCACAATGGAGGTAAGTAACCCTCTGCTTTTTTGTTCAAGCCATTTGAAACTTACTCGTTGGTATTGCAGCGCCGTATCGAGCTTTACACATACCTTGTTCTGGTTTCGCCCACAACGTCGGTTTACGTCATGAATGCTGGTGGCCCTCTGAGCCTCATTCTTGTTCATAAACATCTTTTGTTGGACTCCGTGACATTTCTGACAGATTTTCAACAGGATCATATGGAGACAGTTCCCTCGTGGGGTCTCACTCCTGAGGTTAAAGCTGACAAGGCTAAGTTTGATGTTGTTTGCTCGCGGATTCGCAACCGGCTCACTCATCGTCGCAACGAAATGAAGACCATGGTATGTGATCAATTATTTCCTTGAGAGTCTTTCCCTGATCACAATGGCATAGATTCGCGACTCTCTGGACACGCCGTGGACGGATATTGTTGCGCTTTGTCATCAGATCCTTGCGATGGGCGACAGGGTGGTTGTCACACTCAAGGTGTCGCTCCAGATGGTTGCTTGGGTGGCTTTCTTGGTGAGCCTTCTTAGGCTTTCATTATTGAACTTGCACTTATCTGTTTTGTAAGCGTGCTGTCTATCGCGATCATATGGGACCAGACAAGAAAGTTGACAAGTATTGGCGCCTCGTTGATACACAGCTGAAAGAGGTCAGAGATACCACTAATGGCGATACAAAGAAGCTATCCCGGTGAGTCGCCAATGTGTTGTTTGTGCCACATCTTTACTGACTTCACCAGTTTCTTTGCAAAGGTTTTAACGCATGACCGGGAAGCCTACGGCAACCCGTCGATCGATGATCTCGAGCTTACATCGCCTGGCGCCTTTGACGATCCTCCCCAGCGCCGCTGATGTGTCAATAACGGACTGGACCTGACTGGATGATCATTTACTTTTCAACTAGCCCCACACCTTTAATGTAAGGGGACACTCCTATTTTACACTCCTATTTTCCCCTTTTCCCCTGTCCTGTCCCCTTCCTCCTCGTCCCTTTCCTCTTTCTTTCATTCCCTTTCCTTTCCTTTCGTCCCCTTTCCTTTCCGCTTCCCCTTCCGTTCACCCCCTTCGCATCCGAGCCTCGTCCGGTGACTCCGAAGTCTTCCCGCGCTTCGGACCCTTCGGACGCCTCGGACTCGCTCGGACTCGCTTGGACTCGCTCGGACTCATAGATACACTTCGGGGCTCGTCCGGGCTACCTCCATCTTCCTTTCCCACTTCGTTATTCCTTGTCCCCACTCCCCCAGGTCGCTGGCACGGCTCCTGTACATTCCCCTTCCACTTCATTATCACATGCCCCCTCGTACCTTGTGATATTCGTTCGTACCTGTGGCTGGTGTACTGTACAGTTACCCTTCATTCCTCTCACGCTACTACAGTATATACTTCGCTTCCTAGCATGGAGAATCCCATCCTGTTCTCTTTGGATTCTCCCTCTGCTAGGCCTGCGCTGTCGGCCATCTTGAGGTTGCCCTTACATTTAATGATTCTTAATTCATATTCATACCACATTCATTTAGTACAAATTAGCAAGTCCGTAGATCACAATGTCAATGAATCAAGCACAATATGTGCATTTTGAATTCCCCGCAGCGTGAACTGGCATCTCGCTTCAAATAGTCCCATCGAGCGCCCGGATGATCAAAAGCATCTCCTTGTCGTGTATTTCATAGTTCCGCTCCGCAGCCTGTAGACTTTTAGAGTAGAATGCGACAGGATGCCATTTACCATCATCCGGATCCAGTTGCGACAAGACTGCACCCGTAGCGTAGTCCGACGAGTCCGCTTCAACTCGGTATGGCCGATCCTCCTTCGGAAAGACAAGAACAGGTTCCGAAGTGATCAGCTCTTTGATCCGAAGAAATGCGGATTGAGCGGAGTCGTTCCACTGCCATTCCTTCGCGCAAGTGAGGTCAAAGAGAGGCCGGGCGATATGCGAGTAGTCCTTGATGAAGCGGTGGTAGAAGTTGACGAACCCGAGGAAGGATTGGAGTTCAGTCCGAGTCCGAGGGGTTGGCCAGTCCGCAACTCCGGAGACCTTCACAGGGTCCATCTCGATCTTACCCTCGGAGATGACGACTCCGAGATACTCCACCTTGGTCTGCTCGAAATCGCACTTGTCCGCTCGGAGGAAGAGCTTGTTCCGCTGGAGGATCTCTAGGACACGCTTGAGAACCCGGTGATGCTCTTCGTGCGTCTTGGTGTAGATCAGGATGTCGTCCAGATAGATAATAACCACACCTTCCATAATGAGCTCCCGGAACAAGTCGTTCATCATGGTCTGGAAGGTAGACGGGCTGTTGGTCAATCCGAAGAATATCACCAAAGGTTCGAAGAGTCCGCGCGTAGTCCGAAATGCGGCCTTCCACTCGTCACCCTCCTTGATCCGGACATTGTTGAAACCCCACCGGACGTCAAGCTTGGAGAAGTAGCGAGCATTCTGGAGTTTGTCCACCAAGTCCGAGATGAGCGGAAGTGGGTACCGATTCTTGACCGTCATGTTGTTGAGCTTCCGGTAGTCCTGGACCAAGCGGAGCGATCCGTCCTTCTTCTTAACAAAGAACACTGGGGCAGCCATGGGCGACTTGCTGGGGCGGATCCGGCCAGTCCGGAGATTTTCTTCCAGGAATTCATCCAGCTGTTTCTGCTCCGCCGGGGACAGCGGGTAGCACTTGGTAGAGGTCGGTTCCGCTCCATCCAGTAGCTCAATGGCATGGTCCCACGGACGCGGCATGGGCAGTTCATCAAAGGACTCCTTTGCAAAGACGTCCTTGAATTCCTGGAGGAAGTCCGGGACTGCGCTGTTCCGAGGATCGTGGGGTTTGTTGCGCTGGAAAGCCAATGCAAGGCGCTGCGAGACTGTCTCCGAAGCCCGGATATGTCCTTCCCGAAGACTCCGAAGGTACTCCGGAGTCGGAGGAGGAATAGCCACAAAGATACGGTCACCCCTCTCAAGTCCGGAGTTGTCCGGAGTTGTAGCATTGTCATCCTCATCATCATCCTCGCAGTCCTGAAGCTCTGGGAGATCGTCCGAGTGCAGTTCCTCAACCCTTGGCATCGGACCCGTACGACACTCCCGGAGTCGCACGGACTCCTTGCGTCGGGTCAGCTTGTCATGGCGGAACTCCTTCCGACAGGTGTCGCATCCGGACGGACAGCGGCTCATGGTCACCTCCTTTGTCTGCCAGTCAATCTCGGGGTTGTGCTTCCGAAGCCAGGTGTATCCGAGGATGATGTCCTGCCGTCCAATGTTAGTGACTGCGAAAAGCATCCGTTCCGTGTGATCCTTGAACCGGAGTACAAGGTCCACGACTTCGGAGATAGATCCGTTCTCATTTGGTGATCCGTCAACGTTGAAGACCGGAATCGGAGCGGACAGCTTGCGTCGGGTGAAACCATGGGCATCAGCAAAGCACGGATGCATGAAGACTCCGGTGGCTCCGCAGTCCACCAGGGCCTGCAGGGTGCATCTGTGTTGTGTATCCGTGCTCTGCACTTCAACGGGTATATCTAGCGAAAGCTTGCCGGGCAGCGCGGAGATCTTATAGCTACTGGGTAGCCGCCGTTCCCACTGCGGGCGAAACCTTCGGAGTGTGCGGATTGTAACCGGAGTTGCTTGCTTAACGTCGGACGAATCATCGGAGTGATTGGAATCGTCTATTTCGTCTACGCTAAGACAAGCAAATCGGTTATTTACCAACGAGGTCGCACTGATCACTCGTTGGTCCGGACAAAATCCGCCGTGTCCGATTCCTCAACCGGGGCCGTTCCCTCATCGTCTATTCCTTCCGAAGTCCCCGTACTTTCTACAACGTCGGCCGCGGTCAAGAGATCTTCAATGGCGGACATCCGCTCCTCGGTGGTCATGAACCGGACGTCGTACCGGAGTGGGCACTCGCGAGACATGTGACCGGGCTTGCCGCATCGGTAGCAGAGCTGTGAGGTGGCAGGTCGGGAGCGGGTGTGGTCGACGTCCATGGGGACGCCGGGTGAGAGAGCCTTCGGAGGGGGCGGAGGTTGGAAACGGGGTTGCAGAGGCGGGAGCTGAGTCCGAGGCGTGGGGAGCACACCCGCAGGAGTCCGAGCGACTCCGGAGCTGGCTGCTGGTCGGACGAGGGATCCGGAGTGTCCGGAGTTTCCGGAGTGCACGCCAAAGTGGAAGGATTGGTTAGCAGCACGGTTGTCAGCAACCCGCTGTGCTGCCTTGTACCATTCCTCGAAGTCATCCTCGTCCGGACAGTCTGCGGACTCGGCAACGCGGCTCTGGAGGATGGAGTCCAATCCACGACGGAACTTCATTGTGATGTTGGAGCCCTCAGTGTATCCGGACTGGTCTACAAGGTCCCAGAACTCGTCGAGGTACTCCTGGAAAGTCCGGCGGCCTTGGTGGTACCGGGTGGACTCCAGTTTTAGCATGGCAGCTTTGCGTTCCCGATCCGGAAGGAAGCGAGTCCGGAACTCGGTTGCAAAGGCGGCCCAGGATGCGAAGTACGGATCCTTCGGACTCCGGAGCACCATGTCCGCGTACTCCTTAGCTCGATCCTTCTGGAAAAAGGAGAGACACCAGAGGATTTTGGCCTGCTCGGTCGGAAAGTGGTCCGGACAGAGCTGGAAGTAGATGGAGCATGCATTGTAGAACGCGCGACCATCCTTGCGGTTTCCGTCGAAGATCGGGGGAGAGGCGGGCTTCAAGCGGGAACGCGGGGTGTTTTCGGATCGACTCGGGGCATGCTGGGAGGCTTCGGTGCCCCTCAGCTCGGAGTCCGGAGTCGTTTTCGGAGTAGTCGGACGGGGTGTTAAGAGGAGTCCTTCAATTCGGGCGAGTGTATCCTGGATGGAACTGATTTGGGTTTGGTGTTTGTACGTCTGAGCCCACAACGTCTGCAAAGTCTCGGAGTCCGGTCCTGAAGCGACTGGCTCGGATGGCGGGATCTGGCTGGAGGCGCCCGGCATTTCGGAGTCGTCAGGGGAGCGAGGGATGGAGTTCCTTGGGTCCTCAGAGGTGGGTGGGAGTAGCAGGAGAGCGTCCGGAATGTCTGCAAAACCGGAGAGACGTCGAGAACAAGTCCGGAGTGGCGCAGGACGTTTTCCGTAGGGCTCTGGTGCCAGGATGGGAGATCCTGTTCTGCTGTAAGGGCAACCTCGAGATGGCCGACAGCGCAGGCCTAGCAGAGGGAGAATCCAAAGAGATGAATAAGACTAACTACAATACATGAGAGAGCTGCTCACCTAGCAGAGGGAGAATCCAAAGAGAACAGGATGGGGATTCTCCATGCTAGGAAGCGAAGTATATACTGTAGTAGCGTGGGAGGAGTGAAGGGTAACTGTACAGTACACCAGCCACAGGTCTGAACGAATATCACAAGGTACGAGGAAACATGTGATAATGAAGTGGAAGGGGAATGTACAGGAGTCGTGCCAGCGACCTGGGGAAGTGGGGACAAGGAATGACGAAGTGGGAAAGGAGAGTGGAGGTAGCCTGGATGAGTCCCAAAGTGTATAGACGAGTCCGAGCGTATCCGAGGCGTCCGAGCGAGTCCGAGGCGAGTCCGAAGTGTCCGAAGTGCGGGAAGACTCCGGAGTCACCGGACGCGGCTCGGATGCGAAAGGAGTGGGTGGAAAGGAAGTGGAAAGGAAAGGGAGCAAAAAGGAACGAAGGGGAATGAAGGGAATGTAGGTAAGAGTCCATGGAATGAAGGAAAGGAGAGAAAATAGGAGTGTCCCCTTACAGCAGCATCAAAGCTGAAGCCAAGTCCTGTGTGCTCCGCTCGTCCGCGCTCCCACACTCCCCACGTGTTCCTGTGCCTCTGTACAGACGAGCCAGGAGGCCCCTTGACATGGTCCTTAACAAAATACTAACTAACACCTGTATGTAGTGAGGCTAGTATGTAAGTACATGTGTACATGAAACATGTAACAGAGTAATCCTAGTACTCCGCACCATGCATAAGCCTTGAGGGCGGAGCCTGAGGGATTCCAAAGGTCCGGGTATCCGAAAAGGGCGTAGGGGGACCCCTAAGGGGGCGTGAGGACTGGTGTATGACAATTACCCATAGAAGAGAAGCTGCAGAACAAGGTTGGAATCTTTTTGTATGGATAACAAAATAGAAATACATACAATCCTAAGATAATAAAGATAGTAGTGATTTGAAAAGCAAATGTAGATAGAGGAGTTATACAGATGATCAAGGCGAGAGCCGACATTTCTTCCTCGGAGAATCAGGAAGTTCTACACAATCGAAGACCACTCTCTTGCGCAGTGAGTCTGGTGATATGGGTGTTGATATTGGTAGCTGAAGGGAGGAGTGTACCGGAAGTTCATCGTCCTCTTCATCTTCATCCCATCCATCTACTTTGTTGTCGGCGACAAGTGGTCTTACTCTGGCATCCGAATCAATTACGATTGAGGTGTCCTGATCGGTTGCTTGCTTGCAAGAGGAAGCAGTGACGCTGTTCCTCTTTGCCCTTGAAACTCGTTTGCCACTATGCGGCGCAGTCTTGAGCGTAGCTTTGCTCCTGCCTTTCCCATTGGGTGGTTTCCCAGACTCATAGACACGGCAAAGTTCGACCCCCACCCCGACATTTAGCAGAGCATCCATCCAAAGCTAGATAGAAGGCAATGTTAGTTGGAGTAGAGTCGGAGGCTCGGGGATATCAATGTACCTTCTGATTCTCTCGTTCAGTGTCACCCGGCCCTTTAACTTCGACGAGTTTGCATTCCTTCGTTGTTGGATTCCACACGATCAGATCTGGGACGCCGCTACTCCGTCCGCTGTAATCCTCGCAGAAAAGGCGGCATATCCCTGCCAAAGCTGTACCACCAAGACACTATTGTCCATTCGGTCAATAGCCACGAGAGAGAGGACGGCTGTAGTCACTGACCTCTGCAATCTCAATGAGATCGGAGCACTCGCAGAGGTCCCAGCTCATACCCACACACCACGTTTTCTTCTCTCGATGCATCTTGTCATGCTTCTCGATGATATCTTTCGCCCATCCTCCGCGAATTTCCTTTAATCGAACATCTACAATGTCCTTCCGAGCGTAGTAGAATATCTCATCGCGTAGGTCGAGAGGCTCCGTCTGGTAGGGCGTCTCGAACGCGCCCGGTACATCCCAGAATATGATGTCCCAGAACAGCAGGGCGAAGAGTGTGGTCAGAATGCTTGTCTCGGAATGAAAGCTGAAAGATTGTGTGAACATGAAGAAACGAAGGATGGAGTTGAGGAACGTACCCTTTGAAGCCTTGCCGCTCGTAATATTGTAAAGCACGAGTCTCCACATTGACTTCGTCGCCGCCTCTGCCTACCCATACAGACTTGCCTACCCACTTCGCGACTGGATTCTACAAGGAAGGTTCAGTGTTGAGCTTCACAGCCTGAAAAGGTGCCAGCTACCTTAGTCTTCGAGGGAGAGGTCTGAGAACACGAAGGAGACGGTGTTATGAGAGCGCCGAGTCCTCTCGACCGAGCTGACTGGGGCGTGTCCGTAAGGGTCATTTGATGATATGTCCGCTTGGCAGGCGTCGCGGGAATCACAGAGTTCTCCTTGTCTTTGTCTTCGGTGTGGGGAATGTGCTGTCCGTTGGCGTCGAATAAGAATTTGTTGCCATTGCGAGTCCTGACGCGGAGGGCTTCAAGTTCGACGACCTTGGGTTTGCTCAGCTGCCCTTCGCATTTACTTCGCTCGGCTTCTGGTATGTGCAGCTGCTTCTCGAGTCGCTCAAGTCTGCGGAAAAGGGACGGCCTATATACTAGGACATTCACCGGATCAGGCATGATGATGTTGCGTTATCGAGCGAACACACCTAGAACTGTATCTTCATCGTTCAGGGCTTCTACAACTCCTTCTCTCGTCCGCGACAGTCCGTCCTCTTTGACTATATCGTCGAAAATATCCCACATATAGCGTGATATCAGTATGGCTCGACGTTCGTACCATTTCGCTCGTTTACCCCTCAACCAAACCTTCTGGTTCAGAAGTTCCTCTATTATACGATACTCGAGTTTGTAGTCTTTGAGCGGCCCGAAGCTTTCGGTGGCCTTTGACACCATCCGAGTGTAGACATATCCTGTACAAGGTAATTAGCTACGCATAGCGAGTTCCGAAAGCAGTCATACCGGATTCAAACCTCTCTAAGCCGATACGCGGGGGTTCATCATCATCCTTGGGTTCAACTAGGTCCTTCGCGTTGCGTAGCGTCAGAAGAACTCTCCACTTCGGGTAGATTTCCTGCACAAATAGCTCCTTGACTTGTTTCCCTCGCGCCTGCCTCGAAGAATCTTCAAGTATTTCCTCCTCGTAATCACTATCTATCTCATCGTCTAGTTTCTTGCGTGATGACGAAGCTACCGGGCTCTTTGCTGGGCTCTTCGCTGGGGTCGCTAAAGCTTTCGCGGGGTTTGGAGTAGCGGGTGGGGGCTTGTTAGTGCTTGGAGATGACGGGAGGGGAACCTGTTGGTCGATTAGCGACTCGATGCGCGCATGTATTTGCAGGGCCTTGTAGTAATCAAGGAAATCGTCCCTGTCGGCCCAGACGCCCGTGGTACGTTTGAAGGCGTATCGAGTGTATGTCCTCTTCTTGAATGCAGTCAAGAGCGCGGGAAGGGCAATGGACTTCGGTAATTCGGTGCTAGCGCGAGGAATAAGGCTCCTACTCGACCACAAAATAGAAGGATCCCTACCTCCTAAATGCGATTATATTTATTCGCATCAGCAGATCGAATATGTCGGGATTTAAGCGGACACATTTAGCTGCGGGCAATAGTGTCAGCTCAATTATAATGAAGCTTGGACAGAAATCTGATGTACTCAGTTGCTTGAGAGCCAGGCCTCGCAATACAAGTTCTTGGGAGGGCGGCTTAATCGGTTTGAAGGGGAGTTTATTCTGTCGTAGCGGTGGTGGTTTGGGGTGTTTCGATGTAATTATGAATCCTAGGGTACTCTGTCGTAGATGTGAGCTATTATTCGGCTTCTTGACAGGAGATGATTCGAAGGGAATTGTAGATTGTTTCGAAGAGCGATTTATCAGAAGAGCTATAATCTCAGCTTTCTGAAAATATATCTCAGTATAAGTCATGCACACCCTCATGAAAGATATACCGCATACCGTCAGCTTTCCAACCTTTACCTTCATTTCCTTTGCTACCGCCTTGAGCTGCTCGACCTTTAAGCAGTTAAGCATCTCCAATAATGTCATAACTTTCTCATTTTGACAGAAGTAGGAGTAATCGTGGCCAGGAGCGTTTGGCAGAGACGATGAAGGCGTAGTCGTTGTCGTGCGCGTTTCCGAGGACGAAACTGGCGCAAAGTCTTCGTCAGAATCGAGCGTGAGGTCAATGCAGTCAGGTTCGGGCTCCTGTTTGATATCAGGTTCAATATCCATTTCAACCTCAGGAGAGGATGTATCGAAGGAGGGTTTGGTGTAGGTGAGTTCGTCTATCGCTTCAACGAGACCTTCCCCAACTTCCTTCTTCAGATTCTGGAGTTTCGGCACTGAATACCACTGGCCAGGTTTGCGCAGAGCGAGTCGTGCAAGCAAGAAGCGCGAGTTATCTACGTATCGGTCAGTGCCGCAGCGACACCCACAGAGCGATTTAATGCTTACAGGAAATATGACTGAATTTACCAATGACATCCCATTCCTCTTCAGAAAGGAGGCAATACTCGTACTCATTGACGATATTTATCATTTCTGAGTGATATAGCGTTCGAAGGGTACGTTTATTTCGCTGGAACAGACATACCCTCAAATATTCGAAGATATACTGACGGCCTCCTTTCCTCCTGGTTCTCCGACCGGCATTTGTCGTCAATCTCATCCAACACTGCTTCTATGCGCTCGAGGTTAACTTCGTCGAGAGGATCGTTCTCCTGTATATCCTCGTCTACGTCCATGTTGAGGGAGCCTTTGGCGAATTGCCTTGTATTGGTGGGCTCAGGGTTGGTGGGAGAGGGTTTCAGATTCAGGCGCGTCGCCGCGCGGTTGGTCACAAGAAGCATGACCCAGTGACTTCGTGACTCGAGCTTTGCTCCTGGCGCTTATTGATGTGACTATTTCCTGCGTCGGTCACAGAAGTCACACATCAAAATTTCGCCTCTCATCGACTCATGGACTCTACCGCTGTATGTGGAGTGATCAACGAGGTCTCTCGCAGTATCGCTTCTGTTCGGGAGTGCATCAAGGACCTGCATGAAAAGTATGTTGGTGGTCTGAGCTTTAGCCGAAATTATACTTATTATATTCCAGGCAGAATGGTACGGACCTTGATACGAAGGACGGTATATCACTGCTCACATTGAAGAACCATGTCATGGTGTCATATCTTCAATCCTTGCTATTGGTCTCGTCTCGCCGTGCCTTGGGACATTCGCTCGTGGACAGACAACCTTCATCTCAACCATTCAGCGATCCCGTCCGCTCTGCCAGAGGATCCAATGCTGGAGATCTTGTTGACTCAATGATTGAAAACCGAGTTGTTTTAGAGAAAATCAAAGTTCTAGAAACCAGAATGAGATATCAAATTGACAAGCTAGTCAAGCTTGCGGAACAGTCTCCTGACACTGCGGAAAGTGCTGCTGACGGTCAGTATATATATCCCCGGCTTGATCGTCAACGAACTTATGACCAACTACTATATAGATCCTTTGGCATTCCGACCCAATCCCCAGAACCTCGTACAAGTTGACGGGGACGGTGCTGGGAATGACCGCAATAAGGACCGTGATCACTCAGAGGACGAAGATATCTACCGCCCACCTCGTCTTGCACCTACGCCTTACATTGAGACCGCCAAAGATAAAAGAGCTAAGCGTCTGCCTGCGCCAAGTGCACTCACGTCTCTCCTCGACATCGATCCCTCTCGGCCGCACATGGAGACCACCTCTGGCCTGGGGACTACGCCTTCACTCACCTCCGCTCGTGCTCGCGAACTTAATCGCATCACCGAGTATGAAGAAGAGAATTTCACCCGTCTAATGATGAAAAAGAAAGACCACATACGTCGGCTTCGTGACGAGGAAGACATCGCTTTGGGTGGAAGTGCTAGTGTTGGTGGAAGTTCGGGCAAAACGCGTCGGCGTGGCGGTGGATTCGAAGATGAGTTCAACGACGTGCTGAAGAATGTGGGCAAATCTAGAGGAGCGTTTGACAGGGACGGCTACGAGCAACTGAGGGAGAGAGGGAAGAAGGGCGATATTCTGGAACGGAGTCGCTCGAAACCGAAGTCACGAAACTCCGGGACAGACGAGGTCGGAGAAGAGACTGGAGATTCCGGGCGTAAGAGGAAACGCAGTAGGTTCGAGGCTGACATGAAGTCAACGAAGAAAAAGCTCGCCAGATCCCGCAAGTAGCTGGATATACATAGTAATTGTACACCCAACGAAGGAGCGCAGAAGGATTGGGATCGGCTCGGCGGTGGAATGAGGATGTTACAGGGGAGGTGCTCTATTAAATCCATCTTTCCATACTATGGCAAGAGTATTTTAGTTGCTCTGACTTACTGGGACTTTAATTTCGAAGTCTGAATCATAATGTGCAAGTCGCAATTGTCACGGTCACGTTACTACCGTGTCGACTTTGGTTGCTGCTGTTTGGCTTGAAGTCGAACCATTGACCCCTGAGTGTGGCGATCTGCACTTGCTCCCAATTCTCATCTCGACAATGCTCGCAGTCAGTACAGCCGGCGCGCTCCTCATCGCCGAACCACATTCTCTCAAACGCGACACCGTTACCCCTCTCATTGATCTTTCTATTTCTCCAAACTCATGCGCTTGGGCCAATGGCTCAACTGTATACCTTTCTTCGGACGAAGCGATATATCGGTACGACTGCGTGGCAGGATCTCTGGATCCTGTTATGTCCTTAGCTGAGCCGAATTCGCGAGTGCTGGTGAAGGACGGTTCCAGCCTTATTGTCAGTGATGGAAGGAAGGTTCACGTTGTGGATGTGAAGGGAAAGACTACACAGACACTCGAGTCACATACTTCCGTCATTTCTTCGATATCTTTGTCCAACGATGCCTCACTTCTGGCGAGCGCTACATCGGCCGTTGTCCATGTCTATAACTTGGCTACAGGTTCTAATTCAGTACTAAGGGGACTGGCTCTGGCAGGCCAGAGTATTGGGGCATGCGCGTTCCACTCACATTCACGGACGAGGCTTCTCCTTGGAATCGGACGGCAATTCGTCGTCTACGACACCACCCGCCCATCTAGCCCGGTGAAAACGATTCCGTTAGACACCTCTAGTTCCGGAGATATCAACGCGATCAGTTCAAGTCCTTTCAGCAAATCATTGGTAGCCGTATCAACGACCGGCGGCTACCTCGGTCTCATAGACCTTGAGAAAGAGAAAGGGTGTGTTGTATCATTGCCAACTCGTTGTGCATGAAATGACCTAGCATAGATTATTCCGTACTCTCAATCTCGGTGTGGCAGTCCCCTCCATGTCTTTTTCTCAAGATGGAGCGTCGGTATACCTCGGCACTTGCGATGGGCGGCTGCTCGTGGTTGACTTACGCGCTTTGGAAAAGCCACCCAAAGAAGTAACGGTTAATCCAGACAGCAAGCCGATCACGGCCATTGCAATACAGGTACGAAAACTGACCTACGTTTGCGGCACAATATATTTATTACTTTACTAGAGTAAGTCTCAAGCTCAAGAAGCCCTCAAGAAGGACAAAGTAGCCAGCACAAGCAAGGTAACTACTTCATCGAGAGGTGCTATATCCCACAAGACTACTCCGAAGTCCCCCTCGAAACCATTGTCATCGAAGAAGTCGAAAACTCCCGCAATGGTGGACGCGAAGGCATGCAGTCAGCCTGAAGAAACGAAAGGCCTAAACGATAGTCAGATATCTGGTGAGTGATGGTGATGTAGGATCCCTTGGGATGCAATCAGGCTTACAACGACATCAGTACAACTGGAAACCCTGTCTGCATTCAAAGCGCCCTCGAAGTCGAAGGTTTCTACCACGAAGGCTGATTCACCTAAAGTGTCAAAAGCAAAGACACTTACTTCCTTAGGCTCTCCTAGCCGAACTACAGCCAGTGCCAGACCCGCGAAAGTATCTTCCCCGAGTAAACTCAGCAAGGATGGGCCCCGGAAGCCCAGGACGATGCCAACAGGTTCTCGCGCCCGATTACCAGCAGAAAATCTCCCATCTAGCTCCTCCCAACTGAGCGTCCCTTCAGAACAGGATTCTCGCCCGAGGTCCAGGCAAAGTGTAATTTCCTCAGCCAGCCGAACGGTGTCTTCCACCTCTACCACGGGGCCGTCCACCGGCTCGCGCGTTTCCAGCATGACTTCAGCGCGTTCCGCCTCGTCTTTATCGTCTCGAATCACATCTTCGGCGACTTCGAGCAAGCAGACCAGGAAGGTTAGCCGAACCAGCACACGAATGACTAGTCGGACGCCCTCGCCGGATCTGCCAGGTGTAACTGCTGATCCCGCTACACCGATTCCAGCAGCGCGAAAGAGGGCCGCGCTCGGTGTGCTAGGACTGGGTACACCCGAAGTCAACCGATGGATTGAGGCAGGGAATGGTGGAGGCGAAGCCGAGGCACGGAAGGACAAGGGGAAAGGGAAGGCTGTTGGGTTCCAGGAAACTCTTGATACATTCGAAGACGGAGACGAGGGGGAGGATGACAAAGAGAATGAGTGCAGTCTCGTTATATCACCACTTCGCCGGGGCAAGCCAGCACAACACGATTGGGCGGCCGCGTCACCCACAAGATTTGCTATGCCATCGTCTCCAGGTGTACCCACAACCGGGCCTGCCCACGAGCTTCTACGAACTATTGTCAAAGATGTCATGTGCGATTTCCAGCAGGAGTCGCGGAACGAGATGGTAGGACTTCATCTCGACATGCTTCGTATGGGACGGAACTGGAAAAAAGATATGAAGGAGATGATGGAGTATATGGGCAGCTTGAAGGCGCTTCAGGAGGAAAATCTTAGACTCAGAGAAGAAAACGAACGTTTAAGAAGGGGTTACTAAGTAGCATTAGGCTGTGATGTATATCCTTTTGTAAAGGTGTATTGGGTACATACAAGTGTCCTCGTATATTTATGACAAGCAGAGAGCATGCAGACGACCCATGGGTTTACAGGACTACCTACGCCTTACTATCAGGGGTGCCAGGTCCCGCAGTTCCCTTTGAATTAGTTCCTTTTATCGATCTCTTATCCTTTTGAGGCCGATGTAATTCTGCGTGACGAGGAGAGATTCGTAGATTCTTTTCACCAGGAATAATACACGCACGATTATCCTCCCAGTATACTCGCTATAATACGTCCCCATCGCGTCTCTCGTCCAAAACAGATATTGACGCGAAATACGGCAACGCTCCCGCAAGGGCGCCCGTAAACGCTGCGGCGAGCATCAAAGACAACAGTAATATAACGACACTTGGCGTAGGCATGTAGAACTGGGCAATGATGATGTGCGCAGACGGATTGATGAACAAGACATGTACCAGGATCATCGGGCAACCTACCCCTGTAATCAGCACTGGGCCTCTAAGAACGGGAGGGGTTCCAGGGGCTTACTTATATTTATCCATATTACGCTTCTCAAACCAACAGTCGCCATCTTCGAGTCATTAAAGACAACCGCGTGGTCTTTGCAGAAGCGTGATTTGTATAGTTGGGCTGCGGGTATGAAGACGAAGAGTGGAATATTGACCAACAACAGGATGGTGTACGGCCCCTGGATTGGTACAATGAGACCAAGGGCCAAAGGCGAAGGCCATGTAGGAACACAGCGAGGGCGATGGCATTGATTCGGAGGACTATCATCGATCAAGAGGGGTAGCAAGATTCAAGGCGAGCAGTTTAGAGCCAACAGGCGAAAGTTGTGCCCGAATGCTATGAGGTTTGTAACCTCCGATAGGGTCTCTTCCAAGCGAGCGTGTTCACGTATATAGAACACAATGATCATACAAGAGCTAGAGCGGTGTAATGTACATCTATTTTTCACTCTTCATCAGCGCCCTCGACTTCGCGCTTTCCAGCTTTAACTTTGGGAGCTGGGCGTCCTGCGGGCTTCGCTGGTCTCGCTGGTTGGGCAGGTCTGTTGTGCGGGCTGGGTGGCGGCGTAGGGTAGTTGCTGGCCATGCATTGCGACACGCATTGATTCCAAGCAGCTCCCTGGTGTCCAGCTAGCGTACAGGCGACCTCACATTCTTGTTGCTATATCCTAGATTAGATGATCACCCAAACGAAATGGAGCCAACTCACTGTAGGGCGCTTAATGGGACCGCGTGCTTCGAGTTCGTCAAAATCCCGTTTTCCGGCCTTCATCTTTGGCCACGCTGGCCGCGCTGGTTGTGCTGGCCTATTGTGGGGGCTAGGCGGCGGCGAAGGATAGTTGCTAGCCATGCACTGTGATACACATTGGTTCCAGGCTGCACCTTGGTGCCCAGCTAGCGTACAGGCGACTTCGCATTCTTGTTGCTACGTCCTAGCTTAGGGCAATGTCTCAACGAAAGGGAAATGGCTTACTGTGGGGCGTTTTGTAGGACCGCGGGCTTCGAGTTCATCAAAATCCCGCTTTCCAGCCTTGCTCTTTGGCGCAGGTCGCCCCGCCGGCTTTGCAGGCCTCGCAGGTTGTGCAGGTCTGTTGTGTGGGCTAGGCGGTGGCGTGGAGTAGTTGCTGGCCATGCACTGCGAGACACATTGATTCCAAGCTGCTCCCTGGAGTCCGGCTAGAGTACGGGCAACTTCACATTCTTGTTGCTGAAAGGGACGTTCAATGATGAAATACATCGTGAGGAGTTGTTTTGCCTACTGTTGGACGCTTGGTGGGGCCACGAGCCTCGAGTTCATCGACATCCCGTTTTCCGGCCTTCACCTTTGGGGCAGGTCGCCCCGCAGGTCACCCCACTGGCCGCGCTGGTTGTGCTGGCCTGTTGTGCGGGCTAGGTGGTGGCGTAGGGTAGTTGTTAGCCATGCACTGAGATACACATTGATTCCAGGCTGCTCCTTGGTGCCCGGCCAGTGTGCACGCAACCTCGCATTCTTGTTGCTAAAATTCTAAATGAATGGCCACGCGCGGCGGGAGGAACAAAACCGCTTACCGTAGGACGCTTTGTGGGACCGCAGACTTCGAGGTCGTTGTCGTGTCCTTGCTCCCTGAAATAATGTGTCAGCCGACTTTATGCTTTTGCGATATTACATTGGTCCCATATAGAGGGAACGCCGCGATGACTGCAGCCTGGGCCAAAAAGGCAAGAGCAGCAAACTTGAGCGTAACTTGCATCGTCGAAGAAGGAAGGGGTGGGATGAAGGGGGAAGAGTCCTGCTCTGGGAGGTGTAGATGTATTGGGAAGTAACCAGCACTGCTGAGGAAACTCTAGCCATGAACCTCGAGCTTTTATATACTTTCATGAGAGCCTGCGCCATCGAAATTCTACTTCAGACAGTTGACCAGTGGAGAATGTGATCGCCTCCATGAAGGAGTTAGTCGGTATCGCTGTTGATGCGGGCACTTCGTTGAAACAAGTCTACATGCTCTCCTTTCCCAATTAGGCGACAATGCACCTCGACGGCAAGCGGGTGCAAAGTGGGTAAAACTGAAACTTTCTGAATCAAGTTTCCGTGGTGAAGATCACTCAGCAACATTGATAGCCCTGGGGGAGAGTGGGAGAAGTTCGCAGATACCTATGCGACATTCATGTATCATGGCGCTCGCTGTTATGTTTCGTATCCAGATTCCGTGGAATAATTTCTGGGGGAATGATAGCCTGAGATCTCTTCGGTAGAATATTGAAGACAGCTCATTGGCAAATATGCATTGGAGCCTAGTATAGGTCATAAGATGCCACGGCTTCAGTCCTCCGTCCTTTTGAAACTACTGGTTAATGACAGGGCTGGTAATGCTCTGACAGATTGAAACGCACCTCTTCGACACCATTACGATAGCTACCGGCGAGTCGGTGGTTAAGAGTATGCAACGAAGTCGGGTCACGGTAGTATATTGGTTGTGCTGAACTTCCGATATATCACTCCGTCTCTGGCTTGCGGTCAAAGTAAGAGTCCGGGTAATAACAAAGCGGACGGTTGGGGATTTTGGTTCACATTGATGATTGAAACGTTGAGACCCAAGTCGCCGACCATCGTGGAAGTAGATTATCCGCGAACGAATGAGCGCAGCGATCTAACTATTAGATGTAAATAAAACAAAAGGCACATACTGATACAGGGATACAACACAGCGGATGTGAATAAAGACAATCAATCTTTCTCAGCATTCTCCAACTGCCGCCGTTTGCGTGAGTTTCCCCTGAAGAAGGGAGCAATGTCAATAAAGGAACAATCCCTGGATAATCGGATGATAGAGTACGCACACTTCGGTATCAAGCCCCCGTTTCTTACCACTCTTCGCCTCGTCCAAAAATTGGTCCAAACCGAAGACATCACCTGTGTCTTTCTCGAACTGCACGGGACCCTCCCGGACCTCTTGATCGTTGGCACCCTCGAAGCCAACCTTCGCCCGCCCGAGTCCAAAGCGATCATTGTCAAGAGCCTTTCCGATCCCTTCATCGGTTCCGCCACCGAAGGACTCCTCGTTTCCTTCTTCTATATTGCCTCTCGCTTTGTAGATGGCGGCGGCAGCAGTAGAGCCATGGAACAGCGGCTTGTCGTAGAGATTATACGACTCCTCGTCCGCAAAGTTACCCGATAGCGATTCCTGGTTGAACAACCTCGAATCTAACATTGACTCCTTTGACGTCGTGGGCTTCGCCAAGCCCAGAGCAATCTTCTCTGAGATGTCTCGATTTTGTTGTCGTGCAAGCATCTTCGCGCGTTGCTCTGTTCCCATGTTGTTCATCCTCATCTCGCGTTCGCGCTCTCTCCTCTTTTCTTGCCTCATTTGGTCGCGAATCTTCCTTGCATCCTCGTCCTCTGCGTCATCATCCGAACCTGCCTCCGAGCCGCTGCCGCTGCCACTGTCGCTACCGTAATCTGCAAGTTTAGACGTCATCGCAGCGCGGCTGGCGGCAGTGGGTTTGGGAGCAATGCCGCCTCTCTCCTCACGCGCGCGCTGAGCCAGGAGACGCAGATTCTCCTCCTTCGCTTCCTTCTCCTTCTGAGCGACCTTCTGTTGCATCAAAGCACGCTGGCGAACTTCTTCACGAGCATGGCGATCAGCAATGTAAAGAGCCTCAGAGAATTTGGCGAAGTTATCATTAATATGGACCTAGGAGGGGGAGGACATAAGCTGACTTCCTGACATGGGGCTAGATACTCACATCTTGCAACCCTCGTCCGTCTGCAGCAAGACGCTTATCAAGAGGAATAGTAAAACCTTTGTTGTTCTTCCAATTAGATATACACGGTGGTATCATCCATTCTTTCTGCTCTGCAGCGGTCGCTTTGCGCGGAGGGCTACGAAGGACGGGCGGTGGGGGACTGGGTGGACCTCTCGGAATTTTCTTGTGCTTGAACCTCGGTGGCTCTAGAGGATCCTCTACAATTTCTGACATTTTGATGATGCGCTGGTTGAGACCTTGCGACCCATTTTGTTGACCAGGGGTATATCGAATGAAGGATGTCTTCCCTTGCCCGTCCGGAACATTCTTGGGCTGAGCGGCCTTTATTTTACCATTCACCAGTTTCTCGAGTGCCGCGCGTGTTTTGTCAGCAGTAGCTTGAACTTCATCCTCCGAAGGTCGTTCCATGTTGCGAGCCTCATCGTCGAGGTCCTTTCGGTGTTGCAGAGGCACGAGATCCTTGAACTGAGACTGTACAATCTTCCCTGCCCTCTGGCCCTGGTGTGCTATGGCATCGTACCGAACATTGCCTTCGCTATCCACTTGCAACGCTAGTGTGTTTCCTGAAGAAGCCTAACCGATACTACATTAAAGCAGATAAGCTAGGGGGAATACCCGACTGCTCACCTTCTTCTTGCCCATTTCTAACGGATACTGCGCGACATGACATTCGGGGAAGGATCCACCATCCCCTGGGTAGAATGGATCAATTGACGCGAACATATTGAGCTACTCAAGACGTACCAAAGTCATCCTGCGATGCTGGCTTCCATCCTGCTCTCTGGCCGTATGGAGGGACCACTCCCCGCGATATGATTGAGAGTGACGGAGCAGCTGCCTGTGGTTGCTGAACAATCTCGTCTTCCTCGTCGTCAGAGACGGTGGGGGCATGTATGGGGTTGGGCAAGAGACTATTAGCATCAGATTAGCTTTCAAAAATTGAAATCTGCAATGAACGAAGAAACGTACGCCGCCAAAGTAGCCATTTCGTAGGAGTAGTGGTGAGTGGAGGAAAAGGTGGGCGCCAATTCTCATCACCAATTATTTGTCTCGCACACACATGCCAAACAAATCCTATCAATAGGGGTCACAACCCAGTCTTCCTCGGTCACTCACACCGAATGGCGCAGCTGCATTGATGATCTGCTGACTGATTTAGCGATCAAACATATATAGTGACTGGACATGGGTGGACGTGTCCATTCAACGTCTCGGACTGCACACCAACATGCCTGCGCTGAATGGATGGCATCGGGGGGAACGGGCTATTCAAGAGAAGCTTGGATATCGAGCAGCGATGGCGATGGCCTTTGCGGCCATCGACGGGGACATGCCAGAACAACATCGGGAGTTCTATGTAACCAGGCTGCCCTTCGTACCCGTCACAACACTGGATGAACTCGGTCGACCATGGGGATCTATTCTTGCTGGCGCGAACGGGGAGCCTGGATTCATTCAAAGCCCTTCGGATGCAAAACTGGTGTTGGATGCTCGGGTATGGGAAGGGGATCCTCTGCTCCAGAACTCGGATCTGTTTGGGAAGAAGGACAAGATGCTGGTTGCCGGCATTGGCGTCGAGTTCTCTACCAGACGCCGGAACAAGTTTGCTGGCTGGATATCGAAGTTGGAGAAGAAGGGGCAGCAGATCCAGCTACAACTCGACGTAAACGAAGCCATTGGGTACGTTGCAATCCACCCAGTCGCATTTTAAACCTAACAATGCAATTCGTCACAGAAATTGTCCAAAGTATATCAATGTACGGGATCTGGTTCCCCACCCTCAAGCTTCCCCGAAGATCATACATCGCGAACTATCACTTTCTCCCTCTGACCGACTCCCCGATGATATTATCAAATACATCCTTGATGCTGACACGGTGTTCATTGGCACGTCTTACGTTGCTCCTAAAGAAGATGAATCAAGCTATCCCTCGCATGTTGGAATGAACCAACGTGGAGGGCGACGGGGGTATATTCGCGTCAAGCCTTCCGATGGACGAACCATCGTTCTCCCGGACTATTCTGGTGAGTTTACCCATGATAAACCTGTAGATAGTTGGAATCTCATTGTCACCCCAGGTAACAGATTGATGACCTCGCTGGGAAACATAGAGGTCACCCCGCTAGCGTCCTTGACGTTCGTATCCTTTACTAGGGGTGACATCCTGTACCTCACCGGTGAGGCGCAAACACTAGTAGGACCGGCTGCACACAAAGTTATGCCGTTCCACAATGCCCTCACCACCGTTAGAACCACCGGATACATTTTCGTAGCAGACGCTCTCCCCGTGAGGCAACGCCCCGGTACAACCGTTGTACCAAGTCCTTACAGTCCACCAGTTCGCCTCCTCGCTGAGGAGGCATCTTTAACATCTTACTTTCAAGGCAACGGGAAAGATGTCACGGCCATACTGCAAAGCATCAAAATCCTTAGCCCTTCGTTAGCCACATTCACCTTCACGACCTCCGAAGACATATACTTCAAAGCAGGCCAGGCCGCTATACTGGATTTCACGCCGTTCATAGGGGAGGAAGAGTACCATCACATGGCCTCTGGCAAGCCGTCTTCCGTCAACGACGATCGCATACGAACGTGGACTATATCCAGCCCGTCTCCAGATACTCCGACTCGCCTTTTCGAACTGACTATGCGAGAGAAAGCAGGCGGGGCAGTGACGGGAGCTCTCTTTTCGGTCGCTCGAAAATTGGCGGATTACAGGCCGGAACTTCTGGGCGATCTGTCTCCCCTTTCGATTGGGGTGAAGCTCCTTGGTATTACTGGTGACTTTACATCCCCAGAGGAACCCCGGCGCTCCTTATTGTGGATCGCTGGCGGGATTGGTATCACGCCGTTCCTTAGTATGCTCGCTTCTATGAAGCCTACGGACGCTCCGAGTAGCATAACCTTCGTCATCTCCACTCGCGAGCCGGATGTCCTTCTCCGTCTCGTTTCCTCCACCCTAGGAACAAACAATAGTCACATCCGTATAACCATCCATATGTTCAGTACCGTGTCGGCGACCGAGTCACTGGACATGCCTAATGTCACCGTGCACAATTATTCTGGACGCGTTGGAAGCAGCTTCTTCACACGCATTGGACCTACGCTCATTGACCAGGCAATTTATATGTGTGGACCACCGTTGTTCGAAACCGATATTCTGGCGACGTTGGTTGATGTTGGGGTCGATGCTAAGACGGTTCATCGGGAGAACTTTGGCTACTAACCTCCAGTTAGTATTACTTTTAATATGTATATATTCTATCAAAACAAAATATTTCGCCAGCACTCACCATAAATGCTTGCTTGTGAACCTGGCTGAACGCGGAGGTATTTTTAGCGCTCTATTCCGTTGCTCAGGGGTGAATTTTGCGTTTTCGCCCCGAGCTCATCGTCCACCACGGCAAGTAATTCATGTCCACTCCAGATGCCGACCCGAAGCCGTCCTTGAAGACTGGGTCCTCCTCCTCTGGAATCCGCACGGTTCTGCGGTACACGGGGATACCCCCATCATGGCTCGACAAACGCCCTAAGCTTCCATCTCGCAATTGGCTCATCTTCTACACAGTCACTTCCTCAATAGCTGGGCTATATATCTACGACCGCCAGCAATGCAAACGTATACGGAAAGGATATGTCGAGAGAGTGCAGTACCTTGCGGAGGAGCCTATCAACCCCATGGACTTGGCTCGTAAAGTCACTGTGTACGGGGCCAAATGGCCTGGGGACGAGGATTACGACGTGGGTATCAAATACTTCAGAAGATTCGTTAAGGTACGTCCTCTACTATTTCACGCATATCTGATACTAAGGTTCTGCCTGTAAGCCCATTCTCGTCGCTGCAGCAGTGGACTACGAGATGATTACCGGTAAACGACACGGGGAAATCGCGAACCGCGTAGCTGACGGAATAAAAGCACATCGAAGGGTGAATGCCGGGTTGGACCCGCGGCCAGAGTACAATATGGCCATACCAACGCTGAAATCACCGGAGGTGCAACGCCAACTGGAACTACAGGGTGGTATAGTTCTCATTGGTCGCCCGACTTTCAAAGAGTTCATGGCGGGCGTGTCGAGGGGCTGGACAGAGGGTTTACAGAAAGTTGATCAAGAGGAGGAGCTTGCACATTTACTAGAGAACGACGGTCGGTTCGACGAACCGGAGATTGATGAAGACAACGTGCCAATGACTGATTCGGCGTCTCCAACATCCATTGTGCCGCCTAAATCTGCAATTTTCTCGCCTCTGCAGTTGCAGCAGCGAGCACCTGTCCCAAAACCAGAAACATCTTCCAGCATACCCGATGCATTGAATGCGCCGCCAGTTACAATACCCCGGCTTCCTCCTCTCCTCTTCGTACCCTTCATCGACTACATTGGCATCGCCCAAGTTCCACTCATGATCTGGGACTTCTTCAACCAAAGACGCTATGTCAAGTCCGGCGCCGAGGCAGCTTACCGCCTCGTCAAGCAAGTCACACGACCCATAGATGTCCCCGACACAGTTGCTCAGCCTCTCTTTGCCGATATAACAAAGGAAGACGAGGGCATCTCACACGGAGACCTTGACTTTGACAAGAAGGTAGAGTCTTACTACAAGTCCTCTACCTCGTCCATTCCGAGCGACATCGAGAAAGCCCGCAAGAAATACTACGACGCTTTGCCGGCTAAACTCGCTGTCGCTCGTGCCCTTGCCAGAAACGAGCGTGAGTTGACCAAAGAAGAGGTTGACAATCCTCCTCCCACCGAAGTCGAACTACGTGCAGAACGGCTGAAGAAAGAGCTTAGGTGGCAAAAGGATTTGGCTGGTTGGGACATCATAAAACCAGCTTCAAAAGTAGCCTGGGACGAACGGTTGAGAGATGCTCTCAGAGTGTTCATCGACCCGCCCGTTGATGAAGTCGACATTGGCGTGTCTACCTCATAGATCTATTATTCATCTACCACCATATAGTATAATGCACCTCCCCCCGTTATTGAACATATTCTGGCCAAAATCAGTTGGCTCGCATCAGTTGGGAGGGTAAGCATTCGTAAGTAGAACGGCATCGATTGGATCAACTTTTCAACTACAAGACAACGCTAGTACTACCTAGTTGGGGGCGTCAACGATGTCTACTGCACCGCTGTGCAGCCATTCCGCCAGTTCAGCCAAGTCGTCCGTATCTTCTGGTATTTCGCTTGCATAATATGGGTCTTGTTCAACACGTTGATTGGGTCGTCCGTAAGGTTGAACAGAGGGTGAGTGGTTCGTCTTCCGAAGGATGTCCAGAGGAGGATCAAGTTCGGCATCGCTTCCAGCGGACGTATCGAGAGGCGAAGGTAAGATGTCCACAGAAGTCCAGTCCAATGTCAGGTCATCATCTTGTACATATCCATATTTCAAAGAGTCGTCGAGAGTATCCTGATTGTAGCAAGTGTCTTCGTCTTCGTCTTCGTCTTCGTCTTCGTCTTGAGATGTATCGAGGAACAGACTCTTCGATTTACTGATATATCTCTAGGAATGCAATACTCATATACCTACTTGTGTTAGAGCGATATTATTGATACTTACCTCACGGCTTGGGCCTTTTCGCCGGACGAGAGGGCTGGCAATATTCGGTGATAACCTGGGCCGTTTCCTAGGTGGAGTATCTTGCGTAGCGGGCTGAGAAGCCCGGCTGTAACGATTGACCTTAGCCGGGGATAAAGCCATGATGAGTGCGTCCATGTCTTCGTTGGAATAATCGGAGGAGGCATCCTGGGTTGGTCTGATTGACTTTAAAATTTCATGCGTTTCGGGGAGATCGTCTTCGTCCATAAGTTCAGCCTCTGGGTCAACGTATCCGTTGTTATCCTGCTTGATGTCCGTAAATTCAATGTCCAGTTTCGGAGGCGCCAGCTTCGGTTTAATAGGAACGGGAGACGAAGGCCTGTCAGTGAGTTTGATTCTTTTGTCTTTCTGTAGCCCCAGATTACTAGCAACATTAGTCCGTTTGTGGAGAGAGTCCAAGTCATCTAGAACGCGATTGCGAGGCTCGTCCTTCGGCTTGGGCGGAGCCACCTTCCTTGCAGAGGAGACCACCTTGCTAAAAGCAGATACCCCTGAGCTTTTCTTGGAAGTAGACGACGGGGGTTTCTTTGGCGACTGTTCGGGGGCTTTGCGCTTCTTCAGATTTGGAGGTTCCTCCATTCCCTCACGGCAGCTTTGCAAGTGTTACGGCTTTGTGCATTAAATGATAAAAGACATACCAGAGGTGGCGACACTTGGATTTGTCCTTGCAAGTATGGTTGCACCTGGACCGGAGTGGGAGCGATCGTATAAACAATGAAGTGCGAGTCACTCACTGATACTTGCCGTTCGGCATCTTCTTAGGTGGTGTATCCGGAGCCTTCGAAGGCGATGGATTTGGTTGCTGGCCTTTGGATTGTCAGAGCCAACAATAAATAACGCTGACATCTAACGAGTCGAGACGTACCTGAGGTCCTGTCTCTAGTGAGGTCTTTGACAACCGCAGGCTTCAGGTCCTCTTTCTCGTCATCATCGATGGCCATGTTCCAAAAGTCTGGGTCATCGTCAAGTCCTACTAGGTCTTGCTCCTACGCGGCTTAGCGGCACGATACGAACGAAGATAGAGAGGACCTACGACAGCTGTAAGAGGCCGAGTATTTACGGTTGGGAACTCTTGAACGGGGATATTTGGTTTGTATGATTCAATGACCCCCACGCCAGCCAAAGACTCCTGGTAGGACTTTAAGCGGAGCCTAAGCAAACTGCTAATTGTCCATACCGATGCAATGTAAACCACAATGGATTGACTTGGTTTGTCGAGTTGGGCAGTGACGTCGAATGTTTTGCTCTCATTCAGTAAGCTAGTCCTGGAAGATGTCAGCAACGGAAGGGTGCCTGTGAACCAACGTACGGAATGCGTCGGTAATCAATAAACACCATGTCCGAAGTTACTGTGAGGATAGATGTCATACTTGCACCGTTGGTCTTGTGCCTCCCTGTCTTGGGCTTTACCCACTCGGCGTTGAGACCGCATTCGATAACCATGCTAACCTTCTTCGTGTTGGTTGATCTGTACTTCGGTGATATCAATGGCCCATACCTCGACTTGGCTTTCGCCCCCATACGTAGATGTCCCGGTCTCCTTCAGCTTTATGAAATACTGAGGAAATGACTTCAGCGAGTTCATCAGATCTAACCCAAACGGTGGTCTTCGATTGAGGAGCTATATTCAGGGGCTTAGGAGGGCCTTTCCCACGTTGACTGACCAAAACCACGTACCGTTTCTATTCGCAAGGTGTCCTGCACGCGGAGGGAGTCAATTGAGGCGACGCCGTGCTCTGCGAGGACCTAATGTTGTGTATCGGTCAGCGTCCCCGACTCCTACATCGCAGGTCCAGTACCTTTAGCCTGGCGCAATATATTCAGAGTATCAGCCAACGACTCTTAGAAAGTGCATTGCACGCACGATTTCTCTCCTATCTGTTCAATTTGACGCAACACAACGGGGCGATCCTCCCATGCTTTGGCGGTCAAGCACCGTAGTCTATGTCATAATGTCAAATTAAGGAGAACGAGATGATGATACAATCACATACACTTCTAGACCACACTTAACCTGTGACCCAAGCTTTTTTACGATGGCAACCTCGACTAAGGCTGCATGTTCAGAGTATAAAGAGTCAGTTGTCTTTGAGATATCAACACATAAACTGACCTCTAGCGATTCGAGAGATGTGCCTAAAGATTCCCAACGCTTCTAGGTTAGGCTGACTATCCGCGCTCTTGTATTCCGGGGAGTTCAGGGATATTCCACCTAAGATCGCTTGCAAGAGTAAGAAGACCTTGTCAGCAGGCTTGTCTAGCCTTTTGATTGAAAATCTGATGTCATTGTGTGTTCGCAGTTTATTGAGCGGCTAGTATACGGCCATGTGAGTACTGCTCGTCGAATCGAAGAGACTAGACCCACCGTCTTCTCGGACGCCCGTAGTTTTACGTCAGAGAATCTGGGAGCATGAGCTCGGAGTGATCTATAGGATGGTTTAACTTACTCTTCTGCAGCCGACAACGCCTCGAGCTGAAAGCAGAGTCAGACCAACGTCGGAATAAGTTTTACTGCACCATTACTATTTCTCTCAGGGTGGTCTTGTTAGGCAAAGCTAGGATTAACGCCATCTAGAACGAGCTTAGCCTTCGTAAGTATATGAAGTCGATACAAGTGCACATGCCGTAGTTTGACGAATGTAGAACTATCATCGGTGAGAAAATAGATGCGATCAAGTGTTAAAATGATGTTACCTTGCTCATGATGTCGCCAAATTCAGTCGAGGCTAGCCCACCTGCTCTCCCCTCGGTTGCGTGGTAGTCAATAAGTTGAGTTTCTTGAAGCTTATTTATACTTTGCATAACCATCTCGTCAACGCGTTCCTCCCAAGTCTGGTTGTCCTCCTTTCCCAACGCATAGAACTTGGGGTTCTGCTGTATTCGTTGGAACAGGAATGAACCGCGAAGCCATGTCTTCGCGGAGGGCAGATCGGTGATAGTCCCCAAAGCCACCTCCGAGTTCAGATGCTCAGAAAGGTTAGCATGCAAGCCACTTTCGAGGATGGTCTTCCCTTGAACCAAGTTGCGATATTTCTCCTCCAGCTCGGTCTCGCACATGATGATTGCTATACCATCCTTATCTGAATCACGATCAGTAGAAAGCCCAAGCAAGATGCCGCAGAATCTACCGAATTGGGGGCGGCCCTGGCGCATGTAAATGAGCAAAAAACGAGGAGCTGTTGTTCATAAGAGATGATATTACCGCTCGTCCTAGCATCTGCATGATATCCAAGTCGCTGTATTCTACTGTCACGCTGTTCTGAAAAGTTTTGACACCTTTAATCACGACCATATGTGCCGCTGCAAGCTAAGGTTGAGAACATGAGTATTTTTGGCAGGCGAAAGCACATACGCAAATTGACCCCAACGGCTAACGTCTACGAGTTTCATTAGGGGTTAGGGTCATATGGATAGGGATGCGCTCACGGAAGTCGCGACCACCAGACGAAGGGTCTTCTTAAGATACAAATCCTCTATAGCCCGTCGATCGTCAAGATTCAAGCCTGCATGATGAACGCCAATCCCGATGGAAGCAAGTTCTAAATTGCATAGTGTGAAAATAATATTCATTAAGGTTGAACCATGACGCGCCTGCCAGCCGTTGGTCATGGAAAGTGTGATTGATTCTATTCATTGTCAGAAAGCAGATTTGATCATATATGCAATTTGCTCGCCTTCCTGGACGCCTCCAAGGCACAGACTGCTTCTTAATCTCTGTGTCTGTATATTCTTTATAGAGTTGTTGTCCCGTCGCAAGGACCCCTGAAATATCATTCAGTGTTCGGACGGATCAACAGCGTGACTTAAAATACCACTCCGCGTCGAACAGAAGACCAAGATAGGTTTATCAACGGCGTGCTTTTGAATCAAGGAGAATAAACGGAAGTCGAGTATCTTGTTGAACGAGAACTCGTTCTGGCTTTGTCCCCGTTGTATGCCATATATGTGGCGAGTAAGTTTGCACGGTCTAAACTCTTCTCCAAACTGCGAGATAGCATTCAGCATTGATACAAGTTGGGTGTTTGAACCTTACTTCGAAGCACAGAGAAGGGCCGTCGCGCCGAGAATTGCCGATCCAACTCGCGATGTCTCTGATGTTTGGCACGGTGGCAGAGACAAGCAGGAAGCGAACTTCCGTCCCGTTCCGCTTCATGCGTGAAACTACTACCTCGAGGGTGCTACCTCGTGGCTCGTTGAGAATATGAACCTATATGCACCTTGAACATGCATAACGATGGCACAACGGCGAACTGACCTCGTCGACTAGGAATAATTGGATGGTGGAAAGGGTCTGGCCATGTCCCTTCCTAAAGTTACGATCAGTTAATGGAGGGTATCAGTAGGAATAGAATAGAACCAACCAGTTTCTCGTCAGACTGTCCCATTTTTCTGGCTGAACCCCAGTGAGCACAAGCACGAGCAAAGAAGAATATTGGTACCGTCGTAATGCTTGAAGATATGAGTAACTGTGTTAGACGGAGGCTATACAAGGACGTACATTATAGCCGCGTTCTTGGCATCGCCCCATACACCTTTTCCAAACTGAACGGTATCACCCGTCAACTCACAGCCTAACAAAGATCAGTACTTGTCCTTGTTCGCGTCGTCGCAGCACGCTCACATTTGATACCCAAGGGGTCAAATTTGGTTGACCAATCCCTGAAGCGTTCGGAGCAGAGGGCCTGGAATACGGTATGAGAGGGGTAGACGCGTGTAGAAATGAATGTACTAACTTTAGTGGGAGACATGTAAACGCATTTGGCCAACGGATTTGTTTCCCTCGCTTTAGTTAACATACGGATGATAGCTAGCTCAAATATAACAGTTTTTCCGCTACCAGTGGGAGCTATCAAAGGGGCTCCTAAGTGGTGCCCACGTAGAAGAGTACGTAGTACGCACCACTGAGGACCTGTAGACGTCTAAGTATATTTTAACAAGAGGGAAGACGGGGACGTACTATATTGTCATTTTCGTTGACGACCTATTCGACATGGATAGGCGTCAGGTTCGGTCGAGGTCAGCGATAAGTTACGATACCAATAGAAATACATACGTGATCAAAGCAAGACGATTGTACGGCATTGAAGACGCCGAATTTGAACAAGGAACGGTACATATCGGCTATTTCAAGCGCATATATAATGCGGAATTCACCTGCGATAAATATGTGCTTACGGAGTGTGGATACAGGAATCAAGCGAGTACTATTGCCTTGTGGAGGAGGATAGTCGGGCTCTTGGTCAAAGTTACCCCTGGGGTACGAAGAGGAAGAACCAGGGTAACGATCTTCGTCGTATTGCGTATATTCAGCCGTGACATTTCGTGCGCCATGTGCGGAGGAGTAGCTAGCAGGAGGTTGCATTGGTTGCACCGCTGAATTATGTGCAGATCCATAGTTCGCCGGCGGTAGATGCTCTGGGTAGTCGAACGATGACTCTTCATCATATATGGAGGGTACTATTTGTCGTCCTGGATCGGAGTACCCATATTGACTACTTCGTTGTGCATTTCCTGGCCTGCACCGCTCTTGGGGAGTTGGGGACGATGTGTAGACTAAATTGGACTTCAGCGAGATTAGCTGGGCTATATGCGAAGCTGGCTCACTTTCGGAATCGTCGTAATACTCAGCTCCTCCAATTTCTAACTGAGAGCTATTGACGCCACCAAAAGGCAAGTAGTTGCTGATTGGACTTTCTGGGTCGTCGTATTGCGTTGGATACATTTCTTGGGAACGAGATGGTGGAGAGAGGGAGAGCGCTACCTGTGCCAATCAGGAGGTAAACTGAAAGCGCTGTCTCACGTGATGACCGTCACGGTACGTGATGGATGTGACTGAACGCGTTTGATCCCAGTCAACAGCTGTGCCACCACCACTTGCAACTGTCCACCAATTCACCATCCACGATAATGGCGACTGCGGCAGCTCAGAAGGAAGCCCAGGTGAAACTCGAAGAGTATATCGAGAAGTATGTATGTAGCTTGCTCTTTGCGAGGGATGGTGGCTAACCTTGATCCTTAGGATACACTACTCTGATCGATATTCGGACGATATGTATGAATATCGACATGTCATTCTCCCCAAGCCGCTGCTCAAGATGATCCCGAAACAATATTTCAGCCCAGAAGATGCTGGCACGCTGCGCCTGTTGACCGAACAAGAATGGAGGGGCATAGGGATAACCCAGAGTCTGGGATGGGAGCACTACGAGGTACACGGTGAGTAGTTTGTAGCAGACCGTGTACCTTTCGATTACTAGCCCTATTCTCTTCCTATATACAGCGCCTGAACCTCACGTTCTCCTATTTCGGCGCCGGAAGGATTACATTCCTCCGCAGCACATCGCAGGCAAAGCAGTCAGGCGCAAATGAAGCGCGCCCTCGGCTTGTCTTCGTACTATCATCGCTCAATTCACAAGGGTTTCTTCTCCCGAGTCTCAGCATCTCGACTTGTGACCTCTATCTCATCGGTCGGCTTTCTACTTCATATGCCTAACTTGTTGTCATTTTATGTTGCGCTTTCCAATTCTGTCCTCTCCATACACATCACTGTCGTTATCAATGCAATCGGGCACGGCGTGATAATGTAGCCTCTTGAGCCGTGTGTTTGGGTCGCAATTGCCACTCATCATGAAGACTCCAAGCTTCCTTTTCCCCAGCTCCTTGTGTAGTTTCCATAGTCCCTCGTTCAGCCATAGAATCGTAAGCTTTAGGGTTAGGGTCATGTTGTTCATCGTTCCAAGAACAAATGGCAAATTCAGCTCATCGCGCGATCAAACCACTGAGCGCGACTCCCCGCACCGTTGCTGAAGAGTGCTCGTTTCCTGCCAGACGAATCGTCCGAGTACAAGCTATAGTATTCCACCAAAATAATCTTCCTAAATAGAAGCGCCTCTATGTCTGAACACAGGGGTTTTAGTGAGCATAACAGCCGCAGTGCACACGATACAACAGGATTGCGCCTTTAGACGCCACACGATATACCCGGGATCAACTTCGCGTCAGCTGTTGAAGCTGCCGAGGTGAGGACCCTCACAGCAGAGTTTAATCTCTTTCTTATCGACTGACTGCGAGGGTTCTGCTTGCTCTGTTATAGGACTATTGTTCTCAGGTCGGATGTTCCGTTGTCTTGTGGCACGAACCCTCATCTTCAACCGTCTAAACAGTGGATCCTCCTTCCGACGTGGATCATTGCTGCTGCGCTCGACCATGGCTACCTCCGCTTTTCAACCCGACTGGACGCCGTCACAGCCGTCGAGTTTGACACCCCCATACTCGGTATTCACAAAGCCTATAGAGAAATCGGAGCAGGACAATAGAGAATACAGGCTCATCCAACTGGCGAATGGCTTACAGGCGATGGTGGTGCGGGACCCCAACGCCGACAAGGCTGCCGCAAGTCTCGATGTTGCAGTGGGGCACTTGTACGACCCAGTGAGTGGCATATTCGACTGTTGTGTACTCAAGCTGATCTGCTTCTCAGGATGACATGCCTGGCCTTGCGCATTTTTGCGAGCACTTGCTGTTCATGGTAGCTTCAAATATACCATGTCTCATCAAATACTGACTTCCGACGTAGGGAACGGAACAATTTCCTCGCGAGAACGAGTACTCAGAGGTGTGAACACTCTAGATTATCATCCGTCAACTAACAGTCCTTCAGTTCCTCGCCAAAAACAATGGCGGGTCCAACGCCTACACCTCCACCTCAAACACCAACTATTACTTCAGTGTTGCTACCCCCGCTCTGGCTCCCGCACTCGCACGTTTCGCCGCTTTCTTCCATTGTCCTCTATTTTCGCCTTCTTGCACCTCTCGTGAACTCAATGCCGTAGATTCCGAGCACAAGAAGAATCATCAATCCGATATGTGGCGTATCTTCCAGCTTAACAAACATCTGAGCCGACCCGGGCATGTCTGGAATAAGTTCGGGAGCGGGAACAGAGAAAGTTTATCGAAGGCTGGTCAAGAGCTTAAGAGCAAAGGTCGACTGGTCGATGGGCATGCAAATGGACAGGCAAATGGACACGCAAATGGGAATGCAAATGGAATCACAAACGGGAACGCGACAAAACTGGAATCCGCAACATCAAGCCTCGCGCCCTCTCCCAACCCATCCCGCATACCGTCTCCGGCACCCTCTGCTGTCTCTTCTGGAAGCGAATCGGAGGCTGACGGCGGCGCCGTTGGACGTGAGACTAGGCGAAGGTTAATCGAGTGGTGGTCGAAAGAATACTGCGCCAGCCGAATGCGCCTGTGTGTCATTGGCAGTGGTAAGCCATATTCACATTCCCCTACGCGCTTGATGTATATGTCATACTCTCCTAGAATCTCTGGATGAACTGTCGGAAATGGTTTCGAAGCTATTTTCGCCCATACCGAATCGCGGTCGCGACGCTCTTCCAATGATCACTGAACATCCCTTTGGACCAAACGAGATGGGCGTATGTCGCGACCCTTTTGTTGTGCATGTATGCTGTAACTCATTTTGGTATGATAGACTCAAGTTTCGGTGCAAACGATCATGTCTTTCCACGCTGTGGAGATTTCGTTTCCTCTGGAATACCAACCGCCTCTCTGGCGCCACAAACCTGCCAATTTCTTGAGTCACTTCGTAGGCCACGAAGGACCTGGTTCCTTGTATTCGTACTTGAAGAACAAGGGATGGGTTACTTCTCTCAGCAGCGGGCCTCAGAATCTCGCTCGAGGTTTCGCCATGTTCAAAGTCACGATCCATCTTACCGACGAAGGCTTCAGTGAGTTTCTCTTTCCTAGGTCATTACCCGTCTTACCCGTCTCTCAACGATCGTTGCGCATGTAGAACACAACCGCGACGTTACACTCGCCACATTCAAGTATCTGTCTCTACTCCGTTCTTCCGAATTCCCCGCTTGGCATCAACGCGAGGTCGCCACCATATCCCGTACTCGTTTCCGTTTCGCAGAGAAACGACGACCGGATGATTACGCGGTATGGGTGTCCGAGCACATGGCCTGGCCGGTCCCTCGCGAGTTGATCTTAGCCGGACCACAACTCACGTGGGAATGGGACGAGGGCGAGGATGGCGAGGAGAAGAAAATGAGGGAAACGTTGGATGGGCTTAGGGTGACTCGAGGGCGGGCGGTGTTGATGGCGAAGGGTTCGGAGCACGAGAAACTGAGCCCTGGAGCCAATTGGGAGAAGGAGCCTTGGTATGGAACTGAGTATAAAGTTGAGAGGTTCGACGAGGAGTTCGTGCGCGAGGTGCGCCTATACGCTCCCTGGCACGAGAGTTACTGATTCAGAGGCTGAGAACAGGCCGAAACAGCAAACGATATTCCCGACCTCCGTCTTCCAGGACCTAACGAGTTTATACCCACTGACCTCGACGTAGATAAGCGCGATGTTTCAGAGGTAGATTTTAACTAGATTCTTCTCATGATCGTTCATTGTTGCTGACAATGTGCTCCTAGCCAGCCAAACGACCCCATCTTGTCCGCAAAACGGCATTGTCTTCCTTATGGCATAAGAAAGACGACAAGTTCTGGGTACCCAAAGCACACGTGGTCGTTGATCTTCGAAGGTACCGTCTTGCGTAGTCATGTAGAAGACTCAACTTAGTCCTTTTCCAGCCCAATTGCCAATGCTACGGCAAAGGCAGCCGTGCTGACGAAGTAAGCAAATTAGTTCATACAGGGCAGCCTCCTTGCTGATTTACCACGCTCAAGGTTATACTCTGATCTGGTGACGGACGCGCTGTCTGAGTACTCGTATGACGCGGATTTGGCTGGGCTTCAGTACAACTGCATCTCACACACTGGGGGCTTGTATGTAGCGCTGAATGGGTACAACGACAAGATGCCCATCCTCGTTCACCACGTCCTGGAGAAGATCAAGACTCTCGCAATCGATCCCGAACGGTTCGCCGTTATGAGGGAACAGGTATAGCTTTGTTCTTGTATCTCAGTCGTATGAAATCACTGACTAGTTTTATTTTCAGGCGAAGAAGAACTGGGAGAATTTCTTCCTTGGCCAATCTTACCAGTTATCTGAATATTATGCTCGGTATTTACTCACCGAACAACAGTGGACCCACCAAGAGAAGCTTGCCGTCTTGCCTTGTGAGTATGTTTATAGGTTTGTGTACAGTCATCTCACCTTGATGATGCAGCGGTCACTATCGAGGATCTTCAACAACATATTGCTGCACTATTGATCGACGTGCATGCCCAAATACTGGTTGCTGGCAACTTGTACAAAGATGTGCGCTACCTCCCTTTCGTGCGAGAATCCTATTGATCTTCATTCTGACATTTAGGAGGCAATGAAGATCGCTGAGACGGTAGAGACTAGCCTACAACCAACGTCGGCGCCCCAGTCAGCCCTCATTGGACACTCCCTTGTAGTACCTCCTGGTACAGTTTATTCCTTCCGCCTGCAGAATTGCGAATGACGCCCAACGTTCCACAGCCTCCAACTACACTTGGGTCTCCACAATCCCCAACCCCAACCAAGCCAACTCCGCCCTAACTTATTATCTTAACTTTGGGCCTATAACAGATCAACGTCTCCGGGTGGCGTCGGCGTTGCTTGCGCAGATTTTGCACGAACCGGCGTTTAATGTCCTCAGAACGAAAGAGCAACTCGGGTATATCGTGTTCTGTTCGCAATGGCTCTTGACTGGATCCGCGCAGAAGGGCCTGCGTATCACCGTACAAAGTGAGAAGTTCCCCGGATACCTAGAGGATCGAGTAGAGGCGTTTTTGGACAGCATGAAAGCTGTGATCGAGGAGATGCCGGAAGATCAGTTTGAAGAGCAGAAGCAAGGGTTGGAAAGAAAATGGCTTGAAGCAGATAAGAACTTGAGCGAGGAGGCGTCACGCTACTTGACACAAATACAGACCGGACATCTTGATTTCTTGAGGAGTACGTTCGATGTTTTCTCTCGGTTCGATTTCTTTCTGATTTCGATGTCTTCACACCTTAGACGAAGCCGATGCGAAGTTACTTCAAGAAGTCACAAAGAAGGATGTCTTGACACTGTTCCTCACTTATGTACACCCTTCGTCACCCTCTCGAGCGAAACTTTCCGTGCACATGCGATCGCAGAAGCCGAGGCCACCCAAGATTAGTCACGCTGCTGCTCAGGCGTTCGAAGTCCTGGCCCAAAGTGCGGGCATATCACCAGAGGATGCCCAGTCCTGGAAAGACACGCTGGGTGAAGAGGATGGTCCTATATCATCGGCGGACTTTACGAAATATTGGGTAGGCGTGTTTGGGAAATTAGCTGCTCCCCTACCGCAAGAGAAGATTCAGGAGCTCGTCACTCAGATGCAGGCCCTGGCAAAGAGATACCCAGTGGAGGGAGAAGACGAGGATCAACCGAGGCCAGGTGTTACATACTTCGAAGATGCTTCCTCCTTCAAGAGTTCCTTGCAAGTGGCCCCGGACCCTGGACCAATGGTGCAGTGGGATGATCTACCTACACCGAAATTTTGACCTAGGAGTGATATAATTTGTACGTTATCTACCAGTTTATATATAAACCAACACTTCTTTCTACTCTTTGTTATCGAAAGCAAGGATCTGCTGGACGCGCTTGAGCTTATCCTCGTTACCATGACCAGGCACGAGTTCTTTGTCGACACGAGTGCCAATGCGAATGTCTGTAGCAACGCGAGGCGCTCCCTTCACATGAACAGCTGCATGGCAATCTCTTATCGCTTGCATGACCTGTGACCACGGTCCCTCTATGCCTATAAATTGGAGGACCAACGATACGGACTTCCAAGCTCACCGAGATTAGTTCCGTACCCACTGTACATTCATTCAGGGCCTTCAGCTTGAGATAATTGCAGCTAGTTCGACGTACTGCATCTGTGACGAAGTTAGTTCTGGTAGCGTTGAATTAGCTCACGAAGTACCTGAAACTTCAGGCCCGATTTCTCGAGCACGCGGTGACATTCAGCAATGTACTCTGCAACCTAGAGGATGGCACCGTTGAATATGGCCACACAGAGATATTGACTTGACAATCAAGCGCACTGATGGCTCGCCAGTTCCTATTGGAATCAAGCAGAAATCTATTCGTAATGTCAGCGAAATATCACACATAAAGCAGCCCCGTCCTTTCCTGCAACCGCGTAGAGTTCGCTTGTGCTCTCAGCCGATTGGGAAGCCATGGTGGAGATCCAAGAGACGTTGGCTTACATAAGCTCATATCCCTTGAACTAGTGCGTTCATCATCTCCTCTTGGCCAGTTGCGCATTTCTGCCTCTGCCACATCTCACTTTCGTTCATTGGAGTTGCTGAAGTTCTGTAAATATTGTAAGCAAATTCGCTCACATAGCGCACTCTATTCTCACCGGGAATATAGTTCATGAAAGTTCGCTGCGGACAGCACACCACCTGTGTTTGCCCATTGTTCCTCTTCGTGGGCCTCCAATATGGCCTCGACCGTGCAGTCGAGGATTTCTGAATTCGAATCGATGAGATATACGAAATACTCGCCGCCGAGTTTGCTGGAGACCCCGCTGTCTCCTACGGCTTCGTCATTTAAAGCGATGGCGCCGCAAGAGTCTCCCTCAGCATCGCACGGGTCACCCTCTGGGTCTTCTTCAGGTATGGACCGCAAACCGTCGTTGATAGACCTGAGGGACTGGGTTGTGGACGATGGGCCATCAGTGGAGCTGGATGACAATTCAGGCAGAAAAACGAAGGGGAATCTATACACTCCAACACCCACACAGAAGGGATTTGGGAATGAGTTGAACCGTTCCAACAGTGCGCCACTCATAAATCTGGATTCTCCCCCGAAGCTCAAAGCCACACGTAATAACAATAAGCAAACCCACGAGTCTAATAAGCCGCCGCCGCCATTACCTCCTCGCAAACCTTCATTCGTGTCCTTGAAGGACGCCGCCTCTTCGTCTTCCAAGCGGTCTGATTCTCTCACCGTGGAACCGCCTCATACTTACCCTCCGAAATTGAGCCTTACGACCAACACGTCTTCATTAAGCAATGGTAGCGCTAGTAGTGGATCACTTCGCACTGGACTGGGTCACGCTCCTGCATCCTCCATATCATCATTCCATTCCGTCTCTCTCTCATCCGATGGTGGTACAGATTATGATCCTAGTACCCCAGGGTCCATATCATCAGCGCACATTGCAAATTATCCAGTGGAACGAGCCGAATTCCACTCTACTGCCCATGGCGGCGATACGAGCAGCCGACCAGTAACATTGATCAACGGTAGAGAAGCCGACGCAGTTAGTCTGGACGAATCCTTTGAGAATGTTTCCTCGTCTTCCATCGGTAGCCCTGCGACGAATGCCATAATCACCATGGACTGGGAAAGAGCGCTGTCGAAGAACAAGTTTCCGTATACGCCGCGCACTCCTGTACCACCAAAGCTTCCTCAACGGCCCGCTTCGTCGACGAGCAAGTCTCCTGGGTCCAAAGCATCATCATCTATGCCCTACCATTCTTCATCGGCGCCTATGTCACCGAAGATGCAACCCATGAGTTCTGCATCATCTTCACATAGCTCTGACTCAGTATCATCCTCTTTCACTGTGATCCCTAGCGCGGTCAGGCGCAAACCACCGCCGCCACCTCCTCCATCTTCGTACCCCTCTCCTCCAGTGTCACAACCCTCATCTCCACCTATCCTTCCCACTCGCCCGGCATCCTCGCGAATCTCCCTCACTTCGAATTCGGCTTCAGACCGTTCTTCCATCTTCAGTGTCAGCACTAATACATCCCGCAGTAGTTTCGTTGTTATGCAATCTGCAGAGTCTCAGCCTGGATCCAAACTACATCTGCCCCTATTCAATGGACAGACATCGAGCCCAAAGGTTCAAGCTGCTGTATTACGTCCAACTCCTGTCCCCGCAGCTGCCCGCCAGAGATACGAAGCCGTCTTCAAATTGAATCTTGAACAGGTTAAAAGGGCCGAAAGGGATTCCCGGCGAGCGGGCAAGCGTAAAGGCAGTAAGCCTCTAGCAACCAATCCCGAGACGGCTAGGCGGTCCAGGCAGGCAGCTGGCTGGCGAGGTTTGAGCGTTGATCTCATCACGGGGATTGTTGACGAGCCCACGGATGAAGAGGACGATAAGCCTCTGTCGGCCGTCCGAGCGCGAAAGCTTAAACAGGAGCGCATTTCCGAGGTCGAGGACGACGAATGGGAAGATCTTGCTAGGTCGGACAGGGAAGATCGATTGGAGGGATGCGTGGTGCGTCTTATATGGAGTAAGTCGCGGTTAGATCGTGATCGTTTAAGAGGAATATGGTGAGTGGGATGGCACGATGGTTGATATCTTGTTGCTGACGCCTATGTATTAGGTTGGAATGCGATCCTTCTGGCTCAGGCTCTCTGACTCAAGACGCGTTCATTCGCGGGATGTGGCGCATTGACGAAGAATTGCGGCGTGCACGTATACGCTCGTCTACATCTTCTGCTGCATCTTCGTCATCCTGGAAGGAGAGAAAGGGCTACGACGGGACAGGCGACGTGTTGGGCAACGACGTCGCAAGGAGGATACCATCTTCTTTGGCTTCGAAACCGAAAACTATTCTACGATAATTTTTACTCATGTTTAGTCCTTCGGTACAATGACACGACCGTTCAAACAATTGAGATCGCCTTCATAAGTTATTCAAGAGTGAATACAGGTATGTACATATATATAATGATAGATGCTCGCTATATAACTGGGCTACCCTCTCTGTCTTTCTGGAGTTGCGTCTTGACAATCGCTTGTCCAAGTGCATTTCCCAATGCCAAAGCCAGTGGAAGGGGAACCGCGTTACCGATCTGCCGATGCTGCTGTAGGCGACCATTAGATTCAGGCCAAAGGACCCGTAATCAATAGACTCACATCGTTCACAATTTTGGAAGTCGTGTTGTTCATCGATCGCATCTGGTAATAGTCGGGAAACCCTTGGACGCGGGCACATTCGCGAACGGTCAGAATGCGCTTTTGCTGGGCAACGTTTAGGACATAGATCGCGGACTGGATGACCACTTACCGAAGGGTGTAATGGGTACGTGTCTTTGATGTTCGGGCTCATTTGGGTCATCGCGGTGCGAAAGTGACCGTTACCGTCCAAACGCCCAAAGAAGGCTATGGACAACGTCGTTAGCGTGTTAGCGCTCCCAATTTTGTACTAACCTACCATGATGTTGCTTGGTCCGTGTGTCGTTCAATTTCAGTTCGGGGGGTAGACCTTTGGCTAATAAATCACTCGTAAGAGGGTTAAATAATTCACGTACTATGATGATCCGCCAGCGGCTTCAACGGGATATTCACTGTTCTGAGGGGGTATCAGTTGGCTCCCTGTTAAAATGTTATGATTGACACAAACCTTTCCACCAATATACTCGTGAATGTGGCCGTATAATGGAGCGAGACTTTGTCGAAGTGCGCGTCCGTCACTGCAGTCACTCCCCTGGGCAGGCGAACCCATTTCTGAAAGCGGTTCATCGGAAGGTAAGGGTACTCGATGGGGTCAACATAGCCTGGCCATGAGGGCTGTCCCTTGACTGCCGAAAACGAAGGGATCTTCAGAACGGAAATCCGATGCTTGGCTTCTTGACGGTCTTCAGCAGATTCAGGGATCGCATTATGAGGATTCTTCCTATGAAGGTGTCACAAAATGTTCAGCATGGAGCTAGTCCTCTGGGCTCTCACCAGTCGAATGGAGGCTGTGTATCGCAACGGATCATTAGTTAGTTACAAAGAACTGAGACAATACGCACCAAGTCCCCAATTGCATCGTTAACAGTGATTGCGCGCATAGGAGCGAATGAGTGGCAAACGTCAGGGTCTTTGGACCTCGTTGCAGGACGTAGCGGGCAGCCGATTGGTTGCTTGTAGAATTTCGCTGGCTTGGGGTAGCAATGAGTCGGCACAGGGAAATCTGGAATGATAATACCACGGCGAGCTCCCCAGAAAATCACCCGCTGACGTCCTTGAGGGGCACCATACTGCCCAGCCTCAAGAACCTTGTGTCTGACTTGATAGCTATACGAAGGACAAGGTCAGGATCATACATAGTTTTTCTAATCTAGCTTACCCAAGCGCTATCAACGTCCTCTGAACAAACTTCACCACCCCCATTACAATGCCCCCCAGCAACCTGCCATTCTCACCTTGCTCGGCAAGCAGCGGAAAAGACAGCAGCCCCGGCACATTTTCAAGAAGGAAGTACGAGGGCTGATAATGCTCAACCCAGCTCAACATGTTGCAGACAAGCGTTGAGCGAATGTCATCCGCCCGCTATGTGATCTGTTAGCGACGGCAGAAACAATAAAGACATAGAATCTACCCTGCTATGATTAATGCCTGAAAATGCCTGACAAGGGGCACCTGGTATCTCCGTGGGCTTCAATCATTGGGAATTGAGAAGAGGTACATACCACCGAAGATGAAATCTACCTCTCCACGCTTGGGAAGGGAGGTACAAAGGCCACCAATCTCGGATGGCAGATACTCCGGATTTTCGCCGCTATCCCTCTCGATGATGTACTTGAGCAGAAGGTTGACATCTTGACAGTATACTTGAGTGCTTGGATGATTGAAGCTATCCAAAAATGTGAGCCTTTGCGATGGGATTGAAGTCAAACCCACCCACCTGTACGTGGAAGCTGCTGCAGGAGAGAACTCAACTGCATACTTCGTCTCCACCCAGCCTGACATGTCCATGCCAGTGCCCAGTCCGCCGGCACCTATCACACATCAGCAATGAAAGCTAAGTGGCTAGGAAGCTGAACATACCAGCAAAAAGCTCCAGTCCACAAAGTGCTTGGTTTCGGAGACGGACAAGACCAGCTTTACTTATTACGTCCATTCGGTCATTGACGCACGCCGTGCAGCTATGACTTGAGTTTGCTGGCACCGGTAGCAGGGTTTGGCCATTGCACTCTGAACTAAAATAGAAATGGTCGTCATGCTTTACCCACTCTTCGATCTCATCCCGGTCTGTGATATATTGAACGAAGCATGTACCGTCAATTTCATGAGGATGGAACGTCTTCATGACTTGGCTTCGGACTAGGCATCTCTGTATGTCATTATTGGTCAGGGAAATGATATAATTCAAACTATGAAACCGTACCTCGTCTTTTACAAGTCCAGATAGTGGCTCCATGTCCCCACCATCGGTACCAACCCAGCTAACTTCGTCAAACCGCTGAAACATGCGCACCACAACCTTTGGCTCAGCTGGGATCCCTTTGATGCTGACAATCTGGCCAATTCGAAGGAGGGATGTATGAGACCTCGGGACAATATACACGTAATCGTGGACATGGCAGCGCAGCCCGAGGTAACTGTAGCCTCCCGGTATACGCCTAATCTCCTTGAAGACATCCTGCTGGCGCTTGATTGCACAAGAGTAACAACCCTTGTGCGGCAGTAGACCTTCGAGGGCAGCCTCAACGTCCGTCAGTCGAGGCAAGTCAGTGAAGTCTGTCGCTTCTTCGTCCCAAATAAGTCTAGACTAACGTTATCAGTTTAGCCCGCTATTGAATGTCACCATACTCACCCGCAATAAAACGAGGTGCTGTCAGGCTCGTCGTAGACCTCAGGAACCTCCTCCTCATCAGGAACGAGCATCTTGACAGTGCATCTCTTGAAGATGCTGCTGAGGGGATTGTTGTCGCATTCGTTGATCATGAACAGTGATTGCGAATGTGCTGTCTCTTGAAGCATGGTTTTACACCCATGGACGAACCATTGGCCGTGAAACCATTTGTTACCCTCAGGGTCTTCGAAGAAGTAGCAGAGTCGACAAAACCTAGCAAAAGAAACTCCAGCGTCAGCATGTATTCTATGTAAATGCACTGCGGTGGCGCGAACCAGTAAGAACTTCCGTAGATATTAGTTGATTGCGCAGGATCACTTTCGTGGTTGTTCGCCCGTACTCGATTCTTGTCTGAGCCCGGGTTGACTATCACCGTCTCGCCGATCTATACAACATTGGTCTATTCATACACGATAGTTGGACGGCAAAGAGCGCACCGTATATTCAACGCCGTCGAGGATTGCACTTTCGAAATATGTTGTCCCGTCTTCCTCATGGACAATGTTTCCCCACTCTATACTCTCAGGATCGAATTTGTGGGTTGGCGTCTCCGATGCGAAAGTAACGTTCTTCGGATGGTCGTCCTCGTTCGAATCGAGCTCCCCAGCGACGACGAGCTGGTGACCGTTGTACACGTTCCCTGAAATGCGACCAACAATGGGTGTGACGACGGTTGGATTCCGGTGCTTCAGTACCTCCATTTCTTTGTTCGAGTGTTTTTTGGTGTCGAGACCCTTCCCTTTGAATTTCGGTTTAATATCAACGCTGTTATCTTCATCCTCTAGGCAAGGAATCGTCGAGAAGGATATTGAGGATTCCTCATCGCTTGAAAGGTAACCTTCGAGGAGCTCGCGAATCAGCGGGATCCCCTTCCATTTTCGCGAGTCCTTCCGAGGCAAGGAACTAATGACAGACTCCAGCACGTTGCTGCAGTAGGCCAACTGAAAGAGGAAGAATTAGCAAGAGTTTGGTTTGTCAAATTACCACTCACAAAGGACTCCGACTGTAAATCAGATACTTGCAGCGGTCCTCCGAAAGCCGCCACATAGGGCCAGGGTTCGAGCTCGCGCAGCAGTACTCCGAGGTCCTTTCGGGTGTATGTCCAATCTGATAGACACTGCTTGAGGATGAGGTGAAGTATTTCATGATTTCTGAAGAAATTCGTGTAAAGGGGGAGGTATGCGGGGGACGGTTCCTCGAGGATATACCAGGCGAACTGGGTACGGATATACAGCTGTCTATTGAGCAGAGTTAGCACGATGAAATAACAGAGTGACAAGAAGCGAACGAACCTATTGAAAGCACGATTCTTGTAATCATGGAAATTGAACTCCAATATAGACGACAGTCGTACCATAGGCCCAACTGTAGTCATTGCGGCGGCACAAGACTCGTCCTCTTCCTCGTCACTGTCGGGTTCTACGTATGCTCGAACATTGCCAGAGGCCCGAAAGATGCCCTCTGGGAAGGGTTCGGCAAGTAAAGGGTCGGGGAACACAAGTTCCCCCGGATGTGATCCTTCATATATGCAGAAATTGGTGAGGACGCGTATTGGAATATCGTCGTCGCTTCCCGAGTCGTACTCATCCGGGGGAGTCTCTCCCTCTATCCGGAGAGCATCGTCCTCGTCTACAACTGTGCCCTTTGTGCAGTAACTTAGACACTGCTTATTTGCAGATAGGGCATTCGTACCTTGGAAGTGTCTTTTCTGGTCAGGCGCGAGGTTCTCGTATGGCGTGACCCAGATGCCTCAAACTCGGAAACTGTGGGGGACGCTTGCAGGGCATTGTATTTCTATGTAGCCCGTTCCGGTCAGCTCTGGTAAACTAGTTACATCGTAAGATTACCCACCTCCGAGGGAGTGCTATCCGTCACTAAGTCGAGTCGGGCACGCTTTGTGCTTCGTTCATCTTCATCGACGTCTGAGTTCGAAGTTTCTGGCAAAACGAGCCCCCGCCGTCTGCGCACTCTTGAAAGGGTGCCCGAAGTCTGGTCCTGGAATTAGCTCGGGGTAAGGTTCACAAGGCAAAACTTGTATTTGCCTTGACTTGTAGCGGCAGATCCGCATCGTCGTCCGTAGGGGGGATTGTTTCCTCGAACGCTTCGAAGGGATTGGGTTGGTTGAACGACTCGGGGGACACCCGCGGAACTTGATTCGTGATCGTCTGAGGGTTCGTTAGATAGAAACGTGTGCTATAGATGTCCTACCTTCTCACGGAATGCAACGATCGTCACCTCCGAGCTGAGTCGGGTCCTCTTCGATTCTGTTCCTGCATCTGACTCGTCGGGAGAACTAAGGACGCGTTTGTACGATTTACGCCGGGGGGAAACAGAAAGAACCATTCGCTAAGGATACGGACAGGCTCCGCAGTCAGCGCTGCAGCAATTATACGGGTATATCAGCGGTGCGGGGAGAGCCTGAGATTAAGGAGTGTTTGTAGTCACGCGGCGGCGCAACACACAAATATTCTAACTCCGTTGCATCTCATCCACCACCACCGCCGCGTCGCGTCGAGATGTCCCTGCCAACAGTCCCCATTAACGTCGATTATGAGGAGGAGAGGAGTACGCTTATCATTGATGAGGGCAACATTACGCCGCTAATGCCTTGCAGGCACAATACAGACTTTCCTTACAAAGTTCACAATCGAGGAAGATGTAACGCGTCGCATTGCAACTTTGGACATCGGCGACGTTCAGGATGGGCTCGATAGTCAGGACAAGACTCCGAAATACGTTCACCAACTGGTATGTAGCCAGTGGACCGTGTTTGACGCGTCTTTTCTCATGCATCCTCGTGGTAGCAACAAATCGCTAACCGTGATCTGCAAATGTTGGTTATCGATTTGGAGGATTTACATAAGGTTCGCCAATATGGTTCCGTCCTTTCTAACTGCTAATACCTTGCTCAGTTCGAGGGAACCGTCGCCCGGCTCGTATCCCGGATACGACAAAACACCCGTCGTTATGTTAGCCTCTTCTGCGAGGTTGTCGACAAACTACTACCGCCTCCGACGAAGGATATAAGCGAACAGGACGAAGTCATAGATGTTATTCTTCATCAGCGCAGAGAGCGAAATGAGCAGACACCAGAGGGGTTTCCAGATCATCTCCTACGACGCTAGTGCGTGCCACAGTTCTTATCCTCAATATCCTCAGCCTAACTCAGAAGAAGCAACTTATACTTTAAGCCTTTGGATTCTGAAATTCCGCTAGCGGTTCGCGAAATTCGCAGCGCCCAGCTTGGCAAGCTCATCACGGTTCGAGGAATTATAACAAGAGTATCCGAAGTCAAACCACTTTTGCTCGTCAATGCTTACACATGCGACGTCTGTGGCTCGGAGACCTTTCAAGACATCTCCAACAAAACATTCAACCCGATAGTCGACTGCCAAAACGAAGCAGAGTGCAAGAAAAATGGTATCCACGGGTCCTTACATATGCAAACTCGGGCGTGTCGATTCAGCCCTTTCCAGGAGGTCAAAATCCAAGAGATGGTGCGCGTTGTCGTGTTTTCATGTAGCTACTCTGGTCTGACCGTTTACATTAGGCTGATCAAGTACCCGTCGGCCACATCCCCCGTTCTATGACTATCCATGTTAACGGAAACCTCACGAGATTGGTGAATCCTGGTGATGTTGTACACTTGAGTGGAATTTTCCTGCCGACTCCATATACGGGATTCCAAGCCATCCGTGCTGGTCTTCTAACTGATACGTACCTCGAAACTCACTACATCTACCAACTCAAGAAGCAGTACAGCGACATGGAAATGACGCCCGAGATTCATCAAAGTATCCTAGAGTTGAGGCAGGATCCGGCCCTTTACCACAAACTCTCTCAGAGCATCGCGCCTGAGATCTACGGACATGAAGACGTGAAAAAGGCGTTGCTTCTTTTGCTCGTTGGAGGGGTGTCGAAGCAAACTGGGGATGGTATGAAGATCAGAGGAGACATTAATGTTTGTCTCATGGGAGACCCCGGTGTTGCCAAATCCCAATTGCTGAAGTTTATCTCTAAAATCGCTCCCCGAGGCGTTTACACCACCGGAAAGGGTTCCTCTGGCGTCGGGCTTACAGCAGCGGTCATGCGAGATCCCGTAACCGACGAGATGGTTCTTGAGGGCGGTGCTCTGGTTCTTGCTGACAACGGCATTTGCTGCATCGACGAGTTCGATAAAATGGAGGAGACTGATCGTACGGCCATCCACGAAGTCATGGAACAACAAACGATCTCCATATCGAAGGCTGGCATATCGACAACGCTCAACGCTCGCACTTCCATTCTTGCCGCCGCTAATCCACTCTACGGACGGTACAACACCAAAGTATCGCCGAACGAAAACATCAATCTACCTGCTGCTCTGCTCTCTCGTTTCGACTTGCTGTTCTTGATCCTAGATAAACCATCGAGGGAAGACGATGAACGACTGGCGCAGCATGTCACCTATGTTCACATGCACAGTCGGCATCCACAACTTGATATCGAGCCCGTTGAACCACACACAATGAGGTCCTTAATTTCTGATCTGCAATGCAAACCTGTCTGACACCCGCTTCGATAGACATTACATCGCCATCGCTCGCACGAAGCGCCCAACCGTGCCTCCTCATGTGTCGAGCTACATTGTCGACTCTTATGTCCGTCTGCGAAAAATATCCAAGGACGACGAAAAGGCACATACTTATACTTCTGCCAGAACGCTCCTCGGCGTTCTGCGTCTCGCCCAGGCACTCGCCCGCCTTCGTTTCGCCGATGCCGTTGAAGTCGAAGACGTCGATGAGGCTTTGCGATTGATGGAATGTAGCAAAGAGAGTCTTCAAGAAGATAACGAAAAGGAGTTCGAACCAGACAAATCGGCCACCAGTCAGATCTTCCGACTCATCAAGGAAATGGCGGGCGTTGGACGAGCGAGCACACGTAAATCGAAACGTAGAAAGACAAAGCGACTGGGTAAGGGACCTGGAGGACAGCGAGACATGGACATTGACTCCGACGAGAGTGACGAAGATGATGAAGAGTTGTCCATGGTCGATATTCGTGCTCGTGTCATCAAGGCGGGCTACACGGAGGTTCAGCTTATGCAGACCATTACCAATGTGAGTCCAACATCTCTTGGCGTGATCATCGTCTCAGTATTTTCTTTACAGTACGAAGCAATGGATATCTGGATGCGGGTGGCGAATGGCGCCAAACTACGCTTCATTGATGACGACTCGTAGTACACTACTCTGTTCATGGATCTTGGGTTAGATTGTCGCGCAAATCTGTTCTGCTTTGTTGTATTTCTTACTAGTATATCATGTATTATGCTTCTTCATTCTTCGCTCGAAAGTATTACCTGCTGTGGAAATAAGGATTCAGAGGGAGTGGAGACTGGCACAGTGTATGGTATTACAAGTAGAGATATTCGAAGCTAGTGTACGTGTATGGCGTTACATCCGCATAAATACGGCACATACGTGAAAGAAGACACAAATACAGGTGCGTAAATGCAAACATAGGGTATGGAATACTTTTAATAAATGCAGAAGATTGATATATGATGGGCATTTGTCCGTGGTCCAAGCACAATGTAAAATGGTAAACGGATACTATACACCGCTAGCGGATTTTCACTCCCTCTTGCTCATCGAAAACGCGCCCTCCCATGCAGGAACTCCCGCGTCCATCTCCGCACCCACATTCCTCCAATTCCCCACGAAATTCTTGCCTCCAACGACATAACCGTAGAAAAACGTATCAGTGAAGGCGCCGTTTTTGGAGACTCGCAGAATGCCGACTAGACCGTCCCAAGGGCGTACGCGCCCACGGAAGACAAAGGGATGCCAGGCTAGGGCGTGAGGCAGGTCGGAGGAGCCGTGGATGAGGACGTCGCGGACACCGTGACATGGGGGAGCGATGAGGGGGTCGTCTTCTTGAATGACTTCGTCGCCGTCTTCATCATCCTCAGAATCGACGTCCTTCCAATCCTCTCCATCCTCGTCACCATCGACGTCCATTTCAAGTATCGAGTCTTGTGTACGACCTAAGCCAACGCTCTCGAATATGCGTTCGACCTCATCGCTGCCTAATCGTTGTGCAATGGCCTTTTCGTTCTCCGCGGCTAGCGCCCGCCTCCTCGTCTGCATCTTGACCTCTCGCTTTAAACACTTCGCACAGTGTTCGGGATCGTGTGAATTGGACTCCGTGGCATGACACTTCTCGTATAGCGAAGGCACGACGTTGCGTATCTGGTACTGAGATGGCATTGGCGCTACAAAGTCCGAGGGAGGGGATCTGACATGGATGTCATCCTGCGAAACAACACGAAATACAATAGAACGCAACGGTCACAAAAGGTCGCTGAGAGGAGATACGGGACTACGTACATTGTCGACGGCAAAATCTGTACCGTGAGGAAACCATGCGTTGCCCATGCCTTCGTCAATCCTGTTGACCTTTTTGGCGCAGCGAGCAATACCTCCAGGTTCAGCGGCCTCCTGGTGCAGTGCCTTAAGACGATCCTCAAGGGGCTGCTGCATCGTTAATCTCGTCCGATCCTTCCGACGCCTACTGCCATCAAGCCAATGATACTCCCCTAAACGCATAATCAGGGGCAGGGCCGAGGTGACTTCAGCGAGGTAGTCGGGTTGACCCTCGACTCTGGCATTGGGATCTGCAGGAAGACGAGGAGATGTTAAGATCGAGCGTAATATGTGCTCGGAGGGGATCTGTGAGGTTGTTTAATCAATGACTCAGCTAGAATACAAATAAATGGGGCGACTCACAAGCATGCGGCCTTGCCATAATCCATCTAGCATACCGGGAGTGTACACGTCGCCACCTCTTCTAGCATTGTCAAGAAAGACATTGTAGCAGTATCTTGAACGATAGTAGTCATTGTCCCACCACCTCGATGGAGGAGCGGTGAGTGCTAAGCATGAGGATCAGTGAATGCAGATATAACTCTGGAGCGAGCCTACCATCTAGACCATTCCAACCGGCGTACCAACTAGACCGCATCGGAAGTTCGGTACTCTGGTGTGCGTTCAAGTCTACCATATCTTCTTTTGTCGGGCCGATAGGCATTCGTCCGTCCCACACCACACCATTTTCACCGATAACACGCCCATTCTCCCGCTGCTCCCTCTCCCACGCTTCTTGTGCGCGTCGAATTGCCTCCGCCCGCGTTGCAGGTAGATGCGGCGGTATCTGAAACCCAACTCTCCGCCGCGAGAAGTAAAGCAGTTTGGCTGCGATTGAGGGTGGAGGGGCGGAGAATATGCAACGAGTGCCGAAGTAGGAGACATCGAGATAATTCCCTCGGGTGTATGGAAGATTTACAATTGCCTGAGAAGTTGGAGCAGGGAGAACGGCCGGCCCGTATATTGGGTAGTGGCCATGAGCTGTGGTGACGGTATGTGGGAGGTTGTACCGCTGCCGACTTTGACCATGTTGGTCGAGAGGTAGGGTGTAGTGGGAGGGCGGAGCGTGTGCTGATGAATACTGTGGACAACGGGTCAGCGACGGAACGGCGTAAAGATATGGAAATGATCGACGGTGACAACGGTGATCGGGATGTTACGCACCCTAAACGGAACCATGACCCATGGCAGTATCATGCTCACGAGTTCCTCCTTTTCCTCCAAGCTTTCTTTGCTCAGTCTCTCTTCAGTAGTCATCATCCACAGCAACCACAATGCGCAGGAATTCTCCAAGCTCTCAACTGGCCAGCCTTTATCCAACAATTCCCCTTTGTACAAATATTTCTTCAAGTACGCTCGGAGGAGTAAATAAAGGCCAGCATGCTCTAGCTGCGCGATATTTTTGCCGTCGTTGGAGAGAAGCATGACATAGGCCTGGAGGAAGGTCTCCCCGATGTCCCAGGGGTAGGTAGTGAGGAGGGTAAAGGGGGCATGGTCGCCAGGCTCGTCTTCATTTACGTCCTTCTCCGAGATCGAACGCACAGTTCGACTCCATACCTCGAATTGATCAGCCCGCATCCCCGTGTCCGCCACGAAGTTCCTCCTACCCACGCTACCCACGTCAAAGCATACTCCAAAGGCCTTTCCTTTGAAATGCTTCGAGTCCAGCAGTTGGCGAAGGGATTGACATGTCAGACGCAAGGAGTTGAGAGCACGAGGCGGGTAGAATGGCTGCGAGTCGAGGAGGTGGAGGGCAATACGTGCAACGAGTTCTGCGGGCAGACGGAGTAGCATCTAGTGCGTGAGCTGAATACGGGGGGACCAGGGTGTGTTCCTTGGCTAGCGTGCTGAAACGCGGCGCTCGAGAGATGCAGTATGCAGCGGGTGAGGAGGGGGGGATTCAAGGCATCGTATCGAGGTACCCGTCACATATATACATTCGCCTACATCGCCTTTCCCACTCTCTGTCGTAATTCTGTAAAAAGGACTCTGATCGGACATTTCATCTCTTTCGCCTTTACGAGAACCTTTGAGTTCGCCGTGATTCCAAAGTTTGGCTACCAAATACTGTGGTCAAAGAGGGGCCCCCCTGGACAAGTAAAGGGGGCCTGAACTCTTGCACTATGAGTCTGTGGGCCATAGCTTCGATATCGAAATCTATAAATTCAATGCTCAGCAGCACAGCTAATGAGATCTAAACAAAAAGAGCACGGGGAATATCGAAAGACACGTACCAGGATGAACTATTCAAACGACCACTTCTTAACGGGATCCCTTTTGTCGCATCGCAGGATAAACAGTTCCCATCCCCGACGATCACAATAACCTCCTCTCCGTAAGCTTCATATTTGACAGCGGCAAGCGTCTCGTTGAGTGTTTTGGGCCAATGCATTAGCCGTCAGTTGATCCGTCAAGGTCCTAGCTTCGCGGTTGTGGCGAGCATATAGGCGACGACGGGCCAGACAATCTAACCAAATTGCGTTGAAAATACTATAGCCGTCTGTACATTCCTGGGTAGAAGCCCGATGGCGGCCTGGCGCATACCAGCGGCGCGTGCCTAATATTGGAAAGTCCTAGTCAGGGACCATCGCAGTCAAATTGCAGTCTAACCAAAGAAACCAACCCACTAGCCTGCTATACCTGAACCCCTCCGCTTCAAAACTTGGAGAGAATTCTTTCGTTTAGCATGGATCGAGAGGCAAGATTAGATGCGTCGGACGACGCGAAGAGAAGAAAATACGGAGACGTGACGGGAACTCAGTTTGGGTTTGTCCTTGTTTGTCCAGGCCTTCAGAGTGTAAGTTATACGCTCACAATTATCAGTATATTGTAGTTCTAATGGCACACATTATAGAGCGCAGTTGCGAAGCATGAACTTCTGGGAATAGAAATGATACGATAATGTAATCCGAAAGATAGCGAGAGAGCTAGAATAACATATAAATCTGATTATCGTGTTTGTGATGCATGTTCCCAACTTCCGTCCCCGCTACCACTCGGGCTTGACGGCACATTTTCGGTGGGCTGGCGTTCTGGTTCTCTAGGTGTCCGTCCACTATCAGGCTCGTCTCTGTATTTTGGTGTTGGCCCTGCAGTCGATGGATCGTCGTCATCCAAGAATCCTGAGTGGAAGCCAATACCGCCAGTTGAGCGGCCAGGCCCACGCAATTGCGTATGTTCATCAGCTTCTTCATCATCTGACACCTCTCCGAATGCGTCATAAAGCTCTCTTGTACGAGGCGCACCCGTGGCACCGTCTCTCAACGAGCTCATCGCCACGTTATCACCGCCGGGGAGGGAAGTGTACGTAGCGAGTTTCCTCTGTGCAACTCTACGTCGCCAGAAGAAGATGAGGGTAGCGATACCAAAGACCGCCACGGCACCAACGGCACCAAACAGCCATTTCTGGCTCGAAACAAGGTTCGACATATCCGAGAACCACCCCTCATCTGGGGTTGGTGTGCTTGTGGGCTTGGCCGTTTCGGAGGGGTTCGCAGCATCCGCTTGACCAGGGAACGCAGGACGGCTGTTCTCGCCTTCGGCATCGCCGTGATCAGGCGGCAGATGAGCGGTAGGCTTCGTGTGGGTCTTGGTTGACGTAGGATGCACGGTGACTGTTGGCGCATTAAGGTCAAGAGATGGGGGAAGAAGATTGTCATCTGGCTGAATCTCGAACTTCGAAGTCTTGTCAGGATCGATAGCTGATCCCCAGAACATCATGCTCCACCCATGGAATGTACCATTCTCCTTGGGTGTCTTCTGGTCTGAAACTTTGATAGTCCAATCGCCGACAGGATCCTCACCCCTGTTTTGTTTCAGCGATATATTCATACTGATACCGGCGGGGGGGAAACTCACCAGTGCTTGATGGACATGAAAGTCCATCCAGGGAAGCCAGTGTCCGCCATGTCTCCGTAACGCGCGCCGGCCAGAACACTCTTGATACCCTTCGGGCTGATGACTTCCACCTCGACATCACCTCGCTTCGAGTGCGAGATCCAGACCTTCACATTGATGTGCTCGAGTTTGTCGAAGTTATGGCTATCCAACTGATCTCTGGTAACCTTGATTGAGCTCTTGACTCCACTCGGACCAATAGGCTCTCCACCAGAGAATTTCTCGTCCTTGGTCATCTTCCCATCGTTGATCTGAACAGCATCGGGCGCGAACCACACTTGAGGTTTGACTAGCTGCCAATCCTTCGCCGCGGTGATGTAACGGTATGCATCGAGTACACCGTATCCATATTTATAGCTATACAGTTGACCGCTGTGGGTGGGTTCCCAGTCCGGATCCTCGGGGTTGATGATGCCAGCGGTTTCAACGCAAAGGTATTGGATATCTCGCCACGTAAGGTCAGGACTGTATAAGTTTCAAATGAGCATCAACCACGAAACGTCTCGTAACATAAAGTAACGCACCGAGCTTCAAGCGCCAGGGCGAAGACGCCAACCGCGTTAGGTGCAGCAGCCGATGTGCCACCATGGCTGGTCGCACACGCGTTGTTCTCGCCCATATCGGTGGTCACCTAAACAGATGGTCAATTACGGTCAATTTCAATTTGAGCCAGATATGGATAACAAAATATACGAACAATGTGTTTCCCGCTTCCCGAGCTATACGCCACGATCATATTGGCGGCACAAGGTTCCGAATAGTACGGATGTAGGCCCTTGTAGTCGACAGCAGAAACGGTGACGGAATAGATGCTGTTAGTATACCCATCAAAATTACATTGATCGCCGTGGGCCGCGCCATTGCCGCTCGCAAAGACGAAGATAGATCCTTTGCCACCACGACCGTTGTTGATTCCGTTAACAACAGCTTTCTGAATTAGATAGCCCGGACCTTCCATGGATCGCCCATTGTCAGGCGGCCCCCAACTGCAACTGTATATTGATGTGTTCTGAAAGCCATAGTTGAGGGCGGCAGCCTCGTCTACGTCGGAAATAGGTCCAGAGAGGATTCGGAGGCCGGCGACCTTCGACTCGTATGCTATACCGATACCACAGACATCGTTCTTTATGGCAGCAATTTGGCCAGCGCAACGTGTGCCGTGGTGGTCATCGAACATTTTCGGTGTGGGAAGGTCAGTGTGGTCATTGAAGTCGTAAGAGCCAGCAGCATCCTACTAAGCGGTTATTCCAAGAATTCGAAGGGAGGCAAGAGCCAAGGACATACGAAGTTATCTGTTAGATCCTTATTGCGGTAGTCCAGCCCATCGTCCACCAAGGCGGAGATGACGCCTTTACCCGTGTAACCCATATCCCAAGCGCCTGTAACATTCATCATGTGAACGGGGTATTCATCGTTGACTAGATGCCACTGGGCAGTGAATAGCGGATCCTTGATAGAATACCGTTCGGCGACGGCCTTGGAACTCGCTGACGTGTTATCTGGCGGACGTATTGGTGGTGGTGCCCGCTTCACACGTCTACGAAGCTCTTGTCTAGCAAGGAACTTCACAGAAGCAACGATACTCCGTGCGTGGTGGGCCTCTTCGTCTGAGCGGGCTGAGAGAGGTGAAGTCGACCGAGCCTTCAGGATCTCGAATGCGCCGAGTACGTGGTCGGTAACTTCTGCTCGGGAAACAAGCTCTCTTCGAGATTTCGGTGCTCGGACAAGCCAGTGATCCTCCAGTTCCCCCGCCCGTTCCACAACCTCCACACCCAATGAGCGCGCAACAACGTCCAGCGGTGCACCTGAAGGAGCTCGTGGGTTATGCTCAATAACATAATACTTGTGTGTGTCATAGAAGCGTTTCGCAGGCGTCGCAGCAAAGACAAAAGATGGATTCTGTTGGGAAAAGAAGGCGAGGAGCAGGGTCCATGGCAGGAGCATGGTGAACCCGACCGAGAAGATGAGAGAATGAGAAAGAGTGTGCTAAGGCGCAACAACTCTGAGTGTGCAAGGAGAAGGAAGCTTTGCTTAGGTAAGCGAATCTGGGGAGGCCCTGCCACCGTGTGCACAAAACGGCCTACGTGTCTCGTGCTTTATGTACGCGGATAGCGCAGCCAACGACCATGTCGACCATCAAACCAGTGCACGACTCGCGTTTCTGCAGACTTGCCAACAGTAACACTTTCGAGATGGGACTTGTGACCCACGCTGGCCGCCGTTTCAAAAAATGAGTCGCGTTTGAGTTCATTATCAGGTGAAGTGCGCCTCTGGAAATCATTGCTTGAAGCCAAGTCGCGGAATTCTGACCTGTTGCTTCTCATACAGAAACCACTCTATTTAGTTTGCACGTAATACCGTGTATCCGTCGAATCTACGCGTCTTGAAGATTTTGCTTTTCGCTCGTTTTGGGTGATTCAGGGGCCTCTTCAGGGATGCAGATACGAGACCTCGTCCCCTTCATGGCTTTCGATGAGGTACAGAAGGGTACAGAGGCAAAAGCAGCCTATCAGCGGTGGCCCGGTAATCTAAAAGCAGGGAATTATCAGTGTGCCGATTTATCCTACGTGCCAGTCAGTAGTTGCTATGCCGTTACGAAGCCTGTTCTAATTCGTTATCTTTGATTTCCAGAAGTGCGCCTGATGCTCGATTAAGGGCAATACTGTCGCGCGCAAGTGATTCAAGGCCCTTTCTCAGAAAATATGTCCCGCCGCAAGCAATTCTTACTCCTGGCTAGACGTATCTTGTAGAGGCGATACCGGGCATCACGTCACGAGCGGGCGCTAACGAGCGAGCATAACCTTCGCCCTGTTCTCGATCATCTAAAATCAAATTTAATACAGGAGCCATGACTGTCGATTCGGCGTGGGCATCGAAGGCGAGTACCTGAACTTGCTATAAAGCCCCTTAGTATTAACGCTCCTGTTCGTCTCCACAGCCCGTTGGTGTCAGCCAACCCGACGGAGGACGTGTTTGCCAGCCACCGGCTCTTTCGTTATATTTAAGACTGACTTATCATCAGTAAACCTCCACTCTTTTCCCCTTCTACCAGCATGCATTCTCTTATGTTTTCAACCTGCTTTTTGCTTTTTTCAACCGTTGCTGCTCGACTTTCTATCACCAGGCCTCCCGCTCAAGCCAATAATCAACAGTCTTACGTGTTATCGAACGGGAATTCGACAACATTCACTGGAGACGATCCTGCAGAGTTGGTGAAGCGCGATGGCACGAAATATGTTTTCATGCATCATGTACGTCTTTCGTCTCTGTCTCCTGCTTCGCATGTTGACTTGGCCATTCCACCCCTCTACCCCTATTCCGTGTAGATTGTTGGCAGTAAGTCTATCTCTGTGCTCAATAGTGACCTTTGACTCATTCCGTCCGTTGCTTTAGATACGTACGCGAAATCTACCGTTTAGCTTGGAAATCATGCTAACATTACTTCAGATTCCCCTACACCCAAGCCGACTGGGCGGATGACATTCGCCAAATACAGGCGAAAGGGATGTAAGCATTTCTCCTCAAATCTACACATACATGCCCATTCAAGTTCTATCTTAGTGATGCTATTGCTCTCAATATTGGCTCCTCGGACTGGCAAAGAGGACAGATTGCCAGTGCTTACGCCGCGGCCGTTGGATCCCCACTCAAACTCTTCATTTCCTTCGACTTCACTGAGATGCCATGTGACGTAGCCGACGTCGTCTCCCGCACCAACCAGTGGGTCAACCACCCCAATCAGTTCAAGGTGAACGGCAAGACTATGATTTCGAGTTTCTCTGGGGATTGTTTCGGCAATAACGGCTGGCAGGCTATCAAGGATCAAACCAACGGTTACCTGATGCCATTTATACCGAATCTAGAAGGCAAATTCTCGTCCTGGCCTAGTTTAGATTCGTGGCTTTGGTGAGTCGTTGTTTCCCTTTGACGTTCAAAGACTGGAAGGCTGACGTTCGTTAGTTGGGGTTGTGCTTGGCCTCAAGGAGATTATACCAAGAACGTACGTGGTTCCAGTATTTCTTTTTTTGCGTTGCTGATCAACGGATTAGACCGACGACGATAACTATTGTGAATATCCCGTCACCGGTTTCAAAGCCTTGAACTCACGCGTTTGTGTAGATATAAGCCAACTGGGCACGCGTTACTCAGCGACGATCAGTCCCTGGTTCTAGTGAGCCTCGCACTTCTTCACGATCCTTCCCGTGCTAACATCCTGTTCAGCACCCATTATAACTATAAGAACATTGTCTACAATTCAGATAACTGGCTCCTCGTAACCCGTTGGGAACAGCTCATGTCGTTTCGCAATACCATCACATTCGCCGAATTAGTCAGCTGGTGGGTTCATCTCGTCTCGACTACAAGTGTGGATTAATCTGTTTCTCTACGCTCATAGGAATGATTACGGTGAATCTCACCAGTAAGTTGGCTCTATCAATCAATAGCCAGTATCTCATCATCGTGACTGCTCGTCTAGCATGGGTCCAGTTAAAGGGGCCATGCCATCCGGGACGAATTGGGTGAATGGACTTCCCCACACCGCTTGGTTCGACATGTCCCAATATTATATCACCGCGTTCCAAACCGGCTCATACCCCGCTATCACGGTGAGATCTTCGCCACGATATTTTCAACAATGGTTGACTGAAACCGTCCTTGCGTCTTTAGAAAGACGTCATTTATTTTTGGGCCCGTACTCATCCAGTCGCCGCAACTGCTAGCTCCGATTCGCTTGGCAAGCCCTCAGGTTGGAATTGGGTACAGGTATGGCCCTTTTGATTCTTGACGCTTCGTTTCTAATCGTTTCTGCTTTATAGGATACACTTTGGGCCGTCGTCTTCGCCACGTCGCCTGGTAGCGTCACTCTTACGTCTGGAACGAATACGCAAACTTTCTCGGTCAACGCAGGCGTTAACAAGCTCAAGCTTCCTTTATCTCCGGGGAAGATTACTGTCTCGATGACGAAGAATGGGCAGGTTATCATCAACTACTCCCCGGCCGGTTACACCTTCATAACGAATCCCGTGACCTGTGCGTTTGTGTTATACACGTTCTGCCTTTTTTATCATTGCTGACTTTCACCTACCCTTATCAAGATAATTACAACGCATATGTTGACTCTGCATGTACGTTGTCCTGATGGCATATTTAGGGATGAGTCTGATGTGATTACTAGCGGCTGTTGTTACCCCACCTTCCTCTACTTCATCCGCTACGCCCACGTCTTCGTCGGGCAGCGCTGCACCAACAAGCACGAGCCTTTCTTACGCTCCTCTTGGTTGTTATGTTGATCCTGGCGACGCGCGTGTACTGAACGGCGGCATGACAAGTTCCTCTTCGCAAACCGTCGCTGGATGTGCTTCATCGTGTGCAGCTCAAGGCTTTGCTTATTTCGGGACAGAGTATGGGAGCGAGTGCTGGTGCGTTCTTTCTCTCTAGCTCACGAGAAGTACGCTTAAATTTGCGCAGGTGTGGCTCCGCCATTCGTGCAGGAGCTTCTACAGCACCGAGTTCCGATTGCTCGACGCCTTGCTCTGGCAAATGTACGTGCAACACTGAGTTAATTATCTCGAACTCGCAATTGACCTCCATTTTTCTAAGCGAGCGATATTTGTGGCAATGGCAATAGGTTGTCTCTTTACCGATTTGGAGCATCGACATCTTCGTCTGTGACGTCTTCCCCTACGCCAACATCAACCTCATCCAGCGCTACGCCAACCAGCACCAGTATATCGTATTCATCCCTCGGTTGCTACAATGACCCAGCCGAAGCGCGAGTACTGAATGGCGGAATGACAAGCTCCTCTTCGCAAACCATCGCCAGTTGCGCTGCATCATGTGCCGCCCAAGGCTCAACTTATTTCGGCACGGAGTATGGGAATGAGTGCTGGTACGCATTCCCAACATCATTCAGGACAACGTACTCATGATTTGGTAGGTGTGGTTCGTCTATCCGTACTGGAGCCACGGTAGCTTCAAGCGGCGACTGCTCAATGCCTTGTGCAGGGAAAGGTGAGTAAAACACCTTGTACTTTCTGCTTCTAACATAAAACAATTTAACAGCCAGTGATATATGTGGCAGCAGCTACAGATTATCTCTGTATAAGCTGGGATCGTCGACATCTTCCACCACCGTACCTACGTCGTCTCCTACGCCCACAAGTTCTACGATAACTTCTTCCGCCATCTCTACCTCCACGAGGCCATCTAGCTCCGCTGCATCAACTTCCTCGGCCAGCCCGACGCCCTCGTTTGCATATGCTGGCTGCTATGTCGACTCGAGCAATGCGAGGATTCTTAATGGCGGTTCAACAACGTCTTCAACCCTATCTGTGAACAGCTGCATATCATCTTGTTCGGCCCGCGGGTTCGTCTATGCTGGAACGGAGTACGGCAAAGAGTGCTGGTAAGCAGTTTCGGTATCTCATGGGCGTCCGTTGCTCATGGATATTCTCAGGTGTGGCAGCGTTCTTGCCTCCGGAGCCGCTCGCGCTGCTGAAAGCGATTGCAAAATGACGTGCTCAGGGCAGGGTATGTTTACTTCCACCTCCTCTCGATCCTTTCGATCAATCTTCTAACTCCTTTACCATCAGCTTCCGACATCTGTGGAGGATCTAACCGGATGTCCCTGTATCGCCTTTCATCTGGGACAAGTTCGTCGTCGCCGGCTCCTTCAAGCTCCGCAGCTGCGTCGTCAACTTCGCGGGCTTCAACGTCGTCAACAAGCTCCACAGCCACTTCCGCCTCAAGTACAACCAGTGCTACGTGGACCTATGTCGGATGTGTCGCGGAGGGTACTACTGGGAGCCGGCGCGCCCTCACTGGGCCAAGCTATACTAGAGCAGATATGACACCTGCACTGTGTCAATCTCTTTGCACCGGCTACGACTACTCAGGGACTGAAAATGGGTACGTCCTTCTCCATTTACGGGAAAAGACAACCATACTAACACTCATTAGATCGCAATGTGAGCCTACTCGTGGACTATGATTAATCCATAAGCAACTAACTTTTTTACAAGGCTTCTGTGGTAATTCGTTAACGAACAACGGTGCGACAGGCGCTACTATCAGTTCGACATCATGCAACACCTCGTGTTCCGGTGACAGCACCCAGAAATGTGGTGGATCTTGGACGTTGTCTCTGTTTACTCGTCGTACAACTACTCAGCCTAGGAGGCGACATGGCGCCTCTTGGAGAAGGAAGATATTCAATCAAACCAATTAATTAGTAACGTAGATCGTTCAAGCCTTTCGTTCATACATATTTACACATGCGGATCTGTATCTGAACCTATGCAATGCTTCAAAACACTCTTTCGATTGATTGAGTAAGTTAGCTTGGTGCACCTGTAGTCGACTTCAGCAAGATCCTAGTACGGTTGTCGAGACCACGCAATACTGACACGAACAAGGAGGAGACACGAGAATTCGAAGAAGTCCTCGACGAGCAATTCCATGCTCATCTCCCCGAGATACACCTCTTGCGGGAACAACGCAATGCAGCCGGCGGCTTGTAGTCGAACCAAAGTGCTTCCTCCAGAGATATTGAAGAACATATTATATTTGGCATCTGGGATGACGCTTTCAATCTGAAGAAAGTACTTTATCCGCATCTATGGTGGAAGCGTTGAACGAGCCGACACTGGTTTGATTTCTCCAACGTGCATCCTAGGTGGACCTGCGAATTTCTCGCAAGGTTCAAGCGGTGCCCGGTTTGCGACTGCGTTACTGTCCCGGCCTTCATCGATCCGAAGAACACAATTTCCTCCTCGACGGCGTGATCAAATCAGCAGAGCGACTCAACCATTTGTATATCGAGTATGAAGGGCCCTTTGTCAATCAGCTCACCAAGTCTTTTCCATTCCTGGAATCTACAGTTTCGACCCATTATTGAAGCCATTTATCGAGGCCATTATCAACCTCCCGGTCCGAACTCACGCTCGACCCCAATAAACTAGCAGACCAGATACCTCTGTTGAAAAGCTGGTTAGCTGGCCGAAAGTCCAGAGTCGAAGTGGTCCTGGAGGATTGCGGCTTCTCCACAATAGAAATTGAGTCTCTGCAAGAAGCAGCCATCGTTACGACTATATAAGGGCGATACCACTGATTCACGAATACAATTACGAGGATTTGGTTCTCCATACAAGTACAGGTAATCTTCAACAACAAGTACAGGTGATAACTGAGAGAAACGACACCGGCAACGGACCACTCATCCAACAAGTTGAAGCATAAGTTTCTGGTAATCCCCACTCGTCTCGCCCTTGATGCGGGCGGCCAAACTCTTTTTGTACTTTGCCTGGTAAGACGCTTTGATAGCTTCCATGCGCTGTCTGTCCCAATGCGCCCGAACGACTCTAGTAGAAGGTAAATCATCAGACATCGTGCACTATGCAGGTAACCACAAAAGGAAAGGACGCACCTCCACACCAATCTTTCATCTTTCGTTCCAAGACCGGCCATGGAGCGTTCCAACAACTTGGCATCGCGCCATACTCCACGACCGTCGCGCTTCGCGCCCTCGGCAATATACAGCAGAGCATCCTTCATATGTCCGGAGCTATTTTAGAATCATCTTAATGTGAATATGATATCTGGGAGACCTGAGACAACACGCACAATTCCTTCTTGATGGCGCGGGTCAGCGTCATTTTATGTTTGGCATGGTATGCTGCAGAGCTGTGATTTACTGGTCAGAAGGGAAGAACAATGCTAGGAAGGAAACAACTTACATAGCGGCCAGATGTGGGCCCGAACGATTTACCATGATCTCGCAGAAGACCATCTATATTCAATGGTTAGAATGACCGAACAGCGAAACGGCATCCAAATACAGACTTCGTTTGTTCCTTTACGTCCTACGCCTGCGTTGAATAATTGATTAACGTCGGCGGTAACTTGTTGTGCATTAACTGGAACGTTGTCCGGGACACGGCTGGCGTTCATGGCCATGACAAACACTGCACTCCTTTTCATTTATGCGGCCGGTGTAGTAGAGAGCACTGCACGTACGATTCTTAGTTTTCATAGATAGGTCATTTGAAACGTCTTGTTCCGCATCGCGACCGTAGTGATCGCGATATGCGCTTTTGAGCATGTTCATTTCATCATTCGTGCGAGACAAAAGAATCTCGTTGAGCAGATCTTCGTGAGTCCTTTAAGTTATAACGGTTAAATAGGTTCTTTTTTCAAAGAAACTTGACATACCCTACGCCCGCAATAGCTCTATGTAGTAACTCAACGTCCCACCCAAGCGGGCCAAGAACGATCCCTCGTAGCCCCATGCTGAATGAATAGACTGAGTTTCAACGCAGCAGTTGCATGAAGAGGCTCACCCAAACCAACTGCCTGTTTCCTTATCAATTAATTGTGCAAGATCACGGCCTTTCGCCGCTTTGTATTGGGTTGCTAGCGTCGCAACTTGCAATGCATTGAGCGGGGCTAGTGTACGAATTACTGGGACGAAATAAGATCATTATTGGTGAGTGTGACGGGGCGTCGGCCGACTTACACTGTGACTCGTCAGTTCCAAAGCCTTTCGTTGCTTTGTGAATGGCTTCAACGTCTCCTCGAGCATCGTAGCCGGGCACCGGAGGATCGGTAGAGTACTTGTTCACGGCTGATAGGGGGATAGGGGTACCAAGATATTGAGTCATGGGCATGTAGCCGCCTGGAGGAGCATATCCATAGCCATATGGCTGCTGAAGATGAGCGTAAGCGCGGGGCTGATGGCAGCAGCCCAAAGTCGCTCACTTGAACTGGGGGCGGACCAGGAGGTGGGCCCGGGGGAGGCGCATATCCCTAAATAGTAACTATCAAAAAATGGCTGTTCAACGCGCCAATTTACTCACATAAGGTCCCGGACCAGGTGCAGGCGGCGGGGGGAAATATGATGCCTGCTGTACAGCTATGAGATTCATGCAAAGAAAGGAATGAAAGTCCGTACGTGTCCTGGAGGTGGTCCCGGAGGTGGAGGACCTTGGGGAGGAGGATAGTAACCAGCACCGTTTGACGCCGGCCCCGCTCCACTCTGAGGGCGATTTCCTGGAATTGGTGGTGCACCGGGGGGCGGGGCCTGATAATTATGGTCGGATTTCGATTTATATAGTCAAGTAGTCAATCCTAGAGGAGCAAGCTTACATATTGCTGTGCTGGAGGCATTCCGGGCATCTACGCGGTTGGGCAGTCAGTAAACTTCCAATAGCCCGTGACTGACATTTGTGGGGACTCACGAATCCGCCTGGCGCGCCGTATTGTGGTTGAGCATATCCTGGCTGTAATAAAGGAGTTCCAGATCATTACAACTAGGCGGGCTGATAGACTTACATATGCTGGATTCTGTCCAGGCTGCTGGTACGGCGGTTGATTGTAATTGTAATTGTAAGACATGGCGGAGAAGGAGAGAAGGGTCGGGGAGAAACTCTAGCTTCGGAGAGCTTAACTTATATAGGGCGGGTGCTACGCAATAGGAGCTTCCTGATCTGACACTGCTTTACGCCAAAAGCGATGAAGTGGCGGTGGGCCTCGGTGGGCTTGTGGCAGTATCATGGGCGCCTGAGCGCGTTTAAGCACCTGACACGCGCCCGAAGTCCTTGGACAGGCTAGAGCCTAGGGAAGCCCAACACATCAGGATTACTTGGAATGGTTCTTAATTATGGGTCTCATTCATTCTGGGCAATATTACAATGAGACCAATATATATTACCCGCGATGCATTGATTAATACAATCATCACATGATGCCCAGTAGAAACCGTTTACTGTGTCATTTTGCCTAGTGGTAAGATCAATGTCGATACATTATGAAGGTCAGCCATGTACTCACCGAGTTGTCTCTTAAACCTTGTAGACGGACAAGGCCCAAGGCCCGCCGCAGAACTCATCGCTCTTGCCGCCACACTTACGGTTGCAGTGCTTGGCGTCGATGACCTCGCCCGTAGCCCCGTGGTTCAAGAGTGAATTTCCGCAATAACCTAAGAATGAGACGGTGATCATAATAAGTAAACCAAACAGCGTGAGTGTATGCATTACCCACATTCATATCTAGATGGAACACGTTAGTTACGAACGAGATGAGCTAGCAAAGAGCACACCTGAATTCAGTGCCGGCGAATTTATACCCGTTGCAGAGAGATTGGCAGAGTTTTCCGGTCATATCCTTGCGTTTGAAGCTCGGTCCAGTGAGCGCGCGGCGATTGCCAACACGGCCTTCGGCAACGCACCCAACGTAGTGGTGCTTGTGGAAAGGAGAGGCCTGGGTCTCGTCTTGGGTGACGGTGACGACAGCCGGGGCTTCCTTGTCCTTGTGGTGATGAGGATTTTTATGGTGGCTAGCCTTGGCCCAAGGTCCTTTCTTGTAACCGTCGTGGTGATGATGGTGATGCTTGTGCGGACCGTGCTTATGACCGTGATGTTTCTGGCCAGGGTGCCAATACTCGTCTTCGTGGTCGTCATCTCCGTAGCCTTCATGATACTCCCAGTGGTCAAATCCTTTACCAGACCATCCAGCATCGTGGCGGAACGTCTCGTATTCGTCGTCGTCATCGTCTGCGGCCTCTGGAGTTGCAGATGGGGCTGCTGAAGTGGTGGTACCCTTGGGAATGCTCGCCTTGACCTGAGGAGTTGCCTTGACCTTGGGAGCTGCCTTAGCTTTGGGGGTCGCCTTGGGTTTGGGTGCCGCCTTAGACTTGGGTGCTGCCTTCACTTCTACAGTAGTCGACGCAGCGGTGGGGGCCGAGTAAGAAAGTACTGGAACATCGTCAGCCCCACTGTCGGTGGTAGTAGCAGGCGCAGACGTGTAGGAGAGCACTGGCACATCGTCAGCATTGGGGTTAACGGTAGTGGAAGGCTTGGCCGTAGTGGAAGCAGCAGGGGGCGTATAGGAAAGGACCGGTACATCATCTGCGTCAGAGGCTGTGGTGGAAGCCTTGACGCTGATGCTCGTAGGAGCAGGAGGCGTGTAGGAAAGGACTGGTACGTCATCTGCATCGGAGCTGACTGTGGCTGAAGCCTTGACGCTGGTGGCAGGAGGTGTGTAAGAAAGGACTGGAACGTCGTCTGCATCGGAGCTGGCCGTGGTAGTAGGGGCAGGTGTGTAGGAGAGTACCGGTACGTCGTCCGCATCGGAATTGGTAGGCTTGGCCGTGGTAGAAGGTGCCGGAGGCGTGTAGGAAAGGACTGGTACATCATCCGCGTCGGTGCCGGCAGTGGTCGAGGGCTTGGCAGTGGTCGAGGGCTTGGCCGTGTAAGAGAGGACTGGCACGTCGTCCGCATCAGTGCTGACGGTGGGCGTAGGCTTGGCCGTGTACGAAAGGACTGGCACGTCATCGGCGTCTGAGCTGGCGGTCTTGGAAGGGACAGCGGTGTAAGAGAGGACTGGTACATCGTCTGCGCCGGAGTCAGATGGCGTTGCAGATACCGAGGCAGAGTACGAGAGCACCGGGACATCATCTGCATCGGATGCGGTAGTTGGTGTCGCTGTGGTGGAAGCACTGAACGACAGGACTGGGACATCATCTGCATCAGAAGAGGCACTGGTCACGCTAGATGCTGCAGGAGTCGGAGTCGGCGCGGCGGAAGATGCAACGGGTGCTGCCGAAATCGTTTCAACGTTTGTCACGGTGATATATTTCACTTTCTTGGAGGCGCTAGACGTAGATGGTACTGCCAACGAGGTCACGACAGATTTGGGAGTAACCGACGTGGGAGCAGGGGACACCGCAACTGAAGGGGCCACCGAAGCAACCGCTACCGACGAAGGGGTGACGGAGGACACTGCAGCTGACGAAGGCACGGCCGAAGAAGGTGCCACTGAAGCCACCACAGTCGATGACGGCGCAGCGGAGGACACCGCTACTGAAGAGGGTGCAACTGACGACGGCGCAACTGAGGAGGGCGCAGCCGATGATGGTGCCACTGAGGAGACTGCAGCTGACGAGGGCGCCGCCGATGATGGCGCCACTGAGGAGACTGCAGCTGACGAGGGCGCAGCCGCCGATGGAGCAGCGGCCGGTATTACAGCGGCCAAGACAGGTGCAGGTGCAGGTGCCTAGGTCAAATAAGTCAAGCTCAATAGATGAAAAAGAAGCACGCTACCTTTGGCTCATCATCCTCGGGAAGATCCAAAGCGTAAAGGGAGATGGTTTTGTGTCCTCCGCATTTGCCATGTCCATGGCCTTTGGCTCCTGAGCACTTTATGTGGCATTTTCTTTCATCGAGGAGGGCGCCGGTAGCACCATTGACAAACTTGTTGCCACAAATACCTATGCGAGAGACATTTAGCTGGTGGGGCTTATTGGAGAACTGTAAGCAACTCACAAGTATCCCTACGAGACTCGTTTATCAATATTCGGGTGTATCACTGGAACTGACTAAGAACTCACCCTCCTTTGATCCCAGCATACTCAAATGCTTTGCAAGAAGCAATGCACTTCTTGATAGTCAGCTTGGCGGACTTTTTCGCGAACCCATCGAGAGCATGGAGACCGGGGGCGGCGACGTCTTGGATGCAGCCGACGTAAGATTTATGCTAGGAAAGGAACTCAGTATATACACGAAGGAATGTGGATAGACGCACATGAGACACTGGGATAGTGGCGGAAGCAGTAGACGTTGCTAGCGCGCTGGAAGTTGATGCAGCAGTGCCAGTAACTTTACTAGGGCTTCCTGTAACAACGGGCGGAGCTGTGATTGCGGCACTAGCTCCAGTAACGCTCGCTGCTTGTGGGGAAGGTGTGATCAAGCTGGTGGTACAGTCGGTAGTCGAGGCAGATACTACCACTGCGCTTGTCGCACCTCCATCCATGCCATCGAGCCTCGCCGCCGCGACGAGGGCTAAGGTGAGCAAGGAAACTGTGATTCTCCGCATCGGGTGTCTGCGCCCGATCAGACAGCTAGAGCGGAGACAAATGGTTGCGGGACTCACCAGATGACGAAGATACTACAGGACAGAGTAGAGAACGAGAGGTTCAGTACACTGCTGACCGTTGACTGCATGAAGGGACCACTTTTATAATAGTTTTCTGGGTTGACGTGCGTCTTGACGATGTGGCTGCCAAACTTTAGGCTAAGTTGGTACGAGTGCGCACCACCAGCCACTAATTCTTACACTCAGCATGTCGAATTCTGACCATCACTAGTCTTGGCAGTCGTTCTAACGATTCCAAGTCCTTAAGTAGCACCATTGGGTCACCCATAGGCCGTTCCTAGCACGACATACAAAGCTGGGTGTACTTGTGCTTTGGAATATTAGCGAGAGATCACCTAGCCGAGCGCAGAAGACTCACCAAGCGATCATTGGAATCTGGCGAGGAGAGAGTTCCCTCAACTTGGCCGCCATGGGGCATCCAAGTCACAGCAGCTGGGTAGTTTGGACGGAGATATATGACAGCCAGATTGGCTCTCTCCCGGCGGTCTCCAGGAACCGGCTGCGCTACTGCAGTACACTGGCCTCACCAACGATCGACTGGGATGGATTGGGTGCATAGCGGTTGGCAGATTCCGCCGTCAAGCGTTGTCTAGTATGTGAACGAGATGCGTAAAACTCCTGTAATATGAACCATCCAATACCAAAACATTAGGCGCCAGCCAGCGCGACGACGAGATTTTACTATGTACTACATGGTAATAAGAAATATAAAGATACAAGATATGCACTATTACGTGCACTCGTTGACATCTATGAGATAATATACAAATGTTGAGCTATCGTTCAAGGGTAGTTCCCTGGAAGTAATCTTCCAATAAAAATAAGGGGTGTCGATGACCAAACGCATTCCCTTAGTCCATGAATCGTGGACCTGGAGAAGGTTCCCAAAATACGGGGCCAAGCGATCAATAACACTCTTCACTGCAGACGCGTCTTCGTGTAGATCAGCAAGCTTGACTTGACTCAGAAGCGGGGACTGTTTAGGTTTTAGTTTTAGCCAACAAAAATGACTAGGGGTTCCATTGATTACCTTGTGCGTGACAATAACATCCAAGGTACCTCCATCTTCATCTTGTAAGCGCAAGAAAACCCGATAATGGAACTGAACAAATTCGTGGTCCATATCGACACATTCTAAACATGCTTTCTGTGATTTAGGGATGCTCCAACGAGCTCAGCTTGGAGTTATTCCCAGTGATGGAACAGACTTACTTCGTGCGACAATTAGAGCAGTATAATAGCACGAAATCCTCCACGTCAGATGGCCAGAAGTCAATGACGCGACCTAGGACATAAAAGTCACTCGAACCAGCCTTTCCCTTCTCTATCGACACATAAGGCTTCCGTCTGCTTGGCGCGAGATTGGGAGGAGAAAGCGGCGTTGGCACATTCGTAGTTAGCAGTAGCTTGGTGACAATGGTAGAAGATTGGCCACTCCAAGCATCCTTGCGTCTGCGGAAACGTTAGAGCATGAAGTTGCTAGACTGATTCACTCACGTCAGAAGACTCTTCATGTCATCAGACTCAGACTCCCGTTGTAGCTTCATGATTAACCTCTGTTCACCCCCTAAATAACCCCTTATACCGTCGGTGGCATAACTACTCTTGACTCTGACATTACGGAGTTGACAGAATGAACCGGCCTCCAGACGTTTGCCCGTCGCAGCCTGACCATCACTCAATTGCACTTTGAGTACTTGGCCTTCTAAATCGCTTGCCCACGCCTCCAGGGGGTGGGACGACGTCAGCATGGGGTTTAAGGTGTAGTCGGTGACATATATGAAGGCATTGGCACCGTGTGCACCGGAGTCAACGTACAAAACCTGATGAAGAGCAATTTAACTTTGAGTCGCAGCGAATGATATAAATGTGACTCACTTCGACTGTGCATGTAAACCGTTGGCCGTCTTGTATATCCCGAAGAAGCTGATGTGGATACACACGAGTCCCATCGGTCGAGGAACTGTTCTGTTGCCATGCCTTCTTACGCCTTTGTCGAATTTGCATCAATGCATAGTCAAGACATATGAGGAGAACTCACTCTAAAAGGGCTTTCAAGTGCATATCGTCCTCCCCTTCCCCTACGTGAGATATCTTCGGCTCTACTATCTTTGCCTCGAGATAGCCTGCGTTGTTCACTTTCGCCCGGACATTCTTCATAGAGTAGTATTGCCCTTGCTCCATAGTAGGGCCCATCGGTGCTGCATTATCCCACATTTCTATTTTCAAGATGCTATCCATCAGATCCGATGGAGCCCAATCGGCTTGTACAGGATACATGGCCGGGTTCGCAGTGTAGTCGGTGACAAACAAACTGTAAACCCCGGAGCCGCCATCGTTGAGGATGCCGTATAAGACCTGCAACGAGTGAGTCCCCCTCTTTGGTAGATAGTTCCTTGGAGGCTTACCTCTACCGTACAGTCGAAGTAACCCGAAGGAGGGGCGTCGGGATGAGCATCAGAAATCAGGCGATGTACTCGGGACCATCGTTGGGTTGGTCGCTGGTATATTTCCCCGCCGTAGTTCCCAATGACGGTGACCTCTTTTTGCGCTTCCTCTCTCGATTTAACAACCCCCTCCCACCAATGAGATAATCCCTTGCAATACGCAATTTCTGCGGCCGTCGGGCTGCGGAATGGAGTAAATGCAAGACCAAAGCCGCCATCAGCACCTTCTGACAACGGAACGACAGATGTGTCCAAGTGGCCGTGGTGAGTTGTCTGTGAAGCTGGACTATATATTGTCCATTTCAAGCGATTCTTGAAGCCCGTCCCTCGCACAGAACCATTCCACTCCGACGTCTTACGAATGACATCAGGATGGCGTCACGTGCGAACTTCTGGGGCTCACCTTCAATCCGTACAAGATTAAAATGTCGCCCCGCTGAGCAGCGGCTGGAAGCCACTCCTTGTAGCGTCCTGTGAAGCAGGTAATTATGAATCCTTCAGAAGGAGCCAGATCGTACGAGATCGTCGAGTAACACGTCGGGTCGACAATGGAGATAGTGCAAGTGAAATCTACATGATGTTGATGAGTGGGTCGGAATCAAAAGCTGTGACTGCCGCACCTCCTTTGCGAGATTTCTCCGCTGGGGTGCACCTCACAACGACGCCGACAACATTGCAGAACACTCCCACTTGCTTCAAATCGGCAAGCGGAGAAAATTTGTCGCCCTGGATTATGTTAGTTTCGAATACTTGGGAGAAATACATTGGAGGTGCACAAACAACATCATTCGTAAATCCAACACGCAACTCTGGAGGTTTGGTACTAGCACTTTCCACGGTAGGAGTTGCGGAAGTATTCAGTCCAGGTTCTTCAGGGTGTTTACTGCCATTGGTTGCCTGAATGTCAACCTTCCCGGGCTCTTCATGGCGTACACTACCGCAGGTAGCTGGAGTGTCATCCCTCGTGGGGGGGTTAGGTATGGGTTCTTCAGCACGCGTCCCATCAGCTATTTCCTTAGCCGAGACGCCGTTGGGATGTTTTTGCGCCAGTCTGTCGACTTTCTTTTGTCGTTTCGACATTTTAACAGCCCTTGGAGGTCTTTCACGAGTAGAAGACCCTTGTGCCGGCGGAGAGGGAGCACGTTTTCCTTTCTGTAGCTTGTGGGCATCTTGAGCGTCGTCTGATCTGTCAACCACTGCCTTCGATGGCGGGGAGTGTCGACCTACTGGTGAGTGTTCATTCGAAGGCGTTCGCGATGATATATGGGTATCGACCCGTTTACGGGGAACAATGGGTTTGAATTCAGGCTTCGAGATAACTTCGTTAACGTCGTCGACGGGGCTAGGACTTTTGAACCAGTCGGGCTCTTCGGCCTTAACTACAGATAGAGATGGTGTTAGAAACATGGGAGCACGTTATACCGAGTATCACACACGCTTCCAAGTATCAACCACACGTTCCTCATCTCCCCAACGAACAGTCTTGATGAACTTTATCATTGTCCCTTCAGCGTATCGAAGTGATATAGGGAATGTAGTCGGGCTCGTAGATGGCTTCTTCTTCTGTACTTCCGCACCACGCAACGATAGCAGTACTTCATCCGTCGAGTGGAAGTGCAGATGCTCCCTGCTGAAGTACTCGGCACATTGTCCAGAGAAAGTCACTTCGAACCCAACTTGCTTTGAGTCGACCACCACTCGGACTTGTATTCTCAGTTGACCATTGACTGTGGGCCAGATCATGAACACTTTCGCGCGTAAAAAGCCAGTCCCATCGGTGTCGGAGCGATACAGGTCCTGGACACTACACTCGAGGGCCTCATCAAAAGCGTCTTCCGATATTCGTGCTTTTTTGGCTATTCTCGTGTCTTCGTAGGGTACGGCGCGTTTCATGTAAGCAGTGTGGTGGTAAGATGCAAAGATGCATATTTTTGACAGAATTGTACCAGCGCGTCGAGATCACGTGATGGTCACATCTTGAAATCGAGTCCCCGTTATCTTATCAGCAAGTCAATGTCTGTACCACTTCGTTCGTTATTTCACAAAGTGCTACACAGCGCGTCCAAGGCACACGACCTTCCGACAGGAGACGATGCGACCCAGGTACGTTTCACTTTGTTGCTTCGATGTCTCTACTAAATCGTTTGAACAGGATATCGTTCAGTCGTGTCTGAGTGATTTGAAGTTACTTCAATCAAGGATCACTGGCCTGGGCCTATTCAGTCCGAACGAAACAATAGAGGATATCTCGACGCGAGATCTCGTATATCTCTTAGTACCATACATCTATGCTCAAGTCATAGAACGTATCCGAACTACAGAGCGCGAAGACCGCCTTGCGTCCTTGGCTCAGGCTCAGGTGTGTTTGGCCAGTGAGTTCTATGTTGTTCATATGACCGCTCATTCCGTGAACGTCACCACAGCGCCTTCTGCGAAGTTTCTTGGAAAGTCTCGATGATTACCATATCATCTCCGAAGAAGATCGCGAGTTGTACAAGCAGAAGGCATCTACCATCAGGGATCCGGCGACACGAAGGGAGCTGAAAATCAAGCAATACAAAAACGAGAAACAGCTAAAGCAGCGAATAGAGGCAATAGCAATCCGAAGAAATCAAGCTGCTCCCCTGAAATCTTCGCCGTCCGAGTTTGACTTAATCATGGCACTGCTTCCGCCCGAAGTAGAAAACGACGACGAGCAAGATGACGAAGATGAGGCCACCTCTGATGCTGCCCGTGACGCCATTCTCCTCCTGCTCCGACTTGGGTATACACACGCCAACTCACAGCTTGAAAGCATGGACCAGGAATCGGATCTCTTACGATCTGCGCCTCCCGAGCCCCCGACACAAACCTCCGACGATCCACGGAGGGACAAGAGGAAAGAACTAGACGATATGTGGCGCTTAGACGCTCCCAGAGTCAGTGGTGGGCCAGATGGGAAGGGACTTCTCCTGGACCCAAATGGAAAGGTACGTCGGCCTGAACCTACTGATGGTGATTCTCAACATTGTGTTTAGCCCCTCCGCCCATTCACCATTCTGCCTGCTGGCACGTCCGCACGAGCGCGGCTTCAAGCTCAAGTTTTCGGTCCTGACCACAGACTCCCCTCTATGTCGATTGACGAGTATCTGCAGATCGAGCAAGAACGTGGTAATATCATTACTGGTGGCGGGTGAGTGCACATCCCCACCTGTAATTTCTCCATGTTTACTAAGTTACGCAGTCCTGCCTCCGAAATCGAGCCTACGTCTTCAGAGCAGCTAGCGTTGGATGCGGAGGAAGACGGAACATTGCTGGGCGAAGCGAATGCTGAGAAGAAACGGCAGAAAGATGAGAACTGGGCAGTTTTTACGGACGAAAATCCCAGAGGCGCAGGGAACACCATGAATAGAGGTTGAGGGCGATGGGTCCATTGAACTCAATCTCGCGGTTGGATCAATTGGTTTAAATGTGAGATAAGGCTTGGTGCGAAGACTTGCCAAACAGTAGACATGAATTTCGCCCAACCCCGTACGAACTTCGGTAGCTGTAGGGTAATGAAGTGCCGTCTCTCCAATCGTTGATGCCAAACCTTCTAAGATTTTATTCGCTTGTGTTAGCCGCTGCTATGAGTCCAATGAAGAAGAATCTAAATTGACAAAACACGTAGAACATGGAAAATGCATGATGTAGCCGTAGAATGTAGTCGATGGACTGGGTGACATGCGGAGTTGGTGTAGTAGGCGAACTTGAATCAACAATTGCATTGTGATGCTTCTGGTACCTCCGCCTGTGCAGGGGTTGTGACATCGATCTCTGATATATTCAAGCCTCCAATTTATAACCAGGTAATTCCATATCTGCAAACACGTACTTTGCGCGGCGTCCCCTTGAGTATCCTTCTCCATTCCAGGCAGCGACATCGCTATCTTCTTGAATAAACTCTTCACGTTGTGGCCAGCCTTGGCCGATGTCTCCATAAACATTATGTTGAGTTGCGTAGACTTCTCGGTTGCTTCTTCTAGTGTGACTTGCCTAGCATACCCGATGAGATATGTCGACTGTTATGAAAGCAATAGCAGGCGTACCGCTTGTCTGAAAGGTCGGCTTTGTTTCCGACCAAGACAATAATTACGTCGTTCCCTCTCTCTGATCTTACATCGTCTATCCATTTAGATGTCGACAGGAATGATTGGCGGTCTATTGGTGCACATAGAAGGTGAGCCTAGTCTGCTGCGAGAACGGTCATAATACTCACTTGTTATATCAAATACAACAATCGCCACAGACGAATCACGAATGTAAGAAGGTATTAACGAGCGGAAACGTTCCTAAGAGCCTCGTATGTCAGCACATATCAAAGCGTCCATAATCACCACGCTCACCTGTCCAGCAGTATCCCACAGTTGTAACCGTACAGTCCGGTCATCCAAATACATCGTCTTGCTCAGAAAGTCAATCCCAATCGTAGCTTGATACGTGTTGTCAAAGGTGTCGTACATAAACCTTACACCAATACGTTCAATATCGTCTTCACTAAGCCACCAGTACAACCAACGTACCGAGTAATTAAACTGGTCTTGCCGACGCTCTGGTCGCCCAAGAGCACGATCTTGGTCCGCTTCGGCGGCGAAGAAGAGAAGTCGGCTGAGGGAGTTGCAGGCGAGTCCATTTTTTGTCAAGAGCCTTTACAATGTGGTTTCTGACAAGAGAGCCGTGACAGAGCACAGCGAAACACGAGATTAAGCAGCGGTGATGCAGGGTTCGGATGCGCGACAAGCATTGGGCGCTAAAGCGCTGCATGTGGGAAAAACATTCAACTCGCGGACCACTGAACCCGCTCGCCTGAACTTACTCGGGGCTCTACAGATTCGTTGTGGAATTCTCATCTCTCTGTACTGACCAGATAAACATCACGAAAATGAAGCTTTCAGAGAAGATCGCGTCGTATACATCCTCAAGGCCGTTCTATACCTTTGAGTTCTTCCCTCCAAGAACGGACCAAGTTCGCAATCATCATATATTCATTAGATCAAGGAGAGGCTGACTTGTCGATACAATAGGGATTCGAGAACTTGGTTCCTCGTATAACTCGAATGGCCGGTCTGAATCCCCTCGCCGTCAGTGTTACTTGGGGCGCAGGAGGATCGACCAAAGATAGGAGCCTCGAGTTGGCTGGAATAGTCCAGCGGGAACACTGCGTCGATACCATTCTCCATCTGACATGTACGAATATGGAGAAGGGACTGGTAGACGAAGCTTTGAGGGTTTGTGATTACTATTCGATCGCGATCAGATATGAATACCTTCACAGGCAGCCAAAGACCGGGGGATCCAGAATATCCTTGCCCTGCGCGGCGGTCAGTCTATGTGCAGCAGGGTGGAAGCACATTATAATTAGCATCTAGACCCACCCAGAGGAGAAGAAGATTGGATCGCTACCGACGACAGGTTCACCAATGGCAAAAATCTAGTATCTTACATACGCTCGACACCCGAATTTGCCTCTGACTTTGCCATCGGCGTAGCTGGTGAGTATGACATGTTTGAACCCATGCATCGCCTCATATAGCTACTACATAGCATACCCGGACGGGCACCCAGAATCCAGTCTCACTGAAGAGGAGGAAATTGCTAACCTCAAGGACAAAGTTGACTCAGGGGCTGATTTTATCATCACCCAACTCTTCTACGACGTAGACGGATTCCTACGATGGCTTCAAAAAGTTAGAGATGCTGGTTAGTCTCTTCCTACAACCTGTTGAACAGCTTATTCTAATGTTTCCTGTGCAAGGAATTACCGTTCCCGTCATTCCTGGAATAATGCCGATCCAAACCTACGCCTCCTTCCAGAGATTAATCAAACTCTGTGGAAGTAGGGTGCCGCCCAGTATAATGGCAGAACTAGAGCCCATCTCCGTACGTGCTACCATCGTCTCGATGTTGGCCATTTCTTCATTGTTCCCTCTAGAATGACGACCAGAGGGTTAAGAACTACGGCGTGTCCCTGGCTGTCAGCATGCTTCGCAAGCTCTCAGCCTCTGGCATCAAAGGGTTTCACTTCTGTACCTTGAACCTTGAGAAGAGCATTCAGCGGGTTCTGGAAACGTTGAAATGGACCGGACCCTCTACCTTAGAACAGAACAAGCTCATCGTCGTAAGTTTAAATGCTACGAATAATCACTTACTCGCTTAACTCCCTCTTAGGAAGCATCTGACACGGAAACGAGTCAGGTCCAGGATTCAGAATTGACTGTCAGCCCACATAATGCGACGGGCTCCGCGAAAATGCATCTAATGAATCTACCTGAAGTCGAAGGTGAGGCTGGCAAAGGGGAGCTCAACAACGCCGCCACATGGGACGACTTCCCCAACGGCCGGTTTGGCGACTTCAAAAGTCCAGCCTACGGTGATCAAGGTCCTTGGGGAGGCCTCTTGATCTCGGTAAGTATCGTGGCATCCGAAATGACGGTAAATAACTCACGCTGGTGGTAGCGTAATGAAGCATTGATTCAATGGGGGCGTCCGAAGAGTGTCCAGGACCTGACGAAGCTCTTCGTGGATCACTTGCACGGGCGCAGGGCTTCAACTCCTTTCTCCCGTGGGCCGCTTATCCCGGAATCGCAGATGATTCTACCTCAACTCGAACGATTGAACGAGAGAGAGTGGTGGACTGTTGGTTCTCAGCCTGCTGTGGATGGTATAGACTCGGGCGACCCCGTAATCGGCTGGGGGCCGCGTAGTGGCTACGTCTTCCAAAAAGGCTTCGTGGAATTCTTTTGCGAGACCAAAGACGTGGACGAACTTGAAAAGCGACTGGATATACACGGGAAAGGATGGGTACACTTGATTGCTAGCAACTATAAGGTTCTTAAACAACCTCTCGCCCTTTTCAACCGTGTTAGGTTAAATCAAGTGAATAGGGAGAAATTAGAACCAACATACCTGAAGGTGCACGAAATGCGGTGACGTGGGGTGTGTTCCCTGGGCAGGAGATCGTCCAGTCTACCATCATAGAGCAGGCCTCGTTCTTGAACTGGAAGGTTGGATCTTACACAGCGTCACACTCGGCCGTTGACTGACTTTGCGCAACAGGAGGAAGCATTCGCAATCTGGTCAGAATGGTCGTCATTTTACCGTCCGGGGTCAGAAGAGCGAAAGCTCCTTGAAAACATCAGGGATACACGATGGCTCGTAAGCATCGTCCATCACGATTACAAAAAGGCGGACGCCCTCTGGCAATTCCTATTTGATGGCCAGTGAAGGGAGAAGGGTATCGACACTCCATCAATACTTATAAAAACACGATTGTGGAACGGAATCGACACAGATGATAATCCTAAGTAGTTCGAATGAGAAGCTCTCCCTGAGATATGATTCCACTGACATATCTAGCATTACCAACCACCGCCACCACTGCTAATGGAAGGACTGGTTGGTATACTCTGTGGAGGAACAGCACTCTTTGGCGGTTCCTTCGGGACGTCATCTTCTTTGCGGTACTCGACTTTCTCCACGCGGACTTCGCCTTCAATCAACTGATACACGTAGGTTACAACCACAGGCCCTTGGATATCCATGAGAGCGAAGGAGGGTATGGGATCCCTGTGAGCGATCGTAAGCAGGCATATGGATAGTAGATGGGTAAATATATTTACGCAGTGTGAAGGCCTGTCCATGCACCAGTTGCTGAGCCTGGATTGACGAAGAATTTTCCGTCGTATTCAATGGCTTGGAAACTATAAACGTAGTCTTGAGATGCGAGCCAAAGTGTTACCAGGTTCACGTACGTATGAGTGTGGCCGGATATCAGTACATCGACGTCCATCTGCCGTGCAATGGCGCTCAGTGAGTCCAAGTCGCCCGTAGGAATACACTGGTGCCCATGAATGACACCAATCTTGATGGGCGGGTGCACCACTGTCACAGATAGTGGAAAAGTCGGTGTCTACACCAGAGTCGCAAGCTTCAGCAACACCGCAGGGACCAATATTTACAGAGCGCAGCCATACATTATATTGACAGAGCCAGATCAACACCCACCTCGTCGTAGTCGCCCTTCACGACATGCACATCCGCAGCCACGGTCTTAAGGTATTCGAAAGTCTCCTTGTCGCAGACGTTCCCCGTGCATAGAATCTGCTGGATCTTGCCTGGAACCAGAAGCTTCCTAAATTTCACTGGCAAGTCATGGGTTCGGTGAGGAATGTGCAGGTCGCCAATGACCAGAACGAGGACCATTATGAAGGGGCAATTGATGCGACTTGGCTGAGACTGTCGTTTCAAGGCTCTGCCACACGTGATGTCTGGATACCCCTGTCGACTCTGGGTGACTGCCAAGATCTGAGTTCCAAGCAACTCAGAACCGTACCACAACGTCCCACGCAAGTTCCTTGTCATGGATTTATCTAGCTCAATATTGATCTTTGCTTCTGATGCAGAGGATGTCATTTCAAGATGCCAAAGAACGGCGCCCAGTTCGCGTGATGCTCCCCTTTGAGTTGACTCACCATATCATCGCATTCCTCAACGATCGCAGCGACAGACGCAACTACCAAAAAGTTGGTTTTCCTGCTTTGAAAGCCTGTTCCCTTGTCTGTCGGGCTTGGAACGATATTTGCCGACATTGCATATTCCACACAGTTACCGCAGACATCTGCATAAGCCAAGAACGCGATTCTCCGCTCTCTTTCCTACACTTCACGGCCCCCCATCTCTACAGATATGTGACCGATCTCATTCTCTTCTGGGATCGCGATGTATACGGCGCACCGGAATGGATTCCGAACACTCTCCCCCGATTTGTTAATCTGCGCTCGCTGTACCTTGAGAGTCGGATGACGTCTGGTGCGCCAGCTCTCCCGCGACCATTCGCGCTCGGGGTTATGGCTTTGCTGGACAAAGCACCCCTTAAATGCCTTTCCCTCACATACTGGGATTTCTTAGCGGACGCGTCGGATCTCCTTCTCCTACTTTCTGTCTGTTCGACCACACTCGAGGAATTGTCCCTTGAAACTTGCAGCGTCTCCGACAGAGGAACGATGCCAAATATGATAGTCTCGGAATCAAGAGTTCCTCCGATAGTCTGCTTGCAGGCTTTGCGAAAAATCAAGCTGCAAGGAGACTCCAGGGCATTCCAGACGAGCCGTATCGAAAGCCCAAATCTTCGCTCGTTGGTTTATGAACAAATTCAAAATTCCTTTTGCACCATTCCGAACTGGATATCCGACAAACTGTCGGAGGTCAGCCTGAAAGGTAAATTCATACTGATTTGCGCCCTCTCTCTTCTGATCCAATCACCTTTCAGCCTTTGAAGTATCTGACATTCCTGACCTCGGCCAGTCTATCTGTCCCTCCTCTATGACGGTTGATATCTCTAAATCACACGACGATTCATTCTTCACGATTCTCTCGTGGGTCAAGGGCTGTCTTCAGAGTCTTCCGTTCCCCCATGTCCTTCGTCAGCTGAACATCAAAATCAAGAGTAACCGGCTTAGAGAGTCGGAGGAGTGTTGTTACCCTACTCGTGCGGACTACGAACTACTATACAGCACTCTGGAGCCCCTTCGCCAGCATGGGGCCTTGCACACTAATCTCAGTATCAGTATCCTCTCGCTCAACCACCGTGCTGCAATACCTGCTGACAATACCATGAATGAGGAGGTGGCGAAGCTGAAAGAGGTGTTCACCCCACTGTTAGAAGCAAATCAATTAGCTATTGAGATCGTTCTTGAGCGGTGGGGGGGAGTAGCGGAGCCAGTACGAATTTGTCTGTAGCCCTGATGGGGTAGTATCATGCTAGACATAATGCGGCTCTCACAATGGTTAACCGCCCAAACTTGTCTCTAACTGACACTCAAGCCATGCGTGAAGTGACCCCTGCCTAGCGCACCGTATGCATCTATTCCTTTACTTTGATGAAACCTTGATACTGACTCATCGCTTTGGACCTAGAAATTTCTGGGAATAACAAGCAAAGCATGTGCCACAGACCCAACACGCTCACCGCTTGCACCCAAAGATTCGTCGCTACGAACGAGGCGCATCAGGGGCGAAGCAGCTCCCTCTTGAGCTAATCCACCACATCGTCGAACCCCTCGCCGAGCGTGGCACCAGAAGCGGAAGTGTACCCCCCGCTTTGGAAGCATGTTCCCTTGTATGTCGAACGTGGAACCGCATTTGTCGACATCATATCTTCCGGTCTATCTTTGTGCACACCATGTGGGATGGGACGGTGGCCTCTAGGCTCAACTTCCTCCATTTTACAGCCCCCCATCTTGCTGAGTAAATCCTCGACCTCCATCTGACCTTCCACGAAGGCAACCTCGCAAAGGTTCCAGGCTGGCTTCCGGACTGAATCGAGCGACTCAAGAATCTGCGCAAGTTGCACATCATCTGCTTTGCTTCCTTGCCCTCGCCATTCTCTGCGCTGCAAACGCTTGGGATCACCTCCCTGCTTGCTGCTGGCCGTATCCAATCCTTTGAGATGGAATCCTATGACCTCATTGAAGACGATTTCCTATTTTTTCGCTGTGCTCAGCTACCCTTGAAGAGGTTAAGCTTCGTGTCTGCGTCGACCGACCCATGCGACATTCCCACATGGGAAACCTGAACCAAGAGACCAATCGACCGTTCGTTTGGACGCACTTCGCAAGCTCGATTTCGAGGAAGTCCTCCCTCGGCTTCATGAAACAAATCGCATCGAATGCCCAAACCTCGAATCCCTCGATTGCGCGTAGTGACCATGGTCCGTGGGTAATTCCCCGCCAGTTTGCGTGAGCTCGTGCTGAAAGGTACAGTAAATGTAGTCCACTCGTATATTCCGCTGTCCGTTCACTGTTTTCCCAGTCAGTGAGAAATTGGACCATTCGCCCCTCTCGTCTGACTATTGAGATCTACAAATTAGACCGTGGATCATACCGCCCAGTCCTAGCTTGGATAAAAGATTGCATCGATCACCTCATATCTAAAAGCGACCTCCGTCAGCTTACCATCCGGACCAAGGTATATTGCTTTCACCCCATCAAGGTGTTTGATTATCCCACCCTCGAAGACCACCAAGAACTATCCCGCGTTATAGAACCCCTCCACAGGCACGGCGTGTTAGAGTGCGTCAAGCTTGAGTTCGCCACCGAAAACTGGCCTTTCAAGCCGATCCCTGCTGATATGACGAAGGAAATCATCACGATGCAGCAGGTATTTGCTGCATTGTTGGAAGGCGGTCCGTTCGCCGTGGATACTGAGTACTGGGAGTAGGCGGACATACAGTTGATTTACCACTTCGATAACTCCATACAAAGGTATTACGTTATTTCAATATATCGTATCAATAGGTATCCATATAATCAGAGGTGCCGCTGAGACTACACGATGTACTTGTGGTCCAAAATTGTCCATGTAAAAGTACTACCCCTAGGGACCCCTCGAGTATTCAGGGAAATTGATTCATTTACAAATACAGACGTATTTTCTTCAGTTGTTCTTCTTTTCACTGTCTTTCGCCTTTTTCCTGATGTTGACATAGTGGTCGTCGTTTTCTCCGGCTGGAAGGGCCTCAATATCACCGTGAATAACACCAGCCCCCTCTGGCCTAGCTTGTTTACGCTGCTCTCGGAGTAAGTCGAGGTCGTGCGACACAAGGCCATGTCCTCCGACAGGGCCATAGAACGAAGTGCCGGCGAGCGAGCCAATAATGCTGCACATGTATCAATGAGTATTCACGGAATTCACAATCAATAAACAGGGTGCCCTACCATGTTCCGACGAGGATGGACAGGTAAAATCGATATTGCGAATACCATTTGGGCGCTGATGCGTCGCGTGAGTGGGCGATCTCTACAAATAAAATCGCTGCTTACCCCAACCCAGTTGAGTGGCCTTTGAATCCGCCCACCATAAAGAGGTAAAACCGACCCATTGGACGATAAGTGCGGTGACAGGTTGAAGCGCCAACGTAGGCCATGCAAATAGAATTGGCGCAGCCCCAAGAGCCAAGCGACTATATCCTTTATGCCCTCCGTACCCCGCAAACTCCATGCCCCAATGCAGCGCACCTGAATGGGGAACATAAGTAATTTATACAGCATCAGAATATATGCGCGTGTACCAAGGAATGAAAGCATGACGGCCCCATACGTGACTTGGAGGTTGAGGGCTTGGTCCAGTATCGTGATCGCGACGCCTGGGTCGATATTTGTGACAACTCCGGTGGCCGCCAAACCAGCTTGCTTAGCAGTCCAAACTGTCGCCGCAGCTGTTCCAACATAAGGCAGCGCCCCTGTCCGCACATGTTAGTAAGACAGGAGTATTCCTCGATTCAACCTACCAGCGAGACCAAAGACCAGGTAGGGCTTTGGAACCGACGAAGCTACTGAGTTTGTGATGCCAAGCTACGCGCCAATGTTATCAACCTTTTCGTCTTCCAATTTGGATTTTACACGCACAAATGTGTCTTTCTGAGGTGCAACAGCGTCGCTGGTCATATTTGCTGAAGCAATGACTTTCGCGAGGTCTGCAGCAGAGTTCCCTACTTCTTCTTTGATATTAAGGGCTGCTTGACCCATTGTCTGACTCGCTGGACGACCTGAGACCGAGCTCGCGACATTTCGCGATGCCAGCATCGTTGGGCGGACTACGGGCCTCGCGATTGAGAGCGGTCCGTTGCGCAAGGCGACAGAGCGGGCGATTGAAGGGATTCTGGAGATGATCATGGTTCTTGTTCAAGTTGTATGCGCTGTGGATTTCGTGGATTCGAGTTTATGAACCCCAAGGCCCTCCTCGACGTCATACTGGCGGGCGCTTCAGCTAGGCGCCAGCGCCTCCTGAGACCCTGTACAGGGGAGACAGGGGAACGTTGGACTTGAAATTGATTCCAAATGCGCTTCCGCTCATTTTGATGTCCATGTACGTTATACGGCAGTATCCTTATCCTAGGCAACAGGAAATATGGAAGACTTGGGATCTGAGACCCAGGCCCTGTCAACGACCGGCGGAGCAAAATACTGCGAACCACGGACTATCCTCAATTTCAAACTAGTTCTCTTGTAAAGCACCCGCCATGTTCACATATCCATATGCACCTGTACCTGCAACGCGTTTTGCCGACTCTGTAGTCTGCCTGGTCTGTCAGAATTTCCGTTTGCCATGGAGTCCTCTTTGCTTTACAATAAGACCATCCGTTCTTCAAAGAACATTCGAGTTAATTACCTCCGTCGGCACTATTTTTGTATGTCTTGGTTTAGATATACAATAATAGCAACATGAAAGGCCCTCCTATCTCCTCGCACCTGCATGAATCAATCAACACGTTGTGCTGCAGGACGAACAGAAACAGGATGAATATCACCGCTAATCAAACCATTCGCGGTAGCACTGAAGGAACCCGGAGAAACCTCCGCCATCATTCGCCACTTAGCTTCGAGAAGCAAGGCGATATCCTTGAACACTCGCCGTTAATTATCCTCGCGGGAGACGGTAGAGCAATCCAGCCCTTGCTCAACCCCGAGCAGTTAGAGTACGTTATGTGGATCAGCGCCCCCATTCCAATTGGCATTAGTATTCATTAACTCGCGAGCTGCGCGATGGGATGGTCGGTATATTCATTTCGGGCTGCGTAGCTTGTACATACAGGTGATACATTCTCTAACACAAGTTGCGTCTATAAAATGGGCATCGAAAGGGATACAACAGTAAGCGAATATATCGATAATTCAGTAACAAAAGTCGTCAAACATATAATACGTGTGAAGGTCGAAGTCGTTTCATATAATCATATAGAATAGCGTGGCGGCATGTCGTAAGCTCGTAGGACAGGTATCGAGCGCCACGACGGCATCGCAAAGAGGCCCACTACGTATGTCGAGTGGCGAGAGGCTGCGTGTTTCCGAGGTCACTTCGTGGCCTCGCCGGCGCATGGTTTTGCCCCGTTTTTTAAGGGTAACAATTCGACAAGCCTCGTCTTCTTCACTTCGGCACCATTGGTGCCAAAATAACGGTGTGTCTTGAAGCTCCAGTGCAAAGAGCTAAGTAATGACGGTCACACAAAAAGAGCAGAAGTGTGTCAGCACTCATAACAAACATGGAGTACATGAGGCAAATTACGTACCCAGTGATCCAGTCCTGGAGGCCTTGCACGTATTCTTGGACCATTCTATCGGTCTCTGGTCCCCACGAGGGAATCACTTGGCGGTTGGCACAGAAGTTGTTGATCGTCTGGCAACAAAGTTCACCGACATAGTCGACGGCACTTTGCAACGTGTGGCCGTGGTATTTCATCAAGATAACAATCATGTTGTGCGTGTCACCTCGAGCCTGTTCCACGTTATATGAAAAGATGTCCTGCCGTGAGAATAGGGAGTCAGATACGAAGCGAGAGAAGGAGGGCGCAACGCGCAACTCACGTTCGACCAAGTAACGAGGTCGTTGGTTCCTTGATTAAGGGCCTTGATGACAGGATGATTGACAACTTCTTCTGGCAGCTCAAAGTCCATCGCGTATTCAATGAGGTCGAAAACGGGCTTGCAACCACTCGTGTCGCGGCGAACATCAATGTACGACTCGAGATCTGGAACTTCCCCTGCGTCACGCGCACGAGCTTGCACATTGACGGCCTCAAAGAAAAGCTGGAGGCTCTCTTTGAAGCGAGCTTGCACGCCCAGACCTGCGCCTGGGATGCAACGGGACCAGTAGCTTAAACAGATGATAAGATGCAGCGAAGTTGAGAGGCTGCAGATAGACTTACTCTCTAGCAATCTTCCCAGCGTCGAGCTCTTCAGCAGGCTGCTCCTTCCCAGGGGAACGAGTGGGTCTGTACTCTTCGGGATGCCACAAGGCGTTCATGACAGAATCAGCGAGGACGTCGGTTTCGCGAGTCATCATGCCATCACTGATGTTGTCGAGGTGGAAGAGGTAGTTCATGAAGTCGCTGACAACTCGGAGGCGGTCGGGCGAGCAGCTGGGGTAGCAGTATGCGGTGAGTTCTCCAGCTTGGAGGCCCCAGAGGGCCTTCCTGGCCTTGGGAGAGAGGTCTGGGCATAGTCTGTCGAGCCATGTAACGGACTCGAGGGCAATAGCATCCCCCTGAGGGTGGTAGGTAAGGGGGAACTTGCAGTGGGAGACAAGATCCGGGAGTATGAAGGAGGAAGGTCCTCGTGAAGGCTCTTGGATGAAGGAAGCGACTGGGGCCATGGCAGAGCGATGGAAGAGTCGAGCAATCAAAGGGCAATGTGATGGACAGGGAGAAAGTGATGAAAGCTGGGCCGAAAGAACCCTAAGCTGTACGCTCCGTTATAAAGCAGTTGGATCCAAGGGGGTGTGATAGGAATATGAGTCCGTTAGCCCGGTCATTTTATAGTGGGAATACAGCGATCTTTGGTGAAGCAAGGGGTAGGGGTAAGGCAGAAAACATATTGGTATCCCCGGTAGGTCGGTGCGAAGACAATGTAGGTGCCACGAGAAAATGTCCTGTTCTCTCATTCCTTTCGGTCAGGAGGAATGGGGTAACAATCGAAAGGGCAACACGGCTGTCATTGGTTCACCTCATGTCCTGCAGACCATTTCGTAAGACGGAACAAGTGAAAAGACGCAGACCTACGCCGACGATCGATTTCCCTAAAGAAAGCAGTGGAGCAAGTTACTTACGCGAAATCACTTCCCAACAAATGCAACAATTGCGCAGGATAATTTCGGGAAATGGCGTATTGACAATTTACCTCGCGATTTCAGGTTAGGCACTTGGCTTGGGGTTTCGCCGGCGAGCTGGGAGCAAAATCTAGTTCCGAGCTAATCTCTGTGGGTGCTTGATTTATCGCGATCATGATCTAGAGTATAAGAAAGGTCAGCCCCAAGCTATAGCTGCATCATCACTGTGGACCGACGGCATTGTCTTACCGGGAGAAAAGGTTCCATGAGAGGGGCGACAGGGTCACTGTACGTGCAGGATCATATTCAACGATAACTCCCGCCACATGATGTTCACTTGTACACCTCCATCCTGTTTGAATATGAACTTTGAATGCCGGAATATTGAGAACAACAAAGGATGGAATCACGTACAGCGACTATGCCCGAAATATATTCCTGCTGGTGACAAGGATTATGCCTGTAGAGCAGGGCCAGAACGTCAAGGCAGTTAAAGACCCCATTGCACACGACAAATCACGAGTCATGACCCAATATATCGCGCGCCACCTTTGGGCGACATGAATCGCCCATATATATTTCAATTTAAGCAGAACAAAAAGATAATGCGGGCCGTGGTAGCAGGCTCTTTTGTGTTTTATTGGGCATAGGCCAAGGGGGAAACACAGCATTCCACGGACAGCCGATGAGGACAGCGGGGCGCCCAGCCAATGGGAGGAACTGGGATGGCTGGGATGGATAGGGATTTCAGAAGGGTACAGGGCTCGTTGGTATCTGCTTCCGTGCGAGAGTAAAGGCAATTTCTTCCGTCCAAAGCTAAAGGCGCGCTCATGCGAAGAGGATACAGCTTCTAGTCGCAAGACCCACACCGATAGATCGCGTCGAGCGAGCTGAAGGCCTCCAGATAGTATAGCTGAGAAATCCCTTCCAAAAAACTTTGTAGAATCCAGTGTTCTCTTTCGGCGCGACCTTATTTACTCCGGCCGGTGGGAAGCAAAAACAAGGCACGTAGTTCAATAATATTAAGTGTTAGCAGTAGACCTCTTATCGAGCAAGTGGAATATCGAACGGTTGTTTCCAGGGCCTGAACGATACCCCGCAGCGAACACCTGTAGAAGACAGATCGTCTGCTAACGTCCGGAAATATGAAGTCTCGCACCATTTGTATTAGCTTCCACAAGGACCCCCTTCCGTCGCATTTTTGATTCTCGGCTGAGACAACTTCCCCTTTCAACGTTGTACCGTGCTCGGGGGGTTCCAAGATTACGCGGACGTCTTCAGCAAAAAGTTCCGATGGTTCTACACCGAATAGTAGCTGTCAAGCACAGTTGCGAACGCAGCATCCAGGAGAACCAGATATGAGAGAAGCATGAGGCGAGCATGAGGTGATCCGTGATGGTTTTGCTGGAGTCGAGCTTGAACGAGTTCGAGGATGCCTGTCACCAGATAATTTCATCTCGGGATTTGCTCGCGCACACTCGTAATGATAATGGACTACAAGGGCGACATTGAGCATGCAGGTCGTCGTCTGCGGCGAAGAGGCGAATCGATGCCCTGATCCGGTAGAGAAACGGCGAAGGCCCTGGAACATTCTCGCGAAGCGTGCTTGACCAAATAAATAATTTCTCCCCTTTGACCGTCATCAGCAACACGAAATGGCTCTTCCACCGTCGACTGCGAACTGGCACTGGAAAAACAAAAACGTTACGCGATGGGCACGAGAGTGGTTTGAGCAGGAGCTGGTGACGATCTCTGTCAAAGGGGACTCCGACGGCGAGGTCGCCCGCGTCTCGCGCGTCACGGAGGTCGATGGCGACGTCGAGCTCGGGCAGAGAAAGTCCAAGTGCGTCGTCCTGCAGAACCTGCGTATTCACGAAATTGATGTGACCGACCAGGCTGATCACGATTTATGATTGCAAGATCACCTTAGATTGGTCGGGCCAGGCCAGCGATGGCACCGACGTCGAGGGCAAGCTGACTATTCCTGAAGTTTCTCATGAGAATACGCTCGACCGCTCAACCGACTATGTGGTGAGTACGCTCAGAGAAATTTGGGGGAAAGCAACGGTGTTAACACATTGTACAGTACGACTGGTCTCTGGTCACTTCTGCCTCTCCAGCCGTCCTGGCCCTGTATGAAGTCATTAAGAAGCGGTTGCCTGCGGCGTTGGAAGCGAAGTTTGCTGAGTTCCCTGAGGTCCTCATCAACACACATGGCAAGGACTTGACCGTCAGTGCAGATCCTAGTCGCACAGGGACACCAGCGCCTTCGGGTTCAGCAACGCCTGCGGCGACGTCAGCTAATGCGCCGCCTGCACCCACTCCCAAGCCCGCGAAGAAGGAGAACGTGAACACCGCTACTGTTAGCGTCAACGCGAACCTCGTCGCGTCTGCCGACGATCTGTACAGTCTTTTAACGGAGCCAGGAAGGTTGCCAGCTTGGACACACGCCGCGGCCCAGGTATGAGCTCCCATTTTGGGACGATTTGTGTTGCTGACGCGGAGGCTGTAGTCGTCGCCAACAGTAGGTGGAGAATACTCGCTGTTCGGCGGAGGTGTAAGTGGAAAGTACATCTCACTCGCACCCGGAAAAGAGATTGTGCAGTCGTGGTCCCTCAAAAGTCCGACATGGCCATCAGGTTCGTCGCGACTATTGTCAAGTCCGTTGGTCGCAAGTATCAGGGTTCATCACTTTCAACAGGTCACAGCGCGACATTGACGACAACGTTGGAGCAAGGGAGCGATTCTACGAAGATTACACTCTCGCTTGCTGGCGTCCCCACTGGATCAGAGGAGGAGATAACTAGGAATCTAGAAGGATACTAGTGCGTTCTCCGCCTGACTTTCACGGTAGTAGTGGCTAATATCTGTTTCCAGTATCCATGGTTTCAAGTCAATCGGGTATGTCCAGATATTTCCCTACACTCTTTCTTCCCAGCCCAAGAAATCGGCGCTTGCGTCGAAGCCACGCCCCTCCTATGTCCCAGCTGCTATTATCGCCACACTGGTTCTTGTAGCTGCTTTCTCCATTCCCTTTTTCTCCACGCCTCCATCTAAGTAATCTTTATGAATATACCCACTGAACGGCACTTGCTGTTTTTCTCGACAGGTTGGGAACCGAGCTCTAGTTCTGCCGACCAAGCATTGCGATGGACTGGGAACGGTAGACTAATCGTACAACTCAAAGAAGGTGCTCTAAATGTTGTAATCCATGTAGTACTATGCAGAATCAAAACGTAGACGGCTGAAACTGCTGGCCAACGGAATTGGGGCACGTGATGTGAATTCACGTCGCGTCCGAATTATATTATTGACGCGTCGTGGCTGCATGGGAAACCTTCAGTACTACCCGCGGATCCACGATACACTGGACTACGGGAACGTTTGGAGTCTGGCTATGACCCCATGGAGACAACGATTAGTACCTATCATATTCTCAGCGGAAGGACGCATGCACTCAGTCTTAGAACAAACAGAGTTAATATCACCGCTTGAACGATTAGGTCCAAACCAGGGAACGGCGGCGTGGACTTCTTCTGGAGAGTACACGCGACTACTTCACTCACCCCTTCCCGCCGTCGTTCAGGCACTGCAACGGACAATTGGAATTACCACAAGAATTACCTATGTCATACTTCGGCGTTTACGAAAGACATGGAGCCCAGTGCCCACGAGGCTGTCGTTCGTTGCTTCTGTGCATGTGTACTTCCAAGTTAAATCAGAATGTTCGATTTCAAAAGTTATACATGTAGAAATACGCCACAATAACAAAGTACGTACCACCCACAGGTATGGTCTCTGCTCTATGGAACCTATTTCATCACAGCAGTTATTAGCGGCGAAAGGAGACGATGCAAACCACTCGGGCGATTATCGATGAGATCCAAACCAGCGAGGGAAAGCGACGGTCAACTTAGATAGCTTCTAGGGAGGCCGTTACCCACACAATCCTCCGCACCGAAACGTAGAGAACAGCACGCTTCGTGGCATCCAAACCTTTGCCAAGGACGAGGAACACGTCTCCCACAAGACCAGTTTGTTGAGTTTGGCTCTTGAACGCCTTGTATTCACGAAGACGTCGGACAAGATCAAACAACCCCTGCGAGCGTCGAAGCAGGTTTCTCCATACGAGAAGCCGCGCGTACGTTGTTGCTGTGGTGCATTTCCATCAATTTTTCATTGGTATACCTTGATTTAACTTGGGGAAAGACATGTGTAGAAGGTGCATACATACCGACGGAGGCAGAGAGGAAACTAACAGCCTCGTGGGCTCCATGGTTCGCGTACGCGCACCAGTACTGTGTGGATCCGCCGGCGGCGCCGACGGTACGCTCGTTTCCATATTCTAAGTCCTAGGATACGAGTTAATTATTCGCGGAAAGCACCGCTGCGTGAACATTTGAACATACTTGGCGAACAGTGTGCGTGTCCCTTTGTCACAGAGGTATGACGAAGGAATCAGCGTGTAAATCAAAACCTTCGCCTTTGTCCCAAGCTTCATACATACTTAATAACAGCAGTTTCTTGTTTAGGCGTGCATCGGCGCACTGTCGATTGCCAGATCAACACCACCACCGCCGCCACTATGTCGTCGATGTTATAGGCACCTGGTGCCTATGGACAATTCCCTCGACCGCGTAGCTTGGCGAGAAATAACATACAGCCTTGAGTGAGAAACTCAATTCGTCATAGCAGGGCCTGAGGCGATTCTGGATGCGAGGGACACATGTTGTGCAACCTTCTTGATCGCTCGGCCATCCAGAACACGTCGGCACGAGGCAAGTCCATACCAAATAGTAACAGCAAAGATGTGCGCCGCCGTCAGTCACCGCCCTTCAGCAAACCCCGAGTGGCTCTGATCGAATCTACAGCACAGCTGACGCACTATGTCATTCGAAATGGCAGGAAAAGAAGATCAGGAAGCCAGAAGAGCACCCAAACGACGGGGAGTGTGCCCCATAGGCTATGAGCTTAGTTTCCGTGTGTAGCTCGCAAAAATGAATACTCTGAGTGCTGTGAACTTTGAAGAAGGACACTTCAGTAGGCACCAGAAACCGTAGTTCTGGGAGATACGTACGTTGTTGTTGTGGCGTATCTCTAGCTTTTGAATTGAACTTTCTCCTGGTTTAACTTGGGAAGTACCATGTGCATGCAGAAGGAAGATACGGAGGCCGAGCAGCCTCGTGGATTCCATGTTTCGCAGATGCGCACAAATCTCGCAGGAGTTTATTCTCGCGGTGAATGTGCTTAGGGCCCTGAGTCGACGCCTGGAAATGAGTGAAGTGAAGTGAAGAGGTCCTGTCTCGAATTGATCTCGAAAGTGTAGACACTAATATTGACCGTGAGAATAAGCATCAAATTTGGTTCGCGAGTCTAAAGTCGCCCCAACTTCTTCAGCCTTCCTCCAACGTTGCTCGCTTTCTTCCCCATCCCAACCACCAGTCTTCAAAATGGCCGCCGCAGCTGTAGCTCTCCCTCCCGTCGAGGAAATTCGCGCCGACTCTTATGTCGGTTTCGACACCATCACGCAGCAAATTGAGCACAAGCTGCTGAAGCGAGGTTTCCAGTTCAACATCATTGTCGTTGGTACGTGTCTTTTTTCTGGCCCAAAACGAGGCCCTTTGTCGCGTATAAGTCTGACGATGACTGCTATACAGGCCAGACTGGTCTTGGAAAGTCTACGCTCATAAACACCATTTTCGCGTCGCATTTGATGGACTCCAAGGGACGGTTTGCAGCAGACGAGCCAGTGAGGCAGACAACGGAGATTCAGGCCGTATCTCACGGTGAGTGCCTGTGTGCTCGTATGCCGCAGCAAAAGTGAAACGAACCATAACTAGTTATTGCCGAAAACGGTGTCAAGTTGCGCCTGAACATCGTTGACACACCTGGCTACGGGGACCAGATCAACAACGAGGGCTGGTGCGCAGATTCCTTTTATTCATGGCCTTGTTGAACGCAAACTTACCGTACGCTTTGGCTCATGCAGCTGGGATCCTATTATCAAATATATCAAGGACCAGCACAGTGCTTACCTCCGGAAAGAGCTCACAGCTATGCGTGACCGTTACATCCAGGACACTCGTATTCACTGCTGTCTGTATTTCATCAACCCCACCGGCCACTCCCTACGACCCATTGATGTCATCGTGATGAAGAAGCTAAGCGAGGTCGTCAATGTCGTCCCGGTCATTGCCAAGGCGGATAGCTTGACTATCGAGGAGCGTGATCGTTTCAAAGCTATGGTTGGTATAGATCTCCTGTGCGACCGGTTGTTCAGGGAAGTTGATGTATATCATGTAGATTCGCGAGGAGATGGTACACCACAGCATTCGCCTATACCCATTCGACACCGAGGACACTGATGAGGAAGAAGTGCAACTCAACGAGTCCATTCGTGTAAGTGAAACATTTGTGGCGTGTTAACGTGCCCTCATTGGTGCCAAAGGAAATCATTCCCTTCGCTGTGGTCGGTTCTGAGAGTAACGTAATCATTGATGGAAAGGCTGTCCGGGGTCGCAAGAACCGCTGGGGCGTAGTAAACGTCGAGGATGCTACGCACTGCGAGTTTGTGCACCTGCGAAACTTCCTCACCAGGTTTGTGTCAACCTCTTGCCAACCCTGAGTTATATTGACAATTCTTTGTGCGCGTAGGTCGCACTTGCAAGATCTCATTGAAACCACCGCCCAAATCCACTACGAAGCTTTCCGGTCAAAGCAACTGTTGGCCCTGAAGGAAGGTGTAAACCAGCGCCCGGCTGGCGACCGCTAGGTGGCAGTCCCGCAGTTTGCTCGGATGGACTCTTTTACGTTTCTTGTTGCGAAAACTATACCCTTGCCTGCGTACTGCAGCGCCCGAACGCTCGCTGGTTTCTGGATGAGATGCTTTTTTCTTGATATTTGTCCCTCGTTTTTGTTTCCGTATTAGTGAGCAATATTATGTGTTTTGAATGACCGTGGAAAACGGGCCACTGGCGGCGTCGAGACGTCATTAAGTAATGGTCATACTGTTGAGTCAGCATGTGCGGCTCAGTGGAAAACAACTGTGACTGAGAAATCAGCCGTTGATCACTCCTTGCCAGACGCCATTACCATGTCCGCTTGATTCCTCTGCTTCTCTCTCCCACAAGCTTTGGACCCCAGCTCGTCGTCGCCAACATCGAGCTCGCCCGTTTGTTTCCGCACTACTGCACTAATGGCCGCAGGCAAATCAAGGCTAGGAGCGTGGTACGCTAGGCTGGCTGCCTTCAACGTGGAGACCCTCTTCGTTCGGAAGCGGCCCCCAGGTCCGCCAAGGATCGTCTTCGTCAACGAGCACCTCCCCAGCGACTATTACGACCACAAAGGCCGTGTCAAGCCAGAACACATCTACGTTACGAACCAAGTCATTACTTCCAAGTACACGATCATCACATTTCTTCCCAGAAACCTGCTGGAGCAATTTAGGAGAGTGGCCAACGTGTACGTGCATTTCATTAGTCTTTAGACTACCGCCTGACGTCGCCTGGTTTGTAGCTTCTTCCTTGCGATCGCTATTCTACAGTTCTTCAACAAATTCTCCACAATTTCCCCTGGTCTTGTCATTCTGCCACTGCTTATCGTTATTGCTATCACCGCCTTGAAGGATGGCTATGAGGACGTCAAGCGCCATCAGTCTGATAAGCGGGTTAACCAGTCAAAGGTGCGCGCTCTACGCGGCGGCGAGTGGGTCAACCAGAACACTATGTCCGCCAAGTCCAAAACCTTTGTTCGCGGTATGGTCCCGAATGGTGGTTTCAGGATCCCCCGATCTGTGACTCTCTTGGGCGGCAAAAACAAGGTGCTATTGGACCCCCCCGCCCCCGCACAGCCCGAGCCTCTCCATGATGTCGAGTTTGATGAACCACATCACCCATCTAATGGCGACCATCACCATCATTTGCATCTGGGCATACTGGGAGAAGAAGAACCGAAACAACCGCACTGGAAGAAGACGATGTGGGAGGACGTTAGGGTCGGAGATTACGTCAAAATCATGAACAATGAACCTATCCCGGCCGACGTTCTGATATGTAGCACGTCCGAAGACGAGAATGTTGCCTTCGTAGAGACGAAGAATTTGGACGGCGAGACGAATCTAAAATCCCGCAACGCGATATCGGCTCTCACTCACCTGCGCACGGCCGCGGAGTGTGCCAACAAGTTGAACTCCTTCAGGATCGACTGCGACAGGCCCGAAGTGAACATGTACAGGATGAACGCCGCGGTTAAACTGCAAGATGATGTATATGCAGTCGACATGCAGAACGTCCTTCTGCGCGGTACTGTCCTTCGTAATACCGGGTGGGTTATCGGCATTGTTCTATTCACCGGGCTCGACAGCAAGATCGTCCTTAATTCTGGTGGAACTCCCAGTAAACGGAGTAAGGTTGAACGGCAAATGAACCCCCAAGTGTAGGTACTCTCATACCCGGTTGGGGCTCACACTTATGCTTCCTTGATACAGTTTCCTCAATCTGCTCCTACTGGCTTTGATGGCCATAGCCTGTGCTATCGTCGATTCGATCTTGGAACATTATTACTATCGACGTGATGCGCCGTGGATGTATGGTGCTGATAGACCTGATGACAACCCCTCAATCAACGGCCTGGTTACTTGGGCCTTTGCTTTGATTACGTACGTGTCGAGCTGTGAATTACGGGATATGCAACTAACTGGTCTTCCGCAGTTTTCAAAACATCATTCCCATCTCGTTGTATATATCCATCGAGTTCGTCCGAACTATTCAAGCCGCGTTTATCTATTTCGACAAACAAATATGGTATGAAAAGACAGACCAAGCGACTTTGGCTCGTAGTTGGAATCTAGCAGACGACCTTGGGCAAATTCAGTACATCTTCTCTGACAAGACGGGAACGTTGACTCAGGTTCGTGAAATATCACTCAGCTCTCACGTTTGACCTAATATCTCGTCTTTAGAATTCCATGGTTTTCCGAATGTGTTCGATTGGAGGCAAAGCGTACAGGGGTGATCCTCGCCTAACAGAGGAAGATGAGGAAGACGATATCGTTCTGGAAAAGGATATTCCGAAAGTCCGCAGCAAGACTGACATCCGTCTCTCAGCTGCCCAAGAATCAACATCATCTGCTTCTGCGCAAGAACTTGCCACACCTAATCCCCAGTCTGCGCCAGGTGTCAAATTGGCAGAAGGGGTATTGTTACACTTCAGCGATGCGACCCTCTCACAGGACTTGGAAGAATCCTTGCATGCTGCCCCAGGATCGGAGAACTCGTTACACGCTCGCGCCCTCAATGGCTTTTTCAATGTTCTAGCTTTGTGCCACTCTGTGCTTACTACGGTCGACCCAGAAACAGGAGCCATAGAGTACAAGGCACAATCTCCGGACGAGGCAGCACTTGTACAGGCAGCTGCTGATGTTGGATATATCTTCCGAGGCCGCGACAAGGAAATCCTCAGCCTCCAAACTCCATTTTCGGACGAACTAGACCGTTACGAACTCCTCAACATCTTGGAGTTCACGAGTTATCGCAAGCGTATGAGTGTCGTACTGCGCAAACTGGACGACGAAGACGGCCGCATCTTCTTATTGAGCAAGGGTGCCGACAACGTTATCTTCGAACGGCTAAAGGCAGGATCGGATGAGCTCAAAGCAGAAACAGAGCGACACCTAGACGAGTTTGCTGGCGAAGGTTTGCGTACGCTCACCCTTGCGTATAAAGTTGTCAACGGTATGCATCCCCTACCTTTTGTCCGTTATGTCTGACTCGATCGTTTGCAGAGGACGAATACGAAGCTTGGGCAGAGCGATATCACGAAGCATCCGTGTCCCTTGAGGACCGAGAGGAGAAGATTGAACGTATATCGGACGAACTTGAACAGGATCTCCGCCTGCTGGGTGCCACGGCCATTGAAGATCGTCTTCAGGATGGCGTCCCTGAAGCCATCGCTGACCTCAAGAGAGCTGGTATCAAGATCTGGGTTGCTACTGGAGACAAGCTCGAGACCGCTATCGGTGAGTTAACATATTGCCTATTCGCTCGCCTAGACTCACGTTGTGGTAGCCATTGGACATAGCACGAACTTGATTGGCAAGGACTCTAACATTATCGTCATTCGAGGTGGTCATCGCCCCGTTATGGAACAAATGGTTGGTGCTGTTGAACAGTTTTTCCCGGAGAGCGGCCTTTTGGACGACGAAGGTGTGATTACAGACGTTCCTCCGCGAACGTCGACGTCTTCCGCGAGCGAACGCCCTCAACAACATCACCCTCTCGCTCGAATCAACACTGGTGTATCTTCCATCGTAGGGCATGACAATGGTGAACGGCCTGGTGGTTTCGTCCTTGTCATCGATGGTCCTGCCTTGACCGAGGTACGTCAGATCTATCGGTATCTCGTGCTCTCAATAATACTCCTTCTAGGCCTTCTCGGATGAAATTCACAAAAGATTGCTCCTACGCCTTGGAATCCAATGCGAAGGTGTTATATGCTGTCGTGTTTCGCCACTACAGAAGGCCTTGGTCGTCAAGTTGGTCAAGGATGGCATAGGTGCCATGACTCTGGCGATAGGCGATGGCGCTAACGATGTTAGCATGATTCAGGTGAGTCAACGTTATCTAGTTGATTGGTATTCACGATGCTAACCCTCAAGCGAAGGCTGCTGACGTTGGGGTTGGTATCTCTGGTGAAGAGGGTCTTCAAGCCGTCAACTCTTCCGATTACGCGATTGGCCAATTCCGTTTCTTGAAGAGGTTGTTACTTGTCCATGGTCATTGGTCTTACGCTCGCAACGGAAACATGTAGGTCCAATCCTTCCGCCTTCTGAAACAGTAGGCTCATGCGTGCCGGTAGGATCCTCAATTTCTTCTACAAGAATATTGTATGCATAGGGGTACTCTGGTGGTTCCAAATTTACGATTCCTGGAGTTCGAATTAGTAAGCCTCTATTTCTTCCCTCATTCAGCAACGATTAACGAGCGACTCAACCAGTGTCATGGAATATACATACCTCTTGTTTTGGAATTCATTCTGGACCATCGCACCAGTCATCGCTATTGGTCTATTCGACAGGTTGGCTGATGATCGAGAGTTGATGGCTTTCCCTGAGTTGTATCGTTTCGGGCGAGAGGGAACATGGTTCAGCTTCAAATCCTTTTGCATCTTCATGCTGGACGGTATCTACCAGGTATATAATTCACTCATTCATTTCCTTGGTATTCGACACTTACTCGTGCATTGACAGTCTGCGATCATATTCTTCTTAATCCTTTACGCCTACATGTCCCCAACCTCTAGAACAGATGGGTATGACAGCTATCTTTACGAATTTTCTACCGTATGTGGAAATGTTATGATGAACAAACTCCAAACTAATCTTCTTTGCAGACGATGGTCTTCGCCGCGGTGTTTACTGCCAACTGTTTCAACGGCTTGAACACAAATGTCTGGACGGGCTGGGTCTTTTTCGCCGTTCTCCTTGGTGTCGTTCTTCTTTGGGCTTACACAGTAGGTCGCCCTCCCACTTGTCAGCATATCCTGCTCACATGTTACTAGGCAATCTATTCTCTCATTTCTCCTGGATGGTTTTCAACCCCAGTTTTCGGCAACGACGAATTCCTTTTCCCGTCTGCCTACTTTTGGTTGTGCCTCCCCCTTACGATCTTCCTTTCCCTTCTTCCCCGATATCTCTACAAGGCCTACATGTTTGGCTACGCTCCGAACGACATCGACATACTGCGTTATATCCGCAAGCATCATCCCCACATCGATCTCGCTACCCAAGGTCGTATGCCGTCAGGCCTCCATCATATGAAGCGTCCAGCATCCGTTGTGTCAAGACGAACATCAAGAACAGAAAGCGTCATGTCAATACCGATGGAACTTATTCGACCGTCTATGGATGCTCGCAGCGCAAGCAGAACAGACATGGCGACTGGCATTACCTCCGTACACAGGGGCTTCGACTTCGCAACTGAAGAGAATGGAGTCGCGATGAGAAGGATGCAGAGTAATTTGTCGGAGAGAAGAACGAGTAGCCGACAATTGGCTAGCGCGCGTGGTGGACAGAGACACCCCACAAGAAGAGAGACGCTGTCGCATGTATTCTCCATACGACGCGGGCCCTTCAAGCGCAAACCTCCGTCGCCGAAGAAGACAGAGTAAGGTGAACGACTGGCTGATTTTAATTCGTTCTTGATTACATCTATTTTATCTTCGTTCGTGCTTTCTGAAAGTCATGATTTGTTATCTATTGAAATCTCTGTTGTATTGGTTTGTCGCCACTGTATCACAAGCAAAGCATTAACCCCCCAAGCACTACACTTCACTTCTTATCATCGATATGCCATATTATTACAGTATGTGGACTCAATTTACCTTAGGTGCAGCTCTTAGAAGTTGAACACTACACAATCAAAATAATACCGATTTCACTCGAGGAAAGGATCTCCAAGTTCTAGTTCATTTGTTATTAGCAACACAGATCTACACTATTTATTGTGTGGCCACGTACGATTGCGAAGGAGGTCAACTACATGTTGATCGACCAAATCTTCTTTCTCTCGTTTGGGTCCTTCTGCCCAGTTAGGGCCTCCACCGCTGCCATATTTTCTGGGATCGTCTCGCCTACGAGATTTGGGATCTCTCGACGAGGCGTTTCCAAACGATCCACCCGCAGGGAGACGCCTCTTTGATGAAGCACCAGCTGGCCCAGGGTTGCTCGATCCCCCTACGAAGTTGCTCAGCAGCTGACCGACGCCAGCGGCAAACGAGCCAGACGATTGGGACTCAGGCACTTGGAAATTTATCTCTTCGGGCGGCGGCGAGCCTGAGGACGGGGTGGAAGTCGAGGGCGAGGCTGGTTCTGGAGGTGAGTTCATGATGGTGGTTCTGAAGCAACTGCGAGATCTCGGCGCTAATTGTGCCGCGCACTGCAAATATGACTTGGGTAGAGGAAAGGTTGTATACAGGGAACTTGCAGATTACTTTACTACACGCTACGAGTTCGGCGATGGCGACGAGCTCTTGTCCACTGGCGGTGGTTCTGTCAGCGGATTTTCCTCTCTGGCCTGCTGCAAGAGCGTGTCCAGTCCCTTGTCCTTCACGGCTTTCTACACGCGTCTGTCAGCAGCAAACCCCCACGAGAGCCCCGGAAACGGCGCACCTGCACGCAGAGCCTATAGCTCTCCCATATTTTGCCGCACTTCTCCTCGTACTCCGCAGCCTTCTGCTTCGAGTAGGTTTCGCGCTGCTGGGCGTCGGCAGAGACGTTCATGGCGGGCTCGAGGTAGCCTTCGAACCAGGCGTTGAAGCACGAGTCGTATTTGTGCTTTAGAGGCGTGCATTCCTCAGAGAGACTGTGGGCCATTGCGCTCCGTGGGTTTGGCGGTCCGCGTCAGATTCGGCGGTCGTTTTGGTATCCGTTGTGTTAGGTAATGCACTGGGCGCCAGCCTGGGAATCCGTGGATGAGCGTCCCTGCCCAAGTCCACCAGTTGTCGCCTGCCACAAACCTGCACTGCGTACGGTGGCGACTCGTGTTCTGCTGTGGCGATTGAAATACTTACTCGCCTTTTCTGAATCTAGGAATTTCTAGACTATCAAACCTCATGTCTAATAGTACCTACCCTGGCAGCTCAAGGCAGTAGCTCGAACTCGACAACAACTCATCAGGAATCGGTGCACGCCTACTCCCCTTTGAGCCGATTCACCATATCGTTGAAGCCCTCGTGAAGCGGAATGGCTACACACTTTGGCACCTTATTCCCTTGTATGTCGAACGTGGAACCGTATATGTCGACCGCACATCACATCTTTTGGACTATCTCTCTGACTGGCTGCGAGTCGGTCACCTCTCAGCTCAGGCCCTTCCTCCATTTTACTGCTCCCCTTCTTGCCAATGCATTCTCAACCTTCATCTCCTTTTCGACGAAGACGATGTTACATCGGCTGCGGAGTGGCTTCCAGACTATTTTGAGCGATTGAAGAACCTCCGCTATTTGCACGTCGAATGTTATGCTGCTCCGCTCCCTGCACTGCAAACTCTAGGGATCGTGCCCCTGCTTGCTATCGACCGTATCAAACGTTTTGACCTCGAATGCCATGACCCTGTTGAAGATGACTCGGAATTGCTTTCTATCCTTGTCCCATGCTCAAGGAGCTTTCGCTTGAGGAACACCGGATTGGCATCTGTGCCAAGACATCGATCGACCGTTTGTTTGGAAGCCCTCCGCAAGCTCTCCCCCTTCGAAGAATCGCCCCAGCTCCACCGAAGCACCGAAGCAGGTACATTGAATGTCCGAACATCGAATCACTGAAGATTTGGTGTCCTAACGACAACCCTTGAGCGGTCCCCCCATGGATCCCCTCTTCTTTGTCGGAGCTCGTGCTGGAAGGTATGGTGATTGTAGCTCACTCAACGTTTCGGATATTCACCCCTCTTCTTTTCAGTGAGGCGGAAATCTAGTGTACCCCGCTTCGACACAATGCGTCCGTCTTATCTAACGATCTCAAGGAATCTGGGAACTCCACACCATCTAGCCGTGGCTTGGATAAAGGATTGCATCGTGCCGCCCTCGGAGACTATGGAGGCCTATACCGCATGACAGAACCCCTCCACAAGCGCGGCTCTTTGAAGCGTGTCGAACTTGACTTCCTGCCTCAACGGTTTGACGTCGAGTTGAGCTGTGGCAGTGAATCGGAGGTTGCCAAGGTGCAAGCGTTCGCTCCGTTGTTGGAAGGGGGTCAGTTGGTGGTAGATATTCGCGTTTAAGCACTACGATGGAGAGGACACTTGTGGGCGACCGTTGGATTATATCCCTTTGTTGCGTTCCTGCTTGGACTCACTGGCAACTAAGGGGGCTTGTGGGAGTGCAAGGCTTAGGCGTTTAATTACTGCGCAGTCGTCTAGCACCATGATCTTGATGTTTAGTTATCAACATCGAAGCACTGCGCCCGGTGGGGCAAGTTCAAGCGAAGGTAGTCCTCGAAGCAAGTTTCGGCTACGAACATGGAAGTATATCGTTGCCAAGAGCCTAAGCCCAAGCATGGTCATCTTCGGCACCTGCAGGTGTCGCAACAGGCGAAATGGGGTACGCTGTTTGCACCAGCGTCAAAGGTAATACTAATGACACCCATCGGAGAACCGGCGAAGGCACAAGGGACCTTCTAGCAGCAAACTGCGGACTTGAACCGTTTCAGGTGCATTCTTCACTATGCTGCCTCGTTGGCGACCGACGTCGACGAAGGAGCTCGCCCCGCCTGCTCTGCGACGCCCTAGGAGACTCCTGCTCTCCATCCTCATTGCCATAGTCCTCTTCTGGGTGTTTGTTCAACCAAATGGCCTTTTCTTCTATCGACGGGAGCTGTTTCCGAAAGACAAACGAGCAGGGTCGCCCCCGAGGTTCAAGGAGCAGTGGCGATGGCAAGAAAGCCTGCCCCAGCATAATACGAGTCTACCATATCCTGAGGGCAAAACGGGGAGATACATAAAATTCTCAAATCAAGTAACGAGGCTGGGATGGAATAACGCGTTGAACGAAATGTGAGTCGTGTTTTATACGGAACGAGGATCCAATTAATGGCCATGTAGACTAATGAATGCACACCTTGCATACGCGTCGGAGCGCGCGTATGTATTCCAAGATTATGTCTGGAAACCCGAATATTATCCCTGGGCCATCCCGTTCATGACCTTCGATCGCTTCCGCCGCTGGCCGCACACGCCTCTCAGCGCGCTGATCGCTGGTCCAACAGCAGGCGGGCCCTGGGACACCGACTCATCACACATGCCCCGCTCCGTCACCGAGAAGTACTTCGACAAAGTGTGCCCGCCGTCGGAGCGCCGGCTCATCAACACAAAGGACATCAAGCCCGCTATCAACGAAGCCTCCGGGATTGTCATCTTCGAGACTTGGCAACGCCTCCTCCTGAGCGCCCCGGAGCGGTGCATCGAGATTGAGGCGGCGCCCTGGCCCGCGGAGTCATACCCCCAGACGTTCGACCTATACCTGTGGGGCAGCGAACGTATACTGTCGCTGTGGGACTCGTTCTCCAAATCGCCGACGTCGCGCTTGCTCGCCACCTCGCCGCTCGTTAATTCTGCCGTCGCCAGGAACGAGCATCTGTTCGGGGGTGGTGATTCGTATGACCGGATGATGGCCATGCACATACGGCGCGGCGACTTCAAGGGCGCGTGTCTGGAGTTGGCGCGGTGGAATTCGACGTTTTACAGTTGGAACCTCCTGCCGTTCCTGCCTGACAAGTTTACCCCTCCTCCAGGCGGGTCGTGGGGCTCCAACACGCCCGAGAACACCGCCGTGTACCTCGAGCGATGTTTACCCTCCTCTGAGGATATAGTGTGGAAAGCACGTCGGGCACGCGAAGACCTTGCCAGGCACTCGACGCAGACGCATGGCACCCAGCTGGATGTGATGTATCTGCTGACGAACGAAGAAGGGGAATGGCTCGACGCGATGAAACGCCTGTTGAAGAACGACGGGTGGTCGACGGTCGTGACAAGCCGCGATCTCGCGCTCAACGATGAGCAGGCGGTCGTCGGGATGGCGGTCGATATGGATATCGCGAGGCGGGCCGCGGTGTTCATTGGGAATGGGGTGAGTGGAGTTAAATCTATAATCTATGTGATTGCTGATATGCTGTCGGAATGTAGTGGTCTTCCTTTACGAGCAATATCGTCCACCGGCGGTTGGTGGATGGGAAGGAACCCATCAGCATCCGGTTCTGGTGACGCGGCCCCTGCTATGAACGATTGCCACTATTACTTGTCGTTGGATAGGACATACACGTCAAGCCTGGCACAAACGCGAAGTGCCACCCAGCGAAGTTGGTGTACATGTGTCTGTGTTCGAAAATAATTCCTGTATAATGTATACTGAGCCAGTTCACGCCATAATGTTAATCGCTGCGATTGTGAAGGTGCTCTCCAAGCACACTTCGGCGTCGGCGAGGTGGAGAACGCGTTCCACGACGAGAAAATACACTCGCTCAGGTACAAGATCAAAACGCTTCCGCTAGCCAGGGCGCCGCCGCATCCAAAACCAAACACCTCGCTTACCGCTTGCTTGTTGTTCATCAAGCGACGAGCAGACTTTGGCGAGAGTATGTTGTTCTGTGCGGTGAAACATCTGTTAAGAGACGCCCGTCAGACGACGGTTGTGACGAGCCGAGATGCTGAACTGGACGACAAGCAGGTCGTTGTCGGGATGGCGTCGATATGGATATTGGCCATTATGAAGAAAATTGCGCACCGTGGATGGGAATCGGTGTCCATGATTGGAATTTGTGACTACCAAGGCGGCACAGCATCCTGCGAGTTCATGTAGATAAACTACAGTCGCGGACAATCAAACACAGCAACTTTTCGTCATCAGTTCCATGTGCTGCCAAATGCATCCATATCCCCCATAGAGTGTAAAGACATCATATTATGGACCAAATGAATAGATTTGTACGATAGGATTTTCCGTTTTCAAGGTTTTGAGAATCAAACTCGGAAAATTTTGGCGGATCCCCAAAAAAGGCCAATAAAATCCCGAAAAAATCAGAAATCAACTCCTTTTCGTTGGTGGATACCACAGCCGAAAGGGCGCATCAATTGGTACGTTGGTTGGCGCTAAAAAAAAATATTACTTTTCGTCGAAGATGGCAGGTAAACGTCGCCGCAAAGCAGTAAATCGGAACATAAGTGGCCTCCGCGGCCAAAGAGGAGAGACAGTATCAAACGATGCGCAACCAGCTACTCAAGAACCCTTCACCCCAGCCATTACCAGTGATCCGGAGCCCGACAATGTGCCAATAGAAGCCGAAAGGGTGAATGACAGCGAAAGTGAAGGCGACTATGGTTCCGAACAGGACGACGTGATATCTAATGGTTCTGACGAGAGCGAGATTGATGCCGACGAGGAGGGATTTGATTCTGAGTGGGAGGAAGATATGGATGACGAAGAATTTTGCAGTCGGTTGATTGCATTGGCGGTCGAGTGTGGAGACAACCCAAGGGATGAAGATTGGGTGCCAGAACGAATGCGGCGTCTTAAGAAGAAGAGGCAGGAGATGAAAAGACGTGAGTAGTGATGCTTCAACTCAATGAGCGCAGTAACTCACCTTTAAGAGTCTAGCACGTCCCAAGCATTATAAGAATGGCCCAGATGTTGCAAGCAAGTCTGAGCGGACCCGGTCGCGGTATCGGAAGCACATACAGAGACAAAAAAGCCTCGATGTATATGGCTTCACGCGGACAGTGCACCATGCCTGTCGCCCGGACCCAGTATCCGAGCCAACAACAGTGTCATCCACCCCCGAACCAGGTGACATCCATTGTGAACTGCAAGGTCCATACAGTGATGGTGATTCAGACAACGTTGAAGAGCAACACGAACCTACCAACGAACCAGCACCCGAGCCGTCCAACTCTCCTGACACCTGCTGCGCTGATGATGCCAGCTCCGCTGGCGAATGGAACATTGACGAGGAGCTGGAAGAGACTACGTGGCGCAGTCCAGCATGTTATGACCATTGTCCTGGGTGGAAGGAACTGCAAGAGAGCATCAACAAGGATCTGAAGCGAAAAGACTTACCGTTGTCCAAAATCAACCAGTTGATTGCGCTCCGTTGCTTCAGCAATCTCCGACTGAAGGGCATGGGGTGGGTGGAGGCAAGCAAACATGTGGCCGGCGCATGGCATGAGGGCGAAGGACACTGGTTTGCGAGACAGCTCCGTGTGCTGGCAAGGCATTATCAGCAGTTGGGACGGCTTCCAGAGGAGAAGAGGGGGGGAGAAAGAAAGGCTCGCACCATTCTGCTCGATGAGGGTGTCAAGACGGCGGCACACGATTGGCTTGCGTCCCAGAAGGTGGGATCCATCACTCCTCGCCTGTTCCAAGAAGCGTTGAATGAGGAAATTCTTCCTGCCCTGCATGTCACGACAAAGAAGCCCCTGTGTGAGAGAACAGCTCGACGATGGCTTGTTAAACTGGGTTATCGACGGACGACAGTTCGGAAAGGTGTTTATATGGATGGCCATGAACGTGACGATGTCAAGGAGTATCGAGACAAAGTCTTCCTTCCGGCCATGGCTAAATTTGAGGCTCGCATGACAAAATATAAACTCGAGAATGGACAGTTAATTGCTGTCCCACCAGTTCTTGCACCTGGTGAGAAGGAACTGATTGCGTTGTTTCAAGACGAGTCAACGTTTCACGCTAATGAGTATGCACCCTCATTATGGTAAGTATATTGAACGACAAAAGTGTAAGAGACTTACAAATTGTCTGCAGGCTTCGGGAAGGCGAGAATGTGTTGCGCAAGAAGGGGCGTGGCTGGCTCATTCATGTATCTGACTTCGTTACAGAAGTATCCGGCCGTCTAGTTCTATTCAATGCCAATGGCGAGATCATTGAGGATGCACGTCAAATTATACAGTGACTCAAAAAACCCTTTCTATGTTGGTCACTTTTGCACAAAACACTGAATAACGGAGGAACTACTGAAAATGGTAGCTCAGGGTCAGTGTAGTGTTTGTAGTGCCCCTTCTCAGCTAAATGACAAATCTTGACTCAAGTCAATTGGATAAGTCTAGAATATTCTACAGAATTTCTAATCAAGGGATGCATTGAAAGGGTTTTTTGAGTGTGGTTCCTGAATGCCTTGTTCCTGGCTATTACTCATCATAAAGTCTCAGTATCATCAGGATGACACATATGATGTCATCTATTACTCATCCAGGCACAACCGGCACTATATATAAGCTCTGTCAGTTGTTCATCTTCCCTACAACAATGAAGTCCATTCCCAACTCTCTTCGCACCGATATCACCTCTGCCCTTCTTAATACCAGCCATTCTCAGGCCAAGATTGCTCTCAAGTTGGGTTGTAGTGCAGCTACTGTCTCTAGGGTAGCTTGCCAGGTAATCCCTAACAAGGAAAACCTGGTGGGTGGACGTCCTAAGAAGCTCACTATGGCTGATGAGAGGGCAATCATCAGCCAAATCAACTCTGGAAAAGCTGAGAATGCTGTTCAGGTCACCAAAAACTTGAGCAAAGTCCTCAGTGACCCTGTCTCCACACAAACTGTGCGCAATGTCCTTAAGAAAAACGATATGAAGGCTGTGGTGAAGAAGAAAAAACCCTTTCTATCGGTCAAACATCGGAAAGCACGTCTTGCTTGGGCTTTGAAGTACAGGAATTGGACAGTGGAGGACTTCAAGAGGGTATTGTGGTCAGATGAAACTAAAATCAACAGATTTGGGTCAGATGGTAGGAAATGGGTGTGGAAACAGAAGGGGGCACCTTTGCAGGATCGGGAGGTTGAAGGAACTGTCAAGCATGGGGGTGGAAATATTATGGTCTGGGGGGTGATGGGATGGAATGGGGTGGGGAGAATGGTTGAGGTTGAGGGGAGGATGGATGCCCAGCAATATGTGGACATTCTAGCTGATGGTCTCCTTCCCACCATTGAGGAGTGTGACATTCCTGCAGAGGATGTGATCTTTCAGCAGGATAACGACCCCAAGCACACCTCAAAATTGGCTCAGAAGTGGTTTGAGGATCAAGGGATTGTGGTCATGGACTGGCCTGCCCAGTCTCCTGATATTAATCCCATTGAACACCTCTGGGAGCACATCAAACGCCAACTCAACACCTACAGTGACTCAAAAAACCCTTTCTATGTTGGTCACTTTTGCACAAAACACTAAATAGCAGGGGAACTACTGAAAATGGTAGCTCAGGGTCAGTGTAGCGTTTGTAGTGCCCCTTCTCAGCTAAGTGACAAACCTTGATTCAAGTCAATCGGATAAGTCTAGAATATTCTACAGAACTTCTAATCAAGTGATGCATTGAAAGGGTTTTTTGAGTGTACTATCTAATACTTGGTATTTCCCCCTTTGGCCTTGATAACAGCCTCAATCCTCCTGGGAAGGCTTGATATAAGGTTCTGGCATACCTCCACATCAATCCCATCCCATACCTCTGCAACCCTCTCCCATAATTCATGTACTCCTCTAGATGGTGTACTGTAGGTGTTGAGTTGGTGTTTGATGTGCTCCCAGAGGTGTTCAATGGGATTAATATCAGGAGACTGGGCAGGCCAGTCCATGACCACAATCCCTTGATCCTCAAACCACTTCTGTGCCAATTTTGAGGTGTGCTTGGGGTCATTATCCTGCTGAAAGATCACATCCTCTGCAGGAATGTCACACTCCTCAATGGTGGGAAGGAGACCATCAGCTAGAATGTCCACATATTGCTGGGCATCCATCCTCCCCTCAACCTCAACCATTCTCCCCACCCCATTCCATCCCATCACCCCCCAGACCATAATATTTCCACCCCCATGCTTGACAGTTCCTTCAACCTCCCGATCCTGCAAAGGTGCCCCCTTCTGTTTCCACACCCATTTCCTACCATCTGACCCAAATCTGTTGATTTTAGTTTCATCTGACCACAATACCCTCTTGAAGTCCTCCACTGTCCAATTCCTGTACTTCAAAGCCCAAGCAAGACGTGCTTTCCGATGTTTGACCGATAGAAAGGGTTTTTTCTTCTTCACCACAGCCTTCATATCGTTTTTCTTAAGGACATTGCGCACAGTTTGTGTGGAGACAGGGTCACTGAGGACTTTGCTCAAGTTTTTGGTGACCTGAACAGCATTCTCAGCTTTTCCAGAGTTGATTTGGCTGATGATTGCCCTCTCATCAGCCATAGTGAGCTTCTTAGGACGTCCACCCACCAGGTTTTCCTTGTTAGGGATTACCTGGCAAGCTACCCTAGAGACAGTAGCTGCACTACAACCCAACTTGAGAGCAATCTTGGCCTGAGAATGGCTGGTATTAAGAAGGGCAGAGGTGATATCGGTGCGAAGAGAGTTGGGAATGGACTTCATTGTTGTAGGGAAGATGAACAACTGACAGAGCTTATATATAGTGCCGGTTGTGCCTGGATGAGTAATAGATGACATCATATGTGTCATCCTGATGATACTGAGACTTTATGATGAGTAATAGCCAGGAACAAGGCATTCAGGAACCACACTCAAAAAACCCTTTCAATGCATCCCTTGATTAGAAATTCTGTAGAATATTCTAGACTTATCCAATTGACTTGAGTCAAGATTTGTCATTTAGCTGAGAAGGGGCACTACAAACGCTACACTGACCCTGAGCTACCATTTTCAGTAGTTCCTCCGTTATTCAGTGTTTTGTGCAAAAGTGACCAACATAGAAAGGGTTTTTTGAGTCACTGTATATCCCGGTACAAACGGCGACGCTTGGTGGGACCATGAGCAGCTCCTTGCTCAAGTCAAACGAGCAATGCAGATCTTCGAGACGGCACACCCTGGTTGCCAGGCTCTATTTATCTTCAACCAGTCATCTGTGCATGCATCATGTTATGGTCCGGTTTGTTCCGAATGTTATCTTTTTCGATATCTTATCTAAACGCGCAAGACACGCCTATTACTAATTCACATTATGGTACCTTAGTAAGATCCTCGCGTATAACACATGTCCGCAGTACATTACCAAGCTCCTCGTGGAATCGGTGCGCGTTCCATGGAAAGACGGCTGCAGTAGGCGTGTAATAGTACATGAGGATTACGCATGTAGTTCAGTATTTAAGTACCAATAACATCCCCAAGAACGCTAGCTCGTTCTCTTGGGATTTCCACTAGTAATAGTGAGAACTAAGTCAACTAAGCTACTTCATCTATTCTTTTGGTTTTAGTATTCTTGTAGGAGCCACGTTAGTCTTTGACTAGTGTCGCCCTAACAGAAGAACGAGCTATCCCTCCAACGTCCCTCCTACGCTCTACATTCTCATCCATCCTACTCTGCAGCGTCTAACTGCGAAGACCGACCTCTCGACCTCAAGACAGGATACGTTTCTCTTCCTCATTTCATCTACCGCCTTACTTCTTTCCAATTTCCGCCGATAAGCCCGTTAGGCTTTGATTGTTTGTTTCATACCCTTATAGTTTCCCACCCAATTCGAACCGCAGATTCAATACTCCAGCGGGGTAACGTCGAGACGACCCTCCGAGTGAATCTAAAGGCGCCGACTGATCACTAATCCTCGGAGAGGGGTCAGCGCGCGAGGTGCTGAGTAAGAAAGAAGGCTCTACCTCGTCGGTTCAGCAAGACGGTGTGAAGCTTCGCATTTAGCCAAGCCGAAGAACTCCTTCCTCATTTATGTTGTCCGCTCAGGTGCCGGCGTGCACTAGTTTGAAGTTCAACGTCAATTGACAGGGTACCTTACCAACAACCCCACCATGTCCCACTCCAGCGGATCGAGCTTCGAGAACATTGGAGACCAGAACATGCCCGGCCCTTCAGACCAACCCGCACCACCCCCACAACCATCGACACAAGAAATGATGATGATGATGATGGACCGGCTGGCTCAGATGGTGTAAGGGCAACCTCAAGATGGCCGACAGCGCAGGCCTAGCAGAGGGAGAATCCAAAGATAGTGAATAAGGCTAACTACAATACATGAGAGGGCTGCTCACCTAGCAGAGGGAGAATCCAAAGAGAACAGGATAAGGATTCTCCATGCTAGGAAGCGAAGTATATACTGTAGTAGCGTGAGAGGAATGCAGGATAACTGTACAGTACACCAGCCACAAGTCCGAACAAATATCACAAGGTACAAGGAAACATGTGATAATGAAGTGGAGGGTAAATGCACAGGAGTCGTGCCAGCGACTTGGGGAAGTAAGGGCGAAGAGTAATGAAGTGGGGGAAAAGGATAGAGGTAACCCGGACGAGCCCCGAAGAGTATAGATGAGTCCGAGCGAGTCCGAAGTGTCCGAGCGAGTCCGAAGTGTCCGAGCGAGTCCGAAGTGTCCGAGCGAGTCCGAAGTGTCCGAGCGAGTCCGAAGTGTCCGAGCGAGTCCGAAGTGTCCGAGACGAGTCCGAGCGAGTCCGAAGTGTCCGAAGTGCGGGAAGACTCCGGAGTCACCGGACGCGGCTCGGATGCGAAAGGAGTGGGTGGAAAGGAAGTGGAAAGGAAAGGGAGCAAAAAGGAATGAAGGGGAATGAAGGGAATGTAGGTAAGAGTCCATGGAATGAAGGAAAGGAGAGAAAATAGGAGTGTCCCCTTACATCACCCCCCCTTCAAGGTTGCGGCGACCCGACGCGAAGATTCCTGCCTGCCGCGCCATGAATTCACCAACCCCGAAACTCCGGATTGCTGCGAGAAGATGTCGAAGTACGACTGCGCGGAGCCCGGAGCCTTCCGACTGCGCCAACGCTCCCAGGACTGGTCCAGTGCCGCAGGAGTCATCCGGAGAGGTAGAGCAGTCGTCGGATTCATCGGACTCGTCCGGAGTACACGTACTGCGTCCGGGTGACGATCATGGAAGTCCTTGACCTTCTGGGCGGCATGCTGGAGGTTGCTCGCGGGCTCCCAGGAGTCGTGCTCGATACCATAGCCTCGCCAGCGCACCAGATACTTCAGGACCCGACCGAACCGTCTGCTATTCCGGACCTCTTCTACCTCATGCTCCTCTTCTCCGTCAACGAGCTGCGGAGGTGGCGGAGCGACAGGGCATCTACCCGGGATGGGGTCCGGAACGAAGGGAGAGAGTTTGACCACGGGGAAGACGGGATGGAGACGGGATAAGCCCGGAGGGAGCTGGAGCCGGTACGCTGCCTTGCCAACCTTCCGGACGACCTTGTAAGGACCAAGTCGTGCGTGTCCGAGTTTCCGGGAGGGTCGGGCAAGGTTGATGTCCGACGAGTCCAGCCAGACCTTGTCACCCGGTTGGTACTCCGGAGCAGGAGTCCGACGCTGATCATAGTAGCGCTTCATGTCGTCCTGAGCCTTGACCAATGCGGACTGAGCCTCATCGACTGCGGATTTCATCCGGTCTACGAACTCGTTTGCGGACTCCATCCGAGACGGTGGCTGATGAGGTTCGAACCCGAGACGAGGATGACGGCCGGTATCCAGGAGGAAGGGTGACTGCTGAGTGGACGCATGGACCCGGTTGTTGTACGCGAACTCCGCCATAGGTAGGAGGCGAGCCCAGTCATCCTGACGCTCTCCGACGAAGATCCGGAGATAGGACTCGAGTTCCTGGTTGGTCCGTTCCGTCTGTCCGTCGGACTGAGGGTGGTACGCAGTGGAGGCAGCCAGCTTGATTCCGAGCATCCGGTAGACTTCTCGGGTGAACTCTGCGACGAATTGCGGACCCCGGTCGGACACAACGGACCGAGGGAGTCCGTGCAGCTTCCAGACGTTCTGCAGGTACAAGTTTGCGGATCCAAGGGCAGACACTGTGGTGTGAGTCGGAATGAAGTGGGCACGTTTGCTTACGGAGTCGACCACGTTCATGACAGCGTCAAATCCATCGGACTCCGGAAGCTCGACGATGAAGTCGACACTCAGACGATCCCAGCGTTCATCCGGAATGGGAAGCGGATGAAGTTCACCCATGGGCGGATGCCTTTGGGCCTTCGTCCGGAGACAGAGGTCGCAATGGCGGGTGTAGGATCCGACGTACCGGGACATGTTGGGCCACCAGTAGCTGCGCGAAACGAGCTCTAGGGTCTTCCATCTGCCGGCGTGTCCTGTGACCTTGGTGTCGTGGTGCTGAGCTACAATAGTCCGACGCAAATCCGGTGAGTCCGGAACGTAGATCTTACCCCGGAACATGAGGAGTCCGTCCGATTGGGACCATTCCGCACTTCGGACTGTCTTGCGACTGCCCTGGGTCTTCTTCAGCTCCTCTGCCGCCTTTGCCACTGCGTCTTCGAACTTCGCATCTCGCACTCCAGTCCGGATAGCCGTGAGGATATCCTTCTCCTCCCCTTCAAGAGTGACACCCGTGGCACGGACAGCAAAGTAGGATGGCTTGAGCATCACTACATCCTTGTTGTCGTCCTTACCATCTGAGTGATCCGAGCGTCGCGAGAGAGCGTCCGGTTTACCCATAGTCCGACCCGGACGATGCTGGAGAGTGAAGTCGAAGCGGGAGAGGTATAGCGACCAGCGGGCTTGACGGCGGTTGAGTTTCTGGGCCTTGATGAAGTACTCCAGGTTCTTGTGGTCCGTCCAGATCTCGAACGGAGTCTCTGCGCCTTCAAGGTAGTGCCGCCATTCTTCGAGCGCCCGGATGATTGAAAGCATCTCCTTGTCGTGTATTTCGTAGTTCCGCTCCGCAGCCTGTAGACTTTTAGAGTAGAATGCGACAGGATGCCATTTACCATCATCCGGATCCAGCTGCGACAAGACCGCACCCGTAGCGTAGTCCGACGAGTCCGCTTCAACCCGGTACGGCCGATCCTCCTTCGGAAAGACAAGAACAGGTTCCGAAGTGATCAGCTCTTTGATCCGAAGAAATGCGGATTGAGCGGAGTCGTTCCACTGCCATTCCTTTGCGCAAGTGAGGTCGAAGAGAGGCCGGGCGATATGCGAGTAGTCCTTGATGAAGCGGCGGTAGAAGTTGACGAACCCAAGGAAGGATTGGAGTTCAGTCCGAGTCCGAGGGGTCGGCCAGTCCGCAACTCCGGAGACCTTCACGGGGTCCATCTCGATCTTACCCTCAGAGATGACGACTCCGAGATACTCCACCTTGGTCTGCTCGAAATCGCACTTGTCCGCTCGGAGGAAGAGCTTGTTCCGCTGGAGGATCTCTAGGACACGCCTGAGGACCCGGCGATGCTCTTTGCGCGTCTTGGTGTAGATCAGAATGTCATCCAGATAGATAATGACCACACCTTCCGTAATGAGCTCCCGGAAGAGGTCGTTCATCATGGTCTGGAAGGTGGATGGGCTATTTGTCAGTCCGAAGAACATTACCAACGGTTCGAAGAGTCCGCGCGTAGTCCGAAATGCGGCCTTCCACTCGTCACCCTCCTTGATCCGGACATTGTTGAAGCCCCACCGGACGTCAAGCTTGGAGAAGTAGCGAGCATTCCGGAGTTTGTCCACCAAGTCCGAGATGAGCGGAAGTGGGTACCGATTCTTGACCGTCATGTTGTTGAGCTTCCGGTAATCCTGGACCAAGCGGAGCGATCCGTCCTTCTTCTTGACAAAGAACACTGGGGCAGCCATGGGCGACTTGCTGGGGCGGATCCGACCAGTCCGGAGATTTTCTTCCAGGAATTCGTCCAGCTGTTTCTGCTCCGCCGGGGACAGCGGGTAGCACTTGGTAGAGGTCGGTTCCGCTCCGTCCAGTAGCTCAATGGCATGGTCCCACGGACGCGGCATGGGCAGTTCATCAAAGGACTCCTTTGCAAAGACGTCCTCGAATTCCTGGAGGAAGTCCGGGACTGCGCTGTTCCGAGGATCTTGGGGTTTGTTGCGCTGGAAAGCCAATGCAAGGCGCTGCGAGACTGTCTCCGAAGCCCGGATATGTTCTTCCTGAAGACTCCGAAGGTACTCCGGAGTCGGAGGAGGAATAGCCACGAAGATACGGTCACCCCTCTCAAGTCCGGAGTCGTCCGGAGTTGTGGCCTCATCGTCCTCATCATCATCCTCGCAGTCCTGAAGCTCTGGGAGATCGTCCGAGTGCAGTTCCTCAACCCTTGGCATCGGACCCGTACGACACTCCCGGAGTCGTACGGACTCCTTGCGTCGGGTCAGCTTGTCATGGCGGAACTCCTTCCGACAGGTGTCGCATCCGGACGGACAGCGGCTCATGGTCACCTCCTTTGTCTGCCAGTCAATCTCGGGGTTGTGCTTCCGAAGCCAGGTGTATCCGAGGATGATGTCCTGCCGTCCGATGTTAGTGACTGCGAAAAGCATCCGTTCCGTGTGATCCTTGAACCGGAGTACAAGGTCCACGACTTCGGAGATAGATCCGTTCTCGTTTGGTGATCCGTCAACGTTGAAGACCGGAATCGGAGCGGACAGCTTGCGTCGGGTGAAACCATGGGCATCAGCAAAGCGCGGATGCATAAAGACTCCGGTGGCTCCGCAGTCCACCAGGGCCTGCAGCGTGCATCGGTGTTGTGTATCCGTGCTCTGCACTTCAACGGGTATATCTAGCGAAAGCTTGCCGGGCAGCGCGGAGATCTTATAGCTACTGGGTAGCCGCCGTTCCCACTGCGGGCGAAACCTTCGGAGTGTGCGGATTGTAACCGGAGTCGTCTGCTTAGCGTCGGACGAATCATCGGAGTGATTGGAATCGTCTATTTCGTCTACGCTAAGACAAGCAAATCGGTTATTTACCAACGAGGTCGCACTGATCACTCGTTGGTCCGGACAAAATCCGCTGTGTCCGATTCCTCAACCGGGGCCGTTCCCTCATCGTCTATTCCTTCCGAAGTCCCCGTACTTTCTACAACGTCGGCCGCGGTCAAGAGATCTTCAATGGCGGACATCCGCTCCTCGGTGGTCATGAACCGGACGTCGTACCGGAGTGGGCACTCGCGAGACATGTGACCGGGCTTGCCGCATCGGTAGCAGAGCTGTGAGGTGGCAGGTCGGGAGCGGGTGTGGTCGACATCCATTGGGACACCGGGTGAGAGAGCCTTTGGAGGAGGCGGAGGTTGGAAACGGGGTTGCAAGGGTGGGAGCTGAGTCCGAGGCGTGGGGAGTACACCCGCAGGAGTCCGAGCGACTCCGGAGCCGGCTGTTGGTCGGACGAGGGATCCGGAGTGCACGCCAAAGTGGAAGGATTGGTTAGCAGCACGGTTGTCAGCAACCCGCTGTGCTGCCTTGTACCATTCCTCGAAGTCATCCTCGTCCGGACAGTCTGCGGACTCGGCAACACGGCTCTGGATGATGGAGTCCAATCCGCGGCGGAACTTCATCGTGATGTTGGAGCCCTCAGTGTATCCGGACTGGTCTACAAGGTCCCGGAACTCGTCGAGGTACTCCTGGAAAGTCCGACGCCCTTGGTGGTACCGGGTGGACTCCAGTTTTAGCATGGCGGCTTCGCGTTCCCGATCCGGAAGGAAGCGAGTCCGGAACTCGGTTGCGAAGGCGGCCCAGGACGCAAAGTATGGATCCTTCGGACTCCGGAGCACCATGTCCGCGTACTCCTTAGCTCGATCCTTCTGGAAGAAGGAGAGACACCAGAGGATTTTGGCCTGCTCGGTCGGGAAGTGGTCCGGACAGAGCTGGAAGTAGATGGAGCACGCATTGTAGAACGCGCGACCATCCTTGCGGTTTCCGTCGAAGATCGGGGGAGAGGCGGGCTTCAGGCGGGAACGTGGGGTGTTTTCGGATCGACTCGGGGCGTGCTGGGAGGCTTCGGTGCCCCTCAGCTCGGAGTCCGGAGTCGTTTTCGGAGTAGTCGGACGGGGTGTTAAGAGGAGTCCTTCGATTCGGGCAAGTGTATCCTGGATGGAGCTGATTTGGGTTTGGTGTTCGTACGTCTGAGCCCACAAGGTCTGCAAAGTCTCGGAGTCCGGTCCTGAAGCGACTGGCTCGGATGGCGGGATCTGGCTGGAAGCGCCCGGCATTTCGGAGTCGTCAGGGGAGCGAGGGATGGAGTTCCTTGGGTCCTCAGAGGTGGGTGGGAGTAGCAGGAGAGCGTCCGGAATGTCCGCAAAACCGGAGAGACGTCGAGAACGAGTCCGGAGTGGCGCAGGACGTTTTCCGTAGGGCTCTGGTGCCAGGATGGGAGATCCTGTTCTGCTGTAAGGGCAACCTCAAGATGGCCGACAGCGCAGGCCTAGCAGAGGGAGAATCCAAAGATAGTGAATAAGGCTAACTACAATACATGAGAGGGCTGCTCACCTAGCAGAGGGAGAATCCAAAGAGAACAGGATAAGGATTCTCCATGCTAGGAAGCGAAGTATATACTGTAGTAGCGTGAGAGGAATGCAGGATAACTGTACAGTACACCAGCCACAAGTCCGAACAAATATCACAAGGTACAAGGAAACATGTGATAATGAAGTGGAGGGTAAATGCACAGGAGTCGTGCCAGCGACTTGGGGAAGTAAGGGCGAAGAGTAATGAAGTGGGGGAAAAGGATAGAGGTAACCCGGACGAGCCCCGAAGAGTATAGATGAGTCCGAGCGAGTCCGAAGTGTCCGAGCGAGTCCGAAGTGTCCGAGCGAGTCCGAAGTGTCCGAGCGAGTCCGAAGTGTCCGAGACGAGTCCGAGCGAGTCCGAAGTGTCCGAAGTGCGGGAAGACTCCGGAGTCACCGGACGCGGCTCGGATGCGAAAGGAGTGGGTGGAAAGGAAGTGGAAAGGAAAGGGAGCAAAAAGGAATGAAGGGGAATGAAGGGAATGTAGGTAAGAGTCCATGGAATGAAGGAAAGGAGAGAAAATAGGAGTGTCCCCTTACAGATGGAAGCTCGATACGAACAACTAGCCCAATACGTACGAACCCGTCCGCCACCAACAGCCCCAGCACCAGCTCCCGTTCCCGCTCCTGCCCCGATTCCCCAACCTGCCGAACCCGCACGACCAGTAGGCCCTAAGCTGGCCAAACCCGAAATATTCGACGGCGAACGTGCCAAATGCCATTCGTTCCTCAGAAGCATCCGGATGTACATCGCGGTTAATCAGTGGCAGTTCACCAACGAAAACACCAAAGTTTTATACGCCCTCTCGTTCATCCAGGGACGGAAGGTCGATAACTGGAAAAACGAGGTCATCAACCGAGCACTCAACTGGCGGGACCAGGGAGGATACGATCCCGTGGTCTCTGACTTCCGAAGGTTCTCTGACGAACTGGAAAGAATGTTCGGAGACCCAAACCCCAGGGAAACGGCTATCTCCACTCTATCCGCCCTCAGGCAGGGCAACGAACCAGCCGAAGAGTACGTGATGAAGTTCGAAGCGCTATGGGCGGATACCGGCTACAACGACGTAGCATTGGTGGAATTATTCAAACGAGGAATGAACCCCGGACTGTTGAACCGGCTTTATAGCCTCCACCCGCTCCCCGCAGACTACCAGGCATGGAGCGAAGAGGCAATCCGGTTTGACAGGCAGTGGCGTGAAGCGCAGTCCTATGCCAAGGGACATGGACAGGGACGACAACAGGGACAGTCCCAGCAGAAGCAGCAAGGCCAAAAGCAAGGCCAATGGCAAGGGAGGGGACAAGGGCAGCAGCAACCGGCCCCACAACAGAACCAGCAATCACGTCCGAAGGATCCAAACGCAATGGACGTAGATAGAACACAGAGGACCCCGGTCAAGTGCTTTAAGTGCGGAGGACTGGGACATATCGCCCGGAACTGTCAAAGAAGGTTGGACATTAGGGCCATGAATTATGACGAACAATTGCAATACTGGCGAGAAGAACTGACTCGTCAGGGTTTTTCCGAAGGAACTCAGGAAGCGTCGACCTGAGCTCCAAGAATTCTTTCTCCGTACTCACCCAGGAGCCGGACTCATCGCTAGTAGAATCCGATGTACCAGTAGCTATTTATAATAAGGATTCAACTACTACAAACAACGAGACGGAAACTAAGACGCAAAACAAAACCAAGGAAGAGTACTTGTACCGAACAGGCAATGAAAAAAATTACGTCCCCATAAAGATCACCATTACTTCTCTAGATACCCTTAAAACTCTCGACCCCAAATCAATGTTGGACTGTGGCGCCTCAGACTCGTTCATTGATCGCGAATACGTCAGAAAGCACGGGCTGAAAACCAAGAAACTGACTAGACCCGCAATCATAAGAAACGCAGACGGCACCCCCAACAACGCGGGAAGGGTAGAAGAAAAGGTAGAACTAAGAATGGGTTTCAAAGGACACGCGGAATGGGCCACGTTCTACGTAACCAACCTAGGGAACGTAGACGTCATCATAGGTCTCACCTGGCTCAGACGACATAACCCAGAAGTAAACTGGAAAACAGGGGACGTGGTAATGACCAGATGCCCAAGAGAGTGCAAGAGGAGAATGAACAAGGAAGCAGAAGACTTGCAGGACGAACCGTACCCAGGGGAGGTAGAAACCGAGGAAGACGAGGAAGAAGTGAAGGAAGTGCGGAAAATGGAACCGAGGAACATATCAGTGGCAGGAGTGAGACAGTGGAATAGGCTGAGAAGTGGTTATTTACGGGGCCTGGACGACTTAACCAACCAATATCACGAGTCGGTAGCCCGAATGTACATTAACCGAATGTGGAAAAAACACATGCAGGTGGAAACGGAAGATAAGGAGGAGGAAATGCATCTGAAAGCAGTAGGAAAATACGACTATGTCATTGAGCACGATCGGGAGAAAATAGAAAGCAAAAAGGAAAAAACCGAAGAAGAAATGGTGCCAAACTACTATCATGATTTCATGAAAGTATTTCGAAAACGGGACTCAGAAAGGATGCCGGCGGCAAGACCATGGGACCACGCGATCGAGCTTACGCCGGACTTTGTACCAAAGGCCTCAAAGGTGTACCCACTATCGCCAATCGAGCAACAAGAACTCAACGACTTTCTCGACGGCAACCTAAAAAAGGGGTACATTAGACCCTCCAAATCCCCACAAACCTCACCAGTATTCTTCGTGCAAAAAAAGGATGGAAAAAAACGATTGGTACAGGACTACCGATACCTAAACAAATACACTGTGAAAAATGCATACCCATTACCTCTGATTTCGCAACTAGTAGACAAAGTATCTAAGGCTCGCTTATTTACCAAAATGGACCTCCGATGGGGGTATAACAACGTACGAATAAAAGAAGGAGACCAGTGGAAGGCAGCGTTCCAAACGCCACGAGGGGCGTTCGAACCAATGGTCATGTACTTCGGACTTAGCAATTCCCCTTCCACGTTCCAAACCATGATGAACGAACTTTTCAAAGAACTGATTGACGAAGGCCTTGTAGTTATCTATTTAGACGATTTACTTATCTTTACGGACAATGATGTACAAAAACACCGAGAAGTAGTACGACGGGCTCTGAAGATTCTTGAAGACAACGATTTATATATAAAACCAGAAAAATGTGCATTCGAAGTAGACGAAGTCGAGTTTCTAGGAGTAGTAGTGAAGGACGGAAAGGTGCAGATGGAAGAGGCGAAAATAGAAGCAGTAAAAAACTGGCCGGTTCCGAAGAACGTGCAACAAGTGCAACAGTTCTTAGGATTCAGCAACTATTACCGACGATTCATAAAGGACTTCGCCACCGTCGCTAAACCGTTGCACGAGCTCACCAAAAAAGATGAGGAGTTTGTATGGAACAAAAAGAGACAAGTAGCTTTTGAAAAGCTTAAAAAGCTGTTCACTGAGGAACCAATCCTGGTACTACCGGATACAGACAAGGAAATGAAGATCGAAGCAGACTCGTCGAACTACGCATCAGGAGCGGTACTCTCAATGCTATGTGACGACAACAAGTGGAGACCATGCGCCTTCCTGTCTAAAGGGTTCACGGAAACAGAACGAAACTACGACATCCACGACAAAGAAATGCTGGCTATAATTCGGGCCCTGGAGGCATGGCGACATTACCTAGAGGGAAATAGTCGACAATTTACAATATGGACGGATCACAAAAACTTGGAATATTTCATGACTACCAAAAAACTCAACAGACGCCAGGCGCGATGGGCACTGTATTTATCACGGTTCAACTTCCTATTAAAACACAAGCCAGGAGCGTCGAATATGAAAGCAGATGTCTTGTCGAGACGACCAGACCTTGATAGGGGGGAAGAGGACAACACGATGATTCTACTGAAACCAGAGTACTTTCGAATCAAAGCCATGCAACAAGGCCACGTCTTGATCGAAGGACTGGAATCTACCATCTTGTCGAAAATCAGAAAATCAAAAAATTACGATGAGTCGGTGGTAAAAGCGGTAACGGAGCTGAAAAGATCCCCGACGAAGGTGCTGAGGGAGGCGGAGTGGTCAGAAGAGCAAGACCTGGTGCTATATCATAGGAAGGTATACGTACCCAAAGACACGGAGGTCCGAAGGGAGATCGTAAAACTGCACCATGATTCAACGGTGGCAGGCCACCCAGGAAGATGGAAGACAATCGAGCTGGTCTCACGAAACTACTGGTGGCCAGGAATGAACAGGTTCATAGCGGAGTATGTCAAGGGATGCGATCAGTGTCAACGAAGCAAAGCCTACTCGCGACAACCACAGGGAAAGCTTCAACCCAACCCCATCCCATCAGAACCATGGACGGACATCTCAGCAGACTTCATTACCAAACTGCCGAGGTCACAGGGTTACGACGCAATCCTGGTAGTAGTGGATCGCTTCACCAAAATGGTCCGTCTAGTACCAACCACCGAAGAACTGTCATCATTAGGTCTAGCTAAATTATATCGGGACCACGTCTGGAAGGACTTCGGCCTACCCACCACTATCATATCAGACCGAGGACCCCAATTTGTGTCACAAATGATGCAGGAACTAAATAAATTATTGGGAATTCAGACACGGCTGTCCACAGCCTTCCACCCACAGACCGATGGACAAATGGAACGAGTAAATCGAGAAATCGAGACTTACTTACGAATGTTCATCAACCATAGACAAGACGACTGGGCGGAATGGCTGGCGATATGCGAATTCTCCCTAAACAATAAAACTCAAACGAGCTCCAGGCAGAGCCCGTTTTTCCTAAATTACGGACACCATCCACAAATGGGGATCGAACCACGGAGAGAGTCAAAAGTGGAGGCCGCCGATGACTTTGCCAAACGAATGACCCAAAGCTGGGAAGAAGCACGGTCAGCTCTGGTAAAAGCAGGGGAGGAAATGAAGAAGTACGCGGACCGACGAGTAGGGGAGATGCCGGAGTACAAAGTGGGGGATAAAGCCTTCATCTTTACCGATAACTTAAACACGTCTCGACCCTCACGAAAACTGGAGCAGAAGAAAATCGGACCGTACGAAGTAGTCGCGGTACCCACAAAAAACGCGGTAACCCTTAAAATTCCAAAAACATTATCTATTCACCCCACGATCTCCACCCACCGAACGGAAAAGGCCAACATGCCAACGATACCAGGACAAAAAACACCACCACCCCCGCCGGTACGGATCCAGGGCGAGAACGAGTACGAAGTCGAAAATATTCTAGACAGCCGACTCAGACGAGGACGGCTAGAATATTTGGTCAAATGGAAAGGGTATACCGATGAGCACAACACATGGGAACCCGAGAAGAACCTCGAAAACGCACCCGAACAAACTCGGGCGTTCCACTCCCGACATTCCGCAGCTCCACGTCGGATTGCGGTAGCGGTATTCAAGGAACTGATCTGGAAACCAAAATACGTATTCACCACCCCGACCATCAGTAAAACAACCAGAATCGACGAACCCGAGGGGAGCGCTGATCCACCCGACACACCCGACAGCAACAAAAACAAACATGGCAATCAAGCCGGCTTGCTCAGCGGAGGAGAAACGGTCCCAAATGGGGAGTCGAGGGATGAGGTCGTCAAAGGAGATATTGGGCATCAGGAGGTAGTGGTTTCGTCAAGTGGAATTGACGAGTCCTAGAAGGGGGGTGATGTTATGGTCCGGTTTGTTCCGAATGTTATCTTTTTCGATATCTTATCTAAACGCGCAAGACGCGCCTATTACTAATTCACATTATGGTACCTTAGTAAGATCCTCGCGTATAACACATGTCCGCAGTACATTACCAAGCTCCTCGTGGAATCGGTGCGCGTTCCATGGAAAGACGGCTGCAGTAGGCGTGTAATAGTACATGAGGATTACGCATGTAGTTCAGTATTTAAGTACCAATAACATCCCCAAGAACGCTAGCTCGTTCTCTTGGGATTTCCACTAGTAATAGTGAGAACTAAGTCAACTAAGCTACTTCATCTATTCTTTTGGTTTTAGTATTCTTGTAGGAGCCACGTTAGTCTTTGACTAGTGTCGCCCTAACACATCACTCGGGCCAGACGCCTTACATGCTTTTGAAATGAACAAATCAAACGGCGGCAAACAACGACACCAGAGAGACACAGTCATCCCAATGAATAATCCAGTTGTCAAACTTCGTGGAAAGCCTCGGCCGATGAAACTTCCGAATGGCCAGCCAAAGGGATTGCAACAGGTTCTCGAGGAGCGTGGATTTGATGTAAAGGGGCTCAAGGCAAAGTGCAAGCCGGTGTGCCCGTTCAAAAACAAGGGGTGCTGTATGGCATGGCTTCTCAGCCAACAAGACGACTTCGCAAATCAAACATCGTTGTTGGAGGAACTTATCCGCAAGGCCGGACACGAGTGCATCTTTTTGCCAAAGTTTCATTGTGAACTGAACCCAATTGAAATGGTAAGCTAGGTCTTAGAAATATAGACAAAACTAACTAATATATACAGTATTGAGGGTGGTGTAAATACCGTTACTGTCAGATACCCAAACGGACATTTGAAGACACAAAGCAAGCTGCCCTTCAGTGTTTAAATTCCTGCCCTACGGATGTAATCTGGCGGTTCGCTAATCGTTCCTGGAGGTTTATGGATGCATATCGAAAGGGTCTATCCGGGAATGCGGCTGCTTGGGCTGTGAAAAAGCAGAAGGGACATCGGACGGTGTCGCAAAGGGCAATGCTATCTATTGAAGCGGTCCTAAATTAGTAGTTTAGCGCCTATATAATGTCGTTCAAACTCACCAAAATTTTGGCGGATCCTTATTTGTCGTGGGAAAAACTTCGGAGATGTGTTTTTTGACGTATTTTCCTCTTCTGAGTCTGATCCTGCCCTCAGATTTGCCTCAAATGTGTTCGATCGTGAGATACCAGAGTTGCTGTGTTTGATTGTCCGCGACTGTACTTACACCGAGCCAATGCACGCCATCTGCCTGAATGAGTGTGAAGAGACTCGGGCACGGGTTGGCAGAGATCATTCTGGTTGCCAGGCTGTGGATTATACATATGGACTTGGCCTGGGAGGCGAGGTTACCGCTTGATTTCTCCTTTCCTCCCATTCGACGTTCTGTTTGTGCGCCATTATACCCACTGGTTGGCGTCGCTCCATTATTCTGCCCTTTATTGTACTCCAGAGCGCCTCGCTTCCTTCTCTTCTCCTTCTCCTCCACTTTTATTCACGTTCGTTACGACCATCCCTTCTTAATGTCTCCTAGACTTGTTGGACGCCTTCCTGCTGGACAGGCTCGCCACATCGACCATGCAAGGCGTCAGATTGTTAGCGGCTCGCTCACTGGGCCCATTACAATCACTGTCGTTAGGCCCATATCTTCGACTTCTAGCCCACCTTCGACTTCTAGTGCGCCGGGAACTGTCACCGTGACGACGACGACTACGCGCTCGTCATCGAGTGCCGTGTCAACGACCACCTCTTCAACTTCCTCGTCCCCGCCTACCCGATCCCTGGAGACTTCCTCTGTCTCTTCCACCACGAGTTCACTTGCCTCAGGCTTCCCCGTAGCCATGGAAGGCGACACCGGCAAAGGTGTAGAAGGTTCGAGCAACGGTAGGGATTCGAGTCCTCAGCGAGGTGGTCTACCGGCCGGTGCCATTGCAGGAATCGTCATCACCATCCTCCTCGTCCTTGCTGCACTCACCGTGTTCCTGGTGCGCAAACGGATGGCAGCCAACCGCCAGAGCCGGTCACGCAGTTGGAAAGACAACATGTTCTCCAAGGGGATCAACAGCGAGAAGTACAATGCAGGGGGCGCAGGCTATGGACGGGAAGAAGGTGTGGGGGGAACGATTACTCCGTATGCGTTCTCTCCACAACCGCAGACGCAACATAAATCCACCCCGAGCAAGTCAATCCCCCGAGTCCCCGTCCCAGCCATGCCGACAACGTCTTACAACAATCCCCCCACCGCGGGGATCGTCCCTACGCCTACCGGCGAATGGCCGCGATCCCCTCCAGTGGTCAACGGGCGAACGGTCGTGTCAACATTCATCCCATCACTTCCTGATGAAATGTCGATATCAATGGGTGAAACGGTGCGGGTTCTAGCGGAGTACGATGATGGGTGGGCGTTGTGCATGAACGGACGAGGTGAACAGGGCATGGTCCCTCTTGAGTGTCTGGGACAAGATAACAGCACACAGCAGGCCTATGTCGCTCGGGATCCAAGTGTGGCGCGGCGTGCCAGCAGCTTGACGGGGTCGGGGTCGGTCCGACGGATGTAACATTGGTGTAGTATTCTTTACCACAATCCCCCTACATATAGCAGGGCCTGCGCGTTCCCGGCAACGCCCAGCGCACCCGCGTCCATTCACTCACTGTAGCTATCACTCGATGCGATACTTCCCCCTTGTTAGCGTGCTGTACTCTGGTTTCGTGAGCCGCTTCTGCTTTTACCGGTCTAGATGTAGGACTGCCCATTAATTATGTAGTTTGTCGTATGTACCTTTTTGTAGTGTACATTACGAGACAGTTTATGTCTAGGTGCAATCTGTGTGGTAGCGTTACGGGATCTTCTATGGCAATGCACTGCCCCTGACGATTCACATCAGTGTCGGTGTTGGTGATTGGGCTGCCCCTGACCACCGTCCATCTCCACGAGGAACTCGTATAATGCCAGACTCTCTTTGACAGAAGACTCCCAATTCCACAGCGGGACCACCGACAAATCCGACACATCCAGCACCGACGACCGACGATGAGCAACGCCAGCAGCGCCCACGAAGAGCCCACCGCCAGTGGCAGTGGCAGTGGCAGCAGTTCAAACTCTAGCGACAGCGGCCACCCGACTCCATTGAAGCCCTCGTCCGGGAACTTCATGGAAAGCTTCATGGCGTCTATAGGCTCAGAACGTGAATGTGAAGGTGCGTTATCTCTAGCTGCGCTCCAAGGCCACTAGTTCAACAGCACCTTTGTCACAGAATTCGCTTTCCAGCTTTTGGCGTCGTTGCCAAGGTCGCATCTGGCGACCATACGCCGCCGAATAGCCCCCCTGCTTCAATTCGACCTCGTTGGCGTATGTGCTCTCCTTGTACCTGGCACAGTCATCTAAGCTCAAACGCGTGTCGTTTTTAGTCTTTGCCCATAGAGCTGGCGCTGCAGGTGTTTTCACATCTCACGGCACAGACACTCTGGACATGTGCGCTGGTCAATCGCCGGTGGCGGACCCTCGCGGATGACCCTGCGCTGTGGAAGGCGTTGTGCGACGAGCGGGGATGGGTCTGGAAGGACTCGGCGAACGCAAATGGCTTTGAGGCGAATCGGACGCTGCAGATAGGCTCGGAGCCTTGGGATGATTCCGACGACGAGGGCATGGGAGCCTCCGACGAGGAGGACGAAGAGGAAGGCGAAGCTACTACTACGTCTGTGCTAAGCGAAGTCGAAAAGGCGAAGATCATGTTAACGCAAATGCATGCCGAGCTGGACTCTGGCTTCGCGAGTATGTCGACGGCGGGTGGTTCGTCATTTCTGGGGAGCCTGTCCTTCACTTCATCATCGACGGCATCCGGTTCTGGTTCTAATTCTAACAACGCGACGCATTTGCCTGCCAGGCCGACCATCTTTCATCCGGCCGGCACGTTTCCAGCTCATAACCCGGAACCTTCGATCTGCGAACCAAACTACAAGCTACTCTATCAGACCCATATACGGTTATACAATCGCTTCGTTTCCTCCTCGTATAGATTGAGAATCCTACCTAAACGCGGACGCGAACGATTTTCCAACGCGCACACCAACACCATATATTGTCTTCAGCTATATACGTACCCATCGGGTAAACAAGTTTTATTCACGGGATCTCGGGACCGCACCGTTAGGGAATGGAATTTACAGACGGAGATGGTGGAGAGGGTTATTAGCGGGGTGCATGAAAGCTCAGTTCTCAGTATATGCGTTCACAATGGTTTTCTGGCCAGCGCGGGCAGTGACAGGCGGGTCGCGGTGTGGGACTTGACCAGAGACAGATTGGTCAAGGTAATCTGTGACCACGATGACAGCGTCCTGTGTGTACGCTTTGATGACGAGAGACTCGTTTCGTGTTCAAAAGGTGGCGTTGTTTCCTTACCTCTAACGGCACCGAGGAGCTCATACCCGCATAATAGATCGGACGGTGAGAACGTATACGTTCCCGGACCTCATTCCGCAATTTGTCCTTGGGGCACACCGCGCCGCAGTCAACGCGGTGTCAATCTCCAAGTCGCTCATTGTCTCCGCCTCTGGAGATCGATCGATTCGACTCTGGGATACAAGGACGGGCGCACTTCTCCAAACCTTCGAAAACCACCATAGTCGAGGGTGAATATCTCTACCCCATCGCCTGTGAAAGCGACTCACATTGCTGTATAGAATTGCTTCCATCGACTTTAAGCCCCCATTTGTGCTGTCTGGTTCCTCTGACAAACACCTTCGTTTCTTCGATGTGACGTCTTTGAAAGGATGGTCAACCTCCCCAGAGCTTCACTACGAGGGAAACACGGCCGCCGACGCTGCACCACCCTTGCCACTTCCGACACTCGATTCCAATTGGATCAACCTGATGATGTGCCAGGCGTGCGGATGCTTGAATTCAGTGAACACCATGGAAGGAGGTACCTGTGACGCTGTTGGTCTAGGCGCCTCCGCAGTCCGAGCCGGACCTGCTACTGCATCTTCGGCCAACAACTGTGCCCCTCATAGGGATCTGGTGAGAAGTGTCGCCCTCGGCGAGCATTTCGTACTAAGCGGCAGCTACGACCTGAGCATCAAGGTACGTCGTCTATCACTGGATGTTGTGCTTATCTCGGTGCTGCATGAGGTGCTCCGTCGGTTGACTGCGTCGATATTTAGGTGTGGGACCGCAACACGGGTGCACTTGTTGCTAATCTTAAAGGAGGTCATACGGGCAGGATATTCTGTATTGGCTTTGATTGTGCCAAGGTGAGCATATACATCCCACACAGAGGCAAAACCATCCTCGAACCTTTCTTGGAGGATTTTGTCTTCGGCTGTTCTCATAACTAATTTATATTTGTGTTCTTATCGCCGTAGATTGTCTCATGTGGAGAAGACCAGGTGCGTAGTTCCGTTCGTGTGTCCTGACCCACTGTTTTGCTCATCAATCCTTGTCCATGTCTCTGGGTCAATCCACTATCTCTAGAGAATCTGCATCTGGGACTTCTCTCACGGCATAGATACATCTTTCATTCAGCTACAATGAATTGCGTTATTGGATTACGGAAACCCATTCCACGGCACGGAAACCTCTTCACCTCATTCATGTCTGTTACCATTTATGACACTTTCACGGAATTCTTCACGACCAGAGTAACGTCTCCATCACATGTCTGTATCTTATTATAACTACGGCATTTGTCTACATCAGCTTGATTCACATAGTGTGCGTTCATCACGGTAGCAAGATTACTGATTGAGTCAAGACGACGAACCAAGAGATATTCATCCCAGTGCAGTGGGTCCTCGTGTGATCGAGGTGCAGGTATGACGAAACGGCCCTCGTAAACCTGTGGAGCGTCAAGAACTTGATTGAATGGACGGGGAAATTGACTATTCCGAGTCGGAATCCGACATCAGCATGTCTTCTTCGCCATCACCCTCGTGAGCATCAATTGACGGAGGGAGTTGAGGGGGAGGTTGGGACGATGGAAGAGGGGGCGGCGTATTGGAAGGTGGCAATGGTGGCGTATGCTCGGGAGGTGGCGGGGGCAAAGGCGGGGGAGTGGATGATGGAGGTGGTGGGAGATCCGAGTCGTTCCATGACTTGGGGTTATGTACAATCTCATACCACATAACATCCCGTATGTACTCCATTTCCTGGGAGCCGAGGTCAAGAGAGTCCTGTGCGAAGGCTGGTTGTACTGCTGGAAGAGCGGTACCATTGTAGATGGGAAGCAGCTCGGATGCGAAGTGGGTGGCTGGATATTTCGCCCATCTCTTGAACTGTAATTGCTGAGATGAGGGGGATGGAGATCTGGTTCCCTCGCTGGAACTTGATGTCTGCATAGTGCTAGAAGAGTCTGAGCTTTCCAATTCGTCGGCACGGAGTTCCTCGTCTTTCGATGGTGATGTTCCGTTCGAGCCAGGAGTACGGTGGTGGGAGTCTAACCCCATATCCGGGATGAAGAGGCGTAAATACACTTGCTCCGGCTCTTCGTCCTCTCCGTATATCTGGAAGGGCTCGTCGTGATGATCATCGTCTGACAGCTCGGGATTATCATCACCAAGCATGATCCTCCTCCGCATTTCCTCCTGTGGATCCAGTGGAGCAGCCCAACCTGGAGGGTACCCCCAAATGGCCATGTTCGCCAACCATTCCTGCGCGGGTGACTCGGCGTCTTGGAGTGCATCGGGTCCCAGCGCTTCAATGAGAAGCTCCCCACGTATCTCGCCAGGAGTGAATGAGTTGACCCATTCGAGCCGTTGCTGCCTCCAGCCCTCGACTTCGTGGATACGTTTGTAGTCGATCAAAACTTGGGATGACTGAGCCTTGGTGAAGTTGTATAAATCACGAGATAGGGCGATTAATTCGTGGTTTCGAGGCTTTGGGCAGTTGTAGACTGCATGCGATTCCACGCCGCAGTTAAAGCATACACGTTTGGTACCGTTGGAGGTTGCTGCTTCGTCATCTTCTACTTCCTGCTCGGAACCGAGAGCGCTGTGGAGATGGTTGCGGTCGTAGACGCCGTATGACTGGAATTGTCCAAGATATATACCCCATGGAGTGAGGTCTGTGAAGTGAGGAAGAACCCTAAGATGAGAATATGTGCCCTCTGTTACTTGGATTGTTGAACTGCTCGCCATCTTCGAGCCTCAGCCTCGTGGCTTTGTAAGTTAGGCTTAGAGAGTAATAGACATTTTTCTGGTTCTACTTGTGCTAAGCGAGGGCAAGGACGGTAACAAAGCTAGGTCGAGTTAGTAGAAGTTGAACGTTGGGTTTTGCCGCCGTTCAATAAGCGCCATACGAAGAAACAACCGTCAACACGAACTGGGAAGTAGACGTCAAGGAAGCATTACATTTCAACGACGATCATGTAGTTGGAGGCAGTAAAATAATGCTATCAACATAGGTGCACTCAAGGTGAGGCTGGCCCTATGAGCCTATGGGAATGAAAACGGATTCGTCGCTCAGTCACTTCCACTTTCGTTGTCCCACTTCACAAACGCGGCCTCGACATCACTTGCGTCCCACCGCCCTTTAACTATTTCTTTCCCTTCTAGGTGTAGCGCTGGAATCCAGTAGACATACTTCTTCTTCCACTTTTCCTGGCCGGTATCCTGAATATTGATCACCTCCAGCTGGAACTGGCGCTGAAAAAGGTGTGCCGTCTCGATCAGCGTTTTGGTTCTGGCAGCGTGATTGGATCATCACTGACTTGTTTCCGTACTTTCTCCAATTCTGCTTTCGCGATATCGCAGAGCGAGCAATTCGGCCCAGAGAACAAGGTCAAGCGTGGAATAGCCCTGGCCACATGTGAGAACCGACGGTTCATGAGTAAAAAGGAATCAAAAAATGGACCCTGCGGTTGCCCTGCTGACAGTACTATAGTACTAGCGCTACCTGCAACTTGGTCCAACACGGAAGTATTTTCACGTGACCTCCACAACTTTCAACTCGACCGTCGTTGGCAACGGTGAGCCCAATGACTCTGCACTAACGATGCCGCCAGCAGATCCATTTTGGCGTGTAAAGTGTATGTGAGGCTTCGGAAGTCCTTTTGAGCTACAATATCTGACCTCAGATTCATGAAATACAGCGCAGCCCTGCCCATTCTACCAACAAGGCAAATGTTTCTTCCAAGAAAACTGCAATTTCCTACACGATGTCCAAACGAATGGGAACCGTACTACAGTGGCAGACGCGGTAGATGCTACTTTGAGACGACGGCGGAGTCCGCCTCCAGCCCCCACTGTCCAGATTCACTCACCGACGCTTTCGGTGCGCTCTTCGCGTCGTTCGCCTCGAATGTCGGGGCTTCTGTTAGCATTGAAGGATGTGATTGGAGATGTGGAAGATGATGATGAGGTCGATGACGATCAAATTCCCGGCGCTACAGAATATCTCTCGCAGCCGCAACCCGACACGTCGAACGCCTCCATTACTCTAGTTCATATACCCCCTGCCAAAATCAAATCGACATCCCCGGACCAATCACCCATTTCTGCAGAACAGAGCATTGGCCACACTTCTTTCCGTGCAACACCCGACCTTCTTTCCCCCGTTGGTTCAGAAGTCTCCAACCTTCCATCCGTGCCATTTCCACTCCGTATCCCATCTCGGGCTTTCCGTCGTGACGACTCTATCGACTCTGGATATGCCGACAGTTGGCATAGCCCACGCCCCCTTGTGCGCTCCCCTCCGCGAAGCCCTGCGCTGTCTTCCACATTTGATATCCTTGTCTCTCCATTTGGTACCCCATCGGCACGAGTTAGAGGGGGCACGCCTGCTCCAGTATCTCCGCTTACGCTCAGCTTTGATGAAAGTGCATCTGCCCCTCCCTCACCAAATTCTGATGACGTCGACTCGAACGTTGGGTCTCCCCCGAGGATCATGGATGACGATGAAGAAGATGGGGATTTCATGCACGACGACTCGTTAACAAGTCGACCGATTGCAATCCAGTTAGGAGGACCAGATAGCTTATCGCCTCCACCTACTCTCGTGGATGTTGATGGTGACTTCATCTCGCAAGAGATAGACGAGCACGGTTCACCTGAGCTTGATCCATTGTCAGCTGCAGAGCGGTCTTGGGACCTTTCTGAGAATAATGCGACGGCCATTTTCAGCCCAATAACTTCTCCCATAAATGAAGGAGCTCTGAATATTCGGCAGTCACTCAACGTCCAGAACCCCACCGAGTGGCTAACTGCAGGCTCGACGAGTTTTAATCAAGACGACATCGCTCTTAACTCATCCCCTTTGCTGATTCCTGTTCACGACGCCATACCCGAGCACCGAGAGACATCCCCTCTTACTCCGGATTTCATACCGCCTCACTCTGCCGTTTCTTCTGAGTCATCCTCAGCATCTGAGTGTGTCACTGCCGACTTCCTCGACGATGAAGACCAGACAGGGACCTCATCGATCTTCAGTCCTACTGCACGTCTAGCGTATATGTCATCGCCCGAGCCTGCTATAAACTTGGCTAGTGGTAGCATGGATGACACCCTTTACTCGTTGTATGATGTTTATACTGCAGACTCACCCAAGGCGTCCCCAACGCCTAGCCTCCCTTCGCCCTTCTCTGACTCGGAAGGTTCCATATTTAACAGCTACACTGATATGGAACCTGTTGCGCCTGTTGGATCACCTGCGTCCACAATCTCGCGGAAGTCCCGTAGCACCGATAAGACTCCAACGAAGGCGACATTCGGTCCACAGAGAGGACGCGTCTTCACGCCGCCTATTCCCCCCTCGCCCATTACTCGAGGCCGATCGGGGACAGTCGTACTCTCCCCAAGCATCGCGCAAACTGAAACACCGCCAGTGCCTTCTCCACCCTCACCTACAGAATCCCTAGGAGAACCCATATTCGCTTCTCCTCCTTCGCCGTTCCATCCCTTCGTCAGGCAGTCGATAGCTAGTGTAATAGCTCCTGATTACGTCGCTTCCAGGCGTGCCTCTCTCCGGTCAACTGGGTCTCAGCATCAGTCTCCTCAAGAGTCAATCAGAGGGACAGCTTCTCCTCTTATGGAGCGAGATTCCTTCTTTTCGTCTCCAGTCCAGGTCGAGGAGCGGTTCCACGAACCTTTTACTAGTCGACGCAGCTCTAGGGGATCAATAGAACACCTTGATGCCGCGGAAGATGCAACAGTGTCTTGGGCAGCTGACCAACATCCCGCTGAAGCAAGTACTGACGTCTTCGCTCAAGGCCAAGCGAACGCGTCGACTTCTCGAAAGAATTCAGTCAGCTCAGGTTATTCCGAAGGCAGCCACCCCTCTTCTCTACGCCGCGAGTCGTTGTCGCGAACAAACGCGGCCGAATCGTCGACCGCTGGCCGGAACCGCCGTTCTTTTTTAAAACCGCTTAGATTAGTGAGTGTATTTTGCGCCGTTAGCGTGTGTATTTCGCTAAAGTGAGACTTGACCACAGTCTACCATATCCAATCTATCATCGTCAATATCTCGTTCGTCGTATATAGCATCTGCTTCCTCTGTCACGCCGTCGTCTCCCTCCATGCATACGCTCTCTTCTGCTCCCCCCATTTATCGTACGTTCTGAGTTTGCGTCAAATATCGTTGTTGACTTGTTCAATAGGCGCATCTAACCGTTCATCTGTCGTTTCTGCTTCTGCATCCGCATCTGTATCATCGTTTCCCCGGAATTCATTGGTAGGTTCCATATTGTTGGCATACTCTGCTCTGACAATCTCTTTTTTCAGATCTCAACCAAGCGCATATCATATATACCCTCCAGTACCGTCAATACCATCAGTGCTCAGCAACATGACGACTATAACGACACAACATCTCCCATGGAACGCAATGACATCCGTCGCTCATCGACTTACGACCTAAATTACCGTCGACAATCTATTCTCAGTTCTCATTCTCGCACTAATGGCAAGACGTGGTCCACGCAATCAAAAGACCTCGCCTCTCACATTCGCTCAAGTTCCATTTTCTCTGAACCGACGGGTCTGTACGACCTAGACGAAGACCCCACCATCACCGAAGATGGCTTCCTTGAATATCAAGACAGTCAGGACGAGCAGATATGCAGACCCCTCCAAACGCCTAATACAGCCCCGCCGACTCGTCCACCCTCTACTATGGATTCACCGCATGCCATTGGAACACCATCTCCCAATCTTATCTTTGCCATTGCGAGTGATGACGTTGACCAAGTCCGTCAAGCGCTCACCCACGGAGACACCAATCCAAACGAACGCTTAGGCCCACAATCGGCCCTTGCATTCACGGTGACAAATGATGCTCTAGAGAATAAGTTGTCGATTGTGAAGACCCTCCTCGCCCATGGCGCCGACCCAAGGGGGCTGGAACAAGAGGTCCAGAAGACCGGCAGTAGACGGGGTTCAAGGGATGAGACTTACGAATCAAGCGCATCAACAACTGCTTCTGCCGACACCAGTGGTTTGGAGCAACTAGACCCCGCTACGAGGTGAGCTCGCGCTCCGGAATGTGAAGGGAAAGCCCGGCTTTGACCATTTTGATCAGATATTACATCAAGAGGGCTGGCGCTGCACACACCCGACAGACATCTGCGCTGATTTATCGCTCGTTCTTCCGTCCGCTGACAAAAGTTCGATACGAAATGGTTGGCCAAGACAGAGCGCTCGAACAGTTGTTTAAGGTACTGAGTATACACTCAAAGCAACTGTCTGTAGCCCCCATTGTAGTTCTGTTGTGTGGTATGCTCGTGTGTTTCCGCTTAAGTGTCGCGCTCATAACATGTTGGACAGGACCCAGTGGACACGGGAAGTCACTTTTGGCGCGTAGGTGTAAGTAGTGTGTCAATCTTAAGTCAATGGCTGTTCACTAAAGTCATATTCAGTTGGTTCGTTGCTTGACGTCCCGACACACACGGTGAACATGACCACTGTGCGATCAACACTTGATCTGTGGCGATCCTATTCATTGAGTCCGTATGAGGTATGTCACTTTATAGGTTTCTGTAACGAGCGGCAATGAAGTGTTCGCCATTAGGAACCTTCCGACTCCACTCTTGCCGAATTCCTGGTGGAAAACGAGGGGAAACGGTGTGTTGTTGTCCTCGATGTACGTCTCACCAGTTTTGTCCGTTCTTCCCATTTACTCATTTCACTCCAGGAGATCGAAAAGACGGAGGATCCCAAAACATTACATTCGTTACTTATGCCTTGGGAACTAGGTGGGTTTCAGACATGCACTTTGCTGCCGGAATAAGCTAATGCGTTTCGCAGGACGTTGTTCCTTTGAAGCTGGGAGTCGGCATGTTGATGTCCGGAATGTTATTTGGCTTGGGACTTCAAACGTCGGACAAGAGCTTGTCTTCGACCATCATGCCGCACGTGCGGAACCGGAGACGTTGATGTCTCGTGAGGAGTATGTACAGCTAATGGCTTTACTGCGTCCTCGCGTATCAGAGCAGCTCGGGGTATGAAATGTCTATTTGGGTATATCATACATCACTGACTTCGGGCGCTGACATAGACATCAATCCTTTCTCGAGTGACCACGGTCTTGCCCTTCGTAACATTTACGATGGATGAAAAGATGGCCATTGCCTCTGAGGCACTTCACACTCTTGCTGGTGATCTACTGAAAACCATCTCTGATGATTCATTAAACATGATAATCAGAGAGGGGGTGGGGAGGTATATACCATCAGAGGGAGCGCGATCTTTGTATAGGGCTGTGTCAGAAATGTTGCTAGATGCAATATGATGTGTTTTACTATTTCCGTCCCGGAAGTGCGGATTGGTTCTTCCTTCGCGTAATACCCCACTCTTCCTCCCTCGCGACGACTCGGTGTTTCGTCTTGAACCTGTTTGCCGCCTAGCACGCCTCCTACGATTGGGTGTTTATGGTGTCACATGGTCGTGCTGATGGAGTCTCACAAGCTCTCTCACACCAGTCCTTTCTATGATTGTTCCTAACACATCGGTATTCCTTCGGTGAGTTTCAATCTTGATGTCTTGACGCTGATTACTCCTTATGAGTTTACGATAGATATCGAGTCCGCTTCCGCGCACATATTCGCATTCAAACGTTTGGGTCAGATGTATCAGTGATGCGCGTTATACTTGCCCTGCTTCCTTTAAATGGAGGACGTGGGCATTCAGTGTCTTCGACTTTTCGCATCCTTGCGATCTCCTGCATCCCCCTCCTTGGCAGGATAAACTCGTGACGGTAGTACTTGGTGTAGAATGAGTCCGGTCGTCCTTTACCACTCCAGACACGAGACTCGTTCCCCTCTCCTCGCCCGAGAGGAGAGCACTGTCAGTATGCCTACTTCACAGGTACCCGTAGTCGTGGGCGCAACGGTTGCAGTTATCGTTGTACTTGTTGCTATCATAGTGGGTAAGTCAAAAGCGCATCCACTATTGCTCCAATTTACTAAAACAGCTTTAGGCATCCTCCTTGCGTGGAGGTATACCGTTCGTAACCGCAAAAAGCGAGAGGCCGCCGAGAAAGCGACTTCGCGCGAAGCGAAGGAGGATGTCTTCGCTGCTCATCCTCCTAATCCCATATTAAGGCCGTACATTCCCCCTGCTGAATCGGGAGTGACATGGGTGCCTCAACTACGTGCCGACAACACCAAGGCCCTCCCCTCCCCCTCCCTCGAAGCCGTCGAGGTGAAAGAGAAAGACTTAGCCGAGCAAATCTCTAACGCAGTCCGCGAGGCGAAATCCCCCCCTCCATCCTACTCTACTGCCAACCTCACGGAGCTCAAGGCGATGAAACAGCTCAATTCCCTGCAATCTTCTCCCGAGTCGTCTCCCGAGTCTTCTCCAGACCATACACCCGAGCCCTCCCCCCAGCCGCTTCGAAGTAGATTCTCAGTCGCCTCACCAGTAGAGGAATCGGTTGAAATCCATCTGCCCAACAAGCCGAAGCGCCGTACGGCCGCCTCTTTACCTCCCACCCCCGCGACACCATTCCTTACCGTCGCCTTCTCCGTCGAGAAACCAGAGACATCCGTTTCCACATTCCCTCCCACACCCTCTCCACGATCGGAATCTTTCCAAAATATCGATGTTCCTTCCAGGCATTCAGTTGCGCTGAAAGGAAAGAACCGCCAGATGGTGGTCGTCCATACGTTCGAGCCCGAACGGGACGATGAACTCGGAGTTGAGATTGGCGAAACGCTGACCCTCGTTCAAGAATTCCAAGACGGATGGTGTCTTGTCCAGCGCCAGGGACAAGATGCTCCCAAGGGCGTCGTTCCAAGGTTCTGCATACAAGACCAAAACCGGCCTACACTTCTTCAGGTCCCAGAATAAGTGCAACATACCGTCTTCCTCCGCTCCATTATTCTACAAGCCTGGTCTAATTTTCGTCCTAAAGACATTGCCCTTTAACTACTCTCACTCGTTTGGCTCAAGCCAGGTTATTTATTGCAGCTATCTATCATTATACGCTTTCGTTCCCAACAAATATCCATTACCCATCACTAGCTTCTCATGCTGGTCATATTACCACCCAGTATATATCCTTAGGTAGTTGATCCTACCGTTGCTACACTGTACTTTCTCCGAGATACCAATCCAAACAGTGAATCCCGAGACTGCGTGAAAGTGCATCTATTAAAATATGCTATTGAGAAGTGATATTGTGGTAATTAGATAGGCCAGAAGATTAGTTCTCAGGTAAAACGTGTTTCCGCCTGTATTTGCCTTGATCCCGTAGCCACTAGATTGATCCATAGGTCAAACGGTATACAAGAAGAGTGACGTGTTGGGAATTACCTGTCGATATTGGTGTAGCGACCCAATTTTTTCTCCTACAATGACCGTGTGTCAGTTGCGGGACATATAAGCCAGGAAAGTTCAAGAAATACCGTAGTAGTCGGGAATGGGATTCGTCGGACTCTGCAGTGTGGGATCCACGCGCTTTTTGGCAATATGTTGGAGAAATTCGCGCTCACGCACATCAATTAACGCGATTGAATTCCTGTTCGAGAATCTCCAGATAGCCGACCCAATTGTAGGCCCTATCAGAGCACCAGCACCTACATGCAGAACGTCCATAAATCCATCAAAGCAAAATATTCAGAGGCAACTCACCCACACATCCCACTGTACAAAAGCCGTAGAACATGAATGGGTCAACTCCCTATCACACACAGTCATCCCCCCGATCCATAGAGGTTGACTATCACTGGCGTACCATTATCAACTTCGTAGGGTCTGTCTCGAGGTTCCCAAAGTATGCCACACCACCGAGAAAGCCTAGTACCGAGGCAGGGATTGTAGTGACCTATATTCGCATCTTTGTGAACTCCCCGCCGACGACAGAAGCAATGGCCACGCACAGCTTGCCATTTTCTCCGGCTACCTCTAAGCTTAAGAAATTCTTGCCAGTTTAGCTGATTCGTGGGGGAAGTAGTAGAATTGAAACGAGTGGCTCTTGCGGATCCAGTTTTGAAGGCAAGTCGTAGACCGCTTGCTCGGTGTAGTAGGTTTCGTTCCAGCAACTTAGCGGACATGACTGGATGGAGAGAGTGGCAAACAACGGCGCATTGTTTTGACGCGCCGATTCCTAAGCGCCTCTGCAGAGTAGCCCCTGACCAGTGACTCCTTCAACGGCAACGGGATCACTCTGTGAAGGCCGAAGGCCACCGCTGGACAAGTCCTCTACGAGCCACGGAGATGTCTTGTACGACCTGCTCGACCTGTGCGGTGTGCAGCGCCTCTACCGCCGCTCGTTCACCGACTGCGGCGACGCCGTTCTCAACCCGAAATCTCATTCCGGCGGGCACCTTTCGCCTTATGCTTCATCTGGACCAACGTTTGGACGGGATATGCGACCACACCCACGAGCAGGATGGCTGGCACCTTATGTCCTCGCGAACGATGTCTTGCTTCGGTTCACGGTCTAGCTTTCTCCTTGAATTGGAATTCCTCATCCAGAAGCATTTCGTAGTCGTCACCTACCAACTAGAACCTGAGTTCGAAGTGACAGCAAGAGTATATCTCGTCCCATATGACTTGTCCAACGTGAAAGGCAGCCTCAGGAAACGACCTACGACGGTGCTCAACCCAGCCAGACGTTACCTCAAAACTCTCATACCAATGCTTTCTTTAAATCCAGTGCACTGGAATTTCGGGTGTACGGATGAGGCTATGAGACCTTTCCATGAACCCCCCGTATGGTGCTCTTAAACATGTCGGAGTCATTACTGAGACGTGTTCAAGTTTAGATTCAATGTACTCTCGCCCAAATATACAGCAACCTTCCATCACCCAATCCACAGCTTACAGGGCCATCGACGGGAACTATCCCCAAGTTATTAGACTTCAGCTTTGACATAGAAGAAACGCTGGGGCTTCGAAGCCGTTTATACCAGTATCAGCGGGAAACCGTCGCACGATTGATTCAACGAGAGGGTGGCAAAGCCTCCATCCCCGATCCCCTATATGTCCCCATAAAAAGCGTAACAGGTACCATATTCTTCTTCCAACCTGGGACATATGAAGTGCTTCAAGAGCGTCCGATGGTAGTGCCAACCACAGGAGGCATTCTGTGCGAGGAACTAGGTAGGTGGATATACATCTCATCTACAGTTCATTCATTGGATAAAGGAACCGGGAAAACGATTATGATTCTGGCGCTGATTCTCGCTACTCGTCACGAACTCAGTACACCTGAAGAATCCATAACCGATGTTCGCCCCATCCTGACATCCACGGCACTAAGGTACTTTCCATCGGCCCCGTACGACCAAATAAGGCAACGATGCGGCAGAGATCGACACGCACTTAACGACGATGATCCTGCAATACGAGTCCCTTCTCTTGTCGAGCTCCTTATCCATGTCAGCCGTACGAGTCCGCAACCAGCAACACGCTACAACGAGGCTTTGGAATCGGCCGGCTTAAATAAACTCATTCGCGCCACTGTGCCATTCTACCACCATTATCTAGGCGACCCGACTGCGTACGAACGTGCACGACGGGACCAGAGTCGCCCAGCGCCACGCACTATCTACTTAACGAGTGCGACGTTGGTTGTAGTCCCTTCCAATTTGATTGCTCAATGGTACAGAGAAATTCACAAACACTGTCAAGTTGAGTTACGTGTTCTGCAAATGCGCACAAATTCTACATTCCCACCGGTGAAGTCTCTCGCGTCTGACTACGACGTAAGCTTTTCTTATACACACATAATTCTTCTATCTAACTGTCGCGCCATTAAAAATAGATTGTGTTGATGACATATGAACGTGGGGACGTCCTACCATTGACGAACTTCGGAATACTGACCGTGGCCACTGTAGGTTTCACCGCCGAAGAAAGATACAAGAATGTCAACAAATTGCACACCTCGCGGACTTGCAAATGTGAAATCTTCCCCCATACACAGGCTCGCATACCAGATTGCCGCTGCGAAGACCTCCCGGTGTCCCCTCTGCTGCAGATACGCTGGAAGCGCCTGGTCATTGACGAAGGCCACGTTTCGTCAAGTCTGAACACCCTGCTTACACCCTTCGTCAAGCTTCTCAGCATACAGTCAAAATGGATCGTAACAGGAACGCCAACGACGAATCTATTGGGCCTCAGCTTTGGATCATCGTCTATCAAAGAACAGAATGACGACACAGACGACGAATGGAGGCCATCAAATTCTCAAGCAATGGTCAGGCCTGCCGAGGGCTCAATATGTTGGACCAAAACGGATCGGCTAGATTTGCAGAAGTTTGGTGCCATGTTGACGCACTTCATCGGCACCCAGCAGTTTCTATCAAACACCAACCTCTACAAAGCTTGTGTCATAGACGCACTTATGGATCCAGACGGTCCTCGCCCCACTGCAGTCCAAGTCATAAACCAACTGATGACATCGTTCATGGTGCGGCACAGGTGAGTATTTATGCCCCCTCAACCGAGATATACTATCAACGTCACGCGCATAAGGATATCAGACATCGAAACTGAAATTACTCTCCCACCGTTACGAACTGATAACATTCTGCTAGACCTAGAGCCAATTGCTGCTAAGTCATATAATGCCATGCAGGCTTCCATTGTTGTCAATGCCATCGATTCACAGCGTACGGATCAGGTATTCTCCGACGATATTCGTTAGTCACATCTGGACTGACAATCTATAATAGGATTATCTCTTCCACCCCAGGGTGAGTGACTTTGTACTTCCTTGCGTAAATTGTCCACATGGCTGCTGTAGAATGCCGCGTCGCTCCAACTCGCAGTAGCGAATTTGTCGCAGTAAGACGCGTGAAAGCTTAGGGTTTCATCATCTATTGCTGACACACGCTCAAGAATCATGTTCTGGGGTACTTCAGAAGATCGCTACAACGTTTTTGAGCTTTCTCAAAACGCCGAGCAGCAGGAACAACGAGCGATTGAACGAGGTAGCAGTCCACAAGATATACAACTGCTCCGCGAAGCTCTGTCCCATGTGTAATATTTCTCGCTGTCCTTCACTGGACCTAGACTGAAGCACACGAGTAGTAAGGCTGCCGTGGTGGACCAGACATGGATTGCCTCGCAGGCGCATCCCGAAATTCCCTTCCAAGTCTTGGATATGCCGGAAGATATATTTGACGCATGGACGGACATTCGACCTGCTTCCGAAGATCAACCAAGGGCGAAACTTATGCATCCATTGCATCTGACGAAGCTGAAACAAGCCCTCCTTTCGCGACCACTTGCACCTATAGATTGGCTCGTTGAGATGGGCCATCAGCTACATAACACCGAAATACGTGACTCTGAAAAGAGCAAGAAGCCACCAGGAAACGGCATTCCCAATCGATCACTGCAAACAGCAGCACCGCCTGTACTACTTAGACAATCACCTCTATCGAGAACAAAAATAGGCTGCTCGGCGTCGAGTAAACTCAACTACATCATCAATGAGGTTGATTCTCTTCTACTGTTGTCGTCGTTCCTGTTCAAAGATACATTTGTTGGATAGGTCTTGCAGTACAGCCCGACGGAGAAGTTTCTGATATTCTCCCAGTCTCCTCTAACACTGGCACACGTTAAGGATGCGCTGGATCTAGTTCACGTTCCATACGTTCAATTCACAACTCAAGTCAATGTTCGTACCCGAGAGGAGCAAGTCGTCACGTTTGAAACATCTGAAACGCACCGGGTGTTTTTGATGGAACTACGACATGGTGCTCGAGGACTGTGAGTCGTTACATTGAAAGCGTTTGCTGCCGGCATCTGAACATAGCTTTAGGAATTTGATATCAGCCTCTCGCGTCATATTCTGTGAGCCCGTGTGGCAGGCTGATATTGAGAGTCAGGCTATAAAGGTAGACCCCTCGAGATCTATCATTACTTCGTCTACTTACTATACTACATAGCGTGTTCATCGTATCGGTCAGACAAAGCCCGTCCACGGTATGTCCCTATCCCCCTACTCCCTATCCCCTGTCCCTAACCCCCGATTTCCCAGTAAAAACGCTTGTAATCCGCGACTCTGCTGAAGAGTATATGATTGACAGACGGGCGAAGCTTAAAGGCCAGACGAGCAAAATCCCAAAGATGCTTGAAGAACAGGGTATGCGATACTTCATCATGGTTTGCGTTTTCTTTTTGTACAGCTCCCAGGAGACTCATGGCGGAGGATATGTAGCACCCCAAGTTCATCAGTACGCCACCCAGCCTTCTAACGAGTATCACCTTCCCATTCTTGAAGTTCACGGACGAGTTATTTGATGTCCCCGTTGATTCTGTCACCGACAACGCCCCTTCTACCAGTGCGGAATCAGATGGTAGAACACCACTGGACACCCCAGTCGAGAAAAGGCGAAGGCTCAAATTTGTAGTTTGATAGATGTATCATTGAACTTATTATGTCGTATCTGCACGTCTATCTGTTGTATTTAAAACGGAATCAAGAGGTATGCTACAGTTGGATAACAAGTTAGAGTCCGACATATAAACTAATGGGCTACAAATATAAGGTGGGAGGATTTGGAAGTCGAATACAGAGTCTCATTTCTTGGGATCATAATCATGATCGTGATAAATTATCCTCAGAGAGCGGTCGGGCTCGATCTGAAGGCGGGGGCAGCGTGGTTATTTACAGGCGTAGTTGGCCTCGAATCTTCGTAAGAGAGCGCCGGGCTTTGAGGCTGAGATGGAGAGGCGAAGCTCGAAGTCGACGAACGGATGCTGATGCGTTTAGCGTGCACCTGCGGCGAAGCTTGTGGGGTCGGGCTTGAAGCTGGAGGTGGTGGTGGCGCGTAACGGGGGAGTGATTCGACAGGGCGTTGGAGGATGAATCCACGCAGACCGGCGGCTTTTTCGCCCTGTCTCCCGAATCCCAAGGTGGCCTTGTCGCTCAAGATTGGGGATGCGTATTCCGGGTATGGTACATATCGTGCCTTTTCGTCCTCGGGGTGTCCGTTATGCAAGGCAGGCGCGAATTGGGGAGGAAGGGCGTTGACGAAGACTGGGCTCGTTGATCCTGTGGCTATGGGCAAAACACCTTTGCCCTCGTTCCTCCACGCAACGATAGAACGCTTGCCCTTTGCGGATTCACGGAAGATCAGCCCGAGAAGGATGTTCAGGCATCCCACGGAAAAGAGAAGCATAGCAGCTCCGAGGGTGAAGTCGTCAACGTGGTGGGAAAGGATTTGGGCACCAATCAGACATTGGAAGATACCAAGGGCACCCAATCCGAAGTTGCTGCCAAGCACAGGGAAGAAGCGGTCGAAGAATTTCATAGGCCAGCTGAGTTCGGAGACTGGTGGATTGCAATTTGTCAGGATCCGTTGGAAGAGCCGATGCATATGGAGGGAACTCACGGAGGAGGACGATAACCTGGAAGATGATGAGCAGAGATGAGACGACTGCCCAGAAGACACCAGCAGCTTGGTTGGGAACTGTGCTACCTCTATTTCGGTTTGGTACATATTTAGTGGATGTCAATTGTGTTTGGGAACACGAACTCACTCTATGTAATCACAATCGAGCATATTGACTGCATTGGGGTCTGTCGAGTTCGTGCTGAAATCCCCATTCTGTTTGGCCGCCTCAAAAGCATTGACTGCCTTGATATTGGTAACCATAACGAAGACGGTGCTTGAGAACACGAGTAGCAGGGAGATAACGCTGATGGCTCGGATGGCATTCAAGCCGAAGAAGAGGTCTGCACTCCACATGAGCATGCAAGCTAACATACGCGAGAATGTGAAGCACACTTACAAGAGCGTGGAGGAAGCATTGTCACAGGAGGAAGTAGCGTCGTTTGAGAGTGCGTGATAAGATGGAATCCGTCTGGATGATTATGTGTTGGAAATGAGCGATAGAAGTGCCGGCACCAGATGCTTAGTCGTAAACGAGGAAGGAAAGGAGGGAACCGGGCCCACAGAGCAGAGGCTCTGAATTAGTTGGTCTAGGGAACGGAGGAAAGGTAAGTAAGGACAAAGCACAGGAAGTGGGTGGCCTTTAAATAAAAGCAAGGCTTTTGTGCTTGTATTTTACGGCATGTCTGACTCCGATTATTTGTGCACCAGCACGCAGTAAATTTGGCTTCGGTAGCTACCATTGTTGTCGATTATGCGGCGATTCCGAGTTTCGAGGCAGACGGACAATGAGCAAAGAACAATGGCCGACGCGAACCACGTTGTCCTTTTCGGGATAACAGGCTCACGTGACTCTTGAAAGACAATAACCATTTTATTTTCCTCATCCTCAAGCTTCCTTGCAGGGATAGCAGCGGCCGTTGCAAAGTACAGCCATGGGCGGTGCGCCTCGAAACACCTTGTGATAACACCGGGCGGCCTGTTCTGTTAATTCTGACTCTGAAAATCGCATTGGATCACTTGTGTAGTACTAGTAGTGAAGCATTTAATAAATGGGGAGAACTCGCTAGAGACAACAGACAAAGTCCGATCGCCGAATTAGAGATGGCAGCTACGAAAATAAGGAGGTTGCTGTGAATGTGAATGGAGGCAAACTAACCAATGAGCTAAATACATAAAAGACTCGGAGGAGAGAACTGGACTGTCAAAATGTTGTAGATATGGCAATGCTGAGTTCATAATAGTCGTGAACAGACGACAGACGATAGTGCGATGGAGGGGCAAATGTGCTAGCAGCATCCGTGAGGTTAGCCCATTTTTTATTTGCTTGACACCGGAACCAGACGACGAGAAGATAGAAGATTACTACTCCTCATATGCAGGTGGAGGGTTCGAGGCTTCTTGTTGGGGCTGGGCTTTGGGAGGCGGGGCGGAGGACGAAGACGAAGACGCAGCCTGATTGCTCGAGCTGGGACCCGCTGCAGAGCTACTTCCACCAGCAACCGCAAGTCTTCCGCCATCGGTCGCAACCCTAACTTCCCTCGACGGCGGATCCAAAATCACCATCCCCTTGGTATTCGTTCTGGTCACACCTTGCGCAAGGGGAGTGTCAATGGACGTCGATGCATACGGGTCGAATTCGGCAACGTTAGCGTGACTGGATGGCCCGGCCCTATTATTAGACATTAAAGAGTCGTTCGACAAGCCACGACGGTGTTCATTGTCCGGTGAATAGATGGAAGATGCTGCGCTCGCGGGTGTAGCATTTACAAGCTGCAATCTTCGTGGAGGGTCATTCACGCTGACAGGCGAGCCACTTCTGCGCGGCTCATCCGCGGCCATAGCAGCAACAGCCGCGACACCGCCAGCGGCGGCAGCAGGTCCCATGAAAGAGCCAGTACCAGTGATATTCACGTTGTTACCCCAATTGGCGAAGGTGGTGGGCGGCGACGTTATGCTGCTGCTGTGACTATGTGAATGGATTGACGGCGGACGGGTGCCAAATTCGTTTGTCATTCGGCCTTGTTGCTGGCCTGCGGTGAAGAGAGGTTGCATAGAGCCCGCGCTTGATGGACGAGAGGACAGTGCCGTCATATTGGTCGCAGTATTCTGCGCAGAGTGTCCAGCAGATGTCGTGAAAGACGGCGACAGGCTCAGCGGGGCGGGGATCCCTGTGGATGACGGCCGACGGTTATGCACAGACCCTCCAATGACAGGCCCAAACGGAGGGGAATTAGGGGGAGAATGCAGTTGCGGCGATGTAACATGCCCGACAAGACCATATTGATATGGTTTTGGCTCATTGTCGACATCCAGGGAGAAACGATTACCAGAGGCTCGAGTAGTCTCTTGCATAGTTTCCTCTTCCTTGTCGAAGATATCGTCCCATCGGCTTCTTCTCTTCCTAAATGCGGAGTGAGTACGATGAAAGTAATTTATATATGAAACAAATTACGCACATGATAAACCATACCACGGCCACAATTCCAATCAAGCCAAAGAAACCTCCTACTGTGCCCCCAATGATGGGTCCAAGATTAGCCGAGTTGTCGTCATTGTTATTATCTTGCTGTTGGGATTGACCCGGCATAGTAGTGGACACGACAATGGAAGTAGGCGGTAAAGTAGACACCACTGTCAACAAAGTCGTTGTAACCACACCATTTGGTAGAGTACTTTCGGATTGGGAAGTAAATGTCTCAGGTGGTGGCGTCGAGATGGATATTGAAGTCGGTGGTGTCGGTGGTGCTGTAGTCGGCGGCTGAGGTGTTGGAGGGTCTGAAACAGGTTGCGAAGTGCACGAAGTCCCGAAAAGGGTAGAGAATGATGTCGATGTAAAAGGAACATCGACGGTGAACGGAACCTGAGTCGTAACCTCGTCACCTGCGAGACGAGTTCAGCGCGTCCTCCGACGATTCAGAAAGATCTGACTCACCGGGGATGACAGCGGTAGAAGTGACTGTTCTTGTCACCAAGCACGTCGGACCAGGAGCAGAAGAGTCAGAAGCCGTGCCGGTGAGCGCACAAGTTGTAAAGATAGTCGTCGAGGTCGAGTCGGGCAGCGTCGTTACCGACGGTGAGTTCGATACCGACTGGGAGGTCAAAGTGACCAGGTGGGTCTCTGTAGCGCTCGGGGTCGTAACGCACGACATCCTGGATCTCTAGAGCCGTGTTCTTGGACTTGTGCTGCGGTTGTTGAGAAAAGGGAGAAAACACGGAGAAAAGGGCGGCTGTGCGCGCGTGTGGACGAAGATGAGAGGAAAGAAAGAAAGAGAAGGTGGAGAAGGACTCAGGTGATGAAGGGAGTCGAAGTGAATGGGAGTTGAAAGGACCGAGAGGAGAACCTGTGCAGTGCAGGCTTGGGCAGGCCGCACCAGTCTTGTTCTGGCCTATGTTTTGTCACGTGACCATCCAGGATCGTCGCTTTGAAACATGCGCAGAATCTCATTTAGGTGTATTCATTAATGTACATTTGCAGTCCCACCAGCTCTATGTAGACAAAAGGAAAGGCAGTTCCATAAGGTAAATTTGTCGAGGGAATGCGATGATAATGATAAGTACCGGAAAGGAAGCCAAGCGAAGGCGTCAGTAGCGAGTAAACCAAGGTAAGTTAATGTATCAAGAACGGTGTCCAAGGAGAGAAGATAGCCATCGGTTTTGAATGCAGGGTTACATCGAAGAGTCGAGGCTGGCTTTTCGAGAAACTGGATGGGGGGGCAGTCGAATGTCGACAACGCTTCCAGAGGATTGCTTCCTATCCCTGAGACCCTTTGCGGAAGCTGAAGACTGCTTGCGAGGTCGCTGAGCCCCAGTGGTCGTCGCCTCGTTGAGTTCTGGTGCTGCTGGAAGAGGATCATCGACCGTGCCGGCTGGTATGTCTTCTCCATCAGCAGCGACCTTCCCACCCTCACTATCGCCCTCACTACCTCCAACTGCGTCCCCCCGTTTGTTAGCGACTTTCCTCCATAGGGACTTGCTAGCCCCCTTCACCATCCTTCCAAGAGTGATCAACGGATCCTCCAATAATTCGTCTTCTTCGTCACCCATGACGTTCCTCCGCCGCGACGAACGATGGCGACCACGGTATCTCTCTTCCACTTTCGCATCTTCCTCAGACCATGCTGGGGCTGAGGGCTGCTGCTGCTGCTGATCGGTGCTGTTGTTCGCCATGTCTCGATAGGAATAATCGTTGCCCTCCGCAGCGGCTCTCCGCCGCCGCATGATGTCAGATCGTGCTGACACACCGAGAGGATGGTGGTATTTCTTCTTGCGCTTCGAAAGATCCGGCAGCGGTGCGAACTTCACACTAAGCGTGGCTGTTGGAGGTGTGCCGGCCGACGACGAGGATGAGGATGAGGTCGAGGCATTGGGGAAAGTGAGGATGCTCGTCGACGGTGACGAGGCTAGCGGCGAGTCTGTCGACGAAGTCGACGAGGGGCGGGGAATGCGAACGACTAGCGAACGGCTGGGGCTCTCTGGTGTTTCGATAGACATTTCGTAGACTGAAACCAACCTATTGTTGGGGACTACGAGAAGGACTGGAGGTATCGCCTTTCAACTCCGTCAGCCAACACTTCCACCCAAACCTCGAATGCAAAGACTCACAGAATGCGTCCTTCGCGAAGGAAATGCAGATGAGGGGAGTTATCAAGCAGCGTCGGCCTGATAAAAAACTTGTGTGCTAGATTATGATATACACCAGGCACCAATACAGGAATTGAGGGCGGTGCCGGAGTCTTGGCAGAGCCTTCAGCTCAGCGGTTGCCGAATCCTGGAGTTAGTGGACGACCAAGACAACTTTTTGTCACGCAGCACTGCTGTTCACGTCCCCGACTTTGTTGTTGAAAAGAAAAGAGTTGGTGAGTATTAGACCCGGATCAAGTATAATATATCGTCGCTCTCTATAAAAATTTCCGAACATGGAGATAATCTAGGACGGCCGTGGGCCCGAAATCTTTGACAGTCGATGTGACAGGCTGCCTGTGCTGCATACCACACGTCGCAGTCTGGCCTTTGGCAACGCATGATAATTATAAGCTACAACCAAAGCCAAGACTCAAAGGTAGCTCCAACGATATACCGACAAACGTGAATGGTATCGTCTAGAGTCTAGGCGAGCATGGTCGCGTGCACGCGTCAAAGAACACCGACCTCGGCAGCGAAAGCCTCCGTTCCCATATCCGTGGCGCGGATTGATGCTTGATATCATCCCTGCGTAGCCTAGCAATCGGCAGCCAAACTGACCGGCGGTTGATGCATCCAAGTTGATCGTTTGATGGTACGCACGACGTCAGGCCGAAGATGTGAGAGAAATCCACTATTCGACCTTGAGTTGTATCACAGTAAAGTAAGAGGCTATAACCTAAACAAAGAAACACTTGAATGCATGGCGGGCGGGGGAAGGGGGGGTGGATCACTGCGAGAACAATGGGCAGGATTAAGCATTAAGGGAATGGGTTGGAAGGATAAAAAAATGTCGGCAGCGGAGCTACGTGCAAGTAAACCACGGAGGGAAGTAAAGTCCCTAAAATATCGACAGATAGAAAGAGAAATAAAATACTTAAATGTATTGGTGGGGCGGGGAAATGGGTAAAGTGGGGTGTATGAGTACTCTATAATCGTGACGGCAAAGGGACTATAACTAAGTGTGCGTGGAGGGTATCGGAGGCTTGCTGGTGAGAGAAGGTGCATGTGAAGTGCGAAGGAAAGAGGAGCAGAAGGTGTAATGTTCAGAAGATCGTAAATTGTCATATTGCTTCAAATTGCAAGGTAGAAAAGTAGCATGGGCACATAATGAGGCCGGAACGAGATCGTCACAATGTCGTGGGCGTACCAAAAACGCTGTGGTCGGGTCTCCATGGACCTGACGCACGAGCACATGGGTTCATAAAACAATGGCTTACGCGTCAGAGCCTAGTGGACTTGGTGGCAACGGGGACGGTGCCCGAGAGGGAGGTCTCGAGTTGTATGGAGACCCATACGGTGCCTCCATATATCTTGGCGTTTCCAGCATCCCATTCGACATCTCCATCTCTGGATGCCCATTTCCAGTCATCTGTCCTCCCATACCCAATCCTAACCCTAAAGCACTAGCCATGGCACGCGGGCTGCCAAACGGAGAACTTTTCTTGCGCGAAATACCCGGAAGCTCGCCCAAGATGGGATCCTTAATGTCTAAAGGAGACCCCGGGAATGGAGATGGTACTTTGCCGCCTCTGAGGCTTGCGGATGAAACCACACGTGTCAAGCCCTTCGTGATGCTGCTGGCGCTAACAGTGATGGACTTTGAGTCGTCGCCGGGCTGGTTGTACATCCAAGTCGCGATGAGCACGGTGGACGAGCCGATCACGAAGCCAGGAGAGATGCTGAAGTCGAATAACGCGACGGAAGCGAGGAAGGAGAGGACGATGGATAGGGACGTGGCGAAGCCTTTGAGGATATTGTCCGAGTACTTGATAACAATAGCCGTGACAAGGCCGCCGAAAACCTGAACAGAGACGGTAGCCCATGCCCAGGGTCCAAAGTGCTTGAACAGTTCCTGAAGGAACGACGTTGGTATCTCGTGCGGTGAACCAGGAACGTGCGAGTGGGAATAGTTCGAATAGAAGATGGGGAGGAGGGCAGGGATGAGGGAGAATAATGACAACTGTACGTTGCGTACCCAAAGGTCGGCCTTTGACCCTTTCAAAACCATTTCGAAGTAGACACCAGCAAGGCCAGATGTGAAGCACGCGGCAGTGACAGCGGCGAAACCTTTCAAAGGGTTCATGATATGTATGTGTAATGGGGCCGAGTCGTGCGCGCTCCCGACGTGGTTCGGTTTTGAAGGTCCTGTTGCCGTTTGAAGCTGAACGATCCCTACACCCATGGCCAGGAAGAAAAGCGATAACCATTTCGTCGGGCCAAGTCGCTTCCGGAGGAGTGCGACCGAGAACGCGGCTGTAGTGAGGATTTTCATTTGGTAGGTGACCTGGAAGGTGGCGACCGGGAGATTGCTAATGGCGACGAACTGCAAGGAGTTCTGAATGACGTACAAAATTGCTGGAATGGAAAGTTTCCAGCAATCTGGACTGAAGACCTCGCTACAAACATGGAAGAAAGGGTAAAGAATTTGGGGAATCAACTGCGAGGACCGTTGTCGTGAAGGGTTAGGTGTCCCGAACGAGGCTGGCGTTGGGGGATAAGAATACGAGGGATTAGAGTATACGCGCCAGAGGGCGATTACGAAGGATATTGATCCTTTCAGTACTTCGTTCAGGAGAACCGCCGCGGCCGGAGAGTAGGAGCGCGACGGGGGTGTCGAGACTCGGGAGTAGTGCATTACAATTGACAATGCAGCGTTTTGAACCGCCAGCGTCACCAAACTGAAGGCAATAAAACACATCCGGTCAGTTGGTATTTCCTTTCAACATTATTTGAATTAAACTCACGAGACATATTTTAGAGGCATGCCAAAAATTGTGGGGCCACTAGGCGACTCTTGCAAGATTGGGCTTGAAGGAGACATGCCTTTGAGCGAAGAGGAGTAGGTAGGAGGGGAAGGAGGTAAAAGAGGTGTCGGTCTTGGCGAAGGCGTATGGGTCTGGCTCACAGTCGGCACACTGCCCGACGACGAGCCTTGGCGGACCGTTGGGTACGGGCGGTGATACATGGTGGACGTTGTCGGCTAGGATAAAGACCGTCGAAGATGAGCAAAAACCGCGCAATGTGATAAATTGGCGTGTACCTGAGTAAGGAAAAGCTTCGGTAACGACGAGGGAGGCGGCGGCGTCGCAGGCGAGCTCCCGGTGGACGTCGAGGATGATGAGGGGGAAGAGAGAAGGGCGAGGGCAGCGACGAGGGCTGAGGAGGTTTGGTTCTGCCAGAACCGTGTTTTGATTAGACTCTAAATGGCTTACGCGATTGGGCCGCATTCCGTTAGCGCCCAATATATTCCCACGTGGAATGCCTGATATTCTGATGCATGTCTTTGCAACGCAGCCCTGCAGCTGAAACTGAGACGTTCATGCACATGGATGTTGGAAGGAAAGAGTGACAAGGAGTTACACCGCATATCCGCTACTTATATATAATACAGTGTTTCTCTCAGTGCATCTACTGGGCTACTTCAGCCTGAATGGCTTCATATGGCAGAAATGATCTGCTGAAGAAACAAGCGTCAGAAGGGGATTCGATTCCAGCGATAGACATAAAAGAAGAATGATAGTAGTCTCAGGCTCGCCTTTATCTCCACATCCGCACCCTCCCGAATATGCAACCACTAAATAGTGGAGCATGCTTGTCAACGAAGCGACAAGATCTCCTTGTAGGAGACGGGGTGCGTGCTTTTACCAGGTTTATCATCGTTGACACCAGCACAGAAAATGTAGGGAAAATCAATAGATTGGGACTCACAACTACTAAAGATGCAACGTATACATAAAGATGTAGCACACTCCAGGTGATCCAGCGTCCTAGTCCCTCAACCAGCGGGAGAAACGATCAGCTTAGATTGTTTTTGAGTGTCCCAAAAGTCCATCTACGACGCTTGTCTGGACCATCCATCCTTCGAGAAAACGACGAAGCGTAACGGAGGGATAGTAATTTGAACGTCGAGGTTTGTGAGAAAAAATTTAAGCTGCACTTATATATAGCGCGTCACGGCAATGTCCGAAGCGGCGCCCAAATTGACAAGCGGGGAATTCAGCGATGTGCCGTGTTGGTGCCTTCATCCGTTTTTCGTCGCGTCTGTTGGGCTCATGTCCATAGCGTCGACTTCAACCTCAAAAGTCCTGCGGCCAGGCCCCGCGCCGTCTGCATTCACCACTCTTCTTCACAAGTCTAAATTCGCATCGTACGACCCGTACATCAAGCAGGTCTATTCTGCACCACCTGCGTCGGCGCATCGCGGGGACTATGGTCTGAAACGGCCCATCCCGCTGCGAAGGAAGAATGCATTTATTACGGTAAAGTCAGTCGACTCACGTGCTCAGCAAACGGAGTGGAACCACGGAGAGAGCCAGGCGCGTTTTATCAGGCGTTGGGAGGAACTTGGAGTACTTCCGAAGGCACGAGCCGGAGGGGACAAGGGATGGGAGAGGACGTTGGGCCCAGAGGCGACGGAATGGCTTGTTGACTCCGAACATTGCGACTGGCAGGAAGTCAAGCAGCAGCCTGGCAATTCTTCGCGAAATCTTCTCGGCTCTACCATGCCCACTTCACTGCTCGATGGTAGAGGCTACACCAAGAAGCTTGAAGCCAATAAGAAGGAATCCGATGCAAGAGAAGGTGGTCATCTCGTTCCGAACCTCGACAGCATGAATCCGGCCGAATTCAAGCGATTCTTAAACAAGTGCCGGGAGTTACGACCGAAGTTCATCGAATATCTTGCTTCAGTCACCGAATTGAAGGGTAAAAGCCTATATGATATCTCCCAGAACACTGCGGCAGATCATCATAGACAGTTCTTGCAGCGACACACGCGCGAGCTTTTCGGCTACTCAAGTTCCGACAAGTCCCAGCAACCCTCCTCACAGCTCCCCCGACCTCTCCCCAACTCGTGTCGAATCGAACAGAAACCCCATCCGACGGGCGCCCTGCTCTACTCACACCCATCCAGGATGACTAACTACTTCACGTCGCCTTCTCAACCTGGTCTTGTGGTTCAAGAGCTTTATGTTGACAAGCGCAAGGCCCAGGGCAACGACTCTCTCTTAACGCCTGTCACAAGTGCTGGCGCTATGTATGGCCGCGGTTCTGTGAATACGAAAGAAAACGCGTACTTCGCCAGCTTTGCTGGAATGACTGCCATCCTGAAGCGCAAGAACGCTGCTGGCAAGAAGCCCCTCCTCAACATCAACAGTGAAGAGGGCATAAACATCATCAAGCCCACTGCGCCGAAGCTCAGCGAAGATGTCCCACTTCCCATCGAGTACGAACAAGAAGACATGGAAGAAGAGGATGAAGCCGACGATCTCGAGATGCAATATGCACCTGAAGTCGATCCAGAAGATTCGAAGCACGAAGCACGCATGCGCATCATCGACCACCCCACCCTCAACATTGCACCCAAGGTTGTTGGCTACTCCCCCGAGGGTCTGAAGGGTGCCAACCTTTCAGTTGAGGTGATTGTGGACGGCGAGGTTTCAGATATGGATTCCCAGGGAACGGACTTCACCAGGGAGAACCCCTTCCAGCCTGGCTCGAGGGAATACATTACTGGTGGTCTATATGATGGTCTGGATGCCGAGCCGCCAAGAAACACGTCGATGGGCACGGTTCCTCTTAGCATCGCATACAGCAAAAGTCGATCAGACGGTGCCATGTCAGAGTTGCTCAGACAGTCGAACAGCATGACGGCAAAGTGGGGCGCGAAAGCTGCCTCCGGAGCAGAACCCAACCTAATCGACACTTTGAGGGGTATCACCAATACGAGCGCTGATGACGGGTACAGGATTCCTACCGAGGACAGCGACGAATGGGAGGGTTAGATATATTGCAGACTTGATTTATTCCGTAGACGACATATAATAATCTCATGCACTTCTCACACTGCATCGTGGCGTTCAGAAGCGCGTTCTTCGCGGTCATGAATCCAAGACAGGTTCACATGTTCCCATTCGATCTTACCATCCCCCTTGCCCTTTCCCACTAACGACCTTGTAGTTCGACGATCTCCCTCCTAGCCTCCATCACGACACTTACGTAGGATTCTCAGCGTCGGATCACGCTCATTCATGTCACCCCGGCGAGCTGCGAAAGCCGCCAGCGCAAACATCGCGAAGCAGCTGGACTCATCCGATTCAGACGATGAAGAGCATTATGGTGCACGCGTACCCACCGAGAAGAATCGACGGCTTTCATCTGCCAGTAGCCGTTGCCGGGCCAAGGCACATATAGCGACGGCGGCGGGGAGCTCGCCACGAACCCCTCGACCACTTTCTACGAAAGGCGTAACCCCTCGACCTAGAAAGCGACCGTTGGCACCTTCGGGCTCGGATGTTGAAGATCTGACGCGTGAACCGTTAGCACAACCTTTCCCGGTATTTGAGGAGAGCCCGGCACGTAAAAAGCAGAAATTGCCACTGACAGACACGGAGGATCACCACTCGAGACCTCTTTCTGTTCGGAACGCGGAAGATGTGGACGAGGAGTTGCCTGACCCTACCTCTGCGTTTAGCCGCATGAATTATTCAGTTAGAGCGACATGTTCGACTGAGGGTACAACACCAGAAACACTACTGGAAGGCTCCCTCGACACTGGTACGTTAATGTGACCTCGTGGAGTGAGTAATAGCTCTTACAGATACCCTCTAGAGGATGCCTACGAAGAGCAATTTTGGGAGCCTCCGGAAGCAGACCCTTGTATAAAGATTCCCGGGGAGCCTATCCTCGCGCAGACAAAAAAGGGAGACGTGTATTGGCCTGCTATGGTACTCGACTACATACCGCCGCGCGAACGTAATGAGAAGGAGGGCAAATACCGCGTCCTTTTCCTTGATAACGCAGAGCGTTGTATTCACCGAGCACGTTTCTACATTGCGGAAGACGATGAATTCGGCACTTGCAAGGTATGTCAAACCTGCTATATTATTCATAGATGTTAACTTGTCAAACTAGCTTGGGCAGTTCACTAGTCAATTTAATGAAGTTGAGGCGGACGAAGACTTCGTAGCCAGTCCTATTCAACAAACAGGCCATCGACCGTCAAGTCCCGTACCCACCGACCCTCCGCCTTCGAGTTCAGAGTTTTATGAACTTTCGGTCCATGAGCAACTTTCGTATACAAAGCCGATCCTCCAGGCCATTCTTATGGGGACATATACTCCTGCTGCTGAACGCCACAACGGCTTCATTGCTGGGGGGAACGCCCGTGACATAGTTGTGCAGAACGCTGCGATGCGGGGGGACATGGATCCGAGGGACGTCTCCGAACTCCAGAATCGACTGATGGAGTGGTGCTTAAGGGATGAGAGATATGCGAGAAGGATGGAAGGCGATGCAGTCGTTCTAACCGAACCGCCAATCAAACCTCGATCGCACCAAGACGCGCCAGCACTTGCCCAAGAGGGGCTTCCTCCAAATGTACGTGCATATCTTAAGCCAATGAACAGCTTGGCCAATTCATACAGCCAAAGATGACCATTGCGGTTGATCGGGAGGTATCGCCCGCCATGACGCTAGCATCTACGCCCCCAACAGAACCTCCTTCTTCGCAGCTTAGCGTTGTTTCGACGATTGAAACGGTGCATATTGAAGTGTGTCCGCGCTCCTCCTTCGCGTTTGCACCACTAACAACCCCTACAGGATCCTAGAAAGTCGCTTCTAGATGTAGTAGCTCACACAGACCCTCCTCGCCAACGTGGTTGCCCTCAATATGAAGCCTTATCTGCGCGTGAAAAGATTGAAGTATGCCTTGATTCCATATTGAAACCAACTTGTTGCATTATTGCATGTTCTACTGTAACTCTAATTACTCTATTTTTAGTATTGCCTCAACGTTCTCCTGCCCGAATCTATCATCCAGATATTTCTCTGGAAATCCGGAGATCGCAAGTGCATTTCCCTCCGATCTCCCGAAGAGGAGGCAGCACTCCATACCGTAGGCGAAGAAATGCGCGCAAAGCGGGATTGGGTGTTTGACGTGATGCGATTGCGGGACATGCACGAACATCGGCGTGGGGTCAAACGGAAGAGGCCCGTTCCCGAAAAAGACGCGGTTGTAGAAGGGACTGGCACTAGGACCAGGCTGAGGACGAGGAAGAGCATACCATAACCCGTATCATGTTGCTTAACGGCATAATTACCCCACGCAGCTACCATGGAATCCCAATACCAATGCACAGATACAATCCATCCTTCTCGGCAGATGACTGATACACTTGATCATTCATCTTGGAAGGAGGCAATTGCAGAATGGAAACCATCGTTCAGTCTGCTTGATGCGAGGGAAGCCTGTCGAGGGACCAGGGATGATAAATTCATTTCCGACGTATTTCTCGAACGTGATGAGACGCCATTAGTCATCAGACTCAAGTTGTAGAGACTTTGAGACTCTTCCAAGCCGTTGGGTGAAGGTGAGGGTGCTCTGGATATGGATGAGCGCGGACTGGAGGGCGTTTCGACGCCAGTGCTTATACGGGTAAGGTTGTCGGGGACGGATCGCGACCGACTAGGGAATGGCCGAGAAGGGGAAGCTATTGGGGTACGAGAGCGACTACTCCCCAATGCGGAGGGAACCACACGCTGGAAAGGATACAGCCATTTGGAAGACCCTGTTATTCGAGATGGTAGCGGGTCGTTTAATACAATTGTCGACTTGCCCTCCTCCATTGAATACGATTGTGAATCCCTTTTGGAAAAGCCGCGCAGGAAACGTAGACAAGCCGTGCGCGCCTGCCTTCGAAGACGATAAGAGAGAAGAACCAAGACGCAGACTAACGTCGTATAAATCAGGAAGAGTAGCGGCGAGAAACCAAGTGAGGTCCGATGTAACGATTCCGGTAGGTGCTGAGACAATCGATCCTCCAGTGCCTCGAAACGCCAAAAAGGGGGTCGAATCGGGGTGATAGGCGAGTCTGCAATATTGGGAATATCATCGATAGGATCGACCAACGGTTTGGCGGTAGTGGCAAGCGGTGGAACCTCTTTGCTTGCTTCGAGAACCATTTTTCCCAGCGTCCAACTAATAGCTATGTCACCTATAGATTCAGCGGACTGGAATCCTGGTCGTCCGAGACCTTTCTTTTCTGCTTCTGCTGCTACTTCCTCGCCGTGCGTTGTACCATTCCCGCCGGGATCGACAATACGAGGCATGCCTATACCTTCATGCAGGACATTAGCTACCCAAGCCGCTTTGAAACACTGCATCTCCAGCCGCGACAGTTCTACCTCTGGTCCCCATTGACCCACACCGACGATTTGCCCATCCTTTTGAGCAACCTCACCGTCGCCGCCTAATCGATCTTGCGCCCGGGAATGTTCATGTTCCTTTACGATACCTGCCCAGTCCCTTGAGCAGAATTTTGACGCAGCTCGTTCGTACTGCACGAAGTCGTAGGGACCCCCAAGACCAAAGACGTGTTCTGAGGAGTACCAGTACTCGGAGACGCCAATGAATTTGGATACGGAGAAGTCGATTGGGGGAACGTGGATGCCGTTCATAAGGCAAGGTGTGTCTGGACAAGGCGCTTGTTTGTTAAGGAGCGAAGACGTGCTCTTCATGCATTGCTCGAAGGAACCAGTACCGAGCATTTTGTGCTGCTTCCGAGTGTGAGAAGTTGACATTCCCTGGTGTATTGGCTCCTCTATTAGCTGCAAATCCTTTGGTAAACAAGGGTCTGGAATAGTATCGCCCCTCGCTGGATCGTTCTTCGCCTCGTAGTCGTTGATCGCTTTCCCGACATAGCGCTCCCTGGCCTGGTTTGTACCGTAACCCAACCAAGTCGTGACGAAGACTTTATGATGGATTTCTTGGCCGCTCAGTAAACGCAGGCGAACGTCAATGAGGTTCTTCGTATCTCCCTGGTGTTCCTTGCTGGGCTCAAACGCTATTTGCGTCGATGCACCTCCCATATCCAAGAAGCCGTATGTCGTCTTATCCGCGCTTGAACCCGTAAACCCGTCCATAAGGTAGTTAACCGCTATCCAGCCAAAAAGTCCCTCTTCTTCACCAGTGATAATGCGGACGCTCGTTCCACATGGTCCAGCCTCAGATTGTTCTTCAATGCGAAAGTCCGAATGATGTCGTAAGAAATGACATGTATGAAGCAGGAGTGTTGCTTGTTTCTCGGGGGAAAGCAAGCGCATCCCAGCGGTTGCCAGCAGAAACAAAGGAGTTTCGTGGTGCAATGACGGTGGAATGGTCTCGCGTGCATGGTTCAAGAGAGGTGCTAAGTGCAGCGCAACGGTCTCTGGATCGTCTGCATGGGACGATATTCCTGTGAAGGTAGTTTGTTGTTGACACGCACGAGTCAATTCAAAGATAATTAGGACATACCTGGCTGTATCCTGCTCACCCACCCTTCACCATCCTTCGTCCCTTTATCGACCTTGGGCAAAGAGTTCGGTATCCTGGTCCCTTTTTCAGACTGTACCAAGCGAGGGTCCGTCCAACTATAGATTTGTAGTCGGGAGCCAGACGAACCAGCGTCGACAACTATGCCAAAGCGGCGACCAGCGAGCCATGGGTCTACCACATTTCCTGGAGGCATAATTTAGGGATTTGGACAACTTCCAGGCCGTTGAGCTTGGTTGAAGTGGCGGTCTTGGCGTAAAATCACACGTGTAACAAATGATCGGGATCGGGCGCTTAAATAGTGTACATAGGACTTGAAATTTTGAAACTGTAAATGGAAACTACAACAGTGATTTGCTCATATACGGTCCATCGAGTTCATACCCAAGCTTGCGATAATAGTCCCTGGTACCGACGCCTACAGCAGGCGTGAGACTTCGTTTTAGTCCCGATGAGCAGACACTTACCTGATATCACTGCTAATTTTATGTTGCCGTGTTCTTCTCTAGCTATTCGCTCTGCTTCTTCCATTAACAACGTACCAAAGCCTTGATGTTGGAACTTCGTTGGGTCCCTTCCATGAACTGGTATGGCCGTTCCATACACGTGCAGCTCTCTGACGATGCTGCATCCTCCGAGCGCATCATCACGCCGAACGAGCTCCGGACGGAACGTACCTTCCTCTGAACATTTTCTGAGCCGCAGAAGACCCACGAGAATGTCCTTCTCGGGGTCTTCGTACGAAAGGAAGGTCTCCCACCCGCCATTGGCGGTATAATCTCGTCGAAGGAGCTCAACTGACTCTGGCCGAACCTTATGATGTATCTCGTGGATCTACAACAAGATCAATCGGGAACACAGATAATAGCAGGAGAGCGCACATACTCCCACTTCACGGAACCGTACATCACGGCATTCTGCCCCGAAGTCTTTCATGCGGTTGAGAGCGAGTTCGCGAAGATTGCCAGAGTTGTCACAACCACTGGACACAAGAGGCAATGGGATATCTCTGTAAGATGCCGTGAGATCCCAGCGATGTCAATGAAGATGCCGCGCGTACGTACCTCTGCACGCGATATACACGGGTCCAAGGAGGGACGAGAGCCAGTATCCTGGCTACGACATCGACAAGAACGTTAGGCGTGTAATTCTTATATTTCCCGGTCTTCCAAAGCTCGTACAACCCCGTTCCTCGAATAACCAGTGTCGGATAGATTTTTAAGCCGTCGCTTCTGAATGCCGGGTTCTCGAAGTACTCCTTAAATTGCTCGAGGTCGCGTTCCAGCCCGACGTTGGGGAGATCGGGCATCATGTGTGCAACTACCTTGAAACCGGCGTCCTTGGCAAGATGGAACGACTCAGACACGGCACGGACGGTGTGTCCACGATTGGTATCTCGAGCTACGTCTTCATAGACGGACTGCACGCCGATCTCCAAACGAGTACAACCATAGCGAAGCATCTGACTGGAGGGAAAAGGTCAGTGTGAAAAGAGTGCGACAAGGACATAAATAACTAACCTTAAATGAGGTCGTAGACAGTAATCTGGTCGAGTTTCTATAGTTATACCGATTGCCTTTGATTTAGATTGTTCCGAGTATCTGCAGCAAGACGTTAGGATAAACAAAGACCGATCATGCCGAGAATATCGACCTCACGGCCTCGTCGACATCAGTTCCAGTGAATCCAGATAAAGCGTTATGCAATTGCGCCACGAATTTCCCTCGATAGTCTTCCGGCATGCTCATAAATGTCCCTCCCATGATGATGAACTCGACCTACGGGGCAAGACCCGTGTCAATTCCGGGGATTAAACAACGTAGATAGAGAGATCTACCTTATCTACGCTGTGACCGAGACTCTTCAATTGCTCGACTCGGCCTCGCGTCTGTTCGTAAGGGTCATAGCGAGCGCGGATCGCCCTCATGCTTGTAGGCTCGTATCCCGTGTAGCTTTGTGTGCTATAATCGAAGTCGGAATCTGGGCCACCTGGGCAGTACCTGCGTAAGATGGTGAGTTTCTTCCATAGCAAGGGAATATAGGATCATACACGCAGATGTTCCCTGTCATAGCAATATGTGGACATCGATGCGGTTTGCACATAACTGCAACGACAGCAATCTACTTTGAGTCAGTCTTTCTGTTGTCTCCTCAAGCATGCTATCACACTCACACCACTCGCTGTCCGTATCGGCCTAGCCCTGAGCCTCGGAAGCAAAGCTTTCTTGTATTCATCCGGAATGGCGCTGATGATGTCCACCAATCTTGGTACACCGCCATACGAGTACTTTTTACTAATCTTCAGGCGGATTTCGTTCAATGAGACACTCTGGTTATCATCGTGGGCCTTGATGAGCTCGGCCGCGATTCCAGACGTAACACGAAGGAGAGTTTCGGCCTGTGATGGCCCTATCTTTCCAGGAATGTCAGATCAGCAAGGAGACAGTGTTCAGTTCACAGACCTTCAGTCTTCGTTCGTTGTACCATGGAGCGTTGCCGAGCAATTAATGTACGTCGGAGTCAGGATTCAAGTTTTCTTTCAGCTACATAGCACATTATTACCGCATCTGGCTGCCATTCACAGGGGCAGATCATCAACGATTCAAATATTCAACGTACTACCTAAATACACGCATCGAAGGTTACCTTCGAACTGACAAAATGGCCGCCGACGTTCAGACCCAGCACCCAGAATTGGCGCAGAAACCCAAAGCTACGGTGTTTGCGAAACTTTCGATTATCAAGCACTTGCGTTGCTATTGGGCGTAATTAGATACAGCAGGGCCTTGGATACGTCCCCGCCGTTTTCTGCGAGAGCCTTCTCCGCTTGGGCACGGGTGATCCCTAATTCGTGAACCTGGTAGGCAATTTCAGAACTCACATCAAGCGACAAGCGACGAGATATGTGCGACGCACGATAAGATCGATATCCTCTCTTTTAATTTGAGGCGCGTTCGGATCCTTAGCTGGTTTTGTGGGAGGCTTTTCCAAGATACCACCTGGCCGGAAGGCTTCCTCCATCTTCCCTTTGGAGTATGCGAAGCCGTCTGCGTACTGCAAACACACAATGTACGTCAAGGTCAAGTGTGTGAATATTGATGTAGAAACCGAACTCACATTCATGATGACCTCTGGCTCTGGTCGGCCATTGCGAGACATATTGTAGCAGTGGTACGGTCACTGTTACTACATGCCAGTGCCAGTATTACTGCACTGCCCGTGGGAAAGTCAAGGTGCGCAGCGACCCTGCGTGCCACGATCGGTAACTGGATTTGAACCCAACCTCTTGAATCCAACCACCATGGACTCTTTCGACAACTTTCAGTATGATTCTAATTCATCGTATGGCGGAATGGGTATCGTGGATGATACTTCCTCCATATACACAGCCAATACCAGGGACGACTCGTCTCTTGACTTGACAACCTTGTCTCTTTCCGAACATGACGGCGCCGAACACGCCAGCAAGCACAGAGTCAATGGCAGCGATGTTGCCTCACGACTAGACGAAGACTTTGACTCTGTCTTGGACGACTTGAAGGAAGAGGACTCTGTCGAACTACCCCCGCATGCTTGCAGGTGAGTCATGCGCTGTTACTGCTTTGCGCCACTTTATTAACCCGAGTGACCTGCAGCTACTGCGGCATCCATTCGCCAGCATCTGTTGTAAAATGCCTCATCTGCTCGAAGTGGTTCTGCAATTCCCGCGGGAATACATCAGCTTCCCATATCGTCAATCACCTTGTTCGCGCGAAACATAAAGAAGTCATTCTCCACGCCGAGAGTCCTTTGGGGGAAACGATCCCCGAGTGCTACAACTGTGGCAGCAAGAACGTGTTTATGCTGGGGTTTATCCCCGCCAAGAGCGACACAGTCGTGGTCTTGCTCTGCCGGTACGCATATATGCACTTCTCTGGGCTCGTTTCGAGGATGCTGACCTTATTGATTTATCAGACAACCTTGTGCTGCCATATCTAAGGATATCTCGTGGAACGCAGCTCTTTGGGCTCCTCTTATTGACGATAGATCCTTCCTCTCATGGCTTGTCAAACCACCTAGTGAAACCGAACAGCTCCGTTCTCGCCAAATCTCGTTTTCTCAGATCAATCGCCTTGAAGATCTCTGGCGCGAGAATGCGAACGCTACGCTGGAGGATCTCGACAAACCAGGAGTCGACGATGAACCACAACACATCGAGATACGATACGAAGATGCATATCAATACCAGAACATCTTTGGACCACTCGTCAAGATTGAGGCGGACTACGACAAGCGTCTTAAAGAAAGTCAAACCCAAACGGACGTTATTGTCCGCTGGGATTTGGGTTTGAATCAGAAGCGAGTTGCTTGGTTTGTTTTGCCGAAGTTAGAGAGTGGAGAAGTTAGGCTTGCTGTTGGGGATGAGTTAAGATTGAGATATGTGGGCGAATTGCATAAACCTTGGGAAGGTGTAGGCCATGTTGTCAAGATCCCAAATAGTATGTGCTTCTACTACGTCCAGTACCTTCCCCGGCTAACTCTATTTTCTTCTAGACATTTCGGATGAAATTGGTTTGGAACTACGCCGGGCGGACGGCGTGCCCTCTGAATGCACCCATAATTTCGCGGTCGACTTCGTGTGGAAATCGACTAGTTTTGATCGCATGCAGTTGGCAATGAAGACCTTTGCTGTGGATGAGAAGAGCGTCAGCGGCTACATTGTGCGTATCAACCAATAAGTCGTAGTCCATTATTGATCAACTGTTCTTTTATAGTATCATAAGCTGTTAGGCCATGAGGTTGAACCTCAAACTTTGAGGACGCAGATGCCCAAGCGCTTTTCTGCTCCTGGCCTTCCTGAACTGAACCATTCTCAAATGTATGCTGTAAAGAGCGTTCTGCAGAAACCCCTCAGCCTTATCCAAGGTCCTCCTGGAACCGGAAAGACAGTCACATCTGCGTCAATCGTCTATCACCTCGCCAAGATGAACCCAGGCCAAGTCCTCGTTTGCGCCCCGTCCAATGTCGCAGTCGATCAACTCACGGAGAAAATCCACGCCACTGGTTTGAAAGTCGTTCGCTTGACTGCAAAGTCTCGAGAGGCTCTTGATTCTAGTGTCGCGTTCTTGACCTTGCATCAACAAGTGGCCAACAACACAACACATGTTGAATTGCAGAAGTTGATCCAATTGAAGAACGAGCAAGGGGAATTGAGTAGTAGCGATGAAAGGAAGTATAAGACGTTAATCAGGATTTGCGAGAAGGAAATTTTGAGCAAGGCAGACGTAATATGTTGCACTTGCGTCGGTTCTGGCGATCCCCGACTGAGCAAATTGAAGTTCCGGACCGTCCTCATCGACGAGGCTACTCAAGCAGCCGAACCAGGTAAGCTAGCACTAAATACTACCGGTACATACATATATTGACCTTGCTCTTCAGAATGTATGATTCCCCTGGTTCTCGGATGTAAGCAAGTGGTATTAGTTGGTGACCATCAGGTATGCCTGACCTTACGTCCTCGTTCGTAGAATGATAACATATTGAATTCACAGCAACTTGGGCCAGTCATTATGAACAAGAAAGCCGCTCGCGCCGGACTAACGCAATCGCTCTTCGAACGCCTTGTTCTCCTCAACAACCGCCCCATTCGCCTACAAGTCCAATATCGCATGCACCCATGCCTATCCGAATTCCCCTCCAATATGTTCTATGAGGGCACTCTCCAGAATGGTGTGACTGCTCCTGAGCGCCTCAGGAAAAACGTGGATTTCCCCTGGCCCATCCCTGACACCCCCATGTTCTTCTACCAAAACCTTGGTCAGGAAGAAATATCAAGCAGTGGTACATCGTTCCTGAACAGGTAGGCGTCATTAATTTAATTTGGATATAAGCGCTCATAATCATTCCTAGGACTGAGGCCTCTAACGTGGAGAAGATCGTCACGAAGTTTTTCAAATCGGGTGTCGTACCAAATCAAATCGGTGTCGTCACGCCGTATGAGGGGCAGCGTTCTTACATCGTCAATTACATGCAATTCAACGGCGCGCTCAAGAAGGATCTGTACAAGGAGATCGAAGTTGCAAGTGTGGATGCTTTCCAAGGGCGTGAAAAGGACTACATTATCCTAAGTTGTGTCAGGAGCAATGAACATCAAGGAATCGGTTTCTTGAACGATCCCCGACGATTGAACGTAGCCCTTACTCGTGCAAAATATGGCGTCGTTATTCTCGGCAATCCCAAGGTTTTAAGCAAGGTAAAGTCAATCTCTTGGTATGCAAAGCAAAGCGCTGACGGGTGTCTAGCACCCCCTTTGGCATTACCTTCTGACCCACTACAAGGAGAAGAACTGTTTGGTCGAGGGGCCGTTGAACAACTTGCAGCCTAGCATGATCCAGTTCAGTAAACCTCGTGGATCTCTTGCCAAGTCCATGGATCAATTCCGCCGCCATGAAACAAACGCTCGGGACTATCTAACGACCCCCAGTTTAGGCATGATGGACGGTATGCTCCACGATATTTATCTCCCATCCAATTTTACTGACTTCTCTCTTATCCATTGAATGTAGGTGGTCGGTCCGGTACCCCCAGTCGGTTCGACGCGAGTTTCTATCGTACACACGACGCTCTCAGCTACATCCCCTCTGATGTTCAATCACTGCGCTCCCAAGCTACTTACTCCTCCGGCGTTCCGATGTTTGCTGCTACGGGCTACTTAAATGCCAATATTCCTCGCGGTGTCAACGGCGCAAAACGCAGCGCGTACGGGAGCTACGCTAGCTCTATCATCTCTCAAGATGCTGGGCCAAACACAGACACTGGCAGCGTCGTTGGTAGTGCCGTGAGTGTTTCGGACCGTTCGGGCCCCAGCGTGACCTACAATCAAAGCGACCGCCTCCGTCGACGAACCTCATTCTCTTCAGTCGCTGGCGCTTCCGACATGGGAAGCCTGTCGCAATACGATTACAAGAGTCAAGATGGAACGGCCGACATGGACGACATGAAGTCGCAGTACAACGGCACACAGTCGGGCGTGACCGTCTTCTAGACATCGGGTACCCAAGTGCAGACCTGCAATGTGCTCTCCTGATAGCCTGAGAAGGTTGACCGCCCCGCCCCGCCACTTGTGGCATGTCAGCCATCCAACAGTTTGCTGGCTGCCCCAGGTGGTCTCGAGTTCATTTCGTGCCACCTGCACCGTACCCAGTTTGATGCAGGTCGATTAGCAACGGGGATAGGCCAACACAGACTATTGGTGCTTCCGTACACTCACGATGGGCAGTCGCAGCTGTACTCCACGTTGACTCCCTGGTATATTCAGCCAGGTGTTGGACAACCTGCCTTGGGTTTCCCTGCGCTACTTTCCCTGTGCTAAACACGTACTGATGTATGCGTAGCATTGTACATGTATGTTCTATTCCCATGCACATTTATGAGTCGAGAACTTCCTAAGGGGATGTTAGCCCTTTCGATCTTTATTCCTTAAGGCTTCAGCAAGGGTTATCCTTGCTTATCGCGGTATTTTTGAATGTTCATCAAGTTTGTACCGTAAACTCAGGCGAGCCTCTTTGCTAGAACCCGTTCAGGCATTGGACCATCTGCTCTGGAATCAAATTGACGAAAGAAGTTCCGCCACCATCCGCCCTTGTAGCACCTTCGAATTCAATCATTCCTACCTGGACCATTGTTCTCATGTCCTGCGGGAGCCAGCGTAATGTTCCTGTTTCCTCTTCCAGCGGTTCACCAGCGGCGTTGAGGTGAGATTCCGCAGATACGGAACGCCTGGGATCCAACGAACGGAGAGATGCCCGAAGGTCCACTATGCCAATTCGCGTGTTTTCACTGATTCGCGACATTCCAAGTGAAACTTACGTTTGCAGGCTATCGCTCATCCGACCTATTCTTTTGCAAGTTACGATTGGACCGTTGTGTAAGAATGACTCATCCCGTATCAGCGAGCACATTGCTTACTTGCATCTTTTAACCATTTTGTCACAGAAGATAGTCATATCCCCATCGTCATGGTACCAATGTATAGGTCTCTCGTGGATACAAGGAGTCATCGAGATACTGGGCACACAATAATCTCTGATGGACGTGGACGGAATTTCGTACTCCTTACATAGATCTCTTTGCAGAATGATGGATCGCACGATGCATTCGCATCTTGGAGTCCATACGAATTCTTTCAAGTCGAGTGTTAATCACCGCTGGTCTGGGTACCAGGAGGGATCATGAAGAATAGCTCGATTTCCCCATCAACGATTAAGCCGAACATGCCGCATTCCGTCTTCACGTTAGCGATCTGCAATGAGGACGAGCTCGCGGTTCTTCATGATATATTTGATAGCACATCAAAGGCCGTTTCTGTTCATTCCTTGAACATGGCTCTCACTGAACATCTTTTTACCAGGTTCTGACACACGTCATGTCTCGCAGACGCGAATCGACGAATTCCAGGGTGTTGTCCATGAGAACGGAATATACCATGACATGTCCATATGTATCCGCAAGGCATGTGAACCCTCCCATGTTTAAAGCGGTAACTTCAGACCATGTCAGTCGGCCTCGTCTCACATGTATACGAATTTGTCGATTATCGAAAGGAAGGAACGAATGAAGGGAGTAACCCAGGATTGATGATCTAAGCGTGGATAGACTCAGAGTCTTGCAGATGGTCGCCTTCGCGATAAGATGGATATACATGTGGGTTCATGTGTCTGGCTGCGAGACGAGGTGAGTATAGTTCCCAACGGCTTCACACCTAAAACCTGATGTGGGAGGTCTACCAACGTAAGACTTCTTGAATTTCCGCGCGAACGCGCCGTAATAGGTCACTGATTCCTCAACCAATACTGATGGAGTGGCGGTTACTCTTTCGAGTATCTTCGTGAGATTCATCAGAGCTCTGTCTTAATCTGACCTCGTACGAGTACGTCTCAGGAAGTATCAGTATCATCGAGCTGAAGGTAGTAGTATAAACTCGGCATTCCATCCGATTGGTGATTGGCACAGAGAAGTACAACAGCATTGGCGTATCCTAAATTTCGAGCTGCCCAATTCGTAGGGCAAGTACACACTATGCGAAGAAGAGACTAAGTCGATGTAAGTAGGGATTGGTCAAGATGTAGCAAGATACGACGGGTACAATGTACAGGCATTCGGTAGCAGTAAAACCCATGAGTAATATGAATATGTTGATGGTATTCGTAAGTCGAGGGACAGAGAATGAGACCTGGAAAAGACGCTGCAAATCTCGTCTGCTTTTTTGGTCAAGTCCTCATAGCAAGAAGAATAACGAAATAAATCCGAGGAAGGATTGAAAAGACGTCGGAGAGAGTCGGAGATATAGCGATCGTTATAGCCACTTCCTCTGATCGTGTTATGGTTGTGGTTCCCTGGGAGTAGCTGGTCTGCCTCGTCCGGATCCACCGGTAGAGTGTCTGCGGACAAGGCGCTTTCCTCCCCCACCCCGGGTCGATGTTTTTGACGAGTCGGAAGTCAATTTCTCTTTGTTAAAACCAAATAATCGCTTGAAGAAAGGTCTTTTTGGTGACGACGGAGACTTGGTTGTCGACGTCGCGGTGTATATGGAGGGTTCAGGGGCCTAATGTAATGATAAATATTAATTAACATGAGATCAATCTCTTTCATCGATGGAGTACGGACGTACTATAATATGAACCTTTTGCCTGGCGCTCGGCAACACGTAGTAGGTACTTCCGGAGCCATTGGACACAAAGGAAGAGACAGATGATCTACGACTATGATGCCCATGGTGTGGATCATCAGCGAGTGTTGCCGATCGTGATCGATCGTGTCTTGGGCGACTCATACCGCGACGGGCGTCTTCTTCATGAACGGAAGTTAGATGTGATGAAGACATGGCGGATGGATACGGGGTTGGGTACTGGGGAATGGAGTGGCTGTAGACAACGCCGCCCGGCCCTCGCGGAGGAGGATGCGAAAGGATGGCGGGAGGTGCGTAGCGGGACTTTGAATGATGCGAAGGTGCGTAGATTATTGCCGGCGGATGACCGTGCTGTTTAATTGGCTGCCGCCTGTTGGGTACCTTGTCCGTGTACGGGTGCCAAGCAGACGAGTTAGGCATATGCTGTGGATCAAATATTACTTGGGGCTGAGGCGCGGGGAGTGGAAGTGGAGCGGATTCTGGGGGAGTATGAACTGGCGGAGGTAGAGCTAATGGAAGACGTGGCTTGCTGCGATGCATGGCACCTGGAGGGGGAGGCGGCGGCGCTTGTATTGACGGACGCGATGAAGGAGAATATGCATTCCTGGGAAGTGACTGAGATCTGGTCTGCGACGTCGGAGGTGGCGCTTGGCCTGTGCGAGAGGGCAAGATGCGTATCTCCTCCGGTCCACTTGGCGGACTGTAGTCGGGGTGCGGCCGACGTGCGCCAGCAGCCTGGGGCAGAGTGTGTGCCCTCGAAACTTGTCCGCTCGCGCTGGCGTCAGGATTTTGGGGGATCGGAACATCGGGCCTCCCATCAGGAAAACGTAAGACCATCTGCGGTGGCAAAGAATGTGAGCTGTCTGCCTCTGACGGCGGCGACGAGGGCACTAGGCCGTCTATGACCGAAGGCGCGACCGACGGTGAATTGAATCGAGTTTTCGTCGGGGAATGGGCGTTGACCCATCTCGCGGTGCGCTCACGAGAACTCATATACTCCCGGTACGCCTGCGAAGAGGTTGTGTATTCTGTCATTGAGTCCTGGTCCAGTGCTCAGTCCCTGCCCTGAAGGTAAGCAACGTCGAAGCAAAAGAAGAGCAGGGGGAAAGGAAAACGCACTGAAAAGAACGTTGGCGAACTTTATAGGTGAGAAAAGATTAAGGACTACAGACAAGTACCGAGGCTGGATTCAACCTATCATTAGAGTACAAGGAACTAGATTATCAGCGTCAGAAACGGCCGAATCAACAAAACGTGTTCACCTCGAGGCGTTTCCTCAGGAGCTCATGAATCTTCTCAATGAGGTCGTGGTCGCACGAAGCAAAGAGAGTTCAATTATCACAAGTGCTCTATATCGACTACCAAAAGGCTACCATCGAAACAAGGATGGCCGATAATCCTGCCACGCCCACCCCAGTTTGCCTGCTGCCGTTACTCTGCGTCGCAGGGGCGGGGGAACCAATTGATGTCGGAGAGACACTACCGCTGCCCGATGAGCCTCCAGGTCTGCTGCTACCAGCGACTGGCGTAGAAGTTGGCGCATTTGCGGCTAGCGTCGTTCCAACTTGAACCAGGAACGGGTCCTGGGTCAGCGTCGCCGTCGCCGTCTCTCCGCCAGCCTCAGCTGAGCACACGGCCTGATCTCCGCTCAGGCTGCAGTCGTAGGCCACAGTGATGGGCGACCCACTATCTCCAGTAAACACCATCGTGTACCCGACGTTCGAGGGGCCAGCAACATAAGTGACTGATGGGTTCCCCCGGAGAAATCGAAATCAAAAAAGACAATTACTCGAGTGACAGAAATCTTACTCGTTGCTGAGGGGGGAATCCCTATGTCTGCGGGATCCGTGGCCTGTCCTGCCTGCAAAGCCCACGTTGTACGCCCTTCCCCATCAACCCCTATAGCATCCGCACTCAGAGGCTGGGGATCAAATCCTGGGATGAACAGTGATGTCTGGGCTTGTTGCGCAGCGACTGTCACAGAAAGGAGAAAACAGTCAGCTTAGAAGTCGCATCTGTGAAAAAAAGAGGAAATGAAAGCAATGTGCACTTCATTTGTGCACAAAATGCTGATGGGGACGCACCCTTTATGAAAGCCCCTGAGAGGATGAGGACTCTGGCTAATTCCAAGAAGCTTGCTCTGGCCATCGTGAACAATCGGTAGAGAAATAACGAAAGGACTTGTGAAAGAGAGTGAAGCTTGTTAGTCGGCAAAAAAGTGGTAACAAAGTCGGTCGTCGCGAATTCCATTCATCACCGTCTTTTATTGCATAAAAGCCGTGGATGATGCCAGGGGAGGCCGACGGGCGCGTGACGCGAAACTATATTTGATGACTCAGAGCGACATAGGGACGCTCTCACACACAGCGGAGAAGACCTGGAAGAAGCCTCTTCTCTCCTCAAGGCATTGAGTTGGCACGGCAAAGTATGTGTAACTTAATCCATTCCCGTATGGCTATTCTAGAAGATACAGACTGCAGTCATAATGCATAATACTTGTCGTGAGTTAACATATCGAATAAAGTGCAACTGTTCACCCACAAATCCTAGTAATACTAATAAAATCAATCACAAAGCGAAAGAGCTTAAATATATACAAGGGATATTCTGAAATCATGAGGATTCCGTTTTGGGCGAGTTACTCGTTATCTCTACAGGGACGGAAGGTGTGTTGAAGGCGGCATTGATGGTGTTTTGGTTGAGCTCGCTCATAGCATGCCCTCGCGAAGGGGTGTTGGTCCCGGACTGCACCGGCGTTATCCCAAGTCGAGGAGTGATCATCCCACTGCCGTGTGCGCCAAACACGAAGCCTCCGCTCAGAGCCTCCATCGTACCTGCATAACCTTGAAAATAAAGTCAGCCGCTGCGGTGCATCAGACGCAACAAAAAACGCATACCTGGTACAAGGACACTGTCCCAGAATCCAGTCGTGAGGAAGTTATCCATGGTGAGAGCACCAAGGGCATCTTCCGGCGGGTTGGCAGCCATCGTGGGTGGGAACGTTGATATGTCAGCGACGGGGCCCATCTCACTATCAAACTGGAATTCGGCCAAGTCGAAATTCAGCCCTTGCGTGCTGAAGTGGCCACCCGTTTGAATTGGTGGGTTGAAGTCCGCAGTGGTTGGACGATGAGACGACGACGGCCGCGATGCCTCTGGCTGTTTGTTATCGGTAGACGATGAATCTTGCGGAGCATCCGCAGAAGCGTTGTTCGTGTCTATCCTCGCTGAGATAAGCGCGCGGAGGAAACCACTGTAAAGCGCTGGTGTGTGCGTAGGACTCGTTGCCGTATTCTCAAACAGATCAGCGATATCGTTCACCAGCTTCAGCGTCTTCTGCTCATCGTCCAAGAAAGCTTGGAACTCAGGGCGTATGAGCTACGATTGAAGAAGAATCAATTCAGCGGATATGTCGCCGATAGAATAGACTACCAACCTTGAGCAGTGTAAGAACGGCGTATGAAGTCAAAACACAGTGGGAGTCAGGCGCGTGGGTGACGAAACCGCAAGGTCCAAGGTGATCACGGACAATGGTTGCGCAGGCAGCGGCAGATGAATGGCATCGGGCGAAGAAGTGGCTCATATCCACATGGTTACGCTCAAGCGCATGTTGAAGGCCGAACGCATTCAAAACCAACATCGCATAATGGAAGTAAAACTGCGAAATAAGATCGCGGTACTGGATCATCCGCGGAGGAAGTCCTATTCCCATGTCAGCACAAAAAATCACAATTGATTGTTGAATATTGCATACGAGCGTTGCTCTCCTGCCTCATGGTAGACCACTCAGCACTCCAATTAATTATTTGGGATTCCATGGTTTTGATGACGAGCATGTAATCCATATCAACTTGCAGCCCCGAAGCTGTATTTGTGCCTGAGTATAGAACGTCGAGGCATCGTGAAAGGATCCTTTGAAGGTCCTAGATGAAAGATGTCATGATCCAAGCCTTAATATAACTCTTGTGAAAGCCACTGACGACATATCCCGCAAGGCCCGTGTCCGTTGGTATTGACAAGGGTGAACGACACCACAGCTTCGCGTTGCGAATGATATGACTATCTCACGTGTTAGCTATCGCCGTTCTGCTTAGAATAGCGACTGTCACATACTCTTCCTTAATTGAATGAGGTTTCCCCATCTGCGCGCTGAAACTGCGGTCCAAGCAGAAGCACATTAACCACGTTCGTTCACGGTTGTGGACTTCGATGTCTCGTGCTCTACCCTCTTCTGTGTCCTCGCTCGTGACAGCAGTCTTGCGGTGGAGGTTCAAATCAGTTGCCATTCTGAGGAAGGAAGGCAGAGTCAGCTAACGCAGAAGTCCGAGAAGTCAATGAAATTAAAGTACCTTATAGCCATACCAAGCAGGAGCCACGTTTTGTCTTGTTCATATCGTTCGACGGCTCCACATCCCCAGAGGGCCAGTAGTATGTACGCCTGAACGATTTCAACCGACTTGTATCCCCTTGCGGGGACGCTGAAAGACAGCTTCTTCGCTAGCTCTGATAACTTCGTATGAAGGTCTGGCTTTTGAGTATAGAATTTGCTGGCGACAGTACATACTATATCAAGGAAGGATCAGTGATGATGTGCAAAGAAAAGGGTCTGCGGACGAACTCGTGGTCAACAAGAATGGAGAACGCGAGCACACAAGTGACGGCGTGTGGAAATTACGATCCAAGATATTTGCGAACATCTGGGGGATCAATCAGCCTGAGAACAAAAGACATTGACCCTGAGTGCACTAACATTCATATTATCGAAGTAACTGTGGATACAACGGACGTAAAAATCAGTAAAGGTTAACATGGCGACCATTATGGGAGACGAACATATTGAATAAGGCAACGACTTCTTCTGTGGTGGTGAAGCTGAGCATTTCAGGTTGAACCTGGCGCTCGATGTATAATCGCCGCAAGGGGAGAATGGTCATGGGCCCTAGAAGGATGATATCGGTGACATTGAGCGGTGGGTGCATGTGGCTCACGTACCAGGCCTGAAGTAGTTGGCACTCGCAACACCAAGCGACTGGGGGCCATCCTTGGACGAAGGACGAGCTGCGAGTGCCGCCGAATTGCTAACGGTGGCTCTGCGGTTGGCAAGACTTGCTTCGGCCAGCAAGCCCAAGGGGTTGAGAGCGTTGTCCGGTAGTGAATGAAGCTTAGGTGAACCAGGCCGTTGCCCATGGGGAAAGGGTGAGGCAGGAGGTGATGGCGTTGAGCCTAATAAGGCTTGCGTCGTCACCGTTTGAGCGCTGGGGGAGGGTGATCGTGAAATCATTCCCGAAGCTATCGTAGGATTTCCAATAGATCGCAGGACTGTGTCCAAGGTCTTCTCCATCTTCCTCAATGATCGAGTCAATAATTCATGCTTTCTACTTGGCAATAAACACTATGAGTGCTGGCTAAAGCGGCAGAAGAAGTAAATTCATACTTCGATGATCGTTTTCCTCGATTTGATTCCTCAAAAATACATTCGTGATTACCAGATTGACAGCGTTTGCAGGGAGGACCTTGCTCGGCGCCCACGCATTTCATCTTGAGGCGACGGCAAACAGTGCATGCGCTGATGGTGATATTATGTCAAGGTGAAGCCGTTGAGAGAGAGAAGCGGTACCAACCGTGATCCTCTTGTAGGTTTTGCCTTTGGTTCTTCCTTCTCAATGGTCGGACTGCGGGCCACGTCCAAATCATCATCCTTTCTAACTTTCTTACGACTGTCATTACTCGCGGCAGCAGAAGCTGGGCGCTTGCCGTTCCCGTTCGACGAGAAAGACATATGCTCAATTGGCGGTGTACCAATGGTGTCCGATCCATTTGATGAGGGAGAAGAGTAGTTAGGCGGCAATGAGAGGTGGTGAGGGATATGCTGGGCTTGTTGTTGGTATGAGTAGTAGGGGGGATAGAGGGCTAGTGCCGGGTCGATCGGGATGGATGGTGACGGAGGGGGCTGCATGGAGTGGGACATGGATGATTCCTGCGGCGACATCGGGTAATCCTGGTGATGGGGGATAGAAATTTGGTCAGGATACGATGAGTGGAAGTGGTGATGAGCAGGGGGCAGGTAGTAGGAGGTGTAGCCAAAGGGAGACGACGGCATTGTAATGGCCAATGAAGAAGTGGAGAAAGGAGAAGCGTGCTGATCTATTGTACTTTAAGGGCGTATATAGGGGGCCCAGCTACAATGTTAAAAAGTACGAAAGCGCGAAACTCACGTGTGAGAGCCTCGGGGTAGGATGAGTAGTTGTGCGCGTGGCGCCTGATAGGACAGGTTGTGAATGTCAAACCAAGTAGGGATTGGCTGGCAAAGCGAGAGAAAGAAGCGTTGCACCCGCTGGGAGCAGACAGCCTGTTTGAATTCCACGTTCGGGTGAGTCTGTTTACACGGTCTCACAGAGAAAGAACTCCGGACGGTCAGTGGATCTGGGTGAGCAGATCTAGCTCCTAAATCACAAATATCAGAAATCCAGTCAGTGGGATATCGACCTGAAATCAAGATGGCACTTACTGGAACTGCGAGAACGTCGAGGAGGAGACTAAGCACTTGTTTAAGCGCCCACTCTTCCCCCCGTTCAGTATTCCCCGGATCACGTGTGGGGCAGCTTACCAAAACTCTCCCCGGGCCCCTGCCGAGCCCCTGGTACTCCTCTTGGCCAATCAGCGGTGCTCCTCCTCCACTTCCCAGCCCATACGACCGGAAATTCTCCAAACGTCTAATCCTGCCCATGCCTGCTTTCAGTCTGCTTTCTCGACGTCCCGAATTAGCGAGCGATCAGGCACTGGCACCGTCTTAGACTTGTTTTCAACCCAAAACCTCGTGTCTGGTCCACTCCGCCCATGGCGCCGGGCGCCCTTGGATAAAATAGGCCTCTATCATGACGACGTTAATAATCCTACGGTACATTCCCATAAGGCGCCACACCAGTAACTTGGGTCGTGCTTAAAAATAAATACCCCATTATCTCGACTGCTGGTCCTGTAGCATCCCCGATCTCTCTTCGATAAAGTACCTTGATCATCTTACGGCCGCTCTTTTCTTGTTTAGGTCATCGTTATCTTTCGTAACTGGGTATCTAGTAAGAATGGTCTCCCCCCCGTCGGATCCCCGCCATTGCAGTTTGAAGATCTAAAGGCCTGAATGTATTTTCGGTGTCAACAACTGATCTATGGTCCGAGCGGCGTCTCTTGCAGCAATCTGCCATCTACGGTGATTCCTCGACTCCATCGCTTACGACACATTCTCGGCGAGCTACCGCCAGACTGATTTGATTTATTGATACCCACAATGTCAATTCACTGCCCAATCGCTGGCCATCTTCGGCCCGCTAACACCAATCCTCAACCTCACCCTTAATATGAAGAAGCTTCTCAGTTTATTGCAGCCGCGTACACACGCACTTGTGAAAACTTGAGCAATGTAATTCTCTGCCTAATGATCATCCGCCAACAATTGATGGCACACAGCCATTTCAAGCCCCGAGAGAATTTCGCACTTCCAAATGCAGAGTTTGTGTGTGAACCAACATACATCGTTATGCCGCATAATAGCTTTATCTGTTTTGACATGATCAAGTTCTAATTCTAATAATATTATTGAAATTGAAATATCATTCGTCGGAACCTGCTGGAAACAAACGTCGCAACCTGACCTTTGTGGAACTCCCCAGAGGTTATCCTTTGAGAATTCATATCCGTGCGATGTTCTCGTTATATGGATCGGCCTCATTATCATTACTCATTGTCAGCCTTTATATCCACCTCGTCGAGGGAAAACAAGACATGAGCCTGAGTGGGCCTCATGTCGCTGGAGTGAGCTACCCGCCGTGCCGCTCCACCGCATCCTGATGGGCTCAGATGTTCGCCCGCTACACGGCCCCAATGAAAGTGTCTGTAAATACATACTAGGTGCCTTGGAATATCCTCCCCACAAAAAGAATCCCATTTCGTGTGCTCACAATTTGCAGAAGTGCTCCTATGGCCATGACTCTTGTCGATTGCGGCTGTGTCTCTGGGGTCTCTGTGAGCAAGCCTTGGAAACGTTGTGCAGAACCTTATACCATGCGCGGTGCATCGGTGGGCCCGGGAAGCTTCTGCATGTTTCTGGAAACATGGAATCGTAACAGTTAAGTGGGGCTGAGCTAACTATGGTCTGCATTGCGAGACACTCTTACTGGTCAGCATCCCTACTCATGCAGCAAGGCATGAGGAGGACGGTCTCCGTCTGCACGGAGGTTTATTGTCTTCTGATCGACTTACTCAATATTCGTATTATCATATCACCATCGCACTCGATTAAACGGTGAAAATGGCGGGAGGGTCCGTGAGGTCGCACAGTAGGCGGACCTCACGGAAGCAGTCGACACGTAACCGTTCTCGACGCGACCGCGCTCCTACAGTACTTCCAATGAGGAGGGACTTTGAATTTGAAACTCAGCGAGCCTTGATAAGCCCGTGCTGAGGAAACTGTTCTCCACGAGCTTCTTCCCTGATTGGATAGTGGAGTGGCTTTCTCCCTCCTCCTCCTCCTCCAGTCACAGATTTCTTCGCTTAGGCCATCGCTCATACATCAACGCCGCAGCCCCTTGGCAACGTCTCACAGTCCGAGTTTTTGACATTGACGTTCGGGTCGGCCAGCGCGCACATATGCCACCTAGTCGATGCGACTGACGGGGGCTCGCGTAATACTGACGGGGCGTTTAACAGTGTCCAAGGCACCACGAGCCTAATTGCATATGTCACCGAGGCCGATGAGCGACATGATGCGTTTACAGCTTGTCTGTTCTCAAGTGGGGATTTGTCACGAAGTTGGAATTCTCACACTGCGACCCTTGCATGCGTGAGGAACCTTGACAACTCCGCTAAGTACCATCGACCCGTAATCCATGCATAAATCTGCTTATCTTATTGCCTCCTGACATCGATGACTTGTCAGAGTTGTCCAGAGTTGTCACTTCGCTGACTACTTGCCTACCTCCAGCCGCGGCTTACGTTGCTCGACACACTGATGTCGTTTGCTCAATCTTCTTGTCCCACCAAATGTCTACGGCTTTGATATGATGCATACGTGATGCATCATATCAGAAACCTCTGATCTTTTCTGTCTCAAGGAGGATATCGAAGAATACTGAGGGCCGTCGACGTTTCATCAAATCCGCAGCTCCGTGGTTTTGAGTGGACATTCCAACGATATTCCTTCTTTGACATATCGCTGGTAAGATATCCCTCGCTGGTCGTCTCCTTTCCATCGGTACCACTCACTTTCTGGGTATAGACTGCATTCCTTTAAGCTTCTATCGGACGCAGAGCACATGTGGGTATACGCCCTGGCTCGTCCGCTTTTGTCACCGTCAGCGGCAAGCTATGTTTAGCCCTTCCTATTTCATGAAAAGCTTATTTTCTTCAGGATCTGAAGATGTTTTGAAGACTATCATCAACAAATACGTGAAGCTCCGAAGACGTAACCGGTGTGTAAAAACTATCGCCTACCTACCTTCACTTTGATATCGATTTGACGAAATACATTGTCCTCGGGCGCTCCTATCACGGCCGATTGTGTAATATGTCCCACCTCGGATCGTTTGGCACTGTCCAGTGGGAGACCTCATTGTTTGCTCTCACGCATGATGCATATGTGCAGAACCCCTTCGATATTTTGATGCCTGCTTGTTTACAGGAACTCCGCACTTTGGTGTGAACACCATGTGGAGGCAACGAATTACCGTAGAACTTCGCAATTTCGCAGGTGAATGGCTTGCTTCGAAGTTGAAAAACGACATTCTGATGGCTCTTCGTTCCATAACATCGTTATTCGTAACGCCCCAGGGCCAGGGCGCTACCATCGGATTCTTGCTCCATTGTAAAACAAGCTCCATTTTTTCAGTTCTCGGCCAAAGGACAATGCAACTAATAGTCTCGAGTCATCCTTGTTGTTGATCGCTCCCCACGATTCTCCAGCGAGCACGAGCCGGAACTGTCGCTGCGGGTCCTGATCTTAATTAATATACCTACTTATGGCCTTGAGAGCCATACAGCTTGATTGCCATAGGTTTGCGATCATAGGTTCTGGTTTCCTAAAGCAGCCGCCGTCCATGATGCACGTACATGATAAGGAGGTGGAGGACCTTCCTTATTCCTTCGTATGGTTCCTTACACGCATGTAAATTTGAAACATAACTCGAGGTGTGTTCCATAAATTACCGTTTCTCACTCAGCGTAATCACCATGTGCACCCCAGAATTCCAGTAGACCACGCTTCCGAGGTTAGTCTGGGATAAGCAATGGTGTTTTGAGTGTATGGATGACTTGGTTACGATGTGGGTCAATGTTTTTTGGGCCGAGGGTATACGGGGGCAAGACATGATAAGGATTTTAGACTCGCCTCTCGACTTTGCTTTTGCAGGATGGCTTCAAGCTCCGCATCTTCGTACTCGGGATAGTAAAGATCTATCACATATCGGCCCCATCGCCGTTACCGCAATGTCCCGAGCGCATGAGCTGCAGAGGAGTCGCCCCTGGGCGTGCCGTTGGGTTCGTAGTTGTACAGCTTTCCCAAATTCCAGATCTTCGGCTGACTGAAATGTTTGGGGAACTTGGCTAGCTGCCAACACGATAGATCTAAAAAAGCACCCTCTGTTTAGATCCACAATTGTAATGTCGGCCTCGTGGTATATCATGAGATGAGACTTGACCTTCCATAGAACAGAGACGTGTTACAGGCGACATTGGCAGGGACCGTGGAGTGCTGACGATTATAGCATGCCGAGCTACACAAAGAACCGAGACGGCCAGGGGACATCGCCAGGGACCATGAACAACCGACAAATATAGCATGCCGAGGTGTCTGCCCACGCCACTATTGTCATATCTGCCAATGGGCGACTCTCCCAAGTGTAGACTCGGCAAGCCCATTGGGAATATCTTGAAGCGCCACGGCGTAACCAATCTCATCGACTTGAACGTGCGTACTACCGTATTATACCGCTGAAACACCTATCGCTTCATCAACGATGGGAATTGGCGTGGAGAGGGTAGTGCAGTAAGCGGGTATCGATGACCGCCCCGAAATGTTTGCCGTAGAACACAATGTGCAAAGAAGGGACTTCCAAGATAGTGTGGTGGTAGTGAGAACAGTGGTGAAATTGGCATAAGTTGACTTATGTTCGAGCTTGCGAGTGGATATGCCGATGACGAAGATGACACCTATGGCTCGTTTGATTGAAGAACTGGTTCTCGCGAGGTTCCCATAAGACGGAGCAAGGGTTTCGGCAGTGTGGTTTGTAGAGCACAGGGGCGGATCTTCGAAAGCAAGCAGCCTAAGTTGGCTTTCGCGTGGAAATATCAGAGATGAAAGCGATATCCCTAGGCCGAGTGGCGATCTTCTGGATTCGTACGTCGATTTCGCAAGGGTCCGCCGTATAATCGGGGAGTCTGGACCCTATACCCCGCAGAAGCGCCAAGTTGTATCAGTGGGGTAGACTTACTTCCAGGTTCAATGATTCGGGAGCACGTGCTTCCTCTACGAGACATACTGGAACTCGCTAGCAGCAGATTGATTGGAGCACCCGAGGACCCAGGACGGCTTGGCTAGATGAATGGCAGATCACATCCAATGTACCAGTAAAATCTCAAGGAATACAAACCTTGGGAACCGGTGAGCCAAGAGTTATTCAATTCGACGAAGCTACGACTCAACAGGGTGGGAGTGGGCTCACAAAGGCCTTGGCGCCTTTATAGTTACGGCACTGTATAATGCAGATACGCATCTCGCAACTTGACAACTTCCGCTCTTTTGGTGCCGACGGGCGTTAAAAGTACAGATATGTACTGGCGTAACTTCGGCTTGGTGAGGGGAGTAGCCAGAAGGGGCGTAAACGTATGAGGAGCTCGCTGGGACTCGGTACCGATAAGATACAGCTAAGATGGCGATTTGGATCTACCAAGCGGCCGAAGCTAAGCATCATAGGGTCCGAATTCTCCGCGAGTTGATGTTCAGGACCGCCGGGATGTACAATTGCCTTGTAGGTTCATTCAGTAAAGATGAAAGCACGGGGACATCCATTGATGGAAGCCTGGGAAGCGTGAAATAAGCGCTGCGTAGGCCCCAAGAAATGCAACTCGGAGAGATGTTTGACGGAGTTGTGCCACGCCAACGGTATCGTACAATATGGCTGTAGTGTTTCCAAATAGACAACCACCGGGTTACTGGGATTAGGGTTCGCCAGCTGAGGATTGGCAGCGATCGGCGAAACTGTTGTCCGGAGATCCGTCTTGGGAGCGCAAGCCAAGCGATGTTGCTAACGCTATATGGAGTCAGTGTATAGAGAAGACGTGCTCAACTAGGAAGGAAGTAGATGTCCAGGAGCCAAGTCGCCGAGGTTAATGGGGAGCGAAGAATCAATCGGTGAATATGGCCTCACCTTGTCGAAGATACCAAACTGGGGTAGAGCCGATTCTTATCGTGATCGAAGCCGTAGGCCCAAAATAATGTGCACGGCGAAGGCAAATAAAGAGTCCATGGAGCTACCATTCGCCGTGCTGTGTTCATTAAGTCTGGATAATTGGCGTTAGAGTGACAACATCGGCGTCGACATTGATGGGTGTGCCGGTTCAGAAACTGCTTCTCATGACACTCATACCCGGTGATCCAACTCTCATGTCCCCAGTAGATCCAGCAGCGTAAAGTCCGACAAGAGAATGGTATTTTTAAAGTAATGAAGCTGAGTATATCTGTAGACGTGCCGCGGCGTGCTTGGCATGGGTGTTGCGTTAGCACAGGTCGACAGAGGAATTGCGAGTATTAACGTGCGATCTCCAGAGCGTCGGGAGCATGCCCACGGTTGTACAGGCACTTCCTTGGTATCGGTTTGCCATCAAAATTTTGTCTGCCATGGAGGATACCTACGCATCATTTAGGTTGCGCAACGAGTCGACAGCACCGATCCTCGAGTACCGGGAGACGTGAAGCCCTTGAGGCCTTGAAGCCCCGTTTTGGCCGGGCCGTAGCCTTCGGGCTACTGCCGAAGTGAAAGCGCAGCGCCAGGGTGAGAGAAAGAGCTCTTTGTGTTCTATGCCTAGAATGCCCGTAGTACGCTACAGAAAGATGGTTGACACGAAGTGCGGCCACTGCAAAGTTCAGGAAGGGCCAATTCTGGATTGTGCACGAGTATAAAGGCGTGCCGGGTTCGGCATTGATGTGGGGTTACAATATTCAATCTCCGTATCACTGGTGAGGCGCTGCTTCAGGCTCAAGCTTGAGCTCGACCATAGACACACTCTCTTCACGACATCCGCCATGAGCCCCAATCAACGACCGCAGCTCGTTCTGCAGCCATCAGTGAGCACGACGAGGTACCCAGCTTTTCATTGAAGTATATGCGACGCGCTGACCGACTGTCTTCTTCCAGGGTGGTGACGACGACGACAACCACTACAACCTACGCACCCATAACCTTACCTCCGCTTCCACCGCCATCATCGCCCAAAGATCCCAAGAATTACCCCCTTCTTCATACTACGTTACCACGGTCACTTCGTCGATTTCCGTTGGTGTTTCCAGGTGGCGCCCATGCCACATTTCGTGACGCTGCAGAGGGAGACGAAGAGATGCAGGAAGAAGAGGAAATGGTTGGTGGTAGTGGCTGGCGGATGCTCCGGCACGATGAAGATCAGGAGAATGTTAAAACCGTAAACCTTACAGAAGCAGTTGAACGGTACGGGAAGAAACGTTCACATGGCAGTGATAATATGATGGAAGGAGTCGAAACCACTTCCGAATTCGAAATAGGCAACCCCGCTCCTCCTCGAAAGAAAGCAAGAGCTTCGGGCTTGCCGCCTATATCCACAGTAAATGCTGCTGCGCCCCCATCACCTTTGCCCTCGCCCCATGGGTCCCCTACTCCCGAAAGCATTTGGCCGTCAGCTCCCCCTAGTGGGGCATCCTCACCTCTCCCCCAGGCTCCCCTACAACCCGACTTGTCCCTTACTACTCTGCTTACATTACCCTCCCTACTTGCGCATTTCACGAACTTACCCCCTGCCCTCCAATCACATCTGCTGCTTACTCTGCTCCGCCATTCACCACTCCCTGTCCTGCGAACGCTACATTCAGTGTTAACACCAACTCTCGCGCGCGATTTCCTTACCCTCCTCCCACCTGAGCTTGTCTCTCAAATCCTCAGCCATCTCCCTTTCTCCACACTGGCCCGTGCATCCCGTGTCTCCAAGGCTTGGAGGGCTATAATTGATTCTGATCCTGTGTTGTGGCGGGATCTTCTCCACAGTACGAAGACCTGGTTTGGCCGAGATTCAGAGCAAGCATTTGCGAATGCCGTGTTAGCGCGACGCGCGCGCGAACATCCTTCGCCAACACTTCACGATCCGCTTCCGCTTCCCCATCCTTACAAAATACTTTTCAAATCGCGTCACCTCACACGAACCCATTGGATAAACAATAGGGAACCAAAGCATCTGTCTTTCCCCGCCCACGGCTCATCCGTTGTTACATGCCTACTTTTTTCGCACGGCCGAATCATCTCCGCCTCCGATGATCATTCCATCCATGTCTACTCCCCAGTTACTGGCGAACTTCTGCGCTCTTTAAAGGGTCACCAAGGGGGCGTATGGGCTCTAGCAGCTAATAAAGACATCCTCGTCAGTGGTTCCACTGATCGAACCGTTCGGATATGGGACCTCTCTACTGGTCGATGTTCTCATGTTTTCAGTGGTCATACCAGTACAGTGCGCTGCTTAGCGATTGTCAAGCCTGAGATTATAGACGTAGAGCTGGAGGGTCGAATAATGGCCCGGCAGAAGTGGCCGAAGAGGCCGTTAATAGTCACTGGAAGTCGAGACCATTCACTCCGAGTGTGGACGCTTCCTCGACCAGACGAACCGGAATACCAAGGCTTCGGCGTCGAAGATACCGACGCTGACCCTGGCGAGGTATGTATATTGTCATCACTATTGTTATCTTTGCCTGGCTAATCTTTGAATGCCAGGATGCGGACGAGAACCCTTACCATAGGTTACACCTCGAAGGACACACGCTTGCCGTTAGAGCCCTCGCTGCCCGGGGGCGCACATTGGTCTCCGGTAGCTACGACTGCACCGTACGCATTTGGGATATTATCACTGGGGCTTGCAAGTGGGTGCTAGAGGGGCACACACAAAAAGGTACTTGGGATTACATAGCGCGTTTTTTTTTGTATCTATCTAACATCCTTCAGTATACAGCGTGGTACTGGATCCCAGCCGTAATCAGGCTTGTTCAGGATCCATGGACGGCACCGTACGCATCTGGAACTTAGACAACGGAAATTGCCAACACACCCTGATCGGGCACACGTCACTTGTCGGCCTTCTAGGTCTCTCTCCTTCCTACCTCGTCTCCGCCGCCGCCGATTCGACACTACGTATATGGGATCCAGATTCCGGCGAACTGCGGCACACGTTAGCTGCTCATACCGGTGCCATTACTTGCTTCCAACACGATGAATTCAAAGTTTTAAGCGGGTCGGATGGTACATTGAAAATGTGGGACATTCGCGATGGCACAGTAGTTCGTGACCTCCTTACAGGGATAACCGGAGTTTGGCAGGTTGTCTTCGAGGGTCGGTGGTGCGTCGCAGCAAGTAATCGCAGCGACTCTACTGTTTTGGATGTGTGGGACTTCGGAGATGACGAAGACAAGGACTGGATTGGGGAGCCCCCTGGTGGTATCTATGACGAAGACTGGCTTAGTGAGGACGAGGACGATGAACTCGGCCCGCACTTCGTGAAAGAGTTTCTGGACGATCCGGAGGTAACCGACACCGAAGCCATGGACCAAGACATGATTGCATCGGAACTGGATAGTTCGAACGTTGACCCACAGTCTGCGCGCAATCAAGAACGAAACACCCCCGAACGTTCGGACATGGATGAGGATGTCCCAATTGTGCCTTCCAGTGCTGCTGTAGGCATCCCAAGTTGGGCTGCAAATTCTCAAACCACTCCCCATCGGCTTGGCCAAAGCAGTCATTCAACAGCAGGCGGTCCTAACCCGCTCCGTCCATTCCGAAGGCTTGGCGGACCCAACGACACACAAGGACCGTCAGAGCTTCCTGATAACAGCGAAACCCCAACTCGGCCCCGAGTACGGACTTACGGTGTTCGTCGGCGTTGATATGTGTATCTTAATGGTCTCTACGTTCTCTACCATATTTCATGACTTGTGTTACATACATTAGGACCATTCCTGGCTACCCTCACTTCTCTATCTATTCACCTCTAAATGGGTCTGTAGCTCTCTCCCTTGCAATGTTCTATACGACGCAACTGTTGTTCTAATATACTAATTCGGAACTCTGGAAATCTCTACCAACCTTCGCGAAGGCCTTTGAGAGAAGATTCGATCATTGAAGTCGTTGGATTCAAGTGTCGATGTGGAGCTCCACTGCCTTAGTTGGCTGTACATGTGGTCTGGTAGGTCAGGCACGCCATAATCCCGCCACATGCCAGCGGTACGACCGCCACAGTTCAACTTATCTGCTCACCATCACGGCAACGGGGACGAGTTAATTGAATCCAAGCGGCGCCCGGGTTGCGGTTGATTGGATTGGGGATCCATTCACAATTATCGAGCAACGAAAGCCCCTTGAGAGTTTATAGACAAACGCGGCGATCAAGGTTCATCTGACATGACCCATGACTCGAAAGAGTGCTTCCGCATTCGCTGGACAAGTTCGCACAATGAGAAATGTATGGCGAGAAACAGAAGGTTGTCGAATAAGCACGCACAGTGCTTAGTTCGGTGGTTCAGATTTGAATGCTCGGTGCCTTTAGATGCATCGGTAGCAAAAAGCCCTGTGAGAGCATTTAGACTACTGTATAGTAGCAGCAAGAACAAGGTAGAACACCCCCAGGCTCGCATCGAGGGAGATTGGTTTTGGAAAGATGGTAACTTGTGCTATCACTAGCAGTGTCAGACGACTCGTCCTTTGCGAATCGTAATTTCCTCTCGGGGCCTATGATAAGTAAAATTAGCATCGTATGAGTATACTGAAGGAAGAACTGTGCTGGCCTGTCTTGGGCATCAACAGCTACTGCGCCCAGTCGTTGAACAACCCGCATTCCAGATGCGACACGACCAAATATAGTGTGCTTGCCGTCCAGATATGGTGTCGGAGCAAGTGTAATAAAGAATTGTGAGCCTTGATCAATGAATAGGTTCGGGGTCAATGATTGAAGGATACTGGACCCGCTTTAACCCACCATTAGTATTTGGACCAGAATTGGCCATTGCTAAGATACCTGCACCAGTAAATCTCAATTCTGGGGTAATCTCATCTTCGCTAAGTGGTGAAAGTTAGCAGCAATCAATGGGGCATATCAATCTGGCGCCTACAATTTTTGGCCGTATATACTGGTACCGCCCCTGCCTGTGCCAGTAGGATCGCCTCCTTGTACCATGAAGTCCTACATTATACATCTCAGACGACACCAAGCAACCCATCGCTAGGGGGTTACACACGGATATGATGCGATGGAACACAGTGCCGTTGTAGTAGCCCCGCTTGGCGAGCTCTGCAAAATTCTTGCAAGTCTACCGTAGTAGTGAAGCGGTTCGTGAGTCGATTAATTGGTAGAACTGGTCGAAAAGAACCTTTGGAGCATGATCCCAGTACAACTCAAGCACTATTTCCCCCATATTCGTTTCAAGGACAACTGTCTCCATTTTGAGTGATCTTCAAATTCTGTAGGTTGGGCAGGACTACGACGTTCAAACTTGAAGCGATACCATTAAGAAACACTCGCGTCAACAACCAACAATAAAGACAGGCGCCTATCTAGAGAACCTCCTGATGCGTGCAGTCATCCAACGAGTTGCGTCTGCTTCTGTGTCTGGCAAGTTCCTCAAGCTAACCCCTTCAAGTATATTTAATTTAGCTAACGCATCGAATCCTAGTGAATAATGAAGTGGTTTCCAGCATTTCTCGCGGGTTAATGGTCCTTGTAGGAATTGGCCGAGGTCTTTTGAGTCGCCGTGTTCAACATAATGGCTTGTACACTCATGATGAACGAATTGAATAGATGACACTGCAGAAGATGTAGCTTTCATCGCGAAGAAAATGTAAGTCAGCCATTTCCACCAGTCTTGTAAGCCGCCAGGATATCTGATTCCCGCCGCAGCCTAGCTCTGCGTTTATTCGAGGCCACAGATGACTCCACAAAAATGTGGAGGTCCAACGTGTCGGATATTGATGGGGACATTCTTTGCGTGTCCCAATTTACCCTTATGGCCAACACCTCCAAAGGGAACAAACCAGACTTCCACCTTGCCATGGTCGGTACCTGCTGCCCTTACTTCGTGCGATCTGGAGCTGATAAATAAGTTCCGCCTTCTTAGTCCACTGAGCAATCGAAGGAAATGTATGGTGCCCTCCTTCTCAAGCTAAGTGGCATGTACAAGGCTGAGAAAATCAAAGGTACTTGCGTGTCCTCATCCATTCTCATTTGGTAATTAATAATATAGATGGGAGGTTTGGGGCTATGATGGATGTAACGCTGACCAACGAAGTATGTCCTACTCTTTCTCTTCATCTACCGTCTGATTCGTCCTCGTAGGGTCCTGTCACGTTGACGATTGACTCAAGGAAGGATACTACGGCCTAGGCCTCGCTACTTAACCAGCACTGCGAGTTGCCTCGGAAACTCTCATAACTATTAAGCGGAAAATATATCTTCCTTTGGTCGAGCACACGAAGTTGCCACCGTCTGCCATTTTGCTTCAGCAACCCTTGCTTCTGACGCATACAGTACTGCATACTGCTCGCTCAATCACCGACGTCTGACTCAAAGGCTAACAATGACAGGTTTTATTACCAAGCTGAGGAAACATTCCTCACCGGGCTCAATACAGGTGTATCATATGAGCAGATGTCGGGGCGAAATACCTTTTGCCCTCAGGACAAAACCTATATTTATCTCTAGACGGCGGCCACGGGCAAATCAAGGGAAGCGAAGCTTGCGGTCCATCGTTAATACACGCCGACAATAGTGGCGGAGGAGTTCCTGTTCCTACCCCTTCCTTCCGTTCTGAGTCTGTTCTGAGTCTGTTTAGAAATCTGCTCAAGCTAATCAATTGATCCCACCTCTCCATTGGTTTGGGTCCAAGTCGTGTACGAGCGTGTACCCGACTTCCGCGCCTCAAGCCAGGATGCTGATTCGTAAGCCTCCTACACATGGTAGAAGGTTTATGAGGATTAGATCTGTATGCTTGCAAACGTGTTTGCAATACACACATTGCTATTGGATGCTTCGACAATCGTCATCTTCCAATTCAAAATAAGTCATATGGCCGTAGAGTGAGCCACAAGGCAAAGAGTGTCTAAACTGTACGAAGTGAGAGCGAAGTCACGCGATTCACTAGTATTCGTACACGGCTAGGCTGCAGGTAGGTCTACTTCGACTTTACTTCCTAGTTGAAATTACCTTATTCGGAAAGAGACTCAAATTAATTATGTGTAGTATTTCTGCATTGTAGATTGCAAACAAGGTATTCTTGTTATAACATACCGCCAACGAGGTGAACGAGTGCCATCGTCCCCCACCTGACAGCTCTCGCACCTCCCTGCCACTCCCCAGTGAACTGATGCAACCGAGATATCTCCTTGTGGAGCTCTTGACGAAGGTCGAGCCCTGGGGTCTGCTCCCCCGCTTGTGGCGCAGACACGCTAGCCACAGCGGTGTTACGTTCTTCCGGCGACGTTCGCACGAGTTTCGATGGGAGTGCCATTATGAAAGATAGTTCCGTGTCCAGCTGAGATGAGCGCGAGTTGAGGTTCGTTGAACCAAACAAAGTCAGCACGGGAGGAGCATCGGGGTTCGGCGACAACCAAATTCCTGCGATGAGAAATTAGGTATGTATGGACTAGAAGTAGCATCACGTTGACGAAGTACCTTTTGCGTGATATGTCCAGCCGTCCTTATACCATTCCTTCAACTGAACGCCGTGGCCGTAGTTGCCTTTCTGTGTCCATGTCCTCCCTGCGGATTTGACCGCCTTCATGAAGCCTTGTTCTAAATACGTATAACCCTCCGGAATGCGACCGGATATCCCACTGGAACCGTAGAAGCCGTTTGCCTGCAGGAGGGAAGTATTGTGTGAAGTCAGTGCGGAGGCAGAGAAGACAGAGACTAGGGAGCAAATGTACGTTACCTTTGGACTAGCACATATGATTCGACAATCTATGTCACGGCTAGACAACACAAGGTCTTGATATCGTTTGTTCAGCCCGAAGTAACCACTTGTCAAATCCATCAATGGGCGTTGCCGTACATCATCGAAGCCTGATTCTGGGGTCGAATGGGAAGCTACATGTCGGAAAAGCAGATCTAGCGACGACTCTTCTTCGCGAATACCAAACTGCCCTGCTTGAATGATGGGGAATAACAACACTTTCTCCTCGGAGCTGCTACTTGGATGCGACGGAGTCCTTCGTGATATGGAGAGTTCCTTTTGATGCGCTTGGAAAGATGTGAAAGAGTCTGCGGCTTTGGATTGTATTTCGTGAGGATGAGTCGAGGCATCTGGCCAATCAAGAGTGTAATCTTCGTGCCGATATGAGTATTTAGAGGATCGAACGTGTGTTGCAGGTGATAATTGGAAAGAAAAAGTTGATACTGTCCGCAAAAAGGAAAAGCAGTAATCCGCTAGTTGAGGTTCACCGTCGAAGTGGATGTAGCGGTCCTGTCGATCCGTGAAATACGAGTCGTTCAGATTTGCCCTGAGGAATAATGCTTCACTGATCAGTTCTTCACCTGAATATTTGACACATACCCACTTATCATGACCTCATCGTCCGCGCCATATATTTTGGCGTGCCACGTTCCCCAGCCTTCATTGAAACGTGGGGGCACCACTTTGGCAAGAACACCGCGAAGACTCGGACTTCGGAAGAGGGAGACGGAGACCCGCGATGGAAACTTCTCGAGCAAAGGTAGCAGTAGATGTGCGGTAGATAACTTTCCGGGTCGAGTAGAGCGATTCAAGTCGAGCTGGAGGAAGACTTTGAGGTCGGGGGAACGAGTCAAAGCCTCTTCCAATGCACCAATCTATTCGTTTCATCAATTTGTTGTACCCCCCCGGCAAATACTAGAGCACCTCACAAGTTGTGACTCCCCGGAGCCAATATACAGCGACGAGATAAAAATGCGCGACTTAGCGCGTTGAATCATGGCCTAGACACAGTTTACGCGTCGATACACCACTAAGATTAGACAGAGAGCTCACCAGTAATGTCTCATAGAAGCTCGATGGTTGAGATAAAACCTGAATTCTACGAGGTGATACAGCTAAGCACGGCTGTTCACGTTGAAGGGCGGAGACGAAGCCATTTATAAGAGGATGATAAGAATGCGCCCTTCTAACATTCGTAGTCTCACAAGCCGTAGCCCAAAATGCGAAGCGAGTCGACCTTCGACATAACGGTCGCAGACTAGAGAACATGAAATGAGTGATGTCGGGAAGCGGACGGTGACTGTGGGAATTTCGTTCATCAATTACAGAATCAAGCTTTCGTTTCACCTTGCTCCTTTCTTTCCGTACATCAGTTCCTATATCACCCCCTGGCGTTTTCATAGAAAGTCATGATGGATGGATATTTCTTGTACCACGTCCTCAAGACCCGAATTCACGACACAATGCTATCTACTAGGGCACGACACGAGAGTTTGCACCGAAAGTACTATAAATTGCGCGTGGATACTCATTGGAACCAGCTTTGAGGCTGTATAGTGCGCTGAACGCTGAAGGTTAAGGACGTGGAGCTCATAGCCAAGCGAGCGCTCATCAGTGATCTCAAACAATCGACAATACTGGGAAGCACTGATTCCAATATAAATGAGGCGATGAAGATGCAATTTCTCATTTATCTACCCTAACCCCGACCTCCTCAATGGACGACTCACTAGGAGCTCTGGAGCTCAGTGTCATTATATCGGTCTTTCTGCTTGGTGCTGTCACAGTCCAGACCGTAAATTACTTCACGAGCTTTCCCAATGATCGACTTTCGCTCAAGATAGCGGTATGTGCCCAGTCTATGGATAAAATTGTAACATAACACTGAGAAAGTTTATGTAGGTCGCAATACTGTGGTACGAGTTTGATACCAAACAGCCAAAGCGCGTGTCATAATTCTAGTGCAAGGGCTTTGGAAATCCTGCATGCAGCTTGTATTGTCTCCTTCCTCTACACAACAACTATCGTCAACCAGAGTAAATTCAACGGCGCTCCCCCGCTATCCATTACACTAGCCCTCGTATCCCATGCAATCAGCAATAATTTTCTGCAGGTGCAACCTTCTTACCCAACGCAAAGCTGGATCACTTATATTATATTATAGGCGCTGCTCACACGCAGGCTATATATCGTCACGGAGGGAAGGCCGCTAATGCCAATCCTCCTGTGGGCCATGGCTGGTATATCGTTCTGTGGGTTCCTGGTGTCACTAGGACTGCTCCTTAACCAACACTTGTTTGGTTGGGCGATCGCTACGGCATGCTTCTTGTCATTGAATGCGATCATCTACTTCCTAATCTCGGCCTCTCTTTACTTCTCTCTTCGTACGGCTCGCAAGGAGAAAACTTCGAGGTAAGGCCCTCTTATCACACATGTCCCTAACTGAATGTTTTGCAAAGTACAAAGAAGCTGCTTCAGAGACTTATGATCTGGACCCTAGGTATGTGGGTCTTCTGTATCAATGAGGTCCATCTCTGATTCTCTTCAGTCAATGGATTCATCTTTACGTATGACATACTATCATTTCCAAGCTGTTTACTGATTGAAGTGCAGCTTTGCCGGTATCGCGTCAGTCGTTTTAGTAAGTATATCACACCTATTGTTTTGGTTCATTGAACGGGATTTTAGTTTGTGGTCCGCCTTGACAGTGGTGCGCGTCTTCGCCTCTCCCGCCAGCTATCCTTACTGAGTGAATACCCCCAGTTCTATGGGTTGGTGCACTTTCCGCCAGCCAACAATGTCAGCCCTCACTAAAAATCAACATACCAATTACCTGACCCCTTTGCCTGTAGTCTTCTCTGTTTCATTCTTAGCATCGTAAGTCTAGTTTTGTGTTATCCCTTTCTTTTCAGCCAGCTCAACGTCCACGATATAGCCTCAATGCTAGGAAAAGTTTACTGAAGATCGCGAACACCAATACAGAAGATACGGCCATCAAGCCGATCTCAGTGATCAATGTGCGGCCTTCCCGACTTCTGTAACTCAGTCGATGCTGATCTAGACTTCCAGTTCGCGCGAGCCACAAGGTCGTCGTCAGGTAACATCCCATATTGCTCTATCGTGCCGTACCAGAGAAGTGGGCTGATCCGTTGCTAGACTCCCAATTGAGCTCGAGGCGTAGTTAACTACCACTCCAATGGCAATTAGGCACTTCTGTGAGAGCCACATTCACTGTCGATCTCTTGGCCAAATACTGATAGCTAACATAAGCTAGTAGCATATGGCCGTCGTTATTCTTTCTACACAATATATGTCACGCCTTGATGCTTCCACGACAATACGCGCGAAGATGCCAAATTCTTCTCAAGTTCCCGATTGCTGTGTGGTCAGAATGGACGCTAGTGCTACTGAACGATTGATCCCATCACACAAGGCCATGTGCCCCTGGAAGTTGCTTTGCTATAAAGCTGCAGAATTCCTGACATCACCTCAACCGCTCTCGCAACATGTTGCCCTTGTCTCTGGTTGTCTTGGGTTGTTCTATTCCCTGCCTTGCGGCCATCACACAGGGATCTTTCAGCGTATTATCCTATAATGTGGCCGGCCTACCTGGTGAGAACCTTGCCGCTTGTCTACGGCTAACTCGCTAACTTGTCACAGAGCCGCTCTCCTCCAGCAGCCCTTCTACTAACACACCATTGATATCGCCGCGCCTAGGACCATTCGATGTTGTCCAAGTACAAGAGGATTTCAATTATCACGCAGCCCTTTACGCGTCAGACAACCATCCCTTCCGAACATCGACCTCAGGCCCGGCCTTGTTCGGCTCCGGGCTTAATACGCTTTCAAACTTCCCATTCATCGAACTTCAACGGGTTAAATGGAAAGACTGCTTCATCAACGAAGCCGACTGCTTGACCCCGAAAGGATTCACCTTCATGCGAATCAAAGTAGCGGACGGCGCGTGGGTAGACTTTTATAACCTCCACGCCGATGCAGGGTCGCAGACTGGTGACATCAATGCTCGTAAATCTAACTTGGCACAGTTGGCTGCCTTCGCGCAGACTTGGTCCGTGAACATGCCAATTGTTATATACGGCGACACCAATGCTCGATACACCCGAGACAACGAAGCGCTACACAGTCTACTTGATGGACTGAATGTGCAGGATGTATGGATACAGGTCATCCGCAATGGAGTAGAACCTCTTCCCGGGTCACCGGCGAACGCCTGCCCTTCGACATTCCCTTCGGGCACCCCCCAATCCCAGATGATCGCATGCGAGACTGTAGACAAGATATTCATTCGCTCCAGCGCAGCCGTCACCCTGACCTCGAATACGATTACCAACGAGAACGACGCGTTCTTGGATAGTGCTGGTGGTCCTTTGAGTGACCACTTCCCCCTCTCCAGCGTCATCCACTGGCAGCTTTCGTCAGCCATCCGTCTAGCTGATCCCGTCGGGGGTGCCAACGACGATCCTTTTACCGACGTCTCTCTAGCTGCCCCTGGCAGCGTTCCACGCATAACGTCCATTACGCTTCGAGGCGGTAACAGACTCGATTCCGTTTCGGTGGCAGTCCAATATACGAATGGCACAACGGCCACCGCGACCCATGGGGGTCAAGGTGGATCGCCTTCTACCCTCGCGCTGCAATCGAACGAGTTTATAACACAGGCGCAGATTTGCAGTGGCTCTCATCTCTCGTCTACAAGCGTATTCTTCCTCCAGGTTACGACTAATCAGGGACATACACTGTCCGCGGGAAAGTCTACTAGCGACTGCCAAACGGTCGTTGTTCCAATCGACGCCGGAGAAGCAGGCAAGGCTTGGGGCCTCGTAGGGTTCTGGGGCAGGTCAGGCAGCGAGGTTGAACGTCTGGGTGCAATTTGGGGCGCATCCTAGTGAGCTTGCCTACTTCTGAAATTGTAGGCCGCTCGATAATATGTTGGATATCGAAACAAAATACAATATTATACATGTTGAGCGTTTTCCTTTTAGTACTTACGGATATATATTGAAGGGTACGTAAAAGAGTGAAAGTGAAAACCGAACGTCAGTGGAATATATGTGCTGACGTTCGCCTCCAAATGAGGCGCAGGATAAAGGGATAAACGGTGAACGTAGACGGTAAACAAGTAGATGCTATGGAACTAGATGACAATGTGGTCGATGATGAGTATGATGTGAGACATGCCCGTGGAATGAATGATTAGTGCTAGGTGAGTAATCGTGGACGAGGTTATGCAAGTGAGTCGAGTCCATCATGCAACATGACGGTTTTGTGCCTCATGATGAGACTATTTTCTCAAGGATGGATGGAGGATCTGCTCGTGCAGAGCTTTGCCTGCCGGAACCTAGCACGCAAGAATATCAGCGTCCGCATCAAATACAGAACGAGGGAAGACTCACCATCGGGAACACATGTTCATTCTTTTCCACCAAACACTCCATGAGCACCGGTTTTGAGCCATCGTACTCCAGGAACTCTTTCATCTTAGCAGGGAGCTCATCGACAGTTGTACACCGGATGGCGTGCACGCCCATAGCCTGCGCCAGGAGGATGAAGTTCGGGTTCGTCATGCGTGTGTGTGAGTAACGAGAGTCGTAGAATAGATCTGGAGCCAGGAAGAGTCAGATCACCAGTTCACCAAGAGATCCAGTGACAATGTACTGACCTTGCCATTGGAGCACCATACCCTGGAATTCGTTATTGAAGACGAGAACCTTGACACCAATGTTGAATTGCGAGGCAGTAGCGAGTTCCATTGCGGTCATGCTAAATGAGGCATCACCGTCGATGTCTATTACCATTTTATTGGGCGCAGCAACCTTGGCTCCAATAGCTGAGGGTAGACCAAAGCCCATAGTCTATACATGGAGGATTAGGATCATCTCAACGGGGTAGACTGGAAAGTGAAACTTACACCAAGACCACCTGAAGTAACCAACGATTGCGGGTATCTCCACCTGAAATGCTGGGCCGCCCACATCTGATGCTGCCCAACACCAGTCGTAATAATAACGTTCTCCTTCTGATCAGCTACCTGTCTGTCCAACTCTTCGACGATTTCTTGCGGCTTCATTGGATCCCCGGCGGCAGCATTGCTCGGGATGTAGGTGAATGGGTACTTCTTTTTCCATGTCTTGATATCGTCGAACCATTCAGACCGCGGCGAGTGCTTGATGAGGGGTACGAGGGACGCGAGGTTGGTAACGACATCACCGAGGATAGGGATAGAAGCGTCAACGACCTTGTTGATGTTCTTGGGTTGGATCTCGAAGTGTATGATTCCGCCGCGGCCTTGGAGGGCGGCTGCACGGGCAGCGGGGGCGAATGTGTCGACTTTGCCAGTCACACGATCGTCGAACCGGCCACCAAGAGCAATGATGACGTCCGCCTGTTGCATAGCTATATTGGCGTAGGCACTTCCGTGCATACCCAGCATATGTAGACTCCGCTCGTCGGTCTCGTCGAAGCAACCCAGGCCTTGGAGGGTGGTGGTTACAGGGATATTGCCGTTCTCGACCAGTTGGGCGAGGAGCTTGGGCCCCATGGGCGACGAAAGGATACCATTTCCGGCATAAATGATGGGCCGCTGCGCTTGGTTGATCAGTTCAGCGGCTTGTCGGATCAGATTCACGTCCGTTGGTGGCTCGATCATCTGTAGCGGATTCTGAGGGAGGCTGAGATTTGAGCCTGGCGTGGTGGCCTTGTAGGGCAGTGGTGTGCGGAGAATGCTTGCGGTAACATCCTTTGGGAGATCGACCAAAACGGGGCCTGGTCTGCCTGAGGTGGCAATTTTGAAAGCTTCGTTGATTCTTCGGGGTAGTTCTGATATGTCCTTCACCATTACATTCCATTTCGTGCAGCTCCGCGAAATGCCGACGATGTCTGCTTCTTGGAACGCGTCCGAGCCGATTGCCGATGTAGCGACCTGGCCTGTGAAGACGACTAGTGGTACACCGTCGCTGAGCGCGTCTTGCATCGGCGTAACCACATTGGTCGCACCCGGGCCGGAGGTAACAAGGATTACTCCGGGCTTGCCAGAGACGCGAGCATACCCCTCGGCCATGTGTCCTGCCCCCTGTTCGTGTCTCGGAAGAATGAAGTTGAAGTAAGGAGAGTTGTAGATGGCATCGAATACCGGGAGAATTGCTCCCCCAGGATATCCGAATATATGCTTGACGTCGTGTCGAAGCATCATCTCATGGAAGATCTGACCACCAGAGAGCCCCACAAATGTGTGGTCTAGCGGTACGGCGGGCACCGGTCCTGGGCCTGTCATGGGGAGATTTAGGTTGTTCCTCGTAGGCACTTGCTGGAACCCTGGTGCTGGTGCTGGCCGACTTGTATGCATGTCAAGATGATGTCCAAGTCCATATGATGCTGGCGCACTCACACTACTGGAGCAGGGGCAGCCTTGTTCACCGTTGAACGACTGATGTTTCGGGCGTGCTCCCTGACCCTCGACTTGGCCTCAATCATCGAGCTGCCAGCAGGAGCAACAGTAGACCTGGATCGCACAAACGCGACAGGTGCCTGCGTCGCTGGCGAACGCATTTTTGTGGTTGCGAAGGACATAGTGAGCAACTATGATTTTTGAGGTCGTCGTGGTGGCAGTCGACGAGGGGAGGTGGTGGAAAGATCAAGCGACGAAGAGAAGGTGGACTTGCGAACTTATAGCACCCATGACTCGAATCTTCAATTTTCCGATCGTCGGCCGAACAGAGCCGGTGTACTATTTCCCCTTATCACGTGCCGCAGTGATCAGTCTCTGACCCCGGACTCGGAGACGCGGTCTCTGGCGGCGGAGACGACTCTGGGGTGGGCTAGAGTTGGACTTGGACATACGAGAAGAGTTGCATTATTTGGTTTGATCGTCAAGCTACGGTGTCACAGTATTGGTCGGGTGTAACTTTGAGCCAATTCATGGTTGCCCCACCACGCGGCCTCCATTACTTATATATAATATGTACGACAGTATTGGTGGCCCCAACTCGGTGCTAGCTAAAGGGAGTCGGGCACGAATGAGCTACATGTTGTCCAATGTAACTACACTTTCTGGGCATCACACGACTCCGATTGCTTCAATTTGATCTGTCAGATATCATGATTCATTGCTATGCAATGCGGCGGGCGTTTCCTACTCTATTCCAACACACCCCTCTGAGGTAACATATATAGACAGATAACCTCGCAACGTCCGATCCAACCCCCTCCTTCCGACGCCATCAAGCCTTGGATCCTTGGCCTTCAATGCCGCCCAAACCGCCTGCTCCAGAATATATGGCATCCTGGCATGGAAGACGGCATTCGCTTGGCTTGTCGACCCTTGTGTGGGAGAACCTCCACCACCTCGCAGCAGCGGCTGAGGCGAGGTCGAAGATAACTATGGCACGGATGTACGGAAGACCCGTCGGGCAATTCCTCCCTGCGCGCGCGAAAACGCTGGGCAGCGTGCGGGGTAGGCGCTAAACACCGCTATCGATTCATGGCGAAAAGGTGCTAATTTGAGACGATTAAACAACCGTTGTGGTAAAAGTACACATTGACTGAAGGTAGACCTGTACGAAGCGATTGTTAGCACAAAATGAAACGCATTGAGGGGAGATCGTATACCAGAAAGTGAGTCGAGAAAGAGTACACGGGATATGGTATCTTAGCGCGGATCCCAGTAATAGCGTTGCGGCGGTTTTTGTGAAGGATGACATGATGCTCGACTTGAGCGATTTGATCTCGGGGCAGCAGGTTCGGGCTGTGGGGGTGGCGTTGTCAGCAGAATCGTACCAGGAAATGAGGGTACGCACTCTAGGTAGTGAAGCCGCCGAGTTGTTTGCAAAGCTGGACTGCCTTCTGCTGTTGCGATCCCCCGCAGAGGTATTGAGCTCCTTCTCTGCCTGCTCGCGCCTGCCCCTCTCCAGGTCGTACTGCTCCTGGCGCTTCCGTCTCTGCTTCCTGCGCACATGGAAGATGAGCGTCGATACGACAGCCACGAGTAGCACCACTGTTTGAATAATAAGTTTATGACTCTAAATCGTGCAGTTGGGCGAAACGCACCAAAGACAACGATGACTGCTATTTCCCAGGACGTTCCTAGATGTCCGTTGTGAGGGCCGCTAAGGATTATGGGATGAGCCGGCTAACACGAAAGCAGGAAAGGATGTACTCACAAATCTCTTCCCTCTTCATCTTGGGGCATAGTATACAAGCTAACAAGGAGGAGAGCGGCCTAGCGGGATAGTGAGGGACTAGCAACGGAGACTAAAAGGTGCATCAAGACGGCAGTCTCTGGCTCAGCTTTATAAGAAGAGTTGATTTGGCTGGGCAGCCTTGGAGGACATGCCGATGCCAAGTCCAAGGACGAGAAAAAGGATTCGCCAAGAACTGAGCCTGACACAAACATAAGACAGCTGCTCCCATTCTGCGCTGACGAAATTCCAGTGATCAAGCCCGCTAAGAATGCTTGTCATCCAGCTGCCTTGGCTCACCGTTCCCCAGTGCGACGCTGCAAGTGTCCTGCAATTCTGGCTGCTGCACATCAGACTTACTGATTCCGTCCTATTTCCATACCTCCTGAACCCTTTTAGGCTAACCCCGGTATCACACAGAAGCACGCACCATGTCTTCCTTGACTTCCTTTATTTTCCGACAAGGAAAGCAGGTCAGTCAGCCAGCGCTCGATGTCTGGCTATCAGCTCACCCTCAAAGTAGATAGTGGCGATCGGCAGGAACTATGCGGAACACGCCAAGGAACTAAATAATAAAGTTCCAAAGGAGCCTTTCTTCTTCTTGAAGCCGACTTCGAGCTACGTCTTTAACGGCGGCAATGTCGAGATCCCAGACGGCATTGTTGCCCACCATGAGGGTAGGTCAACTTGGCCGTGTTTCAGAATCCCGGTCATGGCTTTCACTTGAGTTTTGAGTGGCAACGATTCCTGATCCTTCCTTGTATTAGTTGAACTCGGAGTCGTCATTGGCAAGACTGGCAGGGACGTTTCCCAAGCAGATGCCGAGTCTCTTATCGCGGGCTACGGTACGTGTCTGCCATCACCACCGCCCCCTTCCGAGTTCCCAGTCCTTCTCTCCGTCATCCCCTCCTTCGTTGCCAATGTCACAACCCGGAAATTCCGTTGTGGAGTGGCGCTTAAGCGTAGCCTGAGATCTGTCTGGTTGCTGATGAGTATTCCTGTGCCAAGCCTTGGCGGTAGATATGACTGCAAGGAACCTCCAAGACCAAGTCAAGAAACGCGGCCTGCCTTGGTCCGCTGCTAAAGGCTTCGATACTTTCACTCCAATAGGGTGTGTATACGGATCCTTTGTGCTCGTAGTAAAGACGCCAACTCATGGTCTTGGAACAGTGAATTTATCGCCAAGTCGGCAATTCAAGACCCCCACAACCTCAATCTGGCACTCAAGGTATGCAGTCAAGTGAGCTTGTGGTGTGCTCATGTTAATGCTACAGCAATTCCCAGATCAACGGTGTTGTGAAGCAAGATGGAAACACATCCGATATGATATTCCAAATCCCGCAATTGATCGAACACATCACTTCCATCATGACCTTGGCGGTCAGTACTGCCTCTATTTCGAGCTCTTGAATACAGCTTCTAACTTTAGTGCTTTACAGCCTGGCGATGTCATCCTGACTGGTACGCCTTCTGGCGTTGGCCCCGTGGCGGCTGGTGATAAGATTGAATGTACCATGTCGGATCCTGCAAGCGGCAAGATCCTATCCACCCTCAATCTGCTGGCCATCAACCGCAAGGGCGGGTACAAGTTCACACCGGAGTGATAGCCTAGACCCATCACCTGGTGGTTACCAGTTCATTTCTCTATCGATGAGCCCATGAATTGGATTACATAGAAGTCTCTACAGTTGTTCGCCATACAAGTTAAAGATGAGCACATGGTACACTAGATAACACACTGAGGGAAGCCCGTATTGTCACCGAGTCGAGGGTTTCGAAGGCGTTGATTGTCGTGTCGCAGCCTCTGTGGTATCTTCTGCGTCTTGGCTCCGCGGTGAATGGACTGAACCCGCATCTTCAGACCCCTCGGATATACTCGAATCACTCGCGAAAGTCCAGCTACCCCCAGTGGGTGTGAGTTCACCGCTGTTGCTCTGGAATTCGCCAAATTCGCCAAACCCTTCGAATGTCGAGTCCTCCATCTCATCTGAGAAGGAAGAAGTAAAGGTAAATGGATCAGATCCGCTTATTGACGACGACTCTGAGAAGGGTCCGAAGCCGTCCTGTAATAAGTAAGTTAGTTGTTATCAGCGCAAGATCCCCATTGCTAGATACATACATCATCGTCGACCGAGCTGAATGGGTCATCGGAAGAATTGTGGGGGTCGAAGACGTCCTAAAAATAGCGCGATAGTATTAGAACAGGTAGCATGTACAAAAATGGTATCACCAACGTCAAACCCGCTAAGCGGTCTGCGCTCGGAGCTCTGATGCCTTGCGGTCACTGGAGGATTGCCAAGAGAGAAGTCTGAATGGGTCAGCCACCCGCCGTCTTCATCCTCGTCGTCTGACTCCGATGACCCGTAATTACTTGCGGAGTGGAGGTCAAAACTAGCAAACTAGAAATACATTATCATTTGAATCGCCATTTATATCGTATGCTAAATATGCCATCGTACCTGTGATGACCTGTCATCATCATTGCCATCGGGAGGCCCGAAATCGGCGCTACTCTCTCGTGTTAGTCGCGAACCACTCGCGCGCCGGAATTCGCCCTGTGTTTCTTGGCTTGAGGCGTTACCGTTCGTTTCGAGGGCGGGCGCCGTGGTCGCAGAAGCGTCGGCTTCATCAACCTTCCACTGGGCGCTGCCCCTGTTCATCCCCGCAGTTACGACGGGCTTCCCGCCACCTAGTAAACGGGTATCATTCATTTTAGCTTCGTTATATCGTCCCGTGACGTAGTCGTCCCATGTCTGAGGCGCGTACTCGACAATGGTGAGCTGTAATTCTGGAGGGAAACGTTCCAAGGCAGTGATAACATCAGCCGCTATTAATGTGAGGTGGCCCATATATCCGAGCCGCACTCCTTTAGGTTTAGAGCTATGATTGTGGGGGTTAGCCGAGGAGGGTGAAATGCACTATTGCTCGTACCACTCTAGGTCATTTCGCTTCTGCCCTTCAACTATCCGATGCATTAACCGAGCATCCCTAAACAGTGAAACCGCGAGCTCGCGATTGAGTCCTCGGTCAACATTCCCCGTTAATATTTGGTGGACTAGGTCGTAGACGGCGCTATGTAAGAAGTTATTCCACGGGAAATCAAAGAACAAGTCCTAGGTAGGTGATGTTAATAGAATGACCCGTGATGAACGCATAACTACATGACTTACTAGAAGCGTTGATAATATTCCGATATCGAGATAGCGGCGCTTCAACTGCTCTCCAACAGGAACGGGCGTGAATGTTGTGCTGTCCATCATGGTGGTTCGTCTTGAGCTTCGGCGGGAACCATGCGAACGTGGGGCGACAGTGGGCGAATCTGAAGTGTCTGAATTTGAGCCGAAAGAAGCTGCTCGGGAAAGCGCAGCCCCTTGAGCAGCTATCTCAGCTGGTGGAGGGAGTGAAGCGGCATTTGGGGAGGAAGGAACAATCATCGGTGGCGGTTCTAGGACTAGCTCGTTTGATGTTGGTGATTGTACAGATAGCGGCTCGTCGTACATGGCGATGTCTTCCATCGCGTCGTCATCCGAGCTACCGGGCTCATCGTCGCTCATATCTTCATCAGAGTCTATAGATGATGGGGAATGTGATCCCGAAGTCACGGGCAGTTCTAGCGCTGGCTCTATCTCATCGTTGGCCTGGTCCATGACATCGGGGTCGCGTTCATCGTTACTATTGGCAGCAATAACTTTGGAGAGCTCTTCCAGACCGGAAAGTCCTCCCTGGAGTCGCCCTTCGTTGTCGTAAAGATAGTCAAACTGGGGTGATCGATTTAGAAGTGACATGTTTGAACAATGCAGGAGCTCAGCGAAGAGTTCGCATATGCGATACCGCTCGAATGTCAAGGGTGTAAGTTTGCCAGCCGTGGTATGCACTTCCTTCGTCTACAGGCCGCCGATTAGCCCTCGAGGGTCCATACTAAGTGAAATGACACGGCACTTACTAAGGATCGCGGCTTGCGAAGGAATTCTTGAAGCTTGCCTAGCTGCTCACCAAGAATATCCAACACCGGGCCTAAGTGCACGACTCCCATGCGGTCAACCATCTCCTTCATGGCCTGCTCAAGGGTCATCCGACTATCGTCACCAGGAGCGTCCATCTGTTGTTGAACCTGGATCAGCCTGTTTCGGAGAGTGTGGAACAAGAATGGCTCGAAGTAATCTGAGTTGTTCTTGCGAATTAGCTCAATGACGATGGAGATGGAATTGACGACCGAGGATGTGGATGTTTGCAAGTTCGGCGTCTTGGACGGCGCGGATGTGATAGAGGCGGTATCACTCTCGTCGGGACCATCCTCGCCAACCTCCTCGTCGGGCCCGAAGTCATGCAGCATATACCCGACCAATTTTGTGATGCTATCCTTGTGAGCTAGCTCCCGAGCAAATCTATTTGAAGCGGGCCCATTTTGAAGGCCTTCGGTAAGGCCTGCGCCGGGGGATGGAGTCGCCATGGATATGATGCCTTTTATGAGCTCCGCGACCACTGTATGCACATCACTCGAATGTGCGGGTGAGAGCAGCTCAATCAATCGACCCATGAGGTACTCCGAGGAAAGCCACTGAACGCGGCACATAAGAGGAGCACTCCCAAAAAGCACATTTCAAACAAAAACATACTTCTAGGACTCCGGTGCAGCGCTCATCTAGTTGGATGATTCGGACGAGGAGGTCGACGAACGAAGGTGTCTCGACATGCCGCAATATTCGCTCGACCACTGAGGGTTGTGCTTTAATGAATGCGAGCATCTAGATGATAACATTTATATGGATTGTGTCAGAGTGCTCCGGACGTACCTCGGTCGGCTTTTTATTGAGGAACACAGCGTTCACCTTGGCAAAGTGAGATGCCGTTGCTACTTGTGTCTTCATATCTTCTGGTGATCTGTCCAGGACCGTCTCCCAGAATGGCACGAGTAGTTGGTCTTGATGACCGACGCAGGTCTCCACTATTGACCATATCTCGCTACAAAGCACCTCTGTCGCAACATATGGGTATCTGGCAGCAGTTCAATATGCGGGAAAACGTTAAGACGCATCAAGATGTCGAAATCTCACTTGAAACGTCCCTTTTCTTCCCCCTCGATCTGCCCAGTCACATAGCCGAGTAGCTTCTGTAGCACGTCGACTCGTTGAAAATAATCGATAAGCCTGGTGTTCTGGGCCTTGCATTCTTGCAAGAGTTCGTCTTCGTCTAGTATGGCCTCGAGGGAAACCTCCTCCTTATCTAGGAGGCTGTCTATTGAGGATGCATTGTTGAACCCAAATCTAGGCAGAGAGTAGTGAAGATTCAGGAATCTCGATCGTGAAGAGAACGAGTATATTCAGGGTACCTCCAGAACATGAGAGTTGGCGTACAATTGAGGGGTCAGAGAATGAATGGGGTATTAGCGAGATGAGAAGTGTAGCTAAGGTATGTTCGTGAGGGGCGTGTGCCATAGCCGACGCGTCTAAGACGCTCTTCCATATCTGGCTCATGCTTAGACAGCAGAAATAATTGATTGACTACTACGATAATATATACATAAATCCTCAAAAGCATTGCAAAAAGTATCCGCCCGAGTATCATTAAAACTGATATCACGTTGTGAATGGGTTTCCGAAAGCATTTGGAGAGACTCACCCTAATTTGGTACGAACCACTGGCTTTGGTCAAGTAGCGCACCCATTTGATGCTGTGGTAGTTGCTCTTTTCAAAGACCTTGAGGAACCTGACAATCAAGCCCGACGCGGTAAACATCAACACTTGAAAATCAACATCTATTGGCGGTCGTGCCCAGACTTGTCGATGAGTCGTACTCGTCAATTCAGCGGTGGCGGAGAGTGTGCATTCTTGGCCACCTTGGATGCGCGGAACCCTAGGAACCCTTAGAGCGGCAACAACAAAAATTAATGGCCTGACATACTTCCAGACCACCACGTTCTCTCCTGGTACATATTTAGCCTTGCCAGATCCAACCTTGCAATCAACTGCAGTCGTGTTCAGGGGCGTTGGTATTCGCAAAACCACGTTGGTTGCTGATAGCTTATTATTGAAGTTGGTCTTGATCGTGACAGCATACGACACCTGCGTGGTGCCTATTTCCGTGACGGTAGGGATGATTCTTAGGGGAAGCTTTATATTGGAGGTCGATCGATATCTGTATTGCCTGTAAGCGCCAGCTCACGACAAATGAAATCGCACATACCTCATGAGCTCGAACTCGCCATCCGGAGGAATAAAGCTGATCGTGCGCGTGGCATCGAACTCGTCTAGACGTACGCATTGGTGGAATCTACAGTCGTCCAGTTCGACTGCGTCACTTATGCCGCGTTCATTCTTGTCGATTACGAGCTTGTCATTGAGGCCAAACTTGCATTCTGGAGTCCCGGAAAGGTATGCTCGCATTTGTATATGCCCATCAACATCGGCACGAAGTACAGTTCCTGTGCGGAGAGAATGTCAACACGAAGATAGAGAGACGACATTTCAGCCTCACCTTTGGCACTCATACTAAGATTGACCGTCTCGATGACATCTACAAACGCCTCGTTCTTCTTGTACTTGACATCACCACGCCGCCAGCTCGTGGCACCCGTTGCTTGGCTAGTGATTTTCGAGGACTCTTCCTACGACACGATTATTCGTATGCAATGACACGGTGGAGCAGATACGTACTGGTGCAATAGCTGCCGATGTGATGCTCTCAGTGGTAATATACGTCTTCAGTGTGTCGATTTCGCTGTTTTGGGGGTATCCAAAATCAATGGTCTCTGCCCTGTGTCGTCAGGGAGAGAGAAACGAGCTGCGGGGAAACAGGCGTACCATCAATAAGCTCATATATCAGCACGAAATTGTTCTTTATTGACTCTTCATCGATCTTGCCGAAATACGATTTGCAGATATTTATGAACCGATAGCAATACTCGAAGATTAAGGCGGCATTAGCGTTATTCCTGTGCCGCGTGCGTTAGACGAGCGGAGGTGGAGGTGTATAGCACTCACTTTGTCACGGCCACGACGTAAAGGTTGTTGATTCTGACATGGAAGAAGCTCGTAGAGCCGAGTGTTATGATGGGGGACCGTACGTCGCTGTTGGATATGACCTGTATCCGAAACACGTCCGCTATTGATCGTCTGATAGAGGAAGTCAACGCAACGTACAATCCCGGCGCTCTGATACACTCACTTGAAGTCTGTCCGATAAAGTCTAGAGATCAAAACCTAGAATTTTGCGTTTAAGCCACTGCGTGCAGTTTCCTAGCTAACGTCCCACCTCGCCCTTTTGACTGAATATGAAGAAGGCCTATAACTGAAGTATCAGCAGCGCCCGTTGACTGGAGTGTAATGTACGCACTGAAATCATCTAGCTGGCGCAAGGCAGCCTTTGGGTGCCAGCTGTGCTTGATGCAGATGGTAGTCACAGTGGTACGGAGAAGCAAGTATTGCGGCTATTTTTAGATCCATGAGGCTCGATCAAAATCCCCTGACTTCCACCCTCGACTTTACCCAAGGTAAAGCTCGCCGGTTTGGGATGAGTGTAATGCCTCTGAATGATTTTTCAGGATTGAGATATGCCGCCGGGCGTGAGTGGTGGGAACAGAATTGTTACCTCCAAGAGCTCGCAGTCCTCAGGCTTTCACCGGGCTCAACTATGGTCCTCCCAGAGTGCAGGGTCTTTGGGAGGAATTACATTCCTTGTAATGTTCTTCCCCATATATGTCGGTGACGACATGTTCAGAATACCAGGCCTCGGCGGAGGCTCAGCTAGCTTCCTTCAAAGCATGCAGCGAGGTGAGTTATAGCACAGTGCGTGTCTAGGAGATTTAATCACTATTTTCCGTAGTTGTACAAGGCTGCGCCGCCGTATCACTGATACAAATCTCCACTATGATCAGCGTAAATACACCCAGTCTTTATAAACCGTCCTCTCTCTTGAGATCGCCACTACCAGCACATCCATCGAAATGACCGTCACAGAATTTGCCAAATTCAAAGTCCTTCCCCCATTCACCTGCTCGTCACCAGAAATCCTCGAATTCCTCGCGGACGTTGGCAAGAAACAATATGCCTTCTCAGGATATCCGCTGAGATTCTACCAAGACGTCAACTCGCCTGACGCAGTGTACCTGGTCTCTGGATGGGACACTGTGGAGGATCATGGAAAATGGTCTGCGACTGACGCGAGCAGGAAGGTGATAGAGAGGTGTATGTTGGAGAAGTTAGTGGCCATCGAGGGACTGGCTCATTTGGAGGTGGAATTCCCCAGTCTTCCAGGTGAATGGAAAGGCATAGCCCATGTCGTTGTGGAAAAGGAGGGCAACCCCGTGGCTGACGCGAATGGTGAGCATTTTGTTGAATGCAACGACTCTTTGACTAACAGGCGTCTAGTGGAGGAATCTTTCAAAAATGCCACGCATCAAATATATGTAGCAAGGGACCAAACGTCTCCTTGTGGTGAAGTATTTCAGCTTGCTGTGTTGAAGGACGACGTGACAGGCTTGGAGGGGAAGTGGGATGGTGTCGCGAACTTCTTGGCCGTGAATTGAGCCTGGGCTGAACTCTGAACGTGAACTCTATATGCTTTGTACTTGTACTTATATAAACTATCCCCTATGTGCTCTATATATCATACTCTCTATCGACATAATACTGTCTTGAAGATGGTGGGAGTGCGAACTTGGATGATGGCCCCTGGGTCCTCCTTGATACGTCCCGAAACAGAATAGGAGGAGGAGGAGTCACGTGCCACAAATTTTGATACGCGACTCGTGTTCCCATATTCTCCTTTCACCTAACGCCGTAGATACTCTACGAGCCACTTACTACGCCAAAATGCCGACAGTCGAACCTATTGCAAAAGAAAGCCGCAGGGAGCGTCGCCTCAGACGCCAAAGGGAGCAAGGGCAGGAGGCATCCGCACCTGCACCTGACGCGCAGTCCAAGTCTAATAATATCAACAAGCACGGTCCAACTAAACCTCCCAAGACAGGCCCACATTCCCATTCCACCAGCAAACCGTCGTCCAAGAACTCTTCAGCCAAGCGTAGATCCAAGTCCACGTCGAGGTACGCTTCGCCTTCGTCGAGCTCTGGATCCCCGAGTACCCTTCTACTCTCGTCGACCGCGGATTTCAAGGGACTTGAGTCGACCTCTGAGATTGAAGAAGGCGAAATGGACCAACCTAAAGCGGGTCCTAGTCGACCCCGACGGTCTATGACCCCTCCAGCCGCAAACAAGAATAATTCGCAGGCCTCTGCTAAACATGGTTTCGACAGTCAAATCGACTTCATCCCGTTTGACACTGAGGACACCTCAGCCCCGCTGACGCGTAATGGGAAGGATATGAGTTCTTCGAAGGGGAAGTCGGGCTCGGATGTTAGAGCGGACGAAAGGAGGGGCGATATGTCGGGGAAAGGGAAGGCGCGAGATGTGGACCCTCCAACACGCGAATGGGATAGAGGGAAGCCGCCGTTGAGTGATGATAGAGATAGAGATAGGGACAGGCATGCTAGAAGGAGGGATCGAGATACTGATCGGCATGCAGATGGACGCGGTCGGAAGCGCGATCATGATAGAATCGACGAAAATGGAGACACGCGGCGGGATGAAACAAGAAGGACTGCGCACTATACCGAGTCACTAAAGGCGCCATGGACGAAAGATGTAGATTGGGATGCATGTAACAATGTAGCCGAAATGTACGTCCTTCATCACTATCTCCAGCACGTTCAAGACATTCATATTGTGCGATTGATTGTGTAGGATGCATAGGGAGGTAGAGGCTTTCGTGAAGTGGGCCTCCCCTACTCACGAAGAAGACGAGATGCGTGCTTTGATAGTCTCTCAAATAACCAAGGCAGTTACCTCGGCATATCACGATGCACAAGTCCACCCATTTGGTAGCTTCGCGACGAAGCTCTATCTTCCCCTAGGGTACGTTCGCACATACATACCTCTTAGTTCGTTTACTAAATGTGTCTCAGGGATATCGATCTAGTGATTCTTTCACCAAGCCTTCAGCAGGGTTACAAAGACTACGTTCTTAGAGACCTGGCCCATGTCATTAAACGCGCTCGCATCGCCGACCAAGTAACAATCATCTCTCGAGCGCGAGTCCCCATCATTAAATTTACCTCGATCCATGGTTCCTTCCATGTCGATATCAGCATTGGGCAGGTCGGCGGCCTCAAATCCGTCGAAATAGTGAACAACTTTCTCAACACTATGTCGCTACATTCATCTGGCATGGCCCTCCGTGCCCTTGTCCTCATTGCCAAGGCCTTTCTTTCGCAACGGAATATGAACGAAGTATTCACCGGCGGGTTGGGATCTTACAGCATTGTCTGTTTGGCGATCAGTTTCTTGCAGATGCATCCGAAGATCAGGAGAGGGGAGATTGATCCCGACAAAAATCTAGGGGTGTTGGTGGTTGAATTTTTTGAGCTGTACGGATGCTACTTCTACTATGAGGAGGTTGGGATTAGCGTGAGGGAGGGAGGGTCGTACTATAGTAAGATGCGGCGGGGTTGGCTGGATTACTACAATAAGGGGTTGTTGTCGATTGAAGACCCAGTGGATCCCAGTGAGTTCCATTCGTTCTGCGTTATCAACATCATCGATATTGACACGTCTCCAGCGAACGATATCTCCAAAGGGTCCTTCTCATTTCAAAAAGTGAAAACGACTATGGCAGGTGCTTTTGGTATCTTGACCACCAAACTATACGATCGTGCCGCATTGATTCGAACGAGACGAGAGGGGAGCAGGCTTTCGCTGCTGGATTTGCTTCATCCGGAAGATTTGAGTATCCTTTCGAGCATTCTAAAGATCACGAAAGAGGTGAGCACACTGCGCAGCTCATGTCTCTGGGGATCACTTAGCCTATACGTGTTTAGACCATAAACCACCGAAGATTGGTAGAAGAAGAGTACAACAGTCGAGCTCTGCATGATCTCCTGGGTGTGAAGCCCCGACCCGTGGTCGTTGACGCGGTTGTTGAAGAGCCGAAACCTAGCAAGACAAAACCATCTACTGCCAAGCCAGCTTCGGGTCGTCGAACGAAAGAATCTCAGAGTGTCGCTTCCGCTTGGGGAGATGACGACGATGAGATTGTGATCCTTGGCGCTAGTTCCGGCCAATCACCATCGAAAGCCGAAGCTATTGTTGATGACGAAGAGTCAGACGGAGGGCGTTATGGCATAGGTCAGCCTCCTCATAAACGGCGGAAGACCGGTATGGATCGGGATAACCACACTGTCTATGTGGTCGACGATGAGGAAGAGGACAGTCTTGCTGAAGAGGAAGCGCACTATATCAGTGACAGTTCCAGTGCTCAAGAGGTGGTGTCAAAGAAGCCAGTGTCGAAGGGTGACAAGGATAGGAACAGGTCTTTTTGGCTATCGAAGGCAGTTGAGACTAACCTAGGCGATTACTCGGAGTAATTGCCACTACATACTGTTTGTTTTTGTAATTGGGATACATAGATTATACTTATCTCCTGCAGCTATCTAGCTGCCTCTGCTCGTCAGTGTATGTAGGTCCTTATTGGTCCCATATTTGGCGTTAAAGGCGCGAGAAAGTGATCGATTGGCCACGCTGCCTCGGTCCGGAACCGCATTGTCTTGTCTTCTCTCGACTTTCGCAGGCCTTTCACGCAATGAGGTCATTATCCTCGCCCCACCTGGTGCTGGCACTGCTGCCCGGCTCACTTCTTGTCCACCAACCACCATGTCCGTATCAGCGGAGGGCGCGGCGAGCGCGACTACGAACAAGTTCGTTACTGCCCTCGTCACCAATCTGGGCCTGCTCGCCGTTGAGGTTGGTGCATTCGTGGTTCTGAAACAAAGGTTCGGGAGAATATACCAAGCGAGAACCTATCTCCCGCCGGTCGAGTACGTTGCACGCGGCGTCGAACTTGGATTGGGACCTCATGGTGTGACTTCGCTAGCAAACGATCGCAGAAACTGCCAAGCGGGCCATGGCGCTGGGTACCAGCCATCTTGCACTCGCCCTTGGAAGATATTGTGAGTGACCATCTCCTTTGAAACCAGACTGAATGGCTGAAGTTCTCTACCTAGATACATAAGAACGGGCTCGATGCGTACGTCTACATTGTTTAAAATGGAATGCCTTGACTAACGATGTCTACGAACAGATACATGTTTCTCCGATATATCCGACTACTCATCATCATATTTCTTATATTTACCTTACTTACATTTCCTATCATCATACCCCTCGACGCGATCGGATTGGACACGGGGAGGACTGGGCTGGATAGGATAACATGGTCGAAGTAAGCAGTCATCTTGCACTCGGACAAAGATTTCTGGCCAACCTCGTATTAGCCTGGCCGACTCAGACGAGCAGATTCGCTTTGTTGGCCATATAATACTTGCGTATCTCCTCACAGGTATGCCTTTCCGGTGCGCTCCTTGTCCAAACAAACTCACTGCTTTACCTATAGGCATAGTCGTGTTTATGATTCGTCGGGAGATGAATCATTTCGTACACATGCGCCATCAATTCCTTCTCAGTGAATCCCATTCAAGGCTGCCGCAAGCACGAACCGTCCTCATTACCGCCGTTCCAGATGAGCTGGGAGACGAGCATGCCTTGCGAACGTTTGCTAGCTTCACGCCTGGCGGTGTTGATCGCGTGTGGTTATACCGAGATACGAAGGTGAGAGCATTGCTCCCCGATCCACCCTGCTTCAGCTCTCTCAAATGTTGTTTCAAGGCTCTAAACAAAATCTTTGAAGAGCGCCGGAAACTTTGCACGAAACTCGAGAAAGCCATATCGAAGCTTCTGCGCAAGGCTACAGAAACGTGGCGAATTCGGGAGAGAGTCCATAAGAAAGACGTGAAGTTACGGAAGAAGCAGCAAAAGAAAATGAAAGATGTGGAGAAGGATCATAACCTTCTGCCTCATGAGTTGGAACGACCACCTGCCTCGTTCGAGTTGCTAGACGAACTAGTTCCACGTGGGGAGAGGCCAAGGCATAGAGTTGGCCTCTTGGGATTGATTGGACGGAAAGTGGATACCGTCGACTGGTGTAAGGTATGTTGGGTACTGCTCCTGCATGGTAGGGTTACTAACGATGAACAAACAATCCTTTCGTTATCTGCACTCCGTTTGCATACCATTAGGAGGAAATATCTAGACTGAACATCGAAATCGGGGAAGCCAGAAGCCATGTAGTGAACGGAAAGTTCTTGGGAAGTGCGTTCATCAGGTGTCGTTTACAAATGGGTGCCCATGTATTAGCTCAATGCGTGAGCTTCCATGAGGTGGGTCTCTATCCTGTTCTGCTGTTGACTTGTTCTTAATCATGTTCATCCAGCCGAATACCATGTACAACAAATGGATGGAGGGTAAGCTTGTCATACTGAGTTCTCCCCGCACCGTAAGCTAATGCCACATGCGAAGCCCATCCGAAGGATATCGTGTGGAGGAATCTAGACGATGGTGCCCTCGAGATGAAATGGAGATATGTTACGTCTTGGGTGGCGACTGTCGGGTTGCTCATAGCTCTGTCTTTCCCAGTGGCTTTTGTGGGGACGTTGAGTAATGTGGATAATCTCTGCGAGAGAGTGCGGTAAGTCACCTTCGTAGCGAGCATGGAGCTTTGCTGACTAGTATGTACCTGTGATAGCTGGTTATCATGGGTCTGTCGCGGTGAGTACAAGTCTTACGTTTCTTTGGGATGATGGTCTAACTTTTGTTTAGTACCAAAGCCGCTTCCTGGACTGATTCAAGGCGTTCTTCCACCAATCCTGTTGGCTATTCTGTTTGCGCTATTGCCATTCATACTTCGAGGTTCGTCGATTCACAGTGTTCTATGCGGCAATGTTCATAGCATGTCTTCAGCGCTTGCCTGGTACGAATGTATACCGCGATACTCGTTAATGAGCGTCAGTGTATACAAGAGATTCTTCTTGTTTCTGGTCATGTAGGTGCTTCAAGACCGATTATGTCGTATTGTACTCAATGACTGTAAATAGCGACGGTTTCTTGATCGTGACCATAACATCGGGTATCACAGAAGGTGTGTATATATATGCTGTCTTGTGCTGAATGTTTACACATTTGGGTGTGGAATAGCCATCGAAGATGTACGTCTCGATTTCTTCGGGTATAATCCCGCAAAGCTAAACAGGTGTCCTCTTTGTAGATCCTGGAGCAACCCACCCAGACAGTGTCCAAGCTTGCTCAGGAGTTGCCAGGGGCTTCAGTATTCTTTTTGACATACATGAGTGCGTTAGTCCGTTGAATTGTGGAGGCTATCATTTCTAATCCGAACCCCTGATACGTAGTCACGCAAGGCTTAGCTGGGGCTGGCGGCGCGTTGATTCAGCTGATGCCCCTCATTCTGCACTACATACAGAAGTGGTTCTTGGGGCGTACACCGAGACAAGCATATAGGGTGAACTATCTTATGCCTGCTGTGAGCTACCGCCTTTCTCCACACCTACTGGCTTGCGACGATACTAATATTCGGGAATGATGGTAGGCGGATTTGGAAACCATCCTTCCCCGGTTGTCTCTCCTTGCCACAATCGGTTTCGCGTATAGTATTATTGCACCGCTTATTAGCTTGCTTGCACTCGTTTGTGAGTCGTCTGTTCGTCTAGATAGTCGAATGTCGGCTGACCGTTTATACTTGCGATACAGCGTTCATCATGTTCTTCATAGCATGGAAGTTTTGTGAGTCATGACTGCTAGGTTACGCTGAACGTAGCTAACGTATCGGCAGTGTTCACCCAAGTCTTCGACCAGCCAGACGAATCGGAAACTGGTGGGATGTACTTTCCTATGGCCATGTCCAACCTCTGTACGTGTCCTTGATCGCGCGGCATTTCGTTCATGCACTAAACTTTGCGACGTCATTTCGTCATCTAGTCATCGGTTTATACATCAAACAAATTACCCTCGCCTGCCTCTTCTTCTTGAAGATATCCGTGTCCAAAGAGACATCCTTGGCTGGAGGCATTCTGATGATAATTCTGTTCGTGTTCACTTTGATGTCCCAGCTCTTCATAAAGAATAGCTTTGATCGTGCGTTTCCCTCGTTGCTCGTCTGGCCACGTCTTTGCTTATTCTTTTCATAGCTATCTCACAATATCTGCCCATGTCGCTCGCGACAAAGAAGATCGAAAAGCGATACAATGAAGCGAGGGAGACGCAGTTGGGAATGGCAACGAGAAAGTTGGAGGAGATAGACTTGTTCAGCCGAGATCGTAAGCCGTTCAGTGCTCTCTCCCAACGTCGTAGAGGGTTGACCGTCGGGAGAACAGGCATTCGAAGTGTTCGCAAGACCATCAAAGCCCTCCCCAAGAAGATTGATCTTACGATAGATGTGCTCAGGGGCAAGGCCAGAGAACACGACGAAGATACGGCGCCTGGTATACCCAATGATGCAGAGAAGCGCGACCAGGAGAAAGATACCGCGAAGGTCGATATCAAGGAGGCTGATATGACGGACATGGCTGAGATGGCGAACGAGAGGACGTCGGACGATTCTACCATCGCTGCGCACGCGACAGGCGCTTCACAGAGACATCAGGGTATGCCAATGATACATCGAACAACCTCCAGCGCCGGCTCGATCAAGTCTGCAAAATCGGGGAAAAGCGATGGCTTTCAGAAGTCTGAACTCAAGCGCAGAAGCTCCATTCCAGTCTTTGAGCCGGCACCAGCGCCGATGCCGCTCTCCGTAACTGAGAACGACGCCAACGAGGACGACGAAGATCTAGCTGACCAGTTGAACGATAACGCTTTTGACCATCCCTCGAGCTACGTCGAACAACGCTGGATATGGATACCCAAAGATGAATTGGGGCTGAGCGAGCTGATAGTGGCTGATTTGAAGGCAGCTGGAGTCCATGCCAGCGATTTAGGCTCAACAATGGATAAAAGGGGCGTCGTGGAGGTTACGAGGAGTCCACCCGAAGAGGATGAGTAACGCGGCCATGGTTGATGATTTCATATATTTTATTTTCTCGCATTCCTCTACAACCCTTGGCATAATGGCATTTGATCGGGGAATAGTGCCTTTAAGCGCTCGCCGAATTAGTGATTATGATCGAGCGCCTATTTGATCACCGTCATACCTCCCTTTCGTCCGACCACCTCGACGTCGGAGAGCATCGCGTCCTCTGCACTAATGCCTGTTGAAATCAAGAATAAAGTATGTCTGATGTGAGCTCGACCGACGTGCCATACATGTGCATTGGTTGCTTAATCTTTCAGTGTCCATGATGGCTGGGGTGTTGCTACGACCCCCGGGTTGAAGGGGAATGCCATCGAAGCTGGTACGACGACAAATATGGACACTATTGGCAAGGAGCACAGCTACAGGCAGCTTGCTGCCCATGGTACGGCTGTGGGGCTCAGCGATGGCCTAATGGGCAATTCAGAAGTCGGGTGGGTGGTATCTTGATACCGGCTGCGCTTATCTTGACGCGTCGTCATTACCAGGCATTTGAACATCGGTGCAGGCCGGATTGTCTGGCAAGATATCGTCCGCATCGATGTCGCGATCAAGAAGCGCCAATTTCACAAGAATGAGAACATTGTCAAGAGCATGGAGCGCGCCAAAGCAGGCAACGGCAGACTGCACCTACTCGGGCTGGTAATTCTTCTGGTTTGCTGTACTATATTCTACCACTTATACACTACTTCTAAGGTGTCCGACGGTGGTGTGCACTCGCACATTAGGCACCTGTTCGCCCTCCTTGAAACTGCCAAGGAAGTCGGCGTTCCGAAGACATATGTTCACTTTCTCGGAGACGGAAGGGACACCGCGCCCCGCTCTGCCGCCGGTTATGCCCAGGAGTTGCTTGATTTCATGAAGAAGGAAGAATACGGCGAACTCGCGACTATTATTGGTCGGTATTATGCTATGGACCGTGACAAGCGCTGGGAACGAGTCAAGATTGCCATTGACGGCCTTGTCAAGGGTGAGGGAGAGAAGGTTGATGGTCCCGATGCTGCGATCAAGGCCATCAAAAGCAACTACGAAGCGGACGTCACCGACGAATTCCTCAAGCCCATCATCGTGAACGGTGATGAAGGTCGAATTAAAGGTAAGGTCGCGTTTCGTCTATATCATGGTCAATTAAGCATGATCGTCGTAGATGGAGACACACTCTTCTTCTTCAATTATCGTTCTGACCGCATGCGAGAGATTGCCTCTGTCTTTGGTCTCCCGGACAAACCAATGGAAGTCGACATTCCCGAAGATCTTGTACGTCTGACCTTGGATGAAACGCGAGTCCAATCTAACTTACTATCAGTCTATTACGACTATGTCCCGTTACAACGCCGAATTCCCGTTCCCCGTCGCCTTCCCCCCACAACCTATGACCAACGTGTTGGCCGAATGGCTAGCTAAAGAAGGCGTGAAGCAGGCCCATATCGCGGGTAAATATCGATTATCCTTCTGATTAAACACAACTTACATTTTGTTAGAAACGGAGAAGTACGCGCACATCACCTTCTTCTTCAATGGCGGAGTGGAGAAGCAATTTGAAAATGAGGAACGACACATGATACCCTCCCCGAAGGTTGCGACATACGACAAGGAACCTAAAATGAGTGTTCAGGGTGTCGCAGACAAGGTTGCCGAGGTCGTTCGTAAAGCAGAGCACGAATTCATCATGTGCAATTTCGCCCCTCCTGATATGGTAGGTTCTAATGAGCAGTTATCAAGCTCGCCCCTCATGCTGGTATAGGTTGGCCACACCGGAGTATATGAGGCGGCAGTGGAAGCGATAACGCATACCGATGCCGCTGTCGGCACCGTTTATGAGGCGTGCCAGGAGGCTGGCTATATCCTCCTCATCACCGCTGACCATGGTAATGCTGAGCAAATGCTCAACGCCGAGACGGGTGCACCCCATACTGCCCACACCACAAATCCGGTACCATTCATTATGACAGGGGATCCGAAGAAGTACAGCTTCGTTCAAGACGAAGAACCATCCAACGGGGAAGAAGAATATGAACCTGGCGCCCTTTGTGATGTGGCGCCGACTGTCTTGGACCTCATGGTATGTCGGCCTCAGAAAACAATCCATTCAATTGAGCTCATCTTCAATTTAACAGGGGATACCCAAACCAGAGGGTGAGTCTGCCACAGCTTCCTTATCGTCAAGCTTCTTACACATGGTTTTGTAGAAATGACAGGTCGTTCCCTCTTGGTCAAAACGGAATGAATTGCCTAGATTGCATGATAGAGATAATGTACAACTGTATTTGCTGATAACATAGAGAACAACACACGCGATTATATGCCCTAATTGGCTAGAAGCTCTGGGATCTTGTATCCCAAGCCCGTATTCCCCCAGCTTTTTCCTTTGAAATCTCACCGATTCCTTGCCACGGCTTCGAAGTACGTCGGATAACTTTGCCATTGTTCGGTTCTGATGTGCGAGCTGATCGACCTTGAAATGCTCACAACGTGACCTTCTTTCAACTCTCCACCTTTTCGTGGCGCCCAGGCCATTCATACCTTGAAGACAGAAGAGAGATGCTCCATTCAGAAGGACCGCGTAGGTGGAGACGACAAACACTGAACTTGCGGCGTTCCCTTGTTCCCTTAGAAGACATACTGACAACGACAATACATCATGAGCCTACAACCAACTCCATCAAGGGCAATCACTCCCATCGCTCAACAAGAGCTTCGGCTTCGATTTACGTAGGACCCGGAAGAAACGTTCACCGGGCATCGTTTGGCGCTCTCTGCAACTAGTTATAATTTCGCTGCAAAGGGAGCCGTATGGGCCTTCAAAGCTCGAAGTAGGAGCTTTGTTATGTTCTAGGTGTGTTCAGGAGAGCCCATGAGGAAAATCGCTAGAGGTAGAGTGGGTTGTAGAACGTATAACCGTTCGGTCCTGAGTCTCGAAGGTAAGAATTAGGACTGAAGTCCGGATCCCCTACGACATCGGAGATACTTCGATTGTGCCAAATCACTCCATACACCCGCCCCTTCTGTTCTAGCAAAAAGGGGGTGAGCAAACGTTCCGGATATTTTCACCGGAGAAATTGATCTGTACCTCACTGCGAAAACATTAAAGAAGCAATATATTTTACCTGAGTGTTGGCCGGTGCAGAATAGGTTCTGGTCAACATTTCGCCGGACACCAAAGTCAGAGTAAAGGTGTTACTGCAGGTAACACCTTTTCTCCAAGTTTGGCGCCCGACGAAACATGGTCAACTTACCTTGAGCTTACCCATGGTTTGTAGAAAAGATTGGCTGACAACGCAGACAGCGAGCACGAATAGGGGCCCAACTCGGTTAGAAAGCTCCAGTGGGCTCCGTCTCTCAAATCCAGTACGCAGCAGATGAAGCCCTATAGTCCTTCCTTTGCTCTGTGCAATTTTACTGCAGGATTTGACGGATGTTGGCCACGATTCAGGTCTTTTTGTGAGTTGATCGACCTGAGCTGGAGCCCAACCGTACATCTCTTCCATGTTCGAACGTGGCAGCCTCTCTCGGAGGTCAATGTTTCAACCGTTGACCGTTGATAGACGGCGGAAACATCAAAACATGGCCTTCCTTGTCCTTCCTTGTCCCAGATGGAAGCATAATGGAACGTATCATGGGGAAGATTATAACTCGGATCCGCGTGCAGTGGAACTATCCCTGGCGACATTCCTAGCATTCGTTCCCGATTTAGCCCTTTGAGGCGGATGCTCCTATATCCAGCTCGCCGACATCACCCAACGCTTTGGATAATCACTTCGACTGAATATATCAATGCCGTAAATTACCCAGGTCTTATGCTGTTCTTCAAAACTTTGAAATATGAGCTTCGAGTTCCATGCATGCGAGCTAGGCCCTACGGTGATCTGTATCAGCAAACTTCCGACAGCAAGAAAAGTGCGGTACCTTGTTGCTTGCCATAGCGAGACGATAAAAACGCCTAGATCTTGCTAATATTGCTTTGGGACGTCACGCTCCAGCTGGTATATAAACGAGCCGGCAGATTGCACCAACGGCAGTCGAACAGCCTACCACCAGATACCCTCCAAGCAATGACATCTGCAACTGCGACGGTACCAGTAAATGTATCAATTTTCTAGTCGATAAACTCGGGCACTAACCTCTCGTCCAGCGCATCCAAGAGCAGACCTTAGACCACGTTCGTCAGTGCGTCAACAGGTTTCTGACAGAGTGCAAGATCCCATATGTCGTCAAGCCTTTCGACCAAGAGTTTCATGAGGCATGCTGCGAAGAGGCCGCGAGGAGGGGTTGCCCCATGGAAGACGCAGCGGATATACGCTCTGTCCGTCCTAAACTCGTCAGCGGTGTCGGCATGGCTATCTACACCTTTGGCCACCTCAACGACCGCTCAATCCAGATGTACATCGCGTTATACACCGGTTTGCTGATGTACGTCGAGGACTACATGCAGCACGACGTCGAAATCGTCAGCGCATTCAACCAGAAATACATACGCGGCGACCCTCAAGGGCATCCAGTGCTCGATGCGTTAGCAGCTCTCCTGCACGAACTTCCTCAGCGATTCGAGCCAATCGTCGCGAACATCATTTTGACTTCGGCTCTGAACTATATCACGGCTGTCTGGCTGGAACACCAAACTGAAACTTTGGAGGTGGGAAAGCGTTTATGCTTCTTAACAATCTGATTTGCTGACCTGACTGTGTATAGCTCTCCCCTTATGCGACATCGTTCGCGGGGTTCTCGCGGTGGATATCGGGATCGTCCGAGGCCTACGCTCTCTTCGTCTTTGCCTCCAAACTACCACTGTTGGTCTACATCCAAGCCATCCCCGACATGATGACGTTCCTCAATTATTCGAAGTGAGTACGGCTGATTGATGAAAGGCCAAAGCTGATGGAATTACTTAGCGACATGTTATCCTTCTACAAGGAGGAGCTGGCGGGAGAGACTGCGAATCATGTCTCCATTATAGCGAGGTGCGAGGGGAAGACGAAGGAAGAAGTGTTGCGACGTATAACGGAGGATACAATCGCCTGCCATTCGAGGCTACGAAAGATCCTGATGAACCACCGGGAGGCCAGCGAGATCCTTGACCAGCTTTCTGAGGGGTATATAAGCTTCCACGCGTCACTGGGGAGGTATAGACTAGAAGAACTATTGTGACATATCAGAACATCAGCATCTATGATTCGCCATCCGGAGAAATAACTGAAGCAAAACGGTTCTTCTAAGCCACACGTTCGAACTTGGCTGGCAAAAGGATTATTCTGGTGCGATAAATTAAGCAATAGCAGTAGGCGTAGGAAAGCGATGAACAAGGGTCCTAGTGATGCGTGGTAAATGTAATCGTTGTACAGATGCAAGATACAACTGGAAAATGGGAAACACTACCCACGGAATGAGGGGTGGGTTGACAAATGCGACGAGGGGACACAAACGTACTAAAGACGTGCATGCGGGATCATGGGTTTATGCTCTTTAATCGTACAATTACACTCAGCTTCCTCCCTCGCCTGGTAAGTAATCAGTACCATAATTGTGGGGGGGCAGTCCTTGGCTTACTTGTTCCGTTCTGAGTGGGGTTGCTTAGCTGTGGGTCGACCGCACTGTCGGGTGACGCCTGGAGAGAGCCGTTGGTGCTGCCAGGTGTCGACGCGGCGGCGCCCTGGGAGTCGGTGAAGGTGCGAAATGGGGTAGGGGCGACTAATGGCCGGTGAAATCGGGCACGAAATTCGTTGGAGGGGTGATTGGGATCAGCGCTCGCTGTTACGGGGGCAGGATACGGTGCAGAATTCGGTGGTAGGGGATGTCCCTCGGGTCCCATCTCGACCTGGAAACCAGTCGCTCCAGGATGGCCATGCATACGCCGCTGTACCACACAAAGCGCGTCAATAATCGCAATCTTAGTACTAAGAAAGAACACGTACTTGGTGATCCCAGCGGTCCCACGACTCGGCTATTATTGGCTCGAGAGACGCTAGTTCTTCGTTTGTCATATTGAGCGTCCGTAGCAAATGTTGTTTGAGGAGTGGCGTGCTGGAGAAGGAGAGCAGGAGTGTCGACGCGAATGTCTGGCCGCCTATCGGCGGCCCTGGTGGAAATGGCGGGTCAATCTGTGGTTGCTGCAATTCATGTTGTAGAACTTGCTGGTAGTGGCCGTCGGGGTAGCGCATCTCCTCCATGGGCACCATGTCGGGTGCCATCTCCAAGCCCAACTCCCTCATCTTCCTCTGCTTCACCAGCAACCTGTGCTTCCGCTGGCGCTCCCTTGCCGCCGCGCGCACCCTTTCACGACGCGACGCCTCCTCTGGTGTCAAGTCAGGACTGAGCATCTGCTGAGGCGGGGACGGCTGAGCCACTGTCTGCTGCATGACGGATATTTGGTGGGCCTGGGGTTGCTGGACCTGAGCAGAATCAGTATCCGTCTGGTAAGAGATCAAGCCTAGTCCCGCAGCATTCCGGTCGCGTTCGCGCTTGCGCCGTTGCCTTTCAGCGGCTTTCTCGCGTTTTATTCTTTGCTGAGGGGTTTCGTTCTCTCGATTGCCGCGTTTGCGCGCGGGCGTGGTAAGGATTTGCTGAGTATCAGGCAGATTATTGGGATCCATATTATATATTGAGTCGCCCGCCCAACGGATTGTCTGTGATCCAGTGTGACCTGCCGAACGCGAATATAGGTAACAAGTTTGTGACGGTGAGTGACGAGGAGACTCGACTAGGTCACAGCCCGAATTTATCCGTGACAGTCACAGAGTCACGAAGAAAGGGGCTAGGGGCACGCTTCCTCGACACCTAATTCACCCTAAAGGAGTTCTCGCCAGCATTGCAGAGCACGTTCCCGCGTTTTGGCTCTCACCGCATGCGAGCCCTGAGAAGAGCACTACAGACCCCCGGGAACATGCGCAAGAACTTTGATTGCAAGGCCCAGAACATAGCAAGTGAGCTCATTCACCGTCACTTCAAGAGCTTCCGTGGCCTATTGGCGTGGCCAACGGCGTTTTAACTGTTTTCCAGTGTTTTGAACGCCAGCCTGCATGCAAGATCCACTGCGAAAGTGGTCAAAAACTGATAGACCACGAGGTGCACTATAGCGTGGGTGCGCGTTAGATAAGCAATATCACCGAATTTTTGCTCTGCACGGCTCTTGGTCTTCCTGTCACTCGAGGCGATATATAAAGCAGACAATCCAGTGCGTTCACGACTCCAGCTCACCCAAAGGCCTTTTCCTGAGGGTCTTCCCATTTTTTCTCTCAACTACGGTGCCATTGTCTAGCTCGCCCGTTATCGAACCCCTAACCGCACTCCAAACTTCAAAACATAATGGCCGGACGAGGTTGCTTCAATTGTGGTGGTCGTGCGTCTGTTTCTATCTTCACTGGCTCGTCCAGGTCGCCACATTCCATATCCTACCCCTCGTTGCGTTTCCGGATAACTAATAAACGACTTTCATGATACTGAACAACTTGTAAATATCGCTCAATGCCTCTACGAAACTGTCCTTTAGACGGCCATCAAGCTGCAAACTGCCCAAAGGCAGGTACACCGACCTGGTAAATTCTATCAGTGCGATCGTGATTCATTGCTGTTTCTGATCTTCGCGCGATGTTTCTAGCTACAACTGTAAGGAGCTTTGCTCGCGCCGATGAGCCTTTATTAACGCTCCCCCACAGGCGGAGGAGAAGGCCACGTTTCCCGGGACTGCACAAGCGATCCTAAGCCAAAGACATGCTACAAATGTGGCTCAGAAGGGCATCTCGTATGTCAAGCACGTTTTCATCGATTTGATGGTGGACTAAAATAGCACCGAAGTCGAGGGAATGCCCAGATGCTTCCGCAGGAGGCGGCAACACTGGTTTCGGTGGTGGATCTGGTGGTGAATGCTACCGCTGCGGTAAACCCGGACATATCGCTCGAGCATGCCCCGAGTCTGCTGGTGGAGGCTCAGGTGCCTTCGGCGGTAGCTACGGAGGTGGAGGTTACCAAAAGACCTGGTATGTATATTCCATATCGGAGGAGTTGTTCTAATTGTCGCGCAGTTACACCTGTGGTGGTGTCGGCCATCTGTCTCGGGACTGTGTGCAAGGAAGCAAGTGCTACAACTGCTCACAAACTGTAAGTTTTGTTGTTCTTGCATGAACGATGTCTAATAGCGCTGCACAAAGGGTCACATCAGCCGAGAGTGCCCCCAGCCTCAAAAGCGCGCGTGCTACTCATGTGGCTCTGAAGGGTATGTCGTTTCAGCGTCGTTTGCTTCCCTGCCTGACTGCTTGTCAGCCACATCTCGCGCGACTGTCCCAACGCCGGGGCCGCCGACGCTGCTGCTTAAACCGATTCTACGAGTTGGGCATGCTTCTGTATCTTGTCCATACTGCTTTGCCATGTTTTTGCGCTCGCATATAATGATTCGTTAAATAATACCACTCGCTCTTGGTTGTATTCGGAGAACATGAGAAGTGCCAAATGCTGTAATGCCTATTGCCTAGAGTGGTCTCGACGGTAGTAAATGGCGCGCTATGATAGGGCCAGAATGAGCGAGGGAATTTTCGGAAGGATCCGAATTCCGATCCCGCATTCAACTTGAGGCCTTTTCGCATTTACCCGTTAAATCCCTCTAATCTCTTCAACGTCGCTGCGTAGAATCGCATTTCTTCCTTCTTTCACCGTCACAATGCAGGCTGCAGCTCGTCTGGCGAGGATTCCTAGGTTGGCCATCCAGAGGACCGCCGCCGTTCGTTGCATGGCCACCGCCGCGTCCCATGTATCGGCCTCCGCGTCGCCGTCTTCCACCCCCAAGCAGTCCGTGATTCCACTGGGCAACGTCGAGGCGCAATGGGCAAACCTGAACCAGGACGACAAGTCTCTGGTCATCGAGCAGCTCGAGGAACTGCAGAAGAAGGACTGGAAACAGTTGTCCATTGACGAGAAAAAGGCTGGTACGTAGACGGCGGGAATGCAATATGTCGCGTGGAGTGTTCACCGGTCGTCGTCGTATAGCCTACTACGTTGCCTTTGGTCCTCACGGCCCTCGAACTCCTATACATCCCCCCGGTACGATCCTAAAGATTTTCCTTGGAACCATGGGTCTAGTAGGCGCTGCCGGCGCCTTGTTCCTGGCACTCCGTCAAATGGGTTAGTGATAAAACCGTCTAGTCTTTTACTTTCACTAACGTTGGTTCGTTAGCTCCACCTCCACCAAAGACTTTGACGAAGGAGTGGGAGGAGGCTTCCAACGAGCGTGCTATCGAACAGAAAATGAACCCTATTACAGGTGCGGTCCCCATCTTAAATTAAATTAATATCGCTTCTCACCGGAATTCCACGTAGGTATCACATCGGAGGGTTACAGCGGGAAGGGTTTCGTACAACACAAGTAGAATGGAACGCCCAAAATTCTTCCTTATATATTAATTAACACCGTGCATACCGTTGTGCGTATTCTCTGCAATTTGGATGCGGCATTATTGGACGGCGAGTTCATGCTCTTGCTCGTATAATTGTTCACATCTACCCCGTGAATGGAATGCATTGTATGGGTTGTCTCTAGACCTGTCTCGGGACGTGCATCTCGGGCTCCTTTACTTACTGGGATGCGCAAGAAGTGATCATATGCAGCTCTATCTCCATACAGGGCGTGTGGGCTCAGCATTGAGTGTCTCTGTGTGCGATTGTGCCCTCCGTGTCTGATGGCATCTTGCCGCACCATCGCGACCCGTCCCTCCTGAATTTCAAACCATTTGTGAGTGTAGGTCCATGAATGTGATACCGTTGACATACGCGGGATCTGGGAAACTTCTAGAGATGCATCAATGGCTGCTATAACTTGAAGCGATTTGGGACTATCAATATTGCTTCCCATCTTTCACTCTAACGAACCAACAGGATGCCTGTGCTTGCGTCCTCCCCCTACCCGGCGTACCCACCGTTCCCCGAAGACGTCCCGACTCACCCTCTCCTTACCATTGATTATAATCTCATCAAAGGGGGTGATGAGAAGGAGAAGGACAGGTTATTCGTCGCGGCCACTACGGCTGGTTTCTGGTAGTACGTACATCCCCCCGGGTTTTAACGTGTGTGTGGCTAACTACCAACATAGCCTCAAGAATCATGGTCTTGACGAAGAGTTGGACGAAATGTTCAACCTAGGCATTCAAGTCATGAAGGCACCTCTGCCAGAGCTCATGAAATACGAGCAAGGGGATTCCGGCCTGTCTGCTGGGTAGGTTCGTTGCTTGGGTGATTGACATTTTTCTGACGCCCTCAAAGCTACAAGGCAGCTGGCGCATACATTACTGATCGCACTGGAGGGAAAGACGCCGTTGAATTTATGAACATCACCCAAGACGATGTGTTCGCTTGGCCGAAAGTAGTTCGGTGTTCGTATCCATCCATCGTGGAAGCCTCCATGGAATCGGTCATACGGCCATTCTCTCGGAAGGCAATTGACTTGAATCTGGTTTGCATGGATGTCCTTAACGACAAATTGGGCTTCCCACCAGGCAAATTCAGGGAATTGCACAAGGTGGACGCGCTGAGCACGAGTGAAGCCAGAATTGTCAGAACACCTCCACCTCCGCCGGGAGGCTGGAATAAGAATGTTGCGTTGGGAGCACATACAGATTTTGGTTCAATGGTGAGTAATTCTCCCTTGTGATTTTAGGACGGTTGGCTCAACTACTATCAGAGCCTTGTGCACAATCGCCTCGGAGGTCTCCAAGTCTACGCAAAAGGCTCCGATAGATGGCAGTATGTTAAGGTGCGTTCCCTTCTAAGAATATAACTTTCCGGCTAATGCAGAGGTACATTTCCCGGTAGCCGCTTCCTGGCCACGTCGTGTGTAACGTAGGTGATACCTTGAATATCCTTAGTGGGGGAGTTCTGCAGTCAAATCTACATCGTGTTGCGTAAGCTTCCATTTCAGTCAAGTTATCATTGATGCATCCTTAATCGTTCGATTAGGCTACCGCCCGGCGCGCAGTCTGCCTTTGAGCGGTGCTCCGTTACCTATTTTACACGGCCAAGTGATGATGTCGTCCTCCGTGCCCTGACCGAAGACAGCCCGCTCGTGGCGGAAGCCGCGTCGAAAAACAACCAAGAAACAGGGATGAACTTTGAACCAGGCGTCACCGCTGGTCAGTGGGTGGCGAGGAGAATCAAATACGTTAGAGTGAACAATCATAAGGTGAGATTGGATCTCTCGCCGTGTCTGCGAAATTACTTTTCTGATAAGTCTGATCTAGTCTCCCGAAGACTGGTTCTCTGCCCGCGGCACAGAGCATCAGCCGTTAATCACTTGATCAGTCTGGTAATCATTTTTGGATGGCCGAGAGCCTTGATAGACCCGTGTATCCCCAGAATACCCCAATTTCATGGGACCTGAAACTAAGAATACCTTCTAGAGAGATGAATTTGGACCGGTAAACAAGTGGGGGGAGGGTTCACAGTGTGGTAGTGCTATAGATAAGGGGAAACGCCATGAAACCGCAGAGCGCCTCGCATCATGAATTCTGTGCTGCAAGTCGTTGGATGGGTAAGTATGCGCTCGCCTCATCAACTCAGCAGGGCTATGTAGAAAGATCATCGGAAAGGAGCGATAAACTAAGTTGCAAGTTCGTCCACAAATTCTCACTCGGCCTTCACTAACACCATACCATCAGCGCTACCGGCACCACCAAAGAGTCGGCATAGTCCCATGACCACCCTTAACCTCCTGAACCTCCATTGGGATTTTTTCAACCGACTGGAAGCACTCGTCACTCAAAGGGCGATCAGCTCGGTTCTACTAAAGGTCAATGACTCTCTAGCATCCGTTGAACGGGATGCACGAGAGCGTCGGAAGAGAGTTCATCGGTGGCCTCACCCTCACAGCGAATCTCTATGCTCATTAGAGTGCCATTAACAGTATGCAGACGGTGCAAAGTTAGCCCAACGAAATGTACTTCTCACAGGCTACCCCAGCCTATATAACGAGCGCATGGAGCCCCATCATCACTAATTCTTCGTGAGACCAACCTGAAAATGCCTGTGCCCACTAACACCAATTCGAAACACGCCTTTCCTCCGTTTCCTGATGATGTCCCAACACACCCGCTCCTCATCGTCGATTACGCTTTGATCAAAGCTGGCGATGAGGCAGAGAAGAACAAGCTATGGAAAGCAGGTACCAACCTAGGCTTCTGGTAGTACGTTTACACCACAGCTTCTTCACAAGTTGGGACCTCATCTTCTCACTTTGCCCGTCTTCAGTCTCAAGAATCATGATGCTGATGAAGAAGTGAATGGAATGTTTGACATGGGTGCGGCCACTATGGACCTTCCCTTGGAAGAGAAGCTCCAGTTCGATCAAGGCGACTCCGGTCGGTCGGCAGGGTGAGTTTGTATGCAGCAGTAGACCACCACCACTTAACTGATGGACCTGTAGGTACAAAGCAATTGGCGCAAATGCCGTGGACGAAACAGGTCAAAAGGATAACGTTGAGTTCATCAATGTTTCTCAGGACGATGCAATGGCATGGCCTGAGATAGCTCGACGGACCTACCCACGGACTGTAACTGCCGTGATGGATTCAGTCGTTCAGCCTTTCGTCAGGAAGTCTGCTGAGATAAATCTCACTTTGATGGATGTCTTCAACGATAAGCTAGGCCTCCCTGAAGGTACGCTTAGGAGAAAGCACACGGGTGAATTGAGTGGGAGCGAGACTAGATGCATCAAAAGCCCTCCGAAACCAGACTGGGATGAGAAAACTGCGTCATTGGGGGCACACACCGACTTTGGTTCTTTGGTCAGCTGCTTCCCAATGATGTCTGAACGTGAAATGGCTGACGCTTGATATTCTAGTCCTTTCTGCACAACCGACAAGGAGGCTTGCAGGTGTTTGTGAAGGGCACGGACAAGTGGCAGTACATCAAGGTCTGTTGGATTCTTCCATGAGATGACGTTGGTGATTGATGCTCACACCTGTTGCAGCCGCTTCCTGGACATGCAGTCTGCAATCTAGGTGACGCGATGGCTATTTTCAGCGGAGGTATCTTGCGGTCGAACCTCCACAGGGTGGTGTATGTTCTCTATTTGTCATTGTGAGAAAGGCCGTCTGAATAGAGAGATATAGACCGCCACCAGGCGCTCAAGCAGCATTCGATCGTTGGTCCCTCGTTTTCTTCAGCCGGCCAGGCGACTCGGTGGTTCTCCGAGCTCTGAAAGAGGATAGTCAACTCATTGCAGAGGCCGCTGAGAAGAATCAAAGGGAGAATGGCACCAACTATGAGACTCAGTCCACAGCCGCCGATTGGTTCGCTCGACGGATTAAATATCAGAGGGTTAAGAATTACAAGGTGTGTAGTCTCGCTTAACAGGAAGGTCGATGATCCCCATCGCTATTAGGGACCCGAATCTTGGCAGCAAAGTCGGGGGACGGAACACAAGCAGAGGGTTTGAGGGGTGAATGCGGCAGCTGTATGATTGGTATATTTGGATACAATGTACCTAATGGAAAACGCTGTGAAAGTAGTTAGTCTCGATCCACGAAAGGGCTATGTAAATTGTTGCATTGAGGATAGCCTGTAATACCAAGTGATGATCCCGATGTTCAGACATAGCACCTGTCTATCACGGCGTTGAGGGAGGAAGTCGTATCACTTTGTTAGTTGGTTTTCGAATATGGTTAGGACGAATATGCATTCAAATCCGAAATATGGAGGCCCGCCGCAGTGTCTACTTCGGTTTCCGAAATGCAGTGCGTACGCCGCAGAACTGACAGAGGATTGCAGATTGGATGTCGGAGAAAGCTCTAGTCATTGTTAAAGCCGATGATATTGGGCTACTGATGCAGATACAGTCGCCCGAGTAATTCAGGTCTCAGACAGCCGCAGACTTCGGCGTGCCCTTGTCTGTCTCTGGGTTCAAAAGCACCTGCAATTGATTCAATGAGCACGTATTTTCAGTTTCAATTGGAGCGTTGATTGCGCACCTGCTGTCCACCTTGTCCATCTTCCCAGTTTTGATATCTGAGAGATGTTACGCCTCGTCTCTCCGCAGCCAAGCGTGCGGTGTCGTTCAACGATGTGCGGACTGCGCGAGCACAGATCTGCGAGTACTTGTTGAATCTGTATAACACACCAGATTGAGCACTGCCAGACCAGGAACTTCGAGGAACATACGTGAAGACGGAACGCCAATTAGCACTGCTCATGGTGGTCGATGATTTTTGGTGAAAGTTGAATCCAAAAGAACTGCTACGACCGCACCTCCCGGGCGACTCCGTTGCTTACATAACGGGCGCTAAATAGACTGTCCGACTGACCGTGCCTCTGTGCCAGTGAGCATTCAACAGGTTGTTCCATTCCTCCATCCTCGTTCTCGTTCAGCTCAGACGCCATCAAGCCGAGATGTCAGGCCTCTCCTGGCATTATGTCTTTAAATTCATTATTACAGGTACACTAGGTCCATTATTTGCTAGAATACTAGGTCCTGATTCAGCTGCTGGCCAGGGGATGCTGCCGTTGGGAAGTCTTCATTGCTCATCAGATTGACCGACCAACGCTTTTTGGTCAATCCGGACCCGACAGTATGTCCTACCCATGCCCATCGGATGCGGTGCCAAGCTCATGACTATGTTTCCATCTCTATTGGAATTCTAGCTAGGGGTGGAGTTTGGCTCGAAGTTGATTGAGATACCAGAAGAAAACAAGGTTATCAAACTACAATGTAAGTCAAGTATCAGTTTAACCCCTTGACCGCGTTGCCCGTAAAATTCTGGAGTGCATCTGCTCTGATTCGTGCGATGATACCGACCCTTACACCGTTTTGATTTCTTGAATGTAGGCTGGGATACTGCGGGCACAGAGTCCTTTAGATCCATCACGCGTTCGTACTACCGTGGTGCAGCTGGGTGTTTGCTGGTCTATGATGTTACATCACGGAGAAGTAGGTTGGCGCATCAGTCCTTGCGTCTGGTTGTCATAATTTGTTGCTAATACTGTTATTGCGGGTATAGGTTTCACCAACGCGCGGATGTGGCTGGCAGATGTGAGGGAGCACGCGGACCCACATCTAACCTGCATCCTTGTTGGCAATAAGGTGGACCTGTGTGAAGCTGAGGTTGCTGGTAGCGATCCCGCTTCGCTACCGCCATCAGCACTGAAACAGCGCGAGGTGCCCACCGAAGAGGCTCGCTTGTGGGCCCAAGAAGAGGGTCTTCTATTCGTGGAAGCAAGCGCGAAATCCGGACAAAACGTTGAATTGGCGTTTGAGCAAGCGGCGAAGGATATTCTCCAGAAGATTAGGAACGGTGTATTCGACGATAACCGAGTAAGTTTTACTGAATTAAATTCATCAACTCCATCTGAACGCCTACAATCGTAGTCCCCTGGCGTCAAGCTCTCCAAACCGGCCGATAATAGCCTATCCTTAGAGCCAACTAAGGCGAAGGGGAGCTGTTGTTAATTATACCATTCACCACCGTTGCTATATCCACTCTAATTACGACGATGGACCATTCGGTTTTGCATTCATTTATGATAATTATTTTACATTTTCATTTGTACTATTAGAAGCCGGTATCGTTGTGTAAAGACACTTGTAATATTGTACCAAAGGAATTGGAGGAGTATGTGTATCATGTCTATGAATTATAAAACTGTAATGATGGTGTTAAACTACATATGGTTATGCGACATGCGACGGGTAGTATTTACATGGATGAGGATAAATGTGACGTGCCATGCCATGAGTTGCAAACGAGGGCGAGATGACCGTGAAAGAGAATGAAACCGATGAACCAGGAAGATGTAGTCCCCAAACATTGAACCGATGATTTTGAAACATGCAGAAGTCATGCAGATGCGAGGTTGAACAGGCTATGACGGCGTGCGTCTTAACAGCTCGGCATATTCGTGTAGCTGGCCAACGAACCCCGGATTGGGGTCGGCAACACGCCGTTTCGCCTTGATGTATTGAATGGCTTGTGATGGGGACCACCCATATTGCGCGATTAGGAACGCAGCGACTACGCTCACACTCCGGCTTATTCCCTCCGCGCAGTGGACCAACACTCGGGCATTGGGGTTGCCTAGTGCGTCGCGTATGAATGATGTTGTGGCTGGCAGATGGGCAACGAGCTCGGCGAAGGGGAAGTCATCGAGGGGGACTTGTATACGGTGGGTGGGGAGCTCGGCGGGGACGGCGACGAAGCCGCGCATGGCAGATACGACGTGGGTTATGCCCATGGTGGCGAGAGCGGTTTTGCTCTCTGCTGTTGAGAGGTCTGATATGAAGAGATGGGGGATTATTTCTGAAGGACGCGTATTCCGTGATGACGGGGAATGCAGTGCACGGTGAGCTGAGTGGCCAGCGGAGACTGGCGACGGCCAGGCTTGCATTGGGAGCTGAGAATGGGTATGGTGGAGGTGAAGATGGGGATTATTAGACCGCTATAAAGCGAATGTTTCAGCTATTGAGTTATATAGCAGCCAAATAGGGGCAGGGTGGGCAGATGAAGCGTAAACGAAGCTCACCATTTGCGTGACCTTGACACAGGACATCTAGCAGCCACAAACTGAAAAAGAAGGTACTTTTGGCAAGGTGGCGGAAGCAGCTAGAAGAGAGCGGTCGAGGGAATGGTGCGCGGCACTCAAGGGAAGGATTGGGATGAGAACAACCGAAGGGGTTATATATGTGGATTGATGATGCACCACTCAAGGGCTCAGTTCAGTCGTTCCTGGGGGTGGGCCTGATCAAAGGGTCGATTGCACGCTATATAAATTACTGCTGAAGCGATAGATCAAAATCCATCCATCGCAAACAGAATCTGTTACCCCGATTTTTTCGTTTGTCGGTATACCGACTGGGCCCGCAGTAAATTCGGCCTCACCATTGGCCGCGTGGACCTGAGGACGATGTGGCTCTGCACAATTCCTGTTCCACAGACGCCACTTGTCTTGGTGCCAGGTGGGCGTGTGCAAGTCCAGGGGCTCGCCAACCGATCTCGACATTTTTGGACAGCCTTCGAAAGGCGCGGTCAGACGCCGCTGCGGGACTGCCACCCGTCTCTCGGAACAAATTCTACATCACCCGGTCCCCGTTCTCGGAAGGGGGCTATGTTTCAGACACTGGAGTTTACTGGAGAGCGTGTGATATTGGAATCTGCTGATATATCAAGTATACAAAACCATATCGACGCGCGCAAGCTACATTCTAAAATCAAGGTGAGACCATTACGAGACAGTGCAAGCAGAGTATGAAAGTAAAGACATGAGTGAGTGACAGAGGCGCAATTTTCGATACATGGCAAAACGTTTCGGATCAAATTTCGTAGCATGGCATGAAAACCATGGCTGGCATCGGGGTCGACGTCAAAAGGTTAAATCAAATCGCTGCAAATGAATACGCGTTTAGTAAAACTCAGGGGCCGAGGGAGCAGGAACAACGTACGCGACGTTGAGCGGCATCTCATCGATTTGAGTGTTGTAGAATTCTATTCAGCGGCGATAAGGCATTCATCAGAGCATGAAACACGATAGATAGATAAATACTTACGCTCAATCTCTCTCAACATCCGCACATCCTCAGTGGTGACGAAATTGATGGCAACACCCTTGCGACCGAAGCGACCGCCACGACCGATACGATGGATGTAATTTTCACGGTTGGTGGGCAGATCGTAGTTGATAACAAGCGAAACTTGTTGGACATCGATACCGCGGGCGAGTAGATCAGTTGTAATCAAAACACGAGAAGAGCCCGAGCGGAACTCCTTCATGAGGACCTCGCGCTGCTTTTGTTCCATGTCGCCGTGCTGAGGAACAAGTTAATTACAAATATGACACGGCTATAATTCATAACACACCATGGCAGAGACAGTGAATTCACGACCGTGCATCTTCTCAGTCAACCAGTCGACCTTTCGTCTTGTGTTACAGAAAATGACGGCTTGGGTAATGGTGACCGTCTCGTACAAATCACAGAGGGTGTCCAGCTTCCATTCCTCCTTCTCCACGGCGATATAGAACTGCTTGATACCTTCGAGCGTCAACTCATCCCTCTTAACCAGGATTCGGACTGGTTCACGCATGAACTTCTTGGTAACCTCCAAGACCTCCGCGGGCATCGTGGCGGACAAGAGGACAACCTGGATATCCTGGGGCAGCAGCTGGAAGACCTCGTAGATCTGATCTTTGAAACCGCGAGACAGCATCTCATCGGCTTCGTCGAGACAGAAGATCTTGATGTGGTCGGTCCTGAGCGCCCTACGGTTGATCATATCGAACACTCGTCCGGGCGTTCCAACAACCACCTGCACACCCTCCTGGAGTTTGGCCATATCCTCCCGAACGTTTGTACCACCAACGCAGGCGTGGCATTCAATGTTCATGTAATCGCCGAGAGCGATGACGACCTTTTGGATTTGCTGCGCAAGCTCACGCGTCGGCGCGAGAATGAGCGCCTGGGTTCCTTTAATAGACATATCCAGCTGTTGAAGAATTGAAATAGAGAATGTGGCGGTCTTGCCAGTTCCGGACTGGGCTTGCGCGATCACATCATGGCCTTTGACTACGGGGACGATAGCCCTCTGCTGGATGGCGGAAGGGCGCTCAAAACTTGTAGTGATGCGTAAATTGGAATAACTCTCAGGCATGGAGGTGAAACACATACCCGTAGGCATAAATACCTCGAAGAAGCTCCGGCTTCAGATCCATATTGTCGAAGCTGTAGAGTACCAGAGATCAACCGTCTGATATACATGTACGACCACATACACGGCTTACTTGTCTACGACCTGGTCCCAGTTGGACTCGATCTCATTCTCAGCGACATCTTGAAGTTCTTCACTGTGTTTCACTGATAAAATGTGTCGTAGGGTCAATTCGATACGACGACGCACGTTGACATGAAATGTGTTTTGTTGCTACTATCCAAGTGCCGACTTCAGTTGTCGACTAGACTTGGAAAAATAAAAGTAGATTTGCGAAGAGTGAGTTCGATGAATCGATTGAACCTTGGCGGTTGTTTGGAGAGTCAAGACGATACAAAAATTTGACAGGTAAATCTCTCGGCCAATGCCGACATATTGGAACTCAGATGGTCGTCCATGGACCTTCCCTTCTTTTGCTACGTCCTGAAACGAAGTACACTGATAGACTCTCCGACAAATTGAAACAAAATGAACTTCTTCAAAAGAAAATGCGCAACAGAAATCATGAGGGTTTTCGAACACGAAGAACCGACGCAATGTCAACCGAAGTTCATACTACCAATATGGAGTGGTGCACCACCGTATCAGGATTCAGCCAGTCAACGCACACCCTCGGCCATCACTGATATGGTCGGGACCGAAATGGTAAAGTTGAGTCAAGTTTATGGATTGTTTCATCCATGACTCCCGGCTGTATTTCCATTGCAGTACTTCCCATGACAGTTTGTTGAACCATAGGGCTTCCTCGTTACATGGCGGCACATCAGACTGGTAGAAGGAGTTCTTTGAATTCGAGTCCTTTCCCACCGTGCATGGAATCTTATGTGGCTGAAACATGGGTTGATGGAGTACACACGAGTTGACCATGATTGTTCACATCACGGCCAAAGTTATCTCCATTGACGACTTTGCCTCACCTCCCGAGAAGAACCATTGCCGATATGTATGTACGATCAAACAGGGTATTCGCGATCGTATGTCAAGCCAAGCAATGAACGTCCAAACGGCATGTGGAGCACCTTAATCTAATCTATCATTTCTCTTCCTGCCAAAGGAACCCAAATACTAAATCATCATACATTACGAAGTTCTTATAATAATCCCCGTCTCTAAAACTTTCCCCATACCCGCTTCAAGACAAGATGTCGGGATATGAGCATTAGGACCACAGCTACAAGGATCATGGAGCCTAATTCGATATGAGCTGTGCTCAGTGACGACAAGGATGACGGAGCTCACCAGCGTAGTAACCCACGGCTGTATAGCCCCCAGTGGCACGGTTGATTGCGCCTGAGATAGGCGGCCCGGCTAAGGCACCAAGCGCGACCAGCGTCATACACATCCCAACTCTCCGGCCTACGTCTTCTATTGCACCGAAACTGTAGATCGGCATCGCAAAGATGGACACGAACGTGCCCGAAGCGAAGCTGAGTAAGACCTATGATGAGCGACAATACTCCGCGTCTGCACATGGTCAAAAGCGCACCCATAAATGATCGCTACTACAATGAGCGAAGGTAGATCCTTGGCGTATGGCCATGCATAAGTTAACACCGCCGCGACCAATGTCATCGGGGCGATAATATTGACGGCTCCTGCAACTTGAGGTGAGAACCTCACCGATTAAATATGGTCAATTGGCTACCAATGTTGTCACTGGTGACACCCGCGAACAGTCGGCCAAACAGTGAGCCCGCGTTGGCAATGGACACAAGATAGAACGAAGTATCCGCGGAGATTCCAAATGATGTTGCGCTGATATCGATGTAGGTCAACACTGTGATTTTGTTAGATATCTTCCTGCGAGCGAGAAGCGTGCCCGTCCTTACCGGTATATAATCCCAGGAAGGCAACAATGCATGATAAAGTGTACAGCGTATATGGAATCGACTTGAAGGCTCTAAGATTGAACAGACCGCCCGATACTTTCTTCGGCGGAAGGCGTCGCTGAAGAACAACATTCGGGATGCCAATGGTAAGAATAAGGACAAACCCAATAATCCGCATGGTCCACGGGAAGCTAGAATCATAACATAGCACATGAGCGGTCAATCATTGCAAATATACTTATCGTAACGGACCCAACTTGTGGAATGAGTTTCCTAGCGGCTATGGGGAAGACTGTGCCGCCGATGGAGGACCCCGCCGCAGTGAAGCCAAACGCCAGCCCTCTCCTCTTCAGAAACCAGTGCCCAACGATACCAATATTAGGCCCAAATATGGCTCCCGAAGCAAGCTATCGATGGAAACGAGGTCAGGAAACTCACCGACGGATCTTGATAAATTCATACGCACTCCGATTGCAAATCCTTGACAGAGAAGAAAATGCCAGTATTCCGTGCATTGCGCAACAAGGAACGTCGCTAGTACGAGAATGGTGCTGGAGATGAAGAATGGTATTTTGAAGTATCCAAGATCGAATAGTCGCCCGAAAAATAGACCAGGAAGGAAGATTAACGAATACTAGCAAAGATTAAAACACATCAGTCTCCCCGGAGTTTGCTTGAATTGGGGCGAGCACAGACTCATACGCACCTGTATTGAACCGATCCATGCACTGTAAGATGCTTATCAGTTAACATGTTATGCGTAGGATAAACCGAGTACACCAACATGGTAGACGGTGACGTAGTTGGTAGAATTTCTTGCTCATAATATGATTGGAAAACCTAAAAAGATCGCCAAGTTAAAATCCTACCCTATGTGTCGAGGCGGCTTTGACTCACCCCCCAAGCATTGACATATCCAAAACTTGATGAAAGATGATTGATATAATGTTATATTTCTTAGCAGCCATGTAACTCACGTTGAAAACGCGCTTAGACTGGCCTAAACGTATACAGGATTTAACAAACATCTGCACGGGTAGCGATTAGATTGGGCGCTTACTCCTAAAACGACAGACCATGCCCGAAGCCCGCCATCCGGAAAATCATCAGCCGATGCCGGTGTAGTCGTCGTTTCTATCTGCAGTTTTTCTTCGATGGCATCTTTTTTCTCGGTGTCGTCATCAAACATCTGGGGTACCCTAGCGGGAAGGGGCGCAGATGCCATTGGATGTCATAAACTGGCTGGACGTGCGAAAAGCGAAAGGGGGACGATGTCTGTAGGTCCTCGAACTTTTTATCAAAATATCAAAATAACAAACGTGACGATAAAGGCCAGGTGACGACGGTCTGGGTATGTTACCGGCAGCAAGGGATTTTTTGGCGAGCGGTTTATCTTATACCCGTTCGCCCGGTCAAGGGACGCTGTCACCGGTGTTCAATGTTTTGTGACGTACGACTCCTTGCTCGCCCTCAGATGAATAGTCAGCTTCGTTTGGCAGCGAATAATGAAGATTCTATCCGTGTCTAGTCTATAAAGTTATCATGCCTTTTGGAATGGTGGCCTAGCTTGTTGTCTAGAAATTTGAATTTAAAATTTACCCCACACCTGACGCAAAACCAGATGTCTGGAGATCGTCAACATGCACACCCCCACCAAAATGACGCTACCTATATACATGATGAATCATCAATAAATCCCGGATCATTTCGACATTAATGCTCCGAGCACTTACCTGCATAATAACCAACAACGTGGAATCCCCCAGTAGCCGTATTTATGGCCCCAGAAATGGGCGGGCCTATCAGTGCGCCAATCGCTAGAATGCTCATAAACATTCCTAGCCGACGACCGACATCTCCAGTGTCCCCAAGTTCCATCATCGGTTTGGCTAACAATGATGTGTATGTCCCCGAAAAGAATCTGGCCAAGTAAAGTTATGCGTACGTCAGATTCGATTCATTTGAGCAGTGCCAGTGACAGGCTCCCCACCCATAAAGCACAGCGATAGCGATCAACGAACTCTTGTCCTGAGCGAACGGCCATGCGTAAGTGAGGATACCGGCAATCGCAGTTGTCGGAATCATTGCATTTATTGGCCCTTCAGGAATCGGCGTTAGCATGCTCTTGTACACTACCGACCAAAATCTTCGGCGACGAAAGTGAAACATCGTGCACATACCATGCGAGTCGGCTACATATCCAGATGCAAATCGACCGAATCCGGAGCTTGCGTTGGCGATCGCGACTAGATAGAAGGAGAAGTCAGGAGATACCCCAGCGGCAGTGGCGGCGAGGTCGATATATGTGAGCACTGTCAGTAAAGAATGGTTTCAGCATAATGTCGGAGCGAGTTAAAAGATGCATACCTGTGTAGAGCCCAAGATAAATCGTAAACCCAGAAAGGCAGTAAATCGTAAAGGGGGCATATCTGAAAGCCTTGAGGTTGAACAACCCGCCCGATACATTGGTAGGGGGAAGTCGGCGCTGGATAGTCTGTATGTAATTGCCGCATTAATGCTTGATCAAATGGAAGTTTGGTTGTTGCTGGGCTTCTCACCAAGTTGGCAAAGGAAAGACTGCAGACGAGAATAAAGCCAATGATTCGCATTGTCCATTGGAAGCTGTTTGAAGTAGATCAGATCATTGTGCTCTACTGAATTGTTTCAGCGGACGTACCCGACGCATGTGATGAGGAGTCGAGCTACAATGGGGAACAGTGTTCCGCCTACAGAGGATCCAACCGCAAGAAGGCCTAAAGCAACTCCCCGTCTGCGCTTGAACCAGTGGGCAAGAACTGCCGTGGAAGGGCTGAAACAAATCCCCGACGCTAACTATAGACTCTTCGTCAATAAGCGTTGCATTGATGTGGCTTTATACACACCCCTATGACAATCCCCTGGCAGAGGAGGAAATGCCAGTATTTTGTGCATTGTGCGATCAGAAATGTCGCCGCGACAAGAAAAGCGCTGGCGATCCGGAGCATCGACCTTAGATACCCCAAGTCGAATAGGCGGCCGACGACTAGTCCGGGAAGAAAGATTAGAGCATACTGCAAGGGGTAAGTAAGAGTCAAATTAACTAGCTCTGAATGCCGTGAAGAAAACGAAGTCACAAACTTGGATGGAACCTATCCAGGCGCTGCACAAAGTGAGCGGAAGGAGCAAGTATTGGTTGGGAAGGCATACATGCTCGACGTCGATGAATCTTTCAAGAGCGTCTCTTGATAATATGCTTGGAAAACCTAGTCATATTCTCTTTCAAAAATGAGAGAGGATGGGAGGTAAATAATCTCACCCCCCAAGCGTTCACATAGCCGAATCTGTTTACAGTAGCGATGTCAGACTCCTCGCACCACTTATTCACCGCAGCTCACGTCGAGAACGTGATGCACATCGCCTAGTTCAGTTAAGCGACGCGTACATCGCTTTGTTGGATATCACTCACCCCCGAGAGAACCAACCACGCCCGGAGACCTCCGTCTGGGAAATCGTCCGCTTCCGCCGCGACGACGTTGGTTTCAAATCCGGGTTTCCCTTCCTTGGTATCATCGAAGGGCGCAGAGATCTGAGCTGTAGTTCCTTCGTTCGCTGCTTCTGGAGAACTCATTCGAGTTGATCTGGGGGCTGAACACTGACATGGACGAAATCAGCAGCCGTTTCGTATTTTGCAAATTCCGAGTCATACTCACCGAAAGATGGGGAGTCGTTAGAAGACCGCAAGGTCCATATATGCGGGTTTATATATTGCTGACTACTACGATGGTCCTTTTTTCGCTTCTATCGGCATGCCGAAAGGAGCTCGAGGTCAGTGACGCTGTATCGGTCGCTTTAAGCCTAACATGCCAGACTGCACTTCTTCAAATGATGACCAGGAAACGACTTTGATGTCTGCATGCCCCTCTGAACGTAGTCAAGCCAGACCTGACTTGCACCACGAGTTCTCTAGTCGTCTTCGGTGTTGTACACGGATATTTCCTTGGGCATTGGGGCATACAATTCTGCATACCGGCCCGGGTTTGTGAGAACGGGCGGCCGTGTTCTTCGCGTTAAACTTTGGGTGAAGCTTTGAAGGCACCCACTGCCGCGCAGATGAGGCGTGTTCTGATTCTGAATAATAATGGACTATATAGCGAAGCCAAGTTGAAGATTCGGACAATCAACGGAGGATGTGCATGATGAGCTGATGCAAGACGTGGCAGTTTCAGGGGGCGCAGCGCGCGCCTGACTTGCTGGCTAGAGAGTATCTTTGCTGTAATTTCCAACGCACATCGCCAAATCCCCCTGCTGCACATATTGTTGGACCAGTTGTTGGCTGCAACCATCGCGTTGGCGGATTCCACGTAATTTGCTTCGAATGAGGCCGTCTGCCTTTTCAGTGGACTTTGGATCACAACAGGACCCTTCCATTCCTTCTTCTTTTGACGACCACCACTGGAAAACTCATCGGCAGGACGAGGAGCTTCCTTTACACTATATGACTGAGGAGAAAGCTCGACGCAGGGTACCCAAGGGCCCAAGTGCCGTCGACTCTTACGCGCCTCAGGAAAAGGCCAACGGGCACTACGACGACGACGAGGGCAAGGATGTCTACCACAAGCAGAAATCACTGGCGAACCAGCGGGTTGGTAGTGGACGTCTGAGACAGCCCCCACCGCCACCCCCTACATCAATGGTACGTGCTCATTGCTGATCCCCATGTCGGTGAAGGTGTAACATCTTTGTAGCGAGAATTCTTCTTTCAAAACTTGGAACACATACCACCCATAGTCTATACCCTTCTTTCCTGCTGGACAAGGTTCCACAAAATCGGGCATTCCAACATCGTCATCTGGGACGAGGCGCACTTCGGCAAGTTTGGATCACATTACCTCAAGCGCGAGTTTTATTTCGACGTGCATCCGCCATTGGGGAAGATGCTGGTCGGTCTTGCGGGTCTCTTGTCGGGATACGACGGTTCGTTCGAGTTCAAGAGTGGCGCAGAATACCCCGACACCGTGCCGTATGTGGCAATGAGAGTCATGCTGGCCATGTTCGGAGTACTCATGGTCCCCCTTGGATGGTATACGGCTGTGGAGCTTGGGATGAGCCAGTGGGCCTGTCATTTAGTGGCTTTGATGGTTCTGTTCGGTACGTGGCTAGTAGCCTCTTTCTTGCTCGCTGTTTATGAGGAACTGTAGATGTTGGCTGGCTCTGCATATCGCGGTTTATTCTCCTGGACTCCATGCTGCTCTTCTTCACATTCACCACGGTCTTTTGTCTAAGCAAATTCCACAACCAACAGTACCAGTGAGTAAGGTCTCATCACCTCACTGTTGATGCTATATTGATTTGGCCAGCTCATTCTCCTTCGACTGGTGGTTATGGCTTTCAATGACTGGTATATCTATTGGTTGTGTAACAAGGTACGCATCCGTTCTCTACTATCAACTTACTTGTCTTATCATTGCCCCCTTAGTGTCAAAATGATCGGTCTCTTCGTTACTGCCCTCGTCGGTTTATACACCATTGAAGACCTATGGGAGAAGTTCGGTGACCTTAAGATGCCCGTTGTAAGTCGATCACATAGCGTCTTTCTTCGTTAATTTAAACGCCTTCCAGCGCGATCAAGTACGGCATTGGGTTGCAAGGATATGCTGCCTAATTATTCTGCCTATTCTTGTCTTCATGGCCTCCTTCAAAATCCACTTCATGGTACTGAACCACTCTGGACCCGGCGATGCGCAAATGAGCTCTCTGTTCCAAGCCAATCTCGTCGGTAATGACTTTGCGAAGAACCCTCTAGGTAAGCAATCATGTATGTATCCTAACAATAGGTCCTGACGAAGTATCTAGAAATCGCGTTCGGCTCCAGGATCACGCTCAAGAACATGGGCTGGGGAGGTGGTCTCCTGCATTCTCATATCCAGACGTACCCAGTCGGCTCGGGTCAGCAACAAATTACCTGCTATCACTACAAGGACGAGAATAACGACTGGTTCGTCTTGCCCAACTGGCAAGAGCCCCCCTACAATCCCAATGAGCCGATTCGCTACTTGGCAGACGGGGACATTATCCGTTTAAACCACCCTCCAACCTCTCGCAATCTTCACTCCCACACCGTCGCCGCGCCCGTCACGAACCTCAATTACGAAGTGTCTTGCTACGGTAACTCTACGGTCGGCGATGTCCATGACCATTGGGTGGTTGAGGTTGTAGATGACATCAAGCAGGGGAGCAAGGATAAAGTGAAACGTGTGCACTCTTTGACCACCCGTCTTCGATTCCGCCACCAGGTTCTGGGTTGCTACCTCCGCGCAGCCAATGCCGTCCTTCCTCAGTGGGGCTTCAAGCAGATTGAAGTGAGCTGCGACAAAGAGAACAATGTCAAGGACACTCATACCTATTGGAATGTGGAAAGTCACCGCAATGATCGGTGTAAGTACCTCCCAACACCTATTCTACGCGTTATTCAATCCTTTCAATCGTAGTGCCTGCCGGAGAAACCAAGTTCTACCGTTCACCATTCTTGCGCGACTTCTGGCATCTCAACGTAGCCATGATGACCTCCAACAACGCGCTTATCCCCGATCCCGACAAAGAAGATATCCTCGCGTCGAAGCCGTTCGACTGGCCCTTCTTGTATCTTGGTCTGAGAATGTGCGGTTGGGGCGACAATCAGACCAAGTACTATCTCCTCGGCACACCCATCATCAGATGGGCTAGCGCTGGCAGTTTGATCCTCTTTGTGGTGGTATTGGGAGTGTACCTCATGCGGATGCAGAGGAAATACGTTGACATGGAACCTAGTGAGTAGACTTGATATTCGTCTATAGATCGGTGCTTGACGCGGTGAATCAGGGGAATGGGATCACTTCGTTTACGTCTCGAAAATCGCTTTCTTTGGCTGGGTGCTTCACTTTGGTAAGTCTCCTGCGCACCTCCCTCGATTGCATCGTACTCACCTTCCCACAGCACCATTCTTGATCATGGGTCGTGTAACATATGTCCACCATTATGTATGCTCCTTTCGAGATGCCTGATGCGCACCTTGTTGACTCTGTTCTAGCTTCCGACACTCTACTTTGCCGTCCTCATGCTGGCCCACCTCCTTGACCACTTCATCTTCTCGTCGCGACGACTCACACAGAAAACAAAGTGGATATCCTTCGGGGTCTGCTTTTTCCTTATCTTCGGCTGCTTCTGGTGGTTTAAGGGACTCGCCTTTGGCATTGATGGTCCTATCGGCGATCATAAAGGTCTTGGCTGGCGTAAAGTGAGTGATGTGATCTGCCGTCGTGGTGCTCAATACTGATATATATCATCTTTCCCGCAGAGTTGGAACATCTACTAGTTATAATATTGAGCTGCGGACTGAGACATGCCTACGCGTACACTTACGGACTGTTTATAATATGCACTGTCACCGTTCAATAGCGCGATCTAAGGCAACTACGTAGATTATTGGTAAGATTCGCGCGGAATGACATCCCATGATACGGATGATTTTAGTGTTCACGATTAACGAGATGGAAACCCCGATACGATGGGAATGTACTCAACGGCGCCAGAGAGGCACTAAATGCAAGTCTAATTCCAATTATATCTTCAACGTATTGTACCACACGGAAGTGTCATTACGATGTCATTACCACAACTCTACGACGAACAGTAAGTACTCGAGGCCAAGCATGAAGTAACAAGAATAACATAACCAACTACTGTAAATTATGTCTTCATGAATCATTTCCCGATCCTCCGATAGAAGAGCAAGTACGCGCATCGAGTATCGTCAGCGGGAGGTGAGAAGACGTCGTCGGGGCGCACGTCGGATACGAGTTCATCGTCGATGCGCATCCAGCCTTCGCGTGGTTTACTTCCTGGTATTGAGGTTGGGTATCTATTGGGATGGAGGACGTCAAGAGTGTAATGTCCTCCTGATGCTGATGTGCCGTGGTGATAGACAACTAGGAGGATTACAATAGTGAGCTACTGATGCAAAGAGAATAGGTGAAAATGCTTACTGCCGAAGAGTTTATACTTCGTCACGAGAGGTCTCTTTGTTACCATCACGTCTGAAACGACGTTTAGTCGACTTGGAAAGAATCAGGAAATCTGATCGAGCTTACCTGACTTGATATCTAATTCTGGTGCAAACGCGACATGTTTGCCGACTTTGACCACGCCTCCGACCTTCGTATCATAGCAGAATCTCTTCATGTGAAGAATGAGTACCGGGGGAAGAGACTCGATGAGGACAAGCTGGCTCGCGTCCACGGATACGCCAGGCTTAGTGGGGAGCGTCATTTGCACTGACTGAGGTTGAGAAATATGACTGAGGGCATCTTGTATGGTATGTATTTGCTCGGGCTGCCATAAACCTCAGTAAGAATCAGACGGGCGTCAAATGATCGATGCAAACCTGTATATCTAAGCGCAGGGATCTCCAGGCCTCTACGATGACAGAATCCTTCTGGCCTGGGGCTCGTAAAGTATAGCGGAATTTTCCACCAAATATCCGGGTGATTGCAGATTCAATTGTGTTGACCTAGCAAATCAGTTCAGCTGATAGTAAAGTACTCGTAGCCGATTTATTACCGTTCTCGTTATAACCGATCTGTTTTTCTTCCCAACTTCGAGCCAGCCATCGTCTTCGGGGAGAGCCTCCTCTTCCCGCTCTTCTACTTTGGCTTTGGGTCGAGATGCTGAAGCCGGAGACACAGCGTTCAGAATCAACGATAGCTCCTCCTCCAATGTTTCAAGATAAAACCCGAGGAATTCTTCGGCGTCCTCTTGTTGACCACCCTGTAATAGAACCGCGATAAGGTAGACCAACGCCACGCGGAAACGAGACTCACCCGCATATGATCAAACCGCTTCTTCTCCTTCAGAGCATCGTATACATAGGTTGGAATGAAAGAATCGCCGTCCCAGTCGTCATCGTTGACTTCCCTCTCTTTGCCCTTTCCGCCTCGCTTGCCAGTCTCGGTTTCAATAGCCTTGGCCGCTTGGAACTCCTTCAAGAATTTGATGGTGGCATCTACGAGAGGGGTTGCCTTTTCTCCCTCGCCGGTGGACTCTGCTGACAGTATTTCTGCGCCGCCACCCTCGCCTAGTGTTTTGCCGAGATCAACAAATAGTTTATGGAAGGGTTGGCAATAAATCAGGACTTGAAGGACGGAGTTGGCGAAGCACATGTTGCCTGTGTTGACGAGACCTCTTGGGCGGATAGCCGGCGGGGCAGAGTTTGTACTTTGGGCCGGAGCCGTGACGGCAGCATTAGCGTAGCTATGGGTAGGCGTAACAGGCGCGTTCGAGCTCGCGTGAGGTAGCAACAGTTTCAGTAACTCAGTCTTCTTCGTTTGGTTGATACTGCCCGTAGACAAAGGGGCTTGAGTAGGTGCATCAGCCGGGATGGATACACCAACAACGCTAGACGTAGGCAGTGCATTCCTCTGTTTCCCGGAGGAGGACGAGTTGGGTTGCTGTAGCAAGGAGGCCCACGATTTCTTTGGCGCAGCAGGTGGCTTAGCTGGCGGCGGAGTAGCGTCGTCGGTAGGCTTAGAAGTCGATACCTCGGGCGTTGGCGCTCGCTCCGGCTCAAGGGTTGGCGTGTGGTTCTCCGGAGAGACGGGTACGTCGGCAACGGAGGCGACGGAGTCGTCAAGCTTCACCGGAGTTGCGTTGAGTGAAACAGAAGTATTTGTTGTAGAGACCGGTGAACCAGGTGTTGTAGTAGAAGGTGTATTAGTAGCGTCGGTGGCAGTCGACGAAGATGGGAGGGAAGGAATGGTCTCTTTCGATGGCAAATTCTCTACCTCGACCGTTCTTGACTTTACGTCTTCAGCATGCTCTTCGGGAACATTTGCCGGTTCATCAACCGCTTCATTCGTGTCAGGAAGCGGGCATGAGGCGACTGGTGGTGATGCAGGGGGAGTAGGTAACTCTAACGCGTATTTTACGACACCAGGCGGCGGCCGCGCGTGAGATGAGATAATAATACCAGGTGCTTGCGAAGGATGTCGAGGCCGCCGTGACCATATAGCATAGGCACCGCGTGCGATATCGCTTGAAGTCGCAGGGATGGAGGATTCAGTGGGCGAAGATTCGATACTTTCCGTTTCTTCGACGGGTTCTGGAGGAGGAGATGGAGGGGGCTGAGTTTCATTGGACTCTAAAACTTCCGGGACTTCTATAGGCTCGTGCTCCAAAACTGGGGCAGCAGCAGCGTCGGGAGAAGATTTTATGGACGGCGGGGGATCATCCTTAGACACGGATGATTGTGTTGGTTGAGGAGAGCTAATCTGCGAGTGGGGCGTCTGCGGGGCCGTCCAATGCTGTGGGGGGTATGGGATATGTGGGGGAGGGTACGCTGTGGGATATGGTGGATACGGTGGATACTTCGGGGACGGCGCGTGAGAGGGATATGGATAGCTTGGTCCGGCTACGGGTCTTGAGTTGTACGAGTTATGGGCGTACGTGTAAGCACCGCGCCCGTGACCATTGACTCGAGCTGGCTGGTGATGGTGATGGCCGTTCATGTGCATGTGGGGATGTGGGGGGATTCCGGCAGGACTTGGAGGCAGTACGTAGGGGTTCTGATACTGAAAAGGCGCATTTCCAGGGATTGGTGAGTGCGACGCAGAATGGGTTGGATACGAGTACTGATGAGGATAGTAGGGTTGACCTGACCCCGTGTAAGGATGATGGTTGGTCATTTTTAAGTGTGAATGGGGCTGCGCGACAACGCTATATTCTATGTACCTCAATTGCAGTAGTTCAGAGGAGATTTGCGGGGAACGAGGAGGAGAACTCACTTTTGGAAGAACCGATAATTCAGTGGTGTTGAATAACGGAAAGTTGGGCGCTTGCGTGGATTACCATTTAGCAGTTGTTTGGTTCAGTTGTGCCCAGTAGGCGCCTCAAGTTTGATAAGATAAAGGACGATCAATCTTGGATCAAATCTTGAGAATTTACTGCGAACCGTCCTACTCCGAGTCCAACAGCTCAGAGACCTGGAATAATACAAGTAGCCCATCGTCAAAATATATTTACGATGAGTTGGAAGCCTCCGTATAACACGGGCACAGCTTGAGAAGTGACTCCTAACGTACAGGCATCGGCTCCGAGCTCAGTCATATACTGCTTGACTTCGACGTGAGAGCTACTTACTGAACTCATCTTCAAACAATCCTATACTTGGATCAACTTCGTATCAATTCGACAGTCCGCAACTCCAACAATGTCTACTCAAACTGCAACTCAGACCGCTTCTCGAGGCCAGGGAAATCGCGGTGGAAATAGAGGCAAAGGACGTGGCGGACGCGGTGGGCGTGGCGGCAATCGCGGAAACCGACAGGCGGCGAACGGCGGGGACCAAAGGGCTGTTCAAGCCGTTCAGACCATCACTGAAGCGACGGCGGTCGTGTCTTTGAGTGAAAGCGAAGTTGTCAAGGACGACGATGCCGCCTCCGTTCAAACGAGCCCCGAAATGTGCTGGATCTGTGCGGAGCCAGTCAAATATTATTCTGTTCCACCATGCAACCACAGGACCTGTCATGTCTGCGCCTTACGCTTAAGGGCCTTGTATAAGAAGACCGAGTGCACATTCTGCAAGGTGCGTAAATCACAATCACTTGAGTTGTATATAGCACCTGAACGCGATTATATGAACAGGATCCCCAAACGTCCCTCATCTTTACGGTGTCCCCCGATGCGCTCTTCTCTTCCTTTACTTCAGAAGCAATCCCGTTCAAGGATTCGCTCCTGGAAATTTATTTCGAGACCGAGGACATGATGCAAGAGACCTTGATTCTCCTCCGTTTCAATTGCCCAGACCCCGATTGTTCCTACATAGGCGCGGGCTGGGGCGATCTAAGCATACACATCCGAGGCGTACACAAGAAGAACTTATGGTATTTCTACAACTTCATCTCGCCAATCACCTGCTGAGCACTCACATAGCAATCTCTGTGTAAAGAACAAGAAAGTGTTCGCCCACGAGCACTACCTGTACACTCGAAATGAATTAGCGATACATCTGCCGAGCTTACTCTCAAGGCATCATTCTGGCAAACAACCTGCAAAAGCTCAAATCGAAGGAGGCATCCATCCACTATGTGAATTCTGTAATGAATGCTTCTTCAGCGATGACGAGCTGTATGCACATCTCAGGGAACATCATGAGGAGTGCTTTGTTTGTAAGCGCAATGGTGTCGTCCATCAATAGTGAGTGCCTGACTGTATTTCTCCTTTGCCGTCGTTGAGGTCCAAGCACAGTTTCCGAAACTACCCCGAACTCGTACGTCCTCCTAAATGCTAGCTAGATCGGACTATAATGATCTCTTGCTCAGGAAAATCACTTCAACACTGTACACCACCCCTGCGAAAATTCGGAATGTCTCGCTCGCAAATTTGTCGTTTTCAACACTAGACTCGATCTGCAAGCCCATATGGTCGAAGAACACGGCGCTCAGATGAACACGCGGGACAAGAAAGAAGCTAGACGTGTGGAAGCTGATTTCGAGTTCGAGGCTATCGGTCGGGGTGGACGAGGAGGGCGAAGAGCTAGGGAGCCGGAAGGAAACCGGGATCCACCTCCTGCGCCGCCAGGACCATCACGCCCTCCAGGGCCTAGTCGACGCAGGGAGGCGTTTGGAGGTAATCTAACTGGTCCTGCGCCTGCCAACAACGGCAAGGCTCCTGCTGATCGGGCATCAACGTCATCTGGAAGCTCTGTTGGAGAAGATGGCATAAACAGGTATACGTGAAACAATACCAGATCTTTGCGTTGATTGCTTATTTTGATTGAAGGACGCCGGCCTACATATCACGCATCAAAGTGCTCGCAGCCAACCCTGCCAATGCTGTTCGTGCAATGAAAGTCGCTACTCGGAGCTATACGTCCAACGAGTGCGGCGCCAGAGATCTCATCCTGACAACATGGAATGTACTCGACCGGGACTTGGAACGCACATCGAGCGTCATCAATGCTTTCGTCGAAACCTTGACAGACGAAGAAAAGAAACAGGACCTCCTTGGTAAATGGAAAGGATTCGAGATCGAGGTGATTCTCCCGAAGTTCCCTTCAGTGTGTAAAGCTCACACTATTCCTCTTAGCAAAAACGCGAGTTCCCCGAATTGACTCCAGTAGCAGTTGGAGGAGGTTACGCAGCGATTACCTCTGGTCACGTCATAAACGCCAAGCATCAGACTGCTACGCGCGCCCAACGGTCTTCTCGTCAAGTCTGGGACCGCGTAGCGCAAGCCGCTAGTAGTTCATCTTCACGACCAGCTCGACCTCAAGTAGCCCAGGATCGTTTCCCCGCGCTAGGCTCGTCCAGTGCAGCCACCAATATTGCTGCGCCAGCACCGATTCCACCGTTTAGACAAGGCCAGCGTAACACCCCATGGTCAACAAACGGTGGTGCTTCTGGCAGTCGCCCGCCATCTACTACCGTCGTTCCGCGACCAAGTTCACAGAACGTCAGCAGCAACACCAAACGCGCTCCACCCCCCAAGCTATCGGAGAGCGCTTTTCCTGGTCTTCCCAGCAACAACAACGGGAGACAAAAGCCGCAAGTCAGTGGGAATGTGTCCTTGAAGAATATCATCGGCAATCAAGGACCTGCAACCCCAGCATGGGGATCGGGTTCCTCCACCCCTTCTTCCGCCCATAATGGCGGTGACTCTGCGGATGCTCCTGGGGCTGGGAAGGGAAAGAAGAACAAGGGAAAGCAAAAGCAGACCCTATTTACATTGGGTGCATTCCCAGCATAAGGCAATTGGCTATATATTACATCGGTATTCACAGGATTTGGGCTTCTCCACACCCGGGTTTTTAGTAGAACTAGTCTACAGCTTAGACTTTGATTGTGCATCATGCCTAACCTTGATGACGATTTTACCAAACTGGTCCCCTCGTTTGATCAATTCGAAACCTTCATCGGCTGATTCTAACCCGTCTAAGACATGCGAAACGACCGGAACAATCTGATGTTCAGCCATGAATTTGGTCGCGTCAATAAGGTCTTGGCGAGATCCCATAGTAGAGCCTTTGAATTCCGATCAGTGTTTGCGACGACGGGCGGTTGGTTTTGTTTAATCACCAAGTAATTTGTAGTTTTTCAACACTTCTCTCATCGTGAAAGTGATCCTCGGTTCGGCAGTCCTATCGCACTGGTTAGTGACGTCGAATAACCATGCAATGCAATTATTATACCCACATTCCGTAGCAGACAAACCGGCCACCAGCCTTGACGATCTTGCCTAATTCAGAGATGTCGCCTCCCGCTGAGTCGATTACAGCATCGAAGAGACCATGGTTGTTCTTCCTCAGAAGGACACCAAGTTGTTTCCTCCAGTCCTCTACACTTCATCAGAACGAAGGAAATCCAAGAACCGTCTTGGACGACTTACTATCCTTGTAGTTTACGCCTCCTTTGGCGCCAAGGGCAATGGCTTTGTCCAGCTTCTCCTGCTTACCGCTGGTGACGTAAACATTTGCCCCTTTCGCGACGCAGAATTGTAAGGCAACGAGAGCAACACCGCCTCCAATACCAGTGATGAGGACAGTATCGCCCTTTTTGACTTGCCCATTAATGATGGTGGCCCTAATATTGACACATGAGGACGCATCGCCGACTAACGCTTGTTTTCTCAGCTCACCTCCACGCCGTTAAGCCGGCCAAAGGCCACGCAGCCGCCTGAGTATCATCAAGGTGGTTTGGGGTGGGTATAGCCTGGTCCCGATCAACGGCCACATACTCAGTGAATGTTCCGAGTCGTAGCCAAGCGCTGCCGCCGATGACACCAAACCTCAAAGTAGCAGTACTTCAGGGTTCTGTTTTGTGATTTGGTTAAAGTGCTCTCACTGAGATTCAGGAGCATCCGGGTGTTTCTCCCAGCCTCGCATGGGAGTGACGAAGACGCGTTTTCCGACTAATGTGTCATTCTTGTCGTGAGACCCAACGACAACACCTATATCCTTTCAGTAATGCTTCATTTAGCGCACTTGTCGAACGTACCAGCGCCATCAGCTCCAAAGGTGCTCCCAGGAGTGATACCTGGATACTGGCCACGACGTATCCAAAGCTATATATTCCCAATCAGATTGGAACTATATACGACAAAATGTAGAAGCGGAACATACGTCTCGGTGATTGAACGCGGCTGCATTCACTTTCACCAGCACCTGCCCCGGGTTCAACTTGGGAAGCGGTAAGTCTGTCAAATGCGCATCGTACGCGTACACTGAGCCCGACGACTTCTTGACGACAAGAGCCTTGTATGTGTTAATGGCCGATGTCATGTTTCTGGTTCTTCTGTGTAGGTTTGATTACGTTCGGTAGGATAACCTACCGGAGTGACATAAATACTGTGAACTATAAACTTACTAACCACGCTCGGCCGGATGAACTGGAGTCCGAGCCGGTAGTATGCTGCGGAGTTTAGAACAATGATTTACCACTTAAAAAGTTGAAAGACTTGAGCCCTTTAATTCGGGCACATCGTATATATAATTTCAAGTACAGATTCCAAGCTTATCTAGTATCTGAACCTCATTCCGAGAGGTCATCCTCATCCACGTCCATATCCGCCCCGTCCACAGAAACCTCGCCTCTAACTACAGCGACCGAATGACCAGGTACTTTATCCTTGTACCATCTTCCACTCGGAATATCAATCCGACATAGCCCAGACGCTGTTGCCGATGCCAGCATACACGCTGCCTGGAACCCATTCCCTGAGTTCCAAACGACTCGATGGACTCCCACTTCCTTCGGCCAAGCGTCGATCCCTACAGGCGTTTTATCCACTTCCTTGGCCTTTTTATTTCTTGCTTCGTTTACAGGCATTATGTGCATTTCCTGGTAAAGATAAAGAGTCAGAGGAGCGGGGAATATGCAAAGAGGATTGGTGGACCTTGGGCAATAAGCAGTCCAACATGCGGTATTCTCCAGTTTTCCGGCTGTAATCCATCTGGTATAGCTTATGAATAAAAAATGGCTGTCATGGGAGAAGCTTAGATTCGGGGTGCGTTGTTCGAAGACGGGGGACTCACCACGGTTCCTCGTCGAGGAGGCCGCAGGGCATTCGTTGTGGAGCAGGCACCATCTGCTGAGCCTAACGCCAATATGGGGTGGTAATCCGAAGCGTGTACATCCTGCATCGATACATTGAAACTTCGAATGATAAGACTTTGTATACGGAACTGACCCAGGGAGGTCCGGCTGGATCCATAAGCGTATGGCCACGGCCGAGCGTGCCAGGCAAGACGGAGAAGGCCTTGACTACGTTCTCGTGATCTGTGCTGATCGGTCCGGAAGTGAACGGCGAGTAAGTCATGGTATTGATTACATCTATTATGCAGGTTGATTGTTAATTCTAGCATCCTAGCAAGAAATGAGGGGCGGGCATTACAAACCTCTTGTCCTATTGATCGTATACCCCGTGGCCTGACGAATATCCGTTAAGCATTGGGTGCCATCGTAGCCTCCACTGGCGATGATAGTAGGATCAAGGTCGTTGCGGATCTCCCCCGTGGGCGATGCAGGCGGCGCGCGGACCCATGCCAGGGCGCGGATGGCGGATTGATGTACGGTGATAAAATGGGTGGGCATTATATCTGTTATAGCTGCGGGAGCTACATCAACATCATACGTGGCTTTCAGAAGGGCGGCATTTACTCTCGCCAGCAAAGGTCTTCAAGTGGTTTGCTAGATTGTAAACGGCAATAGAACCTGGAGCAAAATAGACGAACGATTAGAAGGGGTTTGGAGAAGTATCACTTTTGTCACCGTTAGTAGTCCCAATAGCCACGACTTCACTATTCGCCCATTCAAAGGACCAACAACAAGCGTCAGGGAGCTCTATGCGGAGAATTGGCTCGGATAGTTTAACTGCGCGACGTATTCAACGTTAGGGGAGAGGCTACTCAAGACTATGAGAACCTACCGTATACCGGTTTAGGAATATCTGAACCCGTGGGTCTTACGTCGCTGGGTTCTGGAACAGCGTACACAGAGAAGGATCCATCTTCAAAAGTGCCAGCCAGGAGCCCAAGTTTGCGTATTTTAGATAACGAAACAGACAACTATAATCGTCGTTTATGATCAGGTTCATTCGCGCCCACAACACGAGCAATGGCACTAACCATATCATGAGACGGCAATGGACACCACTTCAATTCGTGGGCAGGGCCGCTTTCCAAGCATAGCACCATCTCGCACGTAACCTTGCTTGAGTCCGACGTTTCGTCGAAACTAAAACTCCAAATTTGGATGCAACTGGGGATTGGCCGGGGGATCCGTACGCCGATTTCCGAGGAGTATGAGCGAGAAGGCAGGGGTGCAACAGCCAAGTACTGTTCGTAAGAACGCGCTGGATGGGCATGCGTTCGTCAAGAGATAGAGATATGGCGATGTTGTTCGCTTACCTGCTCGGTCGCTGGGGTGTATGGGGCACCAGTCCAGTGCCCACACGGGCGCGCCGGCGTTGAAGACGTGGGACTTACTTCCTGGAACAAAATCCGCTTTCGTGGATCATGAATGTGACAAGTCATTGTAGACAACCAGCTTACACATCGATACTGAATGAAGCATGGTCAATTCAACTTTCTTCTGATCGCCGTACTTGCCAAAGTAACACGATACTGGCTGCGGAGGCTTGAAAGCACCATCATGCGTAGTAGTTATATCGGAAGGCAGGTACCCAGCAGCTTGACTGCGAACTACTAAGCATTAGAACATGTGTATTTCAATTGGGCGTACATACACGTCATCCAATACTTCCCAACTGTTGGTTATCTTTAGGTCGCGATAAACTCGAGGGCGCCGAGAACTTTCAGTGATGTCCCCTGGCTGCGCTTCCTTGAACCATCCTCTGTCTTCGAGAAGATCCCATACAGGACCCGGACCAATACTGTGACCCCAGGCTTTCCCTAGTTTACGTGCAATTTCCGGACTGTAATTAAAAGCGCTGGTCTCGGTGACGCTTGGTTCTTCAAATAATTCAGGTGCTTTCGTCAAGCGCAGAGTAGCCCTTGCCTGAATAAACAGCGGTGGTGCACGATGTCGGTGTTGTGCCCTTGTTGCGGGTAGAGTGTACATATGGCGCCGCGCAGTCCCAAGCAGGCCACCAACAGAACTTGAAGCAGTAGGAGCGACAACACTTGCTCTGGGAGCCGATTGCTTCATTTTCCCCTTGTTCGCGGCCGGCCTCACGAGCTTCGTAATGCGAACAATTTCTGGGTTTTCCACGGAGACATCAGAAGCACCACCGTCCGAATCGGACGCATCGATATCCTTCGTGCTGCTCTTATTAGGGTCCTCTTGCGCAGGAGCGAAATCGCTTCCACTATCCATTTCCTCGAGAACTTGGGAGGGCCCATCGCCGTCGTCGCCATCGAGCCCAGCGAGGAGACTGTAGGTTGGGCGACTCGTTCGGGGACGCAGAGACCTTGTCATTTCCTGGTGGTCCGTGGATGAGTGTGGGACTTGTCACCTGAAAGCGCGCCTGGGCCTGCCCTGAATTTCCCCGTGAGCATAAGGATTCCGTGTCCGCGCCATTGCGTCACGAATTAGACTCATTCCCGTTCCACCATGTTCGCCATCGCCAAAACCGCGCTCAGACCCGCAACTGCTCGATATTCGGTTATCGCAGCGGCATGCCGTTCGAAGCACACACTGCCTGACTTGCCGTACGACTACAATGTAGGTAGAATCGCGAATTTGCCCGATAACGTTTGCTGAGCTAGTTCTAGGCTCTGGAACCGTTTATCTCAGAGGAGATCATGAAGCTGCATCATCAGAAGCATCATCAGACCTATGTCAATGGCTTGAACGCTGCCGAGGAGTCGTATGCCTCGGCACAGTCGACGAAGGAACAGATCAAACTCCAGTCGGCACTCAAGTTCAACGGTGGTGGTAAGCATGTACTTTATCGTTGCGCCATTCATCTGTGCTCATGCAGTGCAGGTCACATCAACCACTCTCTCTTCTGGAAGAACCTTGCACCTGCTAGCGGCGACGGAGGCAAACTCCCGGATGGCCCCTTGAAGCAAGCCATTGAACGAGACTTTGGCTCCGTCGAAGAATTCAAGAAAAAGTTCAACACGACCACTGCTGCTGTCCAAGGCAGTGGCTGGGGCTGGCTTGTTCGTATTTATTCTAGAAACTTCGAATGTTTCCGTCTCACATTACTTGCAGGGATTCAATCCTACCACAAAGAAGCTCGAGGTCACCACGACCCCCAACCAGGACCCCTTGATAAGCGCGTACCCTCACCCGACCTGCTGACTATCTGTGCTGACTGACTGCTATCTCAGCTCACGCGCCGATCATCGGTGTAGACATTTGGGAACATGTACGTGCTCGGCTTGTATATGACGTCATTCCTGGCTAACTTTCTGCCTTGTAGGCTTTCTACCTCCAAGTGCGTACGCATTTTGCAGTCTCTTAGCCTTGATGCTGATAGAATACCGAACCATGCAGTACAAGAACGTGAAGCCTGATGTAAGTTGCATTCTCTACGTTGCATCCACTTGTTCTAACAATTTCGACAGTACCTCAATGCTATCTGGAATGTTATCAACTTCAAGGAAGCTGAAGCTCGTTTCCTCGAAGCCTCTGCGTAGATAAAAGTGTGATGAACTTAGCATCGATCACATTTGTTACAAAGAACGAAGTTACTAGTATGCATTGCTATTATAAGACAATGAGTCCGGAAATTAGCTAGCAATAAGGATAAAACAGCAAGGACTGGGGGATAAAGAACGAAGGGAACATAAACCATACAACATAGATTATTGATTACGAACTAGGACTGTAAGAGGAAGGGTATAAGTTGCGCATTCTGAGACGGCTTGGGGTAGATGGCTTACACTGGGAGGATGCTGGTGAATGTGCCTTTGTCAGTTGGCAACCGAGGGAAGGGCGCTTTGCGGCACTAGATGAAGAGTGAGCATGGCATGACAGAGAAAAATAGACATTGCGAAGAGAGCTTACGGATGCTTCAATATCCTTGATGGTCTTGCCAGCGGGGAGGGTAGGCTGCTTGACGCGACCACGGGGAACTGGGATGACTTCTGAGCAGTCAATCAGCTTCTTTGGGTTCTGTCCGAGGGTCGCCATCTTGGCCATTGCCCTCTCGAATTTAGGTACCATCGAGTTGGGGTTGGCTGGCGAATCATCAGAATATGAACGGAAGGGCAGAGTAAATAGTACTCACAGATGAAGGATTGCCATTCGCAGGAAGTGCGCGAGTCCCTTGAGGAGGTCATGAAGGTAAGTGGGTGACGCCAGAGGGATTACAGAGAAGGACAAACCTTGCGAGAAGTTCGTCCGACTGGAGCCTGAATTCACCGGGAAGGGGTGACTTGACTTGACCCTTGTGGAGGGAGTCACCCGGAATAAGAGTTCCCTTCAAAAGTGTCTAAAAGCCATCGTCAACCGACAGCAAGGAAGGAGTTTATCCTATCAAGACAAACCTCAACGAAGAACTGCGAATCAAAGTCGGATGGCGTTGAATCAAAGGGGTGCCCAGCAAGCTTGGGGTCGATAGTATCCTGAGCTGCGACGGAGTGCGAGGCTAGCAAAGCAACGACTTCATCAGGCTTAAATCCAGCATCTCCCATGCGGGCAAGGATACTGGTAACAGAATCAAAGGGCTCGGGCACCAAGTGGTCGGGGGACGGCTTCGTGACATTAGAGCGACCCGCCAAAAACTGGATACGTGGCCCTCCGGCGCAGTTGGACGAGCCAACAGCGCCTGCGAACTGGATGCTGCGGGAGACATATCAGTTTCATATAGCCGATATGTCAAACAGCCGATGAACAGTACATACAAATCACCGAACGAGACCTGGTGTTTGATGGCGATCGGCTTTTGCTGCTCGACAATGTCATCAACACCATTGTTGGCCGCGAAATTAGTCTCAATGTCTGAGAAGAGCATGATGGATCCGTCTTTTCAACATATCTCGTTAGTGTTGATCATGGACCGAGATTCATTGTGTCTTACCAGCGCCGCCGCCACTGTTCAGAAACCACACATCAATAAATGGACAACATCACTATTGGAAAGAGAATACTGACCCGAATTTGCCTTGTCTAGTCAGGGCAGGCGAGAATCCGATGGCGTCGTGGAACGTCAGCTATACCACATAGTATAAGCGTCGAATCTCGATACAACAGAGGAGTCATTTGCCATACCCTCAAGGATTCGTGGACCTCTTCGCCTGAAGTCAGAAGTCAGTATACGGCTGTGCCAATGGATTGACAAGGTGCATACCGCACTCTCCGCCGTCAAAGCTGTTGACCAAGGTTAGACAGCAATAAACACAGGTAATATGCATATCTCACAGGTTCTCTTGGATGTCATCGAGGACATCGAACCACACACAGCACGCGTCATTGCTTGCTGTCCTTCCCTTGCTGCATTTTGCGCGGTGAGCTGGGACGGCGAGAACCGAAGGGACCAGCAGAGCAAGAGCAATGGTGCTCAAGAGTGAGTGGAATGAGTTGACCATAGCGAAGAAGGGAAAAGAAAGAGGGTGGGGAGGGTAGTCCGTTGAGTGACTGGCGAAACAGACTGGACTTCAGTCTATTTTATACGCGTCCTATCCATTATGCCCGAACGAGGGATGTCCTGTTGGCTGCAGGAACATGCATAGGATTTCCACGATTAGTTCCGTTGTCGTCTCCCTCCTTTCCAACAGCCGTTCGTGATGCGCCAGCGACCAGATCAGGACGACGAGTACGGAATCCCACACAAAGCTGATGTATTGATAGATGAAAGGTAAACCGAGCTGTAGAACAGGTCGATATGGAGTCTTCACCGGTGACCTCGTCGGTCCGGGAGGGACCATCTACCTAGTTCCACAGGGGCGTACACTGGCGGCAGGCAATATTGCGCCGTCAAACGTTAAAGGGGAAATGAGATGCCTGACAACACGTAAGTAAGTCTATGTTGATGATTGTGGCGTCAGTCGGGGAGCCACGTTGAGAGTCGGCATGGACAGAGATAAACGCGGGTGATGCCAAGTTCGGTCTCGGAATGATCTCGAGGAGGTAACATGAATTTTGACAAGTCTATGAATAGGTCAGTTACGCGCGTTCTTGCAACGTAGACGGTTGCACTTTTGCCAGACATTCGTATTCTGCGATTCCGGTCAGCTTGGACGCGTCTCCTTGCTCATTGACTTTCGTTACGGTAGAGGTATGCGACAGTACATCATAAGGATTTTTGTCTGTCACCAAATATTAGACACGTTGTCCGAGTTGATATGAGATCTGGTCACCTTGCATCGTACATTACAACGTTGGCAATGGGACGAAAAAAGATCAAACATCAACCGCCTGTTTACAATTGAATTGAAAGCAGTCTCGTCCTGATGGTTGTCGTTTCAAACAGGCACTGGGCGCGTGTAAATAAGGACATATCAAAGGCAATGACATGAGAAGGAAAGGAGGACTTGCAGGGCGATTACTGACATTCTAAGTCTGTGGTCGTGATATCTCCGATGGGGTCCCCACAGGCCGTCACGGCCGTGATGAGCAAGGAGAGTCTGCCTCTAGAGTCAGCGCTTTACAAATGCGTTTATTCTATTCCTAACTACGGCCAAGTTCTGCCTTAAAACCTGGACGTTTCAACCTTTGCGGTGAGGCGGCATTGAGCTATGTTTGTGAATGAGCGTCAGGGTTCCCATGGATATCATATGCGCACCTACGTATGTGCGAAGACTACACCCGGTCGACTGCTAGCAGAACATGTGGCTCGCCATCGGTTCTAAGGTTTATGGGGGCGCCGCCGAGTTGCCAACTTCACAGCACTGTGTCTCTATTGTCTTCCCATGGCGCATCTAGGTCTGAATTTGTTTCGTTCTTTAAGCTTAAGATTGTAGCTGCGCTGGAGTGCGCCGTAGCGCCAGCAATATGCTCATCCTATTGTTTCTTTTCGGCTTGTAGAATATGGCCCGTTAGTGCACTGTGGTGTTATTGGGGAATCGTGACCTTGGATTCAAATGCGAGAATTTGTTTCGGTTGGAAGTAATGAAGCGAAGAGTGATCGTGTCGGCGTCGTGACTCCAGTGTCAGATGTTGTGACGAACGTCGGTCACGCAATCACGCCCTCCTTTCCGGAGACCACCATTGTCAGGCTACTCGCACGGGTGTACGTGCACTTTCAGGAATCTTGAGCCGCATGTGGCGCGAAGCTCCAATGGTCATTGTACTCTAAAGGTCGACGATTCTGGCGCGCAGCTCCCCCTTCTCATAATGTGCCTAGACTCTATTGTTCGAGGCCGGCATGAAATCAAAGGGTCCCGCTGACCTCTGTACCGTTTACCTCTTCAGGATCCTGGTCATCTTGTGACTCTAGGTTCTTCGGCGTGCAAAGACAACCTGGCTGCCTAAAATTGTGCCACGTACGGACCGAACGCGTTACAGGAAGACCATGGAGCAAGGGCCGTGGTCATTTTCAGCAGCTACAAGCCTACCGCAGGGCCACTGGAGACAGCTCTGGGCAACTGTGATACTCTACCTGACGCACTCAGACGTCTTCACGGCCCAAGACAACCAGAGGCCATTCGGCAGCACCCATAAAAGGCAGTCTTCGACTTGATTCAAAGTTACACACTAATAGACGACTATGCCTCGTGCTTAAGCTTCCAATTATGTCCGCTATATATGACTCGAGCTTGCCTGAATTTCTCTCACCCCCCTTTACACTCGTTTAGCCCCACCTTGCTGGCCTCGGTGTCCAACGGTGGGTTGCTTTTTCGCCCTACCCCAGCGGCCCAACACGATGCCCAGAAGGATACTGTCCCCCCGCTCTTTTCGAATTCGAAGGACTTGCAGTCGAGAGTCCCCCAGCATGCCTGATTATTACCGCAAGACTCGCCTAGAACACTACGATCCTTACAGACGCGCATCCCTCTATATTGAGCCCCTGGTATGTATTCTTAGACGCACCCCGCGCTTTACACTGACGCCTGGCTCTATAGAATATAGACGATAGTGAGATAGAAAGTCTTGAGTTCTGCTCAAGTTTCATGCTCGACGTAGGTGGCTCCGGTCCCAATGTGATTCGGTTGATTGAGTCGTGTTCCTTTTCACTAGGCCGATATCTTCGATGATGATTTTGAGATAGCAAGTGTTGTGGAAGAATACAAACCATTGGCTACCACTGCGAAGTGGTCCGCAAAATTTACCGTAGCATGGGAGGTGGGTATCCATCGACAATAGCGATAACCTTACTTTTTGCTGACCATGATCATATTTTTCCTAGGCTCTGTTGGTTTTCACATCAAAGTGTGCTAAACTGCTACAACCGAACTGACGCTCGACGCGATCTTCATGTAATTTCTCTACTTTACTGCTGCTAGTTAGACTCAACCCCCTCGTTTTTTATTTAGTTATATTCTTGTCACCCACTTTCGACCTAACTTTCGGCAACCTTGTATCCAATGTATCATATCCGCATCAACCCCACTCCCTTATTTTGCACCGCAGAGCCGTAGCTTAATTACAATTATTCATGTAGCTTGAAACTTGTCATAACATTTGTTCTCAACTATTACTTCCTGAAAGTGAGGATTTACGTCGGATAGGCTCCAGGGTGTAGCGGGTAACTATGGGTGTCAACCTCGACCTCCCGCTGCGAAGATTAATTATCTAGGATGTTGCACCCTCAACCCAACCATGGTAGCGGCGGGAGCTTGAGCTAGTATAGCATCATAACAACGGGGCACAACCCGAACGTATCGGGGCGAAGAAAAATACACACCTACGTATCGATTCTTGAGCTTCCTTTAACGCAGCTGAATACGCAAAATCAAAGCAAAAGAAATCGCTGTGGATATATAAAGGAAAGATGTAGTCTTACTGGATCAAACTATCGTTAGTCTTGGAGTCGTCCGCCGGAGAAACACATAGACGTACAGATGGGGGATGAGAGTACTACTGCGTCTTCATGAAATTTTGGTCTTTTATTCGTTGTTTGTTTTCGCGTCTCCTTTGTACCCTCTCTGCCTTTCCCCCAGGTCCATCGTCTGGATACACCTTGGGTGCCAGTATCGTCCACAGCCAGGCCGGATACTCGTCATCAGGCTTGGCAATAACCGGCTCTTGCCCTTTGAGGTAGTTTACCCCGTCAATTACAGTGTTCGGAATGCATGATGATTTGGCAGGAGCTGGCGATTTTCCGTGAGTTCAGCGGGCAGTACAAGACTTGGCGGTCGATACTCACCTTCCGAAGCTTTGGTTGTACCTGTGGTAGGTTCCTGTTTCTGACTTGGTGGTGCTGACGCGTATGCGCGGCGCGTACAGCGAATTAGTACTGGTCGACGAAGGGCATAGTGGAGGAACATGGTGGAGTGTGACAAAGTCGCCACGGTCACACCGGTGACTACCTCATCACATCACGTGTAAGTCATGTTGCTAGAGATAAGATTGGCGTGCAAACCTTTCGACTTATCACGATCATCACGATATCACTAGCGAGTACTTAGAATGCGGGGAACATTGGCGAACAATTCAATTCGGACATGAATCTGGGGTTCAGCCTTAGCAGCGCGTTCCTGCATGTCGATCCCGCAGTTATATTCCATCGAAGGACGCAGCAGTCAGCTGCATGACTGTGCTTTTAAGTTCTTGTTCTGAACCGGTTTGTTTTCCTGAAATATGACTCGGCGATGCGGTACACCTGAGAAGGTCGGTTGCAGGACTACCCCGATGTGACTCATTCCATTTGGCGCTTGCCCTGCTCGTACCTACGTGTTCCACACGGCAAGAGTCGGGTTCTCCGAAGACCTCGCAATTCGGTGTCGTCAGTAATCCTGCATCATCATCCTCGGGCGTCCGAGTCAGCAAGATAAGTGAATCGTGATGCGCATTACCGTTCCAACAGCGATTCTTCCGATGGCTCACCCAAAGTGGTTCGGAGGAAGGTTCGTCACATCTCGAGTCAAGTTCTCGGATGCTGATGCTTTCACAATATAGCACGCGTTAGGTTTAGGGCTTGGGTCTATGGACCTGTCTTTGCAGCACTCGATCGGATCAGTGATTGAATCGACTGCCAGGCAATCGGAGGTGCTCTTTTGATTACCGGGAAGGTATCTTGAATGCACTCGTCCGACTCTCAAATGCTCGATCCGCCGACAGTGATCTGAGGTATGTTGTCATCTCACTTTAAGTGATCGAGGACTTACCTCCTACTTGTTAATCCCCGGACTTTTAAGGGATCAACTCCCGTGTCCGGTGTACCTGCTGTAGGCTCGCGAGGACTACAGGTGATCTTCAAGTCCCGCAGGCTCGGCCAAGACTATTATCGATACGGGGGCTGTTTATTCTGGGTTGTTCTGTCCATACTCGCGTAAAATGGCAAGTTTAGATGATCAGCCCATTAATAGTACTCAGCGAATTTCGAAATGACCCGCATCCAACTCACCAGCCACAATCTGATATCGAGCATTTCGGACCGTCCCCGAGGACAAGGTGACTTTCCATCATGGCATAAACATTGACCGTGGCACGAATACCGCACGTATGTCAAATATGTACTCCGTTTCTCATGACACGTCTCAAGCAAGGACCGACTTCCCAAAATTACGCCTTTACCCCGCACTCCCCACATCGTTCAGGTCATATGTGCCCGATATGTGCCTTCGAAAACGTGTCATCGACACACTTGCCCGACTAGTTTCTTGGCGGTTGTAGCTGAATGACCACCGAGGATACACCGCAACTGAGAGCACACAGTACTTCTCACCACCGGTGTCTATCTCAACCGTACGCCCATTTAATCAGGTACGGTGCCACCAGACTGCTGCCCATGTTCAGCTGGCATCACTGACCCCGGACGTACTTCCGCTGCACATTGCTCACATTCCCTATTTTCCGAGGTATCGTAAAGAGAGCGGTTCGTTCAGTTTGCTTTCGGGAGAGTCGAGACGAATAGACCTTTTGGTTTGGGATCAAGACTCTCACGAAGCTGTATCGTCCTTGCGTTGTACAACACCCTTACCAAACCCTTACTGCATTGTACGTAGCTGTAACATGGTTCGCTTCATGAGGCTAGTTTTCCCTTTTTGGACAAGTCCTCGTGTTATGGCTACAGCTTAGTTGGGCGCCTGTTGTTGTACACGTTCCTTCCTCAAGTCCATCAAGTCCGGAAAAGCGGAGGATGTTGCTTCGTTCTGTCTTCTTCTGGGCGGCGAGCCACAGCAGATAGACGCTACGTTTAGGTCCCATGGCCTCATGTCCTTTGCCCTACGTCCTGGCGCAATAACACGCCTGACAGCTGACAGTCCCAAATTTGCGCTACTCTCGCGCTAGATGCAGCGGATCCACCGGGTGGAATACCCACACCCTTCTCGAATAGTAAAGTGCACGACCCATCCTTCAAGATACGGTGTTCGTTCGACTTGGCGACATTCCTCTCGATCCCAGGCAATCTGCATGGGGTACTCCTCCTATCGTCGGTCAACTGGGTAGTTCCTTACCAGTGTAGTTCAACGCTGTGTCTAGCTCGGTCCGGGGGACACCACAATTATGCATGTACCCTTACTCTTGAACTATGTATGTTAATGGGATCCACAGGTTCGTGAGGCCTGTACAGGGATTAGGCTAGTCACTATCCACTCTATCGTTCCGCCAATTGAGCTGACTCAAGAAGCGCGGCGAACTAATTCGCCAATGCAATTCCTGGCTCTTCCGCGACTAGCTGCGAGCAGCCTGCTACTTGTCTTATTCCGGTGACACACCTCAGTTCATCCGCACCAAATCAAGCTACAGTTTGTCGCTTTAGAAATTCTACCTGGATAACACAGGTATGGAAGCTACGGAAGTCCACAGCACAAGCGTCAATCAACCCTTCGGTCGGTGGTTCACTCGCATTAATCAAATATTTTTGTCTTCTTTCGGTAAGAAGATACTCATGGTGTAGAATCCTTCTGGGTAGAACATGTTGTATGCTTTCCTCGGGTCTCGCACTTCTCGTGTGCCATCCACCATACACATGTCGGTACCTTCCACTTCCGTGTTTGCATATGCAATGGAACATGAGTCGATGCTAACAGCGCCACACTTTCCAGCAACTTTTCAGGATGGATCACTGATTAGATGAGGAAACCATGTTTCTGAGACAAGATCATATCAGTCTCAGTCTTGTACACGAGTATTGGGGTGTGAAGTCGCGAGGATGTCATGGGACGAACCTGGAGTGGTTCGTAGTATGTGGTTTCATATCACCCATCTTTATCTCTATCTCCCATCTCGCGTCGATGCCCCTCTCGATCGTGTTCATTTTCGCTTTAGGATATTAGATTGTCGACGGACAAGTCCCTCGTTCACACCCACTCACAACACGAGGACTTAATATCTTGGGTTGGGAAAACGCCGCGACATAGACGTCTCCAGGTTACTTCTTCAGGGAGACCAATCGGTTAATTTGTCCCCTCGATCCCCCGGCGTATTTACCTCAGTAGGTCCGCCTATTTTTGCCCATATTTCTGGAGATGTTATACCGAGTATTCTATAGGGCCACTTCAACTTCGTGCAACCCAAGGTATCAATCCGAGCACAGTGTATGCAGCTGCAATACTAGAGCATAAGCGTGCATCCCGCATCGATATTGATGGTGAATCGAAGGTTCACTTCTTGCTAGCCAAATGAGAGAGTAGCTAGAGCCCGCGTTTCATGGGTACCATGGGCCATCTGGTAGTTTCAAGTCATTATTGACTTCCACTGCGTAGAAGCCTGCTGCACGCAGCCCTACAGGTTTACTTACCTTGCGCCAAGATCGTTTGGTTCGACTCACCGTTTTACGTCCCCGTCCACTCTATCCGCTAATCGCCGTGCGATGGAAAGAAATCTACCATCTAGAAAGGTCAGACAACAATTGCAGAGTCACGATCCCAATCAAATCGTAATCGATGAAGTATGTCCTTTTAGCTGAAGATAATCGCACGATTATCTTCAAGTTACTCATTTAACAGCACAGCTAATATTGCTCCGAGCATATGAAGTCCACGAACCCTCTGACCTAGCTGCTGGATGGTCGACTGACTTCCAAACCGGATCTAGGAGCTACGGATCGTCGACATCCGTGCAGGTACGATTGCAAGGCCGCGCACCTGAAGAGTACTGCCAGGCAAGGCATCGTGTTCCTTCCTTGTGGATCCTTGTCCCAATCGACAATGCTTTGTCGCCCCCTTGGTCTTGATAGGGGACCCGGGTTTGTGATAATCGGAGAACCGTGCAACCAGGCTGCTCACAAGCGATGCCCGATGAGAAGAGCAGCGTCTGGTGACATTGCTGGTGTTCGACATGGAACGTCAATCAGTCTGAGAATATTCCCAGTTCTATGTAAAGGCTGTCGATACATTTATTTCTAGTACGCGTATGCCAAATGTGTGTGATGCTCGCGTCGACGCTTCGAGTCCAGAACCGGCTACAACGCAATTAGCTGGGCACAAAGATCACCCTGCCCAATCGTCGACATCTGTGAACGGGTAGACTACCGCCAACCGAAAATACGAATCTGCTTTTGGTTTTCGTGCCGCCTCCTATCTTATCGCATCGGACTTGACAATAATATCTGATAATTCTGCCATTCAGTACGGATCACTTCCCCGCGAACCGCAGGCAAACGTCCAAGGCTGCCCCAGGGTATGATGCGTCCTGTGAGGGGTATATCATATGTCACTGCCTTTTGGGAACATGTCAACATCGCCACCACAGCGTGTTCAGCAGAATTTCATGCAATGGTACGATGTTTAGAACATGAGTAGATGCTGACTTCCAAAATCTCCAATCTTATCTCCAAGAACACCATCTCCGGACGTATGTTCGTCCCTCAACAACGGAAGTACGGGTCAATATGTTGCACCCATCAGCGATTTGGCGAACCCACCTTGCGTCGGGACAAACCAGCTACGCAACTACGCAAACCAGGGAGAAAGTTTCTCTTTCGGCGAATATCGGAACCAGGAGGCCATAAGGTCTCAAATGCGCATGCATCATCATCTCGGCATAACTCCAGTCCACTCTCAGCCCGCTGCGGCAGTCCACGTCCACCCTCGACCGCACGCACAGAATGCCCGTCGGCCCGGCCCACATATCCCGCTCCTCAAATTCCATGGCAATGCGGCTCAATCGCAGACTGATTTGCAAGGGCGATAGTGCCCATGTACAAACCACAACGCGTCCCATGTTTTCCGAGGACTCCCGGAGAACATAAGTCCATACTCACGACTGTTCGAGGTGAAACAGCGCCTGGACACTGATGCTTAGCAGGTAGAGCTGAGTGCTCTCCCACAGCAGGGGACTGGGTCATGTTTGAATGGGACTTTCCCTCTCAGCCCGGACTTGCGTGTACGTAGTACGTACATGCTTTCGCGCGTAGCCGTGGTGAAACGGCAACGTCGGATACGCAGCTTGCCATGGAAATCATCAAAGAGTCGACCTCTGTTCACATGAGATACTTATGTCAATTCGAATATCGGAATTCCACACACAAACATGCCAGGGTGCATCGGGTGAACCAGGTGCGTTTTGTCAAGGACATTTGACTAATGGACTGCTGCTAACGAGAAAAACGATCATAGGGGCTTTCTCGACGTTGAGCTAAAAGCCGCCCATTCCTGCATGTGCGTGCTAAATCAGACCAGGGGGTGAAGGCGTCCTGGGAAGGCTATTTGAAATGCATGGTGGGGTCAGTCAGCAGGAGCCATGCCCGGTGGGTGTTGCGGAGAAAACGTTCAAGACGTACAGTCAGCTCTTAGTGAGCTCATTAGAGAGTCATGCAAACTTCTGGTTGGATCCGTAGTACCAATGCATCTTCTCTCGTAAGTGGCTGAGGCCATCGCGGTTCAAATGCTGGCACCATGCGACACGATGCCCGAGTTCGAAATCGTAATGTGGTGCAAGGACGCACTTCCGCTCAAACATAAGCTTGTGCGCACGTCATGAACGGGTAACTGGTGCTGGTGGGATGGATCTGCTTGATATGGCCTTATCTGACGTTCGAGTCATTTCTGGCATGACATCACACTGGATTCAAGAAGTTTCGTGGAAAGTCATGTTGGATTTCAACTTCAAGCTCGGCTACTGCGTATCAACTCTACCTAACGTATGTGTGGGGGGGCAAGATAGCTACTGGGGTGTCATTGGGATAGGTCCGGTATCCCGTCTGATCAAGGGTATGCAACAATAAAAAAGCGAAAAGCGGCGGTGATGCACTATATACAAGCGAATAAATGTAGCGCGGGTGGAGGGGGTGGAAAGCGAATTGAAAACAGGAAGCGGCAAAAATGCGGGTGCAATGCGTATCACTGATGTGAATGGCGGCGGGAAAGGGGAATGGTGGGGGAAGGGCGGAGAATGCGCGAATGCGCGCCAAGGGTTGCGTCGAAAGTGGTCGTAAACGAGATGATGGTAAACATAAAGATATCCTGAAAGCGTGATTGCGACTGAAATGCATGATGGAAATGATGATGCGATGCGATATTGTCCATAGCGGTTGGAACGATGCGAGAGAGATGCGGGAGAAAGAAGCGGGTATAGGCAATGAGAATGCTCCAATGCTCGAAATAATAACTGAGCGGCACCAATTGCAGGATGACGAGAGAAAGGGATTTCGATGCTTCCTCGCTCACTGGTGAACAACTGCACTCAACCGTCTTCTGACCTTCTTCTTCGCGCGGAACACGCCTAACCGCCATCGCAGTGCGATACAAGACCACTGACGCTTCAGTGCTTGTGCGCACGTTGGTGTAAACTCCTGCTGCTGCTCTTCTTCTTCTTCTTCTGCGTCATTGTTGCCTGGGGCAAGTGTGCGAGCCTCACTTCTAGCGGACTCGATCGATCGCCTCGTTGGCGCCTCCTCTATGCTCTCTGATACTCTCTTCTCATCCCTGGACTGCGAACGGTGCCGTGGGCGACTTGCACGTAGGCGTGACACACACCGTCTGTGAAGTGGCAAGGGCTCGTCCGAGAGGGGTGAACCGTCGGAAGGCGAGTCATTCAAAGCCGTTTCGTCGGAAGAGTATGATATGGGGGAAGAGGATACCGGTGATGAGGCGTATGAATATGTGGATGTCGGGTAGTGGTATGAGGAGTAGGTGTAGATGGGTGATGTTCGTGAATACGGGTCGCGAACATAGCGCGAAGCCCGTTGAGAAAAGGGTGATGCGTACGAGTCATAGTGGTTGTTGCTGTTACTCGCGTCGTCGTCCTCATCCTCATCTAAAGCGAATTCGTCAACGTCGTCGTAGAGCGTCCCGAGCTCCCACTGTGGGCGAGCAAACGCGTGGGATGCCGAGTGGGTTGACGCGGCCCGTCGCTTTGTGGGCGAGTTCCTGGATGAGGAAGACGCGGAGGGGAAGTGTCTGAAGTCTGGGTCGTGGAGGTCGCCGTGGTGGTCGACATAGGCGGCCTTTGTGGGGGTCGTGTTCGACGGTGAGTAGGCTGGGTCGAGGAGGCGGGAGATGTCTGCGGCCCTTGAGGACGGGGAGTGCTTTGTGTGGTGGTGGTACATGTTTGAGAAGTGGTAGTGGTCAGAGTCAATGCCCATTTGCTGCTTTCTGAGGGAAGAGGGGAGACCTGAGCTTGGGGGCAACTCGGTTGAAGAGACGCTTCCCTTTATAAGGATCATTGCCCCAGCTGCATTTGTGGCCCAAATCGGGAAATAACATCCGACTGAGCCGGCTCGCTGCAGCAAACCAGTTCACGAGCCTGGTTCTTCGAGTTCTACCGGTTTCTTACCGGGGCTTGTGGTCTCAGACATTCGCCTCAATGAAGCCGCGTTGCACCGATATTCCTTTGTGTTCTTGCTTCTGCACCCATAGGGCCTCACTTATCCGATTCACGAAACAAAGATATGATAATCGCCCATCGGTCCATGATCCTATCTCACACACAAATCCGTACAGCACGGTCGACAGTCTGCAGTCCACAGCGGAATCCCGATGTTCAACATCCGAGCCCTTTCCTTTCCGTGATATAATAATGATATTATATAACAAATAAAACAACACCACGCGCCATGCCTGCGTGTTGGCCATTTCTTTTGCGCCCCCTCCTCCTCCACATGCGCCACGCTTGCGCCTCAACGTGTTTGTTTGCGCCTCTGGGCGGCGCCGGCGAGGCCACATCCCCCCACCGCGTAACTGATTCGATATCAACCGCTTTCACCGCATCCAAACTGTAGACAGAGTGTTTGATACGGTACCGCCTACCGACCGCTAACGATGCGAGTCAAGCGCATCCCAAGGCGAGGCGAGCGCTGATGGGTCCCTAGATATTCCACAAAGGCTTCCAGTATTCTACATATAGACATCGGATATGTACTCATTTGATAGAATCTCTATGGAATTCTATACGATACTGCATCCACTCTGCAGACCGCTGTTGACCACATTTCCATCACCAGCTGTAGGAGGCACGCGGAGAAATCTTATCAGTGATACAGCGGGCCACCTGATGAAACCACGCCGGAAGCATTGCTGCAACGCTGCATGCTTTGTATCTGATCAAGGGCACGCATCCACCTACTGCACCGCAGTGTACCGCACCATGTCGGGGCAACGAGATCGATGACGGGGATGTGGGGTAGAAGTGACCGTACCTGAGTAAATGTGAGATAATCTAATCAACGTTCCGGAATTAATCTAATCTAATCACGCCCAGTAAATTTCATACCGACAGCACAACGCTGTTCAACTGCTGACGCGACCTTTCGCAGATATCCTCACATTGCACATCGTTGAAAATGTCCCGAACATTGAACCGGCTCATCTGTGGCCATCGTGGTCGCAGGTGTTGTCGTTGAACATTGCGATTGCGATCACTCATATGGTAACTCCTATCATGCTACGCACAAGGGCCTGGACCCATATCCTTCAGCCAGAACACGGAACGACGACCCTCCATCCAATCGGATGTCTCCTCTATGGTTTGCTTGCAAGTCGAGTCCCAGTGGTGCTTCAAATTCCAGTCTGCGATAATCAAGAAACTGGCTGATTGGGAACTATGAAGAGTCTAGGTCGGTTTCTCCAACTCTCGGTGTAATACTCCCTGCTGATTGGCAAGTCTTCCATGCAGCCAATATGGATGGATATGGACTATCCTTCCCGCGTTGGAAACCATTTCTGGGAGCGATTTCTAGGATCCTCACCCAGACCCAAAAATATGCGCGTGCTACGATGTCGGGTACTCGGCTCCTCTCATTTGGGAACAGTTTCTGAATTTCTAGCCTTTGCTCGCATTCGCGGTTAGAGCGGCATGTATGGCCGAGGGAAGAACCGATTTCATCCAGGCTAACGGGCTTCCGAGAATAGGAGCCCACAATTGAATGTTGTCGCTATTGCTGACATGTTCGTAAGTGTCCCGGATTCAAACGTTATGTTGTTCAATGTTCAGCCATACAACATTTTGGGTTCATTGATTTATCATACTAGGTCCTGTCCACATGGTTCGTGTTATACAGCTCGCTGCCAATGTAAGTTTGCGATGGGAATTCAGCGATGATTGCAAACCGTTCAGATGTTCTTGGCAATGATTACAAACTGGCTTCCAAAGCTCCTGTCCTCTCCTTCGTTGTCGGATGGAAGAATCGGATGGGGACAACTTCCTCCCTCGGCATGCCGTATTCAATACCCCGGGTCTTATTGGGACTTCTATACTTTGCAGCCATTGGATACTCAAATGGCCGGCATCTGCCCCTCCTTGCTCGGAGCAGAAAAGCTTCATGCCTGCTTCTCGTCGAACTAAAAACTTCCAACACAACTGGTTCAGCACAAGCTGTTGGATCACCTCGTCATGTTTATCCACGGATAACGCAATGGCAAATCCTTATCGCGATACAGCTCTCCTCTTCTCCTCACGAAGACATACATGATCGGATCGAGATGGCCAGTGTCTTACTGGTTCGTTGGTTGGTCTAAGGCAAGTGTCCATCTACCAATACTTGTCTAAGTGACTTTATTGTGCCGTCAGTTCAACACGCTGGAGCAAACCCCCAAACGCAGAACCTGCCTGGTAAACCTTGTCGCCCTGCTGTGTGCTGGCTTCTAGTATTCGTGAAGTAAGTCATTAAAGTATAGTTTATTGTGTAGCTCAAGATTGTCATTTATCTTTAGCATACTCCACACGACTCTACGAAACTCCAACCCCTCCTCACTCCATCGAGACACCATCTTCCCATCCATTGACCACGGAGGTATCCCTCTCGATCGGATTGACCGGCCTTCAGACATTCCCCTCTCGTAAAGGATTGATGTTATACCCCCTTTGTTGTGTACGCATTCGATTGAGCTTAGTTCACCAGGAGTAAATTGAACTCAAAGGCAACAACTGTCTTCCGTTCGATGAAAGGCTCCGATGTTCTTTGACAGAAGAACCTGTTCTAGGGCCCTTTGTGCCCCCCGTTCGGGATGGGACGAGGAGAGGAACCATATGGTCAATGCTATCTTCCCACTCCCCGAACCACGATCGGATCGAGATACCGGTCATTTACTTGCCATAGTCGACGTCCCTCACTCCATCGATTTCGCCCTTTCATCCTCAAGGTTGGGTTGTGCTTGGCAGTGGTGCACCGTTCGGCACTCGCACCATGGGACGCACTGCTGCTTTGTGCACGAACGCCTCTGGCGTAGTGTTCATAGGATAGGCTCACATGAGTCATCGGATCGAGATAACCGGTCTTTCACTCGCCATGCTTCGATCCTTGATGCACGGTTGTATCATCATGGGTCTGGACCAGCTTCCCTACCATAGATGTCTTCACTGGGATACAAGCTACTTCTCAACATTGGGTTCAATCATGAAGCCTTTCATGCACACCAGAATTAGTTCTACAGCACACACGCTTTTTCAACCTTCCGAGTTCCAACGGACAGAGAAGTCACTTCTCCCTTTGTTGTTTATCGCAATCGCAATCACAATCGCTGATCCTATCTCTCCTGCAGAAATTAACCGGATGACGAATGCCGGCCTTTCAAGGACGCATAACACAAAGGAGTTCGTGTCTGCGTGGTTCACCGACTGAAGTCATAGGCTCATGGCGTAATTACGGTTGTAGGTTTATCACACCTCGTTTTCTTTGTACCTTCTTGACCCTTCAACTCCTTGCATGTCCTAGGATTATGACGTTCGACAAAGGCTACCCACGGATCTCACCGCGGTTTCTCAAGGGCTGCGCCACGGTCACATCTTTGTCGTCTGCAGCCCGTCAGCACCAACCCTCAATCGGCCGATAACAGCATCGTCATCTCACATTCGACAACGAGGCAGACGAAATTGGCAACGCCACGAGAATGCTCTATAATCTATATCGCTGTATTGCAAAAGTCTTTGATGGGCTCGGCCGGATACAAACATATTAAGCAGAAGACGATTCCATTGATCAAGATAAGTGGTTCGATAGAATTTTTCTTTATTGACATATTTAAACCCGCCAATCAGTGTGCCTCAACTCACCTCGTTTACAGCTTCTAGGTCAACTATATCGCCGCTGGTTGCACCTTTCGAATGACAAGAGGACCATGCTGCTTGGGCATGCAACGAAACCAGGGCAAGTATTTCACTTGTCCCAGTCACTTATTTCCAGTAGTTTCGAACGACCTAAGAATAGCTTTGTGCTGTAAATGAGACACAATGTCGTCAACACGTTTGTTCTCACCTTCCAAGCCTCCAGTGACCGCGTTCCACTTACCCCTCTGCCCAAGCAAACCTTGTGCTCCTTCGAGTCACTTCGCCACGGGCCGCCCCATCCCGCATCATCTGCTCCTCGTCCCATCTTCTCCATCCAACACGGAACAGCGTCTGTACCAACTTCCCCACAAGGCCACAGCTTATTCAGGATGCTGCCATGACTTTGATTGCCTTACCAACCCGAATGGCAAGTAAGCAGACAGGCCCGCAATTGGCTCGTAATCACCTCTTCTTTTCTCAAGGATACGACCTCATCGCACATCGGTGAATTACACGACGCGATGGTTCAGACTCTTCGCGAACTGATCTTGTGGCCCGTGAACCACCTCGATTATGAAGACATACGGAATGGATCATTGTGATGATTGTTTCTCTCGTTTGTCTAGTGTCTCCTAATCTTCGGCGAAACAGGTCATATGCCTATATCGGGTATCCTTTTCCCATGGTTTGGAACATATGGACCACCAACAGGTCTTCGAACACTGGATTTCGGAATGGACCATTTCGCCGATATGCTATGGACTCGCGCCCTACACAATAAAGGTAAATCACTAATGTTTTCCGGTACCAGGTGGCTTCCATGCTGGCAAAGCCTCTCTGGCACGTCGGAAGCAATTATTCCCTCGCATCGGGTGCACTTCGTTCATGGTAGGCATTCGCGACCTTCCATGCCTAGGCCTATTCTCGGGATTTTTCAGGCCATATACAGGCGATACCTACGAAGGACGCACTTGCATCATTCCTCCGTCTCTTAGCGGCCTCACTGCGCAAGAATTCTCTCTCGGAAAAGTTGTAACAACTCGGCGACCTTCCTTGTGCCCTTCGCACCGATAGTTACAAGCGACGTGTGTCGTTTCTACCTCATTGCACGTCACACTGGCGAGATATCAATGTTCAACTGCATGCCATGTTCAAGGGTGCGAATTTATTTGATATAAATTACGAAATAATTGTCCTGCAGGCAGTTTCCAACAAAATCGTTGCAGACATCGTGCTTCCCCGACCTGTTAGCGGTGTCATCTGACCCATCCTATTGGTGGCGTCCAGTACCATAACAGCTGCGCTTGATGAAAATGTATAGTTCGCGAACGAGAAGACGAGGTCTATTTCCGTTTGTGGCCTTCGGGAACCAATGCCGCGCCAGCCTACGCGTTCCACTGGAACCAAAACATAATATACAGGCGTGTTCACAGCACGGTCGCGCTGTATATGTTCCCGTGTATACATATTCTCCCTAGCTTCGATCTGTTTTACGCGTTCACCGCCCCATTCCTGGCGAAACCGGCATTTTGCCCGGTATTTACTGCTATAGCAACATTTATTGTGCGTGTAGGGTGCCCACGAGTGAATTCCCTGCAAGGGCAAGGGCGCTGCGACGCAAACCGCCTTCGCGGGCGAGCCCCAGTGGCATATTAACTGAGCCGGGGCTCTAGATAGTACGAGCTACTGCGGTGGTACGTACTCCGAAGATGCTATAAAAGCTCACTGATACATTGGGGCTGAAGCCCTTGGCAGGCAAACACCTATCTGCCCATCATGGAGGGCGTAGCATCGCCCCATGCTGCGAACAGATGAAAGAAGTCAGCGCGCGCGAGGTAGCCCACATGATCGGCTTCAAGCTTCAGTTAGAGCCAAGCAATTATAGCCTTTGACTCATTAGCTGGGGTATCGGATTCACCGCCCTCCTCGATGCAAGGTAGGTCCGGATGAAATTGGGGAAAACGAACTGGTTCTTCGATATGGGGAACGTTTGGGAACTTTGGCAGTGCTGATAAGACCACCCTCAGCTGGACAGTGGGCACCATGCATCTTAGCGGTGTTAGAGCGAGCACTTTCACTGCGCGTCCAGTGAGTCTACATGCCACGAACGTGCGGACACACAAGTTATGGTATGCCAAGCTGCCGACTCTTCCAGAAGCTCAGTCAATGAGTGGAAGTAATGCATTGATGTAGATAGGCTCCTGAGGTGATACATATTGTACTATTCGGCTAAGATCAAGATTCTTCGCTCTGGTGTATCATCCTTTTGACAAGATCCCATAGTCTCGAATGTACACGATCTTCCGTGTGCGAATAAAGCAGGCAGGCTTTAGGAAGGATGGATTCCAAGAAGTGAGCTACTGAACGGGGATCCGTGATGGGTGACCGTCCAACGGAGAATATGCTGAGATTTGCGAGCGTCGCATCGTCGCTTATGCGGGGCATCGTGGTACATGCATTCACGTACATCCCTAGCACGTCTAATTTAGGACAGAGTGATACCAATGTCACTAGGGCAGACATGGTCAAGTTGGGGACGCTCGATATCCTGGGGCTGTCATTGAGGTAGAGGACCTCTATTGAGGGTAGTGCTTTCGCAATTTCGGTGATGTGCCTCAAGTCGAGGTCTAACTGTAGCGGGTGGGTGAGCTCGAGCTGCGTCAGCCCGGATAGACGCGTAATTGGGCGCAACTCGAGGAAGGTCATTCGTTGCAAGGCCGCTGGATACTGTTCGGCGTCGTTGCCTTGGACGGAAAGTGATTCCAGCTCAGGGTAGTTGGAGCAAATGACGTCGATAAACCGAGCGTAACTGTGAACGGACTCCTCCCCCCAGTAGCATTTCAATGTGAACGACACAAGGTGGCGAGGCCTGTGTGTTTGCGATAGTAACAAAGCGGCGCGAGCAAACGGCACGGCGATGTCCAGCTGCTTGAGGCTAGGGAAGCTATGTGGGTCCAAAGAAGTAGAAAAAACATCCCAAGTTGTGGCATGGGCGCGGTGAATTATTGTTGAAACGAGACATTCGAGCACGGGGTGCCAGGCAAGAGCGTCCGCAATTTGTGACACTAACCAATCACCTGGAAGCCAAAGCGTTTTCAAGGCAGGTAGGCCCTGGAGGACAGACGCCAAGTCAGAGTGGGAGACTTCTTTTGGTATGAGAAGGTAACCGAGATTCAAGGTTTCCAAATGACGCGTCTGAAGTGGGAGATGAAGGAGTGCGGTCTTGGTATGGGGGCAATCGCCGGCGTTGACACTTGATTGTAAGACGAGTGACTTTAACTTCGCATGGGTGAATAGATGAACGTTTCCCAGGTCGTCATCGAAGTCCAAAGTTTCTAGGTTAGGGAAGAGTTCGGTGCGGGACCGAATGGATGCAATATGTTGAAAGATGGATGGGTGGTAGGAATCCCATGATACCTCCAGGTGGTGGATCCTCCAAGCGTAGTGGTTGAAGCGGCTCCAATCCGCAGGCTCGGGGCAACGAACAAAGATCTATTTCAAAATGAGTTTCTGCCCACCCTTAGTAATGACCACATTACCAAGTCGCCTATGGCACGGCGAGTTGTAGGTCCCAAAAGCTCAAGAACTACGTCAAACATTACGCTTCGCCATAAGACAGCCAAAGCCTCATTTGACCAATTCTTGCAGACACGGGCGTTCGTGCAGTTGTCCTCTGGCTCTGAGAATTGAAAGATTCTCAGCAGGAGCTCTGGAATTTGCAGAGCTCGGGGTTGGCTTAGGAATGCCATCGTCTGTGAGGGTGGAAGCTGGTTAGGGCCAACCGAGTACCGCAATGTTTTATATCAGCGCACCATTCATTTGTTGGATTTACATAAAGAGCGAGGCCAGGCGCCGTTGCCGGCACGATGTAAGGAAGGCTTGAGAAAGGCCCCATACTGTATTGTCTGGAACACACGGTACATATCAGGAAGAAAGGAAGGTGCCTTCTAGCCGTCCGGTCCTTCAAAGGAGGAAAAGGTGAACGTTAACCTTTGACTGTTCATATGTTGAAGGCGATCAAGTTCGAATCGAAGTCAGCGAGAAGCTAAAGGGTGCAGAAGTGATGGCAACGCCTTACGTAATCGGGCGCTTCCACAACTTTACCACGGCCTTGCGCGTCCAACCAGTCTGGATAAGGGGGTCACTTTTCTGACTCTGCTTACCGCCCTGGACGTATCCTCAAGTCCTCCCTCTGCTTTGCCCGCAGCGGCCTACCGCGTCGAAGTCGATGGCGGCCTCCTTTGCGGCATATGCATCCCAATTTCTGAACCGGCAGCAACAGAATGCGGGGACTTCTAGCTTATCATCATCCAGTCAACCAATGTTCTTCTCTTTCACCACCGACAATGGGTCGCGCGGGGGACATAGCCCAGACGATTCTGACCTCGACGACAGCGACGACCCCCATCTGCGGTTAAGCAATGCTAGTAGGCTTGAACAAGGTCGTTACTCCGCCCGGCGGCTACCCATGGACGACGACGACGACGACCCTTACCTACGACTGGACGAGGATGATGGACCACAGAGATTCAATCCTCGTAACACGCACAGCTCGAGATACAATGCGCAGAACGTCCCCTTGATCTCGTCAGAAATAGACGATTCGCGGCGGGAGGGTTCAGAAACGAGGGGTTGGCTTGCACACCAAGCTTCTCCCTTGCGGCGTGCTCGCTCTCCGTCACCATCCCCTTCGGGTTCGTCCTCCTCCTCGAGTAGCCCCCCTCCAGACATATTCTCTACCCCGAATAACCGTCCGAAACTCTCATCACCTCGTTCTCATCAACCACCGCTTCCTCCTCCGACCTCGCGTAACCCAATATCTCTGTCGCTGACCGAGTCCCTTCTTCCCAGAGACGGCGTATCACGACCCGTTCATGTCTTCTCTTTACCCGATCCCCGACATACTCCTCGCTCTCGTCGTAAATACCATGACTCTATATGGACAGCTCTATGGTTGACGGGGGTAACTATTTGTCTAGTGGCATCACTCATCACCCTCATATTCACTCGCAAACCTCCCAAACGCGCTCATCTAATTCTACCATACACAACGCTTCTCCATACAGTGCCACTGCTCACCATCTTAACCGTTCTGAGTGCCTGCGCAGCATACCTTCACATATGGTTACTCAAAGTTTTCGTAAAGCCAGTAATGATAGCAACATCAATGTTTGTTCCTGCAACATTGTTCATATCAGCCATCTGTGCCTTCGTCGGTAGTTTCATGTGGGATGGTGACACAGAGCCTACTTGGGGAGAGACCGTGGGGTAAATGACCATGTTCTACGTTTGCCGCCATAGCTGACACAATCTCCTAGGCTGCGCTTGTTCGCATTAGTCCCTTTGCTCCTTTCATTGTTCACTGCCCGTAGACTCCTACATCTACCGCAGATCCTCCACATGGCATCATCAACGCTGGACTTATCGACGAAATTGTTGACGGAGAACCCTTTCCTACTCGCTCTTTCGCCGGCCATCCTCTTATGTGCTTCAATCATCAGCATCCCGTTTCTTACTCTGGTCTTCCGCCTGCTGCTCATCGGTTACACCACAGGCGATCAAGTCCACGGGTCGCTAGAATGGCATGTCAGAGGTTGGGCCAACTGGGCGATCGTGTTCACCGTTTGTATTTGGTTGTGGACTTGGGGGGTTGCGAGAGGAATTTTGAAGATGACATGTGCTGGTGTAATTGGCTCATGGTACTTCGCTGAGTATGTTTCGCAGCCAACGTCATTTGCAGATCCGTGGCTAACTAAACTTCTACCAAAGTCCTGTCGCGCCCCCTCCCTCTCCCACATCTACCCACACCATACACGCAGCTATAGTTCGGTCGACGCAACCTTCGCTTGGGTCTATCGCCCTTGCTGCACTAGTACTCACAGTCATACGATTACTCACCCTTACTGCCGTTTTCCTGCACAATTTACCCACCTATGTTGCCCGCTTCACGTCCTCCTTCACGACCTTTTTACCTGCCGCCATCGGTATCCCTATACGAACCGTCTTGCTTGGCGCTGGTACAAGCGTCTTAAGAGCGTCGCTCTTGCAAGGGATTGCTTGGTGCATCGGTACCGTTGAGTCGATAACAAGCGCTTTCAGCCGGTATGCGCTGATATATGGAGGCTTGACTGGCGACGCGTTCATGGACAGTGCGAGGAGAGCCCAGGCGTTGACACGGAGCGTAGAACAGAGGGCGCAAACGGGAAGAAGAAAGTTTAAAAGCGAACGTGAGTCCGTCGGACTGACAACTCTTCTCAGGTTCTGATCGGAAATCGTTTAGCACCAATGGCACTCTTGACGATCGCCCCGTTAACATTGACGTTCCCATTCGCCCTTATCACGTATCTCTTTGTCGCACACACGCTAGGGGCACCTGATCAAGCTCTCGGTGCGGCTATCTTGGCGGGCGGTGTGACTGCACTTGTTGGAATGTTCTCCGTGGGCTTAGTTGAGGATACGTGAGTACTTGGTTTCCAAGCCCTCCGTCCCTGTGTGTTAACGTACCTCACAGGGTGGACACACTGTATATCTGCTATTGCATCGATAAGGACCTTGGGGAACGGAGACGGAAGGAAGTCTTTTCTGCTGTGAGTATTCGATAACGAGTATCTGCCTTTCCAAATACCGATTTCTTCACAGTTCGAGTACGAATCTCGTGCTCCGGTCCCCCCCGCTCCACAACCAGATGCTTCCCGCCCTATGCCTCGTCCTCCAGTTCAACACCAGCGTCAGCCCTCATATGCCCAAGCTCGTCAGCCATTACCCCAGCCATCACCACACTCTCATTCCCCGCCACTAGTGATGCCATCGTCTCCGCTAATTAATCCCATCGAGTCTCCCCAGCCTTCTCACCGACCACGAACTCCCTCTCAGCTCCCAGCTCCGGCTGCAGTTGAAGAAGATGACGACATTAATCCCTTCGAACCGAGTTACTTGGAAGATAACACGGTGGTGCAGCCGGCGCGTGCTAGCTCACCACGTCCGCCAGTGCGGTCTCCCACCCAACCCTCATTTGGCGCACAGTCCTCCGCTGGCTCCAGCGCTTCCGCGAGTAGGAGTCACTCACGGAACAATTCGCTATCCCGGTCGCTAATTCAGTCCCGGGCGGCAGTCGCTGCTGAGCTTGACAAGAAGCCTGTGATCAGGCCATTCTCCCCCGTTTCCTCCCCGCTTGCTGGATCTGCCACTCGTGGACCAGAGGCCAGTAGGCAATCTGATAACGGCAGTGATGGCTCACAATTCTTCCCTGGGTCGGGATTCTTCTAATTATACTGCACAATGGCACTTTCTTGTACCGTGACGATGACGATGTTAATAGATGTCGTGCTATGATCTTGACAATCTCGATAGAACGAGGTTACCTTCAGTTCGTAACTTCAAATGCGCAAATACACACTGGTATCCCTCACTGTATTTACCATCTACATTTCACTGTATCTACTTACGCTATATAATTCTTTGCATTGATGGCACGAAACGAAACCTTCTGTGCGATCGATCCCCGAGGAATGACGGGGGACAGCGCGCCAAGGAACGGAGCCAATGTCGGCCAAAGGTTGTTGCTCGAATCATGCGATGTTTGAGCGTAGAGAAGCCTGGTCAATGAACTGAATTGGCTTCTCTGAGCCTCCAAGGACAGTCCTAACCCTGTACTTCTATGAAAGCTCCTATGGACCACCCCTCTGGTCACAGGGACTTCCATCAGGACCATTGCCTTCTTATTCAAGTTCTTTGTCCGAAAGCAGACGGTTGTAAGGTAACGGGCCCCTCAAGGACCAAAAACCGCTATATCCTCGCAATAACTTCTGATGAATCTCAAAGATGATACGGACCGTGAACGGGCATTCTCGATCTATTCTCCTAGACATCTACCGTGCCCGTCACATAGGTGACATCGAAGTTATTTCTTTTAGTTCTGGCAGTTAATTGTCGAGATCCAGAGGTCGGACAGTGGCGTGCCAGGTAAGCTTAGGGTGCGCAAGTCAATTCAACAGGACGTCGACGAGGGGTGTATAATTCTGAGAGGGCATTTGCTCAACAACGTACGACCCAACGACTACTAAATCGTAGGTGATTGGTGCCTTGAGCCCCTACAACACACTCTAACTCCTCCGCCGTACGAAGTTACACTTAATCATTACACGTACCGCCCTGGTAGCATGCTCGCGTCCCACACTTCATCATTGCGACGAAGAAGGATTGATTTCGCTTTGGCGGACTGAACCATTTAGTTTTGCTAACCAAACTAGTAGTAGGTTCTTACTTCATCCACGCCGTAAGGGGTTTTGTGGGCTAATCCTTATGAATGAAGAGTCATGCCGAAGCCATATGCGCCATATGTACGCGCTCGCCGGACTGGATGAGAGTCCATCATAAAGAGACTCCCCCAGGAGGAAGATCAGCCACACTACAAAGAAGCTCTGGCTGACAGGCCAAGTATATTCTCACCTACCGACTATGCGAGATGCCCGTAGAACAGATCTCGAAGCCATACCAAAGCCATTCGTCCAATGACTCGCTCTACCATATCCCACCGTAGAGGGGGACACGAGAACTCTCTTGGGCTGACCAGGGCATCCTGCCGCATATCATCTAGCAAGGCAGCTCGCTGGCAACTTGAAGACGAAAGAGCTGACAACAGAGATCCGGTGGCTGGGATTGAGCTCTGTCATATCAAAAAGTACCACGGGACCTGGCAACAGATAGCAACGCGAACTCCCATCCTCTCGTCCTACTACTCCCCAACCACGCTCTCGCCGCTGCATATCAGCGCACAATGACCCCGCCTAAGACATTTAGCCACTCACCCTCACGGTTAGTATCACAAGCAAATTGCCCTTGAGAATCCGGTACAACAAGGGTAAGTCGAACCAACTTGGCGGCGGGGTGGCTGAGTACAAATACAATCATGTACTTCTCCATCCAAGAAGTAAACCTTATAATCGGTACCCAACGCGGGTTGACCCTTGCGTTCAACATATACCACGCGGGAACGTTCGTAAACCCCTTCACAACCTCGTGTGTAGATATGCACATCAGGTAATGGTTTATGCCAGCATACGAGCCAGTGTGCGAGCCGCAGTGTAGAGCTCCGGTAATTCTTCTAAAGTTGCATTGAATTCCGATTGGTGGGGCGTTGATACATATGATATTGCATATTAAATATATACTCGTCAAGGGATGAAGATGCGGGAGTAGCCTTCCACTCTGAGACGAATCGTGTGAGTGAACAATAACGATTACTGATAATGGTTTCATAACTTACGTTCTGCGACAGCACGGACATCGATGTTTCGAAGCAGCCGACCGCGACGCCATGCTTTCCCTGCAGTCGTCACACATGGCCAAGCATCTAACAAGGAAATCAGAACGGGGGAAGCAAACAAGGAGTACAAGGAATGTGCAGACGTACCGGCACGGCCAGCAAATTATTTGTCGGGGTTCGACGGTACATATAACACAGTTTCTTCGCGAATCGTCGGTATCTGGCGGAGGGCGATTGTTCAACCGACTCGTTGGTGTTGGAGGATCGGAGGGAGCTGAGAACGAGTGTTACGAGAATGGACCAGATACAAGATTGGTTTGGAACTTACAACCAACGCCGCGAACCAAATTGGTATACGCTCGCCTTGTAAGGGGACTCGAACCAGCATGAGTCATATGTGCGAGCAGCACTGGTGCTGTTTCAGCCGAGGTAGACGTTACCGGCGACGATTCGCGTTCAGACGCTGCAGGCGGTAAAGGGCTGCTCTTTCGTTGACCAAAAGGATGCTGAAGCGCTGCCCAATCTGAGTAAAGCGACATGGTTTCTAGTCCGGGGTCCACAGAACCTTCCCTCGAAAACGGGTCTTCGAGTTCATTGCTTTCTGGTTCACCTTCTGATATCATGCCATCGTCGGATGATCCTTCCCATTCAGCGTCGTCGTCGTCTTCAACATCCCCTCTCAAGAATTGCGCGTAAACATCCGACTCCCATGTATCGAAGTCTTCAGTTATGGCAGCATGTCGCGATTGACGTAAATCAGAACCTTCCGATACACCCATATCCGAGCGTTGGTCGCGAGGTGTTGATCTCGTCACTTTCCTGCGCCGTACCATCGCCCATGCCAACAAAACGCTACCCTTCACTACATCCCAAACACCTCGCACAAACCGTAGCAGCTCTGCGTACCATCGCCAATCACCCCCAACGCCACCAGCTCCCAGGCCTATCCCCGGCACCCACCAGGATGATGGTTCAGAACCAGATGTAGGGCCTGATCCGGGAGCGCTGTGAACGGATCGTATTTCGTTAGAAAGTCCACGATGCGTGTCTATTCGTGAGCGATCTTGTCGCGCAGTACCAACGCGTCTCCGTCGCAAACCTTCCAATTTGTGTGTTGGTCCGTCGTTCTTGCTGGTCCCGGGTTGCATCCAGACCACACCCATCCTACCGAGTCCCACGCTGCCGTAATTTTCGCTTTCAACTGTCCCATTGGCGGCAACCGCGCGTGCATGTACCCCGGAAACTTCATTTCCCAATCCTCTCAAACCTGTAGCTTCAAGGGACGCAGTGCCCACTCGAAGTAATAATACACTGAAGTCTTCTTCCCATGGCGGGCTCCAAGACCATCCTCCATTTGAAGATCCTGGTGAGAGGAAGAGTTGAGTGGACATCGCAAGTGTAGTGAGTTTGGGAGCACCCACCCAAACCCGAATTGAGGCCTAGCCCAACAAGAGGGCGGTCGATGTGCCCAGTCAGAAGAAGTTGGGTTATCGCATTAAGGGTGATAGTAAGCAGGCTAGTCGCCAACAAGAGACTCTCAAAGATATTCGGAATGTAGTTCAAGAGAGGGTACGAAGTGATTGACGGCGGTGTAGAGGTCTTGTCTGGCGGAGAGAACGGCGAAGGGTGCGACCATAGAGTTAGATGGAAATGCGTGAGTGACAGGCAAGACGATAACGCCGTCGGGAGCAGTCGATGGTGTGCCCAACGTTTATTAATGGAAAGGATGTGGAATATGGTAAGCTGCGCAAGCTAGTGGGTCACATTTACATTGGCTTCGAATGATCCCCAACTCACCTGCAGCAGTGGTATGGCAATAGTCACAACTACATGCTTGTCTGGTCGTGACGGTAGGCCATCGTATTTGTTCACATGGGTGATCGGGGACGAATAAATGTGAAGCAAAAACGCGTAGCCAACCTGTCCATGAACCAATTAAGTAGATGCACATGGTGCTGTAGGAAGAAGTCGGAACTCACCAGATTGAAAGGGGACGTGTTTGCGTTCATATGTGCAGTAAGACCGACTCCAGCACCGTCTAACCCTTTGACCAGAGCTTCAACACAGAAGGCAGCACATACCGAACAGAACGTCCGCCAGCATATGGTCTCCATTTCCATGGCACTACTCCACACTACCAAATTTTGTACCCACAACCAGCTGTTGAAGTCAAATATAGCCTGCCAGCCCGTGGTACCGGCCGGTGGTTGTTTAATTTCACCGTTGTGCGGCAAATTGAGCACATCAGCGGTCTGCAAGAGGACAAGGGTCCAGAGCAAGAGCATTCTCAACAGAACATATAGCGAGGGGAGATGTGCGGCTAGTCGAGTAGACGTGCGAGATAGATCCAAAGGCAAGACGCGAGAATATATGCGACGCAGCATATAGTGACCATACGAGATATTAGAGTCGCCGTGTTGATGGTCATTATGACGGCCTCGATGAAGTTGGTGCAGTTCAGAAGAACGAGGTGGAACGACGACATTTTGTATACGGTGCAATAAGATCGCCTGGATCGCGTCAGCAAAATCACAACCAATGTGAACTGCAGTTCAAGCGCAGAACGCACCATTACGAGGAGCCCAGCGGCGTAGCCGGAGGTGAAGAAACCCCACGGTCCAGGAAATGGCTGGAAGTCCGGGCGTTGTCGGACCAGCATCTGCTGCTTGTTCACCGACGGCAGGGGTGTCGCGCTCATCGCCTCCTGCAGCGAGGTGAATGTACTGGATGTAATGACATCGTCGGCATTGTGTGGCAAGGCGAGCACGCCGTCCATCTTCCGCATCCTGGCGAGAAGACGAGACGGAAAAGTGAGAATAGAGGATATGTTAAGAGAAAGTGTGAGATTGTATGAAGACGGTGAGATGTTCGTGATCATGGTGGTCAATGACCAACATTTCCCAGCGTGCCACTCTGCCGACCCGTCACGGTGTCATCGGGATCTTATCAGACACGATAACGTGACTTCGACGTTCTCCTGAGCCCCCGATATACTCCTGAACTTGATGTTGTCGGGATCCATCGACGGAGACTCGTCGTTCTCAGTATTTTATGATATGCACATCCATGATATCACAAATCCGAATGACGCTGCGAATGTCAGCCCCCGGTGTCACCCATGGGAAGGAATGCAAGCCAATCTAAACCGTTTTAGAACCAGGCGTTGTGGCCCCCCCGGAGCCACTGCCCAGCAGAACGAAGACCTATATCGATGTTATCGCAAGTCATATGCTTCACAAATCTCCATAGAGTTAATGCAATTATTGTGTGAGCCATACCATAACTTCTGAAACTCCCGTGCCGTGCAGGAATTTTCGGAGATGGCGATTTATGACCGTCAAGACGGAGAGGAAACTTGGAGACACATATGACTGTACATAATCTGATGCGCCGAACGAATTACAGAGGTGATTCCACACCCAGGAGACGGGAGCGAACCTCAGCACCGGCCGAAGTGCGCCTAGTAGTTATAGGATGTGATGTCAAAGTCACTGTGTGATGATCAGAGTTTACGGTGTCTGAGCCAGTTCAGTAGGCTTCGGCCGTCAAACGTCGCCGTACGTACCCCAAAGCTTCATGCAAATGTCGTAACCTGCCAATGTTATCTTTCACCGCTGAGGTTAGCTCGCAATGTTCTAACTTTTGACTAGAATAGAGTTTTATATGGTCTTTTTGAGATAAGGGCGCGGTAGGAAGAAATGCGGAAATGGAGACGCGCATTGTCGCTGGTACGAGGATCATTCACTGAGTGGACTTTCGTATGTTTTACGCTGAAATGGTAAGAAAATCGGACGTCGTTAAGCTTCTTCACTGATCGATCGAAGGGGATGTTTGCTAAACGCTTTGAGACCAAATAGCTTGATTGCCGGCTTCGACATTGAGCATCAGCCTGAACGACCGCCTTTCCCCCGCTGCTTCTGTGGCGTCCTCAAGTCTCGATGCAGACTCCTGTTCAAATCACCAAGAAACTCTAGACTCGCTGAATTGCGTTTGAACCTCATTCGCAATTGGGTCAAATCCCATCGTACCCCCATATATCGTCGAGCATCTATTGCGGAAGGTTCAATTTATCAATCGAACCAGATGTCGCGTCCGCAAGTACCTTTCTTTCCATTGGCAGTGACACAAATTGACATGCCCATGTTGCGATTTGAGGAACACAGGGACCGGGGTTTTGCTTCCGTCACACGGAAAGGCTTTGTGGCCGATACCGCTAACCATCCTGCTCACCCCTCTCTCTGAAACCGGCCATCGCCTTGAAATCAGGAATACACGTTTTTCTCGATTAATATCATTGCGAAACCGACGCCTTTGGCGCAATATGGCATGGAAACCGGTAGACCTGTGTTGTATTTGTGTTCCGTGTCCGTGTGACTTTTCTTCCGTCGTTGCTCGAGGGACCTGCGGGTAAGTCTGGATCTGTTAGATCAATTGATAACAACGCAGGACTCCATCAGCGCACCATGTTCGCGCCAAGTTCGGTTTCCACGAACAGCCCAATCAAGGGGCAGGGCAAAAAGAACACAATGCGCGTTGCGGGACTCGAGCCAATCTCAACGCGAGGACGCCCGTTTGCCGTCTGCATCATAGATGATGCATTATAACACTGGATCGCTGTGTCCATCATCAATGTTATTCCTCCTCACCGGAGGTCTGCACGGCCCCTTCATAGACAACCCGCCGTCAAAACGCTACCTAGACGAACCTGGTTCATTTGCCCGAAGTGGTGCACAGCGATGAGCGAAGTGACAATCAACCTACTCGCGATTTTTCGGTATCCCGGGTTTGATACGCCTATCCCCGCCCCCTATACGAGTTCGTTCCAACGACATTCATACCACGCAAGGCATCCACATAGGACGTCGCGCTATATATGTTACCTCCTCCAGGCCACGTAGAAGGCCTTTGGCCATCCGTCTAGTGCTGGAGCCTCTCGACTGTTTACGTAGTAGCATGCGAATGTCCCAGACTCCTCAAAGCATATTCTGCGGCTGCAATGGACCCCTTGACCTCACATAACCCCATGTACATGAATTACGCATGTACTCCAGGTCCCTGCCTTCCTTAATCCGATGATCTACCACTTCGTGAGGGAATCATCGACTCTTCGGCTTCACCGACCTGGTTTGCCATGATGTCACGCATACCCCCTACGCCGAATCGCATGCTCATTGCTCGGATGTTCTCTTCTCGATCTGGTCACTCGCCCCCCTGTCCCACGCATTAGGATCATCCTCTGCTGGAAGCTCGGAAAATCATCCCAGACGGCGGCCAGGGTGCCAATACGTGCGGTTCTGCGGTTCTGGTTCGATTCTACCCACACTGCGAGCTACTGGTGGACATGCACCATTCGATCACGACTGTCTAATCCTGACTTGGTACTTTGCGTCTCGACGCCGACGTTTTTGCCCGCTCGATTCCCCCGACAGTGCGAATGGAGTCCATATTAGACTGGCGGGCTCGTGCAAAATGCGCCTAAGGGGGACTTCCCAGCCCTTCTAGTCGCACAAGTAGTTGCTATAGCGCGCTGTCACATCTTGCATTCTAATACGTGGCTATATACAGTGTTAGTTGGCTTGCCCAGCGTATGACCATTTTCCAGCGTTGCAATGGAAGGTTCGTGTACAATTTATGCTCGGAAGACGGACTCTTTCGGATACAACCTAATGGACCTCTGTACGTCAGTTGATTCCAGAAACCCAGAAATTCGAGTCCGAGTTCGATTGGCTGCCATCCAAGTTCTACATCCAAATGCCTTACTCATCGCTCTGATCTTGACTCGCTTTGCCGTCGTATTCGCAAGAGAAATTCAGTGATTCGGGGTCACCGTGGAAATGAGATCTGAGTCAAAGTGGGTTGCCTGGTATAATTATGGGGAAGTGACTCGGATCGGACTCACAGTATATGAGTAAGATGTGCGGCTGATATCTTATGGTGTATGTCATCACCCACGATATCCTCCATGGCTGGCGTTATCTTCCGTACCTCCCTGACTACTTCCGGATCATCCATATCCAGTCATCATGTTATAGCAATCTAATCAGCGAATGCATCGTCAGCGTCATATTCCGTAGGCAAACTGGTCCGGTATTGTATCGTGGTGTTGGGGGGAATTCATTCGAACTAGATAATGGGCGCCTTGCTGCAGCCTGCTGCGTGCACAGCGAGGAGCATTGCTGTTGGGCGCAGACAGTAACTTGAACAGCAATTGTACTGCGATGGAAGGCCGAAGAACAGTACAACACATCCCATCCGCAGTTATCTCGCGTCGAAAAGCAAATACGCCTATAGACGCTATACAAAATTCGCATCCGTATCAGCAGGGCTGCTCCTTCTCTCGACCGCAAAGGGTGTAAGAGATTGCCATAGCGCTAGGGGCACGCTTACAGCTTAGCAATACGTTGTATCCAGCTTACTATATACCGATAAATGGGACCGGGAATTGGAAAGCATATACTCCACAGGTGACTGCACCTATACATGGCGTATCAAATTCCGAACATTCCAGGCGATATTTCTATCAATCCAACTTTTTAGACTTTTTTTTAAAAAAAACATATCAGCTGGGACAGCGGCGGGGGCATACCTGGGGTGACCTTGAAACGCTGCCCCAAGCGGCACTATCCACCATATCCAGTCACTGCAGAAACGCCTCATGGCCTCTATGCATGATTGATGTCAGGAGCGGCTAGGGAGGGCTAGGGGCACGGAATGTCACGCGTTGGCATGCGTCGGAATCGTACTGTGGAAGACCGTAGAATTTTAATTGAGTACGATATCTGCAGGAACATGAAAGAGGCAGGTTGTAGAGAAGCCGATGGCCGATGGCCGCGTCAGTGGAATATGCACGTATGACTCGGTCGGCGGATCGACTCGCGCTCGCAAATTTGTGGATCCCAAAGACACACCTTAGGGGGATGCAGGCGTGTCCCGCGAGCCGGGAATTGGCTGAATCATGTAGCAAGAGTCATCCGAATTTCGCAGCGCCTCGCGTAGTGGGTAGCCCTTTCCAGTACATTCTTGCCGTAGCTTGCATGATTGGGAATTTGCTGAATGCGGCAGTCCGCAGTGACTTGACTTGGGACCATGGAGAGTGTACACCCAGATATGGTGGCGTGCATAACTGCACGGCAGGCCGGATATATTGCCGAAGGGTGCGGTTCCATTTGCGGCTGGCATTGGGCACAGCGTATGTTCAAGGCACCTGATCGGAAGCAGGCTAACCTTGGTCTCGGGTTGACTTGTGATATTTTCGATACCTTAAGGGAGAGGGAAACTCGTCCAAGAATTCAATATGTACAGTGTACAACAACCAAATGGTATTGAGCAGTGTGTAAACTGCGTATGCAAGTTGTACAAATGCCAGAATCGGAGATATAAGTACTAGTATACGTGTGTTACAATGAGTGGAAGGGAGGTAAATGAGTGTGGGCATGATAATGAGAGACTAGTGGTAAGTAAATATTACTGTACTGTATGCATGGGCATGATATGACATGGATGATAGAGATATGCAAGGAGGAATAAGTTGAATAATGCAGGGGTGGATATCATCGACTGAGCGATCAGTGTAGGAGGAAGACCTTTTAGTATTCAAACAACAGACGAAAGAAAAAATGCAATGATACCAATGAAATTATGGACATGAAGAATAAATGGATTGTAATGCCGTTGTAGGAGGAATCGTTTGTGGTATGCGTGAGCTCGTTGTAGAGTTCGTAAATTAAGTTTTGATGGGGTTGATTAGAATCGAGGGGGAAGGCCCCGCATGGCGAAATGAAGCGGATCGACTGGTTTAGTGTGTTAGGCGAATTGGGAACCTTGAGTGAATGCCCTTATCCCGCTGATGATGGGCGACGGGTGGAAGCGGAATAGGGAATGCCCTCAACAACTCCATCGTAGTGCTTGTGAAGCCCAAGCCCGATTTCTTAGCCGCCGTGGGGGGACGCACGGGAATGGTAGCCGACCGGCTAGAGAGCTCGATGTACTCGGCGTGAGGATGAATCTCGTCAACAGGGATAGCGAACGAATCATCCTTGGAGCAGGTCTCACGCTCGGGGCTAGTGGCAGGTGAAGCGTCGGAATCGGAGTTGAGGGTGGAAGGTGTGGCAGGTGACGATGAGAAGGAAGAATCGTCTGAAGAGGCTGATTCCGGGGAAGAGTAAGAGAGTTCTGGCACGGCTCCTGGCAAGGGAATGTGCACGGACAGGTTGTTGCGAGTATGGCGCTTGGTGGGCTGTACGATGTATTCTGTAGCGACTGGCTTGGTCGGCTCGACCGCGACTTGGGTGGGTTCCTGGTAGGTGTAGTAGTCCACTTGCATGGAGCGAATTGAATATGGGGTAATAGCGATAGCTGCAATATCATCATAGTGTGCGAGGATGTCATCCTCGGTGATAGCAAGCTCGAAGTCTAGGACGTCGAGGAATTCCCGCTCGATACGGCCGACGTCACGCTTTCCGAACACACCGGTGCACAGAGCCCAGTGAACATTCTTGAGCGTGGAATCATTGAGGTACTGGGAGAGAGTATGTTAATTCGGATGTTCAGGGACCAGGAAGCAAGGGGGATACACACCTTTGATGCTACGATCAAAGACCCTAGAAATACTCGTTCTAAAGCCCATTCCTCCAGGGCGATGTGAAGATGCGGTCTAGCTCTGTCGATGTAGACGAGAGCTGCGAGGTATACGGGAGTTGCGACCTCTGCCCGAGTGATTACATTTGTTACGAAAGTGGTGAACTTTGTGTACTCTGAGCGACGAGACTTGCGACCGCGGTGAGACGAAGACGGGGAGGGTCTTCCCATTGCGTAGTCGACGGTCTCTGCCACGCAGTCAACCATGTAATCTGAGAAGCTGTGAGTAGAGCGTCGAGAGTCTGAGATGTATTCTGATTTACCTATTAGTGAGCGAGAGATTTTAACATCGATGAGATCCATGATAGCCGGGGAGTGGAGGGAGGGGTGTACTAGGGAGGCTGCATGGTTTGAGGAGGAGGAGGAGAGGGTGGAGGAGGTGGTGGATGAGAAAGAGCTGGTGGACGAGCAGGGAGAGAAATCCATTGCTGGTAGAGTAGAAGCGAAGGATGGATTGTCATTTCTGGGCTGAGACGAGAGGATTATATACGGTGCTGACGGGATACGAAGAGGCCCGGATTCGGACTTGCACTTTGGTGGTAAAACTAAACGGACGTCTCTCTCAGAACTCGATCGCATCTCAGATCTGCCCGGCTCAGCTCGGTTCATACTCAAACCGGCTCGATCCGTTTACACCCGCTTACTACGCACACGCACTGCAAGACTTGACTGTGCTCGTCGCGCCACACAGTCTGCTCTTCCCCCGGTGATCCCCATCCCTCATCACCCACCAAAGGGCGTCCACCGTCCACCGCCATCGCGCGCCCCACTCCTCGCCAGTCGCCGCGGTCCCTACGCCCGTCTCGCATCGGGATCCCTATCAACTGAGCTGATTCCGAACTTAGCGCATCCTCCCACTAGCTAGCCGCCATGCGCTCTACACAACCTTTTTCGTCGCCCAAGTCTCTCTGACACTGCCGTAGCAACCTACCCATCTCTGCGTTGTTATGGTCTATGGCGCTCACTGCGCCGAATGAGCGCAAAACATTATTCATTCGGGGCCTTACATATCACTAAGCATAGGGAACATCGGCGATCAACAACTCACCAATAAATGCTCTTTTCCGTCCATTCTCAGTTGAAGATATCCACTTTCATCGTTTCAAGTGGCTATTAGCTCGCCCTGGCCGGTAAGCTCGGTTTTCGACCTCGAATTTCACTAGATTGATTGTAGCCGAGGAAATGCACTCTAGAGACCATCTAGTGCCTTGCATTGTATCAGTATCCGTGCTCAGTACTTGTATTCTGAATCAACGTAACACTGCAATACACCCGTTACCATCATCATTCTCGCATTTATTTGATGCAAATCGACACAGAAGCAACCATTCGCTTATAGGAGCCGATATCGAGCTACTTCGTCGTTGAAATCGAAAGTCCCTTTGAGAGAGAACGGCGACAAATGTCGTTAGTAAAGCGAACCTCTCATGGGCTGTCTGCATCAATCATCTACCGTCAACCCCACTGTTGATGCGAATAAGACCTCATGTGCATATGGGCATCAATATGCACGGTCGTCTCGGTACATCGGAGTGTCCCTCTTTCCACACATACTCGTCTCTCGGCATTGTATAAATATAAGGAGTACCCCAAAGCTAAAGCTCGTCGGGGGTGCCTGTTACATCGTATTTTACAATATATTTCGACGAGTTACCTCGTCGAAGGTGCTCTATATACTCGGTTCCGTTAGAATGATCCGCCGCCGCCGCCTACTTAGGTTCTGAGGTTCCCCTGGAATTAATTGAGTACTTTCAAAGCTACTCCAATAGCCTCAAGAACCCATTAATGTTTCATTCAACCGTGACGATCCTACGCAACTGAACCGTATGTCGAGCTGATGACAGAACAGAGGACTTCGATGCCATGTTATGTAAATGACATCAATGCATCACAGCCGGGCGCACATATCGGTTGTAGAGCCAACACACATACCGCGAGCCATACGCAGCATACCACCCGCTCAAACCTTCATCTATCACCATGTCTACCACCAACGGTGACTCTATCGTCAGCGATCGACTCAGCCAGCTCAGCATACCCCCAGCAACGGCGCAAGTATCGAACCCGAGCCGACAGGCAGTATTAATCTGCCTTTCAACGGTCTCCCGTATCCCTTCATAGGAAGTGGTGGCTGGCAGTTGTCCGTGCACTCTGCACATTCTGACATGGCTACGACGAGCCAGTTCGTCGACAGCGGGCCTACTACTATGGATATGGTATACGCAGGAGAGCACAGAGGTTTACGGCTTGTAGTATGTAGGGTCCTCGCGCAATGACATATCTCATCGGGCAGGCGGATCGATGACACGGAGCATGGTCAAAGGGACCCTTCCTTCGCGGGCTGCCAAATGCGTTATCTTACCCTGAGCATCCGGCGTCTCAAGAGTGTGGGAGGTGCAATGGGAGGCTTCGTCCTGATCTTGTGGCTGGATGCAGAGAGAATGCAGGTAAGGAGTTGACATGGGGTGGGATAGCAGTTAGTCAAGGGGGACGCCGGCCGGGATTCTGTACTTGTGAGGGCAAAACGGCTCCATAGCGCTGTACTAACGCCGTGCTAATGGCCTGTAGCGCCTCCACTAGATACTCAATACCACTCTAACGCGCTCGAAACACACGTTTGGACACATAGGACAATATCGTCTGTAATACTTGTGCGCATTTGTCCAACGGATAGTACACCACCTGCCCGCGCAATTGCATCTGTGCCGTTGAGCAGTAAAATGGTGCGCATCTCGCAATCCTCAGTCTCCGATGTCTCTAGCATAGACATCAAGTATAATCCTTGTCAGTTCTACACACGCCGGAAGTCTATGTTGTGGTTCTATCAGACAAAAGCCCTTGGTGGTGCGCAGGGTTAGAACACATCGGAGTGCAGGGTCCGCACACGGAGACACTCTTAATTTTGCAATGTTCGTGACCAGCCGATCACTTCAAGCATCAATAACACTGCGAGCATCAATACATCTACGCCTCTCGGTGCAAATATGAGCTTACCCTTGAATAAGAATGAAAGTCACCAGATAAGATAGGCGAAGTCATTTGATCATGACATTTAGCAACACAGCACAGTGGACGGCACAATCAGAAAGACCCAGTATTACGAAGACAAGGAAGTGTATATCGGATGCGAGATGCAGATTTACGTATTGATATTGAAGTACAACATAGTGCGAATTGTGGAAGGCGTAGCAAGAGGGAAAGCAAAGATACAAATGGACATGGGATGGGAAATCATTTTGAAGCGAGTGCCTAGGACCAGGTCGCTCGGGGGAGGAGGACTCTCAAGCCTCGGGGTGTGTGTAGGAGAGCGTCCCTGTCGTGCAATTGTCAGACCGTTCCCATCAGACGGATGTCGAGTGGGGTGAGCGCGCGGCTATGCCGCGATAGTAGCAGTCGGGTCCTTCCCTTTATTTCTGCTGCCTTTCGGTCGCCCACGAGGCCGCTTGGCCGGCGGCGCATCCATTTGCAGCAGATCACCAGGCCCACGCTTGGAGTTATTGGCGCTGCTGATGCTTTCGTTTCCATTCAGTCTGCGGTCGTTCAAGTACCTAGAAGCGCACAGAAAGCGCGCAAGAGACATTAGCATCACGTCCATCGAAGGAGTAGTCACTAGCAGAGAAAAGCCTGGACCAAGTAACAGCGATGATGGAAATTGAAAAAAAAAATTGAATAGCTACTTGAATGAAGGAATGATTGGAGGTCACCAGGTGAACCTTATGTAAGCGACCCTGTTTCTTGACTTCTTGTGGGTGCAGTTTCGAGTCCCACCACCACGAGATAAAGATGCGCAGGGTAGATTACTCACTGTGACGACTTGTCATCGAGCGTGCTTTGTAGGCTGGGCAAAGGGGGCTGCCCCAGCTCCTGCCTCAAGCGGTCGACATCCTGTTTCGCGATGGTGTATTCACCGTCTGTCAAGTCAGATATTTTTTGGCGTAGATCGGTGCATCTACGAAGAACGTCAGTCTTCGACGAAGCACGGGGAATGAGTAGATGGGCTAAAGCAACGGCGAGCTACTAAGGGTGGGTCCAACTGCCGAAGAGTTGAAATTCGACACTGCCATCATACAGCAAGTCCGAATAGTTCGATTGGTACTCACTCTTTCGATAAGGACACCTCCATAAGATCGGCCTAAACGAGAGCAGGCAATTTCGGACACTTGGCAACGAAGGAGGTGAGATTTGCGGCTCATACCTTGTCGCGATCTTCATTGATCTACGAGTGCTTCGGGATTAGGACAAACTAGAAGCAGGTGCAGTGAATCGTTGGGCCCACCTCACGTAAGCTATTGATCAACTTGTTCCGCTCGCTTTCAAGCCTGAAACCGGTGTGTCAACGGAGAGGGTCTCGCGATAAACGCAGCCGTCGCGTACTTGTTCTTCTGTTCTCGGACATCCTGTATTGCTTTGTTCTTCTGTTCCAAAGTCGCGTGCGCTGAGAGAATATGTGCTGTATGAAGTTGCAGTGTCAAGGCGTGTTTTCTGTTCGCGTGACGACCGATTTACACGACTTGAGCACTCGGCGGGGGAAGAGAAGATGAAATGTGAAACGGACTTCAATTCTGCGGTTTTAGCTAAATGGACCAAGTCTTTTGTCCAGTCTCCGGTCGCTATCAGAGGTACGGAGGTTCCTACATTTGCGCCATTGTTGGATTGGGGCTGCTGATGCTGTTGGGTTTGCTGAGGCTGTTGGACGTGAGGCGGAGGCTGTTTTGTGGTATCCTGGGGCGCGATGGTAGTTGTGTTCACTGGTGGCGAGGCGTGTGCATTGGGCGGATTGTAGTGAACATATCGAGGCTGCGACATTTGGCCAGTAAGTGGCAGAAATTGACAAATGCCTCGATCGAAGTGTTTGGGGTCTTGCAAACACTCGGAGTGACAGAGGTTTGTTTGGCGCTGCTATTATCGCGTGGCATTCAGGGGTCTCCTGTCCTCTCCTGTCCATGTTCCTCTAGCACATCAATGTGCAGAAGAGCCTACGATATACGTCTAGGAATGTATATGACCCTTGGGCTCACAAGGTAATCAGGATTTTGATGATCTCACACTCGCCCAGAACATTCTACCAAGGCTTGTCCTGACCGAGGAGGTAGTTCTCCTTGCACAAGATCGCATACCTCGGTGTCCTGTTGCGAGCTGGCTTGGTAACGACCCTACATGCCGTTAAGATCGACATACAGGGTAGTTGAGAAGATTGGTAGGAGACCGACTATCCTACCGCGGATTCTCGTCAGCAGCACAAAGGAGAAAAGGTGTAGATAGACCGGCCAGACGTCATAGGACATCGAGCGTCTAGAGAAAGGCCAACAGCTGGGCAAAAATATTTGATACACTGATACAGTGACACTTGATGGTGTTGGACGTTTCGACGTGTATTGAGCGTCAACTCGTGTATTGAAAACCATGACGAGACAATGGGATTGTGAATACTGGAAGGAGAACGTGAAGGAAGTCGGGACGATGTTTCCCCTTTGCACGAGGATTCCCGAGGATATCAGCGACGACGAGTGAGGTCTACTGCGAGCGCAGCAAGTGGGATGCATCAAATTGTGGGCAACAACACAGGGTTGCAACAAAGCTACGTATATAACCTTCGCAGTCCAACCCATCAATCCGAGGAGAGTCTCTTCGAATGACGAAGGTATATACTGAGCCCGCACAAATGGCGGACGCTGCGCAGATGGGAATCAGCGCAGGGGTGGCCGTGCATGGTGCTCATCGAAACTGCGGTCAGTAAACCATCTGAATCGAACGAAGAGCTGAGCAAACGAGCCTATAACACTTGGATCAAAGTTTTCAGAGCCCTAGGTTCTTGTAAGATCAGGTCTGAACCGACGAGATGATAATTCTAATGGAAACTGACTCTGTCATACTGACCTCATAGACACCTTGGGACCTTGGAAGTAAACGGGTAGATGATAGAACGGATGCGAGTATCACGGCCCATTCATATGCTTTCCGCTGAGGGTAGACTTGGAGACCTCTGGAGGATTGTTTCGTGGGGGTGCACCGGAAATGCAACGTATTGAATCGAAGGAATAGTGCCTCTTATATTGCTGGAGGAGGAGACTAGCAACGACTTCGTGCCCGCTTCCGCAGTTGTGATGTCACTTCCTTGCTGGCGGCTTTAGTACTGCGGCTAAGCAGAGTGCATTGAATGTCGACTCTTGCATCCTCCGAGGACGGAAGACCGGGCAACTCATCCGTATGTTTCCAGGGTCGCCAGCCATGGAAGTTCGGAATAAATGTCAGGCGCTCAATAGGCGCTCACTGTATCCTTCTCGGCCTCGTGCAGTCCACGGTCAACACAACTTTGCATCCTCAAGTCCCGCCGCGCATCTCCGTCATTATGAGTGTTCTAAGGCCGTTCAGAGCTACTGATATGTTCAAATTCAACAACGTGTGAGCACGTCAGAATACTTTACACATGTGCCAAGCTGACCTTTACCAGGAATTTGGATGTCTGGACAGAAACCGTATGTTTCCGCGAATCAATGTTTTGAGTCAAGCTAACTAACACCTCCGGACATCAGTACGGCATTAGCTTCTATCTAAGCTACCTTTCGCGGTGGCCCGACCTATGCTGCGTTCAGCAAGCACCAAGTGGCCGCATGATGGGCTACAGTACGCGACTCGACTGTTGCCAGAAGTCGCGTTACTGATAATCCTTCTTTAGTTCTTGGCAAGGCTGAGGGTTCTGGCGCCGAATGGCACGGTCATGTAACTGCACTGACTGTAGCGCCAGAATACCGACGCCTCTCTCTTGCCCGAAAAATGATGGACCTGTTAGAATTCGTGTCAGACGAAATCTACCGAGGCTTCTTCGTCGATCTTTATGTTCGATGTGCGAACTATGTTGCTATAGACATGTACGAGAAACTGGGATATAGCGTCTATAGACGGGTAAGGGAATACTACGGAAGTCTGGGCGTAGGAAAAGGAGGACGGGACGAGGAAGACGCATTCGGTACGTGGCGGTGACGTTGTGTAGTAGCCGATCTGACATTCGAGGACCAGACATGCGGAAACCTCTCTCCAGAGACCCTGGGCGGCGGTCAGTCCGTCCAAACGGTAGAGATATTATCGTTAGTGCCCACGATGTCCCATAAACCTCAACATCTCCCCGTGTTCAATTCTAGCTTCTACATCGACAATAATGATATTATATACTAAGTGGAGGGGGGTCCTCGGGCTCTGGGTTACCCAGCGAGGCCAGTTCCTTGTCATAAAACTTGGTCAGGGCCGCCCCATCGCAGCAGAAACGATTCAACCGAATCCTGATTTCCTCGGCCGCAGCTGCTGGTCGATGATCTTTGCTCTTCACGGCGGTGCCCATTCTCCCTGGTCCCATTAAGCGGTTGGTCAAGAACAGAAATCCTTGGGATCCGCCTAGGACTTGTACGAATGCGACTCCAGACCGATGCACGAATTGCGAGTGCTTGTACGGGGACCGCCGGTAGGAGTACACAACATCCACGGAGTCGGGGTACATCTCGGAGGCTTCTATGTCCAGAATAAAATCGAAGTGCCTGAGCAACGCGTATTCAAAGTAGCACTTCGTCTGTGTGTTCTCTGATACTCTTCGCTCTAGGTCCGGCACTATTGGGGGAGGAATGGCAAGGCGGACCGGAAAACAGGACTGAAAGGCGTTGCGTTCTCGTACATCGCATATCTGGGTAACATAGGCCTCGACGAGTTTCAGGCCGTAGCGTTCAATTGTCCGGCTCCACTGTCTCAGTTGGTCTTCAATACATCGCGCTGTGGTTCCGATCCATTGGAGTTCGAAGTGTAAGACGGTCCCCGGATTGTGGATGATATCGTGATGTAGAATAACTGTTTCGGCTTGGTCACTCCGCTGGAAACGGTTTTTATATCTAGCTCAAGGCAATCGGAGGATAAATCAAACGTACCTTATTAGGATCAACGTCAATGACAAGCGTTTGGCTCAATATCAGCTTCTTCTTTCGCCGACGCGGGCTGGCGGGTTTGCGTTTCCCCATGATGTTGCTACTCGGATAGTAGCTACGTCCAAGTTCCTCGGCGCCACTCCGCCTGGATTTAAACCATCCTCGAGGTGTCATTGGAACTGCGAACTCTCCTTTGAAACGGTAAAAGTAATGGCTACTCTATGTTAGCAAGAGTTCAGAATCAAATCTCATCATCACTTACCCATCCAGGAATCCATGACGATCGCGACAATGTTCAATCACACCTTGCTCCATCAATTTGACGCCGAACTCTGTACCTTGAGCCCGAGAAGAGACATCTCGGAATTCGCGCACGACCCAAGAAACGAAATCAAACCCTGTGAAAGAATTGTGGTACTGGGCCCCATGCCACTGATAATGTTTGATCGGTACACCGTCTTCCTCCCGCATGGCCTTTGGAATGGCTTGTAGTGGCATCTCACCGATCTCCCGCTCGCTCTTCATCTTCTTACGGAGGGGACCAGCAGCGTGGATTTCATCCAGCTGTGCCATGAGGGAGTCATCCAAGACCGACATGGCCGGCCCAAGCGTAGTAGGGAGGAAGCGAACGGGGGGCGTCTTGTCGTCGACCTGCCAGCGAAGCTTTGTGAAGATTTCGGCGAGCTTCTCAATGCCTAGTATCCTCGTTTCTTCGTCGTTCAATACTTCTCCCTGCGGTCCCACATAGGGCAGAGGCGGTTCTATTGTTGGGATAACGATGAATCGTGTTCGCCAGTAGCGGACAGCCTCGTCAAACTGCTGTTCGTAACCTCCAGCAAGCATGTCCAATCTATTTCTCGTGAGTACTTAGTAGCTCGACAATCCATGAGTTGGCCCACCGATTCCAAACGTGCCCTTCAAAACCATGAGAGGTAAACTCGGTAGAAAGTTCTGTGTATCCACCACCCAGCTTCGGCCAAATAAGACATTTGTATTGAATGGGTGGCATTGGCGGCATGCGGCGGACATACCGACTGACTTTGATGGTATCTCCTTCGTACGCGATTCGGTGGATTTCATTGCTCATTGAGAGGTATATGGGATCGACAGTAGATTGCAGTATCTCAGCTGCACCCTTGGGCTTGGGTGTCATATCATCGTCGGTGAGATATGAAGATGCCGTCCGTCGGTACAAAGCCTTTGCTTCCACCGGGATGCTACTGTCAGCTTTTGGCGGGCGTAGTACGAACTGGAATCCTTGCGCCAGCCGGATTGCAGCCATACCCCGCATGACCACCAAAGCCCACGAACGACGGTTGTCGTCCTCGTTACCTCGAGAGGGCGGGACTTTGACCAGGAAGGGGTGCATCTCCCGAAGGTCAACTACAAAGTCATAAGAGTATACGTCGTACGATGCTTCTAGTTCGGAGGCTGAAGGGAAATATTCGCCCGTCAGCGGTAGACATCCTGGAGTGACCATAGACCGCCATTTGATTTCGTGCTTGTAAACGGGTTGTGGGAACATATGCTGCCATCGACGAGCAAGTGAAGATTGTGCCCCGGAAATAGCGGATTCCTTGCGAGAGGGGTTGGGTCTAGAAGATGGAGATGAAGATGCTATGGGCGTCGCTAGATTGGCACTGCGACGCTTGATTGTCATATGGTCGTCTCGAGGTGGCGTATTGATGGGAGAGTACCGCACGAGAGGCGTCCGAAGGGAAGGCGTGTCGTCGTCAATAACGCGAGATGCAGTGGAGCGCATCGAGGACGCGGTTTTGGCAGTTGCAGGAACAGAAGTGTTGGTAACATCACTCTGTTTGACGGTGGCCTTCGACACGGCAGGCATCCGAACGGGAGAAGAAATTGGCATGAGACTTAAGCTTGCTCTACTCGAACTAGGGGAAGCAGAAGCAGACACTTGAGTCGTTTCGGGCTCGCTAGGGACACTACGGAAAGGATGAAACCACCAGGATGAGTTCTTCGTCTTGGCCGTAGCGCTTCTGATCGAACTAGAATCTCGAGAGGTCCCCCCTGGACTTTCTGGGCGGGTCATTCGCTGCGAAGATTGGATAGATTGCAAGGAGGCACGAGAAGGCGAAGTGCTCGCTACCGATAAGAAACCGCTCTGGGTTATCCTTTCTTCAGGAGGGAGATCCATGACGATGCGAAGAGGGCTCTCTTCGATGGGAGGAATTTTGGCAGAATCAATAGCGTTACGGTGAGATACATGAGTCCTCTTTTCCGTAATCGTCCTATACGAAGCCGCCACGACTGTACCGCTGCTCGAGGATGCATAAGAGGAAGGGTGAGAGCTACGACTGTTTGTAGCTGGTTTACTATCGGGCTTGAGAGTGAAGACACTAGAATCGTATTTGTCTGCCTTGACCTTCCAGGACCGGCCTTCCTCCATCCGCTCCGTGAAAGTACTTATTTCTGCTTCAGCGGCAGGCAGAAATGGAACCTCGATACTCGAAAGCACATCGTGTTCGAGTAGTCCAAGCATCTGAATCTCATGCATCTTAGCTCGCGCAATGAATCTGGGATGAGCGTCTGAGGACAAGTTCACTACGTTCAAGAAAGCGCTCACCGATCCTGACGAAACGGCAAATCCATCTGACCATCCCAGAACGTAATTGAGATCCAAAACGGCTCCCACCAGAAAACAGTCTTATTCAATGGATCCGCTGGATTGTCACCGCCGCCCCAGAGAGGGTCCATCGAACGAGCGTTCAGCGATGTTCTTGGGTCTTTGTCGGTTTTCAACTCGGGGTCGATGCCTTCAAAGCTAAATACGGGACTTTGGTGAAGTGGGGGCTTCGCCAAAGATATCAAGTCGAGGCCAAATCCTTGGTCTAGCATCCTTGTTGTAGTCAAACGGAGGAGAGCTTTTGAGACTCTGAAATAGCCGGTCCCGGGTGTGATCAATATTGTAGTAGCACCAGTTAGCGATAGAGACCGATCAATATAGTGAGTCTCAGTAGGATTCAGCGCCAGGTTTAGAGCTTCCAGGATGGGTCCGTCGTGAGCGAAGGAAAGACGCCCGACTAGCCTGACTTGATCGGCCGCGCCGGCCTGAGGGTCTGCAGCGGCACGGTGATGGTGGTGCGTCAAAAGAATGTCGCGTTGAAAGTCCCAAAACGAGTTCTTCAGGCTAACTAGGGTAGGTTTCCAGTCGTATATGACCTCTAAGTCGGTAATGACTTTGTAGAAGTCTTTGTACCAGTTCCCTTGGTCATCTAAGCGAAGTGGTCCAGCAGCGTAGTCGATTTCCGACTGTTCGTAGTAGACCCGAGAAATGAGGACAATGGTGACGATGTGATTTGTGCCAGCTTCCCTCCATTTGGCGAAGAGCGCGGGCAAGAAGGAATGGACAATCTTCTCGTTGTAACGCTCGCCGTCGCCAGAGAATTCCCAGAGCTCCCGGCAAACTTGGATGAAGATCATCACTTTCGCTGAAAGAGATCTGTAGATGGTTTTCGTAGTGGCCGTCATACAGGCAGCAGAAACCTTCAGACATTGCAAACAGGTAAGACACGTCTAAGACGATGCGGTTGCCTTTATACCTGCTTCCCATTTACGTAGATGGAGTGTATTTTCGCAGCTATTGCACCAATAAATGAGATTTCTTGATTTTTATAAATGCATTGTCCAACAAGATGTTCTCCTAGGCGCCACATGTCGTTTCTTCCTAGATACTGGTCTTGAAAGATTAATTCAACGTAATCTGCTTGGTGGTTCTCCCTCTCCACCTGAAATGACCATTAAGAATCATACATGGTGTAGGTATAAGCTGACCTTAGTAACCATAACCTCCATATTGTTCCTCCAGTTGAACGCATCGGCCACGGGTTTGGGGATTGATATCTACAGAGGTGTTAGTGTGTTTCAGAAGAGACGGGTAACTCTCACCTGAAGTTGGGGTTTAGAAGAACCCTCGTCCCTGGGTACAATGAACAAGATACCAGCGCCGGGGTCACTGTCTTCGCTGCTGGCAGTTATGCGTAACATGTCACCCTCCAAAACACCAGGCCATAATGACTGGTTGAAGAGGATTGCGTTGGACTCCTTGACATTGTCGTGTACCCAAGCATTCAGGATCTTGTAGTCTCCAACTTGTAACATTGTAATAACTGGTGCAGCACTCCGCAGGATAGACTGAGCGGTATTTGACCGACGGCGACCACTAAACTGGGATTTCTGAGACTCTGCTCGAGAGCCTGGCATATTTTCGTGGATTCGGCTCGTGAACGGGGGATAACCCTCTGTTCTGTGTCAGACAGGGCAGAGCAGCGTGGCCACTTCGAAATGAGTTATGGTGGAAATATCGTATTCTAAGTTGAAATGGCCGCCATAGTTATAGCGAGAGCGATCACGTGTGGTACAGTATTCCGATCCGCCATTGTCGCCCAGGCCAACAAATGCAGGCTACACTTCGACAACGAGCACCAAGACTCCTTCGACGTACAACATGTCGACCCTTCAGTGCAGCAGCAAGAACCCAACCTTCGCGAGGGGATCGTGGTACATCAATAATTCTAATCGAATTTCGACCCCACTAATCGTTCTACCTCAGTCGTTATTGGCATGTCAGGAGGAGTAGATTCCTCCGTTGCGGCCAAGTTATTAGCGGAACAAGTGAGTTATCGTCTTAACCCCCGATTCAACTTTGGGCAAATGTTCTCCAAACAGGATTATAACTTGTCGGCTATTTTTATGAGAAATTGGGATACCCGTGATGAATCTGGCACGGACAAAGGGTGTGAATGGGAGAAGGATTGGCAAGACGTACAGCAAGTTTGTAGGACGCTCGATATTCCCTGCCGAATGGTCTGCACTCTTGCACTCGTCCGCGAAATGTACTTACTGTTTCTCCTAGATAGACTTGAGTCGTGAGTACTGGAACCGTGTATTCGAGCCTTCATTGAGGTTATGGGAGTCCGGAGTCACACCGAACCCTGACGTCTGGTGCAACAAGTGAGTGTAATAAATGTATACGCTACTTTCTGCTCATCGTCGTAGGGAGATCAAATTCGGCGCTCTTCTTGATCGCCTTCCTCATTCTGAATCAATACCCGAGGAGGCGTGGTTTGCTACAGGTACCTTTCTTTGCTTATGTACTTGAAGGCAAGCCTCTCACCCTCCAAAGGTCATTATGCAAGGAAGTCGACTGGTCCACGCGCCAAACTCCTTCGAGCCGTTGATCGGCATAAAGACCAAACGTACTATCTATCATCGCTTTCCGAAGCTAGCTTGGACCGCGCTTTGTTTCCTATTGGAGGATTCACGAAGCCCGAAGTGCGCGAGATTGCTCGCAAACATAACTTGGTGACAGCCGAGCGACCTGAGAGCATGGGTCTCTGTTTTGTTGGCGAGAAAGGGAAATTTAGAGACTTCCTCGGTATGCATTCCCCACATTCGGAGACGTTGCCTTACATGAGTTGAATAGATCAATACATCCCTCCCAAACCCGGGCCTATTGTCGATCTTCTTACTGATAAAACGCTAGGTGAACATCACGGTCTGTGGACCTACACTATCGGCGAGAACGCTAGAATATCAGGCATGCCGATGAAGATGTTCGTCTCACGGAAAGATATAGCAAATAATCGGGTTTACGTTGTCCCAGGAACGTAAGTACCTGTCCTTCTTAGTCTCAACGGAGCACTCACAGAGCACCCACATAAAGTGACCACATCGACTTGTGGGCTACGTCGATCCGCGCAACTGGGTGGAGTTGGATTTGGGCTGATTCACCTCCAATCGGGATATCTCAACCTGCTGGCACTCGACTTCGCGCGAAGTTTCGGCACAAAATGGGGGACATACCGTGCACGGTCCGGCGGTCAGTCTGATTTGTTCTACTTCACTCCATCTCAACTAAGACATTATATAGACGGGCTGACGGTGATGTGATCATCACCTTTGACGACCCACGGAAGGCCGTATCTCCTGGGCAAGTCGTTGCTCTATGGGATGCCGACTGGTGCCTCGGATGTGGGACTATTGTAGAAGGGAAGAACGATCCACCTCAAAGCCTCGATTATACCCAAGACTACCAGAAAGCAAACATAGCATACACACAAGAGAGCCCAAACCCGTAATTTCTACCAGAGCGCGACTAACTGTCCACCTTGATTATTCTACATCACCTCTCCTTGCAGTCCACCGCGTTGAAGGGATTTGAAATACAACACATCCTGACAATGGTTCGTGGTTGGGAACGCCACCTCAACGTGCCGTAGCTGATGCGTTTCCTCATCTCGAGGCGAGTACAGTATCGTTCGTCTCGACGCAAGCATACCCCCGAGCAGGCCATCCGCCGCGCGAACACATCCACAGAGTGTTAGCTGTTCTAGCTTGGGGCAAAGATTGTGATGGTAGTCGTTGAAGGTCAATGCGCTGATTGCCGTCTCCGTGATAGTGATACCCCCCTCTCCCCCGCCAACGACGTAGACTTCAAGATTCATCAAAGTGTCACTCATATATAGCAGCGATTCGAGAAGTTCGATGTCTGACATAGGCAAGCATCGAACAGCGAAGGACCTGATGGCAGGTGATGATCTGGAGAGTAAAGATATGAACTGCCGTTGTGGCCATGGTGGTAACCGTCTCGCCGACGTCCATCGTGCGCTAATACCCAGATCTTCGAGGTTCGGGAGTATTAGATGGTCGAAGAAGTCCCCCAAATGTTCTTGACTTGAGATATAAAGGGAACGGAGTGGGTGGACGAGCAACGGAGAATCGTCCAAGCTCTCCTCTTGAGAATGCTCCATGTGGAAACGACAATCCTGTAACTGACGACCGGATCGTAGGAGCGCGAGACAGTCCTTGGTAGACAGAGGACCCTCGATGTCAAGGTGCGTCAGTTGCGTGGGTATTGTGATTTGGGAAATGCCAGCGAGACCGCGACACGTCAATTGTCGCAAGCTCGGCGCCCACGACAACAGAGAAGATAAAATTGGTGCTTGTTCGAGTGGAGCGACCCGTTGCCGTAACGATATTTCAACGTTATGAAGGATTGGCAAGCCCCAAGGCGGGATTCGTGAGAGCATGGAGATGAGACGTTTTGCTCGGGTGTAGTTGAAGCACATAGTGTGCCAGCGGGAAGAATGGGTTAGGATGAGTTCACTAACAAGGTCGATGGATCCGAAATTGCCTGGCCGCTCCAGCATTCTACCATCGTAGACGATAGTAAGATTGAGGGGGCAGTTCTTGGATCGATTCAGCCAAGCCTTAAGGAGTGGCATCCGAGGAACACAGACGTGGTCGCCTGCCAGGATAGTCAAAGAAGACCACAGTTCCGGAGTAGAGTGCACGATTGTACGCCATCTGCGGCATATCTGTCCTAGGAAGAGAGGGCCACAGCGCACACTGGGTTTTGAGTCGGTGCCGGCTCCGTATGACAAGAACACCTGACGAAGCACTTCGTCCGGGAGCTTGAGGATGCTCCGATGGGGGTTGACAGACTCTGGCTCGGAGTCTACGCTCCAAGTTGGGGAGGGCCCGAGCTCCTTCTCAAGGAAGGAAAACGGGCGTTTGTCGAAGCTTCCAGGTGACAATGAGTGCTGCTCGCCAGTCCACTCATACGAGTATTCCTTGTCTTGCTCCGTTATTGCTATCCCGAAGTCGATGGGATCAGCTGCGGGTGCGTGGAAGATGACATAGTCAGGGTCTAGGTATCCCTGATCGTCGCAATCCTCTGGTATTGACGCTGGTAGTGAGCGTAATACACCATGAGGTGTAGGGGATCGACTGCTGTCGGATGAAGATGCGTAGACTTCGCTGGGCCCAAAGATACCTTCATCGTCGACTGGCAGTGGGAGTTGAAGGTGTTGCCGTGAGAATAAACTTGAAGAAGCCATAAGACGCTGCCGTTATAACTTATAAGCACTTGGGGCGCTCACCGTCTTAGCTTTAGGAAAGGCATTGACGAAGCCTAAGAACTAATGAGAGTGGAGGAAGGTGGAGGAAGAGAGGGCGGGGCGATAGCTGAGACTAACTGAGGCCATCAAGGATGATATTGTGTTTTTGAAGGCTGGCTCCTGATGGGACATATCCGAGAGGGCGGCACAACATGCATTTATAAATGTGATGTATCATCCTGTGGGTAACCAGACAGAAATGTCGCGGCTGCGTTCCAAAGTAAGGAACTGATGGATGTACTATGCGACTGATGCAGATGCATCACGGAACACAGATTCAGATCACTTCTGGAGAGCCTGGACATGAGAACGAGCGTTCAAAGATGGACAGCAAGTGCTTCCCATTGAGGAGGTCGCCGTGGTGAACAAGCCACCTTAGCACCCATGTGATAAGTCACACCGCTGTCAGTGTCTATTTAAGTGTTTTAATGGATATTGTTGTATCGCGTCTTACCCGAGGAGCACGGTACGAAGTAAGCTGCTGCATCGCCGTGTTAAGGGAAGCAAGGGCATTGCTTGAAGTATACAACAATCGTAGTAATCGTGGGATGTGCGAACAACCCACCATCTTGTCTTTAACGGATGTCAAAATACTCAAGTAAATATACCTAGGGTGACATTAGTAACTCATGTTGAACATGTTATAACGATAAGCTTACGTGCTATGACATTGCCGTCATGATCGCCTGACATGTTTAAACAGTGTCAGAGGAATTCAAACTTGGACGAGTATCATCCTCTGGTTTCGAGACGGGAATGTCTCGTGTTACTGCAAGAGAGGTAGACGGGTCCCAATGGATCTTTGACGTGTAGATAGTACACTCGACCTTCTGAAATTGGGGGACGGGGAAAGGGCTCCAAGAAGGGTTTTCTGCTTGCCAGTGTGTGCTCGCCGCCCATACCGTGGCCATAAGAACACCGATTATCTCAATGTAAGCATTCGAGATTATGCACATGAGAATCTTGAGGTAATCCCCTTCGCGGAAGTATAGAACCAGCAAAGTGATACTGACAAGCACAGGGAAGATGAAGTTGGTGATTGCGATCCAGAATAGGGTACGAAGCCTGGAGGAATAAGAATCTGAGAGGACTATGAGGGTTGACGTTGATTGCGGGGTTGGACAATGAACTGACTGGGTTGAGTTGCACTGGGCGGGGAAAGCGATTTGTTAAGGTTAAGGCGCCACAAAAATAGGACGGAAGCAGTCCTGCAAACATGTATCAGAAAGGGACATCGGACACTAAGCGTCTGAGTATACAGACGTGTTATCGACGACTTGCAGGAACCACTCTACTTTGGGACCAGCATGTCTCAGCGAAAGTGCCCCCATCTCCTGGTTTGTTGTTGCGCTCCGTGTAATTCTCGCAAAGGTCACCATGAACTCAATCACATTGCCCACTCGCGCAGCCTTGAGTAATCCCAGTGGGATGAAGATGGAGAAGAATAGTCGTTTCGGCGTTTGGCGGTAAGGGAAGACCGCGAATAGTCGAAACATCAGGATGGATTCCACCATGATCGGGACACTCGTGCTTATAAATGTGTAAGCCAGTATACCGCGTCGATCTACCAGACGTAGTGGGTCAACAAGGGGCGGTACCTACGCCTGGCGTAAGCGTGCCATGTTTATGACAATGGTTGTGTATGTGCGCACCAGCGTTTGCATGTTCAGCAGTCCCATAGCGATTCCGACGCAAATAGAGACTACATTGAATATGAACATTGGCTGACAGCGAAGGCGACTGGTAGAGAAAAAGAAGAGGGCGAATAGGAGAGGAATGGAGACCCCGAGCCATATGCTTGAAAGGATGATGACTTTAAGAGTCTTATCGAGTGCTTGAAGATAGACCGACATCAAATCTGGCAATACGGATATGGAGGCCATTTGTCTGGGCTGGAAGGCTCGAGCCTGCTGTATGTTGCACCCATAGGAGCATTGGCTTGACTTATATGTATTCTGTTCGTGAAACCGGAGGAACACTGGCCCCTGGAGCTGAAGCTTAAGGTTTGACGTTCTGCATACAGGACGGTGCGGTGATTGCTGAGCAAAATTCGGCCCAGTGAGGGAATCTGTGATGTTAACAAATCAATCATCCCTTGACGAACATCTGATCATCATACACCTCTCTCAGGTCTATGAGAACTCACGAAAAGTACTGGGATAAGGGCTTGGGTACGATGAAGCATCGTGGTTCACGCATTAAGGTCGGAACATTCACGGCGAAAAGCGTGCGGTGAAAGATGAATCAATGGAACGTCGATTGGAACGGATGCAGTGTGCGGGCATTGATGTGTCCATGTTGAGCGGAGAAGTACCTGATATATTTGAGGGTGGCCAGGATCCGTGTGGTTGTGGTTATTCTCGAGTATGCAGGAACCCCTACCAAAAGATGCGTTCAGCTCGAGATCTTGACATATCCATTTTCGTGGATGTTTAGTCTGAGGATCGAGGAGGCATCCTTTGTTTGGCTGCATTTTTGACACCAAACACTCAACTCACCCTGAAGCTGATCGAAACGAAACATTTTCTGACCATGTCATCTCCATCCCCTGAGGCCGAGGAGCCTCAAGAAACTCAGACTTTCAGATCACTCGGCCTGATAGATCCATTGTTGGAAGCCTTGGAACGCCTCAGTTTCACATCTCCTACTGAAATCCAGTCGGCCGTCCTTCCTCACGCACTTGAAGGCCGAGACATAATCGGTGTAGCATCCACAGGATCGGGGAAGACCGCAGCCTTTGCGCTACCAATTCTACAAAAGCTATGGGAGAATCCTGCTGGACTTTTTGCATGTATACTCGCCCCGACAAGAGAACTGGCCTACCAGATATCGCAACAGTTTGAAGCCCTCGGTTCCGCTATGGGTGTACGTTGTGCAGTTATCATCGGTGGGATGGACGAAATGGCGCAAAAGATCGTTCTTGCTCAAAAGCCTCATATCATCGTTGCTACCCCTGGTCGATTGCTGGATCACCTCGAAAAGACGAAAGGCTTCAGTCTCAGAACGATAAAATTCCTCGTACGTCCTTGTCTGTACGTACAGTCGTCGTTGCTACTTACCTTTAACCAACTCAGGTTTTTGACGAGGCGGATCGCTTACTTGATATGGACTTTGGTCCCGTCATTGATAAAATCCTAAAGATCATACCGAGGGAACGAAGTACTTATCTGTTCTCCGCGACTATGACAACGAAAGTCAGCAAGCTACAACGGACTAGTTTGTCAAATCCAGTGAAAGTACAGGTGGCGGGAAAGTGAGTTATCTATTGCTCGACGGCTAGTGCCATACGTTGACACACTTACGTCGAGAGGTATCAAACAGTTTCCACCCTCCTGCAATACTATCTGTTCGTCCCTTTAAAAGACAAAGATGTCAATCTTGTCAATCTTGTCAATTCCCTTGTCCAGAACTCCATGATGATCTTTACCCGGACTGTGAATGACGCCGCCAGGTGTGTCAATTTTATCGACTTCGTATTACTTGTCTTAATTGTCGACAGGTTGTCTATCATCTTGCGCACGCTGGGCTTCTCCGCAATCCCACTACACGGCCAACTTAGCCAGAGTCAACGGCTAGGTTCCTTGGGAAAATTCAAAAGTGGTGGACGAAATATTCTAGTCGCAACTGACGTAGCCAGTCGGTAAGTATCCCACATGCCTATCCCAAGTTGCTTGATAATAATATCAGACTAGCGGTCTGGATATTCCGTCTGTAGATATCGTCATCAACTTTGATATCCCCACGCATTCAAAAGATTACATTCATCGTGTCGGACGAACTGCTCGTGCTGGTCGTTCAGGCAAAGCAATTACCCTCGTTACGCAATACGACGTCGAACTCATCCAACGTATCGAGAGCGTTATTGGAAAGAAGATGGACTTGTGGCCAACGGACAAAGAAGAAATAGCTTTGCTCAAGGAGCGTGTCAACGAGGCTTCCAGAATAGCCGTCAATGAACTGAAGGATCAATCAGGGAAGGGGGGGCACAAACGACGGCGAGATGTCAAAGGCGGGAAGGATGATATGGACCGCGATGATGATGTGGTGGAGGCTGGCATGCCAGTCAGAAATCACAAGAAGTCTAAGCGTAGATGAATGGGTTTGTTCGCTAATTTATTGGCCTTGTATAATTTGTACAACACATCGTCTGGTAAGACACTCCGCCACTGAGTAACTAAGTAACGTTGCGACACCTCCCCAGAGTCCATATTCTTAGACAACGCACTCATTGTTCGCGATCGGCGGTGAGTCTCGTTATTACGTTAGGAGCTAGGGGGTGGCTCGCCAATTGTGGCACGTCGCGTCGATCGCGCGGCGCGTGACCGATTGTCGTTTGTTTCCCAGGACCACAGGCCCTCACGCGTTTCACCACGACCACCAACTGGCAACGCTCTCTTCATCCCGATATTATGCCTAGCTCGGCGCGAAAAAGTAGTATCGGAACATCTCGACGCGCCTCGCAAAAGGGCCACATTCCTTACCGAGGGGACAATCCTGAAGTTGGCAAGAAGACAGGCATTCCCGTGCGCCATGTCGAGCGCAAGTCTGACGGGTTTGAGCCATTCGAAGAGGTGATGCGCCAGGCAGACGGGCGGACACCTCCACGTCCAAAATCCAAGAAGCAGAAGGCTCAAAAGCTCGTTGCTTTGGATGAGGAGGAGGATGGCGAAATGTCCATGGAATTGGACGATAGTGCGTCCTTGTAATATCCTCCTTAGCTGTGAATTTGACGTGTTCCTTTAGATACCAGCACTCCTCTGAACTACTTTAGGAATGCGCGCCAGCAACCTCTAAGTGCACATCGCGTTGGGTCGTCTTCCCGTCCTGTGGGACGCCCATCTCTGGTGGACTACGACCAGCTACCCTCCCCCCGCCGTTTCTCACTGGCGAGCACCTCAGCAGGGCCGTCGCGCTTATCCCGGTCATTTGCTGCGAATGACAATTTCGACGACGATGAAGATGATGGCGGCGGTGGTTTTGAACACAACCCACCCTTTGAACCTCACGATCAAGGCGCCTCCGGCAGCGATGATGAATTAGCTCAGCAGTCGCACTCAAGAAACAGTCGCCGTGTGTCATTCAGTGCGATGAATGAGGACATGGAGGAGGATGAAGACGACCAACCTATACATCCACCCTCAAATCATGCTTCGCCTTCACGACGAAAATCTAAAGGAAAGGGTAAAGCCACGGAGGAAGATCTAGAGGAAGATCGCATGGAGGACTTTGCGCAAGAACTCGATGACCTGGGTTCCATGGAGAATGGCGTTGTCTCCGACAATGAACAGGAGGAAGAACAACAGAGAAGTCCTGCAGAAAAAGCGAAGATCAAGCGGGGGAAACAACCTGCTAAGAGAACTAAGAGAGCAGCCGAAGAACCTCGTAGTAGATCAAGTGAGTTCTGGATCTACCGTTGTCTAACCCTTCGTTAAACGAAAGTCGCCAAGGCTCTCCCACTGGTGTGCGAAGGAGTAAACGTTTCCGCTTCCGCCCTTTGGAGTGGTGGCGTCAGGAACGAGTAGTATATGGACGACGCGATTCAACCTCAGGTCCTGTCTTGGTACCACATATCAAAGAAGTTATAACAATTCCCCAGGAGACGCCTGTGCCGCTAGGGGCGAAGAACAAACGGCGGGGGGCACGGGGTCGTAGTAAAAGCAAGGCCAATTCGCCGCCGCCACCCGCAAGCAATCCAGAGGAAGGGTGGGATGATGACACGGTTCCCCATGCGCACGTCGTTGATTTTGTGACGGGAGAAGAAGTGGATAGACGTGAGTTTCCCATTACTGTCATTCAGTGTTTCATGTACTCAATCGAGTTATCATTTAGGCATAGCGTATACACCTAGAATGCTTAACCCCCAGCCAGCGGCCAATGCAGATTGGCGGTTCGAGAAAGTTTTCGGAGACGGCGATTTTATAGCCTCTGGCGAGTTGATTATTCCTCCCGGTTGTCGCAAGCCGAGCAAACCAACCAAGGACAACACCTATGTATGTATCAATCACTATCTTTCCTCACCTCTGCTGAGACCGGCGTAGATGTTTTATATCATCGCGGGTGCTATCAATCTACGGATTCATAATTCCAGTCTCATCCTTGCGACTGGCGCAATGTTCATGGTTCCAAGAGGTGCGAGTTTAACGCGCATTTGCTTTGATTCTCGGCTAATTGTAACTATTAGGAAATACTTATTTTATCGAGAACATAAGCCAGCGTGACGTCCGCTTGTTCTTCACCCAAGCTCGCAAGCTAATAGACGACGAAGAACCCCCTCAGCTACAAGATCCTCCGTCCGTCGCTTCGAGTAAAGCGATGCCAGCTGCCCGATCATCTAGTGCAGTGCATCTGTCCCGTCCTCAGCCTACGAATAGCCTCAAGAGAGCTCATTCCACACGAGCTTGATTTCTCTTTTTAATTGAATATTTAATTATGTATCACATATTGGAACCACTTGTATCCATATGCATATTTCAATTGTTATGTACATCTTCGTAGGTAATGCAGGTCACATTTGAACTCTGGTTTTGGCTATCCCTACATGATCCTATCCATTTCGCCGAATGCAGGTCTTGGTTTCTTTCATTGACGTTTGCTAACGGCGACCTTATTAACATCTCTCTACCAGGCCTCCGCACCGTTTAGCCTATGAAGGTGCTTAGCTATAGCATATCGAACCCCCCGAATACCAGGCCATTTCTCAGTGATGAACGTAGGAATGTTGGACCTGTGTTCTATGGGCGACGTTTTGGCAAGGATTGGTCAATAAGGGCAAAGTGAGAAATGAGAACCAGTACTGGTATCTCTATATATCATGTCGCTTTGTGGCTCGAGGTCATCAAGAATTCTTGAACAGTTTCTGTAACTATCTTGCGGGGTAAAAATTAAGCACGTAAATATGCATTGATTGAATAATTTTCTGTAAATACATGCGAGATTAAGCGATGACTATGCAAGAATATGATCCAGGATTGGTAAGTAAACGAGAGATAGTGGGTGAGCAACTGTATGGTGGCTAAAGAGGGGATAAGAAGGCAAGAGAGGGTATCAAGTGCTAAGACTGCTGCGGCCATGAATCCGTACCTCTGTCCTGAGGGAAAGGAATATGGGAGAAAGTCCTAGCTCCTGCGGGATGGAAGCTTGGGTTCTGAGGGACTGAAGGGAAAGCATCAAATAAATCTAACGTTGGAGCAGAAGAAGTGGTGGATGCCACAGAGATGTAGGATTCAGGTCTGTTGGGAGAAGTAGGATGCGTGGGTGAAGGTGGGTGTAGACCCGCGGACGGAGGTAGGGTGTGGTCCTCTCGAACCAGCATATTAGGAAGTGGCTCTTCCATTGCGTCAATTGCCATTCGCCCTAATAAAAGTCCCATGTTCGTCATTCATTGGTGAAAACAACAGGGAAGATCAACTTACGGGCTATGTCAGACGCACTAATAGTGCTCCCACTAGATTTAGTTCTTGCGCGCTGAAACATTTTACCGGCGAACGAAGCAGCTCTGCTGAAGCTCTTTGATTTCTTCGGGGATGAAGAGGGCCAAGCCTTGGATGCTGATGGAGAGGACCCTGGACCAACAGTGCCAGCTCTGGTTACATGTCCTCCAGAACCAAACTCGGATACCGAGAGGTTGCTACTAGAATTCATGAAGGTATCGGTTGATCCTTTATTGTCCGGGCCCAGGAAGCCCAGTGTATCAGGTGGCGTGACTAAGGCAAAGGAATCATCTGAGGACACGGAAACGCTATCGCGGGGGTAGGCACCTGGCATCATATAGGAGGGTCGTCTCTTAAGAGCGTCTGGGTAGTGTATTGAATTCCTCATTCCGGAGAAGATCCTATTCGGTGACTTGGGAGGAGGAGCTGGGGGCACCTCTCCATCAGCCCCTTGGGGTGACACCGATAACGAGTCGCGGGGAAGAGGTATGGCGGATTGTCTCCAGGTCTGCTTGGGGGAAACTGCTTGCTCAGAAGACGTGCGCCCGTGCGAGGACTTACTCCGCGAAAGTGCGCTTTTGAAGGACGACAAAGGACCACTGCGGACACGATCGGTATCCTCGTTGTAGGCCTGGTGCCCCGACTCTGGTTCCACGGGGGGGCTCTCGAGGATAGAGGGCATTGGTGCTGCCTCTGACTCCTCCGGGGGAGTCGTTGATGCTGTAGCTTCGTCCTGGATCTCGCTAGGGATCTCTCCGCCAGATAGCAACCTTTCCAATAGAGCAGCTTCCTCCACAAGCCTGGTTAATTCGCCACCTCCAGGAGTGAGCGGCTCGGTTAAATACGAGTCCCGTTTCTTGACTGGCGTCGCTGGCATCCGCGGTTTGAATGTCGTAGACGAAGAGGCAGTCTCCGTTTTCTTCTTATGAACGACAGCCGAAAACGACATCGGTACTGAACTCATGTGTGTCGCGTCCAAATCATCAACGGCATTCAACTCCTGGCCGTGGGAGACAGAATAGGAACTCTTGTGGGAAGGAGGACTGAATGCATCCGAACCGGGAGAGGGACGTTCCGATGGAGGGTTAGCAATACTATGAGGACGTGGGGACGAGGGCGCAACAATACTAGATAGCTGGATAGTGGACGTCGAAGAGTTGCTGGTGGGCGTCGGTGTTTCTGAAGGCGAAGGAGAATCTTCATACGCAAGTCTGGCTAATGGTCGCTCGGGAGAGAGAACTCCAATAGCCAGTGGAGGTAAAACGTGTTCGACGGCAGGTGCTGTGGGTGGTGATATGGCAATGGAAGGTGAGGTCGCTTGTTCGCTGCCTGAGATAGGAAGACTGTGGATTGTATCCAGTGAACCTTCTTCAGGAGGAGTGAAGTCGCTTCTTGCATCCACCTCTAAAGGACGCGAGGGTTCCTGAGCGTGTAGCGGAGGAGTCTCTACGCTACCAGCCGACTCTGGAAGGGAGTGTTCGTCCAAGTCAAGCTCTCGGTCTACGTGTTCTTCAGTATGAATTACGTCAGTGCTTAATGTATCGATGAGACCCAGCGCTGAAGGCTGGAACGTGTTCGCCGTAAGCTCTTCGTTGGGTTCGTTACAGAGAAGATCGACATCTTCCTTCGGTTCTGGGATATTGGGAAGAAGTTGATCGGCATTCATGTCAATTGATGAAGGTATAGCCGAGGCATCCAAGACTTGCACATGCACGTCAGGCGTCGAAGGAGCGCGGGTTTCCCCTGCCTGAGTTTCCCCAATGCCAAGCGATTGTGTTGGAGAGGTAAATGAATCGGGGGCAGAGGTAGACGAGACGGATATACCATCCTGTCCGTCTGATGATATGTCGACTTTGGTAGGCATGTTAACCTTGGCTGTACTTGGAGGTTCGAATTCATTGTTACTATCGACCTCCTCGTCGTCCATAGGAAATGGCTGTGACGGTGACCTGCCAAGGTCTGAGAATGTAGGCGGTTTGAGTGTAGTCGTCGCGTCCTCGTCTTCTGGCATGTCGTCCCAATCCGTGGGCGACACCGCTCGAGAGTCGGGAGACGATGTCATCGACCGCCAGGATGACAAAGTACCACCAGTGACTTGCGGCGTAAGGACGCCTGGGGACGAAACCGACCTGCTCCAAGATGCTACGGTGCCTCCAGTAACTTGAGGTGTCAGTATGCCAGACCGAACTGGCGCTGGTATCCTGTTCCCGTATAACTCGCCTCTTCGTTTCTGCTGTCCATTCTCTGGTACAGGCGGAGCACCCAGCCCGAAACTGCCTCGTGGAATCGGCACTCCTCCCTTCTGCTCGAACTTCGCTATCCTGTCGCGCAGTCCCTTCGGTGCTTCATGTTTGGAGTTTTGTGACGAAACGGGTACTGCGGGTGGTGATGTTGAATGAGGATTTTGGGCGGTATTTCGTTGCTGAAGTGCAGCTATCCTTTCCTTGAGATTGACTGCCGGTGGTTGCACTCGCGAACTAGTTGCCCTGTGAACGCCGTGCATATGCAACATGTCCAAGCATATGTCAGAAATTGCACAGTTTCGGATAAAGAATTCGCGCACATTATATTGATTACGAGGGTCCTGTCTCGACTCTCGACAGGTGCTGCTGAATGTTTGACTTGTACAAGCACGTCCAGCGGCCCGCAACCGTCTAATGAAAATTGAAGATAGATTGAAAGCGAATGGTAGTGGAAGAAGGATAGTTGATGGAAAAGAGGAGGCTGGCCACGAATCAATCAGTGCGGTTTCATCAAAAAGTTCGGAAACAAAGCAGTTTGAACTTCGAGGAGCAGGCACGCGCGCGTGCCAAGTTCGGCGATAGGGCGCTAAATGCATGCATAATGATACTTACCGTAGCCCTGGACAACCGTCGAGGGCGACCGCAACACTTGGGAATTTTGGCACTCTCGAGTTGAAATACATGTAGACATACATCGTCTTCGAAGGTGTATAAGGATTGTAGCCATTGTACATATATCAACGAGGAGGGTTCGATGAATATAAGATTATAATAGGATGGAAATATTTGTTCGTTCAAGGGAGGGTATAGAAATGAGTGTCTGGGTACTTGTCAAGTAAATGTCCGATATAGGTTCATGAGAAGGCGGGTGGCTATCGCTCATGTCTAGCAGCTCGGTGGTATGGTTTCGGTGGAGGTGTTACGGAAGCTCTGGGAGCAATTTCGAGAATAGTTTGTGTGGGAGTTGCTATGTCGCGGGCAAGGAGACTAGTGCCTGTACATACACCGGCAGGAAGAGCAACCGTGACTGCGTCCCAGCCGTTGAGATAGCTACAACCGCTGGCTTCAATCGGGCCACCAGTCACCGTACTTTCGCTTGCGGTGGAGATACTCGTAGGGCCTGCGAGCCGTACTTCCGTTCCGGTCGTGGTGTAAAGGGGAAGCTGGCCGACGGGTATCATGCCCGAGTCACCAGAGATGGCTGCAGGGGGCCACACCTCCGTAGCGCTCGCTGCTATCGAGCCTGATCCACCACCGCCAGTCTGCCACGCAGAATAAGTAGTCGGGAATGGTCTCAATGACTGACCAACGCGCTGGCATTTGCCAGTGGCGGTTCGTGGGTCCTTCGGTATCCAACCATTCTCGAGACCAAGTTTGTAAGACCACAAAGGCGCCTCAACAAAACCTGCCGTGGAGTTACCAATCTTACGACCATGATATAAGTCCAGCGACACAGTGATAAAAAAAGAAGCAACGAACCTTCCAAGTCCAGAAGAAGTAATCGCCAAGGGCGTCCATGCTGGCTTCGATAAAGGCTTGTAAGCCCGCTTTGGTGCCGGGCGTCCAGTTTCTGGAGTCTTCCCAATCGCCACAGTCGCCGCCGTAGGTGTGGGAGCCAGGAACACCTCTGAGGAAAAGACCACAATCGTTGAAACCGTTGGAAAACTCGCCGGCAAAAGTGATCCCAAACGCGGTATGACTAACAAGACGACGAGTTTATTGACCCGCATCAGCAACAAAGTCAGACACTGACCTGGTACGCATACTCGACCCCCAAGCACTGCATGCTCGGGCTGGCCATACGCCACCAGCGGAGTCCTCGTCAGTACCGCTATCTATTGGCTCGACTGCTGACCGATCACTGAAAGCAAAGTACGGGTGGCTGTCGAGCATGACCCGATCGGCGCCATCGAATGTACCAGCCCAATCAGATTGTGCCCGGAAACCATCATGAATAGCCATGAAAGGACCATTGCCAGCGCCGATGCCAGTCATTTCACGCATCATGCGGTAGGTTTCCTGGTAGCTGTAATGAGGAAGAGGATGAGGCGAGACCGAAGGTGTAAAGGGAGGTTCATGACTTACAAGCTACGAGCAATATCTACGCCAATGAGGCGAGTAAGGGCCTCATTCATGATTCCGAAGATTGGAACAACGTCGCGCCATTCAGGACGATTGATAAACTCGGTAAATGTGCGGATGTAGCTGAGGGTGCGCTGTGCGTTCGCCATACCCATATTGCCATAGAGGAAGTTGACTTGTCCCCATTTCCCGGAGTGATTGTAGCCTGATCAACAAAATATTACCTTCATAAAATAAACTAACGGCGTCAAAATTATGGCATACCGTTCTGTGATCCAGGTATCGCGTGGAGATCTAGGCATACTCGAAGACCATACTTGCGAGCCCATCCAAGGACGCGAACGATGTACTTCCAACTAGTCTTCGCCATAAAGGGTTCCTGCGCAGTAGGGGCATGACCGCTATTTTAAGCACGATTAGCACTTTTGATGAACAATCACAAGTGTCATACTCTGTGCTGTTCCACGAGTCTATAGCCCAGAAAGGCACCGGGAGTCGTATCCAATTAAGGCCGGCTCCAGCAATCTCAGCGATGTCTTGTTCAGTCTAACAGCAAGCAACGTGAGGAACATCGAGACACTGAATCAGCTCCATTCACATACGATGAACGTCTTGTAATGTTCTTCGAGCTGACCCAACCCTCCATTAGCCGTGTCTGCTGCCATGGCCATGCTAAGAGACCATTCGTCTATTGTGCCAGGATACCTTTGGAAAAGGGCGGGAGAAATGAATGGCTCGAGAACGAAGAGTCCACCGAGATTGACGCTGTGACAAGCATGTTAACGCCTGAGCATTGGTCTAACTGAATGAAAACAACTCACCCAAATATTCTATCCGTGCCCCAGTTCCATGATTGGTTCAGAGGCGGTGTCCAGGCATTCGGTCGTGCGCCGTTGTTGTAAGGGTCTTTGGTATCGTACACCCCTGATGTTCAAAAATAGTTAGCAACGCACCGAAGCAAAACAGTGGATGGAGTCCACGACGGCGTTAACTCACAGTACCCGCCAAAGGAATTCCTGTAAGTGAACTTATTGCCATCTTCGTCAGTAACCTCTGATCCATCGCCTCCAGTTGTTGCCAAGACAGGAGCCTCAGGAGAGACGTTCGGGGTATTGTTGTTATCCGTTTCCCCAGGGCCTTCAGTAGATGGCGCAGACGCAGCAGAACTGTTTCGGTTTCTAGGCTGAACCACAACGAAATAAACCGGAAGAACAATGACCAAGATCAAGGCAATAATGCCTAGGACGAGGAGAATCCATATGATTGGCCGTCTAGATTTCTGTTCTCTAGTGAAGGTATTGTCCGGGGAAGCGAGCGGCGAAGAGGCGGTGGCAGCACCCGCTACATCGTAGGAGTTGCTCTCGACTCGTTCTCCAGGTGAAATGAGCTGTGACGAAGAGGGTGCACGATCCGATGAAGCAAGGTAAGAGGCGCGCGGGGTAAGGTTAGGTGTGTCGGAGTCCCCAAAGGGCGAGCGGAGGGACGTCGATGCCATCTCTGGAGAGGACATGGCAGACTTGTTGTGCGGGGAGAAAACGAACCAGGGAAGTTGGAGCGCTTGAACCTACGCAACTAATTATACCCTGCAACTTTCTGCGGTCAACATACACCGGTGAGGCAGAAGAACGGAAGTCCACCACGTGATGTGCCTTGCTGGATCATGCCAAGTATCATGGCACGGTCACCAAGGAGTCCATGCGTTTCTTCAAGACTTATGATACAAAAATACGACGCATGCAATGGCAGACACCCGCTAAGCACCGTTAGTTGAACTGAACAGTTTATGCCGTGTAACAAAATTAAAATATACGTCCGGCCGCGCTTGATCACATCATCCGAGATTAAATAAAGGAACTCGTGTTTTATATTGGTTGTACAATGTTTCACAATCGTAAGAGTCGCGCCCGTCAATACATAGTTAAATAATCAAACATACAGGTCACGGCGCAGCGTTACCTTGAACCAATATCAGTAATTCCTTTGGGTAGATTGTAACATCGGGCGTACAATTTTATGCCGATTCTTTAGTACTCGGCCGGTATATCCCAAAGGGATCGGAAGAGTCCAAAGTTCCATAAATATCTTCGCGAGGGGAAGGTTGAATAGCCTTTGCAGTAGGAATACTAAGCCCGTCGCCGTCGAAGCGAACGACTGGAAACGAGGTAGATGGACGGGCATTTGATGCTTCCCAGTGGGTTTTCGACGTAGGAATGCCGCTTGCTCCGTTGCCGTCGAATCGGGCGACTGGGAAGGAGTTGGGGGGATGGCTCTCCGATCCTTGCCAATGAGTGCTTGCAGACCATACCGTTGCCATCAGAACACCGATAATCTCGATGTAGGCGTTGGAAATTAGGAACATAAGGCACTTGAGGTAGTCCCCCTCGCGGAAGTAGAGGGCGAGCAAAGTGATGCTGACAATCACTGGGAAGATAAAATTGGATACCGCGATCCAGAACAAGGTACGGATCCTGCTGGAATAAGATCCTAAAAAAGAGCCTCAGAATTAATTGTGAAGGTGGTGGTATTGGAAAACTGACTGGGTTGCGCTGATGCAGCCGTGCCAGTTGGAAAAAGCGAGTTGTTGAGGTTCAGACGCCACAAAAATAGGACAGATGCAAACCTGTAAGCATGTATGAGAAGGTTGCCTCAACGAGTATAGGTGTATACTGACGAGTTATCCACGACTTGAAGGAACCACTCTACTTTGGGACCGGTATGCCTCAAAGAGAGTTCGCCCATCTCCTCAGTTGTTGTTGCATTCCGAATGAGTCCCGAAAATGTGACCATGAACTCGATCAGGTTGCCCAGCCGCCCTGCCTTGAGCAGGCCAAGCGGTATGAAGATGGAGAAGAATATTATTTTAGGCGTTTGGCGATAAGGGAAGACCGCAAACAGTCTGAACATTAGGATAGATTCCACCAAAATGGGGGCACTAGCACTGAAAAAAGTATAGGCCAGGACACTGTGCCGATCCACTGGTACTAGTGGTTCAACGAGAGATGGCACCTGTGCCAGATGTGAGCTCGACAAAGTACAAGCAACGAGTACGAGACACCTACCAGTATTTGTATATTTAGTAACCCCATAGTAATTCCGATGCAGATAGAGACCACATTGAATATAAAGATTGGCTGGCGGAGAAGGCGGCTGGTAGAAAAAAAGAACAGGGCGAACAGGAGAGGTATGGAAACCCCTAGCCATACGCTGCAAAGGATGATGACCTTAAGCGATTTGTTGAGTGCATGCAGGTATGCCGTCATAAACGCTGGCAAGGGGGAGGTCATCTTTGTCTAGGTAGGCTGGGATGGCAATTCTAATGGTTACGCCTGTATGTTGGTTTTAAACGACATTCGTTCAGCGGTGGACCGAGATGGAGGTGTCTGAAACGTCCATCATTGGAGTGTCCAAGTAACTTTCCACCATGCATTATGTTACAGTGCACAAACTCTCCGGCGAGAAGACCGACATTTGGTGACCAAAAGGTAATCCAGCGGAGAGTCTAGGAGATACATGATCAGCCCTTGATTGGGGCGGATGGCAGTACTGTAATCCCCCGAAATCATGATGATTGGGCGGCAATCATCGTACTGACAACATGCAAGTGAGATAAGACCGAAAAGGGCATGAAGTGGACATGAGTACACAGTAAAACATTACTAACCTAGTTGGAAGTGGACATCTGACCGTAGATCGCTCACTGCCTTCGATTCATTCGAACGTTTCAGCTTTCTCTTCCCTTAATATGATCTCCCGAGGAAGCGGAGCCGGACGCCTTTGTACGCTACCTCCGAGTTGCTTCAGGCCTGAGTGAAACAGCGAAGCAAAAGTGGATGGTACTTCTGGCCACGGTACAACCATGGCGCGAGGGAGATGCTTGCACATGGTCCTGTATCGGATGCAATTGTCTGTGGCCAAGAAATCAACACGAGCAATACGATAATCAAGGCATGTGTGCGACAGAACATCTGGAACGTCGATGATTGCGCCATCAGACAGCATTTGCCCAGACTTGCAGAGATGTATCACCCTGGAATATCTTGAAGGGTAGCTGTTGACCAGGCGTCATACCTGGAATTGTCCTCTCCTGCAAAAGTGTCTCGATTTCGTAGCTGGTATGCACAGATGGAATCCGTACAACACGGGTTCCCAGTGGCGTAGGCCTCGAGACAGTCTGAATAAGGGGTCACCGTCAAATTAGATTGGGGGGGTCCATGGTTGTGTGCTTGCTGATTCAAGTCCTGTCAAGTCTGATACCAGTACATAGGCTAAAGACCGAAAAGGTCACCCATCGGAAGGTATACTGAGACAGACGGTATTGGGTTGACATCAATGCAAACGCCCCGACGTTTAGGACAATAAGAAGTAATCAAGTCTGGAGTACTCACGGTCTGTACTTATCGAAGAGCTCAATGGCCAGCGGGATGAGGTGGTAGATCGTCACCGTTCCACAACGAAGCATAATAACAGAATGCAAATGACTCAGCCTAAAGCGCAATTTACGCGTACAGATGCAGTCCCCGAAATTGTCTGAAACAGATATCGTTAATCGGCTAAACCTGGGAAATAGCCCGTACTTACACAATGATATGACTTTAAGTCACCAAAGCCCATAACACCATTCACTTCTTTCTGCCTTTGCGACCAACCGAGGATGTGAGGATTGATCCCTTAATAGTACCAGCGCCTTTACTAAGGCACTCCGAGCAGTACCATTTTTCTGGCGTAGGTTGCTTCAAGCCGACACAACCCAGATGAAACTGCAGAACAGAAGACCGCGTTCATCGTGGAGTGGTAGAGACAATACAAAACACTCACCCATTCGTAAGGACACTTCCCTTCATTGTCGCATGCGATCATCTACATGCAAAATATCAGCAACGGCATTCCCAAGTGAACTCGATCGTACATCTCCGTAGCTGCGCTTTTGGCAGAAGCAATACAGGCGTTCATCGTCGGCATCTTCTTCGTCATCCTCTTCTGCATCCTCTTCCGCTTCACCCTCCATCTCCTCATCTTCTTCGAGCTTCTTCACAACAGGTGGCGGATGTATCTGGCGAGAGAGCCGGGAGCGAGGTATGGGTGTCGTAATAGGAGGAGCTGGGGCAGGTGGTGTAGAGGCACGAGGCGGCAGTTTGATGGAGGCTGAAGCTGCTAATTTTCGTTCTGAAAAGCAAAGATATCAATCATACCGACTGGAAAGAGGAAATGAATCCAACTTTTTGTAGGATTGCCACCGTTAGACGGGGTAGGAGAGCCACGGTCTATAGGAATACTAGTAGCTTGGGCGGATTTCAACATGGATTCCGCCTTCCGTAAAGCTGAATCCGTCAAGGGTGCTGGCTTCTCCATTTTCACAGAAACATTCGGTGAGGTCTCCTCCTTTCCCAAGCCCACCCAGGACGGCAGCGGCTCTGGAATTTCGCCTTGCAGGACGCGAACTTTGGATAAATCAATGTCCAGCCGTGCTCTTGTTCGCATAAAAAGTTCTACAAGCCTTCTGGCGAGCGCAGTCTTTTCATCTGAGAGGTTGTTTAGCTCGATATATGCTGCATCAATCTTCTCCGGGAGTGCTAGGTGAGCGTTGTTCGAGCCATTCGTCTTGCCATTTGCTGCAGGAGATGGTGCAGTAGAGTTGGGATTTGAGTTAGAGTTGGAAGAGTTGCCACTGCGAAGTTGATGCCGGATATACCGAGCCGAGTCTTTCTCAACTTCCCGCTGCAATTCTGTGCGCAGCATTTCAAAGCCTAGCAGAACTGATGCGGTGACGACTTACCTAGAACCCTCGCGTCTCTGTGTTTAATTTCTTGTAGAAGGTGAGCAACCTCGTTGGGTAGGTTGTCGAGACCTGACAGCGACTTCGAATGAGTTGTAGAACCGTGTGGACTTGGTGCTCACTGTAGATGAATTCTGAAGCGACTGTGGCTGCTTCCTCTAGATTTTGGACGGAAACACTCATGATGAGTGTAGGAAAGGAGGAACAAAGGGTACTCCGCAGCGATCCTTCGGCAACCAAGTCCTCAGGTTTAGTCATCTTTTTTACTGCCTATGTACGATAATGGGGGACAGAATGCCAGAAGTGCATTTGGTGGAAAGCTGTTGGCATAAAAAATACTCATTACTACTCTGTGAATCGATCATCGTGTACCAGTCGGGACGCCCCCTCGTCGGCCTCTGCCTGCCCCAGGACCAGACCTTCGCCCATATCCTCCCCAACCACCGACGTACTGGCCAGGGCCCATGAGTCCGATACCTCCAGGTTCACCGAAGGTAGCGTAGTTCCTCTCGCGCTCCTCCTCTCTTCTGTTTCTGCCAGCAGCACCGCCTCGGCGTCCGCCGCCACCACCGCGAGGAGCGCTCATTGGGCCCTGCGTCGACGACGACAAGGAGTCAAAGAACGACGACTGAGGGTTATATGCAGGCTCCGACTTCGGAGATTTAGCTTCCGCGTCTGATTTGCCTTCCCCCTCAGAGGATGGTTCTCCTTCAACCTTTGCGATGGCAGCCTTGTCAAACTTTGCGTTATTGCTCTGGAAGTCGAAATCCGTTTTGGGGACTTTGATCTCTTTGGTATGCTCGCGTCCGCCACCTCGACGACCGCTGCGTCCAGTCTGGGCATTTCCGTTGTTAGATACTCTCAAATCACCTAATGCGCGCTCAACCGTTTCCAAGGATGCTGTGGCCGTATGTATGGGATTTGCGTTGTTACGCCTCTGTTGCTGCTGTTGCGGGTGTCGCGAAGTGGCATTGGCCGAAGGGTTAGCGGTAGAAGCAGGCTGCTCAGGAGGGGTTTGGGCAGTTTGAGGGGCTCTTCCATTGGCGAACGCGGCGGGTGGTTGCGACTGCGCTACGAGAGGCTGGGCAGGCGCAGGAGCTGCTTGTGGTGGTACAGAGTTGAAACCATACGGCTGCTGGGGAGCAGACGCAGTGGATGCCTACAAATGACATTCGTCAGGAACATAGAAGTCGACAACATGCATGTCACAACGTCGAAACTCCGTCAGAAGGAAGGCAACGGAATAATCCACACGGTTGAGTATTGCGCTCTCGGATTGTTGTAATTTTTACATCCGCGATGGGTTCATCTCTGGGTCGTCGGCGACACGAGGAGAGAAACTCACCCCAATCACTGCTGGGTCGTCATGCACACTCCGCCGCTGGACAGGCTCATCGACGGAAAGATCCTTAACTTCTGAAGCACGGAAGATGATATAATCGTATGGTTCTTGAACTGGTGGAATGAAATCCGGGCCTAGCCTAAGAAATGACAAGTCAATCTTAAGGCCAAACTCGTCACGCTGTCCAGCAAACTATCCCTTACCGCCGATTCTCCGTGCCCATTGAATACACTGCAAGCACGAAGAGTCAGCACACATCTACAAAGAACACGTAGCAGAGTCTCACCATTAGAGAGTTGTATCGTTGAGGCCTGGGCATCGATACCAGCTAGTATCCCCCTGTATCGTACATCTGAATGGGAAATGAGAGCAATTGGTTTCCTGGGTGCCACAGCGGTATGTGAGTTGAGTTGGCCAACCCCTGCGTGGCACCAAGGAGACGTACCCAATGAAACTTTGAGCCATGATGAAAGAAAATAACTAAGAAGGAAGAGCGAAGGTTTTGAAGAAAACTAAGGAAGGATTCGGGTGTTGGGTTGTTGGAAGTTGCGCGTTGTTGGCTGTCTGGAACATTTTTGAATGCGTTGTGTGTGTTCGGCTTTGCATATATTTCTCACGCTTACAATTCCATACTTACATTACAACAGTTCATTCCAATTTGTCAATTATATGCACGAATTCGTTTACAAGTAAAATAGCTGTATGACCGAGCTCATCGCTGATAAACCCTCCCAGAGTTGATACGTTTTGACTCAATGTTCTCCGCGAATACTTGGCAAAACTCTTTCTTGAGATGATACGAATGGTTTCGACTAGATGCCGACTGCTAGACATTGAGTTGGCTAGATGGGGTCCGAGCTGATATGAACAACTGAGCCGTCATCACAAATGACTTTAAATCGGACTGGATAACGACGTTTAGCGCGAACCATGGCAAAGGGGCAAAGGTTCCTTACGAATGGTGAAGGGGACGCCTTTTTCTTTCCTGATACTTGTGAAATACAGGGTTCCAGAGTCTAATGCGGTCAGAATAGTGGTCAGTATATTCACGGAGTGGCTGAACAAATGTACCTTTTGACCCTTTCAAGCGAAGACTTACGTCGACGTTCCCTTGCAGTTGGTTGATCTGCGTTCACAATTATCAGTAGCCGACAGGGGGCATAGAAGTCTGCACTCACATTCCCCTTAATTCTTGGGTCACCGTTCAGCCACCATTCAGGCTGGGGTCGGATGGCTTCTCCAAGATGATCTCTTAGTTCGACACTCTCCTTCACGGAGCGCATGATTTGGCGTACAACCGAGCTCGAAATCTTCTCCTGGTTGGTGATATAGGTCAAAAACGCTGACCAAGCCAGTACACCTCCCGTAACAGCAGCGAGTATGACGGGCCATTTTTTCTATTGAACGGGTTAGCGAGGCAGCAATAGTGGATTGCTGGTGGGTACTTGCCTTTGGTAAAGGGAGATCCCGTGGTTGACGGTAGGGTCGCAACCGTGCAGGGGAGGAGAACGTCTCAACCGATGGTTCAGGACGAGGTCGGTGGGTCTCAGTCGCGTACGCCCTACGAGGAACGCGCAGCGGCGTGTGAGCGTGAGCGCGTCTTGCAAGGAAGGACATGGCGTTCGGGACGAAACTCATTGGGCCTAATAATAGATCCCGAGGTATATAGGCGCCCATAAATCCCGCCTTCTTCATGTCTACGCCATCGCCGTCAGTACGTCCGACTGTCCGGCCTTCTGCCTCGCACACTTCTCAGAGAAATCCGATCTCGGCTCGGCTATACAAACTCCTTGGAACGAGCTTTGACGATAATGCAACAAAAGAAGCCTTGCAGACCTTGTCCGAACTTTACGCGACCCAATCCACAATTACTCCCAGCAAGGGCAAGGAAATCGTACACGACACTTTGGACGATAATGATACCCACGACCTTGAACTCGACGGATTCAGGACGTCACGCGCCAACACATCTCACACCTTGGTAGAGTCCATCCCTGGAGAGACCGCTGCAACGGCACGGAGGCATCTAAAGCGAGACATGGAGAACAGGCTCGCCGAAGGAAGCCACGAGTTCCTTAATGCACTAGGAGAAGTGTCGCAGGTCTGTCCTGCATGCAGATCTTTCTGTCTTCACATATGAACGCGGTGTACAGAGATTACAAGCTCTGCAGCTGCACATTGATATCCTACACGCCAGCTGTGATGAGGCAGAAGCCCAACTAGACGTCACGAAGGAGTCAAGCAAGGCATTGCTTGAACATGCTGGAAATGTCGCCAACGAGAAGTAAGTAAGTTCTACAATACCAACTCAGATCTGCCCTCAATAGGTCTTAGAGAGCAGGTAGAGAACAAGATATCAATAGTGAACTTGTTCCTTGCCAAATTCACGTTGAGTGAAGAGGAGGTCAAGTCCTTAACTTCTAAAGACGTCCACATTGGCAAAGCATTCTTTGACGCCATGGATAAGACAGAACGCATTCGCGACGACTGCATGATCTTGATGAGTGGTGAGGAGGGCCCCACCAAAGTTGGGTATGTTTCTACCTTCTAAACTGCCGAAGTGCAGCTGATAAATGATTTGGAAGCTTAGACATTATTTCCAATACATCAACTCACTTAGAGGCGGCCTATGAGAAGATAGTGAGCTGGTGTTCCTACGAATTCCAGCAAATGGGACGCGAGCCGCAGCTAGAGGTAGGCACGACGATGAGGGAGTCAGTTCGGCGGCTTCGCAAACGGCCAGAGCTTTTGAAGTGAGCTAAAGCACCTTCTTTGTCGCGCTTTATTGATTGAACGGTCGCTAGTGAAGCACTGGGGCAATTGTCAGAGACGCGTCAGACTGCGCTTCTATCATCGTTTATCGCTGCATTGACTAGGGGAGGCCCATCTGGCCTACCTCGCCCCATTGAACTTCACGCGCACGATCCTATCCGTTATGTCGGCGACATGCTGGCATGGGTCCATCAAGGGATCGCGGCCGAACGCGAATTCTTGGAGAGTCTCTTTGATCTTAGAGGTCATCGCCGAATGGTCGGAAGCGTTCGTGACTTCAGTTCTATGAGCGAGGAAGAGGAGTGGATTCGTGAGCTGATGGATTTAGCTGTGGCTAAATTGTGTGTTCCATTGAAAGTCTGTGTCCATTCGTTCGACAGGTTGATAACGTTGTTGATGACTACCTATAGGTCCGGGTACAGCAGACGATACGATCACAAGAAAGCAGCATAATGTCCTTTAAAATCGCGAATCTGCTCCAATTTTACATGTTGACCATGGTTCGCACCATCGGAGAAGGGGCTTTGTTATCCAAAACTCTAAACGAGTAAGTGTTTGCACTTCGGTATGTATCTCGCGCTGAATTCATGGCCCGTAGAATCACCGACGCGGCTTACAAGGTGTTCTATACTGCTATTGAGTCACAAGCCAGCGCCTTGAACCGTGAACATATGGTGTGTACGACGATCCAGTGCGATGACCCAGAGGTTCATGTGACTACTGCCAGAATCTTGACGATACTTCCTTGACACCACCCCTTTCAATACTCGACCACGCACAAATTCTGCGAGAGATCATGAACGTGTATCAATCTTCACTCATTGGCAACGAGGCTGATGAGGAAGAGAAGGCCGCCTTCGAACGCATCGCTGATGTCATGATCGACCCTGCGGTTGAAACATGTATGAAGGCGGGCCAGGAGAAGCAGCGTCTGCGCCCTTCATGGGATCAGCCAATATTTGTCCTCAATTGCCTGACGCATCTTCAAGTATGTAGCCTTTGCCGTAGTTGCATAATCGTGCATTTGATGATGTCTCAATCAGAGTGTCCTCGAAGCCTGCTCGTTCACTATGAAGAAGCAAGCATGGCTGCAGGCCATCATAGATGACCATGTCTCGCAACTGACAGAGGAACACGTCAGTTCCCTTGTTTCTTTGTCGTTCCTAGCTTCGTCTAAATCGCGCTTGCCCACAGTATCACAATCTTCTAGTAGATGCCGGACTGGAGACTGTAATTCAAGCATGCCAGACGAAATCCGCAACGGTGGGTATATCTCAATGGCTAGCTTCGTGTCATATTCACGTCCATTCTTAGGAACCACTGTCTCGTCTCCCTGCCACGGAGCCGGCCATGCTCCAGAGAGCCCTGCAACACTTCTCTGTTTGGCTTTCCGGACTCGAAGTTGTTCAGTCGCCGCGACTCACGCAACTCACTGTCCAACGCCTACACAGCCAGATTCATCACGCGGCACTCAAACGTCTCCTTGAGGCGTACCAACTGCTTTGCGACGAGGTGAAGAAACCTAGCAATAAGTATGAGGCTGCGTCGACGCTCCTTGGCAGCGAGCGGCCATTTGGTCAGGTCAACATCTTGAGACAGATTTTTGGCTTAGAAGGTTGACAAGAGCTACACCGTTTGAGGTACTACTTCGACGTCAACCACTTCACACTCCGAGTTGTACGAATCCCCTCCGAAATGCTGTTGCCTGTATACCCGCAGGATATCAATATAAAATGTCTTGCAACTGGCGTATATGTGCCGGGGAACTTATGATCATCATCCGTTCATTCTAGTGACCGTAGTCGAGATAGTTTGCACAGGGAGTCAGTTCCAAAGCGCATGTCTACATGTCTAATGATGTGCTTCCTTTGCTATCTGAGCAGCGTAGGGGTTGCGGGGGTCCTTAGCAAACTCTGGTGCTGTAAACGGACGTCATGACGGCGGAATTAGAGCTGAATTCTTGCAAACTCACATCGGACAGCAGCATCTTGGAGCTTAGCGACGAGGTAGAAAGTGATGGTACCAGCAGCCATGAACGGCCACATGGGCTTCAAGAACTGTAGTATGCAAGCCGTTGAATGTCTGTTAGGCTGGTATAGTGACTGAAAACTCACGGGCGTGGGCCATTTACGGAGTCCAAGGAAGGCCATTTTACTGAATATGACAATGCAAACTGGATATATTTCAGCTGAGCGTGCAATAAGTAAGTGGAAGGGCGTACCAGTTGCTTCGGAGTGGATTTCAAAGTGTTGGTTTTGAAGAAACGTTCGGACGAGTTCGCACCTTCCAGGCCGTGTGAAAGTCTTTCCCATTCAAGCCATATTCTCCGGCGCCAAAAGACACGGTCATCGCAGTCGCGTTCCACTAGCACACACTGTACCCTGGATTCGTTCCACCTTCTCTGCTTAGCATCGTGACGGAAGGGATATTCCAATGGCCAGTGTACAAGCCCAAGCCGCAAATGCTGCATCGGCCCCTGCTGTATGAATGTCCCTCACTTGCTGGGCTACGCAACTCAACTCACATATTATGACAGTGGAGGCAATTCTCCTTCTTTGATGTGGTGCCAGTCAAGGATGTGCATGACCTTGCTTCACCACCGGAGATATTCAAAGTGCTTGGAAACTCCCTTCGGACTGTTTACTGGGACTGATATTGTCACTCAGAATCCATTCGAAATATCTACGACTGCTACGTCAAGCATCGGAGTCCTGGTCGCCGATTTGCATGGCAGCATTCATATCCTTGACAAGCATTTCGAGATTACCAGAAGTTGGGTTGCTCACGTCGGCGGCAGAGTCACGCACATGTCAGAACGCAAAGGGGTATTGATATCTATGGGAGTGAGTAAGTTCGGACGGCGACTGCCTGATCTTTGACAAATATTCTAGGAAGAAGACTCCGTGAAGTCCCCTCTGCTGAAGATATGGGACCTAGGTAGCAATGATAAAAAGACCGGCGCTCCCCTACTACTCCGATCCGTAAAGATTCAACCAAGCAATCGTCCGCATCCGGTGCGTGGACTTATCCAAGACTTCGAGATAACTTGCTGATACTTAGCCACCAAGGTTACCACTATCGCCCTGTCGGCTTCCCTCTCGCACCTAGCCATTGGACTTGCTGATGGAACAGTTCTCTTATATCGGCACCTGGACCAGTCCGTCTCCTCTTCTTCGAACTTGACTGCTGTGCCTAAACCTCGAACCGTATTCGAGTCCTCCACTGAGCCCATAACTGGCCTCGGCTTCAAGGAACCAACAGAGGAAACCAATAGCCTCTATCTCTTCATCGTCACTACAAATCGAGTGTTGTCCTACCAAGCCAGTGGTCGAGGGAGCGGAGGCGCCCCTGTAGTCATAGACGAAGTTGGTTCTGCGCTGGGGTGTGCGACTGTCGACTGGAGAGCAAGTGATATTGTCGTGGCTCGTGATGAAGCTATCTACATCTGTGGAACGGAGGGCCGAGGTGCCTGCCTCGCGTACGAAGGTACTCAACATCACAGACACCGCCCAGCTCGCGCTAATCATTTGTTTGTAAGGACACAAGTCGTTTGTACTCACGCATCTCAATTACCTTGTTATGATTTCCCCTCCTATGGTGCCTTCTGCTTCGGCTGCATCCGCTACCGTGAGGCACGTCGCGCGAGCCGCCAACTCTGTCGACTCCGAGATCACAAAGGTCACTGTCTTCGATCTCGAGAACAAATTTGTTGCTTTCTCTGGTACCTTCACTCAGGGTGTTAGCAGAGTATTCTCTGGGTATAACAAAATATATGTTCTACTCACTGATGGCCAGGTACGTGGTCCCATCCCGTTTCATCCCGCCCCTCATAATGGTCCGCCCAGCTATCTACTCTTGAAGAGAAGCCGACCTCTACAAAATTGAACATGCTCTACAGCAAGTCACTCTTCGTGCTGGCTTTGAGTCTAGCCAAAACGCAGGAACTCGATGAATCCAGTGTAGCCGATATACACCGACAATACGGGGATCATCTATATACGAAAGGCGACTACGATGGTGCTATGTCCCAATATGTCAAGACGCTAGGTAACCTGCAGCCCAGCTATGTCATCCGCAAGGTGAAATCGCTTCTCATAAATCAATGCAAGGTTTCCTGACAGGTTTGTTAGTATCTGGACGCTCAAAGGATCCACAATCTCGTTACTTATCTCCAAGAACTCCACTCAATTGGGCTCGCGAACGCTGACCATACCACCCTTCTGCTTAACGCGTACACGAAGCTCAAGGATGTCTCGCGTCTCGACAATTTCATCAAGACTGAATCTAAGCGTGACTCGGACGACCTTGATGAACTACCTTTCGATCTCGAAACGGCTATCCGAGTATGTAGACAAGCTGGGTACTTCGACCACGCTTCCTACTTGGCAAGAAAGTACGAACGTCACGAAGACTATCTGCGGATACAGATAGAAGATGCTGGGAACTACAAGGAGGCCCTTCTCTACCTCCGTAGGCTTGGGCCAGAAGCTGTCAGTCCTCCTTTCTTCAGCCTTATATTTCTACCTTCTGACCGCATCCGAAGGCAGAGAACAGTCTCGCTAGGTATGGTCGAGCGATGCTAGGAAGTCTGCCAACGGAGACAACGCAACTTCTTATTGATCTTTGCACGTCATCCATGCCTTTGTTGCAAGAGGTTGAAACATCTTCGGATAAGCCCACGAACTCGACGCCGTCTTACCTCTCCTACCTTGCGTTGAACCGCAATTCTGTCGTAGTGCCAACTATAGTCTCCTCTGATACTGCTGTACCACCATCACCGTCAATCAAAACTGTCTGGCCAGGCGAGACAGTATCCCGTCGGGGGTCTGTACATGCTGTTTCCCGCCCAGACACGCCACCTGCTTCTTCATCTCCCGTATCAGTCAAGCCTCCGCGCTTGAACCCTATAAAACGGCCTTCCCCTCGGTTATACTTTGCCCATTTCGTCGACCATATGGACCACTTCATTATCTTCCTTGAGACTGTTGCCACTCTACGATGGGGCCAAGCGATCAAGTCAGACGGCACGATTTCAATAGTAGCTCCTGATCCACCTCCTGGTGATGGTCTCCCGAATGAAGAACTAGAAGCGGCCGACCAGACGGCTGTCTGGAACACGCTGCTCGAGCTTTACTTGACTTCTGAAGATGGGACTAACCTTCGGCCAAAAGCATTGGGCGTACTCAAAAGCCAGTTACCTTTTGATCCCACTCATGCACTCATCCTATGCTCAAGTCACGCTTACACACCTGGTCTTGTTTTGCTATGGGAGAAACTCGGCATGTACGAGGATGTCCTGCGGTTCTGGATAGACAAGTGCAATGAAGGTGAACCTGAGGCCTCTCGAGAAGTTCTCCGCCATCTCGACATATACGGAAAGGATCACCCTTCCCTATACCCCCTCGTCCTGCGGTTCTTGACCTCCACCCCCGAGTTATTATCTAAGCATGTGGATGATCTGAAAACCATCTTGGACTACATCGACAAAGAAAAGATTATCCCTCCTCTAGGCATTATCCAGGTCCTGAGCAGAAACGGAGTTGCGAGTGTTGGTCTAGTCAAGTCATGGTTGGTCGGCCACATCACAAGCTCGCGAGAACAGATTCACCGGGTATGCATCAGCTTACATTTCCACCGAAGTAAAAGTACTCATGGGAAACTCAGGATCAAGACTGGACGAACTCCTACCGCCTGGAGACGCAATCCAAATTGCAGCAGGTGAAGGAACTCTCTGACATCGACCAGCCGAGGGTTTTCCATGTTACTCGCTGCTCGTCATGTGGAGGACAGTTGGATCTTCCTAGCGTCCACTTCCTGTGCAACCATAGCTATCATCAAAGGTATGCGTAGTTTGCCATGATACTTGGATCGATACTGACGCTTGATCGGTAGGTGCCTAATTGATCAGGATACAGAATGTCCTAACTGCGTGCGGGAGCACGGTGTCATTCGCGAGATCAGGCAGAACAACGAGCGCCTCGCTGCCCAACATGACATATTCTTATCTGAGGTGCAGGAAGATGGCTTTTCGGCGGTGGCCTCCGCCTTCAGTCGAGGCTTTCTGAATATGAACAGAGCGGAGGACATTAGCGCATCGTCATAGCTATCAAATCTTCCGATGCTGTTATTTATTCCTGGAGTATCTTACATGCTGAATTAATACACATTATACATACTTTCGACAAAGCTGGTTCTAACATTCATTTCCCGGAGTCCTTGGGAGAGTTTGGGGATTCTGGAGGAGGAACACCCCATTCTGGCAAGCCTTTTGGACGCTTTATCCGTTTGGATTCCCATTCGTCGTCCGAGGCGGCACTCAAACGCTGTCATCCTGTGGTGAATAGAAGTCAAGCCACCGTGGAATAGTCTCCACTCACGAAATACTCTTCTCGGATGTCGAATTTCTTGCGCTTTTGATCAAGCCGCAGTTCGTCCGCTTTGTTCATCTATTTTAAATGTTTCTAGCGTATACTCCGGACCAGCTGCAGTATAAGCGGACCTGTTTCACCCGTTGGTCTTGCAAGTCGTACCGCGTTTGAGTGAATGGAGTGAGCATGAACGATGCGCCGACCATGAGCAACACAAACGGAACGCCGAACAGCCCGGGATATTTTCTAAGCAATTGGCTCATAGGAGTCTTGTTGACTGGGTTCGACGGAAAGACAGCCATCGCTGGGACTGACAGAAATCTGCGACTGTCTCAGAATAGAAGTCGGCCAACGAATAGGATCACTCCAACGCGTTCTGGTCAAAATTCCCACGGTTAACCCCAACCTCAGATTTTTCGTTCTTGTAACGCGCGCCCCAACCGTTTCTCCGACATTGTCCTTCTTTCTTTCTCCCCTCCATCATCCCGACATGGCTTCATTGGCTCGGATACGGCTGCCCAGACGACTTGTAAGACATTTTGCGACGTTTCGTGGTGGTCGTTCCTCACGTGTTCCCTAGCCTTTCGCGGTGCGCGCCATCCAAACGTCGGCGGACACGACGGAGCTGCACCACGCCCCCTCCGACCCGTCTCACCCCATGACAGTCAAGCTTCATGAGGATTCGTTTCGCGCATACCAGTGTGATGTTCCAGAGCTGGAGGTGCAGGTCACCAAGGATGATCTGTTGACTATGTACAAGCAAATGCAGACCATGCGCCGTATGGAAATGGCAGCGGACGCTCTGTACAAAGCAAAAATGATTCGGGGGTTCTGTCATTTAGCTATTGGTCAGGTGTGTTACCTCTTTTTTCTTCGAATACCACGTTGCTCAGTGTATATAAACAGGAAGCTGTTTCTGTCGGGCTCGAGCACGGCATAACACCTACGGATAAGGTCATTACTGCCTACAGATGTCATCCTTTCGCAGTTCTACGCGGCGGCACCATCAAGGGTGTTATTGCTGAGCTCCTTGGCCGACAAGGTGGCATGTCACACGGCAAGGGCGGTTCTATGCATATCTTCACCCCAACATTCTTTGGCGGCAATGGTATTGTCGGCGCCCAGGTCCCTGTCGGCGCTGGCATCGCTTTCGCTGAGAAGTATCTCGAACGACCAAATGCCACGTTTGCTATGTACGGCGATGGAGCGAGTAATCAAGGCCAGGTCTTTGAAGCCTTCAACATGGTAAGCTCAAACCAAGGCCAATTTTTTCTATTCTATATTTACCTTTTCCAATGTATAGGCTAAGCTATGGAACCTTCCTTGTGTCTTCGTTTGCGAAAACAACAAGTATGGTATGGGTACGTCTGCGGAGCGTAGTTCTTCGAACACCGAGTACTTCACTCGTGGAGACAAGATCCCAGGTATTCAGGTGTGTGTGATTTATGCCCTTCCGCGTTATCTGCTCTGACGTAGAGTAGGCTAATGGTATGGACATTATCGCCGTGCTTCAAGCCGTGAAGTACGCACGCAAGTGGACTGTGGAGGATAAGAAGGGTCCATTGCTCCTTGAGTTCGTTACGTACCGTTATGGCGGACACTCGTGAGTGTTATTTCTCCCTTGATAAAGATAGACCCTCATGGCGGCGTAGGATGTCTGATCCAGGAACCACTTACCGTACCCGTGAAGAAGTACAGAGGATGCGTAGCACGCAAGACCCCATCCGCGGCCTGCAACGGTACATTGAAGAGTGGGGTCTGGCCTCTGAACAAGATCTCAAGGTCAGTTTGATCCTCTTCAGTCATTCATTTCATTCACGCCTCTATCACTTTAGCAACTTGATAAGGCAGCCAAGGCCGAGGTTGATCAGGCCGTAGAAGAAGCTAAAACCTCCCCCGAACCCCAGGCTAAGGACCTTTGGACCGATATCTACTACAAGGGCACAGAGCCTCCCTACATGAGAGGTCGTGAACGCGAAGAGGTAAGATGACTCTTCCGTATCTAAACGCCGTCAGCTGACAGATGTACTTAGGTCCACCAGTACTGATTTGCTATTCATTGTTCGCCGCTATCGCACTATTTCCCTCTAGATCCGATACTATTTTTGGAGAATAATATTAGACTCGCACTTATCGATTGATGCTCATTCGGACTGTTTGCATCTCTTGCCAATGGCTTCAGTGTTGTTTGCGACTTCGCTTCCAAGTTAAATGGTATCGATGCTATTACCTTGGCTTGTAGAAGCGTCGAAGGGTGAGTGGCGGACTTCAGTGTATGTGATAGTGACACACGTTATCTCTCGCCAAGGAGATAACGTTACGGAGCTTCGTTGGTCTGTCCCAGGACTAACTCGAAGCGCCAGCGGTCCACAATTCTGTATGCCGAATAGAGTGTGCCCGGTCGCCCTGTCTATTATGCTCCATATATAAGGCTCGGGGCTCCTGCTCCATCAGCCTAACTCTCATTACTACCAATCCTTCACCAGCATTTTCCCATCATGGCGTTCAATATTCGCGAAATATCCAATCTTTCAGGTACTCTCCTCATATTTGTCTTCCATGCCCTCAAGGTTGAGCTCTCACTGCGACGATATCCAGAAGCGAAGCTCACCGAGTTGTCGGTCTTGGCTGCGGCTGCTTTCGAAGGTGGTCAGTACTTTCATGGGCATTTTCCTAGGCCTATGGGGGTATGATGCCTCCGCTCACCAACCTCCAGATGGATTCTTGTTGGCAGCTGTTGGCAGCGACCCGACATTGAACGTTTCTTATCACCGCGCTCAGATGATTGCTGCCACCATGGCTGGTAAAATCGTCGTGGCGGAGGACGCTCAAGACGGGAGCGTCGTTGGTGGTCAGTCCTCCTTCTATGTCGCTCACGAGACAGTGTTTGCCTGACGTCATGCAGTCGCGTTGTGGTTCCCACCTGGGATCACTATGTTTGCAAGGTGACCTCAGTGCCCAAGTACACCCGGAGACTGATATGTTCTGCTGGTTAGCGAGGATCAAGATAGGATTGCGTTTCAGCCATTTATAACGAAGTGTCCCCCTTCAATCCAGACTTGGTGGAATGACCACGTACGTCTCTGCATCGTTCTCCTGCCCATGGTATATTGATGGAGACACCAGTTTTTGGTGGAACACCCCAAGTCATGCCAAAGAATGTTTGGGCGAAATTGGTTCAACAACGCTTGGCAACTTGAATTACTGGCGATTGCGCCAGGTCATCAAGGCAAGGGCATTGGATCTGCCCTTGTTCGTGATGGTCAGCAGAGAATCTTTAAGGAGCGAAAACTGATATATCTTGATACCCAGAAGGAACAGAACGTACGTGGGCTCTATTTGCGTTCTATTGACAACTCTTGTCGTCGCAATTGTGTCTCAAAGCATAGCAGGTTAGGTTTTATCAGCGCCTTGGCTTCGTTCTCCGTGGTAAATACGAGTTCAATAGTAATAGCGGAGGGTTTCCTTTGTTTTGCATGACCGCCGCTCGATATACCCTCTGAACACTTTACTCGCTCGCGCGAGTTGTATCCCCATACGCACGAGGACATGTATCGTTTCATCATTCACATATGTACTCTCACTAGTGTCCACTTTGTACATAGATCAACTCGGCCCACTTATAACAATATCTCTACGACTCCGCGGCGTTTGGACGTAACCGAGAACAATTTCCCTTCAAAGCCAATTGACCCTCCTTTAAGTGCAATCATGTCAGAGTTGGGCTCTTTAACACCCAACGCCCTCTCCAGATTAACCGCCACCAACTCAATAGCTTTCGCAGTGTCGATATATCCTCCTGAAGAGACTCGAGCCTGAATAATAGCCAACCAAGATGTATATCAATCAGCGATGTATATCAATCAGCCTTATCACGATCATCCGATAAGTTATCAGAGATTGACATACCCATTCAGCATCAAATCTTGCGTTGCGCGCATCGAAGTCATCGACAGTCCCGAGACCCACGTTGATACCCTGTCTCAAGAGATATGAGATCTGCGTGTCAGAAGTGAGAGGTGGGCCAGGTAGTCTATAGCGTCGCGGCAGGTCAGCTTACTGCAAGATGTAGGACATTATTGTGTGCAGCGAGCTTACATTCTTCTCTTATCCCAATCAACCGGAAAGGGCCTAGATGGGGTGAGTATGACGCTGATATTCTCTTTGGCGATGTCGTCGGCTAGGAGGTGGGCTTCTGTACCACCAGCGAAGGTGAATCGTACATTTTGCCCAGTGGTCTCATGGTATTCACGCTTCAGTTTGATCAAGGTGGCCATGATGTCAGCGCTATCCACATGGATAACGACAAGGGAATCCTAATCGGGGTGTCATCTTGTGCTTTTCTCGATATTGAGCGGGGGCAACATACCGCTGATTGTCGTTCGCCGGCGGATTCCAGGAGAGACCGCCTTAGGGCCGCGATCTGAGTGCTTACACTGATGTCAGTCTGGTGTGTGATGCTCATATGTAGAGCAGTCGTATTTTGAATAACTGCCCCTTGCTCAAGGGCATTTCTAGCAGCCGTTGAGAACGCTGTCGCGAACCCGAACACGAATCTAGATCCAACAGGGGCAACAATTGCTTGGGTGACCCCGCCTCGATACGCCAACCTTCCAGAGCATAAGTGTTAGAAAGCGATGCAGGAGATCGGTCCAACTTACAGAGTGTTCCTCCCTCCAAATTGCAGACCATCTTCGGCGTGCACGATTGTTTCCAGTGGACCGCCCAACAAAGGCGGGGTCGCCGAAAATGGATCAACGGCATTGCCGTCATTCGTTGTTGGCTCTTGCGCAATTTCTGTCAATCCGATGGAGGAACCAAACGTCGTTAGGCCAGGAAGAATTACCCCGCCTTCGAGGTCTATCTCCTCGAAGTCTTCCGGATTGAATCCGTCTCCTCGTAGGGAGACAGTACACGACCCAGACACACCATGACAAAGTACACTCCCGTCACGTACGACCACATCCCACACCTTCGTTTGTTCGCCTTTTTGCGCATTCTCCGGGGGTGGGAACCATCTCTTCACCCTATCACCGTCTCGGATATACCCAGTTGAAAGATTCTTCAACACAACGACCTTTCCCCTGATAATGATGGAGGCTTCCAAAGGCGGCAATCCCTCGCTCTCTACTGCCTCCCTCGCTTCCTTTTCAAAGTCAGGTGTTTTGGGAGGGACCTGGAGCTCTTCTGGTTTGATGGTAGGACGAGAATCGTTAATTTGGAGGATCCCATCGATGTATACACGCTGTGGCGTCGCTCCTAGAGTCAATGGATGAGAATCCCAGACGACGATGTCTACCGTAGATCTTGGTAAGAGTTGACAGAATCCCAAAGGAAAAGTACGGTATACCTGCATCATATCCTGCATCACATGTTGATCAGACAAGGAACATCGAGGACTAAAAGCGCTCGAACCTTCAGATATATAACCGAGCCTATGCCCCAGACCTGCAGCCTTCGCTGGGGTTGTAGTGACGGATTCAAGCGCCTTTGTGAAGTTCAACCCGTAGAAATGTGCTTGTTGTGCTTCATAGAGGAGATAGCGGCTGTTCAACACTGGGTGATCCGACTGAACGGGAGAGCGAAAGAGTGATGAGCTTGAAAGTTAAAGGAACGGGAGAGGAGTAGAGCGTACCTTCATGACGACAGGTATATCGTGGGCTGCTAGCACCTTAGGCGCGAATTCTGAGTTCCTATACGCTTCCCGCTTCTTCCTATTGTCATACGAAAGAGTTGGTATTACAACAACGAATCAAAGACGTTAGATTGGTATTGCACCTTGCATTTGCAGCGAACAAGGCTGTGGCAGGTGCACCTCCCTTACGAAGAACGTTAGCACGATGTCACAATAGGGTGGTAGGTAATAATAGAGCACCCATGTCCGCCGTAGGAGTTCAGGCACAAGGTATGTTTCACCAGTGTGATGCAGAGATGCGATAGGAAACTTGAACTCGTTCGACAGCTTGAAGTCCGGCGTTAGCCATCCACATTTGACATCCTGTTAACGACAGGCGCGCACCCGAACAATCATGTCCAAGTCCACCGCCTGTGAATAGAGAATACTGGGTCAGTTTTCGGTGTTTGCTTCGAAAAAGGAACAATACCTCATAGCAGTGTATGGATAGCTTGACCCTTCCCCTTAGGACATCCACAAGCGCCTCCGTCTCCAATGGGCTTTCAGGAAACTCTTCTTCCGCCCTGCGCAAATCACCATTGAGTAACTGACTGCAAAATTCATCTTGCTGATCCTTGATCTTCTTGGCCTCATTATAGGCGTTTCTATACGCCCACGCTGCATCCATACGAGTGAATCCGTATCTACGATCGGGGTTCTCTCCGCACGCGTGTCTGGAAAGAGGGTCATCAGTGAATCATGGCTAATGGGGACAAAGGCCGTCGATCTTATGGAATGTCGAGGAAGTGAAACTGACTTCATATGTCTCCATCTTGGCCTCGCCTGGAAATCCCAATCGCCGTCTCCGTATCTCGATCCATTCAGAAGCGTATAAGGAGGTTCAACGACCTTTGATATGACTGAGCGTTCATTCGTCGGGCGAAGCTTGATAACGAAGGATTGACCTCCTGTTATCTATCAATTACTACCGTCCAAAGCTAAAAAGAGACTACACGTACCGATGTTATTGGCGCTGCCAGGCAACACTTGTGCAGTTGTCACACCACCTGCCATGACCAGGACATACGATTCATCGTGTGTATTGAGCCCGTCAATGCTCCGGAGGAACGGTAAAATAGGCCCATTATGTGAATTTCCGTCTGAGGCCCCTGCACAACAGAAGTCAAATATAGGGGATGGAAAGGGGCTTTCAGAGGGAAGAGACATACCGCTCAATTGAGGCAGGCTCGAAACCCCAATGTGCGAGTGCAAATCCACCAGTCCAGGGGTGATCCAGGCGCCTTTGACGTCTATCACCTCCGTTTCCACCGACTCACCATCTTCTTGGTCTTCTCTAACATCCTCCAGACGAACCACAACCCACTCCCCACCCCCCTTGATATCATCCCCCTCCACATGCGTTGTATATCCTGAGTGAACGGGAGTAGGCTTCGTGTATGCAGTGATTGATTTGATGACGCCTTCACCGAATACCACGTCCCCTTGGATGACCTCCGTTCCATTAAGCCTCCCCGTCCAAACCTTCCCATTCTTCAGCTTGATGTATTTCTTCCTCTTGTTGAGTTGTTCATCTTTCGAAGGCTCATACCTATCCGATCGCGATCGCGGCGGTGGTTTGATTCCAGGGACTGGCGCGTCAGCGGTTGGAGGGAGATTGTTGAGAGATTTACAACGAGCAATGTTGGTGTTCTTCCGGGCGTGGTGGAGTTCCTTTAGATTAGAGTTTGTTTTCCGGCGCAGTGCAGAGCTCCAAGGTGATTCAGGCGCGAAGATCACCCAAACAAATAACAGCAAGAATGTCCACGACAAGGCTAGGACAATAGCGCGAACGGCATTGGGATTTCTTCGTCGATAGAGGGACGGTCCGTGTGTAAATGGCTGATACAAGTTGTACATCGTTTGCGCTGTGTCCTTTATTAAATTATTCAATCTAAGTCTCGCCTCGCTACCGAGGTTTGTGAAAGCACTTACAGACAGGTCAGCCTCTCAACACTTCAAGGCCCAATCAGTGCTTGTCCACTTGCCTCAAAGACAAAGCCCAACGATGGGACTATCCAACGAGTCGAGCTTTAGTGGCCTCCACATAAGCGTGACTTCCCAGACCACTTTCTCCCACCAATCCATATGTCGCCATCCGCACCCATGTGGGCCATGAGAGGCATCACGACCATTTTAAGGCCGTCATGAAGCAGACGCACTGGGGGGAGCCAGGTGCTTCGGCATCGAGTATTCCTGATGGTCCAAGAGATCGGGACTTACGAGATGTAATGCCGAGGCCGGGAACAGTCAGTCACATACATATGCTCGAGTGAGTATGGGACTCGGAGTACTCACTAAAGCGCTCAAATTCTAGTCCTTGACTGGGATCGTCGTCGCAGAGTTCCTGTATAAACAATTATAATGCTTATTACTGTTCGTGTTCCCCAACGTTCCAGTGATCATCACAAACCGTCGGTAGGGTTGGCTGTGTCTGCAATTCCTATTTGCAATTCCACGCCATCTGGAAGTTTACCGTGATGGTCTACTTATAGGCTTATGCTGTTGGGCGCCAAGAGGTGTCTCCTAGTGTTCTCCTAGTGTTCTCCCGGCTGAGATGGTGGTCAGTGTGTTGATAGGCGGTGTTAACGAAACCTATTTGCCTGGTCACATCTCGAGTCTCGGTTCACAGGCTCTTACCCCTGTCTCTCACCGAACCTCATTCTCCCCCAATTCTCCCCTCCGTCTCAGGCTCTCTCGAATTTGTCGCTCTGGGTATGATCTGCCCCTCAAAAACATAGAAGCACCTGGCGCTCGCTTGATGCCGTCGGGTTGATCTAACCCGTCAACTTCCCTACAACATCATCGTTCAAATTCGCTGAATCCGACTTTCCGAGGCCTAATCTACAAGAAACCCTGGTGCAATGCGCCGCGGCATGGCGTACTTTCCTCCTCTCAATTCCGTGCATGCTGCTCAGGAGTCAGGTCGCCCTGCAGTGTCGCCGTGGTATGTCGGTCGTACATGCTGGCAGATTTAAATAACACGAGAATCAGAATCTCAGAATCATTAATGGAAGAAGACGAAGACCATCTCGGCTGAGACTCGTTCCTATCTAAATTCTGGGGTGGATATGGCATCAATTACAAGGACTGTCAATATTAGCTCGAACATCCCCGTGGAGAAGTAGAGCTGTACCAACTAGTGACGGTGCCACTATACAACTCGAATCGAGCAAAACCAATACTCCTGTGGTCTAAGTATACTTACAGTCACCGCTTTGCTCTATTGAATATGACCCTTTACCTCGAGACTCTTTACCTCGAGACTTCATGTCCATTGGACCCAACAAGTTGGCGCATGAGCGGCGAGCCCTGCTGGGATGGTCCACCTTGGTCGGATTGGTGGCGCTATTTCAGTAAAGCAGTGGAAGTACATAACACGGTGGAAGATGTACCTGCAGTAAAGGAAGCACAACAGGTGAGAATGAATTGCCGGAGCGCTGGTAGACCGCCGTTTGGCAGCCTCGCATCCCTGAGGCTGAGATACATTAAACCACTGCTGTGGCGGCATTGTGGATGCTCTGAAAATAATAAGAAGTGAGTCCCTGCTCCTAACATAACATATGAGCCTTGTGTGGGCATTAACCGACTCCATGGTGCTAGTGATGGTGACGAGCAGGCACGTACGCTGTATAGATACATAACTGGACGTGCGATAAACTCAAGCTCTTTCCTCATACACAATCCAGGATGACGCGAAATCTCAGCGAGCTCGGGCGCAAGATAAGTATGTATAGTAGGCACCACCACCGCGGCGATGTGCTGCAGTTGACTAGAACAGCTTCGAATGTCAGAATATGTGGCGTAACGTGTAACTTTGTCTTCACGCCTTGACGTTACCGTGTGGATGCACAGCGCATGGAGTATGCGAACAATGATAGTGGTATTACCACCGAAAATTTCGAAGCTTCGAGCGTCAGGGAAGACGTTGGTGTAGCTTGGCTACTGCTTTGCGGCCGATAGCTATCACTGAACCAGTAAAATGGGGCTGGGAGGCCTGACGCCTGCACCTGCAGGATATCAGGACATCACCGGTATGACATTGATCGTGGAATCGTCCCCAGTGGGATTTACCGTGCGTCTTCTTCTCGCAGACTTCATCTAGTTCCTGACAACACGCGTGGGGAAGCTGGTAGTGTGCATCTGCCGCAGGGCGCCGCAGGCTAACTAGAAGTCTGGACCTATAGGTACAGTACGGGACTGCGTAAACACCAAGTCCGTTCAGGGGCAGGGGTAAATATAGGAGTATGCGTGGCCGAGGACAGATCGAGCAGGCTACTCTAAATGTTCCCATTGGGCCTATTCAGAAAATGCCGACGGTAACTTGAATTCCTGAGTAGTATAGGTTAGCAGCGAGTAACCAACGACTATATCATAGGTGTGTAGGATCCAATCAAAAAATCCAGACTACTAGTCATTTCTTAGGCTCCGAGCTTTCATTACATGGAATGAAAAGGGGTGGTATTTTACCGTGGATGAACCATAAAGACCGTGAAATGCCAGTCATGACCTCAGCAGCAGTCGCGCCTCCGCCCGGAAAGTAAAGGAAACCCTCCCCGTGGGCCGTGACTCGGAATATCTCTGCTGAAACTCGTTTCGAGGGCGACAACCCTTTGGCGACCTGAAGCCCGGTAAAGCCTCTTGATTGGTACGATTACAATTATGACGATATCGTCCGATGATTGATGATTGACGATATCCGATCTACGTTCCTTCTGCATAGAACACGGGGAAAAGGGCAGACTCGGGACCTCTAAATACAACAAGCCTTCTTCGGGTTCTCAGTGTCATTTAGGCCACCATCATGATATGACAAGCATCGAATCGACGCTGCATCTGCACAGCTGCACGACTTCATCAATGCATCATCTTTTCCTTCACACCCAGGCTTCCTCCAGCGTCCTTCTTTCCCTGCAGGCAACCTCCCTTCTCCCTTCCCCTTCCCCTTCCCCTTTGCCTTCACCTTCTCTCCGGAATCACTATCTCAAATTGTTGGGGTGCAAACTGTGAGTCTGTGACTCCGAAGAAGAAGGAGTTCTATGAGTAGCGTGTAGTACCAATATGGATGTGTATATGAGCTGCTGATGCTGATGTTGCTGTATAGTGTACGAGATGCTGTCTGATGCCACCGATGTGCTGCGTGTGCGTGGTCAGCCTCTCAGCCTCTCAGCACTCTCAGCCTTCTCAGGCCTCAGAACTTTGTGCCGTCTATCTGATTGGCTGGCACAAATGAGATGATGTATTGTGTGTCCCTGACCGCACCACGCAGAATCCCAGGTGCCCAGGTGCCCAACGCGTTAGCCCAGCGGAATTACTTCATTTCGGCACCTAAGCACATAGAAACGTTGCCACCATCTACATGCGGGGGAATCCCTGCACCTTTCGACGTCTAGACGTCTGGCCGTTGCCAGTGCTAGCACGAGTGCAGCGTGAGTGCGCGTATTAGGAAGCCCAAGATGATTTTAATGGGTGGGCTGTTGCAACGGCATAATCAGAGCCATTCGATGGTGTTCGGCTTCTCTGTAATGATGCTAATGGCTTCCACTTTACGCTTCCGTTACAGCACTGATACAGCGTGGTCGGCGCCACATCTCAGGCTATGTATCTGCGATAATGTATTTGTCTAATATCGCGATTCATTACCATGCCCGTCCCCGAGCTCACGTCTGTAGGTTACCAACTGACAGGCCAGTAAATCCACGGAGCCATGCTCATAGACGCTATTCCAATTTCCAATTTCCAGCTACAAACCCCAAGTAAACGCATCCACTCACCCAGAATCAACATCAGAATATTATCCACCGTGATCGCCGTACACACAGCGAGTGCAATTATACCCCTACCCGTTGCTGCGGCCAGCCGTAAGTCCTAAAAGCTTGAGAACCCGTCCCAGCATCAGCGAGATCAGGGGTTCAGGGTAGCCTCAGGGATGGGCCGTTGAGCGACCTGCGACCTGCGAGAAGAGGAAGGCTGAAGAGCAGGATACTTCCGAGAAGCCAGAGGCGCGTCTAGTCCTCAAGCTCAAGCTCAAAGCTAGGGACCTGCCCCGATGCATCGAGTGTCGGTTTAAATATACACGCGTATACGATATACGTAGTGCGGTCGCTCACTCGCAGGCATTCAGGACTCTGTAGTGCGCATGAGTCCAGGAAGGTGCATCGGGTCGCAGCAGGCCGGCAAGACGCGGTGCGCCTTCGCCCACAGGTCCCCCTCCGCGGGTGCGGCAGATATACAGTGCATTATTTCGGTTCGAAGGGAAGCACGGAAGGCAGGAATTCGGTACAGCCATGACTCCGGGTCTGCTGGGGCTCTGGGTGAGTGCGTACTCGCACTCCCCAAAGGATACATTGGGATATGTCGTGGCCTCATGATCCATGATGCCATGGCCGAATACATGCTGGGCCACGAAAACGGCGCTAGAACTCCCGGCGTAACACACGCTCTCTTCCCCAGGAAGTCGCCCAATGCCACTGCACACACACACACTATAACTATACTCATATACTCATATACCCATATACCCACCCACCCCACATGCGGCGAATCGTGATGCAGAAGTCTCGCAGGAGTGCAGGCGTGCAGGATGCAGGATTGCAGCCTTGGAAGGACAGGCGGCCGGAAATAACCTGTCCACCGCGCGCTGGTCGCAGTGGCACTGACTGACTAACTGGCTGCAATCGCAATCGCAATCGCCACGACGCGCAAAGATAGCGATGGGCGTCCGTATATGGGGATTCTGTCTCCGACGGCACTGGAGAGACGACGTACTGGGCGAACTGAATGGCCAGGCCCACAGGGGACGATCTCTCAGCAGTACTACTGCCATGCATCCATTGGTATATGGCCGTGATGATCAAGTGATGTACTCGTACTTCTTTTTTCCATTGTACACCTCCCTCCGCATTATCTACTAACCGCACCGTCGGCGTCCCCTTGTGAATTGCAAATCGAAAGTCGAACGATTGTATTATCTACCACAGAATACACATCTCCGAATTCATACAGAATACACCACTACCGCTTTACCGAAGCTCTCAGACGCTCTTGGGAACGCAGGAGGTACACAGGAGCAATTCAGGGGATAAGAGGGTACCAGGGGCATCTCAGGAGAACTCCTATCTCCCTACGTCGCTCCTCGTTCCTTCCACCTTCCAGAGCTCCAAACCAAAAATCTCCATCCAAAAATCAATACCCCAAAAGCCAAATAAAATAAGCATACAAATTTCCAATGTCAGAAACTACGATCAAGCCTAACGTACAACTACACACTACGTTATACCTGCTACTTTTCTTCTGCTCCTTCCTACGTACTACTTTTCGGTGACATTATCTATACCTATACCAATACCTGTACCTATACCTACTATACCTATACACTACCAACTAGTGCAACAGTGCAACAGTGCAGCGTCCGGATCCCCTCGCGTGGATGGACCCCCAAGACCCAAGACCAAAAAACCCAAAATACGAGCGAGCGGTGAGAGGTGGCATGTAGTGCGGATGGCAACGGGAGGTGGGATGGGATGAGATGAGGGGTGAGGGGTGAGATGAGGGGTGAGGGGTGAGAGGTGAGGGTGAGGTGAGCGGTAAAGTGAGAGAGTGGGAGAGTGGGAGAGTGGGGAGTGAGATGGTAAGGCGAGCAGAGCCGACGGGGAAATAAACGGGATGGTAGAATGAGTAGAGAAATGGTGACTACGAGTGACTATACAGTGGATAGTGGATAGTGGGTAGTGCCTGTTCGATACATCGATGATATGATATGATATGCATGGGTGAGTGAAAGTGAAACCGACGATGATGAGTGAAATGGATAGATGAGCGGAAAACGATGAAATATGAATAATTGCTGCTGCTGCTGTTTCTGTTTCTGTTTCTTCGTCGTTCCCCCTCTTGAGGAGACTGGGAACTGAAAATCGTTCTTTCGTGCGTGCGTGCGTCATGGTTGAGCGTCGAGCGTCCGTGTCATGTCTAGTGTTTGCGGATTTTCTCCATCGACCAGCGACGCGCGAAACCATAGATACCCCCCTCCCCTCTCCATCCCTCCTCTCCTCTACCCCTCCACAAGAAGGCATTCACCTCTTCCTCTTCCCCGTCCCTCCTCCCGCCGCTCCCACACCCCCGCCCGCATTTCCGTTCGCACTCGCAGTCCCTACCCCGCCACTCACGCCATTCCCAAGCCCTCCCGCAGCAGCAGCCCCAGTCGCCCCCGCCCCCGCCCCCGCCCCAGCTCCCGCCAGCCCCCCAAGCGCCCCAAGCGCCCCCAGCGCGCTCCCGCCCATCCCCCTCTGCATATCCTCAATCTCCGCCGCATCGCTCTTCCTCTTCCGCCCCTTCGTCGCTTTCGGCGACACCGGCGCCGGCGCGGGCGCGCTCTTCGCGGGGAGCGCAGGCGACGAAGGCGACGCAGAGGGCGACGCCTCGATGCCCTGCATACCACTCAGACTCGACACGCTCGAGATACTGCTCGCGTGCGCATGCCCGTGCCCGTGCCCGTGCCCGTTCATCTTCGCCTTCTTCGTCGACGCGCCGTTCCCGTCGCCACCAACACCCCCACTGCCGTTGATGCTCCCGTTGATATTCGAGGCGTTGGCGTTGGCGAACGAGATAACAGGCGACCCCGCCACGCTCCCAGTCCCACCCACACTCCCGCTCATCACCGTACCATCTTCGTCCAAAAATCCTCCGTTCACCCCATTCACGCCCCCACCGTTGATGCCGTGGACACCGTTCATACCGTTCCCGAGCTCCATATCGACATCCCCATCCCCCACTCCCCCAATACCCCCCACACCTCCCAACCCGCCTCCCATTCCACCCATCCCATTCATCCCATTCATACCCGTCATACCTGAATTCCCATACTCGTTCAAGAACGCATCAAAGTCGAACTCGGGGACCGAAAGATCCTCCATCCCTCCTACTCCTCCTACTCCTACACCGCCTACACCCATCCCTCCTACGCCCTGTCCCACGCCTTGTCCTCCCACACCATTCATATCACCCATCCCGTTCCCGTTCCCGCTCACACCATTACTCGAGCCCATCCCACCAGCCGCGCTGTTCGCCGAATTCGCGCCCATCAACCCCGGATCCAGCCCAAACGCGCCTATCAGGCTCTCAATGCTGCTATGCAGCGCATTGACGTCCTTGTCGATATCCTGCGTCACCTTCCACGTCTTCTCCAGCCTCTGCTGCTGCTCCCTTTCCTCCTCGCGCGTAGCCCGGGACTGCATGTCGAGGGGGGAGATGCCCATGTTGATGTTTGCATTCATGGAGGAGAGTGGGTGGGAGAGCGGGGAGAGCAAAGGTGGTGGAGAGGGCGTGAGGAGCGATAGCTGGCCGGAGGGCGTGTAGTGGTCGGCGTACCCCCCGTACGCCGCCCCGTACCCTCCTTGGCCTTGCTGCCCTTGCCCTTGTTGCCCTTGTACACTCTGCCCCTGCCCTTGCGAATGTTGCTGCTGCACTTGCTGCACCTGCTGCGGCAGCGTCGGCAACCCCACCCCACCTACCCCGCCCACCCCGCTCCCACTAGCATTATTATTGTTATGCGCACTCAGCGCGGCGAACAGCCGCTGAATCTGTCCCGGCGAGGTCAGCATCTGCTGGAGCGCCTGGATCATCGTGTCCTGGTCGCCGTTGACGCCATTGAGGACGGGGAGCGGGGGCGAGGGCGAGAGCGTCGTCAGCGCACCACTGCTATTCGTATTCGAATTGGCGTTGTTCGCATTGTTGTTGTTGTTGGTATTCGAAGTGCCATTGCCGTTCGTCGAATTGGTGGTGTTGCCGTTGTTCGTGTTGTTCGAGGCAGTGGATGAGGAGAGAGAGAGCGCAGGCGAGAGCGCGGCGGCGAGGGAGTTGGCGGTCGGGAGGCCGCGCGAGGGCGAGGGCTTCGGCTGCATGATCTGCGGTGTGGTCGAGGTGTCCCTGGGCGGGGTGAGCGAGGGGGTGTTGAGGTTGATGTAGGGCGCCTCGGAGATGGTGGGGGACATCGGTTCGTTGTATGATCCTATGATGATAAGAGAGAGATAAGATAATGAGAGAGAGTAGGAAGGGAGACTCACGCAGGGAGACGGGACTCATATCCCTGAGATACGAGGCATCCTCGTCGTCATCGTCCTCCTCCTCGACCTGCACGACGGGCATCTTCCTCTTCCCCGAGTTCGGGCCCTCCTCGATCATCAGCCTCTGCACCTGCTTCCTCTGGTATCCTTCGTTCCTGCCAGCATCCCCTCCTGCGCCGGCCATGCCCATGGCCCCACTCATGCCCATGCCCATGCTGCCATTGAGCCCCATGCCCATGGCGCCCTCTGCGCCGCCCGCGACGACGCCGTCCTTGGCATGGCCGCCCCCGTTGCCAAACACGCCGGCGAGGAATTTGAGAATGCGATTGATGGTGTCCTGGTGCTTCTGGTGGCGCTGGCGGGCGGCGAGGGACTCTTGCCAGAGGAGCTGGTTTGAGCGCTTGAGCTGGTTGAGCTCTGCGGAGATGGTGGTCTGGTGGCGCTTTATGGCGGCGATGCCGTTGATGATGGAGTGGATGTCGAGGACCTGGCCGTTGCCCAGGGCCGCGGTGGCGGGTGCGGACGAGGCCGATGGATCGGCTGGTGATTGGGTGTGGGAGGAAGAGGAGGGGTTCGCGGAGGCGGAGGCGGCGGGATCGGGGTCTGAGGGGAGATCGGAGGACTGGGGGGCCTGCTTCTTGCGCTGGATGAGGCAGAGGAGATCTGGCTGGCCGCGGTGGAAGTTTGGGTGTTCAAAGTTCCAGAACTCGGCCTCTTGGTCTGAGCGGAGGACGCCCTGCTGGAGGTGGGGGATCTTGTGGAAGCCGTACATGTTGAGCTGGCGGACGAAGGAGGAGAAGTTCTGGTGCTTGAACCAGCGGCCGAGGACCTGGCGTGCGAAGCGCTCGTGGTCGAGGACTGTGTCGGGGGAGGTGGTTAGTGGGAGCAGAGGTGACGATGAGCGGGCTGCACACCGAAGAAAGAGTCGCCGGCATCTGACCAGCGGATGAGATCTGCATTGGAGGGATCGTTAACCATCCTAAGCGGAGATGAGCAGGGGCGGCAAGGGGATGAAAGGGACGGACTCGAATAGTTTCTGGAGGAAGGCGGGGACAACCTGGCGGGTGGCCTTGCTGAGGTGCACCTGGCTGGGCTGCCTGGCGAGGGACAGACTGTGTTCAGCCGGCATGGCGTAGTAGTCGCTGGCGTGCTCGATGTGGTGCGACGGCTGGGAACAAAGATGACTTGGTGCAAACACGTGCAAACAAACACTGTGCACTCACTGGGGACGCGGGGTAGTATGGCTGGTAGTAGTACTGGTGATACATCGTGCGTGTCCTCTACACATCAGCGACAAACGAGAATATATACGACTCTCCCAGCTCTGCTCTGCTGCTACGTCATCGGTCTAGCCCCGCGTCGCTGATCGAGGGTGGGATCTTCGCAGCCATGAGCAGATCGGGGGTACCCATACCCACCCTCCTCCCTCAATCTCACTCACAAATCGAGATACCTGCCCCTCCAACGCACCCATTTCCCCGCTGTTGTCCACCACGTAGTCTGCGTACCCAACCTTTTCCTCGATTGACAGCTGCGAGTTCAGCCGCGCCAGTGCTTCCGCCTCCGTGCTCGAGTCCCGCCTCATCAGCCGCTGCAGCTGCACCTCCCGCGGGCTACCGACGTGTTAGCTGCCGTCGCACGTATAGCGAGATGCATCGCCCACCAGTACACCACAGCGACCTTGCCCACCCACTTCCACAGCCCCCCCTCAATCAGCAGCGGCACATCCAGCACACACACCCGGTGCCCTCGTATCCAGCACTTCACCACCCCCACAAACATCTCCCACCGCACAGCCGGGTGCACGATCCCATTCAGCGCACGCCGCTTCCCCTCGTCCCCAAACACAATCGCCCCCAGCTTCTTCCGGTCCAGCTGCCCGTCCGCGAGCAGTATGTCCGCCCCGAATTCCGCGACGATGCGCTTCAGCGTGCGCGTCCCCGGCTCAACGACTTTGCGCGCCAGGACGTCCGCGTCGATGATCGGGATCCCCGCTTCCCCCACCAGCTTCGACACCGTCGATTTCCCCGTCGCGATTCCGCCCGTAAGTCCTACCACTGCACCCCACATACTTCCCATCAGTCATCGCCCTCCTTGCACTCGACCACCCACCTAACATTGTTGCTTCAAGGTGTTCAACGCTACACTCGCTAATCCGGCAACACTCACACCCTCACCAACTACCAAACACAACCAAACTCAGGGCCTTCCCACCCTACGTCATCGATCACCCAGTCGAGAAGCCAAAAGCCACTCATCCAACCCCGACAAACCACGAGACGATACGTAATCCCCTTCGGGTTCCGTATTTCATCCGACGCTTTGTGAGCACGGTAAGAGGCGTGTGCAATCCAGAGCGTGCCGGGTGGTCTCAGTCGTCAAACGCTAACATCCCTCGCCTTCACAGATATCTAGTTGTCACCTACCACCCACCTCCGCAATCTCCCTCGAATCATCCGCGTCAACTGGACACAGTCGGAGAGTCGGAAGAACACTAACTATCAGCGCCACGTCCGACTCTCCGAGTTTAACACGCTGCCGACCGGAACATCCACCATCCACCATCTACCTGGAGGAGAGGCTAGATGCGAGATGCGAGATGCGAGATTCTGGAGTGGTGGGTGAATATTTGAATAGTGGGTGAGTGGCCCGGCATCCCGGTGTCTGGGCGACGAACGGACGGACGATGAACGAATACACGGAACTCGGAACTAGTGGATGGGCCGAACAAATGATATATCCTGCTGTCCTCTGTTCACTCACATTATGCATATTTATGTTTATATTTATGTGAGCTCTGGTACGAGTTACACAGTTATCTCACCGACACCACTCCACCAACCATTCACAGGCTCTACTTCTCACTCGAGTTGCGTCAGGGCATTCAATGCCTGATCAGACATAGTTGGACGGGAATGGGGATGGAGGGCACCTGAGAACGCCGGCGGTAATTATAATCATAATCATAATCATATATCATATAATCATATAATTCTGATAACTCATTATTCACTCGCAAAGAGCCATCACCATGAGTCGTCGCAACAACCTGTGTATGGTTTTCGCAGATGCCTGCACGGCGAATATCGATATCGATATCGCGTCGTATTCGAATAACGAGTACTGAGTGCTGAGTACTCGAATCGTATTTGATTCTTGATTCCTGAGTAATTTATTCCCATAACAGCCATCGAGTCAACGAGACGATGTAGCCAATCAATTAATCACCGTCGAGGTATACAATGTACTAGCATCAGCGAGCATGAAACGCGGGGTGTTGAGGCACCAAAACATCGACCGCGCGAGCTTTGAGCGCAGTGCTTACGCCAATGCCGCGCGTGCTGGTGACTGCGTTTACTGACTGTGTTTATGTCGATTACCGAGAGATAGATGTCAGCGACTCGGAGCGTAGTACTGCTGGAGCATGGTCTGCCATTGATCACCTCCACCAGGACCTACCAGTATATAGCCAGTACCACCGAGATGGTGATCTCGTCGACTGCGACTGTGACTCATGCTGCGACTGAGGGCTCGGGGTTAAGGACGCGATGACAGTCACTATGAGGGGTCAATACTCAATACTCAACGATCGCCTCAACAGCGACTCTAGCCCCCAACTCGTCGGTATTCACTCAACAAAGACGCAGACGTCGTAAACGCGCTCGACTTGGGGTAGCGCATCGCGCAGCGAGGTGGGTAACTACACCTGCCTGCCGTGTCTTGAATAATAACGCCTATACCGTTCCATTTACGCTCGCGCCCTGAGTCCCCTGACACGCGTTCAGCCAATTCAATTCAACGTGGAACGCGTCTGCCCTCGACGGCGGACGCGCCACTCCCATAGCAATAGCAATAGTCAATAGTCAATAGAACAGAAGGACAATAGAAAGAAGACCGTCTGGGTGGAGTTTTGTTTTGTTTTGAAATTGCGATGTCGAGTTTTGGGTGTGGATGTCGCGTGCCAGCCACCGCCCAGGCCAGCAGGTACTAGTAGAAAGGAGGCCAGGAGGCAGCGCGTCGCCTTCGGTGATGTTCTGCGATATTCGCGGTGTAATCAATTAATCAAGCACGATGCACGATACACGATGCATGATGCATGATGTACGATGTATGATATCAGTATACGCCTCTATTCAAATGTTCGACGTTCCGCCTTCAATAGCATTCAGTCTCCAGTCTATCGATATTCGCTATTCGATATTCGATATTCGATATTCGATATTCAGCACCCGATACGCGCTTGCCATGCTCTCAACCGCCTTGAATTGAATGTTCTGTGGGTCGATGGAGCAAGGACGTACATCCGTACATCAACGTATCTGATAAGCAGAGCGTGGCTCCGAGTCGAGGGAGAGATCTATGTCCGGCGACGGGGACATAATGCTAATCGTACATTATTTATTTGATCTTTCCCGTCTCCCCGCATCCCTTGCATCCCTTGCATCCCCTGCATCCCTCGCGCAAGCCAGAGCCCGAGGAACCGACACCAGATATACCAGATCGACTCCCCCGCCTCCGCCTCCGCCCGCGTGCTGCATCGATACCGTGACAAGGTGCCCGCGTCCGCGTACGGGGTGTGCTCCTATTCGCCCCTGCACCCCTGAATGGACTTGCGATTTGCGATTTGCACCAGATTCGCGGTACATTACATGAATGCATTGATTGCTATCCGCCGCGCGCGCGTCCGAGGCACGTATATACTCTGGAATTCGAGGGAGCGTTGAGCGTGCACTGTGCGTGTGCGCGTGTGCTCGTGGTTACTCTCAGATCCCATACTCGATACTCAGTGCTCAGCACTCAGCATTCGTCAGGCGCGTATGTACAAGGCGCGTCCCACATTTTCGCGGTTTCGCGCTCCCGAAGGACGTAAGTAGTGCATAGTGCATAGTGCACAGCCGACTCTACTCCGCGAGGCAGGCCCCGTCGTCGTCACGATCAATTCACCACGATAACCTAGATCACCCACCTAGATCAGCACGTACCCGCACACCACTCAATGGAATCGCCGAATCGATGAGAAATTCGGTATATCAAGTCTCCTCAAAATTTGAGGCCTCATGATCAGTGGCATCATGATTCCCAGCTACTACTCTCCTGCCCTGTGGTAAGCATTGATTACATTGATGACTGAGTCCTGAGCCTGATGGCTGAGTACTGATTGCTGATTGCTGATACAGCCGCGAATATCGTAGAACGCCATCGAAATCGAAATTTCGATTCCCCTTCGATCCTTCAGCTTCAGGCTTCGCGCATATCATCATATTGTACACTCGGGGATGGCAGCCACGACCTCAAGCCTCGTGTCGTGCTCGATATACTTGACGCAGAACGCCGGCGGTAGTTACCCAGAACTACCCCTTGTCTATTAGCGATATGTCCCTTACGGGTACACATTGACGTTGACTGCTATTGAATGGATTATAGGGCTCATTCATGTGACACGTCTTGCAGGTCAATCAGCACATAGAGTTGGGGGCCTGAAGCTGAAGGCCTGACAGCGCGTCGGCGATCGATATCTGTATCTGCGATGACAAGGTGACGCAAGCCGCAGCTCAGGCTGGTGCTCAGAGCACGGTCTCCCGCTGTCAAAATTCAATATTAATCACAGCCTCGTGTGTGTGAAAGATTCGTGTTTCTGATGTCTGATGCAGTCGACACGCTCGGAATTTCGAAATTCGAATGGTGGTGCAGTGTGGTACTATGTGGTATGTGGTAACACGGTATTACACCCCTCGATGTTTGCTCAACGGCGATGCAGTACTTGGCAGCCTTGGTTATCTGATAATCGTGTAGGTTCGAGCAGCGCTAGATAATGGCGGGTACCCTCACGGATGGATGGCTTATTCATTTACCCACTACTGATCTGATTATGAAGATAGCGTGCCACCCGAATACCGCAGAACACCTCAGATGTCTTCGACATTCGCGTTGGAACTCTTCACCAGTCATTCCTTCGAGGATAGTCACAGTAGCTTAATCCCGGTCGCGGTCGTGTCCGAGTGAACACGGGCAGGGAGGAGAATCTCCGGCGTAATTGTGATTGAGGTACGTGAATGTAACGCGGTCGAAGTTCAGCGTTCATGATCAGCCACTAGCATAAACCCTAATCGAGTTACAGTATCCCGCTGCTCTTCGCACAGTGCCAGTGAGCGATCGTTTAATGTTTCACGCCTACTACGTATTACTGATCAGTCGATGTACGCAGGGACGTCCCAGGGAACTTGGCGCAATGCACATACCGTAAGTACCTCGTTGGCATCTCGGAGCCACCCAGTCGCAGCCCATCCAGTATATGAATATACGAACGTCAGCATGCCTGCCGCAGACCACGTTCCCCCCGGGCATAAAACGCTTCGACACCAGTGACCTCACACTCGACGACGAATCGAATATTCCGAGTTCATAACACCCATCATTGTTCTCGCTTCGGTAGAAGTACTCCCCCTCTCATCCCCTCATCATCACCACCACCACGCACTGTGCACGCGGTGCGTACGTTAACCCTCCCAGAACCGCACGTACCTGCAAATCTACGTACCCAGGCTGCGCGTTACGCCACAGCGGTTGCTGCCTCTGGGAGTACTCTCCTCCGAAGACTCCCACCCACGATGGAGACCCTGGCAGACCCAGACCCAGACTTCCCATCGACCCGTAGCCTTTAAACATCCCGAGGGCTGAGATCTCGGCATCCTAACGAATCGACGGCCGCCCCGGGATCAGCTCGACTTATTGAATTGTATTGAGTGTTGCCTTGCAGGACATCTAGCCGCCCGACGCCTAGCCTTGGACCGGCAAGTTAGTTTCAACAGGAACAGGACGCACGATACCGTCGGCCCCTCAGATGGGGCTGAACATGTGGTCCTGCAAACTTCACAAGGGACATACATAATGCCGAGCCTGGGGTGGAAGTATATATAACCATACTCATACTCATACTACAAGCTATCATGGTTCCTCACTCAGCTTCTAGTGATCATCATGGCCGATTACGCCGAACACGCGTAGGTGAGTAGTTCACCGAACCACTGTGACATAAGTTTATCTTACAAGATGCTGTTGCGCGCGAAGGGCGTACTGGGAATGGCGTGGTACAGCGTTCTCCCGCGCAGACGATTAGGCGGCGTTAAAGGTGCCCCGCTCGTTCGATGACAATCATCTCGACCACCAGCCAATCTCCCGGCTCCTAACACACTCCTTCTCCCCCTGTCTTTCCCCTTCCTCCCGTCCACCCCTCCCTCGCTGAATTCCGTTCCCCGTCCCTAAAGCATAGCGCTGCCCACGGCAGAGCGTGTATCTGGTCATAATTATACCCCCCGTCGACCCTTACAAGTCCTGCAAATTTCAAGCTGCAATCTGTTGACGTTCGCTGGATCCGACTACGCCGAGGCTCTATGTACCACAAACCCTGATAAAGACATATTCGAGTAGACAACTTGGACCGCGGCACAGTGCATCATCCATGTGCCAGTACCCATCGCCATCGCATCGAAGTTTCCATGTGTGCGGCCCTGCAGTATTGCCGTGTATCAATACTCAGCATCTTGTGTAGATTCAAATTCCAGAGGATCAGATCTCTGAATATCAGGAGTGGAGCCACTACTAATGGGAGAAGACTGTCCTTCTGCTTCCACTTAGACTCGCTTTCTGGGGTGGTCATTATGCTACATCAATGCTCGACTTCCAATATCATGAATACGCCTTGCAAATCCCCACAAGTTGCTCATCTATCAATATGAATCACCCAACGTACGATGTATCGTGCTTGCAAGTCAAGTCGACACCCGGTCCAGAGCTTCTGGCTCTCTCTCCCATTCCAGCGTCCAGTGCCTCTATCTCAAACAGTAGGACCCGACAAGTTGGCGCCATGAGCGGCTACTACACCAATCGGTCCATTGTGTTCGGATCAGTGGGCACTATCGCAGTCCAGGGGATCTGGAGCAGACATAGTAGATGGATGTGAAGTCCACTAGCGCCGCCCCAGCGATCTCTACCGTCTCGCGGCCCTGAGGCTGGGATGCATCATGACTGCACGTGTGCATTAAGTCGCTGCTATAGGCAGAAGGGGCGTTCTGAAGGAATTCTAGCTTATAGATTAATACTTAGCTTACTGGTCAGAGGGAGGTTCGACTTTTAGCTAGAGATAGATTTAAGCTCCAGCATCGCATGCATTTGGTGTGAGTTATCGGCGATCTCGGTTATTCGCATGGTAGATACGACCACAACCACAGCACTGAGATATGTGCTGTTCCGGTTGGCACGAATGGTAGGGACAGCGTTGTTCACGGTTTCCCAAGATCGGCACATGCGTTACTTTACCGTCGATGTATCATTTGGACTCGAAGGACATCACCAGTAGGATATCGATCGTACCCCAGTGGTAGTTACAGTACGCAGTATTTGCCTGGTGCCTGACAATACGCGTGTTAATGAAGTAAGCTGTACCGTGCATCTGCTACAGGCAGGCTTACTCGACGTCTGGGCTCGAAGATTCGAAGCACTTGCGAAACGTACAAGGGTGAGAGAAACCAACAAATCTTAAGTACATTCAGGAGCAGGGGTAAATAGGAGTACAATGGCAACACCAGTACACATACTATAGTATTAGACTCACACAACAGGTTAGATCTTTGGACGCTGAAAGACCCGCGATGGCAGTCGCCTTGCCTTCCCAATCGGGTTCGCGATGAGCGTGAACGAGTTTCCGTCTGCACTCAAAGACCCCGACATCCTCCATGAACACCCCGCGGCTTGATCCGTGCGTAGGAAAGAGATGAAGGAGTTGTCCAGGACTTTGAAGTCGCTAAGCTTGTATGTAAATTCATCTGGGGGCGGAAGAGGCCTAGGCTTGTTGAAGGGACTCTGGTAGACGAATCCTGTGTAGGTGGTTGTGAATCGTTCATAGCTGGAGGCAACGATTGTACCCTCGGATGTCATTCGGAGGGTGAACGAAGAAGTATTCTTGTGGATAAAGTGTGTAGATGTCCCTGTATCAGTGTAGGACCATTTGCCAGCAACTGGTCATTGAAATCAGAGGTCGCTCGTTGAGAATACTGGAATGAAATCGACGCACAACGAGATCCCACGCGTGGCTCGACTTGAGCTTTCTTGAGCTTTATTGGGAGTTTGGGCTTAGGCGTATGGGTTAATTGTGAACCAGCGCCTTCCGGCAGCCCTTGCTTAGGTCCCGTCGCAATTTGAGATGATATAGGCCGCAGCGCAGCCCCAGCTAGTTATTGAGATGAGAGGTTGCTCAGAATACGAGAAGATGCAATAAACGCACAGAGGGGTCTGATGCGTCGTTGGACTTGGGGCTTCTCGAACTTCATCAGGAATTTGAGTTTAACAGGATTCGTTAGGTGTAAACCAGCGTCTTCTGGCAGCCCTTGCTTATTTGGCAGCGCCGTTTGAGATGATGTAGTATACAGCTCAGCCCCTCCAGCTTCAAATATGCTTTGATACCCCTCCCGAAGTGCTATAGCCAAATTCAGGTTCTTCACATTGAAGGGGGGCACTACCTTGCTCGAATCGATGCGACCGACGTATTTGTTATCGGGGAAGCTGAGATTGGATAGACTTAGAGGGTACTTTAGGACAATGGGACCATTTGCGTCGTATATGCGATAGTAGACTATAATTCAGGGTGGCTGTAAGCTACTATCTCATGGGCTGGACGTCAACTCACTGTACATGACCAGGGAGTGCAAATGAGAAGAGTGCAGGACGAATGCTGTATGTCGGAACTTCTGATGGAGAGATGCAAAGTTAGCATCTTAGATTAGGCAGAGACCAAACTTTTATAAGCTTAGTTGATGCCGTTATCATGATGGACAAGCAGCGTGCAAGTGATGCGCGTTGACTCTGACATTAAGGCGTCTCTCGATGTAACTTTAGCCGCCATTTTCGTCGGTGGAAGCGAATGGTCATAGCGCATGGCTCGATTTTATGGCTAGAAAATTAACTAGTAAATCATATTAGAATAATGCTAAGAATCGGAGAGGCTCTTCACCTAGCTTCTTCGTTCCTAAATGTATCATCTGGACGACTTCTCAGACATCGATGAGGCGTTTATCAATGCCGCACAATGGAAGCACTGAACTATGTCTTCTCCAATTGTCCGTGCCTCGTGATCCATTAACAAAGGGAGTTGGTCACTACTGGTGAATAGATGAATAGAAGTGGAAGGGAAATTGACGCACTGGCTCGGACTAGCCGAATTCTGATTGAGATATCACCGACGCTTACGTCAGTTACATCCAGGATTGACGCGCCGCGGCCTTCCTGGACACTCCGAGTCAAGGCTAGTACGGGGAGGTAGTCGATTCTTGATCTCGACGATGCAAGAAGCTATCTTAGCTCTTCCCCGTTCGATTCCAACGAACAATGCCAACGGGATGAAGCATCTGCTGAGTCTCCGCTGCAGGCGCTTGCTCTGAAACAAGCGATCTATATACGACGCCGCAGTCGTTAGTGATTGACAGTTCCCAAAGGTCCAAATTGCACGCTGCCACTGAGCTCAAGCGCCTTGAAGAGGGTCATTTAGGTGTTAGTCAACCGGAACTCTGTTCTCAAACAAGTACATGATCTATATATGATCTATATATGTATTGCCTTACGCAGCATGCTTGTACAAGCTGATGGGCAGGACTTTCGCCCGTCAGGCTTCCCCGTAAGCGTCAACCACTTTCCGTCCGCAATCAAAGACCCCAGCACTGTCTAGATGATCCCTGTTTGGAGGCCGCAAATGTGTTGCTCGGCGTCCGTTTGATAGTGAAATCAATCCTGAAATCACACCGGGTAGTCTTACCTGTGTCGTGAGCGGATTGCTGTCATTTGCCAATGAATAGATATGATGATTACCAACTCGGAGATATATCACATCCGATTCAACGTACAGCTGGGGAGTTCATTGGATGGTAGCCCTTCAACGAACATGGTTAACCTTAATTAGCACTGGTAAGAAAACATACTAGAGTGCCCTCCCATGGAAGAGCCAACGGCCTGGGATCTCTTGGGTTTGGGGGTGAACTTGAGGAGGACGGGATTCCCTAAACCAGAGCCAGCGCCCTTGGAAGACCACTGATCTAGAACCTCGTCCGAGGATGATCCAGTATAGAGTCAAGCCTCAGAAACGTCAAAACACAGCCGGAAACCCCTCGTACTGGGCGATGACGAGTTTGATGTTCTACACGTCCATAGTGGACTTGCTACTGATCTCAATGCGTCCAAATTACTTATCATCAACGACCCTGGTAGGTTATGCTTGACCTCAACAGATCCGCTCGTGTCTTATAAACGGTAGTAGGCTGTAGGTAAGGATGAAGGCTAAGTCAAGCTCGATGAGATGAACTTCGCGTCAGGATGTAGGCAACTAGTAGGCTCACAAGCATCCGCTTTAAAAAATCCTTTCTTCGGATACCCTCAGCTGATGGTATCTGTACTTCATTTCGCTAGGCGCCTGGCAGGGATGATGTGCATGTTGCATGATCCATGATGCCGCGATGGAATCTTGCAAGATTGCGGTGGCATTGGTAGATAGTGGCATAGGTGTAAGGATGAGCCCGGAAGGACCGTCTGTGCACATAATACGCACAGCCATTCGAGCACTATGGTACCTCCCCACGGTAGTACTAGGTTCAACCATGTCTGATAGTTACGCAAACTTCAACCGTGCTCTTCACGCTTGATCAACATGGGTTCCCTTCACGTAAAACTTACACACAGTACAGGGAAAGATGGAGACGAGGTTGGCGCGTGCGGACCACGATACGGGTTCAAATTGATGACTAGGATCAGGACAAGTTGTTACCATTTAGTGAACTTCAGCGCTTAAACTTAAGAGTGAGGACATTCGTACTCAGCGATTATTGTGTAAACGATCGAGTACAGACAAGTCGTTCATCGACACAGAGCAAGTACTAGCAGTAAACTGAGCATGATTGTAATGTAATCGAAGCAACCAGGAAGTAGAAGGAAAGTGGGTCGTCGAAAAGTGAAAACGGAACGAACGTGATACACAAAGGGATAATATCCAGCACAGCATTAAATAATATGGATATAAAGATTGAACAGCATGCATAGTCGGACGATGTAATCTTTGAGGGTCTCATGCTCGTGGATATCCGCACACTAGCGTAATGGCGTGTGATAGTGCATGCGTGCCCATCTATTCTCCAGCTGGTTTAGAAGGAAGGGGAGGGGGAGGGCCAGGAAGTTTTATAGCATTCTCGAAGGAAGAGCTGAACGGCGTGAAAGGACGCGTATCGATCACGATGTTACCACTAGCGCCTCCTACGCCGTTCACACCGTTTGCCCTTAGCGCAGGCGTTGATGAAAATGGCGGCATCGATGTCGTTATTTTAGATGGTGGATGGTCTAGAAGGGGCAGCATGCCGTTTACAGCGATACGGGACACTCGGGCGTCTTCTTCTTGTGTTTCCTGAATATACTCTGCGGGTGGGCGGGGCATCAACGGCGGCGGAGCTACTTGATTTTGCGTTGGCATAGGTGGCGGCGTCGCCCTTGTCGTAGGCGGGGACATTGGTGCATACGAGAGGTGGTTCGGTGATGTACTCCCTGCTCTTGAATATTGTGACTGTGGGCTGTCTGAGCGGAGAGATGATGGCTTCGCTTCTTCTGCTTCGTATTTGGCGCGGAGAAGGGCTTTCTCTTCCGCGGCAGTGAGAGGTCGAGAGTTTGTGGCCACTATTGACGACGCTGCTGCTGTTGGTGGAACGGGTGGCGGTCTAGCCCGTGCGCTGGATGAGATAGAACCTGTCCGTGGAGGGGGTGTAGGAGTAGGTCTGGATTGGCTACTTGATGAGACATCTACATAAGGCGGAGCATGCGCGGCCGAGTGTGCGGCGGCGAGAGCGTCTTGCTGCTCATAGTGTCGCCGGACCCTCTCTTTCTCAGAAATGGCTTGTGAAATGGGATCTTGAGTGGCATTGAACGGGGGTGGCGAATCAGACCTAGGAGGCGCAACGGCCGCTGGTGGGGGCGAAGCGTTAGCCTTTACGCCGTTCTGGCGTTGACCTCGCTGACTCCCGTTCCTCTGAGCTGCACGAGCTGCATTGTCTTGGGCTTCGTAATTGCGGCGAAGTCTCTCTTTCTCTGAGATCTTTGGGCTAGACATGGATGCCTCGAACGGCGGAGGTAGGTCGTCACCCGTAGGCTGTGATGGAGGGCTGCCCGAGTTCGCTGGATATAGTGATTCATATGCAATAGGATCGGGTGCCGGACCTTCGGTACTAAGGGCAGCTGAGTGGCTCGCCGGAGAAGATGCGAGACTTCGTTGTGTTCTGTCCACCGCGTCCTTAGCTTCTTGGAATCTACGCATCGCGGCCTTTTCTTCTGCTGCAGACATGTATTGTGGACCCATCTTGGGAACAGATGCTTTGGCTGGCGGCGAAGATTTACTTGGTGCACTCGATGAAGAACTTTGCTGATTTGGAGGGGGGACGTTGCTAGATTTGTTTCGCGAGGACATGGCTTCCATGTACATGCGCGCGGCGGGCGAGGCGGCCTGTGGGGTATCCATTGTGGGGACGTTGCGAGGTTGTGGGGCAGGGGCAGGGGGAGGTGAATAACCCCCATATTGTGTCAGTTGGACAGCAGCCTGAGCTTCGTTGAATAGCCTCAATTTCTCTTCTTCGGCGGTCAACCACTTATTACCTCGTGAAGGTGTAGTGTGGGACGGAGGTGTTTCCGGTATCGTGTCGGATTGTGGAGGGGACACGGTACGAAGTGGCTAGGATCCTTATGAGTAAAGAAGTATGAAGCAGGTGGAAGCTCGACGTACTGGTGTATTCACTCGCGCGACGCCACCTTGAGTCCTTTCTACCTGGGCTCTAGCCTGCTCATATAATCGTTGCTTCTCTTCTTCGGCTGTCGGCCAGGCCCGGTTGGGTTTCTTCGTCGTCGGATCTGAGCCTCCAGCTGAATTATTCCGTTGATGATGGGCATTGTCATTGCCATCCGGAATTTCAGACGGCATGGCATTAGTAATAGTAAGCCTATTGGCATTTTGACCTGAGCGTGCGGATTGCGGTCGCCGACCAGTCCCAGGACCGGAGATGTTGTTAGCTTGCGCACCAGCGTTGCTGGGTCCTGAGAAATCGTCGCCTTGGTACACACTGGATCTCGATGCATCCATAGGTTGATTTACTCGCCCAGGCTTCATAGACTGAGTTTCGATGGTGGTGATCGGTGGTCCTGTTCGACCAAACTCGTCAATTGGGCGGAGTGCTGAAGAAAAGTTAGAAGAAGCTTGAGTAGAGGTTGGTCCGAACGTCGCTGCCAATCCAGGTCGTCCAATAGACATTTCAGTTTGTTGGTTAGGTGTCGGTCTGCCGGAATACGTATTTGGAGCTTGCAGAACGTTGGGATGTGGATCCAAAGGAATGTTGGATACAGGAATGAGCGATAGACCAGGAGCGGGGCCAATAAGCCTGGGCGACAATTAAGTTTAGCCTCATCAACCATAGCAGAGCTTCAACACATACTTAACAGCTTCCGCTGAGTACTCCCTGAGCGATCAAAAGAATGAGCAGGTATTGCAGCGCGCTGTTAGGGAATACGCACTGTGGCCAGGTGGACACGACAACCGGCAACTTGAGCGCTATCTGCTGGCCAGTAGATATGAACGCCTTGATGTTGAGGTTGTAAGTGATGTCGATATGTCGTGCAGAGTTGACAGTTGAGCTGGCGTGATGCGGCGGCACGATACATCGAAGTTCAACTTGACGCTGTTCACCGCCATAGAGTGACACATTTACTGGAAGCTTGCACTCAGCCCTGACCGTCTCATGGGTCTGAGTCAGGGCTCTCTTGGTGGCAGTATGAGCCGTCGTGAGGGCCATAGTTTCTACTAATTGCATCTCGAAACCACGCAGGATGATTGACCCTAACCTTTCACTCTTCAACACTACCATCGCGGTAATGGCACAGTTGGGACCAAAGCAAGTTCGATCTCGTGAGACTGTCATCATCATGCCTTCGGCGGAAACTTGGCGAACTTCCGGCTGACAATAAACAGGCCAAGTAGAATGCAGCTCATGTTTGCTCATCATGATTGGTGTAGTTGTTGAGGATATGACCTCTTTACGTCGCCGCAGGAAGCCTCTGCACGGTGTGCGTTAATGTCTGTCACCAACCACTATCACAGAGGGTACGCACTTTGAGCCTTTAACGCATATACTGCCAACCAATTCGTATTTGATGCCGGCTATAAGGGAGAGCGTTTAGCTTACGGTTCAAAGAGTCGAAAGTGATGGTCGATGCTAGCTCACATCCGCGGTCATCGAGATTGAGCGTCGGGGGTATCGATTCAGGGATACGGATGGTGAACGCGAAGTCTCTCTATGGTACACGGAGTCAATGGTCGTATCGACAGAAGCCAGAATCATTGGGAAGACGCACTGAACGCAACAACTCGTAGTCTGAATCCTGCGACGCCTCCCACAGTTTGATAGGCCCTGGAACCGGATCATAGTAGGTATTGGCGACGCCTCCTCCGGGTAGGGTTTCGACCTTTCGCAGTTCAATGGTTATCCATTTGGCCTTGACGCCTTGAGGTGTGCGTACTTCCAAAGCCTAGACGGAACATTTACTCATCGTAAATTGGCAGGAAGTTGCGCCACATACCCCTTCTACGGTGGCTTGTCGTCTGCCTGGGCCTGGAGGAATTCCTGGATAGCCTATAGACAGATTTGAGTTCAAGTTGAATGCAAAAGAAAGGATTGCGCACCTTGGACAAAATCGACGTTAGGAGGCGCTTGTAATGTTCTGGCTACAGCGTCAGTCTCACGGCGGTCTTCCTGGAAGGGAGCGCACTCACAGTTTTACTTGGGACATGGGTACTGCAGGCGTCTGCCTACGACGCGTGGAGGAGCATGTAAAGGGTTGTGGTGGAACACAGGCGATGCTACCGCAAACAGGATCAGGAGGCGCTGAACAACGCCGGTAAGTTTCAGGTCCCACATGCATCACATACGGTGGCCTCTCACACAAGTTGATTGCACAATCAAAGCTACTACAGTGAAATATAGAATAGAGGAAAATATACATATGATTGATAACATCAGAACTTAAACTCCTTGCCCTTCTTCCCATCTCGCTCGCGGTCGCGATCCATTTTTTGTTTCTTCTTGGCCATTTCCTTCGCCACCATGTCGGAGAAATCTTCCCTGTTGGGCAGTCCCGCCGACCCTTTCGAATGCTGCTCATACTTCCTACGCAACTCTTCCTCCGAAAGCCCCTCCAGCTCGGAAGCGTCGATGGAGACGTCGATACCGTTAGCCTTGCGCTATTGAAAATGATGACCATCAGATGAGCAGTCAGCGGACTACACGACTTAGCAACGAACCTTGGTTCCACGATCATCACCAAGCACGGGTATTGGAGCGCCAGAAACACCGCTGACATCGTACCCACGTTCACTGCCCATCAAGCCTCGTATGGATGTCTGTTTCTCAGGAACAACTTGGTACAGCGAGCGAGGACCCGACTCAGTAGCTTCGGGAGCGGAGCGGACAGAATTCTTCCGCAGCTCCAAGAAGTCGGGCGTTTCGAGTCCTCCGGCAACAGTGGAGACAACACTGGCCATACCCGACGGTGTCTCCATACCTGAAGGTGTTTGGAGGCCGTCAACGGGAGCTGGTTCGGCGGCTTCCTCTTCCTCCTCTTCCTCTTCACTCTCCTCCTCTTCCTCCTCTACAAGCGGACGTCAGCATGGGTTCGCAGCAAGTTTCATAGTCACATACCTTCTTCAGGCTCAAGCTCTCCCCAAGGATTCTTGTCTACGGGCTCGCCCATCTGGCGCACTGTCAATAATGGCGAACTTCTATAAAATAAAGTAACTCACTCCAGAATCCGTGGCCTTGGGTAGCACACCGAACACATCACCATATAGCGGACGATTATACTCATCTAGCGGTGGTTTACCCCACCCTCCGGGATGGAAGCCCCATTGCGCACTGAGTGTAGATTAGCAACCGGCATCGACTGACGAAGAGTACTTACCCTTCTGGAATTGGTGCATTCAAACCTGGGATGCGTAGTGTTGGGTAACTTGGCGGAGGACCAAATCTCTGCATGCTGATCAACCATGGAGGGGGAGCTAATGGAGGTATTGATAGTGCTTCGACGAGCTCTGGGGATAGATCACCGGGTCTTTTCTCTTTCAGAGAAGTTTCGAACTCTTTTCCTTCGTAGTACCTGTAGTCAAATGAGTCACTTAACAATGCAAGCGACAGATGATATGGTAGCTACATTTCGCCAAAGCCAGTAACCGGAGGCTTTGTTTGAAACTTAAAGAAGGCGTCGTGAAGTTTCTGATAGTCTATGTCGACCTTGCCCATCTTCGGTTGTACCCTCTCGCGCGTCTTGGCCTTTAAGGACATGTTGGCTTCCTTCTCTTTCACGGCATCTCGCATAGTAGCTATCCCAGTATCAGCGATGTACGAGGGTAGTTGGAAAGGGGGCTTTTCTATTCCGCGCTTTCCCTGCAGATAATCTCGTTTTGCGCTCCAATGAATAGGAATAGGAACTGTATTGCGGTAGCTCTTCAGGTGCAGAAGTAGACGCGGGTCAGCGGCCGTCACGTCCGTCCATTCGACAACTTCAGGCTTTTTGACCAGTTGCTTGAGTTCGGCAACGGTCAGACGGGCCATTTTGCGCTTCTTCTTCTTTGAAAGAGGTTTCTTGGCTGTCTCCGAGTCCGCCTCCGATGCCATATCGTCATCCGAGTAGATGATCTCTCCCTTCGTAGGTTCGCTGTCTCTACCCTGTATACGGAGTCGACGATCATGAACTAACAGTACTATGCTTCAAGAGGGGGGAACGCACTGAAGACTCTTCAGAGGGCAGCTGGAAGCGGGCAAACACGTCGGAGAAAGCTTCGAGGGCAGCGTTGGAGACATCCAACTGCTCAGATACGTACTCAATGTTTTGTGAAGCCGTCTCCGACTCCTCCTTTTTCACTTCCGGCTTCACATCTGCAGTGTCGTCACCCTATAGAGCCTTCAATACCATACAGTGATTCGAGAACATGAGATGACATACAGGCTGCTGCGTGGCCTTCTTTTGCTTCGCCTTGAGTCTGCGTAGCTGGTTCTTCGACTTGATTTGCTTCCCGTTTGCTTTCAGGCTGTCGGTGTTGCCGTTCACCGTCGTTACGTCCGTTTGTGCAGCCATGGTAGGAACGGGATGGAGATGGAGGGAGAGTGAGCGTGAGAATATTTCGTCCCAAAGACTCAACTTCAGGATCAGGATTGCGATCACTTGGTCATTACTGCGTCCCGCTGTAAGTAAGCGACAGTATAGCAGATCGATACATAGTGTATAATTGTTAAGTTGACTTCTTTATCATGCTTTCCCTCGCTGGACCGACGCCTATCCACTCGATGGGAACCCCCACAAATCGCTCCATGAACTCAATGTAAGCTCTGCAATTCTCTGGCAATTCTTCGTATGTTCGGGCGGATGAAATGTCGGCTTTCCATCCAGGAAGTGTCTCGTAGGTAACCTCAACTTTGGCAAGGGTGTCAAGATCGGCTAGGATCGACCGTCAACATTGCAAGTACGTCTTGAGTGAGGCAAGAACACACCAGGGAACCCAGGCAACTCTTCACCATCCACTAAGTACTTGACTCCGATCTTGATCTCGCCCAGGTCGTCCAAAACGTCAAGTTTAGTCAAATTCAAAGCGTCGTACCCGTTGATCATGTAAGAGTGCTTCATTACAACAAGGTCAAGCCACCCGCATCGTCTTCGTCGGCCTGTCGTCGTGCCATACTCTCGGCCGACTTCTTGAAGGTGTACACCGATTTCCTGATGAATCGGTCAGCTTTGCAGATCAATAGCGATGGTTTGGTACCTGCATTCAATTGTTCTGTGGGGAATGGACCACCGCCCACACGGGTCGTATACGCTTTCATGACGCCGATGGTCTTCTTGATCAACTTGGGCGGGAGACCAAGTCCAGTGCACACACCACCTATGCCGGTAGATGACGATGTAACGAACGGATAAGTCCCAAAGTCGATGTCCAGCATCAGAGCGTTGGCACCCTCCACTAATACCTGTTTTCCGGAGCCGATGGCCTTGTGGATGTATACGAGACTGTCAACCACAAAGGGCTTTAGGCGTTCTGCAAGTGCCTTTGCAAGCGAGCAATTAGTGTTGATTGAAATGTGCTAATCAAAGTTCTGGATTACCTTGTAACGCAGAATTTCGCCTTCAGTATCGTACTCGAAGTGGCCATAACGTTTGAATCGACCTTCGACGAGCTTTCTGAACTTGGTGGCGAATGTTTCGTGATCGAAAAGGTGGTGAACCCGTAGACCGGATCGTGACGCCTTCCCTGAGTACGCTGGGCCAATACCCTTCTTGGTGGTACCAATGCTGAAGCATGGTTAGCGCAATACCAATGTTTCTAGGTGAATATGTTTTATACCTGGAGCCACCCAACTCCACTTCCTTTAACCCATCGACAATTTGGTGAAAGTCAAACACAAGCGTAGCACGATCCGATACAAACAAGCGGTTGGAGCAGTCCAGTCCTGGAAGAAGGTCTTGTTAACGGCACATCTACGGCTGATAGATACATTTCTTACCTTGTGCTTGCAAATCATCTAATTCTTTAAAGAACGAAGGAATGTGTATCACAACGCCAGATCCAACGATACCGGTGCAGCCAGGGTTTACAAGACCTTGAGATCGTGTCAGTATTTAGCTCGCCCGTTTTGTGCGTGCGATACAGACCGCTGGGCAAGAGATGAAAAGCAAACGACTTCTTCTCTCCATTAATCGGAACCACGATGGTGTGGCCGGCGTTGTTTCCACCAGCACAACGAGCGCATATATCAAACTCTGCGGAAAGAATGTCGACCAGTTTGCCTTTGCCTTCGTCGCCCCATTGCGACCCGAGCACAACTGTGGCTAATAGGGGTTCAATGCACACGGATACGGGAAATCAGGGTTGAAAACATACCCATGGTGATCGTACCCTGTCACTCTGCTGCAAAAGCAAGAGTGCGCGCAAGGACCAACCTCGAAAACAAAAGAACACTCTGATAATGCCGCGTCCGGGAGGAAGGAGTGACTCGGACGAGAAATCGCATGGCATCAATCATGATAAGATCGGGCGCCTAATGTCGTCATCGCAGAAAAATGTAAGTGCTGCTTGAGTATGTACTTCAAAGTCGCATTATATACCAATGTAATTATATCAGAGGATATTCAAGCTTCCTACATGCTCTAGACATTGAAGAGCTTGCCTAGCAAGATCCACGACCTCTTTGTCATCCTCTATGACAGCATGGTGCGTCGAGCCACGCCCACCTGGGCTGACCGCAACAGCCCCACTCCATTCACATATGTGTCGAAGAGTAGAAACAATCCCTGCTTCCACGATATCAGAGCGACTAGGCCCTAACGAAGACGACCTGACGATGGACAAGATACAGCTGGCCGCCGGCCGTCGAATTTCTACTTTATCGTGGGCTAAACAAGAACGTAGCGATTCCAAGAGCATTGGGTGCGACACGATCATGCGCTGGTGGCTTTCGCTGCCGTTGAATAGATTCCCAAGAGTGCATACAGCCTGCGATCAACAAGAGATTGAGTACATCTTATGAATGGATGGGAGAGGTTCGCACCTGTAAGATTACATCTTCCATTGTGGGGTCAGGTGAACTCATACATGCTGTGAGGGATTGCAGCAGCATTTCTGCATCCAGCTCGTGGAAAATGAGCTCGATTCCAGGCTCGTTTTCAGCGATATTTCGTAATATATTGAAAGCTTGCTCTTGTATACCATGATCGGGATCTGCCATTAGCCTGCCAGCAATGAGTTCAGTTCGTTTTGTAGGTGATTGCTTGCTTGGAGGCTCACCGAGTGAGTTCAGACCACTTCAGATAGCCCATAATAGTTTTCTTCGTCTCCAAGGGTGTTCTGAGGAATAGATTTTTAAACGCCCACAATGAACTCAATCGTAATGTTCGGTCTTCTGCACCCAAGACCTGGATGAGGCGGGGCAATAGGCCCTTCTCCATTAAGACCTGGGCGGGTTTAGCAGATAACGGGTGGTTACTTGAGAGTGAAAACGCACCGGGCGGAGAGGGCAAAAATCGTTCAATAGATTGCACACGGCTGCGAGGGCCGCTGACGTTACTCGTCTGTCCTCTTCTTCCTTCTTGAATATTTCGAATACTTGCAAACCCAAGCCGCTGTCCACAAGACTCGTTCGTAGAACTGCGACTGAGCGTGATATCGCCCTCACACACTGGCATGAAGCATAGCGAACACCAACATGCCGATGCGTCATACACGACTGAATCAACGGCAGTAATTCAAATACATCTGCGACCTCACGCCTTATGTTATCGTCGAACAGCGACATGGCAGAGATGGTGGTCAGGGCAGCCTAGACGAAGCCATGAGATGCCAAGTCGAAGGAAAATACAGAAGATCTACCTCTCGCAGCGAAGACAACGACTCAGGTTCATCTTCATCCCACTCAGGCTGCACTTCGGAAGGTGTGATGTCTTTGACTACGGTGGCAAGTTGGTCCAAAGAACCTCTTTCATGGGCAAATTGACAGAGGCGGTAATCGTCGGAAATGAGATTATCTATACATGCACGGGTTGTGTAAGTCAAAACAATAAGAAAGGTGATTCCGCACGGACATAAGATGAAGCAAGCTCTTGAACGCGTTTGCAAGGCTTCTGAGGTCGAGGAGGATATTATTCGGTTTAAAACTGACACGATATTCTGGATATATAGTTCGTCGCTGGCTGAACTATGATTTGTAGGGCTCGCGCGAATAATGTGAGTTGCGCTACGGGCGGGTTTCAACCAGAAATCGACCTGACTGTGATTGTGCACTTACCAGAGGCAAGCAGCTAGTTGAACATCCGTGGAGCGAGATTTGGCAAGAGACAGGACTGAGGATAAGGTTGAAGGCACTGGACTACGAGTAAGCCAGGACCAGATAGCAACTTGTAGCATGTCGCTTACTGTCTCGATCAGAGACTGGCTTCACAAGTAGCGCCGCGATCTTGTCATTGTCCTTTGACAGAGCTGACAATGCGTATAAAGCTGCTTCTTGAAGCTGTGGATTGGCGTAAGGGGGCAATGCCATGTACATGAATCAGGAGACGTACTTTGCTATCCCTGCTGCGAAGCAAGGCAGCCAAGTTTCTGGCAACCCAGCCACCTTGTCTACCTGGTGCATTGGAATTGATAACAGCGGGTTTCTCCCATCCTCTCTTCCCTTTACTTTCTTTAATCCGATCGACGGGTGGTAGCCATTCTGTGATAGCATCACGATGTTCCCCCGTCCTTACAGCGGCAGCAAGCAATTGAGCGATGGAAATGCTAGTTTGCGGCGAGGAGTCCACAAGCATCGGCAAGTAAACATCTAAGTAGTTAGGCTGAAGGATACTGTTAGGTCACAATGAAGACACCAGAAAGTAAGCCGTACGTGAAAGAAGCACTCCAAGGCATCTCTAGCGGCATCCCGAACAGACGATCCCTCAGGGCGCAGCCCCCACTGAGATGGACCAACTACTTCTGCAACGGCGGTTGCAAGCGATCGGAGGCTACGCGAAAAGGCCGACTTGAGACCGTTAGAATCGTGGGGCTGAAGACATGAAATCGCGTGCAGGCAAGCTTCAACTGCTCGGGCGTTTAGCAGACTGTCAAGGGCCTCTTCAGAGCCTTTGCCACCAAATCAGTACTGCTTTGCATAATAAGAACCTACACAATACCGTATGACAAGGACGAGAGAACGTGAGCAGCTTCGATACGGATGTCGTCTTGCGAGCCGCTTGCACGATCAGAGGGTGGCGCGGGCTGATTCAGACATTGGACGAGACTTGAATTCAGTTTAATAGTCGACGTTGAGCACACGACACTATGCCACCCACGTTTGGACGAAATGTTCGTCTCGAGCAAGCGTGATTTTGGCTGAAGGATTGCCAATGACTGTGTTTTTGACTTGTTTCAAAGACGTCAGGTTTACTGACTCGATGGTCATGGCTTCGAGAAGACCAAAGCGGTCGAGGACGAGGTGGAGGTGGAGAGCAGGAGAGAAGCAGTACCGAGGATATACACCGGTCCGGCAACAACCTTAACAGCGCAATTCCTTATACTGCAATAGTCCGTTGTGCATCTTTACCCCGTCCGTGATCCCTGCTCCTGACGACGAAAGTGGAACGTACCTTGCCAGCACCACTCTAAGAACAAAGTGGGCCAATTCAGACACAAAGTTCAAGGATGGAAGTGTTGGGGTTTGGAAGATCAGAGGTATATTTGTATAGAAGCGGCGAATCTAGTACAAGCACTCGCAGGCCATAATAAACAGCATCTCATCTTCTTGCAGCATAGACCGCAGGCCGTAATGATGGCGAAGCATCGGGGAGGCCGCGATACTTACAAGCAAGGAGGTAGACCGTACTCGGCAAATTGTTAGCCAACCGGCAGTCGCGCTCCGGCATCTATACAGCTTCATCATCATTACTCAGTACTGCGCGTCCGTCACGGACTTTGGCCATTCCCACTTTCTCCACTCCTTATCGACAAATAATGGCCACCGAATTGCCTAGCAGCCAGAATCCCAATGATGCCGCGCTGAAGGCGGCAATGAAGGGCTTTGACCATCTGTTCTCCAATGACATTGTTGGTGCTAGAAAGGAATTTGCAGCAGACCATACTCCATTTCATTGGATGGGGTTAGGTGCATGCGCCTTCTTGCAAGCGGCGTTGGGCATGGAAGTGAGCAATATCGTTTACCTGGTACACATCTAGGCTACAGCTGTATTCTAGGCATCTCTCATGGCCGAGGCTACCCACTGCTTAACCAAAGCAGAGGCCGAATCCAAGACCTTGCTGAGATCGGCGGGGAGCTCATCTTCTTCAAGATTTCCACAGGGAACTGAATGGGAAATACTGAATGCTGATGCCGTCGTGTTACTTGGTCTCACTCATGCCTTAAGGTATGTCTATGCTGACTTGGCGTTCTCTGGCCCCTGACCTCTTGGCAATTACCCAAATAGTGAATCCTACATGGGTTATCTGCAATGCTTGTAAGCCTCTTGCTTGCAGACCGTTATGATGTGCTGACATATGCGCCCAAGGTATTCGCTAAACAGGTACCGTCACCCACTCTAAACTCCTGTGTCTTCTAATATGTTTCCCAGCGCGCATGGAAAGTTTACCAAGTATGTCAAGAAATAGACGCTATACCGTTGCCTCGCTAACTATCTCACCAGATTATACAAGACTGTTTTCCCAACCGGACTGGATCATTACTCAACACCTGCTACAACCCCCGCAATATCTCGAAATGCCTCGAATCCTAATCTTGCAGTCCCAACACAACGGTCTAGCTTCTTTGGGCGGTGGGCGCGTCCTGTTGGCTCGTTGCTGAGTGTTCCTTCGTCTCCATCTGCCGCCGGCGCGAGTCTGCCCTTGGACGGCCCAGTCGAGGAGTTGATCGTCTCTGGCACGGCTTTCGGTTGGTTAAAAACTTCCCTCTCTATGCGGATTCTAAAAGTTCACGAAGGCTACGGTCTTTTCAATCTTGTATTTTCGCTTCTTCCCAAGAAGATTCAGTGCGTATATTTAGCACTCCTTCCTTGAAATGAGCTTGCTGACCATCATTGAAGGAGTGTTGTTGGGTTCTTTGGCTTCAAACACGATCGAAAGCTGGCTCTCCAGGCTTTGGCCGTGGCAGCTGCGAAGTCAGACGTTCATTCAGTCTTTGCTGGGTCAGTCCCAGTATCATGGTGCTGAACCCTGGCTGACCGCCATCAGTTTAGTGCTGATGACGTATTACGGCGTCGTCTTGTTAATGTCAGGTTATCAAGCCGATGAAGCCCACATCGTCAAGCAATATCGGGCAATAGTTGGCAAGTGAGTGGCTTTCAATTATGCGCCACCATTACCTGATGTACCATATCAAGGATCGAATCCAAATACCCAACCGGGGCTCTGTGGATCTTGAATCGAGTGCGTCATAACCCTATAATTGCGACACCACCTTACACAGATCGTGTAGGCTAAGATTCTCCGTATGACCCACGACCCCCAAGCTGCAATCCATGTGTTACAAGAGGGATTGGGACCCGATCGAGAGTTTTCTTTCGTACAGGCTGATACATTGGTGCCGTTCTACCATGTCTAGCCTGATCCTGTTCTGACGGGGATCAAGCTTGTATTTGAATTAGCCTGGACACTTCTAAGTCAACGCCGTTATCAAGAGGCCGCTGATATGTTCATCAAGTTGACTGAACTAAACAGCTGGTAAGATCCAAGTTATGGATCGCGGTACGGCCAACTCTAACTCTGGACCTGGTACATTCTTAGGAGTCAAGCTACTTACTACTTCATCGCTGCTGGTATGGTTCACGTTGTCTTCGAGCAGGTCTCCTCTTGTTCATAAATCGAAGGTTGCTATGTTTCGCTAGGAAATCGCGCTAAAGCGCAGTCCCTTTTCGACGCAATACCTGACCTGGTCAATCAGAGGAAGATTAACGGAAAGGATCTCCCTACCGAAGTCCTGATCAAGAAGAAGCGTACGCTATCCGGATTTCGTATTGGTGTTACTCACTGATGCTCATCTACGCTGTATAGTCGAATTTTATAAAGCCAAACAGGCCCGACGAGGCGGTCCTGTCGAGTCTTTCGTTGACGCTATTGCCATCAGTCCTGCAGAAGGTAAGCTGACCTTTGAATGACTGTCATCAAATTGGTATCTCGGAACTAACGTTGTACCGTCTTAGAACTTGGTATATGTGAGGAGTTCCGCCCATCAACCCTCCGTTGTTACTGAATACGTATATCTTAGTTTGGAACAATCATGCTCGCATTGAGAACGACATCGCACATGCCCACATCCTTGAATGGGCTTCTCTATCTCCACCCGTCTCTATTGACAGTCCACACATCCAAACCAACGTCGAAGTCAAGGGCACAGCTGTGGACCTTGATACGCCCGATGAACTCGCTCTCCGATCCCTTCTACTAGGTGTTACCCATCGTACGGTTCAGGAATTTAAGTCGGCCCGCGAATTTCTCGTCGACGCGCATGGCAGACGCAACGAAATGATAATAAGCACATGGATTCCCGGGGTCGCCATGTTCGAGCTAGCCGTTTTGGATCTGAAGGAACTCGAAGCTAGGGAGAAGGTTGATACAGAGGACCCCGCGGTGTTGCGTAGCGCATGGAGCACGGCCTTGGATAGCGCTATTGTCAAGTTGGATCAAGCGTATGCTTTGGCGCCTACGAACGTCGACTTGTCATCAAGACTGGACACCCGAATCGCAATGTTGCGAGATGAAATAGGGCTCAAAAGGGAGAAGCTTGGACTACATTAATTTCGCATACTACGTACACGACATACACGGTGATAATAGACATAGCATGTTTAGCTTTCGAAACGAGATATAGACTACACGGTACAGAGCTATTCTACAAATTGAGGCAAAAGTTCGGCGTGAGCGAAGACAGCACAAAGCATGTGCGAGAAAGCATGGATTAGTCGTAGCGAATAACAGCGAGTCATGAGAACGAGAAAGTCGTCACTGGTCAGGAACGTGTTGCGTCCAGTATACATTCACCTTCGACATTTACTTACCATCTTGTTCAGAAATAAGATTGTATGTCCCCGAACAACGGCGATAATCCCGGCAACGTTCTTCATCGTTCTGGAAGCCCCACCGGGATTGTGAATCGTGGACAATTCCCGGCCGGGGACATTGAGAGGGGGTGAAATTGCCATAGAAGTACTTCTCTGTGCTGAACCTTGCGAATTGCATATGCATGCATCTATTTGAGTGCCTGGTCTAGACAAAGTGGAGTGGGGTTCTTTGCCAGAGAGGGTGATGGCAGGCGCCGAATCCAATGGGCCAAGGGAGGGTGCCTTGGTCAAAGCAGGCAAAACCTGCATAGCCTTGAGGTGGACAAGATACTTCTATCGACCAATTATTCTCAGCTAATTATTCTCGTGAGAGGAAACGAGGTCTCAGCCTACCTCGAGGATCATCAATATGCCTTCCTTGCCGAAAGGTTTACAAAGTACATCGTTCATCCCTTGTGTGTAAAGTTGCCAGTTTGGGACAGATTAATGTTGGAGAACGCAAGGAACGAACATTACATACCTGATGTATAGTAAACTTGGACATCGCTCTGTTGTGAGTTACTGGTCATTGATATTATTGGAGTCATCGAGTCGAACTCCCGAATACGACAAGTGGCAGATATGCCGTCGAGCCTCGGCATCATGATATCCTAGGGTGCAGTATGAGACTTCGACCGAAGACGCCGTGGACCCCAGAAAATACTGGTACACGCACCATGAATACAAGATCATAAATTGCAGTGTTCATTTTATGAACCGCAGCAACCCCATCTGTTGCAACGTCGATGGTACATCCAAATATCCGCAACAGGCGTGAGCTCAGTTTCTGGATAACGGCATCGTCATCGACAAGAAGCACACGAGGTGATATTGCCCATACGGGCTGTACCAACCCGTGTTTCGAGCATGTGCGACTCTTTGGAATGATCAACGGCGATGTGGGGTTGAGTTGAAGCGAAAGGTTGCCGATCAGGGAGTCTGAGGTGGCCGTCGAGCCAGCGGAGTCAGCGGAAGACAGTTTGGGCCTGACGTCGAGGAGATTTCGATGGAAAAAGGAGATGGCGGCGAGGACTTCTGTTATGCTGGGCCTTGCCCGCGGATTGTCAATCCAACACCGCTGTATAAAGCACCAATGGGCATCTGATACGTTATGGATCGGTCTTTCAGGGCGGATACGATTGATGAGGCACAGAAGGACTTGGACATCAGATTTGAAGTTGTGGTATGGAATGCAGCCCGATAGTACCTATTATGCCACACAAATCGTTAGTCCGCGGAATGATTTTGTTTCAAAGCATGCTGCAAACCTGATGCATGACACTCCCGAATGAATACACATCAGAGAAGAAGGTGACGGAAGGAACTGCATCGATACGATAGAGTTCAGGCGCGGTCCATCTTATGTTTCCGTGGATCGAAGAGGTGTAATACGAAGTTCCCTGGAATTCTGCAATGATCGTAGAAAGTCCGAAGTCACTTAGGCAGGCGACGCCATTCTTCGATATGAGAATGTTGGCCTATATTTTTACACACACTAACGTTAAGCCAAGAAATATGAGCTTGATGAGAAGAGCTTACCCCGGTGAGGTCGCCATGGATAATATCGAGACTATGTACTACCCCAGAGTCGAGGCATCAGATCTCAGAAGTTGAAGACTGTGGAGCTACTTACAATAGTGCAAGCCGGTTGCGATATCGCACAACTAGATGTACCAGAATAAACGGATGAAATCACAGCAGTAGTGACATGGGTCTCACCAGCTTAAACCTGGTTGCTAGCGTTAGTTCTTCGGTAAGGAACTTGTTAAGATTGCCATTCTCCATCCAGGGGGATACCATAGAAACATAAGGGCCATAATCAGAGACGACGCCGAAGAGCGGTACAATGTTCGGATGTTGCAGTTCCTTCCAGACCCGTAGTTCGCGTCGCAGCCGCTGCCATAGGGGGTAATGTGTATTCACAACGCAGTCCAGACGCACAACGTTGCGAGAGAAGGATTTTCACCTTATCCACCTTGGACCTCGCATCTTCTTGACAAGTCTGAGGGCGGAGAACCTTGATGGCAACCTGATCATATAACGCGTGAATGACGGCGCGATCGCACCACTACATCACCTCACCTTTAGTGTCTCACCGCCCTTGTCCCAGCTACCAATCCAAACATCTGAAAAGCCGCCATGAGCCGCTGGGTACTGATCCTGTCGACTGACGTGCCCAGTGAGGTCGCAAGGTATTGAACTGTCGGCCATGTTCATGCATAAGCTAGTATCGATGAAAAAGCAGTAGGTTGGGAGCGGCTACACTCAAGGACCCTTCGACCTCAACCAAGCTGTTCAGGACCCCAAAATTCTTCCGAATAATCTCCTAGGCGAACGGCGCTCGATTTCGGAAGTAAACCAGTGACAATCGCCGGTGTGGCAGTGCCCATGTTTGGCATACCCTTTCGAACCAACTAGGCGCTCTACCAGGAATAGCAGTGCGCAGATGTCACTGCGCACAAACGACCTTCATGACCACGCTACAACCGTCTGCTCACAATCCGTTTCGCTCTAATCAACAGACGCCAGCGAATACAGGATCTCAGGTCCCTTCATCGCCGCCTCCGCCACCGTTCACTGATTCACCATCGACTGCACCAAGTGCATCCGCAGTCTCGGGTACAGCTCCACAAAGCAACGGACACGCCTCCGATCCTCCTGCAGAGTCGTCTCAATCGAATGCTAGACAACAGAATCCAGATGCAGATGACTTTGGCTTAGACACAGAGCTTCCACCGGCGTACACTCCGGCGGCGGACACGTATCATGGAGAAGCTACGATCGAGTATGGTCCAATACGGCCTTTCCAGAGGCCTCCTCCTGCTCCGCGTATCCAACCACACCTAGTCCCACAGCCAACTGGACAATCCGTTGCCTCATCCACTAGTTGGGCTCAAACACCAAGCGTCACAAGCACTCCGTCACGGCGCGCTAGGGGGCCTATATCATTACTCTCTGATCTAGCGGGCGAGTTAGAGCGGCAGTTAACGTTAACTGCTCGGGAGATAAGCCGACCAACTACGTACCGACAAACTGGATACTCTAGTACACCCCCGTTACAGCCGTCACATACTGGCCGATCATGGAATGCATACCCAGGCCAACAGCAATCGTTCCAGCGCCCGAGTTATGCACCAGTGACTCCCAACCATACAGGTTATAGACCCCCTCCGCCTCCCCGACACCCCTCAGAACAACTTCATGCGCGATCTGTTTCTTCCCCCGCTACATCACCAACTCTTCACCCTCCTCCTCCACCTGAGGCTGCGACTTCAGATTTTGCTCGCGATTTCTACGCCGCTGGTTCGGACGTCTCAGTGGTAACTGAACCGACGGGAAACGTAAATATTAACGCGTCCCATTCAACGCCTAATTTACAATCGCCCCCGGGGGCGTACCCGCCACCGCCTGGACCACCTCCCGGACGATCTGGTTTATACCCCCCACCATCGGGTCCCCCGCCTGGCTCACCAAGCCAGTATGCCCCCCCTTCCGGCCCACCTCCGCCGCTTCCACAGAGGCCTCGCACGACGTCCCCGACGCCTGGCTCATCATCGGGGAGTGGATCTCGCCCAAATGATGGGCGTCCCACGCAAGTGCCTACACCAGGGCATCCTTTAATGCGCGACGGCAAAGTCCTCGTGTATCCCAACGGCTACGTTTGCGACAAATGTAAGCTAACATTTTGACCTCGAAAGATTTTACTCTGACTATTACGTACCTAGGTAACAACACGGGGTTCAAACATTCTGACCCTCTAAATCCATGTAAGAAATGCTGGCAGAAATTTGCCAAACTATTTTCAGGGCCGTTGACTTGGGCGTCGTGGGGTGCTGACGAGGGCACCAATGATTCGACGCTGCGTCGCTCAGCGACGTCGGCTGTACCGCGGCTAAAGAGGAATACGACTCACAGTACCACTCTTCAGCGACCTCTCCCTAATTTCACATCGCCACGCGCACGGTCTTCCTACCCAGAACCCCAAGGCCCATCGATGTCTAGCGGTGGCCCATACATCAATGCCCCACAGAACATCGTACCTGCACAAGTATACTCCACCTTCCCATCATCATCCCATCATCAAGGGAACACCCTCGCAGTACTTCCCGGCGACCCACGAATAGGTGGACAACTTTGTTGGAATTGTTCCGGAAGGGGATTGAAGAGTGTTCTCGGAGGCTTGCTGGGTGAAGAAGAATGCTTCGTGTGTAAAGGTGTCGGAAGAGTGTTTTGATGTGGCGGTTGTCGATTTCTCGTCTGTGATGATGCACTGTTAATTTAACCGTTTTCGTTCGGCGTTGACAGATTGGCCGCAGTTGGCCCTCTTTCCTCGAGGATATTTGTTGTTTTGCGCGGGTGAGTTGGCTTTAGGGATCGTGGTAAGTACCGCGTATTGCAGACGCGTGATTTTGTGGGACATAACAACCGAGTGTCCACACGTCAAGAGCCCAGAGCCTGGACGCCGCGTGGTCTTAGCCTTCATTGTCTCCGCGTTCTTGAGGGCGGACTACGGTTGGAGAAGTCGCAGGATGTCGTACAGTGTCTCGAACAACAGACTCCATGTAAGGGCAACTACTCGGAGATGGCATGTCGATGGGCGATTGATAAGGTGGGCAGCCAATGACAAGGCGGAGTTACTCATAGAGGAGCGGCGGTGCAAGTTTACGGACCGTTCTCGTAAATGAACGGACGGTGGGGGATGGTCCTGTGTCAAAAAGATCCCAAGCCACAAGGTTCTTACGATTGCCAGCGATATGGCCGTACTGATACTGGGGACGGAAGATCGCCAACATTACGACCGTGTGTTTGAATTGGGCCTTTTATAGGAGAGTTTCATAAGGAAGAATGTTCGCCGTTTCGTGTAGTGAAAGATGCCGGTGAAGTGACGGAACAACAAGTTAGGCGAGAGCAGTGACTATACAGCTACATAGGCTGGCAGTAGATAAAATAACATATAGAGATTGTGGTCGTCGCAGAGGGTGTTATGATTTACTTCTGACATGGATGAACCATTGCCGGTGATCGTGGGCCATGTGGGCGGTCTGGGCTGGTCTGGACGAGATCTGGCTCGGCAGAGGCGGCAGGGGTTTGGAGGACCCCGGAGGAGGGAGATGAGCTGGAGGTGTAGCGCAGCGACGAGAATGGATGGAATAAAATAGAAAGCTGTGTGGAGAAGGTGTACGTTATATGGCATGAGTATGAGAGTGGAAGGAGGCGCGGAGACAGGGGCTGAGAGACACAAGGAAGATGCCGAGAAGCGGGATGTGATATTTAGGATCGACCTGAAAGCTGCACTGGACCGCGCTCATCTTGCCGCCTCTCATTTTCTAATCAATAAATGGACCAGGCTGGACAATACACCAACAGGCACACGAATCTCTTCCACTCATCTCATCTCCCCCCGCCGTCCGCCCTCCAGCTCCCTCCCCCCTCCTCCTACACCCTGCCACCCTTATCCAATCTCTCGCCCCCAGCAGCAAGGTTCCCCCCGCAGCCCCCGCCTCCTCGTACCTCCCACCTACCCACATACTCAAGCTCGGGCACTGTGCTTCCACCCCTGCCCTCGCCCGCTGGTTCCCTGAACTCGTGGCCAAATGTGCATAGGACATCTAGTTCGCGTGACGACATGCATCCCTCACAGTTCCATTCACAGCTTAACAGACAGGAGCAACGCCTTGACTCGGCAGTAAAGCGCGAGTCCTCACAAGCCCAGCAACACACCATGCCTCCCCCAGATCACAAGGATCCAGAGTCCGGCGCAGGAGCCGGCGAGGATGGCATGCCAACTACCAGTGATTTTGTCAAGAAACTGTACAAGTGAGTCTCACAGCCGTGTTCTCCCGCCGGCAGCTATCTCTAACGCCCACCGCCCGCCAGAATGCTGGAGGATCAGTCTTTCCAACATGTAGTATCATGGGGCCCACAGGGCGATTGTTTCGTGGTCAAGGTATTTTACCCTCCGTTCATAATGCTCCCACCGCCGACACCCAGCTCAGGACATGAACGAATTCACGAAATCCATACTACCACGAATGTTCAAGCATTCCAACTTCGCTAGCTTTGTTCGGCAGCTAAACAAGTACGATTTCCACAAGGTAAGCCGCTCACTGCGCTATCACCTGGCCTATCACCTGAGATCGTCCCATAATTGCCCTAGGTGAAAAACACAGATGACAATCAATTTGGCGAGCATGTGGGTTATTTCCCCGCTAACACCAAACGTCAGCCGCTGACAGAGTCCGCTATTCAGAGCTGGATGTTCCGACATCCCGACTTTCATGCCAATCGCCGCGATGCGCTCGAGAATATCAAGAGAAAGGTCCCAACACAGCGGAAACAAACTAATCCTTCTACCAACCGACCGCTATCGTCCACCTCTCCGGGGCCTTATCCTGGTGCCTCCTCCGCTACCCAGCACCAGGTCGAGTCTCTTCAAGGACAAGTGGAACGCCTAACTCAGTCTCAGGACGAGATGGCGTCCCGAATACGAAATCTCGAGCGCAACTACCAGGATGTACTAGTGGAAATGGTCACATTCCAGAGGAACATGGCCCAGCAGGACAGCCTTATGCAAAACCTCATTCAATACTTTTTGCAAATCGAGAATGGTGAGTAAAAGGCCTTCTAAATGGCTTTCAGCCCTCGCCATCCCGTGCAATTCTCTCCCCTCGCCATTAGAACATAAAGTCGTTGTAGTTACAGTTGCCTTCCTGCACTATACCTGTATGATCTTGTAGTATTAGTCTTACCCCCCGCCCGCTCTTAGGACACGATAGTCTTACTCGCAATCCGTTTCATTGCTCCAGCAAAATTACGTTGTGCTGACGATTTTTTCTGCTTTTTTTTTCTATAATCCCCTGCAACTCGAATCCCAACCGCTCTGTCTCCCACACGTCTAAACCATTCGTTCCTTCGCATTCCATTGGGTCTCCGTGTGACCTCCCCAACCCTCCACGGCAATAAACTACTCGAAACACGTTCCTGGGCGTTCACCAACACCAACACAGGCAAATCGAAAAATGCAGCACGCATCGGTGCGAGCAACGATCCTACTGGCACGGTATCCGATCAGAACCCCTTCCTCCCCACTCAAGAAGCCCAACGAATGATGGGTGCCTACCCAGAGTCCGATGTCGCTCGAGCGACACTCGTACAAATGAGTCAGATCTCGAAACGCGCGGAGGTAGCAGGGCTTTCTTTTGGTGCAGACGGAGGGTTGATGGCTTCAAATAACAATGGCAACGGATCGACCAGGGGACGAGGCATGGATAGACCTTCGTCGAGAATCTGGGCCGCCGCGGCTAATGCCGGATTAACGAGGTTTGATGGCCCAGGCGAGGGTAGCTCCAGCTCTGGAAAGCCGCCGCCCATTATGACCAGGCAGGAGGCGCTGGCCCAGATCGGCGAGTTGCAGGCGCAACGTAGTCGACCTGGCGGAAGTGGAGGCGGAGGCGACCAACGGGCCTTTGGGTCGTTCAATATGGGCGCGTCGACGTCGACGTCGAATATGTTCAACACCTCTTCCCCTGAAGAAGACAGCATGGATGAAGAAGTCGTTATGCCTTCGCAATCGACTACGGACCTCCGGGCGGCCGAAGAGAGTCCTCCCAGTCGGTCCAGTACAGCGAGTGCTTCTCGGTCTACTGGGATACCTATCATTGGCGCGTGGGGTCCTGGCCAGACGCCTGACGGCAACGAAACAAGCCCTGGATCACACCAAGGCCTGCAGGTGTATACTGTGGGTCACTTAATGCCAAAGAGCAATGTCGAGGACACGAACGGGAATTGGTCTTTTGATGCCAACAGCCTCTCCATGCTCTCCGGATTCCCTGGACTAATACCCCAGGGCCCAGGGCAGGCTGGAACGCAGGGCCAAGATGGAGACAACCCGGGTGGCTTTGGATCTGAACGGGCGTACACGGACTCCGCTGGTACCAGTCCAGGAAGTTCCTCAAGCCAAACGGCGTCTTCCCCAGGGTCCAGCAAGAAGCAGAAGCTCACTGTCAGACGTTCGACGTTCGTTCCAGGATGGGCCGTGCCTCCCCGTGTTCTACTCGTCGACGACGATGCTGTTAGTCGTAAACTCAGCAGTAAGTTCCTGCAGGTGTTTGGCTGCACCATCGACGTTGCTATGGACGGCGTCGCGGCGGTGAACAAAATGAATTTAGAGAAGTATGATCTAGTTCTAATGGTACGTTCCTCGGCACGGTGTTTTGTTATGACAGTTGGTGATTTGACTTCGAATGATTTCTCCTAGGACATTGTAATGCCGAAGCTGGATGGGGTGTCTGCGACCTCCCTCATTCGCAAATTCGACCATATGACACCTATTATATCAATGACCAGTAATTCAAAGCCCAACGATATAATGACATACTATTCCTCCGGTATTCAACGTCTTTACTTCTTTTCTCTCGAATTCCAGAACTAACGCGCTTGCTATTGATAGGCATGAATGATATTCTACCGAAACCCTTCACTAAGGAAGGTCTATTAGACATGCTCGAGGTTCGTCCCTGTTTTACACAATCCGTGAGAGACAGCGAGACCCACGATCACCTTTAGAAACATCTTATGCACCTCAAGGTCATTCAACAAATGGCCCGTATCCCTCGTTCGCTAGGCATACCTCCTCTCTCGGATACTGGCTTCGAACAAGCACTAACGTCGCAAGCTGCTGTCATGTCGGCTCCCAGCAATGACGGTAGCGCCACCGACAACACCCTCAACAACGTCGGCTTCTCTGGCATTGGCGAGGATGATGGACGGTTGAATCCCCTTGCCGGGATGGGCCTGACCGATGAGCAGTATAACGCGATCCTGCAGAATCTCGTTAACGGAGAAAGCTTCTCCGGCGCCATCGGCTTGAACCTTGGTATGTCCATGGGCGAATCCAGCGGAGGAGAAAAGCGTTCGCTGGACGACCCCAGCGATTCACGAGCAGGCAAACGAAGTCGCTTCGAAGTCGTGGAATAAACTCCACCTTCTTCGAATCGCGCTTTGGACCCTTCGGATCATAGGCCTAGGCCCAAGCATGGGGTGCCTCAGGCTTCTTGCTTTGTATTTTCCACAGGCAGACGCTTCCTATGCAATTCTCTTTGGTCTTTTTTCACATACCCTGTACTGGCGTTGGAACGGACCCACCAACTGACTGCTAGTTTCAATGTATCAATATACCTTGTATGTGTAATTTGATTATGTACTAGATCTCAACGTAGAAGAAGACCTCAGATTTCAATTATTCTTGAATCTTCGGTGATTCAGGTTGATCAGTCAACGCCCGTTTTGGGTACAGCAGTGTGATGGAAGGCATAATCGCGTGGTCGTATCAAAGAACTCATTCTCACACATGTTGTTCGGTTGAGGCGTTCACATGTCCTAACATAACATAAGAGCTTCCTTGCCTTGGGCTAATAATGTACGAATTGCAAGGGAATCATTACCTTTTCCAGGCTAAGCCACAACTCAGCGCTCCGCTTGTCAATGTTATCTGTCAGCTATGTGGAGACCAAAACACTTTTCACTGTGCAGCGGGGTTATCTACTTCCCAGATGATCGGCGATAATGCGCTCTCCCCGAAGACTAATCAACTTTCTCATAACAACAGTCACAGACGTGGAGAACGCACGAGAGAAGAGGTTTTCAAAATGAACATCGATATATTCCAAACTATTTATATCTAGACAATTACTTGATGGAAGGAGCATACGACTCTAGCTGTAACGGCTGCAATGTACTATTGCAAACACGTTAGTAGAGCGGATAAAAGTAGTACATCTCTCACTAACTACTTCACACTGCTGGCCATCCTGCAGACCCCATCCGTGCATCAGCAACTCGGGTGACGTGAGTTCCATGAGGCTATGAGGAGAGAGCACAGAAGTATACTGGAGCGGACTATTGGTGACGCTCCCTACGGCCGGAACAAAGAAACAGGCATCAACTAATTCACACTTACTTTTCTGACAATCGCGCGCGTAGAACTATCATGATTACGAAAAGGAAAAGACCAACCGTGGTACATGGATATGAAAGTAATACGTACTTCCCAAGTAGAATGGGGAGAAGGAAGTGGCTCCGTACCTAAATATTGGGTCCACCTCCTGACCACAGCAGCACGCGAGAGATGATGAGTATAGAGACAACAGGCGCAGAATGAATTGGATGAATTGGGACGGACTGAAAAGTCGCTTCGCCACCACCAAGTCCCTTATCCACCCATAACGTTCGTCAACATTAGTCGGTTGAGTTAACTTGCATGGCGTAGATATGTCGAAGAAGTGCATCGAAAAGCAACCGCATTAAAGATGGACGGTAAGTTCGAACTGGGAAAGACGTCAGAGAAAGTCCTCAGCTCTAGCCCTCTTCTTCCCTTTGGACTCTTCCAATGGTTGATTTGTCTTTGGGGTGAAGTACTTTGGGTGATAGGCACGACGTTCTTCCTGGAAATAACGGATGTTCAGGAGTTGTGGCATGCTGAGGAAGGGGATACACGTACTGGAGAGAAGTTGGCATCAGAATACTTGAGACTTGTGGCTTTCTTGAAAGGCGGGATAGTTTGTTCGAGCGCCGGATTGGGTAATGTAGGCCCGTTGGGCGGCGGAGCAGATTGTACATTATTTGACATCTGTTGCGGGTTAGGTGTCGCACCTGATGAACTGGGCGTGGCAGACGGTGGTGGAGGAGATGCTTGTTGGGAGCTAGCTGCAGGTACGAAAGTTGGCGGAGGGCCAACACCGTGCGGAGGAGGGAATGGTGGGCGCATACCAGGCCCTGGTGGCAGGAATGGGGGGGCTCCAGGAGGAAGCATTCCTGGAGGAGGCATGCCTGGGAAGCCAGGTGGCATTGGAAATCCAGGAGGGGGTCTATGAGACAATGAGCACTAATGGCTGGAATAGCGAAATCAGATAGACTGACCCAGGTGGCATCCCAGGCGGCATCCCCATACCAGGCATCGGAGGGAAGGGTGGGCCTCCAGGCATACCTGGGGGGTGGAAGAATGGGGGAGGCATTCCAGGCATTCCAGGCATAGGGGGGTGCCCAGGGATAATTGGGGCTGGCACAGGAGCGGCCGAGTACGCTTGCGGTGGTGCGCCATAAACAGCACCAGGGTCAGCGGCAGACGCAGACGGTTTTCCATCGGTAGCGCTACCCATTAAGGCTTTATGGGCTTCGAGTTGCGCCCTTAGTTCTTCTTCAGAAAGAGGTCGGCTCTCAACCTTTTGTCGCTTCACCGGGGGTTGCGAGATGGATCCCGCTGCCAGTCCCAACTCAATCTCCTTGCGACGCTTGTAATCCGCCACATCCGGGGCAGGAATCCCCTCCATGCCGAAAATCTCCACTTCGTACCCATCTCTGCCCGGCAACGCGTTGTCGATGCGCGGGAGGCTATACGATGTCAGATCCACGCCCTCGAATGCTGTATGGTCACTTACTTTTCGGGCTCTAACTTATGAACTTGCTGGATGTGAACGGCCAAGCCGCCGGCGGTGTTGAGGCGTCGAGGACACATTCCACATTTGAAATGCTTGGCCTTCTGATGCTGCATCAAGACTACATGCCTCTCAGCGCCAGCTCAACTACGATGGGGAGGGCTTATCATACCTTTCTCGTCTTCGAACTCCCGTTCGCAATACCAGCACCATGGCCGGATAATCTACAGGATATGGTAAGTAAGGGTTACCTGGATACGGGTGCGTATTCTCACTTGCTTATTCTTCTTCTTTGCCATTCTGGTCGATGCACTGGAGAGGATGCACAGAAAAAGATGGCACTGAGTCAAGAACAGGCGTGTGAATTTGAGAAAGGTCACAAGAAATAGGAGACAATTTAGGAGACCCCTTTGTTCAAAGTCAAAACCAGGACATAGGCATAAGGTCCTAAGGGTACATAATAATACTGATACAATAAATTATAATGTTAGTATAGGATATAGTAAGAGCGTATATATATATAGAGATTATTTCAAACAATTCGTCGCGAACATAGCAGCATATCCACCTCCAGCATCAAGCAATTGTTGATGAGTGCCTTGCTCCACCAACCCGTTTTCCATGTATCTGATACCAGTCAGTTTTAAGAGCCGATCCGGTATGAGGGATAATCTTACAGGACCAAATCAGCCTGAGTCACAACGTTATTCACCCTATGTGCTGCATAGATGATACTTCGTCCTTTCCGGAGAGAGATAAAGTTGTTCAAAATATTGGTCTCGGTCACTGGGTCGAGTTCGGAAAAGGCGTCTCCAATAACTACCAGGCGTGGGTTGTTGCATAGAATCCGAAAGAAGGCGCGAGAACTAGAAACAAAAGTCATTTAGACGTATGCAACTGATAGAGAAGATATCTTACGCAAGTATTCTTTGCATCTCTTCACGAGTTAGCTGCACGGGGCGTCGAGCCGACATCGCAGAGTTCCGTGCGTCAACGGCTGCCTTAGAGCTGGCTCCCATACTTTGGCCTAGGACGGGGACTACGGTCGGAATGGCATCGTACCCTAACCTACGTATAAGTTCGTATGCGCCTCCTAATCGAGCGGCACGATCAACCAGATCCAAACCGAAATCATATCCATTGGCCAGACCAAACGTTATATTTTCCTTCAAAGAAATGGGATAGAGGTCGTCTGGCGTCTGGAGCAACACTGTCATGGAATCTCGGAGCGCCTCAGAGTTGATTGATTCAATTGCCCGGTTGTCGACTAGTATTGCTCCACTTAACGGTTCTATCAGGCGAGGAAGTAGCTTGAGCACCATCGATTTATCACTCGCATTCGGGCCCACGATAGCGACAATTTGCCCGGGGTGGACAATGAAACTGAGGTTGCGAAGAACGTCCCTTTCGGCATCCTCGCGCGTGACGCGCACGTCACTGACATAGGTTGCTTTGATTCAGCTTTCAGCGCAAATGGTCGCAGAGCAACGTACCTAAATTGTACTTTCATCCCTTTCGAGCTCGCTGCGGGGAAGGAAGGTGCTCCGAGCTCTTCTCTGGCTGGGACATTTGTAAAAGGGACATAGAATCTTTCCGCTTGCTGGCAGGTGTCGTCGAAAGTGGATCTCATTCGCAGACATAAATCAACGTTGCTGCGAATTGACTCGGTCATGAGGCGTAACAAAAGGGACTTGGCGATGCAATTTGTGGGCGACGACCACGGAAGTGTAAGTGCAAATGCAAGCTGGATTATCAGAATTCAACCCCTTTGCCGGTGCGAACAACAATAGAGTAGCTTACAACAGGGAGGTCGAGGATAATACAGCTCCACAGATCCCACAGCAACGGTCGAGGAATATCATTCGACGCCAATGCTGTTGCATCAGGCCGATGGACACCAAGGTCCCTTGAGGTTTTCTCATATTCTGTGTTATATTCTTATCAGAGATCGGAGGATCCACAAGCATCAAGCGGGCGGTAGACTTGCCTGCAGCTAGAAATGACGAGATACCATCTTTACGGATATCTTCCTCGTATTTCGGTGAGAAAATGAGCATGTACAAAGCGGCAAGGCGGCGATAGTATGGATTGCTCGTCCAAAACGTGTACTCTTAAGCGGCAACGTAAGTGGGTGTGGCCACATTTGATCAGATAGACGACTAACCTGCACCGCCTACTCCATCAGAAGGGATGGTATAAAGTAATATGGGGTAGTAAACGCCGAAGACGACCAGCAATTTGAACTCCAAGGAGGTCTTCTTCAGATACAACGAAAGGAGAATGCACGCTTGTATGAATGCGACGCAGAAAATGCTTGCTTTAAAGCACAATTGTTCGATGATGGCCCAACCTGGGGCAACCTCCTCAAACTGCCATGGTTCAGGGTAGGATGCTGAGTATATATTAGCGAAATATGGGAAAGTAGAGATCGCAAGTACTTACTATCATTTACTGCCCTGGCCTCAAGCTTCGCTAGAAGCAACGGATTGGTTAGTTTAAAAACACGTTGACGGGGTTCAACATACCTCTTACAAGTTGTGGAAGAAAATAACTTCGAAGGTGTCCACGTAAAGACATTGAAGTGTCTTTCCTGCACAGAGTTCAGGTTGATAAGTGATGCTGTGTCGAAATATATAGTAGCGCCGTACTTCATACGTTCTACAAGTGTAGACACGAGCGTAGAAGCCATGAAACTGTATACCAAAGCCGGTAGTGGGCCCATGCCACCGTCATTAACACATTGAATTGGGCCTGACATCTGCGACATGCATCCGTCAGTTGTCTCGCAGGACTGTATGCTATACATACTAGATCGACGGCCATGATGGCCATATAAAGGGACAGGATAGACGACCCAGTTGTCCACAAGCATGCCAGAATGTAAGTGGCAAACGTGAATGGGGCAATGGAAAAGACGTCGCGCAGAAGCCTTGCAGCGTATGGCACCGATGGGGGTATTCTCGGCCAGGAGCTGACACAGCCCAGGAACGCATACCTCCGACTCGGGGGCTCGAATGCGATTTCAAAGATTCCCCATCGTAATCTGCGTAAACCGTGTCTTTCGGTGGATATTTGTGGCGACTGTGGAGTGTGGTGATCGGGTGTACGCGATACACGCTTTACGAGCATCGCGGAGGAACTGCCAAAACAGAGAGAAGTTGAAGGTTAATGAGTCGATGATCCAAGGATCCCAAGGACGCCTTTATATGCTGGCCTACCGTTACCAATCTTACCTGACTACGGTCGGAGAACCAAAGACGAGGTTAAGGCGTCCAACCTTGCGCCTGGTATGCGCCTCCCGAGGTCTCCTAAACAAGTGCATTGTGGGTCTTGATGATGATCTGTAGGCCATATTAGCACATAAACGGATATCAGGAATAATAACAACTTGTCGTGAACCAGATCTCGTCGAGGCTAAATAGCCACACGACGTTTGCACAACTTGAAGGGCAAAAGCCGTACTGGCGTAGACACCTACGTGTAGAGAAGCATTGCCAATGGAAGGGCTACGGACAAAAGGGCTGGATGGACCCGGAAACCGAAGGCGAATGCATTGTGTGGGCGCCACACATTGAGGCAAAGCAAAGTGCAATGAGTAAAATTATAACGAAGCTTGTTCCGCATGGCGATTGAGATCAATCATGATTTGAGAAGGATACATCCTGTCTTGACCGTCGCATGCTACACAGCAAAGCAGAGTCTATTGTAGCTGTTGCGTTTTATTGGTGCTGTGGTTGGACAATACTGAGTGTGTTCGTTGACAGGGAAAGGTACTCAAGGCCCACGTTCACCGTCCAATATCGAAAGTGGACATCCCGGCTTACTGATGTATGTTGTTTGAGGTTGTAGGCGGACTGTTTCCCCAATTGCACTCGGGGATTTGGACCCACGAATAAACAGAAGTCGGGAGAAGATGAAACGCCTGACGTTTGAAGAATAGAAGTACAGACGGTAGCATTTGCACTAGGGGGTGCCTTCTTAATGTACGTGGGGTTGCCCGTGGCTATACTGCAAGAGGACCTACAGCCAACCATTCGTCCATGAGATTCCAAATTAGCACTTGTTCATCGTTCCATTCTGCTCTTTTCTCGCGGACGCATTCCGCACACAAGCCGTGAGCTGCCCAATCTACGCCTTTGATTCGCTCCAGGGTTTCAAGGGGTTTGCACACGCCGTCATCCTCTATGGCGGGTTGTATAACAAGGTTCATCCACGTGTCCGCGAAGACATCTGTGCAGGCCATGTGAGGCGTCGTTGCAGGACTGAAGAGGAGAGGTGTGAAGTGTTCAACCATCTTTGTCATGAGGTCATTACACCGCTTGATTTGGGAAGCAGGTAAGGGTGACAGGGTTGGGTTGCTTGTCGACGTGGAAGGGACATCAACAACAGACACGCCTCCTGGTTTGTCCTCTTGCACAATAGATTCAAAGCTTTCAAGATCGAGATTGGAGGCAACAACGAAACTATAAAATAACCGTTTTTGGACCTACACATAACCCATGATGGAATCCCAAATTATCACATATTCAACGACTCGACTTACGGCGACTATTTGAAACTCCAGGGCGAGTAACAAAGCTTGAATCAGGTCCTCGTGGTATTGCGCCGGGGTCGGGTTGTCCGGGAATAATTGCACAAATTGGTTAATCGATGCGGTATGTACAGTAGGTAAATCCAGTTGGCCAGTCGATGAGACACGGATGAGGGAGACCAAGCGGCTTAATGGCGTCTCGGGGGATAGCGGGCTTGGGGTAAGCGGGCTTTGATCAATGGTGGCCTTCATATCAAATCACTTGTAGTAACGTACGGGTTGGAATAAATGTAGTCGAGAAGCACTGCGACATCGTCTGCAGTCACCCCGCGTTCTGGAGGAACTACATAACGGAGGTACTGCGCTTCCTGGCCATTATCTGCGCTGTTGAGTGCCTTCGGCGTTGACTCAGGATCATGGCTGAGAGATAGGCGAGAGTGACGGCTGAAGATGTCCTTGTGGATTTTGAAGGCGCAGTTTTGGACATGTAGAATGAGGTTCCCATCTTCGAACCAGAAGGAGCTATGTCGATTATCCTCATCTATGGTCATGGTGCAAATGAGAGCTTCGTTCGTCGCCCATATCGATATCCTTCCCAGATCATGGTATTTCAATTTGGATGATCAGCATATTAGCAATAGTGTTCTCACGGTCACAACGCCACAACATACATACTTCTGAGAGTCGGCCCTGACATTCACGACTGTTCTCAGCACCAACATGGCTCATACTACGGTACAACGTGGATTTCACTTCCTGTGCAAGAATTCAGCACAGAAACTGAGACTTGGGTCTCCTACTCGTTACGTCTCACAGACACGGCAGTATGGGTACGCAGACTTCCCACCAGGCGAAGTAGAGTATCAATCATGATGTTTCCAGAGGCATGAGCCTCGATGGATTCACAGAGTCCCAGATTCAAGTTCGGGAAGGTAGTCCATGACGTGGGCCTGTTTCTGGAAGACATACCCTGACATTTTCATTATGTCAAGCCATTGGCAGTATCTGTAGCAAGTACCCGGATGAGTACTGGGCGCAAAAGGATATGTCGGTGATGGCGACTCTGAATCAACGTAGATAGAGACTAACCCTGTTCGTAGGGATGGAAGCTATCCAAGTGATCTCCACAGAGACCTTGCTGCAGGCGGTTGGTTAGGAAGTCCGTTCTCGTTGTGTTCCTTCCGTACGTTGCTGACGGACCCCAGTTTGCATGCCAGAAAAATATGGGGGCTCAAACCTAGGCATCTCTGAAGCAACAGTCATGGTGAACTAAACTCCCGTCTCGCATGGTTTAGATAACGCTGATAGAATTTTCTATGAAGTTGCAAACAATTGCCGAAAGTGGCGCAGGGATAGCTGGCGCTCAGTCTATCCATGCCAACGTCTATGCCAGTACGTTTTATCGCCGTTTGGGCCCACAAAGTTCTGAGCTAGCTTCATTTATCAAAACATATAGTGCAACCAGGTAAGGGCCATCTGTGTGCCTTGCTTCAATGTTGCTCACCGATGCCTCTAGTTTGGACGTTCGCCACGGAAGATCAACGTAACCGCTGGCTTCCCCCAATTATCTCTGGGAGCCAACGTGCATGTTTTGGTGTTACTGAGGTATTCTCTGCCTTCTCGCCTACCTTGGCAGGGTACAGGAGTCTGAGATATTATGTAGCCTAACACAGGTTTAGACACATTGAACCTACAAACCAGAGCTACCCGCCAGGGCGACAAATATATAGTAAACGGAAAGAAAATGTAAGTCTATGTTAGCTTACACCCACGACAAGTCAATCTAACCCCGTCACAGATGGATCTCGTAATTTCCTGTTACTATTCTACGTGTGCAACACAATGATTCGCAAATACGACAGCTCAGCACAGGTAGCACAGAAGATGGTCTTACTTGCTAGGACAATACCTCTGGACCAACTGGATAATCCTTTGAAGGGTCTCTCCCTATTCTTTGCTGACATCAAGAAGGAAGACGGCGTCACTCCCAAAAGAGGAATTGACCTCCAAAGGATCTCCAAGATGGGGGGTAGAGCTATTGACGCCAATCAAGTAAGTCGCTGATTTAACGTGCGGCATTTGGTGCTGATACTGTGCCCTCCCCGGCAGGTTTTCTTTGATGACTTCGAGATTCCTGTCGCCGACAGAATAGGCGCAGAGGGCGAAGGTTTCAAACAGTCTGTTCCGATTTCCATTGCATTGGTTGAAGTTGACAGACTGCTGTAGAATACTACATGGCATGAATGCTGAAAGGTGTTTGTTGGCCGGAGAAGCCCTTGGTTCGTTTGCCACTTATACGGCGTCAATCATCTCGGGTTCTACTGACCGACTGTAGGCATTGGGCTTGCTGCATTGCGACGTGCCGCGAGGTACGCATCCGAGCGAGTGGTCTTCGGACGGCCCAGTAGGTTCAACCCCATGGCTTTGTGGATATCTCTAATTGGAGACAAGTTGGCCAAAACCAGGCGATCCAGCACCCGCTTGCCGTATGTTGTTTCCTTGCTAAATCGAGCTCCATCTAATTTTGTCTCAAGCAATCGTGGATCGATCTAGAGGCGGCAAAGCTTCTAACCTACAGCGCAGCCAAGGCCTACGACGACCGCGCAGCAGATAAGGGTTCGAGCAACACGGACGTTGGCGCTAAGTGCAACGCTGCCAAATATTTCGCTGCGGAGGTTGCCTTCAAAGCATGGTACGTAAATGTCAGAATTCTGAAGGATCATTGCTGATGACCATCTAACAGCGAACGTGCTGTAATGTATGTCCCACTTCCCGCATGGCGTTCGACATGACATTCAATTGCCTCAGGATACACGGTGGAATGGGATATTCCGCCGATTGTATGTACCGAGCCCATCTGTTGGTGCTCAATTTGATTTGACTGCTCGCCAACAGTCCACGTCGAGCGTTACATGAGGGAAGTTTTCGTGCCGCGCATCGCTCCCGTCTCACGGGAAATGATCTTGTATGTTCACCAACACCTTCTGTCAACGACTCCATAATTAATACCTATATGTAGGAACTTCATCTCGCAGAAAGTCCTTGGGTTACCCAAATCATACTAGCGGCAAGTGCCATGCCTAGCCTTCGCCGTCCACACGAAAAGCACACCTACAAACAAAAGCTTTCGAGGCACTGTACTTTGATCGCCGGCTCTTTTTCGGTAACCCCCACAAATTCAAATTCCATTCCTAACTTTCCCCAAGCAGATGGTCCACGCGGCGACCTACTTACCGCCAGCGTATCACCATGGTCGCCGTCTAAGACCGTGTATCCTAGCTGTGTGTACTCGTAGGGCATTGTTGGTCCTAGATAAATGTCGAGGCATCCTTGTACTTTAAACCGATCAAGGGATACGTCCGAGCGGAACCAGGAAGTTTGTCAAGGGAAGCCTCGTTAACGTGAACGCATCATGACATCCGTATATCTACATTAGTACAGCACCTTGCTTAGTCTCTGTATGCCCGTCAAGAGAGCGTCGCCTTGTCTGATCAGAATGTCGTATTGAGCTGCCTTCAGCTCCGGTCTCGTCGTTTCCACAATGCCGTTGACTTTATCGATCGTGCAATGTAGCCGACCACTAGCAATAAACCGAGAGAGCTCACTGGGGAGCGAGCAGTTAGTCACGGACCGAAGAGGTTTTTAGTGTATGCACGTACTTGTCAACGAAGTCCACGCTGACGCCGAATGCGGCAGCCAGGCTGTCCAGTGTCAGACTGCGGTACGATTCGAGCAACTGCGTGTAGGCGCGTATCCGCATCTCTCTCACGTAATATCGTGCATGTGGCGAGAGGACACGAGATGGAGTAAGGTGTTCTTGTTCGAGTCTGGCTAAGCATACGTTCGTGACAGTTCAATATGGCTCTCATTCGGAAGTAGAGTAGAGTACATACCAAGGGCAACGAAGAACTTGTCATAATGACATTCATACAGACTTTTTACCAAGTCGCCTAGAAGGGGGATTTCGGGGAGCACTTGGTTTACTTCCGCGGCATCCATGATCTAGATTTGTAGAAGGTCGAGATTGAGTAGCGCACTAAGAGAGGGGGGATATAATGACCTTCTTCTTCAAGTCGACTCTGCTTAGCGTTAATGCGCAGGATATAACGACGAGTGCAACAAAATCATTGTAGGACAGAAGTTCGGTAGCAGTGAAAGTTGAAAGGGCGTCCAGCAATAGCTCACCGCCGCGTTTGAACTGGCGAATGGAAAGAAGATGAAGACCATGGTAAACCTTTAGACGATTGCGGCGATCCCAGTCACCGCCTTCTTCAATCAGTCTACAATAATTTGAGCAAGTAGTTATCCAAGCACAGAATGAGACTCACGCCTCAGCTTTCGTCAGGTGTTCTGTGATGAGTTCGTGGTCACCAAAGAAGAACCCAATGCGAGTTAGAGTGAGGACGATGTCTATTCGTGAGCCCAGTCCCGGTGTCTTCTCTAAAGCGAGTTTCTGAGCCACCACAGCACGATCCTACAGCAGGACGTCAGTCTACTGAGAATATACTGATACAGCGATCACGCACTTTGTCACCGATACGCGTCAAGTAGTTTGCGCGTGCTCGAAGAGCATCAGAGATTTCCGACTCCCCTTCCTGCTTCTCTGCCTCAGCCAGTCGCTCGTCCAACTTCTGGAGTTCCTCCGCATTCGACTTTTCCATGGCCGAAATCAGCGCATCGTCTAGGGGCACCGAGGCCGACGATGTAGAGGTCACTGTGCGGTAGTACGGCGCCATTTCTACATATTGCGGATAATTAACTTTCTTGCTCGTAGAAGTCCATGTTCACTTACGGTCGGCCTCGATGTTTTTGAGGAGTTCGGTGCGTGCATTCTCGTGGAGGGCCGTCAGCGACGGTGCCGAGAGCACGAAGAGTTGCTGTGGCAGGGAGAGATTTGGAATTGGGAGCACGATATCGTCGGCCATTGGAACAGAGGACTTTGTGTGCGCGCAATGACGCGTCTCTGCTAATAAACGCAAGGTTCCCACGGCAAGACGCGTGTACTACCTCCTTCACCATGTCCGCCCAAGAGCTCCTCGACCAGGCAGCGGCCTGCAAAGAAACAGATCCAGCACGCGCCGAAACTCTCTACAAGCAGGTCCTCGAGATAGAGGCCGCATCGAATCAGCAAGAATCAGCACTTGCAAAGCTCGGAGAGCTATACCGCGACCAGAAGAATGCAGAGGGCGTCGCACAGCTCATCACTCTGTCCCGGGGCTTCATGTCGTCGACGGCGAAAGCAAAGACAGCGAAACTGATTCGAACGCTGCTTGACTTCTTCAATGCGATACCGAACAGCCAGCAAATACAGATTGCAGTGCTGAAAGACAATATCGACTGGGCGAAGCAGGAGAAGCGGATATTTCTGAAGCACAGTCTTGAGACCCGTCTCGTCTCGCTGCAGCTTGATACCGCACAGCACAAGCCGGCACTCAAACTCATCGACACACTTCTCACCGAGCTCAAGCGGCTCGATGATAAACTCATCCTGACGGAAGTTCACCTGCTCGAATCGCGAGCTCATTTGAGCCTTCGTAATCTTCCGAAAGCCAAAGCTGCCTTGACATCATCAAGGACAGCAGCCAACTCGATATATTGCCCACCTTACCTGCAGAGCGCACTTGATCTCCAAGCGGGTATACTGCACGCGGAGGAAAGAGACTGGACGACCGCATACTCATACTTCTTTGAGGCTTTTGAGGGCTTGAGTTCCTTGGGAGAGGAAAGTGCTCTGGGCGCCTTCAAGTACATGCTCCTTTGTAAAGTCATGCTAAACTTGGTTGGTAACCCATAACGCTCGTTTAAATCTTAACTCATTCACGTACCTTCAGCCCGACGATGTCAACTCCTTGTTGACCATCAAACTAGCACTGAAGTATGCTCAGCTACGAGAAGTCGAGAGCATGCGTGCTATCGCCCGGGCGCATCAGAACCGGAATCTCGCAGACTTCGAGAAAGCTTTGAGGGACTACCAGGAAGGTACGGTGCACTCACCCCTCCACGCATTTCGGACGGCTCTAAACACGCTGGTCTATAGAGCTTACCACTGACCCAATCGTCCGATCGCATTTGACTGCCCTGTACGACACACTGCTCGAGCAGAATCTCCTGCGAATCGTCGAACCTTACTCCGTTGTCGAGATTGAGTACGTCGCGCAGATTGTGGGTCAAGAGCGGCAGGCCGTGGAGACGAAGTAAGCTCTAACCATAATATTGTTGAGATCAGAGTACTTACAAACCCCCATCGTGTCTAGATTGTCCAAGATGATCCTCGACAAGGTATTTTACGGCGTGCTCGACCAAGGCCGCGGATGCTTGATCATTTACGACGAGCCCGAAGTTGATGTAAGCACTTCTCCCTATGAATTCGAACGACATGCCGACCGTGATGCAATATCTAGACCATGTACGGCGCAGCGATCGACACATTGGAGCAAGTAGGCAAGGTGGTGGAATCCTTGTACGCAAAGGTAATATATGATTATTCCTTGCCGTTGAAACTATATTCACGCTTTGGAATTCTAGACGGTGAAAATAGCATAGTGTTCTGTCTACATCTAGCTGTATTTTTACGCACGTAGACGTGGCCGCGCTACTAATGGACTAGTAACCTCATCGACGGCTATTTGCAGAGAAGCCTCATTGATACTTCTGGTGTGGTAGCTTAAATAAGTAGGTAGCTACATGGTTACAGGGTGATTCCTAAAAGCCACGACAGCGAAAAGTGCCAGTGATGTGTATTGAATGGGCTATTCACGGCAAGGCCTTCTATTTCCTTAATTCACGGATAATACAGTTGAGAAACCCGGTTTCTGGGGTTTCTCCGCGTAACTTTGGAAACCCCTAGCAACAGTGCAAAGTGGAGCGGGTTGCGTCGGCCGGGAGTCCGCCCGGAACATGCCTAATATATCTTAGCTCCCAACTCCGAACCTCGCCTTTTGTGTAAGTATGGCATGCCACGAAGCGCCCGGTGACCTCGTTTCAAAAATTAGAACATGCCGGAAGGGCCCTTCATGATGTTCAAGCAGGGCTACCACAAAGTACGAACCCCCAAGACTTGAATATACTGTCAGACTAATTGAGCGATACAAATAAGTTACGCAGGCCCCTCTCCACATCACTAGATCGTGATCATTTGACGCAACTCACCTCTTTCCGTGTTCAAGCGCACCAGGACAAGAGGAATGGTGTCGCTTGTCACTCCAACGAACAAGTTCATGAAATGGCGTGGGTTAGCGCAATTATTCTGCTTTTCGACTCCACACGACGCCAACGGGCTCAATAACCTCAGGCTTGCGCAATACCGCACAACTGCATGAATGAAAGGATGCTCGATAGGGTAAAGCTGCTAGACACGTTGGAGAGCTATATAAACCTGCCCCACCGCTCCTCGCTTCCTCAGCAAACTTTTAGCCACTCACCAGTAGTAAGCACTCCTCTTCTTCCTCTCTTCCTATCTTCTGATTCGAGTTTTTTATCTACAGGCTTTATCGTCAGCCACCAATCACAATGCGCGTCGCACTCTTCGTCCTCGCTTTCGCTGCTGTGTTCGTCCTCGCCAGCCCCAACGCTGACAAGAAGAAGAAGGTCAAGAAGCCCACCGCCGCTCCTGCCGATGCTGCTCCTCCCGCCGACGCACCACCCGCTGACGATGCTGCTGCTGCCTAAAAGGGGATAACCACGCTTACATCCCGGTGCGCTCGCTCTGACAGCGGCCCTCGCGTTCCCCAGCCCTCAACAGAGACTCGACTCGTCCAAACTCTGGACACTTTGCACTCGAATGACGTCGATAATCCACCCGTAGTATAGTTAACGAACTATTTGTCGCGCGCACTGCGCCCAATAGACCGTGACTTGCTGCCTTTTCCAAATTTTATCGTCACGCGTTCAAATTGAAACAAGACACAGACCGCTGCGATGTAATAATCTTTCCGCTCCTGGCCTCACCTGTCAAAGGCTTCGATGTTGGTTAACCTTACAAATCATACGCAGAGCCCAGCGTGATATTACACCTTGAACGCACACTGGTTGAGAAAGTATCCAACTTCATTCTGATCTTCCATCCATCAGGTATTTATGTATGGGTGAGCAACAAGCGAGGCCAAGAGAAACGCAAATACAAAACACGGTACAGTTTGCAGACACTAAATGTCGACGAGTTCGCTGCTCAATAATACAACAACCTTGCCGCCAAGGTCGGGTGTCGCTGATTAGCTGCACCTCGTCGACAACAGGCCATCGTCTTGATTTGGATTGGCGGCGTCGGCGAGCCACGACGATCGCAAGGCCCGGAGAAGAAACGACGGGAGCAGTGAGAGAGAATGCGGACGGAGGAAGTGAGAGGGATGAGAGATGAACCGACCTCACCAGGCCCTCGAGGCTTGTGCACCTGCAAGATGAAGAGGGAGAAGGTATGCTCCTGCCCTGTGAATAGCAACAATCTAAATAATGTAGAGGGGAGTCATTGTCGAGCGAAGACACGGACCCTCATCCCCACAACTCCCCGTGAAGAATCTGCATGCGGAGAAGGACTGAAACTTTGTGATGCCAATTTCAGGCCCATCCCATTACTGAGTGCAGCTTAATATGTAGGTAGGATTGGCCGCCACATATTACTTCAAGCTCGCGACTTGGTACACGGAGAACCAAATATTCCTTACGTTTTCGCTTCCACACCGGCCGGAGTGAATATGGCCTCGCCGGAAGACACACCCCGATTTCTACATTGATGAAGTTTATTTGAAGGGGGTTCTTGGGGTTTCTCCGAGAAACCGGGTTTCTCAACTGTATTATCCTTAATTCACTAGAGCACCTGACGTGTCGCAGGCTTTGAAATCATACACAGTACTGTATGTGCAAATGCTGCGAACAATCGAATTCATCTATTAAGTTACTCATGGTAAATGTCATCATTCATCTTCAACCTTTAACATCCGAAGAAATGTGTATTGACGGTAGCTTAATTACGTAGTGATGGATGTCGATGATCGATGAAGTGACAATGGGTCCATCCCAGTCTATGATGCGAAGTGTCCGATGAGAAATGGAGGCCAGACGGTAAGTATGGACGTCCAAGAATATATGCTGTACCGGATGAACAAAGAATATATGCGATGATGATTGATCTATATGGAAAATGTCCGTCTTGCAGTTCTAACAATACTAAAAGGCAGTATATGTATTCGAGGTTGGAAGCTAACAAGCAGGAGTAAGATATCAACAAGAGGCATCCAAGAATCAAAGGTACCTAAATGACCTAACCAGCATGGAAGAGAAGTAGGTATTAAACGATGCGGGAAGCAACGAGAACATGCAGCAGGCTGAAACTGTGATACTACTGAATGCACATGCACACGGGAGGCCACTGATGGAATACGGTCCGCCAGATGAATGTTACTGAACAGAGGTTGGCTTGTCAGCTTCGTAAGATCATTATAGACATTCATGGCCGTCATTCATCAAAGTGGGTGGGGTGTTGGTGTGCTTCCCGAGGATAGAGGGGGACTAGCCCCAGAACGCAGCGACCAGGCCATGAAATATGAAGAGGGATTCGTCAAGAATTCACAAGGAAAGCAAAAGATGGAAGAGGGGTGTTCGAAGCGGAAGTGAGAATCAGTGATGTTAATGGCTTCGAATGAAAGACCATTCGACTGCATTCAATCGTCAGTGACTGTTCGTAGGAAAGGGACGGAGTGAAATACGTACTGGGGACGATGCCCTCATCTTCCGATGCGATTTCGTTGAAAGCGGCCGTTGACAAGTCGATGGAGCCTTCGTTTTTACAGGTTGGGCAAGCATCGGCAACAGTGACTATGACGGACTATACGGAAGGAACATCAGTGATGGTATTCGAAAGCACGGAAAACTCTTCATACTTTGCCGTTCTTCGTGTTCTTGATATTGACTTTGGAACCACAGTGGCTAGACTTCTTGCTGGTATCACCGTAAGTCCTGTAGTCTAAAGGAGGGATGTGTGAATACTAGTTCAGCTGAAGTCTCGAGAGAACCTACCCAGTGCGGCAATCAAGGCGCTGTCAGGGTTAACATCTCCGCAAGCACCGGCGACGCCATGCTGATAATAGAAAGTTGCACTACAGAGACCACGAATTAGTCATTGACAGATGCAAACGAAAGTGGAATGGACACACAAGCCACCCTTAACAATATCCTTAACGGTATCGACGGCTGCATCGACGATCGACTTGGTAGGCTCAGGGGCCTTAGACGACGAAACAATGACTGTTGGTTTCGCGGTAGTCTCAGGCTTGGGTTCTGGCGACGCTTCAGGCGTTGGGATAGGGGTAGGGGTAGGGGAAGGCTTAGACTCAGGAGTGGCAGCAGGCTTGGACTCGGGAGTGCTAGCGGGCTTTTGAGAGGCCGGTGCAGGAGCGGGCGCAGAGGAAGGAGCAGGCGCAGGTGTAGGTAGAGGCGCAGGTGTGTCTTGGCTACCCTCGTCATCACAATCTTCTTCATCAGCATGACTGCCTTCTTCCTCATCGTCGTCGCAATCATCAATCGGGTCGACAGGCGTAGTTACCGTAGAAGTGGGCTCAGCCGCGTGAGCAGAGGAGGAAGCCTCTGGAGAAGGAACGCAGTAGGCTTTGCGGTTCTTCTCGAGGGACTCGGTAGCCAACATGGGATGGCAGCAGTCATCGAAGAACTGCTTCCCATGGTTGTTGTGGCAGCCGATGGCCAAGTAGCGGGTATGGTAGGTCTCATACGGCTGTCATTTTAAATCATGGTGAGTACGGACTTAAGTCTAAATGCACCTAAGCACTGACCTCGAGATAACCTTCTAGGTAATGGGCTGGCGCCTTTGTTCTAGGAATGACGGCGGCGTCAACGGACGCGACGGCGGCGAGGACAATAGCAGCAAATGAGAATGAGGCGAGCATTGTGGGAAGCAGTAAAGACGGGAGGTTAAGTGAGTGACTTTAAGAAGGAAGGAAGGGCAACGAGTTTAAACTAGAGACAGTGAGCCGAAGAACGCCAACACAAGAAACAGGTCAGACTTACGAACTCGAGGAAAAAGGAAGATGGGGGAGGGAGAAGAGGACGAAATTGAACGACGGCTCCAAATGCCCTAACTTTAAATCGCTTCGCTTAAGCTAAAAATAGAGTTTCTCGCGCTCGCGCCAGCGAACTTGGCATTGCCCTGACACGAATTTAGTACGTAACACGTTGAAATGCGCTTCTGTTTGGCTCCAAGCCGGTGTGCAAACAACTGCCATACACCGCAGCACTTCCACGCAACAACTCGCCACAGCGACCACGCACCTTAACGACACGACACGATGAGCAGTACGTATGCTAGCACTCATGCTAGGAACAGTTCTCAATGTCTCCAACAGCATATCAAAACCCTTTTGCGTCAAGTCATTCGCTCGACACGAACCCCTTCGACGACCCAGCACCGCCCCAGTCTTCATCGCATGCAGCCGAGGCGGCGAGACTCGAGGAGCTACGGCGTCGGGAGCAAGATCTGGAGAGAAGAGAGCAGGAACTCACTCAGAAAGCCGAGCACATCAGAAAACATGGCAGAAATAACTGGCCACCATGTATGCCCTCCGTCGCTCTTCAAATACGGAGGCTAATTGCGGTTGCTGCCCTCAGTCTTCCCATTGATATTCCACTCAATACAGGATGAAATCCCCGAAGCCTCGCGTCCACTCGTGACGCGTTTGTACCAACTCTGGCTGGTTCTGGCCCTAACTTTGATTTTGAACATGGTTGCCTGTATCTTCGTTCTGTTGGCTGGCTCCTCGGACGGAGGGAAAGATCTCGGCGCAAGCATTGGGTGAGCACAGTGGCTATACATTTACGCTCTCGCCTGACCTTGTGTTCGTAGCTATCTTGTATTCATTTCCGCCGCTTCCTTTCTGTTGTGGTATCGGTAAGCACATTCAGCTCAAAGTAATTGGCATCTGACTTGCGTAGTCCAATTTATAACGGTTACATGAAAGTATGTAACAACACCCTGGGTTATTCATTGACGCTGACCTTTGGTATTTGCAGGAGCAATCCCTGTATTACTGTAAGCCCCAGAACAGTCTCGCTGTGGTCCATTACCAATTCACCACATAGACTTCTATTTCTTCTTTGGCGGCTTCCATTTGTTGTTCAGCATATATATGTTAGTGCTGTCTCCGATAGCGTACTGGCGAAGCTAACTCTTCCCGTAGGATAATCGGCATACCAAGGTACACTTCTCGCCAGTCCTTCTTCGTCGCCCCCTGATTCATCTCCTCCACTTCTCCACGGATTTCTTCATGCACCGATCGAACTTCTTATGTGGCACCGGTTCCGGCATTTCGCACGATATAGCACTGGCTCTGCCGGCTTGATACAGACCATTCAGATGTACGCTAGGCATGCGTGGGTGGCCGCCGTCCTCGGAACAGTGACAACAGTCGGATGGACAATTCAAGGATTAGGGAATGCATTCTACTATAGACAGGTGACTCGCGCTACCGCATGACCCAGCTGTTTCACTAACAATGAAACTACAAGATATATGCGCACCATACAGCCGCCGGTCACAGCATGGAAAAGGTATGAACAACGCTGAGCCATAATGATGCCGTCTCACACCTGTATAGGCAAAGGCAGAGCTTGCCACGCACGGCGCGAAGGCTTACTTCACGAGGGGATGAGTTGCCCGTCGATGAGTACAACCGTTCTGCCTAGTACTAGCACTTTGTCATGTACGATGAACTATTACATTTTGTTCTTGGTATTACATGTGCTCAGTACTCCAGTACCCTATGTTTATCAATTATTTACATGTAGGATGCCACTATTGTTCGCCTCGACCTAACCTCGACATCTTTCGTGGACAGTGCGCATCTATTGTCGGAGCTTTAAATACGGCCTTATCAGTTGGCTCGTGTAGGCAATTATGTTTTCTCTCAACCACCACCTAAGGCAAGTCTCATTTTCATTCATTTCCAGCGTTCTCCGTCGCGCTGCCCCTCCCGAAGCCAAATGGTTTCCGTCGTTGTCAACGACGGCGACGAGTTCCAACGTTTGAGCGCCCATCATCTTCAGTGTCGCTGACCAACTCTTCTCGCATTACAGCACAAAAAGCCGTATAAAAAACATATAAAAACCCTTTTTATATACAAGCGGTTGCCTTTCTTCCTTCCTGTGTAAGTCTACGCCTCGAAGCGTTTCAAGTCCAGTTCGTTCTAACGTGCAGGCTCCCAATCAAGTTGCAGAAAAGTCATAAAGCAGTAACGACCCCCAAATCCTCATATAAAAGCAAATTTCTTTTCCGTTTCTTCGTTCGTCGATTTCCATATCCGAATCAAAATAATGGCTTCCGTCGCTGTCGCACAACCCGAGACCGTACCTCAACAGGGTACTTCCATCCCAGAGCAGCCTGCCCCGGTGATGGCTGCCCCTCCCGCGCCCGCCCCTGCGCCCGCCCCTTACGTCGCTCCTGCTCCTGCCCCGTCTGCCTCTCCTTCTGCCTCCCTGTACGTCGGAGAGTTGGATCCCACCGTTACGGAGGCGATGCTCTTTGAGATCTTCAATATGATTGGTCCGGTGGCGAGGTGTGTTTTACGTTGGATCCCCAAGTGTCTCATGTGTAACTGCCGCTCATCATTTGCTGAACGTAATATAGCATTCGCGTCTGCCGTGATGCAGTCACTCGCCGCTCCTTGGGCTACGCTTACGTCAACTACTTGAATGCAGCTGACGGTGAGCGCGCCTTGGAGCAGCTCAACTACTCCCTCATCAAGAACCGTGCATGGTGAGTCTTGTGTCATGGCTCCATTTTGATTGCCGACCTTATGGATTCATTCAACCTGTCAGCCGAATCATGTGGTCTCAGCGTGACCCCGCTCTTCGCAAGACTGGCCAAGGCAATATCTTTATCAAGAACCTGGACGAGCTGATCGATAACAAGGTAATTGTCGAACTGTGTGCAGTGATCGACGACCCTGACAGTGCTTTCAGGCTCTTCACGATACCTTTGCTGCTTTCGGCAATGTCTTGTCTTGCAAGGTTGCAACCGACGACCAAGGCCGATCCAAGGGCTATGGATTCGTCCACTACGAAACCGCTGAGGCCGCCGAGAGTGCCATCAAGGCTGTCAATGGCATGTTGCTCAACGACAAGAAGGTTTACGTCGGCTACCATATCTCGCGCAAAGTATGTCGGTTCCCGTCTCATACGCAAACGTACCTCTGACTTGATTTAGGAACGTCAATCCAAGATGGACGAAATGAGGGCGCAATTCACGAATCTCTATGTCAAGAACCTTGACCCTGAGGTCACGCAAGAGGAATTCGAAGCCCTTTTCAACCAGTACGGCAGCGTCACCTCTGCTATCGTTCAAGTCGACGAAGAAGGCAGGAGCAAGGGATTCGGCTTTGTGAACTACGAGTCTCACGAAGAAGCCCAGCGCGCTGTCGATGGCCTGAATGACAAGGAGATTAATGGCAAGAAGCTATTCGTCGCCCGTGCACAGAAGAAGGCCGAGCGCGAAGAGGAGCTCCGCAAATCCTATGAGGCCGCCAAGATGGAGAAGTTGAACAAATACGCCGGGGTCAATCTTTACATCAAGAACCTCGAGGATGACGTTGACGATGAGAAGCTCCGCGCCGAGTTCGAGCCTTTCGGCACTATCACTAGCTGCAAAGTTATGTGTGACGACAAGAGCAAGTCCAAGGGCTTCGGCTTTGTCTGTTTCTCGTCCCCGGAGGAGGCCACAAAGGCTGTCGCTGAGATGAACAACAAGATGATGGGGACCAAGCCCCTCTACGTCTCACTTGCTCAACGTCGTGAAGTTCGCAGGCAACAATTGGAGAGCCAGATTGCTCAGCGCAACCAGATCCGTATGCAACAAGCCGCGGCAGCAGGCATGCCCGGAGGCTACATCAACGGACCTATGTACTATCCTCCTGGCCCTGGCTTCCCGCCTCAAGGACGCGGCATGATGGGCTACGGCGGTCCTGGCATGATGCCTCCCCGCCCCCGCTATCCTCCTGCTAACGGGCAAGTTCCCAGCATGCCCATGGCCGCTCCGTACGGACAGGTGCCTCCTCAAGGTTACGGCATGCCATCTTACCCCCGTGGCGCCAATGCGCCTCGTCCTCCTAACGCTCGCGGACCTCCTTCGCCCACTGCAGGCACGGTCCCCATGCCCCGCAGCAACGGACCCCCTGCTCCTAATGGCGCCGGTCAGCGTCCCCCTGTTCCTCAGGGAGTGCCATCGCAAGGCCTGCCTCAAGTTGCGCCTCAGGCACGTCCGGGTCCTGGAGCCCCAGCCCCAGCTCCTGCACCCGCACCTGGCGCTAGTCGCCTTCCTCCTCCTGCTCAGCCAGCTGGTTACAAGAACCCTCAGGCTCGTCCCGCCGGGACTCCCAATGCCGCCCCCCAGGCTAATCAACAGCCTGCTGCTCCTTCGGCCTTGCCTGAGGCTCCTGTCATCACCGCAGCCCAGTTGTCAAGTGCGTCCCCTATGGAACAGAAGCAAATGCTTGGTGAGGTTATCTACATGAGCATTGCGAAGTAGGTTTATCCCCTTTCTGTGTGTACCGCTGACACTGATGTATCGACCGACCATAGCTCTCACCCCGATTTGGCGGGCAAGATCACTGGTATGTTGCTCGAGATGGACAACATGGAGCTCTTGCACTTGTTGGAAACTCCGGATGCAATGGACGCTAAGGTCAACGAAGCTCTCTCGGTCTTGCACGAATACGCCAAGGATGCTTGAATGCAAGATGTTGAGGGCACATTGTGTCCGTAGATGCTTCGTGCATCGTCCGCTCTTTATCATTGCCTCCAACCATCCACGATTTTATGCCCTTGACGTACTCCCTTCTCCCCATGTATCATCTCTGCTGCAACTCGCTCCGTTGTTCATTGTTGTGTGCCATTGCCGGTTGCCTTTTGATTCTCATCGCTCATCCCGTTGTTTTACGCTTTTTGTACGGCTTTTTTGGTGTGCTGCTCGCTGTTTGTTGCGTGCAATTTGGTCTTGAGCGATTTGGTCGAATACTCTTTTATGTACTTGCAAAGGAATGGAGGTGATACAACTTGCTTGAATTCTCTGCGTGAATGGAAGTACATAAACAGGATAAAAGACGGGTATGTATGCGAGATATGGTACAGATGTTGGCATGTTAAGTTACGAAAAATGGGTGAGGCGCAAGCGTGTATGATTAATCCTGAAGACATCTTCAATTGCGTTTGAAAGCATGAACTATGTGATATTTACACGATATTTGAAGGAGGGGATAGTAAAGGTCTTGCTGAGCTTCTTTGATCAGTTTAGTGACTTTAGACTCGGGGAGGCCAGCGTGAAGGAATAATGGCTTGAGGGCGGGTATGAAGAGATCACAATCCATCCAAGCGAGTTGGCCTACAGTAAGTAATAGCGGATCTGGGTTGTTGGTTTAAAATATCAGTGTACGGCACGACAGGAGTGTGTGTCAGTTGAAGTAACCACCTTTTGGCCAAAATCCGACGGGAATATTACCGTCTTGGGTAACGATATGATGGAAGGCCTTCGTTGCGCTAAGAAACTGAGGAAGACGACTGGGAACGGTGGTGTCAATGCCCTGTTGCTTCAAGCATCCGCGATATGTCTGCCAAAATGCGAACCAACCAGGAAGTCCCTCGCTGAGGTATGGAGACGGGCTGTTTAACGGGGAAGGGTTGGTGGAGGAATGAGGTGATAGTTTCGAGGTCGAAGCTATTGGAGTTGCATTAGGTGATGATGGAGGAACATGTAATATAGAGTTTGTTTTTGATGACGAAGATGATGATGGAGCGGAGATGGGGGGCGCAGTATTGATATTGACGAACTCATCGGCGGGTTTACCGTCTGCTATTGGCATAAGGTCTGGCTCTATGAGGATGACCAGACCGCCAGGCTTCAGGATTCGCGAGATCTCGTGGACGAGGCGGGGGTAATTCGAAATCTGCAAACAATTGAGCGGTTGTTTAATATCATCAGGAGCAGCATGAGGTGGGTGTCATTTCGGTGCTCGGGTGGTGGGCGTGTGGGTAGCTACGGAACGGTTTTGAATTGAAAGGAGACGTGTACGTACCCCGGTATGCATTGATCGCGCGTGTATAAGGTCGAAGTGGTTGTCGGGGTACGGCAGGGTCCATTGGTCCAGATCACAAAGTTCAAATCTACCATGTCATTGGGTGTCAGTACAGCATCGACAGCCGTCGGAGGTAAGCTGGAAAGGAAAAAAATACACACGTGCAGTTCGGTGGGACACTTCTGTTATGTCCATTCATTCGGCCAATCAGCAAGAAATAAGATTAGGAAAGAAGCGACCATTACCTAGGCTGTATTGGGGCCAAATCGACGCCGACGACCTCTACTTTGGGAAATTCATCTGCAATGTCGATTGCCCTGGGATACAGAATGTATATGGAAGAAAGCAGAGGAGGATGGGGGTCGTCCGCGCGTAGGTTATTCCGTAAATTCAACATTGAGAAAGGCCACAAGCGCGTGATTCAAAGAGACACCGACCAACATCCGCCGCCTGTACCGAGATCGAGTACTCTGCGCTGGTGGCCGCCGTGCAGGACCTCTGAGACCGGGCCGACGTAGTTTTTGCCATTGAAGACAAACTGCATCATGCGGTGATGGAGCTCCGAGCGCTGTGGGCGACGATGAGCACGGGTATGGGCTGTAGATTGTACGCGACTGGGTCTACCTTGACCTCATCATGGTCGACGGGGAGCATGTAGCGCTCGTTGAGGGCGTTGAGAGCCCTACCGTGGACGTTGCGGAAGTAGTCCGAGTCGTCGTCGCGATCTGAGAGGTATTCTACGGGGTGTTGGTAGAGGGACATGTTGTGGTTGCATGACAGAACGGCTCTCTCACTTGAAGAATGTGCCCAACTTGGCACCGGTTGTCCGATCATCCACGCTACCTGTCACGTTGTCACAGAGTTTGATAAGGTGCCTTGAACTCTGCTGGTGGGTGACGTCACAGCGTCAAACTATAATTCTGCTGTATCGATATCCAGGATCCTGGCAAAAGTATGTCACATCGGAATTGTGTGAATATCCTGTCAAATATTTATGCCGGAAGATCACCTCCACTGTTCGGCTGTGCTCAGCCACGCGTCGAGCACAAGACAGCGGGTTTGTCCAAAACACCGAAAATAACAAACGAGAGGGGCAGGGTGCACCCAGGGATCTCCTGGTCCTGGACAGAGAAGCAAGGATCATGAGGCGGCAAACATTAAAAGACTCCGTCCAGGATCAATTATTTCCCAGTTTCCGAGAAATCTTTCTATTCTCCTCCCTTTTTCTTCTTTTCTTCCACAATCTCCACGTTATCCACCGGGATTCCCTTCAACACACCAGCCTCCTGCTCAATCATATCCACGATCTCATCACTCACATCTCCCTGGACCACAACCTCGTCCAGCCCTTGCGCGTTCTTCGTAACGCTTGCCCCGGTGGCAAATTTGGATGCGAATTGCTTGGCCGCTTTCTTCAAATCAATCCCAAACGCTTCCAGGCCATGCACAGCCGTAATATGCTTGCGTTTGTTCCTTTCGATTCGTTTGATGGTTATCTGTGGAACAGTCAGCCCCAAGCCACTGTCTCACACGAATACAGCTTCCATACCTGCGAGGACATCTTTTTCTTCAGCGCTGCATCTGCTTTCGCTTCTGCTTTCGCCTCGGCTTTGGCTGTATCCTTTTCCAGCTTTGTCTGCGCCTCTAGACTCAGTGTTCCTATCTTCGCTTGTAATGCCTCTGTGTACAATCTAATCAGTCATCTGTGAACTACGGCGAGATCGGATACGCACCTTCTGAATAGTATTTGTCAAACTGCTCAGGATGTTCTTCCTTCAGCCATTCCTTGCATTTGGTCAAGCTCGATCCGAATTCGCAGTACTCGATGGGGTACGTGCATACTGTTGATCGTCAGCTAGTCAGGATCGCAATCATTTCCGAGCACAAAGCGGAAAGGAACCTCCGCAATATAGGACTTGCACTGGTGGCCGTGGCTGTGGAGCCTCGCCCTCGGGCTGCCCTGGCTCAGGCGCTGGGGGAGGCGGCGCGTTCGACGATGAAACGTTGTTCTTTCTGCCCATCGTTCGATGTGGTGGAGTTGAAGTTGGTTATGATCGAGAGATGGATTATCTGCATTACGATCGTCGATTGATCTGGGCGCCTAAGTAATTCCTGCTCTATGTTCACGAGTACATACACTCTATGTAATATTGTTCCATTAAACATAAATGCCAGCCTATGGCTTGAAAGCGTTCCACGCTTCGTTCAGAGCCCCGAAAACTCCATTCGCGATCATACGTTGCTCTAGTGTCGTGTTGTTTGGCGTGAGCTAGAAGAAGATCTTGCTGTTCAGCCATCATCTACCTTCTAATTATGCAAAGAACCTACCTTATCAGGGTGTACCTTCGCAATGGCCCTAACATAGCGAATCTTGACCTGGTTCTCCATCACCAGCTCGTTCATTCCCACCTTCTTCCACCCCAACTCGGGCCAGAGCACATTCTCCAGACTAGCTATCAGCGCACGAATATTTGTCTCCTTCCCACCCTTCCAAGCCATCAGACGACTGTCCACAAGGTCTTTGAGTTCGTGTTTCTGGTTTGCTTCAGTTTCGGCTTGTTGATTCGCCTGTCGGAGAGCATTGAGAGCGGCCGAAGGTGGTTCCGAGGTCGACCTAGACGGGGCAGGTCGACGAGGTGGTGGTCGCGAAGCTGGCTTAGCAGCAGTCTTTGGAGGACCCTCAAGCATCCTCCTACACCTCCCAACGGCAGCAACAGCTTCCCTTCTAGTAGCCTCCCCAACCCAATCGCCCGTATTCAGCAACAACTCCCAGTCTTTCTTCGCTTCGCCCCATTTCTCCATCCCTTCGTAAGACTCCGCGCGTCGTTTCGTAGCTTTGACGTACGCAGCACCTAGGTCAACTTCGGACCCTTCTTCGAGTTTGGTTACTTTAGCCTCTTTGCGAGGATCGAAGACTAGCTTGGCTCGATCTACGACAGTGTCATCTTCTTGTAAACCATCTAACCCGCCTAAGGCGTTTGATTCGCCTTCAGAGATCCCACAGATTACGCGAAGCGCTCGACCAGCGTCATTTACTGCGCCTTTGACATCGCCGTTGCGACTACTGGCTAATGACCGATTGTTATATAGCGGCACACGACACAGATGTCCGGAAGGCAACGCCTCGATCGCTCGGGTGTACATAGCGTGCGCCTCCGCATACTGTCCTAGCTTGAAATACTCCGTTCCTTGGACTTTGAACTTCGCAGACTGGGATATTGTGTTTGGCGAGCACGATACTAATGATGAACGGGGAGCTGGGGGAGGCGGCGTGAGATTTCGTAGGGGGAGGGAGGGAGTAGCTGCTGCTGCTGGCGCTGGAGTGGCCGCCTTTGGCTTGCCTCTGCGGAAGGGGGAGACGTACACATTCGCGGGAACATCAGAGAACAGGTCAACCTCCCTGGGTGCAGGGCGTGCAGGCTGCTCGGGCGGTGCGTTGTTGAGTGGCTCCTTGCGTCGTGGCTGTTCTGGCTTCCTTGGAACATCCTCGTCCCCGTCATCATCTTTAAACGAAGTAGGTGGTATATCCTGGTGTTCCAATCTTTCGGGGCCATCTTGCATCCATTTAGGTCTCGTCGTGCTACTACTTCGACTAGAGCCGGGCTCAGTGCGCGTGGCACCAGCTGTTTCTTCGTAGACTTTGACAACACGCTCGACGACCTTGTCCTTCATCTCCTTGCCTTTAGTATTCCAGAATGCATTGGCGCGGTTGAACATTGAGATACCGAGGCCTGAGGCTTGAGCAAGGATATCATTACTAGATTGACTTTGAGGTTCAGCAGCGGGTACCCTAGACAAAGAATCGCCACGGATCGGAGGCTTCGGCCTTCCCCGTGTAGAACTCGACGGGTAGTCATCTGGGCTAGCTCTCCGGGGTTCTGGCGTGCGGCTGGTACTCCCACCCCCGCCATTGATCAACGAGCTCACAGCTTCCTCAACATCCCACCCAGCATCTTTGCGCGCCCGCGATTCAGGTTCCTTGTACGTATTTATGAGAGCCACTTTGGCCTTATCAGGCGCGAATCCCATTTCGACCATCTGGCCTAGGATGTGTGGGGGAGGCGAGGGGGCTCCCCGAGAAGGCCGGCTTCGTCGGACGGGTGGAACGGGAGAGGCATCATCGTATTCGCGGCTTCCAAAGTCAAAGTCCGCGCTAGGCGAATCTGAGCGTTGGGGAGTCGACGAGGTTGTGATGGCTGGTTGTGGCGGTTTGGTAGGAACGGGACCAAAGCCGAGATCATCAGCATCATCGTGAGTCGGCTGTGTTAGTGGTGCCGTCGCAGCACTGTCTCCGAAAGAGTCTAAGGCGTCCCAGACGTTCATACTGCTTTTCGAAGCCGTCGCTGCCGCCGGGACCTTCGATGGTGCTTTGGGTGTAGTCCCGAAGGCATCGAAAGAGAACGTGTCATCAAGGACATTGGACGTACTCACTGCAGGTTTAGCGAGCACCTGCTCCACCTTGGATGACCCCGTCGACGTCGTGGTACCGAATCCCCAATCATCGGCATCGTCAAGGAGGGAATTGCTGTTACTGGCCTTCACGGGGGGCGACGGTGTTTGACTCGGGGTGGCTAGCACGTCCAAGCCCGCCCAGACTGCAGCAGACCCACCGCCGTTCTGAGCTCCAGCTTGATTGTGAGAGTTGAGATGCCTGTCCAACCTCTCTTGCTGCGCCTTCGCAGCCATTTCAGCCATGGTTAGCCTCCCATTTCCTCCAGCGGACGCAAGATTTCCAGACAGCAGCGCTCCAAATGGATCGCCTGAGGTCGGCTTCGGAGTCAGGGATGGCTTTGGGGGTGCATGCTGAGGGGGAGGTTGTGTGTAATTAGGTGTATGTCGTGGTTGAGAATTGAAGAGAGCACTTGATGAACCTGGGGTAATTGGTCGAGATGAAGGGTTTGAAGCGGCCTGATAGGCTTGTAGAGGCTGTTTCTTTTGCGGTGGGGGTGCGGCGGACGACCACAGGTCAGCAAACGCGTCGCTCATAGCACTCGAGGATATGGATGGAAATAATTGATCGCCAGCCAAATCAGTGTGTCACGCATCCTGACTGGACTTGATAGGGGCTAGGGTATAAATTTGACTACAAAAGCCACAAGTACATGATATTGATACAGACACGTAGAAATAGATCAGTTAAATCGCTTGATTTCATGCACAAACACTGTCCGAGTGGAATCTCCGTAGGGCCACCCGCGGTTCCCACTGGCACTAACTAAGAAACGGGCACCTGGATCTACCACTGTGACAAACCTTCAGGAATAACAGGAAGGAATGCCGTTAGAGTACTTACCCATCTGAGAAATAATGCCACCGTGGTGGCCAGGAATAATCTTGAATTGCACACCGCTCTTCATTTTCCCGGAAGCATCTGGTTCGTTGGCTTCGGCAACATTCCATAACCTTAAGTTATCGACAGATGCGCTAAAGACACGGCGTTAAGCAGGGTTTGCTGGGAAGTCGGACTACACACCAAGCGATATGCCGGCTGTCCGGGAAAGCTACCACGCTGGACACTGCTCCAGAACTCGGTGGATTTCGTAGGGTCTTCATTAATCTTGGATTACTCGTCGAACCTCCTGCTTGACGGACATCCCATATATCAACACTTCCATTTCTTCTACCAGCATATATCTGGTTCCCATCAGCCGACCAGCATGCCTAATAAAACATCAGCTGCGGCCGAGGAGACTGCGTGAAGGATATAGTTACTGATAGACACCACGGGGGCGTGCGTTCACTCATCCACAATCTGCCTACACCGGTACCAGGGCTATGCACCCTCTTGTCCCATAATACGATTTGCCCATCAATATACACAGTCATCAACATATCAGGCGAGTAGGAGATATAACTGTTCTGCTCGAGAAGCGGAGGTGCGTTCTTCGGGGCAGCTGCAGCTCTTGGTGGTTGGGGTTTGGCCTGGGTTGCTTCAGCATTCGCTGCCACATTTAGCTGCTGCCCTCGTGATATTGCATCCTGGGTACGTGGTACGCGTTCAGTAGCGTCCTCGTTGAATAAAGGATCGTCATCGAAAAGTGGGTCGAATGAAGCATCTGACTTGGCGTCTGTTTGATCCATTGAACTATCAACGGCCATGGGCTGGCTCTGGGATGCGATGGCAGTGCTTGAGGCAGACAAGTCCATTTCGCTTCCTATTAACGTTTCCTGTGTGGGGTGCTGCGATAGAGCACCTTCAGAGGCGGAGACACGTCGTATTGTTATTGGTGTTCCGTCTTCATGGTAGACGGCGTTAGCAGGTCGGACGGCTATACCAGACAGCTGTGCATTGTGCGCGGTAAAGTTGCGAACAATTTGCCCGGTATTAAGGTCCCATTGCTGTTAGGCCCCGGTGTCAATTTAGTAGTTGCATTATAGGGAGAGGATACCTGCCAAAGCCTCGGCGTCCCATCCGGCACTGAATAACGACTTTTCGTCATGGTCGAGGGATAGCGCAGATACGCGGCTGCGGTGTCCACCGGCCAAGACGTGACACAGACGTCCTGGTTCGTGTCTTACGGTGAACAAATTAATGTGACCGACCTGACAGGTTTATCAATTGTCGATTCCACGATTGTAAGGGATCACACACATCCGTGCCGGCAAGAGCCCATAGGGCATCCGAGTGCATAGCAAGACTATAGACGGGGACCAGAGGTGGCTCCTCTTCCATCTGAACCATTCCGTTCACTGGGGGCGCGTAGCTCGGATTTTCCCACCAAAAGCGTAGTTGTCCGGCTTTCAAAATGCCTTCAACTACTCCGGAGTGGTGCCTTTGAGGTGCAGATAGGAAGTTCTTGCTATTAACGGCTGAGAATATATCATAGTCACGAATATATCCATCATCAGAGCCCGTAAGGAGGTGCAGCATGCAGGGGGTCGCAGCTAAAGCATTAGTTGGGCCTGGGTGAGGAAGGGCACAAATTGCTTCGACTGTGTACGTGCGAGGGGCAGGTACTCCAGGACCTGACATTATCAGGAGTCCCCTTCTACGAGCATTTTCTGGAGATAGAACAAGGCTCCGCAGGGGAGCAGGAGCGGGGGATGGTGCTAATGAGCCATGAGTCTATGTACGGTTTCAATTGACAAGCCTGAGCGCACGTTTGCTGGGTTGTGTAGATGTGTTCGAGGAAGGGGGGCCGGGGGGCATTGCAGACTTGGCAGAATCCGGTTCGTTAGGGCTTTGTAGCGGTTCCTCTGCCAATTCCAAGTCCAACAGTGTTGGGTCCATGGACGGTTCGGATGCTTCTTCGTCGTCGTCGTCGCTTCCTTCATCAGAGTCATCAGACCCAGAGTCCTTAGAGTTATATGAGAAACGCATATTCACGAAGAGAAATGATATGGGTGCGTCCATACATCGTCGCCATCTTCTGTGGCATCGTCCGCAACCTCTATTCCATCCAGTAAACCTTCATCTTCGAGGTCGGGTTCGGCATCCTCATCAAGGTCAAAGTCGACGTCCTCAATCTCTTCTTCAGAGTCACTGGGCATGGTGGTAGCTTGCGGAGAAGTCGAGTCTATATCGGCGTACCAACAGGAGACCGACCGCCGGCATATTGGATCGTGGGCAAACTCCAATCTAGTCAGGGAACTCAGCTAGCACTTACCACCATGGTTCTTGCTGACTTAGGACGGAAACTTAATGCTGCTCTATCATCGCTGAACCGAGCCCCCGTCGTAGATGAAAAGGTATGCCTCGTCGTTCTTTTGGGGCGATCCGGTCAGCTCAACGTGTCGCAGGTGCTCGATGCGACACTCAAAGAAATCACTGCGGCTCTATTGGAGTCCGACGTCAATGTCAAGCTAGTCGCTTCGTTGCGACAGAAGGTGAAAGTTAAGGTGAAAGCTGCGCTCGAAGGCGGTGACAAATCCAAAGAAACAAATCGCAAGCATCTCATACAAAAGGTAGTCTACCGCAACGTGTATACATCGATCGCCGTTACTTACATGACTTCAAGGCCGTCTTCGATGAGCTCGTGAACCTGGTTGATCCTGGGGTTGAGCCGTATAAGCCGAAAAAGGGACAGTCAAATGTAATCATGGCCGTCGGCTTGCAGGTATGCCTGTTCTCGCTTCGAACACGCTTGCCATCTGACTGTGCTCTCTATCTTAGGGGAATGGCAAGACTACGACGTGTACCAAACTAGCGGTGCATTATCAGAAGAGGGGGTTTAGATCTGCTATTGTCTGCGCTGATACCTTCCGTGCTGGTGCTTTCGATCAAACACGACAGTCGGCGACCAAGGCCAAAGTCGCTTACTTCGGCTCGTATACGGAAACGGACCCCGTAGCGATTGCTGCCCAAGGAGTGGCTAAGTTTAAGAAGGAACGCTTCGAGGTCATTATTGTCGATACGTCTGGGAGACATAAACAAGAATCCGAGCTGTTCGAGGAGATGGTACAAATCAGTGAAGCGGTACAGCCAAATATGACGGTTATGATCTTGGATGCTAGCATAGGTACGATTTCTTGCACCCTGCTTTGGCACATTCTCAATACTTCCAGGTCAGGCCGCCGAAGCACAAAGTCGAGCATTCAAAGAAAGTGCGGACTTCGGTGCCATCATTGTCACTAAAATGGATGGCCATGCCAAAGGCGGTGGTGCCATCTCAGCGTCCGTGACACTCTCTATACACCTGCGTTTCATCCTAACATTCGTACTCTCAGTGTCGCTGCAACGAAAACTCCTATAATTTTCCTTGGTGTTGGTGAACATCTGCACGATTTGGATCGGTTTTCGCCCCAGCCATTCATTTCGAAGCTCCTTGGTTTGGGCGATGTCCAAGGTCTCATGGAGCACATGCAGGATCTTGCCTCCCAAAATCCTGATAAACAGAAGGAAATGGCGAAGAAACTGGAAGAGGGAAAGCTCAGCATAAGGGATTGGAGGGAGCAAATCTCTAACGTTATGAACATGTGCGAGATTGGCATCTGTGGCTTTGCAGGGCAGGATATTCACTATAACGCAGGGGTCCTCTAAGCAAGATCGCCTCAATGATACCTGGCCTCCCGCAAGACCTGTTGCAAGGCTCAGATGAGGAAGGAAGCTTGCGCCTGAAACGAATGATATACATGACCGACAGCATGACTGCCTCTGAGTTGGACTCGGATGGCTCGCCATTCATGGAGGTAGGTAAAGATGGCAAACCTATCGGTCTGACATGGCGAGTAGCCAGAGTTGCCAAAGGTAGCGGAACGAGTGTCAGAGAAGTCGAAGAGCTGTTGTGTCAGTACCGTATGATGGCCAACATGGCCAAGCAGGCTGGAGGCAAACATGGATGGTACGCTCGCCTACTGTATTGCACCTCTCAGTCCCCTGACTTCCCCATCACTCTAGGTTACAAGCAGTGCAGAAAATGCAAAGTGCAGCTGGAGGAAAGGGTCGTGGAGCAAACGGTATGCCGACGCAAGCACAGATACAAGCCATGCAGGTTCGTCTTTCTTTTATATCTCGCACGCATTACAACTTATATGGCCTCTAGCGAGCAATGCCTCCTGGCATGCTCCAGCAAATGCAACGCCAGATGCGCAGTGGGGGCGGTATGCAAGAAATGATGAAAGCGATGATGCAAGGTCAAGGGGGCGACCAGCTCGATATGGAAGAATTGCAACGTACGTCCCTTGTGCCAGCTAATAGCTATAGCTCACTTTGATCAGGTATGATGTCGTCCATGGGAGGACTCGGCGGACTAGGTGGGCTTGGCGGGCTCGGTGGGCTCGGTGGTATGCCTAACATGGGAGACATGATGAAAATGATGGGAATGGGAGGAGGAGCTCCTAGTCGATGATATGGCGATTGTCAACGTCGATACTATGTAGAACAACTGTAACTACCATTTACAGTACATATATAATATTCATGACATGCGGAATCAAATTTCAAAATTCAAGTGGCTGTGCATACTGAACTCGCCGACCCGCGAGCGTCTGTTCCGCACCTCCGCCAAACCACCACCATGTCCATAACTCCCTCTCTCAGAGCTGCTGCCCGCTCTGCCTACCGAGACCTATGGCGGGCTGCTCGCACAACTTTCTCTGGTGTGTCCTTCTCCTTGACTCTTGTTACGGATTTCCTCAGCTATTCCAGGCGATGAACCAGTGTTTCAAGGTACGCAATAGAAAAAAGTAAGGGAATAAGACATATCTGATATTGTACAGCGTTTCGGGATAAGATGAGGACAGACGCGTTGCGTCTCAACCAAGTGGCTAGTCCTGAGGCCTACAGTTCGGGAATAGCCACGACGAAAGAGATTGCTTCCGTCCTTAGGAAGAACGTAGTCCAAGCGTCCCTTGCCTCTGAACCGGATCCGGAAGGGCAGTCCTTGTGGAGTCAGTGTCTCAGCGCTAGTTATTCTTTGCGAAGATGCTCATCCTATGTCAGAACTGCGAATGACACGCGACACAGAGTTGGGCTCAAACGACTCAATCAAAAACCCTGACCCAATGCCATCTAGTCGTAGCAGCCGCAGGCAGAAATGTTGTTCTGAGTACGTGGCTTTGACCTCTACCTTGTAACGCGATCCAACGTGGTCTGACTAGAGACGCAGATAAACCACCTGTTAATGACATACGTTTCTATTCTGCACTTAAAAGAGCACACAAAGACCGTGTTGTCCCCGACCTGAGAGAAGAGGACCTTGAAGAATCATTTGTCCGCGGTATGGCCCAAATGCCGACCTAAATTGTGTCTCATAAAGTACGTCTTGATCAGGCAGTGGTCCCGGAGGGCAGGCGATCAACAAGACCATGAGTAACGTCCAATTGCTGCACAAGCCGACGGGAATCCGTGTCAATTGTCAAGAGACACGGTCTTTAGAACTCAACAGACGTTTTGCCCGTCGTATTCTTGTGGAGAAGGCGTGTCTGACTCATGGGCTGACAGTCAATTGCTAATATGTTGAAATTATGCAGCTGGATCGGATTCAGAATCCTGGACTGTCTAAAGGCGAATTGCAGAGAGCAAAACAACGCGAAAGAGAACGACGAAGACGCAAGAAGGCAAAGAAAAAGGCACAGGGGAAGGAGAAACTTGCTGAACCTTGAGACGGCTGAGCGCGCCAAATCCTCTGGCAGATAGCAATGTTTCGTTCATACTTACCATGAATCTCCAAAATATATTTCTTGGCGGCCCCTATATAAAACAACTAAATGATTGATGGGCGCTATCAGGTCGGCGCGTCGCAGCAGGTTGCATCTTGCAACGTAACTGATCCGTAACAACCTTCTTTCTGCAAAGCCAGATTCGTTGTGCAAACTATGTCTGGTGGTGGCGGTCTATACTCTTTGGCTACGATCATTAAACGGTATGGCTACAGCACGACACGCTATTTAGTATTGATCATTAGGTTATAGGCTGGAGGCAGCAACCTCGCGCATTGAAGACATAGTGCACGTCCAGGATGGACTGCGACCAGCCCCACGAGCAGTAGAGGGAAGCAGTGCACCTACGTCCGATACTACAACGACTGCGTCGGCAGCTCCTGCCCCTCCACCACCTCCACCCGCCCCGACAGCGGCACCTCCGGCCGAGGAACCTCGAAGCGTTCTTGCTTTCGACGAGGTGATTTTAGAGGGAAAGCTGAAGCCATTCATTCAAGCTACGCGTGAATTCCCGTGCCAGGCATTGGTTGAACAAGTTGAGATCCTCCCAGTTACACCACCACGGCAGAAGTATTGATTCGGGTGCAATAGGTTGACTTAGTCGAACGAGAGTTTAAGACCCTCCGATCCGTAATTTTGATGGCTGCGCAGTGCCAAAAGCCAGACCAGAAAACTTGGGGTGAGGTTCTTGCCCCACTCCAGGCGGACATCGAGTCCATCACCCGCCTCAAGGAGGCGAATCGCAAGGATCGTAACTGGTTCACTCATATGTCCACCATTTCGGAAGGCGCACCTGTTGTCGGGTGGATCACCGTCGTGCGTTATCCTCCTTCCATTCTCGAATGTATTTATTGACACAACCACACACGTTAGGAATTGAAACCAGCGCCATATGTCAAGGATATCGTGGACTCTACCATGTTCTACGGCAATAGAGTCATAAAGGAATTCAAAGACAAGTACGAACTCGTGACTGCTTCTATAAAGACTATAAGCTGAGTGACTTAAAGGGAACCAAAGCACGCAGAGTGGGTGAAAGCCTATATCGCGGTTTTAGAGGAAGTACGCAAGTACATCTTGGAGCATCATACCACTGGTTTATTCTGGAACCCCAAGGTACTATCCTTCCTTATTTGAGGATTGCCTGCTCAATCCATCTCCAGGGCACAACTGTTGAACAATACCTAGCATCGGGCAAGGCGCCTGCCGCGGGTGCTGCTCCACCCCCACCGCCTCCACCCCCACCCCCACCTGTCCTGGCACCACCGCCTCCCGCCGCTGCACCCGCCGCATCAGGTCCAGCTGCTGTATTTGCAGAGTTGAATCGAGGTGAAGAGGTAACGAAGGGGTTACGCAAAGTCGACAAGAGCGAGATGACGCACAAGAACCCCGCACTTAGAGCCAGCAGTGTCGTCCCAGCAGCTTCCAGCCGTTAGTCATCCATTCTGACGTTACTTGGTTGTCGTATGATTAATGTTCGACCAACCCTTAGCTCCCAAGAAGCCTACCAAACCAGCCAAGCCCCATGCTCTTGCGGGAAAGAAGCCTCCTAAATTTGCCTTGGAGGGTAGCAAATGGGTCATTGTAAGGCCATTCATGTAGAACGTACACAGCGTTCTGACCTCTTCTCATCTGTTCAGGAATACCAAGAGAACGAGCCAACTTTGGTTGTGGAGGAAGGTCAAATCAATCAGACGGTCAACCTTTACAAGTGCAACAAGTGCACAATCCAAATTAAAGGCAAGGTTAATGCCGTCACTTTGGGTGAATTATCTCTTCCTATCCTCGACGCGAACTACCTCTTATTGTTGGTCGTCTCCCATAGTCGGGTGCGAGAAAACCTCCGTTTTGGTTGATTCCGTGATTTCCAGCATCTCTGTGACCAACTCGCCCTCATTTGCCCTCCAAATTACTGGCACAGCTCCTACAATTCAGCTGGACTCTACGGTCTCTGGGCAGATCTATCTCTCGAAGGACTGTCTAGGAACAGAGATCACAACGGCCAAATGCAGCAGCATCAACGTTAGCCTGCCAGTTCCTGGGGAAGAGGAGGGCGTTTTCGAAGAGCAAGCAGTCCCAGAGATGCTCAAGACTGTTATCAAGGATGGGAAACTAGTTACGACTGTTGTGGAACATGTGGGCTGATACCGTACCACCTAAACGTCTCTTTACTACTTGGAATACAATCATTATCGGGGAATAAACAATTTGCCGATCCGCGATCGTAGGCATCCCTGGTGAAACTGAACCACAACCGAACTTACTCTCAGCACTGTAGAGTCTGAACTCACGATCCCCACTTCAGACTGTAATCCGACCTAGCTAGACATTGCTGGGCGGACTTGCTACACTACGACATGGATAACGCAGGATGGCACGCCCAAAGACGCGCAGCAAGAGTGAGCGCACGATATTCTTACTTGCGCCCATGCCAGAGCTGCGTAGCGCTAACACCAGACTCTGAAGGAACAACATGACGCCTATCTTCGAAGAGAGGATGATGTGCACCCGTTGGATGAGAGATTCATTGGTGGATTCGTTCCGGGACTGCCGCCATCCCCGATGCCTCCGCCTGTGCCAGCCAAGGATTACTTCCCCAGTGTCGTCAGCCCGACACATTCCCAAGGGACTACAATATCTTCGAGCACGTTGGCGACTATGACCGCTGTGGAACGCTCGCAAATACTCAGAGTCGCCAGAATGGAACCACATCTTCAGGTATGAATTTTGCTTGTTCGCTCCGGACGAGACAAATTGATCCGGGCCCTTAAAGTTTATGGTTGGACCACTCCTTAGGTATGGACACCTACGACATTGAACCTCACCCATCGTCTGACTATGAATCAAGGTATGATACGGTTGACCACGAGGGCATATGGCACGGCGCGGCCCTTATAGTTAGTAGGTCAACTTACGTTCTAAGAATATACGCAAATATTAACACTCTCCTCAAAGCCGCCGATTCGGGGTCGGTATACGAACCGCATCCTATGTTGACTTACGAATGGGACCCAGATAAATCCACGCAACCGGTGGAGAATACCCTTAGGAACGGACGTGGTAGATCGTTTGACCTGGGCCCACATCCAGCCGATCCTCACTCTGTCATTCCATCTCTTGGGAGTGCAATGCACCCCAATGGCCATGCTCAGCAAGGCCCTAATGCCGTTTTACATCAAATTCCGGGGCAGGAGATATATGTATATGCTGGCCAGGGCGGGTGAGTAGGCGAGCGCAGTCCTCTATTTCAATGGCTAAAATGACTTCAAGCACATTTACTTTTTGGCGGTTCCTCATTGACATCCCATTGGGACCAAAAGAAATGTCTATCTCATACACAATAAACAATGGTCAAGCTATTCAGTTCTTTGTCCCGGGTCGCAATGAGAATATGAAATGGGCTGCTCATTCCGTAAGTAATGTGTGGTAATTATCTATCGGGTTCCACTCACATCCTTTATTGCCCAGTGCAATGGCTTTTCTGCGGGAGTAAACCCAGATGACTTCCGAGGTCCAGGGTATCAAAGTGGGTACGACCCAGTGTGGGTTGATCTACTCTCCAAACATAATCGGGAGCACTTCCACGTCATGGTTGGAGGAGGTGACCAACTATACTGCGACAGGTTCGTCTGTGCTCTCTGAACGGTCGCATGGTCTCATATCAAGCCATCCCCTAGCTTAACTCGTGAGCCTGAATTGCAAGAATGGGTGTCAGCTCTCAAACCGGAAGCCAAGAAGACGCACCCGCTTACCGATGATATCGCGGAGACTATTGACCATTTCTTCTTCAACCACTATTGTCAATGTTTCCGACGGGGGGCTTTTGCTCGCGCGAATAGCACAATGTATGTTCCACCATTCCCCCTCCTGTTCCCGTATTCACACCAACCACTAGACCAATGATTAATATGGCAGACGATCATGGTAAAGAATTCTATGCGATTACACATTTCAACTCATGGAGCTCATTCTGATACAGATCTAGTAAGTTTCCATTCCTGTCGTACATCCTGAGTATCAATGGTTGTTTAAATTTTTAGATTGATGGATTTGGGAGTTGTGGGTCTTGTAATTTTCGTATTTGGAATCATGTTCTGACTGAATGTGTCTTAGATCCAGAAGACCTCCAAATGGCGCCAGTATTTCGCAGGTAACTAGCAATACGATACCCTTATCCTACCTCACGATGAGAGCATGTTCTCAGGATCGGTTCGAGAGGATACTTCTTCTTTCTCCTCTTTCAGTGCTTCATAAACGGTGAGTCTCGACCGCTAGTTCTGCTGCTGACACTGATGTGGGCTTAGTCGAAATCGATGGTGTGGACGACAGCCCTGGGAAGCACGTCAACCGCTCTATCATTTTCGGGGGTGTTGGTCCTTACATCTCCTTGCCGTCCCATTCGTTCTTGGCGTACCTTGGTCCTCAAACATATATTCTAATGCTAGATTGTCGGTGGGTAGTCCCCATATCAGCTATCCGATATAGGCTCCTACGTTTACTATAGTGCAGAGAGGAAAAAGGATCAAGTATGTAGCGAACTTGAATACCAAAAGGTGTTCGGCCGTTTAAGGCAGCTACCACGGGGGGTTGAGCACTTAATTGTTCAACTAGGTAGGGTCGGGATTTACCACATCAACCGCACCTCTCGTACTCATTTGATCTCTACTCCGCAGGAATTCCAATCGCTTACCCGCGTATGGTATTCCTCGAGAAAGCACTAGGGTCGAAGTTCAATCCCCTCGTTGCATTGGGTAGGAATGGGTCACTTGGTCTCTCAGGATTCGTCAACAAGTTTAATGCCGAAGCTGAGCTATTGGACGACTTGGTAGGATTCTCATGCCAGCGTGGAGTGTCGTTTCTCTGATACCTTTTAGAACGATCATTGGACCGCGGAATCGCACAAGGTATGTGATGCATCGCTCGGACATTGAGGATAAGTCTAGTCTGGTCTGAACCCGTTTGTGTAGAAGGAGAGAAACTGGCTTGTTCAACAACTCCAAGTGTTTGCTCTGGAGAAAAAGATCCGGATAACGTTTGTATCCGGCGATGTCCACTGTGCTAGCGTCGGCGTGTTTAAAACGCTAACAACGAAGAAGGAACGAGCAATACCCCCTCGTGATGATCATCGTTACATGCTGAATGTCATTACGAGTGAGTGACACAGCTATTCGCGTGTTTTGGGGTACTGATGCATCCCAGGCGCCATTGTAAACACCCCTCCGTAAGTCGGACATGATTACAGATGACTGCGGCTATTGATATCACCCTTGTATCAGTCCTAACGCTGTCATATCCATGGTATCTTCCCTTGCCACTAAAGTTCATAGAACATTACACCATATTGAGACTGATGAATCGATGGTTCGCCCGTTTATCGGTTCCATGTTCGTTAATATTAACGACATTGGATCTCATAGATTCCTCTGTTCGATGTCGAACCCCACGATGGCTCAAAACGCTCCCAAAAGTTCATCATGGGCAAGCGGAATTGGTGTGGAGTAAGATGGGATGGACAAACGGGGGATCTCGTGTTCACTCTCTTTATCGAGAAGGAGAAAGGGGGCGGTCAAACGAAAGGGTATGTGTCAATTCCTTTGAAGATCCTATCGCTCATTTCGCAATAGGTATACTGTGCGTTCGCCGCCGCCCCGATGGTCCTCAGCTCAATAACCCCGTTACCGTTATGAGCGCACCATACCATTCGTCTTTATGTACCTCATTCCGACTGTACTACTTACTCCTGTTCTAAGATACCGGATGGCCCATCCGAAGGTTGGGGAGATGGCATGAAACGGTATTGTAAGGCTTCGTCGGCTACTTCGTCCATTACACCGTCCCCGAACTCCGAATTGTAGCCACTTGCTATATCCTGCGCTTCGGCCATTGATGCCACCGTTGGAGCAGGAGATTGTGCCTCTTTATCGAGGTCCTCATACTGGTAAGCAACACCATGTCGAAGAGGGCTGGGTTGGGCAGTCGTTGATGACAATAGGGACCCGAGATTTGGCCCAAACCTATCATCATCCAACGGTGGAGTAGCTGCGGGCTGGGCTAGTTTCTTTTTCTTTCGGGCTTCAGCTTGGGCTCGCTTCTTTTGCCTCTGCTCTCGCTTGTCCGCCTCCTGTTTCTCGACAAGTGCCCGCCGCGCAGCTTCGGCCTTGGCTTCCGCTATGTCGACTTCATCAAGGGCCCATTCTTCTTCCATAAACTCGGCGTAACGTTCGCAAATGGGGCGCCATGTACGCTGTTTACTTTCTACATCCATCTTGCTCTCCGCGTCACCGGTCAGGAGTGCATGCATATTTGGGGGAGGAGGGTAGTCAAAGTCGGGTCCAGGGTTTATACGAACTTTGGCATAATTATAGAGGGAGATGAATGGATAGTAGCCGAGCTGCCCATCGTCGAAAGGGTTTTCCTTATGTTCATGAGCGTTGTCGCGCGTCCGCCTCTTCTCTTTAACTTTACGCGACGAATCTGTCGCTTTAAGTGGTAGATAATCGTAGAGATCCTCGAAGGCAGCTCCCTGAAATTCTCCGTTTACGAAGAAGGCGATCGAAGAGTTGGATAAAGTCGGAAGGGGACGGGTGGTAGCAGCCTCTGGCTGTGTAGCCTTTGGTCGACCTCGCTCGGGGAGATTTTTAACCGTGGCAGATTTCTTGCCGGAGGAGGGGACAGAAGCGGAACTAGTAGACTTCCCGGAGTAGTCCATGAGGGAGGTCATTTCTTTGCACTGAGGGTATTCCAATGCCTCGAAATATGTTTGTCCTCTTAGGTCGATGGCAATTCGTTGTCGCTTGAGATGAGCGGGATCGTTGGGGTCCTTGGGGTTGGCTTTGCGACGAGGCGGCAGTGAGATATACATTCCTACTACATCCCCCGACTTGAAGGGTCTCCCATACGGTCGAGGGCGAGACAGAGTGACTTTCTCACCGCTTTTGTCACGTATTCCATAGCTATAGCCATCGAGACCCACCGGACCGTTCAAAGGTGCTTCGCGCCTCCCCCAACCTAGTCGTACATGGCTTCCCTCGGGCTGATTATTGTCTCCTGAGTGTTCGCCCCCTCCCCTCTCAATCTTCACTTCCATAAACCAACTTCCTTCGCGAATCGGAGCGTTACAGCGCGCACTCCGGAAGCCCTTATCTCCCAGTAGACCCAGCCCGTCCTTCGTGACTCTGACGAATGGACTTCGGTCCTCCCAGCTGACGCGGTAAGATGCCGGCGTAGTTTCAGTTGTATGACATGTTAGTATGCCATTAGAAAGGGTTGCTCCTGCCGGTATGTATCGGAATCCCATTCGATTCATGGGTAGCTGCTCGGTGTTGTAGTACTCTGAACCTTCTGAGATGGCCACGAAAATGGGGTCGCGATACTTGGCTAGCGGGCCAGCTGCTGATAACCGCGTTTCTGGAGGACTACATTTCTCTTGAGTTCAATCTAGCGACGGAAAATAAGACCAAGGGTATATTTACGGAGTTGATTGTGATGCATTACCAAGGTCTGAGGGAGCTGGAGAGGAAGCAGCACCAGGAACGCGCTTCCTTTTCTTTCCTGCAACCTTGGCATTGCTAGCGGTGAGCACTGTGGCTGGAGACTCCTCGCGCGAAGGGTCTGGAGATCCTGCAGCGAACATTTGAAGCAACAAGGCAGGTGGAAATTGAATTTTCGAAAGTAACTCAGCAATCTGTTCGGGTCATGCAACAAGCGCCCATTATCTCCCGCGCGCCAAATCCACCAAGCAGCCGCCCTTCCTACTCCCTACACCGCGATGTCTGCTAGTCCTGCGGTTGTACGGTGAGTCAAAATCTGCCTCTGCTACCCATACACGGTCTCATGTGTATGGATATAGTCGCCTCCAGAAGGTAAGTCTTGATCTACTGCATACGAATCAATCACTTATGTCCATTGTAGGAACTTCGGGATATCACCTTGAATCCTATCGATGTGCGTTAATATTCGTACCCCTTCTCAATTGAAGGGCCTTACGAGAAGCCGCCACCGTCTAGGGGTTGCACGTAGAACCGAATGATGATAACATGTTTCAATGGAAGTGCAGCATCAAGGCAGCAGTGCGTCCTCCTCTCCCCTGAGTTGATTAAGGCCTTAGAGTTATGAAGTAGCCCGATTCGCCATACGCCAAAGGGACGTTCCACTTTACCCTTGAGCTTCCAAAGAACTTCCCCTTTAAAGCCCCAACCGTATGATCGCGTCCCTCGTTATGAACGGGCACTTACGTTCGTTAACCAGGTAACGTTTACGACGAAGATTTATCACCCCGGAATCAACGACGAAGGTGCGATCTGTGTGCCAATCTTACGAGACGAAGTAAGCCCCGGACATTGCCACCACGATATGCTAGTTGCTGATTGAGATCCGCCGCTTCTATCGCAGTGGAAGCCTTCAGTGTCGCTATCTACGGGTATGTACCCGAGATTGCGTTTACATGGCAGCTTATTTTAGAGACTATATCTATTCAGTGCTCATAATCATCCAAGAAAAGCTCAACAACCCCAGCCCAGACGATCCATTTGAGCCGGATATAGCCGCCGTATGAATTCCCCTTGAGCCTCTTCCTTGTGCTTTCAAATGTCCTCATGATGGCCGCAGGTTCTCAAGAACGACAAGGCAAAGTTCCTAGCGACGGCTAAAGAGCATACCAAGAAGTGGGACAGATTCGCCGCTCTGATAGCACATATACTCACGCTGCATTTCTCAGGTATGCCATGTGAGAATGGCCGTTGAGTAACGTAGAGGAAGCAGTGTACCTATGAATGTCTCCAGTTATAATATCTGTGTTTGCTCTTGTTGAAGTCCATCTCCATGAAGGTTTGAAATCCAGATCAAGAGAAATTGTCGCGCCTCTGAGACAAGTCCCATCGTCCACAACCGGCGGTGCTCGTCACGCTTCCCTTCGTTCCTTCTCACTTCCACCAATGATATCTTCTCTTTCGTCGTAACCACCCTCCTCACGGACTTGCAACTTCTTTCCAAATTCTCATCAGACCTCCAACTCGTGTATACCACGTTGCGCATTTCCTTTCTCGTCCCCGTCCAACAATTACTATCTCTTCAACGTGTTGAAAACGAGGGAAATATAAGTACACTATGAATCGGTTTCGGTAAGTTCTGCCATTACGTTCGCCCTGAAAAGATTCTTCTATTGGCTCTTGTTTCTAGCAAAAAGTCCGACGCGAAACGTAGCCAGGTCCCTCTTACTGCGCGCACCAATTCACCTCCAGTACGAGAGATACTTCCAGAACTCCCCCCAGCCAGCGACTTTCGTACATCACTCATCCTTCCGGAGTAAGTAGTCGAGTCGTGTTCTGCCAGAGTATCGCGCTTATTCTTGTCTAGTCTCTCTCGTCGCTTTACTCTCCTACGGACATCAACTGGCGATCCCATAACCTTAGACGACTTGAGAAGTCGTTTTGCCGAACAGCGGGCCAAAGGAGCCTCCAACCACATCTCGGAGGAGGAGGAAGACATGATACTTGAGACTTTGGGTCGTATGCGGGGGAAGGCTCTCAATGGGAGAAATACACCAGACAATAGCCCAAGACAGACAGAATACTCCACAGGCGCGGGACGGTATTCAGTGCGATCCAACGACACCGAAGTGACAGAATCGTCATCAGTTGTTGGTTCCATCCAATCCTCACCCAGTGGGCGTTCCAACCGATATAGCAACAATTTATTCGGCTCTGGGCGCCTTCGCGATTACTCGTATGCCAGGAACGCGACGACGCAAAGCAAGACAGGGAGCACACGAAGTGCTCTCTCATTTACCCCCACCGAATCCTCTGCGAGTGTGAAGAACGTCGAGGATACACGCCCTGTCACGCCCGAGCAATCTGGTTCTGATTCCCTGCCTTCGTCTCCATCCGAGAATCTTCATTCTTCTCAAGAAACAGCTCATGCCGGCACCCCTCCAAGTTCTGACCACTCCATAAAGCCAGTGAACCCTTCTGCGCTCAGACGTGCCTCGCTGGCACTGGAGAAAGTGATCAAAGAGATTGAAGAGGAAGGTGAAGATGAGATCGTCATGCCTAGGTCAACACCTACAACTCGGTATAATGGAGCAATTGAAGCCGACCGTCCATTGGAAGTGGTATGTTTCCTCCGTTTCATTACAAGTCATACCTCTTCATTACAACCGACAGAGACAATCCATTTCCGAGACATCGACTGTGGGTGAGGTTGAGGCAGTCGTGGCCATATCCTCTGACACTCGCCCTGAATTGGATAGCCATAGAGTCTCGCCGGTGCCATTCCGTATCGCTCCTGGATACATACCCGGCATGCCGAGACCTATGACACCACGGGACAATATGGAGTTCGACGACCGTTCGCACTCAACCACCCCTCGCGCCACTTCCCCAGCTTACGCCGCCTCTATTGAAACAAATTCACCGACAACCTCCAAGATATCTAGTCTCAGCAGGTTTGGACGAAACTCCCCTTCATCCCCTTCTCCAAGGCCAACTTCACCTCTCACAAACGCTCCATTTTTGTCAAGATCAACGAATGGAAGACATACCCCGGAAAGCGGTTCTCGTTCAATAGACCCCGCCACGGAGTTTGACAGTCCACTCAATTCCTCCATTCTTGGCCGCCGAAGACCAGCATCCCCACTCTCTGGCCCAGCGTATCAGCCGCTCGCCGTTTCCTCACGCCCTTCAACGCCTTCTAACATAACCTGGACCCCGCCATCTCAATCCCAGCAGCCCAAAGGACACGGTCGCAATGGAAGCTGGATGAGTGATGGAACGTTCAGCAGCTCCGAGATGCACTACACAGATGATGTGTCAAAGTCGACGACACGATCTTTGCGATCGCCTGCGCTACCCGAGTCGCCCATGATCGAAGCAGTCTCTACGACGAATTCTCACTCCGCGAATGGATCAGATTTTAGACCATTTTCGCCAATAACAGGCATCAATTTAGGTCCCCCGCATATTGCTCGCTCGCCTACCCCCACACAGAACGTAACCCGATCACCAACGTCTCCTACCTTCCCAAGCTTTGACTCTCCTTCACGGACTGGTAGTAGACGTAATTCGAGGCAAAACGCCCCATCTTCGCCTACTGCTTTGGCTACCTTCCCTTCCCTCGCGTTCTCTCCCATTGCCAACTCCTCTCGATCATCACTGGAGTCAACGGGATCAAGCTATCATTCTTCCGATGTCGACCACCTGAAGGAACGTGGGCTAAGCCTATTCAATGATCTCGATCCAAATCAACCCGCTTGGCATGAATTCCCTCCCGAATCCAGTTCTACAACCCCCGGTGCATCTCCTGACGATGATTGGGACATGGAGGACATCATCGCGCGTTATGCTGGTCTTCATAGATCTGATTTCATGGCGATTCAAGAGAAGTTGGTGAGTGCCGCTGTTGCGAAGAACACCCCTCCAGATGTCCGCGAACGTGTTCCATCTCTTCGTCGGAGACGACCTAGTACGTCTCAGTCCAATTACTCGCTCAATGGGCGTATCGAACGAGTATGTACATCGTGGTTATCGTTGAGGCTTGTATATTGATTCTGGACTCTTTCGTAGATTGCCAGCCCTCCTCCCCAGACTCAACCACCATCTTCTCCTCCTACCGCGTCGAATACCGACCAAGTGGCGAAAGTCAATGCGCTGCTCAACTCGGTGGTTGATAGTATCCAGTCTACTTCACCTCCTTCTACGACGGCTACTCTCGTAGAAAGGACATCGTCGAATCAGTCGGACAGAGATATTTCACCGACAACGCGCAGAAACAGAGATCTCGCCCAGGTCTTATTTGGAGATGAAGCCGAGTCGAAGGAAAGCCCTGCTTCTCCCCCACCCGAGTCTACACCTGTCGTACCCAGCGTCGCCCCTTTACAGCCACTCGAGAGTGCGCCCTCGCCACCTCAAGAGGTTACATCCCCCAAGCCAGTTCCTACTTCCCCGCTGTTGTCCCCATTGCAGCAATATCGCAATGCTTCTACGCCGAGACTTCCCCAAAGTCCAGAAGAAGTTGCTGAGTTGCACAGGGCCGTCCAGATACAGGCGGAAGCCGCTACCAGGGCGCTCAGGATGCCTCCTCCACCTTCGAATCATAATGAGAGCACTGCAATACTTTCCAGCAACTCGATCTCGCGGAAGCGTATTAACCCTGGCCTGATTGGAAGCCCGACATTAGTGTCTTCTACTGCGAGCGTCGATACAATTCCCCTGCGTCCACCCTCATCTGGGTCCGGTAATTATGGCGGTCCCTCCAAAATCAGCCAAAGATTCAGGAAATTCAGAGGAACCCTCAAGGCGAAACCTCACGCCCCTGCTGGTGGCGAGATAACGCCATATCCTATGGATGTCAACGAGGTGTCTCCGACAGGCCAAGCCGCCGTATATGATCCTTCACGACTTAATCCACCTGGAAAGACCACACCCTCTAGTGCCACCGACTTTGGTCGAGCAAAGGTGACTGTCCCCAGTCCTCCTGCTTCCGCTGGTCCTGGTATCAAGGGCTTTATGGCACGCTTCCGGAGTAAAAAGGCACTCGAATCCCACCAGCAAGAGCCCGAGAAACGACCCGCTTCCCACTCGCCAGCTTCCTCGCATTTGCCTACATCACCGTTGTCCTATCGGCGACCTGCTACCGCTGATGCAGCCGGCTCGTACTCGTCTATGTCTCAGCTAGCTGCAGTCAATCCTCACCAGGAGCTTAGCTTTGTTCCAGAGAAAGAACCCGCGCCCGGTGCTGAGTCGGAGGCGATTGATCAACTCTTCAAGGCCGCCGAAGCTCTGTCTGTCGATAGACAAGCCCTCACCGCGTTGCTGCGTAGTGCGTCCTCCTCATCGAAAACGACTTTGACCAGGAACCCTTCCATGGCCCGCGCGCCACAACCCGATATACCTGAAGAGCAATCCTCTTCACCTCCACAGATTGTCACTAGTAGCCGCCCAAGTATCGACGGTTCAAGGCCAAGTGAAGATAATTCGGTCAAGAAAGGGTCTATTCGGCGTCACGTCGACGCGCTGCGCCCTCCACGCGAGTCGTTGGATGCCCCATCTAGCTCCATTGTCAGACGGACAATAATCCTTGCTTCGGACACGCGGTCTTCGACATTTGACTTGAATACCTTATTGAGGAAGTCCTCTAACAGGAGAAAGAGAGCTAGTGCTCAATCATTCTCTAATCGGTCCGTTCATGACCGTGTGCCTACTCCCCCTCCACCTCGGTCGAACGCTTCACGCCGATTTTCTCAGGACCCATCTCCGCCAGTCCCACACCTCCCCGGATCTTCCTCACCAGGCGACTACCTTGCAGTTCCAGCCCTTTCCAATGGCACCGAAAAACCTAATTCTGCCGCTTACGATTCACTGTACGTAGCCAAACCTGGGTTTTTGTTCGCAATTGACCACCTCGTGTAGCTACGATATGTATGCAGGTGATAGGGCTCAAAGTTCCGCCGGTGGGGAATACGATACCGCACAGTTGCCGCGCCACGAGACACCAGTTAATCCTGAAGCTGGCACGGCTTTAGAGGTGATTGAACTTGCCAACGGCGAAACTATCTGGTAAGGCCGCATCCTTTTCGTACAGTGACGCAAGACTGACCTTCTATCCAGGTCTATAGTGAACGGGCTTCGTGATGATGATGTCGAATCAGTCTACGCTCACCGAGCTAGTTTTGCATCAGAATACTCATCTCGCGAAAACGGTGATGGTGTCCAAGTGTTCTTTAAGGAACACAATCGAACAGGTTCCAAAGGCAGTGCATCTTCTTTTCTTTCTCGTAAGAAGTCGCAAGCTAAGCATCGACCGGAGACTAAGGTTAGCCAAGAACCCTCTTGCGTAACCACCGCCCCTCTTATTTGCTATCACCAGGTGTTCTACAGCTCCCCGGCCCAAATCGGCCGTCTTATCGAGGATCTTTCTCAGACAATGGACTCTGGGTCTTTCAATATACTACCTACCAAACCCGCAGTAGGTCACTCGACGACCTCCTCAGTATCGGATGCGAACTGGACAGTGGAAGAACGCTTGGAACACATGTTGGGCTCCATGGCAAAATAGAATCCTCTCCTTCCCTTTCTCTGCGTGGATTACATTCTTTTATTTGTGGTGGACTCGTTGAATCTATTATCGTTGTTATCTTTGCTGATCGTAAAGTATCCATTCCCTGTCGTTATCATAATACCCAGCATATATATTTTACATCCCATGAATGTCTATCCATCTGTTGAGCGACAAAGCGAGCAGTGATTCGAGAAGTAGGAGGTCGTGGCTGAAGGTATATTGTAGGATGCCATGTGCTGGTCCTACTGGCGTAGCCTGAGGCTGGAGAGTATATATGGCTATGTGGCGGTTACCAGGGGCGTATAGCTATCCGGGTGCAATTCGTTAGATCGCGGTTATAAGTTATGTATGACATGCAGGCGTACATGGTATGAACTCTGACTAGGTCTCCATTCATATCTTTGACCGTCTGCAGAGGTGAAGCACCGACCACTGTCAAGGGTCATGAACTGATGTTATCAAAATACAGGAGGCGCGGAGGGGGAATGGGTATTCACGTATTACTGGAGGCGACGAGCTGTGACATGGGGAGATACCGGCGGCCAATGGACGCCCGTCCTAGGTGATTGCCAGGGGCCCACTCAAAGGAAGCGACATGTTCCCTGTCATTCCGAAATACCTGGGCGAATGCTGGTTGAATGTGATACAGCCTCGTGTGGCGTTGACGGATGAGAAACTCGTACCGTGGTCTTGACCGAGGACATCCCACCCAGCTCGGGCGTCTCAAAACATATGAGGACGGGCTTGGTGTCCTCCCCTATGATGACCCAGTGCCGAGGGTCGTCTCTGCCGGTGAAGAAGAGATTGAACGTCGAGGGAGCCATGGTTTTCTGAGATCCTCATTGGAATGACAAAGTTCTCTACTTATAATAGATAGCAGTGGACTTTATCGACCCCTGGCTCGCGTGATTGCAGCGCAGCTGGGAATTTCCCATCGATGGTGGCGCCGGAAAAAAGTGGGCAATGAAGTGCTTGCTTGGAGGGAACGGACTCTCATATTCGCAGATGTGAATAGCTTGCCATGGTTTCTAGGCGCTGCGCTGAGTGTGTATGTTGCCCACATTTCGTCCTGTCAAACCACTAAAAGGCTAAACCAACATGGCTTACGACCGAATCTTGCCCCAATATAGTCTCCGCTGTTCCCACAAAACATTTCTCCAAAAAATGTGTGCTATTCCGTCCCCCTTGAGGGCATCTAGTAGAACACTCGCGGTGCGGTAGAAGAATCAAGCGTTCACCTTCCAGAGCGGCCGTTTGCGCATCTTCCTGGCCACATGTACGGCACTCCCATTCGTATTCCCCCCTCCGAACGCAAGGACCACCGTTTCCTCAGCTCCCTGGCCTCGTGCAACGCCATGTTTTCTCAATTCCACAGCCTCTTTGGCAAATTCGTACCGAGCACGGTCGGAACCTAAGGCACAACACAATAAGACCGGCGTCAGTTTAATTATCGCGTCACGCAGCTGACCAGGCAGGCACTCCCAAGAGGAGTCCGTGCAAAGCCGTGCAAGGGGCACTCACCTATCTGGAACGTGGGCGACTCGACTGCAGCCTTGAATATCTCAAACGGCACGCGCGAGAAAATCTGCAGGAGCACTTCACGACCGCTTGGGCCTTGGGGCTGTTGGGTTTGAGATTGGGGTGGGGACGTGGACGTGCCGCGCGCATCAAGGACCTCAGGAAGGGTGACTACCAAGAAGTGGAAGACGTCTTCGCGTAGCCTATCCGCATATGCGCCGAAGATAGTGGTCGGCAGGGGCTCCGGAGTTGTTGAGCCATCCGACGGCGGTGGGAGGCTGCCGATAAACTCTATCCAGTGCACAATATTCTCGACGGAGAGCGACTGTCGGCAGGTCTCATACGCGTACTGACATAATTCCTCCATGCCGCCAAGCAGGCAGCCTGCGGCAAGGACAGCACGCGCATTATCAGGCCGGATGTTATTCAGAGAGATTGGCGAGTAGAGATACCCAAGTGCTGTGAGTTGGTGCAATTATTAAGGGCCAGAAAGATCCAGAAGCCGCCCAAGTGCTTACCAATGGCAAAACCCTGGAGATGATAATCGCGGGTTTTAGCAACGAGCTGTAAGCGGAGATAGGGAAGAGTCGCACCTCTTGAGTTATTTCAGGTTCTTGCTCAACCTGCACGTATATGGTCCGCACCCCCCCAGTCTGGGGCGATGTCGACATCAAATGGACAAGGTACGGTGATCGTGACAAGATGATAGCATGCAGGCGATATACACTGTGATATACATGCTGGCGTGGAAGAGTTGAGTGCTCGTGTCCCCCGTTATGAATGGAATACTCACAAGGTGTGTATCAGCGTAATTCTGTTTTCCATATCGTGTTATCCAGTCAGTCTGGCCCATTCATTTGGTGAGAGACGAGACTTACACCTGTCTGGAATCCAGACTGATAGATGTGGTTGACGATTCCCTCGAACTGGTTCTGATAGACAGGTCTGCACGTTTACGAGAAAGCAGAGAAACGCGCGCCGACCAAGGTGAGCGTCAAAAACCACAAAGACATATATTTAGCAACTACGCCACGGTAGGCAGTGCAGCGAAAAAGCGCACCTGGAGTCTCCGTTCAAAGGATAGGCCGACGACGACGCGGGGGACCCATTGATGCTGGGGTAGGTCGCGCTATGTGAGGTTGCGCCGTTCGTAGTTACGCCGTTGCCATTCAGGGTGCCGAAGGTGGAGGGAGATGTGGACATGGCGCTTTTTGGGATGGATTAGGACAACACGAGAACAAAGTACAAAAGGAAAGCTGAGATTTTGAAGGAGAAGGACACGCGAGACGACGAGCAGCGAGTCGGTGTTGGTGTGGAACAAGAAACGTACAGAGTCACATGTGTTACGCGTTACGACGGACTCGAATGCTCATTTAGCGCCGGTAGCAAGACAGTGTCTACTGTACAACCGAAATCCAATGCACCATTTCCTGCAGTGTAAGAACTCGCCCGTACATTGTTCCTAAGCCCTGTGCATCCATAGCGACGAAAGATTGCATGAGATTGTTAGTGACACCCGCTTCAGCAGCCTTCTTCCCAACCAGACACGGATAGTCTGGCGGAGGCTTCGAATATTCTGGCCGTTGGCCTTTGATTTGCAATTGTGACGATGAGGGCGATAGCTGGTGTTCGGTCAATTGAATGGGGATGAGGAGCACTCGAGATAGTTCACCATATGTGATCGATCGCTTGCAAAGTAATCGATGTAATCCTGGCCAGGTACGACTCTGAACATACTACAGCCAAAAGGTGCCCATAAATCGCCGCATATTCTGATTGGATTTCAAGCATTCTACCTTTGGAATCGTGCAGGGCACGGACAGAATGATTGGGTGATATATTCTTCAAGAAGATTCGAGGTGAGTCGCACGCCTACATTCTATGACCATCCGGAAAGACTTACTCTCCGCAGGACACGGTAAGCCCAGGCGTGTATCAAAGTCGTACACCCAACAGCGACATATTGCGCCCGCGGTATCACCCTGATCATCAGCACCCTCGGATTGCTGTACCTCCGACGAAGGTGCCGTGCGCAGACGCAGAGCCATCACGACATGGTAATCCCATACGACTGGGTATAGATCCTGCTGTGCGAGCTTCTGGTTCCATAGAGCTACCTGGACAGAGGACATTACTCGGGAGATCACACATAAGACATCGATGGTGCGAGCGACATACGGACTTGTCAACATTCGATATGATGATTGCAAAAATATCGCAGGACGCAGAGATTTGGTGTGATAGAAGAAATCGCTGGATTAGGAGATAAACGTTCTCTTCGCACCAGAAGGCCGTGGACTTGAATTCTGCAGGCAACGGAGGAGGACACGCACAGCAACCAGCCATGACGTCACTTCCCTCTCAGCCCCGGAACCGGTCGAACCGCGGCCCCTTTTCATGCGCGTTCCGCCACGGTGCGCCGTCTCCAGCCCGAGCATTATCCTGTCGTCCAGTCCTGCTTTCTTCACCAAAATTCGATGACATTCCACCGCTCGCAATCAACTCGCAATCAATTCGCTTCATGCATCAGACGGATTCTTTTGCCTCCGGTCTTTCTCTGCTTCTCCAGCCGCGTTTGTCCACATTCCGTCAGTTTCCAACCACGAACCCTGCATCCAGTATCCATCATTCTCTGCAATTCGTATACAGCGACGACGGCCGTGTGCACGCGTCCGGGTCCCGTCTCCTCATCCCATGACGCGAATGGAGCAGTGTATCCAACGCGACGTGCTTCCGCATTGCGTTTTGGGACGATCTGCACCTCACATGTTACCTCTTTCAAAGACTCGAGTCACCCGTATTCAGAACGGAAAAAAATGTTGTACATTGCACCACAAATACGATAGTTTATGGACAGTTCATTAATGGTAACTGGTTTGGAGGTATACGGTGTTCAGATGACAAGCAGTCGAGCCAGAGGTCCTGTTTCGTCTCAGCCACAAGACAATACCGCTCAGGATACAGGTACTCACATGGGGTATGGTAATGCGTAACGGTCGTAATCATTGTGGGGTCCCTCAGTATCGGAGCCCCTTCTTCTTCAACACCAGGTCTGGTGACGACGTCTCCTGCCTGAATGGCACAAAGACAGGCTGAGGGGGCGACGAAGCGAATGGTCGCGGTTGTGGTGATTGGAGGGTGGGTGACGAGCCCTGTGATGATGATGGGGAGGACGACGCCGACGATGTCTGCGACGTGGACGCGCGGGGTCGCTGGGGGATCGCGTAGCGCGACGGTGCAGGCGGCTGGGGGATGACACCAGAAATATTGGTGAACGGGTGCGTGGCGAAGGGGTCGAACGAGTCGAGCAGCGAGGATTGTGCCATTATTTCGGACGAGTTCGAGTTGCGAGTTGGTAGAAAGGGCTAAAGTTCGCGTGAGGGGTTTTTGGACTTGGTACAACGGATGAAAGAGGTGGTCGGTTTATATAGTGGTCGTATGGGTCGTGAAAACGCAAAGCGGGGAAATTGTCCGACAAGGCTCCGTCATGAGGTCGCCCATTTCATTGGTCGAGCGGGTATAGCCCTGATTCACATGCCACCCCCTCACAGATCGCAGGCCGGCCTGTATAAGATCCGGTCAAAGTTATTTGCAGCGACGCAGTGGCATTCAAGCACGTGCCGGCTACTCAGTAACGCAAACGTCCTATCTGGTCGTGCACGCACACCTACGTAACGCACAAACTTTGCCTTTAGCTTCGCAGGCTCGACGAGAACGGCAGAAGCGAAATGTGGCTGAGATAGCTATTCTTGCCGGCGCCCTTGGGCCTTGGCGAGTTCGCTATCAAACGGCGAGTCGTTCGGCGCCTGCGTGGGTCGTAGAGTGTCACTTGCGACATTGGTTTCTTCTGAGTGCTGATTGTCACCCAAAGACGGGCCGTGCGGTGGATCCGCTCGTCTGGATATCTAGCGAGCGAGCAACGTGTACGGTGCCTTTTGATCTCATCTGTCTTCCGCCGTAAGCCTAAGCGAAGAAGGGATCAGGCTCAGGTCTCGAAGGAGGGCTGCTCACGAAAGAGAAGCACACACACCGGTCAGCTGGTGAGTCTATCGCACTGCCCAAGGCTGAGTGTGTATGTCGAAGGCACATTACTATCAGCTTGAGTATAGCTGGCGTGATGAATGTCCCAATCTCGAGATACGAAACAAGGTTAGCATGGCACGAACATCGAGCAGCACCCCAGGAAAGCAGGTTCTGGGCCCGCATCTCCATTAGTTTAGGTTCAATTGACTACAGCAGCTCGATGACAAGTGGTGCTGCTGTAGCGCGGATGGTATCAAAACTCCGTTTCAAGGTGGATTCCAGGAAAGATTAGAACAGCATAAGCCCCGATGGGAGAAACCAACCAAATCAGCGGGTCAGATTCCAGGGAGTGGTGCCACCCCCCGCAATTGAGAAAGAGCGAGTGAAAGCGGAAGGACGATAGAATGGGGCCGTGGATGGAGAGTTTGATGGAAGCCGCGGTATGTCTTTGTCCAGGCATTCATATCACGCACATGACGAGTTAAAGACCTCTTTCAGGCCGGGTGATTAAGTATACGATAATAGACATGCAGCACTGCCAAGCTGCCTCCGGACATCGTGGAAGTCAACGTCATGCGCTAAAAGGTTTTTGTTTTTGTGAGATATTCCTTTTCGGAACGAGAACACGCTCACAGTCTTCGACTTCTCCCCAGCGCTGGATTTGGCTGTCCACCTCGATCTGCGCAGCCTTAGCGGCCTGCTCTATGCTCAGCTGCTTCTTGACGAGGGCAAGGGCTATTAAGAACGACTTGGTGGTGTACGTGGCCCGCTCCATGGCTTCGCGTCGAAAGTTAGTTAGCTTGCTGCCCGGCATTCCGATATGAAGGGATGTGCACTAACCAGCCATCTCCCATGGATCAAACGTATCCAGCACCGCGCCAAGTTTGCGTTTAGTCTCCTCGGGCTGCTCGCTCAGCAGGATGGATTCGGACGTCTGGATCTCGACATCAAACGTCGATCTAGCCCATTCTAACAAAGGCACCCAGTGCGTGGACTGCAGCTCTGCAAGCAGCGGAGGCTCTTCTTGGTGAAAGCTATTCAAAATGGTAAGTCGGAGAAAGGTCGGTCCGAGACGGGAGACATACCAGATTGTATCGGTGTCCAAGTACTTTAACAACGCATCACGCACGTCATGGCGCGTCTGTTCATCCGACATTGCGTCCAAAGCTCGGGAAGCTATCGAAGTCTTGGCGTATGTAGTTGGTTAGGATAGAATATTCAGCAGCGTTAACTGCCGTCAACGTACCATAGGCAAAGCATGCGGCTTCAGCATCGTTTCTTGGCTGTCCCATTCCCCAGCGATGAGCGTTGCGACGAGCCGCTTGTTCTGCGGGAGCAGCATCTTATTCCCCGAGGGCGTTTTCAAGGCCCGTTTATCCAAGGTGACCGCAAGCGAGTCGCCGTGCGTATCGATTCCGACCGTCTTCCAGAACCGCTTCAACGTCGCTTCAGCACCTACGTTAGCCAGAACACGTTCAAGAGTATGAATGAGTAATAGAATTTGAGAAAACAGAATATGTCGCGTACGGTTGGTTTCTGAAATGACCGGCCCGTCTGGACGGGTGGTCTCTGCTGCGAGAGATGAGTTCCATCGCATGCAGCGCAGCGCCTGGCTGCCGACGGGTGCTCTCCGAGGCGAGCAAAGTTGAAGGGAAGATCGCAGCATTTTTGTGGCGGAAGCAGACCAATACGCCACGTGCTCTTCGCCGACGCGTCCAAGAATAATTGGGCGCTTATCCAATTCTTCTTATGTCGCACGACGACCAAAGGGGTTGTTGTGGCTAGTACGCGGTCCTATCTGTCAAGACTCAATCGAATGTTCCTCCTTCTATCGGAACCACCATGTCCCCTCGCGCGAGTAATTCCCAAATCCCCATTTCTAAATATTTCTCGCCGCCTAGCAGGAAACGCGCAGGCTCGGAGGTGATCGACCTAACGCAGTCGGACAGTGATGATGCGGAACCGCGCTCCCAGAGGGCTCAGAAACGCGCTCGGACTACGACGGCACCTGCTTCCTCGCAGGGCCAGCGTGCGGCTGGTAGACCTTCGGTGGAGCGATGGCGATTCACGCCCTCGCCCCTGAAGACTGTGACTACTGGTGATGCGACCGCTGTGCTGCCTGAGGTCCGGGAGGCATTTCGCCGAAAGCTGCTCACCAGCAGCCAGGTGGGTGGAGAACCACCGTCGACGCCGAAAGCCTCGAAGGGCAAAGGCAGAGCACAAGAACCACAAGAGGAATTCACGGCCAGTCCTATAAGTTCTGGCTTAGGCTCGCCGCCATCGGACGGTGACCAGGCTTTCAATGAGTTGACGGCATTGTTCCCCAAGAAGTCAAAAGGGAAGAAGATTAAGGCGCCCCCAGTCCGCAAGGTGGTATCAAAGGCTCCGGAGAGAGTTGGACCCAGTGGGCAGACTTATACACCGTTGGAGGAACAAGTAAGCACTCTCATGAATCAGATGACCTCACTTTACACCGTGGTGTATGTAGATCCTGAAGTTGAAGGCCGATAATCCGGGGACACTTCTGATGGTGGAAATAGGCTACAAGTACAAGTTCTTCGGGGAAGACGCGGAAGTAAGTAGCCATGATACGATGTTCTCTCGTGTGTTTATATTGTTACCTTGATCCATAGATAGCTTCGAAAACACTTGGTGTAGCTTGTTACCCCGACCGGAATTTCTCGGTTGCTTTCATTCCAGTCGACCGGCTGAATATTCATCTTAAGAAGTTCGTTTGTATGCCGTCAGTGCTTAAGCCATGCTAAGGGCAACTGTGTATAGCCTTCTGTCTCAAGGACATAGAGTTGGAATTGTGCAACAGACGGAAACCGCTGCGCTGAAGAAGGTCAGCGACACAAGAAACGATGTCTTTGAGCGAAAGCTCACGCACCTTTACACAGCAGCAACGTGAGTCCCGTTCTGAATTGAACAATATTGGCCTAAATATGTCCCGCAGATATGTCGACGAAATTGATTCCGTTGATGATACGGACAAGTACATATCTCCCCCGTTAATGTGCCTCATAGAGAAATCCAAAAAGGGTGCTACGAAAGTGAACGTGAACATCGCGATGATCACTGTCTGTCCACACACCGGTGATGTCACTTGGGATGAGTTTGAAGGTACTTCTCCATTATAGCTTAAACTTCAACCGGTGACTAACGTGGGGTGAATCACAAGATGGACCGATGCGGATAGAACTTGAGGTATGTTAATAGACTTCACTGCTCACTGTCGACCTGTGATGCTTGGGTTCAATCAAGACTCGACTCGCACATACGCAGCCAGCGGAACTCCTCCTCCCCGCAGAGTTATCAAAGGCCACGGAGAAGATGTTGGCGCATTTCACGACGTAAGTTCTCTGTCCGGCTGATAACCATGAGCAGTGGGTGATGCTACTTTAGCATGTCTCCAACAGGCCGTAGAACCCCCGTGGAACGATTCGCGGCGAAACTCAGCTACACGGACGCTTTCAAAGTGATTACCGAATTTTATACGGACAAGGACAATGCTGCGGGTGCTTCGGAGAGCTTTCGTTCCGGTATGAATGCCTTCACAAGTTGATTATGCTACGCGCTACTAACTCATGTTGATATCTAACAGGAGAACTGCTGGCCACCGTTACTGGCTTCCCTCAACAAGTCGTAGTCACACTCGGACACGCCATAAAACACCTTTCCGCTTTCGGTATCGCAGACGCGTTTCGCGAAACCAAGTTCTTCACCCACTTTATGACCAAGACGCATATGCTGCTGGCAGCCAATACCCTTGCCAACCTTGAAATCTACCGTAACGAAACCGACTTCACGACCAAAGGCTCTCTCATCTCGGTGCTGGATCGTACTAAGACCAAGTTTGGAGCACGGCTATTGCGGCACTGGGTGGGAAGGCCCTTGATCGACAAAGCGCAAGTATCAATTGGTAAACAGTTCAAAGTTATGTTGCTAATCTTGAATAAATAGGGCATTGGAGGCTCGTGTTGATGCAGTTGAAGAACTCAAGACGACAAATCACGGACATCTAGCCGGGCTACAGGCTGTTCTCTCCAAACTACCTGATCTAGCCAAAGGTCTTTGTCGAATACAATACGGTCAAGTCAGTGCTCTCGCTAACAATCTACGGCACCCTTATCTGACTAGCATTGGTGTTAGTGTACTCCTCGCGAATTAGCACTTCTATTGCGCGCATTCCAAAAAATCGGCGATGCATTTGTAGCTGTGGACACCCCTTCTCAAGTTGGCTTCAAATCTGACATCCTCAACGACATCATATTCGCGCTTCCGAAAATCAAGCAACCTATCAAGGATACGATGAGCCAAATCATTCTGAAAAAGGCGGAGGAAGGCAAGAGGGTCGAGATGTGGACTGACATCGAGAAGTTTCCCGAGCTCAATGACTTGACCTTGGTAAGTCTCTCGTGTGTAAGAGATTACAGATATTAATGCATTCCCAGGGCTTGGACCTCAACGAAGTAGACATCTTGGACGAGTTGAAGGCAGGTATATAACTCGTCTCCTTCAAATGAGTGCCTTCGTTGCTGACCTCTAAGCATAGTCCAGAAAGCTTTACGGCGGCCCTCCCTTAAATGGGCTTCTCATCTAGGTGAAGAAGTAAGTTCCTTCGCCATCTCTACGAGGATCCTCTATTCAGATGTCAGCCACGCAGTGTCTCATTGAGCTGAAGAAGGCAGATAACATACCAGTCCCTGATGATTGGATATTCATGTCTGGGTATGTTAATGTTGTTTGGTGTATTTTTCGCCGGCGTTGAATTGGTGGTCTAGGACGAAAATCGTCAAGAGATATCACACACCTCAAGCGAAGCGATTGCTTCAGAAACGCGCACAATTCACTGAAGCGATCCAAGTAAGTTTTCCCTGCCTTTACCTTACCATTGTTAATATTTTTCGGTCTGGCAGAGGGAGGCTCATCGGGCGTATATATCGTTCCTGAAGGAAATTACCGATGATTATTACGGCGTGCTCAGGCACGCTGTGAATCAGTTAGCTATCGCTGATTGCTTGTTGAGTTTGACGAAGGTTGCACTGGAAAACGATTACTCTCGGCCAGAATTTATAGATGGCGACGCCCTTGAGATCGTAGATGGACGTCATCCTATGATCGAAAAACTCAGTTCGGACCCTTTCGTAGCGAACAGCGTCGACATGGGTGTCCGTGAACCCAAGAGCAAGATCATCACGGGCCCAAATATGGGAGGGTATGGCTTTTTGAATGGATTTCTGGATAGTATTGATGTCCTTATTCTAGGAAGAGCTCTTGTGTCAGGATGGTGGCTCTCATTGTGCTCATGGCCCAAATTGGTTCATATGTACCAGCAGCTTCGTTGAAGCTCGGTCTTGTGGATGCAATTCTCACTCGGATGGGAGGTGAGGTCTTTCCAGTCATCACCCATGCTAACTTACTGACTGCTCGGAACTGAACAACAAGCCTCTGATGACTTGTCGAGAGGTCGATCAACCTTCATGGTCGAAATGACAGAAACTAGTGAGATATTGCAACTCGCAACCCAGAGAAGCTTGGTTATTCTCGATGAGCTAGGCAGAGGGACTTCCACGTTTGACGGGGTAATGCTCTCCCTATCATTCAGTTAATCACTCGTTGACTTGCTCTCTAGATGGCAATTGCGAGTGGTGTGCTACAGCACCTAGTCGATGTCACTGACTGTAAGACGCTGTTCATTACACATTACCCCTCTATCGCAAGGGAGCTCGAGGACAAATATCCGTCCAAACTACAGAACCTCCACATGCGTTACGATGCAGAGGATCGCGTGGACGGCATTAAAGATGTCACTTTCTTCTACTCTCTTACGCCAGGACTATCACAACGTATGTTCTCATTCCAACCACACGCTTCGCGAAGCTAATGTTGAACCATGCAGATTCCTTTGGAGTAGAGTGTGGACGGTTAGCTGGATTGCCGGAATCTATATTACAGACGGCTGCCGCAAAAGCGTCGTCCTTGCAGATCGATGTCGAGCGGCGGAAGGCCGAAAATCGGTGAGTACACCTTTCATGAGAAGCGAACCCCAGCGACTCATCATCATCACAACTACTTGCTCCAGAACACGCAAGGCCGTGGGCGCAATTAGAAAATGCTTCTTCAACCCAGAACCAGTAGATAGCCATGAAGTAGAGCAATTATTGGAAAGCATCAGAGCGGTACATCTCAGTATAACATTTAATAATTAGATCGTTGAGATGCATAGTTCTATTTTTTCTTGCGCTTTGGTTTTGGGGCGGTACTCTCCTCGCCCGTGGCTTCTGCGGCTTTTCGTTTTTGGGCAGCTTTCTTGGTCACTTTCCCCATCCGACCACACATAGTCGCCAGCGCAGGGGAACTCTTGTATCGTGGTGCAGCGGAAATTTTTGATTGTAATGTAGTCCATGTTTCAGGTAACCAGATACCCTCCGCGCCATCAGGAACATTGACAGATGTCTGTCGCTCAGCCAGCAATCCCAACTTGAAGAGCTCTTTCATTTGTGATGTGGAAAGGACAAGCTTCTCTTCAGCGGCGGATGAAATGACGTCGTACAAAGCCTTGCGTAAATTGGGCATGAAGCTTTCAACTTTACTTGGGCGATCAGCCTGATCCTAAGGAGTGTCAACTCAGTTACCCAACCCAGGGGAACGGTAGATTAGATACTTACGAGCTTGGGGAGTTGAGATACCATCACATGGACCAGATGATAGGCTTGGCACTGTCGATATACGTTGACAGATCTTGAAGATAGGTCTAGCAGATCGTCACCAAGCTTCCAGCCCGAAGAAGGGAAGCGTTGTATGAAATCTTGGAAGAAGGCCGGGTTGAAAGCAGATCCCTTTCGCGTCATGAAGTCGGTCAACGAGTCCTTGTATTCCTTGAGAACGGATGCTTCGGAGTCGGCAATAATCAATATTTTCGACGCATAAAGGCTGCATTGGCTGAGGGCTCCAAGAAGACTTGAGTAGCGAGGCTTCCTGGCGCGAGTGTGAAGTTCGCTGAGGGCATTGGTGGTGTCCTTCACGTCCGGCTCCAGCGGCAGCTCCTTGGCTTTGCCGATGCGAGATTGAAGGATGCCTCTTGCCTTATCGGCCAACTGTTGCTCGTCCGATCCGCAACCAGCGACAAGATCTGCCAAAGGTAATATAAAGCGTAGGACCAGTTGACTAGATGGTTGCTTCTTTATGAACATTTCCACGAGATCTAGAACACGATTTTTGAAATGCGTGGCTTCTCGCTGTGCGTTAGTGTCTTTTGACAGAAGGGTCAGTGTGTTGTATTGCGATCAGATGCGAAAATCAGTTTACCTTTGCCATGCTTCTCATTTGCTCGAGAGCGGAATATTTCTGCAAGCTGCTCGTCTATGGCCATCATCTGGTCGTCATCCATCAAGTCCTCGTCCTCGTCCTCGTCGTCTGCGAGACCATTAGCCCGTAACGCATCTTCTATCTTTCGCCGGGTTTCTAGGTCCTCTTCTTCCTCGTCCCCGTCCTCATCCTCTTCTTCTGAATGGTCCTCTTTTGTTGATGCCTCTTCATCAGCTCCTTCGTCTTCTTCTTCGTCTCCTTCATCATCATCATCATCCTCATCATCGACGGGTGCTGGATCCCGGCGTTCTAGTTGCTGAACGCGATCGGTGTAAACAGTAGCGCAAGGCCGTTGTCACTGAGCCACTTACTGTGAGGATCAGATCGACGGTCGTACTTGTGACAGATTCGGACAGCAACCCAAAGACCTGGCTGCCGACAGTACGGAGATAATTCGTAGAACGCTCCATGAATCCAATTATTACGTCGACCAGTATGTCAATGGGTTCGGGGTCGGTTGTCTCGACTTTATCTTTCTTCGACTTTTTCTTCTTCTCGGGAAACATTTTCGTGATTCCGTCAATGCAGGCCTGGAGGAACAAATCGTAGTAGAACGGTAAAGGGAATTTAAGAAAGTCATAACTTACGCTGAGGGTGTCAAAGTCAGGAATATCCGCACAGTATTGTTGAACAACCGTGGCTGCAAGTAAAAGCTCAGCGCCTTTGGCTGTCATTTGATCCGCCGATTTCTGGACAAGAATTTAGAGATAGTCGGCCTACGTGAAATCTTGAATCACCTTCTGCAGCATGACCAAAGTCTCGTTCGCTGATGCAATAACTTGTCTGTTCTCTTCGTCGAATGCATTACTCGGTTTGACATATTTTTTCAGGCCCTCCATCTTCGTGATTGTCGATAAGGCCCTGCACACCCAGAATTGACCATCGGATGCGACTCCGGGAATTTTGGCCGATTTAGCGTCGCCTATCCCAGACAACTGAGAACCAGAAGCAACATAGGAAGAATAGGCCTTGCATACCTTTAATGGTGGCAGTTTGGTTCGTAAGTTCCCCGAGGCATGTCAGCAGTCGCGTGCGGCAGTCCTGACGTAGTTCGTCTGAGAGATTTTGTGTCGGCAAGATAGCCGTTTTGTCTGTGGCCTTCTTATAAACAAAGAGACCGTTTACAACTAGCCAATCCAGAATATCTTGAACCCATTTGTCATTCTTTGGGACAGAACCGTTGCGGACCAACGCTGCTATCTGATCAATGACCCACGATCGTCTTGCGTCTCTTCCTTGGATGTCCTCCCTGCGTAAGATTAGTGATATTCAGCGGTGCCAAAAGTATACTTACTCGGCAGGGGTGTCGTCCATTTGCTTGAATAGATATTCGATATAATGTTGGATGCCTTCGGCGTCCATCGAGGTAAGGATAGTCTCGACTGTCTTGGTCTTTGTCAAACGATCAAACTGTCTGTTACCGTTGACGCCAGTGAGTTGAAGAACGAGCGCGAAACCAAGTCGAGGGTTGTTTTTGACAGTTGCTTGAATATCGGTGGCCTGGAAGATACGAGATGAGTACACAAATACAGAGTAAAGTAACGTAGATTGCCCTTACTACTTGCTTGGCAGCCTTGTGCAGGTACCTATCTTGATGTGATAGATGATTAATCCAAGTCCTCATGAAGTTCTTGGTGAACAGCATCGATAAAGTAGTCCCATCTAAGCGCGGCAAAGCCGCTTGAAAGACCTGGAATCCCCAGTATTTACGCTGTGGTGACGAATTTGAGGCAAAAAGAGATTCTGCAGCATTATAAGTCAATTAATATGGAATAAGAACTTCGTATGCAGACAACGTACCATCAACGACGACTCGGAAGAATTCTTGGAAGGATACAGGTGGACTTGGACTCTCTGAGGCAAAGAAGCGGTCGAGGATGGCCTTCCAAGCAAAGTGAATTTGAGGTTTCCAACCACCAGCCACGGATTTTGAGCCTTCATTTTCGTCGTCTTCGTGACTTGACTCCTGTACAGATGAATGGTATTAATATGGGGTATATCGCGTTCGGTGTCAACCATGCCTTCATTAATCGCGCTATATTCAGAAGGTTGGCATTGCTGAGAAGCTGTGGATTCTTGAACGTTGGTGCCAATAACGCTTTCCAGTCATGCGCAGGATATTGGGTTTGTAGCTTCAGGGCCAAAGCAATCTTCTCTGGTGACCAATGCTGCTGCTCGACGAGAAGCTTGTCGATAGTTGACTTGACTGCCTCCTTCTTCCATGGTACATCTGAGGCTTCCAACACGTCGACCGCCAAACTGATACTCCACCATGCACTTTCTCGCAACCACGATTTCTTCTCTCCCAATATCAGCAGCTGAGAAATTACTTCATTGAACGTTCCGATATCAGAAATAGCAGTGGTAGACGATGCTGAAGCGGATAGGGCCTTCGTGTTAACCAACAGGCGAGATTGGATTACAGATGTAAGTCCGAATAGACGGGCGAATAATGAGTCTCGTTCTTCTTGTCCAGTTGCCGAGGTTGGAGGTTTAGAGTTGTCCAGTATTAGGGAGAGGATCTGCGAGCATGTTACAGTCTCCAATTGAGACAAAAGCTACAATAAACTTCGCCGTGAGCATCACATGAGAATATTCCGAAATAACAAGTACCTCCGTCAAAGCGACCGCAAAACCGAGGCGACTGCTCTCTCTCGGGCTCGAAAGTCCCCTTATAAGTCTGCGAATCGAGTAAACCACATCATGTGCATTCAACGCGTCCAGCCCTTCGGCCTCCGCATCCTCCTTGTCCGACTCATCGTCGCCGCTGCCACGGGCATCGACCTTGGGCGTAAATTGAGCTTGGAATTGATTTAAAGCTGTGATAAGCTTCAGCGACGCATCAATACGCTCCTGCTTGGAATTCGAGGAGAGATGCCAGAAAAGAGGAAGCGTTGTCGACATTTGCCACGACGAGCAAAGTATCAAGCGCCCAATTTTTTGATGGTCTATTTACTGTTGCTTGTTCCGATCATCTTGATCGAGCTTCAGAGGTGCGTCAGGGGCTAGCAGTCTCGGCGCGCAGAAAGGAAATGTATGGTATGGTGGTATGTATGGTACAATGAGTGCATGAAAGCGAAAATACGATGATGCTATATGGTAAAAGGAGAATGCAAGTCAATAATCAAGTGTGTTTCCTACGATAGGTGCATCCAATGTCCTTTCACACCAAGCTGGCACTTTTCACAGCCTGCACGGGGACCCATGGTCATGCGTGGTCTCGGTTTGGGGTCCCCCTGGGGTTGGAAGCGAGGGACAGACGGCACAGCAAGTAAGGAAGAGTCCTGCTGAGCAAGCGGAGTTTCTGCAAGGAAGGGAGGTGGAAGAATTGCGCTCGCAGAGGTAGGGTTGGATGGTGGCTCAGCGTCTTCTTTCATCTGTTGGCTCGAAATCATGGCAACGTCCTAGTCCACCATGTGTGGGCAAAAGGATGTCAACACAAACGACAAAGCTCACCATCATAACGTCCTCATCAGTAATTGGATATCGCTCTACTATTGTCCCCTGCAATGCTTCATTCATTGGATCGGTCGTTAGAGGGCTGTCGATGCGCAGGTCGTTGGCTTGTCGCACCCAATCTTCGGAAGGTTGACGGCTACCATTCCGCGAGCTACCACTCAGCGACATAGGCGGAGTGTGATCGAAACCATTGAAGGCCTCTGACTCAGCGTGGTTGAGGAAGAGGCGTTTCTAGGAAGAATTAGCTGGGCAGCTCTCGGCATAGGGCTTCCTTTACTGACTGTAGGACGTTCATGTGGAGCAGGGCTGCTGGAACGACTTCGTTTGTTGGAGAAGTTGAGGGAGGGAGGAAATTCGACTTCCATTTGCATAGTGTAGTGGTGGCTGAGTCTCAAGCAGTGGCAATTTAGACGCGACGCGTTCTACAACGTCACGCGTAACTGTGAGTCACATTCGATTCGGGTGGTAAGTGCTACTTATACAGATTCTACGATGTACATTTACACATGAGATGTCTACGACGATACACCGCATCTCTATCCTTGCATGTCGAGTTTTGTGCGGGGAAGCTTGGTCTCGCCCTCCTTGTACGGCTCACCAGTCTCTTCACGGAGAAGATCTATACACTAATTCAGGGCTTGCCTTTTGAACGAGGCCAACAACGAGACGTACCGTTGATCCAAGCACCATTAGGCTTGATCTTCTCACCACGGCTGTACATGACAGCAAGGTACAACCAAGCGGCGGCGTTACCGACAGTGCCCACTTCATCAGAGACATGGGTTCTGGCAAAGTCGCTCATCCTGCGGTACAAAGCCTCATCGGTGTATAGATCGTAGAGATATCCAGCAACGGCGTCGTTGTCTCCAGGGGTAGTGAGGTATCCAGATTTGCCGTGTTGGATTTGGAGAGGGATACCGCCAGTGCGGCATGCGATGACGGGTTTGCCAGTGTGGAGGGCTTCAGAGACCTTGACTTCGAAACCTTCACGGGTAGAAAGTTGGAGGGCGATTCTCGAGTTAGCCATCATGGCGTTGAGTACTGGAACAGAAGTCAGTATTTGTGTAGCAAATAACCAAGAAGATACTTACGTTCGTCGCTGGGAGGGAGACGCATAACAACGATGTCATGGGCGTACTCCTTGTACGGGTCAGAGTTGACGAGTGCCATGATTTGATCGTAGATGATGCTGGCATCTGGATCATCGACAGCTCCGTGACCACAGATCAACAACTGAGGATGATCAGACAACTCCATCTCCGGCGAGCGGGTTCGCAAAAGGTTGCGGAATTTGTAGTACGAGTCGACAACGTTGGGAATACCTTTAGAGGGATCGAACCGGGCAACCTGGACGATATAGTCGCGAGTGGGCCAGTCGAGTTCAACCATCTTCTCTTTGGCACAAAGGCTACGGAACTCTCCCATGTAGAATTGGGAATCCCAAGGGTCCAAATCTTTGTTCAACCCATCGAGCCTGTGACACTAAAATCAGTAACCTAAATATAGAAATTCTGGAATTACCCTACCAGTCAGTGGCAGCACCGAGGAGAGCGAGCTTCTCAATAGGTACATCACTAGGCACAAATTTGCTGACGGGGTGACCTATGAGAAAGTGGTGAGCAACGACACAGGAGCATGGGAAGTGCCTCACTGATGAACAGGTCTGCGAGTTGGATGTTGTTCCAGAGATACTTCCATACTTCCTCTTGTGGTGAGCCAGCGACGTGAACCAAGTCACTACGGATCTCAATATGGGACCTGTAAACGATCGGCACCTCGGGGCGAACTTTCTTAATCAAAGGAATGAGGCCAGGCATTTGTGGGTCATCTGGCCAGCGCGCGTGAGCGTGTATAGATAACGAACAAAGCTAGATTTATACCGATGAAGACAACATCCACGCCACCAGGTGCTAGTGGACCTCCTTCAGCTGTCCAACGCAGACCATTCTTCAGGATCCACGCGTCGAAAGCGTCCTTCGCCTCCTGGGTGAGACGGAGATCAGGTGCTGCAACGCCTTGAAGGATGTTGTGGTTGTTCTTGGTGGTCCTGAACACTTGTGGCGAAGGGTTCGGGACGTACCTATTCACGTTGTGTGGAAAGATCAGTACAGCGCGGGACCTGATAACGGTGATATCCGTACCAAGCAACATCAACGTCGAGAGCAGTCAGGAATCGGATCAAGGCATGTCTCATCTACAATCACAATCAAGATTCATGTAATTTGGGAAACAGTGGAGATGCCTTACGAGAGCAACACCACCTATTTCCCAACATCGTAAGTGAAAGTAACTCGAATAGAACAATGGGCGACCATACCTCCTTGTGGAGTGGATGAGAAGAATCCAATCTTGACCTTCTTCTCGCGCAGCTCATCGGCAAGCTTGATTACGGCGTTCCAAGTTCCTGTTCCTACCGTCTTACGGTATTCTTCGAGATCGTCGATCAAGTGGATTTTGCCTCCAGCGTCAACGGTTACTTGGTTGCGAGCGCCAATGCTGAGACGCGGGTTGTTGTTAGGACCGAAGTACATCAAGCATTTTCGGGCGGCAGAGTCAGACTGTTCGTCGAGAGTGCGCGGAATGGGTAGCTTCTGAGCAGCATTCGGGCTCAAATGGCTGGGATCGCCGAGGTGTGCTGCTTCGACGTAGACCGTGGGTGTCTCCGAGCCAGACGGCACGTATGAACCGGTGGTGGAGGAAATACGGTGTTTGATGTTGGGTCGCGTAACCGAGTCAGTGTGGAATGGCTTGATGTTGAATACGATGGGCACAATGTCCATGTCCAGCCACAAACGGGTGCACAGATTGGGACACTACGCGGATAGGGGCCGTAGGGGTCAATGGGTGATCGAAGGCGGGGTCACTCCACACACCTCTTTCAGCAAGGCGAGAGTGATGCCTGCGCCGAGGAACTTGCAAAGATGCTCGGCAGAGAATTTGCGGATCAAGTTGAGGACCTGAGCCTCAATGTCCTTGCTGTTTTTCGCGGTATCCCCTGAGGTGACAGGGATGATCACCGACGCGAAGTCGGTACTGTACACACCATCGTGCACAGTGACCGCGATCTCATACTGGGTGTTGTTGTTGACGAGCGTGCCCGCGACACCAGCCCACATGGGCTACATGACACGATCTTGATCAACGGCGATCGTGAGTGGGGGAGTATACTGCGGCTCACGGTCAGGCTGGCGAAGGTGGTCGTCATGTTCGGCCTCTGCTTGGAAGAGACACTGGACGACAGCCTCCGCCGTATGGCAGTCGAGGGCTTGGATTCGAACTGGTGGTGAGTCGACATTGTTCGCTGAAAGATGGGGTCAAAAGAAACTCCAGCTGAGGAATATGGGAGGCGTGGATATTATATATGTGAAATGCGGCGCTTGATCAGCCAGAAAAGGCAGCCGCAATCCAGAATCCATGTTGCCTCCACGACCCCTGCCAGAGTAGCTCAGTCTCCAGATTTGTGGTGAGAAGAAGACCGTGTCGTCTCAGGGGCTCCTCGACTCCGTTTCTTCTCAGCGCCATCACAGCTTATTCCCGCACTTGCATGACGGCCTGTCCCAGATGTCCCGTAATTGTGGGGAATGCGGGGGAACCACCGTATGGGACGAGGACGCCTCCTCCTCCATCTGCCAGTCATGTGGAACCCTCACGGACCCTTCACAGTCTGTGCTTTCGTCCCACATCGATCAGCCAGAGAACACTCGCCAGAATCATTTCCTGAATCCCAACTCAGCCGCAACCACCCTCAAAAGTTTCCGCACCAGGCAAGGATGGGACCTCGCAGGTCAAGGGAAAGAGGCGAGAGAGAGCCGGAACACCGTAAGTCTCGACATGATTGGCACGATTGCCCTGAAATGTCTTTTGCTTCCTCAATTGTCTAATCTTGTCACTGACTCACGTTTACCTCATGTCAATACAGTACACCATGCACGAATTCATCAGATCATTCTGTGCTGCCTTATCAGTACCCGGTCTATCTCCACGGGTAATCATCTTGTTCACTCAAGCTATGGCCGCTGGGCAGTTTCGTTGGGGAAGAACAGCCAAACGCGTTGCAGGCGCATGTCTCGCCATCGCCCTTCGAGAAACAAATCGACCGGATGCAATACGTGATGTAGCTTCCATCTTGGAAGAATCCCCAGTTGTTCTAACTCGGACTTTCATGTCCGTTCTTACTCTACTCAACCACAACCTCAGCCCCGTGGACCCAGCCATGCACGTCCCTGCTTTGGAATTACACCTAAATTCCATTGTCCGAAACCCCGAAACGTCGAACATTCCATCCACGTTGGTTAAGAAGTTGCGTATGCTCCATATTCCCTCAGTCATTCGAACCGTTCAATCCCTCAGCGACATCATATATCGGCTAGGTGAAGACAGCGAAGTCACGACACTACCCACTGGTCCCACGGCTGCAGCTCTCCTCATACTGGCTGCAGAAGCCGAGACGCGTTCTTCATTGCCCAATATCAAAGAATTGGCCCAATGTCTCGCGTCGACAGCAAGCTGGCAAGCTTCTGTTGTGATGGCAAGATATAAACTACTTTCAGATCTAATTCTGGGCTGCGTGGACAAAATACCTTGGCTCGATAAATATGAAACTGTGAAAGGACGGGCGAAGGTCGCTCGGCGAATAGTTGTTGCTCGCTCCATCAAAGACATGATCCAGTTCTACGAGGATATTTGGGTCCAGAAGCGCGAAGAACTGAGGAAGAATGTATCCTTTGATCATGGTGAAGCTATCTGCGACTTCGATAACGATGTCACAGAAATGTCTTCGTCGTCTTCCATTTACAGTGCCCAAGATGACGCGGGTAAAGCACCTCTAGGGCCGCCTCGCAAAAAGCGTAGGGTCGACAAATCGCTCGAAGATGCTCATCTCTTTATTCTAGATCCTCTTGCCCATCGGATTCCCTCCTCGTTGTCTTCAGTCCCAGTCCCTATCGATGATGACGATGATAATCCGCGTCAGGCAGCTCCGCCGGGCCTGACTTGTACTCCGCCGCCGCTCAATCCCAGTCCCCCATCCCTCATGACATACATGCTCACCGTGCCACCATCTACGGATGTCGTGCGGGCCCCGACACGCCTCCAGCTCCTCGCCACTACGCGCGGTGGAGAGTCCGCTGTCCATGATGACGAACTCATATCCGATAGCGAATGGGAGCAGATGCTGCGAACGGACGAAGAGATGACGCAGCTGCAGGCAATATGGGAGCAGATATCGCCATGCGACACTGACATAAGCAAGGGGGACAGAGTACCTTCGCGATCACGCACACCAGACGCGGCGGGTAAGCACAAGCACCAAGTCCGGGTTCCAGGGCGTATCAACATGGAGGCATATTCGCGGCTAATGCAAGGCCTCGGTGACAACGACGACGAGGAAGAATCGGACAGTGCCGAAGAAGGCACCTCGTACCTCAAGAAGGCCATCAATAGCTCCATCGTCGACGCTTTTATTCACGGAGACGAAGAGGTTATTGTCGATGAATGGCGCCCGCTTTCCCCAGGTACTGGTCTTCGTGCAGAAGATCACTATGACGAATATAACGACTGATATTCTAAACTAATTCTCTTGAGCCTGGCTCAATATCACATTGGTTTCGGACAATCTGCATTCTAGGACATTTTTATCTATACCCCCATCATACCTCGCTCCTATGAACAAAGTCGTTGCCTATAGACTTCCCATTTGTACTATAAACATGCTTGACCCATCTAGATTTTGCTTGTCGAATCTTTATACAAGTTACCTTGTGTTCATCATGCTTCAGCACTGGCGACTGCATCATCAACAAAGGCACCCCTCGCTCGTTGAATATGCAAATGCAGAAGTGGATCAAATAACGAGCATCATGATAACTACATAACATGCATTAGGCCTGATTAAAACTTCAGTGATACAACGACTGGTCTATATTACTTGCAGTGAAGATGTCCGTAATGCAAACATGTCGAGCTGAACTATTGGGGTGGATGTGGGACGAACGAGGGTGAGGTCATTAGCGGAGCATTATTGTTGCGCCATTTCTTGCCTCCGCCTGCGTTCCATTTCGGTAATGAGCGTAGGTGTATTGGAATCACGACCATCTCTAGGCTCTTCTTCCCAGATCTCCTCCAATGAGCCAGGATTGGGACGGGGGACGGTGCTCTCCAGGTGGTCAGGTGGGTAGTAGGCGGTATCTTCTGCTGTCTCTCTGTACCCGTACCGCGCGGGTCGCCCGGTGCCAGGAGGGGCAGAAGGGGTACGGAAGGCAAGCTCCGTAGAAACACTGTCATCACGGGAGTGTGAGTGCACAGGTAATATATCGTCCTCTTCACGTTTAATCCGGGGCGAATAAGGCCTATGAGATAACTCGGTGGATAGACCGGGGTAGTATTGGCGGTAAGCAAAGAAGGAAAGCACACTCCCCAGAATAGAACCAACTAGGACATCGTGCCAGTGATCTGCGGAGGTCGTCAGTGGAGTTTCGATGGACCGTGTGCTATAGCTTACGGCGATAGTCCATAGTCCGAGATATGGCAACTAGTGCTGCTCCAGAGAACGGCAGCAATGCAAGCCAAGCCTTACCCTAAAGGATTGAAACCATGGTCAGCGGAGCAGAAGCATGGAAGGTGACCAAGTATACCGCATGCCCCCTCTTGTCGAATAAATGCAGCTTCCCAGCAAGATAGAACGATAAGAACCCGAGACCCGCGAATGACACTAATCGGCATAAGTCATGGGCGACGATGAATAAATTTAGACGTACAGCTGGAGTGCCCGCTGGGAAAACTCCTGAACCCGTCGCGCAAGATGGCCTCGTCCGTCTGTGTGCATATATTGAAGGTTGACAAGCCGTATGTCGGGTCAACAGAGCCTGGTATAGGCTGGCAACGGGAAATGACGTCTGTGATAGCCTAAGTAAACGCCCAAAGAAAGCCGGAAACGCCACACACCTGGCCGAGGACGCCCAACGGTGACCTTGGTAAATTGCGTTACTGCGCCTGTGAGACTTAGGCCGAGAACCACTGCGAGGAGACCATCAGGGGATATTACAAAGGTGACAGTTGTCTACGCACAGCCCAACCACGCTGGGAGGCAGTCAGTACAACACATCACGATCTCGGGAGCAGACGTACAGTTGTGCAGATCCCACCATGAGCGCACCGTCAACAAGTTAATAATAGGCAATAGCACCACAGGCGCGACAAAACATATAAATATCAATGCGAGATTCTGGCGCCAACGTCAATAGTGTATCAATCACTGGGGAAATCAAAGGCTTACAGGTACACGTTCATGTTCTGCGTATCTGAGTCCACAGGTTGTTGAGTTCCCGCCGTTGAATTCAAAGTCAAAGCACTCACGGGTGTCGCAATCTATACGATAGAGTTCAGCAATGCGGTCATACGAGCTTAAATCCACGCCACCCACGATGTATCCTCAAGCGAGAACTCACGCTTGAAGCCGTCAATTTTGTCGAGCAAAAAGAACAATGCGCTGGTTGTGAGGTCAGCCAACGATGGTGAGCGTGCAGCAATCACATACGCCAGCACAATAGTAAGAATCCTGTTCTGTTCGTCAATCAAAGAGCCTTTTGAGGTCGTGTGCCAAACACTAACCAATCAGGAGCGTAAGAGAGCAAAAGCTTCCTGCGCCTTGCCGGGGTAATGGGGGGCCTCTTTGGCTCAGCATTGGGGGGTCTGGCGAAGAGCGTCCTCATCGGGATGAATTCGCGGATACGTTGGGAGAGGGGGGGGAGGTGGGGTTCGTCGAGTTGGTAGTAGGCCATGGATCCAACCCAAGCCTAGCGTGTGACAGTGCGTAACGCTTGTTACGTGTTATTTTAGTGCCGCAGCTCCAGTTGGTCTTGGCCCAAGACCATCATGAGCTCGGACAACGCCTGCAGCATCGCCTCAGACTTTGAGTGGGTTCCTGGTCAGTAATCCTCCTCCTCAAATCACTATCAACACTTTTATCACGCAGTGCGCCAGATTACGACGCGTTGCTGCAGCAAATTGCTTCCACCGACGTTGTTGAGTGAGTGAACTGTCATCCTGATTATTCGTCCGCGACAGTCATTATGAAGCGTGTAGCTTCGAATGGTCTAAGCTGCGCGACATAATTAAATACAAGATCGAAAAGGTACGCGTCTCCATGCCCTTAGGCGTCTGATAAAGTGCAATTTGATCCCAGAACATCGCCCTCTTCCTGACGGATGAGAGTACGAATCAATCGCCTCCCACACCCCGGCCATTTACACCGATATCACTGGCCTCGGGTGGTCTGAAGTTACCCCCATTTCCGCCACGTAAAACCAGCCCAAATGGAACCGCAGTGGCAGCCCCAGTGAACTACATGAACAATGCACAGATTGACGAAATGAAGGAGTACATTTTTGCGCAACTGCATACCTTTGATACGTATGTCACTCTTATTATCACGCCTGACTCGCGCACCTACGGATCCCTAGCAACCCACCGTTCACTGTGCAGCGTCTATGCGAACTTGTAGTGAATCCGCAACAGCACTACAACTGCATAGGTAAATACCTTCGCGCGGTTGAAAAATCGATGCTTGTCACGTCTACATGGGACGCCTTCCCGATTCCCCCAAGTAACGAGACGGAGCCTACTCTTCGCACGGTCTTATCGACTGGAACTTCATCCTTGAACGCACCTGCAACACCGTTATTCTCACCGATCCCGTTCTTACATGAGGACGCGAGAAGATCCAAGTCTCGAAGCCCCCCACCATCCCCGCTTGTTCTTCCGACAGCAGGACTTGTCACTGGTGGAACGTCAGAAACTCCGGAGACAAAGTCCCTTGGTCTTGTCGACGAACTCGACGATCCGAGCCCAGGACATATGAGTGATCATCCAACTGCTCTCAGCGCAGTCACTACTGTCGGCCCCAATTCTGGAGCCAGGCCATTATTCCCCGCCTTGGAAGATCGCTTCGTGAAATCGGAAAACGCAGAAGGTGAATCAAGTAAAGCGATGCAGTCCGACACTTAGATGGACTTCGATCATCGTGTTTCATTGTACGATAACGAAATTATGCGTAGTACTGCGACTATCTTCGTCAGCGTCATGCGAAGTCTTTCTTGATCTTCTCCAGCATCGCCCCCATGCGCAGACCCATGTTCGGCTGTCCATGTCGTGTGTGTGTAAAAGTCGGCTTCTGCTTCGTACGCCCAGTTGCCTGCCTATTCGATGGATGTGGGGCTGGGGCTTTGGGTGGCTTCTGCGCACTGCTGTGACTGGAACTGCCTTGCCGAGGATGAGTTTGCGGATGGGAGTGAGATGATTTATTTCGCTTCGGTAAAGACATGGAACCTGAAGGTTGTGAATCACGATGCGGTATTGCCTCAGCTATGAATGTCTGGGGATCTCGCTTCGACTGGTTGCTCGTGACCTGCGAGTCCGCGAGGTCGTCTTGTACTTCTGAGTCGTTTCCATCTTCTTCAACATCATCTTGCGCCGGTCGAGCAGCACCGAGCAAATTGGCTTTCCGTTTCTCTGCTTTCCATTGGCTCTTAATTTTGGCAGTCTCGACCCAAGTTTTCTTCAGAGCCCTTGCTGATCCATGATAGCAGAAATTAGAGCGCAACTCGTGTGTATGAGCGAACAGCTCGGCCGACCTCTTTTCTCCGGAAAGTGTTGGAACGTTGGCGGCCGTTTCTTCTTCGCCCCGCTCTGCACAGGCGCCATCCAGGTTCTAGTCGTTTAAAAGCGGTCACAGCAGTGTGCCAGTGCTCTGCAATTTTCTCGGAGGCAAGTTGAACCCATTTAGATCAAACAGCTACAAACATCCCTCGTATTACTCGGAGCACAGCTATCAGCCTTTCATCTTCCAGTCCGCATCCTTCCTCTCCCAGCACCAACCTCCACTCAGTTCTTCCTTCGTCTCTTTATTGTTCCGTGTATATCGTCGCATGAGCGTGCAGAATCTCACCGCTTTCGGTAGGCCCGCCCTTCGCCCGCCAGGCGAACCAGCTTACTCATGCATCGTGGGGTGCAGATCCGTTCGCAGACGAGGGTGATTTAGGAAACAATCAGGACGTAGGGTCCCAGCAGAACTACATCCACATCCGTATCCAACAACGCAATGGAAGAAAGACCTTGACCACGCTGCAGGGGTTGCCCACAGGTGAGATTATCGCCGATCATTATCCAGGGCGGCAGCTCTAACTCTTGCGCAGAATATGATGCGAAGAAGTTACTCAAGGCCTTCAAGAAGGTACATGACCATTGCAGTTGCTCGATGATGTGTCTCAGTTTGGGCGTTTACTGATTCTTGTCCTGTAGGAATTCGCCTGCAACGGCACACTTGTCGAGGATGAGGAGATGGGTCAAGTCATCCAGCTTCAAGGCGATCAGCGACTCAAGATCTCCAATTTCCTCACCGAGAACGGTATAGACAAGAAGACCATCAAGCTGCACGGTTTCTAAGTTGGATCGCCTATTGTAGAAGTTGAGCGCTACCGTGATTGCTACTGTCGTTTACAATTACAATATTGTCCAGCATGGACGCTGTGTATATTGTAGCTAGTTCCCATATTATTTCATTCATTGCAACACTCAAGGAAAGGTACATCGTGCCTCGAAATAAGAAGTCAGTGGGACTGAAGACTGGGAGCTGGAGAAGGAAATGAACACAGCCTGATATTTCCCTAGAAGATAAGATTGGCGTAATACAACGACTTGATCGCAAGCTTGTTACTTGATCTTGTCAAGTGGCCTACGAAAGTGCTGAGTAGGAGCGACATAATTGACGAAGCCAATACTAACCTGTTGAAACCTCCGCGTCTACAGCCAAAGTCAGCCTCCGACATGTGCGAACAGTGAGTTTGAGACATACCTGTTCATATATTGTCGCCATGTCCTAATCTTCTTGATGTCTGCGCCGCCTTCTTGGTTGCCCTCGACTTGCTTACCCTAGGAGATGCTATCGTTAATTCGGGGTGGCTCACAAAGAGACTGACAGCATGCCTTAGTGGTGCCAAATCCACTCATACCCATCATTGCCATCATAGCAGAGTCGTCCTGTTCAACTTCCTCAGTTTCCCCCTCCTCCGCCACATCCATATGATCTGGGGTGGTTCGTTAGGGCCAAGCATGATGTTGAAGGCCGTAGGCTTACCTTTTGGGTCCCGAGTGTCATTCTGAGCGGGCGGTGGTGTTGCCTTCGGGGGTTGGTCCTGAACAGTATCCTCGACTCGTGAGGGCTTCTCGTGGTCTCTCCGTGATGGTTCTCGACGGTCCCGACGGTCGACATCTCTTTCACGGTCTCGTCTATCGTCCCGTCTGTGGTGATCGTCTCTGCTGTATCGTGATTTATCTACACGGTCATAGTCTTTGTCTGGACCATGTTCGCGTCTATCTGAAAGCCATCATGTATATCAATCATTCTCAGCTAGACTAGAATCAAAGGTAGACACATACCGGAGTCGTGCCTTCTATCCCGTTCGCCTCTGCGCGGACTTCGTGAGCGGCTGCTTCGTCTGCGAGGTTCATCTCGATAATTACCCCCTCTTCCACCTCGTCCGCCGCGTTCACTCCTGTGCGAACGCTCTCGGTCCCCCTTCTCCCAGCTGCGGTCGCGTCTGCGGTAGTCACCTCTTGATGACATCGTGGTGGAAGACAACGTACAAGTAAGTGTGACTACCGTGACTGCGTCACAAGGCGCGTTTATTTCCGTGCCATCTCGACGCCTACCTCAGTATGGCTGCTCAAGTTCGCCGGTTCGCTGCTGGCCTTGGTGAGGCCTCTAGGGCGTACAAAGAAAGTGAGTGGCTCCGTGTTTGCCCCCTCATGTCTAACACTCGGTTCCAGCTTGGGACAGATGCGTACACATTGAACTTCAAAAAGTACCATCGACGACCACACCGAAAGACATCCGCAGGGCCCTTGGCCATGCTCGGCTACAGGGTGTCTCAGATGGTGAGTACCGCTAGAATGCTACGAAACCTCCAGCTCACCTTTTGCCGTTAGTTGCAATAATATACCGCGGTTTCCGTCCCACCAATCGCGCCCTCCTCACCCTCGTTCACAACAGTTACCTCCGCCAGAACTTGAAAGCCCTCGAGAAGCTGACATTGGTTGGCCTACCAATCGATTCCGAGCCTGTACTTTTGTCGTCATCAGAAGCACAAGAGTCACAGGCGAGGCAGCGAGGCAGCAAAGGGCGAACGGACGCGGCTGAACGGGGAGCTGTCACTGGAGACGGCCCAAATGGTGGTGTTCCAAATAACGGAAAGAATGTGGTTGTCTGGGGCCTTCCTCTAAGAATCCACAGCGACATTTTCCGGGAGCTTCTAACAGGTTTCAAACTTGCTGAATTGGATCAAGGTCCAGACATAATGAGGGTTCACTCGTAAGTTCTCAGTACTTTCAGTGTCTACTACATGGTAATAATGATAACAAAGGGAGGAAGACTCGAAAGTTTCAAAATGGCTAATACATATGAAGTCCGAATCAGAAGCCCACCGGCTGGTACGACGACTAAATCTACGGCACTTTCAACCCGAGCGCCATGGGTCTGATTTTATGATGCGAGCGAATATCATATATTGAAGAATGTCGAGGCTCCCTCTCAAACGGTCGGAACACGGTTGAAACGTCAACTGGCAGTGAATAGAGATTCGTCTACATCCGCTCGGCTTCAATATCCTCGTCGATACGCGCGCGCTGGCCCTTGGAAAACTTCAGCATAGATAGAATATATAATGTTAATATTACTCACCATTCGACCTTCTCCGTCATCGTCTGGAGACCTCGCTCGTTTCTTGCTGTCGGTAACACCGCTGCCGCTGTTGTCCTTCCAGTCATCTCCACCACCAGCCACCGCACCAACCCCATCCTGGGCGTCCGCGTATCTCTCTTCCACTTCTCTTCGTCTCTCCATTTCCAGTCGTTGAGCTTGGGCGCCCCAGCCGCCGCGGCCTGGGTCGTAATCTTGTCTGTGTTCGTCGCGAACCTAGGTTTGAGTTATTATCAATAGACGTGCTTGCATGGACAGAAACAACATTACCTGACCACCACTTTTACCGCGTCCAAATTGTCGGCCCTCCTTATAACCCAAATCCAAGTCGCAACGAATTATCCGCTCGTCCAGTTTCGTTCCGCTGACGTATCGCATACTGGCCAGGGCCTCTGCATGGGTGTAGTACTCAACAAAGCAAAACCCGCAGGGTGTCCTAATAGAGTTTATTAGACATATGTGTACATGACTGACGACGATATACCAACCTCGTATTCCGGTCAAGCCCCATAATTATCCGCTTGATTCCCCCTCCATCCTCCGAGCTAGCACATTTCGAGAATATCTCGTAAATCTGTTCTTCTGTTGTGTAGAAACTCAAGTTACCAATCTATACAAGGAGTGAGATTGAGTGCCAGTGAGAATGGCAAGGACAAGCCGAAAGCGGAGAGCGCACATATAGGGTGGTCGATTTTGCGAGAAGGTCAGTATGCTTTTGCCGGTCCACCTTTGACTGCGAGTCCTTGTAGTTCGACGGCTGGTCCAACGGTGTTACGATATGGGCCATGGTGAGTATTACGAGACCGTAATGGAATGGAGGCTCGTTAGTATGAAGTGCTCTGAAACTTTGGGACAGGGTCCAACAAGGAGCTAGGAACAGCGATCTCATTGGTTCGGCCAGGATTTCTCAGCCCGCTATTGGCTGTCTGGATGTTTGACTTTATTTGCTCCAAAAAAAGCTCTTTCTCTTCTGATTGGCTGGGGTGAGCGCCAGACTTCGCTGCAAGTAAGTGGTCATGTGAGCCCCCTTGATACCCCCTGATAGGGCACCCAAAACTAACCAGGGGCCGAATGAGGCCAACCGTAGGTTGGGCGATGAGGCCCAACCTGCAAAGCAGCACTTAAAACAGCTTGAGAGAGTGTAATTAGTGTGGGGAATGGCCTACAATAGTTGCCAACATCCCTTATGCAGTGCAAGATGCAACAAAACAAGGTATGAAGCACCAAAGTTCAGATAGTTGCAATTGGGGATTCTGAACATGACCCAGATATATGTGTCCCAAGTGTTGAGTATGCACCAGTCTTCAACGGTCTCGTACATGCCGTGCTCCTAGCATCGGCCCTCAAGCCCAAGTATAGTTGAAGGACCTTCCGACGAAGTGAGCGTGAGGACTATTTGGGACTCTATTCTTCCCACGACCTGACATTACGCGTCTTGCAACTTGCAGCACTTCACCGACTCAGCTTTCACCGCAACGACCAACCACAATGGATGAAATAGGTATCGAACTGAGCAAGGAGGTGAGTGCGCGCGACTACTCGTCTTGTTGTCGTGCTTGACGGTGTGCACGCTAGGAACCGACCTTCGAATCCGTCGTGACGGAGAAGACGGCCTTATACCAGGAGTTGCAGGAGGAGGATTTGTACATCAAGTACAAAAAGCTGACCCGCCACCTCGAGATGCTGGAGATTCAGGAGAGCTACATCAAGGATGAGCAGATGAACTTAAAGCGCGAACTCATTCGGGCGCAAGAAGAGGTCAAACGGATTCAGTCCGTCCCACTCGTTATTGGACAATTCCTGGAGCCGATAGACCAGCATACGGCCATCGTTGGCTCGACGACGGGCTCAAACTATGTCGTCCGCATTCTATCCACCCTCGACCGCGAACTTCTCAAACCCTCATCCTCTGTTGCTCTACACCGTCATTCAAACGCGCTTGTTGATATTCTTCCGCCAGAAGCTGACTCGTCTATATCGATGCTTGGGAAGGAGGAGAAGCCCGATGTAGCATACCAAGACGTCGGAGGCATGGATTCACAAAAACAAGAAATCCGTGAGGCCGTCGAGTTGCCACTGACGCATTTCGACCTCTACAAGAAGATTGGTATCGACCCTCCTCGTGGCGTATTGCTTTATGGCCCTCCTGGTAAGTTACCTGGTCGGATGAAACGTTCGAAGTACTGATAGATGATTCTCTAGGCACGGGTAAGACTATGTTGGTCAAGGCCGTAGCACATCACACCACGGCTTCTTTCATCCGTGTGGTGGGCAGTGAGTTCGTGCAGAAGTACCTTGGTGAAGGTCCTCGAATGGTCCGAGACGTCTTCCGTCTCGCTAGAGAAAACGCACCGTCTATCATTTTCATTGATGAAATTGACGCTATCGCTACCAAACGTTTCGATGCCCAGACCGGTGCCGATCGAGAGGTTCAACGTATCCTGCTGGAGTTGCTGAACCAAATGGATGGATTCGACCAAGGCAGTAACGTCAAGGTCATCATGGCTACGAATCGAGCAGATACATTAGATCCTGCCCTGCTTCGGCCTGGACGACTGGACCGAAAGATTGAATTCCCCCTCCCGTCACGGCGAGAAAGGCGTCTCATTTTCCAAACCGTCACTGGCAAGATGAACCTTGGCCCTGACGTTGACTTGGAAGATTGTAAGGCCGTTTGCTTCAAACTTTCAATTGTCACTCATACAATCTCTTTCTCTTTCAGACGTTTCGCGGCCAGATCGCCTATCGTCAGCAGAAATTGCATCTATCGTACAAGCTGCTGGCCTTCAAGGTACTTTCTACGATTGTTTAATCTCTTGTATTTATTGAGAGCCCTTTGCAGCTGTACGCAAGAACCGATACGTCATACTACCTGTTGACTTCGAAGAGGCGTGGAAAGTACGTTATTTGGCTCTGCTTTTGCGAAGTTTTCAAACTCAATTTTCCCTTAGCAAACGGTCAAAAGGTCAGACGAGACATTGGATTTCTGTGAGTGCTTCCCCCACCATCTACGCTCCATCTGTACTGAATCGCTGGCCTATTTCTCCTCAAGATCGGTGATAAATTGGTTGTTAGGTACGTGAAGCCGCCGCCTCTTTCGATGCGTTTGCACTGACACGACACCCAGTTTTTCGTGTATTCTATTCCACTGCTATACCTTTTCCCTTCGTCCCCGCGTGAACCGAAAGTACCTTTGGAAAGCTCTGTCTTCACTTTGGCGCCTGTTCGATAACACACGGACTTGCGCCCATTAATCTGAGCGAGATAATATCCCCCTTCGCGACGTGGTTCGCGGGCCATCGAACATCGATTCATCGCCAGCCCCCTCCGAAGTCAAGGGACATACATTCGTAGGTAAATAGCCCAAGCTACGTTCCGTAAGTTAGGATGGTGAGTACTACTTCCCAAGGCGGCCCCGTCATCACTGACATTCCTCAGTATTCGACAGAATCAATATACGTTTTGTGTTATTTGCTTCAGTGCCATCGATTCCAACGAAATGCTCTTCAACACTCTGGACAGCGTTGTATACCCACACGACTGTTCTCATTTTATGAGAGCGAGATGAATGATTCCGAGGGTACATATGTACTTTCGACCTGTCCTCATCAACGCTCGCTTCCAAAAGTTTGAGCGTTGCTGGGACGCAGGCACATACATGTTTTTGATACATTGATAATATGATATTTGCATGCCTACTTCTTGCCTGGTTGTCCAAGCTCGCTTGCTCGTTCTGTAGCAATCTGAATGCCTCGTGCGATGGTGGAACGTACTCGTCCGTCTTCTAAAGCAAGTAGACCCGCAATCGTGCACCCTCCCGGGGCTAGAGAGGGAAGTGTCAATCCGAGTTCGTTGATTCGTGATTCTATACTGACTAGTAACTGCATCCTTTATTTGTGCAGGATGCGCTCCCACTTGCAATACCATCCGAGCTGCACCTTGGAGTGCTATTTTGCCGTCAGAAGACATCTCGAACGAAAGGCAACAGATAGGACGCACTCTGCGCAGCTAATTCCAAAGCTTCCGCTCTAGGCAAGCCCATCATCACCCCGCCGTCAGCCATTGCCTCGAGGAATATACAGGCGAAAGCGGGACCAGAACCAGATAGCGCGGTGCACGCATCGAAGTGTTTCTCCTCTAAGAATCTACATCTTCCGATCGAGGAGAAGATCTTCAATATTCTCGCGGTGTCCCTCTCTGCTTCCGCTGATTCTGGGATTGGTGAGACGACGGTCATTCCTTCTCGTATCTAACACCTGGGGATCAGCAACACAATGATACAGCAACAGGATTAGGTGTTACCTTGCAAGGGGTGTTGGGCATTGCTCGTATGACTGTCGTAGATGGGAGAATCCATTCGTTGAGTTGGGAAAGGGTGACACCAGCGAGGATACTGATCAGGAGCTTGCTGTCCAAGGCCTGCCTCATTCCTGGCTCTTCCAGGATCGTATGGGCGAGCTGAGGCTTGCAACTACCCACCTCCTTTGAATAGGGGGACGCGATATTGTAGGCAAGATACATACCATAGAAGAATAACATCAGCCTGCTGGACCGCCCACAGATTATTCGACACCACGATCTCGACCTGTCTTCCGAGATTGGCGAATGTCGCGGTCAGCTTCTTCCCACTTTGCTCCTTGCTGACACAGGCGATGAATCTGGTCGGCACTGTGACATCTGGGGTGTTCACGGGGGTCAAAGTGCCAGGAGTATGCGATTCCCACTTCGGAAAGTCGCTTTTGTTGCGATGTGGTTCCAAACTGGCCACGACGCCAGACAATATCGCGATGCCCATCGTTCCACATCCTAATCAACGCCGCAACGCGACTATCAGACCCTCGCGTCGTCGATATGAGGAATCGCCACACACCTAGCACGCAGAGAGTATAGCCCATTGCCACGTAAAAGTTCGAAAGCAGGTGTCGTTAGATCAATAATCCAGAGATTTTCCATTTTGTGCACAAATTAGCCATGCTTGTGTTTGTCACAGTCGGCTCAACCAAGTTCGACGCGCTCATCCAGGCTGTTCTTTCGGCCGATGTGCTGCAGTGTCTACAGGCGAAGGGCTACACGAGTCTGGTAGTCCAGTGCGGAAACTCGCGGACTGATGAACCTGTGCCAAATGAGGGAAAGACGAAAATGAGGAGAGAAGGGGTGGACATCGAGTTGTGGAAATTCAAGCCATCGCTCGAGGAGGAGTACGAGAATGCAGACCTCATCGTTAGCCATGCTGGTACTGCACTTTCAACGTAGATAATGCACAAGCTGACAATTCCTTAGGCTCGGGCACTATCCTAGATGTGCTAAGGAGGGACAAACCATTGATCGTGGTACCGAACCCAACACTGCTGGATAACCACCAGCAAGAATTAGCTCGAGCTCTGAGCGAGCAGTCATATTTGCTACGGTCGAGCGTCGACCCAAGGTCAGTTAACAGCGGCCCTTTGGTTCGCCTCCTGATGCTGGATCCACGCAGTGAATTATCTCAAGTGATCAGGGATTTGGTTCCATCAGAGTTGCGCAAGTTCCCTGCGATGGATGGAAGTCGATTCAGGCAGATCCTTGACGAAGAGATGGGTTTCCTGTAGAATTCCTGTGATATCTGACTATCATCCTCTCTTCATCCGTGACCACCATGCCCCCAAAGGTCGAAGCGACTGTCGTAGACCAAGACGCACAGAAATACGAGCAGTTGCACGTCCATGAAGTGTATGAGCAAATTGCGGGTCATTTCTCTTCAACGAGGTATAAGGTACCCCGAGACTCGTATTCTTTGGCATGGAGATCTTCACAATCGATATATCTTTCAGCCGTGGCCGATAATCGCTTGTTTCTTAGCTAGTTTGCCAACGGGATGGGTTGGATTGGATTCCGGGACAGGCAACGGAAAGTATCTACCGTTGCCCGCGGACAGACCTGGGTGTCTAATGACGATTGGAATGGATCGCAGTCAAAACCTACTGAATGCAGCCAGGACCGCAGGTGGTACAGATGTGATCAGAGAGGTTGTTAGAGGCGATGTGCTTGATAACCCTTGGAGGAGAGGTATATTCGTAAGAAACAAATTCCCGTCTATAGAAGGATCGTTCAAATGCTGTCTTAGGATTACTGTATCTCAATTGCAACTATCCATCACTTGGCAACCCACGAGCGTCGAAAGCTGGCCGTGCAGGTAGGAGGACTTGCGTCGTCGGATGATCTGTTAACTGATCACCTTTGGCGACGTACAGAGGACGTTGCAGGCGGTTTCACCGAACCACGGTCGAGTTTTGATCTACGTATGGGCCATTGATCAAGATGAACTGTCGAAACGGCAAATACCCAAGGACAACGAAACGCGGGCGGGCCAGGATGTCTTCGTGCCCTGGGTACTATCGACTCAGAAAAAGTCAGAAGCAGACAGTGTACAAACTCAAAGTCAAGTCTACAACCGATATTACCATATGTTTGCAGAAGGAGAACTCTCCGCTTTGGTGCACGAAGCAGCAACGGAATTGGGGATGCTGGTAGATCGAGAATCGTCAAATGGGGACCCTGGAACGAGGGGTGTTGAAGTCGTGCAGGACGGATGGGAGCGATCCAATTATTATGTGGAACTGAGACTTTGGGAGAACGGTCAAATATAGCAAAATGCAACAATGATGTGTATTTTCAATCCAAAGATAGCAACAAAAGAAGGTCAAGAAAGATCACTCGCTAGCAGCCATGACTGCAAAAGTAGGCTGTCAGAACTTTGAAACTAAAAAGAATGAAGAAGCACGTACTAGCATTAATGAGATCTCCTCCTGAATCCTTGAGTGCGCGGACAGCCTTCGCACGCGAGCAGTTGACTTGCTGCATGACAAGGTCGATGTCCTTTTGGTCAATACCCGTCTCATCTACGGGACCATCGTCTTCAGGAGCCTCGAGCTCTGGGATGTCGTCGTCGTCGTCGGCCCCACCAGCGGCAGAACGCTCGAGTTCAGGAACACCTCCACCAGAAGGCATTTGCTGAGCAGCCCCGAGCCCGGCTTGGGAGTTCATGTCTTCCATCTATGTTTGTGACAAATGAATATGGTTCAAGAGTAAGATGGCAACCTAGCGTACCTTGGCCTCGCCGAAGACGATGTAGCAGTCGCTGTTTGGAGACTTGTATACATCCGGGGAAGCGAGGACGAAGAGGACCTATTGGAAGCATTGAGTTGATTCTCTCCAGCCTGATAGTATGTGCCCTACATTCTTCGGTCTTCGCAGCGTCACTCGGGTGATGTTGGGAACCCTCTTCAAGCCAAGGCTGAGCAGAGCCTTACGGGCCTTGCGCTCGGAACGAGACTGGATTTTGTCGAGAGCGGCAGCGGAAGTGGGGTCCTCCTCCTGGTCGTGCTCATGGTCGTCGTGATCATGGTCGTGATCGGAGTGGTCGGATGCTACTTCTTCAATGTGTGACATCTGCGAGAAAGGGCAGTCAGCCAACGTGTCCACGATGCATCCATCGAAGGCGCGAGCGACAGAGTCTTCGCAGAAAGGGATTGCGGTCGGACATGGGTTCTAGAGGGCTCACCTGTAACGCGACTTATCCAAGGGTCCTTTTGCTCGCTGTTGGACACGACGACGACGGATAGCGCGTTGTTTACTTTGGCTTGGTTAACCCCTTCAATCCAAACAAGCGTTGCCCCTTTCCCCTATCGTTCCGAGGCAACGGTCACTCTGTTGATGAGAGCAAGCCTCAAAGGGTGATTGACGATCTTCAATGATTGGTTCTATTTCAGGACGAAGTAGTTTCTTCTCCAAGTCGAGAAACATAACCTACATTGCTTTGAATTTACCTCTTAGGATCGTGTGTTAGGAACTTGGAAGTAAGGACGGCCATGTGGTGGCTGTGCTGCGTTCTAGGGGTAGGTGAAGCGTGATTCTTGCCCTTTGCCATTGTGGCTCCTTGTGGCTGCCAGAGGCCTTGTGTCCTTGACTCTGTCCATGCCGCAGTCCCTACTCCTGCGACAACTGCGCGCGGTTCTGGATAAGAATGAGAGCGTTTCCCTGACTCAATTACTGACGACTGTAGACGATCTCGTGCTCGCAACTTCTGCGGATTCTGAAAACACGAATGACTCTGATCTCGACGATGAACTCCAAACTATCCACGACGAATGCGCGGACCACTCTCCTTATCACCTAGAGGTCTTCCTGGCGGTGCTCTTCCATCTATGTCCTATCACCCCACCAATCTCGATCATATCGTCTTGGTTTGACCTCGTATTACGACCTGCTCTACGCGAACCGAAGCTACCTAAAGTAGCCGTCAAGCATGCAAAGGAACTAATAATACATGCACTACAACAACCAGATCCCGATACCTCTAGTGACGATGGATCACGAGCGGGAAAGAAGGCGATGCCTAGCGAGTTGCGGAGGAGGCTGATGGACCTGTATCTACTCGACGCGTTTAATGAAGGTTCGGGGGGTGATATACTCGAATGGGCTGAGTTGGATCAAGAGCAAAAGGAGTCACGCGCGTGTTGGAAAGCCAACTTGGAAGATATCCTACTGAAATACGGAGCAGAGCACCCACAGGCGAGTGACTTCCTGCTGTACTCTGTTCAGATCGACGAACTTTAGGCAGGACCTCATGACTGAAGTGTACATGCACTTCTCGGCACCCTCCGCACGACTACAATTACTTATGTTCCTCAATCTTTATACCTCTGAGCCACCATTTCAGCAATCTGCAAGTATCCTTGCTCCTCATCCCCTCATGACCAGTTTATTATCCTGTCTATTATTGGATAAATCCTCGACGGTCTGCAATATTGCCCTCACGCTGATCGTCAAAATCCTCCCCATTTTCGCGGTACATGCAAACGACGAACTGGAGAACATGCTACCGAGCCTCTTCGCCATCCTTGCCAGAATGATGTGTTGGAAGGAAAGGCCACCATCCACGCACCTCGATGATCCCGACGACGATTATAGTGCGGACGCGGAAGTACTAGAGCCCAGCATGGAGGATTCTCTGCAGCTTCGAGCTGACCACGCATGGCAGCGGCTGGAGCTATCTTTTGAATCCACTTCATCATCCCCTCCTTCCCCTCGACAATTCTTCACCATGCTGTATTACCTTTTCCCATGTAATGTCCTTCTATTCCTTAGGAAGCCTGTGGGGCATCTTACCGCAAACAACCTCGTCTGTCCGTACACCGCCAACTGGGAAGACGTTCTAGACGAGAACAAGATCAGAAGTAAAAGCGAGGTGATTGTCTTAGTCAACAAGCTATTGATTGAGCTGCATTCTCAAGGGAGTTCTAGAGTCTCCTTCGCAGTCATGCGTGCCATCCGTCTATCGTGTGGCAGGATGCTGCAGCGGAAATGGCTGAGCCTAACTTCTGGTCCCAACATGACGTTGCGGGCATCGTCAGCGAGGCGAGCTTGCTTGATTTACGGAATGCCACGGTTAGCCTGCGTGCTCGTGTAGACGCCACTGCATCAGAAACGGTCTCGACAACCCACGGCTCTGAAGCCTCGGAAGAGGGTATATCCGATGATTTCCATATAACGAGGGAATCCGAGAGGCAGACGGTGATATCATTGGAAGACATGATTTCCACCTCCGTCGCTCTCAGATACGATGCAAATGTCGAAATACTGGCGCCGACCTCGGCATGGACGAGACGACTATTCCATCGCACCGATACGCCCCGCGATGTTCGCAGCTCACCCCCACAGCAGTCACTACCCGAGGACCAATCCTCCCATGTTCCTGAGGCCATCTCTGCGTTGCAGAGGGAAGTGCTACTACTACGAAACGAACTCAACCTCGAGCAGTGGCTGTCTCGGGAAAATGCCAAACATATTGGTAGGTTGTATCATGATCGTGTGCTATCAAAGAACGCCGAGGCAGAGCGGCAGGGCCTGGTGAGTGAATGTATATATCTGTGACAATGGTATATTCACTCCCGCATTTCAGTTCAACAAACTCAGAAAATACAGGGCTCAGGTAGTCCGTCTAGAGGCCGAACTCAAGGAGCATAAGGCACAGGCGTCTTCAGCCAAGAACAAATACGCTGATTGGAATACCGAACTCCAGAGCAAGCTGCGCGAACTTAGGGAAGAGAAGAAGTCGTGGATAACTGAGGCCGCAGCTTTACGGACTGCGGAGAATCAAGCAAAGGTGCCTTTCCTCGTTACTCCCAAATTTAGAACTCGAACCTTACCGCGACCAGACATTATTCCAAGCGCAGGAGAGCTTACTCAGTGATGCTAAAGACCAAGTTTTCAAGCTCAAAACACAAATAACGGAGAACCAACATAAAATCGACCGTCTCCGGGATTACGAAAAGCAGATCGAGCAGCACATTAGGATGCAGAGACTGTGGTATGTTCTATGAATCATCGGTAGACTCTTTAATTACGCAACCTTTACCTTTAGGGAGGAAGATTTCCAGAAATTTAACGACCGTGGCGAACAAATTGAACTCATGAGAAACGGGTGGAAGCAGATGGAATTGCGTTTAGAAAGCTACCAACAGGCGGCGATACAGTCTGAAGGAACCATCAGGTGCGATGCCGCCAAACAAACTTCTGGCTTGGGCTGTATTGATGTATCGCAATTTCCAGAATACAGCAGGCAGAAATCGATGAGTTACGTGCACAGTTGGATCAGCCGCAGCCGCCTACATCACGGTTCAATTTGGGCGAAGAGCAGTTAAAGCAGTTCACTGAAGAGAAGCAGCGGTTGATCTCGACGAATACGAGGTTGAGAGATGATAACTCTGAGATGAGGGAAGAGATAGAGGAGCTGCGGGCGATGGTGGAGTTGCTCAAGGGTCAGGTCTCTGGTAAGAGAGGACTTATTTCTGAACCCAGAGCCAGCCCAGTGCTGTACGTGTAATAGGTAGTCGGGATATAACTTACTTCAAGTTGGTTAGGCGCCCTAATCGATATTCTCACCGTCCAAATTGAGGAATTATTGAGCTGATCGTTCTAGCACTTTCCACAGGATGATCACCGAAACTTCCAGAACGATACTGCTAGAATTTATAAAGGCGCGCAAGGGCGATGGTATCTTCACCGTTTCTTTCATCTTTGTTACTTCCATTACCTCCACCTCCTCCCCATCGCAAACCCCACCAAGTGAGTGCCATACCCTAATCTGCCACTGATCTCGCCTTCTTATCAGTGTCTTTGCAGCAACATGTCGACAGAAAGCTTCGGATTCCAAGCTGAGATCAGCCAGCTTTTGGACTTGATCATCAGTACGCGTCCTTCCACTGCATCTTGCGTTAACGGTGCTGACGCGTTTGTAAAGACACTTTCTACTCCAACAAGGAGATCTTCCTTCGCGAGCTGATCTCTAACTGCTCTGATGCTCTCGACAAAATCCGTTACGCGTCGCTGACGGACCCGTCTGTCCTCGAGACTGGCCGGGATCTATACATCCGCATCGTCCCCGACAAGGAGAACAAAGTACTCTCCATCCGTGACACCGGTATCGGTATGACCAAGGCCGACTTGGTTAACAACCTGGGCACGATCGCCAAGTCTGGCACAAAAGTGGGTTTTACGGTTTTATTTTAATCTTCTGCTGAGCTCCGGATGTTAACATCTCTGATCGCTTAGGGCTTCATGGAGGCTCTCAACTCCGGTGCCGATATTTCTATGATCGGTCAATTCGGTGTCGGTTTCTACTCTGCGTACCTCGTCGCCGAGCGAGTGCAGGTCATCACAAAACACAACGACGACGAACAGTACATCTGGGAGTCTGCCGCCGGTGGCACCTTCACCATCACCCTCGACACCGTCAACCCACCTCTCGGACGTGGTACCGAGATGCGTCTCTTCCTCAAGGAAGATCAGGTCGAATACCTCGAGGAGAAGAAGATCAAGGACATCGTCAAGAAGCACTCCGAATTCATCTCCTACCCCATCCAGCTCGCAGTGACCAAGGAGGTCGAGAAGGTTAGTGTTGATCTTTTTGGGCGGGAGCACGTGCCTAATATTTACTTAATATTATAGGAGGTTGAAGACGACGAGGAAGTCGCGGAAGAGGAGGACGCTGAGAAGCCCAAGATCGAAGAAGTCGAAGACGATGACGACAAGCCAAAGGAGAAGAAGACGAAGAAGATCAAGCAGCAGGAGACCACCAACGAAGAGTTGAACAAGACGAAGCCCATTTGGACGCGTAACCCCCAGGACATCACGAACGAGGAATACGCCGCCTTCTACAAGAGTCTTACCAACGACTGGGAGGACCACCTTGGCGTCAAGCACTTCTCGGTTGAGGGTCAGCTTGAGTTCAAGGCTATCCTCTTCATCCCTAAGCGGTATGTTATTTTCGATTTTGCGTTATGTGCAAGGTCATTGACAGCGTCACAGTGCACCTTTCGATCTCTTCGAGTCAAAGAAGAAGCGCAACAACATCAAGCTCTATGTCCGCCGTGTCTTCATCATGGACGACTGCGAGGAACTCATTCCCGAGTACCTCAACTTCGTCAAGGGTATCGTCGACTCTGAAGATCTCCCTCTCAACATCTCCCGTGAGACCCTCCAACAAAACAAGATTCTCAAAGTCATCCGCAAGAACATCGTCAAGAAGTGCCTCGACCTGATCTCCGAGATCGCTGAGGACAAGGACAACTTCAAGAAGTTCTACGAGTCCTTTGGCAAGAACTTGAAGCTCGGTATCCACGAAGACGCCCAGAACCGAAGCAAGCTCGCTGAATTCCTCCGATTCTACTCCACGAAGTCCTCCGATGAGCAGATCTCCTTGAAAGGTACGTATCTCATGCACTAAGACTGTCTAGACCATCGTTAATGAATGCTCCGGATTAGACTACATCACACGCATGCCCGAGGTACAGAAGACGATCTACTATCTCACCGGTGAATCGCTCGCCGCTGTCCGTGACTCGCCCTTCCTCGAGGTCCTCAAGCAGAAGGGCTTCGAAGTCCTGCTCCTTGTCGATCCCATTGACGAATACGCCATCACACAGCTCAAGGAGTTCGAGGGCAAGAAGCTCGTCTGTGTCTCGAAGGAAGGGCTCGAGCTCGAGGAGACTGATGAGGAGAAGGCGGCCCGTGACGCCGAAACCGCTGCTTTCAGCGACCTCTGTGCTGCTGTCAAGGAAGCTCTCGGCGACAAGGTAGAGAAGGTCGTCGTTTCCAACCGTATCACCGACTCCCCTTGTGTCCTCGTTACTGGCCAATTCGGTTGGTCGTCGAACATGGTAAGTATCTCCATTTCACGAAGGTTAATCGTCCATTCTCATCATCAACATTCAGGAACGTATCATGAAAGCGCAAGCCCTCCGTGACTCGTCAATGTCCTCGTACATGGCTTCGAAGAAGACGCTTGAACTTAACCCCAAGAACCCCATCATCAAGGAATTGAAGCGCAAGGTTGCTGAGGACAAGGCCGACAAGTCTGTCCGCGACTTGACCTACCTGCTCTTCGAAACCTCTCTCCTCACTTCTGGCTTCTCGCTCGAGGACCCAACATCGTTCGCCAAGCGCATCAACCGTATGATTTCGTGAGTGTTTTGCATTTGTAATGGAGTATTTTTATACTGAACATGCGTTTCAGGTTGGGTCTTGATGTCGACGAGGAGGAGTCAGAACCAGCGCCTGCTGCTGAGGCTCCTGCTGCCTCAGAAGCTGCCGCAACGTCTGCCATGGAGGAGATCGACTAAGGGATATAGAGGCGCCGCATTTTTCTTTGCTTACATCTGGTTTTCGACACTCACGCACATACACATCCATTCAATCTGCATTCTGAATATTGTATAATCACGATACAAAAATAACATATCTTTCCTGACTCGATTTGAATTTCGTGTGATTTGAGTATGAGAGCTGTCTATCAAGCTCGTGTGAAAGCGTGTGACCATATATGAAGGGGTTGGGCGTGGAAGCAGCGTGCATCAGCCCTGTCCTTAACCGCGACCTTCCCCTCATTGTTCTCCCTTCCCCTAATCGACCGTACAATGGCCGTCCTTCCTTAGTCCCCCATTCATATAGTCTGTCACATATCATATACAATCATCTAGTATCGCCTCTGCAATCTCCGCTACCACCACAATGCCCACCGTTGTTGCCCCCCAGCCTACGCGTCCAATGGCCCTCCTATCACTTGTGAGTCGCTTTGGCCCCCCATTGTGCTCAGCCGGTCTAATACCACGTTTCGTAGTCGACACCACCACCCCCTATGCTGGGCTCCCCCATCGAGCTCACGCGTCGCGACACAGAATCCCATCGCGCTACTTGGGTAGGTGTTTGAGGTATTATTCCCCTAGACGCCGCTTAACAACGCGTAGGCCCCCAAACAGCGACCAGCTCGAAGGGCGCCTCGTCGACAGCTCTTCTCGTCGTACAGCCGATCGCACTGTTGCTGCGTCGAATGCCCCATCATTCCGTCGTCGCGTCCACCACTGCATTTCAGCGCGACTGATGCCCTCGATCTGCCGTTCCAGCCGATCACTCAGGAAGTAGACCTTCCTTCCGCCGGCCCCGGCCCCATCCGCCGACGCAAAGCTTTGACACGCCCCAGCCCCCTCGAACCGCCTCGAAACCACCCATATTTGCTTGACATCGACATCCCATCATTGCGCGATGCACGCCCGATCACGCCGACGCGTAGCGCTCCCCCTAATCACCAGATCCAATTTCGCAACCTCATGCCTGTATTATTATGCGACATCGACGACGAATCACCGTCGCCACACTCACCTGCTCTGCAATGAACAATGAATATCATCGAATCAACGATCAGTCAATCGAATCAACCATTTACTGCCCATCACGCCTTCGCAATCACTGCAACGATATCATCGCCAACAGGCCATTTACTACCAGAAACTGCATCCATCTAACGTTATCGCTCTGAATCGCCCAGCATTCGCATTATCGAATCTCCTGTTGTATTTTTTCTACGTAACGTTATTTTATCATCTCCAACGCTTCGGACGTTGACGTCTCGACTACCTCGTATCCTTGAATCCTCATTGTCTTCATTACCAGCTTACTTATCACGCATCATCTGCCACTGACCACGTATATTTATCCAGTATTTAGTAGCTAGCTCCATTGACGCTTCCATAATTGCCCATGTAATCACGACTCCTATACGCCTATATATAACGGCTTGCACTGCAACAGACACTTTTCCTAATTCCATACTTATGAGAGATCGAAGACAGCTGGGAAGACTCGGCGAGCGTTGCGACGCAACACTGAGAACACGGAGGGTAATGAACTAGTGTCGCAGTACTGTATGAAAACTATATTTGGCGTCAAACCAAACCAGAGACAGTGGAAATTATACCTTGGTGGTCTAACTCCCTTGGGTTCGTATTTCAGCATAATTTAGATATTTATACATGCAGGGGGGTACGACGAAGACGAAATGACGGCCACAAAGAATCGAAGAGGGCCCGATCATCAATTTGGGTCGCCCGCAGAACCAAGTAATGACCGGGTTTCCTCATTCCTGCCTGCGAGGTATTCCGCCACGCCGGCTTCACCTGCCCAGTCGAAAGCCACACAATTGCTAATGCTGAACGTTCAGCCGTCGACCGTAATCATGATGTTATTCGCTCGAAAGTCGCCATGCACGAGATGTGCGGTCTTCATTAACGAGATCTCCCGAAGTTCGATAGAAGCCTTAAGAAGACTTGGCGCTAGCGGGGATCCTTCTTGGGTGCAACAAGAGGAGAGTAGTTTCCAATCGTCAAGAGGCTTCGCGGCCGGTACCCCTTCGAGTGCTTGGCGGCCATACAGCTCTTTGGAGCGACGTCGTGGTGTTGGAGGTGCCGGTGCACATGTACGGAATATAGAGAACTCGCGCCAGCTCGACGCGGCGCGCGTGCGTACGATCATGCATGGCAGCATGGTTTTGCTAAGCATCGAGTCCCTCAAACAAGGCTCCTGCAACGGTGAAAATATTGCCTAAGTAGATCATATCATTCAGCGAGCGGCACAAACGCGGTAGACAAGAATACTGACCTGGGGACCCATCGGTTGGTCGGCTAAATTTGATAATTCATTCTAAACCTGAAAGACGGTCGGATGAAAGAGGTTCTGGCCCTGGGATACGACTTTCTCTCTTTCGACAAATTGACTGATAAGAGTCCTCAATGCTGTCAATTCCGCTTTCGAAAAAAAAGGTTGGTTGGGACCATTGAGGCTTCCAGGCAACGAACTCTTGCATAAATCATTCATTACGGAGGAACATTTTACCAGCAGTTACGGTCCTGTCGCTGTGTACTGCGCTTCGCTGGTGGGACTCCCGCTCCCGTCGACGGCGAGGAATTCGGAGCGTGAGCCTTTGTGAGCCCCTGAAGTTTGCAGACAAATATTGCCTGTAATGGGAGCGTGAGGGCTGCATGGGGTAACCCAGGGTAAATCCTTGGGCGCTACTATGAACGGTGGAGAACCTCACCAGTTCTCCTCACGAGTCACGAATCTTATCAGCAACCTTCATGACTAGAGTTATAAACTTCGGAGCTGGCCCATCTGCCCTCCCACAATCGGTCCTCGAAGAAGCAGCCAAGGGCTTGCTCAACTTCCATGGCACAGGGATCGGTGTAGCTGAAATTTCCCATCGGTCGAAGGCCTTCACAGGATTTCTGACCAGCCTTGAGTCGTTAATCCGTACACAACTCGATGTGCCAGCCACTCATTCAATTCTGTTCACTCAAGGCGGCGGCACTGGCCAATTTTCCGCCGTCGTCTTGAATTTACTGGCCCGACACCGTCTGCTGCATCCTGATCTAACCGACGCGGAGCGCCACCTGGACTATGTGATCACAGGGTCCTGGAGCAAGAAAGGTGCAGATGAAGCGAAGCGGCTCGGAGGGGGCACAGTTAACATCGCCGTCGATTCTCGTCCTTACTCAAAGGATGGGAAATCATTTGACAACATCCCCACTCATGACCGCTACTCTTTCTCACCCGATCCTGCGTTGATCTACTACTGCGAAAACGAAACTGTGGATGGCGTGCAGTTCGGGTACGAAGAAGGGGACCAGACGTCGTTCCCCTTCGAGTTGTTTCCGCAGGGCACTTTGCTGCCGCTGGTGGCGGATTACTCGTCCTCGTTTATGAGTCGCCCCATCCCGCGTCTCGCAGACCACGCGGTGATCTACGCCGGAGCACAGAAAAACATTGGCCCAGCGGGGCTTACTATCCTCATCGTTCGTCAGGACTGCCTCGTCGATGTAGATGCTGCTGCGAAACTCGGCGCCGTCCCTGTGCCGTTGTCAATGTCGTACAAGGTATTGGCAGACGCCAAGAGCTTGTATAACACTCCTTCAGTATTACCTATCTACATTGCTGGACTAGTCCTCGAAAGGATGAAGGAGAACGGCGGAATGCCGTATTACGAAGACGTCAACAGACGAAAGGCTGAGAAAGTCTACGCCGCGTTGAAACGGGGTGAAGCAAAGGGTGTCATGCAATCCAAAGTCAAGGAAGGCGGCGGGCGTAGTTGGATGAATGTCGTGTTTGACATCGTCGGTGGTCCCGATGCCCTCAGTAAATTCATCTCTGGAGCCGAAGCGAAGGGGCTGCATGAATTGAAAGGACATCGTTCAGTTGGAGGTTTGTTCTATTGTTGCAATCCCCATTCGCTTAGCGAACTGACATCCTTAACAGGAGTTCGGGCATCACTATACAACGCCATCACAGAAGATCAAGTAGATCAACTGGTAGCTTACATGGACGAGTTCACGAATGCGAATTGAAGAATCAAATTAATTGTAGAATTAGTGAGGCGATGGCATGCTTGTGATTCTCGAGTTGTATACTTCGTGGTCCTCGTCCCTCTGGTCACTTTGCCGGAGTGGTTAACGGGATCGCCTGCTAATGGAGCCACCTCCTTAGCTTAGCGGTTGGGCTTTGCCCGCGTGTGTTCGAATCGCACAGGTGACGCTTTTTGCTTCACAAATAAACGGGCCAAGGAATGAAAATAACTACAGCACAACATGACGTATCCTCATAGATGTCCTTTCCAAGCTTTCCATAAATACAATGTCGCAAGTAGAGCGACTGAAAGAGACACGAAGCTAGTCCAGAATGTTGGAATCCAGCACGAAGTGCCGATGCATAGCCCGCCGCCTACGCTTTGCTTTGCTGACACGAAGGCGTATAAGTAAGAGAAAATGGGTGTGCCGATGAAGGGAGCGTATGTGAGGGCCCCGAAGTTGCGACCTAGTGAGGGTACGCCCCATATTGCGGATAGGATGCTCGGTCTACAAAGGTTCGACGTTACTCCATTGAAGGCAGAGACGCTCACTTACAACAATGTGAAGATGGTACCATACGACATCCCGATGCCGGCGCTATGGATTTGATACCAAGTTAATATGGCGCCCCGAAAATATTTCATAGTTCTTCCTCTTTACCTAAGTATCCATATTTTCTGTGGTTCATCAATGGTGAAGATCATGACCAGACTGCTGATGACAAGCAACGCAGTGGGCACCGATATGAATGCGACCCTGCTAATGAAATGGTGACTCGGAAGGGCGCGAAGACCCGAAGGCAAGTGAGAAGCAACTGGCGAAATGAAATCAGCCAGGGGCCCTACCACGATTCTCGATGCCGTATTCGAGAAGGAGATCAAGCGAACTTGTTGTGAAGCTATCGCTTCCATTGATTCTTGACTGTGGACCGTCGATTTCGAAACCGAAAGAACGATGGTGCCAATGTTAGAGATGATCATTTCACACTGTTGAAAATGGTATGTAGGATGAACTGTAATGAAAGATCAGGGAGAATGGACGCACGTAACCGAGTGTTAGGACACAAGCGAGGAATAGTATCCAGAAGAATCGATCAGAAAGGAGGCCCAGGAGACTGTCGTCGCGAGGCTGCTGCTGAGTCCCTGGTTCACCTGGGGCCGATTGAAGTAGTGGCGTGTGTTCACTCGGTTGAGCTAGTGGTACGGGCGTTGGCTTGGGAATTCTCAGGGTAACAAAACCGCAGAGGTGCACGACCCCAGTGCAAATAGCCAGAAATCGCAGAAACGGAATAACCTGCAATCCGGATGCAGTGGTGAAGAGATTGGATGCAAGGAGCGACAAAAATAGGGGGGATAGGCCGAAAACGGCCGTGCTCAGCCCAGATGCAATCCCTGGGTGATTAGGAAAACACTGGGCCGCTGAGAAGAGCAACGAGAAGTACCTGCGAGCGCCGAGATAATATAAGCTATGTGCTCTATCGAGCCAGTGAAGACACTGACGAGAACACCGTGCCCAAGCCGGCGACGAAGAAATAGAGCGTGAGTTTGTAGAATGTGGCGGATGAAAAGACGTTGACGTCGTCAGGCGCCATTGATATTTCATGGGAGAAACACGAGAAAGCAGCTGAGAACATAACCGAGGCGACGAGAGAGCAGGCGGCCGGCCCATAATAATCAATCATGTAGCCAACGAGGACCGAGAAGGGATATTGTCCAACCATACCGCTGTGCGCACGCGCACATTTCAGATCGTAGTATATGTGTGGTTTCGAAGTTGACTTACGCCAGGACGATTGTAGTCAGTTGAGGCTGCGTCAATTTCAAATGAGACACCAGAGCCGGTGAGATGATGGGGAATATGAATATCCCGCCTGCGAAGAGGCTGCACCGTGGGTCAGTTTCTTTATTCCAATATTTCGATTCAGAGCTCACGCATTGACGATAATTGAGCAGCATGCTACACCTTTCCTGACAACAGGCAGTGATAGTCGAAGTTCCATAAGAGGATACGTATTAGCGCCGATCATGAAGCTTAGTTCGGAAGCTTGTGCGGGCGTCGCCTTTGGTTGCAAACAAGCCAAAATAGGGAACAATTACGGCCTTGTTCACTTCACAGAAGGGTCACTTCGATACAAAGCACACAGGGCATTGTTCTGGCGCACAATGGTTCTCAGGCCACTGGCTTTAGCTCAGTCTCCATCTCAACCTCTGGGAGGTAGCCGCTTTCTCTCTTCCTGGTGGACGGGCCTTTCAGTTTCTTCAACCCATATCCTTCAACTTTTCTCGTCAAGGCTGGTCCTAAAATCATGGAAGCTTTCTCGCCGTTGTTCGTGAAGTTAAGGACCCTTCTTTTCTGTGAGTTTTGCTCGTCTTGTCCGTTTTTTGGCTGCTGACCATAGTGTCTAGCATGTATTATCGGCCTCAGCTTTCTTTGGATCTTGTTGCTGTCCTTGGATATATTTCTTCAATGGGAGGTTTCGGGCACCACTGACAGTGTGTTGTATTTCCCGATTCTTAAGCATTCTCGCTCATAGCCATATAGGGTCCTTCCTGGTCGTGTTTCTCTTGATCAATGTTATCACGATAATAATGCTTCCAATCATGTACGTTTGCTTCCTGCATCGCCCATTCCCAGCGGATTAATCGTGGCTATGACAGGATGTTACGGGAGTTTCGGCCGTGGCTTGACGCCGCAAGGTTCCTATTGCTCTCTTTATGCCACATAGGTGAGCTATGCCCGTTTACTAACGGCAACGGTATCTCATCGCCGACGTAGGATTTGCGGTGATGTTCTCCTATTGGAATCCAAGAATTCAATGCCCCGATCGTAGTGAGTTCATTGCATCCTCCAATCCTTTGTAAATAGATTTTGACACGAAATCCCTTAGCCCCCGATCAAGAGGGTGTTTGCAAGTTGCTGAACTTGTATCTACTCGTTGCGAGCTGGATCATCCCGGTTCTTTGTACGTCATTTAACCAGGTCCAAAGTGGAAAAGACACTGACATAAAGTCGTTTTCTAGTGATAGTCTACATGTCGGGGCTCGCATACGTGGTTTCACGCCGTCGTGCACGCGCTAAGCTGGAGGAAGACATTGAAACACCCTCGGTCACAACCGAAGTTGACCGAACATCTACACAACTCACGCTGAAGTACCCTCTCCCCGCCGTGCATAGGGACTCCGTGCAAAGATCGTCCATTTCAAGTGACGTGGAGTCTGGAAGTGCCGAAAAATCGAGGTTTAGCACAAGCACACGGAGATCAACCAGGCTGTCTAAACGGCTCCCCGATTTCTATTTTTCTTAGACGAATTTGTATCAACAGACTTTCTTGTAGCCGTAGAACATTGTACAATCATTACATTTGCAGCACTGCCGCGTCTTGGCGTTATCCGTTAGCGCGATGGAACTTTGCCAGAGGCAGTCCTATAAATAATCCGACAACCACGTGAAGCCAACCAACGCCATGTAATGTTAGATGGTGTTCAAGAATTTCACCCAACGTCGTTGTAACTTTCCACCACCCCGCCCGTTAGCGGCCCTCCTTATTGTCCGACCCATCGGCTACATCTGATCCTGGCCGTACCCGCCGCCATCTTTCTTTCCGTTTCCACCATACTTCCATGGACGACCCCGCCTGGGATGCACCAAGTGTTAAGGTTGGTTCCGCCGCTACCAAGACTTTGGTCCGCTCGCTAACGTCCACAGACTTTGCTACGCCTCACGAGCCAGAAACTAGGTCAAATTCAAGACCGAAAAGATGCCCAGAGTCAAATTACACGACGGGATATTGCTACTTTGTTGCAGCAAGACAACGTTGGGCTGGCCCGAGCTAAGGCACAGAACGCCATTCTGGAAGACTCAAAGGGGGATCTACTAGAGCTCCTCGAGATGTATGTAGGGATGCTATTGGAGCATTTCGGCCAGCTGGAGCAGGGCTACGGGGTTGCTTCCCCACCAGATGGTAAAAGTCCTTCGCCTAGTCCCATTGTTACGGAGGCGGCGTCTTCCATAATATTCGCGGCACCACATACAGAATCCAAAGGTGTGTAGCTTGGAATACCCCCGCGACGATTTACTTACTACGTGTCAGAGCTCAACACCGTACGGGATATCCTCATACAACGGCTCGGGCCTGACTTCGCGCGCGCGGTGGCTGGTAATCGCGACAATTATGTCCCACCAAAGGTATGTGATAGATTCCATCGTGTATATGACCCCCTTAAGACGTCTAACGTCTATAGGTCGTATCTGCCCTGTCGACCCCGCCCCCATCTGCCGCGAAGCTGGATGATTACCTTCTGAATATAGCCAAGATATATCGCATTAACTGGGAACCAGACTTGCGTCGACAGGACACGTATGTACTCTGTTCAGCTTCTAGCCGTGCAAGAGCTCATGCTCCTCAGTGTGGATCCCTTGTCAGAAATCATGGATCCTGAGTTGACACCGGTTGTTGACCTTCCCAGGTTGCGCAAGCTGTGCATGCATGGTGGGTCGCATCATTACTTGTCTCCCTACGACCGTTCACGTGTATCACGACAAGGTATCCCCGATGAGCCTGTCTGGCTTCGTCCGCGCCTATGGAAGTTAGTAGCGTGCTATGCCTTTCATCGCTCTCCCTAACGTGTCAATAGGCTCCTTCTTGGGTTCCTACCCGTCGTCAAATCTTCGTGGTCAACAGAACATCAAAAGTACCGTGAAAGTTATTATGTATGCGTACTGAGTTCCATCAATACGCGTGCTAACACCATTGTAGGATTTGATACGCAGACTCTTACCTCCAATAGTAGGATCACCGCCCCCCTTAACACCTCCCAACTCTTCCGACTCCCTTCTACTCATGGTGCATAAACACTTGCTCTATGTCGCTCCCGGTTTATTTGCCGGGCTTGAGACTGGCCCAGAAGACGTCGAACGATGTCCTCTCGATCCATCGGCCCCGGAGGATATACAAATCTCCTGCGCTACAGCGTTGGACGATCGCCTAGTGAAGCTCCTTGGTCCAGCGGAGGTTGTACCGTCAACACCAGAAATACGACTGGAGCACGACTCCAGCGACTCACCCTCGATGTCCACTCATGACTCTGCCGAATCTTGGATAAGTCGCTCGACGACGTTGCTACCCTCAAAGCCGATCGGGATCGCGGACGTTCATCCTAAACACGCGTCAGCACTTCTCCGCCTGCTGTACCTTCACTGTAGTATCAACCCCGGCACACGGTCTCCCTACGTCCCGTCGCTTCTGGTACCAATGTATGCGGTTATGTGTTTCGAGGTGGAGCCTCGGGACGTCCCTCATATTGAGGCCGATACCTTCTGGCTGTTCGAAGCGATGCTAGGCGAGTTCTCGGAGTTGGAGGACGAGGAAGGCGGTCGTGTATGGACAAAAAGGCTGAGCGAGAGGCTTACGTGGGCTGACCAGGATTTGTCTGACACTCTGGTGCGTCTTGTCGGTACGTTAAGTGTCGCGTATTTGATTGACGTTATTGTAGAACGCGAAAGGACTGGATCCTGCACTCCCGCATTATTCCTAGTAGGTTTTCTTTATTTACATTCACCCCATTTCTTAACCTTCCCGTGAAGTCGATGGCTGGCTCCGATCCTAACACAAACACTGCCTCTGTCCTCTTTCATACTCGTTTGGGATGCTTTGTTCGCCTGCGCGATGAGAGACAAGCAAGCGAACCCCAAGATCGAACATTTACTGGACATATGTACGGCAATGCTAATCAGGGCCAGGAAGCCCCTCTTCCAGTACGCCGGCTCCTGTCACTTATGTTACACGGTTGTATTGATGATATCTTCTAGCCTTGGTAAGGGAGTCGACCACCCGGGTTTGTGGGGCGATGAAAGTGATGCGATCCCGCCTCCACCACTTCCACGAGCATGGGAGTTTGAGGATGCCTTTCGCGATGGTGTTTCACTCCTACAGAACTATCCTATCGAGGCGGCTGGAGGCATAGAGAGGATCTTGCAGACTGCCGCTGAGCTGTCGAAAAGGCGGATAGAAGAAACGAAAGCGGTCAAGTCGGAAAGTCTCACCCTCGGTGAACGATTACGGGTGTCCATGTGGAAGGGCTTCACCAACCAGGTTTCATCTCCTAATGAGTCGCCAGAACGGTCGCCTTCGCCAGAGGAACTGCAGGAAACTAGTGAAGAGGAAAGCTCTTCGGAGGACGATGGCAACGCCACCGAGAGGCCTTCGCGGGACGAACCTCCTGCACAGGAAGGTATTACATCTCGCTTGGCTACCACAGTGTGGAGAGGTATCACGAACCAGTCGTCCATGGAACCCCCTCCGTCGCCGGTCCCGCCTCCATCTCCCTTGGATTCAGCCCATGATACGGAGTCTACACATCCTTCAAGTGTCGGTCCAGATACGCCAACGAGTCCTACTGGCTCATCAGGATTCTGGAAATACGCAGAGAAACTTAAGGATTCTGATACAGTCGCAACGCTATCAAAGGTCAGCAGCAACTGGAGAGCCAAAAGCCTGTTGGGTTCTTGGGGATCACGGAGTACACCAAGTAGCCCCTTCCTGTCGCCTAATTCAGCGTTGAGCGGGAGTTCGTCAAGCGAACCACCGGAGATGCCTCCTCCCCGCGTCGACGAGTCAAGGCGCGGATCATTACCTCCAGCGGCGACAGTTTATTCTCCTCCCCCTCGGCCTGCCTTCTTTCGCCAGCCGAGAGACAGTTTCCTCCCGCATTCTCGCAAAAGCCCTCTACTCTCTCTGCCCAACAGCCCCGAAAACACTGACTCCGAAAGTATCGGCAGGGGGCAGCGATTGCAAGCATCATTGATGGCTTTGACGAGTGGTTCCCCTGATCCTCCCCGAAAGTCAGGTCCACGGCCCCTGCTACTTGGTTCGTCTTCCGTAGTAACAGCTTCCCCTCGTATTCCTCGATCTACCACGAGTACTCCTGCACCCGAATTCCGCCCAGGACTTGAAGCCGCTAGACATCTGCATCGGGATTCGCAGTCGTCTATATCATCCTTCTCCTTGTCGCCGGCAGAGGGCTTCGGTCGTCTGCATACTCAGGAACGAAGTAATGGATGGGATTCAGATACACTTAGTCGTGTTGTACCGCTGAATCGCAAGTCAGTGTCTCCCATGGCCCCTGGCTCTCGTATCCTCGGCCCTCCGCCTTCGGGATATTCTTCCGCCTCTGATAGAGGCGTCACTAGCCCTCCCTTAGCGACTGGAATTCCTTCAGCAGAACATCACGGTTGGACTCAAGTGGATTCACCGACTGCAACGTCTGCCCCGAAGACCCCGGCCTCGACGTCTGGGGATACCGCCATGATTTCTGTCGTGGATGACTTTGACAACGGGGCTGCCCCCATAGAGGAACACGTCGTCCAATTTGACCAACCAACGAGGAGAATCATACGGAAGAAAACTCCACCCCCATCAGCATTCATGGATCAGACCTCAGACTCCTCATCAACGCCTGCAATACCGAGGAGTAACCGCGTAAAGAGTCGACGGTCAGCCCGACCAGGAAATTTACGTTTACAAGAACCCACTGAACGAAGAGGCTCTAGCCCAAACAGCCTTGTGGTGGAGTGGCCAACAGAACACGACTTGGCGTCTACACCTAAAGCATCCAACTTTGAACCTGGGTATAAGCCCGTTTCCCCTGTGTCAGTGTCGCCTCGTTCACCTAGGCGAATGCGCAAAGTCTCTGGAGAACTTGTTGAGCCGCGACCTCGTAAACTCTCAGCTGAGATACCGGAAACTCGCGTTCGCAAGGTGTCTACGGGCTCTCGTGGTCGTAAAACTTCGACGGACAAGGACATTCATCGCAAGGAACGCGATAGTGCAGCTGAAGAGGGTGATGACGAAGGTTATGATGATTTATTGAGCGCATACGAAAGTGAAGGGGGCTACAAATCTGCTGAATAGACTTGTGCTTATGCTCTCTATGCCAAACTATATGATTGGATGTATACAGTACGTGTAGATTAATATATAGGATATATGCCGTTCCTATTCCCGAGGTTTGGTATCAAGGATCTCCTGTATGCCTTGGTAGGTCAAGAGAAGGACGGGAAAATACGGTAACACATTCTGGTGGGCGTATAAGCAAGCGACACCCGTGCTCGGTGGATACAACTCACAGGAAAGCAGACATCAATGTTGAGGTGACCATTTCCGACATGCCGCAGCGCAGCGAGGTAAAAGCGAACGTCCCATCTCTTCAGGCCTTCGTGGATAAATATGTCTTGTAGAGTGGAGAACGGAATGAATCGTCGCGACACTGCAAGGCGGAGAGGAGGAAGACCGCGGTGTGTTTCTAGTTGAATCCCATGCGACGGCATTACAATTACTGATTCTGAAAGCGAAAAAGAGGCAGCAATCAAACATTGTCAGCAGAGGGTAAAGACGAAATTCAGCCACCATAGAGAACTTGAGTGCATTTGCTATAAATGATCCAAATACAACACAGGACAATAAATATGGTCGCTAAGGTACTCCCTGAAGTCTACGAGAATATCAGTGTATCATCGCAAGACTAACGCCAGGAACTGAACGCACCTTCGGCCAAATGTATGTGAGGATGAAGGCGTGGCAGGCCTCACGCCATGTCAGACCCGATGTAGCGTGTATAATCTTGCCAGTTCCATTTCGCGACAGTCTCCAATTTTCAACTCGATATTCCTTGAATCCAGGGAATTCCAAGACAGTGAACTGAGGATGAGTGCTCGCCAACGGTCGGTAAATGTTCATGGCCAAGAAATACTCGTTACGTAACGCCACTTGGAATAAAGAACGGAAATTCAGCCTCCGCCCCTCATAACACATCTTCCCTTCTTACGTCCAAGTTCAGCTTCGATTTCAGTATACTTCGACCCGCCTAGCTCAGTTCTCCTCCTCGTCTCTGGAAACCACTCTCATCGAGCCGAATTGTACAATGGTTGCTACTAGTTCGCTATCGACGACTCTTGCTATGCTTGGGCTAGTTCCTGCCAGTCAGAAGCAGGTCTTCGGAGCTCCTTCTCCTCAACAACTATCCATGGATTCGCCCACAATGAACACTCATCAAAATGACACTTTCTTTCATGCTAATCAAGCCCATGATCAATGTTATGTGGAACCGTACATTGCAGCACCTGAACCAAATATACACTTTCCGGCGTTTAACCAAGAAGAGGCCAACATTTTTCGATATAGGCAACAGCAAGGCGTGAATCTTGGCTCTTGGTAAGATTTACCTTGCTTTGTCGAATGTAGTACTTATTGTGTTCAAGGTTTGTCCACGAGAACTGGATGCAGCCCACTACGATGTTTGATTGTGCTTCTGGCAACAAGGAATCTGAATACGATATCGCTTCTGGCTGGGGATCTAAGGCTTCTGCGCGCGCTCTTCTAGAAAAACACTGGGACACCTTCATTGGCCCTGCTGATTTCGCCTATCTAGCTGGCATTGGCATCAACACCGTGCGGTTGCCAATCGGGTACTGGAGCCTAGGTCCTGAATTCTGCAAGGGAACTCTCTTCGAATCGGTTGCTGATGTCTATACAAATTCGTGGAGCAGGGTTCTCCAGGCTATTAAATGGGCTGGCGCGGTGAGAATACAGGCCTGACAGTATCCCCTCGTTCTTATTGTTTGCATCATAGTCCGGCATCGGTGTACTGGTTGATCTTCATGGCGCACCTGGCAGTCAAAACGGAGAATCCCACTCTGGAGTCTCTGATCACAAAGCCCAGCTGTTCGACTCCGACAATAGGGAGAAGACCATCAAGGTCTTGCAATACATAGCTCAGCAACTGTGCAATATCAACCACATAGTAGGCATACAGATACTCAACGAACCTAAGGAACACGAAATGCTAGCCGCGTTTTGTAAGTCATCTCTCTCTGGATTAACCCCATCATCATCGCTTTTTTAGATGACGAAGCCATGGCGGCCATGAACTGCTCCATCCCAAAGTACATACACGACGCCTTCAACCTCGCCAAGTACTCTGAATACAACTCGCATCGACAGGATTTCGTTGTGGTTGATCATCACTCTTACTTCGTTTTTACGGACAAAGATAACACTGAGTCGGCATCTGGTCATACTCAAGACGTCGGTAGTTCGATCGCGGCTAACCTCGCCGCACACTCGTCACAGCAAAGGGGAAATCTCATCATCGGTGAATGGTCTTGTGCTCTATCCAGTCAAAGCGTGAAGAAGGAAAACGACCCAGAGGCTTCGCAAAAGGAGTTCTGCACTCGCCAGATGGAGACTTATGGGGCCAATACTGCTGGCTGGACATTCTGGTGTACGTCTTCTGGAAAAAGCGATCTAACTGGAACTCACGCAGGCCTCCTACCTAGCTTACATGAAAGAAGGATGCCAAACCGATCCGGGCTGGTGTTTCAAGTCCGCTGTGGGCAACATGCTTCCACCTAGTTTTCACTCGTATCCAAACGCAGCTACCAAGACCCTAGACGGCGTGCGACTACTAGTCAAACCCCTTGCTGGCGCTGCTCCCGGCCCAATATCTTCGGACCCTCAAGACTCATCTTCCCTCCGTACCTCCGCCGCTGGGGTTCGACGAGAGAATGGCACCTTTCGTCGTCGTCAAGCATCCATTCACCATCGCCATCTACACCAACGTGAGCCTCCAAGCTCCCAGAACGGCTCCATCCCATTCCAGACGGGGTACCGGGATGGTTATGATACTGCGCTCAAGTTTGCAACGTACTTGTCGAAAGTTGGCTTCAAGCAGCAATGCATGATGGATAACTGCGGCGGATTTGGAGATCAATATAACTCTATCGGAGCGCAGGATGAGTACGCGGACGGCTATCTAAAAGGTATAAGCGAGGGGGAGCACACCGTGGAAGCGACACTGGTACCAGCAAATCCGCTATAAAGCTACTCTAACCCACATAAGTATGTTACACATCTACCTTCCTCTCCTTTACCCCAGAATATATTACTGTTGTCATTGGCCCTTTGAGTTCATCGCGCGAAGTTGTGGATGCATCAGCGACGAGTCGAATAATTCAGTTTGAGCGCTTATGTTAATGTACTGCTCTTACCTTCGCCCCTTCACCTCGACGCGCCATGTCTGGTGAGCGCGTCCTAGTATCGTACCATGCCCCCAATGCGTACCTGGCATCTGAGAGCTGGAAGCAAATACGATCTGCCTTGGTCTCTCAATTCCCTCTTCGCAATTTACATTGGAAATCGCCTTCCAGGTCTATCAAAACCATTCAGGAGTTAGACCTTAACCTGGTCGCCTTCGATTCTTTACATGATGAGCACACCTCTCAAGTACCTGCCACGCTGCTTGAGAAGCCACTTCTCAATATATACATCGTCGCATGTGAGGTCCGTCAATCTCAGTCACTGAGTGTTGCGTTTGAGTAACCGTTGGTCGCGAAGGACACGGACTTCGACTCGTATAAGAACACGATTAAGAAGCAAATAAAGGACTGGCATAGTGTCGTGGCATCGAGGAAGCATCAAGAATGGCTCATTTTGCACGTTGTCCGACCTGACGCGAGGACTGCTGGAGGGAATTTCTTTCAGATGAAGTATTCCGTGTTTGAACGCATCAAGACCGACTTCAACGCTGAGAAGAGGGACAGGTGATTGCCCTCTTCGCGCCGTTCACTTTATGTGTTCATACCCGAATTTAGATGCGTCCAAATGGTGTGGTCTGCCCTCCAGGAGAATCCCGCAGTCTGGGCCGATTTGATGAGCAAAACAAAAGACGGACTAATTACTGCATTTGAGTCCGCCGTCAATCAGCGAGAGGAGGACGTCAGGCGATCCGAAAGCCAGCGTGCCATGCCTGGGTGGAATTTCTGTACCTTCTTCATCCTGAAGGTAGGTGGTCTTTTCTTTCCTAGCGAGGCCAGTTGCTAACCAGGGTGCTAGGAAAGTCTCGCGAGCTCAATTCAGGGCCTCAGTCTCTATGAGGATGCCTACATGCAATACGCAGAGTTAGAATCGTCGTTTCAGCAAGTTCTGAAGGAAAAGAATGCTTCTTGGTTCGGCACATTCATCCAACCTAGCCCTCGCGATGACTCCTTGCCCTTACTTTCGACTGACAAAAAGCCCTACCGCGATCTAATTCTCGCAAATACTATATCTGTGTTCGACCTGCGGACGTATATCCTTGCTCGCCAGTGTACTCTCCTCTGGAAACTTGGCCGTATTAACGATGTTGGGAGGGCAGTGACATCTTTTCTAAGCACCTTCGGGAGACTACTTCGTGATCACGAGGTGCGTTACTGCGCATACGAGAAACAAACCGATTAATCATGCAACAGACACCCCTGCCGGAATTCTTCGTAGAGTCTTGGATATACTCGTCATGTCTGAGTGTCGTGGAACAATGCGACTCTTGGACGAGCAATCAAACTCTAGAAGGCGCAAAGCTAGCCGTATACAATGCCAGCAAAGGCGAACTGCTTGAACTCGCACTAAATCAAGTAAGGAAGACTAGAGTACAATGCCTGCTTGATGCTAATCGACATTAGCTCAGTACCATCGGCGTGGCGGTTGGCCACCTTCCGTCCGAACCCCCGTTCAGCAGCTCGTCTGGCCCTTCATCTAGCGTAGCCGTCGATCTCTCCAAACTCTCCATCAGCAACAAGGACCTTCTTGCAGGTGTTAACACACGGGATGTATTCGATCGCAACTATATCGACACCACCAACCGTGCTATTGATCTGTACGCAAAAGCAGGTAGACGCAAGTTTGCTTTGAAGCTCCATGGCTCTTTGGCGGCATTAGATCTGTGTGTTTACCTCCAAAGTTTATATGATCTGTACTCTTGACACTACGCAGATATCGGGGAAGGCTCGATGCCGCGCAAACGACATTCGCTTCATTACCGTCACATTATGCTCCTCACATGTGGACGTCTTTGGAGGCCTTTATGCTTTGTCGTGCCCTTCATGCTTACTCCAAAGGCCCAATCCCCGATAGTAGGGAGTGGGTCAGTTTGGTGTTATCGTTTATGAAGCTGTGTATCGATGAATTAGGGATGTCCTTGGTAGACTTTCAAGGAGATGTTAAATCTCAGATCGATGATCTATTAGAGTCTGTCCAAAAGGTGGCCTCACAACTCGACCCAGGTAAGTTGGGGAGTCGTCCATACGTCCAATGGCTCATCGTTGTTTCTAGAATTGGTATATCCTGATCACCCAAGCATACAGGTCAAAACCGTGGGGGACGCACGAGTCGTAGGCTCAAAAGATGGCGCTTTCCTTGACGTCGTGATTCGCAACAGGTTACCTTGTGTAAGTCCTACTATCAGTGCTTTCGCCGACTGCTAAAAATGCAACGATGATAGGCCCTTCCATCTAGTGAGATAGTTGCAGTACTTGCGGGGCGTGATGGGGAAAGTTACCGATTCACTGCGGACGTTGAGAGTGCAATTTCTGGGGAAACTGCTCTGACACTTTTTTCTCCTGTAAGGAAGACGCCTTTCGGTTGCGGACACATTGACTAACTTCCCTTCAGAGTGCATCGCCAGGCATGTATCTTCTCGACTTCACCGAACTTCGAATATCAGGACTTGTGTTGCAATGGCTCCATAAGAAGACAACGGCGAAATCATCCAAGGCCTCAGCCAACGATCAGTATAATCCTGTTCCTATACGAATACCTCTCGATCACCGAGCTTTGAGTGTTCAATTAGCTCACCCAAAAGAGGGTCAGTCATATCCGAAGTATGCCTCCATCCCCTGCCTAATATGCCGTTCCTCTAGTCAAACTAGGTGAAACATCCCAAGCCCTCGTAATCCTTTCTACTGGTCGAAACAACATAAAACAAGCGACCTTAAAGATAACAGGCGTTGGTGGTGTTGGTCTACGTTGTCAGGAGACTTCCATACCAGGTTCCAGTCAGTCACCGGCAGTCGATTTTTGGTTCCTCTGACAATATCCTCCTTGACAGTACCTACAACTCCCCCAATACTGACGAAGGACACGATTACCGTGGCTGACGTTCCTGAAGACACCGAGATTGAATTCCTTATCCCTTATTCAACTACTACCGGCTCAGATACCATTGTGAGCCCTTTGCTAGTAACCTGATCTCTTTCATTGACGAGGATAGAGGGTCACCATTGGCGTAGATTACGTGACATCATCTGAACCTACTGTTCAGAGAACAATGCATGGGTCTAATTCGATGGTCACATCATTACCTTTGGTCATCAATGTTCAAGACTTCTTCCGCGGGACGAGGCGAGTTTTCTATTGCCTATATAACATGGTTCTAAACATCGTATAGGTTATTCTCCAAGTTCACGATATCAGCGACTACCCTACAAAGTGTCCGGGTTTTCTCTGTCGATCTTGTACCCTCAGATGGCACAGCGCAAATAGTCAAGGCATCGCATTCCAGAGGAGCCGTCGTTGTAGGTCCAATATTTTCATTTATCAGAGTCCTCCATTTGAATGCATCCAAGACTGTGACCCCCAATCAACCTGCTCATTTCTTGTTCCACCTCGATTTGGGCGCAGGTTCTGGTAAGTCTTCATCTTAGTCTTTGTGCCCATGATCACGACGTGATCTAGTCCCCGAAATAATGCACCTCACAATCAAATACAGACTTCTCCGTGAAGGTACGTGTCAACTGATGGCCATTTTCTAACTTGATACAACCGGAAATCAGAGGTGGAGCTCCTCGTAGATGAAGCCATCAAATCAGTCTTCGCGAATCATGCTGATGAATCTGAGTCTGGCCGTCTTACAGCAAAGGAGCAGGTGATCACGTCATTAGGTCGCAGTTCGTCTTGGGTGGAAAGGTACTGTATAACTGGTCAGTTGGTTGTGCCTCCCCGCGAAGATAGTGACTTGGGAGATACATATGCCGAAGTTGTTGAGGTACGTCTTGGATGCGGAAGAGACAAGCGCACGTTCTAACGTTTAATCAGCTCCTATCGTCTCATAATTTCGACATCGACTCACCTTCGAACTGGAGAAAGATGGGTCTTCCCGTCGATGTTCCAACCATGAATGTGAGCTTTGAAACAACTTTGTAAAACGTTGCTCACTTTTGCGTAGATCGTTGCCGCCGCAGAACTCAGCCTGACGACGCCTGGATCCGCCAAACCGCACGGCACAGCTCCTTTATATGCAGGCCAACCTATATCTGCATTCGTGACTATTCGCACAACCTTTGGGTGGGGCCCCAGCGAAAACCTCACAGGCAGCTATATCCTCCGGTATGACATAGAAGAGATGGTTCGTGACTGGTTACTCAGTGGCCCCAAGCGGGGAGAGTTTGAAGCCAAGGCAAGTCCTTGCCGTCCCATCACTCGCCGTACATCATGCGAACTCTTGTGCAGCACGATTCGTCTTTTACAGCGCCAGTCACATTGATTGCACTTCATCATGGTGAACTCGAGTTACCGAAGGTATCTGTGCAAGCCTTGCCTCTGTCGGGCGGTCACTTGCAAGTTTCTACGCCGAGTATGGATGTACACCAAGTTCATGGGGCAGAAAGGGCTCTTGTACTTCCTAGGGGAGGGCGAAGTACATTCGTTGTTGAGATGGGAGCGACGTAGAAAGATTTGGGATTCGTTTATATTCATTGTACACATAGCGAAGCCCGGCTCCTAGTCTAAGCTAGTACTTGAACATTAGATCAGAGCGTAGGATATACTTCGTGCCCTTGCGAACTGGGGAACCTTCATGAAGCAAGCACTCACTGCCGTGCCTTTTATTGAACGAATGAGTAGTATGAATGGACGGCGAGCATTGTAGCCTGACCTATGAAGAAGAGCAGTGCCACGAGTGAGAGGAGCTGCAATGGCCTCCCTTGCTTTGCCTTTCTGCTCAAGATAGAAGATTGTCTATCATTGCCTACGTCAATTCTTGATGCCATACATTATGTCCATTACCTACCTCTCCGCCTTCTACACCGTCTTCAATGCCAGATAAATACATCAGGATGGTCCATTCAGACTTGAGCCCGGTTGCAGGATCTCTGACCGAATCGTCGTAATGTGGTCTTCACACAAAGTACCGTCACGTCCATTAGCTATATATCTGGAGGTTAAGATACGTTGGCATACCCGAAATGCTGTCCTGGATTGTATTTATACAGTCGAATATTGGAATTGCAGCCAACGGGCGAGTGGTGGGATTCACTTGTGCGCCAAGTAGAAGGAGTAGGCAGAGAAAGGACGTATGGCTGGAACAACGAGTGCAACCGCTCAGCGAAGTCCACAGAGGGAATAGAGAATCGATCTAGTGGTTAAGTAGCAACGTCGATGAGAAAGTCAGCGACCAGAATTGGCAGATGCCTGGCTGTATCTACTCACAATTAACGCGTTCGGCTTCCCCTCGTTTCTTGGGTGGAGTCAGCTCGAGAGGAAGGTTATCGATAAATTGAATGTATTGTTTACATTCCGCAGCGGTTAGGAAATTCTGGAATCAAGGCATTTGTATTCGTCATGTGTCGCAACACGAGAAAGAGGGACTAACATCAATCAGTAATATCTGATCATCAAGCAGAGTACGACATTCCAGATAGTCTTTCGGCGCAATCGCGGGAAATGTATAGTTATGCTCAGGAGATGGAGGATTCTCTCCTTTCGTGCCACGGGTAGCTTTGGAAGTTTGGGCCTTTCCCTTGCGTTGTTGTTTGGACATGGACTTCACAGAAGTAGCAGAACAGAACAGAAAGAGGACGCCGGTGGCAAGGGTTCCAGGATGTATATTACGTAACAGTACTATGATACACGCCAAATCCCAGCGAGCAAGAGGCTGTGTGCCAGTAGTAAAATACTAGAGGAGACGTTCGTGGACGGATATACGTTCCATGCAAACTCCACAGCCACCAGAATAGCGAGCCTTGAGAAAAAGTCAGCATTCAAAACGCGTCAACAATGTATCAGGGAGAGCGAGCTTACTTGACGGGCATCGCATAGTGTGTTTTGAAGACCAGGAAAGGTAGTTGTTGTGCATACCAGGAGTAGAACTGGTAGTGGAGCGACCGAGCAAAGAAGATTCCTATTAAATTGGACGTGAAGAGAACCGTGGCAACATCTAGGCAAGTCTTAGATATGCATGTATAATGAGCCGAGGATGGCACTCACAATCTGGGGACACTGGCACCAGTCCTGCTGGAGTGCTGGGCCGTGAGATACCTCGCAAAATGGTAGGAAGTGGACCACCATCAGGACGACACCAACGGTACCCAACCGCAACAAGAACCGAAACGTGCCCCACTAGCAACCCCACCGCCCATCGTCGATCCAAGAAGAGTCCCTCTCCCAGTATTCTCCAGTTTACCGTCCATTTGAACAAGAAGACACGAGACAGATCGAACGCGCCGTTGAGATAGGCACTGAGATCGGCTTTGATGAATGTGCGAGCAATAACAGCCTGGAATGATAGTATTGTTATCATTTGCCGGAATGTGGTCAATAGCCCGCGGCGCTTGTACAGCAGAACGAGGAGTCCGGGAAGATATAGTAAAATGGACATCTTGATGGATAGAGCCGTGCTGCATTCCCTTCAACTTCATCTCCAAAACGTATATTTTGAACGCGTACCTATACAACAACACTGCAAGGTCGTCCATTTCAAGTTGGTACGCCAATACGGCCGCGAGAGCGGCGGTCACGGACCAGCAGTCATTGAATAGCCTCAGCACATAGATGGAATGCAACCGCTTGCTGAGCGGTAACGCAAGCAGGAGCCAGTTCGGCGCGCCAGCTTTGCGATAGATGCAGCAGGTCAGTATCAGCGAAGATACATATAGTCCGGCGTAGATTTGCTGAGAAAGTGCCATGTTCCGGCCAGCGTCAGTGATTTTGTACAATAGCTGGTGAATGTAGACGTGGCCAGCAGGATAACTATGCAAAGTTCAGCAACGACGGAGTCATTCGAGAAGGTATGCCGCACACCAAAGGTCCTGTGGGCCCAGATATCCTCGAGTAGTTGGTTTCCCCCTTCATTATCACTGCGATTTGGGCCATATATGTTTCCCAGTCGATTTCGGTATCTGACGACAGCTCTCGTCAATGCACGCACATATACACGCAACGGGAAGCTAACAGGGTATGAACCGCACGATGAGCTGCGTAAGGACGGCATCGCCAACGACGACGAGCGCAGCGACTGCCCCAAAGTATCTCGGGTTTGTGAGAAGCTCACAGAGAGCCTGAAACGGATGGCGTAGGAAATGGGAGATCATGGGAAGGGAAGAAGAGGCATCAGTGACTTCGGCGTTGTCAACAACTCAGCATTTCAGCTGCATTCGTGGCGCGCACATTTCATCCATTCTCTACCGCAATGGCCGCAGAATGAAATCTACAGCACCGACAAATGGACGGAGACTCGTGACATACAAAAAGTCACGTCTTTGACCAAAACTTCATAGTGCTCCCTAGTACTCCTTTCTGTAAGCCATGGCAGAGCAACCTACGAAACAGAAGCTATGGGGAGGCAGGTTCACGGGAACGACAGATCCTCTGTGAGTGCTCCATCGCGCCTGTGCCAGTCTCGAGCTCATCGAGGTCCGTAGCATGCACGAATTTAATCAATCGCTGAAATATGATCAGCGAATGCATGCCGCCGATATCAAAGGTTCCATCGCATATGCCAAGGCATTGAGCCTCGTAGGCATCTTGACCGCGCAGGAACGTGATAAGATCGTCGATGGACTCAAACGCGTCGGTAAAGAATGGGAGGACGGCGTCGTGGGTTGCTAGCTCAAGTATACCGACGGCATACTGATCTCCAACCAGTTCAAACCACAACCAGATGACGAAGACATCCATACTGCGAACGAGCGTCGTCTCAGCGAGCTCATCGGACCCCTTGGTGGTAAACTGCATACTGGCCGATCGCGAAATGATCAAGTAGCAACAGATATGCGCATTTGGCTTCTCGAAGAAGTCAAGGATATCGAGGAGTCTCTCAAAGGCCTCATCCGTGTCATGGTTGAGCGTGCCGATAAAGAGAAGGACATCCTGCTCCCCGGATATACCCACCTTCAGGTACTCATTCAATCGACTGTTCACCGCTTTGCTGTGGACTGATGGTCGTTGATTCACAGCGTGGGCAGCCCATCCGCTGGTCCCACCTTCTTCTTTCCCATGCATTCTCGTTCCGATCTGATCTTGAACGTCTGCAACAACAAGTTGCACGTATCTCGGTTCTTCCGTTAGGATGTGGTGCCCTTGCCGGAAATCCTTTTGTTGTGGACAGGGAGTTTCTAGCGAAGGAACTTGGCTTCCAGTCCCTTGCCGAGAACAGCTTGTGGGGTGTCGGAGACCGTGACTTCATTGTCGAATTCTTGATGTGGGGCAGTCTAACTATGGCCCATATTAGCCGCATGGCAGAGGATTTGATCGTGTATTCGACAGCCGAGTTCGGGTTCGTAAGCCTAAGCGATGCCTACAGGTATGCGATCCTCGTTATCACCACTGTGCTGCGCTTATGTCGATTGCTAAATAGCACTGGTTCAAGTATCATGCCTCAGAAGAAGAACCCCGATTCGCTAGAACTTCTGCGGGGGAAGTCAGGCCGTATCTTTGGGAATGTCCGTTGGAGCCCCTGCGCAATGGCACCCGTTTCATTTGGCTGACCAGATCTCCCATAGATGGCCGGATTCTTGATGACACTGAAGGGACTCCCGTCTACATACAACAAGGACCTACAGGAAGACAAGGAGCCCCTTTTTGATTCCGTCGACAATGTCTCAGCATCCCTGAAGATAGCGGAGGGCGTTGTAGCTACACTCGAGGTAATACAGCGACCTAAGCATCAGTGTTTTGAGTACTGAATTACAGCTCGTCTCAGGTACACGCTGACAGAATGCGCCAGGCGCTTACCATGGACGTTCTGGCAACAGATCTAGCAGATTACCTTGTCCGCAAAGGCGTAAGCGAGATAGTCCCAAGTAATTTCTTACGCGCAGTAGAACTGACTATCTGGGTAGATTCCATTCCGAGAGACGCATCATATTTCAGGACGAGCAGTCGCGCTTGCCGAATCCCGCAAGTGTCAATTAAACGAGCTTACGCTGGGAGATTTCAAGCAGCTAAACGAGAAGTTCGATAACGATGTTCTAGCGGTGTTTGACTTTGAAGCGAGTGTGGAAAGGAGGGAGTCGATTGGGGGAACGAGCAAGAAAATGATTGACCGACAGGTCTCCGTGCTGAGGGCCGCTCTCGCTAATTAGTGACTGGAAATTGTTCAAATAAAAGGTGCTTGTACACTGTACTTAGAATTATCCCAATGGCTCATCCGTAATGGCGTTGATTTTTGAGTCTGAGAATGTTTGGTCACGCGCGCTGCGGCGCTGTCAACCACTGGCTGAAACGCCGAGAAAGGAAGTGATCCCGTTTCTACACAGCTTCCTCCTCCTCTTACATACAATTGCCTGCGGTCTCAGCGCCAGCGGCCGTTCGACTTCGCCTTTTTAGTTGAAACCATCTAGTCCTTTTTCCAGACTTGTGGCCAAGGCAGCTGCTAGGGTACATTGTTTCAGTTTCCAAGTCTCAGCCGCATCCTCGCAGACACCCACATACAACCTTCACATCGCTCACCAGAACTAGTAATCTACAATGGCCCGAGACAGACTAGCAGCCATGAGGGTGAGCGCTTTGCTTCGTTTTTGCTCGCTGTTCCGCCTCATGGTGTATCTTCCAGGCCCAGCAACAAGGTGGTGGAAACAACTATTCGTGAGTCCGTATTTTCCGTCGTCATAGGCCCCGCTCAACCTCCTTTCGCTAGCAACAACTCTTACCCTACGCAGGCGTCGGGTGGAGGCGGCGGAGGCTACAACAGCAGAAATAACCCTTACGCACAACAAGACGACAAAACATACGAGATGTCGGACGTCAAGGATAGCCAAACACACCTAACAGCCGCAGCCGACTTTGGTGGAGACAACATGTCTGCATTCTACTCGGAGGTTTGTTATTATCTGCCACGGAGCAAAATGTAGCGTTATTGAAGATGGGGTGTAGATTTCGTCGTTGCAAGACAGCCTCCGTACTTTCAACGACAATGTCTCGAGGATTGGGGACTTGCATTCACGTTCACTCAATAACACGGACGACCAAGCCGCGCAGCGTAACGCAGCGCAGTTGGAGGAGCTGGTTGAGGATACAAGTGCGCTGAGTGCGACATTGAAGCGAAGGATCAAGGCGTTGGAACGCTCGCCTGGCTCTGGTCGCGACGGCCAAATACGCAAACAGCAGGTGAGTATCTTATCCCCTGAGTTATTGATGTAAACGCTGATTGATTGGGGTGGATAAGACTGCACTCGTCAAATCCAAATTCGTGGAAGCGATCCAAAACTACCAAACGGTGGAGCAACAGTTCCGTTCGAAATACAAGCAACGCATGGAACGCCAGTTCAAGATTGGTATGTCATAGCGATGGGCATAATGGTTACCGAGCTCTTCTGACCATCAATTCTCTCGTAGTCAAACCCGACGCTTCGCCGGAAGAAGTGAAGGCCGTTGTCAATGATGAGTCTGGTGGCCAAATATTCAGCCAAGCGGTGAGTGGGCCCTTTATCGCATTTGTTTTTCGGCACGGCGTATTCTGATGCAGGCTCGCGTAGTTGATCTCCTCGAACCGCTACGGTGAATCTCGTGCTGCTTACCGGGAAGTCCAAGAACGACACGAAGATATTAAGAAAATAGAACGGACACTTACCGAGCTTGCCCAGTTGTTCAATGATGTGAGTCGTGGTAACCATCAGGCTTGTTGCGTCGTCTTATACGTATGATCTTAGATGAGCGTGCTTGTTGAACAACAAGAAGAGACCATCAATGTCATCGAGACTGCCGCTGCCGGGGTTGAGAAGGATACGGAAGTTGGGTAAGTAAAGTGTGTTGCTTCATCTCTCCGTGTAGCTTATTCTTCGATAGTCTCGGCTACACCGAAAAGGCCGTCGATTCCGCCAGAGCCGCGCGCAAGAAACGTTGGATTTGTTTCATCATCTGCCTTGTTGTTCTCATCATTGTTGGTATTATCATCGCGGTTGTCATAACGCAGCAAGTGAACAAGACGAAGTAGCCGACCTTCCTTGTTTCTTCCTTCTCCTGTGTAGTATTGGTTGCTTTTCGGACGACGATTCATGGACTTTTAGCCTAATACAAGCATTCTTTTTTCACGACATCCTTTTGGATAATACCTCCTTAACTTATCGCTAGGTTCTAATGCAGTTACTTCCCTGGTATCTTGCATATGGCAGCGACGTGTGACCTGATCATCAGCAGCACTTATCGCTTGCGCTCTGGAGGCAGAGTCGACCGGGGCCAATAGAAGGTGACCAGAAGCGAGACTCGGTACGGTGGGGCTGTCAGAGTCTGAGTCCGTGATGGTCGAAGAGAGTGGATTAAGTCGGCTAAGCCAATGGTGATGGGCCAGCAGCAGAGATGCCTGCATGAGACCATGAGGATGTGAAGGTTGTACACTAAACCGGAGGCCCAGTCTTGAGCAGGCGATCGGTGCCGGATTTGGATGTGTCAGCACGTGGTCAGCAGCTCTCCTGCTTACGCGTCGCAGGACTTGTGGCAGTGGGCCCTATAAAACCCATTTCGACTCGGACGGCTCCCCTTGCTTCTTCACCCGTCACCCCCCACATCCCGCTCTCAGCGTGAGTCCTCCCTGCACATCGTCCCCGACGTTCTCCAAGCTCACAGTTCTTGATTGTCCCCGTAGTTCCCAGCAGTCCTCCTCCGTCTCCGCCTCCTCGTACACCACCACAAACCACATACTCATGGCCGCCAAGAAACGTTGTCAATTGCAGGCGGAGACCCCTTGCAATTCCGCAGTCTTGCGCATCGTCGGCGAATGTCCGATGTGTCGACACCAGTTCTGTGGCGAGGTGAGTAGCCAGCCCCCTCTGACTCGGATGCCGTTATCTGACCCCTTCACAGCACCGTCTTCCGGAACACCACAACTGCAATCAGCTGGAGGACTGCCGGAAGCAGGCCTATGAGCGCAACAAGCTCAAGCTTGAGAGCGAACGGACCGTTGCTTCCAAGATGGCCACTGCGTAGCTATCCTCCATATCCCCTACACACCCATTGCATTTTCCATCTTGCCATTTCGTCTGTACTTGCATCGCCCATTGTCTCATAATTCTATACGAATCTAGCTTGATGTCCATAATCTTACCATTTCCACGCTGGGACATTCTACTACCATTGCCATCCCCCCTCACGTTGGTTGCCTCCACACCGGAATTACCTTGTATTGTCGGCTGATACATGCGTACCTATTAATTGGCCTTGATATAACACACGCTTGCTTCATTTGATGAGAATCTGCTTGAGCACACGACGAACGATGCCTGCTACTTGTGAATTGCAGTTGCCAGGGCTCAGGGTTAGTGTCGCTAAGATATCGTTTATGCGCTGAGATCTAAGCGGCGGGGAAAGGCTGAACGTCGTGACAGGCTTCGACAGGGAAGGTAAAACGGAATCGCCTTTGCACGACATACGGGGGTTGAGCGGCGCTGAGCAGCGTTCTGGATGCCAGCCATTGGGTGCGGAGGCTCACGGAGAGCACTTGCCTGGCCACGCCGAACTGTATATATACGCGGCGATTACTGCATAATGCCCAGAAAGTCAACCTCACCCTTCACCGCCATCGATAAAACCCAAATCCTCTGAACTTTCACTTTCTCTCAGATTGTTAGACCTTCCCCCACATAGACCAGTGAGTAGCACCATTTGGTTATCCGGCCAATGGACGGGCGTATATTGTGCAGCCTCTGCGCCGGTATCACATGCAAGCGACCGACGGGGAACGGAAGGAACAGTTGATTTGGTGACGAGGATCACGGCGAGCAAGGTCGCCTGTTGCGGCTCGCTGATGTATCACCGCTGCGCCATTATATATCCTGGGCCGCCGACCGACTGCTAGATCATTCTCAAACTTATACCCCCTATCACTTCCTCATCATCTACCATGGCTGACAGACTGAAACAGCTCCTCAATCACGTCCTACCGTCAAATAACATGTCTGCAGGTCTGTCGTCGTTGTACAGTAGCGCCTGGATCGCGCTGACATTGCGGTAGAACTCTGGCAGAGCGTCCCGCTTGCTCCACCCGACAGGTACGTCGCGACCGCGTGAGAGGACACGGCTGTATTTGTCTGACGGCAACGATTTCAGCATCTTCAAGCTCACGGCCACATACAAGGCCGATACATTCCCACAGAAGGTTAACCTCGGTGTAGGAGCGTACCGGGACGATGATAACAAGCCTTGGGTCCTGCCTGTTATCAAGAAGGTGATTGTGTTCCCCACAGCGTCGTATACGCTTTGTACTAACCCACGGTTACACAGGCCACTCAAATACTATTGAACGATGACAAACTCGACCACGAGTACTTGCCAATTACTGGATTGCCCGAATTCACTTCGGCCGCTGCCAAGCTGATCCTCGGGGCCAACTCCCCTGCGATCGCGGATGGAAGAGTCTCGAGCGTGCAGACCATCTCTGGAACTGGCGCCAACCATCTTGGAGCGCTGTTCTTGAGTAGGTTCTACGGCTGGGACGCTGAGAAGAAGGTGCATTTGAGCAACCCCACTTGGGGTGGGTATTCGCCGTTTCCTTGGTCAACTCCTGCTCAGTGCCGTTACGTGTAGCGAACCATCAAGCTATCTTTAGAAACGTGGGGATTGAGCCTGTGGACTACCCCTACTATGATCCGGCCACCATTGGGTTGGACTACAAGGGCTTCATCAATTCGTTGGAGACGGCGCCCCCGCGCTCGGTCTTCTTGCTGCACGCCTGTGCGCACAACCCCACCGGTGTCGATCCTACGCAAGAGCAATGGAAAACTATTGCGGATGTGATGCTCGCAAAGAACCACTACGCATTCTTCGACTGCGCTTATCAAGGTTTCGCTAGCGGCGACTTGGATAATGACGCCTGGGCCGTGAGGCATTTCGTCGACCGTGCGGTCCCCATGCTGGTGTGTCAGGTGTGTGATCTCCACATTCTAGATCATGTGGGGAGCCTGATATTAAAACATCAGAGCTTCGCCAAAAACGCCGGATTGTATGGCGAGCGCGTAGGCGCTTTGCATGTCATCGCACCTTCAGCGGAGGGTGCGAACAGAGTTAAGAGCCAGTTGTCGGTGTTACAGCGGAGCGAAATTTCCAACCCTCCGTCTCACGGAGCTCGTCTTGTGAGTGAATCCAGTTGACCCATGTTTTGTCTCGTCAGAAAATGACTCGGGCGATAGGTCTCCCTTGTGTTGAATGATCCCGGCCTGTTTGAGGAGTGGAAACGGGACATCCGGACGATGGCCGGCCGAATTATCGAAATGCGGAAGGAGCTGCACCGATTATTGACGGAGGAGCTGAAGAACCCCCGGAACTGGGATCACATTTTGAACCAAATTGGGATGTTCAGGTGAGTAGATTGGGGTGATTGATGGGGCGATAATAACCTTTCCCCACGCAGTTTCACTGGGATTTCGCCAGATCAGAGCAAAGCTTTAATCGAAAAGGCGCATATATACCTGACTGCGAACGGACGGATTTCGATGGCGGGGCTCAACAGCCACAATGTGCGCTATTTTGCAGAGAACCTAGACAAAGTTACCCGCGGGGAATTGTAAATTTAAAATACTGTATTACAATGATGTCACTTGTATGCGTATGTTTGAAATACGTCATGATTGGTGATCGAGGATGATTCCTGTTGTGCCTTCCTTGTTTCTCCCTTCAACTTCACCACCAAAATCCAAATCCGTACCATCCGACCCAAATGCTGGCCTGACCCATGTTTCCTCCCTCCTCACCGTCAGACACAGCGGGCGCGCCTAATCCGTCGTCGTCTCCGTTGTCCGCAACGGCCCCGCCCTCATATATCCAGCTCCCGCCGCCACCGTGCTTCTCTTCGTTCGCATTCTCTCAATCGCCTTCCCATCCCTCCCCCGACCCTTTCGACAGAACACCCACCTCCCCCTCAATATACTACACGGCACCCTCGTCGCCGTACACAGAGTCCCCTACAAATTCAGAGCCGTCGTCCCCTCTGAAATCCCCTGGCTCACCCCCACCGTTGCCTGGGCTTCACATAACAATACCATCGGGCCCACTTCCTCGAAGCCCGAATTATGAACCGTTGCAGAACGAAGCTTTTCCAACTACCGACGTATCTATCGACATCGCTTTGGACGATGAGAGCTTGAGCCCGCTCGAAAAGATTTACCTGTTCTCCAGGAACAACGACCCGTTTCATCGTGTTTTCATCATCCATGCCATGCCATCCTTTTTGGAGCAGGTCACTCCACTCGAGGCTGACGAATACGTACTACCGCTACTGCGAAGCCTGGCCCAGGATGAGGGTAAGCGATTACTGCAATCATTGTTGTCTTGTGATAGTGACTACAGCTGGCAATGCTACATGTTTCAATAGATGAAACGGTCAAGGAAGCACTAGCTGCGGAATTAGTTCCTATCATATGGTGGTTCTTCACTGTATGTCGTTTATGCCCCAAGGTTTGCATATCTATCGAGATCACTGAACCGCGTTCTTGCCGCAGCATTGCCAAATCGTACCAGAGGGCGTCAAAGCGAACGAGTTTGGCCAACCATCAACAATACCAGTGACCACGATATGTGTCCAGTCGTTCACACCGATTTTTGGAAGGCTCCTGCTGAGCCCGAACCCTATGGTCGGAGGTCCAACTAGGAGTGCAGTTGTGGAAATATTAGCCAAGATGCGCAGGGCTGATATTAAAGAAGGACTCCTTCCAGCGAGCATGGGTCCCACAAACTCATTGGACGATCAGCCTCCATCAGATCCACAGTCTGAGAGTGAGGCGGACTCCGTCATCGGCTTATTCGGCAAGGTGGAGCGAGAATTGTTCGAACACGAGCTTCTGCAGCACGTCGTCATTGGCATGGGTAGATTGGATATGATGGCCACCGACGATTGCCAGGAGCCGCAGCCAGAAGATTATGCCTACGAAGACTGGGACGGCTCGAGTCAGGATATTTCTCCTGCGACAAATAATTTGACCGATGGATCTACGGCCGAAAGCTCTCCGGATGCTATGGACGTAGATGTTGAGGAGAGAACGCCGATGCTGGAAGAACCGGTGAATCCCTATTTTCCTCACCGTGCCCCGGCACCCTCACCCTCAGCTTCGTCGTCGTCGGAGTCGACACCCTCAATGATTACCAGCTCCTCGACCACGACATCTTCGCCTTCTTCGACAGGCGAGTGCCTTGAGGTTCAAGAGAGTGTATCCAACAACAGTGGCTCAACTGTATCTCCGCCTGCTCTTGACGGTATCAGAATGGAAGCCGACGAACAAGGATGGATGGATTACAACATGGAAGGGGACAAAGACAAATACTACGATGCTGAATACTACCTTCCCAATGAGGTATCCAAGGCTCTAGATCTGCAGTCTGGCCATCACTATACTGGATCATCTTTGTTATTTACGTGCTATCCTCAGGTTTCGACTATCGACCCATATGATTGCACAGAAGAGGTCTCAGAATCGTCGCTTGAATATGGCGCGTTTGAGTATCCTGAAGATGCAGCGGTTGATATTGACGACTACGGTGATGAGTTGGATTTCGACCAAGAGCAAGCTGCGGTGGGAAGGGTCTCGAGCATGAGCCTCATGGCGGCTACTGCTGCTAGTGGTAAGCTTTTGTTTCTGGCAGTATCGTTCATAAGTTCTTGACACGTCCAATAAATTTAGGTACATTACGCGATGAGACCAAGGTAGCCTTCGTAAAGGAAGTGGAACGTGTAGGCCGAGACCACCTGCATTGGGTGAGGCGAGAAGCTTCCTTCGCTGTTGGCGCTCTAGCGAAGGTGGTGCCCACAGAGCTTGTTGTCTGCTCCTTGGTATGGTCTCATCTTATGGCACCGACACTTTAATTGACCTAAGAACCAGTTCCCCTTGTTTGAATCCCTTCGTCAAGATCCTGTGTGGCATGTGCGCCAGTCAGCTTTGTTCGCGCTTCCTGCCATTTTATCCCGTTTGCCGCCACAGCGTCGACGTATACTAGCGATGGAGACTGTTCTTCCTCTGTCAAAAGATGCGTCTTCGAATGTGCGAACTGGGGTTATGGAAGCGCTGGGCGAGGTTATTTATACCTTCCACAAGGATGAGAACGGCCCCCCAGAGCAGCTTTTGCACCTTTTCTTGGGAAGAAAGGAAGACAAGCGATTGAGGGATGGGCAACAGGAGGCCAGCGGCCGGAGTGGCGTAAGTGAGGGGCATCAAAGCATCCCAAGCTCGACACTTGGTTCCCCACCCTCCGCTACAGGGCAAGGCAGCAATGGTGACACGCCACTGGATCCGCTAGAAGCGTTCTTCCTATATCCGGACCGGGCCATGGTTTGTGCCTTCAATTTCCCTGCCATCGCAGCAACACTTGGGCAAGCAAGATGGATCGAGATACGGGAGTACTACCTGCAATTGGCGCAAAATCGCATGACTGGCGTTCGGCGGACATTGGCGGCGAGTTTAGGCGCGATAGCCAAGATCATCGGAGAGGAGAATGCTGAGAGCGATCTCATGGATGTGTGGTGGGATGCAATTAGATGCGAAGAGGAGGATGTGAGGATGAAGGCAGTGGAGTGTGTAGGGGAATTTGTGTCGGCCCTGGGCTCAAGTGCTCGGCTTGAGATTATACGGGGGTTGTATACGTTTTGGTCAGAGGGCATTTTCAGGAATTGGCGGGAGAGGGAGCGGATCGCAGACATCCTTGGTGATCTTTCTCAGCTTGTCGGCTTGGCTGATACTGGCATAATGCGTGGCCTATTAATGCTGGCTTTACAAGACGGTGTGGCTGCCATCAGAGAGGCGGCAGTGTCATCTGTGAGTGTGCTTCTCACCAATCGACCTTCGCTCCAAGGGGAACAAACTCTGACTGTTGCCGGTTTGTAGCTGCCTGTGATTCGGAGAACATTTATGGCTGATGCACGGGTGCTACAAGATTTACATGACGATGTTCTAAGCCTGTCTAGATCAGCAAACTATCGTTGGAGGATGGCGTACGTTCTTCGTTCCTGGCTTCTTTTCCCAGAATCTCATAGAAGTTTTCGTCTCGAATCAGTTTCATCGCATGTCAGCAAATCTTGACTATATCACCGCCATCCCAGACTGCGGCCGTGGAGGTTAATGAGGCCTTCTGGCTCAGCCTTGAGCCTCTCACAAGCGACAAGATTGTTGGTGTCAGGATTAGCATCGCGCGCCTCATAGGTGTTTATCTTCGTGAGTAGTTGCGTGTGACTATTTGTGCGTCACTTTGACTAATCGACGGCGATATGAAGGCGCATTTCACCGAGGTTCTCATCAAGCTTCCAATGAAACACTATCGAACATGGTCAAGACATTGCAGGATGATTCCTCCCACGAAGTCAGGTCATACGTTCCAAGTGTATGGCTTGAGGACACTCGTGCTGATGGAAACGTTCCCGGCGTAACTCCGCTTCGGTCCAAGGGAGCCCAGTCGTCGATATTCTCTAAACCACCTCCGATATCGTCGAATCCGGTCGACACAGTCCTTGCGGTGGCTGCGGAAGCCACCTTACAGGAACAAAATAGTATGCGGGCGGCATCGAAACCCGTGCAAGCGCAAGAGGACATCGGGTCCATTTTGTTCAGCAAACTGCAGCAGATTGGAGAAGCTCGGGTTTCGGCAGAGAGTGCGGCGCTTAGTGGGACCCACCTCGAAATGGCGCAGCCTGTTCCCTCTTAGGACCCGAAAGTTACTCGGACTCTTGTGGTGCTCCTCCTGGAGCGATACTGATGCCCTAGTTTGACCGGGGCCAGTGACTGATACATGTAACATAGTATTGATGTTTTTTGCATTGACCCGTTCCGTTGTTCTTTACTGATTCAGCATTGCCCCTGCAGTGTATACCTACACATCCATCACTATCTATACCATCGTACATTCACTTATAATATACTATTCAGCATTAGTACCTGAGTGTGCTGCAGTGAGCGTTCCACATTGGAGGTATTCGGAGTTCCAACTGTCCACGGCGGCTGCCGCATTGGGAACTTCTTCGTAGGACTGATGTGAAGATTGAAAACACACTCTTGCCTGCCACCTATAATTTGCTGACGAGCTGGCCTTCCCTTCTCCGCTCCTTGCCCCGTCACCGTCGACCGGTCTCAACCCCCCACGCTCTCTTCCACCGGCTTCTCTGTACAATAAACGATGATGGACAGGGTTATGAGAATACTGCGATGCGTGCTCTTTGGTGCGTTCCTTAGCTTTTTCCATATGCTGATGGCTCATGTTGTGATTAGCGTTCTTCATCGTATGCAATGCCATAATATGCAGTGGGGCTGTATGGAATCTCAGCCTGATGCAACCATTAGGATGGCGCAGTGCGTACCGTCTTCTATGTGATGGCATAGCAACTAATTTCATCAATTCAACAGTGGAAGTAAACGTTTACTTGATAGTAATTGGCGCGATAGCAGTCACCTTTAGCTTCGCTCTGTAAGTACACCTTGCGCCCAGTTCCCCTCGACGATGGCCTTACCACTGGTGGTAGAATGTTTTGTGAACTTTTGCGACCGAATGGGTTCACAAGTCTGGTATGGGTCGAGTGTGCATGGGTTACGCTGTTCTTAGTTCTTGAGCTAGGTGTGTGCTTATCACTGCTAATTCCTCGTATAGAGCTCACCGCCGTCGTCATGATCAGCTGGAGCGTCCGCCTTCTTGGCCATCGTACCTGCTTTGACATGCCAACCCCTGGGAGTCCCCGCAAGATTGAATGATGGAAGGAGATCACGGCGTATGTTATCAAACTTTGTCTGCTCTTACAATAACCAACGCTCTTATGTTAGTCCTAACTCGCGTAAACGGTGCCTGCAGCTCCACGCGCTTAGTCCTTGCTTTCACTTGGATTTGTTCGTTGATGCGTAAGCGTAATTCGTTTCACCTTCGCCATATCCTGGTTAACTCTTCACTATGATATAGTCCTCATTTATGTCTGTTTCTTGACCATCTCTGCGGTCATTCAATCGAAAGATGATCCAAAGATTTGGGTTAGCTCGGTTCGGCATCTTCGGTGGTCTGAGGAACGGCGACAACTCTCCAGCGCCCCGCCATCTCCCACCAGACCTCGCTTCATCAAGAAGAACCCCTCTATAGTCGCGCCGAGACCTCGTCGGGTGCTACAAGCGCCTAACATCTACGCCTACCGCTCGGGTCTCAGCGATGACTATCAGATCGAACACTTCCAACCTCCGAACGCTATCCAATCAGAGCCAGTTGAACCGGAACCAGCTCTTCTGCTGCGAAACGATTCTCAACCCCCCGTCAACTACAATGCCTACCCGGCAGTTTCATTCTACCCCCAATACATGCAATCTGCGATTACTCCTGCAATACATCAACAATTACCCCCGGAGCAACAAGCTGGTCCATCTTCTCCTCCGCCTCTCGGTGACTGGCCGAGAAGGGATGTCCTATCACATCCAGCAAAGCCAAAGCGACGCCCGGCGCCACCGCTCGATGATGAATTGGCGGCGATCGCCAATTTAACATCTCCTTCAGCGTCACATACTCGCCGTCCCTCGGGACCTCGTACACGTTCGACAATGAACGCCTATAACTCCCGACCGCCGCCGCCGTTGGACTTGACAAACATAAGTTCACATCGGACATAACGTGCTGGCTTAGGATACTTGTACGACGCGGGCGTCGCTAGGGTTGTTTTACGTTAGATGTATTCTTATGGTTGTATTTTATTGGGTGTATCAGCACATGTGTCTGTATAGCTAGCTTAGTACTAATCTCTGGGACTTACTCATGTTTGCCATAGCGCATCATATGATATGCTCTTTCGGGAAGTGGGCGGGATCCGCGCTCAGCTCTCGGTTTGGGACTTCTGCCGCGTTATTAGCCTCAATCGTCGTCACGAACAAATCATCCACTCGAATATAAGAGGAGTCGAGGACCTTTTTGAGAAACTTCAGGGATGATTTCAGGGTCCGAACAAGGACTGCGAAGCCTTTCATTGTTCTCCCGGTTGACGCACAATGGCCTACGCTATTGTTATTGTGGCTCGATCCCTTTCTTTATATAAAGGCAGCAGCAGTCACGATGAGCTCAGCCTTTTGCTTCTTCCCTCCAACGACCTTGAACGCGCCCCAGGGATTTCCGCAGAGCGGACTGAATCCCGTTTCCTTTCTTACGCCCCGTCTATCCTTTACGACGCAGGATGCCTGCCTTAACTTCGTCTTCGAGTTCGACTTCATCAGAAAAGGCGAACACCAATGAACGTAGACTTCCGAATCCAGTTGTTGTGATTCGCTTCCTGGCTTTCGGTAAGATCCACTTGAACTATATATACGTTACTGGGATCACTGAATTTGAATGGAATGTAGCACTTCTTGTATTCCTGAACTTCCAGCTTCTGGTGTTCACGGCCTGGAATATTCATGCCGCGTTGTCTATTTCTTTGCCTGGTATGTATATGTTGCGATTTCTAAAATTACCCGTCATAACTGACCTGCGGGTTCTGTCATAGTATCAGGCCCTACGATTGTCTTTATCTTCAATTGCTGTTTTCTCTACCTCTTCATCGTCTTGTACGCCTTTCCACAAATGGCTTAGTGAATTCAAGCTGATTACGCGGACAGTGCAATGGTCGAATATATACGGCCCTATTCAAAGACTGGTCAGATCAAGTTTGAACTAGCTTGGTCAGGCGTTATCAGCTTAATGTATCTTGGTACGTTCAGTCGAGTCTCGCATGCTATCTACGTGCTGACTGCAATTCAATGACAGGGGCTACGATTTCTCTAACCGTCGATGGCCCTACGCAGGTATGCGAAGCGACAAGTAAGCAAATTGGCATTATCGTGTTCCTATCGAGCTAAGTTTGTTCACAGAGGATTCAAGCATCTGCGCGTCCGCCTCCTTGTTACTCCCCGTAGCTTGGGCGACTACTCTCACCCGTAAGTCCCTTTCTTAGATTAATAGCCCAGCACTAACATGTTTTCTCCCCTTTAAAGTACTTACGTATCTCTTTGGCTTAGTTGTTCTCTGTGCTGTCCACGTGCCTTCGTACCCGGCTATTTGGGACGACACGGTGTACAAGTTTCCGTGGTTCCTACATCCCGACGGTACTTATCAACCGTACGTCCGGGAGCGCAAGACGGACGAAGAGACTGGCGACGCTTCATCGCCTACCAGCATTGCGACCCACGGGACTCGCCGACGCTTCACTCTCGATCCACCTTCCTGGGCTAAAGCTCTCAACGTGCGAAGAGGAAGAGACTCGCCTTTCGCTACCAGTGGCGTCCAGTCCGGCACACCATCCATGGTCCCGTCTTCAGTGACCGTTGCACCGTCGGTACCGCCCAAGGACCTGCGTATCAAAGTACCTCCTACTCCATCACGCGAGGGGTCCCCTTTCCCAGATAGCGTCGACAACCAAGACATCCCCATACCTCTTCCACGTCTCTCAGCCTGGATACGCGCTGATGCCATCCGCGGCATCACTGTACACACAATCCCAATCCCCACTCCGTGATCAACGGCTGTGCGGCCTTGACGACCTCATAACGATATTTACGATGGCTTGGAAGCTGCCAGTCGGCTGGACCCTTTGATGTACTCTAGAAAGCTACTGTATACGCATGGCCCCTAGTAATTATCCACAAAGAACATGTATGTATCATTAATCACTCACACTATAGCTATCTTGTTGTTGTAATGGCTCTCTTGTCTTGTAGCTCCCATAGTGGTCCTTGACCGCAAGCAGCGTGCGCATACTTGCATTAAAACAGCGATTACAGCACATGGGCATGCCGGTCAGAATATAATTACGACAGTCAAGGACATGTTAGGATTGACGCCGGAGGACTGGGATGTCTCAGTACGACTTCATGTCAGGTTGACTCTAAACTTCGGCCTCTTGGTTGGCTGGGACCATGTCAAGGACCCACGCTCTGATGTTCATTTACTTCCTCATTTGAACTATGTTGTTGTCGGAGGTGCCCATTCCGGGACGTTCATGCAAGGTCGGAGACAGGTTCGCATTCTATACTTGGAACTTATCTCCTATACACACATTGAATCTTGGCCTAGTAAATGAATTTTAACAAATATGACCCACGGCCAGCGCCCGGTGTGATGAACAAATTGATGGATTGTCAGTGCCACAGTACATGTCGTGAGGCTATCAATGGCGTCGGTTACGCAGCACGGCCTCGAGGTCCTTTAATATATAGGCAGTCTCTCACAATGTATACCCCCAGGCAATTCGCTGTTTACTCTTCTGACACTGACTGGGTCAGTCTTTCTTTTCCTCAGGCCGCCCTTTCAGTTTCGTTCAGCGGTCCTGTTGTATTTCTTTTGAATCTTTCTTGAATCTTCACTCCTTTACACTTTGCTATTCGTTATCATGGGTTCTGCCAAGCTTTGGGCTGCTTTCACGAAATATAGAAGGATCACTTTTGGTAAGTGATATCTCCCCCCGAAAGTGCAGATACTAATAATTAATCAGCATTCTGCGCTGTTGCGAGTCTAGGGTGGGCTATCTTTCTATCCATATTTCTATCCCGAGAATGGGTGGAATATGATATATCCGAACGTACGCTCTCGTCTGATCTTGATGTAACGGGACTTGCCTGAACCGTGCCAAAGGTGCGATTGTAGTGGGTCTTGTTGCACACCACGGCCTTGCGACGATCCTACTGTACCTAATGTACGTCCACTTCTGGAGAATCGGAATCTGCCTAACATACAATCGTAGGGCGGTCTTGCAATTCCGGAAATGGCTCGATGCTGCTCGTGTTGCCTTCGTCTTAATATTCCAGACCGGCACCATTATCGTCTTTAGCTTGTTCAGCACCGATTTCCCTTGCAATCAGTTCTGTAAGTTCATCCGCCCGCGGCGAATTGCAGGAACTTACGTCGATAATCCAGTGGGATCCCCCGCAGCATGTAGGACTGGCATGATGGCCGCAATTATCGGTATATGGTCACAAACTGGAGTTCGTACGTATCTGTAGCGGTTGACTGATATTCAAAACTCACTCGTGCTCTGTCTAGTTCTCATTTATGCTTGTGTACTGGCTCTTATGACCTGCTTCCCCGCACCAGTTCAAGCACCTGTTGAAGTTGCAAAGGTCACTCCGTATGGTGTTGTTTCCAAACGATCGTCTGCGTCGTCAGTGGACTCGCAGACAAGGTTGCTACGCGTTGACAATAGCGGTTATTCTCGGGCGCCCTCACCGAGAACCCACTACGCCCAGCCAGTCAACTCTCTTTCACCGATGCGATCTGCTGCACTTCCATCATCCCCGTTGCATTCTCCGCGTCCGGACGGGTATGGTCATACTAGAGGATATAGACCGAACACCCCAGGTTTATCGTACTCAAGTACCGCCAGCTCTGCCTCCTCTGTCAGGGTTCCATCCACTGGGCCGTCCTACGGACCCAATTTACGGAGTCCCCCTCGGTCTCCCAGGGGACCACCTGGAACTCCTGCGCCTATGATTCTCAACCCGTTTTTGGACCCCTTGAGTCGCTCGTCATCCGCTGTCTCTTCTAGCACATACGCGTCCTCAGCCAATAATTGGAACCCATACGCCGCGCCAATGAGATACAATTACGGAACCCTGACACCGCCTCCCAATACTCCCAGGATGTTGGAGGCACAATACAGGCCTGGAGCACCACCAAAGAGTGCACCACCTTACTACTCGACGACACCTTTTATACCCGAAGAGAGATACATGCAAAATGCGACAGCATTCCTCCAGGTCCCGATGTCTCCATATGCTGTGCAACCGTCCGCTCAGCGATTGATGCCTCCCCGGTCTATGACTGCCACACCGGCTCATTCAATACACTCGCTTTCTGGGAGCATCCACGCTGATGAGCATCGACCACCTGTTCCTCCCTTGTCTTTGACCCCGTCGCGGCCGCCCAACTCGCTTTCTCCACCGCCATCAGCGCTGTTGCCTCTGCCTTCGGGCATGCAATTCTCTCACGTCGATGCCAGTAATATGTCAAACGGACTGATGGCCCGCCCGCCGCCCACACCTGCCAGCGATGTCAGCGCTCGCCCTTCGCCCGTCGACGTCCCAATTGACGGGCCTATTGACATGAAACGCTGGCACAAAGATGTCCTCGGTGCAGCGGCGGTCCGATGAGTTAGTGTAGACAAGACGTCCCGCTCAGTGAAGGTTGACTGCAAGGAGTACTTTATCCTCTACACCACTTGTAGGACTAAGTAGTGCTTTCACTTTCTTTTCATCGTGGTGGACAATAATTAATCCGTAGCTTTAATCCACTGGTTTATATAAATTATCTTGTATTCTTGATACTGTAATGTAAATGTAAGTACCAGGCGCGGAGCTTGTAGTAAATGGGCGCTAAATAATACAAGGCCCAGTATGACGTTAGGGGTCCCCCAGTAGCCGCAGCCTTCCACCCATCCACATAACCAAAATGGCATCTTTCGCGAGCGTGTTCGCCAGGCAGTCATGCTATTCGCGAATAATGTCGCTTCAAACGAGCTTTCGTCAAACCTCGGGTCTTCGAAACGTAGTGGCTAGGTCTCCTGGGCGGGGCATTCACTCCACTCCAGGGACGGGGAGGAGACTATCATCCTACAAGGCCTTTGGCGTGGCAGGAGTTGGTTTGGGACTAGTCACGGCAGCAATGCCTACTGTATATTGCGATGGTAACTGCCCGATTCTAATAGTCTAAGGAGTCAAGGTTATTGACAGATATCTTAAACATTAGTCTCTGACAATGAGAAGGCACAACGTCAAGCGGCAGCCTCTCCTCGCGCCGAGCAGCCCAAATCATCACTGCCACCGCCACCTTCTTCTGCAATTAATGTGTATGAACTCACCTTCGGCTCGGTATGCGGTATTTGCGCAGGCATCTTCTTGAAGAAAGGAGCAAAGGCCGTCGCATTCGTTTTTGGAGGGCTATTTGTACTTCTTCAAGTACGTACACTTTGATACACCGAGAGTACTCATCTTGACCCCATCTCCTCACAGTACTTCACCTCAGTCTCCCTCGTACGCGTCGATTGGGTCAAAATGGGCTCACGCTTCGAAAACCTGTTCTACAGAACCGACGCGGTGACAGGTGCTCGCAAGGCTCCATCTATTGTGTCTCTGTGGACTTGGTTAGTGGACTTCTTGACGTCCGACTTCCAGCCACGCGCGTCGTTTATCGCTGGCCTTGCGTTGGGTTTGAGGATCGGATAGAGGGTGAACGGAACGGAACAAGTATCGGGGGTCGTCAGCTTGTAGAATAAACACATGCATACACTGTAGATCGAATTTTTTGTTATGGAGCAGTAAACTACTGAATCCATTTCTTGCCATTCTGGAACGATGGGACGCCGCGCGAAGAATAAACAAGCAGCACCGGAACCATTCGAAGTTGTTCCTGCATCATACTCGCGGAAGAACGGCAAGCGGAAGGCTGACGAAAGAGAACATGAAATTGCCAGGCCGTCCAAGAAAGTGAAGGACGATAAAAAGGTTACGAAGGGAAAGCCGAAATCAATACTAAAGGGAGCCAGTGCGACCGCTCCGAAGAGGGTTGCCCCAAAGAAGAAAGCTGCTGGATCAGAAGACGAGGCTAGTGACGGTTGGGAGGATGTCGAAGATGAAGATGTAGAGACTCATAAAAAGTTAGTCGACCTGATTAAACAAGCTATCCAGTTATTGAAGATATGGCAGGTCATTATTTAATGACAGTGACGATGATGGAGGCTGGGCCGGCCTTGCTGGTGACCTAGGCGATCTGGACGACGAGTGAGTCTTAACGTCGTTGCATTCTCCTCGAGGATACTCATTTCATAATGCGAAGTGACGATATGCTCGGAGACGGTCCTGTTGAGGAGCTCGACCTTGGTTCTGACGACGACGAACCTCCTACAACACTCAAAATCAAAGGTAGCAAGTCGAAACAAAGCTCCCGTCCTGCAAAAATAATACCTGATGCCTTGGAATCCTCGGATTCGGATTCATCGAGTGAGGATGAAGAGGAACGTATTACGATCGCGAACATGGAAGCCCGTTCACGCGCCCTGGATGCGCAGGCCACTGCGGACGCCGAGATTGATGCAGAGGAAATGCAGAGAGCAGAGCAGGAAGGTGGCAGCGATGACTTCGACGAAATGGACGAAGAAATGGACGAAGGGCCTGATGGAGAAGCGTTCCATCTACCCACTGCTGAGGAAAGAGCTGAGGAGAAGCAAGCTGGTGGACCCGACGTAAATAGTGTGCAACGGCGCATGAGGGAATGTGTTCGCGTTCTTGGTAATTTCAAAAAACGGGCGGAAGCTGGACGGTGAACATCTCTCTTCTATCTCCTATGCTACGGAGTTGAACTGATTCAACGATCCATAGTTCGCGGTCGGAATACATAGAGCAGCTAACGTCTGACATTGCGAGCTACTATGGGTATAACGATTTCCTCACTGAAAAGCTCTTTCACCTCTTCCCTGTTGCCGAGGTAAGGTGTTATACTATCGGATCTACACGTATTTTTGACCACTTTCGTTAGGCCATTGAGTTCTTCGAAGCCAATGAAGTTCCGAGACCGGTGACAATACGAACCAACACACTTCGGACGAGACGGCGTGATCTTGCTCAGGCCCTGGTGAACCGTGGTGTTAACCTTGAGCCGATTGGAAAATGGACGAACGTTGGCCTCCAAGTGTTTGAAAGCAGCGTGCCCATAGGTATTACTTTCGATCACCGGTGCTGAATACAATTGTTGATTTACTCGTCTTAGGTGCAACGCCAGAGTACTTGGCTGGGCATTACATGCTACAAGCGGCCTCTTCATTCCTCCCTGTCATCGCCTTAGCTCCTCAACCTAATGAACGAGTCCTGGACATGGCTTCAGCGCCGGGTGGGAAAACCACACACATCGCCGCGCTCTTACAAAATACCGGGATCGTATTCGCAAATGACGCCAATAAGGCAAGGACGAAGAGTCTAACAGCTAACGTCCACCGATTGGGCTGCAAAAATGTTGTCGTGTGCTCTTATGATGGGCGCGAGTTCCCGAAGGTCATGGGTGGATTCGACAGGGTTTTGCTAGATGCCCCCTGTAGTGGGACAGGGGTGATAAGCAAGGACTCAAGTGTAAAGGTTAACAAGGTAAGGGTGCATTACTACTTGTAGGGCATATTCATTGCTAACTCTTCGGTAAAGTCCAACCGCGATTTCACACTTTTGGCGCATTTGCAGAAACAATTAATTCTTTGCGCCATCGATAGTGTCAGCCCCGAGTCAAAAACAGGCGGTTATCTCGTTTACTCAACATGCTCGGTTACTGTTGACGAGAACGAATCCGTCGTCGACTACGCCCTCCGGAAACGCTCCAACGTGAAACTCGTGGATACTGGCCTTGAATTCGGGAAGGAAGGCTTCACGCAGTACCGGGGCAAGAATTTCCATCCTAGCGTCAAGCTCACCCGGCGGTTTTACCCACATGTGCATAATATGGACGGATTCTATGTGGCGAAATTCAAGGTGGAGCGCAGGATGAAATCCACGCCGGCCTCCAACGACGTGGCAGCTGACGATGAGAAAACTACCACGGTGGCTTCTGGCGGCACCACTGGCGCGCACTCGGAGGACGCTGGGTTCAACTCAGATGAGGATCGACCGTATCTTGAAGGTCCGTTTTCTCTTCTAGCGTCTACTTAATATGTGAGCTAATGGTCTCGACTGTCTTGGCTCCAGAAAACAAACGGAGATGGATGAAGTCCAAGGGATTGCGCCCTCCGCCGCGCAAAGCCCATAAACCTATCGAGACCTGAGGGCCTCGGGTATTTTGAACCCTTTGTCCACTCCCCTTTTCGCCCACTCTATCGCGAAGTTGCGAAGTTATTACGCCTTTGAGGCGGAGAATGTATCACCCACTTAATGGCGAATCTATTGTAATCCTTTGCGTGGGGCTCACGACCGTGTCATGTGTGTCTTTGAGTCCCTTTCCAGTCGGCAAGCCCCTCGACTGCCCGTAAGTAATAAATGTCAATCGATTATCGGGGCATCAGATCAAGTACAACAACCGGTAGTATAGCACAAAGGCCAGAGGATGCCATAGTAAGTAGTATTACAGACGGCTGCACGAGCGGTCTAAGGGGATCATTAACATCGGGTAGGGATACAGCATCGTATAATCATAATCGATACACAAAGGGGGATAAGTCAGTGTAAATGGTCCTTGGCAATGGTGGAAGGAATGGTGGTAGTCAGCCTATCAGCATAGGCCTAAAATTGGGTATCTGGGTCGTGAGTGTGTCATCACCCGGGGATCGCTTTGGCTTTCAAGAAGTTTGATGGGCTATGATGCTTCAACGGGCTGGCTCTTGCGGAACCTAAGAGAATGACAGGGAAGCAGAAAGAAGACAGAATTAGCACACGGCGCTGATGACAGAGCCGTAAAGTACTGACCTTCTGCTGCCACCGCATGAGAAGATTCCACAACAAGCGCCAACCATTCCGATCCATATGAGGATCGCAGCCACAAGTGTCATCCACACCTGTGATGGATGGCAGGGTTAGAAATAATGAACATAGTAACCTGGACCCAGGTGTGCGCAACCGGAATACGAGACTTACCCCGTTGCCATATTCGACGTAGAGTACATCGTTGCTGAGATCCCGGATACGATCACGTACAACTGCAACGAATATGACGTCGATGAGGAAGCAGACTGTCGTGAACAGGCCTGCAAGCACGCCGAGAATAAGTGTGCAGAGCGAGGGTGCTCTGGCGGTGCCTGCTGATCCGCGCTTGACAACCATGAACACGGAGATGGCCATTGTAAAGAAGGTGAGGATAGCAGCTAGGGTTGTGGGTGAGCCAATCTGTGATCGGACGAATGATCGGATGGATATCACACCTAGAACGTGCATTACCAGGGCGCTGGTGACCGAGTGGGAGATGGTGTTTTCAAAGTAGAATGGATTGACCCGCCTGGCGGCATTGTTAGCTTGGGTTGCGGTTATGGAAATAAGAGCGGGGTCGCGTACAAGGCATTGGCGACCCAAGGGTCGAAGTAGTAACCAACACCTGGATGGGAACAATCTCCATAGAGTCCGCGATTGAAGCCACCAAACCTGGCGGCGTCTGTTGAGCACACGAACTGTAATATCAGAGCCTTTTCGAGCACTCACTGCATGTTCATGCGGTCAATGCAGTATCCCCAGACACCAAATGTGACATATCCATTGGCACCAGCGTTAGCAAAGCGCCCCCCTGTGTTCACCCCAATGCCAAACAAGTTGATGGTGTAGACGACGGGGACTGAGACAGACACGAGCAGCAGCAGGATGAACGCGATGAGCAGGAAGACTGGTGCGACAAAGATGAACACCATTGTTGACGGCGAGCTACGGCGGTGGGAGATCTTTCTGCTGAGCGCGCGTGCTGGGCGACGCGGGGAGGGAGAGCTTGGAAGGCATGCTAAAAAAGTGCTTTAAGAGGGAGAAATTAGGCTGTGACGAGAGCCTTGTCGCTGGCGGCGATGATTGGGCCAAGTCACGGTTGCAGAGCTGAGGAAAGTGCTCGGTGTCGAGGAGGACGCTAAGCTGGAAGCGGAGTGGTTCGAGCGTGGGAATTCTGGCCCTTAATTTGTTGGTATCAAGGAGGGAGACAGTCGTCTCGCAGGCGGATTTCTCTGCGAAAAAATAAAATAAAAGGCCAGAGTCATGAGGAATCCATGTGAAAGGAAATCCAGCAAAAAATGATGATCATCAGTCGCGTTTTTGAAAAGAAGGGACGGCCCTGAGGCTAGCGAGTAAATAGGGTTAGCCCTTTGTTTGTACACACCGAACCAGATAAAAGCCCAGTCTCACCGCCATTTGTTTCATCCTCTTCCTCTTTCTTCTCTACTCTCATCACCCTCTGGGTTAACGGCTGCGTAGCACGCACATCCCTCTTTGTCTCTCAACTTAATACCCTTTCAATGTACGACCTCCATCTCCTCCTCCGTAGTACAAAAAATACTCACCTTATCGTTTCAGCTCACTTTCGACTTTTTGCAATAATGTCTGCCCCAGAGACCGCCGCTCCCGTTGCCCCCGTCGAGGATAAGAAGCCCGAGACAACTCCCGCCCCAGAGGCTACCCCCGCCGCCGAGGCCGCCAAGGTTGAAGAACCGGCCGTCGTATGTTTTTTCTCGCTCATTTCTTCCTTTTTCCCGCTTTTAATTTTGTGACTTCTTATCGCAGGAAGCCCCAAAGGCCGAAGAGCCCAAGGCTGAGGTATGTGATTTTTCGCGTCTTTCGTTGAACTCTCGCTTAACATCTTCCCAGGAAACCCCCGCTACCGAGCCCGCTACCACCACGGAGACTCCCGCCGCTGAGGAGGCCGCTGAGCCTGCAAAGGACGAGGCCAAACCAGTAAGCATTCTAGACGTTTCCATCACTAGTCACACGAGACCCTGATCGTCTCCCTCATTAGGCTGAGGAGACCTCCAAGGAGGAGCGTCCCAAGAGCCCTGGCTTCCTCGCCAAGCTCCTTGCTCCGTTCAAGGGCGACAAGAAGGTGAAGGCCCCCAAGAGCCCCAAGAAGGAGAAGAAGAAGGAAGTCGAGGCCGAAGTGCGTCGTTTAGCCTATTAACTTCCTCTGTAATCTAACAAAAGGCTTCATTCTAGGCCGCCGCTCCTGCTACTGAGGAGGCTGCTGAGCCTGCTCCAGAGGCCCCTGCTGAGGAGACCGCGGAGCCTGCGAAGACTGAGGAAGCTCCTGCCGCTGAGCCAGTGAAGGAGACGTGAGTCATCTGATCTTGTGACCATCACATATATTGATTGTTGTCTTAGCGAGACGGCCGAGGCCCCTGCGGCTGCCGAACCCGCTGCTGAGGAACCTAAAGAAGAGAAGGTAATTCCCTTATTCCAATACACTAATTTTGATGCTCACGATTTCACAGAAGGAGGAGAAGAAGGAAGAGAAGAAGGCTCCCAAGGTTGGCCGCCGTCTCTCCGCTCGTGTCACCGACCTCTTCAAGTCAACGAAAAAGCATGAGGTGACGCCCCCTGCTAAGGTTGATGAGAACCCCCCAAAGATCGATGAGCCCACACCTGTTGCACCGTTGGAAAACCCCGCCTCTGAGTCTGCTGCTGAGACACCCGCTGCTCCGGCCGAGACACCTGCTCCCGCCAAGGAGGAGGAGCCTTCAAAGCCGGTTGAAGCTGCGCCTCCAGCAGCACCCGTCGTTGCCGCCGCCGCATAAATTCGGTAGTGTTTCACGACGCTTACGCAGGGATGATCTTTTATTTCTAATGCACGAACCCATCACGAGCTACACTTCACTTTGACTTATCATCTTGGTACCACAGCTTATTCTCCCTCTTTTTCTTTCCCCTCCCCCCGCCTTACCACATATCATAGGCATCGGATCTGGTCACCTATTCCGCTTTTCTTTCACGTATATCTACATACATCATGACTAGCGACTGATCCGTTCTTCACCACTCTTAATCACACCCGTGTTTGATCTGATTGCATACCCATATTCCCTTCAACATCGGATCGTTCTTCATGTCCTCAGACCTCTTAGGTTCACCTGTAATCAATTCGTTACATTCCAATCATTTGTTCTATCTGTTGCACACGATTATTCTAAGTGCCAGCATTCTCTTCGTGCAGTTCGTGCAATGCAATGAGTCATTTTGTGGCTTGCAAATTTTACCCCTAAGAACCATGCAGCGCCCTTGTACAATCCATTCACTAACGACTGAGAGGAAATGCCGCCCAAGCAGTCGAACCCCAAGGATCCCTTGATCAGCGACGACGATGAGGTCCTGCAGGCCGTTATCCTCTCTGACAGCTTCAACAAGCGATTCAGGCCGTTGACAAGGCGCAAACCCCGAGTCAGTGCAACCCAAGACATCCATTGATCGCGATGGATGTTGACACCGATCTCTACAGTGCCTGCTGCCGATTTGCAACGCACCGCTACTGGATTGGACACTTGAGAGCCTTGCGTTGGCTGGCGTGCAAGAGATCTTTGTGATCTGCCGCTCATACGCTACACAAGTCAAAGCCGCGCTCAGGTGCGCCGTATTCCATTCATCTTTGTACATCATCGCTTACTGATGCTCCTACTGTGCATTCTTGCGCATCCTGCGTCTATTAGTAAATCAAAATGGTCTGCACCCAACTCCGGGATCAAAATTACACCCATAATGACCGCGAAGGAAACGTTCTCCCCGGGAGATGCCATGCGCGATATATACACCCGTGGCCTACTGACAAGCGATTTCGTGCTGGTGTACGGCGATCTAGTGAGTAATATCAGGATAGACGACGTCGTGCGTGTGCACAAGGAGCGGCGGAAGGTCAACAAGGACGCCATTATGACTATGGTCGTCAAAGAAGCGGGCATTGGACACAGAACCAGGTAATTGGCCTGCTGGCTTTCCATATCATGTCTCTTCATTACATCAACTGAATGGCGCTCGTGCATGTTATGCTTATGTTCGCGTTAGGTCAAGAGGCGAATCGTCCGTCTTCGTGCTGGATCCAGAGACCTCGGAATGCTTGCATTACGAGCCTGTAATGGGATATCCACGTAAATCTGTGGCACGTATTCCCCGCGAGGTTGTCGCAGCACACCCTCGAATTGAGATTAGGAACGATCTCATCGACTGTCAGATTGACGTCTGCTCTGTTGAGGTACGCCTGTGATAGATATCAGACGAGACATTGGCTGACTTGACTTGCGCTCTATCTGCCATCTGCCTGTCTCCCACCAATTCAATATACCCCCATCACGAAAACCACAACAACACTGAAATCACGCAACTCGGACGCGTTTTGTTAATACGTTTTCCCTGGCCATCAATACACCTTCCCTTCGACGTCGACGGTGTAAACCACGCTCGCATCCTATGTCGTGATTGTCGTGATTTGGGGTCCCAGGTCCCGTCATTGTTTACAGACAACTTTGATTATGGCGATATTCGCCGAGACTTCGTCCACGGCATCCTGACCTCCGATCTGTTGATGAAAAACATACATTGCTACATTGCCAAGGAGGGATACGCAGCGCGGGTGCAGGACACACGGAGTTATGATTCCGTTAGGTGAGCCCCGTCTCCGCTTAATTATCCTATCCTATCCCATTCTACCCCCCGCCCCATGCCCGGCCTTCGGTCTTGCTGAGAGCGTTTCCATCCTGCATCATATCATTTCCCTCGCATAGATATTTTGATATCTTGGTTTATTAACGGACCATTTTATCATGCTCTAGTAAAGACATCCTCTCCCGATGGACGTTTCCCATGGTCCCAGACAATAACCACCCTGCTGATCACGCTTACGAACATATCCGCGGAAACAAATATATTCCTAAAGACAATAGCGTCGTCTTGGCACGGTGCGTACCTCGTTGCTGCTCTGCGTTCCCGGATCCCCATCCCCTTTGTACTTCCCGCTTTGCGACTCGAAATTCACACCCAAATGGGTGACACGCCTTCCTATTTCATTTTCGTCGTCCCTACTTCCGTGCAACTTTTCTGATATTCTCATTTCCTATTTTCTATCGTTCTATTTCCTCATGATTTGATTTTTGACAGAACGTGTAAAATTGGGCCCAAATCTCTCATCGGGCCCGCTTCCAACTGTTCGGAGGACACTACGATCACTTCCTCCGTTATCGGTGCCAACTGCGTTATCGGCCCACGGTCAACGATCTCGAACGCGTATATATTTGATAACACGGTTATTGGCGCGGATTGTGTTATTGACCGGAGCATCGTTGGGTCGAACGTCCAGGTGAAGGATGGAAGTCGTATTGAACGGGGGTGCCTTGTGGGAGATGGCGTTGTAGTGGGCCCTGGCGCGGTCCTGACGCCGTTCGAGAGGCTGATGAAGAAAGATGACGAAGGTGAAGATGCGGCAGGCGGGGATAATGAAGAGGAGGAAGAGGAGGAAGACTCAGACGAAGAGGATTTGGAAGAATGTAAGTTCGTTACTATTGGGCGTCTGGTAATATCTAGGTTGCATACTGATCCACGAATATACAGATCAGAAAAATGTCAAAAGTATACTGGGTAAAGACTCTAACGCACTAGTTTGGCCAAGAGGTCCCCCAGAAGACGAGGACGAGGAGGACGAAGAGAACGTCGAGAATTTCACCAACCAGCGGTTCATGCGGTTAGGTACGTTCAACTGTCATCCCTGGGCCATCGTACTTTCGCTCACATCGATCTAATCATCTAGGTGACGATCTCTCCGACCTCGATTCGGACAGTTCTGCAGATTCTTCCACCGACAATTCTGATTCCGATTCGGACTCTGACACTGAATCCGTCACCTCTGTCGCCACATCTACATCAGCTTCGCATGTACCTACGACGCCTACCATCGCTGTGCCCAGTAGCGCCGCAGTGGCAGAGTATGAATTCCGTGTCGAAGCTAAGCAGTCCCTCGAACGTGCGTTCGCGGAAGGGCATTCAGTCGACAACGCCGCAGTGGAGTTGAAGACTCTTCGTATGGCAAGCAATGTCCCGCTCAGTCGGGTACGAGAGGCCGTGGTCGGTGCTATCGTGGAGCGTATCAAGATAGGCGGCGAAGTAGCAGAGCAGAGGAAGGAGATCGCGACTGTAATCAGCAGATGGGGTGAACTGATTAACAAAATCGGAGGCGTGGACGCGGTGGAGACGATTACCGCGCTACAGGTGAGTTCTAGTGCCGTCATGCATGATACAGGTCTTCATTGTGTCCTGCGCCCCAGTTCCATTGTGCTGGATCAGATAGGCTTCCTCTATTCGGGCAAATTCTCGCAGCTTTGTATCAAGAAGACATCGTGGAGGAGGAGGACATCAGGGCTTGGCACGCACTCCCGGCTTCAAAGGGTGCGGAGGTAGTGCCGGGGCTAGATGCCGATAACATTAAGAAGTGCTGGGCTGTCGGAGAACGCATGATACAACAATTCGACGAACAGGAGAGCAGCGAGGAAGAGGACGGCGGAGAAACTGACGAAGGCGAGGGCACAACCGAAGGCGAAGGCACGACTGAAGAAGGCACAACCGAAGATGAAAGCGAAGAAGATAGTGATTGATATTCGCTTCAAAGCTGCGACAAGCAAAGTAGAGTCGTTGAGTCCTTATTAGACTAAGCTACAAGTGTACTAGAGCAGAGTATACATAATTGACAGGCGTAATTGTCGTGATTGCGTTGCTTGGTTCACTAGAGGCGACCAAGTGGATACTAGTACTTCAGGATGATGTACAGCGCTAAGAAGAACGCAAATTAGCAAAGTCCGGTGCGACGAAAGAGCGGGCTTACCATGGATGACACCTGGACTGTGGTCGTGGAAGAGGGTTAATTTCTGCTGAGAATGAGGCAACGGAGAATACATACATCCAACCAAGGATGGTCAAGAGGATGTTGATCAACTAGAAAACGTGCATCAGCATGTGGCCTTCATTTCAGGGTGGAAAAAACATACGAAATCTGCGTTGCAACCACGCTCAAGGAATACACCAAGAGGGGGCAGGAAAATGGCAAAGCTAGACATCGAACCATAGGTGAGTTGACGGAGTTAGTAGTGGGGAATTTGCGCGACGAACAGGATCTGGTTGTGGGCGCGGTCAGCTACATTTCTGTGGGGTATTGAGAGGACTCACTTTGCAGATATCGGAGGCGGTGAATGGCATGATGGTGATAGAGACGAAGGGGGATTTTTGAATTCTCGGATGGACGGGGTTGTTATATACCAACCAAGATCGGCATGATGATGTCATCAATCCAGGCTAATGACGCTGCGGACAAACACAGGCAAGCACTGCTTCCCAATGGCGGTCATACCAAATATCGATTATTCGCCCAAGCGCGATCCTCAGCGCCAATTCGACTTCTACTCGCCGCCCGTCCCGACGCGCTCGATTGTCGTCTTTGTCCATGGCGGCGCGTGGAGAGCGTATGTACCGTCCGATTCATCCCGATGCGCGTGTGCTCACTGCTACGCGCACTACGCCCACAGCGAAGACAAGGCCGATCATGCACCCCTGGCACAGAGCCTGTGCAAGCATACGCAGCTCGCCGTAGCTGTGCCAAATTACCGGCTCACTCCAAGCAATCCCCAAGCCGGAGACGATGTCTTCAGGCATCCAGGCCATGCAGAGGATCTCTTGCATTTTCTTGAATTTCTCATCCAGTGGCCTGGGCCTGATGGGATCACTGGGGTCGGAGGGGGCATCCGTCGGTTGTACCTCATCGGTCATTCCTGCAGCGCGCACATGCTGGCGTCCATCTTCCTCGACTCGTCCAAGGTCACACCGTCGCTCGGCCCGTCTGCCACCCTCCTCGAGGCAGTAAAGGCCATCGTTATGTCCGAGGGCATATACGATATCCCCTTGCTGCTCTCCAGCTTCCCGGCTTACCTTGGCTGGTTCATCGCGAACACCTTTGGGCAACACGACTCCTACGATCAGTTCTCAACCACGCGTCTCCCCCTCAGAACCAGTGATATCAGATGGTACATCATCCATTCCAAAGACGACACGCTCGTAGACGAGATCCAAAGCCAAACGATGTACGATCGCTTACACACGCTGCTGGGAAGTAAAGCGACCGAGGGTGTATCCAAGAACATGGATCAGATTACTGGCGACCACAATGCCATCTTCAAGGGCGATGCCTACGTCCGAACAGTGGGAGACTATATCACGCGTATAGACAGTAATTGATGTACACTCCCCTGTAGTAGTATTATGTATTATGTGTGTTTATACAACCTTGGATTGATGATTATTTGCTACTTGAGGCGTTCATGCCTCTTGTTCCTCGAACGCCTTCTCCAACCATGCAGCGCCCTCTTCGCAGTCCTTCAAGGAACCGTACAATGGCGCGGGCGTCAATCTGATGACATCCGGCTCTCTTTTATCCCCAATCACCCCGTAACTGTTCAACGACTTGAACACGTTACGCATCACTTCCGATCCTTGGGGCAGGAATAGTAGCGAGAGCTGAGAGCCCCTCATATTCGGATCGCTGGGCGTGATGATCGTGAACCCCAGACGTCCCTGGCTATCGTGCTTGATGGCCTGTTCAAGTGGCACGAAATACCTGGATTTCTTCAGGAAGGACTCCAGTGCACCCGTCAACTTGAGCGACCGTTCCCTCACGGGCTGCATCATCCCTACGGACTTGTATATCTGCAGGGACCCAAGGAGGGAAGCTATCGTCAGGGCCGAAGGGTTGGATTGCTGGAAACCTTGGGCACCAGGGATCGGCTGGAACGTCGGTGGCATTGCGAAGCGAGTGCTGAGCTCGTGACCCCACCACCCGGCCTGCCTGTGAAAGCAACGACAACACGGTAAGGAAGGGCTTTTTGAATATCCAAACCTAACCGCGATTGTGCAAGGGGGACGTCTCCGCCACAGTGACGGTAGTGACAGTAAATGACATGACGCAAACGCCCCCCCTGACGTCCCCTGGCAGGATAGCGGATAGGCGACGCGACTCACATGGGTTTCTTTTCGTCGTTCCACTTCTCGTGGATGAACAGGCCAGCGATGCCACCTGGACCAGAGTTGAGGTACTTGTAGGTACACCAGACGGCGAAGTCGACGTCCCAGTCATGGAGCGATAAGGGCACGTTTCCAACGCCATGCGCGAGATCCCAACCACATATGCAGCCCTAAAATATTTAGTAAAACAATCAGAATTCCGACAATGAGGGTAGGATGGGTGAGGATGCGAAAGGAAAGCAAGGGGCGGATGGATGATTAGCTATAAGGTCCTGTGGAGGCTAACGACATGAGGATGTGCGCTCGGAAAAGAGTAGAGACAACCGAGACAGGGAAGGCAGGGTTGACGGGAAGGGGTATGTTGTGGCGACCAATAGAAAACGCATATGGAATATGTAATGCCGTATACGAACGGTTAACGCACGATTTAACGGGTGGTTAAATGTAGACCCCTTCTCCATTATCCTTGCCGTCTGGTGCCAAAAGAAATATTCCCAAAGATTGACCAAAATCCCCGGATTCGAGGGTTGCATTAAGTCAACTGGAGGTGCTTGCTTACCTTGGATTTGGCCTTCTCCGTTATGCTGGCCATCGGAAACAATTGACCGGTGTAATACTGCACGCCACTGAATAGGACGAGCGCGATGGTGTCCCCTTCCCGGTCGATGATATCTAGGATATCTTCTTCACGGAGGTGGAATTCACCTTCGCGAGGAGACACCTCGATAATAGCATCCGCGGGGGCATATCCGTGGAGAAGGACTTGCGAGGCAAATGCGTACTATGGGCGGTTAGAACCACGACATAAATACAGTATTGACATGATCGTTCCATTAATGTGGTTCATAAGGGAATAAGGGATAACGATATGAGCATGTCAAACCGTGTGCAAATAATTTACATACCTGATCCGAAGGGAAGGCCTTGGCTTCGCACAAAATCTTGAATCTGTTTGGAGTTGGGGTGTAGAAGCTAGTCATCATGAGGTGTAGATTGGTGGTCAATGTGCCCATGCATACTACCTCCTTCTCCTTCGCCCCTGTTTGTGATGCAAGAAGTAAGTGATTGCGAATAAGCATGATATAACAGGATCCGGCCGATGGAGGACTCGACCACGGCGGTCATAGCAAACGCGAGGACGGCCCTCGCAGATGAAATCTGCTTCCGTCCATGGTAGCGCCGTTGGCGTGTTGTGGGGATGCAGGATGTCTGACTTGCCTACTACTTCCGCAAGAAGAGGGTGCACATGATCGGTAATCTTTGTCCATGGTCTATTGTAAGGATGGGAAAAATGACCCTCGACCGCACTAAAGACCAATGATAGGCAGAACCGAAGGCCGATGAGAAATGTGAATAAGTAAGAAAGCTGTCTGGCCTTGTACAATCGAAATTCTTTACCGATGGCGCCACGCGTCCAGCTCTTCGTGGACTAGCCTTTCTGAGGATTTGGATAAGGGCCCTAGCGAGTTGCCGCATAGATAAGTGCAGGAAGCATCTTGTTGAAGACGAAAGTTATGCTTTAATCGCAGAGCAGGGCATATCAGGAAAGAACGCACCAGGATCGCTGTGCTTTTCGCCGCCAACGTCCCTGTTCGAAGGTAGAATGAAGTCGTCGCTGAGGGGTTTGTAGAGGTCTGTCGTGGGCGACATGGTGGTTGGAGAAGAAGAGGTAGTGTCGAGCGCACTTGCATTCTGTGTGGATTTAATTACTGCTGATATTCTAGATCCGTGGCAAATCGTGATTCTGGCGGGAAATAGGGGCTGTCACTCTACGACATCCCAATTTGGTCGGAGACCATAGCGATGGAGGCAAGTTCCATGCAGATGCCAAATTACTAAGTAAGTGACCAAGCATCGATTGCGCCCGTCGCGTCTCTCTCAACTCAACCATGAACACAGCGCACCCCGCCCACCAGCGCACCGCCGCCGTCGTTGGCGCAGGCCCCGTCGGCTGTCTCGCCGCCATCGCGCTCGCCCATCGGGGATGGCAAGTGCAGCTTTATGAGGGGAGGTCAGGTGCGTTGCCGTCGTCAGGTTACATCTTCGTTTGCTCCGGATTTTCTAAGGGTCTTGCCAGACATGCGCCTCCCGACGTCCAAAGCGGTGTCTCAACAAAGATCCATTAATCTAGCGATATCTTCGCGGGGAATCTTGGCTCTACAGGCAATTAGTCCAAGCACCGCCCAGCGCCTATTGCAGGCAGTCATCCCCATGAAAGGCCGAATGATCCATCACATAAACGGGAAACAAGAAAGTCAATTATATGACAAGGATGGGCAAGTTGCGTCGTTTTTAATTATTCGCACCAAATCATTATTTTGACATGATCCAATCAATGCCCTGCAATCACCGTGTGCCTTTTCTCCAACAGTGTATAAACTCCATTGACCGTGCCTTGCTCAATGAAGAACTGTTGCAAGAAGCTGCCAACACAAAGAATATACGTATTCTTTTCGACCACAAGGTACAAAACGTGGACTTTGAGAAGAAGATCATCGGTGGTCGTAATGTTCGAACCGGCGAAGATGCCAGCTCCGCGTTCGACCTGATCATCGGCGCTGACGGGAGCTATTCTGTTGTTCGAAGGCAGATGATGAGAGTGGTGAGGTATGCTGTGGTTCCATTGGTCTACAATAGGACTAATCTAACGGGGTCTTTCTCAAACCTTCTTCTGGCGCAGGATGAATTACCAGCAAGAGTATATACGTGACGAGTATAAGGAGCTCAAGATGCAGCCAGGCCGGGACAAGGATGGCAACCCTACCTTCCTCATCGATCCAAATCATCTTCATATCTGGCCACGCCATTCCTTCATGCTCATAGCACTTCCAAACCAGGTCAGCCTATGCCAATTTATTAATTCGCCTTGCTGATTTAATATAAAAAGGACAAAACATTTACCTGCACATTATTTGCTCCCAGCGCCGAGTTCGACCATCTACAGACTCCAGAGACAATTCTAGCCTGGTTCAAATTAAATTTCCCTGACGCTCTGTCGTTAATTGGCGAGGATACTCTCGTAAAGGATTTCCAAAGGAATCCCAGGTGTCCGCTAATTTGTACCAAGGTAGGAGGGTTAAGCGTTGATTGGTTCCTGGCCTAATTAACACCCTTGCTATGCGAATAGTCAAGACCTTATCACTACAAAGACTGCGCGATACTCCTAGGAGATGCGGCTCACTCCATGGTTCCATTTTACGGCCAAGGCCTAAATTGCGGCCTCGAAGACGTCAGGGTCCTGGACGCTCTGCTCCATGAGGAGGGCGTATCCTCCACCGAACCCCCCGCCCACTCGTCGACTAATGGCTCGGATGAAAAACTGCACCGCGTGCTTGACCGTTATTCTGAGAACAGGCACGAGGACCTCATTGCTATTTGCGACCTAGCCATGGACAACTAGTAAGGACGATATTTCCCACCTTTAGGTTCGCGCCTAGAAAACTAATACGTCTCTCTCTCCCACAGTGCTGAAATGCGCCATTCCGTTGTCACCCCGATGTACACTCTGAAAAAGACACTAGATACTTTCTTCTACAAGCTGAGTGCGCGGAAGCCTATTTCCTTAACGGCTCTAGGCCCGTATCTGTCGCGCACACCGTTCCCTCCTGGCGAGCCGACCGGGTGGATCCCCTTGTACACGATGGTGACCTTCCGACCGGACATCAGCTATGCCACGGCTCGGACGAAAGCCGCATATCAGTCGCGCATCTTGACATACGTTGGATGGATAGGTACAACAATTCTTGCTCTGGGAGGGTCTTACTTGGCGGCATTTCTGATGCAATCAGCACGTAGCTGGTAGTAACAAGGGCCCCGATTGCATACTCCGTGAGGTTGGGATCATTGTATTATATTATTATATTCACTTAATGCCACCGCTTTACAACATGAGAATATTTCAGTGATTACATTGTTTCAGCGACTCGCGACTCGGTCACGGTGCCGACGTCGTAGACAGTAGCTATCATTTCACTACGGGAGGGGGGGTTGGGATGATACAGTCGCATTCGGTTCTAGTCGTGGCGACGTGTTCATATGAACAGCATAAATAGCACAAGACAACATGAGCAAAGGTATCCTAAAGCCTACAATAGTCCAATTGCGAAGGGGTAGCGAAAACAATGGAGGGGATAACGGGTGATAGATGGAATCGTGTCGGTCGTGAATCCTGAATACATGGAAACCATATAGAAACGGTAAAGATACGAGGCGAAAGATGGGCATGCGGTATCTGGGGTACAGGGGTCGAGGGTGTGGTGGGGGGTGGGGTGTACATCGTATGCGATCGGTTACGTTTTCTTTGTTGGAGGCCTGCCGCGCTTCCTCTTCGCAGGTTCAGACCCATCCCCGTTCGAAGCCTCGCCGCTAGTCGGTGCTTCAGGCTTAGGCTTGGGTGGTCGACCCCGCTTACGTTTCGCGGGCGGCGGTGCATCCCCACTGTCCTCCGGCTTCTCCTGAGAGGCGGGCCGGGCATAGAACGTATAAGACGACGCGACCATGGGGGTATATGATAACGTACCTTGCGTGGTCTACCACGTTTCCTCCTCGGCGGCTGCGTCGATGTAGACGCATCGGCCTCAGTAGCGGCAGCTAGGGTCTTCTTGTTCTTGCTACCCTTAGGCCGTCCTCGCCCTCGCTTTACGGGGGTTACTGCATCAGCGGGAGCACCTGTTGGACGGAGATCCCATCAGTCATCTGCGCGGGACGGCGGGAGTTGCGGTCGATCGCACGAGGGGCCGATGCGAGATATTCGCGATCACTGACCTGGTTCGGCGTCGTCGCCTGTCTGGGGATCGAGCTCATCCTTATTTTCTGCGGGGTCGTCTGCTGGATCATGGGGGGACGAGGACATGGGCTGCTGGGGGACGTGGGGGGCGAGGGAGGGCGCGTTTGGGCTGGCAGTAGGTTCGAAGGAAGAAGAGGGGAAAAGTGAGGGAAAAGCAATGTGGGCGGGGCTTTATTGAACAATTCACTGCCGAATATAGAATCGAATTCTATATTCCCTCGCGTGCATTTGGCCCAAAAGCAGGCTTTATTATTATTATCATTGAACAATCTTCCTGTTCGTAGCTTTACCCCTGATAAATTCGGGGGGCCTGTGTACGTAATTTCCAATATATTCATTTAAATTTGAGGGGAAACCAGATTTGGCCCGACACTCACGACATGGGACCGAGCAGTGTTCTCCTCCTCATCGCCCTCAATCCCAGCATCCCAGAACACCCACATGCAAATCGTCCGCAATACCCTCCTTTTATAGCAATTCAGGTCGTGTACCTTACGCTCGGATAATTTATATCCAAAATCTTACAAGGATTTAAATTTCCCGCCGCCGACAGCCCTAATATTACCACAATATATCTTTCCTTCTTCTCTCCAGAGCTCGCGGTCATAGACGGCCCGCGCACAGGGTGCCGTTTTGGGAAACTGTGTTGGAGGTTTACCCTGGCGGGGATTCGATCGGGAACCAAACAAATAACAAACCGCGATCACTTTGTAGACGTGGTCGCTGTACACTCCTTCCCCGCAACCACCACCGACGACATGCGACGCTGCCTGCTCGCTGCAATATATGCCCTGCCGTACGCGGCGGCGCGACTTCTACACTCACTGCCAGAGGATCCGGCCGCGTTTCCAAAGTACAGAGTGGCCTTTCTAAACGCACTTCCCGTTCTAAATCAGACCGCCGAGAAATGGCTACGTGACGGCCTGCGCGGGGGAGAGCTGGAATTCCTGGATAGTCAATGGAGTGAAGGAGATGTATCGGAGACATACACGAGTCCGAAGGAAATTGGGAGCGGCGACACGCATGAGGAATTCCATACTTCTCGGGTTCGTATCCTGTTCCACGACCGCTTCATGGCTCTCATTCTCGAATCTCCTGTGAATAGCATCAACCTTGGGACACCCCTTATTCTCTTGAGCACATGAAGATCGGACCGCGAGACTCATACATCTGCTTCATACCGAAACCTCTAGAAATACCTCCATCCGTTGACGACGAGGTTGATTCTGACATAACCACTCTACGCAGCTGGAGTCTCCTGCAACCGTTGGTCGGAACGTGTCTCTATGTGGGTCCCATCTAGTTACCTGTACGAGCTGATCTAAATTATGGAACAGCATCGACAAGGATGGTTCACATATTCGTATTGTCACAATAAAGAAATCCGTCAGTTCAAGGAACTCATACAAGCCCAGCCTCATGTATCAGGTGCCTATTGTCTTCTTGATTCGCTATCTCTTATCCCCTACTTCGATCTGGTATCTCCCAAGACGTGCTAAGGGACATACTTTCTCACATCGCTGGCTGCTTTGCATGTCCATTATACATTAACACGTTCTCAGGATCAACTTGCGACAGGCTTCCTCGGGCTCATCACTCCAGATTCATTCTTCTTGAACGTACTCTTCACGCGGCCTCTTTAATTGTTTTCCACTTGATCCCCTCCTCATAATAATGGTTGACTGATGTGATCCTCCGTTTCTAGGCGGCTATAAACCTGAAGAGGACCCCGAGGTAAGCTTAATGTATTTTTGCACCGATGGAAAAAGATTTCTGACGGTGAACTCATCAGTGGGAATCTTATACGTTAGGAAGAGCGCCTGCCAACCCAGAACCTGGTGCCGATCTAACCGTGACAGAACAAAACGCTCTGGCAGCCAATCTCGAGTTAGCCAAAGGTGCAGGCTCACGTTACCTTGTCCAAAAATGGAGCGACGGCACCTTCTGCGATAAGACAGGGAGGAAGCGAGAGGTAGAAGTCCAGGTTAGCTCCTGTGATACTTCGTGATAGATTCCTGGCCGACTCTTTTTTCTGCTAGTTCCACTGCTCGATGACGATGACCGATACCATTTTATTCGTTAAAGAGACCAAGACGTGCTCATATATTCTCGTCATCAACACCCCGCGACTATGTGGAGAGCCCGGCTTCCGTTCGCCGCGCGATACACGATCAGAGGCGCTCATCCGCTGTCGAGCAGTAGTCGATTCGCCCCAAGACTTCCCCGCCTTCGACAACAAACTTGCGGAGAGCGATTACCCTTTCAAACTTCCTCGCCAGAAGCCAGTGCTCAGTCCACCCCCTACGGAACCCAAAGGCACCAAGAGCGAAGCTAAAGACCCCAAGGTCTCGCTCTCCACCGAACAGGTCGATGAAATGGTTCGCAAGGCCCTGCAAACCTTCGCCGACAATAAGGCAGCCGGCAAAACGGACGAGCCTAACGTGCACATCGAATCCCTCGGAGAGGATGGTGGCTTTGTCGTCGAATTCTTGGATGAAATACCGTTGGATAATATCAATGAAGCCGACGAGCACATTGACAGGATAGCAGACATCCTACGCGCTGCTGGTTTTAACATCAAGGACACGGTGATTTCGCATAAGAAAGACAGCCAAGGCGCAGAGGATGGGGATGAAAGGAAATCGAAAAAGAAGGCAGGTCGTGGTGAGGCAGAGCCCGACCCCTATCGAGATGAACTCTAGGTAAGTACATACTTTTTCTTTGTGATTCTGCGCCCAATCACTCACGCTGCGCACGACTTAGAAACCATCTTACCCGATCATCGTAGCTTAGGCATATTAATTAACGCTTTCATCCGTGTACGGCTATTCGTGATGGACCGGCGAGACCGATGGTATGACTTGAATGCATCTGGTAATTATTTTCCTCCGTTCTGAACGCTGGGCCGCGTAACTGTCTCTGAGACTCATCCTAACGCCCTACCTCAAGCCCGACAGTACACTGACATTTCTAGCAGAAGTTCCCGAATACATGTGCTACGTTTACAGGGCCGTTCATTAGCTCCGAGGTGTTCCGTATGTATTATTTACCCTTCTGCTCGAACATTTGCCATAAATTGATTGCGACCGTCACAAAGGAAGGCTCGTACATTCCGGTGTTCGTGTGAATCCGAACGTATATTGTATCCAATATGATGTCCCATCGCATCGCAGCATTTGGTTTGTTTGATTTTTCAATATGAAGGATTTTGCGTGGAAAGTAACAAACAAGGTACTGGGCTTCCATCGATGGCTTCCGATTTCCTCAGCCGCAACTATGATTTTTCTCTCACAAACGTCCACATTCTTGGTGCGTCTTGTTTTACGCCCGATCGACCATGAGTACGTGTATGCCAGCAGAGCATCAACAACCCCTCCCACCACAGTCAACATCGATGAACCCCGAAACGTCTGAAGGGGGTTCCGTGTGTATGGGCGAATATCTCCATCTTCCCGGGCCTTGCCTTGCGTACGAAGCGTGCTCGGGTCTACGAAGGTGCTGAAGCCCTCGGCCTTCTGCCACTCAGGCATAGGAACTATCTCACAAATGGGCACACCTGAAGAATTCTAGGTCTGTTCATGCTCGCGACGCTCCGAGACCATGAACTTAATGACAGATGAGCAGCTACTTCGACTCGCATTTACAGGCCTGCCGTACGGATCCCCTCGCTCCTTTGAAACTTCTATATGCGATATTTGTGCGATAAGCCAATCGATTGGATGCAAGGGTGTAAGGCTAGGGATAATTGATCGTCAATGGTCGTTCTCCCTACACACGATATTTTTATTCGCGTGGCCATTAGCCCGTTCCTCAGCGAATCGATGGGGTTGACACGTTCGAATCGAGCCGGGGCGCTCCCCGTTAATCTTCGCGAAATAAACCCCCAAACAGTGCGCATTGACTTCTATACCCATGGTCTATTCACGTTTTTCGATTCCCAGCTTTGCCCTCGCTCCCGACCGCCGAGATAATTTATCAGATACGTCTAAGTAGGAAAGGGAGACGGACGAGGGATTATCGGATCCCTTGTAAATATTCGAGAATCAACATCCATCAGCTCCCGACGCAACACTCCGTCGTCACCACCCGAGCGTGCTTCCCCGTGTGCATCCCTATCATCCACGTTTGCAAAATGTGATGCACGAAGGACATCGTACGAAGGCTAAAATGCCTAGCTCATCGATTAACCGATTATCACCCTAGTTCTGCGTTATCCAAGGGTGCCAGTAATACCAAGGTTTAATGCCACCCTTCTGACACCTTCCTACCTCAAGCACATCAGCGATATGGGACGTATTAGGAATAAACGAGTCTGTTACCTAGAAGCACGGCCACGCGCTTTCTTGTGTTTGATCACTTTCCGCCCCACCGTCTACGGCCTTCCATCATCATCATCATCATCGCGGTGTGCTGATTGACGGGACAATATTACCTTTGCAACATCTTCTGGGGTCTGGACGGAAGAACTGAAGTCCCACCCTATTTACTTCCTACTACTTACTCCAAGCGACCAAGGGACCATGACTACAGATCCGCCATTTCAAATCTGCCAAACTCCGTTGCCTCCTTATGTCCACTGATGTGTTCGGCAGGTAACGCAATTAAATACGAATACCATCAGAATACATGGCGCGGAAAATGCGAGGGAGACGGATGAAATTTTGTGGTGTGGTAATCGGGCAATACAAGGGGAAAAGTAGATGAAGTAGTATAGAATTTGTGCAAGATCAAATACATCATGCAAATGCAACATACGTGGGACATTTGAGTACGTATGGAAGCCGAAGCTGTATTGAATTCAATCTGAATCCATTTAGTGGGCGCGGTTTGACAGAATCGAACATGACGGATGTAGCCTCCGAATAGTCACTGCCTGGATCGTCTCCATTGGACTCAGGTAAAAGAACTCTCGGACGCGGAAGCAGTCCTCCGCGTTGAACATAAATATACATGTCAGTTTCTCTGCATGGAATTATTTTGGTAAATATACAAACACATATGAAAAGAAAAGGATGCTGTATCTATGTAAATACCTGATCAATCACTCTGATGGTAGATAGATATAGTGGAAGGTTTGGTAAATAAGGCACGAAATATAAACATAGAAGATAGAATGATGGTCAGGTGGGTGAGAAACGCGGGAGGAAGTGCGTGCGGGAGACGAGTTCTGTGGTTTAGAGTAAATTGGGGCACGTATACAAGCTGTTTATCTGCTCGAGTCCTGCCGATGTACTGCTTACGCAGAGTAAAGTAATGTGTGTGTGTGTGTGGGGGGGGGACGGCGAATAAGGGATGATGACGAAAGTGATGGGTGGGGGGAGAAGGGAGATGTGATTCCATAGTGTTCAATGAGGCGAAGTCCCAACGTAACATGAAAAGGCATGAAGATCAAACATAAGCACCAAAAGGGGAGACGAAATGTATTTGGAACCGCCCTAGAAAGCGATCTGATTGTACTTCGTTTGACCCAGCGGAAGGGGAGGCATAAGAGGTCATGAGCACGCAGCAGAGAGCATGGAAAATCCCATGTGAGCGTGCCTAAGCTGAGCCTACCGCAGGACTAGAAGAACCTCCGCTTCGACTTCGTCTCCACTTGCACCTTGATGTGACAATGTTTAGGTTGTACACCTGGTAGAGAGCATGGTTCGATGTTCTTCAACCATTCGTCACCGTCGTCCTCCTCTTCAGGATCACAATCATGGTCTTCGCAATGGCCACCTGGAGTAGCTATACCACTACCACCGCCTGTCCGATGATTTCGACACCCACATAGCAGGAAGCTGGTCTTGCCTTTACCCTTCAGCAGATCCGTCAATGTACACCGGGCGCTTGGTTCGACGAAGAGCATGCGTCGAAGAGCGGGCCTCGTTTCTCGTGGAAGCAAGCGGAATATTGACTCAGCGCCGCCTCCATTGAACGTCACTACGCTGTCGGTTCGCTGACGTTTTCGTGGCGTTGCCTTGGGCTTTGGCTCTGGTTTCGTCTCGGGCTGAGGCTGGGGGACAGGCACAGGAGTGACTTCTGGTTCGGGAAGCTGTGGCGTAGGCGTCTGGGGCTCGCCTTGTGCACCAGGTGAAGTTTCGGGTTCGGCCTTTTTATCCTCCGCTGATGGCTCGATACCAGCCGCCGGAAGATCATCTGGTAGCGATACAGACGAAGCTACGACAACAGCCGCAACAGTGACGCGTGGGGTAGGCAACTCTTCGAGATTATCACTCGTGTTACCGGTCTCAGCAGTCGAATAGCTGTAGTCGGTGGGCATTCGGATGATGGGATATGCCCGGGATATACGGTGACCCTCAAGGAGAGGTGACGAAGGGTTGGATGAAAGGGGAAGGGACTCCGTTGAATTGCCTGGGCGCGCAAACTTCAGCACGGATGGGTCCATTTCTGTGGGGCTGTCGCTGATGTGGAGCGTTGGCACGTTGCAGTCGCTGATACTGGTCCCCAGAATAGGCAAAGTAGCGGTACTTTGCGTGGGTCGGACAACCTGGAAGGATTCACGGACTTTCTGTCTGCGTAGTTCCTCTGGAGACAGAGGCTTCTGCGGCGTAGAATGTGATCGAGAAGGCGGTGCGGTAATGGCAGTGGATGTAGTTTCACGATCTGATGAAGAGGAAGTGAGGATCGACGTTGTTTCAGAGGATGTGCTATTGTCCGCACTTGATGCCTCTAAATCCTCTAATGTGCTAGGATTTGGCGGTATCGTCAGCGGGGGCAAAGACACGGGTGATGGCGTTGGCGGTATTTCTGGGGGAGTAACCGCATGTGGTATCAATGACGACTGCTGGCGCTTGCGTGGCGGCGGCTTGACAGACAAGTCTGGATGGGCATTAACGAAGGCTCGGAAGCTGGGATCTGTCTTCGGATCAGGTATCTTCCAAGGGAATCGACGCAGCGTCATGCACAGAAAGATGATAGCGACACTCCAGACATCGGTTTTCCTCGGGTCATACGAATCTTGAGAGAGCACTTCTGGAGCGAGATAAGGATCGCTGCCGACAATGCCGGTGGCTGACTGCTGCGCCTTGCCTGGATAGTGGAAGACGGTGGCGGTGCCGAAATCAATAAGCTTGACGACGTTGTCATTAGTCATAACGCAGTTATCGAGCTTGAGGTCGCGATGAGCAAGACCCATCTCGTGGAGGTACTCGACGCCATCGCAGATTTGGCGAAAGACGCAATAGATCTCTGGGCGACACATTCTACCCGACATGACCACGCTAAACAGATCATAGGGAGCATACTCCATGACCTAGTGGTTTATTCAAGATTAGCGGGATAGGTTGATCCAAACAATGCCTGCGGACCTCATAGTAGTGACCATGATCTGAGACGATGTCCACAGTCTCTATTATGTTGGGATGTTTAAGAGTGGAACCGACACAGAATTCAGCGGTGACTTTTTTCTGGTACTCCTTTTCGCTTTCGTTGGAACGCTTCGGTCTGAACTCCTTCACGGCGAAGATGGACCCGCCGTTCTTGGTGCTGGCTTGGATAAGACGAACGGTTCCTCCGGCGCCACTGCCAAGGACCCTGCCCCATTTACCATACTTTTTCGAGAGATGGGCTTGGGTAGCGTCTTGTAGCGAATAGATGGCATGCGAGGGAGTGGTAGCACCGGCGGAGCGTGTCGACCGCTTGCGGTGATTCGAGATAGTGCCTTGGCTGTTATCGGGTGGTGGTGGTGCAGCCGAAGTCGGTGAGCGTGCTGTCGGAGAATGTGAAGTGGAGGAGGAGGGAGCGCCGGGCTTATCCTGTGGAAGTGCCGGTGGTCTCGTAGACTTCGACCGGCGAGAAGAGAAGGATCGCTTCCCCTCTCTCAGGGAAGGCTTTGAAGGCGAGCTGTCGTCAGGTTCTGCGGGAAACGGCACGTACGAATCCTGGAGCACTGCTGGAGAAGCTGGCTGGGACGGACGCGCTGATATGTGCCTCGGAGAGGTAGTGCGGGACGAGGCGGGGTTGTGCTGCTGGATGTGGTTGTTGAGGAAGCGTTTGAGGTCGTGGAGGGGGCCGTTTTTGTGCTGCTGGGGGACGGCGGGGACGATGTGGACGGCGGAGTGTGGCATTTGTGGAGATGGTGGTGGTAAGGGAGGAAGAGGGTTGAATCTGCGGTCGTGGGGAGAAGAGGGAGAAGAGGGCGTGAGTATATTAATAGTGTTAGCAGCGTCCTTTGGCGGGGGAGTTGGAGGAGCTGAGGCTGAGGTTGTGTGCAGTGATGGACTCAGCGCTGTCATTATGCGATCATATTATAAATTATTATAATCCCAATAATATATATAATCCGTTTCACACTCAGCTCGCTCCTTATCTGCAATCTTCCCACGACCAACCCAGCCCCTTGGCTGACCTTCCATGTGTCCCCAAGTATGGCCAAGTTCTTCTAGCCTGCTCGGCATACCAGCCCCTATTTCTCAGAACAGCGGTCTTTGTACGGACTAGCGGAATCCCTCACCACCCCGCTGCTGCCCGCTGTCGTCTCTATCGCCGGCTGCGAAGCAAGCAAGTGCAAGAAGTAGCTCGCTTGCCGCCCACGTCGCTACTCAAAGCGGTGGCGGTACAGTCCCTGGCCCCGCAAGGAACGTTCCTCAGGTTCAGCGGAACGTCGGCTCGTCCACTGCTATCGGGCTGCTCCCCCGATTTTCAGAGACGCCACCCCGCTCGAAAGCGCCGCAACTCCAATAATATCATTGGGTGGCCGTGATGAATGTCAAATTCTCACCCGGGACACGTCAAGCACATGCACCCATGAGACACGTATAATCATCTATCGCAAAATCAATGGGGAAGACCGGAACAACGTCTCTAACGAGCTAAATCCTCCCGTGCCCTTCTCCTCATCCATGACCCCTTCCTCGACGAAATCGCAGTCGGTGCTTTATAATTATCATCCCGACCTCTCCCCGTACCACCGGCATAGAGACTCGAACCGCATCCAACGCGTTCGGCAGCCATGTCCAACTTTATCTCGCTCCGATGATGCTGATAACAAGGCACCAGCCACACCTCGACGTATCTAATACGATATTCCTCATACACCTAGATTTTTCTTCGGAGCGTCGGGCGATATGACGAGCGTTCTTATTTTCCAATTGCTCATACTTCCGCCTTCACCTTCTTGCTCGTATAGTGCCTGGATGCCTGCCACCCTAGCCTATCCTAGTAGCTGTATTACATGAATAGGGGCCTCGGAAATCAATGATCGTCGAAGCCCGTCCATGGCATGATACACCGGTCCTAGTCAAAGCTTCAGGTATGCGATCGACACGAGAGGATGTAGTCCGAAGGAGATGGAGCCATGCTTTAAACGCATTCCATGCTATCCCTGCTCGTTAGGCAGATCTTTGAGTACGAGCTTCGGTCATCGGGTGGGTTAAACCCACGGCCGTCATGTATTGGCTCAACTTCCATGCTAACGGCCATAATGCCTCCACATACGCTGGTACTCGCGTATTTTGGTGTCCATGAGTCAAATCGCCGCGATGCGTTTCTGCCGTGAACTAGAATGGCTCCTTCGAGTTAGGGGGCAACTGGATTCAACATGCCGCCAGTCAGCTCGATCCCGATCGGTGTGCGCTGTGATCGCCACAACGGTCCTCTGTCAGTACACTAGTGCTTTCCCTGCTGTAGAAGGGGCTATGCCCATTACTACTGCCCGCCATCAGTACCACTTAGGAAACGTCCGCCTCGCTAGATATTTAGTTTGTGAAGTGTACTTTTCTCTCACAAGTCCGAGGTCGGACTGAATGACACAAAGCTGATGACACTGGTCGTGTACTAATAATGTCCCGGGACCCACCAAGTTTCACAATCCAACGATTTTGTTCTGTTAAGACATAACACCCGTCTAGCCGGACGACCTGCCGCAGTCCCGGTCACTCCGCGAATGTGTCGGCATCGTCGGAAACCCAACATTTACGTTCGGCTTGCATTTCCCCAGACTCCCACGGTAAGTAAGTCGTCGAAATACGTCGATCTCCGCGAAATCACAACTGCAGGCTGACTGAGGCAAAAGGAGTATTACTCCTGGTCACCAGTCGTTCGTCGGCCTTTCCAGCTCTCCCGTCCCTTTGCAAATTAGGCAGACTCGGCCCGTCAAAGCAACCGTGTCGTCGCCGAGTTTTTGATCTGGCGTGCTGGATCTGTGGGGCAACGCGCGCTAAGCTAAAGTAACATAAAACACTTTGGGCCCCATGCGTCGTTGAGTGGCTCTTGACGCACGCAGGCTTACTGATGGGGGATGCGCGACATGCCAACGACATGGTGTCATGGAGAAACGTTCTCGCGGGTGGCTGGGGAACAGAATATGCAACGTTATTGCCTATTGCCTCTTAGAATCTAGCATTCAACAAATGAAAGCTGGGCAAGATGATGATCTATTTACATATCCTCATGACCACTGTATACGGTACGGTATCTCTCGGCCGCCCTTATACGGTATAGCCACCAGATTGGGGGAAATCGTGGCGTTTGCAGGCTTGCGCCGCCCCTTGCTTACCCTTGGTCTTCAGCATCACGCTTTCGCTTCATCTCCCGAGATACTTTGTGTTGTGCGGATTCGTGCTTGGCCAACTCCGCAGGCACCTTCGACACGGGGCTTTTGGATATTTCTGTTCGAGTACGACGAGGAATATCAGTGGAAGGTCATGGAATGGACGAGGTAACTCCTTCAGGAACATACCTTGCTTCAAGTCGTACCTGAATCGAAAGAGAACCATATGAGCCATCTGATAAGAAGATAACACAGGGTATAATATAAAAACGTACATGACCTCATCGTCGTCATTTGTCAAGAAGGTGATCGCTGTGCCCAATTTACCAGCACGACCGGTACGACCTAGAAGGAGAAAGGACGGTCAGTAGGTCACGGCAGGGGACCCCAATGCAGAAACCCGGCGCACCGATACGATGAACATAGGCTTCAATTGTCCCGGCCATCTGATAGTTGATGACGAGACTGACATCTTGCACATCGATACCACGTCCAGCAAGATCCGTCGCCACCAACACGTCGGACTCGCCGCTACGCAATGCTTGTAGCGAAGCCTCACGTTGCTCTTGATTTTTCCCAGAATGTAAAGTAGCAGCGTTCCACTAGTCGTCCGCAACGTGCGTCAGCGAGCAATCACATTGACGTAGAAAGAGGAATGAACATACGCCTGCACGCGATAGATCTTTGGCAACCATGTCGGCCGTCTTCTTCTGATTGACGAATACGATAATAGGCGCGGCAAATTGACCACTGTTGAGAATTTCCAGAAGCTTTTGCCTGGAACGTGCAAGGTCAGATAGGCACTCTCCAGGAGGAGAATCAATATACTTCTTCTTCTCATCGCCAATCACGAACTCGACGCGCTGTTCAACAGTGTCGACCGCACGACCAGCCTCACCAATAGTAATCACAGCCGGCCGTTTAAGGTACTTGCGCGCTAGGCGCTCAACAGCCGCAGGCATAGTCGCGGAGAATAGTGTCGTAACGCGAGTACGGCCTTTCTTGACCAATGTCTCGCCGTCGACGTCCATCTGCTCGCCAAGGTCCTCGCCTTGCATAGTCTCCGCCGGCAAGGCATCAAGGATGAAAGTCAGGTCAACCTCAAACCCAAGGTGGACCATCCGGTCCGCCTCGTCCATTACAACATAACGACATTGAGACAGCACAAGAACGTGTCTCTCGAGGACGTCTTTCAAACGCCCAGGCGTCGCGATAATAATCTCGGCGCCTTCTCGTAGATTAAATTGCTGCTCCTCAACAGCACGCTATAAATAAGATTCAAGATCAATAAAGATTGATATTGCCAAGAAATAGAACACCTGACTTACCCCGCCAACGATGGAGACACAGTGATAGCCAAGGGGCGTGGCAAACTTCTTGGTTTCGCTTTCTATCTGCTGGGCAAGCTCACGAGTGGGGGCTAGGATGAGGGCATATGGACCTAGATGGCGGATGTCATCCGTGAAAGGCGGTAGTTTCAAAATGAAGGTTAACATGGGGATGACGAAGGCGGCAGTCTTTCCCGAACCTGTAGGTGTCGTTACAGCTTTACAATAGAAGAAAATATGCCGACATACCAGTCTCCGCGATACCAATAATATCTCGGTTCTGCAGTCCGATGGGAATCGCCTGCCGTTGAATGGGAGAGGGTTCCTTGTATCCGATATTCTCTATGCATTCTAGAATCGCTGGTGGAATAGCAGACTCCGTCCAAGAACGGAGTGGATGAGGTATTTGGCCACCTTCGAGAAGTAATAGGTAAACTTTGAGCAAAACCCAGGAAAGGGCGTACGATACCTCTTGCGGAAATGCTGAAATCTTCTCTGAAGATACGCCAATCACGCTCTTTCATTTCTTCTAGAGGTTTCTCGGTCCAATGGCGCTCGTCGAATCCAGCTTTGGCAGCCTTCCTACGTTCCATTGCGTCAGCGAGATGGGTGACTGTAGTTTCACTTTTCCTTGGGCCCGAAGGCCCACCGTCGTCCATCCCGGCAAGATGACCACGACCGAACATAACCTGTGCACCCTGTCTGTTACTTCCGACCGCAACAAACGAATCCTCGACAAGGGTGTCGTCCTGCGCATCCCAGTCAAAGACGAACTTCCGATCATTCATTTTACGAATCTTGCGCTTTTTCTTGTCTACGCCAAGATACCGTGATCGAATGGCAGAAAGATCGTTCTCGGTCATAGGTGGCACGTACGACCCGGAAGAATCAGGTATTGAGATTTGGGGAGCAGTGTCGGGAGGAGGCGGGGGAGGCATAGATGAAGGTGTACCCGGAGTTGGAGTTCCAGTGGAAGACGAAGGGGTTGGAGCTGACTGCTTGTTTCTGTCCGCCCGAGGACCTGTAGGCACGTTTTGGTACCCGTCTCTGTGGGTATTCGCCCCGCTGGGTGGACGCTGTTCCCTTTCCCTTTCCCTGTCTCTGTCTCGATCGCGGTCCCGTCCATCCCTTCGTCCATGGCGACCACCTCTGTCGCGCTCCGGATGAGCGTAGCGGTCCTCGTCTGTGGTGCAACAGTAAGGGAAAACTGGTCATGAGGGTGCTCGAAATTGGTTAAAGGGACTGACTGACATCGACCACCTCCATACCTATTGGACGAACCCATCTCCTTGCGTCGCAGCTCATTTGCTTCCCTCTCCAACGTTTCACGGTCCTTCTGTGATGCCTCTTCCCTCTCCTTCTGCTCTCTAATCTCCTGTGCGCGTTTGGCTATGGCAAGCTTCGCCCGTTCCTCCTTGGAGAGAAACTTGGGCTAAAAGACGAAACACAAGCGTGAGTCATGCAGAATCAATGTAGCATAGAGCGCGTACCTTTGCCGCAGCCTCCTTTTCTGCCTTCTGCTTCTGTAACAGACTCTCAATGGACAATGGTTCAGACCGCGTCGCCATGATGAGTTATATGGAAGTTGTACGAAAGTAGCAATTTCTTGGTTCTGGTTGATCGGGCCGTCTTATCACGTGCCTGAGGACTCTTTACGCGTAATCTTATCGGTGAAATTGCTGGCAAATCTAATCTCTTCTCTCTCTGACTCGCCGATTGAATGATGGACTTGAAATTCCAAGGGGTCTTCTCCTTTTTCTCTTCACTACCAGGTTCTGCCAGTCCCCCAGGATGTGTGGCATATTTGCAGTGCATGGACTTGACAAACCTTCAGCCGATCGTGCTCACTTCATCGCCTTGTCCAAACGACTTCGACACCGCGGCCCAGATTGGTCGGGATGTTTCGTGGGCAAGAACTGCACACTTGTACATGAACGTTTGGCCATCGTCGGCGTCGGTGAGCAACTCATCCAGATATTTATACAAGTGGATGATCCTACTATCTTCCGCCAGATACCGGCGCACAACCTTTGGTGAGCGAGGACGGCAAGATTATCCTTGCAGTCAATGGAGAAATATACAACCACATCCAACTTCGCGCGTCGGTAGGGCCTGGCGTCAAGTTCAAGACGCACTCTGACTGCGAAGTCATTATTCCACTCGTGAGCGAGATCGCCTCCTTGTTATCCCTACCAGCGTCTGAATTCAATACATCACAGTATAGAAAGTACGACAAAGATGTTTGCGGCCACTTGGATGGGATGTTTTCTTTCGTCCTTCTTGACGAGTCAGAGGAGAAACCTAGGATTATTGCGGCACGCGACCCGATAGGTATCACCACCCTCTACCAGGGCTGGAGCTCTAAACGACCTGGCGCCGTCTACTTTGCTTCGGAATTGAAGGCCTTAGTTGATGATTGCGACAAGATTATCTCTTTCCCTCCAGGGCATATTTACGACAGCCGGGATGGCAGCACCACTCGGTATTTCACTCCCTCCTGGTGGAATGGCGACAACGAGGTCAACCCGACGATCCCCTCCGCGTCCCCCGATTACAAGCTCATCAAAGAAACACTTGAGGCGGCAGTACGCAAGAGATTAATGTCTGAAGTACCCTACGGAGTGCTTCTAAGCGGCGGTCTAGATAGCAGTCTTATTGCTGCTATCGCATCGAGAGAAACGGAGAAAGTTGCACAAGCCCAGTATGAAGCTAGGAAGAAGAAACTAGAAGAAGCCCGTAGCGGGCCTCCCACTCCCGATCCTTCTCTAGTTACCGAGGAAGGCGAGTTCTTCTGGGTCTTTACGTTGCTGCATCGCTGATACCGTATTCAGTTACTCTCGCTGCTTGGCCTCAACTTCACTCCTTCTCGATCGGCCTGGAGAATTCTCCGGACCTTCTAGCCGCACGCAAGGTCGCTCACTACCTGGGAACAGTTCATCATGAATACGTTTTCACCGTGCAAGAAGGGCTTGATGCTATCCCTGAGGTGATTTATCATCTGGAAACCTACGATGTTACCACCGTCCGTGCTAGCACACCCATGTATCTACTAAGTAGGAAGATCAAGGCTATGGGTGTTAAAATGGTACTCAGCGGTGAAGGAAGCGACGAAATATTCGGAGGTACTGTTGTCTGCCGTCTAGTTGCTTCGTTGACACTGACTTTCCGCTTAACTTACCGTAGGGTACCTGTATTTCCATGCTGCACCAGACAGGGTTTCGTTCCACCAAGAATGTGTCCGTCGCGTCAAGAATTTGCACACCTCCGACTGTCTCCGTGCCAATAAGTACGATGGTTCCTCCCGTCTCATTAACTAATCTGATAATAAAATAGATCAACAATGGCATGGGGACTTGAAGCTAGAGTTCCCTTCCTTGACAAAGCTTTCTTAGAGGTTGCAATGAACGTCGATCCCGCGTCGAAAATGTTTAGTAAGGGCACCGCTCAGGGAGTAGACGAAGACGGCTGTCCGAAGATGGAGAAGGTGCTACCCTTAACGTTTCGATATACGTCCTACCTAACCTATTTGTAGTACATCCTCCGTAAAGCTTTCGACTGTTCTCCTGGCGGCAAGGTATGTCTGATCAAATCACTCTTGTACTTTTACTGATAATTATCAGCCATACCTACCCCGTTCAATTCTTTGGCGACAAAAAGAGCAATTCTCAGATGGCGTTGGTTATTCGTGGATAGACGGGTGAGTGCATTGGGTTGCCTTTGTGGTACGATGCCAAAGGCACCATTTAGAATCAAGGACCACTCGGCCTCAATCGTTTCCGACGAAGCCTTCGCCCAAGCTGCCAAACGTTGGCCGGAAGGAACCCCCGATACAAAGGAAGCATATTATCTACGAGAAATATTCGACAGTAGGCACCATTTTCTTGCCTTCTCTGCCTTCTTGCCCAGACCTGACATGCCCTAGACTTGTACCCGACGGAAACTGCGGCTGCAACAGCAGTTCGGTACGGCTCATCTTATTTTCCTGATGCTGTCCACTAACATGCACTCACTTATAGTTGGATACCTCGTGGCGATTGGGGTTGTTCTTCAGACCCAAGTGGAAGGAGCGTCAGCATACACAACGCAGCCTATCAGGCAGTTGATTCGTAATCCGCGAAGGGGGTAAGGCATGGATACACTCGGGGTTCTAGCAGATAAATGATAGTAGGTAGCTGGAACGTAGAAACCAATTAATGAGCGTTTATTCTGACGTTGGTCAGTCTGAATGATGAGGGTATAGAGATTGGAGGGAGTGTCAAGATATGCAGTGCTGAGTAAATTGGGCGCACGTATCAAAGCAGTGTTTAAGCACAATATGATGAAAACAGTCATGAAGCAACAAAAGGACATGAAGTAGGAGAATAAAGAGGAAGAAATACTCCTGAGGACTGATACTGTAATAGTGGTGTATGTCATGAATGCAGATCGTCGTGAAAGCACCATTAGAAGATAGTCTATGACTTCAGATTTGGTTTAGACCATCATTGGCAATCATCTGGCGATATAGGCCTACCCCAGAGTCCTCGGATGGAGCAGGCGAAGCCAATGGTTTATTAGTGACGACAAGTTTTGGAGTCGAACTTGTTTGCGAGGTATTGCGCGTCCGCTTTGCGCCCGGCGTTGGGGATAGGGCCGAGCGTGTACTTCCATCCCAAGCTGGTCTAGTGACAGTGGCTTTGGCATAATTGATATTGTCGTCAACAGCGACGGGCTTCTTTGACGTCGGTGTCCCAGCTGCGCGTCGACTGGCAGCACGAACCGTTGGAGAAGAATCCGATATCAGGCGTGTACCGAACTTCGCATTAGCAGACGATTCGCGACCGTAAGATGGCGAATTGCTAGCTCCACGTCGGCCCACACCCACACCCGTCCTAGGCTTGATGACCGGCTTCTGAACTGTGACTTTGTCAGCTCCCCAATACGAGAAGCTCATCTTGCTCTTCTTATCGGAGTCGTCGGAGTCGCCACCATCATCTTCGTTCTCGTCCGGAAGGGGGACGATTCGTGGTTGGTTGGAGTGTGCTTGGGCTCGAGAACGAACGACGCTAAGAAATGATTGATTAACAAGGGTGTTGTGCGGATGAGAACGATCCGCTCACTCTTCCATCGAGACCACACCTTCTCGGGCACTTGTGACATCCCCGATGGTCCACGTCTCGATCTGGGAAGTAAATCGCGTCAATCAGTCAACCTTGAGTCATAATGATGATATGCGTACCTTCAGGAATTTATACAAGTTGCGCGCTTTCAATTGGGCGTTTCGCCGCCCAGTTGTAGCATACTTAGTCTTGTTGCCTTGGAGCTCAGGCATAGAAGTGGTTCTACTAGAGCTCGAGCCCGATACTAGTGGTACTGACGTCGTGCCTGTTCGCTGACATTGTAAGACGACATCGTTGAAGACGACCAGCCAGAGGTCCTTCTTTCCGCCAATGCCGTTGCTGTTATTCGATAAAACGTCGCTGAGACGTTTGAAAGACGATTTCCCGCGCACATTCTTGGCGCTGGAAGGAGGAGGGGAGGATAATTTCCCAACTTGGCCTGGTTGAGGCGGTGGGGGGAAGCATTGTCGTTCTTCAATAAGCACCCTCGATGGCTTGGGCATAGCCAATTGCTTGACCTTCTCCAAGCCCTCGATTCGGGCGAAGACATCACGTGTCTTGTCACGCTCTTCCTTCTGGATCTTCTCGTCCTCGATACTCCGAACGATGGTTTCGACTTCCGCGACCATTTGCAAGGTACTTTCGTATTCGTACGTGCTCGGATCGGTGTGGAACAGAAGATTTTGGAAGAGGAGGGGATATTTGAGAAGTCGCTGAAAGGGTTTCGATATTGTGATAGCCAGGCCGGTTTCGCCCTTGTCTGCTGCGCTTTCCTCCACTTTCTGGAGCGCTTTGCAGACCCTCTGCCATTCACCCATATCTTGCTTCTTGGGCTTCTTCCCAGGCACGTTGGACAAAGCACTATCGACTTGCTCAAGCGCTCGCTCCAAATGAAGCACGTATTGCCCATAGCCGCCAAATATGTCGGACTTAAGATAGATACAGTGAGCGGAGGGAAGCGATTCCATAAGCAAGACTGCCTTACATTGGCAACGAATACGTCTGCGAGTGAGCGCACTAAAGGGAACTGGTCATCGTACCTTTTCTTGAGCGCCTCAGATAGTCGTTTGTGCCCTTCCAGTACACCATTATCAATGACTTCCAAACATACGCGCAAATCTTCTGGTAGCTGTTGGGGAGCAATGGAACCACCAAATACATCCTCGACTGAATTCTGGTTCTTCTTAAACTTTTTGAGCATGCCAGGCTTCTGGGAGGTCGTGTGCTTCGAGGACTGCCCTTGACTATGGTTTCTCTCTCGTTCGCGCTCTTGTGTAGTCGATTGCCTACCAAGAGATTGAGTTGAAGCAGCCATTGGATTCGCGCGGGCAGGAGGCGGGAGGGATTGGTGGGAACGGGAGGGAAAAGGTACTGACGTGCCGCCCTGTCGGGTACTCGTCTTGGTCGCCGTAGCGCGATATGGTGATCGAGGGTGGTCATGCTTCGAGCCATCTGGTCGACGAGAGGAATAGCCCTTTCCAATCCGGTCATCACCTTCGGCTTCTTCGTCTGTGTCCAAGGATTCGCCATCAATGTTTGGTGTGTCCTTATTCCGTATTGAGGATGGTCCAGAACCAGGTGGATGGCCTGTCGTGGGTGTTGGCGACATGAATCGGGCGGCGATGGGGGGTAGATGGTCTGTTGATTCGAGAGGAGATTCCGCGCGGTAGTAGTCATAGTCGAGATTAGGAGTGGAAGCTGACAATGGTGTACCAGCTGAAGAGAATGGATGCAGAAGAGGATCGATGAATGTCTCCTTCATTTTGATGAGCTCCTGCACATATCTAGGAGAGGGCAAGGGGTCAGCTACGTAAACATTTTGATGGTGTTATGATATGACCTTTCTTCACTGGATATGATTTCAAACAGAACTTCCTGCCGTGTGCGCTCTCGAGAACCGATGTTGGATACGAGGTCGTCTTCAATTACTTCACTCCATGATGTGGCTGCTAGGATGCGACTACCACTGCTCTGGGACATCTGGGAATAAGGTGTGCCGGATCGCAATGATTGCATGGAAACGCCGTCTCCAGATGTCTTGTGAAGACTAGGTGAAGTAGCTCGTGTCGATGTTGCTTTCACAGCGGTGTTGCTGCTGGGTGTAGCCGACAGATCAGTTTTCGAGGAGGAAGCGCCTGATGTAGATGTAGAGCCTCGAGGCTCCTTGCCATGCATGGCCTGAAAACGCGTCAACGTGGTTTTGAGCGGCGAAGCAGACGCCTGGCCGTTAGCAGGTGCATCGGGCAACGAGCGATCGACGTCGGTTAAATTCGGCGTTGGCGGTGGAGAGATGAAGGCGACTTGTTTCTTCTGGCCTTCGTTAGGCGCAGGAGATGTATTGACTGAAGTTGATGTCGGTTTCCGTGAAATCCTACCTGGAGCCTCTGGGTCTTGCTTGGAGGGTGAAGCGACACGATTTGCTGCTTCAGCGCTGGGGTCATCGTTGCGCAGCGTCGGCTGAGGTGAGGGTGTGTACGGCAAGGTAGGAGTTGGCGTCGGAGTGGGTGTCGTTCTGGTCGAAGTAGAAGCTGGCTCGTCGATTGGCGGCAGCAGTCGAGGCGAGAACTGGTCGGCCAGCTGGGAGGGCAGGAGTTCGGGCAGTGGCTTGAACGATGCGTAGGAGGTCGGGGTAGATGTCGCTCTGTTGTGATCGTCTGGCGGCCATGAGCGCAACGGCGGGAACTTTTCCTTCTGGACTGGCTGGGGGTCCCTTTCCTTGTCCTTTGCGCCGCCGCCGATGTGCAGCCTGGAGAGAAAAGCCTTCATGGGCTGATCGACCGTGGTGGTCGCAGGAGGAGACGGAGACGGTCGCTGGTCGGGCGGGGCAGTGCTGGACGTGAACGAAAGGGAAAACGTGACGGTCGATCACATCAGCCACAAACAAAAATGCACCCAAGCCCGTTGCCAGCCCATCTCACAAAGCACCTGCCCCTTTTGCATTATCCTTTTCGAAACAATAACTTCCTTTTGGCTCAGCAAAACGATGGCTTTTCGACCGGCACGGCGCTCTGGCTGGGTGCACAGTGTCTCTCTGCTTTTCTGGCAGAGAATTTCACTAGCAGGAACCGCCTCAAGGTTATCGAACTGGGAAGCGGTATCGGCCTGACTGCGTAGGCTTCTTCAATATCTACAGCTTGCTTGCAGGTTTTCATTCTCGACTACACCACGCAGGCTGGCGATGAGCTCTCTGGGGTGGGATGTCCTGGCAACCGACCTCCCACACATTATTTCTTCCGTACTAGCTCAGAATATCTCTCGCAACCTCACCCGTCTATCTGGTTCAATTCAAATTCAAGAGCTCGACTGGACAGCAGAGCTACCATGGGACGACGGGTCACCCGGTGTCACAATCTCAACCTCAAGTCATCCATCATCTGCCTCGCTGCCAGAAGCCGGCGCCTTGTCCCCTCCATTCGACCTTATTGTGACCGCGGACACCATCTACACCCCTGAATTAATACAGCCTCTGCTTCGTACCTTGCACGCGTTGAGCAAGATCTCTGTGGTCCCAGGTTCTCGTCCCCCTTTGGTGTTTGTCTGTCTAGAGCGTCGTGATCCCGAACTAGTCGATCGCTTCCTCGCATGCGCAAGAGATCCGTGGCATTTTCATACGGAGCAGGTACAGCGAAAGAAGATAACGAAGGCGATGGAGAAAAGCGGACTGAAGTGGCAGAGAGAGGATTGGGACGATGTAGAAATCTGGAAGTTGAGATGGGAAGCAGAAACTCAAGCGCATGGCCAGACAGCCACGTAACCGCTGGCAATAAACTCTCTCGTATCGCATCGAAACAACACGCCTCGGAGACAAAATAGCCCCCGCGTGTACGCTATTCGCAATGCAGTATGATTGTCCTTCTGTACTTCTCCAGCTATACCTACGAGGGTCGGGCGATTTTTTCCAACCGTCCATTAAACCCATGCGCGATCTGTGGTCCAAGAGAGTGAATTCAGTGAGAGCCACGGCGCAGTTGAAACGCACCAAATCTCTCCATGTCTCCGCCTCGTCGTTTTCTGTCTGTAACTGATAGAGTTGTATGAACCCCGCATACCTGCTTGCCCCTCGATTACTTCCGTTTACGCAACAAAGTAAAGTAGACGCACGTTAGGTGTCCATCATCATTTACGTCGAGCATCTGGAGTTCCTCTTTTTGATCTTCTGAGAATGGTGCGCCATTCGTCTCGCTTGCCCATTTGTCCAACCCTTCGTTGGTGAGATATGCGTCTTCAGGCGGCACAAGGAGCTCTGTTATAGATCCGGTGGGAAGGTCCTTTGGCTGCGGCGTGCAATATTTTGCGAATATATGTTTTAGGCATTTTTCACACTGCAGGAAATCCAGAGTGTCAATCGATATTGCCATTAGATTCTTCTATGGCCCATGCCTGATCAGTCAAGTCACCTTCTTCGTCTAGAAGACTGACGCTATCCTTTGGCTTCTCTTCTGTATATCAGCACACCTCTGCACTTAGCAAGCAATCACCGTACCAGTAGTCATTTTGATCCCAGGCGACGAGAGCGATGGAGAAAGTTGAAGTCGATCTTTGCATTCAGGGGCGTGTCCGACTTGCATGTGACGCGAGATGTTGTTGTTGAATCTGCATTTGTATACCGCAATAAGTACGCTAAGCTACTAAGACGCGGTGCGAGGTTGATTTCGGATGTAAGGAGTGGCTATAAGACTACCCTAGGTCGGGGTGCGGATTAAAAACCCCAGTGGGGAAAAGCTACCCCTTACATCGTGCTACGGAAATTGGAACAATGAGGGCAAGAGGGGACGGAGTTACAACATAATTTAAGGTGGGTTCGGTTTCCGGGGGGTCTGGTTGAACAAATGCATGTCAGTTATGCAGCAGTGAGATGAGAGGTAGAAGGGAGAGCTCAGCCGGGGTCAGAGGGGCTTTTTCGGAAGGCGGAGCAACGGTGGAGAAAGTCGGCAACAGCAGAGAGGCCCTTGTCAGTGCCGAAAAGGAAATCGAGGGAGAGGTCGGACGATACGGCCTGCAGGGCGCCGCGGGCATGCTTGTATAGGGGGCAAGAAATGAGTATGTGTTCACGAGTTTGCGGGTCAGCTCTGCCGCAGGAGCATTCGGTATTTTCAGAGGAAACATTGAACCGTGAGTAGTACTCGCCAGTGAACGCATGTCCTGTGGCAGCTTGCATCGTCCTTGAGTAGAGCGCGCGGGAGCCGTTGAATTCTCGCTGGAATTTTCTGAGGCGTGTAGATGGTGGGCGTGTGGTGGCAAGCGCTGCTTGATTTCGCTTGCGGTTTGCTTTCCAGTCATTGGTCCAACGGGCTATTGCCTGGATTTTTGAGTTTGCCTTTGCCCAACTAAGCGAGGAGGAGATGACAGATGGGAGGGTTGTGGCTGATTTGGCGAGTGAGTCTGCGCGCTCGTTGCCTTTGATGCCAGTGTGACCAGGTGACCAGTTGATTGAAATGGTTAGTTGTGGGTGAGTGGTGAGGAGCGTGTTGACGTGTTTACGGAAGATTATCGAGGCTGACTGGGCTGGGTGCGGGTTTGGGTCGTTAATCAAGTCTATGGCTGATGTATTGTCAGCAAACAAGCGGATAGCCGAGACAGTAGGGAACTTCTCGGTTATGTTGTGAAGGTGCCGCGCTGCATTCGCTAGCGCATACATCTCGCCATCGAAGTTGTCTGTTTTCGTTCCAAGACCTAGGCGGCGGCTGAGGATTTCGAGTCCTTGGTGATACATAACAAATGCGGCGCCTGTGCGCGTGATGTTCTCGATTGCGAGGCGCGAGCCATCTGTGAAGATAAGGATGGAAGTGGGGTCAGTTCTTGATGTTGCCTCCAGTGCTTGGAGGTTCCGTATGTACTGTCTGCGAGCTGGTTTGTCGTGGGGAGCGTAGCTGCTGATGCGCAGACGATTTCCCCATTTATTGTCTGGTTCCCATGGTGCTTGTGCATACGGGTCTGTACGTTCGTCGAAGCTGTCGGCAACATCGGTGCGTGCAGCAAGGAGGTGGAGGTTGGACAAGTTCTTAATGACGTTGGGGGGTGCAACTGGGAGGTCTGCGGGCAGTGGATCCCATGAGTCAGGGAGGCGGAGCAGTGGCTGGGAGTGGCGAGGGAGGGTTCTGAGTCGGATGGCTGCAGAGTCGAGTGTGCGCTCTAGTAGGGCTGGGATGGGGAGGATTGCACCCAGGTGGTGCATTGCGTCTACGGGCGTTGACTTGAATGTTCCTAATATGAGTCGAAGGCCCACATTTTGGACGCAGGACATCTGATTAGTTAGCTGCTTCTGTCGCTTACCAGTATACCACAAGGCTGTCCCATAGGTTAGCACTGGTAGGACTACAGTTTTGTAGACCAGACGTCGGTTAGCGTGGTTCATTCCGCGAACTGAGTTTCCTAGAATGCGGAGTGCTTGAAGCTTTGATAATGCGCGATTGCACATAATTTTGACATGTTCCTTAAATGTGAGTTTGCGGTCAAAGAAGAAACCTAGCCAGCGCATGGTGGACTTGGGGAAAACTGTGATGCCAGGGCCTGCCTGTGATGGTATGCGAACCGGTGGTAGATCAGGCTTCCTTGCACGGGTGAAGTGCATGAGGTCGAACTTGTCATCATCGGTAGCAAGGCCAATTGCACCAAGGCGTGGCTTGATCAGGGCAAAAGCATCCTGAAGGGTGGTGACATTCTGATCCAATGATCTAGAAAAAGCAGCTATCAGACCATCATCCACATAAAAATAGAGATGTTGCCCAGAGTGCCCGTCCAACGTTTGAAGGATGGGTCCTGTATAAAGGGCTGCCAGGATTGGTGACAGAGGTGAGCCTTGGGGAACTCCTACAGAGGAGGGGGTAGGGGCGCAGGTAGTTCCGTTTACGCGGACCTGAACAGTTCTATCTGAGAGAAACGACTTGACCCAGGTTTGCACCTGCTCTGAGAAGCCTGCGAGGCGTAGCACTTCCACTAGCCGGCCATGGTCAACATGATCAAAGAATCCCTTGATGTCAAAGGCCAAGGCTGAGGCAACAAGTCCACGCTGCCAGGCTGTCTGAATGTCATGAACCAGGGTTAGGCCAGCATCTAAAGTCGATGACTTGTCTCGACCACCAAACTGGTTGGTTGGCAGGAGGTTGTACTTCCCTACATCAAAAAGAATGCGGGTGGTTAGCATTTTTTCCAATAGCTTGGATAGACACTCCAGAAGGGCAATAGGACGATACGCGCGGGGGTTGGACATGTCCAGCTTTCTTGGCTTCGGGACAATTGCGATGATGGCTGTACGCCATGCTCTTGGCTGATGTCCAAGGGAGAGGGCGGAGGTGTATATGTTGATGAGATGGTTGCTGATCATGGGCATGGCCCATTTGATGAGGCGGTAGTTGATGTTTGATGGTCCAGGTGCTGAGGTGTTTGAGGTGTTCCGAAGGGCATTCTGGAGCTCTTCAGACGTGAAAGGGTGGAACGCCCTGGCTGGCAGGGGGTCGGGGTCACTGTTTTGAGAGACATCAACAGCGGGGGGATCTGATGGATAGAAAACAGAACAGAACGCCTGGCCTTGTTCCGCAGAGGTAGCTGCAGTCTGATTGTTGTACTTGATTGGGGGAATGCGGGAGGCACGCTTTCCAGCTGACCAGTTGGCGATGTTCCAGACATTATCTGGAGTGGCCTGTTCAATGATGTTGTTAGCCCAACTCGCCTTTGCTTTCCTGATCTTGCTATGAAAGCGGTTAACAAGTGTGGATCTCTCTTCTGGTGGAGCCGCCCGCATGTCATCTGCCGCATCAGAGCATTCTTGATTCCACCAACGAGCTGCCCGTGGGGAGAATGGCTGGCGGACTGGCATTGTCATGGTGGTAGCCCTGGTGAAGGCATTCATGAGTGTCACTGCTGCTTCATCTAAATCAGCCGTGGATGTAAAAGGGATAGGAGGGGGGAGATCTGCAACCAGTGGCTCGAAGGCCTTTACCCATTTATCTTGATTGTCAACATTGGTCCGGTATGATGGTTCGAAATACTCGGTGGGCTCAGCCTGAGCAGATAAATCCACAGACCATGTAATCGCTGCATGATCAGAGCCATAGCTTAGGCTTTCGTCTACTGCAAAAAGCTGAAAGCGGAGTCGTAGAGTGGCTGCAGAGTTGAAAAAAGTTAGGTCAATGGTGGAGTCATGTTGGTTACCAGTGCCCATGCGGGTGCGAACTCCCTTTTCATTCTGAAGGTCTAGGAAATTGTCAAGTGCCCAGTCCAGAAGGTCTTCGGCAGCCTGGTTGTTAGGGCTATCGTGAAGGGACCAGTGGTCATGGTAGAGGTTGAAGTCACCGCAGACTGCGGTTGGGATAAGAGGGTGGAGCTCTGTGAGGGTGAGTGCGCGAACAGCATCTGCTTTTGCCCCAGGGCCGCTGTTATATACGTTGATGAGCATAAAGGACTCTGACCCATACTTGACCTCCAGTGGTACTATGTTTGGATGCTTGATCATGTCAGCTCGGATCATCGCAGAGAGATGAGGAGTGTCCTTTCGGATGTACGTTACCGCCTTTGGATGGCCAACTCCAGCGGGATAGAAGAGCTCCCAGGCAGGGCAGCTTGTTGTCCCAAGAATCTGGGCCCCATCTGGGGAACAGTCTGACTTGTCAAGACCAATTTGGCCGTACCATGGTTCCTGAAACATGAGAATGTCAAAGTTAGTCAATTTGTTAAGCAATATGTGAGCGCGAATGGAAGAGCGAGCGATGTTAAGCTGGAGGACATGTAGCGGGCGTAGATTCATAGGTCCATGTTCATGGGGGTTGGTTGGGCAGGTCGGTTAGAAGCAGTCGGTGGCGGAACATCTGGAGATGGCTGAAGTTTTGGGGCCGTGGAGAATTTGCGCTTCTCAGGACAGCTCTGATCTGTAGCCCAGTGTTCACCGTCGCAATTAGCACAGCGAAGAGAGCAGCGACAGCTTGTACTGCCACCACCTAAAATAGAGCTGCAGTTCAAATGGTGGTCAGTGGTTTTGTGACGTTGGGCACATTTGGCGCAAACAAAAGGCTTGGTGCATGTTCTTGTTGGATGGCCAAGACCTTGACAACGGTCGCATTGAAGGAACTTTGGTTTTTCCTTCCATAGTCGAGTCGGGCAGAGGACGCCGCCCATATAGATGGGAGTCTTCATGATCGCACGAGCACGAGTACCGTCAGGGTCTTCGAAGGCGAAGACAATAGGCGATTGGGTGGGCAGACCTTCGATCGGGTTTGTAACGAAGCGGGGCTCTTGCGTGAACTGAGTATTCTTGAGAATGGGGTTGCGGCGAAGCATAACCCCCAGCGCGACTGGTTCCCAGGGTTGTCCTTCTGGGTCGTGGGCTGGCACGCGAGAGCAGACAAGCTTGGACCACTTTGTATCGTGGGATATGCAGACATCTTTGACGCCGTGGTCAACAATGGGTCGAATGATGCCAAGGTGGCTGTGGACAACGCTAGGGCGCGTGTTGGCGGGGAATACGAGGTTGATGTTGCCAGTACGATTCCATTCTGCACCCAGGATGGTGAGATTTGCCTCGCGCGCAGTAATCGAGTTTCCGAACGCGTAGTTGAGCGCGGTGGACATCAGGAGAGGGGTTTTCCGGGCAGTGTCTGGCGGGAGTCGACCTTGGAATCGGACGATGAATTTTACGTTGGTGTGGGGTCGGGTAGAGGGTTTAGTTGCACTGGGGGCGGGGGGGGTCTTCTGTGCACCATTAGCCGTGGCCGTGGCGTATGATGCTGTGCTGTGGAGGGATTGGGAGGGGGCTACTGCGTTTGGGCTGGTGGATATTTGGGGAGGGTGGCGAGGCTGGGGGTTGTTTTGTCCTCGGACTTGTCGTTCTATGTTAGCGATACGGAGGGATAGTGACGATTCCAACCCCTTAATCAGATCCTTGATTTCCCCTGTGGTGGTTTCGGCGGAACTGGAGTGTGTGTCTGCACGTCGCGCGCGCGCGCCTTTGTCGAGAGGGGGGAGCGGGCCTATATACTCCAGTGTCTCTTCGGGCACTAAGAACGAGAGCGCCTCAGCGCAGGTGCGGAGGCCGTCATATACATTGAAGATGTGTTGCATGGTGTCGAGATCGCTGTCCGGGTCAGTTATTCTTTGGGAGGTGGCACGCGCACCTTCCGCGATGAGCCCAAGCATTTGGGTGCAGTCGCGAGCCCATTCGTCAGCAGGGTACCCCGGGATGGAGCCCCCACTCTTGATGCGGATGCCTACGATGTGTCCTAGTGGGGTGAAGTCAGCTGGCTGTGAAAAGAAGGTGTCGTGGGCAGAGTCGGCACGGCTCGTAGGCCTGGACAGAGGGGGGGACTGGTTCCCATCTGTTCTTCGGCGTTTGTCCGATATCTCCTTGCGGGGTGTGAGTAGGTGGTCGTCGAGGGGTTGCATGCTGTGGGAACGCGGGGTTGGGCTTGTGAAAGGTGTAGCCGGACGTGAGGGCGCTGAAGCCAGCACCGTGTCAGGCATATTAGCCAGTGCGCTAAACGCAGACAGGTTGGCGGGGTCGCGAGAGATCAAGCGTTATCCCGTTAGAAGAATCCGGAAATAGATGGATGGCATGTGACGCGAGAAATCCGATCCCACGTGGATATCTGAAGCCGCAGCGGACTGTGGTCACCACCAACCTTTGACCGTGACCAGTAGCATGGATAGACTAGCCGCTGCAAGGGTTAGTCTATCTGGTATCTGTTTTGCCTTTACCACTAAACTGCTTCGGATTCTAGGCTCAGCGGAGGCAGCACGACGGCGCCAGCGAACCTCCTCATGAACTCAGCGGATATCAGAACGGGCAATACACGAATGGTACGACTAACGACGACACGACGGGGTTTCTGAACGAGGTCAGGATGCGAGGCGTCGATTTATGCTGCGGTGCTTAATTCCGCAATAGATTGTGGACATCCAAGACAGTATTGACCGCTTGCAAACCAATGTCAATCGAATCGCGGGACTGCACACTCGGTCGATGGACGCTGTGGGAGATGTCTCTCCTAAGGACGCGGCGGAATTGGAGGACCTCACTACGGAAACCCGGGCACTTGCCAATACCATTAAAGACCGCATAAAGGGACTGGAGAGCAAGCCATTGACTGGGCGAGACGCTCAGATTCGGCGTAATAGGGTGGGTCCACGTTCGTCTCACCTGTAGCCATTCTCACTTGTATCCTGTAGACCGGCTTGATACGGAAGAACTTCCTGGAGGCATTGCAACGGTATCAGCAGGTTGAACAACAATCCCGAGCGAAGGCTCGTGAGCGGGTCGAACGGCAATTCAAAATAGGCATGTCTAATGTCCATGCTGGAAATATTCTCGTTGACCGTGACTGTAACCATCCCAGTCAAGCCAAATGCCACGCAAGAAGAGGTTGCCGCCGTGGTGAACAATTCATCCGGGCAAGGCGACCAAATTTTTGCCAACGCGGTAGGCATTCGGTGTATACGCATTGCTGATTGACTAAAGGCGGTGATAGCTCACATCGTCTACTCGCTATGGGGATTCCCGAGTAGCGTATCGTGAGGTGCAGGAACGACATCAAGAAATTCTCCACATGGAACAGACATTGGCTGAACTTGCGCAGCTGTTTAATGACGTGGGTGAATCTCGGTCTGGTGTATGTGCCTCTAATGACGTTCAATTCAGATGGCTGTTCTGGTCGAGCAACAAGATGCCACTATCGTTGACATTGAGACAACTGCGGGCAAAGTCGAAGCAGATGCCAAGGCTGGGTAAACTCCTATGCCTGCTCGCAGCTGGCTGTTTTCTGACCTGAATTGCCTACAGGGATGAACAGGTTGCAATTGCTGTCAAGGTAAGTTTACGTACCCGCTCAGGATCTTTGCGCAGCTCACGATTCGGAACCAGCATGCGCGAAGTGCAAGACGGAAACGATGGATATGTTTCTTCATTTTCCTCTTCGTTATTGTGGTGCTGGGCCTGGCACTTGGGCTCAAATTCGGGCTCGACAATAACAACAATAATAACAGAAACCCGCAATGAGAGATTCGAATTCTATGTACATAGCATATTTCTTCGCAGTAGTGTAATGCATAATGACGTGATATCCCTCTCGTAAGCGCGTAAGCGCACTTCGTCACGCGCGCCGCCTTACGGCGTTTTTGCACCAAACATAAACCGCTCCGACGAGCAAAACTCGAATCCCATTTATTCTGCGCGCTCCGGACTCTACCCACGCCGTGGTTCTCCTTTCCCATTCCCATCCACTCACCATGTCCTCTGAACCAAAGCCCACGCACTCGCGACGTCGAGCATCCATCGAGGTGGTCGACGCCAATGTGGCACTCGACCTCGCCACCGCGCAGACATACTCTGAAAACGTATTTCTTTTTGTACCAAATATCATCGGTCAGTTACACAATTGATGAGCCTGAACGTTCACGAACGCTCCTTTTGTAGGATACACGCGCGTTCTGCTTGCGGCGCTATCTATGCATTATATGAGCTATCATCCAAAGTATTGCACACTAGCCTACGTCGTGTCGTGTCTCCTGGATGCGGTGGATGGACAGGCGGCGAGAGCACTGGGCCAGACATCGAAGTTCGGGGCAGTGTTGGATATGGTGACTGATCGGTGCGGCCGTTTAGCTTCCTAGCCGCAAAGCCTTCGACGTTCACCCTTGGAACAGATGTACCACGTCGTGTCTGCTCTGCTATCTCACCTCGGCGTATCCAAAATGGACGGTTCTATTCCAGTTTTTGATTGCACTGGACTTTAGCAGCCACTACATGCACATGTACAGGTACTTGTTCCCGGCCTGATTGCGTTCGTGTGACCGAGGATCTGATGATTGGCCAGTTCCTTGATAACAGGTTCTCGAAGCCACAAGACTGTGCAGAGCGACGTAAGTCGTATCTTGCGGTGGTATTACAATGATTCTGTGAGTCTTATCTTTCGGTGAAAATATTGACCGTAGTGACATTTGCCCCTCCAGACGACATTGTTCCTCGTATGCGCCGGTAACGAGCTGTTCTTCGTCGCGCTATATCTCATGAAATGGATCAAAACCCCGCTCGACCTCGATTTCCTTCCACCAATATTAGCAAGTCTGACCTGGCCGCAAGCATTAGCCGCCATCAGCTTCCCCGTATTCTTCATCAAGAATTTCCTCTTGAACACAGTTCAGCTGTGGAAGGCTTCCAAGATTCTCGTTGGTGTGGACTTGGCGGAGAGGGCGAAGGCGCGCGAAGAAGCTCTGGCTCGCAAACGATGACCGCGACCACGGAGACGCCATCTACGTATACTTCTACATTACGCTACACGACAAGCTGTCTGTTAGATAGGCTGTATATTTGCTTCACGCTCTACCAAAGAGTGATAATTGAATCTCGGAAATTCGAAGTACATAATGGGCGCCTTGAAGTCGTTGCCACGCGTTATTCGCACGTGCTCAGGTGCATTATTTCATAGACCCGCAACTTCGCAATTCGCAACTTTTCAAGGTTGTATGCGCTCCTCTCAGGCCCTCTTTCGAAGGTCGCGCTCGCTGTTCCAATCGACAGCACTCAACTCGGCGCGTCGCTCGACGACCAGGCTTGCTCGGCCATCGAGAAAGGACGTGACTGTTCCTTCGTCTACTGGAACACCCGGCATACGGCTTTCGTCTTCAGCAACACCCCCACCGAGCAATGAGCCTGTAGAACCCATTCCAGACTCAACGCCGACGCCGACGCCGACGCCATCTCCAGATGCCCCCGAAAATGAGGGGGCCCCGAGCGAGGATTCCGAGAAACCTAGGGTGCGCCGTACGAGACTGACACTTACGGTCTCAAAAGATGCCGAAACTCTCCAGCTACCAGAGGACTTGGATATTCTTTGGGCACCAGAATCCGAGCCTCCAGAAAGGGCTACCTCGGATTTATCAGCCTTACCACCCGACGACATCCTCGACGACGCCTTGCACAACCTACACATCGCTTTACATCCGCAGACGCAACACAAGGCGACGTATGCGACTGGCTCCGCGGCCATTGAACCTACATTAGCTTTATGCTGCCCAATTGAAGGTGGAGAGTACATCATAGATGCGACGGTGCGCGAGTTAGGACGTCGGACAGGTGCGGAGGTCATCGAGTTAGATGCGGTTCAACTCGCAGCCGGAGAATGGGGACATTTTGGTAAAGGTACGTCGGGCTGTCTTGGTTGTGCGCTCTAATCAACCAATTCCAATTAGCTGGTTCTGCCATTCAGTTACCACAAAATCCGCTGCATTTCGCTTCATCTTCTTCAAGCAGTACACCGACTTCGCGTTCGAATCACAACGACGAGGACGATGATCAGGACATGCCCGCTCAGATGTTCCCTCCGCAACAAATGACTCTTACATTGATGACTTCCGCTTCACCTGGTGGTCGGACGGTCATTTCCCCTCCCTCTCGACGCACATCTACACCCAGCAAAGCCAAAGTATTCTTTGATGCTCTGGTCAACACACCCCCAAAACAAAATACTGACGACCCACAACCCAGCTCTTCGACTTCTTCGCATCGACCACGGCTGATATATGTCCGTGATTTTCAGACGTTGGCAGCTACCTCGTCAACATGGTATCCCCCTCTCCTTTCTGCCGTTCGACAACGGCGCCGCGGCCCTATATCGCGCCCCTCGTCGCCAGTATCCAACCCTATGGTCATTGTCTTTGGGATTTCACCCTCCTTAACCCCTCCATCTTCACTTTCACCACAAGGCGCTGCTGGCTTTGTTAATCTACTTATGAATCGCTCACCCCAGTCCGATCCTTCGGTACCCCGGCCCCGGCCCACCAAAGTCGACTGGACAGAAGACCCTGCTGCCGAAAAAGCTCGGGAACGGAGGCTTCGTGACCGTATGCGCAGATGGGAACAAGGCGAAGCTAGCCTACAATTCGAGATCCCGAAACTTGCCTCTGGCTCCAACGAGTCTGAAGGCAGTTCAAAACCTGATGTAGTGGTCATTGGTGGCCCTCGGAATCTACCATTCCTCCCACCGTTCCTACGAGGCGCGTCCACGGAGAATGCGGACGAGAGCGATGAGAGCGACGCCTTCTTCCGCACATCTATTGTATTTCCTAGTAAGCGGTCACCCTCGGACGAACGCAACTCTCGAATGGCTCGTAGACGTGAGATCAACGAGCTGACGATGAGGATGGCTGTTGGGGGAGTGGGCGGCATTCTGGACAAGGAAGTGACCTTTGCTGGTGAAGAAGAGGACACTTCGGCTGGTACCAGCGCTCCAGATGAGCAACAACAGCCGCAAATTTGGGCAGACTGGGGCCAGAGGATAGAACCATGGTCGAACGTTAGGAGCATTGCTGACCGTGCAGTCGGCAGTGCGATGGGTCCTAGTCATATTGGTGATAAACCAACGTTGGAGCCAACGCCTATCTCTTGGGATGTTGTTCGTGGAGCTTGGTTAAGCCATCATTCAGGTCGGAAACTACGCAAGACATGGTCGAAGGAACTGACGTCTGGTACAAGGACACATCGGGAGGATGAAGATAAGGATGAGGACAATACCGAGCCGGAGCCTGTGGTAGATGAGGTTGTCGAGCGCGTGAAGGCTGATCCCGAGCTAGAATCTCATGAACAACGGTTGCTGTCGTCTATCGTTGATTCGAGTAAGTATTCGCTTTGGTCACTTCACATGGTGTTTCCTAATCTTTCATGTAGCTACAATGCCGACATCATTCAGTCAAGTCCACCTACCTCCACACACGATCGACTCCGTAAGAACTATCGTTTCCCTCCCACTACTCTACCCCGCTGCATTCCAGCAAGGTATCCTCAAAGACCACGCTATGACTGGGTGCCTTCTGTTCGGCCCTCCTGGCACAGGTAAAACACTCGTCGTTCGTGCTCTCGCAAAGGAAGCTGGCTGTCGCATGATGGTCATATCGCCCTCTGATGTGATGGACATGTACGTCGGCGAAGGCGAAAAGCTTGTCAAAGGCGTTTTCTCGCTTGCGAGGAAGTTGTCTCCCTGCGTGGTCTTCCTTGATGAAATCGACGCATTGTTCGGCGCTCGCATGTCAGCCCGCGAAAGTGGCGGTGCCTTTGCCCATCGGGGCGTGATCACAGAATTCATGCAAGAAATGGACGGCCTCAAGACATCGAAGGAAAACAGTGTTATTGTCATCGGTGCAACTAATAGACCCTTTGACCTTGACGATGCCATCCTTAGGCGACTGCCTCGTCGACTTCTCGTCGATCTTCCTGGCGAGAAGGAACGCGAAGGTAGGATTGTCTAGTTTATTCTTTGTTATTGAGGTTCATGGTCGTTCTGTAGAAATCCTCAAAATTCTTCTACGAGACGAAAGCTTGGCAGAGGATGTCAGTCCCAACGACCTCGCGAAAAAGACCGAGAGCTTTTCTGGTTCTGATCTCAAACGTATGTATATAACATCGTCTCCTTTGGGTCAAGACTCACATCGTGTTGTAGATCTTTGCGTTTCTGCCGCGTTGGACGCAGTCAAGGAGGGTGTCGATGTCCCTTGGGCCCCGTCGAAGGTAACCCCTCCTGAAACCAAGGCTCCGGAGGCTACCCCTCCTGAAACAATTGTTGAGGGGCTTGCAAGTACTGCATCTGACGTGAAAGTGCCATCCGAAGCTCCTTCAACACCACCACGCGTGCTACATCTTCGCAATTTCGAGAAGGCATTGAAGGAGATTACCCCGTCGTCCTCAGAATCCCTCGGCACACTCACTGATCTCCGCAAATGGAACGATGAGTTCGGGGAGGGGCGCAAAGACCGAAAACGCGTACACGTATGGGGGAAAGGGCGGTTCGGCTTCATCAACCAAGATACCAACGTCGGCGACGGCAGGGTTTCTGGTCCTGCGGCAGCATCACGAGTACAGACATTAGAAACACGGAGCAATGAACATCAATAGATGCAATGTGTATAAAGTATATACTATATCGAACTTATCATAGGTAATACATATATACAGCAAGGTTGAACGACGAACTACATATTCTGTTTCAGTAACGATACTAACGCCTAGACCGTCGTCTGGCTTGGGAGCGTTTGGGGGCTTCCTCCTTCACCTCAGGCTCCCCCTCCTCGTCCATACTCACATCTTCCTCTACTTGCTTCTTTTTGCCCTTGTTTCGAGATCGCTGACTTCGAGTGGGTTGAGACTGAGTCGCTTGAGTCGCCTGGCTCTGTGTAGGTTGTGATTCTGCATCGAATTCTTCTTCCTCTTCGTCGTCGCTGTCGGCCTCCTTTTGGCGTGTGCGACGCCGAGCGTCGTCTATGCTCTTCGCAGCCCCTTCACCGACTGGCAGTAGCTCCGCAGCCTGCTGAGGCCACTCCCTCCCGCAAGAAGCACAAACGTTGTGGCGTTTACGGTAGGTCGTGAAGCAGTGGAAGTGCATGCGGGTCTTGCAATTGGCAGTATGGCACGCGGCACCACGCGTGATGATCTTTATGATTAGAGTTTTTAGAAACTTGCAAGCCCAAAGATTCTTCTACGCACCTCCATGCAAATTGTGCATTCATTTACTTCGTCAGGATAAGTGGTCTTGAGATAAGGCAGCAGCTCCAACAAAGAGCGCGTCGAAAGACTATAGCGACCTTGTCTGAGGGCCGATGAGTAGATGAGTGACGAAGTATTAGATTTACACGTACTTGCTCTTATACAACCACCCGTTGGCGACGAAGCTACCCAAGACGACTTCGGCCTGGGACTTGCTCATACTAGTTTGGAGAACATGTACTTCACGTAATGCGGCTAACGAAGACACACAATACGATTCGTTTGGCGCCAACATGATTTGTTCAACCTAAACATTGAGATCAATAACGAAGACCACGAGAACACGCGAAATCATGACTACAAGAGCTCTGAAGAACGCAATTTCCGCGGGGCTGTAGTGTGAAGCCATCTGTGCGATTTCGTCACCCTTTCTATTGACCTTGGAAGGAATCCGTCAATACAAAATGACCAAGACCTCCCAAACAGGGGCGTACCAGAGCATACATCTCTCGACCAGTATGTTCATCGTGCAGATGCCTGAACTCCAGATCCAGATTGTCTATCGATGTATTAACCCTTGCCACGAATTCGTCCCATGCAGCGCGCTGGTTAGAATGTGCAATGGCCAAAGAGTCGTCGGCAGCTGCGACGCGTCTGGATTAGGGCAGATCTGGCCAGCATCGCGGTGAGATATACCTTTCACTGCGTCGACGCACTTGGCCCATATCGCTTGTGCAAGTTTGACTGAGAGAACGCCGCGAGACAAGACTGCCTGGAGGAACAGTCGCTGGACGTCGCCGGAGCTGACCATCGCGTTGAAAAGAGACGCGACAAAAGAAACGCGTCGCCTAATTCGGTAATGCCCGATATTGACATCTGTTTGTCACTCCGGAATAAGGATCAGAGGATGTGCCGCATACGACACACGACCCTTGCAGTACTTTGTAGTTTAGCGAACAATCACTCACAATCGTGTAATTATGGTACCTCTACGTATATATGAAAATTTCACAACTTGGGCACCCGGAGCGTCTTACTAACCATCGCTGCTGCCCAAAGCCCAAAGACGATACTGACCAGATGAAGTTCGCCACGTCCACCCGCGTCGCCCCACAAAGTAATTGTACCCCATGGAATGCCTTGCTTCCCCTCAATCCAGTCGTTCTTTACCCAGTACGATAGAACCGCGACAAGCCCAAGAGACGTGGGAATAGGCAACCCCTCGAAATAACTTGCTTTGCCCGCTTCGTTCTTGGGGACAAGTGCGACGGTCGCGTTGAAGCGAGCAAGACGTGCGAGGCCACAGCAGATAAAGCCGGTCAGGCAAACTGTGTCGAGGTACGTCCTCAAACCAACCACAAAAGCGAGTAACGCCGGAGCGACACCAAAGGATATCTAAGGAGTTGAGACGTTGGCAACTAAAAGCTTGAATGAATGAAAGAGAACACACCAGATCAGCCAAGCTGTCGAGTTCTTGACCCAGCAAACTAGTAGACTTTCTCCATCTAGCCACTTTGCCATCCAAAAAGTCGAACATAAGTCCAGCAAGAGGCAAGCTCAAAGCTGTCCAGAGGTAGTCTGGGTCGTTGCTGAGGAGGTAGTGTGCCGAGGAGAATATTGACAACGACCCGCAGACACCATTCATGATAGTGACCAAATCCGCTAGCCGGAAGTTCCTACAAGCCACTGCCACGATGAGCATTGCGTTCAGCTGCGCACGACACTATTTCTACGAACCTAACCAAAGAAAAGTGACCATCTGTGTCCGCGTACTGCTGGAGAGTATGATCTTTGGCCTTTGGTGGCATTTGTGAATTGTCGTTACTCTTTTGCGTCGATTTTCGTTGATTGAGTGTCATGAACGTCGTGGAGGAGAGAGCCAGAAGAGGGGACCAGGGAGCGACTCCGATGATATGGTGGCACGTGGGCACATATATTACTCCAAGCATTACATAATTGTTATTATCTCAGTCCACCACCATCGCTTCGGTCTTGGTCCCGCTTGAGGCCTTCTCAAGTTCGATGCTCACTGCTGCGTACTGGTTTGGATGCGTGACACTCTCGCCACCTCCTATGCCTTCCCCCTTCTTGATGCCCTGCGCAGCATGCGTGATCTCAAACACTCGTGTGCACGCAACATGTGGATGTCCGGCCTTGACTGTAGCCATCACTTCGGAGAGGTCCGTCCCAGCGAGCTGGTACCGAGCAGCCAGCGCGGTCGACAAGTTCTCGTGAGCAAAGTGCTTGTAAGGACACACCCAGTTCGAATCTTTATTCGAGGGAATCAATATTTGCGAACAGCTATAATGGATCCGTGAGCAAGGCAATAAAACCTCGCGTTTCTTATGGAGTAATCGCACCTGAGCGCCGAGTAATTGGCCTTTCTCCCTTCCAACCCGTACGAATGACGAATGTTGTACTTGTACTTCTTGTTGAATTCGTCATCGGTTATTTTACTGAAGGATCTTCGCCAAAAGGCGATAGCTTCATCTATGGGTAAACCCAGAACCTACCCAACGGTATCATCAAACCCGCGTTCCTGAGGCCTTGACCAATACACACCTTCAGGAACAAGCCATACTGCAGACGACCAAAGTGGGGAAGGTGACGATCCTTCGTGAGTTTGAAGTGTAAGTGTTGCATGCACAGAGGGAAGTGCTTTGAAAGACTATCAATCATGTCTGCTGTGATATGGTCTTTATCGGTTTGATCATCGTTCCATCCTGACGCGACGCCGGCGAGGAACCCTTTAGAGAGATTCGTTAATATGGGGTCTAGACGAGTATCTTCGTCGAGACGCGGTAGGGATTTAGCCGTTAGCTGAATGTACCCGTGTCAATTTAAGCAGTCTCACGGTGCTGAAGGACTTACAAGCAGTGCTTGCTCAAGATGAGACTCAAATTCTTGAAAGATGATACTTGACTGCTCGCGGGAGGGAACATAGGCCCACCCTCCTTTCAGGAAAACCTTCCTGTGAGACACTAAGTCGGGCACTCGCGTCCATCTGACCTACATAGTCGTCAATACCTGCTCGAGTTAGCTCGTGCAACAACCGCACCTTGAGGTAGGTTTCCTGCTTGAATAGTGCCTCCCTTGTCGCCTTTGGCCCTGAGTAAACTGAGAATAGCTGGGATCTAATAGCCTTCTTCTCTTCGTCGTCCACCTATGGTCACGTCAGAGAGCTCAATGACCACGGATTGCCAAGAGTGCTATTTACCTTGACCCAATTGAAATTGCGAGACTCCGAGAAGGCCTCCCGCTCTCCCATGTCCGAATCATCATATCTCACTTTGAACAGCGTCAACTCAGCCTTAAGGAACCGCTGCCTGAGTTCGTCCCTGTCGTTGCGAATAGCTCATGAGACCAGTGCCTCGTATCAGCGTGAATGCACTCACGATCGGGAGAATGCAAGCCTCAAGACAAAGTGACCAAGTATATCTTTCCTCCGTTCCGCGTCGCGGTCGATATATTTCGCGGTCGATGAATGAAGTGGTAGGTACTTGTTGCAGTGCTCCCCTGTCACACTCTTCGTCTCCTCCCAACTTCTGCCACGAACAGCAGACGACTCAATTTCTGCTAGCACACGAAGTCTGTCTAGAGCTGCCGTTTCGAATTCTTCCAAAGTCACGTCGAACGCCGGAGGTCTGTCATAGCTAGCGCGGCGAATCAGGACGTGTGGTCATGGCGAAGCAAGTGAGATTCTGACAAGTTGAGTCTGTGCGGGTATTCGAGTCCGAATGTATGCTCATCGAAAGAAGATTTCTCTTCGACATTAGTGGGTTTGCGGACTGTCCTCGCTTTCAGCATCGTGATACTTGAGAGAAGTGGATGAAACGCGTAAAGTCACGCGTGACATAGCGTGTTATAGTCACACTAGGGGGAGATAGTGAAAGTCGTGACTAAAACCACATAGTTGTATATTACCCAACACGAGTATTCTACTGCAACCGACTAGCGAAAGATATATAAATACAACAAATAGCACCATAGATGAGCATAGCGACTACATGCTACAGGACAGCAATAACGAAAGTAAGGTGAAACTAAGAGCGAATAGTATGGATACACCATTCAAGGGGGTATAGGAATTAGGACTCGGCTTGAGCAGTCTGGGTAGAATATTCTTGGGCTCTCTCTTGGGCCCTCTCTTCTCGCGATGGCCTGCGCCCCGTTCCGCGGCGAGTAAGCGGTTTCTTCGGCGCGGAGTCAATGCGAGATTCTTCGGCAACGTCGAAAACGACGCCTGGACGTCCCCTGTAGTCTGATTGAGCCCACATCTGCGTGGCAACGTATACATCCCTTTGCGGTGGAGGGGGAGGGGCTTGACTATGCATAGATACGGTGGGAGAAGCGACGGCGGTGTTAGTCTAGTAAGAATTAGCAAAGGTGAAATAAAACCAAGTCAAGTAGACTACGACTTACGGCAGTACCGTCAACAGCTTCCAGTGAAGCTGCCGACACTGTCCGGTAGCGTTTCGACGTCAAATATGAAAATGGATTGAATAATTTAGGAGGCGGTGCATGTCCATGTGGTTTGCTTGAATGCCCTGGTTGCGGGGTTATTCTGACCTTAGGGACATTAGGCGGAGGGACGGTGTGGTTGGGACGGTCATATGCAGAAGGCTTGGGTGGAGGAGGCTGGATAGGCTGAGTTGGGGGCACCCTGGATCGTTCGCGATCAGTGGGTGGTAATGCTTCTGGGGGGACAGTTGCGTTCGCAGGTTCGTTGGCTTGCTGCTGGGAAGCTTTCGGACCTCGCCTAAACATTCCAAGTAGACTAGTCTTCCTTGTTCGCTCCTGCTGGGACGCTTGTGAATTGGACCGAGATACTGGAACAGATTGAGCGAGAGAGGAAGGCGTTTGAAGCACAGATTCTTCTGAGGGCTTCCGAGCTAAAGGCCTGGCAGTGCCGTTGGTGGCCACATTGCCATTTGCATGCGAGCCATGGTTCACCCCAGATGGAATTGCTGTCTGTTGGGCCGTCGCATGCTGAGTACTCTGCGATGCAGACACCTGGGATGTTGAGGTTGGTTGTGTAGTTGGATGTAGATAAGAATTGTAAGCACGGGTCATTGGTGGCATGGTTGCATGGTCATCAGGATGTACAGATACGGGCATAGAGGAGGAATGGTGATGCTGAGGACGAACCAACGTGGGTGGAACGTTGTTATAGACCACCGAGGAACGGGAACGATGATGTGCTGCACCGTTGTTGCTCGTGTAGGCAGTTGGATAGCCGGGTTGCTCCACAGCACGGTGGGATCGGGATGGCTGGTTTGCAACAGATCCAGAAGGTGCAGTGCTCGGGTTGGTTGCATATTGCTGCAAAGCGGGATTGATGATCTCCCCTGCGTGAGACGCTGCGACGATGTTCACCTTCTGCGTACTATTAGAACCTTCTGCGTAACGCGGCTGTTGCGATCCAACCGTATTCTCAACGTACGCATCCCGAGGCTTCGTATTAGCGTAACGAGCGGCCGAAGATACTTGTGGATACGCTGTTGTCGAAGATGCGGGAGGAACAGGTTTCTGGGAGGGTGCTACTCGAGGGTCATGATTCCCCTGGGGATTTGAGGGGTCCCGCTGAGGAGGTGAAGCACGAGATTTCGTTACCGTGTTCTGAGAGCCATCAGTAGCCATCGCACTCGAGTTTGACCATTGCGATTGGAATTTCGATGGATAGGCAGGGGGATTCCTATGCGATTGTGAAGTGGGATGTGCAGAGTCACCCGGAGTAGGTTGCTGGGGAGCACTCCCTCCAACGATTGGTACAGGGAACGCGGGAGCGGAGTTGGCAGAGGGGAGCCGTTGTGCACTAGTGCGCCGTCGCAGATGATCACTTTGCGCTGAAACTGTATGTGAAGTATGATCCTCCCGGCCCGACCTGAATTCCTGGGGATAAGGTGCTCGTGGGGGAGGCATGCCTGCTGCTCGAGTGGCTTCTTGCCTCGTTTCCGGAGCCAATGTGGGTTGAACATACCCGTGAGGCGCATTGATAATCTTATCCGTCGAGGCGGGCACAGGAGAAGATAACAGCTCAGCCAAACGTTGGTTTTGTATTCGAGCAACTGGCGTAGTTTGACCTTGACGAGGATCCGCTGGTTGTGCTGAACGACTGTCCCGTGGCGGTGCCTTCTCACACTCAAAGTTAGTATCGCCATCGTAGTCAAAACGAGAAACATGCCTCTGTTGTGGGATGAGGGAAGTCATCACGAGAAGTACTACGATCCGCTGGCCTTGATGCACCATAAGGCGTAGTCGGGTCCGACAGCAAGTTACGATGTTCAGTGGCAGCGGGAGGAGCCGTTGGTGGGGCCACGTGTGGAGCAACCACCGGAGGTGCTGGATTTCGGGGGGTCGTGGTAGTGGTGTATCGGTTCTGCGTAGACGGGGGCGGACGATGCTCATGACGATGGCGGCTGCGAGACGTTGAGTCATACCCAGAGTCGGCGGGCGGAAGAGTGAGCGACGGTGCAGTAGGCAGGTGTTGTGTGGCCGCTACCGGATGCATGCTTGTTCTGTGGCGAGCTGTAGTAGACGCAGCTTGTTGCGAATGCGAGAGTGGAGGGGGCCTGGCTTCGGCTGGTGGTGGCTGAGTATACGTCCTGTTGTCGTACACAGGTGCTTGACGCTCCCCGAATTCGCTGATCTGGGCGTCCTTACCTGCACTGTGTTGCGTAGACATAGGATACGTCGGAGTGTCCTTGTGCCTTTGCGAGGAAGTCGGCTCATGAGGTTGGGCGAAGGTAACTGTGCGAGTTCCGCTGGGGCGACTGCTGGGATATGCGTTCGGCGCCGTATGTGACGATGATTGGGGTGGGGCTGCATGAGTATTTCGTGAATCCTTCGATGTGGACGTGTGTGGCACAGCAGCGCCAATATGAACACTTTCCGTTGAGCTACCTTTCTTATCGACTGATGAGGATTGGACGATGGTCTCAGGCGAGGAATCGGGCTTCATTTGAACTCGTAGCAGAATTGGCAGAGGTTGTTGAGGAGAATCTCCGCTATTCCCTATCTCTGCCGGGGAAGGCTTTGCCGCAGAGGTGGGGGATTCCTTCTGTACAGAGAAGTAAGTATAGCGATACCCAAGGGAAGATGTCGACTTACAGGCTGGACGGGGAGATCCTTTGGAGATCTGGTAGTGGTAGGTGGGGGGACATCCTTGGGCTTATTCCTGGTTGAATCTGTCGAGATGGTACGAGGTCGCATGGCGGCACTCGAAGGATGAAGAAACTGCCCGTACTGGCCGTTATTGGGGGACTCATTAGCAATGTTTGGGACGACCGCTGGAGATGGGGCCAGACGGGTTGCTGAAGGCGGCTTCTGTCCTTCACTAGCTCCGTTCAGAGGCTGAAGGCCTCCTTGTGGTGTGGAGTGTTGAGTAATGGGCGTCGGTGGATGCCATATCTGATAAGAAGGGCTGTGACTTCCTTTGGCCGCCTCTGGTTTCGATGATTCTGTATGGGAAACAGGCAATGGCCCAGAAGAAGCGGGGTTGTTGGCGGGAGACGGTGGATGAGAGCGAGATGGATCGCTAGTGTGAGAAGGAACACGACCAACTGGTATTGTCCCCGCAGCATATTCGCTTATCTTGACCATGGACGGCGTCCGAGAAGGCGCTTTGGTAGTTGTTTGAGGCGGATAATTGGACCTGCTAGAAGAGTGCTCTGGCTTGAGTACATCCCCGTGGGTGCCTGGACTCCCATCAGCTTTGCTAACGGTCTGAGGAGAATATCGCGCCTGGCATTGGAGAGTGTGAGTATCCAGTATCAAGTACTATCAAGATATGACTACTGACGGTCTGCGATGCGTTGCTCCCCTTCCGTGTTCTGTCGCCAGGTATCTCGGGCGGTCTATGAGAGGAAGACTCCGTGGGGCGTGGCTTGTTACACAAGTCAGAATGAGTTGGTGTGCAGATGGAAGCATATGGTACCTCTCTGTAACGATCATCAGGACGGTGGCTCCTTTCCCTCTGTTCGTCGCTGTGCCATCCAGTGTTACTCCTGTGCTCGCCATGCCCGGGTCGTGTGTCATGGTTTGCGGCTGTGTCATGAGGACGGCTTGATTTCTAGCATCAGATAGTAATACCTCAGAACAACCGCAGGTGAAGACAAGGACACACGCACCCTAGTGCGTTCTCGCTCGTTCTCGCTGCCAGAGGGAGGAACATTATCAGCACCTGCATCCAACCTACCACCCCGAGACCTGGGGTCAGCTGGTAGATGGACCTTCATTGAATTTGAAAGCGCGTGCTTTGAGGCGGAAGTGCTGCCCACTGCCGCCGGGATAAGAGACGGAGGTTCACGCACTTTACGGCTCTGCACATGTCAGTCAGCGACGTAGGGTTGCCATGAATGTAGGCTCACGGAGGGAAGGACATCCTCGAATCCCCTCCCACGATATCGGTATGAGACTTGGGGTTTGCGTCTTGAACTATCAGAGCTATCGCCTTCTTCCAAGAATTCCCTGGTTGGGTGACGACTCTTAGATCGGCTTCTGCTCTGAGGAGGTTCCGCCGTCCGAGACGCTTCCTTCATTTTGTCCCTCTCCGCCTGCTCGCGCGTCCTGGCGTACCGCTCTTCCTCCGCCCTCATACGTTCCCTCTCCGCCCGTTCATATTCGTACCTCTCCCTTGTCCGATCGCCTTCCCTACCCCTTCCGCTCTCCCCAGCACGGTCTCGCGTTCTGTCCCTGTCCCTGTCCTTCGTCCCACTGCTAGGATACTCCCTTCTCCGTTCCCTCTCTCTGTGCCGCTCTGCATCTCGACTCCTTGTGTAATCCTTCTCCGCGCCGTTCACGTCCCTCGCCCTATACTCCTCATCCCTCTTGTTCTCCTTCTCGCGTTTCCTCTCCTTCTCTCTCTCCCTCGCACGGTCCCTCTCCCGCTCACCATGTTCTCGATCTCGTCTGCCTTCTTCGCGATGTGGCAGCATCCTCTCTCTGTCTTGCGAGGGCCGCGATGGAACGTGATTGGTTGGTTGTGTCGTGGTGGAAGGGGGGATCCAAATCTCAGGCGCGGGAGCTGTAGCAGGAGGACCTGGTTCTTGACCGCCGCGTTGCCGAGAAGGACGGGCGGTTTTAGGTTCGTCGATGCCAGATACATGTTCGGATGAGGACAACGGAGTTGGCGGCTTAGTAGATCTTCGGCCTCTTGCGTCACGGTCATCAGGTGAGCTGTTCACAGGCTGCGTCGCACGAACTGGCACGTCCTGCGGCTGAGTTGGCTGGCTCCTCACATGAGTCTGGCCATGTATTGCGCTGGCCGGGACTCCTGGCGCGATCCCGTTCTGTGCGGTCGGACGGCTTGGCGCATAAGGTCTGTCTTCGCTATTCCGTTGCTTCTCTGGCGGAGCGCTTGCGATTGGAGGTGTAACTTGGACGGAGTCAACCGATGCCCATGGTTTGTGCCTTGACTTGGATGATGGTTTTGATGGGCCAGGACGGCTTTCTGAATGTCGTTGAAAGAAACTCTTCATTCAGAAGGTTTCCGCAAGGTTTCTGCCAGAAACACTCGGGCGCTTTCACCTTTTATTTCCGAAGCACAATGAACCGAAACCGCCAGGTCAAAAATGTGCTGCAGTGCAGACATGAGGCAGTTTTGGGAAGCAACCCACTTGAGGGTTCTGGAGTAAATGTGGCAGGGCCGACTCAGCGAATTATGCAAATTTGAACTTGTATGATATTTGTACATCGCGACTACGAACGAGAACAATGCTATTTAGGAATGTCGCCGTACAAGTCGCGAACCAACACGGGTTGATTTATTTACATAAAAGAAGCGTTGGCGGCAACCTGACGAAATATAAAGGCATTCCCGGCCAGTCAGGGAATCGTCAAACCACAAAACGAAGTCGACGGCCTGACTAGCCAGGAGTTGCTATTACACGATTTTGACTCATTAACGACAGTGGGACAGCTGAAAGGCTGGTGATGCTGCGAGAGCATCCTGTCGGAAGAATTTAAGGATCGTGTGGTGGGAGTTTTTGTAGAGAATCAGGCGAGGTACGAGGAGGAGGATCTGTGCATTGTGGATCGATTGCAAAGTTGAAGATCAATTGCGCGGCTGAGTGGATTTATAGGCTGGGCTTGTTTGTTCGTATTATTCTTGTAGCCCCCAACGCCCGTTTGTCATTTGTCAGTCAGTCAGTGTTTTGCTCATCACCTCGACTCATCACCCGACTCACCGCCGCAAGACTCGCATTCTGTCGGTCAGCGCGGTCCCCCTCCTCGTCGTCCACGTACAATAGTCTAGCCTGGATATGGTGCGTTACTCCACGACTTGATGACTGCATTAGACGCTCAAGATAATGACTTAGACTGATATAATGGATGCACTGGACGAGAAGCATTCAATGGAAATTGACGACATTGTATCAGTACAAGATCGTGAGTACAAATGCTCCATTTCATGTCCTATCCATCGATGGTGGATTCCTGGCCGTAGATGAAGCATTCGCGGCGAAGCATATGCCGGATCTGGGACACGAAGTCAAGGACTTCCAGGTGTTCACTTGGCGACTAACCAACTGGAAGAAATTGGAGAAGAAGATAACGAGCCCGGAATTCGAATGTGGGGGTCATAAATGGTTCGTAGCCAATTGCCCGGCGTCCAGGCGTTCCTTATTGAATGCGTTATTTAGGCGTATCCTGCTATTTCCTTTCGGCAACTCGAACGCTCCGCCAAATGATACAGTTTCTGTCTATCTCGACTATGCGGAACCCAAGAAAGCCCCAGAGGGCTGGCATGCATGCGCTCAGTTTGCCCTGGTTATCTCAAACATATACGACCCTGCGATATACACCGTCAGCCGTATGTTGGGACACAGACAGAGGGTTTGTAGACACCTGACTAACGTACTACGACGTAGATGCTCACCACCGTTTCATCGCCGAAGAATCCGACTGGGGATTTACTCGCTTTAGTGAACTGCGGAAACTTTTCCATGTCGCTGAAGGGCACAATCGTCCAACCATCGAAGAAGAATCAGCCGACGTCACTGTTTTCGTTCGTGTACTAGAAGATCCTACTGGGGTACTATGGCATAATTTCGTCAAGTACGTCGCCGAGCATTTCCTCAGGTATTGACATCAACCAACACCCGTGACCTAGCTATGACTCAAAGAAGGAAACGGGTTTCGTAGGCCTGAAGAATCAGGGCGCAACATGTTACATGAATTCTCTCCTTCAAAGTCTCTACTGCACTCGCTACTTTCGACGCGTGAGTCACTTCTCATTAGCGTACCCACTTGCTCATCCACAGCTTTCGAAAGGCTGTGTACCAAATACCAACGGAGGACGACATTCCCACTGAGAGTGTTCCATTGGCTCTACAACGTGCATTTTACCACCTGCAGACATCGGACCAACCCGTTGGTAGGCCTAGAAGGTTCCTAAGAAAGAGCAACAAGCTGATTGGTTGACCTACAGGTACTACTGAGCTCACGAAATCCTTTGGGTGGAAATCCCTCGATTCTTTCCTACAACACGATGTCCAGGAATTCAATCGTGTACTTCAGGACAAGCTGGAATCCAAAATGAAGGTCTGTCCTTTCTTAGCTCTTAGGTGCACCGCGCTCATCGCTCTGGTTTTCAGGGCACGAAAGCGGAAGGCGCCATTGCCAAGCTTTTTGTAGGCAAGATGAAGAGCTTCATCAAATGTGTTAATGTTGAATACGAGTCCTCGAGAATTGAGGAGTTCAATGGTATGTCTACCGTATCCTGCATCATGGCCTACCTGAAGGACGTTTTAGACATCCAATTGAATGTCAAGGGCATGAAGAACCTTTACGAATCATTCAAAGACTACGTAGCAGTCGAGACACTTGAAGGGGAGAACAAATACCAAGCAGAAGGATTTGGTCTTCAAGATGCCAAGAAAGGCATCGTCTTCGAATCATTCCCCCCTGTCCTGCACCTTCAGCTCAAGCGGTTTGAGTACGATATTCAACGCGATGCTATGGTCAAGGTACATTCCTGTTCTCGTGGCGTTGATGCATCAGTTTACCCTCATACCAACTCAGATCAATGATCGCCACGAATTCCCTTTCGAAATCGACTTGGGCGAGTTCCTCGACTCAAATGCCGATCGTTCACAGCCGTGGGTGTACAAACTGCACGGTGTGCTTGTACATTCAGGTGATTTGCACGGTGGTCACTACTTCGCTTTGATCAAGCCTGACCGCGACACGAGGTGGTTGAAGTTCGATGATGATCGTGTAACGCCGGTGACTGATAGGGAGGTGTTGGAGGAGAATTATGGTGGGGAAGCGTTGAATGGCGTTCCTGCTGCTTTGCAGCGGAACCAGGTGCGCGCCATGAAGAGGTTTACAAACGCATATATGTTGGTGTACATCCGAGAATGCGCCATTGACGAGGTATTGGCACCGTTCACCGAGGAGGACACCCCAACCCATCTGAGTAAGCCATATCCCCAAGTGACCACCAGCGTGTATTCACCCCGATCTAGAACGCCGGCTAGAAGAGGAGCGCGTACAACAAGAGGCGAAGAAGCGTGAGCGGGAAGAGCAACATCTCTTCCTCACTGCGAAGGTAGTTATATACGCATATTATCATGTCGTCGCAAAATTAACTCCCTTAGGTCATCACGGACGAAACATTCACTCGCCATGAAGGCTTCGACTTGGCGACATTCGACGAAAAGAACTGGCCGGCGTCCGATCTTCCAAGCTTCCGTGTCTTGAAGCAAGAAACGTACAGCATGTTTAAGAGTCGTGTGGCGCAACACTTCCATTATCCTGAGAATCAAATACGCCTCTGGGTCCTTGTAAACCGCCAGAATAAGACTGTCAGGCCCGATACTCACATCCCGGAGAACGAACCTACTCTGAGTGCGTGTGCTAGATCATGAACTTAAAGTACTCGTTACTCATTGTACACAGCGGTTGAGGTTATTCGCAACAATATGGCGGCGAGACAAAATGACCTTCGGCTATACCTTGATGTCATCCCCGATCCTTCAAAGGTTTGTACACATATTCATTACTGCTTGAACGCTGTTGATGGTTTAACGTACAGCCTGACCCCCCAGCCCAATCCATTATGATCTTCCTCAAGCACTTTGATACATCGAAGCAGAGTCTGTTCGGTGTGGGCAAAGTCTACATGCCAAAGAACAGCAAGGTCGGCGACTTGATGACCGTAGTGAATGAGCGCATGCGTTGGACACCAGGGACGCCGATCAAACTCTACGAGGTGCGTTGCCTGACGATCTATTTCCTTTTCGATGTCTGAACCATTGGTTAGGAAATCAAACCCGGAATGATCGAGCTTATGAAGCCCAAACTGTCGTTCGCTCAGAGCGAGATTCAGGACGGAGACGTCATTTGCTTCCAAGTCGATATATCGGAGAAAGAGTTGGTCTTCGTGCACATATTCACCCAACTGCGATACTGACTGAACTCTAGGATCCATGACCTTGAAGCTCAAGGCCTCTACTCGAATCCCGTACAGTACTACGACTTCCTACAAAACCGGGTAATGATAATCTTCCGACCTAAATTCGACGAACCCGATCACGACCACCCTGAGTTCAGCCTTGTCCTCAGCAAGAAGCAGAACTATGACATAGTATGTCGTTGCAACTACTGTCTTCTTCCAGGATGTTAAGCTTCTTGTTCGCAGATGTCTCAGAAAGCTGGAGAATACCTACGACACGACCAGATTAAACTACGATTTACTACGACCCATGCCACGAACGGTAGCCCGAAGGCGGTTCTCAAGAGAAGCCTGAACCAGAGTATCCAAGAGATCATGACCCCGAACTACATGAACCCTACCACCACTGTTATCCTCTACGAGAAGCTTGACGTCAGCATAGTCGAACTCGAGACGAAACGCAGTCTGAAGGTAGTGTGGACTGGGATCCACAATAAGGAGGAGGGGACACATTCATTCCTACTCCCGAAGACGAGTATGGTACACGATCTAGGCGATCACCTCGCCAAACAAGTCACTCTGTCGCCAGGCGGAACAGGAAAGATTCGCATATTCGAGATTTCGAAAGACGGCAAGATGCAAAGGGAGTTCACCGGGTCAGAGATGATTGGTAACATTCCCGATCCAGTGGAGCTATACGCTGAGGTACGATGCGCGATTCCTTCGCGGCTGCAACAACCATCCTGAATGATTATCCAGGAAATACCGCGTGAGGAGGCCGAAGCTGACGATTCGGACAAAGTCATAGGTGTCTTTCACTTCTCTAAGGAGCTCGTGCGGACGCACGGTGTACCATTCAAATTCGTAGTCAAGCGGGTTCGTTGTCTTCTTTCTGAGTCGCGTAACGGCTCAGGGTTAACATTGTACTCTTACTTCAGGGCGAGAAATTCTCGGAGACCAAGAAGCGACTCCAAGCTCGGATAGGTGTCTCAGACAAGGAGCTAGCAAAATACCGCTTTGCTTTGATACAAGCATCGACATTCAAACAACCTTCGTATATAGAAGACGGTAAGCTATCCGTTGTCCTAGTTCTATCACGTTCGATTAAGACTTCGTCTAGACGACACCATTTACGAACACCAATTCGCGCCAGAAGATGTCCTTGGGCTCGATCATGTCGATAAGTCTGGTAAAACACGGACGGGAGGTGCGGAGAAGGCTATCGTGATCAGAGGATAATTATGTTTCATGTCTTACACCATTACATCTCAATTGTTTTTTCTCAATTATTACCATTGTACTGTCTATTGCAACGACAAGTAAACCAGGACGTAGAGGTATCAGCGTACATGCGACAGAGCCTAGTGGAAAATATGTGTAACGTAGAGATAACAATGCAATCACTTCCGTTTCTTATTCTTTTTGGCCTGGGTCAGAGGGATTGAACTACACTGGATCCATGAAGTTCAATTGTTTGCACGCACAGATTTTCGGGACATGTTGGGGGAATCAGGCGCTTCACCGTCGCTTGAAGCTACACTCTCAGCCTTTGAAGGAGGAGCGAGGCCGTTTGGAGTTTTAGGTGTTGTTGGTGTAAGAAGGGAGGGAGACGGACTGGTGAGCGCAGGTGAAGAGGGCACGCTTGACGTCGCGACGGACTTTGACTTCACACCGTATTTGATTTCTGCAAGTATAAGCCAATTTGAGTGTAGGCCATCAGACAAGAAAGGTAGACAAACCTTTGGCCGTCCGTGTCTCGTTGGTAGACTCAAATAGTTGACGCATCCGTTCGTTGGCAATCATTTCGTTGGCTGTTGGAAAGATAACCTGGCCCCATCCTTCGACGTATGCATTTGCTTCCTGCACGACTTCCATAATTTCGGCCTCCAGTTCCTTCTCAGCTGCCAGCAGGCTGTTCCATAGGTCGTCACCAATTGAGCCCTTCTGCAACAAATTTTGAAGTGCGGGTTTGTCCTCTCGAAGCCGAATGACACGGTGAACATCTGCCATGGCGCGTCGTACGAGTGCTGATTTCAATAAGGCATCCGATACTGGTGGGTCGGATTTCCCAAGGAGTGTAACATAAAGATTGCGTTCGTGGTGAGGCGGGAAATAAGGCTCGACGTATTTCGCTGACGTGTTTGATTGCTATTGAGCGATCGAAAGCTAGCCAAGGTTGAGAAACACTTACAAGCCGTGTAATTTCTGTAGAAGTAGCTGAATACGTATAGTCCACCAAAGACTATTATAACATATGCGATGGGGACGAGTATCGAGGCCATGAGAGTTGAAGTCAAGTGCACCGTTGGCGATGCGCTGTCCTCGTGCAGTGTTTGCTCGTGTGTGGCAACAGACATACACGTGACCGGCTCAATGATCGAGCGAGCGGCCCCTGTCAAGCAGTTCCGTCCCGTCTACTGGTCTCTTTCTCCGGTCCTCTCCTTGTCATTTACCACCATGATGCTCTCGCGTTTCTCTGGATCCTTGACTCGCAGCTCTCGCAGCTTGCTCTACTCTTCCCAGCGATTTGCGTCCACGAAAGTAAGAATTCTAGCCACAGAACTTCATAATGTTATTAAATCTTCCTCCTCAGACTCTACGGGAAACCCTTCAGGACGTGATTCCTGCAAAACAAGAGCAACTCAAGAAGCTTGTTCGTGTACAATGGGCTTGATTGCGCTTGCTCTAACATCTTCGGACAGAAAACTGAGCATGCTCAAGCCGTCGTCGGCGACATCAAGGTCTGTCCGTGTCCAAGTTAGCATGATCATGTATACCTAAGAATATGTAGGTTGAGAACATCATTGGTGGCATGAGGGGCCTTAAATCGATGCTATGGGAAGCATCTGTCCTAGATCCCAATGAAGTACGTTCGCACTGGTTCCTACAGTAACATCACTCACGCGACTACGCAGGGCATCCGCTTCCATGGCCTTACAATCCCCGACTGCCAGAAGGTGTTGCCCCCAGCACCTGGCGGAAAGGAAATGACCGCTGAGAGCATGCTTTGGCTTCTCATGACCGGCCAAGTTCCTACAGCTGAGCAAAGTCGACAACTGTCGCAAGAGCTCGCCAGCAAGGGACAGCTTCCCGCCTTCATCGAACAGCTCATTGACTCGTAAGTTGGGAATATGCAGATCGCGTGTCTGCTAATTTCTGTTGCATGTGTATAGGCTCCCCCAGACTCTGCACCCCATGACCCAGCTTGGCATTGGCGTGGCAGCATTGAACCATGATAGCAGCTTTCAGTCCGCCTATGAGAAAGGCATGAAGAAATCGGAGTACTGGACCCACACATACGAGGATTGCATCAACCTCCTTGCTCGACTTCCTGCTCTTGCTGCTCGCATTTACCGCAATGTGTATCACCCTGGCAAAGAGATCCCAGCTATTGACAAGGACTTGGATCTCGTTGGTTAGTTTGCCGATCATCATGCCTCCACGCGCACTCTGACTTGATTTCCCAGGCAACTACACCAATCTCCTTGGCTTCGGAGGAAACAAGAACCTGACCGAATACCTCCGCCTGTACATTGCTCTCCACGGTGATCACGAAGGAGGAAACGCGTCCGCACATACATCTCGTATGTTGTCAGCTACTCAATGTACGGCTACGCTAATGCTATAGCTTAGATCTGGTTGGCTCGACGTTGGCGGATCCTTACCTTGCGTACTCCGCGGCGCTATATGCACTAGCAGGTCCTCTTCACGGGTAATTATACGATTATCAAATGCAAGCCATTCAACTAATCAACTAATACCAATACTTCTACTAGTCTTGCAAACCAGGAGGTCCTCCGATGGCAACAAGCCATGCAGAAGGAATTAGGCGACAACGTCACCCACGACCAAATCAAAGAATACCTGTGGAAGACTCTCAAGAGCGGACAGGTTGTTCCTGGGTAAGCTTGTTCGAACATCATGACCGAATCGCTTTGAGGATCGGCGCATATACAGATACGGCCACGGTGTTCTTCGTCAAGCAGACCCGCGTTTCATTGCCCTTCAAGAATTCTGCGAGTCTCGACCTGAATTGATGGCCAGCTCGACAATTCAGCTTGTCAAGAAGGTAAGCTTCTCGCTCGCGAATTACGTCGTTGATGTCAACACGCTGACATCTTTGCTCCTCAGACTTACGAAGTGGCTCCTGATGTCCTCAAGGAACACGGCAAGGTATGTGGCTCTTTTGTTCCATCCCGATCCCTTCTCACCGCCCCCTTCTTCAGACTAAGAACCCATACCCCAACGTCGATGCCACCTCTGGTAAGGCTTAATACACGTCATGGCTAAACATCCTCTTAAACCCGCTCTAGGCTGCGTCCTTTATCATTATGGTCTCACTGAGTACAAGGTAAGCAGATTGCTTCTCCCGCGACCCCCCTTTACCGATCGGATAAAAATCTAGTATTACACTGTGATCTTCGGTGTCTCGCGTGGTTGGTACACTTCACTTCATCCCCAGATTTGTTGCTGATTACACGGTTAGCATTGGGAGCAATTACTCAGTTGGTCTGGTCCAGAGGTACGGAATCCTCTCTACCCTTACTTCTCAGAAATCTAACTTTCTCTCAGCCCTTGGCCTGCCCCTGGAGCGTCCCAAATGTATGATTCGCGTTATCTGTCCTATGTTTAGTGTAGTTCTGACTGACTTCATTGCAGCCCTCTCTATGGATGCTCTTGAGAAGTTGATCAAAAGCTCATGATCGTCACATCTGCTGTAGTCCGATACGTAGCTTCACTCGCAAAATAGATGATAGGGGTATATGGGATGGCTGTCCTGGAAGTAATATTACATGCTTAAATGTATACAAACCTGCGAAGGAGAAACTACATACGACCTTTAAGTTGAATCAATAAGGAAAGACAACTCAATTGTCACTGATACTGGAACCCAAGGGAGATGAAGAGAAAAGAGCGTTGTACATATAATAAGGGTATATCAGTCTCAGAATCGACGGGGCTGGCCTTGCGAGGCAGCATGCTGCATTGGAGGGGGTGCGCCGCCGCGCATGGGATAACCTCCGCCTGGCATATGACCGGGACCAGGAGGAGGCATACCGCCGCGTGGAGGGGGAGGACCGCCGCGACCTGGACCGGGACCGAAGCCCTGTTGTGGTGGCGGGTATCCACCAGGTTGAGGTCCTGGGCCAGGGAAACCCCGACCAGCGCCCGGGGGTGGATATCCTGGGGGTGGACGCCCTCCTTGGATATTGACGGGAGCCGACTGAGTGTGCGGAGGTGGAGGCGGACGACCTTGAAGCGGAGGAACTTGCTGCTGTTGAGGTGGCGGTGGACCACGAAGAGCGGGGCCAGGACCAGGACCAGGACCGGGGGTTGGTCCTGAATCACGAAGTTGAACGGGCGGAGGGCGATTGCCTCCACCGGGAGGGGGGTTCTTCTCCACAGCCTTCATTATCTCGTCACTGAAAAATAGCATAAGTCAGATCCAAAAATAATGAAAGTGCTAACTCACTCTAGCAAATTCAAGGCTGCGCAAAGGACGACCCATTCGACACAATCTTCATTCCCTTCACCTAGAGTTTGCCACACGGCCTTCTCTTCGGGCGTCTTGCCTGTGATGCTAATCCTGGTTCCACCTCCATTCGGGCCAGGAGGATTCTTCTGGATCTTCCCGAACTCGATACGCTTTGGTGGGATGTTATGCCCGGCGTAGGCAAAATAGAACATACTCCAGAAAGCGGCGTTAGGGTTCGGTTTGGATATCTGGAAGAGTGGGAGATCCGGCGAGTCGGGCGACGGTAGGGAAAGTTTGTATATAGGCGATATGACACCGGTGTTGGCGATAGACCATTTCAAGTTACGAGATGCTTCGCAACGCACTACTCGGGAACTGGCCGACGAACCATGTCCTGGGTCAGAAGCAGACCCCTTTCCGGGTTCTTTAGGGCGAGGCGGGAATAATTTGGCGACACAGAGATCACCTTGAGGCGATGGTGTCAGAAGATAGTTCTCTGAGTTCTAAGCATCCATTAGCGCGGGTGTCCACGTCGATTAAGGAACGGCGTACGAAGTTTGTATGGAGATAAGAATAGAGGATATTGGTGGGTTGACCTATGCTTTACGCATCAGTCTCGCTCCCAATCTGATGTAGGATGGTTCTCGGGCATTACCATGAGGAGTGACTACAAGAGTTGGGAGGTGATTTGGGAGGGTTGGATGATTGGGCGAAGTGTACACAGCGTATATTGCTGCAACGATGGCGGGGGTGAGCTCGCTGTGGCGGACGGCGGCGAAGAGGCTTACCTGCCATGATGAGAGTCAAGAAGAAAGAAGACAGCAACGCTTAGCTGGGCGAACTCAACCTCAGAAATCACGCTGCTGTATGCCCTTATTTGGACAAATCAGCTACCGTTTCCAAGCTGTATTTCTGGCCACGCAGCGACCCCAGACCCCGCCTGCTGCGGTTCATGTTCTCTTGGTGCTGGGACAAGAATGCGTCCTTGTCCGTGGCATCTGCAGCTAGCGTGAAAGCCAAATTTATACTGTGAATACATCGTGGATTTAATACTGTGACTGACACGCTATGCACCTGTCCGGCTTGATAGGCTTGTAACGGTCAAATAATTCTAGGATGCTGTCAATAGCCGAGCCTATATCAATGCTACTGGAATTGAGCTTTCATTTGTGCGGTCGCCGGAGGCTGGCGGCGCACGAAGCACTAGCATCGCGAGCTGGTGCTGTGAGCTGAGAGTGTCACGTTTTGTCACAGGCTGTTCCGCGACTTGGTTGTCGAAACCATCGATACCCAGGACGCAGACAAATTCCTGTCTGCGCTGGTTCTCCTCTGACCACCATCTTGTCTCGCGATCAACGCACTGAACTGGATTCTCCTAAATCGTCGCTATGAAGGGACTCAAGAAAACTTTGGTTGGTTTTCCCCTCTGCATCAGTTCTGCCAACAAACTGGCACACTCATGCCGCCATCTCTGTAGCTCAGGAAGAGCTCGCAAGACTCGAATTCTTCAAAACACAAGGACTCCAAGACGAATAGCGCCGCCGCCGCGGCTGCTGCTGCAGCTGCAGCGGCTCCTCCCCCGCCTCCAAATACGGGCAAGCCGCTTCCCCAACCAGCCGCTTCTATAGCCACTGCCCACAGCCATCCCAATAACAGTAACCATTATTTGCAACAGCAACCCGCCGCCACTCGTTCTACCCCTCTCATTGTCCCCAGTTCTTCTGATCGGACCAGATACTCTTCAGATAGTGCTTCTGCTGCACCTCCAATAGTCGTCGTTAGCTCAGATGCAGACCCACGTCGCGGCGGGCCATATAGCGGCTCGCCAGAGAGATCGTCTCTGACGATTGATCACGCCGTGGGCGGCGCTGCTACCCCTCCTCGAACGGCCTTGAAAGGCTTGAGAACGGGCCCGAAAGACACCATTCCCATCGTTGGAAAGCCGCCACGAAAGCAGCGAAGCAGTAGGTTTGTCGTCACGGATAAAGCAGAGATTGAGAAGCTGCCTTCTTTCATGGGTGCGTATTGCCGCTATGTCTTCTGTTATCATCTTAACACCATTTGCAATTAGAAATGCCACCCAGCGACCGTCCGCAATTGTTTATCCGCAAACTTCATCAATGTCGTGTCTTATTCGATTTCAACGATGCTAGTTCTGACCTCAAGGGCAAGCAAATCAAGGCTCAAACACTTCATGATCTCCTTGAGTATGTGACCACTCAACGCGGGGTGATCACCGAAAACGTGTATCCTGAGGTAGTAAACATGGTATGAGTCTCACCTACTTACAGTCGGCTAGACGCTGATCGAGGTCGCGTGCAGTTCGCAGTTAACCTCTTTCGTTCTATCCCTCCCCCCGTTAACCCAACAGGAGATGCATTCGACCCGGAAGAGGACGAGCCCGTCCTCGAACTGGCCTGGCCGCATCTCCAGATCGTCTACGAATTTTTCCTCCGTTTCGTGGAAAGTCCCGATTTCAACACTAATCAAGCTAAACGGTTCATCGACCAAAGCTTCGTTCTCAACCTTCTCGAACTTTTCGATTCAGAAGATCCAAGAGAGCGCGATTTTCTCAAGACGACTTTGCACCGAATTTACGGGAAATTCCTCAATCTGCGCGCCTTCATTCGGAGATCCATCAATAACGTCTTTTTCCATTTCATTTACGAGACCGAGCGTCACAACGGGATTGCGGAGCTCTTAGAGATCCTAGGGTCTATTATCAACGGCTTTGCGCTGCCGCTGAAAGACGAACACAAGACCTTCCTCACGCGCGTCCTCATCCCCTTGCACAAAGTCAAGAGTTTGTCTATGTATCATCCGCAGCTGGCGTACTGCGTTGTCCAATTTTTAGAGAAGGACCCTGTTCTGGCGGAGGATGTTATGATGGGACTCCTCAGGTTTTGGCCCAAGGTCAACTCGCCAAAGGAAGTTATGTATCTAAACGAGGTGGAGGAAGTTCTGGATGTGATCGACGCGGTGGAATTCCAAAAGATCCAAGTACCTTTATTTCAACAGCTCGCCCGCTGCATCAACAGCCAGCATTTCCAAGTGGCCGAGCGCGCGCTATTATACTGGAACAACGAATATGTCGTTAATCTCATGAGCAACAATCTCCCCGTCGTCCTTCCCATCGTCTTCCCCGCTTTGTACTCCAACTCAAGATCCCACTGGAATAGGTACGTGACAACCTTTACTTCTGCGGCGTGTTATCCAAACTTGGCCTTCTCTAAGAACGATACATGGCATGGTCTACAACGCGCTGAAGCTATTCATGGAGATCAATCCTGATCTATTCGACGAGGCAATGCAACACTATCGACAACAAAGGATCGAGTATGTTTTTACTTATCGTGGTCTTTGCCTGTTGATATCGTAAACTCACTGCTTATACTAGGGAACAACAAAGTGCTGTTCATCGATACGAGGCATGGCAGAAACTCCGGGAAGTTGCCTTGCAGAAGGCGCCAGGCGGGCGTCTGCCTGAAGGCTATGTTGAAATCCCTCACCCACCTCCCCCACCGCCTCCACCTGCCGATGATATGGATATCATGGATCTTTCGATGGAGCTGAACGCTGCTTCGATCGATGATATCGGCCTAGATGAGCAAGGAATCGAGAGAGTTCCTACCGCTGATCCTGGGTTAGATGTAAGTTTGGCCGCGCAAGCAAGCTGTAGGTTTTACTAACCGCTTTGCTCCTTGCTGCCAAGAGTCCCATACCTGACGTTGGGACACCGATCGATAACTCACCCTCGCAAGCACCGCATGTCCGTCGAAAAAGCGTTCTACCAGGTCAGCACGATTGGCAGTCACTTCAGTCTGGGCTTGCTTGGTTTACATCTTCTGCGTAGTGGATCCAACTGTGTTGCGAGACCTGCAGGCGCATAGAAGCCTGGACGATACCGTTGCACCCAATTCTCATGTACTGCTTTGAAGCATAGAAGTATCTTCGAAGCCACATGTTCATAGCCCTGGCCTGTTGCATATGTTGCATATACCCCTACTGTACAACCTCGTGTGTGCATCCGTTGGACATACAGATCTCACCATCGTGTTTTATAACGGCTGAATGCTATTTAATTTCTCCGTGCAGTGCAGCAGGGCACCCGTAGCACCCATCACGTCGGAGTGGGTTCTCGAACGGAGGTAGAAAACTATGGAAAGCGACATATCGCGATGGCGTGTCACGTGACGCACAGAGAACTTTCTGGTAAATGGTCGATCTTTCGGGATGGATGAGGCCAGATGTATATAAATCCGCGCGGTCGAGGGCTGCAGTCAGCAAACTTTTCTCCTCTAGACTCTATCCACCCATCTCTTCCCCCTAAACCATCATGTCGTCTTCAAAAGCCATCGGAATTGACTTGGGCACCACCTACTCGTAAGCGCACCGACAATCTCTCCTCATCGCGCTCGACGATGCTGACGATCTTTTGTAGGTGCGTCGGTGTCTGGCAAAACGACCGAGTCGAGATCATCGCCAACGATCAGGGTAACCGAACGACACCCTCATATGTCTCGTTCTCGGACACCGAACGTCTGATCGGTGATGCCGCCAAGAATCAGGTCGCCATGAACCCCCACAACACGTACGTGCACCAACCGAGTGGCCTTGTCTTGGATATGGTTCTGATATTGTCTTTGTAGTGTCTTCGACGCCAAGCGTCTCATCGGTCGCAAATTCGATGATATCGAAGTGCAGTCCGATATCAAGCACTTCCCTTTCACTGTCTTCAGCAAGCAGGGGAAACCATACATCCGTGTGCAATATCGCGGAGAGGACAAAGAATTCGTGAGTTCAGCCATTTCTGATGTCTTTGTTCGATTCTGATCTTATGTCGCGTAGTCACCCGAAGAAATCTCGTCTATGGTCCTGAACAAGATGAAGGAGACGGCTGAGGCGTACTTGGGCACAACAGTCAACAACGCCGTTGTCACTGTCCCTGCCTACTTCAACGATTCTCAGCGACAGGCCACCAAGGACGCTGGTACCATCTCTGGCCTCAATGTCCTCCGTATCATCAACGAGCCTACCGCTGCTGCCATCGCCTACGGTCTTGACAAGAAGGTCGTTGGCGAACGCAACGTCTTGATCTTCGATCTCGGTGGAGGAACTTTCGATGTCTCCCTCCTGACCATCGAAGAGGGCATCTTCGAAGTCAAGGCCACTGCTGGTGACACCCATCTTGGTGGTGAAGATTTCGACAACCGTCTCGTCAACCACTTCGTCCAGGAGTTCAAGCGCAAGCACAAGAAGGACCTCTCCTCCAACCCCCGTGCTCTCCGTCGTCTCCGTACCGCTTGCGAACGTGCCAAGCGTACCCTCTCCTCCGCCACCCAAACCTCCATCGAAATTGACTCTCTCTTCGAGGGTATCGACTTCTACACCTCCCTCACCCGTGCTCGTTTCGAGGAACTTTGCCAGGATCTCTTCCGCTCTACTCTCGAGCCCGTGGAGAAGGTTCTGCGCGATTCCAAGATCGATAAGGCCAACGTCCACGAAATCGTCCTCGTCGGTGGCTCCACCCGTATCCCTCGTATCGTCAAGCTCGTGTCTGACTTCTTCAACGGCAAGGAGCCCAACAAGAGCATCAACCCCGATGAGGCCGTCGCTTACGGTGCGGCTGTCCAGGCTGCCATCCTCTCCGGAGACACCTCAGAGAAGACCCAGGATCTCCTCCTCCTCGATGTCGCCCCTCTGTCATTAGGTATCGAGACCGCCGGAGGTGTCATGACCGCCCTCATTAAGCGTAACACCACCGTCCCAACCAAGAAGTCCGAGACCTTCTCCACCTACTCCGACAACCAGCCCGGTGTGCTTATCCAAGTGTACGAGGGTGAACGTGCTCGCACAAAGGACAACAACCTCCTCGGCAAGTTCGAGCTCAGCGGTATCCCACCAGCACCCCGTGGTGTTCCTCAGATCGAGGTCACCTTCGACATTGACGCCAACGGTATCTTGAACGTCTCCGCCTCGGATAAGACCACCGGAAAGTCGAATCGCATCACCATTACCAACGACAAGGGCCGTCTCTCGAAGGAGGAGATTGAGCGCATGGTCAACGAAGCCGAGAAGTACAAATGTAAGTTTGCGTTAATAATTCTAGGCATCCTTAAGCAAGATACTAATATTACTCTTTCTAGCCGAAGATGAGGAGGCTGCTGCTCGCATTGCTGCCAAGAACGGTCTCGAATCGTATGCCTACAACCTCCGTAACTCCCTCACCGACGAGAAGCTCTCTGGCAAGTTTGAGGCCGATGACAAGTCCAAGCTCGAGACCGCCGTCAACGAGACCATCTCATGGCTCGATGCATCACAAGAAGGCTCGAAGGAGGAGTACGAGGAGAAGCAGAAGGAGCTCGAGGCTATCGCCAACCCCATAATGCAGAAGCTGTACGGCGCTGCAGGAGGTGCGCCCGGCGGCTTCCCTGGCGGCGCTGGTGGCTTCCCTGGTGGTGGTGCTCCTGGTGGCTTCCCCGGCGGCGCTGCTGGTGGCGAGGACGGCCCAAGCGTCGAAGAAGTCGACTAAACTACTCGCTCTGCATTCCCTTCCCCTTCATCCATCACTTCTCCGGAGTGCCATGACTGTGACGACGTATTAAAATAGTTGCATCTTTTGTACTCACCGCATCACTTAGTATAGACACAAAACCAATTTTGTAATATATAGCATTTTCTTTTATCATGTTACTATGATTCAATGATATGGAAGAACGATGGTATAAGAGACGTGCATATAGTAGATCTGAGCGATATGAGCGATTATTCATTCCTCGCGAGTAGATTTCAATGCTCCTGCGTTTATCTTCCCTCCTGCAATGGGTCGTTTCAACTTATTGGCACCTAAAGAAATATAAGAACGTCAATCGTCAATGAAGTGAGCAACACAAAGCATATAGGTACTCACCGTTTTCGACAATGAAGCTTGCGGATACGAAGGCCTCGAGATTTGGAATAGCTACACCGACACTTTAATTAATTCCCCGGATGCCTCGATGCCTACTTACTGATGTTCCTCATTGCGAAGAAGTCGGCTTTGATTTGGTGGACATCGACGGTAAGCGTGTAAAACCCTCTGAAGAATCCTTCGCTCCATTGTAAGTCGGGGTTAGCTTGTACCAATTGGCGTGAAAGGCCCTCTGCTATAGACTGATTGGTATCAGCCCCGAAGGTGGACGTAGATGTCACCGCAGTGCCCGCGAATTCAACACCAACGGCACCCGCGCCAGTGATGGGGTTGTAACTGGGACAAACATCAGACAAACCATCGGTTGGGTGCGAGAACTATCAAACCTTGTGGTGTCATTTGGATCTGAGCGCGGTCAGCACGTAATGTTCTCGAAGAATGACTAACTTACGGGCTAGATCAGAGACCCAGTTTCCGTGGCTGTCCCCTGAGAGGATGATCGCATTATCGATGTGCCCGCCAACTAGATGGTCCAAGATACGATTGCGATTGGCCCTGTACCCATCCCAGGAATCCTGCGCGAAGGTTCAATGATAGAGCGGGAATCACCGTCTCGGGGAGTGCTTACAACGTTGACTTGTTGCCAAGCACATTTTATCAGCAATCGTAGGTGGAGATAGAAGCTGCTGACTTACAGAAACCGCCAAAGTCCAGTTGTGTGAATACGATTTGCTGCCTGATCAGAGAAGTGAGAAGACTGGAGCAAGAATCGACGGTACTCCATCCTTACCCTATAATGCGCCATATCGCACCACGTTTCTTTGATTCTGTCAACGTCTTGAAGAGCCCTGCGAATCGATAGTCACTTCGAACTTCTAATGACGCGCATATACATACATTGCTCTTGATCAGCACCCATCAGCGACCGATTTTTCTCATCCGCAAGCGAGTTGATCACTATCGCGATCGTTCGACGTCACTCTGCAAGCCCTGAAGTATGAAGCAGGTTCAACCTACATTCTGTTAGGGTAACGTTAAGTCATGTCTGTTTATCGCCGAGGATATCAAGACGACCAACCCACCTGTGTTGTAGTACAACTAGAGGATGGGGCGGAGGGGATAGCGGGCTTTCAGTAGGACGACGATGTCAAGAATGGTACAACTTACGTCTGTTATGTCTCGGTTATACTGTCCTGTTGTGAAAGGCACACGTCAGGCTTCTGGGTATGCTATGTTCCAACAAACATACGTGTATCCAGCATGGTCAGGTCCTAGGACGCATTCACCATCAGGTGGCTTGACGATGGAAAAACAAAAGGATCGAACGCACAATTAATTTGCCGATCTGAAAATTTCTCCAAATCCTAAGTTGGTTGTTGGGATCGACTTGTCTAATGGGCATCCACTCGTGGTAGGCTCTGACCGCGGCAAGTTTTCGATCAGTAAAGCAAGCACCGGAAGGAGAGAAAGAGCAGCCAATAGCCGTGTCGTTCGAATCAGCTGTCCCTGCCTTCCAGGCTTGGTCCGAAACCTGGCGGTAACGAGATAAGTGACACCAACGGAGCGGATTGCGACGAAGCCCCCGTACCTCGTGGTCATCCTGGAAAGAAGAGAAACGATGAGAACGCTCCCGCGAAAGGAGGTATTCAATAGAGGGCTCAGCAGCTTACCCTTTTAAATCCAAATGTCAAGTTGTCAGCGCCACGGAATCAAAACGGATCGACTAATGCTTTTTGGGTACATACCAAACAGTAATCCACGGACCTGCTGCGTGAGCATCTACCAAGCTCACGTCAGTCCTATACTGGTTCAGTCGTAGACGATAGTCATGGATGGTTGCGGTTTCCCGTCCTAGTACCATTCGCCCAATGGCAGCACTAAGTCACATCGAAGTGAGGCAGGACGATCATCACAGAAGCAAAGAGTACAACCCACCCTGGCCCATCTCCGACAAGGGTTTCATATATCTATCAAACAATCGTGATTGGGGCAAAGAAGGATGATCGACGACTGATGGTCCACGCACATAATCCCCAAGGTGAATGAACAGATCGGCAGTTGTGTTGTGCGCGGCGACGCCGTAAGCGTTGAAGAACCCTGTGAAAGAAGTAAATTTTGAGCCGTGGTCTAGATGAAAATCGATGACAGACCATTTTGATATCGGGAGCATGAGAATACAGCGAGTGTCAAGGCCTTTCCTCCATTGACAAGATGAGCAGGAGCTTTACTTCATATAAGTATATGTACGCCACATAAGCACCGAAATTGCTGACTGTTTGGGCGTGGAAGTGTTCTCGTGGTCCCAATGGGACTTACAGTCTTTGGATTGGTGCAGTCGGAAAACTGGAAGAAGTACTTGGTATCGGGCTCCAAACCTGTTGCTTCCACCTTGACGGTAAAGTCAACATCGAAAGTAGTGAAAGCCTCTCCGGAGTCAATTATTCGACCGGACAAGGTGGGGGATCGCGATATTTTATAGGCCACGCATACCGGAACACTTTCGTCCGGTGTAGGGCCTTCTGATATGGGCAGTGCCCTGGTCCACAGGAGTACGGATGTATCAAATGGGTCACCCTAACCACGCCTTCAAGGTCTAGTAAGTGGATTTAACGAGGCAGAACGCACGCTAGCCACTAAGTGGTTTGTGTGAGCAGAAATCCAATTCCCGTGATGACTCTAAACTGCAAACCTGAATGGGTAAAGTTTATGCCTCCATTCCGCACAAATGGGCTCTTAAAGCGATGTTAGTGACCCAAACCTAGCAATACGTGGGACAATTACATTACTAAAATCGCCTCCATAGAACGTTGGATAATGTTCATCCGTGAATGATCCTGCATCAACTGTCTGTCGCCGAGCATGCTGGATGTGTCGAGCTTGGATGTTTTTGGTATTGTGACCTAGCTGAGAACGGAGAAATCCATGATGAGTACATGAGAGTCCGGCTCAGTTCAATTCTTCAATAGGAACACTTGCTTGCGGGTCATTTGAGAAGGGCGAACAATAGGCTAAATTCCTATCCAGATGCTGTGTGCCATAGACATTAGTGGCAACAAGGGCCAACGTCACAAACGCAGAGAACATCGCGACGAAATCGTCACGATAAGGATATCTCATCCATTCCGTGCGTCAAGCGTATTTCAACGAACTGAGAACGCACGTTCGTTCATTAGGAAGCTTGTTTGTCGTTCGAGGAGCATGGCTCTCAGCGGCCATCCACACGCAATGATAGAGAAGCGTGTCATGCGTGAGAGGGAATAACCAAGTAAAGGCCACAGAAGTCCCAGGTAAGTCGCTGTTCCTTCACGAGTCACCATTCATAATAATCAGAGAGCATAATCGTAATCTCCTGGTAAAGAATTGGAATGAGCGTCAAGTAAGAGTACAAAATCGGGTATTCGTGATGCCACTGAGGCGCCGCCGCCGCCGCCATAGTACTAGTCCATGGATCAGAGTTGAAGCATTGATGGCCGACATCCATAAACCAAATTACCGATAAAGGGCACGAAGTGTCGTCTATGTTGACGCCGTCTGTATCGTGCATGATGATGGTAAGAAGTAGAAGTTCACTTGCTGACATAATGCGCCACCGAAGAAGCGTTGGTGAACCTGGTGGTACGGTGCCTAGTAAGCTCCTTGTTTAGACCAGTGGCGTGCCGCGGCAAGAAACGTCGGATGTACCCGCAATTTGGCCAAGTGCGCGTTCACGCTTGGCCTAGTGCGCGTACTGACTCCTTGCCCACTTCTCAAAACGCGGCGCGTAGGAATTTTCTCAGAATTTTCGGTACGTTAACTTCGAGTACGTACACCTGCACATGGTCCCAGGCCCAACGCCACGGAATCTATGTGATGGCCTGTTGGTTGCCGATTGGGTGACATTGACATTGCGGAGGGGCCTACTGACATTTGAGAACGGACCGATGGCCCTTTGAATTTACTTCCTTATCGGCTGGCTGCTGAGCTCTCTTTCACTCAAACACGATGTGTGGCTCTTCGTTTGTCATCGTACCACATCGAAGGTCCTTTGCTCACCGAAACCCGAAAGGTCCGTTAGCAATCACTGTTTGCCCTCCATGATTATTAATAACCCCCACAATCTCCCCACAACATCACTAGACTCTCACACCGCTGTTTCTGAGTCCATCCTGCACTCCATGCGGGCAAGGGTCTGCGCCCATATCTGTAGTTCAAGTGGTCACCATCTGCGCTGTTTCAGCTACGGCCTCCGCCCGGGGAAGAACATAGGATTTCTGGCGAGGGAACATGTATGGGAGGTAGCGAGCGCTATGTTACCTCCATCGGCATTTGGATTCAGCCCTGCAGATGTCCGTTCTCTTCGGCAAGTCTTGGAGGCATTCTCCTCTTCGAACTTAGGATTGGTTTGCACTTACCCTACGGCCACAATATAACATTTTGGTATATAAGCCGAGCGCACCATCCTCACAAATAGCTGTGCATTGCCCATCCGCTCACCGCCCCCGTTCTACTGCCATCAGCCAGCCATTTATATCTCATCACATTAAATCCGGCCAATCTTCCCTCAGCCCAATAGGTTAGGCACGTGAAGTGGAGGTTTTATCCACGGTGAGCCATTGTTCCAAAACTAATTAGTACACCGTCTGACACCTCCGGCGATTTATTCCGGCATCTGTGCTTCTTGATCATACTGGAACCTTACTATGATCTACGAAACCCAAATATCTGTACAGAGGAAGCCAGATTCTTCCATCGATTCTCTTCCCTCTCCTCAACTAGTTCCTGCCCCTCTATGACTATGCCAGCCTCGATCCCTAATTCTTTCTACCCCGTCGCTCCAAGCAACGAAGGGAGCGACACAGAATCCAGTCACCGCACGCAAGGCACTCAATCAAGGCAAGGTTCACGCGGTACTGGGAAGCTGTATGTATGTCAGCTCCATCCTCGATCTCCGGCTAAGACATTCCTAGAACTGGCGCTTGTGTTCATTGTAAATCCTTGAAGGTAATTCAAACGAAGTTTATAAGAGACTCTATATAACCCGCTTCCTCCAGGTTCGGTGCGAGTTTAGCCCCGGGGACAGTGCGTGCCAACGGTGCCAGGCGGGGAACTATCAATGCATGGCACGGACGCGCAAGAAGCGCAAGCCTGCTCCGTAAGGAACGCTTTATGGCTCTATATGACAGTAATGTGACGCTGGTTCAGAACGCACGAAGATCTTCAAGAGCGTTCTCTAAACCAGGACCTGCAAATCAAGTCCTTACTGCTGGAATTCGACAAGATCAAAACCGAAACCAAGATACGCGAATGGATGGCGAAAGCCCACTCTGACACATCATCGGAGGCTTCTGGTTTGTAGACGCTTCCACTCTTCAAGGCTCTCAGTCTCAGATATCATTCTCAAAGATCCCAACCAGTGGAGAGTATATGAGCACGCTGGCATCGAGCACCCCCGGTACATGAGCCACAATGTGTCCGCAGTAGATATGGCTATTACGACGTTCTTCCCTCAAGGTAAGTGCTCTTCCTATCTGCCCTCTCGCAAGGCTAACTCCACGGTGCAGGAGGAGGATTGCACGCGCTATCTCCTCCAAATATAGTGAAACACTGCGGACTTTATCCGCCAGAGATAGTCGAGTTATTTCGCATGTGTGCCTTCTATTCATTATCATTGCCTTCAATTGGCTAATCATGTTACAGTTTCTTCGACCGAATCAATGTAAGTCCCTGATTGACATAAACCATGTTGCTTCCTAATGTCCTTATTCCTCCGTCCTACTAGCCCTTTTTCTCCATCCTTGACCCTGATTTGCATACCCCGGAACGACTAATATGGACGTCTCCGTTCCTATTCACAGTCGGTAAGTGAGGCTTACCGAAGTCCGAACGGTTCTTTGACCAGCTGCTCCACAGTTTGCGCCACCGCGTCCCGGTACTACACGGAACGACCGAATCTATATCATCTTGCGAAGGACTTTGCGCGAGATGCTGCGGGGAAGGCATTGATCGACGCTTCTAAGAGCGTCGATGTCTGCCAGGCCTATCTGCTACTCGCGGTGTACCCAGTTCCGAAGAAGAGGTGGACAGAAGACAGAAGCTGGCTCCTCATGGGAGTGGCAATAAGGTGATTGAACTGCTGGGTAATCTAATGTGCGCTAAACACGTTGCCTGACGTAGGATGGCACTGGAACTGCAACTAAATCAGCCTCCGCCTCCTCATCTTGACGATAGGGAGGCCCTGAACCGGACCCGGACCTGGTTAAATTGCTTTTGCGTCGATGGATCTCATGCTATTCAGTTTGGGAAGCAACCCATGCTGCGCTTGGATGATTACACTGCCAAGCATTCCGAAGACTGGTACAAGACATCGTCCATAAACATTGATTTCGATATCCATCTATGCGGCTACGTCGAGCTCATCATCCTCATGGCGGAATGGCGGAATGAAATCGCAGAGGAGGACTTAAGGTTGAAACGTGGGGAGGTATAGCTCTTCCCCCTGCCCGTTTCCAGGTTTCCAGGGACGTACTCACCATGTGCATAGAGCTTCGACCCAGTCTCCATTTGTGTAAAATTCGATGGCCGTTTGTCAGCTGGGATGAATAAATGGATACGAAGATATGCTCAAGACTCTGCTGGTACGTGTTGCCTTCACACTCCCTTCCAACGTGACCACTAACTTTTTTTAGCCACATCTATTTGCATCTATCGCGGAACAACCACGCAAATGTGAGTTATGTTATGCTGGGTAATATTTCTTCAAATAGCCCGCTAACCGCGATAAAGGATCGCTGCGTACCTCCGCTTGGTTGTTTTATCCCTGGCTTTTCAGCAACAACTCAAACGAGGCCTGAACCGTGACTCATATGTGGTCCAGAAGGTAAGTCTTGGAGTAACTGTGTTCCTAGAAACTTTTCTAATTATACGTAGTCGATCGATGCAGCACGAAGTGTGATACGCATAATGATTGATAAGCTCTACCCGACAGGAACTCTGCGCTATGCCATGGAGGTGTGTGATTCGTGTTTCTTTCGGCAATATGGACTTCACCAGTCACACAGGCGCATTTCCTATATGTTTCTTTCGCAGCCGCATTCCTGCTCAACGTACGTATATCACAGGATGCTGACGACAGATGTACTGACTTTCCGCTAGTTTCTGAGACCAAAGCTTCTTCCCCTGCTCGATGAGGGCCAATACCAAGGCATAGTGTCCCTTGTAGGGCAATTGATCGACGTTCTGGGCTCGAAAGAGGTGGCCTTGGACGGGCGACACACTCCAGCACTGTACTCCCGGTTTCTGTCTTCGCTACTTGCGAAGCATAGGCCAAAGAAGTCGGAGGCTACCGACACTATCATGAATGATGACCTAAAGATATATCCACAGTATCCCGCTGACCGGCAACAAACCCCTCCCAACCAGTTCAGTTGGCCCGATACCACTGAATATAGGGGAGATGTTTCGCCCCCTTCTCAGTCCGACCTACCGGATGGTACCGTCTTTCAACAATCTGGCGAAGCTACTATGGATTTCAGCCTCACATACTTCATGCGAAGTGTCTCCCAAGACCAACCAGCCGTTGGTTTTGACCCAAACACGCGCCCCGTGGTAGCGCCCATGCCGGTACAGTGGGAAACCTACGCGCAAGAATTAAGCAACCTGTACAATGAAAATGCCTCAGCACAGTATGCGACGAGTTGGCGTCCTCTCTTCTAATTTTAAGGGTCCAGGCGAGTGTATAGTATAATCAATTGTAATTAGACTTTGTTTCGCCTTTATTTAGTAGTAAGTACTAGAATATCTGTATCTTTAGTGAGATTGTGCGGTTGTACCCTGTACTTTTGCAGGCCGTAGTGTCGTATATGGCCGTAAATTGAAACTCATTCTTGTCAGTAACTTGCGGCGATCTCGATATTCAAGGCTGCCCATCTCCGATCTACATGTTATGTAAATAATATGGAGGTAAGCGCCGCTGTCGCCCCGATGAGCGCTAAATCCCAGGGCTTGCTGTAAGTTGCTACCGTTTGGTTACCGTGACCAGCCTTATACTACACCTTCGACATCCTCGTTGATTTTTGTTCCCAGAACGTTTGATGGTAGAAGCAAGCTCACATCGTCTAGAAGCCATAAAGTTGGCTTTATTGATCTTGCTGTCTTGATCATGGACTCAATTGTGTCTACACAGGACTGCATACCACAGTCTCTTTGCGTCTGGCCGCACACTTTCAAAGCTCAGGGATGATGCTTTAGGGGATAGGTTACTCAGTCATCTAGACAAAGATTTCTGTCGCGCCGGGAGGAGTCTTGCTTGGAAGGTAAGTGCGCCGCCTAGTGCCCCACAATTAATCTGATCTAACGTGTTAGGTAGCTCTTCTTCTTAGAGGCTTACGGTGGCCCACTGCCAGTGGTGGCCTCTGGGGTATCCCCCGTATACATGCGGGATTCGCTGCACGCTTCTCGGAAGAAATTCGTCGATTCACTCTTGAAATTCATGAAAGCACCAGATGGCAGTTATGAAGCTGGGCTTCAAGTGCCGGGGCTTCCTGTTTTCCAACAAAGCAAAAGCGTCGGCGATTTGGATTTGAATAACCCCCTTAGTCTGCACAATGACGTGCGTAAGCTCAACGAGTCCTTATACCCTTGCTCACGATGCAATCCCTCACTAGAATCCATGGACGGAGTGGTTTGCGTCAGTTGAGTTAAGGAAGACGATCCGGCAAGATGTTGAGAGAACGTACGGAACTTCTCTCCACAGCTGCCAGCGATTTACTGACCTCTTCTAGTTTTCCCGAAATGGACTACTTTCGCGACAGCGACGTTCAAGCCCAACTTACCAATATTTTGTTTCTGTATGCCTCTGCGAATCCGTCGATAGGATATCGTCAAGGGATGCATGAACTTTTGGCACCACTGTATCACGCTGTGGAATTTGACTCTGGACCATTTCAAGGACAGACACAGCCTTTCGACGACGCTGAGCTTTTGGGCGACATCTGTGATCGGTCCTGGGTAGCAGCAGATGCATGGACACTTTTCATCTCCTTAATGAAAGGCGCTTCTCGATGGTATGAATGGCGGGAAGCCCCTCCACAAGCAGTCGTAGGACAAGCGTCACCTTTGTCTACACACGTCAATATCAATATTGCAAACGGTCCAGCTGCTCCGGATTACGTTGCGCCTATCGTCAAGGCCTGTAACAACCTCCAGTCAAACTTGTTAAGGAATGTAGACCCAGTACTATTCAAGCACATGCAGTCTGCAGGGATCGAGCCTCAGATCTACGGCATGTGAGTGCGTACCATACTCACCGGAGGCTCTTCATGAACCACTGGACATTTATAGACGCTGGCTTCGGTTGCTCTTTACGAGGGAGTTTCCACTTCGGGATTCGATGCTACTTTGGGACGGCTTGTTCGCCGTTGACCCAACATTGGACCTCGCACAGTGGATATGTGTCGCCATGCTAGTTCGGATAAGAGCTCACTGTATGTGCCTCTTCGGTTCGAGGCGTCTGGCTTACACTTGCTCCCAGTGCTTCAGTCAGACTATAGCGGCCAGCTGACCGTGCTTCTGCGCTATCCAGCACTACCGTCTGAGGCGGAAGCATCCTCAGATGGCATGCCCCACCACACATCTCTCCTGCTGCGGCAGGCTTTGGCCTTCCAAATGTCGCCTACACCAACGACTGGGGTATCGGTGGTCTTAGAGAATAGGAATTTGCTCAATATACCCTTGGAAGTCCAGGAATCGCCTTCAGCTTCCGACCAAGTTCGCCGTCTAGGGCACACGCCGCGAGAGAAATCTGCCTCCACTTCTGATCTCAGCCACGGACGAGGACATCTTCCCCGTTCACCTCCTCCTCAGTTCGGCTTCCCTGAAGGAATAGCCAGAGGCTTGCTAGAACGCGGAGAAACCCTCGGCATTAACAAATCCTTCATGAACGCTGTTTCGGAATTCAGGGTAAGTGTGCTGCGTTGCTGCGATCTCTCCTTGCATAACGATCCCCGTTTTTTAGAGAAACATACCAGATTTGGCGGCCTCCCTTGTCCGATCACCTAATGCCACTTCCCCTTCAACATATCCACTTACCGACGAACGACCACACGAGGACCGACCTCCTTGGGAACCACGAACACGTTTCGAAATGGAACGTGAGATTGCTCACTTCAGGGCGAACAACAAGAAGCTTGCAGACTCCGTCAGTTGGATCGTAGACACACTCCTGCAAGATGAATCCGAATCCACGGACCCTGTCCGGGTAAAGAACATTCAAAGCAGGAAACGTGACGCATTGGAATCGCTTGCTTATGTCCGGGACGTCCTTAGAACTGGTCCTGAGTCGGTAGATGACGAGCGGCTCTATAGCGAGGAAGAATATCATAGGCGTAGCCAATCCACCTCGTCAGCCTCTCACAATAGAGGCGATTCTTTGGGTTCTACCACTCCAGGCGAAGTGCGTTTCAATCTTCCAAGGCCTGCTGCTCCAGCCCCCGTGTCAATAGCGGATTCCCGATCCCGGTTGACAAGTCCGCATACCACCACATTCTCTTCGGGCAGTACAGCAGCCACCCCTTCGCAGAGAAAGCCTGTCCCTCGCATGTCGTCCAGCTCTACGCTGTCGAGTTCTCGGTCTCCTCCGAAGAATGACTTAACGACAAAGGCCCCATGGAATCATACTAAATCTAGTTTCGCTGACACTCCTGCGCTGCCCGCTGCAGTCCTCCCACGTCCACCACCGCCAACATCTACATCTCTCCTTCCGCCTCCGTCCTTGGACAAACTCAACAGCGATCAAACTCCGCGAGCGAGAGGCAGAGCCTCTCACAGCGACCCTCTTGGTGTGCTCAAGTAGTGCGCGAGATTGGAGTGATATAATACATCTGTACCATACTGTATATTGTTTGCAACTGCGTTTACTTGAGTTAGATACCTGCGGCGGTAAGAAAAGGGGTTGCAAACCGGAGGGCCAGTGGAAAGCCGAGACCGGGAAATCACGCGCCTGTGATTGGTTGCCGCTCGGAAGATAACGTTCTGGGTGCTTGAGGGCGTCGGAGCCAACGGACCATTATTCCAAATTCCTCTCTCTTCTCGTCGCCATCCTCGTCGCCCACAACAATGTTCAAAAGGTCCCTCCAAAGGACGCTCGTTCGACGCCAACGGGCATTCCATTCCTCAGCTCCTGCACACAAGGTTGTGGCGACAAACCCAGTCAAGGCTGAAGAGGTCAAGGTACGTCAAATTAGCACTGCAATATACCCTGGACGCTCACCATTCGTGCCAGTCGTGGTCCTCAGGAAAGTACCCTCTGATCGAACACGAATACGATGCGATAGTAGTGTGAGTCTCGCGATGCTATTCCTCGATTCAGCGTCCTTACAACGTTCTCAGCGGTGCTGGTGGTGCTGGTCTTCGCGCTGCTTTTGGTCTTGCTGAGGCAGGATTCAAGACAGCATGCATCACCAAACTCTTCCCCACTCGAAGTCATACTGTTGCTGCACAGGCGCGTATAGTGATTTTATCCATATTATTTGACTTACACACGGTATAGGGTGGAATAAATGCTGCATTGGGAGTAAGTAACTTGCCATTGAGAAACGACCTAGGTAATAACAGATCTGCAGAACATGACGGAAGATGATTGGCGATGGCACATGTACGATACAGTGAGTTATTGTGTGCTCCTTCCGAAAGGCAAATTTTTACGTCTTTTCAGGTCAAGGGTTCGGACTGGTTGGGAGACCAGGATGCCATCCACTACATGTGTCGTGAGGCACCTAACACAGTCATTGAGGTATGGATAAAGTGCTCTGCGTTTCAAATGACCTGATCAGTGTTTGGTTAGCTTGAGCACTTTGGTGTGCCCTTCTCTCGTACGAAGGAGGGCAAGATCTACCAACGAGCTTTTGGTGGTCAGTCGCTAAAGTTTGGAAAGGGAGGACAGGCCTATCGTTGTGCCGCCGCCGCCGACCGAACTGGTCATGCCCTCCTGCACACTCTTTACGGACAGTCCCTTCGCCACGACACGAACTTCTTCATTGAGTATTTCGCCCTCGACCTAATCATGCAAGACGGTGAATGCGTTGGTGTCATTGCTTTGAACATGGAAGATGGTACATTGCATCGCTTCCGCGCGCATAAGACTGTTCTCGCTACTGGAGGCTACGGAAGAGCATACTTTAGTTGCACGAGTGCACACACGTGCTCTGGTGACGGTAACGCCATGGTTGCCCGCGCTGGCTTGCCTCTCCAGGACTTGGAGTTCGTCCAGTTCCACCCCACAGGAATTTATGGAGCTGGCTGCTTGATCACAGAGGGTATGTTATGCTACGTGTCACCCTGGCAAAGTGTACTTATACCTTGTTCTAGGCTCTCGTGGTGAGGGAGGTTACCTCCTTAACTCGGAGGGAGAACGTTTCATGGAGCGTTACGCCCCAACGGCGAAGGATCTTGCCTCTCGTGATGTCGTCTCTCGTAGCATGACCATCGAAATCCGCGAGGGCCGTGGTGTTGGTCCTGAGAAGGATCACATTTACTTACAACTCAGCCATCTTCCCGCTGAGGTTCTCCACGAACGTCTCCCTGGTATCTCTGAGACCGCCGCCATCTTCTCTGGCGTTGATGTCACGAAGGAACCAATCCCTGTTCTGCCGACAGTCCACTACAACAGTACGTTCATTGTTGATTTCACCGAGATTGGATAAGTCTAATCATATATAGTGGGTGGTATCCCTACCAAGTACACCGGTGAAGTCCTCACCGTCGATGCTCAAGGCAACGACAAAGTCGTACCCGGTCTCTATGCTGCTGGCGAAGCCGCCTGCGTTTCCGTCCACGGCGCGAACCGTCTCGGTGCCAACTCGCTACTTGATATTGTCGTTTTCGGTCGCGCTTGCGCTCACCACATCAAGGACACACTCACCCCTGGCAAACCTCATAAAGCCATCCCTGAGGAAGCCGGCCTTGAAACCATCGAATACCTCGATGCGATCAGGTATGTCTATCCTCTGAATTCAATGAATCGCATTTAACTTGATGTTTTAGGAACGCCGATGGCCCCGAGCCCACTGCTAAAATCAGACTGGACATGCAGAAGGCCATGCAGTCCGACGCTGCTGTCTTCCGGTAACTACACAATCCCTACCATATCTTTGCCGATTACTTATGTACTTCAAGTACACAACAAACCCTTGACGAGGGTGTCGTCAAGGTCAAGGAAGTCTACAAGAACTTCGTCAAGAACGTCGGCATTAAGGATCGTAGCATGATCTGGAACTCGTGAGTACATTAAACTATCGTGTACTTCGTTTGCTAACTATTTCTTATAGCGATTTGGTTGAGACCCTCGAACTCCGCAACATTCTCCAGTGTGCTATCCAAACCATTACCTCTGCCGCTGCTCGCAAGGAATCTCGTGGTGCTCATGCTCGCGAAGATTTCCCCGATCGTGACGATGAGAACTGGATGAAGCACACTCTTTCTTTCCAACGCAACCCTGAGACCCCCGACGTCGAGCTCTCGTACCGCCGTGTCATCGACACCACGTTGGACGAAAATGAATGCAAGGCCGTACCGCCTTTCAAGCGAGTGTACTGAGCTTTGATATTTCTGTATTTAGCATCGTCCCACTTTGTTCTTCTATAGCATCATTATGCATAAACAACAGATAGAAAACCCAAGATAAATGGTTCAGATTACATTATGAAACCGGTTCACCAGAAAGGATATGAGTCTCTGCGCAGGATTCACAATGGCGAATCTAGGTCGGAGCGGTTGAACCGACTCTCCAAGAAATACCTGGCTCGTACACTACGCCCACCGAAATAACGACCATCCAACTCTCGCACTGTTTTCCAAGCACCAACAGGGCCTGCAAAGAGTACGAAGATGCGTACTGCATCTTCAGGGTTCGGCGGAGCGGGATTGACCAAATGCACCACAACTCGTTCAACTGTACCATTCTTTGAGCACTCGTCCCCTGCGACGAAACGTCAGAATCTACGGCTTGCTAGTGGTGAGAAAAATCGCGCATACCTATTTCCTCTCGTAGCTCTTCATCCTCTACGTCTTCAGGTCCAACCATGTTGGTCAAGACGATTACCCTGCTTGGTTCGCCAAATCGTTCCTTGTCTTCCCTCGTCTTCGCGTCCTCGTTGTTGTTTACAATCTTACCCATCTTCGACCCGACTCCTTTGGATCCACCGCCTGCTTTCCCCGCTTTGACTTGTTCAACGGCCAAAGCGTTGACAATACCAGATCCATCGGCACCAAGTCCCTGCCCCTCCTTATGACCCCATTTTGCCATAAGACGTGCGGCGAATCCGTGTGGGTCAGGCCTATTTCAAAAGATTTATATCAGTATGTGAATACAGGCATCGGTGACCGATAACGACATACTTCTTGGGAGCTGGATCAGGTACCGGGGAACTGGACCCCGATCCTTCTGAAGCGGGAGCAGCAGACAGCGCGCTCAGTTTGGCCGCAATAGCAGCAGCAGCCTTGATTTTATCTTGGATATCTTGGAACCCTGCGGGTACGCTTCCCGGTCCACCAGGAGGGGGCGGGGGAACATTTTCTGGTGGCGCGAAGGGGTTGTACGCTAACTCCGGGGGAGAGGGTGGGCGCACGGGAGGGGCGAACGCTGGCGCGTTTATCGCTGGCGCAAAGGTCGGCATATCAGGTCGTTGGCCTTGAGATAATGCAACGCGACGAAGATATGCTTCTTCGCCCGAGAGCGTTGGTGGGGGAGCAGCTACGGTCGGGACTAACCCCGGAATAGCATTAGGATCTTCTTCCATCGCAGCTGGCGGATACGACTGAACTGGCAGCGGAGACGGTAGTCGCATGCCCGAAAGCGCGAGGCGTCGCATGTACGCTTCGTCTCCTGTCAGACTACGATCCACCGCAGATGCGGGCGCGGTGGCCTGGTAAGGTGGCCGACTATCTTCTTCCATGGCGCTCTCGTGGGGTTCCTCCGTGTAGTCATCGTGGCGCCCTATGAAAGTTCTAAGCGCATATACTCGACGTTGGGATGGGCGAACCCACCCATTTTTCGAGGAGGCCTCTCATCATCATCATCGTCGGTATTTTCGCTATCCGAATAGCTACCGTCCCGTCTGTAGCGTTTGCGTTCCTCCTTGCGACGCTGTTCTGCGAGCTCTTCACGTTTTTGTATGCGCTCTCGTTGCTTCCACATTTTGTATTCGTTGTAATCATTGGGCCGTAGAGGATCGTATTGCTCCGTAGGATCCCAGACGTTGACGAGGGGTGCATTTTTGTTCTATAATCCACTGCCTTCCAGTATGTACTCCTGCTAGCACCCAATCAACAACGCACCTTCTTCCCTTTGCCTTTCTTTTTGTTTCCCCGTCCACCACGAGATGATCGGAATCCGTTCACATCTTCATCGAGCACCATAGAAGGGGGTTTCACTTTCTTCCCCCACGCCTGAGTCGTGCTTTCAGCTTCTTGTGCCGCAGCAGATGGGTCGACCAGCTCCGGAGGCGCAAAAATAACGGCCGTCGAGGAAACGGTGGCGGTGGCGGATATCGTCGCCGATGTCGTAGCAGTGACCGAAGCGCCTACAGGCAGCCTATTGATCGGCGCCTTCGCTTTCTGTGCGGGATTCCGACGAACGGGAGCAAATGCCAGAGCAGCCGACCAAGCTTGAGTTCGCAGGTGATTATGCAGGGAACAATTCGTTGGAAGTGCCATTGTGAACGCATCAATAAGCAAGCTCTCCTAGTGCGCGAGGCAGGTAGAGAAAGATGGAGATACCGGCTGTGGGTTTTCCTGCAGCTCCCTGGGGTGTTTGAGCTGGTGCAGGTTCATTCTTGGTGCTCTGGGCGGGGGGATTTGCGGATGGTGGTGGTTGGAAGGAAGGAGGCTGGACGGAAACTTCGGGGGCTGGTGCGGCGGCTGGCACCTGGACTGAAGGGGTCACATTTGTGGAACTGGAAAACTGTATGCCTCCGTAGAGGCCTCCAGCGCGACTCGACATTGTAGCGGTTTGTGATTGAAGGTGGTGCGTGAGAGAATCTCGTTCTAATGCACTTCCATTCCCACGGTCAGTACTTCATTCCAGTTCTTCATGCAGGCTCTACGACGAATATGCCGGCCCACACAGAGGTCGCTCTCCACAACGCCGTGGTTTGTTGACACGGAAGCATTTCTTCAGCGTCCACCACCTCCTCATTTGACCGAAAATCCCCTCACTACGAGACCACCGCCACTGCCCAAAGATGTACCGCATTCGATCAAAGAACTTCATAGCCAACTAGCATCGTCCCCCCACCTGGAGCCGTCGACAATTGTTGTAGATCGCTCCTTGGGACGCGTCATGGGACCCCCGTTACCTTTGCGCAAGCCTCAAGGAAGGCGCAAAAGAGGGGGAACAAATGCAGGCGAGTCTGCGTTTGACATACCTGGCGGGGTATGGAATTGGGTAGTCCTGGCCCAAGTCAAGGAAGGCACGGAGAGCAAAGGGGGAATTGAGTCCGTGGTGAGGCTTGTTAGGAAGACTGTGAGTGAACTGCATCATCCATTTCCCGACTACCCTGACGCGCCGCAGTTACTCGGGATGTCACCACCTTTGCCTCTTGGTGTGAACCCCAAGAAAAAGATGCACAATGGGTGGGCGATGGTCGACGCCGGAGATTTTGCTGTACACGTACTCAGTAAACAGGCGAAGGAGCGATATTTCACGCAAATTGAGGGAGACCAGTGGTGAAACAGACTTCCGCCCCTTTGGGAATGCCTATATCCTCCACTCAATACTCAGATTGCGTCGATCCCATTGCCACCAACCGGAATGTAGCAACACACCCAACACCTCGGTTTCGGGCTTCATTCCAGTTGTAGAATTCGTTGAGCACGCTACAGTTATGACCAACAATGATAATTAGATGCTTCACTCCACCACTCTGAATACTTTCATCCGTAAGTAATTGTGGAAGTCGCGTCCGTGTTCTACGATCGCCTCTAGTTGACGCGATGGGATTTGACACCACCTTTACTGTACTACGGTACAAAGAAGGTATATGGGGTTGCGAGACTGGGCTAAACGTTGCTTTCGGTCAAAGATCCGTCGTTAAAGCTCGAGCAGAAGAGGTGCGGACTCCGCGCAGAGTGAATAGGGGAGAAGCTCACGTGATCTTACAATCATATGCGAGTGAATTGCCCGATCGATCTCTCCACAAAAATACCACCACCACCACCACCAACAGTCATGGGCATTCGCGCTGGTGTGGTCGTCTGTACAACAAGTTTCTTGCTTGGTGAGCACAAACAACGGCGCAGAGTCCCCCCAATACTCACATATCTCCCCAGGTGCCCTCTTCACGAACTGGATTGCCGATTCAGTCACACTATGGAAGTCGCCAATCACTGACGAGCACCTGTGGACCGCAGCATCCTACTACTCAATCCTCGCGAAGGCACCGCAGGAGCTGCTTTACTTCCTGGGGTGTATCACCTTACTCGGAGGCACAACCATATTATGGAGCCTGCGAGACGGCGAGGCTGGGAATCTCATGTTCGACGGGGGCAGCCTCTGTACGTGCATTTTCTCTGTAACCCCCAAAACATATACTTACCCATGCACTCAGTCTTGTTCGCTTCGACCATGGGCATGTACTTGTACTCGGTGTTACCCAGTGCGCCTTCTCGCCTAAAATGATGAACCCGGATTTATTGAATCATTCATTGTATAGGCATCTTCGCGAAGTTTGCTCCGCTTCCTACACACGCACTCAAGGACCCCATCCCCAGCAACCTCAGAACCGCTGCCCTCGACCTAGCGTCGAACAACCTCATCTGCAGCGTCGCTCTGACCGGCGTCCTCGCACTCCAGGCAGGCCGCTTCTGGGCGGATAAACCCGAGGAAGAATCGGATGACGACGCTCCCCAAGCCGTCACCACTTCATCATCCACCAAAAACGCAGCCGAATATTACACCTCCGACGCCAGTGAGAAACTCGAGAGCTGACGTGGTCGCCACGGCACGGCAGTTTCGCTTGTTCGGAACCTATGGACAGTTTCGTTATGTTGAAAAGTAATGCCTTTACGAGTTTGACGCGTGATGCTGATGCATCGATGATTGGATTGTTATATTTTTCTTGTCCCAAGTTGGTGTATCATATTCATAATAATTGGTTTATCAATCTCGCTTCTCACCGACTGCTAAGCAGAGGGGATCTATTAGCAAGGAAATAACTATGCCTCGAAGTGAGACGGAGAATCCTAGGTGCAATCCATCCCGCAATTATTATAAGAGGTCTATGGGCGACTATATCATTCCTGTACAATATCCTCCTTGCGGGGGGCTTTTGCATTTTTTAGTTCTGTGCCTTGCCCAAGAATCGTCTGAGCGTCATCATCCAGTACGAGACCTACGAAGGAAGCGTTAATCAGCTCAACAATAGTTCCAATGAATCGCAACTCGACTCACCCAAACCCTCCTCTCTAACCAAACCCAAGACATGCTCTAGCTCAACATACCCGTCTTTATCCACGTCAAGTTTTTCTATGACCGCCCTGCCGACGTCATCGTCCGGCTTGTGTTTGATCACAGTCAGGGCCTTCTCAAGGTCTTGAACCGAGATACGGCCTTGTGGATCGGCCGATATGAGTTGCAGCGAGGAACCGACACGCGAGTCGTATTCCTGGAGTTGTCCGTCGATCTTGGTGAGCATGGAACGAATACGCTTGGTCAAGGCACCAGAAGGAGATTTGGGGTCCTGAAAAGGAAGGGAATTAGACAAAGAGCCAATGACAGATGGATAAGGCCTTACTTCTTCAGCTTGGAGATTCTCTTCCATGAGCGCGCGAAGTTCATCACGTTCCTTCAGTACACTGGATTTGGCAGAAAGAATTGACAAGGCTTCGCTAAGTTCTTTCAGTTGCTCGGTTGTCATTCTGGCGTCTTCGTCTTCGAGCTGCTCAGGCAGAAGCTGGTACCATCGCAGATTAGCCCGGTGTTACACCGATTACAGCGAGCCGACTCACTTCAGAATCAGGTAAGAGGGAACGGGCAGTACGCGCTTCCAATTCCGCGGCTTCTTTGGCGGCACGGCGAGCATCTTCCTCCTTCTGTTCTTGTTCTTGTTCGTCCTCGATGAGCTCCTCTTGTTGCTGCAAGACCTCGAGTTTCTGTTTGTAGCTCGCCTTCTCGGAATCAACTTCGAGTTCGGCTTCATTAAGCTATACCGAGTTTCCGTGGGTTAGTGCTACCGCCCTTGGGTAAACAAATCATGAAGTACTCACGAGATTGTCAGGAAGACCACTCAGGACGCTTTCGATGCTTCTTATGACGTTTGTTTTGCCATCCTCTTCATCACCAGGCTTCTTGTCAAAGTTGAACGCACGGCCAAGAACGAGGAGTACACCAGAGACACGGTCATGGAGATGAAGTTGGATCCAGGTCGTCAACTCGTCGCGGAGACGTGCAGGAGAGACACCACCAGTTCGAATACCACGAGATTGACACGCCGCAATAAGTTCAGCAACAGACAGCTCGTCTACGCCTTCGGAGTAGATGAGCTGGTCGTCCCGTCTCAATTCGCGTAGCCTCGCGCGAATAGTACCACGAAGGAAGTTATCCGTGCCGAAAGCGTTCAAGCCCATATACCGTGACATTGAAACCAGTTGTGGACGTGAGAGGTTGTCCAAGGTGAGGTCGTCATCGAAGAGCTTGGCGACCTGGATGACGTCTTGAGCGGAGGGGGATTCACCAGTAGACCGAACCTTGCGGAAGAACTCCTTGAAGGCGTCGCTACCGACTATGTGGGCGTTGGCCTTCAAACCAGACTCGCGCAGCGTTTCTTGAAGGAATTTAGCCATCTCAAGACGAGAACGAAGGAGTTTGCGCTGTTTCTCTTCCTACAGGTCGCACAAATATGAGAAGTATCGTAGGGGATGTTGCTGATGCGAGACTCACAGCAGCATACTTGTCCTCAAATGTAGAGGGCAGCATATTGGGGAAGAGCTTCAATGCGACGGGTAACAAAAGCTCCATGAAGGGTACAATTATGAAGACTGCGAAGGGTACGAGCCGCAGTAGATCCTGCGTCGTTCGCTTGAGCTATATGAGGATGTATATATCAGATTCGCTCTGCATTGTCACCAGTGTCAAGAACACGAACCTGTCTGCGCTCTCGTCGCGTCAACGTCTCTCCATGCAAGATTTTCCACTGAAGTCTTGCTGAGATGCGGACTTCCGAAACAAGAAGCTTCGACCCGTGCCAGTAGTGCTGAGCTTCATGCTTAACCTTCTTCCATACCCTGGTCATTAACGGACCCTTGGGTTCCTCCTTGTTCGCGGGCGGTGAGGGTTTTACCTCCGATGAAGTCGCGGGGTCCGCCGGAACCGTCGGGGAAGCATTGGCGGCATTGGCAGTCACCCTAGCAGGTGCAGACGCGGGTTTAGTGCTCTGGAAGCGGTTCCCAACGATCCCCGCACGTCGTGTCGTGTCGAGCGGGATATAAGCAATGCGTGAATACGAAAGTCTAGTAAAATAATGGGGTCTGCTACAGGACGAGCGGGCAATAAAGGACGGTGGAGGGCGGGGTAGCCATAGCGACATGGAAGAGCAGGTCTAAGAGGAGGATTAATTGAGCGTCAAGTCGCTGTCGGGTGCATATGCAGGACGCTTTTGGCTGAACGTCATTCACTCGGCAGACGACTTCAGTAAACTCCATGTTTGCGCGTGTTTCCTCGAGAGGACAATGCCTTCTGCTACTACTTCCATGATCGACCTGCACGATCCGTCCACCAAGGCGTACAAGAAAGCAAAGAGGCAGTACCAGAAGGCCACGAAGAATAGGGCAAGTGATACAGAAGCCGACTGGACGCCGTTTAGAGCTGCAGAGAAACGATACAAGGCCCGATTTCCACCCCCTGACCTAAGAGATGTCCTGGACATTGCGACACTGGATCCAGCGCGAGCAGATGAAGTAAAGCAAGGAAGCTGGACCGGCTCTGTACACTCTGTTGAATACAGAAGTGTACCATCTTCCGCGACATCGAAGGCATACGCTATCCCTCAAATACCTGGTGCGTGTAACGTACGATCGCCGTTCAAGCTTGTCTTGACTTGGACCATGATAATAGGATTGGTTATCATACCAGGCTTTCTGTCCCATGAAGAGCAGAGACATCTCATACGATGGTCATTAGCCGATCACGCGAAACACCCGAATGACACCAACCTTGACACCCACTATCTACTTCCGCGGCATGGTCTATGGAATACTTACATCGAATCACTGAAGGATCCAGAGCACGATGAAACCATACAACCTCGCGCCATGGTCTCCACCGATGATCCATCACCTACGCAGTATGAACCTACTGGTCCTCGCCAGCTGATCAACAACACCCCAGCGGCCCCGGAGACCTTCACGACCATTTCTCTGACACCCAAGCCTCCCCCACCCCCATCCCAGAACGCTCTCCCATCCAAGGCCTCTGAACTTCTTCCAAAGCTACGCTGGGCCAACATAGGCTGGTTCTACCACTGGGGCGTGAAACAGTATGATTTCAGTAAAGGGAAGGTCGAGGTCGATGGTAAACTACGCGATATTTGTAAGAGTGCCGTTGAGTCTGTTGACTGGGATGCGTTATATAAGGGTACGGAGGACTCTTGGGGGGAAGAACGCGCGGCTTGGAGGAACTGGAATGACACTTATGGTACTTATCTTGAAATATGATCGAATTCACAACATTGACCCTTCGACGCAGAGCCCGACGCTGGCATAGTCAACTTCTACCAAACGAAGGTATGCAGGCCTCGAATAGTGCCACGTTTGCTGCTTTGCTTACGCCGAGATGAAGGATACGCTCATGGCACATGTAGATCGTTCAGAAGTCTGCGCGACTTCCCCTCTTGTGTCAATATCGTGCGTTGCTCCGCGCTTGTCTTCATGATACATGACCGATGATATATGTAGACTTGGAAACGCAGCTGTGTTCCTTATTGGGGGCTTAACAAGAGACACAGAGCCAACTCCAATCCTTCTTCGATCGGGAGATGTAGTAATCATGTCTGGCCCAGCGTGTCGTCGAGCCTATCACGGTAAGTCATGAACACACCGTCGTATTATATTGTCAATCCGCTACCCCAACTGTGCAGGTGTTCCGAGGATACTTGAAGGCACGCTCCCCCGTCACTTTACGGATGATGATACTGAAGAATGGGCTGCGTTCGCAAAGTACATGTCGACAACCCGCATAAATATTAATGTACGACAAGTATTCCCCAAGGGATTTGCGCCAGATCATCTGTAATGTAATGATACTCCTGGACAATTGAATAATGTAGCCCCTAACTGAGGAACATAGGAGCTAGAGTAACTGTACAGTTGCTTGTTTCGCTTTCTCACGAGTCTCATTCCACCGACACCACCTCACGCGCTCACCAAAAAGTAGATTATCAGTTCGCAGCCATGGAAAACGATCAGGTATGTTGCCCAAACGCCGTTTCAATGGGCCCATTCTAACCTGCGTGTGCTGTAGGGTGTCCTCGTCGATCTCTACGTCCCCCGCAAGTGCTCTGCCACCAGTCCGTGTCCCCCAATCTCCATTATATAGTAGAGTGGAACCTGACTGGAGACGCTTTGAATGTTCCATCTGTTAGATCGCCTCATCACCTCGAAAGACCACGCCTCTGTCCAGATCAACGTTGCTGATGTTGATGCCACCGGCCGTGCCCTCGGCACCTCAACCACCTTCGCTCTCTGTGGACAAGTGCGATCGCAAGGAGAGAGCGATGATTCGCTGAACAGACTGGCTACCAAGGCTGGGCGTAAGTCGCATTACTTGATTCACGGGGGTGAAGAGTGCTGATGAATCGTGAAGTTCTCCGCAACGTCTGGTCATACCAGAAATAATTACTGTATCGAGTATCCTTGTCTACCGGTGTCAATTCATTCTGTTCCACGAGTTATCGCGAACTCAGCTTGTTGAGAGCATGAACTCCTACCTCACCCAATTTCAGTCGAGATTCCACATCGAGTGTATGGATTCCTCGATATCTGTTCGAGGTCATTGCGCGTAAATCGTCCTTCCGTAGGCTACTATGACACCAATCACATATGAAGTCTTCATATACATAGACCATTCACATCTTCTCTTCAATTTCACCTTTCATGAGGTTTCGTTTGGAGAGCATTCTAGCAACCACGTGATGCTACATCTGAATTCGTGGTGCGCAGTCTCGCAGCTGCCACCGCCGGCGGGACTTATATCTTGACATGAATCCCAGTCCCGTTTCGTCCCCATCCTCCTTTGACGGTTCGCTTTCCACCATCTCCGTGCGTTGAAGTCGCCTCAACCGCCCCAGCTCTAATATCGTGACTGCATAGTTCGACTCCATGGTTGAGATCAAGCGGTCGGATATCCCTAGCTCGCCAGAAGTCGTGGCGCGGCGCCCTGATGCTGAAGACGACAAACATCGGCTACTGTACACGCGCTCAAAGGTCTATGTGCACCCAACGGCTTATGCACGGGACAATATCCCTGGCTTTGTAGCCTTAGTGAAACGGGTATGTCTTCATTGCGCGCCCCTGAGCAGCTGTACATGTACTGATTCGTCGATGTAGGAGGCCACGAATGCCGTGTATTTCCTTGCATGGATCCCGGAGAGCCTCTTGAACGAGAAGGGAGACGACGAGTGGAAGAAGTTCACTAAAATAGAAGAATCATCGACGCTCGACGAGGAGGACGATGGTACGCCACACCTCGTCGTTATTCGCTTCACTGACTGACCTGCTTGAACTGTAGATGTCGTCTTCATCGACCTGCCAAACCACAGGCCAGAGTCATATGCATTCTCGGTGCCTCTCACCTCGATATACTCGCTCATTATACATCCGCCTTCCTTGTCGTCGTGGTGTAAGCTCCAGACTGCCATTCACAGCAACGAGCTAACAGCTAACGTCCTTCTCTTCATTTGCAGACGGCTCGATGGCCATTAATCTCATCAACGGAGACACTCTGCCCACACTCCACTTCCACGATGACGAGTCACGATCCTTCACCGCACCAACCCCTAAGACGCCTCAAAGCAGTAAGGCTGGTCTCAGTTCGTATCCCCCGCCTCCGACATCACCCTCGCCCCCTCCGAAATATAGCGGTTCGTGGGGAGGTGATGATCTGCTCAACAAGTTACGATCGTATTCGCATCTCCTTCGCTCTACGCTGCAGCCTTCTCTGTATCTAGTCGACCCCTCAAAGGCAGATATGGAGACACATACTACACAAATATTTGACGACGATGCTGTGGATGATATACTTGCTCAGTCTTCGTACGCCAACTCGCATTCCCCGGTCCCTGCCCACAGAAGGCCGCGCCCGCTTTCGTCTTCACCTCTGTCACCGAATCCATATTCTCAGAGATCCTCAGTTCTCCACAGATCTCTTGGCTCTCCCACAAGCTCAAGTTCCTCACCACCAACCCAGGCCCGCATGGCCCTCCTTCAGTCTTTCTCGAATATAACTCGAGCGACGCGTCACGCCGCACAGAACATCCTCTCTCACCCACTAGCCAAACCCATTGTCCCCCATCTTCCAGATCCTGTGAGAAGCCTAGTCAATGTCACTGGTGAGACCGAGTGGGGTAGTTGGGTAGAGAAGGGTGGCGTTGGAGAATTCGAAAGTGCACGCGTTTATCTGGCGCGATGGGCTCGTATTGTTGCCGAGGAGGGTGAGCGGGCACGTAGACGAGAAGCGCAGTCATTGCCTTCATCCTCAGCATTAAACGACGCGGAGGAGACCTCGTTAGGCGTCTTCGAGTTGTTGCACTCAGCAGCGAATCTGCCAACACCAAAGTCATCTCGCGACCCCGCGCACCCGATTGATGAGGCCACTTGGGAGCGATGGTTTGGGAAAGACGGAAGGCCTCGGGTAAGCAAGGAGGAGATGAAAGGAGAAGTGTTTAGAAGAGGAATTTCTCCGCGCGGGCATCTTCGACGCAAGCTCTGGCCGTTCGTATTGGGCGTGCATGAGTGGGATGTAACTTCTGCTGAGAGAGAGAAGCAGTGGTCGGAGAAAAAGTAAGCCCTACTGACTAGCCAATGGAATATTCTCGTAATGTTCTCCCTGTTACAGGCGACGCTATAAAGAACTCAAGACCCAATGGTGCGGTGTGGCCGAAGTCTTTGAACGGCAGGACGTCGTAGACGTATGTTTGACACTTATCGACGCATTTCATACTCACTCGCTTCAACAGGAACGGCATCGAATAGACGTAGACTGCCGTAGAACAGATAGGACCCACCCCCTCTTTGCCAGCAATCCCTCACCCAATCAGCCATCATCGCAAACATATTCCATCTCGCCGCAAATCGTGGATATTGGCGCTCAGTCGCCCAGCAATGAACACGTAGATAGACTAGGCAGCATCTTACTCACATATAATTTCTACAACACCGAGCTTGGTGCGTCCAATTCCGTGGCTCTGACTCGGTAACAGGTCGACTAATATTTGGTGAAGGTTATGTACAGGGAATGTCGGACCTCTGTGCGCCGATATACGTTATCATGGCCTCGGACGGCGAAGCGGAGGAACTTACGTTTTGGTGTTTCGTGGAGGTGATGAATCGGATGGTACGTTAACGTTCACAAACGACTCATGTTGCTTTCTTACCAGGTTTTCGTAGAAACAGAACTTCTTGCGTGACCAAAGCGGCATGAAGAAGCAACTGCTGACACTACAGCAGCTAATTGGTTTCATGGATCCAGAGCTCTATCGTCATCTCGAGAAAATCGATGGCCTCAACCTTTTCTTCTGCTTCCGGTATGTTTGCACTGACGCGACTATGTGAAACACAGGCTAAATCCAGCATCAGATGGGTGCTCATTTCGTTCAAGAGAGAATTCTCTTTCGACGATGTTTTGAAACTTTGGGAAGTCCTGTGGACCGATTACTACAGCATTGATTTCGTTCTCTTCGTTGCTTTGGCCATCCTTGAGTCTCACAGAGACATGATACTCCGTTACTTGGTCGAGTTCGATGAAATTCTGAAGGTGAGAGCATTCATTGTTACCTACCGTGTCAGACAGCTCCTGACTATCGTTTAGTATTGCAACGAACTCAGCATGACAATCGAGCTCGACTCGACAATTGCCCAAGCCGAAGTTCTCTTCCTGTCGTTCTCCCAATTAGTCGCAGACATGGACAGACGGCGGGCTGAGGACCTCGATGTCCCATCGAACCAACTTCGCCAACGCCATAACAGAGGCAGCAGTGGTCTTTCGGGAAACAACATCGTAATGCCCGTTCTGTCCGAAAACCTCAGATCTTTACTCGATAGATAGAAGCAATCTTATCCATCACTTCTGTATTGTACTTACACACATTGTACCCTACTGTCACATGATGCACTAACTTCATGAGTCTTACCATCTTGCGCAGCTACGCGTTGAAAGAAGACCCTTCGACGCTGCCCCCAACGGTCCTTTTCAGCCGCGACGACCATCACCTCGTCGTGTTCGACGCGTTTCCCAAAGGGATATTCCACTTCCTCCTCTTACCGCGCGTCCAAGAACCGTTCTCAGCTGCAGACCTCTCGAACTTGCGCTCTCTGCTGAAGTGTGATCGTGACTCCGTTAAAGCAACATTGGAGCAATGGAAAGAAGACGCGAAAGTCGTGGTCAAGGATATCGAGGATGAGATGGTCAGCCGTTACGGGTTCAAGTGGGACATATGGGTTGGATTTCATGCGGTCCCCTCCATGGAGTGATTACTTCTCTATGGTTTAGCGGCGTGATGGTTGCTGAATTATCGGTTTGAAGGCATGTACACCTCCACATCGTCTCCTCAGATTTGTGCAGCGAGAAGTTGAAGCATAAGAAGCACTATAACTCATTCCATCCGAAACTCGGATTCTTCTTACACCTGGACGAAGTTCTGTCCTGGTTCGAGTCGGACTCTTACTTCACCACAGTAAGTCCATATACAGCGTTCAACGACTAGTTTGCAATAAATCGACGCTAAAATATAGATGGCGAAACTTGACAAACACAAGTATGAGGCCCTGCTAAAGGAAGACCTAGCGTGCTGGCGGTGTGGCTCATCCCAGAAGAACATGCCTACACTCAAAGCCCATCTGCAGACGGAATTTGACGACCTAGCCAAAAAGGAGAAAGCAAAACAGGAGAGGAAGCGCAAGTTTGAAGAGAAACAAAGCGCCAGTAATGATACCGAGGAAGAAGTGTCCAAGAAGCCAAAGACCACTGCTGGCTCTGATCATGAAGCCGAAGAGTAGAGTATCCAAAAGCTGTCTAAATTTCAATTGTTATATGTACACGTTCCATACCCATACAACTCATCCTACTGCTTTGATGTTATGCAATCTATGCGGCAGTGGCGTCAGGTTCTTCCGTAGCTGTGGCCTTTGACTCCTCCGCGATGGCGTACAAACGGTCAGCACGAGACCTCTCACTAGCCTCGCGAATCGCCCAAGTGAGTTCGTAGGTGCGGCAGGCATCTGATGCAGTTGTCAGCACAGCCCAACGGGAGAAAACATTACTATCAACCTTCGAATGAGCTAAGAATTTGAGACGCCTCCGGGTCTTCTTCAATGTCTTCGATGATGTCGATAAAGTTGGAAATCTATGGGTGTTCAGTCAGAGAACTTCCAATGAATAGAGGGTGCCCTACCTCGGAGAAGAATGGATCATCCTCAGGGAACCGAACTTGCTGCTCATGATCATCACCGGGTTTGCGCATCACCAAGACAGGCTGGACATAGGGATCGAGCAGCCTTATCAGGGGCGTCAACAGGAGATTGTAACGTTCAAGGGCACGCTCTTACTTGAGCTGATAGCCGTCCGCGTAGACCTCAAGTTCACAGCTGTAGTTCGTGCCTTGGAGGGCGACGAGATGGGTAAAGGTGCCTACTGCACCACTTTCATATTTCCTGCACACGCGTGTTAGTCACCACCAGATAAATCCCAACAAAAGTGACAGCAGACCAGGTAGCAGTAGTCACACGGGGGATCCTATTCTCCGGCGCAATCTTGCTTTCGTCGATGCGCATGTGCGATAGCTGCCCTGCATTCTCGTTCCATTCCAGCGAATGTGCGGTAACTGAAGTGATGTCGACTTCTCCGCCGAAGTACCGCGACAAATCACAGAAGTGAGTGCCCTGCTCGACAACGGGACCCGCACTAAACGCGGTCATTAAGTGGGGTTGCGTGGGGTATTGAAGTTATTTATACTGACCTTTTGGACTTGTCCCACCAATCAGGCTTCGCGATGGACTCATACGCGCACGCATATCGGGCGATGGTGGCCATGACAGTGAGATTATTATCGTGGATGATTTGTTTCATCATCTGGACGGCTTTGAGGTATCGAAGCATGTATCTAATAAGCGGTTAACAAGTCTAGCGATGGGTCGCAGTTTATGACCACTACTAACCCAACTGAGCAGATGGTCTTCGTGTCTTGGATGGTTTTGGCGATCTGGAATGACTCTTCTAGTTCATGGACCGGGCCAGTGGCAATTGGCTTCTCGATGAACAACGCGACACCAGGAAAGTGCTTCAGAATTTGCATTTCAATGTCGCGACCAGCTTGGAGTGTTCCACGGAACATGGGGGGACTCCCAACGATCACAGCTCTTGGTCGTTCCTTGGGTGTCATCGCCCTGACGAAATCGTCGAGGGTCTTGTAGACACGAGTATCTTGATAAGCCGACACGACGAAGGAGTCGCATTTCTTCTGCAGGACGGCCTTCGCGCGTTCTACAGCAGGGTCAATTAGAGCGACGACCTTGAGACGCCGACCGAGTTTGCTTTGAGCACCGCATGTGAGTAAAGCGCGTCACGAGGAGGAAGACATAAACCCACTGCTCTAAACGGAAAGAGTGATTCCACGGTCCTTCATCCGAACCTACACATCAGTGGAGCAGATTTTATAGTCTGTGATTAGAACTGATAACGAAGAGGCGCACCAAACATAATGTTCCCGGCGCCGATGAAGACGACGTTGAAGTCGTCAGCTCCTCCGATATGAATCGTTCTGTGGGCACAGGCGTTAGGTCCTTCTGAACACTACGTACATCGACGCGATCGATGAGAGGCATAGCCGATAGTGTATACGATGCGGTACGGTGATTGAGAACGTGAAACGACGAACTTGTCCATCGGTATCAGCCTGGAAGGGTCAATCGAAGGTCGACGCGATGCAAACTCGGACGGTCGCCGAGACGCGATCTGGGAACCACGTCGGTCGGACATACGACGCTCTGAAGGGCGTCGGCTCGACAGCGGCGAGAACGGAGGAGAGTTCATGATTCTAAACAAGGTAGAATAGGTCAGATAGATTCGAAACAGTGATCCAAGCAATTTACCAACGATGTCTGATTTCCTGTGGATAGCAGAGGTGATGGGGGGTTGAGACGAGAGTTGCTTCAGGGGGAAAGCTCATATAAATTACATCAATAAGCGCCCGGCACTTAGATCATGATTCGTGACATAAACCGTGTTTGAGTGCAATCCAATAAATAATAGGAACAGGGATGATGGGTATGAGGTTATCGATATCGCGAAGAATCAGAATCGTGCGTTACGACGAGCTTTCTCCTTCTCCAGTTCTTGACGACGCTTCTCAGCAGCTTCCAGCCGGTCTGACATCGCCTTTAGCTCAGCCTTCAGTTTCTCGTGCTCTTGAGTTAGCTTCATCACATTGCTAGCACGCTTCTGTACTTTCTCGGTTCTGGAATGTTGTGTTATCCTTTGTCCTCGAGGGTCCGAACCAACAGAATCCAAAACAGCTCGTCCAATGGCGGAGAATGGCGGGGCTGTAGATGAAAGCAACAAAGACTCACTGGACAGGCAACTCTGGTTCTGCAATAGACTCCCAGCTGAAACCAAGGCCCGAAGTCGGGATCTCAGTTCTGATGGGCGACCAGAGGTGGTCGGCATCCTGCTCATCGCCCATGGTGACCTCTTGGGACAGTCTGGGTGGCTGACTTCTTGACCTGATCGAAACCACGCTCAGCTCAGGTTACCCCTGTCCAACAAAAACATGTACGGACCCAGTCACGTCGTTATTGGATGGGTTCTGCGTGGAAGAGTTCATAGCGGGTATAATAAAACGCGCACTGGTCGTCGTCGCGGTTCGTGAAGAAGAATGGTGGTGGTTCGAGACAGAGTGGAATGATTGCAGCACAACATATTGCCTTTGCCACATTGACAAGTTCCCACGCCAATAACCTTCTCTTCAACCACCATCGCGATGCTCAGCTTGGGGCATGCGATCATTGGTCTCACGGTCGCATTTTTTCTGGTAGCCAGCTACGCTATCCTGCTGAGTGCATGGCTACCGCTTTCTGGAAACTTGGTATGGACCTCCCAGAGTGATAGCCACCGCGCGTACTGATTTTGGGCAGATTCTCGATACCCTAGCACAAGACAAACACTACAAATATCTCGTGCTATTGATGATACCCACAACCAGCTACTTTGTTATTGCGAACTGGGTTGGATGGCAGTACTACCGCAATTCATAGAGAAAACAACAAGTGGCATAAACATACTGCAGCATACGCATAACGTGCAACGGACATACAAAACGACAAAGCTATGGACCCAGGAATAAATATCTCAATAAATACTGAACACTGTTCATCGCTCATCCGCGACTCGATGGTGGACGCGACCTTCGTCGGACTTCCTGCAATTCCTGCCATATCCGACTTTTTGGAGGTGGTTGCTCACTGGTGACGGAAGTTGGGGGACGTGGGCGGCGAACGGGACTACTACTCCTTGCCTCGCTAAACGGTGGCCTCGAGCGTATCGGACTGAGGTCTCGGACAGAGCGAGCTGGTCGAGAGGATATCACCGACCGGGTGGGGCTGGGGTCTCTAGCAGGGGCAAGGAATATGGGAGACCGTGGAGAGGCAGCATTTCGTGTGCGGGCTTCAGTTGAAAGAAGCTTCGCTATACCATTTCGAGCGGTGTACGGTTTAGATAGCACAGTTGTATCCACACCCGATTCCGCGTCGCTATCATCCTCAATCTCTTGTCGACGAGATTGTGGAAAGGCTCTTCGGGTTGCCGACGTAACGGGATTCGAAGATGAGGCAATTTGTCGTGGAGTGGATGTAGGTAATCGCAGATATCTTGCACGACTGTACAAAGTCAAGTTTAGCACACAGGGCTATACCGCCAGAGAAATCACTTACGCTACTGCTTTCAAAGCAATCTTCGTTCGATACACTTGAAGCCATTTGGCAAGATGGAACGATAGTACGGAATGCCGGTGCTTCTCTCGCGCTTCCTTCGCCAGCATAGCTTTGGGCATAGTGGCTCGCCATTTCTCCCAGTACTTGGATTTAATATGGGAGGCGTGGAACCGTATCGCAGGTAGAGACTAAGAAATATGAGTTAATGAGTCCCGCCAAAAAAGCAATCGCCCACTTTGGTTCTCGCATGCCATATTCCGAAAGCACGGAATAGTAAATTGCGTTGAGTTTGAAGTACTACATCTTGTTCCTAAGAAAACGCGTCAGCATGAAGGGCATGAATACCGATGGGATATTTACAATGGGTCGTAACCGCTCGGCCTTGAAACGGCCCCTCCACTTATCCCAGATAATGGAGAGCGTTGCCAACTTCAATTGATCCTCCTTTTTCTGGAGAATGAGCCGGCGATGTCTTGAAGCTCGAGCGGCAGCCAACCACCGGTTATACACGCGTCGAAGAGTTTCTGCGAATCGGGTCAGCAGCTGCGACTGCCGTCAACGGTTCAGCCTACCTTCCCGCTTTACAAATTGATAACTCTCCATGAGGTTAAGTTCCTCAACGTGTCTCATACAAACCGTTTTCCATTTGTTGAAAGCATTGCTGGTAGGGCACCGTCAACTTTGTTGCATTAATTGAATAGATATACTCAACGTACCTCAGGACCATCTGATCGCGACGTTGAGACACGTCGAGTTCCTGGAGTTTAACGTTGATAACCCGATTGGTCCAGCGGTTGAGTGCGTCAGACATGACGCGCTGTACGCATGTGAGTCAATATGCTACCGATGTGAGGAGCAAAGAACGACGAACTAGGTTTATAGCGGTAACCATCGTCTCTTCGGCGATTCTGTATTCTCTCGACCGATGGGTGCGTTGTGCCCACACTAGAGAGATATCAGCACAGCTGTGAGGGCGAGATAAGGAAAGGCTAACAGTTGTAATATCTTGCCAGACGTTTCGTTTCCAAACCCTTCAACTGCTTCTCTCGTCGCAGCTCCGCCAAACGTTCTTGCCAGCGATTCCAAGCTCGACGCGTTATGAGATGCTTTTCGACCATCCGAGCTTGCCGATGTAATTTTAGTTTCTCCCGAAGTTGAGCCCGCCATATCCGGAAAGCATTTTGCATTACTAATTTTGAATGGTACTGGACGGCGAATCTGTGCGTGCTCAATTGGCCTGCATACGCTCTTTTCCACTGTAGCAGCGCGGACTTCGCGTCGTATGAATTTACACGCTGCGAGAAGGCGTCCGCTTTAGCTACAATGCCCACAATCAGAACAACAATATGATGCGGGGGAAGTCCCAAACCTTCATGTTCCCGTTGAACAGCAATGAAGTTCTGCCAAGTTGCCCAAGCGACTTTAACGGCTCGTAAGGACTTTACTCGTTCCAATAGCTTTCCTCGTTCACGGGCCTTCCAAACGCGCATCACAGCCCTGAGCAAGATGTCGTCTTGACGGCCAAGATGTTTGTCGGCGCGGGTGTCCAGAGCCTACGAGACGTTGGAAAAACCCATGACCCCAGAGAATGGATTCACTCACATGTATTCTGTCTCGTGCGGCCTTCCAAGAGTGTATTGCTCGTTTCATTACTACGGTGTCATAAAAGTGGTCCGCGTTTTGCGTTGTGTGCCTAGTAGAGGTGAGCAGAAAGCATAAGGAACCCAGGACCGACTTACATGCGCGATTTCCATTTCGTGAGCGCGTCAGCCATGATACGCACATTGACTGACTCTTCAACCGCCTTCTCAGCTGAACGTATCTCCAAGGCACGCCTCCAACGATACCAAAATCCGCTCAACAGGCGAGAATCCGTTGATTTTAGGGCATTATCCGCAATGGTATCGAGATGGTCCAGGTTAACGAGCGAGTCCTTCCACCGTTTGTGAAATCTCAGAAGTAACCTCTTGGAATAGTACTCGTGGGCGAGGCGAGATCTATACAATTGCCGCCATTGCATCCAAACCTCCTTCTGCAAATTTGTCTCCCTCCTTTCTCGGATTATTTTCATCTTCTTCCTCATGTCTTGCCGCCATTTATTCTGCCGTTTCACTTTCAGTTTAGCCCTCCAGACGTCCAACATGCGTCGGATGAGCCTATTGTCAGAGATGGTAGCAATACGGGCATAGAGTTCCAACTTGGATGATGTTCGGCTTCGCCAGCGTTGAAATTGAGTTTGGAGAATGATGTTATCTCTTGCTTCGCTGATCTGCTCGTTGGTGGTCTGTTATCGCACAAAGAGAAAATAAACTTGCAGGACGGATTGAACGTGAAGTAGGGTTAACATACAATTATCCAATCAAATCCCTGCCTCCAAACATCCCAGCAACGTTCCATCAGCCTCTCTTGATAGAAACTATCAGCCTCCTCTTCATCCCGACGCATCTCTATTTTCTTCCATGCGTCCTCTTCGTTGATCACGCTACCCCTTCGCTGCCTGGCTTGCGCGATGGTCAGCCGCGCCGCAGCAACACGATCATGAGGATCATTCACGGCCGGTTTGATTGGCAGGACCTTCTCGATGACCTTGTGCGTGGGCTGAGGGGGCGCTCTGGTAGAATATGACGCTTGTTTTCCACTAGTCGGGGTACGGTACGACGGTGGTGTCGATGGACGACTGGCTGATGGCTCCTCATACCGCCTCGAAGCTCGACCAGGGGCAGCACGTTTAACGGCGGTCGGATTATTTATCTGAAGAGGTGGCCTGAGGAGGGGGTGATTCTGTGTTTTGATGATGTGGTCTTCTGTGCTCTCGGAAGTGAGGACGGGAGACGAGGATTGTCGGAATACACGAGGGGTATCAAGGTATCTAGTTTCACCAATATCGGAAGCGTCGTGCGATGGTATAACACCGTCGTCCGTGGAAAACAAGGTGAAGGACTCGTCGTCACGACGGAGAGTGGTGGTAGACCTCTTGACCGGCAGTGTACGGACCTTGCTCTCGAACCCGTTTTGGCGTTTCACCTCCGCCCATTTGTCCTGCCAATTCTGCCCCTTCAGAGTACCCAGTTTTAAGAGTTTGCCGTAGTATACAACTTCGTTAGGGTCGAGTCCTCGTTCTTGCAGGATGTCGTTATATGCCTTGAAGACGGTGAGGAAAGTAGTAGCGTTGGCCCCTGCACGTTCCACTACGGCATCCAGGAGTTCTACGTCTTGAGGAAGAAGGTTCGCAAGCTCTGGGACCGTCAGCGTTGATGCGCGGGAGATCGTGCTCGACGCGGTGGTCAGGCCCTTCTTCGTAGAGGTCGACGGTTTGGTGGGGGAGGCCCGAGTGGGTTTAAAATCCAGCATCCAGCCTTATATGGCCCCGAAATGTACACAGACACGCTCCAGAATTGAGGGATGGTGGTTCTGCCACAAGAGACGCGAAACTAAGGATCTTGTTTATTGATCACGTGGCCGATATTAATGAGTCGTGGGAACAATCGACAACGGACTCTGAAGCCACCAACTATGAACTTGTGCCACAACATCGACGCGATTTACTCGACATTGGACAAAGATATTCTCAGTTGCTGTGATTGGATGCACACCTCAATGAGGGCAAATGAAACGGATCGTTTTGATTTATATCAAGTAAAATACATCCAATCCTCCCGACTTTGACCAACGAGTTCTTGATGAAGACGATCCGTCGACGGGCGGTCGAGTCGACAATCTCATACCTGGGTATGCTCCTGTGTCTCAATATGATGTTTATTTGACGCTTCAGGATAAGAAGTTTTGTGGTCCGCATCAGCGTGGTTCTCCACTTCATGAAGGGCATCGCCGTGTCGGCGGTGATTCTTGTGGACAGCGAGGTACTCCAGTGTTGCTCGGGGAAGAACTAGGAAATGATACGGTCAGATATGTTTCGACGTGCTGAACCGAATAATTACCTCGGTCTGAATCAGCGAACATCGTCTCGTACACCAGCACTGCTAGCAATGTGGCTGGTATGCTGGTGAGGGCCGCGATGGCTGCGTACGACCCGCCGCTGGCTAGATGATACCAGCTGTTTTAGCTCCCTAGCAGTGTTGCGTACAGTCTTGACTGACCTTTGGTACCGTAAATCGACAATGCAGCAAATCTACCGCCAAGATCTCTGGCAGCGTTCGCGGCAACTAAAATATGTGTCAGACGAAGAATAAACCGCCGGTCAACATATACGTACGACCCATAGGTGAGAATCCCCAAATCGCCATTGCACTGCGATTTTGTTTCTCATAAGCTAAAGGGATCTTCCATAGGGTTTTCTCACTTACTATGCGAAGCTGATGACCCATGGCGCCGCTTGCGGAGGTACAAGGACATTCGTTGGGTCAATGCAAGCCCATATCGCCAAAGCAAGGACGAAATCCTGTGCCATACCGTCAATACGGTGGATCCTAAGTGGTTTATCCCGGGCACAAATACTCACCGTCACAAACTCGTTGACCCACGTCAATCCCAGATGTGCACCAGGCGGCGCGTATAAAGCCAGGATCCCACCCGTACCCGAGGACGAAAATTGCACAGCCTCAAGCCTGCCCGCGGCGGTGAGCGCTGCCTCTGCCGCATGGATCAAATCCCTCCATTGCGCGTAGACGAGCAAACACGCAATGTAGCCGCCCAAAATTTGGAACACAATAAACCTCGCCGCCTTCATTGGGGGAAATCCGCGGAACACAACCTGCGCAATTGAAATACATGGGTTAAAGTGGCCGCCCGAGGTAGCACTGCATATCGACAACGCCAGTAAGATGCCAAATGCGTATCCAAAGCCGATCCCCAGCAGCGCTGAACAATAGATATACTTGGTTAGTGCGAGGGTGCACGAGTCGCACACGAGATACTCACAGCCAACGCCCTCCAGCCCCAATATATTTCCAGTAACAAATGCCGCCGTCGCTCCGGCACCTATGGGACATGGGCATCAGTATCGAAAGGACTAGTAACTCATAAGATCTCTTCATACCCGCCCACGTATAAAGGAACACCCCCATCTGTAGATATCGGTGAGACACGCGCTTCTGCGAGTTATTGTTTCCACTTACCGACTCTGCAAAGCATTCGATAAACCAATGCACCGGCTTAGAATGCCTCGTCCGTTCCCAAGACTCGAAGAGACGTCCGCGCGGCAAGACGTCGCCGCTATAGACGATAGCTGGGTTGCTTGTCATGATAGGTCTGCTTGAAGGCAAGGATGATAATGCCTCAGTGCTCAAGATTTTACGGATCAAGTCTACATTAGTTTTTATATCCCCAGTATTGTGGCGGATCGGTGCCGCCTCTTTTGCGGAACATTCGGCCCCCGCATTCAGACGTATTTCAGATCGGACATGCGCGATGTGTTCTTACTCATGGAATTCCCGGTACCTTACAATTTTATGCTTGCTTATCGATCTGTCCCTGCGCATGTTGCATGTGGGTGTATGGGGTAGATTCTGGGCCATTGGAATATTCCACCCCGCAGCGCAGGAGCGGGGATGATGGGGCCCCGATGAGGGGGCGGCTAATCTGAAGCCCGTACAGAGCCCGTACATCGTAATACGTGCAGTAGGTCAATACCAGAGCTGCCGAGACGGATTTTGAGGCCACAGTGAGCAACAGTATGGCAACAGTAAAACGATTCAAGATGTAGGTTGATCTTCGCCCAACAATTGATTCTTGGCGGGGGTTTGGTACCTCATACTACGCCTGCCCAGTGCCTACAGGTACGTCCGTCTATCAGCGTCTACCCCGTACAATTTTCCGAAGAACTAGCGAAGGCAACATATGATTTTCTTGACATATATATTATTATCATTGGAATATGAAATTCTGGCAGATTTGTGTGATTTCGTCATATAAATTGCTGGAGATACAAATGTACAATGCGTATTACAAATAACAGCGAGACTACATACTCGAGCATAGGAGGGTTTCCGTCTAAAAATACACCCGCAATGCCGCACTAACAAGGGATTCAGTTGGGCAGTAAGGGCATTTGACGCGTCTGAAACCAGGTCAGCGATTGACCGCGAGTGCAGTGGTAGCTTACTTACCCTCCAGGTTTGTTGAGTTTCTGCAAACTATCCTTGCTAATGACATGTCCACAAGTCATCATCATGGGAGGATTCTGTTCACTCGACTGCTCTTTCGAGACAGGACAAGCGAATATAGAGTGATATCGGTTCTCCGGTTGCAACGAGATTTCGATCTGGATCTCGTTAGCATCATCACGTAATCTTCATGCTCGCAAACCTACAGGGAGCTCATCCGTCTGACTCCATTCACTCTTCCTTTCTCTCATAACCTTTCGCCCTTTCTCTATTCGCGCCAGAGCTCCTCCTCCACCAATGTCCCCCACTACCCGCAACGGTAGCTGCCTGCTCATGCCCAGACTCGCACAGTACTCTTTCGCGAATAGTGGCTCTAAGTCGAAATGCAAGTTTGGTGATGCGAGGTCTGCGTATGGTGATTCCTGCAAGCGTGACAATGGCAAATATGCAATACAACCGCAAAGCCGCCTGAATTCCGTTACATGGTCCGGGTAGAACGGACGCAACGATTTGTTGAGGTAGACGATGGCGGGGAGGACGTTGGGAGGATGCGAGGCGAGAAGTAGCCGTATATACTGTGAGCGATGAAGGTTAAATTCTAGGGGAGACGAACGCTCCCGAAGGAAAGTCCGTTTCTGCTGCACCCATCTATGGTCTGTGTGAGCTGGTGTCTGCGTTCACTCATGAGGAAGGACATTACTCTAGTGCAGGCGTGATGTCGTGGTTTCTCAAGGCTTTCAGTATCTCGTGCAATCCAACAAACTGAGACCGTATTTCCGGAGGGATGGTTGCATCAGACTCCTGTAGCGGTGTCATGGTTATGAACGTGCCCTTGATTCAAGTACGTTAACGTACTTGGAGGAACGTCTCTGCTAGATCGAATTGACCCGTCCTGAGGAAGTGCAGGGCAATGGTTCTCTCCAGCGCATTCACAGAGTCCTTTGAACTAAACAAGTCGGAATATGTAGGGAGCGGATTCGTGAATTTCTGTAGGCGACGTTAATGCATCCACACACTGGATACAGTCCCCATACCTACTTTATCTAGGGTCTTCCCAAACCTCGCCAGAGAGGAGTATATCTCTTTGTGGCGATCGTCCACATCTTTCTTGCATTTCTCCACTGCGCTGGGAAGCTGCATGATTTGAGATACGGGTACTTCCCCAGCTTCACATTGGGCCTTGGTATTGCGCAAGGTTTGTAAGAGGGAGTCAAGCGACTCTATCATGGACGGTGCCTTGCCCTTCGAAGACGAAGAGCTTGCTATCTTCTCTATCTTGTCGATTTCCTTCAGCAAGGCGTCCATGGTGCTCGATGTAAGTGGTGGTAGGAATTCAAGGTGGGATCGGCGTGGCACGTGATGAATGGGAGTGCTAAACATTTTTTGATCTCGGAGCTCTTTACTTCTGACTTCGCTGTGCCCTTGCTCAAGATGGCTCAGTTCCTCATTGGAGATGAATTGGGCAATATCAAACGATTGCACTACAACTCCAATCCTTCGAACACCGACGATCCCAAAACAACGATAAAAACGGTGCTCAATGGATCTACCTCTGCCTCTTCGGTACAAGCTTTGTCGACTTCGGGGGATTCTAGGATGGTGTGTATCTGCAATATGGATTTCGCTCCTTGTCAACGTTTAAGCATGGTTATAATCAAGCATAGGTCGTCGCCGCACGCGCAAATAAAACCGTACATGTTTACAAGTGGAATGAAGACGAGACTTTGGAAGCTCGATGCTCGTGGTCAGAGACACGAATGAAGCCTGAAACGAGATTCGTTGGCCTTGCATTTTCAAATGAGTGGGTCTCCCGAGCGTTCAAGGAGGGTGATATAACTCATAACCCATTCAGCACTGTGTATTCTTGCACGTCAAATGGGGCGTTCAGGAGGACAGATCTACCAGAAGCCTCCTCAGCCGATCCAACACCAACCCACCAGCTCGCTGCGCTTCCTTCGAATCTTCACGCATGGCGAATGTCCCCTGATAGCGAAACCTTCGCGTACGGTGGAGACGAAATTGATCTATCTGTTTGGAACGTAGAACAAGCATTTGTGGATCGTACTAATTTAAAGAGTGATAACCCTACGTCCAAAAAACGCAAGAGAAACGCCCAACTACTTCCAGGGGAGATATGGCGAGCTAATAACGTCTGTCTATTATGCAATACATGAATTTACGTGACTTAAATCGTTATGTATAGGTTCCAAATGACCATCTTGGCCTCAGGCAGCCTATTCGTATATCATCCCTCACATACCTTCCAAACACTTCCCCTCATCACCTTGCTACCGGCACACAGTTCGGAGATGTCCGTCTCTACGACACAAGGGCAGCTAGAAGGCCCCTGTCCAACTGGAAAATCTTCAAGGATGGAAGTGGTGTGAAGACAATAGAAGCTGGGCCGTCTAACCAGTAAGTCAAGCCGCATGTCTCTTCTACTGCCAGTAGACTGTCATCCCCAGCCAGATCTTCGTCAGCGATAGCCAAAGTAGGCTCTTTGCCGTAGATATCAGGAATGGCTCTGTCAGCTATGGCTACAAAGGTACCATACTTTCTCATATCGAGTATGGCAAAAGCTAAGACCTAGGACAGGCATAGCAGGCGCGGTATCTTCTGTCGCGCCCTCGCAGTCGCTGATGGCATCGACTTCTCTGGATCGTTATGTCCGCATTCATAGCATCTTCGCTCCGCCGCTTCAAGCTGGCAAAGCACAAGACGAGAAGGGGGACGTGCTAGAGAAGCTTTTTGTCACAAGCATTCCTACTGCTATCGTTTGCGACGAAGAGGCGATGTTGCCAGCAGACGGAGAGCACCAGGATGAAGACGAAGATGAAGACGATATTTGGCAGAATATGGAAGGCGTTGATGACGAACAAGATGAGCCCCAATCAAGAAAACAACGTAGGAAGTAGGATACACAGTTGAAAAAGTTAAATACGATACAACAGTGTACGGAGCTCAACGACGACGGTTTCCTATCTCGCTTTTCCAGGTATGAGCCTTTTCGAAGCCGTTCATGCCCAATTGATCTAAGAACAATAATGGGCAACAAATCCACATTGCTAAGATACGACTTACAGTCAATCATGGTCTTCTGGATTTCTTCGCGAGTAGTCATGACGAATGGACCGTGCTGGTAGACCGTTTGATCCAGAGGTTCGCCCGCAATCTAAATGATTATCGTGCCGTTAAACATTGATGTAACAAAAGTATCCAAGGTATGACGCACGACAACAAACTCAGTCCCATCTTGTCCTGCGGCTAACTGCACGCCTGTTTCGCCTTCTTCATGCGATAGGACGAGGGTGTGGAAGGCTTCATGGGGGATCGTCTCGGAGCCAACGAACACTGATCCTTTGAGAACTAGGCAAAGACTTGTTAAGGTTTCAGTAAATCGATGCCGATATAAATTCACCATAAACAAATGCCGTCCACCCAGATGCTGTTGACAAAATGTCAGAAAGGGGACTAATCCTATTGGTACTACACTCACGAATGTCTTGGAAGATTGAAGGGCCTTTCTTGTTATAGATGACATGGAAGAACCAGTTACCTCCGAGAGGTCTTACTGGGGATTCGACACCGTAACTTTTACCACTGATGACCTTGATCTTGACTGGTCCATCCGGGCCCTCTGGAAAAGCCGTTGGAATCCTGTAGATCGACGTCAACGAGGCTTTCGGCGAGGGTGCACGAAATTATGGCTTACTCGTTGGGGCCAAGTTCCTGGTACGAAGGATCCTATAAAAGTTAGGGTGAGATACATATCGAGATGATAGGCTGGGGCAGGATACATACCACCATTTTGAACTAAGGGTGAAACGTAGATAAGTACACGGCCATCCGTTACCTAGGTCAGATGATGGCGCACCTCCTTGGGAAGATCAATCCAAAGTTGCAGGCCTCTAGGGTCGGGGGCACCATCTTTGTGCACAGGCATTTCGGCGTGGATAATGCCTTTGCCGGCGCACATCCATTGGACACCTCCAGTTTCTACGGAGAAGGTTGAGATATTGCGCAACCGAACATAAAGACATCATAGCGTACGTACCTATGGTACCCTTGTGACCAGCAGAGTCTTCGTGCTGACTTGTCCTATCGATATGTTAACCATGATCACGTATCAAAAAGGAATTTGTGGATGCTCACCCTTCCAACATGTACGTGACGGTGGCTTGCCCACGATGGGGGTGATCGGGAAACCCCTGCGTGTCTCGTCAACTTTACCGTATCGTTAGAAGTCCCCTCTTATACGTACCGCGCCCTTGGAAACATGGAAATGGTCGAGCATCAGGAAAGGGGTCAAGTTGCGAAGGCTCATCGACCCAATTGACCGCCGTACAAGGGCACCAACACCCTTTCGAATTGATACGGTTAGTTCCTTCGAATCCAATCCCGAAGGTAGGTACATACCTCTGGTGTCTCAACTGCCAGAACTTTCTTGATAACGTGTCGGGAAACAGATGCGAGGGCCATATTATCGTCGACTGAGTGCGAAGTAGGAATTGTACGATAAGTGAAATATGCTACGATGGCGACTAAGACAGAGATGCTGACGCTTTTATACATGGAGGAGGAGAGCCTCCTAATCGTTGCTGGCCGTGCATGACAGACACTTGCCCGATCTGGCACAAAATACTCAGAGTCGGCCATGGTCGGTGTAATCACTCTAGTCACCGTGGATGACTAAAAATCATGAGCTTGTGAAGTCTAATCACAGAACAAGTAATCTACAGGGAATCCCAGATGCGTTGCAAGCGCGTCTGAGGCCCCTTTGCCTTTTCATGCATCAAATATTTCTCTTCTTCGTCGTTAATTTGTTGGAGACCGGAGACCAAATCCACGTGTTCGGATGGAATGACCGTGGTCTTATATATGAGCTTGTATCCGAGCCAGAGGACGAAAAAGGTTGGGACGGCGATGTATGACCTGCAGACGCATTGATTAGTACCGGATTCGGAATAACATGAATAAGCCCCACGCACGTTATAAACGTATCGGTCGTGAATGGGAGGAAGGTGTCGAATCCCTTGAATAGAGTGATGATGCCAGTTACGACCAAGGCGAACCAGCTGCCCCATGGCTGGAAAGGTGCCTTATATGGCAGCGTGTCTCTTGAGATACCTTGGGCTTTGAGGGCTTGCATGAAGCGACTGGACAAGAGGCGAGCTTAGTGTCAATTGCAAATCCCATGATCAAACAACGTACATGTGTGAGTATGAAACACACATCCATGTAATCGCGCCGAACGTCGAAACAAGGTTGACGAACCAAGTGAAGACTAGACAATCGTTAGCCAGGGGGTAGGTACATATATATAAAGTCTTACCTCGGGCACTGGATGAACTAACATTAAGGAACACAAGGCCGCAGAATGCAGTGCAAAGAATCAATGCAGGGTATGGGACACCCATCCTATTGACTCGGGCGAAGATTCGAGGAGCCTTCCCCTCGACAGCGAGACCGTAGAGCGTTCGGGAACCGATATACAGATCAGAGTTGGCGGCACTCATTACAAAGAGAAGGATAGCAGCATTAATAACGTGGTTTAGTGTCCTGATTCCGACGAGAGTTGTGGCTGTCATAAAATATGTCAGAAGAGGAAGGGTAGGTTTAGACAATGGCGCATACCAACAACGAACGGTGACGCAGCAGCGCCTGCCTTTGACTTAGTGGCTACAAAAAGGGACTGAAAGCAATTAGCTGAGAAATTCCACACACCCGGTAAAACTCACATTATCTGTGCTAGGCACGACAAGGCCTTGAGGGGAAGGTCAGAACTTTGCTGGAAGTAAGGCCGTCTTGGCTTCCTCACCGATTACAAATACACCTCCCACCTATGCTTGATGAGCGAACGATTGTTGAAGCAGCAATGAGATGACATACATAGAATACGAGGATACGATAGAAAGTTCTGCGGATAGCAATGGGAATGTTTCTTCTAGGGTTTTCTGCTTCTCCGACGGTAACCTGATAAACGAGCAATTAGTTGGCGGTTTCCGAGAATATGGATACGAGGCTAGACATACACCGATCAGCTCAGTACCGATATAGGCGAATAGGGCATTGGTCAAGGTACTCCAGAATCCCAAGAAGGTGGCCAACTTGTCGTTCTTAACTTGGTTTAATAGGTACTTTCCCATTGGCCCATAGGGCGGTTCCCAGTATCGGAACCCAATACGATCGTGTTTTGGATTGCCACCCAGGTCGATGATAATGCCCATAAGAAGCAACCCGACCAAGGCAATGACTTCATGGTTGTGTGAGATTTGTTTTGCTTAGTAGCATCATGGCGCACACACCTTTTATACTGGAGAACCAAAATTCTAGTTCACCGAACACTCGAACGCCCAATAAATTGACGATAAAAACTGCAAAGATATTAGTTCACGAACATTTAGAGCAAATATGGCTGTATCGCACTGAAGGCAATGAAAATAACTGTGATCATTCAGTTCAAGGGGCAGCAAGGATATAATTCACTCGACTTACCCATCCAAATAGCAATATGAACATGCCGGGTCCAGTACTGTATAACGACTCCAGCAGCATTGATATTATTGGGCGTGACGATAAGCTGCGGTCGACAGATGAGATCAGCTCCGCAATGGACGGAAAAAACGAACATACATATTTCATGAGGTAGTTCCAACCCATGGCGAACCCCAAAGCTGGATCCACGAATCGCGTGGCATATCCGGCGAACCCCTTCTTGTGAGGAAGGAATGAAGCCATCTCTCCGAGACCAACCATAACGAGATAGCACACAAATCCGACGAAAGCATATCCCAGGAACAAGCCTAGCAGCCGCGTCAGCATGCAAGCGATCGATCAAGAGACATCCGAACGACTCACCCAGAGGACCACCTCTGGTCAGAGCTGTACCAGATCCGATAACGAGACCTGTACCTACAGCACCTCCAAGCTATGAAGTATATTAGGAAACCAGGGAATCAGGAAGAAGCAAAGTGACATACGGCAATCATGGAGATTTGCCTTGCTTTGAGGCCACGGTGCAAACTCGCCTCCTGCGCGGGCTCGAGGAGGTCATCGTCGTAGTTGTTGTTGTCAGCGACAGTACTAGATGATCCCTTGACATTGCGCTTCTCCTCGTCGAAATCCATAGTGTGTGAGCCGGCTAATGGAGAAGAAGAAGGGGAAGCGTGAGCTCTCGCAGAAGCACTATTAGGGTTTTTGTACTATGGGAGTGGATAAGCCCCGCTTTGATGGAGCACATGAATGTGCTCCTTGCGTCTCGTCAAATGCGGGTGGAAGGTGGCACTTCGTGGGTTGATAACATAGGCTATGCCAGTGCCAAGCCTTCCCCAGGGCACTGTACAGCGCCTCGTCCCCGTCGAATATTTTAAAATAGAAGCTTGTTGAGTCGCTCCGAACTGCTAGTTTGCGAGCAATCCAAGAATACGCTATTCCTGATGCCGATGGCGACAAGCAAAGTCTCGTGCTGCAAAGCATGAAATTCCAGTGCAACGGAGGTATATTGCAGTCATGCATGGATGGAGAAATTGCAGTGAACGTGAGTGTCGCGATCAGAGGAGCACATGGACACTTCAAGTAGCATCCGAGTATCTTCATTTGGTAATGCATGTATCTGGGCGCCCGTAGAGCGCCCGTAACTACACGTTAACTTCTCTAGTACAATACACTTAGGGCTCACAGCTTGTGCTTTATCTCCTTCTTCGCGATTCTCTCAAACTGCTTTCTGGGTCGACCACTAGCAAACCGTTCTGCTTGAGCTATACAACCCATCAGCATGGGTCCCGGGTGGCAAGGGAAAACTGGGAATTACCGTAGCCTTCACGCAATAGAACCGTGTCGAAATGGTTTTTCTCGTCTAGAGCTGCCCGAACTAATCGCTTCGCCCCGAGGACGGCCACTGGATCGAGACCTTGCAAGTTCTCGAGCGTGTACTGTCTGACCGCAGCGTGGAACTCTTCGGTGGATTGTTGAGGGAATATTTTGCTACAAGCATCGGTTATCAGCACTTGGCATGGAGTAGCCATTGTAAATGACTTGCTTGATGAACCGAGATTCAAGGAGCTCGTCAGCTGTCATCTTACGGCCCCATATAAGCGCTTCGTTGGCTTTTGCCCACCCCACTGAACGAGCGACGGTGAGCTCAGGGCAACGCGTCAGGACTTTGTCATATGAACGCACTCTTATTCACGAAGGTGACGCTGGATCCGGCCTCAGGTATTATACCTAAAATCAGCGTTTAGCGATTGGGTGTGCTAATTTTGACACAGGTACGCACCAAGGAACGAGAATGGCGTGGATAACCAGGCGTTGGGTAACGCGTAGATGAAATCAAAATATCCCAGGAAGGCTGGATCTGTATGAGCGCGGCCAAAAAGGAGACTTCATTCGTGCACATACCCGCCGCAATACCTTAGGAGGGCTGTAAGTAATTCAGGACTAACAAGCGGCTGCAAACCGGACGTACCCATCGCAGGTCCATTTAGTACCGCAATGAGGATCTTGCTATGTGATGCGAACTTGCATATGTGGTCAGCGCGCGGCCCTTACGTGTTCTTCTGCACTCACGGCATGTCCACAGTCGAGGTGTGATTTAGAGACCTGGTTGACCAACGCGTGCCGGACAGTTGTTTCAACAAGCTTGGAGCCCGTGCTCTTGACATCCGTGCCACTTCAAAGGCCACACGACAGTGAGGCCTAGTTCAAAGCCAAAGCAACAATACAGTCAGCTTACGCGCAGAACCATTTCCCAGTAGCTTTTGTGAAATAATGAGTTTATCTAAACGGAATGTGCCATGTGCATTGCCGCCCACCTTGCCAGATTGTTGCAATCACATCCTCACGCTTGTCGACCTCTCTAAGAGTATTGGCAAGCTTGTCGTAATCTGCACGGGGCCAATCAGCATGGCCTCCCGGTCAATTATCAGAACAAGGCGCACCGTCTGCAGTAATCGCATTCAAGCTTCTGGGACGGTTCATTGTGATAGTCGCGATGCCCTGGGCAACGCTGAGAGTGACTTCGCTCATGATTTATCAAGTAGAAGGGGAGGGCAATTGGATACAAGTCCCCGATCCCCCTGGGGTGTCGCATTTAAGAACGTTGGAATGCGGGGTAGAGTGCACTTCCGGGCTGCTTTATTGCCGGAAAAAGGGGCCCCAGGAGTTGAAATACGCCAAGGTCCATCTATGTAACTCCGAACACAAACAAAATCAAAAGGAAGATCATATACAAGTCATCATCAAGTATAGAATCGTCACGACCACGAGTCTAACAGTTTCTGAATAGCCTTCGCTAGCATTTCATCCTTGCTCTGAGCTCCCGCCAGTTTCTTCAACACTTTCTCTAACGCCGGCTGCAGTGCAGTCTTCATCCCTTCAACAGAATCTGTACCGGGGGTATTGCGACCAATTTGCATGAGCAGAGCGCAGGCGTTCATGCGAACCTCGACAGGGAAATTCGCCTGGTTATCTACGTTTCTCAGAACCGCTGCGATCATATCTAAGGCATGTTGTGGAACCACGATCCGGGGTGGCGACTTCTTCTGTGACACATTGTCTCCCTCTTTCTCCTGGACAGCGGCATCCTCAAGTGTCGATGTAGGCTCAATGATTGCTGGAGGAGATGGCGAGGCCTCTTTGGGCAAAGGGACCGTGAGTGATTTCCAGACGAGCAACGCTGTACATGGTATGTCAGATATGGATAATATGCTATAGTCGTCCACCTACCACCAGAAGGGTGCGTGCTCAGTAAACTGAGAGCGACAATGCCTTCATTGACAAGTAAAGGGAATTTACCACTCCGCGTGACAAGGTTGGCTAGAGCCTCGGTGCACTCGGGGGTGCGCATCTTCTCCATCGCGGACTGTCGCTTTTTCTCATCAACCGTCTGCTGCGTATTGTCTGACGCAGGGCTGGACGCAGTAGACCATATTGACTTGATAACGTTGACCAATACTCGTGTGCCTTCGCTTTTGACGGCGACAGAATCCGAACGCTTGATCAAGGCCAGCAACTGGTCCAAACCAGAGGAGCTGGAACCCGGAAGAATCAATGCATACGCATTCTGAACTGTAACAGAACGGGGTCAAGTGGATCATCCCATGGATGTTTGTTTCGCTCACCACTTGTATTACATAGATGCTTAACGACACCGATGGCCCCAACTTGGACAACTTCGACCATGGCATCATGTTGTTGGTCCCACACGCCGCTTCCAACGATAGCTTCGATTATTCCAGCATTTCCAAGTTCAACGGGTATGATTGAAGTTGGCGTAGCCGACTGAGAAACGTTCTTGAGGAGACCAATTACGGCATGTCTGAGCTTGATGTCGCTATTAGGAGATAGCAGATTCTTTGACGTTAGGACAGGGGCCAAGCTGTGAGGTGGTCGAAGTAGAACGATAGCATGTTTCTCTGATTACACTGGTAAAAGTCTAGCCCAGTAGGCGATATATGAACGACGAACCTCGTCTTGCCAAGTTGCCTAGAGCTAGACAAGCACAAATGGCCAAGTCATCCCGGTCGATGGCAGATTCGTCTGCCGATTTCTGTGTCTTCGTAGAGACATATTTCTTGATCCACCCCACCATCATGCATACGAATGGCCCGCCAGGTTGCTCAGGATCCGAATCGTCCCAGAGGACATCGTCGTTATGCTCTTCACCAGCTACTTCGACGATGGTCTTGATTACAGCTGCCTTACAGATATCGAAAGCTCGTTCCTTCCTCTTGATGTCGGTGGCATCCCATCCCAGATCTTCTTCGTACCATAGCTTCGGATAGTTGCCCTCCTCAATGAAATCAAGCATGACAGAGAGGCAGGGTACACCGCCATGCTCGGCTGGGAAATTGTACCCCCGAGCCAGGGACAGGCGTACGTCTTCGATATCAAGCGAGAGGGATTCGAGCAGCATGCATGTCTCCGCCAACGACTCTAAGTCTGAGTCGAGAAGCCCTGCACGCGCCTGCAAATCAATGTCTGAGACGACGTCTGATTTGTTCGCGTCGGGGATGAAGGCTTGCAGTGAAGGGATGAAGAAGGGTAGCACATCAGGATTAAATACTGTAAGGTCTTCAATTTAAGCCGTCAATACCATCTTTTCTGGTCGGGGGATCAACGATGGCTCACTGTCGTCGTTATTTTCCCGGAGTTCGGAGATGGTCCTCCACGCCCATTCCGAAATTCCACTACGTAGCTCCCAAACGTCCTCATTGTCCGGTGAGTGAGGAGTGCGTTTCCATAACCCAGGGGGATAAATTGCGACCGATAGCCTCATAATCGTGATTGCTGCTTCTAGGGATATCAGCCTGTGCCTAACGGGGCCTACAAAGCCATTGGCATACGAACACACGGAGGGAGGTGGAGGGTGAATAACTTACTGTAACCGAGCGATGCGTTCAGCAGAACCCCAATTGCTGTCCTCACGATCTTCAGCTGTGATACGTCCAAGTCAAGGGGCTCTGTGAACGGAGGGCCTGACACCTTCTCGGCATATCCTTCGAGGATTGCAACCATTTCCTGAGGAAATCCTGCTTCCAGGAGGTGCCCTCTGTTCTCGTCTAATGTTTGGATTGTCTGGAGTGATTCGATCACGCGATAGATTCTGAACGCGTACCATGGTCCATGCACAGATTAGCCCCTAGTCGTAATATCTCGAACAAGCTCGCAGAATCCTCTTCAGAAGGAGTCATGGCCCCATGAAGGCATAGAGACACCAATAATGTCAGCGTTTGGGGTAGCTCTGTCCGGCCGACGACGGTATGATTGTCCTCTGCGCCAGAGGTCAGTACTATTACAGGCCGCCCAACGAGTACATACCTGGGGTGTCTCTGACTCTCAAGGCATTAGCCAGCTTCTGTGCAGTCTGTTCGATCTCCTTCCAGAGGTCGGCTGTATCGGTTAATTTGATCTGAACCAGGAGTTCTTCTAGTTGCTTTTCTAGCTCAAGGCAGGACGCAAGCGTGGCCATGACAAATGCAAGCCCACGCAAAGAAATTTCTGCGAAACGGGCGACTCAGCGCGGTGTGGGAGGCGATTGTGGGTGAATGAAGGAGACATGGGCGGTTCACCAACTTATCATCACTGATCTAATCTCAATGTGGCTGTGCATTTCAACAATTTACCAAGTCGTCGGACAGCGAGCGTCACGGTCGATTACGCTAACCTCTTTCAGCGCCAGTACAAAGGAGCACTGCCATGCTGAACGACAATCCTGCGTGCCTCGTCAAGTGCCTTTACAACTTCCTCCGGCAAAGGGCCTTTGGCGCTGTCTAAGCAGTTCTGTTCCAATTGCGCGGCGCTGCTTGCTCCCAAAATTATTCCATCTTCTGGAGTGAGTACGGAATGATGCTGGCACCAACGAAGGGCAATCTCCGTGAGGCGTAGCTGATTCTTCGTCTAACAGCCATGTCAACATCGTGACCTTCGACAATCTGATACACTTACAGCAATAGTCTGAAGTTGCTTCACCGCATCAAAGTAACCGGAGTGGAGATACCTAGCACGGTACATTTTACCCATATTCACACTAGGATCAAACCGGCTGCCGGGCTCAACTTCGTCTGCGACTGAGCTGACTTTGCCGGCCAGGAGGCCACCCCTATTACGCGGTTAGTTCAACAGGGATGGGCGAAGACACAGGTGGTTGTTTCCATACGCTAGCGGGTTGTATGCGACGAGACGAAGTCCGAATTTCCGAACACATGGCAGAAGTTCTGGTTCCATCTCGCGGGTGATGGCATTATACATCCTAACGAAATGATCAAGCAAGTATCCACCAGAATCGTATTGCACTTACACCTGGTATATCTTGGGTAGTACCCAGCCCTCAGCTTTGCAAATACCGACTATCTCTGCGACCTCCCATGCGGCATAATTACTCAGTCCAAATATCTCACTACAGCCGTATAATCAACACCGAATTACGGTAGACTGTGCAACTTACAATAATCCCTCTTCGTAGAGCTTGTTCATTTCTTCCAGCGTGTCTTTGAATGGTACGCTGCGGTCTGGGGCGTGAAGGTAGAGAACGCGGACCTTCTTCCTCTTGAGCAGCGCTAGAGAGGTGAGGAAGGTGGCCCGAAGCTTGGCGGGGGAGTGGTCGCCAGGATTGGTAGGGTACACTCTATCGAGACGCGTGAAATTTATACCGAATTACCACGATGCAATGTGCCGTACTTGGTGTCAATGCTGGCATCCTTGAGATCCAATTTCGAGAGTAACTGTCGACGACATTAGTGTCCCTCGACGGGTGCATGGGATCGGATAGTGCGATCACCTCTTCCGTCGTTCCTTCAGCATAGACACGAGCTGTATCGAGCTCCTTGTGGCCATGGCCGAAGAATACGTCCAAGATATCCTGGCAATCTTGCTCCTTGGACGTGCGAACGCCATTCTTCCCCTCAAACCCGAAGGTCATGGTTCCCTAGATGGACATATAAGTGAGAATCTAACACAAGGGGTGTAGTATCGCGTACAAATAGTAGTGGGATACGAGTGGACATAGCCGAAGCGCTGACGGTTAATTCGCAACAAGGAAGTAAGTAGTCGAAATTGTGAAGGGTTGCCAAGTAATCAGGCGCCCATGCCAGAGATCTTTGCTGATCACAAGTTGACGCCACTTACTCATATCCGTACTGTCACTGTGGGGGGTGCCAGGGCGCATGCTCGACTCGGACAATGGCCAAGAAGAAGAAAGCTGCCCCCCGCGCCATGACTCCCCCCATACCCATTTTAGATAATGCCGAAGATGAAGACCTAATGAACGATCTACTGGCTCAACTCGATTCGAAAGACAATTCGATGGACACTGAGTCGGCGAAAGTGCTCAATGATATGGAACTGAACAAGCAGGCTGATAATATCGACCGGGACAATGCTAACGGGAAACGCAAGGATCCGAAGGGACGGTTTATTGCTCGTCAGGTCAGTGCGAATCTTTGCTGATGTATCATACAATGAGTCTCATCACTAGTAGGCCAGAAAAGCTGCGGCGTTAGCTAAGTCATATGCACCCGGCAACAAAGATGAGGATGCTAGACTGGAACGCGAAGCCAAGGATGAGGAAAAGGCCATCAATAAAATCTGCAACGACCTGAACGTCCATCTCCACGAGGTTAACCTTACTTGCACTATAGGTGATCATGGCATGGTACTGATGTCCTTGCATTCAGATTAACCCTGATGGCCACTGCTTATTCTCTGCGGTCGCCGACCAGCTAGCGCTCCTGGGCATCGTACCAAAGTCCCAAGCCACCTACGTCCACGCTCGGAAGCAAGCTGCGGATTACATGGCCAGCCACATCGACGAATTTATCCCCTTCCTCCCACCCCCGGGCGACGAAGATCGGCTGATGACTCAGGAGGAGTATTTCAGCTATTGCACGACCATGCGTGATACGGGGGTGTGGGGAGGCGAGCCAGAGATTCTGGCATTGAGCAAAGCGTACCATGTATCAATCCACGTCATCCAAAGCTCGAAGCCGTCAATCGTAGTCCACGAACCCGAAGACATGCCGCCCCCGATACAGAATGGGCGTGTGGTGCGGATCAGTTACCATCGCCGGATGTATGGGCTTGGAGAGGTCTGTTCCATCTTACTCCTACGAAGAGAAATAAATGTTGAATCGGCAAATGCTAGCACTACAACTCTTTACGTCCGAACACGAGCTTCTCAGGTGCACTGCAAGCAATTATGCCCTGACCGACGATACCTTTCCTTGGGAATCCGGGTGATTTTGGTCAGTATAGGTGGTATCCCAGCAACAGCAATAGTCCATGTATCTTATATGTACAGCAAGTTATCCTGACAACTAGAACAACAGGTCATCAATGTCACCATTTCTGCCGGACCCCATGGGACGCGGTTCGTCAGTAACATAGCCGCCAAATGCTCCACCCAAATTAGCGTAAGGGTCGTTCGATTTTGCTTGAGGGGGAGCATGATCATCGCCGTCGTCCCCAGCTTCATCGTCCTCTGTTGGAGAGCTTGTTGACTTGGGAAGTTCAGGCTCGGGCTTCGAAGTCGTAGCTGGTGGGGGTGGAATAGGCGTTTCTGGATTGTGTTGTTGATCCGTCGTCGGTTCTACGGGGCCTGGGCCTGCTACACGCACCGTTGTTGGAAGCTGAGGTTGTGCCAAGTGTACGAGGACAGCGCGAGAATGAGGATTCAAAGCGGGGCTGTCTACCAAAGCTCTGCCAACCGCATTCCTTATGAATGTCTTCGAGGCCATTAGCAACAAGATTCTGCTATCAAGTACGGTTGCTCCTCACCTCAGGGTTCTTGTGGTATATACTTCCCAGAGTGCCAGTGTGGAGCAATAGCTGATCAAGAGCACCTCGATCCATCCGGTCGGAGTCAGTCGTTATTGGTGGTTTCTCTGCCAGAACGATTTCTCCCGCTACGGCGGGATTCAAGGCGAGGAGTCTCCAATACATGAAACCTCGATCTCGTAAGTCGGGATTGTCTACTTCCTCCGTCGCCCACTTGAGTACTTTGTGGACCAGTGCCTTCGTGGTTTCGGATTTGGATTTGTAGATGAATAACTTGACAGCTGCGGTCAATAGAGAGAGCTGAACCTGCAGATGCGTATATATTGAGCGTATTCATTAACTACAAGATAAAAATGACCGTACCTCGACACTTTCATCCAAGAAATTATCAAGCAACGCGTCAAGTAAATCGTCTGCATTCTCTATCCGGTCCGCGAACTGGCCGAGGATCCAGATCATCGCGGCACGGGCTTCTGGCTCGTCCAGAACATCAAGGTGTTCGCACAATGTAGGGATGATCCCTTCGTATTTCCCGGGATACCGCCGAAAGATGTCCTTTATCACGATGATGGCCTCTTGTACTACGTATGTAACCCCAGTGTCGATCAGATCCAAAAGGGCTTGTATGCAATCATCCGCGGCTGCTTCCACCTTAATCGCCAGTCGGCCTATGGAACGAACCGCCTTGCGAACGAAGTCGATATCCACTTCTGAGGCGTATCTATTTTCATGAGAACAGTTAATGCCTCAAGAGCAAGTTCAATGCCAAGCAGACTGACTCCTGGAGTTCAGCAAGCACCTCTTTCGCGTTTTCTGCTCGGGCGAGACGATACATAATTTCCAGTTTCGCGAGTTTGACGTAGATAGGGTCGTTGTATTTGCAAAAGAAGACTTTCACGTCGTTCTTGAGAACAGTAGGCCGGCGTTGAATGATCAGCAAAATATTCCGCAAGGCAACATACTGGACCTCTGGACCTGAGGACAGAAGTGTCACTGTAGATTACATAGTCAGCATGATATTGCGTCTATTCAAGTTGATAATAACCTAGCGGGGGACCCATCTTCTTGCAAATGTAATCAATTCGTTTCCGATCATCCATATAATTCATGAAATACAACAATGCCTTGATAGTGGTAAGGACCACTGCCGAGTTGGCATGTTGGAGTTGTACGATGATACGCTCTGCGAGCAAATCAGCATCTGAGTGAGACTCCGGTACATAGCGTAGTAGAGAGTCGAGAATATATATTTGACCCCATCTGTAAACGTGTGTTTGAGATGATCAATTTGCTCACGAGGTTGTACTCACTCTGAGCTTTCGCCCAAGGCAGCCAGGAGCCTGTGCGCGATCGAAAGGTTGACCTTGAACATCACACCATCCTGCCGATCTCCAATTTCCGTCAAGGCTGCCACGGCATTGGACACCACAGTAGCGTTCGAATCTTGCAGCAAGCCTCGCAGCAGCTCGACAAATCCCCCCTTCTCCGCTTTCCGTGGATCGGCGGTATAAAGTTTTGCTACGCATATCGCAGCGGTTTTCCGGACGTAAGGGTCGCGATCCTTTAGGCAGTGGCGTAATGTGTCTCCGAGAGCATCTGTGACGACGGGTATGGGTATATAGGACATTGTGCGAATAGCCAACGCGCGTATAAGGGGATTTCGGTCGTTGCAATCCTGTCTACGGATGAGTGTTCCCACTATAGACGCCCCGATTGGAAACTCACCTGAAGAAAGTTAGGTATAACGAGATGTATTTGATCAGGTTTTGAACGTCCGTAGCTGACGAGGAACAGGTAGACCACTGGAGCCATGTATCAGTTGATGGCAGCAGCACGTCGTGCACGGCCACTCACTCTTCTTGATTTCCAATAGCGGCGTCCCTAGACATTGCACGACATCCGTGAACAGCAGCGACACTAGGAATCCATGCATCAGCCTCCTCGTCCTTTTCACGATGTAGCATGGATATACCAACTATCGTTGCCCATGGTGATGTTCGCCACTATCTTCTTCAGAACCGTCTTGCGCTTTACGAATTTCTTGTCCTTCGCTTCTGCCGCCTGCAATTCCGTTCGGAATTCCTGGCCATCACGCAAGTTCAATTACAGTGCGTGATTGGGAGCACTTTGGACTGACCTCGATCTTTCCGCGCGTGAAGAACTTTGCATCTTGTCCAGGCGTCGACATGGCCGTCGTCTACAAGTTCATAGATCAGTGGTGGTAATTTATGTAAGGCATCATGATGATTGCTTTTCCCTAAGCGCCGATGACAAATACGGTACGACTCTATGCATCCTTCTCGCCAATACAAAGTTCCCAATGTCACTCAGTCTCCTCGAACATCGTTGCCGCTGCACCTCCACCCCGCTGTAGATGGTGCCCTCAAAGAACTCAAGTCTGCACACCGTCGTCTGCACGTTGCCTGCGCAGAATTTGGCAGGGAGCTCCAGATCCTCAATAAATTGTACTACAAGGGCTACAACCAGCATCGGCTTGCTTTATTCTGGAAACGGACGGCAGAAATACGAAAATATGCACGACGCGTAGACGATGCAGACATTGCTTCGATAGCAGACGTTCTGCGACGCTCATTCTTTGGACCTGAAGCTCAAGTCAAGTACATATACAATACCGTTGCGCGAGGGAGAAGTGAGCTGACACCTGCAGCAAAGCCCGAAGATGTTGAGGGGATCATGGACGCACCTGCCAGACCGAGATTCTCTGCTGTCTTTATTGAAAAGAGCGAGCGATTATCGCCAATTGCTTGACAAGGTACGTATACGTGCCGTACATCGTACGAGCTCTCTAACCCGACATCGTAGACGCACGAACGGTTCGTGAATGCATACCAGTAAGGATATCACCGTGAACCATGAGAATATCTCGAATTTAAGCATTAGTGTAGGCATCTCAACATCGCAATGCAAACGGGCGCCTTCATACAACTCCTCGTAGTCCTCGCAGCCGTCGTGTCGAGAATGGACATCCTGGTCGAAGAAATAACAGATGCCCTCGAGCTCATGCGCAAATCCGGTCGTGAAGTCATGAACGTCATTGATGTGAGTCCTCATAATCTTCCCAGCATCTGCCGGCGAGCTGACTTATATTCCCAAGCCTGCCTCGGCTACGGAGACGCGTTCGACCCACTCGATGCCGGGTGGCAACGACGTTCCTACAACAACGTCTTCGATAGAACAAACTGATGTAACTGATGAGGATTTGGGTGATGTTCTCTCAAGGCCCTCAATACTCGCTTGGCAGGATAATCCCCCTCCACTTGACCCCAATCAAGCCCTCTTGTCCGTATACCAAGACACTGGAGGTAGGCACGCCCCGTTCTGATTGGTGACACCTGTCCAAACTCATTTCTTCAAAGTTGTTTCTATCACAAGGACGGTCGTTACCGTGGCATCCAACGAGGCAGCTGCGTCACCACCTGACCCGCCGCGCCAACAGAAGGCGAAGAAACCCAGACGGACGAAGCGCGATGAGATTGATGATATCTTCGGTTTCATGTAACCTCAAGGTGATAAAATAAACATTTGAGGCACTTCTGCGTTCTCATGCTTTATGACTACATGTTTTTAACCCCGTTGTTTCATTCAAGAGGGTAGTACAAGAAGCTTGTGAAGGCTAAATGTACTCGGTAAGGTGGCGTAGACCACGATAGGGTAAATGCAGCAGTAAAAGTAAATAGTAATGAAAATAGTCCAGGAAATCATGAACAACTATCGACAAAAAATATCAAAATGGTATCCACGTAAATTAATCTATCAATGGAGCGCCGGCACCGTGCAGGTCGTAAGTTAAGCAATGACACATGTGCAAGAAGTTCATACACACAACTGAATGTCCAGCAGCATACCCTCAAGACTCGTCAACTAGAGCGTTTACAAAGCAAAGAAAGTAGCGACAGCGACGACAGCACCAACGAGGAAGCTCGGTGATGAGACGGAGATGGCTCCGCTCTTGGCTGCCTCAGAGGAGGTTGCGGGGGCTGGCGAGCTGACTGGCGAGGATGCTGCGGGGGCAACAGATGCAGCTGGCTCCGGTGTGGCAGCGTTGTTGAGGGCAGCACGGATGTCCTGGGGGATCATCATGGGGTTGGCGCCAGCAGCAGCAGAGTTGATGGAGCCGTCTTCGTTCATGAGGTCGGGGTTGGCGGCCAAGACGGTACGCATGTACATGACGTTCTCAGCAACGAGCGGGCGAGACCAGTCGGGCATGTCCTTGAGGTTGATGCTGCCACCCCAAGTAGAAGCCTTGGTACCTTCGCACTTGGAGTTCGAGTAAGCAGCCATGGCGGCCATGTCGGAACTCTGGAAAAGATGGGATCAGAGTTGTCTATATACGTTAATCTATTCAGGATGCTCACGTTGGAAACCATGCTTTGCATCATGCCGCTGACAGATGTGGGGTTGTTGAGTGCGCTGGGCGGGTTACTAGCAACATAACGATTAGATGCATCAAACTTAAACTCTGGATGCGTTTGCTCACATGATACCGAACATGCCCTTCTGGCAATGGGTAGGAGCAGCGCAGTAGAAGTAGAGGGGGTTCGTGTCGTTGATAACTTGGGTGACTATTTACGGCAAGAGTCAGAAAGTGTCTTACTTGGGGTATAATAGTACTTACAAACGAAGTCCTTGACTTGGAGGCCCGAGGCGAAGGTAAGAGGGTCAGCAGACTTGTTGCACGGTGTGAGTTGTGTTCCCTTCGTGACGGTGTGGTTATTGGCACCCCACATGAACTTGACAGTGTCGCCGACGGACGCGTTCAAGGCGAAGGGGATGTAACGAAGAACGCCCTGGGATGGTGCGACGATGACAGTGTGGGTAGCACCGGTGCCGGTGCTGCCAGCGTTACCACTGGTAGCGGTGGGCTGGTACTTGTAGGCGGGGGCACCGAAGGAAGCGATGCACTGGTTGACACAGTCGTTGTAACCCGAGTTACCCCAGTTGGAGCTACCTGAACCGTAGCTTGGGGGAGCAGAGCCATAGCTGGACGAGGACGATGAACCGGACTGCGAATCCCAGCTGCTGCCGTACGAGGCAGCAGAGACAGTAGCAGAAGCCTCCGCAGCAGATGTAACAACCGATGTTGTCTCAATGGAAGAAGAAGCTTCAACGGTGGCGCTCTGGACAGAGGCCGTGCTACTAAATTCAAGTGTTAACACCGAGAGACCCATAGCAGATCGCGTCGAGACATACGTCAAAACTGCAGTGATCGGGGTACCGTCCGGTGCGGAGACGGCGGGCTCGTTAATAGCGCTGTCCGCGGGGCGGGCGGCAGCCAGGCCGGTGAAGAGAGCGGCGGCGAAGAGAGGCGTGAAGTTAACCATTATGAATAAATGAGAGGATTTGTCGCTGGACTATTGAAGACTATCTAAACCTCGCGGAGGAACTGCTCGAAATAAGCCCCTGTCAAAGGAGGTGATCTGCAGGGACGGAATCAGTGCACGGCGACGGGAGGTACGAGGAGGAGCATACCAACGATGTATGAACGAAAGAAGGGCAGTCGAGGATCAACTCTCGACTAAAGGCGGAGGGGAATGAAACGAACGAGGAAGAGGGGGAGAAGAACGAAGGGTGGGAGACATCGACTTCAATTCTGCGCGTATTTGAATGTTGCCCAAATCGGAGTCATGGTAACACTTTGATTGCCCAAAACATTGGGACCGTGACGCTGTGACTGTCACCGAGTGACCGAGCCAATGACAGCCCTCCCCTCCTGATGCAAATGGTTTGCGATTGATGTATCAGCGTGTTTCACTGAGCTCGGATATCCATGGCCTCGTCAAAGCGGTGGTTGTTGGCAGAGTAAATCGATTTCTGCTCAATGCCCATGAGACCAGTGCTCGGGAAGCGCGTACCAAGAACTATCAAGAAAAAGTTTCTGCCGCCCAGCATCTCACTCGTCGTCAAAACGGCCTGTTCGGACGATACCCAGAGGCGACATCACATTCGTTGTCAAGTAGGAATGCAATGAGGAATCATGCATGCCCTCCATCAGGCACTTTCTTTTAGCAGGCCAATCAGAACAACGCTCGCAACGTTATATTTTGCACATGTACATACAACCACTGGAAAAAAATTCAAAGGTCCAGACTCTGCAAACATGGATATCATTGGAGCATCAGTCAACGGCACCATCGCAGACTGTTCATCAACCCGCGTATCATCCCTTTCGTGCTGGTCTTGATGGAAGGCCCATACGCGGGACACGTCGCTCACCATCGTCTGAAGTAATATTACGGCGACCATCCACACTGCCCTGCGGGGATCGTACATGACCACCCACTGTAGAAGCATCAGGACTATCCCCCCGGACAACCCCCCTTCTTGCCTGTCGCATGGCTTGCAGGCGATCGGTTGCCCTCGATGGGCGAGCTTCATTTCCATCCGCTCCTCTAATAGTTCGAGGGGTGGGAGAGGACGTAGCTGCTGCTGCTTCATAAACAGCTCGCAGACTTCGTGGCTTCGGGGGCTCTTTATATGACGACGCTCTCGGATTAGGGTCCTCCTCATCACCACCCTGTCGATCCTCACGTTTAAACCGTCCGCGTTCATGAGGCTCAAACAACCAACTCGGTAGGTCAGAAGGGTCGTGGGCTTTAGCAAGGTGGTATGCTTTCATTCCCCGCAGCAAACGAGACTCCTGCCCAGGTGGTGTGTCTATATCAATCATGGGTCAGGTTAGGAACGGAGGCAAATGATCGACCGAATCGACGTACATTCGCCGGTATACGTTGCGATGCTCGCTGCCCATGTCTTGCTGACATTGATAGTGAGGTTGCCCGCAGCAGCAGCAACACGACTCCAGACGGTGGACCCGTCTCCGTTTGATGAGTGGACGCTGTATCGTACGTTGTCTGCGTGCGACGTGATAGTTTAGTGACTGCGGATCTATGAGTACACGTATATCATTACCTTCTTGTGAGTATGGAGGTTCGCCTTCGCCTTTAAATCCGGCATTAGCTCCATCATCTTCGATGCTGGTCCGTGACGATGAATATCCCATTTGCCCTTTGATCCGGTCAAAGAACGAAGCTGATGAAGCAAAAGAAGATGCTGAAGATGCTGATGCTGACGCAGAGGGGGCATGCCTTGGGCCAGAGATACTTCGCTTCCGTGTGGGCATTGGAGGAGCCGGGGAACGATTACGAGTGGAGAGTGCGCCCATGGATTTCTGAGGACGTATGGACTGATGGGGTGGAGCTGACGCTACTGCGCCGCCTCTCACGTCCTTCGAATTTGGCCTCTCCAGCGAGGCCGCCCGCTGCGTGTGTCTCTGGGCCGTCGGGCGCGCTCCTGCACGCGGATTCGACGGCAGCCCTCCTGGTCGTCCAGAATTTCTGTTTCTCGTATTCATTTGGGTGGAAGGGTACAGTCACAGTAAAAATACACGATTGTTTAGCCAGCCCAGCTGGTCGGGCGTTGATAAAAGAGTGTGGGGAGGAAGCAAGAGGCGCCAACAACGGTAGCCATGATATCTCTGGCTGAAATTGTTGCTGTGAGAGCGTAGCGATCACACTCACACAATCAACGATCACATTCGATCAAAGTTTATGTCAGCGCTCCGGAAATAGTACAACGTCGCTAATTGGTGCAGTAGACGATTCCAAAAGATCACCCTCCAGGAGGTCACCTTGTTCCGCAATGTGTTGTCTTGACTTCACCTCGATGAAGACCGGGAATACTCTGGCGATTTGCTGATATTCGGCTGTGCTGGTTTAGCAACTCCTCTCCAGCCCCTAGGAACGTCAACGTTAATCACCGAAGTTACTCTCCTACTAGCAGCGATCCCAAAGACTCGGTAGTAGCTGACTTAACTGAGGGACACTGTAATCTACCGCCCATCTTTAGTATATCAACTAGACATTGAGTCCACAAAGGAATAATAAACAGAGCTAGTAATATGCCTGTCAAGTGGATTACACACGACAACCTGCTAGCATACTCAGAGTGGTCTTACTGCTGTGTCAGTATATATACATGGCCTCGTTCAAGCTACGCCAAGCTACCCATACCCGAGCTGCTGTGTTTGCAGTTTTAACAGGAGGCCCCTGAATGGGTTGTTCCATGTGACCTCGGCGGGAATTTGAACCGCGCGGCGCTGATCGCGCTCCAAGCGCACCAACTTCGCAACAACATAAAACGGACTTGAGTGAAGACGCGCGAAAGCAGCGCACTGCGAGTACTAGAGCTCTTAGTCGATGTCAAGCAGTACTGTCAACTGTGCACAACGATGGGGATGGATGTGGCTCCTCCATTCGTTTCCCACATGTTCTCCGACTCTTAAACGTGATGAACACAGTTAGTACCTCACGCACGATTCAAACATGCTGTCGACTACTAGAAGCTCTCGTCGACTTCAATCATGCTTGACTACGCTGACGCGGAAGATGAGCTCCACAATTCAGAAGGATAAGTTCAAGATTGTTGTCGTAGGGGCAGGTACGCAGATCAATCTTTCGCATGTCCATGACTGATGTGATGGTTGTGTAGGTACTGGGGGTCTGACTGTAGCAAATCAGCTATATGACCGCTTCAAAGCTGCCGGGAAGGCCTTGAACAAAGGGGATATTGCTATTGTTGATGCTGCCGAGTATCACTACTACCAGGTCAGTATTGATACAAAATGTCTCTACTTATGATTCTCATCTTCAATCAACCTTAGCCTGGATGGTGAAACTTTTCAACCCTCGTGTACTGCGTGTGCATGGGCTAATGAATTAAATGTGTAGGACGTTGGTCGGTGCCGGTTTAAAGCCGAAAACAGATTTTCGGAAGCCAGTCGCGTCCTTGATACCCAATTATATATCCCATATCACAGAAAACGTCGCTTCCTTCAACCCATCCAGGTCGGCGATTACTACTACTTCTGGACGACAGCTGTCGTATGATGCGTTGGTGGTCTCGACCGGCTTGCAGATCAACTGGAACGCGGTCGAGGGCTTGCCCAAAGCCCTTTCAGATTCATCATCGGGGGTATCGTCAATTTTCTCCTATGATACGTGCGACAAGGCATGGCAAGATATTGATGCCCTGCAAAGTGGTCGAGCCATCTTCACGCAGCCCTCCGGCGTCATGAAATGCCCTGGTGGTGAGTGGAATCATTAACAACTACAATATTGTTGACCGATCGTCTGGGCCCAGCGTCACAGAAGATCATGTGGATGGCATGGGATAGATATCGGACGACTGCCCGTGCCGATAACGTCAAGGTCAGATACTTTACAGGAAACCCTGGCATGTTCAGTGTCAAGAAGTACTCGGACGCCCTGAATACACTACGTATTGAACGTGGAGTTGATGGGTATTTCCAACATAACCTAGTCGCCGTCGATACCGCGAACCGAAAAGCTACCTTCAAAAAGGAAGACGGGTCCTCCATCGCCGTGGATTACACCCTGTTGCATGTGACACCCCCAATGGGCCCGCTGGACGTATTGAAGGGCTCTCCGATATCCGACGCCGCTGGGTGGGTTCAAGTGGATAACGGCACACTCCAACATGTCAACCCGGAATACAGCAACATCTTCGCCTTGGGGGACTGCTCGTCTTTGCCTACAGCCAAGACGGCTGCTGCGATTACTGCCGAAGCGCCTGTCTTAACGGAGAATCTATTCTCCGTGATGGACACAGGCAAGTTGAGTGAGGCGCGATACGATGGATACACCAGTTGTCCGGTCAGTATTGTGTTTATCGAGGTCACCAAGAATGAACTGTATTTTTGTGTACCTAGTTGTTGACAGGCTACGGTGAGCTCATGTTGACAGAATTCAAGTACGGATTTGTTCCGAAGGAGTCCTTTTCGTCCTTCCTTGGGGATCAATCGAAGCGCAGTCGGTACGTCACCTACTACCTTCATAGCCGTAAACGATGTTTATAGCATAGCTCAGGCTGTACTATCACTTCAAGAAGGTCGGTCCGAAGCCGCCGTGTATGTATCATGTTACTCATTTCTCTTCTCCAGGACCTTTTCCCGTGGGCGTATTGGAATGCAATGGTAGGTCCCCTTCTATGCGCCCTCCGCGCTTAACAGGTCTAACTCTATCGCCGAATAGGTGAAGGGCAAGTGGTTCGGAACCAACGCCTTCTGGCGGCCGAGTTTCCGAGTCTGAGTGTGCCTTGTGTGTACTACTTGACCAGCAGTCGTGACCTCGGAGCATATGTTTGTACACTAATATTGGTTTCACCCAAAATCACATATACACTATACTTCTTTGCTTTCCTCAGCGTTGCGCCGCTGTACTGAGTAAACTTACGAGGAAGTAAGCTTTGCCACCCGTCACGCGACGAAGTCAAGTCACGTTGCGGCGCGCAAAGGTTCCCACGGCCACACGTTGATGTGCCGCGCTGTCTGAGTCGTTGAGGGTCATTCCACGATCGCCACCATGTCTCGCCTGACTGCAGCACAAATCATTGGGCTCGGCGAATATCTCAAGCCAGAGTTCGAACCCTCAACGCTGACCGTGTCGCAGCTCCTTGGCGTGCTAGGGTACCACAACATCCCTTATCCACAGCCTTACACGAAACCGAAGCTCATTCAGACATTCAACGATGAAATCAAAGCAAACGCAAAGAAATTGACGAAAGAAAGGCTTAAGAAGGAGAATAGTATCGCGAGTGATGATGGTATCACAGACGGCATCACTGGGGAACCCGTTGGCGGGCGAAAGGTATGTTCTTCAGTGGAGTTACGGGAGCGTGATGTGGATAATACTTGCAGCCCGCACCAGCACCAAGGAGGTCGTCACGCCGTCTGTCGCGTGCGCCAGCGGAGCCAGAAGAGATAGACCTTCCTCGACCTGATCCAGTGCGTCCGAGCTCTTTGAGCCCCTTGTCAGTAGATAGATAACACAGTTGTAGCCGAAACGTCGAAGGTCTTCAGCACAGCCTAACCTTGGTGGCTCGTCACACAGAGCTGCACGCACCCCTACTGTGGATGCCTTAGCCGAAGAAAGTGAGCCAGACGAAGACGAAGAAGTACCTGTACGCAAGGTTGTGAGGAGTAAGAAAACTGTTGGTGCATTCCATTGAGATAAGGCGCCGATCGTATAGTAACCGTGTATTCTAGGCACAAGCTGCAGGTTCACAAGCACGTCGTGTGTCTCAACCAGTCTGTCTCCGATTAGTTCGCTACTTGGCCGATAATTCAAATTGCTTCATTTTTACTAGATGGCAGAAGAAAGCGGATGGGAAGATAACAATATTTTCCAATCTGGAGCAGAGTCTTCCCCAGCACGTCCGTCCCCAACTAGGCCCAAAGTGCCCCGAAAGAGCGGGATTGCGAGGAAGTCGCGTAAGTCCATGTCAGCGCCTCCACAGATTCAGCCATCACCTTCGCCGACGCATCCACGGTATTCGAACGACTCAAATTTACTTATTTCTCCGCCTCAGTCGAAATTTGAACCACAGTTGCCCCTGGACGTCTCCCGAGAGACTCGCATCATGGCGTCTAGGATGTCACAGACACTTGTTTCGTCGTCAAAGAAGGCCGACGTCATCGTTGCCCAAAAGCAGGAGCAATCAGACGACGAGCTGGACTTCCTCAGCCCGAACCGCGTTGGTCAGGACCAGGTGGCAAAGCAAGAATCGGGCGCTCCATATGATAACGAAGAAGCCATTGACGAGCAAGCGCCTGTCAGAGATGGAGATGGAGTTCTAGCGCCGTCGACTCGTGAGGTCGCAAGACGGCGGCCAGCAGTTCTAGAGCCTACGTCAAGCTCTATCGTGTCTCGGCTTTTGGTCTACTTACTCGCTGCAGCTTGTTTCGCATTGACTGCTAATTACCAGTCCGAGTCTGCACCAATTGGCTATTGTGAGCCTGGAACACGTACCAATTCTGCGCTGGAAGTCCACAAAGCCAAGATAGCGGACATGGGGTCGTGTCTGCCGAAGAACATCTCTCTCTCCGAACTACCGGAATTTCTGCTAGAGCACTTTGCGCGCGATGATCCTACCGATTGTTCTCTGTCACCCTTATTCGCTCTCCCACATCCAACGACGTGTACCCCTTGCCCAGAACATGCCTCTTGCACACAGCACAATGTAGTGTGTGACAGTGGCTACCTCCTCAAACCCCATCCGCTCTTGTTTTTCCTCCCTCCTGTATCCTCGCCGTCTTCCATCAAAATATCTACATCATCACCACCATCAGATGTGGCTTGGAAGATCGTATCTAAGCTTACCGACGGCCTTCCATTGTTTGGTAGCGTGGGTTTGCCCCCGAGGTGTGTGGAGGATCCTCGCCGGAGGAAAAATATTGGTAAACTCGGAAATTTGACGCTACGGCGTCTAGGACAGGAGAGGGGTAGGAAGCTTTGTATGGGGGAGAATGGAGTCAATGTTCCAAGTGAACAGGCAGGTGGCGAAGCTAAAAGATGGGGTTTACTGGTTGATGAATTGAGAGAGGAGCTCCGAGTGAAAGTCAAGGTCAGCTAATCAATTTCATTAACCATTCTCGGTTCCTCAATGATTAGTGCACAGGCGACACGCTCGGATGCGTTTGAAGAAGAATTCAACGAAGCCATCCAACAGTTGATACAGTGGGGTGGCGTTATGTTCTCGGAAGACTCTGAGTAAGTACCTATCGCTCGAGACGATCGAAACTACTGAGTATCGGCTGCAATTCACAAGGGGTAAACGATATGTAGCCCACAAGACCCCTGAGTTGACCTGGAGCTGCGCGATCCTTGTGAATGTCCGAGAATCTTGGAAAGAATGGCGAAATTCTATCTTTGGTGGCTATTCGACCCTTGGTAACCGAAGAAGATCGTATATTGACGTTTCCGTTGACTTACAGGTGTCTTGTTGACGATCCTCGGTCTTTACGCCGAAAAGCTGCGCAGAGCCCAGAGGTATCGCGATCGCGTACGTGCTGCAGAGCTGGTGCAGGTTGCTCTGGATACGCTCCGAAACCAAGAACTAGCTCACCACATCGATCCCGTTACTGCGCCACAGCCATTCTTATCGTCACTGCAACTCCGTGACCTGATACTCCAGGATGAGCATTCCATCGACACGCGTAAACGCATATGGGATCAAGTCGAACGTGTGGTCGAGAGCAACGCAAATGTCAGAACGAACCTAGAAGAAGTCTCCGGAGGTGATGAAATGCGGGTTTGGCGATGGGTTGGCAGCACTAGCACTGGAGCAAGTCCGATCAAAGCTGCAGTTCCACAAGATGTCGTTGATGGACATGACGATCGGGAGTAAAGAAGAATTGCGATGCAAATCCATTTTAATGTGTATTTATGAGCGTTTCTCGACAATGATTATTCTGGCCAAAGACCGTACATACAGTCCGTCAATCGGACAATCGGTGGCTTGATCATCAATGGTCTCTGATCAGTGATGATTGTACTTACACGACGATGACATTATGTGCCTTTGCCACCGTCGCGATATTGACGGTTGTTGGTGTTTCTTTGCCGCCGGGAGAATGGACGGCCGACTGGAGTGATGATTGCGACGCCATGTAAAGTTCTACAGCGTCAAGTTTTGTGATCTCCACGTGCACAGTAGTTAGCAGTTCATTTGAGGTGGTTCGTTCCTCTCTCCCACGTACCCCCCAATCCGCGGTTGTGACAGTCTTATGATTATGCCAGTTCGAGCTGTTGGTTTGTTCTGTGCGAGAGTGGCTAACCAGAAGCATCGAATGCCCTATCTGAGCTGTGAATCGGTCTACCGTGTGATCCAGCCCTTGGAGTTTAATGACGCCCACATCTCTTTGTTTAGGATCACAAGACAAACGCTTGACATACCAATTAGGCAAAAACTTCACCGAGGCTTATCGTGAACCACGTCAGCAAAACGAGCGGTCGGGCTTGAGCAGGTACAAGGGGCACAGACAATAAGGTAAAACTGGGGGGCTAAGTTGGGTTACCAACTAGACCCCGTTGGCGGTCCCATAGGAATACCGTTCTGGATCTTCTCAACCAACGCTCGCTTCATAAACTGTTCTTCCGCTAGTATTCGTGTAGTCTAGCGCGTGAGGTCAGATGATATGTTCTCCTTCGCGGCTATATATCCCTTCAGGGACTAAGCCACTCACTCTAAGGAAACGGTCTAAGTCGATCCTGCCCGCATTCAATGCACGGTGGAGGTGATAAATTGTGTCTTCGATAGCGTTATCCTCCGCAACCAAGTTGATTAATCTAAAAAAAGCGAGCAACACGAATTGCCGCGCACGGTGGGAGACGCCATTAATTAGTGGTTCTGTGACAGGAGAGACGGAGGGAAGGGAAGAAGAACAAGACGTGGAATTTCGAAGCGGTGGTGGAATCTGTGTTGAAACAATTTGGGATGACTTACTGATTGTGTACTATTGTCGTGGAACACACTAGCTCGTCAACCTCGGGATCTTCCTTACGCCGAAGTTCAGTTACGTTTCGTTCAGCCTGTTCGACAGAGTCTCTCAACCTTCCGGCGACGTTTTGGCATACATCCTTCACAGCCTCTAGCCTTGCCATCTCGTCCCGGATGGCAGGCTCACCCGCCAACAGGTCGCTCTGATGAGCACGTAGACGCTCGGCGTCTAAAGAAAGGGCTTGGGTAAGTGATGCAAGCTCGGAGGTAAGCTTCTGGTGGACCTGGGCGTGAAGGCGGAGAAGTTCAGGGTTAGGAGGTCGCGGTGGTATACCTGTCGGAGTAGCGGACGGAGGTGGCCCGGCGGACGTGAAAGGGCCTGTATCGTTATCCTCATCTAACAAATTAGGCGGCGGTATGGAAGTATGAGGAACGATCGTAGGAGCCTGAACCGCGATAGAGAGGGGGGGCTGTGGTGGCGATTGAGCGTAGACTGGTTGGTGGGGAAGCTGAGGAGGTAACGGCGGCACAGGAGGTGGAGACACAGAACCGGAAGATGGAGAAGCATCCCGGTTCTGATGGACAGGTGGGACGTTTACATTGGTAGTCTCGGGAACAGTGGTAGGCGGACGATATGTTGGTGGAATTGTCTGGTAGCCAGCGTGGTTGTGGTGATACTGTGGCAGGTTAGAACGAGGCGGAATAGGTGGCGGTGAAGACTAGTACACGGATACAGTTTCGGTCAGACAAGATGCTTATCGTAATTCGGGGGACATACAGACAGTTGATGAAGAAGGCAGTGAGTTAATTGATGACGATGGAGTGGCTTTGACATTCGGACTGTAAGGTAACGGCTGCGTTGGTTGATTGACCAAGGAAGGACCGATGGATGATCCGGGCTTTGGGGGTAAAGCAGGACGATCATGAGGATTCGGAACGGAGGACTGAGGACTAGCTGGGAGCGGAGGTGGCTGCGCAGGAACAGAGGACATTCCAGCCGGATTCTGCTTCGGTTTGGCGTACATTGGCGGTTCTCGTGAAAATTGATCTTGCATGGCCTCCAACAAAGCCAATATACTGCATCCCTTGTATTTATTTTTCAATCAACCGTTTGCTTGAGATGGGAAAGAGAAGGACGCCTGTACGTACCTCGCTCTTGCGCTCCCACTGCTGCATGTATTCGAGATTGCATCTGCCACTCACGTCAACGAATTTGCCTGCCTTGACAAACATGTCGCTTGTGGGCACGACATAGGCGATTGGGGGATGTCTTGGATAATCTCTATTGATCCATACACTGATCTGGATATTGTACGAGGCCTGCCGGTACGTGATTGGGAGTAATCCGTGCAGGCACAGCAGGATCTGAGTCCTCCCGTCGTCAAATGCTGGAACGATGAAACAGTGAGCTTATCCTTGCGTCGGAGGCAGAACTAATTACTGTGCTCGTCCGACTTTGGACGAATCGTATGGAAACGCGCTAGTACCGCCTCGATATCAGCCAGGACGCGATCCCGTTGGGCGTATAGCTGGACATTTTCCACAAGCCAGCGACGGATGAGGGACTGTGAGTTGGTTGCCGACATGAGATGGTCGCTGCGGCGCGGCGGTGGTAGCGCAGCCAAGATGGCTAATCTGGGATCCCCCCTTCGCGGAGTTTGGCGCTGATTTCTGGGGTGGATAATGCCTTTCTGGAAAGGGGATCTACTTCCGCCGCAAAAAAAGAGATCTGATTTACCCAGATTGTGCGTCGGCCAGAGTGATCGGAGGTGTCTTTTGTAAGCGTCACAGCCGGATTTGGCATATTGTATCGAAAGTGACGAGAGGTCGGAGGTCCGGTTCGTACCTGCCTGATATAGGCATGGTTACCACTGGCTCGGTTCACCCCTGCCGGTTTCGGATCTTAACTCTAAACGCCCTCAGTAGGACTCACAAGTGAACCACCCCTCGTTCCCAATTTAATCACCAGTGTAGCCCGGAATGAACCCACTTCTTGTATATATATCTCCGTGTCCTCCCTGCACTCACTCCCCATCCCTTTCCCCTCCTCCTCCACCACCACCATGATCACGCCTCCCGCTGTATCCTTCAAACGGCCAGAAGCCGGCCCCAGCAAGACCCTCACCCCCCAGCGAAAGCATAGGAAGCTGTTGAAAGATGGCAGTGGCACCGAAGTCTGGCCAGAGCGCATAGAGAAGGTGTTTGTCCAAGGTACGCGTCGTTGGCCGCGTCCTCGCCTTTGTCCGACTCACGGCGCCCAGGTCTCAGAGAGTACTGGCACTCTCCGTTTGCAACCTACTCGCGTGGTCGCAGTCGATATCGCAACCAGTTCCTCGTAGAGCATCTCGCAAAGGCCGGCATCACCAGATCAAAGAAACAAGTCGCCAGCCATATTCAAGTCCTCAGAAACATGTGGAAGGGCGAGCCGGGTATGACTCCCTTGTCCTTCGGTGTCTATTGTCTTGATCTAATCAGTTGCCCATATTCAGAATTTCACCTCGTCGCCGGTGGCGAGGAACTTGCTGATTCCAGCCCCCTGCCTTCGACAAAGCTAGACGAACGCGCCATCGACCATCACGGCCTTTGGAGCTTCGATTGGAACGATTGTGATTCAAGCAACACTTCCCCCAACTACTCTCCAGACGTCAAGCACGAGTGCTCACCCCCCCTGCTTCCTCATCTCAGTCCTGGATCAGCCTCACCTCCGTCTCTATCTTCGCAGGACTCCTCACCTAATTCGATACCCTCTCAGTTGGATTTTCAGTACCAACTATCCCATGGTTACCCGGAATTGCAAACCGCTTCGTCGTATGCCCAGCCCCCCTTCTCTGACAACGCTTACCACACATCTGGCCCCAACGACATCGCGAATCGAGTTACCGCCTTTTATCTAGTCGCCACCGGCGCGCAGCCCCTCATAGTCAACTTTGACTCGTATGTTCCGCCTGCAGAACTTCCTGGGCCTTCTTGGGAAATGAAGACCAAATTATACATGACACCTTTCGACGGCATCTCTGTCGAGCCCCAGGGTTTCACCGGTTCAGTCGTGCTCGCTTCCCCCTTTAGCTCAGGGACATGCACTACTCAAGTATTCCGTGGCCAACAACGTATCCTTCAAGAACACGGGCCATTGTGCCCCTCGCAGTCGGATCCCCTAGCGGCATTTCTACCAGCCGAAAGTCCTCTGGCCAAGTGCCGTAGCTACTGTGAGTTCTGATCTTCGCGCCAGTATTCGAAGACTGCTGACGCAACACTTCCAGTCAATGAAGCTTCCGGCGCCACCATAACACTTACGCAACAGTTAATTGTAGATGGAATAACTCTACTCTATGCCGTTCATGTTCTGTGTAGGGGGGACGGCTATCCAACGCCTTCAGCCCGACTAGTAGCATGCAGACCGCACCAAGACAACAATCGCCGAGACTCCATCACCAAGTCTGTGAGCCAGTCCCCACGACCGACTTCCACAGCATATCACACTACAGCACCATACTCCACGCTGTATCAGCCCACAACAGCACCTCTCACATCATCTCCCTCGTTCAGCACTACAGCTTCAACATCATACCCACTGGCTACTGTTCCGGTGACAAATTATCAATACTCGCCCCCGCTATCACCTCACAGCACAATACCAACCAATTCAGCGTATACCTATGGTTCTCCTGCCCTGTCACATCCTTACCCACAGCCATCTTCTTTGACTGGCTATGACGGCAGCAGTTTATACGGATCGGTCTCTTCCAGTTCCATCCAATCACTTCGACGTTCCTCTTTGTCACAGGGACTCCCTCTACCGAATTACTAGGCGCCTTCGCGCGCTTTGTTCGACATGCTTTATGTCCAATGCTGTTGTCGTGTGGAACTTCGATACAAATACAGTATTCGCTTTCGTTTGCTTCTAGTGGGTCGAATCACAGATGGTCAATCTAGACAAAGCAGTGACATGAGCCCGGACCCCTCTTTGACGCGCACCGAAAATTTCGTTCTCACCACATGGTCGACTCATATTACTCCTGTGTCTTTGGCGGCACGCGGATCTCTCCGCCTACACATCTTAATCGATCCTCGCTTACCCACCGCCCTCAACCTTATCACCGCCCTCACAAAATGCCGATACCCTTTAACATACTCCTTTCGGTGCTCTAATACCGCCTATTCTCACTGCTCGCTGCTTTGGACGCTCTTGATCTTTGGTGATGATGTTAACGCGGTGTTCTATCAGAGCCCCGCCAATGTTTCTTCCCAAGTTCATCAAGAAAAATGTTCTCCTGCTTTTTTTACTTATTCTACCTTCGTGATACTCCTTGCCTCTATTTATAACATTTGGTTCGTGGATTCGGTATGGCATGTGGAATGGACGCGTCGTATCTCTCATCACTTCTTGCTATACCACCTCGCTTAGATTCCTGTATCATAACTTGGATTGGCGCTTTCTTGACTTACGTTTCCCGCTCTTTCGGGGACTCCACTTTCACGTATAAGCTTTCGATCCAGCCGAGGCAGTGGGGGAATATTTCCGTCTCCATCACCCGACAATCTTACCCCGACACCTCGAATCTCACACCTGTATAACTAGCAGTATAACCCCCTCCATGTAGGATTACAATTTCCTTAGTTGCTATGTTCCAACGTGGGCCGCAGCTGATCCGTCTGTAAAGTTGCAGTAGATATATCAACCCATCAGTGATCTGATTTTCACCCCGAGGAGAAGGACAGTATGCATGTGGTTCTTAGGGACCGAGGAGGGCATCACGTCTCACAAAGACGGCACGAATTCAGAGGATAAGCGTATCCAGTGGATTGCCACTGATGATGTGTGACTTGCGCCGGTGGCCCAACCAACAGAAACATTCTATCACCGTGACATCGTTGTGATTGAACTAAATAGACGATCGTGCCTAGGAATTCCATTATAAAGATGTCCATTATAACATCCTGTGTATTTACATTACAACAATCGTTAGTGAAACTGATGTGGGCCCGTGCTCTGTGAAGTCGGGGCCAGGCGTTGTAACCATTGGTTCCAGGCGGATGCGACCATGCGAAGCCATGACTTACATCTTGGTTCGCTACCCCAACCGGAGATGGATGGACCGATGCTCTGGCGATGCTGAGGCCGCCTGTTACTCACACCAATCGCGCCTGCGCGAGAATTGACAGAACACAATCAGTCACATTAAGGAAAATCTGGAGGTTCTTCTTCGGATAACCAAAACATCCGCAACTATTTGCTTCGGGAGGGAAGTACTAAACATTTATAGATAGGGCGGCGACGACTACGCGGCGACAAGTTGATACGGAAGCTAGCTTCCAGACTGCTCCCGTGAACTGTTGTCGGCATGTGAAGAAGGAGACGGCGTAGCGGAGTAGCAGCGTAGCGAACAAGGCGATGTTCCTACGCCTGTGAATTCAGCATCAGCTTCTTTGCCTCTTTCCTCACCTTCGCATCACCATGGAACGTTGCCAGGAGATTGAGCTCCCAGAATGCCGTTCCAAAAGGATTGCACAACTGAGGGTCGTCCACATCGGGGCGATATACACCGTCGAATGCGCGATCCTCAGTCGATAGCAGGGCCTCAAGCTTCGGATCCTTAGCAAGCAGCCCCTGTGTAAATTCTAACGCTCTAAGAGCGCTGTGAGACGGCCAGTGAAGCGCTGCTGAGAGAAGGCGCTTGCTGAAGGCCGCTGAGCGCCAGGCTGGTGGCGGGCCTCCACTTGCAGTTTTTCCATTGAAGAAGACGATCGAGAGAGCGTGGAAGAGCAGATCCGACAGGGACGCTTCTGTTGAAGGCTTATTCGAGGGTCTACGTTGATGGTGTGGGTTCGGCTTGGCTGGCGTGCGTGTACTACTTTCGATTTCGGGGATAAGCGACATGGGCAAGATTTGGGCATAGAGACACGCGACGAAGTCACTAAGGTCAAGATTCAGGGCTTCACCTATAGGAATAGATTGATGTTCGCGGAATCAGACGGTTGACGGGAGGAAGTATGTACCTTGTCCAGAAAGTAGTTCGAACGCTGTGATGATGCAAAGCAAGCGATGCTGAATATTGTGAAAGTCAACCCGCGCACTGGACGGATCAGGTACGCCGAAGGACTCTTCACAATGGTCCCGTAATATTAAATTCTTCAGGACCTGCATCAGATCCTTGAAGAAGTCAATGTTGACTAGGTGTGCAAATTTGGCAATTCCCCTTAAGGCAGAAGGAAGGAGCGGGGTGGGGCGGTCGTTCTTGAGAATTCGAAAGTACAGCACGAATAATAGTTTGAGCGTTTCAGTTTGCTGTTCGGTAACGGTAAGTTACTTGGGTCTAAAGCGCGCAGAATATTCCAACGGATCATCATTAACTCACCGTGACAGCTCGTTCTTCTTTATCAACCTCGGCCTCAGCCTCACGAAATTCACGCTCTATCTCCTTTTTCTCTTTCATGACCTTTTTCGCCTTTTTGCTGAGATGAGGTTGCTCCTTTTTGTCATTTTTTCTCTTCGGGGGAGGCTCGTTTGGGTTGGCTTTGGAGTCGGACGCGCGAACCCCAAGCTCGGTTTTGAGGCGGAGTGACAGGAGACATGTCAAGACGTTGGGATGCACATTGAAGTGACGTTCCTTGACCATCCTATTCAGTAGGCGGACTAGCTCTAGTGACGGTTGACCCGTAAGATCATTACGGAAGACCTTGACGAGGGTGCTAAGGCAAAGATCTGAGGTCTGTCGCGTTGATCAATTATAAACCGTATCCATCGGCGGCGGGGGGGCTGCGCACCTCATCCCAGCTTTTCTTGCTTAGCGTGGCAACAACAGAGTGCATAATGTTGGCGCGGAAATTGAAATGAGTGACATCTACTAGGAGAGTACACATGCACTGCAAAGCTACGGCCGATAGATCGTTCCTTGCTGCGTAAGGTCAGAATTATGGATAAATGTCGTGACGGCTAGACTTGCCTTTGAGTTCTGTTTCTAGCGACTGAAGGTAGGTCTGGTAGACACCGACCAGGCCTTGTTCCCATTCCCGAGTCCGCGCCACCATTTGACCGACCTTCTCGGCCTTTTCTTTGTCAGTAAGGGAACGTATCCGATACCCAGGGATAATGTCTTTGAATACAGCTAATTGCGAGAGGATCGCTAGCTTGCGTATTATCTGATCATTGGCAACGGGCTCTGGGTGCGTCGTGGAGCTGATCTCCGCCAACGAAAATGTGTGGAGTCGTCGCAAAAGGCCTAGCTACACGGGCGATTAGACGCGACAAGGTGGCAATCTTAGGGAGACAAAACTCACACTGTTTTCTGGGTCAGAGATGATTTCCTGGCACAAGCTAGCAATTTGCTCTTTAGCTCCCTGTATTCTGGCCTTTCGGGATTTTGTACTGATTATATCAACGACAGCTACTCGACCAAACCGCGAGCCAGTAGCAATATCATCCCGCCTTGGTGGCTCCGGCTCGTTCACAATACTGGACGCGTCGCTTTCATCAGAGTCGTCCTTGGGTGCTTGCAATTTCTTATTGCCTGTTTTCTGTATCCGTCCATCAGCCAGCTTAATGGGTAGGCTCTCTACTTCGTTCTTCTTCTCTACTCGCCATGCGTCGGGGAGTTGCCGGGGCTTACTTTCGTAAGGCATTTCAGCATCAGAATCACTGTCTTCATCGAGAGATTCGTCGTCATCTATGTGCGCCTCGTCATCCGATGATAGAGGGTCCTCTGCACCGGACGTCCATTCATCTTCCTCCTCTCCCGAATCAGAGTCCAGAGATGGTAGATCATCTTGAACGTTTGGCCGTCGGATTGGTTTATTCAATTGCTGAAGCCGTTCGGTCTCCTGCTTACTCCTGCTTGTAGTTAGAGGATATCCACGAGCAAGGACATTCAGACAGACCTTGCAATCCCCTTGTAGTCTAGCCGATCCAAGAACATGACCGCATCTCCGTATTCATCGAGGACCCCCATATCATCGTTCGGCACGTCGGTATCTTCATCGTCGTCTTGAGAAGGAATTGGAATCAACAGTCGCTCCGGAGCTTTTTCTTTCTGTTTTCCTTTTGACTTCAGAGTTTGCTTTTTCGAGCCCGTAGTCGAAGTTTGTGCATCTGACTTAGAGGTCAGCTTTCGTTTCTTATGCACAGGAGCTGCCTAAGGATGAATCAGTATCAGTACCCAGTGGGAATAGTGCATATACATGCCTTTGAAGCTGCTCCGGGCCTCTTTCTAGCAGCCATTCCAATCTTACACTGCGACAGTGATGAAGTTCAGCAACGCGGTCAGGAGCCAAAAATTACACCCTCGATCACGTGCCAGAATTATAGCAATACGATCGCCCAGTCGATCTTAGACTCTACTACGCGACATGGAACATCAACCCACCGTTCACATTCTGAGACCTCACCATATCACTCTCCTCGCCGTTATACTGCTTGCTTTGAAGGAGATCGACTCAAAGAACCTTGCGCCTGCCTTCAGTCTCCATATCTATCGCGTTCTGCTGAATGAAGTCATAGAGGTCTGTCTCGGGCTTACAGTATACAAACTCTGAATATCTGACAAGTATGGAAGATTGTACCTCCAAAGACATGGTCAGAGCTACTAGATATACTCAGCGCGGGCCCATCGGCGGGAGAAAAGTCCGGGCCACAGTTGATAACCGTGCTCAGAGGAGTGGTAAGTCGTGAAAGGTCACCGTGGCCTCGGCGCGTCTTGATCTCTTATCAGAATTCCGAACTGAGCGATCCTACCCAACTAAGCAACTTCTTTGCCAGTAAGTCTCACATTTGGGCCCGTAACTCGTATTCAACGTGCTACAGCCATACCGTCGCTCTTCCTCTCCAATAAGGCCTACGATGCGGAGGCAGGTGGAAGCTATTCTGAACCAGAAAGTTTTCTAACTTTGGGGTAGCCTGCCCTTCTTGTAGGTCTAGATCAATCTAGGACTCATGCAATGCCTTACTGCGCTGTAGCGGAGACATATTTTTGGCTACTTTTGTCGGCGGTGCTTCGTTAGCTTCCTGAAGCTCTCTTTCGAGGGTGTTATCAAGTATCATCAAGACTACGAGGCGTGGTGCAATGGCGACCGGGAAGCAGGTTACGATATAGTCCATAAAGATTCTCTCGACAATTGTGGGTGGCTCCAGCGGGTGGATAATCTAGCCTTCTCAACCTTGTTCCCAGCGTACCTACTCCTCTTCAAATCCAACGTTGACAAGAAGACATGGGCGGACTCGCGATCCTATGAAATGTAAGTTCAATGCCAGCCGTTACGATCCAAGCATTTACGAGGATATAGCTTTGAGGCAGGGTTAGCTAATGGCGACATGCTCACAGGTGAAGAACACCTTCGTTGGTTCTTTGAGCAACGGTTCCACGAGGGCCACGACTCGTGAGTTAACCTTCAATCCAAGATTACTCCCGCTAACTGCTGTTTAGCGGGCTTCGGCAACACGCGGTCCTTAATCTCGCCCGGCATCATTACATTCGGGAGGAGTACCCAGCTGCGCGAAAGGTGTGACTCTTCCCTTTCCCCTCACTTACAGCATGTGCTCAACTAATCTCGAAGTATCTGACAGAAGGTATCACGACAGCACGGACAGCCGGCGACAGGTTTACCCTACAGCATTGTATCAGGTATATTAATTCACTCCGCAGAGGGCGCGGTCCGATTGATTTGGTTTTAGTTTGCTTAATCGGCTACCTCCTGTTGAGGTTGGCCGCAAGCCTGTTCTCAATGAAATACAACCCACCTCGCATCCCCTTGAGGTTTTATTTGACGCCAAAAAATTAATGGATACCGATAACGTATGAACCCTGTTGCGCCAACGATGCTCGTCCCGTTTGATCATCACAGCTTGTTTACAGGATCAGAATCTGGGTGCTACTTTCGCTAAGCTTGCTGAAGTCCTCGGCATGCTGGATCACTATAGTGAAACACAGCTAATAGATTCTGAGATATGGGCTCACCATGCTGTACAGTCTGTCGCGTGGAACGCTATCGGTGTGGGCGTTCCTGTGATGCTGTTGTTTTTGCTGAACAGCGCGTTTAGGTTGTGATAGGCTTACTGTGATAGAGGAAGATATAGTGACTGCATTCACTATGGTCGGCGGAGACGATAACAATCGGATTACAGTCATACTCAACCGAGCCTACCGCGTCAGTAATTACCCTGTTCACATCACTAATATTGAACCCTACTCCTGTAGCAAGCACGGCAAGGCCAGTATGAAACCGCACTCGCTAAATTGCTAGAACCCGATATATGGAGGGGTCTGACCATACGCGACTACTCACTATGGGCTAACCAGGTGTGGCATATTCTGGCCCTGAGAGCTAGCCGTCGGTTTGTTGCCTTGTCTTAATTATCTACTGTGCGGCTGTTGAATATATGGTCACAGCAAGCAGGAGCGTATTTACCGAGAGGTTCTCCTGCCGCGACAACCCCTGGGCGAGGTGGATTCCAATGACTATTTCTTCTACACTTGCAGCATGAAAGACAAGATACGGGGTCAGCTTTACGAGGTCCTGCGACTGAGAGTGAGTGTCGAGTTGCAGACGATCAACGGCTCCTGACTTTACACAAGGAATTCGGACAAGCTAGCACGGCGATTGAACAGCTTCTTACCGCGCTCTGGCACGCAGAATTTCAAGGCCGTATGCATCTTTATAGGACCGGCATTATACTCTTAGCAGACGTCGGTTTAGAGTTTGGGTTGACCAAACGGTGCTGCACAATCTTGGACGAAATAATGCCTCAAGTGCAGTCCATGATTCGTCTTCCTGGTATCATTCCTGACCATTTTGTTAGATCATCACTGGCTGTGATCTCGAGCAACGAGCGCTAGCTTGTTTCACGCTGGGGAGGTGTATCATAGCAGCAAAAGGAGGCTCAGGTAATGCAATCCCCCAATTTCCTTAGCGCCTTCTATTTATGCTATATATACAGAACCCGGCCTGCAAGAGGCGCTTAAGTATTTGTTGGTGGCGGAGGCCGACTGCCAAACCATACAACTTATCGATCCATTGGCTGACGTGCAGTATTTGATTTCTGTGGTCTATCATAACCTAGGAATGGTGGCTGAGAGGGATGAGGCCGCCATGCGCCATAGTAAGACCCTTGTTGAGGTTAAGCGGCTAGAGAACGCTGGTACGGATGACGAGGTAGAGGCTATTCTGGAAATTCTGGTTCAAGTTGGTTCGACTATAGCTGGTATTTGAGAATTATTACTTTGCTTCTTATCTCAAGGTGATTCGAACGCTTCAGAAGCCTTGGGTCAATCAATAGTAGAAAGCAAAAATTGATCACTGGCTCAGCTCTAGAGAGGCTCTGGGCCCGGGACTCCATCAAGGGCGATACTGTAAGATCTATACACTCCTCATAGGACAAGCAAGGTGGGGTGGAAGAGCACGATTCCTCAATTTAGAAGAATTTGGAATAGCACGAACGCCCCTGAAGTGGGTCTACACGTGATGTCGCGTTCCAAAACGCCAACTTTCCTAATCTCGTTTAACTACTTTCCTCCACACATTCTCGGGGGCGATGGATGGCCCAGCACCGCAAGAAGAGGACTTCTCTTCGATCCCAATAGGAGACCGAATCACTCACAAGAACTGGAAGGCTCGCGTACATGCATATGAGTCTCTCATCAAGACCTTTCAAACAACGGCATCAGACACAGATCCTGCGTTCAAACCATACATCAATAATTCGGATCTGCTCAAGAAGATTGTGACAGACTCTAATGCAGTAGCTCAGGAGAAAGGCGTCGAATGTGTCGTGAATCTCGTCCGGTTTGCTGGGGAAACCGCGGCGAAGACACGAGACACGGTCGTACCAGCTTTGGTAGACAAGTCATTTGGATCAGCGAGGGCTGGCACAAAGGCACAAGCGGTAGAGTTAGTCCTGCAATATGTGGAGATAGAGAATGTTGGGACAGGCGTTGTGGTGCGTGCCACCAAGGAACTGAAGAAGGGACACTAATTTCGCGGTTACGTAGAACGATATATTACCAGGACTCGGAGCCAAGCAACCCAAGATTGTTGCTACTACGGTAGTGGCACTGAAAGAGATAGTTCGGTGAGTAATATCCCGTGTGCACGGATGAGGCTCATCTGTTGTCTGTAGCTTGTTTGGCATTCAGGTCACGCCGCCGGCCCCCATACTGAAGGCATTGCCCAAAATCTTTGGTCATAGCGACAAGACTGTTCGTAGCGAAGGAACGCAGCTTACGCACGCGTTATATCAATGGATGGGTCCCGGGATAGAGACTTTCCTCGGTGATCTCAAGCCCGTGCAGGTGAAGGAGCTAAAGGAGGCTTTTGATGCAATGGAGAGCGAGGGAAGGGGGAGAGGGACCCTGAAGGCGGAGCGCTTGACACGGGCGCAGGCTCGAGAGAAAGAAAGCAATATTGATGCAGATATTGAGGATGAGGGTAATCAGGAAGAAGGTGCGATGCATCTCCTTTGTGAGTTCGTACTTCTACAACTCGATATCCCCAGATGCAGCGCCTCCCGATCCCAGAGACTTTGCAGAGGCCGTCGACGTCGTTCCTCAGCTCCCACCATCATTCCAGGCTGCTTTAACATCGTCCAAATGGAAGGAGCGCAAAGAGGTATTAGACCAAATGTTGGCGCTGTTGTCCGCAACGCCCAAGATCAAGGAGAACTCGGAGCTAGGAGATTTGGCAAAGTCACTCGCCGTTCGAATACAGGGGGACGCCAATATTAATTGTGTCATGGTCGCCGCCGGTTGCATGGAGGCTCTAGCCAAGGGATTAATGGGTTCATTCGCGAGGTACCGCGAAATGGTCGTTGGGCCCATGTTAGAAAGGTTGAAGGAACGTAAAGCTAACGTGACGGATGCAATCGGCGTCGCACTTGATGCGATATTCACTACTGTGCGTCGTTCGTCAGGTCACCTCTTGTTGTATTTTGACGGATTTGATAGACTACCCTCAGCGATATAATCCCTGACTTGTCTTCCGCCCTGGCTTCCAAGAACCCGCAGGTGAAGGAGGGCACGTTGAAGTTCCTTGCACGCTGCCTTTCCACAGCTAAATCTCCCATTTTGGGACCACAAATCAAACCCATGGCAGAGTCGCTTTCAGCGCTGCTGGAAGATAGCCACGAAGGTGCTCGAAACGAGGCTGCCGTTTGTATGGGAACTTTGATGAAGATGGTTGGCGAGCGACCTCTCAATGCCGTAGTTGATTCACTCGCGGATGTTCGGAAGGCCAAGGTCAAGGAAGCTTATGAGAAGGCCACTGTGAAGTGCAAGAGTGGTGCTCCCGCACCCCCCAAGCCAGCCGCCTCTGCGCCAGCTCCATCCTCAAAGAAGGCACCCTCAAAACCTACAGCTAAAGCGGCGCAGCCGAATGGCGACACTGAGACCGAGCCTGCAAAGAAGCCAGCTGCGAAGCCTCCCGCACGTTTGACAGTGAGTTTCTTCCCCATGTTTATCCGAATCCAATGCTCATTTATATCAGGCAAAGAAACCTCCGGCCGCGTCAGCACCTGCAGCGGCAGCAGCGGCGACTAAGAAGGCGCCACCTGCAGCTTCAAAGTCTGGCAAAGCTCAAGCTTCCGCTGCCGCTGCCGGCTCTCTGGATACCTTCAAGTATAAACACACACCTGAAGATGCTGAAAGCCTAGCGGCTGACCTAATACCTGCTCAAATCACTATTGATTTAGCCGATAGTAATTGGAAAACTCGCCTAGCTGCTATCGAGGAAATGACCAACTGGCTGGACTCTGTAATTGGTGATGTCGATGCTGAAGTTGTTGTTCGTGCAATAGGGAAGAAAGGTTGGAACGAGAAAAACTTCCAGGTTCTATCTTGCCATTATCCATATCATTCTGGAATTTGCTAATGACTCTTAGGTGTCCGCAAGTTTATACGGCATATTGAGCAATCTCGCTGAAAATTGTCCCTCGTTCGGACGATCGTGTATAGCTCTCTCCGTACCGCATCTTGTAGAGAAATTAGGAGACATGAAGCTGAAGAAAGCTGCTGGTGACACATTGTCGGTGTTCGCGGAGAAGACCTCTCTACAATTCGTCCTCAACCAAGGTTAGCTGGCAAAGACGTTACTTGTTAAAATCTACTCAACAGAGACTCTAGTGTACGACCCACTCTCCAAACAGAAAGCACCGAAAGTCATTGCAGACGCCATTGCTTGGATTAACACAGCTTTAACAGATTTTGGAATCGCTGGTCTTTCCCTGCGAAGTCTGATAGACTCCTTGAAAACCGCACTCCAAAACTCAAATGCCGCTGTACGTACCAGTGCCACGAAGACGCTGGTGACCGTGAAGCTTTTTGCTGGCTCAAGTAAGTTGGACCAGCCTTCAGGCCCACACCGGTGCTCTTGACTGTCATTTCATAGGCATAAAGGACTTGCTTGAAGATTTGAATCCCCAGCTGATGAACACGATTAGCGGTGAATTTGATAAAGTTGAGGGCCAGCCTGCACCTGAGCCCAGCAAAACGTCTGCAGACCTTGCAAATATGGCTTCGTCTGGCTCGCAATCATCAGGCGCTGCAGTGGCTGTTGACGCTTTAGACGATCTGTTTCCTCGAATCGAGGTAGATAGCTTACTCAAAGGGACAACAATACTCGCCGACGCGAAGAGTGACGCGTGGAAGACGAAGAAGGAAGCCCTCGAGACTCTCCAGGCTCTTCTGGATCAAGGTTCCAACAAGCGATTGAAACCGACTATGGGTAGGTGTCTCTGGACGTTGCAATATTTCGAACTTGCTTACACGACACAGGTGAAATCGGGCAAGTTCTTAAAACGAGGGTGACTGATACAAACAAAGCAGTGCAAACTGCTGCGTTAGACATTGTCGCTCGAATCGCAACTGGAATGGGAAAGCCTTTCGAGAAGCATTGTCGTTTATTTGTCCTCCCTGTCGCAACAGTCCTCTCGGATCAGAAGGCTCCTATTCGTGCGGCGGCTATCCAAACCCTGGCTGCGATCGCCACCGCCTGTGAGGGTTTAGAACCTCTTGTTCACGGCATCACCACAGCTTTAGAAACCTCGAATCCGCAACAAAAAGGGACTTTGCTCAACTGGCTTGCAGATTGGTTCAAAGAACACGAATCGACTTCGTCTGTGGATCTCAACAGCTGGGCATTGCCTGTGGTTAGTTGCCTTGATGACCGCAACAGCGAAGTTCGCAAAGGTGCTCAGGCACTACTGCCCGCAATCGTCCTACACGCTGGTTTTGATTATGTCATGCAACAAGCCAACTCCTTGAAGCCCGCGTCCCGAGGCTCAGCGATTCCTCTCATTCAAGCTGCCCGTCCCGCTAACGTCCCTACTCCCGCCCCTCCAGCTTCCAAGTCCGCCCCGAAAGCCAAGGCAACACCCCGCGGAGCTTCTCCCGAACCACCTCCACCTCCACTCTCACCGGTACCTGCTCCAGCAACTAAAGCAACAAAAGTGACTGGAGTTCGTCGCAAGCTTCCTTTGAGTAGCAAGCCAGCTTCGCGCTCTGAGACTCCCGATAGTACTGGGCCACGGGCGTCGGGCAAACCAGCAGTAGGAGGAGCCAGCAAGGCAGGTACCAAGCAGGATGAAAGCCTGCCTTTCTTCAGTTCGAACCCAGAAGCCAGAAAGGCTAGAACAGCGAAGGACTCCAATAAGTGGATCAACGAAGGTGGCCCAACACGCAAAGATCTGGCTGAGTTGCTTCAAGCCCAGATGGAAGGTCATGCTTCGAAAGAACTATTGAATCGTTTGTTTAGCCACGATCACAACGCTGTTAACGATCATATATTGGGCCTTTCGACTTTATGCGAATTTTTTTCCTCGCAGAATGGAGACAAATCATTGGAAGACATCTGCTTCGCCAACTTCGACCTTCCCCTCAAGTATGCTTCCATCAAAGCCCACGAGCCTCAGCCAAACCTCATTTCCAAGTGCTTGGAAGTTGTGGAGACGATGGTTGCCTTCCTTCGTTCCTTGAATTACCAATTGACAGACAGCGAAGCAATGTGCTTCATCCCAACTTTCGTCCTTAAAGTGAGCTCTTCTTGGAAGGTCAATCAATTCCATTTCTAATGTATGTCAGCTCGGCGACGCAAGGGAACAAGTTCGCAGCAGGGTGCAAGCTATCATACAAGATTTGCCCAAGATTTACGCTTACAGTCGGCTCTTCCAACTCCTTTCGGACTACGGCCTGAAGTCGAAGGTCGCGAAAACTCGACAAGGTTCGCTAGACGAAATGGCTGGCTTATTGAAGAGGTTTGGCATTGGGGCTTGTGAACCCAACAAGGCTTGCCCTATCATGGCCAGCATGATAGCTGATAAAGATTCACTCGTCAGGAAAGCTGCCCTCGGAGCTCTCGGGTACGTACGACTTTTGTCAATCAAGTAGAATCCTTTCTAATCTCGGTGTTCTAGTGAGGTTTACACGCTGGTGGGAGACAAAGTTTGGAGTTTAGTTGGGCCCCTTCCTGCCAAAGACAAGACACAGCTTGAGGAGCGACTGCGTCGCGTACCAGGTCCCCCTGAAGTAGCTAAAGCAGAGCCTACACTTGCTCCCCCACCTCAGATCTCTCGCATCGCAGGCGGTATTCCTCGACCAAACTCTCCTGCTGGTGCCTCACGTTTCGGCCTTCCCCGCTCAGCTAGTCCAGCCCTTGTATCAAGGTCCAAACTCGCGCGCCCCGCGTCGCCAGCGGCTCCTATCCGAGCCAACTCCCCGAACCCTCGACCTCAGTCTCCAGTCAGGCTACCAGCATCTCAACCCCCAGCATCTACTATCCCTCAGTCACCCACTGGTCTCGCTCGACCAAGAAGTATGCTACCATCCCGTCTTGGCCGACCTCGAACGAACACCGCCTCAACGTTGTCTCCACCAGTCGACACCATCCCCGAATCAATACGACCCACTCATCATGTAACACCCTCTTATGACGACCATTACGACGATCCGAACGAACCACCCCCTCCTGCGGCTGATGATATCACGGTCACTATATCAAGTATCTTGAGTAGCGATCCCTCCAGAAGTGTTGATGCCTTGAAGAAGTTCCAGAAAATACTCGCTGTTAGCCCTGACGCTGGTTCTTCGTCTCCTCAGTACAGGGAACTCGCCGAACACACAGAAGGGTTGATAGAGACCATCACGCTTCAAATGACGCACATCTTCGACAGGCCCGAGGAATTCATCCTAGATGAGAACTTCCGCCTCGCAAAGCACCTTATACAGACTCTCAACAACTTCTGTGATCATCCTTTCCTGGCAGAGTCGTTAACCGTCGATACGCTCACTTCTCTGCTCGAGGAGCTAACACTGAGGTTGCTAGAGACAGACGATAGCCCAGTGAAGAAGGTGAAGGACTTGTCGAGGTTCATCAACATGATCATCTTGCGGCTATTTGCTACTGGCAGGCGTATGTCAATATTTCGGTAGGTTTTGCTCAACTCCAGCCCTTCCATACCCTAACGTAGCATCAGTGCTCTATTTGCACTGCTACTCCAGATCGTAAAGCCTTTCCCGACGAATGGGACCTCGCCGGACTCCAAGGAAGCGAAGGTTGCTGAGTTGGTGCTGAAGTGTATCTGGAAATTAGCGAGAAATATACCACAGGACCTTGGCGAGCAGCGGCTTGATCCGGTCGAATTATTCCCTGCCGTCGAACACTTCTTGCAGTCTGTTCCTCCGAATGAATGGCGAGCTCGAGCGACAAACAAGGTTCCCTGTGGCGATATGCCGCTACGGACGATCAAAGTCATCATACAACACGTCGTCGGTAAGATCTACGTGGTCCCCCATTCAGGATATATTTACATTTTCATTCATAGCTTACCACGGCGATGGTGTGTACGATTTACTCTCTGGCGCCTTCGATGACCCTTCCGCAACGATTGTGTACCCCTACGTCTACCGAATACTGAACTCCAGCAATAGCAAGGCTGCAAGCGGCGACCCTGTGACAAAGCTAACCATGGAGCCTCGCCATCATCCATCTCAATCACCTTCCTCGAGCAGACCTCTTTCTCCGCAGGAAACCGCTTCCAATGGCTCGGCAGGTCATCATCGGTCGCCAAGTCATCGCACAAGCCCTAGTGTATCCTCGGCCAACGACAACGGTGGCTACCCCAGCGAAGAGCCGGACCCAGATGCGCAATTGCTAACGATTATTGGTCACATTTCGTCCGAGACTACCGGCGCACTACACAAGGAGGGCATCACTGAGCTTCACCATTTTTTGAAAGCATATCCACATAAGCGCCCTCGCGTTGAGAAGATGCTCGAGTCCACCGGCGCGGCTTTCCGCAAGTACATTAACCGTGCGCTTGCCAGCCGAGCAGCTGAAGACCAAGAAAGGGACGTCGCGGTGGCGGATACACTATCCAGTATGTTTCTGAATTTTTCCTGTGCCGTGTTTCACTGATCCATTTATTTAGAACTAGAATCGAATCAACGACCACCTGTAACTACTCCTTCATCGCCACCTCCGCGAAATGGCATCATGCCGAAGCGGACCAGTCAACCAGAAGATTCCGGGACGCAGGAAAAACTTTCCAGATTGCATGACATTTTCCAGTATAGATCTAGCACGCTCAGTAATGGTTCCTCGCAAGGTCGAGGTACTGAACGGACATCCCTTAGTTAGTTCACCTGCCAGTTTCTGTTATCACCGTCTCTTGCTCGTTATTTTATCCACTGCACAATACTGTAACCAATAGCACTAACAATCACAGTAATCGGCCTTTTTCTGGGGTGTCCGCGTCTTTGAGCATGAAATTGGGGTTCACGTGACGAGCGGCACCCAGAGGAGACACTGACGGACTCAGTCGGCGACTACTGCTCACTTCTTTCCTCATTCTATGCTCTTTCGTTGATCGCGATTTTCTTCTCTGTAACATTACTGCTCTAGGACCCACAAGATGCTGTCCTTTAATGACCCTAATCTCACATACGACACGGCCTTGATGTTCTGGCGTATCATCACCCAAATATTCTTTCGTGAAATACGACCCCGAGGCGCGTTCAACATACCAAAGGAGGGCCCTGTCATATTCGTAGGAGCCCCCCACCACAACCAGGTATGAGCTTAGATTCGATTTCTCGTTACGAATCTAGTTGAGTAAAGGCTGTCTCAGTTTCTGGATCCTCTTCTACTGACGCTGGAAGTGCACCGCGAGACACGGCGCCATGTACAGTTCCTCGCTGCGGCTAAAAGCATGGACAGGAAAGTTATCGGTTTCTTTGCTCGCCTAATGGACAGCAGTGCGTCTCTGTCTACTCACTACACAGCTGTTTGGCGCTGAAACCTTTCATCTAGTACCAGTCGTTCGTGCTGCAGACCGGGTCAAAGCGGGCACGGGGACAGTCAGACTCTCACCGGACGATCCATGTTTGATACTCGGCGAGGGTACTTGCTTCAGAACTGAATTCACTCCCAAGATGCAAATAATGCTACCGAAATCCGTCAACTCTGCCGTCGCTGAAGTCCTCGAAGTTGTCTCAGACACCGAATTGAGAATTAAGAAGGAATTCGGTGGAGACAGTGGGAAGGTTACAAATCGTCTTCGAGAGAAGCAGCAAGAACTTCACAGCGAGGGTCAGCCTGGATTCACGTTTAAGACGCTGCCGTTCGTCGACCAGCAAGAAATGTACCGACATGTTTATCAATCCCTTACGAACGGTGGCGCCATTGGTATCTTCCCTGAAGGTATGTCGCATCTTCATGTTTTGCGATTGTCACTAACGATGAACAATAGGTGGTAGTCATGACCGTTCAGATCTCCTCCCTTTGAAAGCTGGTGTATCAATCATGGCACTCGGCGCCATGGCCAACGATCCCAGTGTTAAAGTCAAAATTGTACCTGTCGGCCTGTCCTATTTCCATGCACACCGATTCAGATCACGCGCCGTCGTAGAATTCGGCTCGGCCTTGGATGTACCGCCTGAGCTCATAGAAATGTTCAAGCAAGGAGGCCCGCAGAAGCGGGAGGCCGTATCCAAGTTCCTGGATTTGATCTATGATGCTCTCAAGACTGTCACAATCAGAGCACCCGATTACGACACGCTAATGGTCTGTTCTTCGCTTCCACTTTACTTCCTTACATGACGTCAGCACGTTTAGCTCATCCAAGCAGTACGGCGATTGTACAAGTCTCCTGCTCAACAATTGACTCTTGGTCAAGTGGTGGAACTGAACCGACGATTATTGAAAGCATACACACATTTCAAAGATGAACCCCGCGTCCAGAAACTTCGAGACGATGTCCTCAGATATAATCGCATGGTGAGAGATTTAGGCTTGCGGGATCATCAGGTTAGTAGCATGTCCCATGTTTCGTTTTGCTTTGTCTAAGGGATTCATAGGTTCCTAGAGCCAAACCCGCAGGATTGAAGACCTTCGGCTTGCTCTGCTACCGGTTGGTGCTTCTGATTGTTTGGACGCTACTTGCATTACCTGGGACACTCTTGAACGGCCCCATTTTCATACTTGCATCTATTATTTCTCGCAAAAAGGCCAAAGGTAAGACTTCTGAAGAGGTTCGTCGGCCCTTGTTCACTTACTCTTATTTTATTTCAGAGGCACTCGCTGCTTCGGTAGTCAAAGTTGCCGGACGTGACGTACTTGCTACATGGAAAGTCCTTATCTCACTCGGAGCCGCCCCCATCCTCTATGGATTCTACGCCTTCCTTGCGACGTGGCTTGCGATCAGGGCAAATGCACCTATGAAATATAGGATTGCTGCTCCGTTCGCAGTCAGCATATCACTACCTTTTATGAGTTACGCTGCTCTGAAGTTCGGCGAAGCCGGCGTTGATGTTCTCAAGTTCGTTCTGTTTGTTTTCGTATCCGTCTGCTGACTGAACACATCCGGATCAGATCGTTAAGACCCCTCATTGTGGCTTTGGTACCTGGACAACAGCGCTCTCTTGATAAGCTAAAGGCTATGAGGGTTCATCTTTCTAACGAACTCGCCGAATTGATCAATGACTTCGGGCCGGAGTTATATGAGGACTTCAACCAGGTACGCCCTCGCGTTTTCACTAACGTAGACGTACCAATAATGAGCGGCATAAATGCAGTGGAGAATCCTTGTCCCATCCGCTAGTGTGCCACCCTCAGCAACTGCTCCAGGGCTATGGCGACGAAAGAGTGGCAACGGCATACACTTGGGCCTAACCCATCCGATGACATGGGTCGATGAACTTCTGTTTGGATGGTCTCCCAGCGCCAAGCATGGGACTAGCGCTTGGGGAGGAGCTTCGTCAGAAGACGCAAGTCGATACGCCACGCCCGACGACACGGATGAAGAAGACTCTGGCGACTACGACAACGTTATTGGGATCGTCCAGGAAACTCAACCTAAAACGCGGAGCCGGAATAGCTCATATGCAGACTTACAGCGCTTGCGATTGTCCGCACTGAATCCGGCTTCATCGACGTCAACGGGCGCAAGTAGTTCGGCTGTCTCCCAAGAAGAGTCAGAGGGTCTGCACCTCCGCAGTTGCCACCGCGAACGACGACCAAGCCTTACTGATCGTGTGCCCGTTGAAGTGATTGCGGCGGTCAATCCTAAAGAACAGTTTACTGAGGCTACACAGGGACTTAATGATGAGATACGGCGGAAGAAGGACGAACACGTCGAGTAGTATGTCTTCCTTTGCATTACTAGTATATAAGTTGGAACGTTACCGCATAGTCACCGTCACCAACAGTATGAGGAACGAGCGACGATACGAAGGGAACTAGTCAGGAAGGCCTTGGACTTCAATGTAAGTTCCTTGCCTGAGATAGAACTTCGAGAAATCATTGCCGCATGAAGTGCATCTAAACATAGGAGTGGAGCGGTCAGACGGCGAACCGCATGCTGAGGAGACACCTACGTTAGGTCATCTGTATCGTTGAAAAACTAAGATCAAGCAAGTCGCGTCATTATTGGGGGGAAGGCGCGTGAACTACCGAGGAGACGTGCCTGAGTATGGTGACAGCCACCTTGTTGAGCTTTGTAACTACCGAACGCCTCACCAACGAGGTCCATGCATCGGATCTCTTTCTGCAAAGAATCGGTGATTAGGGCGCGTCTCGACGGTGCAAGGCTGTAACACCCACGGTTTGATCCCTCTGGCCTGGCTTACTGAAGACAGGCGGAAAATATCAATGAGACTGTGCAGTCGATGAGCCTAGTACGCACGGGATGTGCTTTGTTACGACATATATAGGCCTGCCTCTGGCATTACCTAGTTTCTCTACAACGAGGAATGGCTCTAGAGGCGACTCTGACATGGGGTGAGAAGCAAGCCAAAGAGGGAGGTTCGAGGCATTGATAAAGCCGTCGCCGTAGCTCGGAAGGAGATGGACCGATAACGGGGAAATTGCGACACCCTTCTCGCAAACCTCATTCCGAGAGAATGCTGTGATAGGCTCAACTTGAAGATGCTAGTTACTCGTCTGTTGTAAAGATAAGGGATAAGATGCTCTCAAGGTGCACATGACGCGGAAGCAACAGGGCGGCGCGCCGCTGAGATCGAAAGACGTTTATATTCTGAGTAGATACCATTGCCATTGTGCGGGAATCGAGTGACTAGTCCTCCTTCTTCCCAGCCGTCAGAATCTCAACGCCGGTTTCAGTGATTCTTCAACCGAAGAAGTCAGTCATCGTTTGAATTGAGATACTGGGGGACCTCACAGCAGTGTCTCTTCGAATTGAGCGCTTCGTCGTCCATCAACGGTGGTGGCGGTCCAATTATCCGGCCAGTGGACAGTATCCCAATTCGAGCCGAGGTTGATCATCTGATTCAGTATATTAGGGCGCCTGCGCTACGAGATGTAAGGAGAGTCATACAGGCTCAATGGTGAAGCACTAATCGGAGTCAGTCTTGTGTCATCATCACAGGTCGAGACTCTGGTACCCACCATTCCTGGCTTCATGGTCCCAACAGCCTTGTTCTTGGCATAATGTGGGATGTTGGGTGCACAATGGAATAAATCATTGATTCCGTGACCAGTATAATTCCGGACAGTTGCGCAACCGTTGGCCCGAGCCTTGGGTTCACTGATAAGCCACACAATTAATTTCTGTCCGTGAAATGCCAGTACCCAACAAACTGGACCTACATTGCCTTGCCTAGGTCACGGAAAAGAGCACCTGGTTTACACAGCTTGATCGCATCGTCCAGACACTCTCGTGTGACTCGAATAAGTTTTTTCGATTCTTCATCGATCTCGCCCACGGGATATGTCGCATTCAAATCACCATGGAATCCTGTTATGGAAAGGTGAGGGTGCCATTAGTGAAGATTGATGTGATACGAACCATCGTGGTAGAGGGTTACATCTAGAAAGACCACGAACATCAGGCTACTGGGGAGGTTGTGGAGACTAGTAATATCCCACCTATGTTCACGATGTCGCCTTCTCGAAGCTTCCTTTTATCAGGGATTCCGTGACAGATGGACTCATTGATCGACCTGGAGCACCACTCAGAGGACAGGCCGCCGCATCTTAGATGTAGGCTTACGTGCAGACAGACTTGGGAAATCCACGGTAGTTCAGCGGAGAAGGATACGAATTTCGCTCTATACACGCGTTGTGAACGATTTCATCTATTTCGTCTGTCGTGATCCCTGGACGGACATGGGATGCCGCAAGGTCGAGGACTTCGCGCGCGAGCTTTGTGAAGAACCGTCAGTCATTGCGCTCTCGATCAGTCGGCTAGATACGCACCCGGCACACTGTTCTCATCTTTTCTTGTTCCTCCACATTCAGAATACGCGGCGGTTGTCCGGCAGCTCTGGACTCAGCTCTCGGCTGCCCTGTTCAATGCCACAGGTGCGATTAGCTTACAGTGTGAACTGTACGTCACGGAAGACGCGTCGAATCCTACCATCTTCGGCATAGTCAGGACGGTTTATGTGCTCCGGCACAAGTCGTTTGGGCGAAAGAGGATAGACAGGCTTCAAAGTGCCAGTGTAATCGTAATTGGGAAATGGATTGTATGTGCCATCTATGCGGCGAATGAGCTTTGAGGGAAATACATCGAAATATCACTCACCAGCATAGGCCGCAGCACCGCCCGTCTTAACGATATCATGTACGATTTTGTGAGTTTTCTGCCACACTAGTCATTATTCGGACCTAGATTAACGACGAAATCGACGCATACCCCTACGGTAAACCATCAGACCGTTGAATTCGCACATGGCAGCATATATGCGGCTTACATCCACCCTTGAAGCATGCTTGAGTGCAGAAGAATGATCCCTGAATTCCAAGCCTATTGCGGGCGATGTTCATAACAAATTGACGCAAGGAAAGCTATGCGGCGTACTTGTTGCAGGTTGGACATTCGAGGCGAGAAACTGGATTGCCGTTGGGACAAGACGAGCTCTGGCAGGCAACCGACATGGACGAGACGAAGATTGAAATCACTAAAAATAATCTATCAAGAACTCAAGTTCACACGTGACAGACAGACGAAAAGAGCAAATTAGCCTCATGATAAGGTATAATGGTACGGCACAGATGATACACATGAACGTCAGAAATTAGCAAGATGAGTATGACATCGCAAGCAATGGATTATAAGTATAAAATCGGTAGGTGATGCGTGAGTGTTGGGCAATGATGCGGGATGAGTCGATGAAGATGAGAGCAAGATTTCGATGACAGCGATGATGGGGGGAGAGCGGGAACAAAAGGTCTTCAACAACCTGCGCAGCGATTCAGTGAGGGAGTCAGCAGAGGGCTAGCTGCATGACACACCTGTGATCAACGACGATTCGGATATGGAAGCACTTCGAGCTTGTAAGCTGCCTTCACGTCTCTGCAGGCCTTCCGTAGAGCTTTGAAGTGCGCCACGCCAAATATGTCCACCAACTGAGCTTCGTTGGCATTGATCCATGACTCGGGTGGAAGGCCGCGAGTGGTTCGATGCACGCCTTCAGGGAGGTCCTCCTCGCAGACAACAGTGACGACGCCGGTGAGTAGGCATTGAATGAGGCAGAGTATGTCGTTGATGGGTGGACATATTTTGCGGACGGACTCGAAGATGTCGGAATGGAAGACCATCTGCCATTGTACTCTGCGCTCGGGCGAGAAAAAGGAGCTCGCGTGAACTGGTAATTGTAGTTTCAGAGTCGGACCTGCTGGCAAGCCGACAGATGACCGCCAGATGGATGATGTCTCGATGGCGAATAGCATGCGGTGGTCCGACTCGGAGGAGTCTTTCCATTTGTGCTGGTGGATGAGCTGCGAGCGAAGCGCTTGCAGCCAACGGTGAGCGCGGGCGTATGTGGTGCCGAGCGCGTCTGCGGTAGTGAGCGGTATGTGCGTGCGCCGCGCCCACTCGTCCATGTTTCGCACGTCGCTTGAGAAGACGACCTCGAATCTGGCTTTTCCCTGCATGTCTGGCGGCGAAGAAAGAAAGTCAGAGATGTGACAACAAGCTGAAAGAAAAGCGGGTACCTGATGAAGTTGATGAAAGGGTGCAGGCAGGAGGGGCCACGGGAAGCAGATAAGATATCTGCGCGCAGCTGTGAGCGCTGCGTTGAGATAAGTCTGGAAGAAAGCGAACTTACATGGGGAGGAGGAGAGTCAGTGGTGGGGGACGAGGGACATTACTTTTTGGGAGAGGTGCAGGAGACGAGCCGGGCTGGGCCTATTTATATAGGCCGTCGCCGATTTCGGCGGCATACTTGTCTAGCACGTTAAACGTGTCTCGACGGTCGGGCTGTTGAAAATTTCACCCCAATTTTCCCAGGATCAAGGGAATCTCTTGTCTGGGTCGTCTGGGCGCTTAGCCTTTTGCACAATCTCGCCCCTTTTTAGTCACCTTGTTTTCGTCCCAATTCCTCATCAAGCGAACAACGCCTGCTGCCCAGCAACAGTGACGAAATAAATCCCCATTTCATTTTTCTCCCTTTCACAAATCTAGATTCAAATATTTTTATAGTCGGCCTATAAGCGTCTCGTTGGCAACCGCTGCTATTCTAAAAAAACAATTGGTCAAATTTTTTAACGTCATTCCCGAGACAAGGCACCGTGAAGGGCCCACTGAATTGCACTGCGCTAATCTGTGCTAGTCAATCATCATGGATTTTAGTCGTTCAAAATACAGCTCAGCAATAATCTCAGCTCCCGCGAAGGTACTCCGCCTAAATGTCCCTATCGGCAATTTGTTACGATGGAAGAAAGGGGAAGACACTAGCGGAGGCATCGCGCTCCAGCACTCGTCACCTCTAGAATTTATTCGGTGGCTAGGCCATAGGCTAATCTGTACTGCACACTTGCTAAAAGGTCTCCCGAAGCTGCTTGCAGGCCATAACTTGTTTCTACAGCGACTCCAGAGTTTAAACGTTTACCGACCGACGAAACGGTGGCAAATGCCGCCAGCACCACCACGGCTCGGACGAAACGGTGGGCTATCGCGCCCAACGTCTAGCAGTGACCCTCGGAGAACAGTATGCCCGCTTGCTCGTCACCGCCGAGATTTCATCCTGAAACAAATACGCCCAGGCCGCCCTTCCGGCACCGATAGCTCGCGTTAGGCTAGAAAGAAGCAAGGGAAGTCAATCCCATCAATAAGCTTATAATTTTATGTTCGTTGACCGGACGACTCACGTTACTTCCTGATTGAAACTATTTTCTAAGCAACATGGCGTGAATCTAGGTTGAGAACACCAAGTTGCAGAGAAATCAGGCAAAACAGAAGCGCTTTCCAGACCACAAAGAAGCTAGAATTTCGACCACCTCTGAACTCTGGATTTCTTCTGGATTTCTTGAACTCTCAGCCAGATACCTCGAGTCCCAGGCTAATTAGTCGAGAAATGATTACGTAACAGCTGTTAAGTCATTCGCCAAGGAGTCTGTGGGACTTTCAGCTCCTTCTTGGTTTGCATTGTTCGACCACTGTCCCTGTCTCACTTTGTATTTTAGCGATGCCGGTGAAAACCCCAGTTGCTGAGGGGGCGCAGCAGCTTGCTAAGCAGGCGGACGCCGTCTTCGATGTCTACGCGACATATCAGAAGATATCCGCTGACGACGAAGTAAGCATCGATCGCGACTCGGACGCGATTCGTCCCAAGGAGTTGTATGAATTTTACATCGCAGCTATCGATCCCCCTCGTCGCCATCTTGACGCTGGCCGAGTTAATTGAAAAATCGCATGGTGAGTACGTCCGAGTCTTGCATCATGATCATGACGTTGAAGCAAAGCAAACCGGTGTAAACTAGCCGGGACAATGTTCGAGCTGGTCAAAGAACTCCATGAAGGGGCCGCGGTCCTTGAGAAGCGGTCTCCAAACCCAATAAGCCTGAACGCAGGCTGCCAGCTATTCATTGCATTCGTTACGTTATTCCCCCACGATTCAGCGGTAAGGGAGACCAACTTCCGATATCCTTGTATCACTGAAATCGATCCGTCTGAAAGAGTTTCTCCGACCTAAAGACGGAGCTTGTACAGCAAGCTAGAAGATACGCGGCAGAAGGCTTGACCTATCGTAAGAAAATTGCGGAACTCTGCCTCGGCTTCATCAAAGATGACTCGGTCGTGCGTGAAAGATAGCAGGGCCCTGCACAATTAACCCTTGTTGACTTTAATCTCGAAGATTTTGACCCACTCTTACTCACGCGTCGTGATGCAAACACTTCTTCGGGCTCATCAGCAAAAACGGATATCAGGTTTGTCGCATCAATTGCTACCGTGGCGTTTTGTTCCTCACCTTTTTGGCAAGTCTACGTTACCGAAGCTCGACCTCGCTCGCTTGGGAATAAAACCTACGAAGCACTAACTGCAGCAGGTATTCCCTGCGCTGTCGTTCTAGACTCTGCAGTTGCATACGTTATGGAGAAAGTTGACGTGGTCCTCGTGGGGTCTGAAGCTATCGTGGAAAGCGGAGGGTAGGGTTTGGGTCACTGATTCGTTATCACGAACACGCTGATCCTTTTGTTGCGCCGCAGCTTGATTAATGCAGTTGGAAGCAATCAGATTGCCATCATAGCAAAAGCTGCGAACAAACCATTCTACGCGGTTGCTGAAAGGTAGGCACGCGAGAGGATTGGCGGTTCTAGACTGGCTAAACGTCCACTTAATAGTTACAAATTTCACCGGCTCTTCCCGCTGTCGCAGTACGATCTTCCAAGTCACAAACCTGATATCCTGTCTTTCACAAATCCTCTCTTTAATTCGAAACCGCTAGCAGCTGACGCGGAACACGAGGACGGCATCACACCCTCCGACATTTCGAACGCAGACACCCACAAGGCCCGTTCCGTACCTTTATCCATATCTCAGGAAGACATTTATCGAAATAACCCCGATGTCGATTACACGAGGTACTCGTTCGTTCTTTTTCCTAGCTGTCTAGTGTTGACCTTGCTTTGTTTCAGACCGGATCTCATTTCGCTTGTCTTCTCAGATGTCGGCAGCCTCACGCCGGAGGGGGTTAGCCAATATCTCGTTGGCATGTTCGCAGGTTGATTTCCGTGGTGCGGCGAAATTTGTAGAATATTGGTAAGAAAATGTACTTTAAAGTTATTATAAGAACCTTAGAATCATACATTCGGGATCTTGTATTCAATCACGTCGATGATTCGCTGGACTAGAACCTAAGCCTTACAAGGGAGGTCACCGGAGGCAGATGTGTTGCCAGATCTCATCCTCATGTTCGTCCAGTCCACAAGATCGTCTTTTGAATTGGTGGTTCACAACAAAGTTTCCATCCGGCGGAAGTCCCAGATTTCTCCCAATTACCAGGCGGCAGGGGATTCAGGGAAGCGTTTCTACCTCGATCCTTATCCTTCGGGTAGCCAATCGTATCCCCCCTCGAGGAATAAGTAGCTCGTCGACCCTAAAACAGACGAACGACGGATCTATACACTATGGCGGAATCAAAGTACTGCGTGGGCGAATCGGCCACCGAGACCGACACACATGCTTTGGGGACACCATGCATATACCTTATCGTTGTATCGTTGTAAGCAATAAACACACGCGTACAGCTATGCATACTTCAGTTTGCATTTTTAGCGTTTTAACGGTGCGAAGCTGATGTCACACACCATCCCTCTGGGCAGTTTTGGCTCGATGTGGGTCAAATACCAGCGATTGGTTGTCGACCTCCGCTTTCATCTTGATATGCTGGGGACCAGAGATGCGGCCCGAGCCAGGATAAGTAGTATCGAATCAGCTGTACGATCCTTTGGATTTGGGATTCTGGAATCTTCACTTCGCGTATAAAGCCATTGCTACTTACCTCTGAAAGTACATCAACACCCCGACCTCTTACCAACCCAAAAGAAACGCGTTTTCTGAGCAACTCCACATGTGTCGCTGGCGAACGTATGTCCCCCACATCCAACCCTTGCGATATCCCTGACAATCCACAAGTGTTACAAATCTCTATACGCTCTGCGGTCACCAAGTAGTAATCGTGAGTGCATGGTGTAACTACGTAGTGGTGGCGCGGGACTCACCTGCGCCTATCTAGGTTGACGAGGAGGTTTTTGGATTCTCCAATCATACGAAGGAGGGAGGAGTACTGATGGTTGTTTCCCTCAGCTGAAGTGCGACGACAGATATTGCAAATTCAGCACGACTCACCCTCCCGAATGTGGTCCCAATTGCTCGACGACGTGCTGGCAGTAGTATGTTCGCGGTTTCCTCAACTTGAAGCAGCAAAGCTAATCCACCTTAACCAGTCGCCAATTTCCTGAGATTTACAGTAAGCGGCCATTCCGATGTTTACGCGCCTCGCGGCTTAGTTTTGGTTTTTACGTAGAGCCTCAGTTGCCTCGTTACTGCCCTGATTGCGAAGCCAGACTGGGTTCTGGCGGCAGGACGTCTTAATTTTCTGGATTTTCATCGAACGAAATAAATAGCGTAACATGTATCATAAATAAACGAACCTTGGACTGCCATGGGACTAGACTTTGACTAGAACGGAGGTGTTCAGGGAAAGCGAAGTGGGGGGGCAAGCTCTGATGCTGTGATGGCTTGAAAATCTCGAACAGTTATGGTCACTTCTGTCACAAGGTAAGTGAGGTTACGAAAAAATAGGGTAATAGTGAGACGGATGCTAGGTCTCCACCGGAAACTGCCAGCTCCTCGGAGGGTCAACCCATAGGCTTTGAGATATCAGATGCTTAGCCAAGACAAGTACAGACATGCTTTATCATGGCAGCCATCTTGCAGCGTGCGAAAGGGTACCAAGAATGTGGAGGAGGGCATTCGTCCATAGCTCGTGGAGTTCCTGACAATCGATATCATTGAATGACGCCGAACGAAGACATTTGCTCAGGTGACTGTTTGAGTGCTTAACATTCGAAACACATTTATTCTCTGGAGGGCTAGATTACTGGTTAACCATGGGGCCAATGGGTGGAGTGGAGTTATCATCTAGAAAATTGCATCATGTTAGCGAACCGTAGAGCAAAGAGAACTGGCGCAAACCGGCGGGAGGAACTAAGGATAAAGAGGCCGCTTATCTCAGTTCAAGCAGACGGGGACCCTTGATTATTGAACGGTTCCAAAACCCTCAAAAGCCTGTCGAGTGCACGGTAATGTCAGCTATTGACCCGAGGTACCGAAGTCATATTAATGCACCCTTGCAAAAGCGGTTCGCATGAATATTTCAGAAGACGCGGACGGCCATGCCGTCACCAGGCCGTCACAGGTATTCTGGTGTCCGCGAGCCGCGAGGACACTGTTCTGGTATCGTATTGCCACGGTAGTGGCCTCGCGCGACTCGCGTGGGCCGCGAGGTGAGCGTTCGTCCCTTTTGCTGCGAAGGCGACCCGTAGCCAGCAGCTTCAGATGTGTTTCTGAATAGAATATTCAAGGCTCACGATGTGTTTTAGAAATAAGCCGCTAGTTTTTAGTATTTTCTGAAGTGAGAGTGATCGGTTGATCCAACTTGGGTAGTTTACTCCCGGTGCCTGAGCAGTGAGAAGCCCGGAGCACGTGTCCTGAGCTTGAAGTTCCAAATCAAGTAATTCTCTCGTCCAGTTCGTCTGTGGAGTCGGTCGCTATGTTCACTGCCACTCAGTCCGCCACTCAATGGCTCTTCCCCATTTCTGCCTTGGAAAATACGCCGACGGGCTGGACGCTGCAAAAGGAACTTTATGACCGAGCGAGAGGGGTCGAATTCCTGTTCCGTCTGGGCTCATCTCTGCAACTGTACGTTTTCATTGTCCAAGCCTCGCTGCTGGACTTAACGCAACGAACACAGCCCTACTTCTGCTATGTTGACGGCAGCAACGTGGTTCCACCGATTCTACATGAGATTCTCTATGGAGCACTACCATCGCCAAGTAGGCACCCCGATACTCACGATTGCCGGGCCAGTATTAATAGTTACTCGAAGGAAGTTGCTGCTGCGTGCATATTCCTGGCTACCAAGACCGAAGAGTGTGGCAGGAAGCTCAGAGACGTCGCAAAGATTTACTGCTCCAAGGTCAGCAACATACCAGTTTTGAATGTACCCAGCGACAGTAAGGTACGAGGGAATAGTCGTGTTCGAGATGCTCGCTCACTGACCAATGTACAGGAGGTTGAGCAATGCCAGACGGGCATCCTGCTCACAGAGGAGGCCCTTCTGGAGGCCCTTTGCTTTGACTTTCTCGTGATCAGCCCCCATGCCGATCTCGTTGATCTTTTCGATACTTGCCAAGATGACGATCCAGTTTGTGAGTACGCCTGGAGTATCGCCCACGACTCGTAAGTCCTCTGGAGTTGGCTCCTCAATGACAACAGTTGCTGAATAAAGTAGGTATCGCACACCCTTGTGTGTTTTATACCCTCCAAATATCATCGCCGCGGCTTGCTTTATTTTGGCGCAATACTATATTGACGGCCCGAACTCAATATCTTTAGACGCCCGTGTTTCGCTGCCAGCACCCTCTGCATCCCTTCCAACACCGCCCTCATATAAATCAGCATCGCCTGTTACTTCTCGGTCTGCCATCGACTTTTTTGGGTTCAACGAAGGACAACTGCGCTGTGTTGCAGGTACGGGGCCTTATACACGAATTGTGTATCCACTCATTCGCATGCGTGTAGATGCACTAAGTATACTCGTTGAATTCTACTCCGCTCAGGACGTAGAAATTGCACACCCATACTTAGCAGTAATGACTGCAGTAAGACTATACTGTGAACGACGAATTTCGTAAACTCTGATACATCCTCGTTTTGTAGATTCCTCCTCCTTCCTCGACCACACAGCGTCCTCGCTTCTTTGTGCCGGCAGCCCACCTCTCTCAGCTAAATGCCACCGCGGAATCTCAGACATCGGAAGAAACACACGGGAGAACTCCCATTTCTTCTGATGGAGGCAACACGCCGTCGCACATGGCCCCTGATGGGAGAACTGCAGACAAACCGGGACCCCGCGTTGTTTCCAGGCTCAATGTCGTTTGATTCTCGGCCGATACAAGTCCCGTCTAGCTGCTACATCACCCAGTCTCCCATGAATTGTGGTATCTGGTTTGTGACATTTGGGATCGAGATGTTGGAAGATGCTGGACTATTGGAATTCTCAAATCCCATTGCGTTCGCTTGTGCGCTCCGTATCCAGGCTGCAATGCTATCGCTTCGATTCAACGTTTGGAATGGCCTGGGTTGGTAGTGGGGTAGTCCCACTTCGGAGATGCGAGGCGTCAGCGTGTCAGTCAGTCCGGCGGAGGATCCGGCATCTTGGGAAATGAAATCGATACATGTCGTTTTTGATATTGTGATGCAACACGAGTACTCACCTTTGCTTTTCCCGTCCCAGTTTGATTCAGAAGGTGCTGGCGTGGAGAAATCAGTGTAGATGGTCTGGGGTACAACCTGTGGGCCCAGGCTGCTGATAGGCTCAGGTACCTACACGTTGGGTAAGTCTTCTGGTGATCATTCAGAGAAGGTATATTGCCAGTGCCGCCGCCGGGTCGTAACCCATAATGTCATAGACGGTACATGGGAGGACTTTGTGGAAGGGCTGGGGCTCCTCACACACCTGAGGGATACGAGCTGAGCCCGGAAGTCGCGATGCCGACGCGACCCAGTAGAGTAAGTGCTCCAGAACGGTAGGCCCATAGTCATCGAAGGTATACACGGCTGTCACAAAGGCAGAGGTCCAGCCTGAAGAAGATTAATGGAATGGAAACATAAATATGAAACAAGCCTTTTACCTTTGGTGAAGACACCGAATACCCACTGATCGTATGTTGTAAGGCAAAACCTATTTCGCCTATCAGTTGACTACTGACACATAGACACGGGAACAAACCATCGGCAGTGCTTTGCAGCACAAGTATCCCACAGCTAATGTTTCTTGTGAGCACGGATCAAGGACGCCTGATCAATATGTATGTACCTTTGACCATAAGCGTTCAGAACTTTGAAGGGGTCTGAAATTGGGTTCTCCTTCTCGACGAAAGGGCGGGATCTATAGAGGATGCATTAAGCTACACTCAATCCTGTGAAACGAACTGACAAACCGAACGACAAGATGCGAATTCTTTCATATCCTGTGGAGATAATATCCAAGGCGGCTGGTACGCAACGAGCACCGAGTGGTATCCCACTTCAAAAGCTTCTTCTGGAGAAAAGGAATTTTTCGTCCAAAGGAAGTAGTCAAATAGCTCTTTGTCATCGTCATTATTATGTCCTGGATGGAACCCCCAATCCAACGTAGATGCGAAGAGGATGTGCATGACGCGTTGGGTAGTCGTAAGCAGGAGGTTTTCCAACCACAGAGAAAGTCTACGAAAATGGTTAGTCAAAGTTGGGTAGCCATGTTGTCACATTAACGAAGTACGTTACCTCGAGATGTCAGCTGGTCGTCGGAGCTTTTGAGACGGAATGTCAAAGGTCGGCGGACACGGAATGGAGAGCATTTCTTCCGATTCTTTGTCCTCGTCCTCAATTCCCAGAGATTCGTCTGGAATATATTTATCGGCCCCTGTGGATTTCGTCAGTTATCATTAGGGATCGACTTGGCTAGATATCCTGACAGTCGCAAATACTTCGTTCCCAGCGATCCTCCTTAAGCTCGTGGATGGTTTGTAATTTTCTCCAAGACTCCGGACGAATCTTCAAGTTGTTCAGGTGACTTTTGTGACCCTCTGGGGGCATCTGAGGAGTCGAGGGGTGGCAGAGCATAGGGGGAAGCCCTGCCTCTCGGACGTAGCAGCGGAGATTATCTGTACCACGATACGCCATGAAGGGAGAGAGAAGGAAAACGATGGCCGTTTCAATTTTCGCAGTCTGATATAAATCCACAGGACTACAAGACTCGCCGTTTCGGTAACAAGGTGAAAACAAACGTATCCGAGAAAGGAAGGTCGATGACCTTGTATGTAAATAGATAATTACGTAACGAGGAAGCATAGCTCATAGCGAATAATATACAGGGATCATTGGTTGGCCTGCCGCCCGCACGTAATGCCTTGTACTTGGAGTTGGAGAGGCCGGCCTCATGGCTGAACAACACCGGCGCCCATCCTTTGCCTCGATAAGCAGTCCCCGCAGGTGGTCGGGCTGATTCTGATTGGATTTCGGACAGGGAGTGCCATCAGTCGGATACAGCTGGTTGATTTGCAGCCTGCGAGATAGATGTCAGCACACAAATTCGGATATTCGGGCAAAGATCTCAGAACGCACCAACTGGGTGTATGTGTCGCCGACTGAACAAGCAATTGGTCGCCAAGCAGTCTTGTAAGCGAGTAGACATAGACACGAAGTGTCCGCATTCGGTGTGGTAGCGTCCATCGATGATCTGTGGTAGCAAGTTTGGGTCATCAAAAGGCACAACAAATCACAGCCAGTAAGCACTAACATTGTGACACATATTGAGTTGCCGCTGGAGGGAATATGGGTGTACGTTGAATGTTGAAGGATTGGACGATGTTGGAATTCTCTTGAGAACGGTCGTCGAATTTATCTACTACGCCCAATGGCTGACCGCTGCATGCAGGCCTCATTTACCTGGCGATCTGACCGACAAGCAAGGTGAGGCTGTCGGAACATGCCGCTGCACGGCTGCCAACAAAGCTACTGACCCTCCCAGCGATCTCCAGACGACAACTGCGGCATCTCCAATTTGAGGATTACTGTTCTTCCATCCCAGCCCTGACGTCGTTCGCCGGTAATAATGAGTGTCGAACTTCACCGAGTCCGCAGAGCCTACAGACCACACGTAACTTAACGCACGCAGGTTCCACTTCAAACCTGGAGCGCGACGCGGGCAAGACTCAAACTTGATCACTTCATTTAATGCGATCATGGAGTCGTGGAAAGGGATATGGCAGCTATCGGTCCAGGTCAAGAAGGGGAGAGTCTATTTCCTCTCCACTTGATCTCCTACTCCCCAACAACGTTGGGATACGCGGAGTCAATTTGAGAAAAATCAACCCGCGGCATACATGAGGTTTTGGCATGCTGCCTCGTGGACCTGTGGGTACGCCAGCCTGGTGGATGAAGTGACAATAAGCAAAGAGTCGAAGGCTGGGTCTGATAAGCAGCCCACCATGGCCGAAATTCTGTAGGATGCAGAAAAGCGAGAAAATAGCGACCCATGGAGGTATTACCAATGCATGCACATGACGGCCGGAATTGACGGTGTGCATTGCTGTTGGGAAGGCTTCAACCGAATGAACATGCTACTTATCAACTCGAGGGATCGCAATCGATAATCTCATTAAACCGGAAGCGAGGGGTTCTAATTCATATCACATCTAGCCTTTATGCACCACGATTGCGGATTTCCTTGACAAGCTGTACCTTCTTCCGCACCTTCACAGGGATGTGAGCGCTATTCACAAGACGGGAGTTCATGGCACAAAAAACGCACCTCGTTGGCAAACTGCCTTCGCCATCTTTCACTACTCAATCTGCGCCGCTTGACTCCCTTTTTCTCGTGTCGTTCCGCCATTCGCACAGTGGCTCTGACTTTGTTGCGACTAAGAATAATGTCCAGCCGTTTATATGCTTCGCCAAAGCCGTTCTTTCCCACAAAGACTGTGCGGCCTATTGAGAGCGGTGTGTGAACGACATGCGAGTACAAGGTTCTGATGAGCATACCTGTATACGCGTTAGCTGGTGGAGGTCTGTTCCTCATCCCGTCGTGGTTCATGGCCCAGACCTCGTGTGGGGATTGAAGGGCTCCTCGTCCGTTTTCCTTTGGATAGCTTTTCATCAGGGTACCCCAGGTAGCGTCAAGGGGTCCAGAAGACCTGGATTCAGTTGGGTAAGGAGTGTCTCTTGGTAATGCTGGCGACGAATATGTCCGTGAACCAAGTAGTGTACGCGATGCTGAAGCAAGGTTTGAGAGGGCCAACGTCGGTCGAAGCAGTGTTGAGGCCTTTTGGACGACGGCAGCGAACATGATGTCTGCGTTGCTGGGAAGGGAGGAAAGGAAATGTGGCTTGGGCGCTAAAGTGACCCGGACGGTCACTTTACCATGTCCTCCGATGTCCTACTCGAGGAATTCGAGGTTTGTGAAATTGCCCTAGAAAATCGCGCTTACACTGATTCTCAAGTTTCAAAGGTCCTTGAATCGATATATCCCACTGAGTTGTCCAGTTCGTATTGCCTACAACCGATTCCTTCAGGCTATCTCAAACTGAGGCCCATATGAAGAACTCTCTGATACCGATATCCAGATCGAGGCAGAGCCAGATGATCCAGGAGACAGCGACGAATCTGGTTCTGTGTATTTACGAGACATCCATATCGATGTATTTATTGATTTCAATCTATAGTGAAACTCCTGCTAAAAGTACATTACCCCAACGCGTATCCAGACGTTCTTCCAGAGCTCTCGCTAGAGCCCGTAGACGGCGAGTTCGAAGATGAGGAACTGGACGCGCTGGTCGCTGATATGGAATCTGTGGTGCGTCGTTCGTTCCGATGCTCAGTGTGCGGTCGATTTGATCAACCGTAAATAGGGCAAGGATAATCTTGGGATGGCGATGACCTTTACGCTGGTGTCTCATTTACGAGAAATCTTGTCCAGCCTAATCCGAGAGAGAGCGGAAAAGAAGAAACGAGAAGAAAGGGAGAAGGAGCGATTGGCTTTGGAAGTATGAACCTTGGCTATTGCATGTCGGCCATGCCGCTTACTCCAATCTATTAGGCGGAGGAGGCAAGGACTCGTGGAACACCAGTGACGGTGGAGTCGTTCAAAGCATGGAAAGCCAAGTTTGATAGGGAGATGGCAATCAAAAAAGCTAAAGAAGATGAAGAGAGGCTCAGAGGAATGACGGCAAAAGAACGCGAGGAGTGGAAGAGGATGACGACGAGGCTGTCTGGTAAATTATTTCCCCTTCTTCGTCCCCGATCCATGGATGCTAAGTACACCTTGTTTAGGGCGGCAACTATTTGAACGTGGTAGAGACCTTGAGGATGAAGCGCTTCTGGAGGAGGGCGCCGTTTCAGTAGATATCAGCCAGTACGACAGATCGGCGGTAGAAGACGAAGCAGAAGAGGAACATGTAACATTCAGTGATAGCGATTAACACCATGCCATGTCCATGTTGTACATACAATCTAGGAAATTAAATATGTGTAGCCTATAGACCCTGTAATAAGCCTGCCTCGCTCTCCATCCCCTCAAATTCCCCACCGCCGTCGATCTCACGACAGCCGATGCTGTCGTTTCCTTCTTCCCTCAGGAATCCGTCTTCAGACACATGTAAAGGGCGCCCTCGAGGCATATCACCATGGATAACATCAGTTCCCATCAGACGGAGCCACTGAAGAACTGGTTTAGTGACCCATCGCTTAACGTCCAAGCCGTGATCCTTCTCGAACCAGCCCAGGTGCCCGCCTTTTGGAGTGAGTGCCATAACAACATAGCCCGAGTCTCCGCCATGCATAGGGACGTCTTGAACAACAGGATCGTCGGCGGCGTTCACAGCCAGAAACGGCACCTTGACATCTCCTAGGACTTTATGACTAGATGCCCAGTTGTAATAGTCCGTCGCCGAATCAAACGGGAATGTAGGAGGAGATCCGCCCGCTATCCGAGTGAATGTGTTGTCGAATTCCTCCATAGTAGGGTTATTAAGCTCGAGTGCTGTGATAAGTGCTTTCGCGACACGATGTTCGGGGTCTTTTGAGAGAGGTTGTATGTGCTTCTTGAGGAGGTTGAGCAGATTCGAACCCATCCCTCTGGCATAGATGTGCTTTCCTATGAGAGTACTGTTCAATCTACATACGGAGGCGAAATGATTAGTAGTTGACAGCCGGTGGGGATATGGGCGTCCTTACGCGTTATTATTACATGCCAGATCCCATGGCTGAGGTGAGGTTATGTCAGGTGGGCTGGGTATAGTATGTCATAATTAAAAAGAACTCACACAAGCAAGGGCACACCCTGCAACAAGTCTGCTCTTTTCGCCCTCTTCAGCAATATAACGAGTCATGACATTGGATCCCAACGAGAAGCCAAGACCCAATAACGGAGCTTTCGGATAAAGCTTGCTTATATACATCAACGCTAGGCGGATGTCATCTGTATGTCCGGCTGAATATAACTGTTGGCTAGTAATTGGCACGTTAGCACCTTGGCGAAAGTGCGTCGTTAGTAATCTGTTATCTCATGCGACGAGAGGCACATACATCCTCTGAAGTTAACTACAACCGCCCGGTAACCGAGTCCACCTTCTGCCTCCGGCGTGCAGGCAGGGTGTACGATACATCTCACATACGATTCATAGGAGCCTGAGGGGATGTCAGTTCGCTTGTAGCTCATGCCAACTTGTCCGACACTCACCGCCCGTCAAACCGTGCAGCACCACTATTACAGGTGCATCTTCGCGAACACTAGCATGAGAAGGCGCAAAATCTAGTCCTCTAGTTATTTCCGTCAATCGATTATTGATTAGGATAACACTATCATGGAAGACGAACAACGTGCCGCCATCTTGCAGACGGAGATACTTTCTGGAAGAAAGCCATTATTAGCAACAAAACGATACATCTCAGACCCTCGTGTCGCACCTATCATATATAACCTTGTCGGTCTTTGTAAAGTCTCCAAGCACGCAGTATATAGTTTGCAGATGACCACTACGGAAGCGCCATTAGCCTGGAACCAGGGATTCTAGCCCACCACTCACTTGAACAACCACCAGGATGGCACGAACGGTTCAAATAAACTCGGGCACTTTGTTTCGAGGAGGTTTCGCAGGGACAGCCGGCTTTCGGTACACTCGTCCTTCGCCGCCACCGAGACGTAGGCTGGCTTGTCAGGGAAGTGAATGCGAGTGGCCCTCGAGCTGAAGATAACCCCCATTGCCGATTTTCAACTGGGGGACAATGAAGTTTGATGGTAAAATGATTTGGACATGGCGGTGGACCGGCAGCGGCTCAGGAAGCTCTTAATTCCTTCGGGAATCCCAGAGGCCAGAGTAAGGCAGAAAGAAGTGTCACAATTGCTTACGCAATATCCCGCGGTGGCGGCAGCAATTGTACTTCCTCCATCCAAGAAGGATGAAAACCCGTGAGGTCAGAAATTTAAATTAAATAATCAATGTGGGGTTTATCTGCCTCGCGCAGAAGCTTATTCTTGATTGCGACCATTATCCTCAGGCGACGCGTCTCAGAAATGTCCAAGGCCAACAACTCCTCTGCCAAACTCGGCGCGTACAAGAAAGTTCCGTGTCGCGTAAAACAGTCTCTCTGCGCTGTCCAAGGGGATACTCATCTCTGTTTCAGTATTTTGATAGTCACGGTGGGGCATTGGACCCTCCATGCCCTCAAGGAGATATATGCCGGTGGGTGTAATCTCGATACAAGAATGAACGTGCACACACCAGGAACAATATAGATTCCTGCATCCTGAAGATGCTGACTGGGGAAAGGGGAAGCAAAACAACAAAGGACGCGACAGGAAGCTACCCCAAAAACCAGAGAAGTACACGCGCAGCAGTGGGAAGCACGACATTCATGAGCGGAAAGGAAATGATAAGATATTCGATGAATACCAGGCCAATCGACGATCGGACGCTCTAGTTCCCCAGTCGGACCTTTTTGAACGCTACAAGGTCGACACGGGAATCGTTAATACCGAACACGATGTCCAGTCTCGCTACAGGGGTGATAATGACTTCAGCCCTCGCAATCGGGAAGGGCATGGACGTAGGAAGGAGAGTCGAGGAAAGGACAGCACTCTCCGATCGTTCAGCGGAGGAGAAGAGCGATACGGCTTCAAGACGGAGGAAATCGAAGATGCATCTTTCCATACTCAAAACCCAAGCTTAACCTGGGAAAACGAGGTAGATCTTGCTTGCACATATACGAATGTTAATGATCCAGAACATAAATACAGAGTGGTGATGGAAGTTTCCAGACTAATCGGGGAAGGAAACTCGAGGCGAGGAGATCAGAGAATGAAGGTCCTGCAATCAAGGAAGTCGTGTCCGCTGCTAGGGGGTGTTCTACACCAGCATCGAGGCGAAGCTGGCCGAAAATCCAATTACTGCACGATGTCAAAACATCCGAGACGTTTTCGAAGATGTTCAAAGATATATCCAAGTTGGTAGAACATGTGCTAGACGCTAGACAGGCCAACTGATGAATATGTCTCAATATAGACTCGCCAGCGCGGCCGTGATGAACGCGGCCCAGCAAGCGGTGGAAGAAAAGAAATTATCTGCATACACCGAATTATCCGCGTCCGTCTCCAAGATCTCCTCTTCTGCGTCGAGTATGATGGCGCCAGCATTGGCTGAAGTATTCCTCCACCATACAGAGTGCAAGCAACGAGCGGACCAGAGTTCTGCTGCTCTTGGGGCTGCATGGACCAAGATCATGAACGAGTTCCTAAGCGAGATAAATCGGAACGTAGAGGAAGGATTACGGAATATCGTAGAACGTTTGGAAGGTCAGGATATCACCAGAATGCGCAAGCAAGGTTCTCCAGGTTTGAAGAGGGCATGGGATGGGCACGAGGCCACAGATGTCGGCAGGCATCCGTCACTCGAGGGAGGCTGGCAGGGAAAGATTGGTGGTAGGAACAGGGCCACCAGCGACAGCGACTATGGCGGAATAGCACCGGCCAAGCGACGTCGAACAGGAGGATCGAGCCATACGCCAGAGGCCAACGATCAGCTCAAGGATGATCTGAACCCATACACGACGTCCTTCGTGGAATCGTTGAGACAGCAGATGAATATGCAGGATCGACAATTGCAAGCCCTCCAACGCGAAAATAAGGAGGTAGGTGATCACTTCATGCATATCGTTTCAAGGCCCATGAACTGTATGTTTGTCACAGCTGAGAAGTACGATCGTCCAAAGGCGGGCGTGTAGCTGATTCAACGCAAGGCTGTGGAGTTGCAATGAAGCTGCGCAAGGTCCGGGATGCGGAGTAGGCAGCTTCATGTCGGTGTGCTGACACGAGTAGCGTTTGCAAGCTCCTCTTCCAAAGATGAAACCGGCAGGAATGTCGCCCGTAGTCGCTGGTAGTAAACGCTAGAATGTTTAATCGTTTGCTGTGGGCATTTGGTGCAAGGCAAAGGCGTGTCCCATCGGCCAACCGGAGGTTTACGACCTAAAAGAGCGTTGGCAGTCATGGAGACAGGTAGAGCCTAAGGCTGATGGCGGCTGCACGGTTGTGCAAGTGAGGTGGGAGTGTGTGTTAGCATCAGTCCTCCGCGTTCTGTTTCCTGTGGCGGGGAAGGCAGAGTTCAGGTTGGAGTCAGTGATCCTCGATTTGGGCTTCCATCTAGTGGTCATGTGATTGGCAGTTCATACGCGACGAGCTGGCTACTACCTTTGTTCCCGACGCGTTGCATTCGTATGGAAGAATTGAATATCAGGCCGGCCTCACCATGACTCGTTCTGCATCCATGTCACCCCTTACGCCGCCTCAGTCTCCTCCAGTCCAATCGATCCAACTACTCGAAGTAGCCGACACACAGACACCAAGGAAATCCACCCCGCCAATCACGAAGTCGAATCCTGAAGGTTCTCTCATGCGCCGCTCAAAACGAATATCAAAAGCAGCAGACGCTGTCGATGAGCTGGCCCTAGCAACCGAGGAGATTGGTAGTTCTGGTGATGAAGGGGATGCAGACGGTGCCGAGCGTGGATCGGGCGAGGATGGTCTTGACGCTATCGACAGTATGCAGATACCTGAAGATGGTGAGTAGCATCGTAGCCCTAAAATTTTATCGCTCTGTTGCGACGGTAATTGCAACTAGAACCGACATCTGCCCTTGCCTCAAGGATTATCAGAGCTCATGATAATCCTTCACCACCACCCGACGCTGGATCGATTTCTGTCAGAGGAAGAAGGAGCCGGAGTCCGGAAGAAGAGGACTTCGTTGCAACTAGGCAGTTAGAACTCGAAGAACTGACCGATGCCATAGCCCCACTCATCGTCGCAATGTCTAGGGAATCGTCCCCCCTGATCCACCATGCTGAATCCTCGCCTACCGTTTCGCCTCCATTAGAAGTCAGCCCCTCCGACGACCCTTCTAACAGCGACAATCCTTTTTTGTCACCAATATCTAAAGTTTTGAGCCTACCACCCGTTGCCCTGGATTCGGAAATACACCAGCTGCCCTCCTGCGTGGCTGACGTCGACGAACAATTAACACCCAAAGCTGCTGCTCTTCAATTAACTCCACAGTCGAGAAGTAGCGCTGACGGTAGATACATTAATCCTACGTTGACTTGCCTGCCAGCATTGACGGCGATCGTCACAGACAATGTTACTCAAGGCTTACAATTCGCTCGACCTGACGATGAGTTACAGCCACCGCCGCCAATGCCTTCACAACATGCTCCTTCCACACCGCTGCCCAAGGCATCCTCCAGCAAATTAAACTATGACGAGACGACGTCCGTTCTACGAAGATCGCCCCGACGAAGCATAGCGCCAAAGTATGCAGTGTCGAGTATAGTAAATTCATCTGACTCCCCGCATGTTGGAACTGCGCCTTTCTTTTCTATGACTAGAATTGAATCACCAGCACGAGACGAGAGGTCGACAGAGGCTTTCTCCTTGAACGATCCCCATGACCTCGCAGCATCTGGTTTACAAGCGGCGAAGAGTCTCAAAGGAAAGGAGAAGGTCACTAAGGATGAGGGCGCTGAAATCCCTCGCGTAGCCAAATTCTCTAGAGCACTTGGGTCGCTATCCCCCGACTCGAGTAGAATGCTTTCCCAATTACGATTTGAACCCGGGCCCTCATCTATCGCTCAGGTCCTGGCCGAAGACGGTGGTAGCAAAGCATCGCCTCGTAAAGAGAGTTTTCTGGCGGAAAGACTTGTTCCCGCTCCCGTGTTTCCCCATCTCTTCGAAGGTCCGCAACGAGTTCCTATGACTCCGGGTAGACAAACTAGTCCGAGACGCGATGTTGGCTCATCTAAACCGCAATCCATTGACCTTGCTTCCTCCCCCGATACAATGCATTCCCCGGCTCGCCGGGTGCCAATTGGCGAAGCCGTCTCGAAGGGCTATATCTCGCCGCTCAAGGCAGCTCAGCTCAGCTCGGCCAAGGGATCTATATCCAGTGGTGCATCCCGCCTTCAAACACTGAACATTCCCCGGACAGACTCACCCGCGCGCCGAGTGGTAGCTGAGTCGAAGGGGGGCCAGCGCGCCGGAGACGCGCCGGTTGCCAGGTCAGGCGCCAAAGTTAAACCAAACATCTTCGCGGCCAGTCAGCGATCTAAGTCAACAACAGAGACGGCTCCGCGGGCGTCATCCAACCCTCCGTACACGCCCAATCATTTACCATCCACCAACCTTCCATTTCCTCTTGTTTCTGCAACGGCGAATCACAAACTTTCGAAGATCGTTGAAGACAAGGATCATGACACCGCCCCACCCGAATCTTCGCCGTCAAAGGATCCTCCATCGTCCCCAACGAAGTCGAGCCTCAAACAGGTTAGCAGTAAGATACCTCGACCGGTTACTAAGCCATATGCTCGCCCCATCCCTCCCATTATCAAACGAGGGGATGCCTCTGACACTCAGAGGACCACTGCGTCGACGTCTCGTATGGTACGTCTGAATTGCGCCCGAGGGCGAATAGTTTGTGACGTCTATCTCATTGTAGATAAACCGTGCACCGTCAACAACCTCCAGCTATTCTGTTAGCAGTGTGGCACCCTCACCTCTCAAGCGGAAACGGCCTGATCCTAAGCCTGTAAACCGTCGACCAGTCCCTCTGGCCAAAGATAAAACCTCGGACAGTCGAACAAAAGAAACTCTTTCAACCGTGCCCCCAGCCTCGCCAACTAAGTTCAGACTTGTGGTTGATGTCCCGTCTCTCCCCGAGGCCCCCAGCCCAATGGTGATCAGCCCGTCAACGGATAGTAGTATCCCTCTTCCATTACCCAGCGAACAACAGGCTGTTGAACTTGCCGTACCGTCATCTGGAGCGCCTGTATTTACATCGCCGCCACCGACCTCTGACAACTCATTACCAATGGCCGAGAACGCTACTGAGCACAGTGCTGTGGGCATTCAGGACTCCGATACGATGTCTAATGGTCGGGTGCGACGAACTACACGCACGCGGAAGCCAGTCCAATACTTCCCGCCTGTTGAATTAATCAGTCAGCCTGAGCCTCGGGCAGCTCCGTCACGGCGAAAGGCCGCTGCAGCACCAAACGAAGCTGAGGGTTTTGCGGGGTTGAGCACCGTTGCACTTCGAACGCTAACAACAAGTAATACCGCCCGAAATCAAGAATATCTAACGGTGAAATTGGAGACACAGGTTATTCGTAAGGAGGGTTCAAGGCCCGAAAGCCCTGTCGTGAAGATCAAGACGGTTGCTGAGCGACAACAAGAACAGCGCGGTCACCAGAGGGAGCAACGTGCGCTCAGAAGGCGCGCCCGTCGTATTGGGAGCCCCATTGATGAATCTGATGACTCCTTGCCCGTAATCACAACGCCCGCTGAGGGCACTGGCTCACCGCAAGATCGTAGTTACAGCGAGGATGATAGCGATACTGCCGATCGACCCGTGAAGCGCACCAAGGGAGCTGAGGATCGACGTGTAAGGTGGAGAAAGTCGTTGACTAAGTTCGTCATCTTGGATGATATACAACCGGGGACACGATCACGGTCACAAGCGAATGCTTTGGGGAAGGGTTGCCTCGCTTCAAAAGCAAAGGTGCGTCCAGTATAATGTCGGTAGTGCCATCATTGACCGATGGGATAGACTGTCGAGCTTGACGCCCTTGGTAATTTACCAGCTGCGAAATCACCTTTGAATGATCTTGTTCAAGAAAGTATCTTCGTACAGAAGTTCGTGTATGACGACGACGAAGTGGAGCCAGTAGAACCCCAGGTTGAAGTGATAGTGAAGACTACGCGGTCAAGGACAAAGAAGGGCAAATCATAACTTGGTTGTTAAGCGATCTACTTTGTTGGCCAATGATCTTGTGGGAAGTTGTCGTTATTGACTTTGCGACACAACATTATACATATAATTGCATATACTTCCAGGGCACTTACTTTGGTGCCCTGTAAACCACTCCTGCTCCCGCCTGATTGACTGGGAAGATGAGCATTTCTGCAATGTTGACATGGGGTGGTCGTGAGGCAACCCAAAGGATTTCCTCAGCGATATCGCTCGCTACCACTGCGGATGACGTTGAGCGTGTTTCTGATAACGTGAAACGTGCGGCTTACAAGGTTGCATGCCATCATACACTGTCTTCGCGCGGTCTGTATCACCTCGGAACCTGACAATAGAGAATTCGGTCTCAACCATACCTATTCCAACATGAGACTAAGACCGTTGCCAACTGTTGCAGATGAAACCTACCAGGCTGGATTTCTGTCACTCTGATTGGCGTGTTGACCAATTCCTTGAGCAACGAGCCATTGAACGCGCTAACAGCAAATTTCGTGGCACAGTATATTCCACCACCTGCGTATGCCTCGCGACCAGCTACGGAACCAAGATTGATCACATGGCCAGAATTCCTTGCCTTGAACTCTGTATCAATCAGCAACGAGTACCCCACGGCTCTATGTTGAGCCGTTGATGAATCAATTAGTCACCTTTGACAAAGATTTGGGTGAGGCGAATGAGGCCGAGGACGTTGGTCGCGAACATCCCCTCTACGTCGATATCAGCAATGTCACCGATGTGTTCAATACCTTTGACGAATCTACGCAGAGGGATTAATAGGTTGTTGATACCAGACGGCGGGATATGACACTTGCCCAGCATTGTTCACTGGCAAGCGAGGAAATTAAACAGAATGAAGGAGATTTAATGAGAGAAATACCTAGGACATCTACAGCCCTTAGGTCGCTGGGAATTTTATCGAGGATCGACGCGACTTGCTCTTTATCTGCGACGTCGGCCTGGATAGTCGCAAACTTTCCCCCCTGAGTGACTCCGGATTCTTTGTGGGCAGCGACACATGCATCGGCGACGGACTTCAGTGCATCCGCCCGTCGGGCCACCAATATGACATTGGATCCAGCCTTGCAGCTCGGTTAGAGATACGTTTCCCTCGAGCCTCCAATACAGATATTCACCTTGGCGAAAAGGAGTGCCGTTGCCTGTTCGCCCATCACAGTCAATGAGGCTTTTAGACTACAAGCCCAAGACTCGACTCACGGCACCTATCCCGGAGCTTGCCCCCGTAATGAGGACAGTCTTTCCGAGCAGACGAGAGACGTTGAATAGAGACATTTGGGATTGGGAAAGTCGACGGAACGGCGGCGCGGGGAAGTGCCCTGGCCTGGTATATATATAATCCTTATCTAATCGCCATCTGGGATTTCGAGACAGAAGGATGGTGCAATATCGGCGTGCCAGTGAGCAGCCTGGGATGTGCGATGAGAGTCGTCCGGCAAACATATGCAACCTCGCATGTTGTGCTCGGCGCGTCGCTCCAATTGTGCCCGGAAACTCCCACCACCGTGTCGTCGCGTCCCTCGATGGCCAGCGTCACGGATTCGCGCTGGGGTGCTCTTCTCGCGTGGCTGGGTCAGCATGGCATGGACCTCGGTGAACTCTGCGTAGAGCCACGAGAAAGGCCCGGTTGAGTGGACTGCAACGCGTTCTTCGCTGTTCCACTGATGGCGTTATCAGGTGCTGGATATGGACTTTTTGCCTCAAAGGACTGTCCACCGTCGCGGAAGCTCTTCACGATCCCGGATAGCGCGTTGTTGAACTGGAAGACTCTGTCAGCCCACTATCCCTCACCAAAAGACCTGAATGCCACATGCTTGATCTCTTTACATCTCCTCCTGCACCGGCCTCAAGGAGCAAAGGAATCCAGCGATCCACTGTTTGGCCCATACATCTCTATATTACCACGAGACTTTGACAGTCATCCTTTGGCATGGCTCGCGCGGAGTAAACTGGCGTCTGAAGAGACAACTGAGCATTATCTACTTGGGGCCTTGCCTCGGGATGTTGGAGAAGCGTTAAACGCATTATGGAATAGGTTCGTGATGGATTGGAAGAAAGTCTGTCAGTATGTGGTGGGTGTCTACAAATTCTCTGTGCAGTAACGACGCGCTAAGGTCAACGCACGCCCACAGAGACACCATCCAGCAAGCTTGACCCGCGCAAGCCTGCCTTTAGAATCAGAGAATTTCACCACAAGTGACCAACTTCTCTTAGACTTTCTGTGGGCATGGCTCAACGGTTCGGAACAATCGTCTGTATCCTTGCAGTATTCCTTGAACTCCCGCGTTCCCAACAGTCAATACACGGTGTATATTTCACCGCCTGCATGCAAGCATCTCGAACCCTGATAACTTCACGTTATGTCCGATCCTGGATTTCGCCAACCACACACCCGACTTGTCTATGAGTATGCAACCTATGCCTACTAGCGCGGACATCTGGGGTTCTCCCCCAAGATCTAGAGGGGGTGATGACTTTACTCTCATGGCTCCGAGGGAAATCACTACGAGAGCCGGCGAAGAATTATACCTCACCTACGGGGCTCATTCAAACACCACCCTCTTGATCGAATATGGGTTTATAAACATCTTCACTCCGGATCTGGTTGCAGCAGGTACCTTCAGGGGTGAAGTCAATGTACAGGATGCGATGGCGGCTTTATTCGACTCAGGAGGGCGGGACAGGGACACATGGTTAAAGTCGACATTGGAGGACGAGGGGTACTGGGGGTACGTCCTATAGCATGGCCTCAACACTGCCGGCTGATGCTGATTGCAGAGATTGGACGCTGCATGCTTCTCCCCCTCCTGCACACCCCTCCTTTCGGCTGATCACAGCTTTGAGGCTGCATAGCCTAGTCGCATCTACATCAGAACCCACAATGACTTGGGAAACTTTACAGCCATGGAGAGCTGTTCTCCTAGGTGAGACAGAAATAGTTTCGGAAGAGAATGAGGGTTCTTGGCGAAAGGCTCTGTTGCGGATCTGCGAAACGATACGAACGGATGCTGAGAAGCAGCTTGCTTCGGTCTGTGGTTCGCGTCTGGTGGAAGAAAGTAAAAGCAAAGACTGGGGGCCGTGGATGGTAGAGAATATTCGTCTACTTTGGCTTGAGCGTATATATGTTTCAGGAGCAGTGATTCGTAGTGTAGAAACGGGAGCACAATTCTAATTCTGAGCGCGGGCGCTTGTGCCTGCCGCAACCCGGTGACACCGCAATGGATGCATTAAGCGCTTGGCTTCGGCAGGGACCCTGTCAAGCATTTTCCATTTACACTTTCACCGCCATCAACTGGAACTCGTCAGAGTCCTCACTCCCCTTCCTTCTCACCAGATACCCTATTTCAATTCAACGTTCTTGGGGATCCTCTTCAGCAACAATGGCCGTCGAACCCCTTCTGGCCACTCGCGCCCAGCGCGCTTTCATCTTGACAAGTAAGTTGCACTACGAACATTATTGTCTTGGACTGTGCTGATCATCTCTTGGAAGTTTCAATACGTGAGTGTTGGAATTTCTTTTCATCGTGACAGCTCTTGATGAGACTATGCAGAGGCCATTATTGTTCTCGTAATGGTTGCGATCACATTTCGACTGGTATGTTGAAGTGTAAGCAGGGGTTTCATAGGGCTCTGTTGACACGAATCTCAGGTAGAAGTGGAGGTCGATTTCGATAATGGATACAAGGTGCGCATGTCCAATCTTCCCATCTTGAATCAGACACTTAGCTTGTCTCGTACAGACATTGCCTTGTTTCCTAGCGCTTTTCGCGTTAGCAGAGTAAATTACATCGGTTGATGTATTCTCCCAAGCGTGCTCATCTCATTATTCAGGATATTCGAGCTTATCATGGCTTTCGATGCGCTTCGGCTGCGCAACATAATTCAACTCATCGGGATCCTGGGTATGGCAAGGCCTCAACTTGCATCCAAGTTATCTGCTTCTCACGCAGGTTTTGTCCGTAGCCTTCCATCTCGGCATGATGATATTTGCTGCCGTCCAAGTGGAACAAACGAGGCTCGCGTTGGTTATAGGTCAAGACTGTGACGACAACTGGAATTCAGTGGTAAGTCCCCGTCGTTATATATTTCCATCCGACCTTCAACGTCCACCCCAGACTTGCGATGGCCCAGGGAGTCTCTGGAGACGAGTCCGACCATTCCTCATCGTTGCACCGTGTGTCATTGGAGCGTCGTGGGCAATAATGCTCTTCTTCGTCAAACAGCTTTACGCCGAATTTGGGTGAGTGGCCCCATGAGCTTGGTCAAGTGCTATCCTTTGACATGGCGCAGTTGGGCTATTTTCCACGTTGTGGGGGCCAATCCAAAAATGAAGTGTTTGTATTCCGTTTAGCCTCGCGCAGTTCCCGAACACGAGGACTAACTGATAGTCTATTTCTAGCTATGTACCAATGGTACCAGATTATGATCTGTCTTTTGAAATTCGATTTCTTCTGCTTCACCGGTGTCACGATGCAGGCGAGTCCTCTTTACGCTTTCACCTTGCTTGTTGACTGACTTTGCATCGCAGCTTCTCATTATCGTCCTTGCAAGGGACTCCGCTGAGTTCGGTGTCACGATAGCTGCCATCCCTGTGGTTCTTTTCCTCTTAGCCGCCTGTGGCTACGCCGTCCAGCGCGAGATCAAATGGTGTGTTTTGCCATGGACCATCTCTACGCCAACAGTCATTCATGTGACTCCACACAGGTTAATGTCGCTTTCACTAGTTATCATGTTGGCCGCCATGAGTTACTGTGAGTAATCACGTCCTATCCTTGCGCCGATACTGATTGATTCTGACTCGTCGGCTTTTAGTCAGTGAGTGCTAACCGCGATTGTCCTCGGAGCACCGGTCTAATATTTTTCATAGTCTACAAGCTCGTACGCTTCTTCCAGCCCTCATCGCGTGATCAATATGCTACCACTCGTGTTTCGCTCACGATCTTCAGTTCGTCTCTTCCAAAGTCGCACTCTATGACTTACGACTAATTATTCATTCCTACAGCCATTGTTGCATTCTTGATCTTGTTTGCCTCTTTTGTTGTCGGTCTACGATGCTTCTCCGACTTCGATCAAGGGCTTGACTCATCGAAAATGCATGGTACGTTGCAACGCCCTAGCCATATGTGCAATTGATTCTTACCTTCCCTTAACCAGCTGTGCACTCTCGACCAAAGATGTACGGCAAGGAGTCAGCGACAAGCATGACCGAAGGTCGCAATTCATCCTACCTTGCAGGACAACCCCTAGGACCCCGAATATCGATAGAGTGATCACGATCTTCTCTCTCCATCATGCTACCTATTTGCGCTTTCTTCCGTTCCGACGATTCAACCACTGTATCTATTGCCCATCTTTGTTTACCCCTTACGATGTCTTTGGAGACTCTGAAATGCACAACGATTGCAAAAGGACGTTTACAGCTGTTACCGACCGACTTACGCCGACGATATTATTTACTACCACTATATTGTATCCATTCGTACAGTTTCTTCTTTCCTCCCTTCTATGCGTGTTGCGTACATTACACTCCTTCTCGGTCGCGGTGAAATAAAGTGGTTGATCATTTCTGCTCATGCCGCGATCGGCGGCGCAGAGCTCTGGTGTTCGAATCTACCATCATGAGTGTGTGCAGTGTCACTGCGCGCCGGAGTTGTTCGACTCTCAAATTACATTTCTTGCCTCTGCCTTAATTTCGTTCCTTGCTTCTGCCTCATTGATTGTTGGCACTCACTGCATAAATACTTCTGCAGACGATGAAGCAAGGGGAACAGCGGACCGGACAAACTAGATCGTGGTGGCTTGCTTTCCTTGATGAGGTGCGGGACACATTCTGTTTTCCATTTATAACTCTAAAACGTAGACCGACAGACCAACTTCGTTGTGACGGGCCTGTCGGCTGCATTTCTTCTCTACACTAGGTCGGCTGGCGTGCTCTACTTCACGCTCGGCGCGCTGCTGTGCTCAGCGACGGTAAAACTCATCAAACGGGCGATACGGCAGCCAAGGCCCGTTGTGGAACATGCGGCAGGCAAACGGAAGGTGAGCTATGGGTGAGTCCGTCAATACGACTGCGCTATTGCCAATGCAATGTTTTGGACGGAAGCAAATTTATATGAGAAGAAGCACTGAACTCATGACATGTGTGCTACAGGATGCCTAGCACGCACTCTGCTACGATCATATACTATGCGACCTACATCCCCCTTGCATGCGCCAAACTTCCCATACACCCCAGCCTCCCAGCAAATTCGTTCGTCACGCGTGTCCTGCCTGTCTTGATCGCTGTGCCTTACGGGTATGTTATTGCTGCGTCGAGGGTATGGTTAGGCCATCATACGTGGAAGCAAGTGGTCGTGGGTGGGTCGTACGGTGCGGCACTGGCCGCGGTTTGGTTCGAACTTTGGATCCGCGGGGGACACGCGTATGGGCAGGTTCTGGAGAGGGAGGTGAACGGGTACATAGACCAGATCTTTGGGAGGGCCTGAGTCTAGAAAGGGGGGCCGTAGCCTAGCTACATTGGCGGACAGGTGTGTGTAAGGAAAGACTTCTCTATCGCTAGCACAATTTCTAACCGTGTCATATCTTAGAATGCAGTGATTTTGAGTATTCTTATAGAACCAATTACATTTTCTATCCATGCTTGCCGAGCCCTGCTCTATCCTGCATCTAAATCCGCAATCGTAACAAGGAGGTTCACCTTGAATCCTTGGGGTATCGCGACGTTACGAAACTATTTGCCGACGCTATTATGTACAGCGGCCCTTCATCGCTTCCGCGGTTACAGCGGCATTTCAAACATCAATGTTACCTCCTCCTTGAAAGTATTCGCACAAACGTTGCCAAAGAATCATGCGTGGTGTGATGTACTCAAATAGTTCTCTCAGGAATTCTGCTCGGAATTTTTAACTCTATCACTGTCGTCTACTAACGACGTGTCTCGTCCAACCTAGATGGTCAAACTGAATAGAAAGCGGCTCGTCGAGGATATATTTAGGTCAATCTCGACCTAAATACCTCCTTGGGCTTGTATCGTGACTTATCTCAGATGGCATACGCGTACGATATCGAACACTAGCGCGTAATACTTCGAGCGTCGCCCTGACAGCCCCGGACCATCATAGATTTACATTACAGTACATGTCAAAAATGAAACCCTTTTGTGACTTACGCCAGCAGTTCTTTCCGCAATAGAATATCTCAATTATATTTACGCGTACTTCTCTCGTGTAAATCTGAAAAATTCAACTCTCCAAATTGGGTCCAGACTCCAGAGCGTCCATTTCGCGTTGCCACAAACGCACGTGACCAATATACGACTTGACCATGGACGACAACGATCCGACTCGCCAATTCTTCCCTGACCAAGATGAGGTCGACTTGTACGACGTTCTCAGCGTCGGGAATGATGCCAAGCTTCAAGAAATCAAGAAGTCATACCGCCGGCTGGCATTGATTTACCATCCAGACAAACACGCTACAGCTGACGAGCGCGCCAAAGCCGACGCGTCTGTCAAGTTCCAGCAGATAGGTTTCGCGTATGCTGTGCTCAGCGACGAAAAGCGTCGGAAGCGGTACGATACGACAGGGAAGACGGACGAGGGGTTCGACATGGGTTCTGGTGATGACGGTTGGGAAGCGTACTTCGCAGACATGTTCGACAGAGTGACGCGCGGAAAGCTGGATGAGATGAAGAAGGAATACCAAGGTCTGTCATATGTGTAGCTTAGTGGACGATACGCTGAACCACTTTGTAGGGTCTGCTGAAGAGATTGAGGATCTCAAACAAGCATACACTACGACGAGCGGTTCAATCGGGGAGATGATGACCTACATTCCTCATTCCACTCATGAAGACGAAGACCGCTTCATCCTCGTCGTCTCAGACCTCATTAATAAGGGTGACCTACCCAGTCTTCGTGGATGGGAAACCAGTACCAAGGACGAGAAGTCGCGGCTCGTCCGTAAGAAGCAGGGGGAGAAGGAAGCCAAAGAGGCTGAGCAAATGGCCAAGGACCTCGGCGTCTGGGATGAGTTCTACGGGAGCGGGAAGACAGGGAAAAGGCAAGGCAAAGGCAAAGGCAAGGATACTAAGGCGGATGATGCGGAGGAGGAAGACACCTCGGTCTTACAGGCGTTAATATTGAAGAAGAAGCAGAAGAACATGGATTTCTTTGACGGGCTGGCCGCGAAATATGCTGAGCCCCCCAAGAAAGGCAAAGGGAAGAAACGCGCCAAAGCTGCGGAAGATGATGAAGATACGTCGCCGAAGAAAAAGGGCAAATACGCGCCGCCTGACATCGACGACGAAGAATTTGAGAGGTTACAAAGCCAACTTTTCAGCGACTCCAAGAAGGGAACAAGCAAATCTGCGAGTAAGAAGGGGAAACGTAAGGGGAAGGCGTAGGGGTTCTTTTGCTTTTTGCTACACTGTAATCTATTCCATGTATATTAGCACACCAATAGTATTGGCAATTGATCTAGATATAGCGGACAGCATCAATTCCAAGACTTCGTCTAGCATGTATAATAGCAGCCAGCTCCTTGATACTCTCTTCCAGAATGACAACGCTATCCAATAATTGAGACAGTGTTATTGTGGCCTTTGGTGGGCTCTCATTGTTCTTGGGATGCTCCTCTTGTGCGGATGGCTTGGATTGCGACCAACCTGAAGAGAAAACATCTTCGTCGTCTGTTGACCACTTTGCCGTATCAGACCCAGCCCATGGCGCGGCAATAGGTGACGGAGCAGCAAACGGTTCAACAGTGATGGCGGTGGTCTCCTGATAATGTGCACCGAATGGGCTCGCGGCCAGATTCCTATCGCTTCGAGAGTCGGACGTAGGCTCGGAAGGTGGCGCGGTCTTGCCTGCCTTACTCTTCCGCGGAGTGAGGAAAGACACGATAGAGGATGCGGCCGACTTGGCCTTTACTTTGGGCTTTTCTGGCGTGGTCGGTGGGGGTGACGATATAGTTGACGCATCGTCAAGATTCAGCCCAAGGCTTAGGGCATCATTGAGATTCTCGGAGAATAGTAGTCCCTGACGACGCTCAAGGAGGAGCTTGTCAAAGTTGTTTACAAGCTGTCTGTAACGTTCCAATTGCGACACGAGGGAGTGGAAAATAGTGTGAACAACTGGGCGGGATTTATCGTCCATTCGCAACGCAGGGAGAATGTTAGATTCCGTTGCTAGGTCTTCCTGAATCTTGAAGTCAATAGAGCGGTCATCATCGCCAAGGGATACATCATCTTCAACGCTCTCAGCCTTCAACCCATCCGTCGCGTCCTCTTCAGGTGTTGCGAAGGTGAGCCACCCAGCAAGAGAACGATCTGGGTGAATAGCTAAGGAAACCAAAGCGCCTGTGAGAGTCATGTTGAATTCCGGGGTGTTGGCAAAGAAGTTTCGTAGTGAGTCGAGGACAAGAGATGTTAGCGGATCGTTGACATTCATCCGATGCTTCCTTCGTTTACGTGCTTCGTTGTCAATATCCATCTGGAAGGCAGGGTGTGATTGAATGGACATGAGAGCATCGTGAAGGTAGTGTTCATAGCCCGTACTGAAGGCTTCTGTACTGTGGGATGGGTCAACACGAGAGACCAACGTCAAGTAGAGGTCCATCTCCCGCTCGTGAGTGTTGTATGTCGTATCAGGCTGTGGGAATGGGAAGGCCTTAAGCAAGCCAGAAGGGTTTTCTAGTTCTGTATCGTCAGCACCAGGGTATTTAAAAACCTCGTCTTCTTCGGCATCGTTCGGTAGAGGTTGAGCTGGGATGACAGATGGATAGGGGAAGCAAGTGGCTAGAGGGTCCGGGATGACAATGAGTAAGCGATCTTGACATAATTGGGGATGGCAAAGGAGCATTGTTCGTAGTAACTGAAGGGCCGAAGTCGCTGTGGCCTGAGACTGCGAGCGAAGGTTCGTTAGGAGTAGATCCTTGAGAGTAAAGCGTCCCATAGACGTGAAATATTCCGATGGACGGTTGGAATCAGGTGCCTCCATTTCTAGCAGAGCCATCGCGCTGCTCTTTCGCCGCTTCAGTTTCGTTTGTCTGCTCGCGGGTGGACCACTCGAGCGTGTCTGGGGTGGGGCGGAGTTAAGTGACAAGAGAGATGCAGGTCTCGGATTCGAACGTATTTCATCGTTGTCTTCGCTCATCAAGAAGTTAACAAGGAGGTCGGAAAGTTGACCGTCGCGTAGTGTGCAGATCATGACCTCGATGTAGGACATGACTGCTACAGCGCTGCCATCCGCATCTGAGCATTCTAGCACAGAAGGGTATAATATGTTCTCCAGGAACACTTGACGAACGGCGTCCAGTATACTCTGTGCGATGGCTGCTCCAATCAGAGCTGATGGTTCTAAACTCGAGTCCAAACGACCTTGTGTCACGTTCCTCTTCAGGACGTCTTGAAGGAACTGTAACAACTTGAGGAAATGTTCGAGCTGAAGCTTGAAATCCGGGCTCGACGCGTCTTCGATACCCATGGCGCGCCGTTGATCCTTGGCTACCTCGCGTCGCTCTTTCTCATCCTCCACTGCGGGTCCCGTGCCACCGATGACCATCCCGCCCGGCGGAGAAGCTTCAGATTCGGCCATAGGCCTGAACTCCAATTTGGTTGGAAGCAAAGAGTAAACGGCGCCGAGCCCAGCAGCCAGAACTTCGGAAAAGTCCCCATCTAGGATGTATTCGGCCAGTGCTAGGGCAGCATCCATGATAGGGTCAGAGCCAGCGGCAGGTAATGAGGATTGCGTGTCGCCGAGTCGATGTGTGGGTTCGCAAGGAGACATTGCAACGTCCATCAAGTATAAGAGACCGATACGTGCATATTCTCCGATGTTGCCTTCGCGATGCACGAAACGCAAGAGGTAGTTGAATAATAGAAATTCGTATTCTGTGCGTTTGGTCACGGATGATGCTGGGGCAGACGTCACTGTAGACTGGGAAGACGTAGGTGAGACCGGTGGGGCTAAAGTGTCCGTCGAGTGGGCTGTAGATTCGTCGCCAACTTCCCCATCACCATCAACATGTTCGTTTCCTCCTTCATCCTCGTCTTCGTCGTCTTCATCTTCATCTTCTTCATTCACAGAGAACAACGGTTCTGATCTGTACCAGTGCTTGTCATGGAAGAATATCATGAGAAGTTCCCTGTACGTAAGGATACGGCTGCAGAGGAGGCAGAGGAGGTGAACCACTGTTTGATGATCGTGAGCTCGTGAGCAGCAATATCGTAACGGACCACGTACGATCCTCCTCGTATTCAGAGGGTTGGCTCCGCACGGAGTTCTTCGCCGCTCCCATGAGTTTATTTCTCCCATCCAACTGTTCCTGAATATCGTCCCCCACACAATTCCTGAGCAACCTCAGCACAGCGCGATGAACCGCCGAATGAACCAGGAACTGCTCGTCCAGCATTATGACCATATTTTGCACAGTCTTCAGGACATATGCTTGCACCCCAGACGGTCTATCGGATTCGCTAAGACGCACAAGGGTACCAAGAACATCTGGAGTCGGTATGAACATAATTATCAATCCAAGAGACGATGCTCACCATTCTTGAGCAAATACTCCATACATGCGCCCGTTGCACTTCGAGCGTCGTTAGGATTCACTCTGGCTTCCTTTGAAGCATAGTGCTTACCCCGCTTCGGTTCGTGTCGTCTCCCAAACCAGCGCATCGACCATGGCCTTGAGAGAAGTCGGAACATCCGTAGAATCGATTCCGTATGCCAGTTGCCGTTCGTCGGGGTGCATCAAGGTTGACTGCGAAATAGACGTGAACTTGAAGTTGTTCAAAGTAAACGATGAATCTACACGCACTTTCACGACGTTCCACGAGAGTATAAATTCATGGGATTTATCATTTTCGACCTTCGGAGATTGCGGCTGGTTTGGTTTATTGAGGAAGCTCGCGAAATAATCTTTGGTGAAGTACGACATATACGGTTGGATTAGGAGGGAAGTATATCCTTAGGCGCCCATATAAGTTGGGGTCATGATCATCACTAGGCGATTCTGCCACAAGTTTAGTTCACATCGCAGGAGTTCCAAAGTCATGATATACGGTGTATAAGTAAAACGATAATCTAGGCGACAGTGTTCGACAACAGGTTAGCTAGCAAATTATATAAGGGCATGTATCCTAGAAAATATGAATATATATCGGAGGAAATAATCATGAAGTCTCTCTAACGAGGGCAACAACGACGGTGACGCTGAAGGAAAGGATCAGAATAATGGTGTGCAATGCAGTACATTCACTTACTCGTCAGGTTTCTAGAGTGGGAATTGACAGGTTAGAAAACATCACGAATTGAATGATACAACACTTACCCCTCCTTGGAAGAATATTCCTTGTCTAGCAGCTTCTCCTACACAGATAGATTGAGGACGCTGACATAGAAGCAAAGGAACCTACTCACTCTCGAACGGGCTCACACGAGTTTTATTCTTCATGCACTTCCTCGCGTAGTCGACGATCCTATCAGCCATGGCCTGCACTTGCTCGTCCTCACTTCCTCCCGAGCGCGCTACTAGGGAGCAAATCGTAGACATCTCAGATGGGAAGACATTATCAGCAAGCCCGTCCGTCTAATTACATCTTCAGAGAGGCCATCGAGATCAGAGAGATGGAACATACGTATGCGATGACAATATCCCCGTCGCGAAGCCGAGTTTGATACGTCTCTGCTTCTCGGGGAGAGTCTACGCAAGCCCGCGTAAAGCGCTTGCGAGAACCTGATGGCATTTTGGTCAGCTGCCTAGATGAGTAGATGTTGTTAGCCTATAATAGTCCAAGACATGTGCCATAAGCCGGGACGGGATGAGATACTCACTTGGGGCAGTTGAAGAAGTGCGTTTGCACCGGTTGTTTATAGATGACGTTGGAAGAGCGGATGATTGAGAATCCGCTGTCACCAAGACTGGGAGATGGCGAGTGAATATGGCAGGTAAGGATCGAGTAGATGCCACATACTTAGCGGATCGAAGCAAACCAGAGGACGCGTTCAGAGTAACCAAGCAGGCAGTGCTGGAACCTGTGATGCAAGACAAGGTAAGTCGTTGCTCGGTTGGATTCCACCAGACCGAGTACGAACCGGCGTTCACAAACCGCTCGCGCAGCACGCCACCGTAGGCCAGATCCAAGCACTCTATCGGTGTCATCTCCCATCCCTCGATCTGTTCCCGTTCTTCATAGTCGAGTGTGGGATCTACCTCTGGTTCACCTGCCCACGCATTCCGCGCATAACGGTGTGCATGGTACATCAATGCTTGCGAGAACAAAGACGGGTCAACGCCAGAGTCAACCCAACCTCCCACACCGTCAGCTACACCGAACGCAACGCCCTCCGAGAACTAAGTAATCAAACAGAGGGAGGCTATTCAAAGGAAAGCTCACCTACCGACTGATTCCGCATCTAGTTGGTAGGACCGTGCAATGATCGCAGAAATGGGGGATAGAAGGAAATAGCATTCAGAAATTCACGTCCTGCAGCGTCATGACCTGGCACTTACCTCTTGTATGAAAAAGAAGTCCTCCCCAGCATCCTTTGATCCGGATGACTTTGGCCATGAAAGCGTAGTGTCCCTCCATTTCCCAATGATACTATCTGGAGGAAAAGGTACCTTGATCATCGAATCCGCCGCGGCCGGCTTGCCAGCCCAGCTTGCGCCGATATGAAAGGTATAAGGATGCGGAAATAGCGGGACATGAGATGTGCTAGCGGTCGGCGCCACTGAGTCTATCTGGGTCGAGTATGGCGGATTCCGTCTCGATGTATTCGCGCGAAAGGTGAATTTTGGCTTTTGGGAGGCTTTCTTTGAAGACGTTGCGACGCATCTGCGAAACCTTGTCACTGCCCCTTGGTGCGCATCCGGCACCAGATGCGCATGCGAGGGCGCTGAGAGTGTCGCTGGGATTCGTCGGGTCACTGCTGTGTGCATTGACCGCGAGCTTCGCTTCGCCGCTATGCGCTGTGGACCGCGCAGTGCCCCACGGGCGACTTGGGAGTTCCGTACTAGGTTGCTGGCGGTGGACATGGAGGCGGAAAGAAAAGACTAGTGGCGGTCCGGGGTATTGAAGGGGAGATGGAGACAGTATAATTTCGAACGGGTTTAAAACGCGCAACTCGCTCACTTGTTGTCGGTCACGTGGGTATGACGAGGCGAGGACTGGCATCGCCCTCATGGAAAATTGCATAGCATGGAAAATCTTGAGGTGGATATATGGTACAGGAAGTACAGGGAAGTGTATTTTAGCAGCACTATCTCATCCCCCAGACCTTCCAATCAAATTGAGTCGACTCTCGACGTGATGCCGTCTTCTTCGCTTTGTCTAAAGAACTTGAAGTTTCCTTCTTCGTCCTCTTCGTAGGCCGCGCAGACGGTGGGTCGTCAGCTTTAATTATGAGGCGCTTCACGGGACCATCTGTCCCAGAACACCGCATATCCTCTCGCCCGACATAAGCCGGAAGTGACGAACGGCGAGAATATCTCGCCAACGTTGCATCCATTTCCGCGTGAAGGTCCGTGCCTTTGCCTTTGCCTTTGGTACTTCTCTGCCCGTTCTCTTCAGACGACGATAGCTCCTTGGGAATACCTGGGGTAGCTATTTCCCGAACAACCGTTCCTTTCCGAAGGGGCTTGACGTCGTTTACAGAGGGTGGTAAAGGCACCGAAAGCGTTGTCACTGGTTTGAGTATTATACCAGGAGTCGATGGTATTGATGCCGTAGACGGACTTTGGGGCGAGCCCGATGGGCGAGCTAATTGTTTGTGCGACGAGGCTTTTTTCAGCGACGTCTTATTAGAGTTGGAGGGCGGGAGTGGCGAAGGTTTCGATGAAGTATCACGGGCACCATTCGGTCCGAGCATAGGCCTCGTGGATGTGAAGATACTCGAGGGGCGCACGGACAGTAGGCTAGGATGGGGGCCAGAGGCAGGATTACTTCCATCGCCATCATCGCCGAATCTCCGAGCGAAAGGATTGCGCGAGGTTGAAGCAGAGGAAGGTCCAGCCGCTGCACTCCCCTCCTGGCGGGTTGAGGTTGATCGTAGGCTATGTAGAGTGCGCCGCTGTGCGTCCCAATCCATCAAAGCTTGCTTAGCTTTCATCACTTTTTTGGCGTTGATGGCGGTCGGCTTGGTGCCAGAAGGCTTATCGTGGCCTTTGTGTAAGGAGGCGGTCGAGTTTGATGGTTTAGATGTCGATGAGAATAGGGCTCTCGTCGTAGATGTGTTAAGGAAGTGCCACGGTGGAGGTTGGCGGAGGAGCATGCATTCATTACGGCGTTCTGCTGCACTTGCAGCACATTTGGGATCAGATGTATGTCGCTTTCGATCGACACCACGCCGATAAAAGCTCGTGGCTTTATCTCGAGCAGCTTCGAGTCGTGCTTCCTCTTCTAGGAGTTTTAATGCATATCTCTCAACTGCGGAGGACTCGTCATCGTATTCATCTTCAGGCATATCTGCGATCTGCTCGTCGGATTCGAAACCATCATTCATCGAGTTGGAAGATGAGTCAGACTCATCCCACACAGTGTCTATTCTTTTGGCTGCGAGAATGTTTGGTGGAAGAGCGACATTACGAGCGAACCCTGAAGCAGAGGGATGTTCCATGCGGTCGACAGATATGCTATACACATTCTGGGAGGAGAAAAATCCTGGTTGAGAGAGGGTCAAGAGTATGTTTGGAAGTACAGAGTCGAACAGTGACGAGTTCTGTGAAAGGCGGAAAGGAGAATGATCTGCTCTGGTATACAGGGTGTTCCTGAGGTCTAACAGGGAGTTAGATAGAGATAGAAGTAGCAACATCGCAACACTGACCAACAAGGCAGAGAAGGGGAAGCTTGAGAAGCGAGGCGTAGACACTATTCGTCACCTTGGAGCACCCTCGAATCTTCAGGACTCTCAGGGAAGAAGGTCCTCTGTAAACTTGATCCTCGTCCGACCAGACAATCGTACCTGCAAGAGACTTGACGCCGTAGTCACTGAGTGAGGTATAGCTAGCATCAAGAGCAGCTAGAGTCGTTAAGGGTTTCAAGCAAATGACATTGTTGTCAGTAAGCACGTTGCACTTTGCCAGGTTGAGGACAGTGATGAGCGTAAAGGTGGGAGTGGATGGAACATATTGCAACAAGGGCAAGTATTCGTCAGAAAGCGGGATATTGTAGGTCCTCAGGCATTTAGGTAGTTCGTCGTATATTTGGATCAAGGTAGCCCACAAGCGCGGATCGAGCTGAGTGGAGGTGTATTCGGCTGGACGGAATCCTGGGATGAGGGCGCGAAGAAGATCAAAGTGACCACGGTCGTCTGCAGTCATGTAGTTGAGCCGCAGACCACCGAGAAGATGAAGCTGGTCGGGCGTAGTGTATACGCGCAGGATGCAGAGGAGAGAGAGAGAAGGGACATACGTGTAGCGCGCCGTGGATGGGTCCGGATATGGAAACTGGCGGGGTACGGGCGGGAGAGTTGTCTTTGTTATGGAGACGCCCGCGTCGTCTGAGCATACTGTGCTCGACGGTGTCCAAAGAGTGATCATGGTAAGAGCCAAGCCGTGTGGTGCTGTCCGTGTGGCAGACCGCGTTGTGATCACGACAAGCTCACGTGAAGTCCCTGGACCGTTGACAGCGTAGAGACGGAATTCACACGCTATTCAAGTGTTTCTTGTTCCTCCAGTCCGCCATCAGAGTTTGCTTCTTTCCTTCTCCACGACGAGGACCCCATCATCCAACTCAATCCACTTTTCTCTCTTTTTTACTTCACCACTGGCGCATAGCCTCGCCATTTCGCTCTTTTCGTAACGTTCCGCTGCAACTCCAATGGCAGCACCGGGCCAGAACCCTCGCAATCCTTTTCACAACTACCCGCACCCACAGCAGCCTCAGTACCAGCAGCCCATTCAACAGCCCTACCAGCAAGCCCGGTCGGAATATGACGCAGAGTCAGAGCTGGGCGATCATTATAGCAACAGCGTAAACGGTAGCACTACCCGTCTCGCTGGTAGCCCGGGCTACTATGATCAATCTGGTAGGTCTACTGCAGCGCTTTAAGCTTTTCTCGATCTTTTCTTCCACCCTGCTCGGCTTCTGCGACGTTTAACTTTCAGCTTAAACCTTTGCACGGTGCAAAACTTTCAACTGCTTCGCTTTGCTTTTCACTACGTTGTCGTTGATGCTGAGCGACTCTTCTCTCTCTCCAGACTCAGACGTCTATGGCCGGCGATACAACCCGTCGGTGGACTCACACAGCAGCATTCCGAGTATCTCTCCATTTGCTGACCCCGGCGTGGGCTCGTCAGAGCCTTATCCGGCTTGGTCGGCAGAACGCCAGATACCAATGTCCGCAGAAGAGATAGAGGATATTTTCTTGGACCTTACGCAGAAATTTGGATTCCAACGGGACTCGATGCGAAACATGGTGAGTAAGGATTACTTGATGTTTGACCCGACGCCAACAGCTTCTCCATCAGTACGACTTTCTGATGCAACTACTCGATTCCCGCGCCTCGCGTATGACACCGAACCAAGCCCTTCTGACAGTTCACGCTGATTACATCGGCGGTCAACATGCCAACTACCGCAAGTGGTACTTCGCTGCACAACTGAATCTGGACGACGCCGTCGGTCAATCAAATAACCCCGGTCTTCAACGCCTCAAAAGTGTAAAGGGTGGTGTCAAGACAGGAGGAGCGAAGTCCCTGGATAGCGCTCTCAATCGTTGGCGCAGTGCCATGAATAACATGAGCCATTACGACCGCATCCGACAATTGGCTCTATATCTCCTTTGCTGGGGTGAAGCTGGCAACGTTCGTTTCGTCCCCGAATGCTTGTGTTTCATCTTCAAATGCGCCGACGACTACTATCGCAGCCCTGAGTGCCAGAACAGGGTAGAGCCGGTTCGGGAGGGTCTTTATCTCGAGAACATCATCAAGCCTCTGTACCGCTTCATGCGAGACCAAGGGTACGAGGTCGTCGATGGAAAATTCGTGCGAAGGGAGAAGGATCATGCGCAAATCATTGGCTACGACGACATCAATCAGCTGTTCTGGTATCCTGAAGGGATCGCCCGGATTGTTCTCAGTGACAACGTAGGACAGCTTCTCCACGTTTATGACCGAATGCTTACTCCGTGACAGACGCGACTTGTTGACGCCGCACCCGCCCAGCGATTCATGAAACTGATGAAAGTTGACTGGAACCGTGTTTTCTTCAAGACTTACTTTGAGAAGCGATCAATAGCCCACTTACTGGTCAACTTCAATCGTATATGGGTTCTCCACGTCGCCGTCTTCTACTTCTACACCGCCTTCAACTCTCCGAAAGTCTACGCCCCTCGGAACAAAAACAGTCCTTCTGCACCTATGACTTGGTCGGCGACCGCCCTTGGCGGCGCTGTCGCCACCGGAATCATGATCCTCGCTACCTTGGCCGAGTTCTCGTACATCCCCACGACATGGAATAATGCCTCTCACCTCACCACTAGATTGATTTTCCTCCTCGTTATCCTCGCCCTCACCGCCGGTCCGACTTTCTACATAGCCATGGTCGACGGCCGTCCTAATCAGGGCAATGTCCCTCTAATCATCGGCATCGTTCAATTCTTCATCTCCGCAGTGGTGACAGTCGCATTTGGTATCATTCCTTCTGGTCGTATGTTTGGCGATCGTGTTCGTGGAAAGAACCGCAAGTTCATGGCCAGTCAAACGTTCACCGCCTCTTACCCGACATTACCTGGAACGGCGCGCAGTGCTTCGATCGGCATTTGGTTGCTCATCTTCACTTGCAAGTTCGTGGAGTCATACTTCTTCTTAACGTCCTCCTTCAGCAGTCCAATCGCTGTCATGGCTAGGACGAAGGTTCAGGGCTGCAGCGATAAGTTCTTTGGTTCGGCCCTCTGCAGCAATCAGGTCCCATTCGCCCTCGCCATCATGTATGTGATGGACTTGATCCTCTTCTTCTTGGACACGTACCTGTGGTACATCATCTGGATTGTCGTATTCAGTATTGGTCGTTCATTCTCCCTGGGCCTGTCGATCTGGACGCCTTGGAAAGACATCTACACTCGGCTGCCGAAGAGAATTTATGCCAAGCTCTTGGCTACGGCGGAGATGGAGGTTAAGTATAAGCCAAAGGTCTTGGTTTCACAAATATGGAACGCCGTTATCATCTCGATGTACAGGGAGCACCTCCTGTCGATCGACAATGTCCAGCGACTGCTTTACCACCAAGTCGACAGCCCGGACGGACGTAGGACGCTTCGAGCACCCCCCTTCTTCACCAACCAGGAAGGTGGCAACTTCTTCCCTTCGGGAGGTGAAGCGGAACGACGGATATCATTCTTCGCTTCTTCTTTGACTACGGCACTCCCCGAGCCCCTTCCCGTTGACGCGATGCCCACTTTCACGGTCCTGGTGCCTCATTACTCTGAAAAGATCCTGTTGAGTCTCAGAGAGATTATTCGTGAGGAGGACCAAAACACCCGTGTTACCCTACTCGAATATCTGAAGCAGCTTCACCCCGTCGAATGGGATAACTTTGTCAAGGATACGAAGATTTTGGCTGAGGAGAGTGAAGGGATGGACGGCGCGACTAGCACGAATATTGAGAAGAAGACCGACGACCTTCCGTTCTACTGCATCGGTTTCAAGACCTCGTCTCCCGAATACACACTTCGCACGCGTATTTGGGCGTCTCTCCGAGCTCAGACTCTTTACCGAACCGTCTCCGGGATGATGAACTACTCGAAGGCAATCAAGCTCCTTTACCGTGTCGAGAACCCTGATATCGTTCAGACATTTGGCGGCAACACTGAGCGTCTGGAACGTGAACTAGAAAGAATGGCACGACGGAAGTTCAAGTTCGCCATCTCCATGCAACGTTTCTCAAAGTTCAACAAGGATGAGCAAGAGAATGCCGAATTCCTGCTTCGCGCGTATCCCGACCTGCAGATTGCCTACCTTGACGAGGAACCTGGACCAAAGGGTGGAGAGGCAAGGTTGTTCTCTACCTTGATCGACGGACACTCAGAGATCGATGAGAAGACCGGCAAGCGAAAGCCGAAGTTCCGCATCGAACTTCCAGGTAACCCAATTCTCGGTGACGGGAAGTCAGACAACCAGAACCATGCGATTGTCTTCTATCGCGGTGAATATCTCCAGCTCATCGACGCCAACCAGGACAACTACTTAGAGGAATGCTTGAAGATCCGCAATATTCTTGGCGAGTTCGAAGAATACTCATGCTCCAGTCAAAGCCCGTATGCGCAGTGGGGACACAAGGAATTCTCGAAGTCCCCGGTTGCCATCGTGGGTACGAGAGAGTACATTTTCTCGGAGAACATTGGTGTACTGGGTGATATCGCTGCTGGCAAGGAACAGACGTTCGGTACTATGACGGCTCGTGCATTGGCGTGGATTGGTGGCAAGCTGCATTACGGCCATCCTGATTTCCTTAACGCGACGTTCATGACAACACGAGGTGGAGTTTCCAAGGCTCAGAAAGGTCTCCATCTGAACGAGGATATTTTCGCCGGTATGAATGCCTTTGGTCGCGGTGGTCGCATCAAACACTCGGAATACTATCAGTGCGGCAAAGGTCGAGATTTGGGTTTCGGTACAATTCTGAACTTCCAGACCAAGATCGGAACTGGTATGGGTGAACAGATGTTGAGTCGAGAGTACTACTATTTGGGCACGCAACTCCCCATCGATCGATTCCTCACGTTCTACTACGGTCATCCTGGTTTCCACATCAACAATATCTTGGTGATTTACTCCATCCAGATTTTCATGTTGACGCGTAGGCCCCTTCTTTTCGGCGTACAGCGTACTTGTGCTGACACTCCTCATAGTGCTTTACCTCGGAACTCTCAACAAGCAGCTGGCCATCTGTCGAGTCGACTCATCCGGGAACGTGATTGGAGGCCAACCCGGGTGCTACAACTTGGTGCCAGTGTTTGACTGGATCAGGCGTTGTATTGTGTCTATCTTCTTGGTGTTCTTCGTTGCCTTCTTACCTCTTTTCCTACAAGGTATGGCTAACTTCAGACTGTTGAGGCTAATTTCTGACTTCAATGTATAGAGCTGGTGGAACGAGGAACGGGCAAGGCGCTTCTTCGTCTAGGGAAGCATTTCCTATCACTATCTCCCATCTTCGAGGTGTTCTCCACGCAGATATACTCCCAGTCCATTCTGAGCAATTTGACATTCGGTGGCGCACGTTACATCGCTACTGGTCGTGGCTTTGCCACTACTCGTATCAACTTCAGCATCCTGTACTCCCGGTTCGCTGGTCCTAGTATCTACATGGGCATGAGGAACTTGCTGTTGTTGCTTTATGCCACCATGTCACTCTGGATGCCGCATTTGATCTACTTCTGGGCTTCCGTCCTCTCCCTGTGCATCGCGCCATTCGTATTCAACCCTCATCAGTTCTCCTTTGCCGACTTCATTATCGACTACCGGGAGTATCTCCGTTGGATGTCGCGCGGTAACTCGCGGACGAAGGCCAGCAGTTGGTACGGGTACTGTCGACTCTCAAGGACTATGATCACTGGTTACAAAAAGAAGAAACTTGGACATCCCTCTGAGAAGCTTTCGGGCGACGTACCGCGGGCTACCTGGCGCAGTGTTATCTTCTCCGAAGTCGTCTTCCCCGTCTGCGTTGCTATCGTCTTTGTGGTCGCGTATATGTTCGTCAAGTCATTCCCAGACGCAAACGGAGACCTACCTCCAAGTCCCCTCATCCGAATTGCCGTCATTGCCATTGGTCCAGTTGTTTGGAACGCGGCCGTCCTGATGGCCCTTTTCTTCATCGCGCTATTCTTGGGACCTATGATGGATTCTTGGATCAAGTTTGGTTCAGTCATGGCTGCCATCGCCCACGTTCTTGGGCTTGTTGGCTTAGTGGCCTTCTTTGAGTTCTTCGTGAGTGTTCACTGTTCGGTGTGTTGTAGCCCCTGCTGAGCATTGATCGTAGTGGTTCCTTGAGCTTTGGGACGCGTCTCACGCCGTGCTGGGTGTTATTTGTGTAGTCGCCATCCAGCGTGCCATCCAGAAATTCCTCATCTCCGTCGTTCTCACCCGTGAGTACAAACATGACGAGACGAACCGAGCGTGGTGGACTGGAAAGTGGTATGGTCGTGGCTTGGGCAATTCCGCAATGTCGCAGCCTGCTCGAGAATTCATCGTCAAAATCGTAGAAATGTCTCTCTGGACTTCAGACTTCTTGATTGGCCACATCCTCTTGATTATCCTGACACCCCCGATCTTGATTCCGTACTTCAATCGATTGCACTCGACAATGCTTTGTGAGTAATATGTTCCGTGTTCTACTCGATACCTTGACTGAACCGCCCTCCACAGTCTGGCTTCGACCGTCAAAGCAAATTCGGGCACCCCTCTTCTCGACGAAGCAGAAGCGAACGCGACGATGGATAGTAAGTACACCTGCCATGTCCAGTGGCCTATCTTACTGACCGGTGTTGCTACCTGTAGGTCATCAAATATACGTTTGTTTATATGGTCGTCGTGTCATGCATAGCAGCGCTGATTGTTTTGCGTAAGTTGCCAACGTTTTCGCTACTGGTCATCCTTGCTTACGTCTGGGATACAGCTGCACTCTTCCGCGATCGGATCACATTTGAATGCTCTATCTGCAAAAGCATCTAAAGATCTGACGACCCCCGCAGTGTGGACTGCTCTACCCATACCCCCGTACAATATGCTGGCATACAATTATATAGACACAAGGATTCCTTCTTCCATCTCGTTGACTGCTAGTGTTATTAGGCATCCCTATCGTTGACACATCTTGTACCATTACCATACGATACGACAGGCGTTAATGTCATACTTATTGTTTAACACTAACGTCAATCTGGGTGACTATTGGTGTTAAAAAGCAAAGCAGTGAATACATTTAATTTATTTCCATTGACAATGGGTGCTATATTTGTCCTCTCAAAGAGAACGTTCAATGAAACTTTCGATAACCCCAGCGGGGGTCAGGGGGTACTCCTTGAATGCCACTTCGTCACCAACAATAAATGTGTTGGGTTGCACGAAGAGTTTGCGCGGCTACAACATGTTCTAGTCAAACCGAGGGAGCACCTGGTTAATGATGCTTACCAGTTTTTTCTTCAGTACGATATCCCGGATTTCTCCATCCCAGCCAGGAAGTGGGTCAGTCAACTCAGTATAGAACTTCCTTGCGCCGGCACCATCTGCTGTGCTCTTGCGAACTTGAAGCTCCACCAGCAGTTTACCTACCACTTCCCGCCCTCTTGTCAGAACTGCCTCTCTGTCGACCTGGTGAGAAGCACTGAGTTCGAAACTTGATCAGTCCGATGATATGTCTTACTCGGACGTAAATATTCTCCAGCTTCCCATCAGCGCTGCGCACTTCTTCCAAGCGGGCGATCCCGTGGTTAATCAAGAACTGTGTTATACCGAGCCTTCGTGCGCCCATCTATCAGCAAGAACCACATATACATGAATGGTTGGCTTACCGCGCTTGCATGTGCGCTTGGCCGTGCTTCTTGGTGGCAGGGTCATAGAACTCTAAAGCACGGAGGCCAGCGCGGGCCATCAACAGGAATGTGATGTATTGCACTTCTTCCACATCTTTTTTGTCGGTGTACTTTCATCATTGCCCTATCAATCAGCATCACCGATAGAAGAGCTAGGAACGCTGTACCTTGAATATCTTTAGAATATCAGAGTTGCTGACCACTTGGAGGCGGAAATGTGTGAGAGCCAAGTGTTAGATAGGAATGTATCACACGTACGGTAACATGCCACCGTCTCAGCGCGGCATTCCTCCATGGAGGATGATACTTCTCCTAGTACCGAGTCGGGGGTTTGGCCTGGTTTGTACCATGATGTTCTAATATAGTTGGGTTAGCCACATCGCGGGTATGTACCTCCTGCAATTACACCTACATGGGTTTCCCTGTAAGAGGGTTCACAACCTATAGTCCAGGCGAATCAGTGAGCAAAGTTTGGGAATGGAGCGCTAGCATACTTTCTCGGGGTCGAAGTTCTTCTTGCCGTCTGCGTCTTCCTGGAACAATTTCCCAGAACCGTGGCCGAGGAGTTCGTGGTTAGCGACCTGCAATTCAAAGGCGCGCGAGTCCCACGCATTATAGAGTTCAACATCATCGGGATGGATGAAAGTCAATTCTTCATCTGCAATGTCCCGATATGGTCATTAGTTCGCAATGACAGGCAAATTAGATCGTGGCGCACTTGGTGCTTTGGCGGCGAGAATGTTCTGTGGAGCCATGTCAGTCGGAGGAATCTGCCGTTAAACATTATGGCAATTCTTACAGCCAAGGATACATTCTTGAAGCCGACAGAATCCCGGACACTGAAGTAATTCTGGAAACATGGAGATATGAAGAGTGCGATCAGTGCCAGTTACCGGTGTATCTGAAACTGGCGACTTACAGGAATCTAAAATCGCCCGTGTCTTATTAGACACCACAACCCAGCAAAAGACAGCACCTACATTGATCCCGGCGGGGATGCCTAACACCTAGGGTAAACAGTAGCACTTCATAAGGAGGGTAAGACATACCTCCTGTAGCAAACGACACGACCTCCAATGCGGTAAAATCGGGCTTTCTGAAAACGTCTACTTCGAAATCTTTGCCCCAAGGTAAACCTTTGATCAGTTCCGGTGCGCCGTTGACTAGGCTTTCGTATTTGGCGCTGAGTTGCTTGTCGACGATGGCGGTAAATCCTAGAATCCCGAAATTAGAGGTGATGCTTCGCTTCTTGCATAGGGACCCGGTGGCGCACCTTCCCATTCAGCACGGCCGCCATATGGATCTACGTATGTTTCGACAAATCCGATGTAAGATTCCACTACTGGGCCGATGTCCTTGACCCAAGATGTTGATGCCTCCACATGCGCAGGAATGGAGCCAGTTTCGAAACTAACAAACCCAATCGAAGAACATCATCCCTGGATATCAATAAACGACTTACGACTTGATGTAGCCGTCAATCATAGCGGCTTGGTGATGATTAGCAACATATTTCTTTGCCTCTTTCAAGGCGGCAACAGCCTTGCCTAGCGCATCAGAGAAGTCTCCGTACTCCACTTTTAATGTCCCTTTTCCTGACTCAAGCTCTGCTGTAAGAGGCTCTCCATCTTTCCGGGCTGACGCGACCAAGAGGGTAAAATCTCCTGGACCATTCTTGAGCACTCTGGGCGCGCGTCGGTAAGTTTCATGACCAACCCTCAGTATTAGAGTACCTTGTGTTCAAGACGTCTGTCTTTAGCTTTTCAGCTGCGGTTTGAACAGCAGCAACTTCATCATCCGTGATGGGCTCTCCGAGGTAATAGTTTGAGACATGACCGAGGCTGCGCTTCCCGATGAACAGGCTAGACTCGGGGGAGAGGGCGTATATGTGATCTTTCAACTATAAATGCAGGACAGCAATGAGTAATTCTGATTAATTATCATTCTTCAGCTCGGCACATACATTGTCCCATAACAATAGTGCCTTCTCAGCATTGACCGAAGCTTTGACTACGGCAGCAAACTTCTCAGCAGGTATCCGGGGGATGATTTTGGTAAACCCAAAGGACTTGTAGTTTACGAGATTGCTCAAAACCTGCAATGACCCGGTGTGAGAATCCTGCTCAATTCGAGAGATAGAAGGCCATACCTGACTGGTGTATTGCAATAAGGCATCCCACTCCTCCGCAGATAATCCGGAACGGGATTGCAGTTGCGTAAGGTCCCCCAGCTTGGCGTCTGTGTTACTGAACGTCAAGATCAGTAGATCGTAGAGATCTTGAGCCTGAGGTGTCCATTGTCCCTGTATGATCCTAGCACCTGCCCATGAGGCCTGTCCCAGATAATGTGCGTATTTCTTTTCATTCGAGCTTCGCAGTATATCCAGTCAGTATAGGGATCAATTTCCTGTATCTTGGACTAGATGGAACACACCTGAGCAACGAGAAAGACTTGCCGACTTCTAAGCTACAGATAGGGGCGCTGCGGTCAGCAAGGAAACGTTCTGCTTGAATGGAAGTGGAGGAAGTCATTGCGCAGTATTGTTGAAACAATATACGATGGCACGTCTACTTATAACTCGTATACACGCAGGAGGGCGGATCGCAGCTGATTCGTTAACAGATAGCCTAAGCGCCTGCATCACATGTACATGTTCTCTCGCACGGTCTGTTCAAAGGGATAATATGGCGCAACCACTCAACCGCGAGAACCTAGATTTACAGCGCAATACGTTGCCAAAGCCGGGCAGAAGACCTGGAGATGCGTCCGCTGTCACAACATTATAGCAAGAACATAATACGAAGCGAGTTACTCAACAGCACTACGTACTCGTGTGTGATGTGCGACTCCATACGATTGCGTAGAAGTGATTTACTCAACCACATGTGCAGCTGTGTCGCATCTTGAGTTCCGGCTTGTACGATGTGCTAGGTGGACGCTTTAGCGACAAACGCTGACAATAATACAACCGAGGGCCGTGGTGCACAGTGTGTCAAAGCAAACAATCCCGAGTGTCACATCTTCCCCCGTAACCGGCTGTAATTCCTATGCAACAACCTCCATTCAGATTCCGGAAGTTCCTGTCTTGCGTCATCCAGGCTATTTCCAGCGCAGAGTATAGCTCGTTCGTAGTATCGAAGCGCCTCTTTGGGGTTCGAATCTTCGGTCAGGATTCCCATCAAGCTCCAAGCTTCAACGGCAGTGCGGCGTGCATCTCGGAGAAGATTCGATGCAGGTCTCCGAAGTGATCTGGATGATAGGTAGGCTGTCGGTGGCTTCGCGTCGGAGGAAATAAACTGGGGTGGTCGGTGTTTCGTATTATCCATCGGAGCGTCGGCGAGAATGAGGGCAACGCGTTCCGAAGATTCAGCAGCATTGCTCAGCCATTGGAGTACCATGGGTGAGGTGTTTTGGCGCGAATGCAGCACTTCCGCAAGGTGTATGGATAATAAAGATGCGCGGTGAAGTATAAAAAGTGAATGAAGGGCCTGGGCAGGTGTTGCAGATGTGAGGGTGTCTGGTATAGGAATGGAACGCATAAGTCGCAGGGAATCCTCCTCTACTACCTGAGCTTCTTGTAAGTGACCAGACGTGGCATAGAACGCAGATAAAGAAACAAGAATCGAGGCCAGTACACGTTGATCAAATGGCGAAGACGGTACAGTTGTTGGTATGATGGGTGTTTCGGTGGCTAGTGCCGGTTCCGAGGGCTGCATTATGCAGATCGCCCGCGCCCACCAAGCCAACGCATCGTTTGAGAGCCCTAAGCGACGATTGATATCGCCCAGTCGGGCGGCGACGTAAGTAGCGAGATGGCCCTTCCCTGGAGCGCTGGCCCAGCTGCGAGTGTATTGGGCCTTGGCTTGAAGCGCGTCGTTCATTCGTTCCAACACGTATCCGTGCTGTGCGAGAAGGGTAGCCATGGTCTGCGGTTTTAGTATATTGCTAGCGGACCTGGGCTCGGCGATAGAAACTGCAGTGTTGAGGAATTCATTCGCGCGCGCTAGGTCTGTATTGACCACGCTAAAGCCACCTGTTCCGCTTGCAGCCTCGTTTGTGAGGGACCCCGACCGCCCACTGCCCCAGTTCATTGCCATCCATGCTGCCCGTATTGAGTGCCTCCCCTTGTATCCTAATGCTGGATCGGTTTCCCCCCAATTATCTGGTTCCAGGTGCCATTCCCATGACCGGGCGTCCTGATCCTTTTCTGAAGCAAACTCAACGTGCTCGACCCACATTTGAGTACCTTCAAATACGCCCCAACCTATCGCAGCAAGAGCACATGTTCCAATGGCAGAGAACTTGATGAAGCGTCTCGCCAGATCAGAAAAAAATGAGGCATCCTGTGCGAATGCGCCCTCCGGGTAAATTGGGCCATCTGCATCTTTGTGCTGGTTTGAGGAGATATTCCGTGTCCCAACTACACGAAACGACGGCCGGACGCGACTGGAAAGTCGGAGTGTGCGAGGAGCGAGCATATCGGCAGAGATTAGCGCTGGAGCCAGTGTCTGTGTCATGGAATTAGCGCCGTGACATTTCCTGAATTGAGCAAATCTTCCACCACGACCATCATGGGCCCTGCAGGTAATTTGTACAAAAACGCAACTAGATTCTGATTGGATCAAGCCTTCTAGCCCTTACAGCCCTAACATCACGGCGTTAACCTCCACGCGTTCTACAGTCATGGACGCCGAGCGAAACAAATTCGTTTCACGTGTGCGATCCTTGCAATACAGCCGAACTAAATAAGTTTAAGGGCCCAAGGTCAATGATGCCCTTGTCGTTCGCCTTCCTTCCCCCACGAAGACGCGCCCACTCTTTCTGCGGCCTCCATTGCCATGAAAGTCTCCCAGTACCTCCCGCTGGCGTTGACGGCCTTGGTCGCATCGGCGGCCGCACCCCGCAAATACAAGAAGAGGGCCCCTTCGCCGTTTGTCTCGACGGAGGGTGATCAGTTTGTTGTGAATGGAAGGTGAGCAGATTTTTACGCGCCCATCATAGTGTCGCCGTTGACGAGTCCCCCCAGTGCATTCCCATTCATTGGCACGACTGCTTATTGGTTGCCCACTCTGAACACCGAGCAAGATATTATCGACACAATTTCGAACATGTCAGCACGAGGTATCAGAGTTGTACGAACATGGGCGTTCAATGGTGAGATTGATAACCATCGTACTGTCTATTGGTGTTCTGAATATACCCAGACGTTGAGACGATTCCCGAGAATGGCACCTGGTTCCAACTAGTTGCCAATGGCACCACGACTATAAATGACGGTCCGAATGGCCTACAGAAACTTGACAAGGTCATCGACATTGCAGAACAGCACGGCATGACCGTCCTTCTGTCCCTTACGAACAATTGGAATCCACGACCATTATTCGATAATCTCACGGACTTTGGGAACTTGACTTTGCGTCGGGATGTCACTCCAGGCACTAATAATACCCACCCTCGAAACTTCTTATCGAACGACTTCGGTGAGTGCATGTGCTTGGTGTAAATATGGAATCCTGAATTTTGGCAGGTGGGATGGATGTTTACGTGCGACAATTCGGGGTTTCCGGACAACATGACGAGTTTTACACGAACGAAACGATATTGTCCATCTTCAAGAACTATACTACCCAGATTGTATCACGATATGCCAACCGAACTGGCGTCTTTTCTTGGTAAGTGGATTCCATCAACATACCTATACACGCATTTATGGATATGTAGGGAACTTGCCAATGACCCGAGGTACGCGCGTGAAATGTTTTGGTTGATGTAATCCTAATGCCCTCCCCCCCAGATGCCATTCTTCTGTCGCCGCCAGCGATGATTGCACAGCACAAACCGTGACCAGATGGCATTCGGATGTCGCGCAACACGTCAGATCGATTGACCCTAATCATCTTGTATCGTCGGGGTGCGTGGGGATTTGTTGTTGACTACTTAGGATAGCTCACAAGTGCCCCAGATCTCAAGGCTTCTTCTGCGTCGATTGTCCAAAATTGTTCCCTCGCGTCACGCCTCCTCCACCCCAAACATCGCCAGCCCCCGGCCAAAGGCGACGAAGCCTCCCCCCTCCTCTGACGAGGGCCAATCTACTGAAGAAGCGTAGAATTGCTCGTAAACGCAATCGTGAGGCGAAGAGAGCGGCAGCTGCGGGATCGAAGTCCGCTGTGCGAATCAGAGGGAACTGGATTGCAACTCGTGAGTCCCTAATAGCTATCAATCAAGGCAGTAGTACCGAAGTCACTTTCCCAGCAACACGGCGCCAGAATGATCAAGACCTTGGCCCCGCCTTTGATGGATCTCAAGGTGTAGATAGTGAGGACATCTTCAACATTCCAGAAATCGGCTTTGGCACCTTCCAACTTTTCCCGGACCAAAATTCCTACGGAGTTGATGATCCAAATCTGACGCCGTTCGAGAACACTGTTCAACAAGGCATCGATTGGATTCAGCAACAAGCTGCGTCTGCTGCTAGGCACGTCGCTTGTCATGCTTTGATGATTAGGAACTAATAACGCATGGTTGCTTTATATATAGTATGGGGAAGCCATCAGCACTTACTGGGTTTGGTCTGGTAACACAAGAAAATTCGCCTTTCTTCACACCGTTCAATACTTCCGTCGCACCCTTCGGTTCGGATAGCGGCCAACCCATCACCCAGCAACCCTTTGGTGTCACGGATGAACAGCGTGATGATGCTTATCAGCAATGGATCAGCAGTAAATATTTAATCATTCACTGCTTTACCTCTCTCTTACAATTTGATCAGCCGGAATTGAAGCTGGTTTGCGAGGCATGATTCAATACCAGTGGGGTCAAAGTGGCTTTACGGCACAGGCTGGCACGACCATTTCTCCGGACAACACGGAGACTGGCCAATCTGCCAACGATGACGAGACCGGCCAGTCGCCCAATGACGGTTATTCTGCCCAGGGGTACGTAGTCCGTTTGCAGAATCACAGACCGTAACTCACATTCCTCACAGTGTCAGCGGAATAAGCGTTATGGATATTCTGGGTCAAGCAGCCCAAAGCTTCGCGGGTGATAGTTGATCTGTTTTGTTTCGTTAATCTATTCGCTTTCGATTTCATGGACAGTTATCAATGTTTAATAGTGTTGTTGTCCTCAAGGGCGTGGACTTTTCGTAACCTACATATAAACCATGAATTCTGATTGGACTTGCTGATAATCTACGTCTCGGTTCACGGTTCTCAGTGGGATGTAAATATGCAGAGTTGAGGGTAGGTTCAGAGCTGCACGTGCTGCCGGATTCGCTGAGTCGATTGATCGGAACCTGTGGAAGCAGTTCAGTTACGCGACCGACGTGACTTGCTTCACGCATCCATTATTACCTCTATACTTCCTGGCTGGTCCTCTCGATTTCTACCTCTTGAAGCTTGAAGCTCACCACCATGAAGTTCTTCATTGATGATTTACCGGTACATGGTCATATCTTCCATGCATAGAACCAGAATATTGAGTAGCAATGAGATTATTTTCCCGTATGACCGAATATATCCAGGTATGTGGCGGTTGAAGTTATGCCAGACGAGGGAATGCTGACATGTACTCCGCTTAGAGCAATACATGTACATGTGCGATCTGAAGCGCACACTGGATGCAACGGTAACTGGTTGCTTCCCGATGCACGACCGACCAGGAGTCCTAATCGGCAATGGATGCCCTAGGGACACTGTGTTTTGGAGATGCCGTCGGGCACAGGGAAGACCGTATCGCTTCTGTCCTTGATTGTCTCTTACCAACAGGTAACGCACCATGTCCCCTTTCAAGCCACTGAAAGCCTTAATTCCCCTCCAAGTTCTACCCTACCAAGCGCAAGCTAATATATTGCTCGCGTACTGTCCCCGAAATCGAGAAAGCATTGGCCGAGCTCAAGAGACTGATTGAATACCGCATCAAGTACGCGGAGAACGAAGAAAGCGCAGCGAAGGAACGTAATTTCATGGGCCTCGGCCTGACCAGTCGCAAGAACTTGTGTATTCATCCGGACGTGCGTTGTCTTCGTTAGGTTACTCTTGCCTGGAACTTCGTAACCGTTCCATTCGGATTCTTACAGGTGTCAAAGGAGAAGAAGGGCAATGTTGTTGATGCACGGTGCAGAGACCTGACGAATTCGGCCAACTGCGAGAAGGGGCGGGCCAATCCAGGTTCTACCGAACTATGCGACTGGCATGAAGTGCGTACTATCGGCCTAATATATCCCTCCGCTCTCATGACATTCTATCCAGAATCTTGGGAAACTGGAACCGGGAAGCCTCATCCCAGCCGGAATATGGACACTGGCAGACGTCCTAGAGTACGGCAGAGAGAAAGGAATATGTCCTTACTTCGCAGTTCGCAGAATGGTGAGTCGTTGCATCAAACACTCCAGTTTTGCAGACAGCAGACCTACTTTATTACCTTAGATGCCTTTCGTCGACATCATTATATACTCGTTCCATTACCTCCTAGATCCAAAGGTTGCAGATCAGGTATCAAAAGAGTTTTCCAAAGACGCTATAGTTGTATTCGACGAGGCCCACAACATCGGTAACCAATTTTATTGGTGTGCCATGGTATACTAACGAAGTATAGACAATGTTTGCATCGAGTCTCTCAGCATCGATATCACTCGTCCCATGCTTGACTCGGCCGTTCGCAGTGTTACCAAACTCGGAGAGAAGATCGAAGAGTTAGTTCGTTTTTATGTCCCCGAGCGTCGGACAGCTGGTTGAAATGTATTCAGGATCAAGACTACTGATGCCGCAAAGCTGCAGGACGAGTACTCAAAGCTCGTAGAGGGCCTCCAAGAGGGAATGTCAGAAGAGAATGACGAAGACTCATTCATGGCTAATCCAGGTAGGCTGAACTTTTCAACGGAACCCCATTGTTCACAATGCGATCAGTGTTACCGGATGACCTTCTCAACGAGGCTATCCCTGGCAACATCCGGAAAGCCGAGCACTTTGTGGCGTTTTTAAAGCGATTTGTCGAATATTTGAAGGTACTATTTCCTATCCGAGGACATTACGTCTCAAGAGGAATCATGCCGTTACTATACAGACTAGGATGCGTGTACTGCATGTTGTGGCGGAAACGCCTTTGTCCTTCCTACAGCATCTTAAAGACATTACTTATATCGAGCGGCGGCCACTACGGTAAGCAAGGTACCACACTAATTTCCCCCCACTTCAAAATTTATCACCAAAGGTTTTGCGCCGACCGACTGCAATCACTGGTCCGCACTCTGGAGGTCAGCCGTTTGGACGAGTACTCGGCCCTTCAGAAGGTTGCAAGCTTCGCCACACTTGTGTCCACCTACGAGAAGGGTAGGCTGGTATTCCCCGTATCATGTCACCCCACACCCTCATTTTTGTTCAGGGTTTCTTCTCATTCTTGAACCGTTCGAGACCGATAATGCGACCGTGCCCAATCCCGTCTTCCATTTTACGTGGGTCCCTCCTCAACGAAGCGGCGAGCGACATTAATAGCCCATTCCAGATGTCTTGATCCCTCCTTGGCCATCAAGCCAGTCTTCGAGCGCTTCAGCAGCGTAGTCATTACATCAGGGACTATCTCCCCGTTGGACATGTACCCGAAGATGCTGCAGTTTACCCCCGTGGTACAGGAAACGTATCCCATGACGCTGACGAGAAATGCCTTTCTACCATTGGTGGGTCTCACAAGCTTGTTCTTATCGTCGGGCCTTGATCGGATCCTTCCTAGGTCATTACTCGTGGAAGCGACCAGGTCGCCATCAGCTCGCGTTTCGAAGTCAGGAACGACCCAGCTGTGGTTCGCAATTTTGGAAGTATCCTCGTTGAATATAGTAAAATCGTCCCAGATGGCATAGTGGCTTTTTTTCCAAGCTATCTCTACATGGAATCGATCGTAGCCGCATGGAATGATATGGTATGCAACAGATGCCAGACATCTTCTATGACATACTCATGGTGCGAATTAAAGGGTATCCTGAACGAAGTGTGGAAAAACAAACTCATTTTCGTCGAAACACCTGACGCAAATGAGACAAGCATTGCGTTAGAGAATTACCGTCGGGTGAGTCATTCCCAGAACGGTATGATCTGGGCTTGACCACATTTATTTCAGGCTTGTGACAATGGCCGTGGTGCTGTGCTTCTGTCGGTAGCCCGAGGGAAGGTATCAGAAGGGATCGATTTCGACCACAACTACGGACGTGCTGTCATCATGTTTGGGTAAGGTTTACGTTCCGCGTGCTTACCCGTGGCTGATAGAGGTAGGGTGCCATATCAATACACGGAGAGTCGCATCCTCAAGGCCAGACTGGAGTACTTGCGGGATGCGTACCGAATTCGAGAGTCGGAATTCCTCGGCTTCGACGCTATGCGAAACGCAGCACAGTGTGTAGGGCGTGTCTTACGCGGTAAGACAGATTGGGGGCTCATGGTATTCGCGGACAAGGTGAGACTTTCCGGGGGGATGGGGTTCCTTCGTTTAACCGTGCGCGCAGCGCTTTGCCAGAGCCGACAAGCGAGCCAAGCTGCCACGGTGGATAAATCAGTATATCACTGAGACCTCTTCCAATCTATCCACCGACATGGCCATCACTCTATCCAAGCTCTTCATGCGCACGATATCTCAAAATCCCAATGAAAATCAGACAGGTATCTCATTATGGACTATTGAGGACATCAATAAGGCGCAAGAAAAGCAAAAGGCACTGGGTTTAGAGCAACGACAACAAGACAGGGACACAGGAAGCATTGACGATGGATACGATGATGGGGGAATAGAAGACCAGATGTTAGTCGACCTGGATGTATAGTTTGCATAGTGTCAATGGATGCGATTGAATGGGATAGCCGACTGACCTTCGCCGCATCGCGCTCGCGCTGCTGGCAGGTAAAGCATTTCTGCTAAGGGCACAACTTGGTTAGTGGGGCGTCGTCATTATTGTGATTTGGGGGCCTACCCACTGAATCAGCCGATCCGGCTGGCTGCAATCCTCCCCACGTAGGTCAGCATGACGCCGAGGCTCACAGGGTAGAGCTACTCACGTCCAGTATCGGCGGCACTGACATGGCGCCCCAGGCGCTCCACAGGTGGGAGGGTGGGCACTGCTATTAAAACATTCCGGGCTGTTGCAGTCGACGTTGGCTTGGCCGGTGAATGACTTCGAGCTACAATCCTGGGTCGGGCACTGGACGAAGAAGAGCTCGCGGTGGCACATCTAAACCAGGTGGCATCTATTTCAAGGACGGACTCGCGGACTTGGTAAGGAAGATCTCTCACTGTTGTTGTCGTCGGCGGAGGTAGGAGAAAGACTATATCGATCACGAATCGTGATTTGACGTTGGATCTGGCGACGCTGGATACATCATAGATTGAGCATTTGAGCATTTGGCATACGTCGCTTCAATGACCGTACCTTGACGAGCGGGAAAGTTGAAGAAAGAAAGCTGGTTCAGAGGGGACTGACCACAGGGTGGCCGTAAATGTAGGAAAGACCAAGGTTCACGGCCCGACGTCAGGCTTATACCGCTGGTCCACCGGCTGGGTGCAGGCCTTTATAATCAAAAAATATGCACGGCAAGATGAGACTGTTTTGGCAAGGTCAGAGCAACGAACATAGTAAGCTCCGTGGCAGCGAACCGGCAGCCTGGTCCCTTAAGATGTAGTAGCGGGCACAAAAATACGAAGGCAAGTCAGATGGAAATTCCGATAGGACGTTAACAAATCTAACCTATTTCATCCATACGTAAAGGAAACATCGCCAAGGTTCACTCCATATGCTACCAAAACGAGCAACTCGCCACATCAAACGCCTCTGGTCCAAACGACCCATTAGCGTCCAGTTCGGGAGGCTGAGCGGAGAAATACCTTCCCCCTTGTGAACTTTCACTCGTGGATTGTACCACGCCGCAAACGCACGAAATATGTGTCTTGTACAAGATTATTCGCTAGTCCCCTTTGCTCAGGGGCCGAGAACCTCGTGCATTTAATGGCAACGGGAGCTGTAAATGTTTACCACATCCGCGATTGGGAATAGCGATTGGGATAAGTTATTCCTGTTATGCGGCAATTTATTACACCGGAAGGTGGGTTCGGCGATGTATCATTGAATCACAGGGTGGCCGAGAGCTACCGTGACGGCGGTCCTGTTGGTGCAATGACAATGAGTCCGACCGTACAGTGGCGCGTGTACTGAGCGTCGGACCCACCTGAAGGCCGTCGAGCACATCAACAAGGAGCATGGAATCAAAATGCGATTCATTCAATGATCCCTCAGCTAATAGCAAACTGGCTCGCCTTGGAATGAATATCTAGAATCCTCTGGTGGAATGCACCCTAAAGTGATGGCTTTGTTCTTAGTTGCCAAATTTGGCGGGCGCTTCCATCCGGCAGGGAAGAAGGTGCTTCGCAGTGATGTTCTTCATCTTACTTCTTCATGTAAGTATAAGTGGCGTTCGGTGATATGCTATCGGTTGCCCATCGTTCGGTGCCTAGTGCACATTGTTCTAGGGATTTGTGAATTGTGCAACTGTTCAGCATTGAAGTAATTTACCGACCAGAGGCTTCCAGGCGTACCGCCAATCAGAAGGGAGCAGTATTACGGCGAATCCCGTACCTGGCACAGACGAACCGAGGCCAGCGCGCGCTGCGGCAGCCCGTGCGACGTTCAGGTTCCCTGGACCTTGGCAGTATCCAGTGTGTTGATATCACGGTGTAGTTATCACATCTCAGATGATGGGAGATTCTGCTTATCGATGAATCAAAGAGGAGGCCGTATTGAATGATCAGCACAAGCAAGCAATGCTTGCAATGTGCTTCTCTCGCCTATACTTGTATCGCGGTGGCGTCGTTACAAGCAATTCTACGCGAGATTTATAAGCCTGGACCCTTCTCATCAAGATTAACAGAAATGTTCAAGCGAACGACCCGACAGATCAGATTGTTGACTTCAAAGTCAGAGAGGCAAAATGACCTCTTTCCTGAATGTTAAGGGTACAGTTCACGGAAGAACATCCGATCGAGGATTCTAGTATTCGTCAGGGACGGAGGTTACAGCAGTGATCTATAGTATTATATATCTGCGAAATGAACGCGATTGCCCGATGGACCGTTGAGCTTGGTCAATCGATGGATAAGTTACCATCAGATATCATCGTCACCAGTAAATACTACGGTGTCGTTTGAGACAGCTCTTCCTGGAGGATCTCAGAAATATTGCGGATTTGCTCTCCCTTGATCACCTTCCTGACTTCATCAGCATCCAAAGTTTCGTGCTCGACGAGAGCATGAGCAAGCTATCCAAGACAGTTAGCAAAGGGGCTATCGCAGATCGAAGAGAGATTACTCTGTGCAGTTCCTCTTGCTTCTCCTTCAGTAGCTTGGTTACTCTCTCTTCGCTGTCTTGTATTAGTCTACCAAGAGCGTCAGCGTATTGACGATCAAGAGAGCAAGGCACACATACTTCCTAATTTCGTCCTCAATCTCTATCCTTCGCTGAGGGCTAATATTATCCCGATCACCATAGTATACTCTGCCTATTTTATCCGAGAAACCCCAGTACTGGCGAGGTAGGCTGATTAGCATAGTCCTCAGACTCAATTGGGTATTACTTACCTTCACCATAGCCGTCGCTGTGCCAGTCGCCTTCTGGAGATCGGAGCTTGCTCCGCTCGAGACATTCTCAGTACCGTAGGCTATTTACGATCGGTACAAAGAAATGCTGCGGAAGTTTTGATTGTTACTCACTTAATTCTTCAGCAACGCGACCGCCGAGACAAACGTCAATGCCCGCTCGATACTGCTTAAAAGACACCGAGTATTGGTCATCCTCAGGCAGCTGCGACGTCTAAATCACGCAACGGGTTAGACGTGAATTGTAGGAGGCGAGGAGGTGACGAAGGCTCACCACACCCAGAGCGTGTCCCCTGGGCACACATGTGACCTTATGGAGGGGCATCGCGCCATCGGTATACAATGCTACAAGAGCGTGGCCTCCCTAATCGAAAACGCCGTCAGCGCTGTGAAAAGTAGGAACATAACAGACACTAGCCTCATGGAAGGCAGTCGCTAGCTTCGCTTTGGGGTCAATATATTGACTCTTCCTCTCTGCACCCATAACAATACGATCCTAAAGTGGTCATCAGCGCACAACGTAAGGATAAGAAGAACAAAGCACATGCCTTAGCCCATTCAAAGTGCTTCAACGTAACTTCAGTAGCACGTTCCTTGGATGCTTGTATTGCCGCTTGACTTAAATGGAAAGTATGGAAGATCAGAAAAATACAAACCACCACGGTGTCACGGAGCAAAACTCACTTAACCATGTTTTGTAGATCTGCTCCAGAAAATCCAGGAGTGCCTCGGGCGAGTATGGTCGGATCAACGTCTGGAGAAATAAACCCAGTTAGCACGCTTCAATCTCACGACTGCGGGATATCTCGTGAGCGAGCAGGTCTATACCTGGGCTTGTGGTGACACCCTTCATGTGGTGATTCAGAATTTGGACTCTGCCGCGGATGTCAGGAAGCGGAACCGCTATCGTTCTGTCAAATCGACCTGGACGAATCAATGCGCTGTTCGGGAGCGTTCGCATCAATTGGTGTGGGCAGTGTGGCGTAGATTGTGGAGAGTAAAGCACTCACGAATCAAGACTTTCGGGAAAATTGGTGGCAGCAATAACGATGATCCCTTCAGTCTGCATAAACCCGTCCATTTCGACCAAAAGCTGATTCAGGGTTTGCTTCATGTATTGCTGGTCCCTGCTGCTTCGCTTGCCGCCGACGGCATCAAGTTCGTCAATGAAGATAATGGCAGGTTGCTTCTTCCGAGCCGCGGCAAAGAGATCCCGCACGCGTTTCGCACCCACACCAACGAACATCTCTTCGAAATCAGAACTATGCGGCATGTGAGTGAGTGGGCCTCGCTTAGTTTGTGGGAATATCATACCCCGATGCGAAGAAAAATGGAACACCAGCTTCGCCTGCAACGGCGCGTGCGAGGAGGGTTTTGCCAGTACCGGGAGATCTAGAGCTCAATTCAAACAACGAACTGAGGTACCCCACTTGCATGACAAACGTACCCAGTCAATAGAATACCTTTCGGAAGTTTGCCACCAAGCGTAGCGAAGGTAGTCGGGTCCTTTAGGAACGCCACTACATCTTTCAATTCCTGTGGATACCTTGAGATCAGGATCCCGAGAATTCAAAGTAATTTCGCCTACATCCTTGACCTCATCTACACCGTGGACATCGCTAAAAGTGACCGTCTTTCCTTCAGAAGGAACGAACTCCGCTTGGCGAGGGCCTGCCTTCATGAGGCCAGAATTCTCCAAGAGGACGGCGAAGATGATAAGAATAACTGATGGGCCAATGTCAAAAAGGTTTAGTAGGTAAGCTTGAAAGGAGGCGCGTACAGAAGCTGCCGAGAGCGGTGAGTATGATAAATCGCGTCAGGCGAGGCGCCCAGGCTCCTTTGCCTGGAAGTGATGTGAGTTGGGAGGCAGAGGTAATGAACGACGTTACTGACGTTCAACTATTGAGACTTGGACGGGGGCAGCCGCGCTGCCACCCGCTGCTTGAATCGCAGCGGCTAACTTTGCCATATCAGAACCAGGAGGCACAGGCGTTCCCGTCGATCCCAGGGCTTGGGCAGACAAGACTGAATCGGCAATTTCTTGACTTTTCGATACCGGCCTCCCAGAGGCTCCCTCGAGAAGGGATCCTGAAGGGTCTTTAGCAGACGCGGCCACAGCCTCACCTTCTGCCACGACCTGTGAGCCTTCGGTTTGCGAGGGGATTGTAGTTGCGCCTGTGCCGACAAGAAGCGAGTCGCGCCGCCGAACAGCAGCGGGGATTGATGAGGGGTTGCCTAGCCTGAGAAGAGCCGTTAAGTATAGCTGAAATGCTTCGTCGGATTTTAGTAACGGGGACGAGGAGTCCTACAGGGTGTAAGTTCAATTGACCTGACCACACCATTTATTCGCAGAACTCACGAATTCACACATCCTCTCCCAACGTGTCGTCACCAACTCATATCCAGGCTTCAGGTCCGTTTGTATCAGCGCCTGAAACAATGCCAGTTGTTTTGGTACATCGTGGTTATTAGTGTTAGCTTCGGACTCCAGGCTGGTTATATGTGCCACGGTTAACGGTGAGGGTGACGGGGAAGGCTTGTTACGCGAGAAAATAGACCCAAGGGAGAGATATCGAGGAGAAAAGGGCTGTCCCAGAAGTTTACAGCGAGAAAATATGCCATAGTTGGAGGTTTTGAGAACGGACTGCCGAGGGACGCATTGCGTGGAAAGGCTCAAGAAACGGCGGCATACGGGGGTAAAGGACGGTGTCGCGGCGCGCCCAAAGACGGTGCTCGACGCGAAGCGCAATGAGCCCACACGCTGGTTGTGGCCGACAGTGAGCAAAGGGAGAGGACAGAGGCAAGAATACTCACAGCGCAAGAGGTCGGAGGCATGCAGCTTTGCACTGAGATGCCGAAAGTTAAGGTAAGCCAAAAGCTAGGGTTAGGGTCAGCCCACCCTCAACTCATGGCCTCCGACAAACAAAAAGGTTAGACAAATCAATCGTCGTCCTTTACGTCCATTCACCCGACCTCCTCATCAGCACTCACAGCCTTGACGCTGCTCCGCGCAACGTGCTCCGATGCGCTGACTCTCTTATCTGACGGCGACGGGCCTGTAGAGAAGCCCGACGAGCGGCCCACTCTGGGTATCATTCAGAAGGACCTCTCGTCCCTTCTTAGTTTGATATATACGGCGGCAACGAAGCTCGCTTTGTCGTTAAAACCCTCTTCGCCGACGTACTCAGCTTCTCTCACTCCCATCAAAGAGATATCGGAGCGCGTAGCCGCCGTTGCCCACTGTGTTCTCTTTATCGATCCAAATCATCATGGGGCTACCTTATTCAAAGAAGCCGTTGAGACAGTAAAGGACGTGATCGAAGCTACATCCTCTCTCGCAGATGCATTTTTGGCGGCTGCATCGACCCCGAATCCCGGGGACGAATATCTATCGCGGACGGGTACCGTTCATGAACTTGCAGAGAAAGCGAAGAATCTATCACTTAGCAATGCCCTCGCTGTCCAAAAACGCTGGAAGCAAGACAGAGCTTCTCTCGACGATGCTGTTGGTGAACTACACGACATGATAGAACGGGCAGAGGCAGACGACGGAGCCGACCAACTGGACGCAGACTTTGACGACGGCTGGGCTGAATTTGGGATTGGCTCAGATAAGAAGCTGGAAGTCGACGAACTAGCACGAGCCAAGAAGGTACGCATTGGATCTTCGTGAACGTCCACATCTCCTTACAATGACGCTTACAGGCCTACACTTTCCTCCGCTACACGTCCCTACTCCATAAACGTGTGCTTCAGGATATCCTCACTTCTCAAGCATCGAACACGGACAGTCCCTCGCCCGGCGTCTATGACAGCATGTGCAACGCGTCAGCGACTCTGCTCGTCTCTGCCGATGACTTTGTTGCCGCTCTTTATGGCCCACAAGAACCTACTCGCATCAAGGAAGAACTGGATACGCTCCAGGGCATTGACAACATACTATGTGGCATCATCAAAGAGAATTTCCTCCCTGTAGAGCAACAACTCTCGGCCCAGCTTGAACAGTTATCGCTTTCACAACCGACTACGTCTTCACTGCAGAGATTAGCTCCATCTTCAGCGAAGTGGTTCCGTACGTGTTTCGAACAGCTAGACAAATCCATACGGGCACTGCGCAATGACCTAGATCCAAACGTCCCTCATGCCTAACCACCATCCGGTCATACATTTCGGATAATCCCCGAAGCTACGTACTTCCTGGATGGACGCCGAGCACCCCATTTGGTAGTGATCTGACCCCAAATCAGAGACGATCTTCGAGGAAACCCGACTCCATCACGCGAACGCAAACCAGTCCGCCATCTCCTCTACATCTACCTGGGATAGTCGGTCTACCGAGTCTTACGACTCTTTTGGAATATAGCCCAGTATTCCTGGTAGTTGATATATGCTCAACAGAACTATGTTCCAAATAGTTTGATTACTTCAAAATACTGAATAAAAATCCTTCGCTCCCGTAATGAAGCATCGCCCTAGTTGTTCAAGTATCCGCCACATGAAGTTGACAGGGTGAAGTCTAGATATTGGCTTCCATCCTTTGTTCGCGTTTGCGCTTCAACTCCCAGTCGTCTCTCCACCTCGCGCCGAGACAGTTTGGGTACAGCGCTGAGCTGCGATTTACCAGCCGTTGTTCAAAATGATATATCTTCTCCACCTGGGCTTGCAGGTCGAATGGAGGTTTCTAGATCCACCTTTAATATCAAGCGACATAGCAGACAAGACGACGCACCGCTTCTTCCATGCGCTTGGCTCGAGCCTCATCCCTCATTTTGTCAAGTTCTTTAAGTCTCTCTTCTTCTTTCTCGCGTCTGTTTAGCCCTGACCGAGGTGTATTACCGCTTGCCTGAAACCAGGTGAACAAGCTGCAGAAAGGGGAGCTATGGCGATGTGTATACGCACGGTCTTGAACAATTCTGAGTAAACGTTAGGATTTCGAAGATCAAAGTCGGTCATTCCGACATAAGCTGCTGGCCGTGGCAAATTCGCAGGTTTGGAATCGCCGGCTCCTTGTTTTGCGGGAAGCCCTCCTATCGCCTTTGGAGCGGACGCAGAGGCCATGGAGGGAGTGTTCGGGCCTGAGGAAGTTGCATTCTTGTGTTTCTTGATTGTAGGCAACTTGGGCTTCTTTGGAGGAGGGGGACGGGCTACCTCTCCTGCCGTGGCCGAACCATCAGCCTGAGATGACGCTCCCATCGAGTTACTAGCTTCCATAGCTGACGCTTCGAAGCTATCGAAATCGAGTTCTGCATCCTTTGGTCTGGCACGTTTGACGCCACTGGCTGACTCGCTTGTCGGCGTACCTTCCTTGAGACGTGATCTACGTTCGTCCTTCATCGGGATGGGCTTCTCTGGTACTTTAGTGGCTTTGGCTTTCGACCGCCTGGTTGTGAGTGCTTTGGCGGAACTCCGTTTCGAGCCAGCTTTCCCTTTCTTGGGCCATTTCGGTTCGTCCGCGTCGTAAGTGAAATCTGCTTCCTCAGAATCAGAAGGCAGAGGGTCGTCGTCAGGAACAGCGTCCACTGCAAAGTCGTCATCTTCCTCATCTGAGACTGCAACTTTGATAGCTCGTCTCTTCCTGGAAGGTTTGGCGGCCACTCGTGAAGCTGGTGCAGCCTCGTGAGATGTCGATGCCAGAAATCTTGAGTCCTCAGCATGATCGCCTTCGACGTCTACGTCTGCATCAGACGAGTCCATCCCGTCTAGGACCCGCTGACTTGGTCGCCTGACGCGTTTCGACCGACTATTTCCAGACAACGTGCTCGATACTGTGGCGGGAGAGTGTTCGTCGTCGTCGGAGTCTACAATCCGACGTTTGGTTGCTTTGCGTCGCGCGAGTTCGTCCGCCTAGATTCCAAGTAAGCGATAATGTTAGCCCTGTGAGTCGTCCAAATATACCTCACTGCTTCCACGGTCTGAGGGTTTTGCTGATATTTTGATACGGAGAGACATAGAGCTCTGTGGTCGGGAAATCAGAGATGAATTTGGCGGAGTTGTGGACGTTGGTGAGGATGTCCTGTGCTTCAGAAATGTATTTGTGTGCCATATGACTCCAGCGCTAAATAGATACAGGGGCTAGCGATTCCGAAACATATCCCCGACTGTAGAGATTTCAAATTTGGGTGATCATACAAATTATGGATAGCCTGAGTTAAATTACGAAGATGCGGCTGCTTCCTGGTAGAACTTCATCAAGTCCTGAACATCATCTTTGCTACCCAGGAATACTGGGCATCTCTCGTGGATCGATGTGGGTACAATGTCTAAAATGCGTTTCGTGCCAGTCGTGGCGATCCCCCCGGCCTGAGACACGATGAGAACGAGCGTACATGTAAAGGAGATGGATGCTCACTTGCTCGGTAAGGAAAGCCATCGGGAAAGCTTCGTAAAGCAGCCTCAGCTTTCCTGATTTGCTCTTCTTGTCGTCCGGATATCCGAAGATGCCACCATATAGGAGGGTCCGATGTACGTCGGCGACCATGGATCCAATATATCGCGCACTGTATGGCTTTTTAGGTGCAGCAGGGAATTTGATAGACTTGAGATAATCAGTGACCGGCTGGTAGAAGTACATCGAGTTACCCTCGTTGAATGAGTAAATCTTGCCTCGAGGAGGGATTTGAATCTGTAACGATATCATTGGATTAGACATTATCGTTATCTTTAAATGAGAGGGACGCGTGCGTACATCCGGATGCGTGAGGATGAATTCTCCCAAAGCGTTGTCAAGAGTGTAGCCATTGACCCCGGAACCGGTGGATAAGACCAGATTGGCAGACGATCCGTACCTATTGATGTCATGAGCGAAACAGTATGCATTGATAACTGATCCCGTCTGACATAGTATAGCCGGCAGCAACCATCTCGCTACCCGGACGCAACACATCTTCAATGGTCCCGGTCGAGTCAGGGCGCTGGATGAATGTTCAACACACGAGCTTGAGAGACAGGGAGTAGCACGTACGATCTTGTAAATGCCAAATATTGTGCCGATGTTGACACCAGCATCGATATTGCTGCTACCGTCCAAGGGGTCGAAGACCACACAGTACTTGCCCCTATTCTTCTCCTCGATAATGATCGCGTCCTCCAATTCCTCAGAGACAAGGACAGCGGTTTTGCCGGAAGCTCTCAAGGCGTTCACCATGATATCGTTAGAGAGGACATCGAGCTTCTTCTGTTCCTCCCCCTGAACATTCGTTTCGCCGGCAAGGCCAACACTGATAGCATATTTAAGCAACCGCTTGCAATACAATATAATTCCACTCACAGGTTGATCAGACGGGCCTTTCGTACGTTGGTCGCGATGAACTTGGAGGTGACCTGGATAGCAGTGAGAAGGAGAGTCAGATCGCCAGTTGCAGCAGCGCCCAGGCGCATCTGATCATGAAGAACATGTCTGCCAGGAGGACGATTAGAAAATGATATCCTTGTATACTGTGGGACTGCACACCTAGTGAGGGTAATGAGATCGACGCTGGGGGGCTCTTCTGTAACTGAGGCCATGGTGCTGGTAGATGCGAGGATCGGGGCTGGTAGGCGAATATATATAATATATGTGCGCGGAAAGATTCGGGCAACGGAAGGAGGTTGCTTGTTCCGTGTCGCAGTGGGAGGTTCCACAATATATGGATCGTTTGAGTCGCATTAGGGGCCCCTTTTCACGTGCGCCAGTCGGTCCGGGGCGGTTCCGCTCCGTCAAACGAGGGAAAACGTCGCAAACGGAATTAAATAACTAGCAGAGCGTACGATAGAGTATTACATACTATACAGCTCACAGATCCTCCCTGCGATGAGCGCGATTCATCTTTTCCTCTTACTTCCCAGTACAGGTATGCTGTCTTTGCCCCTCCGCGTCCTTAGCGGAATGGGAAACGCATCGCTATCATCGTCGTCGTCCCCCGCTAAGAGTGCAGCCTCGACAGCTCGTGGACTATCGGTCTCATCTTCCTCGTAAGGATCCTCCCCGCGGATTCCGCTGGTGTTGGGTCCAATCGTCTCCGGCCCGCTCACCTCTTGTCCCGATCCGAATACCTCTTCCCGGTCGCCATAGTCATCTTCTTGATATTCTCTGGCGTGGGCTTGGGCGAGCGCTGCAGCTATCTCGGTGCTTATGCTAGCTATTTGAGCGGCTAGAGGCGCCTGGGCTTGTATAGTCGGCGGATGCCCGGGGTGCAGCAAGGCCGAGATGCTTCGCATGGATTCCTCTAAATCGTGGGTGTCCTCGCCCACCTTTCGCTTTTTTGATTTAAAGCTATATCGCCTAGGTAAAATGGTGAGACCAGAGGGTGGGTTCAGAGGTCCGAGGTACTGACACGTTAGGATCCGGTGCCCAGTTAGGATCATGAATTCTCATGTGCTGGGTTAGGGTTGTACGTCTCGTGAACGTCTTTTCGCAGCCAGCATTATCGCATTTATAAGGTCGCTTGCCGGTGTGGGTCCTGCGATGACGCGCAAGGCTGCTGGAGTCGCCAAACGTTCTACCGCATCCGGGATATTCACAGCAGTGGGGTTTTTCGCCGGTATGTACTCGGGAGTGGACGTGCAAAGCTGACCGCTGGAAAAGAAATGCGTTAGTCAACACTAGGCGTGAAAGGGCTACCATACCTGTATAAATGTCTTCCCGCACCCGTCAAATGAACATATAAAGGGACGTTCACCCGTGTGTATCCGCTGATGCCGTGCTAAATCGCTGCGGCGAGTGAAGGTCTTCGAGCAGTCTTCATAATTGCAGATATGAGAGTGCGACGGGGCAGACTCTTGACCTTTCTTTTTGCGAACCCTCTTCGGTGGCGCAGATGTCGAGGGAAGAGAAGAGGTCGAGGCGACGGGCGCCGCAGGGGGACGATTCGAGGGTGATAGAACGACTTGACCAGGGGAAGAAGTTGATGCTTCGGGAGGTTGGCTGTGGGGTACGACAGGTGATGAGTCAGGTGTTTGTGACTCAGTTGCAAACGGTGTGGACAGGTGCTGGAAGATATCGTTTATGTCAGTCAGTTCGTCTCCTCCTGACGTTCGTATACCGGATCCGATGCTTGGACTTGCGGCTCGAGATGGAGTCGCCGAATCCCGTGTGTCACGCAGAGTTCTCCTCGTTTCTACTGCATTCCCATCATCACCGTCCGAGGTGTATAGATAACCTGAAGCATCTGGGCGGCTTCTGTTTTGGGCAGAATCGGATGTCGAGGACTCCTTTGCGGTGAGTGAGTGGAATGCGGGGGCGGAACGGGTGGGCCTAGGTTCATTCTCTCCACGAAGGGTGTCTTGACGGTGTGGGGGAAAGGTCGAGCCTTTCGCAAGGTCTTGGGCAGAACGGTCGGCTTCAGCTGCGTGGGCTTGCGCAGCATGGAGCATTGCAGCTAGGCTGCCAATATTGAGTCCCAGAGAAGCGATTTGATCCTCAGCGTTGGGACTGTCCTCCCCAACCTCATTATCTGAGCTAAGGCTGGCCTGGCGTTGCTGAGCGGCTGCGTGAAGGAGTGCTGCAGACGCGGCAGTCGCGTTTTGGTTCAGCAACGTGGCTATTTCGCGTTCTAGGACTTCTACAGAGAAGTTTGTGACGCTGCTGAACCTATCTGGGGAAGGGGAAGAATCACTATAACCATTGTGCAAGTTGGTGGAAGAGGAATGATCGACGTGTAAATGGGGAGAGCTTGTTCCTTGGTCATGGTCATCCATAGTCTCGTCATGGACAACATCTGAGAGGTTCAGAAGGGGTTCTTCGTGGTCGTCGTCCATATTGTTCGGTTTCCTGTAGTATCGCAAATCTTTGAGGTGTCCTGATTGATCAGACTCGGGCGCAGTAGTAAGATTTGACGAGACCACTGACACCTTAAGACGCTACAGCTCCCTGTATCGACTTGGACGGGGACGGACGCGTGTAGATGGTGGTTCGGAATGAAGCCACTTGGTGGATGATTGGAACGCCGAATCGGGCAAAGTCACGCTTCTCCGCCCAATCAGGCAGACGAGGATTTGGGGTCCGTCGACAGCGTGGAACGTGGACCCCTTACAACTTACTCTTGGCTTTCATGGTCAGGACCTGCGCTCACTGTGCACCATGGCCCCCCACTTCGATTCTACAAAGGTTGATTTGAAACCGAGACGCCATCACGGTTATGCCGTCGTACTCTTCATATTTGGGACGCTGTTCCCCCCACTTGGTAGGGCTGATCTCAATGTCGTAAACGTTCCAGCCTGCTCATGACTTCGAATCTCCCAGCTGTCGCCGCAAGGTTCGGTATAGGCAAAGATTTCTGGTTGAATTTGCTTCTAACTATATGTGGCTACATCCCTGGTACGAGGTTATGACATGTCATGTCGGAGACGCAAGTTGCTTAATCGATGCAGGGCATGGCCATAACTTTTACATTCAGGTAAGTCGAGAAAGCCTCCCGTTGTCGGCTCATCTTCTTACCCAGGAGTTAGAATATTCGAAACAACAAAAACCATGCACGGACCCCAAAGTGGGCCCAGCGATACGGCCTCGTCGACACGTCCGAGATCAAACGCAAGGAGAGAAAGTCGCAATGGGCTAATCGATACAATGACCGTTTGCCTGAATCTACGTACGAAGGGCAACCACTAGAAGAAGGAGAGGTCGCTGGATCTAGCACGAGTTTGCCAGCAGATGCCCAGCGGCAGTCGGGCAAGAAGCAAGCCAATGGAGACCTATGGCGTCCAGAAGATGAATCCTACTACAATGCAGAGCAGGACAACAACTCTACTCGCTCCTCGGGGCGATGGCACTTTCCTGCCAACTTCGACGACGCAATTGCAGACGAGCCTATCAAGAAGAACAAGAAGAAGAAAAAGGACAAGAAGGATAGATGGGCCAGGACAGAGGATGCATACTCGCTATCGGAGCAGACTTCGAAGCGTAAAAAGTCGAAGAAGAAGCGGTCGTCTGCTGTCGGAGATGGGGCGGCTAGCACATATTCCAACAGCTCGACGACAGAGTTCCCGGAAGATCCAGAAGGCGGACTTTATGCGCCAAGGCCAGACAGAGCGAAAGACACGACTTCACCGAAAGAGAATGGTCAGGCCACGGATGATACGCTCTTCACCCATCAGTTCTGAATATCCTTCCTCTGGTTTCCGTTCAAGCAAGACACCGACCTTGGCCATTGGTCCACTTACTACATGCTACTGCAGCGAGCTTTCAGCTTTCGTCTATCGTATGCGTATCCTCCAGGCGCGATCATTATATCTTTCGTTCTACCGTTGGTTTCCACGACTAATTCTTCTCCACGTGTTACATTACTGAGAAATGCCATATCGTTTCCAGCTTCCCGCCACCTGAGCGGCTTTAGTGCCTTGTGTACACAATTCCACCAAGATTTCCCGCCTTCCATACCTGCATGTGCTCATGGAAGTTATCAATCATATTCTCATTGGACCTCGCTTCTATGCATCACACTGTACCCACGGCTAAGATAACCATGGTTTAAAAGGCCTTGCCACAAGGGGGCTTACGCCGTAAGCATGCTGGCAGGTTTGTTGTCAGTGCTAATCGCATTCGCGGCGTCTTTGGCGCAAGCCACTGTCCTTAGGAACTTCCAGGTTGCACAACCAGTACCAGTACCTCAGGACGTGAAGAGCTGTACAATCCAAGTTCTGCAGTGAGTGCAGTTAGTGCCGAGAGGTTAGCTCATATAACGTTCCATTGCGCGATCAAGACGAGACTTTGCCTTCTCTTTTGGCCTGTGAGTCACTGGATAAGAACGGGAGTCGATATTGACATGATTGATCTTCTAGGGCGGAAGTTGTCCAATTGGTGTAGGTCATTCATAGCGCCAGTCGCCCCGAATGTCGATGACATACAACAACGTAGCCCTCCCACCGATTGCGGTGCACCCGGTACCTGGTCAGCCATCACACTGAACTTCACAGTCACCTCCAATGGAACCCAATTCGACCGGCTAGGCATATTCACATTCCAAAATGTTGAGAGTAAGCACGGTCCCGACTGTCTATTATAGCCTAACGCTTACATTATTCTTATCAATTCGTAATCACGCAGTCTGGCGTACATCGACGCCTGAGCCCGTGCGAGGTGACGGTATCATCTGGACGTATATCAAGGATATTACGCATTATGCGCCGCTTTTCCGGAAACCCGGGACATTCATTTTGCAATTGGATAACTTGATACAGGACAATCTTGACGGCGTGTATGCAAGTGCGCAGTTCAGCTGTGTTGGTTCTCAGTGTTATGACTGACAATACCTCTAGCGATCTTACATGCGACGTTCCATGCTCCAACCACTAAGAAACAACGACGCAAACAGGCGGATGTGATCCTTCCATTGTCGACGATGCGGAACGATACCGGCAACGATGCCTCCGTTCCGCCTGGGTTTTCGGTGAATTCTTCTTCCGAACTTGGACCACAGCACTAGCTGAGCCCTGGTAGACTAACGTCACTTTCCCGACGAACACTATTAAAGTGTTTGCAGAGTTATATGCTTCGGGCAATGGTCAAGAAGAGTCTTGGGTATGTGCACTCTACGGTGCTCATGCATTATGTCTATCTGATACAACTCGACCGTGCCAAAGTACTTCAATGTACCAAATCGATTCTTCTCCAACATCCCCCCAGATATAACTTTCGGCAACGGCCCATTCCGGGAAGTTAGGTTGCTGATCGACGAACGCGTCGCTGGTGTTGCCTTTCCATACGCAACGATCTTCACAGGAGGGTTTGTTCCCTCAGTATGGAGGTAAGTACGACTACATTGCCGATGTCAACGCATCTCAATGCGGAAGGCAGGCCCATCTCTGCGTATGGCGCTCTCGACCTCCCGACTTATTTCATTGACGTTACGCCCTTCGTGCCTCTGCTTGCTGACGGAAAATCCCACAACTTCACCATTGACGTGGTCTCTGCCGAAGCGAATCACTCAACCCTACAAAATTGGTTCGTCTCTGGAGCGCTCTACGTCGTAACTGATTCCTCCACCCGGCCGACAATAGGCAAGATAGTCTCGTACGACGTCAGCCCGTTTGCTCAGTCCGCCACAAAGGGGAGCATAGGAGACATAGGAGAGGTAGAATTCATTTTGAAGGCCAGTCGAAGGCTTCGAATCGAATCGGAGATCGTGAGTGGCAGTGGTGTCAAGTCGCACATCGTGTGGTCACAGAGCCTCGCGTATTCCAATTCTCAAACATATCGGGTGAATGGAACCGTGCAGGTGAGGACATAGATGAGTCATGATACGACGATGGAATTCACTAAGGCAAGTTTTTGCAGTCACTGCAGCAAAGTTCGACGGGAAGAATCACCTCTTCTCACGATGGAGTCCCAGTTGTTAGAGATGTTTTTTCCTATCCGCTGGACATAAACTTCAAATACCTCACCCCCGACCTACAACATTGTGGGTGTGCTTTATTTCGTCGTTTGTATACTCTCTCATCGTCTTCCCAGGGAATTTCTCCATTGACCACACGTACGACCGATCTGTCTCACCTAACCCATTCATGATCACTTCCAAAATACATTCCCGACAAGAGGGAGGTGAGTTCAAGTTGTCATTGCTTAGCACGGAAAGGCGATGTTGAGCCATTATGCAGCTGGTTTCTACAACCTTGCTGCTACAGGTAACTTTGGAAATGGGACAAACTCCAACAATTTCGCCTACGAAGACGCCAATGGGAACACATATACCAGACAGGTCAACGTTGCCTTCAATAACATTACTTTGGATCGAATAGGTGGATCTTTAGCGTCAATTAGTACTTAGGCGCTGAAAAATCGATGATCTTTAGTTTACGTCTGCTGTGGTTGAACAGTGTACACCAGCTACAGCTGGCAATGAGCTTGCCGAGTTGACCAGTTGACGACTAGAACAATAGAAGTTTAAGGTGAGACTCACCGAGCGCATGGTCGACGGCAACTGATTCCCACATCGACGATAACGAACGCTTCCTTCCTCATGGATTCACATAAATAGTCGACATGGTTGTGCTTTTGCCGACCCCCCATTCTCTTGCCTTTCCCCTTGTGAACTGGGTGGAGATGCTGCTACAAACTTTGCTACTTGTCCCAAGCTTCTTCCTTACTATCTTTTCGAATGCAGCGGTACTAGTTGACTTTCAAGTCGCCAATCCTCCACCCGTGCCCCAGGGTACAAAGCAATGTACCATACAGATATTACAGTAAGTTTACTGACTGTACACAGTATAATCCCAAGATACTTATATAGTGTCTCGCAGACGAGACTTCGCGTTCTCTTTTGGATTGTGCGTTCTCCGGTCACCGTTGTCTAGTGATTCCACTCAACTGGATTCTTTCGTAGGTCTGAAATTGTGCAATACGCGTAATCATGCCACCATCTTCCGTGTTCTCAGGCTGATGAACTAGACAGACCTCCCACGGACTGTGGGGAACCGGGCTCTTGGGCTGGTATTACTCTGAACTTTACCGTGACTTCCAATGGGACTCAATTCGACCGACTCGGCATATTCACGTTCCAAAATGTCGAGAGTACGAGTGGACTCAGGTACCTCCCAATGCTCAACTAACCTAGTATCGAAATAGTTTGGCGCACATCGACCCCCGAACCGACTCGCGGGGATGGTATAATTTGGACCTATGTGAAAGATGTTACGCGATATACACCTCTCTTTGCGAAGAGTGGAACCTTCATATTGCAGTTGGATAATCTGATCCAAACAGGCCTCGATGGTGTTTACTCTAGTACGCTTTTCCTTCACACACTTCCATAGTTAAATCGATCCAGAAGTCGTACTCACCTTCGATTCGAATAGCCGTACTTCACGCCACCTTCCATGCTTCCTCTCCTACCCACCCCCCAGCGCCACAGGCAAACACCATTATCCCGTTGTCTACGTTGGCTAATGACACAGGAAACGACGCCTCAGTTCCTCCGGGATTCTCTGTAAGTCTACCTTGAGAATTACAGAGAAACATTCGAATGTGATTGATAGATCAATGTTACGTTACCTCGAAATGCTGTCGAAGTATACGCCGAGCTGTACGCATCAGGGAATGGGAATGAAGAATTTTGGGTTAGTTTGTGCGTAATCCTACGTATTTCCGGGCTGACGGCCTCCATACTTTAGTATTTCAACGTCCCCAACCAGTTTTTATTTGCCCTACCCGCCGGGTTCGCCCTGGGCCAAGGTCCATTCCGAGAAGTGAGATTACTCGTCGATGGACAAGTGGCTGGTGTCGCGTTCCCATATGCCACAATATTCACCGGAGGAATCGTCCCAACCGCATGGAGACCCATAACGTCCTATGGGGCGATCGACTTGCCGACATGCTTCCTAGACCTAACGCCTTTCGCTCCAATACTGTCTGATGGTCAGCCACACAATATCACTCTCGACGTGGCCTCTGCAGACCCCGACCGAACGACACTGCAGAATTGGTTCGTGTCGGGGCTGCTCCAGGTCGTTACCGACTCTTCTTCCAAGCCCACGACCGGACGCATCACTTCGTATTCGGCGGACTCGTTCGCCGAAGTCTCGAATGACGCGTCTATAGCATCGAACCGCGACACGGTCATCACCGTCAAGGCTACGAGAAACATCCATATCGAGGCTGATGTCACCAGTGGAAGCGGGAAAACCAAACATGTTGTCTTTAGCCAAAATCTAAGTTATTCCAACGTGCAGACTTATCTCAACAATTTCAACATTCAGGTAACGTACCTTCATCAATAAACCGAAAAGCCCTCCTCATTTCGCAACAGAATGTATTCCAAACTGCGACCGGAGCCGTTGTTTCAACACATAACCAAGTCCAGAAAGTAGTCGACACCTTTTCCTACCCTTTAGGTATAAACATCACCAACATTACACCCGATGGGAGAAGTTGTGAGTACACAAGCGTCTATTGGTGGGACAATTACTCACTCGGCTTTTCAGTCAAATCGGTGTTCGACCATTCATATGATCGGGTACTCTTACCTGCACCATTCATTTTGGGCTCAACAATACGCGAACACCAGTTAGCGGGTGCGTCCTCCTACCAAAATTTCTACTGCCGTTGATATACTAAACCGATCAATTCAGACGGGTTCTTCAATGTAGCACCAACTGGCAACACTGGCAACGGGACAAGCCAGAATCAGCTCAGCTACGTTGACTTGTCGGGGAACACTTACAGCAGAGAAGTGAACGCGGCATTGAACATCATCACGCTGGATAAACAGAGTGGTTCGCTTGCTCCAGTGCAACAAACTTCGCTCCAGAAAGCGACGGTATCGCAGAAGGAGGCAACTTTCGGAAGCGTTAGGTTGCCTGGTGGTAAACGATTTGGTGTATGAGCCGCAAATTGATGAATACGTGATGTGATGCCCGTTGAGAGGCCCATGAAACTATGATTACACCATCTAAAATCTATGGTACACCGAGTTAGGAATTAGATCTAGAATAAGCCGACAACTCTTCCTGTGTCAGGGTCAAGCCCAACTTCCCAAAAGCCTACGCGACATTTCGATGAGTTTCGGACATACTGCATTAGGGATGGCTAGACTTACCAGGACGTGTTCCGAGGCCAGGCATAGTTTGCATGTCACCAAGCAGAGGATATAGGAAGCCGGCTCCAGCTGTCAATCGAACAGCTCGGATGGGGACGGTGAAACCAGTAGGTACACCCTTCAATTTGGGATCGTGCGAGAAGGAGTATTGGGTCTTTGCCATACAAACTGAAGGGGCCGGCGTCTCAGATACTGTGCTCAACGATGAGAAGCGGCACTTACTGGGAAGGCCGCCATAACCCTGTCTAGTATATGTCGCGATCTGTTTCTGGGCAAGCTCGCTCAGCTCAATGCCATCAGCGCCGTAAATCTCCTTGCAGATGATGCTGATCTTCTCCTCGATGGGGAGGTCCAAATCATACAAGAACTTGAAGTCGGATGTACCTTCGCAAGTAGCGACAACAGCTTCAGCGAGAGCCCGAGCACCGGCACCACCCTCCGCCCAGTGGTTGCTGACTACAGCAGCATCGGCTCCAGCAGCTAGAGCCTCTTCGCGAATGAGGGCAAGTTCAGCAGGAGTATCGGATCTATTGTGCCAATTCAACTTTTTTGTGATTTGGCGAAGAACAAACAACACATACGAGAACTGGTTGATGGCAATAATGACCTTGACACCGAATTTGCGAGAGTTCTGGATATGCTTAGCGAGATTCTTACATCCCTCCTTCAACGTAACAAGATCCTCTTTGGTATACGTCTCGTGAAGAGGCTTTCCAGGGGAAACGTCGGGGCCGCCGCCATGCATCTTCAAGGCACGAGTAGTCGCGACAATGACGACGGCATCCGGGCTAAGACCACTAACGCGACACTTGATGTTGCAGAACTTCTCCATTCCCATGTCGGCGCCGAAGCCACCTTCCGTGAGGACATACCCCACACGATCAGGAGAATCGCCTTCTTCCGTCCCGGCAAGTTTCAGAGCTACACGATCGGCAAGGATAGAAGAGTTGCCGTGGGCGATGTTTGCGAAAGGACCGGCATGGACGAAGACAGGAGTGCCCTATACTCACCCCTGAGTTTCGTAGACATACATGAAAGGGGGGAAACTCTACCTGGAGCGTCTGCATAAGATTGGGTTTGATAGCATCTTTCATGAGGACGGCCAACGCGCCAGTGACGCCAACATCGTCAGCGGTGATCGGCTCTCCGCTCTTACTGGTTGCCACCACCATAGCCCCAAGTCGCTCCTGCATGTCTTGAAGACTGGTGGCCAAGGCCAAAACTGCCATACATTCACTGGCGACAGCAATGTCGAACCCAGTTTCACGTTCATGAGGTTGTTCGGTGGAGTTTTTGCCGATAACGATCTTCCTTAAGAAGCGGTCATTGGTGTCCAAAACTCGATTCCAAGTAATCGTGTCCAAGTCGACATCTAAACGAGCGAATCGTGTGATCTCTTCCGGTGTTAGATCGTTGGGATTGGTCTTGTCGATACCGAGTTTCTTCAAACGCTTAAACATAAGGGGCGCGAATTCGCGCTTTCCCTTCTTTGTGGGAACCAACCGACTGTACAGAGCCTGCGCTGATTGTCAGCCCGCGACACAAACCAAGGAGGAAATGTACACGCCTTATCAGACTGAGTAGCCTCATGGTAGATTCTCGCGTCCAAAGCAGCGGCTATACATAGGTTTGATTAGTTGATGAGTCCTGAAATTGAGCCCAGAGTAAGTTACCTAGAAGGTTGTTCGCAGCAGTGACAGCGTGGATATCACCGGTTAAATGGAGATTGAACTGGGCACCGTGGATTAGGATCATCGAGGGGTCGGAGTAGAGTAGCATTTACCTCGTCCATAGGGATGACCTGACTGTACCCGCCACCTGCAGCACCACCTTTGATACCGAAGGTAGGTCCTTGACTTGGCTGACGAACGCAAGCAAATGCTGGTCTACCGAGTTCCGCGCCTAAAGCCTGAGCCAAACCAATCGTCGTCGTAGATTTACCCTCGCCAAGGGGAGTGGGTGTGATGCTAGGGAGCGCGGTGAGGTTTGAACGTGATCAAGATAGATTCGCACATACCCGGCAACGATAATATACTTCCCATCTTTGCGATGCGCGAGGCGATCCAGAACGCTCAGCTCAATCTTGGCCTTGTATTTACCGTAGCTTTCCACTTCGTCGGGAAGCAAACCCAGCTCATTGGCCAATTGAGTGACAGGCTTTGGTGTTTGAGCCATAGCGATTTCGATGTCTGAGGGTACTTTCTCTAGGATGTTAAGCTTCAAAGGCTTGAGGACGCGGTTTCTGGAACTCTCCCATTGCCGTTGGGCGGCCTTGAACGTGTTCTCCATGAGCATTGCAACAGTCATTGGGCCTACACCTCCGGGAACGGGAGTAATGTGTGATGCAACTTTGTATGCAGACTCGAACTCGACATCACCGACCAGACGTTGACCTGATTTCTTGGTGGCATCTATATGCGGTTAGGTATGGTGACGAGGTCTCGCAACGTGTAGCTCACCTGGGACGAAATTGATTCCGACATCAATAACCGATGCTCCTGGTTTCAACCAGGAACCCTGAACGAACTCAGCCCGACCGATTGCAGCGACGACAACGTCTGCGGTCTTGACGATGCCTTCAATGTCTTTGGTACGGCTGTGGCATTGGGTCACTGTGGCGTCCTTGTTGCGAAGCATGGATGCAACTGGGCTGCCGACGATATCGCTGCGACCGAGGACTACAGCATGTGCGCCGGACAACGATTTCCCTGTCTCCTCGAGTAATCTTATCACAGCCGCGGGAGTACAAGGTGAGAACAACGGATCAGAAGCCTTGGATGAGAGGTGGCCGATGTTGTACGCATGAAAACTTTGAGATCGTCAATGAGCAAGCAACGCAGCGACGATCGTGTGACGCACCCGTCAACATCCTTCTCCGGACTAATGGATTCCGTAACGGTACGCTCACCCTGAGCGTCGATATGTTGGCCGAGGGGAAGTTGTACCAAAATACCACTGATCGCTTCGTTGGCGTTGAGTTTCTGGACGATTTCGACGATTTCTTCCACGGTGGATTCCGCCGGCACGGACACATGATTGAAGGAGATACCAACTTCCTCTGCAGCCTTCGCTTTCATACGAACATACGTCGAGGAATCGGGGCGAGCGCCGGCCTGCACGACCGCGAGTTGAGGCCTGAATCGAGGGAACGTGCTTTGAATGGACCTGATACGGCCTCCGACTTCATCGCGTATTGATCTGTAATGGATTCGTGAGGTTTAGCAAAAAATACGGGATGGGCGCGACTCACTTTGCAATTGCGTTGCCGTCCAAGATGGTAGCCATGTGAGAAGGTGGGTAGCCGTCGTTGGGCATGACAGTATAAAACCGTAAAGGGGCGAAAATGCGGTTCCAGTGACCACGCATCTGGCCGGTAATTTGTATATGGAAACGGGACCCACGTTATTTATCTCAAGGGGGGACGAGTAAAGGAGCGTCGCCGTCAATGCGAAGAAGGCGTGGAGGTTGGCGTGGTGAGAGTGGATGTCAGGAAGGGACGGGGTTGATATAGAGGACCTGCCAGCGACGCATCTCACCAAAATTTCAGTCATTTCAAGTCCATGGCTTTTCCTCGCTCAATGGAGCCCCTGAGCGATCCTCTCACGCTGCAGCTTCACCGAAAAATTTGGCGCGGATGTGCACGGGATCGCACCCTCAGCGTATTTCCCAACCGTCTCCACCTCCACCTCTTCTCTCCAAATGGCTTCAGTTCAGGCTCTCCAGGTCTTCCGTCAGTCGTGCAGGGCGCAGACGACCTTCACCAGTCGTTGGGCAGCGCGACGAACGATACCGCTTGCAGCTAGACGGCATTACTCAGCCGAAGCCACGGAACCCTCTGCAGAAACCAAGCAGAGTGAGACGAAGGGCGAAAAGTCCGCTGAGACTCCTCCAAATCCCCTGGAGGAAAAGCTCAAGGCAAAAGAAAATGAAGTCGCTGATTTGACCGTGCGGATTCTTCGTATTTTCTTCGACCGTCCCGAACTGACGCATACCCCGTTTTCAGAGTCGACTACGCTATCTCCAAGCCGATTTCTTGAACCTGCAGCGGAATGCAGCGCGAGAGAAGGAGCAGACGCGTGACTTTGCCATCACTCGCTTCGCTTCAGACCTTCTTGAGACCGTAGACGTGCTCTCAATGGCTCTGAAGTCGATTCCTCCATCCGCCTTATCACCCCCAGAAGCCTCCTCCGAGTCACCCGCTTCCGAATCGACTTCTTCCTCGACGTCGAATTCAAAATCGGCCCTGGAGTATCTTCGCGAGCTACACCAGGGAGTCGAGATAACCCAGCGGCAGCTACTGCAAACGCTTTTCAAATACCACGTCAAGCCGTTTGACCCCACTGGCGACCAATTCGACCCGAACCTGCATGAAGCACTGTATCAGGCTCCGATACCCGGGAAAGAGCCTGGCAGTGTGATTGACTGTCAAAAGATGGGATACATGATTAAGGACCGTGTGCTCCGTGCGGCGCAAGTGGGTGTCGCTCAGGATACGCAGTCATAGTCTTAATGGTGGTGGGTGTCGGTGGAGCTGAGGATATTTCCTCTTTACGCGCGGGTGTGTATATGGATCCCGTTGGTCCTCCGGACTATTTGCATAGAACGTTACCCTAATTCCTATAATTAACGAATCTCTACTCCGAACGCATCCTTCAGCCTTGACACGACCAAAGATTGGATTTCGTTGACTTCCTCGTTCGACAGCGATCTGTTTTATGTTTTAGCACTCCACGTTTCGCTTAGGCATTCATAGATATACCTGTCCATAGAGCGGTAGTTTATACGATAGCACAGACTTGTACGATTGGTTTTGGGATGAACAAAACGATCCACCTTGGGTCGACATAATCAGCATCTCTGAATTTGACTCGGGCTTCGACGAAAACGTACGGTCTTCACATCTTCAACCAGGTCTCCAGTCACGTCCCGAATAAGGTCACAGAAGTCATTCTCATGAAGATTCGCCTCCTGCGGTAGCCAGAAGCTGACGTCCTTGAAACACGACGGGTACTTGGAATAGGGCTTGAATGTCGTAATGGCACCTTGTTGGAATTGCGAAAGGAACCGCTCGTCCTTGGACCAGAATAACCGAATATCGGGAATGGAGTATAGAATCATCGCAATGCGTTCTAACCCGAGGCCAAATGCCCAACCGAGCTTATTTGGAACCTCTGAAAGTGGGTCAGCGGAGGATAGATAAGAAATGTGCTACAACTGACTGGCAGTATCCAGCGTAGCTTGCCTAACCACGCCAGAACCTAAAATTTCGAGCCACTTTCCCCGAAAGAACACCTCCACTTCGAAGCTTGGACTTGTGAACGGGAAGTACGCTTCAATCCACCGAACCCGGAGTGGTTCTGTACGATTGGACGTCCCAAAGAGCGTCAGCATAAGAGCATTCAACGACAATTTCAGATTCTTCGCCACCAGCTCGGAATGTAGGGGATTATGTTCAGGTTGATTGGGATTTGTTGGTGCAAGGTGCGGAACATCTTCAATAACTATGTTCGACCTTGCCAAATGGTATGACAAACGCTCGTTGTCCTCCTCCACCTCTTTCATGCCGGTCGGCGTGGCGTCGAATATCCGAGCTCCCTCCATCTGATGGAAGACCGGATAATGCGAACCATCTATCTCGTCGCGCCGATATACGTCCGCCGTGAGCAGCCATTTGGTTTCGCCCTTGCCGAATACCTCCACTTCGTGTGCGGATGTATGTGTTCGAAGCATCAGGTCCTTGTTGACATAGTAGCTGTCCGTCACAGAGCGTCCAGGATGATCTTTCGGGAAAGACAATTCGTCAAAGTTTTTGAAGGGAGTGACCAAGGGAGAGAAGGAGGATAGGTGAGTATAGTCCGCGTAGTGCCCTTCAATCAGTGCTCGGAGCGTGCTCAACGGGTGTCCGTGTTGAGTATGAAGTCGTTCGGATAATTTGGATATTATAGCTGGTGTTATGTTTGTGATCTCGTCCGTGGCGTATCGTTCGCCCAGAATATCGAGATGGGTAGACTGTCCTAGTGGACGAGACGGGTTAGAGGATTGGCAGAAACGGCGACGACCCAGCGCACGCCCGAGAACTGCGGGAGTCGACTCCGCGCGAGAGAGCCGGACGCTGCACGAAAGCATAGTCACGGTAAGGAAGTAAGTGTATTAGTTTAAGAACGCGACAATTCCGGCCGTAAGTGCATTGTTCTCACGATCAGAAAAGTTCGGGATGATTGTATGTATTTCACGGGATGTAAGTAAGGTGTCGCTAAATAGTACTCTACACTACTACTGTATTCGTAAGTTCGTCATCGTCGTGTTCCATCAGAGCATGAGTCCATCCCAAGATCAGTACCGTCAACGCGAATACAAAGAAAAAGGAAGGCAAGAAGTACAGGAGGGTTTAGTCGTTCGTGAACAGATAAAGCATAAGATATAAGAGAAAGGGCGAAGTCAAGAAGAAACAGGTCACCATCCACCAAACCAGCTCTTGGGAGGTCTTCGGGCTCCTCCCCTCGTCACAGTAACTGTGCGCATGGGCTTCTCTTCTTCCTCTTCCTCCTCAGGGCCAACCTCTTCAGTAATGATCTCCACTGAAGTGGTTCTTGGGCTCGACGACGTAGATGGTGAAGGGATGACAACAGGAGTAGGATTAGCTGCGCGACGAGTGTTGGCGGGGGCGGGCACAGTGACAGTTTGAGTTTGGACGACAGTTCTTGTTTCAGTTTCATAAGCAGTTTCGGACACGATCAACGGTGGAAGTTCTTGGAACTAAGAGTGAAGCAAAAAACAGTCGTTAGCATTGGGTTCGTAAATAATTAGGGGAGAAAAGGCGAAGACTGGAGATCGGAATCAAACTGCTATCACGTGTACGAAGACGCGAGATCGACTTTGAGCAGACGATCGATCACTTCATCGAGACTAAAACGGGACGCGTTCCAGGATTCCGATCTCCAGTTCCACGAGGACGAGGGGGACGAGATAAAAACAACCGTTGTCCCCCAAGCCCGGACGAAGGAGGGGGGAGGGCACGGAGGGGATTATACGGACTGTATATCATGTATGGTAGGATCCTCCTTCGTCTCAAAGCTCTGAACGGCGCGGAAGAGGCGGTGGTGGTACCTTGGCTTGTCTGCGCTTCGCGCCCGGGGGTGGCTGCTCGTACACGTACTCTTCTTCGACAGCGGGGTCATTTCCTAGCGAACTGAAGTGACTGTCAGTGATAGTCTAGCTACGGTGAGGGAGAAACGGCACATACATGAGTTGCTCCATGATCCAGCTCTCGCGACGAGAGGCATCATGTTCGCGGCGGTTTACACTCTCTTCGCGTCTGCTGATCTCGCGCTCGCGCTCCGTAACCTTGAGCTCCCGATCGAGAATGTCCTCAACCCGTGGGCTACCCCAACCAGGGGGTGTCAACGAGTCTTCCTTGACGACTTCCTTGATGATGGTGGCAGCAGGTGCTGTTACCGTCTCAACAGTATGGGAGACTATGCAAGGGGGGCAAGCCGTAGGAGAAGGAATGACGCCACCTGGCGCCCCAATGAGAAGCTCAGCTTCACGGCGGGCAACTTCAGCCTCACGAACAGCAACAGTGCTTTCGCGAGCGAGGAGAGCTTTTGTTCGTTGTGGGGTCAGGTAGCTCAACAGCCCAGTGGCATGGGGATCAGCCGGATCGGCACCTGCTGCTGCACTAGGTGTGGGTCTTGAGGTCAAATTTGAGGGGAGCGATAACATGACCGATAAAACGGCCAAGACGAGTGACAAGACGAGGAGAAGTGTTGTGGACGAAATGGTCCTATGGTGGTGGTGATGAGAGCGCTCACGCTCACGTTCACTGCGATGATGGCGCTCGCCGTGATGAGACGAAGAAGGGTTGGCCATTCTGGCTTGCGTGTTGCTTACTGAACTTGAGGGCGACAGAGACGTCGCTGTCCGGGCGCGGAGGATCGACGTGGTGAAAATGGTGGGAGAGGATGAAAACGCGCGTGGACTATTGGCAAAACAAAGTGAATGATGTTTTGAGGATTTTACGGCGAGGGTAGCACTTGGGAGGAGGGAGAACGATGGGGGGATGAAGAAAAGAGGGAAACCAACTTGAACCAACCTTTTATTTCCCTTTTCAGATAATGAACCGGAGCCAAACATCCCATAACAACACGTGCCCTCAGCATTGCGACAGGGTCGAACAAGCGCCGAGCCATTGTTTCCGCTGTCACATGACCATTGTCCTCCGAATCAGGTGATTCGAAGCGTATCGCGTTTCTGATACACGACTGCAACTCATTCTTCGACGTCGACCACATGGCTCTTCGTCGTTTTGCTCAGACAAACCACGCTTCCACCGCAGATGGCTCTCCTCGTCCCAAATCCTCTGCGTTTGCTTCCCCTGCGGGCTCTCCGCAAGGCCTTCCGACGACACCGCGCAATCGTCTGAGCTTTGGACTGCACCGTTCCCCTGCAGATACACCATCTATTTCATCTTCAGTCCCCTTCGACTGGGAAGCAGCACGCGCTCTTAAACCCCCACCATACGCTTCGCCGAGAGCAAGAGCTAACGGACGCGACAGTCTTGCACCAGGCAATGGACCTAAACAGCCGATAAAACGAGTAGTCAAGAAGAAAGGCCTTTGGGAACGGTCAGTAATCCTCAACATCTCGTAATAATGAAGCTCATAAATCTCTCAGTGTGACTTTGATTCCGTCTCAAATAGCTCTCGAGATCTCTCTCTTCCCAAGCAACGTGCCTCTGCCAGAACCTAAAACCTCCGCCTATATATTGGGTGGCCTCATGCACTTCACTCATCTGTGCACGCGTATCAGTGCAGTTCGAAAAGTCCCCGACTCGGAACAAGGATACGAGGATATGTATTATGAAACTGAAGGCACCCCTTGGTTCGATTGGGTGAGTGTAGAGCATCCTATCCAATCGCTACCTGACCTGACGTATACGAAGACTATGCCCATGACACTCCTTCTCATTGGCGCGTCAATCGGTAACGCTGTGTACCTCTTCAGTCGCATCCAAGTCTACCGCCTCCACCATCGCCCAGAGCCCGTTGGCTCTCCTAGTGCAAAGTTCGTGCCAGATGACGTTGACTTGGAACCATTAGTCCCTACCCCCCTTTCCACCCGCATCCTCTCTTTCCTATGGCGCGCCTTCGTTGCCTTCTGGCGCTTCCTGTTAGGATTGAAGCCACCAGTTACGTCAAGTACAACTCCGGGGAGCAGGGCCAGAGTGCAGCAGATGGAAGTATGGGCACCAGGGGATTTCGAGTTGATGCTGTTTAGCATATATTCCCCAGCCCATTCACTTCTATGGACGGCCACAACGACCTCAAACTGGATGATAATGCTGATTATTATGGGACTTCTTGGTCTTCAAGTGGGTCTACCACTACATTTTCCTTTGATGCGATACTCAACCATGCCATAAAGACCAATGTCCTGTTTTTGTCATATAAAACCCTGCTCAAAGATAAGGAGATCATATCCGCAGAGGTGATGAACGAGTACAACAAATTGGTATTGTTCGCTCCCTCTGTCCTTACGTGTGTGACTTACACAAATCACGTATAGTTCGTGTACCCTCGAGTCAACCCGATCCGCAAGGATGTCGCCGTCATGACACATCAGTCTGAGGTCGTTGATGTTTGGGAGGATCGGTGACCACGGTAGCGCACACACTGATGCCAGTCCCATATACTTCATTGACGCTTTAATGGCATAATTACGCACCCTGATATATAAGTTGAGATACGCTACAAATGAGTATTACTATTGGTGGGTGCGCGACACAAGCGAAGGCCCAAGACTTCGTCACGACTGCAAGATCTTCTTCTCTAACTGTCCTATCCCCATCCTCAAAAGCTCAAATCTCTTCCCAAATACCTGCTGCAATTCCTCGTTCCTCTGCTTCACCGCCCCTTCTACCGTCGTCTGCATTTTCTGTAATGAGGGGAGCACCTTCCGTCTGATGCTATCCTCTAACAACCCTTCGAGTGACTCGATGATTACTTCAGAATTCAGAGGGTAGGTGGGTACTGGAGGGAGATTCTGCGGTGGTGGTTGTGACATATGTGCGGCAAGAGCTGCCTGTATGGCTTGTATCTGAGCATGCTGATTGCTCTGGAATTCCTCCGCCTTGATGAGTCTCTGCTCCACCTATACATCAAGTGAGTCCCTTCGAACTGACAATTTACGGAGACGACTCGCATTATCTGGTTCAATCACTAGTTGGTGTAGCGTCTGCGCCAAATCTGTTATACCATTAGCAACGTCGTCTGCCCCCGAATCCAGTTCCGCTACGTGTTCCTTGAACTCTTCCAAGTCCCTAGCGGCCAGGTCCAATTTCTGTTCTACACCATCCAACTTCTCGCCCACGTCGTCCACCATCTTCTGACTAAGTAGTTCGTCTAGCCGATACTCCAAACGCGCGCCGAGATCATTGTCTACATCATTCGTGAGGGTCGACATGTCGTTCTCGAACGCGACGAGGCGGTCCTCAATGTTGGCGAGACGTTCTGAGAGAGAGTTGAGAGTAGCGGAGGAAGGCGAGGATGAGAGGCGCGGAGATGACGCTGTCCCTGAATGGTCGATACGTTCTTCGTCAGCATCTGACAGTCGCCGACGCTTCGCTGGCGGGCCACCGTTAGTGTCCACTCCATTTCGAGGTTGCAGAGGTGCAGGCCGGGGTTGTCGGCCGGAGATCCCTGAAGACATATCGGAGAGTAGAGCATGAATTTCAGCAGCTGTGCCTTTTAGTTCATCAATGTACTTGGACACATCTTGGGGAGACGTCCGGGCTTGTGGTTGCGGTTGCTGTACAGGCCATGTATCACTGCGAGCAAGCTTCTCAACCTCTTCTTGCACCTTTCGTTCTACCTCTTGCTTCCGCCTGGCCAACGCAGCGAGGCGATCCATGTGAGCAGTTCTGTCCCTCTCGGGCAACGTTTCAAAATGGGTGGTGTTCATTGTCTGGCGCATGGACCGCTCCTCGTCAGCAATCTTTGCTATTTCAGCTTGAAGGCGGACCGCTGTGGTGACAAGACTACAGAACTTTGCCTCAGATATTCGTTGAGTAACCAATAGTGCACTCACCTAATCCGCTCACTCCATACATTCACTTTCTCGTCCATCGACGGTGCCTTCTCAATAGGCTTTCTATGGCTTGTTGACGCGACCGGCATATCTGGTGGAGGGGGGGGAAGAGCAGGCATAGCGGGTGGGGATGATAGCCTCGGTTGTGTAGGGTTCTGGGTCCCTGTCCCTCTCTGTGAATTGTTCGGCGTGGGTGCATTGACCGAAATGGAGGACCGCCGACTGCCCTCATCCCGCGAATCTGACCTCTTTGACCCGTTCTCATAAGGCCTTGGCTCTCTGTCTCGCTCCCGCTCCCGCTCCCGCCAATGATCTCGTCCCTCCTTCGACCTACGCCGACGAGGAGGCGACGGTGAACGGGCACCGTAGCGCATGTTAGGCGGGTCGTGTCTTGAACTGAAAGATGACCTCCGGGGAGAAGCGTGTCCGGAGGCGGAGGAGTATAAGCCCCAATCCGGATCGTCTGGGTGCAGAAATCTGCAACTACGTTGCCGTGGACATGGAGGGTCCTTGGGTTCGCCATTTGAGTGGAAATTCTGGGCAAAATGAGCAACATTGTGGTATATAAATGTGATTTTAGGACATACACGGCAGCGTTTTGGGGCTTTTGGGAAGGCCATTATCGAATTAGCACTGAAAAGGGGTGCCACTGATCGAACACAGTGATGGACGACAGGAACCTTCAAACTTCAAGCCAGACGCTACAGGATGACTTGCGGATTATTGACGGGACGAAAGCCACGCCGGAAATGAAGGATATGTGTGTATTCTTCTGGAGAAGCTCCAACCTTCCACAGTTCGTCGACAACGGGGCAGGAATGGCGGCCTCGTGCCGCGAAGTTGCGATAGGGCGTCAGAGGCGAAAACGCATATCGCCCGGCTAGCTCAGTGGTCAGAGCTTCGTACTTATGAGGTTAACGTGATGCGAGGGTCACCAGTTCGATCCTGGTGCTGGGCACTTGCTTTTGCATCTTTTTGCTCTAACAAAAAAAAACACCCGATGTCACTTCTCACAGCCTCAAGATCAAGTATACAGTCCAGCTGCTCTGGTTCGCATCTAAATTAACTAATATACAATGTTTTACTGACTTCCTATTATGATTTGAACATGCCTTGGAATTTCCGTAGACATGAAGCCGGTTGATAATCTTTACCGCGTCATTAGCTGCATTGCCGTGGTACAGAGACAAGAGTTGAAACGCACCGAAGCTGTCTTGAGGATTGCATGAGCACCTACCTTTGACCCATTCTGACCCGTACGGACAATGTTGAAAAGGCGGATGCATGTACCCCATGTCGCTGAAGAAATGGATCTGGTCTTTCCTAGCGAATAACGCAGCAGCCATGCTATGCACGGGAGCATCACCCCAGCGCTGGTTACGAGGTCAGGCGTGCCCGATACGGTGGCCGAGCGGCCTACCTCGTAATAGAATCCCCCCTTCGAGTCAAGGTGTTTGAAGAACGCTTGGTAGGCGTCGCCGCGCCAGAAGTCCATATCGGCAATTTCGAAATTACTCCAGACTGAGGAAATGCCGAGGTAAGTGCCACGGCCGGAGGCTACATGCAGGCTACATGCTTACAATGGCAAAGATTGTAATTTAAGCCACCGTTATCCGAGAGGAACTCCATGGAATTATTGGCCGATACATACTCAGGGTGCTCATCCATAAACTCTGTCAGGTCAGAGGATTTAGCATTGACTAGGGCCCGCTTTGTTCGCGGAGCAATCACCTCGAACAGCAGACCACAGCGTCGGTATTGTTGGTTGCCATTCTAACAATGACAGCGTCCATCCTACGAGATGATGAAATGCACACTCAGTACGAGGCCCATAAACTCATGGAGGGAGATGATCTTACCATAGACTTTATCGTTGTCTTGCATAAATAGGAATGGATCGTAGTCCACGTCACAGAAATACGTTACATCCGGTCTGGAAGTTATTCATGAGTAAGTATCTGTTACCACGCCAACGCCACACAGCATCACGCATCGAGAGATGATAACGGAGACACTTACTCCACTCTAATCCACATGAAAGTTGGAGTTGAGCTGGACACCGAGTGAGGAATCATCGGGGTTATGCTTACCTCCAATAATAGCGGTAGGGCTGGAGAAGTTCGTGTTGGAAGAAAAACTGGACACACAAAGGCGGAGAGGAAGAGTAATAACGGTCAGGGATGGCGTATAATTATGGCGCGGAGAACCCACCCCAGAATTAAATCGGCACATGTTCCGGTATCTGTAAGTGCGAGAGAAATCGGACCCGGGGGCCGTCTTGGAAGAATTGGAAGACTTACGGAACACTGTCTAAGAATGGTCTAAATTATAGTCCGACTAGATGCAAGATAAGGTGAGACACACCTGCATAGATGATATGCTGGCGCATCATTGCTAGCCGCCCTTGTTCGGCGCGCTTCTCGTCAATCCACGCCGGTTGATACCAATCGTCGGGAGATATCTGTCCGAATTGTATGGGTGCATCTGTGAGAATACGAACGCGACTGACCATGCTAGACGTGAGCCATGTGACGGAGAGAGAAAATAGAAGTGAAGGCATACGTCTTAAACTCGTCGGTGAAAGGCTGCTCGTTCAGAAGGACCCATGGATACTTGTACTTTCTATTGAATCGGTCTTCCACATGCCGTATGCTGGAGATGACACCCTTTAGGTCATTATTCCGGCACAGTAAAACGAATGTGGCATTAGCACGGCGTGTCGCGAGGGCGGGTGAGACGGCCAGCCCAGATACGTTGGCGGGCATGAGGTCAATACGAGGTTGAGGGTCTGTCGTTCCATTGAACGCGTCGAAGTCCATAGTGTAGTTTTGTTGCAGCCATGTCTTCTGCGCAATGACAAGTTGCTGACGGATGGTGTACAATGAGAGTTGAAGATAATCTTCGCGGATGAAGCCTATCAGGATGTGCAAAGACACCTATAGTGGATTATATTAGGTTGTGTATGTAGACAGACGAGAGTGCGGCACGTACAACGACGGCCAAGGTGATGGCCACAAGCCGCCTAGGGGACATGACAGTGGGCATGATAACGTCTTGAAACGAATCTTACAATTGCCAGTTCTTGTAGTCCGCAGTTACATGAGGGGTGCGGTTTGCCGGCCTGGCGATCAAATTTGGGTGGAGCCAACTGAGCAACTGCACGCGCTTCCCTGCTAGCGAATATAGGACCGAATCAACAGCCCTGTTCGGTCTGTAACCACGTCTGACACGGATGGGTGGAGTGTGAAACACTTGTTTATCATTCGATGTCCTTCTTCTAAGCTTGACATGGGGGCGACCGAGGTCAGCACAAGCTCATTGTTTGGTATATGTCCGAGAACGGGCCCTTTTGGGAGCTACCGATGGGATACTGTCCATGCCATGTCCGCCGACGTCGACGTTGTTCCACACAATTTGCCAAAGGTCTCCGAGAATAAACCAGATTTCGACCAGATTGGAGCAAGAACCATCGGGTACATTAACCATCTGTTGTGTGGAGACCACAGCGAGATTGAAGAGCTGATGAGCTCTTGTTCGTGAACAGCATTGCTGATGGTGGTGGAGGTGATGAACAGAGCGTGAGTGGCGCATGAATCTTTCATCATCAAGTCCATCCTAGTCCCCCTGAGTTGGGTGGTAAGCGCGCTTCTGGGCGCCTAAAAGTATTGACATTTGCTTGCGTGCGTGGTTTTTTTCGTTACACACTCAGTTACATCCTCCCATTCACTTTGGCGCAGTAATGGCCACAGCCGACTCGACGGGCAAGGATGGAATCTTTGATCCCTACGCGCCATCTGCGCCGTTGACAACGAAACCGTCGTACTGGATACCTCTGTCGCCCTTTAACGACATGTACGACCGCTTCTCGCAATGGCGCGCTGACCTTGGCCTGCCGCACCCGGGGACCGTGGAGAATCTCCAAAAAGAGGTGAAGAGTGAGTACAGCTGCGCACCGGCGGTCGGACAGGTGACTGAGCATTTGTGCAGGTACTCATTTGTCCAATTTCATCTTCGACGGTGCCCGGGCGGACTTGACGAAGAGTTTGTCAATGAACCCTCTGTTCCAAGTGACACATTCTTTTGCTTTGGGCTCTCAAACGGCTCCTTCATCATACAACTTTGGGGCCATATTTGCCAACCAAAACGTACGGCACAACGTGTTCGTTCAATGGCGTCAGTGTTGACCTTTCTATCAGATCTTCCTGCAAGGTGGAGTGGACCACGACGGAAATGTCAATGCACGCTTCAACCAAGGCTGGAGTGCGCAGAATGTCACGAAGTTCCAGGCTCAAGTACGTGTTCGCAACAATTCTGCCGAAAAACTCGTTTGAACCCGAGACGTCCCGTATAGTTTTCGAATCAGCCCGGGCACAATATGATACAGATAGAACATGACTACACCGGTTCCGATTTCTCGCTGAATGGCAAGGCCCTCAACCCCTCGCCAACGGACTTGACCGGCATTTACGTCGGCAGTTACCTTCAGTCCTTCACTAAAAACATCGCTCTCGGCCTCGAGACCGTGTTCCAGCGACCATCTCCCGACCTCTCGGACACCACGACTTCCTTCCTCGCTAAATACACCGCCGATGACAAAAACTGGATAGCTACTGCGCAGGTACAACCCGCGGGAATTGTCCAGGCTACATATTGGCAAAAGTTGAGCGAGAAGCTGGAGGTTGCTGCGGATCTACAGCTACTTGCCATGCCAACGCGTCGGGACGCTGTGACGACGCTGGGAGCGAAGTACGACCTTCGGTTGGCTAGCTTCAAGGCACAGGTGGACTCAACGGGTAAGGTGTCGGCGTTGCTTGAGCAGCGGTTTACACCTGCGTTCGCATTCCTTATTGCTGGTGAAATCGATCACTTCAAGGTGCGCATTTCACTGCCTGTCGCCGTTCCCTGCTAATTTCTATCTTCGCACTTTAGAACTCTGCGAAGGTCGGCGTCGGTGTGATGATTGAGAGCTCGACTCTGACACCAGAGGAAATGGGCCTGCCTCCTCAACCATACGGCATATAATGTTATATCTTAGACTTATTACGGACGTTCGTGGCACCTATATCATAATTGCGCTACATCTGGGTCTTTAAGCCTGGCAATATGCTTACGCTGCTTCACGTCGGCAGCACTCGCTTTGTCATAGTTTGGAATCATCTATTGCATTATTACCACCCACTCTCACACCTTGCCATGGCGAACACGGATACTCTGCTCGACGTCCACGGCCTCTCGTGCGTCAAAGATGGGCAGCCGATTCTCAGCGACGTGAGTTTTGTGGTGAACGAGGGTGATGTGTGTGTCGTCCAGGGGAAAAGCGGTTCGGGGAAATCGACGCTGTTGAAGTGTCTAGCTCATCTCACATTATATGATGGCGATATTCACTACCGAGGCAGGTCAGTTCGTCAATGAGCCACGATGCATTGTTGGATAGCTTATCGTGATGCCCCACAGAACCCCCAAGAATATCGGTAATTAATGAAATGTACAAAAGTTGAAAGTCCTGTATTCATACCTCACCAGGAATACCACAGTATCGAACCCGAGTGCTATACGTCCCGCAAAGACCATCACTGCTGCCTGGGACTCCCCACGAATTCCTGCAAGCCATAGGATCTTTCTCCGCACGGAGATTGTCCGGAACAAAGAAAGCGGTCGCGCAAGCACAATCGGACTTGGAGGAGCGTGCAAAGGGCCTCGCCAAGGCATGGGGTGTCGATAACGGCTTGTGGTACAGAGACTGGTCGAGTTTGAGCGGTGGAGAGTCGCAGCGAATCGCGCTCGCTGCTGGGCTGGGATGCGACGCGGCTGAGGTCTTGCTGCTAGATGGTGCGTCCCCCTCGATGCTCGCAATTCACGATTCGCACTAACCGTAAGAATTTTGTAGAGCCGACATCTGCTCTGGATGCCGAGACGTCGCTGCTGGTCGAGAAATCGTTAACGGGGGAGGTTAAATCTGAGGAGGCGGAGGTAAAAGCAATAATATGGATCACGCATTCTGAAGAGCAGGGCGGCAGAGTGGGAACGAGATTTCTGCAAGTCCAAGGAGGAATCTGCAGCGAAGAGCGACTGCCCGACGTTTAGCAGCAGCACTAGAGTAGCCCCTGAATAAGATGCCACGTGATGATCTGCATATCGCTTCGGTGGCGATGCGCTCGTCGCCAGAACCATTTCAGAGCCAAGTCCCACACTGGCTTTCTGTTTCCTTTCCTTTTCTTCCATCTCCTCCTTGTTCCCGCAATTTCAGCGGTCTCGGGGACCCAAGATGATGACCCCCATGCGCTACGTGCTTCTCGTGCTCGTCCTGATTGTATGCACGCAGTTTCGCCACGTACATGCCGAATATTGAATCCTTGCTTCTTAGATCAGCTTGCACTACATTCTCAGCTTCTCTCATGAGGGCTACGGGGAGGCCACGTCTATCACACATATTAAGGAAAAGCTGCAGGGCAGCAGTTCGACGCAGAAGCCAGAAACATTCAATGTCGATGATGGGTTGGCTCCAGGTGCCAAGGCTAACGCAACTTTCGTGATTCTTGGTGCGCAGTTGTCTGTAGATGATGAGCTGGACGGTTCTGACACTCTGTGTATGTGGCAGCCCGGAACAGTGATCTGGCAGGTATCTCCAGCAGCATGAAACAGATGGAGGACCGCTTCAACAAGAAGTACCAATATCCTTACGTCTTCCTCAACGAGCAGGAATTCAGCGAAGAATTCAAGAGGTATGTGTAGCGTAATAACTAAAGATAGTATACTTATCGACCGGCAGTCGTGTCACTGAACTCACGGACGCAAAAGTCGAATTCGGACTTATCCCTCACGATGACTGGTATCAACCCAAGTCGATCAACGAGACCAGAGCCACGGCAGCTAGAGAGAAGATGGTACAGGAGTCTGTCATCTATGGAGGTGCGTGTCAATCATTACCTTGCTCCATATCAGGTTGCTCATCCGTTTATTTAGGTAGTGTGCCGTAAGCACTTTCCATGGCTTAGCTTGTCATTACACACTGACATGAACATGCATGATCTAGGTATCGCAACATGTGTCGCTTCAACTCTGGCGTATGTCCCTCCTGTTGACGACGTACGTCTATCACTGACGTCGACATTAGTTCTTCTGGCGCCACGAATTGCTCGCCAAATACAAATACTACTGGCGTGTCGAGTGAGTTCTCAACATGTTATAGCGAGCTTGAGTTTCGCTCATTGTGTGTGCCAGGCCGGATGTCACATTCTTTTGCGATCTGCACTACGATCCTTTCCTTGTCATGCAAGAGCAGAAAAAGGTTTACGGTGCGTTTCATCCCAGGAAATATAACCTTCACAGAATTCATCGCTGCACCACTAGGCTTCACCATCTCTCTTTATGAGTACGAAGCGACCATTCCTACGTTGTGGAACGCTGTCAAACGTACGTACCCTTCTCACCAATCCGCAGTCTCGTTGAAACTGACAATTTACTTTACACCTGCAGAATTCATCCACGCCAACCCCGAACTAGTCGAACCAGAAAACGCAATGGCCTTCCTGTCTGACGACGGCGGTGAAACGTATAACCGATGCCACTGTAAGTACCTTCCACCTACCTCTCCCTTTTTCCCGTACATCCCACCTAACGACGTATCTCTCTCTGTTTCAGTCTGGAGCAACTTCGAAATTGGCGACCTAGATTTCTGGAGAGGCGAGGCCTACCGCAAATTCTTCGACTTCCTTGATGAACAAGGCGGTTTCTACTACGAGGTACGCCCCTTGATCCAATTAATCAGAATCGAGCACTGAAAATCTTTCCGCAGCGATGGGGCGACGCGCCGGTACACAGCATCGGTGCTGCGCTGTTTGCTAAGAAAGAGGAGATTCATTTCTTCAATGATATAGGTTTGCTGTTGATCGTTTCTTACCTTTCTCAGCAACTCACCTCAATGTGATGCAGGATACCGACACAATCCCTTCCAACATTGCCCCCAGCAGCCAGCGCACGCACACGGGAAGTGCTGGTGCGACCCAAAAGACAACTTCGGTAAGTCTATGTATATACCAGCGGTCTTCAGTCCTTACATCCCATGGGACAGATTACGAATGGTATTCTTGTCTGAAGAGATACGAAGGCCTTTTCAAGTAGACTCTCGGGCTAGGGTTGCTGGACTTGCTTGTAGTATATAGACACGCTTCGTAATTATTGCTTGCTATCGCTAGGAGTCTCGTGCTGGAACATCCCACGTAAGTACCAACGCGAGGACGGCTTGACGTGCCGCATATATGCACCCTTCGTGGCCGACTAGGATGAGAGGAAAGGGAAGATAAACAGTCAACCCATTGGGATCAAATGCCTTGCGGGAGCCGAAAGGTGACTGCGAAGCCGAACATCCCTGTCGATTACCTCTTGCTGTCTGAGCCTCCAGTTGTTGTTATCCTTCCGAGCCCTGCTGTGGGTTAGGTTGGCATGCAAGATATATTTCGCTACGTGCGCAGGGGCGGGTGGTACATACGTGTGCCAGTCATATGGACGCACGTTTCGTGGCACTCCCGGCTGGAAGTTTCTCAGACAATCAAATTACTTTCACAGAATAGATTGTGAGTAGTATTGATACTGTTGTACGCACATTCAAGTTGAGAACGATCGTCATGAAATGGATGCACAGAAGACTCACTGAGTCGTACAGCCTCGTCCAGTTAGACCCAAGAGAATTATCGATCAAACGTTCAACGTGTTCAGCAACGAGGGAATGTGTGAGTGCTGGTTGGAAACGTTCGCGGAATTGTACAGCTGTTTGTTCCCCGAAGGCGGCAAAACATGGCAGTGTCGAATCTGATGTTGGTATTGGTTAGTATGTCCTGCTCAAGCCCTTTATATAGAGATATGCCTGCCTTTCTGCATCAATTCAACGAGAGCTGTAGGAAGTGAGTATCAACAGAGACGTAGAAAATGCAGACAAAGAGATTCCGTACTAATCAATTCATCACAGTGCTTGCGCGCAGCTTCGAATCCTTCGCGGAACAACCGTCTAAACTCCAAGAAAGGCGCCCCTGTCACGCCTCCTAATATTTCCACATACTCAGGGGGCAGTTTGAATGGCGCGGCCTCGAAACCAATGTTGCCAGGGGAGTTCGATAACATGAAGCCAAAATCAATGTGTATCAGATGCCCGTCGCGATCCAAGAGAATATTGCCATTGTGACGGTCTTTAATCTGCAGAAGGTAGGTCACCACAGAATAACCTAATCATACGTTAGGAGGGTCCGAAGCGAAGTCTGCAATGATTACGGTTCCATACCTGCTAGTGATTTGGCGAAATTTCTCTGAGCGCGAGCGAACTTGGCTGAAGATGGGTCCCCGTATGTCTAGAAGAACTGAGTCTGGCACAAAGACGCTTCGTATTTCCGACTTACCGATTTAAAGTGATCAAGCAATGTAACATGTCCGAATCGACCCTCCGCAAGCCGACGGGCGTATTCCGCTTTCTTGATGGAATGAATGGACACTGCGTCTGTAATGGTCTCCACCAAGCCCGATGAACCGCCCGTTATCAATATTCGAAAGCTATAGGTCTAGTAAGTGTTGCTCTCCCCATTCGAGCAAATCAACGTACTATCGAACCCAGCACTGGCAATTCTCTTCCTTCCATATCCGCTCAAACTGCTGTATCAGTTGAACAGCTAGTTGCTCCTGCCTGAGATCGCCGCCAGTCTTCACAATGACAGAGACACAATCCCAGTTAGCTAGTAGAGAATGTAACTACTATTGTACATAATGAAGGGTTTGGCTCACCTAAATGGCCATATGGAGAACCGTGTCGTATTCTGCTCTGCGAGTGGGTCAATTATGTCTCGATTAATGAGTGTCACATATTGACTGACTTTCTTGACTGCCCAAGATTCGCTGAACACGACGGCAGAGGGATCAGCTTTGTTGAGTTCACGCCGAATGATGCTCTCATCTTCGGCTGATTTCAAAGAACCACTGATATCCATGGGCATGATATCTTGAGGATCCCCGCGCATTCGTTCGACGCGTTCTTCTTCCAAAGCAATCATTTCCTTCATGATGCGATCTCGGATAGCATACGCCTCGGAGGGTTGCAATCGCATCCTTGTTGGCGCGGGCTGCGGATGATCAATGGGGGAGTTCACGCCATTTTGTGAGGGTGACGAGGGTGTTGAATGATCAAGCAGCCAGCGTGAGCCAGGAAGCCAGCTCAAAGGTCCAGACGATGATTCCGGCAGTATAGGTTGGCCGTTTGGTAGTGTAACAGACGTTATGGGTTCGCGAACAAGATTCAAATTCAACTGCGCAAGCATTACTGCCGCTGTACGCATTCTTTCTGAATAGTCGTCCAGCGTCAATATTTGGCTCTGTGGTGTCACGGATGCCATGGTTGGCGTCGCCGCGGGGGAAGGTCCGAAAGAAAAGCTGGGAGAGATATGGAGATTCGGGCGGCCTCCAGCGAAGGGTGTTCCCTGAGAAAGAGCAGGAGTGGTTGGTTGTGAACCTAATCTTGACCAGGCCGCCATATCGAGTTCCTTATTCTTTGGAGCTGGCCGCAGGACGATGCTGTCAGAGAGGTCCACTGGGACAGAACGAAGTGAATGTTCGGCGCCATACAACTGTTCCACCAAATCAATCTCTTCCTCATCCGCGGGCACGGACGTGGAGGTGATCGGCGACGCAGCGAACGCGGGGCCTGGAATCGTGGAAGCGTTTGCATCTGCTTCTACACCAGTGCTGGGCTCTGTCGGCAAAGTCTTGCTTTGCGACGATGGGATGTTGAAAGGGATCAAGTCCTTGGAGGCACCCTTGCGCTCGGATTCCTTGAGAACTATCTTCCTAAGCACGTCCTTGTTATTCCGCTTGCTTGGATCAAAATCCAAATCGTCATGCAATATTTCGATGAGAAGCAAGTACGGCGCCCTCTCAGCCGAGTTGAGAACCACACTTTCGCCAGGAGGAATGCGGACTATGCGGTGGTGGGGTTCTGAGGAATTGCCTTCCCGGGGTGTGTCCGTCGAAGAGCACCACATTGGCATGCAGACCTGCGTCGTGTTAAATCTGTAGGATATTTTAAATATGAACCATGCATACCTCTGCTGGGAGTTTATGGTTCAAGGCGGTTAGCTCTGCTCTCAGTGCACTAACACGAGCAGGTTTAGGTATCACAAGAAGCCGGTTGGATATATTCTCTAACGCGAGTATGAATTGGACCTGAGCAACGTTTCAGTTCACGTCCAACCACATATGGAACACATCAGGATACTAACCTCTGATCGACAAAAGTGGCCGCGGAGTAAATGGGATTGTGCAAACGGGTCGTACTTCTGCAAGAGGCTATCACCGTAATTATAAGTCGTATTCCGCGACGGTACGATGCGCGAAGAAATGGACGGCGAAGACTGATACGGAGCCTTGGGAGACGAAGGCAACTCATCGTCGGCCAAACCAAGAGGATCCTCGGAGAAGCGTGACGACTTTATGTCGGCGAGGAGGTGCAACGGTAATGCGGGGGTGGTCTGGGCCGCGCTGACTGTCTTACGATGAGGGAGTTGCTTTGGACGATCCGCATCATCTATAATCAGTCCTAGGCCCCGAGGTTGATTCTGGGGAACACGAGTAGCGGTCCCCGGGCTGTCAGGCTCGTCATCGTCCGCATCTGCGGGTTCGTCGACGGTGGAGGCGTGTACAGTGGGTTGGGGCGCCGTGTCGTCATTTCTGCCGCCTATATCTCGAATAGATGCGCGCTCCTGGTCCGCCCTTCCTTGCTCAATAGCTACTTGGCCCATGATTTCGGTCAACGGTGGCATGGCCGGTACCCCCGCCAAAACCATACCGATCCCTACCAGCGCTGGTTCTGCATTTGGCTTGACCTTTTTGCGAAGTAACCTCGCCTGGAAAGGTAAATTCAATGATGCGTACGGTGCCGTCGCAAGCGGCGGAAGATCTCCGAATATAATTTCATGGCATTGGTGCAGGACACGCTGGCAAATTAAGAAAGACAGGCTATCGTGGCGGGAGACGGCCAGGTCCTTCAACGCGGATTGCATGAACCATAGCGTCTGTGAATTAGTTGAGCGCATTTATTTCATCTATTTGGGATGATTTGATCGCAAGAACGTACCAGAAGCGCAATATGGGTAGATCTTTGGGCTGTTTCTACCACAAAGGCCTCCAGCGCACGCGACTTGGTGTTTCTAGTGACAAGGAGATGACTTGAATCTAGAAGTGAGACGCAGCGAACGATGAGGTGGTGGTAAGCTCACCATACGAAACCCCAGACGTCGCGCAATTCACGGGTATTGAATTCCCTAAGCCTACGGGTAAGGTAGTAGGTGATTCCTATATTGTCGGCGTAGTGGTTGAGGTACTGGAGGGCGACATGGACGGAGAAGAAGGAGGAGGAGAGGAAGAGGCGCAATAGGAGAGCATGGGACATGAGAGAACACCTCCAACCGATCACAGGTCCCTTGCTTACCGCCGCATTTGGAAATTTCCACCTTCACTTCCTTCCACGTCAACACTCGCATAGATGAGGTTCACGCACCTCCTCCCCCTCCTGCCGCTGTGCTGGGCGGCCTCAAAGGATGCGCTCAACACGCTTGTCGACCTCGCTGCTGCAAGCAACGGTCTCATCAACCTCGACGGCAATACCTTCGACCTGTTGACTTCGCCGAAGCGCAACTGGTCGGCCTCCATTCAATTCACTGCCATGGACCAACGGAGGCGATGTGCACCTTGCAGGTGAGACCAGACTATGGAATCCACGCTCAGCATCATTTAGGACCGTGTCGCAGAGAATTTGACCCGTCGTGGGTTGAGGTAGCCAAAGCATGGTCCAAGACGCCAAAAGAGCATCGTGACCAGCATTTCTTCGCGACGCTCGACTTTGATAATTCCCAAGCAACCTTTCAAAAGGTGCGTGCTGTCTGTAGTGCTGGTCACCATAACTCTGAAACGTGCATATGCAAAGCTCGGCCTGCAATCCGCGCCTGTCGTCTTCGTGTACCCTGCCGCAGAGGGACCTCGTCAATTGCCCAGCGGGCGAACCACCCCCTCGAAATATGACTTCTCACAGTGCGTACCAATCTATGACGGCACATATTTGTAGCTTACAGGGAGATTGCAGTGGCTTTGAAGCCGGACCTTTGGCAGAACACCTTTCCAATCACACCCCCATTCCTATTCCATACAAGGCACCTTTCGATTACGCTGGCTGGACGCTCACTGCAGTCGGCGGACTTGCATTCCTTTTAACACTGCGCTTCATCTCCCCCATCCTTCAATCCCGCTGGACCTGGGCCGCCGGTAGCATCGTCACCATGCTCGTCATGGTCTCAGGTTTCATGTTTACTCGTATCAGAGGTTCACCTTTCACCGGTGGGGACGGTTCGTGGATTGCTGCTGGTTATCAAAACCAATACGGACAGGAAGTCCAGGTTATTGCCATGATTTGTGAGTGTCTGAGATCAATGCCGCGTCAGGTTAGGTGACGTGTAACTCTTTCCAGACGGTATCCTCGCTGCGACTATTGTCATTCTAATTGTCCAGACACCCAAGCAAGCTTCCCCCAACAGACAAAGAATGCAGATTTACGCGTTCACCGCAGCAAATCTCCTCGTATACTCCATCTTGGTGACCATCTTCAGGGTCAAGAACAGAGGTACGTTCGCGATAATATGTTCTATATCTGACTTCTCATCGTGAAATGTAGGATATCCATTCAAACTATTATTCTAAACTCTGTATGAGTGATAAACGATCTTCACATTGCTCTATGTCCCTACTGAATGCATAATAAGATCAATGCTACTCACATGTAGATGCTTGTGTTTAATTTATGCGAAGAAGAGCAAAGAAAGGTATAAACTATGTCAATAACCGTGCGCGTATGTTAATTCGCCCCCTCCCCTGAGAACACGTCCACGTAGCGACTGCGGATGTTACGCTTCGTTGCTTGAGATTTCGGCCGTGGTGGTGGTGGGCCGCCGTTTGGTGACAATCTCATGCCAGTTGGTGTGCTAGGAGCGGACTCCGCTGTAGGGGGAGGCGCTAAGTTGGAACGGACGCGCATCACTGTTTTGCTCGGAGGCGAAGTGCTCAGGTCGATCGCAGATGCTGCGCGAGGCGGCGGTGGCGGGGCAGAATTTCCCCCTCCCATCGAGAAATTGGACGTTCTCCCGGGGGAAGCTGTCTGCGCTCTTGACGGTGGGGGTGGCGGGGCAGCTGGTTTGGGTGCATTCTCCGCACCCGCCTTCTTGTTAACCCAGCGCTTTGTTTCTGGGTCATAGTAGAAGGACGTCTCTTCTCCCAAATTGGCTTTGATTGGTCCAGGGGCGTCGCTCTTTTTCCAGAGTCGGCTGAGACTGAACCAAGATCCCGTCTGGCCTTCATTCGGTTGAGGGTCTGAGAGAGCGTCAGAACATACATCGATGGTCGCTAATAAAAACATACCTGATTTTTTGGGCTGCTCTGCAGGTGGCGCAGGGGAAGAGGATGACTGAGCATCTAGACCCTTCGCGTCTTTCTTCCTGCTACCATTATTACCCAAACCTAAATCGTCGTCGTCGTCCGCTGGGGAGTAAGACTGAGGCTTCCCACTACCACTAGAATAAGTGGGCGAGGGTGTTCCATATGATGGAGTGTCCATCAATGAGATGAAACCGTCTGCCGACTCAGTGACGGGCGCATCGACCTTCATGAATGAGCTGGCCGTGGGGGTTTGATTGGAAGCGTTCTGTCCGTAGGAAGATGCGCCCCACCAACCGACTTCCTGGCCAGCATCCTCGTGATCGTCACCCACAGGCCGTGGTGTAGCCATCTCTTGCCCAGGACTGGGGATTCCGTTCGGACTATAAGGGCTTTGATAGGACTGTCCGAACGAAGGAGCCTGCGCAAAGGTCGTTGCCGTGGCACTTGCAGATGCTATGCGTGGCACAGGCGAAGGTTTACGCCGTATGTAATCCATGGCAGACGATGCACGATCAATATGATTGTGTCCGTTGGGATTGGGAAGGCCCACAGGATACGCGTGCAACGACGGCTGCGGTGACGAACGAGCGGATTGAGTAGCGGATGAAATGGAGCTATAGTGAGAGAACGGTCCAAATGGTTGCGAATCTGCCTTAGGTTCCGCTACTGGACTGCCAGGATCCGTATCTCCCGTCACAAGCTTGGTAAATCTTCCCTCCAACCAACCGCCAATCGAATCCAGACTGGGCTTGCTTAACTTCGAGCCTATCCATGAGCCGGTTTTATCGAGATTGGGAGCTCCAATCAAACGGTCCATTAAACCTTTGAGTTGCTCAACAAAGATCGGTGTGAAGTACGGAGACCCTCGGGTGAGAGCAGCTGTGATCGCTTCACAATACCTGAAAAAAATCAAGTTCAACATTGGGAACAGTATTGGGCAAGTAGACAAACCTGTTTGCTTCCTGGACATGGCCAAGTTCGGCCAGAGCCATGGCGCGCATGAATCGGTAAGCCTGTAGATGAGGGAAACCATTGAAAGATTCCTGTCCTTTCGCTGGTGTGACAAGAGACAGCGCAAACTCAAAGATCTCAGTAAAGACGATAGGGTCGGAATCTCTTGTAAAGCCAGACCAAGTCTGAGGACTCCGACTCCCAAGCAATACAATACGGGCAGACGGATTGCCGATGCCACCTATTGGGGATGTCTGCGGGGAGAGAAGATAGCTTGGGGGAACAATTAGTCCCGTTCGTACAAGCGGTGCACGACTACTCACCAAACGTGAGCGGCTTCTATCCATTGGTTGGCAGCCAACTGATCACCCAGTGCAGTCAAAGCAGCGGATATTTCCGATGTCAATGGGTTGGTCAACATCATCGCAATCGTTTCAGGCCAAGATGCCAATGTATCCGAAGGTATTGGTGTAGATGGGATCGGAGAACTGAAGTTCGGGGTTAAAGGTGTCGGTGTGAGTTGATTCAACTGAGGTAGTGTTAGGGTTGGTTTGCCTTGAGATAACAGTGTATGAGGATGCAACTCTTGTACTAGTAGGATGAATATAAATAAATTAAGAATGTATATGAAGTGACGATCAAAAGCAACATACCAGCAGCAGCCCCTTGACCGGAGAAAAGACTGTATGCCACTCTCAGAGCTTTACGGCCGTGGTTAGACTGTCGGGAGGACGCGTGCATTGACGGCGCTGTGCCATTAACGACTTTCGATGCAAGCTCGACCTTCAAGAACTCGTTCACTGCTTCCTTCCACGACTCCTTATCGATGCCACTTGCGATCACCAAAGCGTGGGCCCAGAGTTTTTCATCAAGAGCATAATGGTAAGCTTTCTTGCGTTCACCACGGACGAGGAAGTCCTGGATTGTGTCCAGAGCGGAGGAACGTAAGACCGTCGTCGAAAGCGGCGTCTCGCTGTGCACATCCGGTACAACAGATAGTCCAAGGCCAACCATAGGCACTGGCGTTTCAGCGGCCACACCTACACTGTTCTCCAAATGAGGAATCAACGCTGAGCGGACTGCCGAGTCGATCTGAGAACTGGAGACATTCAACACTTGATGACACTTTAGAATTAGGAAGCAACGCACGTTCCAGACAGTTTCCCATCGTTCTCAACCATGACCTTCAACAAGTTGACAAGAGCAAGTTTCCCCTCTTCTCTGCGACCTTCCGTAGTTCCGGCATGTACATAACTAAGTCCCTGTGTAAGTTCCTCCGCCCGTTCCTCTAAATACTTCACCACCCGAGCCTTCTTATTCTTGGTCTGCGAGCTGGCGCCAGTACGCACAAGGCTGGTTGTAGGTGTACCAGGATCAGAGAACAAAGGCCCAGGGAAGGAGGCTGAAGATGCATTCAGAGCTGATTGAGAAACCAAATTCTTCAGCACTCGTATCTGGACGCCTGTTGAGTTTCGTGCAGCTAGCGCCACATCGAACCCAGTGTTGAGGGAGTCGGCGCCATGGAAGCATGTAACCACCTTCCCTCCAAACCCAAAGCTGAAGATAGGGACGCGAGCGGAAGTGCGACCCAGAGGATCATTGCTACCCATTAGTGAGGGGGAGGGCGCATATGCAGACTGGTTGGGCTTGATTATCAGCTCTTGTTCACCACTCACGAAGGAACTATACGCCGACGTTGGTGTATACCCATACTGTGAAGGTTCGTTGAGCTGTGGCGACATATAAGGAGGTTCGCTGATGGGGAGCGTCTGCCGACGATCAAGCTTTGCTGGAGCGTATGGATCTTCTTTACCTTGCAAAGAGTAAACCGAACCGTTGGACATGGCTCTATTACGAGCATCCGATAAATTCGGTGACGTGACTAGAGGCTGCGGTGGGCTATACGTGGATGGTTGATATGCAGGAGCGTATCCATTCTCATCGACCGAAGAGGGAGCATACGGGTTGTACGGAGCCGGCTGAAACTCCGGAGAAGCAACGTGATTCAAAGAGGCGGGTGAAGCAGTCCTAGGGATGGAGCTGGGACTAAACGCTCGACTGACTACCGGAGAACTCGAGTTCTGTATTGATCTGGAATCATTGTAACTCGGGGTGAAGGCTCGTTTCGGAGGAGAGATGTCTTGAGATGCTCTCCGAGAATGAGTTTGAGGAATGTTCGGTGACGCTGTTCTCGGAACAGTAGCATTGTGTCCTAAGGACGGAGAGTAATGCTGGGTTGGCGGAGATGTGGATAGGCCTTGATGTCCCATGAAGGGGGACGTGTGTCCAAAGACGGGGTGGTCATGTGAGACGGACGGGAGCCCAAGGTCGTGCATTTGAGAAGTTTCCAACGGCTGCTGGGCAGGAAGTCCGGACACGGTATTGAAGAATGCTTCTGGGTTGGCGACGCGTGCCTGGTACGCTGCTTGAGTTTCATGAACCACTGCTGGGGATCCATTCGTAGAGTATTGTGACTCGTAAGAAGGCTGTTGGATATGGCTGTGAGTGTTGGTAGCTGGGTACGTATTGAGTGCAGGACGGGAGCTGGTCCGTCGAGCAGGCTTAGTGGTTGTGGGAAATGGTGGATCATAGGCGTTCACAACTTTAGGCCTGACTAGAGGTGCTTTGGGGGGTGGTGGCGCGGAGATGGAAGGTGGTTCAGACGTGGCAGCGGTAGGGTATGGTGTATGAGCAGGTGGCTGATACGGCACATCGTATTGGGAAGTTGTAGTAGTCCCCCCCGCAGTGGATGCAGCCGGCGTGTACGAGTGAGCGGGAGCCACCGTGTAACTAGCACTTGTCGCCTGCGTGGGCGCGTAAACGTCGTACATATGACTTGCTGGTTCCACGAATGCCTGTGACACGGTCGGGCCGGCGGAAGCTTGGACAGGCGCATACGGGTCATACGGATGAGCAGAAGAGTTTGGGGTAGACTGAACCACCGAGCCATTGTCAGCGTGCGGCGGGGGTGCGTACGGGTCATATGAATGAGAGGGTTGGGTTGGCGGAACTGCCGCCGCCGCCGCCGAACCATTTGTATACGGCGCGTATGGGTCATACGGATTAGATGCGGGAGCTTGGAACAACTGAGACCACATATACTACCTTATTCACTAGGTTCCACTCACCAGAAGACCATGTATTGGCCTGCTGCCCGCCGTAGCCATGGCCATTCACTTGCGTGTCTTGCCATCCGTGGCCGTGACTGTAGTTTTCGTCGTAATAGTTGATGCCACCGTTCGTGGCAGGTATAGAGTAGGACGCCTGTGCACTACCATAGGTCCCTGCGACTTCAGCCGTCGATGGTAGGTTTGGTGGCGGGGGTGAGTTGGCCGCCGACGGTTCTAACCAATAATCCGAGTTGGTTATGGATCCATTGCCGTTGTCAGTTTCCTCGGGTGCACCCAACGAGGCAAATGGATCTGGCGTCGAGTCGTCCGACCCAAAGAGTGAAGCAGCGGCCTCGACAGTGGTCATAGTTCAGCAGAGGATGCTAGTGGAGAATGACCGAGGATGTTTCCCTTACCACGTCAGGACATGTTCGATTTTCCCACAAAGGCTCAAAATGAAAAATAGTGGAGTGATTTATCAAAGTACTGCAAAATCTTGCCTTGGGATTGGCCTCACAGTATCATGGAAATACAACCGTTATTAGCTGCTTGGGACAGCCTAATCCGCGGAGGAATACCATAAGTGCCCATTGGTGACGGTATCGGCAACGAATCTACAGCTCACTAACTTCAACCAGTCAGAAGTGCACGAATAATATCAATTGGTGTTCTTGGGTAACCATTAACGCTGGTATATAGGCTGTATGTAAGGTCGATGACAGACGGTCCAGCGCGAAACAACTATTAAGGTACTATCGTAATCGGGAACTCATATAAACGACCGTATATACTAGCGAAGTGACGGGGGGAAGGAGTGTATTCCATATGGACAGTTCGAAGATGCGCAAGGTAAAACTTAGAAAGCAGTGATAGTACCCGGAGGACAAATGGACACAAAGCAAGCTGAAAGCATTACGAGTCCGAATAGTTTATGTATGGATGGTAGTGGAAAGGGGGACGTGCGAAGATAACGTGTAGAGATATGCTAGCGAGGCGAAATAAGGACTAAGGTCCATGAGACGGATTAAGAGGTCGTAAGAACCTTATGACGAGGAGGTAGTAGGTGGGGCGGGCTCAGAAATTAATGGACCGTGATACTTTTCAAGCAGCCGTTCAACTAGGAAACGGGGATCAGCGATAGTGACAAGAGCTCTCACACAACACACTCACTGGCGAGAAGGTGCTTATTATAAGCATTTGACACTCGACGCATAGTCGCGAGCTGCGGCTTGACGGCATTGAACAGTTCTTCGCGCTGATCTCCTTCAGCCACGGTCATCGCTCGCTGAAGAACATAGTCTGAAACATTCATGAGCGACAGTTCCTAAGGAGAAAGGACGCCTTGAAAACTTACTCCCAAACTGATCCTTCATCATGACAACGACAGGATTGCTTCCATCAGACTGCACAGTCAGAATCTCTTCGATAAGGGTGCGGCGACTTTCCGTGGGCGCGCAAACCAATGCCTTTTCCACAACGTTCGATGCAAATTTGTGTCGAGCCATGTGGAGTAGCTGTCCACGAAGCTTGTTGACAACAAGTGCTCTATCCTGGGGTTGACCATGCTCCAAAACAAATTGGATAACATAATTCTGCAAAAATTTGTTAGTCTGGGAAGACACGGCGACCAAGCGCAGATCTTACCCCGAACTGATCCTGCATTAAGTTGATTGTGTACTTGTGTAATTCCTCGATAATCGGGTGGGTGAGCGTATGTGGGAGGTGCTCAAGGCATCGTTGAAGTACTCGGCAACCGTACGCGTGTGTCGAGAGCTCGAATACTGCCCCACGGAAAACGTCCACGAATACCAGTCGCTCGGGAGCGACACGCTCAATTATCTTCTGAATAACCTGCAACAAATGTGTTAGGCCAAGTAGAGAGGCAATCAACGGGTTGACTTACATGATTACCATTAGCATCCTTGACGCATCGGAGAACATGTGGTTCTATCTCCTTCAGCAGTCCCGTTTGCTGTTCGGGCGTTATGTACTCGACAGCCTAAGCGAGTAGTCGTTAGATAACCTGCCGTATAGGAAGAACACAGAAGACATACCCGTTGAACAACGCGACAGCCATACATATGAAGCGATAGTGTAAGAATGTGACCTTCCATAGCATTGACAATTATTGTGCGCTGAGCAGGAGTACCGTGCTCTAATAATTTTTGGATAACCTGTCATTCGGATGATTAATAAATAATAACGAAAATCATGAAAGAAATCAATACTCACATAATTACCAAACACGTCAGAAACGAGGCCTATTATATGTCCTGGCGTTATCTCGTCGAATACGCGTTGCTTCTCTTCGGCGGTGGCCGTCTCGAGCCGCTGTTGTATGAAACGCGACCCATGCTGATCACCGCTGAATTCCACCACGAAGCCGAAGATATCCTATGAGAAATACCAAGCTCAACGTTGGTGATCGATGACATTCACATCATGACACACCTTGATGTCCCATTTCCTCGACCTGTTGGCCCGGAACTCTTCAAGTCGGGCACTGCGGAGGCCCAAGACACCCTGGCCTTCATCTCCGGGACGCGTGACACGAATATGCCCCGTTGGGTAGTATTGCATAGCCTGAGGCATATACACTGGCCCGCCTGGGGACACGACTGGCATTTGCATTCCCCCGTAATCCATGACAGCACCAAAGGACTGCTGTATAGGTGACGGCGACGATCGCATGGCCCCATACATCATGTTCTGAGGTGCCAACTGTTGATGTCCGCTATACTGCGAGAATATTAAGAGGTAAGAGGTAAAAATGATTGCACAACGCAGTGAGAAATACCTGATCCCGCTTCTTGGAAGCACCCATAACAGGATTTGGGGCTGCTTGGTGGTTCATCGGCGAAGTAGGGGAGTACACCATGGTAGCTGGGGCATAATAATACTGGGAGGTCGGCCTTGGTGCGCCAGAGTAATCATAGAAGACGTTGGTAGTCTGCCGATGATCGGGCATAGGATGCTGAGGGACTGCGCCGGGGTAGACCGTGGAAGCCGTTGCGCTGCTCATCGCCGGTGACAGGTACATGGCAGTAGGGTCAACTTGAGTCCGGTAGGCATCGAAGCCCAGAGGATAATCCACGTATGCCTCCCGTGGTATCGATGGATTGCCATAATATGCGTAGTCTGCCTGAGGAAATGAACCATACGGTGGTCGCGTCTGGTGACTGGGCCCTCTGTTCCCAGGACTCGAAGAAAGTGGCTGCGAGGAACTGCCTTGTTGCCGGCTATGCACATCATCCTCTACGGCCATCCCGCGAAAGGCCATTGCAAGATCGTCAGCAGAAGGCATTGACTGCTGTGGTAAAGGTTCATAACCAGAACCGGGGCCATTTTGGATGCTACTCGTCGTCGCATAAGGTACGGTAGGGAAGGAATGGGGAGGAGACCCTGAGGTTGTGTATCGCTGTTGTTGGTTGGTAGTATCTTTGCTAAGACCAACTTCATACTGAGCGAATTGGCCGCTCTTAGACCCTGTGGCAGATCGGTCGCCCTGACAGCCAAACTGAATACTGAGTTAAAATTTTGAGTGACCATGACATACACTTCTATTTCCAGAAAAGGTCGCCGCGGTGGTCACATTTGCCTGTCGTTGCCTTGGGTGGTGGAGATTCAACGAATCCTGAAGGATGGATAGTCAAGTCTATGTGCTCTCCATGATCCATGCCAGAAGATATAATAACTTACGATATTCGAGTATTCCTTCCGCTGAGGGCTAGCGTTTGCATCATCCCACGTAGCGCTTGAAGACCTTGGTGTGGTCCAGTTCTCGTTGATGGCAGAGCGGAAGGCACCTTCACCTTGCGATGAAGCAAGCTCAGAGATGCTGGCAGCCGAAGAAACAGAAGCGTTTCTCTTCGAGGGCCAAACCTATATCGCCATGAATGAAGCCGATTCTGGGGGAAAAGGACTGAATGCACGAACCTGCCAGCCAGAATTCAAGCCTTTCATAGCGTTTGACGAGCCACTCATAGCAACGCCCAACATATTACTCGCAGCAGTCGGTGTCAACTTCCGTTGAGGCTGAGCCTACACAAAGAAATAAGACTCGGACAACCTATTGCTATAGACCAAGATGGCGCACAATACTTGGTGAACTGGTACCCGACCGAACGCCGGAATGGCTAGAAGAGCCAGATGGCTTGCGTGCTGTGTCACTAGGATTGTGCGCAGACATTGGTAGAAGTAGGCAAGAGGAAAGCGAAGTTAAGCCGCGCCGCGCTGGAATACAGTAGTGACTGCGGGGATGGGTTCAATTAAAGAGATGGCAGTAATGTACTGCAAGAATATATATATATAAGTAGACTAGCCCAACGAGCTGAGACGAAAGGGACGTACGCTGGGAGCGATAGTTAAGCCACAGAGCCACAAATGGACGTTTGTGGAACACAAAAGACCAACTTGAGTATGGAGGGGGCTTGAGGCGCGACGACGAGGCGCTAGAGATGGGAGACTACAGCGAACACTGATATGGTCCGAAGTGAAAGCAGTAGGACACTCAAGCTCACTCAAGCTGCCCGTTCGTGGGGAAGTGAGCGGTCACGAGCTAACGCGCCGCCGTCGCGTTGGAGGAGATCAGGGGAGAGCCAGAAAGGGTAAGCAGGGAATTTTGATATTTTCTTCGAAAAAAAACCAACGCCGGGGATTTGGTTCCGTTAGGTTACGCGCGTCGGGCCCTGAGGTGAATTGATTGGGAAAAGATAATATTTTAATAATACCTCCGTTCGCAACCATTAAGGGTGCAGTGGCAAAGGACTTACCTCAGGATCTGTGGCAGATTCTAAGCTCGGCGACACATTTGGTCCTTGTTTGTCATTTAGACGGCGACCGGGGTATGCGCTTACGCTGAGAAGGTTGTGAACCACCATTGAACCACTCAAACGGGCTTCTTGCCGTCGACGTGTTCTTCGGAATGTTGACTGCTTCTCGGCCTTCTTCACATTTTAAGGGCGCATCAAATGATGTAATCATTCCTGTCCCTGGTCGGAGTTCACAGCCCTTTCGGTTCCGCTTCGACGCGGAGCTTAACATGGCTAGGGAGTCCAATCTCCGTCCAGCCCCGCCAGCTGGTGGGCGGAATCAAATATGTCGGTGGTGCGAGCACTTTTTTCGTAGGGACATCTCTGATCAACTTCCCAATCTTGGCCTAAAATCATGTCACACTGTCCGCTGTGCTTCAACGTAATTCCCGTCGCCCAACACACTTACCGGGACGGTGCGCCGAGTACTTGCGCCGGCAAGCAGACAATTTACATAGATTCAAGCTCGCCCCAAGGACGCATGGTGATGGGCAGAGGATCTCAGCAAATCTTAGGCTTCATATCGGTAACCGGGCTTACTCCAGACTCCCGCTGCTAAGTCCTCGGTTAAGCTGTTTCAGGACGTACACTATATGCTTTCCTTTATGCATATGTACATGGTGTGTTTAGATCGTCATACGGAAGGCGTTGCATTAGGGTGAGTATTATGGCGGAAATGATGCGAGGGTATATTGATAAAGCACTAGAAAATAGGCTAGCCATGAATGTGACGGAAACAAGTCAGGGTTCAGCCAGACACATCTAACAGAGGGTGAAATGGTTCGGACTTTATCGAGAATTGAAGAACCAAGAAGCCCGTTTCGCTGTTACATACGAAGATATCAATCAGCCAAGCGACAATTACATGATGAAGGAGAACCTCAACTCACCAGAACTGTATGATTGCCGGGAAGAAAGATTTTTTTCACATTAGTAGACTAACCTGAGGTATTGATACGAGATTGACATACCCGGATTCTTCAGTCTGCAGCCGGGCCAATGGGTTTGCCGACCCGCCTCCGCCAGTGATCGGCACTGGAATACTGCCAGGAGCAGCCCCTCCGCCGCCACGAAGTGGTTTCTGGATTCGGCCGAATCCTAGCGGCGAGGCCGTCGATGCCTTTGCGGCTATAGGATAATATGATACCATTCAGTGTGAATCGCAACCAGAAAGAACAAGCGAACGTACCCCGGGCCTGCTCTAACCTCTGTTTGACAGCGTCAAGCTGCTGTTCGAACCGTTGATTCTGAATGGAAAGTCGTCGATCCGCATCTTGCAACAATGACTCGAGGTTTTGTATACGTTCGTTGCGCGCAAGTAGTTTACGTTCTGCGATACCCGCCTCCTTCTTCAGCGCGGAATTCTGATCGACAAGCTGTGATAGTGTGAGCGTAGGATAACATGGAATCGGTATGCTGCGCACCTGTTTCTGCACAAGGGTAAGTTGCTCAAGATTGCGCTCTAAGAATGCCATCTTTTTCTGTTGCGCTTTACTGTTGCTGTTACGGATCACATTGTTGTATTGCTCTTTGATCTCGTCAAGCTGTATCTCAAGTTCCACAACCTGATGAAATTAAGCCACGGTTAGTATTGTGAGTAATGTATAAGAGTGGTGAACTCGAGAGAGCGGCGTCTTACTTTCTCACAGCGGTTCTGCAGGTCTCTCATCAAAGACTTCTTGACTCCATCGAACTCGGCAAGTTGTACATTGATAGCCTTGCGCGTTCGCTCTAGATCTTGGGCACTCTCTGCAAGGTTCTTACCGCCTTCAATTCCAGCGGATGTAACAGCGAACGCGCGCTGAATTCGGAGATAGTGAACAGCAAAGGTTATCAAAATGTGACTAGCCAAAAAGTGGGGTGCTTACCTTGAGCTCTTCGTTGACACTCTTCAGGCTTTCTATGCTGGCATTCAAGCTTCGTATTTCATTGACCCTCATTTCAAGTTGGGCCTTAAGGTCGGTCACCTCCATCTGGTGGGCATCACGCTTCGCAGCATATTGAGCTTCCAGTTTGTTCTGTGCGGGAAAGGGCGAATAAATATAAATTAGATATTTCGTTACGATGGAGATTAGAGACCTTGAGGTCAGCCACTGATTCAGCGACGTCAACGTTGCTCGTCTCTTCGTCAAGAATTGTCTTCTCTGTATAGATAATCAGCACGGGCGAAGCGATGCTTAACTCTCTGCGTACCAAGTAATTCCTCATACTCAGTCTCAAGGGTCATAACCCTACCTTCCAGCTCATCCCTCCTTCGAGTGATGATTTCATTCTCCTCCTGGCTCTGCCTCAGCCTATCGACAGTTTCTCTCATCAAGCTCTGACCCTCGGCGAGTTGCCTTCGCACCGCGGTGAGATCCTCGGCTGTGAGGGTCTCTCCAGAGTCAATGTTATCCAGCTTGGCGAGGAGAGCTCGTAGCTGCTCCTCCTTCTCTGAAAATCCGCCCTGCTAGATACATCCGTAGGGTATTGGTAAGGAGTTAGCGATAGAAATAACGGAAAGACTGACCGAATCGAATTTAGCCATCATCATGGCCATCTTCTCTTGTTTCTTCTTCTCCTTGTCCTCCGTTGAGGCGTCCTTCTGCGCAGTTCTGAGCTCTGATATTTGTTTCCTCAACTCCTCAAGCTCGTTCTTGGCATCTTGATTCTGCTCTTTAAGGATGTCGATGGTGATTACACCCTCTTTAGCGTCATAATCCAGCCGTTCCATTTGAAGACGGATCTCGTTAAGCTGACTAGACATAGCTTTGTTTTCCTGTTGACCGACAAAGGTCAGCGGCTGAGGTAGATACGGCGGGCAACAGGAGTTACCTTGCTAACGGCGGCCTCTTGCTCTTTCAAGAAGGCGAGTTCTTCCCTCAGCTCCTTGACAATCTTCTCGGCTGCCACAAGGGCGCTCTCCTTCTCGGCAAGCGAGTCGCTGAGCTCGTTTTCTCGCTTCAAGAACTCTTCACGTTCATCCTTATCTAGACCAACAACGGTGGGTGTTTGCGGTCGACTATCCAAGTTAAGATCACTCTTCGCCAGCCCTTCAATGACAGGGTTGACGGGTGTCTGACTACGAGGCGTCGATAAGGATGTGGATGACGTTGATGACGGCGCCGACTTCTTCAGCGCGCCCGCAGCATTTGCTTTCCCTGGAGCAGCCCATTCACTTTGGTCGACAACACCACCAGCGCGCCAGATAGCGACTTCGGCTTCCAAAGCAGCAATGTACTTTTGGAACGAAGTGTTTGCAACGTTGGCTTTGGTGAGTAGGTTCTTGAGTTCGGCTGGTGAGAGTTCGGCATTGACGCGGGCGGAATTCTTGATGGATTTAGCGCGAATACCGAACCGAAGAGTTGAAAGGGTTTCGGCTTCGTTATACGACGACGGGGAACAATTGATGATCAAAGTTGTACGAGAGTTACCTCCCAGGGACTCTTGCAGGATACGGGTAAGTTTCGAGTCACGGTAGGGAATGTGTTTCGCCTAATGAAGGTTAGTAAATATATACAACAGTTTCCACTATTGAACACTACCTTTCCATCCGTTAACGCATTGATGACCATACCGAGAGCGGATAATGATTTATTGATCTTCTTCGCCTCTTCTAGCGTCTGCCCTGAGGCCCCCGTTTTACCAACCTTCTCTGAACCAGCCAGATCTACAAGGTAGAGGTTCCCCGTCTTCATCGTCCCAGATTCGGTATTACGCTGCTGTATTGTGATCAGGAATATTGAGTGAGATCGAGAGGATTCTGCGTTCATATCTAGGGAAAGCAAGCGCGAGATCTACGTTAGCGGGTATGAGAAGCAAGAGTGCGGGCACTAACTTGTCGAAGAAACCACTCTAGCTTGTCCACCCGTCCTCATAATTTCATACACCTCCCTTGCGCTACTCACGTAGTAGTCAGACAGGTTCTTGACATACACGCCCTTGGACTTCTCCTCGTGCACCTGCAGGTTATCGTTCTGGGCTATTTGAAAGAGATCATCACAAGCTACTGGCGTTATGTAACGAAGTGCTCACGGCATAAAAGGTCTCTGATTCGCTCTAGGTAAATCTCCATGTATGACACCTTGACTAGATATTCGAGATGGGGATCGCTTTCGACAATCGATTGAAATATCTGTTCCGTTATTCGCGGTATTATACCCTTGAGCTCGGTAGAGTCGATGTCCGCGCCCTTTGAGAAGCTTCGTCAGAGAAACGCGGCTCAGATGGGGAGGCCGCGTACCATCATCGTGAACGTCTTTCCACTACCTGTCTGACCATAGGCAAAGACGGTGCCGTTGTAACCGTCCATGACATCTACACGCGCGGTGGGATCCCGTTAACACGACTCTACGTGATGTTGTCAAGCTAACCTTTGACGATACTGCAGAGGAGGATAGCACGGTTAGTCGTACAGCTTCGACATCAAAGCAGAGTGAGTACGCACTCTTTCACGCCATAATCAAAGACTTCGTGTTGCTGAGTCCCCATAGGAAAGACTCTATCAAAGGTGAATCCATCCCTCTCGGGGCCAGTGGCCAGCTGCGCGGAGCGCATCTGCACCGTTTGTAGGTTGTCATCAAAGGACACGACAATTTCGCCACCTTCGCGAGCTTCGATCGCGTTGACTGGTCGAAATCTTGAGTTTACGGACTTTGGGTGAGCGAGAAGCTCTATTCTCTGAACACGATGCAAGGCGACTCACCGACACACAACCTTGATATTGGTCGGGCTGGCCATACTTGGCGCAATCTAAGTGTGAAGTAACACTATATCTGGCGAGAAAGCTGGGTAGTAAATGTGTGAAAGAGGGAAAGGGAAAGGGAAGGAGGAATTCTAAAGCAAGCGAAACACTCAATTATCTAAAAGCATCATGATTCCAATGCATGTCAAGCGCTGAGTCAAGTATTTGGGCGCTTAACTACTACATATAATGCTACAGAAGAAGATTCTGCACTACTCCTCATCACTTCCATACGAAACAGCGGGAGCTGGTCTGCTTGAAGACGCGGCAGGCCTCCTAGAGCTTCCCCCTTCCCTTTGCGCAGCATCTGCAGCATCAATCCACTGAGAGTAAATGTCTATGGGCTCTGTCAAGTCTAACAACGAAATCAGTCAACGAATTCATGGGCAGGCAAGAGACATACGGTGGGTTTTGCTCTGATATCTCTGATCGCAAACTTTGCAGACGAGCTGTGCAACGCCCTCTTTTTTGTCTATCCGAACAGTAACAGCCTTGTCATGGTGGCAGAACAGGCAGGTAAATGTTGTATCTAACAAGATTTATCAGTAGCATTCAAGGGGGGGAACAAAATACCCACCTAATGGATCCTTCTGCCTAGAAGGCGCTGGTTTGCGAGAAGATTTCTTACGCTTGCCCATGACCGGGTACCAGCAAGAGGAGCACACGAGGAGGAAGGAGGCAAGAGATAGTGAGTCACATGACCAAACGCGTCCAAAGTTGATGTGACGCCTTTCCTTTCTTGTGACCATTTCTCCGTTATACCATCATGGCCACAAGACGCCCTCCCTCATCTCGCTCAACAAAACCCCCACCGCAGCCAATTCAGAGATCGCGTTCAGCATTGGCGAAACCCGCGTCGCGGCCTTCACCCCCGGATGATGGTTTGGAAGCTTCAGGTTCAAGATTGGGCCAACGGAACGAGGATTCAGAAACCAATATTCAAGTTGTCGTGCGATGCAGGCGTCGATCAGAGCGCGAGGTCCAGGATAACTCCCCCATAATCGTGAGCTCGTCCGGAGCAAAGAGCAAAGACGTGTCCATCGAGACGTCCGCACCAATATCAAGTCTAGGGGTTGTCACCCTTCCACCGCTGCGAACGTATCCGTTCGATGTTGTCTTCGGACCAGAAGCAGATCAAGCTCTGATATATCATGAAGTCGTCAGCCCCATGCTCGAAGAGGTTTTGATGGGCTACAATTGTACTCTATTCGCTTATGGTCAAACGGGGACAGGAAAGACGTGAGGTTCAATGGTCTCGGAATCCGGTTGCGCGTTTGACTGAGCTTTATTAGATATACCATGCAAGGCGACCTAACACCTACACCCATGGGCAACCCATCTGCGCACGCAGGCATGATACCTCGCGTGTTGTTTCGACTGTTCCATCAACTCGAAACATCAACCGCTGACTACAGCGTCAAGATATCCTACATAGAACTGTATAACGAAGAACTCCGAGACCTACTTGCCAACGAACCACCACCCTCCGCAGGATCGTCCCAGACCATGGGAGTAGCCTCGAACTCGAAGACTCCCAACGATATTGGCCTTAAAATATTCGATGATGCGTCCAAGCGCGGAGTAGTCATACAGGGCTTAGAGGAGATCAGCGTCAAAGACTCCAAAGATGCCCTAGCTCTTCTTACCAAAGGCAGTCAGCGTCGCCAAATTGCTGCCACCAAATTCAACGACCACTCATCCCGTTCACACTCGGTGTTCTCTGTCACAGTGCATATAAAAGAAACTTCCAGCATGGGCGACGATCTTCTCAAAGTTGGGAAGCTTAACTTGGTGGACTTGGCTGGATCGGAGAATATTGGTCGTTCCGGCGCTGAGAATAAACGGGCAAGAGAAGCGGGAATGATTAATCAGAGCTTGCTGACCCTCGGTCGCGTCATAAATGCGCTTGTTGACCGTTCATCTCATGTGCCTTACCGGTATGTCTCGATTGCTCCTCAGTTTATCCTGCTTACATGGCGATGTAGCGAATCGAAGCTTACGCGACTTCTACAAGATTCATTAGGTGGTAGAACGAAGACCTGCATCATCGCTACAATCTCACCAGCCCGTTCCAACATGGAAGAAACACTTTCTACATTGGATTATGCTTTGCGCGCCAAATCCATCCGCAATAAACCAGAAGTCAACCAAAGGATGACTCGCAACTCACTCTTGAAAGAATATGTTGCGGAAATAGAGCGACTCAAAGCAGACCTCCTGGCCGCCCGAGAGAAGAACGGCATCTTCTTTAGCGAAGAAACCTGGGAAGAGATGTCGAAGGAGCAGGAGATGACTCGGACGGAGCGAGAAGAAGCGTTGAAGCAGGTAGAGGTCGTGGAAGCGCAACTACGAGCAGTCAGGGAGGAGTTTGAGCAAAGCATCGCCTTATTAATGCGACGAGATGAGGAGCTCAAGAAGACCCGGGCGAAGCTGCATGGTACTGAGCAAGTACTACAGGTGAAAGAAGGGGAGCTCAAGGTCGTGAAAGTGGCACTGGAGGAGGAAGTTGTCGTCAGAGAAGCTTTTCAAGCCACCGAAGGTACTCTTGATCAAGTTGCCCATGGCCTGAAAGATGTCGTTCAGCAAACTGTTTCTGACGTTGGAGGGTTGTTTGACAAATTGGGTAAGATAACGCTCTGCTGGCTCGAATACACCTACTTAACCAAACGTTAGACCGCAAGACCAGCGTACTCAAGTCCAACACCAAGGCCGTCACTAGTCACGGACAATTGATAGCATCGGCATCCAATGCATTATCCGACCAGCTGAAGAACTTTATATCATCGTCGACTCAACGTATCTCCCAACTTCAGACTGACGCAGGGCAACTAGAAAACCGTGAACTCGAACTTCTGTCCTCTTATTCCGCTCGGATCGATAAACAACTCGGTCAGCTCCACAACGTTCTCGCCAGCATTCGAGCCAAGGATTCCGCCGAAGGGGATGTTATCCGCAACATCCAGCACTCCCTGACACATGCTAACGAGACTTTCAAAACGCATATAGACGGAGCGACGGAAGAATTCCATAGGAACTGCGAAGATATTTGCGGTGAAGTCCAAGCGAAGGGCATAGCTTGTTTTTCCCAGCTGGAAATGACGGTCCAAACTCTTGGTACTCTCTTCGACACTGTGGTACATGAAGCACAAGAATACGTTTCCGCGGAACGTACCAATCTGTCCGAGCTCACTGATCTCACGAACCAAACGATCAAGGCCGAGTGTTCTCGTCTCCAGACACAAAACGCAATGCTTGGGCAGATGCTCAAGAAAGAGCAAGCCCAGACGCAGCAAGCGAAAGAAGAGCTCGTTCAACTTTTCTCCTCAATGTTATCCGACTTCATATCGAAGCGACAAACTATTACGCAATCAATCGTGTCGAAAGCAATTGAGGGGAATGGGGTGACAAGCGAAGCAATGGAGGCATTTGGTACTGGAACACACGCCGTCATTACTTCGATGGACCGCAGAGGGAATTCACTTGGCGGGAGTCTACGTTCGTTGGCAGCTGAAGGTCAACAAGTACGGAGCGGAACATTGAAGGCAAGTATCAAAGTGATCACATTGGGATGTACTTGACGAACTCCTCGCAGACCATCACAGAGACTACAGCGACTTTCGGAACAAACCTATCGAAGCTCAAAGGTTTTGTGCAGTCATCTACCGACTCATTGGCATCTGGGTTCCAGAAGCAGATGAGAGAGCTACAGGGCGAATGCTCGGAAGGTATGTTGTACCAACTTTGATCGTTTTCCTCTTATTAATGTACTTCTCAGGCTTCGAGCAATACTCCCGCGTAAAGAGGGCTAGACTCGACAGCACTGCCGCCATGGGTACCGAAGTGCAGTCAACGTTCAAAACATTACAAAGCGGACTTGCTTCTACTTCGAGGGGTCTTGGAAGTATGCTCGGCCAAATGTCCACTAATGTGAGCATCGTCTGTCTGTCTTTGTCGTCCCGCGACGTGCAACTCATCGTCGATTTAGCTCTCGGTCCTTGACGACAGTGTCCTCGCGTTCCACAGTGCAGCGGCTTCACAGTTCTCTTCGCAACAGAAGGCCATCGTCGCTCTAATCCAAGAAGGTAGTCGCGAGGATACACCCACTGGAAGCACTCCAAGAAAACGCAAATGGGTGTACGATGACAGCTGGGATCTGACGAAGAGCCGCTCAGAGATTCTATCCTCGTGGCGAAAGCATGCGACTCCCGAGGCATCCAGCGACACCTTCGTCGCGCGACATTTGCCTATTCCAGAGGATGCCGACGAACCACTAGACGACGAGATTGAAAACTCAGAACCAACCGTTAGGCTAACTGATTTCGGTGTACCTGACCCGGAGGGTACACCCGGGCCATCTTCTGCGATACCTTCGCTCTCATCATCTGTGTCATCATTGCCTTCCAGCAGCACTTCCAGCCCCCCTGAACCGTTGCCCCTAATTCGCGACAAGGCAATCGCAGCACCCAAACAGAATGTACCCCCAACTGGTACATTGATCACTTCAAGAACATCAAATATAGCTACTAGATCAAGAAGACGGCGATAACGTGCTACTTTATCATCATATGTATTCTTTGTGTATTACCCTACTATTCTGTGGCAATTGACTCTTGAGGACTGTTCACCGGACTACCCTTGATGGCGAGGCTTTTGACTGCCTTTGCGAAGGGTTCGAGATGCAACCAAACGGTATTCGTGATTGAGCTTGCTGAGTCGTGGATTTGGCGCAGATGGCGGGCTTTAGTGTCGGCAAGTCTTGGTCGCAAGTCTTCCATGAAGCGATCGACAATAGTATCGACGCACTCTTCCATCTGCTCCTTGGTAAGAGGCAGCTGGGGTTCAGAAGGTAGTGCAGACGTTGTCTCCTCCTTTATGTGCAGGTCTCGAACTTTGTCCAACAATTCATCCAAAAGCTGGGTCTGTTCCACATGTGTTTGTTCAACTTTGGCGGCTCGCCTAGCGTTCTGATGACAACCAGTTAGTAACATCTCAGACAAGTCGTATGAAGGAGGCAAACTGACGTTCAGGCGTTTCTGCTGCACAACGAGCACATTACCCTCCAGCATGCGTAGGCGGACCTTTTGGTCTCCTTGCTTCGTAAATAAGTCGGCCGCTACATCTGTCACCTTGTTGAACTCGGCTTCCATCTGCGCCGCCGCGTCCACCAACTCTTGAATCCTCACCCCTTGCGTGTCTTCTGCTAATTTCGAATTGATCATCGTATCGAGATGTCTGGTGACCGCAAGCGACTCAATTTTCACTGAGTCAAACCCTGGTAGAAGATCTTCGAATTTGCTTTCCGCTGCATCAGTAGATCTCAGAAGTTCGGTGGTAGGCGTAGTGGGCGCGGAAACCTCCTCGTCTGGCGGAGGGTCAACCTCCGGGGCAGGTGTTGCTTCTGGTATCTCCTGCATCTGAGCAACCATGTTTTTCTTCAACGCAAGAACGTATATCCTCGTCTGCTCCATCCATCCTTTCAGTTCTTCCGCGTATGTGAACAACGCCGACTCCTCTACAGCAGAGTCCGCGTCGCCCAACCCGGCTAAATCTGGCAGGCGACTGAGATTCCGTAGAGTGCCAGCCAGGAGCTGCTTCTGTCGATGAATCGAGTCGGAGTACTCCTGCAACATCTTGTTGAATTTGGTGCGGCCAAGGTTGTTTACGCGTGCATATTGAGGTGATTCCAGATTACGATGGAGTTCGCGATAGAGATGTTGGGCCTTGTCAAGCTGTATTTTCAGATATACTGCTTCTATCATCAGTCTGCAATGAAATAAATGTTAGCATTCAGATATGTGCCCGTCGTTGAGGAACACGCACTTAATGATGGTTCTGGTCAATTCCGTTGTAGGGCCGCTCAGCAATTTCGATACTTCGGCCTCATCGAGTTGGGAGGTAAGGGAGGAATCAGGAATTGAGCGTCTGGTAGATGATTCAGTTCGCGAGACCGAGCTTTGGCGACTAGAAGTCGCCTTGTTCCTATTTGGAAGTGCGCGTATAGGGCGCAAAGGATCCGTCGCCTTCCTGTCAACGGCGGATGGAACGGAGGACGTTGGTGAAGGACGTGAATTCCGCCTTGAAAAATGTACATCGGCCGAGAGATTGGTGTCAATTTTGTCCAATCTGTGAGAGCGGGGAGAAAGTTGTGGTTTCATGTCTGATCGTGAAGGAGAAGAAGCCGGCGCTTGGGGTTGTTGCGGGCGCGATTGTGGACGATTCGGTTCTTTAGCTGTGTCTGGCCATCGCGTCGTGGGGGCATCAGAGGCTGCTCCCCCACTGGATGTGGACGTTTCCTTCTTGTCAGGAGCATAAGAAGTGTCACTGGAGCCCCAACTAGGCGCAGCAGAACCCCACCCTCCGCTACTAGATGCCCAACTAGATGTAGTAGCCTTGGGAGATCCCCAACCCCCGCCGGATCCCCAGTCTCCACCGGCCGCCCAGTCATTACTTCCAGAATGACCTACAGGGTTGCTAGTCGAGGTAAGATCCTTCCAGCCGCCAGTGAAGTTGCGCAAAGTCGCTAGTAGTCCTATTAGCCCACTCGTCAGATAACTGGGGACAAAGACCCACCCATGGCCTGTGGTATGTTGTTCCTCCCACTTGAAGGGTTTCCCCAACTAGATACATCGAAACCAGAGCTCTGGTCATCTCTACCCGACCGCATGGCTCTAGGTGAAACTGGTGCGCCCCTTGGCTTTCGCGGTGGTGACCTTGAGCTAGGCGTCTCTGCCAAAGTCAATGTGAACGGAAGAAAGGGGTGGCTGGTGAAGTGGTACGCACGATGAGAGCTTCCTCCCCTACTTTCCAAGTCTTTTAGGGCAGCATTTGGTCGCTTCTGAGGGGGCACGTTCAGAGGCACGTTCAGCGTCTTCTTCGATATGGAATTCAAGAATGCACGTACCCTACATTCTGGCGCTTTTGGCCACTCCGGATGGTCGGGATGAATAAATTGGCAGTCCGTGTCGCGTCTGGCGCACCCACCCCGAGGACCAAGGGGCGCACCTGTGCTGTCGTACCACTGATTTTGTCAACGATAATATTTCGAGAGGCGGGACTGTGCTACTCACCCCGCATTGAACGAATGGCATTCTGAAATGAGAATAAGCGCTCATACCCACCTTCACGCTTCAACCACATCAGTCACCAACCTCATCCTCGCAGCCATGGCAGCTGGTCTCAAAAGTGAGTGAGCTCCAGCTCTTGGATTTCAAATACAAAGCGATCCCTTGCAGCGGTCATTCTTCTTTCCTTCGTCCTCGCCGTCGGTTTCTTGATGATCATCCTGTCGTGCGCCTTATGGCACAACTGGCTGCCCTTACTCGTCGGTGCGTGGACAACTGCTCATCTGACCAAGGAATACATTGAATTGAAGAACAATACCCCCAAAGCACTCATATTCGTTCTTGCTCCCCTTCCAAATGCCCTCTTCTCGCACTGCGGCGCAGACGACTTCTCGGGACACTACGATAGCGCGGGACCAGTCGACCTCGGCCGCTTCATAACCTCCATGATCGTCGTAACCGGCTTCGCGCTTCCCATTGTATTGGCACACTCAGAAGTCATCCGGCCAGCGGCTTGTGCAATGTCAATTCTTGGCGGAGGGTGCGTTGCAACAGCTTCGGTAGAAGCTTGTCCTAGTCTAACTCCCTTCACTCCCAGACTTGTATATGGAACTATCCTAGCATATTCAGCTGCGTTCAAGCAAGAAGAGTCGGACTACGACTAATCCCCCACGATGTAGAATACCATGTCTCATTGCGATCAACCCCATTCGGTTCCCTGTACAGTCACAGCTTGCCTCTGTCCGGGAATACAGCGCGGACGTGTAGCAATACGAAGACCCAAATCTAATCATTACTGTGATATTTGTGTATTACATACATGGCTTCAAGAATCCGGCTTGCCGAGAATCGCAGTAAGTGAACCGTAGCTTACTCCCCTTTCAGACGTGCCACTGTCGATCATCCCGACTTGCGCTCGGATGTCAAACCTTCCAGAACACAGAAAGCAAATGGGCAGCAAGACTTCCCGGGAATCTCCTTGCTTCAGCTTGCCAATTGGTACGGAAGTGAGTACTCCTTCGTAAATGACATGCTGGAAGGGATGCAGGTCGAAGTCCAGCACGAAGATTTCCGGTGTGGCTAGTCGACCGTCAGTCAGGGACAGAAAGTCGTCGAAGATAAAAGACATACGCGAGAGGGAGGTGACTTTTCCTTGGAGGTACACGAACTCGTGAATTGGGGGATAGAAGACGTTGTCTTGATACCGAACTTGCCGCTCATCGCCGTCTTCCGTGCGATGAATGATGGACAGTTGAACGGTCGCCTTCTGCATTCGTAGTGTATCCAACATGTGCAGTGATATCCGTTGCTTCCTTAGCGAAAGGGTACCATGCCGCGTCCCAGAGGCCTACACAAATTCGCTCAACTGCCTGCTCCCTTAGGCGAACGAGGAATACGTACCTCCCGCCATCGTCCTTGCACGCACTTGAATAGCTCTTCACGGTGCCAGAACAACGCCCGGTTCATCGACTCTTCTTCTGAAGATAACTTCGACTTCGAGACGATGAACTGCCTGTCAGAAAGAGTAGGGATCTCGCGAGAAACATGTTCTTGCGAGAGGAACATCTTCTTCAACGGTAGTACGATCCTGAAGCTCAAGTCAGCGAACGAGTATTTTCTAGATATCTGTATGAGGGGTACCTCGCAGTGGAGCCTGGTGAAATGATAGTAGTGGTCGACTCGGGATCGGTGTCTATGCGCAAGTCAGGCCTGTGTTTGGAGGCCGGAAGGATGTCGAATACTTACCCTCTTGTGATCGTTCAAAAGTCACCTCGAACGGCACGCCGTAGGTGTTCCGCACATCCACGGAGAACAAACACCATCCAGCGTCCCCCGAGGATCCAGGTGTTCGATATGAAGAATGGTACGGCAAGATATCCATGTTGTAGCAATCCAGCATTTGGTATACCGTAACCATAATCGGGTACGATATCTGCCGCGTATGGAATACCTTTGGTGGGTCAGGCACATCAAGTGCCGAGCGATGTATACAGCCATAGGATATATGGATAGTGCCATATGTACTAAATAGCTGCTGCATCAGCTAAAGCGCAGCTGTTGAGAGGAGCATACATACCATCCGCCTTTACCAAAGCAATCGACGGCTAGGACGTGCTTTTTGTTCGGTTTAATGTTGATAGTCGACTTGCTTGACCAAGTGAAAAGAGGATTGTGGAGAAGTTCGTACTCGGTTTCATAGGTCTCGAATATCGACATTTCCCCTTCAGTGAGCGCTTGTTGCGCAGCCGTCATTGTAGAGTCCTCAAATGCCAGGCGCAGGAAATCCACGGGAAGAGATGATACATTCTCCAACGTCATCCGGAGGGAAGACCTACGTCGACTGGTCAGCAGAAGGCAAGCGGAGAACTAGCGGATACCTACTTTTCGCCCTCGTAAAGCATTATGGCGCCGTGCGTCACTGACGTCCTTCGTATCCGGAGCAAAGGTTGTTCTTGAACGACTTTACACTCGAGGAATTTGAAGACGGTCTCAGAGGTTTGGGGCTTGCTTTGGTGCCTCCTATGTAGCTTCTCCCAAGGTCTAGCATCGAGACCAGAGTACTTCGCACGTTCCGTTTCGCACACAATGACGCTGCGTTTCTGCGACAGTCTGACTTCCTCCGCCTCGGTCGCTAGTGGTAATATGAATTCGCGGGGAGCGCCGCCAGGCGCCTGTACTATGCAACCCCGGATGGTGAGACTACCAGTCTCGAGGGGCTTTCCGGTAAGGACAACTTGGTGAAAGGCTGCAGCTGGAATAACGACGCGAGTTGGTTGCGTCTCGAAGGGCACCCCTGAAGTGCTGGGGGTTATCAGTATTAGTAGGAGAGTTGTTGAAAGACGTAAGTCCTCACCTAAGCACTACAGACTGAAGCTCAAGATCGAATACATACGGATTCTGCAAAACAATTATAAACTCGAGTTCTTCGTGCTGCACCACTAACGTTTGCCCCTAGACCAACACTTAGCCCTTCAATAGGCTCGTGAGGAAATGAGGGAAATCATCATACTTGCTCGACTCCCCTTCGTGGGTTGTACAAGAACGGGTCTTTGCTTCCTGTTATGATAGCGTTGGCAGATTGGGCTCGAGTTGACAATGCAGATATGGGCTTCTCCACTGGGACGCGGATGAGTGGGAGACTGAAGGATCGTGAGCACACTTAATGCATGTGTCTGTTTAATCACTCACGGTGATATTGTGATGCTAATTACAGGTCTTCCAGACCAAAATTCAAGTGTAAGAGGGTCGCCCCGACGCTGGGCCGTTGTGATTGCTCGAGAGGCGGTAGAGTACAGATGATATTGATCACCGGGACTAAGAATGGCTTGCAATGTCTTCAGAGCGGAGAACGCGAACTGCGCGACGGAAATATGGTCTTCGGAAACTCATAAGAATCATGGCGGCGAGGGCGAATATATTACAGACCAGGTAAAGCTTCAGCGACAGCAATTGCTTCGCGCATGACTCCAACTTGGAGCTCGGGCAACCCGAATGGTTCCTGAAGGTCCTCCGCAATGTCCTCGTCGTAAGCCTGGCTTGACGTCGGTTTAGAATCTTCCCCTTCCACTTGTGCTTCCCCATCTTCGCTGCCAGAGAGGCGGACGGCTTCGAGATTGATGCCCAGCACACTACATACATATTTGAGAAGACTAAGAATGCCTGTGTTGCCCGCGACGCTCTCTGATATCCTCATGCTCACATTACCTATCCCATCGTCCTTGCTGTGAATCGAAGGTAATGCGGATCTGAATGCGCCATCCTCTTCTCTCCCACACACAATTAGATCCAATATGCACCCGAGGACCTCGCGTAGAACGTATACTTCTTTCCGTCTGTAGCCCAAGCAGGAGTAAATCCCAGCCGTTGTTTCTAGGACAGATATCCTCTCTCGAGCGCCGAGGTGGAGAAGCCATGGACCATGCACGGGAGCTAGTGTATTGGAGATGGCTGCTCGCGATACTCCTGAAAGAATTTCTAGTCGCTCCAGGGTGACGGTGCTATTTTTCGCGCCCGCAGAAAGAGTTGGAGGGAGATAGGGAGTAGGGCCAGGCTGGATCAAGGTAGTGAAAGCGAGGACGCCCCAACCTTTCGCAGACCAGATTGCAAACAAGAGAGTGGCGTGTCGAAGTATGCAGCAACAATAGAGATACGAGAGAGTGCCGTAGTCATGACCTGCGTCCGAGGCAGGGGCTTTGCTATATAATGCGGCAGCCTGAGTTAGTCTTTCCGTTGTGTCGCTCCACGGTTCTTTGCTTGGGGCTGTCGAGGTATTCTGTGGCGTATGATCAAATTGCATCCGCGAAGAAATCAGAAACAACAAACGAGTCCGTTACCAGCTGCCCATGCATCAAGCACAGGGATAGTGGCCATTCCTTCTAGAGCCGATGCGTGCCACGCGGTGTCTTGGGGAAGCTTGAAGAGAAGTATGGCCTCCGAATACCTGCCAGGGTACAATTGACGCGTCGCAACAGCTGGTAAAATCACGTAACATACCACACTGTTGCATCCTCCGTCCGACCAGCCAGAAGAAATAGATCCCCAAGGACTTTGAAGAGGCGGCCATGTGAAGATGCAACACCTATACCGCTAGCACGCTTTTTGGACGCAGCCGGAGGGCCGAACTGAGACTGTCTGTGGGATGGACTCGCCTGAGTGTGCGTCGTCGCAGCGGAGCTGTTGCGCTTTAATGGTGCAGCCCCAAGAGTAAACCCTGATTTGGATATTTCTGGTTGGCTGTCATACGAGGGGATGGATGGTCGTGAATCCGGTTTCAATCCATCAATAAACGGCAGAAACTCCGAACGAGGTGGGAGCGTGGGCATCAGCGACGCGTTCAAGTACTCATTACCAAGTGGACTTTCAAGGGTTTGTACCTGCTCACTTGAGATGAGCAATAATAGAGTCTCTTTGGTTGAAGGACTAACCAAAACGCCAAACTCTCCTAAAATCTGAGAACAAAGGTTTTCTAGCAAAGTACCTATGTATCCCTTCTTATTCCCCATCATATTCGGAATGACGACTACGCCTGGGCTGCTTTCACCGAGGGTGAGAGGAACAGCACTCCCAGGGCTTTCGAAAATGAGGCAACTCTTCGCCATTGGGTGGATACCACCCGAAGGGAACAGATCTGACACTAAAGTGTTGAATTGCTGGGCTAAGTTTGAGATGTCATCAGCCTCAGAGCATGATGAGATGCCTATGACACCGAGCGGGAAGTGGGATATTCGGAAGAGGGACAATGGAAGTTGTGACTGCGGTGGCGGATGTGAAGGGAAGCTCAGATGAAGGTGTCCAGTCGAAAGCGGGTTGGGCATGAATCTAGCTAGAGATGGGCATTTCAGACGGTGCCGCCACAGGATACCATATGCAACATACCTCGCTCATCCTTATTGGTAGTCGTGAGCTCAGCGAGCCTAATCTGCTCGAAAGTTCGAATTTCTGCAGCATACTTTTCGAAGACTGGTCTCGGGATGGACCCCACGGGAACGAGAAGGATTCGGATATGCGCTAGGGATGCAAATGCATGATTTTCCATAGACAGTGACTTTCAGCGTTGAGGACCTCAAATGCGTCGGCGATCTACGCTGTGGTTCAAGAGGAAGAGGAGGGACGGTGCAGTGTCGAATCGCAGTACAGTACTATGGGCGCTTAACTAAATCAAAGTTCGCGCGACGCGTCTGACTGACACGTAACCTGCTTTCGACCATCTCACTTGCTGAAATATGGTGAGTGGTCTTTGGATTTGATTGTGGCATGAACTCAGAATCTTGGTAGGGAACGAGCGACAAGGCTTTAGGAGGACTCATGCTGCTGGCAGCTGCCTTCGTCTTCACATATTACACCACTTGGGCAATACTGCTGGTGCGTCTCAAACACTGTATCCGGACTGCATGCGTTAATCTGCCCATTTCCAGCCATTCTTGGACTCGGATAGCCCTGTACACAACTTCTTCCCTGCCAGGGAGTGGGCCGTTCGTATACCAGCCTTTTTACTTGTGGTCGGACTCTCAGGCATCGGCTTCTTCTTGGGAGCAACCATCGTCAAAGAAAACCGCATCAAGGCCCACAAAGCTAAGCTACGAAGTGCTTGATAGTGCATTCGCCTGTGGTTCCCCCTTATTGAATCGTATTTATTCCTTTGCAATATTATTGTAGTTCAATTACATTAAGATACGGCCCTGTGCTCTCGGCGATGTCTATCTGGATTCCCTCTGCGGTCACTGTTTTCTCTCTCCCAAAGGACTTTGATTTTCTCTTCGGCGATTATATCCTTCCCTGCCTGACTCACAAGGACCTCTAACGACGGCTCAGGCGGCGGCTCCGACGCACTCTTTAAGGCCTTGATTATCTAGTACCGTATCAGTTCCTTTTATCAGAAAGCACTGAGTAAAGCATACCTTCGTCGATGATGAGGCCTGCGTCGAATTCCGTACACGCTCCAGCAAGGCTACCATGGAGGAAGTTGAAGAACTAAGCGGACAGCGTAGAGAGTTGATGAAGAATAGCAAATCCGCGATCAATCCCCATGTTACCAGTGAAAGTGTCTAGCGAATACTTTAATAGCAGTAGACTGAGACAGGGTGAACAAGACCCACCGTAGACACGCCAGGCGTGTTTTCCGCCTCTATAACGTCAACAAGACTTTCGAAAGGTGTCCATAATCCACTCCAGATGGCAAGCCATGTTGCACCATCCACTTCTCTGCGTAGCGATACTTTGTGCGCCAGGAGAAGCCAGGCCTTCATTGATATATAGGCATAGTTGACCTCTGTCTTCGCATTTTGAGACAACGGCCCGCCGGCGTTTATCAAGCCCAGAATGGTGGTCTGATGTGCAATCGTGAAAGCACCTAATTGCGTGAACAGTATATCTTCCCAAGTTCCCGTAACCTCAGTCATCGCCGCCAGGACCATGATGTTCCAGCCACGGACGCTCAAGCTAGTGCGCTTCTAAAAACTGATCAGAGGAGGTATCTGAGGCAAGACAAGTTTGTCTACCTCGGTTACGTGCTCGAAGAGCCTAACCATGATGTTTTTGTCAAGGGTCGCTGCCTCAAGCACCATTTTGGCCACAGATATTGATGCATCAAAATCCTTGTCGGCGCGTTCGTTGGTCCATGTGTGATGCGAGAGGAAGTGAAAGCCACTGTCGACAAGACCCAAAAAGGATAATGGATGCGTCTTCGCCAGCGAGTCAATGCCATGCTCGGATGTCGTGATTACCTGAGAAAGAGAGAAGTTGAATACCATGCCTGTGTAAAATGTACGCGCTAACCTCTAGCATAGAGGCAATTGTAGTGGGTTGAACACGGGACTTCAGGCGTAGGCCGTCACCTAGAATTTCGAAGACGACTTGAACGATGGAATTGGGAGGAGTTTGTGTTGAATGCGTGTTAGGCTGGTAGGGTTTCTTGACGATGGTTGCGGCTACCCGTATCAATTGCGACAGACTAGATGACTTAACATCTAACCGATTTAGTATGATCCTCAGCATCGTTTCTGTGTAGTTGAACATTTCCTAGTATAATTCAGTCCCGGCGTGCTGCTTTCACAAACGAAATACTCACTCGACTATGCACTTTATTGAATTGCATCAACTTCGCGGGGATAATGATCAGAGGCGATGTATCCAGCGACTCTGCAGCCCACTCTGATGCTCGACGAGCTAAATGCGTCAAACACTGTCCTACGACTACAGGAAATCCTCCATGAACTCTCGTGTGTCGTAGATGAAGATATGACCCACATTGCATCAATTCGGCAGTATAGTTTTCGTGGTGAACAACATCAACATATGACTGCAAGTTGAACAGAACGTGCTGGAACGATTCCCGGTCACTTTCTATTGCTTTCATTAGTGTATCCCGCAGCAGAACTTCGCGTAAATGCCGCGTTGATGGTTTCGCATGTGCGTCGGTGAGTTGTTTGATGACGACAAAGAGCTCGTCGTCTACTTCGTGCTGTTGCATTGGGTAAGCGAAAGTGGCAAGAAATTGGATGGTTATTCACCTTGCATATGCTGATGAAGAGACCGTTCGGGTATCTGTGGAAACCAAGTGAGTTAGGGGCGAATTAGGGGTCGAAGACCAACTCATACGCTGTAAGAGTAGTCTCTAGAAAAGACCGCGCCTGGGCAACCAGAAGGTCGTTCATTCCGTGATGACCTTGCGAGGAAACTAGTTTGGTCGCAGTTTCAACCGAAGATCTACGATGCTCCATGAAGTCAGTGGCAAGCTGTCTTCAAATGACTTGCTTACATTATGATAGTGCCCATGAAAGTCGGGCATTTCTTAATGAAGGCCTGGGTGACAGAAAGGGCAAGTTGGCGAACTTCATAGCTGCCTTCACCAAGAAGGACTTCATGTAGTCTATGCATAGCCTTCCGAAGTGGTTGCTGTAGATGTCGCATCGGGCGCTCCTCAAAGTCTTGTTTGTGAATTATGATGCCCAGCCCTTCTACGAGACCCTTGAGTACCATGACGGGGATCGAAGTAAGATCGTCAAGGGTAGAGAATATACGGATAAGGACGTCAGAGAAAACAGCTCCTACGAGGCCATAGGACGACCCATTCTGGGGAGCGTTGACGATGGAGGCTTGCCAAAACTTGTGGTGTGAATCGAGGACGGCGACCAACTCGGTGACAAGAGGGTACATGTGAGCATCCATCACTCTGACTTCGTTAAAACGAACGTCGAAGTTGTGCCCATCGGCGGTGGTCACAGTGGAAACGCCGTCGAATCCAAGAGCTTGTAAGAGATGTAATTTGACCTTCATAAGTGTCTGATTGTCGACGAGGATACCGTCGGATACCATTCGGAGGCTCAATAGTAGAACGCCGCGCCGAAGCTGGGACATTTCGTCGTCGAGCCCGACAACCGAACCAGCGTCGTCTTTTTCGGAGTGAATACCGTACATCGACTAGACTCGAGGGTAAGTCACTAGGGTACTGACCTATAGGCCAATACTCACAAGGTGGGCAGAGGCTGGACCATCTTCAGCATCCCCGTGTTTTTCGGTGTAGTTGAGCTCTGACAGTATTTCGGTGATGACCTCCCAAGACAGGACTAAGGATGCACAAAAACAAAAGCTCAGCAACGGGTATGTTCGAACCGTAGACAAGGACATACGCTGCCACTCTGGGAAATGGGAGTGAAGCTCGATCAAAAATGAAGTAATGCCGACTCGTTCTGACATGGGGGCTTTCATAAGAGCTTCGTTCCAGCAAAGTGCGACGGCTAAGAGATGAGTAGGGAGCAAGGTTCTGGAGAGGCTTTTGGCCTCCAATCTCACTTCTTCCTGTAGATAAAATGATGATGAGGGCCGCACTCTTCCCATGCATCAGCATAACTCACTTTTTCGTCTGACCAAATCGCGGAGAAGAATTTTCGAAACACATTTGCTACCGATGATCGCCATTGTCTCCCTTCCACATTGAAAGAAGCGCTAAGGGTCTCAAGGATAATGCGGAAGATACGACTAACGCTATCCAGGCTGATGTCCTCTGTGAGTCGAAAGCATCTGAAAATTGACGTTCATATCGTACCGAATCTTCCAATCCACGGAAGACTGGTATAGACCATCTAGTAGCGCTTGAAAGGGTTCCTCATCAACGACCAATGTCCTTAGTAAGAAGGCTGGGCGAATCGCAGAAATATCAAACTGTTGGATGTCATACGCTTTCCACGCCCTGTAAGGTTGTCATTGATATCCTCCCGAGGTTTCGGAAAGAGACCCACCAACGGCAGAGTACTTGACCGTTTCGCAGCACGAAGTTGTCTACTTCGTATGATTCCAGTAAAGGAGACTCAGCCAAGAACGCATGCAAGAACTTGATGATATATGAAGAGAGTTCATCGATATCTGTTGTGATATATGCATCGAGGACTTCCATAATTTCAGGATCAATGGTTATGGGGTCAGAGATTTCTTCAGCTCTCGTTGTTATTTTTCGCCTGTAGTTGTGTCAGGGGGCGTATTTATTGTATGGCGAAAGACGAACCGCGAGGGTATGTCTGCAACTTCCGCTTGGCTGATGAATCCAAGGGTAATGATGTTCTGTCTTTCGCAGCCGTAGAGAATCAAATTGGCTGCTAAAGAATAACGAATGAAGCGCATACTGCTACCGGTCAGTCTAGTGTGTGTATCAACAATGAAACACGCACGTTGTCTCGAGCTGTGTGGCACTCTTTAGGTTGTCCCATACTGTGCTAGCATGTTTACTCCAGAGCCTGGCAATGGTCCGCTGGAGACTCTGTCGCCCCAAAGATCTCAGCCAGAGTGATGTAAAGATAGTCTCAATGAAGAAATGTATATCTTCGAAAGGAGTACCGTAGTTGAGCGCGTAGTCACAGATTTGCTCAAACGTAGGTGCAGGAATATCAATCCCAGAGCGAACGAGGACATGTAGCCACTTGAGACCACGTTGGAGACCCTCGACGTTCTCTTGCGCTGTCTTCGTCACGACGCGCCATGGTTCAATCGATGTCGTTGAGGCGTCTTGCTGAGGATGGGCATCCAAGAACACACTCGTCCGCTGGAAAGAGTCGACCTCTTTGGGGAGCAATCTGAGCAAGGAGGGCATCGGCTTAAATATGGTTAGCGAGGAAAGGATAGTGAACATCAGGAAACTTACCTCGGTGTATACACAGTCAGGCAGAAGGGACTCCAACCAGAATAGAAATAGGTCATCGCCAACTGTGAAAGTGACGGAAGCCCGCATAAATCCTGCAATATTGCTTAGTGTTCGGTCATATGTAACTCGCTTCCCAGTCTAAATTACAGGGGAGTGTTAGCAAACCTCTAAACCTTGATAACAGGTTTCCTGCATACGTTCGACGAATCAGCGGGTATGTCCCCGATTTCCGCGATTTCCTGAGCAAGGCCGAATAGTAAAACTGCATACTGCGGTGGATTTTGATCATGAAAGGCACGGAGCCATCGACATGCGTAACGACTCAGCATACCCCGTCTGGCGGCAATGTAATCACCCCCGTTGTTTGCGGAGCCGCTTGGCGATGGGCGAGAGTCTTGTGTATATGGCCATGGATGAGAGTCCATGGCGGAGCGAATGCCGGGCAAGGGCTTCTGCTTCGCTAAGAAATCCCTAAGAATGGCAGCTAAACTGACATCCTAACTAGAGTGAGGAGGAGATCGTGTGGCAGTTAAATCGGTAGAGCTCACTTCGGCTAGGATCCAACAAAGGACACTCTTGCAGAGCCGCCTGTGAGCATAATCGGAGAGCAAGCCATCAGGCCACAACTTCCTAGTAAGGATCAGAAATCCGAACTCGTTGACAGAGAGATCGAGGTCAGACAACGACGCCTCTATGGAGGAGAAAAGAAGTTCCACGTTGGTGGACAAGTCCAGACCAAGAGGCAGAGGGAAGATGCAGTACGTTTCTTGCGGATCGCCGGAGAAGATATCCGGGTGCAGTCGGGACTCGTAGAAGAAACCTAAATGGTGCAGAAGGGATAAGACATGCTTAGCAGCATAATCGGAGAATAGATGAAAGTCATATCCTAAGATATCGCGCAGTTGGGATAATGTTACAACCTCATTCGGATGCGTAGAATCATCATCGGACGACGAGTCGGAGAGGATGGGGACATTGAGTGTGTCGCTAGGGACCGCTTTATGCGTCGCTCGAGGTCCCTTGATCACGCTCGCAATATACAATAAACTTGTCCATTCGCATGTAATGAGAAACTGAGTAGGATGAACGCCGTTGTCCGCAAGGTATTCATCCATTCCAGGTGAGATATCACCGTTCCTGGAAGAGATGAGGTCTTCGCACCAAGCGATAACTTGGTGAAGTTCGAACGAGTCAAGTATCGGCGCATCTTGCTGGGCCACAAGTTTGCCTCTTTGGCGAACCACGATTGAACCCATTGCAACCCCGTTGTCAAGAATTTGCTTTTGGATAAATAGCATGGTGAGAAACACGTCCAATTCTTCGTAAGTCTTCTCCGAGAGATGATCGCGGGTGGCCTTGAGGAGATCGTCATAATGATCGATGCAAGACTGTCGTAAATCGGTCCATGGAATCTCTAGGCTATCACTAGTAAAGTCTGCCATTGAACAAGAGCTCAGGCCCTCTGGATTATTGCGATGGTTCCGGAGGCACTTGTCGTGGACCAAGGTCGTACAAGTGACGCATCGGAAACACTGAGCGAAGTTTCCCCAAAGAGGTCTGCGGCACAAAGCGCAAAGGCTCAGTGTGAACAGATTCGTTAACCGAAATGCATGGCCCCTGACCAAGATGGTCATCGGTTCTTTGTCTCTTCTTGGTGGCAGTAAGTCGGAAAAACGATACATTGCAATTCTTTGTACATTGGCATTGTCTGCTGAACGGTGTTGTGATAGATGACAGCCGCTGGGATAGTCGTAGCAACCAAAGTGTACGGCACACAGGCAATATGGACAGTATAATCCAAATTCGCGTATAGGCTTGGAACATGAACGACAATCAGTTTGCGAAAGGTTGGGGAGGTGTTGGGAGGAGATAGCGCGGAAGCACCAGGGCACGAATTGGTGATCATACGGGCTGACGCGAGGGGACGCGGGAGGGTAACTTGTGACGGGAAACGGGCAGCTAAGGGACGAATGGCCAACAGCCGTGGGCCACAATGTGGTCAAGAAACTGACGGCAGCATATCTGGCCTTACTGGGCTGGCTGGCAACCACCTCAAGTAGGTCCGTGTAGAGGTCATGTTTCATCCGGCAAACCAGGTCGACGATGTGATGAAGTCGATGCAAAACCTCCGGTCGAGTCTCAGAGTCTTGGCTAGTACCAATTGTGCTAATGATTGTTGTGAAAAGATTGACCAAGGCTGACGAGGAGTAATAAACCGAGGGCTGATGTGACGGTGCATTTGTAGACAGGACAGTGTACGGTCGGGATGACTGACTTCCCCACGGTGTCCATCTCATCGCAGGCCTGGCATCGTCTCCGTCGAACGATTCCACTTGAATGGAAACGGATGGATGCTGGTTGTCTGTAACGACAATATTGGCTTTTGCAAGGCACGGTATTGAGCCTAATAATGAACAAGGGACAACACGAAAGCAAGAGCTTACCATCTGCCTTCTCCTGTTCTTTCGCATCTACCGATTGATCCATGATTTCCAAAATAATAACTACTACTTCCTCGAAGAACGATAGTAGTCTGAGGTGCATTTCCTTTCCGAAAGTACTGAAAGCTGGCGTTAGCGCGACTAACAGTAGGTACACGGTTTTAGGATCGTGTCGATGCTTGAAGACCAAAAACCTGGTTATGAGAAGAACTAAAGCTTGCAAGGCGTTTGGTGGATGGGTAAGGCTAATGGGACGGTATTTGAAGCGGCAGTCCTCTAGTACAATTGAAGACAGCATGGATATACATTCAGTCAGGAGCTCCGACCCTTGGGCAGAATTGGAGACAAATGCCGGGGAGGGGGAGCGCGAGCGGCGGCCAGAGGGTGACAGACTATGGCGAGAGCGTCGAAATGACGAGGCAAACTTCTGGTCTATTGACGACCGGTCTTGAGATTGGGGGCTAGAAAGCACTGGTACGCTTGGATTCCTATACACTCAACAAGGGTGGGACTTACCCTACGTCAAACACATAGGCACCTGAATCGTCTGACTGTTTGATTATTGTCCATAGATTCGACAATAAATGGTGCGTCTGCTTCGTATCGAAACCATGTTCGCCGCCGTCAGTAGCATCGTCCTGCTCCTCGTCAAAAGCTCGAGCTTTCTGAGAGCTGTCCAGACCTTCCTTCAGTTTGACGACCCCCTTGACCGATTCTACTATAGCCCCAAAAACGTTCTCGTTCGTTTCATCCACCTGGATTTTCAAAGACTCGAAGATGGGCAGGGGCATGAGGCGTGCTTGTAGCTCTTGAAACGACTGCATGATCATATTTTGATACCCAATCCTACTACGATCCCTCACGTCCTGCGGGGCACGAGAACGAGGTGTCGGCTTTAAGTGGTTGGTGAAACTGGACCGGCGAAGCCCAGGTGAAGTCGGTGACGACAATTCCACAGATAATTGTGGCCCATCTTGTATGTTGAGTCGTCTAGGAGTATGGGGTTCATTACTAGGTTGCTCTGGAGGATTCATGGACGTGTGGAACGGCTAAAGTGGCGGTCACAGTTGATCGTGACCCCTATGGGTTCCTTACGTAAGGAACGCGTCCATCAATTGTGGCTTCGCGCCCAACTGGCACACGCACGGTTAACCTTCATCCAAGCACAGTCATGCCAAAACCAAGGAAATCCATTGCGCCGAAGAAACCAAAACTGTCTCAGGTGACCCTCGACGAGATATTCAAAGGTGCGACGCGAACTAAGGAATCCCGGTCCAAATGCGATGCCAACTCCTCGGAATCGGAACCGGGCGAGAAATCCGATGAAGGTCTCGGCGACATTCATTTCGAGCGCAAGGCCAGTGCTGTGACCACAGACGACGATGTCGATGACCTTGAAGTCATGTCCCCAAGACGTTCCTTCAAACGACGAAAGGTCGTTAACAGCGATGGCGATCAGGCCATGCCTCCACTTAGCTCACCCACAAGCCATATTCAGATTACTGACTCAGAAGATGAGGTTATTCCCATACGTAAATCGAAAAGGAGGAAGCAGAACGTCGTGGCTGATTCCGACGACGACGCCGACGACGCCCGTCCCAGCAAGCGCAAGTTACGCAAGAAATCTCTAAGCCCTGCTACTAGTGACGAAGATCTGGCTGGTGAAGTAGAGGAAGAACGTGCGATATTTCGACCCAAACGTCAGTTTCATTTGATATGAGCTGATCTACAGGAATCCTTGACTCGCGCCTACGGCAGAGGGGGAGGACATCATTATTCCAGAAGAACCTTGAAAAATTGAAGCGTACGTTGAACATTGTGTTTTGTTGTTATGTGACACTATCATTTTAAATAGGACGAAAGCAAGGGCGCATGGTCTCGGATTCGTCAGAGCAGGATTCGTCAGAGGAGGATGCGACAACACGCGGGGTCGTCCCCTTCGACGGTGCTAAGCCCGACTGCGACGATGAATCAGAGGGAGGTGAAGATGAAGAGCAGGAAGATGATAATTTCATCGTAGACGATGATGGCGCAGGCTTCACTGAGCTGCCTGTCGAATTCAGCATGTCTACACATGAAGATCTGGCTCATCAGTTCAAGATAATATTTCAGTTTTTTGTGCATATTGCTATCCAGCCACCTCAAGATCGACATGAATTCATGTCACGGCAGATGAAAAGTAGGTGTGATGAGCTCTTCCCTTGCTTCTTCTCATCGCCTTGAAAGCACAGCAATATTTCTCGGTACCCCTGCAAATTGTCCGAAGGAAGCTTTCGGGCCTCAGAGACTCTCTTGTCGCCTCTTCTGTTTGGCGCGCCGACTTCAAAACAGCACTTTCTACTTTTCCAGAGTTTGGATTGGATGACCTGCAGTTCGCATTACCTCAGTGTGATGCTTGTCACCTAGGGGGTAGGCTTTCGACATTGATTGGACGACTTAGTGGACATCCATATGATCCTGTCGGGTTTGAGGTCCGTTTACTACGTCGATCGGACTTCATCTGCTTACGATGTGGCTAGTCTACGACGGGTGATTCTTCGGACGAAGATGAATCACCCATCCAGTTCCATCTGGGTCGCTTCTGTGCGAGGCGCACGAGAGTATTTCATCAATTTACACATTGGGAGGCATGTATGACACCTCCATTCCGCGGTTTATGCTGAACGAATCCCTACAGTACACCCTGTTTGGCGCGATTCGTCGCGAGATAGATGAGCTGCATGAACGGTCTCGTGTCGGAAGCTCCAAACGCAACTTTGTACGTATTGCCTTCGCCGGTGCAACGCAACCGCCCGACGACTTGACGGATGCCGATGCAATTTGCGAATACCTCGACTCGCGCAAAGTTATTGACATGGAGTGGCAATCGATCAAGTTGATGATGGATAGTGCACAAAACCTCGAAATGGCCAGGAAAAAAGGTGACGATATAGAAGGGTAGCCTTAGGTCACGTTTATCTTTCCCAATGGACTGGTTGATGTTTCATGCGGTGCAACATATCGTTGTAGACCGCTTATCCAGTTGAATTCTCCGCGAATAGATTCGCTTATCCAATTTCTTGGTTTTACGAGGCGCTTCGGCATGATTGCCCTCCCCACTGGACATCATTACTGATCACCCCACATCAACCACCGTCCATTGGAAGGCGCCGGCTGTGGTCACACTGATGTGGGCTATATTCTGACCGTTCTAAAAATTCATCAGCATTTTGATACTTCACCGGAACGAGGTGTTCTTAGTGTTCTCAGTACGTGGCACCATGAAACCCCGAAAATAGGTGCTATTGACGCGTGTTCAGTCAATCATCAATCACGCAGCAATCAATATCAAGACCAAGGTTCGACCCGCACATAGGCTGCATCGTAAAAACCAATTCTTCCCCCTTTGCCTGCCTGTGGCGTTAACCCTAGCTGACCTGGCTATTTGCGGTAATCGTTTCCTCTCGATAGCCGCGTTCGCCATGGGCATTCTACCTTTCTACCCAGCTGGGGTCCTTGGTTGGCAGAAGGTTCACGCGTTGGAATGTCAGATCGCTTACGACTGTTCGGCCCTCCTCTTGGCTAATGACCTCAAGTTACTTATTGAGCAAGTATGGAAAGCCAACAGACACGTCGACTATAATTCCAGAACATCGATCTTGGAAGTGGATTTAGGACTTGCTCATCTATGGGTTTGAACTTCGCACGACTCACGGAGCTGATTACACGTGCTAACACATCTCTCCTCAGTTTCCCCAAAAGGTAGGTAGTACTACACCTATCATTCATGAGCATATAGACATTGATTGCGGCACAGGTAATAGGCTATAACAGCACCACGTTGTTTGCATGGTGCCTTTCGCGGAGGGCTGCTCACCCGTGTGGCATGGTCTTGCTATTAACATTTTTACTTCAACCTGTCCCTATATTTGTCGTTCTGCTTGCATATCCAAGATCAAAGGGGCGACAAGATCAATGGTACGTTGTGGCCTGAGAAACACCATCCCCTTCTTTCTCGGTCGACTCACCGTCTTGCTTAATTAGGGAAATTCTTTCTGTGCTGTTACAGTCCGTTACAGTTGGCCGGTTCTTGGTCCCCGAACGCCCTGTCTGCTTTATTCTCCTTTGTGCGATCGTCGGAAACCAGGAGCTTCGCCTGTGGACGTCCCATACTTCCCTACACTCGCTAGCTCTTTGATCCCCAGGGCCTCGGATCGCCTTATATGGAGGTTTTCACGCATATGCTTAATTACCAGCCAGGCGGACCTTGAGGAACTGCGAGTCCAAATCACATCCCTCAAGCCACGAACCCCAAAAGGAGCCGTGTTCCCCTCTCGTATACTGATTTATACCAGCGTTTCAGCTTTCCTACTCTTACACCCTAACTACACCCCACACCTGCTTTCCCGTCTATCTCAATGGAAACGGACCTTTCTGATTATGCTTCCTCCCCACCATCTACGAAATCATCTATCGACGAAGACGAAGTGAATAGACGCATACGTCCATGCTGGCACCGATATAGACGTCTGCTAGAAAGCAAGGGGTTCCACTTGGAGACATTTCGCGACGTGAAGTCATTCTACGAACACTTTCCGGATTACCAAATGCCCGCGGCGCCAGGCCACATGCAAATTCACACACGGATGGACGAAGACGCGCTCTGCCCAGACCCAGGACTTGTATGATCATCTACTGCCCATGGTACGCTTGTGTTGAAGTGATTGTTTCGAATAGCCCGATAACCTGTTTCGAGGATATCGGACCTGTGACGGGCTGAAGGTCATGGTTAAGGCAGTTCATGTGCACAGTCGGGAGTTGGACATAATACGTTACCTCTCAACCCCGCCGCGTAGAAAGGATCCTATGAACCACTGCATCCGTGAGTACCCGCATATCTAAGTATGGCTTTCCACGACACGTTGCCGATCATGACTTGGATTAGCCGTTCTCGACCTTATCGAAGTTCGCGACGATGGCCTAGCGTTCTTGGTGATGGAACAATGGTCGTCTCAACTGATTTCTGTAACGCCCTGCTGCTTGCGGCTATTCTTGGCTGCCCTGCGGCAATGCATTGAAGTAGGTTGCTAGTCTTCTGATAGCCTTACGCTACTAACCATTCCTCGGTAGCATGCTGTGTTCATGCACAAGCACCGCATTGCACACCTTGACATCTCCATTCGAAATCTCCTCACTGACTACAACGGACATTACGCGTATATTGACTTTGAGTTAAGCCGTCGATTCAACGGTGAGCCAAATCCTCGGGTGCAAGGGTATCGCGGGACCGAGATACCTCCTGAGGTGGAGCATGGCGAGCCTTCGGATCCGTACAAGATAGATGTCTGGGCCATGGGCGTATTGATACTGCGTGCGTGCAAGGTATGTGCTTCATGAAACAGCCGTTATCGACGAGATTAAGCATGTACTCTAGTTGACAGGGTTTTTCATTCCTCAGATCATGGAACTGGTTGAACCTATGCTATGCGAGAAACCAGATACGCGTCCTTCGATGGAGAAAGTGCTTCGTATGTTCGACAGCATCGTACGGTCCCTCGACCCAGCCCAACTGCAGTCATCTTGTCCTACTCAACGCTAGTGACGCTGGACATTCCACTATGCTCTATGTTCATCCCTCATACATAGCTATATTACTTCGCACCGCATCGGATATAACTGCTTGGGTTATTTACAGTAGCTGCTAATGACTACAATAGATATGATTGTGTAACAAGCCACTAGGTGTCGGGGTCATGAGGTGGTTCTTCCAACCTTTGCCTTTTCCGCTGAAGGTAACGTTCGCGCGCGCTCTGGACGTCTTTCTCGTCGTTCCGACGCGCTACTATTCTCTTAGTCGCTTCCTCTTCCGCCCTTTGCTTCTCCCTTGCTAAGCGTTCCTGCTCTGCCTCCATTTGAACCTGTATCTCGCGCGCCCGCCTCTGGTTAATCTCTTTCCTGCTAGCCGCAGTTCCAACTGCGCGATGCACCTCCACCTGTTCGGTGCCATCCGCCTTCTCAGATGACTGCGTCCGGGCGCCTAATCGCCGAGTATTAGGCAAAGCCAAGTTAAGTCCGGCGCTGAGGAGTTCACGCTTGTCTACGATTTGATTGTCATCATTTAACTCGACGTCTTTACCCTGTTCTCGAGCCACGCGGGCGAGCTCCACATCTGACTTCGGCGTAAAATCGGGTGGCTTCGTGATTGTGAGATTCGGTGGCGGAGCCTGTGGACCAATGACGGGCTTTTGTGTTGCTGCAACCGTAGCTTCGTGGTTCTGTTCGGATTCCTCCAACAGTTTGCGATAGAAGTGAGCCATTCCGGTCGAAGCGCCTCCCTTCTTTTTCTGCATGGCTACAATAATCAATCAACGAATGCTCGATGGAGTAGACTCGGTATATCATACCTTCTCTGAGCTTCTCCTCCTCTTCGGCCTTACGTACTTCAGCCATCTGATCCTTATAGGCTTGTGTAACGAACGCTTCCTTGTCATTGAACTCATCACCTTCGGCCTCACGTTCACGCTGCATCAGCTTTTCTTCGGCGCGCAGGTGGTCGAGTTTCCTTGTGGCAGCGGCGTTTAGTAGACCATCGATGTATTTGGGCTATACAATATCTGAGGTGAATTTTAAGCGGACAAAATAGCTGAACGCAGCACGTACTTTCCGAGTCTTGGCATCTATTTCTTTGGCCTCTTTCTGTTTCTGCTTCGCCTCCTGCATCTTGTCCCAGATCTCATCGTATTCATATACACTAGCGTCCACTTTCTTCTCGGTTTCCATGCGCTTCCTGGCGGCCTTGGACGACTCGGCACCGAACGCCATTAGCTGTTTGTTCGGCGCAACATTAGGATTCGACGAGGATGCGGTGGGCGCAGCGTCGACGGGCCCATCGTCGTCGAGCGAGGCAAATACGGCCGACCGCTTGAGTGACGGTGGATCTGCTTTTGGGGCCGGCTTGGATTTGTTGAGGGAGAAGGAAACCTTCATTGGCGGTAGCTGAATGTATACCGGAGTTTGAAATCTCCTTGTATACCTGTTGTGATGCAGTCTGGCTTCGACCGAAGACGAATCAATGGCCCAGAGGAATCCTTTCCTCCAATTTTTTACGATTCAGACAGCGACGACGATGCACCACCCTCCAAGAAGCCATTGCGAAATGGAAGATCTTCGAAAGACATAAGACCCATCTGTGCGACTTTTATCTTCCATTGATGCATCACGATTCTCATACACGACATACAAGTCTTGCAGCCAGGACTGATAAACCAGTCCAACGGTTCTGCATATATTGAAACCGAGAAGACAAAGATTGCCTGTGCAGTGTTCGTTTGTTTCCTCGTGATGTTCGGTGTGCTCAGGCTTCGCTTATACGCATCGTAGTTACGGGCCTCGTCAGTCCAAAAATACCGCGTACAGCGAGCACGGTCGGCTGAATGTCGAGGTAAAATTTGCTCCGTTCTCATGCGGTCGTCGGAAGCAGCCTCTTAGGGTAAGTCAGTACGTGGGGATCAATGCCATGTTCCTCATTTATCAGTCATAGGATGCGGAAGACAGGTCCGTAGCCGTAGCGATACACCAGGCCCTCGTATCTTCCGTACGGCTCGAACTCTTGCCAAAATCCACGGTCGATGTGTTTATCAACATAATCGAGGCGGACGGCATCGAGGGATGTATCGCGTCAGGGTCTGTAGCCGCTAGCACGGCACTTGCAGATGCTGGCATAGATTTATTCGGTTTGGTTGTCTCGTGCTCTGCGGTATGTCCATGTTACCCACCGGAAACACCTGTTACTCATCGTCCTCGTAGGCCGTGGTTGGAGACGAGATATGGCTAGATCCAACCGAAGAGGAAGTTCAGTCGTCTAACGGAACCATGGTGGTATCTACTCTACCCGCTCTCAATACCATGACTAGTATATGGCAAAACGGGATGCTTTCTCCAAGCCAAGTTTTAGAGGTAATAAGACCGCTGCAAATTCTTGAATGCGAGCCTCACACTGAACTCATTTCAAGGGTATGGGAATTTGCGACGAGAAGTGCAAGGACATCCATTCCATCGTAGCGCAAGCTATCCGAGATCATGCCGTCCAACAAGTATAAAAGATGATATCGCCAGTCCATCCAGAAACATACAAAATACAGATCTATGATATGTCCAACATGTCGTAAGTCCGCGCTCGTCGTTTTCTATCGTAGTCCAAGCGCAAGATCCTAGTCGAAGAATAACTGCCCGTAAAATCAAAAATCAAATTCCTCAGAAACAAGATCGATGAATCCGCTCATATCCCCTCCCCTGATTTTAGCGGGATCTATTTGTTTCGCGATTTCCTTCCGGACCATGGCATTCAGTGAAGCCGGGCCGCAAGTGGCTACGATGACAGGTCCTCGAGCCATCCGAACTTCGTCGGCAAGTATACGATCCAGCTTCGGCTTGCCCAATCTAGCGTGTTCGGACACGACTGATATGTCGTGCATCTCTCGAGCGTCAACCAGGATTTGAAGGGCTCCAGGCGGTGCCTCTGAATCTCCATCAAACACTTTGGACGGCGAGGGCGATGGTTGCTGAAGACGAGGATCGGGAGGATGACGAGGAGACGTGGGCCTCGACGACGAAAGTGGCCGATATGCAGTGTCCTTCAGACTCTCCGCTATCTGGTTCGCGGTCCTCCAGGTAGGCGATAGAAGCCCGTCAGGAGATGAGGCCTGGAACTGCGTGATTGCACCCTTAGAGGTCGACGGCATGGGTTTGACAAGTTCACCATTCCCTTCCTTCTTCGCCATCCGTGACTTCGCTCTACGCATTTTCCCGCTCTTTCGAATGCTCTTGTTTAGAGCAGCTTCGCCTGGCAGCCGTATATCTTGGTCGCCCTCGAAGTTAGTCAGGTAAAGTGTGTAAATCTCGCACAAAACCGTGTTCCCCGACTCTGTGCTCCCTTCGTCGCCGTATGTGGTGATATCAGGGTTTGGGTCGATGTAATCGTCCTGATGATAGTCACTGTCCACCGAACCCACTGAATCCCTCCTCTTGCGCCCCGTTTCGTCTGAATGATGACCGCCCTCAGATGCGGCTTCAAAAACGATATTTGGTAACTCGATATCACCAGTAGTAGGTACCTCCTTTGGCAGCGACGTTGTCGGGTTGGTGACGAAGATGTCTACATCGAGACTCGGTGCCGGCATCATTGTCATACAGTGCTGCAGAATGGAGGCACACCATTGAACGTGGGCTGTTTCATGAGTGGCTTTCAGAAATTTGCACTGAGAATGAATAGCACATAACTTACAATATTCTCTGATGATCCAGACGAACCGTACGCGCCTCACCTTAAAGTCCTTCGAACCCCAGCCCCCAGGATGCCCTCCCAAATATTTGCCGTCTCGTCCAGCAAGGCATAGAGCCAAGAACTGAAGAATAGACACGCCAAAGCTCACTCCCGATCCACCAACAACTACTAAGACCGTCGAATATTGTCTCCATTGCGTACGGATTGAACTCCCGAAAGGACCATCAACAAGCGTTCTCAGCAAGACACCGTTGCTGGGGACTTGCTCGGAGAAGGGCACTTTTTCGCTTGCTACGTGAGTTTCGCCGTGGCTTAACATGGCGAAAACGTGGTTCCAAAGGTCCTTTGTCCATCCCTCTTTGGCACGAATGTAGAATACCAACGCACGTCCAGCCGCAGTGCTTGCCTGTTCGTCACAGATAGATGCAGCAGTAAAAGGGTGAGTATCGAGCCGTGAAATCGATGGGATGGTGAGAAGGAAGTGTTGTCCAGGGGCCCAGGCGAGGGGCCCAGGAGGTAGAAAAGTTAGCCGGACGGTCGATCCAGAGAGGAGTTCAGCATAGGAAAAGCCTGGTGGAGGTGTGTATGAGTGCACGCCTTCTAAGCTGAGGAACGGCGAATCTTCAGTGGCAACCATTCCATACGACGACCGTAACGGAGGGTAGATGTGGCGCTTGCCCCTTCCGTAGTGCGCTTCTGGATAAGATGCGTCTAGTCTCATGCGATTGGAAGTGCGGCCTAATGATGACCCCAGAAACCCATTGTTGTAAAGCCACCAAGTTGCTCTCCATATACGCTCCCCTACCCAAAGACTCAAAGCACCCCAACACCACCACCAAACAGGGGGGTGATGTAAAGCGGCCATGATTATGGTGAGAGGGACGAGCATTATATGGCAGGCGTAGAACACTTGGTAATACTGTTTCCTCAGAGCCGAAGTGGAAAGTCCAATGAGTGCGGTCATTGTCATGAATGCCTAGAAGATGCGGTGTAAGTGCACGCCGTGGAAGATTTGTGGTTAAAAATAAATAACAAACCGTCCATCCGTAGATAAACTTAGGATATCGCCAAATGTAGACGTATGGTGCTACACCAGTTCCTTCTCGTCGGTCCAGGCTCAGCTGTACGCTCCACAGCAGGACGTGCAGGGCGGATACCATCCATATCAACCTTCCTGACCACCGATGTAGCCAGGACAACTTATCAAAATAGAACTGGGTGGTAAAAGGGATCGCGAAAAGGGCGAATGGGGGTGCCTTCAAAGCGAACAGGACGCAGAGGGGTAGGAGCGCGAATGCGAGTACACCCGTCCTGTTACCTGACGTCCACCAAGCTTTGTTGATTTGGTATTGAGGTTGTAAGTGGATGAAGTCGGAGATACTGTAAGCGGGTCTTCGCCCGTCCCTTCGGGCAAAAATGGAGGAATGGCTGCGGCCTATGTAATCTGGGCCAACAAAGCATAACAGAAGGACGGCAACGAAGAGGACAATCGTGCAGAATATTTGACCGTTGGAGGGGAGTGATTTCGGCTGGGGACGAGTTCCCCTCTTCTTCGCGATAGCTAGAGCATGCTGACCTCGCCAAGTTCGTTTCCGAAGGGCCCATTTATTCCATCGCGCACCTAGATACCCTCCTGAACCTGTCCAGCGCAGAAATATGTACAGAAGGAAGATGGCTGCCACAACGAACCACAGGAGGTAGGCATACCAGAAGGAGCCCGGGCTCAGCATATGTATGACTAGATACGCCGTGATCCATTGAATGTCGTCGGGATAATTGGGCGTCGTCGGATTCGGGATCGGTATCACGGTCGCCGTTGGTGTCGAATTTGGTATCGGCGTCGACATGGCTTGTCCATAGATCGGATTCGGGGTGTGGGCCTTTTATATGTAGTACATCTGCATCAAATTTGATACCGCTAACGAGGGAAATCGAAGTTGCAAGCGAATCAAGAGAACGGTTGTCGTGACTCGTCTTTAAGCGTGGCTGGTTGAAGAGTCTCAGTGAGCAGACCATGATTGAATTAGTATTCATGCGCGAGGAAGTATTTTGATCTCCGATCACCGCACCCCTGATCCTCGTCGGCCCTAAACCAACGAAACAACGGAACCAGGGGCGGCGCAGAAGGCTCTTCCCAGACAAAGGTACTCCACAGTAGATGATAAATTCCTAAGTGCATACATATTCACAGCATAGATAGAAGGCAGTGCTTTAATTTACTCAATGGTTGTGCCAGAACGGACCTATGGGCTCATTCAGTCACTGCAGGCACTGATTGTAGCTGATCGACTCACCTCTTTGCCCGTCTTCTTAATCTTCTCCAGGAGATCGTCGTACGGGATGCTTCCTTTGACGAGAACTTCTTGCTTCTCGAGGCTTATGTCGTAGCTGGACACGCCTGCAACAGCTCACAAAACATATTTCAAAGCAGTGGACTTGACTCACCGTCTGTCTTCTTGAGAACTCGCTCAACTGCTCCCGAACATCCAGAGCAGGTCATCTACAAATCATCAGGGCAAGCCGCGTTGCACGCCACAGAAAACAAGGACCTTGACATCGAACTTGTACGTGTGATCGGACTGGACAGATGTGAGCAGGGCGTCCGCAAGCGTTTGTTAACGGTATACACGCACCATGGAGATTGATGCCCGTTTGTTATCGAGAAGGCCTAGAGCAAATCGTCAACGGAGCTCCTCGAACGCCACAACGAAGACACGCACAAATTGTCTGAGGATGTGGGGAACGGAGGAATGCTGTCCATGACTTGAATCAGTAGCTTATAAAGGAGAGCCCATCGCGCCATCTGATTACGGAATCTGGACTGTTGGGGACAGATTAGGCAACGCAGCAGTGTCAGTTCCCGACGTTGATCCTGTTGCCCGAACCAGCTCCGTAAGCATTTTGGTAACAATCAGCACCAAGCCATTAGTCAGTATTATATACAGTTGTCTAAAGCTAATAATTTGAAACTGCTGTGTCAAGACGTCCGTTGTTCTGACATTTCCATAGTTTCGTCTGTAGCGACTGCTTGCCAGCCGGCACCAGCCGCTGGCTGCCCCCGAATCCGTTGTATCCACGATACGAACCATGCTGTTGGTCGAATGAGATACGATTTGATGACAAGCGGAACGGACCACTTCATACCTAATGGTCTAGGCAATTCTTCACTCTTGCGATGGGTAATGTAGTAGACCGGAATGCCAGCAGCCACGAACCCTACCCCGTTGACTCTCAGTACCAAGAATTTGAGGATGGGAAGGGATGCAAACCTAATACCGCCATAGCCTCAAGGGGCGCCGCAATGATGGGCATGCACAACAAAAACAGCGCGACCTGAACGATTCAATGGTCAATAAACCAAAGGACTGGTAGAGAAACCTGTGCACGAACGCCGCAGAATGTTAGAGGCGTGATAATAAAAGTCTTGTACGGCCTGAGTGCAACATGATTGAGTCTTATCCTGAGCATCGACGTCACTCGGAGACACACCTCTCAAGATTCGGTTCCTTTACGCGTAGGATCACAAGTCCTAGTACCTGAAAGCGATGCTCATAAGCATCCCGGTAATCCGAAGGGTTGGTAGTGTGCTCACAGTGAGGAAGTAAAAGCCCCACGAAGCCACGACGGAGAAGTTGATCAGTGATCTGAAACCCCCACCAATCAGGATGAACGTTATGGTGATTGCAGCTTGCAGAAGGGACGCGTTGAGGGGTGTTCCGCGGCTTTTGTGCAGCCGACCGAATACTTCAGGAAGAAAATGCTCCCTCCCAGCAGCGTAGATAAGGCGTGATGTCGTGAAGAAAGATCCTAAAAGAGGTGAGTATCATGATCTGCTTTGAGACGAGCTGAGTACCATTTAGAGCCCCAAAGCATGAGAAAGCGACCATGAACGCAAAGACGAAACCCCCAACGGGGCCAAACAACTTTCGTCCGAAGTCCATCGCCACCGTATTACTCAAACCAACGGTCGCCTAGGAGAGCGATGAGAGACAAACGTTAGCTAGTACGATACACCATACCTTATCAAGGACGACAAAATATGATACGTTTGCCAGCAAAAAGAGTACCTAAATGAGGGAAATGGGCTACTAATCCTCATCCTGGTGTGCTCAGACGGCTTACTGTCACAATGGCCATGCTGGAATGGATAGCGCGTGGTATATTCTTCTCGGGATTCGTAAGCTCTCCGCCGACATAATTAGCTTGGTCCCAGCCATCGAAGGCCCACAAGCCGGAATAGAGGGCTAGGGAGTAGGCTGAAGGGCTCCGACTTGAGCCTTCAAATAACGGTGTAGTGAGTGACGTCGATGCACGCCCGCGTGCTAGTTGGACGATGCCGAGAATGGTGACGGACACAAGCGCCAATACCTACGAAAGATCAGGTACTGCAATAACCTCTACCTTCGGCTTACTTTGACACTAGTGAAGATGACGGCTGCCCGAGAGCCCAAATTACGTGCAGCAATACATAGCAATGTCACGAAAAGAACGGCGCCTATCGCGGTCAGCTTGATAGCCCATTGAGGGAGGTCGTCCGGTGATACATCATCGCGAGTGGTATGCCAGAATATGCGATTCAAATATTCTGCGAAAATAAGGCTGATCACAGCGTTCCCTCCTGCGTGGATTTAGCCAGTGTTTTTTTTTTGGAAGAACGGGTAGCTCACCAGGTTTGAGGGCTATGATAGCTGTCCAAGCGAACAAATATGAAATCAAAGGGCCATACGCGTATGCAAGGTAGGCCTGTGCTCCACCGTTCAAAGGGATGGCAGAACCTAGTTCGGCGAAACTGCTAGCACCGGTCCAGGCAAGCAGACCAGAAACTAGCCACACAGTGAGACTGGCACCGACGCTATGTGTATTCGCGACAACAACACCAGGTGATGAACTAAGGAAGGGGGGTGAGATATGTTCCGCGCCGGTCTTAAATTCTTACAAGATGCCAGAGCCAATCTACTTGGGAATATATCAATGAGAAATATAGTCAGCCGTAGGAAACCGAACAACGCGTACTTGTAGGCCAACGACAAGAGCAATTCCTTCGCCGAGTGGTTTACAAGTCAGGCATAGAGCAGAGGTATTGTTTCCAAGCGCACCGTTTATTAGTCCGAGATTCTTTTCGCCTGCCTCGGCGTGTATAACAGCTTCCGGATCACTCAAACTGGATGTAAGCGGTAGTAGGTCTTGCTGGAAGTCGAACCCCGATATAGAATAAGAACGCCCTCTGCGTCAAAAGTAAGTGAGTCGCGTCCACAGAAGATGTCTTCAATGCTCACCGTTGCCTCGGAGACATCGAGGTCAATGGACCCTCAGAGATTTCGAGAGCACGGAGAGAATCTTCTGAATCGCGTGACTGGCGTGGTAGTAGTGGAGGTGAGTAGACTTCTTCTTCATCATCTACGGGAGATTTGAGGCGTGTATATGAGGCATTTCGTGACATGGGTCGTAGTGCAGCAGTGAGCGAGCTGGGCTGCCAGTGGTATAACTTAAAGTTCGTGATTGGGTGGGTTTGTGGGCGCTTATTCCCTTCATCCACGACGTCGATCATTTCTCTATTAGCGGTGTCGCGGCCGCGCCTCCGCCTCCGCCTCAACAAGCAAATTTCCTTTTGCTTGCATTCGACGCCGTGCGGAATGGCGACAGAGAAACCCACAGAAGTGCCGGCAGGCTTCAAGCTTCACACCGAAAATTCAACCCATATCTTGCTCCCCGACAACAATGAAGCTTTCTTGAACCCTGTTCAGGAATTCAATCGTGACTTGAGTATCGCCTGCATACGGGTTTGGAGCGAGGAGCTCGACAAATTCAAGCAAAGCAGATGGCAGGCCGCTCAGGAGAGGAAATCTAAAGCCCCGGCCAAGAAGGCGCGAAGTATGTTGCTCGGTCATAAAATCTACGCGTCTCGAGCAAGATATTAATTGCTCAGGATCAAGGAACTGAAGATGTAACTGAAGCAACGTCTTCCATGCCAACTGATTCCACCACAGACGAGGCCAAGGACACTACAGAGCCTCAGGAATCAGTACATAAAGAGGTAGCACAGATTCTCGGTCTACAATGTAACTTGTTGACGTTATCTTCCATGATAGCCAAAATACCACCCTTATAAATTCACTTTGCTGGAGGCACTCTCTGCCACGGGTCTTCGTTCTATTCGATATGCCAAAGAGATACCCCTGCTCAAGTATGCTCGTCCACTTGTCGAGATTTATTTTGCTGCATGTTTTACAGATACGTTATTGCTAACGATTTATCCCCCTCTGCCGTTGAGGCCATAAAGCGGAATGTTGATTTGAATGGACTTGGCGCTCCTACCCATCCAGACGAGTCTACACCACCCAAGAAACCCAAGGTTCAGATCAATGAAGGAGACGCATGGTAAGTTCTACATCTATTGCAACGGAGCTAGTTATCGATGGACTAAAACAGTGCGTTGATGTACAACCATCGAACCGAGAATGCAAAAGTTGATGCCGTCGACTTGGATCCGTATGGTACTGCGGCTCCGTTTATCGATGCAGCCATTCAATGTGTAAACGACAATGGTAAGTAGAGACGCCTGAAATAAAGCCATGGTAAGATGTACTTGCTTTTAGGTTTGCTCTGTATCACTTGCACGGATCTGGCTGTGTTGGCTACCACAAACTATCCAGAGAAATGGTATCCCATACTCCTTACTTCCTCCAGTCCAAGCGTATTAACGCAAGGACTAGCTACTCGAACTACGGCGGTATTCCGGTCAAAGCAGAATATTGCCATGAAGCCGTTCGTCCTGGTGTTTTGTCTCGACCTAGCACACTTTAACGCCCAAATTACAGGCCCTACGGTTGGTTTTGAACACTGTGTCGACGTCAGCAGGAAGATATGGCCGTTATATTGAACCAATGCTGTCCCTTTCGATCGATTTCTACGTGCGCATCTTTGTTCGGGTAAAGTCCGCTCCTCTGGAAGTCAAAAAGGCTGCATCGTCAGTCTTTCATTATTATTATTCTCTCGTGTCTGCTTGACCTTATCTACTTCCCAGAAAAATATCTATGTATTACATATGCTCAGTCTGCCAATCGTTCTACGAGCAGCCTCTAGGAAGGGTCGTGGAGAAAGTCCACGAGCCATCTGGCAACAAAAACTACTTGTTCAAAACCCACGCAGGTCCCCCTGTCACCGACAAGTGCCCCGAATGCGACTCTACCTTACATGTGAGTTCCTCGCTACTCCGCTATACGATCGTTGACATCCGACCCAGCTTGCTGGGCCAATGTGGTCTGGACCTTTGCATGATCCTGCATTTGTAGGCCAAGTCCTGGAGCATCTTGAGGCTAATCCGACGCACTATGGAACCGCTACCCGAATGAAAGGGATGCTCACAGTCGCCAAGGAGGCAAGTCCTGAACTTCGTTTGTAAATTTACCTCCATTGATCAACTATAGTAGGAGCTGGACACACCATTCTTCTTCACGCCCTCAAAAATTGCCAGTTACTTCCACTGCATTAGCCCACCGCTGGAAGATATTGCGTAAGTCGAGGTATGACTCATCTTTGCTTTCAAATTCTCATCTGGGGGCAGATCTGCGCTCCTTCATGCTGGACATAAGATTTCACGATCGCACGCCGTCCCAGGTTCGCTAAAGACCACTGCCACTAGGCACGACGTCCATGATATCTACCGGTCGTGGGTCAAGCTTCACCCCGTAAAGATGGAAAATATATCCCCTTCCTCTCCTGCCCGAGGGTTGCTAGCAAAGGAACCTAGGTTAGTGGCCTGCTTGTCGATACTTAGCTGTGCTCATACGTTGCCCTAGCTTTACTGCGAACTTCAAGAAACACCCAGATTCAGTAACCCCTTCTGCAAAGGTTAAACTGGTCCGTTACCAGCAGAACCCCACAGCCAACTGGGGGCCGGCAGCAAAGGCCGTCTCTAAAACGAAACGGAAACGAGACGATGAGTAGCATGTACCTAGCTACTTTATTTTACTTTATATCTATAAATCGGGCGAGATGTCAACGGTTGTGAGCAGCACCTTGGACATGGATTATTAATTATTGATTAAAAATATACAAAGGGCAACCATAATTGCATACAGCGTGAATAAAAAGGATCGACCGCGTAAAGGAAATAACCAAGTGCCATGTATCTAATATCGTACAGATGCTCCATCAGATCGTCTCTATGTACAGCGTTGATAGTAATCACATAGTCCCACAAATAAAAAATCGAACGAACAGCGGGAAGGTTATGCGTCAGCGGCGGAATTGGACCTCGCCGCGCCGGCTTTCGTGACGGGTGGTTTCTTAGCTATCCACGAGTGCAACAATAACTCCGTAGCCGACGGTCGTGCTTCATGGTTGATTTCGAACGTACGAGCGAGGAAATCCTGAGCCTCAGCAGAGATGTCGGATGGGATAGTAGGTTTCGCCATAGAGCCGATCTGTCAACAGGTAAGTACGCAGGTAAGCACAAGTAGAGTGATTCAAACCTTGAAGATAGCTTGCATTTGGCTCAGTTGAGCCCACGGGTGCTCCCCGGTCAACATCTCAACCACAAGACAACCGACGCTCCAAATATCGGCCTTGTGAGTATGACCGGTTTGCTTGACAACTTCGGGTGCCATCCAAAAGACGGAGCCTTGGAGAGAAGGTCGATGAATGCGGTTGCCGCCGGTGAGGAGATCTATGGAAGCGTGAGACTCGTCCACAAGGTGATTCCGAATGGACTTACTGTCTTCAACTTTCTTGGAGATACCGAAGTCGGATATTTTGATGCCTCCCTTGTTGTCTACGAGAATGTTGGCCCCCTTGATGTCGCGATGGATGATATCCTTCTCGTGCAAATAGTTCAATCCTTGTAGGATTTGGCGCACAAAATTCTTGACTAAAGGCTCTTCAAACGCGCCGTAGTTCCGGAGAAGAGCTGATACGGAGCCACCAGGTACATATTCAAGAAAGATATTCAAGAACTCTTCATCCACAGAGGAATCTGTTGCTATGTCAGTAACTTTGTTCGCCAAGTGGTTGTACGGATGAGATACCCACAGAGATATTGCACGATGTTCTCATGTTGCAAATCTTTCAGGAGCTCGATCTCGCGTTCCAGGGCGCTCAGCATGCTCTTCTTCCGTTCCTGGTTGGGAGCAGACCCGGTTGGCAGCTCAACTTGCTTGACGGCCATCAAAAGCCCGCTTGACGCATCCATCCCTAGGTAAACCTTCCCGAACGAGCCAGCGCCGATGAGGGCACCTTTGATCCATTTCACAGCTATGATACCATCAAGATGGATGAGCAAAAACCATAGGCTATAAGAGACAGTGCTTACCTCCTCGCGAGCGCACAGGTTTCCCCGGCTCATCTTCATACTCTTCCTCGTCTTCGTTGAGAGTATCCTCCTCTGTCTCGACAACGGTAGTTTCCTCCGCCTCGCTGTCAGCGCTCTCTACCGGATCGACTTTCAGCCAATCGTCGTTGTCCAGACCAGTATCGGGCATCTTGCTCTCCCTGCGGCTCTCGACTTCGGCGGTAATCTCGTCGACAGTCACCATACTGGCTGTATCCGAACGATCCCGCTTACTTCGAAGCTCTGTCATGTAACTCATACGCCTGGAGGATATAGACATTGCTCTGGATACCGGCCGCGATGGCTGGCCGCCTGTCAAGCTCTCCATTGACTCTGACAGTGACTCAGAAGGGAAAGGTATCGGCGGCAAGAGTGGCTGCTGGGCGCCTGATCTAGATGATGACGGCTCAATAGCATCCTCGGGTTGGATGTCCATAGAGTTGCCATCCTCCGTCGATAGAGATACACGGGGAATGTCTTCCAAGGCCGACCTTGGGGACGCAGAAAGGGAGTCTCGTTGCGGGCCTACATTCGATATGATGGAGGCTCGTGGCGACGAAGACATGCGTCGTTGAGAACCTTGTGTGCTGACGCTAAATCTCGACGGTAATGGTGGAATGAACGAAGCCGAACTATCCCTTTTTGAAGAAAGCGTCCCGTTTCTCATCATCATACTGTGTCTCGCAGTCCGCTCCAAGACCTTCTTCTCCGTGAAGGGGAAGTACTCCGTCAAATGTGTCGTGATGAGTTCGCTCGGAGGGCGCTGGCCGAAGAAGTTCCGCAGCTTCTTCAGATTTTGTGGTACTGGGCTGCGTCGTTCTGGCTGAGTCGTAGGAGACGAGGGATCGAGTGCCTTCTCGGGATCATGGACACCGAGACCACTCAATATGCTGATTGAGCTAGCTCGTTTCGTGGCCTTCGATGTCTGGCCCATACCGAGAGAGCGACTCTTATTCACCACCTTCCTTAGCGTTAAGCCGTGTTCTCGAGCAGGACTGTCGGGCGATCCATAGCAAATAGCACATATCTCCGCCTCCGTCAATGGTTCACCTTGTGTGAGCATATAAGCATTGGAGTCTGACTGAAGAGAATTGATATACCTGGTCCATCGCCCTGCCCCCAATCAAGGAACACACCCCAACCATCTACAATGAGCCCACCTTCGTCGGTTTGAACGTGTTCCGTTGAGCTGTCTGAGTCAGGGCTCCGAGACTTTCCAAACTTCTTCAGCACTTTTTCGAGCAACTCCACGCCCCCAACACAAGTCGAAGGATCAATGGTACATGAATGCCCTTCCGCTGGTAGTAAGAATTTGACAAGCTTCCTACGCAGATCATCCAACGATGGCGCATTGGCGTGGGAGGGTGCAGTGGGGTTGAAAGGCCCTCGGCCAACAGCGTAAGGCCCAGTGGGTGGAGAAGGGGTCCCGGTGCCTGCGCTGTGTTGGGAGACAAACGATTCTGCAATGGGCGAAAGGTTGTAGGGCTGGCTTGATGGTGGAGCTTGCAACGCGGAGGCAGTAGCATATGGATGGCTATTTGATGTGGAAGGTCTAGGGGGAAGCTTATAGGGCGAGCTGACTGGAGAATTGTTACCAAGGGAGACATTCCGCCCGTGCGCAGGTTGCACTATCGGCCGTCCATTGACATTCGGACGATTTTGCAGGGGCGAAGTAGACCTAGGTGTCGATTTGCCAGAGCTTCCAGGGCGTGGATCAGCCGGAAGGTGATAACCCATCCAATTAGATGCAGACGACGGAGTAAGCAAGCCCTGATTCTGCCCTTGAGACTGAGGAGCGGCGGGAAGCGCCTGGTTAGTGAATCCAGGCGCTTCAGCTTGAGTTGGAGTTCTACGTCCGCCGTTGGATGCGTTGACCAATCGAGGTGGTTGTCGGCCAGGAGGGGGGAGGGGAGGCTGGCCACGAGGAGGTGGTGGGAGGGGCGGTAGATTGGTACGGGGACCGTTGGAGTGCGAAACGCTCGAATTACCATTACCGCCGTTAGAATGATTTGGATGTGGCAAAGGGCGGGGGCCATTGCTAGTATTCGACCTGGCTGAGTCTGGGGGATTTTGTTCGCGAACGAGGCGAGGAAGGTCGTTACGATTGGGATTGTTGCCCAGAACGAGGGGTGCGGGTCGGCCACTTCGTCCGGCCGGGCGTTTGTTGGGAGGGGATGAATCTTGTCCATGTTGATGCTGCGCGGCAGCGTCATTGATGAACATACGGTTGACCTCTACCATTGGGCTATTGGTAGTTGTTCTCGTCGAAGCTTTTTGTCTGAGGATCTTCACAGCATTGACGATACGTAACCTGTCCCCGATACTCGATACCCCCATCTCCTTCAACGTAACCTGATCCAGTTCAAGTAGAATGTCGCCTCTGATATCATTAGCTTTGAACGTAGCAGCATGGTTGCCGCATTTGATATCGGTGAGCCAACGAGCGACGTGAGAGTCTGACCATGTTCTTATAAACTCTGCATATGGCACGCCAGAAGGAGGATCGAGTGGTGTGGTCATTTGGCCTGAGGTAGGTGTCGCAGGGAATGGTGAAGTTTGGCCTCGAACTGCTGAACCGCTGAAATTGATGAACGAACGCGCAGGAACTGTCTGTTGATTCTGAAAAGATGAAGAGGGAGATGCAGGAGAAGACGGTTTGGATCCTGGTTGAGCGCCATCAAGGTGCAAGTTCCCATTGATAGCCATTGCAGACATAATGTTTCAACCGAAGGCCGAGGTACTCAACAGATGATGATGAGGTTGGGAGGGAACTGGATTGCAAAAGTTACAGAATGATTGTGGTCGTCAATGGGTATCTTCAAGATCAAGTATCGTGGAGGAAAGCGAAGAGATGATGGGAAGACAAAAGGACCTGCTGAGGAGAGAACAAGGGCGTATATGTGACCGAAATGGTGAGCTGGCGCGGTGTACCTTGTTGACAGAAGGACAGCTAAGGCATCCAGCGCGACCCTTTTGCTGTCGGAGACGATGGGCGTTGCTGGTCAAGTTGTTGACTCGCTCGTCGTCGCCGTCGTGCTGCGACGTGATGAAGGCGTGGGAATATCATCTCATCACGTGAAAGTATTGAGCGCTAGTGAAGGCGCCTAATGCAAGCTTTACGAGAATTACGACTTCTAATTACGGAAAAATATCGGTATGGTGGGTCAAGCCACAGTATCGCTCGCTGTCAGGTTTCTTGGTGAATTTGAAGTCTGAACAATCCTTGGGCTTCGCATCAACTTACATCCCGCCTGCGCCCATATGATTGCTTACGTGCTGTGTGAGCAGTCCCTAGATCAACAAATGCCGCTGAGATAGCATTCCTATTGCCGTCGGATCGACAGGGTTATGATGCTCTTTGTGCCTTTTGGTAGACCAGGTATATTTTCCCAAAGTCCCTAGATGGTCGGCATGCAACATGCATAACTTTTTTGTTACGGTGACGGTGGCCGTTATCGTCCATCGTCAGTCGCTTACCGGGCCAATTTCAAAAGAACACCAGAAGCCTGATGGTGCCTCGTGGCGGTATTATCTGGCTTTTTTGTCAATGGGGCATGGAACGCGTTAACTTCGCCCACTGAGTGCGCCGACTGTCACTCAGTCTTACAGGATTCGACAGCTGCAACCCCGTTATCAAGGTTTCGCGTTGCAACTGTCTACTAGGCTTCCGTTCGTTTGACTGTTTGGCTTTGCCTGTTGCCGATCGGGCTCTGCTTTACATATATCGGCATCCGAAGCCCTTGTAATCGGCCCAGCTTCATTACACTCCTTTCCCTCCTTTTCTTCAACCACTACATCCTTCCCCGCCACTTCTCTCCCCTTCTCCCCTTCGTTCGGGACAGCGTCTTGAAAAGGTACCAATATGCGGTGGAAAACCGCTTTCATAGCGTTGTCTCACATCGCACACCTCGCTTTTGCCTCGCCGTACCGAGACGAGTTGGCCGACTACAATATAAATATCAACAAGGATGCTCAATCGCCTCTCGAGTACAAGGCGGAACGGCCAAATTCCACATACACTCCTTCACCAGAAAACTGGCGGTCGCTCCCTGTTTACACAATCCTCATGGATAAATTTGCCGACGGCGATCCATCAAACAATGACTTTTTCGGCACTATGTTCGAAAACGACTGGCGGGAAACCCAACTGAGATACGGCGGAGACTTGAGGGGCTTGGAGGCGCGCTTGGACTACTTGCAGGGCATGGGCATCAAGGTCATCTTCATTTCTGGCACTCCCTTCCTGAATTTGCCCTGGCAAGCAGATAGTAAGCTTTCAACCTCGTGTCCTACATGCATCTTACGGTCGACGCTGCGCTTTAGGTTACTCTCCTTTGGACTTTACTGTTCTAGACCCTCATTGGGGCACTATTAGTGAATGGCGGAGGGTCATCGATCAAATACATGCGCGTGGCATGTATGTTATGGCCGATTTTACAGTTGGCACCATGGGTGATCTGCTGGGGTTTGAAGGGTAATTATAGTCTATCATTGACGTGTCACATCACTGACTTCTCATCATCGCTTTACAGGTTTCTGAATGTCAGCACTCCTTTCGACTTAAATGAATACCCGACTGTTTGGAAGAGCCCTCGGTACACGCCTTGGAATTTCTCCAAATATCAGGATTTCGAAGTAGGGCCTTGGCGACCTGTTTCTATCCAACAGACTGACTGTGTCGTAGATCGGGAACCAGCGGGACCCTCAATGCGTGCTCCCACATTTCTGGCAGGATGACGGCACTGTCGTTGATATCGAAACGAATGGATGCTTAGATTCGGATTTTGATCAGTATGGAGACATGGAGGCTTTTGGTGTCCATCCGGATTGGCAACGGCAGCTCGCGAAATTTGCTTCAGTGCAGGATCGACTACGAGAATGGAAGCCAGAAGTGATGGCCAAGCTCAAAGTGTTCTCGTGCATGGCAATCAAGACCCTTGACATCGACGCTATCCGTATCGACAAAGCGACGCAGGTTACTCTCGACGCATTGGCGGAATGGGCATCTAGCGCCCGGGCGTGTGCAGCAGAGCTGGGTAAGAAAAATTTCTTCATACCAGGTGAAGTTACTGGTGGCGATCGATTTGGTTCCCTCTACCTGTAAGACTACTCTCTATTCGTCGTGCTATGTCTGCTAACTGATAACCTCCAGTGGTCGTGGACGAACACCAACGCAATTACCACCGGGCTTCCTGGCCGCCGCAAATGTCACGCAGGATATGAATCAGTTCTTCCTTCGCCCCCATCCTAAGAACGCGTTGGACTCTGTGGCTTTCCATTACTCCATCTATCGTGCATTAACTCGTTTCCTCGGCATGGATGGTAACCTCCAAGTCGCATACGATGTCGACGTCAATTTCGTCACTGCTTGGAATCAGATGTTCGTAAACAACGATTTCCTCAACCCTTCTACTGGGCAAATCGACCCTCGACACATGTTCGGCACCAGTAACTTCGATGTTTTCCGGTGGCCCAGTCTGGAAAATGGCACTCAGAAGAGCGTATTGGGGACCTTTATCACTACTTTGGTGATGCCTGGTATTCCATTAGTGCGTCTCCTTCATATACAAATAGCATACAATCACTGATTCACATCTAGCTTTACTATGGCGAAGAGCAAAACTTCTACCTGTACGACTCGGGCGCCAGTAACTATCTATATGGGTAGGCTGCATTGCCTCATCTGGCCAGCATTTCATCACTCACCTTTGTTTTCCTAGGCGCCAAGCCATGACCAGTAACCTTGCATGGCAACGCCACGGCTGCTACACCCTCGGATCCGAACAGTACTTCAACTTCCCGCTCGACAAGTCTTTGATCGGATGTTACGACGACTGGAATTCACTTGACCACTTCGACCCTACAGCTGATGCTCGCCGCACCTTCACCCAGTTCCATCATCTCCGACAAGTATATGGAGCACTGCAGGATGGGTTTAACCTAGTCCAACGTGGTAATTGGACCTACCTGATTGAACGCGAGGGATCCAATCATACGGCCACGGAAATGGGGCTCTGGTCAGTCTCAAGGGCTGGGATCGCTGGTGTTCAGTCCCTCGGCGGCCAGTTTCAAGACCAGGTCTGGCTACTCTATACGAACGAGAACAAGACGATGGACTACGATTTCCCCTGTAAAGAGAGCTTGTGGATATCCTCACCTTATGAATCCGGCACCACCGTCAAAAACTTGTTTGCTCCATACGAGTCGTATACGCTGGAAGACTCCTTGACTTCGTTCCACAATGACAGTCAAGCCCCCTGGCAGGGTTGTTTGTCGCATTTGACAATGGAGCCATACGCTTTCAAAGTCCTTGTGCCCGAGAACATATGGACAGCACCACTCCCTCAGCTAACCAAGTTCGTCCCGGGACACGACCATCGCATTTTGGTTACCAAGGACCAGGCAAACGCGACGACTATTGATATCAGCCTGGAGTTCAGTATCGAGATGAACTGTGACAGCGTACAGCAGAGCATGTCGTTCAATATGTCGTCATCTGGCAAGGGAGGCACACCTCGCTTAGTGGACAGCTCTATCAAATGTGCCAAGATGCAAGGAGAACGGCCCAAGATTCCCGGTTTGCCGTCCTCAGCATGGGCATTCACCGCCACGTTGGAGAACGTTCCCGATGGTGTCCTCACCATCAATTTGGACAACCCTACGGTACAGGGTGGCAACCAAACTACGGGGGTAAGTAGTGTATCTCGTATGCCCAGGCATGACTCATGTGTGCATCATCCAGGCTATCGACCATTTGATGTTGAGGAAAGGTCTGACCGATAACGTCGTCGTGTTTCCTCGGAACGAATATGACCGCTCGTCGTTCACTCTCTCTGATGGGAAATACATATTCGAGCACAAGGCGTTTGGAGCTGACATGTTCAGGTACTCGTGGAACTTTGGGAAGAATTGGACAACCTGGGCAGACTGGGAAGACAAGACTACTATCGATCAGGGGGTCTTCCAGAATGCGGATAATTGGTGGTCGGGTGCACATATCGTTGTTCAATGTAAGGTTGTTTCTTTCTAGTGAGAGTGGTTGCTGACCTCATGGTGGTCGCTAGACTGGAGCCGTGCAACGCTCTCGACTGCCGCTGTTGTTCATGCTGACGTTGGGTATTCTGGCCACGACCGACGCGTCCCTCAGCTTTTAGCTCGCGGTCCCTTCAACAACTGGGGTTTCGACAAGGGCATCCCTGCGGAAATGACACAAAACAGCGACGGCAAGTGGGAACTGGAAATCATGGCCAGCTGGCCGACCTATGTTCAGCTGAATGTCTGGGGCTACGACGATTACTACTACGGTGACACTGACGGAGACGGCATTCTGGACCGCTTGCCCCCTAATACTGCGGCACCCAACTATCTCAACATGTCTGCTCCTCCGAGTCCTCATCTTGCGTGGTCGCTGTTGGTTGACGATGCCACTATGACTTGGACGCTCGAACCTCGTGGTCAAGCCTCTGTCGGTGCCATCATGTATGCGCTGCTTCTCTCCATCCCGCTTATCACCGGTACGCTGGCTGTGGTCTTGTTCATGTGGACGTTCTACGGAGTCAAGTACAATCAATTTGGTGTCAAAGCTAAAAGCCAGCACTCCAACTACTTGCCTATTTTCGGCGCCTTCGGAAACAAGTCCACTACTGATCTTAAGGACGCGACACCTTTCTCCGAGAAGTTCTTTGGCCACAAGCAAAATACGGATATCATCGGATGGCCTGAGGACAAAACTAAGCGCCGCAAAGTGCTCATCGCGACACTCGAATACGAGATCATAGACTGGAAGTTGAAAGTCAAAATCGGTGGCTTGGGTGTGATGTCGAGTTTGATGGGCAAGGCTATGACGGATGTGGACCTCGTTTGGGTCATTCCCAAAGTCAAAGATCTCGATTATCCCTCAGGCGAACCTGCAGAACCTATCGAGGTCACCATCTTCGGCGAACCCTATCTGATCGAGGTAGAAACTCACGTCCTCGATAACATCACCTATGTCATCCTCGACTCTCCAGTTTTCCGCGCTCAGACTAAATCAGACCCTTACCCTGCTCGTATGGATGACCTCAGCTCTGCAATTTTCTATTCCACCTGGAATCAAGCCATCGCAGCAACCATCCAACGTCAGCCTACGGTCGACATCTATCACATCAACGACTACCATGGCGCCTTGGCTCCCATTTACCTCCTGCCAAAAGTGATCCCAGTGTGCCTGTCCCTGCACAACGCCGAATTCCAGGGATTGTGGCCTCTCCGAACCAAGGAGGAAATGAAAGAGGTCTGCTCGGCTTTCAATATCAGCAAAGAGCACTGCACCAAATATGTCCAATTCGGAAACACATTCAACTTGCTACATGCTGCCGCGTCCTTCATTAGCACACATCAGAAGAGTATTGGTGTTGCTGGTGTCTCTGACAAGTACGGAAAGCGAAGTTGGGCGAGATATCCTGCACTATGGACCCTGAAGCACGTGGACTCCTTGCCAAACCCCGATCCTACAGATATCGCAGCCCTGGATGAGATACCAATCAAAGCGCGCGACGTCCAGATAGATGCTGAGGCTGAGGCGGCCCGACCGGAGCTGAAGCGTCAGGCGCAGGAATGGGCAGGCATCAAGCAGGACCCCGACTCCGATCTCTTCGTCTTCGTCGGTCGCTGGTCCAAACAAAAGGGTGTCGATCTTATAGCTGATGTTATGCCTTCTTTGTGAGTTAAATAAGTGCCATGAGACTGTTCATTAAACTCATCCAAAATCTAGGCTGGAGAAACGACCGTCAATCCAATTGATTGCTGTCGGGCCCGTCATCGATCTTTATGGTCGGTTTGCTGCTGAAAAACTCGCCAGGCTGATGGAAATGTACCCGGAACGAGTATACTCCAAGCCAGAATTCACAGCGCTTCCCCCGTATCTTTTCAGTGGCGCGGATTTTGCTTTGATTCCTTCTAGAGATGAACCCTTTGGTCTGGTCGCTGTTGAATTCGGTCGTAAAGGTGCTCTCGGTGTTGGCAGTAGACTTGGTGGTTTGGGACTCATGCCTGGCTGGGTAATTATTTTGTCTTGTCCTTCTGAATTTGCTAATGCTCGTTGTCCCTAGTGGTATCCAGTTGAATCGAGCGCAACAGCCCACATGCTGTCACAGCTCACGAAGACTATCAAAATGGCGCTGAAGTCGACGGAGGAGGAACGTGCCATCCTTCGTGCACGGTCAGCTGTCCAACGATTCCCCGTCGTCGAGTGGCGTCAGAGAATGGAAGACTTCCACAAGCGTAGCATCACCATGAGTCGCAACATCGCCGGACCAAACGCTTGGCGAGAGTCTGATTGTGAAGATCAGAATGCATTCGCCGCCAATAACAACTCGGACGACTGGAGTTCCATCAACCCGCCACCTTCGCATCAGGACTGGGACGCTCAAAGTACTGCTGAGAGTCGGGTAAACACTCCGGGCTCTCCAGGGCAATGGAGTCAAGATAACCTATCTCAGGCCGACCACCTGATGGCTCCCTCTCTTCTCGCCAATGGATCTAGGAAAGGCTCATTTGAGACCGATACGTCTAACGAGGATTATTTCTCACATTCCCGAGCGGCAAGTTCTGCCAACGAGACTCCGCAGGCATACGAAGACTTTTTGGAGAGAGCCAATCGCGCTATTGCTCGTGAACAGAAAGGCGTTCCAGATCCATTCGTTGACGCCACTCTTATGCCCAATCGACCTTTCGGCGCACATTCTCGTGCTCATTCCTCTGAATCCATTGCGTCTATCGTAGACGAGAAGTCCAACTCTCCTTTGAATAAAGCTATAGCTTCGGTAAATTTCCAGCCCAACTTCCCCATGTCTTCTCTCTAATAATCTGGTTTAGTTCACTGACGCAGACGGCGGTGTTGCCACTAAATTCGTGCAAAAGCTACAAGCCTTAAACGCTAAGAATTCTGAGCACGAACTGTCCATCGAGAAATTCCTTGTCAAGAGCGAAGAAGCGTTTTTTGGAAGGGTGCGCAAGGAGAAGCTTTCAAGTGCTGCCAGCATTATCTCGCATCGCGATTCTGTTGTCGGGACTATGGCATCATCATACTACGGTCGCCCTGATTGTAAGTATCAAAGAACATCCTGAAGGTTATCCACAACTCATGGTACCACAGCACCTAATACGCCAGGCTTTCCTAGCTCGTCTGACTTCGATGCCCCGCCTTTCAGCCATCCTCCGGATGTAGTCGTTATGACAAGATTGCAAATCCTCATGGCGAGAGAAGTTGCGGGATGGCCACTCTACACCATTGTCATTGCTCTTGGCCAAGTAAGTAATAAGAGTGCTGCGAGTCGCCGAAGTGCTCACCAGCTCCCTCTACAGATGTTAAGCGCCACAAGTTTCCAAATCACATTGTTATCTGGTCGAAACTGGCAAGACGATGTTCAACTTTACGTCCTGGGTGGTGTCTTTCTAGCTGCATCAGCCGTTTGGTATCCCCTCTTCCGTCTTAAACCTTCGGTTTATGTCCTATCGGCTCCCTGGGTATTTTTCGGTATTGCGTTCTTTTTAATTGGTCTTCCCTCTGTCGCTTCCGCTCTTGCACCTGCCCACTATGCGCTTTCGAACGTTGCAACGTGGTCCTATGCCGTGGCATCTGCTGCGGCCTTCCTTTTCTTCGGTCTCAACTTTGGAGAGGAAGCGGTACGTGTCATCTCCCCCTGCACCGATACGTTATGCTGATCGTCATCAAAAGGGTGCCGCCACGGAAGTCTGGACCCTTCGCGCCTGTGTCGTTCAAGGTTCTCAGCAAATCTGGGTCACCGCATTGTGGTATTGGGGCAACACTCTGAACGGCACTAAGGATGATGTGTTGCCGCCGTGGTGGATCGTATTGATTGTGTGGCCATTGGCCATCATGAGCTTCGCCTTTGCGTATCTCATGCTCTATGGGCTTCCAGGTTCGTCAGAAAGACTTAATGTCTACATTTCACTAATTCAAGAGTTTGTTTGTAGAATACTACCGACAAACACCACCAAAGGTTCCACACTTCTTGAAGACACTTTTCAGGCGAAAGCTGGTGTTGTGGTTCTTGGCATCGGAACTCTTACGCGACTACTGGCTGAGTGGGGTACGTTCCAGTACTGAAAGTTTATCGCTTGCGCTCACATCTCAATAGCCTTACGGCCGCAACTGGAGTTTCCTTTGGGCTGTGCCGATACCTAAATGGCAGATTCTACTACTCGTCATCGTCTTCTTCATCGGAGTCTGGGGAGCATTGATGTTGGTGCTTACACACTTCAGCAAAACACACACGTGGTTACTTCCAGTATTCGCCGTTGGGCTCGGCGCACCAAGGTGGTGCCAGGTAGGGTTCTTGAAATGCTGTCAAGGGTTGTGTTGATCTGAATCCCTAGATGCTCTGGGGAACCTCTTCCCTTGCCCTATACATTCCATGGGCTGGTAGTGGCGGCCCATATCTTGGTGTCTCACTTTGGCTTTGGCTGGGTGTCTTGGATGCCATCCAGGGCGTCGGGCTCGGCATGATTCTTCTCCAGGTATGTTTAAATGTATGTCCATTCAATATAACATACTAAGCTCTCATAGACACTGTCACGGTTACACGTTTGCGCAACTCTGGCATTCTCACAAATCATTGGCTCCATCTGTGTCATGGTTGCAAGAGCCACTGCTCCGAATCGAATAGGTCCAGGCAGCGTATTCCCTGACGCGGCCAAATGGGACTTCGAGGATGGTCTCAAGGGTTTGTCTCCTTTTCTTTCGTGCGCAATTTCAGCCTTAACTGACGTTGATTTGGATGTAGGGAGTCCCATGGCAGCGCCTCTGTTTTGGCTGGCATTGGCATCACAATTGGTCATCGTTCTTGGTTACTTCTGGTTCTATAGAAAAGAACAATTAGGTATGTGTCCCACTGAGTACACGATTGACTGCATTTAATGATTTACTCCTAGCTCGCCCATAATACACGCTCGTTATGAAAATAACAATAACTTAAGGGACAGATGCATATTCACGTACCCTACCTACGCATGCGCTTTGTGGATTGCTGTCGCTCGTTACGCGGACATTTGGACACTGTATTCACATTATCATTATTGTAGAAAAGAGCTATCGCGTGGTGGCTTATATTATATATACCATACATAAGTAGATAAGCTGGGACTTTCAATGCTTCGGACATATTGCATCTTTCTTGTCGTTGTCCTAACTTTGCCATAAGAATAGTGATCCGTGCAAGCATAAGAAACATGATTGAGTGGGGATTGCGGGAGTTTGCACTAATACCAAATTACATGTGACGAATATGCGAATAAGATATGCATCTAAGAGGCGGACGTCTAAGCGGCGTCGAACCAGTACCATATGAGATGTAAGCTAACATTGACCTAAACCGTGAACTAGTCGACCTTAGAAGCCGCCCATACCACCCATGCCTCCCATACCTGGCATACCACCAGCAGGCTTGTCGTCTTCCGGAGCATCAACGACACAGCACTCACTAGTAGTGAGAAGGCTGGCAACACCGGAGGCATCAACCAATGCCGTGCGTACAACCTTCAGAGGGTCGACGATACCGGCCTTGATCATGTCAACATATTCCCCTTTCGCAGCGTCATATCCCCAAGTGAACTTGTCCTCAGTGCCATACTGAGACAGGAGAGTGCCGACGATGACAGAGGACTCCTCGCCAGCGTTCTTGAGGATAGTACGAGCAGGGTTGGTAAGGGCACGACGGATGATGCCAACACCCAGTTCCTGGTCGAAGTTGGCGGTAGGAATGACTTCAGCATTCGGTGATGTTGGCGACGACGTCGATGTGCTTCCCGGGGAGTTGGTGGCGAGCATTAAACTGGCTTTGAGGAGAGCAACACCACCACCGGGGAGAATACCCTCTTCAACGGCGGCACGGGTGGCATTCAGCGCGTCGTCATAGCGGTCCTTCTTCTCACCAACCTCAACTTCGCTTGCACCGCCAACCTTAATGACGGCGACACCACCGCTGAGCTTGGCGAGACGTTCTTGCAACTTAGTGCGGTCGTAGTCGGAAGTGGTGGTATCAGCGATGACAGCACGGATTTGTTCACAACGGGCTTGGATGGCGTCCTTGGAACCTTCGCCATTAAGGACGATGGTGTCGTCCTTGGTGATCGTGATGGAGCCAGTTGAGCCCAGGAGGTCGGAAGTAGCACGCTCGAGCTTGATGTCGAGCTCGTCGGTGAACACAGTGCCGCCGGTGAGGATAGCGAGATCGCCGAGAATAGACTTGCGGTTGTCGCCGAAGCCGGGAGCTTTCACGGCAGCAACCTGGAGTTGTCCACGGAGCTTGTTGAGGATGCAGGCAGCAAGAGCTTCGCCGTCAATATCTTCAGCGATGATGACAAGAGGTCGTCGAGCCTGGGCAGCTGCCTCAAGGGAAGGAAGGATATCCTGGAGAACGGATATCTTCTTTTCGCTGAGGAGGATGAGGGGCTTCTCAAATTCAACTTTCTGTGTCTTGACATCGGTGATGAAATAGGGGGAGATGAATCCACGGTCGAAGCGCATGCCCTCGGTGATCTCAATCTCGTCGTCGATGGTACGTCCCTCCTTCACCGTAATGACACCCTCCTTTCCGACTTTCTCCATAGCCTGGGCTATCAAGTTGCCGACGTGGGTATCACCATTGGCCGAGATGGTCGCGACTTGGGCAATCTCAGCCGTTGTCGTAATGGTTTTGGCATTAGCAGACAAGAACTGGACGACCTTGTCGACGGCAGCTTGCGAACCTCGACGGAGGTCCATGGGATTGCAGCCGGCCGCGACATTTTTTACACCCTCCGAGTAGATAGCACGAGCAAGGACTGTGGCTGTTGTTGTCCCGTCACCGGCAACTTCGTTCGTTTTTTGGGCAACGTCTTGCACGAGTCTGGAACCAAGACGTTAGTCACCGTGCACATGGCTCCCAGGGAGACAGACATACCGAGCACCAAGGTTTTCGAACTTATCCTTGAGAGAAATGGACTTTGCAACCGTAACACCGTCTGCAAGACGCGTTAGAAGACGGAACGGCGCGTAATACCCACGCGTACATACCCTTGGTAATTTTGGGTCCGCCAAATGACTGTTCAATTATCACATTACGACCTACACGACTTCGTCAGCGACACTAACCACAATGGGAAGAACTGCAGCTACCTTTTGGTCCAAGCGTCACACTGACTGCGTTGGCCAAAACATCCACACCCTTCAGAATGGATGCCCTGCCCTCATTGGAGAACTTAATTTCCTTGTGGGCACCGCGAGCCAGTATGGGCTTTGCGGCTTTTGCGGCAGCACGACGAACGGCGCGCGAAGAGGAGGTCGACAGGTGGTGCATTTTTTTGGCAAAGGGAATAATACGGAGGAGGAAGAGAACAAGTGAGAAACAGAAAGTTTTGCGGAACCCTGCCGAAAGTTCGACGCTAAAAGCCCAAACGGCAATACCTTCTAAGCATAACATAGCCAAATAGGCGTCTCCTGCAGTGCGCCGGCAACGATTGTTCTCGAACCTCGACGTCGATTCAACAACACTGCGACCCCCATATTCAGCAAAGTGAAGACACATGGAGAATTTGAATTTCCTGATGATACTAAGGATCCCTGTCAAGCGTATTTTCGGCGCCCACTATATGGCTCTGGCTAGAGTTCAGTCACACAGCGCTTCGAATACTTGACAGCGCGTGGTTACAGCAGGATGCGCTTCCCATTGTATATGTACGCCTTCAATGTCACGAAGCTACCCATTGGCCTTGCGCGCCAGCACAGCAGAGTGGCCATGTAGCGCTCAGGATTCGATCGGTTCTCGCTGATCGATCGTTCTTGGACCATATGTGCACTGTGAACGTTTGACTGTTACAATCACCGTGGGTCGCTGGCTATCTCTGAATGGAGCCCTGGTTCTCAAGAAGAACATAGCGCGTATGTGGGTTCGTACCATGTGGACCGATTCACCGCTTCCGTTTGCTCATATATTTCTCCACAGAAGAGCTATATGGGCCTCATTCTCTATAATTGGACCGTCAACCATGCTTCACCACCGGAATCCAATTAGCCCTCTCGCTATCTTTGAATTCTCGCCCCTCAGAAGGCACTTTATATGTTGCGCCATAAGTCATTTGCTGACGAACGTGCTCAGCACCGATTCCATAAAGCCTCGAGGTGACTTGAGAAGACGCGAGAGTGACCGACATACAATATGCGAAATCTTCTCCTCGTATCCATCGCCCTTGCTGTTGGTTCCCATGCTACACTTTTGCTCGATCGCAACTTAGCCTATCGCTCACCTTTCATTGACCACCCAGAAGTAGGTGCAAATACAATCCTCTGTATAACAATGTTATGAAATCACTGCACAGCACGGCCTTGACACCAAATCGATTCACGCCCGATATGTTCAACACTCGAAGCGTCAAATCATAGACGCGACTCCATTCAAAGATGACCATTACCCAAATTTCTATGGGAGTGACTTTAGCAACGCAAGTGGCCCATACAACGTCGTTTCCAACGAGGCTGATACCTATGATACAGAGTCCCTTCGTTTGGAACGGCGGACTGAATTTCACTCATTCAGGTTTTTACACTCCACTCTCTTCACCACATTGTCATAACTAATTTAGACCCTAGTTGCCAGTGTATATATAACCTATCTTCCCTTAGTAGTGCCATTCTAACCTAGTCCATAGGGCGACCCATTTGATACCAGCGTACTCCTCTGGACTCGCGCTGTTCCCGCCTTAAGCACAGGGGCCCTTCCCGACCAGAGCGTACCTGTCTGCGTCTCGTTCAAAATCTCCACGTCCAACACACTGAGCCCAGTAATCGACTCGGGAGAGGCCTTCACATCCTATGACGTTGATTTCACTGTCAAGGTAGAAGCGACAGGTTTGCAACCCGACACAAGATACTTCTTCCAGTTCTCGGACTGCACTAATGCCGAAAGCGTCAGTCCAGTTGGAGCAACCAGGACGTTTGCGAGCCCGGATAGTAGGTGTCGCTACAGATTAAAGTATTTACGCAGCGTGATTTTCGTCATATTATAGCCCCGGCGGACCAAGTGAATGGTGGAAAACCTCTGACTTTTGCCGTGTTCTCCTGCTCTCAGTTTCAAGCTGGTCGATTTCTCACTCGTGCTCAACCAATGCGTTTTACTAATCGGTGTCTAGGATATTTCAATGCATATGGCTTTGCCGCCCAGAATACCACTGCAGATGTGTTTGTTCACTTGGGAGACTACGTATGTTTATGCCCCTACTCGTTCAAATGCAATGTGGCCGAATCAATTTCCTAGATTTACGAATCAATAGGGAGTGGGTAGGTGCTACGCAGTGTATATGGAGAATCATTGATGATGACTATATTGGCCGTAGGGGTGCCATTGGCCGAGCAGTTCTCGGTAGGCAGCTTGCTACGATCCATGATTATCGACAGCGCTTCCAGCAATATCGAACGGATGTTAGTTTGTCACTGGCACATCAATCCGCGCCATGGATTACCACTTGGGTCAGAGACAAACTGGTTGACATCGCTTTGGTTTTTCTCATCTGTTTTGTTTTCGTCTCTTTAGGACGACCATGAAGTGGCAAACAACGCATGGAAAGCCGGGACCTCCAATTCGAACGACACCGCGGCTGGATGCTCCTTCTCACCTTCAGGCGCCTGCTTCACCGACAGAAAACTAGCGGCTATCAGAGCATATCACGAGTGGCTCCCCGTTCGGCAGGTTGATACCCACGACCTACTGCGTATATGGAGAAACTTCCAGGTTGGCAAACTGTTGGTGAGTTTATGTATGTCTGCGTGGAAAACAAGGATGGATGATTGACGGAGGGACGAAGGATTTGTCCATTCTTGATACTCGTGAGTAGGTCATTAGTACTATCGGGGCCGTATCCAAATCTCCTGGTAGGTCAGTACGATCGAGATATTACGGATGTAAGCCCAACGGACGCTCAACACTTAATGGTACTAATTATCACTGTCCTTTCAGCTAACGTACAATAGAGGTGATCACTTCGTTCTTCGATACACATGCCATACGCTGACCCTCTTATTTGATAGCACGTGAGTCTACCAGGCCTTGACTTCTGGGCGTTCCTTCAGTTAAACGTTCGACGCAGTGGTGGCCACTCTGGTGGATCAGCCCAATCGCTCCATCATGGGATTCACCCAAGAAAAATGTCAGTATGTTTACTCTGAGAAAGGAACGCACCCGACGTGTTTATTGTAATAGGGTTCGCCGACACATTGTCTGAATCAAAGCGCCGCGAGGCCATATGGAGAGTTGTAGGGTGAGCGTCTTCGTCATCCTAGACCAATTTCCTACTTGTGACCCAACAACTATAGTCAGCAAGTGGTCTTCAGCCAGCTCAACGGTTCGAGTTGTGAGTAACCAAACTCCGCGTCCCGCTCCCCCGCTGAGTCTCTCATCGATATAGTCCGCTTCAATACGGTAAGCACTGAATTCGGAAGCGACCTTCCCGGTCTTTTACTGTTCTTAGGACGCTTGGGATGGGTACCGTGCCAATCGAGCCAGAATCTTGGATCACCTCTACAACAATGAAATCAGTAATACTGTTATTTTGGCTGGCGATAGTCATGCGAATTGGGTGTCAGACCTCGCTCGTAAGTTTCGTATCTCTTTCAACACTCCATTTTGACACCTATCTTAGGTCCCAACGACACAACGACGTGAGTGTGGGATTAGGATTATCCCTATGTACGTCGCGCCTAACATCCAGCCACAGGTATAACCCGATCACCGGAGATGGCGCCATAGGCGTTGAATTTGCTGGAACAGCTGTGACTTCTACTTCCTCATTTAGAGCTAACATCGCACCCGCTGCCGCCGATGTGATTTCGCGTCAGTTGGTCGATATCAATCCCGACTTGCAATGGAGTGAAGGGTCGTTCCGTGGCTTCTTCACCCTCACCATCGACCCTCAATGGCTCAATGCGACATACTATGCGATGAGAAATATCAGTACGTACACGAGTCGAGCTATCATCCAGAGTATATGGTTTAACCATTCACAGCTTTCCCCAATACTGACGGCTTTGCTTCTGCTGAATTCCCTGTGAAAAATGGTACATGAAAGACTTTTGAAATGAACCTTTACTGATGCTATGGGTGTAGGCGAGAACAAGTTACACCGTCCCGTGGCAGGGGGTAAAGTGAATGCGGGGGCATTGAAAGTGACAGTGCCATGATAACAAGTTGTGTAAGAGGAGCCATGTAGAACAAGCTAATGTATATATCATTGTATCGTCCACGATTTCCGTAAAGTTGGACCTAGCAAGCTCGAGTTCGGAGCCCCTGACCCTGAACGTGTTTGGCGCGCATCTCACCTTGACCACCAACTCACTTTCAACTCAGAATGCTTTCTGGGCTGGGGGACTATGGCAGCGGTAGTGAAAGCGAAGATGAACGTGCACCACTTCCCGCACCTGTGAAGCCAAAGACCGCCGCAAAACCTGCGGCAAAATCCTCATCTCTGGCATTACCTCCTCCATCGGCAGACAAGGTATCTGCGCCCAAAGCGAGGAAACCGAAGAAGATTGCAATTGGCCTACCTTCACTGCCTAGTCTGCCGCAAGACGACGACAGCGATGACCTGAAAGATGATAGGCCTCCAGCCAAGAAGCCTCGGCTGGGATCTGGAGCTGGAGCGTCTTCGCTACTGTCGATGCTGCCGACACCAAAGCGCAAAGTTCCCGTAGCTACTGTACCGGAAAGGGTACTTGGAGGGGGGAGAGGCCCAGGTCTGGTCTTCAACACTGCATCGACACCCGCTCTGGTTCCTACGTCTAAAGAGCCTGAAGACGAAGAACAAGACAACGCGCCCGGGCCCGAGGCGACGCCCTCGAAGGATGCTACTCCATCAACGCCCGTCTCGTTTATGCCCGTGTCTATTTCGAAACGAAGACCAAATATCTCGGTGGAGGAAGAAGGGAGACGACCCATCGCCCCGCCGAGACCGAATGCTGCACCAGCTATGGATTTCTTTGGTTTAGGTTCGTGATTCTATCAGTCCAGACAGTCACAGAGCTCAAGGTTTATCAACTAGGTGCCACCTCTTCTTCATCATCGGCGAAGGTAACTGCAGCTGCTGCCAGTTCATCGTCTCACGTCTCGATCACCTCTGCACCTGAAGTCATAGAATTCAAACCACCTACTCCTACGCCTCAAGATCCATATCCTGGGTACTACCTTCTCCCATCAGGAGCGTGGGCTGCTTATGATCCCGAATACTACAATGTTTACCTCAAGAAATGGAAGAAAGAGTACGACGACCAGGTTCGGGCTCTCGAAAAGGGCGCCATCAAGGGATTCGAGGGGTCCGAAGAGAGCGCGGAAGAGGTGAACATGGTGACGGAGATGGAGAAAGCGAGAAGGGAAATACAAGAGAGAGAATCACGCAAGGCTGTTACCACAGATGCCACAGGCGAACCAGCGAAACCCAGGATGAATATCGATGTGAGTTGGAGATACATACTCATCGTTGGCTGTAGGACGTTGCTAATCTTTTCGGTAGCCTGCCAAGCAGAGCGGTCGCGCGAAATCTCGTCACCAATTGTCCTCGCTACTTACAGATGCCTATCAAAACCGCGCAGCCCTCGAGGAAAAGATTGCGGAAGGAAGACGGAATCGCAAAGAAGCTGGTAACAAATACGGTGAGTTCATATTAGAGTATATACCACTGATCTCTCGTTTATCGCTCAACCCGCAGGCTTCTGAGCTCGTTGTTTCAACTTTGGGCCATGGGAGTACATGCTGTTAGACACATTCCACCGTCCCAGTCATACCCACTACACCATCTTGGTTTACACACCACACCTTCGCCGTCTTTGCATTCTCCCAGCTCCCAGCAAGAGTTAGTTCACTGTTGACGAAGAGAGGGTTTTGCGCTCGATATGCGAGAGATCTCAACTGTGCATCCTTCTCTCCACTGAACCCAAGCGATTCGAGGAGCATCAGCGCGGTGAGAGGTCCGTGGACAAGGCGTTCTGACAATATTGTTCGCTTCTAAGGGAAGACGATGGACATTTTAAGCAGTCCTGCGTACCTGGGTAACCTTCTTCACTTCGGGCGTACTCTTTATCTAGATGTATGTGATGCCCATTAAATGTCAGAGCGGAGAAACGAAAGAGTGTTGTAGGCGTTGGGGTATATGAGAACGAGAAGTCATGTGGCGATACTGGCGCGTCCTTCACTGGAAACATGGATGAGAAAAGGGCCATTTGCTAGAATGGTATAAAACGGAGCACCTTTCCTGGGCGTGTGCGCGCCGCCAGTTCTGCTTCCTGTTGCAATGGGGAGATAGACATGAACCCGTTCCTCTTCGACACTATTCTCCGTTTCCTCGTCCATTCTCACAGCAATCCTCTGTGTGACGAAAAGCATCGGTGATCCCTTCTCAAATCCCTTCTTTTCGATGGAGCCTATTGTGGACGTCGCCGTGGCTGCCCGACCGATGAGCAATGGCTTCTCCGTGTTCCAACTGATCTTCCCTCCAGCCCACATCCTCCGCGTGAACGGCTCGGGTGGGCAGAATTCTGCGTCGGTTCCGTCTTTGCGCAGGTTAGCCTCGGCATTACGGGGGTGGAAGAAAGCGAGGTGGTGCCCGTAACCTAGTGGTGCGCCGTCTTTAGGCTCGGTCCACTGACGCCTTGTACCATCGCGGGTTGGTAAAGTGATGTACAGGTCCGAGACGCGTTCCCGATGAAATGTATCTCGCATAACTAATTGCTTGGGGGACGCTATCCATTCGTCGAGGGCCACATCGCTGCAGAATTGTCGGCGCGACGAACGAAGCAGTGGCGAGCACCGAGAAGCTTTGATCGACAACATGACCGACGTCGAATATGGTGTTACTGGAACAGCTGACAGTTTACAGCTGACAAATTCCAAGTTCCCAAGTCAAAGCTATGAGCAAACCGACTACATAATCTATATAAATCTACCCTTTGGACTACTTCTGATGCCTGCTGGGTGGCCCGTCGAAGTCTGCTACATACACGCCATGTGGGCTGAGCAGTGTGCCCAATCCCTGGTGGACCTCCACTTGGTATTCTTCAAAAGGAAACGGTTCTCCATCTACAGACAATGCACCATTGGGAGTCAGAGGCTTCACGCGATACGCATGTGCTTTGAAGTACTTGAGCTAGATGGCCGATGCCGTTAGTAGAAGCAAGGTGGAACTGTACGAAGCCACGCGCACCTTTGGACTCCAATACGCTTCACCTCGCGGAGCACCCTCCATTTCCTTCAAAACATCACTGCGCGATGACTGAGATACGATAAGTCATTGAGCAGTGTTCATCCAAAAGGTACTCGCCAATGGTTGAATGGTAATATCTATGAGGCCATCATCAGGCAATGACACGGGAAATGCCATGAAGTCTCTGGAATTCGAAGCCAATCAATGCGCGTCTCTGCGGAGGAACTCCTGTCTCTACTTACCGCCCGACGTATGGCCCTTTGCCAGCGTAGACGTAAAGTAGAGGCTCATCAATAACCGTCCACCCATCCTTGTCTTCAGGCAAGAACTTTAAGGGTGGCAAAGAGGAAGACGAGGAGGCATTTGTACTGCTGGAAGCACTGCTCTGAGTTTGTCGTCGAGCCTGAAGTGCTTCGAGCATCTTTGTCTTGTCCTGTTCTGCTATTTTGACGGAGAGTTGGATAGGACATGGCTTGAACCGCAGGACTGATGCGTTCTCAGCTGGCCGCAAACTTGTACGAGAAGTGAAAGCAAATACCTCCGCGAATCAATCCATACATGAACCGTGTCTCGCCCATCCACCGTAAGTGGTCCGTACCAATGTCCAGGTCCGCCATCAGACCAAGTGCTTGCGACATGAAGGAAATCGAGCGTTTCTTATTCTGTACGAAAGAGAATAGGTCGACTTTCATAGGAGTCCCTGAATGGTCATGTAATGAGCTTTAGCGAAATTAGTTGAGGAGACGACATCCGTACCTTTGACCACGTTCAAAGCGGCTTCGGCAACATCAGAGCCAGCCTCTAAGCCAAGCAAATTGAGAGACAGGCCATTGCCGGAGCCGGTGGGTATTGGGGCTATGGGAATAGCAAGGGCTCTGACGGGATGTTCGTGATGCGCAAAACCGTTGATCACTGAAGTGGAGGAGAACATTCTCAGAAAGCGGCATGTTACAACACAAATAATACACCAACCTTCATGGACAAGTCCGTCGCCGGAGACTGTCACTATGACATCGAATTGGTCTAGCGGAAGTGTCTTTGCTATCTCATAAGCATGCCCACTGTGGGTTGTGTCTTGATCACCCCTGTGAGCTTAGTTTTAATGGCTGGGGGTTCTAGTACTCACAGACGACGTCTAGCATGCACCCGGCATGCCTGAGTATTGGTTCCACCTTCTGCATGAAGATAGCTCGCCCCTTTCCCTTCATCCCCTCAGTCAGCAGCGGGAGTTGCGGACAAACGCTCTCTACTCACCTTGCCGCCGAACGGATTCACCAGAACCTTGATCCTTCGCCCCTTCTTGACCCCTCGAGTGCAGATCTGTAAACAAGACGCACGTTACAATAATGGGACGAACATACCGCTATAAGCTTCGGTCATGGCCTTGTCAAGACATGCGGATGCCTCTTCCGAGTGACTGTCATGGACGACGTGATGGACCTCGGAGAGTACGCGACGGCCCTTCGATTTCCTCACGAACGCGATTCTGGCACGTTTAGCTTCATTGTCGAACGACGCATGAAGTATGTCTCGAAACGGAATGTCATGCACCCTATTCTTGTCTGCAACAACCCCAAAGTCGGTTAGCAACCTCAAGACGTACAGAGACCACGGCCCCCTCACCTTTGACATTGACCGACAGCGCATTCGTACTCAACGACACCGACGCGGTGGGTGTGGAAGTGGTCATTGAGGAAAGATGGTCGAGCGCATTTGTTGTGGCCGATCACGCTTCCGGCCCCTAGGCGCACGGCTCGGGCGCAGTGCCATACGTTCCAGTCTGTTCCGGGTGGTCTGCTTATTTGATGCAATCCCACATGACGGCGTGCATGTGAAGTGAAGAAGAAAATGATTCGTCTTCCGTCTTATCGCGCCATAATCCAAGTCGCCCGGCATGCCGGCGAGGGGAGTCACATTGGGGCCTGTTATAAGGCGCACACTTCAGATCGACACCGACATAATTCTCAGATGGTGACTGTCCACGCCGTCGCACAAAGTGGGTTCGGGAAGGGGACAAATGAGCTATACGACAAGTAAGTAGTGCGCCAGAACTTCAGCGCAAGACTACAATCTTTCGCATAGGGCTCGGCCGTCTTATCAGCCCTACGTGTTATCTCATATCCGAAATGCCGTCAAAGGAGAATCCCCTCTGAACATAGTCGAGTGAGTGATGTACGTACATACCAGCGTCTCGAAGCCACTGATGGGGTGAAAAGACTAGGGGCAGGGACAGGGATATTCACTAGAGCTTTGCTCGCACACCCGGACTGGGCATCTTCGATCAAGTCGTTGCGGGCGATAGAACCCAGCGAGGGTATGCGAGAGGTCTTCAGTAAAAGCGTTAACGACGAGCGCGTGACCGTTACTGAGGGTACATTCGACACCACCAATGTCGAAGACGGATGGGCCGACCTGGTTGTCGTGGCCCAAGTAAGCGTCACTGCATCCGACGCTTTTGGAGAAACTCACCATGATCAGGCCTTCCACTGGTGTCCAGACTATGATCGGGCAGCTGCAGAATTCGCTCGCATCCTCAAACCCGATGGGGTTGTGGTATTGGTGTGGAATCTCGAAGATAGGTGAGTTTCGCGGCGGATTGGGCTGTGGCTGCTCGATCTCAATTGCTTTTTCTCAGGGAGGGTGCAAGCTGGGTTGCTCAGTTGAGGGATCGATACGAGTCCTATGAACAAGGAACGCCTCAATTCCGCCTCGACTTGTGGCGTCAAGTATTCGATACCCCCTCATACCAGAAGCATTTCAAGCCACATGAAGAAAAAAAGTGGCAGTATAAATTAACTTCTGACCTCAACGGCGTTGTCAACAGGGCATTCTCCAAAAGCTACATCAGTGTACTTCCAGACGAAGAGAAAGCCGCCGTCAAGTCAAGCATTCTTGACATCGTGCATCGTGGAGACGATCTCGTGTGGGTCGACAAAGAAGCCGGGATTTTCGAATATCCGTACAGGACGCTCGTCGTGGTCGCCAGTAAACGACAGTAGTCCCTAGAAACTTCAGAAATAGAATCTATGAATGCCGTTATGAGGAGAGGTGTGACACCCATCAACGCGTGACAGACGCGATCCGTTGATCAATGTCGCTCACGTGAGATTCCTTATTTCAAGCTCCGCATCTCGAATTCCTCATAAAGCGACGCTCGCGTCCGTAGTGGCAAGACACACCTCTGCTCCTCCCCCCCATCTCCACACACCAACCAACTGTGAGTAACGCCTTATACTGGTGCTAGTGAAGCGATTGAATGATATTGCAGCCTTTTCATCAACCCTTGTCGCGAAATCCTCTAGAAATGGCTCCCAAAGTGCGTGACTCTTACAAGGAATCTGACGCGCCTTGTACGAATTATCCCCTTCTTCCCAGCCCGCATCCACCGCTGGCAAAGCCCCTGCATCCACTGCCTCCAAGGCTCCGGCCAAGACTGATACTCCCAAGGCCGCGAAGAAGACCGCCACCAAGAGCGGTGGCAGCGCTCCTGTTGACGGAGAAAAGAAGAAGCGCAAGAAGGCTCGCAAGGAGACCTACAGTTCCTACATCTACAAGGGTGCGCGTGCTGAACCCGCCGCTCCGACCGTCCATCCTAACCCTTCTCCCGCAGTTCTGAAGCAAGTTCACCCGGACACGGGTATTTCCAACAAGGCTATGGCCATTTTGAACTCTTTTGTCAACGATATCTTCGAGCGAATTGCCACTGAGGCCTCCAGTACGATTGCTTCTTCCCGCGGCACATCCTCCCATTAACGCGTTGACACAGAGCTCGCCGCATACTCTAAGAAGTCTACTATCTCCTCCAGAGAAATCCAAACAAGTGTACGACTCATCCTTCCTGGTGAATTGGCCAAGCACGCCATCTCTGAGGGAACCAAGTCGGTTACCAGTACGTCGTCGTCAGCCTTCCGCGCGTGGCACTTGCTAACAATCTTGCAGAGTACTCCGCTGGTTCCAAGTAGATTGTTGTTCACCGGATTATATTATTATTGTACTACATGTTCTAGATCATTCATATAATCGCTATCTTGCACGACGATGTACTGCACGGTATTTCTGGGTTTGGGGAGAATGAATGGTCTGAATCAATGAAGTTCACACGATAAAACACCAACGAAACGCGTCTGTGGCTCCGCTTTGACTTTCATGGCGACATTCTCGTCCCCCGCTCCCCGGAGATCAAGTCGACTGCGCACACTTGCCACATCTCCTCCACGCCGACCATGGGTCGCTAGCAAGCCAAGTTCTCAACGTGCTAGCCCTGCTCCGGGGCCTGTGCCAGTGGCTGAAGATGAGGACCTTGACATTATGGAGGTCGACGAGGCCGCTTCCGTGGTATCTGAGCGTGCATCACAGCGCGCACCGGGGGAGACTGTATATGCAAAATCGGAGGAGTTACTCGTCGCTTTCTACACCCATCTCCCGGCGGAAGTGAAACAAATACTGACAAGTGCAGGTGCGCCGGACGTATTCATCTCTCTTCTCCGGCTGATCATATTCAGATTATGTGCACGACTTTTATACGGGTGATATTGACACTTTGACTGGATTCGCACTGGTCGCTTCAATACAAACTTGTTTTGTCTGGCAACATGCTCAGGTGAGTTCGCGCGAATCTTCTCCTACTGATGCTCAACCCAGACGCAGGCAGTGAAAGGGACCCCGACTTGCTACATCTTCTCGTGTCCCCAGGACGACGAGCCATCCGGACCCCCTCTCCACGTTCTTGTACCCTTCGTCAAGACAAGAGAGCCCGGGCTTATCCTCGTATCCCCCCTTGGTGAAATCAGATACTGGGACAGCATTGGGATTGGGTTGGCTGGGGGCGAGAACTATGTTACGCTGCACCTGGATCTATCAGAGGACGAAAGTGTGACAACGCTCACCCGCGTCGATGTACGTGTTCGAATCGTATGTGAAAGACCACTGACTTATACAGTTTCGGTCCCAAAGGCGCAGACGTTCGTCGTATCGACTACGCTTGGGCGTTTCTATCGATTGACACTCACATCCGCTAATGGGAGACACAACCTCGCGTGGCACGTCTTCGCGAAGCCCGCTCCGTCTCTCTCCTTGTCGCGCCTTATTCCGTTCTTCAATGCATCTACGTCAACCAATCAATTGGCTGAGCCAGGGAACATCAACGCGGTTGCTTTGGGTTCTAAGCATGCCACGGGGGTGCAGGATATCTGGGCGCTGGTCGATACGCGCGTGCAGAAATGGGAGATGAACCCTGGGGGATGGGAGGAGCCACAGGAAGACATTGAGGTTGCGCCAACTGTTCTTTCGGCGCTGCGAAGTGAGTTCGGTGACGCCGTTGAGGCTGACGACGCGAAGTTGGACCTCGAGCTAGTGGACATGGCTGTGGATAAGTAAGTGGTTGTTTGTGCTGAGAATTGTGGTGTATCTAACGAGGTGTTAGAAACGGAAAACTGGTCATTTTGGTTTCGTACGCGGGGAAAGAAGAGTTCAACTCCATGGCGGTCGACCTCTTGGGTGTACGCAGGGTGTACGCGCTGGTATTTATGACCCAGCAAATAGACATCCTGGCGGTGGATTCTATCAGGATCGTCCCTTATCAAAGTGTGCGTATTGCCGTGAAGGAGGGGAGACTAACACAGCTCACGGATCCCCCTCAGACTTCAGCTTCGGGAGCTGCAATGCATGCACGAATTCAGCTCATCTCTGATGGCACACTTGTCACTGTTCAATTCGGAGATGTCGTCGCTATATGTGCAAGAGGTTTGTTCTCTTCTCTTGTCTAAGCTCCTTCCTCTCATGCTATAACACCAGATTCGAATTACAGAGACAGACTCGAATTCAAAGCCAAGTCAGACCGCACTCTCGGCGTTGGCGTCGTAAGCGAAGAAAGCACTGTGCTCGTTCTCACTGCGACGACGATGGTCAAGGCGTACTTGGACATTGATAAGATTCGAGCGTTTGATCCGGAGTAAGTCCATTTCTCTTATACAGGGTTCGTACCTCATGAAGTTTAGGACCGGGCGTCCTGGTCTCGTCAAGTCGATAATGACTCAGGCTATTCTATATGGATCTCTACTTGGGGTAAGCATAAGTTTCACTATCACCAAAGACCGGAATTTTGAACATCGCATGTAGAACCCCTTGCATTTCAGTTTTCCTCCCGAAGTAGAAGCAGAGAGCCTCATGGAAGGAGCCGAGCAACTAAGCCGTGCCATCCTTGAATCCGGTACGTTCTCCACCTGTGCATCCGTTACGCTTATTGACATATACTCATTGGGTAGACCATGAACTCGTTCAAAGAAGCCATGACTTGAGCATCCAGATGAAAGGTAGAATCGACCGGCTTGCTTGGCTCATCGCGTTTATCAACGAGAACGCCATGCTCCTCAAGGTAACGCGGTCGCTATCCACATCCCAAGGTTACCGATACCCATTCATGCTTAGATGTCCCAACGCAGCAGACAGCGCCTGATGATGAACGCGGAGAAACTGCAAGCGGGCCACGACTTGTGGCTATTTTACAACGAATTCCTAGCGTTAGTCCCCTCCTTCAAGTGTCCGCCTACTCTTCGACGCTAACCTCTGTTCGCGTGCGCAGGACGTCGCACTCACGCAGTGTTCTGTATGACGCAGTTGCGTTGTACATGAAAGACGTGAACGAAGACCACCACGCCGACATGATGCGCGCGTTCTTCCGGCTGCACATCGTGAATATAGGGAAGCTTCTGCGCAAAGTAGAAACTGTCGTGAAGAGATCGCAAGGCCCCCAAGCTGCGAGCGTCCTTCCCGAAGCGACTCGCATCTTTTTGGTACTCTAATACCATCTTAAGTCTTCCTGTTAAAATCTCACTACCTCCCGCAGACCGTCCTCAAGTCAGCCTTCAAGTTCCGGGAAGAACACAAAGGCCAATACAGCCTCGAATGGCCAATTATCAACCCATGGACGAGCAAACCAACGGTGATAGACGTTGCACTTAGCTTGTTCGAGGCGATAACCGACAAGGCAGATGTCCCCGGAGCAGACGGCCAATACCACCAGAGTCAGAGTGAACCGGGCTCTCAGCTCCCCGAGTTGGCAACTGTCCTTTTCGCTTGCATTCAAGAGCGATTGGACTGGCTCGGCAGGTATGCTTTGCATTGTGCTTCTATCGCTATACACGACATTCTGACTTCTTACAGCACAATTTCTAATGGTGAGGCTGGGACAGAGCGTGATCGCGATGAACTTGAGCATCGCTTCGCCCTTCTCAGACCGGAAATATTGGAGACGCTCAGTAAGTCGTCCCCTCTTGCATCTTTGAACCTGTATCTAACTTGTATGTTAGGAAGGCTTGGATACCCACACCCAGCGCTGAGTCTGGCTGAAACATACAGAGACTTCAGCAGTCTAGCAGCGTTGTGTCATCGGGACATGGTGTATCCACCGCATGAAAATCCGTGGATCACTGATATTCAGCGGTATATCGAGAAGTTTAAGGACGATTTTGCTTTCGAGCTCTTCCGATGGTATATACAACACGGTATGTTTACAATCCCATGCCACGTGTCGCATTACGCTCAGGGTTTGAACAGGAGAGCTGAGGATTATGTTTGCACAAGAAGACCTCTATAGTATCTACTTCGACAGGTTTTTTGCGTCGAATCCACATCCTAGCATTTCTTGGCTACACGACTTGGGCAAGGGGAGGTATGAAACGACCGCGCAAACTCTCTTGGAGGAAGCGAACAGGTCGACAAACCTCCCAAGCAAACAGGTAGGCACGCATATCCATCATATGGAATTATTGCTGGATGTTACTTCTTCAGTTCTTACTCAGCGTTGGCAAATTGTCCGAGCTTGTTCATCTACAGGAGCAACGGTTATCAGCAGACACTGGGCTCTTAGACGGTTCGTGATTGCTACTTGAACGAATTTCGTCAGCTCATGGAATAATGTGTTAGCTTTCCATGACGGCTTGGACTTCGTGAGCGTCCATGAAGCCCTCATCAGTGAATTCAAGTCGGTTCTGCCCACTCGAGGCAAGCAATCACTGGATTCCCAAGTTGACACAATCTTGCAAAAGAAAGGAAGGAGGTTGTCCTCATTCCCTGCTTTGACATTAGTGAGCTTTGGTTCTTTCTCTTCAAACCGCTTTTTCTGTAACTTCTTTTCTAGCTGGTGAAACAGTTCATACGGGAGCTCCTTCAAGGAAAAGCTCTGTCCATGGAAAATGTCGCGGACGTGCTATCGCTGCAAGACAATGAAAATTCCATTGAGAACTACATTACTGCTCTCCAGTTACTCATCCAATCAGAGGTACGCAAATAATGTACGAAGCGATCTAGTAGCTAAATAATGACAACAGGAGCTACCCGGGGACCGTAGATTGTTTGCCTTCCGAAGTATCTGGCGACGAATCTACATCCACGACGAGTAAGCCTGGATCTCTCCTAACCGAGGTCGTCTCTAATCGCAGCGCAGCTGGTCACAAATACTCCAAACTGCGAATATCACTGACGCAGAGTATACCGAACGATTACAGCAGACAGCACTTTTTGCTACCCTTGCTGCTATATCACCCCAAAACAAACGTCCGGATCCGGGATTAGTGCTGACACCGGACGCGGCGGCGATGATCCCAACGGCGGCTGAAATCGGCGCGCGTTGGTCAGGCCTGTCCAACGATGAAATCGAGGCTCTCGAGCACGATTACCAGGCGGAATGTGAACGACTCAGTTCGTATGAATTGACTGATGCGTATACGCGTATACAGGAGCTAGTGCAGCAGATGGTGGCGTCGGAATCGTTGTAGAGTAATTATCAGACTCGGACTTGAATGAATGTGTAGATGAAGACTAGTACATAGCTGCGTTCAATCTGACTTTGGTGCACTGGCGAATCGAGATTTGAAGCGATGTATATGGACGCGTATACCCAACGCCATGCATCCCACTAGCCGCTTCCGCCATTCGGTTGTATATGCATCTGTTCGTGGCCCCTCCTGCATCAACCACTGCGTGCAGAAGTCTGACAGGGCGCGTTCTTTGTCGAGAGGCGTGGACGATTCCGGAAGGCTGGAGAGAATCGCAGCTTTCCCTGCCTCGAAGCGCAAGTTACTCTAGATATCCCATCTCCTTAGCATTGAACTACTAGAATGTCAAACAGGCCACGCACATCCGTCCAGAACGTTTGGTGGAAAGCATCTAGCTGCTGTCGCTGGAGCTTGTATTGTAGCTCAAGGTCGTCTTCGTGGAGTACGGTGGCTGGAACGAATTCGAAGAGGGAGTAGGGATGGCGGATGTTTGTGTTGATTGTCGGAGGAAGAGAGGGCGCATCGTCGTAAACAACTGGCCGCAGGTTTGACAGCGGGTCGATAGGCCCAACGAGAAGGTGCCGTTTCGTGCTGGCCACTATACGGGGAACTCGTCGAACGAGCCCGGACGACGAACGGGTGAGCATGGACTTTGATCTAAATGGTTTGTGGCAAGCGCCGTGCGCGCTACCGCATATTTCCCAACAACTTCAAGCTTGCGACACTCGCTACTATTACAGGGTTATGATACTTTGTCGTGTAATGCACCGTACCGGTGCAACATTCTCTTTTGCGGCAACAGGTACTACTTGCTTATAGTAATTGACTGTAGTACACATATATAAAGACGCGACTTTACGACTTCATTTGCGACGATGGAAGCGAAGTACTACTACCAGAGGAGAGAACGTGTGCGACGCTGCCACACTACGTACCGCCACCCAGTGCAAGTGAGAGAGTAGTGTTGATTAGAGGCCAACCTAGCGGATATCCTTGACAACGTAGATTCTTCGTTATGCTGCAGTGAGCATTGCGTACCTCGCAGAAGCAGCGCGCCTCTTCCAAGCATGCGGTGCTCTTGCTGTCGTAGAGATCCTCCATTTCTTGGAGCCGCGAAACCCAGCCATTACAGACTTTAACTTGTCGACATAGAAGAGAGGGGCTAAGAACACAACTCGAAGCGCAAGAGAACGACTCTGACTCTGGCCGTCGATCATGAAGTCAAGGCAAGTGGCTTGTGAACAGGACGATAAGAGAAATATAAGTAAGAACCGCCTACTTAATGCGAAGAGTAATATACTTGATCGAGGTAGTACTAAGTCATAGCTGTAATAAACCATACAACAAAAGAAGAATCGATACAACTAGTAGCAGAAAAGTACAATAAGAGAAAGAGGAAAGATGCAAGCCAAACCAAGGCTATGTAATTTCTAGCACGGTCGTTTCTAAGACCCTAAAGAGGGTCGAGTCTTTCGAGTCTTCAGACCAACCAACAACTTCCCGCCAATTCATCCCATTGGCCTCCTTCTCTCCGGCACCAGCGAACAAGCCCAAATCGTCGTCTGAAAGGCCGCGGAAGATGAGGAACATCCGCGTAAATACGCAGGGCTCGGTTGTGACAGATATATCGATCGCTGCTGCGATTTTGCTGGGTCGTAAGAAGCGATATGCGATGTTCTTGTGTTGCGAGAAGGCAGCCATGTTATTACTATCGCGGCAAAGGCCGTCAGTTTCGGAGGTCAGTAGCTTAGGAAAGAACCTACTTGATGAACGTCGTGCGTGCATGGACGGACATTCCAAGTTGGTTGAGGACATTGGTGAGATGGGGAATGAAATCCCGGAAGGACATAGCAAAGCCATTTCGTGGGGCAATAAATTCATTAGGATCAATCATGCTTGGATCGGGTCTGCAAAGAAACTCAGTATCCGATAGTAATGACAGGGTAAAGGGTTCACTTACACAGCTTCGTAATACAGTGCAGTTGTGACAACTTCGCTTTCAAAATGCTCGAGGGCACCGCCAGGATGCACTCGAAGGAAGTACTTGACTTTGTTTTCGCCGACTGGCTCCGCCGGGGGCCATGTCGTGCCAATTTTCCACAGCGGCGAGAACGACAAGATGACGTCGCAGTATTGTATTTCGGGAGTCAGGACGCTCAGCTGGCACTTGGCTGCGGTGGGTTTTGCGGCGACGGCGAGTTTGGTCATTACTCTGGAGTCGAATAGGAAATCGGGGGAATATTCTTGTTGGTTGTTCAGACGTGTGCCGCTGAACTCCATCTTATGCGTGTCCCCGTCGTGGACTATATCCAATTTCCCCCAGAACATCCCATCAACGGTTGTTCCGTCCTCCATCCGAGACATGTCTAGCTCGTCCGAGTTTACAGAGACGTCGAGTGCTATATGCTGCCCAGGCGTTAGCTCCAGGTTGAATGTGGCGTCCATTTCCAGCACGGGAGGAGGACTGGGGCAGCAGTTAGTCACATTGCGTGGATGAACACTATCAACTTACGGAGGTGGGCTGAAATAAGAACATGAGTGTCAAATAATGATCAAAGGAAGGAAGTCGGCGTACGGTGGCTCATCAGGTGGAGGTGGTGCATCGCTAACAATTTCGACTCGAAGGCCTTGCACACCTGTTACGGCAATTTGGAACGAGTCATCGCTAGTGAGCTATAAATCTGTGAGATGCAACCCCTCAATTTGTGGTCCAGCGACGTACGTATATGTATGGCCCTGCTACCAAACGCTAAGTGTGGGTTTAGTAGTAGCCCATAAAGATGATCGTGGATGTGAACTCACAGCGGCATGGAGTGACGCATATTCTACTGGCACTCGCAGACTGAACATGGCGTCTGGAGGAGGGCGTGCCCATTCACGGGCCACTGCATCTAGTTCCTGCATTACAAGTTAAGTAATCTAACTTGAATCGCATATCAGTTGGACAGTGTAACTTACGGCGTATGAGTTGGGGAGCTGTTGCAAAAGGTAAGCAAAACCGAAGAAAGCTGTACGAGTCCACTCACCATCCGGATCGTCTCCATTTCCCCGTAGACGAGGGTGAGCAGGCGTTGGCGAGCTAGGGCCATCTGTGCTTGTCTGTCGCGTGTATCGTCCTTGTTTCCCTTTGGTCTGAGCTTGTTCCAAAACGACTGAGAGGGCAAGCTTGCGCTTGTGGAGCTAAGCAAGAACATTTTCCGGGTGAGCAGTGAGAATCAGTGGCGGCGTATATGGACGGGGAGGACATACGCTGGCGAAAGGAGCATTCTTGAGGGTAGATACAGGGGTATTATATATCAGAGGGTGAGGCTTGCGCTGATACGAGAGTCATAATATTAAGCTGCAACGAGGGAAAGATGAGGTGCCGTCCGAATCTGACAAGTACCACGCACAGAACACGAGGCTGAAACTCCGAGCGCTTTGGGACTATCACAGCAAAATCAATTGTCTGCGAACAGAAGCAGATGAGCCAGATATCACCTGCGATCCTGCCAGAACCTTCGATGTGCTGGGATGGCCGCAGGAGGAGAAGGGGGACTCGCTGCAGGCTGATCTCCCTTTGGCTTGATCGGCACGTGAACCTCAGTCCCGCCCAGTCCAGCGTTCTGCTCCGTTGCCTTTCCTCCGCCATCTACCTCCGACAATGTTCGCCGTCGCCCTCCGTCGCTCGCTGGCGAGATCAATCCCGGGCCACCGCCGCACCTTTGTCTCGTCCGTGCTCTTGTCAAAGACCTGGGAAAATGACACCGTCGCCGAGCTGAGGCAAGAGGCGAAAAAACGAGGCCTATCTACGTACGCAGCCTTCTCACTGAACCCGTGGCTGCTCTGAATGTCCTATGAAGTAGGGGAAACAAAGCCAGTCTCGTAATGCGTCTCCAGGAGCACGAGAGTGCCAACGTATCAAGCGAGCGGATGCCTCCACCGGCCACCCGAAGTGCCTCGACGAGTGCCAGTAGCTCACCAGTGGTAGAGCCAGAGGCACCCGGCAGACCGCAGCTACCCGAATCTGCAGAGGAGCCTTTCTTCAACGTCATTCTCCCAGATGCTGCACAGCCAGAGCCAGAGCCTCAAGTCCAAATAGTAGGCATCCTATCAACTCCCCAAAGTTCGCTCGATTAACCCATTACTCAATAGCCTTACGTCCCCGACTTGTGGCACTCATCTGAAATCACAGAGTCTGCCGCCGCTGAGGAGATAATTCCCGAACCTATCCTGCCAAAACTTGTCGTCGTTGCTGGCGAAGAAACCCATCCCGGCGGCGGTCCATCCCACAACCTCCTCGATGAGCACGCACTCGCGGCAGATGCTGAGACTTATGCGTCGGAAGATACTGCGCCATCGTCTTCAACCTCGTCTACCAAAGCCCCAGCTGAGCAAGGCTTCTGGGGAGATGTTGCCGAGGATATGGGGATACCGCTCAAAGAATTAAAAGGCTCAATCTCAAAACTCTTCTCTTAGATATTCGTCGTGTGCATTGTCTAGATTTGGTAGAATAGAATGGATGAATCTCGTTTCTGTCCATGTTGGGCACTAAAATTCAGTTAGGGGTCTATACTGTGACATGCTATCACGTGAATGTGACACTTCGTTCGAGTGACATACTCGGCGCGTACCACTTTTAACTTTACAGCTGCTGCCACCCTCATCTACAAAACCATATCAATTTTGGACCTATTTTAATTTCTATATATGCCTCCTTTATCTCAATAGTAAGGTCCCCTATAAGAGCGCGCTTGTCACGACTCATGAGACTGCTACAGTGAAATCGAGCGCGAAGCAAATATCGCAAGAAATCGCGCTCTCCTAGAGCAACTTGAGCTCACCCAAGCGGTTGCTTCTCTTCCGTCGAAGGCGCCCAAGGCGGAGCCCAAGGCCAAACCTGTTCAGCCTTCAAAACGAAGCAAGGCGAGCAAGGAGGCTGAGGCACCTCGACGACAATCTGCCCGCCTCCGGAGAGGGGCGGTGGATCCTAATGAAGCACCGTCACAGAAGAGGAAGCGAGAAGCGGAGGAGGAGGAGAGACTCGCAAAGGAAGCAGAAGAGCGTCTTGAAGCCGAGGAACGCGCTCGTGCGGCGAAGCGTCCGAGACACCATGATCTTGATATTCAGGCGTTGGTGGACGACTTGGGCGCGGAGGATATATCGACATTAACTGAATCTCTCCAGGCTATTACGAAGGAGGAATACCCTCGGAGGGCCGCCGATATTCATTCTTACGCAGACCTGGACGACGAACAGGAAGAGCGGGAAGTGGCTGAATTGAGGAGTAAACTACGGGGTCTCAAAGTCGTCGCTCGAGCAAAAGTGACGGAAGACCGCGTTTACAGCGCAGTGTATCACCCAGGTACTCTTTTCAATCATTCGGTGTTGGCGTGTCTCATCTCTTTCTATAGAACCTTCCAAGGACTTAATATTCTTTGGAGGTACGCCCCTATTAACCCGGGTCCGAGTTAATTTGGTTTACCCAGAATATCACAGACAAACATGGTCAACTTGGAATCTGGGATGCCAGAGCCGCGCCGGACGAGGTTGCAGACGAAGACGATGATGTAACGCCAACGAATAAAGAAAGCGGAAAGTACTGGCGATTGCAGCTTCATTGGCCCGCTACATCGAAGTCTTCCATATCATGTCTCAAGCTTAATCCGGTCAATTCTCATAGCGTAACTACAATCTAAATTCTCTCGTACTGTGGCCGATTCTGATACCCGTACAGCTCTACAGTACTTCGTATGATTGTACTATTCGTAATCTCTCTTTCGGCTCGGGCGCGTCTACAGAAGTATTTTCGACGACCGACAACACCTTAATTTCGAGCATCGATCTCACCCCGACAGGTGCAGATATGTGGATCTCTGATGCACTTGGAGGAGTCACTCACTTAGACTTACGTGAGGATAAGTCTAAGGCTCGATGGTATGGTCTTTCAGATCAGAAGATCGGTTCACTCAGCTTGAACCCAACGCAACCCAATTTCATGGTCACCGCTTCGAATAGTCGAGCCCTGAGGTTAGTTGACATCCGTCTTGGTGTTCTACGTGCGTGACGCGCCCCACAGGATTTGGGATCTTCGTATGCTCCGGAACATCTTTCGTAATCTTGATGATGAAGATGCACCTATAACACCTCCACCATCATCGCCCGGCGCCCCAGAAGACGGGAACTCTGTGGGCACAGACGAAACGTTGATTTTCGACTCGGCGACAGTGTCGGAATACACACAAACCAAACGAGGCGAAGGGTGTTTACGGGGAGAATGGAGACACGACAAGTCAGTGAGCTCGGCCTACTGGGACCCACGAGGTCGTTCTATTGTTAGCACAAGCTATGATGACACCCTACGACGTGAGTTATTTACTCACCTCGTGCGGACGTTATACTCAAAATTGTGTTGTAGTCTGGGATTTCAATCCGTCTTGCTTCGCAAAGAATTCGTCGTTCCCATCAGCACGCCCGTTCAGTCGCCTTCGGCATAATTGCCAAACAGTGCGTGTCTTCTAATGCTGCCAGTATCAAGAATTCATAGTTCTTTTGCTATTAGGGGCGGTGGCTGACGATTCTCCGTGCGCAATGGACACCTAACCCCGATGTCTACCCTCACTTCACAGTGCGACTACTTCATTCTTTGTTGTAAGCAACATATTAATCGCTCACTTCCTAGATCGGCAATATGGATCACTCCTTGGACATCTTCACATGCAAGGTGAATATGACTGCAACCGTATATTATTCGCGTCTGGACTGATTTCGGTGTGTCAGGGCGATTTGATTACCAGGCTGTCCGATCCCAAGAGGTGGGTTCTATTCATATTGCTAAATGTTTACCAATAATTAATGTTCCCCAGGATTACGGCTGTCCAAGCTGTTACTTGTTCGCATCCAAATGTCCTGGAACGAGCAGCCAGTGGCAATGGTAGCGGGCGCTGTGTGCTTTGGGCACCTGCTTAAGTTCTTCCTCATCATTTCATCATTTCAGTTATGGTGGCGCCCTCGCCGCAATTTCGCAACGCTGATTTACCTCAATGTTTCACCCACTTATTCACTGTATATGGATTGCAGTACCCCTGGGATCGTGCCAATGCGGAGAGTAGGTATTGGTGTTATCGCTATTCCAAGGGTTTACCTAGCTACCTGCATTTGATGTACCCACGGGAAGGATCAGTCGTGACAAATCTGCGAGCTTCGAAGGAGGCTGTCGCGACCGCAGTTCCCCTATAGGCATAGCTATGTACAACCGAGAGAATATCTTTTGTCGGAATTTCAGCACTCTGTGAGCTCTGTACTCATGACCCATGGCACGATCCCCAGGAGGCCATGTGGTTTTTGGGAGTTTATCGGACTCTGTACAAAGTTGACAGGAAAGGGAGTTTCTTTCTGAGAAGGGTATGTTGTCGGCAAACTATTTCCCTGATGAGTTCGGGGATTGCCGAAATTGGGACCTGTTGCCCTTGAATGATCAGGATTTTGAATTAGCTCTCAGCCAAAACAACCATGGCCCCGTCGCCGTCCTCGACGACGACCTCGGTCCAAGTCGGTGAGTTTTTTCGCGCAGGTCGTTTGCGAGAACGCGCTGCTAAGGTCTTTGCTAGCCCTTCGTATCCGCCCTCCTACTTCCCAAGACCTCGTCTCCATCCCCGCCAGGTTCCAGAAAACCGTGATCCACGCCCTTTCGCCCACGACCGTCGCAGTCGAGTCTACAGGTGTATCACAATCAGGAGGCAACACGCCAACATCGACGGCGTCCGGCTCTTCCGCCGCGAAAGACAAGAAGCAACTGTTTACATTTGACCAAGTCCACCCACCCAGCGCAACGCAACATGGGCTTTTCACATCAACTGCTGAACCACTCCTGGCCCGTTTCCTGGAGGGCTTTAATTGTACCATTCTGGCGTACGGTCAAACAAGCAGCGGCAAGACCTTTACGATGACTGGCATAGACTTGGATGCTGACCCTTCTGACCCCAATAATGGGATGGGTATCATCCCTCGAGCGGTCTCTACCATTTTCTCCAAAGCAAGACAGCTGAAAGAAGAGCGGGGCGACACCTGGAACTTCAGCATCAAGGGCTCGTTCATCGAAATATACAACGAGGACTTGATCGACCTTCTCAGTATGGATGAAGCTGGTGGCCGAAGAGAGGTTCAGATACGCGAAGACAAAGATGGCCACATTATCTGGGGTGGTCTTAGAGAGGTCAATGTCAAAACTTCTAATGAAGTCATGTCGTGCGTATCACATTTAGAGTCTTCTGCACTTCCTGATGTTCTTACGGCTGTGTCCTTTCCTAGGCTGATTCGCAAGGGCACATCCATTCGTAGAACTAATGAAACAGACATGAACGCCCAATCTTCGCGTTCGCATGCGATATTCTCCCTCACTTTCATTCAGAAGAAATTCGTTGGCAGTGGGCACCCTCCTCGTTCCAGCTCACCCCTTCCCCCTGGCCGTTCACCTTCTCGACTAGCGCGTCCTGGTTCGATGTACAGTAACACTTCGATGGCTGGTAACAGAGCTTCTTCCCCAACACCTGGACGCCCAGGGACTCCAAGCTTTGCTTCAGCGATGGGACGGGGAGGTCTACGACCTTCCAGCGCTCTCGGCCACATAACCGAGCGTCCGAAGCCTGGAGGAGATGATGAAAGCGGCGAATGGATCACAATAACTTCCAAATTCCATTTCGTTGACTTGGCTGGTTCCGAGCGTGTGAGTGCGCTCAATGCTCGCAGCTTCAAAAACTTACCTTGATATTTCGTAACAGTTGAAGCGCACGATGGCGGCTGGAGAAAGGATCAAGGAAGGCATATCTATCAACAGCGGTCTTCTCGCCTTGGGGAATGTTATTTCTGCCTTAGGCGATCCATCCAGAGCGAAGTCACACACTGCAACCCACGTCCCCTACCGAGATTCAAAGCTCACTCGCTTGCTCCAAGATTCTTTGGGTGGCAACGCGCATACCCTCATGATCGCCTGCGTTAGCCCTGCCGAATGGAATACCGCTGAAACAGTCAATACGCTGAAGTATGCGAACCGTGCTCGTAATATCAAGAACCGGGCAGTAGTCAATGAGAAAGAGGATGGTTGGGACGATGTCGAGTGGCTGCAGGGGACGGTTCTGAGGTTGAGAAAGGAAGTGAAGGTGCTCAAGGATGGAGGCGTGCCTGACGTTCGAGCAATAGAGCCGCCGGCACTTGAAGGAGCAGGAAAGAAGGTACTTGCGCAGATGAGCGACCTCCAAAGTAACTACGAGGACCTGCGCGAGAAATTCGTAGAGAGGACGGAAGAACTCACTCGTCTTCGTCGCGAGCTAGGCGAGCGGCATCGCACTTCAAGTGCAGGATCTGTAGGGGGCACTGCTAAGTACGAAGAAATTGTGGGGCCGGTTATTGAGGAGTACGAGAAGACCATTGCTGCTATGGAGGCCGAACTTAATCTGAACCGGGCGGCTTTGCGACACACGAACGAAATGGTGGAAGAGAAGGAGGATGAGCTCGCCACCATCACAGAACGACACGCCGCCACCGAGCTGTACGTCGAAGAGCTTCGGACCAGAGTTGCCAAATTGACTGAAAGGGAAGCATCCACGGAGGTGAGTGCATTGTTTACCCACCTAGCTATCCTATGGGTCTAAATAAGCCTTCCAGGCATACGTCCATGATTTAGAAGAGAAGATGAAGTTATACGACGAGACTTCTATCAGCTCTAGTGAATCAATGACGGACTTGAAGAGGGAGATTAATCGGTTTAAAGATACAGAATCTCACTCCGCGAAGTATATTTCGGACCTAGAGGCTCGATTGGCACGTTCGGACGAGTCTATATTGGACTTGCAAAAGGTCATAGAGAGGTTGGAGAGCGAATGCGAGAGACGTCGAGACGAAGTGGAAAACCTACAATCTCGTCTGGAGTCCCTTCGACAGGATGGAGAGAGCTGGAGGGCTGATTTAGAGGAAAGAGAGCAGCGAGTAAAGGAGCTCGAGGGGCGAATGGAGGAGTGGGAGCGGAGGCGACAGGAAGCTGGTGAGACCCGTGCTCGGTTGGGTGCTGTTGTCGGTGAGGTAGCGTTGGCACGACGAAGCCTCGAGCTGGATCTCGCAGGCGTGAATGGGGCGTCGTCGTCGTCTGTCGGTTCAACTCCGGTACATACCAACGGGCATACGTCTCCTATTCCGGAGGAGCCGGCCACGCCTACACGGACTGAGCAGTCATTGGAGGGTCAATTATCATCCTTGCAACAAACCCATACTGCTACTCTCGCCGACTTAGCCTCTGTCACCTCGAAATATCGTGACGCTCTTCGTGAAATATCCGACCTTGCAGCTCAGATACAAGAAGCGAAGCTAAGTAGCTCTGCGATTACCGACTCTCCGAGGTCCGAAACCCCCGTCGATCCTCCCCGCCGCAGACGACTTACTGGTGGACGAAACCGAGAGGCTAGCGACCCTCAAATCCAACCCGCTCTTCCTGGGAAACGGCCTTTTTTCAGGCAGGCGGCCTCAGCGGAGTCACTCCACTCGAGGTCGCTCTCGCAATCGCTCTCACTCTCGCAGGAATTATCATCGGCGCGCTCTCGCAAAGCCTCCTTCTCCACAAGTAGCTCGCATTCACCGTCAAATTCACATTCCAATAGTGCACCCTTCGCAAGTCCCCGACCGAATCTCTCAATTTCTCTTCCAGCATCCAATGAGCGCTCAGTGGCAAGCCTAGAGTCGGAAATAATGAGGTTGCAAGACGTACTGAAAGAGCGCGAGGCCGAGATTGCTGCATTAGAGATTTCTTTGCGAGAGAAGCCCAAGGTCCCGTCAGGGTCACCCACATCCATAGACGACATCGACACTCCTCCGTCCACGCCTCCGAACGATGTTCTTCCAAATGGTGACCAGAGCCTTGCTTCTTATCTTACCCCGAAAACTATGGGGCAGTTCGAGAATATCCGTCGAAGCATGGAACTCAACGGTCGCGACCATCTGTTCGAAAACGGCTCCGAGGTAGCGAGTAATGTATCCGAAATGGACGAATCTTTGGATCGATTGAATGAGCTCATGCTGTACGTACATTCCAACTTTTCCTTTGCTAATGTTACTCAATCGTTTTATCCAGGTCGATGGCACAGAAAGAGGCATATCACAAGGAAGTTGTTGACACCTTGAACGACCAATTAGGCCAGGTCAAAAGGCAGCTTGATGACCTCACAACACTGTCCCGAGATCAGGTAATTGCATGGCATCATTTTCCCTCTTTAAGGCCGCAATGCTGAAAGTCATCTGTTGTTGCAGGCGCTAAACATGTCAACGGAGATTCAGGCTCTGCAAGCGAAACACTCTCATGACTTGGAACTGCTTGAAGAGGTTCGAAAGCACGAAGCGGAACTCGTCACCAACCTCAAAGAAGCAGAAGCAACTCATCTTCAGGCCGTCGAGGACATGCGGCTTGCCCATGAAGATGCCCTCAACGCTAGAGGTATAGAGGTTGATACCCTTATAACGAGCATGAAGGAAGAGCATGATTCCGCGTTGGAAAAGCTTCGTGCCGAGCTATCTGAAGCTTCTACGGAGATCGAGAAGCTGCGGCACCACCATGATCAGGCACTCGCAAAGGCCCACGCTGAACACGCTGAGGAGCTACAGCGACAGGGTAAGGAGGCTGAAGACATCCTTGACGCCGCGCAGAAAGCACATGAGGCCGCCGTGGCCAAGCTTGCTCGGGACCATGAGGAATCTCTAAAGCAGAAAGAAGCCGAAGCTACTGCTGTACTCCAAACTACCGAAGAGGAGTACTACAACGCCCTTACGAAGCTTCGATGTGATCACGCTACCGCTCTGGAGAAGCAAGCTACGGACGCCGCCGCCACTCTTGAGCGACTACGTGAAGAGCATGCTGGCGAGCTGCGAATCACCGAGATCACGAAGCAAGGTTCAATTGCTGCTTCCGAATCATCACGTACACTAGCCCTACAGGAGTTACAGGACGAGCACGCTGCCGCTATCGCACGGAAGGAAGCATCACATGCTGATGCGGTTGAACAGCTCAAAGCAGAACACCTTCGCGCTCTCACGACCAAGGACGAAGACTTCACTCTGCAATTGGATCGGTTACGCGCTGAACATGAGAGTACCACATCACGGCTCAAGGAGGAGTGGAGAGTTGAGACCCAGAAGCTGAAAAATGCACTCGCGGACAGCGAGGAACAAGTCCAAGCTGCAGCGTCAACCTCGACTAAAGTCCGTTCGGAGATGGAAGCCAAGATTCAATCGTTGCAGGAACAGCAGGCTCTCATTCTGAAAGAAGTCGAGCAAGGCCATGAAGAGGATGTAGCTGCTTTGAAGCGCACTCATGACGCCGCCCTCTTGTCCGTAGAAGCAAAGGCCCAGCAAGATCTTGTTGACCTTCTGAAATCTCATACAGAAGAGAAGGTTCAACTACAAGCAGAGCACCAACAAGCTCTTGCGGACCTTAACGCAGAAATGGTAGCTCTCCGGGAACAGCACCATGAAGCGTTGGCCTTGGCTAGGTCGCATAGCGAAGGTGTACTTGAAGAAGAGCGCCAGCGTCTACAAACCACCCTCGCTGATCTTGAACGTCAGCATGCCGAGGAGCGGGATATTCTTCGCAAGGACCATGATCTCCTTGCACAAGAATTGGAGAGTCACAAAGTCGCCGCCGACGAATTTACGCTCATACAGGAGAGCATGCGCGATAGTCACGATCAAGCACTTGCTGAGAAGAGCGCTTCGCTTCAGCAAGTCCAGAATGAACTGTCCAATGTGAGCACCGAACGGGATCAGCTCCAAGCCGAGCTTGCTCGATTGCGAAGTGAGCTAGACAAGACGCACTCCGAGCAGTCCAAACTCGTCCAAGAGGCATCGAAGCGACAATCATTGGTTGACGAATTGGAGAAGCATCGGTCAGAGCTTGCTGAAAGTCAGGAACTCGCTCAACGCCTCAGAGATGAGAAGGACAATCTTCTGGCAGAAAAACAACGGCAAGACAGTGTTATCCGCGATCTGCAAGCACAAGTCGCTCGTAGCTCCTCACCACCCAATGGAAGGCCGTTAACTGGGTACAACAGAGGCACTGGACTCCCCACGATGAAACTCCCCCCGCCGACCCCACCTCCCTCGGTTCCACCACCACCCGCTCCCCGCTCCCTCCACCTCAACGGCGATCACAATTCCAGCATCAGCTCCCAATCTTCATCCGTCACGATGTCTAATTCCTCCAAAGAATCTCAGATGGATTCTCCAACTACCTCCGTTGGCGGTTCGATCAATGGCATGGTCACTCCTGTCCCTGACGCCAAGTTCACGATACGGCTGGAGCAACAGGCGAAGCAGATAGAAGAGCAGGAAGCAATGATCAAGACTCTGAACAAGCAGCTGACGCATTGCGAAAGTGACCTCCAGACTCACATGGATCTCGTTAGTACGTTGGAAACTTCACTAGGAGATTCTGAAAAGAATCGTACGTTGCGCCTTGTATATTTCCTATTTCTAGTACTTACCATTTTCCCTTTTAGTTCGTAAAGCTCGTATGCATGCCACAGAGCTTGCTCGTGAGCGCGATACGCTGAACGTTAAGATCGAAGGGCTGCGCTCTGAATTAACCGAAGCGAGACGCGAAGTTGCCACTGTTCGCAAGTCGATACAGGAAGAGAAACTGTCTCTTGAGCAACGATTGGACGAGGAGCGCAAGGCGAAGGAGCGCGTGCGCGCTCAGCTGGACACTCGGATGGAAGAACTACAACGAAAGAAGTCCAAGTTCGCTTGCCTATAGCCTCATCCCCTCCCTCCTTGGCTCCCGAGGGTATAGAAATCGCCCTCCATTCCTTTTTACATGCTTTCTGTTCATTAGCTCTGCAGGCCCTATGGATTGGCCCGCACATCATCACATGCACACTCTCGTTTTTGCTCTGTATCTCTGCACGGTGTTGCAGACGGATCGCACGGAATTAAGACCTGCTCGGTATACCCTCCCACCTCCCGTGTCTACCGGTAGTCCCCCTCATCTCTATACCTTTTCGTATATGTTAGCAGTATCCTCGTATTTTTGGCTATATATGTTGCACCTATTATCATGACCCCTCCTGTAATCAGGTACTAGAGCAGGTCACCTGCGCCGTGGGGAGTGTGCAATCAGAAGTTAAGAGGTACTCTCCGCAATCAGTCCCCTCCCACGTAGTCCACTTAGAACGCTCCACGATGGTGAAGATTCCAGTGGTAAGCCTCCCTGAGGCCTGGAGCTGGAGACGGCTTCCGCGCAGGCTTCAAGCATGTTGAAGGTTCGCTTCGCCAGGTAATTCGCATCCCACATGCTTTCCAACTCAGTAGCGGGTGCATCCCACGACTCGCTGGAGCTTGGGCTTTGCGGTATCAAACACTCCAAGAACCACCTAAACGTTATTATTCGAGCACTCCAGTGAGAATGGCAGACAATGAGCCCAAGAAGGCGTACAGGACGCTCCCCTCGCTTTCGATGCAAGATAAGGTAGGTACCCCTGTCATTCTATCTCCGTAGCATGCCTCCTGATCTTATGCATTAGGTTTGTGTAGTTACTGGAGCCGCTCGAGGCTTGGGGTATGAATTCTGCAACGCCTTCCTTCAGTCGTGAGCACACCGGGCTTCTGCTGTGCCTTAGATTCCCTGGGGTGTTGAAATCGCGTCATTAGGGGATGCACATCTCTTGCCGTTTTGGATCTGAAGCACGACGAAGCTCGCGAAGTCGCCGATGTACTCGCGAAACAGAATGCTTGTAAGTGGACAAGGCGATCCACCGTACATCATATCGAAGCTAATTGCGTGTGTATACCTCAGTGGACGGGGGCGCGAAGATCGATGCCATTGGTATTGCCTGCGACGTCTCCTCTGAGGAGTCGGTCCAGGCAGCGTTTGCCGCTATCAAGGAGAGATTCGGCCGCTTGGACGCCGTTGTCGCATCTGCTGGCATAGTCGAGAACTACTCTGCTTTAGAGCAAGTCGCCCGATCCATTTTCTCGGTTGATGTATTTATCTGACTGGAGGCAAATAGGTACCCCGCTGATCGAATACGCAAGCTCATGGACGTCAATGTGCATGGCGCCTTCTTTACAGCCCGCGAGGCTGCGAAGATCATGATCCCTCAAGGTTCAGGATCCATCGTCCTGATATCCAGCATGAGTGCCAATGTCCGTACATCAGGACGACAACCTCTATTCATCACTGATGAGTTTGTTGTAGATCGTGAACATTCCTCAACAGCAGACGCCATATAACTTCTCAAAGGCTGGTACGACTTCCCGTTGCTTGGGTGTAATACTCTCTTGACTGGACTCCTTTGCAGCGGTCAAGCATATGGCGTCGAGTCTAGCAATAGAATGGGCCAAGACTGGCGTCCGAGTCAATGCCCTGAGGTGCCTACTATTGTGTCATTCTCTGAAGGGCGACTTATTGAACCTATAATCAGCCCCGGATACATGCTTACCAAACTGACCAGGACAATTCTTGCGAACGATTCGCAGCTTAAGGTCTGCCTCTTATAATTATTCAGTTAACAATGTGCTGGTACATAACAACCTGAACAGGAAACCTGGGAGAATTTGACGCCCGTTGGTCGGGTAAGCTTGCTTTTTCTCGCTATCATGTTCAATATTGAATGATTTTCCAACAGATGGGTGATCCCGAGGATTTGGCGGTATGTCTGGTGATGATTTGTAGTGTTGCCACTAACACTGACATTCTGCGCAGGGAGCCATCGTGTATCTGTGCAGCGACGCTAGTAAATTTATGACTGGAGCTGAACTTCGAGTAGACGGAGGCTATTGTGCTATATAAAGGATTCTTGTATATGTTGCCCCTGTTTACTGGGACAGGAGGCAAGGAGGGGTTAAATAACGTCACTTGTGGCCGAATAACGTTATATTGGTCCTCATGTCTGCACCACAACCATCAGGCTCGTCGTCGTCGCCGGCAGCGACGACAAGCTCTTCAAGCGCACCGTCGACGTTCGAGTTCACGAAACGGAAACGATGGGCGGACTTGCTCATCAACGAGCTTGCTGACGCTATCATTCTTGTTTTGTCATCATCCTGTACGATCCTGTTCTCTGGTGCCGCTGTGACTGAAATTCTCGGCTGGCGAGATGTGGACTTGGTGGACAAGGACTTCATGGACCTGGTCGCATGCGAGTCGTCTCTCAAGGGTTGGTGCAGATGTAGCTGATCAGCGTTATCACTGCTACAGACAACGACCAAACGAACTTCCAGAATAGCTTCCACGAGTCGTTGAGGACGAGCGAAGACTTGTTGTCCTATACACATCTGAAGTGCAAGACCTCGCATTCGGCAACGGTACCTCGGGAGATCCTCTTCGAAATCAAGGGATATCCGCATTATGTGGGGGATGAACAGACGTGCCGATGCTTCTTTGCGACAGCGAAGCCGTATCCAAGTCGAAATGCAGCAATGTAAGTGAATGTGACTGATGCATGAACTTCAGGGATCTGACTTCCATACTCTGTAGGCTAAACACATTCTTGGATTTGAAGACGGAGAATGAACGGCTGCAACAAAGGTTGGCCCACCTGCGTGCTACTGTGCCGGTTGCTACCAATGTCGACATCGGTGCAACAAATGCAATGTTATACTCCAATCCATTAATTCATCCAACGCGATCATTGTCTTCCATTCCGTCACTTCTACCCTCCTACAATCAGCCTTCAGGGCCCGGGTACTATGTCCCTCCAAACATGGGCCAGAATAGTTTTGGGGCCCTGGTGCCCACTGTATAGTTGTTTCTCATTCACGTTTACCATTTTGTGACGTGAACCTTTTACAGGATGGCGGCGAGGACGACTCGGAAGATGCTCTCCGTAAGAAACGGGTAAATTCTGCCTCGTCATGTCGACGACCATTCATTACTGATTGTTTCTCAATTCAGCTGAAGAAGAGCCATACCTCGGAGCAGTATGTGTGTATCACATGCGGACGAACTGATTCTCCCGAATGGCGAAAGGTCGGTGGGCAAGCCTTGGCTTGGTATGACTGATATTCTGATCATCATCGGTTGTGTTTCAAGGGCCCTCAAGGTCCCAAAACTCTCTGCAATGCTTGTGGACTTCGCTGGGCAAAGCAGATTCGCAGAACCGACGAATCAAATAACGACGCCGCTGCCAGTGCTGCACCTGAGAGGTCCTGACTATACCCAACTTGCCTATCTACCATACAGTAGTTGGATATGTTACCTGTACCATAGCGCATTTCTTGACGAGTTCAAGTTGGGCTTTACATTACCAGGAGGTCGGACTGGGCTTGGCGCCCATCCACATCTCATCAATTGACGACCACCATCTCGCCATCTACGATAGTCGACTGCTAGTCCTATCGCGAATCATAAACTCACTCAAATTCAATAGTCAAAGAGAATATGCCGCCTTCGGTGTTTGATCTATCGCAGGTACCCATCACCGCGCACTCGTTCAACGCAACTCGAGATCGTCAGTGCTGGCGTACATGACCGTGTTACAGCTAGATAACGTAGATTCTAGAACTCGCCGTCAGCTTGAACTCCAACGACGCTGTGGTCTACGCGCGTACAGGCAACGAATGGACGGCGACCGAGACGCTTGCTGAGGTACATCCATCTCTTCACAGGCTGCCTACCTGTACTTGATGCCGATTACAGCACGACAAAATTATCACCTCCATTGATTGGGCCCCGAATTCGAATCGCATCGTAACTGCATCCCAAGATCGCAATGCGTACGTCTGGCAGCAAGCTCCCGATGCATTGACGGGGGCGTTGGTGTGGAAGCCTACGCTTGTTGTGCTGCGGATCAATCGTGCTGCGACCCATGTGAGATGGAGCCCTAAGGAGGACAAGTTCGCTGTAGCCAGTGGCGCGCGGTACGTCTACTACCTACTCTACTAGGAATCGGGTCTAAATCCACCGATGCTGTATATAGCGCCATCGCGATTTGCTCTTTCGACACCGAGAACAACTGGTGGGTTTCGAAGCATCTGAAGAAGCCGATCAGGTCGACTGTGCTTTCCGTGGACTGGCACCCCAACAATGTCTTGCTCGCTGCTGGGAGTGCTGATATGAAGGCAAGGGTCTTCTCCGCGTATATCAAGGAAGTCGACGAAAGGTTGGTGTCATGTCTCTTACACTATGAATGCAGTTTCACCATTGTTCTCATCTCCAGGCCTGCTCCGACTGTTTGGGGTTCCAAACTGCCATTCAATACAGTCTGCGGCGAGTACACCAGCCCGAACGGTGGCTGGGTTCACGCGGTGGGGTTTTCCCCTTCTGGAGACGTCCTCGCATTTGCCAGTCAGTGGATTTGCTTCCTTTCATGTGCATACGCGAAGGCTGACGCCATTGTTCTCCCTCAATCATGCTTGAATTCGCGTACCTCTCTGCGTTTCAGATCACGATAGTTCCATCAGCGTCGTCTACCCCGGGGGACCTATCATCCATCACATCAGGATATCCACGCTGCCACTCGTTACTCTCACATGGACCGCAGAGGATACCATCATTGCTGCTGGACACGACTGTCAGCCACTAGCATTCTCTGGCAATGAAGGCGGCTGGCAGCTTATCGGCACCCTTGATGATTCGAAGTCCTCTTCCGCTGCTAAATCTGGATTCAACAGCCCCGTTGGGCGGTTGAACAGTTCTGCTTTCAATACGTTCCGTGATGCGGATACTCGTGGGCAGATGAGCCCCGGTGGTACGGGTGGATCGCAAGATACGAAGGTGTTGACGGTTCATCAGAACACGATCACGAGTGTTAGGGCATACGAGTGGCAAGGCGATAGAGTCGCGAAGGTCAGCACGACGGGTGTCGATGGAAATTTGGTGATCTGGGACTCGGACGAAGTTTCTGCGTTGACCACTAGTGCAGGAAATGGACTCGCAGGACGTCTTGGAGGCATGCACATCCGATGAAGCGTTTCTTTACAATAATACACGAACTGTAGTAGCTAGTACCTGACTGTCATGTCTCCCGAGTCCTCTTGTGATGATTCTGGTGCTGGCTGTTCGTTTATGACACCCCATACAGATGCTTTGAACTGTCGCGTCGCGTTCGTTAGCCAAATGGCCCTGCGTCTAGTGAGACACTTACTAGAGTCAGGACAAGTCCCATCTTCTTTTCCAGGTCCCTCAACTGAGGTAGCATCCTCTGATCAGGCTGCTCGGCCAAAGCACGCGTCTTCTGGGTAGCCTGATCACAAAACGCCACAGTATCAGACTCCAGATCTGCTGCTCCTGCACACACCCTTGCCAGCAGTGAACTGATATGCACGCACCAGCTTCACATGATGGGCCAGTTTCGCATATTCCCAAAGTACTTCCGCTTCCAGAGGCGACAAGCTTGGATGTGACTCGTATGGATTCGTGGTCAGAATGTCGCTCGTGGAGGCCATGAAGAAGTGATCGTGAGTAGTTCAATCGAGTCCCTGCCTTCAACTTGGTTCCTGAAGCAGATGCGCCACTACGGCTTAGGTCCATCCTTGAAGTTCTTAAATTTCAAATCGTCGACTGCAAGGACCCTCTAGGTCGCGTCTACACCTTTGCTGGATCGCGCTGTGGCGTCAGCACCATTTTCAATAACAAATGACAGGGTAATCTGGTATGTTCGAATTCAGTATTTTCCATTCGATACACAACAGACGACGCCCGACCGCACGCCTACCTCGAGGTGAGCTCATAAGTGTTCGAAAGGTCTTTTGTGTGGACCTACACTCTTTTCCCCGGTTCCGAAAAATTCCAAACGCCACTCGTATTATAGGTGAGACAAATGGACAGACTGTATCCTCAACATGAGGCGGCCTAGTGGCGTACTGACGTGTATGGTTGTTATTCTATTCTACAGGAATCTGCACCAAAGGATCTTGGGTGTAGGCCCCTTTGATTACCCCACAAGCATCGCCAGGCTTTATGCGCGTCTGACACTGCGGAGCCGCTGCATGCGGTCGGCTGCACCATGGCTGGATCTCAAACATGTATCAAGGGCCTTGTAGAAGAAAGGCTTCGACAGTGTGCTCATTTCCGATATAACCGTTCTTTGAAGAGCATTTCAAACATCCTCGATTGCGATCGGCGCAATATGGTGAAAGCGTGATGGCGGGCCCTGAAATGCCACAAGACAATAAGAACAATAAAGTCTCCTAACCAACAAGATTCCCTTGAAACCAAGACTACCCAATTGTGTGAGTATGCGGGAATGTTTCTGCCAAAAAGTCGACTGATCGTTGCCTTATCAAGTACTTCCTGCGCAGAAAATATTATCTGCCAGAGGCCGACTATTTCAACAGCCCGCCTCGTGTTTACAGGAAACCGTATAAGGGCCTTTGACCCGCACTCTCTCATTGTTGCCTTGCCTCTCTTGCCTAACATATTCGCCGCCCATTCTCTGGGTTTAGTATACTATTCTGAGCGTCCCTCCCGCGCTCCTCTATTGCCATCCAACAATGCTTTCAAACAATAGCCCCCCTCAATACTCAGACTTTAAAAGCCTGGAGGTCGATCCTTCATCCCCCAAGCGCAGCCGCGGGCCTGGCGAATTTGTATCATCCTTTCCACCACCACCAGAGATGGTTTCAGCTCCAGTCTGCGAACCTTCTCCCTCTTCTATAGCTGGCTTTCAACCACGGCCATTTCCCCCTCCTTCATTAACCGGCGTGCCAGTTGAATACATATACGAGCAACTTCGTAATCTTGCTCCGGCCTACTGGGATACTCCAGATACGGCGGACTGTACCATTAGTAAGTATTTGTGCGATCAATTGCCGTATGAATAGGCGTTGACAACTCTATCAGTTGTCCCTATTCCTGACTTGCGTTCAAAACCTGTTACTCGCTTCCCCCTCGACTCTTCAATGCACATTAATGGGCACGGGCTCGGTCGACGAGTCTCGGAACCCATTCTCCACTCCGTTCCCCGAATCACAATAAAGGTGGGATGACTTCTAGATGGTTCAAAGGCGCTTGACTTATAGCCCCTATTTTAGCTCCATATTGACTATCTCTCTGCCCATTCGGCCCTCTTACGGGGTCTCTTCAGCGGCGCCTCTCCTCTCGACCTCATCAATACTTCGTTCGATCCCACAGGCACTAATACACCAGCCGATCGCAGCCCTCGCCTCCTCCCATGCTCACCGTCTCATCCCATCCTCTTCCTGCCGCTCCCCGACCCGTCATCGTTTCATCTTCTTGCCCATTGGATGTATTTCGGCTCTACAGAATACATAGCCGAGGCCTTGAGTGAAGGCACCGTTCAATGGGAGGGCATCGCCCGCAATGTCGAGTATCTCGGCCTTTCTACCGACATTAAAATATTCTTGGGGAAGTGGTATGGAAATTGGCTTCATACCGGACGCTCTCGCTTCGACTACGAAGAAGCATATGCAGCCGACGATGACTCCGATACCGCTTACGATAGCGACGAGGAGGACTTCGATGGTGATTGTTCCACCTCTTCGGACATGGAATTTGACGAACCAGAAGAAAAAGTCCCCGAACGAGGGAGGACGCGAGAGCTCCGACGTCTATCATCTATCACATCCCAAATCGACAGTCTCTGAACGTTATTCCTCTTCACCCTCTGTATCACTCCTCGGATTCACCTTTCGATTTCTCACCCCAAATACCTTCTGCGAACTTTGGTATCGGACTTTGCCTGACACAATATCATTATTTCGTTGAGGTTTATCTTTGCTCTTTCTCCTTTACTTCGCCCAAAGTCCTTCCAGGCTGCCTTCACACTCCTTTAGACCTTCGCTCCCTTTTGTCCGCATTTGTTCCCCGTTACTGGGATGGTTCTGTATTTTAATTGTGAAGATCGGTTAAGTCAATTGTAACAAATAATTGTAGCGTACGGTATACAAAATCAACAACAATATCTCGCCTTGCAACGAGGCTTTAACTATTGTTTGGAGTTTTAACATCAGATCTTGCGAGTTCCTGATATGGTATCATAGAAAGGGCTAAGAACAAAACGCAAAACAAAAGAGTTGATCGGTGTATGAGAACGATGCTGGGTTCATCTTCGTTTCGGACCATTTCTCCAGAATGTGAACACGTACGAAGAGACAGGGTGGAACCAGCGAAATTTGTTTCATTGCGAGACAAAAGTAGGTCGAACACAATTGAAGCGAGAGGGAACAGTGAATGATCGCTCTTCTAGAATGCTTCAATGGAACTAGCCTCCAGGATGAATGAAGTCCCTTTCACAACAGGACACGCCCCGCAGGCATTCACTCATGGTGGTTCCAGCTCGAATGAAAGCCGCAATGCTTCCTTCGAATGGAAGAGACGCAGGATGTCGTTCAGCAACGGCAGCGCGCCGTTGATAGATGCAGGATCTGCTAACAATTGGAATCACTCCAGCAACTTGGGGTCGGGGAATCGGTTGTCGTTGGTGTACTCATAGGGCGGTCGAACCACCGCGAGTCCGGGAATTTCGTGCTGTCGGGGCATGGGTTCGGTGTGCCACTTCTGTAGGTTAAACTCAGAGGGGATATATGGAGCCTGTAGACCGATAACAATTAACGGCTGAAGCGATGGCGAGAAAGTCTCCCCATACCAGATACTGTCGATCTTTCATCTTGCCCCAATTAACAGTCTTGAACCAGGGATGCTTACCGACTTCTGAAGCACCGTTGTATCCCAGGCGTTTACTTGCATCTCGGGTCAGAAGTGCGGATATAAGCGACTTGAGAGTCTTTCCAACTCGGATTTTGGAAGGATAGTGGTAGTCATCTGCCAGGATCTTTTTGTGCACCTGTGGGTTGGTCTCTCCACGGAATGCCTGATTCGGTTACTGAGTACGAGTTAACCGTATTGATCAGGGAACACTACTGACCACCGTCCGAGTGACCATCTCGAATAGAATACATCCCGCTGCCCACCAATCTATGGCTTTGCTGAAGCCCACCGTTTGTCCCTCAGGACTCAACAACTCTGGTGCTTGGTAACACGGTGTCCCAATCATTACCCACTCCTTTTCGGAGTGTTCAACAGTTGCGGACCCAAAATCAACGAGGGTGAGATAACCGCTCTCGCCCAAAAGTATATTATCGGGCTTGAGATCCCGATGAGCAATGCCATGCGCTTCCAGGAAGCTTAGTGCACAGATGATGTTGCTGAGGTAGAATAGACTGTGTGTCACTGGGAGTGGACCCCTAGCTGAGATCAAGGACCGAAGAGTACCACACGGGGCAAGTTCGGTGAGCATGTAGAGATTTCGCTCATCGTAGAAAGTCTGGATAATTGTGCTGACGAACGGTGACCATGGGAGGGTCATGAGTACCCGCCGTTCATAATTCTTGGCCTGGGGGTCTTCCTAAATTGTTCACATGGGTAAGTAAATATCCGATGAATTAGCTGGGGTTGCAGGGACTAACGGCCTCATCCATTCGAATGTACTTCTTCCTTAGGACCTTCATGGCGTACATTGATCCGGGTTTATCCATTGGGTGAATATTTCGGCGTGTGCGCACGAGGAGGACTCTGCCATAAACACCTTTCCCTGCAAGTAGCGAGATAAGAATATGCTTGGAAGCTTCCAGGTGGACTGACCTAATGAACGGACACACTCTAGGTCCTTCAGCTTGAGGGGTGGTGCACGAGGGTCGACCGGCCGTTTGATACTTGGATCGGGTCGGCGGTGCATCTGCACAAGTAGACAATTTAGCAACGCGATCTTGCCAGGCTCGAAAGGTATGTACCTCTGGTTCGGGTTCAGTGTATAGATGACTGTATTGCCATCCATGGATAATGCCGTCTACCATCATGATCATTTCGTCACGCTTCCTCGGTGCATGAGCTTTCCGTGCGTGTGAGCCAGTAGCCTCATCGGAAGGCGTCAATGTAGGTCGCGTCGGCGTTCGCGAACGCGTCGAGCGGGTGTTACGCGTGGGAGGCATCTATTGGTTAAGAGAGATGGTGGTGGTCGGAAGGAAAGAGGTTGAGGCCATTGTGGCACACAACCTACAAACAATATAGTTTCAGCCCGAGCTTTGACTGAGTGGCCACTGCTCTGTTCACCGGTGCATTGTTGACGATCGTCCGTTTCAGGACAATGCGCGTTCACGTGCATAAGTCAGGGGTACTCAGGGGAAGAAGTCTCCTGCCACCACCAAAGTCGGGTTCAATCTCAACTACCTCGCCTCATTGGTGTACGAGAAAGAACTGAATCACTCCCTTGGCTCAAGCGAACTGTAGAGTATGCTTTGGAGAGCGGGCCCATACCGTATATTCTTAGCGCTTGAGCTGACAGCCTTGGCATCAATAAGTTGAGGATCGCTTTGTGTTCTTAACCACAACACTCTATCTTACATCGCCAGGCCGTTCGGGTTACAGAGTAGCGCCCATCAAGATGAGCGAAGCAAACAAGTTGGTGAGGTAGACCTCCACCGCGAAAGGTCACTGGCGCCCTATAGAACTTAGTTCCAAACCACATCGGATCCTCTGCGATGGCAGCTCATCAGGTTGCGTCTGTCGCAGATACACTCCCATTGGAATGGAAATACGTCTCCGAAGGCGGCGCGACGGCCGTATTCTCGTATGTCGGCCCTTCAGACCCTCAATTCGACGGCATGGTGCTCCGATTGCGAAAATGCCCACTTGGCCAACCTTTTCGCAGTGCAGAGGAAATGACGCAGGAAGAACCGGACGATGCAACTGTCGAATTCCAACAGCGATGCATGGAGCGTCTAGTGCCGCCGATCCATCTTCCTCGCATGGTTTCGGTGAAACTGAACGAGCCATGGTTGAGGGCCTTCTCAGAAGCACATAATATTGATCGGCGAGCGGAACGGAGGAGAGTAGATGAAATCGATTGGAGTAGAACCAAAGGTGTCCTGGCTACTGATCTCATTGGTACAGACGGCTTGGCCGTAGAAATCAAGGTATGCTTGGAACCAAGGTCATGAACCACCACTCATCGGGTCGTTAGCCTAAATGGGGTTTCCTTCCTTCTCCCAAGCACTTGACGACGACGACGTCCTCAGTGAAGGCGCGCACATGCAGATTCTGCATGCATGTCCACTTGAAGGTATTGCAAGGTGACACCGACGTATCTGTGGGGTACTGCCCTCTCGATCTCTTCTCCGGCAATCCTGAGCGGATCAAACTAGCTTTGGAGTCTCTTTGGTCCTCTTGGTTGGCCACTGATGGCACAGTCAACAACTGGAAAATGTTTGTCGCCGGGATGATAGTCAGACCCCAGGTACGACGGTTACATTCTCTCCGTCCATATCGCTCAGCCAATATAGACGATACACGACTTGAAAGTCACACTCTTAGGTCATGGATCGGACGAAGACGACCCCAACGTTCTCCGCGACAAATGCGTGGAACTCCTCATGCCCCTATTGACCGACACGCCCGTATTGAAGGTCCTTGCTAAGCTACAACGCACGCTAGATATTCTGGACATCGAAGGTCTTTCGTCTTTATGGCATCGCACTCTCGTCTCGTATGCCGACCCCGCGGCCGGTCCCGATACACCTCTGTCTCCGGTAGGACAGACTTCTTCCTTGTTCGAATCACCCGATCCAACAATCGACGACTGGTCTAAATTCATCGACCAGTACTTGATGCAAATTGGTACTACGACAGAAGAGGAGAAGATGAACCACGCTCAACCTTTAACATCGAACTTGCGGTATTACTTGATGGCCTACTTGCTCTCAGCGACCTTTAAGGACTGTTCTATCATCGTCAAGCCTACCATGCCCGGGATGCATGGGAAGGATAGCATTACCATCATCGACCTTGACCCCAAAGGGATGGATAGATTGAGAAAATGGGAGAGACTGGATGCACAGATCGCGCTTGCTTATGGTCGTATAGACGAAGCAAGCAGGAAGATATGTGTCGATGCTGGCGTGGACGCTTGGTAGCGGGCTCAAGAGCAGAGGTTATTGATTGGCAGTGCACCGATGGCTTTCATGACTGACTGGTTTATGATGATTGTTGTATCCACGAATGCATATTAGCATTGATATTGTTCCCGTATTACCTATGGATTGGATTCGGCGCTCAGCGCTGAGCTTGCGCTAGTACTTTCAGTTGGCTGCTCACCGTCGGTAGCGACCAGAGGTACTACCATCCGGGGTAACTGAGTCCGGCGACTTCGTTGACATGTTGTTCCGGCCACCATCTGCACGGAAGCTATGATCCGCGCCGCACCTCTTGTCTCTGCTCACCACGACATACGATGGCGACAATACTTTGCGCACGAAACATATCCAGGCTCTCGAGCTCTAGCCTCCGCAGTGCAGCGAACAGAAGTCTTGCTCCGATAGGTCAACGGTGTCAACGTCGTAACGCGTCGTCTTACAACGCAAACATCGCCGGGCTCACTGAAGATCAAGCCGAGGTATGATAATGTGCTCATAAGTAAGTACGTGACCGCTCAAAGCTCATGATATGTCCAGTTTCGCAATGCTGTTGCAGAGTTTGCCCAGCGCGAAGTTGCCCCGAGAGCAGCAGAGATAGACAAGAGCAACAACTTCCCTGCGGTAGGCAACACTTTGTCAATTACCATACAAACTCTCATATTATTATGGGCACAGGATCTATGGGAGAAGTTTGGTTCTATGGGTTTGCTGGGAATCACTGTCTCTTCAGAGTACGGTGGATTGGATCAAGGATACTTCAACCACACTCTAGCAATGGAGGAGCTGTCCCGGGCCTCCGGATCCGTGGCCCTCTCATACGGGGCCCACTCGAATCTTTGTGTCAACCAAATTCACAGGCATGGCACGGATGCACAAAAGGCCAAATACCTCCCCGACCTGGTCAGCGGGAAGAAAGTCGGCAGTCTGGCCATGAGTGAACCCGGGAGCGGAAGCGACGTGGTCAGCATGAAGTTGCGTGCGGACAAGATTGACGGGGGTTGGAGATTAAATGGGAACAAATTCTGGTGCGGGGTGTAATCCATGTCTTATATGTGCCGCCTAACTTGGGGTTCTAGGATAACGAATGGGCCAACTGCGTCGACCCTTGTTGTATACGCCAAAACAGCCCCCGAGAAAGGTTCGAAAGGGATAACGGCGTTCATCATTGAGCGAGGTTTCCCTGGCTTCTCTACTCACCAAAAACTCGATAAGTTTGGCATGAGGGGTAGCGACACCTGCGAGCTAGTGTTCGAGAACTGCGAGGTCCCCGACGGTTCGTTGCGACTCCCTGGCCAGAAGCAGTGGACTAATCCCGTCGTCTTATACTTCTAGAGAACGTATTGGGTCCTCTGAACAAGGGGGCGGGCGTCCTTATGTCTGGATTGGATTTGGAACGACTCGTGTTGAGCGGAGGGCCTCTTGGGTAGGTGCAATCCTCATCTCTTCGAATCGTACATTGTTAAATCGTCGTTTAGTCTGATGCAAGCCGCTTTCGACTACGCGATTGAATATGTCCACGACAGAAAGCAATTTGGCCAACAAATTGGCACATTCCAATTGATGCAAGGTGGATATTTAAATCCTGCACGTATTGATGGTGGCTGACCTACCTGACAGCCAAGATTGCCGACATGTACACTAAACTCAGTGCAAGTCGCGCATATGTATATGCGGTAGCCAGAGCTTGTGATCAGGGCCACATTAGCAGACGAGTAAGTTAGTCCAGTTCCGTATACACGCCCATCCTCAGCTTGGAGTAGGACTGTGCTGGCGCCATATTGTATTCCACTGAAAAGGCCGTCGAGGTCGCGTTGGAAGCGATGCAGTGCCTTGGCGGGAATGGGTACATCAACGGTAATGTCTAATACTCCGTCACCGAAGACTTCCGGCTGAATGGAAGAATCTCTGGGTTAGAATATCCCACTGGCCGCTTCTTGCGAGACGCACGCCTCTATACGGTGGGCGCGGGTACGCAAGAAATCAGGCGTATGCTCATTGGGCGGGAATTCAATCAAGAATTCGGGACACGATAGTCATTTGCCAGGGAGGCGTGGTCTGGAATTAATTCATAATTGGGACGGAATGTGTCAAGAAACCTTTTCGGGATTTTTATGACATTCAACCCTGTACATACGATCTTAGAAGTAGCCGGGTCAATCAACAAAGAGGTTCGTAGGCACAGCAAGTCAGCCACGGCCTGTAAATTCAGTCGTCGCTGGGAGGTGCCTCCTATTTCACTCTTTGTCTCCAACCACCATGGCGACAACTGACTTCATACAAAAAACACTGGCGCCCCCTTCCGACTCCGGACCGCTCAGTGATGAGAACAACAGCGCAAAGCTCGGTAATTCACTCAGCAATTTGAGCGACTTGGCTGGACAGGCGGCTGGAAATGAACGCTCCCCACCCACATCGACCGACTCGCCGAGACTGGCACAGACGGCGGACTTGGCGGCATATCCTATGGATCTAAGCTTTGAGATTATTCCAAACGCAACCGGAGAGGCCTTCGCTCGTCAACTAGCTACACAGATCGTTCAAGTCCAACACGAATATGACCTCCGGGCCAGTGCAGGACTGTCTACTCCCAGAATGGCTGGCGACTTTATGAACCTGGTTTTCCCCGCAAGCCCTCAGACTGGAACCATTGCCCCACCACAGTCTCCTCAAGTCAATGGCACGTTGCCTCGATATTACCACCAACTTCAAGGGGTGCCGTACGAAGAAATGTACACCATCAAAGATAGGCAACGCGTTTCGCAGGCTTGTGACCTTTGTCGGCGTCGTAAAGCCAAGGTACGCTCGAGTTCCTGACTTAGCCATCTTTTTTTACCTTTGATTTACGCAGTGTTCTGGAGGACGCCCTTGTAAGAGGTGCACTGAGCGAGATCTCTCCTGTGAATATGCCGACGCACGATCTCGTAGACGGGGCAAAACAAGAAAACGTGTCGACGACAAAGACCTATCAGAAACGTCATTGGAAGACCTCGCGTCCTCTGCGCTCCCTGTACAAGACCCTTCGGACAATGCATTTACCGAAGCTACTAGTCAAGGATCGGTGGTTCGTACTAAACCTCGCAAGAAGAAGCCGGCACCCATTCTGCCGTACACGTACAAACCCATATACCCCCATATCCTATCTCCTGTTACTTCAGGCCTTCACGTGGTAGATAGCAGCACCCAGGACCGTGGACAAGACTATGCAGATTACTGGCCGTTCGCGCAATATCCAAGAACAGCTTCTGATGCTGCTTTTGATTACTCTGGGCCTTCCACAGGCATCTCACCTTCCCAGGCTTCCTTCGGTGCCTTGGCTCCATCAACCATGTCGGCATTGTTCGACCATGTTCCGTCTGCAGTAACGTCCGATATGAACTACAACTTTGCGTCTGCTCAGCCTAATGGGTATCACAACTCGTCTGGCGAACTTCAAGGCAGCGTTCTGGCGGGTTCCTCTGCCCCTATTGACCCCCAGAGCCCTTGTTCCAACACCCAGGACGTATTTTATACGATTGCTGCTCCTCGTCCTTCTCTACCCTTTCCAGCTCTAGGACTCAGGATCGATTCCCCGAGCATTTTCTGTCCGTCCCCTGATCTTGCGCATTCGGCTACAACTACTGAATCATCATCAAGTACGGGGTCACCTTTCAGCGTTTTGGGGATGCTCCCTCCTGATGTTGCGGAAGTTTCACTGGGTGAGGGAGTTCATGTCGGGGATAGGTACCTAGTTCAAGGAATCGACTCTGCTACCGACGAGTCCTTTATTAAGTTGCTATCGAACTCCCCACTTTTTCCTTGAGTTTGTCATGTAGCCGCTGTAGCGTTGGTTATTGAGGACTTGTCGACATTGAGCATTGTAGAGAATGGAGAATACAGAGCAATTGGATACAAAACGAATAGCGTATGTCAAAACAGAATGATATGAGTATGATAGCGATACATAATGGATAGATGCATAAATGAGCGAACGGGCCGGTGAGATGGCGGCGGCTAGTCTGAGAGATCATGGGGATAATAGGTAGTGAAACTACTTGCAAGCTTCTTCAGCGATCAAGTCTATGTGTTTCGTGATATCGGCATTGGCGAGGGCGGAAGGATACTCTCTTAAGGTCTCGAAAGCCAAGTCGAAGTTGAGGCCGATTCCGACATTCTGGAAGTGGAAGTGCGCTTCGGTAAGTTCCTTGGAAGCGTTGCCAGCTTCGCTGCGAGCGAACTCGAGCAAAGGCGGTACGCATCGGACGTAAACGCTAACTCTGTCCTTGATAGAGAGATCCTTCGTGAACGCGATGAAACTGGCGAAGAATTGCATGGGAGGGGTCCGCCCGGGATAGAAGACAGGTCCAAAGACAGGAGCCATAGGGAGAGTTGGAGCGGTAGGAGCTCCATCGAATGTATGGTGTCTATAATAACCACCTTGATCGTTGCGCGTTTGTTGTACGCGCGGCGCTGGATTTACAGCCCTCTTCTGGCGCTTGGTAGGTGGTGCCTCGAAAACTGGAGCGGGAGGAGGGATGACTGCATCATATATCCTCCCCACCTTCCAAGGATGCCTGTCCATGATGTGGGCATTAAATGCTTCCTGAGTCTTGAGTCTGGCAAGACGTTAGTTAAGAGCTAACAAGTGCTGGGTCGAAGAAGAACATACACGAGAGAGGGACAATTCTCGCATTTGAAGGGAACCTTCGAGTGCTGATTCTTGATGTGTACAGAAGTGTTCTTGACGACTTGTTTGCAGGTGCAGCACTTGTACGCATCCTAAACTATGTTCAGAGGCGTGTACAGATACAAATTCGGCGAGGACTTACATCCAAGCAGTAGAAGTCCATAGTAATCGTGGTTCCATCGACTCTGTCTATCTAATGAAGAGAAGATTGTTAACACTAGATCACCAGTGAAATGTCTACGACCTACCCCATCGCGTGCCACCACTGGGGGGTCATCCGTCGCTTTCCGCTTGTTGTCTCGGGGTGCAGACTCATCTTCGGGAGGAGGAAGGCTGTTTGCGGTGCTGGTGCGTCGAAGAAGGCGGGCCCCAGCTTGAGTTGGCTGTCCTTGGTGGTCACCATTGTTCGGTTGAGACGCGCTTGCAGGCGCACACCGAAAGCTTGAGAACATGGATGAAGATGAGTGAAATGTGGTTAAGTTGATTTAATGCCGAAGGACAGGAACAATTGGGAACTGTGCGGCGGGGGTGGGGATATTTAAACTGTCGTGAGAGGCCGTATGGTCAATGAGAGAATTGATGGCCGGCACCGTTAAAATTGTGTTTGTGGTTGTGGCGAAGGAGAGAGTAGCGCAAGTCAATTGCGCCTGTATAATGTAAGTATATACCAGATTGCCACTGGACAAAGACGGAAACATTAGCCTAAAAAGGACAGTGGCATCCTTATGTTAAGGGTCGGTGAATAGGGGCCTGTTTGCAGATACTTTCATGGGGGTTCTTCCATCTAGTGTTCGTACACATTTTGGCGCGTCGTGAGCGTCGGGGGAGGCAGACGTTCAACCAGGAGGTAAACTTTCACGCGCCCCGACTGTTGTGATTGATGGGGAGTTAATTGGCTAGCGGCTTGATACCAAACAAACGCCGATCACAGTGTACCCTGTTAAATCTGGGCTGAAACTTTCGGTCAATTGCAGCATGAGTCTTTCTTCCGTCCTAATAAAGGCAGCTGGCGCATCGAAATTGGATTCTGAACTGGATGCCTTGTTTCAGTCCAGCGTATGTGATTTTCACCCGGGTTGCAAGAAAATGGCTTACATTTCTCTCAGTCTGCTTCAATACCCAAAGTGGTGACCCCCGTGGCTAAGTCCCCTCGTTCACCCTTGCCGCCTGGCGAAGAATCTTCGAAGAAGCGAACCAAGTCAGAGGCCCACTCAAGCCAGCGAAAGAAGGCAAAGCTTCAGCATGCCGATCAGGTTGTAGGCACAGGCGTGCCCTCAACAGATCAAGAAAAGGGAAAGGGAAAGGCGAAGAAGGTCAAATTAGTATTGCCTGAGGAAGCTGAGGAAGTCGCTGAGGTTCCTGTGCGTGGTGAGCAGGATGTCTCAGATGCATCTTCAGATGAAGCGGACGTACCACCTATCCACGAATCACTGCGGAAAGGGAAGAAAAAGACTAGGACTGCGCGCCAAGTTATCCATGTACCGCCAGAAGAAACGCCCACGAAACGCAATATGCGTACGATATTCATTGGGAATCTCCCTCTTGCCGTTGCGCAGAAGAAGGTATCGTATATTTGGCACTGATCCCATTTATTTATTATCAGCCACTCATATGATGATTAGTTACACCGAAAAGAGCTTCAACGGCATATCCTATCATTCGCCCCTTCTGCCCATGTCGAGTCCATTCGTTTCCGCTCCATACCTTTCCAAACTCCCACCACAAAACTACTCGACGACGACTCAAAGCCCTCGAGTTCAACTCCAAAGAAAGCCCCATCTGACTTAAAGCAACCTCGAGACCATACCAAAGATCGGACAACTGCTTGGCGAGACAGACAAGATGACGAAGAACTGCAAAAAGACCAAAAGAAATTCATCACTCCGGAACAGAAGAAGAAAATCGCGTTCATCAACAATGATTTCCACTCGACTGCTGATACCATGAATGCTTATCTGGTCTTTGCTCATCCCATTCCTGAAAACAGTCGTTCATCTTCTCTACCTGCCCTTCCCCCTTGCATGGACCCATACGAAGCTGCCCTCCTCGCGGCAAAAGAGGCTGACGGGACGACATTCATGGAGAGAATAATTAGAGTCGACGTCGCTGAGAAGAGTAGCAGTCCATCGCTGCGTGAGACCATGGGGGATCCCAGGCTGTCCATCTTTGTCGGCAATCTGGACTTCGCCAGCACCGAGCAGGATCTACGGGTGTATTTTGAAGGTGTCGTAGCTACCGAGAGGGGACCTCCGCCTGAGAGTGACAAGGAAAGCACATGGGTCACACGCGTTCGGATTGTCCGAGATAAAGATACTCAACTAGGGAAGGGCTTTGCCTACGTGCAATTCATAGTGAGTGCAATGTCAGGCCTGTGCTCCCGAATCTTACGCCTTTCTTTTCAACTTCGCAGGATCGGGAATGCGTGGACGAATTGCTGTCGATGGAAGAGGGTAAACTCAGGTTTGCTAAAAGAAAACTCCGCGTGCAGCGTTGCAAAGTGCTGCCAAACAAGTCAAACCCCTCATCGTCATCGAACGAGAAAGGTGTCAAAGGCAATCGACCAAAACCAGAACCAATTGTAATCCCCAAGGGCGATCCTTCACTGGGAGACAGGATTGCGACACTGTCGAAGGATGAACGCAAGAAAGTCAAGGCGTCCAGCACCGACCGTGTCGCACGTCGTTTAGCCAAAAAGAAAGCCAGAAACGCCCTCAGTGTTGGAGGCGTCAAGGTCGTTACGAAGGACCGGTCTAGAGTCAGGAAACCCATGAAGAATGGAGCGACCGACGATAAAGACAAGAGACGGAAAGGCCGCATACGAAGCGATAATGCCTTGGCTAAACGAAATACCAAGAAATAGTGTCTTCTGTAGGCGCTGTTCGCGTCGAGGGACGTACATATTGCATAGTACTTGGTATTTATCATGAAGATGGATCAAAAACAGCGAAGGCGGCCTTAAATGCTGTTGCATCTGCGGTGTCCTCCTCTTGAGATAGAACACACTCCTTCCAGTCTAATCTTTCGGGCATGTTCAGCAGTGTAGTCAGCACTTGCCTATGGATAGTTATGATCAGGTAGGGAACACGCAGGAAGCAGGCTACGTACCTTCCGAATTGGATACTGAATGGCACATGGTCTTTCAGCAAGTGTACCATGGTACCACCATCAGGTAACTCGACTTTGAAGTAGCTTCCTCGTCCATTCTGGCACGACTCCATGGCGGCAACAGGGTCCTCTTCAAAATCGATCCCCTGCATCCGTCCTTGCTCTAGGAAAGTAGTCTTTACGTCTTCTTTCATCTTCTCGGGGATGGGGACCGCTTGTACGTGTGCATGTCCACCCTTCATGCTTAGGCGACCGACTTCAAAGAATACTGCGGCACTGCGGTGCTTCGCATAGAACGCGCGGAGTGCCGTTTTGTATCTTGTGTCGCAAAGTACGTTGAACTTATTTCAATCTATCGGAAGGCAGGAAACGTACCGTTCAGTCTCCTCTAGCACTGGAGGTGCCAAGTCAGGCGGAATTGTTGTGAATGTTGGGTAGTGAGCTATGGGAATGATCAGAACATGGCCTCCACCCGGAACGTCGACATGATCTGCGGATGACTGTGTGGGTATTATCTGACCCTTGGGCAACGTCACATAGCATTCCATGCCAATTGACACGATGAGATGTTTTCTGGTTATATCGGTTCAGTACGGCAAACATGCACGGAGTTCGTGTCACTCACGCTACACTCGGGTTCGATAAACAGAACCAGCATTCATCAGCTGTGTAGGGCGTGAGCATCGAAGATACACGGGCGTTCTTTGTGTGGTGGAGACTTACGTCCTATCTCTTTGGGGGGACCCCGTTTGCCGCGACGATCTCCTTGCGGGTGCCGTTGATTGGCCACAGGGCAGTCGTCGATATAGTGTCCCTCGCTACCGCATGCACGACAAACATATCCTTCTCTAGGTTTCCGCCCCCCCGTATCGCCAACAGCGTGCTTCGTCGGGCAGTCCCGCACTAGATGTCCAGGCTGTCGATGTTGTTATCCCTTGAGATGGCACGAGAATATGGGCGCGTACCTCGTTACATATTCTACATATATATCCTTCAGGGGGCTTCACGCGCTCCGGACAATCGTTGATGAAGTGCTGTGTACAGGCAGTTTGAATAACCTGGCGAGCAGACGACGTGAGTACACACCTCGGTAGACTCGCAACGTTTACATTTATAACCAGGAGGAGGCTTGCCGCTAGGATCTAACGATGATGAGAGCTGAGAGGAACTTCGAAGCAGAAAAGCGAGGAAAACCTCACCCCCCATTCGATTACGCTTATTGGGGTGTTGCACGCTGCCAAAGATGAAATTCTCGCCGTTGCCTTCTATTGGACGCTTAGTGCTTGACTGAAAGATGTACTCTGTGAAGGGATTTTTTGTGGAGTTTGGAGGCTTCACAGCGTTGGCAGTATCAGCGGAAGCGGGCGATATAGAGAACGCATAAAACCACTAATAGAAGGATCAATTCCTGAGAGGAGATACGATGTATCGCACACACTCTTGGCTTCTTACCCGTGGTGACCTCGCCGCCGAAGGCACCCAGGCTCACGAATCGGGAGACTCTGTCGCTATCTCTATCCCATGTGTAGGGTTCTCGTTCCCAGAACACTGGAGGTTGTCCTCCTTTTGCAGCAAAGTGGTACCTAGGTTTGATGTTGCGTATAACTTCGTCAAGGGGAGGAGCGCTGTGGGCTGGGAGGTCTGGCGAGGGTAGGGGAACGGAGGAAAAATGGGCAATGGAGGAAGGCCATGCGTTGGTCATCAGTATATCTACTAGCTGGGTCGGAGCAGATTGTGAGCGTATGGCTGCTAGGGAGGTGTAGTTTTGCGGCTTGGAACTTGCTGAGTTAGTCATGGTGTTTGCGAGCAACTTCTCAGTCGTTTGTTTGCTGAAGAATGGAGAGGCAAATCCCTAGAGCACCGTCAAAAGCCGAGAACCCAGATTTATACGACACATACAGGGGCTGCTTCTGCGGAGGCAAAGACACTCGTCTCGTAGACACCACCGAGACAAGCTATCCGGAGCCCATGGGGAGTAGTGAGTATTCCGGACTTGCCTGGGACATGGTATGTTAAACAATGGTCACGAATGAGACAAAATACTACTCACTGAGAAGGAAGACATTCTTGCACAGTTCACCCCCGGTCTGCGCGAACTTTTGTATGACATTGTCTGGCAATGGATATTCTCCTTGCATGATATAGCACTCCAGCGGAACTACATTACGCGAAACAATTGAGTATCGCGAGTTCAACAGGTCGCAACTTACATACCTTCGAGTTTCCCGTCAAGAAGCTGAGTTATCTGGTCATCTCCGCTGGTATTGTCGGTGGAAGGGGGGCCAAAGAAATCTCCAGCGCAGAGAACGAAGTCGAATGGCCCGTGCTTAGCATTGATACCTTTGACCTTGGAGAAGAGGTCGCGCAATGCCCCCACAGCTGAGCCGACCGTTAATCTAAGAGCAATAGGGTCTCAGCACGGTCAGAGGGACTTCAGAAGGGCTTCTCTTACATTTTAGCTGGCTTCGTTGTTGAAGTCGGGGCCATGATCGCGAGATGCGAGACCGAGGCAGGCGCTTATTCACAATTCTGACCTTCGCGTCGTGACTCTTCGCCACTCCAGAGCCTGAACCTACTCCTGATGTCTACCGACGGCCTTCCAACTCCAGATGACAGGGCTCGCTACGAGACTCTGCGTGCTGAACTCCTCAAGTCCCTTGAGAAGAAGCGAACGGTCGACAAGCAGCTTGTACGCAATTCTCTCCATTCGCCACTCGGAATTGAGGGACTAATGCCGAAGATTTACAGGCAAATATAGAGCTGCAAATCTACAATCTAGAGTCGCAGTACTTGACCGAAACTGCTGCCCACAGTGGTGGCAACATCATCCAAGGCTTCGAAGGCTACCTCAAGAACCAAACCGTTACTCGTCGCAAATACGAAGTCAGCGAACAAGATCGGATATTCTCGAATAGCAGCTCAACATTGCAGAAGGTGCGGACATAGCAGCATCTTGCCTTGCAATGCAACTGATCTGAGTCTTGCAGTCACTGGAACTCATGGCAGATGGCGACGAATCTCTAATGCCAGATGAATACGGGAAACAATCTACCCCCGGGCTGACTACTGTAGTGGTTCCCCCTGCTCCGCGGACACAGGAGCTCACTCCTGCCCAAAGCAAGAAACTACGCGACAAAGAGTACCAACGCAAAAAGAGGGCCAGCGTTAGCCGTCGCAGCACCGGAACCATAAGTGATGATGAGCAAATCAGTGCGAGGAGACCAACGAAGCGTGCACGGCTAGCCGACGACGATTGAGCCTCCTCGTCCTCATTCTACGTCGAGGGCGTTCAAAAATTCCTTGACACCTCTCTCATCCATCCCACCTCCATCCGGATCAACCGCTTCGATGCATCTCGTCGCCGCAATAGTGTGCTTCATCTCTTTGGTATTCACCCATATCCGCCCGTTCATGCCCACAGCTGCTTCAAGGGGGAATCGATGGCCTAACAGAGGGAGAAGGAAGTGCTTGGGATCCAATAATCTACGGGCATCGTCAGCGAGCAGTCATGGGTGGTGTTGAGGGGGCATACAATCGGCTCATCTTCAAACTACATCGCACCAGGAATCCTTCTTTTAGCTCTCCGAATCCTTCAGCTTTACGCGTCTGCGCGTCGAAGCACTCGAGTTCAGGCTCCATGTCTTTGTGAGCCAGCGACACTCTTGCATAGACTAGACAGCCGATCTACGCGTGTATTTAGTAGATAGTAGAGCCTTGTTTCGATGCTATTGGTCCATACCTTGAGGTTGGGTTTATTCCGTTTCGTTGCCCCTTCGAAAGCCAGGCCATCCAGCGAGGCTGTATGTGCAGACCCAATGTCCACACGAAAGCCTTCCCCGCTGCGGAGGATAATGACCCCGATGACGCTCTCTTGTTGTGCTGGTACGTACTGCTCTTCATCAGTAACCACTTGGCCTGAAGATGGATTGGACGCACACGCCGTGAATTATTTTCGATCCACCATTTGCTTTGATTCGTTGAATGGTGGAGTGTGCCAGCTTTGGTGGAAATTATACCAAGTCCCTCGTCTGCGATCCCTCTACGTTTATCCGGGCTCGATAGTTGAAGGAGACCCGGTCCCAGCTTGAGGTTTACATGGCGCGCCGGCACATGTTCGCCAGGCAGGATGATGGACATGGCGATAGCGTGAGACTGACTGACGAGCTCGCCAGATCTTTCAAATATTAGATATCGCCACTTTCGTCCTGACCACGATGAATACACAACTGCTGCAAGATTTTCCAGAGCTCAGTCACCTTCCGTATGGTTGCATCCAACATCTCAAAGCCCACCAATTCTGATATTGAATTCTTCAAGGCGAGAAGACCTGGAAGACATGCTCGCCGATCCCATGTACTTTCAGGCGGTGTTTTACTCTCTCCCGAGGGTCAAGGCCTTGTATCAAGCACAAAGGGAGTTAGGCATGGCGAATGAATCCCTTGCTAGTTCGTCGTTATAGCACGCGGTATGCGCGGTTTCGTAACGACGTGACTATAGACAAGAACCTCGCGCTTCAACAAGACCTCTACAAGCTGAGGTCGGACACCAAGAACGCCTTCGACGAAGCAAAGTCACTGGAGGCCAGATGGAAGGATCTGGAAAGAGAGCAACGAGAAATATACCAGGTGACTACCCAACAATCTATGCTCTGCCCTATTCTGACGAATAAATCAGCGATTAACTCCACAATTCCTCCTAATGAGACTGCGACACGCAACGACCGCTCAAGATGAATTATCCGAGACCTTGGCATCTGCATTTATTGCCTCGTCGCCTGGTCACGACGCTGCTGGTGTCTCGAACGCATCAGGGACGTCCAATGGCCGAGACGTCGAAGAATTCGTCAGAGATTTCAAAGAACTACGCAAGGTTTACCACAAGAGGATGATGTGGGCTGATCGCTGGACTTCCGGGCAGGTGGCTTGGAGAGACGATTGATGTTTGGTCACCCTGCGTGCTCCTTACGCGGCCTACCCCTAGATCTTGGTATGCTATATCCCGCAAGTTTGTTACTTATATCTGTATGTTTATTGATGATTGGTTTAATTGCAAAGATTCTTTAGATTCTCCGGCTCGCGTAAAGGGCTCATGAGTTTCGGCGAAACTCACCCAACTCCTTCGGAATGAACTCTTGAACGCACTTTGATGCTCCACGCAAAGCTTCCCCCGCCCCCGTATCCATATAAGATGTATGCTAATGGTGCGAACATAATGACCACCCATATTCCCCTCCTTTCACAGACTTTCGATGCTCGCGTTGACGCTGGGTGCAACCTCGGATAAAGTTGGGCCAAAACCTCGCGTTGTAAGGCTTTGCTCTCTATCGAAAGCTCCGTCTACCCTTACCATACTGAGGCATTTTTTCTGTGATCTACAGACCACCCGTGTTTTCTATTCCGACATTCCAGCGGCTCCGTGTTTGCAGGCACAATACCCTTCGATGCAGCTGACTGCCACTAGGCCAAGCACTGCCTAAATCTCATCGTCATGCTCATCGTCGCCTGCAACTCGTAGGCTATTGTACCTGGTAAGGGCGGTATTTGTGGTCTTGGCCCTCCGCTGAGCTGTTCGCCGTACGCAGATCGATTCGCTCATTCTCCATGCCCAGCGTTCGAGCACATATAAAGGAGGTGGTCGACACCAGTGAAATGAGCATCTCTTCATCTTCAACATGAAGTCCATTCTCTCAATCGCATCTTTGGGGTGTTTCCTTGGTAGTGCATATGCGCATACGATCTTCCAGGTATGGCGTTCTTTTCACCTACTGTAAAATTGACTTATATCGTGTAATTAGGAACTCTGGGTGAACGGTGTTGCTCAAGGACATAAAGTCGGCATCAGAGTACCAAGCTACGACGGGGTGTGTTTTCCAGCAGCGTATGTGATCCCTCATCTAACGACGCGCGCCAAATAGCCCATCGAGAACGTCACTACGAACGATCTCATCTGCAATGGCGGAATCAACCCTTACTTCCAGCCTATATCCCAGACTATCATCGATGTGCCAGCTGGTGCAGAGGTGACCGCTGAATTCCACCACACGATCCACGGGAAAAATCCAGGCGACTTGTCCGATCCAATTGATCCTACTCACAAAGGCCCTCTTTTGGCATACCTGTACGTATATGCTTGAGGCTAGCCTGAATACTCCTCACGTCAGAATAGCGCCAAGGTTCCATCCGCCCTCCAAACTGATGTTACTGGCCTCGACTGGTTCAAGATATACGAGGATGGTTACGGACCTGGGACACAATGGGCTGTAGACAGACTCATTGCCAACGAGGGCTTAGTCACATTCACGATCCCTGAATGCATCCCCGCCGGAGAGTATCTCCTTCGTGTTGAACTTATTGGTATGTTTGTGCCATAGATGGCTCTCGGAGCAAGGACTTATTCACTCATTCACCATCTTCTAGCCCTCCACTCGGCGTTTTCTTACCCTGGTCATTCCATTCTATTGTCTTACCCGTATCCTTGATGCTGATACCTTTTACTAACTACCAGGCGCCCAATTCTATGTAAGCTTACATCTTGTTTTCAGAAAGCTGCCGGTCGACTGACATCTCGAATAGATGTCGTGTGCTCAGATCCGAGTCACTGGAGGGGGCAACGCAGTGCCCGCTCCTATCACTCACTTCCCCGGAGCCTACAGCGGTATGTCTCGTGAGGGAGCCCAAACGACCAGAATGCTTATAGCGAATCTTTCATAGGCACTGACCCCGGCATCAAGTTGAGCATCTATTATCCTCCAGTCACAAACTACGTCATTCCAGGTATGTGGCAAACTTTGCTAGAGAAACCTCAACTTAGCTTGTTATTGTAGGACCTCCCGTCTTCTCTTGCAACGGGACCGCCCCTAGTACTAGTTCTGCCGTCGTTCCCTCGTCCCCAGTATCCTCCACGGTAGCACCTCAGCCTACTGGCCCCACGGTCGGACAATGGGGACAATGCGGTGGCATCGGGTGCGTTTGATATACTGATTATCTGCCTTTATACCAACGATCTGCAGGTACACTGGACCTACGACGTGCGTCGCTGGTACTACTTGCTTCGCTCAAAGCGACTACGTTCGTACCTCGCTTTTTTGTTTCGACGCAGGCTAACAGTCTTTCTCAGTATCATCAATGTATCTAAGTCATTGCCTTGACTACGCAAGTTGCTACCCCTTTCTACGTGTGCTGCGTCTAGCCAATATCATACCAATCGAATTTTGCTCTTCTCTCAGTCGTTCATTTTCGCTTCTTGAGAGGCCAAGAATAGCTTCGCTTACCACTCAAATTCAATTGAGTGGACGTCTATTCATCGCTAGACTGAGACAGTTGACGATGATAACCCACGAAAGAACTTCGTCCGCCGGGATAAGAGCGCGGATTCAAGTCAGTATCAAGTTGGACCCTAAGACTTAGGTGATGGTCGATGGTAATTGTTTGAATGATAAACGCCTAGTATGATGTCTGATCAGATTATCCAGCCAACGTTGTTCTTCTGTCAACCTTCATAGCTGGCAGGCTGGTCGCTGTTGAGTTGCCTGCTTGGTTTGCGTCAGACGAACTTGGCTGTAAATCATGGTTGAGTACCTAGACGTGAAGCCAAAATCCCGCGGCGGCTCCACAACTTACAAGTCGTTCGCTTCGGTCGCCCGCGGCCTCCAAACAAACGGTGCTCCACGCTCGGGATACCGTACTTGAGGAACTACCTCTGGCTAAAATATTCTATTTGCTTATTTGCTCGGAGAAGCCAAGCTTAAACCTCGCATTCTCCATCGTATGTTGCTTCTTTTCTTACTCATTCAAACTGTGCCTGACGTTGTTTACTTCGTCGAACCTACCCCGCTTGTGTCATATGATACACTGCCTATGTGCCACGCGTGGCTAATAATTTAGCCTCTTCGCGATATCGAACAATATCCCGACGTTGACGCGTGGGCTGCGGTGTGGTACTGCAAGGTTGAACTGGTCATGTCCTATCATGGGGAACCCACAGCACGCTCCTTAGTATTCTACGGCAAAAAGCTGCTGCCGCAACCCCCGCACGGGGACACGGTCAGTCTTATGATGCGAAGTACTTCCAGAATGCATCGAAGTGGGTTGTTTACTCGTATAAAAGTGATGTCGGAAAGCTTGGATTCCCCGCCACTAAACTCATCGCCCTTGCTTCACTATGAGAGCCGTCGTCGCCTCGTTGGGACTTTTCTTGTCCGCCGCTGCCGGACACACTATCTTCCAGGTATGCTTCAGTGTCTTTGTCATCGAGACTTCGAGCCTAACAATCGACCCAGGAACTGTATGTCAATGGCGTCTCGCAAGGTCATCTGAATGGGATCCGAGTTCCTGACTACGATGGGGTCAGCTTCTCCAATCCTCCTCAATTTCCCCGTGTATTCAACGTTTCTATCAGCCTATCACCGATGTCACTTCTAATGACGTTATTTGCAACGGTGGCATCAACCCATTCCACCAACCTATCTCGACCACCGTCATCCCGGTCGCTGCTGGCTCTCAAGTGACCGCTGAATGGCACCACACATTGGTACGCCATAAATTTCCCTGGTCAGACCAAATATTCACGTTTAATATGATTATTCAGTCCGGTGCTGCTCCTGGAGATGCTGCAGACCCGATCGACGCGTCACACAAGGGGCCAGTCATGGCATACTTGTAAGTAACCTATTCTATCAGTGATTGCTACTGAGAAATACTCACACTCGCAAAGGGCTAAGGTTCCCTCTGCTACACAGTCCAGTGTGACGGGACTGCAATGGTTCAAAGTTTGGGAGGATGGTCTTACCTCTGATGGCAAGTGGGGTGTCGACAGGTTGATTGCCAACAAGGGAAAGGTCACTTTCACCATCCCAAGTTGCATCGCTGCAGGTCAATATCTCCTGAGGGTCGAGATTATCGGTATGTATCCAAATACTTGCCACCGTGAAATGAAACCTAACCAAAGTTTATCAGCCCTTCACGCTGCGGGCTCATATCCAGGTGAGTACTTTGTTATCAGACAATATGCTGCCCTGCTGACCAACTACATACCAAGGTGCCCAACTCTACGTAAGCCCCTCTACACACAATTCGGATTATGTCTATTCGTGCTGAACTAGGTTACTAGATGGAATGTGCTCAACTGCAAATTACCGGAGGAGGAAACACTTCGCCCGCTACAGTCAGCTTCCCTGGCGCGTACAAGGGTTTGTTTACTGACACCTCCGTTTTCTTTCATCATCCTCACTACATTCTAATCAGGCAGCGACCCCGGAATCACGATCAACATCTACCAGACCTTGAGTGGCTATACGATCCCTGGTAGGCCATTTCCCAAGGCCTCCAACGTTCCACTTGGATAACGTACATACCTCTCTTCTGTAACCAGGCCCTCGTCCATTTAGCTGCAGCGGCTCGCCGCCTCCCACGCAGGCCCCTACTCAAGCTCCCCCTGCATCGACACCCGTCACCAATCCTCCACCGGCCTCTACGTCCGCTGCCAGTGGAACAGTAGCCCAATGGGGGCAGTGCGGTGGAATCGGGTGAGTACCCGACCCCTCAATTCAATTCGGATGATACAGAAACTCATTTTCCCCTTTAAACAGCTACACTGGACCTACGGCCTGTGTCTCCCCTTTCAAATGTACGAAGTCCAGCGACTACGTGAGTCTCCCGTACCCTCCCTTTCTTTGGTAAATAATCTAATATCTATTTCTTGTCCTGCAGTACAGCCAGTGTTTGTAAAACCTCAATACACAATCAGTTCGCGAAATCTCATTATCTACACACGTCGAGATGTATTCAATATTTTCCAGTCAATTCCCATTTTTCTCTGGTCTTTGAGAACGCAGATACGTAGGCGCGGATAAGCTGTATATGAGACGCACATCTCGGAGCCGTGGGGCTCATGCCTCTGCCCGATGAGATTTTGCCCCCTATGATCCCCTTATCTTCGCGTCTGGCCCCTGATGCTGCCACGAAGACTTGTACATCTCTCTATTCGCCGTCCCGCACCTATCGCGTTGATGATTTACATTTATAATGATCACCCCATGGGAGTGAATGCTTCATTTTTGGGTACAACCTGCTCTATGGCGCATCGTGTCTGCTATTCTTCGGAGCCAGGACTAACTCAAGGATCAATACCCAATTCTTCTGTCATTCCAGTAGGATTCTGCCTGCACTGGCTTCGCCACATGCCCTGCCCCGCTGGTACTCATACCTATGTCATTCATGTCATCTGACTGTAAGCATCTCCTTGCAGATAGCCCACCCGGCAGAACTCTGACTTTGCAGCGAACTCTGGACTTCTTAGAATCTCCCCGCCGGAACCTCGCGACCGCAGCTGGAGTCAGAGTTCCGAGATGCTGAATGCGCATACCTTGCTGTCTGATTTGAGTGCAGGTGCATGTGCTGTAGCACGAAGTCCTTTCGTGTCGTGTTCTCTTTGGCTGGTGAAATGCTTCCAACACCGACGTCAATATCGTCAGTTCTTAAACGCGGCGAAATCCTCCTGGTAGACGGGGGTTCGTGGGCTATAAAGGCCTTCAATAGGACATGTCTAAATCTGCGTATTCAACAGTCAACTAGTAGTCCTCACCTACTCGTCGTCTCCAAAAAATGCAGATCCCTCTTGTGTCTTTTGTCTCGCTTGCCCTTCTCACAGGCTCGGCCTCATCCAAGACCGTTTTCTCGGTGCGTCTTCAAAGGCGCTTTGTTCAGAGGCGCCATTCCTAATTTCTTCTTTCCCCATTGTGTGACACAGGGTCTTTCCGTCAACGGCGTCGATCAAGGCCACGCCGTCGGTGTGCGAGTACCATCGTCCAACAACGTAAGTCTTCCCCCACCCACCTCAAGCAACCCTAGTACCGAGTGGAATGATACTGACGCTTCGTTGTGCCTGCAGGCGATCACAGACGTCAACTCAAACGACATTATCTGCAATACCAACTTCATCCAGCCCGTCTCTGACACCGTAATCAAAGTACCCGCCGGCTCGCAAGTGACCGCTCAATTCCACCACACATCTGCCGGCTACACCGGTTTGGCGGATCCCTCTGAACCGCTGGACCCCACCAACAAGGGGCCTGTTACCGCCTACCTGTATGTTTCCTGTGCTTCAAGGATGATTGTTGAATTTCTGATGCAGTATTTTACTTCGTTCTGTGTAGGGCCGCTGTCCCCGATGCCACGCAGCCCACCGTCACGGGCCTCAAATGGTTCAAGGTCTGGCAGGATGGCTACAACTCTGAGACCCACCAGTGGGCCTCCGACCGCCTCTTCTTGAACAAGGGAAACGCCACGTTTACCATCCCGTCGTGTATTGCGAGCGGCCAGTACCTCCTCCGCGCTGAGGCCATCGGTCTCCAGAACGCATACACGTACCCCGGTGCTCAGGTAAGTGTCCATATTTTTTGTTGGGATATTTGATGTATGCTGATCGTGGCCTTTAATTATAGTTCTACGTAAGTGCTGCCACCAATAAAATGAAGGGCGTACTTGACTTATGCTTACGGCTGTAGATGAGTTGCGCCCAAATTGAAGTGACCGGTGGAGGAAGCGCTACGCCACAGACAGTCTCCTTCCCAGGAGCCTACGCTAGTACGTATCTAGGATCTTGCTCAGACGTATGATCCATTAACGCCCGTTTAGCCAACAGCGCAAGCATCATCACCAACATCTACGGCATCACGGACTACACCCCTCCAGGTTAGTACCACCACCAGCAATTGCCGCCACCTTCGATTGACGATGGATTTGTTTGTTTGACAGGCCCAGCAGTGTTTACTTGCTAGATATGGAGCGATGTGATTACAGATTAATACACATATGTATCCTATTATATTATATCTAGAGCAGAGTCTCGCCTAAAGACCTCGTTAGTGCCCGTAAACCGCGAAGATGAAAACACATCTACTCACCGAGAGCTGCTCTCACCAACGAGCACCCGACGTTGACAGTCTGCTGTACTGCAGCAGCATCCGCGAGCGATGGATTGACTTCCATCAGATCAAACGCCACCAAGCTCCCGGTTTCGTAAACCGCTTCGCAGATGTAATGCCCCTCTCTGAAAGTCAACCCGCCTCTGACCGGGGTGCCGGTAGACGGGGCGACGGTGGGGTCCATGGCGTCGACATCGAAGCTGAGATGGATGGGACGCTGTCCGTGCGCGCCTTGATAGTCCTTGTTCAGCCACTCCATAGCCAGCTCGACGACTTTCCCGATGCCATAGCGGTCAACTTCGTGCATCGAGAAGGCTTTAATACCATGTTTCTTGAGGATGGCCTTCTCACCGGCGTCAACATCGCGCAGGCCGATGTAGACCAGGCGTGAGGGAGTCAACAGGGGAGGAGAGGGGATCCAGGAGAACGGGTGCGTGGCATGCGATGAGGTAGGAGCTGCTTCGGGCACGGTGTCGCAGGCAGTGAGGCCGAGCAAGAAGGCCAGGGGCATGCCGTGGATGTTGCCAGTGTCAGTCGTCTCAACGGTGTTGATATCGGCATGTGCATCGACCCAGATGACACCTGCGTCGGGGTACGTGCTGTTCTCAACGGTAAGTCCTCGGTGAATTATTTAGAGGCAGATGAGGCATTACGTCAGTGTCCCAGAAATAGTGCCCATCGCGAGCGAGTGGTCTCCGCCGAGCGTGACGGGGAGCTCGCCCTTGGCGCAATGCGAGCCGACGGCCTGCGCGACGCTCTCGGTGACGCTGGAGACCAAACGGGGGTTCTTAAGTAGGCCGATGGGCGGGTCTCGGACAAGACCTGTGTCGGGGTCATTGGCATACTGTGCAGAGATCTCCTCAAACTGGTGGTGCCCGTCGAATTTGACCTCCCAGCCAAGCCCTTTGAGCTGGTCGACGAGGCCCGCCTCGACAAGGTGAATCGGACCTCTATCGACACCTGGTTTAGGCTAGATAAGGATGTCAGCCCTCTACATCGAACTTGAACTCGAGCAGCAACGCACCTGGCCTCCACTGCGAGCATCGCATTGCGGTCGATCAGCTATTGGTCAACGAAGAGTGATTTAGATGAAGAAAGCACCTGAAGGGGCAGCCGACGATCTGTGAAAGGGCGTCAGGGGTGGCCCGCGGGGCAGTCAGAAGGCGCACGTACGGCAGCGGTCTTTGGCTCTTTGATAAAACGAGAGACGGAGGCCATGGTGATGATAGTAGTAAGTCAAGAAGTTCAGCAAGCGAGTTTTGGCAATAAAAGTCGGGCAAGATCCGCGCAATACCAGTTCATTGGGCGGGTAACGTGACACCGCCGACTCAGGCGACTGCGTCAGCTGAAATCGCGTTCACGAGCAAAAAGTTATGGTTACGCAGCAGAGAAGAGAAGGAACACAGCACATATGGGGACCGGAGATACTCTGGTCTTGCCGCTGATAGGGGCTCGGAGCAATATCGTTCTTCCACGAGCAAGACGCGCTGCAAAGAAGACGGCTGAGCTGGAATGAGAAGAATTTGCGGTTGGAGACTGAGTGCTGGAATGCGACCTACACGATGGAAAAGGCTACGCGTATCTTTCTCTCTCGAACACGACCACGATTCTCTTTTGCCCGCCGTGATTCTGTCTGGACTCAATTTGCTGGTGGCCGTATCATGTTCAAGACGTCTGGGGGATCATTTGATTGGTGGGCGACTTGGAGACAAAGTGCTCGTCGCGACGGAAGCAATCCAGGGGCTAGGATGGCATCTTCTGTTTCATAACGTGTACGGAAGCAAAAAGACCTTGCTCGCTGCTGGCCACGACGAAGAGACGCGTTGTGGAGAGCCATGGCGAGTTCTCAGAGGCCTGGCGGTGAACACGACCTCTGGACCCACCAATTCTGGTCAGTAAATGGACTGGTCCAGTTTCGGGCCAACCTCTGTCATTGGTTGCCGGTGATATCTGATCCACAGGCGCTGTTTTCTGCCAGTCATGATCTTGAGGTGCATGAGGGAGGCTAAAAATACACGGCCTTATAATATCCTGCGCTGGACCGTCCATCTGCATCACTTCAACCACCGCTATCATCATGCACTCGCCCTTCGCCTCGCGGCCAAACTCGCGTCCTACCACCCCATTTCGCTTTAAAGACATCGTGAGTCTGAGCTTCCCCCCACTTTCACTTTACTGACCACCTCCTTCCACAATGCCCATCCACTTTCCCAAAAAATCACCTTCGCGCCCGAATCTCAATCATAACCATCACTCCTTCTCATATATCGTGGATCAGGTCCTCGATGTCATGAAGCACTTCACACACGAGCGCGAGTCGGAGGCGCACCAGATCTTTCGGCAGCAGGCGGGCCACAAACCTAAGGGCGTCTTTCCACAGACCACGAACCCAGACGAGGAGACTGTGCCGGGTATCGAGCATCCTGGCTCGACCGGTGTCATCTACTGCTCGGATCGCGCAATGGCGAATGGCTTCACATACGCTAACGCCCATGAATGGGCAAACCTTGGCCAGGGCGCGCCTGAGGTTGGTCCAATCCCTGGAGCTCCAACACGCCCGCTCGCCATCCCCATGCCTGTCGATTCATTAGAGTATGCTCCAACAACAGGCGTCAAAGGTTAGCGTTGATTCCGTGCCTGCGTACATGAGAACACTGATTGATCATCAACTTAGCTCTCAGAGAGGCCGTAGCACGCCTCTACAACGAGACCTACCGCAAGGGAAAGTCTAGTCAGTATACCTACGAAAATGTCTGCATCGTGCCTGGCGGCCGCTCCGGTCTATCTCGCGTCGCTGCCGTCGTGGGTGATGTCTACTGCGTAAGCGATGTATCCAAGGCTACGCGGCGTACTCTCGCTAACGCATGGTTGCAGTCTTATCAAGTCCCTGATTATACCGCCTACGACCAAGTTCTCAGCGCGTTCAAACGCCTTGTTCCTGTGCCCACTGTGTATGGTTATTTCGTGTTACATTGCTGTAATGCTCGCTCACGGTTTCTATTTAGCCTCGAATCCAAGTCGAAATACCGTCTAGATATAGAACAGACCAAAAAAGACATCAACACACTAGGTCTCTCCGTCCTCATCGCTTCCAACCCTCGTAATCCCACTGGTCAAGTGATCAAGGGCAATGATCTCAAGGAGCTCGTGAGCCTCAGCAGAGAAGGTAGCACACTCATCCTCGACGAGGTAAATATACTCTTTCTCCGTTGCTGTGCATCTCCATTGCTGTGTATGGGTTCTCATCGCTCCAACTAGTTCTATTCATGGTACATTTATCCCGACAACGAAAAAGATTTCGGCAAGTCGATTTCGTCTGCCGAATACATCGAAGACGTCAATAACGTGAGTGCACTCGGGTTGACCTTGAACCGATCGCTCCATGCTGACATTCCTGCCAGGACTCGGTGGTCATCATCGACGGTTTAACCAAGGTCAGCTATCATCTAGAATCTCGGCACTGCCAGGTGACCTGATCATGCGTAATGCAGAACTGGCGTCTCCCAGGCTGGCGTGTCTGCTGGGTGGTAGGGCCCAAGAATCTCGTCACTGCCCTCTCACAATCTGGCTCCTTCCTCGATGGCGGTGCCAACCACCCTCTTCAACTTGCTGCCCTCCCCCTCCTCGATCCCCAATACATCCGCCAAGAGAAAATTGCTCTCCAAAAGCACTTCAAAATGAAACGCGACCACGTCCTCGCCCGCCTCAAAGCCATGCATCTTGAAGTCGATATTCCCCCCACCACAACCTTCTACGTCTGGCTCAACCTTGAGAAACTCCCGCCCCCAATCAACAACGGGCTTACGTTCTTTGAGGAGCTATTGAAGGAGAAGACGATCGTTATTCCGGGTATCTTCTTCGATATCAACCCTGCGCACAGGAGGAATCTGTTCAACTCGCCGTGCCATCCGTATGTGCGCCTGAGCTTTGGGCCGCCGCTGGAGGATTTAGATCGCGGATTGGATGCGATACAGAGGGTGTTGAAGAAGGCTAAGAAGGAGGGTATGCAGGCGTTTGGGCAGGGGTATAAGAAGAGCTTGGATGAGTCGTATACCCCCAGTACTGCCAGCACGGAAGGCAAGGGTGACTTCCAGCTGCAAGTGCCCCCGCAGACGGCGCATGCTGCTGATCACGTATAGATTGCATAGATGTCTGGAGATTGAGGCTTCCTACTTTGTCGTGCCCTTATAATTAGTAGTACAATACATACACGATTCTTATTTTGCCTTCATTTTGGTGAGGTCGCGTAATCTCTATAGACGGGTCACGAGGCTAAGTGCAAGTAAGTTCGTCGATAAGTCTGTCCCTGAATCGGACGCGTCTTAGTCACGGTCTCGCTGTTGTCTCACTGTGACAAACTCTGAGATAGTTGCTGCATACGAGATCCCGATTCTGATACAACTGACTGGCATCGCTTTATGGCGCACAAGCTCGATGGCCACGCTACAAGTCCCTTGAAAGTGTATTTGTCGAAGGAATCTCTTGGCCCCAATACACATAGCCTACTGGAGGTCCCACCGAGCAACGACCTGCCATGCATATACCTATATGCGGTGCTTCCTACACAGGCGAGCGTTGTAACTGGCATGGGGTATTGGTATTGTATTGACTGTCTTAGAACCTCAACTTTGAATCCATAGCCTTGTTCCCTCGCCTCGTAAAGGGTATTTGGCAACCCGCCGCTTCTAATATTATTGCTTTTCGAGGCTGTCGATCTAACAGAAAGCAGTATCTAGTTTCAGTGGGTTTGCTGGAGTTGTATGAAACCTCCACCGCTGGCAACAGACCGAAGACATCGAAGACAGAGATTGATATAGGTGCCACGCAAGATCGACTTCTGGGGAATGGAGTAGGATCCTGGCCTTGAACAAACTCCTCTCACTTTAATTGAATCCTGCAGCCTCGATCCCATAGCTGGGAGAGGGCTCTTCGACATTCATGCGCCACGATATGCAGTGACCCCAGTGCAAGACTTGAGTCAAGGTTCGAAGCATACAAACGTCGCTGCCGCTTCGTATCAACGGTCGCATGGTTGTATAGCACGATCAAACAACTCGCACCCGTCGGCACAATCACCGAGAGGCTTCTTTGTGGCTCATCTTCTATCCTTCCTTGACGGGCGGCGAGGAGACGGAGGTTGCTTCCACAGTGTCCCGACGACTTGCAAGTGCCATGGTGTAGACTGGGTGGGTTCGTTGCCTTATTCGCACCATGGCCACGGCGTGTCCCGACCGGAAGATGGTCTCGTATTTCATCGAACGCTACACCGCACGGGTCGCTTCCGTTGCTAGCCTCTGAACGTCAGGCATGCGCCATAGTCGACCCCTCCTCTGTTTCTGGGGAGCACCCAGTCGCATTTCTCAAATTCTCGGAGGCCGCACAACATTATCCACCTGGGGCAACAGTGATCGACATTTCTTGGTGCTCTGTAAGCTGTCTTGTCATACAGGACATCATCACCCGAGCCAGGCTTGCGCCTGTCCAGATCATAATTTAGGCACAATAGCAGGGCGGTCCGTATTTCTGGCCATCGAATCCGCATATGTACCCCCTTTACCTTGACTTGGCCAGTATCCCCGACCTCGGCGACCGCTTGGCTATGTTGGCCTGGAATTTCGTATCTACCATCTGATGCCCCAAGCTAAGGCCACCAAGGAACAACGCTGGCATCGTGACTCTCAGCGAGTGCGCCATGGATTTATAATTTTAACCGTCGAAGTTCTCTTCGTGACACGGTGAATATGCTTCTGGGATCCTCCAGCACGCATTCGTAGGCTCTACTTAGTCAAATGCCATTATGCACATGGTGAGAAGTGAACGTATGAACGTGTGAACACCTGATATTTACGTCTCTCCGAGAAGAACAGAGTAGAAGAACAGAGTAGAGCATGCGACAATTTACGGCGCCAAAACTTTATAGCAACCTATTATAGGAGCCGTTCAAGAGCCGTTTCATCTTCCTGGGGTGACGACAAGAGATCCTCGATGCGTAAGTTAAACCTGGCTTCCAATAAATCTTGCTGATGCCCTTTTCCCATTAACCTTGGTGCCTGCCTTTGTTCAGCGATGTTTTCCCTTCTTCTCCTTTTACTTCCATCCGCCCACGTGGCGGAGGATGTCATCCGTGATCGATATCGATCGAGGTACGCACATGGAAGCATCTGAGATTCACCCCCGGGTGAGCGACACCGTTACAATGCCAGAGGCCGTATTTTCGTCTGGACATTGTGTGGGACCAGTTCTCAAGGGCGTGGGTCTGATGACAAGCTGTTCGACCCGTATGATTTAATTGATGTCTTGGGCTTTGGATTCTCACCTCCGCTGTACCTGGTTTTGCAGACGAATCAGGGGATTCCTCGGTGGATGTTCAGAGAACGGGATCAGATGAATTTATTGGATTCGCCACTGATTATTGCACCTTTCATCTCTCAATAGACGGTAGTCAGTCAACAAAATTGGACTGCGCCTACGGGTTGGAATACAAGAGATCCATCAAAGGTGCTTGATCCAAGTTGATTCAAAGACGCGAGGCAGGGACCATCAAGTAGGTCCTCGAGTGTCGCCCTCGGGGAAGGACAAGATAGAACAAGAACAGACGTGTGCCCTGGAAAAAGCAGCGGGAAAGGCGCGCCGTACCGTAGAGTTGCTGGAAAGGGAACAAGGCCTTTCCTAATTTAGGGCGCTAACCACATTGTGGATGAACTTCTTCTTGCCCTGCTCGCTCGCCTGTCATTACCGTAATCTTTCCTCAGTACCTGATTTTTCTTCCTCGCAGGAACGAGGGGATCTCAGAATCCTACTTAAGGCCTTCGAATTCCGTATCGACGCCTCACCAGCAGCAAGCAAGAGCTACTCTGGTGGTTGAGTGCGTCTTCGTCGTTCGAAACAGCCCACGAATCACACAATGGTCGCCCTGAACTATCTGACTGCCTTCCTCTGGCTTGTCACTTTCGCTGCCGCCTCCCCGATTCCAGATGTCGACCGTAGAGGTCCATTTGGTCCCATTCGGTTCCCTCAAATCGACCCCCGCGGCCTACTGTGTAAACTCCCATTCATCAGGATCATTTGCCCTCGCGGCGGCTCCAGCAACCCGACGTGCTCGACACCAATTGGGACGGCTCGTGGTGTAGTTGACCCAGACGGCGCCAACCGGTATTCAGTCAAGTACGCCAATGCTAACCGATGGCAGCCATCCACTGTCGCGACCACATGGAGTTTACCGTGAGTACCCGTTGACCTTTGCCCATGGCGTATAATAACCGTGTTATATCAGGAATGGCAGCACCAACATCACTGCTCTTCCGCTTGCATGTCCTCAAGTTAATGCCGATGCTTCATCTGTGTCCGAGGACTGCTTGTCTATGATACTCTACGTCCCAGCGACATTACATGTTGGGTCTAATGCACCTACGTTTGTCTGGTAAGCTCACGCTGCGGCATCTGTCTGTGATAGTTTCCTTATGATTGAACGCACACAGGATCCACGGAGGATCATTCTTTGTTGGCTCGGCCAATGGTCCTGGGTTGGATGGCTCTAAACTTGCCATTGCGACCAACTCTATTGTCGCTGTTATACAATACCGTCTAGGCGCAGTAAGTTTATCAGTTGGCTTGACACCGGCTTTCATTGTTAACTTGTGCGTCCCCAGCTGGGATTCATGGCACCTGATGGCAAGACCAACTTGGCCGTTGGCGATGCAATTAACGCGCTGAAGTTCCTCAAGAACGTGGTCCCATCCTTTGGCGGAAGCACTTCAAAGATTACCATCGCCGGTCAAAGCGCCGGGGCTACCATGGTTAGAGCACTCCTCGCTGCCCCTTCAGCCTCCTCGCTCTTCAAAAATGCCATACTCCACTCTGACCCTATGGTATGTCGAGAGTTATTTTTCAGTCGCTTTGACTAATCACGGTTGCTTCAGGACTTTGGTTTCCTTTCGACAACGGCCCAACAAAATATGCAGAGCCATTTCAATACTGAGATAAACTGCGGCGCCACAGATACCGCTTGCCACAATGCCCTCTCCTTGTCAACGATCACCGACGCATCCTTGGAACTTTTCTCATCAGCGGCGAGCTTTGAGCCCAGTGCTGGCATGTCCCAGCCTATGCGTCCAGTCCGCGACGGCTCCCTCATCACCTCGTCTCTTGACTCGGCATCCTTCCCTTCCATGAGTAAGCCCGTCCTCATTAACACCGTTGTAAACGACGCCGGTCCTGCTATTTATGGGAACTTTGATGAACCTATGGGCGAACAAATGTTCCAGGCCGTCGTGTTTGGCACCCTTGGTGAAGACCGGGGAGACACCATTCTCTCCTCTACCCATTACCCATTACCACCAACCGTCAACGGCCAATTGGACGCTCGACCTACTTTAGAGACTATGGGAACTGATCAAATGTGGAAGTGCCCCAGCTGGACATTTGCCCGCAACTATATCCAGAACGGCGGTACGGCATACATCGGAGTCTACTCAGTGGGCGCCACGTACCCAAGTAACGATGGGGTTTCGTTTTGTGCCCAGAACGGCGTTGTTTGCCACGAGGACGATATTCAGATTGTGGTAAGCTACTTTCCGACAGTCCGCACTGAAGTTTTCAAGCTTATTGTCCTATTACCAGTTTGGGACTACCAATAGCCCAACCGCTGCGCAGTCCTCCCTTACTACGGAAGTTCACAAACGATACAAGGCCTTCATGAACAATGGTAATCCCAATCCTTCAGGTGTTTCCGCTTGGTCGGCCGCTACCTCGTCCAACCTCAATGCCAAGGACTTGGGAGGTTCGAGTGCAATTCCCATCGGTGCATGCGACCCCAGCTTCTGGGGAGCCGCGGTGCCATACGACTACCAAGTTTACCCTTAATCGATAATCCTTCAACCCTCTGAGAACTGTTGTCATCCCTTCAATCTTGAACGACGCTTCCCCCGTTCTCTTTCCTGCCCCCCGTCCAATCTAATTAAACGGCTGTGATCTAGTTATATCCAACTGTATCCATATTGTTTTCGGAGCTTCTCTATCGGTAATACGCGATGATATATGTAGCTTATAGAATTCATCTATTAATGTGGTAGTTTAATAGTTGTGGGTGTTATCCCCTCCAATGCTACGATTGGGTCATTTTGCATGGAATGTCTTGGACTTGGGGTGAACGATAATATGAGGATATACATATACGAAACTGATTCAAGGTAGATTATGTATCTTCAATGTAACCCCCGTGGTGCTTACAACTTGGGTAAGCCCGGTGTGTGAAACGCTTGAGGTTCGACTTCTGTAAATATATCAAAGTTCCGTTGCAAGATGATCTCATGTGTAAGGATCTACGACGGGATACGTTAATAATATACCCAGAGGTGGACAAAGTGCAAGAGGAGCTCACTCCAGCTTTGTCAAGCCTTACTAAAGCTCGATGCAACCTTCCCTTGGACCCACCACGAGTTTCATCGCCTTCATACGTTAAAATAGCGCGTCCCTCACTGTCGGGCTCTTTGAGACGCCTAGGATTGATCACCATTTGGCCGAAGGCACCCTGGGAGAGTTGCTGCACCGTGGCCCGCTGCGCAGCAGTATTCTTTGCCCCACGAAGTATGCTGGCCAGAGTGGTGATTATGTAGAACTGAGGCGGCATGAACGTGATCTTCCCTTCGTTACATTCGGCAAGGGCAGCCTCAGGTGTGATAAATCGGGCTGATATTACCTCCAGGCCACCATCTTTGTACAAGAATGAGTACACGCCATCCAACGGTTGAGAAAGACTAAAAAGACGCTCGCTGACCATGTTTGGGGAGGCGCTCTTCTTTGTCACCAGAAGAAAACCCTGACGCCGAGGCAGCGGGGAGGAATGTCACGTAGAATTGTGTCCGGAACCGGCTGCAATGCGATTGTTTAGTAATATTGCCTTGGCCTATAGGTATCGTCACACATACCGTGGTGGGCCAACGGGTGTGATCCAGCGAGTGAACGGTAGTAGCGCTGAAGTATCTGGTTCTAGTAGGTGCTCCTGGAGGAAGGAATTGAAAGCAGTCTTCTGCGAGTGGATGGCATGCCGCGCTTCGTCAAGAACAGCATTGCTGGGAGAAGCCCCCTTCTTAGAATGGGCTAGGAGCAAGCCAGATTCTTCGAATGTTTCTCGGATTGCAGTGATTTCCAGCGTCGGGTCCTGCTTAGCATCATAGTTCCCACCGGGGAAAACCTGGGATCCAATATTTCAGCAAGGCCTCGTTGTGCAACTCAGAAACTTACAGTGACACCTCCGAAATGACGGGCTCGAGGGTTCCGCTGGACGAGTAGAATCTCGTTCCTCTCGTTCACTACCACTACACTAGCCGACGGGCGGGGCTCGGCGGGCTGTTTAGTGGATTTGGAAGTATTAGCTGACATGGCAGTGATAAATGGACGACGACTTTGGGCGGCATCGCGACGCAGATAGCGACCTCGTATATAACATGTCGGTGTCCGGGGTGAATTTGAATTCGGGAACTTATACACCCGGTTTAGCATCGGTCCTGAACGGATTGATGACTAGAATGCAGGAGCCAAGTCAGCAGATTGATCTCAGTGGGGAACTTGTAACATGGGGCAGGCACAATGAGGCGCCGACGGCGTCGGAAACTGAAGCTAGCCGTAAATACAAGCACCCATGCTTGGATCTCATAATATCCAGGGAAAGAAAGCCGTTACAGAGCAAAGTATACCAGGTATGATGGATATGCTAACTTAGGAACTAGTTAAATCCCGCGTGCTACGGCGGAGGCAGCTGGCGCAACGTCTTCTTCCAATCCTGATCAATGGGCGCCCCCACTGGAGTCAGCAAATGACACCTACATCATCTTCGAGAGCACGGTGCTTACATTATGACGAAGAGCACGGAAATCGGGGACACCCGTAATATGGACGAGATAACGGGCGAGTTTCTCAAGCTCTCTATCGGCCATAGCGGCAGGAGTATGGGCGTCCTTGAACGCGCTGATCTTCAGTCCAGAGCCAGGGTTGAGCGCAAAATTCCGACTCTAGGCTGTTTGAGTGCAATCGAAATTATTCGAAATGAACGTATATACCAGATCATCGATATGTATTGTGTTCGACGCGTCGCTTTAGATGGTCTGTTAGTTCTCCACGGGGTTTCATCATTTCCTGGACGTACAATTGGGGGAAGCGATTCCAGATGATTTGGAGAGCTTTGACCGAATGATCCCATGGCTTGCCGTCGCGTACAGTGAAAACCTTGAACATCGCTGTCTTGTCTAGCACTGTTATCCAGTACACAGTGAGCAGAGGGGTTCAAGTGATAACAACGAAGTACCGACCAAATGAAATCTGTATAACTACGGCTCTTGGGATATTTTCATTTCGTCAGGGTATCTCCACGTACCTGATAATTCTTGTTGGAACCGATCATTTGCAGTTCGACCAGTTTCGTTTCAAGCCATATCCAACTCGTCTGTGACCTGGTTTCACAATGAGTAGGTAAAGGGAATACTAGCGTGAAGTTCACCAGATGCAAACTAGTATTCACTAAGCATATGCAAGGAGAGAAAAGCGGAAGACTACTCACTGTCGTAGTGAGGGTAGACAGCCTCCAGAAATTCGTGGAGTTTGGGACGAGCACACTCAGCAGGAGGTAAACTTCCTGTAGTCAATGGCTTGGTATCAAGAATAGCTGAATCAGGACCCTTATTTTTAGCGATCAAGACCCGGGAACTGAAGACCGGAACGTACTGTAATCTATGTCTAGAACCAAGAGGCGCTTTCCCGACCTGAGAGGGAAAATGATGTTGACGTTTAGCTTCTCGGTCGCCTCTCTGATCTTGCGGGCATTGCGTCGATCGCGCTTGTATGCCTCCAGAGCTGCGTCAGTGAGCTCGACATCAAGGTCGTTGATTAAGTCTGGTAGGTTCCCCATCTCTATCAGCAAGTTAGTATCATAGTATTTGATTGATCAGTAGAGCAGGGACGAACGCGATGGGTCCTTGATTTCATGACCCTCTGGTGTGCCAACAAGTGTGAATTTCTTGCCAGAGAAACGAAGGTCAGAACTTGTAGCGCGTCAATTCATCCTTGTACACGTGTGATGAAGGATGCCAGGGCGTACAGACATTCGGGCCTCCTCAGGAGGTAGCTTGCCCTTGACGAGCCCAAGGATCTTCTGCCGTTCTGGTGGGACATCGGTCATGCTGTACAGCGTAGCCTTCAAATCGAATACTCTACAACATCAAAGGTTGAGACTGATTGCTCAGGGATTCATTCAGGACATGGAAACATGCCTATCAGAGTCCGCGACCTTTAATGAAAAAAGCTTTCCAGACCAGGAAAATTGTAGCTCTGTCCATGTCTCTGGAATGCCAGAGTCGTCTGCCACAATTGTCTGACACGAAGTCCAACAAGGAGTCAGGGCTCAGTTCAAGAAGAGATATAAGTGTGTCTTGACTCACATCATGCTCTTCTGCTGCCGCACTCGAAGTTGCACTGACAGAAGCCCCTTCTAGCTGATGTTCTTCAGAAGACATGGCAAGCAACTGATTCTGGCGGTAAGTACGTTCCGGGCTCTGCGGAAAGGACACACGGTTGGAGTTGGTTCGGAAATCAGGCGCCCACACTACCAAATATTTCTTGTCAGATCCCGTCACCAAACGGAAGGGGGTCGACCTCTGGTATGTTTCTGCATTCGACTGCAGAGCCCGCGGTTCTCAATCAACATCCCTTCTACCAAGGACCCAGGATTTGAGGGGGTCGCTGGTTCATGCTTACCGATTTTCGTTGGGAACGGGTCAACCTCGCGAACTTCTTCGACTACGCTCGGCGCACGAGAGAATACAATCAGGACAAAAACGAACCTGTTGGTGGCGATCCCACCTTCGATGCCGGGGAGATAGCGCTGACAGATGGTGGTCTCCCCCTCGCTTTCCTCAACTTCCTGAAACGACGTGGTTACCAACTAAGTACACAAGAGCAGATTCTGCTCGCGAGACTAAAACGATACAACCACAAAAGATACTGCCTGGTGCTGCGGAGGCTTGATAATGGCGACTACATAGTCTGCTATCTGGCTACTCACGGCAGAGCGTTCTTTGGTAAGAACATCGCAAATCCCATTGGACGGTTCTTTAGCATCGCTCTCGGCAGCACCCCCGAATGGCCACCCGGTACTGACCCCATCAAAGTCAGCCCTCGCTGGATTAAGGGCTCTTTCATCTACGGGGTCCCGGTCGTGCAGTCCAAATTAACTGTCCCCAAATACGGAACGGCGCGTCGCTTTATGGTGCAGTCCGGAGAGCTTCAAAGGCTGATGACATTCATTGAGAAGCGAATCAAAGTTAGTTTTCAGCCCATACCGTGCGTCGCACTCACTATATCTTACGTCCTCCCAGCTCTTTGATCAACATCACAAGAGGCTACGCAAAGGACATATAGAGCGTTTGTTCACCAACTTTGATGAGGACGTGTCTGCGGAGGACCTCAAACTTGCTGATTCTCTCGCGGCGAAGATCGCTGCTGAGGAAGCGACTCTTGCAGTGGCCCAGCAAGTCGACGACACAGAACACCCCACCGCTTTACCGCGAGATCCCGACAATATACCAACGCACGAATATCGGTCTAACAAACGACCCATTCGCTGGTTGAAACCAGATGGTTATTACAACAATGGGCGATATCTTATGGCCAACCTCAGGCACGACGTTATGCAAAGTTCGATTTACCTCAATCGCGCTCGTGTGATGTTCCCTAAAGTCAAGTTCAAGACGCTACCCAAGCCTTTCTACGCCCCAATGCTGCGTCGTGTAAATACCAACAGCCTGTTACGCATCGTTCCATGAGGTGAGGGCACTTCGCGATGCATTACTTCCAAATGTACCAATTGACTGATATAGCTAACAGCCTTTTATCCCTATTTACACGAAATAGCATGCGTATTCTCAGGCACATCTACCCTTTCGTCCCATCCTTTTCGAAGGGTGAAGCTTCGCCTCTATCTCGACAGGCCTGCCTACATTTGACAACTTCGACGAATTCTTTGACGGGGACATCGGAAGTGTTGAATTTGGGTTTGTTGCGCGAGCAGCACTGGGTCCGATGGTCGCTCCGTGAATCATCTCGGTCCGCCAATTGGGCGACTAGGAGGACATTAGGGAGTACAACATGGTTACCAAGCAAAGCCAGACGCTTCTCAATCAATATGAATAGCGATGATTTCTGGCGCTGTTGGGGTGAAATCGGTGCGGAAATAGTGAAATTTGTTCAGTATCGACAAGTAAAGAGCAGCCTTATCTAACATTACCATGATGGAGCGCCACAACGCAAGTAGGAGAGTCGTCCTACCCCATATACCCAATCGCCTCCATAATTTTCTTGTCTCCAAGGTATCATCCAGTATTATGCAGGTCAGGATAAAGCCAGGAAAAGTCGCTAGGTCGGTGACCTTACGACCTAACCTTTTCCACGGTCGGAGGCAATTATCCACGCGTTTGCCTGGGAAATAAGCACTGCGTCGAGGGCGATCTCAGCTCTGGTAAGTAAAGGCACCTGTTGGGCATACAGTGGGGTGAGCAATCATGCATCATGCACCATGAATGGTACAACATAACTCTTCTCATACCTCAGGCTGATTCTCAAGACCCCAAGGCTTACGTCCGTCAGTGAAAAGTGTTGAAATAAGCTGGTGAGGTCGCGCGAATTCCGAGTGAGCAAGTAGATATATTGCGTTTGGCTGGGACTCCAGCAAACGCATGAAGAAAATAATACATGCGCGCGACATGATACTACAGTAGTCACGTGCATCCCCTATACCCCTGTACCGCCAAGATTGCTGAAATCCAACAAAAAGGACTTCGCGGAAGGGTTCCGCCCTCGGGGAAGGGTTGTTCAATGAATGTGCATATTTTACACGAGAGAAATTTGCTGCGGGCTCCGTTAAAGTATCTTGAATACGATCTACCGTGTGGTGGATATCGTTTACCGTGTTTGAAGCTGAGCGAAGGTGGTGTTATTCCAATGCACAAGTCAAGGCGCTGAAGTAGACATTAATTAGGGGTATCGAAACAGATGTCAAGACTTAGAGCTTGTATGGAGTTCGTTATCTGCAGCTGCCATTGAGAACCGTGTGTTAAAGCTGCATGCAAGCCTTGAGCTTGAGGTTACTGGTGTAGTGCGGTGATCCTGTGGGGTGGCCCTGGACTACATTTGCGTAAGAACACCATCAAAGGGGCGGCAATCTCAGGGGAATAGTGATGCTTACGCCTTGAATGGAGCATTCCACTATGCTGTCAGGGCAAGACGGACGGCTCTAGCAACATCACAATCGTTCTGGGGGTCATGAAGCGCGTCGTGCAATGGGATACCGCCGTAGGAGTGGTCGCATCTTCAACTAATAAGTTGATATTTCAACTCGGCCTTGGATATACTATCCATATTTCTTAGTCCTTTCATGTCTCCCATGGGTTCAAATCGACCCTGATAGTATCTGAAGCTGGCGTTTGATTGGTATAGTTAACAAGCATTGGGTGGACAAAATATACAGGACGTGCGGCCCGAGAAAGCTAAAGTTGGATCCTTGTGTTGTTCATACTTCAAGCCGGGCGACGTTGGTCGCCACCACTGAGAACGTCTCGAGCGAAGACGGTCCTGCGATGCAATGGATCAACATTTTGCCAATGCTGGGGCAACAAGGTGCTACACACCAGCAACACTTCGATTGGCTGAGGTGAACGAGCTGCTGTCTGACGGGGGACTCAGCACTTTGGTAGCTTGGTCATACGACCATCCCTCCTTTGTAACGGCTGAGGGATGTTAATTCAGTTCTGCAGCAAACGAAGGGAGGGAGGGCGTAGTACCAGTCAATATCTGCTCAGGCTGCCAGCCCAAGTAGCTTTGAGCGAGGGACACTGGCAACGATGAATATGCTTTGGAGAGGAGAACGAACGTGCGACGACGGAACGCCTCTAGTATCGTAGTCAAACATGATGAGTAGTTTCAATCATTGATGAGTCGTAAGCACACCGCGCACCGACGAACGCCGTTATCATAGAAGCTACAAGCGATCCCAAGTTAGCATCCAGGAAATTGGGTTGTTGCGCTTGTTTAAACAAGGATTCTGCTCGGGAATATACAAGCGAGTGTTTCCTGTCTCTCGTCGCGCGAAGAAGATCATTTAGTGCTTTGACCAACGGTTGGGATGCGAGTTTATCGGGAAGTCTACTCAACGCGTACCGAGCAGGCGCGCTGTTTGAAACGGTTGAGGTGAGTCGTCCAGCCGAGTTCACGGTAGGCTCACAGGTTATCCACGATTAGATATGCGATAACAAGCGGCGCAGTAATGAGGAAACGAGTCGGACTAGTATCTCCGTCTCCCTAAGCAAGCACAACCGCTTCAGTTCGAGTGTTTCACGGGTTAGATATATCCAGAGTAACAAACATTAAGGTCACATCTCTCGCAAGTCTGAATGGCTGAGATATAATCTCCCTGGGCCACTAGATCGGTAATTGTAGGCAGTGTACTTTGATAGCAGTCAGGATGCGATGGGGGAGCACCAGGAGCAGGATTTGCATTGGGCGCTGCTGCTTCAGGCTCTGATGGGCCAGCTAGTTTGGCTGCGTCGCTGAGTTCTATCGCTGAGGTGGGTGGAGGAGTTGGTGGGGCGTTCACCATGGTCGTTGCAGAAGGAGTTGTTACTTGCATCGGACTTGCATGATCAATATTGCTGACTAAGCAAATCATGCCGTGCAGTGCTGTAGTGTACACTGACTGCTTGAAGATCGTGACTGACGGCGACGACGACGGCAATATCGACAGTCATGGACGACGAAATTGAATCCATCTTGTACATTGCCAGAGAAGTATCAGGTAATCGGACTCTGCAGGCCACCGCAGCCTTTTAATATCCTTCCAGTGTACAAAATCCCCCCAATGAAGGCCAACGAAGGCCATCGTGCCAACGAATGGGGCGATCTCAGCCAGCCACTGTGGAAAGGCAGGTTGAGGATTATGGAAAGGTCATCCGGAGTCAATATTGTGTTCGAAGATAGCCAAACTGGTGCGCGTGTACCTGTATCTACCCAAGCTCACCCTTGACCATGACGCCGACTATTCCTAGGCGAATGTACGTGATTCAGTCTTCAACTCGGAATCTTCCTCATTAGATTATAGTATTTGCAAGTGCAGCCTATGATCCAAAGAAGCCGTGTGTCGACGCCGTCCTAGACTCTTCTAGATACTTCGTCGTTCGCGTTGAGGATGGCGGTAGGAAGGCGTACATAGGCATGGGTTTTGCTGAACGCTCTGAGAGTTTTGACTTCAGTGCGTACTCTTGACTGCTTGCGCCCAATCATTGATCACAGGTCGCTCTGTAGATGTTGCGTTGCAAGATTACACCAAGTATGCCGTTCAATCATAACGCTGCAGTCACGCTGATTTCATGACTCTCCTAGGCGATGGAAGGCAGCTCAGAACCCTCCTTCATCAGAGTCTGACCCAGTAACGCAGGGTGAATCACCTCACATCCCACCTGGCCCGAAGAAAGACTATAGTTTGAAGGATGGCCAAACCTTTTCGATTTCGATTCCTGGTCGCAACAAGCCTTCATCTACCTCTCAGTTGTTGAACTCTTCATCGTCAACCTCGACGAGCAGTGGTATTCCCTTGCTGCCTCCGCCTCCAAAGCGTGGTTAATCGAGGCAAGGAATCTTCGGATCTTTGTCTTGGATATAATGTATTCCCTAGTCGACTTGAATGTCACCGAATCCCACCCCGAGTGCAATTCCCATTTGAAGCTCATGACGGCAACCAGTTGTTTGGATCGTCGGAATGGAATATACCTCGCCCTGAATTCTGACACCCATAACCTTGGGCTCAACTTCGGGGCACAGTCACTTCTTGATCGGCGATTGAGTGACTTTATGTATCACTTACCGCCCCATTATGATACCATAGACCTGTTGCGACACAGGGTTCTACTCCCTCAGAGTGAGTTCTGCACCTTTTGTCACGGTAGAATAGCTCCAGAATTGATCTTCCTTTCGTAGCAAACATCACGTTTGCCCGTTTCTACCGAGGTCGGAATCACTTCGGTGAGGTGGCTGTCAACGGTTCCACATACACAGAGCGGTAAGTAGTCTAAAAATAACTAGGCGGTAACGACCCTAGAAGCCCCAGGATCCGTCAGTAACTTTGTGTTGTCGAGCACGTGTGTATATCAAAAGTACCGTGAGCATGAGACTGGTCATACACACAGGTAACATAGCTGAATATTCCTTTACAGAACAAATTTTCACAGCAGGTCGTCACGTATGTGATGGGAAGGTTCACAATTTCACTTGTTAGCCGATGCCTGCATTAGCTCCATTTCCCTCGCAAACCGCACTATCAGTCCTCAGCGGCAGCAACCTGTCTCTGTCCACATTACCTGCTGTAGCCGACAATCTATGTTGTTCGAACTACACCGATCTTCACCCGAAGTGGACTATACTCAATGATATGTCCGACAGAAGCAAAGTCGCAATTCACAGTTTAGACAAACTCGGGGGAAATACCTCATGACCCAGTAGAGAATGTTGCGTGACCCTCTTCTTCCTCCTCCCCGACGTGTTTCCGTTCGCTTCATGCGGGTCAAAACCGGACTTTCAACCGATGGCGCGTTGGCACTTCGAAGTTCATGAGCCTCTGACTATAAAGGTTGATCTGCCGTGCTGCCAGATGCTGCAACAAGTCAAGGCAAAGCTTTATCGTCTACAAAATGTTCAAGTATTCTGCATTGCTCGCTCTGGTCGCTTTGATGCCCGCCATCGCCAACGCTCAATCACCACTCTACGGGCAATGTGGCGGTATTGGCTGGTGTACGTTCTCTATTCATTTGATAGATAGTAGGGATGGCTGAATCGTTCCTAATCTAGCGGGAGCTACGACCTGTGTCTCTGGTTCTTCCTGCCAGAAGCTCAATGACTACTATTCACAATGCCTGTATGTCCACTGTACTTAGCCCTCTTTCAGTTTGCTGATCGAGCATCGCAGTCCTGGTGCTGCTGCTCCAACATCTGCTCCAACATCTGCCCCGCCCACGTCTCCCACAGTTACGCCCACAGCCCCTGGCTCAAGCGTACCTCTGCCGTCTACCACCCCGACTGCTGGAAATCCCTTCGTTGGATACGAGGTAAGTCAAAGGTGCTTCGCTGTGTTGTGTATATTCCTTATGCCCCATTTTAGGCTTTCCTTAGCCCTTACTACCAAGATGAGGTCACGGCAGCTGTAAGCGCTATCAGCGACCCTACCCTCAAAGCCAAGGCTGCCAAAGTAGCCTCTGTGCCCAACTTCACTTGGTTCGACGTCATCGCCAAGGTTCCAACCCTAGGCGACTACCTCTCGGCTGCCAGTGCTAAACAGGCATCGACTGGAACCAAGCAGCTCGTCCAGATTGTCGTCTACGACTTGCCTGACCGTGATTGCGCTGCGCTGGCCTCTAATGGTGAATTCTCGATCGCTAACAACGGTCTCAACAACTACAAGGGCTACATTGACCAGATCGTGGCTCAGGTCAAGAGTGAGTGAATTAATCATGCTTACATTTGTCAAGGCCTAACGAAACATCACTATCCTTTCAGAGTTCCCTGATGTCCGCATCGTGGCAGTCATCGAGCCCGACTCGTTGGCCAACTTGGTCACCAACTTGAACGTCCAGAAGTGCAGTGGGGCTCAGACCGCTTACAAGGTTAGTCTCCGTCACTGCCGTTCTACTCACACATACTGATTTGTATTCTAGCAAGGTGTTACTTACGCTATGCAACAGCTCAACGCCGTCGGTGTTTACATGTACCTCGATGCCGGACACGCTGGATGGCTCGGCTGGCCCGCCAACTTGACACCTGCTGCTCAGCTCTTCGCTCAGCTCTACAAGGATGCTGGCTCACCACAATTCGTTCGCGGCCTTGCTACCAACGTCGCCAACTTCAACGCCCTCCGTGCCTCTTCCCCGGACCCAATCACCCAAGGCAACCAGAACTACGATGAGATCCATTACATTGAGGTACGAACTACGATATCTTGTACATCATTTCTTCTGACATATGCTTCCAGGCCCTGGCTCCGGCTCTCTCTTCTCAAGGATTCCCGGCTTCGTTCATCGTTGACCAAGGTCGCTCTGGTGTACAGAACATCCGTCAACAATGGGGTGACTGGTAAGACCATTTTGATACGACGAACGATGCGATACTGAACAGACCTCTTAGGTGCAACGTTAAGGGTGCAGGCTTCGGCATGAGGCCAACCACAAACACTGGCTCTTCTCTCATTGACGCTGTCGTTTGGGTCAAGCCCGGAGGAGAATGTGACGGCACTACCAACACTTCTTCCCCACGTTACGATGCCCACTGCGGTCTTTCGTGAGTGTTCTTCTGTGGTTCGATTAACTTTAACTTTAGCTAACGGGCTTGAAGGGATGCTGCACCCAACGCGCCCGAGGCTGGTACCTGGTTCCAGTCCTACTTCGAAACTCTTGTCAGCGCGGCCAATCCGGCATTCTAAATGTCTTCTGAACGCTGAGCGTGTGGCTGGTCACCGGGGGCTCGATAAAGTATTTACTAATGTATTATACCGCATTCGACAATTAGTATCTTTTTCTAGTTGACCTATAACCTTGTCTACTACGGAAAATATATGGAAACTGTGATAGGAATTTTACTTCAACTGAAGCGCTTGACACATATGGGTTGGCAAAACGCAAGTACTCGGGAGCCGCGCTCTAGCAGCCAACATGCGCTAAAACGAGCTCCTATGTTGAAGAGGAAAGCGTAACCGCGATTACGTTTATCGTGGGAAGTCGGCAAGCCGCCGGCGCCAACGCGTCACGCGTCCGTTTGTAATGCCCGCCATTTGAATTTCATCTCCACCACTCGAACGGCTGCAGGATCTTGCTTCATTCCATCCTATCTGATAAGCCTCAACGCTCTCAACATGCTGTCAAGGACATCACGGAATATTCTGCGTCAGTCGTCGAAGACGGTATCTGTGTCGGTGCGAAATGGCCGACGGGGTTTTGTGCAACCTTCCGGTGCTGAACGAGCGAGTGTCATGGATGTCCCCTCGACGTACCAGGAGGAATCCCATTTCACACCGCGGCCTGGTATGTACCCCATATACTACTAGAACTTGTCTCATTCGCAACTAGACATGTTGGGTTTCAAGCTAGATGTTAAACGCCGCGAGGGCTCGGTGAAGGAGAAAATACGGCCAATCTACCTTGACATGCAGGCCACGACGCCTGTCGACCCTCGGGTCCTTGATTCTATGCTTCCATATTTCACTGATCAGTACGGAAACCCACACAGTCGCACCCATGCTTATGGGTGGGAAGCAGAACAAGGTGTAGAGGAGGCACGCAAGGTATGTTGGTGCGGGTACAAATGTGTTCTCCACCTTACGTTTACCTCCTCTAGCACATTGCAGACCTCATTGGAGCTGATCCAAAGGACATTATTTTCACTTCTGGGGCGACAGAATCCAATAATATGTCCATCAAAGGCGTTGGGAGATTTCACAAGGAGAAAAAGAAACATATAATAACAACACAAACTGTGCGTCTTGCCCTTTTACTTTGCGACTCTAGGTGTTTACTACGAATTAATTTAGGAACATAAATGTGTACTTGATTCTTGTCGCAAACTGAGCGAGGAAGGTTTCGACGTCACTTATCTCCCAGTCCAACAAAATGGACTCATCTCTTTGGACGAGCTGGAGGCCGCAATTCGCCCCGATACGTCGCTTGTCTCTATCATGACCGTCAACAACGAAACGGGAGTTATCCAGCCAATCAAAGAAATCGGCGCCCTTCTTCGCAAACACAAGGGAATATACTTTCACACTGATGCTGCTCAGGCTGTGGGGAAGATACCCGTGGACGTCAATGAGATGAATGTCGACCTGATGAGCATATCGGGTCATAAGATATACGGACCAAAAGGAATCGGAGCTTGCTACGTCCGAAGGCGGCCGCGAGTTAGATTGGAACCCATTTTAAGCGGTGGTGGACAAGAGCGCGGACTCAGGAGTGGCACACTCCCTACACCACTCGCGGTTGGTTTGGGGGAGGCAGCTCGGATAGCCAAAAGGGAAATGCAAGTGAGTAGATTGCTTCCTGTTGGCCGGATGATGATACTTTGCATAAATATCTATTTCTTTACTGAGCAGAGTAAACCGGGTGTCCTTGATGCCGTCGTGGGTTTGGCTCTGCTTTGATTTCAACGCAGGGGTACTGACCCGAATGCTGTGGCTACGATTCTGCACGGTTTTATGGAAACTGACTTGTTGCTCCCACAGAGAGACCACGAACGCGTGAAGGGACTATCTCAGCGGTTGATAGATGGCATAAACTCCCAAGTAGAGCATGTCATTCGCAATGGCGATGTTCACGGCTATCCTGGATGCGTCAACTTGAGTTTCGCCTATGTCGAGGGAGAAAGCTTGTTGATGGCCCTCAAAGTAAGTTTGGGACATCTCATCAGCAGTTCCCCTCACTCACCTTCCTCCCTCAGGATATTGCGTTGTCGTCAGGGAGTGCTTGCACTTCTGCCTCGTTAGAGCCCTCATACGTTCTCCGCGCCCTAGGTACGTTTCAATACTCGGTTTCCTTGAGAAAGATGATTGCTTACCCTCCATCTGCAGGCGCTGCTGAAGACATGGCTCATTCTTCCCTTCGATTTGGCATAGGCCGCTTCACCACTGAAGCCGAAATTGATTTCGTGGTCAAGGAGATTGTGCGGGTAGTCACCCGCCTGCGTGATATGAGGTAAGATTATATCAGGTCCCTCGTTGAGCATCTCTGATTATGTTTCCCAGTCCACTCTGGGAGATGGTTCAGGAAGGCATTGATATTAGCAGTATTGACTGGTCGCAGCACTAAATAATTTTTGGCTTTACCCCTTGTATCATATACTATCTCTAAGTGTCCATTTTTTTGCTCGAGCTGTTCTTGACAATGGACCAGCGGACACAGAACAAAGGGGCTGCGGACACGCACGGACCAGTCTTGATATCAACCACTGATTTCGAACTCAGCTGATTTTCAACTTCTTTCTAACCAACATGGCCAGACGTCTTTACCTAGGCAGTAAGTTTTTTGGATTCACCACTGTCGAGTTTAGCTCAGCAGTATTGCGACAGGACTCCCCAGTGATACCCGTTCAGACGATGTACAAAAATTCTTCGAAGGTTACGGCCGAATCGTCGACTGCCGTGTCATGACAGGTACCAGGAGCGCCCTATGAACCAGAAGGTGACTGACTAACTCTACCCTATAATCCAGGCTTCGGGTTTGTCGAATTCGAGAACTCTAAGGTATATTAGTTTCGTGTTGGCCGTCCATCTTCTAATCTTACGACAGGATGCGGAAGACGCAGTGCACAACTTTAACGGCAAACCTTTCATGGGAGCCAAGTGAGTAACTGGACCACTCAAACTGTATAGCCAACTGACCTTCGCGTCCCCTTAGCATTGTGGTAGAATTTGCGAAAGAAAGTCGCCCCCGCCGCGATCCCTACGACGACAGACATGGGTATGACGACAAGATATGATAGGGCTTTCCTTTTGATAGACCCTTCTCCCACAGTGCGCCACGTTCTCGCAGACCCCCCGGCATCCGCCTCATCGTTTCCGGCGTTTCTCGGGACACAAGCTGGCAGGTATGAGAATTTTCCCTTGGTGCCGCCCCGAGCGTGGAGTTCCTGGTCGCCACCGCATTCCCTTATTCGGACGGTTGCTTCTCGGTGTTTCGATATCGACCCTCCCTGCTGTCAATCCACGATTTTCGCCAGAGGATACGGGGCCCTGGCATCGGTTGACCATTCTTGGACCCTGATTAACTTCCTCGTGGCTGTTAGGACCTCAAAGACTTCGGACGCGACGCCGGCAGTGTTTCCTTTGCAGACATCGACCGCGATAACGCAGGCCAAGGGTTGGTGAACCTTCGTTTGTTCGCTCTCTTTGCGTCGCTGACGCCCTTCCAAGGATTCTTGAGTACCTTTCTCGTGAAGATGCTGACCGTGCTGTGAAAGAATTGGATGGACGGGACTTACGTGGACGCCCCGTTCGTGTTGCCATCGATGAAACTGTGAGTTCCAATTAGTCCTTTTAAGGATATATTTATTGAAGAGCATTGTTCAGCGTGGTGGCCCCGATAACTATAGGCGTGATGACCGCAGAGATGACCGACCACCGCGAGAAGACAGATATCGTGACGATCGCAGGGAGTCTCGCAGAGACCGATCAAGGTCCCCAGCACGTAGAGCCGACTATGATGATCGTCGCCCACCCAGGTCTCCCCCTCCCAAGAGGGAGTATGATGATAGAAGGCCTGCAGGGTACGATGATTACCGACGCGGCGGTTATGATGACCGCAGACCACCACCTGATTATTATGAACGTCGCAGGGATGATCATGATCGTCGTAGGGATGACCGACGCCGCGACGATAAGGATGAATTTTACGAGGAAAGGCCCCCCAGGCAAAACGGCGAAGGTGGATGGGCCCGATAGATGGTGGTAGAGACCCAGGATTATGATCCCGACGGACCTCGTTCGATGGTGCTCGTCTTGGTTTGCTTCTCGTTCTCTCGAATATGCTACTATCTGTATGCGGACGGTGTACTGTGCTCGATACTCGTTGGTTTCCGCAAGGCTACTCGTCCCCCTGAGGTTTCGTCGTGCCGCTCGCCCACTGGAAGGCGCGCAACCAGGTCCTTTCTGTCCTACGTTGGATCTATAAGACCACTTCAACTCTTCCGGAAGAACTAAAGGAACTGGTCCATTACGTGGGCAAGGCTGTCAACAACCGCGGTTCCAACCAATGGTGCAACCAAATGGAGTGTAAATTACTTGGTTGTAATTAGATGATGGTAATTCAATCATAATCACCCAAGTACTAGAACAAGTTGCGAATCGTTTTCAATCCCTAGCCAATCTAATGAATGACCATCTTCGTCCTTACTAAGTTCAACTGTAGTTGTGCCCTCGTCAAGCAATATCCAAAGAAATGCAGTCTTCCTGCTGGCTTTCAGGGATTTCCCTATCTTGTTACGAAGCATGCGCAAAGTCATCGTGGGCAGGACTTGAATTACAGCGTCAGGCTTGCGAGTTGGAACTGTCAGAGTGCGTGCAGGCGGCTCCGAATACTGATATACTCGTATACCTAGAGTGGAATAAAGCACTTCGCCCAAAGAATGCAGAGACCCACGCACCGATGAGACGAGTACTCAATTTAGCACTAGACTCATGATTGTTGGTGACCACCGATGGCTCCCCGTGTTCTGAATGGATCATGAGCGAGGGATCGAGGAACGGATTTAAATGTCCATACTCGCACACAACTCCTGCCAACGAGGGTAATCTGCGGGCGATAGGTGGGACTGAAACCCATTTTTCGCCACATACGATAAGTAGAATAATTCACAATCTACCCGCTCTTTTGCGGATATCTAGACTTGTTGGTCATTCGGAACGGCTCGGGCAAAGAGGCTTCATGCCCACATTTACGCCATCGAGTATGACCAGAGAAGGCATGAGAGCGACTGTGATCTGCTTGGAGTACCTTGCATGAGCTTCACCTATTCACATATAGTAGTCAGGAACCGACGGGAGCCGTAATTGAGTGGCGTGGCGGGCAGACCAACAACGAATGGATTCAATCCTAGAGCCAGGGTTTTGAGCCCTGGGCACCAACGAGAAAGTGCGTCGATGTCACTCCAGGAGCAGAGCAAGTTGGATGGCAACGCCAAATGGTGAAGACCCTGCAGTATTTCGGATTGGCCCTCCGCGGGGTAAGGAATTTGGGCAATCCCATTTGAGCTTAGTAGCAGTCGTTGGAGACTAAAGCGAGATTGGCAACAGTTTGGATTGATTAAAAGGAAAGCGCACTTACGAAGGGAATATCTGCATTGCTTGACACACGGCGGGCCAGTCCTTGCATTCGTTGCTATCCAAATTGAGAGATTGCAAAACACATTCTCCCATGGCATCGCTAGTAACCAAATTATTCTCTAGATGAGTGAGGTAATTGTATCCCATTTCCAGAAAACGCAGTTTGGGGGTGTAGCGAATGACGTCAAGCATCGCACTCCAGGATGTGAGTGTGGCATTTAACTGTAATTCTTCCAGGTGCTGGAATGAAGCCGCCATCTTGGCGAGGTCCGATGGTTGCTGCAGACGGTTATGGCTAGACGCGGTTGCATGAAAAAACGCACAGGGACGTAAATGAGAACTTTACTTCAAGGCCAGGGACTGCAGGCCAGGCAGCTCAGCCACGATCGCGGCAACAACGTCCCAGCTCGGTAGTAAGCTATGAGACAGGTCCAAATTGCGTATGTCTATAAGGGCATCTACAACGGAGTGCTTGAAGGAGCTTGCTTCCTTACGTACTAGAGCAAGTTCTTCGTACGGTATCGCCTGGATCTGCCCTAGCGACCCTCTCGCCGTCGAGACTGACATCTCGCAATCGGTCCAGACGAGCTAATTTCTTCCGAATTTTGTCTAGGTGAGGCCCTTCGACCTCGATGGAACCGTTGGAGGAGCCCAAAATAACCTTTTCCTGGGTCGCGGCTCCGTGCAGCTGCTCAACATACTTGGCAGACAATGCTTGCAAGAACGAAACGCCATATGATAGATTCTGCGCCGTTGGGCGAATAAACGAACCCGAATTAGGAACGCTGGGGGTCGTATCGTAAACTCTAATGCCACTAATTGGACGCGATATTGATGCAGCCCACCTACAATTGAAGTAACGTGTCTCATTGTGGACGCCATCGTGCTTGCCCCGAGTTGGATCGTCCCATTCAATTCCTAGCCAAACGCCAGACGTGCCTTGGACATTGCCAACAAATCTAACGGTTCCGGTATTCCCAGCAAGGCTGATGCGCGTTCCCAGAGATGAGTCCATGAAACATGGAAGTAAGGAATCAAGATCAGTTCAAGATGAGCGCTCGCCCCATGAGCGCTTGTCTCACGGTCACGGGCGGTGACCCGGCATTGGTCTTCCGAAAACGGCGTAACACTCGAGTTCGGAGTCGCGTCGATTTCGAGTCAATGTTGGCCAGTTCCTTCAAGAGGATGGCTCGCAACGCCGCAGCCGCAAGCAAAAGAACCCAATCAATCTCAAGGCATCTCACGTCTATGACCTCGGCGTCGTCCGAGTCTTCGGAGGTACTCATTTCAGCTTTATCTTGTTCTCCGCATCATGCGCTCACATAGCCATTTGTTAGCAGCCCCCGGTTCTGTTCGAAAGCAAGCTTGCCATGAGAAAATATACTCTGAACCGCCCGGAAAAACTCAATGCCCTTGATGAATCCATGCTTGACCTTCTACGACCAAAAATCGAGGTTCGTGAACTACATGGCTATAGATCTTGCCTGCCTGGTGCTAACGCTACTTCTAGGAGTGGAATCAATCAGAACTTTGTGGGTCCGTCGTCGGCAGCGGCGTCGGTCGTGGGTTTTGCGCTGGTGGTGATGTCGTCAGTGGGTGTCATTGACTCTCAAAGACGACCCATATACTGATTTGGCACTCTTTTATTAGATGTCGTCGAGAATGCCGCGGAACCTAGCACACGACACAAATCTATAGAATTCTTCCAGAAGGAGTGCGTTCATTCTATGACCCTCATCCATTCCAGCTAACACACCAAAGGTTCGAAACGGATTACATTTTAGCAGCTCTGAAGAAGCCGTATGTTGTTATAATGGATGGCTTTACAAGTGAATATTCCGAGTCTCTCGCATCAGGTTGCAGATGCTAATGATGTTATCTAGTGGGGGGCGGCGTGGGTCTTGCCGTGCACGCTCCTTTCAGAGTGTCCACAGAGAAGACCGTCTTCGCCATGCCCGAGACAAAAATTGGGTACTGTCCCGACGTCGGTGCCAGTTACTTCTTGTCCAGGCTTGACGGAGAGATAGGCACATATCTCGGCCTCACATCTCAGATGCTGGGTGGTCGTGATGTCTTGTAAGTAGCTCAGCCATGTCTTATTTGTCCGACGTAACCACGGCCTTTGTCACAGTGAATCCGGCTTGGCCACGCATTATATCCCCTCGCGGCGCGTTCCCGTCCTCTTACAGCGACTGGAAGCTCTGGAAAGCCCTTCCCATGATGCAATCAACAATGTCATCGAGGAGCTATCGGAGGAACGGCAACCTAATGAATCCCTTCCTCGGTTGTCGGGTAACGTTCGATCAGCTCTGGACTCTGCGTTTGGGCATAACAAAGTGGAAGACATCATGAAAGACTTGGAGGCCTTTTCCATGGATGGAAATACTGAAATCCGAGCTTGGGCTGAAGAAACGCTTGCCGCGATGAACATGCGCAGCCCGACCAGCCTCAAGGTCGCACTTGAGGCCATCCGAAAAGGGAAACAGTTGTCACTCCTCGAAGCCCTCAACATGGAACTCAAAATAGCCACCGCGTACTGCGTGAGTCTTGATTAAGTCGACAGCACCCGGCGTGCCACTAATTCCGTACCGTAGAATGGAGCCAGTCCAGACTTCGCAACAGGCGTTCGGGCAGTACTCGTCGAAAAGATCAAAACGCGGCCTGCTTGGTCGCCATCTCGCCTCGAGGATGTCTCACCAGCGGATGTTGCAAAGTTCTTCTCCCGCGATTCGGCGTATCTAACTTCTGCACCGCGTTTGACACTTCCGGGCCATCTCGCCACTACACTTTCGAATCCTATGCAATATGCATTGCCATCTGAGGAGGAGATTGGTTCCGTTGTTCGTGGCTCTCACAAGTCAGGAGGTTCTAAGGGGCTACGTTTGGACGAGTTGATCGCGAGATTTGAAGACCTGCGCGGTGGTAAGATGGGTGTTAAGGAGAAGGTCACGGAGGTTGCAAGTCGTAAGTGCGAGGTTGTTGATAACGCCGATGGTAACTTCGTATGGCTCAAGTGGAAGTATCCTGCGAAACGGAGCGCATAAGTTTGATCATCAGTTGTAGTGTGCTTTGTTTGATCTAGTAGTACGCCAATTCCAACTCGTAACAATGAGGCATCGCGATGAATGGGGCATTGCCTGAAGTATCAGTTCAGTTCATCTGTCTGTTACCGATCTAGCTCGCGGCGCTAACCTCACGTACCTTACCTTCGGGCGTGTGTGTGGTATCATTGCAACATAATATTTGTGACGTCCACAAATTTTAAGCCAATAAAGAAGAGATGTGCGGGGTATTGGATGGGGATACCACCGATAGATGCCAAAAGCGATATAGCGTCATTCAGTAGTGGTCGTCGAGGCAATTTACAGACTAAAGGTTGCCAATGCGGAGGCAAACTGCCGACGGTGCAGGCTTTTTTCAAATTGTTTTACAGTGATAGACAGCTGGGCCCAGCACTTGGAGGTACAGCGTTTTTTTCCTGATCAAATTAAGTCACAAGACACTGCAAGGCACGCCAGGAGGAGTAAACTGTCCGACATTTTCTGGATCAGTGGCTACTACAGGTGACTACAGGTGACCACCAGCATCGCCCATAGCCATCGACACTGGCTATCAAATCATAATGGAATATGATGCAGATTCTATTCGTGCTGAATTGGTCATTGAATCTGAAGGATTCCGCAAAATATATTTGAAACAGTTAATTGAGTCTGCTGAATCTGATCGCGATCCATTTTATGACACAGATGAACTAAACGGAATCAAACCAGGGTTGCGAAATAAGCAGACGCGCACGGCAGTGGTCCGGCAGGGTAGCAGAGATCACCACCCCTTAGTATCGCAATACCACTCCGTAAGTGAGAAGGCATAATGAAGGGAACAGCTAGACCCAACCATTCGATCAGTGGCGTTACCTTGTCCGAAACATATAAAGAGTGTACTCAACGCGTCCATTTAGCTCTAACTTCATACCAAGATTCCTCCTAATCATTTCTACCATGTCTGCATACTTTACTATTCTTCCTTCGGCGCAGGAGCTCGGTCGTTTTTCATTGTCGCTGCTTAACTCTACTATCTTCGCCCCGCATCGCAGAACCGTGTTTAATCATCCGTCGTTGGCAGAGTTTGACATAGACGGGGAATCGGGATTCTTCCCCAGAGACCCTCTTCCCCCATTGCCAAGACCATTCGACATCTGGGAAGCCGCCCTCGATGAAACCACGGAACGCGTCAGCCTTGGCGAGGACGAATCAGACGCAGCGCTAGAGAAGCGAACTAATAGCGAAGCCTGGCGGCGAGCTATCAAATCGGTATGTAGGCACTTTGTAGCATCCGAGGAAACAAGATTGACCGGTGACCCTTCGTGTAGTGGCCGGTCATCGAGACGGAGGTTTTACACACCAATCCTCGCCTCTTGCAAAAGGCGCATCAGGTTCTGGCATGGCTAGTGCATTTCTACGTCCATTCGATCCCTCCAAGCAATGAAGACGCATCAATAACTGTCCCAAAGTCGATCGCAGTACCTCTTGTAGCCGTGTCGCGAGTGCTCGGAATAGCGCCAGTCCTTACTTTCGCGGACACCGTCTTATGGAACTGCGAGCCCGTGGACAAGTCTTGCCCCATCTCCTTAGAGAACATCCGCCCCAAGTACACGTTTTCTGATACCGACGACGAACGCAGCTTTTACATTGCATCAGCTCGGGCAGAAATACGAGGGATCGAGATTCTACGAATCATCGATGCGTTCCATAGTTTGCCGAACATGTCCGACTTCACATCTATTTCCAGAGTATCAAGGGATCTAGCGCGGCTAACGAAGGCAATCGAAGATATCAGCGAAATTATTCAATCGGTGCGAGCTGATTGTGATCCGCACGTGTTCTACTGGGAGATTCGTCCTTGGTTCGAAGGGAGCGACGCAAAGGGACCCCAGGAGCCTGGTTGGGTGTACGAGGGGGTGGATATGAGCGAGAAGCTCGACCTCAGCGGGCCTTCGGCCGGCCAGAGTACAGTAATACACGCTCTGGATATATTCCTCGGTATCGATCACAAACTGCAATACCGCCGATCACCTGCGCCATCGCCGGAAAACAAGAGGGCAGACAGAGGGTTTATGGCGAGAATGAGGCGCTACATGCCAGGGAAGCACAGGGAGTTCCTCGAGTACCTTGCTGCAGCTCCACGCCAATTGCGCGACCAGGCCCAGGAGACGACTGCCCTCAAGGAGCCCTACGATGCCGCGGTCATGGCGTTGAAGAAGCTTCGGGATATGCACATGCGTATTGCCTGCCTGTACATCGTCACGATGTCCAGATCAGCGCCCTCCGATCGGCCTGGATGCCCTGTCCTAGCGGCGATGGAGCGTCAGAGGGGACGGGCACCTGAAAAAGGCCCAATACGGGGCACTGGCGGGACCGAACTGTCCCTTCTTCTCAAGGCTGCACGAGACGCAACTAGACGGGCGGCGCTCAAAGGAAACTAGATCAATACGTTAAGATCAGCGTATTATAATACGGTACGATGATAATTTGCGGGCATACCTTACAATTCTACCGCAGCATCGGCCAAACACTGTGTAGCATAGAAGCCAAGATACTACCAGACCTGAAACCTAATTAGCAGAATAATCTAGTCGTAGCTTTGCAGAGTCCTTTTTCCGTTCGCTTTTTCGCTTTGTAGCATATCTTCTTGTAATTTGTTGTCCAATGATAGTGATCGTTCGAATCAAACAGTGGCTCCAGTAACACGTGAGCGGCTCATTACAAAACGCGTTGAGTAACACTGTGACTGTCACACAGCTTTCGCGACAACCACCATGTCCTTCCAACTCACTTCAGGAATCTGCGCGCGACTTCACAGCCCGGCTCCAGGCGACGCGGACATCTTGAATCAGCCATGCACTCTTCAGTTGCTATCAGTAAAGAAAGTTTCGCTCGCGTCGGCGAACCAGCCAACAGACCGCTACAGAATCATCATTTCTGACGGCGTCAACTACGCACAGGCCATGTTGGCCACTCAGCTCAACAACTATGTTACTGAGGGACGCATTGCAAAGAACACGGTAGCTAAGCTCACAAAAATGACCTCGAATTCCGTCCAAGACAAGCGGTACGTGTTCTCCTTTGCGCTAGTTTGCAAACAGAGTGTATCATTTCGCGTGCAGATTGATCATCATCCTTGGACTTGAAGTGCTTGCTCTGGACGTGCCAAAGATTGGGGACCCAAAAGCACTGCCTGACACTTCGGCCCCCGGTGGTTCCACTGCTACCACACCATCGAATGTCGCGTCGCCAGCTCCACCTCGACCTCCTATGCAACCTAGCAATCAAAACACGCCTCAGCCACAAAATCAAGTTCCTTCGAAGAGCAGTCGTCACGGGTCAATATATCCTATCGAGGGTCTTAGTCCCTACCAGAACAACTGGACCATAAAGGCCAGAGTGACTCAGAAATCGGATATCAAACACTGGTCTAACCAACGAGGCGAGGGCAAGCTCTTCAGCGTCACGCTTATGGACGACTCGGCTGAGATCAAAGGCACCGCGTTCAACACCGTCGTAGACGACCTTTACCCAAAACTCGAAGAGGGGAGAGTATACTACATCTCGAAAGCGCGTGTCAACCTGGCGAAGAAGAAATTCTCGAATCTTACAAATGATTACGAGCTCAGTTTCGAGAAGCACACTGAGATTGAAGAGGTTTGCAGGCCGCTTGCTTGGCGTCAATTCATTGACGTAATCTTGTATAGTGCCACGAAGTCTCGAATGTCCCCATGGTCAAGTACAATTTTGTCCCGCTTTCTGGACTCGAGGAGTTGGCCAAGGATTCTACATGCGGTACGTTACTAGCTAACACTGTGCACCTTCGTTCTAATGCTTCCCAGATGTCATCGGGATAGTCAAGGAAGTGGCCCCGCTGTCCGAGATCATCTCCAAAGCCAGCAGTCGAAGTGTAAGACTGGTTTACCTTTGCTCAGAAAGCACCTCAAACTTAGCCTCGATTTAGATCCCCAAACGAGAACTCACTCTTGTCGATAAGTCAGGCTTTTCGGTTCGGCTTACTCTTTGGGGTAAGCAGGCGGAGTCCTATAACGCAGATGATGCACCTGTGATTGCTTTCAAGGGTGTCAAAGTTGGTGATTTTGGAGGTACTAATGTTGTTATCTTTATTGAGCCTTTCAGCTGACTTGTCCTCATTCTAGGTCGTTCTCTGTCAATGTTCAGCTCGAGTACTATGACCATCAACCCTGACATCGAGGAAGCATTTGCTTTGCGGGGCTGGTATGATGCGTACGGAGCCGACCAAAGCTTTCATTCCCATTCAAGTGTTGTGTCCACGAACTCCGGTGGAGGTTTCAATCGATCGGAAATGCGGAATTTCAGTGATATCAAGGAATCTCAACTCGGGACTGAGAAGGTGGATTACTTCTCGGCAAGGGCCACCATCATGCACATCAAGTCCGACAACATTTCTTACCCTGCTTGTCCTACCCAAGATTGTAACAAGAAAGTTGTTCAGGAGGGTGACCAGTGGCGGTGTGAAAAGTGCGATAAAAGCTTTCCGCGCCCTGAATACCGGTAGGAACACAGCATAAGCTGCGGGGTTCGGAGGTACTGACACCATCATGGATAGGTACATCATCTCCATGGCCGTGGCGGACTGGTCAGGGCAAGCCTGGCTTCAGGGCTTTAACGATGTTGGTGTTGCTATCTTCGGCATGACCGCAAACGACCTGATTGAAAAACGTGTATGTGGTTAATATCTTCGAGGCTTGACCTTATTCATCCGGTACTCTGCAGGATCGCAACGAGTCCGAGTTTAACTCCGTCATGCAGAAGGCCACATGCCAAACGTATAACTTTGCCTGTCGCGCGAAACAAGACACTTACAATGTATGTCATTACGATTGGCTCATACCTTGAGCTGACATCGCGATCCGCATCATAGGACCAGACTCGTGTTCGTTACGGAATTACAAAGATCAGCCCTCTAGACTACAAGGAGGAAATAGCGGCGCTTGTTGGTCTTTTACGATCTCCTTGGGCCCTGTAACTTGTCCAACTTGGAAGGGCGTTTGGCGTGGCACTCCCCTGGGTGAACTTACGTTCAGATGCCAGTTTCGATAATCTCTTCTTGCTCAAACATGTTTAGTACTTGGCAGTGTCATCTTAAGCCCCATCCACTCCATCGGTCTTGTTATTCTACTTCCAACCTCTTGCCAGAGATCATCGGTCCAATTATGTATGCTACTGATTAGATGTTTGCTTCCTCGTATTGATAAACTGTACTATTACATTTCCCTGCTTCAATCCGAATCGTATCAATCAATTAGGACCAGATTAGGACATCATCGCAGGTGCAGCCAACAACGAACACGTGGGATGCAATGATTCAGAGTTCCTGAGCTCGTTGCGAAAGACGATGCCCAATCTTGATAGCAACGCTGTGAGTATGGCTGCCTGGCGTCGAGGCCGCACCTGCTGCCAAAGTGGCCCTTTATGATTCCGCTCGGTTAGGGTGCCTGGGAAAGCGCGCAGAGTGTTTCCCATTGTGGACGCGTCTCACATGATGCACCTGCTTCCTCTGTTGATTTGCTGACGCTGAGCAAGTCGCGCTGTTTCCTCCTCACCTCGACCCCCACGGTGCTTGTGCTCATTTTTTATTGATTGCGACGCGTCTCGCTTTCCTTTGGACCCACATTGCGCCTCAATGTCCACCTATTCGCGCACCAGCCGACGGACCGAGTTGATTAACGGCTCAGCCACTGCACACCCTTACCCACGTACCCCATCTCGGGCGAGCGCTGCTCGTACAACGAGCCCAACTTCCACGTTCTCGACAGCCACGTCGGGGAATCCATCGAAGTTGAATGTGGTTACACGCGTCGCAATTGAGGGGAAGTTCCGGCCTTCCAAAGAGACGGGCGCGGAAGTGAAGATGTTCCTCAGAGTACGTGTGCTTTCCAGCTTCCGGAGAGCCCAATAATGATGGCATACGTGTTCGTAGATTGCCTTGCCAGTGGAAAGTGTAACTCCTGGCATGACTATTCCACTATTCCCTGGTACGCGTCTTCTCAGCGCGTCAGAACTTGGGCTTACCACAGTGGAAATAGAGGACAATGTAAGAATAACCTTAAGCCAGGTTCACCCACTAGATCAGCAATCGGTTCCCTATGCTTTTTCGACCACTTATCATCCGTTGCTTCACAAAGCCGCCAAACTCCTCAATTTACCCGCACCCTCTTCCGTCCCGTACCAGTCCGTCTTTGGGTCCCTTCGAAGTGATGCACCCTCAATGTCGAGGCCGACAGCTTCTTCGCTTGGTAATAGCGACGATGCCGCCCCCTTAGACGTCAATTATACAGGCCACGTTCTTGTCTCTGGCTACCAGGTGTGCTATATATTGCCAAAGGAATTCCCACCTCTACAAGAACATGGAGGTCATTCGTCCCGAACGCCCTATAAGAACAGGCGGTCATCATTGGGAGAAAAACACGTTCTTCAGTTTATGGCTGCCATCGAGATGTATATTCCATATACGAGTATGCCACCCCGGAACCCGTATCTTGTATGTAGATTCCACTGTATTCTGAACCCAAGTAACTTATTGTCTTATAGCTATCAATACCAACCCCGCGGTGTCTTCAAAACTCCATCAAGTTCCGAGTGATATCGAACAAACCTGTGTCAGCTTCAATGGCATCATTATCCTCGGTCGAAGAGGATGTCGGCTGGGACTTCAGTGCTGACCCCATCATCAGCCCACGAAAGAACTCGCGACTCAGCAGAACAGAGTCTCACTACACTGATTTCGCGGATGATGAGTCCAGTGATTCATCGGTCACCGAGAAACTCGTTTCTTGCTGCCAGGGTTCGTTTCAAAGTACAGAAAGAATCCGTATCCGTTGGGCGAAGCCACCCAAATCGATCCCGAATTTCGTGGGTGCTGACGATGGGTGGAATCGAGCTGGCGTGGACAAAGTCAAAGGAGAAATGAGATGTTCGGTGATAGGGAAGGGGATAGCTAGCGGCCGGCAGGATGGTCGAGAAGGCATCATCATGAAAGTGGAATATACAGGCACTTGCACTGGACTATGGTTCCCAGGTGTTGCCACGCTCGTCGGCCTGGACGTTGGTCTTGAGGCCAAGGGGTCAGACGTTTCATGGATCGATGGCCAGGATACGCATTGGACGGTATCTGGCGGACATGGATTCACCGGCTCCAACGTTGGTAGCAGGCTACCACCGTCAGACACTACTTCGCTGGCGACAAGCACGATCACCGAAGACAACATATCGACGAACCCTTCTCACACCACTTCCTATACGTCGGCAAACTCCCTGCTGCGCGCCCCCCTCCCTAATCAAAGTCTGGCGGAGTACTCGTTTGAAGGGTCAACCGCATTAACTCCATCTGCGACTTTGTCCTCGATTGGCTCTTTGACTCCCTCATCCGGGGCCGAAGCCTCGAGTGGCAATGTAGCTGACAGGATTAAACCGCCTGGATCTCCGGTCACAATTCATGTCAACATGAACGAGTTCATACCGCCAGCGAAGAATTCATTTGTATTCAAGATCTCGGGTATCTGCCTCATCACCCCCAGATACCCACATTTGACGTCTGCATCCTATCGTGAACCCGCATCGTCCTCATCAAATACTGAAAGTGACATGGAGCGCAACCAGAATCCTTTGATCGCTCTTCCCCGTTTCACCGTCCTTGCAGCGCATTCAGAAACAACAACAACGATCATTGACAATAAGCTTGACTCAGACTTACTGAAACTGGTTGTTTACAATCCCTCGGGAGATATTTCTACGGATGCCCAGGCCCTCAAAACAGTTCTACAGAAGGGCGGCTCGACTACATGCAATGATGACGGAGGTCGAATTACCTTGCGCTCTGCCGCTAGACACGGTATAATGCATGGCCACGTCAATTCGATAATGCGAGGAACACGTCGGCCAACAATACCCAACAGCAAGCTCAATGGATCTACTAGCCTGATCTCTTCTCGAGCTATCACTGCTTCAAGCGCTGGAAGGAGCGGCCCGCTGCTGATACCTTATGCAACGGCGACTGTAACACCTCTACTTCTCGAGCGTGGAGGCGGTGCTCCATTGGATTCATACGCCGTCCGCATATCTCTTCCTGTACCACTGGATCCCGATTGCAGTTACCTGGAGTTCGGCCTTGCCCAAATAGAACTCGAATCAGGCCCTGGTGGCGAACCGCCCAATATCGATATTGCCAGCGCTAGTGTTGACGGCATTCCCGTCCGTTGCGAAATCTCCGTGCCAAAACAAGACAAGGACGCCGGTCCGCAATTCGAACAGATGAGTGGCCAGGAGTGGCTGAGCTGGGTTACTGTTCATACCCAAGGGCTTGGAGGCGGATCCTTAGTGGTGGACTATGTGGTCCATGACGTTCTGCACCGTCAAAGTCCCAAATCCAGGTGGAAAGGCAAGAGTGTAGATGACCTATCAATGGAAGTGTTTCTCCCGGCGTTCGCCCTACCGGTGGGGCGCCTTGAGGTTCTGTTTGACGGTGTGCCAGGTATGTGATCATTCATCGTTAATTAGCTTCCCGTATTCATTCTCATGCTCTAGGACTGGAAGTCGCGTCTCTTCGATCGAACCTAGTATACCAGCAGTCCTCAATATCCGGAGGAAGGCTGTTACATTACTCCCTAGATGCATCATATCTCCCGCGACTTTCCGTTCGGATACGACCGAGTCGGTTGCGCGGTTCAGCGCCATCATTGTCATCTATCTTTGGATTCATGGTCGTATTGGGTTTACTTGCTGGTTCACTCGCAACGTTATCGTTCTTATTGGGTTTGGGCACGGAGGTTGAGCAACTGCAACGCTCCTTGGAGACTTATTCGCTACTGAGGGATGCCCCAGAGTGGCGCAATCATCCAGAGGCAGTCACTGTCACGACGACTGCATACACCACCCACATAGCCAGCCCGCAGTGGTGTCACAACACGTCTCAGCAGAACTATGACACGTTCGTCACTGCTGTTGCACCCGCGGCGTCCGTGATTAGCACCAATATTCCCGACGATAAACCTCAGGAGGTCGTGTCTGAGGTCCCAGATTCTGGCGACGGAGATTGGGATTCTGATAGAGATGGAGCGCCGGCATTGCTACTGCTCGCGTATCACAAGATGGTAAAATGGCCTTTATCCTTGGAGAAAATTGATATGAGCGTGGCCTTGGACAAAGTCGCAGCCACCGTGGACGTGATATGGCAAGTCCTACGCAAGATATACCATTACCCATTGGATCCCCCATAGACCCGCACATCCCAACGCATTACTGTATTACCTTGTAATTGATATTTATGATCCACAATTTAGTTTCTTGTTGTAGGAAATAGGGGTTGCGTGACTTTCAGCAGCGAATGCCGAAGTGCGCATTTCCTTCGAGCCGCCACAATGCCAGTGGTCCCCACCGTCGAAGAAATTGAAGAATATCTCGAATCGTTGGAAGAACTCTTGTTCTCATCTCTTTCCATCCCAGAGGTTCCCAGCGTGCGCGAAGCCGTCAATCGGCTATGGCTTGATATATCACGATACGGCCCAAGCATTCCCTCGCTTCAGGAAGGGCTACCGACTCTGGGTGTGTTCCAGGTTCCTCCGCCTCCACCGCCTCCACCGCCTCCGCCGTTGCCCGAATCGTTGTTCTCGCACCCTCTTGCATGGGCCGCGCAAAACCCTTGGAAAGCATCGGGATTAGCTGTGGGAATCGTCGGCACTGGCTTGTTTGTAGGCTATAGCAGTTCTCTCCGAAGAGCTAGTTTGTCTCGAAAGAAGTTGAAGGCTTCGTCGAATGAACGGCGCCAGGTCGTTGGTGAGTGCCCGTGTTGTACGCAGCGAGCAAGAACCGATGTTTACAACTGTTGCATTAGTGGTCCTTGGAGGTGACCTACCCCTTGGGTTGCCGCTGATCAGGGAATTGGAGAACAAAGGGTACATCGTGATTACCAGTGTTACTACGCCGCACGCTGTCACTGAAATTGAATCGCAATGCAATGGATATGTACGGGCACTGATTCTCGATCCATACGAAGTACGTTGGCCGAAGCTGTAGCCATTCGGAACATCACTGACGCTCCCGTGCCCAGCCTGCCACCATTCCTGTATTTCTCCGTTCCCTGACATCCACTCTTGCGCGCCGATTCCCCTTGACAGCATCAGGCGATCTCTACGCGTCGGCGCGGTCCCATCCTTACATACACTCCGTCATCTCGCTCCTTACCCTTATGGAGCCAGTCTTCTCTGCTCCGCTGGAACAGATAGCGCTACACATAGACTACCTACCGTACCTCACTGCTACACACATTACGCCGCTGCAAGTTTTCCAATGTCTCTTGCCCCTCCTGCGCACTGGTGCCGCCGCTGCTCAAGACAAGGGGAAGAAGACCATGATCGTTTGCCTCCCTGTTACGGCTGCACGCGTTGGCCTACCCTTTGCTTCCATGCAGGCCATGGCTTCAGCAGCCACGCTACGGGGGATCGAAGTCCTTCGTCGCGAAATCGACGTGGCAGCGCTCACCGACAAGACTGAGTCCATGAAGAATATCAAGGTGGTAGCTGTCGATGTCGGCGCGTTCGATCTCGAAACGTCCGTAGGACCCCTCCCACCCCACGATGTCTACAGAGCCATGGAAGGATGGAGCGCTTCCGAGAAGATGGTTTATGGGCCTGCATATGCATCGCTGCTGCACCAAATACCTCGTCAACCTCGCCGTAGTAATTGGCTGCCGGACTTCTGGAGTCGAGACCACCTCCCGTTGACAAGAAGCGGCGCTGGCGTGCATACCTTCGTCGAGGCTTTAGCCAGTATCGTGAGCGATGGCCGCATTGGCTTGTATCTGTTTGGTTTGGGCCCTGTCCTTCGGAGACTACACAGCCGTATGGTTGGCAAACGAATTGTCGTTGGAGCTGGTGGTAAGCATCCGTCCTCAGCTCAAACCCAGTAGTAATTGCTAACTAATCTTGGTAGCTATGACATACAAACTGGCTTCTTACCTCCCGACAACCCTCCTGGACACGCTTTTGATCATCCCGCATTTCTTGATCTCTGTTCGGAACTCCCTGTTACCTATGGAGCCCTTCGTTCAGCCCCCGGAGACACCCGCGAATCCGCCACCTGGTCGTTTGCTTTCAGACAGTGAGCACGAAGACATTTCCGAAGACAGTTCCGATGCCGACGCGGAGTGTTCGCCAGAAAGTACATCTGAGAGCTGGGTAAGCTTGAAGGACGAAACGGCCGACCAGAAATGAGCAGGCGTCGACGTTGACCCCCAATTTACATCATTACCCCACCACTCTTTTCCCTGTGCTGCATATCGGATATTTATCATCGTTACATTGTGAATTATCTACTCATCGTGTTTGTACTAGTTACAAAGGATTTAAGCTCTGCTCAATACATATCGTTAATCACGACTTGTAAAGGCTGTCTATTTGGTACATCTTCGACGCCGTTGGTGACAGAGCGGCCTGCTCTCCGTGGATACTGTTCATCCGGTACATGGGCGATTTCCATTCATCTGACTTCGATTCGGTGGGCGCAGCAGCAGGAGAGGGCTTGGCCTCAGCAGCTGGAACATTGGCTTTGCTCGCCAAGCTCGCTGCTTTTCCATCGGGAATGCGAATAAAAGATGGCTTTCCGTCTTCGCCGGGTCCGTCGAAGGAGAAGTATCCCTTCCTCTCGAACTGCATGATATCCCCCTTCTTGAGGTCCTTGACACCCGCGTCCGCCACCGCTTCCTCACGGAACTCAGTCACTGGGGTAGCGAAATCCTCTACGGAATCGTTTTCTTCGAGCTTCTTCTTAGTAATGAGATAGTCGTAGTCAAGAAGGACAACGTCGACGAGGGGGTGTTCGTCAGTAGGCTGAGCGAGCCATGTGATCTTCTTCTTGGTTTTGCGGAAGTCGCCCTCCAGATTCAGATCCATTTCGATAGAAGTAATTGCACCAGACGTGTCGGTGGCTTTCGAACGCACGATAGCGTTGCCCCAGTCCATGAGCGTAATCTACACGGATATCAGTTGCAACACATGGTATATCGCGGGAAAAGGAACAAACCTCTTCTTGGTCTTCAAAGGAGGCGGCATCGGCTTGCTCCACAAGTATAGTCGACGTGTAAACGGTTTGCTTCTCTCCTATCTCCGCATTCTTCTTGTGTTTGGGCACCATCTTGACTTCGGGTGTAGCGGGCCCACCTTTAATGGTGACCGGAACTCTACAAGGGGTAGTCAGTATCTACCAAAGAAACATTTTAGGTGCTGTACTTCCGGTCCTTGACGATGGCCCAGTGGCGAGGGGCAAATGTGTCGATGATCTTCTTATTCAAGGCCCAGAGAGAATCCCATTCTAAAGAGACGACGGCTTGGGAGGGGCCTTGCAGCAACATGTACTGTGTGAGGGCCTCGACAGTAAGACCGCGTCTACGAATACCTGCAGCAGGCGGTTAGCCCATGCTGGCGGTCTAGAAGATGCCAAGTATACCTCGGACGGTGGGGAAGCGTGGATCATCCCAGCCTCGTACAAGCTTGTTGTCCACGAACCAGTGCAGCTTGCGCTTGGAGAGTAGGGTGTACACAAAGTTGAGACGGCTAGAAGTTTCAGTCAATGCATGCCGTTCCTTCAGCAACAAAGTGTATACCTAAAGTCCCAAATGTTGACCGGTCTCAAGCTGAGTGCTTCAATCATCCACTGATACTGGGCATTTCGGTCTCGGTATTCATTAGTCCTTAGGGCGTGTGTGACACCTTCAACTGAGTCGACAATGGGGCATGCGAAGTCATAAGTGGGGTAAACTTTCCATTTATCACTGGAAAGATGTCAGCGAGCCCACCAACCTGAGACGAAAATAGTTACCCCGTTCTGTGGTGAGGAATAAGATTGCATCTGTAGATAACCGGATCGCGCATGGCCTTATTTGGGTTATCAACGCTAATTTTGGCGCGAATACACCATCGAAGGCCCTCCGGCGTTCCTTTGGTCATCTCTTCGAAGTGTTTGAGATTCTCCTCGACCGAGTCGTCACGGTGTTTAGACGCAACGCCGTTCATGCGCTCATCACGCATCTTAAAAGGCAATTTCGGTTAACTGACACTTCCATGTCTCTCGCGGTGACTCGACCAACCTGCGCTTGCTCGGTGTCGTCGGCATACGCTTTCCCGATCTTGATTATTTGTAGGCCAAGTTCGTATAGCTTCTCAAAGTAATCGGAGGTATGGGATACACCGTCGCCGTGAACGTCCAGCAGCTTGAGATCTTCTAGAATGGTTTCTTCAAATTCCGTCTAACCTTGAACTTAGGCAGGATCCCAGCGGTAGACACGGAGCTGGCTCACCCGTTCTTTGGAAGGATTTGTGTCATCAAATCGGATAAGCATCTTGCCTTTGTACATTTTGGCAAAATACTGATTGAGAATGGCGGCCTTTGCATGACCGATATGAAGGTAACCACTTGGTTCAGGTGGGAAGCGAGTGACTACTTCTCCTTCCTTTGCACCTTGAAGCCCTAGAGCAAATCCAGCTGCTGTCTTGTTCGATCTCGCTTTGCTAGCTTTCGCGCTTGTGAAGGTGGCGAGTGCAGTCTGTGTCGACTCCAAGGACTCGAGATGGGAGAACCATCGCGAAATGTGGGGGTGGCTGTTGTTCTTGAGCAGACCGAAAGCTTTGATATTCCCTGTCTCCTGGCATTAGGATGCGATCTAGGGTCGGGAATGCATTACCTTTCAGAGCTCCCCAGACAATCCAATCAGCAGCTGTGATCGTGTGGCCAACGAGGAAAGAACGAAATGCGAGGTGATCGTCGAGCGAGTCAAGGGCAGCCACGATCTCGTTGAAGGTGGTCAACGTAGACAATGTCTTTGCCAGTGCAAAGAACGTTGGGGTCTGCCATTTGGGTCAATGTACATATATGCGGCTAGTATTTCAGGAAGCACACCTTCACGCTGTCCTCCGCGAGACCGCCAGCCTTTGCCAGACTCTGGACGATCTCTGCATCGTCCGTCACGCGAGTGCCGTCAATCTCAAGAGATACATCTGTAGAATCCTCGTCAAAGTTGAGCTCGGCCTTGCCAGTGTACGCTGCGATGGCGATGGCAGCAAACGGGAAAGGGGCCCTCTTTGACGACAATGTCAATAAGTTTGACATCGGGGCAGATGATGAGGAGACAGATGATTGTGATTTTGATTAGATGCTGATTGTCGGACGAAATTTATATCGGACGAAAAACTGAGTCATTTGGCCGTCTCCTTTACGGACTTTTTCGTCATGTTGCCCAATAAAAAGGATCGGCTGCTGATCGCTTTCTGTTATATCTTTCAAAAATGCCCATGATGTGAGTCGCCCCGTTCCAAGCCTTAACTCACTGCTGACCACGGTGTGCGGTGCTCAAAGCTCGGACCCCTCCCAAAAGTACCGACCGTACACCCCCTTGGACATCAAGGACCGCCAATGGCCCTCAAAAACATTCCAAAAGGCTCCCATCTGGCTGTCGACAGATCTCCGCGATGGTAATCAAGCTCTTGCCAACCCGATGACCATCGAACAGAAGACCACGTTCTTCAGGCAGCTGATCAAGTCTGGGGTCAAGGAGATTGAGGTGGCATACCCGGCAGCCAGTGACACGGACTTCAATTTCGTCCGTGGGCTCATTGAGAACAAAGAGGTGCCCGACGATGTGTGGGTACAGGTGTGTGCTCCACGAATTGCATAGGTGCTCGACCTCTCAAGGAGCTTGCAACAGGTCCTTACCCCCGCACGGCCTGATCTCATCAAGCGGACAATTGACTCCGTGGCTGGTACGAAGAAGGCTATTCTACATATGTACAATGCGACAAGCCCAACTTTCCGCAACGTCGTATTCGGTAACTCGAAAGAGAAGACCTTGGAATTAGCCGTCACGCACACAAAGCTCGTCCGTCAGTTGACTGAGGAATGTACGGCCAAGTACGGCACTCAGTTCCGTTACGAATACAGTCCAGAAACCTTCACTCAGACGGAGCCTGACTTCGCCGTGGAAGTATGTGAAGCAGTGAAGGCGGCTTGGGGAAAGGCTGGCACCGGCGATGATCGTATCATCTTCAATCTACCTTCAACGGTCGAAATTGCTCCACCAAATCACTACGCCGACCAGGTGACTAGTGTCTCCGGTCACCGATAATACCCAATTAATATCGGATTCCTTAGATTGAATATTTCGTTACCCATATAACCGAGAGGGAGAAAATAATTGTTTCCCTACACCCGCATAACGACAGAGGTGGGCGAATTCTGTGTCTTGCAAGTAATCAAGCTGATCGTCTACCAAAGGTACTGGTATTGCCTCGGCCGAGCTAGGCATTCTAGCAGGTGGCGATCGTATTGAAGGATGCTTGTTCGGCAATGGGGAGCGGACTGGCAATGTCGACCTCGTTACCCTGGCACTTAATCTCTACTCGCAAGGTATTCGGCCTGAGCTGGACTTCAGTGATATACAATCTGTCATCGACGTCGTTACACAATGCAACGACCTCCCCGTTCACCCCCGACATCCTTACGCCGGCGAACTGGTTTTCACGGCTTTCTCTGGGTCACATCAGGATGCCATAAAAAAGGGCTTCGAGGCCCAGCGAAAGCGCCATGCAGAAGCTGCTGCTCAAGGCCAGCCCCAATACTGGGATATGCCCTACCTCCCCATCGACCCTGCTGACCTAGGAGAATCATACGAGGCCGTCATCCGTGTCAACTCGCAGTCAGGCAAGGGAGGAATCGCATACATCATCAAACAAAATTTGCTTCTCGATCTACCTCGCAAGCTCCAGGTCGCCTTCTACCAAGTCGTCCAGGCTGTCGCGGACCGGGAAGCCCGAGAAATGACCGTCGAAGACATTACTACGGCGTTCAGAAGTACCTACCATTATGGAGGTGGCAAATACTCTGGACGACTGTCTCTTCGTCACTTCAAGGTTTCAGTAGAGCCGTTGGAAGGTGAAAATGAATCAGGGGATGAAGCCGCTGACTCGAGGCGTAGATTCGATGGTACGTTGTCTGTTGACGGGCAATTGCGGGTTCTACGCGGTGATGGAAATGGCCCTCTTTCTGCTTTATCCGACGCTCTTCGTACCCACCTCGGCATCGATTTCGCAATCCGCGAATATACCGAACATTCGATATCGGAAGGACAGGAAGCCAAGGCGGCGTCTTACGTCGAAATCGTACCGTCAAACGATCGCAAGTCAACCCAGTCATGGTGGGGTGTCGCCGTGGACTCAGATATTGCTGCATCTGGTCTGCGTGCACTATTGAGTGCCGTGAACACTGCCATTGGCGACCGCAAGCTTCCTGAACTAAAATTGACCGTTGGCTACAATCGTCGTTCCGACCAAGCTGACATTGCACACGTCCTCATCAACTCCCTGGGTCTCGAACTGCCTCGCAAACTGCAGAGCGCTTTCTTTGAGGTTGTTCAACGAGCAGCGCGCGACTCTGGTGGCGAAATCTCGATAGATGCCTTGGCCGAACTTTTCAAAAAGACCTACAAGTTCGACACGAAGGAGACACCAAGGTTCTTCATGAAATCATTCCAGTTCCAGCACGTCGGGAACGGCAGTGGCAGGGAATTATCTGGCGAACTCATTGTTGATGGACAATCGAGGACGGTCCGTGGATTGGGCAACGGTCCCCTGTCGTCGACTTTGGCAGCCATACATCCCCATATCCAGGGTGTCCTACAAATCCGGGACTACACCGAACATTCCATTGGGGAAGGTACCGAGGTTACTGCAGTGTCGTATGTCGAGCTTGTGTACGAGCAGGAGACTGGGGAGAAGAAGACTGCCTGGGGTGTCGCTGCCGACACGGACATCACAGAATCCGGTATCAAAGCTGTCCTGAACGCGGCCAGCAATCTCGACGTATCGGTGGTCAATGAAGTAGCAATCAATGGAAAGTAAAAGGACATGTTAAAGTAACTGTATCTGCACCAATCTGTACCGATAGTAATACAGCAAGGAATTCGCCATGCTATCATTGCAACAGAGGACACTGTTTGTATGACAGGGAGTTGACTAACAACACGTTCCAAATTGGGAGAGCCGTGAGTTAACTCCATACCTCGGGCAGTGAGCTGCTCTGGCGGCCATCCAGCTCTTCCTCGTACTACCACGACGATGTCGACCACATCGAACCGTTCACCCAGACGTCTGCCAGGCGTTCGGCAGACCTCATCATCTCAGTCCCATTTTGGATCTGCCTCGCTCTCGGCATCCAGTTCTCGTCCGTTCCTCAACATGATGAACCCTATGGCCCGACAGTACCAGGGGTATACGAGGGCCAACGAATCAGTGGTTGAGGAAGAAGAGACTAGCGGCAGCGGGGAGGACTTGGAGATGAATGCAAACCAAACTCCTGACGCGGCCTCCACATCACGGTCAAAGGGAAAGCGAAGGGTCTCGTGGGATGCTGGGACCTCGCAGATGAACGTGCTACATCCGAATATTCACAAGGAAGATAAGATGAATGAACACAGCGGCGAATCTTCCGATGATGAAGTCCCCCAGAGTTTCATGATCGAGGCCTCGAGCAAGGCTCCAGCCAAATCAAGAATGAGGGACTCCGCCGCCACGATTGGGAGAAGTCGGCCACTACACTCGGGGCCTAGCAGACATACAGGACCGATATTACCTGTGACGTCGGCGACATCGGGGACTTCAATACCTCCTAGGCCGTCTGAGATTGACCCTCCACCAAGCACTTACGCGCAGCAAAGGTCGTCTAGTACACGAGGCGTGCAGCCGAACCCAATGCGCGGCTTAGACGCATACGAACGCGCACTGTGGAACTGGGTTAACGTCTATAGCTTGGACGCATTCTTGCAAGAAGTCTATTACTACTATGAGGGGAAGGGGATATACAGTATTGCACTGTCTCGGGGGCTGAACCTGCTGTTAGTAGATATTTTCCGTCTCATTCTTGTAACTTACATATCGTTTGACAGAACAGTGGGCTTTGTCATTGGCTTTTCGACCTTCTTGCTCGGGTGCATTGATTATTCTATAATACGCCATGGAAATCCGACGAGATTGTCTGAGGCCGTAATAGACCATTGTGTGTCCCGGTAGGTTCCCGACTGTCTTCTATTGACTGGTTGTTGACTCCGTGTCTAGCTTCTCCGGGTTCACCTTGCTCTTCTTCATTTTATTCGCTGCTTTCTACCTGTGGCAAATCTTGCAATTTATACTAGACGTCGTACGGTTAAACGATATGTACAACTTTTACACGTATCTGTTGAAGATTCCAGACGTAAGTCATCTGTTCTTCTCGCCAGAGCGCCTCTAACGTAAATTAGGCCGACATCCAAACGATATCTTGGTCGGAAATTGTTCGTCGTATTGGAGCGATCCGTGAAGAGAACCCCATGTTAGCAATATCCTCCAAGGCCCGGCGTAGCACGAATAATACATCCACCGCGAAGCTTGACGCGCACGATATCGCTAATCGCATAATGCGGCAAGAGAACTACTTGATTGCACTATTCAACAAGGAGTTGCTGGATCTTAGAGTACCCTTGCCGGACATCATGAAGCGCTTTGGGATGGGTGAAGAAGGCAAAGGTCGTGTCCTCACTAAGGCTTTGGAATGGAACCTGCGTTTCTGTTTGATGGAGTATCTGTTCGACCGTAGGGGAAGGGTGAGGAAGATGTTTCTCAAATCGGCGAATCGTGCAACGTTGGTTGAAGGGTGTGTCTAACACTCCGTGAGTGCGCGTGGCAACCAAAGCTGACTTGCGTATAGGCTGAGACGCCGATTTATCTTCATGGGTATCCTTAACGCTATCTTTGCACCGTTCATCGTCCCCTATCTTCTCATGTACTCGTTCTTCCGGTACTTCGAGGTGCGCAGTGTTCCGTCGTCTCTTGAATTTTGTTTGACATTTGGAGTAGGAATACCACAAGAATCCCTCGTCTATTGGCGGCCGCAGATATACGTCGTTCGCTCAATGGAAGTTTCGAGAGTTCAACGAATTACCCCATTTCTTCATTCGACGCCTTGACGAAAGCTATCCCATCGCCAGCATGTACATAGGACAGTTTCCGAACGAGAAGCTGACGATCATTATGCGGTACGCGTGACGCTTTCACTTCCACTGTGGCTGGTATGCTCATACCTTACATATAAAGCTTCGTCGCCTTCGTCGCTGGTTCATTCGCAGCCGTTCTGCTTCTTGCAACGGTGATTGATCCGGACCTGTTCGTTCACTTCGAAATAACGCCCCATCGGACTGTGTTGTTCTATCTTGGTATCTTTGGGTCGGTTTTGGCTGTAGCGAGAGGGATGATTCCGGAGGAGAACCGAGTGTTCGATCCAGAGTTGTTGATGACGGAAGTGATTGAGTACACTCACTACATGCCGGACAACTGGAAGGGGGAGTTGCATAGCAAGAAGGTTGGTCGTTGTATTTCATGTGCAGAAATACTTACGGAGGAATAACAGGTACATCAAGAATTCGGCGAGCTATTCGCGATGAAGATCTTGATATTCGCTCAGGAGATACTCTCTGTTATCTTGACACCTTTTGTGTTGTGGCTTTCACTCCCTGCCTGCGCACCTGCCATCATAGACTTTTTCCGCGAATTCACAGTTCATGTCGATGGAAGAGGGTTCGTATGTAGCTTCGCCGAGTTTGACTTCGAACGTCATGGCAATGTTAAAGTATGGGCTATGTGTATTGTTCTCGTTCGCTATCACTAACATGCAAATCCAGTTCGGTGCACCCACGAAGAAGCGAGACAAGCGATGGATATCCAACGAGGGCAAGATGGAGAAGAGTTTCCTCAACTTCAAGGCAACACATCCAGAGTGGAACCCCACAGATCCTTCTGGCTCTCTTTATCTCAGTCGCATGGCTGAGTACAGTATGAATCGCCCACACAACACCCAACTTCGTCGACGCGCCGTTGGCCTCGAAACTAGCACGCTTCTTACGCCTACGCCAGAGCGTCAAGGAGAAACCTCTTCCCTCGCCGATCGGGCGCAAGAGTACGATCGTGCTCTGCTGCAGAGCCAAATGGCAGCATCGCGCCGTAAACCCAGCGGGAGCATCCTTATGGACCCTGCTGCTTCGTCATTTGTGGGCGGGATGAACATGGCGCAAACTGCGGTCCTTGGCGATTCGCAAGGTAGCGTTCATTTACCGGAGGTCCGAGGGAATGTTCCTTCGAGCACGAATGCTATGGAAGAAGAGGACCTAGATGCCGTGTCGGGTAGTGGCCTGGGTGGCTCGTATGTTGATGGCGCGAGGAGGGCGCGGAGAGATGATGCAGAGGAGGAAGACGAAGACGACCTTGATGGTGGTGTCTTAGGACTACTGGCCGAGATCTACGGGCGCAGGGAGGGACCTGCCAGAGCCATCTAGATATTTCAGCATATAATTCGCTTCTTATGCACATCTCTTGCATTCGGACTGATAACAACCGTGTAGATCCAGACACTTGTGCACATCTGCTTGGCCAGTATCTCTAATGATGAATGTGATGAAGTTCAGATGAAAGGTTTTTTATTAGGACGAGACTAGTCTATAAAGGACTCTAGTCCCAACCCTACGAAACAACTGCAAAGTTCCACACAGACGACGCAATAAGTATAACTTCACGTTTAGTTGCCCATCTCCTTCGCGAGTTGCTCAGCCTTAGCCTTCACGTCCTCGATTGTGCCAGCCTATCGAAATAATCAATAAACGAAAAGGGAACGAAAATATCATGAGCATACCATGTAGAAAGCGGATTCGGGGAGGGAGTCGTGGGTGCCAGAGAGGATTTCACGGAAAGAGCGCACGGTGTCCTTCAATGGCACGAGCTTGCCTTCGTAACCAGTGAAGACCTGGGCGACCTGGAAAGGTTGCGACATGAAACGCTGGATCTTACGGGCACGTTCGACCTGAATATAACGATGAACTTCGTGGCATTCATCGCGGGAAGGATATCTCTTACAGTAAGTTTGTCCTCTTCTGACAACTCGTCCATACCCAAAATAGCAATGATATCTTGGAGGGACTTGTAATCTTGGAGAATCTTCTGTACAGCGGTGGCGACTTCGTAGTGCTCAGTTCCGACCTAATTGTTCATTTGATTAGATGCAAACATGTTCGGTTTATGGTATTATACTCACAATACGAGGATCAAGCATACGCGACTTCGAGTCCAAAGGATCGACAGCGGGATAGATACCGAGTTCAGCAATACCACGAGACAACACGGTGGTGGCGTCCAAGTGGGCGAAGGTGGTGGCAGGAGCGGGATCAGTCAGATCATCGGCTGGGACGTAGACGGCCTGGACGGATGTAATTGAACCCTTCTTGGTGGTGGTGATACGCTCTTGCCTGTGAAATCAAATAAGACACCGGGATGGGAAGAAACCGAAAGCCACGTACATGCCACCCATGTCAGTGGAAAGAGTTGGTTGGTAACCGACGGCGGAGGGGATACGACCGAGAAGAGCTGACACTTCCGAACCAGCTTGAGTGAAGCGGAAAATGTTGTCAATGAAGAGCAGCACATCCTGGCCTTCCTCGTCACGGAAGTATTCGGCAATGGTAAGACCGGTAAGGGCGACACGGGCACGGGCACCAGGGGGCTCGTTCATCTGACCGAAGACGAGAGCGACCTTTGAGTCACCCTCAAGGTTGATGACACCGGTTTCAATCATTTCGTGGTACAAATCGTTACCCTCGCGAGTACGTTCTCCGACACCTGCAAACTAAGCTAAGTATATAGCGAACGTTCAGACATGTGCGTACATACCACAGAAGATGGAGAAACCACCATGGGCCTTGGCGACGTTGTTGATGAGCTCTTGAATCAACACGGTCTTTCCGACACCAGCACCTCCGAAGAGACCGATCTTTCCACCACGGGCGTAGGGAGCAAGAAGATCCACAACCTTGATACCGGTTTCGAGAACCTCAGCAGTCGTTGACTGATCAACGAATGGGGGAGGGTCGGCGTGAATCGGGCAGAGCTTATCACCCTTGATGGGTCCCCGCTCGTCAATAGCCTCACCGATGACGTTCATGATACGTCCGAGCGTACCCTTCCCAACAGGCACCATGATGGGGTTGCCGGTATCGACAACCTTCTGGCCACGAACGAGACCTTCCGTACCATCCATAGCAATGGTTCGGACTGAGTTCTCACCCAAATGGGAGGCAACCTCGAGAACGAGGCGGCCACCAGCAAAGTCTTGCACCTCCAGGGCATTGAGGATAGGTGGTAGGTTCTCAGTATCAAACTGAACGTCGACGACGGCACCAATGACCTGTTTTATGGAACCGACAGCGGTCTTTGCCTCGGTAGCATATGTACGCGCTGCACACGGCCAATATCAGCGCCAACGTCGCCTACATGAACCGCAGAAGCACTGACCAGGTTGTGACGCGGAAGCACGAGCAGGTCGGGAAGCAGACGACTGTTTGCGGCTGGCGGGGAGGGAGACTCTGCTGGCGACGGCAGCGGTGGAGAAGAACGCGTTAGTTTTTGCGCTGTTTACTGCTCTCCTCGAGATACGAGCGACACCGCGAGAGGTGAGCATGGTGGGCGACGACGACGGTGAAATGAAAGTTGAGAGTTTTGCAGAGAATTTGAAGGCGAATCCGTTCAACCTCCGATTTTCAAGTACCACGGTTTGTCCCGAGTCATGTGACTCTCCTATCTCCCTCCGCCATGGGTGCGTCGCTTCCACAGAGTCCCTTGCAGCTCAGTCGATCAATTTTTTCCTGACACAGGTGTCACCCTTTGGCTTGTCCCGCCGCAACGAGATGCGGAGCGCCTGCGGCGAATTATGCGTATACGTCCGAGCTCGAAGCCGCTCACTAGCGACGCGTCGTACCCTGATTTCGATCCCCACATAACGCTACTGGCCCTTCCAGCAGACTCAGAGATCACCTTAGATGCTCTGCGGGACGCCATCCCCGGTGACCAAAAATCCCTTGCCATCGGATTCAACGCCGTTGAGACCAGTGACCATTTTTTCAGATCGGCCCTTATCACGATCATACCGACGGCCGAACTGTTTGCTTTGCATGGGCACGTTCACGCATCGTTGAAGCTCGATCCGCGTACCCCGATGTTTCCTCATGTTTCTTTATGTTATATTACGGACGATGACGCCCAACGTGGTGAACGGGACAGATACTTACATGAACTCGAGACTCAGGGAAGAATCAAGCGCGAGGTCGGATCGCCACGAGTTAGCTTGGACTGTAGCGAGGAAGGTGATCAGGACTGGATGGACGGGTTCAGTGCCTGCGAGGTCTGGGTCGCGGAATGTAACGGTCCTGTGGCAAGTTGGAAGATATTAGACAAGATCCCGTTAGCGTAAGACAAACTGTTCGCAGCACACAGATGATCAATAATGTGGGCATACTTCAACGTTCCCGCTTTCAGGACAAATACTCTTAGTACTGAAGACTCGTGGGGTCTTTGTTTCATTTTTCTACCAACCGTTGTTCTGGCAATTCCAGATGCACTGATCGAAGTTGCGCTCTAGGTTACATCTCAAGTTGTCCCCACATACACCCAAACCAGGTTTAGACCGCTGAAGTAAGTCCATCCTATTTATTCTTTCGCAGCAATGATCGCTGATTAATGGGGCTCAGTCAGAGTAAACGACGGCGTAAGTGTTTCACAGCATTGATCTCGCTGCGCATGCGCACCACCTGGCTTGCTATGTGATGCAACCCCCTCCCGTCCGCGATGGTACCACTCCACAGGCGGCGGCTTGCCGCGGCGCCGCATCAGTCAAATATGTTGCGCACTCCAGTCTCCAGTTATTTCAATACAATAGGCTGGAAAGTAGCATATCCGAGTTTAACCGCTCCATTTCGTGAGAAATCGCAGTCGTTCTGCACACTCTCCTTGAGGAAAGCTCTTACTCAGGCTGGCTAGGTAAGTATAAAGAGGGAGGGTGTTAAGGGAGAAGAAAAAGCAGAATACTTGGTCTTCATCGACATCCGTCATGCTTGCAAACCAGTACTTCCTCTTCATCATCTCCGTCGTCACATCCACATGTGTGTGACCCTCCTGATGACACAGCGGCCAACTGCGAGACCTCGGATGCTAGTCCGCTGGTAACTACCGTTTCTTTGCTGCAGGCCTGTCCCAAACGCTCATGTACATATTGTGTATTCGCAGGTCTCAGACTGCCAGATTGCCATCCAAAACCTGGGTGCCGACAACCAGTGCTTGAATACCAATGGATTCGGGTCGGAGTGTACTACCGTGACTACTCATGGAACCTGTAAGGTGAGGCTGATACTGTGATGAATGCCCTCTCCGTTTACTAACGTGCGGCTTCCTACAGATCGATGCCTGTTCCATCGGCAACACCTTTGGGCTCCAGAAGGGTGTGGACTGCGGGGGCTACCTACAAACTATCCTCAATCAATGTAACTCCAATGGGAGAGTTGGAGGCACGCTGTTCCCTATGTTATGCAACCAGGCCCAGGGCTTCGACGTTAGCTACAAAGTCCAGTTCTCCCATGCTTGATTGGAAATAATACGCTCATCAACGGCCTTTTATAATGGGCGCTGAAGCCATCACTGTCATCCTTTCCGACTGAAATAAATCGCCTGTGAACGTTAATGGGACTCAGGGGATTTCAGGGAGATAAAGTACGGTCACATGAATGACACGTGGGCGCGTCTCATTTGGATCTGTGACAGTGTGACGGATACAGGGCTGTTATTTTTGAGTCAACTGCCCATTGCTTCTTGCATTCTACCACCACACTGCAACCTACTCAGAAGCACACACCTCTCGCGCTCACACCCATGGCAAAGCGCAAGCGTATTACGAATGGCGATGAATCCGCCCGAGAAACCGAGGGCGCGGGTCCCAGCACTGTAAAAGTTGAAGCCCCTGTTCAGTCATCGCCCAAGAAACGACGTACGGTCGCACAGGGAAAGAAGCCGGCAAGCAAACCCAAAGGGAAGGGGAAGGGTAAATTGAGCAAGATGCTGGAAATGCCTTACGATGTTCTGTGCGAGGTATGTAACTCCCAAATTGCTGCGACGTTGTTCTACTGTCTAGCTATCTCATAACGCGTAATTTACGAACGCTTCGTAGATCATATTACAACTCAGACCAGAGGATCTGCTGGCGCTGTCGCGAACTTCGAGGGGCTTCCGAGAGATTCTGTTGCTCAAATCGAATAGGTTCTTATGGACGACTGCGTTTCGAGACGACCCTCTGTTTCCGCATCTCCCCTCCGACCTGAATGAGCCGCAATTCGCATGCCTAGTGTTTTCTAATTATTGCTATGTATGTTAGCAACCCCACTCGATTGTGATGAAGCGCTCAACTTAAACGCTCCTAGTACTGCTTGAAGGCGACTCCGGATAACCAACTTATGTGGGCATTCCGCACACGCTGTTGTGGTTCGTGCCTCCGTACGCAGTAAGAAATAGACTCCCATCTACTCGTTCTAAGTCTTAACGTTGCAACTGGTCTTCAATAGATTCGGCCCGTTCAACGATGTGCTTCGTGGGGTACGCAGCACAATCACCTCAGACATACTCTTGTCTTCGTCCGTCCTTGGACGTTAGTATCCATCTTCATTTCTTGTCAATTAGCACTCATTGTTGTATTCGTAGCTAAAAAGAAGATCGTCTCCGTTTATAAACATAGCGAAGCGAGAGATATTGATATCCTCCTCAAGAGCTTCAAGCCAGATTCGCCGACGTTGGCTGAATTTCTTCAAAATCGCAGGAAACAAGTCAGTCAAATGCTCGCTGTGAGTGTTGTACACGATACATTTCTTTCAATGATCTCAGTGGCAGTAATTCTTGTCTTAGGGAAACTACCCTATAACAGCTGCTCTTGAGAGAAGAACTCAACTAGCCAAAATGGACAAGGAGAAGGAGAGAGCGAAATGCAAGGAACAGTGAGGACTGCTAATAATCTTGATATCCTTTGTCTAACTCGTAACATACAGGATATACAAAAGGCTCAGAGACTTGGGCTACGCTGAGGAATTGGCTTATATCCGCGAGTCAGACTACTCGTTTCTAGATAATTATCCTTCCATTAGCTCCCGGACTGAGCTTACCGACCGTGGTAAGTCCTCCCCACAACACTCCAGCCTGTATCCACTGATTTGCAATACAGTCTGGAACAATATACAACGCACTCTGGTCGACTTGCTCGAAGATACTCGTGCTAAGAGACGGCGCAAGCAGCGCAAGACTTTATTGAAGGCCCGTCAGAGGTTACTCGGTGAACTCATCAAGGACCATCCGTCGAATGCACTAGCGGGCATCAAACCTGGCCCTGCAGATATTTGTGCGATGCCACAAATCAGGCAGATTCTCGTTGATACTCCAGTGGATGTGGTGGTTACTGCTGAACATTTCCAGGAAACGATACAAGGACTCGAGCAGCTTTTCGCCCAGTGGATAACAAATAAAAGCCGGGAACTCTTGAAACTCCTACCCAATCAACCTGGGGCAGAAGATGAAGTTCAAGACGATACTGACTTCTCTCGTCTGAATCTTGCCACCACGTATTTCACTTGCACCCGTTGCGTGGACCCCCTTTCGTATCCCAGGATCTTGCTGCACAATTGCCTGACGGAGCTTCCGCATGGCTTTCGCAATCGCGAGGATGACGATGCTATCATGTTCCTCAATGTTGGCAGTGTGCCTTGGAACTATAACCAGTTGCCCATCGAGTATCGTCAAGACGCTGAATCCGCCGCGAAGAAAGTTGTAACGGCCTTTGGCTTCGACTTCAGGACAACAACGCATGCGGATATGAGGCTCGACAACCGTTGGATGGAATGCAGGGCGTGCAGACATCCCAAAGATGGACGAATGGTGTTCCGTTGGGAGAAGGCGGTAAGAGCTCTACTATTCCATTAAACTGGCGGTTGTTCAACTCGGTGTAGGTATTGCACGAAATATTCCATGATGTTCAAGGCCGAAAATCCCACTGGATCCCGTTGAGCGACGCAGATATTGAAGCTGCCAAGCAACAGGAATCAAAAGGCTTCCCAGAGCACCGTGATAAATCTGCGGGCTATTGTTGCGCACACTGCGACGAGAGAGGCTCCTTTGTTGAAATCCGGGCTCATTCGCGTTGGGAGTGAGTCATGTTAGTCATCTCGCATCAAGGGCATCTCTAAACCATGTCATCTTGTAGACACGCCATTCAAGAATTCAAAGAGACGAATTATTTCCGTCACCCGGATGCTTCAATGGACCATCCTCCGTTCTTCGTTCACATCCCTGTTCCACCACCAGTGACGATCGACCTAACCGATGATGAGGCCCCTGAGCATAAGATTATCAGCATAGATGATTGAATACGATATGCATACCAGTGTGTTACCTATATATGTTATTTCAAGTATGTCAGTGGAAGTTGAAGTCAGCGGCCGGTGCACCTCAAGCGCGTGGCTAAAAATAGCTCCGCCATGACGGTATTGTTGGCTGTGGCAGCCAACACTGAACCACTTTCTCTTCCTCTCCCCCATCATGCTCGCGACTTCATGGACGTTGCGGGCTGCAATCCACACGAATCGCAGGCTCGTTTTGCAGATTCAGCGACCCCCCAAGCTTGCATTCACCCAAGCTCGAACTCGAGGATTCGCGTCCGAGGGTCCCTCAAATTCAACATCGTACCCGAGTCGAATCCTTAGAAGGGCCAAGACGACGGCGAAGTACGGGGGATATCTGTGTTTGTCGACTGTGTTTGGCGTCCTGTTCCTCGGTGCCGGCATCTTCGTTCACGACGCGTTCACCTACACCGACAAGCATGTTGAAAGGGTCCCTGTTTCACCACTTGCACTTCACCCGGAGCGTGGAGGCCCCAAGAACCTCCCGGTCGCCAAGGTCCTGGTCGCGGACGAGGAAGATGAGGAGAACGTGAAGCTTGCTCATAAACCAAAATTGGTTATAGTAGGTGGTGGATGGGGCGTGAGTGCTGCAGGCTATTGTACTCACCGATCATGTACGAATTGATTGATAGGCAATGGGAGTTCTTGAAACGTTGCATCCAGGAGACTATCATGTCACGATAGTGTCCCCTGAAACCTTTACGACGTTCACGCCACTTTTACCTTGTACGTTTCCTCGAACTCTCTTTGGTGCACAACAACGTCGTAACATGTCTTTGCTGTATAGCTGCTGCTGTTGGGACTGTTCAATTTCGGTCACTCATTGAACCTATTCGGAAGATCATCGCCCGTCTCCGCGGTCATTTCGTTCAGGCAAAGGCTATTGACATCGTGTTTGCCGACCGTTTATTAGAGGTAGAGACCGCGGACACACAGGGACACACCAACAGGATTTATATACCGTGAGTTTATTGCGCCGCGTTGTCCCAGTGTTGAGTTTAATACCCCCGTTTAGATACGATAAACTGGTTATCGCCGTCGGTTCAGTATCTAGCACTCATGGCGTCCCCGGATTGGACCACTGCTTCCAGCTCAAGACAATCTCGGATGCCCAGAAAATCAGGCGCAGAATAATGGGTTAGCAAATTCACTACTTCTTATACATGGCCTCACCCTGAATCTCTGTAGATAACTTCGAAACGGCATCATTGCCTACTACCACGCCTGAAGAACGCAAACGATTATTGAGTTTCGTTGTTTGTGGCGGCGGGCCCACTGGTATTGAGACAGCAGCCGTTTGTATTTTGCCTACTTCGCGTAGCCGTGGGCTCACAAGGCATTCATAGGAAATTTATGATTTCTGTCAAGAAGACATCACGAATTATGTGAGTAAAGGTCTTTACGGAATGCTGATCCTCTTTGATACCCTTAAAGTACCCCAAAATTCTACGGAAGGAAGTTTCTATACATGTCATCCAATCTCGCGAGCACATTCTCAACACCGTGAGTTAGATAGCATCCTGCTTGTGATTTACCTCTCACAGTCATGTAGTATTCTGAAGCGATCTCAAAGTTTGCTGAGGTATGATAGCAAACTAATACAGAACAGGTACATAACGACCGACATTCACACCTTTTTCTCACAGGACAAGTTCAAAAGAGATGGTGTAAACCTCATCACTTCCGCCAGGTACATATTCATTTGCATAGCATGCTGATTCACTAATGACGCGCTGTTGATTAGAGTCAGTGCAATAACGCCCGAGCACGTTATCTACACCAGTCGCGATGCGGAAGGGAAGACGGAACAACATACAATTCCTTCTAACTTCATCCTATGGTCTACTGGTATTGCCATGAATCCATTCGCCAGCCGCGTGACCGACCTCTTGCCCAATCAAGTCCACCGAAAGGCAATTGAAACGGACGCCTATCTAAGGGTGAAGGGTGCGCCGTTGGGAACGGTCTACGCCATAGGGGACTGCGCCACAGCAAGTAGGATGTTTGACATCTACTATCTTGTCCTCACAAATATGTCTAGATCGAAACCTCCATTGTAAGCCACATTATGGAATTGGTAGACGAAGCCGATCAGGACAAGAACGGCAAGATAGACTTCGGTGAATGGGAGATTATGGGTAAGTATTTCTCCCATTAGGTGCCTGCAGTCCTCACATTCCTTCGCAGTCGGTAAAATCAAGAAGCGAATACCCCTGGCAGAAGACCATATATCAAAAGTCAGTCCCGAACCTGGTAATACCGACTGCGTCAATGACATCTTTTAATAAGGTCAAAGAACTGTTTGAGATGTATGATTCAGACGCCGACAATAACTTGTCCCTCAACGAACTTTGTCAACTATTGCAGGACATAGGCAACAAGATTACTGCTCTGCCCGCGGTACGTATATCATATAGCCTCATCACTAATTTAACTAAGGGCGGCCCGCTGATCCATCAGACGGCCCAAGTTGCTGCTCAACAAGGGAAGTACGTCGGCAAGAAATTACACAAGCTCGCACGGCGAAGCAGTGACTTGCCACCCGATCAACTTTCCGATGCAAGCGATGAGGACATCTACGGACCATTCAAATATCTGCATCTAGGCAGCTTGGCATACATTGGCAACGCAGCCGTCTTTGATCTTGGCAACTACTCCTTCATGGGCGGCCTGGCTGCTATGTATGCCTGGAGAAGTGTGTACTGGAATGAGCAGGTGTCGGCCAGAACAAGGGCGTTGCTCATGATCGATTGGATTATTCGGTGAGCGCTTAGTTGTGAAGGCTGTACGTTGGGACGGATGGCTGACGGCTGATTGATTTTGACTATATTAGAGGCGTGTGGGGGCGAGATTTGTCCAAGCTTTGATTCTTTGGACGTCAGGGTTCCACGACATTTCGTCCGCGAAGAGTTTACTATGGTTTGGACTAGAGAGGACACTAATATCATTCTTATGCCTTCTCGAGAGACATCAGACAACCGTGTTCTACTGCTCCTGCCATTCGAACGTTCCTATCACTGCCATTTTCCCGATCACCGAGCCCTGATTAGGCGAAAGGATGGTCATCTTTCGTCCAGGAATATCGATGTTTGTCCTAGATAAGCATGATATCAAAATAGTGTCTTGGTTCCACATGCAAATGTGGGCGCGAACGGGGACACAGAATAGAATAGATGTCATCAACAAATGAGAGAAGACGTACACAACCAAGAATCCCATGGCGGGTAGGTCCAGGATTTCTTCATCGTATCGCTCATTCTCGTCGGTGGTCGGGGAAATGAGGACGGCAAGGATAGCGTTCTGAAGCCTTGATCCTGGTTGAGAAGGGTCTATTCTAACGGGCTGCATTTCTGATACAGCGCGCGTAGCGCCGATTGGGAGGGCTGACGTGGGTGCCATGGTTTCTTCGAGGGAAGCGCCGTGGATAAGTATACTTTCATTCTCATGTCAGGCGGAAATACGTACCTGCACCGATGCGGTATATTATGAGGTCTTCGAATTTGCAAACAGTCGACGACGGCGATAGAATGAAATCAGAGGGAGCTTCGCCACCAATTGTGGCGGAAGTGACGCCAGGTGGGGGTTCTAGTACCTGACCATACATGTATGTGTGCAGTTGGTAGTTGTAGACGCGTTCTCGATAGCTCTGGTCCAATTCCACAACCTAAGAAAACAAGCAAAGATGAATTTGCACATGAGAGACGAGTGCGATTGGAGGAAGCCGTTCAGGTCAAGACTCAAAAACGGGGGGAGTGAACACCTACGCCTCCAGATTTCGGGATTTTGACAACCGTTAGATGGGAGCCATAGGCCCGCTGTAGCTCGACATTGAGCTTCTCATGCCCGACAACGAGAATGACATTGACTGAAGATACAAAGTACAGAAAGGGGAAATGAGCTGTTTAGCTCTCCAAGCGGAATGGGAAGTATCCGACGACGGACTTTTGAAGGCTTCGACGCAGGCCCGAATGAGCCTTTGTCGAGTTTCGGTTGTTGTTCCGTGTCCAGAAGCGAATGAGGAAGGCGTGTCGACGATCAGACCGGATACAGCACCTGTGAAAGTTTAGGTATGCGCGTCTGCAGAGATATATTCCGTGGTCGACCAGGCGTTACCTTCGGCGTCGAGGTCCCATTTATCGTCCATAACATGACCAAGGTTGCGAATCAATCTCTCGAACAAGAGAGGATTTTTACCTACACTTCCGTGTCCATACCAATATACCAATGGAAGGAGGGCGTTGGAAGTTATTGCCGTAGGTGCAGAAGTAGCAGCAGCTCCCAAGGGGTTCGACGGTGAATAGGTGGCAATCGGGGCAGATACTGGCGCTGCTGAGATCGTCCCGGGGATTGCCCAGGCTCCCTTACAGCCAGGCAATTTTCTCAACAAATCGGACATGCACCAAAATAACATGTACGTACTTGGCTGGGATCCATATTCGCGAGGAGCGGTGTCCAGTTCTGGCCGGCTCGAACAGCATAGTTTACAAGCATCTTACATATGGAGGTTGTACCGCAGTTTTCGGGCCCTATGACAAGCACTCTCGGGGGTTCTGGGTGTACTCCGGGTCCGTCATCTGAAGACGGAGACCCATGGAGCGTTTGGAGAGCACGAACTCGCATTTGCTCCAAAGCAATATGGAGATTCGCATAAGCCGACATAGGCGTTTCCTCTGAAACATACTCTGTGGAGGGATGGCCTGTAACGTGTTGAAAGGTCAGCTATGGTCGTGGGCCAAATCAACATCGCAAGGACTCATCTCAATGGTACATCCACGCCAAGTGTATACGGCTGCTTTGCATTCTGAGCCAAAGAGGTAGACTTTCCCCTCGACCATCTCTGCACCAAAGACTTCGGCTTGTCCATGTCCGAGCTATGTGATTTAATTTCCATGGCAAGCGGTTGTCCGGTCACAAAACGAAAGGGCGATGGGAGAGACATACCTTTATGGCGAGGGTAGTACCAGGATCCAATTCAAATCTGTATTCTGTCTCTGGCGACAGAGTCCATTCGCGTTGTTCAATCTCTGCACCAGCAGAATCCATGGTCACCGTCAGGATCCAAGAAGGAAACTCGTTGTTTGGTCACGACTCTGTTGCGACTCTGACCCTCGAATTTGCCTCAAACGCACTCACTCGCTAAATTTGACACTTACAGCAGCTTGAGCATATGGAACAAGCTTGTATAATCTCCTCCCTGATCGCGAAATGATGAGAGCTGATTTCGAGCCGAGCATCAGATTCTGTGTAGGGATGCTTGCACGTGGAATATCTCCAGTAGCTCAACCACGATAGCTCACCATCACAGCGCTAAAAGAAGTATGTATAAATGCCTCCCGAGAGACTACTTCCGGGTTTCTGAGGCCCAATTTCTTCCTGACCTGCCACCATGGGTTCCAGCAGCGGTGACTTCCTCGGAAAGCACCAGCATGATGATACGCAAATCGTCGACCGCAAGCTTGAGGATGTTGATGTCGCGGCCCAGCTCGCTGCTGGCTCTGACGAGGTCATTAACCCGGTGATCGCCGCCAGACTCAGGTAATTACCTGAAGGATTGTCTATTGCTTGGTACTAAGATGCAATTTTACAGACGGAAGATAGATTGGCACCTTATGCCTTTGATGTGCAGTAAGTGCTAGTCTTACGTCTGTTAAGAAATGCTTACTGACGGGGTTCCTCTAGTAATGTACCTGTGAGTGTGCAATGTGTTGGATCCAGACCACAAGTTGAACTGGTGTCCAGGATGACATTTGCGGACAAGACAACTCTAGGACAGTCTGCGGTGCTAGGAATAATGTAGGTCTTGCACTTCTTGCGAGGGCATAAGCCGGTTCACACCTTTACCCCAGTCCGGGGGCCCACCTCAACCAAAACCAATTCAATTGGCTTGGTACCATATTTTACCTGAGTTATCTTGTATTCGAATACCCGCAAAACCTTGCCCTACAGTATCTTCCTGTCGGCAAATGGATGAGGTCAGTGGCAGCAATTCATTCAACTTCCAGGTCGAGGACTAAATTTCAGATCATAGTATCAACATTTTCATTTGGGCAGTCGCGTTGCTTTCGCATGCCGCCTGCAAGTCATTTGGGGCACTGTTCGCCGTCAGGTTTATTCTCGGCGTCTGTGAAGGTGCCATCACTCCGGGCTTCATGATAGTCACGTCCATGTTCTACACACGGGCCGAACAGACACGTCGTGTTGGCTACTGGTGTGCGTGAAACCCTTCTTTGCTCCTCCTACTTCATTTACGATCTCTAAAAAATCAGTTCTCATGAATGGATTCGCTATAATATTCCTTGGCTTTGTCAGCTTTGGCGTCTTGCATACGAAAACCCATAATTTCATGCCATGGCAATGGTACGCTTGATATGTCTTCCCGTTCATCATGTCCTTTAACTTCCATTTCGCCCAGGCTCATGATCATCACTGGTATCATCACCCTTGCGACATCAGTTATCTTCTGGTGCGCGATTATTTCTGTCCAAAGTGATGATGAGCCAACATTGCGTTTCATTCCGACTTCGGTATTTAGGTTCTTCTTCCCCGACTCTCCCACTAACGCACGGTTCTTATCGCCTGATGAACGCCGACTTGCCGTCTTGCGGATCAAGGACAATCAAGCGGGCGTAGAAAACAAACATTGGAAGAGGGAACAGTAAGTACCTACGCCAAGACCATAGCACCAGTCCTGACAGAGACTCCGAAGATTCGTGGAGACTCTTGGTGATCCCAAGATATGGGTTATGGCACTGTTTGCCGCCATCTCGTCAGTCACCTAACCCATGATCTTCTTTCTAATCGTTTTCTGATCACTGCGTAAACATCACAGACAAATCACCAATTCGGTACGGCTTTCGTCTATCTTTGCTGAACCTGCATTCTTACTTCAGCCACAATTCCATAGCTTACCAACCAGAGACAACTTATCATCAATCAGTTCGGCTTCACACCCATTCAAACGACCCTGCTCGGGTGTGTCGATGGTTTCATGGAAAGTACGTGAGCCCATTGAGTGATCGTCACCCGCGAGGAGAATCTAATGCACCTATGTAGTCGTCACCATATTTCTTGGTGTTACCATGGCTAGCTATTGGACGGGTGGACGTGGGTATACCGCGGCGCTTTTCTACATTCCAGCTATTCTTGGCGAAGTACTGGTCAACACCTTACCATCACACAACAAGGTCGGATTGCTCTTCGGATACTGGGTGTCAAGTATGAGTTTCCCCGTCATCATTCTTCTCCATAACCTTACCGTTTGTGCCTAGTTTTCGCTATCACACCCTTTCCGATTTTCCTTGGGTGGATGGGATCCCTCGTAGCAGGCCACACTAAGCGTACGTCGCGAGCCCATCATCGTGGCTGTGTGTCATTTCTTAACCGAGTTTGAACAGGAACCACTACGAATGCAATCATAATGTGCGCCTATGCCATTGGCAACGCTGCCGGTCCATTCATGTGGAAGAAGCAATACCAACCAAGGTTTGTTTACATCCTTGTAACTCCCGTACATCAGTAGTCTTAACCCATGTTTTGCTAGGAATCATGTTCCATGGGCTGTTATTGCTGCATGCTCACTAGCATCTGCCATACTCCTCCTTATCCTCCGTTTCATGCTCGCACAAGAAAACAAACGACGAGATGCAGAACCTCGTGATGACTCCTACGACAATGTATATATAAATCAGGTCAACGCTCAAGGAAAAGTAGTACAACAGAAAGTCGATAGGGTACGTGTATGCTACGAGAATCTCTCCCCATGCTGACCACTTGACACGCGTCCAGGCATTCCAGGATCTTACCGACATGCAAAATCAAGACTTCAGATACGTTTTGTAGTCACTTCTTGGTTGTACCCAGTTTTGATTGTACATATTATTCTATTTTATGTTTGTATTCGGTGTTCATCTCCCCAGATATGATTTCCGAAGTGTTGGCTATTCTACTAGTGTATGATTGTCCCTGAATAATACAGAATTGTTTGAAAGCGACTACAGAAAGCTATCTAGCTTGACGGGACGTCGCACTGCTGCTGAGTTACCTTCGGCAAAGCGATAGGATATCTTGAAACACTTGGCGGCGTGCTTCTTCTGATGTGCTTGGTTCGCTACGGTGATTTTGGTGAGATCTATTGGTCGTCCAAAGAAGTCGGTCGGAGGCTAAGATCACATTTGTATATTAGTCTCGCTGAAGAGCCATGGTCAAGATTAGATACTTACCTTGTCAGCAAGGTCAACTTTGATGCGTTTTGACGGAGGGCCATCTGCATGATCACCTAGTCGAGTCCGAGACGGGGCATTCGACTTGTCGGATGAGCCAAAGAAACTGCGGAAACTTGGTTTGCTTCTCTCGACGATATCAACTCGTTGGCCGGTCAACTTCGCCTCAACCTAGACATTTGTAGTAAACTAAGTTGCACTTGGGCTATGACTGGGAGATATGGCCTACCTCGCCCGCGACAATGTGTCTGACAGCGTATCGGGTGACAGTAATGTCCACCGCTCTCTTCCCGTCATAATTGACGAAGACATCGATTGGCCTGGAATACATGTAAGTAGGCAGACAACCAAGAAGAAAAAATACGAACGGGTCAAGACGGTATGTCAACTGCCCATCTTCAGCGCGTTCCTGCATGAATCGTAGTTCCAACGAAGCCATGATATTAACAAGCCGCGTGAGGAGAGTCCGTTCCTCTGGTCTGACGATTTGACTATTCACCTACACCAAGTGTGAAAATACACCAAGGAATGAAAGAGAGGGCGAACGTACGGGCCGTAGAGGAGGCGATATTATGCGATTGAGATACGGCGCAAACTCCGTTTCTAGCACCGGTGAGGACATGAACTGTCTGTATGACCCTCCGAGTTTGCCGCTTGCTATGCGTATGCAACCTGCAAGCGATTTGAAGATCTCTTCGTTGGTCCTCCTTGTTTGCGAATGCTGTGATTTCATAGTAAGGAATATGTGGCTTGCACTGATTAGAAAGCTTATGGACTAACCTCCCAGTCAGCCTGACTTCGTTCCACCCTTGCTGACCCTCTCTCTTGGAACAGAGGGTGGAAGGGTATCAGTAGGTATGGAATATACTGGCTCAAGGCAAATTCGCCCTCGGAGTACATTGCTGAAGTCATGTAGTCGTAGACCCCCAACCACTCGTTGGCCTTCTCATATCGGGAGAAGTTGGCATCAAGTTGTCGAAGATTAGCGTAATGAGCAAAGCAGCCTAGTCCCAGTCAGTCGTTGAGCAGCGTCAAAACGACCAGCAACACTGACCAGTGGCGATGCTGCTTTCTTTGCCGACAGCATCTATCTCTTGACTTAGCCTTGATACATAGCGACCTTCCTGGTCTTCAGTTAAGCCGAGTTCCTTGACGCGCTTGCGAGTCATCGGGTTGAATAAGCTGTTGAGGACAGAAGATATTGTATTGTCGGCTTCTCTTGTTCCTGCAGTTGCGCGACGAATCATTGCCTCGGTGACCTCATCACTCCGGGACTTGATGAACTAAAAGTCGGTTGCTTAGTAGCCTGCTTAAACCAAGACAGTGACAAAACATACCTGCAAAGTATTGAGACAGCTACGGAGATCGCCTCTAGCGATGCCGACCAGCGTACCCAGAGCGCGTGTTTCTGCCTTCAGACCTTCAGCGTCGCATATCGTTCTCAGTCGCTTCACTGTATGTATATCCGCCGGTCGGGACATGCGTATTTGATATGCATAGGGCCGAAGCTTTGCGAGGCTCGCGGCGTTATGGTCGTTGCATATGCAAATGATTGGGCGTAGAATGGGTTTCTTTACTTCTGGGCCATTCTTCTGACCATTGCCTATACAACGTGAGATTTAGATCAACACGGATAGTGGAAGAAGAGCAACGTTTGCGCACGTTTCTTTTTTGATTTCTGCTGGGTAAGTTGGACGAGTTTATGGATGAATGTCGCAGACTACAAAATTTGCATTGAGCATCGTTTGGAGTGGGGAGAGGAGGACCCACGCTATCACCAGCTCCAGTAGCACCGTCAATTTCGTCAATGATGAGGAGTACAGGCTTCTTGCTGCCTATCGTTGCTCCCGCCTCAAGGGTAGGCTTTATACGATCATCGACAATTTGGCCGGAACGAGCGTCGCTGATAAGAGTGTGAATCAACTACCGTAAGACATTCGTGATTATTACAAACCTGGCATTGATCTCCATAACCTCATAGCCAGCCTGGCGAGCAATGACATGGGCTAATGTAGTTTTACCGAGCCCAGGTGGGCCAGATAGAAGCAACAACTTCTCAAGTGGTAAGCTAGGTGAAGCCCACTGATCTAAAACGAGACTTACTTTGTCTCGTGGTCTATGATACTCATCGTCGTCATATAGCTCTTCGTCGCCGTCTCTGGCTCTCTTCTTCCCTTTCTTCCGTCCGAACACACACCAGTCCCACATCTTCACCCACGTCATGGTGTCCCGAGCCACACGTTCACTTCCAATCAGCTCGACGTACCTGCGGGGACGGTAGCGGTCGACCAAAAGCGTGTCTTCTGGTGCGGCATTCTTAGTGTCTATCTCGCGACTTGGGAGGGCCCTATTGAGAACGTATTGCGCTTGAGAATTGAACGCGTATCTTTAGAAGTGCTGTGCTCACGCGAGTCTAGCAGCAGTAGCTGCGGACAACTCATCCATCAGCCTATGAATTGGGACATCGAGCAGCTTTCCAATCTTCTGACTTGACAGTTGTTGCGTTGGCTAGTAAACCATGCATTAAGGAGGGCAGCGCAATGTAAAGCCTGAGACTTACTTGATTCGTCAAGAGTTTTGACTTCTTCCTAATATACACGGCTTTACCACTAAAGGTACGGGCCTGAACGTTGAATCGAAGGGTGCTGGAGGAAGCTTGAGGAGGTCTATCCATCGGGAACGATGATGTACTCGATGCAATATTGGACAACAAGCCATTGGAAACAAACGAATGCGATGCTGGGGTAGTTTCGGTATTCGGCGCAGGTGTTTGAGGACTTTGGTCTTGATTCGCCTCGATTGGTTCAGTGCTAGAAAGAAGACCGTTGGAAACGAAGGAACGTGACGCTGGCGTAGTTTCGGTATTCAGCATAGATATTCGGGCACTAGGGTCTTGATTCGTGTCCACCGGTTCTGCGCCAGAAAGTAGACCATTGGAAACGAAGGAGCGCGACTCTGTCATAGAATCCTTGTCTAACGTAAATGTTGGGGGCTCTGAAAGGCCTTGATTCGCGTCCGCTGGGTCTATATGGCGCGTAGAAGTCGACGTATCTTCTTCGATGGGGTTCAAGAGGTCTGTGGGTACGAAAGAAGGGAGTTTTGCGGAGGTTGAGGGCTCAGTGGCGGGTTCCTTCTGCTGCCCGCCACCAAGTAGGCCGTTGGAAAGGAAGACGGCCATATGGTGAACTCGTTGAGGTGGATCAGTGAGAAGCAGTCGCGTCCATTATCACGCGTTGCACGAAATCACGCGATCACGTGTGAGCGATGGCCGCGCTAGGGGCTTTAGGAGCTTTGGGAGGTGACTACAAGTTTCAAATCAAGGCTCAGAGATTTATATCTTCAGCTGTCCTGAGGGTATAGAAATACATTCCTATTGGATACAATGTGGCGGCGATAACGAAGGTGTGTAGTATGGCAAAACTAGTGATGCCAGAATGCTATAAGTGGATAATGCTTATGAATGAAGAGCAACATAACGAAAAGGTGGGAGATGGGTATGGACTAGGCAACAGGTTTAAATAGTACTCCGTCTAAGCCGCCGCATGATAAGATCCCGAGCATCCCATTGATGCTTGGGGCGTTCAAAGGAATATGGAGTGAGCAAAAAGCGGCCCCGCCGAACTATTTCTAGCATTATAAATGAAACTAAGGCCAATCAGTCAGTGAACCATGCTTAAAACAAAGTTGACTTACGTATGAATTCCACAGGAGAAATAGAGTCATGTTGTGTAAAGGACAGGTAATTATGCCCAAGCCCCGGGATATGCGCCTTGATGAGGTGGCCTTTTGTAGGGCGAACAACGTTGTGGTGGAAAGCACCTTTAACTGCTTCTGAGTTATGATCGTAAAGCTAGAGAAACTGTAAGAATGATGCTATCTCATTTTTCAGTGGAGCAACACTGACAACTAGTGAATTCGGGGTAGCAGTCCAAACACAATCAGCGTTGAACCGGCTGGGTATCGTAAGAGCGTTATGCCTTTGGAAATCGAGTGAGACTGGGTTTAGGCATAAACATACGGACACATACCGGAAAGGAACACCAGTCGAGCCAAATAGCTGCTTCAACGGCCCGACTTTTTCATCACCAAGCGTGATGTCGGGTATCCGGCCGTTCCATGCGATTTCGCAGACGACGTCTCCCGCCGCATCAGATATCACCGTTCGCCGTTTTGGTACTTCAGCGCCGTCAAGCTCCCCATCCGACCCGGCTGCAGAAGTCTCGTCCGACCGTGATAGCTGGGTTATCTCTGAAGACGATCCTTCGGGGATATCTGGACTTGTTACGATTTGGTATGTCGAAGCGCCGGTATGGACATCGATCAGTGATGTGTTGAGGATGTCCACCGAAGTGAATTGGTAGAGGAATTGGGTAGAGCTAGACATTGGGAGGATGAGGAAGGGGCGTAGCTACGAGGGGGGATGATTTTGACCCCATGTCGATATTTGATGTCCACTGGCCGCCCCAAAAGGGAGTTGAGTTTATCTTTCCTAGTTGAGCATTTTGTTTATTCGTCCGCCCTCAACTTGCGGCTAGGCCAATGACACGCTTATCATAGGTCAGATGATAAGCCAGTCCAATCTATGGCCCTTAAGTTGCCATGCATGTCATGGCCTGAAATGGGCCAACGTTTGCGACGAGGAGAGGATGGTCGCAGAAGGGCAAGTGCTGAAACGCTGACAAATCAATATTCAGCCGCCTTGACTCCCTGAAGTTAGACCTTGTACCAGAAATATTTTCGGGTGGATTACCGCTTAGGACGGCATGCATCCGTTTTGGCAGGGAGGATAGAATTCATGCAACTCCAGAACCGAGGAAGAGTGCGTTTATTTTAGCATCAGCCCCTGATAGCTCCTGAGGATCACGCCGTGGGAAATCGCATGTGCTGCATCAACAATTGCCGTTGCTTGTCAGTGATTGGACAATGAAGGCCACAAACACAACCAGCCTTCAACGTCAACTTCGACGACGACCTCGACGACCTCCTCGACGACAGCAACCAGCTTGCTCTCTCGCAGAGTCTCTGAGTCTGGCTTAGACTAGCTTTCTTGGTCGGGTTCTCGCTCTTTCGGGCTTACAACCTCCTGCATGGTTATGGCCCAACGCCGTCCGCAACATAGAGGATCGCATACGACTGCTCTGGACAGCAGGAGGTATCCCTGCCGTCGATCGCCTCCTCAGAAACGCGCTTCAGCCCACCCAGCGCCCTCCTACGATACTGCGTTCCACGAAGTTCGACCAGTCCTTGTACCTCTACACCCGAATCTTCGACGATTGCCATCGCGGCTGGTGAACTCTGAGAAGGAAGACATGACGCGATATGAGAACGGACACTCGGACGTGCTGGCCGGTTCGAAGCGCAAGCGCGTTGTTAGCCGCAATGAAAATGTGAACGGTAGCAGCCGCGGCTCTCCGAAGAGGCTCAGGTCTGTCAGCTCCAGCTTTCGCGAGGACAGCAGCGAAGAGGAAGAGCACAGTGCCATGGAGGTTGACAGGTGGTCAGAGAGTCACGACACTGAAACTGAAGATGAGGAGTCTGAGGCGAACGCTGATTCCAGTAAGTTTCTCACAGGCAATCACTGAACGCGCTTTTCCGATTTCTTGCATGCAGGCGACGAACACCTCATCAACGAGGCTCCAGCAAATCAATTATTGCGTATGCGCAAGGATGAACTTGTCCGGTTGTACTCGTCTGCTGGCCTACTCGACGACGCGGAGGCGCTCACCAAACACGAGATCGTAGACGCCATAGTTGCCGCCCGAGACGACGTTGCAGAGCTGCCGCCATCTTCGCCTCCTCGTGGCGACGGTGATTCTAGTGATGGCTCCTCTGATGATGGTAATGTCGCCGGAGACGAGGAGACTGATTTCGCGCCTCGCCGCGCTTCCACTCTGCGACGCAGAGTGACTATCAACGACGTAGCACGCACCAGCAGCAAACCTCTACAAAAACGTAGTCTATCGATGGGACATTTTACCGGTGGCGATATCTCCGTATTTCCGTTGAGGAAAGCGAACCGCGCCCTCGGCGCTGATAAGAGGGGTTCGCAACGGTCAGATAATTCCAGGTATATTACTTTTGCGTAAGTTTATATATCATGCTAATCTTCTGTCGATAGGCGAAGAACTGTATCACAATGTTCAAGTGATTTACCCGCCGTTCCTACAGACCGATCCCCACCAGCCACACGTACCCGCTCAAGAAAGGTTTCTGCCCCCACTCATCCCATAACCCCTGTCTCCTCCACCTCCTCTCGAAGCAGCACACACAATTCAAAGGGTAAAGGCAAGGCGAAACAAGTCGAATTCTGCGATGAAGTATCCCGCAAGCTACGGACGCCAGCGAAAACAAAGAAACGGGAACGAAGCGCGGATAGCGAGTCAAGCCGCCGCGCAGAGTTAGATTTTGGTGAAAGTGATTTAACTGATTTGGACGACCAGTACGATGAGGTTCGTGCTGTGGAGCCGAGCCCACGGAGACTGAGGAGTAAGGATCGGCTTCCTTCGTACGGGGCGGAGAGCGCGCCTGTGAAGTCAAGTAGGGCTCGCACTAAGGCCGATAGCCAGGGATCGAATCCTGGTCGGAGAATTACGCCGATGCGGAAGGCGAAAGGCAAAGCTCAGTGTCAGAGAGAAGACGTTGATGAGGACAGTGGCGAGGATGAGGAAGACGTTGATGAGGTTGACGAAGATCAGATGGACGACGACGCAGAAGAAGCTGGTGTTGAATCCGATGAAGAGGCTGAGGTCGATCAACTTGTCTCATCTGCCTCAGTCACGCCGCCTCCACCGACTGGTCGGAGAACCCCCGTGAAACGCCGCTTGAGACCTCGCAGAGTTCAAACGTTCACCCCACCTAGTGATGGAGATGATGAAGGCTCGGGTGGGAATAGCGAGGATGGGGACGATGGAGAAGATGAAGAGTCTGGTGATGAAGAGGGCAGTGCTACTGAAGTCGCTGAAGAGGACCTGATTTCTGAACCGAGGCGGCTAAGGAATGGGAAGGTTGTTGGCGAGGATGATGCGGGCATGGAGGTTGAGGAAGACATTGAGGAGGAAGAGGAGGGGGAGGAAGACGTTGCTGGTGAGGAGGAGGAGGATGCCACAGATATGATTGAGGATGATGAGACCATTGGAGACTCTGAAGCAGATGCGGATGGAGAGACCGACAACGAACCTAGTGAGGAGGATGGTAGGTGTCCTTTCGCTGTCAATTTACCTGGCGCTAATGTGTTGCCTTTAAGTTGATCTCACCATTGCGACTGTCAAGACGTTAGTACGCCTCAAGCGTGACGACCTCCTTCGTCTTTGCGAGAGTCGTGATCTTGACGCCGTTGGGACGAAGCCCCAGCTCGCCGCGGCCTTGCTTCAATGGCGAGATCGTCAATCTGCCAGTATCTCTTCCCCGTCGTCCACCGGTACCGTGCGTCCTCCATCCACGGTCCGGCGTCGTAGGCACGGGAAAACATCAGCGCAGGACCCAACCACTCCAGTGTTGATGCGTTCAGATCGAGTGCACGTCGACGAACCGCGTACTCCTCCCTTCTCTAAAGACCGCATCAAGGAGCACGAGCCTGAGCTTGAACTCGACCTTGAGAGCTTGGGGCTAGAGGATAGGGAGATTCCGTATGAGAAGCTAACGAAGATGGAGAAGATTGGGAGTGGGGGATTCAAGGATGTGTTTATTGGCAAACTCAAGGGCAAGAAGATTGCTATCGCAGAGTTTAGGGGTCAACTCAGCGCAAGTATGTTGTCTTGTGTCCCTCTTGTATACACACGCAATGCTGATAGATCGCTTTCAAGTGGACATCAAGGAACTCAAACTATTGGGCGGATTCAATCATCCCAATATAGTTCGATTCGTAAGTATTGTATGGTGGTTTCTTATGAGTCCATGACCTGAAAATTTATTCAGCTCGGCGTTAGTATTCCTGAAAATACAAAGGAGACTCCGGTCATGATCTTGAGCGAGTTGTGCTCAAACGGCGATCTGTTCGACTACATTCGGAATGTTTCGCCACCATCTCTCCGCAAAGTGGTGCGTCCATCTCCTTTGTCCGCCTCGTAATTTGTTTAGACGTGCCCTTTTTCAGTTAAACATTATGCTTGATATAGCCAGAGGATTGGAATACCTACACCTACGCAAACCATCGGTGATCCACAGGGATTGCAAATCCTCGAATATCCTGATTACCTCCAAAGGCACCGCGAAGATAGCTGACTTCGGGCTCGCGAAAGTCAAGCAATCTACCCGATCCATGGTTAGAAGTCTCGTCGGCACCGTTAATTGGCAGGCGCCGGAATTGTGGACCGCACATCCCAAGTATAATCATAAAGTTGATGTCTTCTCGTGTGCTATGGTTTACTGGGAGACCCTTCAATGGCACTTGCCCAACAAGAAGTTTCCTTGGGAGGTGAGTATCCCTACCACTGAAGCTACAAGTAACGCGGAGCTCATAAGCGGCGCAGGGTATGAACGAGCACGCCATTTATGATATCGTAGGCGCTAAGCGGCAACGGTACGTCGCTTTTAGTGGATAGAGACTTCTTTGTTCTGATAGATAGTGTGTTAGACCATCGATATCAGGACTACGAAAACAATGGTGCCCCGAAATTGTTGATCTCATAGAGCATATGTGGGCACACGAACACCAAGATCGGCCAACCATGTCGCAAGTCGTGGAACGGCTAGAAGAGCTGATCCAGATGTATTAATTTCGACACGTTATTTCTTCTATGATTATAGTTGCACCATCTCAACTTTTCCTTTTTTTCCCATCTCGCATCACGTAGATGGCCTTCTGGTCCGTTTCGTACTCTATTCAACCCCCACAACTATTTCCTTTGCCACGCAATGTCATTATACCTGCAATGTATCATAGGCACCAATCCAATACAAAAATTACGTATAGTAGTAAGACTACTCTGTCCTTTCCCGCATAAATCGCGAAACTTTCTTAGGTGCGCTTTCGGTTGATTGTGGCGAGGCAGCTCGCTTCTCGGTTTCGAGGACCTTGGAGGACATGACCGTGGGTGGTCTTTGAGGACGTGACAAGACTTGGGGAGGGTATGACGGCGAATCTACAATCAATGGGTTGGATGCAGGGGGTGCAACCTTTGAAGTAGAAGGTTGAGCCACTCTTGTTGGTGTTGCACTCTTTGGAGGCCGTGGCGGTTTTGCGTCGGAAATCTCAAGTCGGTTGAATGCCGTGATGACTTTGTCGTTTACAGATCCATCCGTCGAAGACTTGGCATCCTGCTTTGATCGACGCGACGGCGGAACCACAGTGGAATGTACAGTACTTCCCTGCGGACCTACGTTGACCGCTTTACCCGTTTTTATCAGATCCAAGACCTCAGACACGATTGCATTTGTCTCTTCGTCAGAGCTTTCGCCTGTCGCACTAATCAACCGGCCGTCGTCATCGAGTTTGCCCAAGCGTATAGCGCTTTGTACGGTCTTGATGCTCGATTCGGGTATTACGGTTGGTAGCGACTGCGAGGGTGCAGACGCGCCGTATGCCGAAGCCATCTTAGCTGCACCGAACCGCGAAACGGACGGCTTTGAATCCTTGGCCAACTCCGGATCCTAAATCTCCAGTAAGTGGGTTATGTTGCGAGATGAAGATGGAAATATACCCTAGGCTCGTCGCCTTCAAGTTGCTCTATAGCTTCACGAGCAGCCGCTCCTACTGTTTCCCGTTTGGCATAGTACGCTAGCGCTATCTCGCGGTTATGCTGGGCGGTATCTATGTCATACTCTTCATCTTCCAGCTGAGGTGCCCCATGGGCATCCTCGTCATCCTCGCTATCCTCCACCTCGCTTGATCGGGACGAGTCGTCTTGGTGATGCATGCCACTTTCAGATACCTCGGATTGTACACTTTCGTCGTCTGAGTCTTCCTCTGCGATACTTGGGGCGATAGGTTGAGATCCACGTATTCCGCGCTCCACGACCTCCGCCTTCATAGGTGTGTTCTTGGACAATTGGGAGATGAGATTCGGTCTATCGAGCTTCTGCAAGCGAGCCAGGGATATGGTACTCGAATCGCCAGCGTATGTTCCTTCAGTCGTAGGATCTTCGGCGAAGGAAACCTTCTTCGAACTGGTTGATGCTGCAGCGGAGGGCTTTGCGGGCTCCATGGGTTTCGTTGACTTGACATCTCCCAAGGTGTTCAGCAGCGCCTTGCCCATCTTCCTTTGCATTTCCTTCTGCGCACGCATACTATGCAGGCTTGTTTTAGCAGCACCCTTCTTCTCCATACGCTCTTCCCGTTCCATTGATTCGGCCGCATCAATTCTTGCTTGTTCCAACCTTTCCTCTTCCTCTAGAAGATCAAATATTCGTTCTTGTTCGCGTTTCCTCCTTGCACGCTCCTGCGGGGAGAGCATAGACAAGGGGGTCAATTCGTCATCATCGAGCGAAGTGCCAGAGGTTTCGTTGAAGGTATCGCTATTGGCTATTGGTTCCGTGATCTCGACAATCGGTAGTCCCTCCTCATTCAAACGCTACAATCCAGTACGCTTCGGTTAATGCACATGCCATCTAACGGAAGAACCTACTTGCGCAGGATTATCGTAACTACTGGCAAATGCGTTGGCGGCATCTTCACCGACCAATTCGCTCAGCTTCGCAGTCAGCTTCTTCATGACATCTGAGTCTGGCGGGACGGCTGAGCCCTCTGGTAAAGGCACTCCAGCAATGGACCGAACGAGCGCATGAACAGCTAGCACCTCAGTTTGAGTCACCGACTAGGTAGAACAGAGTGGCAATCAAATACCTTCGACTGAACCATCTGCAAGGTTTTGCGTCTGGCCAGTTGACGGTGGCATCGTAAGTAGCTCGTAGTGCAAGAGTCCCCTATACACGTGACTTCCACCCTTTTATTTTCTATACTTCCATCTGTTCTGCGAAGTTAGAACATCGTCGAGCCCCCCGAAGCACATAACAAAACTGTAGAACGATGGGCGTGACACACATTGCTCAAGGTAACGCGTCGTCTACTTCTGGCCCCCGCAAGAACCGCCGACGAACGACCAAAAAGGCTCCCCGATTAGCTGACTTGCAGCACAACGATGGCGACGAACAAATGGACGATCTCGACCAGAAAGATAAGCCAGATGTACTGGAAGCATCAGGCTCGGGCGACAAGAAAACCACCGACGATGACGATGAAATTGTGATCGACGACGATGCATCATCTATACCGCAACCATCTACCCTACCTGCATTCGCCCCATTGCCTGCAAATGCTGATAAAACTACCTTGAAATCGGAAATAAGGAGAATACCCATACCCCCTCATCGAATGACACCCATCAAGGCGGATTGGATCAACATATTTGGGCCGTTGACGGAGATCCTGGGATTGCAAGTGCGCATGAATGTACAACGGCGAAGCGTTGAAATTAGGGTATTATTCTACCTTTTTGTCTCGATCTCAATCTAAGAGTGTACTAGACATCAAGGCACACAAAAGATATCGGTGCACTTCAGAAGGGCGCTGATTTCGTGAAGGCATACGCCCTCGGCTTCGACGTCAAGGTATGTGCAACCGTACTTGTAATGTATACCTGAGCTCACTAGTAGAGAAAAGGACGCTATCGCACTACTACGTCTCGATGATCTTTACCTTGATTCGTTTGAAATCAAGGATGTCAAAACCTTGCACGGTGACCACCTGTCTCGAGCCATAGGTATCCATCCCGCCGTTCACGAACCCAAATCATGGCTAACTCGCATTCTATATTCTATAGGCCGTATTGCAGGACAAGACGGCAAAACAAAATTTACCATCGAAAATGCAAGCCGCACTCGTATTGTACTTGCCGATACGTCAGTCCTTTCATCTCTCTTACGCTCCCACCTCTGCTGAACATCAATTACAGTAAGATACATATTATGGGCTCATTCCAGAACATCAAAATTGCTCGGGATGCCATTGTATCCCTCATCCTAGGCTCACCTCCAGGCAAAGTCTACGCAGGCCTTCGAACAATCAGCAGTAGGATGAGGCAGCGCGCTCTTTAGAATTCTACTATACAATCTACATGCATATGAGAGAGGTACATTTGTAATAGTTAACATACAGTGCGAAGGATGGTGTTGTACTAGCAGTGTGCAAAGCGGTATCGAGTTAGAAATGAGATTACTCTGCGGTGTCATCTTGATTGCTCTTGGGCGTTTGGGCGGCCTTAACAGTTTTGCGCACACTGCATCGGACGATTGAGTGTTTTGATAAGGGATGATGATCGAAGGTCGTACTTAGCTATCGCAGCTTCGTCAACAGGAGGGCTGTGTCCGTCCCCAACCATGACTCCGACCAGTTGGCTGGGCACGCCATCCACTACAACCGCGAGCCAGGCAGGACCAGGCGGATAAAGGCCCTCGTCTTTGGGCCCAGATACTACGAAACTGTTCGCCTTGGATGATTGATGCTTGAGATATACCAACCGAGAGTTGGCGTGAACAGAATGGGTTATGAATCCTAAGTCCATCATGACAACTACAAGTATGTCAGCATGAATAAGCACAGAATACATATTCACTCCTACATTTGACAGTATCCGCATCCAAGTTGTTGGGGATGCTAACGTGGAGGTCGAATGTTTGACCGTAGTGTATGTTCTTCGTGTATTTAGGCGATATTGTAGGTCTCTCCTTGGCCATATAGGGAGGGTTTAACCACTCTACCCTATATTCGGTTCCATATTTCATCTCGCTGCGATCGAGATTTGGGTTGCTGCCAGCAATCATGACTGAACCATCAGGCGTCAGCGTTGCGACGCTGTGGTACAAACGCGGAATGTCGCTGGTTGGAAGACCCTTCGTCGAGAAGCGTTCTCCCTTTGGTGCGCGTGGATCGTAAAGAACAGGAGTGAACCGAGGATTGGCAGCGTTTGACTGGCCCACTTGATGTTGAACATTGCCGTACCCGGAGATGCCGCTACCTGCACCGTTGACGATAAGAAGCTGACCAGTAGGTAGTGTTACTATGTCTAGCATAACCCGACCTTCAGGCATATGCTCGACTTGCCATCCCTTCGATATGCCCTCATCCGTGAGCACCATTCGAGAGCATTGCGAAGAAGCGGCGGTCAGGGCCGAGAGTTCGTATCCAGCTAGTCTATCATCGATGGTAGACCCTCCGCAAATCAGAATTTCAGGCGCGTAGTTTGTATCAGGATCCAGAGGCAACAACTGGCCCGCGCCCGTCATTGGGTACGTGACGCGGACTCCGTTCGGAAGTTGTGGTAAAGCACGCTCGGAATTGGTTTTCCAGTCATAGATTATCGCATCTCGATTCGCAGCAATAAATAGGGTTCCGTCTGGAAGCAAGAACACAATTGGGAACAGATTGGAGTTGAGAGTACGCTGAAGGAATGGGAGTGGGATAGGAAGGCCAAGATAACCGTGGATATTCTTCGGAGGGTAGAATTCAACCGTCGGGTTGTTCACCGTGGCATTATTGATCCAGCCACCCTTTTTAGAGCCACCGACAATGATCGCGCTACCGTCTGTGAGGCGGGTAACGGTATTGTACCATCTAGGAGAGGCCATGTGCAGTGTATCGTGGTTTTCGTAGAAGGCGCAGTCGACAGAAGATCCAGAGTTACAGGGACCAAATAGCCGTATGGATTGAAGTCCATTGAGATCACCAAAGCTTGCAGCTCCAACGCGATCCTCTACGACCGGATTCCCGCCTACGTTGATCATAGTTCCGTTACTTAGATACGAGCCACCAGCGCAAAACGAATTGGAATCCATCGCGAGTGGCCGGACGGAATGAGTTTTTAGGTTGTACAGAGCAGCCCAAGCTGGGTGGCCGTTGATCGCCAAAGGGTTGTGCTCTACTTTATCAATTATTATCGCGTGCTCATAAGAGACAATGGCGATCTGCATGGCCTCGACACCCGTAGAACCTTTCTGAGTCAATCGCCAGGCAGCGGTAACACTTGTATCGCGGCGAGGCAAAGAGGCGACCTGAGACGCTTGCGCTGGGGACTTTCGGTTCGAAGAGCGTTTTGAGTTTGTAACAACGAAGGCGGATATATCCAGGTACGGGCCACAGTTGATTATTTTGATGGTATGCTTGTCCGGCGCAAGGTCAAAAGTCCAGAAAATACGTTGTTGGGCCAGAGTTTTCTCGCTCCAGGGCTTGATAGTTTCCAGGAGGACGCCGTCGATGTAGATCCTCGCACAGCTGATTGTATCGCTGGTAGTCCCGAAACCTTCGATGCCATTCCCATGGAAGGAGAACAAAACATAGGCGTCTATTCGAGGCGTCCAACGAGACGTGTGATGCGCGTAAGAGGGAGAGTACGAGGTTATCCATCTTCCTGAGAATTCCAGTAAAGGCGAGTTTGCATCGTAAGCCTTTGCTCCAGGTGGAACATAGTATGGCGTGAATTGCATATCGCGATCCGAAGAGGGAGGGACATAGCCATTCCAAGCGGATTCTCGCCCTGCAGAAACTGTGATCGCATAGGCCAGAGACTGCCAAACGAGCATCGCCAATGGGAAACGTGCGCAGGTGATCATGATGGGAGAAGAGCAAGAAGCCAAACTCAACCAAGCCGTAAAGTCAAGCGTCTATATAAGGGAATCGACGTCGCGCCGACGCCAAGACCAACAGGTAACAAGATATTTGTACAACTATTCTAGCTATAGATTACGACAAGAATACATATGATATAAGATACAGCAAGCTTTCATGCGGTATTGAACGTGTTGTATAGGCCAACGGTGTCGTCAGCTCCGTTGGTTTGGGTTCCATTGACACGCATGTTGTCCTTTCGACTCGGTCCCACTTCATTTCCAATGCCTACTGAACCGTTTCCATTACTCTCAGCGCGTCCTTGCCCTTCCATGTCACCCTGCCCGGATCCTGACAAAGCCAGCTTTCCACGGGTGTTATCTGCCCTCAAAGATTCCAGATGCTGTAGATAGCCTTCATCCACGCCTCCAGTGACGTATTCACCAGTGAAAACGGAGCAATCGAAAGTCGTCAACGAGGGATTGAATTGGCGGACGGAAGAAATGAGGTCGGGGAGTGTTTGGAATATAACTAGGTCAGCGCCGATGGCCGATGCGATCTCAGACGTGTCCCGATCGTGTGCCACCAGCTCCGCCCTCGATGGCATGTCAATTCCGTATACGTTTGAATATCTTTTTAGCCGGTCGATGTTAGTGAAATAGGTGACGTGTCCAGATGTCACACTCGCCGTATAGGTGGCGCGCAGCTAGCGACGATAACCTTTTTTGCCCCGACATCTTTCGCCATCTGGATGATTTCCCTGGATGTAGTGCCTCGAACAATTGAATCTGTGGGTGTGGGGTCTTTAACCAGCGCACGGACTACTACTCTGATCTAACGTACCGTCAACAAGGAGGACATTCTTGCCACTAAACTCCAGGGCCATGGCGTTGAGCTTTCTTCGGACATTCTTTTTCCTAAAGCGACACAGTGAGTTTGCATCAACATTTCAAGATTTATCACACACCTCATTTGCTGGCCAGGCATGATGAATGTGCGACCAACGTATCGATTCTTGATGAAACCTTCTCGATAGGGAAGCTTCAACTTTTGCGCGAGATTGAGAGCGGCGACACGTGAAGTATCGGGGACCTGGAAGACAATTCAGTATTGTCAGCTCTAGGAAAAGATAGGTTTTCACGTACGGGAATCACAACATCGACACTGAGGTTCTGCTCCGTAAGAACGCGTTGTACTTCATCGGCCAGAGCATCTCCCATAGCCATGCGGCTTCGGTATACGCTGACGCCATCCAAGACGGAGTCTGGTCGAGCGAAGTAAACGTATTCAAAGATGTCTGGAGCAAATTGAGCAGCAGGAGCGACTTGGCGGCGAGAGACATTGTTTCGTGTTATGATGACGGCCTCACCTAAGGATTATTCAGTACGTGGTGATGTACTGTAAGTGTATGAGCATACCGGGCCGGACATCCTCCCACTCCGAGAATCCACTTGCATCCGCCACGACACTCTCGCTAGCAAACAGATAATCTTTGCCGTTTCCTGACTTCCTCGAAGCCATACCGACAGGCCGAATTCCATTGGGGTCTCTGAACGCGATGATACCAAACCCAGCGAGCATGGCAACACAAGCGTAAGCGCCTCTGCACTGTGACATGAGCCCTCCGATGGCTGTGAAGATATCATCTTCATTGATTCGAAACTTTCCTGTCTGCTGGAGGTTGTCCGCGAAGATATTCAAGAGCAGTTCTGAATCCGAGGAAGTGTTGATGTGCCTGTGTGCCGTGGCGTCCATAAACTGGAGCAGGCTCGCGGTGTTAATCAGATTGCCATTCTACGTGATGCACACTCAAGTCAGTAATATTCCTGGACTCATGTATGATGTTACACCACGCACGTGTGCAAAAACAATTCCATATGGTGAGTTGACATAGAATGGTTGCGCTTCTGCGTTATTGAAGCTTCCGGCGGTGGGATAGCGCACTAGATCGTGTAAGATTTTGAGGTTCCTAGGCACGTTTTGAACATACCATGACCAACGCCCATCCCACCAACAAGCCTGGATAACGACGCGCCATCAAAGATATCTCGAACCATCCCGTTGGCCTTGCATTGAAAGAAGCGTCCCTTAGGGCCACAGGTTATTATTCCGCAGGCATCTTGACCTCTGTGCTGCAGCAATGCAAGACCCTCGCATATTTCAGGGGCTGCATCAACGCTGGGATCATGCAAGAGTAGTCCCAGAATACCACACACTAGGATTCAATTAGTTTGTCTTCGCGATTTCCAGAAACGAGGCGACTCACTGAGAAATTCTATCCCAGAGATCTGAGCAAATGGACGAGAGAAGGATGTGCCGGTGACGAATTCATTGAAAAAAGTGAAATTCTGATAAGGAAAGAGGGCGATCGATCAGTTCCGGTCCTTCTCGAAACTGATAAGATAACGAGATCACTCTTCGCCACCATCCACGATAATGGCCACCAACTACACGAGCAACGCCTTTGTCGTGTCTGCCGGCTGCCTTTTAGTTCGACTAGTAGATGGCGTTGATCTTCAATTATGTATTCTATACAACACTACACGGGGGAAATGGGTGTTACCCAAAGGTCGGAAGGACTGCGGCGAATCCATTGAGGCCGCAGCACTCCGAGAAACGTTCGAAGAAACCGGGTACTCCTGCGAATTCTTGCCATGCACGATGGAGACCCGTGCGCCTTTACCTGGTGTTGATCTCCATCCATCCAAAGTCCTCACGGTGGAACACGCAATCGAGCCATTCGCCGTGACACAACAGACGAAGAATGGTGCGATGAAGTTCATCTGGTGGTTCATCGCGCGTCCCACGTCCTCCAAAAAGGTCCTCGGAACTCAAACTACCTCGGAGGCTTATGATTCTCACTTCGTCTCCATCGACGACGCCGTTGGTCGATTATCAGACCAGCAGGATCGAGAAATAGCAGCAAAAGCGCGTCAGATCATCGGAGACACAGCTGGACAAGGCGAAGGGCTGGCGGCACTTTTCCAGGACAACAATGATATGTTGGATGTACGCGGTTGAACGCGATATATTTATGCTAGAATTACATGTCGTCTAAGATGCTGTAACGAAGATAGCGATGCGTGTAGAAGGTGGTTATGCGTGAAGAGTATAGGTATATAACGGTAGATGCCAGGTGTGACGAAATGCCCATACAGAAGGATGAACTTCCAAGACGACAGTGGTGACCAGAGGGAGATCAGAGCTTGAGGGGCTTGGGCTTCTCCCAGGAGTACTCGGGGTTGCCTGTGGACATGAAGGTCAGCGAGTGTTGATTGAATAAAAGTAATATCGAGATGCTGACCGAAGTGGCCGTAGGAGGCGGTCTTGAGGTATTGTGGCTTTTGGAGACCGAGTTCCTGGACTGTACGACGCGTAAGCATGCGCCAGTGGTTCGAAAACCAGATAGACATACCAATCACACCAGGTCGGAGATCCCAGTTGTTACGGATGACTTCGACAAGGTCCTCATCGGACTTCTTGCCTGTGCCGTAGGTGTCAACGTGAATGGACAGCGGTTGAGCGACACCGATGGCATAGGAGAGTTGTACGAGTGCGCGGCGGGCGAGGCCAGCAGCAATGAGAGACTTGGCTAAAATCGTTGCACGCGTCAATATAAGAGCGTAAGGAAGTGTAGAAGCACGTACCAATCCAGCGGGCGGTGTAAGCAGCAGATCTGTCGACCTTTGAGAAGTCCTTTCCAGAGAAAGCACCTCCACCATGGGCACCCCATCCACCGTAGGTGTCGACAATGATCTTACGACCAGTCAAACCGGCATCACCCTGGGGTCCACCGATGACGAAGCGGCCAGAGGGTTGGATCTGAGGAGAAATCACGTCAGGTCTAATACCAAAGATCAAGAGACTAGATAAACATACGTGGTAGACAGTTCGGTCGTCGAGAAGGTGAGCGGGGATGACTTTCTTGACAACTTTCTCCAGGAGTTCCTTGCGGAGGTCCTCAGTGGAGATTTCTTCGGCGTGCTGGGTAGAGACAACAACGGTGTCGACACGGAGGGGGATGGTGGCACCACCGTCCTTCTTGTACTCAATGGTGACTTGAGTCTTGGAGTCAGGTCGGAGCCATGGGAGAGCACCGGAGCGGCGGGCAACGGCCATAGCGGCGTTGAGCTTGTGCGCGAGCACGACAGTCAGAGGCATGTACTCCTCCGTCTCGTCGGTGGCATAACCGAACATGATACCCTGGTCACCAGCACCAAGGTCCTCGAGCGAACCGTGGTCCAACCCCTGAGCAATATCAGGAGATTGTTGCTCAATGGCGACAAGAATGTTGCAAGTCTTGTAGTCGAAGCCCTTCGACGAGTCATCGTAGCCAATCTGCTTGATGGTCTCACGAATGACTTTCTGGTAGTCAATGAGGGCCTTGGTCGTAATTTCTCCGAAAACCATGATCATGCCGGTCTTCGAGGCGGTCTCGCAAGCAACCTTGGAGAAGGGATCCTGAGCCAAGCAAGCATCGAGCTACAAAGTAACAGGACAATTGAGCATGCGGCCAAACGAAAAGGACGCGACACTCACGATGGCGTCCGAGACTTGATCACAAATCTTATCTGCAGAACTGCTATTAGCGGAAAGACGCGACTAGCAGTTGTATTCCCATACCAGGGTGACCCTCGCCGACAGACTCAGAAGTGAAGAGGAAGTGACCAGGAGCCAAAGACATTGTTGAAGACGAGAAACGGGGACTTGAGTAAGGTTAGAGGGGATCAAGTTGATGTTCCTACTTCGCGCAACAGTTCACAGTTTTATTGCACTTTACCTCGCCCTTGATTATGTCAGCTTGTCGTGATCGCCGTACGCGACATCACGCCATTTGACAAGTTCGGGCTCGCTAAAGACAGCGAAGAGGCTCAGTACGGGGAAAATTATGGACCCGCAGTAGAATTGAGCACTGAACTGGGTTGAATATACAAGAATCACGTATGTTACAACAGTCCAACCCCAAGAGGATCAGATTGACTAGTAATTGCGGCGGCAGACGGTTGCGCGCTGGAACCAGAGTCAGAAGGCGAAGGGGACGGAGTAAACTGCCCCACACTCTCTGCGCCCGTAACCTTGCTCGACTGTGAAGATACAAGTGAGGCGGACCTGGGTGTGGGACGTGAAATAGTTGGATCGTGAGGGAACAGCCCTGGCGATGCAAACAAATTTGTGTCCGATACGGACGTTCCAATCCCAGTGCCACTGATTCCGACAGAGTTCCATGGATTCTCACTCAGTATATCTCGAGGTAACGGAGAACGTCGTGCCGTGTTGCTGGCCCACGGGTTCGACTCCAGTGGGGGAGTGACATTATTGCGCGCCCTCTGCTCGTCGTTCCAAGAACCCAAATCATTCCGACCAAGTAGTTCAGCTGCTTTAGAGGTTTCAGGAACCTTGGGATCTTTCCTGACTTCCTGGTAAACTTCCTGCACGACAGAGAAGGCGGCCGTTGCATTAGAGGATAACTTGCCCCACATTGACCTGACGCCGCCACTAGAGAAGAAATCACCAGGTTTGGTCGGAGTACCTCGAAGGGAAGCACTCGATGGAGGCGAAGGTGAGCTCGGACGCTGATAATTAAACGGGGTTGAATTAGTTCCCGAAGGAGACATCATCTCCCTGGACGAAGATGCAGCAGGTAGATCGAGCATCTTGGACCCTATACCCCGCGAGGGAGAAGTGCTGCGAGAAGGCGGTTGCGCGGGGCTAAGGGAATTGATAGGTGGCAATGAAGGGGAGGCAGGTTTGGACGGAGAAGGTGGCAAACGGACGGAGGCAGGCGTAGCTGTCCGTATTACCGGGTCATCGTTGGCGTCTTCGATAGGACCCACTTCCTCGACGTCCCGAATCAAAGGCGCCACGATTGCTCTTCCGTTCATTTCTTCATCAGTCCGACCATAGAGTTCGTGCCAGAATCGTACATCTTTGGGATTTGGGAGAAGTACGCCCATGTCGGCACCAGTGTCGCGATTGGTGGGATCATCGAGGGAAGGGTCGTACTCTGGGTTGCGATTCTGTTCCATCTCTGGGGCGGAGTTGAACAAATCCCATACGCTGACCGTCTGCTCACATGGAGGTGGTCCATCTTCGCTGCATCGTCGGTCACGCTCGGTATTGAACAAGAATGTGCCGAACTGGCACGAGTATAGGTGATAATGCAGCCTGCGAAGGAAACGTTCATTGAACTCAAACCGCTTCGGAAATTGGCGTTGCAATTGTCTTATGGACTCCAAGAACTGGTGGAAGGTTGGGCTTGTCTCTTTCACATGGTGTTGGGAGGCGAAGCGATTTTGGACAGAGGCCAAAAACGCTTGAGCAGCTTCGGCTCCCCCAGCTGCGTTCCCTGACTCTGGAGGCGGAGTGACGAAGAACTTGTCAGAGGATAGATGACCGCATCTGTCCAGAAATTTGTGCCCAAACGAAACCCAGTCTTTCTCCACCAATACCTGGAAGCCGCGTATTGTACGGTAATACGGATCGAGGCAAAGTTGAGCCAAGGCTGACAACTGGGATGTGCGATCCCATCCATCCGAGCAATGAATAAAGACGTGCGAGTTGTTGACGTGAATATTGCGAACAATGATCAGAGTTCCTTCCAAGAGCGCGGTCATGTGTCGAAGCCATCCAGAGCGGCGAAGGGCTTGCTTATCCAAAACGAACGCGGGCGTCGACTCCAAGTCGTTGCTGACGGTGAGACTGGAGTCTGCTTCGCGTAGTACTTCAACAACCTTACCCAACGAGTCTCTCATCGTGTGTATGTGGTCGATTCCCAGGTACACTTTCTTTGCATCCTTGTAGTTATCCATGTTTTCTGTGCCAGCGCCCTTCGCAGTATTCGCTACAGCATTGGCAGTAGGACGGGCATCAACTATCAAATTCGTGGCCGTAGCCCCGTAAATGGGTGCAGTGGAGACGCGCTGAGACGGTGCGTGGTGGGAATGGAAAACGGCCTCGAGGAGTTTCTCGTCCTGAATAGACCGGTTTTGAGTGATTCCGACCATGGGTTGACTGGCCCTGGTTATTGAGGCCTACCAACAAACCCGGTCAGTGGACGTCAGAGGTGAGATGGGTGGGGATTACAAAGTTGCCCCAATGTAAGTATGTCAGCGCCGGGATTCGGGCTTTACTTCGATATTTAGAAGCATATTGTAGTGTCGCGTCGCTAATTTTGGTCGGTACGACAAGGCGTGCGGGATATGTGGGACTAAACTGGCGCACGTTAACGTTGGTTGATAATTCGGCGATCCTTTGAGCAGAGCCAACCCACAGAGTAATCCTTGTTGAGATCTGTGAACCGCCAGGCCTTCGATCTGGTGCCCATACCCATGCGCATGAATTCATCTCGGGGTGAGTATATCGACCATCCGTTGTCGGTGGTCAAGGGAGGTTCGGGTCTATAGAAGAAGGCATAGAGTTGATTCACGGAGGCTTGAGGTTGAATGAGCTGCGCAGCGTAGCTCTAGGGTTATGGTGCTTACTAGTCACTGTAAGGGCTTTGACGCTTTCAAAGACGTCTCCAGCATCGACATCTCTATCGAAGAAGATAGTGAATGTCTCAAAAGTTCGTGAGTGGAATGTAAGGGGGCTTTGTCCCTTCAGCGTCTGAGGTAGACGTGTAACGAGGGATATCAATGGATACGGAACCTGGATAGATGCAGAGTAGGCTGACGATCTGATTAGAGGTTGTATCGTCGACTTACCCACATCTCCTCAACAGTCTGGTCATCGTATCGAAATATGAGGTGGTGAGCAGTCAAGTGAACTGTTCCCAAAAGCGTCGTCCCAGACTTTGTGCATGATACATGCTCGACCTAGGATCCTGGTGAGTTCTCTTGCTTTAAGGGGCGCGATTATGCGTGCCTTTGAAACACGAATCGAATCCATGGCCTCTCAAGCCCTAGGTATGTCTGCGCCGGGAAGGATGTGGTAGAAAGCCAACGATCATGATACTGTCCTCGAGCGACAGTGGCAGAACAATCCATGAATAGATGGACTCTTAGAGGCTTGCATTCCCACGGTAACTTAGCCCAGCTAATTCTCTCTGTTGGTCAATATTGGTACGGACGTAGCTCATACGAGTCCAAATGTACTGTAACAGATCACCACAACAATCCAGCAGCAATGCCAGCAGCCACCAAGATACCAGCTCCCTTGCCTCCGGTCCCTGCTGCACTAGAGCTTGATTGTGCGGGAGCCGCCTCCCCTGTGTTCGTGGGAGAGCCAGAAGTAGTATCGGAGGCAGAGGTTGGGGCACCAGTAGCAACGCTGAGCGGGGCACCAGGAGCCCCAGCAGAGGTTGCGCCAGCTGGTGGCGGGGTAGTGGTGTCGTTACCAGGGTTTGTCGATTTTGCAGCGTTCTAAAGAAGACAGCATGCTATTCAGACAGTGTCTCTGCTTATATGTAGAGGTAGCCGTACCTGGAATGCATCAAAGCTCTTGTCAGCTGTCGGGTTTACAGCGAAGACCATGCCGTTTTGACAATGACTACAAATCATAAGTGAGTATGACCAAGGTAATTAATGTCGAGGTCGTACTTGACGGGGGCGGTCTGCGCGCAGAAGAACCAAAGGGGTGCGCTAATGTTGTTGAGCGTGAAGCTCCATTCAGGGAGGGTTGTTGCGGCGGGGTCGACACTGAAGAATCCTGAATCGATACCTTCCACAGGCGTGCTCATCCGCGTGCATGGTGCGAGGAAGGTGGATTGAGTCACAGACTAATTTTAGAGGGTCAAGGTCATCACTACCCAAGTCCCAACGACACAGCTTACGTGGTTTTTCGCAACACTGCACAGATGAGGTGTCAACGCCGTGGAATTCCAAAAATGTCACATAAAGTACTCACAATTGGAATGCAATCGTGTCGCCTATTTGGGCATTGTCGATACTGAATCCGACAGCTATCATTAGTGAAGGAGTCGACTAGATGGCATCCATTTCCTTACGATGGTGGGCTAAACGCAAGTCCTCCCTCGCCAACCTTGACCGTGAAGTTGGTGGCGCTGACACCGAGAGCACCAAGGAGGGTAGTTGCAATAATCGTAGAGTACATGGTTATAATTCGGATTTATGAGTATGAAGCTACTTGAAAGACCGACGTCGAGCCTATGGGAGACATGAGTAACGACATGGTGTTGAAGCCCAAGGAAGAGCATTACCCTGCTCGTGAGTGAAAGTAAAAGACTGGCTTGGGCGAAGGAAACGAAAGAGGGTTCCAGGAAGGAGAATTCAACGGAAACAAACCTTTATACTGGGAACATTGCCTGCATAATCCAGTTCCCATAGCTACATATGATGGGCTTGAAGCGCTTCTCAAGTTATTCTTAGATGTGCTGCGTGTGCACAAAACGACATCACATACCCACAGTGGCAGTTCTGACGGAGTCCATTAATTCGGAATGTCTTGGATAGACAACGGGCGACCTACATGATGCAAGGATCGCAATGATTGGCTGCGCCTGTATCATCTAGTGTAGAGAGGGCTATGAGACGTGCTTGATATGTTGATGATGCAGATGGTAGCGGTTGCCGAAAATACGATTTGATGGCTTCAGTGGGAACTGATATTTAATGAATGTGAAATGCGACGGGCGAATCAGATGAGGTATCGCCATGAATGCGGCATAGTTGGTATTCCTAGTGTACAAGAAAAGGGAAAATGCGCAGCAACCACAACAGGACGTAAATGCATACATACTGAGAACAGAACTGAGTGAGAAGACATAAAGGAAGGATATAGCAATAAACTCAGCAGGATATACGGAACATGGATAAGTGTATAGGCTCCCAAAACTCCGGCCAGCACACGGAATCAAAGGTCAAGGTGGCTTGATGATCATTGGATCGAGCACTTGCAACCCCCCGTTTGCTGACCATACGGGTCTTCTGCTCGCCCTACTGTACCCCACACAGATGGTACCTGCCGCTCGTCAATAAGGTGAGAAGTCAGGTACACTGGATGGAACTTACAAGGTAGTCTTTTGTCGATTTGCAGTATTTGATCAAACTGACGAATGAATGCGTCCATACGCGTCCGAAGAAGACAAGAAAAAGAGAGCACACACCTGGCACTGGCCTCGCTAACTTTTACTCTAGGCCTGGCCAAATCCTCCCTCAGTCGTTGATTATGCTCTAGTAGCCGCCGTAGCTTCAGCTCGGACATTGACTGACGGCCGCCTGTTCTCGAGTTCATCGTGGTTTTCGCTATAAGTTGGGTTTTATGCTATAAACGCAGGTCAGATGGCCCGAGATTTGAACCTAGCAGAATACGCACGGAAGCAATGATTGGTGTTAGCGGAAGAGACAGACTACAGCGCACAAGGCCACGTTTGCGCGTCGGTGAATGTGGTGGGTTTTCTCCGAAATGCTAAGAGTAGGCGACAGAGCCGACTAGCGAAATTGAACGTCGTCGCCGTTGAGGATCAAGTTATTTTCAAAACTCTCCCAATCAAGGTCATGGGAATTATGCCAAATTACAGACAGGTCAGCAATTTGCTACAGTTTCCCCGATACGTTAGGCTCATCAGAGTACTGACAGACTCAATTATCAGGCCATTAACGTATTCCAGAGTCCAGACGTCCAGTTGTTGATATATAGTATTAAAGAAAATATGCGACAGAGATAAGACCGACCGAAAATAAAAGATGAAGCACATGCGGAACAAGCGAATCAACTCATGATGCCAACTCTAGTTATACTTAAACGAGCGTGATTTGGATGGGTGCGAGAGGGAGTTGTCGATACAGATTATGCGAGGCTATTGTTGGCGTGATGGTTGCGATGATGGACCGGAATGCCATACGGCGGTGAAGAACACTCCGTCTTTGTCCTTCAATCGTGTTCTCGCAGGTATGGAAGACGGGTGTCGATGGGCAAGAGGATATATGGTCACATTATCGTGCAATTGCATCCCTGCGCTGGAGGAGCATAAGGATCTTCGCCTTTGCCCACTGGTCCCCAAACAGACGGTACCTGGAACGAGTTAGCAGGCGCTACAGCAGAGAGCTGAATCACAGAAGTACCAGGTGGTCTTTGGTTGTTTTACAGTACCGAATAAGGCTTGGGAGAAATTTGAGATGAAGTTCGGGACGCAGACCTGACAACTCACCTGGCAGACGCTTCACTGACTCGCACACGCGGCCTGGCCAAATCTTCACGCAGCCGTTGGTTGTGCTCCGTCAGTCTGCGAAGCTTGAGCTCAGACATGGATTGCTGTGGGCATTATTGTAGTTGAGAATGGAAGTCCTGGGTGTGAAATTTGTCTGCTCACCTTGTGTGGACGAGCGTTCATGGTGGCAAGTCGAAAACAAAGGGTGGGCTAGGGAATGGGGCCAACGACGATGGGGCGCACGCAGCGGCACTGAGGACGAGCAACGATGGGTGAGAAGGAGAGAAAAGTAGGAGCGAGGTACGGGAACTGACAAACCGCCTCAGAGATAGGACCTCCATCAGCGGAGTTTCAATTTCTCTCTTTACCGCCCATCATCCAATTGATCTCATGGTACGCGTGCAGAAAGTCCATCACCAGCCTCCCCGTGGCTGTCTATCACCTCTGGATGCCCAACGGCTGCGGATCAAGTCACCAAGATTCAGTGAGTTGATTGATGCCCAGTGTCGACCAACGAATGATTGTGGTTTCGTTCCAGGAAACAACGCGACACGCCGTTCCGAGCACAGCAAGGCGCGTAATTCCACACGCAACGGGGAAGGCTATGGCAACAGCCCATTCAATCATCAGCCCAAACATGATCTCTCTTACTTTGGGCTCAATGACAAGACTCTGCAAGACGAGGAATCGAGTGAGAGCGAAGACGAGTTGTTTCAATGGGAGGAAGAGGAAACGCTTGTTAATGCCTTGATCAACGATGGGTAGGTGGATATCGCGCATATACGATCTTTCTGTTCATACGCTCGCCTATCAGCGCGCCAGTGCATCTCGAGAACCAGAGTTTGATGACACTAGTCGACTCTTTGCAAACCTCATTTGCAGCGCAGGGAACAAAGGTCTTGCATGGTCTGGCCCAGAACTTGGTACCCGCTGCGAAACGCGTAAAGGAAGTCCATCGTGCACTCGAGCAAGGAATCGACCTCATGTATGCGCAAGGACTTCTTACCTTCGACAATGCTTGTCAATCTGCAGAGGCCGCCGCGACACAACAGGAGGGCCAGCTACTACGGTCCTACTCGGAAGCCCAGGTCCCATAACTACATCTTCTGATGATCCTCGATTAACCCGGACGCTCTAGACTAATTTACAGAGCCTTTTCGACGAGCTCGAAGGACTATATGCGCAAAGAAAAGAACTATGGAAGACTCTTGAAGACAACATGGAGCGAATTGGTAATTCAGATGGATCTTGCCTCAACCTAACATTGCTCGGTCTGTCTAATAAGGTCATGAACATATAGATACCCCCATTCGTAACGATCTGAAGGACCTCCCCGCTCGTCTGGAACGTACCATGACTGAACTCGAGAAGCGAAGCAAATCCTTGACGAAAGACGATACGAAGGCCTCGAAGGACGAAGCTGCATACCTCAAGAGTCTCATCAGCAAATTCGCTTGATCGGCTGTTCCTCTTTTTCGACTGCTGTATCCTATCGCCCGAATGCTGTCTCTTTTCCCCCAGACGCTGTCTTTTTTGCCTGGATGCTGTCTCCTTTCCCTTAGCCGCTCTCGTCCTTCTCACTGCTGCTTAGTCAAAGTCATTCCCTTGTCACCGGTAATCATGACCCTCGTAAGTCCTCGTTAGACCTGCTCTCTGACTGTATAACCACTCGTAATGCTCCATTTTTCAATGCTATTTAGTTGTTTCTCGTAATTCATATTACACGGCGGTAGCTCCGCTGAGTTTTAAACAGTTTTACCGCAGTTGGATAGGGTTATACTTCACGAGCGCTGGGAAATTGGATTGGATTGTGGACGTATCAACCTTTGTGACTTCCATCCGTTCTTGTTGCATGTCAAATGGGCGACGTCTTGTCAGAGTACGCCAAAGGGCTACACGACGCCTGTGCCAACGCCTCAAGACCCGTCGCTGACTTCCTCGGGGCTTCAAAACTCCCCGAACACGCAGACACTATTTTTCTCTCTTTCCTGCTCTTTCTGGCCGTGCATCAGGTTCTTGCCCCACATTTCAGTAAAAAGTGGTTCCCGGTAGCATATGGCACCGCCAATTCGAGAGGGAAAAACAACTGGTACGTCAATCTATGTAATTTTGTCTAAGCCTAGGCGGCGTTGACGCACGCTGAATCCGTCAGGTCAATCCACGTGGTGTCACAAGTACACGCCGTTTTGATCATAAGCTGGGCATGGAGGTGCTTGTGGCTAGAGGAACTTGACAAGGACAAGGTGTCTGGGTGGCATCATCGCGTCGGCGCACTCAATGGAATTGCTTGCGGGTATTGTCAACCTTTTTTGTTTCTTGACGTTGAGACTGATGGTTGACCGCCGTTAGATATTTCTTATGGGACACCCTCGACGCGATCGTCAACTTTGTAGACCTGAGTTTTGTGATACACGGTGCGTTGGACGTGCGTTTGAGGCTGTCATCGCCGCCTTACGTTGGCATACCCCTCCTCGTGCAGGTTTCGCGTGTTTGCTGATCTACGCGCTCGGATATGTAAGTGCCGCGCATCGTGTTAGTCATCTTCCAAGTCTTCACAAGTTGACGTGAACAGAGGCCATTTGTAGCGTACTACGGTGTACGATGCTTGTTTTGGGAAACGTGCGTATCGGTTCACTGTCGCGACTGATGCTTACTTGTGGTGCTCGCACAGAAGCACCATCTTTCTAAATATCCACTGGTCCGTACTCAGTAACCGTGTATGCAACGGCGTTCATTAATATCATACGTAGGTTCCTTGATAAGACTGGACGTACTGGCAGTACTTTCCAGCTTATCAACGGAATAGCTCTGCTCGGCACCTTTTTCTTCGTGCGCCTTGTTTGGGGCGGCTACATCGTACGTGTATCCCTATCCACGGTACTTCGCGCTCACGCCTATTGTCGTAGTCGTATAATTTCCTGGCAACGCTCTACGCTACCTACCGCGAGTTGCCTTTGACGTACACCCTCGTGTATTTTGTGGGGAATGTTGTACTTCAATGTTTGAACTGGCTTTGGTACGTGACTTGTTTACCCTGAGGCGTCAGGATATTCATGCAACGCTGCAACGCGTGTGTTAGGTTTGGAAAGATGGTGGCTGCGCTGAGAAAGCGTTTCGCGGGGGCTCCGAAGTCATCGGCAAACGGTAAGACCCACAACGGGAAAGCGCACTAGCACCCTAGATAGCTATAGCGCAGGTAGTTATGTCACATTTCTATGCGACCAAGAGCTTGCACCATCTACTTCGGTGCCTTGTGAAATGCCGCCCGTACCACACCTCGCACTCTCCATTCCCAAGCCACGAGATTGACGCGTCGTGTCACTTCCACACGTATCGAATCCTTCGAATGTAAGATGGTATGGATGTACGCGAATAGCAGCGCGTCTAGAACAGTGGCATTTCTGCAAGGGAAGTCACGGTGAGATACTTGGATGACCAGGAAGGCAAGAAGCGTACTCTGAGCCCAAGAACCATTTATCCGTGCCTAATCGTTCTGCAAGCGCAGAAATAGCCTCACGATATTCCGATTCAACGGCGACAGTGTTTACGCGCGAACCCATTGGGTGAACCAAAGAGCTGTAGCCGGTAAGGGGTGGAAGAGGTGGTGTTGTGATGGAGGCCAATGGGTCGGTATCATGGTCACTGTACGTCAAGCTCAAGAGTGATTGGAGATAAGAAGGGGATGGTTTCGCTACGAGCTGGTCGTGTGCTGCGTGAGCTGGTAAGACCAAGTGTGATGAGCAGAAAGACGTACCAGGGCTGCTCGGACGCGTGTTTCTAGCATTGTTGTCCACGCAAGGCTCTCATCTTTCGCAGCCTGGTTTATGTAACCGTCTAACGCGTCGACTTGCTTTTCATCGTTGCTTGTGAGCCGATCCGCTACCCAAGAGGGAATCATGGAGGCTGCCAATAATGAACCATCCTCCGGCTCAGGAATTTTGCCATCGAGCGGAACATGTAGATTTGGGAGCTTCTTGTCAATAGCGCCTTCGCTGCTCACGACCCATTCAACTGCAATACCGACCAGTCCCTTGAGTGCTAGATATGCTTGCCATTTGAGACAATCGACGTCGCTACTGAAAACGCCGGACTCCGAGTCTGCGCGAGGCGGGGCAATCCATAATGTTGGCTCTGTAAGGGGTTTCTTACTCGGCGGCTCGATGGAAGGGTACGAGTAAAGTGGGAACAAAGCAAAGACTTTGAGCAGAGGAGGCGGCACTGGAAAGAGAGACATCTAGCTTACATAAGCCAATCGGACAGTGGTGTGCCACCAGAGTCGCCGCTTCGCTGCATACACCATCGACTTGGCTTAGCACCACCATCAAACGGCGAGCGCAGGCGCACATCGAAGTGTTTCTGCAACACGGCCTTCGCTTCCCAGCGCATGACACGTCCCTCGCACTCATAACTTAGGAGGAGGCTATACGTTACGAACAACTCGCACTTCAGCACTATGTCGGAGTGCTCTTCGACTACACCATCTAGAGCTGGTACGCCAGTTGCTGCGCTCCCAGAGACCATCACTGCACGAGCGTATCGATTTGCATGGGACCAGGCTTCGCGTAGGGGCCCCGAAAGCGTCTCGGGGACCACCGAAGGCAGGGGAGACTACATAACAGCGAAGCCACGTCTGGACTTGTTTGGCGCATCCTCTTCGACACTACCTCTTGGATCAATACCGGCGGAGTGGAGCAGCTCCAAACATGGGTTCAACGGTAAGCATAGACGAACCGTAGCACTACGCGTGGCAACTAAATACTTGAAGCCATATCTACCGTCCTTAACAACCCTCACAAACGCCAAGCGCCTCCCAAAGCGCACTCTGCATTGCCCGCCGTGCCCCCAGCCGATCTCCCGCGCGTACGTCGGAAAGACTTTGATGGTTACCTCCGCGTCGTTGGTCCCGAATGGACACAGTTCGAGAAGAACATGCAGCTCGGGCAAGAGGGTGCCGCCCATCTTTCTGATAGTCTCGGTGAAGGGTCCTCTTCCATGCTGCGAACGCCGCCACGGAGTCTTCCACCCCTGGATACCGTTCCATCTGTATTCTTCAAGCCTGACTTCAGTTTGGGAGATGCACAGGTATTTCGCGAAGTTACTGAACAAGGGGAGGACGGCGGAGAAGGGCTTGACCCGTCGTCACTGTCATATTCCCTCCCTCTGCTAGAGAAGCTATCGCATTACGCGGATACGGTCGAGCAGCATCTGGTGCAGGAGATATCCAAGCGCTCTTCGTCCTTCTTTGCTGCACTGACGAACCTCAACGAGCTGCAAACGGAGTCCGAAGAATGCCTTGATCGGATATCGAAACTACGTGGGCTGCTGAAGGATGTAGACGAGAAGGGATCGAAGAAGGGTCTCCAGATCGTACGGAAGGAAGCGCGGCTGAGGAATATGGGCAGGGTGAAGGACAATGTGAAATTCATCAGTGGGGTAATGGAGATGTCGAGCGTCGCCAAAGGGCTGGTAACTGCGGGGCAATGGAGCGAAGCCTTAGACATCATCGAGGAGATAGAATCCCTGTGGGATGACAGCGCGCTCTCGACTAGCGATCCTCCACCATTGTCTGCGACAACTTCGCGACCTTCGATGCTAGAACCTGTCTCTGAAGCGCCCGGCTCCTTGCAAGAACCTTCGCACAAAAGTATTCGAAGCCGCCCGCATCCTCCATTATCCACGCTTCATGCATTTGCGTCGCTTCCAGAGCACCTGCGCGTTCTGTCCCTCAATATCACCACTTCTTTATCGTCAGAAGTCGTCGAAGCCCTTCGCTCAGACTTACTTGACCGAGTGAATACACCTTCTGAGCATCCTAGCGAATCTCCGACATGGACAACCCGAAATGAATCACTCGGTGATCGATTACGACCGCTTCTGAACAATCTAATGCGTACGAAAGGTGTCAAAAGCGCCATGCTGGCCTGGAGGGACGTGGCTTTGAGTGAGGTTAAAAGTATTGCCATACGGGTACGTTTAGGGTGATTTGACGTGGCGGAAGCTCCCTAACCGTCTGTTCAGCATCTGTCTGGTTTCACTATAGATGATCTAATACCAAACTCTGACTCCGATAACAAGAGCGATTCTAGGTAGCTGCATCTTCCTCGGTTTATACGCAAACTCATCATCCCTTTCTTATGTAGACCTGGACTTGGGAACCACCTTCGGAACCTAGAGCAGCCCGAGTTCCTCTCACTGATATTATCCGTGTATCACAGCTATATAACGTGTGTGGAAGGCCTGCAGGCACAGGGACGCATCATTATGGAAGGGCTGAGTTGCGTCAGGTAAGTGCACCTTCGCTTCATAACTGCCTATTATCTATATGCGTCTCTCAGCTCGATCACTTCCTCGACTTTGCAGAGCTTGGAGGAAGAGCTCGCGGATATACTGTCTTCGGCGACGGAGTTGAGCAATTCAGTTGCTGCGAGTCTCATAAGCCCACGGTCCGAACGCCACGCGTCCTTGGAGTTGCCAGAGTTCATGCAGTTTTTCGACGAATCCTGGAGCTTCGTGGTGAAATGCGAGGTAATTTGCCGTCGAATGATCGTTGGTCTGCGAGGCGTGGTCGTTAGCCAGGTAATTTTATTACGCGTATATATCTTCCGTGCTGCTCATAATTACTCACTCCAGGCCAAAGTTTTCCTGCAAAGCTTCCATCAACAGAGATTGTCACGCTCGGCGAAGCTTGTCGAAGACGAACAATGGAACCCTGCTGAGATCTCACCCGCTGTCCAGCACATGACAAACATCATCATTGATTCCGCTGTGCACGACTCTGCAGAGCTGGTTTTCAAATCCAATGGTTCTTCTGCGGTGCCCGATCCTTCGGCGAATGGCGCTCACCCACCGCCTCCAGAACCCAGCTCCCCTATCCCTCGTCCCACAAAGGCAAACGGTACAGCTTCGAAACATCTCCATATCGAAGAGCGGACGTACTATGCCGTCTCTGCCACGACAGCATCTCTCGCGCTCCTTCTCGACTACATTCGTCTTGTTGTCAATTTGTCTATACTGACAACCGATGCAATGAGTCGTGTGATTGAATTTATGAAGGCATTCAATTCTCGGACATGTCAAGTTGTGCTCGGAGCTGGCGCCATGCGATCAGCGGGCCTAAAGAATATCACAGCGAAGCATCTGGGTGCGTATTCTCGGGACGGTCTGTCCTTGGTCGTTGCGGATTAATCTGGTTCTCTCCCCTTCCGGCAGCGCTCGCGTCACAGTCATTATCTATAATGATCGTGCTAATACCTTATGTGCGGGAAACCTTCAGGCGGCATCTGAGTTCAAAACAGGCCATCATGCTGGTGGAGTTTGACAAGTTGAAACGAGTAGGTGGGCCAGGTGCATGCAAGCTCACGCAGTTGACCGATGTACGATAGGACTATCAAGAACACCAAAATGAGATCCACGACAAGCTTATTGCAATCATGGGAGATCGCTTGAGCGTGCATATCAAGACATTACAGGCGAGTCACTCATAGATGCCACCAACTTGGCTATTTAACTTTAGGGCTAACTTGTTTTGGCTACAGGCCGTGGACTGGAACGTTCCAAAGCCGGGGGACGGCGTGAACGACTATATCGAGATACTCGTCAAAGAGACTGTCACGCTGCATAAGGTATTAACGCGCTATCTGCCCACTCCCACCGTTGAGGTAAGTGTAAACCCCTACTACAAAGATTATTAATATTGATTCGCCCGAACCGAATTTCTTCCGTTTTGTTATGCTCCCTTTGGACATACAGTATGTCATGAGCCAAGTGCTGGCAGCCATCAACCACCGCTTGTCAGAAGAGTATGGGGGGATCGAGCTACCCCACCAAGAGGCTAAGAATAGGTGCGGGTAAAGTTCTCGAAACTCGGTTCATCACCGCTTACGGTGATATATTAGGCTGCTCGCGGATGCAAGATATTTGCAGCAAAAGCTGTCGGCGCTCAAAAATATTAGCACGATGAGTAGTATGCTCGAGACTGTGGTTTCAGAGAAGGGTGTGCCACGCCCTGCTCTTCCCTCGCCCACGCCATCAGCCATCTCTTCCAGCGGGGGGCAGAGTGCGAGTCGCCTCAAAGGATTTTTATCGGGGAAGTCAGTACCGCCAACGCCAGCACTCGATAAGGATCTTCCGACACCCGTGCCTACCCCTACGCCCCCTATAGTGTCAGCCACACCAACGTCCGTCCCCTTGCCCACTTCCCCATCTCCCCCGGTTATGAAAAGGGCTAGCACCTTAAACGGCAGGCTAGAGCAGTTGATGGGGGGTCTAGTTAATCACAACCACAACCTTTTGACAGAGAAGGCCCTGCCTTCCCCTCGGGAAGAACTCCTACCTTCAAATGGGTTCAAGCAGGTGGAGTCACCTAGGCTAGGTGAAGCGCTCGATCGGGATCAGGACGAGAATGACGGAGTATCCCGTTCTATGTCCACGACACCTTCTGGTGAACCACGACAGTCGGAGGCCACTGGGGAGGTTACTTCTTCGCCGGAGTCATTGGTGCCTCAAATAGAGGGCATCACTACCGTTGGGGTAGATGGTGTTATTTCCAATTCCCCCACGCAAGAGGACCATGACGGTTTGCTTTCGTCACCGTCACCGTCGCCGGCCGCTGGCAATTCCTAAGCTCCGTATATGTTTTCGCTCTTTTTTGCATATTCTCCGGATGTCGTAGCACCTCGCACGTATTTGCTAAAGTAATTCTACCGCTAGTAGCACTCGCACATTTAATCAGAGATTCGGGGGTCGATAATTTGGGGTGGATTCACGAGATGCCTATCTTTAAACGGATGGTGTTGTTTGAATCAAGGTTGTTTGTTGGGAACGGGCGCAAAAATATAAACGGCGGCAACCCTTTAGGAGACCTATATTTAATGACGCACGCGTTGCGCCATGTCGCTGAGTCGGACTGCACGAGGAATGGTGACCGTATGACCGCCCGGATGCTGCTTAGCATGCGCCGTGCTAGAGTTTTGGCATAATTCTGCCTTGGGGGAAGCACTCCGACTGTAGGTCATAAATACGTACCCTAGAGTGAGACCGGACGTTTCCATGCCCTTCTGCTACTTTCACCTCTAGGCAAGGGATATTCAGGGGTGGAATAGAGCCGTTAAGGGCTGTGTCGCATTCTTGTTCAGGGGGGTACAAGGGGAACGTTTGCAGATGTGAGATGATTGGACCATATACGCATATTCGCGCGCAATTGGGGATCATTTAGTGATGTTCGACTCGTGACTCCGGACTGCTCAAGAGTACCCCAATAGTGCCACAAAGCGCACCCACAGGTACGGTCGCACAATTGAGGGTAAATGTTTCATCAATGATGCTACTAGTACGGTCCTCGACCCAGCTCAAATGGAGACAAGGTATTTTACTTGGAAGACAAACACGGTCGCGGCCGAACAACAGTTGATGTGATACCAACGTGTGACGGTCGGAGGGCCGTCCGAAGGTTGTACACGTTCGGCGGTGTGTCAGACATCAGTAATGGAGACAACCCGCCTCATCACTAGCTTCCCAATCTGGGTCACTTTCGGGCATAGTAATATTCTAACACTATGGCGACAAGAATCGCGTCACGCTTGCCGCCCCACACGTAACGTCACGCTGACATGGCGAATATTTACTCTATGTTTCACAGCTTGGAAGCGCTTCGAATTCTGGCAGCGCAGCATCAGCTGAGCATTGTATTGGGCACGTTCAAATGTGCAAATGATGGATGAGAACAGCAACACGTTTCCCCTCGGTCAGATGATTTCTGGAAATTTGCGCCAACGTGTGACCCAGAAGTGGAACGCTTTGGCTGGACCATGCCGGTGTTCTTTATTACTTTCAAGAAAGGTGATGTGACGAGCGTGACAAGATCATGAAATAATATTTTGGCCCTGCTGCAATGTCCCGATTTGGGGAGTGACTCGAAATTATCGCGACTGCTCCTTAGAATAAAAAGGCCTGTTCCCTTTCCACCCTCATCCTCGCTTCCATCCACGACACGTCCTTTATCTTCAACCACCATGTTCGAGGACGTCTGTCTCCTCTGCGGAAAGCATCTCCTCGATGATGGGTAGGCTTCATCCCCTTCCCGTACCGTTCACACCACATATCCTCCTTTAGCAGGGCGTATTGCAGCGATGAATGCCAATCTTTGGACTCGGTTTCCCCGTCCATATCCTCAGCGAGCAGTGCCGTATCCTCACCATACCTCTCCGGAAACCCTTTGTGCGGCGATATTCCAGCCCTTGTACCCTCTGCATTAGGCTCCGCTTTCGGGGATTACCCGCATTACTCGGCGTCATCATCAGCGTCCACTACATGGTCGGTAGCAGCCGATGAGGACGACTTTGCAGGAATTAAATTGGACGGCGAGTACCTCCACAAAGGAGATCCACGCCTCGGCGACGGTCCCTCCAAATCCGCTACTTATTTCCCTGCCTTCGTGCGAACCTCAGTCATGACATATGCTCGCCGTCCTTCGGGGACCAATCAGCATGCAAACGTCCCCATCCTACACCGACGCACCTCTTCAGTCTCCACTACTGAACACATGCAGGGGGCACCACGTAGCGCACCACTTCACAGCCGGTCCAACGGTTCTTCCACGGACGAAGAAGACTACAGTTCTGATATACAATACACCACAGCCGACTCCCCCAGTCTCGCCCCTGCATCGAAGGGCTGGAAGAGGAACAAAGATCCTGACTCCAAGTCGACTCTCACCAAGCCGAAGCGCAACCGCAACCGTGCCAGTCTTCCTGCGTGCTTCTCGCTGCTACATATCAACGGGGAAACCCGTCCGTCCGTCTCCTCCCCTCGGACCGCTGCGCGACCTTCGCCGCCCACCCCGAAGCTGCCGCTCTCGAGCCTGACGACAACCGCCATTCGCATGACTCCGGAGGTGCCGCCCACCGCCCACACATTCACAACCCCTCGAGGGCGTCGACGTGAACCAAGGACATCCCGTAGTAGTCGGCGCTCGGAGGCTTCCCTTTCCCGGTCAGCCTCGCGGTCCAGGTCCCGAAACCTACCACACCCCCGCGTTGATAGCAAGGGCAGCGTAACTCAGGTGTTTGATTTGTCGTCCATGCTGGTACCTCGCGGTCGTACTGCAGCACGTCGAAACTCATCCCCTCCGTCCAAAATGGTACTTCCGGTACCTAGTGATGGCCAGTGCCGCTCATCCGAACCCTTCGCTACTTCGAGGGCTAGGAGCGGACGGTCCGACAGTAGGCGCTCTAGAGGACGGGCACGCTTGGAAGAGCTGGATGGAAACGGCAGTACCGAAGCTGCCCCTGGCTATGGATACGGGCGAAGCGGTCTCATAGATCGAGAACGCACCTTCATTCACCGGACTGTCGCCGAGTATTGTTGACGCTTTGCGGCTGCTCTCTTTCGCAGCCCGTGTCTCCAAGGAACGCCACATCCACAAAATCCGCCAACTAGACCGCCTCTTGTCGACCGGATCTTCCACTAAAAATTGCATCGCATCATTTCCCTCATCATCCTTCGTTATTTTGCATGATCAAGCTATTTTGTCTATCAAACCAGCAATCACTTCATCTCATCTCAGCACAAACATATTTCGCATGATTTGCTCCGTCGTTTACCACATCAAAACCGGTCATATCCCAAGTCAATAATATTCTAATCAGCACTATCGAATCGATCTCCATGCCCTCCATACCACCGCGATCTCTACCTATAAAACCAGGGGAGGACGTGTCGACGAAATTGTACCACTCCTCACACACGAAACGAAACTTCCACCAGCTTTGAATGTAGTCGTAACCACAGTCGTAGTCGTTCAGCTAGCACACCATCATCAGTAATGAATCAGCTTTTGTTGACCCAGGATTAGGGACTGCCATGAGGCCTTGATGTACATTCGAGGTGTCTTTATGCACGTCGACCACCACGGGGTAAATGCGAGGCGAATTATTCTGATAAGCCATCATGTCTTGCTTGGGGCCTAAAAACGTGTTCCTCTCGTTTTCTGTTGTACCAGAGCATAAAACCCTAGATAAGCCGTTTATCCAGCAGAAATACAATGGGTGTAAAGGTCGATATATCTGGCATATTTCGTGCGAAATGAGACACGCGAGAGTAGGAACGCGCAGGAGTACCCTGAAGTCGCCCTCAGCCTTCCAAGTCACCACAGACGAGGTGCATCGTCTCCTCACCGCTCGCAGAACCGCAAGAATCAGAATCTCCCCCAATTGCTCAATATTGCTGTAATTCAAAGCCGTCGTCACCATTGATCCCCCTACTACTCAGCCCAGTCGGGACTCGTTTCCCCCAGCTCCTGCCCCTGCTGTGGACGCCGCGCCATTCTCTACAGACTCCCGTTCTCCCCTTCGAGGGGCCTCTGCACGCCAGTCCGCACCAGAGTCAGTGATCCCGGCAATCCGCACCAGGTCTGAACTCGACGCAGCCAACACCACCGACCCGTCCCCCTCTGCTCATATCGGTACCGCTCTATCGGTTTCTCGAATGTGCTGAGTTTACTGATTATCTGACATTCGTTTGTTTCTGTACCTTTGCGTCTTGTTTGCACATAGACACTGAGCCACCACGAGCTAACAAGCGACAAAGGATTGACAGCCGCAGCTCTACCTCCACCTCGCTTAGCGCAATCGATCAGCGTCTCCAAGTCTTCGACCAACACACAAGCAGAATGATGCTTCAAGACTTCGACCAAGACTCAATACACTCGAGCTCCCCTGATCTCAACGGTCTAGCGGGGCCTTCGTCGATGGGTGTAGGTGGGAGTGCGGGTCTGGCGAAGAATGGGATTTCCAATGGCAATGGTCATTCTGCAGTGCCAGCGACAAATGGTTCCTCGGGATTTGGGAATGGTGTGGGCAACGGCATAGCAAAGCGGGAGCATGGGTCGATATCCAAGGTGTCACTACCAGGCACGACATTGTACGACGATTCTACAGTCGATCGAGAGGAATTCGTGAGGTTGGTGATACAGAGCCTGCGGGATGTTGGATATATGTGAGTCTATTATTATGTCGTCGTGTCCTCTAACTCCCCTCATTGTCCCCTTGCTTCACAGGGAGTCGGCTTCAGCACTAGAAGCGGAGTCAGGTTATACACTTGAAGCCTCAGAAGTATCACAGTTCCGTCGGTATATTCTGGAAGGTCAATGGACCAAGGCTGAGGCCATCTTGATGCACATAGGAGTGGTAGATGAGGAGGGAATGCTGGTACAGACGCCTTTATCTCTATGCGCCACCCAGACTCGCTGAATACTGACCCACTCAGGACGCGAAGTTCCTCATAAGTCAGCAGAAGTACTTGGAGTTGCTTGAGGCTCAGAAGACAACCGCTGCTCTCCATGTTCTTCGTACTGAGCTGGCCCCGTTGAATGTAGAAGCCGAACACCTTCATACGCTATCGAGGTCTGTCCTTTAACATTCCTGCAGCTACGCGACTCGGATATTGACGTCTCTGCAGTCTTATCATGTGCTCAGAAGCTGAAGATCTAAGATATCGAGCAGGTTGGGACGGTGCAGCGGGAACTTCTAGGCAGCAATTACTCTCTAACCTTCATAGTAAGTATATCTGCTTTACTCTGTACATGGTGACTGACGCGTCGTGAAGGGTACATACCATCATCAATCATGATTCCTCAACGGCGCATGGCTACCCTCCTTCGTCAAGCCCTTTCCTACCAACGACAGCGATGTGTTTACCACAATTCGAACTTCACCAATTTCTCTCTCTACATGGATCACCAGTGCGACAAGGACGCATTTCCACGGACGACGACAACGATATTACAAGTGCATGACGATGAGGTATGGAATCTGGAATGGAGCCACGATGGACAGTACCTGGCGAGCGGGAGCAAGGACAAGACAGCCATCATATGGAAAGTTGGGGTACGTCACGCGCGCGAAGTCGTGTTCGTTTTGTTAAGAGAGAAACTTATCCTCCTTTACTTCGTCAGCCTGTTTCTTCACATCACCCTCGGGAATGGAGCCCGCACCATATATTGCGGGAACACCAATATGCGGTTGGGTGCCTAGCGTGGTCTCTGGACGACTCCATCCTTCTCACAAGTGCAGAACAAACCATCAAACTATGGAACACAAAGGTGAATTCGTTAACGCATATATTGCTCCCGAGCAACAATCCTGACTTTGTGGGCGTTAAGACAGGTGTCTGTTTCCGGACGATAGACGGGCATTCCGATGTTGTCACCGCGCTCGCATGGCTGCCAGACGATTCGGGGTTTATCTCAGGTAGTTTGGACCGCAAGGTCATCCGATGGGTACGTAAACCGGTCCTATCGACCGTTCCGTCTTCATTGTATCCTATACCCCCACAGGACCGAGAGGGAAGGCAGCGCGACAGTTGGGGCACCACGGCGATCCGGGTAACTGATCTCGCCGTCACTCCAGACTTCACGCGGCTGGTGACGATTGGCATGGATTATGTGCCGCCACATTCGGTCACAGTGATAGATGCTAACCCTAGAGCCAGTATGGCTGGCTCACACGGAGGAGAGGCGCCCATGGGTACACCGCAAAGTGTGCCAAAGAAGCCAGACAACCGGATGGTTATCTATGATCTGGCGACAAAGCAAGCGGAGTCGTGCGTTATTGGTTCCCCCTCTGCTGGTGTATCCCCATCTCAACCTTATAACTACCAGTTCCATACGGTTGGAAGGTGAACTCACGAGCGTCAAGATCTCACAGAATTCTCAATACGCATTGATTAATCACTCCCCAGACGTGAGACCATTACGAGACTATTCAGAGTTTGCTTCTCACTATGTACTGCGCTTGTTTGCAGGAAATACATTTGTGGGACCTACACACTGGCCGACTTACCCGCAAGTTCACCGGTCAGCGTCAAGGCCGGCACGTTATCCGAAGCTGCTTTGGAGGCGTCGATGGCAATTTCGTAGTCAGCGGTAGCGAAGGTCGGTATTGACTCTTCCTCCCGGATTCTATTAGTGTGGACTGATCGTCCGTGTACTCAACCTCAGACGGGAATGTCTATGTATGGCACCGAGACACAGGAACGCTGCTCGAGGTACTTCCCGGCCACGGAGAAGGAAGCGTCAATTCTGTTGCGTGGAACCCCAGAAACCAGCAAATGTTTGCCTCATGCTCAGACGACAGGACGATCCGCATATGGGAAGCGAACGTGCATGAGGAGCTTTATCCTGATACATTCACCCACCCCGCCCTAGACTCCAGCTACTCATCCGTACCCACGGGGAAGGGAAAGGGAAAGCTACGAACCCAGTACGAAGACGATAACGCGGAAGCAGTCTCGAGGACGTCAGGAACAGGGATTTAAGGCGAACAACATCGCGGGTTCCGTTATCCAATCTTATCATTCGCTTTCGTACGCATTCGCATTCAGTGATATCTATATTCACATCACTTACACTCTTTCTTCGTGACGCTTATTTGATGACTTGACATTACGACTTATCTTGCATCGTTAGAATGTTACACTAGCATTTGTATTCACGCATTCCTACCTACCAGTCAATAGCATTTTGCATTGCCCCGCGCATAATTTCAAATAATTAATGAAGTACTGAAATTCGCTGCATTCACTCGACAACTATGATGGCCATCGAGTGGCCATTCATTACTGTTTCCCCTAGTACTACATACAAACACGAAATCCACATTAATGGTGTAGCCGACGAGAAATGGCGAATACTAATGCTTTGATTAACAATCTCAGTGAAGTCCGAATGACTACAGAACCCTTTGCTCCGTGGATGTACGATGTTTGTCAAGAAAAGATAACAACCCAGCATGTAACACCGAAGGCAGTAATTACGAACTTTGTATAGACTATTCTCATCATCAGAATCCTAACTATCTCTATGACCGGAGGATGACAATGCTTCTTTCACGCATAATGTCTAGCTTCGCGGCTTACATTGGAAATAGTAAGGTGTATTTCAACCGCCGCTCTCTGTACCCGTATCTGAGTCTCAGTATCGTGAGATTGGAGGGTATTTTAGAGTGTCTTCCGCCCCGAAAACATGAGAAAAGGCAAGTAAAATTATAACGACCAACGTGGTGTCGAGAAATACTAGCCCGGCAGGTGCGCACCTTGTTGTACCGGTGCGATCGAGGACAGATGGGATCCATGTATGAGATAGTTCTTGATAGTAGGACATAAATAGATACAGATTCTAGCTGTTACTTACGTGTCATTACAACAGATGCCGCGAGTACAGAATTCGACCCAGTGCGATGGTATGATGAATAAGTATGTCGAGTAGATTCCGCAATGGATTGTGCAATACGATACAGATGGAGTCGCTTGGGGGCGATGTACACGGAGAAATATGATATTAACCGGAAACCGAATGCCGGAATTGAAGAGACTGAATGAGAGGAGACACCAGACGGCGGGCATCAACGATATACCGATCATTTGGTTCGTTGTGAGTAGGCTCGATGTTTGGGTATGAACAGAGCAGAGGCCGGATCCTTTTTTACCGGTGCCTTCTTGCGAGGAGTAGTAGGTCCAGGGGCAGCCTGGGCTGTGGTAGGAGCCTCGTGAGGTGTTGAGTGTTGAGTATGCGGCGGCGGCGGCAGCTTCCCAGGTGCTGGGGCAGGTGAAGAGGGATAGGAAGTAGCCCTATCTGAGCACGAAGTATCGGAAGACGAAGCACCAGAAGAGCTCGGAGGTGTTAGAACGTGTCGCACTGTCGTTACAGTGACACGGCTTGACAATGGCGTTGAGGTTGAGACAGGCAGCAGCGGGGGTTTCGGCGAAGGAGGGATGACGCGATAAGTCTTCCCATTGACCATGGGAGGGACTGAACGAAGGGAATACATGGTCCTTTGAAGTTTGAAGGCCTCGGATTTCGTTTTCTGGAATAACGTCTTTGGTTGTGGGTTTATGCCCCCTGTACATGATATCAGAGGCAGAACCAGTTACTTGGATGTAAGTTGCCTTACATCCAGAGCGTTTCGAGGCGGCAGGTGGAAGGCGATCAGTGAATTTGACTTTTCTTTCTTCTTTCTTATCTTCAGCAGCCGTGCGTTGTTTGCGCATCTTATGGGCGAGCTCTTCTAGCCGGCGGGCTTCAGACTCACGGAGTTTCTGAATACTTTAAGAAGTAAGATTGAGAGAATGTTCTGGGTTAACTTACGAAATAAGTATCTCTCCAGCATTCGATTAGACTCTCCTTCAATCTTTCAGCAGCCAGTGGGTATGTTTTGTAACACAATTCTTCCCATATACCTGTTTACAACGATGATGGAAGAATCAACCCAGGGCTCGAGGTATTTACCTTGGGTTCCACTTCCAGCTCGAAGTGACTATGAATAGCATAAGCGCCCAAAGCCCGTCTAAGCACTTTGTGGCCACCTACTGGGTTTGCATCTTCAATCCTATAGAGTGTCGCAGCATCACATTGTTCTAAGATTGGTTTCACAATTTCGAAGCGAAGTTCCTCTCCGAGGCTTGATATTGCTGAATAAAAGAACCGTTTACTTATCTTCTTTATAGCCACATAGTGACACTCACCGTCCGCGTTGCTGATAGCCACTACCGTCCTGCATTAGATGCGAATTCGGCGACCACATAGTAGTCTTCCTACTTACCACGTTGACATAAGTACACAAGGCTTGGGACGGGGCACTTTGAGGAGTCGAGGGAGGTGTTCATCTGGATGGAGAAAGACGAAGGTTTCTCAGCGCGCTACATGACATCGCGCAGCCACATATTCGCACGGTTAGGGGCAACCCACCAGTCGCCAGACATAGACAACCCCAGAACAGCAGACGCTTCTCATATCCAACGGCCTGCTCGACGTCAACCAAAAGAATGGGTCCAGCATCAATCCTTATTTGTGATGGGTTCCCGAGGAAATGTCCACGAGGAGTATATCTTTGATACGGTAATAAATATTTCAATATATATCATAGTGCCGTTTGAGTGCAACTGCCCCTCGTCGTTTCCACAATGCGAACGCGCCGGTCGGTGACCTTTTCAAGCGAGGGAATCTATCCAGTGTCAAGGGCCGCATGTTTAGCTTTCCCGCAAGATAAGCGTTACCAGAACCTCGTCTTGACTGACACAGATAGGCGAGACCTTGAGCAACAAAGTAGATGAGGCCATCCTCCTACAGTCCATCGATCAAGCATGGTATGATCTCACGGGCGAGATTTACGGCTCCCGGTGGGGACATATATAAGGGACGAGCTACGCACCAGTCTATATCCTAGCAAAGTATGCAGTCGGCCACTCATCCTCGCCTCCATGTTCGGGACATGCGTGATGCCCATACAGTTCTAGAAGCTGTTCGACTCGGCATATTAAGACCAGTCACTCGCAGACTCAATGAAATGGAACGCTCCATGCACATCCGCTCTGGAGCGATCTTTGTTTGGGAGGAGAGTGATGAAGAAGTCGGCCTCAAACGATGGACAGGTGACCTTCATTAATCTCGGCATTGATTGAATCAACTAACCAAGGTCCTTCCTAGATGGTCGGGTGTGGAGTCAGTCAAGAATGCGAGAGGTAATCTGGTCAACGGAGCGTACGATGTAGAGCACTAACATTCCACCCACTTAGCCCTATCTCTTCTACGACGAGAAGTTACCAGGCGAACAAGACGTAGAGCCTCCCAAGTAAGTCCCACGTTCACACCACAAGTTTTGATCTAACGCCGTAATTGAAACAGGTCGCCAACGTACCGTTTCGTTGACGGTGTTAACCGCGGCACACCGGTATCATCTGCCATGTCGCATCATGATCGTAGTCCTCGTCTCCCGGCTGGATTGATCAAGCAGGCCTATTCAGCATGGGTCATCGTGTCCCCAGGCGCGCGACCAAGAAAATGGCACTTGACCGCGTACTTCACATACGCCGACCTGCAAAATATACCAACCCCCGACAGAGATCCCATGCTGAGAGGAATCAATGTACCACCAGGGATATATCGTAGCGGAAAAATCAGATCAAAAAGCGGCGACGAAGATAGCATGCCCGAATACAGCGCGTTACCGCCTACAACGCCGCCTGGGCCGAGTCGTGCTACCTCTTATCCAAATGACCGCGTGTTGCCATCGTTGCAGTCAACGGTCGGAAATCATGGAGGTCCTCCTATGAATCCGCCGAGGCATGGGATGAGGTTGCCAGAGGACCAGCGGTTGATAGAAATGCTGAATTCGCGGCTAGTGTTATAATGGACAAACCACTGTGGTACCGTGACGCATCAGTAGCAACTACGCGTAAAGTCACAATAATTAGCTAGGAGTATGTGGAATGCCTTTTGTAAACATTACATATAATCACAACCACATCCGGCATTGGGTCAGTCTTCTTCGTCCTCAAGCGAGTCCTGTGCCTTTTGCTGGGCTCTCATGGCACCAACGAGATCATCTGACTCTCCGTTCTGGGCCGCTAGTCTTTGCCCTGTAGTAGCTTCATCAATAAAGGTTTACAGGTTGGTAAAGTCACATACGGATCAACGTATGGATTGCTTCTTGAGTTCGTCGTTCCAGGCGTGCAACTTTCTTGTCCATCTCGCGTTTAAGATCCCAGTTCGCGCGTTTCGGAGCGATGTTGAAGACGTCCTAAAGGTTGTTGTGAGGCCAAAATCCTGCTTCGCAAGAGGGAAAGAGATACCAATTCTTGGGCGCGTCGTTGCTCATCTTCTGCGATGATGGTCTCAACTAAGCCGCTAATGTCCTTCTCCACGGTGTCAGTCATATTAGCATCATCGTCTTTATTATGCTTGCGGAGAGTTCGTGATTCTGGGTCGAAATTCCTGGTTTTAAGGAGAGTTTGGTTGTCGCTTCCTCGTTTGGATGTCAATTTGTTGCACCATTCTGGCGAAATGAGAGTAGCACACACCTGCCCTCGTCTGCTTCGCCTGCTTTACGTCTCCTCAATGCCAAAAGCTTGGCTTTTCTCTCTTCAGAGGCCTCTGCTAACGACATGGACGCAGAGCAAGATGAGCTGCTGACTAAGCGCTGGTCGCGTCTCGTCGCGTTCACCTGACGCTCTTCAGCTTCCTTGCCGATGAACTTTCAAAATGCATGTCTACGCTCCTTCCAGTTGATCTTTCGCGCTTCGCACCTTAGGACAAGGTCCATCAACACTTCAGCATCGCGAAAATTTGATATTACAGAGTTTACCCCGGATGTGATACGGTATGTGGCACCGACGTCTGCCATGGCTGTTCTGGAGCTCAATATTTTGCCTCTGACGCAGCAATTTCTCAATAATTGCTCATATAGGTACTGTCTACCATGGGGAACGGAGCTTGGGCTGATCAAGAACTGCAGATCACGGCAAATCGACATTGGCCGATAGGTATGTTCTCCAACATTTGTGGGCTCTCGTTTGACCAAAACTAGGTTATTGGAAGTCGGTGCCAAAATCCCTTCATAGGCGGAGAAATTCACTGATTACCGACAAAAAAGCTCACTGGAACGATTGCAGCACAGCAAATGGGCAAGAATGAGCAGGTGTTAGACAAACTTAAGGTTGAGCGAGAGCGGGGCATCACAGGTTCGTTTCTTCGTCTTGTGTCTTTTCTCTTATGGCTCACCTCGGGCGGGATTCAGTCAAAGCTCAAACCGCTAGGTTTGTGGGATTCCCATCGACTATGTCCCGCAGCTGATGAGAACGCCAATAGCATGATATATGATCGCCAAGCCTCAAGATACATGCTTAATCTCATCGACACTCCTGTAAGCCCATGTTGTATCGTGGCACTGTTCTTTATTTGAACTTCCACAGGGCCATGTTGACTTTGCATGGGAGGTCTCACGTTCCCTGGCTGCGTGTCAAGGAGCACTACTTCTGGTGTGTTTTGGTCTACTCGACATCTAGCAACTATGTGACCCCTCTCTAGGTAGACTGTAGTCAAGGTGTTCAGGCTCAAACCATCTCCGTGTTTCACAATGCGAAGGACCGTGGCTTGACCATTATACCTGTACTAAATAAGGTTGGTTATATTTATTGCATGACATTGTGTGTGTCTCATTCTTGCTAGATTGATTTACCAGCTGCAGACCCGGATCGAGTTATTGCTCAGATGCAAGCCACGTTCGGTATAGACCCAGAAGCTGTGATACCCATATCTGCCAAAACCGGCAGAGGCGTGTCTGAATTGCTGCGGGCCATTGTAGAACGAATACCTCCTCCTATCGGCCTCACATCGTCTCCATTTCGAGGATTTCTCTTCGATTCGTTGTGAGTAACTCAGTTTAGAGGATAATGCTTCCATTTCCCATCGGGTTTTTAGCTATGATCGATACCGGGGTGTAATATCCCTTCTGAACGTCAAGGAAGGCACCCTTCGCGTAGGTAAAGACAATATTTCTCTCGGATGCTTAATTTACTTAACCACATACCCAGGGGATAAGATATCTTCCACGTTCACGGGCAAAAGATATGAGATCATGGAATTAGGTATCATGCATCCCGAAGAGACATCAACATCGGCTCTATATCCAGGGCAGGTTGGCTACATGGCTTGCAATATGAAGGAACCAACTGATGGTTAGTTGAGTTCAATGGTTAAACGAAAACCCTGGCATCTCAAGCAAGGTCCCTGTTACAGCTCATGTCGGCGACACTCTTTACCGCGTCGGACAGCCCGTGGACTCCATCCCAGGATTTAAGCCGGCGAAGCCCATGGTTTTCGCTGGTGTGTATCCCATTGACTCTGGTGATTTCCCTAAGCTAGAAGAATCGATCAAAAGGGTGCGAAATAGAAATCCGCTTTGCAACCGCTGGACACTCACCAACATATCAGCTAACACTTACCGATCGCAGTGTGTCCGTCCAAAGAGAATCATCGTCGGCTCTCGGTCAAGGCTGTAGACTTGGCTTCCTTGGTACACTGCATATGGATGTCTTCCGCCAACGACTGGAAGACGAATACAACGCAAACGTGATTATCACCGCACCAACCGTGCCGTATAAAGGTTGGATAGCCGTACGCTAGAATGTGACGTTGCTCATATTTTCGCAGTGGTCTACAAGGACAAAGAAGTGATCGTCAGCAACCCAACCGATTTCCCAGAGGTAACGGACACAACATCCAAAGTCAAGGAGATACAAGAACCAACTGTCAGCGCGTCAATTATCGTCCCAGAACGTGAGCATTTACTTCCAGCACATGAACGTGATCTGAAATAGACTTGTTCTGGGCAGAGTATTTTGGCGATATGATGGACCTCTGCTTCTCGCACCGAGCGGAAGATCTGGACCATCGTTACCTAGACTCCACTGAGGGCTCCGCTCGGATACTCATGACTTGCACAATTCCTCTAAGTGAAATTGTCACCGACTTCTTCGATCAATTGAAAAGTCGTAGCTCAGGATTCGCTAGCTTCGAGTAAGTGTTTGGACCTGCCTACGGTTGGCTGTACCTTTCTCACATCTCCACAGTTATGAAGAAGCCGGCTACAGAAGAAGTGACTTGGCTAAGGTACGTTCGCACTCTAGATAGCCAATCAGGATATACTCACTCCCGTGGAGATGGTGTTCCTCCTAAATTCTAAGCCGGTAGATGCACTAGCTCTCATCGTTCACCGATCGGCCCAGGAGTCCGTTGGGAGAGCGTGGGTCAAGAAACTGCGTGAGTTCGCAGCGTGTGTTACTGATTTTTCCCACTGAGTTCTGGACAATAATAACAGATCGAGTGATACCTCGCCAGCTATTCGAGGTACCTATTCAAGCGGCAATTGGGAAAAAGGTCATCGCTCGTGAGACGTTGTCGGCGATGCGCGCCGACGTAACTGCGGGTCTGTACGGTGGTAAGGTATTCGACTTGGTAGGTTCCCACTCCTGCTGACATATCTTTAGGCCACTACGAGCGCAAGATGAAGCATTTAGAAAATCAGAAGGCAAGCAAGAGAAAGATGAAGCGTATAGGAACCGTCAATCTTCCTCAAGAAGCCTTCTTCGATATTCTATCACAATCTAAGTAACGATAGAAGGAATGGAGACTACAACTCAATGTCCTCGTCGTCGTACGTTTCCTTGATCAACCTAGCCAAGCGGTTAATACAAGTGCAAGGAAGGGAAAGAGACTTATCTACCGGTATATTGAGGATGGAGGGTGGTCCCCGCTATCAAATGGTCAGTTTCATCAATGTAGATAGGATACTCCCTCCTTACTAGTTAGTTATAAAGACATCTATTAGTTCCGGGCGAACGTAATCGTAGTATGGATTGACGACGTCGACTTTGTCCACCAGATCGCCCTCTTCGAATCCCAAGACGTTGCTCGGATCGCCGAAGTCGAGGGCGCCGTATTCGTGGTATAAATTCCACAAGGGGGTGAACTTGAATTGCCCTGCACATACCACTATCGGCGTACTGTGTTCCCGTGCTGCTGTCGCGGCAAGGAGTGATCCTGAAACGGCAAATATACCACCATTCGCGAGAATAGCGTGAGCGCCGATTATTACTTTGTTCACTCGGGACATCAAGGCAAATATTGAGGAGTCTGGTACCAAGAAGGTCGATATTCCGGATGAGGATAAGGCTTTCCCCATATCGTGACCGCTATACCTACGCAGAGTATGAGAGGAGATCCGACCGACACACGGATGGACTGACGATGGACCTGTCTCCGCCACAATGACAGTATAGTTTCGATGGTGCGCGGCAGATTTCAGAAAGGCTTCCACTGTTCGCGACATCCCAAGCGTGAGTATTATTTCGCTGCAGTTGAGAATGAGTATATGAGAAGCCATAGATTAGCGGTACTGACTCAGAGTGGATATGATCTTTGGCATTTTTTGACACATTATCGTAGACTGTCTCCAGTTCGTCCAAAACGTCTTGGATAGCCTCCATAAGGACAGGTTTGAGGCCTTTAGCAAACGAATCAGGGTCATCAGCATCGTTCTCCTTGAGTGGCTGCTTGTTGTCTGATGATTTGAGTGCAACATTTTGCTGTCTAGGCTGGCCTTGGACAAGGAACTTCGCTATAGAGAATGCACTACGGGGTTGCGCCAAAGCACCTCCATGTGTTGCTGTGTTGTACTCTTCTCTGATATGATGTAGTACTTTGCGCACAGTGTTCCCTACGGTATGCTCTGACCATTCATTAGCTTCAACGCCGATGTCAAGCCAATACGACAGGTACCTTTCGGTTGAGCCTCCACTAACTGGCGGCCAGCATGTCTGATTATCTCCACCAACTGATCGATATTGGAGAACCGGGCTTTCGAGACGATTTGTCGAAGAACGAGGAGAGTTTCCAATGCGGCAGCTCGCGAGCCCACGATTTGCCTATGCGTCCCAGATTGGAGACCAGAGTCTGATAGGTAGCCAAATATTAGCCGAACCTTCGTCTAAGCTTGGCTGAAAGGTTGTCTACGAGTTTTTGAGTGGACGCGCTATGAACTTCGGGACCCATGGCGTTTGATGTGTGTTTTCTTGAGCACGATTAGGATGGTCCAATTCAAGTCGTTACATCGCTGATAAGATTACAATTCCACTCGGCAATTTATCATGGAGCCGAACCATTCAGGGGTTGCAGAAATATACATTGTGTTGACATTGTGTACACGTATATCAAACTACGGGGAAGGCTTGACGGGCTCACGGAGAGGTCGTTTCTCTACATAAGCTGCGCTCGTGAACATTGGGCCATATGTGGTACCATCACCCTAAACACAAATGCATCAGGATGAGATACGCGACGAACGAGGGATATTCTTACGATCAGGAAGTTAGGGAAGCCTGGATCGACGGGGACGATGCTCTCGAGGTAGGCAATTTGCTCCTTGCTGAGGGTAATATCAAGGGCCTCGAGGTTTCCTAGAAGGTGTTCTACTTTACGACCTCCAACGATAGGGAAAACAAATGGCGCCTTCTGTAGCAGGTATGCAATTGCAACTGTTCCCACAACCATCAACTTGTGCTGGACTCATCGGGAACAGGCAACGCTTACCAGCAGTGATTTGCTTAGCACCGACTTCTTTCGCGACCTTTTCCAATGCACGGGACACCTTAACTTCGGTGTCATTTCGCAGCCACTCAGGGCTTGCGAAGGTTCGTCCCTTTTCTCCAGATTCCAGCCTGCGCTTCTCTTCTTCGTCAGTGCGAAGTTTGCCACCACCCAAGACGTTCCAAGGGGCCAATGCAAGGCCTATATTCAGATCAGCATGCAGTCAACAATTATTCGCGGGAATTCTACCTTCGTCACGAGCCATGGGGATGATGTCGCGCTCAAAGCTTCGGTCCATGACATTCCATGCACCTTGGTAGATCGAGAATGGCGTCTTTCCATGGTCACGAGCATATTGGTTTGCTTTGGCGACGACCCATGCTGGGGTATCGGATGCTCCCTTTATGAAAGTTTGTCAAGTTTGGCCTAGACAGAATTGAGACTGACACGTACCAAGTACAGAACCTTTCCTTGGGTGACGAGGTTATGGAGTCCGTTCATCAACTCAGGAATGGAGGTGTCGTAATCCCACCAGTGGACGTAGAAGATGTCAACGTATGTCGTGCGGAGCTTCTTCAAACTGTCGTCCAAACTGACGGACATGCTTTTGACGTTGTTACCGAGATAGTTTACGCCAATGGTGACGTTAGGGTCTGCTCGCTTGTAGAAAGCCGTGTACTGGTTGTAAGTGATGGTGAGCAAACTACCATGGTACGTCTGTTCACTTTGCCCACCTTGGTCGAGATAACCAACTGGTTGCGTATCCCTCTCTGTTCCACCCACTCACCGATGAACTGTTCTGACGTCTCATCCTGGCTGTGTTTCCGGTGCGTCAGAACCTGAGGGCGAACGAAGTCCAGTTTACTCACTAATTATTGGCGGTGTCGATGAAGTTACCTCCAGCGTCAAAGTACGCGTTGAGCAATTTGAAACTCTGTTCCTTGGTCATGGAACCCATGCCAACCGAGTCCCACTTGTCTCCGATGCTCATCGCACCAAGCTGCAGGGGCGAGACGCGAATTCCTGCATTCGGAGACAGCAGCCTGTAGCGACCAAGCTTTGTTGGAGGAGGGGGAGCAGGAGCGAATAATGACATTGTCGAGACTGATTCTGTGGTGAAGCATACTGTTTCCTGTCCTTATAACAGAACCTCGTCGTTACCCGTGGTATCTACCCTCTATATTCACGTAAATCGAGAGGTTGAGCAAACGGATTAAAGGAACGCACAGGCAGATGATCGATGATCGAGGAGAAGCACAACCCGGGTTCATGCACACGCTAATAGGGGGGAGTCCACGATTTTAGGGGGATCCACGCGAAGTCCTTTGCAGCATTCGCAGCAGCCCCGGGTCACAACTTGGCGGCCCCGCTCTTAAACCGAGAAGTAAACTAAAACATACATTTCGGATCACATCATCCTTCAGGGAGCTGTGTCATTGAATTAACCGTCCACAGGTTGCCATATGATATCTACGACAATACCATGAATCCATATGGCAGACCTAGTACATTTTACTCGCTGACGTGCCAGTCGAGCTTGTCAGCCCACTTAGGCAAGAGTTCTGATATTTGTTCAACATCTTTGTCGCCACGACCTGACAGGCACTGGAACGGAGGGTAGCTTAGACGGATATGGAAGGATGGAGAGAGTGTGGCTTACAATGACGATATCTGATTCCTTGGGCAACGTGCCAGCAAGGCGAACGCCCTCCCAGATGGCATGGGAGGATTCCAGTGCTGTTACAAAAGTGGGTTAAAACAAGCATTGCATGATCAATGGGGGGGGTCGTACCGGGGATAATACCTTCCATCTGTGTCAACATGCGGAAACCCCTCAACGCCTCTTCATCCGTGGCGACGACGTACTCTGCACGACCAGAGTCCTTCAGCCAGGCGTGTTCAGGTCCAACGCCAGGATAGTCAAGACCAGCGCTGATGGAGTGGGTCTCTATTATCTGACCAGCGGATGACTGTAGAATGTACGTTCGCACGCCGTGTAGGACTCCAGGGTTGCCCTTGGAAAGCGTCGCACTGTGGCGATCTCCATCAAGACCTTTGAGTGCAATCAGCGTATTAACACAGGTGAGTGAAGATTACAAACGTACCCTCTCCGCCAGCTTCGACGCCTACAAGGCGAACAGAGGTGTCCGGAATGAAATCGTAGAATGTCCCGATTGCATTACTTCCGCCACCTACGCAAGCCACAACGACTTCAGGAAGCTTGCCTCTGGCCTCTTTCATCTGTTGCTTGATTTCCTGCCCTATGATTTTCTGGAAGTCTCGCACGATGGTTGGGAACGGATGGGGTCCAATGGCCGACCCTACAAGATAATGCGTAGTGGAGAGGTTGGTAACCCAATCCCTCATAGCTTCGTTGACAGCATCTTTGAGAGTGCATGATCCAGAATGCACCGGTATAACCTGAGTATGGTATTGGTCAGGGGAGAGTAAGACGGGAAATACAAGAAGACCGACCTTCCCACCAAGCATGCGGATTCGGAAAACGTTCAGAGCCTGGCGTCTCACGTCCTCCGCACCCATGTAGATTATACACTCAAGGCCGAACTTGGCACAAACTGTAGCCGTCGCCACCCCATGCTGTCCAGCACCAGTCTCGGCAATAATTCGCTTCTTCCCTAGCCGGCGAGCAAGTAATATCTAACGTGGAAGTTAGCATGGTCGATCTCGGCAAACATTATCAAAGCATGAGTGGCCTACCTGACCAATGGCGTTGTTTATTTTGTGTGAACCAGTATGGTTTCTATTCGAAGTCAAAGATCACGTATACGAGGGAAAGACACGTCTCGACTTACAGATCTTCGCGTTTAAGCCAGATTTTAGCACCACCTGCATGTTTTGTAAGGTTTTCCGCAAGATAGATACCAGACGGGCGGTTCATGTAGCCGTAATGGCTTTGGAACTCTTTCCAGAACTCTGGATCGGCCATGGCAGTTTTGTGGGCTTCCTCCAATTCGGCCAGACAGTCGACAAGCGATTCTGGGACGTATTGACCTCCGAATTGACCGAACCTTGGTGGGAGAACGTTCTCTGATACTGAGGTCTTGGCCGTAGTGTCGCGATTGGCATTGACTTCAGGTGAGGTGAGACGAGCTTCTTCAGCCAAGGGCGCACGCGCTCGAGGGGTGCTCTCCCCTTGGGTGATCGAGCGACAATATTCTTCGACTTTAGCGGGAACCTCTCCCAAGGGTGTGCTCTTGACGAGACTAACGAGTTTGCTCCCGATCACTACGCCATCGGCACCCGAATCACCGACGAAATTGAAGTGGTCCCGGTTTGCAACCCCAAAACCAACAGATATGGGCACGGAGGTATATTGCCGAACCCGAGCGATGATGTTTGGTAGATAAGTGTTTATCGCAACCTTGTCTGAAGAGCCGGTTACTCCCATCTGTTTCGAATACTCAGTAGTTGCATCAACGGGGGGGCTAATAACGCCTACCTTTGAAACGACATAAACAAAGGTGTCTGCAATTGAAACAAGGAACTCGATGCGAGAGAGAGTTGTTGAAGGGGCGATCAACGGGACGTATGTGAGACTAATATCTGTCGGCATCCTGGCATCAAGGAGAAACAAACACATACTTTGATTTAGCACATTTCTCTCTGAAGCTAAGGGCTTCTTCCGGAGGAAGGTCAACCATTAGAAAGCCATTTGCACCCGCTTCGCGCGCATCTTGAATGGCCTTGTCCTCCCCGTAAGCAAGCAAAGGGTTATAGTAACCTGTAATGACAATGACATTCGCTCGCAGTTCCCTAATGCAAATGACGAGATGGCACGTACCCATCAGTAAGACTGGAGCGGTCAGACCTTGATTACGGGCTTCTCGCAGTTGTCCCAGCACTGTCACATAGTCTATATCGTTTTTTAATGCAATCTAGGGCCGATTGTCAGTGCTGCACATCGGGACAAATGTCGAAACGAAGATGAACACACGGTGTTGGACTCCTGAATCGCAGGACCATCGGCAATAGGATCTGAGAAGGGGACCCCCAGCTCGATGATATCTGCACCACCTCTCTGCATAGCGAGCATGATGGGGACGGTGGCCTCCTTCGTGGGATAGCCAGCGGTGACGAAAGTCACCAACGCTGGGACGCCCTGGAATCCGGTCAGCTATGAACGCTTCTGGGTAATTCTGGTACAAACTTCATCGTGCTTTGCCTTGAAGACTTGCTTGATGGCATCCATGGTCGTAAATGGGGGATTTGTGGAGGATGCGGAGGGACATTTTCCAATATAAGCCCCTCAGGATTACTATGTATGGATCGATCACTCACAAATGAGTCAAAGTCATGTGCTGGCGTGCACTTATAGGGCAGTCCACTCCTTGGTTTCTCCGTGTTCGACGCTTGCCCGGTCATGGAACCATCTCAGGTCTCTGATGAGTCGAGGGTTCTCGTCATCTACACAGGCGGCACCATTGGCATGCTCGTCGGCCAGCATGGCTACGTTCCAGAGCCCTATTTTCTGACAGAGACACTTCGCAGTCAAACCCGCTTCCATGATCCGTTGCAGGATTCGTTATTTTCCAACGCGGGTTCTGTACAAGGCTTTAGACAATGGAGCAGCGGCAGTGGCAGGAGCAGTCCGCTTACCAGCAATACACCGGACGCGCTGCCTACGCCGCCCACCCACCAGCCGACATTGTTAGTGCGATCAGCTCGTTTCATTGGTGATCCATCGGCGCTGGCACCAAATCAGTCGGGAATGAAAGATAGGCCTACTTGCGTTCAGGTCGCAGATAACGTATTTGAAGCATACCTACCGAGCCTCGTAACTCCTAGGACGACGATCGCGGGAAAGACCAAGCGAATTCGATACGCGATTTTAGAGGTTTGTTGGCGTCTACCTTTCTTGATGCATGTACTGCCGATGACATAGCGGTAGTATTCAGTGGAATCCCTTGTTAGACAGCAGCAACATAGAAATTGAAGGTGATCAAATTGCCACCGTTGCTGAACATGCACTAAAGTTTCGCATGAACAGATTGGATACGCATCTCAACTGAAATAGAACTCAACTACCACTACGATGCATTCGTAATCTTGCATGGCACAGACACTATGTGCTATACTTCGAGCGCCCTTAGCTTTTTGTTAGAAGACCTCGGCAAGACAGTGGTACTGCCTTCTTTCCCCGGTAATACCATACACCGTTCACCGTCGGATTGCCTAGATCATAACTGGGGCGCAGATTCCTCTCTCGCAACTTCGGAACGATGCCGTTGATAATCTGATGGGAGCTCTGACCATTGCGGGTCGCTACATTATCCCTGGTACGCAAACACACTCTACCAAGCTCAAACAACTCTCATTTTTGCTCAGAATGTTGCCTTTACTTTAACCATACACTTTTCCGTGGAAACAGGGTGTCGAAGACGTCCTCCTTTGACCTAAGTGCCTTCAGCAGCCCAAATTTCCCCTCTCTGGTGGACGGTAGGTGGCGTCCCTCGAGTGGCCGTTATATTGGTGTCTGATTTGCTTTCCATCAGTTGGGATTGATATCGTGGTGAATTGGAATAATGTCCTTCGGCAAGCAAGTCTGCAGAAGTTTCGAGCCCATAAAGGTAAGACCCTTACCAAATCCGGTTGTTTGAATTCAACATATATATGACAGCGATGAGCCCGAACGTCGGTACGGACATATCACTCGATCTAATAACCATCTAAATGAAATTGGTAGCGACACTCCGTCTTTTCCCTGGCATCACGGCCGCTACTGTCAGAGCCTTTTTGATGCCGCCCGTTCGAGGTGTTGTATTGGAGACCTTCGGTGGGGGAAATGCACCGCAGCGGTCGGATCTGATGTTGGCCCTCAAGGAAGCCTGTGACAGAGGCGTCATCATTGTCGCCATCTCGCAGTGTTCTAAAGGATCCATCTCGGACGCGTACGAAACTGGAAGAACCCTGATGCAGGTCGGCGTTGTATCAGGCGGTGACATGACTCCAGAGGTGACCTATATCAATCCATCACAATTGCAGCCTGCTAATGTATTCCACAGTGCGCTCTGACAAAACTGGGGTATTTGTTGTCAAAAGATGAGTTGTCGCCAGGCGAAGTGCGGAATCTGATCGCGACCCCTCTGCGTGGAGAATTGAGCCGACCACTGGGATCCACAGGCGAATTCTCCGACGAATCGTTGGCCAAACTACAGGGGGTCGTATCTAGATTCATTCAACTATCTCAACCCAAGCCAATTTTGCCGCATATTACTATCACATCTGATAGCGCTGGAGCCACCGCCCGAAATGCTGCAGCTGCCTGGTCCGAGACCGCCGCTGAGATTTCATCCACCGAGGCTGCACTCCTTCCGTTTTTGACGCATCTCGCTGTGGCTAGAGATGACCTGGACAGTCTCCAATTCTGCATCGATGCCGACGACTACGGAAACGTCCAGTCCGCCAAAGGCAACAATATGGGTACCTCAGTCCCGGGCGGAGTGATCAATTGTCTTGATCCTGCTTCTGATCGCACGCCGCTTCATGTTGCTGCTCTCAACGGCGCCGCCCGTTGTGCGCACAAGCTACTAGGCTCCGGGGCGCTGGTGCACTGCAGAGATAACCTAGGGCACACTCCTCTCTACTACGTATGTCTGTATTCTCGGCATCCGCACAACAATGACTTATTTTCGATCTTGTAGGCCGCGCGGCAGGGGCACATGGAGGTCGTACAAACACTCCTTCAAGCCGGTGCTCGATTGGGTGGTATCGATATCGAAGGAGGTTACGCTGCACTAGCTGTACGGGCAGCTAAGAATATAGGCGACAAGCATTGCCTTGATATCTGGAAGCAGACTGGCTTGCAAGGATGAACTAATGTGTACATCATCAAGACTAGATTACAAAACACCCATCCAACATGTCACATTCTTAGTCTATCTCAATCGCAGTCCGACTTTCCTCCTGGTCATCCTCCTGAGGCGAGATGGCTTCTGTGAGCGTGTCACGAAGAGTCCGCAAGAACACTGCCAATTGACTACGCTCGAATGTGAAAGGAGCCTTAAGGAAATCCAACTTATCTACGACCTCGGGTTTTTCTTTGTCGAGGCTGAGAGGGATGTAGTGGAGTGTCTCTTTTGCTTTACCCTCGGAGGAAGGCTCGAAATGTGTACGAATAGAAAAGTCGAGGGCTGTATGGGTTGAACAGCGAGCAAAGATACAAGGATGCAAATACTCACAGAACGAGTTCTTCTCTTCGTCACCCGATACTGAGTAGACGCAACGTAGCAACCATTCGTCGTCACCTGAATGCTGAGATGTGCCCTGGTGATTTATGCTCACAACTGGCAACTCCGTCATATCTTCATAAAAGCGGATTATTTCTCCAGTTTTGGGGTCTGCAGGCGCATTATGACTCCGTGCTGTTGGCTTGTTAGATGGCTTTCGCTCCTCCAACATTTTTATTTCATAGCGTAGCTCCCTCTCTGTGTTTCTGCATGAGCAAGCTGGGGGAGAGAAGGATGCAGGATATTTACCTTGCTGTGTGTAGTCCAGGATTCGTTTATCTCTTTCGGCAATCACAGAATCTTTCTCTACGATAGTGGCTTTCAACTGTGTAATCTCTGATGCAAGAGCTTTCTTTTCTTCATCCGCAGCGTCTCTCGTTAGCAAATGTAGGACGGATCCGGTCCCACTGCGACTGAGAGGTTCGACGCGTGCGAGATGGGAGGTGAGTTCCTGTATCGTCTCCTGTTGAGCTTTTGCAACAAAATTAGAGTCCTTTCGTGTGGTTCGTCTCGGACGTACTAGCTAAACGCGTCTCCCAAAGCTGGCGTTGCTCTTCTAGTATTTGTTCGGCCTCAGTGTTTCGAACAGCAAGGACCTCTTCAAGTGTCTGGCGATGACTCGCAATGATTCTTTCGAGCTCGAACACTGTTCAGATTGAGCGGCATGAGGCAAGAAATGCAAGAATACCTCATGCACTTTCTTCCTCAGGCTCTCTTTATCATGATCTACCTTTGATGCGGTTGTCTTCTGGGTACGTGTCGGATTGTTGATTGTGGTGACTGCTTCCGTATCAGCATCTTCGACGCCCTGTTCCCCTACTTTCAAGTTGTCCGAAGCTACCGCTTCGGCAACATTGGGGGCTTTGTTCTTCCCTCTTCCGCTACGCGCTGGCTCAATCACGGCCGGGTCGCTATGATCGATGTCCACTGGACTATCTTTCGAGCCGCGCCCGGAAGGTGGCACCTTCGTGGGTTGCGCACGACGCGCTTTGGGCTTGGTGGAAGTGGCGTTCGCTGGTTTAGAGTGTCGTGCCGTTGAGGATGGTTTCGGAGCGCGAGGCGTTTTACTGACTTGGGAAGTCCCTGAGGGGGAACGGTCAACGAAAGTTAAAACAAGGAACTTGAAGAATAAAAACCTAATTCATCGTCTGAAGAGGCCATGTCCAATGCTCGTACTATTCAAAGTTCAATGGAAATGTCTTCGCGCAAGTCAAGAGTCACGTGTGTATTATAATTCGATGGTAATTGTTACATTTATGTTAACTGCGTTTACAATACTCTACAAACAGCGATATGGAACGAAAGCACGCTGGACAACATAGACTGAACAGTATAAAGGGGTATTAGTGGCTTGCATCATCAACATAGTCCTTCGCAACGTGCGAATGAGTAGGACGTGGAGTATATAAAGGCAGGGGAACAATGGAATCAATCCTCTGCTCCCCGTTTTGATGATATATCTGAGAATATGGGGGGAGGGTGGCTGAGGGGCGACTAAAGGAAAGACATTCCTGGGATCCTACGGCTTCGAAGGAGCGTGGCTTGCACGTTCGACTCGCCAAGCGAACAGGTATCGAGAAGTGTATGGTGTCTGTTAGGGTCGTATCACATTGCGTAGTGCACGAATACGTCAGATAAACCGAAAGAGTGTGTCGGATGGTAAACAAAGGATTCGTCACAGACGGGCGAAGAGAGTTGGTCTGATGATGTCGTGATGTGCCCTTCGAAGAAGTGGATGATGTAAATGGTGTATCCACATTCATGGTAATCCATGTAGAGGCGCTCCCAGTGTTCGGTGTCGGCGCAATAGAGTTGTCTCCAGCAAGGACGTAGTGCCCGGAATCTGCGGGTAGAAACGATCGCTCTGAGTGCACAACAGGCTGGAGACATGAGTCCGTGTCATCTAAGCCCAGGTCATATAATGCGGCGATGGGGTGAGGGCGTTTGAGGGGTAGATTGGGTGGCTGACAAGACTTTGGAGGTAACAACGCCTTGTAAAATTCCGGTATTTGTGAACTAAAGTTCAATGAAATGAGTACGGCATCTTGGTTGATAGGACGTAACAATCGTACCCTGCGCTTTCCAGCTGCAAGAAGTCGGTGCGGAGCGAGAGAATCTGCACATCCTTATAGACTTCCGCTTCGACGTCCTTTGTGCGTACCCTGAGGACAAGTGGTATCTGCTCGTCACTGATGTCGATATAATCCGGCAGTGAGGCAAGGACTTGTAGCTTCAAAGCAGGGTCGAGCAGCGAATCAGGACTCGGAGAAGAGTTGAAAACGTATGACGCGAGAGGAGAATTGTCGTATTTGTTGGCAACGCGTTCCAAATTGATTTCACTCATGGCTCGGGCATAACGAAAACGCGACAACCACGGCATGCAGTAACCAAGTATAGGCCAATCAAATGTCAGATCTTCTGCAGAATGGGTGTATTGTGCGGAAGCATGAAGGGAATACGACGTCCCCAATTCTCGGTCGGCGCCAAAGGGGCTGGTGGCGGGAAGCCATCCCGGCAGATTCACGTCAAAAACAACGCGCCATTGACCTGTTACTGTCATCAGGAAAACACTGATACGAAGGGCGTTCTCGTGGACGTACTGGTTTCGTTTGAATCTTCGAATTGAATGTGATCTAGTTCGAGAGGTGCGCCAGGAACCAGTTCTTGTGTTATCGAACAGACGCGGGCACCAGCATACCCAGTTTGAGTGGAAGCGATCTCACATTGTCCCTCAAATGTGAGGACTAGCGAATGAAGAAGTAGGGAGACAGGTCTCGAGCCACAGAAGAACGAAAATGGAGAAGAGACAGAAATTTCGACATGGCCTGAAAGGGAGTATGATGTCCTGTCGACTGTCGTTAATTTGTTCTGATAATCGCAACTTATACTCAAACGTACATAGCGTCAGGCTCCCCATACATAACGACGCCGTTCGAGGAAGGATGTACGGAAATGGAGACTGACATCGCGGAGGAACGAATGGTAGTAGAAGAGAGAGACTGACTGGACGACCGTTGGGATGAAGGTGGTAGGGTAATCCGTATATATATGAGGGCGGCGGTAATCTGTCCGGGCTAAAGCAGAACAAAAGATATTTGAACAAAGGGTATTCAACTAAGGGGTTAGCCAATGATCAAAGGCCCGCCGGCTAAAGATGTGCGGGAGATCTCACACAACGTGCCTCGAAGGCATACTGATAACCATGATAACCATTAGCACGAGCATCAGTCAATAGACTGTCATTGTTTCGGTGTAGTTTACCTATTAGAGTCGTTAGTTTGATGACAAAGACTGATCATACGCACTCACAAGCTCAACGCAACGTCAGGGCGACCCCGCCCAGGCGGAGAAGGAACCAGCTGCTTGCATTGTTCTCTAAAAATTAGCGCCAGAAGAACAATGGCGAATCTTCTCATACGATCTCGTATACGTGCGATGCAATGCGTAGCATTCTAGTTAGAATGCCAGGGCTATTTACACAGGACGAAAGGCCCGAATAAGCTGAACCACAATTAATCAAGCGAATACCTTGGACACTGCGAGTTGATCTTCTTCTCTTTGTCTTCGCTCCTTCCTGCGTATAGTCTCCTCCTCCGTATCCTTCCTTTGGTTGTACTTGCCACCCTGTTGTCGCCTGATCATAGAACGTACTGCAGCAGGGGAGATAAATTCTGCATGGATATTAGTATACAGTTCCACAAAGCAGCGAGACAACTCACCAGGGTTGGAGTATACTGTGGCGCCTCCGAAAGCTCCTTCAAATATACGTATGGGTGTCAAGACAAAGCGCGGGCCGATTTCGACGAGGGTGGTCTGAGGGGGACCATTCGGTTGTAGGGGGTCCTTCTCAATGATCTAGGATATCGTTAGACATAGTCGCCGGGGACTAAAAGACGCGTACTTGGAAATTTCTAAACCATATTTTGGAGTCCAGAAGGGAGAATGTAAGGATATGATCGATAAATGGTTTCGACTTCCGTGCTGTCGGAGGGACGCCGAAAATCTGGATGTGACGGTGAGATCGTGTGGGTTGTGCAAACCCATCGTACTCACATGAGTGAACACCTCTTTTGTTAGTCTCCCCCACTCGGAATCCTCGAAGCCCTTATCAAAGCTCAACAATCCGCGACTCCCTTTCAGGCAGTTTCCGGTCATCTTCAGCTCATCCATCGTGTGGACATTTTGTACATGCATCTTGATGCTCGGGCCATTTGGTGTTTTAGCTGCCCATAGATACAGATCCTCGTGTCGGCGAGCCTCGAAGTACAGTGTATTGTTGCAATTATTGAGGTCTGCCAATTCAGGAAGCAAGTGAAGTTGTGACTTCGAGTCGAGTTTCGAGTCTACAGCAAAGGTTCAGAGATTTGATGAGGAAGAGTGCCAGTACACACACCTTTCTTTACGTGGGGTAAGAGCGCTTCTATGTCATTCATGAGATGTCTCATGCGATGTGTTACACCACGCGACGAGAGGAGGAGCACTCTCTGCTTGTTCCTCTTCTTGGGCGCGGGTGCGGGATCCTCTACTGAGTCCATGTCCACACTTTTTCGCTTTTTTGAATCTTGCTTTGCAGCATTGGATTTCTGGGCCTTGAGTATGGAGGCCATTGAATATGTGATGAGAGGATCAAACTCAAGAGATACTCAAGCAGGTGGCATGAAAATGCAGTCGGTTATGTAATACGAGCGTTAAGCGCTCGTTCTTCGGAGGCCTACAACGGCAAAATCACCTCGGTGTAGGCCTTCGGAAAAGATAAGAGAAAGTAATCGACATATGAAGAGTAAGAGGTTAACGGGGCCAATGGGGGAGTTTTAACGGCACAACTATCAGTACATGGCGGAGAAGCAAGCGACGAAATGGAGGATGACAGCCATATAGAGGAAAGCAAACGACGAGGAGGAGCGCGAGGGTAGTTATCGTTGGGTTAGGTAGATGATTGAGCGCGAAGCTGCTTTTGCTTTTCTTGTTCCAAGCGCTGGGAGACACAAATCAGTCGAGTGTGAGATATAGAAGTAGAATGGCGTACGTGATACAATAGTTGCACGGCCATCTGTATGTTGGCAGGCTGGCCAGTGATAACCACCAGACGTTCGCCTTCCCCGCCTGCAGGTGCAGGCGCACCATTGACCCCGACCCCGACAGCACCAGGCTCCATGATTTTGATCTGGCTTGCACTCATATGTCTGATCTCATTGATCTTGCTGCCCCCCTTCCCAATGATACAGCCTACAAGGTCATTCGGGATGTAGATCTGCTGTGTCTGAAGTTGCTGCGGTGGGTTGGAAGGTGTCGAGCCTGGATAGGAAGCGTAGCCTGGGACATAGGACGAACCTCCATGAGTAGGGCGGCGTGAGTTGGAAGTCGGGCGATAAGTAGAATTGGATGAGGATGGCATGCGCTCCTGCGCCTCTATAAGGATATTGCCGATGTAGTACGTAGCGATATGGATAGCGTCTGCGACACCAGCTACGCTGAGCACACGCTGCGGGGTTTAGGGTTAGTTGGGAGGCAGAAATTTACACGTATACACGAACCTCTGTCGACCCCGGTAACATGCCTTCGCTTGCATTTAGCCTCGCCCCACTGGCGTCCTGAATCTCCTTGATCTTGGAGCCCTGCTTGCCAATGACCGAGCCCATCCGAGAGTTGGGGATCATGAACTTGATGGTGACTGCGCGACTTCCCGGCACAGAGGGGACGTCAAATGGTTCGTCATTGATACGGCGAACTATCAATCCAAAGGCCTGAGTACATTCGGTATCAATAACTGTGTGCAGGGTAAGGAAGAGTACGTACCTTGGACACTGCGTCGAGAGGACCGCTGACGTTCAGAATGCGTTCGGGATTGCCAGGGATGCTCTCTGAGACAACCACCCGCGCGCCGCTCTTCTCCCTGATCTCGTTGACATGCGAACCACCTTTCCCAATAATGATCGAGGCATCCTGGGTTACTATCAGGCAACGCATGTGGATGTTGGCGGAGGGCACTGGTGTTGGTGCGGCTGAGGCATCTGCGGAATTTGACTTCCCGTTGTCGCTTCCCTTGGAGTCGTCCTTGCCCTTGTCCCCGTTGGAAGGAGTGGATGCAGCGGTGTCCTGGACATTGGACGGTGCGTCTGCCATGGTCACGTCAGATGCTGAGTGAGAAGCGGAGCTATTATTGTTTGTTTTTGAGTCATTCGAAGTTGATGGTGCGCCTGTATTGGCACGCTTATGATGCTTTTGCTGTTCGCTGTCAGAAGGGGAACGGGACCGCTTGCGATTCGAGTCAGCGTCTGGCATGGCCAATTTAGTTTAGGTGAATGGTTAGAGTCAGAGGATTGAGTGTGTTCTAAGCCCTAGGAATGGGAAATATGGCTTGGGGAGGGTGGGTCTGGCTAATGGATGGTGATGTGGTCTGATGAAGAGGGGTTGCGATGATGAGGGGGCGCAAGGATGGAGGAGGCGGAGAGAATACGCGAGACGAGACACACCTTTATGCACCAGCGAAGAACATAAACCTGCAGCCACGGTACCCTTCGGCGCGACTTGGTTGGGGGAGGACGAGTCTGGACGGAACGCTCAAGTTGAGGGCGGTGAGGAACCAGGCTGCAGGCGTTCAATTTCAACATCCGTCAATACAGCCACACAGCCACGGACACTACAGCTAAGTTACGCAACGACATTTTTCACAAATTTTGCCCACTGCCTTTCCCAAGATTCCAGTGCACGCTGTTTCTCTTCAGGTTCAAGCATAGAGTACTAGAGGGATATTAGTGTCTTCCAGGTTTGCTCTACACAAGGACTCACTTTGATGCTATCGCGCGCAACCTCAGCAAGTTGGACTAACCCTGTAACTTCGCTAGAAACAAGGACCTAACGCACGTTAAACATCGGAAACCCCGCTGAGGGGCGAATAATTACTTGGTAAAAATCAAACGTGAGACCCATATTCCCGAAGATTGAGGGATCGTCGCAACAGAGCGCAACAGGGACCCCGTTGTTGAATAAAATCGGGAGAGGGTGCATTGGCATGGACGATGTCAAGCGCTATATAAATTCTGTGAGAAGTTATGATAGATAAAAAGAATCACCGACAAGAATCTCATTGCTGGAATCGTCTTGTTCGTGAGCTCTCCTGGAGTACAGTGCAAATCACGTACGATATTGGACACACTTCCAAAGCAATTCCCCGTTCTCGGCAGATTTCCATTAATCTGGGATGCCTTACTAGAGAAAATCTACGCAACGTCAGGCACTTATAAGACGGTAAACTCGCGGAGGAACTCACCCATGGCCAATCCGCTTCGTGCCCAGGAGGATGGCGTCGTACATATTCATATCAGCTTCAGTGCCGTCACCAAACGTTTCGCCAGCATGGAATAGGAAGGGAATTTCAACGCCCTCTTCCTTCTGCCTCTCTCTGAATTGCAACAGAGGTTCGAGGTAATCAATTAGAGGCTTCAACTCGTTCTCATTTCCGACCAGGTCGAATCCTACAACGGTGATCAGCAATCGAACGTGTTCGTGGTATCGAGGAATAAACCAACCTGCAATTAGGTGGGGAAATTCCTTCTTCAATGCAATACAATCTTCGGTGTACCACGTCAGCTCCTCGGGCGTAATGAAACGAAGGGTTGTATAAATGATCTAGCATGACATCGATATCTGAGCAACATTATAATCACGGGAAAAGCTGGCACTCACCTTGGCTCCGATGAATTCATCTTCACGACCTTGCTTCTGCAGGTCTTCTTTGACCTCCTTCAGAACTTCATCAAACATGACGAGCCATTCACGATGAGGAACACATTCATTCCCGTCGGCATCGTCCATGAATCTGGACCACGGGCATAAATAATTGACCGGTGCAATGTATAGCAAGAAGTATACCTATGACGGAAGTTGATACGAGGTTCAACATATGAGATACCGTCGGCGATAGAAGTCAAGAGGAACTCTTTGACGTAGTCACGGAATATTGGCGCGTAACGTGTCAAGCACTAGACAAGCCAACATCAATCCAACGAATCTGAACTAGCAACGGCACACTTACGCTGGCAACCGAGAATGTGTTGGTGAATTTTTGCCAAATCTAGTCACCAAATCACCAAATGAGTCATCAAGCCGCACGCGCTTCAGATCTATATACCTTGGCCACTGTGTTATGAGTTCCATACGCTTCAGACGGATTGATCATCATGGACGCAGTGAGCCATTTGTCGAAGCCCTGCGCGCCACCAAGAGCAGCGGGGAAGTTCTCCCTCGCTTTGGATAATTGAACCCATTGCATCGGGGATTGGGATAGCTCATGCACCTCGGAATACGCCTGCTTCGGGAATGCTTTGAACTCTGGTAAGACCGTGTGGACGGATGTTGCATTGACGGCATCGGGGACTCGGATATGCAAGGCGGGGTGTTTATACGCGAGGCTCAAGAGACATTTAACGTCGACTGTCGCGTCGAGATGCGCGTGCAGAAGCCCTCCCTTTGGCATCTTCAAGCACAAGTATGTCAGAGTAAGTCCAGAAATTGATCGAGGGAATGACCTTCGATAGGATTTTGAAGATCTCCGTCTTGACGATGATACTCTTTCCTGGAGGTGGGGAATTCCATTATGGTCCTATGCACGCGTGAGGCTGAATGTACCTGTCAAGAACTCCATGCCAGGAAAGGGATGAGGTATGTCGGGATGTTCAGCCCCCCATACCGACACTGCCTCGGCTGCGCGAATATCTCGAACTACCTTGTCAGCTTTCAGCTCGTCCTCAGAAGGTTCACGGGAGCTGTCACGGCGCAGACGGCGGTCTTCTGCTATAAGAGCCTCCCTGGCCTTCGCATATTGCTCAAGAGTATCTGTCATGGATAGAGGGCTTGGGTCTGGGAAGTTCTCTGGCTGGGAGTAGGAGTCAAGAGGTTTAATATGTCCATATGCATCCGATATACATGGACCATACGGTTCAGATGACTGGTGCCGATGAGCCTTCAAGTGATTTTCTACTGTGAATCGTGATGGCACAACGCCACGAGCGCCCAAGGCGGCTAATCACGGCCACATGTTTGAAACAGTTGCCAGCCCTGCATTGTGTTATCTCCAAGTATGAACAACCAGGTCCTCCTGGCCTTGGTGGTTAGGATATCCATCGCCGTGTTTACTAGAACATTCTTCCAGCCGGACGAATACTTTCAAGCCTTAGAGCCTGCACATGCCCTTGTGTTCGGATATGGACATGTTACTTGGGAATGGTTGACCGTCCTACCGATCCGAAGTGTCATTTACCCCAGTTTGAACGCGCCTCTCTTCTGGCTGGTGAAGGTACTGCATCTGGATGATGCTGCCATCGGAGACCTACTGTTGGTATGGACTTGTATTGGTCTTTCTGCTTATGCTGAAGTCTGCACAGATCACAGGACCTCGGCTGCTTCATGGATGCATTGCGGCAGTCACGGATATCTGGATTGCCTTGCTAGCTAAGAAAATTGCTGGTGAGCGATATGCATCAACCTCGGTAAGCCCGTTGTATATCTTACACGCTGCCGAACTCTCGCTCATAGATGGCAAAGCTCGTCCTTTCATTGCTCTCGACCTTCAACGCTCTCAGTCTGTCGAGATCGCTTTCTAATTCAATGGAAACATCTTTAACGACTGTTGCGTTTTCCTATTTCCCATGGGATAGTAGTGCGAATCTCAGCCACGTACTGCTATTTGACAGGTTAGACCGTCATCGTACCACATGGGTTAGTGGTTGAATCCGTATGTAGGAAGGCACTACGCAAATCCCTTGCATTTGCTGCTTTGGCTTGCGCAGTACGGCCGACGAATGCCGTGATATGGGTTTTCTTGTACGGCAATCTGGTCTGGCAACTACGGACTCGTCCCAGAGCCTTGGGCGCATTTTTGGCAGACGTAGCAAGCACAGGGTGATATACATCCCGCACTAATTTTATTTTCTTCGTCTCACTAATGCATCACCAGGTTACTTATCCTAGGTCTTCAGTTCGTGCTGGATTCAGCTTACTATGGCAAGCCAACGTTCACACCACTGAACTTCTTTCTGACAAATCTATCCTCCGTTTCGAACTTCTATGGCGGCAATCCATGGCACTTCTACCTGAGCGCTGCGCTGCCAATACTGGGTGGCACTTGTCTCCCTTTCGTGCTGCTGGGTGTGCGGTCTGCTTTCAAAGATAGCAAAAGGGACTCTGGGTCTCTGCAACTAGCTTCGTACACCATTGGCTGGACGATTGCTATATACTCGCTCTCCAGGCATAAAGAGTGGCGGTTCATACACCCGATCCTCCCACTTCTTCATATCTTGGCTGCAAAGTGGCTCGTGGATAATTCTGACCAGCATAGTCGCGCGCGAGGCAAACTCAAGCCAAAAAGCGCGGCACAAAGTTGGACGCGTGTGCTACCTCCTCTCCGAAAGGTCCATATTCTCATCATCCTCATTCAAGCACCGATTTCCCTATTTTTGGTTCTGGATTACTGTAGTGCCCCGATCAGCGTCATGTCGTATCTGCGTGGGTTACCTGCAGAGGATTTGTCAAGAAGCATTGGCTTCCTGGTGCCGTGCCACTCGACACCAGGTTATGCGTATCTCCATCGGAGTGAACTCAGTGCGGGGAAATGGTGGATGCTGGGGTGCGAACCTCCGCTAAGGTTAGCTCTTCACTTATTCTTCGTTTATTCCATTAAGCTACAACCGTTGTACAGAGGGGAAGCACTCGACACGTATATGGACCAGACCGACGTATTCTTCCAATCACCCATCGATTATATTGACCGATATTTCCCCTCGAAGGTCAACACTTCTTTTCCAGTATCGCCTCATCCTGCTTCCTTGCCTGGTACCAAAGACGACCAATGGGAGCATGAGTGGCCCAAACATCTGGCATTCTTCGGCCAATTGTTATCATATGACGGCGTAGAGTCACGGCTGAAGCAACTTGGTTACCATGAAGTGTGGAGGAGGGGGAGAGACTGGGAAGGTGAAGGAAAGCGCAAGGGCGGCGTGCGTGTGTGGCGGTGGGATTGAATGCATTGATGTAATTCACGTAGGATAACTTTCTATAATAATTGCTATACTTGATATCTACGGTCTGGAGCTCGGCGTCTTGGTGTAAGTGTGTTGTGTGGCGTTGTTTGATACCGGGACCATTGGCTATTGACCCGACCGTCACGCTTGCTCAGTGACTCTACTTCCTCGACTCGGACTTGTCCCTTTGGACACCAGGATGTCCTCCCTCCCTCGAATCCTCAGGTATCTGCCTGGGGGTCATCGAAATTACTCCTTTTTCTCCTCAAAGTCTGGTGGTGGCAGGTACTTCAACTCAGCCAAGCCACCAAAACCCTCCGTGGTTGCGCCGTCGGCCAATAACGCTCAATCAGATTCTGCCTCCAACTCGAAAGCAAGCGATGGAGCGACGGAAGCTCGCGGTGCGTAGATTCAATGTAGTGATTCTGGAGTGTGCGCTGACTATTTTGAAGAAGACTCGGCCGCTCAGGCCTCCTCGAGCACCGTCGCAGTCCAACAGCCCGAACCCCCTCAACCAGTTCTCTCATTCCATGAAGCTGTTCACCACAAGCTCGCACACCACCCCGCAGTAAACCCCAAAGAGTTTAAACTTCATCAGTTTTTTGCGTTGCATAGACCCCTTCTTCACCTTTCCGACCCGAGCATGCTCTTGCAAGCCGCGCCTGCAAGGGGTCCTCTATACGCTTCGAACGCAGAGGATGCAGACCCTCTCCTCCCACCACCGCACGTTGGAAAGTACGGTGCGGTGTTTGAAGATAATTCAATTTTCTCGGCAGAAGCGGACGCGGAAACAGCCAGACAACTGATGCGCGCTCTGACCATAAACCGAGCCGGGAGCACTGCTGCGTGGGAGCAGACCATGAAGGGCCTGGGGTTGACGGTGGAAATGGACTCGCAAACCCTTGAGCAAATGGAACGCGATTGGAACGATGTGATGATGGATAGCACGAAGCGAAAGCGGCGAAAGAAGATGAAGAAGCACAAGTCAGTACCGCGTTCCTACTACTTCACAGTGCACTGATACTGCTTCCGTGTTCACGTAGGTTGAAGAAGCGACGTAGAGTGCGTATACCTCCCTTTCAACTTACTGAACAACACTTTGACCTTTGCTTTGTAGGCCACCCGTGCATCTCGCATCAAGATTGGACGATGATCTCCATGTCTATATACTCTAATGTCTTGCATTCTAATGGCCTGAATTCGATGCACATTGACCATTTCCGCTGTCAGCAGTGACTGCGAAGAAGATAAGAAGTGAAATATGTATGGTCAGTACTCTGCTATATCAGGACGATCTGACGTCCCAGAGTGCGCACAAATAGTATCGCTGCATCCACCACCGGAGAGTAAGTGGATACTTGATGCCAACACATGATTATTATTCTTGATTCACCCTTCAGCCTTGCATCCTAGCGGAGGAGGCCCACATTGACAGAGCACATGTTCTGGTACTACGCGTATCTCACGTTACTGTAACAATATCACCCTTGCCATCCTTCAGAATCACCAGTTCACACTCTATTTTCTCCCCAGTGTCCATGCAGACCACATCCGTAGGATCAACGGCATTTGTCCGTATCTGTCTGCGTTCGAAGAACGATCGTCCCAGCACGACGTCGAAATGAGGTTCCTCTGAGAGGTATACGGGCATCATCGTTGGCTGTGGGCCACCGTTAGCTTTGTCTTTCAGCTTCCCGTTCCGCTTCTTTGACAGATGCTGGGGTGGAGGAGGCGGGTCGTTTGGATGGGAAGAAAACGTCGAAGAGGGCGTCAATGAGATTGGCCAGGTCCCTATATTGACCAAGCCGCCATATCCATATAGTCCTGGGGTAGCATCCTCCGGGATGAAGCCATGTTGCAACGCAAACTTGCGAGATATGTAGACGTGTCTGTACCCTGACTTGAGGAGCATCCGAACTGTGGAAATCCTGTTAATACGCGAGTGCCTCGAAAGGACGTTTGGGCTTACCGTTCTGGACCGGACCAATGCTACCCATGACGGTGCGAACCCCATTCTCCCCGTGGAATTTCTCAAACTCCTTTCTGAATTGAAGTAACCCACCGGCCTCAGGCTTGTCGTGCTTGCTTCTCTTCGTATGCTTTGTCTTTGTGCTCCCGGCCCCGCCTTGAGACGAGACTGAACGGGAAGCGGCTTCGCGCGCAGTCGATGGACGGAACGCGTAATAAGAAGGATTGATGTATGCTGGGGGACTTGGAAGCGGTTGTGTGGGATCGTGAAGGTACAAAGTGGGCGATGGACTTTCTGATGGACGTGCCGTCGAACTCGAAGGCACGTCGAGACCTCCGCTCATATCTTCCCCCTGCAGCCTCCAGTTGAAGATAGTGTAATCGGATTCTGTATCGTCACATTCAGCGGGAAGCGTAGAGAATCGTCCCAGATGGGATGGACTCACCATCGTCGAGGTTCCACACCGAATCCTTGAACTCATACTTGAGCCACCCAGGTCCTACGCGCTTGCCATGGTAGTCTGTATGCGCCTTTCGACTCAATTTGTCGTAGAGCGTCTCAAGTGGCTCCGTGGCAGCTAGAGATCAGATACCGTTAGCAAGTCCAAGTGAAGAAACGGAAGGAAGCACTTGAATGGATGATTGCAAATGATGAAGTCGGCGTGTGCACGTTTAAGATGGAGTGTTCGGAAGACATACTGAAAAGCGGGCTGCGCAGGAAGCCCGAGTTGCTTGCTTGCGGGCTACTCACGGTACTTAACGACGCAGCATTGGATAGAGAAGCTGCTACGGACACTCAATTATACAATTTAGGACAACGACCAAAGTAAGTAGCCATGGAACCAACATATATGACGCTTATATAGTGACCGGAAAATATAGCACCGATAGCACAACAATTACTTCTGTGTGTTATCCCTAGCTTGAGCTCTTACTCGTTTCCTATAAGAAATATGTTGGGAAGGAAAGACATAGAAGAAACAAAATGGATCACGTACTCATATGCGGCTTTGTCGTTCCTGAGCAAATGGTCAATATTATGTTCTTAGGAGGAAGAGGAACAGCTCACTTGAACATTGTGTAGGCATCGCTCTGAGCTGGATCATTTACGTTCGGATCATCAAGGAGATCCTGAATTCCTAGGAGAATCTTGATGACAGTGAATATGTGTATATCTTGAATCTATGAGGTGGACATGCCTGCTTAATAGTGATCGCAGGCTTCCACCCCTTATCTTCGTCAAGGATCGATAGACATACAGTTCCTGACGGATAGACGTTAGGGTGGAAAAGCGGCGGGGTGAATTTGCCTGTATTCCGCTCCCTTCTCAGCTCAAGAGGCGGGAGTTCAGCTTGGGCACGTACATTTCGGTGGTTTAGAGGGATAATCTGAACGAGGGAATTTAGCAGAGGATCAGATATATGAGGGACAAGGTTCACCGTCGGGAAAGTTCATCATCAGTTTATACGTGCCGCCCTCCCAAGCTGTCTAAAGATGGAGAAGTCACAAATGCGAAATATAGGTCGCAAGCTACACTGCTCACTCCGGCCTTTCCAGGAATACCGACCTCCCACTCAAGTAGGTTCATCGATCCATCTCCCGCTTTCGTGGGCTTCGCGTAAAATCCCTGTTACCGTGCGTCAGAAATCGCGTCACAGTAGAACATGGTAGGAGAAGGCGTGAAAGTGTGATTTCGCGACTCACAAAGGGGTGATCTTTGCGCCATTGCTTGCGCTCCTCAGCTAAGCGTGGGCGACATATCCCAGACATTATGATAGGTTTGTGCGACGAAGCTTCGACTGTGATGGTGGTAAGAAGTCAGTCGGCGTCCGCGCCTGTACCGCTACAGTGGTACTGGCACCATCACATGACTGTATTTCTACCGAGAATATATCGTTTATACGTGTAACTGATAGTAACCGATCCTCTTGTGCATGCGAGACTGATTATGGAGAATAAGAGAGACCCGGTGGTCAACGCATGAATTGAATGCCATTAGAGGGTGGGGTTTCTATCCATTGGATCGTGTTTTACAACAAATTAGACCAACAGCTTCTCAATCGCGTCTTTGATCGTTTTTATCTGACTCGCCAACTCTCTCGTATCACTTGTTGTAACACTGCATGCGATCACGGGCCTCGATACGTCGCATGCACGGCCGAGGGCAGCCTTGGATGGTACGAAGACATAGGGAACGTTCTATGCAGCGGTATTAGTAAAGCATGCAAATCAATCGACCGCGCCAGGACACACCTTTTCTTCGCATAGCAGAGGTAAGTGCATCAGAATCTCGATGGGCTCTGTGTCGGCAGTAAGCACGATGAATTCAGCAATACCACGATTGAGCGTCTTTGTTGCTAAGGAAGACATTAGAACACACAAGGCGGAAAGCTGGGATGTAATGCATACCTTCGTTGGCTCCCTTCTTGAGCTGCTTGTACTGCCCAGCCTGTTGAACAAGCTCCAGGATCTGTAGGTAAAATAAGCGACGAATATATGAGGCGGCGGACTAGACTCACTGAGTTAGTAAGGTCGGCATCAGACAAGGGGAATGCTTTCGAATTTTCTTCGGCCATTTTGATATCAATAAAGCGACCTCAACGCGAAACGATCCTTGGTCAAAGTTTTCGGAGGAGTTGGGACTGAAGATGAAGAGATGCCAAAAAAAGATGTATGATCGTATTATCTAAGGCGCTTGATTCATTTCACGATCGCTTGGTACCTGAGGCTGCGAGACCAGATCTCGTACAAAGCTCCCGTGTTCCTGCTGTTCTACTAGCTGTAAGTACGAATACTATATATTGATCAGCTCTGACATGTATGATATGGCCATCCTTAGGCCACGAGTAGCAATTGGACATCAAAAGCATGGAAGCCCCTTCGTCATCTAACCAACGGGTCCAGCCCAACTTGCAAACTGGCTTGGCGCGGCCCGATGTCCTTTACTTTGGGTACGGTAGCAACATGTGGCTGGAACAAATGGAGAGAAGGTGCCCCCAGAGCACGTATGTCGGCATCGCGATACTGGAGGGTTGGCGATGGATGATCAATGAGCGTGGCTATGCGAACGTTGTCCCCTCAGCAGAGGATCACGTCTACGGGTTGGTGTACAAGCTGAGCGAAGAGGATGAAAAGAGCTTGGACGTATACGAAGGTGTCCCTTTGGACTACATCAAGAAGTTCATGGCCGTCAAACAGTCGGGCAGCGCACCACTGTTGAACAAGGAATTCAATACCTTAGTATATGTCGATGAAATTAGGTTGCACGACGACTTGCCACGAACGGAGTACATATATCGCATGAACATGGCTATCAGGGATGCCTTGAAGGAAGGCGTGCCACCGGAGTACATGGATAAATACCTACGCCCATTTATACCTGCAAATGCTTAGTAGATGTTTAGGAAAGCGACGTTTGGTAGTGATACGGGCTCGATGACGCGTAAATGCTTGTAGAACAAAGTTATTTCTCACATAAAGTACACACTCCTAATCTGTGAATTTGCAATACGATTCTATGAATCAGCCGAGCTTCGTCCCTCAACGCGAATATCGTAGCCGTAAGCAACCCCTGCAGATCCTGGCACATCGCCCGGGCCCTCGTAATGCATTTTCGACACGTCGTAATTTCCTAATCACCAGGTAAGTTTCACATCTAAATGGAAGTTATGGCACGTACCAATGAACTTCCAACCATCTTCCTTGACATGGTACAGGTTACATGTATTACCAGAGAAAGCATCACGGTGACCGGCAGCATAGATGCTACGCCTTCCAAGTTCTTGAGCTTCTTCATCCGAAAGATCCCAATGGTAACCTTGATCGAGCACACCATACGCGAACGTGCTACCTGATCCGACAGAGAAGAGGTCCCCCTTCAACCGGGTTCCATCTGAGTCGACGTAGAATATAGCTGGGCCCTGAAGATACTCAATTAGTCTCGAGACGCAACGATTATGCGAACTCTATCCTACCGTTTTGTCCCATCCACAAATCATCGTGCCCTAATCACGATTCAGAAATATACCCAGGAGTGTGTTCAGGCCACTGACCATGCTCAACCCCATGCCCTTATATCCGTAAACTAAGTTACTAAGGTATTTGCTCGCGGCGGAGACAGATATTCTTTCCCTGTTTCGCAGTTCGTGAAGTCGGCAATGGATCCCCAGATAGGTTTCCCAGTACTGGCAATCGGCTAACACCCTATAAGTCGAGTATACAGATACAAGGAACAGATAACTGACCAGCGCCACCAGCCATGGTTCCCAAGAGATACGGATTGATTTCAATTACCTTCTTCACCGTCCCAGATGCTACAGAGCGATGAGACGCGCGTTACACGACTTGTTACTTTCACACTCACCGACATAGCTTCCTGCTGTAGCTCTGGAATCCACTGCGACGATCACACCACCCTTGAATCTGAAGGCCAGCGTAGTTGTTCCGTGTTGAATTTTGATCCTGCAGTTAGGATCGGAAGAGTCGTCGGTATGTAGTCGAAGGAAGGCGGTGGGCTAGCTAGACTGAGCATCCTTGACGTTCTTAAAGTTCAGAGACTACTCACATCAGCTACTGAAGGGATTGAGAAAGTCGGCACGCCTTTCGCAAGACTGCCATAGCCAGCTTCTGAGCCCCACGATGCATCAGAGAAGTCATCATCTTCCATTGCAATAGCCTTGGCCTTGCTGAGCTCTGCGCCCGCACTTGTGGAGGAGAAACGCGATGCGAAGGTGTTCATGTCGGGCGAGTAAGCTGTAAGTAGAATACGCAAGCTGACGCGGCGCGTCCATTTACTGAGTCCCCCTTGTGGATAAAATACGGACAAACAAAGTGATGGTATATGGGCGCTTATCTATATTGGTTTTTCCCCTAATGCCTCCACAGTAGTTACACTTCGCAGCAACTTCACACTTGACGATGAAGACTTTCCTCGCAAAAGCCAAGAAACCGTTCATCAACCCCAAGGTCTCCTCAGGAAAAGATAGGCCAGGCGCCGATTCTCATTCCACGATCCGTCAGACGCATCCCGGCCTCAAACCGAAGTATACAGTCCCTCCAGTACCACACCCGTGTCCATACGAGCATATAGCCTTACTGGCTTCTGGAAAGGGTATTCTTCTTCGCCCCCATGGTGTAAAGCATCCAGCAAAGCATGTTCTTCTGCGGTGGGGCAAGGAAGTGATAATTGACGAGGTGGATGGACCTGGCGATAGCGAAGGAGCATCTTGGTCCGACGCGACCATCGTTTATGGCATAGTTGGTTTGCTGAATTTATACTCTGGTTAGTGAGTACTACCTGGGGTGGTCGGCTCTCTTAACATTTACCTTACCAGGACCACATCTTCTTGTGATTTCATCCAGAATGGATGCTGGTAATTGTAAGTGGTTGTGTACGTATCAACTACGAGCATGATTTCTAAGGCGGTGCGCCAGTTCTCGACGCACGTCACGCCGTCTACGGAGTGAAAGGCGTAGTTGCTATTCCAATGGTGGACGAGCAAGAAGCTAGAGTCGTGATCCACACTCTAGCATCTCGAAATCTTGCCCTTTCGCGTCCTTCCTTAGTGGCTTCTACGACGGCCGACACATCGGTTTCTATAGTCTCTGTAGAAAGTGCAACACCGACGTCGTCCGACACATTATCCTCGCAGGGTGGCCCTCGAGTCCAATTTTCCGAAGCCGTGAAGCCAACGACCGAATCCCAGACGCTCAGTGACGACTTAAGAGGTGACAGACCGACATCCCCTACACCATCCACAGCTTCGGCCGCATCGTCGGAGAATTCCGCAGATCCTTCCTCAGTAGCGAAGACGCTAGCAGACCGATTGTCGTTCTGGAGCCGGCTGTCCAAACGAGCACCAAATCTCAAATCACCGAACGGGGATGTAGTGTCCGCTGATATTGAGCCCGACATGCCCGACACTCCTTTAAGTCCAACTTTCGAGCCTAAAGTATTAGACGGAATCATCAAAGATGCCAAAGGTGAACCAGGGGAAGTCCTTGGCTCAATTATTGCATCCACTGCTCCTCCCCCAACATCATCAGAGGAAAGACACTCAGAACTCGAGACTAAAATCATCAAAGAATGTATTAAAGAGTACACCAAAGGTGGCATGTATTTTGCATATAACTTTGGTATGCCATCGTTTTCGACGGCCGAACAATTGCAACAATGGGTCAGTAATCTGACTTGGAATGGTTTTCAGATATTACTCGTTCCCTTCGCCATAAACAATCCTTGGTTACCAAGAGTCAGAAGCAACAAGCCCTCTTGGTAGACCTGAATGCCATTCCGACACCGGATTCCATCGACCCCACTCACGTAGCACTGGCGGAACCCAACCCTACACTTCCTTTATGGCGCCGAGTAGACAAGGAGTTTTGGTGGAATGAATGGCTCAGCAAACCTTTTATCGATGCCGGTGTGAGCATCTACGAAATTTATAATTTGCGACGTGCTGAATTCCATTCTTACCCAAGCTACATTCATACGTTCTCCCCATAATGCAAGGATACTATCAGGCGACTAATTTTGTGGTGCCACTGGAATCGACTGACCCGGAAGCTGAAGATGTCGCTTCCGTACAATATATAATCGTATCTCGCAGGTCGAGGTACCGGGCTGGCCTTCGTTACCAGCGAAGAGGGATCGATGACGCTGCACATGTAGCCAACTTCGTCGAGACCGAGACGGTCATGAGCGTGGAGGTACATTATCCTTCGCGCCGTTGATGTCTAACCCGGCATATTTTTTTGCAGCGTGAAGGCACTACGAATGTGTTCAGTTATGTTCAAATCCGTGGATCTAGTACGTACTTTTGATTTCCCCGTTCTGTCTTTTTTTTTCCAGCCAGATCTGTTTTCCCCCAGTACCTTTGTATTGGCTTCAGACCGGGTACGGCCTAAAGCCGCCACCAGTAATCGCTACTGATAGGACGCACGAACAACAAATGGATGCGCTGAAGCGTCATTTTCTTCGAACTATCCCTCAGCATGGCCCACATGTATGTGCCACAGTCCACTTGCAAGAGTAGTTGTGAATGATAGCTGTATTGAAAAGACTATCGTGAATCTCGCGGAGCAACAAGGCAGAGAAGGCGAAATCACAAGAAGTTACAAGGAACACGTCGCTGAGCTGGGCTCCAAGGACGTTCGGTGAGGTTCTCTCATTCGTAGTGTCTAAGACAAACTAAATGACATCTATTTCTCTAGCTACTATGAATACGACTTCCATCGCGAAACCAGGGGCATGAGGTTACTCCGGTCTTGCATGTTCTTCAAACTGAGGCTGATGTTTTCCAAGATACGAGAAGCTATCTTCTTTGATTGACGCCATGGAACGTACATTTGACCAGCAAGGGTGCGTATAGATCCGGTAGTCAAGCGTCATTCCTTAGCTTGCGTTCTAGATTTTTCTGGATGTCAGGGAAAACTGTGTTATCTGACCAGGCGGGTGTGTTCAGAGTCAATTGCATAGATTGCCTCGATAGAACGAATGTCGTTCAGGTACACCCCTCGATTTTCTAATTTGTATTTGCTGTAACTTATCATATCCTAGTCCGCTTTCGCCCGTTATGTTTTGCAGAAGCAGCTTGGGGCTGTTGCTCTACTGAATCGTTCTCCAACCGACAACAAATCTGACATCAACCTCATATTCAACGACGGTGCGCACTTCGCACAGAAATAGTCATCATGGAATGAACACCGCCCACAGTATGGGCTAATAACGGTGACGCTATCAGCCGAGCTTAGTACGTTCGTTGGTCTTTGATAAGTGCTGAGTCACTGACAGGGCAATAGCGCGGGTACTTCGGCTTTGAAGGTGATACCTCTTCCACTGGTGCCTTTTGAATTCACTGACGATTTGATATCATAGGGGGACTTCACTAGGTTCGCCAATTCTTTATTAATCTCCTTGCCCTGGCGGTACTCAAACCAACTCTAGAACCGGAAAACGGGACCTCAGCGGAATGCTAAATGACGGAGTCAACTCTCTTGCTCGGTCAGTAGAAATGCATCATCACCGTCAATAGGAGTAACAATGCCTTACCTCCCGAACACTCCAGGATGTACACATCTACTTTCAGCGACTGGTTCAGCCAAGCCGTCATAGATTTTATGCTTGGAAACAGGACGTTATCCGTTTTCTCCGAGTTTCTACTCAAGCTTCAGTCCAGCGATCCTCGAGATCTCATTAGATTATCAAAGATCCGTGCTGAGGCCATCGCCACTTCGGCGTCGCGCGTACTATGTGAGGGCGAGAGCCTGGTGTCAGGGTGGACCCTATTTGGTCCGGACAAGTTCAATGTAAAGATGAGCGACAAATTTGAGGAGAAAGTGCTCCTATTGGTGAGTCAACAAAACATGCTACTACCATTGCTAATGTTCGGTCAGACCAAACGCGCTTTGTATATTATCGTTCGTTTGGTTACTTTGTTCTACTCTTATCATAGCTAACTCCTAGCGATCAAGACCTATGATTATACCTTGGAGAAAGTCAAGATGTATACCCGTGTCCCACTTGGTGACATCGTCAGTATCACCAAAGGTGAGCTATCTGCGGTGCTCTCCAACTTGTCTTGCCAACGATCATGTGTAGGAGCATATATTATATCACCCTTAGAAGAGGCGAGCCGCGATCCATTACAGAATGCCGGGTTGATCATCTCATGGCTCAATACCCCACACCAAGAAACCAGAGTAACAAGCTACTCCATCCGAAATTCTGTAGACTTATCTAGCCCTCCCGGATCCCCCCTTCCCTTCGCATCTGCTAATCGCTCCTCGTTGAATCGCCCTCGATCTTCAATGATATTGTCTCTTACGCGCAGAGGATCCCAGCTTTCCAGAATACTAACGGATGCCTCGCTGACTGCCAGCTGCGAGAAGACATTTGCCGCTTTCAAAGTCCTCCCCATCGATCATGCCCGAATCCGACAAGGATCGACGTTGGGATCAGCATATTCCGAAGTTGCTGATGAACTGACGGGGGCATCAAACTGCAAGGAAGCCACGAACTGGATCGTGGAGACCATATGTCAAGCTTGTGAAGACATAGGAAGCAATCCGCATGGTCGACGTATGGTCAAAGAAGAGGATATCGTTAGGTGGGGCGCCACATCATGCATCTACATTCCTATCTCACTTCTTTCCATCAAGTCTGGCCGAAGCACAGCGCATGACAAGCATGTACGCAAAGATGGAATATGGTTTAAAGCGGTTGTTATGGTTAGGGAGTTAGGTTATTTAACATGATTATTCTCATATACCCCTTCACTTGTGCTCGTGCTTGTGCTATTGTATATACATGGTAATTCGAATTAGCTATCCAAGACATTAACAAAGTAGTAGTCCCATAGGATAGTTGTAAAGAATAGATGCTCCGGTTACTGACACGTTAAAAGATAGTATGTGAAGAAACAAAAATCCCGGGAAAAAATGAAAAAAGTAGCATTATAGGCATAGTCTGTGTCCGTCCATCAAACACTGGTATCAAATCACCGCAATCCACCCTCTCCGAGGTCAATAAACCTCGTCACACGCTTCATCGCCCGACCGCTCATCACTAGATCTTGAGCACCAACGTCATCCCCGTAATCGCTATCGCCATCATAGGTGCTTCTAGCGGCGTGAACATGTTTGTCACAGAGCATCCTGCCATCGACTTCCCAATATTCTTCCAATCGAGTCTTGCATGGGTATCCGGGGTGCTCGCATGTGAAGTGTTCGGGATGGTACCGGTCGCCTGAATGAGAAACCGCGCAGGGCCCTTCGATGGGTTGTCCGCATAGAGCTGCAGCGCAAAGCGAGTCATTCGCTTCGTGATAATGATATGCACAAAATGGTTTGCCATCGAACACATAGAAGGTCTTATCCGGAAATGGTTTCTGTACAAATTCTGGTTAGATGAAGTCTATATCGTCGATAGGCAATATACGAACCTGGCATGTAGAGCAACTGAAGCACTGCTTGTGATACTTGCCCTTGAGCTGACCATCCGAGGACGATATCGCAGCAGTTTCAATCGGTAAATTACATCGTCGACACTGCGTGCGTAACGAATGATCAATCTCCCGCAACAGTGGAAAGTAGCAACGGTGGACTTACTTTAGGCAAATACATATTCTTCCAACATGCCTCACAAAGCACTCCACCTCCACCACCATCTATAGCTATCCACCGGCCATCGTCGATTTGCTTGTCACACTTCCTGCACACACGAATCTTCTTCGGCTTCACACTCTTCTCTGGGACTTTAGCGTTCAGATCATGGTCGTGTGCGCTGAGACCGGATCCAGGTGTGGTGCGAGAACGAACGATGGTTGTAGGCGGGGGAGGATTCTTAGACTCGGGGGAGGATTGTGGCAGCAAACTTCCACCTGGAACCGTGTTACTACGAGTAGGGAATGTCCTCCCTTTGTCGAGTGGCCTCATCTCCGGGTCCTCATAATCCTTCCCGCTACTAAGGTCTTCAATTAGAGTCTCCATCACTACCTCTAGGTCGGCGCCACCACGAGCAGTTGCATGGCTATTCGCAACTCTGTCGAGTAACGATAAACCCTTCGAACTTTTAGGGCTATCTCTCAGGGCGCGCTCATCCACGGAGTCGTCATCATCGCTATCTGAATAAACAGAATTAGAATTGGTACTCATTCGTTCACGCCTTTTCTGGGCACCAGGCTTTAGGGCGGCCGTCTGGGGCAATGAACCGCTGGAGTCTGTCGTCATGGAAGGGAAGCGGATATGATTACGGCTAGCATCACGTTGAGGGCCACTTCGTAAGATGGAGCCTTTCCGGGGAGACGATGTGGGACTTTTCTTGATAGTACCAGGGAAAGGTAAGAGTCCTTTGTCTTCGTCTTCCGCATCAGAATCCGCGTAAGCCAAACCATACTCAGAACCAGAGGAAGGTGACATTGGGACTGGAATGGAAGGTGATTTCGTATCCGAGGCAGTGGTGGTCGTTGTGTTCGAACGTTGTCGGCCGGTTCTTGCAGAGTAAGACGATGCAGACGATGCGGAGCGTGCAGCAGCGGGAGAAGTTGGTAGACCATTGGTGATAGAAGGAGTTGCTGAATGAGAGCGCTTGGGAGGGGTCGAAGTTTTACTCGGGCTGGAGGCTGGATTATCCAAGTTCCGATTATTTGAATCATATAATATTTCATTATCCTGTGTGCTGGGCTGGCCCTTCTTGTATTTTTCAAAGAACGGAAGGCGGGCATTGCCCAAAGGTGTGATGGGACCAGCGGACGAAGGGTTTGACGAGTTAGAGGTCGGGGATGTAGACAAGTTCGCGAATGTGGTATTCAGTGGTGGTATCGAAGGGGGTATGTTGCTGGTGGGTATTGACATTGGCGAAGGTGTTCGTGTTTGGGGTGCATATGGTGTCACTAGAGGAGAATATGGGGCATTAGGGGATGGAGCTGTAAACGATGATGTTCAGAGCAGCAAGGACATTGGAAAGGTGCCACATACCTCCTACTCCAGCACGAGGGCCGGTGTACCCAGACGGTTGTGCGTTCAAATATTCAGGTCCATTCTGTCGAAAGGGTGTGCTCCTTCCGTCGTCCCATCCGCCGCCCCCATCGCCACGCTGATTTGGAGGTGGAAGAGCAAACATGGCTGCTCGTGCAGCGGCTGCAAATCCGCGTCTACCCACTCCAGCCATACCCGCTTCACCACCGGACTTGGTGTCGATAACCTCCGGCACAGCAGGCGGCTCCACCATTGGGGGAGGCGTGTATGATGCTGGCGGGGGACCTTGAAAACGAGGATTCGGAGGCTGCATCATCGGGGGAGGGCCACCGTAGTTGGAACTTGAAGCGAAGGGCTGGGCATTGTTGGAAGGCGTCCGAGCACGGGCGTCCATGCTAGGTCGACTTGATTGGTCCGACGGCGTTCGAGCGCGTGCGTTGGGGTTTGGGCGGGGCAAAGAATTGTTCGAAATGTTGGAAAAAGTGCGGGCACGCCCATCATGGCCAGGCGACATGGCCAGCGGCGAGTTGTTTGAGGGCGTGCGGGCACGCATGTTTTCCAACGGGGAGCCTGCAGACGGTGAACCACGAAACGGACCATTGCGAGGAGGCGACGTCGCCGTGTTCGTGTTTATACGAGGTGAATCTCTTCTCTGGGGAAACGCAACGCTTGGCGAGCTGGAGGAAACCGAACTAGCGGGCGATGGCGACCTTGGGTTGCTGACCAGGTTCTGGAGTCGCGTCGGTAAAAGGGCTGTTGCAGCCGACGGGGTCAACGCAGGCTTTGGCAAATTGAGTGCGGCTTTCGACTGAGTTGGCAGCGGTGGGGGCTTTGGGCAGATATGGTCCCCAAGCTCTGCGAGAGGGACTGGATTATTGCAGGACGAACATTTTACAGTAGGAAGGAGCTGTGATATTCTAGGAACTTGTTGGGAGGACGCAGACGACGGGCTCAACAACGGAGCCATCATCGTGGCAGGTTCTGAGAAGGAATGTTGGGTAGTACGTCCAGCGTGGGGTCGGGGGATGGGAGGGGAGGAGGAGATGGTCGTGGAACAATCACAAGAAGGACCACGCCGACGACGTGATGCTCGGTTGCGACCTCAACGCTGGATTTCACGCATCAATTAAAAACCCTAAAATCGCCCATCTGGCTTCATTTCGATCATGATCTTTGAAATTGCCGTAATCTCAACGGTCCCTTCTCACTTCTGCACAATTTGTAGAGCACAGCAACCCAGAACTGGTTATCCCATCACGTGGAACCACACCGCACTCTTTCGAATTGGGAACAAGGTTACTTCCAGCGTTGTTGAAGGAACCGACACTGCTCGTCCTCGAAGATGGGTACGTACGACTACGCTATCCCGACTATCAAACCCATCATCACAAATAGAAGCACCCTTCCAGTCGCGGCCGAACCCGAGGACAAAGACTAGACACGCGATTTCTATGAACGATTGTGTGGACGCGGATAGGTTACAGGTGGTCGGGTTGCCAGGCTCGTGGGACAAGGATATCCGAGGGGGAGCAAGGGAAAATAGGCTATTACATAGCCTGTCGAGTCTGCTGTCCATCCGGTTTGGTTGCCGCTGCAGATATGCGTAAACTTGTGGAGCGCAAGGATCTCGGAGCGTTCTGGAGGGAACAAGCTACCATCGGTGGAATGGAAGGTCTGCACTCCTTCGCACGAATCACGACAATGTCCCGGACTTTGGTTTAACGTAGTATCGCATGGTACCAGCACCAGCGCTCAACCGAAACTTGTTTCTCACCATCATGTTTGCATCAGATTTTCAGAGTTTGATTGGTGCGGGAGAATAGTTGTAGCTATTCTCGCCAATCATCGTCATCTTCCAAGAGGCTGATGCTTGCTGCATATGGTTAGAGTATGGAATGACTTGGATGTGGAGGGACTAACTGTTCGCTGGTCTGCCAAGCTTCACGTAACCGCCCATCGTGCGTGCGGGGAGGCAGACGCTCCACTTGAAACTTGCGATGCAGGCTTGCAAACGACACATGGGTGCCACTGTATTGTAGTGTGTGGTGCGTGTCTCAGTCAACCGAAGTAAACCTACGGACCGATGAAGCATGTTGCTTTCCCGGAAGGGACACCCCGACCGCCCATCCCCTGTGTCTGTAACCGAACATCTCCCGCGAAGAGAGCAAAACTCCCACTCATCTAAAGTTATGACCGCTCTCTTCGGGGTTGCGTCGTCGAATGTTACTATGCCACGAATAAACGCTTCCGCACAACTTCACCTCGAAATTGCGCTATTACCTCGAAGAAAAGCTCGATTGCAGAGATTTGCAACCTGGGGTACGGAGTGCAGAGGTTCATGGAAACACGGCTGAGAATAGGATCGTACCGCCCAAACCTTCCTGATCCCCACCCAGTTAGTCTCAGTAACAACCGCCAGTACTTCCTTAAGCAAGCAAGAACACTAAACGAGGTTGAAAGCCTCGATGACAGAGAAAATTGACCGCAGTTAACTTGGAAGCCAACGCAAGCAGAGAGACGAAGAAGAGATGACATCACCTTTCATCGTGCGGGTATTCTACGGGGCAGATCGATAAACTCATCTGATTGCAATTGCGATAGGCGGACAGGACAGCGACAACATCGAACGGGTGGGTGGATTATGGACTGTAGTCTGATCGTGCTATAAGGCTGCTAAAAGAAGAATAAAGGTACAAGGGAGAAGAAGGGTCAGGTAATGCTCATTGGGGAGGGTAAGGTAATGGCGTTCGGCTGTGGCTTTCCTGCGTTTGGAGGCCAGAATGGTTGACAATCTGCTGCTGCTGTTGCGATTGGTCGGTGAGTTGCTGTGACGGCGTTTGGGCGAAGTTGGAAGCCGACGGGCCCGCGCCAGAGTTGACCCCACTTCCGGCCGTGGCGTTGAACCGAGAGAAAAATGTGTCCCATTGTCCTAGAAAATCGGCGGTAAATTAGAAGACTCTAAGCTATGTAAATGCGCTATACTTACCCCAATCAAACATGCTGCCTGGTATGCCTTCCAAGAATCCTGTATCCGCGATCGCAAATTGCTCCAGCGTATTGGTACCTTGGGGCACGTCTAATACATTCATTACCTGCACATTCCCAGGCACGGTTTGACTGTTCATGGCAGGGTTCACGTTCGGGAAGTTTCCGTCGCCCTTACCGCCCCACAAGGGTGTAATATTCACCATAGAGGAGGGTTGAACGGGCAGCGATGGTTGCGCTGTCGGATGCGAATTCGAATTCGACGGGCGCGCATCGGCGGGAAGCGGGGGTGCGAACGGGGAGGAAGAGAAGAGTTGCGCGTTATTCGACGTTGTAACAGAAGACATCGATCGCGTCGGGGCCTCACCTTCAGACTCCTCATCTGAACTGGTGCTGATGACGGTACCAGCAGGGAGATCCTTCAGGTCTTCCCGGGCATCTCCCTGGGCGACGAATACCCCGCCACCAGGCCGTGATGGATCCTTCTTGAAGTTCAAGCCACCCAGGACCTTCTTACCTATGACCCCTCCCGTAGGGTTGAGAGCCGGAGTCTCTATGGGCAGAGGGTCACCTTGGGTGGACTCAAACAGCAAGGTTATGATCTCCGCCGTCTGGAATTGGGTCGTGTCAGTTACAACATTCCTGCAGCAGTTTACACTGTCTGAGAGAACAAAGACCAGCCTTTCTTCTTGCTGACATATGATCAGGCGATAACGATGCTTCCCACCGGCGGACACAATCCCTCAGCTTTCTCAGCTTTGCCATGGCGTTTTCATCTTTCCGCCGTGCCCAAGTATGGATCTATTAAAGAATGTTAGTTAACGTACAGGCCTGGAGGAGAGCACATGTACCTGGACTAATGCACACAAAGTGGTGGCATAGGCAATCAATAACCACACATCGTAAGTCTTCTCATTGGCATCCAGCCAGTCGATGAGGTCACCGGTCATAGTCACCAATTGCGTCCATTGTTCCACGGTCAATCCAAATTTGAGGTGTGCAGGACATGTGTATGATATCCGCATGAAGACACGCCAGAACAGGATACAGACACAAGCATAAAGCATGTGGAGCAAGCCTAAAGGGAGGACGTTAAGTCATAGCTGGAAGCGATATTAAATCATGACTCACCAGCATTCCGGGGTGTGTTAACTCCACGGAATTTCAGATCTTCAGGTAATTGATCCTGCCACCGTTGTATGTCGGCGAGTAGTTCGACGAGGACCTGATCGGTCATAAACGTTAACCCAGACGGACTGAAATATGATGAATTGGTAGTTGATGCGAAAGTTTGTGCAAATATTACCTGTAGATGGTCTTATGCACTCGACCTAAGATGACACTCAGTCGAACGAGTTCATCCATATAGAGATCATGTTGATCGCCAGCGGAAGGCAGGCGGGCATCACAGTCGCGAACGTCGATCATATAAGGGTGGCCGTACGCTACGCTGATCCTAGAAACTGTTGGTCATAAGGATGATATAACATCAATGGGAGCGTACCATCTGTCACTGATCACACACGCGGCCCAAAGACGCCGCCGAAGTTCAACATTTTGCTTGAACGACTCCGCGCGATGAAGACCAAGGTCTTGCGCCTGCCACGCAAATGCTTGAGTGGAAGGGGCAATTTGATGAAGATGAGACGAACCATTCTAATTGCCGCGCCTAGTCGAATCCACAATGCAGACAGTGCGCTTGGAACGAACTGCGAATGACAGTCGCCCGACATGCACAATATGAGCAATGACTGAACATTGACGATCGAGGCCGTAGACAAGACGTCTTCTTTCTGTATAATGTTGTTGACCGCGTAACGAATTGTATCGAAGACCGTTTGTGGTATTTCCCGACGAGCGGCGGCCACCAGGCACATAGAATAGAGGAGGATGGGCGGCGGGTTGGGGTTCGCCAAAAACTCTGCCTTCGTCACAACGGGTAAAATGGGGGCAACATCAGCAAAGTACGCGTTAATCAGTTGTTCGACAACATCGCGCTCGATGTGTAGATCGACGGGTTTGGAAATTGCTTGCTTATGTTCCTCGTTGCTCGGCTTCTGGATCTGGATAAGGCCATCTCCCGTTTTAGTGACTTCCCATGTATGTTGGTATCTTTGATCGTAAGACTCGTATATGCGCGAGGAGATCGTAGCTTGTGAGTGCAATAGGTGGGCGGGTGAGGTAGGCCCTGCACCGTCTCATCAGTCTGAACCAAAGATCTTTGTGGAACGATCAGAAGGAACCAAACTCACCTAGCACCCCAATATCATGTCTTGGGTGAGAGTCTGCCTGAGAAGAAGCCGCGCGGACTGGTTCCGACTTCTCTTTATCAGCGCCCTCTTCCTCAAGCTTCTTCTTCTTGAAACGGGTCTCCGTGATGGGCAGAAAGAATGTACATTCAAAGCCATACTGCTTGCAGTGTTGGCAGACCGGTGGGTCCTGACAATATATGTCCAATGAGCCCAATGCCCGGTATAGCGGACAAATCACAGACCACGTCGGTGATAACATCACATCTATGGGAGGAATGATCAATTTGCCGCGCATTTATGGAGGGCACAGACGAACCTAATTTTACGCGCGCGACAGCTATCGCATGCACGCTGTGTTTTAGTTCGCTTCTTGAGATCAACCGGAGTCTGTGCTGTTGGGTGTGGCTGGGCACTATGAGCGCGAGCGAACTCGCTGCCCGATGCGCCTGCCTCATCATCAGAGGGTTTGTCTGAACCCCTACCACCGCCTTTCCTCTTACGTTTGGAACCCGACGACGTTGCCTGCGGACTTGGCTGCTGCACTTGAGGCTGCTCGTGTGGCGGGTGCGCATATACGACCGCCATTTGTGGGTGTGGAATTTGGGTGTAGCCGTACGCGGGTGGATGCCCGTACGACGCGGGATGTATAGCATAACTGTACTGAGCTTGGGCCATCGGAGGGGGACTTGCTGCATTGGGCTGGCCTTGTTGTGGTTGCTGCGGGTACTGACCCTGTTGTGAGTACGGGGGACCGTTTACGGGGTATGGGGGATTCATGAAAATGGCAGGACCAGGATACGGTTGAAGAACAGAAGTTGGAATTGGCAGAGGGGGTGCCTGGGCGACTGCATTGGACAAACAAAGACAGGAAGCAGGCAAACGGGTAAAGCAGATGAGCGGAGGCGGACAAGGTGAATTTTGAGAAAATAAAGGAACGAAGCTGACCTTGAGAAGAGGGATGTCGGGGCTTTGGTTCGGCAGCTAGTGTTCGCTTTCGTTGCCGCGGTTTCTTGTCAGCGTTTGTTGTCGGCTTGTTGGCAACGGGGGTCGGCTGGGCAGACAGAGGTTGCGGAGTAGCAGACGGCAGAGACTGCGGCAACGGCTGGGTGGTGGATTTGGGTGAAGAAGGAGACGCTTGTCCGTCCGGGGGAGATGCCATGTTTGTTTGTGCGTTCCTCCTCCGACAATCGATTCTCGATTCCTAGTCAAACAGTTTATGCTTGAATATAAAGCTGACTAAACCGTTGGATAATCCTCAGCCGTACTATTTACCAATTACTTCCTGCCTCGCAATCTACTTCTCAGTTCATACTTGGCTTTAATAAACGACGGACCTGCCACCTTGCGGATCGACGACTTTCGTGGAACGCTCGTTGTGAGAGACGAGGAAGAGATGCCGGATGTTCACTACCCCTCGGAGCGCGCCCATGCCGGCCCTCGTTTTCAATCTCCGAATTGATTACAACCTCCGCGATTCACCGTGCTCGACAGGCACGTCTGCTCGCGTTGTTGCTCCACGACGGTCCGTTATTTGCAACACCAGTCCGGCCTTGTCCTCAAACAAGACACATATCCATCGCAGTATTCCAGGCCTCGATGCTGACATTCATCTCACAAATTCTCTGTGAACCTTGATCGCTGCGTCACAGGAACCCTAGACTGGCAATCACTAATCACTAGGGACGGATTTCGAGGCACCCACTGCGTCACAGGGGTATGTATGGCATTCCGGCGGGAAGTTAAGCATTTCATACTCCTTCCGAGCTCTATAATCGAGTAGAACAATCACTACGTTGTGCCCGGTCACGGTGGGCACTCGCTATAATGAGCGCTCTATTTCCCTCTCGCCACATTCATAAATGTTTAAACCCACGCTTCTCTCGCCAGGCACCGTTCTCATCTCGTGACACGTACTTACAACGACCCTCATGGCGGTGGAGCCGCAGTGATAGCAACTTTCTGAGAAGAACGCTTCCCATATAACCCTAGGGAAGTCGGTTCAAAACGAATGCAGTTTGATCGATAACAAAAATCCAGATGTAAATACTATAATATAATGCCACTGCGAATATAAGGATGTATGTAACCTTGCGCCCATTGAAAGTAATAGAAGGCGAGTCAAATATCGAATAATGATCTACGAAGTACGAGGCCCATCCCAGACACCTTCCCCGTCGAGCCCAGGGTTGATGTCTCTCTTGTCCTCGGTTGCAATGCCCGGTCCATTCAACCACGAATAGCCAGCAGGTCGGCAGAGAATTGCCACAAAGTTCCTTCTCCAGCTTCCGTGAGTAAAAGGATTCGGTGGCGCAACGTCAGGAACAAGGGTTTTGTGCGCTTGGTTGCGTATCTAAGAAAGAATCAAAAATTTTATCCGTCAGTATTTTATTCACTGTCCATAAGTCCTATCAGGAAGACGGAAAGATGAAAATAGCGGCAGGGGAAACGGATAAAAGGGAAGATGCCAAAAGGATCCATTTAGCTCACCTGCTCTATCGTCGTGATATTTAGTAACAAGAGCTGAGAACCCCGTGAGCTTAACATGCATCTGTGTGAACATGAGACGTACCCGAAGATGATAGCTCAGCAGTGCTGCCACCGGCCAGATAATTGCGATGGAAAGACAGAAGACCACAGCACTACCGGCCCCTCTGTTCAGCGCGTGCCTAAAGTCCAGATGCTCTCGTTGTGTCAGCCACCAAAGGTGCAAGGCCGACGTCACAATAATCAAAATAAGAGTGAGGGTCTTGAAGCCATTTTTAGTTGGATTTGCACGGGGATATAGCTAGAACAGAAACTAACCGCAGATAGAAGAAGGGCGAAGAATGATGTATAGTTCCGGCGCCCTACGCAGTTATTGACCCACTGACAATGGTGGTCGCAACCGTCCACACAATTATCACACTGGCCAGACGGTGTTAGAACGCCAACCAATCACTGTAGATGAATTTGAAATGACTCACCATCTTGCAATGACTGGACCGTGGCGGACGGTATATTTTACAAGTAGGGCAGTACTTCACCCGGACGCTGTAGGGATCAAGAGCTTAAGTGAAGCTGGGAACAACAAACCGGCGGCGAACTCACACATCGGAGCGAACTTTGAGATCTCTGGGCATAGGTGCTCGCACACCCCCATCTGAGGGAGAGGTAGCCGGATATGGTGGATCGAGGTCGAGATTACGAGGCAAAATTCCGGGATCGGTGAAAGCCTAGTACGTATTCACCGAAATGAGCGGCAAAACAAACGAGTTCCTCGAGGACTTACCGTGGACAGCATAGTCGTAATTGATACAAGTGTCAGATAGATACCAACGGCGGCAAGTGCTGGACTCTGATTCTGCCACCAATATACGCAAGTAGTGCCTAACCAAACCCCACCGACAGTAAGAAGCAGTGTGAACGATGCTACAAATGCCCAAGGCGAGTCGCCGCCAGTCAGCAAACGCCCGCGCAGGAAGAATCGGTTTCGCGAGGGATGACGTTGGTAATTTCGCGATGGTTTACCAGAAACAGGGTCGAGGATGGGGGTGTCGTAAAGTGGGGGATCGCGCTGGGGAGGTATAGGGAAGAATGATGGGTCAGGTGATATGGACGGGGAGGGGTTGAAGGAGTGACCGAAAGTGCCTGGAGAAACCGACTGTTTTCCTCGAGGCGGCGGGTAAAATCCACGTTCTTCATCAGGGAGTTTGCCCTCGAACGTCTGTCTTCCTTCTGAAGCAGCCGGACGAGAACTCGTGGATTTGCGAATAGACTCAAAGCTCATACCGCGACGAAGGCTGAATACTCTCTCAAGGCTGCTTCGCACTTTACTTCCCCGACCCGCCTGCTCTTCGCTCATAGATATGCGAGGCGCTGCCGACTGACTCGGTTTGCCTGCGATAGGTAGGAGCGGTTCGCGACTCTGCTTCAACCTCTTCAGCGTAGAGAACTGCATCTGCCCAAGCCCCTCCACCGTCGAATCAGGCTGACCCGCATCGGAGCTACTCGTCGAAAGTCTTTTCGTCGCGAGGTCGCCCAGTTGATACCCATCAGCTGTGTGCACATCTTGGGACGAACGATAGAGCGACTCCGTTACAGAATAGCGATGTTGCTGCTGGTCAGGCCGTGCCGGTCGAAAAAAAGCTGCTGACGGCTGGATGCCGCCTGCATGAGTAGAACCCGCGTGTTGCATGGCGTTGGACGGAAGATACGAGGAAAAAGGTTGGGAGTCGGAAGGTAAAGTGCGCGGTGATGGCGGAAGAGATGTTATAAAGTGGTTGCTGTGCCGGTTCAGAGCTGTGGCCGCATTGGTAGACTGACGGGGAGATGATGGTGCACTGCCGCTGGTTCCGGTAAGAGATTGAGGGAGCGGAAGCTGAGGAGGAGGACTGGCCACTCGTTTCGGCGTAGCTGCGGTGAGATGATCAGGAAGAAAGGAATGTGATGTCGCCATATGCTTGATCGCAATAATGACTTGAAGAAATCAAGCCACTGGAAGGAGAAAACATGCAAGTCACGCATGTCACCACTCCGCGGTGTGACTGCGTGACGATCGTGACCCGATTGCTCGTGAACGCGTGACTAGTGACCGTGACATTAGGGACGCGACGATCGTCGGGCCGTTCAACTTTTTCCTATTGGAATTACTCTCTCGCTGCCTGGACGTCTCGTCTCGACTAACAGCGCACAGACAAGATAAATCCACATCGGGGAATGGTCACCGTGGCGGATAGCGCTCAGCTTCTGTCCGCCGGAGCGGCCAACTGCAGGGCCGAATAGTCTTATCAAGAAGGGAGCTAGGGAGCTGTTGTAATTTATGATATGATGAAATAAACGCGTCGAGACCAACACCTCTTGGCGAGCAACCACCACCTTCCCCGAACCTCCTCGCCTGGGGATGACTCGTATCACAACCCTCCGTCTCACACTCTCGTTTGCCAGTATATTCATTGGGGCCACATTCTACTATGTTCTTGTAAGGACTACCACTGGGGCCAATGAACTAGTCCCATTCACCGACGGCGTTGATGAAGCATGGGTGCCAAAGGATGTACACGTTGATATACAAGATGACCTGGAGTCCACGGTATGTGCACATGTCACTGATATGAAGAGTTGCCTTGCTGACACACGCAGGCTATACCACCGACATTATCGCCGGCATTACCAACACTAGTGCCAGATATACCGCGACGAAAGAAACATAAGGTACCCAAAAACAAACCGATTATTCACTATCTTTCACCTGCTCCAAAGCTCACCATCATTGCAATATGGAACCCTTCACCCGATAACAAAGAACCCATCTATCTTCCCAATTTCTTCGCTTCTGTCGCTGCCAACCCCTCGATTGACCTTCTTTTCATCAAATACGACCGCCATCGCGTCGGTACTCCGCCATGCGAGCCCTCACACGTGAAGAACATGCGGCAAGTGTGTCTATCGTTTGAAGAATACTGGAAGTTGCATGCCGACTTTCTGTGCAAACGGTGGGGCGGCTGCTCGACTACGCAAAGGCAGCAATTGGTTAGTAAACTACATGAGAGAGCCCCGGGAGATCGGGTACGTGCATATTCACCACCAAGTTTCCTCTATCTTCATTGACATTTGGCTGCAGGTCAATTCGTACTTCAGACCCTTCCGAGCCGCTGTCTTCGCGAAATGGATAAACCCCGAGACACCCATCTGGGGTTGGTGTGATATGGATACTATTCTTGGCTCGTTTGAACGTAACTTTCCTTGGGACATCGCCTCCGAATTCGACTTTCTCTTTCCAGGGCCTCCTATTGATGGTGGTGACATCCTTCTGTTCTTCCCTGGGCACATGGCCTTCTTCAAGAATAAAGAACATGTCGTCAGCGCGTTCATGGACTTCCCTAACCTCAAAACTTATGAGAGCTACATGGACCTCCCTTGGGTCAGCACCGATACTGGTGCGTAATCTTCTATGCTCTAGGTTGACATTCAATTGATTATCTTACACACAGAGGAGTGCGAATACTCGCATTTCGCTTTAGCGAAGACCAAACTTACCTTTCTTCGATTCCCTGGGATCGTCCACAGTCGGATCCATTTCTCAAGCATCACAAGCGGCGTATTCGCTACCGAGAACCCTGGACATTGGCTTGCTGTATCTGCCGTCAACATTCCTTCGACTTCCTCCAGTTCGGACTCATCTGAATTGGACCCACTTCGCTCTAACCTAGCCGCCTTTTTCACTGAACACACGAGGAACTGGGTTTCTCACCCAACGTTCTCAGAGGAAGGGAAGGAGTACGACGTCGAATTGCGAGAGGGCGAATGGGAAGGGTGGCTGTGGTTTCCTAAACAATACGCCGTGCACTATACGGCAGATAGAAGTAAGGGTAGGCAGGAGGACTTCTCCAAGAGGTAAGCGGTGACATTTGTTTAGATTCGAAGCCTCTCATCAATCCCTTTGCTGTATTGGCAGGTATACCATGCGCCGCCCGTCTGGAAAACTATACGATCGCACGGAACCCTACCGTGACAGCATACTGGAGATACCGACCACTGCCTACACTCCCTTGGGAGCGGACCCAGTACGGAGTGGCGCGTCACTCCTCGTGTTCGATATGTTGTACAATCACTTCCAGGCAGAGAAGTACGCTAGTGAGTATTCCCTTGGTTCCTGGAGTAGGTTTAATGGTTGATGAGTTGCTGTAGAGTGGTGGTCACTTCCAAAAGATCCCATTGCGGCTGAGGAGCTGCTCTTCGTTGACCGAGAGAACGGAGCTCAGTTGTGGGATCCCACTGGCAAGATTATATTTGAAGTCACGTCTGAAAGTAAACCCACTGACACCATCTCACCGTAAATATATACCATCCCCCGTATTATAGATATACATAGAGTACATACATACCAGCATAGACAATTCCTACATACTGACACAATATTCTACCATCTCATCATCATCCGTCGAGTTGAGCAGTTGAAACTCCGTGAAGAATCTAATCTGATCGAGACTACCCTCACAGTTCGGCTACCCCATTCCCGGCAGCCTCTCTCCCCACAATCCAATTACACCTACCACGATTTGCCAGACGCACGATGAGCACGCCGCCGCTGTACACCAACTCGCTCCTCTTCGCGCGCCTCCCCAACCTCTCCACCCCGCACTTCCTCTCCACCCTCATATCCGACGCCGCCGCGTCCACCAAGGAGCGGCTCCTCATCATCCTATTCTCCCCGCTCTTCAAGAACGGCGCGATCTCGCACACGGAGTCGTGGGACGCGGTCCAGTGCATCCTCACCTTCGTGTACGTGCAGGCGACGAAAATAGCACAGGATGCCGACAGGGTGCTGATGGACGTGGACGTGCTGCTGAAGGCGAGCGACGAGGAAATAGGGGAGGACGTCCTAGCGGAGATGGAGGCGGTATATCTTGTCCAGGGCGGTCAGTCTCCTCGTTATCAGCGACGGACAGGGAAATTGAATGAATGAATTAATAGACCTCATAACTGCGCACCTCCCCCCATCCCTGGGCTCTCTGCCCCATATTTACCTTCCCCGGGATCCGTTCTCTCACCCTGGTTCCCCCGTCGTGTCCAATGGCACCGACAATGCCACCCATAACCACAAGTCATATCCTCCAACGTACCCCGTAGTTGCGCTTGGCGGCACATTCGACCATCTCCACGCCGGACACAAGATTCTACTCAGCATGGGAGCGTGGATCGCGTCCGAAAAGCTCATTGCCGGCGTAACAGGTTCATATTCCCTCTCATTACACACAATAGTCTCTTGACATACATATAATACAACCATCTAGACGACGCATTACTGGGCTCCAAGTCGAATAAAGACCTCCTCCAACCTCTTCCAGTCCGTATATCCCGCATCCTCCAATTCCTCCGACTCTTCAATCCCCATATCCATTACGACGTCGTACCGATTAACGATGTGTATGGCCCAACTGGGTGGGACCCCAACGTTCAGGGACTCGTGGTGAGCAAGGAGACGCTGGGTGGTGCTGCTGCTAGTGCGTATCTACATCTCCCCCTCTTCCCCCTCCCCCTATGCTGGTACGTGACTGACACTCTCGTAGTTGCCAAACACCGCGAAGCCCACTCTCTCCCCGCGCTTCAGACCTTCGTGATCGACGTGATCTCATCGAGCGACGCCAAGTTGGAGCACGACGATATCGAGATGCTGAAGCAGACGAAGATGAGTAGCACGTTCATCCGGGAGTGGATAGCAGCGAAGAAGAGGTCAGAGGGAAACCAATAAGAGCAGAGTATGTGAACAGAGGTAATGCGGGGAAGCTGTGTGCAGGGAAGACCGGGGAAGAAGCATCATCATCACCACTATGCATAATGTAACACAAATTTCAGGACAAAGTACAAAGTAGAATATGTATATCACCTCACTACTCAAAAGCTAGTCTTTCAACGCAACGCAACCGTGTTCAGGGTTCAAGTGTTCGTGGTAGAATATGGTAGAGAGAAAGTAGGTTGCTACTTGAATTGATCAAATCAAATATTGTATTAGCTACAAAAACCAGTGTTGTTCGTTGTCGTGTCGTGTCGTGATGATAGTAAGTGCGTCAATATACTAGATAAATAAAGATAAGAAAGATGATATAACCGTCTGTCCGCGTAGAATGACCGCAACCCCCAATGCGAAGACCGTCTCAACAGAACAACGAAGTCCATGCAAGTCACCAATGGAACAAGGCTTCACGAGTTAGGTTCACATCCGACTTCTCGGAGAGACCTTGCTCGCGCCCAGATCCTTCACACCAAAGAACAGGCTCGCGCCGGAGCACACCGCCAACAGACACGCAGCTGCCAGCGATGTATTATATGCATCGCACCATCCCTCAAAGCTCCCACTTGGACACCCCTTCTTCACCTCCTTCCCATCCTCCCCGGTGCTAGCAGTCTGCCCAACCCCACTCAACAGAAAAACGAACTCCGCAGCCCACAAAAGCACCAGGAGCCCGTCCATGACCGCCAGCCGCTTGACATACTTGCGCGCAGCGAGCCAGTGCTCCTCCATCGCCAGCCCCGTGAATATCGAGCGCCTCTTCTGCCTCTTCGCCCTCGCGCGATTGCGTTCGCGGCGCCTTTGGCTGTCATACCCGCCAGGAAACTCGTACGAATCGTCCCGGGACTCTGAGTCGGACTCCGAGGATGAGATATCCGGGGGTGCGAGAGCGCTGGGGTCGACGATGAGGTTGACTTGGACGTCTTGCACTTGAGGCGGGCCGTAGCCCTTCTTTCCCTTCTTCCCGCCTTTGCCTTTCTGCTTGTTCTGCTTTCCCTTACTACCGGGGAGCTGGTTTACAGGCAGAACCATCATACCTGGCGGGCCCATACCTTGGCCTATACCCGCTGAGGGAAGCTTGCGCCTGAAGCAACAAGGTCGAAGGACAAAGAGGTAGATGAGGAGAAGAGTGGTGAGGACAGAGAAGACGTAGAGGACATAGACGGGGGCGGTATTGGACGGAGGGGCGGGTGGATTGGGTTTAATCGCCTACAAACAGCGTCGTATTATTTAGAAAATCGACAAATGAGATGAACGAAAGTCTTACGAGGGCAGCGTATAACGCTGGAATGGCCGCGCCCAACGCAAGGATTATTTGTAACGCCCTGATAACGATTCTCTTTCTCGGGCCTTGAGTAACTAGATTCCCCTTCTCATCGACCGTCCCGACAATCGGTCTACCTTCGTCATCCAGAAACGCGGGATCCATCTTGCCATTGCCCTTGGGGTCTTTGAATTTCGGGCGCTTAGGGTTGTCACCGAACTCCCGCTCAAGCATGCGCATTCGTTCCTCTTTGATCGAGGAGTCAAGTGGGAGATCGTATGACGGAGGGTCTCCAGACCATGGCAAGAGGTCGCGGGATGACTGATGGCCGAATGAAGGGGGGCCAGAAGGGGAATCCCCTCTGTATGGGTTGTAAGATGAATGGGATGGTGTATTAGACGGGTCAAATGGATCGCGGTCACGATCGTTTCTGTATGGCAGAGGTTCTGGCAAGTCATATCCATCGTCTAGTGGGGACTTGTTGCGGGACTTCGAATTGTACCATTGCCGGGACCATCTAGGGAACTGAGAAATGTCTATTTCTGCTGATGATGGATTGATGTGCGGTGAGTATTGGCCATTCGGGTCATCCGGGAACTGAATAGGCCGCTGGGAAGTATAGAGAGGGGATTGGCGATGACGAGGCGAAGGGGCGGATGGCAGCGAGAATGGCCTTCGTGTCGGGTATCGCGATGAAGAGGACTCGTGCGTGCGAGAGTTGGAGGAAAGGGTGCCGACTCTAGATGTCAGCGAGGGTAATGAAGGAGAGTCTGTTCTGCTGGCAAGTACATGGGGAGACGGCGGATAGAATGCTGGGTACGGTTGGTGAGGTTGTTGGAGGGTGCGCGCGTAGTCGGCGAGGTCGAGGGCCTCGATGGAGGCGTCGGACGGTTCCCGACGATTGACATTAGGATTTGAGGAAGCTGGGGGAAGAGGATCGTAAGGGTCTGGAGACCATGGTCGACGAAAACGAGACGGAGGGGGAAGGGAGTCGAGGTTGACATCGAGGTAATGGTTCATGACATGGAGAACAAAAAAGAGTCGTGGCGGTCGTGAAGGATAACGAGCTCGGGGGTGAGCTCGGCGTGGTTGACGATGAGAAGAAGCTGTTGGCCCGAGTCTGCCTCTGTCGACATAAATCACGCACGTGCTTCACCCAAGGCGCAGCGGCAAAAAGGTTGGCATCTCCGTGGATTGAACACGGGACCTCCAGATCTTCAGTCTGTTGCTCTCCCAGCTGAGCTAAGACGCCGGTTGCAGGTACTTTCAATAATGTCCTGCTCACTGGGATTCGCCGTCAGTAAATATATATTACCAACTCCAGCTGTTGTCCGTTTGATGCTTCCAGCACTCTTCCTCTCCCTCCTCATCCTCACTTCCGCAGCAGATGCCCGCCACGTCCACTTCAACATCCAGCATCCCCTCCTCCTCGACCAGTATCCCACCCCGACACCCATATCGCAGTCCCTGCTAGCCAGACCCACAACAGTGTACCGCCCTCGGGATCCCGCAGCACTCGACCGCGCGCGCATACGGTCTCTGCGATATGGCCAGTCAGAGCCTCTGGAATGGTACGAGAAGGAAGTCTTGGCTCCGGATATCGAAGATCGACATACGATCGAGCAGTTGGCGAGGATGGCGGGGAATGCATATGCATTACCTGGCCAGAAGAACTGGTACGATGTGGACACAGCTTGGAACACTGTACGCCTCATCTTCCGTTCCCACTTTTCCAAATCCCTAATCCTCAGCTTTCCAACGTGACAGAGTTTCCCGTTCGGCTGGGAGGACCATGCAAACGGCTTCAGGGGCAACGTTTTCCTCTCTTCAGATAACTCAACGGTCGTCCTATCAATCAAGGGGACCACGATACAAGGCCCAACCTCCAAGAAAGATAAATTCAACGACAACGTGCGTCCCTACCACTGAGCCTAATTAACCTCATTGCCTCACCTACCCATATACGTATAGCTGCTGTTCTCCTGCTGCTGTGCCCGAGTCGACTTCTCTTGGGTATTCCGAACCGTGTGCGATTGCTACGCCAACCATTGGAAGTGCGACGATACCTGCTTATCTGATGCACTTATCCAAGACAGTTTATTCTACACAACCGGTGTCGTAAGTTACCATCTGTTGATGAGCATCGTTCACGCGATCCTTACGCACAGTTAGAAACTTGTCATGGATCTCACCTTCCTCTACCCATCCGCCAATATCTGGCTGGTGGGTCACTCACTGGGCGGATCGCTAGCCTCCCTCCTCGGCGCAACATTCGGTCTCCCGGCTATCGCGTTCGAGGCGCCGGGCGAACGGCTCGCTGCCCAACGATTACATCTCCCCCTCCCACCCCCCGTGTCCTCCCCCAACTCCACATCTCCCCCTTCTCCCACTGCATCCCTGCTCCCTAACATACCGCGGAGACGAATCCCCAGCACCGCACCGCTCCCCGTCACCCATATATACCACACGGCCGACCCGATTCCGCAGGGTACGTGCACCGGTCCGCTCTCCCCTTGTGCCCAAGGCGGGTATGCGTTAGAGACGCGGTGCCACTTGGGGAAGAGCATCGTGTATGACACAGTGGGTGTGTTGGGGTGGAGGGTGGATATACGGAAGCATGTTATAAGGGAGGTTGTCGAGAAGGTGCTTGGCTGGGAGGATGGATGGCCTGATGAAGATGCTGAAGGGGAGGCGGCGTCCGAGACGGAGATGTATAGGATTACTGGTGTTTTCCGTTGGGTCAAGAAGATCTGGTGGGGTTGGGGCGGCAAGAAGCATAACAGCTCTGACGATGGAGAGCGCCCTCCTCCTCCCCCTCGACTTCGAGATGTGCCACGCGCGAAGGAAGAGGTCGACTGTACAGTGAGTATCCTTTTGAGTATGCACCAGTATAGGACACTGATATAAGAGTGCAGGATTGTTTCAAATGGGAGTTCGGTCATTTCAAGGACGTTCCACCCCCCGAAGACTTTAACCCGAAGACCATTGACATATGACTATGAGGAGTGCAGTGTACATTATTGTAAATTAGATACCACTATCCTAGCAACGCTATAGATCTAATGGACGGAAGAACCAAAGTACACTAAGGCCAAAGAACCAGCGTGACAACCCAACGCGTCACTATGCGAACGTCTAAACGGCTAAAAGTCTATCTAGCCCGAGAACGCAGTCCCACCAATAAGCCTTCCTTGCACATAGACCCTCCGAATATTGCGATCGTCACCGCAGAAAAGGAATTTCTCCAGCCACCCGTCCAATTCCTCCTCCTTCGACTTCGGCTTCGTATGGTCCCCGCTTTTCGGGGTGGAATGCGGCACCCCCCAGACTGCGGCAGGATTAGCGTTGTCCTTTCCGACGTTGATGACGAGGGCGTCAAAGCTCTTGCCGACGGAGAAGTTGCCGATTTGCTTGTCGAGGCAGCAGACCTCGGCGCCGCCCATGGTAGCGAGGTAGAGCAGCGTCGGGATTGTGAGAGCGCGGTTGGCGAAGGATCCGTCCTTGACGCTGAGGGTATCCCGCGCGTTCATAGCGATGACCTTTGACGCAATGCTCGCGTGTTGGACTGCAGACAATATCGACGGAGAGAACCCGCCCGATACATCCGTTCCCAACCCCACCTTGATCCCTCGATCCAGGAAGTCTCCAACAGGAGCCACACCACTGCTCAAATTGAAGTTGCTCGTCGGGCAATGGCTTATCCCCGCCTTCCTCTCCTTAATCAGCTGCTTCTCCTCATCTTGCAAGTGCACCGCATGCGCGAGGATCGTGTTCTCGCGCAGGAGCGAGAACGAGTCGTAAACCTGTGCGTATGAGGAGGTGTTGGGGAAAAGGGAGAGCGTGAAGGCGATTTCGGAGGGGTTCTCGGAGATGTGGGTCTGGACGGCGAGGGAGGGGTCGGAGAGGGCGAGGGATTGGAGGGATTGGAGGAGAGGGGAGGTACAGGAGATAGCGAAGCGGGGGGTGAGGATCGGGTGTACGAGGGGGGTTGTGGTGCGAGGAGAGGGCGGGAGTGAGCGGATGTAGGTGATAAGTTCTCGCGTGCCCTCAACGGAAGCTTCGGGGGAAGGCTCGACATAGTAATTGGGAGAATTACGGTCCATGTTGCATTTCTGTGGCCGTATTCAGTTCATCATCAAACTCACAAGTCAAGAATGAGCACGTACACCAACATACGCCCGTTGACCTGTATATGCTTATGTTGAGTGATCATGGCCGAGCTATTCGGGTTAAGCGGAGCATACCTTTAGCGTGTATTATCTCTGCAAGTATCTTGGTGGCCTCCACATGCAGTGTACCGTAGTAGCAGCACGTTGTTGTCTGTCGACAGCATTTCAGCCTTTAATCCGGAAGCGAACACCAGAGGATAGACATACCCCGCAGTTTATTACCCGCCGGACCACTTCAACGTAGGTCTCGCGAGCAAATTCGGCATCGGCGAAATTGGCTTCCATGGGGAAGGTCACATTGTCGAGCCAATCTAGGAGCTCGTATTGCTGACCGCTGAGCGTAAAGCATGTATTAGCCTCATTGCATATATGAATGATGAGAAGGTGGAGCAAACCTCCCCATGTTCGGAACTTGAGGCGCATGCTATGGCACCGTGTTCATGTCAGTTCCTATACTTCACCTCGATGGTGACAGATAGAACATACAGTATGTGTATCCACGAAGCCTGGCATCAGGAACTCGCCCTCCCGCAGAGGAACCACCTCAGCATCCACACATCCCTTCTGTGACATCACCTCCTGCACCATCGAATCCTCCACATCATCAACGGTCCAATCAATCGTCCCTTCGGACGACACCGCAAGGAGACAACGCGGTAGCGCCTGATAGGATGTGAGCGACTGGGGGTTGACGACGGCGCCGTAGTAGATCGTTGGTAGGCCTGCCATGGTTCTGGAATCTGGATGCTGCTATTTAGAGTGCGGTCAAGTGCGGCTGCAAAGGGGTAGTGCTGGTGATGGTGATGGTGATCGCAAGTGAATGTGTCTGGTGCGTGTTTGCCGTGATTGCTCGGGCGGTCTGAAGGGCCGCATGGTGGTGATGGTGGTATCAGGCAAATGGGTCAGGGTGATAAGATAAGCAAAGTAAGCACTCTTCACAGCGATCTCTTCCTCTTCTCTCCTTCACCACCCCGCTCCGTAGTGACCCTGCCTTCAAAACTTCACACTTTACGGCGGAGGCTATGTTGAATATCGTTGGAACGACCCTCGAGGCGGAGCTATATGCCAGCAGATGCCAGCTCGTCCCGCTTTACCTCTGACACCCGAAGCACCCCTGGTATGCATCAGACTGTGGCTCTAACACACGTCCCACTACGGCTCGGACCAAGGCTCATCGATTCTGTCGACGTGGCGAATGATTCCGAGCAGATTGTCTCTGATAGACGCAGATTGCCTCGTTCTTAACTGTCTTTCTAGCAACGTTCGGTGCCACTACCCCAGGCCACTTCTAGTCTCAATCCAGTTTACCCGGTAATGGACTTCAAGAACGTTGAACGGCGCGAAAATCAAATGATTGAGTGAATCACTGCGCAGATAATACGTACTACAACCTTCTCAAGCATCTCATGATCCAAATCAGCAAGCATTTTCGCCGTCGACAGATGCCGAGAGCAGTGATGACACGGCGTCGCGGTCTTTAGTGGGAAAGGTGAGATCTTACGGCCCGCCTAATACTTTCTCCTGCACCAAGACATTGCTTCGACTGGGGAATGTCGTTCGCCGACCAATGGAGGATCTTATATTATTCTTTGCTGCTTTGACAGACAGATCAGAACGCTATGATCGCCACCCCCTACATCCGCAACATCACGAACGCTCCCGGGATTGAGGCGTAGCCTGACTGATGCCGGAGTCAAGCATCTTCCTCGTGGCGAGACTGATTGAAAGAGTAGAGTATTGAAACCGCAGGTGTACAAGCTCTTCCGCGCGACAACGCAAATGCGAGTATCATCGACATCGGCATCACCTCGTTGGCCGCCATTCTGTTCTTTTTAGACTCAGCTCTTCGAGGCTGTCGAGTGGGCTACTGGATGCGTCTACATGATGGGTAATTCTGTAAGCCGATATATACTCGTATTATCGGCATCCTTAACCCTCTCTTGTCCAAAATTATGTTGTAAATGCAGAGAATTCAGCAAGGACAGCACATCGTTTCGCCCCTGATTCACCTTTAGACTTGCCATATATGGAACTAATATTACCGGTTCAGGCAAAGTAAGCGCCCGGCCCTCGGAGTAATTGCACGGAAGCCGCAGCGGCGGAAGCTCAAGGATTCGTCGTTGTTCAGAAGTTCAAGAAGGAGCACGACAATTGAATGGAGTTTGCATCTTTTCCCTGCGCGCGTGGTCCTCGTGAGTCCGTCGTCAAGAGTCCATGCAACAAGGAACGCCGCTTTTGCGGTATCTCAGATGCATCATTCCCCGCAAACACCACCAGGCCAAGACTCGTATTATCACCGTTTCCTGCGCCTCAAATTTCCTTACGAAAAGTACTAAATACTCTACCTGCAAGGTCTCATTGGAAATATCGTCTTGTCTGGTGCGATTACACGCCACCGATGATACATGATGCCTTGTTTGCGTCATCAGAAGGGGTACACCCACGAGCATTTCCCAGCGGGAGTCCCTGGAGAGTACAACGACAAGATAGCATGGTCAGCGGGCCCCTTGACGTTGGTGGGAAGATGCAGAGGTCTCGCAAAGGGCGCAGAAGGTCCTTGTGGGTTACCGCTTCCTCTGCAAACTGGACCCGAGGAATTGCCTGGGTGAAGTCATACAACTAGAGCATCGATACATAGTTGCAATGTGCTTGTGTCCAATGCTCTGCGTCTTCGCTTCTAAAATCGCGTTTGCCAATTGATGGTACGCGTCTTTTCGCGCCGACATCTATTGAATGATGAAGCATCAGGCGTACACCTAGAACGACGCGTCCACGGATCAGCTGAGGGGGACTTCTCATCGCGAAGCCTTTGCTATGCCTGGATCATTTAAAGGGCTTCCGCATGTCCATATCGCGGATGAGAGCAGTCATCGAAGCTTGGCTTCATCGACGCTGATACTTATGCAGATAGAGGATCGATAGTAACCCAGTGGATACGCTCCCTTCAAGCCGAAAAGCGCGTCCTGAGAGCGGTGGTAAGGGCTGAAGAATTCACACTACTGTCGTCGCACATGGGAGACACGGCACCAATGGGAGTTGGCCTTGTGATGTGATGGAAATGTAGACGCCCTGCGCTGCGGTGAAATTGGAGGAGAGACATTTGTTCAAAATGACCTGAGCTGTCTGCATTCTGGCAAATCCTTGAGATTATGAAATGCAAAGTGAGACAACAGACTTTTGGGATGATTTTTCGGATTCAAGCTCAAACTTGATGGGACTCTGATAGATGATCGCGCGCCCTCCGTCGACAACTTTCACAATGTCACATCAGGGTTCTTATATAAAGTCTCAGACGAATTTCGTCTCTCTCACCCTCCTTCCTGTCCCCCTCCTCAACGCCAGCGACGCACTGCACTAGGCAGTCGCGACTCCTTGGACGCCGCCCTCAGCCATGCCTTCTCTCCGTCGTACCTTTTCTTCTCCCTCCGTTCGCTCGTCGCCCTACCCCAGCTCCTTGTCGTCCAGTCAAGCAGGGGCCCGTGCTCACGGCCACGGGCACAGGCGATCGTCCGGTTCAGAGACGAGCAGCAGGAGAGTCCTAGCAGACATAGAGTGGTGGAGGGTCTCTGGGGGACAGCGGGACCTGGAGTCCGACGACCGCGTTGACGGAGCATTAGGCGATGTCATAGGGAACAGCATCGGGGTCCCAGCGACGCCCGAGCAGGAGCCCAGTGTTGAGCGCCCGACGACGCCCTCACCGTGGGCAATGTCGAACTTGGAAGAGGTGAATACACGCACAAATTTTTACGCCCCCTTTTGATCTACGCGCTGACCCATCTTGTCAGGCCAACCACGTTCTGCCTATTCCTTCATTCGCGGCATTGGGTATTGCGCCGCAGACCCCTCCACGTCGTGGGCATGGCTCGGAAAGCTCAACCTCTTCCGTCGAATCCAGCCCGGCCAGCCCGGAATGGGTTGGCCCGTCTCTTGAAGGATTACGTCGCGGTTTCGCGGACCTCAGTCTGGGTTACCCAGAGTCCACTGAAAAGAACTTATTGCCAAGATTCCAGCGCAGGGGCCCCATTCCTCCCCTTCGATCCCTTTCCTTCGGCGATGCTTCCTTCTTCAATGAACCTATCGGGCAGTACGCCGACTTCAGCGTTTCACCCCTCTCATCCAGCGCCCTCGATTTCTTGAACTAGCTGGGAAGATGCCCCTTCTACATTAAACAACACTCGACACATCGACTCAAAATACACCGAAGGACCCGTCGTTATGCATGCTCTCGCTTTGTTAGCTGTCATCAATTTCCGCTGCCTTCCATTTACATTGCATTTACCCGCCCATCTACCATTTATGATTCTGATATTCATTCATCTCTTACTTTTTACACGTTTTTGATTTCCTTACGTTTGCATTTGCACGACGTCACGACCAGTTTCCCTTGAGACTAGTAACTGGATCTCCACATCTCTATTGTGTGCATTCGCTTTCATGTACAGATGACGACTTGACGACCTTATCTTCACGCGTACAGCTTATTCTTCACTTATTCACGATTGTACATATATCATACACTTCTACAGCACTTCGCCTTCGATCGATCATATATCAATGTAACGACTAGACATGCATTATTCATTTAGTACACTGCTTCGCGAAATACTTGTTGTCTGTACAAATTCGAATGTAGACAAAGACAAGAATGACCAACGTTCTCATCGTCGCGACGACTCGAAATAACAACAACAAGATAACCCGGCAGGGCGCTGCGATCAGTCGCCCATGTGAACTCTTGCACATGTTTGCACCCTAAGTTTGTAATGCCGTCAAGTGGAGAGGAATGGAAAACAAGACGATAGGGCGGTGGCACGGCACTCCGGTAGACGTCAACTTTAGCCGCGAATTACAAACGCTGCAAGGGAGTGCCAGGCCCAGATCACCGTTGCATGCCCGCAATGGTCTGAGGTCCACTGACTTTGCTATATCGCGACGTCTGCAAGGGACCATAGCGAAGCTCAAGAGGAGCAGGTCGCTGGTTTTGCTTGTCTGGGGGTCGGGAAGCAGGAGGCTGATTGGTCGCAGGCTGGGGCTGTGATGGTTGGCCAAGTCGAGCCTTCCACGCACTTCGGATGGCATTTGACCTTGCCAACAGCTAGGGAAGATGGATAAATCGGAGCCGAAGGAAGCATTAAGACCGCCTCTCACTGATTCTTTTTCCACGCCGTCAATGATAGTTTGAATGATGTTCTCCACAACGGTGCGATGATTCCCTTGGGGTTTATCGTCTCTAAATCGCATCATTCGCCAATGGGAGGAATGTGCATCCCAGTGCACTTCCACGATGCGGTCGTCTATCTGTTCACCTGACATCTTCATCCTGGAATACATTAAGCGTGTGGAATGATGGATGAAGTTTCTATTGCTTACTTTTCCCATTCGTCGTCTTCCACATGCATTGTATCATATAGTTCGTAATTCGCCGCTCTTCGGTCCCCACCGCACCATACATGTAGTGCAAAGATAGGTTTGGCGTAGAAATCAGGTTGCTGAGAGTCCGCCGGTAGCGGCGGGAATCGCAGTACTAACTTGAAGTCTATCGAGTTTTCGGACGGAGGTTTCCATTTCAGACTACAACGAGTTCGCCGTTAGTGAGATGCGGGAATTAAACCTGATCATCTTACATGTTCGTATCAGTTCCTGGGGAATATGGGGCGTTGACACACGTATAGATTAGACCATCATTGCCGTGCTGTAAAGCGGGGATATCGAGGGCGAATACTTTCTCAACAGAATAGGAAAAGTTGATTTCCTTGACCTTGATTCTAGTGAATTGTTAAAAACGCGAAAGCAGAGGCGAATACGAGGCCTACTGAAAAGGCTGACTAGCGGCCATATGAGGATGGTCCTTCATCATCTTGGCGTATGGCTTGTAGAACCATTCTTGAAGCCTCTTACTTGCAAGTCAATAATGCAAATCTGGAGAGGGTAAGAAAACGCACCCCATAACGTTTATCCAGCGTCTTGGACATAACGTTCTGCTCGTTCACTACTAAGCAGTCAAAGGCTAGCAAGCGGAGTGTTTCCTGGCTATCCCATCAGACGACCGCTCGGGGAATACATTCGTTCTGCGTACTTGTCTCGTTTGAGGATCGTAGTCTAATACGAGTTCACCATCGACTAGGGTATCGCGAAGTGGTTTTCGAGGATCTTCGAAATGGGGGAAGTAGAGGCCATTTAGTTGGCGGTATGAGTTATGGCGGTCAATCTAACAAAACTAGGTGAGGTTGGCGTCCTTGGCTTCCATCAAAGACGTGTAATATACCAGATAGACCATCTGGTCGCCTGTTTGCAAGTCCGTTTGAATCAGCATAAGCACCCGGATGCCGTCCGACTTTTCGCAGACCCAGTAACTGTGAAGCACGTATTCATTGACAATAAAGCTACAGCACGAGAGTAAGGCTTACTCCTGGCGTTCCAGCTTCATCAGATCTCTCATGCCAAAGCTAACGGGTTGACTCCCTGGAAATCTATGGAAGTCAAACATCCATAGCGGTTCCCCGAAACCCCGCACAAAGATATGAATACCTGTCGTGGTCCAGCTGGCAAAGTCTCGCTACATGTCGCTTGAGCCATATTTCTTGCTCAGAATGGCGAGGGACCTGGATTCCAGGCAGTTCTGGTACGCGAGGCACATGCGACATGCTCGTTGCAGGAAATTAAGATTGGTGACATAGCCTGCTGAGTAGCATTGATGAATTGAAGTTGGGCCTCGGCGCTTATGTAAACGATGGTACACATCTTCAGCGGCCAACCTCGGGTTGTCAGTGATTGCTACCAGAGCGCGAAGGCACGCAAGGAAGATGAGACGCGGCCTGACACCCACTTCACGTTATCAATGCCACTAGAGTCTAGATGTGTTGAAAGCATGCATACGCCTAACTACGACATGACCGTTCATGGGGGTAATGTAAAGGAGAGGTAAAAGTAAAGGATTGCCATGGTCTACAGAAGCACAATGATGTCGCTCAAATCTAATGGAACGTAGTCAGTAGATAATCAAAGTAACAGCAATCGCCGACTTACATATTGTGAAACCCATCGGAAGCCTGAGCAATTCTTTCAGTGCGTGAACTGTGGTTATGAGCAGACAAAAGCTCACCTTCGCCGTAGCCTTGTCGTTGGACAACTGAGCACATGAAAATCTCGATAGGTCTGATATCATTCAATGGAACCTTGCCCTATCAGAAATGATGAGTCGTTGTGAAGCTAATGGAATCGTTGACAATACCTTGCCGGTCGTCTGATAGAGACCAAGGTGATGGCGCAGCTCCTCCTCGCTGACGGCGCCGGGTGCGTCAATCTTGTTACCGAGGATCAAGAATGGCACTTTGGAGAGCTCTTCAATCGAAAGAAGAGCGTCGAGTTCGGCTTTGGACTCGGCAAAGCGTTCGAAGTCAGCGCTATCGACGAGGAAGACTATCCCGTCGACCTCCGGGAAGTAGTCACGCCACAGGCGTCGAGCTACAGCCATATGAGAACGTGGAATACGCAGTAACAGAGGGACTCACCCTGTTGATGTCCACCTAGGTCGTAAGTGGTGAACTTGACGTTTCCGATGGCAAGTTCCTCCGATGCTACGAGGCATTGTCATTAACATTGGTAAATAACTGAGCAGGGGGTAACCTACTAGGGTGGAGGGTGGGCTGCAAGGTGGCGAGCCTATCATTTTTCAACATATGAAGCAGAGTCTTGGCGATAGTCATTAAAATGTGCGACATGTGCAAGGCAGCGGCGTGAACTCACTGTCTTTCCAGCATTATCCAAGCCTAAGAACAGGATTTTGGCGTTCTTGTGGAGCAGGCCTGCAGACCGAATAAGACAAACAGCACATGCGGTCCCGACAAAGAGTACTCACCGAGCTGAGCAAGGACGTCCCAGAACCAGTTGAGGATGAACATGGTCGTGTGGTGGAGAGTGAAAATGCGCTTGTGAGGGGGAATGAGCAGCCTAACAGAAGAAACGTGACGGGGTGACGTGGAAGCAGTGACACTCCCAATATGGCAAGTGCACCTCGACGTTGGGCGCTGTCACCGGGACTGTGGGAGAAGCTTCAACCTATCCATTTGTTTCACTGCCGGGCCAGATACAAATGCAATGTCGCTACGTCGCCCCATAACTCTCAGTCCAGTCGTCTACGATGCAATCCTCGAGGCTGCGATAAAAATACAAAGAATACCAAGCTGTATAGACAAGCCGGTTATCACAAAGCGCAGTGGCGTCGTTGCCATCAACGTATGCAGGAAGTAACCAGTCGCCAATGATTATTGTTTTGTGACTTTCGTCGCTCGTGTAGTTGTGCCACCGCCTTGAACATGGCGAATCCAGATTATTTCTTTGGCTTATATAGCTCTTCCATTAGAGACCCAGTCATTACAGAATTTTAACCTTACAGATCCACTCGCAATGTACCATCCTAGAAACTCAGTAGCAAGACTCCCGGCCGATGTTCTCCTCCAGGTTGGGGATCACCTTGACGGCAAGTCTTTAGCTCGTTGGTCTATGGTTCGTTCCTTTCATTGCTTCGAAGTGCACCGATCTCAAATAATGTTCGTTAGGCTTCCAAGGGGACGCATAGTCTGATGAATGGACCTCACGCATCCCAACACCGATACACGATGGAGCTGGCAAGGACAGGGCTGATCGACGGGCGATCCGGGGCACCCCACGGAGAGCTAGCCCAGAGACTAGCTTACTACAACCATTCGTGGATGAGTGGTGGACTGACTATCTCGCACTTATCCCTCCCCCTGGCTGGTCGACATACCGTCTACATGGGTAATCAGAAGACCCCCGGAGGTAATTCATTCCTTGGAACTTCCGGAGGTTATTTGTACCAAGTTACTCGATATCATAACGCCACCTACCTGGACCTATGGGAGCTACCGTCTCATCGTAGGGCTGGCTTGGGTTCATTGCCGCCGATAGGGAAACGGCAGTTCATCACACATCATGTCATTCAAGCCGTTGCGATAGACCCCTCGCAGAACCTTCTTGTCATCATGGATAGCCAGTACGCCTATTTACATTAATAGTCTTGGTATCGCTCACCGCTAGACCGTTGCCATAGGGTACCGGAGACGTGTATTTGGTTCTTGGACCTCAGAACATTCAAACCGCACCCGGAGGCCGAGCTGGAAGATGTCATGCCTTTTGGTGATGTCGACGGAAGCCTAGTCGTCTCCCAATTGGAGATTTGTGGAAACACGGTCGGCGTGCTGGTAGCTCCAAGGGAAGGGCACAGTTGCCGCTTCCCAACAAGCACGCCCATGCGGTTCTTCCTCTGGCGAAGTGGTTCATTGACCAATATCGTAAGTGAAGGGAAGACTAAATACATAGAGCTAATATCCGCGTTCACAGCAAGATGTAGCGGCCCCTTGGGCCTTCCATTTCCTCAATGAATGGCAGATACTTATCGCGGAATTCCGTTATGGTAGTAACGGAGACAACATGCCTATTCTGCGACTCTACGACATCAGGTATCCCTCGGCCAGAAATCGTGGCCAGAAGCTCCTCCTTCCTTGGTATGGCCCGGCGTACAAGACCCGCCAGCCGACAAATATCTCCTTTGTGAAGAATCTCTCACCTGTTCCTTCAAGCTACCACCCTGTGCAAGCACCTTTCCACCACGACACTGCAGCACAGTTGATGGGAATTAAGTTCACCTTCGGTAGCTATCAGGATGAACGCCCTTTAGATTTCCCTCAAGTCGCTCTCTGCATCCTCAAAGCCTCTGTCTTCACCTCGGGTAACTGCAAGGACTACGACTGGTTCTCCCAGTGCCTTGCCGTGGCCCCGGCGCCCGGGATAGACCTGGCATTTGCGGGGAATCGCCTTGTTTCGTCGTATCACGAGCCTAAACAATATCTCTCTAAGATCGCGGTTCAAGACCTAACTGAATTGGCTGCGAAGAACCACCCCTACCCACAGATTTGGTACCCAAGTCGATGCGACAACGCAGACAAGTTCAGAGTATCGCCCTTCGGTCGTATTATCAGTTGTGTTGAACCCAGAATCAAGAAAATCATGCCGACTGAAGATCATCTTATTTTACTTCCCGTAGGCTTAAATTTGTCTGAACTACGACCACTGATTATGCTAACCTCAGTACACCAATGCAGGATAATGTCAATCAACTTACCACCGATCCTCTAGAGGTCCATGTCGTCAACTTCTGAAATATTGAACTGCTTGTTATTTTACATACATAGTCACTCCTTGCATTGTTCTAGATTGTTCCCCGCCTATGGCCCGCCCGGACTACTTGTATTGCATCTGTTTACCTTGCATAATACGGACCTGTAGATGTTACAATAGTACTTGCTGTATTCGTTGTATTGATGCTCTAATGGACTTTGACATGGTTACGCGAAAGTACAAATAATGTCGAACAATTGTAACAAGTAGATGTCGGGAAGGTCTGACACTCACAACACTATGTAAACTAAGTGTGCAAGTTCTTATACCCAACCAGTCCTTCTACGCTTAACCGAATCGCCTCGTTTACCGTGTAAACATAGTAGACGGGCACTGTCTAAGAGGTAGCGATGAAGGAACAGTCGTCGCGAAAATTTGCTTCTTGTACCCACCATCATGCTTGTCGGTGTTTGGTCAAACGATCCAGGAGAAGGCCAGTTTAGCGCCACTGCCAATAATCTAGATGCTCGGGAATGGGCTTGAATACTCAATGGATAAGTAATATATGATAGATAATATACATCAGGTCTTCAGAAAGTGTCCTCTAACCATTCCAAGAGGGGAGTCAGGCCCTCGTTTTCATCTAGCGTCTTTTCTGAGGTTTCGTTACGTTTCGTAACCTTGCATGAGGTAGCAATGAAAGACACATCGCCCCCTTCCCAGTCGTCAAATCTGAACGGACCGTTGCCAGCACACTCCAAGCCGCCTATGTCTGATGTCTCACCGTCTTCGCCGAGATTCTCTATCCCCACCCCATTAGATTGAGAAGACCGACGCTTCTCAAGCTCTCGTTCTAGGATAGTTTTGACTCTGGTGATAGCAAACGCGCCTGGAGAAGAAGAAGGTGTGGCCGAACTTTGGAGAAGGTCTGTTTTGTGAGCCACGATGAGGAGCGCCGGGGGAGTTTGAGAAGGAGGCAATGAAGTCAAGGCGTGAAGGACATTGTGAAGGTGTCTGGGCTGCATTAAGTCTATTAACAAGGGATTTGGTTGATAGCACTCACTCGGCGACAGCTGCTCCGTTTCGCGAGATGGTGCTAACGTCGATGACGAAGGCAATCGCCCCTGCGTCTGGCAAGAAATCCTTGTATTGATCTCTGACGCGAGGGTGTCCGGGAACGTCGAGAGCGCGTATGCTTTTCCCTTGTGGAGACAGGCTCACTATAGACTGGTTGGTTTGAAGCGAGGCATGGGTGGGCAGCGTCTGTTTGTAGACCAACTGCATATTCTTTGAGATCAAAAAAGTCTTAAATCCGTATGGTGCTGGACACGTACAGTGGACAAGATGGCTGTCTTTCCCGCATCTTGGCATCCCACCAGCAACAGGGCACTGCCTCTCGTAGACCGTCCTCTTCTGTTGACGAATACGAAAACTATGATGAGTCATTAAATTTCTGAAAAGGAGGAGTAAGTGGCGTTCACGGACCAAGCAGGACGATGAGTGCTGCCGCAAGAGACCACAACGCCAACTCTACGCCGTCGATGGGGAGTCGGAACGCTGATAGAGATGGCGCGAGGTGGGTTCCATCCATGGCGTGAATTGAGCGTGGAGCGAGGTAAGGTGCAAAACTCGGAGTCTGATCCCGTCGCGGTGTCAATGTTTGGTCTTGTTATCCGGGTTTAGATTGATTCCCTTGGTTACTTCTTGGATGCTGCTGGGGTGTTAGAGAAATGTGACCTTCCAAAGGATTACACGACGTGCAGTTACACACTTTCTGTACAGACCCCTTCAGACCATGCGAGCTAAGTGGCTTTGACCTTTTATTATGGCGCCCATGCACGACTAGTTTATGTAGAAATTATATTGACAAGATCAAGTAAGTATATCCCATCTCCAAGTTCCGTATTCAATCCATACAGCACTAGCAACTGCGAGAGTCAAGTTACAGTGGATCCCTTGAGCTACTAAGGCAATGGACCTTCATCAAAAGCACCGGCACCAGACGTAGGGAGGGGACCCTCATCAAATGACGCGGTGGGAGCAGCGACAGCCCCACTAGCATCGGAAGTGGGAAGAGGTCCATCGTCGAACGACGCTGTGGAATTGGTGTTGGACGTAGGAAGAGGCCCTTCGTCGAAGGACGCCGTAGAATCAGCGATCGCAGCGCTGGCACTGCCTGTAGGGAGAGGACCTTCGTCAAAGGACGCCGTCGAATTGGCGACTATCGCGTTTGCGGTGGCGCTGTCGGTAGGAAGTGGACCTTCATCAAATGTTGCCGTAGAATTGACGGTAGCAGAAGGAAGGGGGCCTTCGTCAAATGTCGCTGTAGCGTTTGCGGGTGCAACTATATTAGTGGCATTGCCGGGGATGCAGGAACAGGTTGCGACATCAGGTGTAGTCCCGAAGGGGCATGTTCCAGCTATCAGACCCAGGATATTAGTATGCGAATGTAAAGATGCGTCGCGACCACGTACGAGCTCCAAAGGACACCATAGGCGAGTTTGGTCCACCGAATACGCCTGGATCAACACCGTCCAGTTGAGAGTTAACTATGCCTTTGAGCTCCGCGTTTCTCGGCGGCTTTTGGCAGTAAGGTGTGGACGGCACAACGCCCAATACATTGAGGGCATTCCTAGCATGCTTACGATACTGAATCGCAAAGTTGATGAGGACATCCGAATTGGAAACGCCAGGCGATTTGGCGAAATCAATCATTGCGTCGGCGTTGTCTTGCTGATCACAAGGACCTGCGTTTGCAAGTAATGCGTTGATTCCATCGAACCCAGCGAGTTTGACACATGGCGAATCGTCACCAGTAGGTGTGAAAACGTCTGCCCCGCTGATCAAGCAAAGCTCCTGCCACGCGGTTGCAACGTCGGGCAAATCGAACTGAGCAAGGCGCTTTGTGAGGTTGATCGTTGAGTTGGCGGTACCATTGCCACCGACAAGGGGATCGGTGACGGTGGAATTGACGGCGCCCGTCGGTAGAGGGGCAGATGCGTTGACCGATGCTGGAGAAGTGACTGCTGCTGCAGTGACATTAACTCCTGTTGAATTGCCGTTGTTGAAGGCCACTGGGTCCACCGTCGAGTTCGTGGTTCCACCGAGAGCGGTGGTGATCACGTTCGTAGCATTGGAATTGGTAGAGTTGGCCGAGAGTTGCTTGCTGGCACAAGCAGGGGGTGCATCGGCTCGTCTAATCAATGTTAGTGGGGCAAGTGGTGGTGCTTGCTTCGCAGACTTACGCAATGATCACAGAACGATGTCTAAGACTCAGATATGGAGGGTGGGCAGGGGCGAACGCTCTCGCTGCACTCGCACCCAAGAGGACGGAGCAGAGACCAAAAGAAGGGGATATAAACTTCATCTTGTCAAAAAAAGGATGGTTGGAAATAAAGGAAGGAATCGACCCAAAGAAACAAAGTGAGCTACCGGGCTCGAAGAAGGAAAGAAGAGATGGAAGTTTAGTAGAAGAATGAATTGTTCCTGCTGCCTCCTTCTTATACTTGCACCGTGCATCGCCAAGATTTCAACGCCCAATTTAGCTTTGTGCGACTGAGACTGATGCTGGATGTGTGAAATATCAATCCATTCAAGGTTCGTTGTAGGCCGCCCATCGTCTCAGCAAGACATTGGTACGCCGGCGAGAGGACGAAGTCCGCCGTTCCTATGGTGAAGTCGGAACAGCTGTCATCGTTGGAGTAGTTGAGCGAGCGGAATGTTATGAACCGGAGAGGTCGTGTCAAGGTTATTTACGGAAGGTGAAGATGGGCGCGTCGTCCGATACCCCAAGAATCGCTTTATGATAAATCCATCAGCGCTGAAGCATGTCAATGTACTCACAACCCCATGAGTGCTAAATATTTAATGATCGGGGTGGAAGAGAATACTACGAGTCCCAGATAACGACACCCGTCAATCCTGGCGGCGCCTTACAGCGCCTTACAGACCCGGTGTCTTGGGTGAGTGCAAACGGGCGCCAGCATATTGAACATTCAAATTCATGAAATGCCGGAACGAGGTGCTTGACCCAGGGAAGCTAATCATGCGTTGGGTAGGTTAGTTATAAGCATGTCGGAGTGACAGTCAGAGACTTATATGACGATACTAGACGATAAGCCTCAAAGTCCTCGGTGAACAAGCTGAACTTCAGAGTCCAGTCAGTGGTAATTAGGCGCTAATTGTACTTATTAGCGCGTAAGCGCCCAACACTCAGGAGCGAAATTTTGCCTCCACTGGACTTTATTGCTATGGCACTAACTAACGCACTCAACGATAGCCCGCCGCCTCGAAAACGCGCTCGCCAGACTTGCGACGACAAATCCGATCACCAGGCAACAAATCCGCGACTCTTCGTGCCATTTCGAGCTCTTGGTCTTGTAACCAACCATGTACCATGCGTTCTTCAGACTCGATCTTTTAAGGGGGCTACGGAAGGCCCCCGGGTTCATATTCTAACGTGCTTGGATAAATCTTGGGCACTATGGGAGGGCGGAAAGATGACTTTGCTATTCGTCGGTAAGTGAGTGGTGTGGTGTTAGCTAGATGGAAGAATTCAATGCTGATATTTACGTTCAGGCCCGGAGGCTCCTGCCCCAATCTCCAGCCTTACAATGGAAGGCGACTTTATCTGGGCTACATCTGGACGATACATCATAAAATATCTACGAGGGAAAGAGGTCAGTTTGTTCACAGTGCATGAAGCATCTACTAAATTTCCCAATAGATTCAAAGACTTACCAATCCCCTCGACACAACACTATCCTTTACCACAATATTTGGCCCTCAAGTTATATCATTGCTGGAAGATGGCTCTAGGATGATGATATGGAACAGCACAAGTGGAGGTTTGTGTCATAATTGTCTTGACATCGCGCGAAGCTTGATGGATTACTGCAGAACTTGAATCTGAAATTCGCTTCGAGTCGGATTTCTCGGCCTCTGGGATTCTACACCCTGCCACTTACATCAACAAAATCCTAGTGTCCAGTCGTCAAGGAACAATGCAACTATGGAATACACGCACACAGTAATTGTCACCTCACTTCATTCACTCTGACTGACGCTCACCTAGCATCCAGGACTTGCATCTATAAATTTACTTTATCCAAGCTTTGTTCCAGTCCAACGACAGGTGGTCCTACGTCTATCAGTGCTCTTACCCAGTCCCCAGCTATTGATGTTGTTGGTATTGGCTTCTCGTCTGGAGAGATATCTGTTTATGATGTCCGCGCCGATGAACGTCTTATTCGAATATTTATGGACGGAGGGCAAGTCACTGCGCTCGGCTTCCGAAGTGGTACGCCAAGCTTCTTCTTTTCGTTGATAAATCCTCACAGCAGCATTGTAGACGGACAACCAATCCTTGTATCTGCCTCGTCGGCAGGCCACCTCGCTGTGTGGGATCTGAACTCGGGTGGCACCCTCCTCCACATGATTCGGGGCGCCCATGAGGCTGCTATAAACTCCGTTGAATGGATTCCCGGACAACCTGTCTTGGTCACTTCCAGTGAGGATAACAGTGTCAAGGTGCGATCCTAGACGCCATCATGCCATTAGTTGACTGACATAGAGCAGCAATGGTTGTTTGACTCGCCCGATGCTGCACCTCGGGTACTAAAATACCGCGCTGGCCACCGTGCTCCTCCCCATCTCATCCGTTATTATGGTGACGATGGAAAGCAGCTTCTCACAGCTTCTGGCGATCGAAGCTTACGGTGCACCTCGGTTGTTCGTGATTCTCGATCTTTCGAGTTGTCCCAAGGTAACTTCGCCCCTTGACCTGCGTCCTCCTACTTACTATGCCTCAGGGTCTCTGGCTAAGAAGGCTGCGTCAAGATCAACACCTCTTTCGTCACTGAAGTTTCCCCCAATCACAGCGATATCACATTCATCTACGCGAGCGAAGGATTGGGACGACGTTATAACCGCTCACTCTGAAGACGCCTTTGCCAGAACTTGGACCTTGCCATCTAAACGAACTGGGAAACATAGTTTCAAAGCGCAGGATGGTGTCAAACTGAAAACAAAAGGGAAAGAACCTGTAGATGCTTACGTCAAGGTACACCGATTTGTCAACTCTACGCCATCGTACTGACGCGTCTCACTTAGAGTGTTTGTGTTACAGCTTGTGGTAACTTCGGCCTTGTTGGCTCCTCCACTGGTGGCATCTCGATGTGGAACATGCAGTCTGGTATCCTCCGAAGGACATTTACCGTCGGGCCATGTCCCCCTGAAGTGATGGGCAGACTGCATGCCTCTGACACTGAAAAGAAGGTTGTTCCTCGACCTATTACTGGCTTGGCAACAGATGCTCTCAATCAATTAGTACTTGTGAGTACACTGGATGGTACTATAAACGTGAGTCCGCGATTTTTTGAAACAAACGCCATTGAACAAATCTCCTCAGTTCTTCAACTTTCACTTAGCCAAGTTGGAACATACTCTGATATTACCCTCAGCTACATCCTCGATTTCTTTACATCGAGATAGTGGCTTGTTGGCAGTTGTATGTGAGGACATGGTCATCCGTATCATCGACATAGAAACTCGCCGCATCGTCAGAGAGCTCAGCGGATTCAAATCACGAATCCTAGACATTGTATGTTCTCTATCTATCATAAGAGATCTCGGATGGTGATTGTTTTTAGGCTTTCTCCCCCGACTCACGCTGGCTAGTTGCCTCATCCCTCGATTCTATCATTCGGACATTCGACCTTCCATCCGGGTGTCTGATTGATGCCTTCCGCACCTCGAGCGTAGCAACAAGCCTGGCGTTCTCCCCAACCAACGATTTCTTGGCCACATCACATATCGATAGCGTTGGAGTCTATCTATGGTTCGTACCAGACGTTAATGTCCTTCACCGTGGTTTGACGGTTGTACAGGGCGAATCGCGCACAATACGCCGATGTGGCCCTCAAAAGCATTCAGGAGGTAGATGTATCAGACGCCTCGTTACCTACTATGCATGGTACCGCTGAAGACGATGAAGGTTAGGATCCAATGTCTAGCCTCTAATCAGCGAACTAACATCATTACTTGGTTAGTCCTGCATGGACTATCGGCGTTGACCACAGAAGACAAGCCAATTGATCCTTTCGCTACGCCAACTCAACTCGACGGCGACTTGATTACGCTTACATTACTCCCTCGTTCACGTTGGCAAACACTTCTTAATCTGGAGGTGATACAGGTTTGTCTTCTTATCCGCACCTTGTTTTGCAGATACTGAACGCGTGTTTACAGCAAAGGAATAAACCCAAAGAACCCCCAAAGGCTCCAGAGCAGGCACCATTCTTCCTGCCCACCCTTCCTGGTGTTGAACCGCGGTTTGCGGTAGAGGACAAGGCCACGGGGGACCAGCAAACCGAAAAATCGCGGCGTCTCGAGAAGAGCACGGCGCACCTTGAGAGTCACTTCTACAAGAAGCTGACTCGCGAAAAGGAGGATGGTGACTGTACGTCCTCGTACCCTTTTGCTGCGGCGATTCTAAGCGTTTTTCCAGATGAATCATTCTTCAACTACATGAAAACGCTCAGTCCTGCGGCGATTGACCTGGAGTTGCGATCCCTCGTCACGATTCCAGCGATCCGCGTATTCCTCAACGCACTCAGGCAGCGGTTATTATCCCATCGTGACTTCGAGGCCACACAGACATTCCTGAGCGTATTCCTCCAAATCCATTCGGACGTCCTGATAGCCAATTCAGAACTCCACGGTGAATTGGAAAAGCTCAAAGAGATACAACAAAAAGAGAGTGGCCGAGTACTCGAGCTCATATCATCCTGTCTAGGGACTCTCAGTTTCTTGAGAGACAACATGTAACATGTACATTTATACAGTCCGAACATAATGCATAATGAGTACTTGGCATTGAATAATTATACTACGAATGACTGGGCATGTAGGTGAACGATCAGAATGTTTTTGGTTAATGGGGACCATGTATTGTGAAACATGCCGTCTGAGCCTTCCGCGATTTCGACACGGATACCTCTATCTCTGCAAGAATCCATCCACTCCTCCCAGACCGAAACCGTAGCCTTGGATGCGCGACCGTAGTTCAGGCGGGTGCTTGTCAACAGTGAAGGCAGAACGAAACGAAGACGCCGCAAAGACGGAAACACTTCTCCCGACGTAAGCGTACGGAGGGTCCTTTCGAGATGCGCCAATGGGAACAAAGATAGGTCCTCGCGATGATAGCAAAGTTGCCGAAAGAAATCCGGATGTTCCAGCGTTAAGGTAGAAACGTTTGGATGAATGAGACCCAAAGGTGGCAGGATGGATAGCACGCGGTCAGCGCAGCTCACTGAGAGCATCTCTAATTTCGGACAAAGTGCCAGTGACACGGCGGATGTTTTAAGGCTTTGGGCGGAAATATGCTTGACCGTTTCACCGCAGCGGCGCAGAACGTCGTCTCTTGCCAGTTCGTCTTGAGTAAGAAAGGTGTTGACAGAGGGCATATATGCGGTGCGGAAGATGTTGCTCTCGGGGAAGGATGAAATGCATGTGTGGAGCTTCGGCAGTTCTATGTTGTACGGGACAAGGCAAGTGGAGACCCGGCGAGACGGCTGCACCCAGAGAACTTCCAGAGAAGGCGAGAGGACGCAAAGGAGGGCTGCGATGATGGGTATATCCGCCCTCAGCTCCAACCGACGGATGGGCCTTTCGCGATATATAGTGGTGGCCAAAGCTGATAATATTCCAGAAGAAAAGAGGAAATATGCGTCCGTGGTTGAGAAAATGGTCGAGAACACGGAAATGTTTGGGCAGGCTCGAATGATTGAGGTAATGGCTAATGAATGCTCGCGATCCCAGATGTGTATGCCTTCTAAAGCGATTTCCAGCCGAGCTGTCCTATGTCCGTAGGCCGGTTTCGCGTCCAGAAGCTCGGCAACGCGTAGAACCTGTCGTCCACTACCAATTACGACGTATTCGAGAAGGTTTCGGAAAATCAACGCGTGCCAGCTCCGACAAACCAGACTGATGGCGTGTTTGGTGTCGATGGTACGTCGGTAGTGGGCTTGAGCAAGGATTCCATAGTTATCTTTCGTAAAGGCAGTGATGGCATTTTGGTCCTTGGTGTCCAACGCTCCGGGGACGAGAGTCGCAAGAGAAAATATTTGAAGCCAGATTTCGACAGGCAGAGTAGAACTACTCGGCGCAGCCATGGTGTCAAAATACAGAATCCGAGGTGGTGGTTAGGAGTCAACCCATGGGAAGTAAGTAAGCGCCCACTACTCCTCTTTGCTCACACTCTCTACAGTCGGCATGGATCCCACTGCGGTATCGACCATTGCCCAAGGAACGCTCGTTACATGCAAGTACGACTTCTACTTTATGCCCAACTTCCATTACTTAACAGCAGGTTCTCCACCTCCCAGCTGCCATTAGCGCGTTCGTGACCGGGCTGAATGGCATATGGCGGCGATACCCAAACTACGGCATATTGGCCGGAGCAGCTGCGATGAATAGCGGCCTTACTGCCTTCACTTTCTTTGGTCCGTCTTTTAGCTTGTACGACGCGTCCAATTGTGCTCAGACACGCCTCACAGGCATTCGGGAGTTCGCTATAAGCCCGCTGTTGGTTTCAAGTCTATCTACAAAAGAATACCAACGGCGGAGGCGAGCCTTGGAGCCACTGTCCAGCGACATATCAGAACAGTCACCCGTGTCATGGGGTGATCTACGGCGGCAAAAGCTCCTCGATTCAGCGGTCAGCGGTGCACTCACTGCCGGGAGCCTTCGAGCCCTCAAAAGTACGCGGAATGTAATCCTACATGGCTCTGTTTGCACTCTAACGTGGTATTGTTAATGTATAGCTGGTCCGAAAGGCATTCTATCCGGGGCCGTCGCTGGCGCAGCCGTATGTGCCATACTACAATATAGCTACAACGAAATTGGGGTACAGAGACTAAAGTACATAACACGGCCTCAATCGTCACAAAGCAAGCCAACAACACCTGCAGACGACAACACCCCTGTATTCGAACGCGTTCTGTCGAGCCTCGGTATCGACAGGGTTCCCGATGATAAGTATCTGATAATGCTGAAGGACAGGCGAGAAAAGCATTTGCGCCGAATACAAGAACTCGAGGCACAAATAGCACAGGAGGAAAGTTTGGGTACAGATGAAGAACAATTAAAATAGATATAGTCCTCTATACTACTGTGGCGTTATTCCATATCTCAATGATACCACCTCCCTTTTTATCAAGTCCCCCCAGAATGATTCGAGTCCCGTCTGGGACTATGACTAGGGAGTTCACTTTCTCGATATCCTTTGCCTGGATGGTCCACTCAGTCTCCAGCTTCACGCCACCTTTATCGTCTCGTTGAACCGCCAGCCGAGTGATAGAGCCCATTAATGTGCAGACAAGCAAGTGTGAATCCCCAACGAAGGATCTAATGAACCTTCAGTAAGGTAGTGCGGTTAATATAGGAAGATATTGCTGACACTGCCACAATTGGGCCTTCCGCAGGCTTGAGCTCAATTATGTAGTCGGTCTTTAAACCATCCCATTTCTTACTTCGTTTGTTACGAGCATGGGCCGAGCCCTTTTCACCACCGTAACCCAACAAGAGGCGTCCATCCGCTGTACCCGCCGCAAATGTGCCAGTAGACGATATCGCAGTCGACATGACGAAAGGGGGAGACAAAGTCATCCCGCTCGCGGCAGCTGACGGTGCTAGTAACAACAATCAGCATGATACTGCTTTGAGATGACGCGCATACTCACGGATATTATACACAGAGAGCAACTTCCTTTGTGAGAAGTCGAAGTGGTACAGTGCATGATCATAGCCTGCACTGAATAATTCTGACGGCCTATTAGGGATGAATTTGACACATCCACAGATCTACGCTGTAGAATGAAAGGGTGGTTCCTGTGGCCGAATAGTGAAGGTACGCACGCTACTGTGCTTGGCCTTCATCGTAGAGACTACTTTGGATGCGAGGTCGACGACGCCAACAGTTCCTGAGTCGCAGCAGAACGCGAGACGATCTTTGTTACCGCTGAGGGACAACTGGTTAATCTCGTAGTACGACCCCCCGAGTTACAGACGACGGCAGGCTCTTACTTCATTCAAGACATCGTCGTCTTCTCCTACGTTGATGCTCATCAAGGCATCGCTCGGTTTTTGTATCAGTTTTTGGGACTCTGAGGGAAACCCAAAAGATATAATCTACAGGTGAATAGTATCAGATCAGTTTACTTCTAGTCGCGATAGTTTCAGACATACTCGGCAACCGACACTGATATATATGTCGTCAAGGACTTGATCTGGCTTGGGGCAGCACACAATAGAGGCAACTTCATCCCCCAGCCCTTGTATCGCTTTGAGGACCTTTAGCGAAGTCGAGTCGTACACGCGAACGGAGCCATCGCCTGCTACTTGTGAGCCTCGCGTAAGGTGACATGTGAGATACACCCACTCGAGCCAGCATAGATATGCCCGCCGCCACCCAGATTCAAGCATGTTACCTGACCAGGTAACCGCAAGCACCGTTCATAAGAAAATGGCCATAAGGTTGGCAGCTCGGACTCGTGCATGAGTGGTGGTACTGAGGAAGAAGCGCCCACGTGAAAGTTCGATCACAATTTATATTGAGGCGATCCTCGACGTCATGCAATCAATCAACTCTGATAGTGCCACTCATGGCCAGCTCCCCCGCCCCCAAGAATTTCGATGAACTGAGCAAATTACTCGAGAACGACATCAAGGTCAAGGTTGCTGGTCAGTAGTGTTTGAGAACTTGCGCTCGATTCAGACTGGAATGACCAACGATACCGTTGCAGGCGTTGACGGTGAGACCATTGTCCAGAAATGCGATGGAGAAAATAAACGATCCCTTTTCTCAGTTGATGGCGTACTTCGTGGAAAGTTTATGGTACGTGCCCATAGTCGCGTATCACAAGCAAATGTGAACATTTCGCTACCAGTCGAAGGAGAAATTCCTGAGCGCCGCATCATCCGATGGCTTTGGCTTTTGCAGCGTTATTTTGTGCGTGGATATGCACATTTCATGGACTTGTCTGACTCGCTTCTTCAGTGGCTGGGATATTCATGACGCCGTTTACTCTCGCGAGCTTTTGATCTCGAACAGGGCGAACGGCTACAGGGATGTTATGGCGTACATCGATCTCAGTACTTACCGACGTATTCCTTGGGAGAAGAACGTTCCCTTCTTCCTGGTTTACTTCCTTGACCCGGACACCAAAGCGCCCATCAGCGCCGATCCCAGAGGCATGCTCAGTAGCATCACCAAGAAGGCAGGCGAATCAGGTCTACAATGTTACGCTGGCGTAGAATACGAGGTACGTATTGAATTGCTGCCTAAGAATTGTTTTGATCAAGTTTTCAGTAGTATTTTAACTTCAAAGGTGTGTTGCGATCCGTCGTTTGATGCACAGACAGCTGGACGTCTGGTAGAAACTCCTGCTAGTGCGGCCGAGAAGCAGTTCAAAGACCTTCAACCGCTGACTCCAGGAAGTGAGCATTTGGCTTGCTTCTGCGCACCCTTATCTGATAGCATGTAGTGCACGGCTACTCCCTTCTCAGGACACAGCTCAACAATGATTACTTTCACGAACTATTTGACGCCAGTTCAGAGTTCGGCGTGGCTATCGAGGGACATCGTACGGAGCTCACTCCTTTGGTTGCTCCTTGTGTCGACTAATCAACTGCTGATAGACACCGAAACTGGCCCAGGCGTCCTTGAAACTGCGCTGGCGTATACTTCCGCTCTCCAGATGGCAGACTCGGCTATCTTGTTCAAGTACACCGCCAAGAGTGTCGGCATGAAGCATGGGATTATCCCGAGCTTCATGGCTAAGCCGTGGGGCAAGCTCCCGGGCTGTAGTGGGTCTGTCCCATTTCTTATGCGTGGATGCGGCTAGTGGTACTCGACTCTGACCTCTCCGATAAGGCATGTACACGTTTCCCTGCGGGATGAGAGCGGTCGCAACATATTCGCCGTTTCCGATTCAGAACTCAAGGAAGGTAGAAGCGATGCTGCATTTGAAGACACAAAATTCGTTAGCCAAATCGCTGAGTGGTTCCTAGCGGGAATCCTTGACGGAATAGCCGATGGTATGTTACAAACTTAGTGAGCGTCCATTCGACTAACACCGTCTCCCACAGTGATGCCAATGGTGAAAGTCTCACTTCTAGATAGTTGTAACGAGATCTAATTTTTTCACAGCTAGTGCCGACCATCAACGGATACAAGAGGCTGGTTGGCGGTGAGGCCTTCTGGGCTCCCAATGCTATAACCTATGGATACGACTCTCGCGCTGCCTCAGTGCGCATCATTTCTCCACCATCCGCACCACCTTCAGCTACACGGTTTGAAGTACGCGTTCCCGGCGCCGACATGAACCCTTACTTTGCTCTGAGCGCCATCTTCGCCTTGGGTCTTCGCGGTATTGAGAAGAAGTTACCCCTAACGATACCTCCCATGTCACAATTAACTCCTGAAGACAAGAAGTTGGGACAGGTTAGCACCTCTTGTTTACGGTCCTTCACTTCAGACATGACTCCATCTGTGTTAAGATCAAATTGCTTCCAACTTCTCTGGAAACTGCAACAGAGAGATTCATGGGATTGGGGAGCACGGCCCGTGAGGTATTTGAACCGGACTTCGTTGATCATTATGGCGGAACCAGGGAACACGAAGTAAAGCTTTGGAACGAAGCCGTAACAGACTGGGAAGGTGCGTATCATTCCGTGGCAATTTCCACTCAAAAGCGGCTAACGGATAACGCAGTGGAGCGGTATCTTGAACTAGCATAGGATTCTTTCCCTACGTTACTGATTGCTCGCCCCTTCGGTTACTTTGGGTAGACTGTGGAACCATTTCAGGAAATGGGGGACGTCCTATTCGAACATAATGATAATGAGGACTAGCCATTTCTTATATAAAATCGTGGACTGTACCTGCACTATCGAGCTGGCCATGGAGCGTTCGACGATAAAAGTTGGAATTGAGCCGCCTGGAGTGCTAGATGTCGCCATAAGCCACTCCGTCTTGCCGTCTTCCAATTCACGGATACGCTCGGCACTCGTATACCGACCCCTCACGCCTTTCTCTTCAAGTTTCGCCAATTCTTTATCGGCGGTTACGTCTATTGGTATAGATACTATCGTGCTGCAAGTCATTGTCAGTTCCGGAATCAAATCAATCCCACTAGTACGGCGAAATGGCTTACCCAGAACGTGGGGATATCTCTTCCAGGTGGACGACTTGCAAGACGGTGAATACCCGAGGGGAGACAGGCGGGGGGAACGTGTAGTACAGGGTCCACACTGATTGAGTGGGCGAGATTTGTTTGACTAGTGTCACTTTCTTAATCTCTGGTATAAATCTGGGCACGAACTGCTGTCAGACACGACCGAGAAGACGTGTTCAGTGAAGTCCACGACGTACTCTTTCTCGTTCTCTGCTTTATTGACTGCAAGCTTCGACCACAAATCATCAAATGTAGCTTCCTCGGCGGTATGTTCACTGCGTCTAGCATGCCAGGGCGCGCCGTCCCCAGCTTGCTTTGGCCGACTGAAGGTCTTGACCCCACGGATCGTCTTTCCCACATGCCATGATTGCACGGAATCTAGGATTTTCTGGGCAGCCTGCAGGATCGCGTCTTCGGGAGGAATACCTGGAGTATTACCATTTTAGTTCCACATGCCAAGCAGTCAAGCCAGGGATCCCACTTACTCCCTAGATTGAGAGGGGTGATGGTGAGTGCGAAGTCGGCCTGCTCTGACATCGTGGTGGGAAGGAATATGGGTGCTTAGCCGGTTATGACGGTGATATAGCAACATACGCTCTTCGAAAGTCTCAGGCTCGCACCTCACACTGTTGACCGAGGTTTGCAGATAAACTCTAACTAGGAACATGCTAAGGTATAAAGAAAAGAGCGGGCTACATAGTATAAATGCCATTAAACGGGCAGTGATATTTCATGGTTTCTTGGGATATTGACCGTTCCCCTCTGCATCATCTCCACCTATAAGCGTGGCGTCTCTAGACATGCTTGAAGACTCGAAGGGCACTGCGTCTTCTTCGTCCACACGTACATGTTTGGGGATTCTAACAAATCCCAGCAGGACGAAGGCGCTGAATACCGCAGCCACGGACAGGAAGAATATGGCACGAGGATATGTCGCCACTGTTCGCACATAAGTAAAACCGAAGATTGCAGGCCCAAGAATCTGGGAACTGTATGCATCACAAAGATTAGCAGGTAAGGATTGATCGATTGACGGGCATCATACCAGAGTGCTTGTACCACGCTTAAAGCTCCGTACAGTCTGCCATTCTCCCGGCCACCTCTCCGGACGTAGAGTTCTATAGCAGCACTTTGTATGGCAGGAGAGAAGCCAGCGCCGAACGATCCGAGCATTGCGAAGATGGTGAACGGCAAAGGTGCTTGTGCCATTGCCATAAGTGAATAGGCAACGATTTCAACGAGGAGTGAGGCACGGGCGAGGCTGAGGTCAAAGGAAGGGGAGTGGATTTCAAGTAAAGAGCGGGGTGACGACGTCGGGGAGGGTCTTTGGGACGATCCACTAGGCTCAGAAGACGAAGATAGTAGGGGTTCAGTCTCTGCAGACGCCGGTGTGGCCTTGGGCTTCAGTAACTGGATAATGACTGACAACACGCATCAATGGTGCATTATGGGCTGAACATTACTAAAGGCCTTACCAGGGAGGATAAGGGCCAGGAATGCTGCGCGGACTGCGCCGACAAGACTGATCCAGTAGCCAATCTTTAGTAACTTATGTAAGAGAGAAGTAAGATTAAGACGGAGGAATGGCTGTACCGTCTCGGCAGACCAACCAAACGCTGATGCTGCGTATTGGAACTTGTACACATAAGAGCCCTTATAGAAATCCGTATCTGTCAGACAGCCACGATTACGTTGCCTGAGAAACGCACCATGATAGAGATGGTAAAACCATACGACGCAGCTACTAAGGCCAGGCTCCAATCCCGGCGGGGGCCCCGCTTCGTCTCTACCATGGTTGGGAAGAATATTGCCAGTGGGCGTAGGAACCGGAACAGATTGCGAATCTGTATGACAGTTTCCGTGGCTAGCGAATTAGTAGATCTGTCTCTGTCGCGGAAGATCGCTTCGTTTTCGATGTGCTTGACTTTGAATTCATGCATTTGGCGCTTTGTCAAGGATTCCGGGACGATAAACCAAACCACTGACGCATAAATCAAATGCGCGACGGTGGCGGCGTAGAAGACTGAGAGAGTGTGATGCGTTGCTCGAATAAGCAAACTTCCTAACGCCGGTCCCAATGCCACTCCAGTGAACATAAGGCCTAAGGATAGAGAAAGTATGCGAGACCTAGGACGAGATGAATAGGATATGAACGCGGAGTGGCGATTAACTCACCGGCCATGTGAGGTAGTGGTATCGGCAACGTAGGCATGCATCGCAGCTATGGAGCTTGCCAAACCTGTACGAAGATATGATGACCATGCTCAAGAGAATGAGATGATGGGCCCATACCGCCAACGGAGCCTTCAATAATGGGACCAACGAGGAGAAACCAGTATCCGCCGGGAGCATAACGGAAGAAACGCGTAACAAAGATAAAATTGAGATCGTTCATCAGTAAGCCCAGGAGGGAAATGCCCATAACGCGTGTGCGACCATAACGGTCAGAGAACTAATATCGTGTTGGTAAAGTTCCCGCCGTCACAGTGAAAGGCGTACCGAGCCCCACCAGGCAGTTGTTAGACAACTAAGGACGCCCATTGTCGCCGTCAGCACTGGACAATTGTTCAGTATCAATCGGCAAGAAACGTGCTGGTCTCTGGATCACCTGCACTTAGTTGGGCAACGGCTGCTTGTACATCGGGATCTTGAGCACACGTCTGCGGAATGCCTGATCCGGGGCTTGCAAGGGAATTGAGACCAGTGGAGTTAACAAGTGGGACCAGACTAATGAAAGGCGACAGCGAGCTGGAGTTTTTTCCGACATCGAATATTTCAGGCTTGATAACGCTGCACGCTAGGATGGTGAGTATTTCAATCCGAGGTGCAAGGGTGGCAGTAGAAGCCAAGGCTCCAAATGGCAGCAACACGATAAGCCTATCAATAGAAGTATGAGCCGTGGGTAACTCGAAGGGCACGTTGAACGTCTCACCACCAAGAAGAGGGTGTTTTCCACCACGGCTGACTGTGGTGGTCATTGCGGTGGTCGTTCTCCGCAATATCGGTTAAAGAGTCCCCTGTATGGGTCCCATGAACAAATTCGTCGAGGAGTTCCACAGCCTCTTCACTGACTGGGCCGTCTGGCAGGATAAGCGATTCGGCCTGCTGAATAGAGGACGAAGGGTTTCTAGATGCATGGGGACGCGTGTCGGATGCCGGAGTGCGATGTCGAGCAATATTCGGGGGATCAGGAGGAGACATGGTTCGGAGTCGTCTCGCGAGATGGTGGGGAGGAGGAAGGGTCTTCTAAGAGGCTGGGGTCATGGCCTATGTTACTATAGGATAGCAGAATTCCACAACCAATGACATGGCCATATGGTAGGGAAATGACAAACCCGAGGAACCGTGATAACGACTCCGCGTGGTAATCTTATCAGATTAGATCCCAAAGGTACTATCATCTCACAAGCACCCGCGAAGCGGGCTGCCCGTCCTTGCAATCCACGAGATGGCAAGTGTTTCGAGTCTCAGCGCTGCCGTTTCCACGATTAACACGCATTTCAGTCGAACACCGTAGACATCCCACAATCCATCAAAGACACTTTACGGAAATTCCGTTTCGCGCGTCGCAATGCTGGAAGCGCTGCGCTTGTCATCAAGATCAACAAGAAGGATTTAATCATGGAAGAGGTCGAGCAGTTCGAGAATATCAGTATAGACGAACTTGCGGAAGGTGCGTGCTAACCGCATTATACGCCGAATCTATACTGACAGGGATCGATTAGAGTTACCGGAGAACTCCCCAAGATATGTCGTGTTGTCGTACGAGCTACACCACTCAGATGGTCGCAAGTCATTCCCGCTGGTCTTAATCAATTGGGCACCCACATCGAGTGAGATCGGCACCCTCACCCTCCATGCAAGTGCTCTCCTCAATTTCCAAAACACTGTAAGCAGCCATACTCGGAATGTGTCTGCCGCCGGCTTATACTTCGCCAGGCCGATGTAAGCAAGGTAATCGAGATTCGTGACGGACCAGAGGGGCTCACGAAGGAGGTCATCGACGCTAAACTTCTCGCTTAATGTATTCGCCTCGATATGCTTTCGATGTACTGTCCCATATAGCACGCACAATGTAACAAGCTTCTAGGTATTGCTCTTGAGGGGTCGACGAACGTACGCTCTCATCAAGCCCGCAAGAACCCAACCATTGCCTAGAACATAGACAAGGCTCCGAACCCACAGTCCGAGAAAGACGTTGCCTCCCAAGAACTCCAGTTTGTATGCCTCGGACAGCCAAAGCGCCTGGGTACCAAACCACACCGAAATGTAAGCGATGACTTGGTTTCTGGTCAAGGCAAGGTGCGGTATAATGAGTGGGAGGAGGATGAGATACCATAGGAAGTACTTTGGGTCGGTTAAGTCAATATTGGCATTCTACACGATTCTACGAAGGACTACTCACCTGGGAGGTGCACACTTTGTTGAATAAGACAAATAGTGCTGTTTGCAAGAACCAAGCAAAGGGTAGGTCATTTGGTTTACCGAATAAGAAACCACTTCCGACACTGAGGGCCATTTGAGGCGCAAAACTGACCAAGGGAGACCGAAGGAGTGCTCTCCAAAGAGGGATAGGGTCAGGTAGGCCATGTTTAGACGGGTAAGTGAGGTACGTCAAATAGAAGTATGGGGAGAAATTGTGCCGGTGGTCGAGACGGTGAAGGTGATAGAGATATGCCTCGTCCAAGAACGTTTGACCCCATCTGCGTAACCTCAGTAAATCGTTTGATAGAACAGGGTGTCACTTACATGAGATAGCAAACGAGTCCAAGGGTAAGGAACGTGCCGGCACTGATGACGGTGAACCTCACAGCCCGAAGGTTGACCAAACTGCGTCCTTGCGAAAGGGCGGCGACACAGCTGAAGCCATAAATCACTGGGTAAACCTTCCAATGGGTCGCGACGCCGAGGCCAACAGCTGCTAGGTCCCAACGATCCTTCAAGGCTGCGAATAAGGTTGCTAGGACGAGTGAAGCGAGGATGGACTCAGAAGACCCCCTGGTGGAGATCGTGAATATGAGGGGATTGAGGAGGTGTGCGGTCGTGAGCAGAGCCGCCGCCCTCTGCTTGTTTCTCTGCTCCGGGAGACGTGGAAGGATTACGGAGACCAGCAGATGATGGATGATGAGGCCGTTTAAAATATCACAAGCAGCGAAGAGGTATTTTCCGAATGAAGGGTGTGTCCATTCATTGGGAGCAAGGAGCAACGCGAGGAGAGGTGTGTACCGATACGTGGCTCGCGTATACGGGCTGCGCTAAACCATGAGAACGGCCAGTATTCATACGGTAAATTACTCACTCTCCTAGGTTTACAAGATGCCCAAATCTACCGCGCGCATAGTTGGCGTAGCTTGGATGTAGGAGAAACGTGGTAGCATCGCTGAAAACACGGTAGTCGACGTCCGTGTACTTCACAACAGAATGCGCGTCGTGCCACTCGCTGTACAGAATCAACGCAACACGTAGTATCACGGATGCGATGAGGATGACTCGAAATGAGGGAACGCCGTTGCTGGTGACCAAGAAAAGCATGTACCCCACGGGACAGTTCAAATGGATTGAGGTACAATTACCCCTGTTCTGAGGATCATCTCTAAAATTCATGAGCGAGGAAATGTATAAACGCTGCTATGGAATACAAGTAATGAACTACAAGTGTGAACAAATAACGCTTGCAAAACGTGCATGAACAACACTCATCGATCCTCAGCCCATTCCTATCAAAGCCTGGTCAGTACGCGGTCCGTAAGACAGTTCTTTCGCACTCACGTTTTCTTTCTTGATTTGGGCCTGGTTAGGAGAGAACGTTTGAGCATCTGAACGTACAGAGAAAGCATCATGCATACCTCCTCCTCGGGTGTGAAGTCGTTCACAATATTGAACAGCTTACGGATTTCCTCAGGGGTTTTGCCTTTGATCATGTTCGCTACAGTTTTGCATCCAACATCGCTGAGTAGAGGATATATGCTACGGTGAGAAAGGAGAAGAAAACGAAGATCGCGTCACTTACAGAAGTGATTTGATATCGAGATAATTCGCGGCAAGGATGATTTCGAAAAGCATCTCCTGGTCCACGTTTATGAACTTTTGGTCCCATTCACTGATATCGGTCGAGCGCTTTCGCGTCTCGTCCTGGCTTTGGTCACTGTCCGCTGAAGGAAGGGGTTCACCGCGGTGATGCTCGCAGTACTCCAGGACCTGGAACACGGTGTCATCAAAGCGAGTCAAGAGCTCTGCAAGCATGCGTACCTTCTTCAAGACACTCGACGAGACATTGGGAAGGGGGATAGGTTGATCTGTCTCGCCGACATCTGCGAGATAATGAGATACAGCCCTGGGATAAGGCATCGAAAGACATACCCTCCAGCATGTTCTTGATCAGCACGGAGCGCTCGACGATCTCGCGCTCGGTGGTGAATTGTTCATTGTCGGAAGTAACGAGGAGAACCATTGTGAAGATGAAAATGAAATGGACGGGAGTGATGCTTTGGAAGTCGAGGTATAAACGACTTGGTGCAAGGCGCAGAGGGCGTTTCTATTTAACGAGCAGTCGGCGTTAGCCGGTGTGACATTCGAGTCACACTCCACAGCCTGGTGAGGCAAACTTGGACTGCATTTGAGTCATCTTTGGACATGTTCTCATTGCAGCATTGTTTTACGGCAACCACCAGCCCATTCTCCCTTCTTGGTGAGTGTCGTCAATGCTACCGCAGGTCCACTCCGTCTCACAACAATCCACAATTAGGTGCCATCCGAACGGCCACAAAACGCGCTGGTGGCACCGTCCACAACCATGGTGGCTCCGCCGGTAAACGTCTAGGTCTCAAAAAGTTTTCAGGCAAGCGTGTTGTTCATCAACCTGTATAACATTGACTTATCATAGATCAGATCAATATGTTATACCGGGCAATATCATTGTTAGACAACGCGGCACTGTCTTCCATGCTGGTCCTCATGTGAGTCTTAGGCGCGTATTGCGGTTGGCGACGGACCGCTCATTGGCCTCAATACCACAGGTGAAGATGGGCCGCGACCACACATTGTACGCCACGGCCCCAGGCTACCTCCGATTCTACAGAGAAAAGTGGCTTCGAGGGGAAAGAAAATTCGTTGGCGTTGTCCTTCAACGGGGTGAGGTATTGCCACGGGACGAACAGGCTCGAGGCCGCAGTCGATACTGTGGCCTTGTTGACCACAATAACTTGGCCGCATCAAGCCCTGTCTCACAGGCATTGTGAGTGCAATTCAATGGTTGTATTACGCGATATCCGTCTGTCCTAGAGAAGAACAAGACTTTGACAAGGGCTCTCCCGTCAATCGTCCATGGCAACTACGGTGCACAATAAATTACATACACAAAAATGTCCCTACGAATACCATAATCATCAAAATGGGAACATCAACTTGGGCGACCTATGTAAGCTGTGTCGTGGGGAGATTGTCGACCTGCTTCAAGGTCGGATGTGGGCCTCCAAGGTTCTACCAGCATTATCTGTTCTCCCTCGTCGTCTGGCACTCGCTTCCAGACACGATTGTCCTGTCGTCTTGGAGGCTCGCGGGTCGTGGGTTCAAAGGGTATTCTTGGAGGGAAAGGTATATGGGATTCTGGATCCTCGAGTGATGGATAGAATTGTCTGTAGAAGATATAGGCAAATAGTAGGCCGACCAGCATTCCAACCGTAACGTCTTCCCAGTGGTCTATGCAAGCCGTTTGATTTCGCACACATCCAAGTAACGGATGACTTACGACGATGGTCCATCAGACGAGTAATTGAGACGAATATTGAACCGAACAGAGGAGTGAAAACGAGCCAGACTTTGGTCTACGGGAAATTCTGAGCAAGAGCAACGTAACTGCAGTGCAATACTCACTGTGTACCCCTTCTTGTTAAAGACGTGCAGCTTTCCAGCGAGGTACAGAGATGCAAAGCCCAGCGACGCAGCTGTAAGACTAGCATGACCGCTGAAGAAGCTTCGTGCACCCTCCTTGAAGAAGAGCGAGGTAGTGTCCGCCGTACAGACACTTATGTCGACCAACCCAAAGGGCTTCGCGTTCTCCGTTCCCTCTCGGGGCAGGCATCTTGATATAAAGTCTAGCATCATCTTAGAAATCTGCGGCGGGAGGGGTGGTGGCTTTCACTCACCTGGCCTTGGTCTGCCAACTGTGATACGAACTGCCTGCGTAATGGAACCAGTGAAGAACAGGGCAACAGAAACTGCGCAACAATAATTAGGGCTACAACTTTCTAAGACGAGTAGTTTCACTCACCTCCAAGCATGCTGTGATGCAGATCCCACCATGACCTCAGGAAGACGAGGTTGCCTATGCCTATGATCACGTAGCCCGACAGAATGACTACACCAAGGAGAATGGTCTATTGGGTCCCGTTCTTAGTGACTCCGTAACTCGAGGGAACCAACGAAGTGTTCGAGCAGATAGTACTCACTGGAACAACTTCACTCCCTTCGAAGGGGTACTGGATGTCGGTGTCATTGATATCGAAACGATTGAAGTGTTGAAACTTGTCGAGGTAAAAGTTGAAGAATATCCTGTAATGCACAACATGAGGGTACTGCGCCAACACTAGTGCGATAATACGCACGCGAGCACGATTCCGAAGACCCTGCACAACGCGTCAGGACAAGCTGACAATGAGCACGGAAGCAGGCGACTTACCAATCCAGGCCATAACTGAGAAGATGTCGAATCGTGCGCGAAAGCTTCATGTCTGGATGGGGGTGTGGTCGCAGCGCTGAGGGAAGAATTGAACATCATGCAACAGCCTCGCTTGTGTGTCCATACTGGCATGCCCTATTGTTGGCCGACTCGGACTTCGGAAGGCGATGCCACAGTTCTTATTTCCCAAGCCTTGCACTCAACTGATGTTTCACAAAACAATACGTATCTCAGAAACTGAAACGCGCACAGACACATACGTTCACGGCTGACCTTGCGTTAGAAACGACATACACGCACATTAATCACAACGATACAAGTGAAGAATCAATGTCCCGTAATAAATACGAAGAATACAATACTGGTCCGTACCCAACTAGGATGGGCTCGAAGAAGGCTTGGGCGCAGAACGCCACCATTTCCATGCACCAATCCCCAAGGCGAGGTTGAATATCCCGACTCCGAATGACCCAGCACCAATGACCGTAAACAGCCACCAAATTATCCCGATGGTGCGATCAAGAGTGCGACCGACGACTTTCTTTAGGAAGACATTAGGATCTGGCGTTGGTTTGTAACTTGAGGGGAGAGCTATGACGGGGACAGACGGATCGCTTGTCTTGACAGGTGACGGTAGAAGAAGTAATGAAATGATGGGTTTCTGCATGAGAAGGATTGAGGTAAGAAAATGGACAGACGAAGAGGCAGGTAGACCTACGTGATCTGAAGTAGTGTACGCAGGGATGGAAGTGTACAGGACGTTTGTAATATTCGATGTCTCTGGGCTGCCCAGCGAGTCGGTGTGAGTGGCGTATAGGATCCTATCAGTCCATGACGGCATCCGTCCTAGGCTGTCGACAAAGGTGCATGTGAGTATTCAAGCCCAAGAATGATATTTTAAGAGCTCGTACGTGTATTTGTCAATTTCACCGAGCTCGTATTTGTAACTGGGCTTGAACTTCCAGAAAGCTCCTTCCTTCAGTCCGATGCAAACGGTTCCCTTCCGCTGCTCCACCAGTAACTGGTCATATTCCTTTAGGTCTTCACGCGTGCTTTCCTGGTCCAAAGCGGCAACCAAGTTCTCCCTATTTTGGGGCCCGGATAGCGAATGTGTTGGAGGGAGTGTCAGCCTGAAATTTAGGTCCCCAAGGTAGAAAAGGTGAGAAGAGTCGTAGATGGTGGACTTCTGTGTTGAAGAGGGGAGAGGGGAGAAGAGCAATGTCGAAACTATGTGGTTGTAATCCGCGATTCTCTCAGCAAGCCTTGGCTCGTGAGCACTCAGGTGGGCACAGACAAAACTACGAACCCCTTGAGTACTCAAAGATGAGAGGATGATTGGAGGAACTCACGTAAATACTTCGCCTACGCCACCGTCACTGGATGGTATACGGAAACGTATCCCAACAGCTCCCTTGTTCCCCATGAACAATGGCCCACAGCTTGACCATTCTGTTTCAACGTCGCATACGGAACGCGCAACACCGTCATCGAGTGCGTAAACAAGAAGAGCAACGCCAACGTTCACTATTTTTGCGACCAAAGAGTACCTCTCCCCGTTCGGAGCATGTTCCTGTATCTGCGACAAAATATGTGCATCTCTGTCGTTGATCACGCCCTTGGAGAAGCCAGAAACTTTATGCCAGTCAATACATCAGCCATTGCCAACGAGAGGAAAGCATACGCACGGCCAAGGTGCAAGGGAAGGAGTTCTTGAAATCCAACAGCAACGATGTCGGGCGCTCGTTTCTCTCGGGAAAGAAAGCTAGACACCTGGAGAGTTGGTGATAACCAGTCGACTAGATCCTGTGGAAGCCCTCGCAATCCCTGAAGATTGGTGTTATAGGACGCTAACTGCACCAGTAGACGGTCCGTGTGTTTGGGAGGATGTTCGGCGTCAGTCATCGTCGTTGACTTTGAGATTCGCGTGGCCGCATAATTTCTCAAAGGAGACATGTGCAGTGGACCGCACTTCGCTGTTTTCGAAGTCTGATACCATCCGCGAACCGTCACATAAAATGACACACATAAGGGACACATGTCATAAATCTCTAATTCCGGTACATTGGGTGGCAATTTGAAACTGTCTGTGCACAGTGGGAGAAAGCCTTACACCCGCTTGGGAGGTCCGAGAGATATTCCCAAATCCCGTAATTTGCCAGCGGCAATGTCATAGACCCATCCATGCACCCATACTTCTTTGCCTTTCGGACTTTTGTTCGCCCATGCGGCTGTGATAGTCGATGCCTTGGAAAGGTTCTTTACCTGCATCTTGACGTTCTCCTCAACCAAAATAGGAACTGCCTCCGATGCTGGCGCGGTGGATAGATGGAGTGATGCGGCCAGAGAGGTCATGGGCGCAAGCCATTTGTTGATGGCCGCGTCAGGAGGGGAAGTGGGGACAGTGACGACGGGTCCGGGCCTTGTACCAACGGTGCATGCAGCTTGGAAGCATGCAGCCGCTCCGCCACATTCTGTGTGACCCACAACAACAACTAGATGTACGGGGGAAAGAGAACAGAGAAAACGGTTGGGATGTAGTTTATGATAACGAAGTAAGAGAAAATGCACCGTGTTCAACTCCAAGATGATCTACGGCATAGGTGAGGACGGCTTGAGCACTGTCGTCGTCGGGATGGAATTGGCTGAAGATATTTGTGATTAGTACTCGCATCCCGATAACGATCATGCATTTTACAGACTTTGCAATATTCCTATGCACGAATATCTCTCCTGGGCGGGCCCCTGTTACAACTGATTCTGGTACTCTGGAATCAGCGCACCCTATCCAAAGCACCTATGAATTTCGAGTGTGAGAGATTTGTAATTCAGTAGACATTAGAATCCGTACCGTTGGAGACTGCCCGGCAGCACATTGCTTGAAGAAATCTGGCTCTGCATGATCAACATCTTGGGCCCATTGCTCGTTGGCGGTGAGGAGTTGAGACAAAATTTGGTGGGACTCGGCCATGTACTGGTGGAAGGTGAATGGGAAGAAGGGGAGGAAGGGTGGCAGAATATGGACGGGAATCCACCAGGGAAGAAGAGCGACCTATTTAAATAAACGCCCCAATAGGGCCGATTGCCTCGGCAAGTGTAGATACGCCTTTTTTACACTCCGTATGTGTTGAATCAGTACGCCCGCAACGTTGCTAATGCAAAGGTTATGCGTTGATGCAAGTTGTGATGAAGGTATCGAATGAGAGCGCGACGATAAGTTCACCACATATAAATATTTCATCGGTGCCTTCGTAGTAAATGGCAACACGGGACAAGTACAAGCTGGAACACAAATCACTCAGCGACAAGGCAACGTTCGTCTGCCCCGGAAGCACAGATTGAAATGCACCATGCCAATGACCAACTCTCTCATACGCGTGGCCAAGTGGGACGGGAACGCCCCCAAAAGACTACGATCACATCGCACATTTCCTTGGGGATTACATATCATGCTGCATAGTCTTTTATTCGGCATCAAGCATACAGGCATAGATAAGAAACGGCGAAAGCAGCATATCGCATGAACATCGAGACCTCTGGCCTGGCTATGCCCAACTGGTGCATCTCAACCCGTATGAGAGAAAGGAGTGAAGGGGGAAACTAGATTTAGTTCATTTGGCGGATGAGCTTGTTGATGTTTGTCTCCCGATCACCGAAATCGCCTCCCTGCACGTAGTGCTTGAACTTACGTGTCCGCCATCCGCCAGTGGGGTTGGAGAGCTTGAAAGGCCAGAGGAAGTTCGAGGCCTAACATGGTGGTTAGAAGATGCCAAGGAAGACCTAGTTCCTAAACGAACCTGCTTGAAGTTGGGGCCAGCGGTGATGATTTCGTGGACAAGGTCTTCCACTGAGAGGATATCGTATTTCCCGAGAGCTCCCTCGATAACGGCGTTGTTGGCGAGGGGGATTCTCTGCTTGTCCACTTTGCCGTAACCCCGCTTGTAGATCAACTCGCGCACGGACTTCAGGTTGGGTTCACTGCAATTCGTTATTGAAGTGATCAAGAGGAAGGAAGATGCATGCGAACCCGTATGTGATGTATGGCTCAACTAGCCGAAGCATCTGCTGGGTAGCCCTAGTAACTTTCACAAAAACGCCGTTGTTGATCTGGAGAAGACGGAGGAGTTGCAAGATTTTTCGTGGTTTTGGGGCGATCTCATTGATACTGGGAAAACGTTAGCCAGAGGGATAATGATTGGTCGTGCTTAGTAGTACACACCCACGGATACGGATGACGAAATAAACCTTCGGTTGAGCGGGAACGTAGAAGTCGCCTGACGTGCGTGCGGCGCGCTTCAATCGAATCTCCTCCTTCTCGTGAGCCAAATACTCCTTCACATATGTCTCAGCTCTCTTGAAGACAACTTTTCGCTGGGCCTTGGCTGCCTGAGAATCGAGTTAAAATCGTAAAACCAGAAAGAAAGGGCAACAAGAAAGAGAATCAGTCCCGAAAGATGGTTAATTAAATGGCAACATTGTTGTTACACTAGCCAATTATCGATGTGATCGTATGCATCATAGTAGAAAACTTGATTTGGGCATGGGGGAATGGCTCACCTTGCGAGCAGCAGTGGCAGCTAGGAGACGTTCTTCGCGCGCCTTTTCGTTTTGCTTGCGTTTCTTGAGGAGTGTCTCCGGGACCTCGATGGCCTGCAGATGAACGATTATTGAGAGTCTGGCCTCAGCAACAGAGGTACGATCTAGCACTAACCGAAGCACTTGGGACGCTAGTAACACCGTCAGCATTCTGCGGTGAAGCATCAGGATATCGGGAAACTCACGTCGTCGAGGGGGCCATTAGGGATCTTGAGGTGGGCGTACTGTAATTTCTGCAGACTTCACCACCTTGTGTGAGCCGCCCAAGAGTAACTGTATAGTATTTGTCATCCGATCCCACGCTTTCACAGCGCAGGACTCGCTGCAGCTCGCCCTGCAGCTCGACCTACTCATCGTTCGCGTCAATGACAAGTATTTCTACGCCCATGCTCCGAACGAAGACTGTCCCGCTCATTCCTAAGCTGTCTCTTACAACACAATCTAGGTGAAATGCGACAGGGGACCGTTTTGCAAGTCTTGGCGTCTAAAGTTCATAAACTGCACTTCGTTGCGCTATGAAGAGAATATTCGGGCAACATCAACGAATGTCTTCGTATACAACCCTCATATACAGTCTGGGAGTGGCACCCCCCCGAAGAGTACGTTCGCGGGCGTTTACGCAATCCATTCACTTTCCTCTGTCAGGAAAGAACCATCGTCTGGGATGATTTATTACGCGGTGCCCCATGTCAGTCCACGCTCATTGTCGTCAAATACCATGTCCTCCCCATACCTCCCTGGCTCTGATCATGAACAGCCAAAATTGTAATTCGCTGTCTGAACTTGCGCCTGGCTTGATGCCAAATCACAAGGCTCTTGTAAGTGACCACCATTCTCAACCGGGATGGCGATATTGACTCATTAACGGTGTTACAAAATAGGCTCCTTGAGCTACATTGAAGGTCTACAAGAAGGTAATGCATTGTTGGTACGCTAGGTGACCGAATACACCCATGGACTATGCGGATGATCAGCCAAAGAGCGCACCAGTAGCTCTTAGGCGACAAGTGATGAAGGATTGCCAACGTCAAAAGACAACCGAACATGTGGTATCGAAGTGCCTGTAAGTTGTTAAAAGATGAGATTCAACCGTGGGTAGCGCAGGTACTTATACTGGGACATGTATTTAGGGCAGGTGGATCCCACAGTGTGGCCTTGCATGATGCATGATGAACAATGATCAGATCATTTAACTGGATGATAATGTGACCATCAAGACGCCGCATGTTCATGAGAAACATGACACCACCGACCGACTGCATTTCGATAACGTCTCAGTCAGCTCAGTCAGCTCAGCGGGTGCCGAGTTCCCGTCCCCCTGTATAAGTTGGTCGAAGCCTTGAATTTAGAAGCCCCCCTCCTACATCGAAAGCATGTCCACCGACGAGAGCTTCATTACTCTGAACGATGGGAACCGAGTTCCTTGGTTAGCGTTTGGCATAGGCACTGCGCATTACAACACGGACGCTACGGCTGTTGTCAAACTCGCCATTGACTCCGGCGTCACCCACCTTGATGGGGCCCAGATGTACAACAATGAAGAATCTATAGCTCAGGGGGTTAAGGCGTCGGGGAAGCCGCGGTCGGAATTGTTCATCGTCACGAAGTTGCACAAACTCGCGCCCGGGGAGACCGTCAAGGATTCCCTTCGAGCATCATTGGCGAAATTAGGCACAGATTACGTGGACCTGTTCCTTATCCACGTCCCGACCCCTTGGGATAAGGAAGGAACACTCGGGCAGGTATGGAAGGGCATGGAAGAAGTCAAGCACGAAGGATTGGCCAAATCAATTGGGGTCTCCAATTTCAAGGTTGAGGACTTGAAGCAAGTTCTTGACGGCGCAACTATTATACCTGCCGTAAATCAGGTATGTCCCCATCCAGTGCATATGGTTCCCTCGCACTAAATCCCTATCATACAGATCGAGTTCCATCCTTATGTTTATAAATCTATCCAGCCTATCGTAGCGCTTGGGGAAGAACATGGCATTACTACAGCTTCTTACGGTGGCTTATCACCTGTAGTGAGGGTTCCGGATGGTCCTTTGTCCCCCGTTCTTGAAACCGTTCGTTCTCGCCTCGAAGCGACGCGGGGGAAGCCGGTCTCCGTTGGTCAGGTTCTAACGAAGTGGATCCACCAGAAGGGTGCCATCGTTGTAACGTAAGCTTCCTCAACATGATGTTCTTTTCTGCTCAGATACTAATCGTTTTTCCAGGACGAGCTCAAAGGAGGAGAGAATCAAGGAATATCTAGATACTATCAACGTCCCCGACCTGACTGAGGATGAGATAAAGTTGATCGACGAAACCGGTGCGCAGCTTCACAAGAGGGTGTTTTTGTCTCATCTCTTTGGGGAGTAAACGACGTTGTCATATACGAATATAATAGTATCAATTCCAGTTTCGGAAGTTCTGTCAGTGCGGGATTCGACGAATCGAACGCATCACTGGGCTGTAGTGTTCCAGACGTACATGACTTGATGAAAACTACGAATGAGCTACCTTCCGTCACGGTGACCAATGATTGCACGCCGCGTCCGATGGTTCCTGCGGGTAGGAGACGGAGGTAAGCTGCTTTTCTTAGCTTCCGTGTACATATCACGACAACCGTGTACTAATGAACACATGGCGCACTAGGTTCCCTTACCTTGAGAGGCTCTTCGTAAAGAATGGTGCCTTGACGAAATGCCTTGCGAACATCAGCCAGGGCGAACTGCCAATCCATGTCGCGTCTCGACCAGAAAGAAGTTCGCTTTTTTCTGGAGCCATAAGGAGGCATACCCTCTCTTAAGCTGGGTTGAATGGCAGTTTATCGCCCTTAGATTTTCCGGCACCCCCACTCACAATGGTCTGGACAATCATAGTCACATTGACTATTTTGCTGGTGTCGTTGCCTCAAGCAACTTCACAAAGCAGTGGCGTAACATGCATGGCTTCGTTCAGTTGGGTAGGTGCCAGGAACAACACAGTAGTTGAGGGCTCTAACCAGGCGCTACTTCCAGGCGTCCAACTCGCTCAAACAAAGTCCATGCTTGGTCGCTGCCTATCTCCTTGGTACATGCAGTGGTGGAGGTAAGCCTCAGCTGTGTTCAATTTACCTGACGGATCAATAGTGACTGTCCGCAGCGCATGAAGTCCCACCTCTTCCCGATAATAAGCACTACGTTGGCCCCACCACCGCCACGGCTGACGCTTGCCAGTGCAATACTGTTGTTTATTCCCTCATGAGTGCATGTGGTGAATGTCAGAACCGAACCATATCTGGGTGAGTCCCGTTCAACTCGACCTTTCTTATAGGCGAATTTCACGTATGCATACTAGATGGGGAGAGTGGTCAGCGAATTGCCCACACGTCGATATCAACGTGTAAGTGACATTCATCATGTTAAGTCATGCATGCTCAATATTCGCTCGCGCAGATTCCCAGGCGAGATTCCCGCTGGTACCAGAGTACCAGGTTGGGCTTACTTAGACGTCAAGGTGCTCAAGAACATACTTGAATCTGTCAATCTGGCTCATTCTCTGGTTGGCATACAGGCTAACGATGCATTCGACGACAACTTGGCTAAAGCAAATGCCAGTAAGCAAGTGCCATCTGTATGGACATGCCAGATACTGATAGGCGTCTCCACAGATAGCACCGAGTCGGCAGCATCCCAACCAACTTCGTCGTCGACGTCGTCTTCGAGGCACTCCGCAACCAGCTCTGTACGCACCTCATCCACTTCCTCAGCGGCACCCTCGCCTATTTCTACGTCTGCTCCAACCGCGACAAATGCATCGTCGTCCTCCGCGACATCCGACAACAGCCATCGCATTGATCAAATCATAGGTGGAACCATTGGCGGCGTCTTTGCTCTAGGGATCCTTGGTTTCATTTGGCTTTATTTCTTCCGAAAACGCAGAGACTCCGTAGGTCAACAGCAACTTGAATCACAAACGACGAGTCAGGAGCAAGTTGATATACCAGAAATGAAAGGACCACCCGTACGTAGAACTTCGATGGGCCCGGACTGTATGATGTTTCTGACTGACCTTCAAACAACAGGCTCCAGCAACCGTCGTCTCACCGGATATCGTCGTTGATGGAAATACCAAGAAACACTAGATGGCGTTCTCAATGGGACCATGTTAAATACCTTCGTTTTCTCCACTGTCTTTTCTCAATAAATTTCTCAGCATCTCCGAATTGCGGCTGCGGCTGTAAGGTGGTTTACATAGAGCAGAACACCTTCCTGAACAGGCTGCATCAACCCTTTGCTGTGCAAATCAATGGCTGATGCCGACGGCGTGACCTGGAGGCTATGCACGCCCCTCGTGGACGATTCCATTATCTTTCCGAGGGAGTGAGTGGACGTCGAGTTGAACGAGAATACCCACAATTCCCAATAGCAATCTCAGTCTCCAGTCCTTACAGCGCAAGGCTCGAGTACACCTGTGTCGATGCTTGACCACGGAAATTAACGTATAATACCCCGACGCACATTTCTTCATTAACCTTTGTGATGTTCCTCAAGGGTCTCGCTCTGACTGATCAATTTGACAGTGACACAAGCGCCGATGTACTTTTATAAACACGGAGTATTGATTTGGAACTTTCTAACCCCAGCCTTCTCCCATCCTTCTCCTTCCGCCAATTATGAGGGGGATTATCCACTTAAGCTTGGTTTTGGTCGGGAGCGCCCTCGTTCAAGCGCAATCTACGCAACATGCTACGTGCGAAACTGGATTTCAATGGGTGAGTCACTACTTTTTCAACGAGTATCCACCTTCTTTACATGCGGATAGTCGTTTAATTCGAGGAACCAAAGCCCTTGCGCGATCACTGAATCCCTTGGAGGCGTTTGCAATGGTGGAGGTGAGGATCTTTGACATCGCTTATATTCCCCCCGTCTGATGATTCTCAATCGCCGTAGTCTTCACTGTTCCGCCCTTAGGAGAGGAGCAGGTATACCGTGGACCGGACCCCACCGCAGCAAACAGTTGCAGGTGCAGCATGGTATTCTATGCTATGGTCAGCACCTGTGCTGCATGTCAAGGGCAATCTTGGGTCACGTTAGTCGTATCTTTCCTTGATGATGAGAAGCGCTCACGTTTATCATCCCCTCAGATGGTCTTCATACAATGCAAATTGCACCAATGTGTACGTCGGGTAAGTAGACGTCTTTCATCTATTTTCGATGTCTGTTATTGAGAGGCGAATAGCTTCCCCCAAGGTATTCCTGCTGGAACCGCCGTTCCTAACTATGCGTACCAAAATTTTACGGTGAGATCGTGAATAATGATGTCCTCTGGATAGCACCAACTTCTCGTGTAGCGGACGGACAAGTTTGACATTACCATCGCCCAGGAAGATTCAGGTTAGTTACCCATTCTAAGTTACCCATTCTAAGTCACCCGTCTCAACGCATCGTCAGGACCCGAGTCTGTCGCACCTAGTGGCACAGGAACGCCTCGTGCATCGCAGTCATCCGGTGGTGGCGGCGGCGGTACCAATGCTGGTGCTATAGCAGGCGGGGTGGTCGGTGGGGTGGTCGGCCTCGGAATCATTGCGGGCGTTGTGTTCTGGTTACTCCGCCGACGAAACGCACAGAGAAACACCGTTGTGCCAGTCAACCCTAGCAGCGACCCGCTCACCCCACCTCCTATGAGCTACGTTGGAGGTTCTAACATGGATTATCCTACAACGCCACCCCCCAAACTTTATGTGAGCACTAAACTCTATGGTGTTGCTCTTGTTACTTATATGTTCTTCTTCCTTAGGACCCTTCGGATCCATCCACCTTCCCCTCGTCCCCCGCCAATTCAGGTAGCAATGTTTATACCACCACATCCAGCCCGCCACCATTGGGGTACCACCCCCAGCAGCCATTGCTCCACCAAATGCCTCAGCCTCAGACAATGAACCACGCTGGTCATTACAGTGGCGCACCCGAAGTCTAAGTGCACCCTCGAAGAAAATATGTTGTCTTTGGATATGTCGCCGTTTTCTTTGACATGGACTTGGGCTTGATGTTATCTACGTTCATCGTTCATCTGGACGCTAAATTTAACTATTTTCTGTTCTACGACCTGTGTAGGGCGTGTATGCGTTCTTGACAAATCTATCTTGTATACTTCCCGTGATGTTGATGGTGGGAAGAAATCATGGTCACACTGCCTTATTCGCATGTGAAGGCCTCATGGAGTTGGCCGCCTCGATATACTCACCAGCGGTCCGCCGAGCGCGCTATAATAATGCTGTGATTCCTTGGTCGTGTCTCACTCGACTTCCTGTGATTGATTCCCGCCGTCAAAAGCCAAAGGAATGCTCAGCAGCTCATCAATGCCCCGCCTACCTTGGATTGTTGCCTTAGAGATACTTCGATATGTCCCTTGGGTCTCAAGCCAGTCGACGGATGCGTTCTGCCTTCCTCAGTTTGGCTGGGTGAGTTAACCGAAGTTCACATCGTCATATATTCATTCGCGCAATCAAGACATTCAATTCCAGAAATCAGAGTCCATGCTTAGTGGGTGCCTACCTCCAGAGCGTTTGCATTCCGAGTTCGTATTTAGCTACGTTGAATTCTGCAGTTTATTGACAACAATTGCCTGCAGACTTCAGTGTTCCAGCTTTGCCTGCAGGGAATCATTACAATGGACCCGCGCTCAATACTGCGAATAATTGTGCTTGCAGCACAGTCACCTATTCACTGTTGAGCGCCTGCGGGACATGCCAGAATCGCACTATAATCCCGTGGGCTACATGGAGTGCTCAATGCTCGGATTCAATGAAAAGCATCGCATCGTGAGTGTTGTATGGCCATCCTTCCGCGATACCCAAGATGCCATGACCCCCCAGCTACCCCAATGAAATCCCCGCATTAACCTCTGTTCCATCATGGGCTTACTTAAACATCGAGGTAATCATTTCACCATCCGTTAATGCAGCCGAAACTAATTCTTTGCTCAAAGGAGACCAACGATATATGGGATTTGCCTCGGGCCCAAGGTCTCGTTGGTAAGTACTCGAGTCGATGACAAGGGCTCGTCATTTACAGAATAAACACATTAAATTAAAGGTGCCCCGGAATCAACTGGTTCCCCTATCCCTAGATCAACGGCAACCGAATCGACGACGACTGCCACGGAGGCACAAAACACGTTTTCTTCTGGAGTCCCAACACCTACAACGGCTGCTTCTCAACGCAGCTCAGGCGTTAATGCGGGCGCCATTGCAGGCGGTGTAGTGGGCGGTGTTGCATTCTTGGCCATTGTGGCTGTGATAGGCTTCTGGCACTCGTTGCGGAAGAAGCAACGCAATGACGAGACAGAGGTCAATGTGTTTGAATCGCACTTACCGACCAGTTCTACGACCCCTTACAATACTGCCGTGGCCTCGGGTTCGGTCATGCGAGAAACGCCAGGGCACCGAAGCCAACAAGGTTCAATCGTATCTCTGAATACTTATTCACCGCCCATCACAGTCAGTCATTCACGCGCTTCTAATAGGTCTGATTATCATCTAAAATCACACACAGGATCGCACGAATTCGAGCAGTTATTTCATGTCTCCAACGTCGCCTGCAACATCGGCTGCTTATACGACCTTCGACCCGTACGCACCTAGAAGGTCTCTGGATAACATGCGGCCCAATCGTGGTTTCTCCGGGGCGCCAGAAATCTAGTATGCTGTCATCTATGGACCGTGATGGACCACATAGCTGCTTTCGATTATCTATCTATGTATACAGTAAGGTTCTCCGCATGCTGCCCTATCTCTAATATCGCCGGGTGTAATGACAACTTCTTATCGAGGAATGTTCGTGTTGCTCCAATGGTAAACAAGAAGACATCGCTGAATATCCTCGGGGTTTGTACCCGCGCTAGTCCTTTGGGTTCATTCCTTTTGCATTGCATTTCTCACAGGAGGTGTCGTCTGTTTTCGGCTCAGCCACTCATGCAGTTCCATTTTTCGCACTCTGTCGGCCACATGGACCTCCGTGGAAAGTGTTTGTCGACTTCATCAGATGGTCGATATTCTCAGAAGCAGCACAGGTTTTTGATTAGATGGGCCACCCATGGCCCAACGGAACTTTGTCCGTTTGATGGCTCTCTACCTTTCCTTGTAACATCCATCTTCTTCCTAGCCTAGGGCACCAACTTGAAACATCTATGTTATGTGGCGCCAGTTTGGATCTCGCACGGTGAGTTCTACACGTCTACTTCCTAGCGCATTTATCTAATGCGAACCACAGGTAAAGGGCCAGCACGGCCAGCACGGCCAACCAGGCCCTTGCGAGTTGGCTGCGAAAAAGGATGAAGCCTGTAGTCGCGGTGGTGGTACGTGCCTCATAACAACGTTCATAATATTAAGACTTATGCTTGACATACAGACCTGCGTCCTTTCCTATCAAATGACCTACACATCCCGCCGCAGTCGCATCTAGGCAACGACACCTTTAGTTGGTGTCGCTGTTCGCCCATTGCATATAGCCTCGCTGTTGCTTGTGCCAGGTGTCAATCTAAGGAAGCGCCAAAGTGAGTTGCACAGATCGAGATTCTCGAACAGCATTTCTGACCTCTCTAAGATGGGACACCTGGACAACCGGTTGCAAGAAACCATTGGACATACGGTAGGACTCTCGTTAGCATCCCACACTGTATAGATGACTGAGGCAATGCGCAGGTTGCACCCAGCTGTTGGAAACCTACTGAAAATCCCTGTCGAAGCCTTCGCCGACGTTAGTGTGAGTGACCGACTGGCACATCCATTATATTAGTACTGATCCATCCAATGACGCTCAGCGCATCGGCCACACTCCCCTCTCAGGCATATTTTGCGGTTGAGTGATGTTCAATTGTTGCTTCTCCCTTGAATCAACAACTGAGAATTTCTCTCTCTTGCAAGGACACGGCCAAGGTTCATCAGCATCATCGGCGGGCTCCACTTCATCGTCCTCTTCCTTGACGACCTCTGCCCCGCATCATTCTTCAACTGACATTTCTGTCAGTTCCACGCTCACGTCGTCCCCAACCTTATCTACCGATACATTCTCTAGCGCAAACATTTCATCAACTGATGCCACTTCCATTTCAGCCACCACAAGCCTCAATGCCACGACCTCTACTCTGCTCTCCTCGACTCCGTCGACCCGTTCCAGGACATCGACTGCGCACAATGCACCGACGTCATCGCAGAACAGAGGGCCAACGGGATCAAGACCACCAACCACTTCCAGTGTTGCCCCCACTGCAACAGTTACGACGACGCCTCAATCGGATGCCGATGGAGCCCTTGCTGTGTCGCCAACCCACAGCTCTAAATCTTCAGCCCGTCAACAGGTCGTTGTGGTTGTGTCGAGTTCCTCGGCGACATGGTGGACGGTTACTTCATCATCGACCAACACGATCGCTCCGTCGTCAGCCCCTAAGACCTCGACCTCATCATTCAGTCGCAGCCACATCCCAACATCATCACCGACACCATCCCAACCGAATAACGGTCCATCTATACCAACAATCGGGCATGCTTCTCCGACCAGCCTGGACCGAACATCTACACCTACGCCCACGCCTTCTTCGTCCAGCACTGTCCTCCAGTCTACCGACGATACCATCAAAACGCAGTGGAAGATAGCTGGGTCAGTTCTTGGCGTCGTATTCGCTGGGTCCATAATTGCAGCTGTGGTGTTACTATTTCGGTTCAGGCGCCGGAGGCGGCAGTTCGCTCCTTCTGCACAGTATGCGCGTATGTATATGTACAATTCGTCGGGTGAGGGTGGGGGCTATGGGAGCCTCGAAGGCGGCGGTTTGCCAGGAGGAAGGGGCGGGACGGCCGAGTTGAAGAGCCCGAGGGAGATGATGGTGGTACAGAAGGACCTAGACCGGGAGCGTCTACTGGGTGGAAGGGGTGGGACGCCACTGGCGAGTCAGGTTGATTTGGCTGGCGAACATAAGGCTTTGAAGGGTGGTGGAGAGGGAAGCCTCAAAGGAGGGCCAGTTGGTGAGGCCTTCACAACGTCGAGGAACGTCACAGCGGCTTCTTTACCTCCAAGGCTGTCCATCCCAGACAGCTACTACGTGCGTAACGCTTCCGCCTACGCCCGTTAAGCGATCTCATACTCATCATCCTTCCTACAGAATCCCGACTCGGAACCGTGCTCACCCGCGGCAGAGTCCTCCATAAATATGTACTTGTCACCTACAAGCACTGGCGACGAGCACCACACCGATTCCAACCACTCGTCGTCTTCGCCTCCTTCCGCGGGGTCCTCCATTCATCGGCGTCGCCACAGCTCCATTTTTGGAGGAGCACTTCGTCCATTGCCATTGCCTAGTGTACCCGAGACGTCTTCCCGCGCATGATAGGATCAACGTCCGCCAGATAGGCGCAGCAAGGCAATGAAATCCCCCGAGTATTCTGTATTTTATGGTACTTAAATTGTTATTTCGTAGAGTGGATCGTATCGGACCTTTTGGACTGCTTCGCATTGCCTCACGTCTTGGGACTTTGTATAACTGGAACACTCATTGTACGACGCTCCTTGTTTTCCATCGCTGTGCTGTTTTGATTGTAAGGACTCGAGATACCCTATTACACTGTCCTTCCTTGCCAACTGTCATTAATCTCCACTCTACATCTTCTTGCACTGCTCTGCTAAGTTCGCACAATGTATATACGTTCTAGGATGTAAATGCGTTTCACATGCGTCACAAAAAATATCAACACTACGGTTGCAATACACATTCATAGTATAGACAAAATAGAATACATCGATAATCACTTCCTTCATTCAGGCTTTTCTGTCACGATTTTCCCGTCCTTGTCGTAGAAGATCTCCTTGACCTTGACGGACCTGAGATGATCTACTCCGCCACTAAGTTCACAATCATGATGGAACAGATACCACTTCTCCTGGAACTCCACGATAGAATGATGCGTCGTCCACCCAAGCACCGGCTCCAAAATCCTCCCTCCGTACGTGAACGGACCCAGCGGGCTCGTCCCAGTGGCATAGCACAAATAATGCGTGTCCCCAGTCGAGTACGAGAAATAATAAACCCCGCCCCGCTTATGCATCCACGCCGCCTCAAAGAAGCGGCGATCATGATCATCAGCCAGGATTTTCTCTCCCGTTTCAGGTGCCAGAATAACCACCTCCTGCACTTCACCATCAAATTGCCTCATATCCCCCGTCAACTTCGCGACTCGAGGCGTTAGGGCGTGGACACCAGCGCCACTCGGTTCCTTTGGCCCAGACCACGATGGGTCGAAAACATCATGACCACCTTGATAGCACTGCAACTGTCCACCCCAAAGTCCACCGAAATAAATATAGGCATTCCCATCATCGTCGACAAAGCTTGCTGGATCGATGCTATAGCTCCCCTTGATGGGATCGGGATCGGGAGTGAACGGTCCTTCAGGTTTATCTCCAACAGCCACTCCAATACGGAAAATGCCCTCCTTATCCCTCGCAGGGAAGTATAAATAATATTTCCCGTTCTTGAAGGCCGCGTCGGGGGCCCATAGTTGTTTGGACACCCAGGGAACATCTTTGGCGTGGAGAACGACGCCGTGGTCGACTACGGGGGTAAGAGGATCGAGCGACTCGGTGCTGAAGACGTGATAGTCTTCCATGTCGTACTGATCACCATTGTCGTTGAATTGAATGTCGGTTTCGCGGTCATGGGAGGGGTAGATGTAAACCTTTCCCTCAAAGACATGAGCCGAGGGATCGGCAGTGTAGAGATGGGTGATGAGAGGCGGCATTATGGATCACGATGCGTCGGCGGCGAACTTTTGGGAATTGGATAGTATAGCTGCGCTGGTATCGTGGAATCAGGAACCAGTCAACGAAAGTAGTAGGAAGGTGTACCTGCTACCTTTATATCGGCTCGTGAACAAACTGCCCTGTCTATTTCTCCGGAGTCGGTATTCCCTCAGTTTCTCCGTGTGGTGCGATGTAAGATACTCCCGGCTGCGGTTGGTCATCCACAGTCAGGCCGAGATGTTCACATGGTTCCTGAACTCTTGGGTACTATCATGCGGGGTGCCTAGCGCGAGAGTGGCTGTCCGTTGAGATCGCCTGGGATGTGGAGAGGCGACGATGTCAAGATGTCGAGAAGACGAACCCATTGAGTGTTAGTCATCCTTTCCCAGTGGTCACACTCACAGCATGTGACGCACGCGTTTCTTTGGTCGCAGCTACTTCAACTCGCAATTACGGGGCTTGACTTCGAGCCGCCACAATGTCCTCCACTCCCCGACGACCAAATCTTCCACCCTCCTCCTCCTCCTCCTCCTCCTCCTCCTCCTCCTCACGATTCTCAACACCCTCCAAGCACACATCAACCCCGTCCACGCCTTCGCCACTTGCCGCCCTCCCCCCGTTCTCCTCGACGAGCCGCTCTCGTCTGCAAGCCCTTTACTCCGATATCTCACGTCAGAAGACATCAAATCCCACATCATACCACGCTAATGTCGAGTGGTGGCGGAACGCATTGGAGGCCCTGGTCAGCTGTCCTCCGCCGAGTTCACCGATTCTAGGGAAGAAGGGAGGAGCTGGGAAGGGAAAGTTAGTTTTAAGTGCAGATCAGAGGTTGGTGGATAGCTTGAGGATAGAAGGTGTCGGTAAACCCTTGGCTTTGGGCGCAGTGGTTGTAAGTCTCTCCCACTTTGCCTACACCCAGCCTGGTAACTTCCGCCTTCCAGCCCGAACTAATAGCATCCAAATCGCTAATCCCCTTGTCTACATTCCTCACATCAACGCAATCCATATACGACCCCGGATGGCTCCCAACCCGTCTTGCGTGGTACATGGTTGGGAAGCCTCTTTCGTGGGCCCTCGAACGCGCTGGAGTAATCGGTGAAGACGGGATGATCACGTCGCTCACACAAACGCTTTCCGGAGCGCTAACACTTGGTGGTAGTCGAGGGGCAAGTGATAGGAAGCATATGGCGTGGTATGGGGAGTATGTTGTTGTGGGATTGGTGGAGAAAGCTGCGGGTGAGGTGGAGAAGATACAGGAAGGGAAGGAGGGGGAGGGAGTGGCGGGCGCGCTTTATACACTGCAAGGCTTTAGGAAGACCTTCGGGTGCGTAGCGGGCCTTGGTTACAATGAACACCAATACGAATTTGAGGAGGAAGAAGAGATGCTGAGCGAGCAGGATGCGTCAGTGTTACTCAAGTTCTTGCAAAGAGAACGCAAGGTTGTGGTAATGGATAACGAGGTCAGTGTCCCTTCACCTCACCTGCTCTACTCTTATTTATACATTCCTTTCCGTCACATAGGTCATCAGGTTCATATCTCCATCTGCACCTACGGAAGAGCGAATTATCACTGTCGTAGACCGCGGGATCCTCGAATTGAAGACAGCGGTAGAGAATATGCATAAGCAGATCGAGAGTATTCAGAGGCGAATGAACGAGTTGCGTATTGTTTCCCTTCCCCTCTTCCATATCAGCGAATCTTCGTTTCCATTTCCACCCGACGCTCTATCTCTGACAACCTATCACTATCTTTAGACTAACCACGAAAGCATCAACCGCCCTCCGTGCAAACCAGAAACCCGTCGCCCTCTCCGCCCTAAAGTCACGCAAGCAACTTGCTGATATACTGGGTAAACGACTAGGGTCGCTTGAGGTGCTGGAGGGGACGCTGTTGAGCGTGGAAGCTGCTGCTGGGGATGTCGAGGTACGTTTGAGTTTCACCTATCTACGTTTCCTCCTCTCTGGGTGCATCCAACGTTGATTGCTAATATGAATCTCAAACACAGATAATGAAATCTTACGCCTCGTCAACAACGACCCTCCGCACGCTCCTCTCGCACCCTTCGCTACAACGCGACAAGATCGACGAGACGATGGACGCGATGGCTTCCGCGAATTCTGATGCGAAGGAGGTGGACGACGCCATACGGATTGGTGGTGATATTGCTCTTGGGCTGAATACTCCGGGAGAGGGAATTGACGAGGGCGAGCTGGAGGAGGAGCTCAAGATGTTGGTGGAGGAGAAGATGATAGAGGACAAGCAGAGGCTGCGGGAGCGAGAGGGCGAGGCAGAGGCAGTAGGGAAGATTGGGGCGAAGGAGGAAGAGAGGGAGACAGTCGGGGAGGAGAAGGTAGGCGAGGAGAAAATTCCCGTCTTTGCTTGATACTCGTCGTCTATCGTGAGGCGTTTCGCCCTTTCCTCCTTTCTTTCCGACAGAACACTGCTTATATTATATCCAATGTATTTTGCTTTCACCCCTTGTCATCGCAACTTCTACCTAATTACTTGAAGAGGGAGCGATCTTCACTTGGCGTGCTTTCTCGATACCAATGCGAGTTACCCCTCAGCCTAGCAGTCTGGCTTCGACCTTCCCAGTGCTCCCGCTCCTTCTGTCCCTCCTGTCCCCTTTCGGGCATCCCTGAGTGACTTGTTACATTCGCTAAAACTTGCCTCTCGTTCTTCCTGTAAGGTCGTTGCGCGCTATCAGGCTCTAATGAGCTTGGTACGCGTGCACAGATAATACGCATATGAGGAAAAGCCACGATCTCTTTCGAGGACGTGGTAAAGAATAATTGTAGTACCGCGGTACCAAAAACATTGCTATATCCAAGCTCAAGAACTCCTCGGGGTGGTGCAATGGTAAATACATCCACTCGGCGAACAATGCATTTCTACACATCTGCGCTCTGCGTCTTGAGCAGTCGTCGAATGCTGGAACTTCACCGTTGGCAGGGGCAGGTTCTCCTGATTTGACCCGCGTCCAGAGCCAGTCGTTGGTCCTGGCCTGGCCCGCCACCAAGGCAAGGCAGTCTCTCATGTCGTGTTGTGAAGCGCCACGGCTCAAACCTTCTTGGGGGAGCAGTCAGGTATATTGACTGTGGGGATCAGCTGTAAGAGGTCGACTGGGTGCGAGATGTGCACCCCACATCCGACTGCTTCAGCTTCAAGCATGGCTGTTTTACCCTTCCAATCTCTATAGTCACAACAAGGCCAGACGGCGATTAGATGCTCGATGATGCGGAACTTGAGATCATCTGCTTGATACTTGACGGCGAGCAGAAGAGGGCCTGTTAGCAACTTTGCGGAAGCAGGGTCGTGTAATGGCATAAAAACGGAGCTTTTCAGTGGCGAACTCAGTATGCATGCCAAGTCCAAGTCTTATGTGAGATACCTCGGTTTGTAGATTGCCTGCAAGAATCCTCTTATATCTTTCGCTTTATCGTGCACGACGACAGAGGGCACGCCGTCGTGGATTTCCGATTCTGTATTCAGGGCGGAAGCTTGCCCTACGGCAAACATATCTTTGAACACTTGGGATTCATCAGCCAAGATCGAGTGGTGAACACGGAAGTAAACAATTAGGCAACCGCGCTTGCAGGGCCTCCTTCGACGGTACTTGCCACCATCGGAGTATCCACATATGTAGCTGTGTGTTCGTCGTCCAAGTCGCCACACACAGAAAGGACGACACTGCCATCATCGAAATAAAAGGTGTCGTCGTGCATCGTCCAACTGGGTTCGCTCTAGCTCAAGACTCGTTCACAACGTCGGTTAGAAGCGTGGGTTTCGCTGCCATCGCTCTCCCCTATTCCCCTATTCGTACCGCTAACACAAACGTCCGACGTCCGTCGCGGTGAGTCGCTTCGTAGCTATATCAGTATACATTATTCAATGTCTGTCAAGTGTCTCCTCCCATCGTTGTCAACTGCCTGACTGACATTCCCGCTCCATCATAGACCACATCTAGGTCCTCCTCAGAACAGCACTGTCAATTATTATGTTACGACAATTGTATAGGCAGGATACAATTGATACGCACCGCCGTCCATCGTGATCCTCCCATGCCCATGCCCATTCGACCCTGCCTAACTCTTGGTGACGATCTGCATCACGACTCCTCATCATGCGGTACTCTTAGAGTGCCAGACACCCCCTTGAAAGCTGCGATTCTCGCTCGACGCTATACACCATGGTCCTCCGCCACAACGCGAAATACTTCCTCCATTTTATCGAGTTCGTGGTACGTAGTAGCTAGTCAACTCCCAGTGCCCGGCTGCCCCGGCGTAGTCCGTAGTCCGTTTCTCTGAACCCCCGCCAGGTCGATGAGGAGCTCTTCAGGATTCCCAGCGTGGACTCGTTCACACGTCATTCGCTCGTCCTCCGGCCACGCATACGTGCCGGAGAGAAACAGATAGACCTGACCGGATCAGTTTCTGCCCGCGAATTCGAGCAGTTCCTAGAGATCATATTACCCTTGTTCGTCGTAATCATCTCCCTGCCAGCGAAATTCTCCACTAAACCGCCTCTACTTACCTTATAATAATCAGGCAAGTCACTTCCTGGGCCAAACACTCGATCACGCAATGGTGCCTGGTACTGAAGCTCGCTAACACCTGGCAGATCGAGCCCCTCCGCAAGGTGGCTATCCAGAAGATAGGATGGGACGACTCTATCGCGCGCATCGAGCAGGGCCATGAATACCACGTCGCGCAATGGGTCGAGCTGGGGTACACTTCGTTCCTGCAGCGCGCCGCACCGCTGACCATAGCGGAAGCGGAGCGCCTCGGCTGGCCTGTTGCGCTGAGGATCTGCCACCTGCGCGAGGAGCAGGCGGGGGCCAAAGCGGCGGGGACGCATCGGCACGGTGATTTCGCGGCACGGATTGGCGATGTGTTCGCGGATGAGCTCAAGAGGATTCGGGATGTGTGCACTTGGCTTTCGAGTGAGCCCGAGGGAATTATCGCCGGGCCAGCAACGATGGTAATCGCACGCGCTCTGCGGCCCATGCCCATCCGTACGATGAAACAAAGTGTTCCTAAAGCACCAAAGGTACCAGCGGTTTCGCCAGACTCCACGGCTCCGCCCGTAAGATGTGCATCATCAACACCCCAACCGTTCACATTCAACTACAAGTCACCAGCTCCACTCGTCCAATCTGATACACCATCTAGCTTCGGGGGTCCTCCTGCAGCACCAGTTTCTGCGCTCAGGCGTCGGGATGGAGAGGCGGCTCAACGCGCTGGATCACTCGTGGACCCTGTGCCCTGCGCATCCCAGGCATCCTTGCCATTTTCACTCGTGAACTCGCCAACAAATGCACCGGCAGGGCCCAACCCTGCCCCCTCACAGGCTTCTCCAATCGCTTCCGCAGCCGTCGAGTCCAAGTGCCCCGATGCACACGCGAGCCCCGACCCACTGCTCAAAGGTGCGAAACCTAGCAGCGATTCGAACGATACCGTACAGGCCAATACTCCACCCGTCGCTGCATCCCCGCTGTCTGCCAAGATGATTGCAGAAGCCGCGGATATACGGAAGGTGCTGGCCTGGTATAACGGCGACCTGGATACCCAGTGGTGAATTGGGTTTCTGGGTTCTCGATGGTGCTTGGAACTTGGGTCTATCCGGAGCAACCCTCGTGGTGAATCCCGGAGTCGGTGCGTTGTGCGCGGAGTGTAGGCGTATGTCACAGACGAGGTGGTTCGGGCTTTGGATATGGAATCAATAAAGTGGATTAAAATGCGGAAAATACAAGGCAGATAGGAGATAGGAGATACCTGGCGCGCAGAGGGACAGTCGGGCTTGGCGGGGCGAGAGCACTCTGCGAACGGAGGATCGGACGAAGCGAAGAGTGGGGAGATACCCCTTCTCAGAATCTCAAACGACTATGGTGGCTCGAAGCCTCTGCACAAATCGCCCGAGTGGTCTTAGACTTATACTTTCTCACCCTGCTATTCTATGGCTTTTGCCTTATCTGAGTCGTTCTGCATCTGTGGATATCTGACGCGGTGCTTTCTGTATGATACACGTAGAAGGGTAGAAGGGGAGGTACTAGGCGGCAGGCGGTGAAACAGTGAAACACGAGTTTGCTTGAGGTTGAGTGTGAGTTTGAGTTTATTTTTTTGTTTGGAAGGAACCTGGGAGGAGCTGGCATGCATTGAGATTCTGAGATACGTGGCATTGGAGCCATTTGAACTTTGGACGTGTTGGCGGTCAAGGAGCATCGCGGAGCATCACAGCGTATCACGGCGTATCACGGCGAAACCAAGTATCGCGCTGGCGGGCACACGATGCTGAACGCTGAACGACTCGATTCCGAAAGGCAAAAAAGGCCGGAGCAAGCACGGAAGTCCGCCAGTCGGCCACCCAAAAGACGCTTTTTTACCGTACGAGCAGAGGTCAAGTCGGTGTGCTCGTGTGCTCGTGTGCTCATGTGCTCGTATGCTCGTATGGATGGCGTATGGTCTCTCGGAGCGGCTTCTCGCATTGGATCCAGAGCAGCTTTGGTAAATGTTCGGAAGGAAGGACGTGAAGGGGTGTTTGGAGATGACTCTGGCACTGTGGCACTGTGGGGGGAATGGACGGTCGCGGGACATCGGGGCCTGGGGATGGGGAGGCCATTGGGCGCGGAGTATGGCGGCGGTGTTTGCGATCACGGTGTACGGCGTACGCCGTACGCGTGCATGTGTGCATGTGTACATGTGCGTATTCCGGTACGCGTCGCGTCGCGCCTGCTTCTGACAACGACAACGACAGCCTTACGGTGCGTGTGACGACGTGTCGCGATGGCCGGCGCAACGCAAGTGAGAGCGGGGACCACGAGAGGCAGACGGTTGCAGCAGGCGGCAGGTGGCAGGTGGCAGACGGCAGGCGGCAGACGGCGAAACATGAGTTTGAGTTTGTTGAGGGCTTGGAGCTTGAGATCTTCAGAGTCGAAGCTCGAAGTTCGCAGTTCGCAGTATCGGCCGCGAAGAGCATCGCTGACCGGGAGAGGCGAGAGGGGACGAAGGTACGTAGGTAGGAAGAAACAAAGGAAGGGAGGCGGTGAAACTGGGCTCTGGAGGTTGAGCGTTGAACATGAGCTTTGAGCTTGAGTTTGAGCGAGCTTGCGCGAAGGTTCGTGGAGTGAGAGTAACCTTGGAAGTGATAGTAACCTTGGAAGTAACCTTGGAAGTGATAGTGACCCCTGGAAGTGGCCCTAGCGCACCTGAGGAGCAGCCTGGGCCCAGGCTGGGGATGGGCGACTCGGGACGTGGTAGCGTTCGAGGCGCGTTGAGCACAGTGCGAGCGTTATCGGGGTATCTTAACTTGATCCTTGGCTTGAAGCTTGGTCTTTGGTATTTTGGTATGGGGTATTTCGGTATGTTGTATTTTGGTATTTTGGTATTCTGTTATCTTGTATCTTGGTACACGACGCGGTCATAATCGAAGTGTAGAGCGCAGAGAGGCAGGAGACGAACGGCGAAACAAACGCTTGTGCTTGTGCTTGTGCTTGTGCTCGTGGAGCACGAAGCTTGAAGCACGAAGTTTCGTGGAGGTAACCTTGGAGGTACTTACATTAGGCGGTGAGAGTAAGTGTGTATCTCCGTACGGGGCACACAGGGCGAACAGGGCACACAGGGTACAGTGAAGATAAGGCAGAGAAGGCAGAGAAGGCGGGGGAGAAACCTAGAGGATTTAACGGCGAAGTATGCTCAGGTTACTCTTTAGAGTATAGAGTATAGGGGATAGTCTGACAGAGTATAGGAGGTAGGAGGTAGGAGGGGGAGGGAAACCGGGCTGCGTGGAGGGGAGGCAGAAACGAGACAGGGACGAATCTGGATGAACCGTGCAGACGTTCGAGTCTGGCGGGATGGTATGGTATGAAGTACTCTTAGTGCGTTCACTGTTGGTTTGTGGGTTTGTGGGTTTGTGTGTGTGTGTGTGTGGGGGGGGGGTGGCTCGCGCGAAAGGCGGAGAGGATTAAGATTAACATTCGAAAGCAAGCAGTGGTATTACAAAGGCTGCATCGACGAAGGCGGGGATGAAGCTGGAGATGGAAATGAAAGTCTTTCAATCAGAGGGTCGTACATACGTAAAATCATCAGGGTCGAGAAGGGGTTACATGTACGATTGGAACGCAAGTTCACAGAGCATCGAAAACGGTACACTGAAGCGGAACGAAGTATACCTGGTACACCCAGCACACACATCGTAGCAGTATCATATATTTTAGCGGTTTATCGATTAGTATTCCCCGAAGCGCGTGTGCCCCGTCTGCTCCGCGTGCGCGCGCGCGCCCTTCTCGCCTTTGAGGCCCTGGTTGCATTGCTAAAAAAACACCAATGAACATTAGCTGTTGATCAGCTGATGTATTGAAAGAGGGAATAAAGCAATGTGATATTGGGGAAAGGAGGACAGTGGAGGAGATAGTTGAGGGGGCCATACACACCTCACACCGCAAATCAAATGTCGCCGTATTCGTGTACTGCCTCCTTGCGCGCAGGATTCCCGCCAGCTGCTTCGCGGCCACTGTGATGGGGTCGCTCGCGTCATCATCGGACGTCTGTGCACCAATTGCACCAATCAGCGGGGAGAAATGAGGGAGGAGGGGGATGGGAGGGGTGGTGGAAGGAAGGGGAGAAGGGGAGGGAACGCACGATAGGAAACACCGTCTGGTGCCACTCGGGGTCCGCGTCTGGCATGGGGGCGAGCGTCGCCGCGTCGTAGTGTATACCCGAGTACACTAATATACACCTATTTCCACTCGCTGAAGTTATGGAAGCAGTGGGGTTGGTGGTCGAGGAGGGTTCGAAACGATCGATGCGCCCGGTCTCGACGTCGACGGAGTCGATGCGCGTGGCGAAGTGGGCGGCGAGGACGGCGAGCTCGATGGCGCCGCCCCAGGTGGCGGGCCTGAGGATGGCGGCGGTGTACTTGGCGGGGGGCATGCTGGTGGGTGGGTGGGCATGGTCAGCGTTAGTGTGGAAAGGGTGAGAGGGAGAGAAGGGGAGTGGGGAGGGGAGGGAGGGAACGTACCCAAGGATGGGCTCGGAGTAAGTGTCCGGATCTCGCTGTATGGCATCTGCGACGACTGGGTGGACATTGGGTCAGTGGACATGCCTCGTTGTGTGTACCCTCGCGGTGAAGAAGGGGAAGGAACAAGGGAGAAGCGGGAGTCGAGCATGGGGTAGGCAAGGAGAAGGAAGTTGCAGGAAGTACGAAGGTAGATGGGGAAGCGGAGAAACGGGGAAGGTAGGAAGGAGAGAGACTAACTTTGTCTAATGTTAGCAGGGGAAGAATTGAAGATGAGGGCGATGGAGGAGAAGAGGCAGGAGTTGTCGTCTGGGACCACGCGGTGCACAAGGAAGCTTCCATCGGCTGTCGCGACGTGCACCGGTCCCCCGTCTCCTCCGGCCTGTGGTCTTGGTGCGGGAGCGGGAGCAGGGTGTCTGGGTGCGGATGTGGATTGCGGTGGTCTTGATGCTGCGGGAACTGGAGGTGCAGCGGCTGAGAGGATGATCTGGTCGCCTGAGCGCAGGCCGAGACTGGAGACGGGCAGGTCCGCGACGAGGTGCAGATCGCGCGGAGGGTACCCCGCCTTGACTGCAATCCCCAATCAGTACAACAACGGACACTGAAATGATGAAGGGGACTGACGGTGTTGCTGGGCAGCGCCGATGCCTGTCACCTCTGCGATCTTCCGCTGCAGATGCGCGACTGTGAACGTGTCGTCATCGAACGGCACCTGGAGCGATGCCACCCCCGCGCTGTGTCGTAATCGCACTACCCCTGCCATACTCAATGTACCAACACAAGTCCGCGAGTCCGGGAATGGGAACGGTGTGACGCGGCGCTGGAGGCGTTACGTCATGCACCCCTACCCCCTCCCTATATAAACCCCTCTCCCATCCCCACTCCCTCCAACTCACTCCCTCTGCCAACACACACTCAAACGAATAATAAATCCACTCACCCAACCACTCAATTTATTATCAACCATCATGTCTGACGCAGGACGCCAATCTTTCACCGACAAAGCTGGCGCTGCCATGAAGGTACGTCGACGTTCCTTTTTTCATGTTTGCATGAACTGATGGTGTTGTGCAGCCCGACTCGCAGAAGACCACAACCGAGTCCATGGGTGACTCCATGAAGGGCATGGCCGACTCCGTCGCGTCTACCATGCAACCCAACGTATGTCCCTCCTCTGGATACCTTTTGCTCAACTCTGACACGTCGGGCATCTGTGTAGAGCGAGAAATCAGGCGGTCAACGTATGGGCGACGCCATGAGCGGCAACTCTAACCACAATGATGTGCGTTGACCGCCTCCCTTTTCATGTTCACATGCTCAACTTTGCTATTGTCCCTCAGGAATCGTTGATGGGCATGGCCAAGAACGCCATGGGCATGGGCAACAACAAGTAAACGCACCCGCATGGATGTGCACGCCATGGTCGGGGCATTGTGCCAAGTTTTTGCCCTCCCTTCGCGTCCCTTTCTTCCTTACATCTTCCTTCGCTCCCTCCTGCACCCCGCCCGATAATAACACGCGAATACATCCACGAACATTCGAGATATTCAACACATTTGTAAATCTGTATACACGTTCAGAATACACGCATACACGCACTGTACCCCGTAGATGCTGTAAACACGTAGCACCCCAATGTATACACGAAACCAATATAACATAACAAAATATACTTCTTCGTTGTCCTCTACCAACTACATTTCCAAAAGTTTCATCTGTTATTCACACGCGAGACCGTTAGGTAGTGCCATATTTCTGCCCCTCACCGGGAAATACAGAGAGCACACACTATACGATTGAGTTGAGCGAAATACTCCTAGGCTGCTCCTATCCCCTGTCTGCATTGCTGATTGGCCCTCGTTGGATGGCCGCTGGGTTTTCGTTCGTCGATCGGTTTTACTTCCAAGTTCCCCATCAATATCCACCCTCCTTCCACCCTCCGTCCAACCCATACATACACTTCACAGATTCTTCAACCGCTATGTCCACAGAGTCCATACCTCCATGTACCCCTTGTGCATTGTGCGTTGTGCATTGGGCATTGTGCACGGCACCTACATACACGCTGCATCCAAACCCCCCACACTTCGTATTAGCACAAACATATGATTCGCAAAATAACAAATCATAAATTGCAAGTAAATCATAACATCAGAAATCAGAAATCGTAAGTACACCACAGAAAGGGGATTACGAGATTAATCAAGAGGGGCTGAAAATCATAAACCATAAACCATAAACCATAAATCATATATCAAGATATATATATTATAGTTTATAGCTTACACCTCATAGCTCCCCCTCGAGCTCCAGCACCAGCGGGACGTGGTCGGACCCGTACACGTCCCCCCGGATCTCGCACGTCTTGGCGCGTCCGGCGATGCGTTCGCTCAGCACGACTGCGTACGGTCGTCAGTATGTCGTTACAGGTTGTTGGGAGGGATATGGAGAGGGGAGGGGGGAGAGAATGGGAATAGAGGGAAAGTACGCACACATATCCAACCTCCACCCGATGCCCTTCGCGCGGCAGTTGAACCGGTACGAGAAGTACGTGTAGGCCTGCGTCGTGGGGTGCAGCTCGCGCCACACGTCTTTGAATATCGCTGCCTGCCTCTCTTCTTTCTCCTCCCCTCCTCCTCCTCCTCCTCCTCCTCCTCCTCCTCCTCCTCCTCCCGCATCCGCATCCGCATTTCCCTCGTTTTCACCGTCTTCTCGCTTGGCGCCCGCGTTCGCCCGTTCTTCCTCCTTTTCTCTATCCCCTTCTCCTCCCATTTTCTCCTCCCCCTCCCCTCCCTTCCCTTCCCTTAGCTCATTGTCAGCAGCCCCTGACCCGGAAGCAGGGGCTACACCGGGGGGAGGAAGCGAGACAGGGGGCAGACCCCCGTCCTCCAGCGCCCCGCCCTCCAGTATCCGGCGGTACGCGCTCGTCTCGGCCTCCGTGTACCCCGCCGACTTGTTCCAGTTCCGCTTCGCGTTCGCGAGGTCTAATGGCCCAATCATGTCATATCGTAAATCATATCATAAATCATGTCGTATCGTATGTTATCAGAGATGAATATTATGAACGTTTGAATGAAGGGGTGGGGAGGAACGCGGGTGAGAGGGATGGGTGAATGTGTGAGGAAGGGAACGCACCGAGCGCGGTGGGCGCGACGTTCAGGTCGCCGGTCCATATGACGGGCTTGCGCGCATCGAGCGCGCGGAGGTAGCGCGTGAAGTGGAGGTTCCACGCGTTCTTCGCGTCGAGCGTCTACACCAATCCAATCCAACAATCCAAACCAATCGAAAATAAAAACAAATAACACGCATCAGCTCTCGATGTTATTCGAATTGAAACGAATCGATTATGATGGTTGAGATGTGCGCTCACCTTGAGCTTCTCCCCCGCGTTGACGACGTACGTGCCCACGAGGTACGTGTTGGGGAACTCGAGCGTGACGATGCGCCCGTTGACGGCGGCGGCGTCGGGGTGCCCCGGGAGCGCGGTGGACACGGAGAGCGGCTTGCGGGTGGAGAGGATGACCGTCCCGGCTGTTCAGACGTTCGCCGACCATCAATCGGTCAATCAGATTGGGACCGCGTATTGGAAGGGAAGGGAAGGTGAAGCTGTGAAGGGGAGTAGGGGAAGAGAGTAGGGAGTAGGGGACGAGGGGGAGAGGGAATGGCGAATGGCAAAAGATGGGGAACGGAAGAGGAACGGGGGAATGAATAAATGAGGAAGAGAGGACTCACAATACCCCTTCTTGTCCGCGAACGCCCAGTACGCGTGCGGGTAGCGCGCCGCGAGGGCGGGGTCGGGGAACAGCGGCCACGGCGCGCTGTTCAGCTTGTGCTCGGTGAGGACGAGCACGTCGGCGCGCTCCGCCGCGAGGTAGGGGAGGAGCCCCTTCTTCGAGCAGGCGGCCCAGCCGCAGAGGTTCCAGGCGGCGATTTTGAGGGTGTTGGGGGTGGGAGGGGGGAGGGCGAGGGTGGTGTTGGACATATCGGCGCCATTTGTGTTTGCAGCGTTTGTGGTGTTTGTGGATGTAGATGCTTTGGTGGATTTGGTAGTGGTGGATTTGGTGGTTGTTTTGGTGGTAGTGGTTGTTTTGGTGGTAGTGGTGGTTTTGCGCCTCTTAGCACCCTTGCTAGACCCGGTGGAGGTTTGTGACTCTTCCTGACCCTCCTCGCTCTGTTCCAGTACTTGACTTTGACTTTGGGATTGCGACTGCGACTGGGACTCGAGTTGGGATTCGGGAGGCGGGGTCGCGTCGCTCAGCGCCTCGGCGTCAGAGTGTTCGGGCGAAGGGGAGGGAGCGGCTTTGCGTTTGCGGGGAGGCATCGTCGACGTCGACGTTGATGTTGGGTTTGTGCGCGTCGGTGTTGGAGTCGTTGGAGTAGAGCGTGTAGTTCGCGTAGTTGTGGTTGGGTGAGAGGTTGAGGGAGAAGAAGAAAGAGGTGGAAGAGACGAGAATGAAAGATTTCGACGCGTCAATTGATCGCTGATCCGAGTGCAAGAGGACCAAGTGTGTTTTGCGGAGGAGATGGAGGCGGATGCGACGCGTCGGTGCAGTGGCAATACGCGCAGAGTCGTTAGTAATACCATCCACTTTATCGGAGTTGTAACTTCTCCTGTCCGGGTTAGGGTCGGGAGAACGATCACATGATGTCTCGTCATGTTTGAGTTGCCTAATCCGGCGCATGCGTTAACGACTCACTCACTCACTCACTCACTCACTCTCCTCCTCTTCCTCTATCTCCCTTCCGCTTCCGGGTTCGTTGATGAGTTCTACGATCGCCTGCTAGAGCTCCCTGCAAGTCCTACTGCAAGTTTCAAGTCTGTATTCCTGTTCGCTCATAAGCTGACTGCAGTGACGACTGTTCGAAGTTTCCGACATTTCGACTATTGCGTTCACGCTTTACTTTGCTTTCGATCATAGCATCTACTTATACTCCCTTTACGCTACCATCGTCTACGCCCTCGACGTTAACTTCAACAATATTAATCCTCTTTCGCCCGCACCTCTCTCCAGAGTCCAGCCCAACTCCTCCCCAGCACCCGTACCTCCTTCCCACCGGCCCGCGGCCACACCCACCCACCGGAGCCGCATCCAGGACCCATATCCGGTGCTAGGACCTCACGCCACTCGGAGTCGGGATCACAACCCAACACATCACTCATTCTCTTTCCCTGAGATTACGAGATTCCTCGCGCCACTCGATAACAAGTCACCGTTATCACATCCGCCGCGCACGACGCGGGGGCATAGGGAGCTTACGACGATCACGCGCACGCGCACGCACGAACTACAAACCACACTCATTGCATTCCCGCTTTGCATCTCCCCCACCCGCCACCCACCTCAACGAGTTCATCCACGGGACACCTGCCACCCACCCATATCCACACCCACCTCACATCTACACTCTCCAACACCCCGCACCCACTCATTCATTCAAACATTGAAACATTCACTATCCCCAAGATATCCAAGATATAAACAATGCTCACATACAGAGGCTTCTCTGCATGGATCGCATGCGAAGGCCAGCCCCTCCCCGAGTACCTCGTCGCGGTCGAAGAAGACGTGCGCCAAGTCTCGTGCTGGATTCCGAGTGAGGAGGGGAAGGTACGCTCATTCCTGCGCTGTAAATTTATGATTCCGCCACTTACCACTTACTCAACTTCCTCCCTTTCTCTTCCGCTCACACCCATATCCGTATCTCCTTCCACTCATGTAACCCCATATACCCCCATACATTTGATATCGACACGCGCAGTCCTTCGCCGTCTTCTGGCGCGACAACACCGACCCCGCACCCGCACCCGCCGCTCAGTCCACACAGCCTGCACAACCCGAACAACCCGCGCACCCCATCGACTCATGCGGCTTCATCACGCTCGACGGCCTCGTCGTCCCCGGGCGCTTCCTCTTCGGCTCGGGCACCGCGTCCAGGGCGGGCGTGCGCTCGGGCCCGAATACGGAGAAGCCGTTCGTGTTTCTGAGGGTGGCGGAGGAGGAGGGAGATGGAGGAGGTGGTGGTGTAGGTATGTTCGTTTCCTTTTGATATATGGTGTGGTGTGGTGGAGTTGGAGGGCGATATCGATGTGTCCTGATATTGATACTGATGACTGGTGCGTTGTAGACGCGTCTTCCTCTTCAAAGTCCAAGAAGGATTTGGGAACGATCATTCTGCGCATCAGGCGCGTGCTGCGCGTCGAGGGGTGCCCCGCGAACCCCATCAAGGCGGTGCCGAGCAAGGTGCTCGGGAAGAGGAAGACGGGCGATGTGGGTATCGGGTGCGTACTCTTTCCCTCTTCACCTTCATTCAATTACCCTCTACGATCTTCGCAATCCAATCCTATTCCAAATTCCATCCCCATCCTAACCCATGCCAACCCTTGATCTCCTCCTTCCAACATATCGCATTTTCTTCTGTGTATTTTATATCATGCTGACGGCGCGTGTCTTGGTGGGTGGTGGTAACTGTAGATTTGGCGACGACGTGCCGGCGTACTACCAGAGCCCGGCGACGTGGGAGGTGCAGCCCTACCCCGAAGACGCGCATCTGGGCGCGGGGAGCTATGTGACGTTCGTGTTCCGCTATCGGTCTGCTGGTGCGTTCCCTTCCTCTACTTACTACTCTACTTTCTCCTTCCTCTACTATCCTCTGCTTTCTACTTTCCGTTCGTTTCATCCTACGTCTTCTCCGTCGCATATTGCATTTCCACTCCACCGCCCCCCTTCCATGGATTTGGGATATCGATATCGATGCTGATGGTGATCGTGTACAGAATTCCTCGAGTCGCAGGGTATAATGCCCTCCCCGCGCGCGCAGCCCCAGCCCCTCGCCAGCGCCAGCGCCGCGGGCTCAGGTTCAGGTTCAAGCCACTACCGAACCAGATCCTCATCCGCCAAATCCTCGTCCACTGCTAAAGCAAAGGGTAAGGGCAAGGGCAAGGCGGAAGGGGGAGACGGGGGCGGGGGGACGGGGCTGGAGACGCCTGCGATGACGCCGCTGCCGATTCCTGTGCGGTCTCTGCCTCCTCCAACTGCACAGCAAGAGGCATCGGGCGCGCTGCCTGTTTATCCGCCTGTTTATCCTCCTGTTTATCCTCCACTTTCTGAGGTGCTGTCGCAGCAATTGGCACAGCAACAGGGAGGGACCGCGCTTGTAGAGGCATCGGCGGGCAGTGCAGAGGCGTCGGCGTCGACGATGCCTGTACCCGGTCCGCCTATGACGCCTATGACGCCCTCCCCGTCCGCAACTCCTGCTAATGCTGATGCAACTCCTACCGATGCAACGACGGGTGACACGACGACACTAAGGACTGGCGGTGGTGCGCCTGCGGTTAATGCTATGAGGAGGATCGTCAGTGCGCCGATTGTTCCCACTCAGCAACAGCTGCAACTTCAAGAACAAAGACTCCAAGGACAAAGCGAGCTAGAGAGAGAACGCGAGGGAGAACACGAACATGAACACGAGTCAGAAGTCCAGCACGGACGCCAACGGCAGGAAGAGACGTCTTCGGGAGCTGCGGGTGTTAGTGTGTCTCCGCCCAGGAAGAGGCTGAAGCAGAGTGATTTCTTGGCTAATGTACGAAGAGTCCCTCTCTCTTGATTTCCTACTCCTTTTCTACTCTTCCTATGTAACCGATGTTGATGATGGGATTGTAGGGACCGTATCGGATGCGCCGGCCCTCTGATATGAAACGCTCGATGAGCTGGAGGGCGCCGAATTCAAAGCCGTCGTCGTCCTCTACAACCACCTCTACCTCTGCCACATCCATTCCCTCGACTTCCACCGCTGCCTCTGCAATCACTACCGCGTCTTCATCGAACGACAACGCGAATGGTAGCGTCAACATCGCGTTTAACAATCCGTTCACGAGTGCCCCCCTTACACGGTCGATTTCGAATCCTCATCCACACCCGCAGCTTAATCCGCGAGCTCAACTTAATCCTCAAGGGCAGTCGCAGTCGCGGTCCCACACAAATGAGCACGCGGACGCTGTTGGTCTCGGGCCGACGCAGGTACCTCCTCACTCTCAACCACAACCGAATAATCACTCCCACCCCCACACTCAACAACCACAATCCCCAGCCCAGGCCCCGCACTACCGCTCTCAGCAGCAAACGCTCGCGCAAGCGCGAGTGCAGTGCCGCCATCTCCCGTACCGCCGCCCCTCGATAAACACGACGCGCGCCCTGCAACAGAAGCGGCAGCAGAGGCAGATGCAGATGCAGGCATCAGCGCGCCCCCCGCCCCCGTCGTCGTCGTCCCCGTTCTCGTCGTCGCCCGAGACGCCGGTTGCGGAGGAGTTTGGGCGCGCGGGCGAGGCGTCGGTTGATGCGAGTCCGGTTCTGGGAGGCGGTGGTGGGCGTGGAGGAGGGATTGGCGTTGGTGGTGTTGAGAGTGGAGATGGGGGTGGAGATGGAGATGGGGGTGTGGAGGCGAAGAGAAGGGGAAGTCGACGGATCGTGTATGAGGACTTGGGCGGCATTGGCCCGCGCGACTTTGGGTTGGACGACGTCGGAGGTGAAAGCGATGGTGGAGGCGAAGGCAGCGCGTCGAGCTCGCAGGAAAGCGCGCTCGGGCTCGGACTCGGGCTCGGGATGGGGATGGGGAATGGGCTGGGTCTTTCGTCGTTTGAGGGAGATCAGTTTGGGGGGTATGATTTTGCGGGATTTGGAGGGTTCGGTGGGTTCGGGGGTGGTGGTGGTGGTGGTGGTGGTGGTGGTGGGGAGGATGTTGGAGGGGGTGCGGGTGGGATGGGTGCGGGGTTGGGGTTGGGGTTGGAGGGTGCTGATCCGTATGGCGGGTTTTTCCAGAGTGGGTATTAGGTGACCGTGAGGTTGAAGAACAGGTGCAGCTCAGAAAATAACCCTACTGACACACCACTAACACCCTTCGACCGCGTCTACACCCGTCGAATGATGACTCCCACAACTCGACTACGGACGGACGGACGGACGGGCGGCCTCGAGAACGACGAGCGCATGGATGACTACAACAAGATCCCAACAAAAGAACAAGAACGAAACGCCACGAAATGGTTTCGCGTACATGCTATTCTGCTCTTCTGCAAATGCTTTCCTGCTATCTATCTCAAGAAACAACAAAATGTTTATATGTATATACTTTCTCCCTTCTCCCTTCTCCCTTCTCTATTCTCTATTCGCTATCGATATCTCCCCATCGAAACCCTGTCTATTGTGTCTATTGTTCGGTCATCTCGCTTTGTCTCGCTATCCTTGCTATGCTTTGTCTCCTGCTTACAAGTTCTGCTTATTGCTTACTATTTACTGCCCGTTGATGTCCGTTGATTGTGCTTTCCGCTTCATCGCTTTGAGAGCTGTTTTTGTATGATTTATGTCTAACTAGCCCGCCGGCTATGCTCCACTCCGTCGATGCCGACGTTGATGTTGAACGTTGACGTTGATTTTGCGTGCAAAACGAGTAGTTTATACGAATATAAATGAAGTTGGACTTTCGGATGAGACGTCGTATGCAGGGATGTCAGCGTTCAACGTTGGCGAGGGCCTCCGCATAGTTACATGGTGTAGTTGTTGTATTGATGTCGTATCTACATCAATACATCGTGAACTAGCTACGACGACGAATCACTTGCAAGAAACGCCAGGAGTTCATACAAGCGAGTTGATATAGTTTTCGATGTCTGTAAATAGAAGCCATAAGTTAAGTAAGTAGCAAGCGAGAGCGTATGGAACTCACTAGCGTATCCGTTAGAGGCAATAACCATGGCATCGTTCGAGTTGGGGTTCAGTCCGTGGGCCGTTTCATACGAATCCGGTATCCCATCACCGTCGCTATCTGTAGGAGCCTGTACAAGTAATGTTCAGCATTGGGGTCCGAGATACAAAGCACACCGCTCCGTCAAAACGTTGCGACTTACCGTGCCTCCAGCAATAGGCCCGGGCCCATTCATCGGTGCAGCAGCCGGGTCCGTGATCAGCGCCCCGACCTTGCCCAGCGACCCCAGCTCCGTATTGATGAGGTACGTGTCAACACGGTCGCGGGACTTGCTGGCGCCTGCGGACGCGCGCACTTTGGCGAGGGCGTCGGTGGGGCTGAGGAGGGTGTTGACGGTGGGGTAGGGGTATTTTGAAGATTGGAAGTCGACGGCGGAGTAGTTCTCGGTTGTGGGGGAGAGGATGAAGCCGTTGAGGGTGCCGTCCTACAGAATAGGAGGGTGATGTTAGAGGGAGGGGTAAAATAGGGAGAAGGAGGAAGTGCGAACTTGGTCAGGATCATAGTAGTTGTTGGAAACGAAGGTGTGGAAGTTAGCATTTCCTCTTGTGAAGGGATGGATAGTCGTCGACGGTCCGCTGAACATTGAGTCAGCCTCCGTAGAAGGTGACTCGTGCTGGAGGTGCTCTCACCTGATGAAGACGTTGTTCAAGATATTGGCTTGTGACGGGCCGTCAGAATCTCCAGCGATGTAACCTCCGCCTCCACCCCAGTTGTAAACCTACAGATTCTTCATCGATGCTCATCAACGCATACTCATTGTCAAGCTCAAACTTACGACGTTATTGACAAACTCGTTGACGCCCTTAACCTTCGGGTTGCGTGTCTGGTTGTCGATGTACAAGGTACGGATGATGCTGACACCGCCAGTCGTCTGCATCAAGCCTCCGCAGGAGTGAGTTTGCAAGCCTTGAGCTATGATAGAGTCCGATATGGTGACATTGGACACGTCGCCGTTGATGGAGAATGTTTCGTCGCGGCCCCAGGAAACGCTGACATGGTCGAAGATCATGTTCTCGCCGTTTGCGATAGTGATGGCATCTTTCCCGGAGTCGCCTACCGAGTAGGATTAGCGAGGTTCCTCCAGCCAACGTGGAGAAAAATTCTTTACCGCCTCTGCCCATTCTGTAGCGGATATAACGTGTTATTGTGTTCTATGCGGGTCGAAACGAGTCAGTGTGGATGGTCCATACACCGCTGTAACTTGGATTCACTTACCGAAGCGGCAGAGTATGATACACCATTTCCGTAGATGGTGATACCTAGAAGAGGAATGTATTTATAGCTGTATACGACCAAGGAATGATGCATCTTGCCTTGCCCCGGTGCCGTTTGGCCAGCAATGGTGACACGGCTGCTGATGACAACGCGGGAGTCAATGTTAATGACGCCCCCGACGGCGAATACGACAATCTAGTACCGGGAATATGGTCAGTGGTGTTCCATTGAGTGCCATGCGTAGCTGCTCACTCTGTTCGATTTGGAGACAGCATCGCGGAAGCTTCCAGCACCAGAGTCGTTGAGGTTAGTCACCACGTAGACACTTCCCGTTCTACCACCGGTCGCCTGGGCACCAAACCCTGCTCGAGTATAAGAATAGGTCACGTTGGATTAGCCGAAGGGCTTACCTTCAGCTCCGGGGAATGCGAGCAGTGCTGCCGCACTCTGAATCAATAGGCAAAGGACTGGAAACGTCAAAATACAGCGGTAGTAGGCCATGTCGCTGCGCTGTCAGCGCAAGTATGGGGAGGGCTTTTATACCTGGGTAACGCCCTCGGTAATATTGAAGGCTCGTCGTCTCCGGCGGCCCATCCTCAGCCGCTGCGGGTGATCAACGAGATCTTCTGTGCCCCCGGTGTGGGGACGTCGGTGCTAAGTGCCGGACATATAATGGTACAAGCTCGGGAGTTTTGGTTTCGTCTCATCGCCATATGCACCCTGGTCACGACAGCATACTGGCGGGCCGTCGGTAGAGGAGAAAAGGAAATTGATCGGAAGTTCTGGAACTACTCGTTTGGAAACCCCGCGAGTGATTGTTTCGGAGGACGGAGGCAAATACCGTTGCGGTCACGCTCGCAGGCTCCAGACGCTTGTTCACTCCGTCGAAGTCTCGCTATGCCTCACTCCCGGTCTCTGCTCGTACTACATACATGGCCGGGCTGCTGGGACCTGCCTTCGTTTGATCCCTCGTGTCTGGCAGCTATCCTATACCTCCAGCTCGTCCTACCAAACAAATTCGTCATTGAAGAATGCACAAATCCCGACTTCTCACCCTCTGGTATGTTTTGAACGCGTTTGTAACGCGGATAGGATGGCTTAAGGAAATAGGGCAGCTACCATACTTGTCTCATGGGACACAGATAGTGTCTACGTTACCATCTATCGTCAAATATGTGTCAAAGCTGAAGAAAGTCGACGGCGTGAATATTCCAGACATTGACAGTGTTCTTTCGCCAACGGAGAGGGCAACGAGCGTGGCTTGGATCTCACATGTATCTACGAACATGGGTGACATTGTGGTAGGCTCTTCCTGGCACACGAGATAACATTCCTCTCAGACTCTAAAATATTTAAGGCACACATGTTCTACTCCCTGGAGGATAATTGGACGAAGACGCTGCGGCCTCACTTAGCGGCGATGCAACCAATTCCACAGCGATATTACCTTCCCGATAGAATACGCGCATCATACCGTCCACGGCTGGAAGCCGCTGGACTCTGGAATTTGCCTGGAATCGAGCAGCAGGAGAAGAAGCCATTCGAGAAACCAAAGGCTAAGGTTGAGCCCGAGAACTTGAAAGAGAAATATGTTCGCGTGTTCGAGCGACAAAAGGTCTGTCTATCATTGACTTCCGTCCTCTACGAGACTGACATCTGGCACGGTTGTAGGTTGAAGAGAAGGCTAGTGCCTTGTTCGATGTCTACGCCAGACTACTCGGAGACAAGCAGTACTTCTTCCAAAGCCAGTGTGTATACTGAAGCCAGCTTACGAAATGATTTCGTGTTTAATGTCTGGACTAGGTGTACTACAGTTGACCTGTTACTTGCTGCTCATATCCTTCTTCTCATAAAACCACAATTCGCGGACCCACTTCTACAAACCCTTCTCCACGAGCGATACCCACAGCTCATCGAGCATTCCGAAAGAGTTTTCTCACAAACATCACCTCGAGATGTGCGAATCGTGAAATCCAGCCCTGTATATTCGACAAGGTCTTTATTTGCGCTTCCCCATCACGCGAAGAGTGCTCCTCGAACCGCGGGGTCGGACGAAAAGGCAGCTGAAGAATGGAAATATACGAAGATGCGATGGGGTTGGTTTGCTCTAGCCGGCGCTAGTATAGTGTATTACGGTATACGGAGTGGTATAGTGGGTGAGTTCATGCGGCTCTATGCACAGCTGGAAGCTCAAGAACGGCTCGCTGCAGTGGTTGCGGCGGAGGAGATGGATGAAGAGGATGAGGATGAGGGTGAGGGCGAGGAGGTCGAAGATGAAGAGGAGGACGAGGAAGAGGAAGAAGAGGAAGAACACATATGAGTAGGATAAAATACGGGTCTATGATTGTTTGTGTTATAAACTTTCTCGAAAGTACTCACTTTAAATAAGAATCAGAAGAATCTCATGAGACACCAGTGAAGACCGTGACTGGCAAACGCGTGGGAAGGTCGCGTCTCCCGAAGCGTATCCCTAGCCTGCGACTAACGCATTCACTCAACCTCAATTATGGACGAAGACCTCATCGTGGTGGACGATGTCGAAGCTTTGGAAATGCAAGGAGCCACGTCCGGTACCTCAAACGGAGTATCAGTCCCGCCAGAGTCTTTCTACCGCACTAGCCATCGTCCTATTCGACAAGCTGCAGAACATGCCCTCGCGAGTACTTCACGGCTGAGAAGCAGTACACCTCTATACACAGACAGCAATGAACGAGCAACTCGGTCTTCGACTGCGAAGAATAAGCCCCCACCTAAGCTGAAGTTGAAGCTTAGTGAGAAGGCCGCAGCGCAAGCCCCTGGAATGTCGTTTCTGGGCCCATACGACCGCGAGCTGGATTCAGATGACGAAGAGTTGTCGTTCGAGGAACAGTTCATCCTTCGAATGCCACCAGGTGAAGACTGCGAGCGTCTACGGAAGATAGTTGCTTCTCGGGAGATACCCAACGACGTATGGTTTAGATTCAAAGGTGAACTAGCAATATGTTCGATAGGTTTAGATATCCTAATGCCTGTAACTAGACTCGCGTCGAGCTCAGTTCCATATATCCAATACGACATATTCTGCCAAACTTGTGGATCTTCCCTGTATAGTGGAAGCACAAAAGACCTTGGACAATAAGCAGATGTTCAAGGTGGCCGACATATGTCAGGTCACTTGCACCCATAATAATCAGACCTCTGTCCTCATTTTGATGCTTTATACCGACAGATGCTTGTTGTGGAGAACACGGTAGAAAATGAATCCTCGACGACATCGCAATCCAAGAACTTCAATATCGACGACTTCATATGGCCTCACGGCATAACACCGCCCCTACACCATGTACGGAAGCGTCGCTTCCGTAAAAGAGTGAACAAGCGAGTACGTTTATACCTGATTTAATATGTGATATTCTTGCTCAGAACGCGACCAGACGATAGAAACGGTAGAACAAGAAGTCGAGCGTTTGCTTGACGAGGATGCAGCCGCTGCCGAGGTTCAATATGGTGAGGCCTATACTTGTCTCTGAGAGCGGTTTCCCTAAAATTATCGGGCAGAAATTCTCGAGAATGTCAATCCTGATCTTTCTGATTCCGAATTCATCGAAAGAGCAGAACCCCTGGATGCTCCTACTCCCGCAGTCTCTGACGGCGGTGACCCTACTACGCCCGGTCCTGACGGAGGTGACATGGACGGTGACGAAGATGAAGAGGGTGAAGGCGACATAGATGAGGAGCTTGCAGCGGAGTTGGATATGGCACTGGGTGACGAAGGAGGAGAAGACGAAGACGAGGAAGAGGAGGATGACGATAGCGAAGAAGAAGATGAGGACGATGAGGACGACGAGGATGCCCAAGCAAGAAAACTACTGAACGAGGAAATTAGAGATCTCGAAGCCGCTGTTGCAAAGAAGAACCACGAGATTGCTAGCTCTGCTAACCCGCTCATCAAGGTCAGCTTCAATATTATTTTCCTAGGTTCTGACTAATTTTGGATACCACAGAAACGGTTCGAGGATGCTCTGAAGAAACTATCAGGTGATCTTGAAATGAAGCTCGTTCAGCGCGAAGAAATGAAGGAGAAGCAACGAATGCGAAAAGATGGGGCTTCGACGGACGGCGAACCGGAAGTTGTTGCTGGAGGTGAAAGCACTAGGATGGTTATTGATAATGAGGATGAGGAGGGTGACCTCTTTGGCTCTGATCCATAAGGGTGCTTTGAGCTTGTCCTGACTTTGGTACATCGACCGTACTTGTGTATAGATTAGGTTCATCAAATTATAAATTTGCGATAATGGTATTACGATAACGGGGTGTTGCACATTGAGCATGCATCAGCATCGATGGCATTCGCAAATGTGCATACCCGACACGATAGGAAATTATCCTCCTGCGGCGTCACTTCCCTGGAGCTACTGGGTTGGGAGGAATGACCCCCTAGGAGCGTGCCACCAAACCCACCACCCTCTTCGCGTTTCCTCTTCGTAGGCGGACTGACCTCGGTATCTGAGTCTATATCATGTACTTCACTCTCCTCTCGCAAGTCGAGGACATCGTTTGCAAGAATGGACAGATCTGCTACACTGACTCCGTTGTCCTCGAGCTCGATATCGCGATAAAACAGTCTCTGACAAATCGTAGGAATACTCATTTGAGTTTGTACCTGCCAGCAGGGCTAAGTCAACGACGACTTGCAAGCTAAACAGTGGAACTTACCATGACTTTTATATCTTTCACAGTGGTTTCCTTTGTGATACTGAACCTTCGCTTTTCACCCGAGTCTTTAGCTGTCCGTAGCCGTTTAGAAAGTCTCGCTCCTATCTGACGAGACCCGTAGGTAGCGGGCTTCTTGGAAGCTTGAGAATCCTCCTTCCCAAGTAACCGTACTGTGATGTCAGTGGAGGTCCATGCAGTGCGCCTACGGTCATGTAAGTGACCGAGGGTTCACCAACGGACAAATTCCCACCTTTCGAGGCGACAAGGAGCGCAGAATTGAATGCCACAGACATACCGAGGCAGTTGCTCGTCGGGTAAAAGACGCTTCTCTATAGCGATGACAGGCTCGGCAGTGTATCTGCGCAACAAGATGAGCTTGTTTTTCGTTGACTTACCTTCATTTACTCACAACTCCGATAGTACCTGCCAGTCGATCATCTTTATGATTGAGAGGGAAGAGTCCATATCGTTCGGGCAATTGGCATCGAAATTCAGCAAGCCATGTGTGCAAATGAAGGGTGTATTATCCACTCGATTTGGTCGAGGATATTCCGAGGGCTTGGATAGCCACTGACGCCAAGAGCGGATGAATTGTGCAGGAACTATTGCGCAAGGGACGTCCTCGAGCAGGGCCATATTACCATTTAAAGCGTTATCGTACATATGCCGAAGACGAGCCTGTGAAGTAATCGATTCGTCTCAATTGTAGGTCTCGAACAAAATTGCACTTACTTTCTCATCTTCCGCTTGCTTGCGAGCCGCAAGCTTGTGCTCTTTAGATTCGTGGATCTCAGCTTCACATATTGGGCAGGGTTCAACATTCGTAGACAACGGTGCCCAAGATGGAAATAGCTCTTGAAGTAAGCAATAGGCCTAGTCACCGTATTTGTTAGCGGCTTCCAGACACTTCGGTCCTTTTTTACCTGAGCTCCTATTCGAACGCGTTGGCTGGTGTTCATGGATAAATTGCCATGCTCGCAGCGAACATCCGAGGCGTAATCGGGTGCGTCCGGTGACGGGTCGTCCTCGCCTTGTACGTGCATTTTGGGCTTCACCAGCCGCCAATCTACAGCAAACAGGTAAGAGTTGGGTGATTGCAATGTTCCTGTTGGACAAACCTCGTAACCAAGGCTTTGATATCCAGTAACCCGGCTCCTCCAAGTCATCTTCGGCTTGGTCAACACTTCGTACGAGCTTGGGATGCTGGATTTGGTACAAGCGGTCTTGATGATAGATAGATCACTGAATCGATACCCAGCTGTTCGTTAACGAAGCACTTACCAAGGAAAGACTGTGCCACGCAGTCAGGACAAACATCAGACGGTGTCATTGTCGGCTCGAACACGCAATTCGTAGTATTCGCGATTTTCTGGTAAGCCACCTACAAGCTTGTTCATCAACTGTGCTAGTACGGTGTGTCATTCCGCCGGTGTACCTGATTGATCTGCTTCATGAGGGATGCTTTGGTTGGATCTAGACGTTTGTGAATACACAGGATATCGTCTGTGACAAGGGACCATGTTCCCGATGCTGCATTGATGATGATTCCGCCTTCTGCATCGTCAGCTTGCTTTTGTAACTTAGACTTGTCTTGGACAGAAGCTTCGATGCAGTGTTTCGCCAGCCAATCTTTAAGGACATTGGCACTAACGATGATGGATGGCTACATTACTCAGAGATCAGAAAAAGCGATGCCATCATGAATTGCTCTACCTGAGAATCAGAAGTCACGTTCCAGGATTTGAATATGTTGACAACGTTTCTGCGCAGGTCATTGAAGGCGCTTTTGGCTTGTTGCTTTCTGGGAACATCAGGGACTTAAGCCATCAATCAGAAGCCGCAGCACGTACTTGACCTGAAAGGCCTCGCATGTTTGATCATGAGAGGCATTTAGTGCCTTTACCTGTTCCATGGCGCTCGCCGGGGGAACTGGAATCTGGCCTTCATCCCCTTCGCATGTATAGATCAACATGTATGCATCCTTAGACGATATGACGCTAGAGTAGGTGAATCGGTATGTTCGCAACGAAGTCGTAGGCTTTACCTAGGATCCGCAACCTGTTTATAAACCACTATCCTATATGGGCATCCTTGAGAACTTTGAGCTTACGGAGAGAGCCGAACACGTACTCATCTTCGCTATCGTCTACTCTCCGACGTTTGAGAGCGTTCCTAGACATGCGACGACTGATTAGCCACCATGCCAAAGCGAGAGCGATGTCATACTTCTTGTCACGATGGTCTGCGACGCCATTTGCGTTGGACTTCATCTCTGGATTGTTGATCTTGCTAACAACTTCGTCGTTGAATTGAAACCATGTGTTGCTGCTATGAATGGGTGGAACACATCAGAAGTCATGCTCGCCACACTACTGTTGAACTCACGACGAGTCAAAGACTTGTGCTTCGTAATGACCATGGTATGCGCTGGGCCCTGCGGCAGACTGGGTGAAATGCATTGTGGATACCATAGCTGAACGAACCCTTGTGCAACAGTATCCCACGTAGGTTATATGTCTTCGATCCCGGTTCTGCGTCTGTTGAGTTGTTTACACGTTCAGCTTGAGAGCCAAGAAACCGACTCATGTCCAAAGTCTTTGGGAAAGAAATGGCATGCTTTGATTTCTTGCGTTCCATGGACGATACGTCGTACACAAACCTGAGTAAGGAAAAGTGCAAGACTGGCGGGAGTTCGCGGAGTTCTGTGTACCGGGTAGCCTCTTGAAGAGTTTCGCACTGAGGGCAAAGGTACCTGGTGATTTACGTTACCAGTTGGTCATGCACACCTCGTCGAGACTGACCTGTTATCGCCTTGTAGCTGTTCAGGTTTCAGCAGCGCCTCAATGCGCTCCTCAAGACTTGAGTTTGCCTATTAACCTGTGAGTAGCCGACAAGGGGCTTAATATTTTGACAGACCTCAAGGTTGATTTCAATCTCAAGGAAAGTACTTGGACGCTCTGAACGATAGGAACATCGGTCGCAAACGGTGCCATATACTTGCTTGCCTTCAAACTTTGATGAGTTAGGATAGTCAAATAAAATGCGTGTAGAAGGGTGTACCTGGTCTGCTACAAGCGATTTCAAAGAGGGAGCTGCTTGCTTTCGAAATTCCGCGTCTAAATGAGACATAAACAATTTCGAAAACCTAAGGCATGTCAGTTTGATGTCACAACAAGAGTCAGTTTGAGTCACTCTTGGGCATCTTGTTGTTCTGCTGTACGGATCTGCAAGCTCTCTACAAGCTTTGTTGGGTTGAACACGCTTTGAGTGCATTCTTGCAATGCAGCAAATGTATATTGCAGTTGAAAAATGGGGGATTCCTACTGGTAATTAGTGATGGTCTCGACGGCGCCTCGCTAAGTACCTTGTACTTGTCCTCCGTAGTGTCCTCTGAAGGTACACACTTATATACACCAGCTCTGAAAGCAAGATCCCTGAACCAGACCTGCGAATTGCAGAAATCAGCCCAGGAAAGAGTCCAGGCATAAACAACAATGTGAACCTGAAGGAACGCGTTTGCATAGCATGTAGCACCGAGATTCTTATGCCCCAAGTGGATATTAGATGGGTTATACAGTGGAGTAGCTCGTTTACCTTCAGTCCTACAGGGACATCGGGGTCTCTAGAGTCCAACAGGGGGTCTTCACCCATGGCCATCATCTTGAGATATTCCTTCCATGCTGCACCTGACGAACTATAAAGCTATGTGCGAATAATGCTGGTCCAATGAACTCACCTTCTTCCGCAACCCACGTCTCCTGACCCAAGTAGTTCAGGCACTTCGGATTATTCTTGCAGGCCTTCTTGCTACATTCAGGTTGACTCTCATCGTCCGTAACGATAATGACATTGTCATCATTATTCCCGTCACCCCCTTTAGAACTCTCGGGAACTTTGGTTTGACTAGTATCACTAAATTTGTTGCTGCAGAAGGGATATCCGTTCCGCGAGCTGAATCCACACGCCGCTAAACGATGTTCATGCGAGATCTTGTTCACATCTTGAATCTCGGTGTCAACCCAGGACCAAGGCGAGTGCATAGGCGTTGCCAGGGCGTTTCTTTGAAGTTTTTGGCCGGCAGGAAGGCCTTTCGCCGGTGGCGACGCGCGCCTGCGACGCTTTGGAGGCATGGGACCTACTGAAGCGAGTATAACAAGTGGTCGAACGACGTGACTGCTCGTGGGCGCGTCTGCGTATATGGCGGAGTTTGAATGTCATAGGTCGACGCGAATTATCACTTTCGATTGGACGCGATCAGTCTCTTCGCCAACATGTCTCGTCAGCAAGCATCGTATCAACGAGCTACAGGATCCAATGCATCCTTCAATGACAAGGTCAGCCAACCTGCAATACGCATACTATGGGCTCGAATCAATCTGTTCTTCGAGTTTAGGGAAAGCCAATGGAACTGCGATTATCCAATATGACGGCGGCCAAAGGTAAGGCCGGCCTCATCATCATCTGTTTTGCTATGCTTATACATTCTCTAGCTATTAGCGACGCCGTGCGGACATCGCTGGGTCCTAAGGGAATGGACAAGATGGTATTACACGCCATTATCTTCCATGGGCAAAAGATTCAAGCCATTTTGTCAGATCCAAACCTCCAAGGGCGAGGTCATTGTCACAAATGATGGAGCAACAATACTAAAGAGCATTCAGGCTCTGCATCCTGCAGCAAAAATGGTGCGGATCCTTTCCTTGATCGTTCGCCAATTTCCCTCATCTCCCCCTTTAGCTGGTAGATTTATCTGCCGCGCAAGACGTTGAAGCTGGTGACGGTACGACCTCCGTGGTGGTACTGGCCGGTAGCTTTCTAGGTGCTGCAGAGAAAATGTTACTGAAGGGTATACACGCCACGATCGTCGCCGAGGCTTTCCTCAAGGCATCTGCTAAGGCTGTGGAATATTTGACCGAGATATCGACCCCGGTGGACTTGAACGACAAACAAAGCCTCCTTCGTGCTGCTAGCACCTCTCTTAACTCCAAGGTTGGATGTCATCTGCGTCGTTCTGAAGCTTTGACTAAGCGTGTTTTCTAGATCGTCTCGCAGTATTCATCTACTTTGGCACCAATAGCTGTCGCTGCTGTGACTCGCCTTGTGACCCCCACTTCATCCAATGTGGACCTTCGGGACATTCGCGTGGTTAAGAAAGTTGGGGGAACAATCGAGGATACGGAACTAGTGGATGGTGTTGTTCTCAATCAAAACGTCGTGGTTGCCGCTGGCGGTCCCACACGGATGGAGAAGGCTAAGATTGCAATCATCCAATTCCAACTGAGTGCCCCGAAGCCCGATGTACGTGATGGGCCTTTTTCGCTTCGCCGCACACTTACATTCATGAACAGATGGACAACACCGTAGTCATCAACGACTATCGCCAAATGGACAAAGTCATAAAAGAAGGCAGACAATACCTTCTCAATATCTGCAAGAAGATCAAGAAGGCCAACTGCAACGTCCTCCTCATTCAAAAATCCATCCTCCGTGATGCCGTTGACGACACATCGCTAAACTTTCTCAAGCGGCTAAACATCCTTGTCGTAAAAGATGTTGAGCGCGATGAAATAGAGTTCTTGTCGAAGAGCTTTGGCTGCAAGCCCGTCGCAGACATCGACGCCTTCACAGAGGATAAGCTCGGTTATGCCGATCTTGTGGAGGAGGCCTCGCATTCTGGTGTCAAAGTCGTTCGAGTTACGGGTGTCAAAAACCGAGGCCGCACAGTGAGCATCTTGGCTATGGGAGGGAACAACCTAGTTGTCGAGGAGTGTGAACGGAGTCTACACGACGCTCTCTGTGTCGTAAGATGTCTTGTAAAGAAGCGGTGCGATTCATTCTCCCTCGTTTGTATTCCTACTCATGACCATGACCTTAGAGCCCTCATTGGTGGCGGAGGTGCTCCTGAGATCCACGTGTCTCGTCTACTGGCACAATATTCCCAGTCGTTGAGCGGAATGGAGGCGTACTGCTTCCAAGCTTATGCCGACGCCCTCGAGGTTATCCCAGTGACCCTCGCCGAAAATGCTGGACTCAATCCTATTGCCATCGTTACGGAGCTTAGAAATAGGCACGCACTGGGTGAACGAAACGCAGGCATCAATGTCCGAAAGGTGACAACATTTCAGTATGCCATAGGTGGATATACTAACACTATTCAAAGGGACTCATCTCGAATATCCTTGAGGAAGATGTCGTCCAGCCGCTTCTGGTATCGACCAGCGCGATAGAACTCGCGACCGAGACAGTGTGCCTACTACTCAAAATCGACGACTATGTACAAACACGATGATACACTTACAGAGAATGACAAAACTAATATAACTGATTGGTGTTTGCCCTCTTGACCCAAAGGCGACCGCATATATGTCAGCACTACCACAAAAGGCCACAGAAAGTAGAAGTTCATAACACGAGTCTCTCAAGCGGGTAGGTTCAGCAAAACCGGTCACTAGTGATATAATCAGCCCACCGCGAGCTACGCGCATGGAATAACCAACCTTTTCAGTTTTGCCCGTCTATCTAACATGGCTTCTGCGAGGCGGCCTTCTTTGCGAGCACGTTTCAGCTATCAACTAACAGTTAGTTTTGAAATCTGAAATTGCATCACATAGCAAACGTACATCTTTCTTATCGTTGGACGAAACAACGCTCCGCCCTGCTCCCCACGCTTGGTACACCCGGCTGATGAGTGAGATGTTAGTATTCGCTTCACCGATGAACGAAGGATGCTCGTACTTGGTGCCTGCTTCATCAATGTTTGAAGGTGCTATAGGACCCTCCCTCTTCTTCTTCTCCTCTTCGTTAGCTTCCTTCTTGTACTTGTGCTGAATCTTAACCCAAAATCTCTCCCCAAATCCAACTTCCTCACTGTCGCCCCTCAGTTGCAGAGAACCTCCAGCAACCTCGTCGACGGAGAGATATTTCTCGTAGATATTCATAAAGGCCACCATACCGTCTGGCAAGATCACGGGTGTCCACTCTTCCTGCGGTCCTCTCGCATCTCTGTCAGCAGATACAAGGCCGTGCTTGTCGCAGGATAGGAACTTCCCTTCACCAGTACCAGTTCTAAGGTTGATAGTTGGGGAACCAGCAACTCGCGTTGTTACCCAGACCTGGGATACATCGGTAGGTGTTCTATCCAGAAGGCTCGGGGGGTCGGAACCGTCTTCGGGCTTGTCTTTGTCCAATGAGTGTAGGATAATACGGTTCGTAGTAGAGCTGTAATTTATTGACAGTGGTGAGGGATCGGAGGGGTGGACAATGAAAGTAGGACCGCGTAGTTCATTAGGATCCTCAGGAAGTACCCATGTCTCAGGATCTGTATCGTCGTCCTTGCGTCGAGTACGGCTGGGTCCATCTTCACCGTCTTCTCTTTTTCTCTTCTTCTTGGTCTTGTCGCCCTTGAATTTGAGCTTTGAGCGTTTTGGTGGAACGTCTGTAGACGACATGGAATGACGAGCGATTAAGCGCCTGAGCGTCAATTACAGTCACTCTTGCGTAACACTGCTGTCACAGAGCACTGTCACGACTCATCGAAAGTTTACAGACGCTGGCCTCACCGACAACAATCCTCAAGATCCCGCCATGAAATTCAACCCGGGTGAGTAATGCTGCTCGATAGCCCTGCCGAAGTGTTGCTGGGACTGGACTGGAAGTGGTGTTGGAGGAGAGATTGACGTTTGGGTGGTGGATGCAACATTATCGACTTGGATGGGCTATCCTACCAAGTGCAAGCTTCTGACCTGATATTGCTTCAGACGTGTCCTCCTCCCGCCGAAAGGCCCGCAAGGCCCACTTCTCCGCACCCTCTTCGATCCGACGAAAGATTATGTCTTCTGCGCTATCGAAGGAGCTCCGGGCCAAGTACAACGTAAGTTCAATGAACGAACGGATATATCCATGAATTAATGGATCTTGCGCGCCATATTAGACCCGCTCCATACCTGTACGCAAGGATGATGAAGTCAAAATCGTCCGAGGCAAATACCGGGGACGGGAGGGCAAAGTCACCCAAGTTTACCGCAAAAAGTGGGTCATCCACGTTGACCGGGTTCAACGCGACAAATCCAACGGCGCCACGGCCCCCATTGGCATCCACCCTTCAAATGTGGTGATCACCACCATCAAGCTCGATAAAGACAGGTTAGCAGCTCTCGTTTTCTGGTGAAATATTGACTAATGAGTACATAGACGGGCAATTCTGGAGCGAAAGGACCGCAAGAGTTCCACGGAGAAGCAAGATGTTGAGATGGTCGACGTGAGCGCTTTGATTCCTCCCGTATACTGCACCTAACGCAATTGAATTAGTGATATGTTCCTCCTTTTAACGCTTCCCTTATTGCATGTAAATCCTGCTATGATGAACCATGTATCTATGCACACCCCATGAACAGCGAACATCTCATTACATGGCAACTACATCGCGTATTTCTAGAACACACCAGGACAAAATTACAACGTGTGTTCAGCCACGCCAGGTTCAAGAGATATGTGACCTGAGTTTGATAACATATGTGTCAGAGTTGTACAAACGAAGGGTATTGAAACGGAAATCCTGGCTAAAATGCTAGAATATCACATCGTCATCTTTGCTACTCAACAAGTCCGTGGCTGCCGAGTCGTCTGCTGTGAATATAGCTTCCTCGTCAGGAGCTCCCTTCGCCGCCTCTTCTAGTTGTCTAGCAGCAGTGTCCCGTTTCTTCTTGCCCTGGACCTTCTTCAATCTATCTAGTGGATCAATGAAACATTCTAGAGTCTATGGCGAAGATCCTACCTGAAGAACTCCTCTCGATCCATCTCATCCAGCTCGCTCATGATATACTTGATCGTGTTTTCTAGCCTGGGCATGACGACATGTTCGATGGCGTTGACTCTTCGGTTGGTTGCTCGGATGACTTCGTCGAGAATCGTAAAGGCTGTCTGTAATGACGCAAGTTCGACCAAGGTTTCAATTGCCTTCGCGTAGGTTTCTTTGGCTTTCAGCACCTGTTGCCCTCCACGACCCAGACCCGTCAGGTTGAAATCTATCTTGGTGATTAGCACAAACCCTGACTAGGGGTGGGCACATTGACCTGATCCCGGTACGCGATCTACTTCGAAGGCCGGGAGCACCACTCCGGATACGTTCTCTTGCTTCGTCTTCACTCTGAATGTAGCCTGCTTCGCTTGTTCTTGGACAAGATACGAAATATCTCCCGTCGCATAAGTCACTTCGGCCATTGAGAACGATGCCAGCTGCATCACGCGTCCCATCTTCCTCTTCGCCTGAAGAGATGTCCAGAATGTGGATGGTTAAGCGTATTGTTGTCGGCGTACCTCATCAACCTTGCGTAGAATCGCTCTGAACCTCGTCGTTAATGCATCTCGCTTCTTTGCTAGCAGCGAGTGACCTGTTTGTGCACCCTTCAACCGCAGCTTGGTGTTCGTGAGCGCCATGCGTGTCGCAAAGATATTTTCGCGAGCTCCTGATCCAGACATGGTAGATTAGAGAACGAAGGATTGTACGGAAAAGAGGGACGGGGAGAGATGTATCATTTCGGTAAGTCACTCAATAGCCAATTACGTAACCGGAATCAGTGTGTAACTCGGACAACTTGCTACTGCCACTAAGCTATAGGCTATGTACCCCAGGCAAAACGACAAAATATCTATGCAATAGTATATTTGCCATAGTTCTTCTGCGGGTCGAAAACCTATGACCGTTCTTGTCATTCGACGCAATTGACACGAAAGAGCACAATCTTACCTCCCAACGCGACGCAGGAAAGATGTGCTTGTTGCGTTGATAATAGCTTCTCTCTACAACCTTGCCGGCGTGAGATTCATCCTTCTCCTTTGTAGCATCGGCGAGCAGTCGCACATCATCGTGAACGTCGAAGTTGAACAGGGGTCCAGATTTACCGCGTGCTTTGTTCACGATGAAGTCGTAGAAAGTGTAATGCTTCATGGAGGCTTTAGCACGATGACAACGAACTGAACCACTAGAACTTACATGTGGGATGATCAGATCCTCCTTAACATACATCAAGTTATCAACGCTCACGCCTCTCAGCTCAGGGAATTGCTGACGGCACTTCTCAAGGAAGAATGATATAGTGTCCCCCTTCTTGCACTATATAGAGCACGTTAGAAATGCAGCACAGCGAGGAAAGACAATCATCGACCCACCGTCACACTCTTTCGGTGTCCACTTCCATCCCAAAACGAGTAGACCACTTCAATCTCCTCCTGCTTGGTTTCCTCTTGGATTCTCAACCATTCTTGCCTCAGTCGTTCTCTTTCCCTCCTTTCTGCCTCCTCGCGGTCTCGGTCTGGGAGGAAAGACGTATCGACATTGGGGTTCTTGCGGAACTTCCCCTTCTTTGATGGAGGGGCTGAGTCGTCCTGGCCCTTGCTGCTATTTGTATCTTCGGCATCGTCCTGCCCTTCATCGTCCATAGCAAACGACAGTGTGGATTTGGCTGCCTTCTTCCTTTTCCTTGCCTTCTTTGTCTCATCTCTAAGCAAATTCTCCACCTACTATTAGCCATCCATTCACGTTGGACAAGAGAAACCACCTACTTAAGGTCATTGGTGCGAGCAGCCTCGCGTGCTTTGGCCTCCTCCAGCTCTCTTCGCTTCTGCTGGAACTCTTCCAACCGAACGAGTCCGACAGTCTGATTCTTCAAGTGATCTTCCATGGAGTCATTTTGTCCAACGAAGCGGTTAGACGACGGACGAGCTTTCTCAGTTTCGTTGATGAGGTTCTGTTTCTGCCGCTCAAATTCCTGCCTGAGTTTGTCGCGCTCTTTAGCAATAGCATCTTCTCTGCGGCCTTCCGCTGGGTTGGTTGCCATTTTTTTGGAGTGAGGTTCGGTGATTGCAACTTGGGAGAGGCGAATTTCGTATTGACTTGTTGTAGTTGGCAGTTGAAAGGAGGGGCCATACGATTGACGCTGGCGCTCAAATTCACTAAAGCGCTCGGAGCGTAACTCCTCTTTCCGTTTACTCTTGTATCTTGCGCGAATTTCAGTATGGTCCACATTTTGGGCGTAAATCTGCCTGACAGTCAACTGACGAGGGTACGGACCACTTTTATACGTCTCACAAGGTTATAACTAACTATTTCATCTCCAGTTCGCCTTGACCAATTTCTATGGGATAGGGCATAAAACCGCACATCGTCTTTGTGCACGCCTCCAGATTCACGACCGGTGCAAAGTTAGAGAGCTCACACCATTCCAAGTGACGAGTCTGGCTTCCTTCCTCTCCTCGCCCGGCACTTCTCCACCGATTCCGCGGTACCCCGTCGCGCCTCCGAACTTCGTACCTCCTTCACCCCGAACGTCTCTCCAACCTCTGCAAGCCAAGCTAGAGGCTAAACTAGCGGACAAAAAGGGAAAGGGAAAAGGAAGCGATCCTTTGGCGAACTTGAAGATAGAGTCGGAACTGCGCAGAGAGATCAGGGAGAACATTGCTCATCAGCGGATGATTGGGAGTTATGTCGGGAAGCGTCACGCGATGCATCTGCCAGTCAGAGGGCAAAACACCCAAAATAACGCAAAGACGGCCAAGAAGCTCAACCGGTTGGAGAGGTATTAGGCTGTGATTCTACTAGTGGAATGCGGGTCGCGTCTGGTATTACATTGTGGCTACAGCAATAAATTCTTGTATGGCACCTCTAGTCGTCTCCTGCTGGTACTTCTTCCTCCAAATACTTCAACAGCCTCACTCTTATGTCCGTGCTTTCGTCGCCGCGCAACACGTCAGAAACAAATTCAACATGAACCTGCATTTGAACCTATATCGCAAGGCCATAAGTTGGGAGCGCATAGATCAGAGCGTCGACTGACCATTTCCAGTGCGCCGCGTAGGACCCCACATAAAACATTACTGAACCATAAACCACCTTCGAGAGCCTCCTCTGGCAGTTCCACAAATTCAGCCAAAGGGTTCTCGTCCAAGGTTAGTGTGAACCAGGGCCCCGATGTCGCAGGGTTACCACCAGTGCTAGTTGGGCGATTGGAGGCAGGGGCGGTCGGAGGAGAGTGGGTGACGGTCGGGGTGATGTTCAAGAATGATTTAAACCCGACCTACCAGACTTCAGATTGTCATGATTGGTGAAGTGAACGCACGACTCACTTTCGATACTACTTCTCCGACCTCTCTGAAATCGGCACATTTGCCCAAGTTACTCTTCGCTAAGAAATCCTCTATCAGCCTAGTTCCGATGTTGTAGCCCATTTTCTCCAGTTGCTTGTTCACTTCGGCGTAATCCTCATAGTCCTGGATCAACTGGACCACCAAAGCGCCGTATGTAAGGGCGAATAGCTCTGCATTCTGAGGAGGTCAGCGACCGTTGGCAACGATCTGGGGATGCTCACAATTTTCTCGGTTCGTCCCTTCCAAAGGTCCTCGCCGATGCCCTTGTACTGCTTGCTTGTGGTCGCCATATGATCGTGGTGGTATATGACCGCGTCGCCGTCACACTTCGAGAAGCTGTCACGCTGCTAATTACTTTTAGAACTGTAACATCATGTCGCGACCAGAATTGCAAGCCCCTCCGGAAATTGTATGTCCTCAGCACTATTAGATGAATCTACGATCACTTAAATTTCTGTTTCGATAGTACTATGGGGACATCGAGGCCAAAAAGTACACAAAAAAGTACAACGCCTCCATTTATCGCTGCTTTTATCTTCTTACACGGCTCATCCAGCACCCGTAATCAACAGATCCAGGCCGACATGACCTACCGAGCCCTGGAACTCTTAAATCTACCACCTGATGAACCTGCTTTTCTGCTCGACATAGGATGTGGCTCCGGATTGTCAGGCGAAATCCTCACGGAAGAAGGATACATCTGGGCCGGTGTAGACATCGCTCCTAGCATGCTAGGTAATGCTTGCCATTTTTTAGTATTTCGTGCACTCAAACTATCGGAGAGGTGGCTTTGGAAAGGGAGGTCGAAGGGGATCTCTTCCTCCAGGATATAGGCCAGGGCTTTGGGTTCCGACCAGGTAGCTTCGATGGGGCTATCAGGTTCGCATAGTCTTCATACACTCCAGTAGGCCCATACTCACTTATGCTGCAGTATATCCGTACTTCAGTGGCTCTTAAATGCTGAGACGTCTCACCCCACATCCTCACCTCCGCATCGGCTCAGTCGATTCTTCACAACGCTGCATTCCGCCCTACGAAATCCGTCTCGCGCTGTCTTCCAGTTCTACCCATCCTCGGATGATCAGATACAGCTAATAACATCATGCGCACTCAAAGCGGGATTTGGAGGAGGCATCGTGGTCGACTATCCCAATTCCAATAAAGCCAAAAAAGTGTTCCTTTGCCTATTCGTTGGTGGAGGCGGACAACAACAAATGCCCAAGGGACTGGAAAGTGAAGTAGAGGAGGATGCTCGAGCGAGATTCGAGCGGAGAAGGGAGAGAGTACGGAGTAAGGATAAAAGCGGGAAACGAAAGCACATGAAGGACAAAGATTGGATTCTTCATAAGAAAGAGGTATGTGATGCATATTAAGCACACACTCGGCGTTACTAACATCTTGCACAGTTGTACCGGAAACGTGGAAAAGAGGGAGTCCCGAATGATTCTAAGTTTACAGGGAGACGACGACGTCCAGCCTTCTGAACTGATTCCTTTAGCATTCAGTGTCTGTAGTCATAGTACAAATGTAATTGATCATCTATTGTGTAGAGGCATACAATGCAATGCAACAAAAGAACACGTACTCAATAATCAATCGCTGTCAATCATGATCACATCATCGTCATCCACGCCCCAGTCATGTTCAGGCGAAGGGCTTCGTTGCTTCGCCTTCGCCTTCTTAGAAGGAGGTGCGTTGTTGACTCTGGAGGAGTTGTTGCTCTGCAGAGTCCTTGCGCCGAGAGATTGTCCTGAACTGCCCCAGGAATGACTTGTGCTGTCAACAGCCTTCTCCTTCCCTTTACCCTGCGATGTTGATGCGGCGGATGGGCCTCTCCCGGTGAGAGTATTGCCCGGGCCTTGGAAAGAAGCAGGCTAGCCGAGAAAATCAGCGGTTTGGTGGTATTCGCAACGTGAGGGAACGAACCTGCGACGAAGGCTCCGACGAGTTGCTTTGCTCTGGAGGTGGTGGAGGCGCAGACTGAGGGACGTTGAATCCGAAGAACAATTGCCCGAATGGAAGATTGAGAGCAGCAGGAACTTTAACCTCGCCTTCAAACGTGCCATTTGAAACGATACGATGTTGGCTTTGGAAATAGGTTAGTGAGAGTCAAAGATGATAGACAGAGGGATTCACTCTGTTCGTATAATTTTGCTGCCTTCTGCGACCTGCTCGATTTGACGATGGCTAACACCTCTTCCCTTAGTTTTGCGTCCCCCCAGTGTCTCGCCTCGCCCTTTGAAGCTTTCCCATTGATCTCCACCTTTGCTGAGTGTTGGTGCGCCCGTGTGCGCACCGGTAAATCCACCACTGAGAGATGAGCCTGGTCGCGATGAACCGGGAGATGAAGAGTTGAGGTCAATCTTCAATTTCGATGCCATTGTAGCTGGAGGTGGCGTCTTGGGTCGCTCGGGTTCTACGTACCCAACGGGCGCAGCAAAGTCGACTTCTAGATCGGTATCAAGTACGCTGATGCCTCCACCGCCAGGCGTTGTTTCCATAACCAGAAGTCCAAATACGATTGAGTTGTAACATATCTCAATGATGTCACCCTGCGTTAACGCGGTAAAATTGCGCAAGGCTTGCTCCAATCTGAGAAGGAAGATGAGGGATGATATCCATGCAAAGACATGAACATACGCACACTGCTCGATGATCTGAGATTTCGAGGAAGTGTACCGATTGTGCTTGCAGCTTAACCAGCTTTCCTTTTGGAAGTTCTGTGCCAGTGATTCGTATCGGATCGCCTTCGTTCAGACGCAATGTCTTCATCATCCAATACGGCAGATGAACGACTCCTTCTTCAGCGATGAATTCCAAGACGCCGGCATGTGTGGACGCGGCCGAATTAGCGGGGTTACGCAATTCGAACATCCACGGTCCCTCGATTTCAAGATTAGAGAGATGCGCAAGGGCTGAAGGGGGCATTATTACTGCACGCGCGTCAGTATGGATTACACAGCAATCGCGCCAAAGAGAACATTGCTACTCACTCTTGCCACCGTAGGATAGATTGTCTCTTTGCTTGCCAGGGAGCATCGCAACGCTGTACGCCTTGAGATATTCATCGAAAGCGCGAGGCGGGTTGCGGGCTGCGTGAGGGAATCCGCCTCTGAGACCTCTGGATCGCGAGGTCAATCAACCACTTCAATCAAAGGGAAACGGTCACCAACTGTGTTAGATGTGCGAACAATCCCCCTGGACCGTCCTGATTTCCGAACTACAACCAATATTGAGTATCTTGCCCTTCGAGAGGGTCGAGAGTCGTACAAAATCCATTTGAGAGGCTTCAGGTCAACGTGCAGTATAAATGGTGTATAGTGAACGTTACTAAAGGGGCCGCGTAGTGTATACGCAATCTCGTCGTAGGCGCCCGGCGTCTAAAGGTTCATGGAAAGACTCCTCCGACGATTTCGACGCGGTGGTGGAGACCCGAATGTCACTCGAATACGCAGAAGACAGACTCTGGTTCGCCATTTGTCGGCTCTAATCTCTCTTATCAAGTTCGTGTTCGGCTCTACTTGCCTGGCGTAGTCTCTTGACACCTTGTACTGCAGCCTGGCACTCTTCGTAGCAGGCTATGTATGGATGCTAGTCATACCACTTCCCAATCTAGGGAGGTTCACGTACATTGACGAGAATGCCTTGCAACCAGGACAGGTAAGTTGTCTCTTCGGAGCTCCTTAATATGCGCGTTCAGCGAATTATGTTTAGGTTACGACGTACTTCGACTGGGGAAATGTTCATACGGCAGACCTGTACCTCACTGAATTAGAGTCGCTGAGGGACTCGAATGCAACTAGTGCGGAGTAAGTCTGGTTGTGTATCTCTGGCCATGTTTCCTAATGACTTCCACAGGAGGGCCTCCTACATCACAACTCAATTCAAGCGTCTCGGACTACCAGCCGCTTCTCAGGCTTACAAATTCGATGCTAACGCAGGGGTGCGTCCAGCGGTAAAATACCAGACTCCGTGCTGAATTCGTATTATTATCTTAGTCGCTCAAGGGTGTCAACGCTTATGCCGCATTTCCCTCACCTCGGTCGTCTGGAACGGAAGCTATCGTGATCAGCGCATCGTGGCTTAGCCGCAGTGGCAACGATACACTGAACTTACGAGGAATAGCGACTATTCTAGCCCTGGCCGATTATCTAAAGAGTTGGTGTCTTCCGATTCCTATGACATGCTAGCTGATATAGGACCTAGAGTATTCGTTATGGGCGAAGGACCTTGTTTTTGTCGTCAGTGATGGATATCTAGATGGTATGCAAGCGTGGCTTAATGCCTATCATTCCACTCCTCAGTCCAGTTAGTCACTCAGACATCCCTGTGGATTGACTCTAAGATATACTGTAGATCTGAAGGCTGAAGAGCTTACACTTACGTCTGGCGTCATATGGACGGCTTTGCATATCGATTATCCAGGTCACTCATTCTCCCATCTTGGCATATTTCATGGTAAGATCACCTTTTACATTCTCCAACGACATTCTGACCGTCTGACCGTCAATGGTGCTTTAGAGGGTGTTAACGGACGGCTAACGAATCAGGACTTGGTAAATTCCTTCGAACGGATCGCCCGATCTAGTGGCGTACCTACGGTTCTGTATGATCACATTGACTGGCGCGACAACGCGGCTAGTCGAGCAGAGCTCGAGATCATACCACCCTGGGTTCCGTCCTTCCTGCGGGACAACCACGACGTCCAGACGTACGCCTTCCAGGCCAAAAATGTCCTGAGACACGTAGGTTACCAGGCGCGTGGGCAGCCGAGTGGAGTTCATGGGCTCTTCCATCAGTGCGTTTCCCCACCATGTACCTTCTCCCGTCTAACCGCTCTTCAGGTTTCGCATTGACTCGTTTACTATTTTTGCTGTACCTGCTACTGGACCCCACGGATTCCACGCCATCGGCCGGTAATTCTCCTGCTCTCGTTCTTTGCATCGCCAGGGTCTTAACTGCCATTCACAGAATTGTCGAGTCGACATTACGGACGGCCAATAATCTCCTCGAACGCCTCCATGCATCATTCTTTTTCTACATTCTTACTGGCCCATACAGATTCCTCAAAATAGGATTATTCCTTCCTAGTGCAATATTAATCAGCGTCGCCATGATGTTTAGTGGATTGAAGATATGGACAGACGCAGGCTGGGTTCGCGACGATTCACCAACAGATAACAAAACAAATTCACCTCAGGAACAATGGACGACCAGGAAGCGACCCGTCCTTTCTGTCCTGCGCGTTATGATTTCAACCCATATCATCGGTGCCCTCGTATTTTGGCTCATTACAAGGTCTGTCGTAATAAACAGTCAATCGGTAAGTCTATTTCTGTCCACTAAGTCCATTAATTTTGACTTCGGGTTGCAAGCTTCTGGCCCTTATCTTTCTCGGCGTATCGACACTCCCGATGGTCTTCGTGACGCTATTCCCATCGCCATCGGCCGCAGTTCCTACTTCATCAGTGCTCAAAGCGTTTAGCTTGTGCCTCGCCTCGACCGTCATCTCAACAACTGCCGTTCTCAATTTCTCACTAGCGGCATTATTGGCGATCCTCCTCGGTGTACCCATGACTTCTGCTCGACGGATAGATAGCGTGCCCATCGGAGTCGCTGTATCTCTCATGTACACCTCCTTAGCCTTTGGCTGGTTAGTGTGGCCTCAAGCGGAGCTCCGTTCTGCCGTCTGGAATTGGGACATTTTAGGAGTTTGGACAGCACCCTTCATCAGTATCGTATATGCTCCTCTAATGCTTCAATCCAGTATAGTGTGTTTATCATGACAGAAATCTACCCAGTGTCCAAATCTATTGTCGCTACAACCACATACAACGAAAAGTTACAGACCCGTCTTATTACAGCACGACGTCGTGAAAACCTATATGATGATGGCCTCAAAGAAAAAATAATCTACAACCCAAAACAAAGACGAGTCAATGATAGAGAGAAACAACATCGTAGTTTAGAAACCCGAGGAGACAAAAATGAATGAAATGTGTCCATCCAAAACCCAAATGAGATATGGTGTTCATACAAGTCTTTGAAAGTCTGTCTGTGCCGCAACTTCAGAGGCTTCCAGTGAATGGTAAGACCTGGAGGACAAAGGACCCGCCATAGGGGCTGTTTGGTTCATAAAGACGCTGAGCATACCTGAGTTACTTACAGGCGCGCGAGCTTCTTTTAGAATAGACGTAGCCGTCATCATGATATCCACTTCGGTGGATTGCGTCCCGTGCAGCTTGACCGCTTGAGCGACCGCATCTTGCGTTTTGGCGGATACCTCGTTCACGGTGATGTTGTTCTTCTCCACCGCTATGGGTGCTCCGCTGACATATGTCCGATCAGCCAGCACCGTCTCCGCTGCTGTCATGACCAAAGACTGCGCCGCTACAGCTAGGGCGCGTGTGTCATCATGCAGTGGCGGCACCTGTCCAGAAATTTCCTTGTCACATGCGCTTGCTGTTCGGGTGAGGACGTGCTGCTGCTTGACAAGATCTTGGATCTCAGTATCTTCCGTGTGCACGGCAGATACTAGATGGGACTGGCGCTCATGTGCAACACGCTGAGCGGCCGTAGTGAGAACCCTGATCACCTGAGCACCTTGAGACGATGCTTCGGCCCCCTGCCCGGGCAGTGACGATCGAGGACCCCTACATGGATTTCAGCAAATTATATTCAGATAAAGAGGGCAGAATCTACCTTTGCGTTGCTGGAGGAAGCACTGAGTCACTAGTACTGCGGCGCGTAGCAGGGGTTTCATGGCCAATGGACGATCGGCGGGATTGAGAGAAGGATGTCTCGATCGTTGACACGGGGGCGATGTTTAAAGAGAGTTTTGACGAAAGTTGGCCCTCTTGCCCATCAAGAACATACTAGATCGTACTTGAGGTGAATGACTTTATGTGCAACAAAGAGCATACCTTAGCGATGACAGTGATCTCGCAGCTCTGGGCATCAGTAGGAGGGACTCCAGATAACACGTCATCCTTCCAACTGAGCCACGGCGGTAACGAGGGGGAACTATACTGAACAGGAACATTGGCGAACGATGCTTGAGGATCCCAGATTCGGGGAGTCCAGGACCATTTGAGGCCACAGTAAGCCACGCCTGGGGGATTTCCGGCGAGCTTACGATAGAAAGGACGGAATTCCCATTTCCCATCGCCAGCCTTTTTGGCTTCAATGTTCCAAATATGATTCCCTTTGGATTTGGCTTTTTTCCCATCTTCATTGAATCGAAGGATGTACTGCTGTTTCCACAAATAGTTGCGGACCTGATACGTACGTGAGTGATGTGGTGTCGCAGAGCTGGAGGTGACTTTACCTTCTTCATTGGGATTTTCTCTTCAGGATAGCCTTGTCGTGAGAGCTGAGCGAGAGAAGATAGGTTTGAGGCCGGGAATACGTTTATACCAAGAAAATGCCATACCTCTTCCAAGAAACCGTGGGTGAAGGCTTGTATCCTAAATTTAAACGGTCGAAAGTCTGGCGATTCGTCCAAACGCTGCATCTTTTTTGCCATCAACGTCTGGTGGATGGGCTCCCCCTTCGAATCAGTCGCATCCACTGGAAAGCTACCATGAGATCGCAGAAGCCGGAGAAACGGAGAACATACGGTTGGAACATATCTTGTTAAGGTATTCGAAGAAGATTCGATCCACCTCGGTTCTGTATTCTTGCGGGATATCGGAACCAACATTTTGGGGGTGGTCCAGCGAAGACTACGAGTCGTGACAATTGACGACATGGAGAGACAAATATAGAGTACTAACCAGGTGGTGGTTACGGCGGCCAGGGGATCCTTCTTCATGCTCGTCGTCTTCTTCGTCATCATCGTCATCTGAAGGCGATCCCCTTGCAGACGTATTTGATGATGTTGACGCAGGAGTTTCCGTCGTCTCTTTGTTGTACCAACTAGACAATGGCGTGGGAGCTGACGTTGGGCCTGCGCCCCGAGCGATCTCAGGCCACAATGTGTTTGTCGGTTCTGGGCGCTCCACATAAGAGAAACCGAACGGGCTGGTATACGTGCCAGAGATAGAACCTGAACGTGACATGCGCCCTACAGGGGCGCCCACAATTGAACCAGCAACCGCAACGGATTGTGGTTGTGCCATCGTCGGGAACGGGGCGGGCTCAGTGGGATGACTTGTAACTAGTATTGGCTCCCCTCCATTGGAAGCAAGAGAGCCAGCTGATAACGAGTGTCGATGCCGAGGTAAAGTGATGGTCTCGGACCAAGGGGCTCTTCCAGTTGAAGGGAAGCCAGGGGATGTGAGTGGCGGTCCGACTGCGACTGCAACTGACGTTGGTGGTGCACTCGAATAATCCACCGCTGGTGGGGTAGGTGGTGGGATATTGAAAGGAAACCCGACTTGGCCGGGAGTGGATGGACCGGCATTAAAAGGAGACGGGAAAGGTATGGGAGGCGGTGTGGGAGGTGCAGATGTGGGGGCAACAGTGCTCAACACCGGTGGAGAAGGGACGATGTCATCAGAAGGGAGCGTGGTCAATGGAAACACTGACGATGCCTCGGAAGGCTTTTGCGGTGTTGGCGAGGGATTCAGAAGCGGATGTTCTTGAGGCTCCCGCTTCAAGGATTTTATTATACGCTCCTCGTCGACAGCAGATGCACAGCGCTTTCGCGACGAGTCCAGCATGCGGAGGTGAACGTTGTCAGCTGGGGCAGGGAATGTAGCGAGCTGTTCTTGGGATGGCGTTAAGATCTCATTGCTATTGTTTGGATGCAACATTAAGCCAGGGACAACAGGATGATTCGGAGGCGTAAAGATGTGGTCATTGAGATTCATCATCCTTAGATGGGACACGACTTCAGACATCAACTGCGTGACAACAGATATATCGCTTTGAAGTCGGCTGACCCCATTGCTAGCTTGCATGACTTGATTGTTCTGACAAGCCAGCTTGGTAGTGCTCGCAGCGGCGACAATACTGACAACCATGGTTAGTACATCGCATCGAGTAATAGAGCCGATCGTACTTGTCCAACACCGTCTCGAGGATTGTTAGTGGCGGAGAGGTCCTATCTTCCTGCTTCACATTGGGGGGACTCTCCGCTTCCACCGGGACTGTAGCAGTCACAGCAGGAATAGCCAGCGGTTGATTCATTGTGATATCGGGAGAGAATGCGTTGGCTGCCGCGACAGAGGCGGCAGACAAATGGTTATGTTCTGCCAGAGATGCAACTGCCGGATCAAGAGCGGACGCTAAGGATGACACCCCTCCGCTCACTGCGAACGCCGTTATGTTATGAATGCCTGGGGAAGGGATTTGGGACTGTGGGGGAGACGCGGATGAAGAGTGAGTGCTGCTGGGCGTATGAATAGTCATACTGTTCTCAATTTGAGGTGGTGATGGAAATGAATCGCATCCTCGTGGAAAATCCGGGATAAAATTGGGTGGCTGAGCCGTTAGTGAAGGGGGTTCGACAGGATCCATTGGTGGCATATATACTGGTTGGGAGTGTGTAGGCATTGACACGTGCACAGGAAGAGACATGCCACCAGCGCGTGCTGTCTTGTTTGGGAAAATCATTGAAGGGGGTTCCTGCATGACCGCAGATGGTGAATTCTGCAAAGGGGCATTGGAGGACGAAAGCGGAACGGTCAATAATAAGCTGGGAGAAATGTCGGACTGATTTGATTGCAGGATTTGAGTATTGTCGATGGGTGATGTTGCCATATGCTCTTGTTGGGCATCCATGGGCGATATGTCGGAGATGAGTTCCAAAGAGAGTGAATGCCAATCAGACTATCGCAACCAAATCGCAGCCAGCACGATGGCCCCGAGGAGAGTCGTAGAGGAGATGGGGGATGAGGGGGACGATGTTCAAGATTATACGATGGATGGCGAGCTGGCGGAGAGCGTCGAGCGCGACGGTGAGCAGGATAAATTTGAGGGCTGAGGCGACAGAGTACAATGGAGAGTCGTGGCTGCGGTCGTACGCGTCGTGCAAGTCCCCCGAAACCCAAGATGAGGAGAAAGCGTGATAGAGGAAGAGAGAAAGAAAGGCTAGGGAACGATAGGGATGAGCTCAGTCTTCGTCACTGGCCAAGAGCCATTCCTGTCACATGGTCACACTCGACCGGGTTCCCTTCAAATGGTTCCGTGATATCCACCGTTAGGCGACCTTGCATGATACCTTAGCAAACCGAGTCCGCAAGGCCGACCCTCTGCTCTCCCCATCCTCGCCTCCGATGCCTTCCATGCCGTCATGTTACTCTTCCTCCTTCACAAGTCCCCCGCGGTACCGTGAAAGAGACTCTGATCACGTCTGCTTTTTAGGTCTTCATCGACCAATTTCAAACATCGAGAAGACACAGAAGACTAACAGAAGACACTCCGACAAGCGGTCGTGATCGTGCACCGTCCGCAAGCTTCGATCGCCATGAGAGAGGCACGTTTACAGAAAAAGCAACTATTAAATACGCTACACAGTAGGATGCACAAAGAAATGCGGTAGCTGACCGGTCTTAGAATCTTCTCCGCCCAGGACTGCGGGATCGCTCCCGGTCCCTTCGTCTGTCGCTGTATGAATGTCAATTGGTAGCTGGTTATAGACAAAAGCAAAAACTTCATACTCGTATCGCGTCGAGGAGTGCCGCTCATATCCTCTATCCCTATCTCGATAGTCGTCCCCACGAGACCTGTGTTCGCCGTTCCCACGAGATTGCGAACCACCATCCACAGAACCTGCCCCACCTGACGGTGTCGACCCAGGAGGTCCCATCTTTCTCTTCTCTCTCTCTTCCCTGAACTTGCTAAGCATGTTGCGCAGTTCGTGGTAACCCAAGTGCATCTGAACAGTACAAATGTGCCCAAATGAGAGGATCTGCGTACGCAATCGACACGTTCACTTACTTTACCACCAAAATGGTCAGCCAGTCGACGATCAGAATCGAGGACGGACAGGTATGCTCCACAGACGTCGCATACGCGGAGCTTCTGGTGACCTGAAGCTCCGGAGGTGTCCGTTAATTGTTGAAGCTCGCGCTATAGTCATGAAAGGTTGAGCTTGAGATACGATCCTCGTAAACGTTCCCCTCACTTCTTTCTCTGCCTTTTCACTTTTGAGGGCTTCGATTGCAGCCATTTCGTGCATTGATTCATCAACTTTCCCCTGCTCACCTAAGGGGCAGTTAGAGTATTTCAGCGGAAATTACGTGCAAACTCACCAAGTGTCTCTATCTTCTCCGTTCCACCTTGGATAGCCAATTCAATCTCGGCAATTTCCCTCATCTAGAATAGACGGGTTTCGGGCTCACTGTGAGTTCAATTAGTGGCACTCATTTGACTTACTAGATTGGTAGTTTTGGCATTCTCTTCTGGTGTTTTCTCTAACCTACGGTGCGCCGCGCGGATCCTTCGGTCACACTCGTCCACGAATGCGAATATATTCGCTTCGTATTCCATTTGGAATCGGTTGAACAACGGGTCGCTAGGGTTCGCTTCCCTAGCGGCCAAAAACTCGGTCTTCAGGCGTTCTGTATGTGACTTCGGGCAGGCGCCTAAGTCCATTTTCTATAATATACCATGTAGCGAGAATAAGACAGGGAATCGCGGGCAATACGCACTGTGTTTGTGAAGAGTGTATGAGGGCAGGTCCCACAAAGAAAATTCCTGCACACTTTATCGTCTGACCATACCAGGTTTGCATTCGCAACACCCATAGCCTCCGGTCCCATCATTTGCTATATGAAAGGTGAGACTTTGCAGAGACTGCGGATGCACCAGCTGACCTCTAAGAGCTTGCGCTGCATTTCAGCTAGTCTGCCCATTGTTGCGAGGTTAGTTCGAAAGGGGTGCGCTATGTGGGCTCGGGCAAGGAGACGTCGAGGTCAACAGTTGATGCAGCTGAAGTTCGACTGACGCCGAACGGAGGGCTATGGCTTTTCGACCAAGCAACAACAAACTTTCCGATTCCACCCCGGAGTGGTCAAGAAGCATTCAGTTCTAATAGTAAGCTGGCTCAGTAAAGTATGTACAGTAGGTGCTCGGATCTATAGGAAATTATTGACAGTGTACTAATATGCAAGTAGGGACGCAATCTCCGGGTAATGCAATGAGATTCACAGTCAATGACATTTCATTGACTTGAGGGACCATTGCGGAAACCACGGCCTCTTGTATGGCCCCGTCCCCTTCCTCGTCCGCGACCTCGACCACGGCCTCTCCCTCGGATGCCCCGATCCCCAATATGCTCTTGAGGTGGTGGTCCCCCCTCGTTGTGTTGATGCTTATCGTCCGCAGGAGATGTCGGTGTTGAAGATGAAGGCTCGCTGCTGTGAGATGAGGCCGTAGTTTCATCGTCGCTATCTTTCGACTGTTCGTCGTGAGAGATTTCCAGGCCCTCCAGCTGTGCGAGGAGAGCACAAACTTGTTTCTTTTCGTCTCCTTCCTCTAGGTTGGACTCCAGCGCGGCGATGACCTCTTCTCTTGATGAAAGCTTACTACCATGTATCAAGCGAACAACGTCCGGTTTACCGCTGCTAAGCGCCATCGCCATCACTGAGGTACGTTGTGGCGTTGAGTAAACAAGGCCAGTGTCCTCGCCGGGCGGATATGCTTCAAGGAGGTACTTTACTACCGACGGGTGGCCATATTGGACAGCAATATGGAAAGCCGTAAGATCGTCAGAGTTACGTTCCTCCACTTCAGCATCTAAATGACAAGTCAGACAGGTTTATATGCATCAAGGTACACCCTTACTGTGAACATCCAGCCACTCGACCAAGTCAACATTGCCCTTCATCGCAGCTATGTGAAGCAATGTTTCTTGCTTGTCTACGACTGGGTGTGGAGCAAAGTCTTCACATCCGATTTTGATCTCTCCACCGGACGCGTCCACGCCGTCTTCCCAGATGCCCTTCTTCACTGTTGCTTCATCGTTGGCACGTGCTGCTGCGAAAACCGAAGATCGTAATGCCTGAGCTTGTTGCTTCTGGTTTCGCAGAACGTCTTCAGCATGTTTCTTCTTGTTCTTAGCGGCTGCTTTTTTACTCCTGTGTTTAGCTTTCTGCCGTTCTTCTGCCTCTTTCTGTTCTGCAATGAACTAGTCAATGTCTATTTATAGAATCAATGAAGCATACCTACCCCGTTCGCGATCCATCTGAGCTCGAGCCTTTCGTCTCTCTTCTTCTCTTTCGCGACAAGTTCTCGCATCTTCTTGTTCTCTGCGTATTTGTGCCAAGCGAGCCTCGCGTTGTTCCTGTGATTCTGGCGTTTCTTTGTAGTATTTAGATCCTGGTCCACCTAAAGAGCCCATGAATATCATTGAAACCAAGTCTGTTGCGTCTTACCCTCAGGGACTCGGAACATATAAGGATGAGTGTAAAAGAAACTAGAAGAGAACTCAGTGGCCTGTTGCGATAGAACAAAAGGCAAATCTTACCTGAAGAATGCCCGTTCCGCCTCCAGGTCATAGAACATATCCTCGTAATCATAGAAGTCGTCATCGTCGTCGTATTCGTCATAATCATCGCCACTGTCGCTCTCGTAGAAGTATCGGGGGTCTCTTGAATTTGTTTCAGTATCAAGATGTCGTTGCAAGACGCGATACGCCTCGCCCAATCGTTGGAATTCGGCTGTAGCTTGTTCATCGTCCGGGTTTTTGTCTGGATGGGTCTTCAACGCGAGCTAAAACGTAACAGTCAGCGGAATATGTCGCGTCAACCTCGTGCCACTCACCCGTTTGTACGTCGATCTAACGATGTCCAACGATGCCCCCTGAGGCACAGTTGTGAGCATATCTGTAGTACGAGATGTTGCTCAATATCGCGCGTACCTGCTCTACCCCAAGGATATCATACGCTTCTTTGTGGCGCATGGGCGACATGATGGACGGATTCAAAGAACTCGACGCGAAGGCGTTTAGGGTCCTTTAAGGGACGTTCCATATAAGGGAATCGCATACTAGCGCGTCGAGCCAAGTTTTTCCGACGCGACCACCTGATGAACACACCGCTGCCTCCTCCTCCCAGCGCGACGCAGGCAGTCCAAAATGCTGTCACTATGGACCCAAGCGCACCCGCGACTAGCAAGGGATTGTCCTCCATCCCATTCCTGTCTGACCTGATTGGTGACAAGTACGCACGTTCTTTAGTTTCGCTGTCGTCGCTTGCATGCTGAACCACTATGAATTTAGCCCATATTTTCAAGCCGGCTTTGGTTTGATGGTATGCATCCATGAACTGACTGTGCCATGTCACTCAAACTGTCCAGGGTGTAGGTGTTGGTTTATCCGTCCTGCGACAAGGACTCACTCTGGGGAGCGTATTCTTGCGCAGAAGGCTACTTGTCTCCCTTGAGGTCAATAACAAGGATCGTTCCTACGAGTGGTTCCTATCATGGATGGCACACCAGGCCACCGCAGCCCCATCAAGGAACCCAGCTTCCCGGCTCTTGAGTCGCAGTCACCAACTTAGTGTTGAAACGACAATAGAGCATCGAAAGAATGGTAGTTCCTCCGCGATGTTCTCCCTCGTTGCAGGCCCTGGTACACACTGGTTTCGCTATAACGGTGCCTGGATGCAGGTACAAGCCCTCTCACCTCGCAGTTTGCAACTAAATATAACACCGTTCATGGTCACCAGGTTAAACGTGAAAGGGAGACACGATCAACCCAACTCATGTCGGGCATGCCTTGGGAGACTTTAACTCTCACTACGCTCTCTAGAGATCGTGCTTTGTTTCCGCGACTACTGGCTGAAGCGAGGGACTTGGCCATGCGAGGGCATGAAGGAAAGTTAGTTATTCACACAGCCTGGGGAATTGAATGGAAGCCATTTGGCCAACCACGGGGCAAGCGCCCTTTGCAGAGCGTTGTCCTGCAGTCTGGCGTAAGCGAAAAGATCGCCCAAGATGTGAAAACCTTTCTGGATCGCCGACAATGGTATGCCGATAGAGGTTTGTTCACCATGCGTCGGGTGCAATAGAAGATAGCTTATCATTTGTTTCAGGCATTCCATATCGCCGAGGGTATCTTCTTCACGGTCCCCCAGGCTCCGGAAAGACGTCCTTCATACAAGCTCTCGCAGGTTCCTTATCCTACGATATATCCATCCTTAATTTATCAGAACGGGGTCTGACCGACGACAGACTCAATCACCTGCTGTCGAATGCCCCCGAGCGCAGCTTTATCTTGGTCGAAGACATTGATGCCGCGTTTAGTAAACGAGTACAAACGTCGGAGGATGGGTGAGTAGACAAGCTTCGTGTTTGCCCAAATTGACCGATCTCGTTTCAGATACCAATCTTCAGTGACGTTTTCGGGCTTCCTCAATGCACTGGACGGTGTGGCGTCGGGTGAAGAACGCATCGTATTCATGACCACAAATCATCTTGAAAGACTCGATCCAGCTTTGATTCGTCCGGGCCGCGTGGATGTGACGCAGCTTGTAGACGATGCGAGCCCGATACAAGCCAAGACCCTTTTCACGCAATTCTATGGCGGAAACGGGATCGAGATCCACCAGTTGGAGGAACTAAACTCACTCGGTGATGCGCTGGAACAGCTTCTCGCCGAGCATAAGGACAAAGGGCAACGAATAAGCATGGCGGCGCTGCAGGGCATCTTTATTCGAAATGGGGCTAAGGAGGCCGTTGAGGAATGTCAGAGGTTCTTTATTGAAGGAGCACCATCTATAGCATAACAACACCTATACCCTTCCCAGGAGGGACCCCGTCTACCCCATTTACGCCAGCAAATGGCTTAGTTCGCCAATTGTAGAGGTAGAAGTTAAGGAAGCCATCGCCAACTCCGAACTATTGTAATACCCGTCAATAATCACCCAGAGAAATAATAACCACTCTACACACCTTCAGATCTTGCAAAATGGGAACGTTGTCCATCAGCGTTAGCGCGTTGAACACGTCGAATTTGGCTTGGTCAGCGACTATGAGCGCGTCATTGATGAGTTCCTGTACCCGTCTTTTCAGCAACCCCGTGTCCTCCGCCCCCTCTTGGAAAGCAACGTCGGTAGCATAATAATATAGATATGCCGATTCAAGGACAGCATGTTTCTGGTCGTTGATAATTGTTGATGGAAGTGAGTAGAACGAAAAGAAATCGGTAATTGTGTGCGTGTTGGGGTTCTGCGTGGTAGATGAGCGCAAATTAGCATCCAGAGAGCGACATCCAATACTGACTTCAACGACAAATGTCCACACAACTTGGCCTTCCCGCCTCCCCTTCCACCCACTTTCCAAATGTTTGCTCAAATCGCCTCTCCCACTTAAGAACTGGTGTTTGACTTCAGGGAGTGTCATTTCTGGCGCCATTCCAAATCGCATCATGTAGCGGGTAAAGAGGGATGAGACTTGTTCAACATCCCGTTCTTCCATTTCACGCAGCCCCTTCTCAAGGAGCTGCGGAGTGGAAGGAAGTTTGTTAAGCCGTATCATACGGGCAAGGGTCATGTTCCGTGGAACATAACAAAACCGAATATCAACCAGTTTTGGAACATTCAACGAGCGATGGTAGTATCTGAGGAGCGCATCAGAAGATGTAAGTTAAGACAGATTGGTAGTACATGCCGGCATGTTGAAACGGGCGTTGGGAGGACGATTCCAGCTGTGTAAATCGCTTGGAAAATTCCCTTCAGGTGCACTTGCCTAGTAACCTCTTTGATGAGTACAGGTGTTAGCCTCTTTGATCTAAGCTTCTTGTGTACGCATAGGTAGTTGATTTCACTGGCTAGGAATTGTCTGAAACATTGAGGATGTTGAATAGTTAATAAATGGCAGACGAAAGCAACATAACCCACTTGTCTCGAACGCGAAGCGAAATCGGAACGCCAGAAATGAACGCAACCAATTTCTTATTGGAGGCGACGCGCACACCGACATGCCACTCTTTGAAGTAGCCCGGAGGCTTCAGAGCCCTATTGAAACGTTATTTCTGTGGGTCTAGCTCCAAACGCAGGGAGATAGAAACCATTCTAAAAACTCAGCGGTATATAAGAAACGGAATGAGGCGTCGTCGTCTTCGATATAGTTCAAGGAGAGTAGATCGTATACTTCTTTGGTCTGCCGGTATAGTTATGAAGCTGAGTTGCAAATGGCTTGGATTTTGTTAAGCACCTGGTTGGGGTCGGACATGTCTATTGTTGACCACTCGAACTCCTTGGGCAGAGGATATGGATCCTGACGGACTTCTTCTCTTGGTTTCGATGGCTCTATGAAGCCGTCCTCTTCGGGTGCCTCCTCGCCTGTAATACTTCAGTCAATCAACGTCAATCCGGTTAGTATTGGTGGACGAACCAGGTTGCGTGACAGGTTGGGTTCCCCAGAACTGATAACGTATTGAATTCAAGGATATGGATAGTTATTAATGGCGCACTTTATGGTCTCCTATATCCTTCTTGTTGATCCCCCCGATCCCCGATTTCCCCTTCATAACGTCCATGATCTTCAACTGCTCGAGTGTGGCCCTCACGGTCGCCTCATCTACCCCGGGAACGTTCTCCCCATGTTCGACTTGAACCTTGTTGAGAACCGTGTCAACAATTTCTTGGGGGATCTGCTCCTTGGAACGTAATGCATTGAGCACGCGCGAAGCTTTAGATTTTTTCTTCTTTTTCTTCTTGGGAGCCGACGTTGAAGGTTCGGCTGTGGCTTCGTCTTGAACCTCTACTTCGTCGTCGGAGCCAGAATCTTCGTGATCCTGTGTTATCTGATCTGTCTGAATCTCTTCAATCTTAGCACTCGGGGAAGACATCGTGCTCGTTCTGTCGAGGGGAGGAACCAAGATAACTTCGAGAGGTGATGAACGTCAAGTCCCAGCAGCTCTTATTACATCACGTGATCACACGCTCCTGTGAAAGTTAACGATAGATTACAGCTACTCGTCCATATTCACCGTCATCTTGGCCTGCACCAATGGCCCTGAGCCATTCCTCTAATGTATGCCAACCGACTTCAAAACTAGCGCATAGCTCGTCAGTGTGGTGCTCCCCATCAAGAAGCGAAACAAGCTCTGGGGGACAAGAGGACTGTATGTTAAGAGCGGACATGTTTGGGGCAGAAGGGGATCGTGAAATGCGTGGCCGTGCGGGAGCCACGGATAGTGTTGGCACAGCGGATGTCGAGAACGTAGACGCCAATGAAGCCCTTGAAAGGACTGGCGAAGGGGGAGGCGCTTGTGGATGACGATGTCTCTCGCTGTGGCTTTCAGATGGATCTGCCGAATGGAAAGAACTATGACGGGAATGCTCTTCTTTATTGGGTAGTATCCATGACATCCGGGGAGCGTGGCTGAGGACAGAGTTGTTGACATTGGCGGCGGGAGTCCTTTGCAAGTCCCTGTCCCTACTTCGCAGTTGTTCTAAGACCCGCTCTGCCGCGCTTATGCGCCTAGGTCGTTGTTTGGTCTCTGAAGGATAAGTTGACGTTACAGTGTCAGCATACGAAGGCACATCATTGCCGTTCCCATTAGTGGGAACCATCGAGTTATTCTGTTTCGGAGTTGAGGCACCTGTGGGGGGGCCTCGGCCTCGTATGTAGCCTGTTTGAAGCGGGGCAATCTCTACACCTCGCAAGCGGGCGAAGTTAGGAAATCTAAGCGCAGGAGTGTGTACGGTGCCAGAATCCATCTCATCGGTGTGACTTGGGGAAGCAGAAAGCAAAGACGCCATTGATTCCTGTGGAGTAGTTGGAAGAAGGATAGGAAATCTATGCACGCGTCGCAGGAAACCCTAGGGGACGTTGTATAAATCAGTCGGCAGAAGCAGAAAAAACAGAGCCACCTTGATAACCCCAAAGCTTGTAAAACGCCGTACGTCGATATCCATTTCCTCGACGTCGTAATCTTGAATCCATTGTAAGACGGTCTTGCCTGGTTTGAGACGCGAATATAGGTGCAATAGCTGGGGCCAGTCCGGAATCGTCCGCCCTAGAGTGACATTTAAAAGCGAGACACGGATACGATTCATCTCACCGACCGGGTTTGGTAACGTATGGGCCACATTCATCTCGAACATGCGATTCGTCCGCTAGCCACTGGATTGTTTTACGCAACGTGTACATATTAGAATATTGGAATATGTCAATCATCATGATGACTTGATAATACCTGGAAGCGCATCGTCAGCCTACTTCTCTAGTTAATTTGGACTGACGCACAGGAGGTGGGAGATGGCTTGACGGGTGAGGTCAATATCACAATCCGCAAGATATGCAATCTTGCTAATATGATTAACGCCGTCTATGTGCGTGCACACCTTAGCGATAGTCAGATCCCAGTTGGGTTCGATGCGTCTACACAGATTAATCAACGCGACTGGGACCATCCAGTCTTTGACGGGAGGGGGGTTGGGGTAGAAGGGGAATATCTTCAACTCTATCGAGTTAAACATGTCAATCGGAATTGAGGTCTCAGAGTAGGAATTGAGTTCTTCATAGAGTTGCTCCAAGACTCCATGAAGGGCGGTCGACTTCTGAGGATCAGACAGGAAACCTGACTCTTCCTAAGGTAGGCAAGGCAAATGTAAGCATTAGTACGACACCGAGGCCCGCGTGTTTCGCACCTCGCATGATGTCAATACTCGAGAAACCTTTCGGACAATAGGTTCGTAACAACTCAGGTCTGCTGAACGAGCAAACACGAAGCACAGGTTGTAGGTGAAGTAGTTTCGCTCGTATTCTCCCTGCAGATTTACGGGGAATCCAATGATGCGATACCTCTGCGCTGAGCATATAACGAGGCGACCACATAGAGCAGGCTGTGGTATCACATACTTGGATATGTCGTCGAAATTGAACAGGATCCTGTTCAAAGAGGTGGAACGTTTCTGGGGGGACTGGAGACCATGCGAGCCGGGTCGACTATCGGTGGGAGACATATGGGAAGTACTAGAGTTCCTGGATTCGACTCCAGGAAACGGTGTTGTGGGTGGAACGTCGATAGAAGATGGAGTTGGTGGAACGGAGGGATTGCCAGAAAGACTTGGTGGCGGGGCAATGAGACCCTCGGGGACCTGATAGACAATCTTTGGGCCCTGCCGCACATCGAAGACGGCGTAGAATACAGATTCAATGCGGGGGAGGAAAGAGTCACCATCGGAAGGCATTATTACGAGGGTGGACCGTGTTGGGACTCTGAGTGAAGTCAGGTCGACGACACGTGAGCAGTGAGCACGCCCCTTCTTTTCATGTTGCAACCTCTATTGCCAGGATTCCACTCGCTGCCTCTGCCGGTGGCTCAATTGACACTGTCGGCCGTTTTGAAATGTGGACAATCCTTTCGCTGGCATATACTCCCCCTTCCATCTCCTTTGGTTGATCCCCTCATGACACACGAATATCGATTCTGCCTACGCGATCGAGTTGTCTGCTTGCGCCAGTCTCAAGATACTCTATTCTATCGCTCCGTATTCCCCGCTCCTTGCCCAGCCCCGGATCAACTTGTGGCCAAAGAAATCGGCACTTTGAACTGGTTAACGAACTACTTCCAGCTGGAAGTCGATCTCATTCAATTATACGACGACTGGAGCAAACGCGACATCGTCTTCAGCCGTTTCCGAGACCGGTTTGCTGGCATTAGAATACTGAGGCAAGATCCTTGGGAGAATTTAGTTTCGTACGTGTCCCCCCGGTTGCAACAATCCTGAGACTTACGTCTAATATATTTAGATTCATATGTTCTTCGAACAACAACATTGCTCGTATCAGCAAGATGGTCCACTCACTTTGTTCTCATTATTCGCCTCCTCTCCTAGAGTTATGCAATCCTTCTTCCCAGACCGAGTTTAGTTCCTATCACCCATTTCCGCCACCGGTCGCTTTAGCAGGTTCGGAAGTAACTGCAACATTGCGGTCTCTTGGGTTTGGATACCGTGCAGACTTCATCCAACGTACTGCCAAGATGATTGTCGAGCGCTGCGACTCCCCCACTCTCCCCTTGGATCCTGAGAGTTGGCTCCTAACTTTGCGTCAAAAGAGCACTGACGATGCCCGCGAGGAACTCCTGAAATTTGTTGGTGTCGGCCGCAAGGTTGCGGATTGCGTCTTACTGATGAGTCTAGACAAGGTATATGATGTTACCCTCTTTGTCAAAACTCGCGCTGAATTCAGAGACATTTTCAGAAAGAAGTTATTCCTGTTGACACCCATGTTCAACAAATCGCTAGCAAATACTACAATATTAGCTCCACGGCAAGTAAGAAGCCAAAGACGAACATGACCCCCAAACTATATGATGAAGTCGGCGGCAAACTAGCTGATATCTGGGGAGAGTACGCCGGTTGGGCCCACTCTGTATGATGACATTCAATGCCTAAGCTTGCCGTATTCACAAAGACAACAGGTGCTCTTTACTGCAGACCTCAAGTCTTTCGTAGATTACGGTACAATGGTGGCTGAGGAAGTAGCACGCGATACAACAACATTGAAATCCGAAAAGCCACCCATGGATGACACTATTAATTCCAATTCTCCGACTTCCATCCCTCTCAAGCGTGTTCGCAGGCACAATTCAAGTGCCATAGAAAGCCCACAAGCGGTATTGCCCCAGCCCTCGGACGACAGCCTCTACGAAAGGATCAAAAGACGGAGACGAGGATAGACCAATTACGGGCGCCTACTCTCCCATACGTCACGCGTCATGCAGCCATGGCGTCCGAATCACTCTTCGTCAGTTACCACCATCATGTCCACGTTATCCAATGTGACGCCAGCCAAAGAACTCAGCAAAGAACAGCTAGGAACCATCTTCTGGCACTTGTTTAGTCGTTTGGCTCGGTATCGTAATCTATGTCAACTTCATGCAATGTCAGAATACCAAACATCGTCGGCTCCTCAAAACACCAAAGAGGACATGAAGAAGGGATTCGATAAGGAGATAGATGAATGGGCACAGATGATAGTGGATAGAACCTGGATTGCGTGCAAAAGCCCCGGAGGTAGTTTGCGCTCTCACTAGACACACGCATATATGATCTCATGTGATGCAGACGTTTGTCCAAAGCTCGACCCACTCGCAGACACGTCTACAACGAGCTTAGATCACATGCCCCCCGTCAATGAAACAGCGAGCGTCTTTAACGCAATCCTGTTCCTTGTTGTCACGTCTACGCAAAGCTATTCGTCGAGGACGCGCTCCTTCCTCGTATCCTTAGGGCCGTTGGACGAAGGCGCGGTGGTCAGAACATTAAAGCATCCAGACCAAGCACTAAAAGAAGCGCAAGAACATGCACAACAAACGACTGTAGCGCATGCTGAGCGTGGCAAGACGTTACGCATGGTCGGCATAGGCGTTGGGGCTGTCGCTGGGGGCATCCTTGTCGGAGTCACTGGTGGATTGGCAGCACCTCTAGTTGGTTCTGGCGTCGCGACGATACTAGGCTGGGCAGGCATCGGGGGTACGGCCGTTGGCTTGTTTGCCAGCGGTCTAGCTGGGTCGGCGGTCGTGTGTGGCGCACTCTTTGGTGCATACGGCGCGCGCTCCACGGCTGAAATGGTCGAACGATATACACGGGAAGTCCGGGACTTAAAGATCGTTCCCGTGATGCCATCCAAAGATACGTTAGCAGTTAGACTATGTGTGAGCGGATGGCTTGACGACGCTGCGGACGTCACCGCGCCATGGACGATTTTTGACGGCGATGATACATTTGCCCTTCAGTGGGTGAGTAAGGTGTCAGCTGGTCTGATCTTCACTAACCAGGTAGTATCAGGAAGTAGATGCTCTCAAGGATCTGGCCAACGCCTTGAGTGCATTGATTAAAACACATGCGATGAAGTTTGCCAAAGTAGAGATCATCAAACGTACGGTATTCGCTAGTTTGATGGCATCTCTTTCCCCAATCGCATGGTTGAAAATCGGACAGATAATTGGTGAGCCTTTGGAATATGGCATAGAAAATGAACCCATAACCAAATTCTGCAGACAACCCATGGATGAACGCTAAGGCATTGGCCGTCAAGACAGGCGCTGTTTTGGGAGAATTGATAGCGAAGCGAGCGTTCGGAAACCGTCCGCTAACGTTAACAGGATATTCTCTGGGTTCCTTGGTTATCTTCGAGGCCCTTCGCTATCTTGCATCGCTACCGCCAAAGGAAACTACACACCTGATTCAAGATGTCTACCTCTTTGGCACACCTGTCCCCTCCGACGATGTAGCATGGACGGCTTCCCGCCGCTTGGTTGCCGGGCGCTTGGTCAATGGCTACGCTGCAGACGACTACGTGCTGGCCGTTCTGTCTAGAGTTTCCGACGTAAATTGGAGCGTCTCTGGCCTGGAACCTGTTGATGTCATGGGCGTCGAAAACATCTTATGCGAGGAAGTAGAAGGGCATACTTATTGGCGAGGCATGATTGGTACGTGCCTAAGGAAAAGCGGGGCACCAGGGGTAGTTTCGGCGGCTGTGGATCGGCAGATACAAGAAGTTGCGGTGCCGACTGCGAAGGACAATGCACTTGGCGACGAAGAAGTGGAACGTCCTTTACAGCAGGGTGTCTAGCGGTCTTCCATTGATATGCTGTGGTTCATTTTATCGTGGAATCCTGTCAGTCGGTGGGTACTCTTGTGTGACAAAGCTGTATACATCTAGAACTCATCAACATGCTGGGTGTCGACGCCACGGTAGGTATGCGACCACTAAGCTACTTGGGCACACGCAAATTTTGTTACCACACTAGATCTTATACCCAACGACACTATTTGTGATCAACCTTGTTCTTGGTAAAATTTCTGTAGTTCTCCGAGTTGCGGCGCTTGTGGCGTCAGACTCAAAAGGTCCGACTTCCTCAATGCATGCCTGAGTTGCACACGGTATGTTGCTCACACGTGGTCTTGACATGGATGACATATGTTGAATTTCCAAACTCGGGACGGCTACTTATTGGTGTCTGTCAAACACAGAAACATGCCATCCGTCCCTTATCTTTCTACCTTTTTGCTGGCTTCACGCTGCTAATGAAAGCAGGCTCGCGATTCCCTGAAAGCTACTAGAGAGTCATGTCGAAACCAACGCCGCTTAGATCGTTCATAGGAGGGGTTGGGCTGTCGCTTCCAGTTCACTCGCTATTCGTGTTCAATGGCAGCAACTTCGGCGTTTCTGGGTTTATCCACAATGCAGTTGCTGGAGGAACTGAAGGCGCGGCAGGCGTTGTCGGTCTTGTACTTGGCGGGTTTCTCATCGGCTTATTGGAAGGAAGACCGCCTGCGGCGGTTCCGGGTAGCCTGAGCCAGATCGCTTTGGCGGGGCTCTTAGTGGGAATTGGGACTAAGGTCAGATCCAGCTGATTCGTGGCTATGCTACTTCCAACTAAGTTGACGTCTCTCGATGCTAGTTATCCAACGGTTGCACATCTGGGTAGGTATCAGAATCATATATTTCCTTGGACTGGAGCTGAAGGTGCCCGTAGACACATGCTCTGTGGGCTTTCTCGACTCTCGACTAGGTCGGTCTGCCATCACTCTGTGGTACAGGGGCTTACCAGGGGTGGATTCACTTAGGTCTCTCGCTGCGACGCTGTCATTTTTCATATCTGGAGCAGCTACAACCCTACTGATTCACGGTAGCAATCTACCGTCGAATTCCGACTTCGATTGGACAGTTGGTGACCATGGGATGCGACTGCTTTCCCTAAAGGCGTTCTGTATCCTCATCTCAACCATCTTACATACCGTCGTAAGCTTTCAGCCTCAACTGTATCTGACTGGGCCTTCTAGCTAATTGTATCCATTAGCCATGGGAACGATACGATGGATCTTCACATACAGACACAGAGTCGTCTACTCGCGAAACATTCTCTCTTTCGACCAAACGGAGGTTGATCACATTTTTCACCGGCTTGGATTTTGCCGTCGCTCTTCATGTATCCAATCTTACGGACGCAACTCGCGTCCTGCGCTTCCTTGTCCTCCCCTTTCACCGCGCTTTCGACCCTTCCCTCGCGTTCCTCGCACTCGGTGCTCTTCCGCCGGCTATTTATATGTACCACACTCACCGAGGTTCTGCCCGCCTTGGGAAGTTACCCGGAACGATAGCAACAAAGATAGACTCTAGGCTCATTGGAGGTGCAGCTCTATTTGGAGTAGGATGGGGGTTATGTGGCATCTGTCGTACGCTTAGAGGATCATCGAGCCACAGGTTGACCTGCTGACGAACATTTCTAGCTGCCCCTGGACTCGTCAATCTGGGACGAGCAATTGTAAATCGGGCCGATGCCACGCAGTTTGGGTTGTGGCTACTGGGTGTGGTCATCGGGGGACGGGTGGCGAAGTCGTGACCTTTTCGAGTGAATCTACTTGTATGATCGTATTTAAGCCGGACAGACCAATTGCAAGTTTGTCTGCATTACACCATGACACGGAAAATAGAATAAAAACAACTTGATAATACTAAGATGCTACGGCTGTCGTTGAGCCCGAAGCAGGCATCGTGGTTGGAGGAGGTTTTGCGGTGTTCCGACTTCTACCCCATTTGATCGACACCACTGTCCCATCAATGTCCAAGCCATTAGACCAAGCTTGGGCTGCAGTCTCAGCGGTTGGCCGATCCTTGAAGTTTACAAAGGCGCATCTAGAAGAGTGGACGGTAAGAATACCTCACAGAGAGGCACACTAGCTTACCTAGACTTCGCTACATGGACAATAGATTTGATTTGCGCCGGTTGAATGGAGGGAAGAGACTTGACAACATGCGTACGTATACTGAGCTCCGTAGAGTCGGTGGATAACGAGGACAGGAATAAAGATGTCTAACAGATTCCGCTGTTCATATACATCAAGTGCTTGGTAATGGCAGACACTTACGATGCTTTGGTCTTCTGGGGCTTTCAAACCCATGTTGTCGGCATGAGTAGACATGATTTTGCGAGCGACGGGGTCATTCTTCCCATGATAACGGTCTTGTAGATTCTGACGAGACAGTTCATTGTTCTCTGGCTTCTCGTGTCTGTCCATGACCTGGATGAGGGGTGGGCAATAATGAACGGCAAAGTTCTCACCGATATGGACACTGATTTCCGCGACTACACTCCCCTTTCACGAAGAAAGAACATACGTGCGGTCGGTTGCGTTTATAGTATGGGTCGGTTCGAGCGAGTTGCTTCAACATTTCTTTCCCTACGGATTGCGTCCGCCCCGTTCCTAGCATAGACTTGTCCCCTTCCATCTAAAAGATACTTTGAGTACAGGCCCTGGTAACTTGCAGACCCGTTACGCACCTTGGCCTCCATATTCTGAGCGTAGTATTCTCTGTTGATATCGCTAGTTGGCGCCTCACTCTGGACGGCCAAAGCTGTGTCCCTGACTTGTGTTGGTAGGCCATACTCCAAGTCCAGCAAGCAAGTTTGGCACACATTTTTTACCTTCGCACAAGTTTGGCAAATGACGGTTGTTTTGTAGCGCATACCAGTCCCAGGGTTCCAGCGGAAGACGGTGAATGGACGAGCACAAGTGCCACAGGAGCGGCCAAACTCTTGCTTTGACTTGGGGTGGAGATACCTTTAGCAAGATTCGCGACTAACGTGGTGGAACCGACTCACCATTCGGATGAATGGATTGTCTCCTAGACCTGTACATCTTCAGTTTGGGCAATGTCGTACAAGGCAAGGAAAGCGTACATGTTTCGCAGAGAATCGGGAATTCACTTTGCTCCCATCCTGCTTTATTGATATCTGCTTTGGGTGGCATTGCGATGAGTGTGTGCGTAGCAGGCAGCGAAGTAAATGATCCAGACTCTTGCAGGAACGATCGAATGGACACCTTGTCTTAGTCAGCACTCGGCTACACACGGTCATGCCTTCGGCAGTCCTTCTCAGTTTGCGGCTTCGTTTTAGACATCTTCCCAGTTCACGGTATCACCACTATACGTGAAATGGCCACCCAAGAGCTCGGCGGCGGTTCTCTACTCATCGCATGGCAGCTCAAGAACAAGCGCGTACTCGTCGTTGGCGGTGGCCAAGTTGCTTCCGGACGCATTGAATCCATCCTCGTCGCTGACGCGAATATCATTCTTATATCACCCAAGGACGGCCTTACTTCCCGTACGAAATTGCTACTGGAAGAATATCCAACACGCATCACGTACAAGGACAGAGTTTTCCTAGGCCCCGAGGACTTGGTGGACATAGACATGGTCCTCACCGCAATTGACGACGTCGAGAAATCACGCGAAATATATCAACTCAGCCGCGAAGCCAAAATTCCTATCAATGTCGCTGATATACCAGACGCTTGCGACTTCTATTTTGGCTCGCAGGTACGTGATGGACCGCTGCAAATCATGATTTCTACGAACGGGGACAGTCCGAGAATGGCTGCAATGATCAGACAAAGGATAGAAAGGTGTTTGAGTGGATACGAGGGCGAAGCAGTGAAGAAAGCTGGTGCACTCAGGAGCAAATTGAAAGAGAGAGCTCCGGGTGTGGGAGGGGAGGTTGGTAAGAAGAGGATGAGGTGGATGATTGATATTTGCAATGCATGGGAAATGGAGGATTTCACGGTTCTGGACGACGAACTTATCAAGAGGTTGCTAGATGAAGGTTGGGAGAAGCATCGTGTTCCTAAACTCGCGGACATAGGCGGAAGTCGAGACAAACCAGCCATCGCAGCGTCACCTGCTACAATTGTACCGTACGCGGTCGGTGCCATCGTGGGCGCAATCGGTTGCGCATTTGCCTATCGTAGATGAACTTCATGCTGTGGACTCTAGTATCTTTCGGATTTCCCCTTGCATAATCACCATTACAGTTGTTGCTTTCTCGGGGTGGGTGGAACAAACATCGCGGGGTGGTCCTGTTACGATTCATCAAAAGAGACTTGCTGGGGTTACGAGCTGAAGGCCTTCAAGCGTGCTTCAACGCAATTCTGGCTGACTCCCGAAACATTTAATGAATGCCAGAGTACATATGATCACGCCAAACTTCTATTGACATTTACATATCCGGTGCCGTAGCACGAGTACAACAATTGATTTGACGACCCACTCGCCTCGGCAGGTACTATCTTGAATGTGGTTCCGAAAAGGCTATGGATGTCGCGTAGAAATTGTATTCTAACGTCTCAATCCAGTCAGTACGAAGTCCCGTGAACCACGCGAAGAACTCACGTTCTGAGGGTTGGTTCGCCCATCCGACAACGGCCAACGTCTTCGCTGCCCAAGACCATCATAAGGAGAACTAGTGTCTGGTGCCGCTCGTCAACACAGCCCCCTTTGCTAATCTCAGTAAGTAGTGAACGAGTAGCTAGGAGGGCCACGTCCTCTGGGGCTACTCCAGGCTGTGAGGTGGCTTCTGCACAATAGATGGCGGACGTTGTCGACTCGGCAAGCAAACTCAGCGCATATCCAGGCGACCTTATGAAGCAAACATACAAGTAAGCAACAGATACACGGGAATGTGTATTGGGTTACTTACTTGCCACTGTCTTCACCTTTGTAAACGTCGGAGTATAGGTATATGTCTGGTATGTAGCGATTCAACACGGAACGCGAGGCTTCTATCATCCTGTTAGAGAATTGCGGGCTAACTCGAACTGCATGGCTAAAGGTGTATTAGAACGCCCCAGCCAATCGAGCACGGAGTGGTACTGACGCAATCCCGCGTATTCGTTTTATTTTACCAGGTTCAACGAAATTCAAGGTCGTGACCTGTTTGACTATCGGGCACAGAAATTGCACCTCCCCGCCACCTGCTGGCGGCGAACCACGCTTTTTAACCTAAGCGTATCATGTCACCATGGAGGTATCTGGTTGACATGAGCAAAGTACTTACTCGTAATTCTAGGCCATCTGATATCCCGAACAGTTGTAAATGTGGCAGCGTGACCGTCCGTATCAAGTCCACCTGTAGATCTTAGAAACGATGTACTTGTAACTCGCACAAGGCCACTTACAGATAGGTCATGGTCATCTGTGGTGATCCCGCGAAGGGTTAATTGGAATGGCTTCTTAGCGAATGGGGCAAGCATGATCAAAGGTTCCAAGAAATATCCAACAGAACGGGAGAGGGGGCATTCGTGAGTGAGAGTCCCTCCCGATATTATCCCAGGTTTCAGCAACAGTGCAGTACCTAGGGGGCGAAGACGGTGACTTCCGCGTTCAGTAAGCGACTAGGGAAAGGGGCGGACCTGTTACTGATATTTCTATGACAGTGCCATTCGTTGCCTTCTCTAGTATCCGAAGCAGACTTATTTCGTAGTCTATAGCAGGTTGTTAGCCATGAAATTTTGTGATGGAGGTATCTTTGATTATATACCTCGGAGACCAGGATTCTTGTCATCGGGACGGATTTTATCAATGCGTATTGGCTTCCCGCTTAGTATTGATAGCACTAGTCGATGCCGGATGTAGTGGTGGCCACTGAACTGAATCAGTGAACTAGGAAGGGTCATAGTTTCAAGCAAAGTTTTTGAGCGCTTAGCGGCTGATCGTTTTGTGGACAGGGGGTGTCCTGGGGTGAGTATCTTAGATCTCATGGGTATTGGTTCTGCCAAAAAGCTCATATCAATAACTCAGTACTCAGCGCTCAGCGTTCGGCGTTCACGTTCAGCAGCAACTTGATTTGGTTTGCTGTGCTAATACACTTTCAAAACCGTATGGTCACCTGCTCGTCATCTGCTTAGTCAGACACGCGATCGCTAATGACAGTGGCTAATGGGCATCTCAATTCCGTCTTTCAGCCATGCCCGCGACTACTCAAGACTGGGACGAACGATACTATCATGTCGACCAGATCTTGGAGAAACCTGGGCCGCGTACAGACCCTGGCTTCCTTGCTGGAGACGAGGTCGGTGCTACATCCCTTTGCGATCATACATACAGGTTGCTCATGTTCGCTCGTAGGTGAAGGAATTCTTGCGCGAGAAGTGCAAGATCCTTGTTATCGGCGCTGGCGGGCTTGGATGCGAGATCCTTGCCAATCTTGCTTTGACGGGCTTCAAGGACATCCATGTAATCGACATGGACACAATTGATATCAGTAATCTCAACAGACAATTCCTGTTTAGGTGACGACTTAATCTTACCATAGTTAGAGTGTTACTGACGCTCATTTAAGACCTAAAGATGTTGGAAACCCAAAGGCAATCGTTGCTGCCGAATTCATTATGAATCGAGTTCCTGGCGTAACTGTGACTCCGTATGTTCTGGGTCCGTATCATCGAACAGTGTCTGATACAACGTACAGATACTATGGTAAGATACAGGACAAGGACGATGACTATTACATGCAATTCAACCTCGTGATATGCGGCCTTGATTCCGTGGAGGCGCGTCGGTGGATAAACGCCACTCTCGTCAACATGGTTGATCCCGAGAACCCGGAGAGTCTAAAGCCCTTGATTGACGGAGGAACGGAAGGTCATTTCGGCTCCATGTCTCCATCCCGCCCAATGCTGACACAGACGGGAACCCACAGGGTTCAAGGGACAAGCCCGTGTCATCTTGCCGACGGTGTCATCTTGCTACGAATGCTCTCTCGATATGCTTAACAAACCGACTGCTTTCCCTATTTGTACGATTGCCAACACGCCACGACTACCTGAGCACTGTATAGAGTGGGCTTCGGTGCTTGAATGGCCACGGGTGCATGGTGGTAAATCTTATTCCGTCCTCGCGCAAAGAAGCGCTCCTTATATCTGATCCCAGACAAGAAAATGGACACCGACGACCCCGAACACATCTCATGGTTGTATAACCAAGCCGCCGCTCGAGCCAAAGATTTTAAGATCGAAGGTGTGACTTGGTCACTAACTCAAGGCGTTGTTAAGAACATCATCCCCGCCATTGCTTCTACGAATGCTATCATCGCGGGTATGTAAAGCGTACCTTGTCACGCGCGGGTTAGCTCTGAAGATACTCTTGAAAGCGTCATGTTGCAATGAAGCCTTCAAGATTGCAACCAGCTCGGCAGCATACCTGAACAACTACTTCATGTTGATTGGCACTGATGGTGTCTACTCGTACACTTTTGAACACGAGAAGCGGGACGACTGCCCTGTCTGTGGTGGCGAGGCTCTCGACATGTCAATATCCTCTGAAACAACGGTCGAGCAGCTGATAGAGCTCCTGATAGAAAAGCAAGACATGTGCGCCCCTTAACTCATCTACCTAACGTCTGCTAATAAGTTATGGCCTAGACAAATAAAGAAACCATCGCTATCAACACCAACAGCTCAGATTTACTTCCAAGCACCTCCTCAGCTAGAGGCTGCCACTCGTCCGAACCTTACTAAGAAGGTATCCGAACTGGTCCCTGCGGACGGGGAAATAACAGTCACTTCCACGTCCTTACCGTTCAGCCTTTCGCTCCGTATCTCGTATACGTAGATGCTTTTTGTCGAACGTAGCTATCATGGCAATCCAATAGCTCACCACTGTTCATAATAGCGACTCCTTCAATCTGATAAGGCCGTTTGCATATAGGGGGGATTGTGAACGCCAGCAGAGCGGTTGAATAGTGTTAATGTTATGGTCATACAGTACGAGCTCATCGAGTCCATGCAGTAGCGTAGCTATGTCCGTCCGAGGTGCAACAGTGAGAACTATGGAGAATATGTACACGGAAATCCGTTGTCCTCGACATTTAACCCTTAAGAAGGGCGTTGCCAAGGTCACCAAGGTTAAGACCTGCGCCGTTCGCAAGAGACTAAGAGAGTAGGATTAGATACATAAGGGCGATTTGGAAATTTGAAGCAACCCACCTTGATTGCGTCTGCGTCTAAGGGACACGCAATACTGAAGGTATTCTCTATTGTCGGCGATACAGTGATCACCAAAATTCTGACGCTGACCTATCCGCCGATATCAGATGAGAGATGACTTGAAGAACATGAATGTCGACTAACTCGGATTTTATAGGTGACTCTGATATCCTGCTTCTGGCCACACTTGGTGATAAGGTCGGCTATTATCAGGTTGTTGGGATCTGTCGTCCTCTGGTACGCGATATCAAATGGGAAGGTGAAGTTCTTTTCTGAATGGGATTTGAAGACGATGTCTCGTTGATTGCCACCACCGACGAGAGTGTTGTTTATCGGATAGAATATCTGTATGCAACATGTTAACGGAGTCCGGGGATATATATGTCTTTGAGACTAACGTCCGCGTTGACTTCCCGTAAGTTGACATCAAAATAATTCGGGTTATTGACACTGAGGCAAGGTTAATACTGACACAGCGAACGGAAATCAAGGACTAACGTAAGATTAACCCCCAGGTTTATGGTTACACCCTCATTCGACAAATTAAACTGTATCATCAGTAAGCCATGTTTCATGCATCATGCATCATGTTTGATATATCCTACACACCGGAGAGGAATTCGAAATGGCAACGTCCCCCATGATGAGGTTGGGGGGACGGATCCACTGAACAGGATATTCTCGTCAATGCCTTTAACACTACGGGAATCAGGACTTACGAGTGCCAGGGACAAGACAATGGAAATAAACAAGAAGAGAGCGATCAACAACGTGCAGAAGAAGAACCTGAGACAGGTTCTGCCCCTCCCACCCTTTGTTATGAGATTCCCCTGGTAATCCCTGCGATACTTTCTCATCGCTTGCGCTGTTCTAAAGATGATGAGGATTGCAGTAGGGATGCCAAAAAGTCGGACATACTTTTCCCCTCGAGGGACGGCAAAGGTGTCAAATTCTACTCGCTCCTTAGAGGGCACTGGTGGTACGTTAAATTCTTCATCGTGCATTGGCTCTCCGGTGTATGTCCGTTGAGAGGCATTTCTACGAGGTGCTGTGTTGTATCCATATGTGTTGTCTGGTGGCTCGTCTCGGTAGCCTCCGTAGTTTGCATAAGAAGGGGCACCTGGGCCAGCTTGAAATTGGTCCTGTCGAGCGTTGTTGGTGTACGGGTTGAAGTCTGTCTGGGACTCTCCGAAATGAGGATTGGTCTGGTGCCCGCCAGAGTATTGATTAGCGTAAGGGTCGTTGTAAGCCATGAAGCAACGTGAACGTCTAAACGCTGAGAGAAGTCGAAAGTCGAAACAAGAGAAAGCAGAGACCCAGCTATGGTGAGGCCGACTGCGCAAGTTTATAAGTACAGCCACCGAAGCCGCCGGTGGCATACAAAGGTACACAGCCTCAAGATATATCATTTACCGTGACTGAGCTCGAGCCAGCGCTGGACGCGCATAATCAGTCGCCGTTGCAACATAATTTAATTCTAAGTACATGTATCAGTGGTAGGCAACGATGACATCTACTAGCCAAAAGACGATCCGTGGGATCCAGGCATAAACGGAATTCTCGTCTCCGAAGCTCCATTTGCCTGACTGTGACCATTTTCTGCAGATTGTTGCGGTCTTGAATTTCCACTGCCTGGTAAGAACCGTTGAGGAGCATTTGTAGGGCGGCCATAGTGATGAGGCTGTTCGTCCTGCGGCACGCTAGGCTTGAATAATCCGGGGATGTTTCGACGAGACGACGGAGGGGGTCGCAAGCCTGCAGTGCGGTCAAGATGTCGTGGAGTAGGCGGAGGACCCATAAGCCTCGGCGCAGGACCAGGTTGGAGTGCGTGTGTACGAGCACCTTGAGGTACGTCGGGTCTCTGTCTCCTTGATGGTGGAATCAGCGCCTTGAACCGTTGTCCCCCTTGTTGAGGGAAACCCTGGAATTCGTGACCTCCATTATTTGAGTCTGGGGGCGCCTGATCCTGGCTACGACCTTTTCCTGTGGAGGGTGGATCGTACGCATAATGCCTATGCAATTGAGTGAGAATAGGCGCATATATAGGAGATTAAGCATTAATTCTTTCTACGACCTACTTAGTAAAAGACCGTGTACCAGGCCTTCGTTGCGCAGACGGGGAGCTATGACTTTCACCATTTGTGCTTAGGGTCGGCGCTCGGCGATGGGGAAGAGTCAAGCGGTTCGGTCCGGGGGGAGGCTCCATGAGAGGACTTGATGCAGATTGTTGCTTCCTATGGTTAAAGGAGCATCATCGCGCTCACAGCGGATGATATATCACTGATCGGGAAATACCTACTGTGTAGGGTCAATCATTCTGCGTTTGCCGTTGATGTTCTGCAATCCTGATGGTTCGTAGCCATGCGTTGGGTGGGAGGGCATAGAGTCCAGAGTATCCTGCTGCGACAAATGCTGATTGGCCCTATGAAAGTATCAGAGTAGTGCGACGCCGCGAAGGGAATAAATACCGTTGCAATTCAGCTACCTCGCGCCTGAGTTGTTCCACAATCCCTCGGTATTGCAGCACCTTTGATTTAAGGTGCCGTATCTGAGCGGCCATCGTTTCTTGTTGAAACTGTGCGTGAGAATGAGGGATCTTGGCATGCACGCTGAACAGGCGATGCCAGGCGCACCTTGGAAGCATATGCAATGGTTTCCAGTGAGTTTGGTATGGCACGAAACCAGTCAGCCATCGGGGCTTCCATCTAACAGCTGTCGAGTAAGTTGACTGCAATCTAGGGCGTAATTGTACTCACATCGGCCTGAAGGGGGATCAGCTGGATTTTCGGGGACCTGCATTGAGGGCAACTCTGATCGGAACCTAAAAGCTGATGAGGCTATGTCCATGAAACGCGTCCAAAGCTCATACAGAGATGATTGTTGCAAACAACGTGCCCACACTCTGTTAACCAGAAAGGCACCGAGGGCCCGCTATGCGAAATGAAGGGGAGATAGCATTTCGCGCACGCTACAAACTCCCAAAAATCGAACTCGGGGCTGAGTTCTGGTGCATTCGAGTTGGTTTCCATCTCGTAAACAGTTGACGATCCTGGTGGTAGTGGTGATAGGCGCTGATGTTGTTATATGCGCGTCCAGTGCGCGCCTTCGAGTCGCGGCGTCTTGACTCAGTGAGCTCGTCAATAATCGCTCTTCAATGGCTGGAGTATTCGATTTGGTTGGGGAATTGCAGTCGGGTACATAAGAACTGGTATGAGTAGAGGATTTGCATGACCCGGGAATCAAAGATCATTGACGTGAGAGTAATTGTATTAGGGGGACTACGGTGATGGTCCTGCAAGTCTGGCCCAGTGCCGCAACCTTTGATCTTTACGGTCATCAGCGATACCCATGAATCCGGTTACGTGCAAAGACTGGGATATCAACTCCATTGTCAGCGACAATTCCAATTTCTCTCATTTGCGTCGCGTGCCTGCCAGTTCGCCGGACGTCGATGCTCATATTAAGCAGTTCGAGGAAGATGGGATACCTCTGATCATCGAAGGCTTTCACCACGGCCGTTGGCCTAACATATTCGATGCCGAATGGCTTCGCAGCCATGGCCCTCAAAGTGGGTCTCCTCTTGCGCAATGCGCGCTGCATCTCGACCTAACACATCCACGAGCTAGCTCTCTCCGTTCGGAATGTACATAATCGAAGTGATAGTATTATGCCGACTGATGAATTCTTCAAAATATCGCGCGAAACATCATCATACGCAGTAGCGAACGGTGCGTTCCCTCACGCATGAGCGGGGTGGGTCAACTCACAATCTAGGCTTCAGAGACAGCGAGACTCTATGGGAAAGACGTAGAGTGCCCGGCGGAGTGGAACGATTGGCTACATAGCGCCCAGGTCATACCTAAGAAGCTATTACCCAAGAGCTCGGATAATATGCTCATGAATTTGCCCAACTCGGTGGGTTTGCGAATGCCTGGCTCCATATTTACATATTAAATATTGGTTGCAGACGCCAGTGGAAACTCTCATGTGCTATATAGGCATCGGAGACACCTACACGCCTGCTCACAAGGATCTCTGTGCATCGTCCGGTCAGAATCTGATGTGCTACACGGAGGAGGACGGTTCCTCCATCTGGTTCATGACCGAGAGCTCCAGTACTCCCGAAGTCGATGCGTTCTTTAACAAGCTAGGTAACGAAATCGACCACGAGACTCGGGTCCTCTCGGTGAAAGACTTAGCGAAGGCACACTTCAACGTCTACGTTGCCCGCCAGAGACTGGGGGATTTGGTTCTTGTCCCTCCTCGAAGTTGTCATCAAGTCATCAATTCGGGCGGTATCAGCATCAAGATGTCTTGGTCACGGATGACTATACGAGGGCTCATGGCTGCATACTATCATGAGTTGCCGTTGTATAGACGGTGAGTTTTCTGTTTCTCTTTTTGGTAGTCTTGACTGACGTTGAGCAGGGTGTGCCGACCCGAGACATACAAAATTAAGAGCATCATATTCTATACACTCCTACAGAAGGCTTCCCAACTCCGTGCCCTCACAGAGAGGCAGGAGCATGGTACAGCAATCGCGGCCGACCTAGCCAGCGTTGTGGACCTCTTCGCGTCCATCTTAGTCGAAGAATATTCCGGTCCTGCCCCTCAGTTCGATCCTCTGACGCCCGGCACTGCTTCCAGCGAACCATCCTCGTTTGATCCTCGGTGCTACGAACCCAAGGATGGCTGCCTTGTTTGTGACTTTTGTGGCGCGGATATATTCCAAACGTACTTCGAGAGTGAGAACTGTTGTGCAGACTCGCCAGATACCGCGCAAGCTTCGAAATCCGACCCCTTTGTCTTATGTCCCGGCTGTTACGCCGAGGGCAGGTTATGCCAGTGTCAACGTATGACCCTGCTCCAATGCTACTCTTTTGACGACCTACACAAGGAATTGCAAGACGCAATAATAGTACTGGAGACTTACCAAACAAAGAACCGATTAACGATTGACGCGCAGCGCTTCGATGTCCAGTAAGTTGGCCAACGACCATGTTCCTCAACCCCATATATTAACGTTGATATGCATTCATCAGGAAAATGTACGGAATTTCGCAAGCTGCTTCCGTGCTTCACAAACTGCGTGACCTATCGGTCAGTTGTGCGCTTAACTTCTGATTATATCTAACTTCATTAACCTATGACATCCAGAGCCAGGACGGCAAGTGTCGTTTCAGTGGTTCTGAGCACTCTCACGCCGTAGAAGAGGCGTCTTTTCTTCGCTGCAAGCGCTGCCATTCCTCAAAATGCTTTTCTCACGTGCTGAAAGATTACAAGATGCACTCAGTCGCCGCTCTCATAGAGTACTCTCATGATCGAAAACATCTTTGTTATCACGACGAACACAAACGCTCTAGAAAGGATTACGAAAGTGCCTACCATGGTTTAATTCAGGCCGAAAAGTCCGGCCAGCGTCCGGAGCTCCACCATCAGTTGACCCGTCTGGCACTCATGCATCAAACTTGCAAGCCGTTGAGTGCCTCGATCGTACCAGGATGGTATGACCGCAACATGGAATTGGTGAGCCTCATTGCAGATCTTCTTGACATTCTTGACGCCTGTTCCCATTGAAGACACCTATAAGTGCTGCATCGATGGCGCTTGATGCTGTTGACCCCCAACCATTACTGAAGACAAGCGTGGCCCCTGAAGCTTTCACAGCATTTGACTTAGGCAGTCTCTCTGATACTTCGACTCTAACACCTATTTCCTCTCGCGCTTCTTCACTTACTCCCCAGACAATGCAACCTGCCCCTACTCCCTTCAAGATAGGACAAGCCTCATTGCGGCGCCTGCAGGACAACTTTCTTGGAGTTTACTTGCCTGTCCTGCCGGAACGACGTCAGACTCGCCCTTCAGAAGGATATGCAAAGAAGAGTATCTCTGTAGTCCCCTCCAAAGTCTGCTGCACAAGTCGTTTCTGTTGCCACACTTCTTAACAGCGCTTATTTCAGGCCTCAAGTTCTCCATCCATAGTCATGTCGGGAGGAGTACGCGTGGGGAAGGTATCGCTGAAGTCATACCTTCGTGCGGACGATGCAGGTGTCAAGCCCACTCGCAAGAGGTCTCGCGAGGTACTCATTTATCAACGATCCACCCGTTTTACTTTCAGGCTAATGATACACAATAGGACGATGGTGGGCCGTCAAACCATGTTTCGACTTCTCCAGGGAAAGTTAAGGTAGCCAGAACACATCAAAGAAAAGGGTTAACAAAGAGGCGAGAGAGGCTCCATAGCGAACAGTCTGCTGATTCAGCGTTTTCCTCGGCCCTTGCACAACATCTCGAAGCAGCTCTTCAACGCACACCAGACGATGAGGTAGATGAAGTGGTGCATGAGTCGATCCCGCCGCCCAAACTCGAAAGATGCCGAAAGCCAAAAGCTGTGGCACAACCAACGCACAAATGTACGTTCAGCGTAGTCACATCATTCTCATGCAATAACTCCGTTTAGATAGAGAACACCCTGTTGAAGTTCATTCCGTAAGGGATGAGCCGCAGGAGGGCCCAGGAGCTGACCTATCGACGATCATTGCTTCCCCGCCACCCTCGGACATTGTACCAGCGGCCATTGCGGCAGGAGCTGACCCGACAACGGCCCCGACACAAGGCGAGATTCTCCGTGCTGCAGCTGCTTTCACCATGCAAGTGCTTTGGGATGTAAGCGGGCAGATTGCCCAGGCTATTGACTCGTCAGTGAGTTGTATCGCTGCAGTCCAAGAACTGTCTCAATTGGCATCAGGCCAGCACAGTAACCTCTACTGCATTTCCGCATCATTTGATGCAACAGCCCTTGGGAACTCGTAAGTTAATATCATATCACGTTAGCACATACTGCTTGACTTCTGATCAGAAGCAGACACTGCTGGCCCTCCGCCCCCTTATCCATCGAATGAAAATCCGTACACCGAGGTCGATCGTCCTCGGGGGGTATTCTATCCTCCGACAGTATTCGGTGCGAGAGATTTCGCACCCAGCGTCTATCATTCTGGCGGCCTTGCTCGCTCAGCGAGGCCGACACGTCCCAGAGATGTGCATTATGGGCGCGATAATAGTGGTCCATCATCCTTCCATAGACAACCACATCGACACGAACCCAGAAACTGGCATGCTGACCAGCGACACAAGGACTATCAACATGGGCACAACAATAACCAAGATGGGCACAATAGCTACCGACATCGGCGCAACAACAAATCATACAACAATAATCCACACCGGTACAACAACGATCGTCGATACAATGATAATCAACAGCGACGCAGCGATGGTCAGCACTGGCAGCACAACAATGTCCATGGCAATACTCAGCCTCGATATAATGTTCACCGTCATACAGGTTACAACAACCAATTTAACCGGCGCCGCCCTTCGTCGATACACAGAGATAACTTACGTACACACCAACACCAGTCGCCCCGCGAGCAACTCGAAGAAGGTTTACGGAACTCTGATGAAGATGAAATGATCAAAGACGCGAGGGAGGTACAAGAAACGGGGGATTCGACTCCCTCTAGTGCACTGGCGGCCCAACTTTTCCTCCGTGATGATAGAACGCCTGAGCAGGCATGGGAAGATGATTACGAACAGTTTGATGAAAGTGAACAATCTGCCTCTCGTTCGCCTCAAGTCGCCTCGCCTCGCAATGATGAAGACAAAGGTCGCCGCACCCTCTCGCCACAAGCCTTGACGTTCGACTTGACCCACAATCCCTGGAATTAATGAAGGAGATGAAGATATGGTGCTGAATTTGAACTTCCCTTAAAAAACGCAAAAATATGACATGTATTCCCTCTGTTGTTTGTTTTCACAATATGGTTGCTCAATGCTTATTTATATCCTGGATCTTGTCGTATATATCAACGTGCACTCTTGCTACACCGAATCACATTTTAAACCAGATAGATTGTGAACTGTCATGAAAAACTAAAGGAGGGGGATGATTAAAATGGCGTGAATAAGGGTATCCAGTACGAGAAGTCAAATATGTAAATGCAGACAAGGAGCGAGGAGATAGCAATGCAAAGGATGAGGAAACGTTATGAACATGGGTAGGCGTGAACTCGTGAATCAACCACAACGACACGTAAGAATTCTTATTAGACCATTCTTCGGCTGTATATCCTCTTGGCCGTTAAAATCACCACCGTGCGACACCCCAACATCCCCTGCTCTCGCTCGCACGTTGCTGATGGCTGGTGGTGCGGCACCCACACTTGAGACCATGGGCGAAGCACGGCCATAAGGTTGTTGCTGCACACCCATCCCGTATGGGTCCTCCGCGCCTTCCCTTCCGTAACCGTAGGATGCATTGGCATATGGATGTTGGGCACTCATTCTGTGCTGAGCGCCAACAGGCACGTTGACTTGCGCAGCGGCTGAGTGAGGTGTAAGTTGACCCGGTGAATTGCCACCACCAGGAGTAAGTGCAGCAGGGATCTTACGCTGTTTGGAACCATGGCGGACGAGAGCGGGTGATGGGGGTACAACATTGCCTGCTTGCGATGCACGCCGCCGTTCGGTGTCCCGGTGTTCCCTTCGTCGATCTCTCCCATCGGCAGCAAGGCCCGCATTCTGCATTTGGGACAGAATTTGGCTTTGACCCTGCGAATGATCATCAGTAATGTCCTGGGGTTGACGTAAATGGGGCGAACCAGAGAAGCTTCCCAGCCTTTACCACCTGCGAGATTCGGATGAGACATTGTCAATAATTCCTGAGACATGGCCACCTACCATTCAGTTCGTTCCAGTCAAAGACGCCGTCGTCCACATCGTTGTTGTTCTTCATGACCTTGGCAAACAGCTCTCTCAAGAAATCATAGTCAGGCGTTTCCTCGAAACCGAGCTTTCTAACGTAGTTGAGATAGATACTAAATTCCTCTAAACGACCATGATGAATATCAAGCGAAAGAAGTCAATCAGAATGAACAACTGACCAGGGAATCCCTCGCATAGTTCTTTGATAGGCGTTGTTTGCTTCTTTTCACCGATCTTCTCATACTTCTGCTTGTTCGTTGCTGCCTTCAGGCCTTGCCACGGTAGACTGCCACGCAGGAAGTACATGAAGACGTGGCCAAGAGCTTCAAGGTCGTCCCTCCGGGATTGTTCTGTAGCGCGACCGCGAGGTACCAACGATCAGCCCAGCATGCTACTCGACGACAAAGGCAAAGCATACCTCGACCCAGATGTGTGTTGATGCTCATATATCGGGCCGTCCCGCTCAGGCTCTTCCGCTCTCGGTACGGTATGTGTTGCTTAGTTTTCGGGTCTCGATATTGTTTGGCCATGCCGAAATCAACAACATGTACGACTGGGTGGTGATCCTAAGAGGCTGGTCGGAGGAATAGGAATAGACGGAGCTCACTATTAGCACCCTTAGTGCCTGGACGGCCTATGAGGAAGTTATCCGGCTTAATATCGCGGTAGATGAGGTTCTTCTCGTGGATGGTTTGCACTCGGGTGAGCTGCATGGCAATGAGGCGCGACGGAGCAGAGAAATCGGGTGTTGCCTCACCATCTGACGAGCTGCCATGCAAACGGTCTTGATAGAGAATTTTCGGCCGCACATGTCGAAGAGATCTTCCAAGCTGGGACCGAGCAAGTCAATAACTAAGATATTGTGCAGGCCCTCTTGTCCGAAGTGGTAGATTTGCGGAATGCCGGCTGTCGAATGAGCGATTACGGCTTTGTGAGCCTTCCAACGAGCAGAGCATCCCGAACTTACTGCATCCGGCCAGGATACGGTACGACCGACATTCGTCACGAAGCTGCGGTGCTTCGGCCTTGCGAGGCTCCTGCAAGTCCAAGGGCTAGAGGTTGGTGACACAAGCGAGCTGAAGGAGCAAAGGACGCACAAACTTGATGGCAACGGTCTGCGAGTTGAGGAGATTTGTACCTGAAGATATGCTGGCAGTTTAGTGGAAGCTCAATGGCGGCACTCAATAATAGTACCCTCGAAGATGACACCAAATGAACCCTCGCCGATTTTCTTGCCCACCCGGTAGTGAATCCCAACTATGTTTGCCGTCGACGAGGAGGAGTGCGAGTGGGAAGCCATCCGGGAAGAGGGTATATAGGTTGACTGAAGAAGGGATTGGGCCAAGCAGGGCCTGCAGCTTAGCTGTGGTACCAGACCCTGCACTTCGGTTAACCCCGACAGTCTCAGGCTCCTCATGTGTGCTGCCTTAATTTCGAATTTCCATCAAGTGCTCAAATTTACTTCCGCCAAACCTGAAGCATGGGAGCATGTATCAAGCTCAAGTATGTAGACTGTAAATAACCGGGAGTAAATTACTGGGAGAATAACTTCAGAACCTGAACCCAAACATCCGCAACTCGCGGTGGGAGAGACTGTGGGCGCAAGAGACGGAGACTGACGGCGAGTCCGAGCAGAGCAGTAAAGAGAGCCAATCTCAATAACTTCTTCCTTCGCATACTCTTGAACCATGGCTCAGCCCCGACGGAGATGTAGTCTCCCCACACAGGCTTCCGTAACATCCACCAGAAATAGGACACTGGTCCGGGAAAGGTAGCGACGATCCTGGACTTCGTTTCCGTGCGGTTCTTGTGGTAGTACGAGTGGCAGTCCGTCCAGACAGAGGTCGAAAGCCGGCGCTGCAACCAGTCATCGTATTTGTTTGTGGCCTGGTCGGTTACCTCGAAGGACTTCGCCTTGCCTGCCAAAACAGGCTTGAGCAATTGCACGGCTAAGTTTATCTGCGTGGAATAGTTAAGCCAAGCGGCGCTGGTACGTGCGTGTGTTCCCCTTACCTGCGCTTCCTCAGTAAAAATCACGGAAGCATGCCCGGTGGCCGTATTGGGTCCTTAGATAACTGTCAGTTCGTCACGGTACACGTTGCGGTAGTAAATAGCAACCAACCTAGCAAGGTGAATGCATTGGGAAACCCGGGAATGCAGGTACCAAGGTAGGCAGTAGGGCCGCCACGGTCTGCGTAATATCCTTCTAGAGTTCTACCGTCGCGGCCGACCAAGTTCATGGTTCCCATTTCCTGTGCAACGGAGGACATATCAGCAATTAATCAGTATGAGCTCTAGACACCCTACGTACAATCACATATCCAGTGCCGAAAATGATGGCGTCCAGCTCAATGACTTCGCCAGTCTTAGTCTTGATGCCTTCCTCGACAATTGTATCAATACCATCCCAGTTCAAGGTTACGTTGGGCTGCTGGACGGCATCTAGATAACCTGGGTCGACGATGATGCGTTTGCATCCAGGAGCTATTTTGTTGATGTGTTTGTCAGACAAGGTTCGAAACGGGGCTCAGAAATACTAACGATATGAAGGTGTTAGCTTCTCGATCATATCCTGAGGAACCTTGTATTTGAGGTATTTGGTAAAACGCTATGTAGGACCCAGGGATGAATGGCTGCATCAACAAAACGATCTGCGTATAACACACCTTTCTGGCCTGCTTGACCACGAAAGTATTCTCCTTACGAAAGGCCAAAGCTCCTGTATCCGCCTATAGATGCAAAGAATCGAAATGAGTGTAATAACGATGTCACAGTGTATCGAACTTACCCTCGCCATAAGGAAGTTCCTGTAAAGTCGCATCACGCCAGGCACATAGGCGAATAGCGCTTTCACCAAGCCGGGGTACCTAAAGTTTGCCTGCGCGAGATGTGTTAGTGGAGGTAGGACGAGTGATAGAAATTGGGGAGTTACCTGAGGGATATACCACTGAGGGGTCCTGCAGAAATTGACGACCTCGACAGAGGGATCTGCAGCAATCTTGGGAAGAAATTGTGCCCTAGACAGACAATTAGCACAGACGAGGCGTAAGACATAGATACTCAACATACACTGAGCAGCCGTTGCCAACCACCCCGACACGTTTGCCCTTGAGATCATACTCGTGGTTCCACTCCGCCGAATGCCAGATAGTCCCCTTGAACGCGTCCCGACCCTCTATTTCAGGGGGATACATGGCCCGCGTAAACCCGCCAATCGCAAAGACGATGGCCTGAGCCTCAGTCTCGATCTTCGCGCCAGTGATGCCGTCCTCCAAAACGATACGGTACTGCTGCAAATCCGCGTCCCAGACAGCACTCTTGTAAATGATGTTGAATTGCGTGTGCGCCTCGAGACCGTGTTTATGGAAGAGCCCCTCCCAGTAGGCCTGTAGTGCTGGCTGCCCCACGTAATAGGTGGGCCACCATGGATTCAACTCTGTGGAGAGACTGTACCAATGGGCACCGACATCTGAACCACATCCCTACGCGACGCGACGTGAACAAAAGGCTGTGAATGGAGAAAAAAGCACCTACGGGATACGTGTTGTCCTGCAAAAACGCGTGTCAAGCGAATAAGTGACAGAGACTTCAGAGATATGCTCACCCTCCAAGTTCCCCCGACATTGTTGGCTTTCTCATAGATCTAAACGCGGGGTCAACATTGCACGGCGGTACGGCCCAATAACAAGGTCAACCGTGAAGTTCTTGAAGTTCAACTGCTGTTTCAATGCGATGCCGGTGGAGATGCCTGCTAGGCTGTTCAAGCAGTGGGTGAGTGATCTGCCTGTGGCTAGAACGGATAGAAGGTTACCCAGCGCCAATGACGACCACGCGGGGTTCTTTATTTGACATTTGCGCACAAAGAAGACGGGAAGACTGTACGTAGTTAATGTAGTGCCAGAATTCAACGCTTAAGTATAGCGTTCCTATGGCCTCCGGGCGTATGAGATAGGCGGTTCACAGGTCATATGGGAACCATGGGGTCATGAGGTATGGATCTGGGCATAGTTCATTCTTAGTACTCAGAATCCAAAATCACATGTATATCAGAATGAATGGTAGTTATTACAGCGAAATTGCAGATGAGAATGGAAGCTATTAGGGTAACAAGACATCGATGGGCATTGGGAAGAGACTAATGGCACATTATGCATTATGCACGGTGGGTTGAATGAATGAGGGGGAATGGGGTGGGATGGGGGATATGCAGGCAATAGTACCACGAGCAGGGTGCGTATGCGTATGCGGGGTAATACTACCGGTGCGAATGATGTTACAGGGTTTCCGTGTGGGGTCCTTTTCAAGCTCAGCGGAATTCGAAACTGGAGGAGGTTCGCTCGGGGACGTGCGATAGGGACAGTTGTTGGTATCTGGAACCAAAGGTCACGATAGATAGCAGTGGTGAAGAAAAAATTAACATACGGCTCTGAGTTCTGGTGGAAGTAGAAGCCACTCATGGTGGCCAGCGGTGCTTCACGGCTGGCCGAAGGTGAACGGTTGCTTCTTTGTACGCTCGAGTTTCGGCGCGTCCGTCGGGGAGGCTCCGTTGGGCTGCAGAGAGGTAGCGGAATCATGTCATCTTCGGGTGTCGGCGAAAGTGGTGAGCGAGAAGGTGTCTGGGCCGGGGGATTGAAATCAACGCAGACATAATAGAAACCTGGGAGAGAATGAAGCGAATACGAAAGCTGTAAAGCGATCAACGCACCTGCAAAGCTCGCACCGTTGATATCTTGCACTCTGTGATCGGGCACCAAAAACCGTTCCTTCCAACGCATGAAGACAGCACCCCGATCCCTATCGTCCATAGTAAGATATGGTTTACGCAGCTCGTTCTTGACTTGTCGGAATGCAGGGAAACGTGACCAATGAACCATGTCCTCCGTTTCATTAGCACCCCAATTGCGTGTCAAGAACCCATATCGGTTACCGATGATTTCCGCATCGAAGTAAGTGGTAAGCTCGGGCCAATCGTCGGTAAGACCTCTGATGCGAAGATAGCCGCATAGGAATGACGACGCGAAATCCACGTCCTAGTCAAGAATTCAAACAAAGGTTAATCTACGGACCTCAAAGTGCGCACCACAATAGTGACGTTCACATCATAACTATTCCTGCCACTTTTCTGTGTCCCTTGGAAGGTAGCTCCGGGATAAAGGCATCGGTGGGTTCGCGAACGCATACGAATGCGAGTTATGTCTGCCAGTGGATCGAGAAGAGAGGAGCGACGGTCCAAACGACGACTGTTGTTGGCTTGGTGGGAAACAGCAGTAGTGTGAATAGGGAAAGAGTCAACATGATTAGGAGTCACATCTGTCTGAATAGACAACTGAGGTTGCAGAGCGTGTTTATGGCCAAAAATGGGTGAGGGGGTAGGCTGGATTTGTGCGGCTTGGACCCCCGAGTCTGGCCGGAGCGCCTCCATGATAACATCTCCCTGGTATGTCGGTACCTCCAGCCGACTGCGCCTCGTGGCGAAGGCTTCGGGGGTCGATGTCGGGATTTGCCTCGATATTGGTACGTCATGGTCGATGCAATGAACGTGGCCCTCGGGTAGATAATTGGCGTTTCTGGAGGGTGCGTTGTGCTCTCGACATCGGGCGCATACTGTGGCGGAATCGGGCGGAGAAGGCACTGCTGCAGACTCAACGAGGGAGTGGCACGTTGTGCAAACTTTAACTTGAGACTGCAGCAGGTCTTGTGCCGGGGAGTCGATTTGCGGCGGGACTTGGTGTTCAGTCGCAGGCATCTTTGCGCGGGGGATACAGGAAGAATGGAGGAGATTGGCAGGGCGGCGAAGGAAGTAAGGGGAAGGGATGGGTAAGTACTGGTCGTTTGGCCCTGTTCGCCACCACGTGGTTACGGAAAACCCCTGGCTCGCTGTCAATTCCCATCATATATATGTTCTTTTCTCTGCACAGTCGATCCAGTGCTTGACGCTTGCAGTCTGTATATTGTCCAGCAATTCCACCAGCTCAGCTCCTCTGTCTTGGACCGCTATTCTTTGTCTCCCAGCGCTTCAACCTGCATTCCTTCTCCCAGCGTCAAGATAGGCGCCGACTTTAACGACACAGCCGCGTCTATCACCTGACACAGCTATCAACAAACTACTCTAAACTACGCTTGATCTTGAACTCTAACCCGTTCCAGGCGCTCCTGGCCAGCCTGTTATGGCCCAGGGAAGGTCCTGCTTCGACTTCTGAACCTAGTGGTACTGGTGCATCTCCTCGCCTCGTTGCCATCGCCGTGGGTGTCGAGGTCACCAAGCGCACAACTATCGGGCCTGTAGGATTCTGGAAGATCAAAAAGTACGTAGTGCTCGGCATATGTGGATCGTTGGCGCGCATTCTTATATCCACGACAAGCGGCCGAACTGTTTTTGCTGCGCCGATGTGAAAGCCCGAGCTATGCATGCTGGGAACGGTCTAAATATGTCTCGACAGAGAAGCGCCCCTCGCCCTCCGAACCCGAACGCATCTGGTGCTCGAATGCTAATCGAAGGCCACAGGTTCACACAGAACTCAATACCCCTCGAGCAGTTTCCACGAGCAAACGGCGGCGCGTGCCCAAGATGACGATCGCTCAATTACTCTCAGGAGAAGTCAGGTCCAACTGACAAGTTTAGCAATCTGAAGTCCTGAACGTCCAGAAGCTGTCCCTTCGATTGCGTATATAGTATGGCGAGAAGGAAATAAAGTGTGAAAGCAAAGCAGACTAACTGATAATAATATACGATCTATTCCTATTCTTTCCCAAGAATCCGAAAAACTTCGTCGTGCTTCATGCGTGGGGTGTCTTCAAGTCGTTAAAACCTGCCCATTTTCGTTCCGGTCTACCGTTGTCTCGCGGCTATCTCTAGTTGCTTGTTGATGTGATGCTTGATCTGACCTGCCATCCTCCGTTCCTCTTTCTCCCTTCTCCAGATCCCGCTCTTTCTCCAAGGTCCGGTCAGAGCCTTCTCCTATTTTCTCCGGCTCGGGCGCTTTCTCCTGCCCACCCTTCACAATCGTCCGTTTCAGCGTGTAATGCCGCACGATCAGGACTATACAAAGTGTATATGAGTCTACATTCCGACCAGAAATGGATCAACGCACCCATCACAAACCCAGCGCCAACTATCGGGGTCATTGATAGCCAAATCTCGCTGATCGACCGTGCATATGCATGTATCACTTGGCTGCGCACCGAAGGATCCTAATTTCATATGAACAGAAGGGGAAGGTCAGATCCCGATTGCAATTGCAGGCGTCTACTTCCGAGATGTAAGTGACGCAAGGACGCAGTAACGCACAGGTATGCTCGTCAAATGCCTAACGCTTTCACTAAGCGCCGCAGGGGAGGTGTCCAGCTCCAAGTTGGGGATCCGTGCTAATCGCTTTCGTAGGGTCTATACAACGAGGCGCTTAGTACTCAGTGCTGTTGCGTTTCGGAATGAAGACATTGTCGCTTACGGAGGAGAATATGGCTTGTCCCACCGAGACGCCCACAGTACCGCCCATGGTCCTAGGATTGCCAGGTTAATTACAGTGAGCAGTCGAGCAATGAACGGTGATGCTATACCTGATAAAACCGAACGTCGCTGTACTAGTGGCCATGTCCCTGATAGGCATAGCAGCCTGGAGACCGATCAATGGTGTCTGGACGAGCGTTAGCAAAGTAGTAGAAACCTGGATCGCAGTGGACAGGCGATGCTCACCTGGAATAGAGACCCGAGACCGGCAGCAGCTATGAACGGGTACAGCACCTGCTCTGCGCTAAAATAGCGAGTTCAGAGTTCAGACAGCTATTGCAATACTTGTGGGGCGGACGTACGTGTTTGAATTGGATCCCAGCATGATCATTAACCCTTGGCCGAGAGTGAATACTGCCCAACCAGTCCACAACATCGTGCGCCAGTCGCCCGTGCGAGAGACGATGATTCCCGCTATAGCGGAGAACAAAGCAGCTCCCAGGGAGAACGGCAGCATTCTTTTTTTTCCGACGGAACAAAGCAGCAGTAAGTCAGAAGTTCACCTTCGGGTGGGAACAACGGCATACCTCACGCCGGCCATTGTGGCAGAAGAACCCAGGATTTGGAAGTAGACGGGAAGGTAGTAGGCCCCTGAACGGAAGAATACGATCAGGCCTCAGATGGAAGAAGACGCGGAAATTCCGAAATTCGCACCGCTGAAAAATGCTATGGCATGGAGGAATACAGAGACGAGAAGCACCCCCGTTGTACGAGTCTGTAAGCAAGGGAAATGATAGGAGTAAGCGAAAGGGATGACAGGAGATAGGGACATGCGTTACCTGAAAGAGACGCGGTGGCACGATCGGTGAACGCTTGGTGAAGAGCTCGTTAATAGCAGCGGAGACCAGGAGCACACATCCAACGGTGAGTAATGCAATAGTTTCTGCAGAGGACCCTATAAAAAGTAATGAGATACCCCTCCTGTACTGTACACAGTTGGGACGTACAATCCGTCTCACTGGCGTTGAAGCCAATGAGAAGACACACGACGCCACCTATCATGAGCCCAAGCCCAATGAAATCAAACTCGCGGGCATGTTGTTTTAATGTGCGTCCTTGCGTAGGGTTGAGATTCAGGAAGATGAAAAGGATTGCGATCGCCACGCCTCCAGTAGGCCTGCAGGTCGTCAACTGTCGGCCGCCAAAGCGTGACTATGCAGGTACTCACAGATTAATCCAGAAGCACCTGAGGGGACCCAAGAAATTGGTTAGTAACCGTGTCGTGGGTCAGCTGAGGCGCAGTTCCTTACCATCTCCAAGAAACATGATCCGTAAAAGCCTGAATTGCAAACGTCAGGGTTGTATGAATGATTCAAGCAGGAACATACGCACACCGCCTAAGAGAGGGCCGACTACCGATGCAATTCCCCAGGTGGCACCGATGAGCCCCCCGTATTTGCCACGACTTCATGGAAGTTAGTTAGGGAGATGTAATGAAGGGAGATGAACGAACTCCTGTAGCGGTACGATGTCGCTGATGGTGATATTGACCTGGAAGACGTGTAACCTTAACGATACCGAAATAGAAATGATACACACCAGTTGGATGATACCTCCGCCGCCGATACCTTGAACGGCACGACAAACGATCAGCCAGACTAGATTCTGCGCCGCTCCGCATAAAGCAGAGCCGATCTGCAGCAAGGCCAAAGTTTAAAGACAGCTAGCTAGATAACAAGAAACACGTACCAGAAACACGATGATGGACGAGTACAACACGGGCTTGCGGCCTGGGTAACAGTCCGGTTGAGGACATTGAGTGGGCCAAACAAATTGCCGTCCTCACCTATCAAATCCGAGAGCTTTCCGTATAAAGGACTAAGGGCCGCTGCAGCGAGTAGATATGAGCTAGCAGATCGAGATGACTCGTCAGGGGAATACATCATGGTAGGAGAGGGGAGTTGACATTACCTTCCCACCCAACTGTAATTACTCCCTCCTCCGAGGTCGGAAACAATGGTCGGTAGTGCTGTCGCGACGATCGTCTAAGCCCTATTTAGTACGGAAAATCCCTGATGCATTCCAGCAGATGATACCTGATCCATCGCGGCAAGAAATACTGTCGCCATTAAGCCGGCGAACACCTAGCATGTTCGGTCAACCCAGCATATTCCTTGGAACAATCGGAAAACGCGTACAATGGGCAATCTATTCTGTGGGAGGACATGGGTTTCATCATTCTTCCATGTTGAGCCATGCTTCGCCTTTGCGGGTTCCTCTCTTTGTGTATGGTCGTGCGGGGGGTCAGTGGAGGCAGCGTCAGGGGCATGGACTGAGGGGGACATCAGCCTTGGTCGTGGTCGGGAGGAAAGAGCTGGCGAATGCGGCAGCTTCGAAGAAACGACAACAGTGAGGCACGGCTGAACGGATCGCTTGCTCGAGTCCTAAATAGCATCCACACTGGCATCATCACCTCTCATTATGAGACTTTTTTCCCGGAGCCTGAGGCAACCGTACACTATTCAGTCCCCGCGAACCGTGCCGAGCAAGCCGAATTGCATCCTCCCCAATGCTGACGAAGAGCAGGCAGGCGCATGGCGTGCAAAAGTCAGTAATTCAGCAAGACCATTGTTGGTAAAACGTATCCATGCCTTCTACTGTTATGTTTCCTAAGTAGTTTTCATTCACAAGCCCCCCAGCTCTCCAGAATGACTTCGGCAGAGTTGACTGAGAGTTCGGCATCCAAACATTCTCATATGGAGCAGGACGCTATGTGTAATCATCTGCGTTTCCTGCTGACTAGACTCCCAAGGCACAAATGTTAGTGTACGAACTGGTGGCAACGGCAATCGATGCGAAGACTCGAACGAGGAGTGTTTGTTGCGTAACTTTGTCATGAAAAAGTCCTTTCATAACGTCGTCGAAGCGTGGTACAAGGAAGATGGTGAGATAATCTAACAGCCCTGGTCGAATTCGGTAACGGCCATAAGAGTCACAGATGGGCTTGTGATACAAACAAACCTTATCGGTCTTCAACTTTCCTGCAAACTCTTACCTTCTCACTTTTCTCTTCATCTCACGATCGTCTGTAGAATCAACGCATATCATGGCTGAGACCGCTTCAATCCCCACTTTCAAGCTCGTTCTCGGTGCGTTCCTCAGCTCTTCTGCCTTTGTCTCCATCTCACACGCGCGCAAAATTTCGCCTTCTCATCGATGCTCGATTCCTTTCAAAATTTAACGTGACTTGCTCGTTCATTTGGAATTCTTCAACCCGACCTCGCGATGGGATGCGATCTTGAACAGTCGGTGACGGTGGAACCGGCAAGACGACCTTCGTCAAGGTGAGCGCGCTCGTTCCCAGGTTCGAAGAGATCGTAGTCTGATATCGTGTTCTGTGCAGCGCCACTTGACTGGTGAATTCGAAAAGAAGTACATTGGTATGTATTCGATGTGATCAGTGCACCATCGCGTCGCAGTCTCCAACAATCATCGTGTGCTCATCTTGACGGCAATTTTGCATATTAGCCACCCTCGGAGTGGAGGTTCACCCTCTCACCTTCTCCACCAACTTCGGCACCATCTGCTTCAACGTTTGGGATACCGCTGGGCAGGAGAAGTTCGGTGGATTGCGAGATGGCTACTACATCCAAGGCCAATGCGGCATCATCATGTTTGATGTCACATCCCGGATCACATACAAGAACGTGCCCAATTGGCATCGTGACCTCGAGCGCGTCTGCGAAAACATCCCCATTGTCCTGTGCGGTAACAAGGTTGACGTGAAGGTACGTTACTTGCATTGCGATCGATTGCCATCATACGCCTTTGATCCTGATATCTGCATCTTCTTCCATTGTAGGAGCGAAAAGTGAAGACCGGCCAAGTTACTTTCCACCGCAAGAAGAACTTGCAGTACTTCGAGATTTCGGCGAAGTCGAACTACAACTTCGAGAAACCTTTCCTCTGGCTTGCGCGAAAACTCGTCGGGTATGATATTACAATGCTACTAATAGACGATCTAATTGCTGATGAAACGTGAAGTAACCCATCTCTCGACTTCGTTGCCGCCCCCGCTCTCGCCCCCGCCGAAGTTGAGGTCGATGGTGCCCTCATGGAGCGATACAAGCAAGAGCTGGCCCAAGTAAGCAGTTCCCCTACTCATATTGATCTCGATCCTCATGGCTCGGTTTACAGGCCGAGGCTATCCCCCTTCCCGAAGAAGACGACGACTTGTAATCGATCACTCTAATCATTTGCTTATACAATACTGCATTCCTCTCTTGTTTCAATACAGTCACCTTTGGCAATTACTCTCTACAACTCATTGTGGTCGGATGCGTGAGAAATGTATGGTAGATCGAAATACAGCTTGCGAACGTAACAAGATACAGGTTCCTCTGATGCATGATGTGGGACAAGATGGTGCAGTACAAGAAGTAATCCGGGAGCGATGCTGGTGGTACATGGATTTTGATATACAGTTCTTCGTTCAGTCGCGTTGGCGGAATGCCATCATCAAAGCGAAGCGGTGGAACTCGGTCAGTTTTATGTACCTGTCATCATTGAATAGCGCTGCTCGATCAGCCTCGCTCCACGAGTATCTAAGCATGTCGAATCGGTCGTCCGTGAAGATTGCCCACTCTGTGAATACTGGGAGTAGGGACTGCAGCCCCTTCGCGGTAAGAAATGCCCCCAGCGCCGGCGAAGATGGGGTGACTCGTGGTTGGAAATCGCAAGCATTGCATTTCATCGTGAATGATATGGTATCTGCCTATGTATTAGTAACAAGAAATGAGTGCGGTGCTCAAGCAGAAAGTGGGTATATTAAACGCCACTTACATCGGATGAAGAGCTGTACGATGGGTAACTAGCTGGAGGATGAGCGCCGAAAGTAGATGTTCGATTCTGGCTGTAACTCTATTGTTCTTAAATTAGTGACGACGGGGGAGAACCTATGTGCCCACTCACGAAAGAGGCGGAGGAGGCTGGGGGCCTTGATGGACGGCTTTCAATCAGCATTCCGTATTTCAGCGTATTTATATGCCTTGAAATCTCGATTCCATCAACAACATTGCAATATGCAGATGTTGTAAACATTCGTCGCCTATCATCTTCGGGCAGCTGTAGCAGGAGGGCTAGGGTGTAATCATCAATAATCCCTATCTTGGTCAGGGTATCCTCCGCATAGTCGAACGTTTGATATATGGTAGAGATGTATTTGGTGAAGAGCCCCTGGGATTTTGCTTGTTCGCTTAGCGGCGCAAGATGGGCGCACTTGATGCATTGCATTTTTCGTGGCCGGAAGCGAAGGAGGTCTTCGGCTGAGAAGGACTCCATGTCCACGACAGGTATCAAGCGGCTTGACGAAGGTCCACCGTGCACAGAACCAAAAGTGGACGGTGGGGGTTGGGTCGAGATGATTTTGGGTGTAGGGGTCATCAGGGAAGCCTCCTGAGCATCAACAGTAAGTCACCGAATCATCGTTTGGCATACGAACGGGACGCATTAATCGGGATACACACATTAGGAGTCAGGCATTCGAGTGCTTTTCGAGGAAGCGGCTTCCCAATGTAGTAAACATATCTCCACTTTTTCTTCGTCTATAGCACAAAAAGTAAAGTGTTTCATTCGCTGTAATCAGTTGTGACTAGGAGCATACCTGTATAACCTTCTGTGTTGCGTTCTCCTTCGTTATACTATGTTGATTGCGGCGATACACTACATACTTGGCCACAATGGCTCTGATAGGCCATGTGCCTTCGTAGTGGGACATCTTTGGAAACTCTTTAATGATCTTCCCATTAATTGGTTAGGTTAGTCCCAAATCAGCTCAAGCACTACATGTAATGGTATCTACCTTCTCCTTGAGCTGGCGCCATTCTGTATTGCTGAGTGTCGCTGCAGATCTCCCAGATGTCATAATCCTGATATTTTTAACAGTAAAATCCTAGAAAGACGTCATATATAATATATATAATCGCGAACATTCATAAGGATCATACGAAACTCACTCTCAATGCTTGAAACTCATCACTCGTGATCCCTTCCATTAGTTGATGTAAAGCAACGTATGACACGTGTCGTCTTTTGGTGTATTCATCTAGCCATGTGTTCCATTGAGGTGGGCGACGAATGGGTGCAGGAGGGCCTTCGATGGTTGGATCTGACATATCCATGGTCACAATCAGACAACTTGATAATCCGCGATCCTGAACAGTGATCGACGTGATCGCGCTCAATACTCCCGTGACTGGCTCAGGAGCTAGTCAGGGGCGTATTGACCGCGTCTTTGTCAAGCGCTGGAGTTCTTGAAAGAAGCCTATCACTGAGCTCATCTCCATGTCCATGATAAATATCTACTCTCAATGTCGGCATCGTCTTCTCCAGTGTTGTTCGGGTTCTATGTCAATTTGTATTTATGTGGACACGTGACATTACTCCAAATCACACAACGGAGGCAGGCAGAGCCTCCCTTACGAAACGCCTCTTCAACGGCTGTTCGCAATATGACATCCACAGACAATGCACTGGGAGAGCGAGTTCTCCCCCTGGAATCCGCTCCTCATCACCTCGCAAGTGATATTTACGTTATTGCTTTCTTTTTTACTGAGGCGAGGGCATTTCTTTCGCAGCATAGCCTCGTGCTCGAATACCTCAGCCACAAGTGCTACTCAAAGACAGCTCAGGCGTTCGCCCAAGATACCGCCGTTAAGCACATCGATGCTGATGGGGACGAAATCATGCACTCTGCACACACAAGTATCGAGGCCGACACCAAGGATGTGCGCTTGGAGCAGTCATTAAAGAGCATTCAAATGCGCGAAGGTATTACTCATCGCAGTGTCCAATATCCCTGCTTATATTCGGCACAGAGGTTCGCAACAAGATACTTTCAGGTCAGGTAGAAGAAGCAATACATCTCATCGAGCAACATTTCCCCTCTGTATTGGACACCAGCAACAGCACGGACACGTCGCTTTACCAAGCCAGAACAGTCTCTGGAAAAGTCGAGTATGTCGCCACCACATCCGTGAACCCAGCACACATTACTCTCAATCTTCGCATTCTTGCGTTTATTGAAGCTTGTCGCACTGTTCCCCTCGTGTATCCACCATCGCCATCTTCGACGTCAGACGCGGTTTTGCCTCCCCTCTCTTCCAATCCCCAGGATTATCTCTTCTCATCCACAGATGATGTCGACTCGCCCCATCAAGAAGCTCTGCTTAAGCGTGGCCAGAAGCTCTACGCGTACGCTCACATGCTTCCTAATCCTGATGACAGAGCAGAATACATGGAGGAACTTGGGCATGTCGGGAGTCTGCTGATCTACAAGGTGCCAGAGAGAAGCCCAGAGGCGAGATATCTTTCGCAAGAACGCCGAGAAGCCACTGCAGACCAAGTTAACGCTGCAATTCTCCGTGTGTACTCTACTTATAGTCCTATGTTTGGTTTACTCACACATATCCTTATCACACAGATAGTTGCGGTTCCCCGCCTGTCTCGCGCCTTGAGCTGTATACTAGATATACAATGGCTCTAACTGATAAGTTATATGAAAATCGGGTCAAGGTACCTTCATCTAGCCGACCCCCATGGCTACGCCTCATCCTGCCCGATGTCGAGGAATCAAAGGCCAAGCAAGAGGTATGTCGCTTTCCCATTGCTGAAGCGGACTCTCAAGTCGGCGTTTTCCAGACTACGGTAGTACCTTCTCTTGATCTCAAAACATTTCTTGACGTCAAAACATGACCCACTATCGTCATGTGTGTAGTATGCCTTTAGCCATTCTTTGTGTTATCCAATAGTTTCTCGGAGGGACTTGTACACTATAAAGCAGATGTATTGTTACCACATAGTTTCGACGTCGTCCCATCGTCCTTTGTTTACAGCCGCTAATATGCTTTCCGACCTCACGCAACCTCTTAAACCCAGTACCTTCAGATGCTGCCACTTCTTCCAATCAACACGTTCCAGCATCTGTATTCCTTCTGGATTATGAAACACACCCTCGCCCGACGATCTATACCCCAGCCACCCGTTGTAAGACAGATCAAGGACAACTATGAGAGGGCACAGCAGTGGCAGGCGATGTATAGGGAGAGGGGAAGGGAGATGAACCAGGGCGAGATGACTGAGTGTGGGCGGCAGTGTAAGCATAGTTGAGACGGAGAGGCGGGCAGAGATGATGGCGAGCATCTGAAGTGTTTCCTGGGAGGCATCATGAGATGGAGAGTCCCAAGCTGGTGCTTCATCAGGCTCGTCAACGTCCATGGAAGGTTTGCTGATGTCACGGAAGTGCGTTTCGTGCATCGTAGCCTGAGGGCCGACAACGACGAACTCACCGTTGACGCACCCGTTTGGCTCGAGTAGGGGATATAGCTGTGCGTCGGAAAGGGGGGAGTACACGGCGCTGTCTCTGATCATCTGGCAACGAAGATGCGAGGGGAGATATGATATGATTTCTTCAACAAATCCCGAAGTAGGAAGGCTTCGAAGAGCACGTAGGCATATCAAAGTTAACGGGGGGACTCCATCCTGGAGGGCACAGCCAGCAGAAGGCATTACGAGCGAAAGGGCATTGGACCGCCACTCTGGAGTATCGTGTTCATCTTTAGAGCTCGTCAGCACCCAGCTTCTCGGCGGAGTTGGCCCCGCCCATGTAGGCTTTGGAGGTTTCTTACGTGGTTCCTGGCGAGTGCTACTAGACTCGGCGATAGGCGTATCAGTCACGAAGAAAGTGGATAATGGAGGTGGTAGGATGAGAGTGTAATCCGTCGGGAGTGTTCCTGTTGTGGGACTACGATGCGAAGTTGCGTTGGTGGATGCAATGTTGGCTCGGGCCTTGTTGAGGTTCTGAGCGTGTCTATACTGTTCACCCCTTCAATTGACATCAATATAGCGCACTTGAAATGATCAAACGAGCATACGAGCCTTAGGGTGTGCAGCCTGTCGTTGACATTGGTTTGCGGTGTTTGACGGCCACCTGGCCGAGAAGTAGACGACCGCATGAATCAAGAGAGGAGCAAACTGGAAGTTCTAGCGTAGTGGTCCCCAAGATGTCTCAATCGTTGCAGCGTGTGCATCTTGAGTCAATGGTGTATGTGTAATGCATCTTGGTGAGCGGAGGTAAATCACGACGCTCCAATGAAACCATGTTCTCACACTCCCGAGCCAGATACAAATCAACGTCGAATAACTGATACTGTAAGTATCTATCTACTCTTGGGGGATAAATGGGCTACGTCTGTATGCTGGAGCCTCGATGATGGTAGGTAGCGACTTCGCCATTTCGACGGTGCCGGCAGGGAAGGGAAGGTCGTCTACGCCGGTAGGCAGGACTTTCTCATACAATCCTTTGGCTTGATTATGGCTGGCCAATGCTACCACTTTCTTCTTAGCATCCCGCACGAGGACATGAGCGTTGTCTGCCCCAGGGACGGCCCCTCGCACGAAGATTAGGTTGAGGTTCGTGTCGATACGCAGCACAGGGAGGTTTTGTGTCGTTATCCGGCCACCACCCATACGACCGGCCATTTTCTTACCAGGCCAGACGCGTCCAGGATCCTATTGAAAGTAACGTCAAGGGAGGATTGCCTCTAGAGATGGGTGTACCGACCTGGTGAGCACCTGTGGACCCAGAAGAACGATGTGAGATGGAAACACCATGACTAGCTCGCAATCCCTTGAAGCCCCAACGTTTCATCCCACCCTGGAAACCCTTCCCGAGACTAGAAAGACCAAAATACTGAGACCAAAGAATACCATGCACTAGGCCGAGTCACATACGAGTTGGCTACGACATCAACGAATTGACCGGGTACAAAGTGGACAGCAGATAGAGTGGTGCCTATATCCACATTCACGTTCATCCAATGTAACTGTATAGCTATGAAGGTACTCACCGACTGGAACATGAGCATCAGGCGTCACAGGGAACTCTTTCACTATTTGCTTTGGGGGGACCCCGGCCTTCCGGAAATGACCTAGCATCTGGTTCGTAGTCGTCTTGTGGGGCTTGTCGGTGGCAGCAACTTGGACGGCGTGGTATTCGGTGTGATTCCGTCGCACAGTTCGCACATTTGCGGTCACCTGGCAGTTTTCGAGCTAGGACATCAAACGGCTAAGTAAATAGACAAGTATATAAGCGCACACGCGTACCTGTAGCACAGTTACAGGCTCTCGTACTCCTTGATCGTTCCACAGCGCTGCCATACCGCGTTTTCGGGCGATGAGGCCAGTTCGGATTGAGTTAGGTGTCCATTTGGCAGCGGGTTCGGAAGCGGTGGAAGATGAGGATTCTGTCGCAGCAGACGCGTTTTTTACTGCTGAGCTGTGTATGCGCTTCAAGCAATGAAGCTGCGGCGGGCGTTGGGGCAGGGACCAAACCCTCAACATGTTGTAAAAGACTTGGGGGAGTTGCGGGAAAGTGACTATGGGCGCTTATAATTTCGGGATGCTCTTCAGGCAGTTGGACCGGACTTCGAAAATAATCTTGTCATTGACCTCGATCTCGACTGCTATATCTTCATTCAAATGGGATGGATAACTGGCCCACCGATAACAGAACTACAAGAGTCGTCTCGGGTCGCGCAGGAAAGAGCAAGGCCCCGCCGCCTCGAGATTATCCTTACATAGAAGGCGGCGCGACCAATGCCGTTACATTAATTGAGCACCAGGGCAAGTTCAAGTGGGATTCGCTTGTAGCATCCAAACCTAACGGTGCGCTCAGTATAATGGACCAAAAAATTAAATCATTGAGGAAACGCAGGGCCCATCGTACGCGCACAGGACACACAAATCATCTTCCCCGCCACACGTCCCCCTGCTATCCAAATACCTCCTACTACTATCAAGGAGAGGGCAGAACAGGGCGTAAGCTATATATATGCCTGTCGAGGCATCCATTACTTATTCTCATTGCCAGGCGCATTTTCTACGTACATATCTTCCCGATGTAGAGATTACAAGCGAAGTGATTCGAGAAGAAGTCACTAAAGACGCAGTACATCTACGAGGATACGCGGAATTAGATCCATACAAGATGGACATACTTGCCTCGTTTTCTCAGCCTTCAGGCTCCCATCATGTACCTGCTTTCCTGGCCTTTCCTATGGGAGAACTGAATACTAACCTGAGTATGCATTATTTTGTCGCCTGTGTGCTGTTGCACTCTATAACTGACGCGCATGTAGATATCTCACCCTTCATAATTTCCGAAGACAGTAATTTAGTCTTTACTCCCACCGCAAGCCCCATTCGATCATTTGATACGCCTATCCAGCAGATTGCTGCGTCTACGAGTAATCTTGGTGAGTCCCCTGTAGTAGACTGAGGGTGACGCTCAGATCTCCTTGTAGGTTCTTTTCTAGCTGTTCGCACATATGGATCAACGACCTTGTTCCACGTAATCCCCAACAACGCTACCCACTCTTCCTCTGTCATGTCATTGGAGGAACTGGCATCCATTCCTACATCATCAACAGCTCGCCGTTCAGTCACAGATATTAATTTACACCCTTCCTCGGGCGATGTATGTATAGTCAACGATCTCGGTGCTATCTTCAGATGGAGTCTCTTGGAGAATCGAAGGATGTGAGTAACCCAATCGTCATTGCCCTTTCCAACAAAGTATCCAGATATTATTGTTCTTCTAGTGACGGAACCCAGCAATTCAACGATCGGTCGAGACTGGAGAATTTGTAAGTACATGCTTTTCGTTTAGGAACTTATACTGAAGATGTTACAGTGCAGATACGTCGGTTAATCCGCCACAGGCGACTCGGTCACCAACTGAGTTGTTCTGGAGGCTCTCAAGGGGTATCGACTCTAATGCCTTATACCGAGCTTCGTCCAAAACAGTTGATGCTGTAGACTTGCGTGTAAGCTTGTCAATTAGGATTTAGACTTGTAGTTGACCTCATTAGCAGTCTTCCTTTAATCCAGCACAATGCTTCAATCTTGATCAGAAGGATGAATTGATCACGTCGATAGAAGCCGTTTCTTCCGACAACATCATTCGACTTGTCACTACCAAAGAGCTTGTATGGCTTGACACCCGGTTTCCGGGAAGACGACCGCTGCTGGCGTATAAACATGGTCGGCAGTACGACCGAACCCTCTCTACGCAAACTGTAGCTATGCAAGGACGTAAGTATTTCATTCGGTTTGACCTTTTGAATTCACGGCCCCAACCATAACTGTAGAACCCTATACCTTTCTCTTATCCCAGAATACCTCTTTAGTGACTGTCTACGACGTAGGTCGCTCAAAAGACCAGCGTATACAGGTGAATCGCCGCCCATATTGCTTGGCTTCGGACGGTACTCATGGCGTGCCGTATTCCGGCCAACTATTTCTCAACCATCCATATCAAGACAGTGGGAAGGGAACTAGTCTGTTTCGGCTGTCTCATAGCGGTGCCCTGTATCGTGTCGATGTAAATCTGGACGTTCAAGATGGCGATCATGACTCGGAGATGTCCTCACCCAAGGTGCGATGGAGGGACGATGTCGCTGCACTCGACGTCCAATCCCGTTTACTCCGTTCTGACCCTGGTCCATTGGGCGCCCACGACAAGAGTGTGGTGAATTTGCGTGAAACGTACAAAGGTGATTTTTATCCTAAATTGCGAACGCGTTATAAATGAACTTGGACACCTTCAAGTTATGTTTCAAGATCATTTTGCTGCCGAAGCGGCTGACGTACAAAAGACACGGACGGGTGTCGCCGATATCGTTGAAAGGATGCCCTCATTTTGGCAGGAGTCAGCTGAGCCTGTGGAACATATGTTGACGGTGTAAGTGGCTTTTGTGCGCTATTCCAAGTCTTGATACTTACAGTAACAGTTACGATATCGCTTTCCGCACTGGCGACGAACCTGCTCAAAGCTCTCGTGCTGACTTTTTCACCCAAAGTCCTATCACATCCTCAAGCGGGTATCGAGCTCTATCCCAAGATCTTTTGCCAACTACTTCTATAGCAAGAGACGCTAAGTGGCACTATAGCCTTGCCAACACTTTCAGAGCTCTGAGCATCGAGGCTGAGACCGACGTCTCGTTATTAGATGGCCAGTTTCATCGATATGACCTCAAACATCATCCTGAAAGGACCTATGCTGCGATTCAAAAGGAGCAGGAAGCCCGGCAGAAACTCATCGTCGATCTGAGACTCGGTTCAGATGTATTCTCTGCCCAACCATTTGCCCCAAAGCCGATGTCGACCACCCCGTTCGAAACAATGTCTCGCGCGACACAAGCGTTGACGCTGGGTGGGGAACCACCCCCTGTCGAATATGGCTACCTTAAACCTTTTCTCGGTGAAAAGGGTGAAGAGAGTCCTGAAGAAGATCACACCCCTCTTGGTGTGCGACTTTTGCTCAAGGAATGGGACGTCGGTGCCAATCCCCACGAATATATCTACCACGATCCTTACGACGATTCATCTCCTCAGTTGACTCTGCTACGGAGTATCGAGGAACCCTCGAGCAAACCAACCGAAGCGTCTAAACTGCCTTCGCAATCACAGCGACCACCAACAGTCATTCCCGCGAAATCCCTTATTCCGACGATAAAAAAGCAGCCCGAACTTAGTATGCGTACCAGAATGACTTTCGGGAGCTTCTCGCAGGCCCCTGCATTTCAGGCTACAAGTACAAGTCAGCCTGCTGGGCCGGAGGAGAGTCAGTACACTCAAGAAGAAGTAATGGCCAGTACCCAGGTTGAGCCAGGTCCGTATGGTGGACGGCCTTCGACTGCGAAGAAGAAGCAAGCGAAGAAGCAGCGTATGGGAGGATTTTGAATGCCTCGGTGTCATTAATTTGTACCCTATATCATATTAGCACCTATTCTAGTCTCGCTCCTACTTGTGGGGTAGTATTTCGTGGATAACATCCATTTTTGTGCACACAGAGCAAATCATGAGGTGAGGACCCTGAGGTGCAATCACCCCCGTGACCAAGTCACTTTTGCAGGTGTCGCCTTCGCCCATATCGGAAATAGCTGCGTTCCTCATTTCTCTCCATCATCGCATCTTCCCAGTCGTTCACTTTGCTCGCTTTGGATTTGTTCTCTGCCTGATCCGCACAGTCGTGCAAACGCACGAAGCTGGACCACCTGGCCAGTGATCGTGCCCTATGGATGGACATAGGCGAGTCGGCCCTATATAAATATATTCATTGGGTATTCACATAGGGCTGCATTACAAGGTCGTCCAACTCCTTGTATGATCCTCAGGCCTTCAATGATGCCCTACGCCGTATGAGCTTTGTACATACTCCATTGACGCGGTTCTGACGCGGCGGGACAGGCAACAAGGCAGTCGTATGCGCACTCTCGGCCAGTTACATTTCGACCTTTGCTGGTTACCCTGTAAGTCTGCTGGTGGTGACATTGCATCCTATTGCTGATGTTCTTCTCGTCAGCTGGACTCCCTCAAGTCCAGGCTGCAGACCATTAAAACTCCCATTACGGTCCCAAAACTTGCCGCGATCGTCTACCGGGAAGAGGGTATCAAGGGGTTCTATAGAGGTCTATGGATACCATTGATCACGATTTCGTTTGTTCGTACGTCTTGTTGGAGCTTTGGAGGCCAAGCGCGTGATTTATGTCTAGCTAGGTGCCGCTTCCTTCACCATCTACACTCGAACGAAGGAACTTGCCAGCCGCCATGATTTCTTGAACCGTAGTAGCGCTCTAGATGCCGCACTTGTTGGGGGAATGGCTGGTGCCATGGCTGGGTCACTCATTTCGTTTGGAAGTGCCCGTGAGTCTTGATCCTGCTCTACGTGCCTGGGCCTACTATAATAACCCCAACAGCGTTCGAGTTGGTCAAAGTTCGCCGGCAGCTGGAGTATAGTATCGCCCAGGCGCGGGGTTTACACATTGAAAAGCCTCCTGGGACTCTAGATGCCGTCAGAGAGATTTTCCGGGTCAATGGCATCAAGGGCTTGTACACAGGCTTTCGACTACACTTTAGTGGGTGATAAACATTTCGTCTATGGACGCTACTGATATCATTCCCATGCTAGTTCGTGACACGTCTGGTACAGCTCTATATTTTATGGAGTATGACGGAATGCGACACTTGCTGGGGAGAGATAGGTCTGGCGAGCAAGGTGCTACCCCGCCGTGGCTTCCAATACACTCGTCTCTCGTGCCCTTCGTTTGCGGTTCTTTCGCCGGCGTGAGTCGTTCCCCGTTCATCCACGTTAATAGCGACTTACTCGCATCGGCCAGGTGACATCATGGGCCCTGATATATCCCTTGGATGTGTAGGTCCTTCGAACATGTCGTTAGGCTAAACTAATCTAGCGAATACGCGCACAGTGTAAAAACGAAGGTCCAACAACGAGCCCTGGCAGGCGAAAGGTATCGCGGACCATTTGAAACCCTCTCCAGGCTCATCAAAGGTTGGTGGTAAACTTAGCTCAACCCCTCTTTACTCATCCCTCATTCCGTGTATGCAGGTCCTGATCCTAATAACCCGAAACCATTGTTGGCGGGTGTGACTCGTATCTATCGCGGTCTTGGAGTGAGCGCGCTCCGTAGCATCACTACGCATGGCCTCTTGTGGACATTCTTCGACCTTGTCTCGAACTATATTGATGCATTGCCCCAGTAATAATCTTATAGAATCAATGTATATCATTCCCGCCAAGTGTAACGAGCATAATCTAATATTTGTTTCTTGTGCCTCTGACTCTTGGCGAGTACGTAGGAGATAAGCTACACTTTATCGGGCGTCTTAGCTCAGCTGGGAGAGCAACAGACTGAAGATCTGGAGGTCCCGTGTTCAATCCACGGAGATGCCATCTTTTTGAAGATCTTGCCTTGAACAAGGCTACCCTTGTTTGTTCAATGTTGAGATCTTGAGAAATCGCCGAAACTTGACGCCGCTCACGTTCTTCATCTGCAATGGTCTGTTTTTGGTCGCATCGGAACAGGCTACTTTACTGATTCCCTTGTCTTTTAGATACCAAATAATCGCAGTGGTGCTTCGGCCGCGGAGGGCTGACATGGCGACCTAAGTAAGGCTCAGCCAGCCCATTGTCAGCCTCGATTTCCAGACGGGCGTGGTTAGCCTCATATAGGCCGCTAGAATCCATCCATCGCATTCCAGCCTCTCTCCTTCCTCCTACTATCTCAGTATCATCACCAACTATCGTCTTTCGCTTTCTCAATCAAGATGCCTGCTGTGCTATCTACCACCGCCTCGCCCGGCCTCGTTATGTTCCTTCGCATTATGGCCGCGGTATTCGCCCTCTTCGTTGTCTGCTTTGTGGCCTTGATTATTGGATGGAGTCTGTATCGCAAGCACGCCTCTCGTCGTACACGTCCGGTTGGTGAAGATGGATCGAATCCCGTTCCTCCTGAGGTAGGAACATCTTGACAAACATCTTCGTGCTGCGTGTCTCAACACTCTTCGTAGGCTGACAACGGAGAATCTGTCATTGGGTTCCCTGATCTGGCTCCAAAGAGCCCAACCTTGCCCGCTGTAAGGTCGGTGGATGATTCGGAGAAGCTATCTGCGACCTTTACTGTCACCGACTCCTTTCAAATGGGAAATAATAAGCCATCGGTCGATAAAACACCATCAAAGCCGTTTATTCCTTACCGTGCCCCTCTCCAGGCATCTCGCTCGCCTAACCTGAAGCACGCTCGCAATGGGAATGACCCGCAGCTACAATCGATCCCCCCTATCAAGATATCAATCTGGGCTCGTTATATTCCTCGCAACCCATCACCTCTCGGACCTTATGATCGTCGCGGACGTGTCTTTACGCGTGGCCCGGCACCTACTCGTTCGAGGTCGTGCAAAGAAAATACGCCTAAGCAACACCCTATGATGAAGTCTCGCGTTTTCGCTCTTCGATATGCCCCAGCATAATTGGTCCCTAGTCCCTTTGTGGACCTAATCACATTCATTTCAAGTTTACCCCGCCTTGCCTGTCACTCGTTTACTCTCTGGAGCTCTTTGGATGAATCAACGCATCCAGCCATTCGTTTAATCTCTCCCACTTTACGACACTCTTTGGTCGACTCATTGTGTTTCCGAAAAAGAACCTAAATTAGCAAAAAGAATAGAAAAATAATCATTTAAGCCTTACGTTCTATCTGTTTTCTATCTATCCACCCGCTCGAAATTTACTTCATTCTAAATCCGCGTAATGATTCAAGTGTTCAACGTTCAAGCTTCAAGCCTCGACATGATTATGTTAAAATCCATGTTGTTTCAGGAGGTCAACTGTGGGCGCTTCATTTACCACTTTGAACGTTGCAAGCATCCACGACCCTGACTCATCCTTTTTGTTAAGTCAAGACACAAACCTCGGCATGGCATCCAAATGGCGGCAATAGGCCTGCGATGCCACTCGTTACTCTGCAACCACCTGCACAGCCCGCTTTGGCACGTTAATGAGGGCTGGTAATCGAATGCTCTACCGCATGGCCTGCAAGGCCTGGCGGCTCCTCGTGCCCATCAGGTTGTTATCAGCTCCGCTTGACCCTCCCCTCTCCACGAGCTAAGACTACTTTGTGACGCTCTAATTCACTTTGATTCTGACCGTGAAATTTCTCTGCTCAATTGTTCCTTAGGAAAATAAGTAGTAAGAGCTCTCCGGGTCCTGTAACCAACCCGTAAGAAGAGACGTTCCGCCATGCGTCGTGGACCCCTCGTGTGTTTGCTGGTCAATGCTCGTCCTGTTTGGGCCACAGCCGATACCCTGTTCTGCCGCCATGTTTCTATCTTTGGGAACTTTTCCGCTGATGTCTTGTGTTGTTATACCCAATATGTCTAACTTTCTTTGATCATTAGGTGCCCGGCCAATGAACTTTGCAACGAGCCACTTTAGCCACTTTCAATGCGTCGTGGCCACGGTGGCTGGTTTGCCTGTGTATAAATGTGAGGGGACTTGGGCCCTCAATCCTCAGTCACCTCAAACATCCACCATTTGAGCTAACTACCCAATCGACCTCAACAACCCTCTACTCCAACAACAATATGTCTGGAAACCCTTCTGGAAACCCTTCTGTCCCCCCGACCCTCCGTCTCTGTCCTCCCACCCCTCCCAACTACTCTAGAGCTCCCTCACCGACTGCTTCAGTCAGAGCCATGTACGCCCGGTCTCGTCCCACCTCTGAGGACTTCTCTACCGACGGACAATCTTCCGATCCCATGGACGGGTTCAACAGTATCGAAGCTGCTTTGGCGACTCTCGCAACTCTTGCAAAGACCCCTCCCTCTGTGCCACTTGTCTCCTTCGAGGCCCTCCAGGAGCAATACACGGAGAAGAAGGACACTCCTCGCACCCAAGCTAGTGCCCCACCCCTCGTTACTCGCGACCCCAAGCGCAACCCCAAGTCCCGGGTCGTACGTGTTGCCGAGTCGGCGAAAATTGAAAGGCCCCAGAAGCCTGTGACGACACTTCCGAACCCCTCGGTCGTTTCCTTGAAACATTTCCGCTCCCGGAGCTGGTCTGTTAAGCGATTCAGCAGCTTGCTAAACCGAAAGGGGAATGAAGGTCAAGCTACCGAGGGTACTGACGCCAACACTCCGCAGGAGAAGACCAACGGTCGCAAATTGAGCATCTCCAAGAAGCTGAATTTCAAGCCCCTTCGCCGCGTACTCAATCCGAGAGGCATCGAGAACGTCGCTTCGTACACTGGGGGAGGCAGGCTCCGGCGCGCTCGCTCTCTTGGAGGACTCTCTGGGCTGCGCAACAATAACCACAGCTTGATCCAAGGGCTAGAAGCAGATGGGATTGACGAGGCTACCGCAGATGCTATCCGTTACGTAGCCATGATGCACGAACGCTTCACTTTCGAAGAACCAGATGACTTCGAAATCCCTACTGAAACCAAGTCAGTCTTCGACCTTACGCAATGAAGAACAAATAATCCGACTGCGCACCAATGTATATCACAATTCCTCCAATCCCGTCTCATTTCAACATTGTCTCTGTACTTCATTTTTGAATTGCTTGTACCACAATCACTTCCTTCATCCCGGACGAGCCCACATTATGCCTTATGCTTTATGCCTCTTTATGCCCCATGCCCCATGCCTACACCAAATAGTTTATGCCTTTTCCATTATTCGGGCCGTCCACATTTCTTCCTTTCGTTTACCTCTTCGACTTACAAACGCGCTACGTCACATTGTATTAGTATTAAATTTGAACGACACATTCATGAGTTGAACATCCGTTCTTGAGGTATACGATGATATAACGGCTATAATGTAAGGCGAAAGTGGTCAATGTAGCCTCGGTTTATGCTGATTCTGCGTCACGATTGCGGTCACGATCAACCTTAGAGTCGACTTTTGCCGGTATCATCTCGTCCTCCTCGATAGTACATTCGACAGTTTGCTGAACATTGATGTGAACCTGCGGTAGTAGGGCCGTCAGCGACATGGGGATACGCGAAAGAGCTCCAATACCATCGGTGAAGCCGATCTTCTCTTAGTTCCACTATTATCTGCAACTTGAAGGGTCTAAGGCCAACGTGGAAGGTGATCAGTTCTCCGACATAAGTATAAGCGGGCAACGAGATGGGTACCTGAGCAACTCTAGAAAAAATGTTCCCTCGTGGCTGGCTGGTAAAGTCTTCCGTGAGAACGACGGGTATGGCATGGCTGTTAGAATCTGTGCGGCCAGTACCCCTCAGGCGCTTTCGGGTGTTGAGACTATGGCAAGGTGAGTGAGCGGCAAGCGAGAGGCGTATATACATACGTAGCAAGTAACGAGTTGGCATAGACTAGATTCGAGGTGCTGTGTATCAGAAGGCTGCACGGCCAAGACTTGAAAAGACTTACATTTGCTGATGATGAAATGGAGACCCATGACTAGAAGATAGTTGCGTGAGGGGCGATTACTCAAGTGCAGATGTTGTGAATACGAACAAATTAGATTGTGCGGCATTATCAACCACTACAAGATCATCAATGACGGAGGTGAAAGAGTGCACGAAACACTCACGCAGATCATCGACACAATTGTAGCAGCACTGTCAAAGAAGTCAGAATAAGCCACCGATGAGAACATCAGGAAGAAGCGCACGTCGTCAGAGCACCATTCTCGAACGCATACAGGATGAGTACGTCGATAACTAGATTCAAACTAGAAAGTGACTCGACGATGAGCAATAGCCATACACAACGACGACAGAACATCCCATCACCTTGAAGACGGGTTTCGACTATTTGACAGATAGTAGCAAAGCGACCCTGTTATGAGGATGTCGAGGATAGACGAAAGGGCTAGTCCGAGGGTGAAAGACCACTGATGTCGAACTTGAATTCAGCAATATGCCTCAAAGTGGAGGAAACGTCACATACGTGGAAGCGATGCGTAAATATGTCTAGACTATCGAGTTTGATTCTGGAACAGATCATGCGATGAGTGACCCCTCAACACTTCATCAAGAGAATACTGACAATTGGTATGTCGTCACTGCCCAAGCGTAAATGCATGAGGAATCGATCAACAATGATATAGGACGACGTACGACACGCGAAGCCTGCACTCGAAACTACATTAGCACAACATTGGGTCGGATCGAAAAGACTCACATAAGCGGGAAAAGGCAAGTGCAGCCTTGCGTATCCATCAGCATCAAACAAATATACTGATAATTCGGCATGGGCTTACAAGCGGGACGGCAATGATCCACTTTCCTACGCTTACTTCATGACGATGTCGTGAGAGACGATACAATACTCAGCGGGGACCGCTTACGTTTAAATATGCGGTGGACGAAGAAGCTGAATCGAGGAAAAGGTCAGATCATCGTAAGATGATATACGGGCATCCATACCAATGGACGAGGAATGTCAATATTGCCTGAAGCAGCTAAATCATTCACCGTCTCACATATGGTACTGGCAGTCTTATCTCACCGTAAAAGCAATCGTCATCTAGATGGTGTTGAGCACGTTAACTCGAATCAAGTTTGGACACTTACCGCCAGGCTCCTGTTTAGCGTAATCAAGGTCATTATCTCAGGAGAGTGCAAGGCTGACGATGCTCACCAGGGCACGGAATCAACCATCGAAGTATCGCCGTAGTGGAGGACGAGATAATGCCATAGGGACAGCGAGACAAAAAGTGTATGGCAGAAATCGAGTAGCCTATAGTGCGATGGGGAAGTATTAATTAACCAGTCCTCGGTGCTACAAGGAGGTAGATGCCAGACACACCAGACGAAGGCGACCTGGGTGGAGCATTAAGCGGAGACAAAGATCCAGTAGAGGATTCAGGGACTTACCAATAGTCTTACGCGCATCGCATCACCACGATATGACTTGTAGTAATTATAGCTCTGCACGGTGATGACTCCGGTAAATCTGAATAACCCACAAAGTATCAACGACCTATTAATGGGCTGATGACGATGACGAATATCTTAATGAAAAACATACGCGGTCGCGACTAACCCTCCGGCCAGCAGTGCGCCTACGGTTTTCGGGATGTCGACCTGGGCAGCCATGAACATTCCTAACAAACGAGAGTGGGTGAAGAAAGAGAGGAAGGAACTGAAGCACGCCGCCCGCAAGACTTTGAATGAATACATATAATTATAAGCGAGGCTCTCAAGGGTCGACGGAGCGTAATCGAGTCGTGATCGAACGTATAATCTCGAGGGTGTCGGGGCAAAAGTGTGTAGATCCAATAGGTTAGTTCTAGGAAGAAGACAACTTTGCAGATTCCTGCCAGCCCTGCGTGGGCGTAAGACATGCGGAAGCGCTCATTTTGAAGAATGAAGTACGCCGACCTGCTTCATGCAAATGACGTTTATATTGTACTTACCACTCAGTTTGTATTTATTCGTTTGCCACTGTGGCATTTGAAGAATCTGAATGGCGGGGCAGTCCAATACGATCGACCTCGACGACCGTGGCTAATTGAATCAAAATTGAATTCTCACTTCAAACGTAACGAGATTCGAACAGGATCTACATTTCGTAAGTCGCGTATTAGTGTTCGGCCCACCAAATCAACTCAATGGAAGACATTACTTAGCGACCTGCCGCCGGTGATTTTTGGCCCCCGGCAGAAGATATGACAGCAAAGAGACAGCGATTAAAGTCTTCATCCAGAACTTGCATAGGTCATGATATATGTGGCCCATGAACAGGCCTGGAGTTCGTTCGTTCGTAACAATTAGTTCACATATGATCAGGTGTCTATCACAACATGATGTGCAATTGCAGAGCGCGAGGTCCATATGTGCGAGCCAGCTCAGACTAGATTCTAGGGATTGTGCGTCGTGGTGGCCAACGAGTCCCCGGTAAGCAACCCAGCCTCTTCCTCCGAAAGTCGATTGCTGCGCGACCTGTGATGTCGGGGTTTTGGCCGGTAGATGAATGATTGTGAGACGATGGTGACGTCGAAGAGCAGCGTGCCACCGCTGCCTAGTAAGTACCTAGGGAAATTGAAAGTATGAGATGGTCGGGTGGATGAAGAGAGGGGAGGGGAAGGAAGGGGAAGGGACGTACGGAAGGCTCTCCTTGAGGAAGTCGGTAGATATTGGAGGTGGTTGTTGGACTTTTGGGGAGGTCATTATAGACAGTACGTAGAAGCAATTACCCAGGAAAGCAAAGACGAATAAGTACATCGAAAGACCCTATATAGCCAAGTGTTAGTTCCGAGCGCGGTGTTAATACAATTGAAGAACGTACCTCTACAGATTTTCTAACAAACTGAGCAAGGGCTTAGATGGGTCAGATGAAACATAGATAAAGGACGCACATTCTTCCAGATTTGCGGCAGTCGGGAGGTCAGATATAGCGTTGTACACAGCCATGCGAAGATGCGGCCTAAGATGCGTTCAGATGATAGTTTGTGGTCGGAATCTGGTGGGGGAGTATGAGGGGGTTCTTCTTGTGGAGATATGCCATGATTATTGGTATCGATAATGATGGGCGCTGGTGGGGCGTGGTATATGGTGTCGTCGGGAAATGGTGTGGATGAAGTGAATGGTATCGGGATTCCTCCTGTCGAAACTAATCGACCGACATCTGTTGTACCTGGCGAAGCACTGTTGTAGTTGTTTGCATAGGATCCTATGCCGAAGAGAGTCCATACGCTGAGAAATATGAGGCTGGCACCTCGTTTACTCGCTCGTGAGGCTTTTCTAACGGTTGGCGTTTCTACTTCTTCGCCCATATCCATGTCCACACTGCGTTGCGTTGATCGTCCCCGGTCGCGATCGTGCAAGTCAGTCGTGGGGTTGGGAAGGACGGTGCTCCGCGTCCGAGAGCGTCCTAAACTCGCACCCCGTTCAGCACTCCATGTAACCCGGCCCTTGTGTCTATCCCCTCCCTCGGAATAAAAGCTGAGTGCCATGGGATTGACCTCATCGTCATCATCGCCGTCCAGGTGCGGATCTTGAGATTCAGCCATGCGGGTGCTGGAACCCTCGTGCACTACCTCAGAACCTTGTTCCCTTTGCGAGCGGCCGTGGCGAGAGCGTCTAGGATGCGTGGATTCCTCGTGCTGGGCTGCAAGCGCTGCCGCGTGGGCGACGTTGGCGGCGACCGCCGAAAGTGTCCGATACCGAGGGGCTGCACGGTCAACGGAACGCTGGCTTAAAGTGGATGTCGCTCGAGGTCGAGTTCGAATGGCCGTGGCCATGGCCAATGACGCCTTTCGGTAGTAATAGAAGTATTGGACTACTAATGTCAAGTCCACAAATACAAAGTAGGTTGCGAGATATGTCTGGGTGACGCCATGAGTCGCGTGACAAGCAGAAAGGCATCATAAACGTACTTGGAAGGGAAGCTGGTGCGTTAGCAGGCACCCGATGAGATTCGACAGATCCCCTGTAAGCATCCAGTCAGCGTTCAAGATTACACGCGACCTGAAATTTCGTAGAACGTGTCGCACCGAGGAACCAGTTTCCAAGAAATGGAAGAGCAAGGCCTTCACAAGACTGGCGTCGTATGTTCTCCAGAACTTGGCTGGAAATCGATTCGGGGTCAATGGGAAGCTCTATACGGAACTGGTAGTGCGATGATGCTCACGGAAATTGAGCGCCCAGCCAGCAACCTATGGACACATAACCGGCCATGTCGCTCAGCGTCGATAGTCCTGCCATCGCGTTCGTCGTCGTCGGTAGTGGTGATGTGGTGGTGGTTGGGTGACAAGCTGGGATCCGGGATGAAACTCTAGTTGAGACAGAGACCAGAATGGACCCTTATCAGTGTGGTCACAAGCACTTCGGCACGGCTTTCTAATTCCATCCTTGGCAGCGCCTATGAATGCCGGAAAGAGTTATACAACGCAACTCCGGGAGTCCCACACGTCTTCGAAGCCGTCCGATCCATCCAGCTCACAACAAATACTCTGCTTATCGCGCCCTCTTCATTGGCTAATTGATACTGACTTCACAGATTCAGAGGATCATCCTTTCCAATTACGTGAATAATAGCATCAGGTCTCCCATCTGCTCTTGATATCACGTTATGGAAAAGTTTTGGGTGCGCTTGCAGTACCCAGAAGTATAACTATATTTCGGGCACGAACTGCCATAAAGCGAGTTGGGGGGTATAGTGCACACGTCCATCATGCACGCACCCGCACTCGGGAATTGTATTTAGGCCCCTATGACGTCCAATCCAAACAAACTGCATCAGCCCAACAAACGACAATGTTCTCATCACACCCCGATATATTGCTTAGGTTCCCCTCATCATGCCAGTAGGCCAGAAGCGAGCGGCAGGCGGAAACGCTGGGCCCTCTACATCCCAATCATCCCATGCCGCCAAAAAGACGCGTTTCGTTGAGCCACTCGACGATCCCGTAAACTTTGCGGAGGAAGTTGATTCCGCGCTCGAGAATCCCTCGGCGCGTCGCAAGGGACGGGTCAAACAAGAAGGATATGATTCAGACTCCAGTGACGACGGCGAAGGAGTCGTGTTCAGCAGGAAGAAGGACGGGCAGGATGCAGACGAGGACGAGGATATGTTCGCGATCGGCGAGAAGGAGGAGAAGGAGCAGCCGAGCGCGAAGAAGAAGAAAGAGGAGTATATGAAGCTGGGGGACATCGAGGGGCAGGTGTTTGCAGATAACTCTGGGAGCGACTCGGAGGAGTCTGACGAGCCTGAAGATGAAGACGATGCAGAGCGGAGGAAGAAAGAGGGTATGGGATACGAACTTTCGTCGTTTAACATGAAAGAGGAGATGGAAGAGGGGAAGTTCACTGAGGATGGGATGTATGTGCGCTCGTTTGACCCACATGGAGTGCACGATCGGTGGATGGAAGGGCTGGACGAGAGGGAAATCAAGCTGGCGAGGAGACGGAAACGGAAGCAGGAGAAATTGCAGAAGGAGAGGATCCAGGCGGAGGAGCAGGAGCTTGAGCAGAGTGGGGGTAAAGGTGCACTGGAGAGGGAACTCGTCGGTATGCTGAAAAAGGGTGAAAGTGTCCTCGAAGCCTTGCAGCGGCTAGGAGCACAGTCGCGAAAGGCAAAGGGACCAACTAAGAGGTAAATATCTCCCCCAGAATGTTTGAATATCACCCTTGACTAACAACGCGTTTCTAGCTCGAAAACCGTTTCCTCGCTCGACAAACCCAAGAGCGTATCCGACATCGATCACATAACACATCTCGCATCCAACATCATGTCCCTCGGCGACACCGACATCTACTCCAAAACCTACGAGGAGCTCGTGCGCGACATCCGGCGCTCTGGCGCCGTCGATCAAGCATGGGTCCCCCCGTCCGCTGACGTCCAGTACGAGTACAAGTGGGACATGCCGGAGGTGGTTGGCCAGGAAGCCGCCAGCTTTGGGCCGTACTCGGAGGAGGAGATGAAGGCGTGGTATAAGGCCGCGTATTTTGGGCCGACGGGGGATAAGGTGAAAGTGAGATCTGTTGGAGGCGAGTGGGGCGACTGGGACGATGTTATTTCATGAAATGTAAGAATATCTTGAGAATAAGTGTATTGCGTGTATTTGTAGAGCCGCCCATGGATGATATACGTTACAAATGATATGTTACAATTAAGTGATAGTCCCCAGTCCTTCTAATGGCTGATATACTGGAAAACGAACGAAACTTGATCTAGTCCTGCTTCCGCGCGTAGCAAATCGTCATGAATGTTCTTCAGCTCCCCATTCGTAAAGTGATTCCATCTACATTAACCTCCATTAGTTCCCTGCAGTTACCTCGGACGAACATAACTTACGTGCTGGCATCACCATATAACAACGCCTGAGACTTGATAGTCTGCCTCCCATTCTTACACCTCTTGCATTTAAACGTCTCGTGCGTCTCACACAGAGTCTCCTCGTTGAACTTGAACAACTGGCGCAGCGCATCGACAGAGAAGTGGCGCTCCGTATCTTCCTTCTCGTCCACAACCGCAGAAGACAGCGCTTGTTTGTTAGCCTGTCGTTGGAAGATCTTCTCCTCGATAGTCCCGGTGGAGATGAACCGGTAGACGAAACCTTTTGACGTGGCATCAGTAGGTGGGGTGGCATGAATGGGGTAGATGGAGCGACGTACATTCTTTCTTTTGGCCGTCACGCCAGACACGGGCAAGGGCCTGTTGGTCAGCCGCAGGATTCCAATCTATTTGGCGGTCAGCGTGACAAGCACCCAGTAAATAGGCGGTACGAACCGGGATCAAATAGAATCAAGCGATTCGCGCCAATTAGGTTGATACCACATCCACCAGCCTTACTACTCAGAAGGAAAATGAATTCTTTCCCTTCTGGATTATTGAACTGGTCAACGAGCTTCTGCCGCTTCGTGATGGTCATGGTCCCGTCAAGTCTGAAGAACCCATACCTGTGAAACGAGAACGCGTCAACAATAATGATTAGATCCAAGGTACTGCGGTCCCGGAATATTTACTTTTTACTCCGGCAAAGCTTTTCGAAGAGATCGAGCGTTTGCGTATAATTGCTAATCAGGACGATCTTGTCAGTAGTCTCCGTCTTGAGTTGATGCAAGAACCTGTTCAAGTTCAAGGCTCGGCCGCTTCCCGCCGATGACAGAAAAGCGGGACACACCTCTCCAATACGAGGAACTTGCCACCCCAGTCACAACGGACCGTCTGGTTGCGGCCTTTGTCTCTGCTGCTCGCTCCAGCACCGCCGAACCCTTCTGGTATCAGCGACTCCGACCCATGAAGGTCGTTGGGCAGGTTCAGCAATTCCGGGTGATTACACAGCTTTTTCAGAATGTTGATCGCCTTTAGTGGCTGGGAGTCGGTTCCACGGAGGAGTGCCTTGATCTCAGGAGACGAGATGAATAGACGATAGAGGGAGAGTTGGAAGTCGGAGAGACCGCAGAATACGACGTGTTCGTATTTTACGGGAACTGGCAGTAACGCGGAAGGTCAGTAAAGAGTCCGGTTTACGCTGCGAAGGAGAAGGACGGAGAAAACTAACGGTATTTCGAAAGCAGGTCGTTCGTGCGCCGTATGATAAATTTCGTGACCAGGCCTCCTAGTTCCTTCAGCTTCTGCTCACTCGCCGCCTTGAACTCGTCGCTGGCCATTGAGTCGCGTCCGCGAATAATGGCATTCTCGAAGTTCTTGCGGAAATCATTCTTGGAGCCGAGGAAATTGGGGTTGGCGAAGTTGAGCAGGGAGAAGTATTCGGAGAGATCGTTCTAACGGGGTTTTGTGTTAGCGTTTGTCCTGAAGATGGGTGATGCGAGGTAGCTTACCTGGATGGGTGTACCAGTGAGAATGACGCGACGCTTGACGTCTAGTGCGTTGAGCGCTTGGAATGTTAGCGAATCTATATCCAATGTGAGTACATTGGGAATATCGCGAGTAAGCAAGCGTTACCGGAGTTTTTGAGTCGATGTCCTTCGTCGCAGAGTAGCAAACCTATGCTACAGCTCGCCAGATGGACTGAGAGCGTTCGAAGGGTTTCATACGAAACAATCATCACTTGTAGAAAGTGTCAGCCATAGTCTGGTGCTGTAGTCCACGCAAACTTACCTGGCTGCGTCACATTTCTCCCGTGGGCAGACACCCACCGATTAACTTTCTCAATCAACTCGGCCTTTCCACCTTTGCCATCTACCGCAAGTGCATTTATCGCGCCTTTCCCTAACCATTTATCTACGCCGAGTCAGCAAATAACATGTAGGGCCACTCCGCATACGTAGCACATACCGAACTCGTTCGCCCAATTCTTGACCAAACTCGAGGGACACGCTATGATACCTTTCTCGATCGTCGTCTTCCCCGGATGCGGGGACTGCTTGAGCAATGTCCATAGCAACGCTATGCATTGTAGGGTCTTACCAAGACCCATTTCGTCTGCCATGATGCACCCATATTGGTTCTCGACGACCATCCCCGTCGCGCATTTATACAGGAACTAACTTTTCATGAGTGACGATAGATGGTAGAATTGGGATCTAAGGCTCACCTTGACACCCTCGACTTGATGTGGTCGGAGGACCTTGCTAAGACGGGGATCAATAACAACTGGTACTTTCGGTACCTTGTCCTTCGTTGCTTTGTCCTCTCCTAAAAGGGCCTTCAGACTCTTATGCGGATTAAACATCCCAGCTGTCTTCTCCCTCGCTTCCTTCTCCAACCTTTCCCTCTCTTCCAGCTTCAGCCGCTCCTTCCGCTCCTCATCCGTCTCGCGGTCATCAATCGTCGGGTCGTACAACACAATCGCATGGTCCTCCATCGGGTCATGCAAGGGCCGGGGCGCAATCTTCGCCCTTGGGCGAATCCCCAGAGATGCGCCGCTGAACACAAGCTCGACGTTGGCCCCGTCCTTCCCCTTCATCGTCGGAAGCGAGAAGCTTCTCTTGCCCCCAAACACCTCGCCGAACGGTTTCGGCTTGTACACGGGGTATACCTTCACGGCGGCCAGCAGCTCCTCCTCAGTGGGATACGCCTTCTCCCCGTCCTTCTTCTGTCGTTTCTTGCGGTTGCCCTCGTCGTCCGAGTCATCTGCTGCAGCCCCGTCTTGACCTTTATACGACACGCGTTTGCGCTTGCGCGCGGGCTGGGCACGAGTGTCTGCCTTTGCTAGGGTCGGGGGCTTGAAGGGCTTGTTGACGCGCCCGCTTTCTTGGAGGCGGTCAACTGCCTTGCCGTCGCTAGTCGTCGGTATGCGGCGTAGCATGGTGGCTTAATCAAACGCGTGTGCACAGCCACCTATAACTTTAATCGCGTTCGTAAAGGCAACCACGTGACCGAGACTAACACATTTGGATTCACAATGACTTCGCTGGCAGTGTCAAGGCAGATATCTGATTGCAGTAAATTGTCATAGTGTCATTCATAGACACCGTACACCAGAGTAGAGGGGGACGCTCGAACACAACAAAGACAAAGACCAGAAAAGTACAACTACCCCACGTGGTTGAGGAGGAACCGTAGAAACTACCATCGATTTGGATCCGCATTCTCGATGGCCTCATGATACCCTATAGGGTTGCTAATCATCACGCGCGTGACCAAGACATGCCCCGCTTCGGCGCGTAGTGATGCTGGGAAGTCGAGTCGCTGCACGATGTCGGCGCTTTCGGGGACGCAGAAGGCGAACAGGTCTTCGTGTACGAACTCCACGAACTATGACGAGAGTTAGACAGATTCAGAGCAGGAATCCAGATAAGGAGAAGGAGGTAACTCACTAGTTCCCCAGCTCGCAATTTCGTCTGGAAGCGCTCATAATGCCGCTTTTGGGCGTCGCTGGCTTCGCTGTCGTCAAGTACCACCTTTGCTGAGGGTCCAACACTTCGCAATGTGTTGAGAAGGGTATGTGCGTATTCTTGCTGATAAAACTGGCCCGCGGGCCCTTTTGCTTGTGTCTTGATGATTTCGTCTAGTGTCGGGGTCGGGGTCGGAGCGTCTGGCGTGTCAGGGCTGGCACAGAGAAGGCGCACGGGGGCGGCGGCGCTGCTGTCGAAGGACAGGAAGAACTTCGCTGTTGGTCTGCCACAATACCGGTGGTCAGCAAAGAGGAAGGAAAAAAGGGTGGTGAGATGCATACGATTCGGATTCACCAGTCTCCCCAGACCCGCTTGCTCTGGTGGGAGGGCTTCATTAATATAGGCTTGGATATCTAGATGTGATAGCTCACAGTGCGCCAAAGATGGTACTATTCGCGTCGCTGATCCTCCATTTGTGGCGCTGCTCGGGAACTGCGGGGCTGGCTGACGGAAACAGCGTCTCCTTCACCGTCGCCAAACTATAATTCGCATACTATCATTTAGCTGATACCAACAGAAATACATTCGACGGGATGGCTACCTTTGACGCAGTACAGACACCACCCCCGTGCCTGCAGTTGTTGTTGCTGCGGCTGTTGGCGGCTGTGAAGGCGAACGAGGCGGGATGGTGTCTTCTGGGTACGCCAGAGTCGGGGTTACGAGAGTATCATCTTGGAAGTCAACAAGGTCAGCAACGCTCTTCTCGTCCGCGCCTGCCAGGCGCAGGAGCTCGGCGGCAGTGGGCGGGACAACGACCACAGACGCATCAGGTATGGATAGACCGGGGATTTCGGCGCTCTCGTCGACATCAGGGGAAAGCGAATGTCTCTCCTCAGCGCGTTGTTCAGCCTGGACCGGTTCGGCTTTTTTCACACTCCTCAGGCTCCTCTTCCCTTTATCGTACGTCAGAAGCGAACTACGACGCGGCGTCGAGATTTCCAGCTGCGAGTTGCGTCCCGGTCCGGCGCGCGAGCTGGATACCCGCGGACGCGATGACGAGACGCGGGCCTTTGCTGGGATCGCGTCTGCCAGTTCCGTGAGCTGCGGATCGTCGACCATCTTCACGCGCGAATTCGCCGCTCTGGCGCGATGCGATGGCATCGTGGTTGTGGCTAGCGCTGAGGACGATGCACTTGGGATGGGAGGAGGGTCGGACGGACATGGGGCTGGCAGCGAGTCTGGGAGACACTGCGCTGCTGGTTCCGGCAGGGGCGACGTCTGGTGCCGTTTGCTGGCAGGGGGGCTAGCATCTGTGGGCGGCGCGACTTTGCGCTTGTGGCCTGTAGCGAGGGCGTCAATAAAGCCGGCGGTGCCCTATACAGCCAGAGGACGTACGGATACGAGGAGGCCCAGTAGGGAATACCTCATCCTGGTACTCGAATCGGCTTATATCATTCGGGTCCCGGCCCTGCAGCATGGGCTCGCAGCGTGCCCAGAACTTTTCGATTAGCTCTTCGGAACCTTCAAACGATTCTGCGGGTTCCCAGCTAGTTGGCGAGTAAGTGCGGGAAAGCGTTCTGAGACGCACTCTGGGCCATCGAAAATCAGGAAGGACATCCCCTCCTGCCTTTGCTGATCCTCCGAGACAAAAGATTGAACGATGCGACCATTCATCCTTCGCAGAGAAGGATTAGCAGAGGGAGGAGGGAGTATCTGTCCAGACAAGTCCTTCCATGGCCCAGAGTGAAATGGTACTCACGTATCATCCCCCTCTGTGTAGCCCTTCCACTGCATGATATCAAGCTTTGTGCGCAAGGAGGGTTTCGTGAACTTACTCTGACGCGAAATTTCTGGGAAGGCGTGAGCGAGACGGCTCGGACAACACAGTGATTGCACGACTTACCCATATCAATTTCTTCTTTCGAGCCTTGGGTTTCTCGTAATCTATCCGTGCTTTCAGAATGTAGTCTATTTATTCGCTTAAGCCTAAACAGAATCAAAGTGATAAAGAAGAATACTGACCTACTTCATACTCCTCGTCGCCGCCGGACATGATGCAAGTGCAGGATCAGAGAGTTATGGGCAAGGGAGATACTTTTGCAGGCTCCAAATGGGCATTCACTGAGATACGTATCGTTTGCTGCGACTTCCTAGCGAAAGTCTGAGCGGCGATTGTCAAAGTCAATAGTGAAGATGTCTTGAACTTTCTGAAGTCCCGCACTAGGCGCCCAGATCGGTTGATCCTTTTGTGAATATTCGGTGCTCCCCATTCGGGGCGCGCAATTACAGTATGGACTGCCTTTGGACCGCCTTCCAAGGGTGCACTCAACATCTCTCTTTTCGACCACCATGATCACTTCAGAAAAACCTAGCGAAGCACAAACCCAACTGCACCCTCCTCCAGCGTACGGGGAGAACTCTGGTGCATCGCCGGCACAAGCGCACAATCCTTACTTCCAACAACAGCCGCAGCCACACATACTATATCCGCCTCCAGGGTCGCCATATCAGGAGGGGCCACCATCTTCACCACCACAAGTATATCCCCCTCAGCAGGTGCAGCAGCCATGGTCTCCCAACATGCAAGACCCAATGGCTAGGGATGTCCAAATCGGCCAGAACTATCAAGCTGTTCGTGAGTATATTACCCTTGATTTTTTGTCTCAATGAAGCTGACTTTCTACAGTCTTTGCTCGTTGTGCACAGGGAAGGCATGAGCGCACGACGAAATACGGCGCCTGTGGTATCATTGCTGCCATCCTCTTATTTCCTATAGGCCTACTATGTTTATTGTGAGCACTGCCCTCTCCTGGCGTATCAAGCTAACATTGTACGTCAGCTTGGACACAGAGGATCGCTGTGCAGTATGTGGAACGGTTCTCTGAATCGACGCCAATGTGTCTCCTGTCAGTCATTGATGCATCGCCCCAAAATTCGGTCGATACTTTGCTATTATTCTATGTAGAACATACACGAATTGTATCTTGAGATGCTACAATGTCTCGAGCTTACAATACGACGAGGTCTTTCTATGATCCTTCAAAATGGCACCTAAACCTGAACCTCCTGTAATGCCTTCGACCCCTAAGGCCTAAGGCCCAATGCCTTCCTTCACTCATAGGCTCTCAAACAACTGGGATATCTATATCAGAACCAAACGTATATATACATGTTCAATAATTTGCCCTATGCGATACAAGATTCAAAACAATTATGCGGCAAGAGGAGTATATGGTGAATAAAATAACGTACAGTAAATACTAGATAGTAGATGATATACTTAGATGCAATCAAGGACGGGACCACTCGGGGAGAGGCAACATCCTTCCCGCAAGCAACGAGTACTTCACCCACTGGGTGTCGACGACAGTAGCTCCGTCGAGGTCGTCCCGGTAGTTCGTACTTTCTTTGATGACGACTAGGTCATACTCCGTAGCTTGCCTGGACGCGTCATTCAAATCGGCGACGGCCTCCACACGTTTTGCACCCATGCACACCAGGATCTGGCCAATGAAATGGCTTCCAGGAACATCAGTCTAGGGTGTGAGGTTTGAGGCTAGCTGAAATGTAGATGAAGATGTGCGCGTACCTTTCCTTGGACAGGGATAAGGTCCCTGCCCACACAGAGAGCAGTCTTGTTTTTGAGGATCTTGTGGGGAACTTTGTTGTCCATGATGTGACGAAGATGCTCGCTGGTAGAGCACCAAAGGGTGTCGACGAATTGGCTGACATTGGCTTCCAAAGGCTCCACGAATCCTTGCGCAAGAAGGTGGGGTGCCCATTCTATTTCCATGTCCTGTGGTGTAACGCTGTAAGTATCCGAAGTGCGAAGACGTCGCAGAAAACAAACCTCTTTGATACATGCCTCCACCCATCTGTAGGAGAGACATGGAACACCAAGAGCGACAGCTACTAGATACCGTGGCTTTTCATTGCATTCATCGGATACCAAGAAAACCTTTCTGGTCTGATCAATATTGCCGATCCATGCAATCTCGCCTTGTGTGATCACCCAACGTCGACCATCCCTATCATACTTCCCATCCAAACTCAGAACAGTCGTCCAGTCGTCGATCACGGCGCCCCCTCCTCCTCGTACCGCATTGGCGATCTTGTCTTTGGTCATTGTCGAGCCCGGGCTCAAAGTGATGACGATGCCGTATTCCGAGAGCACGCTGGACGTAGGGCGAGGGCCCGCGGTGCTGCTGATAGATAACCGAGAAGGCGAAGGTTGTGGATGCTTCAGTTTTGTAACAACCGTGTCCGAAGTCAACTTTCGGTCTTTCCAGGCGTAGTTGATGGTCTTCATGTGAATGGTGATGTCTGCTCTTTTCATTTCTTCTTCTTCCCCATCAAGCTTAATGGTAACCACCTCCGTGTTATGTTGGTCATCGACGTTAACGACCTTGCAGGTTTTCTTCTTGAACCCAATCGGAGCGACTTCATCCCCGACATTTAATTGTGCAAGTCGCATCTGGTCCAAGGTCACGTCCGCTTCCGTCCCATCGTCGAACTTGATCAAGTATTTTCCATGGGGCTTCATGGAATGGACGGTTCCCAGGAAGTAGTGAGCCTCAGTCTTCCACAAGGCATATACACGAGTAGGCTTGCCGCCAATACGGCTGCTACTCGCGGGAGCACTGGAACGCAGCGACTTTGCGCGAACGGCGGCGGGAGTCTCTGGTTTCTTTGTCTTCTTAGCACGCTTGGGAGCGGCCTTGATGCCAGATTTTGCGGTCGAACCAGAATCTCTTCGTTTTCTCTTTTTATTGGTTTTATCTTCGACTGGCTCCTCGTATTCATCACCGTCGTAGGCTGGTTCCGTGCTGGCGTCGTCTCCGTGGTCGACCTTTAGAATGTGGTCCTCAGTCAGGTCTGACAACGGGCTGAGTTCCTGGCGGACAGCCTCTTGTTTCGTCTTGGACGAAGAAGCTACCTTCGACGCGGTAGCTTTGGGCAGAGCCCGAATGGCCTTTGCTTTCGCAGGTGCTTTGGGCTGGACTGGCGCATCCTTCTTCCCAACACCATCTTGCTCTGGAAGGGAAGAAGGAACAATTCCGTTCTCCCACGAACCAAGGAGATACCCAGGTGCTGGTTTCGTTTGCCTAGTTTGTCTAGCGGCAGGCGAGATAGCCCTTTGTTTCCCTTTGGCCTTGGAGGTTGGTTTCTTCGGCACGGCAGGCGGAGGCATGGTGGTTTCCTTCTTGCTGCGCTGGAGCTCCTTCCCTTTGTTCAAGGTCATTTTGGCAAGCGGCATATCGTCTTCGTCGTCTTCGTCGTCATCCGTGCGCGCAGCAGTTGTGTCAACGTCCATTTCAACCGAATCGGGTACTATCTCTTCAGAATTGGGGTGGAAATCAGGCTCCCCCTGACGGAATATGTTGCGTTTCTGGATAGCGGGGGACTTGGTGACTGCACTCGATGCAGGAGCAGGGGGTTGCGTATCCTGTCTCAATGGCTCCGAGTCGGGAACGGTGTTATCTGTGGTGGAATCAGTAGGTGGGATACGCTGGAAAGCCTTTGGTCGTGACGGAAAGCCGCGCCGCCGAGGGAGAGTTTCTTCTACTGTGGACGGTTGCGTTTCGGCTTGGGCTGCAGAAGGGCCGTCACCGTAGCCATCACCGTCGCCTTCGTTCGATGGCTGAGTTTCTTGATAAGCTGGCTGGCGCGAAGGGCCACCCGCAAGGCGCGCAGCTTCCGCTGCTTCATCCTCCTCCTTCAGCATTTTGGTGGCAGCGTCAAAGGCAGTTTGGTAGAGGCCAAGACTTTGGGCAAGCTCGAAGAGAGGTCGTATGTCATAATCATAGCGCCATAATTTACTCCAGTCAACAAACGTTAAGAGACGATGGGCTGATTTCGAAATCTCCTCCTCAGGAGAAAGTTGGGCCAGGTATTTTGTGATCCTGAGGGCGATGGCGCCCTCAGGTAGTCTTTCAACTTGGGAGACAATCGGAGTCCTGTCTGAAGAAGCCTGAGTGGTGTCGGTGAAATGGGTGGTGTCGGCGAAATCCATAGGTTGTGTAGCGACAAGTGGCTCTGCCTCAGGCGGATCGTTGGTATCCATTCCATTGTCGAGGGCGTTGATATAATCATATAGAGATGAAGAGGGTGCTGATACTTCACTGGAAAGTTGACTTGGTTCTTGCATATTTAGATCAACGTCCATATCAGGCTCCTGTGCTTGTCCGTAATCATAATCATCATTTCTATTGTGGTTCAACGCTTCTTCTTGGGATCCTGATATTGAGGGAGTCGAGTCAACCAGGACTCTCCCTTGGGGCGGAGAGGCCGGAGGCGGAGAAGGAGTGTGAACGCGTCGTATCAGGATTCCGCGTCCCATCTTCTGGAGCATTGCTTCGCGCTCTTCTGCGATGCGTGCCAGCTGAGACAAAGGGACGTTCAATTGTTCAGCGCCCTGAATGTAGCGAGCGGCTGGATCAATACTGTCCTCGAACGCCCCGATGAACGAATCTTGAGAATCTGCGTCGAGCGCAGGGTACGTACCACGGCGAACCCGTGGAGAATTTCGATGGGAAGGCAGGTTGGTATTGGTTTCTTTGGCAGGGATGGTGGCTCGGGGTAAGGGTGAAGAGCGCGTCTTGCTGATGGGGGGCTCGACCTATATACACGGGTCAAGACGCGTCGCATAAAGCATCCGTCAACGTGACTTACTTTGGATGGCGAGGCAGCTTTGACCGGTTGGAACCTAGTATTCTTAGGGCCAGCGTTGGTAGGTTCTTGGACCCCCTTCATTGCTTTCACAGGAAAGCTCCGCTTGTTGCCTCTCAGCAACCCTTCATCTACTTCATCCTCGTCAAGGAGCTGCGTATCCGTTTGAGTCGCATCAAGACCGAAATATTGATAACGAGAAGCCTGCGGACTACCGGTCACATCACTTGAAAGGTCTCTTTCGGTGTCCTTCCGGCGATTATGATCGTGAAGGTTACTGGAACAGGTTCCTGCGGTATCGAAGCCGCCGTCAAGAACCTGTTCCAATATTTGGCTAGCTTGGGACCCTTCGATCGCTGGCTTGCTATATCCCGAAGGCGTGAATAAGCATAAACTCATGGTTAGCTCGGTATCACGCACGTTCGGGTAGTTCTCATCGTATTCTCAAGGGTTTCCGTCGCGTTCACGATGGTAATATAGGTAATATGTGAAATGAAAAGCTGTTTTGGCTGCGACTACGCGTGTGCTGAGTGGTCCGAACGCGGTGACCGTCTGTGTCTCGGCGAGAGGAGTGTGGGACCAGAAACAAGGATCCAGGGGTAACGGGGAGCACTACAAGATTCGGGGAGGTTGGCTTTGCGCACAGAACTGAGGTCGCATCAACGTTGGGATGGGCTGTTGTAAAGAACCTCTGAAGTGCTCGGCGAGTCTTCGAGACCCCTAGTGGCTATTTGGAGCTGTTTACTTGTGGCGCGTCGCGTATTATTGATTCCACTTTCGGCAATAGGGCGGTACCGTGACTGCGAGATCTCGGACTCCTCTTCACATCAAACTCTCAAGTCGCCCGCTCGTCGCTCGCGCTGGTCGCCGTGCTCAGCAGGTCACCATGCCCCCGACGTACAGAAATACGCCTACGCTCATCACGCTCTTTTCTCGCCTAGCTCCTCGTCGCGACGAATTCAAATATCTCAACGACCACACCGACAGTCACAATGGACACCGCAACGGCCCCAAGAAGGTCGCACAAACAAACTTCGATTCCAAGCATTCCACCAGTAAATCTGCTTCTCACCAAGAAAAAGTTCTGGCCCAGGACCTGGCCAAAGGCAAGCCTGAGGACGACGCAGGCGAGACCAGCATGACTGCCATACCCGTACCAATACCTGATACTGGATCTCATCATTCCGATTCGACCGACAAGAATAAACCACACAGCAAAAGTTCTTCTATCTCGGAACACTCTATGACAACTTCATCACTTGTATCGGCGACTTCTTTGTTACTCCCAACAACCACTGTCTTTTCATCAGCCCCACCTACGGACACTATCAGCTCCACTTTTCAATCTGTATCTGTAATTCCTTCCAGCGCAGCGCACCCATCTCTGGCGGGTCCCCACCTTTCGACCCTTGCAATAGCGTTGCTGGCTTCTGGCGCAGCCTGTATCATAGTTGCCCTCTTCATAATCATCAAAGTTTGTTCTCGCCCTAGGCGCCGTACACCAACGCCTTCTTTGCCTATTCTGGAAGACGGTTTCGATGATATCTACAAACCCGGTGTAGAGGACTCGCCTCTGTTTGGAGGCAAGGAAAGGATATCTCATCTTGACAACAACGGTTTCTCTCCCTGGCCCAAGGACCTCCAGGCACCGCAGTGGCCACCTGAGCCCGTACAAACTTTTAATACTGCCCCCAATAATACCTCTCACTGGATGCAAAGGCGGGAAGTGGATTACGCCTTCAACGGACATGCGCACAGCCAGGGCTCCACCTATGAACCCAACATTGTCTCACCGCGACCTATTCGCCAAATGCAGGACGCTATCACTCGAGTTACCCGCCGGCTATCGGCAGCCTCACTCCACCCAGGTGGGAATCCGTCTACGGAGGCAACTGGCCTTGGTATAGGCGACAGTCCCCCGCTCACTGCGGATGGATACCAGGTCATGGAACGCAAGTCGAGGTCGGTGTCTCGCAAAAGTGTCAACGGATCCGAGCCACTTCCTCAAGGCCGACGGCAGTCACAATCTCTCAGGCAATCTATGGGTCTCGCATATGATGGAGCCGACGTTTTGTCCCCTTGTTCACATGACGTTTATGTTCCTAGTGAAATGATTACCCCGATCGCGATAGCTGAACCGTCTCCTGCTCATGGTGGCCGTAGCCGTATTAAATCGTCGTATTTCACATCTTATCCTAGATCATCTGCCGCCCCCATGTTCGCAAATGCAGGCGCTCTCAACCACGTTGAATCTTCCGAGGCTTCTCTACATCGGTCGGAATCCCGTCGTGATCGGGACACCAAAGCCCTTGCTGCTGCGCTCGGCCTTTCATCCCCGTCTCCCATCTGTCCTCCCCCACCTTCTCCCACAATTCACCCGGATGATTCTCTCAGCATGCTGGGCAGGCGCTTCTCGAAGGCCATCCCATCGCGTTCAGCTGACAGTGCTGCGGGTGGGGATGCAAAGCCCAGACATTCGCTATCTGCAATGAGTCCAAGGAGCCCGTCCTCAGTGCTAGGCAATCTTATGTTGGTCGACTTCGGAGCTACTAGCAAGTCACTAGCTAACATCGGGTTTGGTGAAAGTACACGCCAATCCTATGCGAGCTCCAAAATACCCACGTCGATGTCCAAGAAAAGTCTGTATGACGATAGGCCTCCGCGAGTTCCGTCGCCCCCACCCCTGCCTTCACTCGCCCAGATGGGATTAGAGAAGTCCTGCCCGGAGACATTTGCGAGCTATCGCAGCCCAACGTACAGCATTTTCGGACTTTATGAAGATAGTAGAAGGAGCGTTCTGAGGTGATGCAACGTAGATACCCCAATGGATATCGAATTCTCTGTGATTGTAGGACCCATACGATTGAGTTTGAAGTGATTTTGTGGGACCATGCATCAAGATTGGAAAATCCAGATGGAAACGAAACATCAGGTCTGTGGGAGGAGTATGAAATGATGTGTTGCGGTGTAGCAAAGCGCAGCAAATTTCTTGGCGGCTACCGTCCTATCAACGCTGTCCCTTCTCCCATATATTTGATTCTAGCAGAAAACACTTTCGTTTCTGCATCTCCACTCTTTGATTCCACGAGACGACTGGTTTTCATCTCTTCTCATCGAGCAACTCGCAAGGTCTTGCAGGCAATACCGCCACCCGCCATAATATGACCCAGCACCCTAATAATGCCTTGCCAGCAATATCCCTGAACATAAGCCTCAAGGCCAACGAGGCTCACGACCACGATAATGACGAACTGGGCCTGGCGAACAATACGAATGGGAACGCTCAGGCCGTGCCATCACTATGGGGAATTCCACTGAAATATATTTCGTGAGTTACTGTGGACACGAATGTTGCTTGAGGATCTGACGGTGCACGATGGCTTAGCCTGGTCACCCTGGCCCTCCAGAATTCGCTACTGACGATAATCATGCACTATTCACGCGTCTCTACACCACCTTCGCGCGCATATTCTGCTGCCACAGCGGTTTTAATGAACGAACTGCTGAAGGGTGGCATTTCCCTGTTGATCGCTTTCTCGCGTATAGAGCTACCATCGACCCCCCAGGCATCGTACAGAGACATCTCCCAGACGACCTCGTATCCGACCTCATGGTTTGCGCCCCGCTTAGTCTCAGCGCGCATCAGGCGCCTCTGGAAGGACGTTTTCAGCGCTGACTGTTGGAAACTGTCAATTCCTGCCATCCTATACGGTGTGTTTAACGTTTTGCTTGATTGCATCACCGGTATTGATCGTTCGTAACATCTAGTGATCCAAAACAACCTGCAATACGTCGCAGCGTCGAACTTAGATGCAGCAACGTTTCAAGTTAGTTACCAAATGAAAATCTTGACGACAGCCGGTTTCTCTGTGTTGCTTCTTCGGAAACGACTCGCTCCTACGCAATGGCTAGCGCTGCTATTTCTAGCCATCGGTGTTGGCATCGTTCAGATCCAGGGGTCAACATCACACAGCACCGCGATGATTGATGACATGAACGCCATGAAGGGGTTCTTAGCTGTCGCTGCAGCGTGCTTCACGTCTGGTTTGGCTGGGGTCTATTTCGAGATGGTGTTGAAGAACTCCCAAGCAGACTTGTGGGTCCGCAACGTCCAGCTATCGCTCTTCTCCCTTCTCCCTGCCATTGCGCCAATTCTATACGATCACGCCTCCGAGGGTTCCGGCGCATTTGGTACACTCTTCCGAAACTTTGGCTTCTGGGCATGGGCTACCGTTCTCGTGCAGGTCCTCGGTGGACTCATCACGGCTATGGTCATCAAATACTCGGACAATATCTTGAAGGGCTTTGCTACCAGCCTTAGCATCGTCATTTCCTTCCTAGCCTCCGTCGCCCTGTTCAACTTCCAGATGACCTTCACTTTCGTCCTCGGCTCCGTCGTCGTGCTGATCGCCACATGGTTGTACAACCAACAACCAAAGCCCAAGCCCAACATCCTCGTGACCACAACAGACCATCAACTGTGGACATTCAACCCATCTGAGAAAGAATTGTCGTCACCCGCCGTTTTCGTCGCACCGCAAGTGCCTGATCACTCACCACGAGGTACCCTTTCGTTATCTACGTCACGTTCGCTTTCATCGTCGTCCGTTTCCCTATCATCCATGTCTCTGCATAGCTCCCCACAGCTAGAGGCTCGGATACTGGACAGCAAAGAAAACAGGACTTTTTAGATTATCATCTACAGAAGGCTTGATTGGACCTTCTGGACCTTCAATCATAGCACGTAGCACCTTGCACTCGAACTCGTACTCTACCCATAGGATAGTACCCTACCTCCTTCGTTCTTCAGACTTAATTATTGTGTCGTAACTCCTGTATCCATCCATGCACTCGAGCAAACAGTTCGCTCGTGCGGTGTTTCATAGTAACTTCAAAAACGCATTTTACAAATATGTATACATTTATGTCCGAAAGGATGATTTAGGGAGTATTCACCCTACTTTCCAATCCACGTTTGATGGCTATCCAGAAGAGGGTGTTCAGTGGTTTATTCGCGAAGTGAAATGGTCAACTGACCGTCGCAAGAATCCTTGGCGTCGCCGAACAACATCTTGGTTCCAGGCATGAAGAACATGGGGTTGGGAACATCAGCTGTGAGAAGATGTAAGAAAACGCGGTTCCGAAGCCTGAGAGGTGCTTACCATATCCACTCGCCATTCCTCTCTTCATGACGATCACTTGTTTACTCTTCCAGGCATGGAGGACTGGCATGCCTGCAATTGCAGAGCCAGGCTCGAGCGCGATAGGATTTACGGTATCATTGGCGCCGATGACCAATGTTACATCAGTGTCTTTGAAATCATCGTTGATTTCATCCATCTCAAGCACGACTGAAGCACCCACGTCAGACCGAAATAAAACGCCAAGTCAAGATAAACTCACTATCGTAGGGGACAGATGCCTCTGCCAGCAAGACGTTACATTGGCCGGGCATGCGGCCCGCGACGGGATGGATAGCAAACTAGGCGGCTGGTCAGCACCCCGCAACGAAGATAGCGGGAGCGAATAACGAACCCGAACGTTTACACCTTTCGATCTTAACATGGCACATATTTCCGATATCGCGTACTGAGCCTTGGCAACCGCCATGCCGTACCCGACCACCTGGAAGATTCGTTTAAGCGGGCCGTCGATAATTAAATGAAAGCACCCGTACCAAGATCACATTGTCGGCATTCAACAGAGCTTCCACCGTATCGTCGACGGAGGCTTTAGTAATGGAGCCCTCAATCTTGTGAGCTTCAGCCGATACAGGGGTGGAGATACCGCCGAAGAGAACGTTCACAAGTGAACGGTTCATGGCGACACACTGATAACCCAGCAAATCAGTTCACCTGTCTCGGTAGAAGTCGTGGAGTACCCTACCATGATATATGACAGAATTGAACCGCTGACACCAATCAAAGAGCCCACGGTGGTCAGTAGCGGATTGTCAAGCATGAACCCTGGTCACCGAATTAAGTGGGTAAACAGTTGGTGCACGGGCAAGGCCGAAGGGACGTACCCTCTGCCACGAGAGCAAACCCAGAGTAGGCATTAAGGACAGTGATGACCACGGCTGCAAATAATAATGCTGAGCTTCGAATCAAGCGATCTAATCCAGCAAGACTAACGCATATCTGCGCCGCCGATAGCAGCGGTCGTTGTGAAGCCTTTGATAAAACTGAGAATAGCACTTGCTCCCAGATAGCCAGCTGCAATCATCGGCGCTGCTGGTGCAGCGGCTAAGAAACCGGCCATGGTCAACCCGTTCAAACCTAGGAGGGTGCTGTTGACCAGATGTTTGCCTGGGAGTGCCAAAGGCCTCGAAGACATCTTGCCCGCCAGCTTGAGGAACGCAACTATCGAACCGGTGAATGTGATACCACCAATGACGACACCCAGGTAAGCCGTGACGAGGTGGAGAGTGGAAATATGCGCCGTATCGGCCAGGACACTTCCGATACTCGTGAGCACCGCAGCAAGACCAACAACCGAGTGGAGGGCAGCGACCATCTGGGGTAGCTCAGTAGCAGTGATGCGTCGGCCGAGGATGGTCCCTATCAAACCTCCGATCGCAGAGACACCGGCAAATTGTGCGAGGACTGGAGCTGGGAAGCCAACTGCGGCCAGAGAAGCGAGAATACCTGAGCTCACGCCCAGGATCCCCAAAGCGTTACCCTGACGGGCGGTCGCCTGAGAGGCGAGACCAGAGAGAGATCCTGGAGGAAGTCAGCGTGGTTTCAACTCCAATTAAAAAACAGTAGGCTGACCTATGCAAAGCACACTACTGGTTAAGTATCCGGCTTGCACAAGACCAGCCATGCCAGTACTCGCAGCTGCTAGGAATCCGCCAGTAAAGACGACGGCAGGAATTCCGTATAGCCAGGAATACTCGGGCGGATCAGTCGGCCCTGTGACAATCATTATTAAGTTTTAAATTCTAAGAAGGCAAAGAGAAACATACGCTTGAACATGTCTAACATACGCTTCGTTATGACGAATCCTCCTGCGACGTTGACGCTAGCAAGCAGGACGGAAAGGGCGCCGAGGGTTTGCGGTACCGTCCCAGGGAAATAACCTCCACCCATAACAAAGAGACCACCGATTCCAACCATACCTATACACCGTGTTAATCCCCGATCGAGCACGTTAAGTCAATGCCTTACCGGAAATCGCATTGGTGACGGACATCAACGGCGAGTGCAATGCAGGTGCTACACCCCAGACAACTCTGTAGCCCACGAGTCCGGCAAGGCCGAATGTAAAGAAGTTGCTCATGAACGCTGCTCCTGTTAATTTGCCCAAAGCCACTGTGCCCCCCATTCCGGCGGTGACGGTAGCGACTTCACGGGCAGCTTTTTGCCACGGGGTAATGGCCTTAGTCTGTGCTTCCTCGATTTTGGCCGTAGTAGGGGGAGGGGTGACGGGTGCAGGCATAACGCGCGGTACTGGAGGAAGGATACGACCGCCATGGACAACAAGGGAACCTCTGACGACTTCATCCTCTAGATCGATACCGAACTTACCGTCACCTCCGATAGAAAGGAGGAACTTGGTAATGTTGTTGGAATAGAGTGTTGACGATTGAGTAGGAAGTCTAGAGGGAAGGTCCGTGTATCCTGCAGAAAGAAGTGAGTGACAACATCTTGGACGTAGTGACGTGCAACTATATACCTATTATGGTGACACCATTTTCGACGTAAAGCTCTCCAGGACGCGTAGCGGCACAATTACCGCCAGCCTCGGCGGCAAGATCCACTATGACAGAGCCTTGCTTCATTGCAGCGACCATTTCATTCGTGATGAGCTTAGGAGCAGGCTTGCCCGGGATGAGTGCCTACAGCCAGGTCATGGACAATCTCGTGTGGAGACACGCAAGTGAGCTCACCGTGGTAATGACAATATCAACCTCCTTGCATTGTTCCATGAAAAGTGCCATTTCTGCCTCGATGAATTCCTTGGACATTTCCTTTGCGTAGCCCCCGCCACCTCCACCCTCCTCTTCAATAGCGACCTCGATAAATTCAGCACCAAGAGATTGAACTTGCTCGCGTGCAGCAGACCGAGTATCAAAACCTCTAACAATAGCCCCAAGCCTGCGCGCCTGGTTGGTCATTGGTTAGATAGGCGTCGACCCGGGAGCCACTGAGTACGTACCGTCGCAATGGCACTGAGACCAGCGACACCTGCACCGATGACAAGAACTTTACCAGGGGGGATCTGTTATGGCCCAAGATTACCATTGAGGACCTGATTCAATCTTAGGCTACTTACTTTTCTATAGACGTCATTTGTGAGCAGTGATGTAGGGAAAGGAGTGAGAGAACTCACCCAGCTGCCGTAACTTGACCAGTAAGGAACCTGCCGAAGTGGTTTGAGGCTTCTAATACAGCCTTATATCCGGCAATATTTGCCATAGAACTTCAGAGGGTTATTGGTTTCCAAAAATAAGTTATGAGGCACATATCTCGCACCTTAACGCATCAAAGACTTGTGCTCTAGATATACGTGGTATCATGTCCATCTGAAAGAAGATGTGAGTAACGCGACATGAAGAGCATATTACGCGACAACTCACTGCGAAGGCATTGACATTGCGCGAAGCCAAGGCCTCGACAATCGACTTATTCTGGGTTGGGTATAGGAAACTGATGATCGTACTCCCTTCCTTCACTTGTTCGTCTTCTTGACCCCTTAGAGGTGGCCGAACCTTCAGCAATATATCCGTCTCCTTCAGTAGCTGTTCTCTGGATACCAGGGTTGCGCCAGCAGTAACATAATGTTCGTCCAGAAACTGAGCCTCCGTGCCGGCATTCTCCTCAACTAAGACCTTCGAGAATCCCTTCTTCCGGAGAAGAGCGACGTTTTGAGGCGTCAAAGCTACCCTACGCTCATTGGGGAATATCTCGCGCGGCACGCCAACCGTCAACGATGAGTAAGGGATACCTAAGATGCCTTCCTCGGCTTCTCATTCATCCATGGCAGATTGGGCGACGTACCAGCTGGTTTATCAGGCTTTTCATCATTTCTGCATCTTACTGACGAGTGGAACGAACGATGACCTGACACGCATTGTGGTTGAGTACCCGATCACAGTATGTCGTTGGCAACATATTCACCATATGTTCGTTTCACGTGGACGGTGAAGGCGAAAGAAGGAAACGACCGACGGCTCAGCACTGAGGCTGGCTGTTTAAACACCATGGATGGCGCCGATGTGTCGTTGGGGGAGAAGAGAAGGTATGCGCTGTCGACAGTTTTGAAGCGACTTCTGTGTTGAACCGAATCCGGTTATACCAGTCAACGATCAGTGAACCACGTGGTCGGTTCCTCGCTTCCCCAGATTTCCCCACACTCTACATAATGCCGCGCCGGCTGAAGCATCCATGGACATCCTTGTAGACTCTTGAACCGCGTTGCCAACATTTATCGCACACACAAGGCGCCGCCTGCACAAGGATCTACATGATTGTCCGGATCCAGGTGAAGCATCTAGAGCTATGTTCAACGTAATACTTCTTGATGCCAGTGGCAGGGACGGCGGGTAGTGGCAAGCATTCGCAGGTATCGATAAGGCCCCGTCTCACAAAATGCCAAGTTGAGTTGATCCGTTCTCAGCATATTCCTGATAGGCCAACCCATCTATAATACAGATAAACATACTACATCGCAAGGCATAACAGTGGGATATTTGGTCATGATAGTGCCTTGAAGTGAATAAGCATTGTGCGATGTGCTTCCAGGAGATTGCATCTACCAGAACATTATGACGCCTTCACCTTGCCGCTCAGTTCGCGCTCGACTTTCACTATCGCTTGCGTATCGGGATGCTCCCAAAGGGCGCTCGCCGCCTCAGATTCTAGGGGCAACAATGGTCGCCTGGGTACCCCGCCATAACCGTAGAGCTTCTCTAGAAGGACCTTAGTGCCTGCAATAGATGCTTTGGCAATGGTATAATCCGCGCGAGCAACAATGCCTTGCAGGCGTTGGGCTTCGGGGAGCAATGAAGGGTCCTTCAGAGCGGCCTCGGATAATTGGAAGAGCTTGTTCAAGGTGTGCTAAATGAGAAGCACATGAGTACCGTGGCCGCAGAAATCGGCAGGATCTTACTGGAGCTACGTTCCCGAGCCCGGTGATGGCGCCATGAGCGTTAGCAAATATAGACGGAGTGAGAAAATCAACAAATCCCCCCAGCACTAGGAAGGGGGCCTGAGGATTCTTGCGGGGGTAGGCCGCAGCAAATTCGGCATTGGATACTGCATCGGCGATTCTAGTCAGTTTCCCCACATTGCCACAGCTATCAATCGATGGTGAATAAACGCTAATTGAGGTAAAAGAATATGAGCGTACGTTAGCTTGACTCCGCAAAGGTTGGGGCATTCCTGGGCCAATTCCGTGATGACTTCCGAATCCAAGTCTATACCGCCTGCTGCTCCAGGGTCTAAATAATGACATCGAGTTACATCCAACTGTTTCAATGAGAAAGCGAGAAGAACGGACTGACAATTGTAGACAATGACCGGGAGGGGGCTGGCGGCGGATACATCCTTCCAAAACGTCTTTAAGGCCTTTTTGTTGCCCGCCAACGCCCCAGCAAAATAGCCGCTGAGAATGACAATCGTGTAGTCCGCACCTGCAGCGGCAGCTTCCTTGGATAATTGGATTGTCTCCCTGGTACTCCCTCCACCAGTACCCATGATTATAGGCACTCTATGGTGTCCAGAGTCATCTAGCGCTTTCCTGGCGGCTTGAACGAGAGTGATTCGCTCAGCATGGGATAGATGATGGGCCTCCCCCATTGAGCCGGCAAGGAGCGGGCCGACACCAGCATCGGCCAATCGAATGACTTGCTTTTCAAAAGAGGGAATGTCTGAATGATCGTTCAACGGCGCTGTCAGTGACCCCGTTGTGCACGAGATACTGTCGAAAACACTCACCAAGGTCCTCAGTTTCCGGCAAGAAGAACGTAGGCACTGGGGCGAAGATGCCTGGCCTCAAAGGGCGCGTAAGATGGCCGTTCACTATGCCGTTAATCCCGTTTGCGGCCATTGTCAAGAAAGACGCTAAGAGCAAGAATGAGATTCCACAGTTGGAGAGCGGCTATATAAATCCTTTATGCAACGAGGTGTGGTGGTTCGGACCGGAAATGCCGGCCCGCTGTCAGATCGAACCGGCCCGGCATCGGCTCCTTCTCCCGCAACTAGGAAGCAGATAATGTACGAGGAAAGCGTATGCCTATTCACCCGCAGGAGGACGAAATACAACGGGGGGTACCCCTTACGTTCTCTTGATATCGATAGTGGGTCACTCTCCCATTGTAGAGAAACGCTGGGGAAAGCATAAGTCACTTGACATCCCAACGCAAGTCACCATAGGTCCATTCATGATTTTGGGATGCACCTGATGGGGTTTTGGCGCATTAAGCCGAGGAAGGCGCGAGCATTGAAGGTCTGAGCATCATAGTAGAATGCACCCGGGAGAATTCAAGACCAGTTAGTGAACCAGCTTGGGGTGGAGACGTGTCCGGGACTTGCAAAACGATGGCACAACGAAGACGGACCGGCGTCTAAACGGTATCACCAAGGCCAGCAAGGCATGTTTAAAGAGTCCACAATTGAGGAGAATGATATCAGGTCGCATAAAGTTGGAGCCTGACCGAGAAATCGCCATGATCGAGCATCGTGTCAGCGAATTGCAACGGATGAACCATTAATGAAAGTCAAACCGATACACGAAACGCCGATGAACGATATGCCTAGACCCTTTGCCTGTGATCTCCATGTATAAAGATTACGATTGTCAATCAAGTTATCGAGGACAAAACTAAGCAGAGATAGGGCGATCAGATTTACCTGACGTTTAATTTGAGCGGCTGAGCGAAACGTAGTTGCAGGTACGCGGAGTCCACGGTTTAGGATTTGTCTTCAACGACCTCCAGATGTTCCATGACCTTTCTCTCCCATTCAGTCCATCCTTCGTCATTAGTTGGACCTGGGTCACTGGCTGCGTCACGAAAGACTTCCCAAGGTATACATCCGTATTGTTGGTTCCCATCTTCTTCTTGTGGCTCCAACGCGAACCGACCTTGACGGGAGCGAGTAAGAGTTACAACATGTCCAGCTGACCCCAAAGCGTGAGCAAGATCGTGGACAATTGAACGGACGTATGTCCCCCCGGAGACTTTCATCGAAAGCACAAACGCAGTGGGTTTGCCTGAGGCTTCTTCTGCGCTCTTGGGTTCTTCAGCGACAGGAGGGGCCTCTCCGACACTCTCGAGCGTCTTCTCTAGGGCCTCCTTGTCGGATGAAGGCATTTGCTTTTCAGGCCAGGAAAATGAGTGTTCGCTGCCTTTCCATTCGATCAGCTCCAAGGAGTGGACCGTTACTTTGCGTTTCTCAATTGGTCTGGGAAGAGGGAGACCTTTGCGAGCGTATTCGTACAATGGTCTGCCATCCATTTTAAGAGCGGAGAATCTAATGGACGGAAAATAAGTTTCGGACATCCAGTACGACGCCATATCTCACATAGGTGGCGCTTGTTGTATTTCGCCTCGGAAAATTGACAGCTTTTCTTCGACATCGGCCTTCGTAATATGTCGCCAAGGTGCCGTTCGAACCACAGCACCCTCGCTATCGTAGCTGTCCGTTTCGCACCCTAATAGACATGTTGTGCGATATTCCTAGATTAATGCGCATTGTTAGCGAAGAAACGGTGTTAAATAGATATTCCTACTTTAGTACAATCTAGAAAGTCGCTGAGCTTTTTTGTACCCCTTCCAATGCCTACAACTACGATTGGCGAAAGGTCAATTCCAACTTGGTCAATGGCCAAAGAAGTATCAACCGACCCAGAACTCCATCCGCGAGGGGATCCAGCGTTCCACCTTGTCCGATCTTGACAATGCCCTTACTGCGCTTGCCAATCTTCTTCATTTTACCTACAGATTTGAGCTTTTCTGCGTTGACAAAAAGCCTAGACCTGGCAATGAGCTCCTTGATATCATCAATAACAGACATAGACGTTGGTCCAGAAGGTTTATGTACGGCAAAGAGCCCCGAGAGGGGAAGATGGGACAAAGAAACTTTGGGCATGGCTCAAAGCGTATCTATGCCTTGAGTTTTGTGTCAGTCCATAATCTGAGGTGATTGCGTCGGCCACATACCGTGAATAGCTTCCGGAGTACGTTCAAGATGCTCAGCGGCAAAGTGCAGAAATTACTGTGGGTCACGTGGTCGGGAGATTCAGATTATCTATCGCGACCCCCTGAGTGATGGAAACTGACACCATCGCCTTGGACTCCCGCAGATGTCTTTGAATCCGATCACGGGGTACTTGGATACCAACCTTTCCACAGAACCATCATGAGTACCTCCCTCGACTATCTCAAGCAGACTGGCACCGTCGTTGTCTCCGACTCCGGCGACTTCGAGTGTGAGTAGGAGGTTCATTGACCTGGAGGTTTATCCCCGCTCATCAGCCGACGCTTGCATCTAGCCATCGATGCGTACAAACCTCAGGTGAGGGTAGAGGCTTACAGGGAGAGAATCCAGGTTTGACAAAGGAATAGGATGCTACTACGAACCCCTCGTTGATCCTGGCAGCTGCCAACAAGCCTGGATACGCCCGTCTTATTGATGCTGCGATAAAGCACGGTAAGGACAAGGGCGGGTCGCTCGAGGACCAGGTCAACGCTGCTACAGACAGACTGGTGAATTGGGAATCCTTTCCTGTATATCATCGCTCAACAACACCCGTCACAATGTAGCTTGTTGAGTTCGGCAAAGAGATATTGGCCATCATTCCTGGCCGTGTATCGACGGAAGTCGATGCGCGCCTGTCATTTGACAAGGAAGGTACAAAGGCAAAAGTACGCATGCAACGTTGAAGAACGGATGGCATGTACTAATTTGCTTCAGGCCAAAGAACTCATCGCTTTGTATGAATCAGTGGGTATCAAGAAGGAGCGTATCCTCATCAAGATTGCTTCTACCTGGGAGGGTATCCAAGCAGCGAGGGAGCTTGAGCGCGACGATGGTATTCACTGCAACCTGACACTGCTCTTCGGCTTCGCGCAAGCAGTCGCTTGTGCCGAGGCTGGTGTTACTCTTATCTCCCCCTTCGTCGGACGCGTAAGTATTATTCACCTGGTGGAACTCAGCATAGTTAAATCGTCACTGCAGATCCTCGATTGGTACAAGAAGAAGACTGGAAAGACTTACGAGGGTGATGAAGATCCCGGCGTCCAATCCGTCAAGCGCATCTTCAACTATTACAAGCAACACGGCTACAACACGATTGTTATGGGTGCGAGTTTCCGTAACGTAAGGACACATTTACTTCGATGGCAACATACTGTGAGCTCAATATTTGACCGTAATCGTAGATCGGAGAGATCAAAGCTCTCGCTGGTGTTGATTTCTTGACGATCGCTCCTGCTCTCTTGGAGGAGCTTAAGAAATCCGGCGACCAAGTTCCTAAGAAGCTTGATTCTTCCGCAGGTGAGCCAGTTCGGCTGCTTAATCTCAGAGGCGTTACGACATTTACTCTTTCGTTGTTCAGCTGCGCAAGCCGACCCGATTGCCAAAGTCACCTACATCGACAACGAACCCGAATTCCGATGGGCCCTTCTTCAGGACGAGATGGCTTGGGATAAGCTGCATGAGGGTATCAAGAAGTTTGCAGAGGATGGCCAGACTCTTAAGGACCTCTTGAAGAAGAAGTTGAGTTCGGCCTAAACGATGAACCTCCTCGAATGAATGGAGTGTTGTACTTGTAAATGATAATCCTATAGATTGTACCTGTTCTGCGAGATATTACCAGGTCAATGGTACAGCCGACCCCTGCTTCGTGTTGTTTTTCAAGAGGTTGGCTATTTTGTATGATCGCGTTTACCCTCGTGGCGTACAACAGCAGAAATACGTACGCAATACAAGGGAGCACTGGGTCAAAGATATATAAAAAATCGAGTGAAGCTGGTCATTCTAGCCCAAAAGATGGTTGTCCCGAGCAGCGAAGTTCCTCGAGTCAACCGAGAGGCACGGATTTAGGATGTGTGTGCCCAAAGGCCCCAGCATATGCAGTGGTTCTCCCAGCCCTTCTCCCAAAGACGCCAGCGCGGGAGCCGACCCCCGGAATTTTGCGCCTCGTTCACCGGTACAGAAGACGTCCCAGAACATCTGATACAAGACACTTTGATAGTCTTATCCAAGAGCAAGCCCTTGGAGATGACATCTCTGTTATCTTTCTTATGGCTCTCCAGGGAAAGGCGGACGATCCCATCGACCAGGTCAGCAGGTTTGAGGAAGAGTTTAGGTTTGTCCACGGCGGCTGAATGGTTGATTCGTTGGAGAGTCTTACGTATGTGCCCGTGAAGGCCGTCTAAAGGCGCACATGCATCGAGACTCCTCCGGAGCTGATCGCCTACAGCAAGAAATCAGGCTTCTCATCCATACATTCAGTCGTGATATATTAGATACCTGGCAGAGACTTGGCTTCCAGAAGGACATCATTGAGAAGGGATTCTAGCAGCCCTAGGTCCACGCCGCAAGCATCTACGAGGTCGTCGAGAACATTCTTCGCGAGTAAGGCGTTTTCTCCCCTCGTAGAAATAGATCCAAGATGGATATGAAATTGCTTGACGTGGCGGACTCCGTCACGAAAGTTCGTAAGCGCATACGGATGCGCCAGGTGCAGAAGAATAGGCGAGTTTAGGGAGGCCATTGCTAAAGACGGTGAAATTCAGGACGGTGATTACTGTGACTAGCGATAAGGACATACATGTGGTCGACTCGGCAGAATTCTCTTCGGGTTTGATGTCATCTACGTTGTAAGACAGGATGGCCTCCTTCATGACTTTCTCGACGAAGTCGATCAGCCAAGTAGATAATGAGATCAGCTGCCATACAGCACCTAGAATATACGTAAGCGCAGCTGTCTTCCGCGGCATTCATTTGTACCCACTGAGATCATACAATTCGCCGTCATTACAAAGCTCGAAACCTTGTATGCAGGTGGCGAGGGAAGCCATGTCATGAGCGGTTTGCCATTTTTCATGACAGCTATCCCTTTCTTCACCAGATTCAGCCATGTTTTCTCGTTGTCTGAAGGGCAGGCAAACGTATAGCAAACCGGTATATGAAGGGTGATGGTGCGTACCGATATATTTCGATCAATTCGCCTAACATATCCCACGTCAAAGAGTCTGAGAGTCCCTTGTACAAACCTTCGAGCCTGCCATGAACTTGATCAATGACTTCTACGACATTGGACAGTGGTATTGATCTCTGAGAGAGCGGTTGAGTGATATCTTCGGTGCTCCATTTCGAAAGCATCGCCAGAGTGAGCTTCAAGGACAGCGTGTCCCGCTGCAGTGCCACTGCGAGAGTGGGATTTGTAAAAGCTTGGAGACGAGTTCATGGTGACATACCGTCGTTAGAGATTTGCATCGGGCTCGATGCAGCTCGCGGAAGAGAATGGACGGCGGTTAACACTGAACCAAGTCCTGATGTCACCGTCACAAAAAGTGTTAGATTAGGCGAGACTGCCGCATTTAAGGGCACTGCATTAAAGGCAGTCATATTCCATACAGCGAAAGAGTGACAGGGGTCTTACATTCTCTGCCGAGTCTGTCAACAGGACACACAAGGGGGGCACTGTCCCAATGTTCGCTATCTGCTAGGTCTGAACTAATGGGTGTGGGATTTCCTGCCAAACGTTAAAATATGGTACGACTCACAAGTTGAGAACGCAGAGGGAGCCAATGGGTGTTTCTGCAGTGGCCTGTGACTTGCGACGCGTCGTGCTGCCGTATGTGTCTAAGACAGCAACGTAGAAACCAGATTCGCGACTTCCGTGCTGGACCTGCGGCAGTACGAATGCCACCACACTCGAATCCCACAAACGCGTAGCGGCGAGTTGAGGTTTCTGGCCTTAATCAGCGCCGTTGTGGACGAGCTCCGCTATGTACGTACCCAATGCGGTGGCCCTGCTCCCTTGGTAAATCGATACAAACTCAAGGATGATTTTGGAGTGGTCGTGTCTAAGGGCCTGAGTATTTAATTCTAGTCTTCAGACAAATTGGTAGAGTGACCTTACAATTACTGAAGTCAAGGCAAGTCACGGCCAGATGGACATTACCCTTTGCATGGTCATTGCGTTTTGGGGAGGATAAAGTGGGTGGCTGAAGAGGGGGCGTGCAGATAAATGATAGCTGGGTGAGACCGGGCGTTGGGTGGTGTATTGATGGCAGTGGAGCTACAATCATAGCTATAAAGCAACGTTTGGGTAAGATATACTAGTGACGGAAGATTTCGACCTTACACATAAATACCCCATTATATACAAGCTGTACTTCCGCCAACTCTATCGTTGGCATTTCGCCCCAGGAAGCCCAGTCTTGGTCACGATCAGGGGGCACCGGTGGCATACCAATGTGATCGGCAGCTGCAGCTTCGTCCGTGGGGATAGGATAGCTGGCTGTACGCATTGCTACCAGAATCGTAGTATCTAGCACACATAGTATTGGACATACGTTATGGCGATGAGAGAATTACGCGTCTACCGTTATGCACAAGCCCGATGGCGGCATGTGTACAAAGCCGCACACCGCCTGGACCGACTACAGGGTCGTTCGGCATTGATTGCGGCACGGTCTCGTTTATTGAACCAGCGTATACGAGGGGGCAATTGAAAGATCGGAATCCAGGCGCTGCGTTGCGAACGAACCACATAAACACGCGTCGGTCTTGTGTTACTATAACCAGCGTTGGAGATGTGACCGGTGTATGAGGGCCACGAGGGGGTAATCGCGTCGGTTTGCTGGTGGAGGGATCAATGGACCACTGCAAGCAATTATTTCTTCGGTTAATATATAGTTATGAATCAATTAACACGTACCTCTCGCGGGCTCCCCAACCAAACTGCCGCCATCACTGCCGCACCCCGACCAACGGGCCAAGCGTGCCGTTGGGTCCATACGTTGATCTGTGTTCCGCGCTTCCATATACACGCCATTCCATCTGTATTTTGCCCTGGGAAGTAGGCGAATAGCCACTCACTTCCCGAAGAGCACGTTATGACTGTTGGCGGCAAATACACGAATGGGGGTGTCACTTTTGGCGACGGCGGGTGCAATACGAAGTGCGTGGATGAGGGGAAATGTCGACCAGTGATAGCTGGTTTGGTGGGGTGGGCGGTGAAGATGACAGACACGTCTGACCACTCGATTGGCCTGAATCGGTCGTGATGAGCGGCGGCGTCGACAACAAATGTCGGAAAAATACCTGCGAGGTTGCTCTACCAGCGAGTGGAACTCCCACCATCCGACATTCCAGTGGTCGTCTTCCTTGGCCTTTCCCTTCGACGGCGAAAGTGAGACTGCCTTCTGGTCATGCAGCATCATAGTGAGGAGATTACAACAAGCGCCTGGGCGCTAGATGTCCAACCGCCTTGAGCCAAATCACCATGAGCAGTACCAGTCGCTCAAAGGAAATCGATGGCCAGAACACAGATGTCCTGCTACAATATTACGCCGACAGGATCCTTGTCGTCGTGACGCAGTTTGGAAAAGTTGGCAGCCTGGTGCTTCTTGTCAATATTCGGTTTCCTCATCACGCAGGCTGATTGCAATTCCCTTGAAGATCCAAGCGTCCATCCCATCGACCGCGCCGCTGCTGGTTCCCTCAGATGCACCCGATGCTGACGAAGATCAGCTCCCTCAGCCCCCACCCTCCATCCAGCTCACTCCTTTAATGGGATCAGCCCAATCAGATCATATGCACACCTTGAATTCCCTCTACGCGTCCCAAATTGCCACCTTGGTCTGGCTGGCCGAAGAGACTCTTCGCCCGTCTAGGCGTAATGTCGTAGTCGGTCTTGCACTCCGCAGGACGGACTCTGAGACAATACCGGCTTTGATAGATGTAGAGAAAAGGACGTTCGTTCAAATCATGGGCGTAGTCCGTGAGGCGTTGGCCTCTCAAGAGGACTCATCAGCATAACCCCAGCATTTGCTCCGAATTAAATCTATGCAGGTAGGCTTCGCTACACAAGTCATACATACACTAATTGACAAACTGAAGACATTGCAATGTATGAAGATGTTATAAAATGAATAAATGCGTATAAAAGATAGGGAAAATGTCCGACATGAAAGCACACTACCAACCACCGCCGTTATTCGAACTCCATCCCCCTGAGTTCTGAATCATCGCGGCACGATCTGGGTTCATACCAGCAGGAAGTGATGTCGGTGGAGGTTGCGATGTGTACGACGGCGTCTGGTAGCCAAATTGATTTGACCCCGGTCGAGGGGGAGGAGCGCCACCACCGTATGGCGTCGCTCCTCCGTACGGGTTGGGTGTCCGTGCCGGTTGTCGTACAGAGTGTCCAGGAGTAGCACGTCCAAGATGGGCAGGAGTCCGTGTACCTGCGAGGTAAGGTGTCTTCCCTCCAGCAGCTTGGTTTGCAGCATTCTGAGATTCGTGAAGATGTCTGAAAAGCAAGCCGACTAAAATTAGTACATTGCCGCAACCTTGGGATGAAATATACTCGCCGAACTTTGAAAGCGTCACAGAGTTCTGGTACGCCGGGAGCAGGGGCTTCGAAGAGGTAGTAGGCTTGCGGTGTCACCCTCACAGGCTGCAGTACGAAATGAACAAAAGAACCAAACACATCCATCAAAACATACCCAAGATTGGACCGCAGACTTCTTGTTGGCCAAGAAGCAGAGATTGAAATGCCCTGGCTTCTTGCGGTTGAGTGTAAACCCGTACATACTCTTCGCGGGATTAGCGGCAAGGTAGTTCTTCAAGAAGAGATCTTTGTGATAGTGTTAGGTAAGTCTAACTTCTTGCAACAAGGAAGCAACCCACGGAGTTCATCTTCTGTCCCAGCCTTAAAACGGTCGTGGGCCATGAGTTCTTCCACTTTCCTGGCCATTGCTTGGATGTGGTTAACAATCAACTCGTCAAGGTCAGCATATGTATGCTTCGCGTCAACCATCAACTGTCCGCTCAGTGTTTGGCCCGTTGGATCAGGGTTGATCTCCGTAACATCTATGACAGTCAACCTTTGTCAGAGACCACTTAGTCGGTATACGAGACATAGCTCACCTATATGTTGGTAAAGCTTGTCATCAACTTTCCATGTCACAGCGAGATGGTGGTTGCCTTTCGACGAAGGTCGAACCACGACATCCCCACGTTGCTGCTTGTCAAGGAAAGCCTCAGCTTGACTAGAGTTGAAGTTATGGAAGTTAGGATGCTTGATGACACGGCGGGTTCGATCGACCTCCGCCCGTTTCTTCCGTTGAAGCATCTCCTTATCCTTCATGGCGCGAACATCGTCCCAACTAGGATCATGTTGAATCATCCGGAACGAGCTGTCGCCCGGTTCCAAGTCGCCCGGACGAGCTGTCAATTCGACATAGAAAATGTCTCGGTTTGGATCCGCCTGGATGCCAATGATCACAGCGTTAACAGGAGTTTGCTGCTTGAAGACGTCTCGTGTATGGCGAGGTGCTGGATCAGCTGCCCATTGTGAGGTGATGACCCCTTCGATACCAGAATCAAGGCGGACGTGGGCCTTTTCCTTTTCCAAACGGCCAACCATGGCCACAACGATGAGACCTACTCGCAAACTGCGCTCTGTTTCACCACTCAACATGGTGAGAACTTCCCAAGGTTCGGGTTGTACGAAGGGCGGTCGTTGTTCGGCGAAGGGAGCACGCAGTTCATCGCGAATGACGTTGAGAGTGTGTCGTTTGAGGTCACCGTTAGCCTCGTACAAGCTAACCGCGAACTCGTCGAGATTGAGATCCGCCAACTTCTTTTCGTTGTCGGCATCTTGCATGATAAGTCCAATTACATGCGAGGGGTGCTCGTCGTGAACGTCTTCTTCGTCGAGTTCGAGTGCGTCTGTAGCCATTTTTCGGGCGAGTTCATAATCCTCCGGATGTATACGCGTGTTGTCCAAGGGGTCTGGAGTGTCGTCGTCATTGTTGCGATTCTTGTATGGCTTCAAGTCGAGTTCATTTGGGATGCGAAGGAAAGCGGATGCGTTCAAGAAGATTTTCGTAGTGAGAATTCCGGCTTTGATGAATTGTTCACGGTTCACAAGATTACCTCCCTACATAGATTTTCAGCTGTGTTATTGGAGGGAGTGAGTAGGAGGACATACCAGTGACGCAATCTTTTTCACGACTACTTGAGCTTTACGGGGACCTAGGCCACAGACAAAGGGAAGCAGAAGTTGTATATATGAGTCCGTCACTGCACGATTGATGTCGACGCCAACATTGTTGACAACATCTACTAGCACCCTCTCGAAAGTGACAAGTTGCTTCTCTTGAGTCACCTAATATGGGGTAAGAAAACGGCAGATACGAGACACAGAGAGACAGACCAAATGTTGATCCTCATGGAACTTGATGGCCACTATGTCCCTACCCATGGCAGCAAACTCGTTAAGGGGAGACTGCGCATATCGTGCCAAACCGACGCAGTATTTAGCCGTCTGCGACAGCGACGGATATTCTTCGTCGGCGCGATGGCTGTGCTGGTAAATCCTCGCTACATCATCATAGACATAGATGACAGGGATATTGAGATTTTCTCCTGGCGGAGGTTGGGGCTCGTCCGGAAGAGCAGTTTGGCCGGGATTCACCTTTTCTTTGACACGAAGAGACAATTTAGAGGTCGCCATACTGAATCCACCCACGACAATGACGTCAGGTTGCCGGCGTTTGATTAGATCGATGAACTCGTCGTTTGACTCTTCGTCCATGAGGTTGTCGATCTTGGTGTATTCTCGCATGCGGCCCGCCTGGTCCAGGTACACCATAGAGATAGCATCCTTTTGAGGATCACCTTTACCCCACGAGACGGCAAGGACAGAGGGTGTCTCGCCAACTTTCATCTCTGGCGATCTGAAAGGTGCGACATTCACTCGCTGACATGGACCATGTTTTGTCAACAATAGCAAACGCTGTCCAAGACAAGGTACTCACGGCACGCAGGGCTTCACCACATTGCCGAGCCAGATACTCTTCAACCTCTTCCCGTATATATTCCCGCGTCCATTTGACCGCAGCAGGGAGTAGATGCTGGTCAATGACTTCCCGTACAATGCGAGTTCTTTCTGCGTTCCAAGCCTTCGCGGTGTCACTAAAGCCATCCGAAGTGAACGCATCCTCCAACCGCCGCTCGAATGCAAGTTTGATGTCAGAAGGAAGGGTGACCGATATCGTGATGAGATGCTGTTCCTCAGCCTTGAGCATGTGGAGGAACTGGAATGACTTCAGCATGTCTGAGATACGTTTCTGATACAGGTACTTGAAATTCTGATAGAGTAAAGCAGTGACAATTAGATCTAGTGGTACTGAGTGGAGAATACTCACGTAGTACATGTGGTACTCATCAATCTTATTCACACCACGTTCCGTGGGGGATACAGAGACCCGCGCCTCGGCCTGGAACGCTTCACGCATGGCGCGTCGAAGCAAGGGGTCCTTGCCTAATTCAGTGGCGAAAATCATTCGTGCTCGCCGCAGAAGCTCTTCAGCTGTTTCTGCTTTTGATGGATCCGGATCTATAAATTGTTCGGCATACACGGTAGGGTTGAGTTCTTCGTCATCGATGAAATGGGCGTGTCGGGACACCATGTAATTGAGGACTACTTGGTGAGGTTGGATACCGAAGCCCTGCAAAATTGGGCATGAACATATGGTTCATGATATCGCAGAGATAACTACGTACCTGCGCAAGCTTTGAGACCAAACTCTTCTTTGCGACCTCGTAGGCAGATATACGGGTAGGCATTTTACGTTTCGGTGCGCTGTCCTGGTCGTGATCATCGTGAAAGTGAAACTCGAAGCCACCATTCTTCTTGTCCTTATATTTCATGGACATCCACTCAGTCACATCGGCAACGACCTCGACGCTGTCTGTCTTGGGCCGGATTTCCGTCTCATAGTATTCGTCGTTAACACCTAAGCGGAGATACGAAGTCTCGAGCGCCCTCTTTCTCGTGAGGAGCGCGCGGTACTTCTGGCCAAGGGAATAGATACGCCACAGTTCCCATGAAGATAGAAGCTCGAATCGAGCTCGCATGTCGACTTCGTCGAAGTGAGAAATGTGGTCTCGGCGATGCGTCCAAACATACGGGACTTCGAACTCTTCAATAAATAGACAGCGAAGTGCATACATCACGGCCTTAACCAATGCAGCACGGAGGTGTGTGTGCTGTCCGTCAGGAGCGAAGAATAGTTCTGTTTTCTTGTCGGATATTCTTTGAGTCACCCAGAGCGCTGCGTCTTCGAGATCTGCCTCGGTAAAGTCAGCGTGAACGGAAAGCGTGGGGTACAGCGATAGGGTGGAATTGGCAAGTTGCATGCGTTCCGGGATATCCTGAGCTCGTATCAAGTCGTCGTCCTCGGTGAGCATGCGCGCTTGGATTTCTGAGGGTTCGAAGACCTAATATTTTTTTAGTAATCTATATACACACTCAATTAACAGCCTCACATCCTGATATTTCATTTCTTGCTTGGATTCGTTGAATATTGCAACCTGCTCATCGGCTGCCAAAGCCCAGTCGTACTCGTGGCCATCACCGAATACCTCATGGATTTCATCCCATGCACTAGGTCCCCATGTAAGGCTAATGGACATAAAGAATTGAAAGGACAATCACTTACTTTGCGTCAATGCCGGCTAATTCTGGACGAATGCCTTGCGCTCTACGCCGCTCCTTCTCTAGCTTCCTCCGCTCTTTTCTCCTTTCTTCGCGCGCCTCTTCGTCCATCGGGGCACCAGCTTCGTCTTCTTCATCATAGTCAATGAAATCGTCCATAGCGTCAATGTCTCCATCATCATCGTCGTCACGCCCTCCGTCGTCCCATATACGTTGGATATCCTGTACTTGGGGCAAGTCCTGGTCTAGGTCATCGTCTGAGGATTCAACGACGGCGCGTCGCTTAGAGGAGCCAGAAGGAGGTGAATCTCCGTCAGGGCCTCCTCGACGAAGTCTCGTCAGGCGACTTTTCTTGAACGATGCGCCTGTGTTTTCCTCCATCAGCTCCAGGTCATCCTCATCCAGGTCCAGTAGTTCTTCATCTCGACCTGGAGAATTGGTTAGCAATCGGACAGCCGTTGGTAGAAACAACCATACGTCGTCGGTGGTGCTTCTTGCGCCGCTTTCGACGTTTCCGACGCTCTTCATCCTCCTCCTCCTCTTCTTCTTCCTCATCTTCATCGACAATGAAACCGTCCCGAATCCTTCTCTCTTCGTCCTCATCTTCCTCTGGTTCCTCTGAACTATCGTCAGAGGCATCAGGCATGACAACGTCCCCTTCGCCCTCTTCCTCGTTCTCTTCTTGAGGCTCATGCATCGTTTGGTCTTCTGTCCCGGGTTGCTCCATGGCCTCGAAGTCGGGAGGTGGTTGGGACATAGTTGTCAATATTGTTTCCTTGAAACTTTGGCTCGTTAGGCTAAGTCGTCTGACTAAGCAATTCCCAAGATGGAAACTCTGTCACACCACATGATGCATAACTTGTCTCGGCCAGACTCCGTCGACCAATTGCGTTCAGCGAGCCTCCGAAATCGAATACACTCAGGCTCTACTTACTTCTCGCCATGCAGCATATCCTGGTTGTCGGTGGAAATGGATTCATTGGTGTGCTATATTACTTGACCTGTACCCGACACACTACTGACTCGTCGCAAACAGGGTCAGCAATCTGTAAAGCTGCTCTTTCGCGTGGAATGCAAGTGACCAGCGTTAGGTACATCATCCGTCTTTGTGTTACCACCAACTAACAAAGTTTCTAGCTCTTCCGGTCGACCTTATCAGACCCCAAAAGGACATAGTCCAGCGTGGACATCCAAAGTGTTGACATCTCCCGTATTTGTTAGAGTCGTGACTTACCCATACGCCTATAGGTTCAATGGAGAAAGGGCGACGCGTTAAATCCTGACACCTTTGTAGATATCCTATCGGAGGTCAATGGAGTGGTCCATACTCTGGGTACACTGCTGGAAGACGGGGAATACAAAGCCGCACTCAGGCGAGGAGACCCTTTCAAGCTGTTTGGGTCTTTTTTGAACGGGGTGATAGGACAAACCAATCCCCTCAAGAAGTCGTCCCAGAGTGCACAAGGCACAGGAACATATGAAGTTCTTAATAGGGATACAGGTGCGTCTTCGAGGAATCCGACTAATTGTCATACTCACCGACCCACTCAGCTCTGCGCGTTTGTGAAGCGTTCGTCGCAAACGCAGCAAGAGTAGAAGGCCCACCCCGACCATTCATCTACATCTCAGCCGAAGATATCTTCCGACCAATAATCCCTGCTAAATATATCGAAACTAAGCGGGAAGCTGAACAAGGTCTAGAATTGCTTCTTGCAAGAGAATCTTACAGAGGCATATACGTGCGACCGAGTGCGTCGAACCCCCGCTTCGCTGACGTCTTATTGCTTACCGATCCACAGGCTTAGTATATCATGCTCACTACCGCCCACTTACATCTCCTGCGGCGGTACTTTTCGATTTATCCGCCAATCTACACGCCAAGGCCCCATTAGCCTTCCCAACTCCGTCAAGAATCCTTCGACACCTTGCATCAACGTTTCCCTCTTCGTCCGCTTCTCTTCAGTCGATCGCCAACGCTATGGTCATACCGCCTATCCATGTCGACCATGTTGCAGCGGCCGCGTGCGTAGCTCTTGAGCGGCCTGATGTGAAGGGCGTAGTCGGTGTGAACGAGATGAGGAAGCTTTTGGAATGGCCCGAACGGTCTAGTAAACACCAGCCTGCGGGAGTTAATAGTTTTTCGTGATGCATGTTCCAAACTCCCTTCCATAAATATACATCCAATCCCCGGCCGAAGTACACGGGGTGCTCATAGTGACCGCAGCTCGCCAACTTTACTTCGTGCCAAGACCGATCGGAGTCAATAGCTATAAACGTTAGTCAGCGCTTGCGCTCCCCAAATCCCCAAGCTGCGGCGCTCTTCACGGCTCTAGGTTCACGGTTACCAGTAAGCACTTCTTGTTATCATCGGAGACGAAAGTGGGCTGATTTATTTCGGAATCCTGTGCTATATCAGCCCGCGGCTGGTCGAGTCGATTGCCCCTAGGTCTCTTACGATGCACGCTCTGCGACGGAACAATGTCGTGTGCTCTGCAGTCATGAACAACGTATCCAGACAGTGCAACTTCTCGACGTCGGCCGCAACCCGACGGGCTTTGCCATTCTTCAGCTCCCTTCGCGGCACACAGCCGGGTGACGAACGCGACACCAAATTTCTCCGGATGCTGATGTTCGGGAAGCCCGGAGCAGGGAAGGGGACACTGTCGGCTCGTCTTGTGAAGAAATACGACATCCTTTCACTGTCCACGGGGGATCTATTACGGCAGCATATTGCTGAGGGGTGCGTCTCACTGTTCTCCCGATCGAACATCTGCTAATATTTCTCTAGTACGCCGGTGGGGCAACAGGCGGAGAAAATCGTGGCCCAAGGCAGTCTATTGCCCGATGAACTCATGCTCAAGGTTGTCACAAGTAGACTCGACTTGATCCAAAATAGAGTTCGCCTTTCCTCGTCGCAGCCAGGCACATTATCTGACCCAATTGCAGCATTGGATATTGGACGGCTTCCCACGTACTCTGGGTCAGAGTAAGCTCCTAGACACTCACCTGAGGTCAGTCACGTCGATGTTTGGCCGAAATGAATGAACTGATGCATTTCTCGCTGATAGTAAACAATCAACACCTCTGACCTTCGTTGTGAACATCGACGTCCCAGACGATGTTATTTTGAGTCGGATTTCCGATCGTTGGGTACACCTACCTTCCGGTCGAGTATACAATATGTCGTATAACAGACCGAAGGTGGACGGGTACGATGATGAAACCGGAGAACCGTTGACGAAGAGGCCAGACGATAACCCAGTACGTTGATGATAGTCATCAAGAAATGTTGCTGACTGTAACTTGTGTTTTGCAGGAGGTCTTCGCTCACAGACTAAGGCAGTTCTACACCTCGACCTCCCCACTCTTGACGTACTACACGTCGGCAGCGAAGAACCAGGGAACCAAACGACATCCCAACCAGCACCCTCATCAACTCTTCTTCCCTCGCCCTCACAAACTACATGTTAGCACGATATCTGGGACGACTTCGGATGAGATATGGCCGAAACTCGATAGCCACGTAAAACATTTGTTCCCAAACCTGCGCCAGCGCCCAGACGAGACGAAACGGCATAGCCTCAGCGACGCCCTAATTGATTGGGATCGCGCACAGTCCGAGCGGCAATGACACCCGACGTGAGCCTCCGTTTTATGCTTACAACCGGTTACATCCCTTAGTGTTTCCATTTTCTTCCGGATTTCCTGCTTTATATCATCAAATCCTCCTTGGTAAAGGAGAACCGTTTTGACACTTTGTATTACCCGTATCGCGGCTCCCTAGCGAAGTGCATACCTAGGGAACGACATTAGTCATTTAATATGCAATAGACGATGCTAACATTTTAACTGGGTAAAGCCCTTCTTCAAAGCCTCCTTGAACTTTTTCATGGATGAGGTGAAGGCCTGCTGATTTAAAGGCAGACTTCCAGGCGCCATCGGATCTACGATGCACACTTTCAGCTCTTCCGTTTCCTAATACTATATGACCAACAAAATACACAAACCTCGTCAAGCTAGAGTCTTGCTCATCGAAAGACGTTCGTCCTTGTCCATCATCACCATCTCGACATAAATTCTCCTTCACAATGATCAAGCTTCGGTCTCGATTTCTTAGTGCCTTGTGACACCGCTGGAAGAACGCAACCAAGTCTTGGTCATTCAAATGCCCGAGACACCATTGGCACCAAATCACGTCAAAGCCTGAATTCGCGTCCGAGTCCGAGCCAGTCGGGGGACAGAAGCCTACGCGATCCAGAAACTTCACGTCAGGCGTGTTAATTGGCGAAGTCGGATGAAAAGATTGTAGTGTCCCTTGAAGGATAGTTACGCTTTTCGTTTTGTGGGCGATCCCTTTCCAGGCTCTTTTGTGATGAGATATACTGTTACGTCCCCTTGTAAGAGCCTCTTGGACGAAGTGATCGACTGGTTCCAGAAGGACGACATCGGATACCAGAGGAAGAAGAACGTCCGCGGTGACGCGGCCGATGCCTGCACCGACATCCAATGCCCTTGTGCGATATCCGGGTGTCGAAAGGGGAGACAGAGGGCGTAATGCAGAGGGGACGGTGCATAGTTCGGGCAAAATACTCAAGAGGAATAGACGAGATCCAACGGCATCTACCCTGGGCAGACTCTGGACGTAGTACAGTCAGCTCTGCGACTTTGGACGCATTTCGACAAATGCATACTCCAGATCCTAGACCACCTGAGATGGAGGAAGTTAATTGCGAGTGACGATATGAGAAAGTAAATCTTCACCAAGGACACCATCCAAGCTTGCTGGTTGCGTGTTCCAGTATTCGATGCCTTCTTTGATATCTGGCTCGGGTTCCTTGAACATGGTGGACGAGAAGAAATTTAGATCTTATCTAATCAATTCCAGTCGATTTACGCGTCGCGACGCGTAAATAGGTATAAACAACGTCCTACATGGAGCCCACAACCGAAGCCATTGACATCGAGCAAGAAGACGAACCGAGGCTGAATAAAGGGCCACTGTTCTTACCAAGTGATTCGGACGATGAGACTCCTGCTTCCCCTAAGATCGCGCCACGGCCAGCCTCACCACCGTTATCTGACGCCTTGGATCTATTCGACGACGACGCGTTTACCATACAGCCTCTGGGCTCTACTGTCAATGCCGAGGCTTTGGAACGCGATGCGCGTGCTCGGCAGGCTTCTCAACCATCTTACACGCCCCATCAAATTCTACCAAGTAGCTCTCCGCCCAGAGATGAGGAGGCATTGGCAAAAGACAAAGATGCGGTGGAGCCAAGGCCCGGGATGAGGAAGAGGATTCCACGGCTTGATGAAGGGCGTTTGCTAGGACGAGATGGCTTCCCTGCACTAATGAAATCCGTCAAAGGCTTCAAAATCAAAGGAAAGGGACATGAGGTGAGTTGCTACTTGACTGACGCTTGATCTATGTCATAAGCTGATGTATGGTGTAGGTAGAAGATCTCGACAGACTGTTTCTCACGTATCAATTTTGGACGCATCAACTCTACCCGAAGACCCAATTCCGAGATACAGTTGAGAGAGTGGAGAAACTTTGCCATTCGAGACGTATGCACGTACGTACGCGACTTGAAGAAACCTGGGTGCTGCTGAACATGTTCTTCCTTCAAGGTTGCGCTAGGTGTATACAGAGATGAAGCCCACGGAAAGATTGTACGAGACGAAGATGTGATAGATCTCACAGACGAAGAAGGCAATGCGCGGGAGCCTCCGGCCTCGGAGCCAGCCTCGGAGCCCGCTTCCTCTTCTGAGGAACCTAGTCGTGGTCAAACGACAGATTTCGATGATGACGAGTTCGAAGCCGCGATCCGTGAAGAAGAGCAACGAAGCCAACCCACAAAAGAGCGGGAGCGCAACGTCGCGCCTCTGAAGCCGAAGGCAACTTTTGGCCAAGCAGGCGATGATGATTTCATGGACGTTGAAGATGATCTTTGGGATCAACTCATAGAGGGGGCATTTGACAAACCGGAAGGCAATGCTAGTGGGAATTCGACCGCGCCAAGAATCAGTGAAGGGGACGACGATGATATATGGAACGTCGTTGACGAAGTGGAGAGGGAGCAAGGTGGCACAACCACGCAGAAGGCACCTGTACCAGTTGTTTCAGAGGCAGAGGAGAACTGGGAGGACATGTATTTTTAGTGTGCTATAAGCTAGAATAAGATCTGAGAAACATGAGATGAATATATTGAATGGATAAGATGCTGGGAGAGATAGCAAGTATGTATATACGGGCCTGATCATGGCCTCCGAGCTCGAGGCTGGGGAACAGAGAAAAAGTCGCCTTTTGGTGACTCTGTGTCAGTTATGGTCCATGTGGGATGATAGTCAATATCGGATGTGCGGGAACATGAGAGGCTCACCTTTCAGATATCCGTTGGAGACGAGAAAGTCCATTGCTCCACTTTAATAGTGTCAGTCAGCCGCGAAGCACTAGATGATAGGAGTAAGCTATAGCTCACATGAATTCTGTGCTCGACACATCTCGATGTCTTGGATTATTCTGAATTGATGACATCGGAACATCCAGCGATACCCAATGTGTTGATGAGGGTACACCAAGGCCAAGATTCGGGTATATATGATTGGACTGAATATTCGCGCTGTTGTCTCTCATTATGCACAGCATGATTTCTCGCTGAAGATCGGTCAGCCCGCTTAGAGGATCACTATGGATCGACGCTTCGGTGGTTGCAGAAGCTGAGCCGCTAGCCTGCGATTGGATGAGGCTCAAGCGGGGAAGAGGCTTGCGAGGAGAGCCTGCAGAAGCAGGCCTACTGGGAGGCGTGGGCGGCTTCGAAGCACTGGAGACAACTAATTTGTGGGTTTCTCTGGCCAGCTCTTGGTCTAGCTTCTGGTCCAGCAGTTCATTGGGTTGCTTCGACCACGCATCTGGCGGCTTTGATGCAAGAGCTCAGAATCGAGGGCGGAAGAGCAGGAACTTAGCTGACCGGTGGGCCATGGGCCATCACCAATGGCTCGGCCATTGTTCGAAGGATATGATAGAGAACTTCGTGTGGGTTCTCTATCGGTCGGATCGTGTCTATGGTAAGGCTCTTCATGATATTTCCTGATGAAGTGGTGAAGTGGTCCAGGCGTCCCAGTACCCGCACATACTGGAGATGCCTGAACACAAGTCACGTCCTGCTCATTCAAGGAACTGATACACTGACTCTAGTTCAGGCACGTCTGTCTCGTCACCATGGTTAATCCATATTTTTCCTTGTATGGCTCTGCCCCATGTACCATCATCGAGATCATAGGATATCATTCTCTCTTTTCGCTCTGACCCGACGACGTTGGCTACTACAATGACCTAGTCAAGCGAGGTTCGAGTCAGGGATATTGTTGCGCAGAGACAATATCGGTGCGAGGGACCTACCGATTTGGCGATAGCCACATTGTTCAGCTTGAACGGCGCTTCTGAGTGCTGCCGCGTCGTTTGAGCGACTTGACGGAGTGTTAGGTGTTGAGCCCCAGGCGGGTACTTTGAGGGCGCCATCAGTTTTCGATTGAATTTTTGATTCAAGTTAGTAAGAGCAGCGCGCTAGATGATGGGCCCGACGCGAATATTTATAATTATTGATCCAGGGAGCATGTTAGGACCTCAATTGTTGCAGGACTAATACTAAGAATACACAAAAGAGAAACTAGCGAGCAACATTGAAATGGGACTCGTCGATCGTACTGAATAGCAACCCATCGTCCATCAATCGGTCGACGGCTTCGCTGTCAGGAAATGAGCAACACGAAGGAGTTCGAGAGGTGGATTACAAACCTAATCTCCGCAGCATTCCCACCAATCGCACGAGCAATGGCAGCGATATGGACACCATCGTGATTTGGGGGCTGTGAAAGGATGAATTGTACTATTTTCCTTTGAACTGGGGGCAGGTGCGAATACTCGGTGTCGGTGGCAGACGTAGATTGGTTTGCATAGGCCGATGAACCTGCTGTACCAGAGCCACCGGCTCCGGGTTGATTGGCCTGGCCTGGCCTTGGGGGCTGCATGGATCATGAGCATGGTACTAATGTTCCGTAAAATATGGGAGACTTACTGGTCCCCGTTCGAAGACAATGTTTGCGAACATAGCTTCACAGGTATGGAACATTATTTCATGAGGGTCTTTGCATGGATGGATGTGGGTTGCGTTGACATATCGCTTCGTTCCAAACACTTTGAGACCCCCTGTTACGCGAACGTATGTGTTTTCCCTGAAGAGCCAATTGGTTCATATGTGTGACATTATGATTGTTGAATGACTTACTCGATCCCTTCGAACTTGTTTCCCAACTCTTCGTTCGCGTCAATCCAATGGCGAGCCTCAATCCGACCTGATCCGTCGTCGAGTACGTACACGCAATTAGTTGCCTGCGCCTGGATAGATACCACCGAGGCTACTAGTGATATCTATTTCCTGCTTAGCAATAGGAGTGACCACGAAACGAATGAGACTCACTTGACCAATCTCTGTATTGCCTATCACCCATTCTGCATCCGTATGAGCCTGTGTTGCCCTTACAAGTTGCCCAACAGTGACTGGTCGTAATGAGTGGGAGATTTCAGTTTTCTGAGAGGCTTATAAGTATCATCTTCATGGTACAGAAGGTACCTCGATCTCACTCTGATGCCGCCCGGGCTACCTCCAGCACTGAATGGTGATGCGCCTTGGATGTAACCGCCACCGCCACCGTAGTATTCGCCTGGAGGACGTTATAGGATGGAAATTGTGAGCGCGTCGTTGACTCACTTTGACTCATTATCGTGGTCGAGACTTGAGAGAGATATGGACGCGCTCAAAGAATTTCAATCAAGCTACAGTGGCACGCGTGCGTGTTATTGTGGCATATTTGGTTAGACGTATCACTGGCACGGTTCGTTCCATAACTAGTCTGAGCAGTATCAGAAAGAAAGAGTGGGGATTGCTTATTTCATCACAAGTACATAGCTACAACATGGTGGTAACGGCGACAATGGACTAGACACCAGAAGCTGCTGCTCATTGTGAATGATTGGAACAGACTCGAGTCATGCCTTTCCCGACACCCTCCAGCACCTTTTTCCGCGCGTCACCCACCTTCTTGGCGACATTCAGAACAAATTCGTGAGTCACCTATTCGGGCGGAGATGAGTGTAAACTTCACGGGTAAAGGTGATCCATAGCTACCTCTGGCGTGACGATGGGAGAACAGGACTCCGTAAATACCTTTCGTGCCTCCGCAGTTGATTCCCGATCGCTCTGTTTACCCAATGAGACAGAGATATCTTTCAGGATCTCGACAGCGTTTGTCTTGATCGCTTTGAAACTCTGGACAAGCTTGATGAACAAATAATTAGCCGGGCATACGCCTCTATTCAACAGAACTTACCGAGTTGAGTTTGTAGATCTTGATGACAGAGGCAGACTTGAAGCGTAGCGTCTCAATGACCAAGAAGATAAAAGCCTGCAGGAGAGTGTTAAAAAAGGAGTATCATCTGGTATTAGTCATCGTCAAACCTCTTGTATGAGAGTTGCAACATGAAGGGCATCCACGACAGACGATTGCTGAGCCTCGTCAAAGCGCGCCTTCATGGCTAGGAAAGGGATCGGTCAGGGGAGGATTATCAGCAAGCCAAAATTCGCTTACTGTTGAAAAAATTAACAACGATCTCCGGTGGCTCTGTGATTGCTGGTGCTTCCTCGTCCTTTTTGTGGTGACCGTTGGGAGAGCCATTAGGTGGTGTCGGCAGAATTTCAACACCCTTTAGAGGATGTCCGGTCTTAAGCTCTGATTGTTTGGCGGCCTCCGCGAGTACCACAGATGGTGGCGGGCGGATGTAATCGTGGTGGCACCCCAGCCAATCAGCCAACCCGGTTGTGAAATCGAGTAACGCGACTTCGTCGGGTGTCAGCTATGAACATTGTTATACGTCTCATCAAAAAATGATGCAGGATGAAGCAGGCATCGAAATACCTCAGCTAGGTCTTCCTGCGGTCTCTCGCGTAGGCGGTCGCGCAGTGGGGCCTTGTTTCCTGAGTCTGCAGCGAGTTTCGGTCGGTCACCTATAAGGAGTTTCTCTTCCACAGTATCGTCGAGATCGGAGGATTGTTGTAGAGCGCGAATATACATTCGCAGGAGAGTCATCAACCAACCATGCTGGAACGAGGTGAATCGATTAGTCCGCTCGAATGCAATTGTACTCACCCCTTCCCCTCGACCAAATAACATCGTTTGGTCATTGAAATTCGGTATGATTCTAGGCTGGTAATCAGGGAGAATTTGGAAGTCTCGGTTGTCGTGATGATCTTGGGAAAAGATATAGCCTGACAATTAGAAGTGTAGATAACACACATACTGCGATCGAATATGAACTTCAACTCTATCAGCTCTAGATCCATGATGTCGGAGTTGACAACTTCGTGAGTAAATCGCATGCGGACATGCTCCATTTTGATGATATCTCTTTGTAGAGAATTATCCAAGTGGTCCTCGAACGTGATGAATTCGGGAATTTGCGAGTACTTTTCGCCAGTGAATGCGCGAACGACGAAGTCAGCCGTCTAGAGTAACCCTTATCAACAGGTATCCGGCAGTGAGGGGATAGATAGTTTTACTTCCTGTGAGTTGCTGAGGTATATCTGGCTTGTTTCTAGGCATTCGGTGGCAAACGTTAGGTCGCCAGTGGCAGCCAAAGAAAAGGTCGAAGCACGCGAAAGGATAAAATGCGAAAGGGTATCATGCTGGACCTGTTTGGTTTGTATGGCACGGTAGTGTTCCAGTGCGAGTGTTGGTGCACCTAATAGTAGTACGATTAGTCACCAACTATCGCGTGAAGGGGGGATTTCGGACCCAACAGTCGGTAGATGCGAACAAGCATGAGCCTCATCAAAAAGGAGGCGTTGCTCTTTAAGAGGCCGTATTCTAAAAGAGAAGCAGCGATGTACAGGTATTTCTCTTCTTTTGATATCGTCCACAAGTTGACGTATGCGCAACCAGCGAGGATGGCCAGATCGTCCGCTGGCTGTAATTCGGTGTTCGGTAGATTAGCGCCTAGCGGAAGGGTTTGAAGGTATTCTGTAAAATACAAAGATGCTCGTGTGGTTTCTGCTTCTAGAGTGAGTTGCGATGCGGTGAGGTTGCAGCGTAATAATTTATGGACATTAATGCGGCGTTGCAGTTCGTTGGTAGTCGTCTGGATCTATTGAGCGTGCGAACAAGGGGAAAGTGATGGATGAGCATACTATAGAGGAAGGTACGGATTCCAAGAAGGATGTCCAGCTAGAGAGGTCGTCTCCGTCGAGTACAACATATGGCTGAAGGTCTTCATAACAGCAGGCTTTATCACCGAATTGTTCGAAATAGCTCTTTAACAGAGTTAATAGCCGTTCGTCGTCTACAGTTCTGTAGTGAGAGATGGCAGTGAAACATTGAGAAATAGTGATTACCTTGTTTGATATCACACGAGCGGGCTCTCTTCTCCAGTTCTAACAATGCCAGTGGTCCTGAGCGGTCCTTTTTGCCATCCTTTTCTGAGACTTTCTCCAGCACTTGTCGTGCATGCTCCATGCGATCGAGACAAGCAGTCTTGAATGCTTCGGACGATTGATCCGGCTCCGTGTCAAGGATAAACACAGCGTCGAGGAAGGAGAGGAATTCGAGCCAATTCCGATCACTATGGCACAGCGATAAGTTATATACCTATTTACCGCTCTTTCTTCAACTAACCCTTTCTCGACAATTTTGCTCTCGGCAAACTCTCCTTCTTGCTTTTGCCTGTTTTGCAGCTTTGTTATGTCGCGTCGGAGCTCGTCACAAGCAAGGTTGGCCGCACAGATGGATTTCCCGACGTCATGGTCCAGAAGAACGCGCGCTTCATCGTAAAGCTCCAGCTCTCGAAGAATAGACAAGTGGAGATGGAAACGATCGGTGTGCACATATGACGGTGCCTTTCCTGAGGTGATAAGCCGGTGAGCAAGCTTGTACAGCAGGTTCTTCATGCTCGAAGGTGTCGTTGTGTCATTGGCCTGATTGCACAGAGTAAGAGCGGTTATGAAGAATACTGTAAAACGGACCTGTAAGACGGTGCTAATGACACTCCAATACAAGTATCGGTCCTCGTGGAATTGCTTGTGCATACGTGTGGCGATCTAGAAAGGCTAAAGCAAGAGTCAATTCGCGAGTAAGAACACGCACCTGTTGAGCTGACTTCCAATGGCCGGCACGGACATTGGCAAAGAAAGTCTGTGCTCCCAGCTCTTCATTCGAGGGTTGTTGCTTGAAGGCCTCCTCGAACATGGTGACTGTATCAATATCTGTCCGAATGTATTAGCTTGGCTTAGTTCGGGGACACAGAAACTTACTGCGACCAAGCCCACGGAGGACGTGCATCATGGCGGTCAAGACGGCATCATCAGTAGGCTTCGACGCCAATACCTCGTCGCATAAGACCAAGGACTCTTCTACTTTTTGGAGACGGACGAGAGCGAGTGCTTTGAGCGCCTATAATACATCACTTCGTCATCCCGAGAATATCCTAGGGTAAGAAACCAAGCACCTACCTTGACCAGCTCGTTACCAGGATGCTTTTTGAGCAGCTTATTGCATGCAACGACCGCCGACTTGTTTGAACCAGTATCTAACGAATCTGTGGTACAATCGCGGTTAGTCGTGCTCGACGCGTATCGGGTAGACTGACCATAGATGGGGCGTAGCTGGCGTTCAAGAGCTGCAAAGGAGGACATTAGGGCACGATGAGCACGATGGTGGTGGTTTGGGTTGAAGACGTGTTGTTGAGAAATTATGTGCGAGGCGTGGTTAGAGGCTTTTTTGATCGGCGACCCTTCCGATCGTTCTAAGTCTCGGTCGGACGAGCGCTTCTAAGATGTTCCTTTATTGACCACGACCAACATTATGCCCGTTCTCCTCTCCCGGTCAGTCATTTTTCTGCCATCCCACTTACGCCGCACTTACGCAAAGGCTGCCAGCACATTGGACCCCATCTTAGGAGTCTTTACTGGCGTCTTTGCTTACTACCTTTACGAGACCAATCCAAGGACGGCCTTACCACGCGACCAGAGGCTGACTTCGCTCGTGCAATGGAAATTGGACAAAATGGCGGCAAAAGAAAATATACCTGAGGCTTCATAGGTGTAGCCGAGTCAAATCTCAGACGTGAGTTAGCTTGGAGCCTAGCTGCAATGTGTTGAACGTATATGACACCCCCAGATCTAGTGGTGTAAGAGGTTGAGTATAGTACTTCCCTGCGCATACTACGATGAAAGTCTCAATATGCAATGCGGGCATGCACAGTGGACAGCAGTAATATTATCACCGTTGTTCTCTCTTCCATGACTTCTTCTGTACAGATGCAGCATTCTTGTTTCCAAACAGAAACGCAGAGGTCCTTTTATCAGCGCCGGTCTTCTTGGACACAAGAGATGAAGTCGCAAACAGCATCTGCAGAGGGCAACATTAGTCGATCGCAATGAACTTGAAAGCAACGCGGTACGTACGGTCCAAATGCCCCATCCCCCAATGGTAGCGGAAAGGATCCAAACAAGCGTGGATAACGAGCCGACGTTCTTCGTGTTATAAGCCAAGAAAGCACTGAGGCTACACGCGAAGGACAGTGGCATGAGGAGAGGATGACTGTTGCCTCCGTCCCGAGTGGTAATTGGATTCGACGAAGGCATCTAAGCAGCAACTTGGATTGGCTCTGAGAACATGTGTTATGAGAACTCACGTTCAATACTAGTGCCGCTGCTATAGCTGCTAGTAGTACTCCGAAATGGAGTGCAAGGAATGATTCTAGAGGTGATAGGGCTACTCTCGCGTGTTCCTCAGTGCCTGTCTCCGAAAGAAATCGTAGCAGGCGGGGGAATATTGTCAGACAAAGCGATAGGATCAAAGTTCTGCGACAATTGGCGTTAGAGTGCGTGTAATAAGTGCGAGGTGAGCCAATATTGTTACAGAGTGGCCGCGACGACAGCCCAGAGGTTGATAGTCGAGTCCTCGGAGACGCTTGAAATACCAAGGGAGACGTCTGCAGATTTCTTCTCGTCGTGGCGGCGCGACAAGTCTTGCATCTCGATGCTGGACATGATGGTCAACAAGAAAGCGATGTGACTGCCCATTGCACTGCGGCCAGTGATCTGTGCATGATGCAATGTGCCGTATTTAGCGCCATATGTATTTAGCGCCCATATTTCCACTTGATCCCTTTCTACAACAATGCGGATCGAAAAATGCTACTTCTGCTCAACCAATGTATATCCAGGCCATGGTAATCCCCGAAATCGATGGAATTACAGACCTTGTACTGAAGTACTCAATAGGTAGTGCCTTTGTCCGAAACGATGCGAAAGTCTTCCGGTTCTGCACTTCAAAGTACGTCTGTAGGTAATTATCATCCGCCCTCTATTTAATCATTTCTGTTACAGATGCCATAAAAATTTCAAGTGAGACTTCTATATTGCATTGATGATACCTGAACGAAGGGATCCGTAGAATGAAACGCAACCCACGAAAGGTTCGATGGACGAAGGCCTTCAGGAAGGCCGCAGGAAAAGAGATGACAATAGTGCGTAACCTCTGCTGCTGACATGGAATTCGTCGCTTATCTCTACTTGGATAGGACTCGACGATCGACTTCGAGAAGAGAAGAAACGTACCTGTACGATACGATCGGGAGCTCATACAGACTACTATCAAGGCTATGAAACGTGTTGGGGAGGTCAAGAAACGAAGGGAACATGCGTTTTGGAAACACCGGTACGTCTCCAGTCACTGACAACTGTGTCGATGTTCACAGTTTCGCAGTATGGCCGTTGCTCGCGAAAAGCATCGCGCGCACAGGAACAAGGTCAAGGAAGCGGCAATAAAAAAGTCTGTCACACTTGTGCAACCCACAACTGTCGAATCTCCCGCGAAGATCAAAGAAAAGATCAAGGTCTCTACGAAATCACGGTCTGCGTTGGTCTCAGGCGAAGGTCGGTCCATGGATATGGAACTCGATTAAACATTGCTCTGTATTTCACTCCCTTTTCCAACGTCCAGATCTATGATGTGTATTCCATAGTTCAAAATAATACATAGCGGCTAAAATGTAGATCAAAGTATCCATGGCATGCGCAAACAGATCATCGTTGCTTGTACTTCTCCTCGTTCTCATACCGAACATTGGGATCCATTGTATTGTGAAGACCCATCAGTGTCTTGCTTATTGCCTCACTTGCGCCTATCATCGGCTTCAACACAGCGATGGGCACCGCCCGAATCACGGCACGAACAGGACCCTAGTAGCGGTTTATTAGACAAGAGCACAGGGTCGGGAGTAACACTCGCCTCATCGCCCGAACGCTCATATACTTCCATTGGCACGGCCAGGATCGTCTGCGCTGCAGAGTTCAAATTCTTGCGCAGACTCTTGTACGCAGACTGCACCCCTTCAGTGATATCCGATGGTTGGTCTGCATATTTGCTGATCAAATCCGCCATCTCGTCTTCATCCAACAAAGGCCTCGAGTCTTCCTCCCAAGCGGTTGGTTGCATGGTTTCTGTCGTTATTGCTTGGTCGAATTGCCCACCAATTACGCCCTCAGCTTGTTCGAGGATCACTTGGGTGCCAGTGGCCAATCGAGCGCCCAGTCTGATAGCTTCCATCGCGGTAGACTTGACGAAAGAGTTGGCACCCCTCTGTAGCCCTCGTACGACTCTTCCATCTTTCTTGAATTGGGCAATGGGAAGCAAGACGAGATCGGCAAACCCTGAACCAACGTTCACCACAGAGCGAATGGGGGCGACCCCGGAGATGACATCTACAAGCTGGGTGGCCTTGACATCAGGTGTCCAGAGGTCATTCAACAAGTCGAAGAAACGGGGCCATCCCGTAATCTGATTGAGGTATTAGCAAGAATGCGGAACTCTCGACTAGGATCACGTACGCCAGATGCAGTGATGTGCCGCAGAGTCATTTCAGCACCGTCAAAGTGGAAGAAGTTCATTAATTCGATGGTACGACCCTCTCGAAGGGCTCTGTAATCTACGCGACGAGGCTTATAATCGAGCTTGAGGTCGACAGGAAAGACTTCTGCATGCTCTGTAACATCATAAATCAAGAAGTACCAAACATTTTTGAGGAACCAAAGATCTTACGGAAATATATGTCTTCACCATCCGACGTGCTAGGGGGGGCGTCTGGGTCCTTGAAGCTGAAAAACTTCTTTAGGAAGTCTAAAGCATCCTGATCGACGTATAGTCTGAGAGGCAATATTTTTGCCTGGGATTTGGGTTTAGATGTATCCTACCATCATCTCATCTACGCACCTTTAACCTGGCTTCTTCAGACGGATGCCCTGGAGCAGGCCGAACGGTGAGCAGTTCGACGCGCACCATATTCGACCCAGTTTCACGAATAGTGCCTTTCGAGTCTGTCTTCATACTCGTCAGGAATTTCTTCCATGTGGATGACTTTATATGGTCTAGGATCTCGATATCCTTGACAGTGATGAAGTTACGAGCAACCGTGGGGTCGTCCGGTAAATACTTGTCAACCTCTGCCCTCAGTCCCATTAAACATATTTCTATACGAGACCTTTTGGAACGTGTAAGCTTCTTGCCATTCACTTTCGTCGACCGAACGTGAGGGCGTGGGGCGGCACCAGCTGTTGGTGGCATGGTTGGTGGCATCAGTGACTCCCAAGAGCTCTGGGTGGCGGTTTCTGTATCTTCTCGAAGTTCCTCATCGATAGCTGCGATGAGCGCCGCGGGCTCCAGTTCTCCGGGGTCACGCTCTAGGCCAATGTACATGGAATTGAAGAGCATCGCGCTCGTCTCTTCGACACCCTCGTCTGGGACTTGTCCGGTGGCAACAAGTTGCCGAATCTTGGCGAGGCGTCGTCGCATCTCCTTTACTTCATCTTCTATTATCCTTCTTGTCCTTGCCCAATCATACCCATCATAGAGGAGGAGGGTAACATCGCCGTGGTGGACTCGGACTTGGAGCGTAGTTGGGCCTCGTCTAAAGCTTCAACGTTAGCATAGCGTAGTAAATGAAACCAGGACCCTTACTCGACTCCACCATCCTCCGGTATAGCTGGGAGGCTGTCGTAGTAATTTTCTACGATGTGGATTCCCTGAGGCTGTAGCATCTTAACGGTCTCACTCCCTACATCGGAAGTAACGCCAGTATTACGCAAGGTAAGCGAGACATCCACTGGGCCACCTGCAACAATATCGTCCCCGCCGTCAAAGTCGTCCAGATCATCGTCTCGAACCTCCCGTAAGCCCGCAGCTGATCCGAAGTGTTCATCCAAGTAGTATACATTCGTCGGCAAATCATCGTGTATCATATCGATAGCCGGCCCTACTTCTGGGTTGACATTGAAGGCATGCTCTTCGACAGTGGCTGACGGCGCCCGAGATCAATATTTGACAGGAACGGATAGGGGACGGATAGGACGAACAGAAAACAGGATGTGTGCGTTCTTTAGATAGAACAGATGGTTGGTTTCTTCGCTTAGGTGGTCTGAGAAAAAACAATTAGCGAGACCGAAACATTGTAAATACATGTACGAACTGTTCCCCAGGCGGGCTAAAAACAGAGGTAAGATCCGAGGCGAAGGTCGTGATCGCAGTGAGAGTATCGGCACACAAGTGTATTCGGATGCCAATGCGTTCTATGGTTACCTACGAAAATGTCAGCATTCTCTGAGGCATGACGGGGTTAATAGAATACGCACTTGCGTATTTGGGACCTCCGCCTCTGTAAGTACGCGTACATTCGTCTGGAGAATTGTGACTTCCGACACTAAAGCATATCCAATCCCCTATGTAATGTCAAGGGCACTATATCGTATAGATGGCAGCAACAAACCTTCCAGTGCAACAACCCTTTGGCGGTGGGTTTTTTCAATGAGACGTCCGCCAAGTCGTCAACAACGAGGATAGCAAGATCGGATGCGTCCAGATCGTAGCTCATGACCGACTCCCCAAGCACCGTGGAGAATGTGAAGTCGCCGACGTACAACAAGACTGCTCCAGGGTATTTGGAAGCCACTGCACGGATCGAACCGTCATTCGCTTTGACTGTGATCTTGGTACGCTCGCTAGGGATGACGGACTCGAATGCCTGCAATCACTAGGTGAGATAAGTAGCCGGTGTAAATATGATTACATACACCGGGAGGCGCTTTGCTAAACGTTGCCAGATCCTCTATCCAACCTATATCAGGGTGTACTGTGTGTTCAAAGCCGCAAAGCGTGAGGTGTATACGTGCTTCCTTTGCCGTGGTTTCTGGAACAATCAATGAGATGAAGCGAAGTTTGACCATAGGTTTAGGCGTGTATGTCTGAGAATATAGTTCAGACAAATTGCGCAAGGGGCATGGGGATCAACTGACGATAGAATGAGGTACTGTGAGTGCTAGTAACTTGCGCACAGATTCGGCCTCCGGATAGTCGGTCACCGACGCTTCCATTACAGCCAGTGTCACCACTGTCTGATCCTGCTCAACGAGTAAAACGTGGCACCATGTCAAGGGAGGAAGTAAGTTACCTTGCCTTCTGGCTTCAGCTCTAAGAGAATATCAATATCAGAAGCTCGGACAATAATTGGCCGAGGAATTTGGTTGGCACGCTGGCGAGGTAAAAGAACGGTTAAATGGGCTACAGGGTGCATTAGTCGCCATCATTTTGACTTGACATGCCCAAGACCAACCTTCTAATATTATCACTTTCACCACCGTTTCACTTTGCTCTGTAGGCGGCTTGCGACCGATTGTCAGCCCGCTACCAGTTGTACTTCCACTTCTCGATTTAGCGAAGAATCGGCTACCAATCATTGAGGCCTTATCCGTGTCGGAGTCTTCTTCTGGGACTTTGCTCAACCCTTCTAGCAGTTGTGAAAGATCGTCAGCCCAATACTGGACCCCGTCGAGAAGATCTTTCGGTACGACCGCTCGTACTGAAGCGATCTCCAAGATCAAGGAAAGAGGGGGGGTGTGCGAATTCACGGGTTCCAGCTTCATAACTACCACCCTGCATCGCGGGGTAGCACCATTTGTGGAGGAAAGGCCAGTTGCGTATATCAGACTTCTCGCTCTGGTAGTATGAGCAAGGGCCAGGGATAACGAAATGGCTTCGAAGCTAGCGGAAGCTAGGATGTTACCTCTGGGTGATCCAGAATCATTGTCGAAGTCGACAAACTTTGGGGTTGGTTTGGTGGCTGACTCTCCTGTAGAAAGTTCGATGTCAAGGATGTCGAAGACTACAGCACCAGAGCGTTGCGCATATCGAATGGGTGACGGGCATCGTAACTGCAATCTGACCATGGCCAGCTTCACAGACAACTTTGTGATCGGCGCTTTACGCTGCAAAGAAAATAAAAATGGCGTCCATCGCAGATATCTAAGTCCTACCTTGCGTTGTCCCGCTTTCGGTCGAGGGCCATCGAACTTCTTGGTCTGCTCTCTCTTGTAGTCATACTTGAGATCAAGATCAAGGTCTTCCATCACTAATCGCTCTAATCTCCTTCGTTCACGCTCTTGCAATTCCTCAAAGGTACGACTTGGTTGTCTTGGGGTGGCAGGTGGAGTGCTCGAATCGCTGCCATCTTCGTCGTCCGTCACTTTTCCCGAGTCCGCATCAGGCACCCCATCTACCACAGTGTAGAGTTCCCCCACAAAGGCCAGGACACCGCCGTGCTGTAATGCTTGGCCTAAATCGAGAAACAGATGCAGCGGCACCACCTTGACCTCTATGTCACCTGAGCGAGACAAACGGAGCTGGACAGCCGGGGTCACCGGAGGCGTCATTGGTTGGGGAGCTTCGCCGTGCTCAGACGCGTTGGAAGTGGCGTGACTCGTTTGTCTAGTATGTTGTGACCGAGCTCTTTGCTTGGGCTTCGTCCGCCAAAACGAAGGTCTTACGCCATGAACCCAAGAAGCCTCATCCGTGTAATCCACAGTTTGGAACTCGGGTAGTTGCTCTATTTCCGGATCCGAAGGATGCGCACGAGGAGCCGAAGCCGGAGGTTGCATTATAAGGAGGGGATCTGTGATCATAATGGGCGATGCGATTATCTCGTCTCCCAAAGACGGTTGTACAGCGAATACAGAGAAGTCAGATATTGATAACGACACGGTTGCTGTGGGCGCTTCTCGACTGGCATCCCTCCGTTTCGGAGGAGCACTGTCATTTAGAATAAAGTGAGGGAAGGAGCACGAGATGCTGTCGATATGAACCCGAACGTATGCAGTGGAAAGGGAAGGAGGGACCAAGGGACGGGCGTAAAATGTGGAGAGGTCCTCAGGTCTGTTACTCGCGGGGAGAACAACCAATGCAATGCCCTTGACGTGAACAGAACCATCGACGGTCAAAGATAGAGCCGACGGCTGCGACTCGGAAGGGGGGGTTGGAGTCGGACGTTGAGGTCCGCGATAGAGGTTCCAGCGTTCCAACATGTCCATTACAGCGCGGAGATGTCTTGCACGCAGAGAGCTAGTGATTATACCAATGCTGACGGACAGTTTGAGATTCTCTGCCCTAATACTCGGCTGTTTAGAGGTGGAATCTAACGGCGACGTGCCTTCACTTTGCGCTGGGCTTGTCGGGGAGGGAGTAGTCAGGCGAATAGTGGCGGTGTCGGATCCAAGGGAGAATATAGTCTCCTCAAAGTGAGCATCCGAGACCGGAAGTGGAGGAGATGTCTGCATGATGGTGGAACGCGATTCGCCGCCAGGACTTCGGTCGCTGGGTTGACGGTCGACATCGGCTTCAGAAGGTTCATCCGCCGCAGAAATCGCGCTTTGATACATGCTACTCGCCACAGAGCTAGTGGGAGACGATGATCGCTGAGGTAGGCATGCAATCGACTGAGACATAAGAAGCTGTGTGTCCTCATCCAACGACGAAGACGAAGAAGCGGGTGATGCAGCTCTTTCGGTCGGAGCATTGCTCGAATATGCTGACGGCCAAGGAGATTGCATGTGCGGGGGGCGTAAGTCTTTGCTTGTCACTTTGACATTCTTCACAGTAACCTTTCGCGTCTCACCGACGTTACCTTCCACTGGTACCGGCACACCAGTGTTTGGATCTGTCGCCGGGGATTCCACCGCATACGTCAATTCGCCCACGTAGAACGTAAAGCTAGACTCGCCAGGGGAGATGATGGTAAATTTTGAGTCGGCGATATCGCACTCGAACTTGGCCAGAAGTCTCTCGATGAGGATTGCAAACAGGGATATGCCCGCGGGGTCAGAATCAGCCTGAAAGTCGTGCTCCTCCGGCTCAGTCAGAAATGGATTCAACCCTCCCGGAACATGGTGGTCATCTTCGCCATCCCTTGTCATAACTTCAGAGTAGATTGATTCTCGAAGCGTGGCCTCTTCTCGAGGAGTGAGTTCATCATGGATGAAGGACTCCGCTACAGACGCGACAGAGTCCGACAAATCTGTCTCAGACTTTCTGGTAGAAGATGTGAGGCGAAACGCAAGGTGCAGGGATTGGATGGAGAATCCAAGCGTAGATGTCAATGGATTGGGCCAAGGTATACGCGCCGTGACTGAGCCGATGGATCCATCTTGAAGTTCGAGCGGAAGGTTATCAATAAGAGAATTGATGGCCTGTTAAGTGAGCCAAACCAGCAGGCATTAGACGCGCCTTCACAAACTGACCTTATTATCTAGTTCCAGGTTATTGACCTGAACATGACCAGACCCAATCTGGCTGTCTATTTGGTGAACATCCAGTTGCCCTGGTCGAAGGAAGTGACCAAGGGTTCTCTTCAAGACAAAAGAGATAAATCTCCTCTGGATAGTTGAAGGCAAACTGAAGTCGATGGTCGGCAGACTAGGCAGCCAAGACGTGAACCATGAAGCCATTGTGTAGGAGGAAAGCTGGGGTCGGAACACAAGGCTACGATATTATATGTTCAACGTGTCGAGTCCGAGAACTCATAAGCAAGGATGATGGTGGTAGTTGCAGAGCTGTGTCACTGCTGCAGTCTGCTACCGAAACTTGATGTAGAGCCCAAGTGGCTACTCGTTAAGCGCCCCAGCGTGTATGTAATTGGCCTTAATTGGCTTCCGGCGATCATTTGGCACGTGCCGGAAAACGACGCGTTATAGACGACGCGCCGGGCCCCTATCTGGTTGTTTAGTTTGAAGTGTACCGCTCCTCATGAGAACCCTGGAACTATGGCGATGGAATGTTTTGATTGGGGTATACCAACGTTGAAATTCCCCAGTGTACTTTTGGCTCGCTATCCGATCAGAACTTCTGGCAACTTACGGCAGGAAGAGCTATATCTTTTGGTTGGGGCGGTATAGATGGCTGACGGGCAAGCAATATTGGGGTCCTACAAATACTTGTATCTTCTGACTCGAGATGAGTAGATCTTGCTGTCTTACATTGAGACGCACCGTCGCCAAAATATATATGCAGAACTGTTATAGGAAGGACCACGTGAACCAATTTACAGTTCGTTGACTGGGTTGACGGAGCTTCAACTACTTCTGTTTCAAACCACCACCTTCCTATACTCACCTCCCTGGGCGACATCTATCGCCAAAGCCTTTGACCGCCATGTCTTCGAAGAAATCTACAGCAAAGGCTTCTACGAAGGTCGCAACCCATCCGACATGGATCGAGATGATTAAGGTAGGTAAAGGCACACTGTTTCTACTCGGCGTGGATCAGGTTGGCGTTCCTACGCTGTGCTTCGCCATCTGACACGCGTTCTCCCCGCTAATGAGAATTAACGTTGATCGTCTCTGTCTCTAGGAGTGTATTGGCGCGCACAAGGAGGATGCTCGGATTGGCGTGTCTCGGCCTCAAATCAAGAAGTACGAGTCATATCGTTGTGAATTCTAACTTGTACCCATGAGCGTATTGCAGATTCGTCGAAACGAAATACAACCTCGACATTGGTGCCGCACAGATCTCACAGCTCTCCAAGGCCCTAGGGTCCGGGAGCGAGAAGGGAATCTTCGTCCTCCCCAAAGGTCTTACGTTCCTCATGTTCAAGCCGCCTCCCACTTACTTAAAAATGTTTCACAAAGGTCCATCAGGCAGAGTCAAGCTCGCGCCAAAGAACAAACATGTAGAGCCTGAGAGCAGTGATGAGGTAGGCGATGCGTGAAGGGGGAACGCCCCCGTGCCTTGCTTATGATGACCTTCTAGGACCAACCAGCCGCGAAAGTGAAACCTCTGGTAAAGGCGAAGGCCGCTCCAAAGCCTGCAACAAGCAAATCAAGGGCCCCGACCGTTGCCACGGTGAAGAAACCTCAGCCAGCTCCTCGAACGACCGCCACCTCCAAAGCCGCGTCTAAACCAAGCGGCACCGCTCGTACCAATGCGGCTGCGAAGAAAGCTGCACCTCTCAAACCCGCGACCAAGACTGCTCCTGCAAAGAAAACCATTGCTGGTAAACCGAAAGCTACTTCCATTACCAAGAAGACTACAGTTGCCTCCAAACGCGGGGCAGCTAAGAAAGTATATATTCTCTGGTTTCATCCGCTGCTTCAATTCTAACGCAACTCAGGCTGTTACTGGAACTTCTGCCCCAGAGAAAGCTAAGACAGCAGCAAAGAAAGCCCCGCCTAAGAAGACCCCCGCTGTAAAAGCAACATCCAACTCTTCGACAGGAAGGAAGAAGGTCAGCCCAAGACACTGAGGGTTACAACTTCTCTTACATAAAACCATCTCGTGTAGACTGCACGGAAATAATTCCCATCCCCCATTTCGATAATGGTTTCTTTTTCATTCAAGTACATGCAATTCCCTACGGTTGTATGGCAAGCATCATTGGCCTCTACCTCTTGTCCTGTACGACGTCTGTGACTGTATTTATTCTTGTATGTTATATGACTTGTTTATTGCGCCCCGCCTGTGTCTCTTAGTACATGGCACCGGACCTCTGGGTTATTCCTTCCAGGCAACGCGCCGTCGACAGGCCCGGCCAATTTACATTGTCCAGGTACCTCGCAGGAGGAAATCTCGAGTACTAGAAGATGATCTCGACATGCGTATTCCCTCGACCATGAATTCTTAATACTCAGTATTCATTACATACAGAGATACATTATTGAAGGTACATTGAGGTAAATATACATATCAGAATATACGTGACGTAGTTCTAACCATAGGTCTGCAGCCAATCTGAGTCAAAAGATACCCAGTCGCGGCCGCTCGTCCCACCCAAAGTGACTATCTGTGCACTTTCCGCTAAAGCGATATACTCTCGGAATTTGGTGACACCCGCCTCCTTGTAAACGTTGTGGCGTTGTAATTCTTGGGCAACAACGGAACGAAGAGGTTGAGGTATTCCCCTTCTTCTGTGTTCCTCTAGGATGTCAATCAACGGCCAGAAATGCGAGGCCAATTTTGTTCGTGCTGGCTCTGGGGTCGTTGGTGGTTTACTAGGGCGAGGAGTAGGAAGATGGAAGTTTATTAAGGAGGGACCAGGTGCAGCCGAGCACCGCTGTGTTATCGGTGGACTCAAGGTTTCTGGCGGGGATGTCGAGGGTGAAGGACAATCTGATGCAATGGACAGGGAAAGACTGATCCATGGGTCACCGCCTTCGGAGGTCCCTAACTCGACAAGCCCGCTGCTTTGGGCTAGAGCGGCATATTCACCGAATCGTGACACTCCTGCTTGTTGGTAGATCAACTTATTCTTGGCCAGAAGTTCGATCGCGACCTTAGAGCGTGACACCATGAGAAGCCCCTCGGCACTATACCGAAGAAGAATCTCTACCAGTAAAATGAAATGAGGAGGTACTGGATTCCTTGACGTAGTAGCAGGAATTGCAGCCGAACGAACCTGAAGTGGAATGGGCGGGACAAATGGAGGAGCTTGGGCGGATAGGTGGAATGTAGAGTCAGTAATGGGAGCTGCATTATCCTTGTCGGTATTATCTGGGGGATTTATTTGCTTCGCGGGACCAACATCGGGCAACAGTACATCCCTGCAACCAGCCATATCACACCAAGACGCAAGGGAAAGTGGTGTAGACTGTGGTGTGAATATAGGTGTGTCATCTACGACGATGACTTCGGGTGTGATTAGTTCGTTGGTATTCGTAGAAGGTTGGGCGAGCGATTGCGGGAAGATATTCTCGTACTCGTCACTATCTTGCCATTGCGAATGTAATGAAACCCAAGCTTCGGCCTTTGATCCTCCTTGTTCAATCAACCCAGAACATTCGGCCAGATACAGATAATCCTGAAAGTCACGAGCGCCAGCTTGGGGGACTACGCCGGCTGAAACAAGCTCGCATGCGAGGGCGAGGCGTAAGGAGCGGCATTGTTCTTGTTGACGAAGAAGCACGACCATCTTCTTGAACGCCTCTACTCGCTGTGACATGGTCACTGGAAGTGGAAAATCATCCAGTGGTACTGTCTCTTTCTTGGTCCGCTCAGAAGCAGTAGCGTCAAGTGGCTGGGGGTTGTCCGACACGGCTAAGGCCTCGTTCTGGGTCGAGAGGGGTGCCTCCTCTCCACCATTGGCAGGGCCTAGCGGTGAAAATGGCCACGTAGGGAGGTCGGCCTTGGCAGAAGAGGAGGCTTCAAGAGCTGGGGCTACACTACCGTGAACGCCTTCAAGTTGATGTTCGCGGAGTGACCGCGTGTCAGGCAATTCCAAGTCCTCTTTGAGGTGTTCGGGTACCAACGTAGCTTGACAAGAACAAGGAGTGTCAATGAAATTGCCATGAGTCTGAGTAGCCTTGTCGACATTTATAGCAATATTCCGATGATTGATGCTGTTGTCCCTCTTGTGGCGAATTGGTCCAGAGGGCTTAATTTCCCGCTTATGGACAGAAGGAGCCAACAAGATGTCCGCCGCTGTCGATACTGTGCTGCTCCGTTGTCTGACCCCAGCCGGCCCACTGATCTCTTCCGCGAACATTGGTTCATGCCTCTGAATTGAGTGGCAATGTTCCTCCTCAACCTTGCTCATGACGTCGGCGTTCCAGTCTAGGCAAATATTGGCTTGGGCCTTCAGGCTAGGGTGTGCTCCCGGATTGGTGAGGGATATTACGACCACGCTGTAGCGTCTTAGTCGTAGCACCGAGGCTGCATAGGCGAAGTCTCGATCTCCGGAAATAAGGATAATAGTTGCGGGCGCAGGTCGGTCGATCGCATAGGCCAACATATCGACTACGGGGGTCAGCCCCTCAACGGGATTAGACGCACTGAAATTAGCGATCTACATACCCATTATCATCTGGTCCGCAACATTCTTACGACCGTTATGGGGACAGTCGGTCAGGGAAACCCCTGACGATTGTAGCTCAGACCGTAGGGTCAATAACCGGGGTGACATTGACTGTTCTGAGAGTTCAAGGTATGCCTTGAAGAGCTTGACACTACCGAACTTGTGCGCCACATTACGGATGCTCCCGACTACATCGTACCCCGAGATGGCTGAAGGCCCATGGCAATTCTCTGGTGCCTGTCTAGTTCCAATAACATTGAGTGATTCCATAGGTGACTCACCATAGTCCCAGAAGATGGCAACATCCTTGTTATCATGTCGTCCCAACATCGGTGCCTAAGAGCTCTGTGGGTTCGTGGGCTTGCCTATTAAATAGGGCAGCTGGCGCTTAGCGCGAGGCAGTGATGCAACAATCCAAAATGGGTCAGAAGTACCGGTTGTGAGTCGCTCTGGCATATCATTTCCAGAAGGGCATTCTCTTCAATGGTGAGGGGCGGATGTACACAAGAACTTTTGACTATCCATGCATCGACACTGACGCTGGAAAACCCCTGCGTGAATCAGTGGTTGAGGTGCTGTTATCGATGTGCAGCCTCTTCCAAGAGGTTGGTAGCTGTACGCAGGCCATCAAGCCATCAAGATCCAGTGTTCCTGAGGCTTTGTGAGGACGTAAGCTTAGAAGGCGAGCGAGATTGTGGCATGCACCGTATGTATACATGCAGAATTGTGTCAGGACCTTTGCTGAACACCAAGATCTGTGTTGGAGAACTTGACTTTGGGGACGGTCGACAAGCGGAGGGCTCCCGGGCCAAAGGCACGGTCACAGTGGCGGGTTCTGCGCTCAATCCCGCCCCAGTATGCCCTTCCTGCTCCGCCCTCTAGCGCGTTCCCCGATTGTTGCGATATTCGTAATGGCGAAGCGTGCAGCTTGCAATTCAAGTCGTAGAAAATTCTGAATGTGATTGCGTGGTGCTTATGATCGTCGGCGCAGGGCAGTGTATCTTTCGTGTGGCCGAGATTTCACGTAAATAAGACCCCGACCTTGACCGTCCGCGTAACGCGATTTTCGACGCGCATCCACACTCTTTGATGCGTATCTCGTGCACACTAGCACGCCAATGGGTCACAAGTTCATGCCGCAACCAAGCATGTGCTTCCAAGGCCGCACTGTCAGCCTTGACTCTTGCAAATTATAAACGGAACTTTACTACCTCCAAATTCGAACCAGTCCCCAAGAGAACTACTAGCGGATTGAAACGTCTTTACTGCACGAGAATGTCTGCATCCGCGATACCAGGAGCTACAGACGAGTACCGGCTTCCCCTCGACCTCAAGCCGACCCATTATGAGGTTACCATCCAAACCGATCTGGAGAAGCAGACGTTCAGTGGTTTCGTGAAAGCCCAGTGCGTATCGCTCAACATCTGACGATTTCATTTGTAACAAGACTACTAGCCTCGATGTGGTCAAGGAAACCTCCAAAGTTGTGCTGAACACTGCCGAACTCGAGCTGGGCACGGCCTCGGTGTACTCCCATGCATTGCAGAAAGAGCAATTCCAATCCGACCAATCCTTCGATGCCACCCAGGAACGCGCTGTATTCCACTTCCCTACTCCTCTGCCTGCCGGATCCAAGGCGCAGTTCCAGATCTCTTTCTCTGGGCCGTTGACTGGCAGCATGACTGGCTACTACAAGTCCTCCTGGGAGGAAGAAGGGAAGCTCAAGTACTACGCTTTGACTCAGTTCGAAGTTTGTCCTTATATCTCTGATCGTCATTCGCGTCAATTAACTGGGTGATAAGCCCACATCTGCTAGACATGCATTCCCGTGCTGGGATGAACCTTTACTTAAGGCAACCTTCGAGATTACCATGGTATCACGCGCGAACACCGTCAGTCTGAGCAACATGCCCTCCGTCTCGGAGGAGGTGTACAAACCCGGAAACGTCGAAGCCGACTCCGCCCTCGGAAAGCTCCTCTCAACTCTCGATCATTCGGAGGAATGGAAAATCACCAAATTCCAGCCGACCCCGCCGATGTCAAGTTACATCGTTGCATGGGCGAATGGATCGTTTGCACACTTGGAGAAGATCATCACCAGCCCCCTGACAGGAAAGGAGCTCCCCCTTCGCATGTATGGTACGTAGACATACTTTAGAACCCAGCTTTCACGACTTGATGGATGCGATTATGATTAGCTACCCCCGACATCATCCACCAAGCTCAATTTGCGCTGGACGTGACCGCCAAAGTTCTCCCCATTTATGAGCAAGTGTTCGATGTCGCTTATCCCTTGCCTAAGCTGGATACTCTTGTTGTATGTTTAACTCTGTATTCGCTGCTTAGTGTCGCTAATGGATCGGACAGGCCAGCGACTTTGACGCTGGCGCCATGGAGAACTGGGGTCTCATCACTGGTCGCACTATCGCTCTTCTCTTCAACCCAGAACGAGGCGACCTCGCAGCCATGAAACAAGTCGCCACCACCCAAAGTCACGAAGTGGCCCACATGTGGTATGGCTTCATATTGCTCCGCTGCGATCTCCTCGAATGTGATACTGAGGAGGCGACACTAGGTTCGGCAATATTACAACTATGGAATGGTGGAATTACTTGTACCTCAATGAAGGTGCGTTTCTACTATATTTTCTTTGATTAGTGTTTGATGTCATTCCATTCAGGTTTTGCGACCTTGGTGAGTTCATACTGCACGGCCTGGAGTAACTTTGACGATGCTGAGCGATTTTCATTCAATTTATAGATGGGAGAAGTTATCATCGCTGGTATGTCGTTTGCCCCCTTGGATCGCAATTGTCAATCTCATTTCATGCCTCTATTTTCTCTAGACAAGTACGAGTCTTCGCCTCACGTTCATATGAATGCTGAATTCGGCGTCTCTCAGGGTATTCCCCGAATGGAAAGTAGACTCGGAATTCATCTCTGGGCACTTGAACCGCGCCCTCGCCCTCGATGCCAAACTCTCGTCCCACCCCATCGAGGTCGACTGCCCGGATGCCAATCACATTAACCAGGTCAACTCCACATCGTTCCTAAATATGAAGTACGCGCGCTAACAGTTCGTGTTATATTGCAGATTTTTGATGCACTCTCCTACTCTAAAGCTGCCTCTGGTATGTGCTGCTAGACTCATTATTGATAACCTGGAGTTCACGCCGTGTCCTTTCAAGTGTTGCGCATGTTGTCCAACTATGTCGGAGAAGACCTCTTCCTCAAGGGTGTCTCGATCTACTTGAAGAAGAAACTCTACGCTAACAGTGTGACCACCGACCTTTGGCAAGGCATCAGCGAATCCACCGGTAGGCATCGCGCTGTTCTTTCCCAACACTACGAGCTGAGGGCCGCATGTACGTAGGCGTTGATGTCGTCAAGCTCATGGACAACTGGATCACCAAGGTGCGTTTCATAGCACCAACACAGTTAGCGGACAGCGTTTGATCCCCCATTCGTCCACATAGATCGGGTTCCCCGTGTTGACTGTGACAGAAACCCCTGAAGGCATTAATGTCCGTCAAGATCGTTTCCTAGAGACCGGTCACGCTGATCCCAAAGACAACGAAACCATCTGGTGAGTCCAGTTCATTTGTTGATGTTAGGCAAATCTAATGATGCTTGTCGGCGATGAAGGAACGTGCCCCTCAGTATCTTGAGCGTTGACGCCAACGGAACCGCCGCGGTGGACAAGAAGCCTGTCCTCGAAGAACGCGAGAAATTTTACCCTCTCGATACCAGCAAGATCTTCAAGCTGAACGCCGGCACGACTGGTGTTTGTGCGTACCATCACTCGTGGGTTCTTCTGATGATTTATCGAACAATTACGCAGACCGAGTGCTTTATACCCCTGAACGTCTCGCGAAGATCGCTGAGGAGGCGGCGAAGGAGCCCTCGCCCTTCTCACTCAATGACCGCATTGGGCTGGTCCATGACTCCATGCAACTCGCTCGCGCTGGCCATGCCAAACTGAGCAGCGCGTTGACCCTAGTCAGCGGCCTTAGGAACGAGCAAGAATGTGAGCCGTCCATTCCATTACCAAGTTCCCATACAGCTCCTCATGCACATGGTTGTTAGATCTCGTCTGGTCCGGTATCGCTGAGAATCTTGGCTCTCTCGCGTCGATCTGGTGGGAGAACGATCAAGCCATTGAACTCATCAACAACTTCCGCCGGGTACGTTGGACCGTCCTGTGACGGCACACTAATCTCATTTCATCACCGTCTTTAGGCCCTGTTCGTGCCTCTTGTGGATAAGTTGGGCTTCGAATACGCCGACGATGAATCTGCGGACATTCGCCAACTGCGGACGCTCGCTATCTCAGGTGCTGCCCAGGCAGGCGAACCGAAGTTCGTAACTTTTTCGCATGCATAGCATATGCCGTTCGGTGATCACGAAGCTGACGATGCCCGCTCTTTGTGCAGGGTTGTCGCCGAACTGCGAGCACGATTTGCTGAGTATATGAAGACGGGAGAGGATGCCAAGATCCCCGCTGATCTGCAAAGGATCATATACAGCATGGTACGTTTGATGTGCTATATAAAGGCGTGGCGGTGACTCCATCTGCTTGGTTAGGCTGTACGACACGGCGGTCGCGCGGAATACGATGCCGTGATGCAGATCAATGACAAACCCAAAGCACCGAGCGCCAGGACAGCTGCAATGTGAGTCATCGTTCTTGGATCTCGGTTCGCTGCCGTCTAACCGTCCGCAGTGTTTCTCTCTGCCAAACTCGGGACGATGCACTGCTCCAGGAGACCTTCCAGTATATCCTCAACAAATCACGGGATCAGGACGTCGTGTACTTCTTCCGCGGGCTGGAGACGAACGTCAAGGCCCGCCGACCGGCTGCACAGTTCTTCAAGGACAATTACGACACCGTCAGTTTATTCTGCCGCTGTTCGCGAGCGTTGCGTGCTGATAGATTGCGTAGTTATATAAGCGTTTCGAGGGCAACTTCACCCTCAAGTACCTTGTGGAGGTCAGTCATTGCCCGTCGTTTGCCGAGGCTGCCGGCTGAGCAGCGTTGCATTGTAGATGTCATTCAACAGCTTGTCAACTGAGAAAGACTACAAGGAGATTGTCGACTTCTTCGCGGTGCGTTCCTGAAGTAGAATACAATGCCGTGAGATCGCTCACGACCGCCGTTCTAGGACAAGGACAAGTCTAAATACAACCTCTCGCTGTCGCAAGTTTTGGACACTATCCGGGCGAAAATTGCGTACCTTGAGGTTTGTCTTTTGTGCTAAAATCCTGAACTGGGACTGATCGGATGACAGCGCTCTACGGACGACATGGTGGACTGGTTGGCGAAGTGGCAAAACGGGTCCAAGTTGTAGTATCTCATGTACTGTCATGATGGAGACGATTGAAGATATTCCAGCGTGCACCAAACATAAAGGCGTCGCGAACATACCGTGAGGATCACAGAGGTGATGCTATGCAGTGATTCTCAGACGACAAGAACTACGAACATACCCGAGCAATGACCCTTCGACTAGCTCTTCGACTGCCGTAGGGAGTGCGATCACGTTTGAGACCGGGCAGCCAAGTAAACGACGTGACATGCGGACTTTTGGAATGACACGGCCAAACTCTTACGACTGTGACGGCGAATCGCGCTGCATGGATCAAATTATCCTCCACGTGCATCATATTATCTCCGGGTCAACAATGTCTTGTGGTCAATATACAGGGAGGATCATGAGAAGCAGACCACGCCAATACGTTCGCTTGGATTGGCTAAGTGCTACATGAGCTGAAGTCTCCTTGATTTCATGATTGACTGGCGTTGGCGAAGCGGTGCTTGTAAGGCTGCTGTTTCACTTTCGGCATATGAGAAGCCAATCAAAGACATCAAAATGGTTCACCAGATTCTAGCTCAACGGTCCTCCACTGCGTCGACAATGAGAATGAGCACTTGCACCTATGGAATGGCGAGTATAGTGATTAGTCAGCTATGGGCGCTTGTTGGGAAACTTCGAAGTGAGCGAGAATCGAGAGAAAAGAAAAATCTGACAAAATGCCTGCTTTTGATCCTGTCCGAGATGCAGTCTTGAATTCGCCAGTGACTTCTACGAACCCTCTTCCTCCGCAACCACCATCATCTGCGACGAGCAGCCCCTCCCTGGGCCGTCGCGCGACTGACCTTTCAGTTTTGCTCAATTCCGAGTCCCAGGAACCAACCGTGACTCTGCGCACGCCCCCTCTACCAAGACCATCGTCGGGCCTCTCTCATTTGTTGAATGCTGACCCTGCACACGCCGTCGATTTTGAGGACAAGTTATCGGCTTTCCAGCCTTTGTCTCGGTCGACGAATCTGAGCGTCGCGACCGCCACCTCATCCCGCAACCCGCACAGTTCCTCGTCTACTTTCTCACGTCGTGGAAGTGACCCGCTAGCAGCGGCTCACCCTGCCCTATCTTCACCTAGTTCAGCGACAAGTACCGGTACTAGTTCTGCTAGAAATTTGTTCGGTGATTCGCCCATACGGGAGTCTCCAGTATCCCCATCATTCCCTGCACAGACTCAGACGCCTTCAGCTTCTCTTCCACAGTGGTCGTCGAACCCTCCAACGAACATGCCCCCTCCCCCCCAGCCGAAGCGATCTAACGTTCCTTACAACCCACGCAACCGAATCACACCGCCCGGTTCTGTGCTGGTACCGTTGTCACAGAGCGAGTTGGAGATGTTTGCAGAATTTCGTGGCGTAGGTACCTCCAGATTGACGAAACGGAAACGCGGGCACAGTCCTGAGGGCGAGGGCGAGCCCCCAGCCAAGAAGCTGGGTGGTGACGTGGGAGTAGTAGTTGAGCATTGTGAGAGTTCCGCTACGTCTTAAGCCGCCGTCTTGCTAACCGCTGGCACGCTGCTGTCCCTAGACAATGCCAGGCCAGAAGTTGGCGTGGTGCAACGGCAAGAATCACCAATCATCGGCTTGAAGAATTTCAATAACTGGGTCAAGTCGGTGCTAATAACACGCTTTGCTCATCCTGCACTGGCCGCCGGTGCGGGTTCCGCATCTTCTAATGGGCACGCTAGGGGGAGATCTTCTGGTCGGACCTCTTCGGGGAAAGTTCTCGACATGGGATGTGGAAAGGGAGGCGACATGACGAAGTGGGCCAAGGCACGTGTGAAGGAGCTGATTGGTGTTGGTAGGTCCTTCCCTCTCTCCGGTAGCACTAAAATACAACACCTTCCCAATTACGCTCACACGTTTGCTTACTTCTCCGATAGATATCGCGGCCGTATCAGTTGACCAAGCACGATCACGATGGGAGTCACTCAGGGCCCCCAAGTTCGCTGCAACGTTTGCAGCGGTCGATTGTTATACAACTTCCCTCAGCAAGGTCATACCTCCCGCCAGGCTTGCAGAGCCATTCGATGTGGTATCAATGCAGTTCTGTATGCATTACGCGTTTGAAAATGTACAAAAGGCTCGGTGCATGCTTGAGAATGTCAGCCGATGGCTTAGGCCTGGTGGTGTTTTCATAGGCACAATACCTAACGCCGAATTGTTACTGTCCGTTATATTCAGTGCCTCATTATTTTATTCGTTCATTTATTTTGTGTTCACAGCTCACAGCTAGATGCCATACCTCCTTCACAAGAAGACCTGTCCTTCGGAAACTCGGTGTACAAAATCTCTTTCGAGAGTCGGGACCGACGCCCTATATTTGGGCATAAGTATTGGTTCTTCCTGAAAGATGCTGTAGAGAACGTTCCTGAATACGTCGTCCATTGGGATAACTTTGTCCAGTGAGAGTTTCAGCCTTTCACGTCTAAGCGAGCGATTCCGCTGATCACATCAATCCTAGAATGGCTGCGGAGTATCACTTGAACCTCTTGTACATGAAGGAGTTCCACCAAGTCTTCGAGGAGCATCAGGAACATCCGGAGTTCAAGCCTCTCATGCTGCGCATGAAGGTAGTGGATGACAATGGAGAGAGCGCGATGGACGAAGATCAATGGGAAGCAGCCAGTACGCTACCAGTTTCTTCTTTCATGCTACGCCATCTAACCGCGAGTTAGACATCTATATCGCGTTTGCGTTTGAGAAACAGCGATGAGCCGATGAGGCCTGCCGTCAGCACTTCCACTATACTATACAGCATACTTCATAAACTAGCGTAAATTGCATGGATATTGATACTGTAACTCCGGTACAGACTATTATTATTGGGACGGTTGATGTACATGTTTTACTACTACGTATGATTGCGCGGTCATACAGGCAAGTCAAAACAGATGATAAATGGGGAGGGCGTACATAGATGTGAGATGCAATCCAGTAGACAGTCCACCAATAGAAGAAGGTATAAAAAAGCAAAGCTTCTATTCTTGACCGAAGCCAACGGTTTCCCTGTAGTGAGCACATTAAGTATGACATACAGGGTGAGAGGGTAGAAACACTTACTCAACAGCAAGTGTCAACTTCTGCTCCAAGCTCGCATAGTCTTTATACGGAGGAAGGTCGATGCGGTTGAAGCAGGTATGACTCTTGGGCAATTGAGAAGGATCGCCAGCCTTTTCAATTGTGAAACGACGGGGACCATCAGATCCTTGCAGATCCTTGAATCCATTGACTGGGATACGGGATGTTCCGGTAGCAAACTGCAGCAAACGAGACTTTCGCTCTGGAGGCCAGCTGCGCACACACTTCCAGAACCACTGGATGACTTCGTCATTCATTTCGTAACCTCGGTAATCGGTGTACTTCGTCCAGTCATCACTATATACCATGATAAGTGATGAGTAATGGGGATGAGAAACGGAACTGATGACTTACACATCAATCTCGGACATGCCACCGATCAACAGTTCTAGTTCGCGCTCATCGAAGACAGTAATGAGATCCTGCGGTATCAACTCGCTGAAACCAGACATGAATGCTTCGAATTGTTCCTTCACACGCTTGGAGATTCGGTACTCCACGACGTGGTCAACGTAGTCTTTCTTGTTATCCTGGGTAACAGGGACGTCTGCGCCTCCAGCCTTGAGTTCGATTGTAACCATTTCACCAAATCGTTCCTCAGTAACAGTGAATGTCTCGTCGATAACATCGGTGATATCGTTCTCCCTTGGAAAAGGTCAGGTGCTGTGGTCCAATCGCGCGCGCATTGACTTACAGCATCCACGTCAAGCCTCGGTGCAGTTCAGCATCGACACTCTCCAGATCAGAAAGAGTAACTTTCTTCCTGAGTATCATCTTGTAGAAACTGACGATGAAATAAGCGTCCAGGAAGCGACGGTGGAAGATGCCGAGACCAAGACAGCGGCCAATGAACTTGAAGTAGTTGAGATGCTCTGGGTTGACCCCCGAGGCTGGGTTGATTTGTAGGGTATAATTGTCGTGAGCGGAATATTCGAATAGGCAGTAGAAAGGATTGAACATTTCATGCGAAAGCAGGAAGAAGAATTCTCTGAACGAAAACGTCTAGTTAGCTCGTACTTCAGCAGAGGCTGTTGACGCACCTTGAGAGACCACCGTAATCTAGACCATCCTCTCCGTCGAACTTGATCATCAGTCGTTTCTTGAGATCGTTGGGTGTTTGTCTCATAATCTCAGCATAACTGTCCTCGAAAATGTGATTGCGTCTGATCTTGATTTGACAGTTACCAGGTTGCGCACGCATTGCGGGCTGACTTCGGAAGTAGATGAGCTTGCGACGGAAGTCACGCTTATACTGAGGAACATTGGAGTCCAGGGAGGATGGGAGGCGAGGATCATCCCATGTCGTGGTCTTTGTGTTGTGATCAACGAAGTAGACACGGGCGGTGGAAGTGAGACGCATTTCCCAGCCCGAGGGCAGAGGACCGAGTTGTGATATCTGTGGCTGTAAAGCAGCGCCTTGTCCATTGGGCCCCATGACTCGTATAACAGTCTGGCGTCGCGGGTCCACCCAGGTGGTAGTCCGTGTATTGTGATCCACATAGTAGGGGCGTCCCTCAGGCGTATAGCGCTCTTCCCATCCATTCGGGAGAGGTCCAGAGCCAGCAGTCGTAGCATTGTTTCCAGCAGCGATAGCACCAGGCCCAATTGCTTGACCTGGGGGCGCAGGTGTGCCCGACTGGCTACGAGCGTTATTGGCGTTATTAGCTTCCAGCAGGTCATCAGCCAGAATTCGCCTGGAGTGTTGGTCTCTGGCTGCATTCGTCTCGCTATCTTGAGTGCTGGTGTTAACGGCTGGGTTGGCTGAAGGACGGTTCCAAGTCGTGCTGCGAGTGTTGTGATCGACATAGTAGGTTCGGCCCAAAGGATCAATGCGACGTTCCCAGCCGCCAGGTAATGGACCATATTGATCTACATTTGGATTGAAGTTACGCATTTGAGGGGTGCCTGATTGGCTTGCGGGAGAAGGTTGTGCTTGAGGGGCGGATGAACCGGCGCCAACGACAGGGCTAGTCGCGCTGACGGGGCGCGAGCCGGGGCTCGTCGACGGATTTGGTTGCTGCTGCTGCTGAGGATCCTCTTGTCCAGGAGTGACAACAGGAAGGCTAGGTGTGGGCATCGTGATATGGGCACTATTTCCAGTGTCAAGACCTGTGGCGTGGGAAGATGGGGTTCGGGAAAGAGCGGCCGTTGTGGACGTTGAGGGAGTCAGATTAGCATGACTGGAAGTAGGGGAACCGGGAGTCGCGTTCAAGCCCATGTCAGCGAAGGCAGTGGCAAGCGAGCTGCTTTGAGAAGGGCCCGGGTTCGAGATGGGTTGCGTAACATTGGTGGAGAGATAGATGATGAGTTTCCCGTGAACCACCAGGTTATCGTTGGACTTTTTGAGGTCCAACGTGAGCATCTCTACAGCGGGGCATATAGAAAGATGATGTTAGGATATTATCTGGCAGACGCACCATGACCGCCCAATTGCAGATCCAAAACATCCGTAACCTTTACATTCACCACACCTAGGAATCCTTGATCGCGACGTTTGAACTTCCTTTGATCGAAGATTTGTACGGCGATGACTGAGGAGTCCTGAACCGTGCTAATGATAATGAATGAGACGACAGAAGGCCAAAGAACGAATCGCATGCCACATACATATCGAAGCTCTCGTTCCAGTAAGGGTTGAGTGTTTTCTTGATGACACTGGTCGTGTGAGTTTGTTCAGCATCGACAGTGATCACTGCAAACGGATCTGGAAGGCGGAAAACATCGCGCTTTGAAAGACCGTCCGCGGCCACAACTAAAGAACGCCGTTGAGACTCTGTTGTCCAGTGACTACCCCCACGATGGATGGGAATACAATGCAGCAATTAAGTGCAACTTCGTCTCACCAGTAACTCTAATTTTCTTCTTCCTGCGCATATAATAAGTCTCCAAGTTCCACAAAACTACGAGAAGACGTACAATGCTGGGCCCGGCGCTACTGACATGACGAAACGGTCGATACTCTCGATGAGCAGTCGGTATGGTGGGGGACTCGACCTTCAACTAAGCTGGAAATGAGGCAGAAGCACTCAGAAATGGTGGAGTTCGTTAGGGTAAATGAGGGAGTTCGTAGAAGAGATGAGGAGGCTGAGTAACGGTATCCGCAGAGGTCACGTTTGTCACATTCGTATGTCACGTTCATGCTGACTACTGTCGTGCAGCGAGCCGGATACCACTGATGCTGATATTCCGGTGCTCAATACTTGTAGTGGCGCAATACAATAAATTTGAATTTACAGATGGCCTGAAGCGGCTGTTCCTGCGTCGACAGTCGAGAAGGCTCAATAAGTGGATAGGGGGGAGGGAGGCGCGCCACATGTATGAACCGGCAGGGCGGCAAAGCGCGCACTGTTTGCTAAAGCTAGTGAAGGCTGTAACTTGGCTGTAACGCTTATCCCTCATGTCCTCGCCAGAAATGCCCATGAATGCAGTGATTACTTCTCGTTGCATCGTCCAGCGAAGGGAATTGCTGAATCCGATGCCTTAGGCACATCAACATGCTGCGAATGCCGACGACCATCTAGCACAAGGCTATCTTATCCCCGCTGCGGAGGAACACTACAAGGCCGCTGAGGGATACATGGCTGCTGCCGAGCAAAGCAATGATGAATCAGTTCAGCGTCGACATACTTCAGTCACGTCGGTGAAACTAAATTAGGTGTATCATAGGCGAAACGAACTCTGAGGATGCTATATAACAAACACAACAAGGCTGGGAAGGACCTTCAGAGAAAAATTGCGAAGTTGAGAGAAGAGGGCAAGGATCCATCCCAGCGCCAGAAGCCAGAACCACAGCAAGCTACGCCCGCGGTCAACCCTGCTCAGTTACCTCGACAAATACCATCTCCCCCTCCGGTCCGTCCACACGATCTGCAGAATACGGTGGATGAGTCGTTTATGCTCCTAGGCGGCCAAAGGGTATGTCTACCGAGATTTATCTCAATTTAGCCGTTGCACACACCTTTTTAGTCAGACCCAGGGGATGCTTTCAATCAATTTTGGCACATCATGCAAGGCATGCTGGATAACCTTTCACAGCCTGTAGCCTTTGCCACCGCAATAGGCCTGGAGAATGACGATTCCCCTCACAACTCTGCCTCCTCATCTAGGAAGCCCAGAGACGGTAGTTTGAGTAGTGATACGGATGGGGACGAACCATTGGTCTCGAGGTTCAAGCGACGGATAGGCATGACCAAGAGTCGCACAACGTATCCCCCATCTCTCACGGGATCCTCTGGCTTAGCTCGAGCCGCAACACTAGAAGACGAATTCGACGACGACATGCTGGACGTCGGTAAATTGCCCTGATTAAATTATATGAACTTGTCTTAATTGAATAATAGGTGATGAGCTCTCCGAGTCGTTTTGCCTCGTCCCCTCGGGTTCTGAGCCGTCATTGGCGGCACAAAAGAGAGAAAACGCAGCCCTAAAGGCAGAGATTGAAGCACTGCAGTCTCGCTTGGAAGCTACCGAGCGAGTCATACAATTGCGTAAGGATCAAGATCTACACCTGCGAGAGAGCATCGTTATGGCCCGTAGAGAAGTGAGTGATTGCGATTGGCGATGCCGAGGAGCTGTTATGAACCTCTTGATTGCGCAGGCTCAGCGGGCTATGGGAGCCTCGACAATGGCGGGACAACGACCGCCCGTCGACCTCAGTTCACTCAACCTCAATGTCCCACCAATACCAATACCTGGCTTAACCCCGGGCCGAGAAGCCCAGTACACTCGCCGTATCAAAGAGCTCGAAGACGAAGTGCGGGGATTAAGGGCGGACAACGAGAAACAAGTCTGTTCCCACATTTTTGCAAATACAGCTCATGGTTTGCTAATAGCAGCTTCTGCTTCTAATCTCGAACTTCACAGAAAGCTATGATTGCCAAATTCCGCGAGCGGTGGGAGAAGCTCAAGGAATCCGCCAAGCGGAAGAAGGAAGCGAAAGCAGGAAGTACGCCCATACGCGAGCGAATTGTCGAAGAACCGGAAGCAGAGCAAGAACTCGATGGCGTGTAAGCCTTAAGGTGATGCCATATGTATCAACATGTTTTCCAACCGCTTGTTTTCCTCGAATGACAAGGTGGCCGGCCTTCCACCCATGTACCCATGTATGAGTGCAGGTTGCTACCAAGCGTCATTGTCTTCATCGGTATAGTGGTCGCATGGTGCAATCATGGGTCTCTGTAGAGCTTCGATGCGACGCAATCTCTTGGTATTGGTGTCCGAAGACAACAACACGGACTGGCAAATGGCGTTTGGAAAATCGGTCACAAACGTCTTATATTGAGACTGTGTTCTCTAGTGTTTGATACTATACAATACTCATATATCCATATATTCTTCTTCGTCGATTTCTCCCTCCCCAACGGTGAGTTGGAGGCGTGATATTATTCGCTCGATCATTAATCCCTTTTCTCCATGTAGGGCAGACAAGCCTCGTAGACCTCTTTGAAACCAGGATACTTGATGCATCTCTGGAACACCGCCTCATCTATCTCTCTGGCTGTCTGGAGGGACCCAGTAATAAAGAAGTCGGTGTAGCCCGGCGACGCGCCCAGCACGAACGGTCCTTCCGCCTTGTTCGTGAGCATCAACTCGCCCAAGGCCCGCATAGCGTCCGCTACCGCCTCCCAGGCTTGTTCCTCCTTCTCCGGGACGAGCAGGTCCTCGAGCGGATGGCCAAGCGAGGCCTCGCGTGTACGCCGGAAGTACTCCTGCGAGCGAGGCGACAGGATGTTGATTTCACGCGGCATGAGTGAAGTACGGAAGGCAGGGCTAAGCGCGCAGCGGGCTTTTGCCACGATTTCGCTTCCCAGCTCTGAGGTTAGAGGTACCGGCGGGTCGGGGTAGGTCGCCTCGATGAACTGCGCGATGCGTAGCGAGTCCATTATGTATGTATTAGTCCGTACGTGATGGATGGTGGGGACCGTATATTTGTGCTTCGACGTACAGTCATGGGATAGCAAGCCACTGGAGGAATTCGATTCAGACGACTTCTCTACGCGACAGAACATTATAGAGAACTCACAGTCCCTTCAAAGTAGGTTCAATGTCTGGGAACTCGAGAAAGGTGGTCTTGTATGGAACTTGCTTATAGTTGAGCATGAGGCGGATAATCCATACTACAGGCGAGAAGCAGATGTTCTTGGTGCAAGCTAGGTCGTACAAGACGATCTCAGGCTCGCGTTCGTTGGCCATATTGGACTATGCTTTGATGAGGGTTCCGCTTGATGTTCAGGGAAGGAGTTAGTACAACCTACTTATTGTATCACAAGAATGACTCACTGCTCATCGTGACTCAGCCCTCTATAAATATAACGACTGCGGGCTCGTTGCTGAGAGCGCCCCATCGTCGCGATCCGTTATGTATACCGTAATACTTAGTTTCTAGCTTCATTTCAAGGCGGCGAGACGGTTCATCCCTCTCGCTTGAGTAAAACTTTTTAGAGTGTCTGTGTGCAGCGGCACCGGTCAGAACGTCTACACGAAAGACTGGATTAACTTTGCAGTACATTGCGCAAGAACGGTCACTGTTGGACGTTGAGAAATTGCCTTTTTCAGATAGCTTCCTTTTATGTCTACAAGTATACTATGCAGTGCCGCGCACAGGAACGCCTGGGCACGCCCCGAATGGGTGTCGCCTGAGGCCGGCTCTACAAATTCACTGGGTGCAGGATCAGATATTATCTGCGGTATCATTTTGATTGCTATCTGAAGAATATCTCAGTTAAGCATGTCATACCCAGTTATCTCGAGTGTGACCAATATGTAATGAGTATGAGATAGCAACGGCAGTATTATCCTCAACTGACTTAAACCTCTCATTGTGAGTAAATATTTATCACATATTACACGACTCTATATTGAATGATTATTGCACAATTACTCCACATATTGGATATGTAATGTTAGCAACAATATGTTATCCTGCACGCTGTGAAATACCGTGGCCAAACCACAGGCCTGTGGTACTCGACGAAGGGACATTCCACGCAGGAGAGCTTTTGGCGCTCAGACTAATTCGCATTACCTGCCGGATTGCTGACCCTCGGCCATCTTCACTTCTGTTAGATTTGGGCAATCTAGGCGGTACGGGGGTTTAGTGACACGTGACTACGTAGATTGTTTCTGCATGCTGTGTATCTTTTTCCTCATGTGTTTGCTGGAGTCCCACTGGTCAAACGCAATACACCTATTCGATTACTTGAATATCGCGCGACCCTCAGCAGCTTATTTTAATTTAACAACTTCTTCAAAACATCACCGTGTGGCGGTATCATACGACCTAGTCGTGCAGTATGCAGCAGGAAGTACCGTCTTCGGAAAGAGACCTCTTCGGAGGAGCGATCAAGGCGAAATTGCCAACAACGCTCATCGATGCCTCGTACGAGCAAGTATCCCTCACTCGCCGTCTACGTCCTGAAATGCTCGCAGAGATCTGCGTCAGATTCCAGACACGCAGGAAGTTTTCCTATATCCACAATCGGGTATCAGTGTTATAGTGGAGATCCTGGAGCGGGTCGAGGCCACAGATAATACTGATGCCGTGAGGTCAGTTATTGAAACATCCGCGTTCGACGTGTGCGTTAACGTCGCCTCTAGATTTCACTTTGACTCGCTCGCCCACGATAACTCCGCAGAGAGCAGCCAGAGTGACAGCATCGTTATCATTCCTAACGACCGGGGAGACAACACCCCCTCGGCCATCGTACTCACTGGTTCCCAGAAGGTGCCGAAGTTCAATCAATCAGCAGCCGACGATGTTCGCATTCTCATGAGTCTATTCCGCGTGGAGACCAAAAACGCAGACTTGGTTGTCACCTTCAATGTGCCTGTATCTTCTCAGGATGGAGGAGCGGTGGGAGAAGAAGGATGGAGGGCAGCGAAATCTGACTTCGAGAACATGATTCGATCGTTTCGTATCGTAGACTATGGCTTGTTCGCATAATTATGGACACGCCGCAAGAAGACATTGGGGGCAGGGAATTTGGATCCTACAAAAACGTCCCCCGTGGCCTCTCTGGCTAGATCCAGTGTATTTCTCTCATGTTATCAGGCAGATTCCACCAGACTGATAGCACTCTCCACTAGGGTTTGCAGCACACTCATGTAGGGTACGACCCTTTGCCCACTGAATGTATATTCATCATGATGGGTGCAATCTTAGAGAAAGAGTTGGTGATCGCCATACGCGTATGGCCGAATCTATATTTCGACTGGAGCCTCGTTTAGTTGTTGTTCGTGAGGAATGAATGCGGCATGGCGCAATTCGTAGTTGCGCTCGCCTCGCGCTGTCAGGTACCATTCCCCATGTTTCCAGCAAACTCACATCCTGGCCCATATGGTGAGCGAAGAGTGTGCACAGTCGGCGGTGTCATCTGCCAACCAATGTATGATGCATTCCATGCTGTCCAAGGAAATCTCCCGAATGACTTTCTTTATACGTGCTGGCAGTTTCAATTCCAGCCATTTTCCCGCTGCTGATATGTGGATCACCTATTGCACTACTTTGTAAGTGCTCCGGATACTCGTATCTCGCCTTGCCCTCGCACGAAGGAATTACTTATCAGCGAAGACCAGGCCGCGTCTTGTGCTACTTAACTGATCTAGTCTGAAGGCAACTTGAAGGACACACATGGGGTGGAAGAAAGGCCGATCGACTAATTGTATTATGAATTCAGATAGAGCAAGCGTTTGGATAACGTATCCCCACATACGCCATCACATTCTTGCGCCAGATTCTTCGACGAATGATTCTGGGATAACCTTACCCCTAATTGCCCAAGATAGACGCGACCTGTCACATCACGTGCTGTTGTTTAGTGGCACGATTGGTAGTCACCGACATTCTTTCGTTATACCACTATGTTGAAGCCACCATCCTCAGCCAGGAGATCGACGATAAATTATGGAAGGACGCCACTGCACAAGTCAGTATCTTTGTCTGATCTCGTGTTGGCACTCCGAGAGGGTTGATTCGACGCGTTTATCGTGAAGCCACAGCACTGACTTATCCTCTGTCTTTGCATTACAGTAGCACCCTCCGGGGATCAGCATGGGGTGGGGGGTCTCAACAGCCCGCACGGACTCCATTGCACAGGTTTGTGTTTCTCGCCCTCCGCAGGCCATGTCCAGAACACGGCGATGCGCCCTTAAGACGGCATAATCTCATACGCGATCCGAATTACAGTAGCACAAGAAGAACATCAATATGGGCGGGTGGCTCACAACAGTCCGCTCCTAGCGGTAACCAGACGTCAAAGGACCCTCGGCCACTCCGTGACCGACAATACCAATCGAAAATGAGACAAGACATTCTGAGTTATCTTCAAGGCGATGATTTCGACATCTCAATGGGAACCCTTACCAACATACAGGGGAAGGACTATCGGGCAATATTCACATACCTCTTGCTGACTCTGGACCCATGCCATCCGTTGAACGAGAATGCGAGATTCGAGGAGCAATTCGTTCCAGCCCTTAAATCATTAAAGTACCCTTACGCTCACCAAATTGACAATAAGTGGCTGGCGGCCCCTGCCAGCATGCATTCATGGCCATCACTCCTCGGTGTTCTCCACTGGCTGGTGGAAGTATGTAAGGTAAGGTTGATCGCTCTACCGTTGTCACCGGGTACATGATCTTATTTTAGGCTCGGGATGAATATCTTTCCAGTGGTCATCCGACGCTCCAATTTGCTGCCGATGTGCCAGAGGAGTTCGACCAGCCCTGTGATCACCTCACTTTAGCATTCGAGTATTATACACATTCATACCTTGTTTGGTTGGATGGATCAGATGAATTTCCGGAAGCTAAGCAGGCGTTAGAGGATCGGTTCGGTGGGTCTTGTTATCCTCTCTAAACCATCGAGCGGATGTTTTACACTCTGAAACTAGCTAAGAAGAATGAAAGGGTTCAACGTGACCTAGAGGAGCAGACGAATCAATTGAACGAACTTAAGATGGAACTTCATCGATTGGAATCTTCAGCTGTACGCCCTTCGCCTCCCTATGCAGCACGCCGGCCTCACTTCGCATCTTAGGCCCCCGTAGCAAAGCTACAGAATGAGAATGAACTACTCCGTGGGGACAGCGAGAAATTCCAAAAGATCCTTCATCAGTATGAAGGTCGCAAGAAGAAGTTGGTTGACACGATTGCTTCCGAGAAGGCGGAGCTAGCCTTACGAGGTTTATCTAATGTTCACTGCGCGTTTGATTCCATTCTGACTGCTTATACTTTTAAGACGCACACCTCCAGCAACTTGCTTCAGACCAGACGAGGCTTGCAGAGATAGTGAAGACCCAGAATCTCAGTCCGGAGGAAGTTATTCGGATGAACACTGAGCACGAGACACTCTCCCGAAATTTGGAAGACCTCAAGCAGAAGATTGAAGAAACGCGCCGAACAGTGATGAGCCTGGAGGTCAATGTCACTAATCGAGCAGCGGCCGCCGAAGAAGCTCTTGATTCATACACTAATCTACTTTCTAAGCTAGAACTGTTTCCCCCACTCCCAGTCCCATTGCACGACATCGACCTGACATTGGAAATCAATACCGGTGCTTCCAATCACCTGCAACTTTTGAACGGAGCCGACATACGAAAAGTGATCAAGCCGACCCTTAGTACGATTGCCGAAATGAAGCGCGGGGAGCGTGCAGAAGTAGAGAGTGAACGAATCAAAGTGGACAACGAGCTCGACCAATTGACGGTCGACTGCGAGAACGTGGATCAAGAAATCGAGGAGCTGGAGAAGAAGGTCGTTGGATTGAATGAACAGGCTGATGATCTACGGGAGGTAAGGATTTACTTGACATGTGGTGGACTCGTATGAGTGGTAACCGTTATCTCGGGTTATAGGCAGCGCAGCAGGAGGCTTTAGTTAGTAATGCGGAGGCGGCCAGACTGGAAAGGGAGCTAGCCCATGCCAGAACAGCGGCTCTAGCCAACGGAATGGGTGTCAAATCACGACTCCAAGCCCTCCAATTCGAGTTAGTATTTCCTTTAATATGCATTTCCTTGATTTGTCACTAATTTTGATACCAGTTACCGGGAACAGATTGAGAAGGTTGCACGGCTGAAGGAAGAAACTGTTCGGGCCATCATGAAGAACAGCAATGATATATGTATGTTCAAGCAAGAGGTGTCGCGTCTACTCGGTGACCTTCGCAAGTTTACCGAAGAGGATTAGACCGAGGACAACCCCAGTATGTGCGACCGCTGGATGGTATATCTAATTTATTTCTTGTTAAATTGTGACAGTATGCTCGTGACATCAGTGTGACCCGGATTTATGATATTTGACTCGAGGATCGATCATTTACGTGACAGGTCAATATCCTTCGGCCAAGTTCTCAAGGCTGTATCTGGCTCTATCGCCATGATGCCACAGGATGCCAGTGTGCCTTTCGACCCATCCACGGTATGTGATCAGTATCCCAGGCTATTTTTATCACCTAGAATCCGAAACTATGGGCGTACAACCCAAGAACCTGTCAGAGATTGTACAGGATATCCGAACCTGCTGCGAACATAGGCCCAGCGCAATGGTGTACTCGTCGCTCCGTATCTCCCTTTGCACAATATCTTCGTCGATCCTGAGAGCCTAATTCCTCATTTTCGATATCTTCAAGAATTCCAACGAGGAGTCACCGATTCGCTGCGCTAATGGGGCATCCGTGCCTTCCCAGAAATGGGAAGCACTTAGATCTGGTATCGGGCTTTACGTTCACAATCCTACTGCGACCTCTGAACAGACGCGCATTTAGTCTGTACAAGGGCCGTAATAGACTGCATCTGTGGTGTTATGGTGAAACATTGTTTACACGGAAGACGGGCGTCGAACGCCGGGAAACCGGCGTTGCACCAACCGAACATGTCGGTTACCACTCCTGCGATTTTATCCACTCTGCCACAGTATCGGACGCTGAATATCCTTATGCGTTCCTTTATCGTGGGTGATCCAACAGAGTCAACTTTTCTCAGCACATATCGGGCGCAAAGCAGGGGTCCCACAGGAATGGATAAGAAGGGCACTTGGCGGTCCTAATGTCTGCACCCCACTCTGACCTACCAAGGCCTTGTGCTCTCAACGTCTGTCATGTCTTCTCCAGCCAAAGAGAACGTCCCGGCATACGGTGATGTAGAAAAGGGGACGCTTGAGGTTATCCCGACTTCCAAAGCGACGCCCGACTTCCCTGTCGACGAGAAGAAGGACCTCACAGTCGTAGCAGTCAATCCCGCCGATCATTTACCATCACTAAAGAAAGAGTCGCAACCGTCTACGAAGCCCACGCCGAAGCCCAAGAAGCAGGTGTCTAATTGGATCAAGTTCAAGATTTGGTTCAACACATATCGGTACGGGGTGGGCGCGTCTTTGCGATACCGTCGCACTGATCAACACTACACTGTTTCATAGTAAATTCTTCTGCTTGACTTTCGGATTGAACATGATTGGGCTTGGTCTCGCCGCATCCGGTCACTTTCCGTATGCGGTTAAATACTCTGGCGCCATGGTTGTCGGGAACTTCAACTTCGCCATCCTTATGCGCAACGAAATTTTCGGTCGTATCCTTTATTGGTTTGTGAACACTTTCTTTGCCAAGGTTAGGGTCCCTCTTTACTTCTTGGTACGGACCATCTGACATGTGCTTGCACAGTGGACCCCTTTATGGTGGCGCTTGGGATGTACCTCAGTCCTGCAGGTGAGAATCAATCTATGAGCACTCGGAGCGTTATCCTTAACGTCTACAAACCTCCAGCATCTCGGAGGAATCCATAGTGGTTGTGCGTTATCAGGAGTCCTTTGGCTGCTCCTGAAGGTCATCAATAATTTCCGCCACCACGATGTCAATCACGATGCTGTACTGGTCATGGGCGTCGTCACAAACTTGGCCGTCATGATCTCAGCTTTGAGTGCTTTCCCGTGGGTTCGAAACACGCACCACAAGTAAGTCAATCGTCGGTCAGGAACTTCCACCGTTTATCTATAAATACTTCATCGGCAGTGTGTTCGAGCGGCACCATCGCTTCGTAGGATGGATCGGCCTAATGTTCACTTGGGCTTTTGTCATTCTCGGCGACACCTATAACCCAGACACAAGGACCTGGAACCTCAGCGGCGTGCATCTAGTAAGACAACAAGATTGTAAGAAAAATGTTTTTGGGACGTAAGATCACTTTCTGACGACCCTTTTCAGTCTGGTTTACTTGTGGTATGACTGTCTTGTACGTTCTAGCCTTTGATCTTGTCTCGATTAGACTGAGCGCCTCCCATTTGCAGCATCGCCCTCCCCTGGATATGTGTCCGTGAGGTACCCGTGGATATTGAGTTGGTGAGTGTCTCCTACTCCACCGGCCAGACAAATCAAATTAACGGCGTCGGTTTCAGCCATCACCAAAGGTCGCAATCGTGCGTTTCAGAAGGGGAATGCAGCAAGGACTTCTGGGGCGCATCAGCCGTTCGTCCATCATGGAGTATCACGCCTTTGGTATCATATCGTGAGTTTGCCCTATTCTTACTCTTATTCACATCTCACAGTGAATGTCACTAGTGAAGGAACTCATGCGAAATATCATTATATGATTTGTGGCGTACAAGGTGAGCATCCCTCCCGCAGTGACGTCGCTTAGCTCAATTCGTTTCAGGCGACTTCACGCGCAGTTTGGTGAATGATCCGCCAAAGACGCTATGGACACGAGAGCTAAAGGTGATTTCTCACCGCTCGACCTTTGTCTTTCATCGTGCTTAATTTTTCCCGCGCCGTAGTTTGCGGGTGTCTCGAACACGTCTACTCTTTACCGCCGAGGAATACGTATCTGCACAGGAACAGGGCTCGGCGCCGCACTTTCTACATGTCTACAATCCCCATACTGGTATGTTCTGTCGTATACTGGATCTAGCCGACAGATAAGCTGACGGTCGGAACAGGTACCTCATCTGGATAGGTATTTACAACGTTTCCGCACTTGGAATTTTCCTGATTGCAACATCAACACAGGTTCTGATCAAGAGAAAACTTTCGGTCCAACGATCAGTAGTCTCATTCACCGACACATTGGTCCTGAGCGGTTGCTCCTATGGGACAGTAAGAAGCGTGGCGGCCGCCCAGATACCATGAAGATTCTCAAGGAGGTATATCATTACTGGAACGCGGAGGGTACGGCTCGTATTTTTAGCTTCAATGATCTTCTGGCTAAACATTCATCTACAGTCGTCTTCATCACATCCAATTACATTGGAAACTCAGAGATCATGGAGGGCTGCAAAGAAGCTGGTATACCCGCTTTCGGTACCCTGTGGGACTTTGTGCGTACTTTTTATCCTGCGGCTTGGTATAGGCTAACATCGAGGGACAGTAATTCCGATCAATACTCAATTATTCATTCGGAATGTTTAACCGTGTATCCACGATGTACTGGGAGGGAAGCGGCGCAGTTAGAACACGGCCTTCATCACGCGCACACAGACACACTTATATATATCTCTAATTCAGCCGGGGGAATACGACACAATGTAATTCTCGTGCATCGGAACATATAGACTGCATTTTTTGTTTATCACATCCTTGTATATAACATTATTCTCATAGCTCGGGGTATAAGTAGTATGATCTATAGATTGATTGCTTATCGCCCGGGGAAGCAAATAGGCAAATAGGAGCCCGGAGGAGCCGGGGCATTTCGTGAGAGGGGACAACATATCGTGTAATGCTATTCTCCTACATGGAGTATGTATGTAGACAGACACTGGGATGACGACGTCCATTCCGCCATTCTGCACCAAATTTACAACATGAAAAGATACGACGTAGGCACATGTCTTGCCACATCATTGCGGCTGGCCGAGGAGCATAAGCACTCGGCTTGAACTACATCAGATTTGGGGCATCACGATTGACCAGACAAGTTGAGTCGAGGTAAGATGCCATCATCCCGACGCAGTACAATTATCTATACAGATCAAGAATCTGGCCCGAATGCCCCATCCATACCCATCGGCGGTGGGGATGTACTGGCGTGTTTGGCTGTAACCGGATACCTTTTCTCGCGAGCTCGGTGACAATCCTGGCTACATTGCGCGCGTCCTAAAGGAGCATGATTCGTTATCCGGATTGTCCAATGTTTTGGGTTGCCAATGAGCTGGGTCACCCCTCACAAGGAGATACTTACATGCATTCCACAATGTTGGCGTCCTTCAAACGGGGGTAGCCCGAGGGCCTCGAGTTGAAGCGTTATATTTAGTGGACGTTTCACGCCGAAATGAGCCTGGAATTTCTTGCGAGGTGAGGTAGGGTACGGTTATTGGTCTACAAAACGGCATACCTTGGTAGCGGGGGTTATGGGTTTCTTGCCAGCCTGGGAAGCCAACCAATGCACCACAGTTGACCGGACATCCATCACGTCTGTTCTCATCCATTGTGGCATTTCCACCTACGCGGCCCCGCGTCACGAAGCAGGCACAAGCATGCAAAGATGTGAAAGGTAGATACCTTGGATATGAAGCACTGCTTCACAAAGAAGTCTCGGATATCGTGGGGGCCGTCGGTACACCAGCAGAAGCGCATCAACGGCTCCTCGGTCTCTGAATCAATCAACTCATGTTTCACTAAGAATTGCCGCAGGGAGGCAAGCGCAACGGGGAAATCTGGTGCGGCATCAACAATATCCTATAGGCCGTGAATTGACGGGGGAATTATTAGGGGTGCAAATGTACCGACTTGAGTAATGCCTGTGAGCTGCGTACAAAACTCAGATAAAGTTGGTCGCCATGTTGGTTTCACGAAGCTATGGAATTCGTCCACTACTTCCAATTGGCTAGCCTTGCCGTCTATCTTATCTGTCCAGCGCACGAGGGTAACGGGGAGTTCCTTGAGGGAATGTCAACGGCTGTGGATCTCAAATGACGGAAGTGGAAGCTCACGATGATTTCATTCGGATAATCAAAGCTGCTGCCTTGCTGACAAGTGGCCTCAACGTCAAGCACGAGGAATGCGTCGAAGGGTTGTGCCGATTTATACGTTTCTGGTACCATTGCAGGTGCCGAGGGGGTGGCTTTCTGCCTCCGGCCACGACCCCGCCCTCGTGTACGCTTTTTCTTCTTTCCTTTGGCGAGTGGAGGGTCCTCGGTCTGCACCACTAGTGTCTCCTCAAACGGAGGTAAAGCCTGGGGGAGGTCCCCCCGTGCTGAAGGGCCTTTAGTCCAGCGTTTAGTCGTATCCCATCGCTTGCGAATTGTGCGAAAAACCGTTATCATTGTAGCCGTTATCTGGTGACTTGATTTTGAGCCATTTGACCGCCTGAACGCGAAGAAAAGGAGGCAAAGAGCCAGGAGCAAGATCAGAGCGTGTACCAGTGAGACGCCTTGTACCTGTCCCCTCCAGGCGGTCTTGAGAGAGTGAACACAAGATACATGCGACCGGGTCGCACGACGCATGGTCTTAAATAGATCGTCGCATGAACGAGAAAAGCTAGACGCCCATGTATGCTTATTTAGCGATATGGGCGCTTGATCACTAAATTTGTTCGTACCAGTCGTCTAACTTGAAGTCAAAACTTCCACTCATGAAGCAAGGAGGGGATGATCTGGAGGATGACTTCGTCTTTGACGATACCGCTGCGTTATCTGCCGATGAAGACCAAGACGGCGACGTAGTGGACATTGCTATTGTATCTCAAGATGTGGATGAAGAGGAGGGCCATGGTGTTGACGCCGTCGAAAATATTGAACGAGATGAGGCAAAGGAAGAGAGGAAGAGAAAACGTAAAGAGAAGGTGAAGGAGAAGAAACTCAAGGTGCGTCTACCAAGGCCGTTATCCACGATCCCGTACTCAACACCTGCCACAACCAGCGGCGCAAGCTTGTAGCCACTGATTCGGAAGGTGCAGAGACTCGGTCTGTGACATGCAGTAGCCCTGAAGAACTGGCGCAAAATCTTGCAGACATGCAAGCTAAATCATTTTCCAAGATGACCTCCATAGAACTGGATGATATGCGAATACCAGGTATATCCATTTGTCTGCTTCGACTAGAGATATTCACGAATTAACGTCTAGACAGCTTCAGCTGTGAGCGACACCAGGTCTTGGACTGGCCCTAGGTCCCTCGACAACCTGGTGGACTTCATATGCCAAGGTATTTCACCATGTCTTTATCCAGCCTCCCACCCATGTCTCAAGTACAATCATTGCAGCCTTGCCTACCCTCCACACTCGACTCGGACAGAAATCGAAATCCAACGGGTCGCCGACGTTGATATTCGTTGCTGGCGCAGCCCTCCGGGTAGCAGACGTTACTCGGGTGCTCAAGGACAAGAAGCTGCGCGGAGAGAAGGGCGGCGAGGTGGCCAAACTCTTCGCGAAACATTTTAAACTCTCGGAGCATGTCACCTACCTCCAACGAACAAAAATAGGCAGTGCAGTGGGAACCCCAGGCCGACTCGGGCAGCTCCTGGAAAACGGTTAGTGGACTTGACCTTTGAAAGCGCGGCTAATGTTCAAAGACACATTGCAGAAAATGCTCTGGCGACCTCGCAACTCACTCACATAATGCTTGATATTACATACCACGACGCCAAGAAGCGTTCCTTATTAGACATACCCGAGACTCGAGATCAGGTCTTCAAGCAGGTCTTGGGAGAACCAAAAGTATTGAAGGCGATCAAGGAGGGGAAAGTGCAGGTTGTCTTATTTTGACGTAGTCCTTCTGATGCGTATGATAATATTATATGGTTGACTGATATGGCCAAGAAAGAAGTGAAGTTAGAAGCCTTTCGGGTTGGTCCTCAGAGTCAGCTAACAGAGCGTGCATGTAAGTAACTGTATCTAGTTGTTCGACGATGATGGGACTCACCCTTGTCCATTTTGGAACCTTATGAATGCCCTTCCTGTACCCTCGTGCGTGTGGTGTGAACACCGTATATTTATCCCGAGCTGGCATTTCGTGTTCTTTCGGTAGCTGCAACGCTTGGGTCTGGAAGGCGCGTGAGGCGTTGCGGGATAGAAACGAGCTAGAATACGTACCAGAGAGCCGCACTGCACTCCACTCGCTCTGACCGCCTCGATGACTGCGTCTACTTTTTTGAGCCGTGCGCGGGCATTGGCTTTTCTAGTGGGTGAGAGCTTCCAAGGGACTTTCCTGCGACAGTGCGTTAGATACGGCACATTGAATCGGTCCCTCCGCTCACCAAAGAAGACCTCCTAGGTTGACATGCGACGGTCGAAAGGCCCCAAACATGAAGAAGTGGAAGAATACGCGACCTCGAGAGTGAATTGGCGCCTGTCCAATAAGGGTTGCCAAACAAAGTCAAATCCGCCGCCTTGGCAAAGGACGCCTCTACAACCATTTCTCCATCAACCACCACCGCCGACACGCAGAACAATGGCCACGGTCGACGTCGAGATGTCTCCGGCCATGAATGGGCACGTTAACGGAAACGGGGACGTGAACGGCAAAGAAGCCTCAGTTCGATTCACGAGCGGTCTAATCCTCCCGCCTCCAGAGATAAAATGTAAGCTATGCTAAGGATTTGTACTGGGAGCCGTTATCCTAACCTAGAAATATAGCGGTGATCGACCGCACCGCGCAATTTGTGGCGCGCTCAGCAAACCCCCCTCAGTTCGAGGACAAAATTCGAGAGGGTCAACGCTCAGATCCAAAATTCTCGTTCCTCAACCCAGCAGACCCGTACCATGCGTACTACAGACACAGAATGGAGAAGGTTATACGAGGGGAGACGTTGGACGACGCACCTCAGGAGAAACCGGATGATAATAGTGCTGCAACGGAGCGCCCTGAGCCAATAGACAATGGCGTTGAACCTCCCCCAGCATACTTCATAATGGACCTGCCAAACATCAGCGCGATTGACTTGTGAGTTACCAGTCCATTTAACATTTGTATTTGCTTTACTGACCGATTACCCAAGGGACGTCATGAAACTGACTGCGTTGTTCACTGCTCGGCGAGGTAGAAATTTCCTTGCTTCTCTTTCTGCTCGGGAGGGCAGGAATTATCAATTCGATTTCCTTCGTCCCACCCACTCATTGTTTGGCTACTTCAATCGGTTGGTGGAGCAATACACAAAGGTTCTCTACCCTGACAAGGAGATGTTGGAACAGTTGCGCGAACGTTCCGTAGAAGGCGCGCGCTGGAAAATGCTTGAAGTCGCCCAGCGGCATGCTAAATGGGAGCGCAATAAGAGGGAGCAGGATAAGAAGCGGCAGGATGATCAAGAAGCGGAGAGGAGTGAGTCTGAACTCTTTATTTGTAACAGTGATCCTAACTCCTTGTAGTTGCCTTCGCTGAGATCGACTGGCACGACTACGCCATCGTTCAAACCATCGAGTTCACGATGGCGGACGCCAACGCTGAGCTACCACCACCAATGAGCGTACAGGAGGTGGAGAATATGACTATGGCACAGAAGAGGATGGCGGCCATGATCATGGAGAGCACGGCTGAAGAGGTTGAGGCACATCGTGCTCGTCAAGCGGCGGCGGAAGCAGAAGCGGCTGCAGCTGTTGGAGGGGCGGGTGTCGGAGCGCAGGACGATGCAGCTATGGAGGAAAGCGATGATGAGGAGACCGATGAGCAGAAGGCGAAGAAGAAGCGCGAGGACGAAGAGAGGGCTCGGGAAATCGAACGTGCTAAGGGTATCAACCCAGCTGCCCCCATGAAGATTCGGACGGACTACGTACCCAAGCGTGAGTTCTGCCTCACTCTCCTGTTCAAATCAATCTGACACTGTCGTTCAAAGTGGGCGCCAAGAACAACAAAGCTGCTGTCACTACTTGTACTCTTTGTGGTCAAGAAATTCCTGTAGACGAGTATCAGGAGCACGTACGTATCGAGTTGCTCGATTCTAGATGGAAGGAGCAGCGTGATGCGCTTGAAGCTCGCAAGGCTCAAGCCTCCGAACTGCAACGTGGAGCCAATGTTGTATCCTCATTGAAGAACCTCGCCCGTACACGTGTGGACATCTTCGGTGCCGAGGCAGACGAAGAAAGACGGAAGAGGGAGGAAGAGGAAGAACGCGAGAGGCGCAAGGAACGAGAGAAGGTGGTCTGGGATGGTCACACTGCGTCGAAAGCAAACACTTTGGACAAATTCTCGACCAACGTCAACTTCGACGAGCAGATTGCAGCTATTCATCGAGCTAAAGGTCTCGGCCCGTAAGTTTTTTGCGTTCGTGTCTCTATTCGCCGTTTCTGACATTGTGATAGGCAAGAAATGAATGCGATCGGTCCTGGGATAGGACCTGCAGCTGTTCCACCGTCATTAAGCGGGCTGCCACCTGCACCTGCTTCACTACCTGCGCCCCCTCAAGCAGCATCAGCCAACAACCCCGCTTACACCGCTGCGACCGTATCATCAGGTCCACAACCTGCGTCACTATTTCCCACACAACCTCCCCCAGTCATGCTTCCTCCTCTGCACTACCAGGGCCTGGATGCGGCGCAGCCATTTGGATATCAACCACCTCCTGTTATGGCTCCTGGCATGAGGATGGGTCCGCCAATGACTGGAATGGTACGGTCCGCGGATGAAATGGAAAGTGGTAATCCAGACGACATACCTCCTGCTAAAAGACAACGTGTTGCCAAATTACCGGGTGGTGCGCTGTATCCTGAAGCAGATTGGATTGCCATGCACCCTGTGAGTGCACGACCAAAGCCTGTGACCCGATCTCATTCACTCAACTCACCTATTTCTCTAGCATCCCATTTCACTCAAGGTGCAGCTACCGAAAGACGACAGCAAGCCCGAATGGAAGATGGACGGCAGCGTGATCACCATTCAAGATCTGCCGTTGAATCTATATGTGTCTACCTTGCGTGACAGAATCCTGCAGAATACCGGCAGTGCGGTGCCTGTATCAAGAATTCGGCTGTCGTATGCTGGGAAGATGTTGACGAACTCTACCACCATTGCTAGCCATAACCTAGAGGATGAGGATCTTTTGGTATTCAGTATCAGGGACGCAAAAAAGAAGTAAACATGTAGTCCGTCGTTTCGACTTCCATCTCTTTGTTAATATTGTAAACGTACTCTACGTACACTTGGCCACTACTGGATCGATTCACGTGGTGGCTCCTACGTCTCCTGAGCAGCCATCTCAAAGCAAACAGACGATTAAATATGTGGGTACAAGGTGTTACATGGCTCCGAAAACTACAGCGAATAATGCAATGCTAAAGTCCCTTACACATTATGATGTCGCTATAATATGCGGCGGCACACCAAGGCGAAGACCAATACGAGTAAAACACAAATGGCTGTGTCGAGGATAAGCGGCGACTTCTGCGAACTGCGCCTCACAGTAGTAGCAGGAGCAGTTGCTGACGATGTTGCGTCCTCGACAGGAGAAGCTCTGGGCGCGTGTGTGATGAACGAAGGAGCGGTAGGTCCTGCAGCACCCGCAGAGCCTGTGGAGCCACCGGACGGTATTAATCCCACTTCGTGGACGATGTTCGGAGTCTCGTCGCTTGATGGAGAAGGATCAGGGCTCGTCTCGAGGACGACTGTCGGAGGAGGTTGATCTGACGGAGATTCGGCAGTCGTGGCGGTCGGTGGGCTTGCCGAACTGCACGATGTCGCGGAATCGCTGGTGGATGGCTTGATAACGGGGTCCGGGAGGAGTTCTAGAGTCGTCTGCTTGCAATGAGGGCAGCACCATTCGCGAGACCTATGAAGGACGATTGAGTGATATATGGGCTTAGACGCGGATGAAGGACTTTACAATGCTGCTAGGCGCTTTCTCTCCGTGGAGGGGTATTCAATGGAGCCAACACCGACTGCAGCCTGTCCTTTGAGGGGGAAGAATCCTTGGAGACCGATGATAGCTATTATCAGGGTTTAGTTTAGATGGGTGATGACGGGGTGATGGAAGTGGGGCAGGAAATCTGACCTGTTCGGACTCCCCATGCAGGTTGCCAGAGTTCTTCGTGGTCTAGGAGACGTTAGCGAAAAGGTACATATTTGCAAGATGCAATGAACTCACAGCTGGTGAAGCTGATGCAGATCTGCAAGGTTATGAGCGTCGCTCACAAAACTAGCCTGGGCACTACTCACCTTGGTGTTGAGCTCAAATCGACCATTAGGTGTAAGCCTATATGTGTTTCCCATCAGCTCGCTTTCATAGTGAGGTACGAATAGAACCGTACATCATGATAGATGGTGGTCGGAAGGGATATTCCGCTGGAAGCAAGATACGAAAGTGATACAAACCGCCCTCAAATTCCGTCCCTGACGGTCCGCGAAGCGTGCAATGCCATTCCTAATATCCAGGAGCTCAGAGCATGCCATTTACGGCTCAAATTAGGATACTCACAAAGATATCATCCTGTCCGGAGCCCCCAGCGCGTCAAAGACATGCACTTCGTAGCTGGTATCGTAACTCACCTCCAAGGGCGCTGCCGAGTAATCCGTGCATGGATCATTAGCGAGCTCCTTTGCCTCCTGCATAATCCGTTTCACGGCTGCGATAAAGGAGCCAAGTCAATGGGCGCAGTAGCCTTGAAGACTGGTATATGAGACCGACCGGAATTGTTCTTGTTCATTGCGACGGGAGCCATGGTAGAGGTCGATGCGAAAGAGGGATGCCAGCTATCCACTCAGAATATACGAGTGCATGACCGCTGACTTGTAGCTAACGTGGAACCGGCGCATGTCGGACTTTCAATTCCCGCCGGCATCCACTTCGGAGTCTCATCGGTACATGTGAAGCAAAATGCAAGTACTATCAAGTACAGTCCAGTACATATGGGCACAGCGTAATAGTTTACAGGAACAAGAGTCGTCGCTCAGACGTTGTACCATTCTGGGCGAACGGATATCCAGGCATCTGGACCAAATCCTCCGGTCATGACAATCCCTTTGCTTTCAGCAATGCTGATGTACTGAGCAAACTTGTTCACTCCCGCCTTCTCGTATGCGTTCTTGTCCGCAGAGATCACTTCACAAGCTACGACAGAGCGAGGTTGCTGCAGCTTTCCCCTTTGCCTTTGTACGTTGAGCACTTTAACCAGGGTTCTAAATGCCTCGGGTAGAACTCTCGAAACCACCAGTGGTGCGGTAGTTGTACGTGATGAAGCCAATGCAGGGCTTGGAACGGCGGGCTTTGGCGTCGACGTGTAAGTAACAGGCGCGGTCGAAGCAGGAAAAGATGGAGATGGGACAGGCGCGGGCGTGGCAGGCGCGGGTGTGGGCGTGGGTTCCAGAACCGGTTGAATGGCAATCGTCTGTTCAACCTGTTTCCCTTTCCCCTTCTCGTCTGGGCTTCCGCCGCCGGAAACGCTATGAGTAACAGACGGCGTGGATAAGATTGAGATACCACTGGCTCCTGTAGACTCTTGGCGAGGCGGCTGTTGCGGAAGAAAAGAGGAAGGTAGTTTAGGGGTGACAGGGACAGCCCTCATAAACGTAGGAGGGGTTCGAGGCGCATTGTACACCACTTCGTCTGGTACATCAGCGAGTCTTGTGACCGCAGGGCCGGTGACCGGAGCGGCGGGGAAAGGCGATATGCTTCTTTGTGGTTGCCGTAGGTCGTTGGCGACGTAAGAATCCGATGACGAGCTGGCGCGCAAGTGCACTGGCTGAGTTGATGGCACAAAGGTACCGTCAATGGAGTCCGACCTAGACAATGTCGAACTTCGCGGACGCGTACCCTTTGGCAACGCAGTACGCACGGGTTCAGGCGAAGGAGTAGGCAATTTGCCCATTAGGGGAGAAGCTGCTCTCCAGAATTCACCTTCCTTGCTGGAACGTGCCGATGCGTTGTTGAGAGGGCCATCCGGTACACTGGCATTGCCAAGGACGTCGGTAGTCCAGTCGTAACAAGCTGATGCTTGCGCAGCCAGCCCGTTAGACACGCCAGATCCCGAGGTTGAGATGACGACAACTTGAAATCTTCTCATGCGCAGAAGGGCGGCGGCGTAGGCGTAGTCTCTGTCACCAGAGATAATTATGATCGTCCGAGGGCCAGGGTGGTCCATGGCATAGATCATCATGTCAACTGTCGTCGAGAATTAGCTATTTCACTTCAAATAGTAGACGAAGTGAGCATACCGATCATCATCTTATCTGCGACATCCTTCTTGCCCATGTGCGGACAGTCTGTCAAAGAAACGCCGGAGGATTGTAATTCAGAGCGCAGTATTTGAGCCCTTAGTTGTTCGGAACATTCTACATATGCCTTGAATATTTTGATGATGCCATACATGAGGGCTAATTCGCGAATTTGGTTTACTAACAGATACCCGGAGGTGCTGGAGGAGGCTGGGCAATTCTCTAAACGAATAGCCGTTAGCTCCTCTTCAAGTTGAGTCTCTGGGACTAACCGTAATCCCAGAAAATTGCTACATCGTCGTAATTGGGGTCTTTGCTTTGCATGGTCGAATGGTGGCGATTGACGAAGAGTTGGAAGGATTATATATATCTCACCTGAAGACTCGCCTACAACTAACCAATCCAGCGCGGAAGCCTCGCCGCACACTTTCCAGGACGTTGTTGAGGATCTGGCATGGTATACACATGCCCCGCGCAGCAATAGACTTCGTGATGTGATCGTCCTCACTGGAAAGAACTCACAATGTTTCCGTAACCGTGCCCAAGCAAGTAGCGATATATCCATAAGATAGCAGCATACGTGCAGTGTCTATTGTATCGTCTTCCCAAGTCTAGCAAGATGGTAATTAATGGTGGGTCTATGCATCTTCTTTTGCATCGGCTGTAAAACGGAGAAGTAGTATCATTTGCACGCGTCTTTCAGCAGGACAGAAACATACTGCTGTCCTCATGCAGCTAAATAGCGTTTCTGCAGCCTCTGCGCACGGTTGTGTTTTTGAATGAAGGTCACCCGTCGCAGCCCAGCAGCCAAGAAGCGTAGCTAGTTGAGGGGCACACAGGTTGTTCGTGGCGTCTGACATGCACCGTTAGGAGTCCGTTCACTTCGCAGACCAGTATCCACTCACTTTTCTTTGGCCTAACCTTGAGTTTCTTAATGTGCATGCCCATTGTGAAGGTGGTGGGTAGTGTTTCAATAACTCGCCTGAAGGAAACTTGAATCGTGACCGGGTTCTTCTGTTTGACGGTGTTTGCATTTCATGCTATCGTATTCCGATCCTCCGACCCAGCATCTCCTCCGCCGCTCCGCGAGGTTCTTGTTCTTGAAGGAATAACTCTTTGGCCTCAAGTCCGTCTCAGATCCTTGAATCTAAAAAGTCGCGTTGCATCGCCTACGAGGCCGCAACACCGCATGAATGATGGTGCGCAGATACATGCCATATCTCCACCCCATGGGAGCTGCGCGCGTTCTCGTAAAGCCTCAATCACTGCATTCAGACTGGCCCAGCTGGAGGACAGCTGCTGGCTCGTGTGATCTCTGGAGCCACTGAGACGGCCTTTGATCCATCGATAACTCCAAACGCTTCACGCAGGAGTCTTTCAACGCCGTTGATCGACGATTTCGTGTACAACATCTCCACCGCCGAAGGGGAGCCTTTCTTTCAAGGAATCGATTGATGCCTGGACAACCACAAGCAGTATGGCAGGCCGTTTTCGGATTGATGTATCACTGCCTCGTGCTCAGCGCTTGACGCCAACGATCCCTTTAAACTCACCCACAACTTCGATGAGCCCACGAAACTCTAAGCTTTGATGTTGGAACGGCAGGACAACCAAGATGTCGCTATTTTCTGGGACTACGGTGAGTCTCTTTGGTAAACTCCCTGTTATTGGAATTCATCAGGCGCCAGAGAATTGCCACGGACCTTCATCCGTATCAGGCTATGATGTTGTTGGGAGCATTCGTAGTATGGCGCACAAGTTCGGAAGCGTCAAGCTCTTCAAAGCATACCTTGAACTTTCGGAACAAGCCATGTCGCCCAGGTTGTTGAGTCTGCGGTCTGAGCTACAATCATCAGGGGTCTCCCTGACCGACTGTCCCCACAATGGCCGTAAGAATGTCGCGGACCAGATGATAATCGGTATGTATAATGCTGGCTTCTGCCCATCGGACGCGTTTGAAACTTACCTTCGTAGTCGATATGTTAACCTATGCCATCGACCGGCCGGCGCCCGCGACAATCGTCCTTATTTCGGGAGATCGAGACTTCGCGTATGCAGCCTCGGTTCTACGTCTGCGTCGTTACAGTGTCGTAGTAGTATCCCTCAACACTCGTGGAGTGCACCCAAGCTTAACGGCCCAAGCAAACGCTTGTCTTGATTGGAATGCTGACATTATGGGCAAGGTCGATGAACAAGCCCTGGGACAAAGACAGGAAGCGGTAGCCCTTGAAGAGACAGCGAAGCCAGCCCCCAATAGACGGAGCAATACAATCTCAGCTGTAACGGAGGCCTTGCTATCCCCTTCGGTTCAGAGACGAGAGATGAAGAACTTCGGATCCAATCGTCATAAGAAGGACAACAGCACTCAGCAGCGAAATCCGCAGGTCCCATTAAACATCGATAAAGCTACGCAGACTCCTCCCCTCGGTATCCCTGATCCTTTTCAAACCCGAGAATTGTTAGCAGAAGCTTTGCGACCATTTGATACACCGTCTCTGTCCGAGTATCAACTTGAAGACGCCTCAGTAAGGCCACCCTGCTTGCCTATCCCATCTGCCCTCAACGACGTCCCTATCGCAAAAGATGATTCTATTCCTCTGTATTCAACGCCCCCCTTAGATCCCGGCTTTGCACATAAGCGAAGGGAGGTCTCCCGTACGGGCGGGGCAAATGCCTTGCCCATCTCCGACATTCTTCAACCTCCTGCTGGCACTATGGACCAGGGATGCAAAGAAGAGCCGAATTCCCTGGACGAGCCTCCAATCTTGGCATCGACTTCATCAACATTGATAAGCGTTGTTCCCCTTCCTTCCTCCGTAGATAGTGTTCCTACGCAGGCAATAGGCAGCGACATATCAACCTCAACACGGCGAACGCAAGCATCAAAAAACTTGGCCACTGTTTTGCGACCGACGCACGACGTTGTAGCCACTGATGGGATTGGTCCTGGAGCCGGGGATCGGCCAGGTGAACAACCCACGCCGTCCCAGGCCAATGCCTTGCCCGTATCGGACATTCCCCAGGCCCCAGCCTTCGAGACAGGGACGGAAGAGACAAAATCACCGAACAACCCCCCGCCTGCAGTAACTCCCTCTCTACTGCCTTCTTCGACATGCATCCCGCTTCCTTCTTTTGCCCCCCCTTTGTCAACAGATGATACCGCTGCTCCGGAGCGGGTGGAAGCGTTCAAGAAGCTGGTTGTGTATCTCCGACAGCAAAAACAACATCGTGCACCACGCTTCGCCGTGGCATGTGAGCTTGTTTCTGCTGGCGTCATTGTTCAGGCAGGCGCCCTTACCTTCCAAGAGTATCTTTCTTTCGCCGAACAATATGCATTGATTGAACAAGGCGGGTTGTACGCCGAGGCTTGGGTTTCCTTGTGTCCACAGTGGGAAGTTAGTGACGAATACGAAGGTATTCTCTCTCAGCTGTTCGCCCAGTCTTCTTCGGACGAAACTGTACGACCAGAAGATGTCGATGCGGACAACACACCTGCTTCCATTTCGCAATCTGAGTCTCCCTCCCTTGAGTCCTGGTCACCCATCACCTCTGGGAACGGTCAACCAGCCCAAACTCTCCATGACACCCCTCCTGGGCCACAAGAATGTTCTCCGGATACACCTCTCAAGAATGAGACATCGAAATCTACCTCTCATTTATCTGCGCAATCCTCTCCGTTTGTCCCCCCTATCTCGCCTCCTCAGGCTCGTTCGACGACACTTCCTCCTGCCATTACTTCGGATGATGCCGCAGTTCCTCCTCAATTCGCCTTACTGGTGGAAGTTCTTCGCCAATTCAGAGCAGAAGGCGACCTTCATCCTATTCGTTCCAAAGTTGCAGAGGAAGTGAAGAAAAGGAACAAATTGGCTTACCAGGAAGCAGGGGTAACAAGATTCGGCGAATACGCAACCGCAGCCGAACGCAGAGGTATTGTCCATTTGGAGGCCAAGGGTAGAGAGCATCGGATCAGTCTTGCTTCGACGCTACACAATGCACCCGGGTCTTCTGTCCCATCTTCTCATAGCCCCATCCATTTGTCGACATCTCCCCCCGTCATCACGTCGGGCAATGTCGTCGTATATTCCTACTTCATATTGCTCGTGGAGATCTTGCATCAATTCAGAACTGAAGGCGATCCCCAACCTACTCGCTCTAGGGTTGCGGACGAGCTGATGAGAAGAAACAAGTTCATCTACCACCAAGCGGGCGTGGAAAGATTTGGTGAATACGCAGCTTTAGCGCAACGCAGTGGTCTCGTTGAGCTAGGAGTGAGAGGCAGTGAACACTGGATTAGTCTTTCCTCGACGGTCCACATTGCACCTGGCCGTATTCTGGACACCTGGACACCTGTCAGCTCCAGTGTCTCCAGTCCCTCTGTATCCAACATCCTTAACCTTCTCCCGCGTTCCAACGATCCGCAAGTGCCCAGAACGTTACAGGTGGCCGCCCATTTCCTCCCACTGATTAACATCATGGAACAACAGATATCCAAGGGTGTACCTCAACCTCCTTGTTCTTGGGTTTCCGCCCAACTAGATAACTACGACGCCTATCGAGAGGCGGGTGTATCAGGGTTTCAGGACTATATCGCTCTTGCTAAGAGTGCACGTATAATTAGCGTACATGGTGGCACAGGGTATAAAGGTCGACTGAGTTTTGACTCTAGTTGGCTGCATAAATACAGCTGAGAAGCACCGTAATATTCTGATGACCGGGCCTTCGTCTGTGTACATATGTACAGTGCAAATGTGTGTCTATTTTTAGCTATATAACTGTATCCATCTTCACAGAAGCAAGATTCAAGTCCGCGAACAGGGTGCTTCGGTCACCTCTGGTGGCTTCATCGATATCTCATCATCAACGTCAACGCTCGTGAAGTAGAAGACCTACTCTTATTCATCGCAGGAAAGCATGGCTTATCCTATATCAACAACGACTGGTGCAAATCCGTAGAAACGAGAATTCCTGCTGCGCGTATCTTCTACATCTACATCTACAGAGCTGAGCTGACAGTACAGTATCTATCACATTACAAAATTAGTTTCGGCGGCCCACCAGAGCGGGCAAACAGTGATGTTGGGAACTTCTTCGAAAGCGAGAACTTGTCGTGGTCCCGTAATATCTGTCCAAGTTGTTGGTCCATGGTCTCGTAACCGCGTTTCACTTCGCTGAGTCCGTCCGTAAGCTGTCGGCGATATTCTGAGTACTCCTCCTCCAGTCCGACGATGTTGTTAAAGTGGATGACCCTTGGGGAGCGTAAGAACTCGTTTGATAGTTCTATGACAACCTACCGTTCGATTCTCATCTTTTCTAAAGCTACCGCTGCTTCGTGCAATATCATATCACGCCCTTCACGCACCTCCTTTGTAACGCCGTCGAATCTTTCGTATACCCTCTGCACAATCACCTGTATCATCACGCGTTAGAGTAAGTTAGCGGCTTGCGATTTGGATGGCCTAACTTCATGGATTTCTTTCAAAGTCTGTAGTACCCATCAGTAGGATTATCAGGCTTCAGAACACGACGTACTGCCACAATGTCCTCCATGGCGTCCTGGTTAGCTCGGGTGTCATCCCGCATATAGGGCTTATCCCTACGAGACTTGAAGTTGAAGCCTGCTTTCTGTTCAGTAACTAAAGGCTGGGACCAGCTCGATATGACACTACCATTTCGTGTGGGTGCCGGAGAGTGCGAGAATCTCTTGCCCTGCGCGTTGTTATCGTGTTGAAAAAGGAAAGCTGGAGACTTGTCTTGTGGAATGAATTGTGCAGATTTCTGGATACCAGTAGCTTCTTCTGGATAGGAAGAGCGCGTTTGGGCGGGTTGTTGACGCGACCGGGGTATAGCTGACGATATGGTGGTCGGTTTGAAAACTGCATCTTCCATGCCTGATGAATCGTTGTGCTCATAGGTAGTTGTACTGATTTGATTTGGGGCTGCCTCGAAAGTTACCGTTTTAACTTGATTTTGGGGTTCCACTTCAATCCGAGGCGTTTCGGATGGTTGACAGCGCGTATTCTTTAGTGCTGCGTTGGCGTCAGGCTTCGTCGCCTTTGTCCATATTGCGGCAGGATTGACACCTTCGAGATCCCCAGCTCCTTGTTTTGATCTTCCCTTCGTGATATTTCGGACGGCAAGCGCAGGTCGGATTGGGGAGTCGATTGTAAGGTCGATCGTGGGAGGAACATATGTTGTATCGTCGCTAGCTGGAGCATCTTCGGATGTCGACTGGACAGGTACAGAGTATTCGTTGCCTTGCATTGACATAGGACCACTTTCGAAAGCAGCTTCGGATGTCATCGGGGCCTCCAAAGTAAAGTCGTGCTCTGGTGGACCGGTCTCTGGCAGGTTCTTCGGAAGTTCTTTCAAGAAAGACGGTTCTTGCCAAGGGGCCTTCCGAGCTTTGCTTGGTTTTGGAGCGGGGGGCGTGGGGGGCAAAGGCAAAGGCACCTATTCATCGAAAGTTAACGCGAAATAGACAGTGAGCGCGGCTTAGCTTCTTATAAGCGATGAGTTACCTCTTTGTTGTCGCTTGTATCACTGGGTCTTTCATTCTCGTCGTTCACAAGCTTCCGATTCCTCTCTTGTTTAGGATTACCACCCACCTTGGCTGGAACCTGATCATCTTCATCTTGTACCTCGTAGGTCGCAGGATCCGTTTTCTTTTGAATGGCCACCGGCTTCCGCTGGACTTTCTTTACGTCCTTCTTCTTCATTAACGAGACACGCCGCCTACCATTGTGGATCGTTTCCTTGACGGCGGAGTGCGGAACATCATCAAAGTCGACCACGGGATCCGAACTGTCTACAATAGCCGGAGAAGAGATTCTATCCTTGCGATGATACCGCCTCGCTAGTGGTGCGGCTTTCTTTGGTGATTCCAGCATTGCGGCGGTCCTAGCAGAAGGCTTGCGCACCATTGCATCTCCATTAGCATGTTCTAAGTGACGCCTTTTGATCGCGCGACCTGGAGGGGATCCATCTTCGTCGTGATCATCTATCGGCCGTTTCCTAGTGCCTCGTCGGGGGTCGTGCTTTTCGGGAGCGGTCCGGTCGAGATCTTGTTTCACCGGTTGAGCCTCAGTCGCTACCTCGCGGGGCCGTCCCCTCGTCCTCTTTGGTTCCACGACTGCCAGTCCAGTGGGTCCAGCTCCACGAGCAGCACCAGGCTTTTCAGAGAATTCATTAGGACGAGAGGCCTCCACGATTGATAGATCCTCGTTTCGTGGTACACAGATAGATCCAAAGGGGTTTGCGGTGGCCTTGGAGTGGAGCTGTGTCTTAGATCCTTCGCCCAGCGTGTCCGGCCTTCTCGGAGCAATGTCCACGCTTCCAGCGTCAGATTGGACAATCTTGCGCGCCTTGCCTCTCCTCGCTGTTTTGCTTGATTGGGGCAACTGCTTCGTGTTATCGCCTTTCTGTGGCCGAGTGCGGGTGCCTTTGGGTAGAACCTCGACCTCAGATAGCTCGGAAAGCTCGTTGTCAGAAGTCCCGAATACAGACTCATAGAGAGGGCTCTTGGTGATGGGAACTGGACCAGCCATCTTGTTCCTCTTCGGTGTAGTCACCGTTTGGCATATTTGGCGGGGGTCGACAGTAGTTATAGGCGAAGCCAGATCGACGTCATTAGGGCATTCGGGCTCCAGAGCTGAGATAGTATCATTCGGAGGCGCATCCGGAAAATCAGAGGCGAACAAGCTATCACGAGTCTCATCGAAAACTGCGGGAGTGAGTACGACGGTTGAATGGGACGATGTTACTTACTACGACCGATGGTCTCTATTTTCTCCTGTGGGTCGATGTTAAGCGTAGTCCGTGAGGAGGGCTTCGACTCACTTTTGCAGATGGCTCTCGATACGGTTTGCCCAAACTATCGAAATCCAATGAGGTAGACTCGCACAGGGATGACTTGACGGTCACAGTTTTCTCCTTTATTCTCTACATCGAACGCGTCGAAAAAAGAAAAGCAGATGAGCATTGTGCGAAGACCCACCAGATTTCGCGCTTGTACGGTCTTCATAAAGCGTTCTAGATCAGAAGTCTGAACATCAAATCGCAGGAGCAAGGTGCCTGGGTCGGACGGTCTCATAGTAGATACACCAACGATAGGCGGGCTCGTCAAATGAACTGTTACGTGCTGGAATGTTGCATCCTTCGAGGGTACGACATTGAGCATCGAAACATGATTGTAGAGGGTTTGAAATGTTTCATAAGCGTCTCCCTCCAGAAACAGTCAGCTACAACCGCTGCCACGATGAAGGGTCATGTTAAGTTCACCTTATCGACATTCGCAAAAAAGGATCTGGTGTCGAGGTATAGCCTGTCGGTGGCGTTCGGCTGGGAGAAACTGACCCCACATGTAAGTATTTTGGGAACTTGAAATGGTTGTGGGCTGGCAGGGTAGGGGGTCAATGTTACTGTCAAAACAGAGATAAGATGGTACGTACAAGGCGATGTCATTCTTTGCGAGAGTTTCTATGATGCGCGCGGACGTTATTTCCCACTCAGACAGTGGTGATTTCTGGACCATGTCCGTGAGCTCTTTCCCACAAGAAATATGAGTAGGGGAGGCGGTTTCGAAGACACTTTCGATGAATTGTGATCTCTTTGCGGCGGACTTGTAAGGGGGGAGTAGTGTTGCGAAAAGGTTGAGCAACGACTCCAAGGCAAGATAATCTAGAACTCATGTAAGGTATCGACGACAGGCAGTCTTAAATGGACTTGCCTCGCATTCGAAACAACATGTGCCCCAACCGGACTCTTGAACACATTCAGCATATACAGACAAACCAAGCAACAAGTGCCTTCTCACCCTCCCAAGTTCTTATCGTCCCTGAGGTCGCTTTGGTTGCCAGGGTGTGAAGCCGCAGATTCCGAGAGTAGGAGGAAGACCTAATATATGCGTTCAGAAGGTGTCGACGTTTTGATTTATTTATCTCACATACCGTGGATAGTAGATTAGTTGCGGTCTGAGTAGTCTCTTGCTTTGGTGCGGCCTTGGGGAAGAAGGTAGAACATAGGGTAGAGTAGAGTACTTTCGCAATAACACTCTTGTTCTTCTCTGTGAGGTTCCATTCAGTGTCTCAGACGCAGCGAAACGCGATATATGCTGTACCTGTCCTGCGTTCCTCTAGGAAATCCTGAGGTTTGGTAAGTCGGATTCAGCACCTCGAGCGAAGACATGCGCACCAGTACGCCGGAAAGCAGTGAGCGCTGTGCTCCTTGCCATTGCAACGCTCGTGAGTCAGTATGATCCTTTAGGACGGCAATCTTCTTGGAAATGGACAAAAAGGCTTGCAAGCAGAGCTCGAGCGTTATCTCCGGAAAGGCAATATACATCGGGATCAATGGTTCTCGCAGCACTGAGCAAATCATATCAATGATCTGAGATGACGGACTTGACAATTCCTGGGACTAGGTCAGCGGTCCCTACGACCAAACCGACACGATTTGGCTCACCAATAGGTTCAGTCGTGTTTTGACATCCTGCAGCTTCTCTTTTTCTGCTGGTTTGACCTTGTTGGACGATCTGGCCGTCTTGAGCAACTTCTCCAAGATCTTCGATAGTGCTGACATCGTCGCGACCCTGGATCATGGACGTTGGAAGTAGAGACGCGTCGCGCCACCATCGCGTTGAATGTCACGTAGATGTCACATGTGACTCCATATTTAGTTGAAGTCACATTCTCGCCAACTTGATCTCGCGAACTTGAACTTGTACCATATCGGCTCAACATTCAAATAATCTCCCGGCGAATCCCACCCTCCTCCTCCTCCCCAACTATGATGGACTCACGTACGACTAGCGAAATCCTCAAAGGCGTGCATAACTGTGCCGATATTGACTCAATAATTCTTCATGGTGGGCTATAGCCGTCTTCAACAGGCGAAGGTGCTCATTTCGCATGGCAGCATTCTCGATTCATCCTCCAAAACTACACCGCGGAAACCGCCGCCGACTCATCGTAAGAACTTCAAGTAGATTGCGTTTCATCAAGAACAATATTCATCGTCGAAGTGGAATATCTCCCCGATTGAAGCAACTTCGTGTTTTTGCCGGGGGTTTCAAGAGACATCAAATAAGAGAGTACATATGTACTGCCATACCTGGTCGGACTCAGGATGAGTGCTCGCTGCCGCCTATATGCGGCAAAGAATTCAAGGCGACCCCTTCCTACGACGGTGCACACAGTAAAGACAAGAGGAATCAAAGCTCACCAGCGCCCCGGGAATCTGGACAACAGCTCGCAGAGAGTCTCAGAAACACTGTGGAATCGAGCAACAGGCCGGCGCCTGAAACTCTCAGGCCTTCAACAGTACAATCAATGACGAATAGACGACTAGCCTTGAATAAGCCAGCCCTACAGCATCGCCTTACGTTGAGCGCGCTCTGCAATCTCCAGCACCATGCCTCTCCGGATCTATCTGTACCGTCGCTCTCCCCAGATGCTGCAGAACCAATCACGCCCATCAATCAGGTCATACATACACCTCTACAACCTCCAGAAATACCTCGTGCAGCCCTGCAAAGACCCGCATTATCGACAGCCTCGTCCCCTTTGGTCTCAGCCCTCACACTTTCTCCTCGACCCAACCCCTCGAAGGAGCGATCGGGATCGCCTCTTTCTCCTCTGTGCGACCTTGCCAATGCTCTGTCCCTGCTCGACTCTCCTTGCGCCACCATATCACGACGACTCTCATACTTTAGTACTCGGCGACTTTCCCAGAAAAGCCCAAGTAGTTCTCGCAAGTTATATGGCGGTACTCTAGGTCTGGTGCTTGCCTCCCCTCTCATCCTTCGAGTACCCCTCCACAGTCCTCTACTTACGCCCACCCCTTCTTTCCATTAAGTCTCAACCTACTAGTCTAACGCCCAAATCGTTGTCAGTGTGGTACCTCTCCTTTGGAAACCTCCCGCGCTACCTGCAACATCCAGAGGATACTTGTGGCTTTCCAATAGCTTAGACGTAAATTTGCATGTACTAGATAGTAGCTTACCTCGTCAAACACCTTTTTGGTCGCATGATGGCATCCCACTGAATCTGATGGCCCTGAAAGTTTGGCGCCGTAGCAATGCCACCACCGTGACCAATTGAGTGGCACACGCCAGAGTCGATTCTTTCTTATTCGCAACACCATGTCTGGTCCAGGTGGTACCGTGAAGAGTTCGTTCTCGTCGCTGCTTCCGACACTACATGTCAGTATCATCGAGCCAGATGGCCCTCACCATCGCTAACTACCTCCTTCAGTCAAAGATCAAGAGGAAGCACCTGAGAAAGGTGAATTTGTATTGAGTTCTCGTCCCACAACATCTTGGCTGATGTCTTCCAGTACTCTTGGCTACCGGATGTATTTCGTCTCAACGGAAGTGTAAGCCAATCGCTCAATATATCGCAAGAGACGCGGTGGGCTGAATGCCCACACTAGATTGTTGGACGCATCTTTGGTCCAGTCGTCACCGTTACGTTATTCGCTGCTGGTGTTGCCTATGCTTGGTCGAAGGGGAAGGCAGTGGTACTGACTAATTCTATCGTGCCTTTGCTATCTGTTGTGGTAAGTCTCTTCTTGTTCCGCATCGTCGTATAAAGGCTGAAAGGTCTTCTCAGGTTGGTCTCATCTTGGTCTTCCGGTATGGGCCCTCGTTCATCTTTCCTTTACGCGTTACGCGTGACTGACTGGAAATGCATCCATTACCAGAAATACGTACGTCGTCGTTTGTGTTGCCCGACGGAGGCTAACCTGCTTTGCAGTACATCTTACGACAGATACTGGGAAGGCCGCAAATGCTTCTCACAGATGACCTCTAATGTCCGCAATCTCACTCGTTTCATTTGGGTGAATGTTGGTATCCCCCCGGCTGGTGACCAACCGAATGGCATTAAAGGAAAGACCCCCGTTTCGAATGTGACTCCGTCTCAGCTGCACAGGCGCAAGATCGAAGCGCTGCATCTATGCCTCTCTTTCGCTTTCGCTGCCAAGCATTATCTTCGTGGCGAAGATGGTATTCATTGGGACGACTACGAAGGCGTTCTGCCTGCTTCCTTCTCACGATTCGACGAGACGGGTTACAATACACAGAAGACAGGGAAGACACTCAATTACTCTGCGACGCGCGATACCTCCTCGGGAAGGAGTGACGATAGCCAGAGCGGACGCTCGTCCCCCGATGCTACGAAACGGGTTCGAGTCAAGCGAAGCAACCCCAAGATTTCGGGCACCACCACACCTCTCTTGGGAGGGACTCATAGAACCGTGGAGTTCCATCCGTTTCAAGCTTACGAGGCCTCGCTTCCTTTACCATTGATGTGAGACATCTTCGTCGTGTTCTTAATCATGACGGGCTGACCAGACCGCCCCTCCAGCATCTCCCATCAGCTCACAAGGACTATTTATGAGTTCAGGCGTGATGGGTTCGTTGAGACCATTGGCCCAGCCGGTATGTCATTAGATTGCTATTTCAACAGGACTTTTGTCTGACTCGACCCCAGGCATGAATGCTATGAATCAATTGTAGGTTTATCCTTGTCTACCCAACGCTAGTATTTATGCATATCTTCCCAGAATCCAGTCAATGGTTGATCAACTTGGCTCAATGGAGCGCGTCGCCAATACCCCGATACCCAAATCATGTATGTTTTACCCATCCCAACTAAAGAAACCGACGACTAAAAGGCGTATAGATGGAATTCATCTGAAACAATGCATCACACTGTATCTTTTCGCATTACCGTTTACTTTGGTCAACGATCTCGGGTGGATCACCATTCCGGCTGTAACATTAGTTGCGTTTACGTTGATGGGCATTGAAGGCATTGCTGACGAGATTGAAATGCCATTTGGTACGAACTCGATTTCTTCGTCGTATTCATCTCGCTTACACTACCTTACAGGCCACGACAAAAGCGACCTTCCTCTCGGTGTGTAGGACAGTGTTTCGTGTTGCACGTTCACTGAGCCAATTAAATTCATAGATACCTACTGCCAGGATCTGAAGGAGGAAATCAAGTGCGTCTTCTTGTATATACTCATCCGTTAGGTACTCAATGTCGTCTAGTTATATCATTACCCGGTTGCCCGAGGGCGGCGAGGGCGCGCACGGTTACGATGATGGCGAAGGAGACGACTAATTGATGACAGTTTACGACTGGATACGAGGTTGAATGGGTTGTCGCCGACGTGACGCTATTGTTGACTCTAGTACTATTAATCATAGCATGGTACAACTGATGAATCTACTGGAATTCTGGTAAACAGAACTCGCCGGGACCGTAAGGCTGAGGACATGACCAGTTACATTTGCACAATAAAGACAAGCAGCGCTATAACACACCTTTGAAGTAAGAGTTGTTAGGCCAGCCGAGTTCTCGCTCGTGAGTCTACCGCTCTGTGGGCCAGGCTTGGGCTTCTCGCCCCGCTGGAACGCTTCGATGATTTTCTTGGTGGTGTCTACCGAAAGGTCCTCCTGTAGTGGGGTTAGATGCGTGAAGGCATTTCATGGAATGACGCACATAGAAGTCGTCGCCAATAACCATCATGGGAGCGTTACTGCATGCTCCCTGACATTCAACTTCGACCACAGTGAATTTGCCGTCTTTCGTTGTCTGTCCCGGTTTAATTCCACCCAGCTGTTTGCAAACTGTGTCCAACACCCCTTCGGATCCCTGTAACATGCATGGCGTTGTGGTACAGACTTGTACGAAGTGTTCGCCTATTGGCTCCCTGCAAAGTATATGTTTCTCGAGAGTGTGACTACGCCCGGCTGTCACTCACCTGTTGAACATTGTATAGAACGTCGCGACCTCGTATACACGCATTGGGGGGACCTCCACAAGCTTGGCGACATGATTCATGACACTAATGCTTGTCCAGCCTTTGTTCTGCCGCTGTCCGAGATCCAAAAGCGGAATGATCGCGGCCTTCTTGTATTGGGGAGGATACCGGGAGATGATATCCTCGGCACGCTTCATGTTTTCCGGTGTAAACTCGAACGGTATCTGACAGCCAAAATAAGGGACACTCATTGCAAACTTGCAGTACTGCTACCTTGGGGTTATTGTACGCATTGTCACGGTGCTGGTGCAGGAAATCCGTAAGCTAACGGCTTCGTTGTTACTGAGGAGGAAACGCACAACGAAGAGGGCGTCCGACCGCCTTGCGCTGGTCGTCGCTATTTGGCGCGCTGACCATGTTCTGATTGGCAGTCGTCGGGGCAATCTGGCGGCGAACATGGTGAATTACACAGAGACGAAAGGAAAGGTTGTAGATTTCGGAATGCCTGCACGCTCATTGGTTCCCACGAGATGGTGGGCGCTTAACAAGAGGTTGAATGGACGATAACGTCCACCCTCACTGCTAGCGAGCGTCGTCGTTTATTGAGGAAAGTAGGCCCTATTCGCAGATAATGACTGTCCAAGCTGACGTGGCATTGCGCTCTAGTCGCTTGAGGAGCCATGGGCTCTCCGCCAATTATAACTACAATGTGACCTGCAGCTCCTTGAAATTGCCGTCAATCGGCTTGGATTACCTCCTTATCTTGACTAGGGCCTGTGCTTTCTGGCGCTACCCAGCAGTGTCTAGGGAAATTTAGAAAAATCCTAGAGAACTTTGTCCGCAGAGCCTAGGTGGACCCGATGATATCCGTGTGTACAACCGTGCATGACTGGAGGTAGATGATGAGATGACAGAGCAAGTCCCAAAAATAACGGAGGCGACGCGTCCTAACGGCTTCCTGGCCGTTCTTTCTTTAAAAGAGATGTCAAAAACATACCTTTATCCAGGCAAATTTGAACCAAGATGTCGCAGAAAAGTGTTCTCAATATCGTTATGGTGAGCAACACATTATTCAGATTTCGCGAACATAGCTGACCCACCGTGATAGGGGGCAATGACATTCGGTGCGGAAGGAAAAGAGGGGGCTAGAGTCCATAACATAAAAGATGTAGAAGCCATTCTAGACGTGTTCCAAGCTCACGGTCATACCGAGGTAAGTAGCGTCCTTATAGTGTTCTGTAGCTTCCTCTTAAACAGAAACTTTAGGTGGATACAGCACGAGTGTATGCAGGAGGTACGAGCGAGGAGTACCTTGGTCAGATCGACCACAAGGCTCGCGGCTTGAAGATCGAGACGAAGCTTGTACCGTTCAAGGTGCATGCACGATGTCCACCACATATTTAACTACGCTACAACTCACTTTCTACTATACAGCAACTCGGGATGAGCCATGATCCAGAGGTATATTGTTTCTTGCGGGTCACAACCCTAGAAACGCTCATATCGGTTGCAGGGCTTGAGAAGGAATCTTCTGGCGTCCAAAAAGGCACTGAATATCGAGTATGTTCATCCATACTCTCGGATTCAGTTTAGTTTTATTACGGTGTTTTTTAGTTGCCTTGAAATGTGGTACCTCCACGCTCCCGACCGGACTGTTCCATACGAAATCACATTAAAGGCAGTCGACGAACTCTACAAAGAAGGTCACTTCAAGCGTTTTGGCATCAGTAATTACATGTCGTGAGTTGACTTTCGTCTTGGATGCATAACTACATATCCTCAAGCAAAGTCGTCACCCCTTAGCTGGGAAGTCGCCGAGATCGTAGGTATATGCAAGGCAAACGGTTACATTCTACCCACGGTGTACCAAGGACTCTACAACGCTATTCATCGGTCAGTTAGCTTGATTGGATAGAGTGCATGTTCACTAAATATTTTGCTTAATAGCAACGTCGAACCTGAACTCTTCCCTTGCCTTAGAAAATTCGGGATTGCTTTCTATGAGTTCAACCCTCGTACGCGCCCTTCTCTCCTTTTGAGCATGATGACTACTGAAGCACGGTCTCCTTGCTTATAGTCGCTGGTGGGTTCTTCACCGACAGGTACCTCAGTCCTGAGACACAGGTTGAGAAAGGATCGCGCTTTGACCCTGAGAGAATTCAAGGAAAGGTAAGGCATTGGTTGACCTATCTGACTTCTTCTGTAAAATATTAACGAGAGATCGCATAGGGATACAGAGACCGGCAAGTCCGCTCGTTGACGTCCAAGGTTTGAATGGGACTGACTACGCCACACAGATACTGGAACGATGCATACTTTGAAGCGCTGGCATCCATTAAAAAGGTTGCCGACGCACACAAGCTGACTCTTGCTGAGATTTCTTTACGCTGGGTCTCCCACCACAGCCTCATGAAACGCGAATACGGAGACGCGATCTTGATTGGAGCTTCGAGTCTGAAGCATATCGAGCAGGTTCGTCAAATTTCTGAAGTCTGCTCAGCCCACTTATCCTCTCTGACGTTTGCTACTTAGAACCTCGTCGACCTTGAGAAGGGGCCTTTACGTCGGTGTTTCTTTTGGAAATTTTCGAGATTCCACTGACCTTGCTACTGTCTGTAGCCGAGGAGGTCTTAAAGGCTTTGGATGACGCCTGGCTCAAAGTAAAGCCTTACTCTACTCGATACTACCATTAGAGTTACGTGTTTTTTCCACTGCAAAGTGATGGCTGTTGATGTTGTCAGCGGTGACATGGTGTTAATACGAGGAATAGTTAGTCTTAACAATCCGTACTCTAAGGTCGAACAGCAAGGTCCCCCCGCATAGAGTTTGACTTTGGGGTATCCCTCCATCGCCCTCTGTCTGCGACGAAAGGCGCTTCAGTACACTTTCCTTTACAATTATGGCAGGCGTCTAATTTAGGCTGGGGAAAGTTCGAGGCAGCAGCCCATCCCGTGAAAGAGTGGCGTGCCTGCATTCAATGGTGAGCCTCCCGCCCCCTTCGGGCGAGTTTTGCCGAAGGTGACAGCTGATGTTCCTTATCTAATCTCAGCGCACGCAAGATGACATAGCAGCTTGCGAACTTATCGCGCGAGCCCACATGTATATCGAACCTCTAAATATAAAAGAGGTAACAAGAATGTCCACTTTTCATTCACTTTCTCGGAGAGGCCATTCACACACACTCAAATGTCGGCGCAAAAAAGCATCCTCAATGTAGTTATGGTAAGCAACTCTGGCCTTTGGTTTGTACCATTGATTCATGTGGTAACGAACCGTTCCTCAGGGTGCGATGACCTTCGGAGCGGAAGGTCAAGAGGGCGCCAGAGTCCATGATATCAAAGATGTCGAAGCCATTCTAGACGTATTTCAAGCACATGGACATACCGAGGTAGGTTACATTATTTATTACTTTGCTATGAAATGCGTTTGACCGGCTACCCTTCAGGTTGACACCGCAAGGGTATACGCCGGAGGTACGAGCGAAGAATATCTTGGTAAAGTCGACCATAAGGGACGCGGCTTGAAGATCGAGACGAAGCTTATACCTTGGAGGGTGCGTGTGTCCCAGGTATACAAACTTTACTCCAGTCTAACGCGACACATCCAGTCGCATGGATTCTCTCATGATCCGGAGGTATGGCGTTCGAATTCCATCTTGTCAAGGTGCAAACAGGGGCTGAGATCAATTATAGGGGTTACGAGAGCATCTTTTGGCATCCAAAAAGGCCCTCAATATCGAGTGAGTACCCTTACATGCGCTTGAAGGGGAGTGAGCTAATATTAATCCTCAGCACTCTCGAGATTTGGTACCTGCACGCGCCTGACAGAACCGTTCCATATGAAGTCACAATGAAGGCAGTGGATGAGCTCTTCAAGGAGGGACATTTCAAACGCTTCGGGATCAGTAATTACGCTGCGTGAGTCTATGGGGCTTGCAGCTTTCAAGAAACCTGGCTAAAAATACTTCAGATGGGAAGTAGCTGAGATTGTAGGCATATGCAAAGCAAATGGGTATATTCTGCCCACAGTATATCAAGGGATCTATAACGCCATCCATCGGTGAGTACTCGTCGGTTCAGATGGAAATGCAAGCTCACTTCATCTCTGATGTACAGTAATGTAGAACCGGAACTCTTCCCGTGCCTCAGAAAATTCGGCATTGCTTTCTATGAATTCAATCCTCGTACGTATTCTTCTTTCCTTAAGTATGGCGGAACTGAGACGCGGGCCCCTCCTTCATAGTCGCCGGTGGTCTCTTCACCGACAGATACCTCAGTCCTGACGGGCAACCGGAGAAAGGGTCACGATTCGATCCGGAGAGAACTCAAGGCAAGGTATTTGATCGTTTTACCTGACCATCCAGACGTAGATGACGAGACATCGATTAGGCGTACAGAGACCGGCGAGTACCCTTTCAAGAGACTTGAGATCGGTCGCTGACTCGGCTTAGATACTGGAACGACGCTTATTTTGGAGCGCTCACTTCGATCAAGAAAGTCGCAGACGCCCACAAATTGACTCTTGCAGAGATTTCTTTACGCTGGGTTTCCAACCATAGTCTCATGAAACGTGAACATGGCGACGCTATCTTGATAGGCGCGTCTAGCTTGAAGCATATCGAGCAGGTTCGTCGAATCACTTACACCCGGAGTTTGCTCCTTTTTTAACGACTTACCAGAATTTGGTCGACCTTGAGAAAGGACCGCTGCGTGAGTAGCTCGTGTCAGTAGCGAACCATACGCCCGTTCACTGACACTTTGGACTATAGCTGAGGACGTCGTGAAGGCGTTGGATGATGCTTGGTTCACAGTAAAGCCTTATGCGACCAAGTACTTCCATTAAAGCGGGTTTAATAGACACACATGGTAAGTACGCGTGTTCACGCCCTATTGGGCTTTACTTCCCCACCTCCGTGGCCTAGGATATTCGAATGAAGTCAAAGCCTTTGGGATGTTTTCGAGTTGCTTGACGTTTTATCTGATCTTGAAAGAGTGTAACGGCGGGGAAATGGTCCGAAGAGAACGATCTAGTCCTAATATCATTTACGCTTGAACCAATACATCACGCCTCGCCCACCCGTTTGAGGGGCTGGAGGGTTTGCTGGAATTCTGGTTGGTTTACAAGCGCCGAGTCGCAATGGAAGTATTTGGACGCGTATGGCTTCACTTTGAACCACGCGTCGTCCAACGCCTTCACAACATCGTCGGCTATATCAACAAGACCCGGTGAACGGCAGTAAATGTCATGATGGGTAAGGTCACCGACGGAGTGGCCCTTTTTCGAGATCAACCAGATTCTAAGGTGAAGTATGTAAGAAGAGGAGCAAAATGGGGACGCAGATGATTCGACAAACCTGTTCGATATGGTTCAAACTAGAAGCTCCAATCAAGATCGAGTCCCCATGTTCGCGTTTCATGAGACTATGGTTGGAAACCCATCGTAAAGAAATCTCTGCAAGAGTCAATTTGTGGGCGTCGGCGACCTTTTTGATAGATGCCAATGCCTCGAAGTACGCATCGTTCCAGTATCTACGCATAGTCAGCCATAGCTTCGAGTGTACTGAAGCAAGCTGACCGGTCTCTGTATAACTATTTGCCGACATTATTACACATCTTCATAGATATGCGGGACGCCTCCTTACCTTTCCTTGCACACTTTCGGGATCAAATCGTGACCCTTTCTTAACTTGTACTTCAGGACTGAGGTATCTGTCGGTGAGAAAACCACCAGCAACTATAGAGCGGCTCGATAGTCGTCATGGTTAACGAAAGAAAGAGGAGTACGTACGTGGACTGAATTCATAGAAAGATATACTGTACTTTCTGAGGCAAGGAAAGAGTTCCGGTTCTACGTGACTGTACAATCGAGTTGAAGAGAGATTTCATTTCCATCCGGACCGACGAGTACTCACCGATGGATGGCGTTATAGATCCCTTGATATACTGTGGGCAGAATATACCTATTTGCCTTGCATATGCCTACAATCTCAGCTACTTCCCATCTGGAATGACTGCGATTTTGGTCATGGAAATCGGCAAACGAAATAGACTCACGCCGCGTAATTGCTGATGCCGAAGCGTTTGAAATGACCCTCCTTGTAGAGCTCATCGACGGCCTTCATCGTGACTTCGTATGGAACGGATCGGTCCGGGGCGTGTAGATACCACATCTCGAGGGTACTGAATGTATAAATTAGTTACGCCAGTTCGAGCGCGTGTGAACATACACACTCGATATCGAGAGCCTTCTTAGATGCTAGAAGATGCTTTCTTAAGCCCTATGATGGATCTGAGCCCCTGTCGTACTTGGTCGGCAGTCGAACAACATACCTCGGGATCATGAGAGAATCCAAGTGACTATATTGGACCGGGTTGAACTGGAGCAAAACCAAGACATATGAACACGCGCACCCTCCAAGGTAACAGTTTTGTTTCGATCTTTAAACCGCGGTCCCTGTGGTTGGTTTTTCCGAGGTATTCTTCACTGGTGCCTCCAGCATACATCCTTGCTGTGTCCACCTACGATGTATCTCACGTTGGGCATAATTCACAGAAATTAATCGTACGCCTTACTTCGGTATGTCCATGGGCTTGGAAGACGTCCAAGATCGCCTCGACGTCGTTGATATCGTGGACTCTGGCACAGTCTTTACCCTCTGCTCCGAAAGTCAACGCGCCCTAGCGCACGGATAGATAGACATTATCATAATACAAAGTAGGGGCAGGCATCGCTTACCATGACTATATTCAGAATGCTCCTCTGCACTGACATGGTTGAGTGCACTCGAATGCCTCCGGCCCGCGAAAGTGAAGGGAGATAGACATCCTCTTTCATATTTAAAGGTTCGAAAGGCATGTGGACTCGCACGATTGGTGCGGAAGGTGGTTTCTCATCTTGCAAGCGATGGAAGATAAGGAACAGGTGGCCCCGTTAAACCTTGAGCTTGAGACTGCTCAACGTTAGATGCCTCAAACTAAATATGGATTCTCAGTTTCACTATCTCGCGTCTTAATATGACTTGGAGATGGCGTACTAAGAAATCAAGTTGAGATCCGTATGTGTGTGTGCGCGCGACTCGGAAAGTATACGATGTTCCCGAAGTTCAAGTAAGGAAACGGTTGGGGGTCACGAGACGAACGGAATGGGGAAACGAAACACAAATGAATAGGATTAACTAGAGCGTGTCTCTGCTGGTACTCATCTCGCGACAAGAATCGTGTTCTACGATGTAATTGTAAATGTGCAGATACCTATACGAGTACTACCCGTGCGCGTCGAGTTTCTTCTAGTTGAATTCGAAAGTACAAAGTAGGGAAAGTAGGATTGAACTTTTGCTATTCTCGCGGGAAGTGACAGGTTTTACAACTACACGATCATTCACAGATCCATCTAAATATGGTATTATAAAAGAGGATTGGTGAACGGGCGGGACACTCAAGGTCAAAACAAAGAAGGTAAGCGAGCAAAGGAAGGGGGAAACAGGTTGCACGTCATGTCTGATGACATCCGAGCAAAGTCCTAAGATGAACGGCTGGCCAAATCCCAAAGGTGATTTGTTTGCTGGCAATCTGAGTGGGAAAGCGCAACGGGGACTGAGTAGAGATCAGTCGAGCCAGAGTCTGATTACTTTGTGAGCCCACAAACAGAGTATATACCGGTGTATCCACGTACTGACTAGAATCTTGAAGGTGTTTCGATCTTTGTCGGGAACGGGGGTGAATCCAAGACCACTGTATATTTGAAGGCGGAGCCTGTAGAGAGCCGTGAGTTTGGCGCAGTACCTCTGATCAACGTGAGTGCATACGCTCTGCCGTCCAAATCTCTCTCATGTTCCGAAGCGGGATCGCAAAGCTCAAGCCGCCGGGCTTCCTCCTTAAGAGCAGCGACTTCGGCCTCCTTGCTGGCGACAAGACCTTCTGCATCACTGACTGCCTTAGCGAGTGACAGTCGAGATGAATCTAGCTCGTTCATTGTTGCAGTATGAACTTCTGCCGAAGGAACAGACGGTGGTCTCGTGGAGGATACACGAGCAGCATCAAGGATCTTAGAAAGAGCTACACAGGAGATCAGTGTCTAGCATTGGAGAAATGCTGATAGGGTACATTTGAGCGTCGCGTAGGCCTCCTCAAGCGCCTGCTTCTTACGCGCTTCTGCAGCTGAAATGTTGTCCTCAGCTATGACAATGGTGTTAAAGTCTTCCTCTGGGTCAATGATTGGGCCCATGTCTCTGATCAGCTTGCTGTAAGGCATATTAGCCAGATTCGTCGCACTGTGAGGCTGGTACTTGCATAGCTTCTTGTAGTTCCTTCTCCGTCGACATTGTGGTTGAGGCATAGGAGTGTATCCATGGCGCGTGACGAGTCGCGTCGCGAACGTGACCGGGTGACATAGATTTCACACGATGTCTGTAATTTTTGAGAGCACAATGAGTGCATTTCTCCGTTATCTATCATGCAGGTCAATGCCCCAGGTGAGGACCAATCATGGGACTTGGAACGGTTCAAAAATGTATGTTCTGTATCTGTAGCATTCTGAAAATCACTGAATAACTAACTCAGAGGCGACTTATTGCATAGAATTTATCCGTAAAGGTTCAACGACTATCAAATAGATCAATAGAATTCGATTTGGTCAGAGTCGATGCATCAATAGCGAATTCCCTACGCCGAATCATGATCGCAGAGGTATGGGGGCTCCTCGACGTACTTCTACGTCAAAGCTCACGACTATTGGAGCTTTTTAGGTACCAACGATTTGCATAGAACATGTCTACATCTGGGACAATACCTCTGTCATTGCGGATGAAGTCCTCTCACATAGGATAGGGCTTGTTCCATTAAATGTTGACCCAGCGGTGATGGATGTACGACAAGGTTAGTGTGTCTGCTTACTTTGTGGTAGAACATAACCCACTTTCACTCAACAGGGAATGACGCGACGGATCGCAACACTGTAGTGTTTAAACTGGATGTCTCATGTCAGCGACGTCCTGACGCGCCGAATTACGACGGCAAAGGAGAGCCACCCAAGGACTCCGAACTGTATATCAATCACGAAGTATTGTCAAAAGATTTGGTTTGGCAACCACAAGGAGAGCAACTCAATGTCTTTATCAACAATCCCCCTGCAGCCACGAACGGTAACATCGTCCTGGCAAAGTTGCGCCCCGGTCAAAGCATAAAAATAGAAATGCACGCAGTGAAGGGCCTTGGTAGTGACCACGCGAAGTTTAGCCCTGTCGGTAAGTATAATGCAGCCCCTTTACGAGCAATTATGGACTGGACTGACTTCGTGGGCAGCAACGGCTTCGTATCGTATTCTCCCTTCGATCAAACTCAATCCAGAAAAGTCTATCCCTCCCCATTTGACCACCAAATTCCAACAGTGCTTTGCTCCTGGAGTCATACGCGTCGATCCCGCGACGAAAGCTGTCAGTGTGGCTGACCCACGTAAAGATACCGTTTCCCGAGAAGTGCTCAGGCATCCAGAATTCGCTGGTTGTGTGGAGCTGGGAAGGGTTAGAGACCATTTCATCTGTGCGTTCTTTTGCATTCTTACACCTCAAAAGTTGACTTTTCTCGTATGCACAGTCAATGTCGAATCCGAGGGTCCTTATGTACCAGAGCGCTTGCTCCCAGAAGCGATTAGCGTTCTGCGGACTAAAATTGCTACACTGCGTCAAGCAGCTGAGCTACTACTCAACGGAGGGGAGGCTTCAGATGCGGAAATGGATGTAAGTTAGGCTAGCTTCAACATCTAGGTCCCTCATCAAGGACTTATCATATGTATCCATCCTCACGAACATATAATCTGTGTAATAACCGGTGTCGTGGTCGAAGTCGCCGGTCCAGGCAAGCATTGGAACCAGAACTAGTAAATGAATGAGCCGGACATAACCCAAGTCGCGAGATGGCGGATTGCTCACGTCGTTCAGGGCGGTGCACACGGCTCCTGGAACGCATTCAGTTGGCCCTTCTGTATGAGCTATACCTATTCCAACGCTTGGCATTAACAGTGGCGCTGCGAGGATGACTAGCATAGGACATACCACCGCATATGCCCCACTGACGATGTTCATAATCAGCATTACGGAGAACCAAGATTAATGATGATAGTCAACGCTTACCAATGGAACGTACGGCCCAGCGGTGGTAGGGGAGGGTGCTGGTACCGTGAAGGTTTGCGTAAAGCAACTATCTGTCCCGCTGGGCGCGGACGGGGCAGTGGTTGTGCCCGCAGGAGGACTTGTCTGTGCCCATGAAACATATACTAGTCGGTTCGTACTCATCAATAGTTGTTACATACCGAAGGAGAAGCTCTAAGCAGAGGCGAAAATGCGATCGCTAAGACCGGGAAAACTGCAAGCTTCATACTTGTCGGGAGTGGTAGAGGTGGGAATCGACATTAACACCGTGCCCCATTTTATATACATCCTAGTTGGATCAACATCGGTGAAATGGGCCAAATGGCCAGCATCTGACAGGGCATCACTGGACAGTCGGTCGGTGGATGAAGTGAGGATATGATAGATCCCTAAGCTTCCATTCGGGTTCCATGGTGGACTCTCTGACGGTGATTGTCATGCTTCGATCATTGTATAGATTTGTGACGTGGTAATCTGCGTCGCTGCAAGGCACCTCCCCTTGAAAGATTTCGAGGAAGACGTTAAGGACGGAAAGAGTGTCAGGTCACAGAATAGATGCCTACCACTTCGCCTAAACGAAGCTTTGAAATGGTATTACCAAAGAACACACCCATACAAACGTATGTTCGAGCCAAAGCAATCCAGACGGGCAGTCTCGAAAGCTGTGATTATTGGAGGTATGCAGGTATTATGTGGCGATATGTTTAACATGCCTTTTCATGTAGAAGAGATAGGTTCAGGAGAGTGTCCGTTCTGGACGCTGCAAGCCATCACACTGGGGTAGTGGTCCCATTCATCACGGACGTGCTATGGGAGGATTGATCCAAGCAGCCTAACTCATGTCAAAATCACATCCTCTGCAATTCAGGGATTAGTTGCGCTCACAGTGACCGAAACAAGTTCCTCTCCATCCTTCCCTATCACCGTCCTCACCCTATTTCTATCAACACTTGGACTGTTCACGCTGCGCGACAACTCCTCGACGACGCTTGGGTCCATGCGATAATTCTCGGCAAGTTGGCGAAGGTCGGCAGCAGAAGTACATGATTTACGTGCATCGAGGAGGTCGGTGAGCGAGTAGGCATCGATGCGCCCAGTCTGATGCTGCAAGGAGAAAGCTTCCTCTTCTGCACGCCGCCTCCTCTCAAATATCTGGGTGGCGTCGTTGGCCTTCGTAACATCAGTTGGCGAGTTGCCTCACGCCAAATGTCATTACTCACTGGCTGGACAGCCTGCATATGATGGTCGACCTTGACCTGCCCCATTCGCGACAGGTTGGATAGGAAGTGTGGATCAAATGCATATTTTTCGATAGCTAAAGTATTATCTTGTCAAAAGACGCGTTTTCGAGACTGAGTTCACGACTCGCCTTCGTTCCTCGTCTCGCTGGCTAGCGGTGCTTGAGGCTGCGCACCGGACGGTTCAGCTGGCACATTGAGTATTGTGGGTTCTGTGGGCTGTTGGACCGCCCGCGCGCCAGCCCATGTTGGAGGTGCGCGTTTTGGCAGAGTTCGAGCACCTTTGGACGCAGCGCCACCCATTCTGTATTCTGGAACGTGAAGTCAGACTTAGCGCCCACTGGCAGGTCGTCTCCCTCCACAAGCAATTCAGAAATAAATAAGCTATTAAAAAGCATGGTATAAAAGCATCGACATCAAGCGAGTTAAGCAAACGAAATATAACCAAACTAGCTATCAATTGTCCGTTATTGATTGACTTCAACATTAGAAAGCGCCTCTCTTTCTCTCCCCCTCTTCGAGAAAACACCACTGATTCCAAACGGTATTTCATCGTCATCTAGGCCCAGCACATGTCTCGTCTCAGCCCACGAATCTCTTCGATCTCCAAGTACCTCGTCCATATCCAATTCAGCGGCCTTAACGCGAGCTACATACGGCGCGGATGGAGACACGGGTGTTCCAGGCGTGAACATGAATCCCTCTTGGATGGAGGCCAGGAGAGCAGAGATTGGGGTCTTCTCTTGTCCTGCTAGCATGGGGCGGCCCTTTTGGTTGGTTTGCGGGGTGCTAGGTGCAGCGGACGAAGGAGCGTCTGAACAGGGAGAGCTAGCGGTTAGAATAATCTGCAATTCGGCGAGGCCGTCTTCGGTTACATCTGGAGTTGCTGGAGTGCTTGCTCTTTCTTCAACGACGGCCGGATCTTCGGCTTGCTCCGTCGTAGTGTATTGTGGGACCTCTTCATCGACGTCAAGTTCTGCCTCATCTGCGTCAGTAGGCTCTGCAATGGGCTCCACGTCTGGCGTCGGGGAAGGGCTTGGTGCAGGGGAAGGAGAAGTTGGGAGAGGAATGAGGGTTGGTGTAGGGGTGCGGGCCGGCTGTTGTTCCTTGATGGATGCTTTGCTGACACTCGGCTTGAGCTTCTTGGCTCCAGCTTTTGGCGAAGGCGGTAGGGGAACTAGCGTAGGATTGACTTTTACTGGCCTAGGAAGTTGCCCAGTCCGTGGGGGAATGGGCGGCTTACGAGTGACGGCTTTAGTTGTTGCAGGAGCAGGTTGGGGCTTCTTCGGAGGGGCAGGGCGTCCGCCCCAAGTTGGCTTAGTCGTCGATGTGCTCGCAGTAGGTTTCTTTTCCACAGCGGCCTTCATCTTCGAGGCTTGTGCTATCGTGGGCGCAGTTAAACCCTTGCCCTTGATAGCTGCAGTATTGATCTTGGGAGCCGATGGCGCCGTAGTAGCCAATTCGGGAGCTTTGTTGAGCTTCGCAGTCTTTTCGAGTGTTTTTGAAGAGGCTGTGGTTATTGCAACTGCTACGACCGGCTTCGGCTTTTCCGTTACTTTAGTATTAAGCTGCGCTCGTGACATCGTACGTTTGAGAGGAGCGAAGGATTGCGTTTTTGCAGCTGGGACGGATTGAGTGACGGCCGCTGATGTGCTAGCAGCGTTGTTGGATGCCGACTTCCCCTTTCCTTTTTCCAAAGTCTCGGGATCGGGGTCGGGGTCGGGAAGCATCACCCTGCGTGGACCACTTGGCATAGCATGTTTTTCAGCAGCTGTGGAATCCTTGGTCTGGACAAGCCTGAGGGAAGCTGGTTGGGACTTTTCCGGGCGGAAGGGCCCAGCTATTGATGGCTGAGGAGCGGGACGTGTTGAGGTGGAACGAGAACCATTCAGTGCGGATGATGATGGCTGTCTCGATGGAGCACCAGTCGGCCGCACGGGAATAAATTCTGGGGGAGGCATCGAGTCCTTTACTGGTCGCTCAGCCTTAAGCCGACTTGGACCCGACTTGGAGAGACCTGCGTGCTCTACAGTCCGTTGTGTCGAAACATGAGTCGACGTCGATCGCTGGTGTGAACTATGGGCCTCCTCAGTCTTCGTCGAGCGTGTTTTCCCCTTTGCAACTGCTGCAGAAGGCTCATGGTGATCGCGATTAGAGTGCACGGAACGAGATGACGGTGGACGTGAATGAGGGGGGGAACGTGAGCGAGGGACTTGGGCTTTCGACGTTATGCCTAGGCACTTCTTGATTGTTGGTGACAAAGGAGCAGAAAACCTATGCAAATAAGTAAGACGCATAACCCAACTTGACAGGACGAGCAACTCGCCTCTCTACTCTATCAGGTAGGAGAACTTGATAAGCCGCGAACAACTGCTTTCCTACCTTCCTAACATCTGCAGAGGCATCATTGGCTGCAAAACGGATGCTGGATTCGATCTCCTTTGCCCTAACCTCGCGTTCCAGGTCCGGGGGATTGAGGATGGATAAGCAGGCGAGCATGGATTCGGCGACGACAAGCCGCAGTGTGACTGATTTGTCTTGGGCATCGTGCATGAGGACAGGAAGGATGCTGGGCAATTGAGTGTTTTCTATAATTGAACGAATGCAAGTCCGGGCGCGGTTGAGGACGACCTTGTTAGTGCGGCCACAAAGAACAAGCAACGGGGGTAGGTATGTGCTGAGTATTGTTTCGAAGTCTGTGCCAAGGATAGACGCAGCGACGCCGACGAGGTTGATTGCAGGCCCCGACAGTCTTCCTCGTTCCGAATTCATTGCGCTGATGATAGGTCTGGAGTACGTGCGCATGACAGCCTGTCCCTCAGATGGGTCCTCATAGTTGCCATCTTCGAAGAGTTTTGCGAGGGAATCAATAGCTTTCGCAATCTTATCCCAAGTTTCCTCTGTTTCGGGAGTTGTAAGAGCAGTGCCCAAAGCATCGTCAACTTGGCGCTTGAACATGGTTTCCTTGTCGAGTCGTCCAGCAGATTATGCGTAAAGAGGGAGAACGAGTGCTCTAGAGCAAAGAAATTGGATGAGCTGCAACGGATGCGAACTCATACAATGGTGGACGGAACAGAAGAGCAACTGAGTCGACGCGGAGTAAACAATCTGATTTAGACATTAAACATCATGTGACCGTGTTCAAAAGGGGTTAGGAGGTGGCTCTCTGTTGCTCTATGCCATACTTTGCCACACAGTGATTATGGGCGAAGACGACATACAAGCACCATAGTATATAGGTGAATGTTTCAAAGAACCGACTAGAGGTGCAACTTTATTGGGGTATGACTGCCCTGAAAAACAAACAAGCGCGAGTATAACAAGCCAGGCTGTCAGCAACTAATATTGCACCAATCCCAAAATCTAAGTGACATGAGGGTCTACAGAAAGAGCATGTAGATAGATATCAAATCGACGGGCATAGTGGAGTCAGGTGAAGCGATGGTTAGGCAGACACCTAGTCTAGAACAAGGTCAGCAATCGTGTTCACCAAACGAAGACCTAGTCAACGCACCGTGTGTGTATACTAGTGAGAGAGATATTTCCGCCCTTTCGCCAACCGTCTAGCTAGGACTTTTCGTCCCGACACACTACGTTTCCTCGCCAAAAAGCCGTGTTTGCGCTTGCGTTTACGTTGCGAGGGCTGGTATTCCGCCCCGCGAGCACCAAATCGCGCCTGTACTACAGACCATAGGATGGTCGGCGGCTGAAGAGACGTTGTCCGCCATGCCGACGCCAAAAAGGACGGATTCGCAGATTTCAAAAATGGATGTGTGATGAATGGTAATTTTGTTATGGTGTTCGACACCTGCATGGCGGAGGCAGCGGCGAATGGCCGTAGCGTGGACGAAACGGTCTGCAGCGACGGTGGCCGCGACAAGAGGCGAGTCAATGAAGGCGGGAGTCGGGGCATTGGCGCTAGTTGTACTTTGGTCGTTCCGGGCAAGAGGTCGAATTAGTTTTGAGCGCGTGACTCAATATCGATTATCCACTTCGAGTCACCTGCTATCGGTGACAGGAAACTGAATGCTGCTGAGATGCAAATTCCCATTCCTTGCTCCTGATCTCCTACATCGATCCTTTACATCCCTCCGTTACCGCCCTATTTCAACCGCACGGCCGACGATGGCTTACACCGGGCCCTGGACTGCCCCCGTCGTTCGGGAGGCTTTCTTCGAATTCTTCAGATCCAAGGATCATACATTCGTACCATCGTCTTCGACGATACCGTATGATGACCCGACATTGCTGTTTGCCAATGCAGGCATGAACCAGGTGAGCCCAAGGATTAGTGTCCCCAGGATTATAGTTCTGAAGCCTTTCCGCCAGTATAAATCAATATTCTTGGGTACCGTCGACCCGCACTCGGACATGTCCAAGTTGAAGCGTGCATTCAACACTCAGAAGTGCATACGCGCAGGAGGGAAACACAATGGCGAGTTTTACAACGTCCTTTGCAATAGTCATGCAACTAACTTGGTCGTAGACTTGGACGATGTCGGAAAGGACTCGTATCATCATACCTTCTTTGAGATGTTGGGAAACTGGTCATTCGGCGACTACTTCAAAGTATGTCGCTCGTCTCCCCTCCTCCTTGCTACCCACTACTAATGTATCGACGCGCAACAGAAAGAAGCTATTCAATACTCATGGGAGCTACTGACGGACGTGTTCAAGCTTCCGAAGGACCGTCTATATGTCACATATTTCGAAGGGGACGCGAAGAACGGTCTTGAGCCTGATCTAGAGGCAAAGCAGTATTGGCTTGACCAAGGAGTTGCTGAGGACCACATTCTTCCCGGGAACGCAAAGGACAATTTCTGGGGTATGCGCCTTGTTACATCACTTGACTCATAGACTAATGGAAGTTCAGAAATGGGTGCTACTGGTCCTTGTGGTCCCTGCAGGTAAGTGTTCCGACCTACTATCCGTTCAGTGTTTTGTTCATATAATTTCTACAGTGAAATACACTATGACCGTATCGGAGGACGGAATGCCGCTCACTTAGTCAACATGGACGACCCAGACGTGCTGGAGATATGGAACAACGTTTTCATACAATTCAACCGAGAAGAGGACTCGTCACTGAAACCTTTGCCGAGCAAGCATGTTGATACCGGGATGGGCTTCGAGCGACTTGTCTCCGTCGTCCAGGACAAACGCTCCAACTACGATACTGACGTCTTCACACCGATATTTGACAAAGTACAAGAGCTCACTGGCGTCCGACCGTACGAAGGACGGTTTGGTGACGACGATAAGGACGGAATCGATACTGCATACCGTGTTGTTGCTGATCATGTGCGGACGTTGACCTTCGCTCTGAGTGATGGAGGTGTTCCAAACAACGTTGGTCGTGGATATGTCCTAAGAAGAATCCTTCGTCGTGGTGCCCGCTACGCTAGGAAGAAGCTTGGTGTGAACATCGGTTCTTTCTTCTCGTCACTAATGCCCGCCGTTGTTAACGACATGGTATATTTTATTTGCCTTTCTCTTCTTGGTACCTCTAACCGCCTCTTCGTTCGAAGGGTCACGTATTCCCCGAAATCACGAAGAAACTTGACGAACTCAAGGAGATCCTTGATGAGGAAGAAGAATCATTCTCCCGTACTCTCGATCGCGGTGAAAAGCTCTTTGATCAGTATGCCGCCCGCGTCAAGGAGCAAGGCGGGAAGGAGCTGAACGGGAAAGACGTGTGGCGGTTGTACGACACCTTTGGCTTCCCGGTGGATCTTACGCGGCTCATGGCAGAGGAACTCGGGTTGGGAATCAACGAGAAAGAGTTCGAGGAAGCTCAGGCATGGTCGAAAGAGGCTAGCAAAGGCGCTGTGAAGAAGGGGAACACAGACCTAGTCAAGCTCGATGTCCACGACCTCGCCTCCCTCGAGAAGAACAACGATGTACCGAAGACGGATGATTCTGCCAAATTCAGTACGTGTCGACGCGCCGCAACGCAAACCAACACAGTCCTGACGATATTGTGTAGATCTCGGAAACATCGATGCCACGGTCAAGGCCATCTTCCACAACAAGCAATTTGTCCCGTCGACGTCTGACATACCTGAAGACACTTCCTTCGGCATCTTGCTCGACAAGACAAGCTTCTACGCCGAATCAGGTGGGCAGGAGTACGACACAGGGAACATCGTCGTTGATGGTGTCGCCGACTTCGAGGTGACCAATGTCCAGGTGTATAACGGATACGTCCTGCACACAGGTCACCTCAAGTATGGCGAACTGAAAGTTGGCGACCAAGTAGTATCGTCGTATGATGAGGTGAGCGAGCCGGAGTACTGGAGCCAAAGACCTTGATGCTTAGATTTCTGTAGCTTCGCCGCTGGCCTTTGCGCAACAACCACACCGCTACCCACATCCTCAATTACTGTCTCCGTGAAGTATTGGGCGATCACATCGACCAGAAGGGCTCCTTGGTTGCTCCAACGAAACTTCGTTTCGACTTCTCTCACAAAGCCCAAATCGCCCTGCCTGAACTGCAGAAGATCGAAACTATGTCACTCGATTGGATTCGAAGAAATGTACCTGTGTTCAGCAAGGAACTTGACTTAGCCACTGCCCGCGTCATACCAGGCCTGCGCGCTGTGTTCGGAGAGACGTATCCCGATCCGGTACGCGTGGTCACCCTTGAATTCGACGTCGAGGAGATCGCGAAGGACATCCAGAATCCCAAGTGGAGGCAAACGAGTGTCGAGTTCTGTGGTGGAACGTTCGTTCGATTTGGTTGACGGGTTCCTTATCTTGTGCTGATTTACCGCAGGCATGTCGCAAAGACTGGGGACATCAAAGGATTCGTGCTCACCGAAGAGTTTGGTATTGCCAAGGGTATTCGTCGGATAGTCGCGGTTACCGGGCACGAAGCGCACGAAGTCACCCGTGTTGCCGACAACCTCGAAGCTAAGCTCAAGTCCATTGATCAGCTCACCGGCAAGGAGAAGGATACTGCTTTGAAGGCATTCACTGTGGTTGGTTGTGTTTTGGATGATACACCTGTCTTGGTTTCAGACTTCGCTTTCAGGAACTTAACCAAGCAGACATCTCGGTTCTCAGAAAGGCAGATGTCAAGGAGAAACTGAACGCTATCCGCAAGGCATTCGACAAGGACATCAAGGAGAAGGAGACTGCGTTAAACAAACTGGTACGTGCCGCACGCAGAGATGATTCTGCGTTTGTTAATTGAGCGCAATAAAAGGCGATCGATAGTATTCAGCAATACTTCAAGGAGAACGAGAAGGCTGATACCTACATTGCTATCTTGGACGTGGAAGGCAATGCTAAAGTACGTTGATTACTTACTCCCTTTAACATATCACCTCAACATTCGCCACCGTAGCCCCTCTCAAGCGCGGTCCTTCAGGCTAAGAAACTCGGGAAGTCTGTATATCTCTTCAGCCCAGATAAGCAAGGCGGCAAGGTCGCCCACGTCAACTTCGTCTCGCCGGAATTGAAGCAAAAGGGCGTCGATGCAAGGACGTGGGCAGGGAAGGTCACGGATGTCCTCGGTGGAAAGGTAACTGGCTTGTTTGCTTCAACGACCCGAAACTCATCTATTTTCAGGCGGGTGGCAAGGAGGATTCTGCTCAAGGTGTCGGTGCTAACGTCGACAAGGTGGAGGGCGCCGTGGAGGCTGCCAAACAGTATCTATCATCTCTTTGAATATTGAAGTGAATTGCGACATTTAGATTATGGAGATTGCTTTGACTACTTGCAATGGCTACATATACTATAGACTGGTAATACTAGACGATCACTCAGAATCAGACAAGATCGATGAACGGAAGATAAATTTTCATTGGCAGGGTACACAACTCAGATGCAGACAATGTAGAGAAGACCGCTGAGAAAAAACCTGCGAACGACGCAGTTAGCAAACTGGATCCAGAGTACGACGAGTAAGGAAGAAAGAGAGAAATTCAGAAGTAGCGGGACAAAGTCCCGAAGGTAGCTGAGATAAATTTCTGCACCGCAGGATACTTTCCTGCTAAAGCCAAATGCCTCAAACATCATAAAAGAGAGAAAGAGCAGAAGTAAAGGTAATCAAGACACTCACCATCCAAAAACCAGTTGTCGACGAAGGGAAGAGAAGAGCGAGAAATTTTTCGACGACACCCCGACCAAATATATACATGGGAAAGTTCACATCACGTGATCGCGTCTCAATACGACTCGCTCCTGAAACCCACCTCTGAGTGATTTACAATGTTTCGTCAAGCAGCAAAAGGGTTGCTCCGAGGCTCACTGAAGGGCCGTTCCTACTCTACAGGTCAAGGATCCAGACGAATCAGCGGCAAGGTCCCTGGCGTTCTGCTCGCTTCAGCATTCGCCGCAACGTTCGCTCTGAACTCTGCCGTCGTGTATAATGATGCACCTGCAGAGCAAGTCCCTGAGCAGAAGAAGAAAGCCGATGATGTCTCATCGGTGAGTATGGAGGATCAAGATAGCTTGCATACTACTGTGTGGGGATCAAACAAGTGAGTTCTCATTTCGCTTTTACAAAAAGAGACTCGCTGAATTCACGTACAGGTCGGGAGTGCTCGACCCGAAGGCGGTAGACGTGGATTCTTTCCGTACACCTACCGTAGTTGCATGGCTTCACAACGTTGCGCTGAGAGATCTTGCACTGCACCAAAAGCACGCTGCATGCGTAGATGCTCGCGGAGACGTGTACCAGTGGGGTGAAGGCTTCTTTAGTGCGGAAAATAGGGATGGAAAGCCTACACTGACGCTCCGTGGCAAGGTACGTTGTATCTCATATACTATCTTGACGACTGCTGAACTCAAGACAGAATATTGTCAGCTTGCAGCTGACCGAAGGCAGGGTATATGCGCTTTCTGCTTCTGGAAAGGTGTATGTCCTTGCGTCGGATGCAGCGACACAATTTTTGCCCGTAGGAAAGCCCACGCCGGCCAGTACACCCTGGTGGAGTACAGGCTGGATGTGGGGCGAGGAAGAGGATGTTGACTTTGCCGAAGTCACTCCTAATTGTCAGCTTACCTGGGGTGAAAAGTCAGTGATGTACTTCTACCGGTTTACTGCCCGTACTGAACCACATAGAATCACGTCGATTTCAGCTGGAGAGCATCATCTACTGGCCCTCACGTCTGCAGGGCGCACTTTTGCTCACCCGGTAACAAAAGATGCAAACGCGTACGGACAACTCGGTTTGCGAAAGTTAGACATTCCTGACCACAGCGAACGCATGCACGTTGGTCCACATGCCGCTCGGAAAACGATAGAACTGGTGCCGAAGTCTATCACTGATCCATATGCGAAGTCGTCACCTTATACTCGAACCTCAACCCCATCGGCGAACCAAGTGGAAGCCATCGCCGACACGTCAATTCGCTTCTGTGATAAATTATACGAGATCCCATCCCTGAAGGGCATCGAGATAGTTCAAATAGCTGCAGGAGGTCGAAGCAGCTTCGCGGTGACCTCAACCGGGCGAGTCCTCGGTTGGGGCGCAAATGAGTTTGGGTAAGTAATGATCGAACCTTCTCTGGAAGCTTGAGATAACGATTATTCCTTGTCAGGCAAATAGGGTTGGGCAACAACTACAAGTCAGACACGGTTGTCATTCCCACCGAGGTCGTGCTTTGGCAATATACATCAAACAAAACGACGTCACAATGCCTCAACGTAACTGCAGGTGCATATTCTTGGTGACAGTTCCGATGATGTCGTTGCTTACTGATGCAAAACAGGTGGAGATCTCACTTGCTTCGCCGTTGAGCGCAAGGGAGAAGAGAACATCGACGTTCTGATGTGTGGCAACGGCCAGTACGGCGGTTTGGGGAACAACCTGTACACCAATTCGCAGGGAGCTCCGCTCAGAGCTAAAAATGTCAGCGGCCGTCAAGAATGTAGGCATCCTCATGTCTTGTGATTGAGCTTACCCATTGATGCTACCCACTTGAATAGACAGCGAGGCAACCAAAAGCCTCCATGCCATCGCACCATACAGCATCTCCGTTTCCCCTAGCGGGCACGTTCTGCTGACATTGAATGCTGATATGAATGTGGGTGGTCGAGATCTGATGGTTTGGGGTAAGAACCACGATTCTGAGCTCGGCAACGGCAAGAAAGGCAGCTCGCCACTTCCTTCAGCGCTCACAACCACCGACGGTCAGCGCTTCATGCTGATGGCACGTACGGCGAAACAGGTCGTTGATCTCCAGAGGAAGCTATGGAAACGAGGGGTCAAGGTCGAACAAAGGGCCGTGGCTGGATATGGAAATAGCATCGTCTATTGGAGGCTCTGCTAAACTGTTGAAGACTTAATCATGAACTTGAAGGAGGGATACATCGCACATCGTGGATCAACTCGTGTGCGACGGCAGGATGCGAAGATATCTTCAGCCAATCGCATCATCTCGGCAAAAGCCCAGTCAAGATGCTCTTGCTCACGCTGCATCAAATACAACACCCACCCCTCTCTATCACCCCTTCTTTACCCTTGACCGTCACCAGTCCCCCTCCCTCCTCTCTCGTGCTACCTTACCTTTCCAACCCATCGTCGCTTTCACCTCGCCTCTCCTTCTGTATCAAAGACTCAATTCATATCCCTGTTGTCGGTCAATTTAGCTGTTGATCTTATCACCCACTAATGCCGCAAACTTGCATGGCTGTAGACACAATGTCGGAACCCCTGTCGTCGCCCACGCTTTCGTCTAGTTCATCGTCGTTTGATATCCCGTCTCCCCCAACGTACGATTCGGACGACGAAATAGTGTGGAGCCTGTCCTCATCGTCTATCTCGACCGGCTCGTCCAACGATTTTGTAGTCTTAAGTCGGGCGTTGTCCCCCAGTAACGCCACCCCAGAAACACCAAGCCCAGATAGCGTGTCGGAATCATCATCATCAGAACTCTCATTCAGTGTGGACAGTCTATCGTCCAGCCATGTGTCGGCGTCGGTCCCAGTGTCATCATTACCACCTCCGCTCCCGCTGATGCCAAGCCGTATACTCAATGTAGACTACCCAACACCGACTGCCACCCCTACTCCTCGAGTAACGTCTCAAAGTACTCCGGCGCTGATACCAAGTTTAACGGTCCCTGCTGGTCCCACTAAAGCCCAGTTAAAGCGGATTCAGAAGGCGGCGGAGGATGCGAAGCTGGCATCGGAGGAGCATCGACAAAAGTTGCTTAGGAAAGCCGCGGCTGTTTTAGCAGAGAGGAAAGCGTTGGCCCAGAAGGCCACCGCCAAAGCGCAGTCAGCACAAGCCAGAGCACAAGCAGTCAAGGGTAAAAGTTTGCAACAGGTTGCTGAGGAGAAGAAGTCCGCAGACAAGGCGACGAAGAAAGCGAGAAGAGCGCGAAAGAGCGCGAGGAAGGCGAAGAAGAACTTGGTCCAGGCAGAGAAGGCGGCGAAGGCAGTTGCAAAGGCAGTCAACGCAGTACAGACAACGGCTGCGAAGATCAAGAAGCAAGCAACCCAAGTTGTGCGGACATCGAAGAAATCCCCTCCCACAACCCCCAAGGCTGCGACTATATCGGTTGGTCTGGGCTCGAGGCCCGTCATAGACGACTCTGCCGCATCCGAAGTTGCGTCCGAAAAAGGGGACGATCCTTCATCCTTCGCGGAAGCGTCTCAATTCATCACATCGTAAGCCTCTTCAGTATCTACTAAATAGTTATCGATAACTACTTTTACAGGTACATCAACGACCCAGAAACTGCTCAGACGAAGAGCAAGGTCCATCGTCTCGCGCTCCTGCAATCTATCATTGTCGAATTTGGTGTGGGTACGACATCCATGCTGCCGCGTACCATCACCGCGGCGAAGGCGTTCGTCAAGTCTACTGTGTTCGTCAACGTGCAGGACTATCTCACCGTCCGCACGCAAGGCCAGGATGCCTTGAAACGTATCTTGCTCCCGAGCAAGAAAGCCCTCATCAAGGACATCCGTCGAACGGGACCAACCCCGCGTACCCTTGTCAAGCAACACGGTTTGCAAGCCCTACTTGTCTTGACCCACTGATAGTTCTTGTCGTCTCTATCCTGTAATACTACATGTAATCCTCAATGTACCAGTATATATCTGCCTGCCCAAAGGCCAGCGTCTCCTCACATATGTATATCCTGTATTTCTTGCGTTCAGACTTGTCCAATATGACCCATTGTACTTCTAATGTTTTCGATGAAATTAAAGGCTCCAGCCTAGGCAACAATACTAACATTCCGTAGATGTAACCAAGACTGCATCGCGTATACAAAACTAGGTACCATACCCCTGGAGGATATATACAAGCAGAGAAAACAAGAACGGGTCAGCGGGTATACTATTAACTTATCATAATCTGCTGAACAACGAAATCATTCGAGATGATGCACGGAAGAGCGCTCTCATGAGAAGAGGAGAGCAGCAAGAATACGAAGAGAATGATAAAGTCAAAACTTATGAAGCTTTGGCAGCGCCGACCATTATGGCTGCGACGCCGATGATTGCTTGGTTCATGTTGTTGATGGTCTCAGGCGTATCGGACGAGACGACCACGACACCAGTGGGCACAGCAAGGCCACTCGCGACGCCTGTAGAGTAGTCCACAGATGGGAGTACGATCGATGATGATGATGGCTCAACGCTGGACGACGACGACGACGACGACGAAGTAGTCGTAGGCTCGGGTTCCGAGCTGCTGGTGGTCTTTGGTGTAGGGGTAGGGGTAGGAGTCGGGGTGGGTGTAGGGGTAGGAGTAGGCTTCTTCTTGGTGGTTGTGGGCTCCGGCTTGGGCTCGGGTTTGGGCTCTGGCTTTGGTTCAGGCTTCGGTTCGGGCTTTGGTTCGGGCTTAGGCTCAGGTTTGGGCTCTGGCTTAGGCTCCGGCTTGGAATCGCCGACGAAGTTCCATTCACCAAAGATAATACCCTTGTCCGGGGAATCGAAGAAGGCAAACAGACCAGGCGAGAGGTCAAGTCCGCCGTATGGGCAGCCAGGACACTGAACCAATGTTATTAGTTTGAATTAGTTAATGAAGCCACAGGGTCATCGTACCTCGTCCACGATGGTGGCAGTAGCAGTTTTGCCACCGTATTTCATGGTGATCTTCTTGAAGCATTGCGGGCCAGGGTATCCACCTCCATATTGCTAGAACCGAGGCAAACATCGTCAGTTACTTTTTCCAAACATGTCTGTAAATAGATCGGCTACATACAGGCGAATTCAAAGCGACGATCTACAGGGAGACATTAGAGTGAAAATCTTCGTCATGCAAGCAAAATGGACATACGAAATCACCGTCGTTGTTGTGACCCCCACAAGCACCTCTGAAGACGACACGTAAGATAATGCTTCGGCATGAGAAAAAGCTAGCTTACAGGCCAGTGGCGTAGAAGGACCATTTGGACCCGCTGAAGCGTTTTTGGATCTGCAGGTCACCCTTCACGCGCTTCGCAACGTCCTTATGGCGGTGAACATGGGCCAGGCCGTGAGGTTCGGACAGGGCAAGGAGAGGCAGCGCGAGTGCAACGAGGGAAATTCCAAAAAAAGCGACCATTTTCGTGAGCGGGGGGAGTGAGAGAATGTGGTGGAAAAGAAAGAAGGTAGAGAGCGACGGGGAGGCTTGAAACTGCCTCGAGACTGATTGCACACAAGAAACACGACGGATTGGTCGTCGTCGGGAAGAAAGCGATGGAGACAACAAACCCGCAACCGAGAAATCATGGCCTAGTTGTCGCGCAAATAACACCAAATACCATCACCATATCACACAATGTCCATCATGGTTGCAACGCATCTAGCATTGGGCTGTGCAAATATAATGATATACGTCGAGTCTGTCTATGTGCGTGTGTCTACGAATAAATAGGATCTTAAATAGATAGTCGTACATTTCTATTTTCTTCTTCGAGTTGCACTTTTAGTTGTTGGCCCGAACAGCTGCAACCGCGAGTTGGCCGAGGCTGATTACGGCTGCGTTGATCACATCAATGAGGGAGGAAACCTGGGGTTTGGCAACGGCTCCAGCTACATTGCTACTGGCGGTGGTCGTAGGCGTGGTCGACGTCGACGATGTCGAGGTAGAAGTCGTAGATGTGGTGGGAACGGCGGTGCGGGATGTAGTGGATGCTTGAGTTGACGTAGTGGCCGTAGTCCGTGTAGAAGTGGGGGTAGTCGATGTTGTTCGTCGTGTCGATGTAGACGTGGTGGTGGGCTTGGGCTTGGGAGTCGAAGTCGTTGTCGCTTTTACTACAGCTGCCTTGGCCTCGCCGCCAGCGCCGAATACCCATGATCCTGTGATGACGCCCTTGTCAAGGCTGTCGAAATACCCGAATAAGGCAGGGGTCAAATCTAGTCCACCGAATGGGCAGCCAGGGCACTAAGAAGATATGCATCATTGACCTGAGGAACAAATTCCATACACGGAGATAAACATACCAAGTCCATGATTTTGGCTTGGGCGGTCTTGCCTTTATAGGATATAGTGATGGTCTGGCCACAATGACTCCCGCCCGAGTATTGCTATTGACGACAAAGTAAGACATGTGCGCGTAGCCCGCCATGTACAAAAATGAACTCACAGCTGCATTCAAGGCCACGATCTTAATAACGGGTACCCCGCACCAGTCAGCCACTGCAGCTGCATACGAAATTTAATCAAGGTCACTCACGAAGTCGTTGTCGGTGTTCGTGTGCCCGCATGCACCTAGGCCAGCTGCGTAGTAGGTGAAGCGACAGTCGTCGAAACGCTTTGCCAGGAAATGGTAGGTGCCGTTCTGGGAGCTCAATTGAGCTGAAACGGGCTCTTTACCCTTGGCTTCGCGCCTCCCAATAGCGATCGGCTCAGCGGACACGCCAACCAAAGCAAGAGCGATGTGGATCAGAGACAAGCGCATGGTGAATGAATGGATGAGACGAGGGAATTCCGAAGTGTCGCAAGTAGAATGGTAGTTTTTGAGGCCTTTATATAGAGCTAGAGGTGCGTCCCTGTCCAACTAGGAACGGCGAGGCTGTAATTGAATAGCAAGTGTCTGTAAATGAGTGTTTGGTGTAGCTTTGAGAAAAAAACCGGGGTGCGACCGTCTTGCAGGGAGATGGCGTCCGAGAGCGATGCACAATTGGAGATAAATTCTGGGGATCCAAAATTTTGGCGAAATTAAACATAGCAGCCACGCGGTTCCCACGTTGCTTACTGGGCTTTATGTCAGCCACCAACTTACTTCCGCTTCTTCGCCGTTCCGAGGCTTCCGCCAATCCCATACTACAGCGCCCAACGCCCCGTGCCGGACGTCGAGCGCCGAGGCTTCAAGGAGGAATGTTGGCGGGGAGAGTAGGCTGTGTTGTTGTCGTGGCGTCCAGGAAGGACTGATGCATTACACCACCGTCGACTGTGTGACTATTCACCGTGATTGTCAGACAAAGCAAATGCAATGAACCCCATAAAATTCACTACTCATACAGACAACAATTTGGAATATTAGTCTAGCTTGATTTTTGAGGGAGGATCGATAAATGTACCCTATAAAGTTGTGTCAACAAACGACGTCCTCCATAATGGAGGACCGCAAGCCTCCGCTGACAGGAATCTAGCTTACCGTAATAAATTTGAGCACTTCATCAATGACGAGAACAGGAGCGCTCAAGTACAAGACAGCTTTCCACTCGATCCAGTTGAGCGGCGTTATTGCGAAAAGCGTCTGCGGAAGAAACGGTCCGAGGCGTCAGTACAAAGCAACGATATGGGGATCCCACGAGAAAGTCCAGAAGTTGGGCAAAGGGCAGAACGGGGAGACATGGCACGACCCATGTGCTGGGGTAGGTAAAATTTAGGAAAGGACGATTGGTACTCACCGTGAAAAAGGGCACATATAAAATCATGAAGTGGAGTGCCATGCTGAGCGTAATGGCAGCCACAAGGTAGGGGTTTTTCCAAACCGGCAGCCGAAGCAGACTTTCGTTTTCTGAGAGCGAATTCATGGCGTTGAACATTTCGACCGTGACGAGGATCGAAAGACTCATAGTGGTGGCACGCCGAGCCATGACATCAGTGAACATTTCACATCCAATTTCAGGGAATAAGGCTGAACATTCGTGGAAGTGCGTCTGCTCCGTTTCGCCATGAGTGAATTTTCCATTTGTATTAGAATTTGCAAAAGAATCCGCACCAGGTGATAGAATGATATTTGGGGTCCCCCGGTATAGAACATGAACCACCACGCGTATCCAGCGACGGTGGCAACGCCAACATACACACCAACAACCATATACCGGAAGAATAGCCAAGAACCCACGAGAGGTTCTCGACTATTCCTCGGTGGGACACGCATGATTGAATGGTCCGGAGGATTGAACCCTAAAGCCGTCGCGGGCAGACTATCGGTAACAAGGTTCACCCAGAGTAATTGAACGGGAATCAAAGCTTCGGGCATGCCCAAAAGAACCGTCAAGAAAATGCTAAGGGTTAGTCAGCATGACGAGCAAGCACGAATTTCAAAATAGCGGCATACCTAACCACCTCGCCAATATTTGAAGAAACTGAATACAAATGCAAGTCAGTGTAGTTCAATGACGGGAAGCCCAAAACCGACTTAGGTAGCGAATAAATTGTTTAGTATTGTTGTAGATCAGTCGGCCTTCTTCAACGGCTCCTTCTATTGTCGTAAAGTTCGAATCAGCAAGGACCATATCCGCAGCCAATTTTGCGACGTCTGTGCCGCTTCCCATAGCCACGCCAATGTCGGCCTTCTTCAGTGCAGGGGCGTCATTTACTCCGTCCCCAGTCTACAACAAATTCCCCACAAGTTAGAATAACCAATGTTGATGAGAAATGATTTACATACCATCGCGACAACCAATCCCAAGCCTTGAAGCAAGTCGACCAATTGACTTTTGTGACCAGGCTCCGTCCGACTGAATAAGCTAGCCCGCTGTACCGCCGCAACTTTCTCTTCCTGAGTAAGGTCGTCCAATTCTCTCCCAGTGTAACTCTTTCCTGTCAGGTCCTCGTCATCGCCAAATATTCCAATTTTGCGGCAAATGGTCTCCGCGGTCCCTTTGTTGTCTCCGGTGATGCAGATGACACGAATACCAGCTGCTTTGCAATTGGCGATGGCTTCACGGACTTCAGGGCGGGGAGGATCGAGCATACCAACCAATGAAACGAATGTGAAATTTTGTTCGAAGCGACCATAGTCCTTCGAACTATCGGAGTGGTAATGGGCAATATCCGTATCATCTACGTTCACGTATGCCAATGCAAGGGTACGAAGGCCCTTCGCGCCGTAAGCGACCGTTTGAGAGAGGATGGCGCTTCGTAGGGCTGGAGTCAAAGGGATCGTCTGGCCGTTGACAAGAGCATTCGTTGACCGTTCAAGGATGGACTCGGGGGCACCTTTGGCGAAGAGAGCACCAGAACCGTTAAGCTTGACAAGAACGGACATCATCTTGCGATCGCGGGAGAACTCGAAGGTCAAAAGCCTGGGGATGGTACGCTCAAAGTAGTCGTTGACCGCGTTCGCGCGGAGAAGTGGGCTCATGCTGGACAAGGACTTCCTCACTTCCAAATCCCTGCAACCAATCTTCTCGGCGAGCACTTTGAGCGCAGCCTCGGTGGGTTCGCCGACGTTGACATAAGAGGCCTTGTCCTTAGCAGAGGTGTAAGTCAAAGACGAATGAAGAAAGGCAAGGGGGAGGGATACCTTGTTGTAAACTATCTTCGCGTCGTTGCAGATAGCACTGATTTCAGCCAATCGTTGTATTGGGTCTGATTGGAGTTCAGCAGTAGCTTCCTTGCCATCAGCATATGTGACAGACCCGTGTGGCGCGAAGGTAGTGCCTTCTACGTTGTATTCGCGGAGTTTGCCAGACGGGTCAATAGTCATGAACTGATCATACCAGCGTTGAGTTTAGAGGTTTAGACCACCAATAAGAACACACGTACCGCTGCTACGCTCATCTGGTTCGTAGTCAATGTACCGGTCTTGTCAGAGCAGATGACGTTTGTGCAGCCAAGAGTCTCGACACTGGGCAAGTTCCTGACGATCGCGTTCTTCTGCGCCATCTTCTTCGTGCCCAAAGCCAGGCATGCAGTGATGACGGCAGCCAGACCTTCGGGGATAGCGGCAACCGCCAACGCAACAGCAATCTTGAAGTAGTAAATAGCACCCTTGAGCGCGCCATGATGAGATGGGTCCCAGAAGTGGCGAATGTTGACGAGCCAGACGAGAATGCAAATGACAGTGATGACCTTCGCGAGCATATCGCCAAAGTCGTCTAACTTGCGCTTGAGAGGCGTCTTCTCGCTAATCTGGGATGAAATTGACTTGTGAATGTCACCGATGGCCGTCTTCGTCCCGGTGAAGACGACGATAGCCTTCGCACTGCCATTGACGACAGTAGTTCCCTAAATGAAGGTGAATATAGTATCGTTACAGTTGAAGTGGTAGTTTACCGAGAACAGAATGTTAGTCATATCTTGCTTCACAGCTCTGACGTCTTTCACGGTGTCCGGAGATTTGTTGACACTGGTACTTTCACCGGTCAAGATGGCCTGATCAATGCGGAAGCTGCTGGACGAAAGGGAGAGAAGCCTGCAGTCGGCAGGGACTTTGTCGCCAACGGAGATAGAGATGATATCGCCTGGAACGAGCTCGGACGCATGGATGCGACTGAGCTGACCTGAGCGCACAACTTTGGCTTCGTCCGGGGAGTATTCCTTCAAGGCCTGTGTGCGGTGTCAGCAAGTCAAGCGGACAAAAGTGGGTTAACACGGACATCAATGGCCCTCTCTGCATTCGCCTCCTGGATGACACCGACGGCGGCATTTGCGACGAGAATGAGAAGAATGACGGTAGGCTCTACAAATGCACCGAAGAGACTTTCCGAGTCTTCGAGAAGAGCAAGGACGAAAGATACTACGGCAGAACCTAATAGGATAAGAACCAGCTGATCCTTGAACTGCTCTAATATGAGCTCCCAAAGGGGTGTAGGAGGGTCTTCTGGTAGTACTGTGGCATCTGTGAGCATTTCCTATCTCTCGGGGCCGCTGCTGCGCGCTCACCGTTCTTTCCGTAGAGTTCAGCATGTTTCGCAGATTGGTCGGACGTCAGGCCATTTACTGGGTCTACACTGAAGTATTGGAGGATTTCCTCTGGAGTTTGGGTCCAGGGAGCTTCCATGGTAGAAAAGAAGGTGTGGCGAAGGGCCGACGCTGGAGGAGATGATGGAGGTGAGCTCGCATGGCCGCTGGTATATGTAAGGCCGTAGAAATATTTTACACGTGACGCCAGCTGACGTGTCACTGAAGCGGAGCCAACGGATCGTGCGAGCACAGTGACAATGGCTGAGCACCGTGCCCGCTGTACTTCACATCGCTGAACGGCTGGCGTGGAACAGGACCATCGGGGCACAGTGAGTATAATACATAACCGGGAAGGATATCAAAGCCAGTGACAAGTCCCGGTTTCCCAAGCACGCTAGAGCACGTTATCACTGCCAAAACAGGGTCTAGGGGTTCCCATTGCTGGGTATCGCATAAATTACCCCACACCTTCAAGACGGGGATGTGGCGGGACTGAATTCGCGATTCCTGGGACCTGGACGGCGCAGCAGAATATAATTGCTGAATTTCTGCGATTTTGTGGTGAATTTCTGATCCTGTCACTTGATTTGGGTGTCGTGATCTTAGTCACAGCGCTATACAGTAACTCACCTCCCAACAGTCATATTGTTTCTCGAATCTTGGCGGACGGCGCCGCAAGCTCTTTTCACGACGCACGAGTCATTTCTCAATGGGTAACAGCTCCTCGTCCTCAGGCCGAAACCACCAGGACGAGGCTGTCGACTTCGGCTCGTTATCTCCACAATGGTTCACCGGTCCAAGAGACTGGAATCAGGCCGTCGTCTCACAGCTTATCTGCCAGAGGAAGCTCGCACCCTTCTACAGACCGCTTGAGGAATTCGATAGCTCCTGGGACGACGATCAAATCCTTGCCGCCAGGAAGGAGCCAGTCGACGCTACTGGTGAGGCTGGTGCAGTCGAGGCCGGTGCCCGCATAGAGGCAGCCTCTGCAAATCCACCGAGACCTGGCCATTCTAGACGACCCAACTCCATCAAGGAGCCCGTGAAGCCTGAGGCGGCCATCTACAGAAATGCTGTCGAGTGTCCTATATGCTTCCTCGTGCGTCTTTGTCTCTACTACGCCCCAGCATCGCGTAACTTACGTCATCTTCGTGCAGTACTATCCACCCAATATCAATCATTCTCGTTGCTGCGATCAAGCTATCTGCACGGAGTGCTTCGTCCAGATCAAGCGAAACGAACCAACTACTACGCATCTAGTGTCGGAACCGGCGGCGTGCCCGTACTGCGTCCAGGATAACTTCGGGGTCGTGTATACTGCCCCTCCGTGGCGAGCCGGTATAGGGAGCGAAGGATCGGTCAGTGACTTGTACTAATACCCTGCGGAATACGCGGACATATCTGACTAACTCATGCCTTACCGCCGGCCAGCCCTTCCCATGGTCGGATGCGCCGAAGGCTTCCCCATCTGACACACGGGTTGGACAACTAACACACAAACGACGCCAGAAGAGCTTTAGCCACGATAGCCCAGATGTCGTCACAACAGGTCTTTCCCCTTCGTGCTTTGTTAACTCTGGCACGCATTAATGACTCGTGCCATTCCAACAGATCAAATCAGACCTGACTGGGAAGCGAAGCTAGCCGCCGTGCGCGCTGCCGTAGCTCGTAGAGCAAATAGAAGAATCATCATGAGACAAGTTGGCGATCGTCTGATTCCTGTCGGTGTCACGAGTGGTCGCGTGCATGCTATCGGCGAGGAAGGTCAGACTGAGGGAGATAATGGTGGGAGGCGATCGAGAAGGAGGCATCAACAGCCTCAGCAAGGGTTTGACCAATTATTAGGGACGATGGGCATTGCTGGTCAAGATCTGGAGGAGGTGAGCGTTGCAAGCCGACCCACCCATGATAGCTTGGTTAACCGATATACATAGCTCATGATCATGGAAGCTATGCGTTTGTCTTTGATTGAGCACGAAGACCAACAGCGGAAAGAGGCTGAAGAGAAGCGAAAGAAGGAGGCTGAAGAGGCGGCACAAAACCGAGATACGCCAGAGGCCGGTACTTCTAGCTTAGATGTCCCCTCAGCGCATGATGAAGCATCGGCGCCTTCATCGTCCTCGACTTCAAATCTAGCTTCATTTACCTCCACCTCGTCGCAACCCGCCGCTACCCCTATCTCCTCTTCTCGCACCGGAAGCCCCTCGCCATCACCTTCGCGTGCCAATTTGTTGAGCTCGAATGGAGATGCTTCACGACCGAACCCTCCGCCGTTCAGCACTCTGAACGCCGCTTTGACTACGACAGCTGCAGCCGCAGCCGTCCTAGGCGCTTCTTCCGCCCCAGGAGCGGGCTCTGTAGGGAGCAGCGTAAATGGGATCACCAACGTGCCGACTTTCCAAGTAGATAATGCCCCTACGCCAGCTCCAGACGCTTCGTCATCTTCATTAGACCCTCACGCCTCTAACGAACCCCTTCCCTCCTCTCCCGACACTGATGAACACCAATTCGCCAAGTTGACCATCTCAGGCAATCAAGCTTCTAATCCTGAGTGAGTAGCACGAGGCATCCTTCGCGCCCTTCTCGATAATTCATGCGATCGATTTAATTAAATGCTCGGACATTTCTAATTACAGGTTGGCGAAATAGAACTAGGACCAAACTTTGCTATTCATCAAGGATTGCCCTTGCCCTTGCGTGAACCTTTGGTATATGTTCTACGACGCGCACCATTATCAACGGATATTACACACATGCACATGTCCTCCACCTCATGGTTTTTGATCATTGTCTTAACATTCTACAGTAGAGTTGCGATCCGCTGTCAACACTTCAGGGCATTAGGGTCTGATGTTCCCTTCTGCAAGACTGTTTCCCGTCTGTACTATATACTCTATATTACCTCGTTTATCTTCCTTCTCTACTCTTCCAACGCCGATTCAGTATTTGCAGCAACTTACACTTTTGCACAAAACGCATACTAATAGGGGACGCTGCACGTGATGAATTGAGCTTCGCACGTCTGTCTGGAACAGTGAAGTGTTGCAAGTTGCGACCAATGTGCGATCCATGAACGGAATAAGAGACACGAACTGATATGGCACAGGCTAAACGTCGAGTCTCGTACGTGATACCACCACCAACTACCCCGGTACCCCAGCTCTCACTCCCGCCTCGCGGAATCCCTCGTCTAGGGAGCATCGGCCCCTTGTTGATCCCAGCCAAAGGCGCACACGATGATAGAGGTAAATATGTCGCTCCCCAAACCAAGGAACACCCCCGGCATCGATTGGGCGTAGCGTCGCTGGCGCTGGACACGTCGACTCGCCTAGCTGGTCGGTCGTCTCCGGAAGGCATCTTATACAGCGGAGGTCGCGATGGGCTGCTTCTATCTTGGGACCTAGGTATACCGATGAAGCGTCGGGCTAGCCCGAGTAATCCCTCCTTGTCGAGACCCGTGGCCCGGTGGGAGATGATGACTGGGTGGGGAGACGATGTGATAGACGAGGAGAACGAAGAGGACTCTGAGCGCCCGCAGAGCGATGGAGATGTGCTAGGCGATGTCACAGGAGGTCTCCACCGACGGAGAAGGGCTCGGACAGCCGCTTCGTCGACAGACGACCAGATACAATACGAACAGCAATGGGAAACGGACATTGAATCATTCAAGCCCGGCGTCGTGAGTTGCTACGATCGGGGGCGTGTGCAGTGCACTGGTGCTGACAATCCATCAGCATAGTCACTTCCGCCAGTGCGCACAATTGCACACCGACTGGGTGAACGATATCCTTCTCTGCAACTACCATCAGACGTTGGTCTCGGCATCGTCAGATGGGACCGTCAAGGCCTGGAATCCGCACTCGGCAGAAGCGCACGAGCCGTCCTTGTTGGGTTCACATTCGGACTATGTTCGCTGTCTCACGAATTGGTGCGCATGGTTTGTCGCGTTCGGACTGGTTGTAATATTGAAGCGCTACGTTTACTAGTCGGGAGCAGAATTGGGTAGCGTCTGGATCATTTGACCGTACGATCAAATTATGGGACCTTAGTCGTTCTATTTCCAACGTCGAAGCGAATGGCGCACCTCCCTCCTCCAGTCCTCTCATCACGCTTAATCCAATAGATGCATCGGCTCCGAAATCGTCTATTTATTCCCTTGCCACTGATCCATACGGCCACATTATTGCTTCTGGTTCTCCTGAGCGCGTCATCCGATTGTGGGACCCCCGTTCGGGAAAGCGCACTGGTAAACTAGTTGGGCATACGGATAACATCAGATCGATCTTAATTTCTGAGGACTCGAGATACGTAAGTGACACACTCTCTTACGTTTGCACTTACTTACGGTCGAACGATTTACCTAGCTACTTACTGGCTCCGCAGATGGTGAGGTTTAATCGAAATACAACGGACCGCCCTAATTCATGCTTTGCTTCTTTCAGCATCTATCAAGCTTTGGTCTCTCTCTTCTCAACGATGTCTCCACACATTCACCCACCATACTGAATCAGTCTGGTCATTGCACTCCTCGCATCCCTCATTTGAGATCTTCTACTCCGGAGATCGTTCGGGGTTGGTATGCAAGGTAGATGTCGAGAATTGCTCCGATCTATCGGAAGGAGAATGTGTCTTGGTATGCCAGGACCAAAATGACCAGATGCAAGGGTTTACAGCAGAGGGGATCAACAAGATTGTGGCAATGGACGATAACTTATTGTGGACTGCGTCAGGCAATTCGAGTATCAAACGATGGAGGGTGCCACAACGTCGTGCTGTTCGTGCATCGTTCCTAGTTGGCGATGCTGAAGGCGATAGAGCTGCGTCCGATGAAGGTGCCTCCCCCATCGCCACGAAGTCCCCAACCAACACCACTCCAGACGGCACGGCCCCTACGTCGGGTTTGGGTCGACATAACTCTATATCCCCCTCCCTCTTTTCCCTTTCATCAGATCACTGGCTACCTCAACGCGAGCGTGAAGGAGAATCGACGCTTTATGGTATTCCATTTGAAAGCCTTGTACGCCTGACATCGCCGAACGACCCGTTTACTCACTACTCCGCATCGTCAAGAGGTAGGGACCCGGATGTAGCGACACTCTACTCCGCTGCCTCAGTCATGTCTGTTCCGCGCAACGGCAGCAGTCGACCCCCATATCAATCTGGAGCACGTACTGGAAGTCCGATTAGGAGCGCTCGTACAGTCGAAACCCTCCACCCACAAAATAACGCGAGGCTCGACTACGAAGTAAGAGAACTCGCTGCGGATGCAACGCCGTTATCGAATACCCCGGATGATATGATCGTCGGAGACCACGGCTTGGTTAGATCGGTGACTCTGAACGATAGGATGCACGCTCTGACGGTGGATACCGCTGGAGAAGTCGCTGTTTGGGATATTGTGAGAGGTGTCTGTAAAGGTAAATTCTCGAAGGAGGATATTGCGGATGCCAGTCATAGAGGGAGTGGGAGCTCTGCTTCTGCTGGAGATAGGAATGGGCATCGCCCAGCTGGGCAGAAGGAACGGAGTCCAAGAGAGGCCTTGGAAGCAGTGCGGGAGCGGATTGAGGGTGAAGCCGTCGTAGCGCCGTGGTCCACTGTCGCAACGAAAACCGGAGTCCTCACCGTGGACATGAGCGAGAAATGCTTTGAATCAGAGGTGTATGCAGATGAAGTAGGTTTCGCGGGTGATAGGCATTTCAACGATGAATCCCGGTGTGCGTCCCTTTTATTAGCTGCCTTTGTTTCATCTTAGGCGGCCTTTGATATCCGGATTTTGACAGTGAATATCGGGAAGTGGGTACTGAGGAACATCTTTACGGGCTTTATCCATGAAGAGAAGCGACTACAACGTAATCGCAATACCGGTGCGCAACAGGACGATATTTTGACACCCGACCTTCGCAGAACCTCTGGATCCAGCGAGTCGACTTCATCTTCCCCTCCACAATCAAGTATGCACATACCCCCGGAACTCCCAAGTCGGCATTCGTCGTTTAGTCGAGTTGTTGTTCAGGCCCCAAAGATGGTCCCCGCCATTGTACCCAACGTCACAAAGCCCATCCAAGCTTCCCCATTGATCACCCCCATGATCCCCCTCCATGTCCTCGCTAACAAAGATAAAGATGTTACTATGCCGTCCATCCCTGGGTCACCCGCGGTAAACAACAATAGTAACGATGCGACGCCTCTTCCCACAGGACGGAGGTTGCGTGCAGGAACTCTCGACAATCAAAACCAAACCCCCTCATCCACGCCGAAGGACGGGGATTACTTCTCTGCCCGGACAAGACATGGCTCTGTTTCTGCTACTCCCACTACTGGAGGAGCACCTGCGACGCCTGATGATTTTTCCGGATGGGGCGGACCCGGGAAGACGCCCACCGCTGACAATGGGGTACCTGCACCACTGACACCCGGCGGAATAATGGGCAGGATGATGAAGGGCTTCGGAAAGGGTACCGTCAGAAAACTTACTGGCGATACTACGAATGGCTCTCCTGTGATTGGTGCAGCACCAACACCAGCCGAACCGATATTAGTTGCGGAACCCGAGGTAATGGATTGTTGTTCATTCACTGAGACTCGTTTGCTGAATACCAGGTGTTGGCAGGAGATCACCCCAGATGCCATTGTCCAGAAGACACCAGCGCAGACCTTACTTGCAGGACCGTTCAATCCCCCGACGTCGGTTGATGCTCCTCGCAATCCTTTCCCGCAACACACTCCGGTGGTGATATCAGAAGATGGTTCGCCTAGTCGCAATATGGTGTACAGAGGCACAGTGGGAAGTACGGGACAAGATGTTCGAGTGCTCGAGGATGTTATGCCAATGTGGCTGCTGGAGTACCTGCTATTGAACAAGGTCCCAGATATTCCACTGACGAAATTAAGTTTCGTACTGTTACCTTGGGTGAAAGATCCTGCTGTTGAACAGTTGCCTGAGCTGCTAAACCCGTGCGTTTCCCTGCGTCTGACCTTCGTCTTGCATCGCAGCTCATTGTCTTGTCGCTGGCAGAGCTCAGTCTAAACTCACTGCTAGCCGCTTCCTCCGAGTTCGCAAGCTTGTGATTCATGTACGCACCTCCCATCCATTTATTTATCGGACAGATACAAAACATATAAGCATGTAGGTCCAAGACAAGATCGACAAGATCAACGCCTCGCAAAAGGGCACCAGCTCCCCACGAACTTCTTCGGAAGGTGGAGGGTCTGTACTTAAACCACTCCCAATCCGACCTAAAGCAGAAGATATTTATGAAATCCTTTGCAATGATGTGCTGTTGCCCTTGGATATGTGCATAGCTGCCGTGAGGCAATATGTGTGGCGGCAAGCAGGCGAACTAGTTATGCACTACCGCAAGAAAATGCCCAAGCAAGCATTGCAGGACGATGGCAGCCGGCTATCGTGAACATATATCTATAGTTTTGTTTCCCTCGTCCGTTATGGGACCGTGTCTTCTGTACTGTTGGTAGGAATAATGGATATAGATGGGTTCTCTGAAGCTCTTGACGAGAACGAGATCCCCAGTGCACAATCTTGCGTCGTGGTCCTGTGCCAGACTCTCGATGCTCAACGGCCAACATTTGAGGGCGGCGCGGACGAAGGTGTCCCTCCTGCTCCCTTTTCAATGATCAGTATATATACGACCGGGTGGGTTGTAATGTTCGTGATGCTGCATTTCTGTCTTGCTGCCTAGCTGGGGTAAATGTATCTACGAGCCTCTTCCCACCCCATCCTCTCTCTCTCCTTTCCCAGGGCCTCCCCTCTGGCAATTTCTTCTTGGTCTATTCTACGCCAATCATCGTACCCCACAATACTGTTCTCGCGTAGGCCTTCTTCCACTTCACTTGGGATGCCCTCTAGATCAGGAGATTGGTTCAACGACAACTCGTCTTTACTAGCATTCTGAATATCGGCTTCCGGAGACGACGAGTCCAATAGAATCGTATCCGCAACGGCGTAAGCGTCAATCATGGTTGAAGCGAGCACGCCCTTAGCTCCCGTAGATGACCAACCTGATGCATACGCGTTTCTAACTACGTTGCCGTTTGATGAGACAAGCCGCCCAGCGACAGTGCGCAAGTGCCGCAGAGCAGGGTCGTAGAAAGGCATGTTCGGTTCACCTTGAAAACCGAGTGAAGGAACGACGAGAGACGTCTCCACGAGGGATGTCTCTCCCGTAAGTTCCGCCTTCTTCGTAATTGGGTCCACGACGGTGTGAGCGAGGGAGAGTTGAGCAAAGGAAGGATTCGAAGTCGGCATGAGGCCTGTCGGCGAACGGAAGAAGTCGAGCGACCATGTTTTTTCCGTGGATCCAAAGGGTTGTTTAGACCCCTTTTCAAGGAGCTGGAATATGCGAGATTGCTGCCGAGTGAGCTTCACATCGGAAGTGTCTAGGATGGACTTGTCTATGGGCGTCATGGAGGCATTGGGGAGATTGATAAGTTCTCGTAGTTCTTTAGTTGTGAACGCCGCTTCGAGAGGTCCTCTGCGGGCTATTATGGAGACATGCCGTACCGTGGAACGAGAAAGAACCTCGAGCACGGTTTCGGGGACGTCATATTGTTTCAGTATCGAGACGGGAGTAAGCAGCATGCGCGCAACATCAAGAGATACATTTCCGTTCCCGATAAGGGATACGTGGGTAATTTTGTCAAGCGGCGGGGGCGGTTGATGGGATGGATGTTGTGTGTACCAGTGAACGAGAGACAATGCGGGCCTGCAATATTCCGACGTCGGAAGCGCACTGTGCATCGAAGGAACGGTACACCCTGTTGCAAACAGCAAATGACTGTAATTGGCACATAAGGACGCCAGTGGGACGTTCACGTTATGTGGGATCGTGCTGGTACCTCCGACATTGACATTCCCGAAAAATCTAAGCCGAGGATCTTGAGCTGCACCATCAAACTTATGAGTGCAATTCTACAAAATGTACTAATAATTAACCGTTCTGTGAGATGATAGACGTCGTACCTTCACTTCAGGATGGTCGGGTGCGACACCGTAGCGCACAAGGCCATGGGGTGCCCACAACCTATCAAATAGGTGTACGCGTAGTCGTTGAGCGTCCGGTAGTCCGGAGAGGATGCGCGAGGCGGCGTAGAAGGCAGACGGACCGGCGCCGACGATGGCAAGCTTCATAGGCTCGGAAGTGAGCGACGGCCAACGGAACCAAGACGGAACTCGAACTGTGTGATCGTGCGAAACCTTTATTGACCGTGTGACTTTACAGCTTATCGCAACTTCGACTCCAAGTGGGTAATTTCCGGCTGACTTCCGAGAATCGAAATAAAAGGTGTTGCTTTCGAATTCCATCTTGACCGCAACATTTCCAGCAATGCATTCTCAAATTCCTGACCGGTCCATCAGAATCTGTGCGGATCGAGGAGGCACGTTCTGCGATGTTCACGCGTAGGTTCACTCGGCCGTTCGTCCTGGATGAAGCATTCGACTGTCATTCATATTTACATGTACAGCTCCTACCCTGATCCTGAGAATCCGAACGAACGGAAAGACATTGTAGTCAAACTGCGTTGGTGGTCCATCCATTCACTTAAGTTTAATGCTGATGAGCAGAGGTTAGTGTCACAGGATCCCGGGAATTACGAAGATGCACCCACGGAAGGTATCCGTCGCATCCTTGAATCACTAACGGGGGAGAAAATACCTCGCGGTCACGTCTTGAAGACAGACAAAATAGGTAGCCACGAACGATGTCAGACACCCATCTCGCCGTAACCGTGCATTCTAGATTATATTCGTCTGTCAACGACGGTGGCAACCAACGCGCTCCTGGAACGCAAGGGGCATAAACATGCACTTCTTATTACCAAAGGCTTCAAGGACCTACTCCTCATTGGGAATCAGTCGCGTCCAAAGATTTTTGACCTCAACATTCGGAGGCCGGCTCCCCTCTATTCTACCGTCGTAGAAGTAGACGAAAGAGTGACGTTGGTAGGCTACACATCGGATCCCCAGGCTGAGGAACATGCGATTCAGTTTGATGAAGATGGGAAGGTAAAACAGGGATATAGGGGTAAGGGGTGGGATGGTATTGGGGATGCAGAAGGACCTGGCGATATAGTGAAAGGGCTATCAGGCGAAGCCGTCAGGATCCTCTCGAAGCCTGGTAAGCATCTCTATCCCCACGTATTCGGTTTGCTCAACCCTGTTTGAAATCATAGACCCCGTAAAAATTAAAGAAGACCTCGAGAAGCTTTATGCAGACGGATATCGTTCTTTGGCTATTGTCCTCGTACACTCGTACACGTACCCCGACCATGAGCGACTCGTTGGGCGGCTTGCGCGCGAGATTGGTTTCAAGCAAGTCTCGGAATCGTCGGCCCTCCTTCCCATGATCAAGATGGTTCCACGCGGTGTGTCCTCCACGGCAGACGCCTATCTTACCCCCATCCTAAGAGAGTATCTTGATGGATTTTTCAACGGTTTTGATGAGAAATTGAAAGATGGAAAGGTCAAGAGCCCCCGTGTGGAATTTATGGGCAGTGATGGCGGTCTGCTTGATCTACAGAACTTCTCTGGACTGAAGAGTATTTTGAGCGGGCCGGCTGGCGGTGTTGTGGGGTATGCACTGACAAGCTGGGATCCTGAACGAAAGCAGCCGGTGATCGGGTATGATTTTCTTTCTTCCATTACAACCTGTGCATTGACGCTGCGTGATGACAGCCTCGACGTCGGCGGTACTTCGACAGACGTTTCTCGGTTTGACGGACGCTACGAGGTTGTTTACGAGACTACTACGGCTGGCGTGACAATTCAATCGCCACAACTCGACATCAATACCGTCGCGGCTGGTGGTGGCTCATGCTTGACCTTCCGAAACGGGTTATTTATGGCCGGACCGGAAAGCGCTGGGGCAGAACCAGGCCCAGTGTGCTACAGGTTTGTCGCTAGTAGATCGCAGATACAAACACTCTAAAATCATTATTTTCACAGAAAGGGGGGCCTTTTGGCTGTTACGGACGCTAACCTCCTGCTTGGGAGACTCATTCCTGACTACTTCCCAAAGATCTTTGGCAAATCAGAGAAGGAGCCTTTAGATGCTGATGCTTCTCGTGCAGCGTTTGAACCGCTGGTCAAGGAGATCAACGCCTCTCATGAGAACGAACTCAGCTTTGATGAGGTCGTTTACGGGTTCGTTGGTTGATCTCGGAAACAACTGTTGCGGTGGTGCTAAACGCATTCCATTCATCCCTCAGATTCATCAAGGTAGCGAACGAGACTATGTGCCGGCCGATTCGTGCGCTCACCGAAGCTCGAGGCTATGCTACTTCAAAACATGTGTCCGTTGCTTCTTGAATTCTTCAGTTCGCTTGAATAGCTGAAGCATGGTTGTTTCCTTTTAGACTGGCGAGTTTTGGAGGTGCAGGTGGCCAACATGCTTGCGAAATCGCCGGTCTGTTAGGAATCAAGACTATTCTTATCCACCGGTATAGCTCTATTTTGTCTGCCTACGGGCTTGCGCTCGCTGATAGGTAGGCTTGCTTTTATCATTGAGCCGCGGAATAGCTTATGATTATATGTCCCTCAGAGCGTTTGAACGTCAAGAACCGAGTTCCACTTTCTACAATGAAGGGAACAAATCATTGCTTATCTCACGGCTGGATAAGCTGACGGACGAAGTGAAGACTGAGCTCAAGCGACAAGGATTCGAAGGTGACCGTGTACATGTTGAAAGAATGCTTAATATGCGTTTCGAGGGCACAGATACTGCTCTTATGGTCCTCCCTGATATAGAGAAAGACGGACATGGGGAGGACTACGAGGCTGCATTCAAGAGAGTATATAAATCGGAATTTGGGTTTATTTTGGAGGGTAAAGCCATAATCGTCGATGACATCAAGGTCACTTGGCATTTCCTTGTGGTATCTTGTCCATCTCATCCATCTTCCCTATCAGGTCCGTGGAATTGGGAAGACTTTCGACACTCTCGGAGAATCCGTTTATAGCGAGATAGCGAAGCTGAAATCGAAAAGCATCGACAAGGCTAAAGCGGACTCGACGCACAGCGTGTATTTCGATAAACTTGGTCGGGTGGACGACACTCCTGTGTATTTGCTGGACAATCTAGACGTCGGCGATGCTGTAGAGGGTCCTGCGATGATAATCGACGACACGCAGACTATCGTTGTGATTCCAGGGGCGAGAGCAGTTTTGACTAGCAAACATTTGTATATTACCCTCCACTCTTGAGTGTACCCGAGAGTTGTTGCAGAAATAGTTTTTCGATTGTAATCCATTGCCTGGGCGTGTCTGTATCAGACCAACCGATGTTCGACCTAGGGGTTAGGAGATGGGTCCCTCTCACTGCGATCCTCGCCATCTTTCACTTCCTTAAACCATCCACATCTTCCATCCTTAGCACTGTTCGCCGTTGTAACACGCCCGCTTTTTTCTCATCAATGCCGCCCTGCAGTCCTATTCATTCGTACAGTTTTGGATCATGCTTCTCCCACATTAAATATATCATAGCCATAACAGGCGGCCGTACCATGGAAATATTATGCATCATATATCAAGATCGCAGGGCTTCTTGTCGCCTCTTTTTATTTCCCGCGGAAGAATTCATTAATGTACGCATGGTCGGATTCCAATGATAAGCTATCCAATGAATGTGACAGAATACAAGGGCTGGTTCCGGGTCACCGGCCGAAGAATCGAGGCGTTTATGGGTGAGAGAAGCTTGAAGATAGCAATGCTGTGAGTGCTATTTGTTTCTATCATTGGCCCATATAGGTTTCGCAGCGTCTGGATCGGGATTGCTCAGCTACGTATGTGTCATTAGACGTGACAGCAGATCGCCATTTGCCGGGGTAAGATGCACGTCCGGTGGGGAGGTGGTGAAGCGTATGAAATGTAGAACGTCGAAAAATTGAAGAAGCGTCGTCGTGAAGCGAGCCAATGGGCGTTTAAGTTGCATGGGTGCAGTTGTCGAACAGAAGCAAGGAAGTTGATGCAAGGCGTGGTCAGTCATGGTTTGGAGACGGGCGTGGTAAATGCAATGAAAGAACACTCACCTGAGCGTCAGCTTGGCGCGCAGCAGCCTGTTCTCGAGACAATCGAGCTGCTCGGCTGGCGTCGACCTTGCGTCTGATATCTGGAGCCATTTCCTGGTCGGCGCACAAGCGAATAGAGGAGGTCAGCTGAGGTCCAAAGGGATAATGCGAAGCAGTCAATGTGAAACTGAGGCAGTCACTGATGCACGCGAACCACGAGCAGCTCTCTAAATAAACGGGGTGCGAAGTCTATATAGAACACTTACATTGTATAGCTGCTCTTCGGTGGGTACGGTTGCTATTCGTCCAGAACGTGGGTTATTACGAGACCGGGCAGCCAAGTTCGGTGAAAGGCCTACCTCTCATGAGAATGTATCCGAATCCCATTACTGAAAACGTGGTGGCAGTATGTAAGATGAATGAATATGCAATTGTATGAGAAGCCTGGACTCACACCCTGCAGCAGCAACCGTGAATCTGGCCAAGGGGAAACTCGCCATGTCGTGGAAGTACTGAACGAAGCAGCGTGACAACGACGGGATTCGTTGCAGCAACTCCGCCTGCGGAGCATCACGTGAGATTAAGCCCCTAGTTCGAGGCGGAGTCCCTCAGTCCCTCCAGGTCCCAGCAGGCCCCCATACATCATGCTTGGCGCGAGGAGCTGAGGGGAGGCACCAGTCCGACCGTCAGATAACCATCCGACACGCCCGAAGACGATGGCCTAGTTCCAGCCACCCTGTCGACTTACTTCCAGAAAGAACGCGGAGATCATGAGTTGATTCTGAGGTACATGTACAGACGACATGATTGCAAATGACAAGGGAGCAAATTAATCCCAGGAGTTAATATCGGGGGTAACCGTGACGACTATGAAGACAAGCAGCTCGAAACGAGGTGCTGGGGAACGACTGATAATAAATAGACCGAACAAACGCGGTGACAAAGCGAGATATTGCAAACAGGTGTTGTGGGCGAGAGGATGATTCACGATTAAGGGTCTTCATGAGCTAAAGGACAATGCGGTTTGGGTGGACAGAGAACAAATGATGCAGGAAAGTGGAATCCGGAGTGATGATTTGATTATGAAGCTCGAGAATGTTCGAAGGTTCTTTTCAGACGCTTGTAGGCGAACCCCAGCATGTCGCTCGATCGCCGACTTTGAAGCTCGATGCGTGCCAGTTCTTCCTCCCAAGCTCTCACCTCCTTCAGACCAGGGCTGCCGCTAGTGCTACTCGGGTTTGTTGATATGCTACCGGCACTTCTCGTGCTCCTGTCAGAGTCTCTTCCACTACTAGAGCTGGAGCTTATCCGGGAGGCAAATAGGTGCTTCGAAGAGCCTTTGACACTATCACCGCTTGCCGTACCAGGCCTCGAGCGAGAAGAATCGGGGTGCTTCGTCCGGTGAGCATGGGCTTCATTCTCCCTTCCTTCTTCGGGCTCCTTTACCCGGTTATAGGTCGGGCTACTCCCAAAGCCAAGAACTTTATCTCGGGGGCCAGCTGATGTGTGCGGTCGCCGAGATGATGATTTGGCTTTCGGGAGCCCGCTAGACGACTGCATGGATTGCGTGTGGGCTTTGCTGGAGCGATCAAGAGTTTTTTGACTGGTGGAAGAAGTCGAAGGCCGTGAAAATTGTTCTGAATGTGGTGCCGGTGGAAGAGGCACTTCTCCCTCGCGGTCTCGTCGAATCTTGCCTCGAGGCGATTTGGACTTCGAACGCGCCGAAGGGTCCATGCAGGAATCAACTTGTTCGTTGAATTTCGAAAGGGCGAGCGATCTTTCGGCTTCGTTGGTGGAAATGATTAATAGCTCTTGGTCGGCCAGCTCTAGACACTCGGTGCCCGTCGATGCAGCTACAACAACCTATTATAGTAGGCATGTTCTGTCAATTCGGTGCCGAGTATAGGCAACTCGAACTCACCTTGACGCGAGCAAAAAACCTAACGGAGGCAAGGTCTGATTGGGTGGTCTCCCCAATGGCCCAACGGCTATTTGATTTGGCTGCCGGCCATTGTACTGTTAATGTTTTGTTCCACACGCCATGGCTATCTCGTGAGAAGAGACCTGATGATTCTGCACCCGCGATAGAAGATGTTACCACCTTCGACGGAAGAACCTCGCTGGTTGTTGTGGGAAGAACTACTGCCATTTGGTTTGACGAAGATTGTAGCAGAGGGCGTGTCTCGGCTTCTGTCGAGAAAGATGCTACAGACGGGGAAATAGTTGATGAATAGGTCGATGCTGAGCTGGCATGTAATGGAGGAATGTCAAGGTGCATATTACTGTTGTTGCCATTGATTTCTTGATACGATGCAGTGGGGGAATAGGACGTCGATGCAAGATGGTTTGAGACGGAAAGGGTTTGCTGCCGAGGTGTTGGTTGAGACTGTGATGAAGGAGTAAATGAGTAGAGGGCTTCGTTGAGCTGTATACGTCGCTCGATAATGACGCTTGCACTGCGGATTGTAACAGAAGGGTCAACGGGCGAAAGGTGAACACCGATGGGTACAAGATCCATTGGTCCAATAGGTGATGAAGGGGTCTTTACGCAATACCGTATTCGGGGCGTGCGAGGCTTATTCGTTTGTAGCTCGAGGAAAGGAAGGGGTTGGGACGGCCTGGGGGAGATATGCTCTGGTAGATCATACCGAATAAGAGGTAATTCCGAATGCTTCACTTGCTTCGCCCCAACGCCTGTTATGGGGGCATGATGTATCGCTGACGCATGATTTCAGCAACATATATTCTTCCTGGACAAAAGAATCCTTACTGGCTTCGACCCTCCAAGTGCATTTATATTCAACAAATGTCGCCGTACTAAAACCAGCGATGTTGGGCGGTAGTGTGAGTCTGAATGGAAATTCCGCATCTCCCAGATCGGCGTATTCTTGAGAATCGGGTTTCGACCAGAGCACTTGCGTCTGGTCTACCAAGATATTTGACTGCAGCACGCTTACGCGACCCAGACGCGACTCGTAGCATCGAATCGAGACGGTGACGGATTTTGTGGGCAAGCTCTTCCCGTCATTGTCAAGTTTGACGCGGACCACTGGGCGGGGCGGGACATCAGCAAGGTTCGCTGGCATAGATGAACGGGACTCACCTCCTTCTACCCTGAGGGGGGTCAGCCCCAGATATCCACTGTATGGAAAATAGCGGGTTCCGGAGTTCCCTAGAAGCAAAATGAGGAGAAAGTTCAGCATCGACGGTGGCGACGCACCCTTCGGGGAGGCCAGGACGATATGGACCATACGAAAGCGAAGTGGGAGAGGAGAAGGATGATGTGCCAGAATGGACCATCGCTATTTTATTAAACAATTCAGAAGCATGCCAATCTCAGATCACCTGTCACACTGTCGCAGTCACTGTCACAGAGAAGTCACACTCACCGGTCACGCTCCGGTGTCCTTTCCAGGATGGCTCTCAAGGCTTCTCCCTCAACGACCACCATGCCCTCCTCACTCTATGTCCCCTTTCTCCTGGCGGGGATGATCATTACGGTCAGTACGGTGCTGAACTGCCACTATACATCACTGATATGCGTCTCATTGCTAGGGCTCCAGCAATTCGCTTTGGAGTAAATGGCAGGCATGTTTGACTTCTTATCTCAGTCTGCAACCGTATTAGACCTTTTCGCCGCAGGATATGCAATGTGTGGAGAATTGCTCGGATCCAAATCCAGCAAACCGTGTGCTCTATGAGCAGCCAGTTTGGCAGACTCTGCAGATGTTTCGTGAGCCTACTGTCTCTCTTCCATTGCAGGCAGTGCCTTCCTAACCAACCGACATAGTCGGAGAGATGCTCTGTAAGTTCAAGTCTAAATCTTTCGCACCGCATGCATTCAGGCTTCTCGTGTCAAGGCTTTCTACCCGTTATTTACACGTGGTTGAGAACAAGATCACAGCAAGCCCCAGTTCACTTGCCGTCTGATTCCGAAGGAGAACCTCTGGTACCAAATAAGGCTGAGGCTCAATCGGAGCACTTGTCGGGATCAAAGGTCTTACTCCTCTGGATCCCGGCTCTGTGTGATCTCACTGGTACAACCGTGAGTTTACGGTACAGTTATGTCTATCAACAACCCCCTTACGTTATCTCGTTTCAAGTTGATGAATGTGGGGTTGTTGTACACCCCAGTCTCTATCTATCAGATGACCCGCGGCGCCCTCGTTTTGTTTGTTGGGATACTTAGCGTCATCTTCCTCCACCGCCGCCTTTGGTTGTACCAGTTGAGTTCTTACGACCGCTTTGACCTTCCCTACTTATCTCCTCTTCGATCTGCAGATGGGTCTCCCTGATTACCGTTATGACGGGCGTATGTTTGGTTGGACTTAGCGGCTTCTTCAAAGGCCATGAGGGCGAAGATGCGCTCATTGACACCCTTCTTCCTGCTTCCTTAGCGCATGTTCGCAGGGCCTACCTGTCGCCCGAAGCAGAGGCCTCAAAGGTTCTTGTTGGTAGGTTATAGATTCATTTCTCCGCTGCTTTGGATGCTTAATGGGTATTTCCCTTACAGGTGTATTCTTTATCCTCTTTGCCCAGATCTTGTAAGAACGCTCACGCAAACGTTCTTCATCGGCGATTTACCCAAACGGTCTAACCGCTCGCTTGTTATATTTAGCACCGCTACGCAGTTCGTTGTCGAAGGCAAGCTAAGCGTCTAACCTTCTTACCGGGATCTTCTAACGCCTGCTTCGTACGCAGAAAAAATCATGGGCAAGTGACAACCCGCCGTCTGGCTGATGCTTCAGCTTATGGATCATTTATCCCACAGGACGGTATTCTGTCGCCCCATTGGTTGCGGTCGGCTATGAAGGATTGTTCGGTGCTATCACCATTTTACTCTTCTTCCCCATCCTTGCGATACCATCTGTCGCTGCCAAGTCTACATTTTTCGATCTTCCTCGAGGATGGCACCAGATGGTCGATACGCCCACCGTTCTTTATTCTGGCATAGCGATTGCTTGCAGTATTGCCCTCTTCAACTTCTTCGGGCTCAGTGTGACTCGTCACGTTAGCGCGACTGCCCGAAGCTTAACAGATACCTGCAGGACGCTATCTATCTGGCTCATTAGCTTAGGACTTGGATGGGAGAGGTTCATCTGGCCTATCTCTATGTTGCAAGTCCTCGGGTTCTCTCTTCTTGTGTACGTAACTCTTGCTCTCATCGCCGCAATGCAGCATATTCTGATGCGACGATGTTTCGCCGACTTGGCACAATAGTTATGGGACAGTGAGTGTTCCTGTTCGCCTAATGGAGCTTATAAGAGGATTTAACCATCCTTCTCTGGCAGTTCTTGTTCAATAACTTGGTCAGCCCGCCACCCTGTCTTCCAGGCCCTCGCCCATCATCAGCAGACGATGCCAGGACGGATGCAGAAGAAGAGCAAGGCCTTCTCTCTTCCACGCTGGATGAGACGGCCGCACTTCCCACTGACCTTGGGCAAAGCGGTTTTGACGTAGTTCCTGAAGGTCAACATGCTCTCGCTCAGGGCAAAGTAGTCTCCCCTCGATCTGAGTAAGGAGCTCCAATGTTCCGTTGTGTCAACGATTTGGAGATTCGATATGCATCCGTAGATCTCCCCGTTCTTGTGTATCATACTCGACATCTTGCTTTAATTGACACTGTCGCCGACGAGGCGGATGATCACACCGCATTCAGATAATGTGGCACCAGGCACTGTGGTGTCGCGGTGCATTATGACTGACGACTTGAACAGAGGACATGATTAATCGAAATTTCCAATCATTCAGCGTGCCTTTGGCTCCCCAGCTCGTTACGGCGACGATTACCGATTTGGGTAGACAAGACGGCCTACAGTGGCCCTACACCTCCGCACTGATTACAATCATCAGTGCAGAAGGAGAGAACTGGATAATCTTATTGCACAGCCGCGTTGTAGTCCAGAATTACTGCCCAAAACACACCATCAACAACGTTTTCTGCATCCCATGCGTTCCATTCAGGTTAGCGACTTCCAACTAGGTGGTTTTTCGGGCCCCAAATATGCGGCGTCCGAAGAAGCGCGTGGTGTTGCAGAGTGCACCTCCGTTGGAAATCCCGGAGCTGCATTCGGTTCCGTCACTTCGACGAGCAATATTACCTTGACATGACCAACACCTGGAGCGGCTTGATCTAATTTGGCGGTAATTGTTCGCTAGTCTCCACGGAGAAACATCACATAGGCAAAACCAGTGGCGCATTCACCATGTGTATGTGGGCGTGGACGTTCTCTTGACCTCAGGCGCGCCGGTGTCTCGGCAACGTCGAGTACTCTGCCGTGGTGCCAGTGTCTAGTGGCACGTCCAACAATCAGATCAGATCGAATCAGCCTCATGCGCGCGAATAAGGAGGAATAAGGTGGGATCAAATCACTACAGCCACCCGCTCGAAGATGGCGAATTTGACATTTCCGGATCACGATCGTACACGCCGTCTTCATGAACGGCCGATGAACAAACTGGGCTATGTCCTGCTATTCGGAGCGTGTATATACTGGAGGCATGCCGGCGGTCGTGACGGTCGTGACTCCGAATTCTCGTGCGGCGCACATTGCATCTGCTGCCTCACCTTGATTTACCTAGTCGAAACCTTGCATCAATCCAGACCTGCAGGCGTATGGAATCATATTACAGCCTTGCCAACCTGATTCCAATGCTTCGAGCTTTGGAAGCTGATATATGCATCAAAGACTGTGAGACTGATGCAGATGCCAGATGGTATGGACCCGATCACTGGTCCCGCCGACCATCAACGGTTCAACGGGTTTGGAGACAATTGCTGTCGCCCAATCATCAATCGCCATAGAAACCTACTAGACACACCCCACAGTACGTTCCGAGATGAGGCATGGTGAGGATGTCGGTCCGAGGGAATCCCGGACTCAGAATTCATTCGAGTTTCGTTTACACACATGAAGGGAAGATATATTGACCTGAGACGCGGTGTACATGAACAATGGGAAGATGGTCCGTTATTGGTCAAGTCCAGTGCGGTTGTTGTTAGATCGTGGATGCAACGACGCAAGGAAGCAGATGAATTTAGCACCCGAAGGTCGAACCAAAGCCACACGGTACGTGAGGGTCTAGACGGAAACAAACCGTAATTTGTAGAGCCTTCCGGGCAGAACGGAATTACTTACCGTCGTGTACAGCAGGGTCGTCACCGGACGTGAATAATACCAGTCAATCAGACTCGTTGTCGCTGGATTCGCCATCACTAGATTCGTCGTCGCTATCAGCCTCTCTTTCTTGCGCTGCATATATCGCTTTCTCCAACTCTTCGAGATCCCAACCAATGATTGACTTGGGTACCGTCAGTTCCTTTACTTGTTTTCCTAACTGCAGGAGGATATCTTCGCTGGGGGTAGTATAAGCTTTGTGTAACAATAAATTGAAGAAAGAAAGCGATCTACCTTGCGGACGACTGGACCCACACACAGAAATCATCCACCCACACCTTGCTGTAGACATAATAAACCTCGTGGAGATCCAAAATACGCTTGATATTCAGCAGACACCTAAATACCACGCGCTTGCCTTTGATAAGCCAGTCGCTGACATCCCGTCTACAGGCCTCAGCCAAGGCAAAGGACCGAAAGAGGGGAAACGCCAAAGATCGTCTGTATGATTCACGAAATGTGGCCTGTAGCACTGAATCGGAGTATCGGGATATATCCAGGGACTCCTCGTCGTGATACGGGGCGGAATCCAATGCAGAGAATGCGGGCGTAAGATTGCAGACCGTCCAGGCGCTTTCGGGTCCGGGATCACCTTGCGTCGTACGAGTTTCGTAGGCATAAGAAAACAGTATCGAAATGAGAGTTAGATAAAGGTTATGATTTTGTACGGGTGTTGACAGATCTATGGGAACTTCAGTAAGAGGGTCTTCATGCCTTCTGATATACATACATTCTTTCCGTGGTAGCCTCAACATCGTCGCATTCTCGTCTTCAGTAAATTCAAAAGGTTTTGTGTCCTCAGCGTAGGGGTGCCTCCAAGTGATCAAATCCTGGAGATAGTCGTCCACAAAGTCTGCCCTACGTTGCATTTCAGAACGGTAAATTTGCAACGTAGAAGTGGAAGAGTTCACATATAGTGCTCTTCGTTCCATTTCTTGTTTTCGTGCTCTCTGCGTAGAATACGTCGCTGAGCGGGAAAGATTCCCTCTGCATCACCGCCGAGTTCATTGACTTCGTTCTCGGTATGGCCGACGTTTCTGAAATAGCCCGTGTACATGTCCAAGAATCCATATTGCACGTCGAGACCCAATTTCAGCGGTGGATCAGAATCTGGCACGTTTTGAGGAAGCTGCCAGTCATTTTCAGCCGCTATAATCTAGCATCAGTCGCCGTGTACAGCGCGACGGAAGCTGCTTCGCACCCTTCAGAATCTCTTGATCTTCTAAGGAAAGGCTTTCTGCCTTTTCTGCTAGATCATCGTCTACCGTATCTGATGATATCACTTCTATCTGAGGCGTCTGCTTTGTAGGCCGGGGCGCCAGGAGCTTTGCCAATAGATCCAAATCCCGGAACTCTTGACCCTTCACAGCCTTGGTTAAGGTGACCGTCAGATAGCCAGAGCTAGGGTCGTATTTGGCAGCGCTTTCATCGTCCTCAACCACTGGGTGAGAGAAATTCAATCGCAAAAAATAAGGGTTGACATGGGCGATGAACACAGTCTCATCGACGTGTATTTCCACCTCTGAAGCCTAATTGCAGTCAGAATGCCTCGATAGCAGTGAAAATGTGACATACCCGAATTGAGGGGCAGTAGATGGACACAATGATCTCTCCCTCTGTCTGGCTGCAAGAGAACCGCGGCGTGATCATACTGACCTTGGATGCGATGAATTCCGCTTGGCTCGCAGCACGGTGGTGTGGGCCTGCAAGGGGTTTCTATTCAACGTCGCGATGATATCGAAATCGAGCCAGCGCCGAATGCTGATGATGAGAATTACTGACTGAGGGTCCGAGGCCGTCGCCGCGACTCCTGAAGCAGACGACGCCATCTCGGCTCACCCACAGATTTTGCAAACAACCGGGGGCATTTGCTGGCACCAAAATAAAAAGAACAGGGTGTTGCTTTGCCACAGTCACCACGTCGCCACGATGGACCCTTCGGTGCGTATTATCGCGCGCGGCGCCCATCCAAATATGCTGACTGTGGCGCGCGCAGAGACTCCCCGCCTACCCCTCTCTCGCAGAAGTCGAGAAGCTCATTATCCACGAGAAGAAGGGAAACTGCGTGCCCATATACGTAGAGCTTCCTGCAGACCTCCTAACACCATGCATGGCGTACATGAGAATCGCGAAGGACTCCAAGTACAGCTTCCTCCTCGAATCCGTGATTGGGGGCGAGAACGTAGCGAGATATAGCTTTATTGGCGCTGGTACGTCCCTTGTATCGCGTATCGGTGAACTGATGCGAGTAGTCCTTCAGATCCATTCAAAATCATCAAAGTGGGCCCGAATGAAGAGATTACAGGCGATCCAATGGCTGCCCTCCAGAAGGAGCTCACCCTATACCAATACGTCAAGATTCCAGAGATACCCACCTTCACTGGCGGTGCCATTGGTTATGTCTCGTACGACTGTATCCAACACTTTGAGCCCAAGACTACTCGGACACTGAACGACCCATTAGCCATCCCCGAGGCGGTGTTCATGCTAGTTGATACGCTCCTGGTTTACGATCACATTTTCCAATCTCTGAAGGTCGTCTCGCATGTATTTTCCCCCGCAAGTAACGGGCAAGTAAACCTGGGATTCGTGTACCAGACGGCGGTCTCAAAGGCACGACGTCTAGCGAAACTAGTGGTGAGTAGTGCTACTCCGGAGATCCCCCAGCCACCTATTACCCTTGGAGCCGAGGGAGTATCCAACGTAGGCAAGGCTGGATATGAGCAGTTCGTGACGACACTCAAAGAACACATCGTGGCCGGCGACATTATCCAAGCCGTACCTTCCCAAAGACTGGCAAGGCCGACTGCTCTCCATCCGTTCAATGCCTACCGACATCTGCGTAAAGTGAACCCAAGTCCATACATGTTCTACTTGGACTGCGGTGACTTGCAGATTGTTGGTGCCAGTCCTGAGACACTCTGCAAGGTAGAGAAGAATGTCGTTTTCAACCATGCTATCGCAGGGACGACGAAGCGAGGAAAGACACCTGAAGGTTTGTGCAAGCAACAACGGGGGACTCGTTCGCTAACAATGTACAGAGGATGAGAAACTAGGCGCCGCGTTATTGGCCTCGGAGAAAGATCGAGCAGAGCATATCATGCTGGTTGACCTTGCGCGTAACGACGTGAATCGTGTCTGTGAACCTCGGTCGGTTAAGGTGGACCACCTCATGAGACTAGAGAAGTTCAGTCATGTCATTCACCTCACCTCGCAAGTATCGGGCAGCTTGCGAGAAGGCTTGACCAGGTGCGCTTATCCAAAGTATTTTGTCCGTTGCTAATCCCAATCGTAGATTTGATGCATTCCGGTCGATCTTCCCTGCGGGTACTGTGTCGGGGGCGCCCAAGATCAAGGCCATCGAAATCATTTATTCCTTGGAGAAAGAACGACGAGGCGTTTACGCCGGTGCCGTAGGTCGCTTCGATTTTGCCTCGGATGAGATGGATACCTGCATCGCAATCCGAACGATGGTGTTCAAGGACGGCGTAGCTTACCTGCAGGCTGGAGGAGGCATCGTCTTTGATAGCGTGGAGGAAGATGAGTACGTTGAAACAATCAACAAATTGAAAGGGAACGTCCGGGCCCTCGAAGAAGCTGAGCGTAAGCCTTTTCTTCCATTTCTCGAGAACAGCGGTTCTAAAGGAGTGATAGGGTATTGGCATGATTTGCAAAACAATTGATAGATATGTATATTAGTAGTCGAACGTGTTGTACTGTTGCTTGGATTGCCGTGACCGTCTATCTCGTGTGTGCTCTTGCTCTCTCTCTGCTTCTGCCCTGCGCAGCGACGCTCCCTCCCGTCCCGCGATACTGAGTACACCAGCGATCAACTCCGCTGCTCGTGTGCTCTCATCGTTGGCCGGTATAGGGTACATTACGATTCTCGGGTCTGCGTTCGAGTCGATGACGCCAATGGTGGGGACGTGTTCGATTGCGCATTCGCGAATGGCATTCATGTTTGCGAGGGGATTGAGAAGGACAACGAGATCGGGTGTAACTTTTTGGTCTTTGACAACGTCAGCTCCGTAAAGTTGCATCTTGTTGGTCAAAGTCCCTGGAAGCCACCTTTCACCAACGTAGAAGCCTTGTCCCCCTAGGCGCTGTGCTGCTTTTTGGACGACCGGTCGCAGGTCTGGTCGAGTGCCGATGAAGACTACTTGGCCGCCCGCGTAGGCAATTGCGCGAACAAGCTTCGCCGCCCGGCGCAGGAGCGGTAATGTTTGGTCGAGGTCGATGACGGTTACGCCTGCCCGCACTCCGTACGCGTATGGCATAAAATTTGGGTTCATTAGGGACCGCGAATGACCGAGGTGAGCACCCGAAGCGAGGAGCGCCGACACCGTCCCTTCCGCGGGTGGTTTGTGAAGACCATGGCTAGGTTTCCAGGTGTCTTCCGGAGACTGAACGGAGCCATAAGGTTCGAATGCGTCGGCTACATGCCACACTGTCAGCTATATGAATTGTCGCGTCGGTATTGCAGCACTTGCCTAGCATTTTGAATTCTGCTCGCTGGAGCTGAAACTCTGTCCATTCCTCCGGAGTGTCTAGTCTGTCGGGCGAAGATGCGTCTGTGGATGCATGCCGTGCTGCAAAGACACGTAGGTTCCTGGAGCAACAGCGAGCAGGAGCAAACCAGGAGCGCAGAGCAGGAAGAGACATAGTTCGGTTGTGGGAAACCAATGGACTTGTGAAAATCTTGAGGATTGTGGGACATGTGGCTGTGCAATCGCTTACCACGCCCAAACAATTTTTTCAATCCCTCCTGGCTACACCTTCACCACCACCAAAACCTTTTCCCGACTCGCTCCCCTCAAATCTCTTTCTAAAATGGATGATGTTTTCGACGGCGCCATTGGTATCGATCTTGGTACCACATACTCGTATGCTATATTCTTTTTCAAGGTACCAGCAAGGTTTTGATGGCCTGTAGATGCGTCGGTGTCTGGCAAAACGACCGTGTCGAAATCATCGCCAACGATCGTGAGTGCAATGTCGCTGGAACTGTTCAATAAACTCATTATATTGGCATCAGAGGGTAACAGGACAACACCATCATACGTCGCCTTCGCCGCAGAGGAGCGTTTGATCGGTGATGCCGCAAAAAATCAGGCAGCCATGAACCCCCGCAACACCGTGTTCGATGCCAAGCGTCTTATTGGCCGCCGATTTGAGTGAGTTCTCCTTGGTAATCGCTCCGTATTACCCCGTTCTCAACATTTCAAAGCGACCCCGATGTGAAAAAGGTGTGCTCAAAAATATTTTTGTACATATGGCACTAACCCTAGGTTTGATAGGATATGGTCCACTGGCCCTTTGAGGTCGTCGAAAAGGATGGATCACCACTGATCAAGGTCCAATATCTTGGCGAGGAGAAGACTTTTACCCCTCAGGAAATCTCGTCAATGGTCCTCACCAAAATGAAGGAGATCTCTGAAGCTAAGCTCGGTAAGACTGTCAAGAAGGCCGTTGTCACGTATGTATCTATGCACTTATGTCGCCCGATCATAACTCAACCGATCATACAGTGTCCCCGCTTACTTTAACGACTCCCAACGGTTGGCTACCAAGGACGCTGGTGCCATCTCTGGTCTTGACGTTCTCCGTATCATCAACGAGCCCACCGCTGCTGCCATTGCCTACGGTCTCGATCGTCAATCGAAGACGGAGAAGAACGTTCTCATCTTCGATTTGGGTGGAGGAACCTTCGATGTTTCCCTCCTCAACATCACTGGTGGTGTCTTCGCCGTCAAGGCTACTGCTGGTGACACTCACTTGGGTGGAGAGGACTTCGACAACGCTCTTCTTGAGCACTTCAAGAACGAGTTCAAGAAGAAGACTAAGCTCGACATTGCTGATGATGCTCGTGCTCTCCGTCGCCTGAGAAGTGCGTGTGAACGTGCCAAGCGCACACTCTCCAGTGTCACTCAGACGACGGTCGAGGTCGATTCCCTCTTCCAGGTTAGTCTTGAGGTAAATATATCTCGAGCTAGTTTCTAACGATGTACGTAGGGCGAAGACTTCTCTGCCAACATCACCCGTGCCCGTTTCGAGGAGATCAACGCTGCTCTCTTCAAGTCCACTATCGACCCGGTCGAGAAGGTCTTGAAGGATTCCAAGATCCCTCGTGATAAGGTTGACGATATTGTCCTCGTCGGTGGCTCCACCCGTATCCCCAAAATTCAGGCATTGGTTTCAGAATACTTCGGTGGACGTCAGCTCAACAAGTCCATCAACCCTGATGAGGCTGTTGCATACGGTGCCGCCGTCCAGGCCGCTGTCCTCACTGGCCAGACATCTGAGCAGACGAAGGATCTCCTTCTCCTTGATGTTGCCCCTCTCTCCCTCGGTGTTGCCATGCAAGGCGATGTCTTCGGTGTCGTTGTCCCCCGTAACACTCCCATCCCCACGAACAAGTCAAGAACCTTCACCACTGTCGAGGACAACCAGACCACCGTTACGTTCCCGGTGTATGTGACCTTTCCTTCGCGAATGCTGTGAGAATACTCATTTTATGATTAGCTACGAGGGTGAGCGCACTCAATGCCGCGACAACCGACTGCTCGGTGAATTCGAACTCAACGGGATTCCCCCAATGCCCCGTGGCCAAGCTGAGCTCGTTACTACTTTCGAGGTTGACGCCAACGGTCTGTTGAAGGTCTCTGCCCAAGATCGTGCTTCAGGCCGCAAGGCCAGCATCAGTAAGCTACATTCTGCTACATTTTGAGACGTCTTTCTAATTGGTTCTTCAGGTATCGTCAACTCCGTTGGTCGTCTCTCATCGGCTGAGATTGAGCAGATGATCAAGGACGCTGAGCAATTCAAGACCGCCGACAAAGAATTTTCCGCCCGACATGAGGCCAAATCCGACCTCGAGGCCTACATCCACCAGGTTGAGGGCACCATCACCTCGCCCGAAATTGGCATGAAGCTCAAGCGTGGAGCTAAGTCTCAAGTTGAGGCTGAGCTTGCGCGTGCTCTGGAGAAGTTGGAGATCGAGGACTCGTCAGCAGATGACCTCAAGAAGGCACAACTGGGCATCAAGCGTGCCCTCCAAAAGGCAACCGCCGGTATCCGATGAGCACACCCCTCACCGTCGTCCATTCCCCTTCGTCATTCATACTTTGCGCTATCTTCATGACCTCTCAAAATTAACGTTGTTAGCTGTGTGCTGTTATCTGATGTCCCATTACTGAATGTAATTAAGAATAACGCTCGACTAGAAGACATTATGAGATGTACTTAAAAAGTCTGAACCAGAGGATAAACTACAACCAAGTACTACGTGGGGTGAGCTGCTATGACAATGATTTGTTGATTCTCAGGGCAACGTCTAGTATCCATAATTCTTCATCCGCGCCGTCACAAAGAGCTTTGTCGGCCTCAGCGAGGATCAGAGCACACTGCGATTTCTGTCGTCCAGTAAGCGTAGGGTGCAATACGATCAAGTCGTGAAGCTAGATGATACCTCAGAAGATGGCCAAGCCCATGCTAACAATAGCACTCACTTGAGATAGTATTTGGGAGGCAGAGTAACCCTCCATCGTCAGGTCTTTGACTTTCTTCTTGATAGGCTCGAACCCCTTCGTCTGATCTCTGTCGTCGGTATCCATGTCGGTTTCAGTCTCGATACCTAGGGTATTTGCAAATGACGAAACAACTGAGTTGGGAACGACTCCAGCAATCTCCTGGATGTCGTTCGCTGTTATTAGAGTAGGAGGGTTCGTTGATGAAGCGAGGCGAGACGCAGATTGCAAGTACGTGATGGCGCGGCGCAAATCACCACCGGATGTGGTGATCAACGCGTCTATGACTGAACTGTCTGCACCAATGTTTTCCGCGCTCGATATCATCGTCAGTCTTGCGGACGCAGACGCGCTGTCTAAGGGCGTGAAGCGAAATTTTGAACAACGGGAGGCTAAAGGTTCTATAATCCTATAGAGCCATGGGTACCAAGCGAAGTGTAACTTGAGAGACTGTCCTTACCTCGTTACATAGTTGCATACCAAACAGAAGCGAGTTATCCGTGCGTATGTCTCCATGATTCTGCGCAGAGCTCCTTGTGCATCCTGCGTCATGGAGTCTGCTTCATCTAGGATAATGATCTTGTATGGGGGACACGGATATTCCTTGCCATCGGACGCGACAGCCTGGGCTCTTGGTGTTTGTCGAGCAAAGTTCTTCACCTTCTCTCGAACAATTGCAATACCACGTTCATCGGAAGCGTTCAATTCTAGCACTCGATTTTTGAAATTGTCCGGCCTTTGATAAAGTCTCAGAAGGCAATTGTAGGGGACACAATGCAAGGAATACAAACCCAAAGAGTTGGCGAGACAATGCCAGGATAGTAGAAGTCTTTCCGGTCCCCGGAGGGCCATAGAACAACATGTGGGGGAGCTGCATTCGCATAAGTCTTGTCTTTGCTCAATTCTTCTCAAATCGGCGTACATTTGTGGAAGTCAGGGTCTTCTTGAGGACCGCTACTGTATGATCCTGCGATGAGATATCATCTATGGTTTTTGGGCGACTACAGGGTCATGAACACGGGAATTTCGAGCGATTTGTTCGCTGCACGCACTACTTCTCGACCCAAGGCTGCAGTGCTGGGTCAACATTGTGTTTCGGCGCGGTTTTGGTGGCAGGTACTTGGAAGAAGGCCATTAAGAGGTGTGTCACGTTCGCGTGACCATAACGCGTTTACTCAAGTCACTCACCGCTGTCCACATTCGACCTTGTCCACAACCACCACAACCGAGCCTGCATGAAAGGTCCTTTAACGGCCATGTCATCCTCAAATATCAACAAATGTGCGTATGATGCTGAATGTATGATCGTGGAATTCTAAGTCCATGCACCATAGCTCGGGACGACGCGGTAGCTCATGGTAAGCCTGGAGCATGATGTGACGCGACATGCTGGATGACACGGAACAGCAGGAAAGCCTGGTACATCGAGCATTGCAGAGCTCAAGAATGGCAAAGTGATTTTCCGGCAGAAACCGATCTCATTTGAGAAGAATTCCGAGACTATGCAAGGTGCGTCTGCAATTGTGTAGACCCGGGCAACAGGTTTATTCTGGGATAGCAATCGTGAAATTCAGAGAATATCTGGAGCAGTTGATGGAGAAGAAGGAGCCGATGTTTACCACGTTTCCTCAGGAACATATGCCTCTAATTGCGAAGTTGGCCCATGAGAGGTACGTTCTCGATGCACAAGACCCCATAGGTAGGCCATTGATCCTCCTTCAGTGATAAAGCAATAGGAGCACTGGCCAGATATATCTCGAAAGAGATTTCACCTGCTCAAGATGACGATGATGGATCACCACAAGCAACTATGGTTCCCGCCCCAATAATTGAGGCTGCAATCAAGTCTACCCTCGTCCGCGTCAATTACGGCCTTGATGGCTCTCCGGATGCTAAATTACCTTCTACTGCATGCGCATGGAGATGGGAAGTCAAGGATGAGTTCAAAGATTGGCTCCCGAAGACTATGCAGGAGAAAGCTGAGTCCAGAAAAGCTGATCGAATTCAGGTCAGTCGAGAAATGCTCTTACGATTGGTCAGTGATCCATAACCTTGACAGGCGAAAGAGTTCCTCTTAGCTACATTCGAAGCCTTGTCATTAGACGAACAACGTTCTATCATTCCTCAAAAACCTTGGAAAGTTTCGCTTTCGGAAGGTAATGGATCGACGACGAGTATCGTTGACCTCACCCAGGACGATGTTAAACCTGAGAAGCCAAATGACAAGGGCAAGGCAGGTGGAGAAGAAAACGACAAAGTGTGTTGTTCCTTCCATTTAGTGAATATATTCCAACGTCGCCTTGTAGCCGGCAAAAAAGCAGAGTCCTGAAAAGAAGACGGTGCTAGAAGATCCAGAGAAGGCCGCTAAAGTTGGTACTATGACGTCCGGACCCACCCTCTGCTAATTCTGTTCTAGGAGAAAATGCGAATGGAGAAGAAATTAGCCAAGGAGGAGCGAGAGAAGAAGGAGAAGGAGGCGCAACACCGATCGCGATCTATTATGGCAAACTTTTTCTCGAAACCCAGGAATGCAGCCGCATCTACGTCGAAACGAATTGAACCCGCCCCGGCCCCGCAGACAGACTTTGAACGCACTTTCAAGCCTTTCGTCGTAAAGAAAGACGCAACAATGGCTCGAATCAACTGGTTCAGGCGCAAGAATGGGAAGCAACGAAAACCTCCCCCCACCCCCGGCGTTATCGTATTATCAGACGACGAGGATATCTCCACCCCTTTTCTAGCCGTGGCGGAATTGCCTATGGACGTAGACGAACCCATACCACACCTTGCATCTATGACTACACAAGGTTAGAATTTTGTCTCCGTCTATTGCCACTCTTACACGTTGTCTCTCACAGCACGCCTTGACAATGTCATACAAACATTGACTTCATCAACATCAAGTCTTCCACTTCGCCGGCGGCCAAGTCTTCAATACAAAACTTTCCATCCCTTGACTGTTCGCGATGTCATGCATCAACTTACGGAAGCTGAAGTAGCAGGAGACGACGTGATGGTCCGCTCCATCCTTGCGAAACTGCGAGACCGCAAGCTATTCCCTGCCAAGGTCTTTATCTTCACGGATGACTTGCGACCTGGTTATTTCGGTACATGGACTCGGAGCTCTCGTCTTATTGGACCCCGTACTCCCCTTGTCCGAGACATGGCTATCCTTGACTACAGTAACGACAGCGGGGAAGAGTGGGAAGATGAAAACGCCAATGATGCCGATGATGTGAATGACGATGCCGAAGAGGACGACGATAGCGAGGCCGATTCTGACCTTGAGAGTTGGTTGGTCGAGGATGAAGATGAAGACCAAGGTGTACCTCCGGACGTTGACGACCCTTTTGTCTTGGATGTTCCCATGCCAGCACCTCCTCCGAAGCGGAAAGCAGTAGAGGAGCCGGCCAAGAAGAAGCTGACCAAGAAACGCAAAGTTGTTGTTCCACTCGTACCTTTCTGTAAAGGGCCTTGCTGGGAAGACACAATTGGCCATTGTGAATCGGACATCCTGAAGCCTTACCGCATCCAATTGTTCAATGGTAAGTCGTTGTCGACCTTGTTATTGTTAATGAACTGAAGATGATCGTTTGAATGTCTAGATTGCCCATTCCCCGTTGATCCTTTCACATTCGTATCAACATGTGGGGGAGACAAGTCTTCGGCAACGAAAGCTGCGAGTAGGACCGAGATCCCTACCGCTTCCGATATTTCGGCAATTGCGACCTCAATGCCACCACCCCCACTTCCCTCTGTTCCGACAGTCAAGCGGACGGCGTCGGCGGCACACAAACCAAAGACACCGTTTCCCGATGTTCATCTGCCGTTTCTGCTGTCTAAGATTGATTCCTTACATGCGCCTACCGTTACTTATCTCGTCGAGGAGATCTTTAAAGAACTGCGTTCTCAAAATGTGAGGAAGAATTCAATCGAGGTGAAAGTCAGGGAGGTTGCAGAGAGATGTAGAGAGAAGAAGTATTGGGTAGTCAAACCAGGTATCATGGTTTGATTTAATTCTCATCAAGGCTAGGATCTGATTCCTTCGTAGGCTGCTCTTGACGGAGAACGGTGTGGTTTCATTAGCTCGTTCCTATTTATTTCAGTATCACAACTAGCTCAGCTCGGGATATGTTCACTCGTGGAGGCTTGTATACTTGGACATCAGTTTCAATGCATACTACGTATAACGTAGCTCATAATTTGCCAGTGGCCGTTTTCATTCTTATAGTGCCCCGGTCGGGGAGTGACTAGTATCCTACTTCACTTCTGGCTATATATTAGCAGAATCTATCATAGACCTACGCCACTTCGACGTAATTTCATCCACCTTGAGCAACACTCCAGCTGCAGCCCGTCGCAACTTTATATCTTGGACCCCGCCCCCACCTTCTGCCTTCCTGCCTGACTCAAGACGTGCGAATAATGTTCCCGCCCATTCCCCAGTGCCCATGAGCAACGCAGTGTGCTCCAATCCCAGTGACCGTCCGTCATCGACCTCCTTAGCTCCATCCAATACGATCAAAGCCAACTCCAGGCTGGCACTCAGGACTGACGCCTCCTTGTTTCTTGCAGACTCTTCTGGTGATTGACCGGTTACAATGCTGTGCTCGTCATCATCGTCGGGGAGGGATATCGGCCGAGTGCCCACCGTTAATGCAAATTCCAGAGCTTCGGGAGCAATGATGGCGAGCCATTCTGGCGCATTCTGTGCTGCGTGCACCAACACGGTCATGGTACTCAAGAAATGCGAAAGCACAATTGGATTGAGTATGAGACCGGTGCCTGCCCCGTGGTATCGTGCTCGCCCGCTGAGGTGTGCAGTACGTTCTTCGCGGGTCTGTTCGTCTCGAATGAATACCCAGAATCTGTTTAGGAAGGGAATGATGAAGTATTCCGCCGCGACTTCCGTAAATGTCGTATTCTTGACCGGCGGCGCATTCTGCCAAGGGAACTGATTGTTTTTCTTTAAGGGTTCGACAGCAGTGATTTTAGAAGACTGGTTGATTCGTAGCCGCCTCTCACGAGCGATTCCTGGAACTTTGTCACCATCGTCTGACTTGGTTTTGTCAATCGCGACCCGGCTCAGGTTATCCGTGATTTGCTGAATTTGGTTGGTATCCCCGGCGGTAAGGTACTTAGTGTGCAGATGAGCGGGGAGGAGTTTACTAGGAAACGAAGGCCGGTCTGCTGGAACGCTTGAAGCGGAAGGAGGTACTGGGAGCGAGGCTAATTCTCGTGCGCCGATAGCGATCGCATTCAGCATGACATACCGTTGGCTTATGGAGTACTGGTTTACGAAAAATTGTTCGATAATGCAACTAATGTGAGAAACGGCTATGAGCAAATGATAGACATAGAGCCGTTGAGAACATACGGAGCAGCCTTCCGAGGACAGCAGCTAACCAGAGCATTGAGAGCAGCTTGTCGCTTACTCTCAAAGTTATCTAGATCGTAGTTGTCTTGAAGGGTGACTAAAGCGTAGACGAGGTTCACGGCGTTTTCTTCTGCATCCTCATCATCAATATACGGGGAAGAAGATAGCTGCGGATCTACGACTTGCCTAGCTCTGTCCCGTAGTTCCGTTTCCTCCTGATAAGCTCTTCAGCACAATTCAGGGCCATCTCGATTTTGTCTGCGTGGTGTGGGTCGTCTTTGCCTTGAGTCCCAGCCTGACTCCGCAGGAGTTCACCGAGTTGAGCGAGGTATACAGGCCGTGCGACCTTCTTCACTCCGACGTTCAACGTTGGCTCTTTCTCTATTTCAGCGAGCGCAGAAGGCGTGGGTGAAGCAGACCGAGACGATGCCTCGGATTGATAACCAACAAGTGAGTCATCCGAATCATAACCAGACTCGGTGGCTAGGACAATGGTTGGCTTCTGAGTCGGGTGTCCTTCTGTTGCCTGGAGCTGAGCTTGTTCAGCGGGGGTAGGCACGTCGATGTCTACGTCATCTTCATCCAGGAGGGCATCAATGTCTCGGAACTGTAGTTTCTGCCGTAGGTTTCTGGCCCACGCCTTTCCTGGGCTGTCGCCGTCCCAATCCCCGAAAGCAAGCTCGCGTCCTGTGCGGTGAGCAACGACTTCGGCAGCCAGCATGCCACAGAGACGAACGCCCTGATCGTTGTGACTGATGTAGGTACCTACTCCCGAAATAAAGGTTGGTGAGAGGCCGATAGAAGACAAATGTGGGGACGATGGAGGCAGGTAAGATATAGCGAAGAGGAGTAAACTGGTCAGATCTAATGAAATGTTATTCTATGCTAGTTTATACCAGGGAAATTTGTGCTTGCATTGGTGTTGGGATAGAAGAGAGTATTTGATGTGATCCGGGGATGACCAGACGTCTACAATGGTACTGAGCCAGGCTCCAATGGCTATGCAATGCTGTTAGTTACACCAACAGCTTTAGAAAGCGAGATGGAGCTCACTAGCATCGTCGGCGTTGTCAGATTGAGCGCCAGCCACCCAACATACTAAGATTCGAGCGTGCCATTCAGTCCATCCACGGTTTAGTGTAATCGACGTGATAGAGTCCCATAGCTCGCCGCGAGCTTCCCCAAGATGGCCAACGACATCCAGAAGTAGCGAGGCTTCCGCCTTGACGCGTGCATTCGGGCCAACGCCTGGATCGGAATCAAAGCCAATGGATAAGGAGGAAAACAAGGATGTTAGGATAGATTGTGTGGTGGAGATTGAAGGCAGTTGGTCGAGGATTTCGTGCCAGAGGCTGGCATATTGGGCGCCATTCAAAGCTCTGAGGTTACCCCGGATCGAAGAGAGGGTGGAGAGGAAGAACGAGGGTTGTGACCGCGATGTGGGACGCGTTGGCGGAAACACACCAACGTTTACTAGCTTGCCAAGTAAATATGCTACTGAAGACACAATATCTGCAATTCATCAGTCCTGCACCAGCATCAGGGATATTTTACTACTCACCATTGTTTAGCGGCGCGGTCGAGAGCGAGCATATCAACTGTTCGTATCGAATGCAAAGGTTATTGAAGTACGCCCCATGCTCCAAAAGCTCTGGTATTGCGATCTTGTTCGCTAGGGCTGCATTGGCGACTTTTGCAGGAACTGAGACGATGTTCTGCACACAGTCCTCCCATTGAATCGACCTTTTCTGATATTCGTGTGGGGACAACGCCGATGTGGAACCTTTGCGCGTGAACACTGCTTGAAACAGACGATCAATGGGATACTCTCTCGTCAAGCGACTCAGGAGACGAAGCGAATAAACGGTCAACGGCGTCGACAATAGCGTGGAGTATGCAAGCAGAGCGATGTCTCCCGCTTCATCGGTCGCGCACCAGAACGAATCCGGGCAGAAGTGTTGATCGGCGAGCAGCAGCACGTCGTTCTCCCGAAGCTCCTGCTCCCATGTCGGCACGATCTTCAACAAGATGGCCTCTTGGATGGACGGTATGTGTCGGCCTAACTTGAAGGCGCCGTCTGGTAACGGGTTTTGGTTGTGGTCTCTGAATCGCGGCGGTAACAGTCCAAGCGCAGCAAGGGGCGCGCAGAGCAATGCCAGGAGCGTTGGCAGGTCGGTGATGGGAGCTTGCAGCCTTTCAATGATATCTCGGACCTGGTCAAGGCCATTGGTGACCGGCTTGGCGGTCGCCATCGTCAAGTCATGCACGGTGACCATGGTTTGATCTTCATTTGGTCATTGCACGCGACGCTGAGGCTATCATTCCTTCTAACGACTTCAAGTCACCTCATTAACCGGCTACTATCGTTGCCTCGCCAGCATGCTGTCTATGCATATCCTAGGTACAACCCAGACCGTGCCTGATGGCCATTCATTTCGCGACTACACGACGGTGTGTTGCCCCCGTCCCGCTCAAGTTACGTTCAATACAAACTCACCGAGAAAGGGCCTTGCTCGGAATACGGACATTAGGTGGCACCAGTACGCCCACCTATACGACGCACTCGTGCCTTGATTTCGCGTCTTGGCAGCAGGTTACTCGCTCTCTGGGACTCTTGTCCTCCTCTCAACTGCGTAGCGAGTCGCATGGAATTATGATTCACGCGTTAGAGGATACGCCGAAGGTATATATATGCCCTGATTGTGAACGGACAATCTTCGTTGTCCCATTCTACGACTACCATTGCATCGCAATGAAGTACTACTGGGTCTCCTTCGTGTTGCCGTGTCTATTCGCCGTTTCGAACGCGGTACGTTCAATCCATCGTCGTGATATGAGTGGCTTAAGCTAACGGCCTGCTAATAGATACCCCCGCCGTCGTCGTCTGGAGTAACCTATACCGAGACTTGGGGATGCTGGCCTACGACCGTCACGTACACACTCCCTAAGGTAGGGCACCGGGGTTTAGACATCTTCAATGTGAATTCACATCTATTCTGTTGCAGGCCACACCGACGTCGGAAGTGGTCGTTACGCAGACATTGACCGTATGTGCATAAGAGACGTTGAATTGATTGTCAACGAACGGACTAGTATGTGCCTAAGGCCTTCCCATACTAGACTATTGTCCATTCAATTAGTCCAATTGTAGATGGATTATCGTCTTGTCGCATGCCCAGGGATTTATGTACGCCTTTGGTGTAGTTATTGACATTGAGGATGGTAGAAAGGCTACAATTTGCTCGTCTCCGTCGAATATGAGGCGGTTCTTTGAGATTTCTTACATGTGCTAACGTCCGAGCTATTTGAGAGTGCCCGCGACCTGAAACGAGCAGTATGTACCATAGACTAGTTTTGTTGCGTTATTCTGCTCACCGCCAACAAAAGTGACGCTCAGTGAGTCATAGCAACTATCTAATCATCGCAGTAAATATACGTTAATCTAATCGTCGGTCGGTGAATCCTATCTGCCCGCGTCCCTGTGGCGGTGGCTGTGAAGGATTTCGTTTTGTTGATTTGCGTCGCGTCGTGTTGGTCCAAACAAGCTCACGTGATGCGCGAGACGCGACCCCTTATAATACAACCATACACACAACAGTCGAGCTTTCCCAACTCTGCCTCTCCCCACCAGCTCCCCCCGCCTCAAGACCTCCTCACTTCAAGTGAACGCTTTCAGCACCCTTTCTCATCACCAACCATTCTCGTCGTTATACAATCAAGAATGTCTTCCGCCATTACATCGCCGTCCCCTGAGGCGTCTCCCTCGCCCGCTGCGAAGCCCGCCTCCACTCGGTCCAAGAAACCCGCGTCGAAGACCGCAACCAAACCCTCGTCTAAGAGGGTCGCTGCCGCTGCCAAGAAGTCTGCAACTACCACGAAGAAGGCCTCTGCTGCTGCTAAGACAGCATCTAAGCCCAAGACATCCGCTGCCGCCAAGACCACCACATCCGCTGCTACTCACCCCGCATGGAAGGACATCATCGCCGTAAGTTTCACGTCATCAGTAGGCGAACTCCTTCACTGATAGTATATTTTCTTCAAGGAATGTATCATCGCCCATCCTGATGAGGCGCGTCAAGGTGTCTCACGCAGCACCATCAAGAAGGTATGTTATGATCAATGCCATCTTTGAGGGCGTGGGATGCTAATACGTTCATTATTATTAGTTTGCTGAGGAACAATATAAGATTGAGATGAACGCTTCCAACCTTTCGCACCTCAATCGTGCCATCACCGCCGGCGCTGATAAGGAAATCTTCAAGTTACCTAAGGGTCCCTCCGGCAAGGTTAAGCTTGCCCCGGAGGCAAAGGCCGCCGCCGTTGCCGCCGCCAAAGAGGTAGAGTCTGCTTCGTGTTATGTTTGTGACATAGCGCTGATGTTTGTTGTTTAGAACGCTAAGCCACCTTCCAAGGTCAAGAAACCATCTACCACTACCAAGCCCGCTGCTACCAAAGCAGCTCCCGCCAAACCCGTTGCGGCGAAGGCTGCTCCCAAAGTCGCCTCCAAGCCAGCTGCGAAGACCACTACTGCCAAATCAGCTAGCAAGTCGACCGCCGCCGCCAAGAAGCCTTCGGCTGCGAAGGCCACTGCAACCAAGAAGGCGTCTGCCACTAAGACAGCCACCACCAAGAAGACCACTGTGGCTTCTAAGCGTGGGTCAGCGAAGAAGGTATATTTGGCATTTGTTGTCAGTCCGTATTTCTTGATCTGATCACGGGCATATCATCAGGCTGTTACCGGAACAACTACCACATCGAGGGCAAAGTCTGCCGCTAAGAAAGCGCCTGTCAAGGCTGTGAAGAAGGCCGTTGCCTCCACGAAGAAGGTAATCTTGAGCGCTACTCGATTTGCGAATGGGGTTGACCTGTTGTCTTGGGTATAGGCTCCGTCGGCGAAGAAGACGACCAAAAAAGTGTCAGTGTAGCCTGAGCTTCCTTTTCGCTGTCTTCCATTCATCGTCTGGGACTCTGGGACGTCTGCCTCTTTCATTTTCTGTGATATCATTATTATTGCTTGTATTTTGTGTATTGTTGCGAGCGTAGCGAGCAATCATGCTCTAAAGGGTTCAAGGCCCGTGCAAATAAGGCCAAACAAATTCTGCGTACTTTGGAGGCTCGGTCGTGTTTTTTTCTGACTGAACTGGCCTCTTTTCCACAATTCTGAATCATGGGAAGTGTGGATTTTGCTTGCCGTAGTTGGTTTGCGCCAAGAAAGCAGCACTTTTGGTAGAGATTTGATGATCTAAGACCGTAATTTGGCGAAGGTTGTTCAACTTCCATCAACTCGAGACTTGCTGACGTGGCGCGCGCCTAATTCTCTGAGCTTACGGTGTACGCACTGGGTGCATATTGATGAGAACTCATATGCGCCCTCCTAGCGCTCATAGATTCTACGCAAGTAATAGCTAGCCATCTACCTAGTCTAGGAATATACACTGAATCCTTGCCCTAGCACTTCGAAGCGAGCTACCGCCGGCGCGGCCCGCGGATCCATATTGTATGATACGGTGGTCGCACGTGACAAATATAGAGCCTGCCCTAATTATTTGTTCGATGGAGTGTGAGATTGAGTGACGCCAATGATAAACACGTGTGACAAGGAGAATGCAGAAATCGCCTTTTATGGAGCATTTGTGATATGGTGGAGATCGCCGACCGCGATTTGATTAGGGACCCTGTGCTGAGAAAGTCACAAAAGAACTAAACCAGTGGCTGCTCCTTTGCCCCTTGCTTCCTCCTCAACTCCATCTTCTCGTTTCATGCAACCCGCAAAATCTCAGCACCAATATGCAACACGGACCAGCAACAACGTCGACATAAAGCCTGCTCATCGTCACAGACAGTCTCCAAGCCCTCCCGCCCCAGCGCCCGCCGCCTCGAATACTTCCTCCACCGCCACCGCCTACAGCAACGATCATGCAATTATTACGTTTCCACCCCCGCATATAGTCCTTCATCCCGACGACGCCAATAGCAGGGTCTTCTTGGCCATTGGGCGGTCATTCATGTCTGTCGTACGTCCTCGTCGTTCTCTGCGTTGCAATTAATCTTGAGGCGAGTTCGTGTCTAGGACAACCGCGCCCTCACAATCAAAGATCTCGCGGACATGACCCCAAAGTTTGGTCTGGTTTGCCAAACGTATGTTCATTTTCCTCTCGAGTCATTATCCTTTGTCTTATTAATGGACGTAAAGCGTGTCCGCAGCCAACCAGGCAATCACGACATACATTCGATCGCACATGCAGCGCTGCGAGGCCCAGCAAGACACGCCGCTTCTCCTTAAACATACTCTTTCTGGCACCGCATCAGACGACGACCTGCTTCCAGCTCTCCATTCTCGTTCCGGAGGCGCTCAGTGCGCGTCAGGCCCGGGGAACAAAGTTACTAATTTTAGACGCGGCACGGTTGTGTGGTATCTGAGCAGGGCCACCGGCGCTCCCTGCCCTTTCGCGCGTGCTGGAATCAGGCTATGCGACTACGTCGATCGCGGCAAGCCCGAGCCCAAGAAGCCGCGACATGCAAGCGATGAGCAACAGCAGTGTGGGCAGAAGCGGAAGAGGCATCTCCGTACGAGACTTGGCGGAGGCGATGATGAATCGGATACTTCGCCGGATGATGCTCAGCGCCCGCCCAAAGTGAAGTTAACACTGCGGTTAAAGCCAATGCTGATGCCGACTTCATCCTCCGAGCCCCGCCACACTGCACACAATCTTGACTCCGATGACTCTATGTCGGATGACTCCTCGTCCGATGAGGAAGAGAACACCCCCCAGGAAGATGATCTATGGGCGTTGCCACCGTATCCAAGACGGTCTATTTCGATCCCTTCCTACACACCCAGCCTCGACACGTTTTCCTCGTACCCATATTATTCCGACATGCCACAGACATCAGGCACCCCACGTTGTCGTGCCACCTCAGTTCCCTACAGTATAGGCTCGCCACCTCCAGACTCGGATGACGAAAAAGATTTTTCAATTGCTATGACACGCTCACGACCTTTCATGTCTGATGACTGGGATCATGAAGTTGATAGCGAGGGTGATGGCGAGACACTCTGGGAGAGTCCAGGCCCCCGCTCACCATCGGCTCCTGCGTCTCATTCGGACTTCGCCGAGGTCGCTGTAACAGTGAAGCAAGAGCCGCGCGATGTTCAGAGTATGTTGGACGCGTGGGACGACTATACATTCAATACGTCAGATGGGCATCACCTTCACACTGCGACGTCTAGCAACCCGGTGAAAGTGGAGCCTACTGATCTACCGCCTTGGAATTGGGAACCTGTTCCGTGGGAGGAAGATTCGCCGCCAGTCTTTTCGCCAGCGATCAAAGAAGAGGACCACGACTTCGAGAATCTTCTTGCCAACTACTCCCCGCTATCCTCGGAAGGCTCGAGCATATCAGACAGTCCTTCACATCCTCCCCGGACCATTACGGCGGAAGAGGAGACGCGTCATATGTCATCACCTCAGCCTCAGTCACCTGCACCGCAGGCTCTACGGCTGGAGATGCCCTCGCATACTTTTGCCGACCCTTCGGCGACCTCATTCCTTAATGATGCACAGTCACCCACTTTGGCAACTCTCGCTTCCCTCATCCAGTCCATGTCGATGAGCTCCCCGACGGCTGTTTCGCCTGCGGCGCTACGGATCACCCCTTCTGCTACCGGTGCACCTTCCTTTGCCTCTTCCCTTGAGTCAGCACCCCCGGACGTAGTCGTGGTACACACGTGTCAGCCTTGCACACCGATTGTCAGTGCCACCCAAGTTGAAGGTGCGTAAATCCATATAATGTTCTTCAGGATCTCATTGTTCCTGCTACAGGTATCTCAGTGTATCAGACAGTGATCGGAAGCCGGCGTCTGCTGCGGAGGATCGACACTGACTTCGTCAATATCTCGCCTGTAGCTGCGTACATCGGTTCGAGCATTCCGTCTACATCTGCGGCTGTGCAAGTGACTAAGGGCTCCGCCGCCGTCTCAGGGACGTGGGTCCCTCTACTCGTGGCGCAGTCATACCTCGAGTCGTGCATAGCTTCGACGTCGAACTTGTCTTCCACGGAGCGCGCATCTCTCCAGGGTCTTCTGGATATTTTCTTGTCCGACGTGCTCTTTGAGCGCTTCCCGACTGCGCTGCAAGACTTTCACCGATCAAGCACGCCTGGGCGTTTGCTGCAGCAGTTTGGGCCCCACTTTCAATCTACCATGGTATCATCAATAGCCGAACAGCAGCAAGGATGGGATGTTCTGCATCATCATCATCATCATCATAACACCTATGAGGCAATCACGTTAGGCCCTTCGTTGTCTTGGGCACCCCGTGGAAGCAGAGATTTCTACCCGGCGGACCAGGCGGTTGAGGATACCCAGCTCAGCCCATCGGAGCAAGAGATTTTCCAGGCGATATGTGCGAACCCCGACTGGGAGCAGGATGCCCCTCCAGTGGAGGTGGAGCCAGCTCATGTTCTCGAACGTGAAGAAGCCATTTCTGAGCCTAAATACGCCACGGAACTTGTTACCCAACCTCCTTGCCAGATCACGAAGTTGGTCCCTGTTGAACACGGGTTTGAAGAAGTGCCCCACCAAGCGGCTCATGTCCCTCTCCTCGTCAAGACCCCCCTTGCTCCGCAAGTAGTGCCAGAGAACTCCAATCAACCCCTTCGGCGCTCAAAGCGGGTCGCAGACGCTCTTTCCTCCAAAACACAGACCAGATCACGGAGGCGTTCGACCAAGGCATTGTCGTAAATTCACCTGCCCTTTTGATGGACTAATGCAAAGCTTGACTCATTGCTCATTGTTCCCTTTATGAAACTTATTATTATGCCCTTCAGAGCGCTTCCTTTCTGATTTTTCGCCTTCGATTTGTGCAATTCTTTTGGTGGTTTTCAAGATATGATAGAATTCTGTATCAGTGTCACAGTGTATAACGTTCTTCCCCTCAGCTCAGTCACGATGACGACCTATTAGGCTTCCTATAATGCTACAGCTCGTTATATGTCGATAGCCTAGCCTTTTGGCAATGAAACCATGTGCCTACGGCCAGCTTTGATCACTTTTGTCGAGAGCTGGCCGACCTTTCTCTTCGTTTTCTAGACTACCTATACCATGATGAGAATATACCATCACGATGCGGCTATTGTTTTTCCTTGTCCACATGGGCTTTACTTCGCGCTGATCTCCTGCTTTTGTTATGATCTACTCATTTTAGTGCAAATACCATAAGACCTATATAACGCAAATGCAAATTCCGTCTCTATATGCTTGCATCCGATCTCTATGATATCGATTGAAGTCAATCATGAATATGAAACGTTCAATTTACGAACACGGAATCAAAACTTTACTCCGTGTGCGTGTAAACTTCCGTGTACCGTGTTGCTATACTTGTCATTGTTCCCATCCAAGTTGAGCCTGTCTTCGGCTCGGAGACAGGAACTCCATTGTGCTTGATGCAAATGATGGGTAGTTAGGGGGTGGCTGTAGCGTATGGATTGGTACAATGGCAAACTCAAATAGCGCATCTGTTTGACCGGCGTTTGTGATGTGATAGATGTTGGGTGCATGCGCGACTCGGAGTCGAGGCGTGGCTTATGAGCTCGAGAATCGATAATTGACCATTCAAAGGGTCGGCAGAGGTGCCCTCGATGAGGTAAATTGAACGTTCGTTCAAGCCTTCGATGTCAAAGAGTTCGGGGAGGTACTGCATTTGTATTGTGCTCCCTGCAACCCTGGCGAGACGTGAAGAATTTGATTTGCCATCATGCGAGGGTGATGGTTTGGGGTAGAGTTTCTGGCCTAGCACTGGCATATGGGCCAAAAGTGAGCACACAAGCCTAATGAATTGTCGACAAGAATACAAAGAAATGAAAGGGAAGAGTCTCTCACAAACATGAATGGACTCGGCGCTTATTTGCAAGGCACAGAGAAGGCCGACTGTCGGAGTTTGAATTGATGTGAGAGCAAAAGACACGGCTTGATTTGGGTGTCGAATTCTCTTTCCTCAATCCCACCATTCTACCTTTACTCTTATTTCTTTGGCGGCAATCCTACTCTAGTAGTCGTGGGCGACTCATTTGCCCTTCAAAATTTGGCTCTTCGACCATTCGATAGCCAGCTTTTTACGACCATCGCCAAGTCCAGCATTTACTTACTCGCGACGAGGCTTTATCGACCTAATTGCTGTTCCATCTACCGCCTGTATTGCGCGCAAGACGTCCGCGCTTCAAATTCGTAATCACTAATACTTCTTCATCAAAATAGTATAATGTCTTTATCGGCCACTGATAGTAACGGCTCCTATTCGAGGGTTTCCTCTGGGAAGACTCCTCCGCCAGCTCCTTCAGCTGCGTATGCGAAAAGGTGCGTGCTCGTGGCGCCCGACTCAAGGGACTTGTCGTACTGAATCCACACCGGACACAGGGCTAGGGAGATCCAGGCCGAGGAGAGGTTGGGGGCGAGATACAGGCCTCCTGCGCTTAGAGCCCTTGCATCTGGAGAAGCCCCTTCTAACGACACGACCCCTTCTGTCACGACACCGGGGGATGGCTCGACTCTATCCCCTACTAATTACCCCCCGGGATTTAGAAGGGCAAGGGCAGGGACCTTACCCTCCAATGTACAACTTGCCGCGCAACGATTTGCGGCGGCGTCAAGTACTTTAGGAAGTACCCCCGGGTCCACAGATTCCTTAATAGAACAATCCAGGCAGATTTCCGCTGCTGCTACCACAGCTACTCTGCCTGCACCAGCTCGTCCCTCGCTCCGTCACGTCGCATCCGTTGCATCCAGCACTGTGACCACCGAACGTAACAGTCGTCTGAGATCCGGCTCTCTCACTTTACCGTCCGGTGGTCTGTCCAACGCTTTTGGCCCTTCCATTTTCTCGTCCTCGTGGTTACCTAACGGCAATCCATCGGGGCTCACGTACTTGGATGAACTTCGCTCGGTTACCTCCGCTGATTCAGCTGCCGATGATTTCGATGTCCATACGTTAGACTACTTGGGGTTGGACGAAAGTCACCATCGTCTGCCTCCTCCCGCTGCGACTCTCAGCGAGCTGCGCAACCAAGCACAGGCCGCTATCGCAGGCAATCTCGCCAACCCTTCGCGTCTTCGTGCTAGCACCGTTTCCAACCCGTACCGAACAAGAACGACAGGCACTGGGTCGTTGTTGTCAACGCCAGCTGCAGACGAGGAAGAGGAATACTTCGAGAACTATGAAGAACAGTATGCGCGGCAGAGGATCAACTCGTACGAAACTAGCAATGTCGAAGCTACTTACTCGCCCTCGTTTGTCTCGCGAGGATATCAAGCAACGGATCAGTTGCCGCCCAGCATTGGCATGAGACAGCGCGCCACAACAATAAGTGCTCTAGAAGACCCTGTTCGGACGATGCAGCGTCGTGCCACCGTCACTGTTGAACCCCAGTTCAGCTATGTCAATGAACTGAATGCAGGCTCTTCCATGGGCTCCGTTAGTCCCAATCCTGCGGGCATTCTGAAGAACGACAAACTTTCCATGCCTCGCACCGGCCAGACCGCTTCTGTTCACTTTCCGAACGGTGATACCACGGCCAACCGTGGCGCCAATGCCTATCTCGCCGCACCTGGCGGTGGCAACCGATCCCTATCCCCGAAGTCTGAGCAAGCGTCCAGCCAGACCCAGACGCCTACCCGCTCGCTGTGGATTGGAAATTTAGACAGTTCGGTCACGAGCGAACAGTTGATCCATGTCTTTGCTCCCTACGGTGCCATCGAAAGTCTTCGACTTCTCCCCGAGAAGGTATTTGTTTCTCTCATGTCTTTAGATGCAAAGTAACCAACACCGTTCAGGAATGCGGTTTCGTCAACTTCGTTGATCAAGCCGATGCGATTCGCGCTAAAGAGGACGTGTTGAACCGTTTGGGTGGTTTCATCGGAATGCCGAATGGTCAAACCGTGCGCATTGGGTTCGGGAAAGCGGACAGTGCTCCAGTTGCGCCTGCAAAAGGATCGAACGCTTCCAACTCGACTAATTCTGCCACTGGTGCGGCGAAGCAGGCTGCTAATAACTCGGCAGCTGCAGGCATGGAAGCTCAGCTACAGTCTACTCCCACTAGGGCGCTGTGGATTGGCTCCATTCCTTCCACTACCACTCCTGCGACCATCCTAAGCGTCTTCAGCCCTTATGGCCCAATCGAATCGGCTAGGGTCCTTACTCACAAGAACTGTGGTTTCAGTAAGCTTTTTACCTTCACACATTTGGCTTCGTGTTGAGAACTTCCGCAGTCAACTTCGAACGCCTCGATGATGCCGTAAGAGCTAGGAAAGCCCTTAACGGGCGAGATGTACTGGGAAGTGACGTTGGAGCCATCCGAATTGGCTTTGCCAAGGTTCCAGTCAAGAACGGACAGGAAGGTACCGGTTCACCTGACGAGACTGCCAATGCACCAGTTCAAGGCGTTGGCAACTTGAGTGTCGGCGCAACTATCCACGCTCTTCGTAGCATCAAGGGTGCTTCGACCATTCCTTCTGACCAGCAAGTGTTAGGCGGTGCCGTCGAGAATTACCGTTCGAATTTGCTGCTGAGCATGATCGCTTCTGGCAACCACGCGAGCTCATTCGCTAACGATGGTACCAAGCCTGCCGGATGGATTCCCGCGCTCACTGAGCAGCAGATGATCATGAGGGAGTTGTGTGCTGGGACTGCGGATACAGAGATTGAAGTACAGGCACTGGCAGGTTAGTGAAAGCGTCAAATCAAGCTGAGTGATACGCTGATGACTTGAAGATTTCCGCCCTCCTACCATGTACTACACTTCAATTCCTCTGGTGTCTGAGCGTACGCACGCCAGACGTTGGGATGCTGCGAAGCTTCGTGACTTGAGGAAGCGTCTCGACTCGGGAACGATGACCTTGGAGGATATTGATCAAACCGCCAACGAATTCCTGGATAGTGAGATCGTGGATCTTGCCTCCGATTGGCTTGGAAACACGGTACGTTCCCTTACACGCTCGCGCCTTGGACCCAATATCGATGGTATGTGCGTCTGCAGGTTGTCCAGAAACTATTTGAGAAGTGCTCGCCTGTCCCTCGATTTGCCATGTTGGAGAGGCTTTGCCCTCACCTTGCTATGATCGGGATCCACAAGAATGGGACGTGGGCTGCGCAGAAGATCATTGAGTGTGTCCAGTCTCCCGACGAAGTTGCCCTGGTTAGCCAGCACTTGCGACCTTACGCTCCTCCCTTGTTGCTCGATCAGTTCGGGAACTACGTTGTCCAGTGCGTACTTTTCATTTCTTCGGGATGACTTCGTGTCAACGGATAAATGATTAGGTGTTGCCTCCGCTTCGGAGCCCCTGCCAACGACTTCATTTTCGATGCGATCGTCGATCGTATGTGGGAGGTGGCGCAAGGGCGATTCGGAGCACGCAGTATGCGTGCCTGTCTCGAGAGTCCCCATATCACTCTAAGCCAACAACGCCGAACTGCTGTCGCCGTGATCCTCAACTCCATCCCTTTGGCCACGAATCCCAACGGCGCGCTGCTACTCACCTGGCTGTTGGATACTTCCGGATTCCCATCTCGATACAACTTGCTGGCCCCTCGCTTCACGCCGCACTTGTCTCACCTGTGCACGCACAAGCTCGCGTCGTTGACTGTTCTTCGTATCGTGAACCAGAAGATTGAACCAGATGCTTCGAGACAAGTCGTTGAGGCACTTTTCTCATCACCCGGAGACCACGTTCTCACCGACGTACTCGGGGATCAAGTTAACGGCGTGGCTGTCGTTCACAAGATCTTGACCAGCCCTTTCCTTGACCCCAATGAGAAGATTAAATACATAGACGCCACCAAGCGAGTGCTCATCGAGCTCAAGGTCATCGCTACTCAAGCCTATCGCCGTTTGATTGAGGAGGTCGGTTTGCCCGTCCCCAACTTCCAGCAGACATACCCGAACAATGCACCGCAAAGTGGCAAGACGAAGGGCAACAATCCAGCCAACTATGGCGTGCCCGGTCTACCTCAGGGATACCCGTCCAACGATCAAGGCCTCGCTTCTATGATGGCAGCTTTGCAAATGGGTGGTCAGAACCCCCAGGCTGGTCCCCCTCAGTTGCAAGTCGACCCCGGCTACAACCAGAACACCCGTCGTACTCCCAATTTACAACCCTCTTACTCTCCGGCCGAGCAATTCAACCCTTTCTCTGCTGAAACCAACAGTCCACGAGGAAGCGTCCGCCGTAACGGCGGATTGACTCCCAACAACTCTGTACCCCAAAACGCAGTTCCTTATGGTAACCAATCTCCGAACATGGCACCTGGGGTTCTCAATATGGGCCAGCCTGCTTATGGAGGCATGGCTCCTCAGACGGTCCCTCCCCACATGTATCAGGCATATATGTACCAGCCCTACCAACAGAATCCCAACATGGGAGGATATCATGCGTAAAAGACTCTTCACCCTGATAACGAATACTCATGACTGTCGCTCCTTTTTATCGCTTCTGCCATGCTATACACTTCCAGTGCCATTCGTTGCAACCTCATCTTCACCATCTATGTATCCGTCTTTTTCTTTCAAGTCTGCACTTTGAGTTTGTGGATTGTCGTTCTCTCTTTGATACCCCACCAGCGTGCTTTGCAAATGTATATGCCTCTCCTCCCCTTCACGCATACACTCTTTCGATCAAAAATACCTGGCGATGTTATAGTGGTGATCCGTTACAAGAATGGCTCTTATTTCTTACTGTTACTTTGCTTTAGTGTACAACAAAGGATGGCTGTAACATACGTGCGGTCCAACAATCTAGATTCATTTTATTTGCGGCTACACTCGCACTTTGAGAGAGCACGAAAGGAACGGCAGGTCAGATCTTCGCGATAATATTATAAGATAGCCATATTGACAATTGACAGATCTACGACAATATTTTGAAAGATCCGTTGGTCTGCACCCTCGCCTGCTCTCCTGTTGCAATCCAGTCTTCTTCCAACTTCGGTGCCTCTGATGACAGCCCAACAACTTTGCCTACGGGTGGGCCTCGAACAAGCAACAGACCAACGGGATCGCCACCGGCCTCGACAGATGCGTCATCCACCCCGGTCAGTTTTGTCTCTAGATTAATGCTGGGTGGGCCGACGTGGGCTGACTTGTCTGCGGTGTCGGGGAACTCTTGAAGATCTAGTGGGTGGGAAGCAAGGACTGGCGCGGTGACGGCTGGATGTACGTAGGCGTTGACTATTGGGATGGACAGTGCGATGCGCGCAGATGGCAGCTCTGAAGCATCTAAACGACCTATTATGATTTCGACTCGTAAGCTTCTTTAGACGATATCTGGTGTCAAGGGGAAATTACCTCCAGCGACTACGATGCCTCTCAACGAGCCAGCACATTCGTCGACAACCCGAGCTCTAGCTGTGTCGAAGAGGAGTCTGTCCCAAAGGCTGTCTTTAGTGACGAAGCCCTCCGTCAGACCAGCGATCTTGTGGCGCCATGCAATGGAGAAGAGAAGCCATGACTTCTTGGCTACGCCCAGGATGGATGAGGTGAGTGACTTTAGGTGGTCGGGGTTGATGAATAGGATAGTTGGCGGGGGGATGGGGAACCTCATTGCTGAGCGGACATCCTTAACGTCCTTGGAGAAGTGGGCTGATGACATGTAGTTAGTGATAAGGTTCAACACAGAAAATGTGTTGTATATTACCATCTTCCTCTACGTATATTTTGGAGCTGTCGAGGGTGGCAAAGCTAGTACCCTCGTAGATGGCAGTGTATGCGATTGCCCTTCCGTATGCGGTGCTGAGTGAGTGTGAGGAAACGATGGTGTCTAGAGGAGAAATTGTGTTCGAAAGAGGGAGGAGTGCTCTGACGGCTGCAACGCCAGCGGTGAAGTTCTCGTGAGTGAGTTCGGCACCGTGTACTTGGCCGTCCTTAGTGGCAAAGAATGAAGTGGTATATACATCACTGGGCTCTGTGTAACGCATCCGTCAGTTCGGCCCTGCGTACGCAATGGAGGTATACGTACTAGGCTGAGGGGCGAAGGCTTTGTCCGCACGCGTCCCATCCCTCTCTACGTCCGACCACAGAAGTACCTTGACCTTGCTTGATACGCTGGCAAGAGTTTTGGAGGTAGGCTCGCCGACGACGATAATGGTGTATTGCTGCTGCCCGTCCGCATCATAAATAAGCTCCAAGATGTGAGAAACGAACTCCGCGTGGGTGATGATAACAGAAAGCGGGTGCGCTTCCAACACTGGCGACATCAGCGTCAATGAAGAGAGGGTAAGTGAGCGGATGGAGTAGGACGCGAGCGCCAGGTCTGTGATGAGGAATTCTGCAATTGGGAATGAGTACATGTTGAGTTCGCGGTATGCTGAGATTCGGAGAACCACTTACCAAGTCCATCGTTGAGACCAAGGAGGACGTTGGACTCGTTCGGTTGAAGACCAGCTAAACGAATGAGGCCGGTGCCGAACGCAGAAATGCGCTCTTGAAGACGGGAATTTGTGATCTATTTAGTCAAATAAGCTGACGTCCGGCTCAACTGGTGGGATCCAATACTTTTGTTGACCACAACGTCCGTGGTGCGTCCGAGTCAATCTTTACGAAGTCCGCCGTTGTTTGTACATCCTTTGCTGGTCTCAAGGGGAACTACGAGGGAGTCAGCAATGCAGTAATCGTTGAGAGAAGCTAGCACGGACGTACCCTTCCCATAAGGCCTGTTCCATAGTTTCTGTAGACAGCACTTTCGTTGGGATTGCGAACTCTCGCGACATCACTCTGCCTCCCCAGCAATATGGGATGCACAAGGGGCTGCGGTTTGTAGAGATTCCGTAGCAAGAAGACTGTTGCACCAATAAGGCCGAGAAGGATGGTGAGGTCGTCTGTAATGAGGTAGTCAGAGATATTGGATGCCATTGTGGCTTGGTCGCTGGTGTGGGCGGCGGCGTCGATGGCTTGGTCGCTGTCTCGTCCGACGGTGCGTTTGGTGAGGTGGTGGGCTCTGACAAGAAGCGATTCTGATGCTTGGGCGTTTGAGGTCAGCTTTCTCCCGCGGTGATATCCTTACGCTGGGTAACGCGTGGACCCCGCTCGTAACAGGCTATTCCTCCCAATTTAAATGTGATACGAATCAGAACACGTTCAACTCTTTGAAAACGCGAATTATTGCAGTTCTACAGGTCGATTCGACAAGACGGCGACTGAGTTGCAACTTGAAGTTGCTCCTGACAGTGAACGGTAAGCGCGCACCTCCGAGCGCCTAAATCTTTCTCCACTCTCTTTCCTCAACTACAACGTTCTCTCTACCAGATTGTCCAGATATCGCCACCATCAAGTCGCGTATCATTGCGATGCAATATTTGCCGCTGGACGTAGTCAGCTCTGATCTCCGATGGTCTATCGAGTCAACGGTGAACTCAGAGAGTGTATAAAACTGGCCATCGGCTTTGAGGTAAGTGGTTTGGCTTTACAGTGGGTATCATATCTGATGGACATGCACGCGCACCGTGTCTTCGTTTTGATCCCCAAGTCAACATCGCTGCCAACCTTCCGCGCTATGTCCGTCAACCAGAAGGAGTCCGTGCACCTATAGATCACGTGATCCAGACATACTGAGGCAAGTGGCGTTTTGGGGTCCCGAGCCAGGTCGAAGAGTCCCCTCTTTCCTCTCCCCTCAACCACACCTCAGAATATACCAAGTCCATATCGCCACCGCAGCTTCGACCACATCATGCCAGCTGCAACAACCAAGAAATCTGCCTCCAAGCCCGCCTCTAAGACCGTGGCCGTGGCCAGCAAATCGCATGCCGCTGCCCATCCATCATGGGTAGATATGATCAAGGTATGTCCCTCCATCCGTCCCCCTGCCCCAGAATTGTCCCTAATCTGCTCATCTGTCACCATCAATAGGAATGCATTGCTGCGCACCCAGAGGACGCCCGAGGCGGTGTCTCGAGGCCTACGATTAAGAAGGTGAGCTATCTCACCATATGTAGACGCTCACTCCAGTAACATCGTGTTCAGTTCGTGGAGTCAAAGTACAAGATTGATCTCAACGCTGCTGCTGCCAGCCAGCTCAACCGTGCTATCACCACTGGCAGCGAGAAAGGGACATTCGTGCTGCCCAAGGGTGAGTAATCCTCGGGCCAGGTGGGTGGCACGGCGCTCACCTCAGCTGCAGGTCCCTCCGGGAAAGTCAAATTACCTCCCAAGATCCGCTCGGATGCTGCTAAAGAGGTGTGTGTTGCTCTGCTCGACATTATGAGCGTTGTCCTCATATACTAATCTTACATAGAACGCCAAACCGGTCGTTAAGAAGCCTGCTCCCACCAAGGCCAAACCCCTTCCTGTGAAAGCTGCCCCTGTCAAGAGGGCATCTCCTAAAACGGCGCGCGTCAAGGCCACATCCAAGAAGACCCGCAGCTCGCCGGCTAAGAAGGTTGCAGTGACCAAGAAGCCGTTGGTCAAGAAATCCACCGCAGTTACTAAGAAACTTGCAGTGACGAAGAAGACTGTCCCAGCGCCTTCCAAGAGGATTGCGACCAGTAAGAAGGTGGCAGCAGCCAAGAAGACGGCGGCACCCACGAAGAAGATCAGCTCCGCGAAGAAGGCCTCTGCGAAGCAGGTAGCTATAGCTTTGTTAGTGGATTAGACATACGTGTTCTAACGGACACATAGTCTGTGACGGGGACCAAGAAACCAGCATCGCCCAAGGCGAAGGCCAAACCTGCCTCGAAGAGCATGAGCGCGAAAGCGACGTCGGCAGCAAGGGCTAAACCCGCCTCCAAGACGGGTTCCCCAAGAAAGTCTGTGTCGTCGAGGAAGCCTGCATCCAGGACGGTAGGTATCTGGCCGCTCTTCTCAAGACATCGAGGCTCACTGAATCTTTAGAAGAAGGAGTGATCGTATCTCACTTCTCATGACTTAATGTTGCGGACATTTGTCTCGAGCTCTTTATATCTATATCTCATTGCTACTTTTACGACAGGTTTCCTTTTGTACTGATTTATCCTTTAGTCTCGAAGCCGCTTTCTGGTACATAGTTCTCTATGTGTAACAAATGCTTGTAGTGTATAACAATGGTTCCAATGTGTGTAAAGTAGAGAATGCTCCGGTTGAGTATCTACGTTGCTCGTTGGATTACTTGAGCGTCCGTACGACGAGGAGGTGTGGCGTATGGAACCAAGAAGTAGCCCCTGATTCACATGATCATCTGTTATCGAGACCTTTAGTTGGTGACCTTGTTCTAATTCAAGGTCAAAAATCTCATGAGTGTCTTTTTCTTTTCCAATCCACATGGTGCATCTCGTGCGCGTCAGTATTTCCCCCAGTGGGCTACAATCACCGCGAAATGCGGTGCTAGTCGACAGAAATAAAGGTTTGATAAAGATGCTCTACCCCACAACGTTTCCACGTTAACTCTTGCTTCTTCGACCCTTCGCCATTGCTAAAACCGTTAGGATGGACGACAGCGACACGCTTCTCATTCCGTGGTACCTCGCATGGTGTTCAATATCAATATTGATTCTGCACTTCTGCCACGAATTCATTCGCCCCAAGTATTCCACGACTCAAGCGCGAGAGGATGGCCAGAACGGACTCGACGCGCAGCGGTCGGATAATGGGCGGTTTCAGAACTGTGTAGCAGCCCATGGCGGTGTACACATCTTCGCTTTCAAGGTCGCTAGATCTGTGTGCTGCACACTGTTGCTTGGACTTTCTGTTGCGACGCTACTTATTGGTCGAAGCGCGGTGTACCCTGGAGACCGACCGGATGCGCTAGATCACTACGGGGAGCCTAACCAGGTGCCCATGAACTTCATCCCGAATGTATCCATGTGGGTAGAGGAAAACAGACGTGATTTCATGCAATCCACCGTTTGTGTGACTTTCGTGGGTGCGGTTGACTCCAGGACTGCTGTGATCGCTAATGCGCGTGTAGTTGTACGCGAGCTTGCTCTCTATCCTCTGCCTTCGCGCCAAGTCCTCGCCTGAGCGTTCCAAGTCAAGCGGAAGCCCCGCGTCTTCTTGGCTTCCGATCCATTTAAACTGTTTACTACTTGGAACCTTCGTGGTCTACTGTATACGAGACTTATATCCATTGTGCACCTATCAACTTCCGCCCCTCGATGCCCCAACATCACGCGATCCGATATTGGTATACCTTCTCTGGACGACCATCTCGGTTCTCTTCGTGGTGGCAATCGTGATTCCTCTGGGCATCCCGAGGGCGTATATTCCCATTAACCCGGACGACCCTAGTGAAGTCCCGGCTCCTGAACAAGTTTGCTCAATATTCTCATTCTTTATCTGGAGCTTCCTCGACCCGATGGTATTCCTTGCGTATAGGAACTCGCACCTGACGCGAGACCAACTGCCTATCTTAGCGGACAGCAACAAAGCTGTGAATCTTAGAGCAAAGATTTTCCCGGTAAGTGATATCACATATTTGCTGGGGACACCGATATTTATGTTTTACGTTTGTTCGACGTACCGCCTCGTAGTATTTAGATGCGTTCTATGTCTCTGCAAACAAGAATAAAGTGCGAAGTCGGCACATATTCTGGGGTATCATGGAAGCCCTTCGGAAAGACTATACTGTCCAGGCCTTGCTACTCGTGGTCCACGCTATTTTAGGATATGTTGCTCCTATTGGGTTGAACAGATTATTATTGTGAGCTTACTTGTAAGCGCTCATACGTTCTGGGTCTCACCAGGTTATTAGCTACATGGAAAGCGGTGGTCGCGACGCGTTCATGCGTCCATGGGTTTGGATAGCATGGCTATTCTGCGGTCCCATGATCAGTACAGTCCTGTTTCAGTATTATACGTTCCTGTCGGTACGTTACCTGATCTTCCAGGTGTACCAGTGGTGATTAACGGGACGTGTAGGCTACGAAGCGAGTATGGGCGGAATCACTCATCTCGCAGCTTGTCTTCGAGCATGCATTGCGCATTCGCGTCAAATCTGTGTCGCACTACGCTACCCCATCCCCTAGTAAACCCAGTTCTCCCACTCCAGAGGACCCCGAAACGTCAACTAGCACCGAGCCTGCCAAACCAGATAAATCAAATACTGAGGACACTGGGAGCAAGGAAGACGGGAATTTTATTGGAAAACTCACCAATCTCATGTCTACGGATACGTCTAACATCAGTGGCGCAGGGGATTTCCTGTTTCTGGTGGTATACATTCCTTTGCAGATGGCCTTCGGAATCCTCTTCCTTTACTTCGTGCTTGGTTGGAGGTGAGTAATCGCTTGTATTATCAGTATTCGGTCCTCATCGCCCGTTTCAGTGCATTTGTTGGCCTAGCTAGCATGGTACTACTTTTCCCGTTACCAGGTTATGTTGCCAGTCGTCTTCAAGGTGTTCAACAACAGCATATGAAGTCCACTGACGCCCGTGTCCAGAATGTCACTGAAGGTGGGATCTCTCCGATATTGCTGCTTTACGCCTCTGAAGCTAGTTTCAGCGTTGAGTGTCATTCGGATGATCAAGCTTCTAGGTTGGGAACGCAGGATGAACGATCGAATTAGAAGCACTCGTGAAGAAGAGCTCGCATGGTTGTGGAAGAGAAAAGTGCTCGGACTTGTCAATGTTTCCATCAAGTAGGAGGCTTCCACTGTCTTGCGACGATGCACTAATTTCTACAGCTTCGTCATCCCGATTATAGTCATGGTCGCCTCCTTCGCCACATTGTAAGTTTGTAATACTCCGTCCCCCGCCGTCACGTCACTTAATATCCTTTGCAGCGTAAGTCACTACCGTGTACATATTCCACTAGTAGGCTGACCCTGTCGGAAAGACGGTCGTCATGAAGCAAGACCTAAGCGCCTCCATAGTATTCAGCTCTATGACAGTGTTCGACATCCTAAGGGGCCAGCTTCACATGATCTCAAATACGCTGACGGTCGTCATCAAAGGCAAAGTATCTCTCGACAGAGTCAACGAATTCCTACACAAAGTCGTTCGCTTCCCCTTGGCACTCTTTGCGAGACTGACGAGCAGCCCATTTTCTCAGACTGAACTCTTGGACTCTTTTGCTGATGATGGGGAGCTCTCTGCCACGGTGATACCAGCCCCTCCAGTTGTCGGTTCTCAAGATGTGATCATACGTGAGGCGAGCTTTACGTGGGATGCCGAAAAACCAGTGCCAGGCCAATCAAGGCGCAATTTCGTCTTGAAGATTGACGGTGAAGTTCTATTCAAGCGGAACGGCATAAATGCTATCCTAGGCCCCACAGGATCGGGAAAGACTTCATTGTTGATGGCTCTCTTAGGTTAGTGTGTTCTTGGATGCTTTCGCGAATGGCTCATTAAAGGGGTATAGGGGAAATGCATTTTGTGCCATCTGGACCCAATTCCTTGTGTAACCTTCCCAGACAGGGCGGGGTGTCATATGCATGCCAGGAATCCTGGGTGCAGAACGAAACAATTCGAGTTGAGTCTTCGTCATCCGTCATAATTCACCACCAACCATTAACTCGGTTTTAGGAAAATATCGTGTTTGGGGCTGCTTTTGATGAAGTGCGGTATAAGAAAGTTCTTTATCAGTGTTGCCTGGAGCAAGACCTTAAGTTGTTCGAATCTGGAGACAACACTGAAGTCGGCGAGAAGGGCCTTACACTGAGGTTAGTTCCACTTGGATCAACGCGTAAAAAGCTTACTCGCCGTACTCTATAAGTGGTGGTCAAAAGGTTATCCTGCATTCTTCGCGGTTGGATTTTGGGAAAGCTGAATATAGATTCCAGGCACGAGTCACCCTCGCCCGAGCCATTTACTCTGACGCGGAGATTATTATACTGGACGACGTACTTTCGGCGCTAGAGTACGCAGCCAATTTAAGCTACTTTCTTGGCTAACACTCAGTTTCAGCGTTCATACAGCCAAATGGATCGTTGACAAATGTTTGCGGGGGGATCTTGTCCAAAATCGTACCGTAATTTTGGCCGTACGTAGCTCATCTTTCGTTGAACAACTTTCACTTGGTTGATCGTTGCTTAGACCCACAACGTAATGTTGACGGCCCCTGTCGCTCAATATGCTGTGACGCTTGGAGCAGATGGTCGAGTTGTTAGCAGGGGAGCACCATCGGCTGTCATCGCCGAGAGCCAGGAGACCCTCGCTGCAGATATTGTAGCCCAAGAGGACGCCCTCTTAGAGGCTGAGGCCATAGCGCCTAATGAGATGGAGGTCAAGCCAGATGGCGAAAGTCAACCAAGTGCCGGCGGAAAACTGATAGCAGAAGAGGAAATTGCCGTTGGACATGTTGAATGGCCTATACGTGAGTACACAGCCATCTAGTCCTCTCCAGCGAGGTAATCTGTTGCTTTTACAAGTCAAGAAGTACTTTGACAGTGTCGGGGGCAAATATCCCTTGCTTTTCTACGCTGTGCTTATTGGCGGTTACATTCTGAACCAAGCCATATTTACATTTTTGACTTGGTTTTTGGGTTTATGGGCCGCTCAGTATCAAATAAACCCGAATGTATCTCCGACATAGTGAGTGTGTCCGGTTGCCTCGACTGGTTTCGCCCTAATCGCGTCCTCAGCTATTTGACTCTATATGGTACGTAGACTTCTTGCAAGGGCTCCGTCTACTAAACCTCTGGAATCATAGGTTGTTTTGTTCTTGTTGCCCTCCTAATTTATGTCCTGTCCCAAATGGTATATATACGGGGCGCTATCAGGGCATCAAAAGAAATACATGCTCAACTTATCGATGCTGTTTTGGGGACTACACTCAGGTTTGTCTTTACCAAATAGTCCTGCTGCTTATTCTGACGGTCTTATATCAAGGTGGCTAGACACGACACCTACTTCGAGAGTAATTACAAGATGCACCCAAGATATGAAGTCCAGTACGTCTTGTCTCCTGTGCACAGCGAGAAGCCAATTCAAGAGTATTGTAGTCGATAGCTTTATCCCGCAGTATCTTGATATGCTCCTCGACATGGCTACAGATATGGTGATCAAGCTGGGCGTGATCATCATCTTCGCTCCGTTGTTCCTAGGGCCTAGCATCGTAATTGCCATCCTGGGGGGTTGGTTAGGACAAGTTTATATTGCTGCCCAGTTGCACGTACGAAGAGACATGTCCATCGCTAAAGCACCAGTCCTGGGACAGTGAGTACTCCAGGAGGTTGTACTGTCTTCGCTCATTGATTGTTACTAATCTCCGGGGCCCTTGCAGCCTGGGCGCCGCTATGGCAGGTCTAAGTTAGTCATATCCTTGGCCTTCCCCACATTGGGTTAATTACTCTTATTGCGTTTAGTTTCCGTCCGAGCCTATGGCGCTGAAGAAGCATTTAAGAACGAGTCGTTGACCCGTATTGACGTATACACTCGTGCGGCGGTCACTTGCTATAATCTCAATCGGTAGTGTCTTGACGGAATTTGTTCGGAACTCTAGCTAATGAAATGTCCTAGATGGTTATGCGTTCGTATCGAGCTTCTCGGCAATACATTCACAGCTACACTTGCGGCATATTTATTATACGGACCCCAAAAGGGAGCCAGCAATACGGGGTTCCTTCTAAACATGGCCGGTACGCTTCCTAGTTCATGCTCATTTCTTTGAGCCGACGTGTTTCCTTCCAAGTGGTCTTTACCGAAATTATCTTATGGTGGGTCCGTATATTCAACGAATTCGAGGTAGAGGGTACGTTCCCAAGCTCTGAGCGTCATTCATATCATGGTTTACACTGTGTAATGCAGGAAATAGGTACGCTCAACCGTATTTGTTGTGCCCCGGCTGAATAGATAACCTTCTAGCCTGGAGCGAGTACAACAATACATATGCATTGACCAGGAGCGGGGTTCAACGGAAAGTGGCAAACCGCCGGCATATTGGCCCGCCACCGGCGATCTCCACGTTGAAAATCTACGCTCAAGATATTCTGCAACTGGCCCAGTAGTGCTTGATGGACTAACTTTCCATATCAAAGGCGGCGAACGGGTTGGTGTTGTTGGCAGGACGGGCTCTGGGAAGGTATTTCAACTCCCTCAAATATATTAATCATGGCTCTGACCAATCTTGCCAGAGCACTTTAGCCCTGTCATTATTACGTGCCATTCCTGTGGATGGGTCTATGTATTTGGATGGAATACTAACGGACAGCATTAACCTCGATGCCTTGCGTTCTACTATCAGCATCATCCCACAAGTGGTATGTATCATAACATATTTCAACGTTTGGCATGTCATCTAATATACATCGTATAGCCTGACCTTCTCAGTGGCCCCCTGCGCCATAACCTTGACCCATTCTCCCAATACGATGACGCAGTGTTGAACGGTGCTCTCCGGGCCGCTGGGTTGTTTTCCCTCCAGAGTGATGAAGATGAGTCTAGAATCACCCTTGATACGATGCTGGGAAGCGGAGGGAACAATTTATCCGTCGGGCAGCGACAAATTATTGCTCTGGCAAGGGCTCTTCTTAGGCGTAGCAAGATATTGATCCTCGATGAAGGTGAGTCTCCGTAGGTCTATATGGTACTCTTGCTTACACCGACGCAACCGGCCAGCAACATCTGCTATCGGTACCTGGCTTTCTCGCCACGCCCATATAACGAAACTGACAAGGCATTTAGACCATAAAACAGACGAAATCATTCAGTCGTCAATACGACATGAACTTGGAAAGGACGTGACATTGATCACCATTGCCCATCGCTTGCAGACTATCATGGACGCCGATAAGATTGTTTGTCTGGTTCTTGACGCCACGATTACCTGGCTAACGAAGCTCATTGCAGATGGTTCTCGATGCCGGAAAGCTGGTTGAGTTTGGCACACCAGCTGACTTGCTCAGCGATGCTAAAGGGAAACTCCGTGCCTTAGTGGATGAATCTGGGGACAGAGAGAAGCTGATGGAAATGGCGCAACCCAAGGGCACTACATGAGCAGTTTATGTGATTGTGACATAGAAATAGAACTAACATTTTGAGACGACCTTACTTAACTGATCACCGGGAATCAATATACTTGTACTAGAGCTGGCTAGTGCGACAAGGGATCCTTTTGTGCTTCCCCCTGAGTACGGTCACATGATACTTTAATCTGATTAGGAGGGGCGTCGGCCCTGTGCCCAAATCTCCTCTCTTCTTGCCATTCATACTCTCACAGAACGCTTACCCTACAGAACTAACGTTAATTCTGGCGATGGAGGTACATCTGCCATTGATGCTGCTGATCGTGCTCATATATCTTACTTTCCGAATTGCTAGGCACTGCTCGACTTCTCGCGCGAGTTCGATGTCGGGCTCATGGATAATGTCGTGATGGCGCTGTACTCGGGAGGTGTACAGCAAGATGTAAGCTTCCTCCGCGATGCGCACGCATCCCTCTAATTAATCGGTGCACGGAACAGCAACAAATGGCCCAACAGATCTTGTCCCAGTTTCAGGAACATCCGGATGCATGGACGAGAGTACCAGAGATCATGGAGAAATCTAAATTTCCACAGGCCAAAGTGCGTTGGTTCTGTCTTCTTTAGGCGATAGGATCTAATACCCCTCTCTCTTCAGTTCATTGGTTTGCAGATCTTGGAGAAACTCGTGAACACTCGATGGAAATCATTGCCGGAAGCACAACGGCAAGGTATCCGAAATTTTGTCATTGGAACAACGATACAAGTTGCTTCAGACGAAGCCTCCATGCGAAAGGAGAAGACATATCTGGCCAAGTTAAACATTGCACTCGTTCAGATATTGAAGCAAGAATGGCCACACAACTGGCCTACATTCATCCCCGAACTTGTTGAATCATCCATGACCAACCTCACTCTTTGCGAGAACAACATGGCGATCCTGAAACTGCTCTCAGAAGAAATCTTCGATTTCTCAGCGGAACAGATGACCCAAAACAAAATCAAGAACCTCAAAAGCCAAATGTGCGGCGAATTCTCTGAAATCTTCAAGCTCTGTTCCGAAGTGCTCGAGAAAGCGCAGAAAGCTTCTTTGATCAAAGCGACTCTAGAGACTTTGCTACGCTTCTTGAACTGGATACCCCTCGGATACATCTTCGAAACCACAATTATCGACGTTCTCTTAACTAGAGTAAGTCATGTTTCCAGCCTGCAGTACGGCCACCGGCTAAATTCCCTAGTGAGTAGTTCCTAGAAGCCCCCGAATTTCGCAACGTCACTCTCAAATGTCTGGCCGAAATTGCCGCACTAAATGTAGGACCAGAATATGACCCTAAATTCGTCATACTATTCGCGATGGTCATGACTTCCGTCAACCGAATGATACCCCCGAGCACCGACATTGCACAAGCCTACGCTAATGCTGGTGATGCCGGCCAAGAGCTTGTCCTCAACCTCGCGCTCTTTCTTTGCAATTTTCTCTCCAACCATCTCAAAGCTGTCGAAGCCGAACAGAATCGTGACGTACTTCTCAACGCCCACCTTTACATGGTCAAAATATCGCAAGTGGACGAGCGCGAGGTTTACAAGATTTGTCTAGAGTACTGGCTGAGGCTTGTCACGGAGTTGTATGACGAACTACAAAGCCTACCCATCGGCGATTCTAGCCTTTTGATGGGCTTGAATCTGGATGGTGGTGCACCAGGCATGCTCAACGGTCTATCGCTGCGAAAGAACATTTATAGCGATGTTCTGTCGAATTTGAGACTGGTAGTCATCGGACGGATGGTGAAGCCGGAGGAGGTAAAATTTTCAATGTACCGCGTGGCTTAGATGCTAAATCGTTGCCTATAGGTCCTCATTGTTGAGAACGACGAAGGCGAGATCGTTCGAGAGTTCATGAAGGAGAGCGACACTATAGTGTTGTATAAATCCATGAGGGAGTTGCTGGTCTTCCTAACCCACTTGGACGTCGTGGACACAGAGAATATCATGACCGAGAAGTTGGCAAAGCAGGTGGACGGCTCTGAGTGGTCATGGAATAATCTGAACACGCTATGTTGGGCTATTGGCTCGATTTCTGGGGCCATGAGTACGCTAATCTTTCGTCCTTGAGGTCACTGACTCAAAGTCCTTATTTTAATAGACGAGGAGTCCGAAAAGCGATTTTTGGTTACTGTTATCAAGGAGCTTTTGGGCCTTACCGAGATGAAGCGCGGCAAGGACAACAAAGCTGTCGTTGCGTCAAATATCATGTACATCGTCGGACAATACCCACGTTTCCTCAAGGCTCATTGGAAGTTCCTCAAAACGGTGGTCAATAAACTATTTGAGTTCATGCACGAAACACATGAAGGTCGGTTGCTCGTCCCATCTCAAACTTCCAAACGCCCAACCTCCCCATTTAATTATTTGCACAGGTGTCCAGGATATGGCTTGCGATACGTTTATCAAGATTGCCCAGAAATGCAGAAGGCACTTTGTAATGCAGCAGTCTGGGGAGCAAGAGCCCTTTGTTGATGAGATCCTTCGACTACTTCATCGCATCACCGTAGATCTTTCGCCGCAGCAGGTTTGTCTCATCCTCATTGAAGCGTCCAGCCGTTAAAATATACTGTTCTCAGGTTCACACATTCTATGAAGCCGTTGGATACATGATATCTGCGCAACCCAACAAACCGCAGCAGGAGAAATTGATTGCCAAACTAATGGAACTACCCAACAATGCAGTACGCCGCATTTCCTTTCTTCGTGACTACCCGTCACGCTGACCATTTGATCCAGTGGGATTCTCTAATGGCTCAAGCCGCCCAAAACATGGACGTACTGTCAAGCGCGGAAAACATCAAGATTTTATCGAATGTTTTGAAAACAAACGTCTCCGCATGTACCTCCATCGGAAGTTTCTACCTTCCCCAAATAGGCAGAATCTTCCTGGATATGCTGGGGCTGTATAAGGCCGTTAGCGGTATCATCAGTGAAACTGTCGCAAAGGAAGGTCAGTAACTTCATATAGGCCTGGCCTTGCGGGTTGTCTCACTCTTGTTTAGGCTTAATCTCCACGAAGACACCGAAGATCCGACAACTTCGCACCGTTAAGAAGGAAATTCTAAGGTTAATGGAGACTTACATCAAGAAGGCGGAAGACCTCGATGCAGTTAACGCCAACTTCATCCCTCCACTCCTCGACGCCATCCTCGGCGACTACAATCGCAATGTACCCGCTGCTCGAGACGCTGAAGTACTGAACGTGATGGCTACCATTACTAACCGTTTGGGCGTAAGTTATTCGATTTGCCTCCTTCATTATTGTGTTCGACTAAACGCCTCCTAGCCGCTACTGACACCTCAAGTCCCTGCAATCCTCGATGCCGTCTTTGAACCGACGCTGAATATGATCAACCAAGACTTCGCCGAATTCCCAGAACATCGTGTTGGCTTCTTCAAGCTATTGCGTTCAATCAACCTCAATTGTTTCCCAGGTTCGTATATCTTGTCCGCTTACTCTCCTTGAAGCTTATGTGCATACGTTCTTTCTAGCCCTTCTATCTATTCCTCCGGCCCAGTTCAAACTGTTCATGGACAGTATCATCTGGGCCATCAAACACACCATGCGAGATATCGCTGACACTGGCCTTAATAGTAGGCATTCCTCGCAATCATGATATAACGACTGACTTATTGCTCACAACAGTCTGCCTTGAAGTCTTTGATAATTTCGCCGGTGCAGCGGATCCCGCCGTCAGCAATGCCTTCTTCCAGCAATACTTCCTAAGCGTCCTGCAAGATATATTCTTCGTGCTTACGGACACAGATCACAAGAGTGGTTTCAAACTTCAAAGTGTCCTTCTTGCTCGTATGTTCAACCTCGTCCAGACTGGGGTTGTTCAGGCGCCATTGTTCGATCCTGCAACGGCGGCCGATGCAAGCATGACGAACGCTGTGTTCCTGCGAGGTTATTGTGCGAACCTTCTACAAGGGGCCTTCCCCCACCTCCATCAGTGCGTTCTCCCATGCTCGTTTTGTCCAATCTCAGAATATGCACCCTTACTTCCATTTCCAGAACGCAAGTTGAAGCGTTCGTCGTTGGTCTCGGCGAATATCACAATGATATCAACCGATTCAAGCTCGCCCTTCGAGACTTCCTCATTCAACTCAAGGAGTTTGCTGGCGACAACGCCGAACTATATCTGGAAGAGAAGGAAGAAGAAGCACAGAGAAAAACGGAAGCCGCGATGCGCATTCCTGGAATGCTCAAGCCGTCGCAACTGGAGGATAGGGATGAGGATATATGATCTGAGGCACGGATGTCGCGAGGAGAAGTTCGCCTGTGATGTATTTGTAACGCCTTCTTGGCTGGCCCTTTTAATTCATTTTTGTAATAGCAGCACTTGTTCATTTCATCTTTCGGTACAGTAGTCCTCTTGTGATGATGCCTCGGTTCTACTAGCATTCAGGACTAATAGTAATGTAGAGTAAACAAATTGCGAAACCCTTAGCATCACGAAGAAAGTGAGTTGTATCTTGGTCGCACTAAGAACTAGCCGGAACGCTCTGCAAGAACGTGGACACGCTTTCAGCTACTACACCGTGCACCTTCGATGTCGGATGCAAGGCATCCATCCAGATAGTTTGACTAAACGGCTTCGAGTCGAAGCCGTACTTCTTGCGTTCGTTCAGGAATGCAGAGAATATTGAGTAGCTGGAGAATATCAATATCGTGGCGTCTGTGTGTCCTGACGAGAAGGTTTCCATGGTCTGCTTCAATTCTGTGTTCCAGGATTCGAATCTGCCGTCGTAATATTTCCCCCTGTAGGCTTCCAAGGGTCAGGCCATCATCCATTGCAAGACGGACAGTTAATCCAGACTCACCAGGAGAATTTTGAACGGGCGGTACGTCGATGAGCAGAAAGTTACGGGCCCCAGTCGCGTATAGCTGGTCGAGGAAATCGGCCAACGCGGTCAAGGACGGTTTCGGGTCACTGGAGTAACTGAAATGGTATCCCTTAGAACCCGAGCCTAGCTCTATGCTATTACTTACGCGCAATCATTGATACCGAACCAAAATACTTTTGATTATGAATGATGAGTCGATGAGTACGAGTGCAGCAAGCCGTGCGTAGATGCCCCTACCAAACAATGAGTCTTTGGGATCGATCTTCTTGGAGTAGTCACTTCGCAAGAAGCGTTCGACCTGATGGCGGACGCCCGAGTACGTAGCACCGCCGATTGCATAGTCGTAAGCTAACAACGGCGCAGCTAGATAAGCCTCATCTTGCTGGTCCGCCGTAGGATTGTATTTTGGGCCGGGAGCGTATTTGGTTAACAAGTGCCCTACCCAGTTGGGGAGATCTGGTTCGTTCCAAGTAAAGCCAGGCCACTCTGTCCCGAGGGGGAGGTTGGGTGTTGGCTCTGGGGTTTGGATCGCGTCCCTTACAGAACTATAGGAATCACCACTGATAGATAGGAATGTTGGTCAGGTATACGACATTCCTACTAGTAGCACTAGTTCACGACTCACAAGATAACCAAATTACGGATACTGCGAAACCCTTTCCAGGTGTCAGAAACTTGAATGACAACAGACATTATAGTTGTACGCTAAGGAGCCTTGCTTTCGCACAGATTTATTGATTCTCAGTGATATGATCTAACTCCGTCTCAAAACATCTAAATAACCCATCGATTGTTCAGACAGCGCTCTTGAGAGTTACGCCATGTCTATCAACTTCTCTCCGTCCGCGTGTTCATCGGCCAAGGCACGAAGCTTGCCTTTAGCATTGCCTACGGTTGAGCAAGGCGTCAAACGTTACAAACTCAATGAGCTTTCCGCCGTCGAGAACCATCTACAACGAACTCCATAAGCTACGGAATCATGGCGTCGAGAATTAGACATACCATGGGCAGTATGTGTTAAAGCGACTCGTAAGGCTCCATTCTGAGGCTCGGAGTAGCAGTATCAACGGAACGGCAGCTCGTAAATCCACACCCACGCATTGGTTATGGCAGAAGGGGACACCAAGGTCGAATAATATTGTGATTCAAGGTACTGCGTTGGCTCTAGTCGTGTTAATCTCCGTGGCTCCATCGGTGGCCATGAGTCCTTGATTATCACGCCATGGGGTTGAAGGATTGTAGGGGGGCTGGTCCTCATTTGCAGTATCGTCGCCGGGGTTAAAGACACCTTTTCTAAGGTGCATTGAAAATCCTCGACCCTTGTTCAGGAATAGAGATCCTCAAAAGAAATTATAGTCAGTGATTTAACCTTCTGCGTGCCGTCAGAATCATTGGTCCTTGGCTATTATTGCGTAGTCGTGGATCCAGAGCCTAAGCACGGGAGATGTTTTTGAAGGAAGGAGGGGCTGAAGAGCGAGGATTTGAAGTGGTCCTCAATGCAGCTACCGTAACAGCTTGGTCTCGAGCCTTCTGGAGCGCTGCAGTGCATCGCCAACGAAATTCCACGGTTAAATAATCCCTCGGATGCGACAGAAATAAACCAGCCAGCCCCTCTCACCTTTCGCTATGACCCAAAGGCATATCAAATTTGTGACAAAGGCTTCTCGTCCTCCGGAACGTTTCGTACACACAAGGCCTTGCCATGAGATTTCGAGGAGGCGAAGAGCTTGAAGAGGTGGTGGAAAGGAGAGAACGAGCGGACTTGGGGGAAATTGCCACACTGAGTTACGAGTTGTTTGTATGGGTCTCACCACGACCATAGTGGTTCCCAAAATCTCTTCGAGGATCGCTGGCATCGTTTCCACGCATGGATGCCGACATGAAAATTCGCTTCGACTGGGCCATTCCTTCAAAGTTGCCACACAATACTTCCATTTCTTGAATAAATCTTGAATCTTGACTTGACACCACTTTTCTACCGTTGAATAATAGGCCGGACTGGAGGATTTGCTGCTACTAGGTGTTGATGCTTGTACGGATAATTTGATTCTTGTCCTTGGGTGCTTATTGACCGTACAACCTTGGATCGGGTCAATTCTTGAAGCTTGACCACTGGAAGCACCATCTCAGCTCTCACAAGATACTCACCGCAGGCTTGGACTTCTTGGTACCAGACCGTGACATAGAAGGATGCTCTCCTAGCATGGTGGATCAATAAGGGTTCTTGAAGGCTGCGACGTCCATTGCGAGCGAGGTACGTTCGCGTCCAATTTGCCCGCCCTTCGATTCATTTCTTGCCAAAATTTGCCAGAGCATTCAGTGGTCGGTCCAACATCAGGCCAGTGCAGTAGCCAGCTAGCCTTGGAGGGGAGCCAGCCCAACGGCCTGATCTTGAGTTTCGAGTTTCACGCGAAACGAAAATCATCGAGTCAAACGTTCAGCTGGCCGAGTCTCACAGTTCAGGTGTGTCGCGTCAGTCATCTTGGTCTTCATTCTTGATTGTTGAATGTTGTTGAAGGGAAGGTCACTGGATTCCAACGGTGCTGTCTTTCTTGAATTCTTCTTAAGTAAATGTGGGCGACCAGAGTTGAAGCAAGCAGTAAGTTGCAAAGAGTCTTTTGAGGTAGGCCATGTCTCAGTACTTCTCTGGTGCGTTATGTTGACTAGAATTCAGCAGTTAGTATTCAATGTTGGTGGGTCGTTGGAAGGAACTCATCCCCGACCAAACGCAATTATGCGTCACATTGCGTGACAATCACCGGCGCGCTTGCCTATTTCGGATAACGGCGGCACGATGCTCGGGATCGTCGCTTCGGTTTACATGATGTGACTCGAGCAAGAGTTCTAGAAGGGTGGGTTGGGCTATAATGCAAATGAGGTGCCAGTCTGAAAGCTGAGGATCCTCGCTCGACTATCGTCCTGAAGCATCGAGTTCGAGTTTGGTGTTGCATCCCTAGTCGTATCTCGACGGAAACGTGGGGGATCACTCAGTGAGAGTTTGGCAGGCTGTTTGCAGTATGTTCGATGGATGGATGTCGCGAAGCGGGAGGAGGGACGAGGTGTCGCCTTCTTTGATCGAGCTGGACATGAAGTGCCGTGAAGCGGTAACTTGGAAGGTTCCAAAACCGGGGAACTTCTCTTGACTGAATTCGGCCATTTTCTCGGCAACTACCCAGCGCAATTCAGGAAAATAGCGGCTTCGAGACCCGCTGTCCCTCTCCCTCTTTCTTCTATACTACGACCCCCCCCCACCGCTCCTTCTTTCCCTTCACCTTTCTTTCCAGATGCCTATGCCATCAGTCTTCCCCCGCTCGCGTAATGGAGGCAGCCATATGTACGCGCCATCCATTGGCCAGGTCCTCGATTCGTACAACCTGTCGCAGTTACGTGCTTCTACCCGCTCAAAAGTCTTTTCGCGGTACCATCCGTATCCCTGCTATACGGACCGTGTTTCCTGTGACCCTTTGATGGTGAGTTGGCTCAATCTTAGCTTGTCGCCAATACCAGTGCCAATATAACATGGAATCAGCAAACTATTGATGAGCGCGACGAACCTCCTGCTTACCAGGTAGCTACTGGTACCCACTACGTCTGGACCTTCGCTTATAGAAACGTGTAGGATGCTCGGAGACAGGTTGCACCATACCGGCCTCGCAACGGTGTAGGCTATGGTCAGCGTCAAGGCTTCGCTCATAAGACCAACGCTGCGTGAGTTCTCCCCCAGTTTTTTCTTCCACTACAACCGCAACAATCCTTCATAGAGCTTGAAAGCCCATCGTTTGCCGTCAACACTGTATATTCAAAGATTTGATGAAGAGATGAATCTTCGTACGTCGACTGCCTTGAAATTCAGTGGTGAAGACTTTGGGCTGACATGGCTCTACGGTCTCGCCTAGTTGTGAATGACTCCCCGCTTTTGTTGGTTCGAAGCCTCGCCTTGCTGAATAAAACAAATACAACCCGATCCGGCGGCATCTACTATCTACTCCCGCTGCTGTGCAGGAGAATGCCTACCTACGGACTCTATCTATCCCCATGTCATGAGCCCCTCGTTTATAATTGTACTTAGTATCTACAAGAACACTAGAGGTCTCGCTTTCTCCAATTTGTCCAACATCCAACGTCGACGAAAAAAGGCGAGTTGTCGGCAGTAGAAGCCCCTGATTGTATTGGTCCGAAAAGGATATAAGTAGGGGCATATTTAGGAAAGTGATAGTCGTGTCGCTTCAAGATGGCCTCCCCCATCCATGATGTTATCATGCTGTTTGGAGACTCTATTACGCAAGGAGGTTGGCAGAACGGTGGTTTTGGACATCGCTTAGATGGTCAGCGTTATTATCGCACGAGAATCGACGTTTACCTTCCTCGCCAGATGCCTACTCCAGAAAGTTCGACGTACTAAACAGAGGTTTGGCGGGATACAATACGGACTGGGCTTTACCTGTATTCCGGCAGGCAAGTCCCCCTTGCTTATTTACACAGTAGGAGGCCAACAATCAGATCAGTATCTCGCGACGGTCGATGAGCGGAAACACGCTCCCCGTATAAGGCTCCTCACGATCTGGTTCGGCGCAAATGATGCTTGCATAAAGCCCTCGCCGCAGCATGTCCCCCTTGACAAGTTCACTGAAAATATCAGGGCAATAGTGCAAATGATCACATCACCCTCGTCGGGATACTACTCTCCGGACACCAAGATCATACTGATCACCCCGCCGCCGGTAAATACTATACAGCGTAGTGCTGACCTTTCATCGCGCAACCCCCCGCTTGCGCTCGATAGGAAGTTTGACGTTACGAAACTGTATGCGGACGCCGTCAAGTCCGTTGCTGGCGAAGAGAAGGTTGCATTACTAGACGTGTGGACGATATTCTGGGAAGCTGCTGGGTCGGAAGCGGCGCTGAGCAAGTATCTATCCGACGGTCTGCATCCGAGTGCATTGGGATATGATGTGCGTGTCATGATTTTGTCTGCCTGCAGAGGAATACTGATCAATTGACGAAGTTGGTGTATGATGGTCTTGTCTCAACGATTGCCAGAGAATATCCAGAACTCCACTACGAGAAAATCAAGCCTCTGTTCCCTCTGTGAGTGTGTGGATATTTGAACAGTTCGTGGACTGAATGTATTTCAAGTTGGGCGGACATCGACTGGGCCAACCCAGGTCCTGGTCTCGTAGCGTCTAAGATCTAAACAGCTGTAGAATACGTAGATTGCTGTGGGTTCTCCCTCGTTTCTGCATAAAGTGACTGCTTCACTGAATCCTTAGGAGGACTTCAGGAGTGGGAAGTAAGTATGTCGGACCGACATTGACAGGAGCAATGGTTAAGTAAGCCACGCGGTCACGTGGGTTTGGTTCGAGTACGAAGGAGCCTGAAATGGAGCAGCAGAGTTGTCCTTTGTTCGCGACCATCAACGTTCAGTTGGGCGACCAGTCGACCTCCCTCCCCCCCGAGCGGTACCACCCATTCTCTCGCGTTTTCTCAATGTACGCGGGCGAGCTTCTTGATGGCGAGGATTGATGGCTAACCTATTACGGCAGTACGGCCACAGCGTGGACCCACAACTGTCCACAACAGGCCTGGTTGCTTTCCTTTCCCAGTTGAACCAACAATTCTTCGTGAGAATTTCCTCTGCGCGCTCTTGAACCTTTGCCTTGTTGCCCCTCTACTTGTGCACTTTTGGTTCTGACCACTTGTTCTGTTCCAGGCGCGGCCTCCTCCGTCAACACACTCCTTCGTCGAGGTGAGCACTTGCCCGCGTTTTATTATCAGTGATGCTTCGCGGCGTGTTCGGCGGCAGAACAATGTGTGGGTGCGGTTCGAAGTGGATGTGGCCATATTGGTACCTCCCATATCGAGGGAACAATGGACGGGCCACCCCCCGAATTTCAACTTTCTCGGAGCGGGTGCCATGAACCAGGGACTAACTTCATTGTAGTAGAGCTCAACCCTTAAGCCACGGAACTCTGGTTGGACCATCTCACTTGGTGCGTATATAACTTGGAACTTTGTTCGAATTTGCTAACCAACTCCCTTCTGTACCACTACCTGTACACTCGAACTCCCGCGCATCTCCCAAACGGATACACGCTTTCTCGCCGCCCAACACTCAACATTGTAACCGACTACGTAACGCCTTGTTGACGATCACATGTCATTCCTACGCCGTATCATAGACTCCACCCACCCTTACAAGAAACAGAAGAGAAACCCAAGACCCGATAACGACGACGCATCACTCGACATGCCTGCTCTATTCACTCAATCGAAACCTTTCTTCCTCAACGTGCCACCCGCCTCACGTCAATCCAGCGTCCGGAGCTCTCGTCTCGCTGATGATATAGATAACTTCCTATCTTCCGACTTGGAGCTTTCCTTCGCGTCGACGGTGTCGCTTCACTCGCCCCCTCGGGACCCGCTCTCGCTGACTCCCGAAAGCGATGATTCAGTTGTACCCATGGACATCTCCCCCGCGCCCCCGCCGAAACCAGTTGGGAAAGATGGCAGCAAGCCTTCGCGCCCTCGGGCTTTCACTAGCGCCGCGCGGTTGTTCGGGCGCGATATGAGTAACAACGCGTCGAGTACGCCTCAACTTGCCCCTCCCCCTGTATCCAAACAAGGCTCCATCAACTCAAGCTCGAAACGCACTCAAAGAGCTGCTCTACCGATGGAATGGTTATCCCGCCCACAGGTAGCTGATTCGAATGAAAATCTATCACAACCAGTACGTTATTTTGGTCGTTTTGAAGTTGACCAACGGGCATTAATGAAATTTCTTCCGCTGTCAGCCGCTGACAATTCCGACCTCTCCAGGAGACGCAATGGATGTTGACTCGGACCCTCCTCTTCCCATGCCATCCGCCACCTTCTCTGTCATGCCCCATACCGCGGCGCCCACTGTGACCTCCTTCAACAATCTGTTCTTTGACACCGTGTCGCCTCGCCGTTCGTTTGAGTCGCCCGCTAAACCTCAACACAAGAAGCGCAGGTCAGCCTCCCCCGAGCCTACTCGCTACAACGAGTTCGACATCTCGTCATCGCCGGCCCCGTCCTCCCCTTCTCAAGCCAAATTTGAGCGAATGCAAGGTAATTCATTGCTTGCGCGCTTCAATAGCAAGCCTACTTTGGAGGGCCTTGGTGCGCCGTCTGCGAATGGTTTGAAGCGTCCGCGTCGTCCCGCTCTGTCCGCTATGATTCAGCCCTCCGACGCTGGTGTGCGATCAGCTTTCCCCGTGTTGAATGAACCGACGCAAGAAGACATAGATCCCAGGCACCTACCCCCTACCTTGCCACCTACTCGCAGAGCCGTGTCTGCGCTCTTGCCCCCTAAAGGCTTCGGAGACTTTTCATCTGATGAAGGCTCCTTCGACGGGCCCGATATGTCTTCACCCGCTCAAGCGTATGCTAAACGCCAGCAAGTGAAGACAATTCGTCGTTGTGATGGCACGGACGACTTCCGTCCCTTGACAGGTGCGACGGCAATGGTGATGAGGGAGAGCCCCTCTTCCAGGTTTGCTGGTATGGGTCTACCTGGGTTCGGTGACAACGAAGCTCATGGTAAGATCTTACCTTGTCATCGCGTTGCGGATGACGGCTTGATGAGAATCACGCCCCAGACGGTGAGTAGCGCTCGAAGCACGTTTTGTGTATGTTGCTCAGTTGTTTCCTAGTTGGACGCTGTTTTGGACGGTTCGTTCAACGACAAGATTCGCGACTTTTACATTATCGATTGTCGGTTCGATTACGAATACAACGGTGGTCATGTACCTGGCGCTGTCAACATGAACACCACTTCTGCGGTGGAAGAGATGCTCTTGGGCGTTGGTGTGCCCAAGCCAAAGGCGTCTGTCAGCGGCGATGCTCAGAAGAAGACCATTCTTATCTTCCATTGCGAATTTAGCATGAAGCGAGCCCCCACATTGTGCGTTGTTCTCCTCTTTTCCCCTGCATAGTCTAAACAACGGTGCGTAGTGCAAAGCACTTACGCGCGAAAGATCGTGCAATGAACAACCACAACTACCCGAAGATCCACTACCCCGAAGTTTATATTCTTGAAGGTGGTTATTGTCGCTACTTTGAGGCCTCTGGCTTCCGATGCCAGCCACCAGCATATGTACGCATGGACGATCCTGATCATGCTACTTCCCGCCGCGAAGACCTTGACCAGTTCCGCAAAACAAAGTTCGGCCGTCACAAGTCATATACTTACGGCGATGGCGTCAAGTTGACTGCTGGTTCCAACCCTCCCGCTCAGCCAAAGAGAAATACGGTACCTAGTGCTGGCCCTACCACTCTCTTTGCGGCCGCTAATGCCGCACGAACTCGTCGTGGGACACTCGGCGGTTTATCTACGCTCGCCGAGGATACGGACAAGACCATCGACACTGATGACGAAGATACCGACATTGGTGATAGTCCCTGCCCCCCACCAAACAAAGGCATGGCTTCCAAATTGAAGATGCCTCTCCGCAGGACGCTTATTCGCGCTGAGACCTATGGTCCCACTGGTATGTCTTATTGTTAAGTTGGAACAAAACCCCGTTGGAACAAAACCCCCTACGCCAAATCCTGCATGAATCGCTTAAACCATACGCTATCATGTCATCTCAACGCTTCCACCACGGCATCTTACTTCGCGCAACGTTCATCATGTTCACCCTTACGCTTTGCATGTCCACTCCTTGTCCACCACGCTCATTTGCAACGAAACTCCTCTATCGCCGAGAATACGGGTTCATCGCCGGATGGCAGTTGCCTCTATCTCGAAATCTCGCGGCTCTAATCTTCGAACAAATCAAACACAAACTAAGCATTCGCATTGTCCAAGAGTATGGCCCTCAAAAGCAATAACTCAAACATGGTCGACCTCTACAGGCCCGCATATCAAATGTGCTTCTAACAATCACGCAACATATGTATAAACCCATCTCTGTTCCCTTCCTCTCCATCTCCCCTCTATTTATACGATCTTCGGACTCGGCCTCGTGTCTTCTCTTTCCACTGCCTTTCCATCATTGCCTCCCATCGTCGCGGTTTTTTGAACCTTATCGCTTGATAGCGCTTTCTTTTTCCCGAATACAGCAAGACATGTTGATACTGTCTGTTTTCTTCTCTTTCTTGATTGTTGCATCCGTGCACTTGTTATGGCGCTTCGACTTCGGTAGTATATACTTCGCTATTCGATTGTTTTCGCGCAACATTATTTTTTCCATTATGAATGACTTCACCCTGGACGGGATATGTGGTTTCGATATGTGAAGATGGTTTATTTAAGACTTCCAATAGTCATGATATCCTTTTTTCACCCCGTACGATGGACTGGTAGCTCCCGAATATATTTTTGTCTCCCAACTGCATCAGACTCAACGTCCGAAGCCCCTGAGATCATATTCTAACGCGTTTAGCGCCCCAGATTTCTTGGTTCTGTACGGTTTCGTCTCATCACCATCGTGAACCTGCTCAGCTATGTTTCAACGTGATCCTCGAGCTGGCGCGTTCCTTGGAGGCGATCGCGTCTCCGGGCAAGATATTCGCGATCAAAATGGTCTGTCGTGTCTTTGTCCGCGATCTGATAGAAAGTCTGAGATGCCAACTTGGAATCCAGTATTGGCTGCTCAGACGATCGCAAACGTTGTGAAGAGTTCTCTTGGGCCGCTGGGCCTAGACAAAATGCTGGTTGATAATATTGGAGTGCGTATACTGTTGGTTATTGATACGATGATGTTGGCGTCTCTAATTCCTCGAACGCGCGCGCAGGAGGTCACAATATCCAACGATGGCGCGACTATTCTTTCATTGTTATCCGTAGAGCATCCTGCCGGCCGTATATTCGTGGACCTTGCTCAAAAACAGGACAAAGAAGTTGGGGATGGAACGACATCGGTAGTCATCATCGCTGCTGAACTCCTGCGACGCGCGAACGAACTCGTCAAGGCAAGGATCCATCCCACTACTATCATCACGGGATACCGTCTTGCATGCCGAGAGGCTGTCAAGTTTATGCAGGATCAACTGAGTGTTAAGGTGGACTCGCTGGGAAAAGAGGCGTTGATTAATGCTGCGAAGACGAGTATGTCGAGCAAGATCATTGGAAAGTGAGTATAACATCGTGAATTGTTATTGTGGAATATACTAACGATTCACGAAGCGATGATGATTTGTTTGCCCCGATGGCAGTCGATGCTATGCTGGCCGTGAAGACGATTAACATGAGAGGGGATATCAAGTATCCCGTAAAGGCTGTCAACGTCCTAAAAGCCCATGGAAAGAGTGCAAGAGAATCCATCTTCGTTCATGGATATGCTCTCAACTGCACTGTTGCTAGTCAAGGTATGTTATGGGATACTTCACACGTTCGCACTCAGTCTCAAGATTTTATGCGCTAGCCATGAAGAAGCGGATAACAGGAGCTAAGATTGCTTGCCTCGATATTAACCTACAAAAAGCACGCATGCAACTTGGTGTTCAAATCCTCGTTGACGATCCGAATCAACTCGAGGAAATCCGAAAACGGTTAGTTGCACATACTTCGTGTGGTTTTGAGATCCTCATGTAGTCTGTAGCGAGGCGGAAATAACGCTCGAGCGCATTCGAAAAATATTGGCAGCGGGTGCCAACGTTGTTCTTACAACTAAAGGCATAGACGATCTCTGCCTGAAGGAGTTCGTGGAGGCTGGTGCCATGGCTGTCCGACGGTGCAGAAAGGAGGATCTACGACGGATCGCAAAGGCCACCGGTGGAACTCTTATCTCCAGTCTTGCCAATCTAGAGGGAGAAGAGACATATGAAGCTAGTTATCTCGGCACAGCGGACGAAGTCGTTCAAGAGCGGATATCTGACGATGAGCTCATCTTGGTCAAGGGAACGAAAGTGGTTCGCTCTTCGTCGATAGTCCTCCGAGGAGCAAACGACTACATGTTAGACGAGATGGAGCGTGCATTACATGATACTTTATCTGTCATCAAGCGCACCCTCGAAAGCGGATCGGTAGTTCCAGGCGGAGGTGCTGTCGAGTCGGCTCTTAGCATCTACCTTGAGAACTTTGCCACCACTTTGGTAATACTTCCTCTGTACGTCTGTCGGGCGCGTTTTTGACAAACAAGGACTTTATAGGGTTCACGGGAGCAACTGGCCATCGCCGAATTCGCTAGCGCGCTGTTATCCATCCCCAAACAGCTTGCAGTCAACGCTGCCAAAGACTCAACCGAGCTGGTTGCGAAACTTCGTTCCTATCACAGCGCCGCTCAGAACGCACCCCCCGGGGATCCGACGAAGCTATTGCTCAGATACGGACTTGACTTGATGAATGGTGAAGTTCGCGACAATGTCACCGCCGGTGTTCTGGAGCCTACCATGAGCAAGGTTCGCAGTCTCAAGTCGGCATACGAAGCTGCTGTTTCTCTGCTCCGAATCGACGATGCGATCCAATGCGCGCCTGGTTAGTGAAACTTTCTTTGATGGAAACATGATATTAACGGCACCACATTCTCCCATGCCATATAGAACCGAAGAATGACCCGGACCCCCATGGTCACTAAGTGACTAGTCTCACGAGTATATACACAGACGAGATGTACATACACAAAATGCAATCTAATATCACCGTCGACACGAACACGACAACTCGGATTTGCTTCGGATACTCCTTTGTTGTTTGTACCGAGTTCCGCGTTCCTTTCATAATGGATTTGGATTCCAGTTGTGGCATGTGCCAGCGTCAAGTGACGCGTCGTGATCACGTGGTGTGTGACAATTTCAACACTTCATTTCGGCCTTGTAAACACTCCCTTTTAAACATCGCCATCGTCGTCCGCGTTCTCCACCGTGAATCTCTGTCTCGCCAGAGGCTCGATATCCTGGAAGCTTTCCGAAGACACCTATGCACTGAACCCAGGTCCTTATGCTACAACACGAGAACATCCATGGTCTCCAGCCACCTCACCTTATTCCCCGAATCCAGGGCCTAGTATGGTCGTGCATCGACGCCGACTTAACAAAGACTGCTGTATTTTATGCTGAGCGGTACTTTCATATGGACGAGAAGAACCACGATGCACGACATCTCTACGCCACTGCGCTTTTTCGCGAGGGTCAAACATATTCTGCGTTGCATCTTGTAAATAGACCGCCGGACGATATATGTTCTGGATGCCTGGAAATCAAGGCGAAATGCTGCACTGCTCTTGGGCGCCATAGGCAGGCCCGAGAAGCGCTAGAGAGGACAGTGGCTGATCCTCGTTATACACCATCCCGTGAGTTTCGTGTTTCTGAATCGAATGTATTCTTGAACGCGCATTATTAGTTGCCACAGGTAGTAGAAGCACGCAGCCCTTCCCTGATGAAGCCGCCCTACATTGCAGAGCTGGGACAATGGCATTGAAGGGCAATCTACCCGAGGAAGCAGTGATTAGCTTCCGTCGGGCATTGGCGCTGAATCCTTTTCTTTGGGAGGCCTTTGAAGGCCTATGCGCTTTGGGTATGAAGTGTTCAAAGTCACGCCGTCTACTCCGTATTAACCACCGACGCCCGCAGGTGCCTCCCCTCATATCGATGAATTATTTCCCCCCCGACCCCAACCTACCCGACGATTTCCAACGGAAGAGCCACAACAACCTAAACCCATAATGCCCACAACTACCGGTGCTGGCTTTTTTACCCCCGGCGCAGAGACGTCGGGCAATCTCTTTCGTTGGGATGTTGGGCAACCGCCAGCCTTCCGAATGGGAGCTGCACCATCTCGGCCGCGGGATTCCATGTTAGTACTTCGTTATTGTCCCTTCGCTCTTATTGATACGCCATATAGCGCCACCAACGAGTCCTCATTTTACCCTGTCGACACGCCATTTCAGCCAATACATCGGATAACACGGTCTCAACCTGTAGTTCCCACTCAACAGCCGCCTATGTCTCGGCCACTCTCGTCTGCGGACGAGACAGGGCCGGTTGCGAAGAAACTGCGGTCAACAAGTCGACAACCGGAGGCTGCAGTGAGGGCTTCGAAGTCAAGCAAGTTGACTGACGATACCTTGAAAAAGGCACGCGTCCGACCGGCCTTGACATTTGCTAACTTCTTCTCATCTTCCGGTCGTACCCAGCCTACGACGTCCTCTAGGACCTCCGCTGCTATCGGAAAGAGCAATCAAGTTGCTGGCCATGGTGGTATACCCACCCGAAGAAGTACGCGCTTGTTAAGCGGTACCTCCACGAAACAGGGACATTCTAAGGTGAATGCATCTTGCCTTGATTAGGTTTCGTCATACAAAGACGCTAGACTCACCCACTTGGATGTCAGACTCTATCGCGCGATCGGCGACGACAGCCTGCACAACAACATGCGAGGTCTGTTGAATCGGAGATAGATGAAGAGACAGTAAACGTGGAAGAAGTCCCCTGTTCGCCTTCACCTTCCCTTCCCCATTCACCGCGGTCTGAGGCCTCTCTAGCATCTAGCACATGGACAGCACACGATCAAGCTACGCAGGAAACATATGAGTCAGACGCCGCTGATCACTTTATCTATGACTTGATGAGACGGTTCGCCATAGCTTGGCGAGCCCTTTCCGTATATGATGTACAGGGGTGCATACATGAGCTCGGACAGCTGCCTCATGGACAACAGCAGTCCCCCGGTGTACTTGCAATGGTCGGCAGGGCAAATTATGAACGGCTAGACTATCCTTCGGTACGTGGAAGCGTCTTCTTTTCATATCTTAATCTAACGGTGACATAAATATGTAGGCAGAGCGAGCCTTCAAAAGTGTCCGAGAGAAACAGCCCTATCGACTATGGGATATGGAAGTGTATTCGACATTGCTTTGGCATTTACAACGAAACGTTGAACTGTCATTCCTCGCGCAAGAACTTCTGAGCATAAACCCTCAATGTTCACAAGCTTGGATTGCGGTGGGAAATTTATTCTCGCTGCAGAGAGAACGCACGCAAGCATTGACCTGCTTCCGTCGAGCGTTGCAGATGGATCCAACGTGTGCTTACGCGTATACGCTGAGTGGTCACGAGTCCATAGACGAGGACGTCAATAAGGCGGTGGGTTTCTTCCAGTCGGCCTTACGTGCTGATCCTCGCCATTACAATGCTTGGTATGTGGCGTGTTTCCCTCGGGGATGACAGCTGGCTTATCGTGTGCCCTATTTTGTTTTCTAGGTATGGACTTGGGACGTGCTACCTGAGAATGAGCAGGATACGGCTCGCGGAGTACCATTTCAGGAAAGCTTCAGAGATCCATCCAAACAACGTGGTGCTCCTTGGTTGCGTGGGTTTGGTGCGTACAAAAACAATATCGGGCTTTGTTGGATTGCTGAGGCATTTCCCAGGCTGTCGAAAGACGAGGAGACCGTGAGGGTGCACTGGCGATCTTTGACCAGGCAATACACCTTTGCCCTGAAAACGCACTTGTTCGTTATCGTCGGGCCAAAATCCTTATCGCAGCGAAGAAGTATCACGTAAGCGCTTTTCCCTCTAAAAGAGCTAGCGACTGACTGCTTCTGGTATCAACAGGCGGCAGCGGAGGATCTGGAAAGCCTGCGGAAGGTTGCGCCAGAAGAAGCGAATGTGATCTACCAGCTTGCGAAGGTATATCGCCTGATGGGGAACGAGCTCAAGTCTGCACAGATGCTAGCGCTGGCACGCGACATTTCGCCCAAGAGCATGCACAAGATTAGCAAGCTTTTGGATACGCTACGTGACGAGGGAGACCAAATGGACGAAGGATGATGGGTAATTGCGTGTGGACGGACAGACTTTATGTCGCATACTCTTGTACATATTTCGTGCGAACCTTGTAATATGAGGACATGAACGAACTGGTTCGGATGCTACTCGGCCGACGATACGCTCGGTTTGCTCGATCGAGTCTGAGTCAAAATGCAAGGAACGCGTATTTGGCTGTATAAAAGGAGAGGCGCTGGCGTCGCTCACCCTTGCCTCCCTCCTCCATCTCCCTCTGTCGCCAACCACCATGTCTGTCTGAGTTCCTCGCTTTTTGCTGCCCTCCTCCTCGTACCCGTCTCGTCCTGCGTCAATATCCTGACCCCCAGGCGGACCCGCTACTCAAGCATGGTTAACAAACTTGCCCGTAAATCCAACAACGGCACCATCCTATTCGAACCATTCATCGTAGACCGTATACACCGTTGAAACCACCACTTGCCCATTCCTGTGCGTATCCAGTCTTCAACAGGCGTCGCGTGCTGTTGCTCACGTTCTGCTCGTTCTTGGATAACCGTCTGCCCCACAGCCCCACCCTTACTCGCACCAACAATTCAACAAATAGCGAGCGTAATAATCATGGCGTCACCAGAACTATCCACCTTAGCCCGTAGCAAGTTGCACTCCTCCGTGAGCGGCAGAGAGAGCTGGAACTTGCACCGCTGGGTACTCCTCAAAAATTCATACCACTCAACCTGTATTCCCAGCACAGCAGCTCGCACCGCAGACATCACCCCTGTAAATATCCCTAATCTTGGTTCAGAGGACGTTGAGGAAGCCGACGACGATGATGACATGGAGGTTGGCGACTCGTTTATGTTTCCGGATGCCGGCAAACTGGGCGAGCCTCGTTCTTCGGACATAAACTCACCCGAATCCCAGTGGTTGGATTCTGTATTAGAGGGTCTCGGCGATGACGACGACGACGAAGATTACACTACTATCGCTTCTATTCGCGTGTCCGACACCGACCTCCCCACCCCTGAGGACGAAGAGCTGCTGCTTAGCCCGCTGTCCCCTGCCTCATCCACCGACGAGCTGCCTGGCGGTCACTCATCATATTTTGCTGATTCCATTCCTGTAACATATCCATACATCATCCCTTACCCCCATTTTCATCCCCCTCTAGTCCATCCTTATCACTTTGAGTCCACCATGCATTCACCCCTATCTTCTATTCCTCGCCCTTATGAAGATCCTCTCCCTTATTATGATACAGACGACGTAGAGAATCTCTCCGTTCCCGACGCCATAGAAGACACCTCTGACGACGAGTCGGATGCTCCATCAACGCCGTCTCTAGGTAGTCGTTCGAGTCTGGTCGATCCAGCCGGAATCCCTCTACCCGGGGAGAATGTCAGACGACCTCGCTCCCACCCTCACGTATATATTGACAACCAAGACTCCTACTTCTATCCCTTTGAACTCGAACCCCTCCCCTTCTCAGACGATCATACTCCCCACCCGCCCCCGTACAGTACTTATCAGGAGTGCTAGCTGCGCTCTTCCTGTCTCTTGATCTTGCTATTTGCTTTTCGCTGCGCATGTTTGCTTCATTCATTCATCTCATCTTGTTAGGCACCAGCTGGCGCCACATGTCTATTACTGCTATGTTACTAGTCATTGCGATAAACATATGCTCGTATTGTTGCCGATGCCAAGTGACTGACAGGGTCTCGACAAATGGTACGATTCCTTCCGACGCTATCCGTAGTCGGCCGACGCACCCACGGTGCCATATTTACGCCGCGGAAGAGTGGTCACCCTCCCCGGACGTCACGGTTACTTTAGCTAACTCCGTGAACCAAGTAGGTTCTGGAATGGCGTCCCGGGGAACGAACTGAACCGATGTGTTGTTAAAGGCCGTTGGCCACGAAATTGATGCAGGGATTGTATGAGAGACCAGGATAGGGTCTATAACCGATAGGAAGAGAATGGAAGATATCGCGCGTGAGAGGACAACACGGGGGAGCAATGATGGGTTTCAGTGACGAGCAGCATCGAACAAACAATGGACATACAGACCTATTCTCAGCACGCAGGGAGCGTGTTCTTCGAGGTCTCGCCGTGATTTGCTAGAAAAAATAGGATGAGCGTAGGAGTAATCAACGGGAGCCGAGGTAGCAGGCCAATAAGAGAAGGTCAGCTCACTTTTGAATGTAATCAGAAAGGTTGTTGGCTACTAGAACCAGGCGTGCAAGGCGCTGGGGGGTCCAGTTCGCTCGGAGGATATTCTCGTACAAGCTCAGGTCACAATGAGGCATGAAGAATAAGGTAGGACCCTCCGCAGGATAGTCACCGTTCTGGGGAGAACAAAAAATACAGTTCAGGGGTTTATGTCAACGGGTGAGTCAAACGGAGGAAGACTTGCCCTATTCTCTGATAAGACATCGAATTTGTACGCCACGAAGAGCTCCTTGTCTGCTTCCGTGAAGACAGGATCATATAAGGAGACCTTCTCTGGACTCTGCCGGCTGTCTCAAAAAAAGTTCACCCACTAAGGTAAAATTTGACAGCACGCACAATGTTGCAACAATGGCAAAGTTGGAGGAGAAATCCCAGCTGTGCGATGGCATCACGAGACGACGAAGGGCTTCCAAGGCCAAGACAAACGACAGCTGGTGAGGTAATTTGCCTCGCAGCCAGCGCATCAAGGATCAGACCTGGAGAAGGACCCTGGGACGTTATCACACTACGAAAATGGAATATTGCATAGAGGAATGGGAGAAAACAAACATTTAGCTTGCGTGAACCAGGCGGACTCGGAATTGTCGAGTTCTGAGCGAACACGCTGCAGCGCTTCAGCCGTGGAATGAGGCTTATGCTTCCTTCGTTTCCTGTGTGAAGCGGTAATGAACTCTGAGTATCGAAATTGGTTCGAGGAAGTAGCCATCTTGCTCGCAGCCTCGTGTTCACGCGAGTCAACCGAGCAGTATAGCAGCCGAGGCAAACAGGGGCAAGCAAGCTCCTATTCTACAGCCCATCCCTCTCCTGGTACCGGGCCCACCGCAGAGAAGCGGCGTTAACAATCCCCGCTGATCATCAATCTCCGTCGTCTTTAACACCCCGCAAGTGCGGGGCTCCCATTGAATATGTCCATATGAAATCTGCATTTCGCAGGCATGTTCTAGGGTGGTGCCCTTTACCGACTAAACATGTGGATTAAGAGCTGTAATACAAACCCAGCATCATTAAGGGTGCACAAAGGACCTAAGCGCTAGAAAGCTACCCCTTGACTGATAACCAGGACGAACCAGGAGCGAACTCTGCCATAGGTTGATCCCTTCACAGGCTTTGCAGCGCCCACAGGTCATCCCCGAGATACGTCACGACTTCGACCCCAACGCCTTTATTTATCTTTCGGATGTCTTCCGTGGCCAGCTTCGTAATGCCTATACCCACAGCATGCTCCTTGCCCTCGGCATGGATGGTCACCGGCGACCCAGCCGGGAGAGCCTCATCAGGCGGAGGCAGATATCCTCCCTTGGAAGTGAACCCAGGACACATCATGTGTGCGCCCCCAAGGAGAAACCTGATAGCACCTCGATCTACCTTAACCATCGGTAGAATATACGGATCTGCAATGAAGCGATGTGGATGTGTCAAGGCGTACCCACTGCTACCGAAGGTGAACCGTACGTACATTTGTGGATGACACGCAAGGTCGGGTAGAAGGGGCCGTCAAAGTGCTGGAACGCTAGTGGCTCCCCGTTCACCGTGTATATGGACACATGCTCTCTGCTAAGATGGAATGCACCAGCTAATCAGCTTTGGCGACTAAGTTAATGAACGGGCCACTGACCATTTTACGTGTACCAGGCCCTCTTTCTTTGGCCATATAGCTTCCAGAGTCTCTGGTTCAATCTTCCACTGCGAAAGGAGGGCCGATCGGATAGATCGCTGCACCGAAGTCTTGACTGGCGTATGCCCAGCGATATCAGTGGATGGCTGGAACCTGTCTCAATATCAATTTCGACCATCGAGAACACGTAAGACCGTGCCTACTTTTTGAACATGAGTGGTGGTGGTTGGGTGTCGCGGCTGTAGCCGATCACCAGTGTTGCTGGTTCAGTAGTTGGAAAGATAAAAGAGGATCGCCGCCTTCTCAGGGGGCCCGATCAACATAATCATCGACATTGTATATTCCAGATCGATGCAAATTGTCTACGTTACAATACGATAAGCTCCAGATAATACACAAAACTTCACAGCAAAAAGCTAATGCCTGCATCGATAGCAAATATGTGGGGTCAGAGCCGATTAGGGATGAGGGACTGCAGTACAAATACAGAGATCGGCAGATTACATTCATATATCCTCGTCTTTGTCTTCTAACTGCGAAGGCTTGAGCATACCAGGGATGCGCATAGCGGCTGAACGTTCTTCTTCTGCCTTCCTTCGAGCTTCCGCCTCCTTCTCTTCCAGGAATAGCTCGGTATTGTCTCCAGAGAATTCCTTAAGCTGGATGAGGAAGTCACGTAGAGCGAGCTTGAAGCGATTAATATCATTGTGATGCTCGGCAAGTGCTGAAACGAAAGCTTGAACTTGTATTCTGGATGAATGCAGAAAGGCACGCATGAGCTTCACACGACATGGTCGAATCGAAGTTACATACGGTTGGACATGAGGGAAAGCACCGCTCAGCAAGTTGGCGGTGTATTCCCGCAGGAACACAAGGTTGGTGATGTTTGGGTTTGGCAAGGAAGCAGGATCAAACAGCGGCGTTTTGATCTCCCCACTTTCTACAAGGTTAAACATACGAGCCAGCAACAAGCTTTGGAGCTTGAAGCCGCTCTTGTGGTCCGTGTCCGTGAGGACGAAGAAGATATCCTGAACGATACTCAAGAAGTACTGCTGGAAGAATGCGTTGCTGACGGCTTCATCCGCGCCGGCAAAGTTGTTGATCACTTCGATGCAGACTGATGGAGAAAGTCGTCAGGTAAGCTGCAAAGGTACCAATAGGAACACTCACTGTTCAGGCCTATATCTGCGATATCTCGCATCGTGTGTTTGATCGCCCATATAATGCTGTCCATGAATAGCTTGAATTGAGGCGGAGGAATGGAGAGTAGCGCTGAGGTCATATGAGCACATGGCGAGTACCTGGAGTCAATATGAATGATATCACGAACCAGGGAAGCAGTTGAGGTTGATTGCGCGCAGCAGCTTGAAGAACCCAACACGATGTTCTGGGAATTCGGCGAAATCTTGGTTGATCATATTCAACGTGGGTTCGAAGACCGCGTCCAGAATAGCAGGCACTTGAGGAGTCAATAGAGGCTAGGCGTGCCAATGAATCGGGTCAGCGTCTTCCCAGATGCGAACAAGGAAGAACCTCCTCACCCCTAGTCGACTGGTAATTGTCGCCATTACGTTCAGGACCTCGGCGTCTCTAGCTGCGGGGACATTGTGGTTATAGTCGCCAAGAATAGCATCAAGAAGTGGCGGAATAAAGTTGGCGTTGACGGCCTCAAGGTCTTCCGCTTTCTTTATATATGTTTCCATGAACCTCAGGATTTCCTTTTTCACCGTTCGCAGTTGTCGGACTTTGGGTGTTTTCGTAGTAATGAGGCCTGAACCGCCTTATCAGCGATCTGTCATACAATCAAAGGGCTGACTGTTCTTTACCGTCTTTGGCGACTGACTCGCTGATGATACCGCTAACGGCCTTGTATAGGCCCAGCATATCCAAGAAGACGCGGCCTATCTGCGGGAGGTAGAAACTACCTATTGACGTACATGCCGAGACGTTGGTCTTCAGGACGTTAGAGAGGATTTTAATGTTGTCCGAACTGGAGAGAACGTCCATATTCTGCGCTGCTTGTGCCATCAACGAATCCCACTATGCGTCAATTAAGATTGGGTGTGAACACACGTGCGGATAAAACGAAGGCGAGCCACGTACTGCGTTATTGGGCAGTTCCATCAGTTTGGCTATCAGCTTTTCTTGTTGCGGTTTGTTCGGTGTAGCAGAGATCATGTATCCGACGGCCTCGTAGAAGGTGTGAACCTGCTGCGCTGAGAGGTCGACCGTTATGCGATGCAAAGATCGCAGTATTTCATCAACGAATGGTTCTTGCTCGCCAGACTGTTGCATGACAAAATGCCGCCTGCACTTCTGCGCGATCTTGATAAATGTATCGCAGGCCATGTCTTGTACACCTAGATAAATCCAACTTGTCAGCTAGGCTCACGGTGGGATACGAAGGACATTGACCTTCGTGGGTCTCATGCATGAACTCAAATAGCTTATTGACGACCGTCTTCAAGAATTTCCAGTGTGCCTTCAGGAAACGGGGGTACTGGCCAACGATATACATTATATCCGATGCCACCACGGCTTTATTGTCCTTGCCGCGCTTGATCTCGCAAAGGCCCAAAAGGTCTTTGATGACCGTCACCAAAAACCGCTTCTCAGTTTCCTCATCTACAAATTTGAGTCGGAATACTAAATTGCAGGAGAAGAGTTCACAAGGAAATAACGTACTCATAGCACCAGATATTGAACCGATAGCCCAGCATAGCGTGTTGAGGTTGTTCCATGACCATTCTGAGCCGTCCACTTGCTTCGCCAGCTTCTCGGTCATCATTGCCTCGGTGTCCGCGACGTCCAGATGCGTGAGGAACACAAGCAACTCCCTCATCGACTTGTATAGCACGATAGTGTCACTTTCCTTCATGAACTCTCGTACTATCTCACCCTCTTCATTCTCCACGATAAGCACCTAATAAGGAGGCGAAATAAGTGAATCGACTTCGTGATGAATCCTCGGAGAATTCTGAGACGAACTTACTTCCTCTGGCTTGACCATTCGCTCAATGACGACCAATCGCAGGTTTGATAATACGTCGGAGTAGATGTTCTTTCTCAGCGACATACCGTTGAGCACCCCTGCGCTTCCGCCGGGGCCCAAGCTCAATCCCATTAGCAAACCAGACTCTCCAATTGGCAGGCTCTGGATTTCGTCATACAACTCCGTAACAAGCTTCAGCCAATACTCCAGGCAAATTTTGAAGATCTCGCGTTCGTCCACTTGCGATATCTTCACCATGTACAGATGGGCATTGAGGAGTACATCGCGGTTGGATTCGGTCTCGACGGCGCGGAGGTGGGTGGAGAGGAAATTGCAGAGGAAGAGGGCGAGGTTGAGGACGAGTTCTTGGCCGGAATCCCCGGCGTTGGCATACGCTTGCGCGATATTGGTGCTCGGAGGAATCATTCGGTTGACGGACGTCATAACCATCGCGAATAATATGACGAATTTGGGGTCGTATTCTGGGCCCACGTTGAGTGCTGCAATCTCTGCCAGACACTTGAGTGTAACATTTCGAAATTCAGGCGCTTCAAGAAACTATTGCGAAGGGGAATGAGGCTATAACGATTTCTGTCGCGGATGTGCAACTTACACGGTTCAGAAGCAAGTCGATAACGGTTGTTTCAAAAATATAACCGAGGGGTATCCAGTTCAAGAATCTCAGCAAAGTCTCTAGCGTGGCTCTAATCAAGGACGTCTTGCTAGCCTCCTCTAGAACTTCTGAGCAGAGTTTAAAGATCTCAGAGAACTCCCCGCACATCTGGTTCTTCAAGTTCTTGATCTTGTTCTGCGTCATCTGCTCCGCCGAAAAGTCGAAGATTTCCTCAGACAGCAGCTTCAGAATGATCATGTTATTCTCGCACAGCGAGAGGTTTGTCTTCGATGACTCAACCAGCTCGGTTATGAAGTTTGGCCAGTTGTGCGGCCACTCTTGCTTCAGTATCTGAGTAGTACATCCCAGTTTGAGAATCGCGAGAATGTGGGGAGGCGGAGTAAAGGTTTACCTGGACCAAGGCAAGGTTAAGTTTATTGAGGTATGTTTTCTCCTTGCGCATGGTTGTTTCGTCAGATGCTACCTTCACGGTTACACCGACAATGAAGTTTCGAATTCCTGGGAAACAGGTTAGAACGCACTAGGTATCGTAGATTAATGACGCACCCTGGCGTTGCCCATCCGGCAGGGATTTCCATCGGGTGTTGATGACCTTCTCAAGGATCTGCAGCCCGATGAACTAGGACGTAAAGCGACTAGTAAGTACACCGAACACGGGATTGCGCAAGCTGACGTACCTTGCTCTGAGGGAATGACGATCCCTCCATAATATCCGGTACTCTCATCCACGCATCGGCGTGCTCCTGGAACTGCGTCAACACCTGCTGAGCCATTTGTTGCTGTAGCGATTGATTAGATTACGGTTCTGCACAAGCGTCGGGTAAGTGATCTCACTTCTTGTCCAGATGAAGTGTAGAAGGCCATGACGACCTTGTCCATTAGGCCGACATCGAATTCGCTGCTGAAATCAAGCAAGCCCTATTGTCCGGGTCGTCAGCTGTAGGCTGTTTGCTGAGCGCATGAATGGCGACGGACCTCCATGATGGGCTCCTCAAATTAATGGTTTCGAACGTAAGGTAACGGTTGGCACGTCGGCGGTATAAAGAGGAGCAGCGGTTGTCGCTGGAAGTGGTGAGTAAGTAAGTAGCAACTCAGCGGGGAGATACATTCTCAACAGTGCCTTCCAATTATAGTAATCTGATTTCTCAGCTAGCGGTTCACGTGCCGAACCCTATCCCAAGGTTAGGGTTATATCAAGCTCACCATGTTCATTGTTTGTGCCATGTTGGATGGAAACTATGCGGAGATATATGATGGCGCCGTATCTTCGAAATGCCCACACCGAAGACGCAAAGAGCTTGGGTCTCACTGCAGCGAGGCCATCCCTCGCGCTCTCTCAGTTTGAAATCAGACTGGCCGGTGGCTGGCGAGCTCAAGAAGGACGATGTACTGGTCAGGATACAGGCAGCAGCGCTCAACCCAGTGTACGGATTTAGGCTCTATTGTTGAATCTGCTCGAACTCACGCGAAATCTAGCGGCTACAAGATGATGCGCCTGTTGCCGAACTTTATGGCGGGGAGGCCACTTGTCGTTGAGCACGACTTTGCAGGCGTCGTGGAAGACGGAAATGACACCGAGTTCAAGGCAGGCGATCCCGTTTTTGGTTTCATACACGTCTGTGGGTACTCAATACGTTGTCGGCACCTCCTCTGTCTCATGCCATATCCCAGTCGACAATCAGAAGTCCAGGCAGGGCAGTCTGTCAGAATATGCAGTTGTTCCTGCAGCTGCGGTTGCTCTTCGTCCACCTACAATCGACGTTGCTAACGCGGCTGGTATCGCTCTGGCCGGACTAACAGCCTATCAGGCACTTTTCAAGGATGCTGGTCTGGAGCCTGGTCAGAAAGTCTTTATCAACGGCGGGAGCACCGCTGTCGGCTTATTTGCAATTCAAATCGCAAAGGCTCATGGCATGACCGTGGTGGCGAGTGCATCTTCCAGGAACGAAGGGCTCGTGAAGGAGATGGGGGCCGACGAGGTCAGTAATCGCGATAAAGGACATCTTCACATTCAATCTAAACTGTGCAGTTCATTGACTATACAAAAGAACCATTACACCAATATCTGGCGTCACATCCGCCTGAGCCCAAATTTCATGCCATCATCGACGCCTTCGGACTATCGGACCCCTCTCTTTATACCCACAGCCCTCAATACCTTGCACCTCAAGGAGTCTTTGTCACGACTGGTCCATTTCCCCATAGCACCACTATAAGCGAGTTTTTTAACGCCTTCTTGACCATTGTCGCCACCGCTAGACCGGTTTGGCTGGGTGGAGTCAATAGGAAATACAAGCTCGCTGCTGTCATGGTTGACAAAGCAGACTTGAATGCCCTCAGCCAACTCATAGCAGAAGGTGGGCAGTTGCAAGACCTATACAGACATGGCCGTCTTACATCTTGTTTTGTTTCAGGAAAGCTGAAGGGTGTAGTCGACTCAATTTACCCCATAGAAGATGCCCTGAAGGGGTACGAACGGTTGATGACATCGAGGGCTGCCGGGAAAGTGGTGATCAAAATCGACCCGAGTGTGCAATGAATTGATGATATACGTAGGAAGATCTTGAAGCTACTTTGTTCTGGATCTTTGTACAATAACTGAACTTGCCAATGGACGCGTTCCCATCTGTACACATATCTGCTTAAAAGTGGATAAATCAGATAAAGCGAGTCCTCTATTTGTGTTGCTATAGGTACTAAATACAGATTGAAAACGAATGTCAATTATGTGAATATATGTGCGTGTATGGATTAGATAGATAGACACGCTCTTTCTCAGCAGCGGGTAAGACACAGTCTGAACAGCGGTGTGCAGGGTATCATACCATATCTACCAAGGTCAAGACAAGGCTTCGAACCAAGGAAAATCAAGGAATGCTGGACGAGCAGTAGTTTTCAGTCAGAGAAAGTCCTCTCACATTCTAAAGTTAAGGCAGCCAACGTACGAACATCTTTGGATAGACGATGCTGATAACGAACGAAGGCTATTCATGTTCTGTGAATGCCTGTGATGAGTGAAACGAGTGGAGAAAAGGGAGACGAACATACGCAGCAATAGCCTTATGAACGAAGCCTTGACGTCGACCATAGTCTACGCCGTTGCGAGGCTGGCGTAATGCAACCTGCCCACGAGGGCCCTACACATTTCTATAAGCGATGATTTAGATGGAGTAGAATATCAGTAGCTACTTGGTAAGCAGGCGGCTCGTCTCGCTCATCGATAGTTTGCTAATTTGGTTGGATGTTGGTGTTGGTATTGTCAACAAGCTATGATGAAATCAACTTACCATTAGAGGATCACTGACAACGCGCTCGGTATAGCAGGGGTATGGATGATACCGCGAAAAGACTTTCGAACGCGTAGAAGACCGTAATTGCGACAGGGAGTACGATTCGAGAACCTGTGCGATGGATGGCGCGTACATGTGACTGCCTCCATTGCGCGAGCGGGGAAATATTGAGGGCATTGCCATTTGCGAAGAGGACGAAGGGAGGAAAGGAGCGCAGGGTAGTGGTCGAGGTAGAAAAGAAAGGAGACAGGGTCCTGGGCCGCCGTTTTCCTAGATTGTTCACTGGGCAGTTGCCGGCAAAATGGCCAAATTGAGTCAACAGAAGACTCGTGTTCCCCGATTTTGGAACCTTCCAAGCTCCAGCTCCCGGCACATCATATCCAAGTCCGCAAATGAAATCGACCCATCGGCTCCCCTCCTTCACGACAGCACGATAGAAGACGCACTGACGCCCTAGCTACCGCGCTGAGTGAAGCCAGGCATTTGTTTTGAGACGCGACTGGCGAGGCAGCACGTAGCTTTAACTCTATACTTCAAAGATCCTCAGCCTTCAGGCCTTCAGGGTGGCTTCCCGAAGCCCTTTGCCCACCCTTCTAGAACTCTTGCTCGAGTCATTTGCCCATGGAAACAGAAGCGGAGCGGCTCCCGAACACCGTGCCGCCGTTGGCCAGAATAGGTAAGCGCGCCGGGAGCTGTCACATATTGTGACAGTCATAAGACGCGTCGCGTTTGATTGAAAGTGAGTTCATTATGCCCACCCACCAACAAAGGATATTGACCTGCTGAATTCTAGTCAAAAGTGTATCAAACACGTTCTGAGGTGTCGCCTACCTCAGGAGACGTTCTGCAAGTTGCCGCTTGCTTCAACTTTGGTCGCCGACATCTGCTGGAGTGAAGACATAACGTTTCCGGCCTCGTCCTTTCCACAATACTCGACAATGAAGCATGAAGATCAAGGCGACTAAGGCGAACCATCAAATCTGTGAGACTCGGTCGCCTAATGTTTGACTCGAAGATTATTTGAAGATGCTCGTTTGGGCGAAACTTGAAGCTCGAGACCAGGCCGTTGAACTGGTTCCCGTCGAGAGCTAACAAGCCGGTACACCTGTTCTAGTGCCGGAGAGACAGTCGGCATTCTGGCAGAAAATTAGCAAGAGATGACTCGAACAGCTGCGCGAACAAACTGGAATAAACGTACCTCGCTCTCGACGGACTTCATAGTCTTCGAAACCCCTTATCCACCGCCGTGCTATTGGAGGATCCTTACTACTTGTACTGGTCCCAAGGAATGAAGAACTACGACAGATATCTTGTGAGAGTTGAGTTGGTGCTTCAAGCCATCAAGCTTCAAGCTTCAAGGATCGACGCGATTCAAGACTGCGGTCAGTGTGCATCCAAGGACAAGAATCAAAATATCCGTACAAGCATCGACAGCCAGCAGCAGCAAATCCTCCAAGTCCGCCCTAATATTCGACCGTAGAAAAGTGGTGTCCGCCGTCAGGAATCGTGATTCAAGATTTATTCAAGAAATCGATGGATTGTGTGACGATTTTCGAGGAATGACCCCGTCGACCTTCATGCATGAAACGATTCCAGCAAGTCTTCGAAGAGATTTTGGGAATAACTGTGGTTGTGGTAAGACCCATACAAACAACTTGCAACTCAGTGTGGCAATTTCCCCCCAAGTCCGCTCGTTCTCCTTTCCACCACAGTCACCCCCTGCAAGCCTCTGCAAGCCTCTGCAATCTCGTCGCCTACTCAAGTGCCCGTGGTAAGGCCTTGCATGCATGAAACGGTCTGAGGCCAACAAGGCTGCGACCGCGATTTTATTTTCGATTCTTCTGCAGGAGCTGCAGGTGAGAGGGGTCGAAAACCCTCTTTCTGTCGTACCCGGGGATTATTTAACCGTTGAATTTTGTAGACGACGCACCGATGCGCTCCAGAAGGCTCGAGACCAAGCCGTTGCGCGTTGGCTGCGTCGAGGACAGCTTTATACTCGCTCTTCAGCCTCTTCCTGAAAGGCACCTTGTTCTGGATCCACGACGACGACGACGAAGCTCGCTACCCATCGGATAAATACCTCAATACCTGGGCGGGTTACGACCTCTGAAGACATTTTCCGTCCCAACACCGTCTGTCTCGTCGAAGTTCCGCTTGTCCGATTCCACGCTCCTTGATTACCTTGGTTTTTTCTGACATCAGGCGCTGCTTTCTCTCCCCTGCCACACTTCAGATTCTGCCAGAGCGCTGCATAATATCGATCCTTGCTTTACATCGGCCCCACGTTTATCAGACATCTTTTGACCCTGAGTTCTATGGTGCGATGATCATACTCGTACCCGAATAACAGCCATGTAACGACGTGCCTGCGTCCTCCCGAATGCATCCGCATTTATCCCTCAGTTGTAGTTCAAAATATCTGCCGCTGCATGAAGCATCTATGTGAAGGGTTTTGTTGACATTTCCAACGGAATCTAATCCCTTTGATTCAACCCAACCGAGCCCGTAGCATCGCCCATTCTTTGTGCTATATTCCATGTTCCTATCAACATTCGGATCGCAGTGTTCATGCAGCAGCGTCTGGCTTCAAAAGTGGCGATTATCGTAGAGGATTTCACCCTCGGCGCCTCTCGTTTGACTCTATATTCTATATTTAGACATCCAAGTACGAGTCCAACGCCGCCCCGAGTCGTTGCATCGGGCTTCTTTCCGTTCAGTCGCGCCTCCAAGGAGGTGCCAGAAACACAACGCGGCAGCTCCAGCGTGGTGAGGACTACTCCAAGGACCAGTATACATGCAGGACGGGGTAAATACGAGAAGCCCCACGAAGCCCGCTAGGAAGCAGACCGAGGTATGATGCACAACGTGCTGTCCTCGGCACTCCAAACGCCGAACAATGTCCCCCCTCCGCCCAATCTTCAGAGTATCCCATATTCGCAGCCTTTCATCCAGCAGACATCCTGCCATGTCGAAATTATTCACGCCTGCGCCTCCTCCCCCATCCAAGCTCGGCCGGTACAGGGTCTTGTCCCCGAAGGCGGGCATCTATGTCTCCCCCCTTGCTTTGGGCGCCATGAGCATTGGAGACAAATGGGACAGCATCGGGTTGGGAGCTATGAACAAAGAATCGAGTTTTGAACTCCTGGATGCTTATTACGACAATGGAGGGAACTTCATCGATACGTCTAGTAACTAGTAAGTTAAAGTACATATCCCTCTTGGGATCGAAAGAGGGTCACGCGTTGGTGTGTAGTCAGGACGAGACATCTGAGCAGTTCATCGGTGAATGGGCCGAAAAGCGCGGTATACGCGATCAGCTAGTAATTGCGACCAAGGTGATAGTGGAATTGTACATACTGTTCCAGATCCACTTACATTTATATTTATTTCTCTAGTACTCCATGAACTACAAACGCACAGACCCAAACGCGAAAATTGCAGTAAACTATGTCGGAAATCACCTAAAGAATATGCTACTCAGCGTCGAAGCCAGCCTGAAGAAGTTACGTACGACATACATCGACATTCTCTACGTTCACTGGTGGGGATACGACACTTCGATCGAAGAGGTAATGAATGGCCTACATACTTTGGTGTCCCAAAGTAAGGTCCTCTATCTGGTATGTTCTCTTTTACTGGGGAACATTTCTCCAGCCTCTGATATCTCCTCAGGGTGCTTCGAACGTGCCTGCGTGGGTAGTAGCGACAGCAAACCAGTATGCTCGCGATCATGGAAAAACACCCTTCTCCGTGTATCAAGGAAGCTGGAGTATCATAGAGCGTTCATTTGAACGCGACATAATCCCCATGGCACGTAAAGAAGGTATGCACACGAATTCGCACTGCATCGTAATGGTCGTACTAATTCAAACTTGAAGGCCTTGCATTGGTGCCTTGGGGTGTGCTTGCAGGCGGCAAGCTCCGCACAGACGCGGAAGAACAACGCAGGAAGGAGTCAGGCGAGAAAGGACGTGAACTAAGGACAAATTTGAGCTGGAAGCGAACAGAAAGCGAAGCCAAGATATCCCGTGCGCTGGAAAAGGTTGCTAGCGAGGTCGGCGCGAAAAGCATCACTGCTGGTGGGTAGCATACGGTGCTGATCACCGTTTTGTGCGTATCTGACTTTGCCATTCTAGTTGCGATTGCGTATGTGATGCAAAAGACGACGCATGTCGTTCCCCTCATTGGCGGCCGTAAAGTCGAGCACCTCCTAGCTAACCTCGAAGCACTAGACATCTCCCTCAGCAAAGAGCAAGTAGAGTATATCGAAGGCATTCTGCCCTTCGAGCGTGGTTTCCCATACACTGTCATTGTAGGTGTGAAGTTACAATTGAAATGCATGTACTCACGGGGTTGCAGGGAGACGAAACGACATATACGTCGTTCGTAAATAGTGTTGCCACCATTGACAGGCAACCTCTACCAGAGCCCATAACGCCAAAAACGCAGTGATGAGCAGACGGAAGATGAATCGACTAGTTCGTTCATATACATCGATTAGATAGTTACAGTTTCTATCTGTATCCCCTAATTAGAATCCACCGACTGGATGAGACAAGCTTTCTGCTTAGTTGTTCCGAGTACTAAATACATTTCGAACGGAGGTGATTATGAGTATATGTTTATTTGGTGGTACCGTTGTCCGGCACCTTGGGGGCTAGGTATCGCAGGCAAGGGTTATATGTCCAAGTCGCAGCGTTTGCTAGCCATCAAGACGGGCTTTCGAACAAAGAAAAATGATTGGCAACTAAACATGTCCTTGATTAGGATCTAGCCTCAGAGACAGTGGGAAACGTACGAAGAGTTAGCTCTGTAATATACAATGAATTTGGATTGTCTTCTGAGTGGCTGTGACTGCTTAGGCTCTGAGAGAGCTGTGAGCAAAAGGAAGGGGGACGATAGATGGGCTTACGCATTGATAGCCTTGTGGACGAAGCCGTGGCGCCGACCATGTTCGGTGCCGTTGCGGGGTTGGTTTGGCGCAGGCTGCCCACGAGCGTCCTATTCAATCATATAAGCGACCACAATCCAAGCGAAGCGAGGCGCCTGTACCTACCTGGTAAGCAGGGAGCTCGTCTCGCTCATCAATAGTTTGCTAATTGGATGTCATGTCGGCATAGGAGTGGGACAGGCATTTGGGCCAACTTACCATCAAAGGATCGTAGGAAACACGCTCCGTATAGCAGGGGTAGGGATGGTATCGCGAGAAAGCCTTAGGACGCGTGGAAGACCGTAGCTGGGACAGGTAATACGACTCGAGAACCTGCGCAATGGATGGCGCATACATATGGCTACCTCCATTGCGCGAGCGAGGAAAGACCGATGGCATTGGCATTTATGAGAAAGGTAAACGAACAAAAGGAGCGGAGGGCAGACAAGGTCGTGGTAAGAGAGAAAGAGGGGAGAAGGAGCAAGGGTCTCGAGGCCGCGATTTTCCTGAATTGCGCTGGGTAGTTGCCGAAAAATTGTCCGAATTAAGACAACAGAAGACTCGTGTTCCCCAGTTTTGGAACCTTCCAAGTTCCCGCTTCACGGCACCACATCCTAGTCGATCAATGAAGGCGGCCCATCGGTCCTCCCCCTTTGCTACACGTCGAAGAAAACGCAGCCACCCTGGCTACCGTACTGAGTGAAGGTAGGCGTTGATTCCAAGACGCGACTGGGCAGGCGGCACAAAACTTGAACTCGACACTTCAGGACGATATTCGGCGGCGGATCCTCAGGCTTCAGGGTGACTTCTTATGAGCAAAGCCCTTTGCCCAGCCCGCCTTCTAGAACTCTTGCTCGAGTCAGATTGCCCATGGAAACCGAAGCGGAGCCGCTCCCGAACCCTGGGCCGACGTTATCCAAAATAGGCAAGTGCGCTGGTGACTGTCACGCAACGTGACATATAAACGCGCTCGACTGGTTGGTGAGTTCGTTGCACCAATCCACCAACATGGGATATTAACTGCTGAATTCTAGTCACCGAAATGCATCAAAGTATTGAGATATCGCACACCTCAGTATATTTCTACAAACTGCTGTTTGCTTCAACATCGGTCACGGTTTTCCAACAACCTGCTGGAGGACCTATGACTTCAAGTTTCAAGATGCAAGCCAAGATACAAGGGTTGGCACCAAGCATCTTCGCCCTTTCAACAAAGTTCATCAATCAAGACTAAATATGAAGATGACTGAAGCGACATACAAGACCGTGATGCACCAGTCCACTGAAGTGTCCCAGGCTTGAGGCGGTCGGTATAGGAAGCTTGAAGTTAGGCCGTCCTGCTGGTCCGCCGTCGACGAGTATCCTGCTGCTCAATTGTTCTGGTTTTGGACCGACCATCAAGGTATCCTGCACAAAAGACGAGAATGACTCAATACACCGCTCAAGTGTGCTTGATCAAACCGCACCTTGCTTCAGGTGGACCAGACAGCCTCCAAGTGCTCCTCTCGACTCTCTGCGCTGGCGTGATGTGATACTCCATCTATCGTCTTCATGCGTCCGTGGCGACAGTAAATACTATGAGAGCCCCAAGATGATTGCTTCAAATCGTCAAGAACCAAGTTTTCAAGCTTCAAGAATGGACGCGCTTCAAGCCTCTACGGTCAGAGTGCATCCAAGACAAATGGCGTAAATCTGCATACAAGCATCGCCATTCTGTGGCAGCAGATAATCCAGACCCTCGCCATTTCTAACGGTAGAAAAATGCTGTCCGTCGGTGGGCTTCAAGAATCAAGCCGACTGGTTGCGAATCCATGAATATGGATGGTCTCCGGATGTCCGCGAATACGGCCAGTATACCAGGGAGCTTGCGCAGAATTCTTCAGCTCAAGGAGACTCGGGCTGACTGCAAGGGGGTTGTGGTTGTGGTGAGACGCATACAAACACCCTGCAATAGTGTGGCAATTTCCTTCAAGTCCGCTCGTCCTCCTCTTCCAGAAACGGTCGTCCGCAGCCCTTGTATGCACGAATATCGACACGGACAAGATGGGCAACAAAGTGCGTGTTCTATGTATTTATTTTGACTTCTCTGTTGCAACGGTAGTGGACGGAGGCTGAATATTTCACTTCTAGCAATGTGCCGTATACAAATGACCGTGGACTTTTGTTGCGACCATTCCGGCCTTGTTCTCCAGCAATCTCTTGTCCATTGTCGGAATATCAGAAGACTCAAGACCAAGTTATCATGTACGACGTTCAGTAACACCCCGCAAGCTTGAAGTGAGTTTCCGGGGCATGGAGGCAGAGGCAACCGCTCGTCGGTCCCGTCCTTTGGATCACCGGTGCACATTGATGCGCGGCGTACGCCAGATACTCTTGAGGGGCGGAGCTACTGACTCTGGCCAGCGACCTTGCACCAAAGCCCCTTTCCTCAAGACAAGCTCATACACCTGCCGTCGAAAAGTCGCCTTCATCTATCCCACCGAAACTCGATTTCGCCTTTTCTCAAACAAAGTTCCACTCAATATTTCCATTTCCCACTAAACGAACTGGGCCCAGTATTTGCTACTGGATAATATTAATGTACTTATCACTGGTCGTAATCACACAATTTGGCCTCCTCGAAGGCATATTTATACGAATTGAACCTGGGTACATACGCCAAGCAACTTACATAGCCGAAAGATCGCTCTTCGTTGGGCGCTTATTTGAATAACGTCTGACCCTGAACGTGCATGTTGGCTGCTGGATGGTGACACGGTACGTTTGGGCTTCGTTTCCTTGAAAAGCAAAGCTCATTATCTACGACCAGGTTCAATATCTGAACATGCAACATGCCTCGAGGACTTCGTACCCGACGTTCTTGTCATTCTCCGACACCGCGAGCCTACAACTGCGATGGGCATGGCGCGGGCTTGTGGACGCTTTTCGCTGGGATATAGTCATCTCAGCTGTCTCATCGTACGCTTGAATGGCGCTGCGCATTGCTGTGATACTGACCGTCTTGAAGGGACCCAGAAATTCGCGCAAACGTTTATAAGAGCCTGCTGCTTAACTCCCTCTCACTCATATCCATCTACGTATTCGACATCCTGCTTGGCCCACTGGTCGAGAACCAGCAGAAGTGGCTCCATCGGAATGTCGGGTGGTTCTACCAGATTCTGTGGTTGCTACCCGTTGTCGGGGTATCGTTCTATCTGAACGTGAGTATTTGTTGCTCGTCCTATGTTCGAAGCAAAGTATACATACTGCTTTTAGAGCTCATGGTGCTCTATCGTAGCTAAACGGACATACATCCTCAGACGCGGTCCTCGTGCAGCCGTTCAACAGCCGATGACATACTCTGGAATGTTGAGGGCCCTCGCCACGTCGGCGTACAGAGGGGTGATGGTCTTTACATCCGTGGCCATCTCGTTCGCTCTGGGATATACACCATACATCGGTCCCATGGCAGGATTTATATTCCTGTGCTGGGTAGATGCGTGCGTGTTTCTTTCCTGCCGTCACCTCCGTCCGCTCAACTTGCCTCTCGTCTAGATACTATTGCTTTGAGTAGGTATCACTACGATGCTCACGCGTCTTTGCTAACACGTATCCCCAAAGATTTGTCTGGATAGCCAACAACTTTTCGCTGTCTCGCAGAATCAGGCATCTGGAAGAACGTTGGGCATACTACCTGACATTTGGTTCGTATCTAGAGTTTTCATCGGGCGCGGTAACTGACCAACAATTAGGTCTACCATCGTCAGCAATGTGCATGTGGGGTGGCACGCTCGCCAACGCTGCATTGTTCGCGCTAGTCTTCCCTTCCGTACGTATGTTTTAACCGTACATGCTCAGCACACGTCTCACTACGCTTCTCAGTTCATCATCATGGCAATGCATGCGCGCCCCGTGCCTTTGGACCCGTACAATCCCGTATCGACAATCGACGCGCAGAATGAAACAATACAACATCCCTCTCCATTCGTTCCCATCCGCATCCCTATTTTCGCGCCTGTTCTATTCATCAATGACTGGATAGTGAAAGTTTTGACCGTCGGCGGAGGGCAAACAGTCGGACGAAATAGAGCCCTGAGCGATTCGACGACGGAGAATGCAGAGGAGGGGTCTGGTGCAGCTATTGAATTGAATACTTTGCGAGGAAAGCGCCCTGTGGCACAGCAGCGTATACATCTAGGCCGCCGGAAGTTGGATTAATGGACAGCGCACATATATGCTAGCATGATAATATCACAACCAGGCTTCAACCGAAGCCCGCCCATTCGATAGATAAATACGATACATCCTTCTTCTCGTCGTTCCATCCACAGAGTAGGTGCGACTTCTTGGTCGCCGTGCCCAAACGGCCGTGGGCGACGATTTCCATTGGTCGCAGAGTAGCAACCGGCGATTCAATAACTGTCGCTACAAAATGCGAGTGGAAGCGAAGCGGGTCACCTTATCCAGGAAATACTTTGTTAGCGCTATCCCCACTCTGAGAAATACGAAGAGGGGTACCAGGATAAACCAAATAGTCTCCACCAAATTTGATGCCGCCGCCTAGGAAATACCCCTGCTCCCAAAGACCGCGGAATACACCACACCTAGCTCTCTCGCTGAGGTTCGAGGGGTATGACCAGATACCAGCAGCTTGGGCAGCTTCGATGGTATTGTACGTGGCGGCGCTCGTGTCGTACCACTCCAGCGTAGACGAGGCCGATTCTATGATGACGGGGTACGCTACGGTAATAGCGTTAGATGAAGGTGTACTGGGACGAGAATCCGTCGTTGGAGTAGCCTCAGTTCGTTCCGCCGGTGATTCTTCAGGAATCATGTCGACAGGAGGAGGCTGTTGCGGTTGTGCCGCTTTCCTCTCCATCCGTTCCTTGCGTTTGCGCATCGCATCTTCAGACATACTCCTCGTCGCGGCGTTTTGACTGATTTTCGTGTCGTTTACGACGATATGGCGTTTCGCGAATTCATCCCTTTCTTCCTCCCATTTTTGTAGCTGGGGGGCTGTCGGTGCTTGGTGTGCATTGGGGTCATTGACTAGAACCGCGAATTCTACGTACCATATAATCAGTCTGTGAAAGCACAGTGCGAAATGGAGGAAACAACGCGCACTTTTTTCTACGAGGAGAACGACTTCTTCTGGCATTAGGAGCAATGGTACCCCAAGAAAGACATTCTGCTGGGATAGGTGCGGAAGCGTGCCGGCTAGGATACCGCACAGACGATGCTGAGACCGCAACACTGCGATATCTGCGCTTGGAATCAAGGATTCAAGTCAGTATACGATCCGAGGATTGTGCAACTATATATACCGTCGACATCCCAGATGTACGCCCGCTGGTTTGCGATGCGTATTGGGATGGGCCTCGAGTCCGTGGTCATATCACTGAAGGAAGTGCAATTAGACGCCTTCCGATCGTCATCGAGAGATTAGATTGGATGTACTTTCTTAGGTCGTCTTTCTTGTACCAGCTTCGGAAGCTTTCGGTGCAAGGCAAGAGCCACAAAGCGGCACAGATCTGCTCCATCGAACATACGTTGCGTGCAGTCAAAATATCATTCCAAAGAGATCTAACTAGTACAATCATCGACCTGAGGAAACTCCTTACAGCCGTTTCATGCTGAACATCGCGACAGCGGCGATTCGAAAGCGCTGGCAAGGCCTTCCACGCCGGGAATCAAAATGAGAAGCTTGGAGATTTAAAGACACGCCGGACACTATAAACAAGAGGGTGAAGAAGGGCGTCTTTTCGATAATATATCGCCGTAAATTCTTGTTCAATGCGGAAGGAGATCCTCAACTGAAATTACGGCCAGTAATTTGTCTGTCTGGGGGGCCGCTGGGAGTCAGATGAAACCGATGTGAGTGGTACACCTTCGGCTCATAGTCGTCCGTCCAGAAAACAAGCAGATGAGATGGTCCTGAAGGACAGGCTGAAAGGCGAGGATAGGACGGTCGGAACGGCGCTCTGAAAGAATGAGATAATCCAGGGGAGTGAAAGCAGCGTCTGGCGTTGGCGACGACATTTTGCAAGAATAAGGAGCGCAGAATTGGTCAAGGAAGGACTTCAGTGAACCGTATGTAGTGGTTTGACGACGAAATGTACCTTCAGAGGCCTTGACCCGCCCAGTCAAAATGGACTTTCATTTAAATGTTGGGGGTGTGTCCAAGACCGAAGACAAGGCGCGACGAGACGATTTTTGCCCTTAATCTCGAGGGGTAATAACGGCGAGGCTACTGCATGGCGTTTGCCTGAATATACACACCGAGGACGTATGGTCATGACGCCCGACGAGTCGCTACCCGGTAGGTGTTCTAGATATTGATGCCACTGCTAAACCAAGTAATTCTGAAGCCGCCGATGTTGATTACAGTCTCGATGACGGTGATTCCAAGGCCTGGTAACGCTTGAGGTATCGTTGAAAAGCTGGGCTTCAATCTGCCTGCTGCATGGTTCGCGTGTTTTATTTTTGAACTGTCGGATGCGACGCTTCTATAAATTTCACCGTTGGTTTAAGGGAAGAGCCTTCTGATTTCTGTGATTATCCTTTGGCAGGTCTTCGTGATTGCTGGCGTAAAAGGGAGATTTGATTGAATGATGCAGAACAGATGGGGGCTACGTACCAGAATGCTTCCCAGTCCGGTGCTTCACTGCGTTACATTCAAATTCTTTTCCTGCTCTTGGAGGTGCTACTGCTAAGGCAGATAATCGCTCTCAAACCTGCCCTGGGTGTCGTCTGGATTTGCGGGCGCATTTATTTGAAACCCCAGCCATCGCTTGGTCACGGGAGTGCCAACCTTGATGGAATTCTTGGGCATTTCTACTGTTATCAGGCTGGAAAGAGAGAGAGAATATTCGCCACGCACCGCAGAAAGAAACTACGAATCCAGAACTCTTGTAACGGTCAAGAAATCGGGTGGCAGAATTTCCAGGATTATTGTGGCAAGAGGGAGACAGAGACAGGAGCTGGGGCAGTTGCCGATTGTGAATTGCAATTCCAACCGCGACCACGCCCTGCTCCCCCACCAATTGTTCCTTTTTACCCACAAAATTCAGGGATTGCTCGACACGCTACGCCACCTTCCTAGCGAACCAGGTGCTCGTGCAGATGTGGCATAGTGACAAGAATCCAGACCCCTTCTCTTCTTGCGATTTGGGCATTTTTCCGACCGTTTAAATTGGCGTTAGGGCACCCCATCCTTGGCGGTGGAATTCTTCAAGTGCTTGCAGGTCTTGGTTCGTCTCCACCGGAACTTGAAGCACTCATGAGAGAAGACGGCCCTCCCTTCGAAGGCACCTTCGCCATCAAGACAGGCGGTTCTTGCCAATTCATAGTTGCTGGATTCCGCCCTGGCACTCCTTGAAAATGGGACTCTATCTTGAAGACTCTTGAGCTTCCTGCTTGCGCCGGGCTTCCTGGATTTGATGGATCTTCAAGCACGCCAGTAACATATGCAGCAGGGAGATGCAATTGAAGCCAGCTTGATTGGCAGGGTGACGACTCCCGCAGTACGTCCAGAAGCCAGTGTTCAGGAAGGTCATCTGCATGCGCGAAGACACGATCCTTGTCGAGTGGCTCAAGCACGTCTGTCAAAAGGCTCTACCATGCTTGGGAGCCTCGACTACGCCTAATCTATAGAAACTTCAATATCGCAAAATCAGTATCTCAAGGCTCAGGTGCGCCCGGAAACCTTGCGTATCCATTCTGTGGTTCTAACCGCTTCTTCCAGCTCTTGCACGGCTTTGATGATGCTGCTCTTCATTCAACACGAGGTTCTGTGGCCGCTTCAATGGTCCCACTATTCTAGATGATTTGCGTAGGCTTGATAGTCTTGATGCGGACAGTCTTGAAGTCGTACGTGTCAACACCGATGAAATGTGGTCACCTTGTCTGACGATTGCATTCAGCTCATTGGACATCGTCGTATGAAACGAACACAAACTTACTGTGACTCACTTGTATAAGCGCGTCACATGTAACTGTCACGGCCGCATTTCCATATATGGACGAGCGTCGGCCAGTCGGGAACGAACCACGGGTGACTCAGCGCGAGCTAGATGTTGTTCAGGTGATCAGGGAGCAAGTCGTTTGCGAGTGACCGCAGCCGATTTACCCTGCTTTCAGACGAAAATCCCGACAAAGAAACGTATTATGTGAGATGGAGTTACAAATATTGTGGATTGCTCGGAAAGAAGAGAGCGTCGTATTCCATGGGGGCGTCTTTTCGATGGCCAAAGGGAGGAGATATAGCCTAAAAAAGTGCCCATCAGCCCATCACCTAAGGACGCCAGGCCGCAAGATCGAGCGCCAGCTCTCCAAGTTCGCAAGTCGAAGCCCACCTTTGCTAGACCTAATAGCTTCCGCCTTCAGTTCACGGACCCTGGACTCGGGATGAAGCTATTGGACGGGGACCTTGGACGCTTGTGATAATTGACCGTATGTTCCTGCCTAAGGTGGAAGTTCGAGAGCTGGATTCAAGTCGCAAATTCCACGCCTTCCTGTTTGGCAAGCGGACATTTCAGAGATCCTCAGTTGGCTATCTGAAGTTGAATATAAACTCAAAAGTCTTTTCTTTCCTTCTCTTTCCACCTAACTGCAGAATCCGCTCCTTCCTCGACCACAAGCATTTTCAAGTCGCTCTATTCTTTCAGCATGACGTCGCGGCTTCGTTTTTCACATTCTCGCAATGGCGGCAGCCATATGTACGCCCCATCTATAGCCCAAGTCCTTGATTATTGGTACGCCTCTCAGCTACGCCAACCACCACTTCGTACCAGGCAAGCACGCCGCTGCCACCCATACCCACAACTCATTCGCCAAGATTCGCTCATGGTAAAGCGTTGCTTCGGCTGCAATTGCACACGTTGACAGTTTTGAAGGAAACAATTGATGAACGCGACGAACCAGTCCCTGTCCTTCAGGTTCGTTCTCTTCCCGAAATGTTTTCCCGGCTACTCATGATGTTTCTTTCATTATCCAGGAAGGAGATCAGGACTTGGCTATTGTTGTTGAAGTGGATGAGATTGTCGTTCCACGTTTCGATGAGGACCTCATGGTTGTGGAAGAGCAGAATGGCGAAGGCGTTCTGGAAAGAGAAAGGCGCGGATTCATTAGAAGAGCCATTGAGGTGTGTCTTTTAATATCTCTTAGACGTTCCTCTTTGCTCAAGTCACATAGGGTTTATACTTCACGTTCGAAAGGGTATTTGGTGGCTTCTGACCATCTTCGGCGTGCACCTCTCATAACTTGTAAGTTCCCACTTCCAAAGCCTTGCCGTATTGTTGACGATGCAAACAGCTTGTACATTTCTTGGAAACGTCAGTTGACTAACCTCGACTTGGTCGCGTTTGCGAATGTTCTCAATACTTGGTCCGCGATCTTGCCAATGCACCCGCAATTCCGGAATTTCCGGCCATTTTGGACACGCCCCTCACGAGTTCTCATCGTCGAAGTACGACTATTCGCGTTGTACGGTCTATCTTCTACTCTTCCACTGGAGGGAATATGCACAGCGCCTCGCAGAAAACCAAAAATTTGCCACATATATACATTCAAACATATATAGGGAAATAGCAGGTACACTGTATACATATACATAGAAATTACATAGCTCCACATACTTTAGTCCCATCTCCGAATAGCCACATAGTTGAATGTAGAGTATATATGAGTTTTGGTGAGTTTTCAGACCGAGCGCTTGGGGACTGTTATAAGCCACGGAGTGACTTTCGCACTAAGACGACGGAGGAGGTGGGCACCGAACCATGCTGGAATGTCTTTGCCGCCGTATTGTTCGACGAGGCGGATGATCTTGTCGTTCTCGTCGAGGTTGACGACAATGATTGATTCGACGATCTAATTCATGTGTGAATCAGTGAAGGTGGCGGGAATAAGAATGAGGGTAAATGCGAACCTTCTTACGTCCAAGAAACCTGTGAGTATACTCCTGTTTTTGGAAGTATACGAGCTGATTTGGGGAATTTGTGGAGGACATGACACGCGTGGAAAGCGTCTCAGACTTCGAATATCGTTTGGGCTGGGATGGGAATTAGCGAGGGAACAAACGGCCGGAACGAGTATCTCGTACCAGGGAAAACCACTAGAAGATGTGTTAAGATAAAGGAGAAATAGGGCAAGGAACATAACGCACCAGGGCTGCGTACTCGTCGAAGCCGTGGCACTTGGTCCATGGATCCTATCCAGACGTATATGAGTTATATGAACCAAGGTAAACTCCAGAGTACTATACCTCGAATACGGCATCTTTGTGCCACGTCCTATCCAGTATTTCAATTGTGGGTCTGCAGCAATACAGCTCCTGCAGATCGGCTATCACACGGTGGTGATCTGCCTTAACATCTAGGAAGTGGCTGGCTCTTCGCTCGTGGGCACTATGTCGATGCTTGAGCGGTTCTGGGTCGACACGAATGCCTGAGTAATGTGCGGCACCAGCGACAGACTCCACGAGAGAGGGGGTCGGTACGGATCTGGGCAGGATGGAGCCCGGGTGGAATGTTTGCGTCGGTGGCGAGGGGGATCGCGGTATGCTCATTGATCTCCTCGTCGGCGAGGATGGCGTGCGGTGGTGAGTTTGGACTGTGCTCATCGTTGTGGTTGATGTTGAGGGATGCCGAGACGCATAGATCCCGAGTCACGGCCTTTCGGAACCACGTGGACGGATGATAGGGGAAATGTAATGATATTTATTGATAGCACAGTTGCGGGACGTAAAGAAAACACAGTACAAGGCGACAAACAAAGAAATGCATGAATCCTTCTCCAAGCCTCTAGCTGCCATTCTGCCCTTGCCAGAGACCATAGGACTTTCCCGGAGTTGTTTGCCACAACCGGATTGTGCCATCCTCTAGAGAACTGTTAGGCCCGGAGAGGAATGGGAGGTTGAAGAATATCTTACCACTACCACTCGCGTACATCTCACCATCCGGACTGAATTCTACGCAGTGCACAGGGCCGTGATGCCCCTTCAGCACCTCTTTTTCTTCTCCATCGATGCCGTGGACTCGCACCCATTCGTCGCCTGAATTACCCGTTACGAAGCGATCCTGAAGTACAGGATGGATAGAGGCAGAGGAGGGCGTATACGCAAGATTGAGCGTATGTGCGGGCACTGTCCCGGTAGGAAGAGCAGGGATGAAAGCGACGGTTTTGCCTGAGCACACGACTAGCCGCTGCGTAGGCGCCGAGTATTCCATCGACGTGATCGCCTGAGGAAAATTGAGCTTTGTTGTTAGCGTCCGGCTTCGCAAATCCCACCACCTTAACCATTTATGAGCACAGCGCCGAAACAGAGGGCTCATGAACGTACTTGATGTATCCATCTTCACCGGCCGATATCCCAGTATGATCACCTACCCAGACGACACTCTTTACCATACCGTCATGGGACAGAGTGCCTCCATCGAGAAGGAAATCCGGATCTGCGTCGGGTCTACCGACATCGAATATCCGCACTTTCTTCTCCTGGCCACCCGTCAGAAGATGTTGAGATGTAGGTGACAGCGCCACTGTTCGGACGATGTGGTTATGTGGAAACGAATGCAGCTGCTTTCCAGAAAACGTATCCCAAACTTTGCTATCCAAAGCTAAGATAAGCTTTTCTTATTATCTACGATGATCAAGACACGTACGCGGTGAAATCAGCACTGCCTGAAGCCGCGCGAGATGAGTCCAGCGAGAGTTTTGAGCTCCACACCGCGCCCTTGTGGCCAAGGAATGTACCTATCCAGTCGCCTGTCCACTCCCTGAGCATTGGATTGCCATCCTTGCAACTCGAGATCAACAAGTACGAGCTATCGTCCAAGATTGGGGAAAAAGAAAGATGCGTGACGGGTCGAGTGTGTCCTGGAGCCACGAGCGGCGTAGATTTGGGTGGAAAATGAGACATTAATTGTTCGTGATGGGGATTAATGGAGCGGGAGGGGGTCGTAATACTGGCGCGCCGCGCACTCTGGAGACTCGAGAGGATGAAAGGAAAAGGTGAAACGTGTGGTAAACCAACTCAAAAAGGAAATCATTGCAATGTTTGATACTGGGCGCTTGGAGCGTCAGTCAGGGGCACTGCCTTGGGGTCGTTCTCTCACCACCGTCAAAGTTTTCTCATCAAGGAGGACGCAGACCAGTGCATAGAGCAAACCTCAGGCTCTACAATCTGTAAGAACAGCCACTTCTGTTGCGGGCCTCTGATAGTTGTGATGTACTGACTTCTGATTCCGTTACGTGAACACACTTCGTGGACTTCATGTGGGCGGAGTGCTTCGCCCAGTGGTGCAAAGGCTTCGCTGGACGACTTTTAAGAGGACTACTTTAGCGATTCGCTCTGTATGTGGGGCACGTCACAGGTTCACAGAACATCAAGTTATATAGGACACATCAACTTCCTGACCTTCGTCGATCGGCACTCGCTATCCGTTAAGTCACCTGGGCTCATAAGCTATAAGTGGTGGTCTCCGACTTCTCGGAATGTTGCGCGTTCGAATAGTCTATCAAGGCTTCAATAATACACTTGCTATCGCTGAATCACTTGCATGCGGACGGTTTCCAGAAATAGGGCTTTGGGCGACACAAGTGGCAACAAAACGGCCACATCTGGACGTAAACCGACCGAGCAAGTTCTCAGTACTCGCGGTCCCAGGACGACATCGTCCCTAGATTTCTCAGGAAGATTGTACGAAAGCCCATAAAAATACACCGGGCCGTTCATATGTCATTGGTAGGCTGACTGCGTAGAATCACTGTTGCCGCCGCCCGCGGTGGCGGAGATGCAAGTTCCACATGCAATCCGCATTGACAGCTGGCTGCAGGAGGAGGTTGATTCAGGATGTAAGTGATTCCGCACACGTGACCCTTACTACAACGCGTAAGTTCAAACCCAGCTAGGGATGCTCATTGCGCAATCGGCCATTAGAATGGCAACAATGTTGCTCACACTCCATCACCATTAGGTTATGTATATATTTCCAAAGGAGATCAAATGGGTGGAAAGGTTCTTCTTTTAAATTTATCTCTGGAGGGCTTCTCTTCTCCATCGCCGCCCATCGCCCCCTGGTCACCGTGCGCTCACCACTGCGCCTTCTCTGGATTTGTTCACCCCGCTGCGACATATACGACAGCGACAGAACAATATCACACCACGGATACACACGATAATCAATCAACGTTCCTGAAGTATCCCCTTCCTCCCCACAGGGACCACGGCTTTATATAAAGTCGGAAACTAAAGGAACCTAATTTACGTACCTACTATCCCTGCTTGGCACACCATGGCTTCGACTGCAAAGCGGCTGGGCAAGCGGATTATTGGTTATCCAGAGAACACTGTCCCCGTAATTTCTAGCAGGGATTGGGTTCGTGGTCTCGTCAAGGATCCTAAACGCGATGTAAGATAGTTTCGACTCTCATCAGCGTCCATGCAACGCTAACACCGATTACTAGGTTATCGACTACCTCCTCAGCCTGTTCCCCATCATAGGGTGGATAACCAGATACAGCGAGTCGTTTCATTGTTTTCCATCGAGAGAAGTGGCACTAAGCCGATGTCCTCAGACTTCGGATGGCTTACAGGCGATCTTATCGCTGGTTTGACCGTAGGGATGGTGGTCGTCCCCCAAGGGATGTCGTATGCTCAGGTACGAGCTCTAATCTCTTTTTCGTCCTACTCCCACCGATCACTACTACGGGAACAGATTGCGACATTGCCTCCCGAGTTTGGACTATATTCCTCATTCGTCGGAGTGTTGATCTATTGCGTATGTCCTTTTCATAACTCCGCGAACTACCACTAACGTCCCACCTAGTTCTTCGCAACCTCGAAGGATGTTTCGATCGGTCCGGTAGCTGTCATGTCCCTTACAGTCTCTCAAGTCATCAAGCACGTTAACGACGCCCACCCCGGCGAGTGGGATGGTCCGCAGATCGCCACGACTCTCGCTTTCATTTGCGGCTTCATTGTTCTTGGAATTGGTTTGCTGCGGCTAGGTTGGCTCGTAGAGTTTATTCCTAGTCCAGCTGTCAGTGGTTTCATGACCGGCTCTGCTATTAGCATCGTCGCGGGGCAAGTACCAGGAATGATGGGAATAACTGGCTTCGAGTAAGTGCTCCCTTGCATGTTCTTCGTTAGAATTCCTAACCCACCCTATTTAGCACTCGTGCCCCCACATACCTCGTTATTATTAATACCTTAAAAGGACTTCCACGTACGACCCTGGACGCTGCTTGGGGTCTGCCAGGGCTTGTGGCGCTGTATGGAATCCGTATGCTTTGCGACTACTTCACTAAGAAATTCCCTCGTCGAGGTTTGTGAGAGCCCTACATGGGTGACATCTGGACTGACGGTCGTATCCCTTCACAGCAAGATGGTTCTTCTTCATCTCAGTTCTGAGAAACGCCTTCGTTATCCTCGTTTTAACAATTGCTGCATGGCTTTACACGAGACACAGACGTCTACCCAACGGCAAGTACCCCATCAAGATCTTGCAAAATGTCCCCAGTGGCTTCAAGCATGTCGGTATGTTACAGCACACCGCCTTGATGTACGTGGTGTGATTGACTGATTCATTTTTAAGGGCAACCCGTCATCGACAGCAATCTTGTGTCAGCTTTGGCAGGTGAACTACCTGTCGCGACCATTATTCTGCTCCTCGAGCACATCGCGATCTCAAAGTGTACGTGATTCCGTTTCAAACAACTACAACACCGATTCCTAACTCATTCATATAGCTTTCGGTAGGCTCAATGGCTACAAGATCAACCCCAATCAAGAACTTATCGCCATCGGCGTCACGAACACAATCGGTTCATGCTTCGGGGCCTATCCTGCTACTGGATCATTCTCCCGCTCCGCCTTGAAGTCGAAGTCCGGTGTAAGGACCCCCGCTGCCGGCATCATCACCTCCGTCGTCGTAATTGTTGCTTTGTATGGCCTTACACCTGCTTTCTACTGGATCCCCAATGCTGCGCTGTCCGCTGTGATCATCCACGCCGTCGCGGATCTGGTGGCCTCCCCAGATCAAGTTTACTCCTTCTGGCGCGTGTCCCCCCTCGAATTCTTCATATGGATGGCCGCAGTTCTAGTCACCGTGTTCTCGTCTATCGAGAACGGTATCTATGTCTCTATCTGCACGGTAAGTCATTACAAGATATTCATATTCATGTCGTGCACCGAGCTCATTATGTTGTTTGCTCTAGTCTCTCGCTTTGCTTTTGATTCGTGTCGCCCATCCACGAGGGTCTTTCTTGGGCAGAGTGACACTTCGTAGCAAGTCCCATGACTCGCAAGAAAGTCGGGATGTCTTCGTCCCACTCGAACAGAAGAACAACGGCGTTTTGAACGAGCATATCAAAGTCGACCCACCATCTCCTGGTGTTTTGGTATACAGATACGAAGAAAGCTATCTCTACCCTAATTCCTCGCTGCTGAATTCGGTGCTCGTGGACTACGTCAAGGAGCATATGCAACGAGGTCGCGATATGACGCTCGTGAAGTTTAGCGATCGCCCCTGGAATGACCCAGGCCCTCCCCGTGGTACTACCTCCGAAAGCGAGCAAGCTAGGAACGAGAAGCTCCCGGTGCTACACGCCATCGTTCTTGATTTCTCTTCAATGTACGTTGGCTTCTTTTCTTTTCGCGGATCTTTCACTGAACTCGATCAAGATCCCACATAGATACCACCGCCGTGCAGTCACTCATTGATGCTCGGACCGAGATAGAAAGATGGGCGAATCATTCAGTCGAGGTAGGTCTCGTCGTGTGTTTCATCCGGTGAACCGCTTCTAATCCTCCCCTAGTTCCACTTTGCCACTATTTTGTCACCATGGATACGCAGAGCTCTGGTGGCTGGTGGGTTTGGCATCGGCAACTCAGCCTCGAAATTCACTGGCGAAGTTGCTCCCGTCGTTCCATACCGCGACGGCCACACGGCTCCGGACGGTGTACCTGTATTAGACGATGATATCGAAGCGGGCGACGTAAAGAGAAAGGTATCATCAAGTCACAGCAGTGTTGCTGAAGAAGAAAGGGATTATTCGTTGATATTGTCCTCTGAGACGCCGTTCTTCCATGTAGACCTCGCGGGAGCCGTCCGGGCAGCGGAAAGTGGGCTAGATAGGTTGAACGAGCGTAAGAGTCGAGAGCAGTTGATCGCAATTTAAATGATGCATAGCAACCTGTACTCCATTTAATGATTTCCTGTAATTTCATGATCATGATTTATTAGTTCTGGCGAGATGAAAGACACCGGTGGCAGATGATATCAAGACATGAGACGTTGCCGACCGATGCCTTCAATTGCAGTTGACTAGGCAATACTTTCAAGATAGACACTTCATTGACTTTGGCTGCAACGACACTGTTTGCGAAGTACAATACTACGCCTGGGAGGGGCACTTCGGCAGTGCATTCGAAACGGGCGTGTGAAGAAGGCGGATAGTTGATAAACTGAAAGAGCGCTGCACTCTCATAATAGCTGGTTATGATGGATAATTGTGTGAGCTGGGGGAGCTCGACTGTTGAACGATCGTTGATCTCCCCGGCAGACATCCCGCGCGATCGTGTTGAAATTCTAGCTCCTCTAAGAAAGGTGTGCCACGGAGGAGTGACAGTAGCAAGCCAATCGACATCGATCAGGACGCTGATTTAATGGTGAGATGGCGAAGGTGAGGAAGAACAGGAAAGTCTGGGGGTAAATCGACAGAAAGGCGGATCAACGTGTGCAGTGAAGGCAGTGGGATCCTGAACACTTGGGCGCCTCCGATGGAAGTGTTCGAAATCAAGCTCCTCCAAGTTGGGTGTACGGCGGAGAGTCGGCAATAGCAAGTGGGGTGGCATTGAACGGGACTTTGTCGTTACGACTAGTCTGCACACCTGCGAGATCATCGTAGTTGTGTCCGAATACTCGGAGGTTGTGTTGCAAAGTCTCAAAGACTGCATCCTAGTAAGTAGAGCTAGTGCACTCGCCCAGGAGGAGCTGAAAAGGCGCTGGAGGATGCGATATTCAGCGTCGATATCTAACTCTTGGATGCTGGAAAAGGAAAATGGCGTCGAGCAGGGCATATTTACAGTACACCGGAGATTTTGATGAATGGAGGTGCAGCTTTGGGACGCGCCAGCATGATGGAGGTCCATCTGAGGGTCTGAACCCGCATGGTATCAATCTCATTCCAGAGACGAACCGTCTTGAGGGCAACGTCTCGCCAACTGCGACATACATTCGCAACGTTCGACCACCCACTTCCCTAGCAGGAACGAACGTGCTACGAGCAGCCATTGACTTTGCAAAGAGGAATATTTCAGAAAGAACCTCGTTTGAAAACTTTGATACGAGGGCTCGCGCGTTTCGACGTGTCCGTAGGTCGCGAAGGGCAGATTCGAGCGAGGCAATTTCCTGGTCAACAAGTAGTTGGCCATGAGTCGGCTCCAATAGAACACTTGATATATTTTTGGCACATAAAAGCAAACGCTATCAGCACTCTACACGCAGAGATTTGGGATCCTCGTTACCGAAAACATTGTGGTTGTAACTGAAGAAGAAGGTTATTGACGGATGCACTTGTTTTCCTTTTGAGCGAGAATCAGGGGTACTCCTATTTGCAACTACCTTGCAATTTGCCATTCGACTCAGTGACTCGAGAACCGGATCGACAATTAATCATACACGAACAAGGCTAAGTTTGTTTAGGATATCCGCCAACTTGAAATGGGAGTGCTCCGTGCGTCACGAAAGCTGAGTGGGCAGCAATTCCCTAGTCACTGGCTATACCACTTAGAGCTCGAATGCCGCTGTTGAGGAAGTTTTTCCCTTACAGATTGTGGGCAACACAAGGTGTGTAGCTGAGAGAACTAGACAGCTACCGGAGTATTTTTCGGCTGTGCTTTGACAGTCGAGTGGCATCTGTGATAGTCGAGCAAGCGAGCTGCAAGCGACGGAGAGTATGCATTGAGGACAATCAGAATTTTCTGCAGTATATGTTAAAGGACTGGCATTGAAGCGTTAGCTCGACAAGGACGACATGTCTGGCCATAGAAAGCGGCGAGCAAGCTATTGCGCCGCCAGACATGTGACTTCAGGGGCGTTTACCCCATCAACCGGACGGTTACTCGAAGGTTTGGCTTTACCACATTGGTCTGTCAGTGGACGCATCTGCTGATTCTGCTCCGCTGAATGATGGCGCTTTTAAGATTTGCAGAGGTGAGTTGACGGCTTTGTGGCTCTTGGAGATACTCATTTCCTATCTCGTCAGACAATACATTTTGCTCCTGGTCGCCTCGTCGGACCGTCCAGCCCCAATTTTATGGGAGTTCGAGCTCCAACTTCCCTTCGACATTGAGTCGTAGAACTGCTGCGCGCGATAAAATACCCGGGGGTGATGGGAAGATTGCAAGCATCCCATAATTGGCACACGAAAGTGTGTAAGGCGAGCTGAATTTAGCAGCAGAGATGTTCAAGCGACCCACGCTTGCATCTGCAAGCATGTGGGTTCTGGGCGGATCGGAATTGAAAGCCATTGCTGTCTGTTCCCGTCGCCTTGGTAAAGTGTTACTCGACCCACTCGTATTGTCTGCCATCACGCTCAAAGCCGACGAATACCCTCGAATATCGCCTGGTAAACCCATCGCCCACCCGAATCCATCACCGCCTTGATATCTCCAACTACAATCAGGGCCACCTCTGCAGCGAAACTTCGTCACAGGCTCAAGCCACGATGCATTCTTATCAATCCTTCTGGACGATGCTCAGTAAGCCACGCTTCCATATGAGATCACCTCTGAGAATATCTGAGGCCCCGGGTTGAAAGTTGAATAAACATTTCTAGGTATAAAAGACTAGGGCGCATAGGCGGTCTTCATTCACAACAACATCTTCACTAGAACACCTACTACACTTCCATTACCAGTACACAATGTCGCTTTGGGTTCCAGCACCTCCCCCACCATCCAAGCTCGGCCGCTACAGGGTATTGTCCCCCAACTGTGGTCTCCATGTCTCGCCGCTCCAACTCGGCGCGATGAGTATTGGTGACAAGTGGGAAGCTTACGGAATGGGGGCCATGAACAAAGAGGCCAGCTTCAAACTCCTAGATGCGTACTACGAGAAGGGTGGCAACTTCATCGACACCGCGAACAACTAGTAAGCTTCTTACACTCTGACACAACTTTGATAATACCTGACACCCTCACTCCAGCCAGGATGAATCCTCGGAAGAGATCATTGGCGAGTGGATGGAGTCGCGAGGGAACCGAGACGAAATTGTTGTTGCAACAAAGGTAAGGCTGTCTGGCGAGGTTAGTCTGCACGTACTCGGACTAATTGCCATCTTTAGTACACCACTGGCTACAAGCGCGCCGATCCCAACACCAAAATCAAAATCAACTTTGCCGGCAACAACGTCAAGAGTATGCACCTTAGTGTTGAAGCCAGTTTGAAGAAACTCCGCACGTCATACATTGATATCTTCTACCTTCACTGGTGGGACTACGAGACCTCTATCGAGGAGGCTATGACTGCTCTGCACAACCTTGTCATCCAAGGCAAGGTCCTGTACCTCGTAAGTGCACCTCCCACCAGTCGGGCTGGATGGCCCGCTGAAATCTGTTTAATTATAGGGCATATCCGATACACCGGCTTGGGTCGTCTCCCGTGCTAACCAGTTCGCCCGCGACCACGGAAAAACACCTTTCTCCATCTACCAAGGAGCCTGGAACGTGATGGAGCGATCCTTTGAGCGCGATATCATTCCTATGGCCCGCGCTGAAGGTGAATAATAATCTTTTGCCGCGTCCGTCTACAGAAACCAACTATTTCTGGTTTGCAGGGCTAGCATTAGCTCCATGGAATGTCCTTGCCGCCGGCAAACTACGTACGGACGCGGAAGAACAGCGCCGGCGGGAGACCGGAGAGAAAGGTCGTATGTTGGTTGGCCCTAACTGGGAGAGGTCTCCAGATGAGGTCAAGATGTCTCGAGCACTCGAGAAGGTTGCCAAGGAGGTCGGCGCGAAACACATCACATCTGGTGCGTATGCCAAACTAAACCCTCCTGCTATGCAACCCTGACTGGAGAGAATCGCAGTCGCTATTGCCTACTTGATGCACAAGACGCCATACGTATTCCCAATTATTGGTGGCCGTAAAGTTGAACACTTCTATGCCAACATGGAAGCACTCGACATCACCATCAGCGACGAGCAAATCAAGGAGCTCGAAAGTGTCATTCCTTTCGACCCGGGCTTCCCTAACACCATGGTCGTAAGTATAGCTTATCTACATAAGATCTTCTGTCGTGTAACATGTCTTCTACAGGGCGATGGTGCCGAGTTCCCGATCTTCTTCAAGAATGCCGGCCTCATCGATAAACAACCTCGCGTCCAGCCTATCAGGCCCGGAAAGGAGTAGATACGAATAGCACTGTATATCATCTTGAATGTAAACGCCGTATCGCATAACTTCGAACATTCATTAGTGTCCCGATTGCTGTAGAACACAATGAGCGCAACTGAACATGTCAGGGGTGAACAGGAGTTCGCAAAGCTCACGTGGAAGTCGCGGAAACATTCGAAGTCGACCCTAAACCACAACTCTGCCCCGACATGAGCTCATGTAACATTGTAAATGGCTTCAAGTAGAGCACCGGAATTTCCAGGGCTTAAAGACGCACAGAAGGCCCTTCTGAGAAAGGGCGAGTATGCGAACTATGTCAATTTCCACTTGGTGGCTTACACGGCCCGTTAGGAAATATCAACACTGCAGATGCCCTGCTGCTCACTCCTCCAGCTGAGATCGCGCGCCGATGTAAAACTTCTCTCGTAGAGGTGAAGGTGCTTGTAGATGCGTTCTGCAAAGCATCTCTGCAACCGTTGCAGCGCCTCGAAGAAATCAAACACGAAGGGAACGAGAAGATAACCACAGGCGACCCACGTCTGGATTATGCGCTTGGGGGTGGGATTCGAACCGGAATGATATGGGAAGTTGCTGGAGAAAGGTATTTCTTCCTACTTATTGTCCCCTTGCTGAATCGATGCCCGTGTGCTCAGCGATTAAATGTGTAGCGCGGCCGGAAAGACACAGCTGGCGCTCCAACTATCCCTTCTTGTTCAACTGCCACCCAGGCTCGGGGGATTGTCTAGCTCAGCCTGCTATATAACTACATCCTCCACCCTTCCTACTACGCGTCTACTACAAATCCTGAACTCGCATCCACTACTGTCTTCTACCCTCTGTAGTCTGTCGAATGTGCACACGATATCCACGCCGACTATAGCTGCCCTCCTCCAAATTCTATCCACAACTCTTCCTCAATTCCTGGCCAGCAAACTCAATGATCGTCCCATAAAGCTGATCGTCATCGACGCTCTTGCCGAGCTGTTTCATACCTCCGCTCAAACTACGACGAACACACTTGTTGAGCGGTCACGAAGCGTCTCCGAGATATCCGTCTGCCTGCATACACTTGCTAGTAAGTATCAGGTCGCAATCCTGGTGCTGAACGAGGTCGTGGATGTCTTTGCGCGGCAAATAAACCCGGAAGGGCTCGATAATGACCTACTCTATTTTGAGCAGTCCAAGTGGTTCAGCCGCGCTCATAGCATACCTTTGGAGGACTCCAAAGAGGTAAGCCTAGGTCTCGTCTGGGCCAACCAAGTCAACGCACGAATACTCCTCAGCCGGACTGGAAGGCGACGATACATATCTGAAGATGACTTAGGATCCAGAGTCCAGAAGCCTTCGCGTGACGCCGCTCCTACCAGGTCACACCAAACCTCCACCGACCAGGAGTCTACCCTCATCCGAAGGGTCACCGTCATATTTAGTTCTGTGGCCCCTCCAGCCTCGCTGGATTACATCGTCACCGAGGCCGGAATATCGACTCTGTTTGATGACAATTCCTCTGCATCTCAAACCGAGCGAGTGCTGGCTACACCCAGCCCGGAACGCCCCGCCCCGCCCGTTGCCTCCGTGCTTAACAACGATCCATCGATACCTCGCAGTCAACTGCCTCTGGATGTGGGTTTTGTTGAGGACCTTACGAACGCAAACTTTGAGGTCGCCGAAGACGATGAATGGGAGCAATACTGGAAGGATTACGACCTTCCGGAACATGTCTACAGTGATGCTGGTTTCGACGATGGCGCCCCAATCGTCAATCAGAATGGAGAGCCACAACACGCCCCAATCACTCCCTTGCTGGCCTCCTCAGATTCCAGTTACTTAGAGGACCCAGCTAAGATTGGGAACGTGGAGGATCCGGGAGGGGCAGCACCGCCCGACGAGTTCAGTCCATCGTCGGGCTCTACTTCCGCCGAAGCTTGAGGAGGCCTTTCCTCACACACCTCCAGAAACGCGTTTACACTAGTGAAGGGCCTTTTCAACAATCGACTCCCCTCGCGATCAATAGCTTCGTCGCGGAACGCAAAGCACCCGAAGGACCTGACAGTACCTTCAAGTTGGAACTTTCTAGATGCGATATCCATCTTAGTATCGTTCGGGAGTTGGAACGATGTGGAGCGCTCCATTGGGACTCCGCCACATTGCATGCATTCGGGAGCATCAACGCATTCATCGACGCAGAGGATGACGAAGAAGACGAATACAACGGATATGATGGAGAACACAACGATCCATACAGCGACATTGACTCGGATGAACTCGAGGCCGGTATGAGCATGGTCTGGCAAACGGGATAGTCAACCATCTACTAGTTCAACCGTAGAGGGTCCGCTCCCTCGTCCCCTTGCTAGCTTAAGATCTAGTTTTTTCTCCCTGTGTTAGGTACCCATACCATAAATTCCTGTTCTAGTACTTAACATACACTCTATATAAGTTCAGCGTCACTGCGTGATGGCTCTACGACCCTTTCCTTTCATCCATGTCGTCGGCAACGAATCTCAACTCAAGACTGATACTGATGCAGAAAAGATGTCGACTATATCACCGGAGGCTAATCATCTCGACCAAGCACTTATTAACACCCTCAGATCTACCTCAGGGCATCGCGATCGGTGGGCAGTGTATTTACTTGGTATATACTCCCATATCGTACCTAATTAGAGTTGAGCTCTTCGGGCTGGGCACGGTGATTCGCTGTCAAATGTCCAATCGCTTGATCACACGGGCTACGACTTACATGAACCTATTTGAACATTACGAACAGGTACTTGAGGTGAAGCTACCACATGTAACAAAATACTTCCATTAATATATCAATGAAACTACCGACCGGCGAGCGGGTCCCTCTTCCCACTGGATTGTGACATTGGAGGTGTTGGGTCTTTCTGACCAGGATAAGAACTCTCAGTACTCCCAAGATCATACGAATGAGATCTGAGAGTCTCCTCCTCTACTTATCTTGTATAGTCAGATTTTGATACACTAAATGCACAGAAGCCGCGAGTTACATACCTACTTCGCAAACACAGGGAAGATATGAGGAATGCCCCCGATTTAGCAGTTCCATACTTACGAGAGGAGATTTCTCTGTTGGATATTATTTGTGCTGTATAAACAGCTGGACATTGCGTGTTTCGACACTTCGAGAGAGAGCGCAATTTGTAGCCTTCTCCAGAACTGAAAGGGGTGAAAAGGGGATAAAGGGGCTCCTACCACGGTTGCCTCTTATATCCAGTTGAGGCCGCATTGTTGTTGCTTGTTATTCGAGTCAGAGCCAATACAGGCGCGTGTGTCTCATAAGCAGGCTGCACACCATTTGGTCGCCAACCTTGGACTCGTACCACCACTTCCTGCTTCGTCTCTTCCACTTTCCCCGCCGCCGCTCCGCTATACTACAAACATGAGGTCCAAATTCAAGGATGAGCATCCCTTTGGTACGCCTTCTCATCCGCAGCTGGTCTTGGAACTTGCTCAATGGTCACCGATGGCACAGAGAAGCGCAAGGCTGAGGCTGAGCGCATAAGACAGAAGTATCCAGATCGTATTCCCGTGAGTTCGCCGATTTTGGGATAGGATGCGTTTGACCGAACGACTTCTTTGTACAGGTCATTTGCGAGAAGGCCGACCGCACAGATATACCTACCATTGACAAGAAGAAGTATCTTGTGCCATCGGTATGCAAGTTCATCTCAGTGATATGGACAACGCCCCACCTATTGTTCTTAGGATCTTACTGTGGGGCAATTCGTGTATGTAATACGGAAACGCATCAAGCTCGCACCAGAGAAGGCCATATTTATATTCGTGGATGAGGTCCTGCCGCCAACGGCGGCCCTCATGAGTGCCATATACGAGGAACACAAGTGAGTTTGATGCTAATCGAGTCACTTCCTGCTACTGATTGCTTTGAAGGGACGAGGACAACTTCCTATATGTCAGCTACTCAGGAGAGAACACGTTCGGTACGGAGGGCTGGCTGGAAGTTTCGTCTGATGCATGATAGTCTGCTGTTGCATTAATTGTGGCGGGGTGAAGACTGATGTGATACGAGACAACTTTGATCAGTGATGTCTTTGTCCTGCTCTCCTCCATCCCCCACGAACTGATTTCTCGCTACACATATACATTTATCCCTTTCATTCCCAGCGTTTGTACAATATATTATGTGCCTCTCTTTGAATATGGAATGGACGATCTTTCACAAATACTCACTCGGAGCCGTCCAAGAACATGATCGACTCTTGACAAAGCCTTCGAGTGGTGTCAGGTGGCCTCGGGGAGGTAGTAAGAACAAAGCCCATGATTGTGGTCGCTACAAACCTACTTGGGACCTACACAAAGCCAAAGCCAAAGGGTGGCACGACGTTCCACAGCTGCGTGGCCGTGAATCTTCCACAAACCCACAGAGGTTCCTTTAAATAGCCTCCTCTACATGTTCAGGGCAGAAGCACCCGTGCTTTTGCAACGCCATCCCCACATTTCTCCTCTTCTTCCCCCAACGCCGTCTGTCTGGTACATCATGGCTAAGCTCCCTCATGCTGCAATTGAAGAGATGCTATTAGGTACGCACTTCATTCGCCCCCGTTCTCCTCTCCAACTAATCATGCGTGACACTCAGCTTTCTTTTGTGTTTGTGACTTTATCTTGATTGCTATTGCATTGACGGCCTTGTTGAAGACGAACAGTGCGTATATACGATACACCACCCGGTCAATTCCGTGTTAACATAGTCTCTGATTGTTAGCACTCAGCCCGCTCCCAACGTTCACCGCGTTTCTTGCTACCTTTGCTTTTGGCGTGTTCGCAGTTTCGGTGGCGATCGCTGCTTACACGCATGTTCGTACACGGTATCCTATCTCTCGTCGAAATATCAAGGGCATGTGGACGTTCGGCATCTTGTTCTTCCTCGCACTCGGTGAGTTCACTATCGGTGGTTTCACAATACTATACTGAATGCACATTCCTATAGTGGCAATTATCCACGCAGCGCTACGCATTTCCCGAGGGGCCCTTTGCACGGACTACCAAGCTCTGCCATCTTCATGCAGCTTTGGAGGATTGACCCTCGCGCTTTGGTGCTTGATTGCGCTGATTGGTAAGTCCCCACCACCGAAGCACCTTCTTCGAGCTCACATTAGTACAGGTGTCTGTGGGACTGTTGTTTCATATTTCCACGTTGAAGAAGCTTGCAAGATCACACCTTATCCTAATAACTACCAGGCTACTACATATAGCACCCCATCCTACCCTCAGCGGGCGTATCACTTGTCTCCTAACAGGGGAATGCACCATCCTTCAGAATATCATTTTAGAGCCTTGTAGTTAAGATCTCCCTGTCGATTCACTGATGTACTTAACCACCGGAAATCCACTATCTTTTATTTACTATACCCGTTTGCTTATGTACTGAGTATTATTGGATATTACGAGGCTTCGGAATACATCAAATAAATATAGTCCGTAAAAAAAGGAGTGTATAGGAGGGGGAAATGAGAGTGGTACTAGCTTTACTGAACTTTGCTTCACTGATTACATCATTTACTGGGCTGCACGTCGGGCGTCCGCACCCATGCCAGCGGCCATACCAAGCGCCATTGCGCTACCCATCTGTGAACCTTGCGCTTCGGATGGAACAAAGATAGTCTTCGAGCCAAAGGCCTTGACACGCGCGACCTCCATACGCCTGAGCTCCATCTCTCTGGCGAATTGGTCAACCACCTGTGCGTCTGCCTCTGCCTTGGTCTTGATGGCCTGTGCATCAGCCTCGGCCGCTAGGCGAGTCGCTTCGGCTTGAGCTTCAGCCTCAATCTTGAGTCGCTGGGCCTGAGCCTTTGCAGCAGTAACGACGCTGTATGCTTCAGCGTCTGCGGCTGTATTGCGGGCCTGTGCTTTAATGCGAGCGACAGCAAGAGCACCCTCTTCTTGCTTCACTTTGTTGCTGTTCTCTCTGTCTACATTCTTTGTATCCGATCAGCACAGGAAATCGGGGATCGAGCTCAAGTCTTCTTACCGCGGCTTCCACCTGAGCTTGCAAGGCACGCGTAGTGAGTTTGTCCATGGTTGATGCAATTTCTCCCTTGAATTGACGATCGATGACGGCTAGGATATTGGAGTAAATAGAAGTCGTCACCGTTATATTTCTGTCTGCTTACCCAGATCCTTCAACACGATACCGTATTCCAACGCAGCCTCGTGCATCTCATCCATCGCGCGGGTTCTCAACGCATCCAAGAACGCCGACGACGGGTCTTCTTGCATGTTATCAGGACCCAATGACCGTTGCTTGACCTAGATGTAAACTGGTCTCATATCTGAATTCCCAAGGGGTAATGTCACTTACCATAGCCGAATAGTCAAGGTGGGCTACGATCTGTGTAAGTATTGATTGGGTCTTATCACGCAGGGCGTCGTAGGGCGTGTTGTAGCCGTGGGTAGTCAATTTCAGAGGCTCTGTGAGTTGCCTGGTGATAGTTTAATATCTCTGCCACAGAGAAATAGCGAAGGGAAGTCACCATTTCAAGTAGATCGTAAGGCTGACGGGCACTTGGTCGCGAGTGAAGCTAATCGAGTGTTAAGTTGAGAGTCGGAATATCGAGAGAGAGAAGAACGCACATGTCCTTCGTTGGCATCTCCAGCTGGTTCTCACCCAAGGTGTACAGACCACGGAGAGTGACGCTGGGGTTGGTGACAACAGATTGTCCAGCAGGAAGAAGTTCCAAGTCGTCACCGCGTTGAAGAATAGCACAATTGCTGGCTGGGATATTCAAGCTAGAAGGTGTTGATGTGAGATCATGAGAGTAAAAATAAACGAGATGTGGTGCTTACAATGTCGCCACGACGTATTCGCGCTCTTCCGCGGCACCAACACGGCTCTTCATCTTGACCTCGTGGGTCCATCCTAGAGTCACGCCAGTGAGGCGATCTTTCACGACGCCAGGCAAATGTGTTTGGTCGACGATCGAGAGTACATCATAGGTACCCTCGATGGCCATCGCTACGAAGCTGGGAAAATGTTAGAGATTGGGTGAGCAAGAAAGGAAGAAGTAAATCACCCTCCATTTCGAATGACGAAGATGTGGTTCTGCGGATCAGAAATGACGGCTGCCTGGTTCTGCGATACCTGTACCACGGTGAGACCTTGGAATTCGATGACAGTATCCGAGACTTATAAAACAGGTTAACGGTGTGTCTATTACACGAATCACAGATGCGCTTACGGCCTTTGACCCCGGCCCACGAGCGCGCCCACCAGTTTCTTAGGGGGAAGCCGGGGTAGCGACCCGGTCTCGTCAAGATCTTTGGAGTACCACCATGATTAATGAGGCCAACTTGGCCAGGCATGATTTCTTTGCCTATCCAATCTACAGGTGCCTATTTCTTGAAGTCAACAATTGCGGTTTTTAACATGGATCTTGGAGATGACGAATCACCTTCTTAGACAGAACTTTGTTTCTCCCCGACTGAGTGTATCATTTTAGTTACATTAAGATTGGACATTTTCTTAGGCGAAGTGGTACAAACCTTGATTAGCTGAGCATCAAGCTTCTGGAGTGCTGCAATCAAACCGTCCTTGCCAATAGGCACGAAGAAAGGTCTGTCCGTCGACATGTAGTCTGCCGTTGTGATGAATTCATCAAGCTTGGCTTTGCCTTTCGCATGTCCATTGGAAGTAGAAGAATGGAAGCCATCATCTACGTGATCTTTCGTAGTGGGCAAGGGAGGGCTCGGATCACCGACGACAGTGCTGTTGTCTCCAAATTGGGTCGCAGGCATAGTGTGGTGTAGGGCTGTGAGAGTGAAAGTGAAATGAAAGGTGAGGCGGCGACGCAATAATTTATGAGTCCCTCGGACGACGCACGTTTAGTATAGATTGTGGGGGCATAGCCTTTCCCATCACAGGTGCGTCCCATCCCTGACATATCGGGGGCGGTGACCTAGACAACATTAATCGACTACAGCAATCCTGTCTAGCTCCGGCCATTGACACAGTGTAGAATCATCTGACGGCAGCCAATACACGCATTAATTCCACGATGGGAGTATTAATAGCAGTCATACAGCTCAGTAGCGTGAAGCGGTTGTAGCGCCTGTCCAGAACGAGCGGGACAGGTGCTGATGATTACCGGGGCTGTGGACACGGGCCTCGGAACGGCACAGCCAGTCCGCGCTGTATTGGCGTGGGAGTAATGGCGCTCAACGGCAACAGCCGCCTTGGACGGAATTGGCAATCGTCACGTGATGACTTGCCACCGTGTCCAGAGTCGAATTCGTATGCAGTGACACTCTACTATTTCCGAAATGCTGACGCTGTTCAGCCTGCTGCTGGTAACCCCAGTGGTGCTGGCTCACAACGTGAACGATACACTGCTATGGGGTGCGTATAGACCGAACCTGTACTTTGGGCTGCGCCCGCGTCTCCCGCAATCTCTCATGACCGGCCTCATGTGGTTTGGAACACAGGACTACCAATCCTTGGGTCGTATGTACTTCCTTTGGAATGCCGGACACTTGAATGACTTTTACCAAGAAACCAGACATGCGTGTGATCAAGGGGACAACCTTGCCAGCTATACGTGGACGGAATATGACCCCAGTGAGGGTGGAGTGCAAGTCATCAAGGACACGCGTAATAACGTCAAAATCACGACCGAGTTCTTGAAGGTTGCGGGTGGTGATCATGGGGGAAGCTGGGCCGCGCGAGTCAAGGGTGAACCCATTGATCCTTGTGAGTCTCAAGTCAATTTCTAGTCCTGGGTGCTAGAATAATGTCCGTGCAGCTACGCCATCCAGTATCTCTACCATCTTTTACTTCGGGCTTGAAGGTATTGGCGGACTGGATATGGAGACAGATGAGGACGAGAACGTGAGCTGGCATGCCTGAACTCAAGAATCCAGCTTACAGCAATAAACAGGGATTGGAGGGACCCGTTAAACTCTCGGGGTCTACCCCCGATTTGGATGAATTCACCCTCAAGATTGTAGATGGTACGGATGTCTCGACCTCTACTCCTCGCGTTATTTAAGAGTGACATATCTATTAGGCCCTAACAACGTCGCACCAACTGAGGGACCTTATTACGAAGAGTTTCAAGAGCGCATAGGCAAGACTCACTATCTCGGGCTCACTGTGCCGCCAGGGGACGTATGGAAAGCCAAAGGTACGCGCAGAAGGACTCATATTAGCCCCACTAATGTGTGAGTAGACATTATCATGAATAACTTGATCAAGCGCGCCCAAGGTGTCCTCCAACCGTACCGGGAATCGCCCACACCGCCGCATCCATCATTCACTCTACAGCTCCCCGACGAAGTCTATACTAGCAGTAACCTCTTTGCATACCAGAAGATGTTCGAAGGTCCATTCCAGTTTGACGTCCTTTATGACAGTGGAAGCGCGAAACAGAAACTCAGCCGTGTGTTGCGCCTATTGGTTACACGAATGTATGCTGACACACTTCAACAGCTTCTATACTCGATCAAGGGATTCCTGCACTGGTTGCATCATACAAACAACGGTTTCAAGCGACTTTCCCCATCCCTTCCGACTACCCCATTTCCAACCGCGCTTCCCTCGAATCTTTCTCCCGAGATATCACTGCCAATCTCATTGGAGGTGTCGGATATTTCTATGGCACTTCTATTGTCAACCGAGGGTTTGCTCATGAATGGGACGAAGACGACGAGACTTCCAGCCATAATTTCGACAACGGACCGACCATTACGGAACCGAAAGCACTGCTCACAGCTACTCCGAGTCGTAGTTTCTTCCCCCGAGGGTTCTATTGGTATGTATTGACATGGCGCACTGAGGCAGTACTTGACTTCGTGATCCAGGGACGAGGGATTCCATCTTCTTCATATTGGCGAATGGGATAACGATTTCAGGTATATTTGTCCTGACTAGTTGAGGTGAACGCTTGCTGACGATGTTTCATTCAGTCTAGAGATTTTGAAGGATTGGATTGGCCTTATTGATGAAGACGGCTGGGTTGCTCGTGAACAGATTCTTGGAGAGGAAGCGCGCAGCAAGGTCCCAGTGGAATTCCAGACGCAAGTCCCGACTTACGCAAATCCTCCGACGCTCACCGTCGCTGTGACCGCTTTCATTGAACGTCTGAAAGCCCAATCGTCCGGCCCTTCATCACAGGACCTTGGCATGGATTACTCCGTCGGAGGGTCCCAGATACCTCTCCGAACTGACAGCTCTAAATCTGGAGGTAAATACCTTGAATCCCCGGAGCATGCTATGGCTTTCCTAAAGTCTATCTACAAACCTCTCAAGAGACATTATGACTGGTTCCGACGGACCCAGCGAGGACAAATCAAACAGTACGGTCGTCAAGCACGCTCGAGAACGGAAGCTTATCGATGGCGAGGGCGGACTGAGACCCATGTCTTGACCAGTGGAATGGACGATTACCCTCGTGGTCCGCCACATGCAGGCGAACTGCATCTGGACTTGATTTCGTGGATGGCTTTCTTCACCAGGACGATGAAGCAGATTGCGGGGTTCATTGGGGAAACTGATGATGAGTTAACCTTCATCGAGATCGAGAAGGCTATCATTGGGAATATCGAGGGTAAGAATCATGTATGTGTGCACGCTGTGCATGGTTGCTAAATCTCATTATTTGCCAGACCTTCATTGGAGCGAGGAAGATAAGATGTACTGCGACGTAGGCGTGAATGACGAAGGCAAGTGATATCTCCAGTGGTCGCTTGATCAATTCTAACCCTCCAGTTTTCTAGATGAATCGTACTTCGTCTGTCACAAAGGCTACCTCTCCCTGTTCCCCTTCTTACTCCAACTCCTTCCCCCCGACTCCCCCCATCTCCCCCATATTTTGTCACTGATGCGCGATCCCGCCCATCTTTGGACACCTTACGGCCTTCGCAGTCTGTCGCATTCACACCCCGAGTTTGGCAAAGGCGAAAATTACTGGAAGGGACCAATATGGATCCAGATGAATTATCTTGCCCTGAGCGCTCTACACAAAGTATGTCGTTGCCTTCTCCAGCAGAGGGGCTCACTGACATATGTGCGATAGACATATGCGAAGCAACCAGGACCGCACCAAGCCCACGCGCAGGAGATATATACGAAGTTGAGGCAGAATGTCATAAACAACGTTTTCAAGGTAAGGGACCGAATAGCTTATCTTATTGGATGCATATTGATATAAGGTGATTCGCTGTAGGAATATGAACGAACAGGGTATGTGTGGGAGCAGTATAACGCCATGACAGGTGAAGGTCAGCGCAGGTTAGTACACCCTCCTGCCTGCAGTTTCTCTGGCAAGTTCTTAACACCGCCGCCGACAGTCACCCATTCACTGGCTGGACGTCCCTTATCACGTTGAGTAAGTACTTCCGTTCAGTTCGTGGCGTTTAGTCTCACCGACTGTTTTGACAGTCCTATCCGAAAAGTATTAGATAGTCATTGCGAACGTAGTTTGCATTCAGATATGGACAATGACCACCACGACGAAAATTCTCATGCAATAACCCTATTGAGTGCTCTCTCATTGATCACTAAACTTTCAATGCCGACCCAGATTCTCGATCCTTGAGGACCTCTGCTGCAAAGCCCGTTTGTGAATACTACTGGTGAAGAGAGTTGGCCGGTTAGATGTGTTAGGCTGACAACCTGTTTGATTGGATGATCACTCAGGCTCCCGATTTCATACTGGCGTGTTATGCCTCAATACCGCCTTGCCCTTACGACGGATGAGACAAGATACCGAACGGTGAATATGTACGGCAGTCTGGTCGCTGCTCGATTCATATTGTTTACTTCAATCTTTACTGAGTGTTTGTGGCTACAACATTACATCTCACCATGCCCATGCCCACACGGCTGTTAACCGGCTATGTTGCGCAGCTCCGCGAATCTGGATCGATCCTTGTCCAACAGCTGTTTCAAATTGAAGCGTACATCGATTGAAACTGAGGGTTGTAAGCAACGTCTTCCGTCCCCTGCCTTCCATGCGAATGGAGTCGCTGCGTTGTTCTTTAGGTCTCTATTGTATGTATGTAGATACATTCCTTGGATGTCGCTTACAGTGCATAAATTAAATTACAAAGGTCGTTGTACTTGGGCTTACGTAACGTGAGGCTTTGGGCAAATTGATTCCGCAGACGCGACAGTGGTTGTGCCCACAAGCGATCGTGCTACCACGATGTAAAGGCGCTTATTGTTCTGATGCACCACATTCGAGAATCCAGGCAAGTATATATTGCGGTGTCTTGTTGACAGAGCTTTTCAGTTTCTTCCCTTGCAGCCCCCCAAGACGGTTGCAGGTGGTTTATCGAACAGCCGTAAGTGAGCTCTGTTGCCACTGGTCGCGATGGAACTCAGCGCCAATCTATCAGCCCTCGGAATGCTCCAACCATTGAGCGAGTCAGACTTCAATCTCGATGTCGGTGGCATTGTCGGTTTCCTTGGAGGAGAAGAGGCGATTTCGGCCATGGAAAGCATGCCTTTCTACAAGTACCGGAAATGGCTGGGGTGGTACAACTCGCCCGGCTCGTACACCATTGCCAAGCACTTCGGCAAGCTCCCCGTTTCTCGCTTCTGGGATGGAATTTATCCTGGAGTGAACGATGACCCAGCTACGCTGCTTGGACTCGATGGGAAACGTGGGCCGAAGTTCAGAGGCGTCGTCTCTGGCACTGCCTTGGGCCACACGGGGCATGTTGCACAAACTTTTACTCAATACTGTCGTAGTGAAGTGAAAGCGGTGCCATCGATGTTATCCGAAGCGCGCAAGGAAGGTCAGCGTACCACGACAACGACGAACGTCACCATCGCAGACTTTTTGGTCCGAACCCCGGGGACGTCGACGGAGACTCGGCTTGAGTACGACGAGACTGAATCCCCCCTTTGGTCCGTAGCCATCGCCTCGATCCCGATTTCGATGAACCTCGCGTGCTGTGTTCTGTGCGGGTTGTCTGCCGAGTGGTTTGCGTTCGGTGTTATCCTGTATGGCATCATCTGCAATGGCGTGGCGTGCTACCTGATTGGCTCAGCGGAAATCTTCCTTCGTCATCCTCGACCCTCTCCTCATTCCCCTTCCGGAAACGGAATCTTGGATGATCGGGATCATTTTGTCGTTTGCAGAGGCACCGAAGCATCTATCAACTACATCGTCAAAAGCAAGATTGTCGTTAAATACAGCAAGGACGAGGGGTACAATAAAATTGGGCTCAGCGCGATGTCGCTGACCGTCCAGTTTATTGCTCAGCTCTTCCTCATTCCACTCAGTGGTCTTTTCGGACAGATCATGTTCCTTACGACGCTCGCCATCTCATGGATCTACAATGCGTATATCTCATCCATAGACAAGGATCAGCTGCAGCAAAGACTTCTGATGAAGAACATACCCCTCAAGGAATCTACGGGCAAACGGGTCTCAAAGGTGGAAATGCCTACGAGGACGTCGGCGGTAGTGTTTGCAATGCTCTGCGGGCTGCCGTACTCCGAGCTCAAGGTCGACGCAATCGACCGCTACGCCCGGGGGATACTAGACTCTTTACTTCCGAAAGACACTGAGGTTTGGGAGGAGTGGCGAGGTTTAGTTTTGCCGAGAGTTGAGCAGCTAGTGCAATCGGACATCCGCAGCAGACTCCTTTCGAAATCTCCAGTACCGAATCCAGACCCCCTCGAGGACCTATTCGACTTCAAACTCAATGAATACGGTGACACAGATAGGGAAAAGAGCCTGCTAAGGGATCTACTTGATGACACGCAGGGTGCATACGAGTCATTCTACGATATGTTTCTCAAAATCCCAGGTCGCGACCGTGTCCCGACGCTGCCATTGCACCCTCCCAATCATTCCCCTGCATGACATGACAAACAATGGGACCCACCGACATACCTTGCATTGCAAAGCTTGTATTTCAACATTGTATATAGACGTACCACTGAATGTACGACAGCACAATTTACGACAGGAATATCACATATCATACTTCACTTTCAAGAGCTTAGTAGACGCCCTTGACGTATTACAGTGGCTGTGCTGCGCCATATAACATACCCTCTACTCTCATCTTCAGTGATACTGACAACGGCGCTGGTCCGTATGTTTGCCAAGTTCCCTCAGAAATTTGCCGCACCGTTTGGCTTGCTTGGGGACGAGCCAAAGCTGGCGTTTCGCAGCCAGCCCGGGGGGATATCTAAGTTAGCGACTACACGAGTACGCCTTAAGATTCCTGACTGGTTGCCGTTCTCATGTCACCCTAGAATATCATTGAAACGGATAGTTACTGGGACCAAGTGAGTTCCTATACTCTTGATTGCTGAATATCATTGACATTGGGCTAGTACGTCGTTCTGTTCGACTCGGCCTCGGATGTCTTCTCTCTAATTACACCCAACGATAGTATGGTATTACTTTCATGGGGCCAGTTGCGAAACGCTAATCATTTATCTCACCAGTACGACGCGCTCTGGCTGAAGCCCCAGAGAACGTCGCCACCCTCATTCGTGTCATTTCTTCTCGGTTATTCAATCTCGTTTCCGATCACACGTTTCCGTCAGCGACGACCGCATCTGTCACGGCTTATGCCACCTCTCTGATTAAGTCGGGGACAGGTTCGGCGGAACGAAACACGACGAAGGAGGTCCTCAATTGCTTGCGTGTCCTCCAACGTGTCCTACCTGTGGTGTTCGAGGTTGAGGGTGAAGCGAGTGTGTTCGAGCTGGAGGTTCTGTGGAAGAAGCAGGCGGCGGAACAGGTTCACGAAGAGAGCGAATCACAAGCGCCCCAGTTTGTTATTGATGACGACGATGATAGTGAGAACGGAGATGCGAGATCACCCACATCCCCAAAAGAACAGGCTGGGACGAAGCCAAAAGCACTTCTACCATCATTGGGCGAACGGTTGTTTAGCTGCCTCATCGACCTGCTCTTCTGTTGTGGTTTCACTCTTCCGCCTAAGCTACAAGTCGACCACTACAAAATCAACTATGTCATTTGGTATGTTACCTCTCAGGAAATATACTGCATACCTCACCCCCACATACAGGGAGAAAGGCGTTGGATCAACATCAGATCCCGGACCCAGCTTCTCATACGATGGTAACAAAACTGAAGTCCTTCGTCTAATTCTGGTCCTTCTCTCAAGACAAATATACGTGCCGCCCTCATCGCTCTTCACGAAACCTTCCCTATACACACTGCATCTCGTCCAGCAGACACCGCGACGTGATGTTCTGACAATATTATGCTCACTACTGAATACCACCATGAGCGCCAGCTCATACGGATCGTCGACCATCAGCAGCGTTGCCGGGAAACTGCCTTACAACCACCTGATGTTTAAAGGCGAGGACCCCCGTACGAGCTTGATTTCTATGTGCTTCCAAGTCCTTTGTGTACTCCTGGACTTCCAGAGCGATAGCGCTCGAGACAAGCCGTCAAAGACGGATGAAACCCATCCCCCGACTCCAACCCCTCGTACAAATGCCTTTCGCTATTTCCTGATGAAGCTGGTACGTCAGGCCGATTACTTGACAGACACTGCGGCAGGGCGTGACGAATGAATCTGTAGCACAGGGTCCAAGATTTCGCGTTCATATTCAATGGCATCTTCGCCATTCTTGAACAGCAGATCGCCAACATGAGCAACTTACTACCAGGCGCTCGGAAGTCTGTCCCATATATGTTTGAGACTGGTAAGGTCGTTTATTCTGTGCTCACACGATGTCGCTGATGTCGTACAGTCGTATTCTTATGGAAGATGATTGAGCTTAATGAGGTACAATCTACCTTTTCCTTCGAGATCCTGATATGACGCTTACAACTATATAACAGAAATTCCGTATTTATCTACTTGAATCTGAGAGGGGTATGGATTTAATGGCATATATATTATGCTACAATCTAGAGATTAAAGACAAGACTGGTAAGTTGCACCCATGATTTCCATGCCATGTAGTAAACTCTTTCGTCCAGAACAACACGGTCTATGTCGCGCACTCTCCTACATTATCCAAACGCTGTCTGCGGAGCCTGCCTTTGGACGTGTTCTTTGCAACCCCATTAAATCCCAATTGCCCGCGAAATGGCACACGGGCGGCACAGCGGGAGACTTTATCGTTAACGTACGTGATCTCAGCTTTCTTGTTCGATGTTTTTTTCTGATGTCTGGTTATTGTGTTGCTCAGTCGATCTACGCTATAATTGCAACCACATCAGGGACTCTGAACTCCATTTACCCTGCCCTCATCATCGCCCTGACCAATTGCGCCCCGCATTTCAAGAATCTCACTGTCACGTCGTCTGCTCGCCTCCTACAGCTATTTACCTCATTTTCGAACCCGTTATTTCTGCTTGCGGACGAGGGTCACCCACGTTTGCTGTTCTTCATGTACGTTTGACTTCCTTCGTCAGGGAGCTATGCCTGACAATGACGCGGCAGGCTGGAAGTCTTCAACTCAGTGATTCTCTACCACCTGACCGACAACCCCCATCTGATCTACAATATATTGAACTCGCATAAAGCATTCGAGGACTTGGGCACATTCACACTTGCTCGGGGTCTCAGAGACATCAAACGAGCTCGTATTGTGAAAGAGGAAGCGGCGCGGAAGGATGGTAATCAAAAGAGCAAGATGCGCGCCTCGGACATCGAAGAGGGGGATCCTCACAGCGAGAAGGTCAGACTCATGGAACTTGAGGAGCAACGGACGAATTCGACGGAGCAGCTACCGGAGTCTCAACGGACTGATAGCACGGATACTCTACCGCTGAACGGCACACCTGCGTCTTCGATATCGGAAAAGGCTCGCGGGAAGATGAAAGAGCGAAGGTCTATGTCGCTCGACAATATTGATCCTGCAGCTGCCGCGGCAGTGGGTCGGAATGGTTTCATACCAACGCAAGAATGGGTACATATCCAATGCTTCGTGGCCTGAATCGCTGTGCTCATCGTTTACTTTTGGTAGGTAACATCATGGCAGCAAGGGTACGTTGCATACCTTGAAGCTGAGGTGAAATAGATGCTCACGCGTTTTAGATTGCCGATGGACTGCATCATGCTCCTCATTACAGAACTGTTGCCTAAGGTGCAAGATATACAGGCCGCCCGGAACAACCCCACTTCGGTGACCGCGATTATTGATTTCTTGGGTAGCGTGTCTCTACAAGGTGTCCTGCCTCCCAAACCACCTCTTGCACCAAGGAAATTTGTCGTACGTGTCTAGCTTTTCTGGTGGCTTGCGATGTTAACATGTTCCTCAACAGTGGTCTGACTCGTCAATCGTATGGCTGACATCTATGATATGGGGTGAGATCTACGTCCGCGGAATGACGCCCCTGGGGATCTGGAATTCGACCCACGTTCGCCTATTCTACGTGAAGCATACGCAAGCTCAACAGCGTCAGATTACGGAGGCAGTCTCGAATGTTGTGGGTGGCATATGGGGCCGGAACTCTGATACGACGATGGGGAGAGGGCGTAGTGGAGGCTCGTAGATTCTTTCCTTATATTTATGCATATGCTGTATTTTATCATCGACTCTGGATTCAATGCCCTTGGCACAGTTTCCCCCCTATCTTTCAAAGAACGCCGCCCTCGTTGGCAGGCCAAAATCTTTTCGCAGCGAACTCGATTGCGCTAATTTCTTTCACTCAAACCACCACATTCGTTCCTTCAAATTCACCAGAATGTTCAATTTCGTTGTTCTCCCCATCGCCCTTGCTTCGTTTGTCGTCGCCCAGTCCGCCAGCAACCCGGCGTTGGAAGTCGAGGCCATTAAGGCGCACTTCCAGCAAGCGGGCATCGTGCCCGCGGGCATTCCATCCTTCGACCCGAGTGCCGTTCTTGTAGCTGATTATGCGGGTTGGTATTCATTTATCTTGAGCGAGAACACGTTGACAATTTTACTGAAGGCGTCGGAGGCGCTAGCCCAGGCCAAGCATTGACCAGAGCTCGTAATATATAGCATTTATTTTCAATGATCAAAGTACTGAGCATGGATGTAGAGGTCGGACCTGCTCCAGCTATCACTGTTACTCCAGCGAACAGCTCGGTTTCTTTGTCGGGACCCTTCACATTGGCCATGGTCGACTTTGGCGCTGTTGGCTCAGACCAGTCCGCAGGCGTTACCCGTCATTGGCTGGTCAACGGTGTTACCATCGACAGTAAGTATGCTCGCCACGGAAACGTTACATGATTAACATGTCAATCTACAGACAACGCGGTGTCTAACGCGTCCGCGATTGCCATCACCCAGTATGCCGGTCCCGCCCCTCCTGCAGGCAGCGGCCCCCACCGGTAAGAACCTCTGCCTCGTTCACATACCCTGAAACTGACCGTCAGCTCTAGTTATGCGTTCCTCCTTTTCGCTCAGCCTGAATCATTCGCCCCGCCCGCTGACTTCTCCCAGCCGAACATTGGTGTCTCTCTCTTCGACATCAACGCGTACGCAAGAGATAGTGGCCTTGGAGCAATCGTAGCTGTACGTCAACGAAGCATTCCATCTTTCCCATGATAACTTGCTGACATCTGACCATTGCAGGGAAACTACATTACCGTTGAGGAGGGAACTGCTACTGCCTCCCTCTCTGCCACCAGTGCTGTAGAAACCTCCACTCTCGCCCCTGTTTCCACTTCGTCGGGAGCTTCCAGTGGTGGATCGTCTTCCACCAGAAGTTCGAGCAGCCCGGCCTCTACGTCTACTGCCCCTGGCGGCGGCAACGCCAACCAGAATGGAGCAGCCGCATTCACGACTTCACTTGGCTGGTTGGCGTCATCCGTCGCGGCCTTTGTTGTCTTCGCTTAGTTTTAAGGCCTTGGAAGGACTCGTACTTACTGAGCCTTGTAATGCGTGACGTTATATAGTTAGACGTTTGTTTCGGTATGATAGCATTGAGGATAGTGGACTAATATAGATAATATTACAAAAGAAAAACCGAGGCAGCAAGAGAAGAACGAGGAACAAAGAAATCAGCTGTTATATCGCTCTCTGGCCTACAGCCAAGTCAGTGGTGAATGCAAGTCGAGTACATGAAATGAAGAGCTTACCGCGTCTTGTGCCATGTTCACGTAGCCGGAGTAACCCTCAGTCAGCTTGCCAATATCCCTAGGCTTGCTGGCACCCAAGCCAACACCTTGAGCATATATGGCCGTTTGACTGTGTATAATTAGATGTCTACTCTACCATAAGGACAAGCATTGACTTACATGGGTTCAACTCGGCCATCACCGTCTGTGCCTAACCCAGTGCCCTCCTTCCAGCCCATCATCTTTAAGAGCTTATTGCCAACGTTCGTTTCGTCCTTGCCAGGATGAACAGCAGGAGGTGGCGGAGACGGCGGGGGTGGTGGTCCTTCAAAGCGTTTCTTCGCCGCTTTGGAAGGGCCTGCAGAACTCGACTCGGGGAGTGGGACATCAGGCTGGTTGAACAATGCCCTGCGTTCGAGTGCTCGGTCTCGATATTTGGGCTGCTCTGCCGCTTTTGGCTGCTGTCGAGCAAGGACCTTCTGGCGAGCGACTTCTCGTAGATTGGAATCTTTGAGATTTTTCTGACGTAGACTGTGAGGACCGATAGCCGCGTATGTGGTGTGCAGTTGTACGTACTTTGTGCAAGTCAGATTCCTTGTTGTGCCGCTTCAACTGATCCAGGGTCTTAAATTGACGAGCACACAGTAAGCATGCCATTGTCGAAGTGTCTGCATACTCGAACTCGTCACTCGGTGCTGGTGAGCTGGAGTGGCTTGGGGTAGCAACGGCCTGTGTCGTGGCGGCCATAGGTGCAGCGGGAGGCTAGGGAATGCTTGGTTACACCTATCCTGGATGCCTGGTAAAGAAGACGGCACACCTGCGTGGAAGTTGAGGCAGCATTTGAGGTCTCGAGACTCTGGGTGAGTTCTTCTTGGACTTGATTCCATTTATTTATATTGTTCACAGTCTAGAAGCAGGAACGCGATGAGTTTTTCTGCATCTCGACGGTGCTCATGCCAAGATGTTGCGCTGCTTTCCCGCACTGTACCTTCTTACTGGCAATCAACGGCGCAACTTTCTTTGCAGCTTCCGCTATTGAGTTGTATGTGATTCCAGTGCTTAGGCGGATGAAGGGACTAGGACATACCTTTTGTTAATTCTGCGGCAGCCGCATCCTCGTCTCCATCTTCCCCTTCGCCATCTCCCAACGAGAATCCAAGAGCTAGGGGTTTGGACGCCGCACCTAGAACGAGGAAGTATAAGAATGGAACACATATAGGAATTGGAAGCGACTGACTGGTACCAATCTTGATGGGGCCCTTACTGAAGTTAAGCGTGACCGGTTTGTCAGAGATAGGAAGCACGGATGGCGCTGCTATGACGTCCTTGACTTCCACTGGAACCATCGTGAAGCTGACGACAATCATGAGGGGATTAAACACACACCTTTAGCTTTCTTCTTCTTCTCTTTCTCCTTGGTTGGTACAACATTTGCAGGCTTCGCGGGTGCTTCGACCTTAAATTCCAAGACAGCGATCGTAGAAGCTTCGTCCCAATACCTGACCCATCCACCTTCCATGGCACCGAGGCTCATCGAAGAGGGGACGGCAGCCTCGTCCCGTAGCATAGGATCGGCTGGCTGGAAAGAGCAAGGGTGAGCCCATGAAGCAGCAACAGGCTTGTCTGAGATTCTGAAACCGTTTGGATGGATCTGCGCAGACATAGTCGCGCCAAGCACATTGGCTGCAGACTGGCAAAGACTCAGAGATGACTCGTTAAGGCAGGTCGAAATATATACCTCGACATCAATGAACTCCACGAAGGCGAAGCCAAAGCTAGCCATAGTGACTCGATCCTTGATTAGAATGATGCGTTTCATCCCTTTGGCGCCTTCCTTGCCAACACCAGAAGAATACCGCATGGCTTGATGAATTGCTTGAGGGCCTGAGAGTGGGTCGAGTCCCCGGAACAGCAGGACAGGACCCGGCGCGTTTCCTATGTCCCTAGTACCATCATTCCCGTTCTGTCGAGGTTGCCTGCCCTTATCATGCTGGGCGCTCTGAGAGTAATCAATCTTAACTCTCCGTCCGTTATGGGGCGCACCAGTCTCCAGCGCTTTGTAGAAAGCGGTGGCTGCGGATGCACCGTGTGACGCTGGCGGTGGAACTTGGACGAAGGGAAACGATGGGTCGACAAAAGCGCGGGCGTGCTCCGTCGTCGGGAATTGCGCGAATCCAAAGCCTTTCGATGCACCTTTGAAAATCCAATGGCAGGTCACGTTAATGAAAGCGAAGCAGCAAATGTGAACGGGATAGTGCCTGTTGATTTCTCTCGAATTATAGTCACTGTTTCTATGTTGCAGCCTTGTGACACGAGATAGGCTTGGAGCTGGAATTGAGGAATGACTTCAGTCACGGGTGCATAAAGAGGATTAGAGAAGTCGACAGACATCGGCCTCGGTGAAGTCTGTGTCCAGTCCCAGGAAGATGACATGGGGGCTCGGTTCGCTAGGTTGCATACGCTTCTTCGTGAAGTTGCCGCCAGGCCCGCCACGCTGTTGCTGCGGGCGTTCGTCGACTGTGTAATCCTGAGCGTAGTCATTTGGCCGTTGCATCTGCCCGTAATTGGCATCTTCATGCGAGTATGAATTATCGAAACCCTATATCAGAGCCCTGCCGTTAGAAAGACATTGGCTATTGACCGAGCAACCTACGCCATTATTGAATTTTCGCCGCTTGCCGTCGCCGTAGTAGTCCTCCTCGCGACCACGCACATTCCCCCGCGAGTCATTCCACGCACTGCCATCGTTCCAAGCGTCCTTTCCTCTGTCCCATTCACGATATTGGTTGTATGCCATTCTAGCTTGAGGGTGTGATGATGGTCGTGGTCAAGAAATGGTGTAAACAAGGGACAAACAAAGCCTGAATTATCTCCACCACAACCATGGGTCACGGTCAGTAATCGCAGTTCTTGGAATTACCTGGCCACGTTGGCTTACAATGTCCCTCCCGAATGGTCTTTAGGTGCTGTCAGAGTGCGTGTTTTCCCTCACGAGATGCTGCCATTGCTAAAGCTAGGTGTTCCTGCAGGAAGATCCCGCTATTGAACGGTTCAACCGTATGGTGCGCTTTTGACTGCTTCCAGAGTCACAGAGCGGCGCTGACTTGATTTACATAGCGAGAGGAGGCATACTTAGGCTTCCGGTGGACGCGACGCACTGTACGGACAACTCTGCTTGGAATGTTCATTATACCAGGTGTATTGCTTTGGGCATCGGCGAAGACGGACGTGAGTTGCTGTCACACTGCCAATGACCCAGGACTCTGAACTGTTATTGACCATCTAGGCACGATGGGCATGGACAGCCAAACTCAAGAATGAGCCTCTCGCGAAGCATGCTCCCAGCCAACCCGAAACGGAGTAAACACAGTAGTCCATTGTCGCCAGAGCCAGTGATATACTGCAATTAGATTCTCTTGCACACTTCTATTGCGACCTTACACCCTCCCCCTACGATTGTGCTCAATAATGCGTGTGCTGGTGCCCGTTGAGAGTGGTTCTCTACAGCAATATCCAAGTGCTCTAGTTCATCGTCACGAAACTCCTTCACAACATCTCTCAGCAGCGGAATACTCGGGTGGGTGGAAGGTAGGGCTTCCATTTCTTTGAGTTGACTAGCAACAAATGAATGTCAAGTTGAGCACCCTTGAGCAATAAATTGAGGGAGTGTACGCACTCGTCGTAGTGTTCCCCAATGACCGTCTCAACTGCCTCAGTACATGCCATAGCAGCTTCCTTGCCCATGAGTGCGGTGGCCGCCCCTAGCGCAAATCCTGCGACTTTCGCAACTTCGGAAAGCACGGTCGGGCGTATTCGGTGCTGCACTTGTAGCTTGTCCATGACCATCAAGTGTTTCTTCTCCTGGTCCCACATATCCTAAGCCAGCGTAAGGTCTTATAGCTTCTGCTGAATGAAGTAACTCGTGCTCACTTGTATCAGGGGCCCGACTTTGGGGTCGCGACCGAGAACGAACAACTGTCCATTGTAGATCCAATTGGCGGCAACCTCGCCTGCTTGATCCACGCGAAGTGCAGTATCCAAGATTTGGTGCTGTTCCTGCGTTAGTTCTGGTGTCGAATTGACGGCAGGGTCGTGCGCATTGGGAGAGCCGGTGTACACCGCTGAAGCTACAGTTTTGCTTGCATTCGAAAACGGTCGATGGAGAGTATTCAGGCGTCGCGTCGAACAGAGAATCCTCCTCGACAACATCCCCTGATTCGATGAAGGTTAATGGCGAAAGCAGAATCCCTGAATCCCACGCCGCCTGGACTGATATATCATAACGGTCACCTGGCAACCAAGCGCGTACACCCAACTTGAACTTGAACCACGATCTCAACAGAGCCATCACTACAAGCAGCGCAAACGAAATGTCCTCTTCACAGTGAGTTTCCCGACATTCCTTGATGGCCGCGCTGACCCCGATCGCCACAGGTTTACACCGTCGGACCAGTTCGAGAAGAACAAAGAGAGAGACTGGGCAGCCAATCTAGGTCAACTACGCTGTCCTCTATGCTATGGCGGTGCGCTGACTGCTCCAACCAGGCATGCTGGACTGGGATAATACAAGGATTGTCTTTACGAAGCGCTCTTTGATCGAGTTTCTCAAGTATGCCGTCCCTCCTCGGTGAACCCCCATCATTGTGCTCACGACTACTGCGCATTTAGGTCCATTGATGTTACGGTAGACACGGGCTTCTCCAATATCCAGAAATTGCCGCGTAGGTCTCCGCCGCATGATTTGATTCCTCCCTGTAATTCATCTGCGTCAGGATATGCGAAATTCGGCAAGTTGGCCGCTACCTCTGACGCGGAGGCCGCGTCTACTAGCGGAGCTGCCAAGCCGTCGTTGTCCGGAAACCTCTTCAGTCAAGACGACGACGACGCGTTGGCCAACGCGCCGCCCAAGGATAGTGCTGAGGCTCAAGCTCAAGCTGCACCTACTCAGGATCCGGCGAAATTATCGAGCCAGGACGATGAAGCTGGAATCCCCTTCAGTTCGCATATTAAACCTAGCAGGTGCGAACTTCTTCTGTGACGAATCACTGCGCTCCACTAAACACGGCCATCAGACGAGTGAGAACTGTGCCAGGTGGGAAAGATAGCATTTCCAGTTTGTTAGGTTCCTCTGGTGATCAAGATGATTTCAAACCTACGCGTCGGTATGCACACTACATCTCTCCTCTCAGGCCCCGAGGCTTATTCGTTTTTTTCGAACTACTAGTGTCAGGCAAATTCCTGGAGGGCAAGACAACATCAATGGTGTACGGTCCCATTCACTGGGACATGGATATTCACCCACCTTGCACACAGATATTCTAAACTGGGAACAAGCGAAAGGTGTAGCATCGTATGTAGTAAATGTACAAGACCCCTGGCCCTTTGAATTCCTCATTTTGATGATAAGGTTGCGGACACAGCATTCGATTCCGTACATAGCTGTGTGCCTGGAAGTGCGTGACGGCTCTAACCCGCGCCCTACCCGCGCCTCCAATGACAGTCTGACTTGCTCCTCCTACTCATGCTCATTGTATACCACTGCCCACTTCCGTGTATACCACTATGAGCGTCACCGACGCCCTCAACGCTGCTGTGCCCGGTCTGCAAGCTGCCTTCGCCGTATGTTAGTGTCATACCTCCTTCTGGATTCATGCAAAGACGGCTTAGCTAGTTCCCCGTGATTCAGTAAACAAGACATACACCACCATCGAGAATATCAAGATCCATAGGGTGAGTTATTTATGATGCCCAGGATTCGTCATTCGAAGCTGAAGAAGTGACATGATGCCAGCAACAATGCTTCGATATGAGCGACAGATGCAAGACATTGCTGTTGGCGCTCCGTGACGGAACGAATGGGTTAGAAGGCAACGAAATAACCGAACTGATTGACGAGGTCGATGGGTACGTACTTCCTGGATGTTTCGGCTAGAGTGCACCTGTCCTGATGGCTCTGCTTGCGTGTCTTGTAACAGCATTATCGAACGGATCGATACGAGGCTGGTGAGATGGTCGCAATTGAGCCATTTGAAGAGCTTCCTCCAGCAGAGCGAAATTAAGCTCGGGATAGAGAAGTCCCAGAGGGATATAGACATGGTCATGATGAAATTCAGCGTGCGTTACCCTACCTAGGGTGCACTAGAAACTACTCCAACTTCCTTTCTCGTTATCCAGGCACAGACTAGCTTGCACCTCCGTAGAGCACAGCGGGACCTCGCTGCAATCCAGGAAAGAGATCGCGCAGAGCTTCGAGAACTCTTGCAGCAGATTATCCAGAACACTGACGACGTCAAGGATTTGCTCGGAAATTCTCCGGAAGGCGTCGACCAGATGATGGGGGCACTGCAGCAGGCGAGTCCATTTCTCCACTACCATCTCCAGCGAATATATTGACGATGCTTTTACAGGAACTCCTCAACCCCAATCTCGCACCCTCCGAAGAGCGCACATTTATCGATGGGTTGTGGACTCTCCACGAGCAAACGTCGAAGCTCCCGCCGCTAGTGGACCGTTAGTCTTGTGTATGTTTCCGTGCCTCTTCGAAACTTACTTTGTCATGATAGTGACTGGCCAGGTTCGGAGGGACAGCACGCGTGCAGTCGCGATGGGGACGTTCAATGATATCTTCATGGGTACGTTCTCTTATACGTTGTCGATGCATTCAGGCCCTGATTGTTCGCCTCATCTCTCAGGTACATGGCTTGACAAGGAAAAGGTCGCCCTTAGGCTCCCAAGATCGGTGGGGAATACCCACAATATCGTCAGAGTTTGTCACAGTGAAAGTCATGTATACACTAAGCACTGACTCTCACTCTAGCGATTCCAAAGAGAGGTCGAAATCTGGCGGCGACTTCGCCACCCAAACATTGTCCATTTCCTTGGGATAGCTTATATCGAAGATCAGTTGATGATGGTTCGTCTCCAAGCCGTTAGATGTCACACGCACATCTCATTTGCTCTAGGTCAGTACGTGGATGGACAACGGCACCTCGACGGAGTACGTTGATAAATATCCGAATGTTAATCGATTGCAACTTTTGTATGATGTTGCAACTGGTCTGGAATATCTTCATAGTCAGCGCATGGTACATGGCGATCTTCGAGGCGTAAGCTTCCAAGTCATTGTCCATTTATTCCAGCGACTAATGTTAAGTAGAGCAACGTCTTGATATCGAAGCAAGGAGTGGCCTCCCTTTCAGATTTTGGTTTGTCCAAACTCCTTGAAGATGTATGATTCTTTTCGGTTCCATCCAACGATTAAAACTCAATATTCCCTCAGATTGGCCAGGGGATGACAGCTTCATCTGCCGACGCAACAAGCCCACGCTGGGCAGCCCCAGAGCTAATGAAGCATTCCAAACCAGCTTCTACATCATCCGACGTATGGTCCTTCGCAATGTTTGCCTTGGAACTCATGACTGGCGCCAAACCTTTCGCATATCTACCGCGAGATTTAATGGTCATTCGTGAATTGGACCAGGGGAGGCTACCAGAAAGGCCAGGTCCTGAGGTTACGCAAAGGGGCTTGGACAACGACCTATGGGCTCTCCTGCGTAAATGCTGGAGCAAAAAGCCTGATTCTCGACCGTCAATGACCACGGTACGGATGAAGCTTGCTGATATTCGCGGTATTCGATATGGTGAATTGTTGCGTCTATTCACCTGAAACAAGAAGCTGAAAGTGACATCTTAGAGCCTCTGCCTTCCTCATTGCCCTCCTCCTCCTCTTCCCAGCCTTCCCCACCTTCAGTAAACCGTAGACCATCGCTTTTCGGAAGCTCTCGACCTTCCACTTCTAGCAGCGAGCATAGCACCAGCTCTACGCCGAGCCGAAGGATCCGCATACCGTTCCTATCATCACCAAGGCAAGACACCGAGAAAATCATCGAAGAACCGTCCGAATTTTCGCCACAGGATGAGCTTTCGCCTTTATCTGTCCTGCCAGCTCAAGGCGAAATTCAGCGCAAGCAATCTGGGGGAGAAGGCGGTGCTCTAAGGTTGTTCGTGACTTCGCCATCCACGTCTTCCTTGCGAACTATGAGTAGTGGTAAGCGACGGTCCTCGGCGTCGTCGTCGGCACCAAGCATCCCTCCCCCCACATCGGCCTCCCTTCCAACTGATTTCGGGTCACATATGCCATTACGGAGAGGGTCAGATGGAGGAGCATCCCCTTCACCTGATCTTAGTGCTACGTGGTCAGACTCAGGTTCGGATTCAAGCCTCGTCCGCCGAGCTATCAGCGATCCTACCCCCATTTATCACCTCGATGCGGATGGCTCTGTGAGCTCAGGGACACTAGAGGGCCTCGTGGAACGGCTACTTTCAAGCTCTAGTAAGTCGCTCACCAACAATCGGTCTATTTTAGCTTTGCTTACTTCGATCTTCCTCATCTCTAATCACAAGACCTTGACAAAGATGTAGAGTTCCGTGACACCCTCCTGACAACTTGCTCCGACTTCTCTTCGCCAGAGGAGTTGATGACAGTCATCATAAGACGATTCAACGATGCGAACGTTAGCGTGGATCTCCAAGTCGAAAATCGTGGTATCCATGCTGAACGCTTAGTGTCAATACGCTTGAAGTCAGTACGCTTTCGGTATATCGGCCCCTTTAATTGACGTTTGGTCGCAGTGTCATTGCCGTCGTCAAGTATTGGACGAATAGCCATCACATGGAACTCACACCCCCGCTGATATGGCAGATCAAGGAGTTTGCGCTGTCCACGTTATCGTCCAATACTTTCTCCCAACTGATGAAGGAAAGAGTCAAAGAGATTCTGCACATGGTTGACACTCGCGTATGTCATTTTCCATGAATCCTATATCACTGCTCACTCCGGTTGGCATCCGTATGGCAGCAGCAACAAACCAACTCGGACTTGCAGAAGACTTCGCCGCTGCTTTCTCCCGGGCGGAAGATACCTCGAGCCTCTGAAATGACGCCACAAGATCTAGCTATTGCACTGTGTTTGCTTCAGGGCGATTTGTTTACCAAGATCACTCCAGGTCAATGCATCGCGCATCTACGCAAGCAGCCTCTAAACAGCGTCGAAACTCTCCAGAACACTGCACGTAAAATAGCATTTTGGGTGAAGAAGTCCATCCTCCGCTCCGACGAAATCTCGCACCGAGGGCTAGCACTCAAATTCTTTGTGAACGTTGCTCAGGTATGTCTTAGCCTAACTATCATGACGCGACTCCATAATGTAACACATCCACGTAGGCATGCCGTGCGAGGCACGACTATCTATCACTGGCTGTCATAGTCAAGGCCTTGAAGTCGGATAGTGTATCGCGTCTACATTTGACCCATCAAGAGCTGGGGGCCAATATGCAGCACGTTTGGCAAGAGTTAAAAGACTTTGTCGAAGATGTGAAGGCCTATCGGACTGCTTTGCGGCAATGTGTGGAGCAACAAACTCCATGTATACCATGGCTGGGTACGCTAACGCCACCCTTCCCCGTGTTCATTTTCGTTTACACGCCTGTAGAACTTCATCTTCATGACTTAGCCACGGTATTTGCTCACCATCCGCAAATCAAGGAGGAAGATGGCCGCGTGCTTGTCAACTTCGAGCGATATACCAAGTTTACTGAGAAGCTGAAGGAGATAACACGCTGCAAACCACCAGATCTGGAGAGTTACCGTGGCCAAGGACAACTCGCCTATCTGGAGCATCAACTCCGGAACGTTGAGCAAACCCCTGGCGCCGAGTACGACTTATCCAACCGCAGTCTTGCGCAAGCAGGGGAGGAGTCTCGAGTCTTCAAACAACGGCGCCGGGAGCTTAACCAACTTGGCTTTAGATAACCAGGGGAAAAGCTGGTTACCACTCCCTTCTCTTGCTCTACTTATTCCGTGCCATACCATCATTTGTATCCCTACGCATGGACTGTCTATTGTTACCCCAGGAGGAGTAGGAGGATATACTTATTAGATCACTATCTTAACATATGCCATTTATACTATGTTGTGAGTTTGTACAGTCAGATAGTGTTGACGTGACTTGTCCCATCGCAGGTCTTGTACATGCGGGCACAGAGGCTCAAATTTATTTATGCACGATCTTGCATTCTTAGCGGACCGTCGTTCTTGATTTTTGATTCGTCGTGATGAATGCTCTGATCCGTGGTATCCAATAGCTGCATTTGTGGTTAACTCCAGGGCATTACTACATTCCTCTGTGCGAATGGTACAATCAACAAATACATATATAAAACCGTAGAATGAGCATCATGGGCCAAAGCTCCATACTCTGATATCGCCATCATCACTGCCAGAGACAATCTTGTCTTCACCAAGACTGAGGCAAGTGACGGCTCCACAATGGCCTACCAGGGTTGCCGTACACCTGTTCTCCTCGCGTGACCATACCTACACGATCGACGATTAATTGAGATGAAGGGATAATGTGTAGAGGCTCTTTCTTACCTTGATAGTACGATCATGACTGCCGCTGACTAACCTCAGCTTGTCGCAAGCCACTGCCCACACTCCCTCGATGTGACCGAAGAAAGTCTGCAGGGCTTCGTTCGCCTCGATGTCCCAAATCTTGATCGTGTTGTCCAAGCTACCGGACACGAGGATAGGGTTCCGTTGCTTCGTAAGACCGTCGCTGGGAACAGCCTCCAGCCCGGAGAAAGATGAATCATCGTCCAAATGGGATGAATAAGCAGTGGGATGACGGGTAAGCGAAGTTTGGGGGGCGAGAAGCGCTGTGGCTGGCTTCGGCGTGGAGGGGCTAGATATATCTTCAGGTCGGACAGGGTCAGAAGACGGTGAAGAATCTCCCTCGGTGCATTCATCATCAAGAAACAACAATTTCACGCTCTGTACTTGTCCTACATGACCGGTAAACTGCCGCACACAACTTCGGGTGTTGAGATCCCAAAGCTTGATTGTTCCATCATCTGAAGCAGAGAAAAGCATTTTCCCTGGGTCGATCTCCGGACCGGCAGCACTACCACTTGAGGTAGAGGGGGAGGAGATGTCCGCTGCAGATGACGATGGCATCGAAGGTGCGCCAGCTTTCGAGTCCCAAAGTAGGACAGAATTAACCCAGTCTCGATGCCCTCGCAGCGTGAACCCCCCTCCCGTTCGTAGGTTCCACACCTTGATAGTAGAGTCGACGCTCCCGCTGGCCAAAACGTTGGCGTCGAAGTTCAAGCATACGACACCTTCCGTATGACCGGTTAATGTTCGGATACATTTGCCGCGCCGCCAATCCCACACGCGTATTGTATGGTCCATGCTTCCCGTTATCAACTTGACCTCATCGAACTGAAGAGCTCTGACGGCGCGTGTATGGCCTCTGAGACAATGAAGTTCAGCACCGGTCTCGAGGTTCCACACTCGAGCAGTGCGGTCGTAGGATCCGGTGATGAGGATAGGAAAATTGGGATGGGTGAGTGTTTCGCTGAATTGAAGACACATGACACCGTCAGTGTGACCTTTGAGAGTTCGGAGGGTATATCGTCCCCTGCGCCAATTACGTTCGATAGCTAACCGTTCGCTGTAGACATCTTTCCAGGGACGTAATACAGACGGGATGGGCGGCGCTTGGTAGGAGATGAGGAGCGAATTAGAGGCGGATGTCTGATTAGCGGCGGAAGATGAAGGTTCTGGATCATGAGAGTGCTCGAATCCAAACCTAGAACGCTTGGGCGGTCGTTCGACAGGGCAATCGATAGTGGCGACTTCTTTTGACTTCGAGGAAGACGAGGAAGACGACGGACAGGGCGAATCAGAGAGCATACGGTGATATTTTCTCTTCTTCTCCAAAATCGGCAGCCCCCACCCGCAGTGTCGACACTTCTGGCCAATGTGTTGCTCGCATATTCCTCTCCAGAGGATGTTATCGTCAGCCAGCGATTTCCATCTTTTGCTGACCTGAGCTGCGCGGCATAGCGACGTTGCATCAAGGTGACCGAGGATGCGTAGGCCGACCTCGCGAGGCAGCACAGAGAACGGGTCGATACGAATCAAATGTTCTAGTTGTTCGGTGAGAAGTGATAGCTGCGAGAAGCAGCACATCGTAAGAAGCCCTTGCAGAATGAGAGCTCGTCGCGGATGTGACGACGACGAGAAGTTGGACCAGATAGCGTTCACTTGCTCTCGCTCCTCTACCGACAGCTTATCTAGCGACTAGATACACGATAAGCCGAGGCGGGAGCAAGACTAGGAGGTTACTCACAGACTGAAGCTTCGCATTTGTCCCCTCGTCCGCCATCCGCTGGTGGCGAGCGCAAAGCTTTCGCGGTGGTTGCTGAGGTGGTGGAGTCCCGGACTCTGTTTCATCGGGCTTCGGACTGGGGGACGGGGTGACCTCCTCGTCGTCCAAGCCGTCCCCGACGTCGAAATCCATAATGGCCTTGGTTGCATGCAGATTTGGTGAATTGGTATGGTCATGAGTAGGAGAACTTGTGGAGGGCATCTCGTCGCCCTTTGGTGCCAGTCGTGCGGCTGGCAGGGTATCGCAAACGTAAGAGGTTGATTTTGAGGACATGGTGGATTGAGTTCAAGTTGTGGACATCTAAAGCAAAAGTGAGAGGAGATGAGGTGATGGTAATAATATACGGTGTGCCAAGATTAGTGCAAGTCACGAAATGCTGCTGTCGGAATTGTCAGGTCACGCCCTTCTTGCGCCACATCGCGCCATTCCGAGAGTTTACTCGTATGGTGGAATCACTGGCATCGATGGTTCATGAAAACCTTAGAGACCACATATATATCCCCTTTACTACATCGTGTTTACAAACTCGTGCTGCGTAGCCCCTCAAGTATACAGATAATAGGATGGTCGTGAGAGCAGTGCAAATGGGGAATACAGATCAAAGGCCCTTTGCGACAAGAAGCAGACAGCAAGAACAGCGATTAATCGAGCGTAATCTTCATGTCTTCGAGTGGTATCGGTACGAAGTTGTCGAGGAAGATAGACCGAGAGTTCAACTCTGGTTCGCAGTGTAGCGGCACAAGCTGGCGGATGAGATCAGGGCGCACTGACAATTCTACAAGTAAATGGCGTCAGTTGAGACATACATGTCGTCTTGGAATCTGAATCACCTTCGCGAGTGAAGTTAAATAGTGGTGGAAACTCTTTCCCATTTGGCATCCTTGCACCCTCCTGTCGCAATTCGTCGAAAAATGGATGAAGCATCGCAAGAACCGCGGTCAGACGTGAACTCGGCGTGTACTGTAAAAGCTTGGATACGAGATCGATCGCTTCGGGCGCAGTGCGTGGTCGGAATACCTGAACACAAGCGAGGCGTCAGCAACATGACATCATTCAACGACAGAGGTCGCATGCAGGGGGGGATCTGCGCCGCACCTTCGAGAAGGGATGAGGTTTAATCTGGGGGAATTTGTGTTCCATGTAGTTGGGGTTCATCGTCTTGATTTGGTCTCGCGAGGGGGTGCCCAGGACCTTGATAATCTCCACTAGCTGGTCGATGCCACTCTCACCAGGGAAAAGCGGCTGACCGAGCATCAGCTCAGCCATAACGCAGCCCGTTGACCAAATATCTAGATCGACGCAGCGAGCGTGGGTCAGCAGAAGCAGCAACGGGGCCCGAAGCGACTTACCAATATTAGTGGTGTAATTCGTAGCGCCGAAGATCAACTCCGGAGCACGGTAGTACCTAGAGCAGATATAACTGACGTTCGGTTCTCCGCTTTTGAGGATCTTAGCAGAGCCGAAGTCGCATAACTTCAAAACGCCAGTAGCGGGATTAAGCAGCAGATTCTGCGGCTTGATATCTCTATGACAGATGCCAACAGAGTGGATGTAGGCCAACGAACGAAGGATCTGGTACGTGTATAGTTTGATTTGTAACATGGGCATGGGCTGTTTGAGCTTGGCATAGTGGCGACTAGCGCGGTAAATTGTCTCTGGGACATATTCGAGCATGAGGTTGAGATAGACTTCATCTTTCTGGGATGGAGAAGGTTTCCCTATGAGGCAGGGGGACGCATCGTAGAGCCAACCGAAGCTCACCTTGTCACCATTCGAATAAAAAAAGGCTTTCAGGTTTACAACATTTGGATGAGAGACAAGTCTCATTACTTGGAGCTCGCGATTCTATTGAAAACCAGACGTAATTGGGGGAGAATATGATTGGGCGATCGTGTGATGTGGGGAAGGACGGTAGAACTCACCTTGAAGCGCTTGTCCTGTAAAACCTTTTTGATAGCCACCTCCTCGCCATCGTTTGGGGGACCAACGATCTTGGCGGAAAAGACGACACCAAAAGAGCCGTTTCCAACGACCTTACAATTGCTATAGGATATGTTTCGCGTCTCGCCCGACTTGCCATCGGAGGCAATAACTTTGACTACCTTGTGCGGATCGTCGATGGCTGTGCACGTACGGCGAACGATGGTATCGTGAGTGATGCCACATGACGGTCACGATGATGAGAAGCACATACGAGAAATCTTTACACCGTTAAGGGGGCCGTGGATGGACATGGAGTACAATTGTGGGGGGAGACAAAAGCGGAAGGGTCGGGGAATATAAAAGCAATTTGACTAAGGTTGGTGGAGTCAAAGGCTGGGCGAAGGACGGCGGCGTCGTTGCGGACGATGGGGGGATGGCGCGGGCGCTGTTGGGGACGATGATGGTGGTGTGGAGGAGAGGAGAGAAGGGAGGGGACCATGGTAGCTTTAAGAGAGGCGATGTAGAAATTCCTTGGTGAAGGGGCCCCCCTTGGGAACAGAGCATCAGCTGACACCAGCGCCAAATACCCATCAACTCCTCCCTCTGCTGCGACGCTAATAGGATTGATCCATCGAGCTATTCTGGCCCAGTAGCTGTGCGCTCGAGAAATTTTCTTTGTCCCAATCCTCGCTGTACCTGCAGAAATCACCTCAGAAGCGAGCACGGCGACACATGCCACTCCCACAACAATCCATCAGATTGAAACGGTGCTTGTAGTACGGTTCTTGCATCCCATTCAAGGAATGCTTCCCTGAATCCCATCGCCACCCAAGATCTCATCATCACACGTTCTTGAATCCTTTCTTCAGGCCCTTTGTAATTATTCAAAGCGCTTGTCCCCCTTCTCGATTGCAATTAGTACAGGCGGTTAATATTCGCGGAGCCGCCGTTCCACATCCCTCCCAGATGCAACCGGCTATTCAATACAAATAAAATACTATCGCCTGCGCCCCACCGACACCTGCTTGCACCTCCGCAATTTTGCAAAAATAACATGGTGCGTACAATACGCCGTCGGGAGTTCGATCTGGTGCGTCTCACTAACGGACGTGCTGATTGTTTTCTGATCCGTTACCACAGTGGGCATTGTCGCGAACAGTCGCGGTCGTTGAGCGCTGGAGGCGATTCTGGAAAGCTCTGGCCCCATAAAAATCGCCGTTTTCATTACGAGCGTAGTGAACATATCATTTTTCGAAAGGGTTCATCGACCGTGTAGTCTTTTGAGGATTACTTTCCTCTGACAAGCTTTCCTACTTCCTCTCTACTGTTCTTTTTTTTCAAACTAACGAGACACGTCATCCGAACCCATCGCTCTAGCTTTCTGCAAAAGTATACGGGATTGGATTGAACTTCGCCTTTGACGGACATTCAATTCTTTGCGTGGAAGGGAGTGTCGACTGTTCAGCATGTCTCTTCTCCTTCATGTAGGTAAGAAACACATTCTTCCGTTCCCAATATATCGCAGCACTACGTGATTTATTTAGATTAGCACTTCCAAGCGAGTGAGCAGCTGCCACTTTATTCGATAGCCCCTATCCGCTTTAGGGACAGTCGAGCGCCTGAAACAAACGTGATGATCGACGCTGTCGGCTTCCTCATCCGACGGCTACCTCAAGTGACTCCCTCAAGGGTTTGACTTCGCAGCCACGACGCACCCTGCCACTGCACAGAGAGCAGTCATGGGGGCAAAGAAATACAAGTTCATTCTATGTTCTGCGGCCTGGCCTGCGTTTCAAGTCCGTCAGTTGGGATCCGGTAGAGTATACGGCTTACCGGCTATATAAAGCCATGGCTTTCCCCAGCAGCCAGCGCGGCACGGAGGGTCCTGGAAGGGGTATTAATAAAACAAAGGGAAATAATGAATACGTTTAAAGCATCACATGCACCAGAAGCTCGTTTCCTGTGCACCCACCGGGTAACGCAACGACGACCGACCTTTCTAACACTATGCATGGGCCGTACCATGGACCGTCATCGACGCCACAGTACGTTTCGCCAACAGCGACAGTGCATGGGGGGGTTGACGACCCGTCGCACCCGATGCAGCCAATGTCTACTTCAGAATATGTAGGGGAAAACGGCAATAACGACCGTTACCGGTACCCGGAGCAATCTGTCAAATTCTCCGCCAGTCCACCAACGATTGCGCCCTCTCAGCCTGGGGGGTATACCGGTAGCGGGACCCAGGAAGACCCGTACGTCGTCGACTGGGACTTAGGGGACCCCGAGTCGCCGTATAATTGGACGAAAAAAAAGAAATGGATTATTACTATGCAGGTGGGTCACTCAAATCACTCGATTGATGAAAATGGTGGACAATAATGTATTTTAGCTGGCGTTATGTACTTTTACTGTTTCCTTCGGCAGTAGCTCGTATAGCGGCGGTCTCACCTACATCATGGCCGATCTAAATGTCTCGCAAGATGTTGCCGTCCTGGGGGTTTCCCTCTACGTTCTAGGCTTCGCGCTCGGGTGAGCGAAAGAAACTCCCAGTCTAAAATTAGCATGCTTTCTGATTGGGAAGCCTCTTATTATAGCCCACTCATATTTGCTCCGTTGGGGGAGGTATGTGTTCTTACATACTTGGCTTACGATTCTAGAGTGTCGACTAACTTGACCATTTGTGCTAGACGTTCGGTCGCGTGGGTATTAACCTATACCATATGCTTGCCTTGAGCTCATGACATTGAACCTATTATTAGCGGGCGGTATTCTTGACGACTCTGTCCGCCTACACAGTATTGCATCTCGGCGGAGCACTGGGCAAGAACCTGCCGACTCTTCTATCTTGCCGGCTGTTGTCTGGGACAGTTGGGGCTTCGCGTAAGTGTTCCCCCACCAAAATAGCGCACGGATGTTGATGGACCAGCATATTCTAGCATTAACGAACTCAGGCGGTGTCATATCCGATATATGGAATGCTAGAGAACGTGGCGCGGCTACGGCAATTTATGCGACCGTCCCATTTCTTGGTCCGAGTGCGCGTTGTCTCTCCTGCTTTGTATGTCACCACTCAACGAAGGAAATCGAAGTCGTTGGCCCTATCATAGGTGGATACGTCGCTCAATCCCCCAGCCTCGGGTGGCGCTTCAACTTCTGGCTGATGATGATGCTTTCTGCCGTTACCCTTATTACTGGGTTTCTCCTCACCCCGGAGACAGTACGCTTGATCTTGATCATCACCGTCATTTGTGTTGATTGACATTTACTGTCCGCAGTACACGCCTGTCCTCTTGCGTTGGCGTGCCCAGAAGCTTATGCAAGCATCTGGGGGCACAGAACACTATGTTTCAACTTATGACATCTCCCGGCCCAAATCTCTCGGCCAGGCGGTCAGGCGAAACTTGAGCAGGCCTTTCAGTACGCACACATTCCCTCACGTTCCATTTCAGATTTTTTACCACCTTCCCACGGCACTATCTTGCCTGCCCTGTGCTTTACTTGTTAGTCTTCCTGTTCACCGAGCCCATAGTCGCGTGTCTCGCGATATACGTCGCGATCGTGTACGGCACGCTCTATGCTCTGTTCTCTGCCTTTCCAATTATTTTCCAGCGGCATAGAGGGTTTAGCGCCGGGGAGGGCGGCCTTGCATTTTTGGGGGTCGGGCTGGGTGTGGTGATGGGCACGACGTCGACGAATATACAGAATAGGTTCTATTGGAGGGCGATGGATAAAAGCGACAATGGCCGAGCCCCACCAGAAGCGTGAGTCCTACGCAGTGTCCCATAAGCCGGTCTCAACGTACTGAGCATCCACAGGCGATTGCATATGTCTATCATCGGTGGGTTGCTTTGCCCCATCGGACTATTCTGGTTCGCGTGGTAAGTCTACTCGTACATTATCCCTTCCCCCGGATAATCTATCTCACGTCGAGATATTTTTTCAGGACATCACAGCCGCATATCCACTACCTTGTCTCCATATTTGCTGGCGTGCCCTTTGGTATCGGGGTAGCCCAGATATTGCAGGGTCTTACGGCCTATGTCATGGATGCTTATGGGCTGTACTTTGCTAGCGCCATTGCCGCGACCGTCGTCCTTCGATCTATCGGTGGCGCTATCTTCCCGCTATTCAGCACGTCGATGTTCAACGCTCTGGGCGATCAGTGGGCCATGAGCGTGTTCGGGTTCATGTCCGCGATCTGCATGCCCATGCCCATCATCTTCTTCGTAAGTCCCTCCCTCCAACGTGTTATTCGGGATCTACGGTTACCCGCGAGACTCGGGCTTACGATCGCTCACAGAAATACGGCTGGTGGATCCGCAGCAAGTCAAAGCTTGCCTATCATAATCCAGAGCCGCGCAGCAATTTCCCCTCAAGACCAGAAACGGTTACGAGCCACACAGAAAAGAAGGACGCAACTGTGATCGAGGCCGTTGTGTGATCCCCCTTTCGTTTGACCCCACACTCGTAGAGGTTCTTACTTTTGGAATATTTGCTTCACACTTCGTTCAAGGGACCATCGAGCTATGTAACTCGGATTATATGTACTTACAAATACGAATAATACTAATAGAAAGGTCGTATGTAAGTTATCTAGGTCCGAGATAAGCCCCCTAATTGCCTCTGACGAAGGTGACTGGCTGATATTGTCTGTAGTCTGTAAGCAAGACGAAAACTTGCGGAGGAGCACTCGAGCATGTGCCAAACGTCATATCGAAACTTGAAAGCGTACGAGGGCAACTTGCCGGTGCATCAACTTAGGAGACTTGCTGTAAATCGATCTGGCCAGCATGTAATAAATAGTGATTTCCAGGCAAGTTGGAATGTGGATCCGAATGTACATGTGGCAATGAGACGTTGGCAGAGTAGGATAAATGGCACAGGAGAATCATTATAGAGGTCATGAACATCGGAACGGCAAAAACGAGGGGTTGAAGTTGGGTTGGGTTATGAGGTGTGATGGGATGGGATGGTTATATTGGGAGTATAGGAATATGAGGCGATACTCCGTTATCGTGATAGAGAAAATGTATGCATGGAAGCTGGATGGACGGATTAGGTTGATGGAGGAAGATGATTCGATGTATGTGAAAAAGAGGAGATGGGAGGGAAATGATATATAGTGATAATACACGAAGTGATGGAAGGGTAGAGATGGTTGGTAGTTCTTCGCTAATGCAAACGAATGGAACCATAATGTAGATGCCACTCTCCGTCCAATGCAGAGAATGAGCTGGACACCTAACCTACTTCAAGAATTCTGACACATTGAAATTCTCCGGATCGAACGAGATGGAATCAAAATGCAGCGAATCCAACCGCATTTCAACGCTCACATCCCGATCATCAAGCATATTCGATTTCTTGGCGACGGGTGTGTTCGACACGGCTCCAAGGTTACCGAGGCTATCAGCTAGACTATCACTGATGGCGCCCCCAACATGCTCAAACTCTGGTATTCTCCAATCCAAAGAAGGACGTTTGGTTCTGGGCATATCGCAAGTCATAGGGAGGAAGGCGACTTCCTCCGTAGGCGTTTCCACGCCCGACGATGTTTCCGACGACGCAGTAGATGCGCTGACTGCAGTGGTTCGCGAGAGACGCGGCGCGTCTAGCTGGACACCGAGTTCAGATTCTGACAGCGATGCGACATCACTATCGCGGCCTTGTGCTAAGTTGGCACTGGCGGCAGAATTTGAAGTTGCCACCGAACCATTTGACTGCCCAGAGGTAGAGGAGAAGGTGAAAATATTCCGAATGTTCATCATGGAGAAACGCCGTTTAGTTCTTGAATCAAGGGTGTTGATAGTGAGGCTCGGGGAGGTAGGACGAGTATTTCTCGAGTCTGAGGGGGCGAGCCGATAGTCGTCACTTTCTGCAGTAGGCAACGAGTCTGGGTCGATCACGCCTTGGGCAACGGCGTGCTGGTCATCGGAGGCAGAAATGCGATGGAGTTGGAGGGAAGGGGATGCGGAGCTGACAGTTTCTATCGTTGACTGGGTCGAACTTTGACCCATAGAAGAAGAATTCGATGTAGCCGAATCAGAGTGTTGAACCCCGAGTTCGGGTGATGAGTGGGCTCTGGGGGAGAAAATTTGCGATAGGACCACTGATCCTCGTCGTGATACAGTAGGTCGATCTGGCTTGGGCGTTTGTACAACACGGTCGTTGGCTGGGGTTTCAGTTTCCTCCACATAGTTTTGGGCTTGCCCGAAAGATGAAAATGACGCTGCCCGCGAAGGTTGAGTATGACTTGGGACGGGAAATATTTCCTTGGCGCTGGGCTTCGAGTGTCTGCCTCCCTTGCCTAGACTCCGTATGCTGTTCAACGCCTTTGCGGCTTTGAGTTTAAAGGTCATGGAGCGCTTGATGGAGTTTTTGGCACCACTTAGGTGTTCGCCTCGTTCCTGCGGTGCCATATCCTTGTCTTTTCGATTCCTACTAACCTTGACGACTTCGACGACCTCTGAGTCGTTCCCTGTGTTCCCGCCATCCATTTCCGAGTTTTTGAACCGCTGAGCGGCGGTTTCAACCTTCTTCGGCATAACCACCTCTTCATGGGTGGCTGACCTTTGGAATACAGGAGTACCGTCGGCGATAACGCGCTCGGTCGCAAGGAAGTTCAAGCGAGACTGCAGAGAATCCATGTCCGGCATCTTGGAAAACGTATGTGCGGGGGGTTGGGGTGCTTGTACCTGCCCAGCGTCGAAGCAACACCAAGGCGGCGCCTGGTCTTCCTCTGGAGGCACGACGAAGACGTTGGGCATTTGAGTGTTAAAATCTGGGGAATTTGTAGGCTGAATGGGTAGAAATTGTGGTAATGAGCGTGGGGGTGCCATTATTGGGATAATAAATTGACGGTAAAGAAGAGACTCGGCAATGGACGCGGTTCAAAGTTCGTTTCCCAAAAAAGAAACCATCCTCTTACGAATCACGTGACCATGTATTACTTCCTGTTTCGCGAGTTTCCTCTTGACCAATACCTTCGCCTCGAGTGCATATTGAAGCACTCGGAGACAATTGCATGAACAGGTTCCTCAAAAGCGCTCAATACGCCCTCTCTAACTCCAAAGCTATGGCGCACGCAATGCACGTAACATTCCTTGGAACAGCCAGCGGTGGCGGACCCTCAGACACGCGCAACTGCTCAAGTCTGGTCGCTGACATTGGCAAGGGCTCATTATGGATGTTCGACTGCGCGGAGGGAACTCTCAGGCAGTTCAGCTGCCAGCCCCACACCAATCAACCCCGCGTAAGCGTGAACAAGATCTCAAAGATGTTCATAACGCATATGCATGGCGCGTCGTTCGGTTCAGTCTTCCATCATGCGTACGCTGAATCTCATCTTAGCTGACCACATAATGGGAATTGTCCCAATACTCCGCAACATGCTTTACCCGCCCAGCGCTGGCGAGTCCCAGGGACGACCCGTGAGTATTCGCGTCCTGCACACCTCCTCGGCAAGTAATGGCCCCCTGTTTAGCCTAGGATAGAAATATACGGTCCTCCTGGTATCCGGTCCTTCGTCAGATCTATATTACAGATGACCTATACAAAGACATCGGACCGCTATGTCGTGCACGAGCTTCTGCGACCTAGTGATCCCATAACCCCGTGTGGCGAGAACGATCTACACGCTAGCGAGGCGTTGGGTCGTGATATTCTCTGCTCTTCCGAGGACGGGTTCTGGCGCGGCTTCACCAGCGGCGATGGCCCATTCGGTAAAGTCTTTGTCGATGCTGGCCCAATTATCCACCGAGGTAGGTGCACCCTCTCCTCTGCTCGTCGCCCTAAGCTGCCATTGTCACAGAGGAATGCATCGGATACGCAATCCGCGAATCTGTCTCGCCCAACCGCAAGATCGTAATCCTCGGGGACACCTCTAATCCCTCTGCAATGCTCCCCCTCTGCGCGTCGGCGTCACTGCTCATCCACGAAGCGACCGACACGCATATCCCCCGCCACATAAGCACCTCCTTGTCCAAGCGCTCGCCCGAGGCGGTGTTGGAGAAGACGCTGGGAAAGGGACACTCGACCCCCGCCATGGCCGGCGCGTTTGCAAAGGCGATCGGCGCAGAGAAGCTAATCCTGAATCATATAGGCGGCCGGTAATTGCCTTATGCGCCTTGCATGATTCCATTGAATTTGATGTGTTGCTAGCTTCCCCGCGCCGAGAGGACCGAGGGATACGCAGCGCAATGCCGTCGTTGAAGAGATCGAACGGCAGGCGACGGAAGCGTGGGGCACTGGACGACGCGCTCAAGCTGCTAGCGACTACATGCACGTTGCGATACCAGCGACAGAAAACGAGTCTGGGCTTGAATACGCAACCGCTTCCTGGACACCGCAAGAAACATACTCGGAAGGCGATGGGCAGGAAAGTAGAAAGAGGGGCAGCAACGGCGGCGGTTATGGGGACAGGAGTGACAATGCCAAGGGCCGCTACAATTCGTCGAACTCCAACCACTGGAAACGGAGGCGGAATTGATCTCAGTTGTTTTAACATTCGTTATTTTCGATTCGTAGCTTGCAATAGATCTTTCTGTGTATCTATAACGTATGGTGTTATCAAATCAATCGCTGGATTTGTGCGGCTATTCTCTTTTACAAAGCCAAATCTTGAACCAGTCGAATGGGGCGACCGATTTGCCAGCCATCCTGGCGGATATCCATGTAACAATAATCTACTTGCCCAACTCTACATGTATGCATACACAATTTCCATTGATTTCCTTGCTGTACAACAACCGGAGCCTTAAAGAACGAACGCCTTGACCAAAGGCGACACAATCTCGCCGCCCCTCTTCTTGTAGAATTCAACAACCTTCTTGCCAACGCTGGCAATATCTAGGGAGCGTCAGACAAATCCAATCTCATGGTCCGTGTGCAACTTACTTGAGCCAGTGATGCCGAATTTCTCGTAAACCTTCTGGTATGGACCAGAGGCACCCCATGCTGCCAGACCATACTGTTCGTGGCTGTATTTCTGCCAGCCAGCGGTCTATGGAGATAATTTTAGTCTAAACCCCTCTTGGACAAAATCGTCCTTACCGAGAGGGCTTCCAAAGAAAGAATCGGTGCGCCGCTTCTGAGCACACTGAGTCTATACTCTTCGGGTTGCTGGTCGAAAACAAGCCAGCAAGGCAAGCTGACAACGCGGACCTTGAGCCCCTCGTCCTTGAGCTTGGACGCCGCCTCAATCGCTATGGCCACTTCGCTTCCAGAGCTAACGATGGTTAGATCCTCGCCTTCTACTTCGTGGACCACGTAACCACCCTTGGCAGCCTTCTCTATCGTGGAGCCCTCAAGGTTGGGCAGGTTTTGACGAGATAGAGAGAGGACGGATGGCGTCTTCTTGGATTTCAGGGCGACGTAGTATGCGGCGGAGGTTTCGTTCCCATCAGCTGGACGCCAGAAGGCGAGATTGGGGATGGCACGGAGGTGAATGGCAGTTTCTATCGGTTGATGTGTCGGGCCATCTTCGCCAAGACCAATTGAATCGTGAGTGGCTGTAGCGAATGGTTAATACATGCGGTCATCCCTATGCACTCTTAACTCGACATACCAACCCAAATGACCTGATGCGAACTGAGAGCAGAGAGACGAACTGCGCCAGCAGCATAAGATACAAAATTCTGTGAAAATGGTGAGAACCGTTCTGCAGAGTGTCAAGGGATGGATCATACCAAGAATGTCGCGACGAAGGGAATGATTGCGCCATAAGCAGACAAACCGTTTGCAATAGCACCCATACCGTGTTCGCGTACACCGTAGCGAATGTAGGTTCCCGCGTATGTTCCCAAACCGGTGCTTGGTGGCTGGAAGTCGACGGAGCCCTTGACTTTTGTCAAGTTACTTCCCGTTAGATCAGCCGATCCTCCGACAAGTTCAGGTAACCCGGGGATGATGGAAGTAAGGACAATTTCGGACAATTTACGAGAGGCTTGAGCGGCGTCACTGGGCTTGTATACTGGCAGAGTCTTCTCCCATCCCTCCGGGAGCTCGCCAGCAATGCGGCGAGTGAGTTCTGCATGCTCTGTAGGATATTGCTTGGCGTATGCAGCAAACAGGTCGTTCCATTGGGCTTCGAGAGCAGCCCCACGCTTGGCCACCTCAGCATAGGCATCGTAAGTCTCCTGTGGCACATAGAATTTCTGATCAGGGGGGAAGTTGAATTTGGACTTCAAGGCTTGGATATCGTCAGCCTTTAAAGCTGCGCACAGTTCCATTAGCTGCGAAGGAAGTACAGTTGCAAGCAGGGCTCACGCGACCCATGGACACCGTGTGTCCCCTGCTGCTTAGAACCGAAGCCAATAGTGGTCCTCAGACGGATGATGGTAGGCTTGGTTGTCTCTCTACGAGCTTCGGCGATAGCGGAATAAATTCCGCCCAAATCACTACGTGAGAGTAAAAACCCAAGAGCAAACACAAGAGGGTTGCAACCTACTTATCACCATCGTCCACGTGGAGAACTTGCCAGTTGTACGACAAGAACCGCTGTTCAACATTTTCAGTGAAGGCGACCGCGGTGTCTCCGTCGATAGAGATGTCTACCAGAGTATGTGAGACGACCCGATAGGCCGAAGAAGGAAATCAAAACAACGAACGGTTGTCATCGTAGATCTGGCGGAATTGTAGGTGAGAGTGAACTACTCCATAGTGGACGTGACTTACAACAATCAGATTGCCAAGTTGTAGGTGTCCGGCAAGACTTGCTGCCTCACTAGCAACACCCTCCATCAGGCAACCGTCGCCACAGAATACTGCGCAAGTATTAATCCCTGGGGATAGTTCGCGTTAATTGACGATGCGACGAACCATAGGTGAAGTTATTAATCAAATCGAAGCCATCTTTGTTGTAGACAGCTGCAAGGTGGGCTTGGGCGATGGCAAGGCCTACACCGTTTCCAAATCCTTGTCCGAGAGGGCCGGTCGTGACTTCAATACCTGTAGGGGTAATCATTTTGTCGAATTAGAAAGCGCGATGAATCGGGCCCAAGGCTGCTCACCGTCCGTGTGCCCAGCTTCTGGATGACCAGGAGTAAGAGAATCAAGCTGACGGAAAGCTTTGAGGTCGTCCATGGATAGCTTGTAGCCCAGGAGATGCAGAAGGACGTATTGGAGGGCGCATCTTTATGCAGAGTTAGTAGTGACCTTATCCCGGCAGACATTCATGCTCACGCGTGTCTAATATGAAAGTTAACTCTAAGTACCCTAATATGCTAGCGACGCTAGACAAGCTTACCCATTGGAGAGTACGAATCGATCGCGGTTAAACCACTTCGAGTTCTTAGGATTGGCATTCACGAATCTATGTGTAGAGTCGGCTCTAATGTTTATATTGTGTCGTACCGACTCACCTAGAGAAAAGGACGTGTGCGACTGGCGCCATGCCCATTGGTGCGCCTGAAATGCGGCGGTAATTGAGCACAGATGTTCACCGTCTGCGCGACATGAAATTACCTGGATGACCAGAGTTTGCCTTTCCTACGACATCTACTGCAAGCGTACGAATCGTCGCGATCGCTGCGGCATCACTCGGGCTGGAAACGAAGGACATGGTGGTAGAGATGGATGAGTATCATTCAGGGGCTCGCGCTGATTTATCATATCGCAGTCGTTCCCACGCATTCCGCGATATACCCTCCCGCTCGTCGCCTATTTCTCAGATTCCGGCATTCAACGGTACAGAGGGTACCGCACTTAAATTTCTCTCAGATGCATCCACAATTGTCGGACAAACGAACAGGTAAGTGTCGGCCCGAAAGGCACAACTTCGGACACTGATGAGCGGTAGTTTGCTGGGAGTTCATCCAAGCTCTGGAAATGTGCCATATGAGCACTTGGGCAAAGTTCTCGGGTGGTTGCAATACCCAGAAGGATGAACTGAATAAATGCCTGCGGAAGGAGGTGCGCTACCCGCTTCTTAAGCTTTGGATGGGATTGACCGTGTTTCAAGTAGCGGATAGCACGGACTACCAGAAATCGCGAGGCTGCAAAGGAGCAGCGTGCCAAAACAGAGCAGGCGTGGAAGGACTTTAATGAAGACTAGGGATCATAGATGCTCCAGTTCAGTGCCTCAAGCACCCTCTCCATGTAATCCGGGAACTCATCTCCGAATACCAGCTCTTACCATGCACGATGGCCTCCACCCGTGAGGATGCTATCAGTTCGGCGTCGACGATGTGGCTTAAGGCAACGTGGGCTCAATGACACATACTCGCTGCAGGGACAACACATTGGCGCGTCGCTTGCCAATCAAATTTCAAATGACACCACCGCGTTTCTCGCTTAGCCGTTCGAGCGCTCAAGCGGGCTCATGTGGGACCGTTTGTCTGATAGATGATAGCCGCGTATCAAGGAACCCTCTTGTCGAGCTTTCTGAGGTGAGAGCCGTGTCATTTAAGAGCCATCATAACCCGACTTGGTGTAAATATGCCAAATGATAGTGAATTAACTCCAATACGCTTAGGTTCTGCCACATAACCGGTTTGTTGGTATTCTTGATATGCACATGCATGGCCCTTTTATTTGCTGCAATTCAAGTTGGATTCAAGTGTCCGCTATGTATGTGACACCCCCGCTTATGGTATTGCCAGGCGATCGCGTGGCTCTCTAACTGAATACAAGGTTTATGCAAGACCGACACTACCTTCCTTTGCGCCCGACAACGTTTGAATGCGACTGCTACCATCCGTGTGTACTTCCAAAGTCGCGAAGCTTCCTACTCCACTGAGCTCGGCTTTAACCTCACCTCCCGACTTTATCACCGAGACCGTGGCTTGCGTCCCCGTCCCCTCTGCAGAGGGAATCTCAACGTGCACTGACTGGCCTTCTTCAAGTTCGTAAACTTGAATGTGGAGATTCTCCGCAAAGTTGTAATCTGGACGCCCGATGCCTGCTGGACCGAGGCAGAGTACTGAACCCTGTCGAACCCAGACGGGAATGTTGCCAATAGGGACGTGTTCTGTTATCCACACTGGGCCTTGTACCACACGCTCGGGGTGGAAGAAGGAAGTCCACTTGCCAGCGGGGAGATAGTAAACCGACTCTTCACCCAGGGGCACGAAGACAGGGGCGACAAGAAGAGAAGGACCAAACATATATTGCCTGTCGAGATAGTGAGTCGTCGGGTCCTCAGGGAATTGAAGGAACATGGCCCGCATGATTGGATGTCCGTTCTGGTTCGCTTTGATGGCCTAGTGATTCAAAGATCATTTAGGCGACTTGAGAGAATTGTGTCATTAGACTCACAAGGTGATAAATATAGGGCATTAGTCGATGTTTAGCATCAAGCCATTTCGACATATTTGCGGCCGCCTCTTCTCCGTATATCCAGGGTACGCGGTAGGAGGAAGACCCGTGCAGTCGAGTATGTGAAGAGAATACACCAAATGCAACCCATCGCTGGTATATCTCAGGAGGAGGATGTCCCTAGTAAAAGTATCAATGAGCCATAAAGATAGGGTGGCCGTCCGTAGATGGCCGTACCTCAAATCCACCAATATCATGCGAAGAGAAAGCAAATCCCGAGGCAGTGATAGAAAGGCATCCACGAATGGTTTCCGCCATGGCTTCGAAGGTTGACTCGCAGTCACCACCCCAATGCTAAGAACATGTTCCTAATAAGCATGGGATGCAATACTATTCATTAGTTACTACGTACCACTGGGAATCTTTGCCCACCGGCCGCCGAAGAGCGAGCAAAGAGGACCGCTTGACCTTCACCCAAACGTATCCTGAGCAGATCAAACACAAGCTTGTTGTACTGAACAGCGAAAGTATTGTGCATTCTGATTGGGTCAGATCCGTCGTGGAATTTGACTGACGCGTGCGGAATGCGTTCACCGAAATCAGTCTAGGATTGATATAAACGCCAGCGTCAGGTAGCGCGCCATAGAGTCCAAGTAACCCTACCTTGAACGCATCTACACCCAGGTCGATCAAGGCAGAAAGTTTGTCAGTGTACCACTTGCAAGCGGCAGGGTTCGTAATATCCAAAATTGCAAGGCCGGGCTGCCATAGATCCCATCTGCGGCAGATTGTCGTTAATATCGAGCATTTTCTTCAACGAGACTTCGCTCACTGCCATACAGAACCATCTGTGCGCTTGATGAAGTAGCCTTCCTTTGCCCCTTCCTTGAAGATAGGAGAAAGCTGGGAGATATAAGGGTTGACTAAGGAAATATCAGATATCATCTTTCTTTAAGGCCATTGAGGACGTACTCCATACGCATATCTTGACCCCGTATTTCTCTTTGATTTCAGATAAATAGGCTTTAGGATCGGGAAAGTTGTCCGGGTCAAAAGTGAAGGAGCACCTAGAGTGATATCACAATGAGGGATTGCGGAGAACGAATATGACCATGGACAACCATTCGTATTGTTTCATCCAGAAGCAGTCAAGATGAAAGACGCGAACGGGGCATTTGCGCTGTTGCATGCCTTCCAGGAAGCCTGAGACGGTCTTGCTCGAGTAATCGGTCAAGAAGGATGTCGAAAGCCATAGCCCAAACGTCCATGCTGGAATTATACTGTGAGGCGCGTTAGTCCGGGCACGATCGAATGGCCGACAAGTGTACCTACGCAGGGCGTCCAGTAATGCGAGTATACTTGTCAAGGATCTACAACAAGTGCGAGCCTCAGATACTATTGGAGGGACTTTGAGTGAGACGAACCTCTAACGGTGTTTCCCCGTAGATTATAAAATACTCTAGAGACTTGTCGGCAACACTGACACCCACTCGGCTAACTTTCTCGCTGCCAACCTCTACTTCAACTTCCCCAGGGTGATTGATGAAGACGCCATAATTCCTATTAGTGATATAAAAGGGGACGCATTTGTATGCTTGATCACTAGAAGTTCCGCCGTCTATATTTCAAGCTAAATTTTAGCCATGCAACTTTCGAGATGCCTTGAATACTCACCTTGATTCCAGATCTTGATAGATTGACCTGGGCATCATTCAGACAACGAGATTACAAACGTTGATAGCCTCTCACCATTCTTGACAAACGCGCCAAACTGCTCCCCGAACCCATATACGAGTTCCCCGGGGGATAAATTTAACTCAGAGTGAATATATCTAACAGTCGGCGGCAACGGCGCTGGGGTGGGATTGGAGCTAGTATCCAGGGCCAAGCAAGAGCTATTTGAAGCAGACAAAGTCGTCCATCTGGCTGGGACGTCGTAAATGCCTTGGTGCTTGTATCCAGCAGATGTCAATATTCGCTTGGGCGATTTGAAAGTGATGGTATACGGATTTTCCGTGATTTCCGCCGCCAGGCCGCCTGTCGAGAGAGAGTACGACGAGTCGGATTTAGAGAGGGACACCGCAGGTACTGGCTCAGCATCGGGGAACAATGGAATACTTGGATAAGCATCCCCGTTCGCGAAATGCTCGATGTTAACTCCCACTACGCCTTCCGTAGGAGAATGCACTTTGACGGTAAGAACGGGACCTTGACAATGGGTCAGACTCGTTGGCGGGAACTCCAGCAATGAGAGACGAACCTCCCAGTGTGTCTCCGCGATGTCGAATGGGCCTGGTCGATACATGCAGAGTGTATCCGTTAGGCTCCTCTAATACCCTAGTAACTTGAAGACCAAAGAATGGTTTGACACCGTTCTTCAGCAACCAAAAGCCGTCGTTGAACTTCATCTTGTGCAGAAAGTAACCACATTGTGTACTTTCTCCCCTGCGATATAAGTATGTCCTGGTATTCAAGCGGACCGACTCAGGCCTGGAGGACCGTGAATTCAATTGTGCCGAGATTCCCCCGATGTCTTGATAACGCGGTAAATAAAATCAAATAAAGAAATTCCAAAACAGGAAGGAAGAGAAGGATCATTGTACAGGGTCGCCCTCCCAGTCCCCGGACCGATCGCCACTGACGCTGACACACAAATCTCTACACCAACAACGATGTCAGAACAACCTCTATGGCAAGAGACACCCTTGATTATTTCGAGTGGGATCTCGAAAAGGCTTGGATGTAATGCACATCTCAAACTTGAAGTACGACTCCCGGGAAGATTGCACGACCAATATGCTGACTGCGCTTGTTGGTACAGAACCTTCACCTGTCCCATTCGTTCAAGTATCGAGGGATTTCCCACTTCATCCAACAAGCAAAATCTACACACGGCCCCTCGGTGCATCTTGTGGTCGCATCTGGGGGGAATGCTGGGCTCGCAGCAGCCTGCGCAGCCAATGCACTCAACGCCAGGTGCACCGTATTCATCCCGGACGGAGCAAACCAGTCCACTATTGCTCTCTTGGAGAGACAGAATGCAGACGTCGTTGTCGGAGGTGCGTCATATTTGTATGCCTTGGAAGCGGCGCGTGAGATGGTGAAGGCAGAAGCGAAGGCGTTCGTATGAGGCTACGAGTCGTGATCGATGGTTGTTGACTGGACGCGAATAGAGTGCTCGTGCCAGCATACGAAAACAAGGTTGTGTGGGAAGGCCACGCGTCGATGATCAAGGAAATATATACACAATTAGTGGACAAACCGGACGCAATATTTTGCAGCGTTGGAGGCGGGGGTCTGTTAGGCGGGCTTATCCTCGGATGCGAGGCAGTTGGCTGGGACGACGGTGAGCTTTGAAATTGCATCCCTGAGTTGCGTATTGATTCCTCGGTACAGTTCCAATAGTCACCCTTGAAACTATCGGAACGGACTGTTTCTATCACACTATGCGGCTAAACCGCCATCCTTCACACGACCTACCAGCAGACGCCAGCGCCGTCAAGGATGATGAATATGGCTTGACGTTGGCATTTTTCCATAGATTTTCGTCGCACGCTTCCGGATCCCTTGGAGCTTCATCGCCGTCGCCGGGGGTCGTCAAGATGGCGTTGGAAAGGAAGGGAGGGGTTCGATGCGTGACAATTCCGGATGAGCTAGCTATGCAAGCCGCTATGGATTTCGCTGGTGTGTTGTTTGCGCATCTTGTAATGTGCGACATGGATTTACGCGAAAGCAGACGACCATAAGATGCTCGTTGAATTGGCTTGCTCGACCACACTCGTGCCCGCTTACAAACCATCGCTGTTCGCAAGACTCGTTCCTTTGAGTGCCAAGAATGTGGTGTTCGTTGTATGTGGCGGCTTCAAGGTATCCCTGTCGGACATGAGGGAGTATAGGGGCATTGTAGACGGGGATTTGAAAGGCGAGGCCGGATCTTGGAACGTATTTTGCGATGGCGAGGTGATCAAAGTGGAGAAATAGATCCAAATATTAGACATATAGAACATGTTACAATATAGAAATAAACAGCAACCTCGAGAAGGAACTGAACAGGGAGACTGAAGTTGCGGCCGGAGAAGCGGTTGCACTCCAAAACATATTGCGGGAATGTGATGAAATCAAACGATTAGCCACAGATGTTATTCAAGGACATAAACTAAACTTATCAAGCTGCAAGGTTGTTGATGCTCATACTTGCAAACCCAAATATGGACAACAGGGATCACTGATGGTGACTGAAGGTACATTCTAGTTCACAATCTCGGATAATATTGCATGTCAAGGAATACCCGTCCGCCAGGAGCGCTTGGGGAAATCATGGATTTGATATAGATATAATACATACGACGACGCGACGCGGAAAGCTGGGGGTGACTTGAGAGGCGCGTTGTATGCCGAGGGCACGATGGACCCCGAAATGGCGCACAGACTGAAATGTTGGAGGAAGGTATAGGGGTCGACTGACCAAACCGCAATCTCTGGGATCTGCAAAACGCTGGTTATTCTCCAAACTTGATCCAAGGCAAAAGATACGTACTTTCTAAACTCTTGACTGCTTTATGGCTTGTGGGGCACGAGATGTGGCACGGGCAGCTGGTGGCGCCTCAGAGTGTATTTCCGGTCGGTCGAAAATTCTGTACACAGGCAGCTGGCTCTGTATATGAATTTTGGGATGTACGAGGCTTTGTTCAACATCATTCTCGAGCCTTGACCGCGTATGTGCTGGTTTCAGCACGGATTTCGACCGCTTTGAGCTGGAGAGCGACGTGCCCTTTGGGACCTGACATCTTCGCCTCTGGGGCTCCCCCAAACTCTGTTCCTTCGTGGAATCGATCGAGTAGCTTGAGGAATTTTAGCTGCTGAGGCCTCTAGAGTAAAGATCCGCATTCAGACGAATAAATAGCATGGGCAGGAGCGTTCCAGAGGAGTTTGCTGGCAAACTTGACGGAGAATTGGCCAGAAATTGAGGTAGCATATAGCCACGGTACAGAGAGAAAATGGCGCATTCGGCGAGTAGAGAGAGACTGCGAGAATCCGTCTGCTTGAGTCGAATTCGAGGCATTGAGGGGAGCTGGCAAGCCAACGAGCGGACTTCTGGAGGGAAGTTTCCGTGGCTGATTTGGAATTTGGCGCAAAACTCTCATCTCATTTCTTGCCGCCATCATCCTACCACATCCTGGTCTCGCTCCGTATTCTGGGCTTGCTGAATTTGCAGAACTACGGCCTAGACGACTTGCACATCGTTCATTCGTGTATCACACAATCTTCTCGCCGCTTGATGGCATTTTTGCACCGTTCAAATTCGAGATTGCCTTGCATTTCATCGACTTGAGGACGATTGAGGCGATACATTCCTTTTGGTAGCAGCTTGCAGTCTTGATGCACAATCAGACGAGCTTGATGCACTCCTTCAGCTTTCGCTGCTGTTGGAATTTGGACTGTCCGATACAAGTATGCCTTTTGCTGGAAAATGGGGCCATTGTGGGATTGCAGGCTCTAGGAGTCGACGAGGACCAGGCTGAGGTCCACGTTGGTGAGTTTTCATTGTCGCGAGTTTCCTGGTCGTCTTCACGCACAGAGCGCAGCTTCTCCAGCGAGCAAAGTAACCCCAAGATGGCCCAAGCGCTTTTCTTCAAGGGACCTCAGCACGCGACTACGTGGATCGAATTCAGCATAGTTCCAGCAGGGATGGTCCAGAGAACATCGCAATATACCAAAATTGCGTAGAGGGAAAGGTTCTGGAGTCATTGCGAGCAGAGAAAATCAGCGTCTCAAGTATCAGGTATGTTCCAAGACCTTATCATGCAGTGTTCTTGTCCTGAACTTGCATGTTATTCTCCTCGTCGTTGGACTAGGGTCTTCGTGGTGGTCAGACGGCTTGACGATCTTGAAGCATCCACGACTCTTGCTGCAAGCGTCTTCGTGTTCATGTTCTTGACGGAAATCTTGATATACGGTATGTTTCTGGCACACATTGAATGCTACCTCTGCTAACAATTGAAATCAGCGACAGCGTCGAGTCATGAACAGAGTCAAGCCGCGAACTTACTGTGACTCGGCTCTATACGCGCGTCACACGTGACGGTCACGGGCGCGTTCCCTTATTTGGTCCTCCGTAGCCTGGCAGTCGGTGCGTCGGGCTTCGATGGCGATCGTGACTCAGGCTTTATCCGGAAGGTTCATGTGACCAGGGCCAAGGGTACCGCACGCAGGGTACGCAGATTTGCGCCCTGTTCCTTCAGGATCCAGGCCAAAAGCCGTACTGGAATTGCCTTAGGTTGGAGCAAGAAAAGTTCGCCGTCGCCTCGTGTTCTATTTGGAAGCCATGGGGACGTGAAGTAGCATCGAAGGGAAGGCGGACGCTGCCGAGCGAAAGACGTGGCCACGCTGCGACAGCAGGATAATGGCCAGCGCAGAACACCACATAGACGTCGCGCAAGTGAACTTGGGCCAGTACGAGGCAGCGTGAAGGGGGCCGTTTTCGCTGTGGTCCAGCAAGCCGTGTTCCTTGGTCTGGATGGTGCGATGTCTCGGCTGAGCGGCGATGGATAGGTGAAGCCAAAGCGATCCCTTGCAGATTCCACGCTTCTATATGGGAACCCAATACAGAAGATTTTCTTCGGGTAGATAACATGACTGCCACCGTCAATATAAAAAGCGCGACAAAACTACCGAAGCGTAGCCCCTCTTTTGGCCTCTACCACCAACATCCGCATCCTCCGCGTTCTGCACACTCGTTCTTGACCTTGACCAATAATGCAGTTACTTTTCCCTCGTTCTCGTAACGGTGGATGCCACATGTACGCGCCGTCTATTGAGCAGACCCTGGACTGGTACCACATCTCGCAACTGCGACTACCGACCTACCGCTTCAGACACAATGCGCGTTTTCATCCGTATATTCGCTATGTCGAAACCGACCCTCTTATGGTAGGCGTCCTTGCATTCGCAATCGCTCACACCAACCCATTTTCTTACAGTCAACCATTGACGAGTGCGACTCTCCTCGCCCGGCTCTCCCGCCGCCGCCTCCACCACCGGCCTATCTCGCCAACGAAGTCCCACAAGCCCAGGAGTTCGATGGCGACGGTGAGATAGAAGGCAATGAAGAAGCTGCGGAGAGACGACGGTTCATCCAGGTTATTTTGGCTGTATGTGTCCTCCAAAGCTCTTCTGACCCTTTTCTCATGTAGATAACTCAGAACCTCAAAGCCGCAGCAGAAAGGATAATCCGACGCCAACCAAAGTAGACAAACCATACTGAACATTGTTCGTCACGTCTTTTTTCAGTGTTGTTTCATGTTCTCATCCTTATGTTAGCTTGTACATACATTCTTGGGGCTATACAGCCAGCCGCCCGACATTTGCCTCCAACATCACTTCTTGCTGTATCACTACCGGTAACGTGAATCGCGCAGTAGAGGAAGAAAGCTAGAGTTTCGTCGTGGAAGTTCTGTCGTTCCACGTACATAGTTTACGTGTCAGGGATTACGAAGTTCTTATGCCTGGCGCCATTGGGAATCATAACTACTGCATCGTGCTTGAATCCAACCCTACGAGATACAGCAGTGACAGTGCGCAAAGTCTCTGCAGGGAGTCGTAATGAACCAAAGAGCATGTAGCTCACGGTAATAGTGAGCTTTTGAGATACCACGAATTATCGCTGGTCGGCCTCCTCTTCCGCTTGTTTGGCAGCGCGCCGTACCATGCGTTCAGCTTTTATCCGCGCTAGCTCTTCTCTGATCGCGCTCTGGTCCTTTGGTAGAGTTTGAAGGAGACGGCTTTCGGGCGGGAACAGCCGCTCCTTATACTATGAAACGACGAAGCGAAAGAATCATGAACAAGCTCTACTGGTGCGGAAAGAATGACCCACAGGTAAAACATTCTCTCTGTACCATTGAGGGTCTCCGAAATGCACCAGAGCCGCGATAGGTACAAATAGATAGAGGGCGAATTTGAATACTTCGAGGTTTGGGCCGCCCATCGAGGTTGGTGGTGAATGGACGAGGGAAGGCCTGGGAAGGCCCATCGCGCCAGTCCGGAGACTTGGGAAAGAAAGAAACAGGGGCTACTGAGACACGTGACGAGCTGGTCGCGTCTGCCACCGCTTCGTTCTGTAGAACTCTTCTTCACCCTTCTTCCAGCTTCTACACTCGGTGGTGGCCTACGCGTGTCCGAAGATCCGCGCGTAAAGTGCACATCGAAGGCTGGCTGGCCTACGCGAGGCTTTCTAAGCGTCTTTCCAACGGCAATGACCAGAACAACAACATGGTCGAATCTTCAAAGATCGGCTCCTTTGTCGACGTTGGTTGACATTGACTACGCAAAAGGTGGTCTATGGACGGCTCTATGCCCCCTCATGACCAGCGACGATGTTTAATATCGCCAAGTTTAACTACTGGAACGCTTGGTGTCTTTACATGTCGACTGAATGAAATCGATGCGACAATGGAATGCATACTTCGATGTATATCAAAAAGGGGGTACACTCGTCTACTGCTGCACACAACGAGTCCATCACCACAAGTTTGCCATGACTTTGGGCGCTCGATAGCGCACCGCTCTCTCACCGCAAGGGGGTTTATATTGTACGAAAGGGCGACCTATCGTACCTAAGCAAGCCTCAAGTCTCCTTCCCTCTTCGTCCTCTCGCCCTCCGCCATCGAGTCGCACTCCCAGATTTCTCTGTAGACATTCATCTGAACATAACGTACGGTAAGTTGAACACACTCTGTGATATCTTCACTGAAACTGACCTGGCTGTAGGATGGAACCCCCTCTGAACAACACGAAATTCAATCTGGATGTCAGTGGCATCGTGGGCTTCTTAGGAGGAGGAGAAGCAATTTCAGCCATGGAAAGCATGCATTTCTACAAGTATCGGAAATGGCTCAGCTGGTATAATTCACCCGGTTCATATGATATCGCCAAACACTACGGCCGACTGGCAAGATCTCGGATATGGGATGGCATTTACCCCGGACCAAATGAAGAACCAGCCGAACTTTTAGGGCTAGATGGGGAGCAAGGACCACCATATCGAGGTGTTGTTTCTGGCACCACTTTAAATGACACCGGACACGTTGGATACGTTTTTGCTCAATATTGCCGCAACGCGAAAGCAACCCCATCCCAGTACTCCTCGGATCCCATCTTCACCACACAGACAACGGACGATCAAGGTCCAAAACCCCAACAAAGGAAACGCAAGACAAAAGTGATGAACGTTGTTGTTGTTGACTTCGACAATGTCGAAGACAATGACGACAGCGTAGAGAAGGGGTCTCACCTTACATTGGACAGCAAGGAATTTCCTTTCTGGTCGGTCGCTGTGGCTTCGATACCAATCTCACTCAACATCGCCTACTGCATTCTTTGTGGCTTCTATACCGAATGGTACGCTTTTGGCGTTATCCTATACGGCATACTTTGCAACGGAATAGCGTGCTACTTCATCGGGTCAACCGAGATATACCTCACACATACCATCCCTTCGCCACATTCACCCCCGGGGAACGGAATCTTGGCATGCAAGTCCGATACCCTCATTGTCTGCAGAGGCTCGGAGAGAGCGATCAATCACGTTGTCAAAGCCAAGTTTGTCGTCCGGTATGGCAAGGAAGGTGATGATCAGACGTACCACATGATTGGTTTCAGCGCAATGTCATTGACGATTCAATTTATCGCCCAACTCTTTCTCATCCCTCTCAGCGGCCTGTTTGGGCAAATAATGTTCCTTTCGACGCTCGCCATTTCTTGGATCTACAACGCATACCTCTCATCCATCGATAAGGGACGGCTTCAACAACAACTTTTAGAGCGACATCTTTTTGGAGACGATTCAAACAATATGACCAAGTTGGAACTACCCACTAGGACGTCTGCGGTAGTCTTTGCGATGCTTTGTGGATTGCCTGATCTTCGAGGCGATCCTGACGCAAACGTCGAGTGCGCGAAGGGCATAATGTGCCACCTGCTCCCTACAGACACCAAGGTATGGGGTCGGTGGCATTATTCAGTCTGTTCCAAAGTTCGCGACCTATCGGAGAGGCATTCATCAGGGTCTGTCCGCCCTACCTCGGAACCATTTAGATTCACGGAGGATGCTTGCCAGGGATTTGATGGAAAGGACAAAAGTTTGCTATGTGACTTACTCGAGGACGCAAGGGGGGGCTACGAGTCCTATTGTCAGTTTCTCGATTCGGCCCGGCACACCCCAAACTCGAACTCACAATCTGGCTCCGGGTCTTCTCTCTTGCATACGTATGTGTAGGCACTTGTCTTGGACCAATAGTGCCCCGATTGTAACCCTCCTCTGATAATATGAACATGCTATCGATATGTGTAGCTTTGGATAGCATACCCTTGATTCGTATTCAATATTTTCTGTAAGTTTGCTAGTTCATTGCTGAGTATCACTTCGCCCACCCCCTTCATAAAGTGTCTTATGCGCCAGTTCCCGAATCTGTGAAGTGATGACGAGGCTCCGTATGCGACTACATGTGTGAATTACATTATCAGGCCGAAATATTCCTTCAGGGGCGGCGGGCATTTACTTCCTAGAAGAAGCACAGCCCCTATTTGACGGTACGACTTTCTCGCCCAAACCCGAAGTCAAGAGACTTGTAAATCGACACTTCGTGAGCACGAGGGTGCTAATTTCTCGTGCTTAACATCAGAGACTCTTATCGTGGGAAAAATATCGTGGTCAGTGCCAGATGTCCAAGGTCAGCAGACCTCGCATCCTTGAATATTCTTTCCACTGCCATCATGCATTCGGGGCATGTTCGTACGCAAATGAATTTATAAATCAGGCTAACTCGTCAAAGATAACAAACCTAGCGGTGTCATCACAACAAGATTATCATCGAGGTGTTGTGGCACTGCTACCAAACGACTCCAGCTCACCTAATTTTGGTAGAAATCGTTGCGACAATGGTGCAGCCTGCTTCTATCACTAGCGCTAAACCAGTGATGTGCACTTTACCCATTGCTGTTCACCACGAGCCCATAGAGCGCTATTTCGATGCTTGATAACATACAGCTCTCTCACAGCAAAGGAAGGAACTTGGTCCCCTACAAGAAGGGGACTACTTGAGGCGCCTGCCCCCAGTCCCTCTTCTTCTTCTCGCACTCTGCCTCCTCATTGCAGCCAAAGAATATCTTCCGAGACACACAATTTACGGCAAGTCGAGCGCATTCTGATCACCCGCAATATCATCTGAAAACGGTTATATCTAGCTGTAGAATGGAAGCCCCCTTGAACCACGCGAACTTCAATCTCAACATTGGCGGCATAGTAGCTTTCTTGGGAGGAGAGGAGGCGATCTCAGCCATGGAAAGCATGCATTTCTACAGATATCGGAAATGGTTAGGCTGGTACAATTCGCCTGGCGCCTATATCATTGCCAAGCACTATGGCAGACTCGCACGATCCCAGATTTGGGATGGAATTTACCCCGGACCAAACGACGAACCCGCCAAACTTCTGGGATTGGATGGGGAGCATGGACCGCCATACAGAGGCATCGTTTCTGGAACGATATTAAGCGACACTGGACACGTTGGGCACGTGTTTGCTCAACATTGCGAGAATTTGGAAACAAACTTGTCTCAATATTCGTTGAATGCGGCCTTCATCAAGCCTGCTCAACAGACAACAAACGCTGTTGGTACAAAACCACGACACCCGACGAAAGCAGTGAATGTCATCGTCGTGGATCTCGAAGAGACAACAAGCAGCGAAGGAGCGGAAGAACCAGGTCAGATCCCAGTCAAATTAGGCGATACAAAGTCACCGCTTTGGCCTGTAGCGATCGCTTCAGTACCAATTTCACTCAACATCGCTTGTTGCATCATTTGTGGGTTGTATGAAGAATGGTTCGCTTTCGGCGTCATACTCTATGGTATACTCTGCAATGGAATAGCAAGCTATTTCATTGGGTCAGCCAAGATATACCTCAAACACACTATCCCTTCGCAACATTCGCCCCCTGGGAACGGAATCTTGGAATACAAGTCCGATACCCTTATCGTTTGCAGAGGCTCGGAGAAAGTGATCAACTATGTTGTCAAAGGTAGATTCATTGTTCGGTACGGCCACGAGGAAGACAAGGAGGCGACGAGATATCACCAGATCGGTTTCAGCGCGATGTTGTTGACGACGCAAGCCATCGCCCAACTATTCCTCATTCCCATCAGCGGTCTTTTCGGGCAAATCATGTTCCTTTCGACCCTCGCGATCTCGTGGATTTACAATGCGTTTCTTTCTTCCATCGACAAGGAGCGGCTTCAGCAACAACTCTTGACACAATACCTTCCCTTCAAAAACAATGCGTGTACTGGAACGAAGGTGCAACTCCCCACTAGGACCTCCGCAGTAGTGTTTGCGCTGCTCTGTGGGCTTCCGGATCTTCAAGGGGATCCTCAAGCAAATGCGGAGTGTGCGACAGAAATTATGAGCAACTTGCTTCCCAAAGGCACGGAAGTATGGCGTCGGTGGCAGGCAGAAGTTGCTAAAAGAATTCGCGAATTATCCTCGACGGAGCATTCCACATCGCTCCCCCCCGCCGATGGACCATTTCGTTTCGCGGAGTATGATGACAAGGGGCTGAAGGAGACGGACAAAAATTTGTTAAAAGTCTTGATTGATGATGCACGGGGCGGTTATGAGTCCTATTATGAGTTTCTCAGGCCAAAGCCGAACGCGCAATCTGGCTTGGGAGGCTCTCCCGCTTAATGTCCAGCGTTGTCCACAACCTCCAAGTGTAATATGCGCTATCGATCCGTGCTTGTGTGTGCCATGCGGTGGAATCATGACTCACTAATAATACGCCGGTTCCTTAAGAGCTTAGCCCAGTGTTATAGAAGCAGAGGCCATGTTCGTGGGAAAGTATTCCTCTTTGTGTCAATGCAGCCACTGAACACATTCTTGAACCCTCCCCTCATCATGCACTCGCGACGAACACCCTCAAATGCAAGCAGCAGTGTACGAAATAGCCCAAGCCTTCAAAGACAACAAATGTACGTGCAACCGACGAAACCACGCCCTTCGACAGCGGTCAACGCACGCCAAGCTACAGCGACTCCTCAACATTCAGAATGCTCTCCAGTGAAGATGGGCATGTCCCCCGCCACTCGGTACAATTCCAATCTCAAGGTTCTCCGCAGGAGAGATCCGTCTATTGTCTCCATCTTCGATCAGTTCAGCCATGTATGTGTGTACCATCATAACGGAGACAAATGGGAAAAGCAAGGATATGAAGGAAGTATGTTCCTATACGAAAGGTCAACTTATTTCCTTTCATCCTGTCTTCGGTCAACTGAAGCTGTATCGCAGGGATTCCTATCCACCCTATGGGTATTATATCCTCAACCGTCAGGGGACGGACGACTATAACCAACGACTATATCCCGAGGACAACATTAGTACTTCCGGAAGCTACCTCATGATGCGCTCCTACCCGTCTTGGTCTGCTCGTCGGCTTGAATCCATTATAAAGTCAAGCGAGGCCGCTGGGAGCAAAGTCCCGGACAAATTTTCTCCCGTTTGGTTTATTCCGGACGTAGAGAAATACAAAGAGGCTGATAAAGCTCCCGGTATCACCATAGGATTATGGATGTTTGCAACTGACTCGAGGGAGCCGATGATGGATGTCATGGTTCGGTGAGTTGCAAGCCAGTTGAACCGCCGGATTGTAATAATCTCTACATGCAGGTTACATTCCTACGTCAAGCAAAATATTCCCTATCCTGACGAGTACAGATACGGACCCGATCGTCTGCCACCACCCAATCCGCACCTCCGTACTTCCTCTGTCCCTCCATCCAACGAATCCGCCGCGACCATACAAAGCAAGGAACGAATCACACATTCCTCTTCTACGAAACCGACGACACCAAATCATACTCTCCTTTTGAATGGAAGTGCCAGCGGTAATGTCGTTAGCACCGCAGCTGTCGTCAACTCTGCGTCGTCTGAGTTGGACAAATTGTTTGCCAAACTCAATCCGTCAACTACCACAACGAATGGACATGCTCCTTCACCCACTATCGACTCCTTGTTTGCTGGCGTCGGCGCCTCCGTAGCTAACCAAGCAGCACGCACAGAGACACCAATAATCAACGCCGTCCCGAACGGCGCACCTCCGACGGGACTAGCATTGTTGAGCACCATATTTGCTTCAGCGGGGCCGACGGTTGTGAATGCGGACTCACGACCTTCGACCCAAGTAGTCTCTAATGGTCGTCTTTCCGTTTCATCTAATAAGGCCATCTCGTCTACATCCCCTCGATCGAACTCTAGGCTAAGCAGCGAGACAGTAGCAGAGCCCGAGTCGATCGTTATTTACTCACCCACGCCCACAACAACAGCCCTTCCCCAGATACTCAATCAGGACGTTATTATAAATCTCCTTGGACTTCCCGCCTCTAGGGCATCCTCGGCCACACCTTCGACTTCTCGCGCAAGTAATAGGACAAGCGGTAGCTCAAGTACCCGGAGGAGTGGGAGAGAAGGGGGTGATGAAGATGATGGGATGTTAAGCTCAGAGGACGGTGTCTCTTATTCGGAGTCTAGCACCGTCCTGGATCGGCTACCTACAGGGCAAGAGGCCATTAACGGGGATGTTACACCTCGGGTTCCAACGAACGGCTCTGGATATGAAAGGTCATCAAGTTCTTCGAGGATGCACGATTTTGTTTATCCTCATAACACTGCTTATGGATCTGCTCCTCGCCAACCCTCTGTCCCTGATCCAGTCTCTTCTGTCGGGAGTCGGCCGGCGGTGACATTCCGCACGGACGCGGAGCTATGGAGCAAGAACACTGGCGCCGATGGAAATCAGAACTATGACGACGATGTCATAGTCGAACTAGATTTCTCTGACACGATTGCATTGAGTGACATGGATGCGTTTCAGAGGGTGAAAGCCCAAAGCCAAATCAATGGCCACTCCCCCAATCTCAGCAATGCAAAGAAGGCACTACTCAATGGACGTACTCCGAAGCAACTGCATTCGCGTGACGGGAGCACGAGTGATGACCTGACGAACCACTTTGGGGGAGACGCCAAGGGCAAAAAAGCTAGGAAACTTGGTGGCGGGAAACAGAAAGGAGCGGAGAGAGAGACGACGCGAGCGGATGTCGTCGAGCCCATGATCGCGGTGCTTCAACGCCAGCCCCACTTACGAGCTTCAGCAACTACCTCTTCTCCTTCGCCTATCCCTGCTCTTCCACCTCCAGCTGTTCCTATCGCCGACCCGGCCATCATCAGCATTTCTTCTATGCTAGGTCTTCCTCCACTCCAATCTCAGCAAGCCCCCCAGCAGTCAGCAGCAAAGGTCAAGGCTGACGGCAATGCACCTCGTTTATGTGGCGACATGGTAAAAGAGGGCATCAGTGCGGTTACGTCCTCGCGCATGAACGGTCAAATGAAACTAGCGAGGAATGAATACGTGATGGAGTTACTGACCCTCATTCACGTTCGTGGTTGCTTTCCTTTGATCGCTTGCATATATGCTAACAACTCCTTAAACAGACCGACAAGTCGTTCGTTGACGCTCTGTATCAAGATTATCTCAGCCACCACAGATGATTTGAAGGTTTCAACGCTTTGATGTAACTTTGGATCTAACTCTCTCTTCCGGCCCTCGGCTCCAGTTTGTACATCTCTTCCGGAGCTCCCCATGTTGTATTGATTCAGTCGCCAATGCTTAGTTCTTGTTGTGATGTTGCCCAATTGTATATATTGCTGCTGTCACACATCTCACTTACCTATCGTTGTACCTCCCACACTCCCCACACTCCCTACTCCATACAATGCATCCAAACCTCTTTGGGCGTAGTCTGACACGCGCAGATAAGTCGTTGAGCGAGTACCGATATCTTGCTCGCCTACTGGATGGTGTCGGCGAAACAACGGGTACACTCACCGGGACCTCCGATTGTTTCCTTCAGTTAAATTGGATTTATCCTCAGATGTTCTTCCTTTCTGATCAATAGCGCAAACGAAGCACACGATCTGAACCAGGTGCGTTCTTTCGTCAGAACACTCGTGTAAAGTTTTTGGCTAATTATCGGCCAACAGAGTGCCAGCTCAGACGTGAAGCACAATACAATCCTTCCGAGCTTCACCGACTATCGCTAGAGAAATGCGCATAAATGGGATGCCATCAGTTCAGAACTAATTTCTTGCGCCTCAGGATGCATCAGGCTTTCGTCTTTCTTACAGCACTCGCATCTGCGGCTTTGGCTGCGGTGCCTCTTTATGGTCAATGCGGAGGGGTGTGTACATCGTTTCCTCACCATAATTCATGATTCTCATGTCTGCTTCTTCAGAGCGGCTGGGCGTAAGTGGTCCAGTTGATCCCAGCGAACTTGCTAAACCTTTGCTTCAAGTGGAGAAACTACCTGTACCACAGGCATCTGTTCGATCCAAAATGGTAATCATGGGCCTCGCGCACGTTTTCAGTCCGAATTCTAATGTATCTAACAGAATGGTACTCGCAATGTATTCCCGGACAAGCTACGAATCCGCCTGCCTCTACCGTTAGTAGCACGTCTACTGCCCCCAACCCCGTTGAAACCACCCTTCCCTCGAGCTTCACCTGGAGCTCGAGCGGCATTCTCATCAGCCCCAGAGTTGACAGTCGCAACCTTTCTGCTTGGAAGGACCCATCCATCGTTTTCTACAACGGCAAATATCACGTATTTGCGAGCACGGCACACGACGCGGGCTACAACCTCGTATATCTGAGCTTCACCGACTTCAACGAAGCCGATGCTGCTCCATTCTACTACCTCGACCAGACCCCGATCGGGTCAGGTTACCGCGCCGCCCCTCAGGTGTTCCTCATGGCGCCGCAGAACAAATGGTACCTCATCTTCCAGAATGGCAATGCCGCCTACTCCACGAACTCAGACATCAGTAATCCGAACGGTTGGACTCCGCCCAAGAACTTTTACTCTGGGACTCCCAGCATCATTACCAACAATATAGGAAGCGGATTCTGGGTAGACATGTGGGTTATCTGTGACTCGTCCAACTGCCATTTATTCTCGTCGGACGATAATGGCCACCTTTACCGCTCCCAGACGTCAGTCAGTAACTTCCCTGCGGGGATGAGCGAGCCAGTGATAGCACTGCAAGACTCGAACAGTCATAATCTCTTTGAAGCTTCCAACGTCTACAAAGTTGGAGACGGGTTCCTCCTTGTCGTTGAATGCATTGGCAGCAATGGCCACCGCTACTTCCGCTCCTGGAGCGGGGCCAGTCTCAGTGGTTCGTGGACACCTCTTGCAGCGAGCCAGACGAATCCTTTCGCTGGCTCAGCGAATGTTGCATTCTCGGGCACTCCATGGACGATGGACATCAGCCACGGCGAAGTGGTCCGCACTAATGTTGACCAAACCATGTCTATCAGTGCTTGCGGAATGCGCTATCTCTATCAGGGAGTTTCCCCAACCGCCAGCGGTAGCTACAATTCACTCCCGTGGCGCCTGGCCCTCCTCACCCAGACGAGCCCGTGTTAAATCAATGGCGCACAGTGGGGTAAATCAGCCTCATCATATTCTGGAGAAAGTTATCGAACGAGATATGTATGATATTTCCTGCCCATGTCACTCACGCGTTTGAAATTTCACCGTTGCTCCACCTCCCATAAATGAGCTCACGACGGCATAACTTGAGGCTGCGCTATAAATAGGTATGTTATTTATAGCCCGTTTCGGACTGAGGATATAAGTATAGAGCCCTCTGCGACTTCGCCAACGTTTGTCCTCTCTCCCACCACCATGTCTCTCTCAATGGTAACCCTCCCTCTCATTGTGCGCGACGTCCTCCGCTCAGTGTTTCCTCCGTAGCACGTTAATCCTGACCACCTCGTTCGCGAAGCTCATGTATGTGTCGGCGACATTGCATTTTATCTAAATCTGAGGTATATGCACTATAGGATAAGAAGACCCATCATCACAACCTCACCAAAACCAATCCAGACGCTCTCAGCCGCACTTACGGGGCGCGGTACGGGACGAACCCCATCGCCAAGTACACCTTCGCGTCAAAGGTCAGACATTGTTGCACCGGATGGCTTCGCTGAAGCTCACTATGTTCTAGGGTATTAGCGCTGATGCTGCGTATCAGCTCATTCACGACGAACTCAGCTTAGGTCCGTCATAGCCCTGAGATTATCCTAATTGATTCAGAACTTATGTTGGATATTCTTAGACGGGTCGGCCACACTGAATCTTGCATCATTTGTGCACACTTGGATTCCGGAACCCGCGATGAAACTTATGCAAGAGAATATGAACAAGAATCTCATCGACCAAGACGAATATCCAATGACTCGTATGTCGTTTCGCTCCTTCCGAGAGGTCGTACCAATAACACGCATATATGTCCAGAAATTATTCACACTCGATGTAAGTGTTATATATACATGCTCGACGTCGAGTCAACCCTTTCTTTAGGTATCTCGATGCTTGCGGACCTTTGGCACGCTCCATCATCCAGAAATGCTATAGGTACGGCGACCACCGGTTCATCCGAAGCCATACAGCTTGGTGGACTAGCCATGAAGCGCATCTGGCAAGAAAAACGCAAAGCTGCTGGGAAATCAATCCACGAACCTGGCCCGAATATCGTCATGGGTGCAAACGCTCAAGTCGCTCTGGAAAAATTCGCTAGATACTTCGAAGTTGAATGCCGACTTGTTCCCATCTCAGAAGAGAGCAAGTATAGACTCGATCCAAAGAAGGTTATGCAGTATGTAGACGAAAATACCATTGGCGTATTTGTCATCCTGGGAAGTACGTACTCTGATTCTTCCCTTATTCTTGCGGCTAATTTCTTGCGATTAATTGAAACCCTTCTCAAGGCACTTATACTGGGCATTACGAACCAGTAAAAGAGATATCAGATCTCCTTGACGAATATGAGGCGAAGACAGGCCACTCTGTTCCCATTCATGGTTGGTCTACCGCCCCCCCGCTCCAGAGGCCAATGATTAACCATTCAGGTACGTAGTCGATGGAGCTTCAGGTGCATTCGTCGCTCCGTTCGCGACAGTACGTTTACACGCATTTCACATTCAGGCTTTCTACTAATTCTTTGACTGAGTAGCCCAAGCTTGAATGGGACTTCAAACTTCCGCGAGTTGTATCCATCAACACATCGTCCGTACCTGTTCTTGCGCTGGTTGAGGCAATATCATGACCATATCTGTATAGGGGCCACAAATTTGGGCTTGCCCTTGTTGGCGTTGGATGGGTTATTTGGCGCTCGAAGGAGTTCCTTCCTAAAGATCTTATCTTCGAGCTCCATTACCTTGGTTCAGTGGAGTACTCCTTCTCTCTCAACTTCTCGAGGCCTGCCGCACCCATCATTGCTCAGTACTTCAACCTCCTTCACCTCGGGTTTGAGGGGTATCGAGCGGTAGCATTGAATGACCTACAGAACGCAAGGCTGCTGAGCCGGGCTTTGGAGCGAAGTGGGTACTATCATGTTCTCAGTGATATCCATCGCCCTTCTGGCGGCGGCGAGGCTGCTAAAGATTTCGACGAAGAAAGCATTGAGGTGCGATACCTGACCAATTGTTGTACTCGAAGGCTTACTACGCTGCAGAGTTATGAACCGGGGTTACCTGTAGTTGCCTTCCGCTTCTCAGACTCGTTCAAAGAAAAGTATCCCGATCTTCAACAAAAGTGGATCCAAACTTTGTTGCGTTCCAAGGGGTGGTATGATCTATTATTTGTTCTTACAGTATGCCGATTGTTGACACCTTCGATAGGATCGTGCCAAATTATGAGCTAGCGCCCGACCTCCAGAGTATCGAAATTCTGCGTGTTGTCGTCAGAGAGAATTTGACTGAAGTCGTGCGTATCACTGATTTCTGTTTGTTTGCTACATCCGCTTAGTAATGGCTATAGCTCATTGACCGGCTCGTTGCTGACCTTGTGAGAAGTTTCCAGATTATGTTGTCGCATCCATTGACGAGCTACTTGTAGATGGAAATCACCGAGAGCTTATCTAGCAAGGATTCACCAGCTCACGGATTGAGTATCCTTGAAGGTCTCCACAGGAAGAAGGGCGAGCATCGCGAAGGGAAACTTGAGGAAGGTGCTGGAAGCGAGAGTTCGGGGACATATGCCAAACAGTGCTGAACGTGTTCAAGCAAAGCAGAAAAGGCGAGATGGCGATGGACTTGTATATCAAACATAACTCGCTAGTATGGTGTTGTCGATCCACAATTTGCTATGCATCCGCTAGGACAGATACAATCGCCATAACCCCTCAAGTCACTTTTGTGTCTTGCATCTCCTGCATCTGCTTCGCAAACGCCTCGTCTCTCCTTTTCACCCAATCAACGTACCCCGGTGATTCCGCAGTGACCTTGCAATCAGACTTCTGATACACCTCGAGCTGTTCCAAGAAACCTTGGTTCGGGTTCACTGCAGGCCGCTTGGAGCGCATGAACTGGAGGGCTTCATCTCGAGACCATCCGCGTTTTTGCATCACTGAGTCAAGTAGGTCCGTGTCAACTGTCCCTCGCCAACGAAGAGAGAAGACTGACGGTATGCTGCGACGAAAGATGCACTTCGCGACGCGCCTTGCACGCAGTGCACGAGGACACTAGATCCAGAAAGGAGGGCTGTGTCGATGAATTTGTTGGCTTCTTCGAAGTGTTCCAGTATATCCTATCATGAACTCCATGGTGAGCTCACCTGCCCTCTACCAGAACTTGTCAAAAGAACGAGGAAGACTCACTACGTCGCCGTAATCCTCTACCTCAATCCGGCGATGAGCTACTATCTCGTGGTCGTTGGGTAGGGAGATCGTGTCGTGCGTGACCGATAAGATGTATTTGATGTTTGCTGCTTTGAGGATGCGTCCGTTGCGTGGGGAGAAGATGCTGGAGCAATTTCGTGATCAGGTTCTCAGGAAGTGATTCAGCGGAGTACTTACTTTCCGAGATACAAGCCATCGATGATTTCGTCTAGAGCGTTCATCTATTTGAAAGTTGTCGTGGGGTGAAGCGAACTTGAGACGCGCAGCTTCAAATAGAGAACGACCGGTTATCCTGTGAGAGTCGACTGCGTTTCATTCAAAGGTGCGTTGAGTTTCATCGCAGTCAAGCTCGAATAATGACACGTGAGATTTCGCCCCTTATGGTGGAGAGAGGATAGTCTCACGATAAGGTTTATTTTCTCACAGTCAGTAGTGTTAGATGATTTTCTTCACCAAGCACTCACTCTGTGATGAGATATGCAGCCTTTATCAGACCCTCGGCGACACGTAAATATTCGAGCTGAGCGCGTTGCGGATGTATCAAGCACCGACTTCCCAGGGCATTACCCAGGTGAGGACCACTCATGGTCCCTCGATAAATTCAAGCAGGTGCGTCTGTCGGCGTTTTTACCTTCCCTTTCGTGATCATGGACGCGGTAGAATTTGCAAGTCAAAGTTCAGAAACTATCGCAAAGATCCATCGATTTCGATATTGTCGGTGTGGATGCTTCAATCGCGAACGCGTTCAGGAGGATCATGATCGCCGAGGTACGCCCGTTTACCTCAAGAAGAAGTTGATGTAAAGTGTAATGCTACGGATTAGGTACCTACGGTCTGCATTGAATCCGTCTATGTCTGGAATAATACATCAGTCATAGTGGATGAAGTCCTTGCCCAGCGGATCGGGATGGTCCCTTTGAACGTCGACCCAGCCGTGATGGAGATGAAGAAATGTGGGTGCACGACGCGTCGCGCTCTGAACGATGTTCTTACTCTCGCAGCCAGCTCCCGACGAACAGCCAACCGATCGCAACACAATGGTGTTCAAGCTTCAAGTAGCATGCACGAGGAGCACAAACCGTGAAGAGCCATATATCGACGACCAGGTTCTCTCGGGGCATCTCACCTGGGAGCCTGTCGGCGAACAAGTCGACGTCTTTGCTCACAAACCGCCGGCCCCGACGAATCCCAACATTGTGCTCGCCAAGTTGCGTCCAGGACAGGAAGTCAATATGGAACTGCACGCGGTCAAAGGAGTGGGAAAGGATCATGCCAAGTTTAGCCCAGTTGGTATGCGCTCCGTTTGCTCTTAGTCGATACCTGTTATAACTCTGTGTACAGCTACGGCGTCGTATCGTCTCTTGCCATATATTCAGCTCAATCCACAAAAGCCGGTTCCTCCGCAGCACGCAGAAAAGTTCCAAAAGTGTTTTTCAAAAGGAGTGATTCGTATCGACCCTCGAACACAAACGGTTAGTGTCGACCCCGAAGCCGTCCGCGACGATACCGTCAGCAGAGAGGTGCTACGGCACCCGGAATTTGAGGGATGTGTAGAGTTGAAACGCATTCGTGACTATTTCTTGTGTACGTCAGGCCACCGACGGTGGTCGCCTGCCTATCATGAGCTGATTCCTTGCCTCTTTGTAGTCAATGTCGAGTCTGAAGGAGCCTATCCGCCCGAACGACTTCTGCCAGAGGCAGTCCATGTCTTCAGGAGCAAGATAGATACCATCCGAGAGGCAGCATTGAGTCTGAGGGCGGAGGACGTTGAGATGAATAACTAGTATATGTATGTATTTTATCTTCATTTCTTGTTTATTAGCATGCTAAACAATTCATGTGCAGATTCTATACAATGTGCTACCCCAAGGGTTGCAGTTATGATTCCCAATTGTGTCCACTGCGCCGAGCATAAGAACTATATACTTCGTAATCCCTGACACGTAAACTATGTACGTGGAACGACAGAACTTCCACGACGAAACTCTAGCTTTCTTCCTCTACTGCGCGATTCACGTTACCGGTAGTGATACAGCAAGAAGTGATGTTGGAGGCAAATGTCGGGCGGCTGGCTGTATAGCCCCAAGAATGTATGTACAAGCTAACATAAGGATGAGAACATGAAACAACACTGAAAAAAGACGTGACGAACAATGTTCAGTATGGTTTGTCTACTTTGGTTGGCGTCGGATTATCCTTTCTGCTGCGGCTTTGAGGTTCTGAGTTATCTACATGAGAAAAGGGTCAGAAGAGCTTTGGAGGACACATACAGCCAAAATAACCTGGATGAACCGTCGTCTCTCCGCAGCTTCTTCATTGCCTTCTATCTCACCGTCGCCATCGAACTCCTGGGCTTGTGGGACTTCGTTGGCGAGATAGGCCGGTGGTGGAGGCGGCGGCGGGAGAGCCGGGCGAGGAGAGTCGCACTCGTCAATGGTTGACTGTAAGAAAATGGGTTGGTGTGAGCGATTGCGAATGCAAGGACGCCTACCATAAGAGGGTCGGTTTCGACATAGCGAATATACGGATGAAAACGCGCATTGTGTCTGAAGCGGTAGGTCGGTAGTCGCAGTTGCGAGATGTGGTACCAGTCCAGGGTCTGCTCAATAGACGGCGCGTACATGTGGCATCCACCGTTACGAGAACGAGGGAAAAGTAACTGCATTATTGGTCAAGGTCAAGAACGAGTGTGCAGAACGCGGAGGATGCGGATGTTGGTGGTAGAGGCCAAAAGAGGGGCTACGCTTCGGTAGTTTTGTCGCGCTTTTTATATTGACGGTGGCAGTCATGTTATCTACCCGAAGAAAATCTTCTGTATTGGGTTCCCATATAGAAGCGTGGAATCTGCAAGGGATCGCTTTGGCTTCACCTATCCATCGCCGCTCAGCCGAGACATCGCACCATCCAGACCAAGGAACACGGCTTGCTGGACCACAGCGAAAACGGCCCCCTTCACGCTGCCTCGTACTGGCCCAAGTTCACTTGCGCGACGTCTATGTGGTGTTCTGCGCTGGCCATTATCCTGCTGTCGCAGCGTGGCCACGTCTTTCGCTCGGCAGCGTCCGCCTTCCCTTCGATGCTACTTCACGTCCCCATGGCTTCCAAATAGAACACGAGGCGACGGCGAACTTTTCTTGCTCCAACCTAAGGCAATTCCAGTACGGCTTTTGGCCTGGATCCTGAAGGAACAGGGCGCAAATCTGCGTACCCTGCGTGCGGTACCCTTGGCCCTGGTCACATGAACCTTCCGGATAAAGCCTGAGTCACGATCGCCATCGAAGCCCGACGCACCGACTGCCAGGCTACGGAGGACCAAATAAGGGAACGCGCCCGTGACCGTCACGTGTGACGCGCGTATAGAGCCGAGTCACAGTAAGTTCGCGGCTTGACTCTGTTCATGACTCGACGCTGTCGCTGATTTCAATTGTTAGCAGAGGTAGCATTCAATGTGTGCCAGAAACATACCGTATATCAAGATTTCCGTCAAGAACATGAACACGAAGACGCTTGCAGCAAGAGTCGTGGATGCTTCAAGATCGTCAAGCCGTCTGACCACCACGAAGACCCTAGTCCAACGACGAGGAGAATAACATGCAAGTTCAGGACAAGAACACTGCATGATAAGGTCTTGGAACATACCTGATACTTGAGACGCTGATTTTCTCTGCTCGCAATGACTCCAGAACCTTTCCCTCTACGCAATTTTGGTATATTGCGATGTTCTCTGGACCATCCCTGCTGGAACTATGCTGAATTCGATCCACGTAGTCGCGTGCTGAGGTCCCTTGAAGAAAAGCGCTTGGGCCATCTTGGGGTTACTTTGCTCGCTGGAGAAGCTGCGCTCTGTGCGTGAAGACGACCAGGAAACTCGCGACAATGAAAACTCACCAACGTGGACCTCAGCCTGGTCCTCGTCGACTCCTAGAGCCTGCAATCCCACAATGGCCCCATTTTCCAGCAAAAGGCATACTTGTATCGGACAGTCCAAATTCCAACAGCAGCGAAAGCTGAAGGAGTGCATCAAGCTCGTCTGATTGTGCATCAAGACTGCAAGCTGCTACCAAAAGGAATGTATCGCCTCAATCGTCCTCAAGTCGATGAAATGCAAGGCAATCTCGAATTTGAACGGTGCAAAAATGCCATCAAGCGGCGAGAAGATTGTGTGATACACGAATGAACGATGTGCAAGTCGTCTAGGCCGTAGTTCTGCAAATTCAGCAAGCCCAGAATACGGAGCGAGACCAGGATGTGGTAGGATGATGGCGGCAAGAAATGAGATGAGAGTTTTGCGCCAAATTCCAAATCAGCCACGGAAACTTCCCTCCAGAAGTCCGCTCGTTGGCTTGCCAGCTCCCCTCAATGCCTCGAATTCGACTCAAGCAGACGGATTCTCGCAGTCTCTCTCTACTCGCCGAATGCGCCATTTTCTCTCTGTACCGTGGCTATATGCTACCTCAATTTCTGGCCAATTCTCCGTCAAGTTTGCCAGCAAACTCCTCTGGAACGCTCCTGCCCATGCTATTTATTCGTCTGAATGCGGATCTTTACTCTAGAGGCCTCAGCAGCTAAAATTCCTCAAGCTACTCGATCGATTCCACGAAGGAACAGAGTTTGGGGGAGCCCCAGAGGCGAAGATGTCAGGTCCCAAAGGGCACGTCGCTCTCCAGCTCAAAGCGGTCGAAATCCGTGCTGAAACCAGCACATACGCGGTCAAGGCTCGAGAATGATGTTGAACAAAGCCTCGTACATCCCAAAATTCATATACAGAGCCAGCTGCCTGTGTACAGAATTTTCGACCGACCGGAAATACACTCTGAGGCGCCACCAGCTGCCCGTGCCACATCTCGTGCCCCACAAGCCATAAAGCAGTCAAGAGTTTAGAAAGTACGTATCTTTTGCCTTGGATCAAGTTTGGAGAATAACCAGCGTTTTGCAGATCCCAGAGATTGCGGTTTGGTCAGTCGACCCCTATACCTTCCTCCAACATTTCAGTCTGTGCGCCATTTCGGGGTCCATCGTGCCCTCGGCATACAACGCGCCTCTCAAGTCACCCCCAGCTTTCCGCGTCGCGTCGTCGTATGTATTATATCTATATCAAATCCATGATTTCCCCAAGCGCTCCTGGCGGACGGGTATTCCTTGACATGCAATATTATCCGAGATTGTGAACTAGAATGTACCTTCAGTCACCATCAGTGATCCCTGTTGTCCATATTTGGGTTTGCAAGTATGAGCATCAACAACCTTGCAACCTAATAAATTCAGCCGTCTTCTATTTGGATAGCATCTGTGACTAAAAGTTTGATTTTATTACATTCCAGCAATATGATGCAACTAGTTTTTGCTTCTCAGGCCGCACCTTCAGTCCACTTGACAAGACTTTTCAGGGATCTGGCAGGCTACAGTATCTATCAACCTGAATACACCGCAGAAATTACTATTCCCCTCCCGGAATCTGCCCTGAAGTCTCTCCTATACAAGGTCTGTACCAGTTTCCAGGCCACGACGAAACTTCTACCATACCGCTCGTGCGGGCGGCATGAGCTCCTTCAATACCATCACCATGCTGCATACTAACACCACTTCGAGCGCGCGGTCTGTCATGTACAGACGCTCGTTGATTTGACCAAACATTATCTGTATCCAGAACTATCGTAAGCGCACAAGAGGAAGGCCTCAAGCCTAAAAATATATATCTAGTGGAAATGACATCCAGTCTTTTGTCCAGTCGACACTACTCTGAGCGCTGATCAACCCCCATATGCAACAATTGCTACGTAACTCCGAATCCTCTCAGGCGAAGGAGACGGCAGCGGCGACACCCGCCAATACAGCGGCCATGCTCATTCCGGTTTGGAGAGCGCCGTTGCCGCTGCCACCGCTGCCACCGGACGTTGGAGCTGCAGTGCCTGACGTGGGTGGTGCAGTCGCAAGAGCGCCGAAGCCACCAGTTGTAGGGCCGTTATCTGCCTCCTATATATGGAGTCAACAACCTAGAAGGGTAGAACAGCGTGTAAGACTCACAGTTGGTTCACCAGCAGCACCAATGGCCATAGCTGCCGCGACGAAGTTGGCATGGGTGTTGCCAGTTGTTGGGGCATTGATGGAGCCAACCATACCAATGCCGCAGTGCGTTATCTGTTAAGTTGTAAGCTGCTGGTTGGATGCCTCCATTTACAGATGTGCGCCCTACCTGCTTGCAATGGAACCAGATTGCTGCAAAAATAGAACATCGATCAAAAGAAGATTCACATCAATTGAGTTATTTGAAAAAAGTACGTTTCGTATCATCAGTGATGGTGATGCTGAACTGTGTCCCAGCGGTGAGGCCGGAGTCGAATCCAGCCGAGTTGTTTGATGATGCGGCAAGGTAAGTACACGGGGCTGCGAAGGACGATTGAGTGACGGAGTGTGTAATTCCGGCGCTATTTTGAGATGGATTAGCAACGGTAAATATCTACGGGGATTTGGGTGTACTTAGGGAAGAAGAAAGTCACCACCGTGTTGTTAGGCGCAGTGATGTTTGCCGGGCTGAAGACGAATTGTCCACCAGCTGCTACATCGACCTAGAGGGTGAAGTTTCATGAGTTGTCGGAATGAATTACAGCACGTCAAATATTGCTTACATTAATGTGACCATCGGTGTTGGCGGGTGCAGAGGGTACTGCTGCCGCCGCTGCTGCTGAAGAGGTCGTGGGGGATGAGTTCCCCGCGGGAGGGTTGTAGCCGTACTGAGCTAGTGCCAAGGAGGGAAGCAGTGAGCAAATAGCTGCAGCTGTCTTGAACATCATCGCGGTTTCGTGAGAAGGGGGTCTGGGTGAGAGTGCAAAACGGGGGTCGTGGCTGTCGAGAAATGTTAACGCGACTACTTCATAAATACTTTACGACCGTATCGATGCTGCGGAAAACAAGAGCTAATTTTGCCACGGAAGAGAGGGATACCCATATCCCGATGGACTTTTCCCATATGAGTGGGAATGTGTCTCTGGGATGTCACCCAATGAGGGACTGATGGGAATGGTACGTGAAGGATGGAAGGTATTCCCGGCGAATCAGTCACCAACGATGATGGAGCAGGGGAGGCCAATCAAGTTCCGTAAAAATGAGACGAGATTCTAGGGTCTACAAAAATATCATCTATTTTTGCGTTCCCATGCCCGAGTTAATCTAATATGAAGGATATGTTAGTAAGTAGAGTTGCGAGATTTAAAGGGGATCATTGGCGACATCATGGGACAAACGAGCCCCATGGAGTGGTCGTGCACGAAGCGCAGTAGTCCGGCACGTTGAGTATACAATGGTGGGTGTATTTCCCAGGATCTGATGAGTCGCTGTTGCGTTATCATCGAAGAATTGGCGTGGATAATTATACTTGCAATCCCCTTTCCGCCCGAAGGCGACAGCCCAAACTATCTTCAGACTAGTGCCTATCTCTCGAACATGAGACATATTCATAGCCGACGGATGGGATGAACCGAGGCGAGGCAAGCATGAACCTCCAACGAGGCCGTGAATTCCATCCTCTATAATTCATTAATACGAGACAAGGGCTTCCTAGTGCTCAGTCAGCGAGGGCATGGAGGCAGTGTGTTTCTCACAAGCAACGCTTTTAAACTTGATGAACTGATGGGTCCTCGAGACGGATCTCAGGCCGCGGACAATTGATGGTTGTTAGAAACAGGAGTGCTTTGTCAGCAACGTTGACGAACTCACCGTACATACAGTCGCTCAAGCCGCCAATGCATAGACTCGGCGGCGTTGGGATAGGCGCGTTTGAGAGGCATGAACAATCCAAACGGTCCTTCGCAGAACTCTCCAATGCCCTATCTCAAGCCCAGGTCGATCACCTGCACTCTCAGCTGAATCAGTTCCGTACTGCCCTCACTCATTTCGCCAGTACTCACCGCGATACCATCAAGAATGACCCCGCATTTCGCCGCGCGTTCCAACAGATGTGTCTATCTATTGGCGTCGACCCACTTGCCGGACCAAGGAAGGGCGGATGGTGGGCTGAGCTGCTGGGACTCGGAGATTGGCAATATGAGCTCGGAGTACAGATCGTAGACGTGTGTATCAGCACGAGGGAGAGAAATGGCGGCATCATCGAGCTAAAAGAGTTGGTGAGACTGGTCAGCAAACTGCGAGGCGTGGATGCCGGCGTTGTCACGGAAGACGACGTAGTACGAAGCATCAAGACTCTACAGCCACTCGGGGCGGGATATCAAGTTGTAGAGCTGAATGGTACAAAGATGGTGAGGAGTGTAGTCAAGGAACTCGATAGAGACCAGGCAGTTGTACTTGGACTGGCACATGAAGCGGGAGGGAGGATTGTTGTGGATATTCTGGTCGTGCGTCTGGGGTGGACACGAGAACGATCTCAAGCTGCGCTGGATAACATGCTTCTTCGTGATGGTCTTTGCTGGATCGATGAACAAGACGAAGAGAGTGGCGTATCTTACTGGATCCCTTCGGGAATGCAATGGGACGAATAATTCATGATCATCCAGAACTGTACGTGCCAGATCTCACCTATCCATAACCAAGGCCCTGAGCCGCTACCATTTCCTCAGCTCCATTTACCCGAGTCGATGTGCCCTTCAATGCCGTACCCAGGACCCCCGTGCCCTTTGACCGCCTTTGGTAGCAGCTTGCGCCCAGATGATGCACGCAGACAATCATCGAATAGCAGTGCAATAATGCCAACAATGTATACAACTCATCCACGTTGAGTATCAGGATGAGCACTGCTGCTCAATGCTGACAAGCTAGAGTCCGCTTGCGATACTTCTTGGGTTGATGAACTCGCTAGAGACGCGAAGTTAGCAGATGGAGCACTTAGTAGATAGGGTCACCCACGGTGCTGTGATCCATTAGGAGTCCTACGATCAGCACCCTTCGCCATGAATTTTATCGTCTTCACCGCCAATGTCTTCATATCCACCAATACTAGTATACCCGTCTCCGAAAAGTTAGGCACCATGATGATTCGACATTTTCTCGATCCGGCGTCGTCGTCGTCGTCTTCGGAAACAAGGCGAGTTCCAAATCGCTTTTGACAGCCCACGACGTAAATGTCAGGCGTTTCTTGTATTATAAATGGGTCTGCTGAAAAATAAGGATGGCACCAAAGTGTATCAGGCGCAGTGGGGGCCATATGTCTCCATTTTAGGGTTGATTCTAATATCGACAGCCGTGTATGTGGTGGGGATTCCAGATACTTGAACAAGTCATTCAGCGGTTGGCCTGAGTTGACAAGAAATTTGCGAGGGACGGGCCGAGCTGATAAAGATGCAGTAGATTCTTCATCTTCATCTTCGCCAGATCCAGTTTCCAGATGAATGTATGTAGGATTTGTTTCGCATGAGAACCAGGGCATAGAAGTCGCGCTGCCTAACATAGCTCGGGGGAACGGCTGCTGCGGTAGAATGCTGCCTGATGGATCGTTTGATCCGGGGAGGATGTGCACGGGCATGACTTGCGTTATGTCGAGTAAATAGCCGGAGAGTGTCTGGATGGGATGAGGTGAGAAAGGCGAGGGTTCGTTGCCGTTGCGCTTCTATCAAGTCGATGAATAAACCCATACGGGGATTCGACGTGACATACAGCTACGCACTCCTTTTTTGTCGTCTAGCGAGATATTCTCAACCTGGGGTCCAAGGTCTAAAGGTGCCAATGAATTGCCAGCAATGATAAGTCGCGATATTCGAGATGCCTCAAGCTGATCGCCAGGGCCTCCGCCTTCACATGTGAGGTATTCAACAAGCATATGGATGAGGATATCTGAAAGAGAAGACGTCGTCCCGATGTCAAAGCCGGACACGAGAGCCACCCATTCTGGTTGCAGAGCATCTAGGTGCCTTGTCAGTAGCGTGTCTGTGCGACGAAGACGAGCCTTACCATCTACGTCCATTGTTGGGGGATCTGGCAAAGATGGCTGCGGTGCCAAGCCAGGCAGGCAAATATCTGCGACCTCGAATTCCCCGCCAGGTGTCTCTATACCGAGAGCACCGATCACGATGCCTGTGACGAGCTGTATCTTCTTCAGGTGTTCTCCAACAAGATTTATGCGACCTGATTCATCCTCGAGTGATATGATGTCGCCTTCCGAACAGAATTTCGGAGGCGGAGCAGGTGGTAGGATTGATCGCTAGAGCAGGGGTCATCATGAAAGAATAGGCGCGAAGATTTTGAAGGAACACACGTCTCTAGCAATATCCTCGAGTACGTTAGGCTTCAGCGGCATGTCCAGATATACGGTTCCGATGATGTAGCATAATTGCCCTTTCTCGACCTCGAGTACACGATCCACAAGAACTGGATCACCGTCGAGATCCTTCCACTTTCTTTCTGCCCTCTCCAAGACGCACTCCCGAAGGCATTGTAGCCTCATATAGTAGATATTTGAGTATTGGTACTTGTAAGACTTGTTGGCATTTCCGATTACAAAGGAGGGCGTATCCTCCGAGCGCGCAATGAGAGTCGTCGAGGCGCGTTCCAAAGTGGAAGAAGAAGCACTGTTATTCATGAATTGAAATCCTTGGTGTGCAGAGAAGAGAAGAGCCTACATTGGAACGTCCATAGGATCCTAAAAGCTGTGGTGGCGGGTGGAGACAGGGGATGTGGCTAAATTCAATGGAGTCGCGAAAGGACGCGTCGGGAAAGTTTGGCTTTGTTTGTACTCTGGATCAGGTAGAAGAGACAGGGGAAACGATTGCCTTCACTTCTCTCTCTGATACTACCATGATAGCGGGCAACATTCTTGACCTACCGCCCGAACTCTTGGAGGACATGCTCTCGAACTTGGACAGTACGAGCGATCTCCTGCATCTAGCGTTATCGTGCAAGGCATTCTCACAGCTTGTCATCCCGCATCACATATACACCAGGTCTCTCGACGTACACCCCCGCCAGGTCGCCATCTTATCGCTGCTCACCAATGTGCCATTATACAACTCAAGGTTTCATACCATACGAATCACGGATTCTTCGATAAGATATAACGTACTCAAGAATCTAGGCATATTGAAGCTCACTAATCAGTTGGAATCCAACCGCGCCGACGAACTCCCTGCGATTCTAGCCGTTATGCTGCCCCAATTCATTCATCTGACCAAGTTTGTGTGGACGGCACATATTGCACTACCTGCGGGCCTGATTTACACCCTGAAGGATTCGCCCCAGCCGCTCACGGAATTGGATATCCAGTACCATCTAAACACTGACCACGTCAGCACCACATGCCCTGGCCTACTTTAAAACATTGACACTTATACTCTTGACGTCTAGGCTGAGCTCTTAAGCCACATCGCCGAATACTTTCCTGGGCTGCGCTCGCTCACATTGAACCGCAGATATGATACCGGCGGCAGCGTGGTGACGGGCCACATACCAGACGTCTCGACTCCAATCTGCGCTGCCAACTGGCCAGACCTAAAATCTTTCATCCTATTCGGGTTTTTCGTATCAGATGGGGCTCTGGACGGCTTCTTTCGTCGACATCCAACGATCGAACGACTGGGCACGGACAAAGTCCAAAATGTCACATACCCATCAAATCTTTGTTCCCTCACTATCAGGGATATGACGACCTTGGGCATTCAACCTACGTCCATTCAGAACATACACTATGCGAATCTTTCGATTAATCCATGGTCGGGGGGAGTCGCCCTCACAAAGTTCATTAGGCAGATGCACAACCTCTCTGTACTGGAATGCAATGGGGCCGTTATATCTTGGGACCTCCTAAAAACATTTCCAGCGAACCTTCCATTCTTGACCAAGCTGAATTTTGTTGTGAAGATTGGCGCCGGCATCACCGTTGAACGTGTATGAATCCCCCACATTTGCTTATTCGGCGACTGTACTAACACATGCCCTTATTCTCATCAGCTTTGCAATACCGTTAGTGGCCTTCCGAATTTAACGCACTTTGCTTCTGTGGTACCGAACACAGAAGAACGCCCGCAGCACACCGTGGCCTATATCATCAATAAGTTGGCCCAGAGAAGTAGATCGCTGAAGTATCTACATGTGGGTCCAGACGGTCGAGACCATCGACTGAAGCCGTACCTCTACCGTGATTGGTATAGAATTAAACGTGATGCGGAAGGCGAATTCGAAGGAGTGCCGGTGAACCCTGCTGACCACGGGGCGCGAGAAATACTGGTCAGTCATTGGGAAGAGGAGCTCATGGCGTACGTAGGTTGTAACGGGTATCTTCATTAATACTCACCGTTAAACCTAGAAACAGAGGGTTGGAAAAGCAGACAACGATAGCCAGGGCTCAGCCATCTACCCATACTCCCAAGCCAATGAACACACCGAAGACATCGAAATCATCACGTTGAACCACTGCATGGGCCGCTGCCCCCATCGGCAATTGGCTAGTTACCACGGCTCTGCGCAGGCATTTGAACATGCACGATAATATTGAAGATATACCAATAAGTAGACTATAGACCTTCCTCATGGAATCAAAAGGACTTTCGGGGCATAAAGCAAGACCATTCAAGTTACACGGATTTGATATTATGTACCCTGACCGTCGATCGTGGAATGCACGGACGGGCTAGAGAATGCCATATCGCCCAGCCCAGGAGGCTTGCAATTTGATTTAGACGCTCGTTGATCGATTCATGGCTCTCGGGAACAATTCATTGCATAGTGCGAAATTCGCATGGCACGGGGCTGGCTGATACTAGACATCAATGAGCAAGGCTAAGGATGCAACAGGGCGGGGTTCCATATCGAGAGACTTAAGACAGTACACATTTATTGGTTTTCTACAAGTACAACGTGAATAAACCTCAGTTGATACAAACCTCAAGTGCGAAGGAACGAAAAACCTGGGCGAGCGAGAAACATAGGACCAATCAAGTAGAGTCCTCATCAGCCAAGTCTTCTTCATCTGCCCACTTGGGAAGCCATTCTTCCCAACCAACCCATTCGTTTTCGTCATCGTGTGCGACATGGGCGTGGTCGGGTGGACCGTGCTTCTTGTTCTTGTGAGGATTGATCAGCCTAGCGAGGACATGGGCAGCGCCGTTACGGGAAGGGACATCAGTCAAGACAGCACGCTGGCCATTCACAAAGACCCTGTGAATGAAGAGCGAGTGCGGATCGGGGCCAGGAAAGGGAACAGTAAGTTTGTATTTGACGATGGTAAGATCGAGGGTGTGATTTCCGAATAGAGTAGGGACGGTGATGTTCGAGGCAAATATGAGTTCAGGCTTGGGGAACGGAGAGCGAGGGAGGCCGGACGAAGTATCCAACCCAATGCGCCTATATGGTCGGGGCATGGCATGAGATGTTGCATACTTGACCTTGGGATCGAAGAGAGGCTCGAAATGGCGCTCGAGATGGAATTCATCGTGATCACACCCATGTTCAAAGTCGAAACCTTCTAAAGAGGGAAGGTTGGTTAATTCGATTTCTTCGCCAGAGGTGGAGTTGTATAAGTAATCTGTTTCACATATTAGTAATGCCTCGACCAGCTTCCATCGGGCAACTTAACCGGAGTGGATAAGAAGTTCAGGGACAGTGTGGTACTGCAGGATCTTTTTCAAGACGTGCTCGCCGAAGGGTGAAAACAAGAAGAGCCGCAGCTTGAGAGGAAGTTTGTTAAACGCCTTGTTGATAGGAATGAAGGAGGTGACAACTGGGGCGCCTTCCAATGTACCCTTCTCGCCCTTTTTACCAGGCTTGTATCGGAGGTCAAGCTCTTCAACTAGCCCAACGCGTTGGATGACTGAAGTCTGTTTCCAATTCAGCGATAATACTGATACCCACGAAGATAGGCGCATACATATGTAGAGAAGGCCTGGTAAAGCAAGAACGCTTCTTGGAAGATGGATGGCGGAGGAAGCAATGGGCGAGAAATTGTGTGTGCAATACCATTGGACGCCTTGGTCTCCAAAGTCAACGTGTTGAAGAAGTTGACCTTCAGTGGAGAAGCGATCGGGCCTCTCTTTTCTACATGTATGCGCAAAGGTTTCCCGTCTAGTGAACCATCCGGTAATTCAAGAGACGTCGCATATGTAATGTTGGCGGCAAGTTCGGATTGAGTGAGAGCATCTGGGAGGATGTGATACGAAAGGATTGCGTGCAGTATTTTCTTGAGGAACTTCTTGCGTTTTTCTTTATCTTCGTCGTCGCCAGGCGAGGATTCACCAGTGTCAAGCATAGAGACCACGGCTTCCAAGTTATAAAATCCTGAGGAATTATCAATGAGAGATTCAAAGTCGTCCTCGTGCGGGTGTTTGTCCTTAGGTTCCTTGAGCGCCCAATCGGGTACAGCGAAGAAAGTCAACCTGGAGGTAAATTAAATTTCAGAAATGGCCTGCAGCTTGACTTGAATATCAACGTACGAGGAAGAGCTATCGTTGAGGACTTTCAGCATCTCCTCATCGAACTCCAAAGCCTTGGTCAACTTCGTAAATCTGGAATTGATACATTTAGCTTGAGATGTCCGAGATACAACGCATATATGAGCTTACTCAGGACTTCCGCTGATGGTCTCGTAGATGGATTTCAGTACAGGAGCACCTGGAGGCTCAGCTGCGCTTTGGACAGGTAGGTGGATGGGTAGTTGCGACCCTGCAGAGATGTCGTAGAAGTAGCTGGGCTCATCGTCGCCGTACTCGACGACAGCTGCAGAGCAGGCCGCTGCGGCCAGGAACAACTGATGTACCTTCATGATGATGGGGGTTGGGAAGAAAGAGGATGATGAGGGAGTCCTGGCATTTATATGTTATCTACACAGGGCGCTCTCGACCAGCTGTTCAACTGCGGATGGTTGCACGGATGACGCGGAAGTGATGGCTTAGTGCGGAGTGCTGTTCAGGGGTCTCGGACATTTGGACTTATCTGTGCGTGGCGTCGGGTGTTCCGCTATGGTGGTGAGCACGCAGCAAGCACGCACTGTTCTAGAGTCTATCATCGCATTAGGCGCTCGATAACATAGCTTAGACGCCCAGTTATCGAGATGCCAAGAACAGTCCAGCACGATGTCGACACTCACAACGGAGGCTCAATGCAGCCACCTTCAACGTTGTGAGTGCCTTGTGTTCATATTTGGTCTGAGAAATTATCATCATTAATACCACACCATGGTTCGTGATCATAGCTATTGTCCAGTCGTAAACGGAAGCACCAATATCTATTCGGCCATTTGACGGAATTTGTCTTGGATTTCAGAGTACAGCGTATCCAGCTTCTCTTTGATTGGCTCTTTGCCTTGGGAAGGAGACTGGTGATCATGGGAAGGAACCGTGAATAGGCATTGAGCAAATTGACACAAGAGTCGAACATACCTCAAACTTCATTTGCGATAATTTGAACATGATATCAGACGCAGAGTCCTTGATCTTGGCGAACGTGAGGTCGCCTTGCGATACAGCCTTGATAGCGGCATCATGGAACCCGACAAAGTTCCGTAGCATCGCACTCGTCTTGTAGAATGGGCAATATCGATCGTACTCGCTCATACCGTTTTGCTGCAGGAAATCGTCCTTGAGCATACGGGCTACTTCGAGCGTTATCTTATCGTTCTCTCCGAGTGCACTCTTTCCGACAAGCTGGACGATTTCGGCGAGGTCTTCTTCCTTTTGCAAAATTTCCTTTGTCTTCATGCGCAGCTCGACGAAGCCAGGCTCCGTCGATTCGTAGTACGGTTCGAGGACCTTGATGTATTTCGAGTATGACAGCGACCAGTTCACGGATGGGAAATGCTTGCGCTGGGCGAGTTTCTTGTCCAGACCCCAGAAGACCTGTACGATACCAAGCGTGGCGGAAGTGACAGGGTCTGAGAAATCACCACCAGGGGGCGAGACACTGGATGATATTATCAAGGTGATGTTGCGCAGTAAAACTGAGTTGACTTACGCTCCGACGATGGATACAGTTCCCTCTCTGACCGGGTTGCCCAGACAGACGACCTTACCAGCACGCTCGTAGAAGCTAGCAAGTTTCGTTCCAAGGTATGCGGGGTAACCTGAATCTGCGGGCATTTCTGCGAGACGACCGGAGATTTCACGAAGAGCCTCAGCCCAACGGGACGTCGAGTCCGCCATCATAGCAACATTGGAGCCTTGGTCACGGAAGTACTCTGAAAGCGTGATACCGGTGTAGATGGAGGCTTCACGGGCGGCGACAGGCATATTTGAAGTGTTGGCAACGAGCGTTGTACGCTTCATGATAGGTTCTTGACGGTCGCCGACGTCCATGGTAAGTTCGGGGAACTATTAACAGTGTCAGCTGTTTCTCAAAATGGAACTGGGTGATATCCACCTCCATCAAGACTTCGGCCATCTATGTAGGCGTCAAGTTCTAATCTGGCTTAAGGAAGTGCAGTTTGGCATACCTCATTTCCTCGCTCTCCGCAACCGACATAGACAATGATGTCGCTATTCGAGTATTTGGAAAGTGCTTGTGAAATAACAGTCTTGCCACAACCAAAGGCTCCAGGGATAGCCGTGGTGCCTCCTTGCACACACCTACAACCGAACCCCTGAGCGTGGCTCTGGCACAATCATACATGCTCACGCACGGGAAAAGGGCATCCAAGATACGCTGGCCAGTCAGAAGAGGGTGATCGGCAGTCTTTTTCTCGGCAACTGGTCGAGGCGCCCGGACTGGCCAAAGTTGCATCATGGTATGCTTTGTCTTCTTGCCGTCGAACTCCGTTTCCAGTACGATGTCCTAACATATAAAACGATGAATTCGCGGATCTATGAGAGTAGGCATCGGATTCTCTGCACTTACATTGACGGCGTAACTTCCTTTCTCGGCTATGTGGGTGATGGTGCCCAATGCACGCGGCGAGAGCATGATTTTGTGTTTGTCGACAAGCGAGTTCTCGTAGACATTCCCGAAAATGTCACCTCCGGATATATGGTCGCCAACCTACAGCAACAATGAGCACATCGAAGGCGGCGTATTAGGACAGTCGGATGTGCACGCCGCACCTTGAAAGTGGTTGGCGTGAAGTCCCATTGTAATGATCGGTCAAGTGCATCAGTGTTGATGCCGCGAGGTATGTAGATGGATTTCGAGAGTTCTTGAATGGACTGCCAGCGGTAAGGATATCAGCATAGAGGTAGATGATTGGATTTCTAGAGGCCTACTCGGAGAGGGCGTTGAATACCATCGACAATGTTCCCCATCAAGCCTAAATGCAGTATTGAGGGCGCGCTGAAGAGTTGTGGATTTGAGCAGAACATACCTGGGCCGAGCTCGACGCTCAGAGGCTTCCCCGTGCGCAACACCGGATCACCTACTGTAACCCCTGATGTCTCTTCGTATACTTGGATGGTAGCCTTGTCGGCTTCGATCCTAATGACCTCTAAGGCGCACATTGGAAGATCAGCACCGCTAATTTGAAAAGGAATTTCGTCTCTCGCTTACCTCCCACCAGCTCATCGTGGCCAACGCGTACTAGCTCGTACATGGCTGCGCCTATCATGTTCTCTGCGACAACGACAGGCCCAGATACACCAAAGACCTGGCCGAAGCGGCTCTCGCGCTCTTCATCTCTGATCTTTGGGAGGTCCCGTTTCGCATTCTGCAGAGCACCGGCCATAGCGTTGCGTTACTTGGAAGATCGTGAAATGTTTTGGAGGAGCACTGCAGTTTCCGTCGCCTCAGGCAATCAGGGATAGCGGGCTTTGAAAGTGGCTGGGAAATGCCGAGGCGCGTAAGAGATGTGCATGACGCGTTCAGCGACTCTGTTCACTGTTCCTTTGTGCGACGAGCAAGATGCCCCCAAAAGCGTGCGTTTCCATTATTTGCTGGCTTGGACAACGTTTCTGATGCTGGATGCAGTGACTGGGAGAAATGTGCGCCCCGGAGAGCTGAACGAGTGGTCTAGTGACTGACATCCGTGTTTGTAGACGAAAAGAAGGCCGACGACAAGGCTGAGGAGAAGATTGTCGGTACGTTGCTCGCCGTATGAGGCGGCGTTGACGAAGCTAAACTGCATGTAGCTCTGGATGACAGTGACATCCAAATCCTCAAGACATACGTATGATTCCCACTGCTCGCCCGACTTGGATTATACTCATTCTAGTCCAGGGACAAGGTCCGTATGCCTCGAAAATAAAGTCGACAGAGGCAGATATCAAAGAGATACAGAAGCGAATAAACGAGAAGCTTGGTTCGTAAACCATTCCAGGATCATTAGATTCCGAGTACACTAAACCTCGAGTATACAGGCGTGAAGGAGTCTGAAACGGGTCTATCGTCGCCGAACCTATGGGACCTTCCTGCAGACCGACAACGAATGAGTGAAGATCATGCGCTGCAGGTTGCTCGGTGTACGAAGATTATTCCTGTGGATGCTGCGAAAGCCGAAGCGGCGCGGTCGGTGAATCCCCCTGGTGCGCCTCAAGGGCAGAAGGGTGCGGACGAGCAAGATCAGTACGTTATCAACATCAAGCAGATTGCGAAGTTCGTTGTTGGTCTCGGGGAGCGCGTGGCTCCGACAGATATTGACGAGGGCATGCGAGTTGGGTGAGTCAGGATATCGTTTTGCCCTTCGTGATGTATTCTCATCCTTTGCGTGCGAAGTGTCGACCGAACGAAGTATCAAATACAAATACCACTTCCTCCCAAGATCGACGCCTCGGTGACAATGATGCAGGTTGAAGAGAAACCTGACGTGACGTATTCAGATGTTGGCGGCTGCAAAGAACAGATAGAGAAACTTCGAGAAGTCGTAGAGACGCCGCTACTTTCGGTGAGTAAATCAAGTAATACTTCTATGTGTCGCTAACTCTACCGAAGCCCGAACGTTTCGTCAAACTTGGTATCGACCCACCGAAAGGTGTACTACTCTTTGGCCCTCCTGGTACCGGAAAGACGCTATGCGCGCGTGCTGTCGCTAACCGAACAGACGCTACATTCATCCGTGTCATTGGTTCAGAATTGGTGCAGAAGTATGTCGGTGAGGGAGCTCGTATGGTCCGTGAACTCTTCGAGATGGCACGGAGCAAGAAAGCGTGCATTATCTTCTTCGACGAAGTCGATGCCATCGGTGGTGCGCGGTTTGACGATGGTGCTGGTGGTGATAACGAGGTGCAGAGGACGATGTTGGAGCTGATTAACCAACTGGATGGTTTCGACCCGAGAGGAAACATCAAGGTGTTGATGGCGACAAATCGACCGGATACGCTTGACCCTGCTCTGCTGCGTCCTGGGCGGTTAGATCGTCGGGTAGAATTTTCGCTACCAGACAATGAAGGTCGGGCACATATCCTTCGGATCCACGCGCGGAGGTACGTTTCCCGTGTTGGTAACGATTTGAATTCTCATTCGGTTCGATAGCATGAGTGTCGAGCGAGACATACGGTTCGACTTGATCGCTCGACTATGTCCGAACACAACAGGAGCAGAGTTGCGGTCGGTGGCCACCGAGGTATGTCTCTTCATACATTTGTCTATTGGCGACAATTAACATGGTAATAGGCCGGCATGTTTGCGATTCGAGCACGGCGGAAGGTTGCTTCAGAACGAGACTTCCTCGACGCGGTTGAGAAGGTGGTCCGGCAGGGGACCAAGTTCTCCAGCACGTGAGTAAAGTTTCGCGTTTTCTCCAGTCCATGTTCTGATTTTTCATGGATTGCAGACCGTTATATCAAGTGTACAATTAGATTTTTATGTACTCTCCGTCGTTTACACTCTTAATCTGATTCATGGGACTATTTGCGCATTTGGTGTTGTGAGCCTTGACAGCCGGACGGATCCACTATATGATCCTGGTGCCCGGAGCTCTGAATGATTCTCTCATGTTGCTTTCACTCACTCGCCTCTCCCACCGAAGGACGCTGAGGTCGTGGCGATGTTACTCGCAGCTGCTGGACACTCGACGGGCCCCCGAACCATCGTCTGCAGAGGTCGCTCAGCTGCTCACAAAGTACGCGGCACACGCCCCGCTCTCCATCAACCTCGCTACACTCCTGTCATTCGGGCGGCCTCTCACGCCAGAATCAATCTTATCTTCAGTTCAGTATGCGCTCTCAGAGATACCCAGGAGGCTGGCGACGCGAGTACGGTCGCTGGAGTCCTTGCCTTTCATTGTCGGCACGAACCCGTATGTCGCAAAGACGCTGAATGCGTACAGGGAGAGTTTTCAGCTGCTAGCGACGTACCCTCATGTTGGCAGCTTGGACGAGAACGCGAAATTCGTCAGTATGCTTGCCGAGCTGGTGCGAAGGCATGCCAATGATATACCGACCATGGCGAAAGGGTGTGTTGCTTCTGAACTGGTTTTTGCATTTCAACTTACGACCAGGATATGGCTTCAGCTTCCAAGAGTGCGCCCGATACATGTCACCGGTGCAGATCAGCACCTTCCTTGATGGCGCGATTCGCAGCCGAATATCTGTTCGGCTCATCGCAGAACAGCACATCGCCTTGTCCGAAGCTTTGGGCAATCCAGAGGGGGATCCCACTTGTTCCGGAGTAGTAGACATGGACTGCTCGCCGAAGGAAATGATCAAGATGTGCGGGTCCTTTGTCACTGAGCTCTGTGAAGCATCGTTGGGCGCCAGCCCTCGAATCGAAATTGATGGCCAAGTGGATGCGACATTCGCGTAAGCACCTTCAATTTGAAATGTCCCTGCAATAGCCTATCTGACAATACTCCCGCTGGACAGATACGTCCCGGTGCACATCGAGTATATTCTCACAGAGGTCCTGAAAAACTCCTTCCGCGCGACCGTCGAGCACCACCACAGACGTCATGGCAATTCCTCCTCACACGAGCTCCCATCAGTCAAGATAACAATCTCGCCGCAGCCTATAATACCCGGCCTCCCCGCAGATACCCACAAGTTCCTCTCTATGCGAATCCGCGATGAGGGCGGAGGTGTCTCACAAGCAGACATGAACCGTATATTCTCATACGCTTTCACAACGGCCGGGCGCGGGTCGCGCCATGAATCCTCTGAAAACGATATGGACAACGATCCCTTTGTGAATGGACCATACTCTGCCCAGTATGTTGGTGGGAGCGCTGCTATCGGTTCAGGCAGTGCAAGTGGTGAAGCTGGCTTGTTTGGAGAGATTACGGGGAAGGGTGTTCAGATGGGCATGGGAACCATCGCTGGTTTGGGGTACGGATTGCCCATGAGCCGACTGTACGCCAAATACTTCGGTGGTTCACTTGATTTATTCTCTTTCGAAGGCTGGGGCAGCGATGTCTTCCTCAAATTACGTTGTCTGGACGAGGCTGGGGACTCCGCAATATGATCATAATGGATGATAAGTGTTCTTCACTGAATACGTATCACTGGATATTGTTATTGCTCGTGTAAATAATTGTACTTACTAGTTTTCCGCATAATAAGATGGTGCATTCGTGATCCACACGTCTGGGAACCAGTTAAGTTCCAGAGTTCTGAGATTATATTGGTGTAGAGAAGTAGTTGCGAGGATAACGTGAACAATGCAATGATGCAATGGAATGAAAACAGATAGGGAATAAGGGCGTAACAGAAAAGCAGTGAGGATACAGAGCCTATCCAGAGTTATGTACGAGGGGGAGAAAAGCCCAGCTTGGAGAACCAAAGAAAGATCATCCAGTTTAACTAAGAGTCGTTGTCATAAGGTGTCCTATTTTGATGTGGTAGACTGTGATGAGTCAGTTTCTAGACATCCGCGAGGGATCCACCGAATTACTCACAGCAAACCCGCTCAACGTCCGGCTTGAAAGGTATGAAGACGATGATGAGATGACCTGAGATTGAATTGTTCTATATGACCGAGAGGATGACCCAAGCGTGGCGGAGGCGTGATTCGAGTTGCTCGGTGTTGTTGGTCCAACAGTAGCTGAAGTACGTGATGAACGCGCCGTTAACGGTGTAGGCGCGCCGATTTGCGACTTCTTGGGTGTCTCCAACAGGGTCTTACTACGACCACTCAGACCGATGCTTTTCGAAGATGACGAAGGCAATGGAGGCTTGGACCGTTTCCCGGCAGTCACGAAAGGATGACGCATAGCGGCCTGGGGCTTGATGCGACGCTCAGGGTCCCAAACAAGACATTTCGCGATGAAGTCCACAAAGTCCTCCTCATTGCACCGCAGGACTTGAGCGAGTGTCTTCGTACCAGGGCGGCGGCGACGACCTTTCTGGTTCACAAACGGACGAGGCGCACCATTCGTGTCTACCCAACATGAGCTAAACTATCGACCAGGCTGAACGAAACGGCGTACCAAAGAACAGCTTCTTCCTCGAGCTCCGGTTAATGAAGTCTTTGTCAGGCGCACCTAGAACCTCCATTATGCATGCCAACTGTTCTTGCTCGTTTTCACCAGGGAAAATAGGGAAGCCAGTGTACAGCTCGGCGAGAATGCAACCCAGACTCCACATATCGATGGCCATATGATAGTTCATTCCCATAATCACCTCCGGTGAACGGTAGAAACGACTCTGGATATACGTATAGACTAAACATGGAAACGACATGAGTATCGCAAGTGCGGGCCGTAGGGTTCACGAACTTACTTTTCTCGTGCTCGAAGCAGCTACTCCCGAAATCAATAACCTTGATCGCGCTCTTCATTGGGTGTTTCAACAGGACGTTCTGAAAGTCGGTTAGTCTCAAAATGTCGACTATGGATCAAACAATACCTCTGGCTTTAAGTCGCAATGCACGATGCGATGGTGTCTCATGAGAGACAAAGAAAGGAGCATTTGACTTGTGAAGCGTCGGATGAGAGCAGTGGTGAAGCCAACGAAACCATTCGCTTTGATGAGCTCATAGAGGTTGATACTGAGAAGTTCCATCGCAATGCACAAGTGGTTTCGGAAATAAAAATGTTCAGTCATCTTGATGACGTGGTGCTTTTCTTCTGAGTCCTGTGTGCTTGCTAGATACCATAAGACCATATGAGAACATCGATAGGACTTACCCATTTGCGAAGGTTATCCAGAATCTTGATCTCAATCAATGCCTGGTGGTGGAAGCGCTTCTTGTTGCGGATGATTTTAATGGCCACAGACTCCCCAGTGCAGTGGTCTCGACAGTGCAAGACTTGACCGAACGAACCCTTTCCAAGCGTGTCAATCACTTCGTAACGGTATGCGAGATGGTCATGGGACACGACGAGGTAGTCGCCGCGCTCATCGTCATATCCGTAATTGTTCGTCGAGTTTTCGGGTGTTGCAGGTTTCTTCTTGCTCTTAGCGCCGATGCAGTATACAGATGGGTAGTCCAGAATTTCTTTCCGTTCATAGTCTGACAAGTACTGATGTTGATTGCTCTTGAGCACGGCTGTCGTTTAGGAATCAGTGAATGAATGCCACGGTCACCTACGGCAGAACGCTTACCAGAAGGAGACATAGCGGTTGCTGGAGGTATGGGTTCTGGGAAGCACAACAGTTCATCTAACTCTTCCTGGGTCGAACCCGATGCCAGCTTCTTTGCCTGCTGTCGACGTATATAGTGCAGCATTTCTTCGTCACCAAGGAGCTCTTCCTCGTCTATCGAGCTTGGGACCGGCGAAGGTGTAGACAAAGATTGGGAGCTGGACGAGGGAGAGGCAACATTACGTTGAGCCGAAGAGGAATTGGAGGAGCGTGAAGAAGGTAAAGATATCTTAGGGCTGAGCAACTTATTGAGGCCTCTAGATGGCGACAACGCGGAGAAGCGATGGCTTGATACTTGTTCGCCAGCAGCAGCAGCCGATGTGGTAGACGCTACAGAGCCTGTGGACGACTTACGCAGGCCACTAAAAGATATCGAATCCCGGTTGCTCTTTCTGGGAGTCACACCAGTCGAACCCGAGCCGGAGGGGGCCGACACCTGTCGCGGGACGCGGGACGTTGAGGCGGTGGATGGGGATCCGCGTATGGAACCATGACGTGTCGGGCCTGCCATGTTCTTAGGTGTTTGGCTCTCACCATTGTCCATAACGCCAAACTCGTTGGTTGAGAAGCCAGTGGGAGAGGGATTCAGCGATGAGCCGGCTGTGACATTGACGCTTGCTCTTCGATTGACAAGCGTCGAAGCCGAACCTTTCAGCGGAGGGGAAGAGGTGGTAGAAGTTCGGCTCGATATCCGAGGTATCTTCGTTGGCGTTTCTTTGGCGAGACCAGAATTGGTGTTCGAAGAAGTCGGCGGAGGACCCTCTCTCCCCTCTCGCAGCGTCTGGGAACTGTTGGTAGCAACGGTGCCCACGGAAGGCGAACCAGCGATGGTGGGAAGTTGGTTCCGACCCCGGAGAGACGAGTCTGATTGCTTCGCTAGCGAGCTGGCGGTCTGCGACATAAGTCGTGAAGATGAAGAGGGCGTCCGAGTCGCTGTGGATGAAGGAGGGGTCGACAAGGACGAGTTCGATGACTTCAGCCGAGCCACCCTTTGCGCTGTCGCTGGCTCCAAAGCAGATATTTGCATGGGAGGGAGATTTATGGGTGACTTGGGCTTTCTGGGATCCGTAGCAGAGAGTGTCTATGGAAACCACATAATTAGCCAACACATGGTGATTGAGTTCATGGAGACTTCAAACCTTGCCACGCTTCCTACCCATGAGCACTGAGATCCTACTTTCGCTACGATCTTTATCTTCCTTCTTTTGCTTCTCCCTTTCAAGTTTCTCTTGTTTGTGTCTTTCCTTTTCGAGCTCCTTGTTGGCCTTTTGGAGTTCCTTGGCTGCAACTTCATGCAAACTCCGCCTGGAACTCGAGCCTTTCAGAAGTGAAGGTAATCCTAAACTTAACACTGAACTCTTCTTCGACGATGGCGTTGACGTGGAAGCTGGGTTGTGTGAAGAATCATAGCCCTTATTCCGGGTCTGAGCAGACGGAAGGTCACCAGAGGAGAACGTCGGAGAGACCGGGGGTAAAGAAGGGGGAGGCATTTGCATCGACTGAGAGGAAGACCTCCGGAAGAACGGTATCGAAGAGGGAGTTAAACGCTTCTGAGACTGACCGCGTCGCACCGAAGAGGTTGGACTAAGTGCACCTTGCGGAGGCGCCGCAAGAGCTGATGTAGTGTGGTTCGTGCTTGCGCTGGAGTCTGTACCCGGCCGGCTGGGGACAGGGTGCCCTTCGGGGGTCTTTGATGGGACAGTGCCAGGTGTAGGGGGTGAGCGTACGGACCCAATAGAGGACATCGACGTCAGCGAAGCAGCAGAAGACATGGCATCTGGCTGTGTTGGAGTCCAAGGCTTAGTGGGAGGGACATTAGCGTTAAGAGACAACGGCTGATCCTTCGACGTGGATTTCCGGAGATGCTGCCCAAAGGTTGCTGACCGAGGGCTGAGAGGGAAGTTAGACTTTGAGCCAGCAGGAGAGGATCCCGGCAACTTGAGATTGAGACCACTGAAGCTCCACTTCTTGGATGGCGTCTTCGGGGCTGCCGGAGACAAAGACTCATTGCCTGATCCTACACTGGAGTATCCCGATGAAACGTGGTTGACATGCTGAGTGGGAGGAGAAGTTATTTGCGGTACTTCAAGCGATGCTCCGTGTATCTTATCACTGCTATCATGACTGCTTCGTTTCTTATCCTTGTCGTCTCCTGATGAAGGGGTCGTGAAGGAGAATCCGGTGGAGGCGGCTGGAGGAGTCTTGAACGTCGAGAAGTCCTTAGGAAGTGGTGGTACTGGTGGGACGAAACCTTCGTCTTGTGCATCCCCATTTACAGCCAATGAAGCCACGCGGTCCTTCAAAGAGGTAGCATCACCAGAGTGGATGCTAGACACATCGCTACCAGCACTATTTCGCCGTGCCTTCCCAGTTGAATGCCTGCCAGAGGTAGCAGACACTGATGTCGCGTTGGTCGTCACAGACATGGTTGCGGAATCCCTTGAACTAGGAGTACTCGCATAAGTTGTGGAAGATGTTGAGCCGCGCTTTGGGGTAAAACTAGAGCGTGCACTGGAAGTGCCAGTCTTCTTTGGAGTTTTGTCCAATCCCGAAGATACACGTTGGTCGTCGCTGCTACCGAAAGCAGCCCCATTCTCGCCAATTTCTCCTTGATCGCTAAGGAGGATGCCAATGCCAATCGATCCCCGATGTGCGTGGTCGGAAAGCTGCTCCTTATCGGAACTCGCTTTCGCGCTGCCTCTACGACTGATTTTGGCGGCTTCGGATATGCTTGGCGGAGTCGTTGGTCGACTTAGGCTTGATGGGCGACCGAAACTCCCCACGCTAGCTCGCGCGCGAGCGCTCTTCCCAGTAAGACCATCTAGTTTTCGTAAGGCTTCTGCCGTTGCTTCATCATCGAGGCCTGACCAACCTTCCTGAGTACCACGTAGCAATGAATGCGCGACACTTGGGGATGAATGAGCAGTGCCACCCAAAGGAGGGGTTCTCGAGCTTGTAGACGTTGGGTGTTTCAGGAACTGCTGAATGGACGAAGTCGAAGGTGATGGAGGCAGATGTGAATAGTCAGTAGTGTGGCCACGACGTGGGTGATGGGGTTCGGCATGGTTAGAGCCCGAGGACCCCACAGAAGCTTGTCTAGCGTGTCGTTCGGGCGCTTTGGAAGCAGAAGACCGGGACCCAGACATGTTGTTGATGCTATCCCTATGTCGATCTCTCCCCTTCTCGCGAGGCGTCGAACTAGAGGACCCAAGACTACGATGCTTGCGCACCGTTGCTTTATCATCTTGCAACTTATCTTTTGTCCCAGTCACCTTTGAAACCAGTAGGCCCGCCTGGTCCATCTCGAATTCATCAGAAGTGCGTTTTCGAGCGCGTCGAGGCGTGAAGGCGCTAGGAGGAGATATCGGACCCCCGGCAGGTATATTTGCAGGAGATTCTGAAAGCGTATCATGAGTCTCAGGTTCTTCAACCAGTACTGCGGGCTTTGCAGGCTTGGGAAGAGCAGCAATAGGTTGTCGAGGGTACAGTATCTCTTCCCCACCGCTCTCCTCCGCCATGGACCGTCGCGAACGAAGAGGCCTTGATAGCAGTTTCGAATCTGGGGGCTGCGATAGAAAATATTTAGAGCTGGACGATGAGCGAAAAGCTATCTACGTGCCTCTTCCTTCTCTGAAGATTCCCCATCAATAGCTTCGATTGTCCAGGGACTGTCTGGGTCTTCGTTCTCTACGTCCTCTGGGACTTCTACGTCGTAAACACCATCAGCAGGTTCCACTTCTGAGAAGGTATCCTCGCTGGGTCGGTCTATCCGTGTCCAACGTGGGGTTGCAAGCTCTCCAACGCCAACGAGCCCGCGTCGGTCGATAGAAGCTGGGTCCCTGGCAGGCGTCACGGGTTCGTTGACATATCGTTGATCAGGAGTTGTGCTACTGAACTGTGCAGGTGCAGAAGGCAAAGGTGGAATGGGCGAATCTGAGGGAGATCGAACGCCGAAGTAATAAGGATCCAGAGATGAAGTAGCTGATGCCGATCTAGAAACAATGAAATCCGGCTCCGAGTGGTGCTCTGCGGGAGAGACGCGGACGTCGGGCTGCATTTTGCGGTCTATAAGGTGAAAAGAGAGATGATGTGAAACCAGCACACCTGTTTAGATGCGGCACCAATAGCGTCGCGGTCAACGTGTTCGTAGTCCTCTGATACGGCCTTGACATTGATGTCCGGTAGCTCGAGGGCAGGTGGTCGTCCTTTAGCCTTGGTTTGGGCCTTCTCACTCGACAGGTGCGTGGTACCAGGAGAAGACGGTGCCGACATCTGGGGTCAGGCTTGTCGTAAAGACTGCGAGAGAAAAAAAGAAGGAAAAAGGACAAGGACAACAAGAAAGATAAAGAAATGAGAAACTGGTCGGTTTGGGGAGAGATTTGTCGGCGTCGAGATAGCCAACGACGGGCAGGCCGTGTGAGAGGCTGGTCTGCTTCAAGGTCAAAGCTCGTCGACCAAGTCACCGCATGTTTTTGTTGACGGATGTTTGTATCCCAAGCTATCAGCCCTTGTAAATGTACTGTCAAAGGAAGCAGATTGGCAGACCAAGCTGTAGCTAATATTCGGGGGGGATTGTTTGATGATGTTCTCTTGAGCCACTACCCTCCTTCAATGGAATTTCTCAGACGATCTTCAGTGATTTTCGATGGTAATTAACGAGACGGAACAATGAGTAGACGCCGGAGGCGCTAATAGCAAACTTCTCCAAATACCACTCGGCGCTCTTGGGACCCTGTCACGACACAATCTTCGTTCTCAACAATGTCGAGCTCTGTATGTCGCTTGAGGCTCTCGGGGCATTTTTCTCGCCAGCTCAGAGTCGCGCCAGCTTCAAGACGACTATGTACGTTATTCGTTACCCTTTCTCAGCACTTTTTTACCTTCGGAACACACAGCTCGACGCCAACTTTCCGACGCGCCATCCACCTCGTCCGAGCCGGGTACAGTGAGAGAGCCCGAAGCGTCAAAATCTCATGAAAGTAGCTCGTCGCGTTTGGCAGCCTCGGAATTCAAGGAGGAGGTTGAAGAAACGTACGCGCAAGCGACTAACTCTCATTTTGCTCCGACGAAAAAATCGGATATCCCTTCAGTAGAACCTTACTTCGCTGAGCATCTTGAAGGAGTATTTCCAACCCTGAAGTTTCCTCCAGAACTTGCAAGACGAATCTTGACGCATTCGAGTCACCCCGCTGCGATATATGGCCATAACGCCGTGTATGGCTTTCTAGGTGCGTAGCTTGATTTCAGTTCGTCTTACGGGCTTTGACTTTTGTATGAAGGCCGTCGCGCTCTTGAGTCCTATCTCATGCTCTTCCTTCACTCTTGCTCTCTCCAGCCCTCCCATGACCTCGAGGATATAGCATCGCGTGCTTTGAACTCGTACGTCCTGGGGGAACATATAGGGTCCCAGTGGGGCCTTGGGCGTATCCTTAGATGGACACCTACCGTGTCAAGAGACAACCTAGACAAAGTCTCTTCAAACCCTACCGTGCTCCGAAGTGCTGGCTTGTACAAAGTGCAAGGCGACACAGTGGCTGCTGTAATAGGTGGTATATTCTACCAATTCGTAAGTCAAAGCTCTTGTTCACGAGTCACAACTAACTTATAACCCTCACACTAGGGCGCTGTTGAGGCCCATCGTGTCTTCCACACCCGAATCCTCCCTCACCTCTTCCTCGGCCGTAAAACTGAGGGTCTCTCAGAGGTATTCCACCGCAAAGCCCTCGCTATCTCGCAAAGCATGTCGGATGAACCCCAGGATATTCCACCTCGCACCGCACCGCAAACGTCCACCTCCAACGTTGGTGCCCTCCCACCCCGACGCAAGGTCTCCGACTCTCCCTCGATTGCTATGAATTTCAAAAGGGAGCTCGCGAAGAAGATTCCTCTTTGAGCATATCTACGCGACGAAGACATTTGGTTTTTGTAGCGGCCTCTGGTGGATCTGGGTTCGTCCTGGAGCAGTAATTGGAAGTGGAGTTGTCAGCGGCTAGAACAAAATCACATCCACGTACTCCTTGTCTTTTATTGCATTGCAACCCATCTCACCACGCTATCTATATTAATATATTGCAGCTTATTCTATCATCAAGAATCTAAGTAATCCGAACAAAACAAACTATGCCGAAGTCCCCCAGTCCCCTCCTCTACATACCCCCCACTATCAGACACAACCACACACTCCGTGAAAAGGGAACTGTACATAGAGGGACTTCGAGCTTGCCGATGCACCCTATAAGACATCCTGGACCGACGGCCAAAGCACAAGTCTGTAACCGAGATATATGTCGAGCGACCGTATCCAGCCGGAATTAGTGTTGAACGTCCAAGCGTCGTGCTGATACCCAGATTGATCAACAAACCGGAGGCGCTGTTCAAGTGTGACCTAGACGACGCAGTGCCCTCGCTCCGCTCTATCCTACATACGTCCCCGATATCGGATGTGCCGCGAAGTTGAACGGGCAAATGGTGGATGTTTGAGACAAAGCAGACGTTATCCAAGGGAAGAAGGTTCTGCAGTGGTAATACCCGCTCATGGGGTGGCCGAAGAGTACGCTGCTTCTGACACATTGATACGCCCTTCATAAGTAACAGCATCGATATTCTGTGGCGTCACCGTTTCGCCGGCTGCAAGTATGGACCGATGCCGCTTCGCGAATGGTTGGCTGATCAGAGCTGCCCAAGGCGGCAGGGCTTCGATATGTCGTGATGGTGGAGGCTCCTGGCAAACTTCCTGGGTGACTACATCAACCGTGGATGTATTTACGCAGCAGTTGGATGAGAGGTATCAATAATCAGGGAAATCCATGATTTGGGCGGTGGCGACGCGTTTCGTAGCGTTCGATGTCATTTTAAGCGAGGCTAGACTGGTCGCTGCTGTCTGCCGGCGGTCGGTACTCGGCATTAGGGTGTCGTTGGGGTAGGAAAACAAATTATGTACTGGGGATTGACTGGGAACATGAGAGAACGTGGCCAATTATTAGCGATGATCTTTTGTTATGTGTGTACGTACGGTTCCCAGTGGAGTGGATGTCTAGATGTTTGGATTTATGGGTGTCATTCGGCAAGAGGTGTGTAAGGGTTGCGATTGGCTCTGGAATATCATGAATCATGATGCATGATGTGCCATCGTATCGTATAATACAGCGTGCAATGCTGTGAGCGCCTGGGAATCAGCGAGCTGACCCTTCATTGACCCTTCATGGTGATATTTTGCCTCGAATGTAACCTAGACCTATGCGCGACGTCTTGAGGCATTGGAGGAGGCTTGTATCTCACTTCCCTGAAGTAGACCGCCAACCAAGCCTCTCGTAAAACGCGAGAAATCAGGAGCCGAGTACTCATACTGTCCACAATCTGTCAACAACCAGGCGCTACATAGGTAGGGTGAGTAAAAGACAATCCATACTCATTCCATTATCGGTCGACCTTTCATTTCGTTGTTGAAATGAACTAGGAACAAAATTTGTAGAAGTGATTTGTTCAAGTAGAAAGTAACCTTCCATCTATAGCGTGTGATTCGTACAGCAGACCATCTTATCTCTGGTATGTGAGGTTCGAACAGTAATTTCCAACTTGTTCGAGGTTGGAAGTATCGTCCCCTCCCATGCATATTTATAGATTAGGCGATCACCGACCTGTCAAACTTGCTTTCATACTTGTTCGCCCTCGTGATACTATAGGGTCAGCTAGATTGCAAGAATGCTCGATGCGGGTCGGTACTTGGGATCGAAGCTCCCATGAGGACGAAGCTTCTGCTGCCTGCATATGACATCAATTCGACGTTCACTAGATTAAGCCATATCAAGTGTTCTCAAGGCAGAAAGGAGAGGAAGGGGTTAAAGAGGACAGGTGATGAATGCAGATAGGAAGGAAGAAAGGGAAGAAAGAAGTGGCAAAATAAGTATAGCTTTCGGCGGCAAGGGCAGTCGTTGGTATGGAAGGAGTTACATGCGACTGGATGCGGCAGGGAGTGATGGGAACTGACAACTTTCTTGGTCCTTTCTGTCATCATCAGCTGACGGTGATTGGGAGCTGAAGGTTCTAGATGCCTAGGCGTTTGGACAGGTGTGGTGGTGGGAGGCGGTGGTATTACTTCGCAAAGGGAATGGGGATTAGGTTGTAAGTAGCTTTCAGGATTGCTGGTTCGCTTGATAAGTGGGCGCCGTTCCTGGTCATGGGTACCGAAGTGACGTTGCATTGTTGATGTTAGTGTTGCGCGTTCGGCGAAGGGCGTTGTTTGTTGCTTTTAGGTTATGTGAGCGACGACTATGGAGCACCATGTGTCCGTCCGCAAAGGTCGATTGTTGACTGATTCGGGCGGCTGTACACGTCTGTCGCTGGTTATTGCCATTGGACCGGCACTTGGCCGTCACTGATTTGGCGCAAGGTCTCTCTGGAGATCTCCATGAATTCGTGAAGCTTCGAGAGGGGCGGCTCAGATAGGCAGTATCTTAGGGAGATCTCTTTGTATCGTCAGTTTCCGCAGCTATATGATCTCTCCGTCTCATCTGGGACATATGTGAGAGAGCTTGTCGATATTCTAGCCTGGGGAAAGAAGAGAAGAATCAGGTATGGCAACTATAATGAGGATCATAAGGTTCAAGCTCGAGAGTCGGGGGTTTCCCAAGTGCATGGTAGGCCATGATTAGAACATGAAGCGAGGGAATTCCGAGGCTATGAAAGCAGCATTGAAGTGTTGCTCTTCTTGCTTTCCCTTAAACCCAAGCCTGGGGTCAGATCCGAGAGGTCTGGGCAATACATGCCGGGATGATATGAGCGTGTTAGTGCTGAGTGGGAGAAACAAACTCCGATGACATGAAGAGAGACGATGGCGTCCTGTATTGGCGTCGGGGTTGTCCTGAGGCGGTATGCAGTTGCGCTCCGCGATGGAAGACAGGGTAAGGTTTTAGAGATATGCGGGAGCTCCGACCCTTTCCCGTACATGAGTCTCTGGCACAGTCCTCTTGGACCTTGGGCGGGCACTGTAAATATAAAGATCGCCGTCCGTTGAGCTGATCGCCTGTATTCTAATAATGAAAAAACTTACGTGAACGAACAACGGAAATGATTATTTTCTTTTCTTCCCAGCGGCGGTGGTAGGTGAGGGCAGATAACAAAATTCCCATGGGCCACACGGAGTGTGGGAATAAAGAGCTCGCGGAGAATATATAATAATCGGACTCCCCCCAACGAACTCAATCACAACTCCGTCCTGACTGTCGGCAAGTCAGCAAGTGCACAGCTCTCCAAGCTCAGCGAACAACAGAGTGCGTTCCCTCAATCCCCGCTTTGTTCCCACACACTCACAAGTTTCATGGTGCGCCTCACAGCTCGGCTCACCATCAGTTCAACTTTGAACGAGGTCAGTCATCTCACCGCCTCCGCTGCCTGCTCCTGTTCGCTGCAATTCAAATCCGAAAGGCACCATGGCCTCGACGGACGGCGGGAAGAGCCTCGATGCAGATGATCCCCTCGAATCCCCCACCGCAGATTCGGTTCAGCCTTCGATGACCATTCACCCAGTCTCATATTCTGGGATGCCCATGCATATGTATCCCTTTCCCCACGGCGTGATACAAACTCAAGCTCATCGGTCCAAGCGCAGGCAGGTCAAGAACGCCTGCACAAACTGCCAGAAAGCGTGCAAGAAATGCGACGACGCCCGTCCATGCCTTCGCTGCGTCAAGTACGGTATAGCCGAAGAGTGTGTTGATTCGCAGAGGAAGGAAAGGAAGAAAGGGATCAAGAGAGGTCCCTACAAGAAGCGCGATGGAAAAGGTAAGCTTCCACCCGCACCCCTTTCCTCGTTTCGTCTCGCACCGTGATATCGCGTGGAGTGACACTCTTTGTTTCGGTCTTCTAATTCTTGAGATCGCGCAGGCAACAGCGTCGACCACCAAGTGGACGACCCGGTGCAGCCACAGCAGCAGCACCAACAGATGCCTATCTCAAACGGCGTACCGCCGCCGGGCCCTCCGCCCAATGGTTCGCCTCCTATAGGGTATCCCATGACCCCTGTGGGGTACCCTCCCGCGAACTACTATCAGTTCGCGGGTCCTCCCATGTCCAAGCCCGGGGAGGGGCAGCCTGCGTACTATCCGCCTTTCCTCGTACCGGCGGTCCCGCATCCTCAGCAACAACACGGTCATCCTGGTGCCGAAGGGGACAATCAAGGCTACCCGATGGCCCCTCAATTCTACCCAGCCTTTGTTCCCTTCCCTCAGGCGTATGGCCAATACATGGTGCCTGCACGTGCTGACGGCCAAATGCCCATGCCAAATACTCACTACCCATATCCTCCCCCGCCTCATATGTATCCTCAGAAGGCTATGGGAGCTGGAAGCTCGGGTGAGATGTCTCATGGGGCACATATGGGACACGCTGGGCAGAGCAATCGCGGACACCACCAAGTTCGTCATCATGGAGAAGAAGGCGTCGCGGGCAAGGATTAGGCGTGTGGATGGGCTGCTGGAAGGGATACTCGTCGGCGCCTGTACATTTTACTCTCATGATCTCAAATTTTCATATATCGCTTCCTGTTTTGTGTACAATTGATCTGACGCTATTGTTTTACCTTTCTTGTGTACGTGTAATTGTTACGTTACGGGATTTGTTGTTTGAATGAATATGGCTGACGGGGGTATACGAATTTGAGCACAAAGAATTCAACAAGCTGGTGAAACGAACCAAGAGGGAAGCGGTAATTATTGATATCGGCGACGCTGAGCTTGCGCTGGCGCTGTCATTCGTTGTTGGAGATCAAGATCTCCCAATGCGACTGAGGAAGCGCCCCAAAATCCAATTTTGAATGAGGCTCCGCTTGAGCAGCGCGGCGATCAACTCCTAAGCGACTCACCCTCATCGCTGCTTCCTATAGAGATGCTCAACAGGCACGCTGTCTCGGGGATCAAGGAAAGGAGGATACTGCGGGTAGCGGGAAAAAGAATCGTTGCGCTCGACCTTGACGATGGACGACTCGCTCTCGCGCCGTCGACGACAACGCAGACGAACGCCAATCACCCTGGGATCCTGGGTATAGCCTACGCAGACCGTTCTTCTCAACCCTTCAGCTCGGCGTGGCCGACGCTTTGATAGCTGGGGATTGGGGCATGCGAAGCCACAAAGCTCCAATTCAGTTCAATGGCACATTACGCAACAAACACCACGACCCAAGAGGATACCGGCAGACTGTGATACCGGCAACGGCGGTCGATGAAGGAGAATGTTAGTTTCTTCCTTTGGACAAGGTATATACCGGCCATGGTGGGTCTTCCACGTTACATCAAGGCAGGATACCCGGGACGAAAAGAAGACTTGGACCAACTTGGGACACGGCGCGAGGATATGCAAGGGGATCGAAAGGTGCGTTCAGAGGCTGGGCTGGTCTATGTTCCACAATTTCACGGCGAGCAGCGCGCGAGAACCGTCATCAGTTACATGGCCGCGGCCAAGAACAGGCCATTAGGTTAGGCTGTGCACACAACAATAGTGGGTCACCACCAATCGGGGATGGAACTCGATGGGGAGCAGGTAGTGCAAGGCAAGGCGGAAATGAACAGCTGTATGTTATGCGGTTTGGTAAGTTGGTGGCCCAGGCAGTCATAGATACATCCGATTACGGTCTTGAATGGTGAGAGACCAAAGGTCTACGGGAGGACCTCAAGCGTAGGGACGGACCAGACGATAACCGTACGATGGCGACGGTGTCTTCAGTTCTTGACATCCTATCGTTGATGGCGGGGAGATATGGTAAGTTGGAACCGAAGAAGCTACAGAAACGTCCTGATTGTCCTTGATGGCAGATATAGGTCGCTCTGAGGGTGGCCTGCTTGCTGCCCCGAACGACGACGACCCTAACGCGAGTAAAAGCGATCGACGACGGGGCCTCGATTAGGATAATGCAGTCAAGCCCTAGCTGCCGGATGCGACGTAGGCCAGGCTCCAGACGTCGTTCGAAGTAATCGACTGAAGGCATACGAGCGCATCGCATCGAGTAAGTCGAAGAAGTTGATCAGGTGCATATATCACCAAGATGGCCTCGATTTCGAATATAGGACACGATAGCAGATCAAAGTCTTCATGCATGCATGATGAAACGATGGATAGATTGGGAGGAGGAAGGTTCATGCCGCCTATTTCCTTCCAACTCGACAAAGTTCCAGATAAAGCAGCGCCGGTTGCTCACCATAGCCACTACTTGAACCACCGCCAGCCAGAACGTCTACTACCGCTAGGCGGAGTTTCTCTACGCAAGGGTGACTGCGACTGGTAGGACGATCCGAGCCATTTTTCAGAGCTGGTCGTGACAAGGTTGACCTTGACCTGCGCCCGTACGGGCAGAATCTGCGCAGAGATGGCCCCGATGGTTGAGTAGAGGAGTGGACATACAGCCGTCGGATGATGCTAGGCAGAATTCGTGAAGCATCCCTCAATTTGGGGTTCCCAGGGTCCAGTTGTCCTTGGACTCCAGCCAGGACAACACGGCCTGTGTGCTGAGTCGCGACCATTCCTCCTACGTCTCTCCACCTCCTACACAACGAGAGACGGTATTTCGAAAGCGCTTTGGATGTCGCCGGGAAGAATTGGCTTCCGGCATCGTTTCGTTCTCGTAACCAAATGGCACCGTCGGACCCCCTCTGGTAGTAGTAGCATAGAGACAAAGCGTACACACGATGGTACGTGTCTCGCCGATTGACCACGATACATGTGTAGGTGTCGATCGTCGCTTTCTGAGCAGAATCCCGCTACTGCTGTTACCGAGCCGCCCAACACCTCCGCCGCCTCGCCGTCCGTCCCCCCTCCCCCCCCTTTTGACCAGAATACGCCGTCCCTTCGAAAGCACATCGATGGGCCCTCCTTTGGGTATGAGTCTAACAATGCACCTCGCATTCCCAACTCGAGCACGGCGGGACATCACGCAAGGTTAATGACAAAACGCATGAGGCGCTGCGCCCAGCCTCGTGCGGTGGATATTGCTGCTGCTGCTAAAGGCGGAACGCTGGGTGAGGTCTTGCTCTGTTGACTGGCCATTTGCTCCAGCATGCTACTACGTGCCTACTGTTCGGGTTCGCAATGGGAAGACTCGATCTTCGCGCGAGTCGACGTAGGCGTGAACTATCTTTTTGCTGCGTGACGTGTATGTGCTGAATGACTTTGCTACCCCAGGTTGACTTCATGGAGACGTGTACCGAATTGACACGGCCGGTCCATGCCGGTAATGGTCTCTCTCCGTGATGCCTATCTTTCATTAATGCCTCACTGGAGGGCGAAACCGTTTGAGTTTGAACAAAATCAAGTCATAGGGCAGACATTAGTTGAGTGTTGCGTTACGGTCAGCTCGGGCAGTTGTGTTTATGAAAGAAGCCCGAGGAATGTCGAAGAAGGATTCATAAAGCGGCGTCAGGGTATTTCATGACTGGGAAGGAGGTGGACTATCGGGCCGTAGTGAGTTTTTAATATTGACGAGACTGGTTGGGTATCTTGACATAAGTTTGATGAGGCGTATACGTGTTAACTAATATTCATCGTCAAATCAGGTTGCGAGTAGGGATTGGAATTCTGGGAATTCCCTTTGTAGAAAGGTTCTCACCATGAAGAAAGACCGACGACTGCGTGATCCAATAACCTGGCGGCTGGTGACTACACTTGGCAAGTAGTGATCTATGACCTGAAGGCCCCCGAGCGTGGGCTTGGGTTGCGTATAATCGGAGAGACGCGCACAACGCCACCTGAAGCTGGAAGCATGGATGTCACATTTTGACGGCACTATTACGGCTGGTGTGCGTCCCCAAAGCCAGGAGTTGCTAGCTTCCTTGTTTCCAAGATTGGTCGCTCGCGAATCTGCAATCCCCTTGTTGTCTGCGACCTCGTCCCTCGCCTCTCGTACCATACGTCATCCCTCTTCGAAGCCTGGCGTTCCTCTCCGATGCAACTCATCGCGGCAGGTATTTTGAGGTACTTGAGATTCAGTAGTTGCCTCTTGGTCACAGTGAAGGGAGGGACTCCCACGCAGCGTGCAGAGGAAGCGCTAGCAAGTGACACTACCGGCCTCGTGTCTGGTCAGTCGATGCACTTCCATCCCCTCGAGGACGATCAGTCCTATTTCCAGAGGCGCCCTGCTGCCTGGAATCTATATCCTTGGTTATGGATCTCGTCGGCAGCTGGCTAACGAAGTACCTTGGTCAGTAAGCTTCATGCAACCTTGCTGCTTTCTGTCCGTCCCAATTTCCATTGCTTGGCATCTTCGCGGTGAGACAAACGAAGAGGAGGCGCAAGACACGATGAGGCCACCGCGGATATCTTCGCCGATCGCTCGCCCATTTATCGGCCATAGAGGAGGTCCCCGCGGTGGTGAATGGTTGAGTGTGGTTCTGGTGGTTCTGGCGTGAAACCCCTGTTTCACAGATTGCCCATTTCTCCGTCGTATAATTCCTCGGCCTCTTGGTATACATGCAAGAGATGCCTAGCACACTCTATGCATGCAATCCAGAAGTGTGAATCCAGGAAGAAGTTGTAGAAGGGAACGAACTTCAATATTTCAAATTCGTTTTTCAGGGCTCCATGTCTTTCTATTTTCAGGCTATATCCTAATCCCTCAGGGGCTCTGTCTCGTTTATTATCGACATCTCACTCTACAGAGCGGTAGGCCATCATATCTCGCAAGGATGGCTGGTACTCGGAAATCTCCCGCTGTCCGAGATGATGTCTGCCGATGCTCAAGCAGAATCAGGTACGAGCTTGGGGAGTATAAGCACCATTCTAGATTGTTTCATTGGTTTGGGTCATACAACTAAAGCTTGTAATACACTGCATTACACGACGTGGTTAAGCAGAGTGAATCCTTTCCAGATGACTTCGAATATCTGCCAAGCTAGGGCGATCTTCAGCAGACTGCCAACAAGCCAGCATCAAAGCCCATATGTCGTTGCTTATCCACTTGTCCGCGTCATCGTTCCGTGGTCGCGGTGGGAGCAATCGTTTGACTACTTTCTCGTGGATGACGGCGGCATTGCGCTTCTGATTGGCATACGGATGTTTGCCGGTCAAAAGTTCAAGTGCGGTCATCGCAAAGGCGTATGAGTCGGTTGCCTTGGTCGGAGAAGTGATGTTTCCCTCAATGAGTTCGGGTGCTAGCCAGCGGGCGCTACCCGAAGTTGTCAGTGTTACAGATGCTGCTTGTTCGGTCACCTCTTCGATTATCTTGGACATGCCGAAATCGCATATGCGAGCCTCGCTCTAGATAGGCACCGCTGCATATCAATTAATCACCCGTTCATTGTTGAGGGAGGACTTACGCTTGCGGACACCAGAATGTTAGCCTGGAACCCGCGACGAACTCAGTAGTCATCAATGGTATCAAGTATTGCCACCTACGCATTTGACTGCCAGTAGGTCATTTAGCATAAACTGCTCTTTGGCCCCACCAGGTGTGCTTACCGTTTCCGTGCACGATATTGCAATTGTGGAGATACTCCAGCCCAAGCGCAGCGCCTTTGAGCTACAAGGATGTGCGTCAACTTAGTAAAAGACTTGTCGATAACCTGGAGTGTACCAAGCGAAGACGATCCACATCAGGATGTGCAATAGTATATCTGGTTGAGCACCACTGTCAGCCACTGCAATCTACCAGGAACCTACTCAACTCACTCTAGGGCATTTCCATTGACTTGCCAAGGCGACACCTTGCGTGCAAGTAAGAGTTCCGGACAGGTAGAGACATGCATAGGTGCAAATACCATATGGATATGATTCCCAAGATTAGTTACTATTCCATAGAACGGCAATATGTGGTCGTGCTTTAGCTCCGCCCATAGATTGATCTCTCGCTCGAACCGCTATGGAGGCCCGATCAGCTTCACCCTCTGCTAAACTGACCCTCTGAAGTACCTGACGAGCTCGACGATCTGACGATCTAACATTACGAAGGGCCTTGAGTGCTACCTAGGGAGAAATATTAACAAACTTGTACGGGAGTCTGAGATAATGAAATTACTTCTTCCTCGCCGAGCCACTTCCCTTTCCAGACATCGCTATATGCCCCGCCAGCCACAGCCAGATCTCCCGCCTTGGTGATTTCACCGCTCAATGTTTTCACTGAAGGTGGTAAGCCAGTGACGCGGTGGAGATCCATTAGGCTGCGTTGATATTCCAGGTATCGTTCGCCGTTCCTGGGTATTGGCAGCTCCGAGCGTGCGTCTGCATGGAAGGTTGCCGCCTCACGCATATCCCGTAGTTCCTGTTATGGAATTGCTCAGCGGTAGCTCCACCTCCGTGAGGTACTTAGCACGAGACGAGGAAAGCAATTACATGTTGCGCGGCTTGCATCACAATCTCCGCGGCATGTTCGCCATTTGCTTGCATCTCAACAACTTGAGACATATCTTGACGGGACGTTAGAATACTACCGATCATCTCTCTGAGTTCCTGTATGTCTGCGGTATGGGCCCGGTTGATTTCAATTGTCTCTCGTTGTAGGGTGTTCCCTATGATCTGGGCATTGACCTAAAATGACGTGTGGTATTAGGACGGTGAATTGTCAAGGAAGAAGTAGTACATTGAAGATGCTCAGAGCCCCGCTTAGCTCGCTCTTACACTGATCAATGCCTTTCTCAATGTCCCCGTTCCAAACTATGTATTGTGAGGCTCAGGGGCTCGTCATACGGAGATTCTTGGCGGATGCTCACTAAAGCATTGTACGCGGTTATATCGGGACCACTGCTTTACGCGTTTGAGAATATTTTCAAGTACCCTTATCGTAGCAACCATTAAATCAAGGAAAGGCTAATCGATCGAGGTCAATGCTCACGGTTGGAGTTCGTCGACCGCTTGTTGCAGTTCTGTTCCAGTGAGTTTAGAAGAGTGATCCTCCAGTGTAGTAAGTAGCCCGGCGCATTGGTTAGCTAGTTGCCTGGCTTGTTGCTACCAGGCCATTCAGCTACAGGTTGGGTTCATCAAAGGATGGGTGGCCTTGGCAAAGCGCTACACACCTTTTTGACTTGGATGTCTGCACAACACGCCACAATCTCGTTCAGGAGTATCGCAGCGGCGCCAACGAATGGGACACCAGAAAGAGAGCCCGCAATTTCAAGCGAAGCACCTGTGAGGGCAATAGCCCTGTTCATGGTCCGAGTCGTCGGCTGTTGCAGCCAGAGGTCAATAAGCGCCCAGCATCCAGCTGTTATCATGATTTAGATCGCAGACAGGGGTTGCTTGAAAACTTACTCGACTCGGCCATTCAAACGGTCAAGCTTCAACTTCGACAATCACCAGTCAAATAATATGGCGCCCCTTGCACACAAATCCATTAGAGGTCTGTCAGAGTCGCCTACCCTGCCAAAAACTTGGCTGATTTCATCTGGTAGAGGGCTGGTTCAGAGAGATCTCCTCGCAATGGCAAGGCCAGGCGATGAGCCTTAAAGTAAACAAGATTCTGCATGTCGAACAGTCCCTTTACCAGGATGTTCTGGTCTTCGAATCCGAGACCTATGGAAATGTCCTTGTGCTAGACGGTGTCATCCAATGCACAGAGAGGGATGAATTCTCGTGAGTACATGTCAAATTCAGATTACTATGTCAGGCTCACCAATGAGCATCTAGTTATCAAGAGATGATAGCGCATTTGCCACTTGCGAGTCATCCCAACCCTAAGAAGGTTCTCGTTATCGGCGGTGGCGACGGGGGCGTCGTTCGCGAGGTCCTCAAGCACGATACCGTCGAAGAGGTCGTCCTCTGTGACATCGATGAGGTATATCGCCTCCGCCGTTGTGGTTCATTTGACACTGAACCATCCTTCAGGCCGTTGTACGTGTCTCTAAGCAATACCTTCCACACATGTCCGCGCTCCTCAGCTCCCCCAAAGTTCGCGTTCACATTGGGGACGGCTTCAAATTCCTCGCCGAGAACGAAGCTACCTACGACGTAATTGTTACTGATTCATCCGATCCAGTTGGGCCAGCCGAGTCTCTCTTCCAAAAGCCGTATTTCCAGCTCCTCCATGATGCCCTTACACCAGGTGGTTCCATCTCCACCCAAGGAGAATGCCTGTGGTTGCACCTCCCCCTGATAACCGAGCTGCGCGCCACCACCAAATCTATCTTCCCTGTCTGTGAATACGCGTATACCACTATCCCTACCTACCCTTCGGGGCAAATTGGATTCACGATGTGTTCCAAAGACCCTAGCCGTGACCTGAAGGTCCCGGTACGGGAAGTCAAGGGAACGAGGTACTACAATGCTGAGATCCACAAAGCGGCATTCGTGTTGCCTGAGTTCGGGCGGGCGATCCTTGAAGAGGGGAAGAATGTCCTTCCTCTCTTCGGCCATGCCGCGCTAGCGGCCAACTTGACAAAACCTAAGAGGAAGGTCCTTCTCCTTGGTAGTGGTTTCGTTGCTCGTCCATGTGCCGAGTACATCGTTCGAGACCCTCATAACGAACTCACCATTGGTAAGCCTAACAGTGTTCCCACCAGTACATTCAACTTCAATGAAACTCAATCATTTTAGCGTGTCGCACGATTGAGAACGCGAAGAAGCTCGCCGAGGGCCTTCCAGGAACGACAGCAATTACCCTTAATGCTACCGATGCCGCCGCTCTCGAAGCCGCCGTGGCCGCGCACGATATCGTCATCTCACTGATTCCCTACACACACCACGCCGATGTCATCAAGGCTGCCATCAAAGGGAAGACACATGTAGTGACCACCAGTTACGTGTCCCCCGCCATGCGCGAGCTCGATGCTGCAGCGAGGGAAGCCGGTATCGTAGTCCTCAATGAGATCGGTTTGGATCCTGGTATCGATCACCTGTACGCCGTGAAGACTATCGGTGAGGTACATGCCAAGGGTGGAAAGGCGAGTAGCACTATCTTTACTTGCTGTGCACCGTGGTGCTGATCGTGGCCGTTCCTTCTAGGTCAAGCAATTCCTTTCTTACTGCGGTGGACTTCCTGCGCCTGAATGCTCTGATAACCCCCTTGGGTACAAATTCTCCTGGTCATCTCGAGGCGTCCTCCTCGCCCTCCTCAACTCTGCCTCTTACCTCTCCTCCTCCCAACAACTCGACATCACCGGTACAGACCTCATGAAGTACGCTAAGCCATACTACATCAACCCAGCGTACGCTTTCGTCGCGTACCCAAACAGGAACTCCGTTCCGTTCAAGGAATGGTACAATATCCCTGAGGCAGAGACTGTCGTCAGGGGCACCTTGAGGTACCAGGGGTTCCCTGAGTTTATCAAGGCCTTGGTTGAGCTCGGATGGTTGGATGCTGGGGAGAAGGATTGGTTGAAGGAAGGCCTGACTTGGGCTGAAGTGACGCAAAAGACGGTAAACACATCTACAAGCGATGAAACGTACGTGCCCCCGCTTTAGACTTCTCTCCCACGAATGTGACCTCTGACGCTGTATGGTGTTTTGTAGGACTCTGATCGCGCAGATCAAGAGCAAGTGCAGCTTCCCCGATGACGCTGAAGCTAGCCGTATCATTTCTGGACTGCGCTGGATTGGACTGTTCTCCACTGAGAAAGTGACGCCCCGAGCAGGGAATCTCCTGGATACACTCTGCGCACAATTGGAGAGATTGATGAAGTACGATGAGGGGGAACGCGACCTAGTCATGTTGCAACACAAGTTCTACGTCGAGTGGGCTGATGGAAAAGAGGTATGGGCGCTCTCATTTCTGCATAGCGTGTCTCTGGATCGTAATAACGAGTAATTTGACTTCAGGATATCCTTACCTCGACGCTGGAGGCATATGGCATCCCGAGTGGACATTCAGCCATGGCTCTCACTGTTGGCCTCCCTTGTGGTATTGCAACCCAACTTGTGCTCGACGGCGTGCTGAACACCCCGGGAGTGCAAGCACCATATACGAAGGAGATCTGTGATCCAATTAGGAAGCTCCTGGAGAGCGAGGGTGTCGGGATGGTGGAGAAGGTGCTGTAAGATCCAAAAATCGAGATCAGATGTAAAGGAGCGATATATATTACCGGTAATGTTGTATGTATCCAAGTGAAATGTGAATAAAAAATACGTGCACTACGCTGCACGCTCGAATACCTAGGCTCGAGATGCTGCCTTGGGCTTTTCGTATGATGATTTTATGTGTGGTGGGAATGCATTGAGGGTAGAGGGTAAATCACAGAGAAATCATATTCTATCTTGCTGTTTTCCTAACGGAATATTTGTTGCCAACGTTGGTGCGTATAGATTTCTCTTGTTCCCGATATTGGTTAGCGTATTCACCTCGAAGTCAAATCTCCGTAGACTTGCAGCGATCGATAAGACCAGGCCCCGGGATGGCTTGTACAATGGACGCTCACAACGCATATCCTTTGACAGTTATCTGTGGATCTTGACGATTATTATTCTTCGATCAGTGACAGTCCTGGTCTCAACAATTGTGCTCACGGGCCTTTGTAGGAGAATCGGCGGTCATTCCAACCTGGTGATACCAAATATAGTAAGTGAGATGCCTCTTTGGGCCTGGGCGCTAAAAGCGAGTGGGGGGTCAATTTGCCTTTTGAACTTCAAAGCTTGGAGCGCGGCCCGATAAGGATGTCCCATGATTCCGCTTTTCTCTGCCAGATTTACTACAAGGCCTCAGGGCGTTGATTTGGCAGCAGCCAAGGTCTTTGGGAGACGTGATTTTCGCACTGTCTTTCCATCTTTCTGTGAAAGATATGAGTACGCTACGCGCAGGAAGCACTTCGTGAATTTGTGCTGAATGCAATCAGTAATCGATCCTGGGCATCACTTAGCGATCTTCAGCATCTTGTACGAATACCAGGTCGCTGCTTCGCGACATACCGGGAGTTCGGCCGATTCCACGGCTGCGCTACGCACTATTGAAGCAGTAGGTCACGGATCGGTCAGATCTGAGTTTATCGTCGACGCTGTCGATGAACCGACGTGTCAACAGATCAAGCTCGTCCCATGGTCGTGAAACAAAAGTGTATAGAATCCACATGAATAGACATTATTCGTTGATGTAAAGAACTTCTTCCGTCGAGCACCTCTGCCCAATCCATCCCATCATCCAACTCTAACCGCCGATTTTCATTACTCCAATAACGGCATTTAGAAGCACTCTGCGACTCCATCTCAACATCACCTTCATGAGCAGAAGGGGATAGATACGTACTGCGATGAACAATAGCAGGGCCTGACTCGTCGTATTCTTGCTTAGAACACCAAAGATTCTGGAAGGTGCTGAGGGAGGCCAAGATAGAACCACCAATCCAGACGGAGTACTTTCGCTCAGGGGGGGCGACGATCTTGACCTTCATGCTTGAAGGCGACAAGGCGGTCAACTCCTTCTGCATGCGGTCAGCAATGCCGGGGAACATGGTAGTACCACCAGAGAGGACGACGTTTCCGTAGAGATCGCGACGGATATCAAGATCACACTTGAAGATGGAGTTGTATCTATTAAGTAAGGGCTTGTTAAGCGATAAAGTAAAATAGAAACGTAAAATATACCTACGTTGTCTCGTGGATACCAGCAGCTTCAAGACCAAGGAAGGCGGGTTGGAAGAGGGCCTCGGGGGCACGGAATCTGACCCAAGAAAATGAGACTGATGCAGCGACTTCGTGTCTTAGTAGGCTTACCGCTCGTTACCGATGGTGATGACTTGTCCATCGGGCAGTTCGTAGCTCTTCTCCAGGGCGGATGATTGGGCGGCAGTTTGTAATTCCTGTTCGAAATCCAAGGCAACGTAGCACAACTTCTCCTTGATATCTCTAACGATTTCACGCTCGGCCGTGGTGGTGAAGGGGTATCCTCGCTCCATCAAATTCTTGATCAAGAAATCGGTAAGGTCACGACCAGCAAGATCGAGACGGAGGATAGCGTGAGGCAAGGAGAAACCTTCATAGATGGGGACGGTGTGGGTGACACCATCACCAGAGTCGAGGACGATACCGGTTGTACGACCGGAAGCATAGAGAGAGAGGACGGCTTGGATGGCGACGTAGAAGGCGGGTGCGTTGAATGTCTCGAACATGATCTGGGTCATCTTCTCTCGGTTGGCCTTGGGGTTGAGGGGAGCCTCAGTGAGGAGAACGGGGTGCTCTTCGGGGGCGACACGAAGTTCGTTGTAGAAAGTGTGATGCCAGATCTTCTCCATATCGTCCCAGTTAGTGACGATACCATGCTCGATGGGATATTTCAAGGTAAGGATACCACGCTTGGATTGGGCCTCATCACTGGGTGGCGGTATTGGAAATGAAGCTGTATAGATAAGAATGATAGACGCACCCAACATAAGAATCCTTCTGCCCCATACCGACCATCACACCTTGGTGACGCGGGCGACCGACGATTGAACTTATGAGAACGGTCAGCCGCCGAGTTGTGCAGCAACTGCGCGTCAACTTACGGGAAAACAGCACGGGGAGCGTCGTCACCTACGCAAAGTCAGTCATTTCGATTTTAGCACATAAAGGATGTAATATGCACCAGCAACTGCAAAGAAGCGAGATCAGCGAACGCAGTCAAAAGAGGGTGTAGAATCTACGTACAGCCAGCCTTGCACATGCCAGATCCATTGTCGATAACCTATATGATGGGCGAGATCAGAAAAGGACCTGCAAGTGAGACATTTTGAAGAGAACCAACCAAGGCAGCGACTTCGTCTTCCATGGACATGATTGATTACTCGTAAAACTGGAAAGTGAAGGAAAAGAGAAAAGCGGTGATCGTCGAGGTTGGAGGAAGAAAAGCTGCGCGCCCGGTTTATTGATTCCAACTTTTTATATAAGGCGAGGCGGTGCACATATTGCCTTATGTAAGCACCACCTGCCCTTCATCACGGAATGTCGACAAGAAGAAGCCTTAGATCTCAGCGCCACACTCAAGACGACGAGCGCGACGTCGTCGTCGATGGGCACGAATCAGACGACCGCGGCGAGAACGCGGAGAACGTCGACAAGGAACAAATGATCTGGGATGCGTTCAGGGAGGAGCATTATGAAGGTATGCGCGCGTTCTTCTCAACTCAATGACCTCCCCTCATCGTGTCCAGCGATTGAGCAGCTGCCATTGACGTTGCACAGACAGTTTACTCTCATGCGCGAACTAGATCAGCAAGCCAAAGGTAAGCTTGAACTTGTTCATGCCAAGTCGAATCCTAAGACATTAGTTTCATAGGTCACACGTCGAATCTCTTGCCCACCTTGCAGCTTTATATTCGCAAGAGAAGGGAAATAGCCCGTTCCAAAGCGCCAGAGAACCTCCAGGCAGAATCAACATCTCCCCGCTTGAGCCACAAGGACGACGATACTCCCTCATCGTCTCCTAACAGCCAGTCTCCTATCTCAAACGGAATGGAGGCGCGAACAACGAGGGAACTCCTTTCGCACATTGCTAGACTAGCCGAAGACCTCTCGAGCGCGTCTGAAGAGAAGGTCAACCTTGCTCAGGCAGCATGTGACTCAGTATGTTGTCTGTCTATCTGGCGACGCAACTTAACTTACTATGAATACATAGATAGACAGGCAGATCCGTCAAATAGACCAAGCTATCAAGGAGCAAGAAGCTGCTATCTCTCTTGGCTCTCATTCCGGCACCAGTCTTGCACCAGTCATTCTCCCTGATTTGGCCGCCGTTCCTCGTTGGTCGAGGATGACCCATGTAGAGATCAGCGACGAGGAAGAAGGAGAGGCTCCTTTGCCGTTGCAAGACGACGAAGGGATGGTGCTTGGGGTAACAACAAATGCTCCTGGTAAAAGACGGAGAGGGAGGCCGAAGGGACAGCCCAAGGTTACGGAAGCTCAAGGTTTAGTGGGAGCGGAACCGCGTCGGCGCGAGACCCGATCACTCAAAATCTTACCTCCGAAACCTCCAAACGACGACGAGGACGTGTACTGCCTTTGCCAAGGTTCGAAGGAAGATGCTGTAAGCCAACTTCCAGACTCGTGGCGGAGACTGATGCTAACAGATTGTAGATGATCGCGTGCGATGGCGAGCACTGCAAATATGAATGGGTGAGTATCAATGAAGTCGCTGTTGCGGCTTGCGTGCTAATCAAGGAATTTCAGTTTCATTGGTCGTGCGTCGGTGTGACCCAGGAAATCGAGGGCAAGTGGTTCTGTCCCGAATGCAGGACTCAACCTCAGGCTCATGGCCGTCGTCGGAAGAGTGTCGTACAGTAGAATAACTTGGACGTAAGCTGTTGTACATACTATATTCATTAATAACCTCTGTTTCTAATACTAATTAAGTTCTCAAAACAGAAGTTACGGGCCATAAGCTCATGTGTCAGAGATCGTCATATTCAACTTGTTCGCGAGAGTTTCCATGTACACGTCTGCAGATTGTCAGCGTACTTGTATGGTATGGCGCGAAGTAAGCAAGTGCCAACCTGTTTCGTGCCTCAGCTTCCAGTATTCGGTCAACAATTCTTGCAGTTCGGCCTGGCTAGCTTTCAGGTGCTCTGCCATCTATTTGCATGTTAAGCACACCACGAGTTGTAGGAATGAAGTAGGACAGACCTTAAGCTCCAAGTTGTCGGCCTCTCCTCGGTATTCCTCCACTTGGCGATCGTTATCACGTCGCTCGATCGCCATTTCGTCGTATTCTCGCTGGAGACGGTCGATCGTCTTTTGGCTCGTGTGCTTTTTATCCTCCGTATATCTCTGGGCACGCTCAAGCTTCTCGCGTGCGTTTGATAGTTGCTTCTCGACGCGCTGTTGGAAGATTAATATTAGAAGCCCATAGTCGATGATGACCAACGCAACAGTACCTCTTGCTTCAGGGTAAGCTCGTTCCGCTCGATATGTTTCGACTCAAGATGGTCTTTCAGGTCGGCCAACTCCTTCTGAGATTCTTCGAGAGACCCGACCTCCTTCTCGATGATTTGTAGTTGTTCGACACATCCGCGCAGATCCTGATAGGTGACTTGAGAAGGGATATCGTATAATCTCACAGTTGATGCACCTTTTCTATGTTTAGGAGGGCATTGATTTTAGTTTGAAGGTCCCGGACTTTGGCTTCAAGCATCGAGGCTGTTCTGCGATCCTCTTGGGCCGTGGAACCCATCACGACGATGGTACGTTTGATGCGTTCAGGGGATTGCACGATTCGCGACCGGGTCCGAGAAATAGATTCTGATACTGTTGATACCTCGTTATTCAAAGCTTCCTAGTTCATCACGTACATCAGAGTCAAGCACATATCCTGAATGACTTGAGAGACACTTACTTTGCGTTTGATGAGGGTTGTCTTCTCTGCTTTGAGTTTCTCTACCTCTTGGACGGCAGCAGTCTGCATTTCTTTGGTTGCTATCATTCTCGCGCGGAGGGCGGCATTCTCTTTTCGCAGCTGTTCGCATCTGGGTTCATCGTCTGCAATTTTGGCTCTATCAAAAGCAATGGGTTGGCTAGATTTAACGAGGGAAGACTGCTTCCACGCTCACTTCAATATAGAAACCTTTGCTTGTATGTCAACCAACTCACGCGCGACAATTTGGCGTTCCTCCGTTATCTTCTGTGAACCATCGCGCAGCTCCTTGATAAAGGGGTTGCACCATTGTTCTGTGAACTTGATGAAGTTGATGAATGCGGAAAGAAGAACTAGGGTACGGTCCCGCTCTGGCTGACACAAGTCCTTCGCGCTGAAATCTTCGACACGAGCAGATTGCGCAAATCGTGACCTTGGTCCATGGTGAGTTAGAGAAAAATCAATTTGGGTGCACTCAACAACAAGTGCTCACATATGGTAGAGGAGCGCGTTGTGGGTAACAGCAGAGACATAGAGATCCTTCGGGGATTATAGTTTCAAAATCCCGCTGATACCGCCTAAGGGACTCACCGTCTCTCCGACAACGGATAACGCGTTCTGAACGGGTTCTCGCAGTATGTCGTGGTTGAGGCCGGTAACGAGTTGGAGGAAAGCGTAGTAGATGCCTTCAACAAACTCAGCTGTAGGTCGCAGGAGCTGTTCCTGACTGACGGAGAGACCCCAGCTGGAAAGAGCGGCAATAATATCCGGTATACTCATCTGCGGAAATATTCCCTTCGCCATGTTGGCGGCGGTGGTCGCGGTGAACGTTGAATCCGAATCTCTGAGCGAAACAGACGCGACCGAAAGTCACGCCTGACACGATCACGTGTACAGTGTGTACCAATTTGGTGCCCGGCGCTTAGCCTTCTTGCAAGCTCACCTCGTCGCCGGTCTTTGTCTGCTACCACCATCTCCTCATGTCCGATCGCGTACGGACAAATCTAGACGAGGTCCTTCGCCACACAGGAACCAGCTATCGACCTCCGTTGAATCCCACTCTAGCCCTGTCGCAGCCCAGAAATGGCGTATGTGTTTCCGTTGAGTCGCGTCAAGTAAATGCCACTAACGACGGCCTTTCCCTAGACTTCGCGGTTTAAGCCTGCGCCAATCTCATTGACCACGAACTCAGCTTGTAAGCCGCTCGTTTTCCTCTCACTGATGCCTCATTCATTATTGTTTCAGCTAAGAAGACGCTTCCGTCGTTCTCTACACCGGGGTTCGGCAGAAATACACCAAATACGTCCTTGTCAGTGGATACCACTAGGTCGAGGGTTGTAACGCAAGTAGTCTGCGTATCAAGCGACTCCAATCCTTCAACACCATCCTCACGGAGTGTGAAGCGTTCCTCTTCCGATCCATCTTTCACTTCAGAGGATTCACCTCTGCCTAAACGCCGGAAGCAAGGGGAGGATAAAGAGAATCAAACCGCGCCATTCACGAGCCCACAGCGGCCTAAGGGAAAAGCCAAGGAGACCGTTTTCCCGATCCACCTCGATATCCCTCGTCAAGAGGAGAGTAGTCCTTGGGCCAGGCTTGACCGGGACTTTCCAATGCCACCGCTATCTGGAACGGCAGATACCAGACCATTCAACCCAGTTACTGACAAGTATCCCGATCTAGCCCTGGTGAGTAGCAATCGCCTGACGCGCACATAAAATCTGATAACACGCTGGTAGCACTCAATGGCACGCTTGAATTCCCTTCTGGTATATAACATGGAAGAACGGCAGAGACGAACGGAGTCCATGGTCAAATACCATCGAGGAGAAGGCGATGACGCGGATGCAGATATCGTATTGCTCGAAGAGATGAAGTACGTCAGCTCAGTAACCATGCTATTTCTCAAGAGTAACACTGTGGTTATAGACAAATAGTGGAGAACCGGATTGCGGCCATAAAGCAAGTCCTCAAAGATCGCCAGCACGTAGCCACAAGCACCCCTAGTCGACCAGCCCCATCTGCACCCCTTCACCAATCTGCCCCCCAGGCAGGACCTTCTACTTATGTCTCACGAGAAGTCATTGATGTTGATGACAGCGAAGACTCTCTCCCCTGCAGTTCACAAAGACCCCCGAGCACACAGCTGGTGTGCCAGCCCACTTTCGGTGAAGAGCAGTTATGGGCATCCATGCCGGACATCGATGAAAGCATGCTTGAGCCCGACATTGAACTTATCCCGGCCTTGGCTAAGGAAGGAGCTTTGTCGGGGAGCGACGAAGTAATGGCCAAGCTGAGAGGGGTCTTCAACTTGCAAAGCTTTCGCCAGAACCAACTGGAGGCTATAAATGCTACCTTAGCTGGAAAGGATGTGTTCGTCCTCATGCCCACTGGAGGCGGCAAGAGTCTATGCTACCAACTTCCTGCTATCTGCGAGAAGGGAGCGACGCGGGGGGTTACATTCGTGGTATCGCCCTTGCTGGCTCTGATATCCGATCAAGTAAATGCGTTGAAGGCCAAAGGCATCTCCACTGTTCAGTGGACCTCAGATTCGGGCGACCAGACTTCCGAAGTTCTTCGCCTCCTCAGAAGTAGCCGGAAGCCCAAACTCGTCTATGTGACACCCGAGAAACTGCAATTGAATGGCGCCACAAAGTCTGTCCTGGCAGAGCTATATCGTTCAGGCAATTTGGCACGGTTTGTTATTGATGAAGCACATTGCATATCTACTTGGGGTCGGGATTTCAGGGAAGCGGTTCGTCGTTCCCTTCCTTTTTTTATTGTCACGAAATTTCAATATTTACCCACCGTAACAGTACACCGGTCTGCATGTGTTGCGGGAGGAATATCCAGATGTTCCTATCATGGCTCTCACCGCCACAGCAAATCAGGGCTCTGTCAACGACATCATATCGCGCCTGAAGATCGAAGGCTGCGTGAAGTTAGTCCAATCTTTCAATCGCAAGAATTTAAAGTACATTGTCGAGAGGAGGAAAGGAAGTATTCTGGCGCCCATGGTAGAGTTTATTCAAGAGAAGCATGCAAACCACACGGGGATCATTTACTGTTTAGCTCGCAAGACATGCGAGGACGTGGCTAAGACTCTGAGGGAGACGTATGGACTGAAGGCAAGACATTATCATGCTCAGTTGCCGACGTCGGAGAAGGAAGAGGTCCAACAACAATGGCAGAGCGGGAAGTGTTTGATTATGGTCGCGACCGTAAGTCCCTGTCAGATCTCGTGCTGGTACTGTACTTACTCTGCACTGCGTAGATTGCCTTCGGAATGGGTGTAGATAAAGCCGACGGTAAGTATAACAATGCTTCTGAGGCATTCATTGGCCACTGACATTCAACGGCTATGTAGTTCGATTTGTAATTCACCACAGTATGCCCAAGTCACTGGAAGGGTACGTAAGTTTGTTTGTATTCGTGAGCATAAAGTAACACCCTCGCAGTTACTATCAAGAAACTGGTCGCGCTGGTCGTGATGGTCTTCCGGCAGATTGTCTTCTCTGTGAGGATGCATTCACCAAATTACCAACTTCGTTGTATTAACTCGACCCAGATTGGGCTTGGAATGACGCTAACCAACTCGCAAACATGATAAAGCGAGGTAACGACAATCAACCACCTTCTCCCGAGACGCTGGAGCATCAGATAGAAGGCGTTTATATGGTCGCCCGATTTTGCATGAACGGAGCGCAGTGTCGTCGCACGCAGATTCTGCGATATTTCGATGAAGATTTCGATCCTCGAAACTGCGGAAAACTGTGCGATAACTGCAGTGAAGGCGGCGCTATTATCACCGAAGACGTATCAAAGTATGCCAAAGATATGATACGACTCGTCGAAGACCTGGAAAAAGACAATGTCACACAAGCACAGATATTAGAGGTCTTCCGAGGCAGTCGCAGCGCCGGGGTCAAAGCCAAGGGGCACGACAGACATCCTTTGTACGGTGCCGGGCAAGACATGAATGCAATGCTACGCGACCAATTGGTCGCAGCGCTTGTCGCTGAGAGTGGACTCACACTGAAATACGTCTTGAATTCTCAGGGATGGAACACAATCTACTTGAGAGTGAGTGTTTCGGATACTCTCCCATCTTTGGTATTGCTCACTGGGCAAATGTAGCGTGGATCACAAGCTGACGCTTTCCTCAGTGGCGAGAAGTCACTATCACTATCATACCGAGCCCCGACATCAGACGAGAACGGGCACACGACCAAGACGGCAAAAAAGCAACGTACCCTCAGCAAGTCAATGAAGCCGACTTCGTCAACGAGCAAAACTGTAGCTGTCGAGGAACCTATTGACATGTACTTGGACGACTCCATTGAAGATTACGACGACGAAGACCTTGTCCCTACGAACAGAAAGAAGGCTCCTGCAGTACAGGGCAGCCCGCGTAAAAACAAGGCGCCAGCCCGCCCAGTCGTTACCCCAGTGGCAATCACCGAATTCACAGAAGAGTCAGATCCCTCTATGTTGTATGGCAAGTTGCGAACCCGTCGCGAAGAGGTATTATCTGCTTCTCCTTACTCACTGAAGTCTTGCCTTCTGATGCAGCAATCACAGATGGTTGAGAGAAATGTCTTAGATAGAGTCGATGAACAAATCCTTGAACTTTTAGCTGTTATTCGGCCTCAAGGTACGATTGTCTTAAGCATTGGTATTTACAAAGTCTGACCCGCGGATTGAACGTTTTCAGACGAGCAGGGTTTCAAGGACGTAGTCAAAGATGCGCTACAGGAGTTGTATTCTGATCCCGAAGACCTCGCGAGTCTCGCAGATGCTAGATACCAAAGCTATGGAAAGGAAATGCTGCAACTCATACGAGGGGACCCAGCGCGGAGCAGGTGGGTACACCATGACACAGCACTTTCGCTTAGATACTGAATCTGCGCGGACGGTAAGGCCCGCTCAAATAGATGCATCGCGATTTGAATACGCCGGCCCATCTTCCTCTACTAAACCACCATCGGCAGCAACGAGCGTTCGCCGAAGCAAGTTCAAGCCAGCGACTGTCGCATCCTGATCTCAAATCTACCGTTACACACGTGGATCTATCTATACCCATATTGTAATCAATCATGATTGTATCATATCCTATTCAAGTTTCTAGTGAATACATTACCGACTCGTTCTATTTCCGCCAATTCCGCCATGCGGTACAACGGGTTATCGTCTCCGGCCGGGCCTCCTCAGTGCCTCATAAGATGACAATTACTAACACTTGATTGGGAACGATGGCTGAATTCGATCCTTCAACTCACCCTCATCGCCGGTGTACGCCCCCGCGTTGCCAAGGTTGGGCCAACTGCTGACATCTCATATCACAGATAATCCACTCTTAGACGAGTACATCTTAGTCTCACCACACAGAACCAAACGGCCGTGGTTGGGACAAGTGGAACCTCCGCAAACGACGACGCTCCCAGTATATGATGATAAATGCTACCTGTGTCCCGGAAACACGCGGTCAAATGGCGAGCAGAATCCCAAGTTCGAGGACACCTATATATTCGATAACGATTTTGCGGCACTACTACCTCTACCTCTACCTGAGGCGCCTAAATCACCGCATCCACTCTTAACAACGCAACCAGTCCATGGGGCTTGCGATGTCCTAGTATTCCATCCACAACACAACCTCACCCTTGCGCAGCTCTCTGTGCAGGAGATAGAGAAGATTGTGCAAGCATGGGATGAAATCTATAATCGTCGCGGGAGACAAGAAGGTATCAGATATGTTCAGATATTTGAGGTTCGTCGGGATGGAGATGCAAATGCTCTGTAATGTTAATAACGCATTTCTAGAATAAGGGATCAATGATGGGCTGTTCGAATCCTCATCCACACGGGCAAACATGGTCTACCTCGGCAGTCCCCACTATACCATCGAAGGAGCTTGCGGCACTGCGCCAATATTCACTGACCAACAAGCCATCTGTTGATGCTCCTCGAGGGCCCGACGGTCCGTTTGTCCCCCGTAGCGCGATACAATATTCAACTACTAACATCTTCAGCAGGGCGGGCGTGCATGCTTTGCGAGTACGCCCACGTTGAAGTTAAGATGGCTGAAGAAGGTCGGGTCGTCATGAAGAACCAGCACTGGGTCGCCTTGGTGCCATGGTGGGCTACATGGCCGTTCGAGCTACTAGGTAGCAGTAAACATCATTAGTCTATGAACCCAGCTAATGGCGTATGCTCCAGTTCTTCCATACACTCGCCATATTCCGTCCATCGCAGATTTGACAGATGCTGAGATAACCAGCTTCGCGGATATACTTTCGAGCGCCACGATCGTATATGACAACCTTTTCAGCTGCTCCTTTGCGTATTCCATGGGGATCCACCAGCGCCCTGTCCCGGATGCACAGGATGATGTAGCCCACTTGCACTTGCACTTCGCGCCACCGTTGCTTCGCAGCGCGAGTGTTCGCAAGTTCTTGGTCGGGTAAGTTATTACGTGAATGTTCTGGGCCACGTCTTAAACCGCAGACTAGATTTGAGTTGATGGCAGAAGCTCAGCGTGATCTGACGCCCGAGCAGGGTGCCGCTCGTTTACGCGCTTGCTCTAGAATCCACTATCTTAGCCAGTGAAGTTGAATGCCAGAAGCTTAAATATGGGTGCTTGTAATGAATAGGCTGGAGCCATCAGTGACTAGAAGTGATAATGGTTTGTCGTTGGGTAGCTCGGTGAGCGTGCCTGGATCAGCGAGAGCCCTGAGATAGAGCCGTAGTGGATTAACAGCCGTAGGTCGGGAGAGGCTGAATTGTTTGACAAGGCAATCTAATGCCTTCCCAGTGGTGACGTTCTAGCAGCGGTTCAACAATACGCATCACACCATTTTCATGCACCGACCTTTGTAAACCAGAGAGATTTCTCGTCCGAGCATGTCCCGACACTGACTTTAACGTGTAAACGGTCACCCACAGGGACGTCTCCGTTAGATTTGGAAGGATCACCGGGTTTAGCGTGGTGCCGTAGCTTCATCATTTCGACTTTCTGATATTTGGCTAATTTAGCGGGATCGGTGGGTATTTTGGGTGCTGTGCGGCGAAAGGACGACGGTGCGGTGTTGGTCGAGGGGAAATGTTTTTCTAGCAATTTCAGAGCCGCTTTATTCTTTGGTTCCCCTTGAACAAGAGGCGGCGAACAAGAATGCGATTTCGGGTGTCGGTGCCTATTCAAATTCGGATCAGCAGCAATATGGTGGTGCATCCTTAAATCCAAGCTCACTCTGCGCAGAACGCCAAAGAACAATGCTCACAGACTGCCCTGATCCTGCTGGAGTCCTCTGGATTGGATATACTGGCCATAAAGGCCTCAAGACTAGGTTTCTGACATTTCTTGAAATCACATCGAGCCAGCTTCTCACAGTTTGGGACTCTGTGATTGGTGTCGTTATTTGGGCTAGCCGCAGCACATGGGTGGGCATCTGGCTGTATATGGTCTCTGCAAAAGTATCTGTTGCATTGACAGAGAATTGGAAGGAAATCGACGGTGTTGCAGGATTCAAGCGAACACTGGACTCCGAGATGAAGCATGGTCCAGGAAGAAGCGCAGCCCCTGAGTCGGCCAACAGCAGTTGAGCTACTGCGCCACTCCACGCTTGCCCATCGACCATGAATCTCATAGTAAGCCCTAGCCCCGCCTCCGTCTCTCTGCTACTTTAAAGGCCTGATGATACATCCAGGAAACGCTCTTTGGCCGAACAGTGACCCCCGCTGAAAGGCTGCGACAGCATCAGCGGTCTCTCGCCAAAGCACAACGCGAACTCGATCGCGAACGGGCAAAGCTCGAGCAGAGCGAGAAGAAGCTCATGATGGATATCAAGAAGAGCGCAAAAGCAGGCCAGATGGTATGCACGTACACAATCCCATGTGCCTTGGACCCAACGACAACTGCCATCGTTTGTAGAATGCATGCAAAGTCATGGCCAAAGACTTGATTCGGACAAGGCGATATGTTCAGAAGTTCTACCAGATGCGCACTCAGCTGCAGGCAGTGGGCTTACGCATACAAACACTTCGCAGCAATCAACAAATGGCGGACGCCATGCGTGGTGCAACTCGAGTACGTGATCGTATCCATACTTTACGGATTATAATTAACATCGCTCACTACTAGGCAATGGCAAGTATGAATCGTGGCCTCAACCTACCATCAATACAACGCATCATGAATGAATTCGAGAAGGAAAGCTCTATGATGGACATGAAGGAAGAAATGATGTCGGATGCTGTGGATGATGTGATGGAGGACGAAGAAGATGAGGAAGAAGAGGGCGATAAGGTTTTGAAGGAGGTCTTGGATGAGATTGGCGTCAGTCTGGCCCAGCAGGTATGTGTCCATATTATTCTACCTCGGCATAATGATACAATACAAGCAACAACAGCTTACTGATGCACCGACTGGGCTCGCAACGGCAACATCGGTTGCTTCCAGACAACCAGTGGCCCTGGGCGAAGCAGTAGGGGGCGCGCCGGCGGGTTCAGCTGCGGCTGCGGGTGGCCAGGGAAACAATGTGGGCGGAGGCGGCATGTCTGACGAAGATTCGTTACAAGCACGACTGGATGCTCTTCGGAGAGGCTAACATGACCATCATCTAAACCTTGAGCGCAACTACGGCCCGTGCTTCCTGCGCACTGAGTTTCCAGGTGATCCCAGACCCGTTATAGAACTCGTCTACATCTTCTTCCTATATATCCATGTACCATATTAATCTTGAGAATTTTATAAGGGGACGCAAGCTTACACTATCGAGGTTCAGAAGCGTCGATATCTGTTGGAGACGAACGAATTTCTCGCGTGCATCGCCGAACGCAGTCTGTGAGGCAAGATATGTTGTGATCGATCGGAGGTCGCGATCGAAGCGGATGGCACCAAGCTATGCAGAAATTACAGAATCGACTCGGGATCGGGATGGAAGGCCGACTCACTTCGTTGAACTGGAGGCCCGTAATCAACTTCTCCCATGGTCGCAACAAGACATCTAGCATCAAGCCAAAGAACATGCGATAGTTATGCTCAGTAAACGATTCCTGTTTTCCCCTTCAATTCTTCGATTCTTGGAAAAAGCAAATAGAAACGAACTTTGTATGCTTCCATGAAACCTTCCCATGACTTGATGAATTTCTTTCGGACTACATCTTGGTATTCGGCAGCGGCGTAGTTGTTGTCATCGAGAACGTACGAGACATCTCGGTATATATCCACTAGGAAAGTGCGCAGCTTGGGCCGAATGAGCTGATTGAAGAGTTGTTCAACGCCGAGCTATGAAGCGCTATCAGTACCTTGCATATGGAAGTGTAGCATAGGGTTGTGAGTTACTCGGAGGATAGATGTGAACTTGTTGCCTACGCCAGCAAAAGAAGACAGGTAGCTCTTCACTAACGGTTGATTTTCTCCGACAAAGTGCTGGGCTACGATAGGTGAGTCTTGGATACCTTTGATCAACCGTTCTACATGAGACGTTGATATGTCGAGGTCGTTCAAGAATGTCTATCACTCACTTAGCCTGGCAGACAACGGCTACAACAAGGTACTTACAATGAACGATATTCGATTTTCAGCCTCCGCCCTTTCACCCCGATTGCCTGAACTAGCTGAAGGCCGATATACATCATCAAGCTTCTTCTTGATGCCGCCAGCATAGTCTTGTTCCATAACATCTCTAAGTTGGTTGGTGGTCTTCTCGACCGTGGCGAGAGAGCCGGTTGAAAGCAAGCGTGATAGAACTACTTTGAGAACATAAAAGACATCATCGGGGGTGGTTGTCGATGTTGGTCCCTGGCTCAAGTCGCGGCTTGAGAGCCGATGGGCCTATAACGGGAACGGGCTAGTTAGTCTAATGCATGGTTGGAGAATAGGGGCTGGGGCTGGCATGGGGGAACGGTACCTTTTCAACGACGCTACGGAGATACCAGACTTCCATTGGCATGTAACAAGTGCTTAGAAGCTCCATAAATAACTTGTTGGACCCGGACTTTTGAATACAGCGCATGGCTTCTGCGTCGGTATGAATGTTCGTGTCTCCTTCCTTTCCGGAGTCGGAATCACTAGCGTCGTCCTGAAGGAGACGGGTGGCGACAGACGATAAGTGGGAATTTAGTCGGTATGGAAGGACACCTACGAGGGTTCGACGGAGGAATCTACAAAAGAGGTGCCATCGGCCGCTCATGCTGGCGATTTCCGTCAGCAACTTGTCTATTTCTCGGGGGTCGACGTCGTCTTGTTCTGGCTGTATCATCACCCTTCTGCCATTAGCGGAGCTTAGTGGATGGGTAGCGACATCGTTTAACTATGATTGACGAATTAGCATGAGAACACCTTGCAGCGAAGGGCCGTACATGTCGTTTGATGCGTCGCTCTCCTTCCCATCCGTCTAGAAGCATCTTTGTTACACGGTCGCATTCATCCAAGAGTTTCTCTACCACAGGGATCATTTTACCGGCTCCGTAGTATTTCTCAACTACAGGCTGATGCTGATCGACGATCATTGCGACGCTTTCGTAGAGGGCAGTCAGTGCCGTTATGTAGTACATTGGCGAGGAAGCTGCGGGGTTTTATTAGTTATCTATAATATTTTGATAGGCGTTGAGAGTAACTCGCTTTTCGCTGAGGCCGGAGGCCGTACGCGTACTAAATCAACAACAAACGCGGCATATACTTCCAGTCCTTCGACTTCCCATCCTATGGCAGGGAATAGCTTGAAGAAACGGCTTGTTACAGCAGAATCGCGTGATTCAGATGCCTGCTTGAATTGCTGACGGAATACGCGCAGCAGATGCTCGCGTGCCTCTTGCAAAGTTTGTGCCGGGGGTAAATGACTTTCAGATGTAGGCTAGAGAAACAGATCAGCAGAATAGTAGCAAGGGTATGATCGCCACGGACGAACAACTGCCTGCTCCGCAAAGGGACCACCGATCACTTCAGGCGGAAGAGTCATAGCGCGAGCACAGTGTCTAGTCGCCGAATCCCAGTCCTGGGCTTCTATGGACGCTTGCAACGCTGATAGGGACGACTTTAAATCCATTTAACAAGGCGAAGCAGCAGAACGTCATGCAACGCACTGACCTTCAATTCCACGACCTGGCCGACGCGATCTGAGGCCTCGCGTATTCGTTTCATTTCTTCATCCAGGGAACGAACGCGACCGCCGACGCGCTCCGCAGTCTGCGCAGTTTGTGAGACCTTGTTCGCGAGCAGAGCTGCCTCGCCATGAAGGTCGTCGATGAGGGGCACGAGCGTCGTCAGCCGTGCCAATGAATTGATGATGGGGTCGCGGGCAGACAGCAAATCCGAGAGGCTGCTGGAGAGATCAGCTTCCTCCGACTGGTACGCCGACAGACAGGACAGTATTTCTGGCAGCGAGGTCAGCGTCCTTGGGTCCCTGAGCCGAACATCGTGCGCAGTCATGGCAGAGTCTGTGAATGGGCTATGGTTAGTTCGTTCTGCCAAACATTGGAATGTTTGGAGTCAACAGGGGTTGAGCTTGAACCATCATGAGCCTAGCGCAACTCCATCTAATATAGTCCATTCACCAGACGGTATAAAGGCAAGGCAGAAAACCATGGATTGGTCTGAAAGAGGTGCGTTCAATACTCCGTATTCTCTGGATTCTAGTTCTGACTCTTTGCGCCCTCTAGTCGCGCCATGAGACTCCTCTCGGCCATCGTTGCACTCTCCGTTGCCTGCTCCTCCTTGGGCAAGGCAAACAACTGGGACAAGCCATGCTTCCACGGCGAATGCGCATACGATACCATTGGCACTGAGGAGACCGGCTACGGCAGCATCAAGATCGTAGGTCTCCATCTCAATACTCTCCTGACCCATGATTGACAACGATGGCGTCGCTTCCAGTACGGTTCACCTAAATCCATAACCGATATCACGCCTGCCTCAGGCTGGGTTGTCTTGGACTGCGACCCCAATCTCCTTGCCCAGGATATCCGTCTCGTTTGCCGGAGCGACGACGACGAGGGCTGCAACCACATCTACGAGCATGACCCTGTTCATAGGATCGTGCGGCTCCCCGAGAGCGTATGTACCTTGTACCACCTGATCTGTGGCAGGAGTAACGTTTACGATAGTGCGGCAAAGGTCCATTTGCCAGGATCGCGAGCATGCAGGTTGCCTCTGACCAGTCCATACCTGCCCATGCCGAGCAGAAGATTCTCCGTCGAGATGGCGTCGTACCTCAAGTACATCTGCTCAGTGTAGATTCCAACTTTGAGGCTGTCCCTGCAGAGTAAGCTCTCCGTAGTTCGTCATTAATAGACATTCCTCCACTCAGACTTTAATCCCAGTATCGAGCCCGTTTCCTTCGTCTTAGTCGGAGGAAATTTTCCTGGCTTAGAACTGGATCCCGATGTGCTGGGTTCCCTGCATCAACGCGACGCGGACAATATCTTCAAGAGCATTGCTCATGCAGTCTCCAAAGCCGCCAATGCTGTGAAGAACGTCGCTGTCAAAGTCGGCACTGCAGTCAAGGATGTTGCAGAAAGTCAGTGTAGCGACATTACTATTTTTCTAGACTGAGTTGCCAACGTCCATTTTCCCCCTAGAAATCAACAACATCAATATCAACAAAACTTTCACCCCGCCAGCACTGAATGTCCAGAAACACTTCGACTTGCTCGATGTTCATCAACATTGTGGTAGCACCGACGCCGAGTTAAAGGTCTCGGTAGATGGCAACGCTCACGCCGAAGTCAGCGTTGGTGCGATCTTGATCGGTCATATCATCCCACCGAAGATAGAAAAGGCGGGTGCATTTGCTCGTGTGTGACCTCCGCTTGTATACCCTTTTCCCGTCCTTATACCCTCTTAGAGCTTTCTGCTGAACTAGGCGCGCGTCTTATGATCAAGGCTATGTTGAACGTATGTTTTTCCTCTCTTCCAACATACATCGACCAAGATTTCGCGCTATAGGGTGATTTCGATACCGGCAAGAAACAAATTGTGTCTGTTGGTATCCCCGGGTTCAGCATCCCCCCGATTTTCAAGCTCGGCCCTTGGTTTGAAATCGATGGCCAGATCAAGGGCAAGATTGATCTAAACATCGACATTGACGTTGGTGCAAACTATGGAGGTAGGATGTTCCCTGATCTTGCTATTACACGATATGAACTAATGTATCCATGGCTTACCTAGTACATGGGGGTGAGAATGATTCGCCTTAACTTCCTGTTAGATTCTGATGTTGCCACTAGTCCAATTCTGGTTCCCCCCCAGCGCGGGGCCTTCTTCATCAAAGGAGGTCAAGCCAAAGGATACACGTACGCTACACGTTGCCTTAATACAACAATTCCATGCTTATTTTCAGATAGCTTTCAAGCTTTCCGCTGCGGCCGACATCAGTGCGAAGGGTACCATCGAAGGTCACATTATCCCCTCCGTCAAACTTGGGTTCGAAGTACTCGGCGGCAAGGCTAAAGCAGATGTCTACCTCGACATTGATGCTTATGCAAAGGTCAACCTCGACGCCCAAGCTAGCGCATCCGTTCACCATCGTTCTGTCGAAGGCGAACTGAACGAGCAGCTCTATGCCCCCCCTTACGGTCGCGCTGCAAGAGAAGTCGTAGTTCGTTCCGTCGATCGGGCGCAGGCTGCCACTTTCAACGGTTGCGTAGATGTCTCAATCTGGTTGTCCCTTGGAGGAGGCGCAGAGGGAAACATCTTTGGGCTGTGGTCGGCTGATAAGGCAATCACATTCTTCAAAAAAGAATTCCACCTGTTGAAGGTATGCTTTACCATATCCCGGTGTCATGGTGGACACTCATGGGAGGATGCGCTTAGAAATGTTGGGGTTCTGGGAAAGCCAAGCGTGACATGTCTACGTCCTTGACAAGGAGCAGTAAGAGGGCTATTGATGGGATTTTATGCCCTAAGACCCAGTCAGCTCCTGTTAGTGTCGAAGATGCTAATGTCAAGGCAAATGAGTAAGTTATTGGTCCCATCATAGTTAAATGTTCTAACATTGCCAATCTTCACTCAGTATAAAGTGATTGATGATTGGGCTGAGTGTGTACCAGTATATATTATCTGTATCATACCGGATGCAAAGTCAAGCATGGCTGAACGACAACCGCCTTTAGGGCGGTTGCCTGGTTGGCATAGTAATTTGTAATGTTAACTAAGAATGGTGATTGTGCTTCAGAGGAGTTCTCTCTTTGTTCTCTACTGGGGAGTCATCTTTGAAATGCCAAAAACTTTGTTAAATTTGAATTCTATGTATATTATGCTCCTTCGTGGCCTGGCCGCATGTAGGAGTATGCCTGTATGTAACTATACTATACTACTGTATAAACTACAATCTATGTATCCATTCAACTGCTGTGTGATGCCACTTAGTGATGTATATGGTGGTGGTACCACAGTACACAGTGTGCAAGATGGGATAATGTAGCACTTACTATGTAATTACTAGATGGAAACTGTCCCTGATAATAAATCCATACATTAGACAAAGAATAGATAATGTAACACATATATATTCTCACAATCAGTATGCAAGCATAATGCTAAACAAAGGCAATCCTTATCCTGAGAATATCCAATCCTGGGTCAGCATAATTACTCCGTAATGATTGAATATTAATTGGGTATTGGGCTTGTAAGTAAGCAAACAATATAAGTCATTGTTTACCCCATATTGAGCATCTATTTGTTGAAGTGATGTGCACACTTGTTGTACAAATGTATAACAAAGTTGCGCTGCATAAGCGCCCGGTTCCCATGCATTGGGGACCATCCATAGACACTGCCAACACCCATAGGGACAGCCCAGGTCATCATGGGATGACTGGTGTTGACAGGATTGCTAAAAGTGCACAAGCACTGTTTAGCAATCTGTACATACTTTACAAGCGCACGACTCCCACGGTCAATGCAACGTTCCCACGTTCAGCGCCCCATTAGTAGGTCTGTTGACCTCTATTGTGACCGCCGGAACAGGCACCGGAACGCCTCGGTCTCCGCAGGGAAGCAAAAGCAGCAAAAATGAAACATGGAGCCATCATTAGAATGATGTCTGGCATGTTCCCAAGCTGCTCCGGAGCTAATCAAATTCGGACGCGATTTAGTGGACACCTATATTCACGCCTCGCGCAGAACAGTACCCGTGGGAACCTGGGATGGTCATTTTCCTTACATGTCTAGAGTAATAGACACAAAGAGTCAATAGAGCGCAAATCATTACATATTATTGATTGATTGCATCAACACATCATTAGTGATTGTTACTAAGGCAATTAGAGTGCATTAGGATGCTTCTACAAGCTTCTGATCAAACTATAATAGCCTAAAGTTTAACAGATACTACTCTGTTGCCTGCACCTATGTTTGCTAACTTTGACGACTACCTCCCACCTTCCTCTCCCATCGCTGATGATGTCAATGACTTGCAAGGTGCCTCTCGTACCATGGGTTGATTTGCAAGGGGCAAGGGCCATGGAGTAGTTCCCAACATGGCTGACTTCAGTAAGTTCTTGCTTGTCATATTCAGCTCAGCTACTGACTCCTGCTTAGACATCCAGCCAGCAGACCTTGTCCCTGTCCGCAATGAGGGCAGAGTCTTGGTGTACAAGAATGTGGACCGCACCAGCGCTAAGGCCCATGCTGTGAGGGTCCCTTTGGCTTACACCTTGGGGCCTGTCCTCAAGGCTATGGTCAAGAAGATGACCACTCTTGCAGGTATGTCACACATTTTGACTTCGCGTTTTTTGCTTACCATTTGTTGCCACTTAGACTCCAACATCTCGTTGTGGGTCAAGGATGACTGGGAGATGAAGGGCCCATTTGCTGTGGTTGTTCAGGGGGATGAGCCCATTGAGTGGGACAACAACAAGGAAATGGAGTTGTTAATGGTAAGCAAAATCCGACTTGACTTGAAAAAATTCTGACTCTATCTCACTCAGGACCCTTCAATCCAAGGCTCTGGCTTCCATCCCCCTCCCTCCCCTTCTGTTTACTCTGCTGCTGCCCCATCAAGCATCTCTTCCCTCGCTCCCTCTGCCTCTGTCTCCACTGCTGGTGTCGACACTGCCTTGCTTACCATTGCCCAACTCGCCAGCACCTTCTCTGATCCTGCCCTGCTTCAGCTCGCCATCATGCTGAAGGTGCCCTTTAGCATGACACCCAAGGCATCTGGCAAAGGCAAGATCCTTCAGATCTTTGCTAGGATGAAGGTGTTAAACTTTAGGCTATTATAGTTTGATCAGAAGCTTGTAAAAGCGTCCTAATGCACTCTAATTGCCTTGGTAACAATCACTAATGATGTGTTGATGCAATCAATCAATAATATGTAATGATTTGCGCTCTATTGACTCTTTGTGTCTATTACTCTAGACATGTATGGAAAATGTCCATCCAAAGTTCCCATGGGTACTGTTCTGCGCGAGGCGTGAATATAGGTGTCCACTAAATCACATCCAAATTTGATTAGCTCTGGAGCAGCTTGGGAACACGCCAGACATCATTCTAATGATGGCTCCATGTTTCATTTTTGCTGCTTTTGCTTCCCTGCGGAGACCGAGGCGTTCCGGTGCCTGTTCCGGCGGTCACAATAGAGGTCAACAGACCTACTAATGGAGCACTGAACGTGTGAACGATGCATTGACCGTGGGAGTCGTGCGCTTGTAAAGTATGTACAGATTGCTAAACAGTGCTTGCGCACTTTTAGCAATCCTGTCAACACCAGTCATCCCATGATGACCTGAGTTGTCCCCATGGGTGTTGGCAGTGTCTATGGGTGGTCCCCAATGCGTGGGAACCGGGCGCTTGGTATAGCGCAACTTTGTTATACATTTGTACAACAAGTGTGCACATCACTTCAACAGACCATGTTTTCAAATGAACCGGCGTTGTTGGTGTAAGGGGACACTCCTATTTTCTCCTATTCCCCTGTCCCCCTCCCTTCCTCCTCATTCCTTTCTCCCTTCCTTCATCCCACGGACTCTTACATACATCCCCTTTGTCCTCTTTCCTTTCCACTTCCTTTCCACTCACTCCTTTCGCATCCGAGCTTTGTCCGGTGACTGTAAGGGCAACCTCAAGATGGCCGACAGCGCAGGCCTAGCAGAGGGAGAATCCAAAGTAATGAATAAGACTAACTACAATACATGAGAGAGCTGCTCACCTAGCAGAGGGAGAATCCAAAGAGAACAGGATAAGGATTCTCCATGCTAGGAAGCGAAGTATATACTGTAGTAGCGTGGGAGGAGTGAAGGGTAACTGTACAGTACACCAGCCACAGGTCCGAACGAATATCACAAGGTACGAGGAAACATGTGATAATGAAGTGGAAGGGGAATGTACAGGAGTCATGCCGGCGACCTGGGGAAGTGGGGACAAGGAGTAATGAAGTGGGAAAGGAGGATAGAGGTAGCCCGGACGAGCCCCGGAGTGTATCTACGAGTCCGAGCGAGTCCGAAGCGTCCGAGCGAGTCCGAGGTGTCCGAAGCGAGTCCGAGGCGCGGGAAGACTCCGGAGTCACCGGACGTGGCTCGGATGCGAAAGGAGTGGGCGGAAAGGAAGTGGAAAGGAAAGGAAGCGAAAAGGAACAAAGGGGGACGAAGAAAATGTAGGTAAGAGTCCATGGGATGAAGGAAAGGAGAGAAAATAGGAGTGTCCCCTTACATCACCCCCCCTTCAAGGTTGCGGCGACCCGACGCGAAGATTCCTGCCTGCCGCGCCATGAATTCACCAACCCCGAAACTCCGGACTGCTGCGAGAAGATGTCGAAGTACGACTGCACAGAGCCCGGAGCCTTCCGACTGCGCCAACGCTCCCAGGACTGGTCCAGTGCTGTAGGAGTCATCCGGAGCGGTGCAGGCGTCATCGGACTCGTCGGACTCGTCCGGAGTGAGCGCACTGCGTCCGGATGACGATCATGGAAGTCCTTGACCTTCTGGGCAGCATGCTGGAGGTTGCTCGCGGGCTCCCAGGAGTCGTGCTCAATGCCATAACCTCGCCAGCGTACCAGATACTTCAGGACCCGACCAAACCGTCTGCTGTTCCGGACCTCTTCTACCTCGTGCTCTTCTCCTCCGTCAATGAGCTGCGGAGGTGGCGGAGCGACAGGGCGTCTACCCGGAATGGGATCCGGGACGAAGGGAGAGAGTTTGACCACAGGGAAGACAGGGTGGAGACGGGATAAGCCCGGGGGGAGCTGGAGTCGATACGCCGCCTTGCCAACCTTCCGGACGACCTTGTAAGGACCGAGTCGTGCGTGTCCGAGTTTCCGGGAGGGTCGGGCAAGGTTGATGTCCGACGAGTCCAGCCAAACCTTGTCACCCGGTTGGTACTCCGGAGCAGGAGTCCGACGCTGATCATAGTAACGCTTCATGTCATCCTGAGCCTTGACCAATGCAGACTGAGCTTCATCAACTGCAGACTTCATCCGATGTACAAACTCGTTTGCAGACTCCATCCGAGACGGTGGCTGATGAGGTTCGAACCCGAGGCGAGGATGTCGGCCAGTATCTAGGAGGAAAGGTGACTGCTGAGTCGACGCGTGGACCCGGTTGTTGTACGCAAACTCCGCCATAGGTAGGAGGCGAGCCCAGTCGTCCTGGCGTTCTCCAACAAAGATCCGGAGATAGGACTCGAGTTCCTGGTTAGTCCGTTCCGTTTGTCCGTCGGACTGAGGGTGGTACGCAGTGGAGGCAGCCAGCTTGATTCCGAGCATCCGGTAGACTTCCCGGGTGAACTCTGCAACGAACTGCGGACCTCGGTCGGACACAACAGACCGAGGGAGTCCATGCAGCTTCCAGACGTTCTGCAGGTACAAGTTTGCGGATCCGAGGGCAGACACCGTGGTGTGAGTCGGAATGAAGTGGGCGCGTTTGCTTACGGAGTCGACCACATTCATGACAGCGTCAAATCCATCGGACTCCGGAAGCTCGACGATGAAGTCAACACTCAGGCGATCCCAGCGTTCATCCGGAATGGGAAGCGGATGAAGTTCACCCATGGGCGGATGCCTTTGGGCCTTCGTCCGGAGACAGAGGTCGCAATGGCGGGTGTAGGATCCGATGTACCGGGACATGTTGGGCCACCAGTAGCTGCGTGAAACGAGCTCTAGGGTCTTCCATCTGCCGGCGTGTCCTGTGACCTTGGTGTCGTGGTGCTGAGCTACAATAGTCCGACGCAAATCCGGTGAGTCCGGAACGTAGATCTTACCCCGGAACATCAGGAGTCCGTCCGATTGGGACCATTCCGCACTTCGGACTGTCTTGCGACTGCCCTGGGTCTTCTTCAGCTCCTCTGCCGCCTTTGCCACTGCATCTTCAAACTTCGCATCTCGCACTCCAGTCCGGATAGCCGTGAGGATATCCTTCTCCTCCCCTTCAAGAGTGACACCCGTGGCACGGACAGCAAAGTAGGATGGCTTGAGCATCACTACATCCTTGTTGTCATCCTTACCATCCGAGTGATCCGAGCGTCGCGAGAGAGCGTCCGGTTTACCCATAGTCCGACCCGGACGATGCTGGAGAGTGAAGTCGAAGCGGGAGAGGTATAGCGACCAGCGGGCTTGACGGCGGTTGAGTTTCTGGGCCTTGATGAAGTACTCCAGGTTCTTGTGGTCCGTCCAGATCTCGAACGGAGTCTCTGCGCCTTCAAGGTAGTGCCGCCATTCTTCGAGCGCCCGGATGATCGAAAGCATCTCCTTGTCGTGTATTTCGTAGTTCCGCTCTGCAGCCTGTAGACTTTTAGAGTAGAATGCGACAGGATGCCATTTACCATCATCCGGATCCAGTTGCGACAAGACTGCACCCGTAGCGTAGTCCGACGAGTCCGCTTCAACTCGGTATGGCCGATCCTCCTTCGGAAAGACAAGAACAGGTTCCGAAGTGATCAGCTCTTTGATCCGAAGAAATGCGGATTGAGCGGAGTCGTTCCACTGCCATTCCTTCGCGCAAGTGAGGTCAAAGAGAGGCCGGGCGATATGCGAGTAGTCCTTGATGAAGCGGCGGTAGAAGTTGACGAACCCAAGAAAGGATTGGAGTTCAGTCCGAGTCCGAGGGGTTGGCCAGTCCGCAACTCCGGAGACCTTCACAGGGTCCATCTCGATCTTACCCTCGGAGATGACGACTCCGAGATACTCCACCTTGGTCTGCTCGAAGTCGCACTTGTCCGCTCGGAGGAAGAGCTTGTTCCGCTGGAGGATCTCTAGGACTCGCTTGAGAACCCGGCGATGCTCTTCGCGCGTCTTGGTGTAGATCAGGATGTCATCCAGATAGATAATAACCACACCTTCCGTAATGAGCTCCCGGAACAAGTCGTTCATCATGGTCTGGAAGGTGGACGGGCTATTTGTTAGTCCGAAGAACATCACCAAAGGTTCGAAGAGCCCGCGCGTAGTCCGAAATGCGGCCTTCCACTCGTCACCCTCCTTGATCCGGACATTGTTGAAACCCCACCGGACGTCAAGCTTGGAGAAGTAGCGAGCATTCCGGAGTTTGTCCACCAAGTCCGAGATGAGCGGAAGTGGGTACCGATTCTTGACCGTCATGTTGTTGAGCTTCCGGTAGTCCTGGACCAAGCGGAGCGATCCATCCTTCTTCTTAACAAAGAACACTGGGGCAGCCATGGGTGACTTGCTGGGGCGGATCCGACCAGTCCGGAGATTTTCTTCCAGGAATTCGTCCAGCTGTTTCTGCTCCGCCGGGGACAGTGGGTAGCACTTGGTAGAGGTCGGTTCCGCTCCGGCCAGTAGCTCAATGGCATGGTCCCACGGACGCGGCATGGGCAGTTCATCAAAGGATTCCTTTGCGAAGACGTCCTCGAATTCCTGGAGGAAGTCCGGGACTGCGCTGTTCCGAGGATCGTGGGGTTTGTTGCGCTGGAAAGCCAATGCGAGGCGCTGCGAGACTGTCTCCGAAGCCCGGACGTGTTCTTCCCGAAGACTCCGAAGGTACTCCGGAGTTGGAGGAGGAATAGCCACAAAGATACGGTCACCCCTCTCAAGTCCGGAGTCGTCCGGAGTTGTGACATTGTCATCCTCATCATCATCCTCGCAGTCCTGAAGCTCTGGGAGATCATCCGAGTGCAGTTCCTCAACCCTTGGCATCGGACCCGTACGACACTCCCGGAGCCGCACGGACTCCTTGCGTCGGGTCAGCTTGTCATGGCGGAACTCCTTCCGACAGGTGTCGCATCCGGACGGACAGCGGCTCATGGTCACCTCCTTTGTCTGCCAGTCAATCTCGGGGTTGTGCTTCCGAAGCCAGGTGTATCCGAGGATGATGTCCTGCCGTCCGATGTTAGTGACTGCGAAAAGCATCCGTTCCGTGTGATCCTTGAACCGGAGTACAAGGTCCACGACTTCGGAGATAGATCCGTTCTCATTTGGTGATCCGTCAACGTTGAAGACCGGAATCGGAGCGGACAGCTTGCGTCGGGTGAAACCATGGGCATCAGCGAAGCGCGGATGCATGAAGACTCCGGTGGCTCCACAGTCCACGAGGGCCTGCAGGGTGCATCTGTGTTGTGTATCTGTGCTCTGCACTTCAACGGGTATATCTAGCGAAAGCTTGCCGGGCAGCGCGGAGATCTTATAGCTACTGGGTAGCCGCCGTTCCCACTGCGGGCGAAACCTTCGGAGTGTGCGGATTGTAACCGGAGTTGCTTGCTTAACGTCGGACGAATCATCGGAGTGATTGGAATCGTCTATTTCGTCTACGCTAAGACAAGCAAATCGGTTATTTACCAACGAGGTCGCACTGATCACTCGTTGGTCCGGACAAAATCCGCCGTGTCCGATTCCTCAACCGGGGCCGTTCCCTCATCGTCTATTCCTTCCGAGGTCCCCACACTTTCTACAACATCGGCCGCAGTCAGGAGATCTTCGATGGCGGACATCCGCTCCTCGGTGGTCATGAACCGGATGTCGTACCGAAGTGGGCACTCGCGGGACATGTGGCCGGGTTTGCCGCATCGGTAGCAGAGCTGCGAGGTGGCGGGTCGGGAGCGGGTGTGGTCGACATCCATTGGGACACCGGGTGAGAGAGCCTTTGGAGGAGGCGGAGGTTGGAAACGGGGTTGCAGAGGTGGGAGCTGAGTCCGAGGCGCGGGAAGCACACCCGCAGGAGTCCGAGCGACTCCGGAGCCAGCTGCTGGTCGGACGAGGGATCCGGAGTGTCCGGAGTTTCCGGAGTGCACGCCAAAGTGGAAGGATTGGTTAGCAGCACGGTTGTCAGCAACCCGCTGTGCTGCCTTGTACCATTCCTCGAAGTCATCCTCGTCCGGACAGTCTGCGGACTCGGCAATGCGGCTCTGGATGATGGAGTCCAATCCACGACGGAACTTCATCGTGATGTTGGAGCCCTCAGTGTATCCGGACTGGTCTACAAGGTCCCGGAACTCGTCGAGGTACTCCTGGAAAGTCCGGCGCCCTTGGTGGTACCGGGTGGACTCCAGTTTTAGCATGGCAGCTTCGCGTTCCCGATCCGGAAGGAAGCGAGTCCGGAACTCGGTTGCGAAGGCGGCCCAGGATGCGAAGTACGGATCCTTCGGACTCCGGAGCACCATGTCCGCGTACTCCTTAGCTCGATCCTTCTGGAAAAAGGAGAGACACCAGAGGATTTTGGCCTGCTCAGTTGGAAAGTGGTCCGGACAGAGCTGGAAGTAGATGGAGCATGCGTTGTAGAACGCGCGACCATCCTTGCGGTTCCCGTCGAAGATCGGGGGAGAGGCGGGCTTCAAGCGGGAGCGCGGGGTGTTTTCGGATCGACTCGGGGCGTGCTGGGAGGCTTCGGTGCCCCTCAGCTCGGAGTCCGGAGTTGTTTTCGGAGTAGTCGGACGGGGTGTTAAGAGGAGTCCTTCAATTCGGGCGAGTGTATCCTGGATGGAGCTGATTTGGGTTTGGTGTTCGTACGTCTGAGCCCACAAGGTCTGCAAAGTCTCGGAGTCCGGTCCTGAAGCGACTGGCTCGGATGGCGGGATCTGGCTGGAGGCGCCCGGCATTTTGGAGTCGTCAGGGGAGTGAGGGATGGAGTTCCTTGGGTCCTCAGAGGTGGGTGGGAGTAGCAGGAGAGCGTCCGGAATGTCCGCAAAACCGGAGAGACGTCGAGAACGAGTCCGGAGTGGCGCAGGACGTTTTCCGTAGGGCTCTGGTGCCAGGATGGGAGATCCTGTTCTGCTGTAAGGGCAACCTCAAGATGGCCGACAGCGCAGGCCTAGCAGAGGGAGAATCCAAAGTAATGAATAAGACTAACTACAATACATGAGAGAGCTGCTCACCTAGCAGAGGGAGAATCCAAAGAGAACAGGATAAGGATTCTCCATGCTAGGAAGCGAAGTATATACTGTAGTAGCGTGGGAGGAGTGAAGGGTAACTGTACAGTACACCAGCCACAGGTCCGAACGAATATCACAAGGTACGAGGAAACATGTGATAATGAAGTGGAAGGGGAATGTACAGGAGTCATGCCGGCGACCTGGGGAAGTGGGGACAAGGAGTAATGAAGTGGGAAAGGAGGATAGAGGTAGCCCGGACGAGCCCCGGAGTGTATCTACGAGTCCGAGCGAGTCCGAAGCGTCCGAGCGAGTCCGAGGTGTCCGAAGCGAGTCCGAGGCGCGGGAAGACTCCGGAGTCACCGGACGTGGCTCGGATGCGAAAGGAGTGGGCGGAAAGGAAGTGGAAAGGAAAGGAAGCGAAAAGGAACAAAGGGGGACGAAGAAAATGTAGGTAAGAGTCCATGGGATGAAGGAAAGGAGAGAAAATAGGAGTGTCCCCTTACAGTGACTCCGAAGTCTTCCCGCACTTCGGACTTGCCTCGGACTTGCTCGGACACCTCGGACTTGCTCGGACGCTTCGGACTTGCTTGGACGCTTCGGACTCACTCGGACTCGTAGATACACTTTGGGGCTCGTCCGGGCTACCTCTATCCTTTTCCCCCACTTCATTACTCTTCGCCCTTACTTCCCCAAGTTGCTGGCATGACTCCTGTGCATTTACCCTCCACTTCATTATCACATGTTTCCTCGTACCTTGTGATATTCGTTTCGTACCTGTGGCTGGTGTACTGTACAGTTATCCTGCATTCCTCTCACGCTACTACAGTACATATATACTTCGCTTCCTAGCATGGAGAATCACTATCCTGTTCTCTTTGGATTCTCCCTCTGCTAGGTGAGCAGCTCTCTCATGTATTGTAGTTAGTCCTATTCATATCTTTGGATTCTCCCTCTGCTAGGCTTGCACTGTGCGGCCATCTTGAGGTTGCCCTTACAGTTGGCGTGCTCGTGTACTGGAATCGGTGTGTCGTTGAGAGAGATTTGGTGCACGGAGGTAGTGGGGTAATGCGGGGATGAGAACTGTAGGGTACAAAGGGAAGGGACTAAAAGAAGCTTGATCTAGTACGAACGAAATGGAATGGAACAGAAACTATATCTGATATACGTAGAATATGATGTTTTTGTTGCTTTATTTCGTCGATAGTGAGGTGCGATTGATGCGAACGAGAACAAGATGGGGATACGGAAATAACTAAGTACTACGAAGCGAAATGAAGGGGAAGAGGCGGTGCGGTCTGGGGAATGATGGATTGTGTGGTGGAGTGGATGGAAACGAAAGGAGGCGTGTATGTACTTGGTAATTTACTGATGTCGTTGTCGTTTATCGTTATGCTTCAGCCATACTGGGATCACGGTCTTCTTATCTATTCTTGCGTACATAGAGTCGTTGAATCGCTGTTAGATGGCGTGTACGTATTCATAGATCGTCGTTTCGGGGGAGGCGTGGCTGATGCTAACGATGGGGAAGGTGAAGCGAATGTGGGGGAGAGGGTGGTGGCGTGGAGAGATTGTCGTGAGGCGAGTTTCCGTTAACCTGTTGCGAGTTGAGTGGTGTGTGTGGCGGCGAGTCATTAGCTGTTGTTGTCGTGCGTTGAATGACTTCGTTCAGGCGGACACCACTTGTGTAGCTGTCGTCTTGAGTACCATTGTCCTGAGTGCCGTAGAGTGCGTGTTTGACGATATGACAGTGGCCGTATTCTTGAATGATGATGGTGCTGGTGTTCGTATCCTTGCGGGATGCTGAGACTGACTTCGTCGAGCTGAGGACCGATGCCTTCACTTTGGCATCGCCGATGGACTTTGTGCTGAATCCCTAATGTTTCGGATGGCCATGCTATTGCCGTGGCGTTGTGAAGCGAGAGGGTAATTCGAGGTGGCAGTGGTGTTTCGTCGTCCGTTTGGTAAAGGTCCGCGATAGCTGCTCCATAGTCGTTGTTGTCGTCGTTTGGAGGCGTCGGCGCATCTCCGTCATCCATTTGGTAGAGTGCCTTAACAGCCGCTTCATAGTCATAGTTGTCGTCGTTATCGTCGTCGTCTAGAGGTACTTGGGGTGGCAGCGGTTCGTGATACTTCGTGGGTCCGCTTTCTGAGGTCCTTTCGTCGGTTATTGGCTTCGCTTGTAGTCGTTTGCATAGCTCCTTGCATATATCTGGTGCAATACTGATTAGTTCCTTTAACGTTAGCTGGATCGGCGCTTGCTGAGGGCGATTGTCGACGATCTCGTGGTGTTCGCTACTGGACCAATGCTGAAGTTCTTCTTGTGTCAATACTGACTCTTGCGGCAGGTTTGCTGTGCTTCACGTCTGAGTTGATATGTCGTTACCTAACAGTCGAGTGGCGTTAGCTGGTTTAACCTCGTTACTGAGACCTGAGCTGCTCGTCGGCGATAGCGTTGCTGAGCTTGCCGTTGAAACTGGGCCGATACTGCGTGATGTCATGCTAGAAACTGGTGGGGTGGGTGCCGTGTGCGTAGCAATCAGATACTGAGTCGCTGAGGGTGCCGGTGTGGCTGGCGTGCTCGCTGGCTGTTGACTGAGTTGAGATGCAAACTCTGCCATGGCTTTCTGAACTGCTGGGCGTATCTTTGTGCCAACGTTGGGTTCGTGTTTGACATCTGGTGCCCGTGTCGTGCTTCATAGATTAGTACCTTTCAAGAGCGTCGATCAGCCTTCGTAGAGATGTAGAATCGCGCGGTAAACATTGTTGAGCGTATATACTTTGCGCTGCGGCTTCTTTGGTTCCCAAGCGGTGAGAATAAAGTCAATTTTGGCGTGCATGTCGTCCGGAAAGATGCTGAGGAAGTATTTAATTGCTTCTCATTCTGTAAGGATGTCGGCTTCCTGTAGTATCTCGAATATGTCAGTGAATCTACGGTGATACTTGCCTAGCTGCGCTATGGTTGTGATCTGGCTCCTGTACTCGTCGACAAGTTCTCCGAGCTGAGAAATGTCCGCAAATTCGCTGGGGCGCGGATCCTGGATATTTGTCGTATACCGCGTTCTTGAATGCTGTCCAATTGTTCACGTAAATCTTTGCAAGTCGAGACCATGTGCGATATTCGCTATCCGTGACGTATTGTCGTGCATACTGTACCTTGGCTGAGTTGTTGAGACTTGCGTTGGCTGCGTATCACTCAACTTCGTCGAAAAACCGGTCTAGAACATCGGGGTTGCTGCTAAAGGATGGGGCGTGAGGCTGGCCTGGGTCTGGCATATTGACGTGAGGCATGCTGGATCCATGGGGCGTGTAGGTGCGAGAACGTAGATGCTGGTCGTGACGCTGGCTGGAAGTGTGATCGATCGGAGTGCTGGGGTAATTCCGGGGATAACGAGCTGATCGAGGCTGGGCAAGAGGAAATCTTCACGTGGGGTACTGAGATCCGAGTGATAATGACGGTGCGCTGCTTGTATGTGGTCGTGACGGGTCCTTGGGTAATCTGAGCGGCTGGCTGGAGTCATGGCGCGTGTTGCAGAATCGTGAGTCGTGACGCAAAATGAACTAAAGATGACCTAATGAAAAGGATGGGAAGCTTCAGCTTTTGTGTCCCTCGCGGTGGGCTCCAAAATTGTAGGTGCAAAGTCGTATTCGCTGGTGTAAATGCGAGGACTGGGAATGGGTGGTGTTCCCACCAAAAGCGAAGTGAGAAGGAACAAATCTGAATGCCACGTGACAAACGGAACAGAGAAACGGGACATGACCAAGCAGCGCTGCGTGCGACTGCTGGACTTGACTCAAATGCAACACAACGGAGGGAAGGGGAAACTAACTTCTTCTTGTTGTAGGTAGATATCTAAGTACTATATATACTTGTGTTGAAGTGATGTGCACACTTGTTGTACAAATGTATAACAAAGTTGCGCTGCATAAGCGCCCGGTTCCCACGCATTGGGGACCACCCATAGACACTGCCAACACCCATGGGAACAACCCAGGTCATCATGGGATGACTGGTGTTGACAGTATTGCTAAAAGTGCGCAAGCACTGTTTAGCAATCTGTACATACATTACAAGCGCACGACTCCCACGGTCAATGCAACGTTCCCACGTTCAGCGCCCCATTAGTAGGTCTGTTGACCTCTATTGTGACCGCCGGAACAGGCACCGGAACGCCTCAGTCTCAGCAGGGAAGCAAAAGGAGCGAAAATGAAACATGGAGCCATCATTAGAATGATGTCTGGCATGTTCCCAAGCTGCTCCGGAGCTAATGAAATTCGGACGCGATTTAGTGGACACCTATATTCACGCCTCGCGCAGAACAGTACCCGTGGGAACCTGGGATGGTCATTTTCCATACATGTCTAGAGTAATAGACACAAAGAGTCAATAGAGCGCAAATCATTACATATTATTGATTGATTGCATCAACATCATTAGTGATTGTTACCAAGGCAATTAGAGTGTATTAGGACGCTTCTACAAGCTTCTAATCAGACTATAATAGCCTAAAGTTTAACAACTTGTAGTATATGTAAGGAAGCACGCAGAATATGCATGGACAAGTAAGATAATACCTAAAACACAATGTGCCGCAGCAGCTCGTGTTCGAGTGCTCGGACTGAACGAGGAAGTAAACGAAATGATAATATACGTACAATAAATCGTGTATCCGGGCTTGAACATGGTGCCAACCCTACAATGATCAAACGAGGGAAGTAGAAGAGGATTGTTGTAAGGGCAACCTCAAGATAGCCGCGCAGTGCAAGCCTAGCAGAGGGAGAATCCAAAGGTAATGAATAAGACTAACTACAATACATGAGAGGGCTGCTCACCTAGCAGAGGGAGAATCCAAAGAGAACAGGATAAGGATTCTCCATGCTAGGAAGCGAAGTATATACTGTAGTAGCGTGGGAGGAATGAAGGGTAACTGTACAGTACACCAGCCACAGGTACGAAACGAATATCACAAGGTACAAGGAAACATGTGATAATGGAGTGGAAGGAAAATGTACAGAAGTCATGCCAGCGACCTGGGGAAGTGGGGACAAGGAGTAATGAAGTGGGAAAGGAGGATAGAGGTAGCCCGGACGAGCCCCGAAGTGTATCTACGAGTCCGAGCGAGTCCGAGGCGAGTCCGAAGCGCGGGAAGACTTCGGAGTCACCGGACGGGGCTCGGATGCGAAGGGAGTGAACGGAAGGGAAGCGGAAAGGTAAGGGGGCGAGAGGGAAGGAAAGGGAATGAAGGGAATGTAGATAACAGTCCATGGGATGAAGGAAGGGAAAAAGGAAACAAAGGAGGAAGGGAGAGGGACAGGGGAATAGGAGAAAATAGGAGTGTCCCCTTACAATTGTTAGTATAGTGTATTGACAAAGATATGAGTGTTGTGTGTCCTCGTTTGTATCTGCGATGACTAGATATAACAAATAATGAAGAGACATGACCTCCTCTGTAAGTGCAACCTCAAGATGGCCGCACAGCGCGAGCCTAGCAGAGGGAGAATCCAAAGATAATGAATAAGACTAACTACAATACATGAGAGGGCTGCTCACCTAGCAGAGGGAGAATCCAAAGAGAACAGGATAGGGATTCTCCATGCTAGGAAGCGAAGTATATATGTACTGTAGTAGCGTGAGAGGAATGCAGGATAACTGTACAGTACACCAGCCACAAGTCCAAGCGAATATCACAAGGTACAAGGAAACATGTGATAATGAAGTGGAGGGTAAATGCACAGGAGTCGTGCCAGCAACTTGGGGAAGTAAGGGCGAAGAGTAATGAAGTGGGGGAAAAGGATAGAGGTAGCCCGGACGAGCCCCAAAGAGTATAGACGAGTCCGAGCGAGTCCAAAGTGTCCAAAGTGCGGGAAGACTCCGGAGTCACCGGACGCGGCTCGGATGCGAAAGGAGTGGGTGGAAAGGAAGTGGAAAGGAAAGGGAGCGAAAAGGAATGAAGGGGAATGAAGGGAATGTAGGTAAGAGTCCATGGGATGAAGGAAAGGGAAGTACTTACCGCTTGGAATTCAATTTGGGTTCTGAACCCTTGCATCTCACAGCTGCGGCCCTGATTCTTGCTATATATAATGTACAACTTACCACTTGGAATACAATAAATCAAACTTGTTGCTTGGGCTTCCTGACTATGTAGTTTGGAATATTATTACTACTAATTAAGTTACTTGTATTCATGTTTTTCTGTAGTTTCTGATTTAGGGCAATGTTATTACCAGTTGAATTTATGTTGATGTATCTAGTACTAATTATACTAATGTTGATGTGTCTAGTGCTACTTATACTATTGCAACATGTATCTATATCTACATGGTGGTACGAAAGAAAGAGGAAAAGTGTCCCAATGGAGACGCGGGCTTGAGTCATGCGAAAAGTGACCTGGCAAATGCCGAATGTCAAGTCACATGCGTTTGATCTTAATTAGAAGTCACGCGACTGGTAGATAACAAGATTCCCAATATATACATCGACAATAATCAAAATACCATCGCGGAGGGAAACCTGAAGATTGTTAAACTTTAGGCTATTATAGTCTGATTAGAAGCTTGTAGAAGCGTCCTAATACACTCTAATTGCCTTGGTAACAATCACTAATGATGTTGATGCAATCAATCAATAATATGTAATGATTTGCGCTCTATTGACTCTTTGTGTCTATTACTCTAGACATGTAAGGAAAATGACCATCCCAGGTTCCCACGGGTACTGTTCTGCGCGAGGCATGAAAGTAGCTGTCCACTAAATCGCGTCCGAATTTGATTAGCTCCAGAGCAGCTTGGGAACATGCCAGACATCATTCTAATAATGGCTCCATGTTTCATTTTTGCTGCTTTTGCTTCCCTGCGGAGACCGAGGCGTTCCGGTGCCTGTTCTGGCGGTCACAATAGAGGTCAACAGACCTACTAATGGGGCGCTGAACGTGGGAACGTTGCATTGACCGTGGGAGTCGTGCGCTTGTAAAGTATGTACAGATTGCTAAACAGTGCTTGCGCACTTTTAGCAATACTGTCAACACCAGTCATCCCATGATGACCTGGGTTGTCCCAATGGGTGTTGGCAGTGTCTATGGGTGGTCCCCAATGCGTGGGAACCGGGCGCTTGGTATAGCGCAACTTTGTTATACATTTGTACAACAAGTGTGTACATCACTTCAACACTTTCCTCACTTCATTACTCTTCGCCCTTACTTCCCCAGGTCGCTGGCATGACTTCTGTACATTTTCCTTCCACTCCATTATCACATGTTTCCTTGTACCTTGTGATATTCGTTTCGTACCTGTGGCTGGTGTACTGTACAGTTATCCTGCATTCCTCTCACGCTACTACAGTATATACTTCGCTTCCTAGCATGGAGAATCCTTATCCTGTTCTCTTTGGATTCTCCCTCTGCTAGGTGAGCAGCCCTCTCATGTACTGTAGTTAGTCTTATTCATTATCTTTGGATTCTCCCTCTGCTAGGCCTGTGCTGTTGGCCATCTTGAGGTTGCCCTTACAGATATCCCCTACATGAGTGCTGTCGGCTCCTTATTGTACTTGGCTACAATGTCCCGGCCTGATATAGCCTTTGCTGCGAGTGCATTGGCTAGGTTCAACTCGAACCCAGGCATGATCCACTGGAAGGCTGTAAAGCACTTGCTGCGCTATGTGAAGGGCACGATGGATATGAAGTTGGTTTATGGACCAGATCCCGCCGTAGGAGATGAAATCTTCGTCACGTACAGTGATGCAGACTACGGCGGTGATAAAGGGACAGGGCGGTCTACAAGTGGTTACTTGGTTAAGATTGGGCTGGGAGCGGTCTGCTGGAGCAGTAAAGCGCAACAGATGGTTGTTCTATCAACCACTGAAGCCGAGTATGTTGCTGGGGTTGCTGCTGGTAAAGAAATATGCTGGATGAAGAACCTGTTGAAGTGATGTGCACACTTGTTGTACAAATGTATAACAAAGTTGCGCTGTGCGGTCGCACGCTAAGCGCCCGGTTCCCACGCATTGGGGACCATCCATAGACACTGCCAACACCCATAGGGACAGCCCAGGTCATCATGGGATGACTGGTGTTGACAGGATTGCTAAAAGTGCGCAAGCACTGTTTAGCAATCTGTACATACTTTACAAGCGCACGACTCCCACGGTCAATGCAACGTTCCCACGTTCAGCGCCCCATTAGTAGGTCTGTTGACCTCTATTGTGACCGCCAGAACAGGCACCGGAACGCCTCGGTCTCCGCAGGGAAGCAAAAGCAGCAAAAATGAAACATGGAGCCATCATTAGAATGATGTCTGGCATGTTCCCAAGCTGCTCCGGAGCTAATCAAATTCGGACGCGATTTAGTGGACAGCTACTTTCACGCCTCGCGCAGAACAGTACCCGTGGGAACCTGGGATGGTCATTTTCCATACATGTCTAGAGTAATAGACACAAAGAGTCAATAGAGCGCAAATCATTACATATTATTGATTGATTGCATCAACATCATTAGTGATTGTTACCAAGGCAATTAGAGTGTATTAGGACGCTTCTACAAGCTTCTAATCAGACTATAATAGCCTAAAGTTTAACACCTTATGCATCCATCGGAACATACGGAATGCAGCTGTGCATTTCCTTTCCTTTCTTCTGCATTTCCTTTTATCTTCCGTACAGAATTATGTGACCATTCTTTCTACTGGACTTTCTGATTCTTGTGACGGCCTAACAACCGTTCTTTCTACTTTTCTGTGCACAGCCTAGATATTTTACATATAAAAATCCAATAGTGTAGCTAAGTAGGAATCCAATCTTTTCCCCCCTAGTGAAAGGTTCACTCAGTCAGTCCTCTAGTCATATCAGTCCTCAGATCTTAGTCATTCCGTCATCTTAGTCAAGTCTCGGTCATTCAGTCGTATTAGTCAAGTCTCAGTCAGCCAGTCGTATTAGTCAAGTTTTTAGTCATCCAGTCAAGTCAAAGTCGATCTCACTCTCAGTCCGCAAGATCATCAATCAGTTAGTTATCCAGTCATACCAGTTGAATTCTGGTCTTCTAGTCGTCCACTTGGTTCAACTTCAAGTACTGCGTACTTGAAGAAGTTTGTCACGGTAGTTTTTCGTTCTCTAATCTTTTATCATCCCCCTATCTTTCAAATTCTTTACCCGGTACCCCTTTTGTTCCTTTCTTTCACTCTCTATTCCTTTTATACTAACCCCTTCCTGTTCTACTGCGTATCTGCACCTTTGTTTATTTTTCCTCTTCCACGTTACTGTCTCCGCTCGTGCTCGTGACCACTCACGCTTGCGTCCCCTATCTGAAAGAAGCAGTCATTGGACCTCCTCACACAGGCCCCTGTACTATCCCTGTACCACCCCTGTGTTACTCCTGTACTACCCCTGTAGTCTTGTTTCACTATCGGCATACCTTGGTGAGACAAATTATACACCCCTATCAGAGTTACTAGGTGTTCGGACAACCGGGCTCTCACTTGATCTACTAGCAAGACCCAGTGCTTCCCGGACACTCCCCTATCTTAGGAGAGTGTGACATCGTATCGCCATAGAGTTTTTGACACGGACCATGTTGTTTCCAGTAGATCAAGGCGTATTGAGGACACACAGAGGGACTTGAACAAGAAGGAGAATAGGGAAGCGGCTGATATCAAATACGTCAAAATTTTCAGTGCGCCGGATTCTGCATCCAACTAGGAGAAATGAGTTAGTGCCCAAGCGTAGGAAGGTGTAGGAGATAAGATAATTCAGGAATTATCTTATCTTAACTCATGTGACTTGATGTCCAGCATTTGCTGGGTCACTTTTTGCATGACTCGAACCGGCGGACCTTCAAAGTTTTTCTTTTCTCTTTTCTTTGTACCATCATGTACTCATATATATATTGTAGTGTAAGTAGTACGCCAGGTGAATCAGAATTATCATTGTCAGTTACACATTTGCAAGAACATTGAGACCAATTAATCGTCTGAAAGATGTTTAGAGGTCTGACCATCTACCTAACTGCACAAGCTAGTACTTGTACTATGCATCCGTAAGCATGAACCTGATGCAAACTTATCTGAGTGTGCGCAAGCTAAAGCCAGGAGTCAGAAATTTCCTCAGTGAATGTCTCTCATCGATACGAAATTTCGTCCTTTGCTTTTACCCTGAAGTCCGATTACAAGTTCAAAGAGATCATATAATCGGTTGAATGTCTACCTTTAAAGCCATTTTGTTTTCTTCTGACGGACGACTACCACATACCATATGCACAGTTACTAAGTTCCATTGTTACTGCTGACAGGGGATGCTATTGCTACTCGTTATTAGGTATTCCTCACGGCCAGGTAATCATCTAATGTTTTCATGAGCCTTCGCTTCCGAACTCATTCTGTCAGCCCCATGATGGTGCTGCCTCACCATGCGTCCACCGCCTGTCATCCTTCACATATTCCTCATCCGGAGAAGTTTATGGGCTACATTGCCAAGGGCCTAGCTTCGCGTGCCTGGAGATACCAGGTATGTTTGTACCGCCATTGTCATAGCGTTGGTTGTTAAAATCAGGGGCAAGAAAAGATGGCCAGACTAGGGTTTGAACCAAGGACCTCCTGGATGCTTTCCAGATGCTCTAACCATTTGAGCTATCTGGCCTTGTTCAATGGCTGCACAACCAACAATTATGTATTCCCCATCACATGACCACCCAACCATTTATTCATTACTGGCCGGGCAATGCCCCTTTCCAGTCCATTCAAATGGTGATCATGTGCCGGATTACATCATTCCAACATTGGTATGATAATGTGATTTCATTCAGTTGGTGGAGGTGTTAGATGGCATGAACCGTAAGTTCGCCTGTCACTACATCATATTCTACCCAACGGTCTCCTGCGATGGTCTACCTTTCCCCATCAACGAATGGCTCCGCAACATCCAAGGGGCTTGCTTCAAGGAGGAGTCAGCCTGGCAGGGTGATATTGTTGTTGCAAAATACCAGGGCATGAGTCCCTTTTCTTCAATGATAAACACGTCCATAGCCGATTTTCCTATACTGAAGAACTACTTCATGAACCACGGCTCCCCTTCTACAATTCGTCGCTGAGTTGCGCTATTATTTACTACACGCACGCGCGCAAGCAGTACATATATATGCAAGCTATACCCAGCCACACCACTATTTTGTATGTTTCCATTATATATATATATGAACTAAGTGTGAAGCAACAACGTGCAAGAAATCAACATCACATGTATACGTTCAGCCCCCTTGGGTCTTAGGGGGTTCTCCTATTTCGAACTGCGTCTGCATCTCAAGTATCCTCTGATCCCATTCGATGTCTAGGCCTAGGTCTTCTGTCTAGAAATTGGTAGAGAGAAGCAAGTCAAGTGACTTGATATTTATAGGGGGTTGGCTCTAGAGGGAAGCAAGTCAAGTGACTTGACACCATCGACCCTTCACAACACTCACTTCTATCAAGCTCGTTGGCAATGCGAATAGATAGTATTCGTAGCCGCCAGCAATCTCTCGCTTGAGACCACGAGGAAGCGCCAGCGGGACTGGGGACCAAGATGAGGCGCGGGACCCAAAGCCCAATGGGAAAGCAACCAAAGGAGTACCGAACCCAGAATGGGAATGGTATCCAATTGCAAGGGAAGCCAAGCCCCAAGGGGCCAAGCTCAAGCCGGCGCAAGCGGGAGTATGTAAATACAAGAGCTGTAGACTAAATGAAATGAGATGTGAACGAAGTGATGAGGAATGTAATGTGAGACTAGGGATAGCGGTAGGGTGGGGAGAAATCAAGCTCGACGGCTATCGAGCATAGAAGTGAGATAGAGACGAAGAGGTACATACTATGAACGCGAGGCTATATACTATACCGTACAAAGGGACAAAGGAAGAGATAGGAGACAGGGGAGAAAAGGGGAGCACGTGCCTCACCCAATAAAGGGTATAGTAGGTCCAGTCGCGTCATATACCATAGTCTGTCGTTTCAATTCTTCTTTTGTATTCCACCCTTACCTCCAAGTTTTAGATGCCTGATGACGGAAACCTTTTGTCTGACCTATCTGAACTATCTGACTCTGAAGTCGAAGAGGACACCCAAGCGGTTGAATGGGTCCTTCAAAATTGCCCCTGCGCTCAGCTTCCCGCATATCTGAAGCGAAGAAAGTCTCTTTCTGAATGCTTAGAATGTCAAACGGGCACTGACATAAATTTATGTCGATTCAAAGGTTTGGCGTGAATCTATGACAGGTTCTGTTTAGGAATGAGGAGGATTGAAAGGCATTCGCTATGCCTCCCCGACCTGAGGGGAGGAGTCTTTACTAATTGGTATTCGGCTACAAGCACACAACCCGTCATTCAGTTCCCTCGCATTTTCAACCCTCGAATGACCCGTCAGCACGCTGCCAAGATGAAAGTGAAGTTCACTACCTTGTACTCTGAGTTTGCTGTCATTGAATGTATGTAGTCTGCAATTGCTCCACTTCTACTTCCGGTTGTCTCGGAGGCGATGGAGGCTATCAAAGAGCACTCGTCTGAAAAGTCGATAGTCCCAGTACAGAAGTCCTTGGGGGTAGCGGTTACATGTGGTACGTTGCGCCACGTTGATATGATTGTCATGATTGTCATGATTCTGATGAAGTGGCAGATCGCTGTCAATGGACAATGGGGCTGGTAGCTTGGATTTGCCAGCTTTGCGGCTCAATGTGCTGCCTGGCATGCAACTCATCGCGGCCGGCATGTGACGACCGCTGTGGTCACTCCCCAATGGACCTTGCATCCATGATGTCACCCCTTGATATCCGACGTTTGAGACAGGAATTAGGATGTATCCCACAGAATCACCCCGGTACCTCAGGAGCCAATGATCTCCATACGGGGGTGATTGATACCACTCGAAGCATCGGGGAGAGCCACATCCCTATCATAGAGGGAGAATGCTCTCAAGATGATTTTGAGAGTATTTGGTCACGGGGCTTGCCGCTGATAGTTCGTGGGGCGCCTGGCCATGGGCTATTATACGACTGGTCTCCAACGAGCCTCTCGTCTATTCTTCCAGACAAGGCTTGTGATGTTGTCAACTGCGAAACAGATGATGTAACCAGAACAACAATAAAAACATTCTTGCAGAACTTAGAGGAATCAAAGGCAATCAAAGGCTTTTGATGGGTCTTTTTCAAGCTTGAAGCTCAAGGTGAGCCCACCTACGCCTTCATCCGGATACGGGGCCATTTCTTAGCTACGCAGGATTATCCACAGGATATGCTATTCAAAAATAAATCGCCATTATTGGCCCGTGATTTCAAAAGTGCTCTCCCTGTCCAGATGTATACCGACGAGGATGGACCACTAAATTTAGCGGCTATGTATCCATTGGAATATGAGTGCAAGCCAGACATAGGTAGCGTGTAATGAAATGGTCACTGGCAAGAAGATAACTAATATAACAGATACATAGGCCCCAAGATCTATGCCACAACTGCAAGCGGACACAATGGCAGTACTCATTTGCATATGGATATGGCAGACGCCATAAACATTATGGCATCTGGCAGGGCGTTGTGGCACATTTTCCGTAGTGACGACACAGATTGCAATCCGTCAAGTTTTAAAACCCTATTGCGACCCCGCCGACCCCATTAACTCGCATCAAATATATGTTACTCCTGAGCTGCTGGATATTTTGGAAAGTAAAGGTGTCAAACCATATACATTTGAGCAAAATCAAGGTGACTGTGTCTTCATTCCCGCAGGGTGTGCCCACCAGGTATGATCTCTTCTCCTCTCAATTTTTACTTGTAATATATTATCTACTCAGGTGTCCAACATCACGTCTTGTATCAAAATAGCAGTTGATTTCGTGTCGCCTCAGAGCCTGGGACAATGTGCGCAGGTGGCAAAGGACTTTTGTGATTGCGAGATGATACACGAATGCTTGGAATTTACGTCGCTCTTGTTGTATGCATGGAGATCAGTCACTATCGTGGACGACTTGTTATCATCCCCTTCGCATCTTAATCTCAAGCGGAAGTGAGTGTTGAACTTTCCGCTGCTGGCTGAATTCAAAGACCTCTTGACTAGGGCACCACCCGATGGCAATGGCAAACAATCATCAGATTCGCAAATGGATACCACAACGGAGTTAGAGGAGACAAACAATCCAGTCCTCGCTGGAATCGCCTCCGGCATACCGATTGGAACAGATCTAGACGAAGCTGACGATATCACCGCGACAGCCCTCATCAGTGATTTTAATATGTTGCCATTCTTCAGCTAGTTCTGCTAACTGGTCTGGTATATATCTAGTCTCATCAAGATCTGCATCATAGTATTTAAGTACATCCTTCTCTAATTGTGCCCATTGTCCACGTTGATAACTAGGTAGTGACTCTATGAATAATCTCACAGATCTACTACAATAATCAACAAGTCACTCGCACTTTTCTTGTGGATCAACTAGATTATAGGCTGCACAGAGACGGTTATACTTTCTGATAAACTGTTTGACCAAATCAAAATCTCCTTTAAAACGTGTAGGAGCAGCTTTCTCTCCTGGACCAGGCATCATGTCTGGCGATCTGCCTTTGGCATAATCATGACGTAAATGGGGAGGTTCATCACGGTGTAAACTAATATCAGATAGTTCTGTAAAGTTGGACTCCGGTGAGGAATCAATGGTACGAGTTGGTTCTCTCATTTGAGAGAAATCGATATTCTGATGGGGAGTAGGGAAGTTAAAAGGATTGGCGGATGTTGAAGGAACGGGGTTGGATGACATAGTAATGTCTTTGAATGTCGATATGGAATGAAATGACGAAGCCAAGATTAACAAAGGTAATCCTCTGTCCTGCGGTGGTCACCAAATTCTTGTCACACTCAGTGGGGTTTTCACTAAATGCTTTGGATGTAGTTGGATCAGTCAAGATAGATCAAACAGTCACCCAAGTTGTGCAGGCTGAGAGGTGTGTTATTGATAATAATGGCTTTGGAAACTATACTACCAAGTAGTACAGATAGGGGAAATAGGAGTGGAAAGGGGTAGAAGGGTCGGAAGGAAAGAAAGAAGTGTAGGGTAAAACACTTCACAACACGTTAGTATGAACTACTCAACAAGTGAATAATACGTAGGTAAACACAAACAAATAGTAACTGACTGAGACAAGTAGCACTGAGACGAAGGAATATTCCTGACTGAGTATACTAGCAATGCTTCAATAATACAAAACTGCGATACGACAATTCAACTGAAATATGAAGCTCTAGATCAGACGTTTCTGCTAGATCACTTCCGATATTATTACTAAACACCTATAGAATCGTTCTATAGTCTAATGCTTAGCCAGCAACGGTCTATATGAATTCAATACGACTGGGGAGCAATCACTAAAGTATAAAGACTTAGGTGTACACAAGACACGTAATCTTATTTCTCTAGCAGGGGTTTCACAGGTCGAAGCACTCAATTATCAACTAATCAAGTCTATTCTTTACTATGTAACCTACAGTAATACTCTACTTAATAAGAAGTAGGTACTGCAAAAGAAAAGGAGGGAAGAGGATGGGAAATGAGGGCAGGAGAAAGAAAGATGGTAAAAAGTCTCTTTTTCTATCTACTACAATTTGGGGTTTATATAGACTACAGAGGAAAGGAGGCAGTGCAATGCCAAGCATTTCAAGGCTGTGCTGAATCTCTGAATGACTCATATTTCAGCAGGAGTAAGCCAATGATTTGTAATGGCCAAGCCAAAGCTTAGTAAGTTAAGGCTTGCTGCTTAGTAAGTACAGTTTTCCGTTACATCCTGGAAAGTTCTATAAACTTCTCAGACATTCTACTATGTTCTTGTATGTCTGTCAAGTTATTTGAGCTTTTCATGAACAAGATCTAATGTCACTTTGATAAGTATTTGCAAAATACTAGAAGGTTCCGTAAAGTGCTTCAACTTTCCGTACAGTTCTTGTCATTTCCGCAATCTTTACTTGTCATGTAACATAGTGATTTAAGACTTGTTGACTTACTAGGATGTTGGAATATTAATTAGGGGTCCCAGGAGTAAATAGTGGAAAGTAGGAAATAATGTCTATGATCGTTATATGAGGTCCGTTTGACTTGACTCAATTTGCAAGTGTATGCCTTGGTTTTATAGTAGCGTATGAAATAGCTACAAAACCCTAATATCCATGTCACTTACTACAAATCCCAATTTGGAGTATGACATCTGCAGGCAACATTAAATCAATCGTCCTCGATTGCGAACTAAGTCTCATTCACATTGTCCACAAGTGAATAGAGAGCATAAATACATAGTCCATAACAATAACAATTTGATACCTAAGTACTCATCATAGTAGTAAATACTACGTCTACTTGGTACTTAGTATCAGTTAACCTAATAAGCAAATCATTAATTAAGTCGAAGTCTGTTACCGGTCCATTCATACTATTCTGTATGAACTCAAGCGCACCAGTATGAATGGAAACACGAGTATAATGGACCCATACCGCCACAAAAGTTACTAATCCTCCCGTATCTCCATGGTTGCGAAAAGAAATCAATATCTGAAGATAATGACCTAGTTGGTTGATAATTCCCTGAGCGATCCCTACTCCGAGGCGAGGATGAAAAATAAGATCGCTAGACGATATGGGAATGTTACTGGCTTCCATGATGACTTTATAGATAAGTCGAGAGGTGATATTCCTCATGGTCTCAATGAGGATGATGTTCGTGTGGGGTGGAGGATTCACTAATTGTACCCATTTGTCCAGTTTAGTGTCGTATTGGATATCGAAGTCGGCAGGGAGGTTGTTAAGGAGAGTGAAGTCGCAATAGTTGTTAAGGCCGGCAAGGATAGCATCATCAGGATGAATAGGAAATGGGTTTGACGAAAGATATGGGTCGAAGACGATGATGTATTGGTTACGAAAGAATGTTCCATTCTTTGTGAGGGCGGCGGGGATAATAGAAAGTGGTTTGGTAGGAACGTTTGCTGTGGTGGCCATATTGTTTCGAGTTTATTGTAGTGCTTGTCTAAATGTATCACTGCTTATAAGCAATTTTATTAAGACGTGTCACTTTCACATTGGTCGAACCGTGGAAAAAACTTAGATTTTTCTTATGGAAGACCTAGCTCTCTATAGCGAATATTTTCTCTACGATGATATCAGTTTTTTAGTGCCATATAATATCTTTTCCAGGAATATTTCAGCATGCCAAGCTTGTGGTACTTTAATGTCTTATTTTTTTACGATACGCCTGCTGGGACTCAGCAATTGTAGGGTGACGAGGGCATTTTATATTTCTCTCCTGTATCTTGTAGGGTCGTTCTTTTCGACACCTAATGGCATCATATCACATTATTATTTCCTATCTTTTCGAAGAGATTGCTATATTGTTTAGCGAACTATTTTTCCGTTTCTAGTGCCTATGTGCAGGCAACATTAAGTTTGAACACGGTGCAGGCAACATTAAATATCCACTTCTTATATGTTTCAAATTTCCTAGGCATCACATATAGATGAAAATGATGACATGAAAATACGATACATTTGACCAGCAGGATATGAAACGTAAGAATATAAGAATCATACATATGAGGGTTCCGCAAGTACAAAACTCCTACGAAGTATACGTTCTTTAAAACTTTGCCAATGATCATGCCAGGACAGAACTAGATCTCCTGCATCAATCCAGGCATGATACTCGAATAAATATAATTCATGAGCAATAGGAGGTCTCCCATGAACACGAATGCGCAATAAAATGTACCTGCCACACATTACTTTCTGTTCAACAACATGCCCTAATCCTTTCTTTGGCACTTCAATCCAATCCCCAACGTATAGGCGTTGTTCAGGAATGAGGAGGATATGACTCTCTCCACCCAACCGAGTTACGACCTCTCTTTCTTCAACGCTGATGACATTTCGGCGATAGTCCATCAATGTGGGCAAAAACCTTTGCTCCATGATGGGGACAGCGAAGAAACTAGGCACGTTAATGATGGCTTCCGGTTTAGGTAAGCCTTCATCATCAGGCGCTGATGGCAACGAAGTTGGTACTGGTGGGGGTGGTGTGATTGGCGCGGGGGGTATTGGTAAAGGGACACCATGTAATTGTGATGATGGCGTATTGGTATAATGAGTGGTGGTGATTATAGTGAAGGCGGCTTCACTGATAGAACTGTGCGAGCTGGATGACATTACTGGTATAGAGCGTAGATGCTGGTGGTGCGAATCGAAAAGGAATGGGAAGGGGAATTACATGTGTTTGTCGCTCGTTTTGCATACTCAGGGTCAACTCCTTGCTTAACAATTCTAGATAGGGGCTTCTTCTTCTTCAGTTTCCGGTGCTATTTCTTCTACTAACTCGTCTTCTGATATTTCGTCAATTATAGCATCATGATTCAGAATTGGGTCATCTCTGGAAATATAGCTCATAATGCGGAATGCAGCAAAAGGTTTTGCTAGTATAGTACCGTCTAATTCTTGTACTACATAATTTCCATTAGAGGTTCTTTCCACAACTTGATAGGGGCCGAGATAACGTGGCTGGGTCTTCATGGCACTTAATGTATCTTCTACTTGACTATTCCGTACTAGTACCAGATCTCCAACGTTATAAGTAGTTTTCTGAATGCGATGCTTGAAACGTCTCATAAATTGGTCTCTAGATTTGCACCTAGCTTTCCTGAGAGTCTCTGATGTGGCAATAATATCATTAGGACGTTTCTCCAATTGCTGAATTCGTAATGCCAATAAATCTGCAGTATCCATTTCTGGCTTGAAGCCAGTCACAAGAAAACTTGCTTCTGTATAGTCCAAAGGTAGGACTGGATGTACTCCATGTAACAGATAATAAGGCGAATAGCCAGTTACTGAACTGACGGTCACTTTGTCTGCAAAGACTGCCAATTCTACTTGTTTATGCCATTGAATAATTGTTCCGTCAAGTCGTTTTGGGGAAGATTTAACGATAGCTTCTCTGAGAATATAATGTCCTCTTTCCACAACTCCATTAGCTGTTTTGTTATACGGAGTGATTTTAACATGTGGAATCCTAAGTCGCTTTATGACGTCTGCAAATGCTCCTTCTAGTTCTGATCCATTATCAGTAACAACTCGGCCAATGGCTCCGTATCTGTAATAAATCTGTTCCAGAAAGAATTTGGCAAGGTTAGCAGAGCTTTTATTTCGTAGAGCTCTTGCTTCTGTTACACCAGTAAGATCATCTTTGGCGGCAATAATAAATTCATATCCTGCACATTTAGGCATCTTCATAAGGTCAATATACACCTTTTCAAATATTCGTATCGGTGCAGATATTTCGTAAGGCATTTTGAATAACTTTGTATTCCTAATCTGACATTCATGACATGATGCAATATAGAAATGAACATCTGCACGAAGACTAGGCCAATAGAATCTAAGCTGAATAAGTTCGAAGACAGCTTGTTCTCCTTTATGCCCTAGTTTGTCATGTGCCTGGTATAGAATTTTCTCCTTTTGATTCTGATCAATAATAACATGACGAGGAGATTCTTGTGTAGTCCGTCTATATAATTCTCCATTATAAAGAAAGAATGGTTTGACTTTCTTCAGAAACCTATCCTGATTTTGGATAGATTCTAACAGTGGTAACTCCGAAGTCTTCAAATATTTAATAATGTCATGAAACATATCTTCATATTTTGATGACTTGGCTGACGAGGGTAAGGTAAGGAGTACCATAGGGGTCAAATATAGGGGCTTTTCTATACGGAAAGTATCTGTTTCGAAGGGATTTGGCATGAATACTGGTAGTGCAATTTCATCAAGCCATTCATCATCTTCTGGTACAAATTCATCTGGGTGGGGTTGTCTTCTTGAAAGTGCATCTGGACCTCTAAACTTGACACCAGGAATGTGAACTAATTGGAAGTCAAACATTAGAATGCCTTGAATCCACCGATTCATAGCATTACTGGGCTGTAAGTCTGGTTCCTTTAGCATTCCCTTAATATATTTTGCATCTACTTCCACAATTAATCTTCTTGCTCCAATTATGTAGAGACGCCAGTGTCGAAGTGCTTGATATAGTCCATACAATTCAAGTTTGGGCTGAGAATACCTTGCTTGGGTACTATCCATAGGAATGGATCCATAACGGGCTGGTCTACGTTTTCCCTTTTCATCTTCTTGGGAGAGAATAAAACCTGTTGCGATGTAACTAGTGTCCACAGACAATATAATAGGTTTATCTGAGGAATAGTCAATAGGACGTAAGGCTGGTGCTGATGAGACTTTAGTTTTGAGAATGTCAAATGCTTGCTGACGTCTTTCAGTCCATTCAAAAACTGCATCTTTATGCACGAGTTCGGTTAATGGTCGGGCAATAGCGGAGTAATCTTGGATCCATATCCTGACTGTTCCACATAACCCAAGGAATCCCCTAACTTCTTTCGGAGAAGTCAGTTGAGGCCACTTAAGGATCTTTGCGACTCTGTCATCATCTGGACACTGTCCTTGAGGTGTGCATTTCTGTCCTACTATCACAACTTCTTGTCTACAAATCTGTGTCTTCTTTGCCGAGAATGTTGCGCCTGCACATTTAATTCGGTGCATGATCCGATGAACATCTTGGGCATGTTCCCAAATGAATCTACGGATTCCTGGGTTCTCAGGCAACGTTTCTGGTTCACCATTAGAGTCCAAATACTGAGTCTTGGGTCCTTTAATAGGTAAATCATCAATAAAGATATTCGCAACATGCGGTATTTCATCTTGAAGAATATGCATCATGCATTTCTGAAATTCCGTAGGCGAGTTGGTATATCCCATTGGTAAGGCTGTGAGTCTCAATAATCCTAAAGGAGTCCAAAATGCTGTCATGTCACGAGATGTAACATCTACGATACGAGCATCAAATCCCCAATAAAGATCGAATGTGGTACAGACTTCACATCCTGTGTACGGTTCTACAAAATCATCCACTATTGGTAATAATCCAGCATCACGAATAGATACAGCATTCAAGGGTCTTAGATCATGGATAAATCTTAATGATCCATTTTTCTTGAGTACACAAAACCATCTACACCGATATGATGATTGACATGGTTCATATACTCCAGCGTCTATCTTGCTCCTAAGCATTTCAACAACTTTATCTTTAATGCCTGGAGGTATAGGAATGTTCTTGTATTCCCATGGCGTGTGCGGTACGGTGGGCATAATGTAATCTGAAAAATAGTCTTTGCGTAATGTTCCTCTATCTGTTTCTTCAAAAGCTAGGGACATTTCGTTGACTTGCAATATGTGATTGAATAACTTTTCCTCTTCTGGTCTGAGAAAGTTATCTTTGTTGACTTCTATGCCTTTCAATCTTTCCAAAGTTAACCGTTTTCCTGGCACGAAATCCGGTGGATGTTTTGAAAGAGGAGGTAATGAAGCTAGTGGGTCCTCTGGAAAGCTACGAATGACTTTAACATCTTCAGGATATACTCCCGAGACTGGGTGAATCTTTTCAGCTACACGTTTATATGCGGTGAAAGCTTTGAACTCAAAGTCAGATGGTGTATCACTTTCCGTGGGGAGAAATAGGATATCCTCATTCCAGTTAATATCATTAGCAAATGTGTGGATATATTGTATCTCATCATCAATTGCATCTATACTGTAGAAGGAACCTTTATCTGTCGTAATTTTCAATTGCGAAGTATCTTTAGTAGAGTTGGAAATGACCGCAAGTCCAACCAATGACGAGGATATCTCCGAATTACAATTCTGAGATAATTTCTGAGAGTCTAGTCTTTGAATACTCTGATCTTTGAGAGAACATTGTGATATGATTTTATCTAGTTCCTCATTCACTGAGTTATAGTTAAGAAAAGAATCCAAGAGATTACGTCTGACAAGTCGAAATAATTGACCCAATAACACCAGTATTATTGAGTACATCAACCAGTGAGAATACATGGATGTGGTATGATCTACTAAGGATAGTGGAGTCCTATCTAAAGCCATGATAGAGGGAAGCAGTAATAAGTACAGAAAAATACAAGTCCAATATGATTTGAAACATTTGGTAAGTACTGAGAGGAAAAAATAGAAAAAGTCCAACATGGTACGTAGCATGCTGTATATATAGGTGTAAACAAGTTCTCCTGTTTACTCCTTTCCCCTGTTTAACTCCACGTGACATGAATCTTTATATATATTCGGTACACGTTCATTCTGTATCTTATCTCTCGACCACGACTGTTAATCTTACTCACTGATCCTCTCATTCTTGTCCTTGAGTGTTCCACACCTCATCGTGGTTCCACTTTTTTTTTGAGAACGATCAGGCTTCGGCCTACCTGCTCAACCCCGGAAGACCAGAACATCCCCAGCTCAACTCAGGGTCTCGACGTAGCGACCCTGAGTACCGCTTATCCCCGCCTCCCCGCCTTACCTTCCCCGTCTCCCAGATTTCCTCCACGCTGTCGCCCAGAAATCAACCCTCCGTACCGGTGTCCCTAACGACGCGTAGCCGCACAAGTAGCAGCTCTCACACGGTCTCATCAGTTCCCTGTGCCCCCGCTCGCAATACACGCGTACGGACAAAATCCGCCCCAGTCCTCATTCCAACCAGCAAAAGAATTCGTCTTTCCTCCCACGCCACGCTCTTGGTTCCTGCCACCGTCGAAAACGCGTCTTCCACGCATTCCAGGACGCATATAGGCTCAGTTACCACGCATACATCCATCCCCGTTCCCCCCGCTTACACTACCGCCCTACCATTCCAACCTCTCGCCGACATGGGAGTACGCGCCAAGGTCGAACAGTCTGCACCTAACAGACCGCCCACAATGGGCGAAGGTGACGTCGATGCCGGCATACTTTGGGACTGGTTCGTAAAATCAGAAAATTTCCTGCGGCACAAGGGTACCGCTGCGGCTGACATGGTGAAGACGGTCGCATACGGAATGACTAGCGTACACGCTATTAGGTGGCTGGCCGCCAATGGACCGGCTCTGCCCGCCATGGACTGGGAGACTTATAAGGACCAAATGCGTGCGTTATACCTTCCTACTGACTGGGAATATACCGCCAGAATGGCCGTTCTTCGCCTCAAACAAGGTTCCCGCCCTTTTATGGACTTCGCGTTGGACGCTATGGGTCGCAACAACTTGCTCGCTGGGACGGCTTCGTTTATGAACGACGACTTCTTACGGGACGCCTTAGAAGCCGGAATGGACCCCGAGTTGGCCATAGAGTGCCACCGAGAAAACACGAACGCTATTGTGGAGTTCCGGCCGTGGCTGGATGAAATTAAACGGCTCGATGAGCGTAGACGCCAGCGTTTCAAGGAGATAGCTAAGGAGTTCGCGAGGCTGAACATACGCACTACTGTGCCTGGACGCGTGCCACCCAAGATGGCGGCCATGGCTAACGCGACTAAAAGTTCTAGCAGTACTCCTTCCTCCGAATCCGGTACCCCTTTCGTCCCCATCCCGAAGCTTACGGACGACGAACGGACACTCTTGAAGGAGAATGGGGGATGTTTCAAGTGTCGCAGATTTTTCGCTGGCCATATTGGACCCCGTTGCCCTAACCCCCCTTTAGACGGTGCTACCTACAAGACACTCACGGCGCAAGACGTGCCCCGCAGACCCTCTGGCTCGTCCGTTCGCCCTGCCTCTTCGTCCCGCGTCGCCGCGGTTGTGAACGCTTCGACCACTTCCGCGCCAGTTGAAGAGGAGCTTATCAACTTCACGAGCGGCGTCGAAACTGTCGCCGCTGTACTCCCCAATGTGGTGTCCGCTGTGGTGGATACGGGGTCCCCAGATTACTCTGACGATGAGTGCGCCCCCTTCTCGTGCTCTAACCTATTTTGGTCTTGTCACATCCGCTCCCCTTCTCTTCCATCCCCTCTTCCTGTTAAAGGCCTGATTGATGACGGCTCCTCCGTAGTACTTATTAGGGAGGACCTCGTCACTCGCCTCAAGTTGCCCATCATGCAAGCCTCAGAACCTTTTACCTGTCAAGCAGCCTTTTCTACAAACAAGATCGCAGTCTCTCTCTCTTCCTTTGTCAAGATTCAACCGAGTTCCTTGGACGGCCGTTTCGCTTCACGTACTCTTCGAGCTTTTGTCGCTCCCGCTCTTGTTACCGACCTTATTCTGGGACTTCCCTTTCTGTCTTCCAACTGCCTCGTCGTCGATCATGGCGTGAATACGTGTATCACTAAACTGGACAATGAATTATCATATGATTTGTTGCATCCCACCTCCTCCGTCGCTTCTAAGCCCGTACCGTTGTGGAAGACGAAGCATTTACGGGCCAGTGAGGTTCGCGCTGCACGGCGGCGTGCGCGTCCTGGCGTTCGCGACGTACTTCTCGGGCCCGAGATGGCATCCAAGCTTCGTTCCAGGTTGGCAGCTCACCCCGCACGTGGACAGCGCGGTTCGCGAGGGGATAACGTTGTCGCCGCTATCAAGGAGCGTATCGAGGAATTGAACGCTATTGAAACCTTCGAGGCGCAACTGAAGCGTATGGATGGGGAGATGAAGAGGAAGTACGCTGACCTGTTCCCGGACGACATCCCCCCCGTGCATAACTTACCAGATACAACTTATCACCGATTCGTCTTGAAGGATGCACATCGCATCGTGCGGAAACGGGAATATGCTTGCCCGCGGAAATGGCAGGATGCGTGGCGTACATTGCTGGAAGGGCATCTGGCCGCTGGCCGCATGCGCCCATCCGATTCCGAGTACTCGAGCCCGGCATTTCTGGTTCCCAAGGCAGACCCGAACGCGATGCCCCGGTGGGTTAATGATTATCGCGAGCTGAACGATAACACGGTCGCTGACAGGTTCCCACTCCCTCGTATCGCGGATATTTTGGCGGACTGCGGGCGTGGCAAGATCTGGGGGAAGCTCGACATGACCAACACCTTCTTCCAGACGAAAGTGCATCCCGATCACATTAAGTACACGGCGGTACGCACCCCGTTTGGCCTTTATGAGTGGGTGGTGATGCCGCAGGGTTGTCGCAACGCTCCTTCGACGCACCAGAGGAGGATGGTCGCGGCGCTGCGGCCTTGGATAGGAAAAATCTGCCACGTCTATTTGGACGATATTATTATTTGGAGCGCTAACCTCGCCGAACACATTAGGAATGTTGAGACCATATTGCAGGCTCTGCGCACCGCGAGCCTATACTGCTCGCTGAAGAAGACGTCCCTTTTCTGTACATCAATCGACTTCCTCGGGCATCGCATCTCAGCGGACGGTATTCAAGCGGATTCCTCGAAAGCGGCGAAAATTACGGCTTGGCCGACTCCACGGACGGCTTCAGACGTCCGACAATTCCTGGGTCTTGTGCGATACCTGGCGGCTTTCCTCCCTCGACTCGCCGAGCTGACTGCAGTACTGACTCCGCTGACGAACAAGGTGGCTACTGGCGAGAACTTGGTCTGGCTCGACTGCCACCAACGCGCCTTTGACGGCATCAAGGAGCTGGTCTCTTCCCGCGACTGCCTCACAGTCATCGACCACGAGAATCCTGGCGATAACAGAATCTTCGTGACGACAGATGCGTCTGACTTGGGAACTGGCGCGGTACTGTCATTCGGTAAGGACTGGAAGTCGGCGCGCCCTGTCGCCTTCGAATCAAAGCAATTGTCCCCGGCCGAGAAGAATTACCCGACTCATGACAAGGAAATGTTGGCCATCGTTCGCGCGTTGCATAAGTGGCGTAACGACTTACTTGGCGCAGAATTTGAAGTTCACACTGACCATCGAACTCTCGAATTCTTTAACAAGCAGCGAGATCTTTCCAAGAAGCAGCTCCGTTGGCAGGAGTTCCTGGCGGATTTTAATTTCACTATCAAATATGTTCGCGGTGAAGACAACACAGTCGCTGATGCACTAAGTCGCCAATTTCCTGCCGGCTCTGCGATCGTTGCACCTGTGCTCACTGTCTCTGCTGATTCCCAGCTTTTGCGCGGCATTAAGGAAGGCTACGAGGCGGACCCTTGGTGCTCCAAGTTGTTGAAGGATGGCATCAAGGTTGCAGGTGTCAGCCGTCGGTCCGGGCTGTTATACGTCGCCGACCGCCTTGTGGTTCCCCGCGTGCCGGCGATACGGGAGTCAATCTTCAGACTCGCGCACGACTCCCTGGGACATTTCGGCGCTACCAAGTCGTATGAAGCACTGCGGGACTCATTCTACTGGCCGAACATGCGACGCGATCTCGAGAACGCCTATATTCCAGGTTGTGTCGACTGCGCTCGAAACAAGGCCCCCACTTCCAAGCCCGCTGGGCCCCTGCACTCCCTCCCGGTTCCTGATGATCGCTTCACGGACATTGCGCTCGATTTCGTTGGACCCTTGCCAGTGGATGAAGGTTTTGACTACCTGCTCACCATCACCGACAGATTAGGTGCCGATATCAGGCTTATTCCTTGCAAGAAGGATATCACGGCCGAGAGGGTCGCTGCCCTCTTCTTTGATCACTGGTATTGTGAAAACGGGCTTCCTAGCACGATCATCAGCGACCGCGATAAACTTTTCATTTCACGCTTTTGGTCGGCGTTACACGAGCTGACGGGCGTTAAGCTTAGGCTTTCTAGTTCGTTCCACCCCGAGACTGACGGCGCCAGCGAGCGCACGAACAAGACGGTGATCCAGTGTCTGCGGTTCTTTGTGGATCGGCACCAGAAAGGCTGGGTTAAGGCCTTGCCCAAGGTGCGCTTCGCGATCATGAACACGGTTAATGGCTCTACAGGTTTCTCCCCTTTCATGCTACGACTGGGTTTGTCGCCGCGCATCGTTCCCCCACTCGTCACACCCACCGCGACCGAGGTTCCTGCAAGTGCGATCGATATTATAAGGGCGCTGAACGATGTAACAGCTGAAGCTAAGGATAACCTTCTCGCGGCTAAAATCTCTCAGACGATCCAGGCTAACGCTCATCGTCGCCCAGATCACTGTTACGCGGAGGGGGACCTCGTGTACTTATCTACCTCAAATCGTCGCCGAGAATACATGCATACTGGTGACAAAAGGGTCGCAAAATTTATGCCTCGTTTCGACGGTCCTTATGAAGTCATTCACGCTAACCCAGAGAAGTCTTCCTACACCTTGAACATGCCCAATGCTGATCATACGTTCCCTACCTTTCACTCTAGCCACCTTCGCCCATTCGTTCCCAACGACGGTAACCTGTTTCCTTCGCGTGAGTTGGAGCGGCCTGCTCCTATCACCGGGGACTCGGGTGATGATGAATATTTCGTGGAGTCGATAATAGATGAGAGGCGTGGGCGCAGAGGAATGGAGTACCTGGTGACGTTCAGAGGTTATGGACCAGAGGATAATCGGTGGATGGCGCGGCACGAGGTTGAAGAATTGGAAGCACTGGATAGATGGTTGGAAAGAGCCAAGGTCAACAACGTTGTGGCTCGACGACGGCGCGGCCGCAAGAAGAATGTCTCAGCCGCGTTGATTGTCTCCTTACTCGACTCGCTTCTCGACGACTACGACCAGGACCACATCTCGAGCCCTTTTTTTCCTTCTTGAGCACGCGGTCTTTTCTTTGGAGGAAGGGCGAGTGTAAACAAGTTCCCCTGTTTACTCCTTTCCCCTGTTTAACTCCACGTGACATGAATCTTTATATATATTCGGTACACGTTCATTCTGTATCTTATCTCTCGACCACGACTGTTAATCTTACTCACTGATCCTCTCATTCTTGTCCTTGAGTGTTCCACACCTCATCGTGGTTCCAATAGGGTAACCCAAGAGGCAAAATGTTCGTACGGATTGCAAGAAGGGGAGAGAAGAAAGAGTCTTTTGAGAAACTTGGAGAAAGAAATGGGTACAGGTATATATATAGTTCAAATCAAATGTCCACGCTGAGCGTAATATAGACGAGAAAAGCAAGATGAAACAATGCAAAAGGGAGCCAGGTATGTCCGAAACATAAGGGAGAAAGGACTTTGGTGTGTGGGTTTTATATATATAGGAAAATGCGAAGTAAAGAAGAAAGGAATGAAAGTAAATCAAAATAAAACAAGTTGCTAAAGAAAAAAGGACTTGAGACAGTCTCAAAGTCATGATACAATGGCGACTTACATCAATAAGCGGCGAGGGAATCTCTGCACCACATAATGGCGCGCCGATTATTCTGACTGTCGAAAATGTAGTCGGGATCAAGGTATCCATGAACGAAGAGGCTGCGGACATGAGAAGATAGGAAGTAAGAGATTTCACGTAAGTGACGACAGGTGTTTGCCATTTGTATAACCTCTTGATATTCGAAGTATTCGCTGATATGGTGAAGGAATTCGTCTTCTTCGGCGGTGAGGAGTGGGTTTCGAGGTGGATTAGGCTGCCGTTCGGTCCAAGTATGCGACGATCCGACTTCAGGGTGAATACATTCGCAGGAAAAGCCTTGAAAGAGGGGAATGTGGTAGTCCAAGAATCGAAAGAAGGCGCAATGATGGTAGAAGTAGTGTCGCATGTCACTAGGTGCTTGTGGACTGTCGATGAAACGTCGAAATTCCGGAGTGAAGACGTAGTAGATAAGTTCGCGAAAGAACTGTAAGATATCGATGCGAATCCGTTGCAAATAGATTATCTTGACGTTCCATGGATTAAAAGCGACGACGTGGTTATCGGAGGCCCAAGGATTCTTGTAGTGCTCAACGTAGTAGTCGTAAGGCGCAAGTTGCCCATAGTTCTTTGGTAGGACGTTGACATTGAAGAATAGAAGTCGATTACCTTCAACGGATTCAAGCGGTTCTTCGTCGTGATTAGCGCTACAGAGTTCGCATTCGTCCAGTTCGTGGAGGTGTCCTCGTAAGTTCCTATAAACGTCTCTGACGGCGTCCTGGGAGCACCTGACGGTTTACCACATTTATACATGAAGCTCATATGAGCTTTATATGAAGTCATATGCTTTATATGGACTTTATATAAGCTTCATATAGAGAAAATGTAAATATATGTTTCATAGAAATAGCAGGAAAATCTTTACATTTATTCTACTTGCTTCACATTTCCTTTACATTTCCTCTACATTTCTTTTACATTATCTATACATAGTATGTGAACTTTATATAAGATTTATGTAAATATTTATATGCAATACACATGAAGTTCACATGAAGTAGATTTGATGGAGACATGATTATGAAAGATACATATGCTTCATATGAATTTACATGGATTTATATGAATTTGTATGAATTTATATCAATTTATATCGATTTTCTGCAATTTATTGGAGGTTTTCTGAGGCAATTTCCGCTTTGGGACGTCCAAAAATGAGTTAGCAAGGGTTATCTGATGATAAGTCATTTTTCGCCGAACGGGCGCTTAACGACGAATATTAACATTCTTTTTATTTTATTTTTCTTTTCTTTTCTTTATTTAGGCACGCGCCTATCCGGCAATCGCCGTGATGCCACGTGCATGTGACAGTGGCGTGCCACGCTGGCACTGCCGCCTTCTTTCTTCTCAACCACCACCATCCCCTCACTTTTCACCCAACCCACACACACGGAATGCCCCCAAGAGCACCACGAAGCACCCAGAAGGCGTCCACGCGTGGCGCAGGGAACAAGGAGGAGGGCCAGGGAATGTAAGTCGCCCCGCCCCTTCCTTTTGTCAAAACTGACAGCCCCCACCCCTTCCCACCACCCCCACTTCTCTCACCTTCCATTTCCCAATGGCAACCATGCCCCCGCGCCCTCATTTTTGCCCTTGTCGTCGCCCCTGCGCTCCCGCTCTCTCGTTTTCGCCCCTGCAACCTCGTCGTCGCTCCCGCACCCTCGTCTTCGCCCCTGCGCCCTCGTCTTTGCCCCTGCAACCTCGTTTTCGCCCTTGTCATCGCCCTTGTCATCACTCCTGCGCTCCCGCGCCCTTGATTTTGCCCCTGCGCCCTCTTTGTTGCCCTTGTTGTTGCCACTGTGCCCTTGTTGTTGCCACTGTGCCCTTGTTGTTGCCACTGTGCCCTTGTTGTTGCCACTGTGCCCTCGTTGTTGCTACTGTGCCCTCGTTGTTGCCCCTGCGCTTCCACACCCTTGTCTTCGCCCCCGAACTCTCGTTGTCACCCACCACCCACCCCGCACATTTGTCATCGCCTACCACACGCCCACCACATCCCCATCACACACCCCTGCACTTGTGTTGTCACCCACCATGCCACTGCACCCGTGTCTCACCTGTTGTTGCTCAACAGTGCCATCAAGCCCAGGTCCACCAGATCAGCCACTGCTGCTGCCAAGGCAGTACAAGAGGCTTCTCAAGAGACAGAGTAAGTACATCACTCTTTTATCAGTAGCATAGATGTAGAGTAGTAGTATTATTAAAATAAATAAATTTCTTTTAAATTCACAAAAAAAAATCTGAACAATGTTTGATAGAGATGAAGATGAAGAAGAGCAGCCAGTCAAGAAGTCCCGTGTATCTGCTGCAAAGAAGACCACAAAAACCAAGAAAGACAAGAAGTATGTATCACTTACTTGCTTGCTTGTACCGGTTGCTGACTTCCGATATTTATAGGACCTCTGCCGACCGTGATGCAGAGGACAAGGCTGCGAAAGCAGTTGCTAAGAAGAACATGACACTGTATGTATTGATATACTCATCATGATGCCTGCACCGTACTAATTAACTATAGTACGTCTAGAATCCTCCAGCAAAGTGGGGCTGGTGTAGCTCCACCGCCTCGCTCCACCGGCACAGGGATTCAGATCCCTTCCACTACCCCGCGCATTGTCTCTGACCGTGCACGTTGTCCTGATCCCGACTCAGGTGACGATGAAGACCCACAGGTCAATGCCGGTTCCAAAGACGACTCAAACTCCGGCGACGAAGAAGAACTTGCTGCAGTCAAGAATAAGGGTAAGGGTAAAGCTAGAGACTTGCACAACCTTGGTGCAGAGTCAGACAAGGACTCGGATGCTGATGTGGATGTGGGGGATAAAGAGAATGACGATGAAGATGTTGATGAAGAGGCCGCTGGAGCTGCTGAGGGTGAAGTTGCTGGTGTGGGTGATGGAAGTGATGACGACGAGGGTGATGCAACAATCATGGATGTTGATGTCAATGTCACTCCTCGCAAGCCTGCTAAATGTGATGCTAGCCAGTCCCCACTCACTGACAAGCACACTGGTAAGCCTCAGCGCCGTAATGTCTCTCACTCCAGTGCTGCTTCCAGTGCCGCTTCTCTCCCAGCGCCTTCTCACTCGCCCTCTCCACCCGACAACTTGCAGGAATTGCAGGGCGCTTCGCGGACCACTGGTGGCTTTGCACGTGGTAACGCCTTTGGTACTGCGCCCAACATGGCTGATTTTGGTGAGTCTCTCAACTTCACTTCCTCTGCTTTGCACTTACCTTCAATCTAGTTCCTGTTGGTGATGTTCCGCCCATCGAGACTCATGGTAAGGGCAAGGTAGTCATGCACACCACCTTGGGGATGACCAACAAGCCCCACTCTGTAACCATGGCCCGCTTTCCTACGCTGGCACCAATCCTCAAGATCCTGACTAGGAAATTTCCAAGTGTAACAGGTTAGTTATTGAACTCCCTTCTCGCCTAATATGCTTGCTGATCTGAGTATGTAGAGTCTGCTCTTTCCATCTTGGATGTTGATGGGGAATGGGAGGTTGCTGGCCCTTTTGCCCTTGCGCTGGAGGATGACATGGATGTGACTTGGAATAATGACTTCAAGTTGCTCATGCTTTTGGTAAGCTTGTCTCCATCTGCGCCTGAGCACTTCTAACTTCACAAAATCAGGAGCCCCTCCCTGCAGTGTCTACTTCTGCATTTCCCGCCTTTCCTCCTTCCCTCATCTCAAGTCGCCCCGGCAGCTCAGTTGCCCACTCTGGTGGCTCTATTGCACCCTCATCTGTTGCACCCTCAGCCTCCATCTCGTCTGTCGGTGTCGCTACTGCAGGCGCACTTCCACCAGCTCCAGATCACATCCGTGCAGCTTATTCCACCAAGCAGCACCTGATCCCGTACACTGTTCTTCTTGAGGTCCCAGTCTCCTTGGTTCCTAACACCAAGCCCAACGATGGGGACATCATATCGGCATATGAACACTGGAAAGCTGCCAGCACTGCTTGAGAACGACTCAAGGCCAAATATGACGCTCACGATCCCAAATCCCCTCCTCTTCCTCCCTTTCCAAATGTCGAAAACACTCGCGCCATCTACATGAATCCCAGCAGCTTCAGCAACTACAATCCCCTCTTTCTGGCTGCCATTCAGCATCCAGATATTCCACATATCTGGAGGGTGATGCTGGAGTGGGCTCGGCCATCTACAAGAAATTGTGGGGTGCAGTCAACCCTGGCAAGGCTACCTTGGGCCAACTGGTGGAACGGATCAACACTGAGCAGAAGAAGGAGGAGAAGAGGTCTGCAAAGAAGAAGGCTGGGCCATCCAAATCGAAGTAAGTCATCAGCTTCATACAACCTAGAATTTCTCCCTATGCATATATCTTTGTACTACTATATTTATTGAAAATTGCATATATTTTGCACCATTTCTTGCTTGAGTCTCCATCATATTCTGTCTGAACACGTGCTCATTTGCCTAGTTTCTGTTTACAGACCTACATGATGCTGCTAGTGGTGTGGTTCTTGCTTGGACTTGTTCCATGTGTTGCTGCAGCACGTAAACAAGATCCATTTCCAAACATGCTCTTCACTGAGTTTGCTCAAAGCATTCAGGACAACTTTGGTCCCAAGATCAAGCTGTCTACTGTCTTGATGCTTCTGATGACTCTTGTCAGTAATACGGATCTCCTCAACCTTCATGGACAACAGCAGGCTTCTCAGCAACAGGAGTCTACTAGCTGGATGGCTGCCCTGGTCCGTGCTGTCAAAGCAAAGCTCTCTGACAGTGGCTTTGTCTCCCTGTTCACCACTGACGACTTACGGACTTCACGATCTGAGCAGCAGCAAATTACGCTTGCAGGCAAGAAACTCAGCCGGTTCAGCCGCTCTCTGTCTCTTGCTTCACACTCCAGTATTGGGAATTTCAAGTCCAAACTTCGCCCCATCTCCACTGCTTCTATTCAACCCATCATTCTTATCACACCCATCGTCATGGCCTGTCCAACTCTTGACTGTAACGACCATAGCCTTACTCAAGACCTCCGGGAACGTGATATTGCTCATGTCACATTGCTCAAGGGGAGTCAGTGCTTGGAGAAAGTCCCCGTTCTGGCTGGCAGATGCTCTTCCTGCAATTCACTTTACTGGGCAGATCACGAGCGGTTCACCCAGAACAACGGTGATGACTTGTGCTTGTACCTCAACAATGCCAAGTATCTCAAGGTTGGCAAAAGTGTCTGGGTCGACCGCACTGTCTCTGGGGCTATCGTCAATGCCAACTATAGCTTCCATGCTTCCACTGCTGCCATTACCGAGTTTTGGAACTTCTCATTTGTTAAGCCAAGTGGAGGTACCTTCAAACTCAGACGTCGATAAGTCTGGAAGGCCTTTGTGGAGGAGTCTATCTGGCAGATGGCTAAGTTCAACAAGCGCCAGATTGTCTTTGAAGACAATCTCTCCATCAATGCTCTGGTTGCTGCTGCCTACATTGAACTCGGCGACAATGGAGTTATCCGCAGTGCAGAGGGACATTCTTGCGATGAGTGTTGTCATGCATTCAAGGATGTTGCTGATGTCATTCCAAGGCAACCCAATGACCCTGCTGCAGTTGTTGGCCATGATGAAAATCATGCTGTTCCAGACTATGCAGGGGAACCTGTTGATCCAGATGCAATGGAGGTTGACAACCAGCCTGCTGCTGTGGTTCAACCTACTGGCCCTGTTGCACCTGGCAATCATGGAGAGGTCCACATGATTGTCATTGATGGAATTGTCATGGGGCCACGACATTGCGCAATGGAAGGGTGTGAGGCAGGACTTGAGAATGCCCAAACTGGGGTGTTCTGCAAGAGGCATGCAGAGAGGATGGAAAACAAGTGCCATATGAAGGGATGTGGCAAGGTCAAGGTTGGTGACACAAAGGCCTGTCAAGATCACCAGGGGCAGTGGGCCACATTTCGCAGGCAATATGCCAACACCTCACTTCTTGGAGTGCAGCGGATGTTGAGAAGAGCTCAGGAGGAGAGACAGGAATGGTTGCCTGTTGGTGGAGGAGCAGAGGCGCCAGAGCATGATGACCTTGCAGAGCAGGAGGTTGAACAGGTATAACAACTATAACAACTACTTCTCTGCTCCTAGGTACTACTGCGTGGAGACCATCTGTGCTCCATGTGGTGTGGTCCTTGCCTGGCGCAAGTTTGCCAAGTCAGAAGGGGTGGCCAAGATTCTTCAGTTCCTTGAAGATGTCTATCCTGATCCTGCCTCACGCCCCAGCTACATTGCCATTGACAAGGGGTGCGCCTTACTCAAGCATATTGTCAGGCAAGGTCACTGGCCTGCTTGGGAGCCAACAACTAGGATTATTGTGGACTCATACCACTACATCAACCACTGGATCACTGATCATCTTCGCTGGACCTGGTGCAATCCAGCACCCCTCAATGGAGATGCACCAAATCTTGTAGTGGTTGCCAATGACAAGCAAGGCAACCCTTACTATAAGAGGGCTTTCAACACTCAGGTAAGTGAATTTAGTGGTCTAGCAGTCATACTTGTCTAATTTGAACTTAGGCTTGTGAACAGCTCAATGCATGGATTGGAGGTTTCCAGACTGTTCTCAACCGGATGACAGTTAGCAACTTTGATTTCATGATGCATGTGCTGTTATTCATACACACTCAACGGGTCATTGCCAAGCAGGAGGAAAAGAAGAGGAATCAAGAAGCAGGAATAGAAATGACAGACAGTGATGAGGAGAGTGAGGATGAAGAAGACTCAGGGAGTGAAGAGGACGAGGAGAGTGAGGAGGAGGAGGACTAAATGTGTCAAAGTATTTACCTCTACTATGTATAAGTTGCATATGAAGTGCGCATGAAGCACACATAAACCACATATAAAGTTCACATGAAGTGTACATGTATGTTATATAAACTGCACATAAAGCATATATATATGCTGTATAAACCACACATGATGCTCATATAAAGTATACATTCGCTCTACACAAACCACACATGATGCTCATATGAAGTTTACATTTACTCTATATAAAGTGCATGTAGTGCATATATAAATCACATGTAAAGCTCATATAAAGTACACATGAAGCTCATATAAACCACACATGAAGCTTGTATGCACTTGTGTATGAGACAAACTCATAACTTAGTTGTAATCCATATGAATATAAACTCTTCATATGTGCTTCACATGGACTTCACATGAAGCACATATGAATGTCGCATATAAACTTCACATGCAGTTCATATAAGCTTTACGTGAAGCTCCTCAACAATTGTTATTGCCTCAAAGTCATGAAGAAGTAAAGAAAATGTAGAAGAAATGTAGAAGAAATGTAAAGCCATATAAAGGAATGTAAAGTTTCGCAAAAGAAGTGGGCTTTATATGACCTTTATATGAAATAAATGTACGGAAGATGTGAAGTCATGTGCTTCATATGAGCTTCATGTATAAATGTGGTAAAGCGCCAGATATACCGTCCTGGGCTTTCACAATATACTCTGGTGGTCCGTCAATACCGTGCCAGGCTTCTGGGAGTAGGATTCCTTGCCTGGATGCTTCGCAGATATCCACGACGTACTGCGCGATATCAGTATCGCTGTCGTCCTTCCAGTAATCGTGGTAGTCGGTAGGTGCTTCGAATCGGTTATGCCAGTTGCGTAGTGGATGGTTATCGTAAGTTCCTTGATATTTAACCGTAGTGCGTATTCGTTTGAAGTCGGCGTGGTTGTCGAGCCAATACGGGTGGTTTTCTGGTGGTTCAGCCGTATATTTCGCCTGTTCTTTTGTGTACGAGGGCGGGTTGCTCATGCGACGAATCACGGTAGTCTCGGCGCCATTATAATCCCAAGGGTCAGGCGCATCCGTAGCCAATTCATACATTAACTCGCCTGGATATATTTGCTGCGTAGTGGCGAATATACTGGTAGGAATGATGTTACAATTGGGAGGAAGGTTTGGGGAATGGTGGTAATCGATGATGGGCGTATCAAACATTTCATGGAGTCGAGCTTGAACTTGGATAGGTGGGTGAAGAAGGATGATAGATTCGTCATCTTTCACGGTAGCGTCCTCCTGAGATTCGTCTGAGGGGTCCGTTGACAATGGCGGGGAGTCTACAGCTTCCGAACTATAGTCAGACTCATCCATGGACATGTAATCCTGGCTCGACTTATCGTTCTCTGAGTCGTCGGCCGTCTTGGTAAGGAATGCAGGGTACTTGAGGTTCGTCCAGTCTGTGTTAGATTTCGTCGGTTCAAGTTCGCGTTCTGGGGTTGGGTATGGAGTTGAAGTACGGTAGGTTCCGTCAGCGATCTGTGTTCCTCGTAGTGCAGCTTCGGTTGGAGGGTGAAGGATAAGTTCAAATGAGCTAGATGATGTCGAATCATTGTCGTGATTGTAGAGGTTGTGTAGTCGAGGTAAGGCTTTTGGATCGCGAAATTCATTGACTACAATGCGAGGGACGTTGTGGTTGAGAAACAGAGTCATTACTTTGACAGGTTCGTCGGTTTGTACGGTCGTATCCGTTGTTTGAGTGCGTTCGTTGCCAGATTGTGCAGGAGCGATGTCAGGCGACATCACGCTCGACTGCGAGCCTAGTGTTTCTGAGTCTGACGAAGGTGAGTCCAATGCGGCATCAAGTGCTGCAGCGTACTCACTCAGTTCTTCCTCAGTAAGTTGAGGTAACAGAGGAGGTTGTTCTTGAGGTTGCGACGGCGTTTCCATGTTCAGCGTATGTAGATATTCGTCCAGTTCGTACTTGTTCATGTTGTCGACCTCATTGAGTGTAAGTCCGCTTTCTTGCAAGGCGTAGTGTTGCGCGTGCGTGAGGTTGTGTCGTAGACATACAAGTGAGCCATGTGGGGGGTGAAGACAGTCCTTGGGGTCGTAATCCTTATCCATTCTATTTACTTTGATGAGGTTACGCGGCGAGGGTTGGCTGATGAGTGCTGGGTTGACAGTAGTGTTTGTCGTCGGTTCAATTTCGTACGAGGGGGTGATCTTCCTGTTATAGGCTCGCTCTTGAATTTCCTGAAGTCGTTTTGGCGGAAGATTCAACGGACTGGTGCTAACTTGGCTACTATCCGATTCTTCTAAGTGTTCAACGCTTTCCAGACTAGGTAGGGAGTGGGTGGAGTCGACATTGACAGGCGTGACGACTGGTTCAGCGTACTGAGATCACTAGATATTGTGCCAGTGGTATACCACTAGTCATGGTACCACACAACCATTAGTACACCAATGTACCAAGTTGCCACTGGGTTCACCTACTGCATAAGGCAAGAGACCCTTATTGGGGAGTTCCAATTCCGCTGCCCAGCGCCCACCCCAAACTCACAGGTTGCCTAAAAGGGAGAATTATTCATATTTACTCATATTTAAATACTATGGCCGCAAAATGAATGGATTCCAATCAGACTAAGCAAAAATACATGTATATATCTAGGTTGGCGGCCCCTCAGGGGGGTGGAGAGGGTTGTATAGTTCGAGAAATTGAGGCACGCAGGCCCACCTCGCTTCAAAGCTCCCTGCTAAACGAGTCCTAACGTTGGCTTGCTGTCGCGCATAGGCATTCAATCCCTCCCTCAGGACCTCAGGACCAGGGATGCTTTCGTCGTCACAAATCTGGCCCTTCCACCACTCCGCTTGCCAGCGCAAGAAAGCCAATACACGCCGCATTTCCTCCTGCAGCAGCAACACCTCCTCACTCCATCTCAAGGCTCGAGCACGGCTCTTGCACCACTCGAGGCACAAGGAGCTGTGGAGTCCGTCGTCGCGCTCTTCGTTACCCGCCGTTCCTGCTGTTCTCCAAATCCACGAGATCGTGCGGTAACCTTCGCCGAGATTGTCAATATCCGCCACGCCGAGTCCGCGAATATCCTCAGTCTTCAGCTCCTGGAGCTCAGCGCGCCAGCTGTCGTCCTTGCCAAGAAATCGGGCCAGTACTGAGAGAGCCGCACGAGCAACGCGGTAGCGATGGGATGCTCTATCAATTTGGCCTTGGACGCGTGAGATGTTGCCCATTGATCGAGTGAGAGCGCGTTGGCCACGATCGAAGCGATCTTTGTAGTGGAAGACAGAGACCCGTAGATGAAGACCCACCCGTAGAGCATTAAGAGCGTCCAGGGCCTGCGCGTATCGTAATTGCCATTCGATCGCGCGCAGTTCCTCACTGCATCCAAGTGGTGTCCTGAAGGTAGATGGGAGACAGAGCCAAAGTCGAGCGACGTCCTCGGTGGGATTAGATGATGTTTCGTTGGCATCGTTTGCCTGCGCGACAATGCGAAACGCACTCAGACAGTATAGCTTCTGGACATCATGGAAGTTCGAAATTTTCATACACAGAGTATTTGCACGATTGACGACTGCGAGACATTGTCGGTCAGTGGCGTGTTGGCCGAGTGATGCCACAGCTTCGAGGAGCTGGTGTCTGACGCAGATTTGAGTAGAGTAAATAGCGGATATGCCACTACTTACTGTTGCAGCTCGAGGTCCAATCCCGAGGCAATATACATGAGGGGCGTCACCTCGAGATGAAGCTGCTCTAGCGTGCCAGCTGCGAGGGCTTCCGCTTCTTCGTTGGCGAGCTGAAGGCGAACGGCATCTTGCGATAGTGCTAGGGGATGTTAGCGTGAAAGCAAAAGCTAATGTAATAACTACTTACTTGTTGTTTCCGCCATGTAGGGGTTGGGTTTTGAATTATCGGCTTCCCATGATTCGACTAGCGAGCGCCATTCGAGAATTGTCGCCGGTTCCAGGTGCGCTTCCAGTTCGCGGTGATTCTCAACATGCGTACTACATTGGGGGATAGCCTCCTTCAACCGCCGAAGTAAAGTATTGCCTACAAATGTTTCATTAGCCATGTGTATCCTTGTAGAAAGAAACTGGCGAACGTACCTAGCACGACAGTCTTCTTCCAGTTTCTGTCCCCCATTAGATCATCCAGAAGCTCACGACGCGAGCCTGGACCTGGAATGAGGCCGCCGTTTGAGGAGTCGAGACAGTAGAGGGGAAAAGTCCTCGTTGTAGAAGTTGGACGGTAAGCGGCTGAGCTGTTTGGCAGCCACAGAAATCGAGACCGACTTCATGTATGCCTTGGACGTCAATGACCATGAAAGTATCGGCTTTGGCTCGAGTGGGGTTCAGGCATATCTTGCCCAGGTCGTGGCCGAGTTGGATCCGTAGGCCCAGCGCCTTGAGGCTGTGAGGAACGAAGTACGATTCTTCAGTCCAACGCTTCAAGGGATATTGTGAATTTGTGGGTTAAGAACTAGAGACACTTTGCGTACCTCTATGCGATGGAAAGGAGTCCGTCGGTGATTAATAACGATGCATTGCTCGCAGTAGAGTGCCTCATCGAGGCAGTTGAGACAACGGAAGGTAGTATCGGTGGAGGGGGCTGAACAACCGGGGCAGACAATGGCACTAGCCGCCTGACCACGACCGGCCTTCCTAAGTAGCTGCAGTAGATATTGCTGTCTAAACGGTAGCCAACTGGCCAGGGGTTCGTCCTACTGGATAAGCATGTACCCTAAAGTTACCACGCAAATCAAACACTTACTGCCGCTGTCCGATTTCGCTTTTTGACCAGCTCTATGTCAAGCTCTGAAAGCTCATTGATGTACGCTATATCGAGGTCTCCAAAGTTACCGGGATCAGGGAGGGTACTTGAGGAATCAGGGGGGAATAGTGAGTTTTGCTCAGAGGTGGTGTATTCGTCGTTCCAAGTGGGTTCCCATGCTGGAGATTGGCTATCCAGAAGTGGGGGGAGCAGGACAGAGCCTGTGGACCGGCGAAGCGAGCTCCCGTGGCTCTGATATGAGACATGTCGGTACGCGATATCTGCAGGAGGAGCGTCCTTGACGAATAACGAAAACGCCGAAGTAATATGTCGTCGTTTTGCCTTGGACATGGCTAGCGCCAGTGGAGTCGCACCAGTGCCCACCAACAAAACCATGTGAGACCATGTGACCCATTCTTTAGGGCAGCCTTCGGCAAACTTACGACTAAGAAAAAGAAGGCCGTCTCACTATTGACTGCCATGAAAGATGTATTTAGAGCTCAAAAAATAAACAACGACTCTATCTAGATATGTGATTCTACGACAGAAACGGGTGTGGCTTTCCGAGCCTTGTGGAGTAAAATTCGACGGAACGAGTGAGGAGCGTTGTAAGTAGAGGTGCGGGCGTATTGATTGATCTCAAACTCGTCAACTTTGTGCAGGAAGGCACGAGCGCCGAGGCTGAAGCTGACCTTGTCCTCAAACATAATGACCACAATACAGGTCTTCTCCTCCTGACGGATTTGGAGAAGGGCTTCAGCGCGCGCTCTGCATCCCTCTTCAATGATATTGAGTAGTTTGATGGGGAAGAGATAGCAGGAGGAGTAGTGGTAGTCGTGGTATGGGTGATGAGAGTCCGTATAACCGTGTTGGCGTACGTGGAGCACAACGGCGTGGGTATTGACCCTCTTCTTCCAGATTTCATCGCGTCGAGGGCCCGCCATGAGGTCGCAATACCCAAACATGAAGAGAGCGAGGGCGTGGATGTAGTGTCCGTATCGGTAATTGAATCGTACCATTGCACGAGCATGTGGTTCAGCGGAGACGAGCTGGCAGACCCGCTTGTGCATTTTCCAATCGGCTTGTTGGCAGTCAACAGTCTAGTGGTTCATCAGTGCGTTGATACCCTGCGGCAATAGAAAGGACGTATGCAATAAGTTACCAAGTAGCACGCGCCGCAGCGCATCAATGACTTGCGAGGGATATCCCGCCGGCATTGAGCATTTGTGCAACGACGGTTGTGCTACGTGCGGTGGTCAGTACGTGTCAGGATTGGGCCTTTGGGATGTCGCCTACAAAGTAATGTAGACCAGGTCCATAGTGGTCGGGCGCGAAACGACTATCTTCTTCTTCAGTGTCTGTTTCCGACTCTGCAGACCTGCTGTCTAACTCGGTTGTATTGTCCTCGGTGTCTGGGTCCTCGGTGTCTGGGTCGTTCTCGACATCTGGTTCACTCGGAACATCCGAATCGTTCTCGACGTCCAGCTCATCCTGAACATCTGGCCCTTCGATTTCCACAACCGTCCGGGGGCGAATTGCTGGAGGTAGAACATCGTGCGCAGTGGGACTGGTGTGCCGCTTGCGTTTTCGAAGTCGGGTGTACGCTGAGGAATGTGGATCGGGCGGGGGCATGGGTGGCAAGCGATGGGGGACACGTAGGTTCTTTCAGCCTGGGTGTTCAGTTGTTATTGCGAGAGGAAACGTACTGGCTTCGGGAAGGGATCCGCATGCCCTACGGGAGTCAGTGGCACAGGCGACGGGAGCGAAGCTTGTTTGAAACTTGTTTGTTGGCCATGTTCCCTTCCGTCGACACACAGAATCTGCCTCAGGTAACGGTATCAATAAATATTAAATACGCCCACTATTCCAAGTTGTCAGAGAATGGTGATTGTTGCCTTCGTTCGAACCATCGGGGCATTACACGACGCCTGGATGAACTAAGCACCTTCGGAACTATCGGGGGCGTCTTCGCTTCTGCTTCGATTTTGGCCTCGCTTTCGTTGTCTGTGTCCAATGGGTTTCCGTCGCCCAAATACCCACTATCGCTAACTTCGCTGCATTCATTATCTTCTTCAGCGTCGACATGATCAGCCGGGGGAAAGAGGGCCATGATACCGGCCAGCACTTTTTTGCTAAACATGACTTGTTAAATCAGATGGGAGATCCGATAGAAACCTGCAAACCTAGCACGCCGGCGTGCTTCTTTTGCGCGAAGAATTTCACGTCGACTGCAGAATAGATTGAGTGGATGGCACTTGATGTCTGCAAAAACTGGGTACTCACCTTTCACGGTATTTTGCCTGTGAGGCACGCTTGGACGCGGCTGCATTGGCTGCCACTGTTTCGTCCTTGGAAGTGTCACTTGCGCGGAGGCGGCGCATTCGTAAGCGAGCTTTTTCACGAAGCGCATCCTTGTTCCTGGAGGGAGACGGAATATGAATCGAGACTATGCATAAATTGATGAAGGGCTTACTTTTCATAGTATGAAGCGGCCGCTTTACGGCGTTTGCTTTGTTGAACATTCGTCATGATTTGAAGATCGGAGTGGAGGAGGAAGAGAGGAACAATGGGGCAAACTCAAACGGACGGCGGGTCGTGATGAGCATGGCAAGTTTGCGCTGATCGTGACGGGGTTCGTGGCAATTGTGGCGAATTCGTGATAATCGTGGCGAGTTCGTAATAATCGTGGCGAGTTCGTGGTGATCGTGGCGAGTTCATACTTGACATTGAGTGTTATTGGCACTGTGGTGAGGTATTAAAGAGCGCTGGTACTGTGGTGGGACATCTAGAAGGATAATGAAAGGGAATATGTGGCGTATTCAGAGTTGTAGCGTATGGGGGCTCACCATAGTGTCGGACTGGTCAAACGGAGCGCAGCGACTCGTAGTAACCTTTGAACCCCGTATGTGAACCTAGGTGAAGACGTGAGTGTTTTTTCAAAACTTTTGAGTTTGTTTGAGGGTTAATGAATACAACACCACAGACATAGCGTAGTCGTAAGTGGTGGATGGGCAGTTGGCACTAACCTCCCTGGTGTATCCTATGTCGAAGGCTATGTTTGAAGGCCTAATTAGCGCCCATGAGAAGATAGATATGGGCGCCTTTGGCTCTGACCGTGGGAAGACTACCTTACTGATGTCTACATTGACTGTGGGAATATAGTTGTATTTCTCACTAGCAATGTTGTATCGATCCCGCTTGTAAGATGTAGACAAACAATATATTCTCCCAGATGGAGTGACAAAGAGCGCACGAACAACATGTTTGAAATTAAGAGATATCGAATATTCGGCTGGTACGCAAGACAAACGGTAGCTTAGTCAATGAGGCGGACCTGGCCAGTCGCAGCGGCGGCATTGAAAGCCACAATGGCGGCCCCACGGGTAGGCTCCTTGTTGTAGATCGAGCCTGCAACACCAAGCACAAGGGGGGCGGCGTTCGTCCTAGCCAATGATCAGTGTCTACCCCCACGAAGAAATGGAAAGCAAACTAACCAGCCGCGAAAAACACCCACTTGGAGGCCGACTATAACAACGTACCAGCGCCGGTGCAAACCTAAAAATATGGGACAAACCCGAGGAATCGATCTGCCAGACTATGACTTACAAGTCGAGGCCTCTGCTTCCTGGTCTTCGGAGGAGCCTGGCAATCTCGATCAGCAACGAATCATCAACCAATTAGGCGGGCATGCTCACCCATGGTGGGTCCGTCGCCAGGGACAATTGGAGGCGCAGAGTTGGCTGCGACAGCCACAGGAGCGGGAGTTGGCGCCGGAGCCGGAGGAGAGGGATTGGCACCAGCGCCAGCATTGTTCGCCGCTGTGAATCATGTATATTAGCCAATTCAAACAACGACGAGAGTATAGCGAGACGTACGAGGTGTTAGTGCCGCCACCTGCACTGCGAGGCTAGCGACCATCTCAGCAAGGCGAGAGATTTCGGAGTCAGTAGTAATAGCCATGGTGGGACTGATGGGGGGGACGGGGCTTGTAGCGGGGCTTTATGAGAATGCCGTGAGAAGCAGAAGCAAGGAATGCCCAATTTTCATTGGCTCAGGCGATTTGACCATCAGGAGATTGATTGGCTGGGGAAACCCAATCTCCACCCTGAGACCACCGCGCTGTACAACTAGGAATGGGCCGCAAGTGGACGACAAAAGACCAAGAAGAGTTTCTTACTGGATGGGGGCCGCGTTACAAACAAGCCAGCAAAAAGAAAAATTACATGTTTTTCTGGGACGACCTTTTTGTTGAAGTGATGTGCACACTTGTTGTACAAATGTATAACAAAGTTGCGCTATACCAAGCGCCCGGTTCCTACGCATTGGGGACCACCCATAGACACTGCCAACACCCATTGGGACGACCCAGGTCATCATGGGATGACTGGTGTTGACAGAATTGCTAAAAGTGCGCAAGCACTGTTTAGCAATCTGTACATACATTACAAGCGCACGACTCCCACGGTCAATGCAACGTTCCCACGTTCAGCGCCCCATTAGTAGGTCTGTTGACCTCTATTGTGACGGCCGGAACAGGCACCGGAACGCCTCGGTCTCCGCAGGGAAGCAAAAGCAGCAAAAATGAAACATGGAGCCATCATTAGAATGATGTCTGGCATGTTCCCAAGCTGCTCCGGAGCTAATCAAATTCGGACGCGATTTAGTGGACACCTATATTCACGCCTCGCGCAGAACAGTACCCGTGGGAACCTGGGATGGTCATTTTCCTTACATGTCTAGAGTAATAGACACAAAGAGTCAATAGAGCGCAAATCATTACATATTATTGATTGATTGCATCAACATCATTAGTGATTGTTACCAAGGCAATTAGAGTGTATTAGGACGCTTCTACAAGCTTCTAATCAGACTATAATAGCCTAAAGTTTAACACTTTTTTCGGCATGGTTCATCGCGTTCCCCAAGGCTGTCGCGGCCGATGTAGTGAACATTGCGCCCGAGCTATGGTCACCTGAACAACAGGAGACAGCTCAAAAGGGCATCCTGCAACGTAAAGCGGTAAGCTAGCTCGTTCATGATAATAATAGCGAAGTTACTTATCTAGAGCTAATAGCAACTGCGAGACTGGTTTCGAAACCACATGCGTCCCGATTGTCGCGTGGATTCGCCTGGATACATTAGAAAGCTTGTGAAGCTGCATGAGCAGAAGAATACTGGCAAGCGCTCTCGAAAGGCGACAGAGATGTATTCGGCACGATTCTACCAAGGCTCAGATACCCAGAAGACCGTTCAGAAGCGACTGCGAGACGAGGCACCTCGTGATTCGGCTGGAGAGCTTATCCAGGAAACGAAGGCGGAGAAATCGAGTCGTCGGATGAAGATCTACGGTGCTGAGTGTTGGAATGATGTAATCCGGCACATGATCACCATTTGAATGGACTGGAAAGGGGCATTGCCCGGCCAGTAATGAATAAATGGTTGGGTGGTCATGTGATGGGGAATACATAATTGTTGGTTGTGCAGTCATTGAACAAGGCCAGATAGCTCAGATGGTTAGAGCGTCTGGAAAGCATCCAGGAGGTCCTTGGTTCAAACCCTAGTCTGGCCATCTTTTCTTGCCCCTGATTTTAACACTGAGATCATGGCGGCATGGAAGGGCGCGACAGAAGAACAAACAAGTGAGGTATTGGTTGCGCTGGACGAGAGCCGAATGCGAAGAATGTCTGAGGAGGACAACGATCCTATGCCAGATGACCAACAAGAGTGAGTATATTATAGCAATGTTCGAGTATGGTACTTACCTTTCATTTCAGAGGGCTTCGGCGTCTTCCTCGTCTCATGGACGTGGCCGCTAAGGAAATGCATGACGTTTCGGGATGGTACTTTACGATCTTGAGTGGTGGGCGTGGTGCGGCTGGTGTGGTCCAGACGGCGAGGTACGTTTCAACGGCGATAAGAAACCTGGTATCTGTGCTAAGGGGAACAAACAGCTTTCATCTCGGGCAAACAAGGAATGGTGTTGATTTCGAACACGCTTACAGCGATTTCAACGAAGTTGTGATGAAGCCATGGACCTCGTTTGTCAGGAATTTGTGTGGTACGTGTTTGACTTTGAGAGTTGACGGGCGCCTGACACAAGTTCATGCCAAAAGGGGAAAGTGGTGCCCAGGTTCCAGCCTCGGAAGGGAGCACACTTGAACACGTGCCCAATCAGGGTTCCGTTGGTCCACCTTCCCCATCGTCTCGCTCCCCAATCCCTCGCCCTCCGATCCCTCAGGAAGGGCTTGTTGGTAACAGGCACAGAACGCCTCAGATGGCCCAACTGGAGGGTGGCACTGATGGTACGGCAAGAACCCCCACTCCCACCCCTCCGTCTGGCGATGGCAGCGAAAACGTCTCCCCTCGACATTCTGAGGGTGAAGCGGCACAGGCTGAGCCACAAGCCTCGAACTCACCACCACCTGAGAACGCTCCCAGCAGCACATCTGGAGGTCGAGAGGATGGGCCAGTTCGTGCCGAACCACAACTCCCTCATTCCAGCTCACCACCACCTGCCGGCTCACCACCACCTGCCGGCTCACCACCACCTGCCGGCTCACCACCACCAGCCCGCTCACCACCACCTGAAAATACAAATGACGGACGGAGGAGTCCTTCCCACGACGCAACCATTGAGCACAACACGACACTTCGGGCTTCACAGGGCCTCCGCCCAGATTCATGGCTTCAACAAGCTCTCAAACGTCTACAAGCCACCGAGGGACCTGATTGGCGTGAAGCGGTAGACCTGTGGGAGGGTATTGAGAGAAATCAGCTCGAGAAAGCTCAACCTGAGGGCACCAAGGTACGTGATTGTATCCTCAACCTCCATGAACCCGGCTCACAAACTCGACAGCAACGCTTCTCCACTGTGAACCGCCCCCCTCAGATCGCACGATGGTTCGCCTATGGGCGAAACTTTACTACTGATCCCGACATCTCTGATATAGCACAGTACGAGCAGGAGCTGCTCACCTGGTGGGCGTATCTTCAGCCGGAATGGCGTACTTCGACAGACCCCCTACTGCTTCCTTTGTATCACACGCCGGAGGGCCAGAATTGGAGTGTCCTCAAGGTTACAGGGTCTAACGGACTCCTGATCGTCATGATGGCTTTCGCGTGGTGGGGTAAGGCCGTCGGCCTGTCTCCCTTATGGCTTACTGCCACAGCCGACTTGAAGCACACCTTGAAGGCCCTAGCAAACCTCTGCGAGGAGACGGGTTCTGTACCCCGGTGCGTACCCCATATTAATGGTAACGTATTTTGTTTATACAGATCCCCGCAGGCGTTCAACTATCAAGGAGCGCAGAGGTGCTGGCACTAACATTGGAAAAGAAAACTCCACCTTGGCCGGCCGACGCCGCAAACAAGCAGAGGCTGCCCCTCTTGCTCGTGTCTCTAGCAAGCGCCGCAAACAAGCAGACCCTCCGACTGTCCCTCCCACTCGCATCACACGTAGCTCCGCTGTGTGTGCTTCCAACAGTCGTCGCTAGTAGTTACAGCTTTGTTATGTATCATTCGTCAATGTTAAAAACCTTTCTTGTTCATTAACGTGAGATTTGCGAACTTAACGAGATGATCGACTGAACTGAGGGACTTGGAGAAACTTAGTTAGTGCAGGTATAAGACTTAGCATTTCTCATGTATGGGACTTAGCAAATTAGCCAAGGGTTGGAGAATGGACTTAGCAGAAGCCTATGAGTCTCATGATATTTTGTGAAGGAGATTGCAGTATGTGCACATGTTTTATTGTGATCTCAAGACATGTATTACTGCTCGCAGGTCCACAAAGTGGACGATGGGATGGTAGACGGATTGGGGACAAATGTGATAGAAGAATCTACTATCTCACAATACTATCTCACAACAGGACTGACCGTGGAAGCCTGATTATGCCAATCATTTACAAGATTGATTTGGAAGGCGCGGAGCATGAAATCCACTCAAAAAGGAAGGTGGCCGAGTTTTGACGCCCGGCAAGGGCACAGCCACTGCCACTGAGTGGTATTCCACGGTTGTCACCAGTGGCAGTTTACCACAATGGTGTACCACCGGGTGGTGCACTACTGCCACTGTGTTGTATACAACAGTCACAGTACTGCCTGCTGAGATGCGGAGAGAGGAAGGCCGAATGGTTGAGATGCGATGGTCGAAGTACTGAAGATCGAATTGAGGAAATGTTCCTCAATCGCAGTGGGCGGCCGTGCGTCGTGTATTCGTGGTTCTCGAGGGTCATCGTCAAGTTTGATACTCATATCACTGCTGGTAGAGTCTCGTCGACTTCCAGGACGCGTAGGTGAATATACAGCGGCGGTAGAGTCGGCTATGGAAGCCCCATCGTTATTATCGTCTTGCTTATCATTCTTCTTCGACAGAATAGCCGCGTAATCTGGTAGTTCACCACGAATTAGACGGTCTACAGGTATGTCAAAGATAGGCCACTGACTGAGATTTATTTCTTCTTGACTATCAGGTACTTCGTCGTCGTCAGAATCTTCGATGATAATGGGTCGGGGAATGCGTAAACGAGGGCTGCCAATTCCGAGACGAGTGGCAACGGGGTTAGCGGCGTGCTGGACTCCTTCGGAGGGGTGCTCCATACGAGGTGTAACAAATGTGTAGAATAAATGACCATGTTGAATGGGAGCTCGATATTCGTTTCGAAGCGTCTGGGAGACAATGGATGCGTTCAGCATCACTCCCTGTTGAACCAGGAGGGAGTCCATGCCCATACTGGATAGTTTGATCATGTTGTTCGACGACATGATCGAAATTACGTGATCGTCCAAAGGTCGATTGGTGTATGCTTGAGCAGCTTCGTCGATGAGTTGCGCATAATAATGTGCATCTCGAAACGACGTACGCATGCTGGGAAGACTGCTAGGGTTCCAGTAACGGACTAGATGATTCGGGGTGGGCGGCCAATCAGTAATCGTGGCTGCGAGACGTGTGAGAGCCTCAGAAGACGGTGTGTCAATCGTGGGGTCGATCATGGGGTAGTCCTCGTGGCCGGGGACAGCGTGAAGCGACCCGGTGTACAAGACAACCGGTAGATCTGGCATGTCGATTTGATCAAAAGAAGATGTGGTGCGAGATTTATGAGATGGCTTAGAATGCGAGGTGTAGAATGAGGAGATCTTGCTGTTTCTGCCTCGTATATATACAAAATAATTGCCTATAAATTCTAGAAGCTTTGTGAGTAGTCGCGCAATAGCATATACTAGCTGCGGGAGGCTTGGTATTGCGAAAGCAATGGTTAAAATTAAAACTAGAACTGGATTACACCATAATACTACCTTATGGAATAATTCCACTGATTCTTTAAGTGAAATCTCCCACTTCTGGGGCGTACCATGCGGTCTACAATTCTCCAGGTCTACTTCCATACTATCGGAGTAGTTTTGTGAGGGATACAGAAGTCGATGGTTGTTACTATACCTAATATCATTGTTGTCTTGGTTTTCTGAGGTTAGAAGACGGTCTATCTTTCCAGAATCTTCGTCATAAGCCTGGACATTGAGTGTATAAGCCTCTGGAAGAGTCTCAGAATTTTCTAGATTATCCTCAGCCTCAGATTCTGTGTCAGAATCGAAAAACGAGTCATAGGGGTCCTCCTGATAGGGGAAAGGGGTCATCGAGGCTAGCAATGAAGTCTCTATATGTGCTGGACGAGTTGCTGTTGGCAATTCTAACTTTCTACCAGGTCTTCCTTGTGTTGGAAAAACTAGGTAGGCTCCTGTTTCTCTTTGTTCAATGCTAACTTGATTCTCTACTTGCCACGGTCTGCCTAATAATGCTTGGAATGGTACATTTTCACCAATATAGAAGTCTGTGATAGTTTCTATATCACCGTTCCGTAAGCGAACTCCACGGATAAGTCCTTTAAGTTCTTTTGCACCACTACTAGCCACAATAATTTGTCTTACTGTGTCTGGTTCAATGGGTGATCTAATAAAATCAGGTACGAGGTCAGCGTTTATGATATTAAGCTGTGATCCCGTATCTATAATTGATTCTATTGGTATAGTACTACCATCACAGCTCCATTGAGTGTAGATTAAGTTACCGGCGGCGGTAGCATTACTATTCTGTAAGTGTACCTGAACGGGTAAAGATGGCGGCGCAACCGAGGTACTAGATCCTATAAGATGAATTTTAGAGTTTTGAGTTATTGATGGCCAGGCTTGATTCCTAATTGGTGATATTTTAGGTTTGCTTCCGCTTAGCTCCTGATTTGGGAGATTTTCCATCAGCGGTGTTACCAGGTTAGATCCGGTTCCCGATTTGGGATTCCTTCTTTTCAGCTGTTCCGAAAACGCATCTGAGAGTTCCTTTGATGCTCCCAGTAACTTACTAAGAGGAACATGGACTGTTATATCTAGTACTTCCCGTATCATTTTCTGTATATCTGTCTGAAGAGATAACTCTGATTGCCGGGGCTGTGTTTTCTGTCATGGGGAATCCTGAGGTGCCGGTTTCAATACTGTTGGTGAGCTTTCCGTCTGAGTCAGATCCTTCATGACAGTGTCCTCATTAGCGGTTGGGCGTACACAAGGTGTCCTGACATCAATAGGCTTGACTACAGGTAAATTTGCTGGCCGAAATGTTGTCTGTGTCCTTGACTGATTGATACTTGGCGGTCTTGATCGAGTATTCATAGAAGGTGTATTGTCCTTATTCACATGTGGTGAGGCCGTAGGCTCTTCAATAGACTGACGTCTAGTAGAAGTAGTCTTTTTCTCCACTCTTTGTGCGGGATAAACAGCTGAAGATTGGACTGGGTAGGATTCATCAAAATCGTAATCATCCATATAGTCTTCTGACACATATTCTTCAGAGTCTAATGCTACAAAGTGTGACTGTAACGGCTGCTGACGTCTTTTTAAGACATCCACAAGAGGATCGTGAGGTCCAAAAGAAAGGACTGTTCCATCTCTTAGCGCGATTTTACCATTTCCGTTTCTAATTATTGTACCTGCTCTGAATAACTCAGTAGCCTTGGGACATCCTCTAATAGTGTGCCCAAGCTCTCCGCATATGTAGCACTTCATAGGCTCAGTGTTTCCTCCTGTAAGAGTAGGGGGTCTTGCGTTAACTGGAGTAGGCGGACGCGGTGCAGAATAATTAAAACTTTGAGGCTGATCTGCAAATGAAACTCTAGTGTGTGGTCTTCTAGTTGGCAGATGATTAAAGCCTGGTGGACTTATAATATCAACAACCATAGGATCCAATTTAATAGCCTTATAGTAGACTACAGCATATCCAGGATCTGAAATATCCATTTTACTCATTTGAGTAATAAGCTGTTCTACTTCCTCCTGACTTTCAGTGTCTTTGTAGGATTTAGAATGTCGACCATTTTTCCTGGACCTAGAAGACCTATTCTTCTTCTTATTTTCTACTTCAGAGTCACTATCATCTTTTCTAGATGACCTAGAACGAGATTTACGGTGTTCTCTATGTCTTTTAGATTTACGGCGGCGGTCGCTATCTGTAGAGTCATCATCAGAATCATCAGAGTCTGTCTGCGTATACCAATCTGGTCTCTCAGTATTAACTCCCATAAGACTATACTCAAACCGATTTCGTTCAAGCAAGCCTTCAGCTATACTAGATACTAAATCAATAGGATAAGCTCTCTTAGGAGTCAGAGTCGGATTGGTGGCAAATAACCGTATTTCTATATCTTGTCTAAATTTACGATGTATCCCTTGCCAAAAATATCCAGCTTCCATTTCTTTGGTAACTTTATCTTTGGACCTAAGCCAACCAGCTTTAGTAAGGAATTCACGTTGGTATTCTTTCCATGTTGCTAGATCAGTGATTTTAATATGTTGCCATTCTTCAGCTAGTTCTGCTAACTGGTCTGGTATATATCTAGTCTCATCAAGATCTGCATCATAGTATTTAAGTACATCCTTCTCTAATTGTGCCCATTGTCCACGTTGATAACTAGGTAGTGACTCTATGAATAATCTCACAGATCTACTACAATAATCAACAAGTCACTCGCACTTTTCTTGTGGATCAACTAGATTATAGGCTGCACAGAGACGGTTATACTTTCTGATAAACTGTTTGACCAAATCAAAATCTCCTTTAAAACGTGTAGGAGCAGCTTTCTCTCCTGGACCAGGCATCATGTCTGGCGATCTGCCTTTGGCATAATCATGACGTAAATGGGGAGGTTCATCACGGTGTAAACTAATATCAGATAGTTCTGTAAAGTTGGACTCCGGTGAGGAATCAATGGTACGAGTTGGTTCTCTCATTTGAGAGAAATCGATATTCTGATGGGGAGTAGGGAAGTTAAAAGGATTGGCGGATGTTGAAGGAACGGGGTTGGATGACATAGTAATGTCTTTGAATGTCGATATGGAATGAAATGACGAAGCCAAGATTAACAAAGGTAATCCTCTGTCCTGCGGTGGTCACCAAATTCTTGTCACACTCAGTGGGGTTTTCACTAAATGCTTTGGATGTAGTTGGATCAGTCAAGATAGATCAAACAGTCACCCAAGTTGTGCAGGCTGAGAGGTGTGTTATTGATAATAATAGCTTTGGAAACTATACTACCAAGTAGTACAGATAGGGGAAATAGGAGTGGAAAGGGGTAGAAGGGTCGGAAGGAAAGAAAGAAGTGTAGGGTAAAACACTTCACAACACGTTAGTATGAACTACTCAACAAGTGAATAATACGTAGGTAAACACAAACAAATAGTAACTGACTGAGACAAGTAGCACTGAGACGAAGGAATATTCCTGACTGAGTATACTAGCAATGCTTCAATAATACAAAACTGCGATACGACAATTCAACTGAAATATGAAGCTCTAGATCAGACGTTTCTGCTAGATCACTTCCGATATTATTACTAAACACCTATAGAATCGTTCTATAGTCTAATGCTTAGCCAGCAACGGTCTATATGAATTCAATACGACTGGGGAGCAATCACTAAAGTATAAAGACTTAGGTGTACACAAGACACGTAATCTTATTTCTCTAGCAGGGGTTTCACAGGTCGAAGCACTCAATTATCAACTAATCAAGTCTATTCTTTACTATGTAACCTACAGTAATACTCTACTTAATAAGAAGTAGGTACTGCAAAAGAAAAGGAGGGAAGAGGATGGGAAATGAGGGCAGGAGAAAGAAAGATGGTAAAAAGTCTCTTTTTCTATCTACTACAATTTGGGGTTTATATAGACTACAGAGGAAAGGAGGCAGTGCAATGCCAAGCATTTCAAGGCTGTGCTGAATCTCTGAATGACTCATATTTCAGCAGGAGTAAGCCAATGATTTGTAATGGCCAAGCCAAAGCTTAGTAAGTTAAGGCTTGCTGCTTAGTAAGTACAGTTTTCCGTTACATCCTGGAAAGTTCTATAAACTTCTCAGACATTCTACTATGTTCTTGTATGTCTGTCAAGTTATTTGAGCTTTTCATGAACAAGATCTAATGTCACTTTGATAAGTATTTGCAAAATACTAGAAGGTTCCGTAAAGTGCTTCAACTTTCCGTACAGTTCTTGTCATTTCCGCAATCTTTACTTGTCATGTAACATAGTGATTTAAGACTTGTTGACTTACTAGGATGTTGGAATATTAATTAGGGGTCCCAGGAGTAAATAGTGGAAAGTAGGAAATAATGTCTATGATCGTTATATGAGGTCCGTTTGACTTGACTCAATTTGCAAGTGTATGCCTTGGTTTTATAGTAGCGTATGAAATAGCTACAAAACCCTAATATCCATGTCACTTACTACAAATCCCAATTTGGAGTATGACACCGGTTCCCACGCATTGGGGACCACCCATAGACACTGCCAACACCCATGGGGACAACTCAGGTCATCATGGGATGACTGATGTTGATAGCATTGCTAAAAGTGCACAAGCACTGTTTAGCAATCTATACATACATTACAAGTGCACGACTCCCACGGTCAATGCAACGTTCCCACGTTCAGCGCCCCATTAGTAGGTCTGTTGACCTCTATTGTGACGGCCGGAACAGGCACCGGAACGCCTCAGTCTCCGCAGGGAAGCAAAAGCAGCAAAAATGAAACATGGAGCCATCATTAGAATGATGTCTGGCATGTTCCCAAGCTGCTCCGGAGCTAATCAAATTTGGATGTGATTTAGTGAACACCAATATTCACGCCTCGCGCAGAACAGTACCCGTGGGAACCTGGGATGGTCATTTTCCTTACATGTCTAGAGTGATAGACACAAAGAGTCAATAGAGCGCAAATCATTACATATTATTGATGTAAGGGGACATCTCTATTTTCTCCTATTCCCCTGTCCCTTTCCCTTCCTCCTTGTTCCTTTCTCTTTTCCTTCATCCCACGGACTCTTACATACCTCCCTTTCGTTCCCTTTCCTTTCCACTTCCTTTCCACCCACTCCCTTCACATCCAAGTCATGTCCAGTGACTCCGAAGCCTTCCCGCACTTCGGACTTGCTCGGACACTTCGGACCCGCTCGGACTCGTCTATACACTTTGGGGCTCGTCCGGGTTACCTCTGTCCTCTTTCCTCACTTCATTACTCTTCGCCCTTACTTCCCCAGGTCACTGGCATGACTTCTGTACATTTTCCTTCCACTCCATTATCACATGTTTCCTTGTACCTTGTGATATTTGTTCGGACTTATGGCTGGTGTACTGTACAGTTATCCTGCATTCCTCTCACGCTACTACAGTACATATATACTTCGCTTCCTAGCATGGAGAATCCCTATCCTGTTCTCTTTGGATTCTCCCTCTGCTAGGTGAGCAGCTCTCTCATGTATTGTAGTTAGTCTTATTCATATCTTTGGATTCTCCCTCTGCTAGGCCTGCGCTGTTGGCCATCTTGAGGTTGCCCTTACAATTGATTGATTGCATCAACACATCATTAGTGATTGTTACCAAGGCAATTACAGTGCATTAGGACACTTCTACAAGCTTCTGATCAAACTATAATAGCCTAAAGTTTAACACAAGTGTCATAACACATGTAGCTGAGCTAATTGTTCCATGGAAAGCAATTAGAATGTGGCATGTAGTTAGACATGAGGACGTAGCATGTAACATAGTATATAAGTGACCCAATAAACACCCAGGAATGTTAACTTGTTCTCTTGGAAATACTGCTAATACTAGTGCCTAAGTCATTGTCTTCAACCTCCTCTTACTACTTCTCTTTATCAACCACCTACTCCAATTCTTGTTGGGTCCGCATACACTCTTGTAGTGTATTAGTGGTGCCCTAACATTATCTTACTAAGGTATTGTAATTGTGATTAGTAAAATGACATATTATGCATGTTTATATAAGATAGTGAGAAAAGATAAGAAACAAACCAGATCATAACAATATTAATATCAGAATCAGCATACTTAATATGGAAGCTATGATGTGAGAGGGTAATATAAAATGAAAATGTGCCCTTCATCACCCAGGAAGTAAACAACAGGTGGATCACCACTAGACCTAGACAGGAAAATGACAAATGAGCGCCTAGGAAAACACAAGATCCAATCCAAAGTTATCCTTCAAATGTGGAAGGGTGCCCTTGACGGAAAGAAAAACCTACCAAGGAACTGGACAAAGCTAAACAGGGTTTTAGTGGGTATTAAGCCGAGGCAGAGCCAGGAGGGGGAGTAGGCGAAGCAGCAAGACCGGCTTGAAGTCCCACACTTTGTGCGTAAAAGCATTTCCTCATGATTACATCTAATTATCCCTGGGGAAACTTTCCCGGGGGCAACAGCGGGCAGGGAAACTCTGGCACTGACGGAAGACAACTGCTACCTAACACTCAACCAAAAAAAATTAAAACAAAAAAAATTAAACCATCCTCCCACTTTGGAGAAAATTAGGTTATTTATATGTTTGACTATTCCAAGCATCTCTAAACATTACGGTATTCAAACGCTGGATTGCCTGGCTCCGATGAGTCAATAATACTCTTCGTATACCCTGCCTCATCTGTATGCTTCAAAGCATCTTCCACCGAGATGACTTCGACATCTACTAAATTCAACGATTTTTTGAAGTATAGGGCGATTTCCTTTAGCACCGCAATCTCCGAGAAGGGTAGTGTCCGTCGGAATGCTGCCTGGGCACCAAATTGGGCCATTCGTTTCTGCGTTAATATTGAGTAAGTAGCTATTGGCCCAGCATAAAACGGACGATACCTTGAAAGCCTGGATAAAAGGCATAGCTCGCTTATCCTTGATGAAACCCCTCTCAGTCAGCAGCTTCTTCACTTTAGTGTCGTCCACCTTGTTGACTTCCTCAGAGTACGCCTCCTTTACAATGGCTACGCAAGCATCTTGCCACTCTGGGAAGGCCGTGGCGACGTAGATACGGACACTCTTCGCCTTCTTCGGATCAAATATAGGTGGACTGCTAGATTTTCCCTTAGTCCGACTCATCATTTTAACGAGGGCAACTTCAGCATCGCGGATGGTCTTGATCAATCCTCGCATGTATTGTCCACTTTCAATGATGGAGGGGTCGATGGGCTCCGATGGTGTGGGCCAAAGGGCTTGTTGGATGGAATTTGGGGACTTGAGGGTGGTAGAATAGATGTGTTCGGCGAAGTGAGGAGCGATGGGTGCCGCGAGGAGAGAAGCGATACGGATCCAGTACATCACCAAATCGGCGTGCATACCAATGTCCTGAGTGACTTCTCTGTACCAATCACGGGAGGTTTGCAACTCGTAAAAGCCATACTTCAGCGCATCTTTGTAGTTGGTACTGTAAAGGGTAGGCACATATATCAATGTAAATGGAGGCCGGAGTTGAAAGCAGGACTGACGCTTCGTAGTGGCTTTGCGTAATGTTGATCAAGTCGTTGATTTCGTGCTCGAAGACTTTATCGTGATACGAATCCTTGGGGCCATGTCGTAGGTTGTCTTTATCCTTGACCATCTCCTAATATCGATCCGTCTGGTTCAAAATGCAACGAATATAAGACGGAGTCAAGACTACCCACATCACACCAGCCAATCAGAGTATGCACTCTCAGAATATTGGCATTGGCCGTCTTTTCGTCAAAGTTTGCATCTTCAACTCCATCGCCTGCGTCAGCCAAGCTCAGCCTTGTCGCATCGGCACCGAACTTTTGTATAGCCTCCTTCAGCGTCAAGGAATTGCCTGTGCTCTTGCTCATCTTCTTTCCATTCAGCAAGAGGTGACCGTTCGTGCGCATACTAAGTGGCCATTTGTCTTCAGGGAAGATAGCGACATGATTGTACAAAGCGAAAGTCAAGTGGTTGGGTACAAGATCCTTGGCTGAGGAGCGGATGTCGAAGGGGTAGAAGTACTCATATTCGTGTTTAAGTGCATTGGCTTTCTCGATGGGTATCGGAGCTGGGTCGGGGAAGGGTCCATTGCAGAAGATGTATTCCCAAACCTCGTCCGTCATCTGATCGGCTGTGATACCCAAGGGTCCAGGCTTACTGCCGTCTATGCTTCCCTCTATATACGGTGGTAAGGAGGAGTACATTCCGAGCACGAGAGACTCACCATGCAGGAGCTGAGCAACAGTATAATATGACATATAGATGGTAGAATCACTGAGCGATTCGACCAAAAATTGGGGATCCCAAGGAAGGACTGAACCCAACCCATACGTTCTCGCGCAGGCCCATTGATTGAGCCACGCCAAAGTTTTCTCAAACGAGTGCCTCGTCTCTGGTGAATACAGCTGCATCTTCTTCAGCAAGCTGGTCAGTGAAGTTAGAGGTTAGAGATCGAAACATCGTCAAGGACAATCTGCGTACCCCTCGACTTGCGCTCTCCAATGCTCCTCGCCATAGTTCAAATACCACTGATCCATCAAAGCAACAACACACTCGTCCGCACTTCGACTTATGACCAACCCTTCAGGCTCAGCGTATGCAAACGCATCTCCTGCATCGATCATACTCTTCCTGACTTTGGGCTTCGCATCCACGACGCTCTCGCCTTTGAATTCCCCGACGAGCATGACGCCGTTATAGAACCCTTCTTTGTAAGCCAGCTCCTTGGCCTCCGCCAGCTGCTTAGTATCCTTCTGCGATTGGATTTTCAGCTGTTTGACAATAGCAGGTGCAGTAAGCTCGCCATAAGCTAGGGTCTTGATGACAGGAACGGGGTCTATCGCTGCCCATGCGGGCTGAATTTTGTAGAACTCGGGTTTCTTGCGTAGATCGGTGAGGGTTTGGAAATCATCAGGAGAGTCGGATGGCACAGATGTGACCACACCGGTGCCCTGATACAAAAGCTGTTAATCCGGACGGTGAAATTTATGTTTGTTTACGAACCTTGGTGGCTAGAACGTTATCCATTGGCAAGACGTAGACCTCTGGATTGATAGCAAATGGCGCTTTGATCTTCGTGCCAACCAGTTTCGAACCATCTATTTCGGCCAATTGTTGGATCTGGCCGCGAGGGGAAAACACTCCCTGGTATGTCATATTACGCGCCGCACGGTAAGTGCACAAGTACGCCTCCTTGTCGCTGACGGCGAAGACGCCATACTTGATGGCCGTACCAACAAAACAGTTCGTCTGGCCGTACCTAAGATACTTGTGCGATCAGTAGATTTCCAAGTCAGAACAAGCACGGAACACACATAGTTTCTGGTCGCAGAGTAGCTGCAACCAAGAAAATATCTCTCCCCCCGGTCTGTGACTCGATCTCGGACTTGGCTGCTGCACTCCATTCCAGAACGCGCATCTTTATCGCAGTGTATTCCTGAGGTCCAACTCCTTCCCCGTCCGAGCGATCGTGGTCCATGCAAGGTTGGCCATCTTTGGGACTGTAGATGGTGTAACGTTCGCCGAACTTGATCTTGCCTAGCCTGTGCAACTTGTTCACTTGCCACCGGACGAACGCGTCATAGTAAGGATTGGCTGGGGTGGTCAAGAAGCTACGTCGCCAGTCAATTCGTGCCCCGAACGAGTTGTTGTCTGCCTGTTCGAGCGTCAGAGAGGCATCGTGTTGAAACAAGAGGATACAGACCACGGCGATAGGTGGGAAGTAGGTCAACCAATACAGGGGATCGGCGAATTTCTTGATTTCTACCCTCGGAACGCCAATCGATTCCATGATCTGGAACTGGTAGGTGTGACCCGTTGCCTTTGCCTGTAGCTTGCCCTTCTTCGCTTTGGACTTGTCTTTCTCAGGAGCAGCGGCGACGTGTTCAACAGCAACAACAGATCCACGCGCCTCGTTAGTCTCTACGGTGGCTAAGGCGGCGTTTTGGTCTTCTGCATCCTGGTGAACTTCCTCGTACTTTTCGAAATCGGGGCCAAAGAGTTCCATCTCGCGAATGATTTTATCTGCAGACGCCTAAGTATAATATATTAGACGCATAACATAGTGCTGTGCCACGGACTGTACGCACCTTGATAGGCATTCCCGTAACGTGAAACCCGTGGGGGAATAAGACTCGTTTCCCCAGCATCCTCTGATACCCTGCGTTGAATTCGATCTTGGATATTGTAAAGGCATGTCCCAGATGAAGAGATCCATTCATGTAAGGATACGGAAAGTTGCCGAACCATTTGGGGAATTTCTCCTGGACCTCCGCCTTGGAAAGCCCAGCTATCTCGCCCGGAGACGGGGCCTTGACCTCGAAAAGTTTCTCCTTCTGCCAGCGCTCCTGGTACTGAACTTCGAGGCTTTTCAGAAAGTCTCGCTTGCCTGTCTGGAAGTAAATTAGGAAAAAAAAGGTGGCCACTAAATAAGAGCGGTAAACGCACTTGAGCTAGTTCCAATGTTTGCGACATCCTGGAAGTGTTGAGGTTGCGTCGCGTTAATAATGTACAAGGATTTCTAATCCTAATCGGATAAGCAAACGTTTTCAGAATCTTGAAAGTTACTATGCGGACTGGCCCATCGATATTCGGAAATCGATATCTGAAGCGGTTGAGAAAACAATTGCAGCGTGGTTAGCTATGAAGGACCATTATGACCGTGAAAACTATTTACTGACTGTGGGAACCCCTAGCGTGCTATGTCTTTAGACATGAACTTCGATCATCCTTCACTACTTATAGCACTTCCGGCTCGGGATACGTTACCGGACCAATGACCTTTCTCTTCAACGACCACAGCGTCCTCGTCGTACCATGCACGCCGCTACCGGATACCACAAACTTGACCGCTGATGTTATTTCTATCGGCGAGAACTTGTACAGAACTCGTTTAGGTCAAGGCCGACTCGGACTCCGTATAGCATCCGCAATACGCTCGGAGGGACCATCACTAATATGTTGGGTGCAGCCAGATATCAAGGTACTCCCTTTATATTACTTGATAGTTCCCAAAGCTCATTGAGTGAATAGACAGACGGCATATCAGTTCCTTCCGGCTGGCTTACGCAACATAACCAGATATTCTCCAAGTCTGCTTCAGGGATCTGCAACGTATCCATCTCTATCATCGAGCCTACACTAATCACAGAAGTATTCTTGACTGCATTATCTCTGGACGCACTTCAATTTTCTCGGGCTCATATAGGCGAGCTAGAAACATCGCTCACTCAGAAGTCCATGATACTTCGTCAATCCACGACGCATACAATCTCAGGCGCAATTATCGAGTCGTCTGGGTGGTCAAAGAGCAAGATTCTTCAGTACAGGCTTAATATGTTATCTCCAGTTGCCCAAGGGTATGCTGAGAAAGGCTTGACGCGTTTTATCGTCGCCTTCTCTGGAGACATTCCGGCAGAGCAAACTACAGCTACATCCAGTGACTCAGAGAATGAAAGTGATTCGGAAGGAATAGAGATCGATGAAGGTTTCCTCGCGGTGGGGTCTTCCAGTCCGCATCCATCCACTCTCGACCCTCTCTTTCGGGCTCAGCCACTATCACAAATCCAAGGAGATCATCCGGGGGACCATGTCCTGTATCTCAATGTCTCGGATTTTGGTAGGGTTGGCCTATTGAACGGTGACTGGGTTCGATGAACACTTATGATTACAAACGCCTCACAGAAACGCTCACTATATCTATTTAGGGTATCATCCATGCAGGCAATGTTTCCCGACGCCGTCTTGTGCGTTTCTATACCGATCCATCTGATTCGAGCCCGACGTGAGTGAATTTGATCTATCATCGCAATTCCTCACATCTCCAGTCAGAGGCGTCATTACAGGCGCGCCCATGCTCCTTTGCAACATCTCCGAAGGCTTCGATTACTCCACAAAGAGCTTCTCGCTACTTACAAGCCCATTCGGGTCACTCGAACCCAATATTCCCACTGCCAGAAGTGCGACCATAGCCCGAGTAGCGACACCAATCTCGACCGACCGCAGTTACCAAGCCTTGTTTCTCCTTGCCCTCAAACGGTATTTCGAAGGCAAGAAGAGGCTAGTCAAAGAAGGGGACTTGATTGCTCTAGAGATCGATACCGATCTGTCTTGGCGAATTGCTGACCCTCAGAAAACTGAGGTATCATCCCCCGACGATGACGAACCCTTATCTATGTAGGTGTTTCCTTCAATATGAGGACCGCCATCTGACTCAGCTCAAGTTATCCGTGTAGTCCGACACGGGCAAACGAAATAGTTTTCTTCATGATCACCCACATAGAGCACCCTGCAGTTACCAACGGCATCGACTCCCATGACGTTGCGTACGAATCGGCCGCTGGGGAGCTGGGCTTTTGGATAGATCCTACAATTACTAGGATAGTCCAAACAGGCTTGGAGCACACCCGTATACCCGACATTGGACTTTCTACCCTGGGTCAGTACTCCATGCACAAAGGGGTTGATCATGTATTCAAACTACCTAGGGGACCAAGGACCTAGATCCCTTCTTGCCACTATCAGCAAGCAGCACTCAGCCTTATTATCCGTCGGTAGTCCCTTTGATCAACTCCGTTCAATATTGTCAGCAACGTTCGCTGATTTCGCTGTGGATTATGATTTGGACTTGTCTGTATTGCTGCAGGGCGCCCGGGGAACGGGTAAATCGACCGTTGCGTCCTGGGCGGCACAACGCCTGGGCTTCAATATCCTCGAAGTCGGTTTCCTGCTTTATTCCGGTCAAGGAATTATAAATGATTTACATCGCCGCAGATAAATTGTTACAATCTACTCGGTGAGAACGACACGAAGACTGAGGGCATACTGCGCTCCCGTTTCGACAAAGCCATTCAATGTGCCCCATGTATACTCTTTCTAAAGCACACTGATGCTCTGGCGCAGACCACACAGGTCCTGGAAACTGGGAAAGGTTTGTCCTTCTTTCATGTCTGTAACGAGCATTTACACTTCTTCAGACCCAGCCATTGTAACTGCTTTAAAGGAATGTATGGAACAAGCGCAAGGCTCCTGGAGAACTACGAGTTTCCCTGTTGTCGTCTTGGGCACAACAAGTGAAGCGTCGAAAGTTCCTGGCTCCATTCTTGCATTGTTCAAACACCAGATATCCTTCGAGGTGCACCCAACGTTGACCTATACTAATGTGCTTGCCTAACAATTTTCGAAGGCGCCCAATGAAGCTGAAAGATATGAAATATTGAACGGTTTGTTAGATGGAGCAATTCTAGCACCAGATGTTTCTTTGGCCTCCATAGCAACACAAACGGCCGCTTTAGTTGCTTCTGATCTTGCTAGTCTTGTCGCTCGGGCTCGTCATGTCTCCTTGCAAAATTTACCTGTCACGTTCGTCGCATCATTCTTACTCACATTCGTTAGCTGAGCATCAAGTAGGCCGAACGCAGACCAGTCAAATATACCACTTACTGCCAGTGACTTTGATGTTGCATTAAACAAGGCTCGAGCCTCGTATTCCGACGCCATTGGTGCCCCACGGATACCAATGGTCACTTGGGACGACGTCGGCGGGCTTGCACATGTCAAGTCAGACATTCTAGACACTATTCAACTACCTCTTGAGCATCCTGAACTTTTCGCTGATGGTCTCAAGAAACGATCAGGTATGGCATCGCTGTTGGAACTACCCTTTGGTGCGGTCCTCACGATGCACAGGTATTCTCCTTTATGGACCGCCTGGCACCGGGAAAACATTGCTTGCCAAAGCCGTTGCTACCTCCTGCTCCCTCAACTTCTTCTCTGTCAAAGGTCCCGAGTTACTCAATATGTATATTGGCGAATCCGAAGCCAACGTTCGCAGAGTCTTCCAGAGAGCTAGAGACGCTAGACCTTGTGTCATATTCTTCGACGAACTAGACTCGGTTGCTCCGAAGCGAGGAAACCACGGAGATTCCGGAGGTGTTATGGACCGTATTGTCAGTCAGCTTCTTGCAGAGCTTGACGGGATGTCCTCTGGCAGGGGTGGTTCGGACGTCTTCGTTATCGGAGCAACGAATCGTCCAGACCTACTGGATCCAGCCCTCTTGCGACCTGGCAGGTGAGTGGATCATTCATTCAACACGTGTTGTCAAATTAACACTATGCAGATTTGACCGCATGCTTTACCTCGGTGTGAGCGATACACATGAAGCTCAGTCCAACATACTCGAGGCCTTGACGAGGAAGTTCCGACTACACCCTGACCTGAATCTGAAAGAAGTGGCGGAAAGATGTCCGTTCAACTATACTGGCGCAGACTTCTATGCCTTGTGTTCCGATGCCATGCTTGGTGCCATGTCGAGAAAAGCAGAGGAACTCGAAGCAGTTATCTGTAAGACAAACATTTTCTTGCCTTGTAGTCCTTGCGTAATCATTTCTCCTGCCAGCAAAATTGAACGAAGCACCAGGTCCACACTCCCACCCCTTCCCCTTAATACCTCAGTACTATCTTGCAGAGATGGCTACGCCGGAGGAGATCGACGTGCTCGTCACCAAAGAAGACTTCGACATTGCCCTCAAAAATCTAGTGCCCAGTGTCAGCCAATCTGAAATGGAGCACTACGCTCGTGTACAACAACGTTTCTCGCAAAAATCTGATGATTAGTACAAGAAGATACATACATACATATCATTACATGATATTGGGTAGACTAGCGATCCAAAACCACCTACTGGGATTGATTCCCATCTTCGTGAGCACTCCTTTGAGAGGCGCGAATGCTCCCAAGGCTGAGCCTGTCGGTAAGGACACCGGTCGGCCAATGATTTCGTGGCTGCCGTCCCCAGTGTTTGTTTAATAGGATTGAATAGATGATCAACACTTACCTGTATGCTAGTTTCCCATCAATCACTACCTCTACCCGCAAAATGGGCTCATCGGAGTTTCGCGTGTCCACCTCGATCACCGACCTACATGGAAGCTTAGTGGACAAACGTAAACAAACCGTAGCCCGGACATTACCATTTGTGATTTCCTTTGGGTAAATATTTCAGCACTCTCTCCTGTGGCACTTCCTCGACCACAGTCGTCGGCTCATCGCTGTCCTCCGTGAACGCAACCGGCACAAACCTCTTCACTTTCTCCAGACTTTCTGGAGCCAGCGTACGGAAGAACGGAACGTCAAACATATTCAACGGACTCGTCGAAAACTCGTACACGGGGTACCCATCCTCTGAGTTGAATTCGATTGCAGCAAATTCATGTCTGTCGCCGGAGAGGAATATGACGTTAGGGACGGAGTGAACCTTCTCGAGGAGTGCAGCCTTTTCTGTTCTGTACCCCGCCCAGGAATCCATCTGCGCGTCATGTCCCCAGAGGGAGGTAAAAGGGACTGAGGTGACGATGAACTTGAATGTCGCCGTATTGTTCACCTATAATTCGGGAAAATATTAATAGCGTGAATGAGAACGACGACAACCCGTGGCGAACCCTTCCTAACCAAGAGTACAATTCAACGAGTTGTTTGTCTCCCAGCATCGTAGGGACTTCGTCGCCCTCGTAGATGCCAGACCTATATCGGCGCGTGTCCATGACGAAAAAAGCAACATCGGCGTAGCGGAATTCGTAATGATGCTCGTGCGGCGTCGTATTATAATTGCCGTCTGCATTGTAGATCTTGAACGCGTCGGAGGCGCTGGGGAAGGGAGGCATAGAGTCGTTTCCTTTCCCAGCATAGTTATTTAGAATCTGTCGAAGTCAGTTGGATGTTAGAGAGGTGGAAGGATTTTGATATGTACTTCGTGATCGTCGTAGGCATGGAAGATAGCTACGAAGGCATGTCAGCAGGTCAAGAATATATTGGAGTATTGGAGCTTACGAAATTTCTCGTAGATTTTTCTGAAACTTGAACTTTGGTAATTGCGTCGGTAAAGTCGTCTGTACGCTTCTTTAGTGTCGCCAATAAATACAGGCACGTCGGCATATATGAAGTCTCCCAGGAAAAGCATGAACTCCATCGGAGACGGGAACGGCTTGGAAAGCGAAGTAATAGTGGTAGCGACATCTAGAAGGATGCGTGAGATTCACAAATCGGCGAAGGTGATGATGATACGTTGCATACCGTTTACACCGAGATAGTCGGCAAGTAGATCGAAGCCCTTGATTGTCCTCCCTTGCAGCGGGACGTACGGGAAATTAGGTATGATACACGACGTTACCGCAAATCGGAAGCGCGTAGCAGTTGTTAGCTGTGCGTCGGGGAAAGTACGGAATGGTATAGGATTCTGAGGATATTCAAGCAGCGTTCCGTTGTCCCAAGAAAGTCTATCTGCGGAAGATTAATGGTTCCGAGACGCAGCGATGTAAGAATTGCCTTCGTACATTCATATTTCGTCTTTGGCCATAGTCCTTTGAGTTGCACCGTGCTCACCCAGTCGTTCGCCTCTATCAACTTCAACTCAGGACCGGTCGTCCAATTCTTGAAGCCTCCCTGAGCCTCTCTCCATATTATATGCAATGACTGAGATTCCTCTTCAACCAGCGGATGCCGGACGGTAATTTTGACGCCATCAGGGTACACCGCTCCAATACGCGTAAACACGACGTCTTGTGCGGCGTCGAAGAATGGGTAGGCAACAAACTCTACTGCTGCTAGGAGCAAGAGCACATTTATGGCGGCATTAGCTAGTCTTAGGCCCCGAGATTGCGTGGGCAGAGATAGCACGATCGTTGTCAGAGCCCCCGCCGACTGGGGTGACTGCATGCACACAGGAGGCGTGAGTTCACATCACCCAGTGATGGAATAAAAAGAGGGGCTTACAGGTTGATCCTTGGCCTCCTTCTGCGACGTCTTATTCGTCTCTTTACTCCTCCCAGTTAACCAAAACGCCGATATCCATGCAATAAACAAAGTAGGGATAATCTGTTTGCCCAAGGTCGTTGGAATCTAGCAAACGTGGTTCAGGTTAAGAGTTTGCAGACTCAGCTGTCGGCGCACCACTCTAAGAAATATGAATATTGCAAGTCTGAAGAGAAGGGAGAACACGGTCTCCATGAGCTGCAGCGCCATTCTTGAAGTTGGCGGTAAGTGGTCAGGCAGAATATGCTTAGTCAGCACACCGAGGCCAAATCGAAAACCCAACACGATCGACCGTCGGTCCGAATTTCGTCCCGGTATCTCAAATGCATAAGCGTTTTCAAGTATGCAGGTACGCTCATCTATTGATTACTAGAGTATATCTATCAAGTAAAGTCCTGATTTAAAGTCGTGAATAAGTCATGATCAATAACCGGGATCTCCGCCCCTGCTCTCCTGCACCATTAATCCTTCAATACGCACAATACGCAACGCAAAGCAAAGGGAAGCCAGCGTAGAGGCCGATCCAGAAGACGACATTCCCCAGTAACTTGTTTTTCTTGATCACCGGGATCCTGCTAATCGCAATGAGCGGTATCTGCGCAAGCTAATCACCCGTTAAGCATCAACATTCAGTCAGTCACTGATGCTACTTAAACGTTGCGTACCTGCAGCAAGAACAAATACATCCTGATCTTCTGGGTAACAACAACCATGACGAGCTCGTGCGCACAGGCGCTCAGCAAGAACGTCACGATCATCGCGTTCCTTCTCGAGAGCTTGTAGCTCGTAATCGTCGAGGCGTACACGTGTCGCAGCAAGAAAGTGTGCACCGGCTTGTTCCATTTACGGGAGAACTCATCCCAGCTGGTCGAGTTCCACTTGTAACGCCGAGTTGGTTAAGCTTAAACACAACCGAAGAAGGATGAACGTACCCAGTCCTCATAGAAGCCACGATCAGCGAAACTACAATGAACATATCGTCAGCAAATAAACAGGACGTCGCCTATTAAGACCTATACGCACTAAGAGAGCTCTGCAAATCCGTTGCAAATACACTCTGTTGAGGAAGAAGCGAAAGGGTCAGCCTAAGCTTCTTCCCAATAACCCATTCACAACGTACCGAAAATAATGAAGAATAGCAGGAGATACGCCATCATGAACGGTATCGATAAGTCAAGTAAGGAGCGGAAGAAAGATTGCTCTTTCAATGTCGGCACATGCGGGAGTATGAATGTCTCCGTGACGGTGTACAGGAGTGCGAACGTGCCGAATGTAGCGACCTGTAAACACTCGGTACTCAATGCCGGGTCACAAATAAACACCTGACATCGGCACACGCACCGTCTTCTCAAAAACATAAAGCGGCCTAATTCTCTCCGTTCGCGGATACTCCAGCTCGTACACCAATGTCGGTACGAGCTGATACACCGCAAAGTTCTTCAGCGTAATATTCTCGGGCCACTTCACGGGATACGGTCCCCTCGTACTCAATTCAGTCCGCAGCTCCGTCAGATCAGCTGCCATTGCAGAGACCTCTTGGTCAGGATGGTCAACAAGGGGGTGAACGTGCAGCGCTTCTCCAGTCTGGGCGCCGGCTCCTTCTCCTCCACCCGTCGTCACTGTCGCGTTCCCAGTTTCCGAAGAGGATGATAGTGTTGTTCCATTCCCATTCCCCTGCTTCTCAGCAGCGACCAAGCGTTTGCGCAGGACCGACGCCGCCGACGCGTCCATATACGAAGACTGCATCCCTTCCGGGGCCAGCGGCGTCATCGACAACGGCGTCTCCTCGCGATCGCTCGTATTCGATGAATTCGTCGCCGTTGCGTTGTAGTCAATCTCTGCCCTGTGCGCCTTCGCGTCCGCGACCGCCTTCTCGTAGCCGCCTAGACGTGCTGTGCGCTTGCGCAGGTCTTCTTCGAGAATCTGCGCTTGGTCGTGTATATATTTGAGCTCGCCATTGACGGTCATGTAGGAGTGCATCTTCATCATCATGACGAGGGAATGCAGGGTCAAGAATCCCGATTGGACCCACGGCCACTGACTGCGACATTGGGTGAGACATGAATGTTCACCACACGCGGAACTGAGTAGCATTGTGGCTGACGCACCGGTTGAAGGTCCAGGTAACGGTCGTGAATAGGACAGTCGCCTGCAGCGTATGCTGGAGGATAATCCCCGTGTAGTAGTAGTTGATCCACCCCCTGCTTATCGCCTTCGTAAATGGCACACACAGTGCCGTGCTCGCGACAAGTACGGCGTCGGATATGGCAAGGGTGATGGCGTCGCGCGAGAACATTGTGGCGAAGTGGAGGTTGAGGATGTAGCCATTGGTTTCAAGAGAACGAATGTATGTGCTGATAGTAAAGAGGAATATGGACACCCAGAACAGCGAAAAGAAGCCCTAATGGACAAATGAGTACCGTCAGCTTCGCATTCATTAAAGCGAGTTAGCATCGAAGCATCCCGTCCCACTGCTGAGCCCTTCATTCATTTCGCGGTGTACAATCACTCACCCGAAATTCATTCTGCCCCGATGTCGCATTATTCGTATCGAACACAGACGTCCTCGGCGCAAATGTCACCAGCGCGCGAAGCTTCTTCGACGTCTTTGAGCGGAACGGCTTGGACACATATATAGTGCCCTCCGATGTTTTGAAACCGCCGCTATGAGTGCGTGTGTTCGCCGGTGCCGCATCGACGGGCATGGTCGTCTTGAATATTTATTGGTGGCTGGGGTGATGATGATGAAGGAGGTGAAAGAAATAAGGAAAGAGGGAACACCGCCGGCTCTTCCTCTCCAGGAGTTCAATGGAGCACTCGGCCTGATGATGATGAGAAAGTCACCTCGCACGTGCTGACTCTAATAAGACATCACGTGCCCATTTAGCGTCGCGGTTAATTAATTGGCGGTCGCGACTCGCGATCACCCTCGTAGCAAACATGGCAGACAGCGTTCAGGCCAAGTTGATTGTCACTGAAAGGTACGTTCAATAGTCGCGATGGTACCTATGTGTAGGCCGGTGCGACGTCCACCGAGAGGCTAAGCCCTTAGTTATAGGGCACTCTTAGTCCGTATGCATTTGTGAAAGATGGCACGAACTCAGCTATGGGAAACAATTCAAGCGAGCCCCTCTTCACTCTGGCGGCTGCTACGTATACGGTAGCTTGAGATATGATTACTGCCCGGCCGGCAGTGACCTTTGGGTCATGGGACGATGGCAAGGAGATCCATGTTTATGTCTTTTCCAATATCAACAAGGAGAAGATCGAAGCAGCACAGATCCCCCTCTGGAAAGCCATCGTCGCTGCTGCCGCACGCGCTTTGAATCTTCCCGCTGATGTTGCCTTGTAAGGCCTCCATGTACCCTAACATAAACACAAGTTTGATTGATCAGCCTGTGGTCCTTTGTAGCACGTTTTGAGATGATAAAAATATTTGATATCCTACAGTGTCACTAGATTTTGATACTTGGGGGCGCCGCCATACACTCTAAAGTCTCACTTGCTTGCACTGATTGCACTTAAACTCTACAGAAATTGAATGAAATATCACGTGCCAACTTATACGAGCGACGATCACCTGGCAGCAGCTCTTTACCTGAACTTGTATTTATCTCAAAGTCTGCATACCGTGCGCCAGCCTTCCTTTTTACTCTTTTTTTTTTACTTACCTGACCCCTCATTCCGCTTACGATCAGGGAACCCGTGCTCTGCAAGCCCTCGCGTGCCCGTTCGACGGTACTCTTCCCCTTTTCCTGAGGCCCCCCCCAGTCAGTCCCGCACTTTTTCTATATCCCCTGCGACCCATTTTTGATCCGTCAAAAGCTTCCTCCACCCCATCCCGCCCCCCATGGCGCACGCACTCATCCACGTCCTGCCCCCCGAAACCCTCTCCGAAATCTTTCTCTTCTGCCTCCCCTCGGACGACTTTGTCAAGATCAGCAACAAACACGCCCCACTCGTCCTCACCCTTGTCTGCTCTTACTGGCGGCGCGTTGCCATCGCCTCGCCCCAGCTCTGGTCCTCGCTGCTCGTGCACGACAAATTACGCACAGACACCTTCCCCCTTATCGATACCTGGCTCGCGCGCTCAGCAGACCGCCCCCTCAAGCTCGCGCTGATGCTCTACGACGGCGGCGAGCACCGCCGCTCCATCGCGCAGGGCCTCCTCAACCGCCTCGTCGTGCACGCCACCCGCTGGCAGGAGATCCACCTCCAGCTCCCGCGCAAAACCTACGCCATCCTCTTCAAGCGCCTCAAGAAAAAGTACCAGACGAAGCGGCGCCCGCTGCAGCTGCCCTTCCTCGAGACGGTCACGATCCACACGTCGAACGACGAGGGCCGCGGCGTCGGCGAGATGTTGTGCAGCGTCCTGCAGGCCGCGCCGCGCCTGCGCTCGCTGTTCTGGGCGGACTTTGGGTGCATGTCGTGCACGATCGACGTCCTCCCGCAGAGCGCGGGGCTCATGGAGCTCCTCCTCGACATGAACCTCACCGTCAACCAGGCTCTCTGCATCCTCAGCCACTGCCCCCAGCTGCGCGAGTGCACCTTCGGCGCGCTCCGCCTCTGCGACGCCGCCCCGCCCCCAGAATCGCCGCTCCTCCTCCCCCAGCTGTCCTCGCTCACGCTGCACACGTGCCAGGACCTCAGCGTCCTCTTCGACTACGTCACGCTCCCCGCGCTGCGCAGCTTGAGCATCCAGTACGTGGCGGACAACATGGAGGGGCACGCGTTCTTCACTGCGTGGCCTGTCGCGGAGTTTGCGGGCATGCTTTGGAGAAGCAGGTGCCCGCTCGAGTCCCTCCAGCTGCACGCGATCGGCATGGATGAGTGGGCCCTCATCCAGTCCCTCCAGCCCGTCGAGCACTCTCTCAAGCGCCTGCGCATCCGCAACTTTGGCCCCGCATCCGTGAAGGACCACCTCCTCCGCCTCTGGACGAACGCGCCCGCCATCGCCGACACACTCGACTCCAGCCGCCCTACTTCTCCCTTCCCCTCCCACTCCACCTCTTCCTCAACAGCAGCAGCCTTCTGCCCCAGCCTCGACATCCTCGAGCTGCACGAGTGCATCGACGCGTCCGCCGGCGTCCTTGCCGCCATGGTCGCCTCCCGCACGCACACCGTCGCCCTTCGCACTCTTGCGGACGCCACGCCCCTGCGCCACGTCGCCGTCTCCGGCGGCTGCATGGCGGACTACCGCGCGCTCTGGAAGATGAAGAAGGACGGCGCCCTGGTGCCTGACCTGCAGATGGACCTGCGCAGCTTCTGAGTCCCGAGAAGCCCCATGCTCGACATGAATTACGATTTACGCGCTATTTATTAGATACTTACATACACACGACCGGACCTCACCCCACGCACTTGTATCCTCTTTCTTCTTCTTTCCTCTGCGTCTCTCACTGCAGCCTGGACCCCGCATCTCCCAAGACTATCTATTCACCTATACATCGATATCCCGTAGACTCTCTGTTCTGTTCTGCTCGCATCTATGACCAACCATCCAACCCATCTCGCCAAATGGCAGTTGTTTACTTGATGATGTCCAATATCCCTACTTACCCGTAGATGAGTTTAAATAATGAAAGCAACGAATTGATTAATGAGGCGGCGACAACGCGTCTACGTCCGACTCGACTGCATGCCAATGTGGGGGCGGAAGAAGGACGTTGAATATTAATTATGAAAGACACTCTAGCTCGCAGGCATCTTCACGTACAAGCTCCCGCACGTAATACCAAACGCCTTCAGCCTCCCACCTGGTGCAAATTGCTCACATGGCACCGCAGAAAAGCTTCGAGCCCCTGCTCGCGCTTCTTCAGTTCTTCAGTGCATCCCAGAATCGGTGCCTCGACATACACTGTAGTCGCCTGACTAAAATCACAAACCAAGTTCAAGGCTCTAACATTCAATGTCCAAACGTCCAAACGTCCAGGGTGCAATGCCCATGCCCCCGGCTCACGCTTGGTTCGACGATGCCCTGGTCCGATTTGATGCTTTGATGATTTGGGGTATTCCTCTGGGTGGGGATGGTAGCGACCGAACGACGCAAACGGTTGTCAGTGTTAGCCCAAGCATTGAATAAGATAACATGTCTGCGGGAGTGCCGACCCGGGTTGGTGATTAAAGAGGGGGGCTAGCATTGACAGTGAATATAGGAACCCATAGATAGATGGTCGGGATCGTTCTGTCCAAAGACGAGAGCAAGATAGAAGGGGAGTGATGGGTGAGAAGGTTACAGAGGGGAAGAGCCTTGAGGGCTTGACTCGTGAATTGGGCTCGTTCTGCAGCGTCTCGCTTACCACTGGAGCAGAGTTTGGGCCTTATTTGCAATAGAAAGTGGGATAAAAAGGATACTGTAGTGGTGGACATGGGTTCTAATGTAACGACTTGATGTATTCCTATGAACGATTTCGCATCAGAAGGAAGGAGATAGGTGGTGGGCAAAGAACGCACCTGCTCCAAAAGTGCTATAGACTGCTTGAAGTTGCTGACTTGTTTCCAGCAGTCGAGAGGGGACGTTGGGTTGTTCCTTTAGATAATGAGAAGGATAGAGAGAAGGGAAGAGGAGAGAGGCGTACTGGTAGCACGATATGACGGCAGCGGAGGCCTGGCGTGCGGCGTCGACCTCTGCGGCATTCTGCTTCTGCTTCGACCTCTGAACTTTTTCCTGTATCTCGTCGAGATCGCCGAGTAGGGTCGGCCCACTCTTCACGCCTCCTTCGGCACCTTCCGCTCCGTCATCGAGTCGAGCTATAGCGCGCTCCTTATCCAGATTCTCCTTCTGGAGGGCGCGTTCGATCTGGGAGCGGACGTCCTCTTCCTCTGCGCGCAGGTGTGCTAGCTCTGCCTGGATGCGGGAGCGGACATGGTGGTCGAGGGTGGACTGGCGCTCGGGAGGGATTTCTGGAGCGGCTGCGTGGTCGGAGAGGTGGGAGACGACGGCGGGGGAGAACTGGAGCGGGATGAGTGTGAGTATGGGTAGGAGAGAGAGCTGGATACCTGGATTGAGGTCTCTGGGTGGTAGACCTTGTTGTCCGAGTCTACGCGTGATTGAGACCCGCCCATTTTTGTTGTGAGAATGGATTGGAGGACGGAGGGATGTCGCGGTCGGAGGTTGTTGGGTTGACACGTGATCCAAGGGGCGCCTGCTACTCATACAGACGTCATCGACATTGCAACTTCCCATTCTATTTAAAAGGAACACTGTTCATTACACTACCCGAGTCGTGTCCGTTGTTCTACACCATTCTACTTCTACAGCGTGCACTTCATTCATTATGCGTTGAGTCCGATGCTCACGATCACAGGGCCACCCCCTCCCCCGTCTGCGAATATGCCGACGTCGTCGTAGCCTGCGATATCCGGCTCCGCTCCCCCTCCCCCCCGCGCACCTCTCTCGCCTCTTCCCGCAGATGCCTCGAGCCCCTGCTCTGTCTCTGCTCCCCTCCCACATTCGAATACGAGGAACTGCGATTCATAGCAGCCTCAACTCCCACCCCCATCCGCGTGAACGCAGCCCGTATAAGGCTCGCAGGCGGCCGCGCGAGGTGCTCCTCTGCGCTCTCCGTCGAGTACCACGATGCCGAGCTCACCGTCGACGGCATGTGCAGCAAATTCCGCTCCCTCTCCCTCTCCTCTCGTTCCCCCTTCCCCTCCCCTTCACGATCACGCTCCCGCTGCAGCAGCGGCCGCGTCGTATCCCTCGATTCAAACGACGGCGTCGGCGACCCCAGCCCCGACCCAGAGTCGTAGCCCCAAGCGTCGGGGTTGATGCGCTTCGGCGGGCGCAGGGGCTTCAGTGGTTTCGGCAACGACGGTTGGGGTTTCGATGACGATGGAGTCGATGATACAAATGATTGTGCTTGGTATTGCGGTGGTCTTTGTCTCTCCAAATCCCCTCCCTTCAAGTTATTCTTGCCGTTGCTCGAGTTGCTCGAGTTCTTGCGGCCTCTCCCCGTGAACGTGACCCGGCTATTCGACGGTTTCACCGACACTGGGTGCGGAGGACCCGTTCCGCGCATAATCATCGGTGGACTCGACGGCGCGATGTTGTGCAGCGTATTGTTCTTCGTCGCTTCGACCCAGTACTACCATCCAAAAAAACAGTCAATGTCAGTACTAGTACTAGTATCAAACAATAAACACCCAAGTCATAAATCGAAGCATAACACACGAAACACGAATGCGAATAAAAGGTGACATACCGCTTTCTTGCTCTCCGCCTCGCGCCGCCGCTTCAGCGCGCGACTGCAATACGCCCACGCCATGATGATCGCGATCGCGAGCGCCATCCCCGCGAGGGTGCCCCCGACGATCACGTTGACGGGGAGCCCCGCACCCCCATTTGAGCGTCCATTCCCGTTTCCGGCCTCTGCATCTGAAGTAGGAGGTAAACTTGCACTCGAGGCCGAAGCCGAAGCTGCAGGCGAAGTGGCGGAGGCGCGGGTGCGGGTACGGGTGGCAGAGGCGGTTGCTGATCCGGACGTGGACGTGGACGTACTCGCCTCGCCGTCCGACGCTAATGTAGTCTGCCGCGCGACGAGGGGTCGAGGGAACATCTTCGTTCTACCGGTCAAGCTTCAGCTTCGCTTCAAGACAAGGACTCTGCACGCTTTGTACATCCAAGCAGCCTTTGACATATATATATTCCAGTGGGGCGCCGGGCACCACTCCCCGCAACATGAGGCCTTTGTACCTCACAAAGCGATCGCCCCATCACGACATCACGATTCGCAGACTGCAGCACGGCCAATATGGGATTCTATTGGAGCGAATCCTGACATATGCAAGGACGTGCACGGCCTCTGGGGTCGAGGCCGCGCACTGGCGAGGGGTGCCCTGGCCACGAGGCTCCGAATCCCTGAAGAACGCCTCGCAATCGTCACATAGGAAGTACTAGAACATGCATGCATGTTGGACTAGGAAATCGGGGGTCCAACCTACGACGGCAAATCTGCCAAATCGTTCACCCTACCTGCCTGCCTTGCCCTTTGCCCGCGAAGTCAAGGTCCCAACTCCAGCTCATCGATGCATCGAATTCGAAAAGCTAAGAATACAACATACAAGCCCCGACATCGACATCGACGTGGACACGAAGCCAAGATTGAGTTATACTTATACCTATCTATCCATCGACAGCATCCATCTCGGCAAGCACGGCTTCATTCAGTGCCTCAGCGTCGGCCATGACCTTGTCCTCCAGTGCCGAGACGCGTGCCTCAGCTTCCTGCCGCTCCGATTCCAGTTGCGCGTATTGCGCTTGCAGCGACCGCTCCCTCCTCTCCAGCCTCTCCACCTCCTCCTTCAGCGCCTCCACCCGCCGCGGGCCCACCGCGCCCTCATTCACCTTCAACCGCGAAAAGCTCTCATAGTCCACCTTCACCTTCTGGAACTCCTCAAACGCCTCCGTCATGCGCTTCGCCAGCGTCTTCGCGCGGGCCTGGTACCCGCCGAGAGTCACACCCAGCTTCTTCTCCAGTTTCGCGGATTTCGCAGCCTCCTTCGCCATCTTCTCGCGGCACTGGTTCAGCAGAACCGTATACCCGTCGATCCTCTGCTCAGGCGTGAGACTCGCGGGTTCCGTCCACTTGTTCTGGGCCGCATCGAAGACGAGCTGTTGCCTCACGCGTGCCCACGACGCGGATTCGTCCACGCCCTCCGTCTTGGCCAATGCCGCGAGCCCCTCCTTGAGCTGATCAGGATTAGCGTTCGGGAAGCCAACCATCGTCGCCAGCTCAAGATGGATCGTGACCCTGGCCGCGTCGATGTCATCATCGGCAGGCATATGGTACGCGGACTTGGTGGAACCGGGTTTTGATGAACCGGGCAGGGGGTGGGCAATTGAATCGTGTTGTAGAATATTAACAAGTTCCTCGTTGATAAGTTGCATTGTCTCTGCGGGTAGATCGTCGTCTTCTCCTATACTGAGATCATTCATGAGTTGCGCCATGTCAACATTGGCTGGGCGAGGTAAATTCCGTTGTACGGCCTGAGAACGTCTCGCCAGAGCCTTGCGTTCGTTCTCCTCCCTTATCCTCTGCAGTCGTGCATCCCGTTCAGCAGCGTCCTCCTCCGACATCGGGGTCTGCCCATCAACATCGCCATCGCCGTCTTCATCGTCAGGGACCAAAAGCTCAAAGTTATTCTCCGGTTTCGGCAGGTTCAGGAATCCCGCTTTCAGCGCGCGCTTGGCGGAGGATTCCCGCAGTTTTTGTTCCCTCGGTGTATCTCCAACGAAGGACGTTTGGTCCGCCGGATTGATGGAGAGATTGTCACGCATAGGCGTGCGCAAAGGTGTAGCGGAGATCCCCGCGCGCACTGTACGGGGGGTAGCGGCAACGTCGCCCGATTGCTCGGTATCGCGGGGGGTAGCCAGAGGGTTCGGGGTGAATGCAACTTGATGACGGGGGGTAGCGCTTTCGAATCCTGTGCCACCTCCAGGACCGATATGCAGAGGAGTATTCTCCTCGCCGAGCAGAGGGGTCTGCTGTATAGTCATGTTTCGTAGATTTCTGGCTTCCGTCAAGACATTGTCCTCTGTCGTAGTCAAACAGTGAGCTCATAGTCTGAGGGTAAAAGAATGAGTACTTACGCTGCGGTGCAGTCCTAGGTGTCCTTGCCATCCTCGCATTCTCCAAGCCCTCATATTCCGTCAACAACCTTCCACTTGCTTCACTCCCCCCATTCACCAAAGCCTTCGCACTCTCCCCAGCCTGCCCAATCTTCACAATATCCTCCAACTCCGACTCTCCCACCTGCGCCGCCGGCAACACCAGCTTCCTCCGCCTCCCAATCGACTCCGCCTCCTTCAGCTTCTGGATCTGCGCATCCCGTGCAGCCAAGAATTTTGTTTGGTGGGAGTTATCTCCGTTTTTCCCTTCGGCTGCTTTCTTTTGTCGCTTTCGCCGCTCGGCTTCTTCGTCGTCGGTTTTGCGCTTGTTTTCGAGGCGACGGAGGGACTGGCCGACGGGTGCAGACGTGATACGCGCTTGCTCTTCGGAGGTGTCGTAGAACCCAGGAGCGGCTTTCTTCTCGAAGGGTATATCTGCGTTGTACTATATGTGTATACTATGTTAGCTAGGCAATGAGAATTGTGTTGCCGAGCCACGCACGTCCATGCCCTTCTTTTTCGAGTTGTTGCGCATGTTCCCAGATCTGTGGCCAAGTCAGAGAGCCCAATCGCTGAAGTGTAGAGCATACTCACAAGACACCAGCTGCCTTCAATTCACGACGCTTCTGCAAGGCCGCCAACCTCCTTGCCTCCTCCAACTGACGCTCTCGGGCCTTCCGCTTAGCCTTCTTACCTTGGGTATTCGCAAGACGTGCACGAGCCTCGGACAACATTTCCTTCTCTAGAATCCATTCGTGAGTCGTAGTGCGCTTTTAGCATCAAATCCACGCACCGTCTTCGTCCATGTCAATGGGATCTGGACGTGCAGGTTTTGTCTCCGGGTCTGGGTCGATTTCACCAGGCCTCAGCCGACGCACATCATCCGCACTAGGTCCCGCATCCCCCTCTGGACCAGCCAGTCCCAACTCCTCGTTCTCCTTCGCCTCCGCCTCATCCAGCAGCTTCTGATACCGCTCCAAACACTGTGTGGCCGTCCGTCCGACAATGGGCGCTATTGTCCGCCATTGCGTTGGCATCAATTTTGCAAGGTGCAGAAGTTTTTCATCTTCCGTCTGCTTTCATGGTTGGAGCTGGTCATGGAGCGGGTGTGTATGAACGCGCACCTTCGACCACTCCGTCTTCTTGATAGACGGGTCAAGCCATTCATACCAACGCGCCTTGCATTGTTTCGGTGTCTTGCGAACCAAGAGGGAGGATATACGGGCCCTACAAAGGATCTTTTCAGCACAGACAAAACCTGCGTGGTAGCATGTTGCATACCATTGATTTTTGCCGTACTTGGCTATCGCAGCCTTGAGAACCTCATCCTCCGTGTTCTGGATGTTGAAAGTGTGAATGGGGATGCAGGCTAGATGGCGCAGACAAGGGACATTACCTTCCAGACCCCTAGAGAGCGTGTCAGAGCAATACAGCGAAGAAAGTGAAGCGCGCGCACCTCCTTTGATAATTATACGAACCATAGTCACAAGTGGAAGGAGATGAGCGTGGTGCTTAGGGTTAGGGCTTAGCAAGCAATCCTGTCCGTGGGAGAATGATGCTGAGGTAAGCCGGACAAAGACCTCACATGGGTCAGAACGCCGGAGTGTTTGTGCATGGTGTGGTCCGGCCTTCAAGGAACGGTGAGCCAGATGGCCGCAGCGTGACGCCGTCTGATGGAGGATGATGATAAATACAGCCGGGGCGACCGTGAAGCCAGTTCATTGTGGATATATTTAACGCCAAACCAGTCCTCCCGCCCATAAAAGGTCTGCGCTAATACCGGCATCTTGATATCGGCAATGCAACGGCATTAAATTTCGCCAACGTAACGCCACCCAGGAGGTTTGACCGGCATCACCCGCGGACAGAGATAGAGTTAAGAATGGCCGGAAGAATCTCACAGCTTGTTCGCTAGAAGGGACGCTTGCCTGATCGTTATTTTCTTTGCTCTGATACTGCATATCCTGCTGTATGCAATCCCAAGGAATGGCAGGCACAGGTCGCCAGCACAGGGATGGTCGTGACAAGGAACCAAAATGTGTATTTGGGGATGTTTGCGGAGGAAGGGAATAAAAAAGCTTGCCGGGTAGTTGCCGACCGATCGCAATTCAAACTGAGTTACCGCAGAAGGCCGAAGTTGTCTGGCTGAAAACCGACAACCTTGGTCCTTCTCTTATCCTTAAACCATCATCTTCGCCACTGTCTCCCCTCCTCGCCCCCTCCTCCTCATTGTACCCGTCGACGAGAATATCCTTCAAAATACCCGTGGCCAGCCAAAGTCGCGCGTTTACTGCCAAATTGTAGATTTCAACCCCCGGCCTTCACTTTATGCTTTGATAACCGCTTCTCCAGCTCAGCCTGCTCCGTTGAAAACCCGGTCTTCGATGGATCCACAGCAGTCCCTCCCCAACCCTGATGACAAGTCTGTTTACACTCCTTGTTCTCAGAATTCTCACCATCTCATCGCTGCTCACCATGTAGCTCGAAGCCAGTCCTACGTGGTGCTCGCGCGTGCACCGTCTGCCGTGCTGCCAAGGTAAGGTCTCCCCCTCAGCCGGATGACTATCACTCCACTAAGTGTGTACTCTGTATCGCCGTTCATTCGCACGACATCAGATGAAATGTGTTGGCGCCGAAGACGGCCAGAAGCAGTGCCAACGGTGTAAACGGGCTGGCCAAGAGTATGTATTTTGTTCGCCGTGTCTCCCACAAATCAATGTTGATATCAAAGGGATTCTCCGCTAGATGTGTATTCGAGAAGCACCGTCGTGGCCGTAAACCCGGTTCAAAGTACATTCTGAACTTCTTCCCACTCATCGAATTCCCTTTTAACATCGTTCTGTGTGTACAGGCTCTCAGAGGCCTCTAAAATGCTCCGTCGCCTGGAGAAGGGGCTGAACAGTGCGAAGCTCAAATCGCAATCCAACGAGGCTGCCCTCGCGGCTTCCTACCCTCCGAACGACTCCCGAAGTGAAGCCACCCACCCGCTCCGTCCTGATGAACGCCCGTTTCCTCAAACCCACTTCCCCTCCAACCAATTACCGCCGCTTAACTTACCAGCTTACCAGGCTAACGGGTATCCCAACTCCGCGTCGTCAGTGAGGCAAATGGAAATCGACGAGGAGGACGAGGACCGAAACGATGAAGGACTCTTCCCTGCCAAACTAATCAGAAAAGAAGAGAACCAACGTAACTCGTTCTTCCGGACCATCCTGAATCCGGAAGAGACCCCTGTAGCTGCGAGCAGCAACTCGAATCGACAATCACCATATGTTCCCCCGCCCCGCGCCACTCCTCCCAGCGGCTTGAACGACCCTGTTACCGCCGGCCTCATAGACGAGAAGGAGGCGCAAGTTTTATTCGATCTCATATTCCTACGCCTTAATCCTTTTATCAACCTCTTCGACCCGGAATTGCACTCTGTTTCTTATGTCCGCTCTCGCTGCCCATTCCTCTTCACCACGCTTATTATGGCCGGCTGCAAATTCTTCAAGCCCCAGTTATTTGACAAGTGTAAGCGCCTTGCTAACGAGTTCGCTGTTCGGGCCTTCGCCGAACAGTGGAAACGTGTAGAGGTGGTACAGGCATTCGCTTGCTTGACATACTGGAAGGACCCTGATGACACTGTGCGTTTCTTTCGTTCGATTCATGCTACAGTTTGTGTTGCTCACGTTGCCACAGCGAACCTGGATGTTTATTGGTTACGTGAGTCTCCATGTGTGTGAACCAATATTTCGGTTCGGTTTCTCATCTTCCTGTTAGGCTTGCCGCATGGCCATCGAGTTGGGGTTGAACCGTTATGTAGCCCGGCCACCACCCAACGAGACCGACATCCAGATGCTCGAGCGACGCAATCGGGAACGCACCTACCTCGTCTTGTGGGTGCATGACCGAAGCTTAAGTACCCAGACCGGTCGTCAGTACATGCTGCAAGAGGACGAACTTGTTAGACACTCCGAGACTTGGCACGAAGAGGGTGGTCGCGTCCCACGGCCTGAAGACGTTATTGTGGCGGCCATGGTTCAATTACGTCGTGTGGCAGTACGTTCGCAACATTGCGGTTTCCCGTATCCATCTCATTCGGTGACTAGTCGGAGACCACCGACATGTTTTATTCATCTAAAGGACCAGGCATCAACCACCAAGACGTAAATTACGACGTTGTCCTACACAACTGCAATGGGAAGCTCTCCTTATGGTCTGACGCATGGACTCGGGAGATGCACCGAGGTAAGTCTATGCCCCATTCTGACTCTAAATTCCCGGACTTAATAATTTCTCCAGCTCACGGGGAAACGTTCCATTTCTCCTTTTTGAATCTATTCCGCCTTGGTGTCCGTCTATTCTTGAACAGCTTCGGCATCTCCGCTGCGATGGCTCCAGTAAGTACTTTTGAAACGCCATACACACTGAAGTAAGGCTGATCTCGTGCCCAGGGGAGCCGTGCAAGTCCCAGCACGCAGGCACTATCGGTGTGTTTTGCAAGTGCATCGGACTCCTTGATCATCCTGTCAAAAGACTTTGCCTCAATGAGCATGCTTGTGGGTCCTCCATTCTTCTCCGTATAGCGAAATCCTTATCACTATCGTATCAGCGCTATGGTCAAGATTCAATAACTGTTATGTCTGCATATGCGGCTATTTTCTTGTTAAAGGCATGTGCTCCCTTGTTTGGCTTCTCACCGGAAAACTTACCCGTGTACCTATTAGCTTCTTCGCTCCCCCAACACGGTTGCCCTGCTTCCCGATGGCGCTGCAGAAGACAGTTGCGCACTCATCACCAGGACGGCGAATGCATACCATGAAGTCTCGACCTTGTCCCAGACGTCAACATTGGCGGCCTATCACTCACGGTTCCTGCACAGCTTGGTCGCAAGCAGTGAAATATCTAATTCATCCCGCCGAATGGAGAAGGAACGTTCCGACAATAGTATACAGATTGATCCTCGGCTCCAAGGTAAGAATTAACAGCTCGGCTGTCACCGCTTCGCCCCCAGCTTTGCTTAATTCTTTTTTGTGTTCAGGGAGTACTTCGTCGCATAGTTCCGTCCAGTCGTCCCCGCCGCAGATGCATTCACACCATCCGCCTAACTCTGCCGACCAGTCCTTCCATTTCCCTGCCTCACCTAATATTCCAGCTCATCCCACGCAGCAAAACCATTTCGCCGTCGACGGGACCTTGAGAGGCAGACATCCTTCGAACACGGCAGCGAACGTCTATGCTGGATCAAACTACTTCCCCGGGATGGTACCCCAACATGCATCTGAACTTGATGCCAACTATTGGAAACATATGTTGCTAGAGCTAGGAATGGGATACGGGGAACACGCCGAGACAACTGGGGACGCAAATGTGGACCAAGATCAGCGACACATGTCCGGACACCCAGAGCAGCCGCATCAGCAGTATCAGCATGCTATCCATCAAGGTCACCCCAGTCAAGGACATCAAGTGTCATACCAACACCTGCAAACCTCGCAGGGATACGATCATTAACTTCACTAGCTTTTATCACATTTGTATAATGCTCTCCCTCGCTTGTTGTACGTCGTACTTCGTATTCTGCAATGTCGATTAGCTGTGCATGTTCCTCTCACAATTGCCTAGTGTCGCAACTGTCATTTATCCACGAACCATGGTAGTTTAGTCTGGATGAGATGTAATCTATATTTATGAAATGAAAGATTGGCTCATTGTATTCACGAATCTACACCGATGGGAAAAATGGCCAATTCCGTGCCGACGGCCACCACCAAACGCGGAATGCCTGGGGCGGCCAGGAAATCGAAATCTCGGACGAAGTGCGGACGTGGCAGAATACTGAGAACCGTTGGCTGCGCATGAACGTAATTGATGTTATGCATGTGGATAACCGCGCCCTTAAGCGGCGATTGACTAGAAACAGCAAAATATTCCGGATATGTATGGCACCACCTATAAGACTCATCAGTACCCGAGACGGTGATCGCCATGGTTGTCCTCGTCTCTCGTACCTGAAACGGTGGGTGCCTTCGGGGAAGGTCGTCCCGCTCACTCGAGGCTTTCCGCCTTGTAATGTTGCCAGATCCCAGATGTGGAATTTAGGCCCGTAAGCAGCACCGATGCTAAGGAAATGAAATGCGTGTCAATATCATCAAAGAACGGCCACATAATTGGGCTCCTACATGTCCATCGCATCTCTCCGCCACCCGGCAGATCCGCTCCACTGGACTGATATCCCAGCAGAGCCATCAGCGAGTAGTGATGGTTCAGTGAGTTCCATGATGCTTGAATGGCGCCAGCTATCACGGTCCTTCTCGTCATTTTCTGACCGCCAGTCAGTGAGGAATATCGAGCCTCGGCAATCTGCCACAACCAATTCCTTGCTGGTCAGGGGGTGAGAACAAACTGATACCAGGGGGTGAGAGAAAGGGATGACGTAGGCCGTAGGCTGGGCTCGAGGCGGCGGGGTAGGCGAGTCGTCTCTGTCCATCGAACCAGAGCGAGAAGGCAGTTCGGTTGGCGGATAGAGGTCCCATATCATCAGCATCCTGTCATCTGAAGAGAATCATTGGTAAGAAAATCACAAAGAACTGCAATTGTGATACCCGAGACTGTCGCAACGTAACGCGAACTATCTTCTCCATGACCACCGCAGAATGTCATGTCGTCAATCTTGCCGTGGTGGCCGCTGATGCCTCCTGCAAAAGAATAGATATTTTCTGCATTAGACGACGTTTTCGTTAGGTGATGCAGCCTGAAATCGAAGCTCGCTGCGACAAGCCTAGTTCGGACGTTAGACATGTTATATATGACTACCAATGTAAGGAAACTCACTGTATACTCCAATCATCCCCTGCTCCCGGTGATATCGCATTAGATGCCCAGGCTAGAGCAGTAATTCTGGAGCCTATGTGAAACGAAGCAACAACTTCGCATTTTGATTCGGTCTGCAGAAACGCAATGTGAACAAACTATCGAAATTATGGAAACCAAAGTTAACTTTCAAGTCTGAGGACTTGGACTGAGTGCTCGCCTCCTATTGCGACTAGATCGCTTGCATCTTCGTTGCAGCAGGGCCTGACCACGTAAATGTTAGTTCCATGACTGAAGCGGAGATCCATGGTGACTGTCGTGGTTGATATTCAACTTCTCTTGAGGAGCGCGTCTGCCATTCTTAATGTTCTTTATTTTGATCTGTTGCGTGCAGCCAAATAGCATGACCGCGTCTGTGCACCTCTTGCCATGAGCGTCCACCCTCCAAATCGCAATAAAGCGCCAAATCCACTCGTATTCGCTGCGCTGTCTGTTCTGTCCTTTGCAGCATTCTACACAGTTATCAAGAAAAGGGAGAAGACCGCGCCAGCGTCTTCACAGCCAAGGCAATTTGACCACCCTCTCGTACCACCTCAACACAAGGAATCGAACCACTAATGCCAGCCTTCATTGACAAGATCGCTGGCGCACTTCATCTGAAGAAGGACGGCAACAGCAAGACGTCTGAAACGCCCGTAGCTCCTGCAGCTGGATCGCCCGTTTTCGACGCATCCAAAGTCACCGTCATCTTCGTTCTGGGAGGACCTGGCGCTGGTAAGGGAACACAATGTGCTTATCTCGTCAAGGACTTTGGTTTCTGCCATCTCTCTGGTACAGTCGGATCCCTACTTGCATATCAACCTATCTGCTTAATCACGTCAAGCTGGCGATCTTCTTCGAGCAGAGCAAGTGCGCGAAGGCTCTGAATACGGTGACCTGATCCGGACGTGTATCAAAGAGGGCACCATTGTTCCTATGGAAGTGACTGTGAAGTTGTTGGAGAACGCTATGCACGCTGCTCTCAAAGAGAGCCATGAGGGAGAAGGGTGGGCAGACGGCCACGGTCGGTTCCTCATCGACGGTTTCCCTCGCAAGATGGATCAAGCTGCCAAATTCGACAATGAGGTGAACACTATACCACTCTCCTTATCTCCTTGCATTTATGCGACGACCATAGGTTTGCCCGTCTTCCCTCGTTCTCTTTTTCACTACAACAGAGGAAGTTATGCTGGAACGCCTCCTTGAACGTGGCAAGACAAGCGGCCGGGAGGACGACAACGCAGAAAGCATTAAGAAGCGCTTCCGTGCGTCGGGCTGTCAGCTTTTCTAACCATATTCTTACCTGTTGTACCCAGAAACCTACAAGAATGAGACCATGCCTGTGATTGAGCACTATCAAGCACAGGGCAAGGTTGCAGAGGTAACGTGAGCCTTATAGTCTCGTGACAATGACTTAAACTCTTTGTGCAGATCGATAGCTCCGCTACCATTGATGAAGTTCATGCCAAGGCCAACGAGGTGATAGGGAAGATACTGGCCGGAAAGGCTCAGCCTTCGACAACGGAAGTGGAAGCTCAAGTTTAACATCGTTCTGAGTGCCCCTCCATTTGCCCTATATCTCAGTACTTATGGTGTTAGTCACGTAGTTATCATGCAGACACGATACTCAACCAATCTACAAATCTATCTACCACATCTACATGTAACTTAAGGACACAATGGCATTCACGCGTATATCGCAAATTGTTCGTTGTCAACTTGACTTCCTATCGAACACGACGCATGACCTCCTCTTTCGATCTGGGTGATATAACCATCGGTGCAAATCATATGAGCACGCTCGTCGTCCACAGCCTGTGTCGATCGTGAGTGCGCTAGCCGCTTTTGTGAAATGGAGACTGACCGGTATCCATTTCCAGCCCCCACATCTATAATATTCAACTGCTGCTTCCCCATTGCTATATCGAATATTCACATGGTCCCCACCACGATATGCACCAGTCATAGTACCCCACAAATGATTCACGTACTCCTTTCTACACTCTTCCGACTCAGATGTCGTGTCAGGATGGCGCAGAGGTCGCAAAACAACCACATCCAGACAAGCCTCGCTCGGGGGCAGCGACACCGCCAGCGGTGTTATTCTAAATGCCACCTCCAGTCGATCAACATTGACCGTCGAAAGGAAGTACGCAAATGGTCCCTCTAACTTTGTGGCACTTTCGGAGACCGTACGGAACAGTTTGGTCGAAGGGTCGTATATTTGTACGTCGCCCGAACCAGGGATCGGCGTAAACTCAGCGGTTGCATGGTACCATCTTGTCTGGTTTTGCTGAGCAGCCACTTTGAACCGCTCAATTCCCGGCATCTCCTTTCTGAGGCTCTCGGAGTCATATAGGATTGACGCGTGGAGCGCCGTCGAGACGACTACAGACGACAGCAATGGGTGCGGGTTTCGTTCGCCGCTCGCCGATACGGGCGTGGTGACAGCCACCGTGATGGGTTTGCGTGTTCCGCCACCGAGGTATGACTTGAGCGACCTGAGTCGGTCATGGGGGCCCTCTCCCTCGCCCGGCGGGAATACCGAGTAGTACAGGGCATTGGCTGTGCCACATGGGATCAATACGATCGAAACCTTGACATTTCTGCCTCCGTTGAGGGTCGTCGCTGAATTGATAATTTCATGCAACGTGCCATCTCCGGAGCCCAAAACGACAGTGATCTCTTGCACGCCTGCGTCGAGTGAGTCGATCAGCTCTTTCACGAGGGCCCCTGCGTGCCCAGCGTGTTCAGTTGAGAACTGTTTGAGTTGAGATTTCTTGTGTTGCGCCAGCAATGGGAAGACCTCGTCCTCGAAGACTTGCTTTGCTGTGCAGCCCCCAGCGACTGGATTGTAGACGGCTACTAGCATAGATAATGGTGGTCGGTGATGATGAGTAACCAAGTCGCGCAATAATATGGATTGATCTTATCTTATCGCTCAGGGTCAAGACCGCCGCATTTGCTCCATGGAACCACCTTTGAACTCAACCATGCCCTTCAAAGTCCCGCCAACCTTCAAGTCGTTTACATTGGCCCTAGTTCAGCTAGGAAACGTCGGCGCCAACAAATCCGATAATTTACGCCATGCACGGGAAATGGTGCTCAAAGCAGCCAGTAGGCGGGCAGATCAACAGAAACCAAGTATAATCGTACTCCCTGCATGCGTATAGCCCTCCTGTTCGTATATCTGCGCTAATTGATGGAATTAGGAGTGCTTTAACTCACCATACGGGCATGTCCACTTCCCGGTATATGCAGAGGAAATTGGATACACGCCCGGCACACCGTACGACATCGCGAAGAGCACGAGTGAGTCCGTCAAAATGCTCTCCGAAGTCGCGAAAGAAACGAAATCGTGGCTTATTGGTGGTATGCTCGCAGTCCACGAGTGAGATTCTTACTTGACTGTCGATCAGGCTCCATCCCCGAGAAAGATGACACCGACGGCAAGATATACAATACCTGCACCGTGTACTCTCCTGCTGGTGGGATATAGTACACGTAGAGATTACTCTCTTTCTCACCGGACATTCTTGACATTTAGGGGAACTCGTCTGCATGCATCGCAAAGTTCACCTATTCGATATAGACATTCCGGGAAAGATCACATTCAAGGTTCGAAAGATCTAGCATCTTCGCCGGCTCCACTCATTATGGCTAAGGAAAGCGAGACTCTCACCGGAGGGAAGTCGATGAACTTCTTTGACACTGGTAATGCACCTACCAATCTCAATGAGGCCCCTTTAATCTGTTTCCTTCTACTCTACAGAATTTGCACGTATCGGACTTGGGATTTGCTACGATGTTCGCTTCCCAGAGCTTGCGATGATCGCTGCCCGCAGAGGTCTGCCTTTTGATTTGATATTGCTCGCCCAATCATTGGCTGATAATATTGTATTTACATAGGTTGTCACGTTCTAGTATATCCAGGCGCCTTCAACCTGACTACAGGGCCCCTTCACTGGGAGCTATTGCAAAGGGGGCGAGCTGTAGACAATCAAGTCTTCTTCTCCATGTGCAGCCCGGCGCGAGACCTCACTGCAGGGTATCATGCCGTGAGTCCCTCGAATCAAATATACCTCTCTTCCATTATCACTCAGCTATCAATAGTGGGGGCACTCTATGGTGGTGGATCCGATGTAAGTGGACTTGACGCATCGCCGCTTTGAACGCCTGGGGACCATTTGCACAGGGGACTGATCCTCTCCGAGGCTGGTGAAGATGAAACCATCATTTATGCAGACATCGGTTTGTTCTCTATTCATGCTGTTCATCACATCACTTATTCTGTTCATATCAGATCCTGAGACTTTCAAAACAGCCAGAGCTGGTATACCTGTAACGACCCAAAGGCGGTTTGATGTATATCCCGATGTTAGCGTCGCTTGAGCTTGGGCTTGAGCGCCCGGGCTGTACTAAGCGTAAATTGCGAATCTGATTTTGCCTATTTCGGCTGCTTTTGTAAGCGAATCGTGGCGCACATTCTTGAGTGTTCTCGCAAATTCTTTGAAGCTCAAAACAGCTTCATCTTCCACAGCCATCACTACTAACACTCTTTCTTCCTCCCGTTCCCCTCATCCTGCTACACACAATGGTCAAGGAAACGTGAGCATCCGTCCTGCAGCATTCAATTGGCGTTACTGAGCGATGACCCAGGAAATTCTACGATCTCCTTGAAGTACCACCAAATGCCTCAGAAGCTGATCTGAAGAAGGCTTACCGCAAAAAGTACTTGCGAAGAGTGAAGATTGTGCTAGAACATGCGCTGACATTTGCATGGTAGGGCTCTCCGACTACACCCCGACAAGGGTGGCGACCCCGAAGTGTTCAAAGAAGTGACGCATGCATATCAAGTTTTGTCAGATCCAGAGAAACGCAGCATTTACGATGCGCGGGGAGAGGCTGGACTGTCGGAACAGGGCGGCATGGGTGGTATGGATCCTCAGGTGCGTATCTCAGCCATATCGGGTTTCATTCGCGCGCGCTCAAGCCTTTGTTTTCTCCAGGATTTGTTCAGTCAGTTATTTGGTGGCGGCTTCTTCGGTGGTGGCTCGGGTCGATCGCAAGGTCCAAGGAAGACCAAGGACCTGGTACATCGCGTCTCCGTGTCTTTGGAAGATCTCTACAAAGGCAAAACCACCAAACTCTCCCTCACACGCAATATCATATGTGTCAAGTGCAAAGGCAAGGGCGGAAAGGAGGGTGCCGTGCGACAGTGCGGCGTTTGTGGTGGTCGGGGCATAAAAATTACTATGCGTCAAATGGGCCCGATGATCCAACAAATACAATCAGGTTGCGACGAGTGTAGTGGGACCGGAGAGGTGATCAACCAAAAGGATCGGTGCGGGACGTGCAAGGGCAAAAAGGTCTTATCGGACAAAAAGTTACTGGAGGTCCACATCGACAAGGGCATGAAGGGCGGCGAAACAATCCAGTTCAGAGGGGAAAGCGATCAATCTCCTACAGCCGAGCCTGGGGACGTTATCATAGTCATAGAAGAGAAACCTCATGAACGATTCACGCGCAAGGATAACGATCTCATCATCGAAGTCGACATCGATCTTCTGACAGCACTCGCCGGTGGTCAATTTGCAATCAAACACCTAGATGAGCGCGCACTTTTAGTCAAGATTGAACCAGGCGAAGTCGTCAAGCACGGTACGTTGGATATTGCCCATCTTTTTTCTTTGTGTCTGATCGGTTTACTGCAGGTGATGTCAAGGTTATCCATGGTCAGGGTATGCCATCACGGAGGCACCACGAACCCGGAGACATGTTCGTCAAACTCAACGTCAAATTCCCCGAACACATGGACCCAGGCGTCATTCACCTTCTTGAACAAGCTCTCCCTCCCCGTCAACCTCTTGAAAAGTTTCCGAAGAACACTGTCATCGAAGAGGTTCACCTCGCCGATGTCGACCATCACACGAGGCACAATATGTCTGATGATGCGATGGACGAAGATCACGAGGAGCCTAGGGTACAGTGCGCTAACCAGTGATCTCGGCATTCGTCTTTCCTTCCACTTCATTTGTTCTACACATTACATCCACACCTGCAATTTTAGAGTGATGCTCACGCCACAATTGATATATACCTTGCCATATTGTAGTACTGCAATTAAACCTATCATGAATCCCAGCGTGTCTAATTGTGTAATCAGTATATTGTTGTAGGTGAAAAGTATTTCGGACGTACCTCTGGATTCGCTCTGAACTTTTCGTACATTTCGCCGTTGAAGAAGCTCACTTCGGTTTCGTTTTCTACGGAACGAGGTTTGCTGTCTGATTTGACACGAAATGTATAGGCATTCCGTACCGAATCCCAGATCGATAAGGAATTTGCTATCATCTTTGAATAGCCAGTCGTCGTGATCAAGATTAATTATGAGATTTGTGGTCTATCATACTTCACCATCATCACAATCCTGACTGATACACAAACCACAAACCTTGGCCCCATGCGCCTTTGAGTATAGCTTGAGTGTATCTAGGTTTGATCAGGAATTCGACACGCGTGATCCATCATGAAGCTCACCAAGCTCCACATTCCTGTACGCTTTCCAGCCTGGCTGCGTTTTGACAGCTGATGGGTGACAAACATATTGCAGGTCTCTGATTGCGTCGTAAAACTCAGCAGAACATTCTACCTTTCGATGCGATCTCCTTGAGCTCGCCCACAGTAGTGGTCTCCAGATTTATATCATGGAGGACGAGACTGCGTTCGGTCCGAAATTCAAATGACTTGATGATGCGGACGGTAAGAGTGGCATCGGTCGGGGGACGCGTCAGGTTCGTCAAGACATCGGAGATATTGCCTTCTGTCGACATGGTCAGACGCAAGAGAGGTCAGGAGGAGACGGTCAGGAGGTACTACCTTGGAGGTATTTGCCATATTAAGCGCCTATTCCACGTGATGAAGTGACGGAACGGGAGCGCAAACGGGCCCGGAATCTCGGAACAGTTTACTTCTTGTCGACAACCGGCAGTCGACCATCAAATCCACGCCGAGCAGAACTCATCGAAATTTCTGCCCAAATTCAAGCTGACCCCGAACATGAGCCATTCCAAAGGCAATATTTACTCACCATCATTATTCTCCGCAGTTTTTCCGCTCTGGTTATTAAGCTAGCAATATCCGTCTGGAGTACAAGTCTCCTTACGCCCGCAACCATGACCGACTCCCGCTCCTTCCTCGAAGCATCAATTCCTGAGCTCATCAAGAAACTCACCGTTAATGAGAAGATCGACTTGCTGGGTGCTCCGAACTGGTGGAATACTTCACCCATCGACCGACTGAAGATCCCCTCCATTCGTATGAGCGACGGCCCTAATGTAACATTTCAAAATTGCCCGATTACACATTGTTGACAGATAACTAACACAGGGAGTGAGGGGATCATCGCATTTCGTGTCAACACCTTCGCAATGTCTTCCAGTAAGACGCCGCACCCCGAGTCTCATTACAGTTAATGACTTGCCCGTAGTGCGCCACTTCTCTGGCCGCGACCTTTGATCCACAACTTATACATGAGGCTGGCGCTTTTTTAGCTCAGGAGGCCAAAACCAAATCCTCCGTCGTCTTACTTGCTCCTACGTGCAACATACCCCGTTCCCCCCTCGGTGGGCGAGCCTTTGAATCATTTTCAGAGGATCCCCATCTGTCTGGTTATTACATATACCCATGCTTAACACCACCATGCTACTTACCATCTATTTTCAGGCGTTATGGCAGCTGCGTATGTGAACGGCCTCCAGAGTGAAGGAGTGTCGGCTACGATCAAGCATTTTGTAGCTAATGATCAAGAGCACGAAAGGACTGCTGCAGAGTCTGTCATGTCGGAACGGGCGTTGCGTGAGATTTACCTGTATCCGTATGTTGCGCTGCCTCTTGTCTCCCGTGGAGATAGTGACGTCGGTGAACAGCTTCATGCTTGCACAAAAGCATGCAAAGCCTGGGGCATTTATGACCGCGTAGGCAATATTACTGTCTTATCCAAACCCATTATCTCATAGTCGCCCGATAGATACGGCCGCATCGGCGGGTTGCACTGCTCAGAGAATCCCACTCTTCTGCAGGGGATCCTGAGAGACGAATGGAAGTTCAATGGCATCGTCATGAGCGATTGGTATTGCATTCATTTAGTTGCTGATTCCGCCAAGTCTCATCCATTCCATCAAGGTTTGGCACTTACGGTGTCTCTGAGCCTCTGAACGCAGGTTTGGACCTGGAAATGCCGGGGCCACCCAGGTGGCGTACTCCCGTTCTAATTCACCACTCCCTCACCGCGCAAAAGCTACTCCTCCCAACCATCAATGAGCGTGTCACCAACCTCCTCACTTTCATCCAACAACAAGCGAAGAGAAACCCCGACATTGTGTATGGCGATGGTGTCGAGCGGAGCCGCGATTCTCCCGAGGCTCGCCAGTTCTGTAGGAGGCTCGCCGCAGAAGGAATGGTCCTCCTCAGAAACCAGCGGGACACCTTACCTATTTCTCAAGTTAAACAAATTGCGGTGATTGGACCGCATGTTCAAGAGCGAATTATATCTGGTGGTGGTTCAGCAGCACTCAAGCCAACCTATGTTACAACACCCTGGCAAGGTATCCAAAATGCTGTTCCCAAGGGCGTAACGACTGTTTACACCGTCGGATGTTACGGTACGCTTGTGATAGGTATCTATGCTCACAGTTACATATTTATCATCCGCTAGCACACAAATATCTTCCAACTCTGGAAAACAATTTAACCACTCCGGATGGCAAATCCGGCTGGCTTTGTACTTTTTATAACCAAGACGCGAATGGTAAACCAACGAAAGCGGTAGCCGATTTTATTCTCAACGACACCCGGGTAAAACTGAACGACTTCCTTCCTTCTGGACTGGCGGATGAATGGACTATCAAGTTGTCGGGAAAACTTATGGTCGAGACCAGCGGGCTATACGAACTCGGGTTGACCGTTGCCGGTGAGTCTTATTGCCTGGTCCGGCCTTCACTTTTCAGTAGGTAACTCACCGTAAAATGAAGGTCGTGCTAAACTGTTCGTGGACGGAAAATTAACCATCGACAACTGGACAAAGCAGACACCTGGGGACTTTTTCTATGGGTGAGTGGCTCTCCATCTGGCCTGCATCTCGTCTTAGGTCCATATAGTCAAGGTACAATCGAGGAGACGGCCGTCATAGAACTCAAGGCTAAAAGCGCAGTTGATATCCTTGTCGTGTACACGAATACTTCGCCCATAGATGACGGCCCAGATGACGAAGTTGCTGCGTCACAGCCTGCACTTATGCGGGGAGTTGTACGTGGATAACCTGTCTTACGTCCGCAGTGCTACTGCTGATGTTCTTCCTGTATATGTAGCGCCTCGGCGGATGTCCTAAGATTGATCCTGATCAAGCTATTCAAGAGGCTGTCGACTTAGCTGCGAAATCTGATGTAGTCATCTACATTGGAGGCCTCACCCCGGAATGGGAGAGCGAGGGATTTGATCGCCCTAGTCTGCAGCTTCCTGGACGGCAGGACGAGTTAATAACAAAGTTAAGCCGAGCAAACCCAAACACAGTAGTTTGTATACAAGCCGTAAGCATCAGAATGCTATACATCCTATATTGATCTTTACACTTCTTGTTTAGGGATCAGCTGTATCGATGCCTTGGGTAGACGACGTAAACGGCATCATTCAAGCCTGGTATTCCGGCAATGAAGCGGGCAATGCGCTTGCAGACGTCCTCTTTGGGAAGATCAACCCAAGTGGGCGGCTCCCGCTCACTTTACCTGTTCGCATTGAGGACGTTCCATCCCATCTTTGCACGCGCAGCGAGAATGGAAAGATCCATTACCGCGAAGACCTATTCGTGGGTTACAAGCACTATCAAGCAAGATACATCAAACCTCTCTTCTCCTTCGGGTGCGTTATCTACATCTAGCTTATCCAATTGCTCACCTCCTACAGTCACGGACTATCGTATACAAAGTTTGAACTGTTGAGGGTGGGCTGTGCTATGCTATCTGAACAGCCATTCGGACTAGAAGTCAGTATCACCGTTAAGAATATAGGCTCTACGACAGGGTCGGAAGTCATCCAGGTCTACGTCGCATATCCACAACGACATCTCATACACCCCAAACTCCAATTGAAGGGATTTGCAAAGGCCAGAGACCTTCGTCCTGGAAGCTCCACCACGGTCACCATCAAACTCGACAAATATGCTGTTTCTTACTGGGACGAGAGCAGTCATAAATGGGTAGCATCTGCTGGGGAATATGGGCTGTCTTTTGGGACTAGTTGCGATAATATTGCCCTAGAAAGCAAGTTCGAGGTGAAGGAGACCTTTTCGTGGTTAGAACTCTAGAACGAATAGAACCTATACAAATAGTTCCACGCTGCGGCAGCATTTCAACAGTAACGAAGACTGAATTTCGCCATGATCGGAAGTGATGGTGTTATTGTTTGTCGTTCCATCTACAGCCAAAGTAGTAAACCACCGTAGTACTAGCACGAAGACTCTAGCGCCACCACCGCCTGCATTACTGCGACGCTGTTCTCTGCATTCAAGAAACCGCATTCGCTTGTCACAGCCGCCAGAGAAAGGCCTTTAAAGAGCAACCCGCCTCTCATGATGGCCAGAGTTCCTCATCGTACGCCACATTGTTATTATGTGCGTGTTCCAGTCTCATTCCAAGCTCGATAAACGCACTACCATCACCCACCGTCCAGCATCTCTCAGTCGCGATTTGCAAAACAGAGACGGCATGCCAGCTCTGATTCACTCTCTACACGAAGAGAACAGCTCCGTTCTCAGTCTCGCTGCTAGCGATGACTTGATCTTCTCTGGCGGTCAGAATTGCCATATCTCTGTAAGCTGTCGTCTTTGTGATTATGCTCATAGTGGCATCTAAAACGTGTGCACGAACGTAGGTATGGTGTCGAAAGACTTTCCAACTCGTCCGGACATTACGGGAACACACTGGAAGTGTGCTGGCACTCGAATACGCAAGCGAGCGGGATTGGCTGTTCAGCGCATCGGGGGACAGTACTGTCTGCGTATGGTCCACCAAGACGCTTACCTTACTCTATGTCCTTCACCCATACCAAGAGACAGGCTCGGGGGATCTCTTCTCACTCGCTTGGTCACCGTCTCTGGGGACCCTATACATCGGCTGCCAAGACACTTCCCTACAGTGGTACGACTTCCGTGGTCTCCAAAGCGTTGTAGACTCGGCTCCTGGATCGGGAACAAGCACACCCAATACTCGCAAACCTCACAGGTTCTTCGACAGTTATCCTCAGCACGAAAGGCGTCCTGCGGACCTTTTCGCAAATAATAGTGCCTCCACCTCTTTGAACAACATTCATCCTGAACGCACGGAGGTCGGGCAACTGAACAAGCTTCAAGTGCCGGCAACGAATGTGATTGATTCCGCCCACTATGGGTACCTTTATTGTATGGCGATCCTCGAAGGCGACAACAGTGCTGGCGAGGAAACACAACTAGTAACTGGTAGTGGTGATGAAACAGTCAAAGTACGTCCCTTCTCATTTGGACGCGTTTTCTTCGTTTACGGGTTCAAATCAGTTATGGATAATCAAATCCACGTCACCTCTCCCTCAACTCGTACACACGTTTACTTTCCAACATGGTGCAGTTCTAGCAATTGCTGCTCGTGGCGAGACCATCTACGCTGGCTGTCAAGACGGCTATGTCAAGGTACTCGACGTCGAAACAAGGGCTTGTGTGAGGACGATCATCGTTGACGAGGTGCGTTCTCTGGTGTTCATCTGTGGAGAGCACTATTGACGCGTCATCCGATAATCCTAGGGCGTAGACATACTTTCTGTCTCTCTCCTTGGTTCGGATCTATACACCTTCTCAGCTGGAGGGCGTATCCAGGTAGGTAATCATGTCATTTTTGCGCGTCTCCTAACTCATCCCCTTGACATTGCCAGCGCTGGTCTGCGTCTTTCGATTGTACCGCTTCCTGGAAGGGGCATGATGGAATCATCCTCTCGTCCAAAATCTCTCAACCCTCATCTCAACTTTGGGCAAGCACAAACGAAGAGTTCGATGTAGATTTAACTATCGACAGCTTCCAACTAATCACTGGAGGCAATGACGATTACATCAAGGTGAGTTCCTTCATCCCTTCCCTGCTACACGACATGGGTTCAATCATTTCCCAGATTTGGGATGTCGTTCCGCCCAAGACACGCGATCCATCTAGGCATGCTATCACTTCAAAGTCAACCATCGGCGAGTCACTCTCCTCATCTTAGTTGATAGGCCAATTACTCACCTCACTATAGAATACGCGCTATCCAAGTTCGTGGCCTTCCAAAGCGTAAGCAGCCTATCAAAGCACAGTGAAGACTGCAGACAGGCTGCTATCTGGCTGAAGAAGTGTTTGGCGCAGCTGGGTGCCCAGTCAACATTAGTATGCCTGATTTTCCTCTCCTTGGGTTATCACTTACCACATATCACTAGCTTCCTACAGGAGAAGGTGCAAATCCGCTTGTTCTTGGCACATTCAGCGGCACAAGCAAACCTGGAGTTCGGAAGCAGAGAATCCTGTTTTACGGGTAGGTCCTTTCCGGCTTCCTCCCGTAGAAGCTAGCTGAATGATTTTCTTTAGACACTACGACGTGATATCAGCCCCGCCCCACGGTTGGCATTCGGATCCATGGACGTTAAGTGGTCGCAACGGATATCTCTACGGGAGAGGGGTTACTGATGATAAAGGACCTATCATGGCCGTTGCTTGCGCTGCTGCTGAGTTGCTACGCAAAAGGTCTCTAGCCGTGGACTTGGTGTTCTTGATCGAGGGCGAAGAGGAATGTGGGAGCACTGGCTTCGGCGATGCCGTTAAACGACACAAGGAACAGATCGGCCACATAGATGCTATTTTTGTCAGGTTAGCTTCATCCTTTTAGTTCCGTATCGCGTTAGTACGAAGATTGATGACATTCTGTAGCAACTCGACGTGGATCGCAGAGTCCCCACCATGCATAACTTACGGTCTTCGTGGGGTCGTGCATTGCACTTTACAGGTGTGTACGCCCATTGCATCATCCGGAAACTGTCCCCCATCATCCAGTGTAGATATCAAGCAACATGCCCGACTTGCATTCTGGTATTGAGGGCGGTGCTGTGGTAGAGCCCATGCTTGACATGTGAGCTGAATTCTTTCCTTACTTCCCATGTCATTGAATGATACACAAAGGGTGCGACTCCTTGCCACGTTGACCGATAGCACTAACCGCGTGCAAATACCGAATTTCTGTACGTTATTATATTTCGTGATCGCCTTGCCTGCTTGTTTAACATTTGTGTACACAGATGATAGTGTCCGTCCACAGACGGAGGAGGAACAACAGTTATATTTGACTCTGTCTCATCTTACACAGAGACCAGCATCTACCATCGCTTCGCGATGGTGCGAACCGTCATTGACAATTCACAATATTCAGATTTCTGGTCCGAGAAGTGCGTTATCATTCACGCTTCAACCTTTGGCTTCTGATGCGAAATGGCTATATATCAGATGCCACCGTCATCCCAGGCAGCGTGAAAGCACAGATCTCCCTACGGATTGTCCCGGATCAAGATCTGAACACCGTAGTCAAATCTCTCTGTGACCACCTCCATGCATCCTTTGCCGAATTCAATTCTCCAAACGAAATACAGGTCCCGCTCATGCTACTTTGGCGATATCAAATCTGATGCTCTTTTTCTAGGTTTCCATTGACCATACAGCAGACTGGTGGCTTGGTGACTTGGATGGCCTATGGTTCAAGTCATTGGAAAAGGCTGTGCGGGATGAGTGGGGCGTAGAGCCATTGCGGATTCGAGAAGGCGGGGTAAGTCTTTCTATATTAACTTAAGCCCTCTGTTCAATTACTAATTGGCTCGTCCCAGTCAATCCCTTCCATCCCGTACCTTGAGAAGGAGTTTAAGTGCCGAGCTCTCCATCTTCCCATGGGACAGAGTACTGTAAGTACTCTAGATTGTCGTTTTTTATCTACTTTCGTGATTTGACCCTATTACCAGGACCAAGCTCATCTACCTAACGAGAGGATATCACTGGCAAACCTTCAGAGAGGAAAGGCTGTTGTGGAACGATTTTTGCTCAACGTGTCTGAAATGACAACACCTTCTGAATGATGTGGTATCGCCGCAACATTTCTGGCCGGACGCCTTAATATTTACAACGTTGTACCCCTTAAATATACCTATACCGTAAGAGAATACCATAATGAAACTAGACGACGACCTAGAAAAATGTGTCAATAACACCATCGCAAAGAAAAATAAATCCACTTTGGTCGTACCGGCCATCCGCTGGAGAAATCCAGTCTGTTGATCCCGAGCTACAGAAACGAAGGGCATGAGTCACTGCAGCTACGGCCGACCGAAAACACCGCCACTCACGAAGTTGCCCGAAGAAGTGTAGTAGTCTGGACAAACATATCAACATACGCTTTCGTAGTCTTGAGAAAAGTGTACGTACGGTATACGAGGATAGGGCCATCGCCGTCAGCCATGACATCTTGACCACCAGGACCAATAATCTATCCGAGGCACCACTTCAGTTGGGGGTTTGGTATAGTTGATAGTCGATGACTCACGTTGTCGTGGGTGCCCAATACCAAGGTGCCTCCACCTGAGGTCAAGGCGACACCTGCCTGATCAACGTACGGGCCAGTAGGGCTAGATGGGTTTGGTCAATAATTTCGACCGAAAAAGAGTGGCTGGATGATGGATAACATACCTCGAAGATCTACCGACACGGATATTGTAGGTACTGGAAGTACCCGAACAACACTTGTCCCAGGAAGTAAACAGATACCAGAAGCTCCCGGATTTGAATACGGACGCCGCCTCAATGGCACCAGAGGCAGTGAAACGTTGTGCAAGGGCTGTGACAGAGCTGCTAGATGGTTTGCCCGTCGACGAACTCAATCTGACAAGGGAGATTCAGCGAGAGTGATCGACATATGTAATAACCAGGACCGCACTTCACCAATTTGATCCCAGTCCAGAAACTCCCTAGAGCCAGATACCAGTTACTGCCGTCGATGATCAGGCTAGAGTCATATAAAAAAATATTCAGCTTCAAGCCACTATTCAGAGAACGCATTTAGTTACTTTGGATCGATGGCCTAGACGGGGAATATCGTGCTGTTGGTTCAGCATGATTTGTCTTCCGATGTGAGGAACGTACGTTGTAACTATCCCCCGGGAATGTCTCGGTAACCAAACCTTCGTTTGTCCAGCTTCCTGTATCGTCAAACGAGCGTCAGAAGATCGTCACAACGTAGCATCAGGAGCGCACTAACCAGGTAACCCGGTGGAGGATTTAGCGAAGAAAATTGCAGACTTGAGGTACGCAATGAGTGTGAACGGATATCAGAATAGAAGAGACTCACGCGCTGCGAACCGAAGCTTGAAGCCGCGTAGTATAGCTATACAAACATGAGTCACGGCAGGGAGCTCAGAAAGCTTGGACGGACTCACATAGAAGGTACTTCCGATCACGGTACAGTCTGTGCTATCTGAGTGACGATCCTAGTATACTATAGTGAGTCACTTGCCTGGAGCCCAAAGATTCCTTGAAACAGTATTTGAGTTTGGTATATAGATATACAGATGGTCGTGTTCGTACGCACCCGTTGGAAGTCAGAGTGTATGTATCGGTCCACGGAGCACCGTTAGGCCACACCTTCCCAACTAAAGTCCAGGCGGTTCTGTCGGTGGAGGTCCTGATTTCGAGGCCAGGCGCGGTCGCTAAAATTGTGCTTAGGACGGATGCAGACTAGTCTATTGTTAGGATCTTACAGAAGACAAACCACTTCCCGCTGCTGTCCTTGCACATGGTTGGATCATGGACCACGGTGTTGCCCGTGACGACCCCTGGTCCAACTACCGCATTCACAACCGCGGTGAACACTGTAATAGAGGGTAAAAGAGCCTGCCAGAATTTCATGGTGGAAGACGAGCTATGGTTAAGCGAAGGATGAAGGATGTTGTACCCCACATTTTATACGGCAGCACCAAAGTGACGCAAAGTACAACGGGTACCGAAGTTTTTGCTGCACCGACTTTCAAGCGTGGTCGCGTGTCTGCGAACAAGACATCGGCGAGGTATGATTGGAGCATCGAAGTATGAACGGACCGACTGAGCGGCCCGACAAGTGGCATGGTATCCCTTCTTCGCTACTCCGGAGTCGCGTAGTTGAAGATAGCCGACCGAATTAGCGGGATCGTTAGGACTCAAGTAGTGCCAGTCGAGTGACACCCCATCTTCCCGTCTCCTCCCCCTCCCTCGGACTTGTTCTTCAATCCTTAAATCAACACTGTAGAAAACTCGACTTAATGTCGGTCACGGGCGTTCTTCGTCGGCTTTCCCACTTTTGGCGTCTTGATGCCCATGAAAGTCTTCACCCCAACTCGACCACTGAGTACTGAGAGTTCGACGTAAGTAAGGGGCACGGGGTCAGAACAACGAAAGTCATCAAGACCGAAGACATGGCATTCTTTGACTACGGCGCATGCGAGCCTGGGATCAAGTAAATTCCGAAGGCAGAACGCTCCAACAATTGAACTCAACTTGCAATCCTCCCTCTCCTGCAGCTACCACTTCATCATGTTCATTTCCAAGATTCAAGTCGTATTTGGGAAGCTGTGGTACATTTGATACAATTCCAATCGTAATTATTGCGGTCATGGTGCTTTCAGGCGGAAGGAGAAAAGGTGAGTAGCTGAAGATGTCAGACGATGCATGAAATACGGGCCGAGTAAGAGAACACTGTCATGATGCTGCGACTTCTGCTTGAACTGGTTCAGGTTCAGAAGCTGGAACCTCTTGGCTTGGAGGGAGCGCTCCTCCTCTACCTCTGCCTCGACCTCTGTTGCCACCTCGTTGTGAGCGCCCACGAGGGCTTCCACGACTCCATCTTGAGTCGGACGCCCCCCCGGACTCTTCTGTCTCTGCCTCTTCTTTATTGGCGGGAGCAGCGTGCTTCCAGTCAACAGTAGGTTTTCCTGAGTCCCATTCCCGACTCTGTATCTTGTCCATTTTCCGCTTAGCGTTCTGTTCTCGCGTTCTGTTCACAGTCTCTTGTACTTTCTTGTTGAGAGCGATCTTCGCGCGCTCTGACTCCTGCATCTTTCTGAATGCATCTTCGTCTGCCTCGACGTCCTACATGAAATACCCGACATCAGTCGCTGAGGTTGCGCCATGTGGTGCTGCCACCCACCAAACGACGTTGCTTTATCTTGTCGTTCTGTGCCTTGATCCTAGCCATGCGTTCCGTCAGTTCGTCTTCCGTCAATTTATCCTGAAGGCGAATGAATGGGGGATTATATTGGACACGTATGGCGCCGTACCCTCTGCGCGCCTCCCGTCTTAACGCGTTCATGATTCAGATATGGTTTCTTCTTCTCAGTTCTGGGTTCCCCGGCATCTACAGGAGGAGCAGGCTGCTCTGGTTCCTCAGCCACTGTGCTGGCCTGGACTTTTGTTCCATCGATTTTGAGCTGGTCAAAGGCTAGGCCAAGGGTATTTGGAGACGTATCATCTTCGGGCATGGTGTTCGTGAGCAAGGAGTGCAGAATTAGGCGATCATTGTGATCGCCCGTTCGGGAAGTCGCGGTTGCGGCGATTCGCTTTATCAGTGGTCCAGTTCTACGTCCACCTTGATTCTTGTCCACCATGTCTCTTTCCAACAAACTGTCCATCACTGACCTCGAGCTCGAGGGCAAGCGCGTCCTGATCCGCGTTGACTTCAACGTCCCTCAACAAGATGGCAAGATCACCAATCCAGCAGTAAGTTCAATGGCAACACCCCTATCCACGGCGAGATCGATTGATCCCGCTCCATAGCGCATCGTCGCAGCGCTGCCCACCATTAAATATGCCATCGAGAAAGGTCATTTCATAATTATATCGTGTTGATGTGATGAATACTTACCTTCCACCGTCAGGCGCATCGACCGTGACACTGATGTCCCATCTCGGAAGACCAGATGGCAAGGTGGTGGAAAAGTACTCCCTCAAGCCAGTCGCTGCCGAGCTTGAGAAGCAATTAGGCAAATCAGTCACGTTTCTGAACGATTGCGTGGGCCCGGAGGTCGAGCAGGCCGTTGCATCTGCTCCGGCTGGTTCCGTCATTCTCCTCGAGAATCTACGATTCCACATTGAGGAAGAAGGTTCCGTAAAAAACAAGGACGGCACGAAGACGAAGGCTGATCCCGCAAAGGTTTCGGCGTTCCGAGACAGCCTCACCAAGCTTGGTGATGTCTACATCAATGACGCTTTCGGCACTGCTCACCGCGCCCACTCAAGTATGGTGGGAGTGAAATTGCCGCAGAGAGCCGCTGGCTTCCTGGTCAAAAAAGAACTCGAATTCTTCGCCAAAGCATTGGAACATCCGGAACGCCCCTTCCTTGCGATCCTCGGCGGTGCTAAGGTCTCGGACAAGATCCAACTCATTGACAACATGCTGGACAAGGTTTGTCTTGAAGATCGCGATATTTACAAAATCTGACATAATGCGACCAGGTTAACTCGCTAATTATCTGCGGCGGAATGGCTTTCACCTTCAAGAAGACGCTCGAGAATGTTGCGGTACGTCTTATCAAGCACTTCATTGGCATCATAGCATTCTGACAATGATTGCCAGATCGGCAATTCACTCTTCGATGCCCCCGGATCAGAGAAAGTCGCAGGGCTTGTGGAGAAGGCTAAGAAGAACAACGTTAAGCTCGTCTTCCCCGTCGATTTCGTCACTGCCGATAAGTTTGACAAAGATGCCAAGGTATGAGAACATGGCTTATCTGCTTTCGTATATCTTCATCACTTGCCGTAGACTGGCACGGCCACGGAAGAGGAAGGCATTCCCGATGGATGGATGGGTTTAGACGCGGGTCCAAAGAGTCGCAAACTCTTCCATGACACTGTCCTTGAGGCTAAGACTATCCTATGGAATGGGTGAGAGCTACGTTCATTTCTTTACTTTGCCGGAGGTGCTAATAACACAATAGTCCTCCTGGTGTCTTCGAGTTCCCCGCTTTCGCTGAGGGCTCCAAGGCTTTACTGGACGACGCTTGCGAGGCAGCTGCCAAAGGTGCCGTCGTAATTATCGGAGGAGGTGATACCGCCACCGTCGCAGCTCAATATCATGCGGAAGACAAGTTGAGCCATGTCAGCACTGGTGGTGGTGCGAGTCTAGAGCTTCTCGAGGGCAAGGTACGTTCCATATGCCATCTTTTGTGGCACCACACTCTCAATTTGTGCCGCCATATAGACACTTCCTGGTGTTGCCGAGCTGAGTGAAAAGTGAGTAGTATGTAGATAGAAGCAAGAACAATAACGATGTTGTAGTATCATTAAGTAAAGTAAAGGAATAGACTTTCCCCTGTATCACGTGTCGACTAGAATCCCAAGGACGCGAAAGTTGTTGAAGTCTAGGTGACGGTTCCAAGCTTGAGCCTTGACTACCATCGTTCGTCCACCGTTCGAAGCCAATTGTTGGTCATGGCTCGGAATAAACGGAAATCTGCGCGCACTAATGCCAATGCCAACAAGTCGCCCTCCCCCTCGTCTCGGGAGCACTCTCCCGCGCGCACAGATGATCATGGTCCTCAAAACGCTTCTAAAGACGACCTCTGCCCCGCATGCCCCACTGAACCATCACAAGCCATTCAAGAAATGGTAGAGAAGGAAAGCTGGGTCCGATGCGATGCTTGTAAAGCTTGGTACCACTGGAGATGCGCTGGAAACGGTGGCGAAGTCGAGACGATAGACAAATGGTCTGTACCCCGGGCCAGTCATTAGTAGGTAACTCAACATGGAATAGGTTTTGTGGACCATGTCTGGAGGCAGATCCCAAGCGTACTATCACTGTCAAAGGACCAGCCCGCAAATCATCCCGGAAACGGACACAAAGGGATTACGCCAATTTGAACGCAGGGGTAGGCTCGGATCCGACTCGCTGGACGAGACTTATGGAGGGCAAGGCGATCAAGAACGCACGCTTTAAGCACATGCATGGAAGTGAGGTCGGGGCTGAGTGGCTAGAAGAGGATGAACAAGCCATGATGGAACCTATCATAATTGACCACCCCGAAGGGCTCGGGATGCAGATGCCTGCTTCTGATTTCACTGTTAGTGATGTCGCCGATATTGTTGGCGAGGACCATCCAGTTGAAGTAATAGGTGCGACTTCCTTCGCGCGTTCACAGCTAATCCTCTAATAATGTCACAGATGTCTCGACTCAATCCACTTCCCCGGGCTGGACCCTCCGGCGATGGGCCGACTATTATGAACAGGAGCCTTCGGCGCGAGAAAAGGTCCTGAATGTCATTTCACTTGAAGTATCAGGTACTCCTCTAGCGGATCAAATACTCCCGCCACGAATCGTGCGGGAGTTAGACTGGGTGGAGAATTTCTGGCCGAACACTCGGAAGGGAAAGGGACATACATATCCCAAAGTTCAACTATATTGCTTAATGGGGGTGACTAACGCATGGACGGTACGCTCTTACCGAAGCTCAACGAATTCATTGACCTGACCTAACGTCCATAGGATTGGCATGTCGACTTCGCGGGCTCGTCGGTATATTACCATATCATCCGAGGTTCCAAAGTACACTCCCGCTTCCATAGACCACATGCACCTTCTGACCAACCTGCCGTTCTAGGTGTTCTACTTCATCAAACCCACTGCCGCTAACCTCGCTGCCTACGAGCGTTGGTCTGGCTCTGAAATCCAGAATCATGCATGGTTGGGTGACCTCGTGGACGAGGTCGTCAAGGTCGAGTTGACAGCGGGGAATACAATGATCATTCCGACGGGTTGGATACATGCTGTAGTATGTCTGCAAAGCTGGAATCATGCGAGTGCCTCTCATAATGCATTCCCTAGCATACGCCCATGGATACATTGGTATTTGGAGGCAATTTCTTGCATTCTTACAATGTTTCTACGCGTGAGTTTTCCGTCACCGGAAATGATACTTACTTATAGCGACACTGGCAGAGCTGCGGGTACGCAACATTGAAATCGCTACGAGAGTCCCAAAGAAATTCAGATTCCCCATGTTTGCCAAGTCAGTAGTTCGCAACTAGCGTCGTCAACGTGCTTACATTTTTATCAGGCTCTGCTGGTACGTCGGTGAGAAATACCTCAGAGATCTCAAGAACAAGGAAGAGTTTCCTCCACGAGTATTGGCCTCAATCGCAGCTTTGGCTGACTTCTTGGTCAGCGAAGCGAGAATTCTTGAGAAAGGTCCAGAGCAGGCGAAACGGGAGTCAAAGGAACAAGTGCCGAGTGATCGTGTCAAAGACCCCCCTGCTATCTCCAGGGAACTACGATGGAGAGTTCGACAGGCCCTAGGGCATGATTCCGACGATGAGGATAGCCGGCCCAAGGAGAATGCCAATCACCCGCGCAAACGTCCAAGATCTGAAAGCTCAGATGGAGTAGTCTCGCATTTCAGGAATTTCAAGCCTAGGGGATGGGACAAAGTTAGAACCCAATCCAGTGAGGATCAGGTTGTCCAGGAGAAGGTCCAGCGACCTCCTATCGACGGCGACGACTGGATAGAGACGTGGCCAGACGCCGCGAAGATGGAGGAGGACGATTCTATACTTGCGGACAAACGGATACGGCGGGACAGCATGGTGAGGGTGAGGCTGAAGAAGGACGGCGGGATGGAGAGGCAGCGAATAGACAGAATATTAGAAGACTGGACTTGGCAGCAGACATAGCAGTTTGTGTACATTGACTGTGGGAAAAATATTTGGTGAACTTGATCGCGCATCAACTCTATTAAGAAGAGCATCCTCCTTGCCCTCAACGATGTCAGAAGCCACCAACAGAAGCCAACATAGTTTACCACCAGAATCGCAATATCAGCAGCAGCAGCAGCAACAACAACAACAGCACGATCCTCGGAACAGACGACAGGGTGCACCAGCAGACCCAAACTGGCAGCCTGCCCTCAGTTCCATCCCTGACGACGGCGACCTCTTCGACGAAGCAGCCTATGGGTTAGGCCCTCCGCCTTGTGAGATTTTCATTGGCTTGAAGCACGTTCTGGGAAGCCTCATATTGTCCTACATCCGAACTATATCTTGTTCTCAGCCCAACCCAATGCAATAATGCAGCATCCGAACCGCTCGGCTCCGTCACTGCCTTCTCACCAAAACCAAAACCACGGACACGACCCAAATGCACCGCCAGTCCCTCAGTATGATCCTACGGCAGTCTTGGACCAGTTTGGTGCCATGAGAATTAGTGATCCTACGGGACAAGGGTCTCGATATCCTCCTCACCCCGGCGATCCCATCCCACGCGCCGCGTCTTCAATGTCTGCACGAGGGCCACCGCATCAGCAGCACGCCTACGGTCACCTCAGACACGCAAATACACTACCCCCAGGACCAGGGTATGGTCAAGGACAGGGACCACCTCATGCCTACGATCGTCATTGGGCGAACGCGGGGGATCCTTCGATGTATCCACCTCCTCAACAAGCCGAGGGCTACCCACCTAACGGACAATATGCAGCATATGATCGCGGGCCAGAGGGCGCCTATCCAAACGACCCATCCTACCAGGGCTATGGCTCTCCTGAACTTGCCTACGATCAACCGTCATATAATTACCATCCCCAGCACATGCAACCACCTCAACAACAGAGCTGGCAGGGCCAGCCTCCCCAGGCAGATTATAATATCTACGCCGCGGCTTCAGATGTGTTAGGCATGGCACCTCCCCCGGGTCCTCCAGCGGTACCTCCAGCGTATGATCCAAGCTATTCCACGCGTAGCTCCTACGCCGCTAGCTCAATATCATTACCCTCTTCTCATTCCTCACAACATGGCCCTGGTCCTTATGGTCCGCCATCGGTGCATAGCCATAATGAACCAGAGATCGCCCCACGTCCGTCACTCGAACGATCCGGAACATCGGCTTCTGTCAATCTACGAACGAGCAAGACTAAAGCAGTTGACTTGAGTGCTCCTCCCTATACTAAGGAGTACATCGATCAGTATCGCCAACGCATCAAAGCGGATCCAGATCCTGAAGCCCATTTCTTATACGCTAAGTATCTTATCGACGCCGCGAGGAAAATTCGGGCAGACCATAAGGATCAGCGCGCAGCGAAGAAATATACCGAGCTTCTGATTACAGAATCACTGAAAGTCGTCCGCAAGCTTGCGACGCAAGGCGAGGCATATGACGAAGCTCAGTTCTTCCTGGCGAATTGCTACGGTACCGGTGCGCTTGGTTTGCAGGTAGATCACGAAAGGGCGTACCATCTTTATCTGCAAGCTGCCAAGCAGAATCACGCTGCTGCTTGCTACCGCGTCGCCGTGTGCAACGAGATTGGTGCTGGTACACGGAAGGAACCGCCCCGTGCCGCTGCATTCTATCGAAAGGCCGCCTCGTTGGGAGACACTCCAGCGATGTACAAACTTGGCATGATCTTGCTAAATGGAACATTGGGTGAAGCAAAGAACCCCCGCGAGGCTATCAATTGGCTCAAGCGAGCCGCGGAGCAGGCTGATGAAGACAACCCACACGCGCTCCATGAGCTCGGTATTCTCCATGAACAAGGCGATAACCAGCTCGTCATTAGCGACCCAGCGTACGCCAGACAACTGTTCACACAGGCAGCGCATCTTGGCTATACTCCTTCGCAATTCAAACTCGGGCAGTGTTATGAATATGGTTCGTTGACATGCCCAATGGATCCTCGTCGTTCCATTGCTTGGTATACGAAGGCGGCTGAAAAGGGCGATGCCGAGGCAGAGCTGGCTCTTAGCGGCTGGTACTTGACGGGGAGCGAGGGCGTGCTGAAACAAAGCGATTCAGAGGCATACCTTTGGGCCCGACGGGCTGCCAATAAGGGATTAAGCAAAGCTGAATACGCCGTGGGGTATTACGCAGAAGTTGGCATTGGAATCAAGCAAGACATCGAGTTTGCGAAGCGATGGTATATGCGAGCTGCAGGTAAGGAAGCCACATCCACCGAGACCTCGAGTGTGCTGACTGTTGTATACCAGCGCAAGGCAACAAACGCGCCATGAACCGGTTGACAGAAATCAAACGGATGGGAAATAAGAGGATTAATGTTGCTAGGCCTACGCGGCAACAGGCCAAAGACGAATGCGTAATCTGTTAATCCCAGGACGCTCGCTACCTAATTACTTGGACTGAAAGATTTTACTTACTCTTGCTATCGTGCACGTGATGAGGAAACCATCTGTACTCTATTCAAAGGCTTGACCGCATACCAGCCTCTTATACCACATTAAATCCATTAACATCGTCTTGAGAAGCCATGAGCACTATACACGAAGGAGATGTCAGAGCCCTTGGTCAATCCCTCCCGAGAAGTTGAATCTGACCAGGAATCAACATAGAAATCTTTATTGGAGCACCTCGACATCAGACAGATCAACTGCCTCAATGAATCGGAGGACCATCCATTGATATCTATCCTTTCCAGTAAATCTAAGAACACGGGCGGGTCATATCTCTTGAGTGATGCCGATGAGCAGCTCCTGCTGAATATTCCGGTATGTACAAGGACCTCCCATGTTTTCGACTTCAGAAATTGACCTGAATTATACAACAGTTCAATCAAACGATAAAGATTCGTTCACTTGTGATCCAATCTAGTAACCCAGCGCAGGCCCCGAAACTCGTCAAGATATTCATCAATCGGCCAGCATTGGGATTTGAAGATGTAGAAGATGCGGACGAATCGGCTGCTGCCCAGATCATCGAGTTGACGGAGGAAGACACGACCAACGGTAACCCTCTCGTGTTGAGATTTGTCCGGTTTCAAACTGTAAACAGTTTGCACGTAAGTTTACGTCGCGGTCGAAATCATATATAGCTGAATATTGGCGCAGATTTTCGTGAGTTCAAACCAAGGGGGCGAAGATGAAACTAGAATAGATGCCATCGATGTCCTCGGCGTGCCCATCGAGTCCGTTTGATCGGTATTATAACCTTTAGAAAGCCCTTGCTAACTAACCTCTGTAATAGGACTACCAAGAATTTGAACGAGCTGAAGAAACAAGAAGAAAACTGATACATAGGATTAGCTCGTAACCACTACTTCGACCATATCCAGAGCAACGTCAATAAGCAACATGTCTAGGCATTGGGACGGAGTAGAAAAACTCAGAACCGTCAAACTTGCCATCCCATCCCAACTTTACGCCCGAAACAACAAAGATGGGCTGATGGACAGCACAGCGCTATTACAATCGACTTGGAATCTAATCCGTCTCCATGTCGAGTCCATTGTCGCTCGAATCATATTCTGGCATATGGTCCGATATATTCTCGACGGACGTATCTATTGATGATTGCGATTATCCTGAGCAACATTGGAAAATGGGTGAACAACTCAAACAGAAGCGTATTCTTCAAGATTGGGGCACATAGTGTCACGACTGTCTCCGCGTAGAATCGCGTGTACTTAGAGGAGAACCTTGTGATGGAGGGATTGATACTGATGAGCCTCAGCGAGACGAGCGCTGCGAGTTGCGGGGCTGCAAGAGTTCGTCTTTGACACTCTGAGGGGAGAACAAAACGAAATATTTCTTCCTTCCGAACGAAGACAACACACTGATCGTCAGTGTTCAAGAAGAGGGTGACGCTCGACGAACTTGAGGATGAGGACCATTCACATGTCCAGAGTGGCAGGGTAGAAGAAAATCTTCAAGCGAGGCAGAGTTGCTTGTTCCAGGCATTCATTCATCGATGCTTACGTAGTAGCATTCGTACAGACGGAGGGTTTCTAAGTTGGTGCACTGGGGGCTTGATATCCTTTGATAGCGATATCGAGAGAGCGATTCCATGGAACCCAGTCAAATCGACTCTGCACCCCATCCAGATGGACCGATTTGCAGGTAGTACGTCTCGAACCTTTTGGGAAACCAAACAGAGTGATAGTAGCTCGGGTTTATCCAGTGAAACAGCGATATTGTCCAATAACTGACAGGCAGGTCCATAAGGCTTACCATATGGATTGAAATGTGTTGCAAGGCAGGTTCAGGGTGATGATCTATGGAAGAGGTCAATGGGTGCTTTAAAGCGAGAACAGTAGCAATAGCATTCGGTGAGTTTGAGCGAGCGAGCGATGCTTTGCGGCCTCTGCCTCAAATAGCAACGGTTCAAGGATGGTCTCTATCAAAAGGATTAGAAGGTTCTACCTTGTAAGCCTTTTCCCTTTCATAGTGACGCTGGTGAACCCAATCTCGTTTACCATGAAAGAATCCTCGTCGATGTTCTTCTGAAACAGAGTCGTCTACCACATAAGTGTTCAAGCATCCATAAAGCCTGATGAGATGGACTTCTAAGAGACCATGAATGAGCATCAAACGGCGTTCAGAGCAACATTATGACAAGAACTGGCGGCCTGAGTTCAAAGTATCTGAAAGGGGTCCTCCTATCAGCTCCTGACACGCTGTCAAGGCCCCGCCACCCTAGTCCGAGGCGATTGCCAAGGACAACTCCAATAACTTAGAATTTGAACTTCCGCGCACACGCACCGAAGTGCGCCTCATTTCGATCAAATATTTCTTTTCTTTTCGACGACACTTTTGGTCAACAGTTTCTTGCTAACTATATATTGCAGTACCCAACACACAAAATAACGAGCTAGACGTATGGGACCATTCATTTCAGATGCTTATTCCGCGGTAAGTGCTAAGTTGTTGACGCATGCGAGTGACTTGTCCTGGGGTGAACTCGGTCATGCAAGAGTCATAGGAGTAGTCCATGAAATTGTCTAGTTTATGAGGATGTTAACAATGAGATAACAAGTGGACGGAAGAGTAAAACATACGGATGGGGTCAACGCCTCCTCCAGCACATGTGTCGCGACCAACAGGGCACCCAGATGCGGGAGAAGCCTCAGGAGGTGTGTCGCTGACACTATCCCCCGGGGATCCACAACCACCTTGGAAAGTGTGATAGAGGCCGACCCAGTGACCGGCTTCATGTGTCAGTGTCTTTTGTAAAGTGAGATTGAGGATATCGCAGTAAATGCAAAGGAAAGCGGTACGAACTTGACCGAGGTTGTAGTTCGTTGTGGTACCACCAGGAACAGAAGAAAAGAGCATGACGACACCATCGTCAGTGGGACTACTAGAGTAGCTCGATGGGAATGTAGCATAGCCAAGGAGTCCGGCGCCGGCGCCCGAGTTGAAGCTAGGGCATCATGAGAGGGTGATTCGGTATTGGGGATAAAAACAACCTACCCAACAGTGTAGACGTTGAGAGCGTTGGCGCCTCCCCGGCGAAGAGAGCTTTTCATCGAATTTTGTGCCGAGTTTCCAGGACCGGCAGTATTGAACCAGTTTGTGTTCACAGTGCGGTCGATCCCAGCGAGTGACCAGGTAATACCTGCACTTGCGAATGCTCGGTTCATAACCGTCACTTGAGATTGGATTTGAGAATCACTGTTAGCATTATGTTAGGACGGGGAGTTGAGATGATGTTCAAAGGGAGGGCACGGACGGAATGTTTCCTTGGCTGACGGCAGAGCCGGAACTGATGACATGGAAATAGATGGGGATGGTAGCGGCGAATATGCCAATTTCGCCGGGAACGACTTTCTTTGCCTGAAAATCGGCTTCGGCGACGATGAGGTTCTCTGGACTTATGAAAGTACCGCAAGCCCTGTTTTAATCCAATGTTGGTCATGACTTGAACGACGCGAAAGAAACAAATTATGCTTACCTAGGGGCAGTAGTGTTCAATAGGGGACTACTGAACACGTACGACGCGCCTACAATGGCAGCTACAAGCAGGGAGCGAAGCATTGTATCTCAGCTGGATGAACCACTATTCAGTGAAGTACCGAGTACTGGAGACCATGAACTATGTTACTAACTTTTATACCTACGTGCCACCAGCAAATGTCCCCCCATATCAGCAAGTGCAAGATATGTTTTCTCTTCGCGTGGCAACATACAAGATAACGAATGCTGAGGCGCAGTGGCATGTGGCCGCGAGCTGAAATAGGTGGTGTTGCGAGGGCTTCTGGCTTGGTAGAGAGTCCACGGAGGGAAAGTAACGCCAAGCCCACATGTGTCGCTGCCTGAGAGCGCTGATGCGACGGCGATAATGTCGACCCGGAGATTTAGGACTTCGACGTACTTTGTCTTGTATCAGCACGTAGAAAAGCTCGCATATGGAACGCACCTTTCTCCTAGGCTTCTCAACTTGGCTACAGCAAGGCTAGAGCTGTCAGTAACCAAACTGTCTCCATACATATGGGGTCCTGAGTCGTTTGCGACCCTTCCTTGCTGATTACACCGAGAGCACGAGGGTTCAGCTCGAAATATTGCGAGCAGGAGAGTCAGTAGACCAGTTCAGCATCTTGATGGACGACTCTATATCAACGTTGCGGTCGATGATCACGATCTTGGCGGTAAGACCTTCGATCAGGGTCCACTAGGAGCCTTAGTTTAGGGGGGACAGCGTTTAGGCTAGCGGGAGTCTCTTCAAGACCACAAGGAACCATACCATTGCATGTGTGCCAAACGAAGTGGTTCTGCCATTGATGCTTTCCATTTGACTTGTTGTGACGCATACACTTTACGAGCTTCCAGATTTCATGATCATTACTACTTCCACGGGTCCAAAATAACCTTCCCCCATTCGCCCTTGTCGAACTTTTTGTAAGCTTCAGGGGCGTCGTCCAAGGATATTATTCTATCAATCAAGCTTGTCGGCTCGCCTACCCCGCCAAAAACGTCTTGTCGTTTGACTGTAGAAAGACGGTGAGTGCTGTGTGTTATAAATATATATACCAACCCCACCTAAGAGATCAAATGCGGGAGGGAACATGGCCCGCGCTGGGCATCTCCCGAAGTCGAAAGAAACATTCTTGTTGTATAGCTGACGACCGGTGAATGGGACAGACGGTTCGCCGTGTACGCCTACGGAGACGATAGCTCCAAAGGCACGAACAAGGTCGTATGCAAGCGAGATCGCGCTGTTGTTGCCAACGATCTACACAAGCCGGTAAGTTAAAGTACCTAAGGCGCAGAAGCTCTCCTACCTCCAGCACGGCCGTACACCCGACTCCTCCCGTCAAGGTCTGCACGAGTGCTTTGGCCTCGTCAATCGATGCTACGGCAAACTCCCCTTGACCTTTACCATCGGACCCGATCTTATCGTATACCGCCTTCATCTTCTCTCTTCTTGCCTCGAGTGGGTCGATAGCGACGATTTTGTAAGGAAGCTGCCTTCTTGCCAAGACGTCCAAAAGGCTAACTGCCGCACAGATGCCTACGGGGCCCAACCCTACGATGGCAAAGACTAGCAATCTGTCTTCTGGGGTAAGAACCTGCTTTTCCAAATCCGAGGCCTGATCCGGGTTCAGAGCATAAGGCCAAGGCAGGCCATTGATCATTGGCAGGACTTTCGGGTGACTTGTGGCTTGTATTGCGGCAAATACACCTGTGGGGAGAATATCTGCCAAAAGAAGGAGGGACGAGTCATTCAACCCAGCCAATGCTTTGGCTCTCTCGGGGCCGGACAAGGTGCTATTCCATGTTGGCTTGCTTAGGCTGAACAACGTGCTTCCGGCTTTGGGCACTCGTACGTATTGCGCTTGACCACCGTCCAGAGCATCGCAACCAAAGAGTAGCCCAGCCGTGCACCGGCCCGTGTATCCTAGCCGGCAGACACTGACAATGCACATGTGCATCAGAGTTTCTCTGTATCGAAAATGGCACTCACTGGCATTCACCACAATTGGTTGTGAATGGCGACACAACCTTGTCGCCGACCCGTAAAGTCGAATAGAGGGCCGGGCGGTCAACCACATCCGACCTGAAACTTTCGCCAAGGGTAATTATCTCGCCAATGAACTCGTGCCCCATTGTATGTCTTGAAAGCCTAGTTAGTTTCTCTTCAAAGGCAGGATTACGGAGTATTCACGCATTCACAGTTGTGCCATGCCCACGGTATATCTATCCTGATATAAGCCCGCTTCTTATGAATACCACTCATTGGAGATACAAACATGAAGGTCGCTGCCACAGACAGCCGTATACTGGTCTTAGAATGAGCAACATATCGGGTAATTCCCGGGAACTGCTGACCTTGACTTTCACTATAGCATCATCTGGATGCACAATACTGATGTTTGACTAGTGAGTCCTGAGACCACAAATATGATAGCGCCTCGAAGCGGTATAGATGGCTCACCTAGGGATAGGAATCATCTCAACCCGTACATCGTATGCTGGAGGATGCCATCTTGCCGCCTTCTGAAAGCTACCTTTCTGTTCGTTGCTCCCCATTTGAAAGGTGGAGGGAAGACGCAGTATCGCAATCCTAAAGCCGGCTAGATGCTCTCATCTGGTACCGGGCTCCGGAAAGGGGGGTCATCATGTGGTCATCGGGCCGTTCGGTCGGTCCGCTGTCAGTTGACTTCCTCGTATGGAACCCTTCCATCCTCCGACAACTGCACAAGGCTACAACAAATCAATGTCTTTCGGTTTTCACACGAATAAAGCTCACCTGCTCCTGGGAGGTTTTCCCGTAGCGAAGTCCACATGCTGCCATAACGAATTGCAAGGAAGTCTAGTGTCATCCGCTCTAAAATTGATGGTATGTACCCAATTATGCAATGTCCCTTAATTGAACGATGTGTAGAAAGCGATATGGTATACAGACATATGGAAAACAAAACGAAGAAAGAATCAAAAAGCGACTTAGGCAACCAGTGCCGCTAGCCTCCGAAGATGCGAGACGTTAAGATAAGCCGGGACGTATGTTTCCAAACCCGATACCTCGCGGGGTAATGGTAGTTCGTATGGCCCAACTTCCTCCGTCTCCGGAGATAGAAGGAGATGGTCATTACGATCATTGGCTTGTACTCGTGATGCTACCACTCGCAGTATTTCAGGTGGGATAGGATTCTGAGACAGCAATTACGTTAGTACTGCATCAATATCGTGCGCAGAGCTGACTTACCTCATAATCAGCGACGTAATAATTCGTGCACATTCGTTGAATTTGCATAGGGCTGAGCATCCAGCAGACATCGTAAATGATTTCAATGTCGGCCGCCGTCGCCTACCGTGATGATTAGTAGGTAGTAATTAATGGTTTGAAGCCACCAACCTTCTTGAGCTGCAGGAGTTTGGTGGCTTGCATCAAGTGCTCCAGCTGAAGAGTTCCTTCTGGCATGTCGTGCGACTTGCACCATTCCTCGATACGCGTGATATTGTATTGTATTTGCATAGCTGCGGGGTGGACACGTATCGTCAGACTCACTGCCTCCGTCAGGCCCAAGGAATGGTAACGCACCTCGTTTCCATGAAGAGAAGTTGCGCCTCATCAACAAGTCATTGAAGCTGGTGACTCCTATGAGTTTTAAGAGTTCAGTCACAACTTGTTGCACAACCGACTCCTCCATGTAGTAGCTCTTCAAACTCTTCCAAACCTTGTTCAGAAGATTGAGGATATCATCCATGTTGTACGCAGGGGTGCTATTCGAGTTGAGTAACCGGTTGAATAATCGTCCGCCACCATCGCTGGTGGTGAATCCAGGTAGGGACTGGCTTTCGACGAGGGCTGGGATGACCATTTTTGATAGCTTCTTCTTGGTTTCCACCATCCACGTATGATAAATATTGTACTCGAGGCTGTCGAGATCGTGTTTCACAACAGTAACCAGTCGCTCGTAGTCTCCCCAGTCGAACGGTCGCACTGAGTTCTCTTCGCCTGGACCAATGCCCTGAAGCATGTCGCTTTCGGCGACACAAATAAAGGAGAGCATCTCATGAACGTTTGAGAGCCAGAAAATACCAGGAATGATAGCATCTTCCCCTGAGAAAGACTTCGTACATATGTGGTTGGTTGCATGAAATTCACGAAAACGATGAGGCTCACCATGACATGGGCTTGTATTGTCTGCATAACATTGGCCAAGAAGCGTTCGCTTTCTGCGATGAGCCCATACCGCCACATTTCATTGGTGACGAGGCTGATGAGGTTGGCGGGGAACAGGATTTCTTTCACGGCAGGAGGACTGGTGGTGCTCGGCGTCGGAATCTTCAGACCACGAACAAGTCCCTCAAGAACATCTTCGTCCAAGCGCTTGGCATCCATCATGAGACGAATCTTCTCTTCTGCCGGATCATCGTAATCCCGGATCTCAGGGAGACCATTGGCACGGAATCGCATGAAGTTGTCTTCGCCGTTGTATGCGACGGACACAGCCCGCGGGTTCATGGCTTGACTCTTCTTAACATCATACATAAGTTCGTCAGCAGATGTTCGATGATCAGATGGTTGGATTGAGAACACTCCCGCAGAGCTGTGGCGCCTTTGATGCCGGTTGGTGCTCACCATGCCGGAGCCTGCGACAGGGGGAGCGCCGTTTTGTTCATTCAGGCGAAGGTTAGGAGCGAAGGTAGGGGATAATGGTGGGTTGCCACGGGAGCCGTGTGTGAGAGCGTTGAGAGCGTTAGAGCGATTTAGTTGTTCGCGTAAGCTATTAACTTCGTTCTTGAGAGTAGCAATAACGGAGTAGTCTTCAGGATTGTGGACAGGGGTCGATTCAATCACTCGTTGTTGCTGCTCGAGCTGCATCGTTTGACGAACAAGGTCATCCGTAAGTTTTTGGATGATCTCTTCCTTCCCTGCAGCCTTCTGCGTGGCTTCTTCGAGTTTCTGCTCAACCTCCGCCTTCGCCTGTAGGAGAGTATCCCGCTTAGCCAGCTCGGCCTCAGCGTTCTGCAGTGATGCATGAAACTGCTTTGCACGTCCATCGGCTTCTTCGTGTCTGCTGATCCACTGCGCTAATTGTTGCTCGAGCTCCGAAAGCTGGGCCTGAAGTTCCTTCTTTTCTTGCGTCCGCTTTTGAAGATTCTGAGTAAGCTCGACGACCTTATTTTCCAGTCGGTACGAGATCTCCTTGAACTTGGACACTGAACGAGCTTCTGCCTTGAGTGCCTTGAGTTGTTTGCGGGCCATGCGCCGACGAAGGCAGGATTGCAGGTATATGACGTGTTTAACATCCGTGCGGAACCCTCGCCTCGTGGACCTAGAGAACTGTTGTTAGTGTCTGCCTTGCTACAATGTATACCACTCACAGGCCACGAATAAGGCTCTGCAGTAGTGTTGCAGCACCTGTACGCCGGTTCTCGTAGAATAGCTTGCGAGTTTGGGAACCACGCACACCTAGAAGTGTACGTTATCTTACTGGAGGTTTCGTACAAATGACCAACTTACGACTCTGGAAAAGAACAATAGCACGACGAGTGTCTGCAAATTGTTTGCGCTGCAAGTAGCGGCGACATATGGTCTGTATGCGTTGAGCGTTGATGTTCCTTCTGACCACTTCCACGAATTTCTTCGCCATGATCCCTCGCCACCAAGTCTGGATCTTGATTGTAGCAGCTCGGAGCTCGCGGTATTTCACCATGGCCATATGTCTTCGCATATTCTTTTGGACAACAGTCACCATTGCGTTGAGTCGAGCCGACCTCAGAGATTCCAGCGCCGCAAGCATACCGGATCGAAAGAAGATCTTCGTTAACCCACTCTGGTATTTATCCGGGTCATTGATCGTCTTCTCCAAAATGACGGCGCACAGATTCTTCAAATCTAACGCTTGAATCATGGGCTGCCATATGGATGAAGGCACGAGCATGTAGTATCTAGGCCCCGTTAGACTCCGTGGAAACAACATATCGAGACAATACAAACTACACACCTTTCGGCAAATTCTTCATATATCCATCTCGTAGGGTACCCAGCACAACTGATTCGGATTGTCTCCAAAACACCGCAAGCCCGCAGTTGGCCCAGCACCTGCTGAGGCGTAAACTCCCACGGCTTCTTCGCCTCGTTCGGTTTGATGCACCGAATGTAGTGGACATTTGTAACACTAAGCGTCTCCATGAGAGCAATGAGGGAAGCCTTGAAGATAGATCCCTGCGTTGGCTTCCTAGCAGGTGCACCGCCGGGGCGTTTAAGACCAGCAGACGGTGGGGCAGGGGATGAGTTTGTGGCTACAAATGATTGTCGTCCGGGGTCTGGAATGACTGAAGAACGACGAGAGCCACCACTTCCCGAGTCAGACATGGCTGGTGAACCCGGGTGGGGACTGTCGGGGGCCTTGGCAGATAGAAGAGCAGCATCTAGGACCTCCTTCAAGAAGGGGTTTTTGGTCGAGGCTAACAACGCCATCTGTTCATCTGGAACGGTATCTCTATTCTTCTCCAAGAAACCTTCAACCTCATAAGTGACATCGAGGGCATAGTGTGCAATGGTGAATGCTGAATTGCCGAAGCGAGGCTTTTTGTAAACCTTCTTGTTCTCGGGTTTCACGAGTTGATTGTTCAACTTCTGGAGGAAGGAGGCATCGCTTCCCGACGGCATACGTGACTCTTCGTCTAGTAGCGCCAGAATACCGAGTTTCCCTTCGATGACGTCGATACAAGGTTGATTATCAGAAAAGTCGATGAACGTCCAGTTGATTTCTTCCTTGACATACTCTTCCTGCTCCAGTTTGAAAACATGAGAGTTAAACTATGAGTTCTGAATCAATAACGGCAGTCCAATGACAATCTCTGAAGACAGTACCTCTTGTTGCAGCTTTTCGTTGGCATAGTTGATGCTGAATTGCTCGAAGGAATTCTGCAAGCGCGTTAGGTAGCCGTTGTAATGTAGATAAAAGAGCTCGCCTTTTGGAAATGTTCGAACCCGTAGATATCCAGTACTCCAATAAACATCTCAGCCCGATCAGCGGCGTCACCATTCTCTCCGGCTAAACTCTCGTTTACGATAGCCACAAGCCACTCGAACATGCATGCGTAGACGAATTTCGCCACACTATCCCGCACAACCGTTGCTTGGGCCGCATTGAGTGAAGTGATAATCTTTTCTGAGCGAGTCGTAATCTGTTTCTTCACGGTCCACTTCTTGAATTCAGCAAGATTGACGCCCAGGAACCGGGTTGCAAGCATGAGGGATGAGTCATTGTCATCGAGGATGGCATCGTTCCGCGATGCTGTAATCTTCACGTTGCCAAGATGCAGAAGAGCAGCTAAAAGCCTAAACACGGCCCATTGTTTCTCCACGCTTATGCCCACCGTAGACAATGCCTGCTGAGTCGCCCTAAACTCTTCAGCGTCGTCAACACCATTGATCGGCGTTGAGGTTGGTCCTCCCTGTTTCAAGAAATGGAACTTCGTGACGTCCGTATCCAGCCCAAGGTCCTTTCGCTCTTTCAGAGGGGCTCCAGCGCAAAGTTGGTAGAAAATGTGATAATTTCGTTCGGTCAACGGCTGAAAGACGATACGCGAGCGTTCCAAAAGATATGTGCGTATGCGAGCTCCAACAATTTCTTGTTTGCCGTCGAAGAGAATCTAAAATGATATGCATATATTATGAGTTCACTTGTAGGGACGCAGTCGTTACAACGTACCTGAATATACTTGCCAAATCGAGACGAATTATCATTCCTCGTGGTTTTGGCGTTACCAAAGGCCTCTAGTATAGGATTTGTTGCGAGGATCTGACGTTCTATCTCACTTGATTCGTCCAACGAAAGCTTCGTCTTCGCTTTTGAACCAGAATCTGGAGGATTGACCGAAGCGAGATATCGCATGATGAATTTGGCCTGTAATATATACTTAGCGAAGGCCGAGCGGCCGAATCGTTCACCTGCTTACAGATTCTGTTTTACCAGCACCACTGAATAGGCCTAAGGAAGGGAAATCTCGAAGTAAAGCAAAATGACACACCTCTCTCCTGAGACAATGATGGTCTGACCCATGCCCTCCTTTCTCATTGCCGTGTATGCATCCTCGGCGATGGCAAACAGATGGGGCTCGAGGTCACCTCGCTTCCGTCCACTATAGGCTTGAATGATTTCCGGTCCATAAAGAGTCACTCGTTGGAAAGGATTAACCGCAATCAGCACTATCCCTGAGTATGTGTATATGTTGTGCTGCGCGTAACGGTTGCGGATGGTATGGAGAACTGCTCGAGTGAGAAGCTGTGAGGCGACGTCGAAGTGAACTACTCACCAGATGGCTCATTCAAATGCGACAGGTCCGTCAAATCTTCAGCGGTCTCCAGGAGAGGTGGGTTCCGCAAGGGAGGGAGGCCTTCCTTGCCATCCCTGATATCCTTCACAGATGTATTGACCGTGATTTCCTGTACGAAGTCAGTACAGAGCCATCATGTGAGCAAGTACTCAAAAGTCCACCTTGCCCCGCTCGTCAGTGAAGACGAGCTTCATGGAATCATCGGCGCCCTTTGTAACGGAAGTGACTTCGGCTGATACCCAGGCGTGCTCCTTGTCTTCGAACCATACGCGGGTTCCCTTGCTGTATATATTTTCAGCCATTTAATTGGCAGCCAGCTGGCCAGAAAACGAAGGAAAATACGCGTGTATGGTTATGTACAACGGTAAGCTACAGCAAATGCGGCTGAGACTTTGAAACTGATCTCGCTTGACATTATATTCCCACGGTCAATTTTTGTAGTTCCCACAGTTACATTTGATTCATTGGTTGTTTCGCACTGTCATTAGGTACAGCTTTCAATGGGTCCCTACGCATTGCGCAGTGACTGGACTGCACACAGACATCGAATCTCAGGCGTCAAATTCTAGCAGAATCACTTGACCTCGAGCTGTGGCCTCTTTCGAGTTCACGAATGCCCTACTCAGAGCCATTCACTGAAGAGCCTGAACCTCTGATCTGGCCCAGGCGTCTTGACCATACGAGTGCAAAATAATAACTCTTATGGTGATCGTGCACAGCGACTTTGCAGCAAAGGAAACGTGGCCCTTCTTAACTGGACGAAACACATCCAAGGAACCGGGACATTCTCGATTTTAATTGCGGAACTGGACTACTACTGCTCGAGACATATCGCCTCAAGTACACCTCCGTCGATGGAGCTTGGCATCCTGTTCCCAGTACCCGTAGGTCAGCCATCTCTGACCGACGCAGCCATCTTCCTCCTGCTGGACCGGCCCATGGGTCACCGTACTCCCTTACCCCCGCGCTTCATCTACATTCAGACGTTTTGACGTTTCCCCCTCGGGAAGCAACCCTGTCGTCTGGAATTCGGCTCTTTCACACTGGTGTGAAGCTCAATCATTGAGTCATGTATACGGCAGACAGTACACTGGAAAACTGAATGGGAGAACCACTGTTTTTCGTGAGCCAAAAACACCAGTCGTCCTAGCAGATTGCGCTAAATCAGACTACGGGGATACCGTACTTGATACACAACTGTTTCGCTGCTTCTTCCTCTGCGTCTTTCAGCCTTTTGCCTGTCACAGCTTGATCTAATAAGGCCACCCCGTTCACTACCAACGATTCAGCCAAGTCATTAAGCAGCGCGGCGAGAGATCGTAAAAGCTCACCGTATGGCATGGATTTCCAGGTTGGCTCGTGTTGCGGGCCGGTAGCCTCAGTCTGGTAGGTGATTGTCTGTTTCTTGGCTTGGAAATAATTATGAATGGCACGTTTATTAGCTTCAACCGAAAAATTAGACGGTGAGTTTGGCACGATGAGGTTCTTTACAAGATACTCACAATTATCGGGCATGTTGATCGGAAGTTATTGGATCGTTGGTAGCAAAGTTGGTCAGTTGGCAATTTGAGTGCGCCGAATGTTCGTTGCTGCTGAAATGACTATAGTGAGCAGAGCTTATATACCCTCTGGCACCTAGGTGCTGTATTTAATTTCAGCGTTGAGTCTCCAATACCAGCGCATTTTCAGTTGTTGTAGTGCACGAACTTCCAGCCATTGCGGTATGGGATCTAGAGATATCCCCAGCGTACTTTGATCACTGAGGAAGATGTCCTTGCGTAGCTGCTCTATCATTTCGTGTGGACTGGTAGGTCGTTGTCCTCCGTGTTCTCAATAGAGTTGAAGATGTTATGCGGAGATGCACAACAGCAGTAGATAGCAAATCGTAAGCGCCCAGTGTAGGACCATTGCAATGTGCGCTCATAAACCATTGCTGTTGTAGACACCCTTTCTCGGGATAACAGCAAGGCACACGTCGCACCAGCACTCCCAAGTGGATATTTTATTTGTATTTTATCTTATGGAAATGCCGATACCGCGAATTGCGATCGATCGGTCCATTCTACTAGTAAATTTCATATCGGAGCCGGGCGAATTCCAGTCCTTTGGAATATTATTGCGTTCTTGCTGTTTACAATAGTTTAGCATCGATCATTATAAGTGTCTGAGATGCGTTCCGAAACTCTGGGCTACGCCAACCTATACCCGAAGACTTAGACAGCCATCCACGAGTACTCCGAGTCCATGCGCGTTGTTGCCAAAGCGGCGTGCTGGGTAAACATCAGTACTAGTGACCGTGAGACTTTCTGTTACGGTGTCACTGACTCAACAAACCTGGCATCCTTGCTGGCTTGTATGTCAGCCATCTCTTCATCTTCTAAGGAACAAGATACGGCCATAAGTCCTGGAATGCAATTTAGCCATGACATCGCTAATGCAATCCCAGTTACGCCCTCTTGCGAATTGCGAACTGTTCGACCTCTTCCCTAAAACACGGTAAAACCCAACATCGGACTTGAGTAATTCCCTCCCTGAGCGTAGAAAGTTCTACGTGCAGCCCTTCGGAACACACACGGACTAATTGAAGGATATAGAACGTCATATCACTACCAACCCTTTCCCCACTAACGCTGGTTGGCGTTCATGGGGGAGAGGACATCCTACGAACAGGGTCGATCCCAATCACTTCTCATAGCCGACGCGACATGTACTCCATACACCTTATACCCGGCACACTCATCCTTGCACATTTGTCTCTTCAGCGTCCCCCAGCACTACCGATACACACGCACATGGATCCAATGGAATGGTCTTGACGTTGTTCTAGTCGTGACCTGGCGATGCATTCGTGATTTATGGCCACGGCCTCTGGCACTTGTGCTTACTCGCAATGCTCGTATGCTTTCTTCTGTTTCTGTTTTACCAACGACGCGTCCTTCTACTCCTGACCGAACTCGTGTCATCTTAACTATGTCGCCCCTACTATCCTCTCCCGCGAAACAGCCTACCATCTAGACGTCGACTCACTCACTTCATCAAGCTAGAAAATAATAGCCGAGTCATGTATACATCGAACTGGGAAAGGAAACAATATACGGAAAGAAACGGGAGAGAACAGTGGCCTTTGGAACTAAAAACGACGGCCTTCCGAACATGATGCGTCGAAATTAGGCCGTGGGGAGGCCAAGCTTGACGGCCAACTGCCTCGCCGCTTCTTCCTCCACTTCCTTCTTGTTTTTTCCTGTCACCTCTTCATCTAACAAGTCGTTACCATCCACTGCGCGCAAATCAACTCAGTTACTGAGTCGCAGGAGGGATCATAGATGCTTACCCTGTGGCATAGTCCGCCATACCAATCTGTGCTGAGGACCGTCGCTGAGGCTCCGGTAAGTGATCGTCTGTCTCCTAGATTGATAATAGTTGTGGACAGCACGCTTGTTGGCTTCCACCGACAAATCGAACGGTGAGCTTGGCCCCTTGGATCGCTATGGATGATGCTCACAGTTTTCAGACATGGATATCGAAAAAGCTTCTGGGGTTGCTGAAGATTTGAGTTCGCTGAGTGCTCGTTGCTGCTGAATATTCAAATCGGCGAGCAATGGCTCTTATACTGTTCTACACCTGCGGTGAGTTCGCAATGTTATAGCGGTGCCGGTTATTCGAATGATCTAACTTCAAGGCATTGATGATTGAGGAGCGCGAAATGTCACCAGCGTACATTGATCACGTCCGAAGAAGTCAACGTAGACCCTAGAAGGCCGCCCCATCACCTCCAACGAGCTGGGAAACCACGCCTCCTTCTTGTTCTAGATAGCGCTGGATATGTGAAGCGGTGTGCAGGTCAACAACTGTAGTAGGCGCCGAATTGCAGGTGCCCATTGGGTATTGCTGGCATCAGCCTCCGTCTGCATCTCCACTTGGGTCCGGCAGGTGGAACGAGACGGAACACTGATCTTCCTGTATGGAAGAGCATTACGTGTCCCAAAACAAGGTAGTTGTGGTAAACCATACTCTGCTAATATCGCGCAGCAAGAAGTCATTATGCAAAACAAGGGATTTGACTGGGGCGATAAGTAGCACAAATAGAGACACATTTCTTGTCTTACGAGTAGCAGCATGCCCAAGGGTAAGTAACTTCTATACCAACAGCAACTTTGAAATTAGCTGGATCGGACAACCCAAATGGTCCGCTTCAGTAGGACTTTGCTGACTGACCAGGAGTTGACTCCGATCGACCCGCCGCCTTGGACAATATTCTGATGTTTCGAGGCCTCATTCTATGGCAAACACTTGTAAATTGCTCTCAAAGCGATACACACTAGTGGTACGCAAGTGGTACGCCCAGTAAACAGCGAGCATGTGTTCAGAGGTGGCTGAACTTACTTCCCGGAAAGAGGGCTCTCACGCCTGTTGCGTATGGGAAATTAGGAATTTCGAGCAGCACTGTATGTACTTGGTAAAACGTGAACTTCAACGATACAACAGTACTTCAAACATATTGTGGATTCTGCTTCTCCCGTCTCCGATATAAAATGGATTGATCAAGGCAGCGGCATTCCAGCAAGTGGAGTATTTCTCCCCTTTGAGCGGTGCGACGTGCTGATTTACACACGTACGTATATCTTGATATGATCCGGAGACGATGGGTGTTCATAAGGTTTACGAGCTCACCTGCATGATAACCAATGGCCTTACGCAATGGGCGCTTGCAACTCAGCGTCTACTGCTCTTTTACAGACGCACAACTTCGTATTCAGTTCTGTTGAGAACACGGAGGAGAGTGGCTTCCCGGTGCATAGGAGATGATGGGGCGTCTGCATAGGGTCGCCACCGCCTTCTGCCGAGGTGATCAATGTACACTGGTGACATTTCGCGCTGCCCAACCATCAATGCCTTGAAGGTAAGCCAGTCCAGCAATCGACACTGTGATAATATTGCGAGCTCACCGCAGAAAAGGAATAACGGACCTAGTTATCAGAGTGTATAAAAGCCACTCCTCGGTAAGTCGAATATGCAGCAGCAACGAGCACCCAGCGCACTCAAATCTCCGACAAATCTCCAACGCCAGAAGCTTTGTCAATAGCCATGCCTGAGAACTGTGAGCATCATCCCTAGCGCTCCAAGGGGCCAAGCTCACCGTTCGCTTTGTCGGTGGAAGCCAACAAGCGTGCTGTCAACAACTATTATCAATCTATACAACAGACAGTCGAATATCGGAGCCTCTGCACCGGTCCTCAGCACAACCTAACCTGGTCGACTATGCCCTATGGCGAGTATTCACAATCCCTTTCCCCCGTGGCTTCGCAACTGGGCTGATTTGTGCGCAGTGAACGGCCAGCCCATGTTGAATCAAGAAGTCAGGGGGACTAATAAGAAGGGGGTAGAGGAAGAAGCGGCGAAGCAATTGGCCGTCCAGCTCGGTCTCCCTACGGCATGATTTGAGGCAGCATGTGGGGATAACCGTCGCTCCTTTTTCTCGAAGAGCCACTGTTCTCTCAATGATATTTTCCGTGTATTGTTTGTTTCCCCAGTTCGATGTATACATGACTCGGCTATGATTCTTTGGTTTGATGGCGCGAGGGAGTAGACTTCCAGAAGGTAGGCTGTTTCGAGAGACAGAGACCAGAATGCCTGAGCGTGCATGGTCGGGACAGATATGATGTCACGAGTCTGGCAGGCAGGCAGAAGAAGGTCGCGTCGTTGGGATCCCAGAAACAGGACACAGCGTACGAGCACTGAGTAAGATGCTGGAGTCCATTTCCGTAAAGCAAATTACGAGGCCCCCAACCTCGAGCCCTGGTCTTTCGCCCGATGGATACCATTCCTCGGATTGTTTCGCGCAGCTACGGAGAGCACGTCATTAGAAATTCTCACCCAGTTTGATCAATATCCACGTATATCCGCAGCGGTGAAGGACGCTGGAGAGACAACGATCTTGCATGTTGCGTTGGTCGCCGCGAGTATCTCTATGCAGCCACTTAAGATTTCGTAAATTGGCGTCCGGTAACGAGTCATGAACATACCAGTTTCCCGTAGCTTTCGATCGAGCCTTGTTTGTGTCTCTAAGGACTGCCCGTTCGAGTCTTCGAGATATGGTGCACAAGAAGCTAGAGGTTTTGTTGACTGCCACGTCGGTCTAGCAAAAGACCGCGTGGTGTGACCCTTGTAAGCGGACGGATGTGGACTTTCTTCTTCTGTGATGTTGTAAATGACTTGCAACGCAGACGACCGCAGTGTCCGGGAGGCGTCACCCTCCCAGCAGGTTGAGGAGGCCTGGTACAACACGTTAGGTCTTTGGAGATTCTTGCGACGACAGCAGCCACGAGTTTCGCGCTTCCGACGGGAGTAGCGCACATACACGCAGTCTCCAGTGGACCCCGAGAACGAGGGCCTCAGAACGTAGTCCATACACAACGAGGAAGGGAGGTGTATGTATATCCAGGCGGCTAGTCGCACTGATTATTGTTTGTTCTTCGATTGCGCACTTCCAATTCCCAACAATTGTACGACCCCCAAAGCTGCTGAAACACAGTCAGGTTCTGCCAATGGTTTCCGTCGCGTGGCTTAACCGGCTTTGCTAGTTTTTCCTTTATTCCTCTTCCCTCGTGTCGTTTTGGACGCGTTCTATGGGCGATACTTCGCCCGTTCTGTAGCTCTCGGACACTTTATTCGAGTGTTCAGATACATCAGATAGTTGCCGACACGGGGATGCAGAGTGTACAACGCGCTGTCGTCTCAATGCGGATGAGGTTGGTCAGAGCCGGAAATGGTGCTGGGTGGATAATTTCCCAATATTGGGCATGTGTTGGTGTCCGTCCGTGTGCGCCGGGCCACCATCGAGTTCGTAATGAGTAACGACGGTGTCCCCAGAGCGAATTACTCAGATCGCCGCCTCGAGGGGCCGTGATATGAAGATCGTGGATGAAGGTTGCTCGTCCTGCCGTCCCATCATACACATGGCAATAACCACAAAGGCATGCACGAGTCTCAATGCGCGCACTTTGCGGAATTCGGCTTGGCCTCTAATAAAAAGGAGTTTCTCGTTAGTACTCGCGGCTAATCAAACAATTACTACCGTACCGCATGACAATATTCTCCTGATATTACTTGTACAACAATTCGTCCATTGACACTTCGAAGCGAGTGTATCGACGGCTTCGCTGAACGTACGTAACCTGAACAGCGTAACATCACGTGGTAAGCCACTACTGCAGTGCTGCGGAACCCGGAATTGACAGGTTTGCCGGGAGCCAACCAGCGTAGTCGACTGCGCAGCGTGAGTTTGCAGTCCGCTGTCCGATGCCAGAGCTTTGGGCGCTCTTACTTTCCTTTTCAACTACCATGCTCCCGGTCCTCGACCTCTATCATCCATTCCGCAAAGGCTAGAGAATGAGAGCAGAATCCCACAATTTCTACGATTCTGTGCAGCGAGGACCCGCCATAAAGTAATTACCCTCCTGGCTTGTTCTTATAGGTCCAATATACTGATTTGGTCCCCTAACTAGGTCTTCGATGCATACGCATCAACTACCAGAAGAGGCAAATCCTGAGGATATTTCGCGGAGCCTCAGAATATCATCTTCACATCATACACGACTGCCCAGGACGCATAAGCACCCAAGGCAGTCTGACACCGACTCAAATTCACTTGCAATGGCGCGAACCGTCGAGCCTGAAGCTATACTCGAAGCAACGATCCACTATCATGCCCCTTCCTGGGAAGCCGCGAAACCACCACCTCAACCTCGTCTACATGGCCGGCCGATGCCTAGGCCGAAAGCCTCTTGGGATAACGTATCTTCCTCATCCGCATCTTCATATGCTGCTTCTACCTCATCGTCATCGTTTACATTGTCGTCTGACTCCACGGGAAGTTCGTCGGCACCTTCTGCCCTTTTCGACGGCCAAAGCAAGCCGAGCAGTCATACGAGTAGCAGCACGTTTAGTTCGCAACTGAAGGCTCTGTATCGCACGATAAAAGAGTTGGAGGCTCGAATCAAAGGGGATGTGCCAGGAGATGCCAGCCAGGGTAGTATGGGGACAACAGTTGAGGAGTTCGAGCGGGAGAGTTGGCGAACACGAATAGCCGATCACAAGAGGTGAGTGATACCATGTTACTGCGGTTGAAGCCTGTTGACCCTGGTCGCAGGTTAGCAGACACGATATACAATATTCTCGAAATGACCCTTGCTCCTGGTGTACCCGCGTCCCTTCGCTCCATACCCACGAAATACAACCTCATCTCTTGCTTGTGGAATACTGGCTTCCACCACCTCCTCGAATCACTTCGCCGCGCATCCTTTACTTCACTCCTCGCTCTCGAGCACCTGCAAGATTTCATATATTACGCCTACACATTCTACACAGGCGTGTACGAAGAGCGAACGCTAGGAGGCTTCAAGAGTGACTGGCTTGAAGCTCTCGGCGACTTGGCGCGGTATCGGACCATCGTAGCGACGATGGTGCAAAGCAATTTTGGCCATGGAGCTCTTTTGACTGCGGCCGCACTTTCGGGGGTTCCTGGGAGCGTGAGCCACCCCGCAGGCGCAGAAGCGAGTAGCGATATCAATTCTCAGGAGCCTAGTATTGGTGTTGCGGCAGCACGATTACTGGAGGTCTTACCGGAGAAAGAGCGGTGGCGGAAAACGGCACAAGGGTGGTATGGCAAAGGGATTGCAGATACACCTGGAAATGGCCGTCTACACCATTGTCTCGCCCTTCTTTCTCAAGAAGTCGAAGGTGAAGAACTGCGGACGATTTATCATTTCGTCAAGAGGTCAGTCATCCCTTACCCCATTTTAGCTTAATACTGACGATGATGACAATAGCATGACCGCCCTTCATCCGTTTCTCGCGTCCCGTGAGGCTGGAATCCTCCCCATATGGTCTGCCGAATTGCAAGCCCGCCGACTTCTCCCTGGTGCTGGCGTTTCCGACCTCTTTGTACTCATCCACGGCATGCTCTTCACGGCAAGCCAGCTGTGCGACTTTGAGACTACACTTGTCCGATTCCTGGAGAAACTAGCGGTGGATGGCGCGGAAGACAAGGAATGGATCATGATGGCTGTTGTCAATATCGGGGCCGTCCTCGAATATGGTAAACCTGAGGGCACCTTAAAGCAGGCGGGGGTTTCAAATGCGGAAGATTTTCCCCCTCAACCTCAGAGTACGGCGAGGAAAGACCAGATGGACGTCGACGACATCAATTTCCCAATAACTGATCCGGAAGCGAAGCCCCCCGTTACCTTCTCACTCGCTGCTCAATTAATGTCTGCCATGCTCTCCCAAGTCCTCCGTAATCCCATCCGACGAGACGTTCCAAATCCTTATCTCACCGTCCTCCTCACCTTTCTGGCAACGATCTTGAAGAACGAAAAGGCATTGAAACTACTCAAACCCTATATCCCTTGGTCAGACCTCGCTAATTTCTTTTCAAACATACCGAGCCACGTCACCGAGAAGGTGCTATGCACTGGGGAGCGATGGTCCATGCTAACCAGCAAATGTGCGCCCCTTCGAGAAGATTGGTGTATCAGAGCGATGGCATGGGTTGGTCGCAAAGTCTTCGAGCGTGGCTATTGGTCCAAAGAGGAAGAAAGGGCCGCGGAGCTTGAGCTCCTAGACGACATGGACGGTCGCATCGGGGACAGTTCCACAACGAGGTTTAGCCTGTCCGATGCCCGGTGGACTCGAATTGTCAGATGCGCAGTCGGCATCGCTAATCTCGTGGACGACTTTTCGTGGGTGGATAGCACAAGACAATGCCGAGTGGACAGGCTACTCGCTGAGAAATTCCAACGAGGCGAGGGGCTCGGTTACAATGAACAGGGACAAGAGGGATATGGAATAGGTCGACGATGGGATGGTTCCATGGATGTCGACGAGGAGCTTGGAACGTTCCTGACTACCCAGAGATAGTCCTTTTTCGTTCAATCCACGCTATATTTATCAGTGGACATCACACTAGTCGGGCACAGGGCCTACAACCAATCGTTAACTGCATCGTGGGCAGCGGGGTTATGCTCAGTGACTTCCACTTGAGTTATCTCTCCGGCTTTCCGCCAACAGTTATGACTTGCATACACAATCATTTTCTGCATCGCTGTTGGGCCGCCCCGTACAGCAATCACTTCATTTTGCCATACCCATCATATTTTTATTTCATTTAGCATAGCTGCGGCTCCGCCATTCGTTTACAATTATTTTCCTTGGGAATGTCCATGTAGTTAGTTTACAACAGGTGTATAGTATCCCCACTCAATCACTGACCACCGTCCCTTTGCATCGTACTCATCATTAATAGCATATTTTATGGAGTAAATTAAGCTTCTTCTGCTTGTAGTAAGGGAACGGAGTGCTCTGACTTTCGGGGTGAATTCGATAAAGAGTATTCATCCCCTTGGAGAGTGTGATCACTCCCATTGTCAGTCCACCGAGGTTGTGGGTCGTCGGCGCGGTCAGGCAAAGCGATGTAGTTGCTACCAGGGATGACTGGAGCACCAGATTTGTCCAGTTTTAGTTGTCGGGGAAGTAAGACCAGTCCGACGAGGTAGGCGATTGGTAGGATCTAATACGAGATGCACCTAAAATTAGAGGGGCCAAGGTAAAGTAGCATGTGGCTTACAATGACCCAAGCCTTCCACAGGCCCCAGACAGCAGACGGCGCAGGATACCCAAGGGCGGTTTCTAACAGCTGAAGACCGCTGTATGTCTAATGTACATATGAAATCAGCATAATGGTTCTGGGAACAAGAGCCGAGTACACGCACCTGGAATACAGCGAAGCACAGAATGGACAGACCAAGTACTACATGGAGGATGTTTATTGATGGATGTGCGGGAGCATCGGGGATCAGTGGTCGTGACTCAATCCTTCGGCCCAGGAATAGTTGCAAAATGAACACCCCATATAGGACAAAGCCGTATATCTGTGCAGTTTATGTCAGATACAGAGGATTGTATCTGGTTTGGTGCAGTACATACATGGTGAGCACTGCGGAAATGACCTGCGCCATCGCTGGAGACTGCTAGCGGTCCGAGTAGGAAACCGAGCGTGATGACCGGAAGTCCTAAAAGCATATTGGAGATCCAATGCACCTTGAACCAGTGCGACGTCAACGTGCGACCCCATCTTGCTACTAGAGAGCCAAATGGGAGGAATAGAAGGAATCCAGCAGAAAGAAGCAGTCCGTGAAGCACTATCAACTTCCCATGATTAGAGGGATTGCTTTCTTCTGGTACCACAGCTGCGTCGGTAGCCTGAGTGGGAGAGCTAACTGATGCGGACCTGGTCACGGTGATGTTTGCTGGTGCAACTTCAATCGTAGGGCGTGATGGCGTGGTGGCCTTCGGGGGAGTCGCAGGGCGTGTGGGCGCGGCCGGAAGGGCAGTAAGATGTTCGGTACCTGGAAGGTCCTTCGTGAGGTCTAATTCGAAATAACCTGCGCCAAAGTGCATGTTGATAGTTTCGTCTGCGTCTCCGCCTGATGGGCGTGTTTTAGAGAAGGCCCAAATATATCGCTCATTGGTATGGCCTTCAGGTAGAACGGTCTTATTCCTCGGAATTTTGAACGCCAGGGTTTCCCAATCTGGTGGAGCCCACTACGGTAGCATGAAATTGCGCGAGTTATTGACCCATACTATCCATTGAGTCGCAGCACTCACAAAGTCAGTGACATCTTCAACGAAAGCGCGTCTTGGGGGAGAACGGACAATATGGGGTTCTCTGTAGTGCTCCGTTATGCGCTGGGAGATCGAAGTTGCGTTACTACGGTTCTTCCAGACGATCACCATCTGTGTATTGATCATATGCTTTCCAAAGCCACTGAGAACGAACATGAGCAAGGTTTTGGACACTAGAATGGAGAAGCTTACATGGCCATCCATCCCGCAGGTTTGAGTTTCGCGGTCAACTGGTCTGACTCCGTCGTCAGTACTTGCAGTGATGAGAACAAGCGCAGCCGCTTACAAACTACGGAATGCTCGTCCGCCGTCGCGTTCACACACATATGAAACCCACACCATGAATCCCCCTTCAAAGCGAGCGCAGGAAGAACATATGATAGACAGAGCAAGAAAAGAACAGGAAAGCTGGGACAGCGGAACATGATATCAGAGGGAGGGATGCGAGCGGCAGGGCCAAGCTGGCCGCGTCCATATATACTAGAATTGAATTAGACATGCTCCATTTGAGCTGCTTGATACCCTCCTAACATTCCCAAAGCTTACCGGGCAACCAGTCAGCATAATCCCTTTCGGTCAGGCAGCCACTTATTCTCATCAACGGCAAATAGACTGTGAGAAGAGGTCCTTCGCCGTCCAACGAGAGTCGACGCGTATCTCACCGCCATCATCAGAGAGCCGTTTACCGCGTGATCGGTATCATCGAGAGCGATGTTCGTGGAACAGGGCCTCCATGTCAAGCGAAACGCCAGGCATGTTCAGGGATGGATCCTGCACCCCCTGAATGTCAGTGACAGGGGCCCTAGGTCTACGCAAAAACCGTGTCGAATTGCAATTTTTATATATTGTACACACTTCCTAAGACTTCACGTAAGCTGCAGGTTGGTCTACTCGAAAACCCAACCTTCCAAAGCGCTGGTCCACTGGACGACGCCATCTGGGAACCACCTATCGGGGTCTTTAGTCTTTGACATCATCCTGTCATTGGTAGAGACGTACAAAGCAATTTCCTTTTCGGCGCTCTCAACAGAGTCGGATCCGTGACAGATATTGCGTCCAACAGCAAGACAGAAGTCACCACGGATAGAACCTAGTGCAAAGTTGGTAAATCCTGCGAGCACAGCGGGAAACGTCCGTACCGATAGGAGATGCCAGGGGGTTGGTGGCACCGAGCATGACACGGCCGGTCTTGACAGCATCAAGTCCTTGCCAGACCATGCAAACAACAGGGCCGGAGGCCATGTACTTGATCAAACCAGGGAAGAAGGGCTTTCCTTTGAGATCAGCGTAGTCTACGCGCGATCCGTCAATCACTTAGACATTCACCAACGTATCATCCACTCACGCTTCTCGAGATGCTCAGGAGTCGCCTGGGTCATCTTGAGGGCGATGAGCTTGTAGCCACGCTCCTCAAACCTGGCGATAATCTTTCCAACAAGGTTGCGCTGAACCCCGTCGGGCTATGAATTGAATGGCGTCAGTCAGTGATCTGGTCACCGAAAGAACAAGCGTTATCTTTTCTTACCTTGATCATGATGTAGGTACGTTCAGTGGTGGACATTCTGGCTGATGGTTGTGGTGAAGAAAAGAAGAGCTGCTTGCCCTTGCACTGAATTTATAGGCATCGATCCCATTATCGTGTTAATCACATCCATCAGCTTAACGCGATCTAATCTAATCTACTTGAGGACAATAGCATCAGATTCAAGCAAGTGCAAATATAAGCCCGACAGTTTCCGGTCATTCTGCGGCCTTTGCACTCCAACTTGAACTCTTCCAAAATGTTTGGTCCCCTAGGTCCGTCGCTGGCGCCTCAGATTAGGGCTTCACGCTCCTTGACCAAATGGCTGAAGCCGTTTGCTACGTGGTATGCCAACTTGGCTGGGTACCGCCAATTGGGCTTCAAATATGATGACCTTCGTGAGACTTCTCTATGCTCGATGCTTTGAATTCTGATCTTGAATTGCTGGTAGTCGTCGAAGAGCGTCCGGACGTTCAGCGGGTACGCCCCATTGCAAAGGAACTCTATGCAGGATAGCAACTCACGTCAACGTTCAGGCATTGTCTCGTTTGACCCCTCAGCAAGGCTACGACCGTATTTTCCGTATCAAACGTGCTTCTCAGGCCAGCGTCGTGCACAAGCCATTGCCGAAGGATCAGTGGATAAAGCCAGAAGAGGTGCGTTCTACTCTGGGGTAGCCTGTATATGTCCTCAGTAATGGCGCACAGGATATTCGTTACTTGAAGCCTCATGTAGTAGAAGTTGCCAAGGAGGACTCGGAGAGGCAAGCTTGGGACCACATCGTTGTCGCCAAGAAGTAGGCCCAGCAACGTCGTGCCCGATATCATTAGAGCTGGTATGATACAATGTCTCCAAATAAAGTCCATTAATGCGATTCACTCTCGCCTGTCCACGCCGACAACCCGGGGCCTACTGCTTTGTCCCCTTCGCTGTCTTGATGTAATCTGCTACATACGGAGCTACGTTCTCTCTTAGTAAACGCGCAATGGAAGGACAGTCAAAGCGCCTGCCTCAAACCAATTTACATGTCTTGGACGGATGCAGTCTGACCGTCTTAACCGTTGTACGTCGTCTCGTTCCCCATCTTGTCATTGTTGATGCACGCAGTGCTTGTCATACCATACCAGTAAATTCGGATGCTGTACATGTTTGTTCCCTGTCGGTGCGTCTGTCCGATAGACTGTTGGTTTCACTGGTGCTCCAAGCCCTGTAGTGTCTCGGGCGACAGCAGAAATAATACCAGTTCCCCGAACCCTGCAAGGGCATCAGTGCTATTCTCCAGATCTTATGCGCAAGGCGAGACCATCGGACTAAAACATAACAGTCATTTCCGTGTTATCGGTATATCCATCATGAAAACCCCGTGGCGCTTACAGTCTTCGAAGTCCTAAAAGGTAACGCGACACAGCAAAATTAGGGCCTTGTTGATGCGTAGCTCATTTCCGACTTGGAACCTCCGTGGCTAAGGTGCTTATTCATCTTGCCAAAAATCAAGACAACCGACCTTAGAAAAGGAAATTCAGTGGCCTTTCGTGGGTGTCGCGTGCGCTTCAAAGCGAATATATATGGCTAACTCTAGAGTGCTCAACAGGTTCAACCTTTTTTGAGCCTGTGATCGGGTCCTTACGTTCGTTCTTCTAATCAGAAAGTCCTGCTTACAGCAATAACACCACAACGACCTCTTACGCCGACCGACCTTCTACGATGAGTTAAAGTCCAATTCCCCTGTGATTCACATATCGAAATTATAATTAACAATATACTGCAGGGCGCCTCTCTACTTTGCTGCCGAGTTCACTTGCTTGAAGTATGCTGTTCGCACTGCAGCTCGTGCTAACTGGGCGAAATGGGCATATTGCAAGCTTCGAGCTATCGGCGCCGCGCTGGCTTCTTCGTTAATGTGGCGTGCGGTGAGAACGACCGCCTTTACACCCAATTCAGCATCCTCGACAGCGGCTGTCTCGTCTGGTTTACTTCGACTTCATGAAACTCGACAGGTGTCTAGAGCTCGATGCAATCGATGGCCTGAGAAGTGGGTTATCATCTATTCTATGCTGCAATATTGACTTCTTCCGCGGTGATCGACTTGTGCATTTGACACTTTGCTCTAGTAGAGCAATGAAACTATACCGCCATGCCTCGCTCGTCCTCGACGCCAGTGAGAGCGAAGTCTCAATTGTGGGAGATGAAATTACACCATTGCGGTGAGTTCAGTGACAGCAGCGAGTATATAAACCTGCTTGTGCTTCGAGGGGATGCATCACACAACACACTCAAGGCGCAACACACTTCCAAGATGCCTAACGCAGATAACTGTAGGCGTTCACAACCTCTCGAAGAACCGTCTTCTGACCGACTGCCTGTATGTAGCTTATAAGCGCGCTGTTCACAACCACTACCAGGGGCTTCACATCGCCCTCGTATATGACAGCACTCCTCACGGTCCTCAGCACCAGCAAACTTGGACCACTATGCCAACCGGTGAGCATCATCGTATTCTCGAGATATTCGCTTGCTTAATCCGTGGTTAGTCAACGGTCAGGCGTTATTGACCAGCCGTGTCGCGGGCAAGTCCAGGAAGGAAGCCGAAGAGAATGCAGCGAGGCAGGTGTGGGACACCGTCATCAATGCCTAGGGGGTTTGACATCCTCCGGCACCTCACCAGCGTGGCCTTCTTGTGTACCCACTTTGAATACTCTGCTCTGCGCTCTCGTTCGCTTTGTCTTTGTTCCGAAACTGGCTTTCATTTGATTTGACTTTCATCCCCCCATAAGAGACGTGCAAACCGTCCATTGCGCTCCAAGGGGTGCGCGGGTTGATTTAAGAACCGGCGGACCCCATTCATGCTATGCCAGCGAGATACCCTTCAAGTTCTCCGAATGACCCGCAGATGCAATTGCTGAACAATGAAAGCAATTCAGCGCGCCCAGTCTTCTTTGTTTTGAGATGGCGTTATGTTCAATCGACCGTCCCAGTTCGAGTCCGTTTGCATGCTATTCTCAGGAGACATACACTACGTATATCATAGGGTTTTACGCATGATTACATCGTTAGTTGATCATGTCCAAGTATACGCTCCCTGCACTGGCCGCGCTTCGTCCCGTAGTTCAACGCTCAGAACGCTGATTTCCGGTATACTCATATTGTGGTTTAACGTTAGTTTAGCATTTGACGGTAATTGTCGCTCCTTGGAGGTCCCGTCGCTTCACGCCGTCAAAAGAACATTGAGCAATGATGCGGCGCCCGTTGAGTACTAGCTTGGCATTGGCCCTGCAGTGCAAGCAAGCCCTTCAAGAATCAATTACTTCTGGCGTTAGTAGGAGTATCTCCTATTTCCTCAGTTTGGCGGCCACTGCCATGACTGCATGAAATTAGTAGCACATGCCATATCGATTTCTGGGCCAACGCACCTCAGCCTGTCGGATCTAAACATTGTTCAGTCAAACTCACGTCTTGATCATGGAATCCTTGCGCCCATTAGTAGAGGAATGGTTGTACCTAGATCAGGTATGTCATTTTGATCACTTTGTATAATCCGAGGCTAATGAAGGTTCTTGCAGAACGCAGAAACTAGACAAGAAATACAGAAACTTTGGTCTGAAGGGGACACTGTAGAGCTTGAGAAACGCATGAGGTACGTAGATCGTGAGATGTTATCGCCGTTTCGTGACTTAGGCAACATGTAGGAAAAGGATTGAGTTTGGGACGGCAGGTAAGAATTCCTATATCTTAATGATGTGAACGGGTTCCAAGGGCATATGATAGGTCTACGGGGCAAGATGCAGGCCGGCTGGTCGCGCATGAACGACTTGATTATAATTCAAGCCTCACAGGTGTGTTTGTTTGTTACTCTACCCCGAGCAGACTCAAACGGAGTCTTCGTATTGTAGGGACTTTGCGCGTATGTTCTCGCTCACGTCGAGAATGCTCGCAAGCGTGGTATCGTCGTTGGGCACGATCATCGACACCATTCCAAGCATTGGGCTGAATTGACGGCTGCCGTGTTCCTCGCGAACGACGTAAAAGCGTATCTCTACCGTAATCTCGTACATACGCCTATGTGAGTGGTGCTTCACGTTGTTCACAACTTTGGTGATGATCACGCTGTTGGACAAGGGTACCCTTCGGCGTGAAGGCACTTGGGGCAGCCTGTGGTGTCATGATCACGGCAAGCCACAATCCCAAGGTTTGGTCAAGCCAGTTTATTCTCACCCTATTCTTATTGGTACCCATTCCCAAAGGATGACAACGGCTACAAGGCAAGATACATGTCGTATTTCCCCGCAGATCTCGGCTAATGCGAAAACATAGGTATACTGGGAAAATGGCGTGCAGATCATAGGCCCGCACGACGAAGGCATCTCTGATTCTATCAAAGCCAACCTTACACCCAAAACTTGGGATACATCCTCTGTCAATTCTTCGTCTTTGTGCATCAACCCGACAGAAGACATGCGAGAAGCCTACTTCGCTAACCTCTCGAAATTGAGCCTGTACAAGTGAGCACCTGGTGCTACAACCTGAGCTGACATTCACTGATATTTATTCAAGGTCTCTGAACGCAGAATCAGCGGTGAAGTTCGTGAACACTTCGATGCATGGTGTTAGCAATCCCTTTGTAACGCGTGGTTTCGAGCTGTTTGGTCTTCCACCATTTGTCGCCGTCGAAGAACAAAGAAATCCGGATCCAGACTTCCCCACTGTACCGTTCCCAAATCCAGAAGAGAAGGGTAGGCAACTTCATCCCCGCCTTGTGTCACTTTGCTCATCGTCGCACTAGGCGCTTTGGTATCATATATATCTGTCATATACATGAATATACTCACCATGCGCCCAGGATCTAGCAATCAGCACAGCGGAACGTGAAGGCGCACAGTATGTTCTGTCACAAGATCCAGATTCCGATCGCTTCGCTGCCGCCGAGAAAGGGTAAGTGAATATAATTCCACCGTTGATATTTCCATCGAGCTAGCTTTTGGTTGCTAGGCCCGATGGCAAATGGATCGTCTTTACGGGAGATCAACTCGGAGCCCTTTTCGCGTCCAGAGAACTGGCCATATACAAGCAGTCCGGCAAACCACTGGGTACGACTCTACGGTTTTGGTTGCTATCATCATATTAACAATTGTTTCTGGTATACATCACACTTGCAGAGAAGCTAGCTATGGTTGCCTCCACGGTCAGCTCTAAAATGATCGAGGCCATGGCCCTCGCCGAGGGCTTCAAGTTCGTTGAATGTCTCACAGGTCCTTCGCTTGCATTTCCCCTTTCAGTTTGATACTAATGCAATGGATCAATTCAGGCTTCAAGTTTATTGGAAACACTGCGTTGACGCTTGTGGAGCAAGGTTTCGAAGTGCCATTCGGGTACGAGGAAGCGATTGGGTACATGTTTGGCCCCCAAATCCGCGACAAAGATGGTGTCGCCGCGACGGTACACCCTTAACCTGGTTCATCTGTCGAGTTTGCCGATCTAATAGAATTGCCCTCTTAAAGGTTTCTTTCGCGGAATTAGTCACATCGTTGCAACGGGAGGGCGAAACAGCCAGTTCATACATCTCCAAATTATACGAACGGTGATTGATTTATTATACTACCGGTCTTTCTTATCTAAATGCTGCCTTCATGTACAGCTACGGTTACTTCAAGGTTGGCGATTGCCCAGGATCTCTAGACGTTCCCTCACTGTGCCATTCATTTAGACGAGCAATAGTTACTTCGTTTGCGACGACCCATCCAAGATCAACGAAATATTCGCCCGCATACGCAGCTACCCAGTGAGAAATGTACACAAACCCCTTAGAAATTCTTCCTGACGGGGTATCTTACTTTGTTGTGGATAGACTACTTCCTCCAGCAATAGGGCAACATCTCCCACCCACTCCGATACTACTTACCCATCGAAGATTGCTGGACTAACGGTCGCAAGCATAATAGATCTTACTATAGGCTACGATAGCACAAATGCGCCGTCGTTCAAACCTCGGTTGCCACTTTCTTCAGGACATATGATCCAATTCAGAGCAGGAAACGACGAAGTCAAAATTGTTCTTACAACTAGGTGCGTCCTCAGTGTCTTGCGGAATAGTTGTGGAATATATCACCATATTCTAGGACAAGTGGGACGGAGCCAAAGGTAATGGAAACTCTACATGTGTCACATGCTGTGCACGCCAACACATCTTGTAGATCAAATACTACCTGGAAGGCAGTGGCCGGGACCGAGCGAAAGTGGAAGCTATGTTGCCAAAGGTGGTTGAGGAACTTAGAAGCGACTGGATGGAAGCCGAGAAGCATTCCCTGGGAAGCCCGTCAGCTTGAGTTATGTAGATGCCTAAAACCAGATGTCTCCTGTACCCTATTTGCATCCCCTGTGGCAAAGTGCGTGAGGATCAAACACTCTACAACAACGCGGTCTCTCAATCTCTCATGGCAAATACTACTGTAACTGGCGCGAAGGCCATCCATGGGCAGAATCCACAGGTAAGGGTTTTGTTTGTTTTATCCCGTTATGGCTGCGAACCTACTATCTTAGTTTCTAGTTGAAAATGTCATCCGAAACCGAATTTACGAATCGTCGTACTGGAAAGAATACTGCTTCGCTTTGACTGGTTTGTGGTGGACGTCCCTTGAGCTGGTAGAGCATCATGGCTGACTTGTAGATAGCCGAAACGTTGATTGATAAAGCTATCGAGATCAAATTTATTGGTGGTGTCTACGGAAATCAGCGACCAACAGAATTCCTATGTCTGCTGCTGAAACTCCTGCAGATTCAGCCAGAGAAGGAGATTCTGATCGAATATCTGCAAGCAGAGGAGTTCAAGTTTGTTTCATAGCCAGTGCTCGAGGACTTATCCTGACGTTGACTTTGAACAGATACCTTAGGGCCCTCGCTGCATTATATGTCCGCATGACTTTTAGTGCAGTCGATGTGTATGAGATACTAGAACCGTTGTTGAAAGACTACAGGAAGTTGAGGAATAGGAATATGGGTGCGCCAATGAAGTTGACTTCGTGGCCTGCTACTAATGTTTTTTCGGTTTGTAGCTGGCTATAGCTTAACGTTCATGGACGAATTTGTTTACTCGTTGCTCACGGAAGAGCGCGTTTGTGACATTATACTGCCCCGCCTGCAGAAACGCTCTGTTCTAGAAGAACGCGGAGACATCGGACCCAGGAAGAGCCGCTTGTTGGATGCTATGGAGGGTAGAAGCGACGCTGGAAGCGATAGAAGCCGGAGCCGTAGTGGGAGTAGAGGGAGTAGTCGCAGCAGGAGTAGAAGCGTTAGCGATGCTGGAGGGCGCAGTGTCAGTCGGGGGAGAAGTCGCAGTAGAAGCGACAAGACTCCTTCAGAAGCCGGTTCGAGATATGTGTCGCGTAGTCCCTCCCGTTCACGGTCCGGTTCGCGATCGCCGTATCGATCCCGTAGCCGTAGTATATCCCCCGACAGAATGGACGAATCCTGAGTGCGATGTAGTATTTCTTCCGATTCGTGTATACCTTCTTCCGTAGCCGAGCGCTTAACAGTCTGAGATCACTCACTTCTGACCATGATGGTGGCCGCTACTCGACTTCCTGTAATTGCTATATGTGGAACAACTGGTGTTGGGAAATCGCAGCTAGCTGTTGAACTTGCCCTTCATCTCTCCAAAACCGCTCCGAATCGCGCGAGGATCATCAATGCCGACGCTATGCAATGCTACGCGGGGATGGACATTATAACCAATAAAATGCCCGAAGCCCAGAGACATGGCGTCGAACACCTTTTAATGGGATTCAAGCAGCCTGGTGAACAGTACGTCGTTGGCCAATGGGTGCAGGACTCCATGAAGGCGGTCAGTTATGCACACACCCATGAAGGGGTTCACGTATTCATCCACTACCCGGTAGATAGAAGAGACCCACAAGCAGAACAAGATACCCATAGTCGTTGGTGGTACTTCATACTGGATCCAACACCTGCTGTTTCCGAACCGACTATCACAATCTGAGCTTCATGTGCCTGCCGAACCGCCAGAAATGTCCGAAGACGTGATACACAATCTTGCATCTCTGCCGCCGGAGTTGCTGGACTTATTCAACTCGCTTCCCGAACATCCCCCATCGGCTTCTGATGATCCAAAACTTGCCTTGTCGCTCCATAAACTGCTATCTTGTCTGGATCCCAAGATAGCAATGAGATGGCACTGGCGGGATACTCGGAAGGTGCTCCGTAATATTGAAATTGTAAGGGAGACCGGAAGGATTCCCAGTTTAATTCTTGGCGAGCAATCTAAAGAGAGGGTAAAAACCAGGTATGCTATTCTCCTCTTTCCCTTCAATCCTATACTCATTATTGACCAAAGATACCGTGCATTGTGCTATTGGTTATACGCAGAACCCGAGGTCCTAAATCCACGCTTGGACGCTCGTATTGACGAGATGATAGAGGTTAGTGTTGTGTTTGTAATATATACGAAAAACTAATCAGCACTTCCAGGCAGGTCTTCTGAACGAGATCAAGGAAATGCGTCGTATCGCAATTGCAGGACCAAACGACGACACCTTTAACAGAGACACAGACTACACCCTTGGTCTATATCAAGCAATTGGTATCCAATCTCATTCGCATTCCTCGAGGTATGCAACTAATTGTGGGTCGCAGGATACAAGGAATTTCACGAATACCTGACTACCCAAGATCCATCCGACAGGTTATTCCTCGAGTCTGTGGACAGTATGAAGCACTCAACGAGGAAGTATGCCAAACGCCAAATATCATGGCTGCGCAATAAATTTTTACCTGTTGTCAACGAAGCCAACGCAGAAGGCTTTCTCACTCCTACATACGTGCTAGATGCAACCGGTGAGTATCACCGATCCTCTCGGTCATAATGACCTTGATTAACCCAATTAAGAACTTGGCGAAAGCTGGCGGTCTCGCGTATTGGACCCTGCCCTCCGAATTACTGATGGTCAGTAATATCTGGTACTCTGAACAACTTGAACAATCGTTAATTGAGTGCAGCATTTCTTGACTTCCGGGAGTTGCCCAATCCAAAGGGTCTTTCCAGCGCAGCGACACGACTACTTAATATTACTCGCCGGCCAGTCGAGTATGTTTGTCTCACCCCTGCCTTACCTGTACCTAACGTGGGTTGCTTGTAGTCCCATTTCAGTCCTTCAAGCCCGGCTTAAGATAATTTGCCAAACTTGCACCACAGACCCCGAGCAACCGTGCATGATCGAAGAGGGCACACAATGGGAGGCCCACCGGAAGACGAAAGTACATCGCCGTCTTGCATCGAAAGAGAACAGGGTGCAGATGCAGATGATGATGAAGGCAGAGAAGCAGGCAGAGCGACGGATGAAGCGCTCAAGCCCACAGCTCCCTGGGGGGTTAGGGAGCCATCTACCGAATGCTTCCGAGAGTTCTGGTCAAGTAATTTTCCAGGCTACATAATCAATACAATTACTATCAGGCGTTGAATTGTAATGCGAAATGGATAGATGCAGTAGACGGTCAGGACATCAAATGGGCGATCACTCGGCAGAAAATCGTGATCCTCGCGCTGTATCTTCGCTAGTTGTATGGGAATGAGATGGATAGCTGGTGTTAACTTTCTTTTATGGTCGTCAAAATGCTGAGAAAATCGACACTGTCTGGCACATTATATACTTTACACATCTTCTTTGTTCGACTTTCATTTATTAATGTTTCCCCAGCTGCGACCCATTAGTTTCGCGCACAATGCAAGAGGCCTTGGGTAATTGTCATACAGGTGTATACAGTACTACTATAGAGCACGCGAAGCATCCCAAGGGCGATGCTTCCACGAACTTCAAAATCATCGGTTTACACTACTTACATAGCTGTCGTCAAGAGATGCGTTGTTTATCTTTATAAACAAGTGGGGGTATCGACGTTAAGACCTTGTCGTTGGGGCGAGGAGAGATTAACTGTGCTCATTCTTGGGAGACGGATCTTAAGCGTTGGCGTCGATGTTGTAGAGCTCGCAGTCGGGGCCTTCGCCTTCGCCTGGGCCTTCGCGCGCGAGTTGGCTGGGGGGCGATTCCGCGTTATTATTGGTTTAGGCTTATCAGATTCGGGCTTGTCAACCTCAGACTTATTCGAGACCACCCTCCGAGTCGTTGGAGCCTTTTCTTGGGGCCGCTGAGACGTAGAAGGAGGCTCGTCGAGCTCAACCTCGTCATCTCGCTGTTTCCGCTTCCTCCCCCGCTTCTCCTTGGGGGGATCAACTTCTTTCTCTTTCTGCTCTTTCTGAACGGTTTTACGAGCCCGGCGTTTCACCTAAGACCATTAAGCCAGACGGCAAGTAACGGCTCCAGAGCCACGTACCTTTGGGGGAGACCCTGAAAGGAGGAGGCTCGTTTGATCGGTGTCCTCCAACTACAGGTAGGGGGATCAGAAGGCATCGATATGATAAACGTGTCCTACGCACCTTTATAATGATACGGGGAGCCGGGATGATATCTGGAGGTCGCATCTCCCGAGGGGGCACCACTCCGGCATGTACCAGGTATTCAGAAGCGGACATTGTCTTCGCTGGTCCTGTTCTTCTCGCGCTCGGAGCTGCTTCTGAACGAATGACTGAAGACCCCTATAAACAACTATTTAGACAATGGGAGTTAACTCTGAAATAAACGAGCGCGCCTTAGTAGTTATACTAGTCGCCGTATCCTCTCTTTTAGTCCTCGACCGCAATTCCCTGGCACTCGGTTCCGGCTGAATACTGACGGCAGACTTCCGTCTGCGTTTGGCAGGTGCTGTCGAAGGCCCAGCGGAGGATATCGAGCTAACAGTGGATTCGTTTGTGATGGTCCGAGCCATACCATTGGCAGTGACGGCCCGGGGAGGCTGTTTTAATTAAATTACCACGATGATCAAGACGGGCACGCGACAAACCTTGGGGACTGAGAGAGAGGGATTCCTTGATATGATACGCGCGTGGTGATTGCCCGAAATATCTTCTGCATCCGTTTGTTTACTTGTGTCAACCTTGGACCGTGAAGAATGCTTGGAGATGCCGTTGACCAGTGCGTTGGTTTTGGAAGGGGAGCGGTGTGGGCGAAGATGTGACATTGCTTTAAACCCCATGAGCAACTGCAAACGCGTGAGATGGGCTAGATGAAGAGAGAAGACAAGCACGTACACTGGCCGCATGCAAATCATCCGCGTTGTGTGATGAATCAAAAGGTGGGAATATATCTTCCAGGTCACCTTCCAGAGAACTTAACGAAGTGAGGGGTGATGACATGCCCGAGTCCTCTTCCTCGGAGATCCTTTCCGAACATAGATATTAGCAGTCTCGCTGCACCAAGATGATCACTCACTGTGATTGAATGCCATAAGTCCCGTTGATGCGGTTCCAAAAGTCCAATACAATAACCCTCTCTGGAACCCGATAGCGGCGACCATTGATCAGCACCTCATCCACGGCTACCTTCGCCTGCGTATTATTTGGCATAGTCTCCGGTTGTATTACTTCAATGTTTCCATTGTTGAACTGGTTTGGTCCTGTAATATCTATTGGTGGTGCGTTGTGTTTGGGTATTCGACGTTTCAGCGGCTTGAGTGAAATCCATTGTAAGATAACAATAGCAAAGAAGCGGAGGTGTACGAATGGCTTACTATGACTTGCTCAGAGTGATTCGGACACATCCACTTCTTGGTAAAGGTTGGCATAATAGCAAGGGGTGGTTCTAAGCAATCAAGATGCCAATGAAGACTGCAATAATCGCAAGAGACAATCGGACGCCATGTTTCTGAGACGTTGGTAGACGATGACCGCCGTGCTCTCTTGGCTGCGGGAGCTGCGGCCGCGACAGATTCGGGCAGCGCGGATGTCCCACAACGAAAACAAAGCACAGGTACCCCGTTTCTGTCACGAAGTCGATGTTGATCTCGCTCATCTAGTTGACCATGTCGACTAGTATAGCGATGAGTAATTGCGCTGCAAAAACAAGGAAACAAGCCACGAACTTTAATCGAGGTTGTTTGGTCTCAGAGCTGTCGACATATGCTCCGTTCGGAGCCGTAGCCACTGGAAAAGGGGTCATTTTAATAGCAACTTTCGGTGGCGTGTATGCGCACCATCTTTGAAAAACGTCCTGATATCTTCTGGTAGTTGATACTCGTTCGGGTTGGCGTGGAGGAGGTGTTGGATGAGGGGTGAGAAGAGCCCGGGCGGGGGTTTTTGCGGTGGAAACTAGAGCCAAGAATCAGGAGTTTACGCGGTGAAGCAACACTACGATGCTCACCTGTTTTGCTGTGCATGCAGGACAATACCATTTACTATTTCCTTCATCCACATTCTCCTCTGGCGGGTCGAGACACCAGAAATGAAAAGCTCGGGGACATCCGTCACAGTAGATAAGAGCACCTGTAGACCGACACGCAAAACAATGGTCCTCGTTGTTGTTGATCTTAGATGATTGAGCTGGGGTTTGCGTTAAGAAAATGGAATACAGGACGTACCATAGGAAGAGGTGGCTCTGGGGTGTTCAACACTACCGTCTTGGGCTCCTCCTTCACCGTTACGCTAGTAGACGACACCTCCTTCCCCTTCCCCTTGTCCTTTCTTGGTCTCCCACGGCCGTTTGAGGGTTTGCCGGTTGAGGCTTTGGCAGGAGCAGAAGCAGAAGTATCTGGCATATCGTCCGAAATCGGAGCCGCATCCACGTCGATTGGCGCAGCCTGCAAGGCAGAAATTGAACTGCCTTCGTTGCTGGCGGAGGGAATCGGAGCAATGGCCGTCTGACCGTTCTGATGGCGTGCAGTGGCACGTTGAGCACGCCCGGACGCACCTCTGTGGCATGGCCGCAAGATGTATCAATGGGGTCAAAATCCCATCAAAGACCGGCATAAGTCGAACAGCGTAGAGTTAAGCATACAGAATGGGGGTTCAATGAGAAGGCTTTCTTTAGTGAAAGAAATGGTAGCTCACCCTCGCTCCGCTCGCATGCGTTTTGTACGAGGCCTGTCGATTTGTGGTATACTGGCAGCAGGCGTAACCGCCAGAAGTGCCGAGTAGGTGGAGTTGGGGTCTAAGGGCGGCAAATATGATACAGGTTTCTTTGTGTCTCTCTTCAGCGCAGCCTGCTGGACAGAAGTGATGGAAGGCGGCCCAGGAAGGATTTCTGTAGCAAGGGAGGAGTCACCGTCAAGGTGCGGGGGTTGTGCCACTTGCACGCCCGGCAACATGTATGGGGGCATGGTCGATGCCATGATTTTCGCTGTCTGAAAATGCGTTCGGAGGGTCGCTTGTCTTGAACTGCCCTTTACACGAGTTGTTGCAGCGGAGCACAACACTTGCGGGGCGAAAAGAGCAAGTGCCTCAGGTCGCTGTGGTGGCGGTCAAGGTCAAACAGAACGGCGGCTCAAATTCACGCCTCGGCAACACAACTATCTATCTACCGCATATACATGTAACATACAGCCATAATCCCATTTCTTTCGTCGTCGCAGACAACGGTGCGAGCACCTGAAGGGGCTCTGCACACAAATTCACTCACCATCTCTGTGGCCACTGATGTCTTCGCAACGACATCTACAATGATGGAAACGGGAGACACCCCCGAACGTCTTCAGCACACAGCGACATCAAAGATATCAGCAATTGTCTCGACTACGCAACTAGCTATGACCACGTACTATACAACGAGAGGTAATCGGAGTGGCATCAGAACCGTCATCGATTAGGAGGGCGGAGAGATGTTGGATAGCGAGAGCTAGACTTCAAGTTTGCGAATCAAAGGCTTAGGCTTAGGCAGCTTGATGGGGTATGACGAGGAGCGTGGAGATAAATGCCCATATGTAAAAGCAGACCTCGTCCATGCGTCCGTACAAAGTAGTAGGGAGGGACACCGCAGGGAGTGCAGCTAATAACAAGCTTAGGATCTTGTTCAACTACTTGGAAATCTACGGTAAACGCACCTTGATCACCCTCTATGTACATCAACAGCTACGTGAGTCCGTCAACATCGCCAGACCATTCCATACTTATCAGGACAGCAAGTAGATACTAGCCAGACCACACGACCACAAGGAACACCGCAGCGAAATACAGTCTATCCGCCGGTTCAGCAAGCGCCGAGGTGTTGCTGCTTGTCGATAGCATGTTTAGCCGGTTCGTTCTTCCACTCTCACAAAAGAGCAACCAGCGTCAGCGATCCCCAGTTGTCAGTCGGGGTCACGGAGCTGCCAGAGAGCGGTGTTAATGAGGGCGGCTTCAGCAGAAGTTCTCTGTCATGTCATTATGGACGCACCGCAATATCTTCCAGGCGCCTAGAATTTGGCGCAAATAGAAAGCAACCACCCAGTCAAAGGTCCTAGTCCACCACACCCAACCGGCTACCGTGGTTTACGCATGTTGCACCCACAGCCACTGGAGTTAATCAGGAAATACTAGGCAGAGCGCGCCATAGACTTGAACGCCATATACGTCTGTTAGGGGAGCGCCTGGGAGCGCTCTGCTAGACATCCCAATATCTCAAGCGCTCGTCGCTGAAGCTAACGGCCAATGAGTGTTGTGATGATCACATCGTCGGCCGTCCTCGAATAACTCGACTGCTGAGTACACAGAACGTCAGAACGCCGCAGGAAGTGACTAGCGCTGGCTATGAAGGATAAGGGCCTCTTCCATTGCACGAGTGGCGGTTCGTTGTATGTGAACAAGAAACGTTTGTCTCTTTCCCGAAGCCTGGAGTGCTAAATGGAACATCTAACATATGGGAAGTCAGAAGTTCTTTTTCGAGTGATCGGCTTGCCGGATTCGGGACGCCCGAGTCGTGAGGGCACGCACTGTTGATTTACAGTCGATTCGGGTGAGGCCAGTGTAAACAGGGTAACTGTCGCCGATCTCCACTAGTGATACTTCCAGCTTCCAGTGCAAGGGTATAAGATTTAGGTGGCGGTCAATGAGCATGCATCTGCTGGTCGCTGGTCACGAACGTCGCGCAGGCTGAGCGACGCGCTCCTCGTTGTACTGAAGGAACATGCGTGGGAACCAATACTCCATTTCCGAGTTCTCAGGGGCCTTCCCCTTTTATAACCACCGAACAACCCTACTATATTTACTCACCAGTTTCCCGCCGAACGACATCGCTGGGAGAGTTGGAGGGACAAGTTCGAGACAAACGGACGCACATTACTCCCAATCCAGGCGCTGTTTAGTGGCTGACGTTTTCATATGGTGCATGCTTCGAAATCATAGCGGCAACCTCTGCTTTCGGCGGGCTTGTTATGCGCTGAGAGCTTCAATGGACGCAAACCGTGGTATCCAGTGGATAAGATCTCGAACGTGGGCGGAGGGACGGTACTCATTGGTGACTATTTTGATCTGATGTCGTTTTCAATATTCTGAATGATGGAGTTTGTTGCCTGCACGCAGATTCAAGTGGTGGGCGATGGTGAGCCATATGACCATTGGGATGAATTAGAGCAGTACAAATAGCGAGGATTAGTCGGGGAAGACCTAGAGGCACTTTTGCAACCATGCTTTGGCTACGCATCCTTTCCCTCGTCGCGACCGCCTCAGCATTGAATATCTTGTTGAGCAACGATGATAGCTGGGTATCAGCTAATATTAGGTACGCATCCTGCCCTTATCACAAAACAAATGCTTATATCTGACACGATGACAGGGAAACCTACAAGGCCCTGCGAGCAGACGGTCACGATGTTCTACTAGTCGGATCAGCCGTCCAACAATCTGGTAAAGGTGGATCGTTCGTTCTGCCCACCGTGAACATCACTGCACCTGGAGGGGAGTTCGGATCGGTCCCGATTGGTGCCCCACCCTTTGGAAGCGATCCCATGGATCAAAACCTCTGTGGGTGACTGTCAACTACTACAATGCTTCTATTCTCTGAACAAGATGGTTAAATGATCAGGGTACTTCAACGGAACGCCGGCTGCAACTGTGGCCTTCGGACTCGACATTGTCGCGCCCATGCATTTCGGAAATAAAACTCTCGATCTGGTCGTGACAGGTCCGAACGAAGGCAGCAACTTGGGCCCATTTTTGTACACGCTCAGTGGGACTCTTGGGGCTGCGTACGCGGCCGTATATAGAGGGGTATGTATCCCATCCCCTCAGCAAACAGTTGATGATTCAAACCGTATACTAGTTTCCCGCAGTGGCGTTCTCTGGATCAAATGGCACTCACCGTTCATTTACGGAGGTCACTGAGCACAACGATGCTGCGACTATCCAGGGCAAGGTCTGTGTCTTTTTGGGCGATGTATATCATGATGTGCATCAAACTCCCTAACCCAATTTCAGTTGGTAGCTAATTTCGTCGCTGCGTTGTCAGCAGGAATCAACACTACGACGACTAGGTTATTAGATCTTGGTGTCGGCGTAAGGTGAGTTTTTCAAGTTCGTGTGCTGTATCAACGCCTATTTACCAACGTACAGCGTTGGATTCCCCGTCGTGGGTGGAGATAATCCATGCGTGGACGTAAGCTTCTACACCCGATGCATTGTTGGTACACCATGCTAATAAGAGGCTTAGCCACCGTTCACCGCCACCCGTATAACTGGAGGTGCTCTTATGGATAAGATTCGCATAAACGCAACTACGGGAATGCCCCAGTTCGACGATGTGTACGTACAATCTCCTCCCACGTTCCACCCAACTGAGATAACTTAGTGCTTTCGATGGCCTCAACGTTAATTTCACCGGTGACCCGAGACTACCAGGTGGGTCGACTCGGAATTTAGATCTAGTGACTGACGTTCCTTACCTTCCATCGCACTCAGGTGAAACCAATGTGACAGAAAACTGCCAGACCTCCGTCTCGGTCTTTGCTGTCGACTATGATGCACCCCTTAACCTCGCAGCACCGATTCAAAACAGACTAATCCCGATTTTCGGAAGGACGTCCCTCCCCGAGGCTGCCTGATGAAAACATATAGGACATCCAACGATCGAACCGAACATTATTACGAACAATACATACGAGTAGTACAAGGCCATCATGTGTACAGAATTATACGATAAATACTAACGCTCATAACGAATCTGATAACTTCGCGATACAACCCTGGATTCCTTGTAACATCACCAACCTGTCGTAATTTGGTTTTCCGCAGGTCTCTTTCCCGCACTTTGCATTCCAGCAAGCCTGAGCTTCTGGCCATTCCTCCATGTCGAGACCCCCCACTATATCACCCAGGGGCCTGCGGTCCATCTCCATGAACATGCGGATTTTGAGCTCTCGCCAAGTGTGGTTATCAAGTCTTTCACCGCACTCGCGGCAGAAACGCGGATCAGAGTTTCCCGCGTCAAACACCGTCTCAGTGTCGAGGAGGCGCTTGAACTCGTCTCTTCGTTTGCGATGAAGTCCAAGAAGGGCTAAAACGTCCTTGGAGGGAAGTCGTTCCAGAAGCTCCTGATGTTCTTCGTCATACAGAGACAGCGCTAAAGTATACCTCGAGGCCAGCTTGGCTTCCTCTTCCCATCCGAAATGTGTGGCGACAGCGAACAAACGAAGTGGACTGGCAAGGAACAGGGGCGTGGTGATGGCAGCCCGGATGGCAGCTAGTGGGCCTGGCGTATTCCATTCTTCGGCCAGCTTTAGCACTCCCTCTACTTCATCATACCCCTGCCACCGGGATGTCGACAACCCGCACAGCATGCGAAGTAGACGCTCTAATATTGCATCCTTTTCGTTGACCGGGATCAGCACATCATTCCCTGCTGTGCCAGTCGCATGTGGTGATATGCCATTGCGAAAAAACTCGGTGGTATTAACCAACACAAAGGACGGGACTCTGTACAGAGTGCCTTCGGCTGAGCGGAGCACGACGTTAGCTTCCGGGCTGGCGAAGGCGGGGTGATATGTGCGGGGCGTGTCTTCTGGTCGTGAGCTCTCCATGGTAAGTGAGCAAGGTATTGGGGGCGTGGATACCTCGTGTGGTTTGGAAAAGCCCGTTCTGGCGCTTGCTGAGCGGGATTAATTGGCTCAAGATTATGTATGAGGCGTGCGAGGCATCGGTGCAGTCAAGACGGAACCCTGCAAACTTACCTGAAGACCTGAATTGCATTGCTCAGGGGCAGTGGCGGTGAAGGCTGCATCTTATCTATCTATCAATCTTATCTTGTCCATCTACTTCTTGCTTGTAAGCCAGTGCTGACACGCAGAACTAGACACTCCGAAGTCATTGCGACTTCAATGCCAGCCTTTGTGCCTATATTACACAGTATCTGGCGTCAGACCATCAATTCTATGTAAAAAACAACTGAAAGGGAATAAGATTAATGTGTCGGATACTCGGGGCGTTAAATCAACTAGACAAGCGACTCACGACGGCCGAAACAGAGAATGGAGAGACTGTCGCCCTTGGCATATCCAGCGCCAGCGGGTAGGCGACCACAACTGATGACCAGGGGCCTGAGTCTTGACAGCGATGCGACCTAGCCGGTGGCAAAGCGCATACTCACAAGAATGTTCGTGGTGTTAGCGAGAGTGCTCGCACGATGTCCTTCGCGTCCGACCCCGGTCAGAATGTGTAGGTTCAAAACATCTCCCGGAGCTATGGTCGCACGTAAGCGACACGTCTAGCTTGGAGTCTGCCTCGAGGTAGCGGGGTTTTTGCTACGCCTTCTGTTGCGCCGATTGCACTAGCCCGAGGGATGTCCGGTAAGTATGGTCTTGATGATCATGCGGGGTGAATTAATACATATTCGCTTCGAAAGGTTGCATATGAGGCGCCGTTACTAGAATACGCCATTATCTGTGAGCTATTCCGCAGCGCTCAACGATGTGGCGCTATACAAGCGCCGAGTATTGAGCACTTGGGTCTGGGTTGTAGCACAAGTAGGTGCAGTTAAGTTAAAAGAAGAATCATTGTGACCATCTTCATAGTGTCACCTCCATGGAATATGAGATCGTCGTCTTCGCCAGTACCGCGTCTCTCTGCTTCGAGCGTCATTCGTTAGGCACACGGGCATAAGTCAGCTCTATCTACATATGTGTTCTAGACCTCACGATTTACCGGTATGTTTCCATTGCCTGTAGATTGTTCGACATAGCTTGATCGCTGTGGCATCGTTTTGGAGACGATTCAAATCTACTCCAGATACTTCTTTTTTTTAGTCTCTATTCAACCTCCGTTGTGGCGAAGCCATATGTGGGAGGGACTTCTTCGTTGTCAAACAGTGAACTATATACTTGGAGGAGCGCTTTGACTTTCCGCGGAATGGATGATTTATCTCTACATAGCAATCTGGTCGACACCTGAGATTACAGTATCCAAGGGTACATAAAGAGTTCGTCTAATTCCCAGTCCCCCCACCAGCAAGCTCAAGTATATACCTCTCCTATCACATATCAAACTACCCAGACATAATTATCGCCCAGCGATTACATGCCTCTACCACCGAACATCTCCTGTACGGCACTGCTTCTCTTTTAACTCACCCCGGCCTATTGAATAATGACTACATAGCTAGCTTACAGAAGGGCTGTAAACAACTGGGCCCAGGAGAGCAGACACACGCTCAGATTCTGTTGTGAAAGCAGTGGCCCAGTTCACTCGCCCACATGGACGTGCATGCTTTTCGGTGGGTTCTTTCCCTCCCCTGGCCGTATCATCTGAGTCCTGAGTTTATTTTCACAGTTGACGATCATCAAGTTCTGAATTCGCCCGTGGTCGATGCAAGGAAGGGCAGTGCTGAAGAGCAGGCAGCACAAATTCTATGGGGCATGATCGAGAGCGGTCAATTCTGATTTCGTTGAAGTCAAACAGGGGTCCAGGGGGGAGTCATGTAGTTGATTGGATATACTTCCGTGTCTTGATGATATATTTCTCGCCTATCTATAATATCCTCGTTGGTATCCAGCTCTCCATCTCGTAGGCCGTATAGCTTTCTTTCAGTGGTCATCTGAATCAATGCACTAGTGGTCTCTGTCATACTCCCACGGTCAGTCTGTGCTACTCTCCCACAGTCAAATGTTTCACCCCCTCTACCTCGGGTGGAGCAGTGTTTGAGGACCATGTTCATTTTACCCTTTGTGTTAATTCTGCATTCATGTATTCTATTTAAGCCCTCATTCTCACCATGATTCTCTTCTTGATGTCCTTTCTCCAATTTTGCAGCCCCTGGATATCCAGGCGGTTCGTCGCTCGTCTGCTGTCGACAGTCATCTGTGCAATTCTCATCGTCGTTCGCCCTTTCTCAAGATATGGAGTTCCCTACGCTTTCCTAGCACTCTCGTTGAAGGAGCTCATTTTCTCCGTCCAGGAGACCATTGCACAGCAGCTGGAATCCACAATCCTCGGCTTGTTGGGTGGATTGCTCGGGATAGGGATATCGTCGCTCGGAACGTTCATTGCGTCCCTTCCGACCGTTGATTCAGTGACAGCGCGCGTTATTCGTGCTATATTCTTGGCCCTCACATGCTTTGGGGGCGAGTTCTTCTTTAACGAGTCTACTAACTGAAAGAATTCTCATATGTTGCAGGTGGTTGGGCCAAGAGTCGCCTGCCTCGCCTTACCCATGCTGCCCGTATCTGTTGTTTCATCGCTATATGGCTGCTCACTGCGGACGTCACCCTTGATGAAGTGCGTATGTCGCCCGAACACATCCGATCGCGGCTGAACCTGTCCTTAGACCATTCGCGATTACGCAGTGAGCTTCCTCTGGGTCCTGCTAGTCGCAGCTTTTGCTCCCCTCATCTCCTCCCTGATGATCCTCCGGTGGTCGTCGGCTCAGTTTGCTACTGACATCGCCACGGCGTTCGCCATCTCGCATGACTGCCTTTCTCACAGCTTAGATGCTGCCTTCTCTTGCTCGCACACTCCCACCGCGGCGCAGAATCAGCTTCTAAAGATGTCCGTGGCGTTGAATCAGAGATACTCCGAGGCAAGCTTCGAGCTTCGGGTGGGCCGAGTTGGCGGTGAGTACATATAGTCTGTTCCTGCTGTTCCTGTCTTATACTGAAATTGCCTACGCAGTGAAATCGATCAAACCGCTGATTGGGACGATCGAACATCTCCGTCGAGAGCTCTCGTGGGGAATGGTGCACTCAAGGACGCAACCTGCTCCTCTGCATGTTGACTCTACTTCTCCAGACGAAAAAGATGTCGATGCCTTCCGCGTGCCAGCCTATGAGCTTGGGCATGCCGTCTTGACTTCAATGAGAGTTGTTGAAAGGACCGTCTTGACGTGTTATGAGCTCAATATCATGCCTCGCCAGCGTGATGAAGAAAAAGGAAACCTAGATGAAGCGCTGAATAGCTTATACAAAGCCGCTGTGGTAGCTAGAGACGTGCTCAAGAGTTTCACAGATGACTTGGACATGCAGCAGCGCGCAGAGGACGGCGCCGTCGGGTTTCCCCAGAAATCCTTTGACCTCTGCCTTTTCATGATATCACTACTACAGGTACATCCAAACTCCTTTTCCCCTGCAAAGGATACCGATCATGAGCTCCTAGATGGCTCACGAGATGAAGCACGCCTTGTATCTCTGCAAAAAGCTGACCGCTCTACACGAAGTCTCGTCCCCTCGCCTGTGGCATCCGCACTTCTCGTGGGCCTGGCTCGGCGCGGCGCCGTCCACGTTCATCATGGAGGAACGCGGTGCTATTTTGGACCAGGATTCCCCCGACCCTCAAGCAGAAACAGCGCTCTCGCTCACAGAAACGCTCCAGGGTATATCAGAGAACCAATATCCTACGGACCAGCCCGACGACAACGATCCCGATGGATATCCAGACAGCAGCCCCGATGACACCCCGGAAGTCCTACGCCGTAGGAGGATTCACGGAAGGGTCATGAGTGTGAGGTGGATGGCGTCTGTGATACATCACGTCTGGAACTACGCCGCCGTGCTGAGGACCAGGCTCAAAGTATCCAGAGTGCTGAGAGCCGTGCAGCACTCCCCGAACTTGAGACACGCAATCAAAAACGCTGGTGGAATCGTACTGCTCAGCCTCCCTGCATTCCTACCTACTGATTCACCCGGTGCGTCGATCCCGCTTGTTCAATGCAGTTGTGTTGATTATAATCGACCGTGAAGGATATTCGTGGTTTTACTGGGCCCGTGGCCAATGGATGGTGATTTCGTATCTTTGGGTTCTCGAAACGAACACCGGGGCCACTGTGAGTAATCGCTTAATCACTTGTAATTGAATACGCCAGTTTCTGAGTGTTCGCTAGTGGCGCGTTGGATATCTGCGGATCGTAAGCTACCTCACTTCGGGTCCTTGCACATAGCCATCTGACCCATGGATGTGCTAACCAGTCGGGTACTATCCTGGGTTGCGTCTACGGGTACATCGTAAGGCTTCTCCCCTCTCATTCTCATCTTCTCTTATAAACACCCTTGCTAGACCTACGTGATATGTCAAAGCAATCCCTACGCATTGGTGCTGATGCTGACGGTACGCACCATCGCTCCTCCCTCCCTGTTTCCATTAAATCGGACAAAATGACCATCCAGCTTTCTGAGTTACCCATCAGCTGGATCATCACAAACACAACTTTCCCTTCACTGGGTGTCGTAGCGTATGTTCCTCTCCCCTTACCGTCGGGCCTCTCTCGCACTGAGCTTTCACTGCCCAGAGCTGTGACACTCCCACCGTTGACGTTCGTGAAGTACTTCAGCCCCGAGAGCGAGCCGTCTCAGATCAGTGCGTCTCTTCTCCTCGTCGCTCTTACTCTTGTTTTGCAAAGGCGTTGACGCTGCAAACATTTAGTGCTCGTAGTCCTTCGCGGGCTAATGATCGCAGCCGGCATCATAGCTGCCCTCTTCGTCAACAGCCTCTTCTTCCCGCGCCATTGTCGCGTCATGTTCCTCAACAACATCAGCAGGACCATCGGCATCGTCAGTCAATTGTACTTGTCCCTCAGCCGGTGCGCGCCGAAAGCCTCCGTCCCTCCAACAAACGTACTGACGTCTGTGTCCTTGGGTGCAGCGATCTCTTCTGCAACGCTCTAACGTCCTCTATCCTCGAAAAACAAAAGATCCTGAAGCTCGAAGTCAGGATCCGCAATGCCCTCCACCGTGAGTTCTCTACGCGTTTATCCCAGAGCGCATTCACCTACTGTTTCAAGGCATGAACCTCCTGCTCATAACAATGAACGACGAGCTCAGTCTTGTACCAGCAAGTCCCTATCCGTCCCTTGCCCCTAATCCCATCTGACCTCCTTCATCAGAAACCAATGAAACGCTACCGCCAGATCGTCGTCACCCTCCAAAAGCTACTCGACCTCCTCACGGGCATCCGCAAAATCCGCGAAAAAATCCCGCGTAAGGAGACCGTCACCGCCGTGGTCACGCAGCGCCGCGAGTTCGTCTCGTGCGTGTGCGTCTGTCTATTCGCCGTCGAGCAGGTCTTCCGTGCGCGACAACCCCTGCCGCAGTTCCTGCCCTCTGCGCGCTTGGCGCTGATGACGCTGGAGATGCACGTAGAAGAGAGGATCAGGCAGTCGCGAGACGAGGATCTTGGTGGGCTGGGGTTGCCCATCGTGTATGCATTTGCCGAGGCGGATGTCCTACGGGAGTTGGTGGACACGCTTGAGGACTTGCTGGAGCTCAGTCGCCAGCTGTTCGGGACGAGTTCGTGGTATAGCTATGGCCCTCTGGACATGTCTGTTATGACCAGTATCCACGAGGAGGTTGGGGAACCCAGCAGGAGTCGTTGAAGTTCTACTTCCCTACCTACATAGAATTTTTCAAAAATAGACATAGATTAGGGTCATCAGCTACATTATAATTGGCAATTATATAGAGCTCGAGTATCAGTGAATCTACGGGTCGTGTAGCACTATGATATGCGTAGCAGTATTGTAACTTATTCAGACAAATTGAATATCGGAGTGTGAGCTAGAGTTACATTCTTTGGATGAAGGAGTCTTTCGTATAGTCATTTCTATGGCTCCCTAATGCAAGCATATACTAAGTTATCGTTCCCGAAGCTGCGAGGCCGTTATGTGGTTGTGCAACACCTGCCTCAGCCCTTCCAAGATTGCCTCCGTGACCTGTTCGGGGGGGTGCATTATTTCCGCCATATCCCCCACCAAGACCGGCGGACCCGTTGTTGAGGCCCGAGGCGTCGAATGGCGCGCCAGCGTACGCTTCTTCGCCCCATCCCCACCCACCTTCCCTAGTGAATGGCAAGTGCTCTCCACTCAACTGGTCTCCCGCCAAGCCCATCCCTGCACCATCGCGATAGGTGAAGAATGGACTTGATGACCCGCTGGCGATGAATGGTGTGTGGTGGAAAATGGAGGAACTACGCGGTAGAAGAAGATGGTTGAATCTGAAGTCAAACACAGCGGCAAAGGTTTGACGGAAAGCAATGTAGGCAGTGATGGACCCAATTATGCCTCCTGCAACAACGTCGTACCAGTTGTGGACTACCGGTAAGCAATATTGTCAGCCAGGATGAAGGGGGAAGCAGTAATTTGAACTGACATTCGTCAATTGTCAGAGCTCCAGCGATGAGTACCGCGCCTAGTATGGGGGCAAAGAACAGAACCATCTTCCAATACGCCGGATTATGCGCGCTCATCACCTTGAGTTGCGCGTTCAGGTAGAGCGACAAGAAGATGAGACCCGCGAAGGCTGCCGTTGAATGACCAGATGGCATAGATTCGAGGGCATCATTGATTTGCTTTTTGTCACCGGTGCAAATTCTTCTATCGTACATGAGAGAGCTGAAACCATTGCCGGAGGGAGCTGCACCGGCTGGTACTGAGGGTCGGCATACGGCGTAGAAGTGGGGACGGAGGCCACCAATTAACCATTTAATGAAGACCTAGTACCGAAGCATAGTAGTGAGTGAATGGTGCGGAATTATAGGGAATAGGTAGCTACCTGAAATACAGCAGCCGTGATGAGACTTTTTAGCACGCCCATTGTCGTGGTGAGGAGATCGTTCATGCTTCTGCGGCGGGCTTGGAACAGGCAGATGAAGAAAAATGGAACGAAGAATGCAATTAGGGCGGCGGCCCATATGGGAATGATCTCCTTGCGGAGGGGGTATGCGAACTGTGGGTACACCACTTGTCCATCCGCGAAGTAAACTGGGAATGATCTACTTGGCGCCGGCGCTATAGTTTAGGACGATCAAGGACTCGATCTAGCCAGGATGTAGAAATGTAACTTGCAGGCAAAATAAACTCCCAATCCAATGGCACCCATAAGGGCCATCGTTATAATGTCGACACCATGGAGTCTGAGCCACGTGCCCAACGGGACATGCCCATCTGGGTACGCGCCTGAGGCGCGTGGGGCACCTTTCGCAAGTTTCTCTTCGCGGTGGCGACGACCAAATGGCATGATGGTGGTTTGTGAGAGAGAAGAGGGGAAAAGATGAAAGAAATGGCGTGCAGGCGCAAAGAGTTTATATACCCTCACCGCGATGGGTGGAGGAGCGTTCTTAAAATAGAATGACGTATATATGTAGGCAAGCTCGTACTTTTGAACTTCTAGTGATACACGACATTACGCTTTGCTGGAGTCGGTGGTGTTATCGTCACGCGTACGACTGCGGCCTCGCCTGTACCAAACAACGCAGGACAAGAAGGCGACAGCTCTATCGTCGAACCAGAATCCACGCGCGAGTGACCAGCGGAGGGATGTCGGCGAAGGCGCGAACGTTCTCGAGTTCCGGGATGCAAGAGACCATTGGGCGTGCGAGTTCTATCGTTCTTGTCGCGCCGGCGCGTAGGGCAGAAGGAGAGTGATTCGATGTCGCGGTAGTCCAGGCGTCCGCGGCGGCGTTTCTCGTCAGTTGGGCTTGATCCACATTCAGCGACCACGCTAAGAACGATGATACCAATGATTGTTACGATGATGAACACGAGGATAGTGATGGCGAATAGAAGGACTGTCGAAAAGGCGTGTGAGTTCCATACTTTAGAAGGGAGCCTAGACTCTGGGAGACCGTCGGTATATAAAGCATTTAACTTACTTGGGCTGAGCTTTGAGCTGGCCATGGAGATTAGACAAATATTGTAGCGTAGTATGTTGAATCCGGTGGGATAAGCGGGGCCTGCGGGACCTCTGAGATGATGGTTGGCGTTCAAGGAAGTGTGGAGGGATGCATTCACTTTGAGGGGCTTTGGCGCTTAGATAAGATAAGATCTTCGAGAATCGAGTATCATGTCAGCGCTGAGTTTGAACCATTTGTTGATCTCCCTGCGGAGATTTAACTGGAAACGGGCGCTAAAACGAGTCGTAACTGTGAAATGCAATCTGTACGCGACACTTGACGACACCCGACACGACGCTCAACGACCCCAAGAGCCAAACGACCGCTCTTCACCACCCATGGACTCATTATTTGGCCGCAAGAAGTCCAGGCCACGCCAGTCTTCTGTTTCTACCCAGGATCTTCGTGCTTCTGTCCCCTATGACAAGTTGGCACCGTCGCCTCGCGCCCCCGTCCCAGTGGGCAGCATTTCCCAAGGACTACGCGGCAGCGGCGTAGGAATGATATCCGCACCAATCACGAACCCAACACTCACCTCCAATGGCACCGAACTCAACAAGTTTGCCATGTCGCGGAGTAAGGCAGAGCGAGACAGGGTATACGAGCAACACTTAGGGAAGCGACCAGGCTCGCCAAGTACGTCTATATCTACCGCAGAATCATCTACCCTCTACAGCGACTCCGGCGCCTCTTCGTCCAACAATCGCATGAGACGAAGCGAGGCGTCCTTCTCAACATCTTCTTCGTCTGGTCCGCGAAGCCCTCTTATATCGGATTTTGGGACTGGCTCCTCTTATGGACCCACCGGTACGGTGCGGCCCAGCTCAAACTATTCCACTCGCTCAGAATCAAATCGTACATCGAAATTTGCACCCTCACTCGCTAGTTCGGAGTCCTTCCAATCACAACACCCACATATATCTCAATTCTACCAAACACTTGTACATCCTAACGAAGACTTCCACTTTCCACGGCCGGAGCACGACGAAGAGATTGAAGAGATGTTTGAGAACGTGAAGCTGACGCGGAGTTTGGAGAACATCCCCAAGATGTCAATAGATCAGAAGTGGCACATTGTCTACAATAACGAACTCATGAAATGGGAGGAAGAGAAGAAGAGGGAGGCATTGACTCGCAAACAGATTGAGCTGGGCAAGTCGGGCGTGATTTCTGAAGGCGCGCCGGAGTGGTATATCCGCAAATTCCTGGACCGTACGATCACACCCAAAGAAGCAAGCGGGCTGCATGTATCGTTACGGAGTGAAAATATAATGTATTTCCGCAATTGCCCTCTTTCGACAGTGATATTGACTTTCTCATAGCTGGTTTAATCACTTTCTTGAATTACAAGGCGCTTCAGTGTTAGCTCAGACACTAGCGCAGTTACGGAAGACAACAAGGTGAGGGTTAGCTTACGGTTATGCGTATGGGGGGTAGTTGACTCTCGTTGTAGACGAGAACAAGATATCCAACTTGAGAATGAGATTGTCAAGATACTCAAGCGTATTCTCAACTCGCGTGTATGTGATCATCTACTGGAGCCCCGCTCGTGTTTCTCGCTGACGATCTGACCAGGGAGCGATGAAACAAATCAACGTTCCCCTTTTGGTTCCACAAGTTGCCCTGTCACTAGCCACTCCCCACATACCCACTCGTAAAGTCATCCTCGAAATCCTCACTTACTTTGCCGCGAATAATGAGGGCGAGTTTCAACCGCTGGTTGTGTCTGCGCTCGAAGCCTTGAGCGCAACGCAAAATGAGAGTGGCTGTTACCAGTATTGGTTCAGGGCATTAGAGACTACGCTTGCTGGTAGGGGGAAGATGGGAAGCTTGGTTGGAGCAAGCGACGAGGTTAAGAAGTCTGGGGCAGTTGAGGCTTCATTGAATGAATACGCTGTACGTCCTTGGTGTACCGAAGACGGAATTGCTTATTCACTGCATCTCATTCAAGCTCTCTAACATCATCCTCGTTAATGTCATTCTCCAATTCGTTGATGACCTTGACCTACGATTCCACCACCGATCGCAAATGGAAGCCGCCGGGCTTCACCGAATACTTGCGCAATGCGAGCAATTTGGGCTGCCCAGTCTTGACAAGAATATCAAGATTCTTCGGGACATGCTTGACGATGATGCTGCCCGGCTTCGCGAGGAAATGGACCAAAAGATCCTTCGGGATCTCAGCAACCCACAAGATGTCTACAATGCTATCTCTGCGAAGATAGAGAACACTAAGGCAGGGGACCACTTCTTGTCGATGATGCAGCATTTGCTGTTGATACGAGAAGAAGGCCCTCCTCTCGTGCATTATTTTCAGCTTATTGACTCTTTGGTAACCGATGTTGTACTGGATAAGAAGTTAGCTGGGGCAGAGCAGCGGCTTGGGCATTCTGTCGACCGGATAATAGCCCAGTTCAACGAAGCAGATCGCTACCAGTCCCTTTCTGAAGAAGCTACTGAAGCTAGGAACACGGCTTCTCGCCTCCAGCGCGAGAAAGACCTTCTGGAGGAAGAGATTTCCCAAGGTCAAGACGGTCTCGTAGGTCGCTTGAAGGAGCAGCAGAAGCATTTAGAGCAACAGCTTTCTATCTCGCGCGAGACAACAAACCGACTCCAAGGCCAGCTTGCTACCCAGAAGTCTGGCTACGAGGAGCGGATTGCGCAGCTGGAGGCCCAGATCATGGAGTTGTTTCGTATGCTTCGCGAAGTGGGTAATAATGTGGACACTATTCTTGATCAAGGCGCCATGGACCGGAGGACCCTCGTCGATACGCTTGAGAAGCAATTCCAGCGGAACAAGACGATAAGTATACTGGAAGGAAATAAGGGTTGGGGGAAGATGAGCGGCAAGTTGAAACGAGGCGGAACAGGCGGCGGTGGCGATGGACAAGGGGATGGCGAAGATGGCGAAGATGGGGACGACATTGACGCAACGCCAGGGAAGTCGAGTTTGAGAAGGGGTTCGAAGAGCATAGGCAGTCGAAAGAAGTCGACGAAAGGTGCGAGGGTCACAGGGGGTGCTACCAAGTTGGATGAGGCTGGCAGAGTATCACAATTCATGGACGCCGACGAGGATGATGCCAGGGAGCAAATTCAACAGCAGCTGGCTGCTGGAACACAGGTGGTACGTTTAGTGTTTTTCATTGGCCTCTTACAGGATCGACATTAATCGTGTTGTAGTACCCGCCGCGAGACGGTCTTTTGCAGAATTCACGAAGCATCCGGGCTTCACCAAGACGGAAGGACAGGCCCGTATTAGGCGAAGCCCCTTTCAGACCCCACAACGCCAATGGCCTCGGACAGTCCGACCTCTTGTCTCCTCACGCGGAAGAAGCGGGCGATCAGAGTGACTACAGTCGCTCTTCGTCTCCTGGCGGTGATGGGGATGGTAGCGAACAGGGTCAGTCAACGAAGAGTGGCTTCACAAATCTAACTGAGGACACGCAAGCGACGTCCGTGAGCTCTGGTTCAAAGGAGGGCCTAGGTATTGGCATGACGTTTGTAGATCAACTCAATCAGCGGTTTGCGAAGGCTCAAGCCGAGCGAGATGGAATTATTCCTGGATCTGTCGATGTTGACGGTGCACGAAGCACAGACCCACAGCCCGGCGGTGCTCCTCCGCCGCCGCCACCGCCTCCGCCTCCACCTCCACCGCCGCCACCTGGTACGTCTGGTATGTTCTCCCCCCCTCCACCACCCCCTCCTCCTCCTCCTCCTCCACCACCACCACCTCCTCCTCCTCCTCCTCCTCCTCCTGGCATATCTCCCGCTCTCTCTGCGTCGCCGTTCGGCACGCCGCCTCCACCACCTCCACCACCTCCCATGGGTACTCTGTCAGTGCCTGGCTCCTCTCGTACATCACAAGTCGGTCACAATATCACAAATATGCTCTCCAACCGTAAGGACATGCCTTTCACCCCTAGCACGAAGATGAAGCAACTGCAGTGGGACAAACTTCCACATCAGCAGGTGGGGAAGACCCTCTGGGGAGAAGAGGCGCCGAAGGAACATGAGATGTTGATGAAGTTGCAGATAGACGGTGTGTGGATGGAGATGGAGGAAGACTTCAAGGCGAAGCAGCTCGTTATCAACCTCATGGGTAATGATTCCATCCAGTCCAGATACTTTGCCTCTAACTCGCCTCTCTAATAGCCAGGCAAAAGCAAGCTGAGCTTAAGAGTGTCCTCGATCCGCAGACGAAGAAACTCGTCGGTGAGCAGAGAGCATCATTTCGCACTACCCGCGACGTTAACCTTTCAATCAGAAATTTTGATCCATCGCGTCAAGAAACTGGAACCGGAAGAGATTGCTAGACGGATTCAACAGTTCGACCAGGATCTCTGCACGGAGTTGTTCTTGAGCGAACTCAAACCAGTGCTTCCTTCGCCAGAACAGGTACAGAGCAAACTACAACATAGAACCCACCTCCCAATCCCTGATTCATCATGTACAGATCGGGAAACTGAATGTGTATCGCAACGCCGCCCCTGAAGAACTCGCCGGACTTCACCCCTCAGACAGGCTGATGGTCCAACTTATTAAGATCAACCGGCTTGCACCGCGGATAGAGGGCATGCTCTATAAGTGCAAGTTTGAGGAGACATGGGGATTGTTAAACGAGGTAGCTAGACTCCCTTTCCACCGATCGAAGACTAATCTGCGCCCAGGGCGCCAAAAATTTGGCGGAGGCAGGGCAATGCTTGCTCCAAGCTAAGCACTTCAAGGAACTGCTGAGCGTAAGTTTTCCTGCTCATTATTTTCCCGCATATTCAAATCTCGAATCAGTTAATTCTCCTGATTGGTAACTACATGAACGGCACGGGTATCAAAGGTGGCGCCTTTGGGTTCCGAGTCAGCAGCATAAACAAGGTCGGTGCTGATAAAAAAAAACGTCTCCGATGGTCCACTAAGCAACATCGTTAGATGGTAGATACCAAATCTGTCAACAACACCACCCTTTTGCATTTCTTGGAGCGTACGGTTGCAAAGCATTTCCCCGAAATGGAGGAGTTTCTCGAAGAAATCGCTAAACCGGCTGAAGCTTACAGAAGTCAGTCCAGAAAGCTATCTACATCGCTCTTTGATCGCGAAGCTAACGTTGCTTTTAGTACATCTCGCCGAGATCCGCAAAGGTTTGACTGACCTTCGTAACGGGTTGAAGACGATACGGCAGGAACTTGGCGAATATTTCGCTGGTATGGACCAGAGTGATAGGTACGGGGCCCAGATGTGGAACTTCGTCGGCAAAGCAAATTCGAGACTCGAGGACCTCACGGACAACGTCAACCTCGCCGACACTACTTTTACCGAAGTTTTAAAATACTACGGTGAAGAGGATAAGAATGTCACCTCTGGTGAATTCTACGGGATTTTTAAGACTTTTGTAACCTCTTATAAGGTCCGTTCCCGTGGCATCCATAATTTTAACTGACTAAAGACTTGTACTCTCCCAGAAATGCAAAGTCGACAACCAAACGGCTGCAGATGAACGCTCGGCTAATGAGAAGCGTAAACAGGCGGCAGAAGATGCTAAAGTCAATCGGCAGAAAGTGCGCGAGGCCGCTCAGATGCAAACAGATGACGACTCTGCAGTGCTCGACAAACTGATTGGGGAGCTGGGTAATGGAATGGTCTTAGGTCGACGATCAAGAAAACATCGCCCGACGGTCGACACTCGCTCAAACCAACTACTCACTCTCGACTCGATTGGAGGAACGGATATTGACGAATCCGAACGCGCTCTTGACATGCTAGCGCAGCTGCGAGCCGATGGGTTCGAAGCACCAATGCCAGAGTCACCGTCCATAGGGGCTGCGCAGCGTCGCCGACGCCGAAGGACGGAAGCCAACAAAGCCAACCCATCACCTCCTGGACCCTTATCCCCTCTCGCCACTGAGATAACGCTTGGGGATTCTGGTACAGAACCTACAGGACCACCAGATCTGTGATACCCGCTGTGACCATTGTAGCCATTTAGATGTATCTTTATCAGTTACTTTCTCTTTTCTCTAGCATCTACCGCATCGATTCGCATGTTCTTTATTCACGCTCCTCAATGCCAGCCCGAATCTGACACAAATACAGAACAAGGGGTATATGTTTCACTTGAGTGTCCCCATCCTGTTGGTGGGCCGTTCGTTATTTTGTGCATTTCTGGGGGTAGTCTGAAGACCGTTGTTTCTACTGTAGAATGCGAGTACTTACATTTGTTCCCCCAACAGATCTACATGTTGTCTTCGCACAGCATTCGATTCGAAGTCCAGCCTGTGGTACGCACGACTCGCCTTCCGTCAAGCAAAATTCTTCGTCCCTCATCCGCAATATCCCGCTCCCTCTCGTTGATGCTGCGAATGACCTGGTGGACAGCGATATCAAAGCCAATGTATACGCCAATATTGTTCTGAGGGCGCGCATAGTTTTGGTCGAAGGTGAGATACATCAGCGAACGCTGTCGTGGCTAATTATGTGGCCAGTTGGCCAAGGACACCCCAGCTCAACGAAGTTCCGTTAGGCTGTCTGGGATAGGATGGTATCATACTTGTGAAGAGAAGGCTGGTCATCTGACAGCAACTGTCCCAGCTTTAGCGGTTGCTAGCTCCAGTATGTAGAATGTTTATTTTCGCCGAGCCAGCTACTACTAGCGGCTACAACTTGGTCCCAGACTTCCTAGTTCCAGCGACTACGTGCAAGTATAGCTCAAATGTAGGCTCTGAACGGTTTGTTCGCCATATTTTTACCCTCACAGTCAGAATTCCCCTCGATGAAATCAAGCAAGCGACTAAATATGACCGTGACGGAGAGAGGGTTAGTACCATTTTGGCCGTCTTCTGACCGTCCTCTTTGCGTCCTCAGTCTACGTACGTAATTAAGATTAGATTCGAAGATAAGATAAGGCTTGCACCCAAAGAGTCTCGCCTCCTTGGTGGCTTATCTCCGTGGAGGTCTTGTCGATCGAAAATTATATGCTGCAGCAGTTCGCTCCCATTCGCGTCTGCACAATCGTTGGCCGCTTGACTAATCGAAACCCATTTGGAGCTGGGGCCGTCGTAGGGTAGGAGTAATCACAATCAGCCCAGTATTTATGTCCTGGTTTGCATACTTAGTTAATTGATTGATACGAAGTGCTACTGAACTTCCGAAGGATATTCTGATTCTGCTTGAGGAAAAATAGAATAGTTAAAATAAAAGCTGCGCTACGTGCATTCACTAGTGAATATCACGTTATTTTGCTGGGGTAGACGCCTGGCTGCTATCGTCCGAATCATCCCAACTGTCGAAGCCTGGAGACGAGGATGACTGTGATGATGGCGATCCCGAAGAAGGCGAAGAATAAGTGGGCGGATCACCGAGAGCTCCGGCAAGGCTAGAGTATGTGCTTATCGCGCCTGGAGGGATACGAGGCCAGGCGAAGCCGGCAGTGAACGCACCAGGATAGACATTTGGGACGGAGGAAAATATCGCCTCCTTCTCCTGGGGCCACGGCGAATCAACATCAGGGGTGGAGCTAGTTTGAGCGTGCCATGTTGAGTTATGTGTCAAGCGGCTAACAGACCGCCAAACGGCGCGACGTAGAGGAGGCAAACTTGGAGCTCTTGATGATTTGGTTTCTGGCGACACAGAGGTTCCATACGGGTGGTATCTTGAATAGGCGCGTGACGGAGCATTCCATTCCTGGAGAAACTTGCCGAGGGGAGTGACATACCCGTAGCCAGGAGTTGGGGCGATGATGGTTTGCGACCAGGTCGCCGACTTGGCTACACTACGATGACTTAGGCTCCCAGTTTCCGAGACAAGTCGCCTTTCGAAGGGGGTTGTCATCCGCTCAAGTCCAGTGAAGACAGAGCTCATTGAGTCGCCGAAATCTTCAGAAGGCTCATCGACAGAGAACTGTGTACTTGAAGTATCGCCCTCATCAAAGTCAAACGACAGATTGCCGAAGTTGAGTCCATTCCAATCGAACGAATCTACGTCGTCCTGTACGGGCTGGTCGTCCTTCGGAATGCTTGAACTAGGCGGCGCTGGCGGCATGATATAGTAGTTGTTGACGTTGACATTGAACTGGGTACACTGTATGGTGAGCGGTCCAGACGTTGCGGGGGTTGCCGAATAGATCATTGTTCGAGGATCTGTGAGCTTTGTAGGAGTGATGTGAACCTGGGTGAGAGATGCATTTGGGTACAACGGGGCGCCACGCCTTTATAGGTGCCCGTTTCCAGAGTATTGTCTTCCAATAGCGGTCAAGTGAACAAGGAAGGAGGTGCTTTGGCCGGGCGAGCCACCTAGGCGATGCGTCAAGGTCTCATTTAGAAAGATCGACTGCAAAGGCAAAAGCGGCGGTGGCATCGCGGATGACAAGGGCGGGTGGCGGGCGACGGAAATCATATATTGTAAGATCTATTGTACAGCGTAAGACATGTCGTGGCCACTGCAATCCGAGGGCAAAGCACAAAAGTCACGTGGCGCCAACTTATCCTCGATACACCCTGCTCAGCGCGCCCATTGACAAAGCGAGAATGAAGGCAAAGAGATAGAACACGCGGCCATCTTTATCATGCGAAGCGCCAGAGAGGAAGTTGCGGAGGGGCAAGAAAATGAGGCCGACGAAGAAATTGGCTATCCCTATTGAAAGGCAGGTCAATAGGAAGTGCCTTGAGCTGAAATGAAATTCGTACAGTTTAAAGAAAGACCAGTAGATGACAGAGCCGACACAGCCTGTGGCACAAGATGAGGGCTGAGCGTAGCGATGAAAACGGTTTACATACATAAAACGGCGAGACCTCTGGGATCATGACAAATGGAACTGGCCCTAAACCGATGGCGAAAGACCTATTGCAAGTTAGGATCCGACCATGGAGTCAAGCTAAGACACGTACATAACAAATGTGATGATCGCAATGCTAGACAACGCGACGTAGTTGGAGTCGAGACCGTAACCAACGGCTAGAAGGGAAACAATGGCGCCAACCGTGGATGCTGTGAGCAGGGGACGGCGCCCCATTTTCTGCTCGCAAACTTTAGGGGCTTGTGCATAGTTTATGAGCGGGCACATACCTCAATGAGGACGATGGGAGGAAACGTCATGAGGACATTCACGACAGTGATGCCAAGAGATATGTACGGCCCAAAGTCAGGTAAGGCCTTCGATAGGATGTCGTTGCTGTAGTACAGCACTATAGAAGGAAGTCATAAGCTCGCGAAACCCAACAATCTACTCGTTCGTACATACCAGCATTTATTCCAGAAACCTGCTGCGACATCATGGCGAGGCAGACGATCATTAGGGGCTGCCTGAGTTCAGGCTTCGCAAATAGCTGGGGGATAGTGACAACAGCCTCGCGGGGCTCGTGGCGTCTAGCTTCAACCTCGTCGTCTTCCACTTCATTGACTGATAGTAACGGGTCTTTGACGGAGCTGTCCGCGGTACCGCCTTCTTCATCAAATATCGTGGTACTTGGGCTTGAAGCATCGGTAACCTCAGCCCTCGCTATGTTAGATGCTGTTCCCCAGAGCCTTTGCGATATCGCGCGTTTCTGTTCGTGCAGGCCCTTTCCGCCAAGATAAGCAGGTGTCTCGCATGCAATGGCACTTGTGAGCAGTTGGAATATCGAAAGCGCGCATGATGCGAACAGAACTAGACGCCACGTTGTCGGGGTGGCAAGGTTGATCCCCAAAAGTTGGGTGATCATTATACCGAGAACAATGGAAAGTTGAGTCAAGACGCCGACGTTTCCGCTGATTGACGGAGGCGCTATTTCAGAGAGGTATATCGGACCCACGCAGAGGCCAATACCCGAGCCCATGCCTACCAGCAAGCTGCGATACTACCTGAGACACAGCAAAAGGGCAAGCAGAGAGAGGATTTGAGCTCACCGTCCAAATGCCATGATACCGACAGACCCTGCTACCGTCATGAAGGCCGTACCAAGCGCCGCGAGGAGCGCACTGGCCCTCGTCGCCCCCTTCCTTCCATACTTGTCAGTGACAAGATTCGCCACGACACTGCCAAGTAGGCCACCGATGGTAAACACGGCGGTTACGGCAGAGAAGGTGAAGTCGTCCATTGGTATGCATAATGGAAGTCGTGTGGCATCGGAGTCAAATGATTCCCGCTGTTTGCAAGTCAAGACCGCTTGGATTTGATTCAAAACGGAGATGTGGTAGCCATATTGAAAGGGAGTTACCAGCAGCCAGGCGCAAACCGTCCACCCGTAGGCGGTAAACGTTTTCATCGTGGTGAACGTCAGGCAACAGCAGCGGGCGCTTTCTGGTGCGTGTGCCAATCTATCTGTCACGTGATGGACGCGTTACATTTACACTTCCTAATTTGGTTACCCGCCCTTTTTTACCTTCGATGTCAATCAAGGACGCTCGACGCCTGGAACTGGGCGACGGTCATGGCAGTAAATGCTGTAAGCACACGGGAGACGTCTTGAAAGCGGTCTTCTGCTTCCATGCTGAACCCTCCATCAAGTGAAGCTGTCTGGTCAACATTTTAGTGAAGCACCCGTGACTTCCTCATGCTTCGATTCCAATTCTATTCCGTGGCTGCCTTCTCCTCTATTTGGCTAGAAGACGATCATAAGGTACACCTGGACCATGTGCATGGGCACCGACGCCACTTCTACACCTCCCTTTCTCACTGCACGCGACAAAACACTGCTCAGTACTGTGGCGACGATACGGGTAATTTTATTGACGGGTGTTTGTATGTTTACTTCCCAGATTGAGCGATGACATCCGTTTTTGGACCCAAATCTCTGGACGAACCCAAACTTTATTTATTCGCCCTTCTTCCCTTAACCTCTATCTTCATTTCAAGGTAACTTCGCTTCTCCACACACCGGCAGCCCTACCACGCCTTCGCCTCGGCTTCAATACCAGGAACCCTTTTGTGCTTCGAGCTGCACTGGTTAGGCCACCTCGCTCTTTTATCCCACTCTTTTTGGACGCTGTAGCTCGCCTTGTACGAAAGCTATTCCGAACGCCTACAATTATGCCCACATTGAAACGCCTCGCCATTTGGACTTTGCTTGCCGCTCAGACGGTCGTGCCCGCCTTGGCAGCATCAGCAGAAGAATGGGCTAAACGCTCTATATATCAGTACGCACCTGGCACATGATAAATGCACCTCCCCCATTGACCACTGCTTGCCCAGGATTATCACCGACCGTTTCGCTTTACCACCAGGTGCGGACCCAACTAAGTGCGACCCAGGAGGACATACTTGGTGCGGAGGAACGTGGAAAACGTACGCATTTTCATAATCTTATCAGCCGCATACATGTCATCATCTATACTCTTCCTCAGGATTCAGGAAAATTTGGATTACATTCAAGACGCCGGATTTACCGCCAGTGAGTTCTGACAATTTGCAAAGTCTCCAGATGTCAAATTGCCATGGCTTGTAGTATGGATCAGCCCAGTCAACCAGAACTATATCGGCCCAAAAACGCCTTACGGAGATCCGTACCACGGGTATTGGATTCAAGACAACTCGCAATTAAATGCTAGATTTGGGACGGCGGATGATCTAAAGGCGTTGTCGAAGGAACTGCACGCCAGGAAAATGTGAGTCGTTAATCTTGCTTCTCAGACATCTTCAGTCAATTCCGCCAGGTTCCTTATGGTTGACGTTGTCGTGAACAATGTCATGGCTACTTCTACCACCCCAGACTACTCAAAGTATATGTTCAAAGACAAAGTACGTCCACTTTCGTGAACAGATGACCAGACATTGAGGTGTTCTCCAGTCCATGTACCATGATTACTGCCCTATACAGTGGGGCAACCCTGACTCTGAGCAAACATGTTGGTTCGGAGACTCCAAGGTGCCGCTTCCGGACCTGGACACGAAGAATCCAACAGTTATTAGCACATATCATGCTTGGATCAGGGCACTCGTCGGGGAGTATGGTATTGATGGCCTGCGGATTGATGGTACGCCCACCGGCAACACTTCATTGCGACTGACTATTAATGGATCTTCCCCTAGCTGCGAAGTGAGGTCTTTGCCTCAGAAATGAAATTTGTAATTAATTTCGATCCCCTCTCAGGCACGTCAACAAGGATTTCTGGCCTGGATTTGTGGAAGCTGCAGGTGTCTTCTGTATCGGCGAAGTCTATGGTGGAATGGAGGTCGAGTGCGTATAACTCCTTCATCCCTATCACGTTTATGAACTCGGCCCCGCAGTGCTATTGCTCAATGGCAAGGCCCGGCCGCCCTTCCAAGTGTGTTGAATTATCCACTATACGCTGCACTCAAGGAAGCCTTCGTCATCCCTGGGAAGAGAAATACGACTGCCCTGGCCGAAGTCCTTCTTCAAGAACAGGAGAAGTTTGTGGTACGCACTTACGTCACGTGATTATGGCAGCCCCTCAAACCACACGCACATCTAGGATACCACCGTCCTCGGAAACTTCATGGAAAACCACGACGTGCCTAGATGGCATAACATGTCGGTGGATCCTCAGAGCATGTAGTAAGTCATGCGCTTCCGCGCGGCGTCCAAATGGGGGGCTAAATTGTCGCATTTAGTAACGCGATAGCCTTTATGTTCATGACGGATGGCATCCCCATTGTGTATGCCGGGCAAGAGCAGTACTTCAGTGGGAACTCTGATCCAGTGCGTCTATGCCCTTTACAAGAGGGTGGACATGTTGCTGAATGAATTTCGATCTTAGTGGAACCGAGAACCATTGTGGGTATCGGGCTACGCGAAGACACCCGCATACGAACTGATCGCACGTCTCAATATGGTGAGTGTCAATTATACTCAACAACCGTATCAGGCATGGGAAGCTGCGGGGAAGGTGCCCCGCAACCCCAAAGCTTGTAGTTGCAAATAATATGAGCTTCTCTTACATAGTGGCGTGATATAGGTGCGGAACTACTTGATCCACTCGACGGACTGGGTCACACAACCGACAAACGTCCTGACGGTCAGCGACAACGGCATTGGTGTGATGAAAGGCCCGGTGGTGTCAGTCTTGACTAATATCGGTTCGCCGGTAGGTTCGCAGATACTATCCACTTCACTCTCGCCTCATCATGCCCTGCGTTCAGCCTCGCAATGGCTCAAGCCTTGCTGTCCAGTCGCCTTATGAATCCAGCACGGCCCTTATTGAGTAAGTAGCATGATGCTCAATTTCCAATTTGTAGAGTTCTAACTCGTCCGGCAGTGTGATGAATTGTCGACAATTTGTCGTAGGCTCAGACGGATGGCTGGACGTCGAATATACAAAGGGTGGCGTAGCTACTATACTGGTACCAAGGGACCTTCTTTCTGGAGGGCCAATATGCCCGCCTTCCCCAAATTCTCAGAATGTGAAGGGTGGTCAGAAACAGGCCTCAAACGGGGTGAGGGCGGCGGCACTAGGAGATTGGGCTCTTGGTTTCATGGCGTTACTGGCTGGCGTCATGGTATGGTGATTATGGACTATGGATAGACATAAACTATATCTCATTCATTCATTTCTGGGCTAGTGTATACTTATGTACAGCGGATGGTAATAATACCGAATACGGAACATTAACAGTTCAACATGTACCAAATATTGATTTACGACAGGCTTCTAGTTTGAGCGGTAAATCACAGAACCTGAAGCCTCCTGAAGCTCCTGAATTTCACATTAGTGTCCATGTGACTGCCAGTCACTTTACATAACGGACTGCAACTACAACACACATCCAACTGTTTATGTGGCACATGGGTAAAGACAAAGAACAAAGCTCGGCGCATTGTATGCTCACTACAGTACTCACCGTCCAACATCTCCATCTCTTTGGCCATATCTACGTCCTTTCTTCCGATGAAGTGCCCTTCGGTTTCCTGGTCAGAGCTCAGAATGCTTGGGCCATCACTCGATGGACTATAAATGTCGGGATTTTCCCAGCTTTATGAAAACCTTTGCACTTTGCACTTTACCTCCCGATTCACCAAACAATCGACATGCACTATACTCGGGTGCTGTATGCTCATTGTAGCGCAGAAGCAAATGACTTCGAGGCGAACTTCGGGAACGATCATTCTCAGCCGCGGTCGATTCGTGGCAGAAATGGAATCTCGGACCAAGTAACACTCTCCGATGGCACAAATGGGTTCGTGGATATCAGAGCTCAGGCCCGCGCGAAAGACGAGGCTCGCCAACCCCGAGCTGGAGAAGTAAACGATGAAAACCAAATTGCCACGCGTCCCGAAGACAAGTGTCTCCCGAATCCCTCGTGTCGATATGGAAGAATAGCTGACCCCCAATGGCCTGTCCCGAAGGACCTTTCAAACGCGCGTATCCCAGAAGGAGGGACTTCTAACATAGTATTCTCGTCTGATTCCTTGGATGTCTACGTATTGTCCTGTCCTAGACGCCTGGGCCCTGAAATGAGGGTAATCGATGGTTGCACCACCCTTGTACTCAATGATCGTCAAGCCTGCAAACCGTTGAAGCTCCATGCACGCGCAGCTTTTGCCTTGCCCTCTCTCGACAACCTGGAGTCTCACTCCACTCCATCAGCGATCTCGAGCAGCAGCAGCCATTACGATTCTCGTTACTTTGGTAAACATCGTGGCCTCATTACACCGACGCCTGCGCACACTAGGGACGTGCGGCATGGTCAAGAAGCCGCGATATCTTCTGCGTACAATCCTACTTCCCCTCGCTCGATCGCAACATTTGATGAAGCCTCTTGGATCGATTTTCCAGAGCTTGCGGCCTTGGCGCGGCCTTTGCTGGGCAACCCCGAACTTGATACGATCATACAACTATTGGACGAGTCTCTGCATAATCATCCTAAAACGCCAGCTGCGAGATCAGTCCACGGAGCTCTTCCTGCCTCGCCGACCCTCGCGAGCGCACTACTCGATACTGCTGATGCTATTTGGTGGAATCATTTCTCGACATTGTGCAAAGGAGAGACGGACAACAGTCCCTACGAATCAGGAAGGGACCTTGCCATGTGCTTATTATTTTCCGATTACGATGGAGCCTCTTCCACACTCCATCCCGAGGTGACTTCTTTCTCTACCCCAAGCCCGCCGCGTTCGGTATACGAATAGATTCGTTGAAACGACCGACCAGAAACTGACTGGTCTGCTAAGTATCGCATTTAAACTGCCTAATAAATATTCTGTGGCTATTGTTTACGCTTGTGCTGTTCCTGGTTGGAAATCAAGCAGTGTAAACAAACCCCATTATGACGACGGCACCACATTGTCCATATTTTGAACCATACCAACACCATAGGCAGTTCATGATGTCCAACGAGCAGTCGAGTATATCAAGAACCGGAGGCACGATACTGGAAGAAATCAACCATGTCTCCAATGCCGCAAAGGAAGCTGTTCTCAGCGGAGGATGGTATTATCCCTTGTATGGAGTCGTGTACTTCATATCGCACCCCTCGCTTTACCGGTCTGTGGCGCCATTGATGTTGAAAAGTGCATTGGCATCGCTGGGAATCACCATTGGGATGTTTACATTCACTTATCTACCCCAAGTCGCGTTTTGTGCATTGTTTTCGGGACCTTTAGCTGTACGCTCCTCATTCGTTCCCGGGCAGTTGACACGGGCTTACACGGGCTTAGTTCGTAGCGGCTTTTGCCCTCGTTCTGAGCGAGAGTTCTGCGATCATTCTATTCGTGGCGAAAGCCTTTCTCCTGGGACCAGCGCAAGACAGATTATGTGTGTATCATTGAGGCCTCATATGGTCACATTACTGACGGCACCACTGTAATTCCCATCATCTTAGTCGATGCGGTGATGGTGCAGCAGGGTCACGCTGATGTTGTCCAACGAGGACGCGAAGTCAAGAGTAGCAACGGCGTCAAGACTTTGGGGAAAAGCATCACCAGGCCTTTGAGCCGCTTCAGCAAGGCAGGGATCATGCGATACATTATTTCATTGCCCTTGAACGCGCTACCATTCGTTGGCACTGCGCTGTTTTTGCTGTACAATGGTGAGATGGGTTCAACGCTTATGAAGTCTGATCATTAACTTAACTCCCTATCTCCGTTAAATAGGCAAGAAAGCGGGTCCGGGTTTTCACGCTCGGTACTTTCAGCTAAAGGGATGGACAGCGAGTCAGAAACAGCAGTTCATTCAGAGGGAACAAAATGCCTACACCGCGTGTGTACCATCCACAGCTCAACGTTCTGATGCAAGGACTGACTTCAGGAAAATTAGGTTTGGGGCAGTCTCCCTCGCGTTAGGTCTCATCCCGTTCGCAGGCCTTGCATTCGGGTTTACGTCCACGGTAGGAGCAGCACTTTGGGCCAGCACAATGGAAAGGCAGTCCGGAACCAGCGTAGATTCCGCAAATATCAAGCCGATAGACGAGCGGTCCGAAACAAGGGTAAACATATAGCGCTCAGTGTTCGCGGGGCGTTCTCCATTGTACCTCTACGTTCATAACCATTGGACGTTACACATCGTTGTTGATTTTCCTAGGCACAAACTCCAACGGTGTTAATGGAGGCTGTAAGTATGTATAAGTACGAAGTCTCCGGTATATCCGGGGTTCGGGGCTTGTGCGGGCCAATGTCCTGGAACTTGTGACATGTGCTTGCCTTTCATAGGCAGTCCAGTGCAAGTCCCCGTTTCTTGGCCACGATGTGGGGTGAATATTTCTATACCATGGCAGCACTTGTACGTCCGATCGCTGCTTGGACAAGTGTCATGAATGGCACGGTATGTAGATGAATTTTCCCGCTCCGCTACCATAGTGTCTTCAGATCTTACCAGCTTGCAATCAGAGCCTTCGCGTTATACATTTACCAATGTGTACTATATAGCACGGTGGTACGCTTCTGTGAGTTACAGCATCTTTTCGTCGTACTCAAAAGACTGGGTAGTGTCAGGAACCCTGCCAGCTAGGTGAGTTAACCATGACACTTTCTTTACAATGGCTGATCACTGTATATTGGCAGCAATCGATACGTAATGGACAACAACATGCCTAGTTGGTCCGATGGTCAATTATATTATGGTAAGTATCCATCGTGTGAGGAAAGACCGATCCCACTGAATGGCGCAGGCGATCCTAGTGGTTGGGAAAGCTCAAGGACTTCGATGCGCTATCAAAAGGAGGCTACGCATGCGCCACCAAATGACGGACCTGTCCCAGGACCCTCTGCTCATAATTACGGGGACGAAGCCCCATATAATCAAACTCAACCGTTCGTTAGTCCAACCCCAATCAATTATGCTGCTTCGACTTCTGTACAAACGTACATGCCAAATAGCAGCGGCTCCACCATGAATTTCTCGCCGCCATTTAACGGAAATTGCGACATGTCGGACGAAGACCTGTTGCTGTCCGCTATTGCAGGACAGCAGACCGGCTATTGGTCGGAAAATGAGCAACAGTCATCATCATCGTCGTTCCCCCCATCTTCGCTCCCTCCTTACATTGAATACCTGGGGTACCCATCCCAAGACTATTTCATGGGAGCGGTGACAGAAGAAGAAACGAATTCCAGTCCTCCTTACGACTCAGAATCGCCGTCGCATGATCTTATGCCCTTCTACGACACCAGCGGATCCCAAGAACCGGACTACATCTCGCCTGAAACTGCCGGTTCTGCATATAACTCGGCCTCGACCTCGAGGGCGGTTTCCCAACAGCAAGAAATATATAGCACGGTCCCGCTGGTGCCCACTTCGACGATAACTCGCTTCGAGCCTGTGGGCAGTGTACACGATCGTCCGAAGAAACAATGTTCCAAACTTCATCAATGTGATATCTGTCACAAGAGATTTCCCCGTCCCAGCAGCTTGAAGGTCCATATGCATGTCCACACGAAGTCCAAACGTGAGTGAAATTGCGTTATGTTTAGCTCTCGGTTGCTGTAAGATGCTGCCCATTTAGCCTTTCGGTGTTCTTTTTCAGGATGTGGTAAACGATTCACAGTCGCATCGAACGCGAAGCGTCATCTTAGAACGCATGGTGTGCTGCCGACACCTTCTGATGACCCTTCGCCCTACAACGTTGGCTTCACAGCACCTGTGGTCCTTTCACATCCTCATTCCATGGACTCAGCCGCGGCCAGACCATTGCAGCTATATTGGGTGAATAAGGGAGATGGCGATCCTGATGTCCCAAAGGGGGCTTGACAATGTACTCAGCGGCGAATTCTTTTTTTTCGAAGTTGCTTCCTTGTTTCGTAGTTTAACTCATATTGCATATTTTCCACGATACTCTAGTGTGTGACTTAGCAGTACGCGTGATTGTGACATAAGACAATCTCACTTCTCACCTCGATTTCTGGTTGCGAACGCCAACCACCCCAACGATGGCAGACACATCGCAGAAGAAGGAGCTTGAGGCCTTCTTCCATTTTTTATCGACGTTCGACCCATCTCAGGAAATCACACAAGCCTCAGACCTCTCCGATGGCTCTGTTCTATTCCACATGCTCTCAGCAGTGTCTGTCCACCCTGCGTTTTTGGAACTTCGAAGACAATGCTGATTGCTGAACGTGTAATCAGTGATACGAACTACTTTCCGGTACCAATCAGGTCTCCTGCGCAAGCGTCCGACAATTGGGTCGTCAGATTCACTGCGCTGAAGCGTTTGTACCGACTAATGACGCAGTATTTCGCGGACGTATTGCAGATGCCGACGAACAGTTTGGAGATACCAGATCTACAAGCTGTTGCGCAGGACCAAAATGTTATCCATACGTTGATAATGTGTCGACTGGCGATTGCTATTGGAGTACAATGCGAGCGGAATAAGGAATTCATCGAAAGGATCCAAGGGCTGAATGAGATAGACCAACACCACCTGATGAAGGCTATAGAACGGGTACGCTCTATTTCACGGCATCTCGTTTGGGTCTCCTGGATTTCACTCGTGCCTGCTCGAAGGTCATGGGCAACATTACGGACACTGGTTCGGGAAGGGATGCCTCAGAAGTTATGACAGAGTAAGTTCATTTATCAGACGGTGTGTCGAAATGCGTTTGACCCGTAGGGCAGAGATGATCATTATTATCGGATTCAGTCTGAGAAGAGCGTTATTCTATCCGAGAAAGAAACACTTGAAAAGGTTTACCAGTCACTACTAGAGGAACACAGAACGCTGCAGACCAACTTGGATGACGCCGTATCTGAGAAGGAGGAAGCTTTGGCACGGCTAAAGGAGGCCACTCGTGAAGTTGGACATACAAGGAATGACAAATCTGATGCTGCCTTGCGAGGGGAAGTTGATCGCTTGCGGATGGAACTGTAAGCATTGGGACTTCGCGTGATCTCCCTTTATTGCTGACTATGTGTCCTAGCCAGAAGAGCGAGGATAACTTAGCAATGGCGGAAGCAGAGTTGGATAAACAGACGAGCTTGGTCACAGACATGACAAAGAAGGTCGATGAACTCCAAATTCGTGCCAATGAAGCCGCGAAGTTGAAGGATAAGTTGGACGAGTAAACCCATCTTACGTTCCTTATTGGCAGTTACTTACTTCTTCAAACCAGGTACCGGCACGTTGCTGACAAGTTGCAAAAGAGCGAAAACGTCATGGAAAAATATAAGAAGAAACTCCAAGAGGGGGCGGACCTTCGACAACAACTGCGCGTTTGTGGTTGTTCGTTCGAGCATCATGGGCACTTTGTTGACATCGTTTTTCTTTAGAGCCTTGAGAAGCAGAACGCCGACTTGGTAGACAAGAACGCTTCACTTGAAGAGGAATATCGCAAAGTTGCCGCCTTCAAGCCTCTCATGGAATCTTATAAGAACCAGATCGCAGACCTTGAAACAAAGGGCTCCTCGCGCGCCCAAGAAATTGATCAACTCAAGTTCGAATTGGAAGAGTCCCGTACAAAGCTGCGACATACCATGGAGGAACGAGCTAAAGATTCAGAGACTCTTGAGTTATATCAAGAACGCGTTCGCGAACTCGAGCTCGCCTCTCAAAAGCCAATTTCGCAAAGCAGTGTGACCTCACCGATTGTACGCCAAACTACGAGCGAATACATCGAAGACGTACAGCCGTCGACCCCTAACCCTGATCTTGACGGAGATTACGACGTTGACCAAGGTCTAGGAGGAGAACTCGAAGATGCTGTCTCGGGGACGACGATGACGGACCTGAAGTTGCAGATCCGCAAGTTGAAGCGCGAGCTAGAGTCCGTTCGCAAGAATGAAGCCGATGCTAGCAGGTTACTGGTCCTTGAGAATTTACTGGAGGATGCGAACCGTATGAAGACTAGGTATGAAGGTGACTACCTTGCAGTCCATCGCGAGAAGTTAGTCCTTCAGCGAGATCTCGAGGAGATACGCAGCGGCAAGGCGATGGGTGATGGGTATGTATCCGCCGCTCTCGAACGGTATAGCCTAGATGAACATGTTTATTTTCATTTAGTGCTGAAGCCGCAATTGCCCTGCGACAACGACTAAACGAAACCGTCGACCAACTCGACACTTTGCGGAAAGAGCATGCAGAGCTAGAGGTCAAATTCGACACAATCAACAAGGAGTTGATCATCGCGAAATCTGACCGTGAGTCGTTCTCGTCTTTCCTGTCTGTTTGAGGCTGAGAGACGTTGTGTGCCCAGTGACACTGGTTAACAAGGACCAACTTGACATTCTTGCTACGTTGCGTGAATCCGTTAACGAAGATAAAGTTGACCTGGAAGCAGATGTGGAACGATTGTCGAAGCAGAACAAAGAGCTCCAGGAGAAGAATCGGATGCAGCTGGAGCAGGTCAATTCCCTTCTTCTGGAAAAGGTGAACCTGCAAAGCGAAGGTATAGGGCACAGAGAAATGATGCTTCAACGCGAACGTGCCATCGGGTATGATTCTACCTCTCAAAGGTTCGGGGGTATAACTATATAACTAACCACCCGTACCAGGGATCTTCGCGCTTCGTTGTCTGGCAAGGATATCCCTGAGGATATTAAGTCTAGACTTCTGGCGTTACACGAAGACAATGTTAGCTTGAAGGAGAGCCTGAAAACGGAGAAGTCGAAGTTGCAATCGGCTCGACAGGTTTGTCAAGAAAACATTACCAATCCCGGCTATGACACTGACCCACGCGTGCAGTTTATTAAATCGCAGGACAAACTTTTCAAAGAACAGCTCGCCGCAGGAGGAGGCCCACCCTCCGTACGCTGAGATGCTTGTTTGGACCTCTTCGGTATTGACATCCTGTGATAGGCATCATTCGAAGAGGCTCAGCGGAGCTATGAAACGCAACTGAAGGACCTCAAGGCTGAAGTCCAGCGGCATAAGGTCTCTCTCTCGCTACTTCATCCTTTCTTTCTGGTTTCGTACTTACAGATTACCCTTTTACAGCAACGATTAGTCGACGCCGCGAAACTTTACTCTCGGGAACAAATACTACTACTGGGGGCATACCATGAACTCGGCCAGCGGATTGCTCGGTCCCACCTGGGCACTACATCACAAGCAACCCCCCGGCCAGATTCATGGGCGTGGATGGGAAAAACTCGAGACAAGACCAGTCATTCGGTACGATCCCCCTCGCATAAATACGTTGCCTCTGCTAATTGACGTTCAACAGCTTTTGCAGAGGGTCATACAACGATGATATTCCACTTACATTTGTATTCATAATCGGAGGCATTTTAGTATTAGCATTCTTTAGAAATCAGATATACCCTTCAATGCATTTGTATTCATACATGGATTATTGGTCAACAAACTAATTGACTCTGCCAATTTATGGAACTCAGTTACTTGCGTCAAATGACTCGAATGCAGCTCAAGAGGCTGGAACGCCATTACATTTGTCCGCTTGTACTCCAAATCCATGCCTGTTTCGATTGATGGCAGTGTTTTGGAGGGCGGCGGTCAAATTCTTCGCAATTCCGTGTCGTTGTCGGCACTGCTGAACACTCCCATCTCAATCACAAAAATCAGAACCGGTAGGAAACCTCCCGGCCTGAAGAATCAGCACCGTGTCGGTACGTGCCTCAGCTACAGTAGACAATCTGTAATCGCTGGATTTTGCCTGTTATCATAGGTATCGAAGTCGCTGCAGAGATCTGTAGTGGACGCGTCCAAGGAGCGAAGAATGGGTCGACGGCGATAGACTTCCATCCTTCGAGTACAAAGATCCCATGCCACGCTATAGCAGATGCTGTGACGGCGGGTTCAACTGCTCTGCTCCTCCAGACGGCTCTGCCTATGCTTCTCTTCGCGCCCGTGCTGCCAGACGAGGCATTGCCAAGTTCGCTGCCGGAACCATCGACACTTATCCTTCGCGGCGGAACGAATGCATCCCAGGCGCCGCAGATAGAGTATACCCAGCATATCCTAGTCCCCTTCTTGAAGAGACATTTTGGAATCGATAGCGGGCTCGAGATTTCGCTGAAGAAACGTGGATATTACCCCAGGGGTGGGGGCGAGTTGTTGGTTTCGTACGTGTTCATACAATTTATATTATACGGGTCGGTATATTTACTCCCTCGCTGATTACATTGATATTTATAGGATACCGAGTCGGATTGAACCGTTGAAACCAATTCAACTATCCACCGAACAAGGGCGACTCATCCGGATTGGTGGGCTCTCGCATGTTGGTCGTCTCCCTGCTTCGCTAGCAACGGAGATGGCTGGGGGCGCTCTTAAACGACTGGCCGAAGCTGGTTTCATAAGCTCTAGCGCAGACTCACCGGAACCCAACAATAGCCAGCAAGAGACGGTTATCCCGATCCAGATCCAGATCAAACGAGAAAGAAACGATGACTGTCTGGGCGCGGGGAGTGGGATCGTACTTTGGGCCGAGCTTGAGGGCGGAGGAATGATTGGCGGTAGCGCTCTTGGTCAAAAGAATGTGTCGCCTGAGCAAGTCGGAGAGGCAGCCGCGGACGACCTTATAAAGGGATTGAAGGAAGGCGGTTGTGTAGACGAACATTTACAGGTTGAGACAATTGCTCCTGGTGCAGAATGCTGCTAGCTAACTGACCTTTCGAATAGGATCAAATCATCATTTTCATGGCTTTGGCGGCTGGCCGCTCAAGTGTCCTTACAGGCCCAATCAGTCTGCACACAAAGTAAGTACACGAAGATGTAACGCCCAAACTTGCTGATCCTTCGCTGCAGAACGGCGATATGGCTGGCAGAGAAACTCACCGAAGCGAAATTCGACGTTGTTGAGCAGCCCTCCGGACAATGCGTGATAGCTTGCAAAGGCATTGCCTACCAAAGGGCTGCTGCGTAGCATGAACTAAATTACAATCTCCTGATAAATACCATTGCAGCGTAACGTCCGACAAGGTCAACTATAAACGCGAATAACATAATGATTCCCTGCAACTTGTATGGGACGCCTAGGCGGCCGTATTAAAGCAGGGGCTATGTACTGGACTAGAAGACTACCGATTCCATGACAATTGAGACATGTCACCGAGTTTTCTACGGGAATAAATTAGTCCAGTGAAAGCGCAGAGGAATGCATGAACGCGCCTGGGCTTGATGAGATGACGCGCAAGGCCAAGGATAGCAAGGAGCATGAAGACACCGGAGGCGGCAACATACGCCCAGCCCAAGAAAGAGTTCTTCCCACCTATCCAGGCGACCGTTGATATAACTATCGACTTGGTACCCTTATACGTCTGTACAGGATAATCTATGGCGTTGTTTAGACGTGCGGCCGAATCCAAATGGGAGTACTTACTTGTGTTGATTCTCATCTCGTAGCGTCCCCTCGGCAGATTGTCATTGTCGTTCCTTCCATACAACTTGGTGAAGGTGGGAAGACCAGCTGTACGCATCCAATTCTGGAAGTGCTGATCATCAGCTAGCCTGGGGATATTGGACTCGTTGTATCCATCAGGGAAACGTTTCTGCCAATTGGGCGGAGGTACAATGGCCGAGGGATCGTAATCAGGTTTGTTGGTGTATTTCTTGTGTTCACCCGGCCACGCAATGTTGTCGGAGCTAAAGGCATATGTGAAATTGGCTCCATCCGATTCGGGAATGAGTGTGAGGTCGGAAAAGGTATCTTGATGGAAGGGTCAGATACAAGTCAGAACTACCGAGCCTCTACTCACCGTTGAACAAAGAGTTAGCGATGAGGCCGCAAGGATAGATAGCTTTCCCGTTACTGTCAACATCAAGTGGTTTACAGTCGCTGTCTCGTAGGTCTTTGATACTGACAGCCTTCCCCTTCAGCTGATCGGAATCGAAACTCTTGACGTATCTTCTGTGGTTTTGGTAGAAATTTGTCATCTTGTAGTACAGTAGAACGGTGTGCGACATGTCTGCCGGGATATCGAACCGAAGGATGCATTGATCCTGTTCTCCGACAGGAGCGTTTGAGTCGGTAACGCGCGCATACTGCGGCGGGGTGACACGGCTGGCAGCGCTGGAATCGGCAGCACGTAGATGATATGAGTATTTGTCCGAGGGCACGACAGTAAACGAGAGACTTTGTGGTGTCGAGGATTGAAGGTTCTCGCATCCCGTGTAGTCGATAGTGATTTCCGATACCATAGAGGAGCCCCAGATGAGGAGCCCACCTATTGGTGCAAAGAGGACCGAAATGATGAAGAAGGTGGGTAAAACGGTCTTGGGGGTCAAAATTGGCTGCCAGGCCTTCAACCGCTGCTGTTTGAAGGCCGTATCTGGGCAAGTACGATGAGCGACGGGGGCGACGCAGTGTGGATTCCACTTACTTGCTGGTCTCCTCCAGCCACCTTTCTCCTTCTTGATGTCCGAGGTATCGTCAGAATTATTTGAGTCCTGCCCATTGTTCTTCCTGTTGAAGAGACCCATAGTGGACGCTCGTCTCGAGCGATGGTGGAAGTGAAAGATGCGAACGACCTTGGCTGACCGTCGCTGCTGATGCTGCGCTTATGTCAGCCTCCTGACGCTCAGCGCACCGAAACACGTTTGGCCCTAATTATGTCCGTAAATGGGCGCTAGTCAGGGGTTACTTGAAGCAATTTGTACAGTGGACACAAATGCGAGTGTATGATACATTCAACCTACATGTACCATTTCTGACCTTTTTAAACCAACCAACGTACCATTGACAATTTAGACTTTCACAATCGCCGCACGAAGTAATAATTTCAAGTGACGTGCAATAGTTCAACCGAACCGACTCAGCGCCTTTCATTCAGAACGATTACTTCGCAAAGTTCATTGGGGAACGCCGGAAGATGCTCGATGAAATTCCGAACCAATTCTTACAGGCCAACGGGTTGGCCAACGACTGGTCAGTCCAAAACCGGTGTGCCTTTCTTTGCTATGGCTGCTGGCCCTACTCCTATATAATAGGATCTTCCTCCGCCACTAGATTCTTACCACTGCCATCTCCCATTCCAGTACACCAGAATATGAGTATTGATAAAGATAAAGCCCGAAGGCAATTCCCAATTGCAAGTTTTGAGACTTATCACAGTTAGCCACTTGTGTAACGAATCTACTTCACAAATTCACAGCGAGGCCAACCGTGCGTTCTTCGCTGCTTCCAACTTCTTTGTATCTTCCCATATCGCTATTGTGACTTCTTGGGAATGATATGACAGCGCCAGTAACCTATAGTAGGCAAGTCAACTAGAATTGTGTGATAACAAAAAGGCACGATAAAGAAGTCAAGTTACCTTGCGATAGTCATCCGTAGGATAAGATTCTCAGACGTCACTTTCTCGGCTTGTGAACTACTTTGCTGCCTCTCTTTTACAAAGTCATCTTGAATGTACTATAAGCCAGGAGATCGATGAGCGGAGGAGGGCAAGCAGCAGTGCGGAGAACTCACCTTAGCAACATCCTCGCCAACGGTGACACTACCAATCTTTGCACCACCTACAAGTGCTCTGAAAGCATCCAAACGCTCCGTTGGAGGCATCTTAATCTCGCTCTCGCTTTTATATAAGTGTTGAATGATTTCTGCATCAGGGCACCGTGACTGAAGCGGGACTGTGACGCTTGTCTAAGAGCGCATCAGCGAAACGGCACCAAGATAGGCATGGCATAATTAGTCTGACCTGGAAGAAAACACTTTTCTTGCCCTCGCACACGGTGACACAAGCCGTGTCGGTAGGGAACGAGAATCGACTATACGGGAAGACATAGTCAAGTGTCTGCCCATTCATCAATTCCTGTATAGCTCGTATGTTCATGATGCCTATGCCTTTTGAGTGACGCAGCGGAATAGCACGGGTGTCTACTTACCCTTTTCGTTGACGCCCCCTTCTCGTATGCCACCCTCCGATATGAGCACGACGCTGCCAGGTGGGACCTGCAACCAGCCAGAATGCAAATCTTCATCCTTGGATTCAGGGAAGAACGAGGTTGTGTTGATCGTCGATAGTGATAATGGGATGTGAGTGACAGTTGGAAAGATGCGTGAGATGACCACAGGTAAAATGGGGTGTTGATCTCCGTGAGAAGGAAATTTAGCTAAGGTCAGTGAAGGAGGGAGGATAGGTGGGGTCCTGGATTGGCTGTATCCTCAAGGTCGTAAGTGACAAAGCGACGAGAAGAAAGTGCATAACTTACACTCTTGCTAGAGCACAAAGGAAAACCCATTCAGCAGCTGTTTTGTCTCCAGCCAGAGCTTCGTCTGCAATCCACGAGATCAGTTCTTCTCTGATATCAGTGTGGAATTGAAGGGGGAAGGAACGCGGAATAATCGTGCGCGGCACGGGCCTGGAGAATAGGACGTGAAGCGTCGGCACTTGGATGCTTGGTTCATCGTTCACATCACTGTGTAAGCTGTAAGATTGTCAGCAAAGAGTGTAGTATAGTCGGGGGACGCATACGGCTCGTGAGTAAGAACACCGACAAAATTGTGCATTTCAGTGGACTTCATCAACGCAGCACGAGAATTCTCGTAAACCTGCGACTTCATTGGCATTCGTTCGATGTTTCAGTGCAAGGCATTTCTTACCTTGACTTGCACACCAATGTGCTTACTATTTGCTGCAGGATATTTATGTGGCCGGGCCTCTTGATGTGGCTCGTACGGCTTGCTACCGTGATCGCCAGGTAAGTCGTCTGTGCACCACTCGCTCTCTCCAGGAATGCTGACGGCCCAAAGTACAGAGCATTCGCGCAGATCCGCGTAGTCCATCTCAGCATCGTCGCGCCCATCGAGTGTGTCCGCGAAGAGCCCCCAGCCACTCGTATGGCCGTTTCTGCGTCTGGCCAAGTAGATCTCAGACGAAGACGATGTATCCTGGATCATAGCTCGAAATCGGACCAAGGAGCGATCCGAGTGGTATTTGGGGGGGCGTAACCAATCGAGAACGGGGATCTAGCTTGAATATGTGATTTACCGACGCGTTTGTAAGGCGATGAGCCACACCTCATTAAACGCGTCGCGCGACGCGAAGATCTCGCTAAAATGGCTCGCAACTTTTGCGGGGAATGAGTCGACGTCAATGTCAGCATCTGATTCGTATAAGTCGAGCAGCGACCGTAGAGGGTTCTGCATTACATTGGAATTCGATGAAGAGGTCATGATGGTGAAGCTCAGGGGCTAGGATTCAGTGGATTGAAATTTGAGAGGCCTTCTCACGATGGCCACTCACTCGTAACTTGCGCAGGTCGAAGTATCAACTTGTAAATCTAGCGGTGCATACTCTTAGGAGGCTTGCATTTGAGTGTCAAGTACTATTAAAAGTAGATCCTATACAACGCATGACGGAAAGGGTACAAAGAACAAAGCAAAAGCGAAGCGCGCAGGTGATACGCCCAACGTTTCCCTCAGCCTTCTAACCCGCCGATTGCTGTACTATCTTCCATGCCATGTACCATCCGTCAGTTTGGATGGATCCATCGTGTTCTAAAAACGTTAGTAGACCCAAGCCGGGAAAAAAGAAAAGTTCGATGCAAAATATAAGGATAGAGGACCGTCGTCGAGTTAGTAAGATGACCTAGCCTGAATAATTTAACACATGCGATGCTGGAACGGGGTCCCAGGAAGTCGTGACGTTGCGAGGAGAACCTGTATGGTGATGCGTGCTGGGTTGGGTCGAGCTGAAATGGAGAAGACAAGGATGTCAAGAACGCCGTTACTGCGTGCGCACTCGTTTGGAATCTGAAACACCGAATGATGAGTAACGCAAGGTACTAACTTGGGCGAAGACTTACGAGGAGATCCGGGCGATACTTCCTCCTCCTCTTGAACAAGCTCCTCGAAGTCTGTTTCGTCCAAGCTGCGCTTCATGGAAGTTTTCGTACTAGAAACTGTAACGGACGACTGTGCTGAAGGAGAGTCTTGCTCATCCCATGTAGAATCGAGCTCGCCATCACCGTCGAGCTCGTCGTCCCATTCCTCGAACTCATTAATCTCTTGTAGGTGGGGCTCTACTATAAGAGGATGAGCACTGCGGCGAAGGTCTGTCTCAGTGAATTCCTCACCATTTTTTAAACCGCTAGCTTCAAGAGGTGTGTCGAGAGCAGCGTCGACGTCGCCGCTGTCAGGGATATTAGAACCTTGGAGTTTATTTGGTCAGCGTAATTGACTCCGCAAAATTAGTTAACACACCTATTCCTGCTGATAAGCCTGCTTGTTCGACAGCTTCAGCCGCATCCGTTAGCTCTGTTGGTACAATCGATTCTTCTACTAAGAGGATAGTCAGTTTTGGCTGTCGTTATTAAGAAACAAGCTCACCATCGACATACACAGAAGCAGCGTCCTCTTGTTGAACTGATTCCTCTGTTGGTGCTTCATAGGTATCTTGCCCCACACCGTCCTCAGGGGGTGGTTCTTGAGTCTCGTCAGATGTATCAAGTACCGTTGGTAATACAGGCTCGTCGACGGCTTCATGTGGTGCAGCTTCGAAGCCATCATCACCGTCGTCGTCGTCGTCAGGGAGGTCTGGATAATCCTGTTCGACGTCTTCATGCGTTGCGTCATCCTCCGCGTAGTCATTTGACTCTTGGGCGACAGTTGATTCCTCGCCAGTTTCTGCTTCTTCATAGACGTCGGGGACGTCTAGTGGAGCGAAAGGTTCGCCGGCGCCGTCAGCCGCGTGTGCATCCTCTTCGGGTAGTGAGTCAAAGGTGTTGAGACCTTCATGTTCGCCTTCTTGGGTGTCGTTGGGATCAGTTTGTGCCTCACCGTTATGGTCGTCCCATTGCGCTCCCGAAGTTAGGAATGGCTCCTGGGCTGCTTCGTCTTTATTCTCGTCCAGACGGTCATTTTCGGGTGCGTCTGTCGATGTGTCCTGTGGTAGACTCGGCTCGGGCACAGCGTTGGCTTCGGGCTGTTCAGTCTCCGGGGCAGCCTGCTCATGGGAGGAATCTAAGAAATAGTGTTAGTTCGGCATACAATAGCAAATGGAGCACCTTACCCTCGACAGGCTGATGTTCTGCGTTCTCGGCTACTTCTGCTGCTTCTGTGGCGAGATGGAGCCGCGCTATTTGGTCGCGAAGTTGATGGTACCTAAAAGCAAAACGAGGCACAGAAGACCTGAGACGCAGACGAAGGGGTCCTGCTATGTCAGAACCATCGTGGATGACATTCAGATCGTGCAAAGTGACTTCACGTGCGTATACATTGTCCTGTGGAAATCATCAGAGTTCCATTCACCGAAGAAAGCAAGAATACGGACCTCGGATACGGCGAGCTGAAGATCGTATGCGTCTAGTATCAACTCGCCATCCCGAAGATCAGGCGAATTCATGAGATACTCTTCATGTCGAAGAGCCTCAAAGACAGACGACAAAGGCTCGTAGTAAAGGACTGGTTGGTGGTGTAGAAGTACGAGACAATCTGATCCAGGAGGGGATTCTGCAGTTGGACTAGAAGGTGTTCCCGAGCGGGACGACGGTCGGTTAAACAAGCATATGTTAGGGTACTCGGAAGATTCGAGAGAAATCAAAACAGGGGGCGGAGGATCAATATACACGCCTTCCGAAATCTCATGAGGATCATTAGACTCTACTGGGGCGTGGGTCTCGTCAGCGGCCGTTTCGGGCTGCTGCTGCTGCTGTTCAGCGGCCTCCGCGTTTACAGTCTGCTGGAGTTGCTGGTATGTAGCCTCAGCAGCATACTCCTCTTCAACATGGGCCGGCTGCACGATCGGATGTCCTGAGGGCTCGTCTGTGGGTGCATGCTCTTCCTCTGGCATCGTGTGCGGCTCATGGTCGCCCTCTTCATGTTGCAACTCTGGAACATCGGCAGAGACTGGAACCTCCGCGTAAGCTCCACCCTCTACAGAACCTGCATATTCCCCTGTTTGAAATGAGGAACTAAGTGAAATTGTTATGGGTTCTGCGGCCGGGCGAGATAAGTCGGGTGTCAAGAGGTGTCCTGCATGAGTATCCAGTGGGGACTGCGTCGTCTGAGGTGGCGTTGAACGAAGATGGATACTTGGTACAGGCTCTTCCACTAGTATATCTGTTGGGGCGTATGGCTCGTTAAGCTGCGAATCTACGGGATATAGGGAATCTGGAGGTAAAGTCGCTGCAGAATGTGGTGGTGTAGAGTTGGGAGGGATTGAGATATCGGCTGGCTGTTGTGTGGTCGATGTCGCAGCGTTGGGTATTATCGACGAGTCATAAAGTGGCGCTGGCTGAGGCGGCGAGGCATCCTCCACCTCTATGTCTACCATTTCCGGGGCATAGCTCTCAGCTTCATCGGTCATCTCGTATTCCGTCGTTTGATCCTCCTGCAAGCCGTCCATGTCGACTTCAATCGTAGCATCGTTGGTGAAAGTGTCGTCGTCCATTGTAGCTTCATTTAGCCAGGGATCTGAGGAAGGGTGCATGGCCACGTCTGTATCGTTTTGGTAATCTAGCATTTGAGCGTCGTAGGTTTCAAGCATGGTCACTGTCGTGGACATCGTTGTCAGTGAAAGAAAAGCGGTCTTGCAAGCCAAATTGGTCCCGCAGAGGTCAGGTTACAACTTGAGGGCAGGGTAAAATACTCCCACGATATTTCGGCTGCCCCATGGCGCGTCTTGTCTCCTGACCATTCACCGCAATGGAAACCACACATGCTGCAGATACGGAATTTCTTGTAAAGAAAAGCATGTCCTCTGGATACCGGCTTTTCTCTGTCCTTACTCCCCCAGTTTACACTGCATTTGTGTTGATGCAACGCGGTCGAGGAGCCTTCTCGATGAATAGACTGCTTCGGGCAACATGGCTAGGCGGAGCTGTTGGTGCGTGGTCTGTGGACATTCTCGCCACCAAAGCTTGACCTTCCGAAGGTACCGTTGCTGGTGGTGGCATTGAGTACGCGCGCTCTGCGTACTCCAACGCAGACACAGTGCGAACGAGGAGAATTGAGTTGGCATACAATGTACTTTCTAGCACTTCTGGTGGACCAATACATGATTTCTTACTATTGGCCAATTAAGACCACTACCATTAGGGCTGAAGATCACTCGACCATCGGTGGACTTCTTTTCGCTCTGTTGACCCCAGCAATTTTCTGGAAACGAGCCAGAACAGTTCATTGTGAGGCATCTTCACCTTTTGAACTCAAGTATAAGCAACCTGACTCGTTGGTTTTTACCGTTTGCAGTGATTCTGGGAGGTGCAGGTATCGGTTCCGCGATAGGCAGCGGGGTACACATAGCCAGGGTGCTTTCTGGAGACAGACCACCGCAGGTAGCTGTTCCAACAGCTTCCGGACCGGTTGTGGCAGATCCATGACTTAGAGTGACCTTCGTACACGCTTTCGCTCTGCTACTTCCCTACTTCATTGACCTCTCCTTATGTCTTTCAACCGACCGTCCACCTCAGGTCTAATTGTCAATAAGCTATCCTCCGCGCTGTTGCCCTCGTCGGCTTCCTGCTTTAGGCATTCGCCTTTTCTGACCGTCTCGCCGTCGAATGGATCGATTCCACTCATATGCTCAGTCATCGCCACGTTCATCTGCGCCCGGTAATGGTTCTTCGACCGAGCCCAATGAAGGGCAAGACTAGCTGCCTTTCGCCATTTCAAAAGAATGGCAGGCGTCTCGATACCGCGCTGCTTCCGAATGGAATGAGCTTCGCGGCGACTTTGTTCGTGAGCGATGGCACTCTTCGTACTCGTCGCAAATTGGGCGAATACAGAGTTGTCATTACTCTGTGCCATCTTGTTAACAAATTGCGAGCCTGAATTGTACGATTAGCTAGCCATCCACGATTTCGCGTACCCTGACGCACCGAGCAGGTATCTCCTGACTATAGTGCTCATCATCTGCCCGCACTCATCATCGATCAAATACTTGTGGCCTAGTAAAGGTAAGAATCCGTCGTGGCCTTGAGCCATGTACTCCCTGGTGACGACCTTGTAGTGCCTTCCGTCTTTCTTTCGTTCAACAGGCGCGCCGTCCGCGAGTTCATGGATACTTCCAGGTTTAGAGGCGTGGCCATGGTCACTTTCGTCGACTTCGTTCACCAACCACACCCCAAGTACTCTTTGTCCAGGCGGTTTCCGCGAATCCCAAGAGACTCGAAATCCAGAGACAACCGGAAACCGCCTGAAGAAAATTGAGTTATCAAATCGTTGACTTATTTAAAACTCACCCCTCTTGTGCGGGCCATGTTGACAAACTCGCTTCCATGGCGTCCCAGATAGCCTGACCGTCAAGCTCAAGGACGACTAGAGGGTCTTCGAAGGGAAGAATCTCCATGATGTCGCCCAAAGTAATGATGCCTACTCGCCACCAATCAACGCGAGCCCATTCCCAAGCAGTGTTTCATACCAGGTCCGTACGTCGAATCACCACGTAAGGTGCCCGCACATATGAAGACCCCATCGGCGCCCCCGCATCCCTGAAGACAGAGGGCATCGTCGTATGCGTGTCTAATGATGTCTGCAAACCAATTAGAGGAGGCACACTGATCATAGACTGTATCAGTCTCAATAGGGTTTCCCTTGTGCTTGTGCTTGCTTACCTCTGCAGTTCTGATGAGCTGAGACCGTAGATCCAGCTCAACTTCCGTCTTGCAAACGGGCGCTTTCATTGTCGACCCAACGGACGAGAGAATGTTTTCTACTATCTTTGACATCGCAGGGGAAGCCTCAGATCCAGGCTGAGTGCTACGCCTCTTGCCTAGGAAAGGGTGTACTTGGAACGGGGTCAACTACTCCGTATTTTTGCTCACCAGTTATGTTTTTGATGACTCTCTTTCGGACACTTCCTTCGGGTGTGTCCTCCAACTCCAGCGTGATCTCGCTCAGGTCGCGGAAGTCAGTACCGCTCTTCACAACAAGCACGTCTCCGTGATCCTCTTCGGCACCAAGAGCGTCTTGAGTGGTATCATATCCTTCCCAAGCACTTACACCGCGCGAGACATAGTATAAATGATCATGACCTCCCAAGATGAGATCCACACCGTGGGTGTCTGCTATTGGAGAACTCTCTTGTGTAGCTGGGGAAGAAGCATGGAGGTCCTTGGCTAGGTTTATATCCTTGAACCCCAGGCATTAAGCATTGCCCATGGATAGTTTCAGAGAACACAGTTGATCCTTACGTTTGGTACCCTGCCATGTCTCAGAACGATTAAGATGGCAAACTCAGAAACTTACCTCGCGTGGGTCAATGCGATGATGACCTCGCACCGATGTTCACCAGATGGGTCTCGCAAACGGGCAGATAGATCTCTGCCTGCCTCTGCCATGTCTTTGTACTTGAAGTTTGCCGGCCAGGTCGAAACAGTACCGATCCATTCCCTAAGAGAAAAATCCGATCCCTGTGAGAAATACGGGGAGTATATTGTATTCGGCGTGGTCCTACTTCTCTACCAAGCCAATGATGCCAATACGAATTCCAGATCTCTCCACGACTTTAAATTCGTGTAGGACGTCCGGAACCTTGGAGGTTTTCTCATCGATGATATTGCTGAGCAACCACGGCTAACCCCGGCTCCAACATTCAAGATGTACCCAAACGCACACCGCGAATGACTTACGAATTTTGTATCCGCGATGAGAAGGCGCAGATGGTGGTAACCTAAGAAGCGTCACGGGGACGCGTCTGGAATGCCTCACAGAGACAACTCACCGAAGTCAAAATCGTGGTTGCCTTCGAAAGTTTAGTAGATATCAACCTTTCCAAGAACTAATCGAGACCAACCGACTAGAGAAACATCCGGCGCGAGTTCGTTGATAACCGGGACCTTTCAACGAATCGAAACCGATCAGTCTTGGCCCACAGGCCATTTCGATCTCATACATACCATATGGCTTCCCCTAGTGATAGAGCTCTCTACCGAGGGTGCAAACAGATCCCCAGAGAATAATGAGAGGCCAGCATCTTTTGGCCAGTCCCGACGAATGCCGTCCAGCATCGCGGCGAATTGAGTTACGTCAATAGTATCGTCCGGTTTCGTAGAGAGCTTCTGGGGGCCAACACGGTAGACATCATTCCAATGAGCGATTTGAAGCTTCATTCTGATACTTGGATGATTTTACTAGATGATGATTTATCGGCCAATCTTGATCTGAATCATGGCGGTAACAGTGATATAGGGGCCCATGAAGGCTTGTGGCAATCTCATTTACTTCTCGCGTCGGTTTCTTGGCATCATGTCTAGTGATTGCTCTACTTTGTTTATGATGAGGAATGACACATATGAATGGTATCGAAAATCTTCAAAAGACAAAAACAAAAAGTGGTCGTTATTTATGAGGGTAATGTTTAATTCGCCTGCTTGAAGCTCCATTCCCATTACAATGGTCGACGTGGCCGGTTGCGGGGTTCCCTGCCCACTCCATACGATTGTCAGAAACTAAGAGACTCGGTCAAGATCACGACCTACATGAGGGAATGGGTGTTCACGACCAGCGGCGCCGAAGACAGCAAAGGACAGCACGAAGACCATAACCTGAGCCCCGCCGTTCAGAGCTACTCTTCATGCGTCAGTTGTACCCGTGTAACACCTGCAACAACACTCACCGCCACCCAAGATGTAATTGTATTTGTTGTACCAACGAGGGTACGATTTGCGAACCCAGAGTTGAGAAATAAGCCCAATAATGATGCTTGAGGTGATGGTGGATGTCACACCCACAGACATCCAAGCCGAGTACTATCGAAGAGGTCAATGAATGCAATTGTTAGGCGGCAGTGGCGATGTACCATGTAAATGATCGGCAGTACAACTTTATCCAACGGAATAGGACCAATCTTACGCCATCTCTGTAAGGTGCTTAGTCTGAAATGGCGGACAGTTGGGAAGAAAGGGACACCGACCTTCCAAAGAAGCCACTGCACGCAAGTAGGTATCGTCCCAAGTAATAGACTCATGGGCACTATCCAGTAGGGCCCTTTGAAACCATATAGGTCCTTCGCCAGTGACCAGCTAGATTCCGTTAAACCACGGAAGCATGGGCTGAAGAAAGAACCTACGTGACAGCCGCGCTGTTCAACATTTGTACCGATTGGCCACTCCACACATTCGAACCATTCGGTCGTAAGAGTACGTCTCTCTGTGAATCGACGATAGAAACCATCACGACTGAAGGAGATGTTGAGCGGCCGGCTTCTATGCAACATAATGACGGACTTACTATAGTTGATTGCAGCGCCTAGATGATATTAATATGGTGTTTTAGTCATCATTATTGAACCTATGGGTGACACTCACCTAGGCAAGTTCCCCATAGCTGCGCTGCGAACATAACTCTGGGGGGGATTTTGAGATATTGACCCATCTTGAGATCAGACGATAGATGGAGGGACGTCATGATTACTTCGTGACTCCACATGGAGAACTATCCGTTGCCGTTAGATACGAAGCTGGCAGGTACTCCTGAAGGCACTCACATATAAGTTCGCAACTGGTTTTCCAGGCTGCAGAACACCTGCAATCATTTTCATGAGTTGGCTTGTGTACACACCATGCCCGAGTCTCGCAGTAAGAAGGATGGAGAATGGCTGGGGTATATGTGTCAGTGACACCGAAACGCAGCAAAAAATGACCTTACGGCAACGACACTCCCCAATATGAGGGCGATGATATAACTCCACCAGGCAACGGTGGTTTGCCCTCTGATCACAACAGCGAGACCTGTCAAATAATACTTAGACCACGATACGCGGTTAATGAAACTAGCACCAACCGGACACAAACGAAACTCCAAGCAGAATGACGAACCACCACCAAGGGGCTTCCCTGTATTTTTGCATGGCCTGGAAAATGGTCAAATTCTCGACCATCTGGCTTGAAAGAAAGACTCCTTACTCGGTAATGACGGTCCAGTCTGGACGCTCCTTTGGATTTGAAAGTATCAACGACCTCCGAACCCCAGAATAAGATACAGTGAGCGAGAAGACCGCCAATCTAAGCAGACGTCAAAAGTAGGCGCAACGAATAGATGCAAAAGGCTCGTACTGAAAGGTTTGCAGTTAAACCATGCCAAGCATTGGATCCAGTCAAAGCAGGCAAACCTACTTCATTGAGGGCCGTGCGGTTTAAAGTAAAGGAAGGGCCGAACACGGCGCTTTGATTGTACACTGAGCCGTTAGAGGAGAATATGGAGGAGGATAGCATGGGGAATGCTCTAGACTAAACACGAAGAGTTTTGTGTCAGTAAGAAACAATGAAAGTACGTGACATGGGACTGACGTTCCAGAGGTTGGAATAGTATATCGCCATAATAGCGATATAGCAGAACGCAAAGCCGACCCAGGCATTTACTACAATCATGTTATTACCGAGTAAAAATAGGTAAGAACACGAGTCCGCTTACCCTGCTGTACCAATGGCAGATACATAGGACTGCCAAATTCATCAGTGACTCCTTGATACGTGGAATGGGCAACCTACTTGGATCCAATATACTGCCAATCGAAACTTATATTCAGCAGCCCTAAACCTTCGTTGGCGTTGGCACCACCAAAGAGATTTGTGAAGAGATCCCGAACCGGCCTTGACGCCCGTTGGGATGCAAGACAGAAAACACTGACTCCGTTTAGGGTGGGGAAGATGTACGCTGGGAGGAATTCGTAGCTAAACATGCCAACAAAAGCTGCCCAGAAAAGCCGTAGTTTCTTGCGGTTATCAGCGGTGTTGAAGTGGAGAGCTAAAACAGAGGGTTCATAAATAATTTTCCCCACTCCCTTGAAAATTCACTTGCTTTGAAAGATGGAGATCGTGTGCAGGTTCTATGGGACATTAGATTGAGAGTCCGGGTCGACGAGACGAAGACCTACATGCCAGTAAACCATCTCACTAGGATACACAGTGAAAGGCCGGAATAATCCTACTAGGCCATAACTACCACTCAGCGTGAGCTCTTATAATCACCAAATCAGAGAACCTTATACCCACCCAAAACTACCTGCAGAAAATGCAGCCAATACCGCAGTCGCAGCATCCACGTTCGTACTGTAAAAGAGCTGACCAAGAAATTGGATACTGCTGTGGCACATTTCTGGTTATCCCACTTACGCGCTGGACCGCGAAGTTGTAGATAGCACCACTGGTGGTGGCAGCGGTCGCAGCAATTATTGATGCAACGGCATGCTGTAGTAAATGTGAGATCTAGACTCTGGTCTAGTATAGAAGTGACTACCCATACCTCCTTGAGTGTGAATCGTCCCGGATTAATGAACGAAAGGAGTGGAGCCAGGGATGCCAGTCGATTTCCTTCTACCCAGGATGCCCGCGGTAAAAAAGCCGCCCAGAGAAGACCGGTGCTATAAACTAGTAATTGCAGGAAAGTTACCGAAACCGCCGTCTGGACTGGCTTGAAGTTGTATATCTGGATCATGCAGCCGATCATTAGGTGAATGATGATGCAAGAGTGAGCAACTCACCTGAGACAGAGTAGCCCCCAGCCCCGCAAATATTGTGCCGATGACAAACGAGCGAAATGTGAGCGCCGTCTCCCCGTCGTCGCGAACATCAACCAAATACCGTGAAACGTCTTGGCCTGTGCTGATTATGTGCTCGTGTGTGTCCGCGTAAGGGCGTTCACCAGCACCAGCGCCAACATGGTGATGATGATGATGGTGGTGGTGGTGGCCCTCGCCGTCCTCAACTTTGCTAGAAGCTTCAGAAGAGCGGCCAAGTTTAACGCTGCAGTTGCCGGTGGCGTATTTCTCTGCTATCTTCTCTGCAGAGGGTTGACGCGATGAAGAGGCCTCCGACTCAGTCTGGACCATGTGTGCGTCCTGGGCTATTGGGGGACCTTGTTGGCCAAGACATTTTCACCTGAAGACTGGGCTATAAGGATAGACCGTCACTGGTAGTCCACACGTAGTCCCGCCAACGGACAGATGGCATGGGAATGCCCGATACTCATAGAGCAGTTATAAATAACAATACAAGCTATGTGCCAAGCTATATAGTAATCGTCGATTAATGTCAGCGCATCTGCTAGTGGCGCCACGACACTTACTGGTATGCGCAATGAACTGAGATAATTTCATTCCAAGGAGTACAGTCGTGTTGGAGTCCACGATCATAATAGGCGGCTATAGAAATTATATTGAGCGCTTATATAATTATCAACGCCTCATCCAACTCTTCCATGGCGGATGCACACACCAGCAGACTATGTGCACAGATTGCGCACTCACATTTCGGCCCTTTGACTGCGGTTGGTCCTCATTTTATGTTTCCCAGCCCAATCTAAAATCTACCTAGAGTGTCGTTAACGCCCTTCTGACCCGTGGCCGACTTACATTCTCCCAAATTGTGCGATTCACGCCATTGAATCCACGAACTGCACGGGCAGCCATTCTGATTCTCGTGCAACACAATATCGTATGGCACTCTGTCACGGAAGAAGAGGGCGAAGTTTTGGAGGTCAATATAGACGAATGCTTGATCAGGCTACGTTTCGGGAGATTTGCCTGGCAGGCAGAAGAACTGTTTGGGCGTACGGTGAGTCAACTTTGTGAACGGCTGGAATCGAAGTTGATCTTTGCTTTTTACGCCCCAAAGGGTGGAGAGATTGTACAACTTATTTTAGATCATGGAAAATTACGACCGCCAGACATTATAGGCCCCCTCTCCGGTGGCTCCGTGAAAGGTATTGTACGAACTTCTTTTTTCGCACTGAACTTTTCTGATGCCCGTGAAGAGAGTGCAGTCTACGCGCAGACGCTACATAAACTCGTATCTGCAGCGTATCTCAAGCCCTCTACGCTTCTATCACACGTATCACCCCGAGACAAACGAATAAAATACGAGGCAGAAGAGAAGGCCAAAATTACCGGTTTCCCCACGGCAAAGGAGCTTCGACAAGCAAAGGAAGCCGCAGAGGCACGAATGAAACGCGAAGAAGCTGAAGCTGAGAAGATTGGCTTGGTGAGTAGATCATCTAACCTCACGCATTCGGGCCTGAATAAATCTGTTAGTCTTCTAGAAACGAAAACCCATAGAAAATGGCCACCGCTCGTCAAAGGTGAATATCTCACGTCGTCGATCAGAACGAAATAATTTATATGAGGTAGAAAAAGGCCGTCGAAGAAGAGGAGATAGTAGATGTAAGCTGCCTTGTCTTTCTCCCAGAGTTTTCACGCAGAGACTGAACTTTGGCCCATAGGACACTGTCTATTTTCGCATAAATTACCAGCGGTTTAGTGTTCATATCCGGAACTCCGTACGTACCGTATTATTTCCGTGTTACAGTACCCTAACCTTTGGTGTAGTTGATCGAACAAGCAGCCCGCGAACGCTATAATGATGGTGCTGCAGCAGTCGTCCGCGCGACGTTGCAAGCATCCGCGGCGAAGCAATTTAGTTTAGAGGACCCACGAACGGGTACATAATCCTATGGACCTCCCCTTCAGATCTAACATCCAACCTCCAGATCCCGTGTCCATTGCCAACATTGCCCAACACATCCACGACGATGATAACCTCGCTTCCGGCCTCCTCTCCTCGTCCAAAAAGCCAAACACGATGGCCTGCCTAAAAGACTATCTCGGCATACTCTCTGCTGCGGACAACCCCACTCCTGCTGGCCGCGCTGGCGCCTTCCTCTCCTTTTCATCCTCTAAAATACAAGTAGAGTTCGAAGTTGTCGCTCGGCGGCTTAAGAAAAGAGTACTCGAAGCGGTCGCCAGGGAAAAACACGGTGACGAAGGCGTTCGAATCATTCGGCTGCTCCTCGATGTCGGAAAAATGGACGAGAAGCAGGTGAATTACCTATCTCATCATTACCAGACAGCAGCCTGACATTGTCGCAGGTTTCGAAGAGCGTGATGATGCCGAATAAAGACGTCCGACCTCTCTTGTCTGCCCTTGCAGGGGACTCCTTGATTAGCACACAGGAGGTGGCTAAAACTGCTGACCACAACCCAACTCGCACGTTTTATCTTTGGTACAGTGCCTCTAGAATCTATTCAAGAATATCTCTCACTCTTTTATCAGGTATGTTGATCTGCAGAAGGCCTACTCTGTGATACTTGGCCAACTATACAAAACCCTTTACAACATCGGTACGAGGCGGGAAGCCGAGCAAGAGGAACCAAACGTTAAAGCCGTATTGGACAAAATGCAGCGCAGCGACGTAGCCGCCGACAACTCTCTCCTCTCTCGGATGGAACAAGAAACGCTGAAAGAGTGGGAAGCAAAGCGGCAGAAATTAGTGATATTGCAGATGCGAGTCGAAGAAGCTGTATTCATTGTAAAGGATCTAGGTGTGCTAGGAAACAGTGACGATTGACCTCGTTCTAGTTCCTGAGATCGACGATGATGGCTTTGGCGTCCGAACCCAGTGAGCCCATTGCAGCATTCACTGCGACTCGATTTATCGCTCCATCTGAGATAACTTGGGCACCAGTCGCTTCGTGGATATGCCCGAACACGTGTAGCCGGCAAGCATGCAGCTCTGTCATTCTCTGGGCGAGTCGTTTGCAACCCGCATTGATGCCTTTTCGCGTCTGGTCTAATATTTTGTGGGGGGGCGTGTGTGTCAGCAGAATGTCGGTGTCTTCAGGAATCCTTGCATGAACCTCTGACAATGCAAACCCGTCGTCAATTGCTGTAGATTTGACAACGGTCAATGAGGGTTTACTTGAACTTACCCTCGGCTTCAGCGTCTGTTCTATACTGAAAAGCACCTTGAGCATACTCGGGTGCTGCTGGCGAGCCGTAGATCTTCCAATTTCTCCCCGAATGCGATGTAACGGTGCAGGCCTCATGTTCGAGATATATAATACCTGCTTCCTTAGCGTCGTTCCCTAGGACCACTGATTGCGCTACTTCCAGAGCGTCTTCGGGATCCTACAACCTCGTGTTCATGTATTACGGCACCGACGCGACCAGGAAGTGCGCTCACCGTGCCGAGAAACCCTGCCCCGAATTCTCTGCGCAACGCCCCATCTAAACACAGCTTTGAGGTTGAACTAAGCGTTAGCACTCTCCACTTGACACTGACTTAGGACAGGCGAATCTTACATCGTGGTTCCCCGCAATGATGCTAAGAACGGGTTTAGCGGAAAGTGGCTAGGACATTATTATCATGCAGCAGCACTTACACCTTGATTGGGTGCGGTAACGACTTGAGCCAATCGAGGGTGGGTCGTAAGTGCTTCGTGTAACCCCAGCTACTCAAGTCGCCAGCATGCAGCAACACATCGCCAGAAGGTATGGCGGAGAACTTTCGACCATGTGTATCAGAGACGCATACGAATCTCGTCCATTGATCTCCGGGGTGTGGTGGTTCTTCGTCGTACGCGGTATGTACGACCGCTGTCTGGTTCGGGTTGGGCATGTTCAGTATCTGCGTCCTGGCCGAGGGTACTGGGAACGCCGTTGGGAAACCGACAGCATCGTGGTGAGCCTTTTAAACGCTACCAGAATGGATTCCCAACTGCTCCGAAACTGCTCTCATGCATTGCCTCATTCCATATGCGACACGGTAGAAACTTTCGACCTTTAGGTCTTAATCAAGTTCAACAGCTTGAAGCGGTGCTCAGCTCAGCGCTCGTCGTACGCTCACTGTCAGAAGCAGGGTCAGACCGAGGACGGCGACGAATTATATTATAGCAGCTATATGGAGTGGTGAAATCATTTCTGCGTATCAAACTCTTGGTTCCGCCACACGCGAAGCTCTTTCGCGAGTATCTTCCACCGTTCTTGAACGAACGGAAGGTCACCAACCGACTTCAACGTCGTAGTGGATATATATCCCCTATTATGATGTTTTCCGTACCAAACTTAAGTATTACGTCGTCAGTGAATATGAATATGCAAGAACGAGGAGGGAGACTCACTGATATCCTCGCGACGCGTGGGGGCCGCTTCAGTTTTCTCTGTCCGCCCTTTGACACACTCTCTAAGTGCTAGGTCGTTGTAGTACTTGCAGACGACCTTGCCGCCAGCAGCCTCAATGGCTTTAATGGCACTTTGCGACGCTCGCGAAGGGGTAATATAGATTGGCGTTTTGAAATGCTCCACACCCTATCCAATCATGATGAGAACACCAGCATCCAAGAAAGTTCACAAATGAGCATACATCACCAAGAATCTTAATCCCGTCATGCACATCATGCACGCACCCACTCAACAGCAACTCTCTCGCCGTAATGGGTTTCTCTGGCGACGACGTTATCCGCCCTTGGTCTATCCAATGCTGCAACCGGTCCAGATTCACAGGTGCCCATGTTTTTCCGTTTCTGTTTTATTCAGAGAGCCATAAGCAATGCAAACGCAAACGCAAGGGGGAACACAAGACGAACTGGCTGTAAAACCCTCTCTTGGGGAACCGTTTCGTTATGGGAGTTTGACCACCTTCGAAACTTGCATGCGGTCCAGGACCAGCGCGAGATTTCTGACCGTTGTGACCCCGACCAGCCGTTCCTCCGTGACCCGAGCCTTGCCCACGACCGACGCGTTTTTGCTACAGCCAATAAAAGGTGAGTACAAGAGCAGCGGTGTTATCAGAAGTAACACACAGCATGCTGCGAGCCTGGGGCAGGTTTGAGATTTGCAAGGGATATTCGAGGAACTCGCGACGCCATTTGACGCGGACTGTGATGGTCTCCGCTGTGTTCTCGCTCTGGCAGAGTTTCCGGGCGTGAGAAGTACGATAGGAGAGGAAAGGGGCAACTCCTCTCTATAGTCCTTGTTCGATACAACCAACTTATGTTGTCAATTCGATATTGAGGACATTAATCTTTTGTGAGTTTAGTAGCGAGGGAATTACACAACCAAGGGCTTTCTCCGTGGTAAAACAGAGAGGACCACAGACAAGAAATAAATATATCGTTAGCTAGGGCTACAAGTGAGGAGCTATGGATACAGTAGTGTTATTTATGTATGATTCAACCGAAAAGAATAAATTATGTTGTGTCAAATATCTAAGGAGTTGTCAGAATGAGAAGGAGCATAGGAACGTTGGATACTTACCGACGCGCATACCTTGTTCAGCCAGCAGGATCTCAGCGCCAAGACCTTTCTCGAGGACAAGCTGCTTGACTTGCTCCAAGATCACTTTCGGGGTATCGCTAGCACACCCTTTAGTATGTATGATATATACGCGAAGGCCGCGTAGGATATTTTTGAGGTCAATCGACGGAGGCGGATTCCGCCGTTGCCGCTTGCGAGCTGGGCCTGGGCTGGCATTCTGGTTAGCAGTGGCAGCCTGGGTTGCTGTCAAGCGTACTTTGGCGACTTCGACTGCCAACGCTGTGAGTTCGCACACGAGATGCTCGGGCGAGAGATGCCCGTGGAGCATATCGTTCGGTCGACCAGACGGCCATGAACATTCAATGAATATTGTGGAGAGTTTGGCGGGGATCTTCGGGGCCGCCGCGCGCCATACTTCTGTCGTGCGCGGGATGAGGGCGAGAGAATCTGGCTCAACGTCGCCGAAGAAAAGGAACTCATGGCCCGAGGAATCGTTGCGAACGAAGAAAGCAGACGACGTGTATTCGCCTTCGGTTTCGTCAATGACGCGACCATGGCTCAGTGGCATGATGCGCGCCGACACTTGGGGATGGATGGTCTTGTATTTCCCGTCTGGAACAAGTCTGAGACTGCACTCAGATAGCGCGATAGGTAAAGGGAGAAGCACGCACGGTGAGTACAGGTATTTGTAATTCTCGTCGTCTGTCTTCCACGACGCGAGGTTAGGCCAGATGCGATTTGAGAACACGCTTTCAAGGTCTTGCAGGCATTGCTCCGAAGCGTAGATTCGTTTCCGCAGACGATCCGTAGAGGAACCAGCAGACATTATAAGGCTGCTAATGTGGTCTAGGTGGGCGTGTGTCACGAGATAACAGCTGGATTGCAGGCGTCAGAGCGCGTCGACCACTTCGTGCGTTCACTATTGGCTCACCGAACGAAGGTGTATATTTGAGCTGCAGTGTAACCCTGATCCCCCTCCTTATCAAGCCAGAACTCGGGAGTCTGGCTCAGAATCTTGTTCAGAGCCCCTTGGCCTGATCCTGCATCATTAGTGTGAGCCGCTCTGCTCCAAGCATCATTGGCACGAGTTTGGGAGGCTGGCGCTCACCTGCTTCCAACCCAATCACCCCCTCGTCCCATGAGGCTTCAGCGGGCTTGATCAAGTAACTGGATAATCAGCAAGTCAGTAAAGATATCGATATTTCCACCTCAAGTCCACGTGTGCCCCAGGAAGACGTAAACTGAAAGTAAATAGAAAATACAAGGAAGAACATACGAAGATAGGTTGGTCTCGTCTGGGCCTCCCCCAGACCCTACCACAATCATGTTGAAGGCAGGCATTGCGGGCGACGACGACACTGGGCGCGGCGGCGAAGGTGACAGATGGTGAAGGGTTTTTTGCACACGCTCGTAGGTTATTATATAGCTGCCTCAAAACCTTCATTATCTTTTGACTCTATTTGATTCTACTATTTGGATCCCAGCACCGCTCTTGGACCTTGTTGGCCCCTCCAAATGCGATTTATCTCCCGAGCATTGTCTCGCAACGGGCAGTGCGATGCATTGACCCTACCGCCGCCCAACCCATCTGACCTGCCAAATGAGCCAAGTACAACGTCCACGACACGAGGCGCTACAGCCCAGGATGAAGTACAAGACTGGCCACGCAGCAGCAGCAAGACAATGACCATAAAATTAGCTACCACTCGTCCGGACCGTGTCAAAGGCCAGTCAGAGAATGTCATTTAGTTGCAAATCAGTCATGGGCGGACATGCCACGGGTTCGTCTGCAGATCATTGATCATTGTTCTATTGCAATGGTATAGGAAGAGATACATTGAAAAAAAATACAAGGGTTATAGTATGTTGCACCTCTGGTAAGGAAATCCCACTCCAAGTCAATACATCTTGCATTGACCACCAAAAAGTTAGAAAGGGCTCCAGCTAGAGGCGCTATGACGCTCTCGAACTTGCGGTAGACTCCTGCAAGAATAAGAAAAAGTTTGCAAGGGGACAATAGTGCGAGTTCGGAAATGAGTGAGGAAGAAAATTGCTCGGATCCAGAATTTATACTCTGACGCCGCTTGGCGGCGGCGTCCAGGCCAAACAACGCCGATTACGCTTCCGCTAGAAGCTCGACTTTCCAAGTCCACTGGAGCTCTTGTCGGATTATCTCCGTGATATCCACAACAGGTTTGGTTCTCATGAGATGGTCAACTTATATAGCCCAAGGAGGCGAGCATCCCCCCGCAACTCGCCATGCATACCCTTTCAAGTGGTAAGTTTGACGTCGTCCCTATCAACTGCCTTCCTGATCGACGATGAATCAGAAACGATGACAATGACCCTTCAGTGGCTTGCAATAACTGCCATATACTTTGAGTACGGGCAGGCCTTTCGGTCAGGCCTAGTGGACGATCTCAAGGATGCGTACTGCACCACTCCGACGCCCCTCATCTTTGATGGCCGCCTCTCCACCGGCCATCCCCCTGTAGACGATCAGATTTGCGCTCTCGTAGCATTCTTTCGACATGCAACGACAGATCAAGAGTGTCTGACTACACTTGTCTATGTCCTTGGAAACCTAGCCGTTCCTGCGATATTCTTACTTGTCGAGCCATGTCGACAACCGAGGATAACAGGAATCCTGAAACAACAGCAACCTCCAGCGATATCCTTCCAACGGTTTCTCGCATATCCAACGATACTTGGCTTGATGTATCAAGCTGTCTCGATGGGACCGACGATGAGTATTTATTGGATGCTTTTTATACAGTCAACCCGTATTCAAGAACGACCGCTGTATGTGAGTCGGGCTGACGCTGAAGGGATAATCACAGCGATCACGGCAGGGATGTTCCTGCCTACGTTCGCCATGATTGTTTCTGCGCAGCCAATATTCACCTGGCTCTGGCAAATATTCCCTGTCCTTGTTTGGGGAATACACCGTGGTTACGTCCGTATCGCCCTCCGCCCATGTGGGGCGAAGAATCAGCAAATGGGGAACACACTCATTCACGACCTCTTCGTGTTCGTATTCTTGATGTGTTGGGTACTTCATGCCATGGTGGTGTACCCAATCATCATGGACATAGATGCGTTGAAGGCGATCGTCATCCCCTCTGTAGCGAACCTTCCGCCAACCGTGTCAATAGGAAGAAGAATTGCTGATTTTCTAAAATGGGACGGTGCAATAGGGATGCTTTCCACGATGCTGGGTTCTTTATGGTTTACAACTACGCGGCGAGAAACGCTGGGGATGATGGGCTGGTATATGCTAACTGTTCCTCTTGTGGGACCGGGTTCCGCTGTTGCTGGCGTGTTGATTTGGAGAGAGAAACGTCTGTCGTAGATTCAAACTTGGAATTCTTGATTAGGAACCTTTGTGATCTTATCTACTCAAGTTGTTCCATCCTACGTATATATGAGTAGTTTCGACGGTTGGTGTTGGGCGATGCCGATGAGGAGTAGTCATTATATGTATTCATCCGCATCTGATAAACCAGGCTCACAAACAAAACGTCAGTGCTACCTGCAGTTCGCCTAACGCCTAACACAAATTACACAGGACACTCCGTCAATGCATACATGTACGTACTCAAAGTACATCGATAGCAAGACAAGGCAATTGGCGTGCAAGTTCCTAGGAAGTATGTCATGAGCAGTCTATTAGCGGAAAGTACCACGGTAGTTCAAATGAATCTACCAAAGCGGCATGTACGAATTATAAACAGCGAAAGAACAGATAAGAAACGGGTGGAAGATAATAAGTAGGTCACAGGGTATGGAGAGAATGTTATGACGTTGCATAGAGCTTCACAACACCATCTGCACCAGCACTAGCCATGAATGGTAGTGATGGGTGGAACTCGACATCGAGTACGCCTTCTCGGGCTTTTTCGCGATGGGACGTCACCTCCTGCAAGCATTCCCTCGAGCCGAGAAGGTCCCAGAAGCGCATGGAGCAGTCGTGACTACCGGATACCAGCGAGAAGCCAGCAGGGTCCACCGAGAGCGATGTCACACCATCGAGATGTGCTGTCATAGAATGAATGCATTCGCCTAAACCGAAGATGTCAATAAGAGGAGAGATGGAAAATATCGTCTACGCGTACCTGTGGTATAGTCAAATATTCTTATGAACTTGTCTTCGTGTGCTGTGACGAGCAACGACATCGTAGGATGTGATGCCATGCGATTCACCTGCGTGGCTGGTGTTCCATCTATACGTGATCGAAGAGTTTGTATGCGGGAGCACTGCACAACACGTAAAACTCACCGTATCCTATATCTGTTGCCAGCCTTGAGACCTCTTTACCGGTCTCAATTTCAAAGATCTTCACCACCGCATTTTGGTAGGCGACAGCAATCTTCTTCAAATCAGCCTTCAAGGCTTCCACCGACGTTGCTCCGGGTGCATCATTATCCTCTGCAATATCCGAAGACGCTTCTGTACTCTCTAGCCCAGCAAAGCCCCATGATAACGTCAGGGCCCAGCCACCAGACCGTCCGCTCACATCCCACACTTTCACCGTACCCTCTGCTCCGCAGCTAATCAATGTTGTCTCGTCTCGTACAAGGGCCAGGTCCCATACAGCGTCTGTATGTCCAACTAGCTCGCCTCGTGATCGTGTCTCGTCGTATGGCGCGTATGTAGTGTGCGCCGGAGTCGGAAGCGCCCATACTCGGATAGAAGAATCCAAAGAGGCAGAATACAGCAGACCCTTCGAAGGTGCATGCACAAGTCGTGTTATTGCTGCTGAATGCCCTCTCAGTGTCAATTGAGGCTCAATCTCGGTTGTAAGTCGCGTGCTAAAAGCGGAGAATCAGAATCAGCGGAGAAGTATGAGTGATCGCAGTATGGTACGCACGCGGTGGCTGCCAGGCTTGCAACATCCATCCTCCATATCTTGACAGTGCAGTCGTCACCACCGGTTGCTAAACATAGCTCGGTGGGATGGAACGCAAGCGCTCGGACGGCATCTAGGTGACTATATTATGAATGGATGTGAGTTAAGTTTCGAACGTGCCGATATGAAGCGAAATGGACGAATGAAGAGAGTGAGTTGTTCATGAGACTGACTTCCGGAGTGTTCGCTTCGCTTTCCATAGCTTAGCACCTTCGCCTTCGCTGACGACCGTGCCTTCCTCCTCTTCCACCTCCGGCTCCTCATCCCTGATTGGCACCTCATCGTCATCCTCCCTTCGTCGCTCCCATGAACTCGCTCCGGTTGTTGCCGCGGCCTGCACCTTCAACTGTTCAGCCTCATGGGACAAACGCAACCTTTCCTTCCACTCCCCAGCATCATCCGGCCGGAAAATAGCAGTGAGCTGGCGCTTGGCCTCGGAACCTTCGCCCCCGTCCTTGTCCTTGTCGCTCATTGCCGGCGTGGGCTGACCGGCCTGAGACTGGCCCATGGACTGAGATCCTGACGACTGCTGTAGGTGAGACTGTAAGGAGATGCTATTCATAGGATTACTCCGTTCAAGCTGGTTTCCTGACGCAGGCGCAGAGGAAGGACCTGGTATCAAGTTGATTCCGTTGGGCATGGTATAGTCTTTGCCTGCCTCGGGCAAGATTTTGCGAGGTCGGCCGTTATATGCGATTTGATCAAAGGAAGGGACATTGGGGAGAGATAGTGGTATGGGGCCGTTGTTTATGAGAGGTCGGTTCGGTAAAGGATTCATGGCTTGCGGGGAAGTGAGATACGAGATTTCTTGTAGGCATCTATATAAGTGAGAAAAATCAAGACGTGCCACGCTATGTAAACTTGAGGGCGTACTGTTTGAGGTAATCCCGACTTCGGGCCCTACTTTTGGGATCTCGCCCGGGGGGTGGTTTTGTCAGCGCTGCCATTGTACTGGCTGACGGTCCGTTGGTCCAATTCCATGAATTTGGTCGTGTGGAACTCGCTGCCGCTACACCATTCGATATACGCCCTTCGGAAGGCAAGGGCATATCTGAAAGTCGCTCGTGTGAGATAACCGGTAAGAGGTGGGACATGATGATGGGGCGGTACCTTCGCTACGCGGTGAGCTGCCACTGCTCCCTTCTTTGTGACTCTGGACATCATCCCGTTGCGGAAGCATACCGAGCTTTGACGGAAGTATCGATTGTGAGACGGGTTGCGATAGTTGTTTCGAGCTTTGAAGGACGGAGGGAATGAGACAAAAGAGGCGTTCGGGGCGAGTGTGTGTACATACCGCTCCATCCTCAGAGCAAATTCGAGCATTTTGATGCGGCGCATGAGGTCCAGTTTTACATTTTCGAACGAGCGGCGCTCTCCCTCCAGCAGCGCGATGCGAGCCTAGTAATATTTCTGTGTCAGCGTGTTTTTGCGAGCGGGAAGGCAGCACCAATCGACGAACCCTCATCTCCGCTCGTTCTATTTCCCATTCGTTTCTGTCGCGTTCATATCGCCTCCATTCAGTCTGCAAGAAATGGAGGACGCTGGAAAGCGTGAAATCTTGGCCATTAAGAGGTGGAGGTAATGGTATATTGTTATTCTGGGACCCTGGCTGCTGCTGCTGAGGTTGCTGCTGTTGCTGGACCTGCTGCTGCTGGTTATTTGTCTGGAGGACCTGTAGGGAGCCCAACATGGGTAATTGGATTGAGGAGGACGAGGAAAAGGGCTCTGGCGGCGGAGGCTTTGAGTTGGGGTTGTTGATTCGCGAAACGGGGTTGAGCATTATATGACCTTGCACAAACACAACCAAAGGCCGACACGTCCTGCACTGAGCGCCGCTCGACCACTACAAGTGCCCTTCCTCAACGTTGCTGGCGACGACAATGTCGGTACAAACAACAAATTTTCTCATTTACACCCCACACAGGGAAAGTTTAATTTCTTTGCTTCTTTGTCGAACGAATCAAATTTTACCGATCTCGGAGGACACCAACAAGCTTGCTGCCATCACCATGCGCCTTGCAACGAGGCTACAGACACTCTGTTACGGAAGCACAAGTGACTCGGCCCATCGAAGAGGACGCCAGATCCATTGTCTATCGAATCAGGAATACACATCTCCCATTATATGAGCATTAGATTTACTTCTTCCCCGACCTACAGAGTTCCGGTGCGCGCGATCAGAACTGCGGCACGGCAGCAAATAAGATCGCAGAGTACGTACTTCTTGATGCCAGAGTTCCCGGTTCCCAATGGGCCTCCTGTGTATAGGTCCAAGTGTCAAGATTGGAAATTGAGTATGGATATGATTCGGTTTCACTGACCCTTTAGAGCTGCGAACGAGAGATCCGTCAGCCCTGCAGCATTTTGCAGACAACCCTTGCCTCGACGTACCTTTGTCCCTCGCATTCTTCAGAGCTGCGGCTTCTTGTTTCTGTTTCTCTTTGAAGGCCTTCTCCTCATCGGTCTCCTCCTTTTTGTCTTTCTTTGGGGCCTAAGAAACGTCTTGAATATATGGCGATCGTAGACCGTACTGAACAGAAAACTTGCCTTCAAAGGCTTGAGCTTACCACCTGCGCGACCAGACATCGATGAGCACTTGAAAGATGCAGAAGCGCCCGATGATAAGATCGATCTATGGAGGCGCTAATATTCACTCAGTGCTCGTCAATACGACGAAACTTCTCTTCCTCCACCATGTGGTACGTTGAAATCTCGAAGGATTGGGACGTAAGTGAGTCTTACATGGGTGCGATAATTTACTGACGCATCTCAAGGTTCTTGGCCCCTTCCCAATACATGCCAGGGAACAATACTTCTTGTCCCCCTCGTTCCCAGTAAATGGTGCATTCCAAATCTCTGGCGTTTGGAACTCAATGCTCAACGATGACTTTCCAGTGCACGAACCAATAGATTTGACTAAGAAGTACCCATCTTCGTACGCTGACGGCGGGAACGTTTCGTGGACAACCACAACGTCCAACAAAGCTGGGGAAATCAAAGTCGCTTTCCCTAACATAAGGTCTCGTCCAAGCTGTGGTATATCCGAAGACTGATCAAATTCTGGTTAAAGGTGGCAATCACTTCGCGCGACGGAGGGTTGGGCAGCGCTCCAGCATCACGCAGTCCTTCGCGGCACCCTCACGGTGTCTTCTACTCCCCCGTATGGAATCCGAGAGAGACCCCGCCTCCTTGTTCAATTATTACAAGGCTCATTCTTCACGATCATTCCCTCTGACCTTACGAAGAGCCAAGGGATTACTCCCAGGTGGTACCATGGCAATATATATGCCATGGAACGCGCCCTACCTCAAGCAGTAGACCTCCCAGTCCCACCCGAGGCCTCAAAGCAAACGCAATATACCATTTTCATTAGTGGTGACTTCGAGGTACCCTTAACTTATGTCCCCATTCCAAGTAATTTACGCCACCGATCGATTAGATCCGTTTGTTTGGCGACCCAAGCGCATCCAAGCAGGAGTACCCTGTCCAGAGCCTGCAGATAGGCGTGAATATCGAGCTTCCAACCAGGGATCCAAGTACGCATGTGGTACATGAACCGACCCAAGATGTCATGTGTGACTTTGTTGATGGATGGGCCTTTGGCAATGCCTTGGGCATTGGCATGCGAAGTGTCGATGGCTGGTGGACCGTTAAAGAAGTCACGCTCGAGGACAGCAACCCAGACAATGTAACACACTTATACTACGCGAGAAACAGGGAGCAAGTCACTCATACCGTATGCTTTGCTTTGCTTTCCCCCTGTAGATTCCAAAGGATATCACCTTGCGTCTCAAGCAAGAAACACATTTGGCGCCCTCTCAAACCAGAATCATACCAATAGTCATTGAACAACATTCAGCCTTCTGCGGAGGCGAGCTACGAATCCGTGTGCGGGCACAAGGCCAGTCGACGCTTTATCCTTCTACCGTATCCGTCACTGTCCCCATCAAACACCTGGAAGGGTGGGATGGCAAAGATCGTCCCAAATTGTACTCGATCAAAGCCTCGTATTTCTACGCTCACTCCATGCCGACGAACTTTGTGGTTGTCCCGCCCCTGTACCGAAATGAAGGAGAGGTTTCCAAAGCTCCCATCCTTTGCCTACGTACGTACACCCCTCCATCGTATTTATACGTTCTCAATCAACTTCATGGTCGCGTGTAGATGGCGCGGGTGTCGACGTTATCGGCACTCCGTGGTGGGTCGAATCCTTACCACGCATGAACAATAGCTGGCTTGTCATCCCAACTGGGAGAACGTCTTGGGTAGGTCACTCTCCCCATCCTATGAACATATGGTATGAACCCTTTGGTTAAAGGGCCTGGACTGGCACGGTCCAAGCGCAAAAGATGCATGGGGTTCGCTGGATGCTCTTGTTAGCATTGCCGAGGCCAACCTGGCCTGGAAAGACTGGCGACTGCCAATAAATCCATCTGCCGTCATTCTTGGACATTCCAACGGCGGACAAGGTACTTGGTATCTCGCCTCTCGGTATCCTGATAGAGTATTAGCTGGTGGGCACGTCTTTGTTATCACCGAGCAAATCACTCACTCTGGTAACAGCCGTACCTATGGCCGGTTACATCAAGTCGCAAGCGTACGTTCCCTTGACCCAGTCGAGGTCGGCACACTACATGGATCCTGCTCTGCGAGCAATCCTACAGGGCACACTAACCCCAGACGACAACGACTTGTTTTTATCAAACTTAGTCGATATGCCTGTTCTCGCTATCCATGGGTGAGTGGATGCTCCTCCGCATTTTCTGCAATTCGACCCACCGATCTAAGCGGGATTGACGACAATGTCCCTGTGTGGCATTCTCGGGAATATATCTCCATCATCAAAGCTTTGAACCCAAATGCAAACGCGACGTGAGTATGCAATACATTTTCTGCCAAAGCGGGCTCAACGTGAATAGATATCGAGAAGATGCCGGCCAACTTCATTGGTATCCTGAGGCCATCACTCACCCTGACACACTAGCTTTCATTAAGAAGTCCGTGAGTCTGGAGGTGAGAAAGCCGCCTGTGGAGTTTACCTTGACCGTCGCGAACCCTTTGGAAAGTGGGCCCATGTATGGACTTCAGGTGGTATCCCTCCTTGTCCCAGGAAGGTAGGCACCTCTATATACCGCTAGTCTAGCCATTTACAACACACACTAGACTAGGTAGACTGAAAGTTCGCATCGACGACCGTGGCTTTGCACATATATCCCCCACCAATATATCCGCCTTCCTGGTCGACCTCAGCGTACTATATCCTAGTCAGGACTACGTCAACCTGACTGGCATATACGTAGGCACTGACCTGGTTCAATCGCCGTCTACGATCTATGTCGTCTCCAAGCAGGACTTGAGTGGCTGGCAGGCCAACGATGCTGTGGATCAAACTACGGGCCTCCCTCGGCCGCCTGGGCGCGCACAACTAATTCTGACTTCGAATGCCCCGTTGACCATCGTTGTACCGCCAAACGCAGTGCATGAGTTATCAATAGCTTTACGGATCGCCCATATCCTGGAGGTATATCATAAACTAGATACCTCCATCTTGACTTTCTCGGAGTATGCCTTGACGAACAGTGACACACCTCCAGGAAATCTCGTCTTGATAGGTAACACAGCCGCTCCCTCAGTGAAATGGTTGCTTCAAAAGAGTCCAACACCATGGTCTCTGCGAGAGAGGTCTCTGTTTTTGCAAGGCCGCGCTGTTACACAAGCTGGGCAAGGTATGATATGATACATATACGAAGCAATCTAGTGACATCTGATTTCCTGTCTACAGCTGTTGTATCTACCTTTCCCCACCCATCTCTACCGTCAACAGTCCTTCTCTTGAGTTCAAACGAAGGCGCTGGACTAGAGCGAGCATACAGGCAATTCCCCCTTCGAACTGGCGTCACGACTCCGGATTGGCTAGTGATGAGTGAAGGTGTTGATAATATGGGTGCAGCGGGATTAGACGGAGCAGGGTATGTACATTTTACTTCGCTGGTAATACGAATGACAAACGCAAAGCAAAAAACAGCACATGGGGGCGTGAATGGGTTTGGAACGAACCCATGTCGTGGCTGAATTAAGTTATATATATACGACGTGAAGGATGATGTTGAACAAGATCGAATTGGGTTTCCTGATTGTAATATAAAAGTTCGGCACTTTTACACTATGTTCAACAGACGGGGGGAAAGCGTGATAATACAATACAATGTGTAAGAGGAAGGGAACCCAGATAAAAACAGGAGATGTGCGACAGATAGCAAGGATACTAGCAACATTATTCTAAGACTGGAAAATGGATGTAGCAACCTGAATTGTGACAAGGGATGAGCTACGCCGCGTACTTTCAGGTAGACAGTGAACTTACACTCTCAAGGAGGAGAGTGACTTCGGGGGCAATTCGTACGAAGTCCATGCTCCAAAATTCGTACTTAGGGTTGCGAAGTAACTCGATGAATGTCACGAGGGCACCCCAAGGATGAGGGCGGAGAGCAATGAAGCGTTCCAACAATACTTTCGTCATGACCTCACGGAAGCGGGCATCCTTCACCTCCAAGAAAAGGTGGAGAAGGAGTGAGCTGAACCAGTGGGTGTGGGCATTAGGGTAACGGAGATGGAGGATCATCGAGCTGAGCAGGTGGTGTTGGCCTTCAACGTCGAGGCTGGTTGCGAGATACTGCAAGGCTACCACGCCGGGGTCACTCGCCACGAAGAGCGAAGACCCACTTCGGGCTTTGGCTTGAGCAACCGAGGAGACGCCAATGTACATAACCAAAGAGTTGACCAGTGACAAATTGTAGGTCTCTGTGGCCATGTCTGGCACAACAGGTAACCGTAGGCGATCCTGAAGGGAGGTCAGGAAAGCAGGGTTGCCTCGATTGAGCAGATATTGGTCGAGATTGGAACGAAGATCGCCGCTCTTAAGGCCCGATGCGAAATCGGAGAGTATAGGTGGGATGGGTCCCATTTCTGGGATAGCTTCGAATTTGACATTTCGAAGGTGGGGGTCTGGGAGAATGACAGAGGATGGGAAGGCACTGAGGATGATGTTCCGAAGCTGGATGCAACGAGGAGGGATGATGTCGCAGAGGGTGAAGTAGTATTCACTGAGGAATTCGGGGAAGTCGTGGAGAAGGACAAGTAGGAGACGTAACGTGCCGCGGTACAAGTCTCGCGACGCTGTTCGTAACTCGGAATCTTTGAGGAATGGCGAAAGGAACTTGAACAAAGACAGGAGGAGTTTGTGGAATGCAGACCATCCCTAGAGAAGAAATGAGACGGAATATCCGGTGTGAGCGTGCGCTGGAACTTACTTCGCGGTTTTCAGTGAGAAGTAACTTCGGCATGAACAACCGGTGCGAGATGAGGCACATCCAGGAGAAAGCGAAGCCAGGGAAGTAAGTGGGTTGAAGGGAGCTGAAGGTATCGCTGGAACAAGGGGTTAGATGGATGGTAACTTATGGGGTAAAGAACATACCTGATCGCAACAAGGAGTTGGAAATAGGCTGTGCCCAAACTAGATTCGATGGTGTGGAGATCATTGATGAGGCTGGAGAAAAACCTGAAGAACGGCTTTTGTTGGAAAGAAGGCCCCTGTTCCTCGTGTATGTTCGCGAGCACGAGGACAAAGATAGAAAGGATTTTTGTCAAGTAATGAACCTTCGCTTGGTCGTTGTTGACTCCAGAGGCATCTCCGTGATATTTGATGATATAGACGATCAGCCTTGACATAGCATCCAGGGCCTGGAATGCGAATTCGTAGTCACCGCTCGACACACACTTGATGTAGTGAGAGACGCTGGCTTCGGTGCAGACCCTGAAGAAGAATGAAGACATGTCTTCCACTTTCAAAATGCCCTGCTTGGTGAGCTGGGTGATGAAAGGAACAAAGCTCTTCTCCGGATTGGTGGACCGTTGAAAGATACCAATCCATTGTTGGAACCAAGTCAATAACTTTTCTCTTGCTTGATCTGTCTCAGCTTTTCCGAGCTGCCGTACAAGTTGGTTCTCAATCGGCAAGCTAGGTGGGCGCCTGATCCTATTGAGATCGCTCAGGAGCCTAGTCACACTGAACGCCGTTAGTAACAGGACCATCCCCACAATCATGCTACTTACTCGTCGCTGCCTTTGCCTGACTGTGAAAGTTGGCTAAGTATTTCCAGCGAGTAGCTGAATTGCGTTTGCGAGGCAACCGGGGGATCGGCCGACAGACATTCCCGAATTAATCCAACTGCAAAGGCCAGCAAAGTGGGTCGAGGATTAGTGTACAGGAACTTCGCTAATTGCTGATCTTGTTGAGCAATGTCTACGAGGCCGCTGCGGAGTAGCGTCACGGTAACCGGGACGTTGAATTTTCTCTGTAACACACAATGAGCATCACAAGCCACAATACACCGAATGAGAACAAACCTCATCTTCGGCGTAAACAAGCCATGTGATGGCTTCCTTGGAGACGTCCTCGAAGGTAGTGCAGAGTTGTTCGAGCAATACGACATAAACTTCACGACCCAACTGAGATGGGGTCTTGTAAAGCAGTTGAACGATTTTCTGCGACATCTGAAGAGGGGTCCCTTGCTTGTCGGCAGCTTCTTGAGCTAGGAACAATACTTGTCTGACCAGATGTCGAACATCGTGGTTAGGTGGCAGGGCTGCTAGCGACTGAACGGGGAGTTGCATTAATACCGCCTCCAAATCCTTGATGAGGGCCTGCGAAAGGTTGTGAGCAACAAAAGAAACAACGATCAAGCGTTGAACTTACGGCGAATCGATCCATAACATCTTGGTGGGTTAGATAAGGACGACCAGACATTTGCGCTTCTGGGGCTGGCGAAGCTGAGTATGCCGTCGGGGGGATGTGCTCGCTTCTAGAAAACGACATGGTAGAGTTGGGGCGGCTAGTCATTCTGCGCTTTTGGTCGTTGACTATTACGACGCTGTCAGAGGAGCAGAAAGAGGAGTTTTCTTGGACGTACCGAAATCTTCATAAACATTAACCTGATGTGGCTGTAACCCTGAAGGCTTCACCCGTAGAGGATCCGGCAGGGTGATAGAGAAATTGACTTGGGGAGCAGTTGGGTCCCAGAATGGTTGTCCGTTACGAATCTAAAGGCAAATAAGCTGTGCGTAAAGGAAAACCACGCATTAGATGTTACCTCGCGATGTCTACGCCGGGCCTCGTACGATGTGGCGAAGTTTTCATCAACATCCGTAACAGCTTGATCCATAGCCGACTTTTCTATTGCGCTACATGCCATGTCTAGGTTATCCGTGACTAGAACCATGATAACAGGGTCAGGCAACTGTGGCGAGTGTAAGTATCTTCCTAATTGCCATGAAACAGAGACATACATCACCAAACCCGTGATCAGCAAGGTACTGCCGTAGATGAGTAGCAAGGTTGCTCTTCAACGGTTCTTTGCAAGTTACCAGGGCTAGGCTACCAGCAAGGCGCTGAGCCATCAAATGAGCAGCCTTACGAAAGCGATCTTCGTTGGGCTCTGTGGCAAAGTCCTTGGTCACCAACTCCCTAGTCGAAATGCCTGCAATAGTGACGGATCTCTCGACCACCGGGAGAATGATCTATACCGAATATGTTTCGTGAGGAACATCGAAGTACAACACGCGGCGATCCTTACCTCTCGAACAGCCCGATCAACGGCAAGTTGAACAGCGCGTTTGAACGCAGGGTTAGTGTTGAGCGGAGCAAGCTGAGGGCTGATGAACACTTGATGTACGAGGTTTGTGAGGATGGATTCGATATGAGCGCCCATGGCTCGATGAGATTCGCCTGGGCTAGATGTGCCCAAAGCCAACACCTGGGAGTCAGCAACAAGCTGGGAGGAGGGGTGATAACCACCAATGGGAAGGGAGTCAATATCCGGGACGTATTCGGGGAGAGGTGGCCCAGCCAATGTGTCGCCCAGCGGCCTATTCCGAATGATGCTGGTGGGTTCTACAGAATCGAGTGCGACATTCAAAGCTTGACAAAGAACTTCAATCTCAAACTTGAGGTTCAGCTTCATGTCGGCATATTGATATAGCTCGGCAAGGAGACCCAGGACACCCATGAGCCATGGGTTTGGAGGCTTGAACACCTTGGACTTTTGGCATGGGACCATCGTCTGGCAGACGAATGGAATGGCAACGACAAGACGACCAGTGTCGTATCCTTCTACGAGAAGGTCCTTGAAGGACAGGTTTTTGTGTTTTATCGGCCTGTCGCGTGCCAATGTTATTTCCCCCAGCCACTTGCCGACATTCTTCAACATTGTCCGTTCCGTACTCCCAACCTGCATGGCCTTTTCTGAGTTGAGCAGTGCCGCAGACTTCACCAGTGTCTCCTGAAGAATGAACTTCGACAGCCGTGAGCGGTTGAGGGCGTCCAAAAAGCGGAGGTAGAGTTGATGATTGTTTGCTTCAACACTGATACGCTGGTCAACGAGGTAATTGGCGAACCAACGAGCATGAGCATCCTCAAACTGGGACTTCATCTCCTTTAGTTTGTCATCGAAGTTGTTCGGCGCGAGATTGTTGACGATGAATAGGATGCGGTCCGAAAGTTCCTCTGGTGGACTCTCTATTTCTCCCTCTATTACGTCCGGCTGAATAGCGTTGAAACCGGATGGAGGTTCCAGTGCCAGAGGTCCCGGTAGCTTGCCAGCATCCCCGATGCCATTACCATCCTGGGCAGCAGCGAGAGCGCGTTGAATGCTAGCAACCAGGTCCGGGCGGGCTTCGATTAGATGGGGGATGTTGAGGAGCGCCTCGCACAAAGGCTGCCATTCGGACAATCGGGATTCAAATTGTGACAAAGCTTGGGTCCCAAACTTGAAAAGGTTTGTCTCCGGAGGGCAGTTCAAGGCATCGAGAATGTAGCGAATGGCAATTCCGAGGGGGATGTAGTCGATCAATTGATGCTGGATAAGCGAGCCAAACAAGTATCCAGTCATTGAGAGCTCCCGAGCCGGGTAGTAGGATTGGAAGAATTTGTATTCGTCGAAGAGGAAGTGAAGCATGCACGAAAAGACTTCGTGGTCGCGGGCATTGGTGGAATCTTTGTGTTGTTGGAGGCGGACGATGACTTCGTCGATGGTCGTATTCTCATCATACATTTGTTTGTAGATAGCATCGACCTCGGCTTCGATCTCTTGAGAGTAGTTTATCACCGTAAACCCGGGTTCGGTTTCGGATCCAGGTGTCAAATCCATCAAGCGAGGATGGATTTGGAGGCAAGCGTTGCGTACTTCAAGGCAATATTTGGCGTCGGATTCACTCATGATTGAGGTGCTATCACGGAGATTAGCAAACGGGATGGAGATAGCGCGAGAGAGCCTACTTGTTTCTCAACATTCGAAGGATAATGGTGATGGTGCTGGGACTAAGGGTCATGGTACGGTTCTCTATGGGAGGGACGGATATTCTAGAGACCTTCTCACTCTCCATCTTTTGGTCGAGGAAAACGATGACAGAATGAAGAAACTCTCCGCCGTGATTTGCTGCATTGTCGGCAAGCCACTTGTCGAGGTTCAAGTACTCCCTTCGCGAAGCGAGGGCGGCGACATCGAGAGCGAAGGTGAAGGGGCGGACCTCGAGGAGCGAGTCCAAGATCTGTGGGCACGTTAAAGTTAGGTGAGCAGTACTCCCAACGGTCAAGGAGAATCTGACCTTGAGATCTTGCGCGACATCGAGAATTCTGGAGATATTGAGAGGGTTTTCGTCGTAGAAATCGCGGAACGCATCCGTAAGATACGTCGGTTCAATCTGCCACATTCGCATGAATACTAATTGATGATTTGGATGTCCCGCGAGAAACATCGACAGCAACTTGCGACAGTATTCGCGGCGAATTTCGTTCCAGTTTTGCGACTTCTCATGAAGTTAGTCGCGTTACAAGGACTAGGCAGGTTTAAACTACTCACCGGTACTTGGAAAAGGCCCATATGCACAAGTTCGGCACTTATTTTGATGGCTTTATCAAGCATGTCTCTGACACAGGACTTCACATCCGCCGAATCCGAGTCCGCCATCCGAACCAAGACTTCGAACAAATCTAACGAGTTCCACGTATGACCTTGAACGTTGGCGGCCAGGGCTTTGATTGTGGGACTTGCGATAGAAACATCGTCGACTGTCACGATTCGATGACCTGGGAGTTGTACGAAATTGAAGGTGTCTGGGGGAAGCGAGAGAAGGGCATCAAGCAACCGTAGATGATACAACTGGTTATTCCACGGTTCCCAAAAGCCAGTGACGGCATGTGGATCCGCATCACGGGGGACGCTAAGGAGAATAGCAATCAGAAGTTTGAGAGTTGCAGTGTCGACACCATGACGGTCAGGCCAGTCAAAGGACTTGATGACGCTGGCCCAGTTCAAGGTAACGTTCTACAGGCGATTAAAGAGGAGGAACAATGTGTGAGCCAAATGAAGTACTTACCAACCCACTGAGCACCCGAACCAAGACTCCCATGTCGCATACTGTTGATCCTTCGGCTGCTAATCGTGCCAGTGATGATACTATCTCTACCGCCTGGTTGTCGCGAGGCGGAGATGCTTCCGAGATGCCAAATCGTTGCAATGCCGCCCGGACAACATCCGGGTCGCTTGTGACATCTTGACCGAGTTGAACCAAGAACTGAACGAGAGTAGTCCCAGCTGGAAGGCTGTAACCCGAGATGTTGGATTTAATCACGGAGAACGGGCAGAAGTACACACCTTATAGTAGGTATAACACGGTGTAGGATGGCAGACGTATGCTCCTGGCCAAATTTGTTCTGTATCGCGACTATCAAAGCCTGCCGTTGTTGCGCATCTATAACAGGAGACTCGGGGGGTAGATCGGAGAGCAGCTTGTAGACGAGTTTTGACGCTTGGATGGGAGCTATATCGGCATTGTCAAAGGAAGGGTTGTGGCAGAGGGATAGAATGGCATTGTCGAATTCGTGACGTATGATGGTGGCCGCCTGCGTCGCCAATTCCTTTCGAGTTGTAGGTGCAAGAAAAGAAGCTGCGAGGACGAGCTTTTCGAGGGGACGCAGGCCTGTACGATCAGTAAATCGTACAAGATCAAAATGACGGAACAGGTCGCCGTCTCCTCTGTCTATACCGTCACGAAATCGGTCTGCAAGGGTAGGGTCGTGCGCAAGTCGCTGTGTTTCTTGAACGAGAAGTCGAAAAGTAAGGGTAGATAACATGTCTTGAGAGGGAGGGGTCGTTCCAGAGACGAGACGCTGCTGTGAGTGAACAATGAGCCGCCGTATGAAGTGCAAATACGTTTCGATTCCATGTTGTTCGGACAGCTTCATTGTGCGCAATGTCAGCAATGGTCACGTAAATGAGGAAAAGGACACGTACTGAGCGAATTTCGGCTTGATTCCTTTCAAAATTCTCCTCCGTTAAGGTCGACAAGAGGAATACAATCTGAGCCCTGACAATTGTATGGATATTCGTGTTCGGCGTGCTGTCCATGTTGGACGACCTTGAAGGGGTCACCGAACGTCGAACAACGCCCGCTGAGCCGGAAGCCGTTTTGGATAGGTGTTTGGGGGGAATTTGTGAAATCGAGCGCGCAGACCACCTCCAACACCGAGACGGACGATGAGTAGAGTGGCAACAAGTCCCAGTATGACAGCCCAATTTGGCCGGAGGGCGTTTTCAGGCTCCGTTTCAAGCGCCGACAATAAAAACTCATTCCCTCACTTGCGCTCATTGATCGCGGGAAACGGGCGACTGACTGTGGGAATCCTGACTCAGGGTCTCACAATTTATGGTCGGCAAATGACTCGCGACGCGACTGGAACGTCCACCACAGCTTGTACGCTCCCGGTCGTTGATCATGCAAGTCGAGCTCAACAAAGCCTCCTTCAACGCCCGTTTGAAGCGAATCTACGACTGCTGGAATGTGCGCCACCCAGTTTACATACTTTCCCTGCACCAAACTCATCCTTGGATCCCCCCAGAGCGCGAATGAAAATGAAGACTACGCTGGTTTGGCCAATGTCGACGCCCTTCTCATAGTCGCGGGCGATCCTGCAGGGGAAGATGAGCCAATGAGAAAGGGAACGTGTTTACAGGTCGGCACACTACATGAGTCTCATTGTACGCGCTCAACCAAGACTTATGGCAGCAATGGCTCCTTGGATACGAGTTTCCATCAACTTTGATCCTGTTCCTCAAAGACAAGGTCTGCATACTGTGCTCAGCTTCAAAAGGTGTTGTATAAGCCTTCACACCTAGGTCGGGTCGAGCTGACAATAATAAAGCAAGGATTCTTGCGCAAATACAAGCCCAAGGCAGCGTGGTGCCCGTAGAAATCCTTGCCCAAGCGAAACCGAAGGAACCCCCCTCTGATGCCCTCCCCAAATTCGTCGACCTTTACACATCTCAAAAGCGCGTCGGCTCGTTACTTAAGGAAACGCACACTGGAAAGCTAGTTGGGGAATGGGACAAACGTTTGGCCGAGGCCACGGAGAAGCCAGAGCTGGTAGAGATCTTCCAAGCGATATCCACTTTTATGTCCCAGAAGGACGAGGAAGAACTCGTACGTGCATCTACCACTAGCTGTCTGTTCATCCCTCTTAGCTTGTACGCAGAAAGCAACGGAAGTCGCTGGCGTATTAACATCGACGTTGCTCAAACATCATGTGGCGCTGAAGCTCGAGATGATCCTGGATAAGGAGACGAAAATCACCCACGAGAGTTTCGCTCTCCAGATAGAAGGTCGGCTTGGTGATGAACAGAAAGGTCCAGATATGAGAATTTGGGATAAGGCAAAGAATGCGAGGAACGTGCGTATACTACGCTATATTTGGGAGGCTTGATGAAGTGATGTGCATTCTCTATAGATTGACTGGCAGTCGGTCGAGTTTTGCTACCCTCCCATCATTCAATCGCAGGCCACTAAAGGTGGATACGACCTCAAAACTTCAACCCAGTCTTCCGAAGACCACATTGCACACAAGGGTGTTTTTTTGGTATCTTTAGGTCTTCGGTACAAGAGTTATTGCACAAATCTTGGTCGGACCTTTATTGTGGACCCTACACCAGTCAGTTTTGGAGTCACGCTTGCTCACTACCCTTCTGATCCGATGCGTCCTAGGAACAAGAGGTGCAATACAACTTGCTACTGTCCCTCCAAACTGAGCTGCTCGGCTTTATGAAAGATGGCGTTGTCGCTCGCGACGTCTACCAGCATGCGGTCGATTTTATCAAGGCCAAGAAGCCTGAACTTGAAAAGAAATTCGTTAAGAACATTGGGTTTGGGGTGAGTCAGATGATGTCGCAAGTGTATCACTCTTAACGGTGCAGAACGATAGATGGGTGTGGAATTGCGTGACTCGACGTATCTGCTATCCCCCAAGAACACTCGAAAGCTCAAAACGAACATGATCTTCAACCTAGGCCTTGGGTTTTCGGACCTTGTCAGCGAGAGTGGGCAGAAGTACGTTCTTATAAGAGGGAAACGAGGACGCTCTTGTTTACCCCTTCCCCTCTAGGTACGCCATACAACTGGGAGACACCATCAAGATCGAAGCGGAGAAAGCTTCTCTTCTAACTGAGGGGGTCAAATCGACAAAGGACACAATGTTCTTCTTGAACCCCGAAAGCGCTGACGAAAAGCCAAAAAAGCCAGAGAAAAAGGCCCCCGCTGTGTCGCGAAAGAATGGATCGCCGCCGAAGAAGACGGTCGCTGGTAAAGTTCTTCGGAACAACCGCCGTAACGATGAGGCCCATGTAACGGTGTCGGCGAAGCTGGCTGAACATCAGCAGGAATTACACGGACAACTTCAGGCCCAGGGCTTGGAGAAGTACTCAGAGGGCGGAGGAGGGGCCAGTGGCAAGGAGGGCAAAGGGTGGAAAAAATTCCAGAGTTACAAGGGTGAAGGTGCTCTGCCACCTGACGTGGACCGTTTAAGGGTACGCTGTATCAAAATCTCCTGATTGTGAACCGCCGTTTACGCCGTTGTCAGATCACCGTGGACAGGAAAGCCCAGACAGTGATCCTCCCCATTCATGGCTTCGCCGTACCTTTCCATATCAATACCATCAAAAACGTTAGCAAGAACGACGAAGGCGACTATACCTACCTTCGCATTAACTTCCAAACCCCGGGTCAACTCGCCGGGAAGAAGGAAGACACGGTATGTGATGAAGCGTCTGATCACGATCTCCCGCTGACAATGTCAATCAGCCGTTCGAAAATCCTGACGCTACCTTCGTTCGGTCGATCTCGTATCGCTCTCCCGACGGTCACCGCTTCGATAATATCTCCAAGCAGATTACAGAACTTAAGAAGGAGGCCAACAAGCGCGAGCAGCAGAAGAAGGAGTTGGCAGATGTGGTTGAACAGGCTAATCTAGTCGAGCTAAAGGGTCGCAGACCGGCCAAGCTGCCTGAAGTGTTTGTTAGACCAGCGCCCGACGGCAAGCGCATTCCCGGAGAAGTTGAGATCCATTCCAACGGTATCCGTTACCATTCACCACTTGGCCAAAAGATTGGTAGGTCTCTATTGGGCATGCCGTCGCGATTTCCTTCTTATCCCCTACCGCTGTATAGATGTCCTCTTCACCAACATCAAACACCTGTTCTTCCAACCATGCGACAAGGAGCTTATTGTCGTCGTACATATGCATCTCAAGTCCCCAATCATCATCGGAAAGAAGAAGTCGTTTGTACGTCGTTCATTGTATCAACTTTATATGAACCTGAACTAGTCCAAAGGATGTCCAATTCATTCGTGAAGCGTCTGACGTACAATTCGATGAGACTGGTAACCGGAAGCGCAAAGTCCGATACGGTGACGAGGACGAAATTGAGATGGAACAGCAAGAACTGCGACGGAGGCACGTTTTGAACAAAGAATTCAAGTCATTCGCCGAAAAAATCTCAGAGGCTGCATCAGCATCCGTACGTCTCCTACTTGAAAATAAAGACATTAACTAATGTGTAAACGAAGACTGGCGACCCTCTCGAAGTAGATATTCCTTTCAGAGAACTGTCCTTCGAAGGTGTACCGTTCCGATCCAGCGTCCGACTTCAACCTACGACAGAGTGCCTAGTGCACCTTACTGATCCACCATTCCTCGTGATGACCCTCAGCGAGATCGAAGTCGCATCCCTGGAGCGTGTGCAATACGGTCTCAAGCAGTTTGATCTTGTCTTAATCTTCAAGGATTTCACGAAGCCACCACTACACATCAACTCGATACAAAGTTCGCAGCTCGATGACGTAAAGAACTGGCTAGAGTAAGCTTCTCTATCCCTCCTTGGTTCTTTGTATTGAGGTGTTTTCTAGCTCGGTTGACATTGCTATGGGTGAAGGCCCTGTTAATTTGAACTGGGGACCGATTATGAAGACAATCAACGAGAGTCCGCACGACTTCTTTGTGCAAGGTGGCTGGAGTTTCTTGGGCGGTGCCGGTGACGAAAGCGAGCATTCCGAAGGCTCTCCGTCCGAGTCAGAGTTCGAAGCCGATTCGGAAGACTTGGTCGAGGAGTCGAGTAGCGCGGAAGAAAGTGCTTTTGAAGCTTCCGATGCCAGTGGCAGTGATGGCAGTGCTTCAGACTTCGGCGACGGCTCAGATAGCGAAGGTCAGTGTGCTTCTGGGTATTAGCGTTCTCTGACTAACCCATTGCTTTAGGAGACGACTGGGATGAGCTAGAGCGCAAGGCAGCTAAATGTGAGGAGACTTCATCAGCAGTTGGGTTCCTGTCACTGACTAACGTATTTCACAGCGGATGCGAAACGCGTTGAGGGAGGCCGAAAAGCCAAAGACTCTGATGATTCAGAAGACGACAAGCCCAAGAAAAAGAAACCTGCGGTAAAGACAAATGGTAAACCGAAGGGTAAGCGATGAGCTCCTTTACCGCGTACTAGCTTCCTCGTCCTTCCATGTTCTCTTTCCTTATGCACATATTACAATAACCGCAGATTCATAAAGTGTAATACTCTTGTGTTGATATAACATTCTACGACTACTGTTTGAAACGTGGATTCGGTTCCACTTCTTCATCGTTGAGCGCTGCCTCTCGCCAGAGAGCGATCCCGGTGCAGGACGCGCCAGGGCCAATCAGGGGCACAGCGAACAAGTGCCACGAAGCAATCACAATAAGCTCTGCAGCATCGCGAGCAAACCATAAGGTAGCAAGGACGGATGAACCAAACGCGAATATGAGGTCCCATTTGAGGAAATCGTCAGCTTTAGCGGAGAGGCTTGCTGTAGTTGGAAGGGGAGTTATCGAGGGGAAAACAAACGACGCGAGGGCCGGGGGATCGAGGAGCTTTGGACCAACAATGCAGAGATGCATGATTGCTGATGAGACGAACATGCCCATATACATCTGTCGGACAAGCTTATACCCCGACTCTGTAGTCCGCGGCGTAGGACGCAGGAAACTGTACGCAAGCCCAGCAACGGACGCGTAGACGGGGAAGATCTGCCAATATGCCGTAACCTTCGGATCCTTGAACAACATCAATCCCATCGAGGGAAGCATTGACCCTACGGCGGTGGCAAATATGATCGATTCCGCTTGTGGCTTCGTGATATGAGAGTGTGCATCTGCACGTCTGCTTGACGCGCCTGTCCAGATGAAGGCGAGCCAATAGATCGTGAGGGTGATACCAATGGTGATTGCTTGGCCGAGTAGGCCGACGATGATGGGGAACGCGATGAACAGTGAGCGACCTTTGCGGTGTGCTTCAATGGCAGGGAATGCCATGAGGAACCCTGAGGTACCAGCAAAGTAGAGGAGATAGGGTGATAGTTGTGGTTCAAGTTCGGCGTGGAAAAACGCGACGAGGCCACAAATGAAGCCATCGATGCCATGGACCCCAGTGAAAGGATGAATATAGGAACTGTTGGCCCCAGGTGCGCACTGCGCGCTCAACTCGGCACCCAGTCCTGAGACTGTCAGACTGTTGGTTATGAGGCGCACCCCAAGCGCCGTCAATGCGGGGAATAGGATCCCGGGCAATACGAAACCTATTCGACGCGATCGGTCAGTTGCTGAAGAACTGTGTCAATCCCACACGTACCATTCACAAAACCGTGCTTCGTGCTCATGGTGGTTGATGAGAAGAAGTGAAACACGGGCGCCACACGGGCGTTGGACTTGTCACTTATTCGCTTCCGTTTTGCCTTGGCGTCGTCGCTCCCACGCGAGTCAGAAACGACTCCCTTAGCCGAGCGCACTCGCTGAGTCATGGACTGGGAATCGATTTAGGCGACAGCCCGCCTTTTATTGCCCTGTTTGGTAAGGTGGCGCAGAGGCGACCCTGCGCAGGAAGCGGTAAAGCTCGCTGCTTTCTCATGCAAATCGCAGGAGACAAATAATCACTGACCCCTCCGGCAATGGTAATACAACTGAATTGTCCTACGTTACACTGTATCCCAATCTTTCTTTATGATATCTGCCGCTCGTTCCGCGTATATATAGGTAGGGCCTTGTGTGTGCGCTGCAGGGATCAGCGGCTGTGCGAACCAGATTTATCAATATATGATCTACCTTAGGAATCAAGATATACACTCAACGATAACTGAGGCGTCCACAACTCGCAGGCCCTTGAGACCTTTGACCTTTAGGTCGGGGTCCGTGACGCCCCAAGATGCTCCCCTCGGCGACATTGAAGAGCTTCCGACTGGGTGAAGGCCAGAGACAACGTTATCACGGATATAGGCGTCCAGTTCATTGTCATCCTGGAGATCCACCGCTGCGTAGTCTCCGGCTCGGGACAGAACATATCCTTCCCATGCAGGAGAGTCGAAGAACCGCTGGGTAGACCTAATGGCTTCTCGCATCGTGTATTGGTCAAATCGATGTGACAAATACGAGGGATTGATCGCTGCTTTGTCCAGAGGGTGAGCCGAATTCAATTTAACGAAGCCGCCTAGACATTTCGGCTGTCAGAACATGAAGCATACTTTAGCCTGGCGACACCCACGAGACATTGGCGTTAGAACCATGAGAGTTGCAGCTATGAGGTTGTCGGATGTTGGACCTCCAAAAATATTGCCGTTCTGACAAATTCAGCACAATCTACCAGCGCAAATGGGGGAGGCCTACCGTTATGATTATCTCAAAGTGCCCTGTATTGGGTCCCGCAGACGGATCCTGTACGCTATTGAAAATATCTGCAGTGCTCGGAAGCCTCAGACACGCTACGTGATCTATCCCAGAACTCGAGAAATCGCCGGTGCCGTTTCGCCGCCACTGCTCCAGGAGAGTGGCCCATAACGTCTCGTTGCGTCGAATAGACTCGTATGTGGTCGTCGAATTGACAGTCCACGTTAAAGTTGTGAGGGAATGGTCAGTGAGGTTGTGTCCGACGGAAGGAAGCTCGTGCCTGGGCGTGACTCCAACACTATTCAGGTCGCGTGCGTCCCCGATGCCTGAGTTCAGCAAAATATGAGGCGTGCCGTATGCGCCTGCGGAGAGTATGATTTCTCGCTTCGCTGCCAGTAATTGAACACGGGCAGGGATACCTATTTACCCAGAATCTAAGTGAAATGGGATGGAATGTGGGGGTACCGTGTTCTCACCATGAACGCTTTCTACAAACTCGACGCCATTGAACCTTGTTCTGTCGGCCCTGTCCAACTGCAATAAGCGCGTGGCTTGGGTGTTCAACAGGACATGGAGGTTTGGCCGGTTGATGACCTCAGGCTTGAGGTAGACAGTGCGAGAACTAGATCGAGTGCCATCAGGAGCAATAGTCGATTTAGACCAACCTAAGAGACCAACGAATCAGCCCTCATCCTAAGACAAGGACTTAATAAAACCTACCGAAGCCTAACTGCTTCCCTGAATTGGTGTTATTATTGAAAGGAAATTCGCTGTTCTCCTGTGTGGTTTGCATGATCCTGTCGTCTGTCGGTTGATAAAACCTGGGGGGCGCGACTTCAATCATATCCGAGGCTGGCGAGGATGGACTACCAGGCTGCGTCACATCCTAAACATCAATCTTGTTGATTTCGGTTACAGGCTACAATAAAGGTTGGGATGCAATACCTTCCCAAAGAATGGCTGCAGGCGGTTCCATGACCAGGACTCGTCGTTTACCAGCTCGGCAATAGCATCGTAGTTGTCAGCAGACCCCAGTGTGTACAGCATGGCATCTATTAATTATTTGATTAGCCTAGTTTTGATCTCTGAGTGCATTACATACTTATTGACGAGCTCCCGCCCAGGCCTATGCCCCTCGCGAGGGTCACACTCCTGTTCCCCAGGCCGCTTTGTGGTGTCGAGGTGGAATTCCAATCATACGCGGAACCAATCAGGCTGGTCCAGAGATACGGTATTTGCAAATCGAGCACGTCATTGCTAGAAACGGAATTAGTAGACAGCGGGAATTCACTGGGGAGCGTGCGTACGATCCGCCTGCTTCAATAACCAAGACTGTGGTACGTCGGTCCGCCGAGAGGCGGTTGGCTACGACATTCCCAGCAGTACCACCTGCAGGACCACTGATCAGTTTACGGCTTACGAAAAGTGCCAAGAGATACAAGACTAACCTCCGACAATAATGAAATCGTATTGATTTAGGAGATCGTCGGTGGAGCCCAGGATTTTGGCTCCAGCGAAGCAGAGATATGCTACGATTTGCATGAAGATAACTGGCGAGGAAAACATGGCGGAAAGCTGGTGCTTGTCCTCACTCGACGCTGAAGCTTTATACGCCTTCTATGGGGGATCCTCAAGCTTCAAGCTCTCATGAGAAGTGGGTTCAGTGGTTACTTAGTAATCCTGCGTCGTTATCTGCTGCACATCCACATGTCTCGTCTCCAGAAGTCCTCTGTAGAATGACGATTTAGCTCTGCATTAGGCATTACGATGACTCTGTTCTTCCAAGAATAAGAAGAGACTCGGGTAAAGTGGCTCATAGCGCTCTTTGCTGAAAAAATACTGGCCTCCGCCCTGTCAGTCTGTCACGGGAGAACTTGCGGAAATGACAGAGAACAAGAGAACGCAAATATATCTTCCTCTTGAGAGTGTTGTGGCGGCGGCGGAAGAACTATGTGCACAGAGCATATGATCATCGATGAGCATTATGGACCTATCAATCAGAATCAGAATCATAAAGCACGTCTTTGTGGAGAGAAGTTCAAAGAACCCTAAAATGACAGAGTTACCAGATCGACGGCGTTTGTTTGCTTTCGTCCTCCTGATCAAATAACGCGCCCATCAACTCCGATCATTCAAGAAAGCACGACAATACAACGAGTTACGAAGGAGCAGTGTCCACCACACGTCGCATCTGAACATCAAATAGCACAATTGTATTGATAAAAGAGAGATGCTCACAGTTACACGCTATGGTATATGTGGAATACCGTTACAAAGCCAAGACCAGCTCAAAATGGACGTAACCAACCGTGGGGTTGGCGCTTCAGAGTGCTATACAGTACGAGGAATGGCTCACATTCACATCCACTCCCAATCCTCACATGTCATGGTGCAGCGGGGGTATAGAACTGAGGGACATCCAATCCGCATATCAAGTAACCCGAGGTTGCTTAGGTTAGGCAGCCTATCGTCGATTGGTTCATTGCCAAGATTGGAGTCCTCCGCAACCGTAATGGTAAGTCGATCAAAGGACCCGCTCCGACGGAGACCAAGGACATAGGCTTCAAGCTGGTCCAACTCAGCACGCTCGCTGAATAGGGTAGTGAGATAGGAAGGCAATATCTCGATATGCTTGATCTTTGACGGGATGGTGAATGTGTTGACCGCATATTCGACGGCGCCAAGGAGGTCGTGTTTATCCGTATCGCACCAGCGGATGCAAAGATTGTCAACAACAAATGGCTTGAAATGATCTGATCGTTTTGAGCTGGGTTATTCTGTATTGTGGGGTCGATATAATGCAGTGGACTCGCCTGCAACGTTTACGTCGGCCACGACAAGTGTATTCAGCAGTGACGGTATGTTGTCACCAAGAGACACGTCCTCGCCCGCACAGTATAATGTCTTCAAATTCGGCATCCGGACGAACTTTGAAGAAAGTGGAAGGTTTCCACAAGATACGATGGCAAGTTCTTCGAGTACGGGCATAAATATGGAGCCACTGCCCTCCTTGATGCCGAAATCTGTAACATCGCTAAAATCGAAGTCCTGCAATGTCAAAGAGCGGACGGTGGGCGCAACTGCTTCGAGGACGGGTAGGAGATCGCGGGGAGAGTATAAGTCCTCCTTGAGGTAAAGTTTCGTGATGAATAGTTGTGAAAGAATGGAAGAGAGTGTCGCGAAGAGAATAGAGGAGCATAGTAATTCGTCGAGGCGTGGAAACCCGAGAAGAAGTGATTTGAGGATACATTCTTCAGGGATGTCACGATTGTCGAGAGGTCCACCGCATTCAACTGTAACTTTGCGAATATAAGGGCGCAGATGAGGGGAGCTGGTCAAGAAGCTGCTGCACGCTTGTAAATCGTCCACGACGATGATAAGTTCGCGAAAAAGCACGGGAAGACAGAGCTTGTGCCAAGACTTGCACACCAACGCGCAATTGACAAGGACGTCCCGATTTCCTTCCAGTTCCTGGATAATTAATGACTGGATTTCGGGGGGCAACCTGCGCATTATAACTGGTGAAGGTGCTCAACAAAAGCTGCCGGAGCGCGCACAAGTCACGTGTAACCCCTGACCGGTGACCACAGCGGGACAACATGAAATTTCTGGGAGAAGCCTAGTAAAGGACAGGGTGTTGTGCAGAATTAATGGTATCCAGAGCTTGAATCCTTAAATTGCATTTCGAAACGGGAAACTACCATTGGACAGTTCGTAGTGTGGACGGCGCAGGATGTAGAATGCGTGAGTGATTAGGAACGTATTCTCAGCGATTCCGACAGTATAGTCGAAGCTCAATATATTAAACCCTATTACGAACCTGTAGAATGCGTGAGTGATTAGGAACGTATTCTACATCGAAAGGATATGTGAGTAATCGTTATAACCAGGCGTAGCAAGTGATTAGCATACCTCAGCGATTCCGACAGTATAGTCGAAGCTGAGGATGCGGAAGTGAAAATGAATGTTTTTATATGTGATCGAAAAGGAAAGGGGTTGGCTATATCTGGAAAGAAGAAATAGCGCCCGAACTGCTTAACCGTTAAGTGTGATCCATCTTCAACACAGGACACAACCAACGACGGGTTGTCGTGCAAGGAGTGGTTCAATATAAATGCCCCTCCGATCATATACTGAAATTGGTACAGCGTGGGTACAGCACTGAGGGTTGTCTAATCCGTACATCGAGTAAACCGAGGCTACTCAGAACAGGTAACCCCTCGAAGACGCTTTTATGGCTCAGAGTATCAGACTCAACTGTGATAGTAAGCCGCTCAAGTGATCCACTCCGGTGGAGGTCAAGAGCATACCCTTCAAGCCGATCCAATTTGACAAGATTGCCCCTGAATACGATGTTGGACCAAGAAAGCAGGATCTCAATATGTTTGATCTTGGACGGGACGACGAGTGCGCTGACTACATGTTGCACGGTATCAGTGAGCTTGAGGTCAGTGGGGTGTATGTTTGAATCCCTCCAGCGGATGCAAATATTGTCCACCCTGCGTGGTTCGAAACCGCCTGATCGATTTCCAGTTAGTTTCTCCGTCTAGTAAGTAGGTATTGGCTATAGGACTTGCCTACAGATTTTGCACCCGCTGGCACGACAAGGGTCTTCAGCGATGATGGAACGCCATCATCGAGGGTCACACCCTCGCCTTCACAATATAGTGTTTTCAGCTTTGGCAGCCGGATGAGCTTCGAGGCGAGTGGAATGACACAAGACACTACGGCGAGGTCTTCAAGCGCAGTCATACAGATGGGCGCACTGCCGATTTTGGTAGTGAAGCGGTCTAAGGTAAGTTGGTTACTAAACTTGAGGTCCTGCAACGTCAGGGAACGAAGCGTGCCAGCGACTGCTTCGAGGACGGGCAGGGGGTCGGGGGGAGAGTATGTGTCCAGCTTGAGGTAAAGTTTCGTGATGGGCAATCGTGGAAGTACGGAAGAGAGTGTGTCGGATATAATTGAAGGGCAGTTGAGCTCGTCGAGGCATGAAAGCTCGGAAAGGATTGTTGCAAGCATACGTTGTTTCTTGTTGCCAAAATAAGCGGGAAATGAAGTACAGCGGAATGTAACCCTGCGGATGTGAGGGCGCAGGTAGGGTGAATCGGTCAACAAGCTGCTGCATGCTTCTAGCTGGTGTATTGAGAGAACGTTGATAGGTTTCAGTCCCCGAAAAAGGATAGGGAGGCAGAAATCTCGCCAGGATTTTGAGGCTAACGAACAGTTGCGAAGTGAGTCCCGTTCCATTCCCTGGAAAACGAGGAACCTGAGTTCGAGGGGTAACCTATGCATTCGTGCGTTGAGTGTGAGTAAAAGGTGTGGCACAGCGCTAAGCAGCTCGTTGACGAGCGCCTTAGTATGCCATCAGGATCAGTGTTGGACAGTCGGCGGCCAAGGGCGAAAGTCGGGTCGGCGACTTTCTGGCTAGTCGCTGACAAGCCGGCCGACCTTCAAGCGACCAGACCATGACGAACCGTGAGTTGATCACGTGTGATTATCTGACGCCTAATCGATGATCGGATTGCCGCAATCTCTGTCCTACCGTCTCGCAAAAACTACCATTACCACATCCATATCGCACCAACGTCGGCACTAACGTTGTTATCCCACTTCGTTCCCATGAGCAGCAAGGCAATATAAATACCACTTCCAAAGAAACCAACCGACTGGCAACAAACTGGCAACATGTCTACTCCGGCTTCCAATAATCGTGGCTGGTGGCGAGCCTACTTCCTTGACCACCCTCGCCTCATTCATCACGATCCTGACGCATATGCTGGCACCGGTGCAACGAAGGACAAAGCCAAGGTCTTCTGTAAGGTTTGTTTGGAACGGTGCATTGCCGCCGAGCAAGCAGCCGATCTCAATAATCCGACACTCATCGAGTCGCGTACGACGGCCGCAATAGTCGAGCTTCGTTAGTTTATATTCAAATTGGATTATTCGTGCCGCTAACTCTGCCCTGATCCAGTGTTTAGTACACCTCAAGGGGACCACAACAGGGGATGGCTTTCCAGCCGCAGCGACGTATTACTCAACCATCTACGCAACTGCGAGTTTCAACCAGTGGATGTCTGCTTGAGTGCACAGGAGGAGCAGAAGCAACGTGACGCCCTGGCTGCTAATAAGGGTGCTCGCAGGCAACAACCACGAGTTCCGGTACCAGGGGTGAGTTTATTAATCTGTAGTTGTTTCGAGGGTACTAATTATCTAGTAGAGCAGTAGCGGGTACACCAGCCAAGGCATTGCTTTTCCCCAGGTCGGCACTTGGGCGCTGGGTAATGCTCCGCTCCCGCTTCCCGTCCAATTCAGTGATGCAGCTGGTCGTTCCCATCTAAGGCCGGACAACATCTCAGTCACACGCCCCGCATCGGCAATGGGCTCAGCTGTCTCAAGCGTAACCCCGTCAGACTCGATTTCATCCATCTCTCGAAAGCGCAGTCGTCGGTCACTCTCAGAGCAATCACCAATGCCAGTAGTCGAGTGGAATGACTCGCGGCAAATAGCCTTCGAGCGTCTGCTCATTAGACTCACCGCTTCAGCTGGTCTACCACTCTCATGGGTGGAGAACCCCGAGTTCATGAGCCTCTGCCATGAGTTTATCCCTTATGCCGTCATTCCAAGTCGCAAAGTTTTGACTCGTCGCCTTCTTCCTCGTGCCGTAACAGTGATGCGAACGGAGATCCTTGCTCAAGTGTCTGGTGAACACGGTACTGCACAATGTGATGGATGGAGTGGCCTCAACAATCACCACTACATTGCGTTCATGGTCACCATTAGCAACAAGGTATGTAGTTTATTTCTATTTCTCTTATTTCTCTAAATAACTAACCATGAAATAAGGTGTACACGGTCCGCGTCCACGATGCTTCTAATGAGCGCAAGACGGCTCAGCTTCTTTACGACCATATGATAGAGGTTCTCAGAATACTTGATGTCGATTGGAAGGTAGTAGTTGTGGGATTCACTACTGATGCATCAGGTGAAGCCCGCAAAGCCCGCAAGATGCTCACAGAGTCCCACCCTCATCTTATTTGTCCTGATTGTTATGCCCATCAAGTAGGCCTTTCAATTTCTCATTACATCCCGCGAGATCTAATTCACTTGAAGCTTAACCTCGTTGTCGGTGACTATTTCAAAGTCGAGACTGAATTCACTGTATTCTCAAAGATGGCCACCGAACTCATTGCGTGGCTCCGTAGCAAGACTTATATCTTGGCGATTCTTCGTGATGTACAGTCCCGGGCAGGCCAAACTGCGCTGTCTGTCATCCGTGCCGTGTTGACTAGGTGGACCGCTCATTATCTAGCATACCGCCGTCTTCTCGAGCTTGGCCCAGCACTGCGGGCAATGACTTCTGACGATGCCATGCTGAGCTCAAATGAAAAACGTCTCATCACGGGGGACCGTGCATCACGGACGAAGGCAAGGGAAATGGTAGCCATCATTGATACACCAGGCTTCTGGCAGTCTCTTGCTCGGTATGTGTGCTTGGTTTCTATCTTGTTACCAAGACCTACTCTGATTATTTACCAGGATGAAGACTCATTTAGAACCTCTTGCCCGTGCCGCCAACATAGCACAAGCTGCATCATGCCGCCTTGATCAAACTCTTCTAACATTCGGGGATCTCTTTGTCCACTATACGTATCTCATATCACCAGAGAATGAAACCGAAGCTGACGCCAATAATACTGCCTGTACCGCCATTCTCGATAGCTTGGAAAAGCGATGGGCCAAGTCGGATCAAGACGTATTCATAGCCGCAACTATTCTCAACCCGTTCATCAAAGTCATACCATTTCGGCAAACTGTTCAATGGCTCTCACTTGCAGGAGTACTCTCACTTCTCACACGTGTATACTGCCGTGTCTTCCAGGTTGCCACTTCTCCTCCTCAGCTCTTCGATAACCTACAGGACTTCTTCAACAACCAAGGCACATACAAGGAGTTACAGAGTTACGCTGAGGTTGTTTCTAATGAAGCTCAGCGCAACGTGAGATTATACTTTTGCCTATCTTTGCTTCAACCTTACCCTTTGAATTAGAACCACCCACTTGACCCACGGAAGGTCTATAATGGTATTAAACCCCTTGGCGGTGACCATCCACCACTTAGCAAACTCGCTTTGCATCTTCTATCAATCTGCACGAATTCAGCATCCTGTGAACGTCTGTTCAGTGTCTTCGGCAATACTCTGACCAAGCTTCGCAACCGCCTTGGTAACGATTCCCTCACCGCACTCGCAGAGCTCAAGATGCATATCCGAGACGAACACTTACGGGGTGGCACCAAGGAGCGTCTGAAACGTTTCTTTGGTGAACGCAAAACACAAGATACAGGTCCACCGCTGCCACCATTACCCCAAGGACCAACACCGATACCTGCACAATTGCACCCCCCCATTATCCCTGCCATTGATGGAGTAGCTGATGAGTTTACCGAAATTGCCACATCCTTCATGTTGATGTTGGATGACGATGATGACGATGAAACTCTTGAATTTCCTTCGAAGATATCCATCAAGCTCTCCGACTTATTTGATTACCATTCTACTCATTGGACGGAGATTCACCGACGAAGTGCTTCACGCACACTTGATGAGGAGTTGGAGCTTTATGAGCTTGTTGACCTGGATGCAGACGGTGATGTAGATATTGATATTGATGATGCTGTCGGTGATATTCTCGCCAATTGATGTAGCACATGAGCATATGTAGTTATATTAGTCCAGCTTGATGTACCCCTATCCTCCTATTTAGTACTTTTGCGGCCATGAGAATATTGTCCGTATCAGGCAGTAACGACTGTTCGGGGTGTGAGAAAGGTCGGTTCGACCTGTAGCCCATGGTCTGCAAGTCGTGCGACTTCATCGACTTCACCGACTAGTCGCAGACCGGCACAACACTGATCAGGATTCAGTGCACCTCGAGTCCCAGACTCAACGCCAGTGTTGGCGGACTCGACTCACTCCGAATAGCAGTCAACGCCAATCATCGGATATATCAAGTCTTTGCTGACACTGCGCCTCTTGCATGCCCAGCGACATACATCAGAATCGGTCGCATTCTTGAGATTGCACGCGGGAAAGCTCGTATTGGAGCGGGACGAGGTCTGTGTGTGTGATGTGGTTTATATATCGGAGGCTTGCGCGAGTATACATATATTTCTGCTTACTGTATTCCAGGAAGTATCCACAATAGGGGTGGTCGAACTTCCTATTCTGCAATTGGGCATGCATATGCTCCTTTTGAAGACCGTGTCCCCTCATGACATTCCCTGCTGAATGCACACTTATCGTGGTGATGGATACGGACAAGGGTGTTCGACCCATACTACTGCCAATTGGCAATAACATGGATTGACATGTCGGCCCTACGGAACGAAGATTTAACGAATATCTTGGTACTTCCGTCCCCAACTAGGTCACAACTACCTCGCTTCTGGTACATTGCATAGTACAAAGAATATGAGGTCAAATCAGATCAACATTGGTACATCGTCGCCTGACCTTACTTCCGGCTCTTCACCGACGCACACCCGGATTGACAGCTTACGCATTGTCGCACTGAGGGAATTCCACTGATTGTGTTGCGAATTTCGTATCTTCGAAACTAATACCGCATAGTGACTGGCCATAAGCCGCTCTTTCTTCTACAAACAGCAGCAGATAGGCAAAGGCCACCCCATTCCGAGCGAAATCGATCGAGGAGAGCATGAGGAACTGCAGCGAGCGAAATGTGGTGATGTCGATAGTGTAGTAACGAACGAGTGCGATGAGAGAGTCGGCATGGTCGATAGATATTGTGGTAAGTGTTACCGTGTCTTCAACCAAAGCAAGCCACTTCTCCGGTGCAGCACACTGGTGAAATCCGCAAATTCGTTCTACTTCGTATCTCACAACCAAGGTTTGCACGAACTCTAGCCTTGGGCGAAGGAGGTCGACGTCCAAGCAACGATCTTCGTAGATGAGAGTTTTATTTTTGGGCGCGCCGGGGCCAGAAGGCGCGACTGGCACGAGCCTGTGTGCGTAGTTAGTTCGGTTTCTGTCGTGGAATGACAAAGCGACTATGTCATATGCAACATCGCGCGACACGGGGGAGAGGCCCAAGAATGAATGGAAAGGAGCGAGGTCGTCTGTACGGTCGTCTTCAACGCCGCGGCGGAAATGAAAGTTGGACATCGATGGTGCACACAGATGATTCAACAACTCGATCACGCCTGCGTCCTCACACGAGTCAACTTCCATCGTCTCCAACTGCGGGAGGGTTACTGAAATTCCACCACATGCGGCGTCCCACTCCAAAGCGATACTGTATAGTTTGAGGTCTACAAGCTTGTGCAGGACGCCAAGCGAGGCTAGGAATTTCGTCCCGAGTGCGTGAATGTGTTCCAAGTCGAGCTTCCACAGGTTATCAAAGGGAGTGGGGTTCGTGGTTGTATTGAAGGAGACAAGGCAGCCATCGAGGACAGGATAAGTCAGGTTTGGCATGTCGCCGAGCTGGAAGTCTTGACTGTGACTTCGACGAAATCGGTAACGCGAAGTGAACAAAGGGAAGTCATTGGGGATGCGAGGAGGCGGAAAGAGCCTTCAGGATCAGCAGCTGGATTGAGGGCAATGTCGAGTTCAACTATATGGGATGACCTTTGAAAGACCAATTCGCGTAGTCTTTCGTCGACCGAGCTGGGGGACTCCCAGAATCGGAAGTTTGCTCCCCTTGAGCGTCCACCGGCTCGGATACTATGTGCGTCCATAGTCCTCCGTGACTTATAGCAGCATGGTGCCAGGCTTTGTTCACAAATATCACTGGCACCCACGCGATGTGGGGATAGCGGCAGGTATTGCTCTTCGCAGGGGGACAAGCGACTAGCTACGCAAATATCATGGCAAGGACCTCTACGGGAAGTCCGTCTACTGCGCGGGTACGATGGATTGCAGGCGCAGGAGTTGCCTACAGTGCAGATTAGCCTCGTGACTAAACTATGAACTGGATAGACTTACTTGTTGAACAATGTGAGAGTCATACTCTAGTATAGAATGCCATGTTTCATTTAGCTGCGGTTTACTTGAGCGCGCCATACTAGTAAATCCTGGTGAAAATAGAAGAAAGGTAGCGCACGCTGAATTTAAAGGAGGGAAATAGGGTCATCACGTGGTGACCTAAATGTAGCCTGAACGACGTTACGACTGCGTGAGCTTCACGGTTGCAATGAAAAGCACACATCGTTTGGGGACCGTCTCTATGCCAAAGCATACAGCCAATTTATCCAATTTCACTGCTTGCTGGGGCTTACAACCACCTCGAACCCAATTTCACTGCATTCAACCGGAAGTCGAAGGGCAGCTTGTTACTGGCAGGTCATCCTCGAGATTGGGTGGAGGCCGTAATTATCAGGATATCATGAAGGTTTGGACATGTCGGGCAATACTGGCCAGGCAACATCAAAACATGGAAGAAGCAGTCAAGAGGAAATTATTCTGGCTCCGAGAACGAGCACGCTTACATAACCCGAGTGACTCATGTCACACGGCGTATTGCCTTCGGGCGCTGCAACGTTGACTCTTCTCCAAAACCAAATCTCTTCTTGCACTTAGATTTCTTCCTTCTACAAAAACTTCTTAATTCACGCCCTCGTACTTATTTCTAATTCATCATGGAGATCGACACGAAGCCTGTTGTTATCGGTTCCAAGGCTAGGACTGCTAAAGTCACCCGAACTACCTCTGATCTGAATGGTAAGCACTCCAGCAAGGACATACGCCCAGCGAGCGAGCTGACTGATTTGCTTCCTTCTTGCTTCCAGCTGTAGGTTGACTTACTATGGGAGTCCTTGCTATTGACTGAATCATTCGTTCAGGCCCGACGAGCAGGTGCTGTAGTGGCTACCGACAAGAAAGTGACTGGTGGAAGCAACAAAGCTCATCAAGGTATTCATCGGAACGCCTAGTGCTCTGAAGCCTGGCTTATCATTGTGTACTAGGAACTGACCACCAGCGCATTGCCAAACTTGACCGAGAAAACGAGGTCGCCCCACCACCCAAAATCTCGCCTACCGTCGGTCGGGTACGTCCTATGTCCGCACCGCCTCACCTTGCATGTGCTGACTCATTCACGAATAGACTATCCAAACCTCACGTCTTGCACTCGAGCTCTCCCAGAAGGATCTCGCTGCTAAGATCAACGAGAAGCCCTCTGTTCTTCAAGACTACGAGTCTGGGAAGGCCATCCCTAACCCCCAGATCCTTGGGAAACTCGAGAGGATTCTCAAAGTCAAGCTGAGGGGATCAGAGATTGGGAAGAAACTGGAGGGACCTAAGAAAGCTTAATTGATTTCTTTTCTCCCTCCAGTCCCTGCCTTGTTACTCATCGCATTTCTGTATTACTTTGGCACAATATATTTGTGTATTTTCGGACTTATTCCCTGGCACTGTGAGGAGTCTATCATGAATCCTAGGCAATCGTTACGCCGTCGATCTGCACATTGAAGGTATCCTTATGTCCTTCAGTTGCAGTAGGATGGACGGTCGCGACGGGCGCCTAATAATTGTAAATCTGTGCACCTCTCCACCAGCATGTTCAGGCGGACTACATCACCCGCCCTCAGGCTGCTCGGTAACCTACAGCGCAACCCAGCGGTTCGCGTGATACCACGAACGATGAGCACCCAGGAAGTCAACAAGATGCCCCGGCCAGAACAAGATCCTGCATACGAAGACTTTCGGCCATCATGGGTGTATACTGGCTCACGGTTGCTCACCTACGTATTCGTTCCATGTACGTCCTAAACCCTTGGTCATCCGCACTCCTGAACATAGTACGCATGTGCAGATGTCGTTTTTTACTCTGTCTTCTTTTATGACTTCGGAGACCGCGAACATGTCTTCCAGCCGGTAAACACTCTTTGCATAGAGGATTGAATTCTGGGACTAATGACGGCTGCTAGGTGAGGAGATGGGCCTCTAGACAACGAGAATCATTCTTTTCCCTCTCCCCAGAAGAAGCCAGAATAGTTCAGGCCGAAAAGGCGAAGGGTGTTATCGAACCGCCCCCCATCAGGACAGCAATAGATGCTTCGTCGTCGTTCAATGAACGACGGGTTGATGACTAGCAAGGCTTTGTAGCACACCGATGTGCTTCGCTCTGCTACATCAACTATTAGAAACGGACAAAAGGGGATCCTTCGAGTATTACTGTTCTGCGTATGGCGTCTAATTGCGGCACTCGTTGATCAAACGTAGAAATGTCGTGGACCTCATTATCAAGGGGTACGGGCAGCTCCTAAATGCTCTGGAATCCGAGCGTACACAACTCATTGGCTTCAAAAGGAAACACTGCTGCCTCGGGCTGATCCAACTGCGCTATGCCTGGTAATATGAGAGGAAGATGGAATCGAGCCGGCGACATTGGTCTGCCACGTACACCCAGCTGGGATGCTATATCGTTCGAATGTCTTTCTCGCCAGAAAAAAAGTGCACTAAGTATTTCGCGTAGGCCACTAAATCCATGGCTCAGAGGGTATACTATTCCAGGATCGCTGTAAACTTAGCAAGCATCTGTATGTCCAGTTACAGAATAGAAGGATCGGCCCCCCCTATTATAGGTACTTCCTGGTATACTGGACTACATTTACTCGTGCAAGCCGCGCGGTATCACGACCCAAGCTCCTTCTCCAAAGAGTCGTTGGCTTTCTGGCGCTTATCTTCGGAGAACTGAACGGCCTACCATATACTAAGATCTTGCTGGTCTTTCCGGACATCTGGTTGACGTTGAATGTTTAAAGGAAGCTGTCGGCGCTGGCCTCAAGTCTATTGCTCACGATAGAGACAGCTAGAAGCAATGCACCACCATGCATCAAGGCGCTCGTCAGCAGGCCACCAAGTTAGCGTTACACCACAGCTTTCCCTCGCACCACCAACTCACTAATGCACAGGCTACCCCCTCCTCATTTTACAGGAAATGGAACGGGACTCATCTCGTAACTACTCGTTGGCATCCAAGTCCTGGCGAGATCTCTGTATCCCCGTCCTTTTTCGGGGACTGAAACCCATCAACGTCATCTCAATAGCCCAATTGCAAGCATGCAACAGCTTGCTAACCAATTCTCCCCGTCTACGCCCTCACGTTTGCAAAGTTACCTTCATATGTCCTCAATTTCCGGCCTGTGTAGACGACCAGAAAAAAGCATGGTTGAATTAATTCTTCGGCTTCCACGCCTCGAGGAGCTCAAAGGCGGCTCAACTCTTTTCGCCGCCATCTCTTCCGTACTCCCACAATCATCCATCACAAAGCTTCACCTCAGACAGGATATTCTCGACCTCCTGTCTGTCCTCAAGGCGGGCCCTAGCGTGCTTCGCTCCCTGGCACTACAGGAGCTCACCTTTGATGATGAACTCACCAAGGACGGTGTCGCTACGAAGACCAGCAGGCAACCCGTCTCTATGACTACTCTGGAAGAAGTCTGTATTACGAAGGCAAGTATGTAGACCTCGGCGAGAGCACTCCGTCACCTCTGAAGACACTTGTCTTGCATGGCGTGGAAGTTGCAGGCGAGTTTACCATCTAATATGTACCATCAGACGGTTAAAGTCGGAATCAATCAGGAAAATTCAGGACGCTCAGCGCGGACAATGTTTGTCTTCACAGGTGGTGCCCGTCGAACACGCAATCAAAAAGTTCACCTTTTCGTCCAAGATCAAGCATATTGAGATCTTGCTCTCATCCTCCGGCATGCTTTTCGATGGCACATACAAGAAGCTAAACCTGCTTGAAGAGTATGTTCTTTACCTTCACCGGAGCGGATCTCTTGAGCGGCTTACGATTACGGTTGAGTTCGACGTCGACTCTCTGAGCCCTGAATTCGTCTCCCTATTCTGAGCAGCCTTGCTTTACTTGATGTCCGGATGAGACGCCCCTCAGTACGGTCCCCCTGCTGTACCAGGTTCGGTATAGAATGGGATGGAAACTGAGCTGTTCATTGCACTTCTTGTAATGCCTCATGTCAACACTGTACATGTTCGTACTATATTTCACGTACTACCTCATCAATAGCTGACTATTTTGTTGCAAAGTTTATCCATCCACACCTCGAACATGAAACTATTGACTGTACATCTCGTACGGCCTCAGGACAACCTAGTACGTGTTGTTCGACCGGCGGTTGTCAAAATGAAGTTGCAGAAAGCGTCGGAGGTTTGTGAGAGTCTCACAACCTGTCCACGCCCTTTCATCATCCACGGGCAAGGACTCCTTATGTCGCAACCAAGCCTTCGAACCCCGCCCTACTGCCGCATATACTGCTCAACCGTGGCTTGTACTCGCGGATCCACCTTGGACAATACCCTCACGGTATCATTCTGTCATTGTTTCACATCAGCTACTCATTCTCGCAAAGGGAAAACAACGTGAGACTTACCCACAGTATTTCGCGGAATTGTTTCCCTTTCTCTGAGATGACAAAGTCACTTGGCTCCGTGATTTGGGCCGAACTCACATATGCACCCTTCAAGGAATTGACTCCTTCCTGTGGGGTAGTAGTCGACCCCCATATCACTTGTCGCGCACCCTCTTCGGCTGTCTTGGCCAGCAATATCTCCAATAACTGCATCATGGCCACACGCAACACGCCATGTATACCACGGCGGATTTCAGAATAGCAAAAACCAGGATTAACGCAATCCACGATTATTGTGCGGCGATCGGAAGGGAGATGGTGCGTCAAAGCCAGCGTGAGGAGAACGGTCAGCACTGTTGATATTCGTGAGCATCAATGGTGATCCGTATTTATTGTATGACTTACGTTTGGTCAACCTATATCTTTCTAGATGATTGCTGTTGTACTAGCGGTTGAGCGACACACACAATTGAGCTAACAAGAGGCCTCACTAAGGTTGACAGAACTGCCTGTTGTTGAAAACCTCAAGAGCGGACGCAGATTGGAATGCCTTATCTGGAATTTTGCCATTCTGATGTGTTTCGCTGGAGACAATCACGACGCGTGGCTCGGCGGTGAACGTGTCTATCGTCTGGAACATCTTTGGGAGCAGAAGAAGGATGAGGAGGGCCGGGGCCAGGTGGTTGACTTGCAGTCTGAAGGTGTCGTCATGTTAAAAACTGTATACACAGTGCATGGCCACTTGAACGACTTACGAGGTCTCCCAGTTGTTTTCGGTCGTTGCGTACTCCATTGGCATAACAGCAGCATTTGAAACCAAGATATCAAGCCGCTCTACTTCTTTGTCCAACTTGTCCACGAAGGATTTGACCGATTTGAAGCTACAAAGGTCAATTAGCCAAAGCTCGGCCTTGTCAAACCCTGTACTATCTTCGAGATCTATCCAGCGGTCCAAGTCAGTATCCAAGCAAGCACATGCCGATAAGATAAGGCTACTCACTCCCTACAGCTGCAGCTCCCTTCTCCCGATTTCTGCAACCCATGATCAACCTCGCGGGATTCATCGTGGCAAAGTGCTTTGCCGTCTCGTATCCGATCCCTGTATTCGCCCCAATCACGACTACAGTTTTCCCTGTTAAATCATGGTTCTCCACCGGCGGTACTTGCGCCCACTGGGCCTTGATGAAAGACCAGAATGATACTTGCATTTCGTCGAGGTTTGCTTTGACCTCTGCGTTTCAGCCATAGGGGCTTTTTATACTAAGTGGTAAATTGACGGCTGACAAAGCCCTGTGACACTCATCCAATCACAGGCTGTGAATTTGCTTCCGCGCTGCCTTGCATCCGTTGGCTGAAACGCAGACGGTGTGTCGGGCTCCTTCAAAAACGGATCAAGGACAGATATGCGGTAGATTTCTTTACTAGTGGTGGCACACCCAGCTGGACAAGCACATTGGGGTCCGCTGCAAGATGAACGTCACCAGCCGTCAGCACATCTAATCATGCTCCTAGGAGTCCTAATTCATTTTCCTGACCTAATATCTGGCGACCCTCAATTCTGTATCCCAGCAGTATCGAATAGCTGTGAGTTTATCGAGCGCTACGTTCGTCGCGAGGTAGCACTAGCTATCCATATTTAGTATCTGCTATGTTCTTTTGGTTATAGACACCGCTGCTACTCTTGTGCTCGAAGCGCCTACGTACGGTGATGCCCGCCGTAGACTATATGAATTGTCGAATCGTGAGGATGCAGATGATCCTAGTTATCCACGTCCTCAGGCCTGTTCGCCCTCAGGATCGTATACATACTCCCCGTATATAGGCTGCCACTTTCTCTCCTTCGCCCTCTCCCTGACATCCTCCTTCTTCCAATCAACACCAGCACTTCCCTCTTCAATGGCCTGCTCCGCCACCGCCACCGCCACCTCGAAGTTGATTCCCGGAGCGTCGCCAAAGTCGGGCAGCAGAGCATTGTCGGGGTCTTCTAGGGCGGGGGAGAGCGAGGCCAGTCGCCGCGCTCCTGCGATGATCATATCATCCGTCATTCGACGGCTTTGGCAGATCATGGCACCGAAGCCAAGTCCAGGGTATATAAGGGCATCTGAGTGAGGACGAGGAATAGTTAGAATGAGGCGTCTGGAGAAGATATTAGAGTTGCTTACTATTACACTCTGCAATACTACATATCAAATCTTCAGTCAGCCTCACAGTAGTGCGCAAAGGTATGAGTGGACGACACACATATAATCTTTGCCATTCGGCATCTTCGTTGGAGGGAATGGGCTCCCCGTAGCGATCAATGCCTTCCCCTCCGTCCATTTGTTAGCATCTGCAGGATCAACCTCCACGAGCTTGCTCGGGTTCGACAATGGCAAAATAATCGGTCGGTCGCATCCTTCCGCCATCGCCTTAACGACCTCCTCCGTAAACGCACCCGCATGCGTCGAGCACCCAATCAACACAGTCGGCTTAGTCCTCTTCACAACTTCCAACAATCCCACCTCACCACTCTCGTTAGTCTTCGCACCTTCCCACTCCTCGTCGGGTCGCACGAATCCATTCTCGTATAAGGAGTCGCGAATGAGGGAGGATCCCAGAGATTCTTTGATCAATCCGTGTTTGTCGATGAGATAGAACCTTTTGGCTGCTTCAGCGGGGCTGAGGTTGTCTGTGGAGACAATTGCGTCGCGGAGTTGATGGGCGATGCCAAGCCCCGCAGATCCTGCCCCGTAAATAATGAAGCGTTGGTCACATAGCTTCGATTTCGTTACGCCAACAGCGGCCATTATGCAGGACAAAGTAACTGCGCCCGTTCCTTGACTAGATGCACCATTAGGTGAGACAGAGGTAGAATATCGTTATAAATCACTTACATATCATCATTGAAGCACGCGTGTTGATCACGATAGCGTGCCAATAACCTTTGTGCATTCGTGACACCAAAATCCTCGAAGTGCAGCAAGCTATGCGGGAAGTACTTGCGAACTAGCTGAACAAATCTATTCATGCCACAATGAGTAACATCGCATGATTGTCGCAGGAGCAGGTACTGACTTATCGATGAATTGATCGTATTCTTCGCCACGGACGCGCCTGTGCGGCCAACCCTGAGGACGATTTATATATCTACCCGTCTTGTTTTGCTGGAGAAGGCGGACTCACAACGTAGAGATTGTCATTGAGCAGGTCCTCATTGTCAGTTCCGACATCGAGAGTCACTGGAAGACTTTTAATTGGGTCTATGTGCCCTATTAGACTATTTTTGGGGTCAGAATGGAACTCTGTAGATGGGTCATGCGACGTACGTATATATGGCCGATTTCGCAGCAGATATCTGCGCATGTATGCATGAGCCACGAACAAAAGGAAAGAGAGTCGGCATACGCCAATTCCCTAAACATCGTTTAGTATCTCAACGATGAAAGGTTTAGGAAAGGGTGCTCACTCCGACGCCCTGATCGCCAATGCCGAGAATTGCTTCCGCATCTGAACACACCACGAGGTCGATTGCGCGACCCTTGGTCTGTTCTAAAAAGTCCTCCTCCATGGTATCCTGGTCACAAAAGGTAAGGTACAGGCCTTCGCTGCGGCGAAACAAATGGGAGTAGTTGGAAATAGCTTCCGCCTGCCGCATAATCAGTACCTTAGATCAGGATATACTTATATGCGCTCGAACTCACCTCGGTAGGCGTATAGATGATTGGTACGAGCTCTCTTAGATTTTTCGAGATCAGCGAGTAATAGAGGACCCAATTTTGATCCTTTCCTTAATCAGTTACGCTATCCACAACGCGTGTATAAGCAACTCACTTTCAAACTTTGCAGAAACGAATTCTTTCTGATCGGTGTCTCTCGTGTCATCAACTGATCCCATGCCCGAGCGCATTGCTCGTCGAGTGTGTTCACGCGCGAAGGGAGACGTCCAGTCAGACCAAACGCCTTGCGCTCCTCCACCGTGAACGCCGTTCCTTTATTGAATCGAGGACTACCCAGCAAGGCACCTCCTCTCAACGCAACGCGGAATTCGGGGTTTTCAACTTTGGGTACCATTGTCGTCGCCTAGATGGTGGCAGCTGGAAAGAGTGCCAGTGCCGTTCGCTCCATCTCGGGATGATAAGGACTTAGATAATGTGTCTCCATTGAGATCCATGACCACGTTGGGCACCAAACTTCGATATCGAGGCCTGGAAGGGATAAATTAGGAACTTCGCCACTGGCCAGCGCCTCCCCGCCATACCGTCAAAGTCAGGGGCTTCTTTGTGAATCCGAAATATGGCGTTCCCGGGAACATTTGGTTCTTCGGGGTTCCGCCTAAATTCACTGAATGGACCGTTTCTACATGTTCGCCTCCCCCCCAAGATGATAACGGGTACAATTCACAAGGAAACAGAAGCAGAGAATCCCTAGCCCCTAGCTATACTCCCAAATAGGGAAACTCCAGCATCGCGAGCCTTTACTTTTCGGGCGAAGCATGACTTCACTCTCTCAGTGATAACTTCAATGCTCGCTGCAAAACGAATACGACGGGGGATCGGCTTGAGTTCAAGACGATTCCTTCACGATGGCTCAAATACTCGAGAGGGATGGCTGTTCGTCGACTCAGTCTTCCCTGTTCAATTGGGTGTATGGGAGTGAGCCTAGGCAGCCTATTTCGAGGTCTCCTGGAGAGCTGACCATCTCACCCTGATAGCGTGAGGTCGTACATATCTCGTCTGAGGCAAGACACGCTGCTATCCGAACTGAAGGACAAGCTGTCCCGCGTTCAAGCTCATAAATTCACGATCCTGGAGTTGGAACCCCACCTGAAAGACGGTGGAGTATTCGTTCACTTCAAGTACGCGCTTCCGGACAGAGGGGAGGAGGATTTGAATGTCGCGGAAGACTCGGAAGACGCGCATCCAATCGACTCGACGTCTAGCACAACTTCCAGGTCAGGCGACCAGACGCCGCAAGAACGTCGCGTGCTCCATGAAATAGAACGGCTGCTGAACGAGGAAGCAGAGAACGCCGGAGGTCTACCGTCGTGGAATGGCATACGAAGGGGTAATGTGTGGCTCGTACAGGGAAGCCCGTGGAGAGAGGTGCGTATAATATCACGACGTTATCATTCGCAAGCACTTATACATGCTATACAGGATATGAATCGCTTCGCGTTTCCAATGCTGCGCGTCTCGTTCGAGGGACCAGACGTCCCAGAGCAAGCACTCTATCAACTCTTCAGGCCGTACGGTCGTATCCAGGAGCTCACCATGCCCACGGCCGTACCTGCTGGTACGCCCCGCTCTTCCGTAATCACCTTCAGCCGAATTCGACCTGCGGCAATTGCCCGCAATGTTGTCCACGGCTTGGAGATCGCCTCTACACCGAGGTGAGTCACACTCGTTCATCCCTTAAGCATCGACCACTGATGCTTGTATTGCAGTACTGATAACGCTGCGAAGGCTACATTGACGCGACTGAGAATAGCATATCAGAAACCTATCCGAGCACATGTCATAAGGGACTGGACAGCAAACCATCCGAGAATAGTCATTCCCGTCATCGTTTTCCTGCTTGGCTCCATTACATACACGGTCAGCCAGTCCTTGCTTGTCTTAGACTTCGTTGAACTGGTGAGCAGGTCTTCGACCCCGTACGCGCCATGATGGTGCAAGCGAAGATGCAAAATTGGTTCGACTATCACGGTACGTATGTCCAGCCCACGATACGCTGTACCGGAATCTTACCTTCCGTTTCCGTAGAGTGGACGCTGTACAAATGGGCGTGCAATATGCTACCAACTCAGTTGATTTCCTATCTCGCTTCGGACTCCCACTCTTCATCATCCAAGAACAAACGCTCACTATCCGCGGCGATGCGTGCGCAACGGTCGAAGGAGTTGTCTTCTGATCTAGAAATCCAGGGTGTGTGGAAAGAACGCCAGGAAGTCGAGCGGACGATTAGGACATACCTTGATGATTTTCCAAGTAAGCTATCTGAATTACTTGAACGACCCCCTTTCCCCTGCTCACTCTGATTTATTATAGCTACTGTCGCATTTCTTCACGGGCCGCAAGGGAGCGGCAAGTCAAGACTACTGGAGACCATGATCCAGGATTCAGATCGGTAAGTAGCAAAAAATAAATGTTCGGAGGAGAACACTTATTCTTTTACGCCGGAATCCTAGACATGTTCTGCATATTGACTGTCGAGACCTCCAGAAGGCCGTATCCGACCCACAACTTGTCGGCGCTCTGGCGAGGCAAACGGGTTACTGGCCTGTATTCACCTTCCTTGATTCCATGAGCAGTTTACTCGATTTGGCGAGCGTCGGTTTGATCGGGCAGAAGGGCATGTATTTTCATCTCTCGAGTTGTTTGAGCTATGAATTGATTCGCTTTCTTATTAGCTGGCTTCTCCAGTTCCCTCCCAGACCAACTGACACAGGTGTTATCTGTTGTCACGCGTGCCCTGCAAGCGACCTCGGCGTCTCACATCCACGCAGCCGCTCTCAAACGGGCGCGCGAGGAGCAAGACGAAGAGCGAAAGGCTGAGCAGAACATCGTCCTGCACAAAATAAGGCATGGTACATGGCATGACGGACGTCTGGATTGCGTAGCGGGCAACGGCGTTATGAGCGAACTGGGGATCGGGGACGAGGCGATGGGTGTATTGGAGGACGAGTACGGCGATGACGTCGGCGTGGTGGAGATCGCTGGGGAGGCCTTGACGGAGCCAGAGGCGATGAGAGAGGCGATGATGGAGCTGGGGCGGACTGACCGTGGGGATGGCGAGGTGGAGAGGCCGAAGGAGAAGAAGAATGGGCACCATAGGCAGCCTGTCGCTGATGCTGAAGCGATATCAGCCATTCCGATCGTGATTATTCGCAATTATTCGCCGTCTAATAAGGCGGGTGGCAGCAAGGAGGATTTGCTGGCTGTTTTGGCGCAATGGGCAGCTGGCCTCGCTGAGAATCGAGTAAGTTGTTGCTTTTCGACAGTCCGACTTCGTTTATTCGTCCGTTCACTTAGATCGCCCATGTTATTGTTGTTAGCGATAACAGGGAAAATGCCAAACGGCTCGCTAAAGGTGAAGTCTCCCTACCACCCATTTTCACCTCTTCCAGATGCTCATCCTGTGTTATGTTCAGCTATTCCATCCAAACCTCTCAATTCTATAGCCCTGTCCGATGCGGATACCAGTAGCGCTTTGTCATTCGTGAAGCAGAGATTACGGGATTCCGATATCGACGTTCATTTTACAAAGTCCGAGACCGAGCTCGTCGAGCGGCTTGGCGGGCGGGCAAGTGATTTGGAAAGCGTGAGTTCCGTGCAAATTGCGTGCCATATATTTATGCAATTGCCTAACGACCGATTTAGCTTATACATAAAGTGACCAATGGACAAGGCGTTGCAGAGGCTGTAGAAGATATCGTAGTGCGCGGGGTAAGCGAACTACGGAAGAGCGCATTTGGGGATGATGTGGACGACGCGAAGAGCCTTGCTTGGTCAAGGGAGCAGGCGTGGGCAGTCTTGAAACTACTGGCCAAGAAACCGGAGGTCCGTCTTGCCGTCCTACCCATTTTCATTTGTCGTATGATCGCTAACCGTGTTGCTGCTCAATTTGTGATGTATCACCAATTATGATTCGTGGCAGTAGGTGTCATACCATGAGGTATTGATAGAATTTCCGTTCAAAGGAGACGAGTCTCCGTTGAGGAATATGGAGCATGCCGAATTGATTGCTATAGGGACAGTGAACGGTATGTTTGCATTCTGCCGCTCCATGCGTATCCTCTTTCATAGCAAATATCTATTTCAGGCCGCCCATCGACCATCCGCCCCGGCAAACCCGTCTATAAATACGTCTTTGAGCGCCTGGTCAAGGATCCGATATTCCAAGCCAACCAGGATATCGCGTACAACAATAAAGTCATATCTAGCGCGGAGACTACCATAAAACTATGCGAAGAGGAGCTGGGGACGTTGGAGAATATTCGGGAGCAGGAGGCGAGGACTAGAGGCTGGGGTGATTGGGCGTTTGGATGGATGTGGGGGATGCGGGCGTGTGATGCGAGGGCCGCGTATTTGTTTGATAAGATGGGGAAGGCTGGGAAGAAGGTCGAGATTCTGGAGAGGAAGAACGAGGAGCTGAAGAAGGTGCTTGCGACCGCTGAGTGAGGTTGCGAAGGTATGGACATTTTATCAACTAATTGTGTATATCATTGGGTTGTTGGAGCCAGTGTGTTCGTATCATAGACACGGTCATATTCAGATTCTTCTTCGCGTTCCAGACGCTTTCCGCGTAGGCCAGACGTTTGGACGGAAGGGGCAATTGGCAAGCGGTGGCGGGTTCAAAGCCTTTTCCGGCACTAGTGAGTGCGGGCAAGCGCAGCGCGGCTTGTGAAGATCCTGTGTACTCTACAGGGCGCGGGGCACAATGATCTATTGTCACAAACGTTCGGCGATCTCGTTCACGCGTTGCTTCGGGCTTCGGCGGCTGTGACAAACATGCTACAAGCGTAGTCCTGGGGTTCGAACGCGAAACACCGCGATTTGGAGGTGCTTGGAGGGCGCAAATGCAAACGCCCAGCTTGTTCGCCAGCTAAATGATGTGTATGTAGGCGATCATAAGGTGGCGTACCGGATGTTTGATTGTGAATGATACAGATTCGTTCAGTTACTGATCAAGCTTCAAGCTTTTGTTGGGTCAGTAGCTGATCCCATCTTCGTAATGAGTGCCGTTCGCGACCGCCTAGATCATCAAATTCGATGATGTGGCCAGCAGTGTGCTGATTTAGTACGGCTGTGTTGAAGCGGGCCCGGGCACCAGGGGGTACCACAGGCTGTTTAGTGGTGGGATAGGCCATGTAAATCCCCCTGCTGCGCACACCTGTACCCCCCGAAGCCCGCAAGCAGCTGGAGGCGGTGGCACTCAACTGCGACTGGACTTGCAGCGCAAGCGAGGCTGTCTGCGCCCGGCGCCCGCTGCTTGCCAGTGTTCAGCGAGCCATACATAAATCGTCCGTTTCATCGGGACTCACATCAATTGATGCACTCATGATTTTAGACTGATCATCTCTATTCTTGAAACAAAGTACTTCCAGGTATTTCCGCTGTCGGGGCTGAGGTTGCTGCTCATCTAATTCCGTCAGTGCGAGGGCTCGTGTCCGTGTAATCGTATCTCTGTGAATATCAGAAAGCACGTAACAACGGCGCGTTGTTCGGCAATGGTACGTTTACTGACATCTCAGGCTGCACCTGGGCCTCGAACGCGCGAATTACGACGGTATCTACGGAGGAAACATTTCTGTGAACGGAGCGCGGACGAGGAACCAGCGCAGCCATAGAAGTCGAATGCAAGGTGAGTGATGGCCTGCATGCAGTGACCAGCTCAGCAAGGACTACAAAAGCAAGAGAGATGCTGGGCGGCCTGAAGAATGTCCACTCTGCCAACTTTCTTCAATGCACCCACTCACGTGGTGGCCATAGCAACATATTCCCACGACCGCAGCCAACCGTCACTATCAATATCAATTCACACAACTGCCTACTGTTGTTCGGCAAGTCAGTTTCTGGTAAGTACCATCTTCTCCTCCTCCCCTTCCATCCTCCTCCTGCCCAGTTTCTTTTTTCCTTCTTTTATTTGCCTTTTTCTTGCTCACCCTTTTGTCCTTCGACCACACAGAAGCGCGAGCGCAAGGCGTAGACCGTCCACCGTCCTTTCGAAACTTTCTTACTTCCACTCATTCCCGTTCTTCCTGGCGTCGCACGTCCACTCTCTGTGTAACTCGGTCATTTCATAAACAAGCTCTCCGCGAGGGCCCCTACGAGCCTTTAAACAAAGAACACTTCCCGAAACAACTCGTGCGTCCAAGCTTCACCGTCTTACAGCAATTTCGCTGAAAGCTATAGCTAGCCCTCAACCCGAAATCTAGTAATATCAAACATACACAGCGATGGTGTCCAAGAAGTTAATGGGTGTATGGGCGTTCCTGGATTTCTGTCTTCTCGCGGCGGGAATAGTGGCTCTAGTCCTCTCTATTGTCTGGAGGAAGACGGATGTTATGATGAACATGGTGCTGAGCAATGCCGATCTGACTGGTGCGTCACCCGAAGTGTTACTGGAACTCGCATGCTTATCCTCGTACTTCAGCCGGCACTGTGCTGGGCATCGTTCTCTTGATCACATTTGCCCTATCTATTGGCGCTATCGTCCAACCAAACCACGTCACCATTGGTCTTGTAATCCTTAACTGGGCTCTTATTGCGGACGCACTCGGTATCGTCGTCATTGGCACATTCGTTTGGTTCTTCACCCTCAGAGAACGCGCCAACTTCCACGACTTATGGTTACAAGCCTCGGACCAAACGAGAATTACCCTCCAAGACAAGGTGAGTTCGCCGTTCGATATCTTCACATACATCACCGGCGCCCGCTGCATCGCTGTTGTTGTCTAGGAGAACCATCTCTGATTTTTTGTCTCGTTTGACAGCTGTCCTGTTGCGGATACTTCAGCAGTCTAGATAAGGCTGTCATCGGAGGCACCCATTGTGCCTCTGTTGAATTCGTCCAAAGCCTAAACTTGACGCAAGAGGCCAACTTCTGCGTTTCACCAATTACGAAGTTTGCCGACACCACACTGAATAACATCTTCACGTACGTATTTTTGCTGTTCTGCGGCCCGTTCAATGACTGAGGTCTTTCTGCAGGACGGTTTACGGTTTCATGGCGGTTGTCATCTGCCTATTCCTAGCCTCATTATGTGTCATTAAGAAGGTCTGTCTCGCTGCAACCGATTGATAACTTGCACAATTGACCTGACGACAATCATCTCGTGTACAGAGGCAAGAAGCCGAGCGATTCAAGAAAATAGACGCGAAACGCGGTGGACGAGGCTTCGTCTAAATGCCCTTCGGCGTTTCTCGGTTTCTTTTTGCGTCTGTTCGTCTATTTACCTCAGCTTAATACGTTACCCCTCTCCCTCCCTTCCACCGCCTCACGTCCCCCTCCTTATCATCCCTGCCTCTGTTTCTTCCCCTTCCTCCTACAATGCACCCAGTGTGTGTTGTCCGAACATCGTGGCAACCGTAGTGACGCTAGGCAGCGCCTGGGTCCCGTCCGGAGCAGATCTAGAATCATAGCCAACAAACCTTCACCCGTTCGTACCTTGTACGCCCATTAACTTCTCTCCGTCGCTATTCCAAGCCGCATAGCATCGCAATGCTCTCGAATGAGCCCTTCACCCATTCCATCCTCGAGCTCCAGTCTAGACCACCTCCATTCATCCTTCTACCCCCGAATCGTGCACCGCACTCAATTTCCCTCCTCCCACTGAATAGGTCTCGAGTTCATATGTAGTATGCTTGTTTGCTTGCCTATTACTGCTTTGACCGGTTGAACCCTCGTTTCTTTTGACGTTCTTTGTTTATTTTTCTTTCACTTTCATACATTCTCAAACTACAATTTTTCTTTCTTACATACAAGTTCTATGTACGCACTGGGCAGTGTGATATAAGGATCCCTCGAACAAACTGTATTTGTGTGTAGAGGCTCGGTTATCTTATATAAAGATAAGTCAGAAAGGTGTGTTGATGTGGATCCCCTTATGGCCGCCTTCGCCACTCTTCTCCATCACGGTACTGAGCTTGATAGTCGCCTCACCCATCATGACCATGCCCGCCAACACGTATATTTGATAGTCTCGTGTCCAATTCTATCGTATGTGGCGGTAAATGAGATCGAAAGGAGAAGCAGGAAGCTTTCATTCAAGGTCCGCGAATACTGGACCCATATGGCGCACCGCCGACCAACTCTGAACCACAACACTCATCTGACAAACATAGCTTCGTCGATGGCAGAGATAAGTGAGTTCCACATGCCGCGCAGGAAGCGAGGACTGAGTTGACGTGGACATCATACACATTCCGTTAGCGCCCTCGATGCTGATCTCGGGCTAGCCTGAATGTGACTCTGGAATTCCTCGAGATTCATGGTGCTGGCCTATCTCGTGAGAGACTTCTATTCCTTCTCCATATGAGGCCTTATATATAGGCGAAATCGTCGACGCTTCTCTTCGTCGCTTTTCCCCTCTCGTGACAAGCTGCACGCACTTTCTCCAGTGGTTCGTACCGCCGACCGTCGAAATGGCCAACACGACAGAGAAGGGATATGATAGTGGGACAGACAGCCTCGACAATGTCTCGCAAGAGGTCCGCTTTGAGCGCCCGACAGGCCTCAAGGGACTGTATTACCATCCAATGACACAGGTTAGATGGATTGTTTTTCGAAAGAGAGAGCTGGATTTTGAGATCTGTGCGTTCATAGGTCGCTCTAATCGGTTTCGTGTGCTTCATGTGTCCTGGTACGATCTTCTTCAAGCCTGTGAATCAAGAGTTTGCTTCTGATCTTTCAATCCAGGCCTTTTCAATGCTTTGAATGGTCTGGGTGCCGGAGGTCAAGTCGATAATACTACTAGTGCCAACGCCAACGCAGCACTTTACGCAACATTTGCATTCGCTGCCTTTTTTGCTGGGTGCGTGTGCAGTTTGTCTTACGTGGATAGCCTTTAATCATACCTTCAATAGATCCATCAATAACGTCCTTGGACCCAGGCTCACTCTCCTCATCGGAAGCACGGGATATGCCCTATACATCGGCTCGTATTTGTATGTTCTATAAACAGCCTCGTAGTCGAAAGTACTGATTCTGGCGATTTCAGGGCTATGAACATCCATCCCAATGCAGGTGGTTTTGTCATTGCATCCGGTGCCATCTTAGGCATTTGTGCAGGTTCGTGTCCGTCTTCATATTAGGGCATCAATCGCGCTGACGAAGGGTACACTAAAAACACAGGTCTTCTATGGACCGCCCAGGGCTCACTGATGTTGGCTTACCCGACCGAAAGTCAGAAAGGTCGCTATATCGGAGTTTTCTGGACCATTTTCAATCTCGGTGGTGTCGTCGGAGCCTCCGTCTCATTGGGCCAGAACTTCCACTCTGAAGCGAATTCTGGTGAGCTCCCTGCAAATCGTAACGAATGCGTGATGCTCATTTCGATTCTTAGTCGGCAATGGAACATATGTGAGTCGGCCAAAGTTTGTGCTAGAATAGCTTTTACTTACCATGATCCTAGATCGGATTCCTGGTCCTAACTCTTATCGGTGTTACCATCCCTTTGTTGATGGTGAACCCCAATAAAATGATCCGTACCGACGGTACCAAAGTCACCTCACCTCGCCACCCTTCATGGAAGACCGAGATCATGGGGCTTGCGATAGCACTGCGCAAAGACCCTATGATCATCCTCCTCTTCCCCATGTTCTTCGCAAGTAACTGGTTCTACACATGGCGTACGTAAACCTACTCTTCCCAAGGCGGTACTCTAATTAATCCTCCTTCCAGAATTCAACGAGTACAACGGCGCACTATTCAATATCCGCGCCCGTTCGCTCAACAATCTTGTGTACTGGATGTCTCAGATCGTTGGTTCGCTGGCTATCGGCTTCTTGCTCGATCGACAAGGGCTTCGTCGCCGGGTCCGCGCATTCCTGGGCTGGGGTGTCCTCCTCGCCATGGTGTTCATAGTGCATATTTGGGCGTATTTCTATCAAAAGTAAGTTCCCATCCTCGCCCTATTGAAATTGACAGTGTGAATGGGGAAATATGGCATACTTAGGAACTATACTCGTGAATCTCTACCTCCAGATGCGGTCAAGATGGATATAAATGACCATGGATATGCTGGTCGCATTTGGCTGTACATCTTCTGTGGCTTTTTGGATGCTACGTGGCAGACTACTGCCTACTGGGTGAGTTCATTCGAGCGCGACGATACATGTCCTTAACTGAGGATGACTTGAATAGATGATGGGTGCCATGTCCAACGACCCTGCAAAGCTCGCCTACTTCACTGGATTCTGTGAGTCTTTGGTCTCAAATCACCTAACTAATTTTGATTATTCACCCATACGTTAGATAAGTCTCTGCAATCTGCTGGGGCCGCCGGCGTGTGGCGTGCAGATGCCGTGAAACGACCGTAAGAAGCACACCCTTTTCCCTCGCACCGTACAGGTACTGACTATCGTCTATAGATTCATGCACATCTTTATCTCGACCTGGGTCCTCCTTGTAGCTGGATTGATATTCATGCTGCCGATGATCTATTTGCGGGTGACTGATCATACAGAGGAGGAAGAAACTTCGTAAGTAATAGTTGCATTTTTTTAAAAAACATATTGATGTTGATATCCAACGGCTCTTGGTATTCAGGCCCCATGCCCCAGCGGACGAGGTGAAGGCGTAATCTATCAGCCATCTAATTGTCCTGTCATGTATCCGTTTGCTGTATCCGTACTTTCGACGATTTTGTGACGATTTCTGTAATGTTTTGGTTGAATGACACGATACGTTAATGTCTTCGACTTCTGGTGCTTCTGGCCAGAGTAACAAATAGAAGATATATAGACACGAAGCTGCTAATCTCGTATTAAGATAACAAAATTATTCCTATTCCCCGATCGCAGTATTTGCTTCTTTGAGAAGTCAGTCTCTGTTCGAACGGGCGAGGTCTTCTCGTACAAATAGTACACCATTTTGCCACCGTGTTTCCACCGCGACTTGAGTTCATTGAAGCCTATTGAGCTCATGAGGAGTCGGAGATGCTCGAATGTGAGATACCGCGAATTCTCAACGCAAGGAAGTGGCAGCTGTAAATTTTACATGAGTGACGGATAACACTGGCATGCTAGTGCGACTTACAGCTAGAAATAGATATCCCCCTTCGTTCAGCATGTTGTGCGCGTAACGAAGCATTCGCCCTGGGAAGTGATAGTTAATGATCGGGCACCTTCAATAGTCTCCTTTAAGTTGTCGCTCGAGTACTCACCACGATCACTGGCTTCGGGCACGAAGTTCAAGACCAAGCTCAAGCTGATGGTGCCCCATTTCCCTCGGTGACTACATTGATCCAATGCCAGGAAGTCCTGCTCAATGATGTCAGGATGTCTTGACTTCAGATCCATAGGAGTGGCATCGATCCACGAAGTACAAGAACGATAATTGTCGGGCTTGAGTGCACCAACCTCAAGTAATCTATGCTAGACAGTTCAGTGTAAAACAATGCCCTGGTGACACGGAACACCCACAAGTGCCGTTGCTTTACTCTCTGACAAGTCTCATGGACCTTCATCTCTTTCAACCACGATATTAGATACTTCTCGCTTCCCCCTCCACGGTCGTTCCCCTGGCCGATGCTCGACATGCGTTGGTACGCCTCCAATCCGCCAAGCTCCTCTATCTCATTTTCCACTTCCGTAAGAGCCAGCTTAACCTCGTCGCCATTACTGAGTTGGTGTTCAAGTTGAGCTTTCTTCTTCAAGAGAACGTGAAATCGTCGGATCAAAGTTCTGCTGGCTTGGGGCTTGCTGGAAGAAGGATCAACAATGACATTGTTCGTAATCGGAGCCTTGCGTTTCTTCGCTTTGGGCATATCGAGGAACTCGTCGAAAATTAGGGAGAAGACATTGATGTACATGTGATGTACTTGAGCTTGAACCCTTGCACCTCCTATCTTCTCCTGGGCCTTGCATTCGAGTAGCTACTCGAACCTACCTACTATCATCATTCATTTCCTTCATAGACCACGTATTGGAGATTTTCATCCTGAGGATGCAAGTATGCAATTAACTACCTACTATTCATTGTTGCACAGATGATGTGTAAAATGGCCTTGAGCCTAATGTACGGAGCTGCCTGTTGTATGAAAAAATGCTGGATGAGCCTTGAGCCCTAGAATACTGCAAAGCGAGAGAAGTGACGACAGATTGATACAGTCCTGAAACGCAGTATGCACTTGTAAGGTAAAAAATATATGTGGAGGAGTTGTATATAATGAAAGAGTCGAGGCGCGGCTATGAGAAGGCAGGGTAAACGCTACCGGAGATTTGCAGTGGCGTAACTGCAATGAGACGAGAAGTGGAACACGGGTGACCAACCCCGATGATCCAGCTTTGGATAATCCTTGAGATTATCATGCATGGCATGCGCCAATGAGAAGATTGAGAAAACAAACAACGAATACACCATAGAGCGACAAAAATAGAGTTGTGGAATCTTTAACGTTTTCCTCCCCTTCTGGTAGGGAGTTTCTTAATTTGTCGAGCTCCCGATGGGGTGTTATTGGCAGGCGGGGCACCCATGGTGAACAATGGTTGTCCACCCCCGCCGGGAGCACTGACCCCGAACGGCGTAGAGGTTTGTGCACTGCCGAAGCCGGACGCGATAGGCAATGAGGAAGCGGGAGCTGCAGGAGAGGCAGGTTGGCTCCCTCCAAACGAGAAGGGTTGGGCAGGTGAAGTAGCAGCAGAAGTGTTTGTCGACCCGGGGTTGGCACCAAACGAAAACGCCGGGGTCTGGCTAAACACAGACGGACTGCTGGGTGCTGACCCATTAGCGGAGAACGGGTTGGCCGCCGGAGTACTGCTTGGTGGTGCGCCGAAAGAAAACGGAGCGGGTCCTGTGGCGGACGGTGGCGCAGAGGTGTTATTGAACGAGAAAGGCCCTGCAGTATTGGGACGAGAGCCGTCATTGCTGGTAGATGGACCAAAGGAGAATGGTGCAGCGGGAGGATTAACGTTGTTCGACGCCCCGAAGCTGAACGGGCTTTTAGCTGCTTCGGCAGGTTTCACTAAATTATCTGGCTTTGCACCAAAGGGATTTGAGGTCGAGGGGGGGCCGAACGAGAATGGGGAGCTTGCTGTCGAATTTCCACCAAACAGAGTGCTGCCTGAGGTGTTGCCACTAGCAAAGGAGAAATTTAGAGTGGGTTTAGGAAGATCTCTACTAGGCTGCATGGATTCCCTGGTGGGGCTTTCCTCCATTCGCATCTCCTGTTCGTCATTCGTGGGCTTGGGTGGCGTTGAAGGGCGGGCAATTGATGAGAAGGCAAACGGTTTGCTCGACACATCACTGGCCGCGCTACCACTAGAGTTGAAGGAAAACCCGCTGACAGGCGCTACGGAGGGTGTGGCATTGAAGCTGAAAGCAGGCTTTTTCTCTTCCGCTACCGGGGTACTAGGCGCAGACGAAAAGGAGAACGCCAGGGGCGCCGTCGATACAGTTGGCGGAGCATTTTTACTTTCGGCGGACGGACCAAAGCTGAAAAGGCTGGTACTGCTGGGGGTTGTGTTACCAAACAGCGACTTGGGGGCCTCCGCTGGCGCTGGGAAGGTCAAGGGGGGCTTTGTGGCTGCACTGGTTTCGGTAGTCGTGTTTGACGTGGTGAAGGGTGTACTTCTGCCGAACAGTGATGGGGTAGGGGCACTGTCTTTCTTGTCTGCGTGCGATGGAGCTGGACCAAACGAGAATGCCGGAGCTTTGGGGGTCTCATTGCTTTCCGTGGGTTTGCTGAACGAGAACGGTTTTGACGATGAAGATGCTGACGTCGAGCCGAACAAACTACTAGCCGCTGGTGCTGGTGCTGGTGCTGGTGCCGGTGCTGGCGCTGGTGTGGGTGCAGAGTTCGTACCGCCGCTCGCCGTTTCTTTGCTTTCCGAAGGAGCTGGAGCAGCTAGAGCAAAGAAAGGATTCGAAGCAGGGTTCGACGCTGGAGCAGGCGTCGAAGGGATCGCTGCTTGACTACTCTCAGGTTTGCCGAAAGAAAAGGATGCTTGACTGCCTTCGGGCTTGCTGAAAGAGAATCCTGGCGCAAGCGAGAACGAGGGCGTTGGCGTTGCAGGTGCAGGTGCGAGCTTTGAAGTAGATGGTTCACCCGAAGGCGATCCAAAGGAGAAGCTCGTGGGGGCCGGAGGAGTTGCAGGCTTTGACAGAATGGCTGAAGTCGCGAAAAAGTTCGGAATGCCTGATTTGCTCTGGTCTGGCTTCGCTTCGTCTGCTGCTTCTGGGGATTTGAACGAGAAGCCTTGCGGGTCCACCGCATGTGTCGTGGTAGCAGGTGCTGTAGTAGTAGCCTTGGGAGCAGGTGCGAACGAGAAAGCGGAGGGCGCTGGAGTAGGTGGCGTCTCGCTTTGAGCATTGAATACGGACACAGGAGGGGCCGTGGGCAGACTAGCACTTGCATCACTAGTAGGTTTGGAAAGACTGAACGGGAGAGAACTGATGGGAGGTTCCTCAGCATTCTCGTTGTCTTGAACAGGTGCGGGACCCTGAATCTATCGTTAGAGACTCGGGAATGATGAAAAGAGCGGGATACACACTTCTTTGGCAAACGAGAAGCTAGGCGGAGGGTTGAAGACAGGTACCCTCTTCGCAGCTTCTTCGAGCTCAATTCGTTCTTTCCGCCGGTCGTCAGATTCGAAGGCAGCAGCGTCCTTCGCGTCATCGTCTCCATCCATAACTTCGTCCTCATACACTGCCGAAAACTTGTTAGGTCTTTTGCCTATCGGAGCCGCAGGCCTGGCGATATGATTCCTTGAGATCTTGCTGCGCCCAACGCGAAGAGAGGAACCGAGACTGGGTCCTGCTTGCGTGGGTTGAGAAGCAATCGAGTACCAGTCACTTGATGGTAAAGGAGGTACATTATTGTCATCAGTTTGAACTTCTTCGTCTACTTCAACCTTTTGCTTGGCTTTGTCCGTCGACATCCTACTTTCACCCTTGGGTATTTCGTTGGATGCACTACGAAGCTTATCTGCATCTTCAGCACGGGCCCGAGCGAGAAGCTTTTTCATTCCGCCGGCTCCTGCGTATGGCTTCGTCTCATTAACCTCTCGCGTCCGCTTGTGTTTCTTATCCCTCTTTGATGATTCCTTGTCCCCCTTCCGGCTCCTTCCGCGCTCCCTGTCGTTCATGAGAATCAAAGGGTTCCGCCGCCTGAACAAGTCAGGACCAGTTGACCCCGAGGTCGAGCCGCTGATCAAACCGTTGACATCAAAAAGACCTTGGGTAGGCGTACCAGCCCTCAATCGTGTCGGTATCAAAGGAGTTTTGTAGACATCCAACGCATGCAAAGCTTTCTGTGCTGGAGTCAAATGAGCTTGCGATGCAGTCTGATTTGAAGCGTATTGCGAAGGCAAATCTTGGCCATGTGAAGGGAACAAAAGTGAATGGGATCGGGATGGAGATCGGGACTAAAGAAGCCCGAGCACGAGAGAGAGAAGGGGAGAACATTAACATAAATGTTGAAAATGGCAAAAGGAGGAAGCGATGACGTACACTACGATGGTTCTCAACCAAAACCCCAAGGGTGACAGAATCTGAAGGAAGATGTACACCCTCGTTTTTAGGCGGACCGCGCACGAAAACAGGATTCTGTCTGAGAGAGGATATGGGCGGAGGCTCACTAGTGTCCCGTCTGATACAAGAGGGAGTAATGAGAGGCAAAAGTTGCGACTGAGACGGCTGCGGAGTCAATGAAGACCGCAAGACAAACGACGGGCGAGAAGAAGTAGGCGGTAAAGACAATTCCCGGCCAAGTGGAGGTGCCGCACGGGTTGGCCCGTTAGCAATGCCGAAAGTCTTGCGGTCCATCGAGTGCTCGCGAGGCGAAGGAATGCCAGACATAGACACATCTCGTTGAATTGGCTGAGCCTGACCGAATGTAGGAGAGTCTACCAGCATTGTCGGCTGGAGAGCGAGGCTGGATGCCCGAGTAGACGAGTACCGAGATCCCCCACTGGTGTCGACAGTCGGCCGTATCGTTGTCGCAGGCAACGTAACCGAGGCCGAGCGATTGGGCGGGACATAGGCGTTGGAAGCGAAAGCGGATTGAGGCGGATCATTGTAGCCCGCCCGCTGGGACTCCTTGTATCGGTCATAACCAGCGGGGCTGGACACCCTCAGCCTCTTCGTCCCCCGTGTTATGCCTTCATCAGTTTCGCCAAAGGAATCGCTGGCGGTTCTTGACTCATCGCCGACAGCAATGGTGTTCGTCTTCTCCGAGCCAGCTACACGCCTTCTCTTCCCTTGATCATCCTTCTCCTCAGCAAAGTCTTCATTATTCGTCGCCAGCCAGGTGAATGGGGCGGTAACTATGTTTTTGAGCGTCCCAAATATAGAGTGTGAACGAGTGACAGAGGGTCGGCTCCTGTGTGTGTTTCCAGCGGAATGCTGCTTGGATGGGCGGCGCGAGGCTCCCATAGACGACGACGAGACGGTGGGCAACATCGTCCAGCTCGATGAGCACGAGTGGCTTGAACAAGAAAATGTGACGGTGTCACGGAATGTTGGAATCTTGTGACGCTTTGTCACGGGATTACTTCCAGCTGACAAAGGGAAGGCTTGATTGTTTGCAGCCAGCGAGCGTATACATTCTTTTTTATCGATGAGCAAAGGTTTGGTTAGATTGATGATAGGCTTTTCTACTAGCCGTATCTGCATTTTCCCTCTTTTGAACCAGCCTCATATTTTTCTGAGTGATGGTGCAGTATTCGGCCCGTGGTATACTCAAATAGTATGGTGCATCGAAACACGTTCATCACCCGAATTAGAGGGCTACATTCGCCAGTCATATACATGAGTAACAACCACAATCTCTTGGACTCACATATCTTTTGAAACTCACTACTAGAAAACATGGAATATCCCCTGTTGAATACCCCTGAATCAGCGGCAGATTCCGAGTCCACTTCAAGGCGCGTCGCGACGCGCTTGAATTGCCACTGCGTCAATCCCAGAGATGCCTCGCGAAATTGTCTCTGTCCAGCTTGGGCAATGTGGAAACCAAAGTGCGCGATCTATACCAGCCGCAGGAAATAACACTCATTGAGCTTTGCGAAGTGGGGGCCGTATATTGGCAGCGCCTTTGCGCAGAACACGGTATCAGCAAAGAAGGGATCCTTGAAGAGTGGGCAACAGAGGGAGGTGACAGGAAGGATGTCTTCTTCTACCAGGCCGACGATGAACACTATATCCCGCGTGCGATACTCGTCGACCTGGAACCCAGAGTGATAAACAACATCTTGACGTCGCCGTACGCGAACTTGTATAATCCAGAGAACATCTTTGTATCCAAGGATGGGGGTGGTGCAGGGAACAACTGGGCGCAGGGGTACTCGGCGGGAGAGCGAATATACGAAGAAGTGATGGAGATGATTGACCGTGAAGCAGAAGGCAGCGATTCATTGGAGGTGAGTCCCTATATCGACTACTCTCGAAACGCCGACTTATATGAAGAAGGGTTTCATGCTCATGCACTCAATAGCAGGGGGTACGGGATCTGGCCTGGGATCGTTTCTCCTAGAGCGCCTGAACGACAAGTTCCCGAAGAAGTTGATCCAGACGTATAGCGTATTCCCCAATGCACAGGAAGGAGACGTCGTTGTACAACCCTACAATTCAATGCTTACCCTTAAGCGACTGGTGAACCATGCAGACTCGGTTGTTGTCCTCGACAATGGTGCTCTGGCCAGAATATCTGCCGACCGTCTCCATATACAAACACCGTCTTTCGATCAAACCAATCAACTTGTTTGCTTAGCCTTCTCCGTCCCTCGCTGCCCTCTGACAAAGAGTCATAGGTATCTACCGTCATTGCCGCAAGCACACAGACTCTACGATATCCCGGATACATGAACAATGATCTCGTCGGAATCATCGCCTCGCTTATCCCTACACCTCGGTGTCATTTCCTCATGACCTCCTACACCCCATTCACGAGTGATCAAATCGATAAGGTACGTGCGCATCCCCATGAAGGCGGAGATCTATTCACCTCCGAATTTCAGGCGAAGGCCATTCGGAGGACAACCGTGCTAGATGTGATGCGTCGCCTCCTACAGCCGAAGAATAGGATGGTATCCACAACGCCTAGTAAAACAGCGTGCTACATATCTATCCTAAATATCATACAGGGAGACGTTGATCCTACGGATGTAGGCGGTACACTTTCGCCTGCTACTTGTTATTGATCTCCCCGCACCGCCAGGTCCACCAATCTCTCCTCCGTATACGAGAACGTCAGCTTGCGAATTTCATTCCTTGGGGACCAGCCTCAATACAGGTCGCGCTTACGCGACGGTCACCTTACGTTACAACCAACCACAGGGTGAGCGGCCTAATGCTCGCCAATCACACGAGTATTGCCTCAGTACGTATCTCCAACCTGCTTCGTAGTCGCCTACTGACACTCGCCCATCTCGCAATTTTTAGTTATTCAAACGTATGCTCGATCAATTCGATAGATTGCGCAAGCGCAATGCCTTCATGGAACAATATAAGAAGGAAAAGATGTTTGAGAATGGATTGGAGGAGTTCGATGATGCTAGGTGCGACCCAGCGCCGTATCACGCTCGAGAAATCTTGTGCTGACAGCCTATCAGGGCTACTTGTGACGAACTCCTGAAGGAATACAAGGCCTGTGAAAGCCCCGATTATATTTCCTATGTAAGTTTCCTCCGCGCATCTTCGGATTCCCATATTTAGCCACCCGCAACCTCTAGGGTGGTTCTGAGGGTGAACCAGCTACCTAGTGATATGCCGTCCGGCAACCTCATCGTAGGCGTTGGCCTGGTTGGACCAGGAAGAGATGATAGGTCGCTACGCTAACTGCGTCGCGGCTCAGCGAGACACGAAGAGGAGAGTTGCTCTGGTATTGTCTTCGTATGTATGTATTAGTGGTCTATGAACCATGGACTCCGCTTTCGCCATTCATCAATCCTACAAGTCACGCTTTGGTGCATCGACGTCCAGTGCTATGAGTCATATATCGTCCCCCACAACTACGGTTCACAGCCCGTTGGGCGACTCGAAAATCGACTCCTTGTTTCACGGATAGTAGGGGTGTGATGTTATGACCTACCGTTTCCCTTCGGTTCCCGATTGGTTGTGAGTTTTGGTTGTATCCTCCTTGCAAACATCTAACTTGATTTTACTCCTTTATGTTCCACCCAGACTAATCGTCGTAAGCACGACTTCAGTGCCGGCGTTTATGACATCCAGTCTGTGGTAGCACCTTTCGATCGGTGCCAAGCGCTGAAGGCTTCGATCACCGCGAGGGTCTATATAAACCTACCACTTCATGCTTCGATGGACGGGAAATTGGCCACGGCTTGGTGTACGCGTCACACGGCAAGTAGTCTCAGCGTGGTATGATGCTTGTAACGACAATGAGGACGGATGCAAGGCAACACGGATGCACTCTCGCGTCTGATTGGCTGATCAACATATGTGTCACAGGGATCCATGTCAGCACTTTGTATGAATGTCGATTCGCGCTTGGTATATGATGCGCTCGCTCTAAGTCGTCTGTGTTTGCAGCATAGCAAAGTAATTCCTCTCAATCCCGTTACAGATGCAGGTGTCAGCATGGGCATTCATCAAGGGCCAGTGGACGAGGGTCCCGCCTGTGGAAAAGGGAGATTTGACAGGGAAGACGGTCGTTGTGATTGGCGCGAACACGGGCATAGGATACGAGACTGCGAAGCATTTCGCGACGATGAATCCCGCTAGGTTGATCATGGGTTGTCGAAACGAGGCAAAGGGGACCACGGCCTTGGCGAGTCCGTACTTTATTTCGATCGCTTCCTTGAATGTTGACTGATTTCCTTGCCAAGACCTCCAACAGAGCACAGGATTCGACAGAGCCGAGCTTTGGCTGATCGACCTTTGTGATTTTGATTCCGTCAAAGCTTTCGCGGACAAGTTCGAGAAAGAAGTTGAGCGGCTCGACATCCTGGTCGCAAATGCCGGCGTCGTGTCCATGAAGTACGAACTGACCCAAGACGAATGGGAGACCTCGTAAGTTGTCTTATACAGCTTCACTCACGCGCCGTTAAGCTTGACACCATGATACTTTGAACGCCAGACTTCAAGTTAATCATCTAGCCCCGACCCTCCTTATCATCCTCCTACTCCCGAAATTGTTCAAAGCAGCCGAAATTTCTGCGTCCGAGCCACGCATCGTAATCGTCGCCAGTGAACTCCATCAGGACGGCAAAATCCCTGACAGGCTCTATCAAGTACCCTCCGCGCTCGAAGCATTGAATAGCAAAGAATTTTGCCAACCCTAGTGAGGCCTCTCGTTAGCCCAACTCTGCATGTAGCTGATCAACTGCCTTGACAGTGATCATCTGGAGAAATACAAGTTAGCTAAACGTGAGTCTAACTCACTTCTCACGCATGTTAAGGCTCACTTTGAAACAGTGCTAAACGTTCTCCTCACATTGGCTTTGACGGACCACCTTCCATCATCTCGTCCCACAATTATCGTGAATGCCATAAATCCTGGATTCTGCTACTCTGAGATTCGTCGTGGAATGCGCAGTGTCTTTATGTGGCTGTTCGAGAAGCTGATTGCTAGGACAGCGGAAGAGGGAGCGCGGCAAGTGATATGGGGCTCAGTAGTTACTCCGCCTGAGTCTAAAGGAGGGCTAGATTCCCTGAAAGGCGCGTATGTGAGCCTGGCCCACATCATGGAGCCAGGCGACTTCGTCATCTCAGAGCAAGGGAAGGAATTTCGCAAGATCCTTTGGGTAAGACTTATCAACGTTGTCTCTTTGCGACGAATAGCTGACGCGACATATTCACTTAGAACGATACTGTGAAAATTCTGTCCAAGGTGGACCCGCGGGTTCAGACCACGGTTGAGCAGTATCTGCAGAAGTAGGCTGGGATTCAGAGCCATACTGGTGGTTGTCCATGGACGTGGACTATACTTACTATCTATGATACCCTTCTTTATATCATACACGTTTGAATTCGAGGAGATATCTATCCTGTGTCTTTATTGTGATCCTGATCGAATCTCGCTCTCCTAGTATGATACTCCGAGTCTACAAACCTGAACCGAACTTCGTTCCGGAAGTAAAGAAGGGGTGATAGATATTCAGAACAATCTGCAATACGACGCAGAGGATCTTGACTCGTAGCTAACACACCGGGAACATCAAAGCTTCAAGAGGATGAATCCAATGTCTCTGTCGGGGAATTTTGTCGAGAATCGAAACACTAGCAAAGCCCCTGAGTTATTCCTCAGGCCTCAGGGGCGACACCACATCTCCGATTTCGCAATGTCTGGATGTACCATACAAGATGAATTTACGCGATTTCAAAACCATCCTAACCCTGGAGGCCCCGTCACAACCCTCTTATCGCTCAAAGGAACACGGGGCATTGGTCCTTTCTTCAGGCTGCGTTTACTCGGGGCCGACCATTTCTCCACCAAGGCCTGGCAAGACCTGCTCGTCTCAAGTGTATGGCAGATGTTGACCGTACGCTCTCGCTTTTGGTAGGATACATTGAGCTGAGGATCGAGGCGCATATCCGCAAAGGGCGGGTTGTCCAGTGACTTGGAGTGCCATTCGTGTGCATCGCCTTTCCCACTCAACGCCTGTTGCGACCCGCTGTAGAAAGTTGAAGTAATCTCGAGCGTGGTGTCATCGAGGAGGGAGGGCGAGTGACTATTATTCATCTGAAAATAAGGCTTGAGGATACAAACCCAATGCACATTGAGCTAGCGTCGGCGTACGTTGGATTTATGAAGTTCATCGCAGCCGTTCTTGGCGAGTGTACGATTGATCATGAAGTGTCGTTCACGAAGGGGTTTTGATAGCTTGTACCACAAAATGAAGCCGACGGCGACAGTTAGGACAACCCCGATAACGACGAAGATAGCCACCTTGGCGGTAAGTGTTGAATTTCCCTGCGAAGTATCTTCCGTCGCAAGAGCAGTGGTTTGTGGTATTGACGGCATGGCAAGAGCGATAGGATGTTGGATAAGAGGAAGAGTGGAGTAGAGGTACATGAAATGTCGCCTAAATATGGAATATGTAACATGGGCCCGCAGAGCGCAAACCAATGGCACTGCCCACGCCACGGCTAGGTATTCAGAATAATGTCCACTCCGGTTGTATGTTATTCTCATCACAGCCGGGGTATAGAACCGAGGGGCGTCCGGTTCGAATATCAAGTAAACCAAGATCACTCAAGGTTGGCAGCCTGTCGACGACCGATCCAAAACCCAATATGTCGTCCTTTCCGACCGTGATGGTCAGTTGCTCAAGGCGCCCACTCCGGCGGAGGTCAAGAGCATACGCTTCTAGCTGGTCCAACTTCACCCGCTCGCCGCACAGGACGCTAGGCAAGATCTCGATGTGCCTGATCTGCGATGGGATGGCGAACTCATTGGCTGCTTGTTTGACTGCGCCTAAGAGGTGGTGTCTATCTCCTTCCCACCAGAGGACGCAAAGATTGTCCACATTGAGTGGCTCGAAATTGTCTACGTAGGTGAAGTCAGTTACTCCGCTTCGTGGGTCAATCTGTGTACTCGCTTGGAATGGTTGCTCCTGCCACGACAAGAGTGTTCAGCGATGAGGGGAGACCATCACCCATCGCCGCCCATCCAGCTCCATAGTATAGGATTTTCAAGCTGGGCATCCTTATAACGTTTGAAGTGAGGGGAAGGTTATTACAATGCACGATAGCGAGTTCTTCCAAGGCAGTCATAATTATGGGGCCGACGCTGATCTCGATCGCGAGATCGTCTTCGTCCACAAACACGAATTCCTCCAGTGTCAGGGAGCGAAGTGTCCCAGCGACTGCTCGAAGAACTGGAAGGAAGGCACGGGGAGCGTAAATATCTTCCTGGAGGTAAAGTTTTGTGATGGACAGTTGTGGGAGCACCGTAGACAGTGTGGTGAATATAATCGAGGTGCACAAGAGCTCGTCTAAGCGTGGAAGCCCTAGAAGAAGCGACACAATCATATGGTCTTCGCGAGGGTGAACATGAACAGGAAACGGAGAGAATTCAAACTTGAGTTTGCGAATATGAGTGCGTATATGGGGGGAGTTGACGAGGAAGTCACTGTGTGCCTGTAGATCCTCTATGTCGATGACCAGTTCACGAAAAAGCGCGGGGAGGCAGAGCTCGTGCCAGAGTTTGCATACCAGAGCACATTCGCGAAGAACGTCCTTCTGTCCATCCAATTCCTGGAGAATAAGAAGCTGGATCTCGGGTGGAACTTTACACATTTTGGGAGTCGATGGAGCCAACCGCTGTGGGTGCGGAATAGAAGACCCTGCCTCTGAGCCGCGCTTGCTTATGCAAAGGGGTTGCAAAGGGGTAACCTTTGGCACAGTAAGTAACATTCTACTACACAAAATGTACTAGCCCCTGGTGGGGCAAGGTTGGTCGTGAAAGAATGTCAACCATTTCAAACGTTGGTAACAAAGTTCGAGATTTGAAATTTGAAAGATCGGAGCATTGGCTAAATATCATGCTTAGAGGTTGTACAGAAATGAGGTCAACCTAGATTTTACTCCCAGCCCAAAGCAAGATCGATACAACGGGGATACAGCACTGAAGAACCTAACCGTACATCAAGTAGGCCAAGGCTATCTAGGTTTGGCATCTTATCGAGGACCCAGCTAGACTCCATAATGTTGCCTTCAGTCGTAATTGTAAGCCGTTCAAAGGAGCCGCTCCGGCGTAGGTCAAGAAGATGTGTTTCAAGTGTGTCCAGCTCGTCGAACGCGTCTTTGCGGTGCCTGGTGCTAGGAGAAAGTAGAATCTCTATTTCTCTGATTTTAGACGGGACGGTAAATGTGGCGATTGAATGTTCGATAGCTTCTGAGAGGGTGTGGTGCCCATGCCCATGCCACCAGCGGATACAAAGATTTTCGACACTAAGTGGCTTGAAGTCGTCTGTTTGTTTTCGGCTTAGCTACGTTCCGTGTGCAGATGTTGGATTTAGGACTCACCGGAAACTTCTGTTTCCGCTATGACAAGTGTCTGCAGCGAACATGGTATACTGTCACCGAGTGCCCCGTCCATGCCTGCACAGTATAGTGTTTTCAAGTTTGGCATCTGGATGAACCCGGCAACAAGCGGAAGATTTGCACACATTACAAGGGCAAGTTCTTCCAGTGCAGTCATGCAGATGGCTCCGCCCTTGATTACGGAGGCGAATTCATCCACAGTGAGTTCATCACCAAAAATAAGCTCCTCCAATGTCAGGGAGCGGACTGTGCTAGCGATTGCTTGGATCACCGGTAGGAGTGTAAGCGGCGAGTATACATCCACTTTAAGATAGAGTGTTGTAATGGAGAGTCGTGGGAGGATAGAAGAGAGTGTCTCCAATGGAATCGAAGTGCAGAGAAGTTCGTCCAGGCGTGGAAGTCCAAGTAGAGTCGATTCGATCATACGCCGTTCTTCGTGCTCGTTGGTGACATAGATCGGAAAGTCTTGAGATTCAAACGTGACTTTGCGGACATGTCGACGTATGCGGGGGGATTCGACCAACAGCCTGCTGCATGCTGGTAGATGTCGCTTGCCATCCATATTGATGGTAAGTTCATGAAAAAGGATGGGGAGGCAGAACTCGTGCCAAGACTTGCATACCGATGCACAGTTACGAAGCGCGTGAGGATGCCTTCTCTCCAGTTCCCGGAGAACGAGATGCTCGATTTCGAGAGGCAACCTCTGCATTCTGAGTAATTCGTGAACTCGTAAAGTTGACTTGCAAGGAAATCGTGCACGAGAGCGCCACGAAATAGGAGGCTCCTAGTCTACCCCATATGAGTATCGGCGATCATTCAAGGTATATATTTCCTTGCGAACAACTTTCCGTTACAAGAGGGCAGTAGTAGTGGGGAGTGCTATCGACAGGAAGGGAAGAAGGGAAGAGTGCGAATATTGAGCCGGATATAATGAAGAAAAGTAGAGCACACAGCATAGACCCGCAGAACGCGGTCAACGACAACGCTCGCGCTAAGCAGTGCTACAGGCATATGTCTATTGAAGCTCACTCCCAGAGCAAAGGAAGATCCACACAGCGAGGATACAGCACCGAATTGCCACACAGTATCATGTTTTCAAGCTCGGCATTAGTACGAACTCGGAAACAAGCGGAAGCTTTCCCCATAATACGATAGCAAGTTCTTGCAACACAGTCATACGGACGGGTCCACCCCTGATCGAAGTGGGAGGATCATCAAGCATGATGTCCTCCAATGTCAAGGAGCGAACAGTGCTTGCGGCTTCTCTGAGCACGGACAGAAGGTAGAGGGGGGAGGATATGGCCTCGGGTGGCTCTCCGAGGTAGAGGGTCGTGACGGGTGATTGTGGGAGGACCCAAGACAGCGTCTCGAATGGAATTGGGGAGCATAGGAGCTCATCAAGGTGTGTGAGTCCGGAAAGAATCGAATCGATCATAACTTCTTCGTCTCCGTCAACATGACTTACGGTGAAGTCCCAATAACACCAGACTTTGCGGACGTGTTGGCGTAGGTGTAAGGGGGGGAGTGTCAACAATCTACTACAGGCTACTAGTGGCAGATGTTGATCGTTATCCATGTGGATGGTGAGCGAGCGAAAAAGCTCGGGAAGGCAGGACTCGCGCCAGGAGCTGCATACTAGTGCACAACTACGACGTGTATACGAGTCCGAAACTTGTCGGAGAATGAGATACTCGATTTCGAGGGGAAATATGCGCCTTAGCGTATAGGATGAGTGTTGAGATTCAGAAAAGGGATTCCACTGCACGTGTTGCCTCATTGGCTTGTCGTCGATTCACCGACCGCGGCCTCAGAAGAAGTCTCTTCTAAGAGTAACGATCATATTCTCGAAGAGAGGCTGGTTTATCAGCAAAGATAGCGCAGAATTTGCAGACCGCTGACCTGAGAAATATTCATTAATCATTGCTCTATTGCACGCCAAATGACCAGAGAAGGCAGGCCGAGGGCCGTTTTCACGCGTAACCCGGCAGGCATTGAACTGAGCCTCATAAAGTCCTTTGGTATCGATCCCCTTCTTCTCATGAAACAAACATCCGTATACAGGACGTCTTTGGGGAGACCCTTGGGAACCTCATGGCCTCGTTCGAGATGCGAATATCGATGACCAAGGCGCAGTGGACGCGAGTTCTACCAGTGGAGATGGAGGATTTGACGGGGAAGACTGGCTGTTTTTAGTCTCGATTTGACTTCCATTGTGGCGAAGCCATACTATGTGGGGGAGGGGGGGGGCTGGGGTTGTTATTGGGCCCAATACAGGCATTGGATACGAGACTGCAAAGCACTTTGCGACGATGAATCCCGCAAGGTTGATCATAGGCTGCAGAAGCCAGAGAAGCGACTTTGTCATCCACGGAGAAGGAAATGAGTTCAGTGCAATTCTCTGGGTAAGAGTGGGGGGTTTATCTCGCGATGGAACGTTGCTGACGCGTTCATGGAATGACACGGGGAAAGTTCTGTCGAAGGTATAAAACCTATCCAGCCACAGTTTAGATGTGATTGATATCTGTAAGATATAATATCAGAATCCAATTGCCTGCCGTATCGAATCACTCACAGAGCTATGAAACACTTCTGCATCTACACAACACACGGATGTTGACTGCGCTCAAAGTCCCCCAGCTTGACGCCAGCAATATGAATTCTTGAGAGAGGACTCGGAGCAACTGTATATTTCTGGGTTCTGGGCGCCTAATATTCGTTGCTTCACTGTTATTCAATGGCTGGCTCCGCTCTGGTTCATGCTGCCGTATTCGCTGCTGGTGCCCTAGTAGGCGGAGGCGTAGCCGCTGCAGTCGCCTCGAGAAAACGCGAATTCCCCCACGCAGCGCAAAATTCCCAAGTATCCGCCATAAAATCCCCGATCATTGAGGTCGGACCAGGAGGGAACGCCCAAATATCCACAGTCGCGTCTTCCGGAGGCGTTATCGCCCCCCCATTGAGATACGGAAACCCTGGTGTGTTTTGCTGGTTTCTCTTGCTGTTGGGTTAAGGCTCATTTGGCTTGTAGGTCCCATAGCTGATCCCTTGGTGCGCAAAGCATATGTTGCTGCCTACGACCGTAGACTCCGCCATCCTGCTTGGGTACGCGTCTTTTAATCACACCGTTGCGGGCTCTCTATGCTGAAATGATATGTAGACGGCTGAACACTTGACACTAGCATCACTAGGCAAGTCGGCAGTTTCTCCCCCACCCGAAGGTGGCGAGCTGGTAGACCGCCAGAAGTCGACTTTCACCGAAGATGCCTCGTTGCCTGCTGCATTCCGGTCCAAACTTTCAGACTACTTCCGGAGTGGTTATGACCGCGGCCATATGTGTGCCCCTGTTCTTGATAATTTAATGAAATCTTGAACAACGTCGTTTGTTAACAGGGTTCCTGCAGCTGATGCAAAATTTTCCCAGGTAAGCAGCTCAGAACTCTACATTGCATCAATATGTCTGAATTGACGCGTTATTTCTTAGGAAGCTATGAATGAGACATTCCTCTTATCTAACATCGCGCCTCAAGTTGGCGATGGTTTCAACAGACATTGTATGTACATTTTACTTCTCTCAGCAGTTATAAGGAAAAATAACACCACTACCAGATTGGGCATATCTAGAAGACTGGTGTCGACGCCTGACTTCGTCGTTCGCTGATGTCTACGTGTTCACAGTCCCCTTGTACCTCCCGCAGCTTCATCCTGACGGGAAATGGCGTGTGGTAAGCCGTATCGCAAGTTTTCTCCCGAATTATACTGATTGCCGAAAGACGCATGAGGTTATTGGATCACCACCCAACGTGTCGGTACCAACGCATTTTGCGAAGGTTGTCTTAACATCACGACCTGCGTCTCCGTCTACGCCGGACATCCTTGAGCTCTCTTCCGGTGCTTTCGTGCTCCCCAACGCTGTGATTCCGGATGGAGCCCCACTCGAAAGCTTCATTATGGATAGTAAGCGGCATTATCAACAATGTAACAATTGTCAATAACCTTTCTTCAGTCGGGCAGGTTGAGAAGGCGGCTGGACTGACGTTCTTGTCTGACGAGCTGAAGGCAGCATCCAAGCATATCTGCAAAACCACAAAATGCGAAGTCATCGTTCGTAGATTTGACGACGCTAGAAAACGCCCAGAAATGCGCAGAGCGATCTCGTCACCAAAGTAGAATCTTCACATATTTTGAATATATAATGCAGGTAGATCAGTATTAATATGGTATGGAGCCACCAGCTATACTAATGCTCGGAGAGCATGTCCTTGATACTCTCCCAGTAGTCCTTAGAGACGTGAGATTCGATTTCTTCCTTGGTCAACCAGGCGAAATCGGAGACGGATGCTTGTGTCGGACGGACTTGACCAGCCATTATATGGGCTTTATAGAAGAATGTGACATCCTGCTGACGATGTGAGTGGTAATTGAGCATAAAGGGCGGGGCATATACCTCTTGTCCATCCTTCGTTGCTTCTGCGGGGGATTTGGACACGCCCACTGGGTTGCGGCTGACGACCCAGGTGTCCATGTGAGGCCCACATTCGGCAAAGAGGTCTCGCTGAGCTGCCTAGAAACCGCGACTATTAGTAATAGTTTTTGTGCTAGTTAACTTGGACGCATACTTGATGTAGCAACTCTCCCTTTTCCACACCACCCTGAGGGAACCTCCAGACTTGCTTACCATCCTGGTCGACCCGCAATAAGAGGTAGAGATTCCGTGCACCCTTCCTATCCAAGCTTTTGGTGTCCTTCTTGATGTCTGCTTCGTGAGTCCTGGACATAATGACTTCGCCTTCACCCTCTTGCTGGCTCAGCTGAGCGACCGCTCTCTTATTGGCTTCCTCCTTCTCATTCGTCACGACTTCTCCGGTAAAATCCTTTCCGAATGCCAGCTGCTCCCTCTCCGCCTCCTCTATGTTGAAGCGAGTTTCGAGTAGAGAACCCTGTTTAAAATAGAACTCATAAGGAAACGGGTTGTGCAATGCACGGCGTATTCGAGCTTGGTATGCATAATAAGCGCGTTCGAAGGGGGTGGGTGTGCGCGTAAGAGTGGGGGATCGGTTCAAAATGATTGCTGTCGTGATTTTGGGACGAGTGGAACGTTTCGAGGACGCCGGAGGAGCAGTCGAGGCGGTCGTGGACGAGCCTAGGGAAGCCTCGGTAGCCAACGCACGGCGAAGACAAGAGACATCTAGGAGGTTTCAGAAATGCTTTCGCCTCACGGTGAGCCTGCGTCTTACCTTTCGATGGAGCTCTACATGAAGTGAGTAAATTGCGCGAGAACATCGCGTCGCGGTGTGGTCAAGGACTCGGCAAACTTTTTGGTTTCGGAAAGGTTGACTGTGGGAACCAGTTCCCAATTCGGAACCAGGTGCATCCTGAACTGCAGTCTCCGACGCCTCCGCCTCAGCATCTTGGACGTTCACAGCGACCAATGTCTATATCCCTGGTTTCCAACACATACCTCGAAGAAACCTCATCGAAATTCCGCTCGAAGCCGGTTCCATGGGAGGTCAGTTACGAGCGCGCTTTGCAGGAATATCTCTGAACGCATACCGTAGGGCTACCAACGCGCAGGGCTCGTAACTTCAGAAGATCTTACCCTCATCAAAAGAATTGGAAATAATAAGGCTCGAAACGAGTCGATCTTGCTGTCAGATGGCCAGACATACGCGCTGCTCTACTTGCGACTTCTGAAGAAGCTCCAGAGAATCGATACTATGCAATGCCTCCTCGTCCTGATCGCCGAAGCTCTCACAGGTCGAATTCCACGGCCATCTTTTGGTTACCTCATCGCTGAATATCATTACAGACCACGAGGAGCGCATACCTCTGTTCTTCCGAACATCAGAGAGTGATCCCGAGTTGCCCTATGTACCCCTCCTTAGGTGAGCCACAGCGTAAACTGCATCGCGACACGTACTCAATCGTCGTAGGTGTCTGGATACTCAAGATGAGTTCATTCAGCTCAAGACAACTCAAATCCTCACTGTCTTGCTCAGGTGAGCTGATCGCCACATCGTCCTATATTGTTCCGAACCACCCCCACAGCACAGATCCCTCTCCTATTTCCCAGCACCTACAGCCTTTCCTACGGACATTGTCTGCATTGATACAGTCTCAGAGTTCAAACAGGCGGGATGTGGCAGTTCAAAGTCTTGAAGCGCTTTTGGCGAAGCGATCGACCCGAAATGCCGTCTGGGCGCAGCCAGGCATAATCAGCGGGTGCGACGTGCCTATTCATCCCAACACCCCAGTGCTCACAACCGACTAATAGTCTGATCGAGATCCTTAAGCAACGCCCAGGGCCTCAGATGAGCTATCAAGTTGTGCTCTGCCTTTGGCTATTGTCCTTTGAGCAAGAAATAGCGGAGAACATCCAGAAGTATGCATCATGACTCTTGTTTGTTGACACGTGGTCTTAGAATTTTGATGTAGGAAATACGACGTTATCCCCCAACTGACTGACGTCGCCCAGGGTGCCGTAAAGGAGAAAGTCACCCGCGTTGTTGTTGCAACGTTTAGAGTCAGTTTGAATGGGCCTTCCCTTAACACCTACACAGCTGACCTCGCATATCCTCAGAATCTGGTTACCAAAGCACCATCTGCGAATCTGCCAGCGATGCTCGTTGCAGAGTTGTTACCTTTCGTCAAGAACCTTTGCACAAGGAAATGGACGGACGAGGATATCATCGAGGATATTCAATTCCTCAAAGATGAACTCACGGCGAACTTCCAAAGCCTCACGTAAGTCACCCTTTCTTTTCACAGCGTGCTCTATCACCTTGTTCACATAATCATATTACCACTGGCAGAACATATGACGAATATACATCTGAACTTTCTTCTGGGCACTTGTCGTGGACTCCTGTTCATGAATCTGACGACTTCTGGAAAGAAAACGCCACCAAATTGAACGATAAGGATCGCGAGCAGCTCAAGTGCGTACAGCAACATTAACATCCGCGCAACTAAAAAATAACTCCGAATTTTAGAATACTCGTGAAGCTTTTGATCAACTCTTCCGACCCCCTCGTACTTGCGGTTGCAGCTCATGACATCGGACAATACGTCAAACACTATGAACGCGGCAAGAAGTAAGTTCCCCCTCCCGCCTCTCTCTACTTGACTGATTATACTACTCTCCCTAGGTTCGTCACGGACCTCGGAGGAAAGACACGCGTTATGGACTTGATGACCCACGAAGACCCGGATGTACGGTATCGTGCCCTGATCTCAGTCCAGCAGCTCGTCAGCCAACCTTGGGTAATTGCGTGACACCTCATCATCCCCATAGTCGTGGACTCTCATTGTATGATATTGAGCGTGTAACTTTACAATAATGCCGGTATTGTCGTTCCTTGAACCTGACCTGCCGCTGACTGGATCATGACACGCCATATCACCTGTGACAACGACACGGACAGTTGACCTCGCTCACTAGCTCAGACTTGTCCCTGTAGTGATGTCCAGCCGCCAACCTCCGCCAGCGTTGAGTCCAGCAAGAAGTCAGGTGACCGCTTCGTCAATGATCTCAGGTCTCGACGACGATCCACCCTTCTACGTTTCTTCCCCTTTGACACGTTCGCCGCGGTTGGTTGAAGCGACGTCTGCCTCTTGTACCACGCTTGCCTAATTGCTTGTGGATGGAGAACATTTTCATAGAGCCCGAGTGGCTCGGCTTCCCTGCCCAATGACTTACTTCCAAAATAACAGAAGTAACTTAGACAGACGCACGAGGATGCAGGCCCCACTCCGTTAGGCGAAGCTCCCATGAACGCGGACGACTGTCGAGGCAACCTAAGTCCACATGTACCACTGCCGACTTTATCCACTGTATACTCCGTCAATAATTCACACATATCGCCGACACATCCAGTACGCGCCTGCTTATACACTGTCCGACACACTTCCGTGCGTACGAATAGGATACCGAAGTCGGCGACTTGTAGACTTGACCATTGTTGACTAGATTCTGCGCAAGGCAGAATACTATGCTCCGTCGCTTTCAACTGGCGCTCAGGCATCGCTTGTCGTTTTCGTTGACCATTAGAGGATACTTGGTATGGCACGCTGACTTATTATAGGCCTTTGGGGTCCGGACCGTTTGAAATTCTTCGAAAGGTGTTGTTTCAATGTCAAGACTGGACCTTTGCGTTCGACGGGCAGCGCGTGCCCGTCGCTGCGTCAACGACATTCGATTCTGAGTGTTCTCTCAAATGTTGCCTCCGACACTCAGGTCTCCTCAACAGCACCTCGGCTCTCGGCATGGGCTTGCTCTGTATATAAGGTACCCTCCATCAGCAGAATTTAGCATCATCAGTTTCACTTCTGCATTTCCTCGGCCCTTCTTCAGCAGTTCCACCTGTTTAATACCACCTCACCGGCAGAATGTCTTTCACTTCATCAGCTTCTGAAATCTACCTTACACGCGTCGGCGAGGAATTGGTCTTGAACGAAGGCGTCAACCTCGCGACCAAGTTTCCTCCTGTGAAGCGCGTCTTGGTCGTTGGTGGCGGCGTCACCGGTCTCACTGTGGGTCTCATCTACAGCGGCATCAACCATGGATATTCACAATCCTTGTTTCTTGACTACTTGGGCTCTGCTTGACGCTGGCTACGATGTAACAGTCGTCTCTGAGAAATGGGCCTCATTGAGCGACCGCATCACTTCCCAAATCGCCGGTGCACTGTGAGGGTCTAGGACCGTTTGACTAATGATAACGAGCTTTAACCGTTTGATTTTTACAGCTGGGAATGGCCTCCTGCCGTTTGTGGCAAGCACACCAACTTGATCTCTCTTGACAACTCCAAGCGCTGGTGTTTGACTTCCTACCGAGCGTTGGACAAACTCATGAAGACTGTTCCTGTCGAAGAGCACGGTGTGCGCATGCGGGCAGCCAACTTCTTCTTCGAGCAATCGTTGAATGACATGCCCGGACAGCTGGAGAAAATGAATGAAATTGAAGCTGAGAAAGAGGTGATGTTATCTACCTCCAAGATTCCAAATCAATCTCAGACAAGCTCGAATAGATCCAAGGCTTCTTGCACGACCCGACGTTAGTCACCAAACATGCAGTCAACCAAAAGGCCGGCGTCGTTGACTCCTATCGCCACCTTGCCCCTGTCATCGACACCGACCACTACATGACATGGCTCCGCTACACTGTCTCAAAGAAAGGCGCCCGACTTGTGACTGCTAAAATCTCCGGTGACTTGCTGGCTCAAGAAGACAAGCTTCTCGCCAAGTACAACGCCACAGCGATCATCAACTGCACCGGACTTAACGCGTACGAGACCGCTGCTGACAAGACTGTCCTTCCTCTGCGTGGCGCATTGATCCGCGTCATCAACGATGGAAAGAAGTTCCCCAAGGTCACGGAAGCTTTATGTGTTTCTCATGACGACACCCACGGCGCCGACGCTGAGGACATTGTGTTCATTGTTCCTCGTAACGATCGCACACTCATTCTAGGAGGTAAATCGAAACTACGCATTGTCTATTTCCTGCGAGCTAATAATTATCACACAGGACTTGTTCAGCCGCACGTGCACACTCTTGATCTGACCATCAACAGCCCCGAGATTGTTCGCATGCGCGAGCGATGCAACGCTTTTGTTCCAGGTCTCGAGAATGCTGAGTTAGACCCGGACCCATTTGTACAGGGACTCCGCCCATTCCGTGACGCAAATGTTCGCGTCCAGAGAGAGAAAAGACTAAGAGAAGACGGATCCATCAGCCACATCATTCACTCGTACGGCCAAGGAGGGTGAGTACCACAATTATTTGGACTCTAGATGTTGTCAACTCACCGATTTGGTTAAACAGTTCCGGCTTTACACTTTCGTTTGGTTGCGCCGCAGATGTGCTTGGTCTCCTCGAGGAACTTGAGGCCGAGATTCCATACTCATCGAGGACCGTACTCACACAAGCTCACCTGTAGAAGCCTTTTCCTACCATCTTTCTATATATTTAGACGGGCCCCTTCTAAACACCCATTTAGCATCTATATTGTTGCGTCTCATACGTCCTATATAATTCTGTAATTGGATCCGTGCTATAAAATAAACTCCAGAGCATGAGTTTATCGTCGCCCAAATTTCAAGGGGATTCAATATTTTTGCTATTCAGGGGTTGAATAGGTGCTTCACGTGCCACCGTGTTTAGCCACATTGGCACGCTTTCGAAGTCCCGCTTCGTTGCCTCGACCACTTCAATCATGGAAGGCCCAGGACACATGTTGTCGTTGAAGGTGATGCGCGTATCCGTAGGTATTGGTGACCACTTTCCATTCGCAGGACTCATTATGACCTAACTCTGTGTTTAGCGGCCTTCATTGGCGGGTGCATGGGAGCCCTTCTACTCTAGTTCTCCATCGTTCTCCGTGAGTCCCTTGCAGAAGCTTTCAAGGGGTCGTTCATCCAAGAATCAACATGCATAGGCTCATTCCACGGCATCAATTCTCTCTTTGCAAGGAAAGACGCCTCTGCCGCTGCACCCTAAGACGTTACGTGACTTGACACACACGTCCGAAATCCTCACACTTCCATCTTCGTTTGGTGCGATACAACTAGGAGAAACATTCACAAGTTGTCTTTGCGTCAACAATGAAACCGAATTCGATGTCGAAGGAGTGCGGTTGAGAGTAGAGATGCAGACGGCTAATACGAAGGTCGTGCTTGCAGAATTTGGCGGACCAGACTGCCAACTTGTTCCAGGGGATACGCTAGAGAACGTTGTGAGCCATGAAATTAAAGAATTAGGCCAGCACGTCCTTGGGTGCACTGTCTCCTACCGTGCACCACCGAATGTCCGACACCCACCAGGATCGGCAGAAGACCCCAACGATCCCGCCTTGCAGACTTTCCGCAAGTTCTACAAATTTGCTGTCAGTCTCACTCAGCCAATTATCTCCGATCCTTATTCAGTAGGCTGTTCATGCAGGCTTCCAATCCGTTGTCAGTGAAGACCAAAGTCCACTCACCTTGGTCACCCTCCGCCATGGTTTCTCCTCCAGAACGAGAGAAGATCTTCCTCGAGGTACACATACAAAATCTGATGCCAGACCCAGTGTGGTTTGAGCGAATGCAATTTCAATGCATAGATGATTGGCAAGTGGAAGACATCAATTGCGACGATAGTGTGTTTTCAGGTTCAATGGCTCTGATGCAACCACAAGATATGCGGCAGTATATCTATATCTTAACACCTACGGCTGTGCCTCTAGCCTCCACTCCGCCAACACCTGGTAGTACGATGCCTCTCGGAAGACTGGATATCTCCTGGCGGTCATCGTTTGGAGAGCCAGGACGTCTTCTTACCTCGGTAAGTGCTTTATAATTCTATAAATCCTGGATGCAAACCTATCCGTCTAGATGTTATCGCGTCGAATACCAGCCCCTGCCTCTGCCCCTGCGCTGGCCCAGCCCACTGCTTCTGCACTTCCTGCCTACCTGAAGAGAAACCAATCAATCGCCTCCATTCCATCCCGTCCTCTTTCTCCTCTATCCCGGCCAGGCTCTCCCTTTAATAATCGTGCTCAGCCACCCGTTCCAGTTCGCACCCAAACACCTGCATTCAGTCAATCAAACCAGGCATTGATAACATCAGATATTGAAGTGACGCTCGTTGTGCGGTCCATCCCTCGGGAATCAATACGTGTGGAGAAGCCATTCAAGTTGTCTTGCTCGTTGGTGGTATTGGGGACGGTAGTAAATTCTCAGATCAGGACGCTACGACTTGTTGTCCAACGGTTGCAGCCGCCCAGAGTAATCCAGGGTCCTCCGTCCTTCACCGCCCAACCTCCCCAACCACAATCTGGCGCCTTCAGCCCTCGGGCACCGTCATCTGGATTCTCCACCCCGTCGCAAAGTCACACAGGTTTCAATGTTGCTCTTGCACACAACAAGATATTGGCGGCTGCCCCACGACAGTCGCTTTCCGAACTGCCGAACGACATCACGAAGGAATCTGAAGAGTCTAAGGAAGGAACCGTTGTTCTTCCTCCTCCGTACTTTAGCGGCAGTGATGAACTTAGAGCTCCACTATCCGCCGTGAAGCCCTTGGGACAATCTACTCTCTACCTCCCTCCCGTTTCGTTCTCCTCGTCATCGGAAACGAGCGATCCTTCAACCAAAGTGCAAGCCGTTCAGGACTTCGAGCTTGATTATATAGCCTTGCAGGAGGGGTTCACGATTGTTGGTGGGTTGAGAGCGCTACTGGTAGAGGACAACGTCGACTCGGAGATGGATAGAAGCGCAGTGGGGTTCAGGATACTGAAAGAATGGGATATTATAGCTGAAATTTTGGTACAGCCTTGAAGTTACCATTTTCCACTACATGCAAACCGGTAAGGTACTGCATACTTTCAAGATCATGGTCATTCTCTCCGGAATCTTGACTTGTCCTCTACTCAAAGGGTTGCTTTTAGCCCGCACCTTGAATTATATTCCATTGAACATCTCAACTGCCTGCCGTACCAGCTGCGAAGCACCAATAGCGAGCGTGGGAATTTCAGACGGGGGATCAGCGTATCATTTGCTTACGCAAGTTAAAGATCACATTCACATCCATTAGCCCGCGTTGCTTCTTCTCTGACCTCAAGAACTGGACAATGTCCGTTTTCTCCCCAACTCCTGCGGAAACTGCCCTTGTAAACCAGATATTCGCCCAGTCCGATCCTCAGAAGCTCGGGGTCATTACTGGAGATGTCGCAGTCCGGGTGTTTGGTGGGGCGAAGCTCCCGCCGACCGTCCTTGGAGAAATTTGGAATATCGCGGATGAGGATAACAAGGGATGGTTGTCGAAGAAGGGTGTTAGTGTGGCTGTGAGGCTGATTGGGTTGGCGCAGAAGGGAGAGAAGATAACGCCTGCTTCGGTCAATAAACGTACGTGAGACGCGCTATTGTCCTGGAATTGCGGCACTCATGGTGGGACAGCCGGACCACTGGCGAACATCGAAGGCGTTGCGCTGGTGCCCAATAGCACGGGCTCATCGTTACCCAGGTCGCCTGCACCGGGAGTTCCGCAGCTTACCTCACAAGACAAGGCCAAGTACGACAGCCTATTCCAGCGGAGTGGGCCTGTCAATGGCTTGCTGAGTGGTAAGTTATAAATCTTGTACGTGGATGCGACTTATTGTGCTCCCAGCGGACAAAGCTCGGGATATATTTGTCAAGTCTAATCTATCCAACGACCAGCTCCTGCAAATATGGTCAGTTGGAACATCTCTTCTCTCTACAGCATGCGCTGATGACGGTACGACAGGAATCTCGCCGACACGAAAGACAGAGGGGCGCTGGACTCGGCGGACTTCGCCATTGGGATGTATATGATTCAGAACGTCATGTCTGGGAAGATCCCATTTATACCCTCAACGTTACCACCTGGATTATACCAACAAGCTGCTGGTGCAGTGGCTACACACTCGACTGGAACTAGTGGATCGTTCAGTCCTACTCAATCGGCTTTCGCCCCTTCTCGTGCCCCCCTACATGCCCAGTACACCGGGCAGCAGTCGTTGCAGCCCGATCATACCGGAATGAGCAGTCAAAGCAGACAAGCACCACGCCTGCCAAACAGACCAAATCCTGCTGCCGTAGGCAGTAGTGCGTTTGGCACCTCACCGTTTGGCACTTCTTTGAATGGTAACGTTCAGCCCCAGTGGGATGTAACTCCTGCGGAGAAGGCCAACGCGGACCGCCTCTTTGATACCCTCGACACGCAGCGAATGGGGTACATTGATGGGGATGTCGCTGTCCCCTTCATGCTACAGTCTAATTTGCCTGGGGACGACCTAGCCATAGTTTGGTGAGTTGTTGTGGGCATTTTTGCAGTCAGGCTAACAAATACTCCTACCGTAGGGATCTATGTGATATCAACGGAGACGGGCGGCTAACCAGAGATTGTTTCGCCGTAGCGATGCACCTCATCCAGCAGAAATTGGCGGGTCACGATATCCCCAATGCCCTTCCACTGTCTTTGGTGCCACCTTCCATGCGGAACAACGCGAATATGTCGTCGCCTTCATCGTCATTCCAGCAACCCGCCGCCGAACCAATCCGCGACTTGCTATGGGACGACTCTCCTCCTCCCCCTCCATCTGCGCCTCTCCCACAGCAGTCAACGGGCGTACCGCAACACTTGACGGGACAGACAACTGGAACTCCCCAAAATGTTTTTGCATCTCCCCCGCAAGCATCGCGGTCCCCACCCCCGAATGCGGGACCCTTCGGTAGTGGGAGTAAGAACTTCCTCGATGACGATGACACTGCACATGCCCAGCCGTTACACGACCACTCTGCAGAGATCGGCAATGTTAGGAATCAACTTGATTCTACTACAAGGTCGCTTGGTAGTACGAAGGCCGAGCGAGCAAACCTCGAGCAAACCATTGCCAACCAAGCCGCCGAGCTGTCGTCTATGCAATCACAATTGGCGGTAACGAAAGCTTCGTATGATCACGAAACGAAACTTCTACAGTCCCTACGCGAACGGTTTGCTACTCAGGCCGCTGAGATTCAGTCCTCGAAGGAGGAGCTAATTCGTGCCGAAAGTGACTTGAGTGCGGTCAAATTGGAGAAGGCTGAACTTGAGGGCAGTATTCTTCGCGACAAAGAGGAGGCGAGAGGTTTGAACCGGAGGATGCATGAGTCGACGAAGGAAATCGAGCTACTGAAGTTCGACATAGAAAAGGCTAAGAAGGAGGCTAAGCAACAGAAAGGCCTGCTTGCCATTGCCAAGAAGCAGCTGAGTACGAAAGAAACAGAGAAGGCGAAGGTTGAAAAGGAATTGGAGGAAGCCACCGCAGAGCTGAACGGTATTACGAAGGAGCGAGAGGATGTCGAGGCGGAGTTGGCAAAGGCATCGGAACTGCCCCTCCCAGTTAGCCCTCCTCAACGAGCTGATTCTGTGTCCTTTGCTGCTGCTCAACCACTGCCATCCACCCCTGACGTAGGCTCCCCGTCGGGTTCAGTAAAGAGCAATAATCCCTTCGATCGACTGACCTTCGGTGGTTCAGGGTCCAGATCCCAGTCACCGTTCATGCCTTTTGCTAATGCTGCGATTCCAACTCCCCCTGTCAATGGGAATTCGTCGCAGGCTGATTCGAAAGAGATGTCTAACGACGACCCATTCGGCTTGAATCAACCGTTTGAACCCGTCCAAAGTGTAATACAGGACAGCCCTAAACCACCCACGGAAACTAGCGACGTCGTTTCGCCTATTGGCGAAACAACACTTAATGGGCCCAGTGCGACGTCCGACGAACAAGCCAAGGATCCGATATCTGCTTCTGCTGAGAGTGATTTCTTCGCCACTCCGCCAACCACCGCGGCTTCGCAAGTGACAGCCCCCGCGCCGACTGAGCAGGCACCACCTCGTTCCACTACTCTCGATGAAATATCTGCCAAGTTCCCCGATATTGACGACTCCATTCCTGGCGCGTTTCCCGTTCCCAGTCCGACCGCTCCTGCTAACACGGCCCCTACCAAAGCAAAGCGCGAGTCGACGGACCTCAATCATCAACTACAGGACCTAGACGTACACGAATCGGATAGCGATAGCGACAGCGACACTGACGAGGATGAGGTTCCACTTGCTGAGCTTAAGAAACGAGCTTCCACAGAGATTTCAGCTGCCCAGCCTGCAGCATCTGGGACAAATGGTACTTCCAATGGTCACACTGCCTCGTTTGAAGACGTATTTGGTCTTTCGGCAGAGGCACCGCCCGCTGCCACCATAGCGAAGACTAACGATTCTACGGCAATCCCTACGACAGAAGCGCCCACTCCGAAGGCTGCCTCGCCAGCCACTGACCCGTTCGGGTTCCCTACAATGACTGCTGCCCCGGTCTTACCCTCACCCGTAGCTGGCATAGATGCTTTTGATGCTGCAATGAGCGGAATCTCGCCTGGTGCTCCATCGGCAGCGCCTCAATTCTCGTTTGATGATACCTTCGACTTCGCTGCGGCAACCGCTTCAAAGCAACCACTCGCTTCAAATCAAAATGGTAACGCTATAGCGAACGGTGTCGGGAAAACCGGCTTCGATGATGTATTTGGTTTCCCCGGCTCCTCTCCAGCGGTGCCAGCCGCTACACCCTCGGCCCCGCCTACTGGCAATACTGAACCGTCCAAGCCTTCATTTGATAGCATATTTGCCACTGGTCCACAACCCTCACAGCCGTCGGTGCCCCCAACCACGAACCCGAGCACGTTGACGCAGAACACCTCTAGCTTCGTTGACACCTTCACCGGCTTTGATTCCACCCCCTCCCTACAGTTCGACCAGTCATTTACCGCCCCCGGTAGCCAGGCTCCCGCCGCCGCCGCCAGTCCTCCGACATCTCCAAAGCCATTCCCGGCTGTATCTGCCCCAACGTCTCCCGAGAGACCACTGACTGCTCCGGGCCCTGTTTCCCCTCCTCAACGCTCGAAGTCACCGCCTCCTCGTGTAGCATCTCCGAAGCCGCGCCCCTCAACATCATCTAAAGACGGCAATGAGAAACCAAAAGAGCCCCCTCACAGACACTCTAAGCTCAGCGTAAGTTATTGGAATTATTCTCTGGTACACTCCCTCCTCATCCTTGATTAGATTCGCCTGCCATTCGGGAAGAAGAAGAAGCAGGAGGCTCCGCCGCCTCCTCCCCCGGCCCAATTCCTGACTCCACCTATCGAGGAGCCTGGTAGTACTACTCCTGCCGTAGAAGATGACGTCCAGCAAGTGAAGCAGCTTTGCACCATGGGTTTCAGTCGTACACAGGCCATCGACGCCCTTGAAAGACATAGTTATGATCTTCCCAAGGCCCTGAATAGCTTGTTGGGGTCTCAATAAATGCGTATCCCAGCTCAGACAATTCGGTTCTACTTTACGTTTGTAAATATGGTAAATGGTTGGGTTATGTCTGCCCGAACTTTCAACTCTCGTTTTTCTTTTCCTTCTCCTTCATACATTTATGTCAGGCTTATATGCTGAGACCATTCCTTCACGGTACTGCTTTACCTTACTCGTTTCCTCGCCCTATTTTTCACTTCAATGGATCACACAACCTCGCAACGTGCCTCAGAAAATGTTGAAGTCGCAATGTTATTGTTCAATCCACATGTGAGTACGGCGGGACTGGTATATGATTAGTATGGGTAAGGAGTTATATTAAAATACGAATGCGGGTATCTCAAGAGGGCGAAAGCAAGAAGAAAGTTGTTGAGCCCATAGTACTTTACTCTTTCGTCTCAGTGCAACGTCTGCAAGTTGGGTTTGTGTTGGGTGATGGGCGAACAAGATGCAGGTGTAGATTTTTGCAGATGGCCCAAACTCTAATTCGAACGTGTTGTCGCCTTCATGAACGAATTGGCTAACGTCCAGGAATCGGTCATGAGTGGGCTACGAAGAAAGTTTGTTGAGTTTTGATTCCACAGCACTGAGCGTTAAACTTACTAGAAGGGGAGGAGCTAGTGGTATAAACTGCCTCTTCCCGTCATAAAACATCCCGACCGATAAACTTCCGTCCGTCGGCCATGTCTGCGGGCAACTATTGACGAATTCCGAGGCAGCGTCAGGCGACGTTCCAACCACACTCAAAGTCTCCGCCATGTCCTTAGAACGGTAACACGCCAGAGATACCGACGCGGCATTCGTCATATCCCTGACAAAATAATAATATTAGGATGCATGATAATTGCGCAGACAATAGTGCGCCTACACCTGGGTCTTATAGCGGCGCCTCCATTGTGCTAGTAATGCCTCTATCTCGTTTTGTAGAACAAAACGCGAGGTCGCTTTGGCGTTCTCCTCATTTCCTGTAAGTATACCGAGGATTGTCACGCCGGGACGGAACATAGGTTGGACAACGCGGTCATCAGAGACCGGAACAGGATCGTTGATCGGCACATCTACAGCTTGCGTGGGCGCGTCGCTCGTAGTATCCATGTCTGCAACGGGGTTGGGGGTGGAGCTGAAATTGGGGTTATCAGAAGGAACGTTGTTATTAACTTGATGTAGGTCTGTCTCTATTGAAATTGACTGGTCCAACCCCGCTTTGTCTGAATATGAGACACCTGACACAGAGGCATCGGCACCCCCGTCAATTGAGGCAAAGGGGGCCTCGGCTGACGTCCTGACGTCCACAGCGTCTCCGCTTTCATCTTTACCATCCTGGCCAGCCACATCCACGATGTGCGGCTTTTTTCCATTCGATTCTAATGGTGATTCTTGACGTCCGGGTAGACCAGCATCATCACACACGTTACTATCATGTTCCGCAGCCAGGGGGATACCGCCATCGACCGATGTTCCCGAGCCGCGGGGAAACTGAGCGGAGGGGTCGTCATTGGTTGAAGCTGACGAGGACTGACTAATATGGTCGTTCTCTTTGGCAGACGTGGCCTGGTCATCGCGAAATTGCTCGGAGAGACCTCCCGCAGATGCGACTGAAGGAGGCGGGCTAGTATGGTCGGTATCATTTGTATTGACAGACGTGCCTGGGTCGTCGCGAGACTGCTCAGAGAGCTTGCAATTGACTGAAGTTGAAGCTTGGCTAGCTTGCTCAGCTTCATTGGTTTCATTGACAGACGAGCCCTGGTCATCGTGAGAGTGATCGGAGAGAGGTTCCTTAGCTGACACTGAAGATGATTCGCTTGCATTTACGAAAGACGCAGACGCAGACGTCGAGGTAGAAGTTCCATCCTGGACGTGCTGAACGTTCACCGGTTCTTCAGGGATATCTCGAGCCTGATCCTCGTCTACATGCTCGGGCTGCACCTCTTGCGCTGTGTCCGGAGTCGAGCGGGCTTTTTCATAGGTACTCTCCGAGGGAGATCCACGGGTGACGTTGTCTGTGTCTTCTTCGTCTTCGTTATTGGGATCGAGGGGCGTTGAAGAATATGTAAGTACGTCGACAGGGCATGGGCTGACTCGAACCTCCCCCTCTTCCTTCTCCTCAATGGCAGGCTCCAAAGGAGCAGGCGTGATCACCGGCGCGTCCAAAGTGCCACCATCAGCCTCAAGCTCCTCGCCGTCCTCAAGCGTTGGTGGAACTATACTTTCACCGGCGTCACCTTCACCTCCGCTTTCACCTCCACCTTCATCGGCGTCAACGTCCATTGACTGCTCCGGCTCAGGAAGGTCGTCTTTCACAGGTTCGCTGGCAGATCCACCCATAGCCTCTGGGAAATCCACATCCATGGGGACCCCATCATCCTGTTGCGGCTGTTCTTGCGGAGAAACCTCCTCTTTGACTGCCTCAGTATTTCCAGCATCTTCCTGAGAACTCGATACCAGCGCCTGTTCGGCACCATCACCTTCAGAGACGTTGGTTATGTCGTCCGTCGATACTGGTAGGCCGTAGCTCGCAACGTTGGGGACGTCGGGATCGAGAGGCGCGGCAACAGTGCCAGCAATATCGGGATCCTCGTGTACATCGGGAGCGTACGAACGGACTGGCGCCTCCTCAGAGAGGTCATCATTCTTCGGCTGCAACGGCGGGTCCACAGAAATAGTCTCAGTCGCAACCACTGGCTTCGCGCCCTCACCCTCCTCCACATCCACATCCCCGTCACCGACTACATGCATCTGCGACTCGAGGAACCTCAGCGACATCGGGAGACCATCATGCGATGCAGTCTCAGGCGCAGACGCAGACGCAGATAGCGACCTCCGTGGTTGCTGTATTTGGCTGGGGGATGTAGATAAAGACGGCCCGTCGGCAACAACCTCCATTTGCGCCTCCAGGAACCTCGGCGACATCGGAAGGCTGGCATGCCTCTCAGACGCAACGGACTGCGATCTCCGTTCTTCGGTGGGAGCCGCAGCAGGTTCTGCCTGAGGCTGAGGCGTCCCATGCGCGGAGACATGTGGTATCTCTGAAGGGATTTCTGAATACACAGCGTCGGCAGCAGGGGTAGGATCGGTAAGAGGTACAACGGTAGCGAGTGGGAGTGGAGTATTCTCGTGTACGATCGATGGTCCGCGTTCAGGGGAACCCGAGATACTAGAAGGGCTCGTGAAGACCGCCTGGGACAGTTGGAATCGCAGTGCAAAAGGCGTCGACGTCGACCCCCGGCTCTCTGTCGTGGACAAGGACAATGGCGACTTCAACCCCTCATCTTCAGCAACCTTGGGGGTTTCGACCGCCCCCACGGGTTCGTCGTTAGCTTTGGCCTCGGCTTCGACTTCGGTATTAGATGCTGGTCGCGGTTCCTCAAGTGCTTCTGACACAACGGGTTCGTCAGAAGCTTGCACCTCAGGGTCGGCCGCGACGACTTTATTCTCTGTCGGTTCGGGTTGCTCTTCCATCTGCAAATTAGGAACAGTCTCGACGCTTTCGCCAGCAGCACGTTCGGGCGGGGCCGAAGTCGACTCGCGTGGTTCTTCTCCCTGTGGTGCAGGCTCCGCTCTCTGACTCGCAACACGTTGAGGCGGGGCCGATTGTGTTACCTCCCCCTCACCGTCGGCAAGCATAGCCTCTACTCCAGGTGCAGGGTGCGGCGATCGGCTCTCCAGAGGTATAGCACTGTGACCATCGGGCTGTACCAGAGCAGACGGCGCTGGCTCGCTCTTGAGTGGAACCGGAGGCGCCACTTGACCTTGCAAAGGGCTTGTCGCCTCGCGCGACCCAGACTCTGATCCCGGTCCTTGCGAAACAGAAAGCGCAGGCGTCCGCTCATCCGCAACTTCAGCCTTCACCCTCGCAGCCTCAGGCGTTCGCTCGTTAACACCAGCACCACCAGCCGCTCCTGTGTGAGTGGCGGAGGCTGGTACAGGTATAGAAGGGGACTTCGCCGTGCTCCCACTCCCACCTCCTCCGCCACCACCTCGCCCACTCCCACTCCCAGACCCAGACCCACGTTTCTTCAACCCAGCTCGCCGATCCACCGTAATCCCCGGCAGCTTCGCCGCCTCCAGCCGCCGCCGCGCGTCCTCATCATCCGCATCCAGGATGTCCGCCCGCGGCATGTTCCTACGCCGCAGCTTCACGCCGCCTGCCTTGGGCGCTAGGGTAGTCGGTGTCGGTGTCGGTGTGTTTGGGTTGGGTGACGGTGTGTTCGAGTGCGGTGTCGAAGTCGACAGCCTGGTGGCTGGTTTCGACGTCAGGGTTGGCGTGGGGTTGGGAGTGTTGGATGTTGGTCGGGAAACGGGCGTCGGTATTGGTGTCATTGATGTTTGTACGGCATTTAACGTTGGGTTGGTTTTCGATGTCAATGTCGAGGACGTAGCAGAGGGAGCTAAAGGATCTGGATTATCCGGACGCGCTGCTTTAGGCGGGGATTTTGGTATGTGTTTCGCAGTAATTAACGGCGCACCTCGCACAAATCCCTCCCCTGCTCCCGCTTCGCCTGCTCTTGCTTCACCTTCACCTGCCCCTCCCACTCCTGCCCCTCTCCCGGCTGCTTGAGCTGAAGTTGATTTTGGTAAGGGGTTAGCTGCGGGGACGGTTGTGGAGGTGGAGGCGGTGACGGTGACGGTCGTTGGGTTGGTCGCAGGGGGGGCAAGTTTGGTGGAGATGGGCTGAGTCCTCGGAGGTTGGGCCATCACCGCGTTCGGTGGCGCGGCGAGTGCATCTGTGTGGGGGGTGGGGGGTGTTGATTTTGACGACTTGACTGCGAATCTGCGAATATAATCGTGAGCTTGCTATTAACCCCGCCACACTCGCGCGCACCTGTCATCTACGCTCCTGCAAAATAGGTCAAGATGCTCTGAACATAAAGTCAGTCACTATGAACTGTCACGTAGCGCACAAGCTCACCCAAGAACTCTGTGTTTACAAACTGCGCGCGATACTTGGCCACGGTGTTGACCAAGTCTCTATATTCTGGCGCGAAGGGGTTGCTTCCTGCTAGCGAGATATGGAAGGGGCTCTTGCCCGTCACCCCTGCCTGCTCGCTGAGCGTCCTCTGTGCCCTCTTCGCAACATCAGCACCAATCCCAAACCATCCCTGCACAACTCACCAGCAACAGTTTAAGAATCTAAGCTCTGCCTGTGAATGAGATATTCCCACTACGCGCAACACTGCCCAGCAGACTCACCCATGACAGCGCCTCGGGGTAGTACGCACGCGCGTCGTTGAGCCATTGGGCGAGCTTTCTGCAGGCCTCGGTGTAGACGGGGGGATTTGGGCTGGCGAGTTTTTTTAGGAAGAGGTGGAAGATCTTCTCGTTCTGCTTCTTGGTGTCGTTGTTTTGGCTGGTAGCGGCGGTTGCGGTTGCTTGCGCAGCCTGTGTCGAGGCGCGAGGCGACATCAAGCCTCAATGTCGTCTACCCTTCGGCCTGTGCTTGCCACCAGGCGAATCAGTAAATGATAGTAGATTACTTTATAACTCTGCCGCTGACTTTGGCGCTGTCGGGAAAACATACCACAACGGGAAGCAACGAGGAAGGGTCACGTGGTTGATCGCGCCTGAAAAGTTGAGTGGCATGTTGGAACCTCTCTTCCTCGAACCGCCATCTTCTCCTCCCCCTTCGTGTTTTCAATCTATTGATTAGAGCTTTCTGTGCATCTTAGCCCGCTTCATACCATGGAACAGCTCACATCCTCCCTCGCTCCACCCCGATCGAACAACAAGTCGAATGTCGCGGGCACGCCCCAACCTGCTGCAGGAAGCGTGGCGAAACGGTGCCATTAACGTTCATTAACTTGGGTACATAGCTAATAGCGATCCTGTAGACTCAGTAGTGAACTTATGACGCTCATGGTAAGCCACCTCACCCGCTCACCCGCTCGCCGAATGCTAACCAGAATAACGCCAGATGTCCTCTTCACCCGGTATAGTGAGTGAATGTGGTACTACCTCCGCACCTGCCGGCGCGCTAAACTACTCCGCAGTCTGCCTTCCCGCGAAATGACGGTAACCTCTTCGACTGGGTAGGAACGATTGAAGGACCAGCGGGAACAGTATGTCTAGATCTCGCAAGTTCCCTGCTTTAATTGCTCACTTCGACACCGCGGTGCAGATATACGCTGGTCTGACGTTCCGTATATCCATCGCCTTTCCGCCGAACTACCCTTATGTCGCGCCGACGATTAAGTTCGAAACGCCATGCTACCATCCTAACGTTGATATCAATAGCGGGGCGATTTGCCTGGATATTCTGCAAGATAAATGGTCGGCCGTCTATAGCGTGCAGACCATCCTGATTTCTCTCCAATCGCTCTTGGGAGGTTCGTGAATGAATACAGCTTCAGGGTGTTACCTCGATCATGACTTTGCATCACCAATGATAGAACCGAACAATGCTTCACCCCTTAATCCTGATGCCGCATCCCTTTGGGACAGCCCCGAAGGTAAGAGCCAAGGTTTCGCAAGAAGACCATCTCACTGATACGTCTATCTATCTTGCCAGCATTCAAAACGCAAATCACGAAGCACTACCGACCTCTGAAAGATGAATCTGCTTAATCTCAGCGTCGTTTGTGCATCATCATCCATCAGCGAACATACTGCGGCTTCTTATGTCGCTCCCGCGTAGCCAATGTGTTATTTACGTTGTCTACATGTATATTTCCTCTGTGCATCCACTGTATGTTAAGCCCAATGATATGTGTCCCCATGGTCCTAGAACGAGTGTATTGCCTCCGTCTCAACGCCACTGGCAGAGCATGGGGGCACTTTGGACGCGCATCAGCTCGTACAGCAACGCTCATCGAGGTCGTCAGTAGCAACGCCGGCTATATTGTATGGGCGCTAACTGGTTTTGCATGGACTCAGGGTTTTTTTAGCTTTACCTCTACAGCACAGCTTGCTCTCCAGGTTCCCCCTCCTCCCCCTCGACTGGCACTCTGTTCACGTCGTGCGCTGAACCTCAACACAAACGATAGCAACAATCTCTGAACCTCCAAGCGTCTCGATATTGTGAAAAGTGCTGGTTGCTTTTCACAAGTTTCTGACGTTGCTTCACGGATACCGTTATCTCTGTTCGAGTTCCCCACATTTTCATGTGAGTTGGCGTCCCTACTGTTCTTCAAGACGAGCGAGGGTGGCTCCATGTCCACGCGGCTGTTGGTATCAACGCGAATACTTTCATCCAATATAAAGTGGTGCGCGACTGGTGCTTCTCGGTACACGACGCCTACCACTTGTCGCTGTATCGATTATTTTCCCCCTCTACTGTATCACATATTCCACCATACATTTTCTCATTCATCCTGCCTTATTTTTCAGCCTTGCCCAGTGCACCCACACTCGAGTAGACTCGACACACACTCCTTCACACAATACTCCACAGCATGCCTCGTCCCCGTCGTTCGCCTCCCACTGCTCTCCGTCTCATTCCTGGTGTTCCAGCTCGGAGTTTCAGACGGCACGCACTTCCCTCTGTTCCGGTGCCGGCATTCCATCCAAGCATGCCGATGTTCGAGGCTACCTCCATGGTCCAAGGGCCTGTCCCCCGACCTCGTTCCAGGCATAACAGCATAGAAAACCCTCCGAACGCGGCACTTATTCACAACCAACAATCCCTTCCTATCCCCTCTCCGCCGTCACGCCTGCCCTTGGCGGCTGTCTCGCTCTCCGACTGCGAGGCGTTCGCGCACCCCTACCCATACGTGCCGTCGAACAACTCAAGCACGTCGTCGTTGAGCTCGCTTTCGAACTCCTCGTTCGCGTCGTTGTCGAAGGCCAACTTGCACGATCGCGATGCAGCAGGCAGGAGCCGCTCCAGCTCCAATGCGAGCATGTCTTCGACTTCTAGTGGAGGGGGTTCACCACGGGTCTTGCGAGGTCCTTGGGATCACTCAGGGTGTATACAACTCCCCTTTAACGTGGAAGAGATCTTGAGGGCGCCAGAGCCTGTCGCAATCAGCCCTGGTGGCATGCGATAGTCTGGCCATTCGTGGATAGGTCTGCTTCGTTCACTTCTAGGTGCTTCGTTCACTTCTAGGTGCTGGTTACCTTGTTTCGCACAAGGAGGGATGCCGGTTTGATTCTAAGCATGTACGAACAAGGTTATTGGCGCTGTGCGTCCACCAACCATCATTCTGCCGTGTTTGAATCTCATCCCATCCTTCTGCCTGACTCATCAGATGCTGGCTCTTGTACCTTATACATCACACCAATGTATCATTATCATCTTTTTATTGAAGTATTTGGCTCCATCACGACGCTCCCGTTAACTACGCCGCCGGTCGTGTTATTGCCGTACTGTCTTCTGCCTTGTAAATTGCAATCGGTATGTGGTGCTTGCCAAAGTTCATTTGAAGATCAATCACTGCTTCCATGAAACGATCAAGGGGCGGAGCCAGTTACAAGGCATGAGGCGGCCAACAAGGAACAAACAAGCAGGATCTGTGGGCGCCTAAACGGACTGCTAAACGATTTTCTTGATCTCGCACTGTTTTTTCACTTGTTTTCACGACTCATCCACTTACTTCCTTCTCCTCCCAACTCGCCCAGAGGCCACGACGTTCCCCGATACTCGACATAATGACCAGCCCACCAGATCTCTCCTCCCTTTCTTTGAACAGCCACCCTCAACAACGTCTTCATGATTCTTACGATTATGAGGGAAGTCCAGCAAGGCAGCAGTATTTCGCAACAACCTCTCCAGGGAACATCGCTGCGCAGTCTCAGTTCTCAGCGCTCACAATGGGTCAGTCTCCGTTGAAGGCAAAGCCGGCCAGAGGTGCTCTCCCAACCGTGCGTTTTTGTGACCAGAATGGGTTCCAATTCGCTTGGCTGATGCTTTCTTCAGCAATGGCTCGACAGTTCGCCGGATAATCGTTCCTTGTCACCTAACAATAATTCTGATTTTTCATCTGCCGGTGGCTCGCCACCAATGGGACATCTCAACCCCCCGATGGCTCCATCGACCCCCAGCTTGAACCCCGACGATGAAATCATCCCTACTGCCATTGTAATCAAGAATATACCATTCAACGTCAAGCGCGAAACATTGCTTGATATAATCGTGCGTAAAATTGCAGTTATAATCTATCGCTCGATCCTGACCAATGTGCATCAGACCTCTTTATCGATCCCCACACCGTATGCCTTCAACTATCACCTCGATCAACAGGGGGCATTCCGTGGTTTAGCCTTTGCCAACTTCCGCCAGTCTGCGGACGCGGATGCGGTCGTGGCGGCTTTGAACGGATTTGATGTGCAAGGCAGAAAATTGCGAGTAGAGTACAAGAAAGTGCTCCAAGCTGGAGAGAAGGAAAGGATTGAAAGGGAGAAGGCCCTCCGTCGTATGCGCTCCATGCAACTTGAGAAAGAACACATCCAGACGCCTTACGATGAATTTGGTTCACCGCTGACTGGTGCCTACACCCCTTCGCGCTCCTTCTCAGCCACCTCCTACCAACAACAATCGCAATACTCTCCTCCCAATGTCAGCACCATGCCTTCGTATAACCTCCCTCTCTCCTCTGCGCCGGCTGCTCCACAGCCACCATTACCGCCAGCCACCCCTAGCACTTCGGAGAAGTTGTCGGCAAATGAGCTTGATCTAAACGACCCGTCTACTTTGGAGATCTATTCGCGAATCCTGCTCTTCAAAGACGATCCCATGCGTGATGAGCTTGCCTTCTCTCGCACTCTATCGCCCAAGCAAAGACGTATTGTTCACCTCATTGCTCAGAAGCTTGGCGTCTATCACTATTCCGTTGGGGAGGGTGAAGAGCGTTACGCAGTCGTCACCCGTATTGATCCCCAGAGGGTACGTTTCCATTCTTTCCACGTAGTCGTCGAATGCATCCTGATCGGCCATGCGTTTATGAATAGAAGCAACAAGCTCAACGCCAACCTCACACACTCTCGCGCGCGCCTTCTGTTTTCCTCACCTCATCTGGATCTACTATGCCACAGAGCTCTGGTGGTCTGCGAGTGAAGAAATCAATGCCCGACATGAAGACTTTGCATTCGCAAGCGCCCCGCCTCGTCTCCCGACCCTCCAATGGCAACATTCGCGAAGGCTATGCCACTATCGCATCCCCTTCCCGACGTATCTCCAACAACTTCAATTCGCTGTTCTCGGACTCGGGGAACAACGGTGGATTTGGCGGTGTGCCGCCCGTTCCGAGCTTGCCTTCAAGCATCGTTAGCGCGGGAGTGTTGAACGGCCATGACAACGGGGCCAGTGTTGTGCGCCAACCCCGTGGACCTGGTGTCGGTGGCTTCACAAGGAGGGATAGCAGGATTGGTCTCAACGAGGCTGCAAGGAGTGGGGCGTTGGACACGCGCTCGCACGAACCGCTGGACATCTAATCAGCGTGCCACTTGCTAGAGCGATCCAGACCTACACAAGAAACTTGCTCAAATGGTATATAAATGATTCTCACGGCAATGCAGAATGCCCAAGTTCTGACTGAAGACAACGGACGAGGAGACTAATTATCTAGTTCGGTTAGAGTTCGATCTTTTTGATGTTCCTCCTTCCTTTTTTGCGCGACCTTCTATGGGTGCAGGCTTCCTGTCTGTACTCATTCTGCTCGTTCCCTCTATTTCTCTTGTTATCTAGGTACTGGTTTATCTGTTCATTGAAATTCGCCCCACACTCCTTGTCAAAACCTCGCTGATTCAACTCAACTTATGACTTTGCGCATCCGTTCATTCCGAACATGCCTTCCTGCCGCTCGTTTACCCGCCTGCCCATCTCTTCCCTCTTCTATCCATCGCATATCCCATCATCGTCATTATCATCCGTGGAATTCGCTCTGTGTTTTTGTCTACATCTGTCCCAATCTTATTGTTCTCTCCCCCTCCCTTTGATCATCACGATACGGTATCATATACTACTATTTGCGACAGTTGCTGCACCAGCTCATAAATTTACTTCCACTATTTTTCCCATCAAAATATTGTATTTATCAAGTGCAAATGCATTGCCCTTTCGCGTCAAGGTAGTCTCTCAGGAGCCCAAAGGGTGCTCAGTGTAGCCAACAAGCATAGTTATAAACAAGAGTGTGGTGCATGGGTACCGACTTTTACTAAAAATGGAAGCGTCGGGAGGGCGGAGAACCAAACATGCGCATACCCTGAAATGTCCATTTCAAGGACGTTTCCGCATATCGTCAACCGCAGTTCCAGCATGTTCGCTGCCGCCACATCTTTCTTTGCCCGGACTGCTATATCACAATCGTATAATATAGGAGGACCCTCCACTGGCAGCAGATCCTCGACCCCAGGCCCTAGCAGTGTATCTCCCTCGACACCCGCAGCCTTTTCACCGCCCATTACTGTCGGTTTATGGAAGGTTCAGTCGGCCTCCCACAAGGTCACGAACAAACGTGTTTCTGTATGGAGCTTTGATAAGCGGGGACCGGAGATGGAGAGGCTATCGCCCAGTGCCAAAGACCGTACGCTAGAGGTCTTGAAAGCTGAGGTGCGTTCATGAATGGATAGTTTCTAGAATGCCTCACACAGCGTGCAGGCATCGGCCCTCGGACGTCTTCGGCACCCTTCCATTCTAGGTTCGTGACTGAGCTGGACCTTCCGTGCGACCGCTGAACGGACGTGACAGAAATGGTGGAACCACTGGAAGAAACCCGCAGCGAAATCATCTTCGCGACTGAACCCATCCTCTCGTCTCTCGATTTATCTATTCCAGGGTCACAGCGGTACTCCCCCCTCGTAGAGTTGGATGAAGTCGAAGTTCGTCGTTTACAATTAAGACGATGTACACTGTACTTACATATTGTTGTTGCCCAGATACAGAAGGGTATTCTTCAAATATGCAAAGGTCTCGCCTTCATCCACACCTCTGCGCAGCTAATACACTCCAATATCTGTCCGGAGAGTATAGTGATCAATAATGCCGTCAGTGAATTCCCGAGATCATCTCCTGATTTACCGACGCGTTATATTTATAGGGAGATTGGAAACTAGCTGGCCTGGGGCTGACTATAGCACTGATCGGACCTGGAGGATCACCAGCGCGATGGGAGTTTCCAACTTTCGACGGGAGAGTTCCACCTTACATCCAACGCAGTTTCGATTATATGGGTAAGGCTTCCTCGTTCGCACCATTCGGTCTAACGACACCATTCAGCACCCGAATACGCGCTGGACGAAGCGTTGCTCACAGCGTCTGACATGTACAGTCTTGGGTGCCTCATCTATGCGGTACACTGCAAAGGAAACCCCCCGTTTAAGAACCATGGCAGTCTAGGTGGCTTACGAGACAACGCCGGTCGTTCCATCCCTGGCATGGAGGGACTGGACACCGATCTGCAAGGTGAGTTGATTGGCAAACACGCAATCGTCTACTTACGCACACGTAGAACTCCTGCGCTCGATGATTACTCGACATGCAACGAGCCGTCCAAGCCCTAGCACCCTCCCGTCCCACGCATTCTTCTCCTCCCTCCCGATCTCCACTTTGAACTTCCTAGACCGCTCCAACTTCACCGCCAAAACGCGCGAAGAAAAGATATCTTTCATGAAGGGTCTGACCAGTGTTTTAGACAGATTCTCAGAAGGCCTCAAGTCTAGGAAGATATTACCCTCTCTTCTGGAAGAAGTATGCGCCAGTCTCACACGGCAAGACTTAGCTATGATTGACTTCATTCTAGATGAAAGACACTCACCTACTTCCATATATTCTTCCCAACGTCTTCGCCATTTCTAACGCCCTCACCCCATCGCAATTCGCGACCACGGTGCTACCCAGCTTGAAGCCGCTGTTTGCGATCAAGGAGCCTCCGCAGAATATGCTAACACTCTTAGACAACCTTTCAATGCTCCAGGGTAAGACCGACAAGGTGGTCTTCCGAGAACGTAAAGTCTTCCTTGTGTATGCTGCCTCACCATGTATAACTCATGGTGCTGCGGCGTAGAGGTACTCCCCCTGGTGTATAATGCCCTTGAATCAGAGCATGCGGTAGTTCAAGAACGCGCATTGAAGGCAGTACCAGACCTATGCGAGAGCATCGACTACGCCGAGGTTCAAGGGACGCTTTTCCCCCGAGTTGCCGTACGCTCATCAACACCTCCTCGAGTACCCGATTCTGACCACCCTCGTTTCTCGCAGTATGTTTTCTCAAAGACTAGGGTGTTGAGTGTTAAAGTCGCGACGTTGACGACCTTTTTGACGATGGTGAAGACACTGGACCAAGTACGTTAATTACCAATCACAATGATTCTTAATATATAACTACTCGATAGTCCAGCCTCACGCAAAAGCTAGTACCGCTCCTGTCCAAGATTAGGACGAAAGAGCCCGCTGTCATGGTTGAAACACGCTCTCTCTTCTCAAAATTTCAGAGGCTGATGAAATGGCCACAGATGGCTACCCTCTCCGTGCAAGAAGCCATGGGTTTCAAAGTCGACCGTGAAGCTGTCGCAACCCTCGTCTTACCCCAGCTTTGGTCAATGTCAATGGGACCACGTAAGTGCATACTTTGCACTTCCTTGAACAACGCGTACTTAACGTCCTTGACTCCTTCGCGCATACTATATATTCAGTACTAAATCTAGATCAATTCCAGCGATTTATGGGAGTGATTAAGAAGCTAGGCGAGCGAGTGGAGAAAGAGCATAATCAATTCCTGAGGGACTCGCAGCGGCTAGAAGACAGGTCGTCACTTAACACCAACGGAAACGCAAATGGAGTCCAAAGCTTCGCTGGGTCGGTGGACTTTGAACACCTTGTCGGCGGAGGTAATGGTATACCAGCAAAATCAACAAACCAAACAAATAGTTCCTGGGAAGACGACGTTTGGGGGAGTATCTTCAGTGATGATGTGCGTGCATGCGGTCTCTTTCCTCCTTTGTGAACTGACGGGTCATCCTAACTTTCACCTCCGTATGCAGGCTTCTAAGGTTCAGACCTCCGTTGCCGCAAATTCGGCGCCAGCATCTCCTAGAGCCAACACTACGAATTCCCCATCACCCTCGCCTTCTTTCGTTCCAACCAGGGCGTCGAAGCTTGGAGCCAAACAGATATCAGCCTCTTCGTTTAACAACGGCTTCTCTTCCCAAACCCAGTCACGTCCATCGGTATCTACAACGACTACGACACCCTTGCAGCCCCGTCATACCGGTACATCCTCGCAGACTTCTTGGCCTTCCATGCAACCGATGCAACCAAACAATACTGGAAGCCTCTCCAGCACGATACCAACACATGCCCAAGTATCGATGCCACCTCAGCGGCCTAATTACAATATAGCGATACCAGCTGCAGCTCCGATCCCCGCGACTATCCCGTTCAGTTCTGGATCGCCACCACAGCGTCCGAATTACAACCTCTCCCTGTCCAGTATTACCCCTATGGCCGCAAGCACGCCGCCACCGCCTTTAGGGTTCTCCGCTCCCCCCACACTGACACCAGTGCAAGCAACACCCCCTGTGATGGGTGGTTTGCTGACACCGTCTCGTCCAGCACAAACATCCATACCATCACAAAAGCCCTCTAACAATGATTGGGGTGACTTCGACCCTCTCGCATAGTAGGGTCTATGTATGCTAGACTGTAGATATATTGTTACTTGGATAGGACCTCCATCTTTATGACTTGGCCGGCTCCACCTCAACGCCACTTACGACGGGCACAGGACCGGCCTCAACTATTGTAGGCAAGCCTCGCATGGGCCTAGTTTCCTGGGAGATCTCTTTCACGTCGATGTTCAAAGCCAGGATACCTTTGAGCACGATAAGTGCCCCAAGCTTGGAGTATACCGCATTATTTTCCTTGCACGCAGGGCTTAAAATGCCTAGAAGGTTATGAGCTTCCGAAAGGACGACACGCCAATGCTTGCTTACAGTTTGTGCATCCCTCGAAACAGCTGCAACCCTCTACGGTGCTCATGGCCTTATGAAGAATTGCGTAGGCTACAAAGTCTGTTAGTGAAGGTAGGGGTACGCTAGTGAGGAGCTTTCACATTGGTCGAATGCTTTCGCGGCAACGCCACCACCTCTACCAGGAGTGTCATAGAAAATGAGACTAGGAGAGATGATAACGGGGGAGTTAACACAATCACAAGAACACCATACCGTGCAGGTCTCTTCCTAGATGATTCGGCTTTCTTGTACTCTTTCTCTGCAGCCTTGCATTCCGTTCTGAGATCAGCCGCCATTGCAAACTGATTGAGGAAGGCATGCTGGGCAGAGTGTATGGCTTCGGCCGCGTTGATATCCGCCTGCACAACGTGAGCAATAGCTAAGAAAGGCGTGCAGAAGGTTACCTCTTCCATGATCATCAATGCTGATTTGGGGACATCGAGCCACATTCCGGTGGAGTCGCGTTCCCAAGGTGGCGTTTCTACATCTACCGAGTCCAAGATTTGCTTATGCCTGAACAAAGTTGGTGCCCAGGCATCATGTAAATAATAGCTGTAGAAGGACCGACCTAACTTTGAAAAAGCCTGGAAAACGTGTCATGTAGAATCGACATCGCAACAAAAGGAGCGTACCGAACACTTTGGTGTAGATATGCACTTCTATCATTGCATGCAATCAGTCGACCTCGCACGCTGTTGACATTGATGTCGCTTACTGCCGAAAAAGGATCTCTGTGGCGAATCTTTAAGTGCCTTTAAGCGATAGGTCTGAGCAGCATTAATGTCTCTGTGTTATAACAACCTCAATCCTCAGCAATGATATGACCGTTTGACGAGACGTGCGTACGTAAAGTCTCTGCGTGAATGGCTGAGTTAGGTTTTTAAAGGGTCTGCATGATAACGACGAACCGAGGCTCAGTAGTCCAGCTGACGTCTGCCCTAATGACTTTGGCCATTTTTGTATCGTGGCTGACTTCCCGGACCTGTGTGCAATCCGGCGTCAAAGGTTGTAGTCGCCTCAGACTCAAAGCTTACGATGAACGTCAGTCCTTGATGTATGAACTAGTAGATTTGCTTCAGCATACCGACAAAGGGCGGAGGGCATGCCACTTACAACACCTCCTTCGTATATTTCGAAGAGAGCTCTAGATACTTCAGTCTCTTCAATAATGACCGGGTATGTATCTTTCGTTACGTCGACCACGGCATACTTCTCTTCTTGCACACCACCTAATACAAGCTTAGCGTTGACATACCCCGATAACCAATCAATGGAACTCACGAATAGATATATGGCGGGAGGGGGATGGGAGGAACTTAGTGTGTGGGTGATACCTGCGAGCCTGATACAGCGTCCGATCCATATGATTGCAGGAGAGTATTTACCATCCGTCCGCGTCCTTTGTCAGACGGGTTTCACATATGTGCTTGAGGGAAGATCCAAAATAGACTTCATCTTCAGTGGAAACAGGCATTTCATGCGCGGCGCATTGTAGGTGGGCTATACTTGCATCAGTGGAGGCCTGAAGAGCATGTATCTGGGGCCCACCCTCGAGAATAACTTCACTCTGGAGATCGACAAATATATCGTTGATAGGGCCGTCCCACAGGTCCTCTGGGTGATGGAGGTAGTGTTGGTCGACAGGAAACATGTCTGGAACAAGAACTGCTAATGCGTCTTGTGCCCTTCGACCAGCCCTTCCAGCTTGCTGGCGCTAGAAAGCGGAGTGGTTTCAAACCGGTTCGAGAGGGACAATGACAATACTGACAAAGCTCGCTATGGTCACAGGAAACCCCAGCATTATGACCGCATCGAGTACACCAATATCCACGCCGAGCTCCAGAGCATTGGTAGCAACAATCCCCAGGAGATTTCCGGAGAATGCGTCAGTCTCGATACGTCTCCGATCCTAATTTTGGCCGGTGTCAAACTGTAGGTTAGTATACACGGTCATAAAGTCTCACCTCGGGCGAATAACCTATGTCCATTGTCAATTCATGTGTAAACTGGGGTAGCGGACGAGGTTCTTGCTCACCTCCCCTATAGGCGACAGTCTTCTGAAGGATATCATGGCGTCCCTCCGCACTTAAGTCAGCGCGAAGTGTCTTCATTGCCTAGGAGAGCATGAGTGAAGCCCGCTTTGAAGATTGACCTACGCACTAATTCACAAGCTTTCCTGATCTATCTCAGGCAGCGCGTCAAACGATGATATATCTTTATCGGTGAAGATTGAGTCGAACCTTGCAAAACAAAATGCACCGTATCCCCCGTTTCATCAGGTATCTCATTAAACCAGTAGCTTCGCTAAGCGAGCTCCTACGGCCCAGAGCAGGCTCCGCTTCGTCATTGAGCGGAGGGTTCCATATGATGAAGTCCTTGTGTCCAGAAGGAGCTCCGTCTTCGGTGACGGATACAGCATCCTATTTATAAGGTGAGCCACAGAGTGAGCTATTCAATTCACCTTGGTCCGCACGACTCACATCAACGCCGAAAATATTCTTCATGTGCATGCTGGGGTTACTGATGGTTGCGCTACAGGACACAAACCTCACGTTGCTGTCTGTTCGGAATCATCAGACAGGGTCTCCGAGATTGGGTGTCATTTTGACTTACTACCAACGGCGGCACACACTCTTCGAAATCGCCTCATTATTTGGGCAACGTGACTCGAACTCGAAGTGAGACACGGATAATCAGCGAGTCTAAAAATAACGCATACCTCCCAAATAGGTTCGAGTAATAGTGAAGTTCATCTACAGCAAACAACTTGAGGCGTGTCATGAAGCTGGGATCACTCGGTGAGCGTGAGTTGTATCAAAGAACGGATACAATTACCTTCGCCAAAGCTCCTCGTGAGGAAGAATCGCTGCGTGTATCATGTCCTGAAGGGCATACTTTTTCATATAATTGGAATCAACATAAATACTCACTTACGAAATTAGTAAATATGATGGATGCCGCTTCACGTATCCCTAGTTTACCTAAGTTGGGCGGTATGAAGTAGGGAGCAGCGGTGGTTACCTGTGCGGTACTCTGACAATGTATCACCATCATATGTAGCTACCTGGGCGCGATGAGAATCGCACCGCATGGTGCAAGGTTAAAGGAGTACCTGGATGTGTTCGAGCCCAGGGCATGAGACCAATAGTCGTTCCATAGCAGTCTTCTGGTCCTGAGCTAAAGCCTAGCAGCGTGTCGCCATTGTGAGCCTCGGTTGGTCAACTGATGGCCTCTATTGGTCCCACATACCTTCGTAGGGTAAACGAAAATGGCGGTAGCACTTGCGTCTTCCTCAAGGAAGCGTAGTACGGGTACCTGCACAGAACTTGTGTTCGAATCCATGACACCCGCGGAGGTAAGAGACGAAAATACTTGATAGATGACACTTTTACCGGACGCAGTGCTGGTGGACACGATCACATTCTCTCCTTTTGCAAGGGCGTTGATGGCGGTGGCCTGGTGGGTGTACAAGGAAGAGATGTTCCTTGCCGTCGCTAGAGCTTGCTTGATGTTTGGCGACAGCGGCTCATCTAGATCACCTAATGCGATATTATAGACGACAGCATGGTATATATAACCATTCTGCACACCTGCTTTCCCATCCCGGACATCAAATTCTCTTCTTTCCACAATTTGATTCCTATACCAAGACTGAGATTCTAATTCTGAGAGGATAGAGCTGATGGATGGCCGATGACTTGGATCCGGAACTTGAGATGAAACAGCTTCGGAAAATTCGGAGAATGTTGCGTGAGACGCGGAGGGGTTAATCGGAATATGGTCCCGGCCAGCAGATTGTAGTAATGCCACTGGATCTTCGCCAGAAGGCGTTGCCGCAATCAACCTATGTACGCGATATGAACAAGCGGCTAACTCCAGTTCAGCGTACACACTCGTTGATTGCTTGTACCAAAAGAGTGTTCCGTTTCTCCACAAGCTTCTTCGCGGCCGTGGGTGTCAATGCAGGCGGAGGGGCAAGTGAAAATCTTGAGAATCATTCAGTGGCAGCATGAATGGAAGGGTAGGTTGGAGGTACCCCGGGTTCTGACTCTTCCTTCCTTTGGAATTTTCAGCAAAGTCTAAGATGAGGACATGGTCGGTATCATCTTCGATGTGACCCGTTGATGATGATGGCGTGAAGGGATCCGGCCTCGATTCACCATGGATGTTATGCTCGACTTTGGGTATATACGCGAATTTGATGACGTCTGGCAGCAGTGCTCTACGTAGGGCCAGCTATCACCTGAGCATTGACGCGTAAGTGCCCACTTACTTGAGTTCCGCTACCTTGACCAATTCCAAGGGCCTGTGGATACCGATATGTCAGAATGTCGCGTATATACGCGGTATTACTCATACTGTTGAAGGAGGTTTTCAACAGAAGTACGGACGACCGGGAAGGTCGTCGCCAAATGTTTCCGGGAAGAAACGAACGCGAGTACGGTGTTCAATGCCTCATATTCGGGTCATTACATGCAATATCTAGAAAAGGCAGATTTGACAACACCTTGAAAACCTGTCCGAGCGCATCGTGCTTGTGGTAAGTGGCATATCATAGGAGCATTGCGCGATATGGTCACCTTGAGTAACTTCAAGTCCGACCAAATGGGTCAGAACCACGACTTCTCACAAGGAACATGCCTTCTTACTGATTGGAAATGCTCTGGCCATGCACCAATCTCACTGACAGCCGCCTTCGACTTGCCTTTGTTGGAGCTGGCCTTTCTTCGTTTGCCGACTTTGTAGTCTGGGGCATTAGTGCCAATGTCACTGCTGGTCCTCTTCTTCATGACTGACGGAGAATACGGTGCTCCAAGGAGCCGGAAGGTTGTTGAGGTTAAGTTTAAGAGTCGGACGTACCGCCACCGTAAATTGGAATCGCTGGGTTACAACTTCTTTCGATGGGTCAGGTGACCGCTTGGCCTCTCACGGTGGGTGTAAAGGCACTCAAATATTATCATATTCAATTTCCAAGTATTATCAACGAAAATCTGCCGATTCGAAGAAAAATTTTACGGTGAGCGCTGCGATGTGATGGCCGCATCTAATACTCCTGAATGTCTAGGACCAAGCAAGCTTCTTCATTGGCAGCCCGAGCAACTCGGCTCAGTCTGCGGTTAATTTGGCTCGCTTCCTGATCTGAACACGGAACGCATGGGCTACCCCATTGACCAAAATATCATAGCCGTACCCCATGAACACGGACGAACGCCATATACAGGAGTGCAGGTCCACATGTACCGTCGCCGATGTCGACTTCTCCACTGCATACTCCGTAGATGCTCGATGTTCGCGTTTCCCCTTGCTGCGCAAGCCACTCTTGTGCATGGATAGATCCGCCGACGAGCAAGATCCCCTTACGCTACGGGATGCTACGAGCGTCTTCTATAGTTTTGGACTCGGCACGTTAATAATACACTGTCAGCACCCAGGCTTCCTCGCGACTCTCGTGAACCGCTTGACCTTTCTTCACCATTAGAGGATAATATGTATGGCGTGGTCTGACCTTAGCTCCGAAACGTTTGCAATTCCTCGAACGTTGCTACTGGGTGTACGGAGGCTAGAACATTGCGTTCCACGGGTAGCGTCGCGCGTGTCCGTCGCTGCATCAACAACGCTCATTTCTGATGCTATGACCTCTGCCGTGCTCCTTATGGGTGCTTGACATTATTCTTTCTGAATGGCATGTATGGATTTTTCAAGCAACGACATGGTTCTCGGTCTGGGTCTGTTCTGTATAAAAGGCACTCTCGTTCGACAGACTTCAGCATCAACAGCTTCACTTCTATATTTCTCCTTCTTCAGCAGTTCTACCCACTCAATACCATCGCACCGACAATATGTCTTTCACGTCCTCAGCTTCCGAAATCTACCTTACTCGCGTCGGCGAGGAATTGGTCTTGAATGAAGGTGTCAACCTCGCGACCAAGTTTCCTCCTGTGAAGCGCGTCTTGGTCGTTGGTGGCGGCGTCACCGGTCTCACTGTAGGTTTCATCTACAGTGACATCAACCATGGATATTCACAATTCTTGTATCTAGACTACTTGGGCTCTGCTTGACGCTGGCTACGATGTGACAGTCGTCTCCGAGAAATGGGCGTCATTGAGCGACCGCATCACCTCCCAGATTGCTGGTGCACTGTAAGAGTGTCTCACTCCTCCGTCCCTTTCGACGTTGTAACGATGCTCTTCACAGCTGGGAGTGGCCTCCTGCTGTGTGTGGCAAGCACACCAACTTGATCTCGCTGGACAACTCCAAGCGATGGTGTCTGACTTCCTACCGCGCGCTGGACAAGCTCATGAAGACCCTCCCTGTGGAAGAGCACGGTGTGCGCATGCGGGCAGCCAACTTCTTCTTCGAGCAATCGTTGAATGACATGCCCGGACAGCTGGAGAAAATGAACGAAATTGAGGCTGAGAAAGAGGTACTACCGTCTGCTGATAATTTCAACGCCATCTCACGCAAGATTGAATAGATCCAAGGCTTCTTGCACGACCCGACACTGGTCACCAAACATGCAGTCAACCAAAAGGCCGGAGTCGTTGACTCCTACCGCCACCTCGCACCTGTCATCGACACCGACCACTACATGACCTGGCTCCGCTACATCGTTTCGAAGAAAGGTGCTCGACTGGTAACCGCTAAGATCTCTGGCGATTTGCTTGCCCAAGAAGACAAGCTTCTCGCCAAGTACAACGCCACAGCGATCATCAACTGCACCGGACTTAACGCGTACGAGACCGCTGCTGACAAGACTGTCCTTCCTCTGCGTGGTGCATTGATCCGCGTCATCAACGATGGAAAGAAGTTCCCCAAGGTCACGGAAGCTCTATGTGTGTCTCATGATGACACCCACGGGGCCGACGCTGAGGACATTGTGTTCATTGTCCCTCGCAATGACCGCACTCTCATTCTGGGAGGTAAGTATAAATCAGATTTGGCTACTTGCTGCGAGCTTACCAACGTTACACAGGCCTTGTCCAGCCGCACGTACACACTCTCGATCTGACCATCAACAGCCCCGAGATTGTCCGGATGCGCGAGCGTTGCAACGCCTTCGTGCCGGGATTGGAGAAAGCTGAATTGGACCCGGACCCGTTTGTCCAGGGACTCCGCCCATTCCGCGAGGCCAACGTCCGTGTCGAGAGGGAACAAAGGCTAAGGCCAGACGGGTCTATCAGCCACATCATCCACTCGTACGGACAGGGAGGGTAAGTTCCGGCAAGGATTCGAATTTCGACCGTATTGTATGATTGATTATCATATAAATAGGTCTGGATTCACACTTTCATTTGGCTGCGCGGCCGATGTGATGGGTCTCCTCGAAGAACTGGAGGCTGAAATCCCGTACTCGTCGAGGAACGTAGCTGCACGCGCCCATTTGTAAGGCGGTTAATGCTTCGACCCGTTCTTTATATACCTACTTCGTTCTCATAGATATACTGACCTTGTTATATCCCACTACATTTTCTTTCAATATACTTATATACTACATGCGAAATTTGGGAAGCCGCTAGCGACCCTGAAGTCCGACGCCCTCGGGAATTTTGGACCGACAGCCAAACATAGAGTGTGGTAATTTGCCCAATTAAGGGGCATGGTTTACTTCCTGGAATTCCTCATCCTCCTGCCTGCCAATTGTAGCGGAGTCACCGGTTTCAAAGCAGCCATTGCAAGTTTCTATCTACTGCTTTGCCCTTCCATTCCCGCTGGCCGATCGCAGTAAAATCTTATAAGGCCGAATATTCGATTAGCCTTCTATTCAACCATCCCGTAAATACCCAAGTTCATCACCAAGCATACTCCTCCTTATTATCCCTGTCCTTGTCATCGTCGGCGCCAGAATCACCTCCCTCCCTCTCTGGCATGGGAACATGGTCGCTATCATGTGGTAGAAGGCTGCTTGCCTCATTTCCACACATGGTCTCCCGCTGCTCTGGTTCTCACCGCGACTCTTGTTGGTATCCTGTCTCGCGCATTGCTCTGGATCCTGTCAAAGGGGATCCGTCCTTTAAATACCGATCTGACTATGGTCCCATACCATTGGCGGGCGCCTTTGGAGCTCGTGCTGGCCTCCGACTGCTTGAACGGCCGTCTTCTCACCCTTCGGACTCCGCGCGTCCGCCCTCGCTCTGATCCTTTACCGTCAGCCCTCTTTGGACCTGACTTCTGTATCTCGCAGCTTGGCAGTGGCCCGAGGCCTTGGTCGCAGTCGGGGTGACAAGGTGCTATAGCTCCTGTGTCTGGCTAGCACTTCCCCGCTGCGTTTCATTGTCGCGTTCTCCTGAGCGAAGCCACGGCCCCTCGCACGCCCTATCAGCACGGCACCCTCTACTGCCTCATCTTATACTGCATCTATCCATACCTTTATTTTTTATCTATCATCACGACTACCAACACTCCAGTGCGCTGTTGCTACCAACCTACTCAGTGGAAATACCATCCGTCTGCAACTTCTCAGTTTCGCGATCATCTGCCTAGTCATCCTGCTATCCACTGCCTATTATTCTACATACTATCACTGCTCCCTATTCCCGCGACACTACCTCGACAAAACTCTATTGGACGCATCTACTACCGTCTACGTTGCTTCGGTCGTCAACTTCTATCATCAACGACAAATCTACGAACCTTTACCATCTGCAACAACTATGGATCTTTAACACGGACTACGCAATATTCACGCGCCTTTCTTCAGCTCGAACCTTCACATAGTTCATCAGAGTGCACCGTCATCACCGTCAGGCTCATTCTCAATATACCTCCCTCCCCCTCCTCCTCAGCCACTACTATCCACATTCTCATGAACCAGTCTGTGGATATAACGCGAGGAGCCATGGCCGGGCACCATATCCCCCTCTTCTATCACACGGTCTCGGTAAATTCAGACACACCTTCTCGAGATCTCATGCTTCACCATCCACCCCTCCCTTCATCTCCTCTGGCTTACATCGGATTTTTGCGGATCACTGTATTATATCAGCTTTGATTCGGGCTCGGGCTCGGACTCAGACCCGGAATACCCTTCATTTGCCTCATCCATCGTCTCCCAGCATCTCCCCTTCGGTCTCGGATTTACGGCATAGCTTCGAACATCCATGGATACCCTTGGGGAATTGGAATCTGGCATCTCTATTTTTGTCTGTGTGCGTATATGACGCTCATCGCGAGCGCTCTGGCTTCGGTTTTATTGCACGAACTCAGGACTTGAATATAAATAATCACTTCCGTGCTTGATCGTCGAGCTTCAAGACTAATAACTCAGTATTCCCCTAGGGAGACAGACGAGTCATGGAGTAAAAGACAATGCTCTTCTATATGCAATAAGTGAGGGATATTATACTTAAATGCTAATAATACAGTGTATGCATGAGTGTGGGGTATATGAGAATGGGAATGCAGAAAGAAATCATCATGATGTACTCGAGTATGTATCATATCTCGTCGACGTGGCGCAGGCAGCTCGCAAGCCCTAGAGCTGGCGTAGGCGTACCGCCGGTAGACGCCAGCTCGCGCTCCAGAGTCCCCCACGAATCTGTCGTAATCTGCAGCTTCTCATCGTGCTTGAAGCTAGGCAGATGCCCGTACAAATGGGTAGGTGGGTTGATCACCAACCTTAGGATATACTGTGTAATACAGAACGGTTAAGACGCCTCTCCGGGCAGCTGAATGGAGAGAACTAACCTGTGTCTCAGCAATCTCCTTCACACACCACGAGCTCTCTTTCCCTTCCGCGCCAGCCCGTATACTTCCTCTCAGAAGCGTGACTCCCTCGCTATACTCGTTGAAGTACCGCAAATGGGCACTCGCGAGCGTGGTATCCCTGATGATGGGTTCCGTAATTCCCTTGCGCCAGAGCTGCACCCGCTTCAGAAGCACGATGCGGATGTTCTTGCTATACATAGAGGCGAGGAACGGGTCGCTCGGGAAGACCAGGGACAGTGTGAACGGTATGGGTTCTCCGGAGGAGAAGCATTGTGGGGAGGGCAGGGAGAACTGCAGCCATGACAAGACGTGAGTAAGTGCACCGTACGCAAGGTTGAGAGTGGGTTGGGCTATTAATAGAATGGGACTTACGAAGACGGATTTCTGCGAGTGGGTGCTGATTGGCGACTTCGTCAAGCGCTTCGCGTCGAGCGGAAGGATAGGTTCTAGTGCGACAGTCTTGACACGCTCGAAGATGCAGAGAGGCGAGTCAGACAGGTTTCTCGACGGTCTTGGGATGGATATAAGGGGGGCTTCCGATGGCCTCGTTTTCGGAAGATAGAGAATTGATATTGTTTTCCTGAGTGTGCCAAGACATAAATGAGCTTGAGAGATCAGCAATCAATGATAACGCTTACGATTCGTGTCTTCTCAGGCCCCTTCGCGCCATATCGATTCGGAGACGGTAGGAGACTTCACAGCTGGAGTTCTGGTAGTAGGCTGCGAAGGACGGCGGGAGCTGTGAAACTACTCCTTGCACCATGACTTCAGAGGGGAGGTCGATGGAGAACACATGTTCGTCCGTCCACTCGACAGTGCTGTCGGCGTAGGAGTATATCTGTACTGTACTCGACAACACAGGCACTTTGTATTCCCCAGACCCAGGGCCGCGCTGAGACACCGAAGTGTTGAGAAGTCCTTCGAGCTGATCAAGATGTAAGTAAACTTCCCCGCATCGTCTCGGCGATACATCATACCGTAACGACAACTTTCTCGACGTGACTGCGATCGCCCGAGAACTTGACGGCGCCCTCGACTTTGCCGTTCAAGCCATAGCTCGGGGCGTGTAGTCCCCAGACGCGCGAGCCCAAGTTGATGGCCATATGGTCTGTGAAGTATAGCCAGTCGCAGTCTGGGCATCCCGTTCTTTTGAACGGCTCGAATTGGATAACTCGTTCCGAGCTGCCTGCGCACATCGAGTACATTGGCGAGGACAAATCCTCGTCGTAGTTGTACTCTGGAGGGGGGGTGATGACGAGTTCAGACATGGTGGAGGGGGGAGGGTGAGTGAGCAATGCAACATCCTGCAGGCCAAGCCTTGGTTCATATACGGTGTCAATCGAACTTCCCGACGCGCCGCGCACAGGCGAAAGGATAGGGCGAACATGGCATCCACCACGGCAGGCGAGATACGGAAAGCGTCCGAGCGGCGAAACGATCTGAACAAGCTTGCTTCTACTCCTTCCCGAAGCGTGGGACCCGACGCCAACGCCTGTGGTTAATGAATGATCCTTTCTCACCTGCATCCACTGCGGCAAGCAGGCGCAAGGTTCAGGCGTGTGCACACGGACAAAGTTCGCTGTCCGAAACCACCCGCATCTGATCCATAACGCCCATCTCGGCACATGAACGGCCTGAGAATGGCGCTATGAATCCGCTGCATGGGGTGTAAGATCAGAAACCCTCCGACTGAGGCGGTATGGCACAGATTGCTCAGGCTCACAGGATCACGCGCTTCTTCTCACGACGCCTTCCGACGCCAACAGTGCGATCGGACACGGACACCATCATGCCCATGAACAACGACACTCGTTGTTCAAATCGTCGGCCAGGTTTCTGACATCGTCTCCTTTTCTTGTGTTGTTCCCGTCTCTTCCAGGATACTGGCCACATTCCCGACAGTTGATGGGATGGTTTGAGCCGTAACTGTCCCACGCGTCCGGAGCTTGTTCGACGGCAGCCTTCTCCAGAGCCTAGTTTCTTTACGCTTTACGCTTTCCTATCATCGTGATCACAGCAATGAGACCGACACCTTATAGCCTTCAAGCAATGGAAAGACTTCTTGTCCGTAACAAGAGCATCAGCTTCATTGGGCTTGGGAGAATGGGCTATGAAATGGCGTACAACCTCTTCTCGAAAACCTACGCGGAAGCAAACGATTCCCACTTCGTCGTTTGCGACGCGGTTCAAGAAACTTCACAGAAGTTCTGCACCAACTTCTTGACCCAGTTTCCTCGCGCAAGGATTGGGATAGCAACGACCCCGGAAGAGTACGTTCTCTTCTAGTCTTGACTCTTGGATGCCCGGGTTTGATTGCGGTATAGAGCGGTGCTTGCCTCTAAAACGATTGTCACGATGCTTCCCTCTTCACCTCATGTTCAGACTGTATACGCCAAGGAGTCAGGGATTATCCCTGCTATCCAAAAGCTTCCGGAGGCCGCGGCCAGGGAAACCTTCTGCATAGATTCCACAACCCTCGATGTTACTGTGGCGCGCGAGGTCGCGAAGGATGTGGTACAGACAGGCGCAGCTATCGTAGACGCCCCTGTCTCTGGAGGTTAGCCGTGAATTCATCAACAGTTCTCCGTCTCCATATAACTTTTCAGGTGTTACCGGAGCCAAGGCTGCTACGCTTTCCTTCCTCGTTGGTGGCACCGAAGAAGCATTCCAGTTATCGCATCCAGTGCTCTCACATATGGGAAAACGTATCATCCATTGTGGTCCTTCTGGTTCGGGCCTTGGCGCCAAAATATGCAACAATGTTTGTCCTTCGCTTGTGAATTTACATCTAGCTTCGCCGTCGTAACTCACGCATGCCGTTTAGCTTATCTTGGGGGTGCAGCAGATCGTTGTTGCAGAGGGCATGTTATTGGGCCAGCGTCTAGGACTCGACCCGGCCATACTTGCAGGTGTCATTAACAGTTCGACAGGTGGCTGTTGGGCTTCGTCAGTGAATAACCCAGTACCAGGCGCACTGGTTGACCAATCTGCTCCGTGCGAACGTGATTATGAGGGAGGGTTCGCGACGGCGTTAATGCTCAAGGTAAGATTGACTTCCACGTATGCATGGGGCCCCGTAATGAATAACACCGCCAGGATATGGGGTTGGCTACGGGCATTGCTGGTAGCCAGGGGAGCCCTCTACCTTTGGGAGAAGCTGCCGAAAGGCTTTATGAAAGGGTCATAGAAGCAGAGCCTGAGCTTGCCCGGAAGGACTTCTCATCAGTGTATCGTTATCTCGAAAAGCTGGCAACGGTGTCTTCCAGAACTTGAATAGAAGCTATCTCCCACTTTCACAAGAGCCTGTCTGCTGAAATTCTCGGATTTCACTTTCATGAGATGCCTGTATTAGGATTATGTAATCTATTATAAGTTTAAGCAACGAACGCCGAACTCAGTGGTTGCCTCCGCGACGACACCTTGAAGCTCAGTTCTTCCTTCCTCGGTCCCAATCCACGCGCACGACGACCTCCACAATGACCGACGCCTCGTCCAAGCCCTCCGTGCTCCTTTTTGGTCCGTATAGTTTCTCCAGGAAAAGGTTAACGGCCGACTCCTGGACTGACTGGTTTATCTTTAATCGATCCAGGCGGTTTGAACACGTATGCGCGGGCTCTTGCTGCGTTTCTCGTGCCAGTCGATGGGGAAGCTTTGGTGTCTGTAAGTCCCCAATTTCCTGGCAGCCCCGATCTCCTGAAACTCTGGACTGACACCCTGTACAGCACTTGCGCATCGTGGACAAGTTCTCGGTCCACCCCCCCACCACGTTTGTTTCTTCACACTTGCTTCTAATTTCATCCTTTGATTGTGTCTTCGCACCCACAGGTACCTTGGATCGGAATTTCCCAAGGTGCTGGAAAAGCCTGAAGTTGAGTACCAGCAACGCAATTTGACTGTCCCATGTATGTGGGCGAGCGGTTTCTCCTAATAGCAACTCCTTGCTTACGTTGACTTGACCCATGTAGCCGCCGTGGCTTCAGCGTTTGACCCGCCCGAGGGCCAGGCGCCGTACGATTATGTTTTTGATTTGACGGGGGAAGTTCGGTATGATCGAACGGAAGTGGTGCGTGTCCCCACAATCAGGCAAGAAAGGATTGCCTTTAACGGCACCGACTTAGATCCAAATCAAGACTACATGCACCGTGGCGAGGTTGATTGGCCTCGAGGCTGCGAAGCGCAAGGTTAAGGCTTACGTTCGGCTCCAGCTCCCTTTCTACGAGACGCACAACAAAGGGGCGCATGATGAGAAAGAGAATTGCAAGCCCTTCTCGACGATTGGTACTTGGTGGCATGAGACGCTGCGGATGTTGGCCGCCATCCCCGAGTAAGTCGTTGTCTCACTTGTTGTCTCACTTCGGTCATGGACCTACCCCTGATTGGCGCACATAGTCTCAATCTTGTCATTCTGAGGATCGGGTTCGGCTATGGGCCCTACACTGATTTCGGCTCAGGTGAGTTCTATGCTGCAATGTGAAGGTTGCAATCGACGAATTCTATCTGGCAGTGACTTCTGCGATCACCGTCAGCTCCGTGTATGGGTACATGAAGAAGCCTATGAGGACATTGTGAGCGGCCATCTTCTCATGTCTTAATCATTCACTTAGGGCGTCATTAGGTGGTCGCCAGGAAAGAATCCTACCTATACGGTTCACGTTGAGGACATCGCGGGCGGCCTGTGGTCTTGTGCTGAGTGGATTGCTCCTCTAGGCAGAACAAAGGCGGACGAGACTGCGGGAGAGGTCATTCCTTTCCACAACGAGAAGTCCAAGGTCTCGGAGGTGGAGGGAATGCCGGGTTCCGACGAGAAACTCGTTGCACCGTTGTTCAATCTGGCAAGTGCTTACCGTTACACCATGTTGATTAGTCTCACACGTCATCTACACAGACCGACGATTCGAAGAGTACTCTACTAAGTGTCGGTGAAACTACGACGTCGTTCTTTGGGACGACATTCGAATTCTTCAACTTCCTTCAGAACGCCGCCGCGAAAGTGAGTGATTTCCTGTTACATGATACGTGGTGGCTTACTGTCGTTGATAGTGGAAACTCGAAGAGATGGTCGAAGACATCAATGAGCACCACGTAGGAGCTTGGACGGAGATGATTACCAAGTCAGATCCCCCAATACCCAATACGCCCTTGACCGCCTATATGGATAGTTATGCCCTTCAAAAACATGTCGTGGCGTTTGACAATTCCAAAATCAAGGAGGTGGTCGGGTACAAGTTGCGGCACCCAGAATTCAACCACGATGTCATCCAAGACATCATCGACAAGTGGAAAGCGGAAGGCAGCTGGCCCAATCTCTAGGCCTGTACTGTTCGTCGCTTCGTTTCTCCTCGATCATCCTTGCTTTGCGGGTTTGCACTCTTGATGAAATTATATCTAACCTCTTCGACGCTTCTGTGAATATTGTATAGTTCTGCAAGTAATTTCCAGTAATGAATCCCACATGTCTACATTGTATCTCCATCACTTTTCTTGACGACTCTGCCATGTACCTTGTCTGATAATGATCTCCCCTCAACGTTGTCCGTAAATCCAGTCGTTCCGCGCCCGCTCGGGGAAATCAGAGCCAATGCCTGCTTGAAACGCTGAATCGATATAGGCCTCTGTCTATTGGTCAGGGGAGAACAGAGTTTCGATGACATTCACAACGACTGCGAGAATTTTCTCAGCCATGGTATCCGGCTCGCTCGCATCCATATAAGCCTAATGATTGCGCCGGAGCGTTATATATCCCTTTCCGCCTCCACGTATGGCTTCGACTACTCGCGACGCCGCCAATCAGGAGGCCTACGAACTCTTGCTTCCATCAGGCCAGGAGGACATACCCAAGCAGGGCGATACAATGGGCAAGGAAGAGCAGATGCTGAAGCCTGAGGGCCGTCCGGGAGATGGGTTGGCCAAACTTGCTGGGCTGGTGAGTCTTGAACTCAATGGTCTACGGCGTATCCTTACGTTGACCTGGCGGTGATAGATATCTGCAGCAGTAAGCTCCTCATCCGAGCCGATACAGCACACTGAACTGAGTTACTTTGACAAGGTCTTCCTACTTGTTACCTGGTACGCCGAATTGAGCAACGATCCAAAGCAGCATGGGTGGTTCGCCATACACCCACTACTACAAAGCTTTTCTATCGCCCTTATAACATATGGTGCATATCTTTCCGAGATTTACCCAGTGCATGCTGAACCGTTTCCTTTAGGGATTTTGACGCTGCAGCCAACATCGCAGCCCAAAACTAAAGCTGCTGGGTTCGCGAGACATCATCTAGCTATATTCTTCATCGCATTTCCCTCTGTCACAATAGGCACGTTTGCCGTGTGGTACAATAAGCATCTAAATGGCCGGGATCACTTCCTTTCGTGGCACGGGGTGAGTATCGTGTGTCCGTTTACTGCAGACAAGCACTAAGCGTGAAATACAGACTCTAGGTATTACGTGCATGCTATGGATAACATTCCAAGTTTTACTCGGTGGTGGAAGCGTTTGGTTCGGTGGGAAAGCCTTTGGAGGAGGTATGAAGGCGAAGCTGCTATGGAAATATCACCGGTACGTCGACAGCTACGGGTGTCACGAAAGTCTCGCTCAATAGACATATATCATTCAGCCTTTCCGGATACCTGCTGTTTCCTCTGCTCCTCTTCACCGCCCATCTAGGCGGTGCGCAATCAGGCTGGGCAACCCGCAACACGTCAATGGGTCAACGTTTGATTGCCTATATTATCGCACCAGCGGTCATCTTGGGCGCCGTATACGCAAGAATTCGGTGAGTTTCCTATGGTTGCAGTTAACATTTCCTGGCTGACACTTCTCTTAGATTATCCAAGATGAAATTCTTCTAGAGATATAGGTATCTCTGTAACACCTCGTACTCTACGCTTCAAAGTTGTAAAGAGGCTACCAATAAATTATACTTATGTTCGGCCTGATCCAAGCTGTTGATGTGTGGTCTGAAAGCTGTCCACAAGTCGTCAAGATAGTTGAGGCTGAAGTAGAGAGAGGTTTCGAAAGATAAACCAAGGCAATATGAGGTTCCAAGCACAATCACATTCCAATAGGAAGTCTACAAGGTCGAATCTAGCCATATCGTCCGTAACCACAAGTTCCAAAATATTACAATGCCGAAACCAGGACACAGTGTCAAATTATAAAGATGAAAGGTAAATCGAGCCGTCCAATGGGGATGCAATATACAAATCTATATCCAAGATATCCAGTCCATGCAATGGTTTTGAAGTCAGAACCCTCGCGCCGAATCCAGTAGCGCGGCTTATCAAATAATCAAAAGATCCCGTAGAGGATCCGAAGTGATGTTGATTCGGGAAAGAGAAGCATCCTGAGGGGGGAGAAGCATGTCCTAGAAAGACGAGGGATACGGTGCCCAGTCGCAGCCGCAGGTCTTCCATCCTCCATGGCTTAGGGACGGGAGAGGATTAGGGGGAAGAGGGGAAGAGTAAGGGGTATTTTGCTCCGTGAAGAGTCGAGCCTCAGCCGAAGAGATACATTTGATGATTTCAAGCCAAAGAAAGATACGCCGATGATGGAGATAGCAGAGTTGTAACCAGAGCCACGCCGGAGGGAAGAGAGGAGAGCAAGAACCATAGTCACGCCAAGGAGGGAGGAGAGTATTCTGTACTCAAGGAAGCTGCGTTTCTGGGAAGAACTGAAGAGGTAGTGGCCAGCCACCTCCCAGGCATCCAAGAAACGAGTTCCCATTTCCGGAACATAAAGGAGCAAAAGAGAAGACTGCCGAGGGGTTGGCGAAAGGAGAGAGGGAGGTGTTATGCTGAGTACACGTAGTAAACGAGGTTGTTCGGGGGTTCATGTAGGTGTGGTAGATCAAGAGTATCAGCTAAATGGTATTCAAGATGATAGTAGAATTGTCGTAGAGGGTAGACGCTGGTGATGGAAGCAGAATAGATGGTAGTAGATATGTTCGATATAGTTTCGTCTGGATAGTGTCGAGAGAATAGGGAGCAATGTGATAGTATGTTGAATAAATGGTAGGTAGATGATCGCGCGACTGAGTGGAGTTGATAAGATGAAGCAATTGAGGCGACGTAGTTGCAGATAGATGGTATAGATGGTAGCTGCACTGTAGTATCAATGGCGCAGAAGTGCTGATAGTTGATACGATAGATAGAAATAGATGATAGTTGTCCAGGTCGACTGTAGCGATGGTTGAAGATGAGGTCAATAGGGGTTCATGAGGGGCCGTGGCTTTGCTCAGGGGAACCCGACAATGAAACACAGCGGGGAGGTGCTGGCCAGACACAGGAACCGTAGCTCCTTGTCACCCCGACTGCGATCAAGGTCGAGCACACCGTAGCTCAACGGGGCCCAGAGGGACGACAACCAGCGGAAGAAGTAAAAGGGGGAGGACGAGAATACATAGGGCGTGACGTGTACTCGGCGATGATAAATGGTGGCTTAGATGCGGGAAAATATCCCAAGGCCAGCTTGGGGAGGAGTAGAGTGGTTAGGCGTGGCGTGGTTCGGCGAGGTTGGATTTGGCGAATGTAAGTTCCATTGAGAAAATGCGGCCACAAGCAGCTCGAGGCTAGTTGATGCCTTGAAACCAATCGCACATCAGCATCCATCTGAAGGCGAGCACCAGAAACAGAAATTCACCTTTGCTTTGACGCTCATATTTGCAAATTCTGAGCACAAATCCTCTATCGAGATGGGGAGACGGCGACGTTCTTTTAGCTTTGGTTTGGTCAAGGTTGGTGGGTGAGCAAGTACAGTCGGCCTAGTATCAACAGCGATGAGTGGGCACTCTTCGTCTGCAGAAGGCTTCGGGTGGGCAGGTATGGGGATTGTGAGGATAGGAGTGTGCAACCTTTGCCTAGACATTGTGTCCAGAACTGGCGTTGCGGACATTGGCGGCTTCGAACATAACGACCGTCAGCATAAGATACAGACATGGGCATGAGGACGCAAACTTACCGATGCCCTCAAACTGAAGCTCTCAAACAAGGTGCATAGTTCGTCTACAGAATTGTCAATGTTCGGGGCATCGAAATATTGCCCCTCCTCAAACTCTGATATCGGCTCGGAATCGTGATGGTGAGGGCTGATGAAATCGCAAGGTGGGTTGAAGTCGAAGGGAGGGAAGGACAGATCCAAATCGAGCTCCATGGAGAGAGGTTCGAAGATTTCTGCTATGGACCACCCGGCACCGTTGTCGGCGGGGGAGGAGCAGGTGAACCCTGTGTCTGGACGTGGTCCCCGGGGCGAGGAGTGCGGTGTCAGGAGTGATTCCTCCTCGCTTTCCTCGCTCTCGAACGAATAAAGCTCGTCATCTTAGACGTCGTGAGTATTTGTGTAAAGGGAGACTTAGACGGACTTACCGCTCTGTGCTCCTCCTGAAATCCATTTGTTCCTGAAGAACGGCACAATGTCATCTACGGGGATGAGACTCCTGCGCAAGTGATAGGGTGCCAACACAGATCCTTTGTAGATATCGAAAGGAGCTGGGTTGTCCGTCTGGTTCGCACGGCAGGGTGCAAGGAGACACGTTCGCTCAGGCGCACTCATTCTCGCGGAGGCAGAGGAGAAGATGTCGAGCGGGCCATGACGGACCAACGCCTTACAGAAATATGGCTCAATGGCGGGTTGGATGGGGAAGGTGACAACCGATTCGGTGTATACAGGACCCTCGAACGCGTAGATAGTCTTGCCGGGCGCGATGGGAGCCGGGGGAGGATCTCGCCAAAGCGCAACGTCCCAGGAGTGTTGAAATGGTACGAGCTCCAGGGCGGTCGTCTGATAAGGACCCAAACGGGGGCAGAGGCTGGTTCGGCGGGAGGCACGCCAAAGAACAAGGGTCGAGCAGGACACTTCGCGTTCGTAAGACCCTAGTTCCAGTAAGGGTGACCAGTAGCGGACGACCACTAAGCAACGAGATACTAGAGTCATTTCCAAAGAGCACCGCCAGTAAAGGACCGTAGGGAAGGTGGAATCCAAAGGGCGGGAACGGAGGACTAGTTCTGACGAGGGTGGTCGATAGAGGACAACCGCCAAGCAGTTTGAGGGCAGCACGAGCCCCAAAGACGTCCGCTGATATGTGGCCATAGTAAGATCGGTATTGGAAGAGCGGGAACCTTTCGATAGAATCCAGAGCACTAGGCGAGCCAGGATACCAATAAGAGTCGTGGCGAGGACCAGAGCAGCGCAGTAGAGAAAGTGGCCGAGAGTGGAAGCAAGGCGAGCAGCTTTCCTATCAAACCCGTGCGCGGACAAGAGCGGTTCTAGGTTCAACACGATGGCAAGCATGTTTGCATACCAAAGAGCGAGGGAGGCGAGTGGGACGCCGAGGACGGCAAGGACAGAAGTAATCAAGAGCATGGTTGGTGATAAAGCAGCGTAAGATATTTTCAAGATGGTGGAACGGATGAAAGAGGGTTAATCGAGTGTCCCATCCTTATATATGTTTAGGCATTAAATATTAAACGATCGGGATCTCGACGCGACTTGACGCGTGTGTGTCACGTGTATAACTTTGTTTCGATCGGCGAGCAGGAGGGATAGGGTAAAGCGGTAAATGTCAGCCTGAGCTCGCAATGGCTGCTTGGGATATAGGTGGACTCGGCTGCAATTGTCAGGCAGGAGGATATGAAATTCCGAGAAGTAAACTATCTCCTGATCGGGTAGATCAAAGCCTGCAGGGCGGCGTTTGTGGGCTTCTACTCGCACAGGCCAATATACTGACACTATTCTCTAGGATATATGGCTGTAAGCGAGAATTCGTATCACTCACAAGCACTCTAATTCAGATTGGTGCATTGACAAGTGACGAAGATGAACAAGGCTAACCGACGCTCGCAAGCTCCGACATCTCCGACATTGTCAGGGGTATTGCAGTTCAAGGCTAGGGCGCAAGTTCCGCGGGGTTCGCATGTAAATACATTGAGAGAAAGGAATGGAATATAATAATGAAACCATCACATCTATGGAAGAATAGGTATATATAAAGAAGGGGTAAATGAGTTACAAATGGGCGTGTGTAACAACGTTCCTCGACGAGTACGGGATTTCAGCCTCCAGTTCTTCGAGGAGACCCATCACATCGGCCGCGCAGCCAAATGAAAGTGTGAATCCAGACCTATTTATATGATAATCAATCATACAATACGGTCTAAATTCGAATTCACGGGGGAACTCACCCTCCTTGTCCGTAAGAGTGGATGATGTGGCTGATAGACCCGTCTGGCCTTAGCCTTTGTTCCCTCTCGACACGGACGTTGGCCTCGCGGAATGGGCGGAGTCCCTGGACAAATGGGTCCGGGTCCAATTCAGCTTTCTCCAATCCCGGCACGAAGGCGTTGCAACGCTCGCGCATCCGGACAATCTCGGGGCTGTTGATGGTCAGATCGAGAGTGTGCACGTGCGGCTGGACAAGGCCTGTGTAACATTTCTAAGCTCGCAGCAAGTAGCCAAATCTGATTTATACTTACCTCCCAGAATGAGAGTCCGATCATTGCGAGGGACAATGAACACAATGTCCTCAGCGTCGGCCCCGTGGGTGTCATCATGAGACACACATAGAGCTTCCGTGACCTTGGGGAACTTCTTTCCATCGTTGATGACGCGGATCAATGCACCACGCAGAGGAAGGACAGTCTTGTCAGCAGCGGTCTCGTACGCGTTAAGTCCGGTGCAGTTGATGATCGCTGTGGCGTTGTACTTGGCGAGAAGCTTGTCTTCTTGGGCAAGCAAATCGCCAGAGATCTTAGCGGTTACCAGTCGAGCACCTTTCTTCGAAACGATGTAGCGGAGCCAGGTCATGTAGTGGTCGGTGTCGATGACAGGTGCGAGGTGGCGGTAGGAGTCAACGACTCCGGCCTTTTGGTTGACTGCATGTTTGGTGACCAGTGTCGGGTCGTGCAAGAAGCCTTGGATCTATTCAATCTTGCGTGAGATGGCGTTGAAATTATCAGCAGACGGTAGTACCTCTTTCTCAGCCTCAATTTCGTTCATTTTCTCCAGCTGTCCGGGCATGTCATTCAACGATTGCTCGAAGAAGAAGTTGGCTGCCCGCATGCGCACACCGTGCTCTTCCACAGGGAGGGTCTTCATGAGCTTGTCCAGCGCGCGGTAGGAAGTCAGACACCATCGCTTGGAGTTGTCCAGAGAGATCAAGTTGGTGTGTTTGCCACACACAGCAGGAGGCCACTCCCAGCTGTGAAGAGCATCGTTACAACGTCGATATGGATGGAGGGGTGAGATGCTCTTACAGTGCACCAGCAATCTGGGAGGTGATGCGGTCGCTCAATGACGCCCATTTCTCGGAGACGACTGTCACATCGTAGCCAGCGTCAAGCAGAGCCCAAGTAGTCTAGAAACAAGAATTGTGAATATCCATGGTTGATGTCACTGTAGATGAAACCTACAGTGAGACCGGTGACGCCGCCACCAACGACCAAAACACGCTTCACAGGAGGAAACTTGGTCGCGAGGTTGACACCTTCATTCAAGACCAATTCCTCGCCGACGCGAGTAAGGTAGATTTCGGAAGCTGAGGACGTGAAAGACATATTGTCGGTGCGATGGTATTGAGTGGGTAGAACTGGTGAATAAGGAGAAATATAGAAGTGAAGCTGTTGATGCTGAAGTCTGTCGAACGAGAGTGCCTTTTATACAGAACAGACCCAGACCGAGAACCATGTCGTTGGTTGAAAAATCCATACATGCCATTCAGACAGAATAATGTCAAGCACCCATAAGGAGCACGGAAGAGGTCATAGCATCAGAAATGAGCGTTGTTGATGCAGCGACGGACACGCGCGACGCTACCCGTGGAACGCAATGTTCTAGCCTCCGCACATTGAAGTAGCAACGTTCAAAGAATTGCAAACGTTTCGGAGCTAAGATCAGGACATATTATCCTCTAATGGCGAAGAAATAACAAGCGAGTCATCAGAGTCACGAGGTAGGCTTAGCCCGGGTGCTGGCAGTGTATTATTATCGTGGCGACTCATAAAAAAACATGACCGACCAGAGAAGGCACCCGTAGCATTCCGTAGCGCAAGGAGGCCTTCTTCAGATTCCTATTCATGCGAAAAGGTGGCTTGCGCAGCAAGGGGAAACGTGAACATTGAGCATCTACGGAGTACGCAGTGGAAGAAGTCAACATTAGCGACGGTACATGTGGACCTGAGGGGTGCTTCGGTATCCGGCGTTCGTCCGTTTTCATGGGGTACGGCTACGATATTTTAGACATCTTCAGTGGGGGATAGCCCCATTACATCCTATACGCAGATCAGGAAGACTGCCGCTAGAGCCGAACCGCTCGGACCGCGAATGAAGTGGCAAGCTGGTCCTAGACACCTTCGGAACCAGGCCTGAGAAGCGGTCATCGCATCACTAATTCATGTTGAACGTATCTTCGAAATATCGGTATGGGCAGAGGGTGGAGGCAAGAAGGTGAGCGAGGGCGGCACAGCGCCACACTGACAGTCACCTGACAACCTTGCGAACTCGGCCCTGCGTGCTCCAAGACCGCATCCTTCGTCCGACTCACAAAAAACCTCATGCCAGAAATCAATAGACAGCAAAGGCAGGTACCGATACTGTGTCCGAGAATTCCAAATCATCAATCGACTATCGGCATTCTGAACTTCTTCTCCCCTCAGTGAACTGGTGGTTTTGCTTGGGTTTTGGGCCTTTGGCCCACTTGGTCGGAATTCAGGTTATTCAAGTTAGTCGCATCGCGCAATGTTCCTGTTATCTCATTTATGCAGACATGATATGGGCCTCGGAGTCCGGACAGGTTCAATCCAAAGCGTTGCTGAACTTCCATTCTCCGTCTCCGTGACCCTCACAGTGAGGGTTGAAACACCATGCAACGGTCTTTTTTTTTGTGGGGTGGAAACTAGGGATGTGAGTGAGATAAGGCAAGGCGACAGCCTGGCAGTCTTAAACTTGGCTTGGGTGACCAGGTGAGCTCTGATCGAGTTCCAGGAAGTAAGTAGGCCGTATCCTGATTTGGTAAATTTTACCAGTGCGAGGCATATATCAAGCAGCATGGGATGCGCAGATGAGACTGATCTCCTTGTGGGCGGTCGCAGTTACCAAATCCTACCCATGAATGAAACCCTGCCTATTTCGAGGTTTCCAGCACAAATCTCACCCACCGCTGTGTCTGGATGACATTTACTCGGCATATCATACAAGAGTGTCACTGCCTTGGAAATGAATCATCCGTGAAGTATATGCTCCGTTACGCATACAGCACATTACAGGCAGGAGACCAACCAGAACGAGCGCTAGTCGCGGGCGCTGTGTTCTCAGCGCCCATGCACCGCCCCTCTCATACGTCTGCGTCGGGATCCGTGCTTCGCAAGCTGTAAACGCCTCAGACATCCGACCATAAGGCAGGTTCAAATGACTCAAGCGAGGCGCGACGGCTTTATGTTACAGCCTTAACATATATAAATGATCCTCTGGTGCCAGCGCGTTGACTCCTCAATCGCACTATGGGCCAACTGGATTTGACCAACAACAACCATTCTCACACTCTTCGCCTACAATACGTTGACGCCATTCCATACGCATGTAGCCCATGGACCGATGTATCCCGTTGCATGTTCCGCAGCTCCTCTAAGAAGGGTGCTCCTTGCCTTGTCATTGTTAAAACATGGCGGATTTTCAAGAATAGCGCTTCCGACGCCGATCGTCAGGTGTTCGTCAAGGTATTGATGTTATCTTGTCTCCGTAATAGTGGTAGATTGAGGGTTTGCATTCGTTAGAAGTTACGAAACCGCTTGTTTCAATGGAGGCGTTTGTGCCACCATCCATTCATCACATCTTTCCAAGAGTCGTCGTTCGTAGACGACACACTTCCAGTCGTCATAATGCCGTTCTTTGTACACGGAAATGCATTAGACTTCATCGCTGAAAATCCCGCGACCAGCATTCTAAGCTTGGTAGGTTGGAGTGCTTGCAGTATTGAATCATCACGTCTCATATACATACAGCTACAAGACGTTACATCTGGTCTTCAGTACATGCACGGATTAGATCCACCAATTGCCCACGGCACTCTAAGAGCAGTAAGCACCACTTGACCCTTTGCATCGTGTCCCTTTCTCACAATTCACCAGTCGAACATCCTCATCTCAAACGAGGGGAAGGCATGCATTACGGATCCATGCATAAACATGCTGCCATTGCCTCCATTCTGGACGATCGAAAATGCTGTATACTCAAGGTGGTTAGCCCCTGAGATCCTCACAACGGGGGCGGACGAGTTGCCCCTTGCCAGCCCAGAGGGCGACGTTTATAGCTTCAGTATGACCGCAGTCGAGGTTAGTTGATACATTGTCCCCTGGATACGCATCGTACTGACTTCAATACTCAATTAGATGTACACAGGAGATCGGCCATTCTCGCATATCAAATCAAAGCTGGCTGTTCTGCTGAAGGCTACACAGGGGAAGCGCCCACTCCGACCCACCGCAGACAACGCTCCCCAATTGACTGATGGAATGTGGGCGGTCCTTCAGCGCTGTTGGGCCCACGACCCGGCCTCCCGGCCAAGTATGACAACTGTAGGCATTTGGTTGCGAGCTATGAATGTATGACATAGGGCGATTCTGATCTCCGTACATAACTTATTACTACAGCTACATGTCTATTGTACATTCTAGGTGTTCCATGTGTATCTACTAGCTTTTCTACTGTATATTATATACCTTTGAACTTAGATATCCACTTATCTACGACGAAATATGACCACTCCTCCCGCGACCAGTTGGAAGAGGACGCCCTCCGATGGAATAGCCACCTATGGTGTATGGACTTGCCACCAAGGGCGAACGCGGGGAAAACCCACTCATCCCACCCTTCTCATCAACGTGATGTCGCTCAAACTCCGCTGGGAGCATGATGGCTCTGTCGATTGCAACAGGCAGAGAGCGGTGACGACCCCGAAGCATGACAATGCAGACGATCAATTTTGACAACGGCCGAAGAGCACCCGATAAGGAGTAATTTTCCTGTAATGACGGGAGTTAGGAGAGGATATACAATGGAAGGGTTTCCACCGAATGAGACGAGTAACTAACTGTTGGGATCCCTAAACTCATACCGACCGAACCATATGCAGACACCAGATCAAACACTGAGTAACAACCATTAGGGGGAAAGAACAACATGGGTACGATGTTTACACTCACTCAACGTGAACGTATTGAACCAAGGTGCGTTCTCGTCGTTCAGATTTGCACGCTTTTATGCATCAGTCACGACGTTTATTCAAAATGAAGCGGCAGGCAAACCTCAATGATGCAAAGCAGGAACAACGCGAAGGCCAACCACCACATATCTGGCAAGAGTTTCACATCCGTCAGTTGTGCTAGGCATTACGCAGAGTCAGTGACTTACCGAAGGCGAGCAGTCTTCGCGCATGGAGGGATAAGTATTGACTCCAGACAGTTGCCCTCGATCCAACAGGCTGAAAATGGAATTCCCCATCTTCTTCCCCTTCGAAGATACCGAGAGATTGTTCTTCATAGACGTTTGTGGCGCGGATACTTAACTAAGTATTAAATATATATCCACAGACTATCGCGTCGTATAACATACCTCATAGCGATGGGGTCTAGATTCAAGGCTCAGTGGATAGTGCAGATGCGAAAAGTAGATACTCACAGACGCTGACATACATCATGATGAGATACAGAACTCTGAAGAATTCTGGTTAGATTGTTGCCGACAACACGCAGCCTACAGCTACTCACTTCACGGCAGGGGCAAGCGCCAACAATGACACTGCTGCGAACCCGGCCGCACGTACAGAAACAGCTTGCAAAGCGCCGACAAGAATCCGAGTGCCCACCGGGATGCTCGAAATAGCGCCGTTCCCAATATCAAGAACAAGGAAGAAGACCCAGTCCGTTATTCTGCATTAATCGTCCTGGGTTAGAGGCAGAGCTAGAGAAGGAAAGGGGGAATTGAATCGTACGTGAGGGATACCACGATTGTGAGGAGAAACCACGTTTGATGAGAAGGAAAGAGGTAGATGTAGCATCTACGAGGATGGTCGAGGAGGAAGCGCATGGTTTCGTGAGTCTGCGAGCCAGCTGGGACAGTCTGACTGAGACACCATCTGGTTAAACAGGGTGAGAAAGCAATCCACAATATGGGGCCGACGCTGTGACGCACATAGAGAATCTGAGGCTAAATAATAGCAAACAAGATGGTTCGGTATTGGCGGATGAGTGGCCAGAGATATCACTTACAAAATGGGCTGAAGATGGGATCGAACGGCGAAATAAATATTAGGCGACGTCTACAGAAAGAGAATCACGTACGAAAGCAGTGTTGCCAGCAAGGATAAGGAATATCACGACGATGACGGTTAGATATGCCCGTTGGAATGGGACCATGGATTGATCTACAAGGGAGAATCCCGTGTTCGTATAGGCCGACGCTGAAAGGAACAAGCTAAACCTAGATGCACAAAGACATGGATTACCGAAGTACGAGTGAATATATATGAAATTGACGAACCAAGTGGGTGAGACCCGCTTGTGGAGCTGCGGAGGCACGAAAGAGCTGCTAAATTGGCCAATAGACATGTACGGCGCCATCATGATGAACGCAACCAGTTGCACACCGATATGATACTGCAAACCCCATCGTTAGTTGAATCACAATTCAGCCTCTCGCAAAAAGCTCATACAAAGGCGATTATCCACAACAATGCAGTCAGAGCGCGATACTCAACCCCTCCCAATTCTTCAAGCTGCTCCTCCGTCAACAAGTGGAACATGGAGTTTCTCCCGATGATAGGTGGAAATGAGACGTATGAAACTGGAGCTGATGGGGGATCGCCCAGCTTGAACGCGCCTTTATCATCTATCGGAGGAAGCGGCGGCATGAAGTCATCGAATTTGAGGTTATTGGAATTAATGGCGGAGGATGAGAGGGTTGGCAGGCTTCGTGGCGAGGCGTATCTCTGACGGAGGTAAGTGATGAGTCGCTGAAGGAGAACAAAAGGGGATGGAAATCCTCCGAAGTGAGTGTCCTTCGCGCTTTGCAGGGATCGTGAAGTCAGGTAAGATGGTTGTAATGATGAGCGAGTTTGCATAGATGTTGGCCCTATAGGCACCACAATTGCATAAATTGGACCTAGCGGGAAGTATAGAAACAATACTCACGACGAGGCCGCGACCAAGTACTATTTTGCGCCGGTGTTATTTGAGAGGGTAAGAAGGTGACACGGGACATCCCATTCGTAAACTGCGTTTCGGCACGTTGTAAGGTGTCTATCATCGACTCAGCGTAATGCTCCACAGTTGCGGAGCAGAGGTGTATACCGTGAATAGATGGAAAGACGCCTGGATCTGAGAGTCTTCGACTTCGGAGGCTTGAGGGCCTTGCTGAGTGGGCTTGAGCGATTTGTTGGCTTTTGGTCAGGATGCCCGGTCGTTTGGGTGGTGCGTCAAGCTTTACCATGGGATCTGGAGGAGCGACCACGATGGGTTTGTTCTTTCTATCCCGAAACAGCGAGAGTGGCCATGGAATATATGAATGTGTCCGTTGGCGAGGTAGGTTGGCGCGTCGTATCTGGCTATTAACGGAAGCGGCTTTTATGATGTGCTGGAACTTCTTGACGAAGTATCGTCTATGTTACCAGTTCAATTGAATAAGAGGATGTGGTGTTTGCGTGTGACTTGCCTACGAATATACACCATGACCCAGGACGCTACCACAGGGCTTCCTACGCACATTTGCAGAAACAGGATCACCTGCTGCCATGGTGTCAACGAGCTGAGATCTATGGTTGCCAAACCACAGACACTCATCGCACTGACGCAGTTGAAGAGTGCGTCAATGTACGATATCCTGTTCTCTCCGTTCGAGAGGTACAGGATTAACGAGGATAGAAGGGGGGTGATTGTACTAGGTTTATTGAGACGTTATGACCTTACTAGCGCAGTGGGGGACTCACAAGATGATGAGATGAATCCTGAAGAAGTTCAGATTCCTTTGCACGTAGTCCCATGCTCCTACAAGACTTGGTGCGCCCATAATGTCTAGGACAGAGTATCGAATAACGGGGTGGCAGCCCAAAAGGTGAGTGAATGGTGAAAAAGAAGGCTGGGGCTATATCTGATACTACAAGTGAAGTGTTTCCAGCCATCCGCACCGCCAGCAACCGCTAACAAGCCCAGATGTTTCCAATGCATATTTGAAGTGTTTCATCCCGGAGTTATCGACCCAAGGGTCGATCACGACCAAACCATGACACGGAATCACAAATAATGGGTCCGCGAGCGGCCGTGAGCGAGCTCCAGGGTAGTGTGTTGAAAGGAGTAGGTATGAGCGGATGAGCATCTCCGGACCGATAGGGTCTAACGTTTAACCCTAACCCCAAGGCTAACATTATTACATCGGCGAGAAAGACAAAACACAATGGATAGGTGATACGAGGTGGATAGACAGACTGGCGTCAAGGCCAGAGAGTACTCGCGGTGAGACTATCCTGGTGCATGATAGAATATTCTGGGTGAGCAAAATTAACCACAATTGCTTATCAGGAGGATTATTGCTTCACGGGTGCGACGCGCAAAAGAAATAATCTATGGTTTAATCCGCCTGGAACGTATGCGCTTTCCATTCTGAACGGCAGGCCCCCAACTATGGACGCAAGTCAACGGGGGAACAAGGGGGCGCGGACGGCGCTACTCACCCACGTATAGTCTTTTTCGGCTTTGCTTCGTGAGCAAACCGCGATATAGGTAGGCCAAGCCTGTATTTCTCCATGCACCAGAGAATATACCTGAAGGAGCTTCAGATAGACCCCATATGGCTGAGCTTGGTGTCACGATACCTTCTGTCCCGAACGTCCAGTTTCGCTTTCTTCATGTCTTGGCCAGACAAACGCCAGAGGTCTTCCCATCTCTCGACAGTCAGCTTCGTCTCTGCGGAGCGGCCAATAGCCTTCAGAAAGTCTTCTGGAGTCTTGATTCCCAGAGATTCTGTAGCAATGAAGTGAGCCGACGTGCGTGGAAGTAAATGGGTTCCAGTACCACCTCTTGTCGGGGGGACACGCCGCTCGGCAGCATGGTTGACGAAGGTCCTCACAGAACCTAGATTGCGGCCGAACGTGCTGAAATTCGTAGCCCAGCGAGACCATAGAGTGTGCAGTGACATTTTGGTGGAAAAGTAGAGGAACGAACACGTGATCTTCACCAAGAAATCGTTCTGTATACTATTGGCCTTTGACTTGGCGGTCCGGAACGACTTGAACTCAAACCATCAATATCGCAGTACCAACATGGATTGTACGCTACACTGGCTTTATCACAGGCAGACACGCTGAATGTACAATCAATACGGTCCACTGGTGGTCTCTTTTCTGCACGCTTTCACCGGGCTACTCAAACTCAGCGACGACTCTCCTTGACTGTCCCGATTTGGCTGAGGCGCCCTTGTCCCAACATGAGTCTGCCTTGAGGTGATATCAACGGGGGGTGGGCCCTTTTCGGAGTTGAATGCTCAACGTCACCTAGTGAATCTCGCCGACGCTTTGTTATAGCAGTCCATCTATAAAACGACTATGCAATCATGGCTACAGGATCACAATTATATCCCTCATCGACCGGAATATTCTTCATATCATGTCCTGGGCAGTCCGACGCGAATCTATCCTGGCTAACGAGCTTAGTCTCCGAAGTCAGGACGACGGGTCCTTCGGCTGGTTGGACAGCTCGACAACCAACATCTTTGATGACGAGAAGGCCAGCACCAACCCAGTCCAGAGGACACTAAGCCCTGCGTCTACTATCTCATCGGGGACTTCGTCTACGAGCACCTCCCCTTGCCTTCTGAGGAACAATACCGGCGACGACGAGGACGATGATTCGGATGCAGGCTTTGAGAGCGATCACTCAAACTATGAGCCTTACTATATTGATAACGACAAGTATAGCGTTATTGATGGAAAGGCGTACATGATTCCAACGTGAGCTAGATCTAACCTTGATTCGCCGCGTATAACATACTGAAATCAATATCACCAAGCATTCCACAACCTATGTTCAGCCAGCCAGTCTACCTACAAGATGCACTCAGCCCTATGGCGGAGACAGCCAACCATCTCCCACAAACCCCGCACCCGCACCCTGCGACTCCACTTCTACCCCCGTTTCAAGGGTTTGACTCTCGCAGTCTTTCCCCTAGCCTACCTCCTTCTACCCCTCTGCCTGCTCATAACTATTCGCTGGGGGAACGATCTCGCAACACGCATGCCACCAAAACTTGGTGTAATCGTACTTCATTCATCTTGGCCGAAGACTCCGACGAAGGAGAGAGTGACGGCAACGCGTCGGATGACGAGTACATCCCTTCTCCCCAGTTGAATTCCAAGAAGAGGTTGCGGAGAGATTCTCCACAACTTGACGCATGGACCTTCGCTGGAGCTGCCCAGAGCCGTTCGACCACCATTCCTCGCACTCCTGCTCAGATCGCCCCTCATGCGAGACCCACGAAACGCGCCCGTACCTCCCCAACATCACGCAACGTGCAAGTTCCCTCCCTCTCCGAACCTATTGATGCCCTCGCGTTATCTTTCAAATGCCCCGAATGCGGATGGGTTCAGCGCAATAAACGGATGCCGGATTTCAAGCGTCATCTGCAGTCGCACGTTCGCCCTAGTGACGGCGATCATTCCAAGGGATGGTGGTGCAAGGGCATCCTGTCTTCCAGTGTACCTGGGTTCTGTGGAGAGGGCTACCAATTCGCCGGTGAAGAGAGGTTCGGTGGATGCTTGAAGACGTTCAGCAGGAGAGACGCTTTGAAGAGACACCTGGACAACCCGAACGTATCCTGTTTGGGCAGCGTTTCGCCGTGGAACTAGGCCCGCAGCACCGGAATAATCATGACCTACTATGATTTTCTATTATTTTCACTGATATATGATCCGCATTCCCCCATCTACGAACATCACCTTTTATTTGTTTGTATCCCCCTTAATCGGACTGTCAGTTTACCATCACTACTTTGTATCGCTAGTTCATTTAGTGTTCCCTTCTTCATTGTTGTGCCACGATTTCTTCTCTTACTCTGTGTCGTATCATATTGTAACAAGTGCAATCTTATTCTGCGACGCGACGCGTCTATTTGGCGCTCACTCCCGATGCTAACAAATGCGTGTCAATTATGCCAGTGATTGATATTCCGCAATCCAAGTCGCGCCTTCATTGACAACGGCCATGAGCGACCAAATTCCAAGGGGCGTATCCACGAAACATGTCCTGCACTCCGAAATACTTTTGGTTACGTCTGCGATGCGCAGGAACTCACGTTGGGCGACCACGACGCATTTCATGAGCCCCAGCAGAGACCCGGCAGTAGGAACCAACTTAGGACTTCGGATATCAAGCCCTTCAACCCCTACGCTGCTGAGGATTGACAGGGAATCAGACCTTATGGCTGGATTCCAGGACTTGAAGCGGATTATCAGCGAGGCCGAAAGTACGTCTGGTCACGGGCGCGTCGCGGTCAACGCTTATGCGCATGGCTCATGCTACTAGGTATCGATACCCTGCCACTCCCTACCCTTCTTGCACCATTCCTTGCCATAATACGTTCACCACTCTCGACTGGACCCATAACTTCCTCTGCATTATCATCCTTGCACCATTTCTTCGTATGTGGACTCATTTCGACCAATGCCATGATGCTGGACACTGCACTTGGGGCACTGAGTAGTGTGGCCTCACATTGCAAGTTCGAAGCAAGTGACTCGTCTAGCGATGAAATAGTTATCCTCCGAATAATGACTGTCATCCACGACTGCCTATGTGGTCCGGTCGGTCAATTTCTAGGCGATGTCGAAGTCTGCGAAATGCTGGAGACCGTGCTAACAACTTGCTGTCAAATGCGACTCAGTGGTACGACAAATCTTCGACCAGATTATGCTCTCAACTAATCTTCTCATAGAAACTCTACGGCGATTTGCTGAGAACATCTTGCACGGCCTGATTAGGGCAGTGTTCTTGCGCCTGGCCAGCCTAAATCCAGTCGCCGAAGAAGCCAAACTACGCGAAGTCGAAGAAGACGCCAGAGAAGCTGACATCCGTATGAATGTATCCAGTAAGGACGTCCCGAAAAGCCCGGTGCCCGTAGATGTGCCCCAAGAAGGCACAGCCGAGCCAGCTGCCAACACTCATACAGCCGCGGCAGAAACAATCGAGACGCCGCAACCCGAACTTCAACCACCACGCTCTGCTGCATCACCATCTAGATCTGAATGTTCGAGACCCTTTCTTGTTACTGAAACTTGCCGTTTACGTCTGTCAACTAGATGGCCTGCCTTCGATTCTGGAGCTCCTTCGAGTTCTGATCAACGTATTGGACCCAACCGACCAGCAACACACAGATTCTACGCGTCTCGTCGCCCTCGGCGCCCTGAACATCGCGTTTGAAGAATCAGGTAGTTGTATCATCCGCTTTCCATCTTTGGAGGCCCTCATCGTCGATCACGGTTGCAAGTTCTTGTTCCAACTGGCTCGTTCGGACAACCCATACGTCCTCCAGGCTGCTCTTCGCACCAACGCCACTGTCTTCGATACTATGCGTCCAAGATTGAAGCTTCAGCTGGAGTTGTTTTTGGCATTTACCATGGACAGGTTGGCCCCAGCACCACCTGCAAACAAGGCTCAAGCCAGCATGGCGAGAATGTCTGGAGTGCCTACCTCCCCGTACCCATCTACGCCAATACTTGGTGCCCCTCCAGAGTCTGAAGCAGGCGAAGGCACTGCAACGCCGACGCGAGTCCTAGTCGCCCCTGCCCGCGGAGAAACTCGCGACCAAATCCTCGAGACTCTAAGCCAGCTATCTAGGAAGTCTAGTTTCATGGTCGACTTGTACTCTAACTATGATTGCGACATCAATTGCGAAAACATGTTCGAAAGACTGATTGATTTCCTGACGAAAGTTGGTGCGACTTTTACGTCCAGGATAGCCATAACCCCTGACTACTCACCCCTTCAACCAGTCCGTGTACTCGTCTCAGTATGCTGGCGCCATAGATGTTCACCAGAAAAATGCGCAATATCTATGCTTGGACATGCTCCTCACGTTTGTCAATGACATGGCCACGCGCGCCGATGGTGTTCGTCCGTTTCATCTATTTCATACTGAGCGCAAACTGAAAGCAAAAATAGCCACACACTCCTTGGCCATCAGTACGTAGTCGCGTGTAGGTGCTTCCGACACAACTAACATTCAGCGTCAGGAATACCCCGAGCCAGCTGCCCTTATGGAAGCCAAATCTCGGAAACAACTTGTCCTAACCGGGGCCTCGCGGTTCAATACCAAACCCAAAACAGGCTTGAACTTTCTCGAAGAGAATAAGCTTATATATGCGGACCTATCGGCGGATACAACTAAGGCGCAGAGCTTGGCCAAATTCCTCAAAGGATGCAGCCGTTTAGACAAGCGCCTTTTGGGAGATTTCATTTCAAAGCCAGATAATATTGACCTCCTGCATGCGTTCCTTAGTCTCTTTGACTTCAAAGGGGTACGGATTTCTGATTGCACCTCTACCCAGGGCAAAACTGATCATCCTAAGTAGAAACATATCGCCGATGCCATGCGAGAAATGCTTGAAGCATTTCGCTTGCCAGGCGAAGCCCAGCAAATTTCAAGGATCACAGAGACCTTCGCATCCATATACTTTGCGACGAAGCCAGGTAAAGTGAAAACTGACCTTTTCACTGATTCTACTCACCGATGTCGCTACTTTGTAGAGGGCATCCAAAGCGAGGATGCAGTTTACGTGCTGGCGTACTCTGTGATCCTGTTGAATACCGATCAACATAATCCACAGGTCCAAGTAAGTATCAATCCAGTTTCTGGATCACCCATACTGAAAAATGAGGACCAGAAAAAAAATGTCGATAGAGGCATATACACGGAACCTTAGAGGTGTGAATAATGGTGGCGATTTCGACCCAGAATACTTAGTGGGTCCCATTCTCGCACTGCTGGATATGTTTACTGAGATGTCCTAGCAAAACATCTACGATTCCATCCGCAAACGGGAGATTGTTATGCCAGAAGAGCATACGGGCCAACTTGGCTTCGAATACGCCTGGAAAGAGCTTCTTGCGCGTTCACGGAATTCTGGTATGATGCCCAATCTTGGATCCGTCCACTCACTGAGCACATCAGCAGGTGAATTGCTGATGTGCAATAGCTCTTTATTCGATGTCAACATGTTCAAATTGGTCTGGAAACCGGTTGTTTCAGCGATAGCATACGCCTTCATTAGCTTTGACGATGACTACATCATCCAACGCGCCGTAGCTGGCTTCCGACAATGCGCTACACTCGCCAGCCGATTCAATTTACCCGACGTATTCGATTTCGTCGTTGTATCCCTCTCCCAGGCGACCGGCCTCCTTTCAGAGTCGCTTCCCGCCCAAGTCCCAAATTATCCCGTGGTAGAAGTCGAAGGGCAGGCGATAACTGTTTCCACCCTTTCGGTGAAATTCGGTACCAATTTCAAAGGACAATTGGCAGCAGTCGTCCTATTCAATATAGTCAATGGAAATGGCAACGCTCTTCGTGAAGGGTGGACCCAGGTGAGAACACAGTTTCAAAGAAAATCCTTAGGAAGACCTGACTTCGTCTGCAACAAAGATATTCGAGATGTTCCAGAACCTATTCTTGCACTCTCTGCTACCGACACGTATGCTTCAAATGGAGGACTTCCTGGGTGGCGTTTCTATGATTCCCTTGCGCGGTAGTCAACCAGCTCGTCAGCAACACCGGAACGACACCGGTCTCTTGTCTGCGCTATCCTCATATCTCATGACGCCATACGGCTCCAGCTCCGATTATCTCGTCCCTGATGCTACAGAATCTGACGTCGAGAACACGCTTTGTACGATTGACTGCATTACATCATGTAGGCTCGACGAGCTCTACAGCCAGATCATGTATGTCCCTCCTCCTCTATATAGGTTGCTGCTCCTAAGCTTGCATACCCCAGGCAACTGGATTCCGACGCTCTCGTTGCTGCTACTCGGGCATTGGAGGCGCTCGCCCATGAAAGAACTGTCGCTAGATTTAAACAAGAGTCTGACGATGGCACTATAGAAATCGACGGCGAGGCATTCGCTCTACCCTATGATCCGGCTTCGGTATTTCTGCTCGAAACCATGGCTAGCATTGCATGCCAAAATAGCAGTCTGATCGATGAACTTTGGTATGTCATGACTCCTTCACGCTGCGCAATGCTTATCTCCCTCCTATCCTAGGCCAATTGTCTTTGAGCATTTATCTGCAGTGGTGTCTTCAGCGAATCATTATAGTGTTCTGCTTGTCGAGAGAGCGATAGTTGCTTTCCTTAGATTGTGCCTCATTCTTGCAACCAAGGTTAGTTCTGTTTTTGTCATGCGACGCCGATTGCTTCTGACGGTTATAGGCCTCGCTTCGAGATCAAGTTTATGTATCGTTCGATCTCCTTGCTGGGTTACCCGCCAATGTTGCCGCTGCTGTCGCAGAACAAGTGGTCTCGGGAGTGGTTCTCTTAATGCAAAAGTATCCGGAAGTAGCCAGGTGCGTACAAACCGTGTCCTATGGCAACACTAGATGTAAAAGAAAACTTTCGTTTTTAGGTCCCAGACGGAATGGAATATCGTCTTCGCTCTCCTTCGATCCATCATGCCAAACCCTGAAGCATCTCGGCTCTCCTTCGAGTTCATCGTTAGTCTAGCAAGCGACGGACCAAACCAAGTTGTCACTCCAGATAGTTTCGCCGGGCTCGTCATGATTCTAGACGACTTCGCTACAGCTGCTGGGAAGGCCATCGAAAGTCAACAGACGAAGGGTCGTCAGAAGCAGCAATTGACGTCAGCACAGTGAGTTTACCCACCACTGTGATGGTTGCGACAGAGCTTCCCTCATCCTAGGTCACCTATAATCGAACGAGGGCGAAAAGCGGTCGATTTAATATCCGAACTGAAGAAATTCATGTCTGTGTTCTTGGATTCAAACATACCGCAAGGCCAAGGTTTGTCGCAAGTCACATATACCGAAAATTGCGGCTCAGCGTGTTCTAGTATGGTACCAGTACTGCTTCCCCCTCATGAACTCTCTGGGAAGACAGTCGACCAATGCCGCAAGAGAAGTTCGCTACAGCGCGCTCAGCCAGCTACAACGGCTACTCCTTGGACCCTATATGGTGTTCGAGAATATTAATCCCATTCAAGTCGAGGAGATATTTAATCGCGTGCTATTTCCATTGTTGGACGACCTAGTGAAGCCGCAAGTAAACGAGCGTGACCCACAAGGGATGCCAGAAAGCCGCTTGAGAGCCGCCACCTTCCTCTGCAAAGCCTTCATGCACTTTGAAGTCCGGGAGAGCCAGGCGGACGCGGACATACGCATAGTCTGGATTCAAGTCCTGGATTTGTTGGACCGTTTGATGAATGTAGACAAGTCTGAACCATTAGTAAGTGCAACACAGACAAAAAGCACATTCATATGATACACAGCTGATGTTTTCTGTGTAGTATGAAGCTGTACCGGAATCGCTGAAGAATGTGCTGTTGGTCATGAACGCTGCCGGTCTCCTTGTGCCTCCTCCGTCAGAAGAGGATCAACGGACGGAACGCCAACGTACGGTATGGACGTCGACACACGAGCGCATGGAACGCTTCTTGCCAGGTTTCCTATCAGACGTTATCCCACCTCCCCGAACGTCGGCATCCGCACAACCCACGTAGGTTGACAGTGTGCTCACGCATGATGATGTACCCATGGACGTACATGAGGTTGGAGCCATGAAAGAGATTCAGCAGTGCACAATTATTTGTATTATTGGTACAGTTTATTCATTATGTACGGTCAGGAAGAAGAGGTCATTATCACATCCCCGCCGCGAGGCATCAAATCCAAACCAGCCACCGAGCTCCTGAGCGCGCGTTCCCAAGCCTCCTCAACGCGATACCCACCACCACGCATGATCCCCTCCCTATCTCTCCGTACGGCTTCGCTCATCACATCATCATACCCCCCGGGCTGCATCACAAACATATCCTCATACGCATAGTAGTCGTCCTGAAGCGGTACGTGCGGCGGGTCGGGCACAGCGTTCTGCGCCGCCCGCGTCCGCAGCGCCCGCGTCGTCTCTGCGGCGGATATCATGCCCTTGTTCCCCGATGCCGCCCTTGCACTCGACCGCTTCTGCGCCTCCGCCCGCGAGCGCGCAACTACTTTCCGCGCATCCGTCTGGCTGTTCTCCAGCTTGTCGATGAGTTCCCGTTTGTCTTTCTCCTTCTCTTCGCGCTCCTCCTCTTCTTGCCGCCGAAGCTTAGCAGCGCGTTGCTCGCGCTCTCGGCGTTCTGATTCTTCCTGCTCTTTGAGGGACTGTGCGTAAGCCTCCTCCCGTTGTATGTTGAGCTCGATTATGGCAGCATTCTCGGTGCGATATTGAAGTATTCGAGCTTCCGTCTTCGGAAGGTCAATCTCATTTATGAGATTAAACGCTGACAGTGTCCACTTCGTCAGCCAGAAGCGATAGCAAGGGTATCGAACATACTAATATCCTCCACTTCTTCCAGATAATCGTTGAACGAGCGAAGGTCGGGGAAGTCTTCTCTCCTTTTGTTGAATCTACGACAGAACATCATTAGCATTGGTTTCTGTGAAGCGCAAGGTGAGGATGAGGCTGACTCTTTCGCTATCCTACGGCGTATAGCGACTTCCTTCTCTACGCCCAGATCCTCGAACGTCTGCGGCATAAACGCGAGTTTGCGCAGCACCCTCGTGCAGCCGGGTGCGGGGCATGGAGCGGGCCCAAGGGTGAACAGGCGGTCAATACATGATTCACACCTACACGTTATTCGATTCAATAAGAGAATAAATGAGTAAATGAGTAATTCCAATAGTGTGGGGAAGTCGTCCGCACCGACATTTTGTGGTAGCAAGTGCTTACAAGGAGGCGCAGTTTGTTGTTTAAGTAGCGGTCGCTCTTGCATACCGGACATTGGTCGTCTGCTGACTAGCATCCATACCCCACCATTCAATACAAGAGGAGCTCCCTCCCCTCCCCAAGGGAATAAGCATAACGACTTACAGAGAATTCAGACACCCTACCCGAAGGATCCTTGACACCCCCTCCCGCCCCTCCGCCCAGAAAGATGCTTGTCGGTGCCGAAGAGGTGGAGGTCGACCCGACGACGGAAGGCGTGGTCGACCGTGTGTGGGATGCTGAGCGAAGAGCTGATGAGGCGGACAAGTTGCTACCCTTGCGAATTGTCTTTCCCTGGAGCCAGGTGCCAGCAACATTGGATCGCGGGTTGGAGGACATAATGGTTTCTACTCAGGACGAGCTTGAGCGTGAGTCGATCATGACTAGTGGTCACGAGACCGAGTTACCCCTGTTGTTTCCTATATTCTCCCATTCGCAACGAAATTCAAGTTCAAATGCGAACCACCCAAAGAAAAGATATATAGTACATTTTGATGGATAGGCAACTCATAACTACCCAACGACACCAAAAGCAAAGGTCGGAATCCCATATAGATCTACGATAGTCCTCACCTCGCCTTCCGGTATTCCGTTGGCGAGGTCTCCAGATCCAGCACCCGCCGCCACATACAGCGGCACAAAATGGTCTTCTCTCGGATGTGCAGCCCTAAACCCCGGATGTTTTGTCAGCCCGTACATCGCTTCCTGTCTCTTAGCAGGCTCCGGCGTCGCTATGGCCTTATGCAGCGCCTCGTCGAAGGATTTATACGCCGCGCTTGCCGTATCTGGGTGGAATGCCGAGAAATCGCGCAGGTTGTGAATCGTGAGGCCCCCGGAAAGAACGAGGATGTTCTCCTTCCGCAGCTTGCGCACGGCCTCGCCAACCTTCCAGTTGTCAGCGGGCTTGAGGGACGAGTCGATGCTCGCTTGGACGATGGGGATGCTGGTGAACTCGTCGCCGAACATGATGCGGAAGGGGACGAATACGCCGTGATCGAGGCCTGGGCCAGTATAGCCGCGCCCGTCTTCGCCTCGGGCTTCCGTGCGGGGTGTAGTGCGAGCTGGGAGACCTGCCTTCGTAGAAAGTCCAGCCAAAGTGCCGTTTTGTAACACAAGTGATACTCACTTCTTTGAAAAGCTCGACGACCCTGTTAGCTAGTGTTTTGTCCCCTCGCGACTTAAACTTGAGTTGATAGAGTTCCGGGCTGAACCCATAGTAATCCATTAGCAGAGGGTTCTCATCACCATAATCAGTAACTTTAGCACAGGTCAGTCGTCATTGGTAATAGCAAATGAACATCGCAGCACACCTAATCGTTGTGGAGACTCCCAATGCGCACTGAACACCACTATCCCCTTTGGCTTGTACTTCTCCAGCAGCGCAGGCCCGAAATCCCGCAAGAAGTTGGCAAGTGGGCCATTAGGACCTTGATACGCCATCAAGCCCTGTCTCGCGCCGAAGACTGCGTGCCCCCCAGTCGGAGGCGTGGCAAGCATGGGCGACCCATGCGCAAAGAAGAACGCTGGGATATTATCGGGCGTCGAGGGCAGAGCATCCAAAGCTGCTTTCCAAGGTTTGGTCATCGTGGTTGAAGATAGACGTCGTACGGTGAATAGAATTGCTACGAGGCCAGCCAGGATGGATATGGGATATATATACGCTGATCCGAGGATGCCTCTGGACATCAGTGTGTCAGCGCCGACTCAGCGGTAGTAAGCGGAATTATGAGAACTCATGGACTTGCAATCCATGGGATGAGTGATCTCGGCGGGACAAGTATGAAGCTTCTACCCACGTGATCTCGACGCGCTCATCTTATTCATTGCACTCCTTTACAGTCGCATTCTCCATAATCGCTACTACGATCAACGCGACTCGTGTTCCAGCCTTGAACTACGCCAGGGCGCAACCTATGCCTGCTAACAAGCATGGATCCTCCTCGAAGAGCCACTTTGGCGGGGAATCTCCGGATACTAACGAGTAAGCTTCATCCAGCCATTGTGTTCATCCATGAAAGTGAAGGCGAAATAGCTACAACTGCCAATTCTGCGGGGTACCTCTAGCTGATCGGCCCGATGTGAAGATATGTCGACACTATCAACGCCATTACCAAGGTGCACACATACAACACCCGGTCTGAGGCCTGACATTCACAATTGCGTGGAATATGTAGCACAGAACCAGCAGGAGGAAGCTACGCAAAGTACCAGCAGCGCCGCGGAGAAGACGGTGAGAACGGGGCAAGGCAAGGAGGCATTTTGGTACCCTTCTTCGAGCTCACCGCCCCCACCCCATTACTACCCTGGTTGGCACTATTCTTGTATATGGAGGTGACATGCGCTGAGGATGCTTGTATAATAGGTATGATAAAACTCCTGCAGCGGGCTTTGAAGCAGTTACAAGCCAAGGGCCAAACAAGACGTGCAGTACTTTGCTACGAACAAGCGGTTTATATCCCGAGGGAAACTTGGGACGCCACCTGGGGATGCGGGTCAGTTCTCCCGCTGCCATTCGTTTTCCTACGTCACCGTTTAACGCCATCCAGATATAGGAACTTCTTGATGGCTTGTGCTGCTCTGATGGACCAGCAGCTACAACCTCTCTACTTTCCGTTTCTTGATTCACCTATCTCCCCTGGTGTGAGAAATCTTCAGCGTTGGATTGAGAATGCTTGGAAAGATGGCAAGTGCTTACGACGGCTTGTTGACGCCGGTTCGACTGTGGCTCAGTAATATGTGCCTAGGCTTTGACGAAGAAGGCCGCAAGGAGTTGAAGAACTTGGTGAATACCAGGAAATGGATAGGCACGTCAGGTAAGCTGTTTGACAAGTCTTACCTGAACTATTCTTAATCCCTAATACCATATGACCGCCTAGATCTATGGGTGGCATTCACTTACCGCCGTATACCGTTAGTGCCGCGGTCTGTGTAATACGGTCTTTCTTTGACTTGCTTTCGACAGTGCAGAGTTGGTGGAGTTCAAACTAGAATCTTCAGGCGTCCAGCCTCTAATCGACTGGATAGTTGCATATTTCTCTTCAAGCAGTCTATCGCAAATGAAGGACTTCGATGCTCGCAAATATATCGAAGGTGTACCTCAAGGAGAGGCAGTCAGAATCACTGAAAGGATGCCCATCATTCTCCAGCATCAAGGCCATTCGAGGACGATCGTGGGATACGAAGTCACGAAGAAGGGAGAAGTCAATTTGTTGACCTTCGACCCCTCCAGGTACCTTTCTTCATGCTCATCCACTGACATATCATATGTATACATATTCTTCTGCCTCAGAGTCCCGAAACCCGCCTTACGTCGGGCAGCATTATCTCTATGGGGCGGCAACCCAGACGCATCTTCGCGAAGCGATGGCCCTTTAACAAAGCATCGCAGTATACGTGATTTCTTTAGTCCAGCTTCCCGTGCCTCATCGCATCAAAAGCGGAAGCCATCTCTTGAATCATCCCCCGTCGAACAAAAGCGGTCACGACAGGATAGCACCGTACCTGCCGCTACTAGAGCTAACACGTCGGGCGCAGCGGCCAAACCACCAGTGAATGGGTCAGGGCAGAGTAACTTGATCAACTTGGTAGACGACCATGACGAGGAGAAGGCGGAGGTGGAGGTGGTAGGAACGAATGCACCCACGAAAGGGACCAAGAAGCAAGCCAAGACCGAGCAAACGAAGCTCGATGGCCTGGTGGAGAAAATGCCGCCCAGCCAGGTCCTCGTCTCCTTTCGGTTGGAGTCTAAGAAACTCGGGTACGCTTGAAAAGCACTTAATCATCATTGCCACAATCGTCTCAACTAACATTTACTCTACACGTTATACAGGAACAAGAAGGAATACCAGATCTTATATTTCCCAATGACCGCACCGTTGACGGAGAAAGAACAGAATGCGAGGAAGGTCGTGCGCAGTACCAGATATTGCTAATCACTTGATGCCGAATGTGTATTTGGGAGAATTTTTGGGGAGATCATAGCGTGTTATAACTGTATAATGGGCACGGATAATGATGTATAATTAATTTCGTAGATTAGTTGGTACATGTACATAACAAATCCTTAATCTTGCACATGATTTCTTGGCTATCATCTGACTCGGGAGCAGGAGTGTAGTAGGTTGGCCAGGCTTAGTTCGGTGAAGGCGCTTGCCGTACGTTGTGTCTTCCTCTCCTTGCGTTTGTCGGTCCTGTGGTGGCGTTCCCCGCTAAATGAAGTATAATCTGTTACTCTTTCTCTGATGCCACGACACTCTACGGCTCGATTTTACTGATGGGCCCAACGCAGTGGCAAACCCGTATTTACAAGGTCGACCAAGAGGACTCGAGACGCGCGTCCACGGCAGATTGAAGGGTATCACCAGGAAAACACCAGCAAAACGTTGGCAGGAGGTCCGATGTGAGCTCCCACGCAAAGTGGACCCCAATGTTATTTTGTAGTGATCGATGATCGGCGAATGGTGCCTTAGACTGCCAGAACGGAGACTAAAGCATCGGAGTCCGGAAAGCCAATTGCAGGAGGATTGAAGACAAGAGGTTTTCGGTCGCCACTACACGTTCGTTGTGCCTAGAATCGCCGGATGAAAGTGAACGGAAGACAGCCTATGCTGGCGCCGCCGGAACACGAGACGTAGATTTCGAGGCGGGCCTTGAGACGTGTTTCGTGCGCTCGGTGAATTTTCGAAGAACAAGGACGAGGGCTCCAGTCTGCTCCAATACTCATCCTAACGACCCGCCACATGAACAGTTTCAGTCAGCCTGTCAGCCTGGCTAGACCGCAAATGTCCGTCCAATTGATGCCATGATGGGCACAAACCGCCAAAATAACATTCGATCAGGGTGTACACGCGCAGCGATCAAGTGAGTTTTCAACTTTCTTGGTTTCGGTACCGAAGAGGATGGTCGAGTGCTCGCGGCCGTCGCCGTCGACAGAAATTCGGAAACGAAGGTGAAGCCATATGTCGGGGTGCTGATGAACGCGGGCGTGATAATGGATGGTGACCCCAGCTTTAAATATAATTTCTTGCATGCCCTTGGGCCATACGATGCCGCATGCTGGAGCCCGCAATCCGTGGAGTCGCAGGCTCCGTTTCGTGGACGACAAGTCCGTTTACACGTGGGTGATCCGCTTGCTCCGTTGATTTTGCGGGGTGCAAGAGCGGTGCGGGTCCCTTATCGGTCCCTGACATCCATGTGGCCAGGCATCGTCGTCGTGCGCTAAGCGTTTCACCTCGAATGCGCCTTGAATCATGGGCTAACCTCTAATCCCTTTAGTAGCATTTCAAAATGTAGACCGTCGTATCGTATATCCGTGCGCGACTTGTGATTCAACCTGATCACGACCGTAGCCTGGTGTCCCCTGGAGGTGAGTTGACAGCTCGCATATGTTCTGCGGTTTTGCGGATATATGTATGACCTTCGTTTCGTTCAGACCTCCCCACGCGTCTCTGGCCTAAGACGAACGTTTCACCCCTCCTCCTACGCTGGTGCCTTGCTCCACTTCGAACTTCGCAATCATGCCGTACGGTGAAGGACAGACGTTGGATAACATGCTTGGATCATTGTTTATTGGGTCGGTGTTGGCAGCAGTGTAAGTCGAGCTTGTGTTCTTCTGCAGCGGAAACAGTAATCATATCTTGCGCGATGCAGGCTGTACGGAGTGACCAGCCTGCAATCCTACTGGTACTATCATTGGTTCTACAAGCGGGACTCCACGGTGCATCGGGTAGCGGTACGTTGGCCCGCTCCTTCGTCCCCCCTTCTGGCCTGATTCACCAGAACCGCTAGGTTGGTGTGCTATGGACACTCGATACCTTCCACCTATTCCTCATTGCCCACGGTGTATACCATTACTGCGTAACGGGATTCTCAAACCCGACGACACTGAATGAGATTGTCTGGTGAGCTCAGAACACTAACAAGCTTGTTATGTTGCTCACCCTCCACTTGTGCAGGTCCATGAAGGTGTGCATCGGCGTGTTTCCCAGCACGGTGCTTAGTTATTGACAATAATGGCAGCTTCAAATCGTGATCAACGTGGTCATCATCCTTCTGGTGCAGGGGTACGTTCTCTCCGCTGCTTTTATGGCGCCGACACTCATTCACGAGTTGGCAGATTGTATACATACCGAGTGTGGCTCCGTAAGTTCCTTAATTCTTCCCCGCAGCGTTCTGTCTATAACCCGCACTCAGTTGGCGGGTACCACAATGCTCTTCTGGCCTACGTCGTGGTACGTTCAGTACTATACATCTAAGCAGACCCGATTACTAACGAGGAATGATAGATTGCGACCGTTGCAGGCGCCTTTGGTACGCACTTAACATTGCTTATTGATGACCTCCTGTAGTAATCATTCCTCTCCTACTCAGGGATTGGCATGGTCCTCGCACACCAAGTGTACGTACAGTCTCCAACTACGCCAGGAGCTCCTTCCTCACCTGGAATCTAGTTATACGTTGAAAGACATAGCCGACCATCAGAAGATCGGTGTAAGCTTCCAAACTCATTATATCTCATCAAAACAACCCGACTCACGCCACATCTATTGCAGTGGGCGATCATCTCGTCTCTCGCAACGGCTACCATTGTCGATTTTATCATCGCCGGTGCGATGGTATACTACCTTCAACGGAGTCGAGGGCTGCAATCACGGATGAACTCCAAGATCGCGACCATGATGCAATTCGTTCTGGGATCTGGCTTTCTTACCAGGTATGTTGGCTAGCTCATGGAGTGCGACACCGGAATTAACTTTGTTCCATAGTGCATGCTCTACATCAGCATTGATCGCCGTAAGTGTATCCTGCAGCCAGTGTAAGCAGACGTGCTAACCCGTGTGTTGACAGTATGTTGTCATGCCAAAAACGCTTGTATTCATGGGCATCGAGTCACTCCTTACGAAACGTCAGTTACCTCAGTGCTTACATCGCTGCGAGAGACAATATTAACCTAACTTTGCGATTTTAGTATATATCAATTCATTCCTTGCTATGTGAGTCTATCCAGTCAACCATCGAAAGGTAACGGTCCAACTAATTGTTCTGCTCGCAGGCTAAATGCTCGTGAACGAGTTCACCAAGAACCGGACTCTCGCTTGTCCGTTCGCATTACCACAAGCCTGTCTAAACCTAACGCGAGTGATCCACCAAGCGGTCTGAGTGCTGCTTCGTCGGACAACTCCCTTGCTGTAAGTCCCCTCATCTTCTACCGTCATACCTTAAGTATTAGACTGATCGCCGATTCACCTCAGAACCGAAGCATATCGTTTAAGTCCCCAGTCTCGCCATCTCCCATACTAGTCAAAGAATCCAAAGGGATATCTAGCGACCATCCATACCCTTGGTGATCCCCTCCTCACCAAAACTCCTCTTTACATACACTCACATCCTCGCATTCCGCATGCCCCCTCTCTCCCGTGGCATGGACATCATCTAGCACATACTTTATCTTGGTCTCTCGAATTGGCTCCTGTAGCATGGAAAATTTGTATCAGTTCGTGTATATGTGCATTCGGTAGCTTAATACCACACCGGGGTGTCTGTGGCCCCTGGATCGATGGGCGTACAATAAATTGAATAATTTCGTTAGGTTCTAGGCAGATTGGGTGTGTGCTTTGCCGTGAAGGTGAGAAGGCATCCCCTATGAGCATCAGGGGCTAGTTTACGTAAGGGGATTTCGATGCTCGACGCGTGTACCGCACATATTGACCACTTCACCAAACCACTCACTTAGATCATGTCGAGGTCGTACGATCGCGGTACAGTCCCATTCTCCACGCGCAAGGACCTTTGCTGATATACTACATTATAGCGCTCACCGTTTTCTCCCCGGACGGGCATTTGTTCCAGGTCAGATCGCGATCATGCACGCATTCCGCGCATATATAACACGAAATGCGAAGCGGTTAGCTGACGAGACAGTGGTGGTGGTTTATAGGTCGAATATGCTTTGGAAGCCGTCAAGAAGGGGACATGTGCTGTAAGTGCACCGCGCATGGCGACATCCATCTATGTGGCTGGTAATTGAATTGAATTGAACGGGAACCAGGTCGGCGTTCGAGGCGCAGACGTGGTGGTGCTCGGCGTCGAGAAGAAATCGATCCTGCAACTCCAAGATCCACGCACGGTCAGGAAGGTGGTCATGCTTGACGATCACATATGTTTCGCCTTTGCAGGTACGCGCTTTTCTACACGCAATCGTTAGCGAGACGTCGTCAATTATTGCTACACTTGTACGATGCTCATTCGCATATGAAGGTCTGACTGCCGATGGGCGCGTTTTGATCGACAAAGCCCGGGTGGAATGCCAAAGCCACAGACTCACAGTCGAGGACCCCGTCACCGTCGAGTACATCACAAGACATATCGCTGGAATCCAACAAGTAAGTCCCCCTTCATTCACTTCACACCCTCATACCCTCTAACCTATTGTGTGTTTATAGCGATACACTCAATCGGGAGGTGTCCGACCGTTCGGAATCTCCACCCTCATCGTCGGATTCGACCCGTACGACACCAAACCGCGCCTCTACCAGACAGAACCCAGTGGCATCTACAGCGCCTGGAAGGTGCGTTTCGACCTCCCTGCCCCTCACCTGTGCTTTCCTGTAGGATGCATGGCCCAACTAACATCACGACATCGATCTGTGCAGGCGAACGCTATTGGCCGCTCATCAAAGACCGTCCGCGAATTCCTGGAGAAGAACCACAGAGACGACCTCACGCGCGAAGAGGCGATCAAACTCACCGTAAAGAGTCTATTAGAAGTCGTGCAAACGGGCGCAAAGAATATCGAAATCAGCGTAATGGAGAGCTACGGCAAAATCACAGTGAGTTCTACCTCCATTTGTCGCCGCAGTCTGGGTTCTGATTATATGCCCTCGAAGCATCTCGACCTTACGCAGATAGAGGCGATCGTGGCCGAGATAGAAAGGGAGAAGGAAGCAGGTGCGTTTCGTTTCTCGTTGTCTTTGAATATGTTCGCTCATGTGTATTATAGAGGCGGAGAGGAAACGATCACGATTGGCCGCTACAGCTGCTGGCCAAGCAGCTATGACGCAGCGCGCAGGAGATGCTGGACCGTCGCAGTAAATTCACATCTGGTCTGTATTCATATTACGATTTTGATATCAACAGCATAACACATCCAACACGAGAACCTCAGCGAGACCTACAGTCGAAGCGGGATATATAATAAATTAAACACAACAAGCGACAGCATCAAACACCAGTGAAGAGAGTCCATACACCCTTAGCATACTGTACTATCTCGTTTGCCCCCAACTTACTTTCGCCGAATATCCGATCTACGAATGTAATCGGCACCTCACCTACAGAATACCCTAATGCTCGTGCGCGGACCATCATTTCCATCTGGAACACGTATCCCTTCGACTGTGTCACCGAGATGATGTGGCGGAGCACAGGCAGACGGTATAATCTACCACAGCATGTTAGCTGAACGTCGCAGCATTCGAAGGGCAAACACACCTGAAGCTACCAGTCAGATCGCTGACCCCCGGGCTGAGCACCGTGTCGGCCAGGTAGTTAGCACCTCGGGACACGAGCTTCCGCTTCAGATCCCAGCCGTGCACGCCTCCGGGTGTGGCTTCAGCCAAATGAGGTGTTGAGGTCGACCTGTATCGCGTTCCGGTCACGATGTCCAGATTGTAGGCTTTTTGTAGGCTGCACCGTTGGTTAGGCACGGAAAGACGAGGCGCTTTCAGGACACGTACGCAATGAATTGAGGTATGAATTTCGGCTTCAGAAGAAGTGAGTTGGCGGAAACCCAAGGTTGTATGGTGCACGTACGTGGTGAGAAAAGTCCGCGTCCATGATAATCACAAAGTCTCCAGAGCAGAAATTCAGGCCGTGAACGTATGCGGTTCTGCGAGTACCTCAACAACCAAGTCCACTAGCAAAGTTGTGCATGGTACGCACCCAAGTCCGAGTTTTCCAGCTCGGGGTTTGAGAAGCTGGATATTCTTCAGCGCGAGAGCGAACGCCAGAATGCCGAGTTACGCACAATCTTATCTTCGCCGTACACAGAAGCCAGCTGTTTCGCGATATCCTGAGTACCGTCCGGACTCGCGTCGTCGACAACGATGATCTCCCAGGCCAGCCCGCTATTGATACAGTTGGTGACAACCCCCCGGCGGATACGTGCAAAAACGTACTGTTCATTGAACGTCTTAGCGAGCAGCCAGACTATTATGGGTAGATTCTTGCGCTCATTGTAAGTCGGAAGGATAACAGAGTATTTGTGGGTATCTTGGGAGTTGAATTGACCTTGCATGCTGAGTGAGGCACTGCTCTCAAACGGGTTCATGAAATGAGAAATGATTGATGAGCCTCAGTATTTTGCCTAAGTCAGTATAAAGTCCACGTAAGTCCATTTTTTGATGGAATTCGTCAGTTTCCGTACCTTTGATGTAAAAATTCCGGCACCTTCCTCTTTTGATCTTGTGCGGAAGGTCCCGACGAAATCTAAGTCGGTGAAAAGCAAACTTACAGTGACTTAGTTTGACTGGGAATGGGAGCGTAAAGTAATAGGATTCAGACATTGCTTATGTAAGGGGAACTAATCCCAGGGGCGAAGATGCATTAATCGAGAGAACATTAAGGCTCTAGCCTAAGAGCAGTTGCTCAGGAAGTGACAAAGGGGGTATCTTGAGGGTGCTGAATGTCGGATAATGCAGGGGTATTTAGATACGAGACGAGAGACTTGGAAGAGCATGAATACTGGTGACAGGCGCTGGTGCCCCCCTGTCTTCAATTACATAATCTTTTTTGATTTCGATGGCCAGTTCAATTGTTGGACTTCAACGTTTCGACGTTTCAACTCCTCACCAACATCCCCAATGTCCACTTATTTCTTCGACAACCGTTCACAACACTTGGGGCATTCAATGCGGCCCCGAATTGAAGCTCTTGACATCTCTTCTCGCCGTAACGCGCCCCGTGTGGATAACAACTGCTCCAACTCTCTGGATCCACGCGCCTGGCAAACAGACTACTGGCAGGATTCCCATTCCCCTACGCGCTTCGCTAACTATTCCGACTCTCATACTCAAGTTCAAGCTTCCAGACCACTCAATACACGCAATCATCATGCCATGGACACGGAGGGGGTTTGTGAGTACCTTATATTTCAACGTCAATGTGATGCCTCCAGCCAACCAGTTGTATGTATGACTCAGCTATATCCTCGTATCCAAATGATCCCACCCCTTCTTACCAATCAACTACCCCTGCCGGCCTCCATGGATGGCTTTCTACCCCACCCCACCTACTACGCCCGCTTCCAGATTACATATATATATTGCATCATGTTTACTATTAGTATGAATTTATTTTATTGCCTGAGAACGGTTTTGTACTTGACTTAACCTGACCATCACTGACCGTGAGCGACTGTTGCGTTGAACATGGTGGCCTGACTTTCCATGACTGACTTAGACACTAACAGACTTGACTTGACCTGTTTTCTTCGATACCCGAAAGGGACCCACAAAATCATTTTCAAGTCATTTTACGGTAAATATTCCGGCCTAGGTCCGGCTAAGTCATTATTTTATGACTCACACAGACTTAGGCAAAACACTGAGGATGAGCACTGAGTTGTGAACGTGTTCCGATGGTGCGTGGGAACTTTGAAATAGTCACGATTCTGGCAAGCATGCCAGTTGCGGTTCACAATCAACCAATTCCCAGCAAACCGGTCAACCGTCGATGAAGAACATGGTGATAATTCACAAGCAAACAGTGTACATTGACTCAGGGAATAAGAATACCGCCACAGTGGACGGCTTGAGGAACGACACCTCTGCTTCAAGTCTCCAAGGTCGTGCCATTTACAACTATATCAATTAGCCCTGAAGTGCACACTGCATCGCACCAATTGACTTGTTCAACGGGTTTGGTATTTATTTCAACGATTGAACCGGGAGGTAAATAGGCGGACCTGACGAAATTATTCAGTCTACGAACAAAGTCCATGTTCGTCACGCTGATGCCTTACAGCACTTTGCTACTGCACGGGTAACTCTGTTGTAGGTCTGTTATCAACACGCATACAGATTGAGTCAATCCTATCTTGGGCACACCCTCGGGTTGAGATACCATTATGGTCGAAGTTCGGACTGTGCCCAAGCTTCGGTATTTGGTTGGTACTAAACTTCGCAAAGAATTTCATTTTTGTGAGCATGCTGCACGTCGCTGCAGCAGAGTAGTTTCTGGTCAATGTACGCCATCACTGAGTTGTCCTTGGATTTCTTGTGCTTGATGCACGTTTGCAACTAGTATGCATCAATACTAGCAGTATTTCCTCTCCGCTTCCGTTTCCTCCGTTCCGCTTGTCACGTGCACATTTGGTTACCTTCCCGCTTACAACAATACAACGGGCCACAATATATATTTACCGCCCTCGATCCTGCGATATCTTGATTGAATAATGGCTGATACAGACAAACTCCTTGTCACAGAGGCACATCTTGCTCTCAATGAAGTATGTCAGCTCCCCCAATCGCGATGAATACTCAAAAGTCGAATCCCAGGACCCTAGGCCCGTCGTCTGAAGGCAGAACGAACCAAATCGCTGGGCTCGCCGATCCAACTTCCTGGAATGGCGCTGTCCATTATTGTCAGAGGCGGAGATGCTTGGATAGCGGAGAACACGCATGTCATTCGCAAGATCAATCTAGAGGTGCTCGTTTTCGTGATGCATGGTTCAGCGGTGTCTGATGCTGGGCTAGTCGGGGAGGACTCTGCAGTTATTCCGCGGGCATACAGGACCCGTTACATCTATCGCCTTTATGGACAAGCGCTATGGGAGCGGCGACAGGAAGATTCTAATCAGTGGATCATGGGATCAGGTCCGATACATATTGCTCAACATGAGAGGATTCCTCTGACACCGGTTTAGACAATCAAACTGTGGGATGTAGATGTATGTTCGACAATCCACAGCCGCAATACAAAGCTAATACGCCAACGTAGTCGAAAGAGCTCTTATCCTCAACAGAGGCCCACTCGGACTTTGTCAAGGCCCTCCTTGTCTTCCCATCTCTGCAGCTTCTGGTGTCAACAGGCTCGGACAAGATTGTACGTCTTTGGTTTGTCACTTTCTTGATCCCTTCAATGTCGCAACTAACGTGTCTGCGAAAGGGATCTGTCAAAAGCGGCGTCAGGCAGCCCGCTAAAATGCGTGGGCGTGATATCAGCCCACACTAGGCCGGTGGAATCGCTAGACGGACAGGCACTGTCATCAACATCTGCCAATCTTTATACGGCTGATACTATGGGCATGATCAAGCTCTGGGAATTGAACAAGGGTGATGGGGATGATGGATGGCGTAGCTCGCTCAAACAAGAGCTGAACTATCATCGCACGAAGATTAATGAGATACTATATGGAAATGGCCAGTTGTGGACAGGTAATGCACGCGAGCCCTGTTGAACAGTCAACTTCTAACGCATCACGAAATATAGCCTCTGCTGATGAGACTGTCCAGATCAAACCCACAGACCAATCACCATATCTTATCGCGCATCCTACCACAGTGCGATGTATCCTGCCACTCTCAACCACGGACCTCGCCGAGCCATACGTGCTAACAGGTGCAGGAGATATGATTCGGGTCTACGATGTTTCGTCACCGCAAGAACCCGAACTGATCAGTGAGATGGACGCGCATTGGCACGATGTTACCGCCTTGCGGTTATGGGTCAGAAAATTCGTCGGGGACGACGGCAGGCAAAGGGTGGAGCCCTGGATCATTAGCGCCAGCTTGGATGGGACAATAAGGAAATGGAGGTTAACTGGTAAGCGTGCAGTGCTTGCTCGGGCATCTTCGCGTCTGATGCTCGCTTTGCAGAGTTGCTGAAACCTATGTCGAGTGTCAATGCGACATCTGGGAATCAAGAAAAGGAGGTGGAGAAGCCATCAGAGCCCGAAAACCCGTTTCAAATGTCAGAAGAAGAAGAAAGAGAGCTCGCTGACTTAATGGATGACTGATGCCGTAGGTCTCGCAGAATGTTGGTGGGCGCATGGAAGGTCTTGACGTCGGGCGGGCAATTTCTGATGTCCGAGACGTGTCAGTAATCTCGCCTCCAGTGTACTGTATATTACTTTGGGTGCATAGCCTTGTATTGGTGAGAGCGTATTGGTGAGAGCGTGTGCACGTGATGATGTGCTTCTGGAGTGGTTGGTACCCAAACCAACCAAAGACATTCAAGCGCAGTGCGCCAACTCAAAAGCTCATCGAGCCGTCGTCAAGGTTCTCTGTTCTTCCCGTCACCCTCTTTCCATGAATATCCCCCGCTCCTCGTCGCTGCCAGCAAGCGCACCCCCCATTCGTCCCCAACCACAACTGGCAATGACTCACACCCACATCCAGGACTCACAGTCGCTCCTGACACCCCCCATGTCGCCTGATCACACGGAAAAATCAGCGTCGGCTACAGCAGGACGGGATTCTGTAGATTGCGATGATGATATTATTGTCGACGCAGAGCCACGGTTTGTTAATTGCTCGCAGGTCGCGAACAATGCAGAGTTCGCACCACCACCCTCAGAGGGCGCATCGACCGTCGATGAATGGCAGGAGTTCGGGGAAATGTCTGTCGATCCCCAAATGCCCGAGCCGGCGGGTCAGCCACCATTGCGGTGTCTGGACGATGAGCAAGTCCATCTGCAACGACCTGGTACCCTCCGATTGACCGATTTCGAGGTCAAGGGTACGCTAGGTGTGTAAGAATTACGTACTTCCGCAGGACTGATTATTGAATGTGAGATTAGGTACTGGCACGTTTGGTCGAGTCCTGCTTGTCCGACACCGGGCACCTCAATCCAACTTCTACGCCATGAAGGTGTTGCGCAAGTCTGAGATCGTCCGCCTCCGCCAGGTCGAGCATGTCAACGCAGAGCGGTATATCCTGTCGCGAGTGCACCATCCCTTCGTTGTCGACCTGTTCGCCACATTCCAAGACAGCCTCAACATCTACATGCTTCTATCATACGTTCCTGGGGGCGAACTCTTCACCCTCCTTCGCCGTGCGCAGCGCTTCACGCCAGACGTCACACGATTCTACCTCGCGACCATCATTCTCGCATTAAAGTATCTCCATTCATTCAACATCATCTATCGCGACCTAAAACCCGAGAACCTCCTGCTTGACTCGCGTGGGTATCTGCGCCTCACGGACTTCGGCTTCGCGAAGATTGTCGACGACCGTACATGGACGCTCTGCGGCACGCCTGAGTATCTTGCGCCCGAAATCATCCAGTCGGACGGGCACGGAAAAGCGGCTGATTGGTGGGCTTGTGGCATCCTTTGCTACGAGATGCTGGTGGGGTATCCACCGTTTTTCGACGAATCGCCATATGGAATATATGAGAAAATTCTGGCTGGCGTGATTCACTGGCCAAAGTGGATGGACAGGTTGTCAAAAGAATTGATCAAGGACTTCTTGCACCCTGATCGTACGAAGCGGCTGGGCAACCTTATTGGAGGCCCTCAGGATGTGTTGGATCACCCTTGGTTTAGAGGTGTCGACTGGGATGCTCTAGAGAGGCGTGAAATCACTGTTAGTATTCAGTGCTGGATTCGGTGGTATAACACTCGCTGACCTATTGTCTTCATTCAATAGGCGCCTATTATCCCTGTCACTTCGTCGGCTGAAGACACCCGAAACTTCGTACATCTTCCTCCTCCCATCCTTGAAGAAATGCCTGGCTTGCAAAGAGAAGAAACCCCACCCCCACTCCAGCAGCGCTTCGACCCTGTCGCATACCAATTCCTTGAATTCTGATCCCGGGTTCAAACTACACTTCACTCCCTAGCTACTCATTTCTTGGACTAGATCTCGTTGCCACTCATTCTCATCTTGTCTGCATCCTCTCTATTTATTCGCGTCCGCGCCCCAGGAGTCCTTGTGTATCCATTTGCGTTCCGCTAAATATTCCAACTTATATTGCTATCCATTTAAATTCAGCCTCACCGCTTATTGTATCATTCATTGCTTGCTAGAGACCCCGTTCTCCCCACTCTCATTTCGGCTCGTTTTTATTCCCCGTCTCCCCATATGTATCCAGTGACTCTGGACAAAAGCCCTCGATACAAATTCATCTTGGCCCACCGCTTCATCTGTATATATAACCCGTTCGTTGCGCTATTTATCCTTTCTTGCCTTGTCCCGCCCCACTGCTGTAGCCCTTCCACCCTACATACCCTATGCGTTTCCTTGGTATTCCACCCATTCCTTGGTCTGCTTTATCGTCGTGTATCTGATATATCAATATATGTCCATCGTCCTAGTTACAAGCACATGAATGAACTGAGACCATTGGATGAGTCAATCTGTCTCTGATCGTGTCACCCGAGACTCGGAGAAGGAAGCACCAATGGCATGGAAAGACATGGACATACACGGTTAGCAACATCGTAATGCAATTTGTACATACATCAGAACTAAGCAAACCAGCAGGGCTAGTCCTGGCTAGACGGTGGCTTCCCAGCCAGGGAAGAATGGGTCCTCATTCAAAGTTCTCTCCTTCCAATCCTTCGGCACCCACCCCTTCTCCTCCTGCTCTCTCGCCCATTCGTCCAATGCAGGCAATGCCTTGTGTTCGACGTGATCGGTGCCCTTGTAGTCGAGAATTGACCGCTTGCCTTCGCGTATAACCTTTGCTACCAATCGCGGGATATATGGCTCCTCCCTGAACCGTGTGATCGGCGTGAAGAGGGCCTTGAAGTTGAAGACGATGTACTTTGATTGCGGCAGCCGGCGAAGGGTCTGCCAATCCACCCGTAGATGAATATCTTCAACTCGAAGACTAGCCGATTGTGTGTTACGGAGGGCGAAGTGCGGGTCGTCTGGCTGGCAAAATAATGGTTGTCCTACTTCTAGGCCCCAGGATCCACGTTGAATGGGCTTGTCAGCCGGCATTTTAGAGAAGAATCTGGGAAAACAACACGGTTAGCTTCATTCAAGGAGAACCGAATAACCAGAATGACCGGTCAATGGAGAGCTTCATTTTATCATAATCTGGCACAACTCGATGTATCTCATGCATCGGTTTACCTATCTTCTCGTCTACGTTCCAGCCGACAGCAGAACAGGCGATCCCAGCACGCATGTGGTATAGCCCGGTCTTCTCATCCTCGGCGGTGAGTAAGAAGTCTTCTGGCACATGTTCCAGCAGGAACACCAATGGAGCAATTTCCTTCGTATTGACCTCGACATCAAGTATCTTATTCACGAAGCGACCGGAGAATGGGTCGAACTGAAATTGGTTGGGATATCGAGCGCAAATGAATTGGATGACCATATGCATAAGCTCCGTGCAGGCGCTTTCACTGCCAGGCAGGTAGTTCAGCACTTTCTTGCCATGTTCAGCGTACAGCGCCTTACGCTGCGCCAGGCGCTCGCGGTACGTAGATTCGAGTTCTATCCACCAATCAGGTTCCATCTTTTTCAGAGCTAGGAACGGTGGGAGAAATGAGTGACGAGTGTGAGGGCGAGTGAAGGAATGCATACCCATGGTCTGGTGATATTCCCACCGGAACGGCCGATAAGGCCTGGGTTTAGCCTTATCAATGTCGAAATGAGAGAGCGGCTTTGGGGGAGGAACACCAGAGAGCTTGAAATAATCCGGGACCCCGCAGAGGAATCCAAGTATTGATAGTGAGTGGGGGTACGACAAGCGACCGTGCCTCCACAACGCCAACATACAGAGTGCTAGAGCACCGATAGCGTAGAGCAACAGTTGCATCTTGAATAAAATTCAAGGGTGGGTTGTGGGAAGGACAAGAGATAATGGACCACCTTCGTATCATCTTCATTGCATTATAAGTGGAGTAGGAGGATCGATGCGTCCCACGGGATCTCGCCTTTCGAACCAGCACTCGGATGACCCTGATGCCCCACGATGATAAGTCGATGTCCAATGACGGACGCCTCAAGCGCTGCCATTGGAGCTACTGAGCGCACGGAACTCTAAGTGAGCATGCCCTACGAAGTGGGCGAATACTTGGAGAAGGATATAATCCTTGGAGTAGAACAGGTAGATGAGCATTGTGGCAGATTGATTATGATACATGGGAAATCAGATATCCAAGTCATCACATACATTACTTGTCCGGTAGAAATATCCAAGTACACGCATATTCAATACTGCGCCGTTTACAGCCGAGCTTTAGGCACAAATTGGGATGTTGCGGACTGCAAGCTGGCGGCAGCTGTGTTTACCAGCTCGTCGACACTTGCTTGCGAATGGATCAGCCAACAGTTACTGGCGGACAAAGGTAACAGTCACTTACATCTCTCGGGCAGGTTTGATATCCTATGATAGAAGAAGGCATGAGGAACAAAACTGTTGACATCTGGGAGAACGTACTTTGATAGCGCCAGCAACTTTGCCCATCAACCCTGTTACATAAAGGGTAAGAAGGTGCTAGGGAAACTTGCAGTGTTACTCACAGGAATGGCCACTGACGGATCTTTCGGGGTGAACCTTGAGCTCTTCTTCGTGTGGCACTTTCCCTTCCGAGAGGAGTTTCTCTAACTCATGACGGCGAGATGTCTCCCTAAGGTTAAGTTAATCACTTGCCGACGGGATGACTACAAGGTGAACGATCGCCTACCATTCCGTCAAGTAAGGTGTTTTGCGGACGCTCATCGGCCTGCCAGAGTAAACTAGCGTGCGGAGGGTGTCGTCGTAGCCTGCGCTTAAGACAGCTTCTTTGTGTGCCTTGGGAGCGCCAGCTTCCACACTAGCGACAAATCTTGTGCCGACCCAGACGCCCGCAGCGCCGTACCTATTCAAAGACCATCAACTATGTACCCTGTTTTACGGGATCAAAAAGGCACTTACGCGAGTGCAGAGGCTAGACCACGACCATCGGATATGCCGCCCGCCGCAACGACAAGAATGGGTTCTCCCGTTAGAGGGCTCTTAGCATTTTTGCAAAGATCAACCACGGCGGGGATCAGGATGGAGAAGGGTGTGTCCCCCGTGTGACCGCCACCTTCACCACCCTGTGCACAAATGATATCGACACCTACGAAAGAATCAGTGACGGGGTACGCATACCGCTGAGGAGGCCAACCTTGCGCAAGAGCTTTCGCAACGTGCTGGACGAGATGAGCCACTCGGAACTCGTGTCAGGGGTAATGACAAACCTTAGGGTGTCCGATCATACTATATAAAGGATTGGTGATCAATACCGACGCAAATCCGAATGTCCGCGGAATACATACTTCATGACCTTGATATTAGCGGCGTGAAGTTTGTCAACGGCCCATTTGGGTGGAACGCCCACAGCGCAGACGAAAAGTGCCGCCTTGTTTTTTATGATAACGTCGATGAGCTCAGGAAGCTGACCAGCGGTGTAGTCGTACTGCAAGTTATTGTTTAGTGTAGAGCGCAAGCAAGTGGATACTAGTGGCTTGCATTGGTCTTTCTAGCACTCCCGCCGACCTGGGGCAGCAGTAGATCAACGCCAAATGGGGCGTTCTTGTCCTCAAGATGGGACTTCAGGTCATCAATGGAACCTTGGAGGAACTTGGGGCTCTGGCGCACGCCTCCGATGACCCCAATGCCACCTGTACGACGAAGCTGAGTTCCCCGCGCGTTCTATCAGGTATCGTGCCACCAACCTGCGTTGGTAACCGCAGCTGCAAGCTTTGGGCCGGCAGCCACGTTCATTCCTGACAACGGTAGCGATTAGACAGCTGCGAATGAACAGAAACGCCAGGACACGAACCCGCTAACATAACGGGGTGGTTGATCCCAAACAACCTAGTGAGGGGGGTAGAGAAGACGGGCTCTGAAGAAGGCATTGCTGGTTGGGAGCAAGAAGGGGGTGGGGGTGGGGTCAGGATCAATTAACGCAGGGTTTATATTCTTTCGCGAACGCCGCGACGATTTCAAACAAACGGGAGAGATGTAAGGTTGAGTAGGCACGCGCCCATTGATTGCCGTAAATCCATCAACGTAGCACAGAGAAAAGGAGATACACTCCGGCTATGCTCTAACCGAGACAGAGTTATTCCCACGGTGGAACCCTACTGGTCCGGCATGTATCGCGGCATCTCAGTTTCACAAAATTCGTTCTGTTGTCCGACGATGGAGTCCAAGTGTCCCGTTGACCATGGCGCTGGGACTACCTCTGCGCCAGAAAAATCCACAGAGTCGGCCTGCCCAGTAGACCACTCATCCCCATCTTCTCCGTGGAGTCGCTTTCTTCCTTCCCGCCCGCCGTCTTCGCAGAACCATCCGGCTGCCCTATCGAATGACCGCGAAACGTCCTCAATACCAAGGGCATCGGACAGTGGCAACTGGGTGTACCCGTCCGAGGCACAATTCTTTAGTGCCATGGCTCGCAAAAACCATAACCCTCAAGCAACTGACATGAAGACGATTGTACCCATACATAACGCCGTAAATGAGCGTGCTTGGTCAGAGGTGCTCAAGTGGGAGGCGGGCCGGGGGAGCGACAAATGCGGGGGTTTGAAGTTGATCAACTTCAAGGGCAAGCCTGGGGAGCGAAGTATCAAAGCCAGGTGGAAGACATTACTTGGGTAAGTGAGGACCGCACATCTCGGGCACCGATGTCTGAAACTGCGCCTTGTAGATATTCTCCACCGTTCGACCGACACGACTGGGTCGTAGACCGATGCGGGACAAAAATGCGATATATCATTGATTTCTATACCGGTCATACCGCAGGTCCAGCTTCCAATAATGTGTCGTTTTACCTCGATGTCCGCCCTGCAATGGATAATTGGGAAGGGGTTAAGATGCGGATGGAACACTTCTGGAGTCGCATCTTTTCCTAGCTTCTTTTAGTGCTGACAGTGGCGAATGATTTAGATTCAACTTTCGCTGGACGTGGTATGGCGATGCAAGTAGATCGGAGGCTAACGATAACCCAGTCGATAGTACCAATTCGTCTACCGGCCTTGTAATGGCTGCACTCTGTGGCTCTTCTCTTCGTAGGCAGAATAGAATATACTGTTTAATGTGAGGTAACCACCAACCCCTAACATATACAACAATGATGAAGCAATACACACGATGAAAGATTCATCGCTGTATCCTCACTTTTTTCTTCGGCCGCGGGGGAGGTGCTGGCTCTTCCACCTCGCTCTCCTCGTCTTCGTCTCCATCTCCGTCGCTCTCCTCTCCATCAGTGATTTCTTCTTCGTCATCCCAACCTGCCGCATCTTCATCCTGTTCCTCTCCGTCATCGTCGTCGTCGTCTTCGTTGTCGTTCTTCGCCCCATTCGCCTGCTTCTTCCGTTGTACGTTCCGTTCCTGCTCCTCCCTGCGTTCCTTACGCAGCTTCTCTTTCGCTTCGTGAGTCGCCTTCAGCGCCGCAGCTTCCTTCTTTGTCTTCTTGACTAGAAACCCGAAAGATACAACGGTTCAAAAATTGCAATGCAACAGTGTGAAGAAACCCACCGAATTCATGATATATAACAGCCCCTTCTTTCCCCGGGACGCCCTCCGTTATTTTGACCAGCCTCAGCTCCATTCTGGGACCGACTTCGTCGAGCCTCACCGCCCTTCTCTGGCCCTTCTTATTATTTCTTCCAACATAGTCATCTGCCAACGAAATCGGATCCCCATCATCGCCAGCTGCAGAAGAAGCAGACGAAGCAGCAGACTCATATCCACCATCCTCCGAGCCCGGCCCAGCTTCCCCTCTCTTCCTCAACAAGAAATCTGCAACGTCCTTCTCGTTGCCTAGATCAAGGAAGCCCGAGGTTGAATTTGTCGATGTTTTTGATTTTGAAGAGGTTGCACCTTCGAGGATTTTCCGAACACGTTTTGATACGCCGTAGGGTTTCACTGTGATAATGAAGTGCCGAATGTCGACGGTGCCTCGGTCTGCATTATAGTGGACGAGGACTATTCGTCGCGCTGAAGAAAGAGTAATATTTTTGGGTGAGAGAGGTGGGAAGAGGGATTGAAAGGACTTCATGAGTAGGGGGAGATGCGGGGGAGTGGTTGGAGAGGCCGGTGGAAACGACGCAAGTACTAGCTATACGCAAGATCGTGTATTTATGTTCATAATATCCACGCACTCCGAATAATGCACAACGTACCAGTGGTGGACTGAGATACTCCATTCCCATTCCTCTTGAATGCCGAGAAGCGTGAAGGATATCTTTCATGAGGCTGTATCTCTCGATTCGGAAACTGAGAGTAGGACCAGAGGATAAACGGACGAGGCGCATTGAGGGGGCGACGGGAGTGAGTGTAAAGGCGAGGAGATGGGTTACATGGAGCGCAGGTGCCATAGTCAGATAGTCTTTTAGTTTGTTGCGGTGTCGTTCCTATGTACTCATCAGCTGGGATGTAGTTTACTCTGCCGGTGGAGAGGACACTCACCTTCAGCCTACTAGCTGTATTGGGTTCCATGACCTTTCTGAGATCCCTCACCAGCTGTGCCAGAGACGATCCGACTTGACCATGCTTGATTATAAAGGATTTAGGCGTTCCATCATTCACCACCGTACTGGCGTCAGCAGCGCCTTTCCCTTTGAGATGGGTTCTATTTTTTCGTCGCCGTCCCATCGAAATCCTGCGGAGAGAGCTGAGAGGAGGAAGTTAGAGGTCAACCGAAATTTTGTTCATGTGATCTCCATTACTCGAGGTGATCGGTGGCTGTGCATGGAGTCCAGCGACTCGAAATCCAAGAAGTAATTGCCTTTTCTCTCAGCGGAGCATATTGTACTGCGTGTATTGTCGGTAAGAGGACACTGTAATATAAGTAGGAGGACTAAAGGTGCGAGCAATGCAAGGTTATCTCAGCTATGCAGCAGCACTCCGCGTACCAGTATACTACCGGCAAGAAGTAAACGAAATATTGCAAGATACCGTATAAACTTGGACATGATCTAAACCTGAGGGTACCAGACATGTTGGAACTTACCGGCACTATCTGACTGATTTCACCCGCTTTCCTTACTGTAGCTGAGACACAGAAGAGATCGTCATTCATGGCGTCAATACAACAAAGCATCGCAACAGAGGTCATCAAAATCATAACAAATTTTCTGGTTGTAAGTATGTTCGCTGCCCAAGCAAGATTCCAAAACGAAAATAGATAACATGTGTTCAAACAGGCGTCACCTTGCGACGCAACGCATCTTGGATATCAGAAATTTTTCTCGCAGTCTCGAGGGTCGCTGGCCCGCCAGGAAGGATGGTGAGACGTTGCTTCGTGGTATTGAGGGAATGCTGAACATTCGGCAATACACGGGGTATGAAATCAGCAATGAGTTTGTCCTATAGAGTTGATTAGTCTCGCTATGAGATAGAAAAAGGTTTGTAGACGAACTTCGGGTTGGAGCAAAGCGACCGAGCGCTGGAGCCACCACAAAGAGGTCTTGAAAGAATCGTCGTTAGGCGGGGCCTCCCCGACAGTAGCCGATAACTAGGAGACATTGTTAGACGATCGATCACAATCCCAACATAATGAACTTACCCTGTGGACCAGCGTCAGGATGACGGCTTGCGAAACGAGGACCGGCCCGTTCAGAGGCATGATCACATCGGGGTTGGTGTGCATGAGGAGGTCACGAAGCTTCGTTGTGTCTTGGGTATGCAATACGCCAAGGTATATCTCGTCCCATTGTTCGGGTTTAACGGGGGGAGTGACAGGCGTTCGTTCTTGTGGCTGAGGATTGGGTTGTGGGAGTGTCGCGGGGTGGGATGCTTGCGGCGCAGCGATACTATTGGAGTACCAAGCTGTGTGCAGCGGGGCGGGAGGCTGCGTTTGAGGAGAGAAATTGTTGTGCCCATAATTGGTAGGAGGTTGAGGAGCGGGTGGTGGCATATTCTGAGCAGCGGGACGCATGTGTTGCTGGGTCATATTGCTAGGGCCATGTTGAATGCTTGGTCCCGGCGAATTGTGGTTTTGTTGAACTTGAGGAAGGTGATGCATAGGCGCTGGTCCGGAGGTAGAGGAATTCATAGTGAGGAACTTGACTTGTTCAGAGAGGGCTCGGACAGTGTGCTCCAATTCTCGAATAGACGTCTGGAGAAATCACATTAAACGCGTAAGTAATTCAGTGGTTAAGTAAGCGTACCTCTTGATTTCGGAATGCATCGTTCTGCCACGCCGTGACCTCGCTTTTGAGACTATGCATCTCCGTACGAAGCTCACGAAGGACTTCCTGGTGATACGATGAAGATTGCTGAGAAAAGACGGGGAGGAACGTCTTCGTAACTGCCTCCTTGACCTGTCTCTCCAGGAGAGGCGTCAAATTTGAAGAGAGGAGATGGGCGAAGTGAGCAGAGATGTCGGGGCGAAGCAGTAGTTTCTCGATTTCGTTTGGTAGACTCTGGTACATGGGGCGGTGGATCAATAAATTGATTGCACGAGAGGGGTGCGCAATACATACCTGGCCAATGAATTCGGCAACACCGCGACCAATCTGGTCATTAAGCGCGCTCTTGACCTCCGTCTTGGTAATATTCTCCAGCGAAGGAAGAACAGAGTTCTGAACCTCGTTCTTGACGGCCATCTCAACGACACGTGTTGTATTTCGTGTGAGCTCGGTCGAGATCAACTTCAGGATCTTCTCTTGTCGGGCGAAGTCTTCGGCTTGTTCATTAACACGGGCTTCTTCAAGTCGTTGGTCTATAATATTCATACATCAGAATGAGCCCTAAGCCGAGCGACAGAAAGCCTACGTTGTTTATCCATTTCCTTGCCGATGAGCCTGCCAATGCGTGTGTGTAGGCTTTCTTCCGTCCTCTTGATCTCTTTGGTAAGCGCCTGGCCCAGAGCAGAGTCGTTCAAGATGTTGGAGTCTACTGGGTTGTTCGACCGATTGCCGTTGCGGTTCTCTTCGCGCTCCTTCCAGTTCACATTCTTCCCCTTCTGTCCCTTTCCTCTAGCGTTATCAGCGCTACGCACTTCCTCCCGGGCGAGATCAGCCTCTACGTCCTCGGACGGAGGCGTTCTCAGCCTAGCAGGAGGGATGATGGTGGATCCCTGAGGAGCGACATTGGGCAGGGTAGACATTTGAGGAGTGAACTGAGGGGGGATCGGACGACCCTTGGGCTCCACATACAAGCTTTGAGAGGCCGGAGCAGGGGGTTGGGGGAGGGAGTAGGAGGGGAATTTGGCCGGCGCTCCAAGCAACGCGTGATCATACCACTCTTTACGTATGAGAATCTGGTCCACCCCAGATGCATGGACGGAGAAGGCGACGAGAGCTAATTCGCCAGGGGGAACCTTCGCGGCGGCGCAAGCCGCAAGCGCTTCATCTCCGTGCGGATCTGCATCCATGGTCAAGATCACGAAGTGAATGGTCGGCTTCGGCCCTGTGAATTCGACAACTTGTTCAAAATAGCCTCGGCCGACATCTTCGCCACTCATCGCAGCTGGGTCCACGTTCAACTTGATCGCAATCATACTGTCGCGCCGGCAGTTTGCTACCCAAAGTGTCTGTATTCTCGTATCGTAGCTGACATGGCCGAACATATCCGGGTCTTCTCGATCGCCATTGACGAACTTAATGGTAGATAATACAGTCTTCGTAGCCATGGACAGCAGCTGGAAGATAGTCCCGTTCTTTCGGCCGATCACGACGCCACCGTCAACGAAGGTGATGCTTGACGGCATATCATCACCACGAATCTTGTGAGTGGTGTAAGGAACTCGGTCATGCATGTTCCAGAGCGTAAATGTTGAGTCCTCGGAAATGGTGGCAATGCCACCGTGCAAAACGTCGAAGTCGAAGGCAACAAGTGGCTTCAACGGGGTCTGAGCTAGGTATCCGAGCAATGAGGACATAGCTACTTACGTTTGACAGGGAGAAGACGCTTGCGAGGTGAATCAGCTCGTGCTGTTGCAGGGGTTGCCCTCTCAGAGAATGGAAGTTCCCCAGGTTGATCAGATAGATTCGGTTCTCTGAGGCGATGGCTAGCATATCAGGCTCCTTGGGGTGCCATTTGACGGCATGGAGGGGAGCTTCGCCATCGGATGGGGGCGGAATACACAGCAGCAACTCGCCACTAGAAGTCCGTCAGCTGAGGTCGGGGGCAACTATGGAGGGATTCTTACGGTACGTCGTCAGTAATGACCTCAGGGAGCTCCCATACAACAAAACCGCCGTCTGAAGTGACACCTGCTAGTCTGTTGCCGTAGACCGCCATATCAGTGACACTAGCAGCGCTTGGGAACAGGTTGGGCAGCTGCAACAAGGTGCGATCCCCACTTGAGCGAGAAATGACACGGACGCGACCTATACACATCAGGGTTAGTGATACATCACACACAGCCAATTCGAGTTAATTACCGCGAGTCATAGCGTAGGCTACCCAATGCGTAGCACCGATAGTCGTTCCCGGTAGGAAGACCGCATCCTGCCTCACAAGAGCGATAGCGGTAGACTTGACGGAGTCGCGGGGAGCTTGAATTTCTTCGAGTGACTGGGACACATCATATACGACAGTCTGTGGTTGAGGACTAGTATAGTGGTTAATCTCTTATCATCACGGTCAAGTGATGAAGCTCCTACCTTGGACTTGACTGATTCTTGTTGGGATACCTGTTGGTCTGGCCCTTCGCCCTAAAGCCTCGAGGCCCAGGTGAGCTCTCCTTATCGCGTCTGCCGGATTGAGCAGGGAGCTGTGATGCACCCGCCTGGCTAGCAGGGGAGTCCATCGGACGCTGGGATACAATGCGATTAGAGAGCTGCTGCTTGGGTGGCGACACCCGTGGAGGCGACGGCGGCCTTGCACCTGCAGGCTTGGGAGGCAGAGGAGGAGGGGGCGGTACGGTGACTCTGGGCTGGACTGGCTCTGCCGTGGCATACTCAGAGCTTCCAAGCAGATTGTAGGGTTCGTATGCCGGAGGGGGCGCCTGCGCCACTGGTGGTTGAGGGAGGTGTCCTCGAGTAAGGTTTTCCAGCAGATTGTCGACTGATTGACGTTTGGGATCAGATATCGCGGACCAGCCTGAATCCTCATTACCACTGGAGACACTTGAAGGTTGTGCCGGCACGGGCTTCTTCTTCACCGACATGGATGACGTTTGAGCGAGCGCGTCAAACGGAGAGACATACTCGAACATGCTCTTTCGGGAAGGGGAGGGTGGCTGAGGTGGCTGGCTCTGTGATTGCGCGGGAGGAGGAGGGGCTGCTTGCGCCCTTGGTGTGATATCGCTAGGTTGATTAAGAGGGTTGTAGGGATTATTGTCGCGCTGACGATACTCGTCTTCCCGCTGTGACTGTGACGGACCATAAGGGGGAGAAGGAGCGGCTGCAGGAAGGGAATTCCTCTGTGAATCAGAGTAGCTTGACCTCGGGGGATTCCTATAGAGTAAATCAGGGAAATTAGTATAAAACGACATCATGGGCGAGCGAACAAGAGAAGGGAAATGTGATGAGATTCACGCCCCATTCTTGTAAGAGATAACACGCAACTACCTCATGGATAGAAGACTCATGTTATACATGCTGCATCTTTAGCAGAATGCGTGTCATCCACATCTGGTTATCGCGAAAATACTCAATAACAGATGTGACGTATTCACTTATCGTGCCATCTCCACCATACGTCGCGGCGACGGGAAGCAAGCAACAAAACCACTCACCCAGCCATCAATTGTTCGAGCAGAATCTTTCCTTGCGTCTCGTTGTGGCTTGGTGAAGCACCAGACCGTTGCGAGGAACCCGGAGGTGTTGGAACTTGCTGTGGCTGCGACGCCGTGCTCGCGTTCGAGCGGTTCGAGCTTGGGTTACCAAGAAGTGACAGCAGGGCATTCTGCCTCTCTGCTGCCGTGCTATTACTCACAGATGACACAGAGGAAGCGACGGGTTCCTCCGACAACGATAGGCTTGGGGTCGCAGGTTCGGAATTGCCATACACGTTAGAACCTTGGTTCTGATTTGTGGGCTGCTGCGAGTCGGCAGGCGGAGAGGCGATATTATGAAATAAAGAGTCAATCTGGTTTGATGTAGGTGCATCTGCAGCATGCGGACTGGGGAAGGGCTGAGGCTGCGACTGCTGCTGTCCAGGAGGAGGCGTGGAACCTCGACTGAACAGCTCGTGGATGGTGTTCGAGCGACTGCTGTCCATTGGAGAAGATTATCGGTTGGCCGCGCGTACGTGGGTGAACCAGAGAAAGGAAGTGTCCAGCGATGCCTTCACAATTTTTGGGTTCGCCTGGCCGCGATCCAACACGCCGCAAACACGAGGCGTAGGGCCTGCTTCGGCAATTCCCGGTATTGTCTCCCACGATCCGATAACAACTTACGTCCTGGTTGATCGTGTCAGGCGCAGGAACCAGCGCGTACAGTATCACTAGCTGCGGGCTGCAGGTGTCCGCGGAAGCAGTCCCAGGTACGCATGAGTAAAACAAGTATATTATCCGTCTACAACGTCGGAAGCACCGCACCTTGAGAAAGGTCCTGCCGAGCCCCTAATATACTGAGGTCAGGCATGCAACCAAATAGCCTCAAACAACCCCCTGTATATAAGGGGAGCCCTGGGGAACATATTCCGCAGAAAGAATTCTCGCCACCAACTCTGACCCACATAAACTTACGTTCACCCAGGATGCATACCGTGGGTCGCTACCTCATCCGCTACAATCGTGCCTCCGACTGAAGCTTCCTTTCAAGGTCAACGATCTTCCCATGAATTACAACGGATGCGGCAATGCCAACTGCACTTGCGGCGAGAAGTGCGCTTTTGTCCAGCCTAGAAATCCCCATTCTGACTCGACCTCCCCAGCTGCCAATGTAAGCCAGGTGAATGCAAGTGTTAGGCTTTCTACCATCAATCGACATCCGCAACCCCTATCTTGTCAAGTCAAGTGTACCATTGTTAACAAGCCGTTTTCTCCTTATCATGTAAACTGTAGCGCAATAAAGTAGCAAAATGCATGATCTGCCTTTGTTGATTAACTCTTAGCTGTACATATACATATTTAGCTGAAACTTATGGATGAGTGCTAATGTTTACAACAGCCCGGTGTATCTCTTCGTATCGATGTCGCCTAGCAGAGTCGATGTCCTTGAGTTGATCGAGCAGCCGCACACAGTCGGCCACCAAGTCTTTGTCACGGTCCGAAGGATAGTTGGTTAGGATCAGACGCTTGTAGTGTACCAATGATTCCATACACCCTGCAAATGAAGACTATCAGAGAAAGGCCCAGCCGTCGAGTGCACGCAACCCATACACTTGCTATCTGGCTGCTCTTCCAATAACTCTTGGATCACCCCTATTTCGCGCTCAAGGAGCTCCTTATCGTGCCCTAACCTACGTAAAGCTAAGATGAAAACAGAGGGGAAGCCTACACGTACCTAGGCCTACCAGCCAGCGGTGATACATCCATATGCTCTGGTCGTCTGGGTCCGTGTACATAGCGTTCCGCACAAGTTCAAATTCTGCCGCAAGCATGAGGGGTCGGACATTAAGGCTTGATGGCCGCTTACCTTTCTCCTTTGACTTGATGGGGTCTAGCTTTCCCTGATGCCATAGGGACGTATATACCTTTGAACGTTGGTGCCACGCGCTGAAGTTGGAGAAATTCGATTCTATTTTCTTCATCGTGTATGTGAGCTCAGATGACTCGGGTCGAGGCACGGACATATTAGCTAGCACGTAACGCCTGTAATTCCACGCGTGGACTAGAATAAACAATGTCTAGGGCGCAATGGTCAACTCGGATCAAGTGGGCTCACAGTTTCGGGCATCTGCATTCAGCATCTTCTCGACGGCCTGAAGCTCGAAGGCCCAGTACTTCTTCCTCCACCCATCCAAGTCGCTACCAGGGCCTTGGGGGACGTTCTGGAGGCACCACTGGCGATGGTTCCATATCCAGTAGACTTTGGGGTGAGATTGCAGGAATTTCATCGTCAGCGCGAGTTCCCCAGACAGTAGTTCATTAATATCCTCAGGGGTGCTACGTCCATCGTTATGAAAAACTTGAGGACCCAGCGCGAGGAACTGACCTTTCGCGAAACAATCCATTCAGCAGGATGTTCCGTCTGTAGTTCCAGATAGTGTAGAATTCGGGATTTACGGTCAGAAGCTGTGTCGTGGCATCGAACGCTTCTGCACTCCAATCCTTCCCCTTCTTCTACTGCGTATATCAGCCGGTGGGAGACTCGTCGCGTGTAACAAAGGGCGTACACGATCGAGAACAGCATCAGTCAGCTTCAGCAAGCCCTCGATCTTGGATTTCTCGCGTTGTTTGCGATCTACGATGGCCTGCTGAGTCTGGCGTTTTACTCCGTGCTGGATCTTTCAGTCAGCATCGCTCAAGACACTCGAAGGCAAGCTACGCACCATAGTGGTGGTGGAGGTATAAGCCGCTTAAAGATGGCACTCATTTCACACGGAATCGTCACATGTACGTAGGGGCAACAAAATATCACCAGTGTACACACTTTGCCAGAGGGAAGAATGCAATAGAACAATAGACCCCATTATTATCTTAAAATTTGCATCAATTCCAAGTTGCTTGTATTTACAGGTATTCGGTATGGATGTACCGCATTTCTGGGTCAGGGGCTTGGAGATATGTATCACACCATATGGGTGGTGTATAAACGGCAGGTACGCCAAGAAAGAGCGGGGGGGAGTTGCATCTTGCCAGTAGGTATCTGATATGTTCGCGGTCCGAATCTTTAAGTTGATATTCATCGAATGAGGAGTGTGACCGAGCGGCATAGCTTGTTTTTACAATGACCGGGCGGTCGCTGAGCGTGCATCATCCAACCTCATTCACGAACACTTGAACGGTTATCTGCTTTGGGGAGAACCTTTGGAAGCGGCCGTCCTTGAGCTGGAGAGCGGCATACTGCCTCTCCAACGGTTAATGAGCATTCGACTCATTGCTATCGCGGGAGGAGACGCGCATTCCTCCGTGCATAGTCAAATCTGCTTTTACTTAATGACAGGGAACCGTGTTCATTCGTTTTTTCGCCGGGGTCGAGTTCGTGATGACGATCTTCTTTCTCCCTGATTAGGGGGAGAGGTGCGAGGCGAGGGCACAAGGACATAGACGTGCCGCGTCAAAAACTTTACTGACGGTCGAAGAGAGCCAAGACATGGATGCGGCTGTCGTGTGTAGGTGAGTGCATCGGGGTTCTCCGTGTTTCGTGATCGCCAACCTATGCGCTGACACATCATTGGTTTGCTTTCTCTAGATGGGGGACGTGGGCGAGGCAAATGGAGGCATGGGAAGGACAAGGTGGAATGGTGGGGAGGTCGATTGACGGTTCAGTTTAACCTTCGAGATAAGATAAGGAACGGGTAAGTACATGCTTTCAAGATTGTTCAAATACTTACTTACCGAAGCCTGGGCAGTATTCGCGATTGCGATTCGACATGGCACCATCATATACAGACGCCGAATCCATCGTTTCCGTCTAAGCAATTAAGCAACTTGGGAAACCGGGTTGGGGCTCGCTGGAGCAGGCGGGAGCAGCAAGTCACGATGTCGAAGGATATATGAAGATGTAACGAGCACAACAGAACAGACCTCTTCCCAGCTGTAGTCATGCACTTTGAACCTTAGTACCATCAACGACCTCGGCGCCAGCGTTGCACTGGCGGTGAGTAGAGCAGAGAGGTCACACTGCCGCTGCTGGCAGCATCTCCATTTCGAGGATGGAACGCGGAATCTAAGGAGCTTGGTATAAACCGATCAACGCGTACTCCCTCGATAATTCTGTCTCCCTGCGTTACATGCCAAAGATCAGAACGACATTATCAATAGAACCGTGCAGTCCTTGCCATTTGCAGATAGTGTGATATGTTGCCAATCATGAGTTCGGTGAGAGTTGAACGCGCCGCCCTTCCTTGATTCATTTATTGACCGTGGGAAATCTGCAAGTGAGCGCTGCGTTGACGATCAAATTCTGTTGCGCAACACATTCAAAATGCCTTCCGTGGCAGACAAACAGCCGTCGCTGGAATCCCTTCAATCACATTTCCCTCTGACATATCCTGTGCCGAATCCAGTATCACACCCACACCTCATATCAGTCAAGGACTTGCACCGTGAAGAGGACCTCCTGCGAAATCCATCGTCGTTCCGAACATGGTGGTCAGCTATCAACGCTGTTCGCGAAGAATTCATCGCGCAACAAAAGCTGGAACGGTCTGTTGAAATCCCCCCGGAGCTTAGCTCGCTACTTGGACCGTTGGCAACCCCATTGGCGCGTAATGCCTTGCAACGGTTAACATATCTCTACGAAGCCGCTCTCGTGAACTTCGGCGGTTCGTTCAAGCTATGGAAGTCATACTTGTCACTGCGTATGTCGTTCGTACTGGGGAAGCCTGTGGTGAAGAAGAGGGCTGGTGGCAAGAAAAAGCTTCCGGAGATGAAGGACGCGTTGCAAGATGAGAAGGAGGATCTAGAGGAATGGGAAGGAGGATTGGACGGTGTGGTTGGCTGGGAAGAGTGGAAATCCCTGCTCGCGACCTTTGAGCGCGCACTAATGTATCTACCGAAGGTGTGTCTACAAGTGAATTCGTATGAAAGCCTGAAACCTTACCTTCGTTTCATACAGCTACCGCGTCTATGGCTAATGTATATCTCGATATTCAACCATCCGAAATGTCCCCCTCAAATATCACACACACACGCGAGACGAACGTACGATCGTGCTCTACGTACACTCCCCCCTTCTCTCCATGCACGAATATGGGTTCGGTACCTTCTGTGGGCAGAAGACAAGGGTGGGGCGACCACAGTAGCCATCTACCGCCGATACCTCGCCATCGATCCCTCCATAACCGAACGCTTCACCACCCTCCTTTTGAACCCCGTTAGCTCAGCCCCGCGGCCGCTCGAAGCTGCAAAATACCTTTTGTCTCTGGCTCGGAAGTCTGCGCGTGGGGAATACACAAGTCCGGAAGGAAAGAGTCCGTATCAGCTTCTTGGGGACTTTATCGACGTAGTCGAAAAATTCGCGGAGGACGTCGGCTTTGACGTTGAGGAAACCATCGAGTCGAATAAAGCAATCAAAGAGGCTGAGCAAGCCGCTAAGGCCTCGGAAACAGAGCCAGAGCAGGCCTCGTCCGATGGCAAGCTGATACGATTCGCGGGCCCCGCCATTCCTGTCACTGCTGACGGAAAACCAGCGCCAGCCTACGACGAAGACGAGGACCCAATGAGTCCAAGAAAACTCAACATCGAACATATCATACAGCGCGACGGTTTGCATGTATACAAAGACCAAGCTGGGCGACTGTGGACGGGCCTGGCGACCTACTGGATCAAACGAGGCGAATTCGACCGCGCAAAGGAGACCTTCGAATTTGGGTTGAAGAGCGTTCTGACAATTCGAGACTTCACTCAGATATTTGAGGCGTATTCGGAGTTCTGCGAGTCCTTGATGAGTGCCATGATGGAGAGCTTGGAGGATGAAGAGGACGAAGCAGAAGCTGCCGAGACACAGCAGGAGCTAGACACCAAGATGAAGGAATTCGAAGAGCTAATGGATAGACGGCCCTTCTTGGTCAATGATGTCCTCATACGGCGGAATCCGAATGATGTGCAAGAATGGGAGAAGAGGGTTGCTTTGTGGGGTGACGACGACCAAAAGGTAAGTATTTTTGCTAACAAATCCAAAACCATGTATTAAATGTGTGGTCCCCTAGGTGGCGGAGACGTACACCAAAGCCTTGGAAAGCATCAACCCGAGAAAGGCGACAGCGAACTTCCACCACTTGTACATCAACTTTGCGCGATTCTACGAAGACGGCGGCACAACGAAGAGCGCGGAGCAGGATCTAGACAGTGCCCGTAAGATCTTAGAAAAGGCCACCAAGGTAAACTTCAAGGCTGTAGAAGATCTCGCAGAAGTATGGTGTGAATGGTCTGAGATGGAGCTTCGGAACGAGTGAGTTTTCGAGAACTGTTCGCTTGGAATACCTATCTCATCGCTTGGATAGGAATTACGACGAAGCAATTCGTGTTATGCAGCGAGCAACTGCTATACCGAAGAATACCAAGATCAACTATCATGATCACGTACGTACTTTCAATCCATGTCTTGAGCCGCCTACGGACATCACTTTCAATAGACATTGTCCGTCCAAACGCGATTATTCAAGTCCTTGAAACTTTGGTCCTTCTATGTCGATCTGGAGGAATCGATAGGGACTGTGGAAACCACAAAAATGGTCTATGACAAGATCCTGGAGCTGAGGATCGCTAACGCGCAAATCATCGTGAATTACGCCGCCTTCTTGGAAGAGAATAAATACTTCGAAGAAAGCTTCAAGGCCAGTTGCTCATTTATTGTGGTTGCGTCGCGTCCTGACATTTCTATTGTAGGTATACGAACGTGGTGTAGAATTGTTCACTTTTCCGGTCTCCTTTGAACTTTGGAATATCTATCTCTCAAAGTTTATCAAGCGATACGTGAGTTTTGTCCCCCCTTTGCGCAAACAGTACTTACGTAGATAATCGTACAGGGAGGTTCCAAACTTGAGCGTGCTCGAGATCTTTTTGAACAGGCACTAGAGAAATGTCCACCTAAATCTTGCAAACCTCTGTTCCTCATGTATTCCAAGCTCGAGGAGGATTACGGACTAGCTAAACGGGCTATGTCGATTCTTGAACGCGCCACTCAGGCCGTCTCTGACGAAGACAAGTTCGAGGTTTGTCTTCGTTGTACTATCCGCGACTTCTTACTCAAGGGAACCGTAGATGTACTCAATATACATTGCTAAGGCCACGGCCAACTACGGCTTGCCAGCCACTCGACCAATATATGAGCGTGCTCTCGAAGGTACATATTCCCTTCGCTCATTCCGCCTGACAATCAATGCCAACTGCATCATTCAGTCCTCCCCGACCGTCAAACCGCAGAAATGTGTCTCAGATTCGCAGCCCTGGAGCGCAAGCTGGGTGAAATCGACAGAGCCCGCGCTATCTACGCTCACGCATCCCAATTCTGCGACCCGCGCGTCAACCCCAAGTTCTGGAGCGAGTGGAATAGCTTCGAGATCGAAACAGGGTCGGAAGATACGTTTAGGGAGATGCTGCGGATTAAGCGCAGTGTCCAGGCGCAGTTCAACACTGAGGCTAGCTACCTTGCCGCACAAACCATGGCTGCGAGGCAGGGTGCTGCCCAGACGGAGGAAGACGAAGAAGAGCAAGATGCCATGGCTGCTGCTGAGAAGCAAGCTGGTGCTGGGACAAATGGGCCTGCCTTCGTCGCTGCTACGAAGACGGCTGTCCCTCGACCAGACAATGGTGACAAGAATGTGGAGGCCTCCGCGGCAAACGCAGACGAGATACATATTTCGGACGATGAAGATTAGCCGTGTATTTTTTACTGTGTCTTCTGTATTTTCGCTACACGATGCTTGAGGCTTGAAGACTGAATTGAGAGCGAACATAAGGCCGGGCTATCATGCAGACACCGCAAGCGTGTCATGATCGTGGTACGTTGAGCGCCCATATTATCCAACCCTTGCAGATAAACTTTCTCTCCATCACCCATTTCCATTTCTTCCATCTTTCCCTCATGCTAGACCACTGTTCGATATCGCATAAAGGTCTGTTTTGAGCTCTTTCCTCGATAGGATACTACCTGACACGACGATATAGGCGGCCTGGTTCTTTGGTCAAGGTCATTCACGCCGGAAGCTTCTCAGCTCGCATCATCCTCGGCTTCTCCAGTGAACTCTTTGGTTCGGGATGTCCTTACAGAGGGTCGCACTGCGGAAGAAAAATACGAGAAGGACGGCTATGAAGTCAAGTGGACCTTTGCAAATGACCTCGAGTTGATATTTGTGGTAAGCACACGATTAACTACTGCTCAACTTATCGACCCAATGCCATATACCAGGTAGCATATCAACGCATACTTCAGTTGACCTATGTGGAAGAGCTACTGGATGCCATGAAACGGGTGTTCCTCGAACTCTTTGGCCCCTTCTTGGCTACCCTCGTCGCCTCTTTGCATGCTGCGACACAGACCGGGAAAGTCGTCACTGCTTCGGCATCGTCTTGGAACTTTGTAGAGACTCTCAAATCCTGGGATAAGACATTCGATAGACTTCTCAAAGGCTTCGAAGACAGGGCCGCTCAGGTGCGCTTTCTCCGTCCAAGTATGACCCACCTCACCTCACAATTCACATCCCCACAACTTAGGAACGCAGGGCTAGATTGCGCAACCCTCAAGTCGTAGTCACCGACGATTCAAGTCCGCCTTCCGATGATCTTAGTACCGTACCCTCGCAGTCGTCAGATATTGCTCTTGACCAGCAGCAAATTGCCAAAAATGTACAAGCCCTTAAAAACCGACTGCGAGGTCGCGGTGGCCGGCGCGGAGGAAAGGAGGGATGGCGTTCGGATGCGGGAAGTGGGAGGGACAGTGTGCCGAATTCAGAGTACGTGATATCTTCTCATCTCCCGTGTACGGTTGTCTTAGCATTGTGGTTAAGCTCGGAGACACCAACGAAAAAGAAAGCTAAAACGAAAACACAGAGGAAGTGGGGCATCGAGGCACCAACGGAGACAGATATGGCTTCACTGGACTATAGCGTTGACAAACCCGATGACGACGCCTCCCGCGGATCGCACGACCTAAATGCGCTTGTAGACAAAGCGTCTCTTGGTGTTCGGACTCAGGATGGGATGTATGAAGTCAAGGATTGGGAGTTCTCCCGCAGTGGAGATGACGAGACGGACAATGTTATTGCAAAGGCTTTAAACAAGTCCAATCTGGGGAACAAAGTTGCATCAACGTCTGGATCTTCTTTGGGCGCCATTGGTTCCATATTTGCTCGTTTGACAGGAGCAAAGGTCTTGACGGAGGAAGATTTGAAACCAGTTCTCGAAGGAATGAAACAACATTTGATGAAGAAAAACGTCGCAAAGGAAATAGCGGATAAAGTATGCGAAGGCGTTGGGGAAACCCTAGTTGGAAAGAAGGTCGGCAGCTTCCAAAGTACGTTCTGTTCATTCATGGGAGCGAGTCATTGAGGAACGAACCATCCCAGCCACAAATGCTGCTGTCCGATTGGCATTGTCCAGTTCCATCACGCGTATTCTTACACCCAAAACGTCCACGGACTTACTCTTGTCCATCCGCACAAAGCTATCATCGCCTCTACCTTCAACCCAACAGCGCATGCCGTACAGCATCACCTTCGTGGGCGTAAACGGTGTGGGCAAGAGCACGAACTTATCAAAAGTCTGCTTCTGGCTTATCCAAAATGGTCTGAGGGTCTTGATAGCTGCGTGCGATACATTCAGGTATGTCGCATCTTTGGTTCGATAGGTTTGGGTGATTCATGAATTTGGTATCTTTCAAGGAGCGGTGCAGTAGAACAACTCCGTGTCCACGTACGCAATCTTAGCATGCTTGGAGTCAATGGAGCAACCAATAGCAAAGGGCGCGTGGAACTGTTTGAGCGTGGTTATGGGAAGGACGCAGCTGGTATTGCTAGAGAAGCCATATCCTACGGTCAGTGCCATGGTTTATCTGACGGCATCTCCTTATTCATATCATCCCATTGTCTCCGCTTTCATCTTCCTTCCGTCACATTTGACGGGAACAGGAAGAGACAACGATTTTGATGTTGTCCTGATTGATACTGCTGGACGTATGCAAGACAATGAGGTATGTGAATAAACATTCCACTTACTGAATCCATCCAATGAATTACTCTAGCCTCTCATGCGTGCGCTTGCGAAGGTCAGTAGCCTTCTATTGAATTATGTTGATAATCACTCACGACAATATACCATAGCTCGTTGCAGTGAACAATCCCGACAAAATCATCTTTGTTGGAGAAGCTCTTGTAGGGAACGAGGCTGTTGATCAACTCACCAAGTTTGATCGTGCTCTGCGAGACTTCTCATCCTCTTCAGGTACTGGGAAGGGGAGAGGCATTGACGGAATGCTTGTGACCAAGTGGGACACGGTTGATGATAAGGTATGTATTCCTAAATCCGGCTCACTATGCAATTTTACTGATGCTGACTGATATCGTTTCTATAGGTGGGTGCAGCACTCTCGATGACCTATGTCACCGGTCAACCCATTCTCTTTGTTGGCTGCGGTCAGGTGGGTTGTATATTACCTTAAGGATCATGCTTCGTGGCTAAACCAGATACGCAGACGTACACGGACTTGAGACAACTCAGAGTTGCGAACGTAGTGCAAGCAATTCTCAGTGATTGAGACCACATCTCCAACAATTGATCCTTCTGCCGGCGTTATTGCACATTGACGTTCTCAGAGAGTGTAGATGATCAAAACGCACCGCATTTGTGACGCCACGGCTTAATTATTATTCTTTCCATTTGGAACAAGCCCCCAGTCTAATTATGCTCTGTCTCGTGTAGGATACGGACGTCTCGTACAATAAACATCTAAAATACATACAAGCTACTACGTGGTTCTTGCCAGAGGAGTCGACGTGGGCCACATCTCATTTGCTCAGTCCGCGCATCAGGACTGGCTAGAAATTTGAAATGTTTCAGCGGTGGCGGCCCAATTTACCCCCATAATCTATATGGTTGAGCAACGGTCGAGGGCCCGTCCCATGACCAAGCTCCTTGGATACCACTCCTTTCAACCATACGGGAATTTACTCGTCTCGAAATTAGGGAATCCCCTCATGATAGGCGTGGCCTCCGCGCTCCTACCATCAGAAGATACGAAATCGAAGGTCGCGCCCCCCTTTTGCATGCCAGCCGCTTGAGCCATCATGAATTCCTTGCTAGGCGGCATTCGTGACCTACGTCGATGGCGCGTGAACAAGAAAGCTGCGAGAAGAGCGATCGCGACAATGAGAAGTACACTGATGACGATACCAGCGATTGCGCCTGCCGCAAGAGTCCGCTGGCTTGGCAAGAGTGTGTTCGTTGCACTGGTGGTAGCCAAAGGTGATGGCGGAGTGAGAGGAAGAGTAGGGGGTGGCGAGGGGGAGGACGAAGGGGAGGATAAAGTGGGCGACGAATTAGTTGATGGCCCCGGACCAAAGGTGGAGGTGATGGAGGTGAATACTGCCGGGGGTTGTGAGTCGGATTCGCTGGGAGTAGATGATTGGTCTTGGGCAGAATTCGTGGCAATCGGGGGGCTGAGTTCGCTGGCTCCGGTAGGAAGGTCGGTGGGAGGGTCGCTCGTAGCTTCGGAGGTTGTGTCTGTCAAGGAGGCCGAGCTAGGTATGCTCTCAGCCCCGCTGCCTGTGGAGCTGGGGGAGGCGTATGAGCCTGTTGGGGGTTGCGAGCTCGACTGAGGGGGATGAAATCTCCTGGCCAGCATCTCGCTTCCAAGAATGGGAGGCTGGGGGAAAGTCACACATGAATGGGACGCTCTGTAAACCAGCTTGATACTTACGGAGGGTGCCAAACGGTAGTGGCCGGCACGCGAAAGCGAAGGTTGTATTGAAGTGTCGTCAGAGAAAGAGGTTAAAGTAGGTGAAGCCGGACCTGTGCCTGCAGTACCGGTGGAAGTGGAGGGGTCGAGACGAGACGAGAAGGGGGGAGGCTATGTGGGAGCTGGGACGGTGATTATGATGGTCAGAAACATTGATGATCATTATCAGAGTTGTAGTCGCTAGGAAGACTGATATACTAGAATACCGCGCTTCGTCTGAGCCTGAGCGCTGAGGAGCCCCTGTTGCCGTGATGCTTCTTCGCCATTTACTTCCACGATCTCGGCTGCGTCTATTTGTTCGCCACTTCTCCTCCTCTCACATTCCAAGTATGAAGATTGTACCAGTGCCAGTGCGACAGGACAACTACGCCTACATCTTAATTGATGAACCGTCCAACAAGGCCGCAGCCGTCGACCCCTACGACGTGCCCAAGGTTAAGGCTGCCGCTGACAAACTCGGTGTCGAGATCGTGGCCGGGATAACGACCCATCACCATTTCGATCACAGTGGCGGTAACGAGGTGGGCATCTCGTGTATGATCTTAATTTTTAACCGCTCATTGCAATACCATTCATCAGGCGTTTGTGCGTATCATATCATGACTATTGTTATAAACGGATCTCAACTCAAGGGCACAAAGGCGAAGGCATACCCTGGTGTTCCCATCTACGGGGGCAGTGATAAGATTCCTGCACTGACGGACCTCGTCAAGGATAACTCCGAATTCACTGTTGGAACCGACACACATATCAAGTACGCGTGATTTCTAAATACGATCCAGTGCACGGTCACCTAACTATCGAGTATTACAACAGATGCCTCGCGACTCCTTGCCATACCCAAGACTCCATATGCTACTACGCAACTACCCCGGAGCATCCGGGCGCGGTGTTCACAGGGGACACCCTGTTCATAGGCGGATGTGGTCGATTCTTCGAGGGTACAGGCGAAGAGATGCACGCTGCATTGTCGTATCTGGGAACACTACCTAGCAAGACGCTCGTGTATCCCGGCCACGAGTATGCTGGGGGCAATATCGCGTTCGCTCGCAGCGTCGCAAGCGACGGGGAGGTCGCCAAAGGGATTCAGAAACTCGAGGCTGTGGCGAAAGAACACTCATCTATCACTGGCGTCACAACAATTGGAGAAGAGAAAGAATGGAATGTGTTTATGCAATTACAAGATGCGACGGTCAGGTAAGAACGAAACCAACACCCTTTGCAAAGGATCCCTCTCATTGCTATGCTATACATGTAACAGGCAAGGAGCCGGGGTACCCGAGGGTGCATCTGACGTAACTGTAATGGACAAACTGAGGGAACTGAAGAACAACTACCGGGGGTGAGTCGCTTCCTCCAGGCTGGTGGGTGAGCTCAAGTCCCGTCGGGTTCGAATTCGGAAGATCCTCCAAATTGTAACACCATCATGTTATGTACATCACCCATATCATCGGACACAATGAATACACTATACAGCAGCACGTATGCCTTTTTTATAGGTGAAGGGAAAGCCATTGTCATAGCAGAGGTTATTAGAGAGAGAGAGAAAGTACATATGTCATCAGGTGAGTAGGTCCCTAACCCATACCTATAGTCTTCAGGATGGCCGCCCGAGCGTAAGGGATATATGATAGTGTATACCATGTGTACGCAAGGAACTCGATGAAGACGAAGACTGCGGGCGGGAGGTCAGCGGGTATATCATCAGTCAGCAGCAAGCGAACGCACTTAAACATAGAATCTGTGAGAATACACCGGGACAAATGAGCACAAGCATATTCAATATAGGAAATTTTGGCGGTCTCACCCCGCTTTCAAGAACAAATGCACCAACAAGAACAAGACCAATCGAGATGAAGAAGACTATTGTGGCAACTACGCGGACAGGCTTGAACATCTAGATTCGGCGAGAGAAGCGAAGGCAATGAGCATCTCTATGCATGTATAGACGAAGATTTAGCGCACCATCTTCAATTGTTTGAAGAACTGATGAATGGCCAACCCGGCACTTAGTCACAACGGTGGTAAGAATAGCTTCAAGACGCACCCCGATGAGGAAGCCTGTACCAATCAAGGCTACAATCGTTCCGAACACATAAAGAACTACGAGGCAGTAGAAACTCATCAATGAACTCTATTCACGCACGAAAGGCCAACGTAACTACTCACTCGCGAATATTGTGAATTGACCCAAGAATAGCAGAGCGCTCCCGAGTATGCTCAATACGAAACCTGCGATAAGACTGATTTACGGCAGACAGCACGCAGATTCAATTCAAGGTGAGTTCAGAGAGACGAGGGCAACGAACGTACCACCCCACGAATCCGTACAACCTCGCCGTCCGGGACAAGCCCAAGAACTTGAACGCCGAGTCTCCTTCAAAGAACTGCGTCTCGGGCACCGTATTCGTGATCCCCTCCAGATTCATCCATCCCTTGTTCGGCGCCATCGTCAATTCCGGGTCCTCTCAAAGAGCGTGCGGCGAGTTATGTTATGTGTTTCGGTGAGCTGCGCAGCGCGGCGAGTGCGGTGGGTGATTCGACGTTAATTACTTGGTTTGTTTTGGGTTCTGCGGAACTTCGAGGAAAGCACGGGGCTGAGGGCGAGGTGAGGCCGTGATGTTGATGAGTACTTGCTGTGCCAGCAGCCGCCGAAGTGTTGACCGTGTTCAGAAAACGTTCCGCGCGTCTGGAACAGGCGGTTATGTAAGTGGCTCATATAGGAGTCAGGAGCCGCTCAGGAGGAGGACCCCTGAAATGGAAAATCTCAACTCCATCCGTGAGGGGCAGCACTACACTATAAAAGAGCGCCAACCGTCAGATTTTTCCTATTAATGTAGTAGTAATATGTGTATTTACAGCTACAAGGCGAGGAGGCGCACATTTTGTCTCACCTGTTCTGATTGCAATGTTAATGTACTGTCTAAGAAGTCTCTCACCTTCGCCATCCTCCACCACAGTCCACTTCATTGACATCCGGGCCCATACCATCGGATCTAAAGAGGAGTGGGATCTGACCTGGACTGATAACAGCGTGATATTAGTTTCATTTGGGATGTCAACAATGGTGTTGTGAACGATGCCTTATCTTTTATCACTCAATGTTCAACAGTCAAGGATGAAGTCAGCAAGGAGGACTAAGGGGAAGACGCCAGACTCCTAGCCACTGAGTGAAGTCCAAAACCCAGGGGGGCATAACAAAGCTAGTCAAGCTGAGGAGGCCACAGAGGGTCGAGTTTTTGCGATTTTCAGTGCATGAGAGGAGATGGAAGTCAATGCCAATTTAATAGACCGATGACTTCGAGGTTTAAACGAGATTTGGCAACAAAACAGGCCACCGAAATGGATTGAAAGCCCCCTAGCCCCTGGTCAACATGGTTTCTGCTCAGGAGAGCTCACTGGAGCCGCATGGGTAGCTCACAGCTTACCATAGATACTTACTTATGAGTGCGGGCATGTAAGAATCGGTGATGTGTGAGGCGCATTCACCAAGGAAGCATGAACATAGAATAAGCTATTAAAGGTACAAATCCTTCATTACGTGGAAACACATATGCACGAAAGTGTACGTAACAGGGGCGGTAGGAATGTACGGAGAGAGAGTGTGTGTGTGTGTCGAAAGGGGAATGAATATCACCAAGGAGCTCGTCGTTGTAGTCGCAGCTTGACGTCGCATTCGCGCTCCAATTGACCGATATAGTCCAACAGGGCGTCCATCAAAATATAAAGAACAGTAAGCTACGAACTGTCCACGACATCGTTCGTTTCAGGTGGTACGTCTATCTTGATCACAACTTTCCCAGTCGCTCTCGAAGTCAACAGTCTCTCGTACGCTTTAAGCGCGTCGTCCATCTCGTATATGGAGTCCACCACTCCCACTACCTTGCCTACAAGGATACAATCAGCAGCAAGAAATATACATCACAGACCGACGATCCCTTACCTTCAGCTACCAGGTCGCGCAGTGCGTTGATATCCGCCTTGTTCTGCACTAGCCCGTAGACCCTAGAGCATGTCAACATCAAGTCCAAGTAACAGTGATGATATTCCTCACTTGAATTCCCGAGGAGTGCCACCAAGCCATGTGGGCCATGTCATTGCAGCAATGGTTCTGAACAGGTTGCCAAGCTCTGTCAGAGACACATTGTGCGGTGCCGGGGTAGTCGTCACAAATGCTCCACCGGGCGCCAGGTACGCGGGGCTGTGGGTGTACAGAGACGGATCCGACAGGCCGTACGCGTCAATTATGGCGTGGAATTTGGGTGAGGGCGGGTGGGATGTAAGGTATCTGTGCAATGGCTCCTTCGTATAATCAATAAACTAAACAGATCGTCAGCACCACATCATCGAGCGCTCAAAGAACAGCCAACCTCGTCCGCACCCATCTTCCGGACCAGCTCCTCGTTCTTCCCGGACGCGCTCACAACGACGTTGAGCCCGTGCGCTTTCGCGATCTGTATCGCGAACAGCCCTACGGAGGTGCTCCCGCCGTTGATGAAGACGGTCTGGCCAGCTTCCAGGCGCGCGTCGTGGAACATAGACTGGTACGCGGTGAGGCCGACCACCGCCAACCCAGACGCCTTAATCGCGTCGATATTGGAAGGCCGTTTCGCCACGCTTATCGCAGGTACCACCGCGTACTCAGCCAGAGCCCCCTGTCTCGTCTTCAGGGCCACAGCTATTGCGGATACAATTAGGTTCGTCATTAATTGCGCAATACGGCGGAAGAGCACGCACAGACGTGGAAGAATCCGAACACCGGATCCCCAACCTCGAACTCGGTGCCGTTCTCCTTCACGACCACGCCGGAGAAGTCGTGCTCTGCGATCAAAGGTCTTTTGGCCAGAAAGTTGGGTGCGACCTGCATCAGTTTGTATCCTCTGTAAATCGGTTATTAGTTCACGTCGTCGCATGAGGTGCAGAGATAGGATACATACATGGGGTTGAGGGCGGCAGCTTGTATCTTGACGAGTACATGGTCCTTCGGGATTTCGCTCGGAACGGGCCAATCCGAGTGGAACTTCAACGCCTTCGAGGGGCGTCCCATTCGCTCAACTATCCAAGCTTTCTGCGTCGTCGGTGTAGGCATGATGATGGTCGTTCGGGAGATACCAGTTTGAACCTACCCTCTTGCAAGAGGCCTACTAAATAGTCCAGCAGACATGGTATGTCAGCCAACTGTATTAGTAAGAGCAACGCCAGGGTCGGAGGTTATGAACATGTCTGAAGCTCTGAAGCTGAAACATTTGATTACTAAGTGGTGGAGGATCGTCGTGGCACAGTACCTCTACGTTGTAGTTTGTGCGTCGTGAAAAGGTCTTCAATAGCCGTGGAACCAGTCAGCCGACTTTTTTGGACGTCTAATCGGCACAAAGGGGGATATACCCATGGAGACGCGCTATCAAGTTCATTGTCGAAGGAGGCTGACAACTAGCAATACGTTGGGACTGCACACCCCAGCCGCTGCGAATCTGTCAGTCATTATCGTTGGGATGCTTGGCGAACGCAAGTACCCGGTCCAGTGCGTGTATCGCCACAAAAAGAAAAGCAAGCGTCGAGTGTAGTTCGTTCACGAACATTCCAGGGAATGCAGTTAACGACGCAAACCCTATTTGCGGCCTTCTCGGAGGGCTGACCGTCAGCCAGCTTCGTAAAGGGGCTGCCAGGGGATAGGAGGTACCGTCCTTCATAAACTTCGCACATCCTCTCGCTTCTCTTTCTTCACTACAACCACATACTCCCTGTCAAACATTGAGACAATGATCTGCAACTGCAAGCTATTCAACCTCCACGACTGCTCATGTGAGGCCATTCTCGCGGGCGAGGACCTCCACGTGCAAGTTCCCAAGGCGAGGGCGACCGGTGCCATCACTGGGCTGACCTTCGACTTCAAGGCCGTTCGCCGCCAGCTGCGCTCGGCATTGAAGGACGCGATGCAGACCAAGAAGAAGAAACAGTGGGCGAGGAACGTGCAGAAGATGTCTGCACGCTACCTCGACGTGCCCGATCAGCAGTTCGCGGTCAGTGTCATCCACTCGTCGGCGCGAGAATCGAGTCTGACTCGCGTCTATTACTACAGGAGTTCCTTCCGGACGTGGCCCGCTATCTCTGAAGTGGCGGCAGAACCGCCTAGGAGAAGAATGGCGGTGATACGGAATGATGAGTCGCGTGCTTCCTCGTTTCTCGTTTGCTGATACACCTCTCCAAGCGTTTGCAGCTTTTTCTAGGAATGCGGGACTGGTAGCTAATCACGGTAGGTCGGGAGGTGTGCGCCTCTCCTGACGAGTCCAAAAGGACGAAACCTATCACGATGGAGAACGATGAATTCAACAACCCCGATTGAGATTAGTGGATAAGGTAACGTATGTAGAGTGACCCCAGGCGTACAATATAGGGTGATGGCTATGAAATTGTGTTGGTGCCTTCGGATGGTTGTCCGCTCGACGAAGACGGCTCAGAGGTGGGCACCGCCTCCAGAGTTGCGATGGTATGTTCTATCGCTCTTTGTCGACTCTTCGCAGTGGCTACATCGATGGACGCCAAGTCTACTTCACGCAAGGCTTCCGCCAACTGTAGCTCGACTTGTACCAGAGCGGCACGCTGTTTGCAAAATATCAACGCACTCTTCCTGAATTGCTATTCATGTATTTATCGTCGTTAGTAAAGCTTGATGATGGACGAAAGGAAATCCGGGGACTCACCTCCCGTTTGGCATGCATTTGTTGCAACTCGGAAGGCAGAGGGATCGGTTCCTCAAATTTCAAAGGGAATATACGGTTCAATTCCGCAGATGCCAGTTGTGGGTATATTTTGTCAGGTTCGTGTTTGTGGTGATAAGGTTTATTTAGGCGGGTCGGCGGACCATCGTATCTGGAATGTCTGTCACTGACCTGACGATTGAATCTTGGCGGTGAGGAGCGACGCTGAATCGGATGGGAGCTCCCGGATGGAGAATCAAGTCTCGAGTGAGGAGACTGAACTCTGTCCAAATTTGCGGTTCGTAGGTGATGTCTTGGATGAGTCGGTATTGACGCATCGGATTGGTCTCTCATCTTCACGTCATTATCCTTCACTCGATCATCCACTGGACGGGCGTTGACCAGATTAACTGGAGGTTCGCTTGGGTACTCCCTCTTAGGCGGAAGAGGCGCCGAAGTGGGCTCAGCTTTGATTGGAGTTGGTGAACGGCCCCATACAGCAGGTTCTTGTTTGACAGGACTTGGCTTTATATCTAGTTGTTCATTATTCTTGACAGGATCCTGAGCATTTACAGGTGGCATGGGCTCCTCTTTGAGTGGGAGAATCGCACGAGACTCTTCTTGCTTGATGGCTACTCGAGGGGGTGATGTCCGCGGTGGAGGAGTATCTTCCCTAGGCGGTGGCCGCCAGGGAGGAGAGGAATAACGCCCCGGGCTTCTGGGACGTGAGTAACGACTGTCGGAAGGACTGCGAGGCGGCGGGGGAGAAGACGGCCGCCTCCGAGGAGATCTGGAACGCCGCCTGTCTCCACCATAGTCTGTAAAAACAATGTGGCGCGTCGTCCAAGCATCACAATAGAGGCGGCGTTGGCTACGCACCTGACCGACGAGAATCTGGTACCCATGAATCTACTGTTGTCTCACGATGACGACCGTCGTGTGAGGATGGGCCATCTCTCCTTCGACGGTCATCGTCGCGGTGGTAGTCGCCTCGATCCCTGTCCCTGTCCCTGTCCCGGTCGTCTCTGCCACCAGACCTCGACCATCCATCAGGCGGTTCTTCCCTTCTACTCCATGACGACCTAGAATCAGACCCTCTACTATCATAGTCTCTTCTGCCATAACCGCGACCGCGACCTCTGGGGGCGTCATTTCGTCGAGGGGCGTCCCGTCCGGAGTAACGAGATCTTGGGTATGGCTCTGCATCCTGCCGAGGTCTCGACGAGTAAGGCCTGTCGTCGTATCGCCTGTCAGATCTATCGTCGCGACGTCCGCCAGAATCGCGGTACGAGGATTCTGGCCGTCTGCCAGAGTCCCGGTCACGGCCATCCGCGTCATGTCTGCTGATATTTTCGCGCGACGGACTTCGTGGGGCCACCACAGGTTTTGGAGGCAGCGTGTCCATTTCGTGGTGATGGTCGTGAGCAGAGATTCCACTGGCGAGAAATTGAAATTGTTTGGTCACGCTTCCCCTGTTCTGTGCTAAACCGCGATGTACCCCGTCTTCTACCCCGTCGCCTCGTTATCACAAATTCAATGCACACCTTCGAGATCAGATGGGTTGCCCGAAGAACTTGAAGCGGACCTGAGGGCCTTTGGGTGCAAGCTCATCCATGAAGCTGGTATCCTTCTCAAGCAGTGCGTGCCGCCACACACGCGCTCGGCGAATTTCCTACTAACGAATTTCAGGAAACAGGTCGCTGTAGCCACAGCACAAATACTATTCCAGCGTTTCTGGTTTGTGACTTCGATGAAGCAGTTTGGTATTGGGGTTCGTGCGCCGTCATGACGTTCCGAGCCGTCACCTAACGCCAACCAGGATGTAGGGATGGGCGCTCTCTACCTCGCCTCGAAGCTGGAGGAATGCCCGCTTCGCATGCGGGATCTTATCAACGTTTACGATCTGCTTCTACAACGGACTGTGCACAAGCTGAGCAACAGCAATACCGAATTCAAATACGCCGCGATGTCATATTTCGGGAACACATTCTACGACCTCAAGGATGCGCTTGTTGTCGCCGAGATGCAAATATTGAAGCGGCTAGGGTTCAATGTCAATGTCGTACTACCATATGGCACGCTCATCAACTATATGAGAGTGCTAGGGCTTACAAACCACGAGGATGCGTGTACGAAAGCTTGGGGATACCTGAATGACGCGTACGTGCGCCGTTCGACTCACACAACACCGCACTTTCATGATTGTTCCCTCATGGCTGACTGTATACAGGCATCAAACCCCGATATACGCGTTGTATCCTATACCGACGATTGTCAGCGCTGCGATATTGCTTACAGTGCGCCACCTGAACATCGCCTTGCCCTCAACGCCGCCGAACTGCTGGTGGGAGTTGTTTGATGCGGAATGGGAAGATATTTGGGACATCTGCGGGCACATAATGAGGCTCTACCGCAAGAGGACACGAGAAGATGAAGAACGGGTTTGGGGGATGCTGAGCAAAAAGGATGTCCGCAAGTGGCTGGAAGAACATCCCCCGGAAGAGCAGGTTGATATGCCGCCATCCTAGATCGCAAACGAAAGGCACTGGACTCGGTGCTGAAGCAAGATGCCATCAGAAGCAGGCTGCATTTCACTATTGGTGATGGGACGCGGGTCGAATGGAAAATGACAAAGGTTGGCCATTGCAATGATCTTTTGCACGCACGTTGCAAGGCGCGTAGCACCAGAATTGAAATAATGCGACAATTACCATATATGGCCCTGATTTACATCTTGTTCTTGCTTACTTGATATCGCTCAGCATGGTTGGTAAGTAATGAGAAACTCGGGTGTAAACCGCGCAACTGCTCGGCTTCCGAGGTAGAAATTGCCAGAAAAGAGCGATGGATACCCAGTACCCACTGCAGCACTTCTCTCCCACCGTTCAACCACAACCATGTCCACCCCAACGACGCAAAAGGCGTGGATAGTCGAAAGAATGGGACACCCCTCGAAAGCATTAAATTTCAAATCGGACTGGCCTGTTCCAAGCGAAATCCCAAAGGACCACGTACTCGTAAAGATACAAGCTGCGGCGCTCAACCCAGTGTATGTTTCTGTCCATCCCGAGCATCTAGCGACTCGAACTCATCATCTATCTATAGAGGATGGAAATTGATGCAGTTGGCTCCTAATTTCCTCGCGAAAAGGCCCCTGCCTGCTGAATACGACTTTGCCGGCGTCGTCGAGAAGAAGAACGGCACGGAGTTTGAGGTGGGGGATCCTGTGTTCGGATTCATCCATGCTCGTACGTCCCCTCGTTGTTTTAGACGGCCTTCGATATACACCGACACTTCGCGATAGTGATAACCCTGAAAACGCGACAAGGCACTTTGGCCGAGTACGCGCTGGTGCCGGATATATGCGTGACCAAACGGCCGTCCAATATCGATGCGATCCACGCTTCTGGGTTGACACTGGCTGGCCTCACCGCCTGGCAATCCCTGTTCGAATGCGCCCATCTGGAAGCTGGCCAGACGGTCTTCATCTACGGCGCGAGCACGGCAGTGGGATTGTTCGCAATACAGATCGCGAAAGCACGCGGGATCAAGGTCGTCGCGAGTGCCTCCGGAAAGAACGAAGAACTCGTCAGGAAAACAGGCGCAGATGAGGTACATCCAGTTCCATGTGGCTTATATGCGCCGTGCTCACGGATATGCTAGTTTATTGACTATACGAAGGAGCCGATACACAAATACCTTGCATCCCATCCACCCTCGCCCAAATTCCATGCGATAGTCGATGCGTACGGTCTCTCAGACCCCTCGTTGTACACCCACAGCGCTACATACATGGCGCATGGTGGCGTATTTGTGACAACTACACCAGCCCCTCACGGTCTCTCTTTCAAAGAGATGGGGTATCTTCTAAAGACGATCGCTGCTATGACATGGCCCTCCTGGCTTGGCGGCATTCCCAGGAAATTCAAGTCAGGATGTCTGAATTCGAGCTTATCGAAGTAGTCGCTAATAATTCTGATATTCTAGGCTCGTCAGTCTCAAAGCGAACAAGGCCGATTTGGAGGCATTCCATACCTTGGTTGCAGAAGGTAGGGATTCATCCTGCGATGTACAGTCTAGCTCTGTCTGACGCCGAACTCTTTAGGCAAGGTTGTAGGGGTCGTGGACTCTGTCTACGAGATGCAAGACGTGCTGAAAGCTTACGAGCGAATAATGAGTTCAAGAGCAACCGGCAAGGTTGTGGTGAAGATCGAAGGATCAACGTGAAGAACACGAGCACGAAACTTCCCTGGACAATGTTGGGTCCCAGCGTTTATATACCATTATCAATGTTGCCCTGTTAACACTAAGCATTTGTACGACGAAGACCATCAACAACGATGAATCTTGACTCGAAGTAACTTCACAGCAGTGATAGTGGGCTGGTGAAATTGCGCGGTCACTTACGGCAGTCGTCCATCGTCTACCAGCATAGAGTAGCCGACGAACCGATTCCACCCCCTCATGCCATTATGGACAGAATCTTGGCATATGGAACGTTCAGCAGGCTTGCCACCAACCCAAGAGATACGAATCCGACCAAGGCAATGGTTTCTAATCCATCACACTTCAGTGTTCAATACCAGACTCTACTAGTACTACAAAGAGTCATTGTGTCCCGAACTCTGAGAAGAAGGTCCTTCGCCGGAATAGCTCCTTTGAATAGTATAGTCGAAAGAAACGGACGATGTACGTACCCCATGCCATACTTCGCATAATATGCAAAAATTAGTCGTTGTGGACGGAAAGTCGGCAGGTTGTTCGTGTTCCCGGGTTGGAAGGGGTGTGCCTGGGCGCACCACTAAATGAGTGTGTTTTACAACTGGCGAACATCGACATATAATAGTCTACACACCACCCATCAGCCTTACTGTCGTTACGCTAATCTACGATTTAGATGGAACGTTATGTGATCGTATGAATATATCGATAACTTATAAATTTCCAACCCGGCCGAGTCAAATATCCTGGAGAACTTAAAATCTAAATCCATCCGCCGCACTTTTCTGGCCAATACGAAACTTTAAAGCCGGCTCGAAGACGGCTCTCCAAGGGCATAGAGTGCATCTAGTCTTGTCTTGAACTTCGCATATGCATCCCGGCGGCGAAGTTTGAACGTGGGCGTGAGAGTGCCCTCCTCGATGGAGAACAGATCCATGCAGACATGTATACGCTTAACGGCCTCGAACCTAGGAAATTGAGCAAAGAAAGTTAGTGATAACGAAGAGGTTCAGTATTTAGGAGTGCGCACCCTTTCAATCCACTCTTCTTCGCCTCAACGGCCAATGCCTCGAATACCTTCTTGACGACTCTTTCGTCCTCGCATGCTCTTTGCAGAACATCTGCATCCTCCGCAGTAACTTTCTTGCCCAGAACACCACTCACAAGCTCCGCAAATACGATGGGGTCAGGTACAACAACGGCCAAGAGATAGGACTGCAGCGAATCGCCATGCACGTAGATTTGTTGAACCAGGGGTGAGTTTCCGTAAAGATTCTCGATCTTTTCGAGGGCAACGTATTCGCCTTGAGAGAGCTTCATGATGTTCTTGACACGGTCAATGATTTTTAGGCGACCCGCTTGGTCGATTTCGCCGACGTCGCCGGTATGCAACCAACCCTCCGAGTCCAAGGTTTCTTTCGTGTTCTTTTCATCTGGCAGATTACAAGGAAGGAAACATCGTCAGTAACCAACGTCACAATTACTTAGAAAAAGGTGCGAACCTTTGTAGTACCCAGAGAAACCGTTGAGTCCGCGCGTGCAAATTTCTCCCCGAGGGTTTGGCTGGTCGCTAGATGTGTATCCCATTTCTGGCACATCGACAAGCTTAACTTCGTTAAGTGGATGTGGAGCACCAACGGTCCCGCTGGAGTGAGGGTCATTTGGCCAAGTCTTGCAACAAGTCGCAGTGTTCTCAGTCATTCCGTAACTGCAGAATGATACAGCGTTAGAGCGCTCCCTCATTCACCCACAATAGTTTCGGCTACTCACCCCTCACTCAGTTCACAACACAACAAGATGCGAAGGAAGTTCATCTCCTCCACGCTAGTAGGCGCAGAACCTGTGGTGATCAACTCCAGATTACCACCAAGGACAGCAGTAACCTGACGATAGACATGAGCCCAGATTCAGCCTATCTCATGTTCGCGTACCTTGGAGAAAACGAGTCTGTCCCAGAATGGATGGGTGTTAATTCCCGTCTTGACTAGTCGGTCCAGCTTGACTTGAACGGCCTTCCTGAAAAGCGCACCCTTAAGACCGGGTGCTTTGCCTGCCACTGCGGCTGCTTGGCTGACTCTGTTCAGAACACGGGGAACGGCGGGGAAGAAGTTTGGCTTCAAGACTTGAGCATCTTCGAGAAGACGGAGTGGGTCGCCTGTGAAATAACCGATTTTCCCGCCAACAGCAGTGGTCGAAAGTTCGACAAGACGCTATAGGGTGTGCGTCAGAATCATGACCCAAAGGTGCCGGAAGGCGATGAGTGTACCTCGTAGATGTGGGCCAAGGGAAGGTATGAGAGTGCGCAGCCATCTTGCTGAATAGTGAGGCCAAAGAGGTTGGAGAAGACGCTCATTGCGAGATTTCTATGGGACAGGAGGGCACCCTTTGGGTTGCTGGTGGTGCCCTGAGCAACAATCAGCAGATGTTCTTCAAACGATACGCATCTAGGACGTACAGAAGTATAGCAGATGGACGCGACGGAGTTGGGATCTGGCTTGAGAATATCGGTAAGGTGGGCTTCACCCAGCTTCTCCACTGTTTGCCACTGTAATCAGCTACGCATAACTCATGCGAGGGGCTGACGACTTACTGTCGCTCAAATCCTTAACTTGGATGCCAACAGCATCTCCCCAGGAAGATACCACCTGTCGGGCTTCGGGAGTCAGGTTGTCCAAAGAAACGATAAGCTTGACGTTTGGCAATTTGGAGGCCATTTTGAGCAAATCGGAGACATGGGAGAACGTGGTGAAGACAACCGTGCATTGAGCGTGATTGGTGCTAAAGGCATGGTGAGCTTACACGGGAAATCCATCCTGAACGAGATACCGTACATGTATTCTGTGATGCAGAGTCGGTAAGCAATCACCTGTGACGGAAAGTGTATAGCAACGTACCGACGGCATCTCTTCCGAGCGTGTCATACAAACTTACGCCAACCAAACGGTACGCGTGGAGTGAAAGATCGACAATCTGCCATTCTTCACTCGCTGCATGAGATATGGACGGTGATGGAAAGGCCATAACAACGTACCTGGCCTATTTATTGACCAAATTCCGACAGTGTCTAAGTCAGCTCCCCCTAGGACTCCGGTGTCGAAAAGATATCGCAACGCGCTGCCCAAGCGGCGTCTTCGGATATCAACTTCGGCGTAAGTTTGCCAGACATAATGGTCGGCGAACTTGAGAGGGTTTGATGAGACCAAAGGCCGGTGACCGAGATATGGTCGATCCTTGCCCATACTGATACCATACGCGAACACCTCAGGCAAAGTTAGAATGGCTCCAGGCGAGTTCTCGTTGATGAGCCCAAAAACGCCTAGGCGTATTAGCGTGATTTTAACTTCTTTCTGTGGGTCTTTCGCTTACCATTACGGTAGTGGGCTTCGAACAAAACGTGAGTTCCTAGGATAGATTTGCGATTGACGCAAACATACCGGTTTGACCGGGGCGCTTCGTGCCAGGTACTTCTACCGCCTGGGCATCGTAAGGCATATGCTCAGGCCATGGCGTCGTGTTTGGGTTGACGGGTTTTGAAAAGAACATTGCGGGGTTGTGGGGGAAGAGTCCAAAGGGTTCGGTTCTGGGGTAAACCTGCCCGTCAGGTATTATATTCTGGCAAAACACACGTGAATTCGTGTCACCTCACATGGGCGCTAGACCGGTTCCCGGTACAATGAACGGATTTCAAATTACTTTATGTCACTGGTAGTACGAGTACGATACAGCGATGAGCGATACAGCGATCAGGTTTTGTAGCTAATCTAGTGCTAATCTACTGATATATATACATCGACATGGGTATCCAATTTAGAGCCACCGTTCGCACTGAACGCGCACGCTGCTTGTTACTGCATGCAAGTATACCATGCATGGTTAACTCTGGTACAGGACCCTGCACTGGCTGATTTGTGAATGAAATAGAAATACCAAGATGTAGATTTGTTCTGTGCCGATATTGCAGCCATAGCTGCTTTCCGAGGGGACCGCCAACTAATGTATTGACATTGAAAGTTATGGTGGACATATGGTTCCAAAAAGGATGAGGATATAGACCAAGAACATAATGTTAGCAAATGAATAGAAATGCCCGTTCTCAATGAATTAATAAGAAACCCTCAGCAACATCAATTCACTCCTCCCACCGAGTTGTTCATTTGTTTTGTTCCACGCCATCTACTACACCTTGATGGTCGTATTGGTTTGGCCCTTCCATCTCACTAAACTGGTTCCTTTCAAAAGCAAGTCTCCCCCCCTTTACTTGCCCTGTGTAGACTTGACTCTTCATTGATTTACAATCGACACTCCCAACCACTTGATTGCACTCCTTTCACATGGCTAATCAGTGCTCTCTCGACACGCATTCCTTCTGCGAGCCAGGAAGCCCATAGAAACTCATCCCGACCGTAACTTGGACGTGCATTCTTGGATGTACAGGGGCCTTTAGGGGTACACATGACTTCGCTCGCGCGTCTAAACGACAGCGAGCAACATTCAAGCAAGGCAGACAATATCCAGGTTGGTCCCCCTCCTAAGTCCAGCGATTTCTCAACCCCCTTTTCAACAAGCTGATATCATTTACTTGATACATATTCTATTATTCCAAACGAGCTGGATGGATAAAGAAGAAGAGTGTGAAAGGTGACTTTGCAGAAGCTAGGTGAAAATACAGGGTAAACATCGGCAATGATATCAGGAGCATAAACTATGGGCTACTAGAAACAATCTGCAACATTACTTGTAGGTATGTATTGAAAGGCATCAAGGAGCACTGAGCACGATCTGCGATTCGTTGTCAGTACGTGATAATGGATGGGTAGCCGAAGACGTACGGTCATAAACTGCTCGTAATTGAGCGTCACCCAGCCATCTCTTCGAGTGTCGTACCTGTTGAAAGTGGCATTGATAAGATGTATGTCGCAAGAACGTGGGTAGAATTACCGTTGGAATGATTCAGTAAGCGTCTTCACAACAACACAGGCCCGGACGAATCTATCGAAGGTAATCCCGGGTGGAGGTCCATACCCAACCGCGGGCTCCGATGCTGCGATTGTTTTTAGGTTCGAGGATATAGCGACGGTGGATGCATACGCACCGTATTTGTGCTCTATGAGAGTCAGCAGTGACGGTGACAAATTGTAACCAAAGCTACGAAGGGCTTCGGACAACTCTCGCCCATCTATCGATCCGGATCGATCGCGGTCAAAGTGCCGGAAGACATTCTGCCAGTCCGCAATGTATTTCCACAGTCCAACGAATTCTGTCAAAAAGGCCGCGGTCAAGCAAGGGGAAATATCACAAATTACAATTCATCGAGATACCTTGAAATCCTATGGTGCCACTGCGATCGGTGTCCTATCGGGTGACATCTCACTATTCCAATTCCATAAGAGAGCTTAATGAAATGTGACGTACAAATATAGACATTAGCATCTTCACGGTATCGAGGTCAAAATCTGCCGGCGATCTTTCGTATCAAATACCCAGTAAGAGCGATCTACGACTCACTGGTCCAGTTCCCTGAACGCCAATCAGCAACGCTATCGCAAAGCCAAGATGAAATGTGGGCGTACCATTCAGAAGAGCACTCTGCAGCTCTGTTACGCTGATCGAGCCCGACCTGTCTGCGTCGACTGCTGAGAACCAGTTCCACAGCTGCGGGTCGGCGCCTGGGGGTGGGCCGGCAGCGGGATATCCGCCTCCATGAACCCGATGTGCATGCGCTGGTTGCTGTTGCGAGTAGCTGGGGCTGCCCGAGTACGCGCGATGGTGGGTTTGGGGGGCGCCGTAGCCGGGCTGTACGTTATACATTGTGGAGACGATGATGAAGGAGGCGCCGGTGCATCATGAGTTCCCTGTTTGTAAGGATAAGGTGGCTATGTAGGAATCACATGGCGCGAAGTCGAAGTCTACTGCCCAGTTAGTGCTGCGGACACAAAGCGGACAAAGTTCGCGGGTGCTAGCTTGCTGTGTGCACAGTGCAAGGCCGGTACATATGTTTCACCAGAGCTGCGAGCATCCTGGCACAATTTGGGGATGGAGCTCTGAGGGTAGAGTGACCCATTTTAATATAAGTTTGGGGTTGTGGAGAAAAGAGGGACCACAAAGGGCGGGCAGATGTCGCAAAACCTCTTCACAAATATGTATATATGAACGCCATAATTCTTCTCCTTTCACATCGTCGACTGTCGGAATCAATGTACAAACCAATCAGAGACAAAGCAGCGATCCTTGAGGCTTCACCCACCGCATTTGGGCAATTATACATGTCTATGATTGGCTCAGATCCGGGACACAGGTGGGCGAGGGAACAAAGGGGACACGCCAAGGGAGGGTCATACTGGGTAATTCCCTGCAATTCCACATTTCCGTGGATCGTGCCTTTTGAACTTTTGACTATCGATGGTCAACGAGCATGTAGGGACCGTTGTGCCTGATATCGACATCCCAAGAATGCCAACGCAGTGGCGGCGACTAAGTGGCGATGTCGATGACGGCGTGGATGGTTACCCGCCATCAGGCATGAAGGCGGGAAGTTGACCCGCCGCAGCGCGCATTCTATTACATTACACAGCATGTTAATTTCTATTAATTTATTTTACTTCCAAGAGAGAACCAGGAGCGAAGTGAAACATACCGGGGAGTAAGACAACCGTTATTTCACCGGGAGAACCAAGGATGGCGTCGGGACGGTGCTAGTTTGGTTGGTAGGATCTATAGCTTTCGGCCTTGCGACCGCGCGGTAATGTAGACTTGATCCAGACTACGTCGGTATGTAGTTCCTTGGAGGGGAATACCAGAGTCGAAATATTCTGCCAAGGCTTACCAGAAGAGTTGGAATCGAACCTAGTGGTGCGTGTGGCCTTGAAATTTTGGATTATTTGAAACAGTTGACTACTGCGAACCTCAGGTATACTTCCCTCGTAAGCAACTCCCCATGACTGCGTAAATCCTTGGGCGCCGTTGATGATGCACTACACCATTCGTTGTAACAGCTGGGTACCTGGAGCTGAGAAGTTGTCGACGTACACAACGACTGCTGGATAGCAAGGGGGTGATCTGATGCAAAGTAAATAGCCCATAGAAATAGGCGTGCTCCCCGCTGGAATTGATGTGATCGGGGTGGAGGGGAACCTTCATGACGGTCACCAGGGCCTGACTAGCGAGGGCGCCAGGTATCGACAGGCCAATGTAGAGAGCTGCATGGTCGGCAGGAATAATTCCTCACGGATCGCCTCCACTAAGCCATCTATTGCTCAGCCGACAGGGCGACACTTACGGTGAGCGCAACGGCGAGTTGTCGAGGGTGAAAAACGAATCTCTGGATACTGCCAAGTAGTTAAATGCTCGAGCAGTCAAAAGGTGATCAGAACGGGCTATCAGACAGATTTGTTGAGTTCGATGTGCAATATATCCAATCCTGGACGACCTATTTAGCGAGTAGCGGGGTACTCCTTCGACGTACGAAAATCGTAGGGTGCTGATACGAGTGACTTTAGATTAAAGTAATATATTTCTGACGGGAGTAAATCTCTCTTACCAAATTAATTCTTTTTTTACAATTTTCAAGGGCGCATGGGGGCAAACTCTAACGGATTTGGTCACTGATACAAAAAGATGGCCGTGTCAGCAGCGGGAAGAACAAAGGGAAGCAAGATCAAACCGACCTAGCTCCCTGAGCAGTGTCACGAACGCTGTCAGAGATAGGGCCTGGCGTAGATAATGGCAGAGTACATGCTGTACCCAGCTGTAATGGCGTGCCGCGGCTACCTCCTAGTGCTTGCACGGGACACCGATACTGGCTAGTCAAAAATCCGCCAGGCTAAGCGCGGAGCAACTCACTCCATGATGGCGGTCTCATTGGCGTGTTCGGCTGCAGTCGTATGGCGGACGGAGCCGGGCTTGGGAGGAAGGATATTGTTCGCATCTAAGTGATAGCAGAAGTTTTGTCCAGAATTGTCTCTGGCGCGCCACACCATAGCATCCGGACTCCGCTTACGTTCGATGTTCCCTGGGTAGACAAGCATAACGTTTACCCGTGAGCATTTCGAGCATTCACGAACCATGATGGAAGCTCCTTGGGGACATTCAATTATTGGGGAGATTGAAATGCGTCGTTGCTATTTTTGGTCGACATGGGAGTTGGACGCCAGCCACAGATGCGTTTTTGTTCGATAAATGATAGCGTCGATAAATGCACGAGCCTAGCGAGATACAATTATGCATTAGTTGTGAATAGAACTTGACACTCCAAGTCAGAATAATGTGAACATATATCTCCGTGCTTGAGCCCTGGTGGTGAAGGAAAAACTTTTTTGGGTTACCATGGCAAGTCTGCATATGCCAGCGCCCGTTCCTTACTCCTCTACGTATGTTGAGCACAGGTATGTAACCTCGGAGTATGTGGAGGCAGAAGAAAGCCTCGGAAGAATGAAAACGCCAGATGGAAGTGACTTGTGGGACATGGCCAGACTAAGGTGATTTGCGCAGATGTATCAAAAGCGACCGAAGCTAGATCTTTTGAAAATTGCGTTTAGTGCGCGAAATGAACGGCCGGCCTATTCTCAACATAGTTTGTGACAATTTCGAGGTGCGTTGTCTCGTCGTTCGAATAATAGATCATCACGGTTCATGAGCACGGTCCAGACGTTGAGGTTCCAGTCGGCGCGAATGGTGGGCGCCGAAGATATATCGCCGACAGAGAGAAGAAAGTGAAATCTTCTGAGCTCCAGCATCCCCCAGCCCAGATGGTGGAGTTTACGAAGAACAGCGGACAGAAGTGAGATGGCTCGCAAAGTCGGGACGATTCGCTCTGTGATTGGTTGATGCCCTTGATTGCCGACCTTACCGCCTCAGGTACAACCACGTTCAAGGGATCGATTGTGGTTCGATTGCCTCCGCTCCCAGTGTTAAGGGTCAGACCGCTAATCCTGGTTGATGTCGTCGGACGATGGAGGGGCCGATGAGTATGTTTGGGAGGATGTAGCATGGATGTTGGCTATGGGGTGGCTCTGCTGTACAACTTCCGGCTTCTTTGCATTATCAAGCTTTGATGGTGTCGGTCCTGGTCAACACCCGTCATTTCATTATCATACCCAAGTCACGTTCTTTAGACGAAACATATTTGGATGAACATGAGGCTACCACAAGGCCCCGGGGTTCTTCAGCCAGTGGAATGTGAGTAGCTGGGAGCGATTGCCCAGTAAGGCTTTATTTGATGGGGGGTTCCAGAATCGCTCCCAGTTGAGAACCTGGAAAGTCGTATGTCAAGAGAAGGGCCAATCAAGAGGGAGTTGCCGCGACCAACCAATGATAGCCAATGGCGTCCTCGTCGCGCGGTGGAAAATTGAACGTAAGGCTGTCTCACACATCGCAGGGCCCGCCGAGGCTTCTCTTCTCTCTATTTCCAAAATGCCATCAAGGTTCATGCTGTACTTGCTATGTTTTGAGCAGAGACGAACCGATAACTTGGACGAGCAGCGGAGTCTGAAGTGTATGGCAGTTATACTCAGCTATGGAATCATCGGCCTGAACCTTGTCGAAACACGGCGATCAGCCGTCGTTCGCCGCTTGCCGGAGGACCCTCCAAGTTTACTTCTTGGTTGCCGGCGGAGCGATCACGTGGCGCTATTGCCCCCCGGCTATTCAGTACCCGACCCGTACCATCTTTAGTGAAACGCTCAGCAACATACCTCGGTGCTATCCAAACCACGAACTCTCTTGTTCTCGCCAAAGCTGTAAGCCCTGTTTCACTCGACGGTGCTATGTTGACTCCATACCTTCTCCCACAAGGTTCATGGCAAATACCGAGTCCTTGCCCGCGCTGAAGGCAATTATCTTTGACGTGTGTCCAACTTGAACCTTCTCTGCCCCTAGTAGGCTCAGCTAACAGCACTTACTGTCGTAATGAATCCAGATCGGTGGCGTGGTACTACGAAGTCCGTTCATTGGTATTGCTGCATACGAACGAGATCATGGACTTCCCCCGAACTATATCAACTGCTCAATGTGCGTTCCTATCGTGCACTTCCGTTGCTCCGAGACTCATATCTCCGGACGCAATCGAACTTGGAAATTTCACGTCACTCGTCGTATGCAATAATAGCGTAGGGCGTGGATCTCATGGCGCTTGGCAGCGCTTCGAACGGGGTGAAATCTCTCTCTTCCCCTTTTACGAACAGTTTGGAAAGGACCTTTCCGACGTCGTGAGCGGAAATGAGTGGTATAAAGGTTACTGCCGAAGAAACAAGATTAGTAAGTGTCAGCTGCCGGTGTGGAATCAAACGCACGACGTAACGCTGGCTTCACTTCTTCCCATAGCATGCCCCTTGTTGCCGGAATCACTGCATGTTGACGGCAGAGAGGTCTGTTATATCTCGAGTGGGAATACATTACTGATCGCTTGCCTGGCTTATTTTAGTTATTTGGCCGCATGATGCGTGAAAGTGGCGTGTTCGACCCGCATATCTTGCTGGCAATCCAGAATCTTCGAGGTACGGTCCTCAGGGATCATAGCTGAAGCGCTGAAGGAGTACCTTGTACTCGCGACCCCTCAGCGAGCCCGTTGTCATCTAACGTTGGTACCCTCATTTTACTGATTCCGCCTGTTTCCAGCCGTGCAGAAATACCGCATAATTGCGTTAACCAACAATTTCACGAGGACAGATTCCTCTGGAGATCCTATCCCACCGTCTGAATTGGCCTTTCTTGGATGGGACCGCGGTGGTGCCGCCCCTAATAAGCTGCGCGCCCTCTTTGATGACTTTATCGATAGTAGTGTTCACGGCATGCGGTACGTCTTGTCATGTCCCTGATGCACTCACGTCCCTCAACCTGTTATCTTTCGTGTAGGAAGCCTGATCCGGACTTCTATCTGCTGGCATGCAAAAGGAACAACATCAAGCCGGAGGAAGCAGTGTTCCTCGACGATATTGGCATGTAAGCCGATGTTCCAACTTCTAGCCCACTCGTGGGACCAACGAATATATTGACCTTTTGATCAGGAATCTCAAGGCGGCGCAGAAGCTAGGGATGCGAACCATCCGTAAGTCCCTCTTTATTTGTTCCAACATAAATATTAATTATGTACCGATTGGTATACACAAGAGGTTCGCATCGGCGAGACCCTTGATGCAGTGAAGCAATTGGAACAAATTGTGGGCTTCAATCTCACCACATCCGTAAAGCTTTAAGCAGCGGGGCGGAGTGGAAATAGATTATCACAGAAAGTAGACTACTGTTAGCACTAGAAGATATAGCTTGCATTGCAATTGTTGCGGGATAAATGTTTCGAACAGCCTCAAGTCGGGTTGAGACCCTGTAGGATTGCTATACTGGCGCACACCGACTAGACTGAGGACAAAGCCGCTGACGATTTCGACATTCACCAAGGCGCAACAAGTGCATGCGGTACTGGTACATGAGTTTCTATCTCTATCACCACATGCTGCACCACAGCCACCGCCACGGTAATCGAGGGACTCAGTCCGTGGAACAATAATGGAGTGGATTAAAATGGCTTGTCAGACGCGGGCGTCTTGTCTTCGAAATATGAGCCCAGCTGATGTGGATGGCATCGAGAGAAGTTAATTAGTATCTGATTGCTCAGAATGGGCAAAACGGAGGCAGGGTACGCACCACAGGCACTTTCACCAAAACTTCACGCTTTACCAATGGCGTCACGGAGAGAAACTATGGGAAGAAATGGTTAGTTGCTGTCCGCCGAAGCCCGAAGCAGATGGCAACCATGTATGAGAGTAACGCACCAGAAGAACAGCAGAGCCAGCGCCAAAGCCCCATACCCCCAAGCTTGGAACCCAACGTTTCGCAGCCTGTCGAAGAAAGGAATTAAAGAAAACATTCCGGAACGGTGAAATTCGAGGGATGTACAGTGAGTGCCGCGGCGGGTGGCGATGGGTGAGAGAAAGCAAGACGAGCCATTGTTTGCGACGGCGTGAGTAGCGGTCAAGTAGATTCTATATGGTCGGGAGTGAGCGGCGCACGTCGTTGCAAACGCCGTCTTGAACCGAAACAGACGCACCTCACGTGACCCAATTTTCACTGACATGCACGATCATCATGCTCTGCATCCTCCGCTCATCGTGCCAGTCAGTCTCCCAAACGCAAAAGGCCATCAGTCGAGTCTGCAAATCCCCGAGATCGTAGTGAACTACCTGTAGCTGAAGCTTTTGGCTCAGCAAATCTTCACGTTGGTCCTATCTGCCTGCAGATGTATGTATTTCTTGATTTGGTGGTTACTTGACGAATCTGAAGCAGAATCAAGTCTCATTTGGTCAGGTTATATTGAACAATGGCCAATCCACGCCAGCGCCGAAAAGCTCGCTCGTCTACCCATCGTCCTGTCAGCCAATCCAGGAGAGCAAAGAAAATACTCAAGAAAACACCTCGTAAGCCATGCTATTGTCGTCCACCATGATATATAATGGTGTACTGACTTTGAATGTCCGAATCCTGCATCTGCTTCCCCTCTATCTTCGTTCTATACCGCCCGCTGTCGTTCACCGCTTCTGGGACGATCACCATGCTGGTTAAGCCATACGCGGTCCGAAAGTCTTGCAAGATGCCTGGGATAATCGGAAGACTGTTCGGCAAAAGTGAGTGAACAGCACCCGTTCCGTTTTCATTTCCAAGGACAGGCGGCTTCATCAATGTCTCTTTCATCCATCGTTCTTTGCATGAGCAGCATGATCACACGGATATGTCGCCCGTTCTGCTGTAGCTTATTTGATCCTCGTTCTTTTCACTGCTTCCATGCGCTCTGGGCGGCTGTTTTTGTGATAGATATCGTCGCTATAATTCTACGATCATATACGTTCCTCAGCTGACTTATACCGCTTTCCTAGTTATCTAGCTCTCGGGCTTGTGCACTCCCTCGACCCCCTTGCGTCGGGCGGAGTTGAACCAAATGAAAGTGCCCCAACGGAGGGTACCACGAGCGACGCACCTATTAATCTCAGCGAGGGTCCTTCTGGCGATGCTGATAAAAGTGCCCCTCTCCGTAAAGGTTATGGCCGAATAATACGTGACGAAGCTGGAAATGTAATCGACATAGAATTGCCAAATGATGAGGCCGATGACGCTAAAGACGCCCCACAAGACATAACGATGGAAGATCTTGAACTGCCTATCGACGAGTCGACGAAGGAAAAATGGGTATCGGGGATGGGCGGACGTCTTGAAGGAAATGGACCAGTGGAAGGTGAGTTTCTTTTACCTTTACTCCCGTATGGGACATCCACTCCTATTTCCTCGTACGTGTTCCTTCGCGCCTTTGATTGATGTCAGACTGTATCCCCGAGTGGCGGACATCTCATGTTGGATCGTGCACCAGATGGCTTCGGGCTGATAAATGATATTCGAAGTTGGTGCGGATTTTTTCACGTCAAACATTAAATTGTCAGCGTCTGATGTTGTGGATTTTTCAACGGCCGTTCTGATCCTCTCACCTTGAGCTACTGTTAATGGAACTGAATGGTGGTGCAAAGACCAAAACTTTCCGCTTTCCTTGATCATCTTCGCCGTTCGTTCAATCCTTCCATTTGGCTTTCTTTTTGCCGCTTCTCTTCCACGATATGCTCTCTCCCTCCACTTCTCACGATTTTGCAAGTGGCTGACCTTAGCTTGACTCCCAACAGCCCTAGAACGCATATCTTCCAACACTAAATGCAATTCAAACACTGTATCCGCATCAATAACTGGCGCGGGCCCACGACACGCTTCCCAGGGCGAAATCGCGTACATGAAGAGACTGGTGGCTAAGTATGGGCAAAATACAGAGCAAATGGCGCGCGACAGAAAGCTCAACCCTGAGCAGCGCACGGCTGCAGAGTTGCGGAAAAGCCTAAGGAGAACGGGATTAGACGGGGCAAGCCGTCAATCGTAGCTATTGAGAATAGTGAGCAGACCGGATACGTAACGAATTTGTCTAAATGACGATTATAGTTGGGTTGCGCACTAGCGACTCCGCAGTCCGGATACAGTCTTCGCGATTGCTGATGCAATTGATGCGTCGGTACGCCTGCAATGTGGTTGAGAGGCACAAACGGTGTTCAAGAATGTATGTTTTGCTCGTTTGGGCACCGGGGGCGAACGAATTCCATAAGGCTGTGTCGCATAACGTTGATTGGTTCTGGTGCTTGCCGAGTCGATGAGATCTCAGTTCATTCACACCAGGGAAAGTAAAGTTCAGCTGCTTGACGTCAAATGCGTCAAATGCACGGGTGCAGTCAGCTAGTCGACAGGTCACGCAAAAGGATATGCAGTGCAATCGGGGGAGACTGGGCTATCACTGGTGTCCAGGATGCCGGAGTCGTGGGTCGGCGTGTAAGCGGAGGCGGTGACAAAGTTCAAGGCTCGCGGAGCACGGCGACGGCGGACGGACGGATTCGGCAGATCGCATAATGAAAAATAATAATAAACATTTTTGGAAACCGTGACATTAGATTCAATGCAGATCTCCTTCTCGAGGCCACAGATCCGGTTAGGTCGTGCATTAATTCTTCGATACCGTAATATATATAAGTCTCTCTCAATGTCCCCCGGTTCCCTCAGTCCCACTCCTGTCTCCCATGTCGCCCCGAAGCCAGAATGCCGGCGCCCCTCCGTCTACAAGGTCATCCACAAACACGCCTTATCCTCGTCGTCCCTCAGGCCAGCCAAAGTCCTCGCGCCAGCAGTTCTCTGCATGTGGTGCATGTCGGATGCGGAGGTGCGCTCGGGCAGTCCCCTCGTGTTCCATTTCTCACTTCTGTAATCCCAGAGTGCGCTGTGATCTCAAAGACCTCCCCCTTGACCAGGCTGGACCGTGTCCATCATGTTCAAATTGTAAAGAACGCGGGCTGAAATGCGTGTACGTCCCCCTGCGCTTTCATTTCCACTATCATACCAATATCCCCCATGCAGAGACGAATTCGCCGACGTGAAATCAGTAAAGTTGCTCAGACGGGGCAGACGGCTCCAGCAGGTAGAGTGGGTGTCAACAGCAAGCCCATTGCCACAGTACTCGTTCTGATGATCACATTGTAGGCGGATTTACGGCAAAGTCTCAGATCCTGATAGCGCAGAAGGCTCCTCCTCTTCCTCGTTGCCCTCTCACGCTCGACCACGGACAATCCCCGGCCTCCAGCCAGAGTTCTTCGCCTCTCCATTTTGGCGATGGTTCAGCACGCAACGTAATATTACTCTCATATATCGCTTCTCGAAGCGCCATCATCTAACTTACTGAATATTAGGACCCATATTTGATTCGACCGAATTTCCCGCACGTTTCTTAGCTCACACCAAAGGGTCTCAGATTCTGAGCTTCGAAGGGCAAATATTATCTATGCTCCTGGTGGTATGGGCATACTCCTTCGGTGTCAACGAACGTGGACTCGAAGAAGCCAGCAGCTACGACTTCCTTTCCCTGTCTTCTGCCCCAGATTTCGAGAGCCTCACCCCTACCTCCCCACGCAACACCCGCCGAGCCAGCGTTAACATTCCACCCGATCGCGAGCTCTCACAAAACCTCAAAAGCGGACTCGATCATCGGCGCCACGAACGCAGGGAGAGGACAGACTCCATGCTGCGTGAAGTGATGGAACTCATCGACGCGCATTCTGTGATGCGCCACCCGACCTGGGATGGTGTGCGCATCTTGCTTTTAATTCTACCTTTGATGGAAGGTTTGTCACCTTTCTTTCCCCCTTGAGGAATGCCATGGTGTTTATCAGATTTCCGTATAGAGTCCCATCACCTAGATAGGTTGATGATGTATGAGGCAGCCCTGGCCCAGAGTCATGCGTTATGGACACTTCCATCCTCCTCCGGCCCCTCGCCGTTCTCACAAGTGCCAGACGATGCTATGGTCCGTCTGCGCGTTTATTGTTATGCACACATCCAAGAAGGCATTGCTGGTGGTCTTCGAGGGGGACGTCTCACGCTGTAAGCTACGCGATTCATCATATAAAATTAGAAACTCATCGGGCAACCCGCAGCGACCCCGAAGACCTTGCCACTATCCAACAATCGCTGTTATCTCCTGGATATACTGGGGATACAAGTCACCCTGGATCACCTACATTCACAGCGGCCGCGGAAACCTCTTCTCATTCCGTGATTACAACGCAATCATGCTCGCGCGCTCGAACCACCCCTCCTGTCTCTTACTGGCACCCCAACTATGTGTTCTCCCTCCCCCTTCGCCTCAGCAGCGTATGCCGAGATATTCACGCCGTCCTGACGGGTGCCAAGGCCGCGAGATGCCAGCTCGATATCGATGCTGAAGGGATGCGTAGGATCTGGGATGGTCTTGCTAATTGCTGGGACGATTTCGACACCGTGCGTCGGCAAGGCACGTCCAATGTCACCGAGGACGGCGTAGATTTGGACCGATTTGCTAGCGCGTGGCAGGTTAGTTGATGGTCCCATTCTTGCGTCGTTAGCTCAGCCATTGACCACAATGTACTCCTGTGCTATAGATATTCATCTTCGAGTGTCGTAAGTTGCCTATACCAGATACTACTAAGTTCCAGGGCTAAACATTATTCCTGTAGATAATATTATCCGGGAGACTTTGAAGCACCGCCTAACGCGAAAAGCATGCTCACCGCCGCTCTACTCAGCCAACTCCCCGGATCCATCCTCACAACATCCCGCCTCCTCCACCCACAACCTCCACGCTATCGCGCTACATCATTGTTCCCGCCTCCTTCCGTCGATTATTTCCATCGTTAAGCACCACCTAGAGCGCGGCACAAGGGACCCCGACGGTGCATCTCTATTCAAATGGGACACAGGTCTTGTCAAGGACGGTGTCTTCTTTGCCGGAATACTTGCTGCCGGCGGTGAAAGCGATCTACAAAACTCTCGTGACGACCACACTTTCAAGCAGGAGGACATCGAAAGTCTCACCTTTAGCGCGAAGGCTGAGAGCGCGCAGCTTTGCCTACGGGCCCTTTCGGAGATGCGATGGGCATATGCGAAGAGCGAGGACCGTGTCGATACCATTGAGCACATCTGGGAGAACAGTCATCGGAACATGCAGCTCGCACCGACAGCTGAGTACACCTCTTCCCAAGACATGACTCCGTTCCGCCATCAGGATCAACAACGTCTTTGTCCCCTTCCGGTCTACACTTACAACAAAGCAGTGATACAGAGCGGCCCGCATCTTGGGCTTCCTTTGTCAACGCTGAATGAGCGGTCGGGACGACCACCGCTCAGCGTAGCTTTGTCGCCCCGTACCTACGCCGAAAGCGCACCCAATACCGCTTGCAGCACGGACGGAAGTGCTCCGATTGGATGGGCATCGTACACACCTCCGGGAACTGGGACTTCGGCCACCACCAGTACCAGCACTGGCTTCAGCGGAAGTGATTCCCCCGTATTTCCCGCTCGACTAGCGGGCAATTCCATGCCAGCCTTCAAAGAAGGGCTCGACGATGGCTTCTACAATGTTGCGACCGCGGATATCGAACCGCAGTTTACCTACAACGCACCGATGGGGGCTTCCGGCCATGGTCTAGCTGAGCCACTCGGATACAACCATCATCGGCCGTCAAGTCATCATTCTCAACATGGAGTCGGCTCCAATGCGGGATATCTAGAATCTGTCGGGATGTACATGTCCACGGGAGCCTCTCAGGTTCTAGCCCATGCCGCGGAAGAAATGAATACGGTCACACAGTTCACGGACTACTACTAAATTGCCTCTGCTGTTTAAGGTCGACAAGATGGACTCTATCAGACTCTATCAATCAACTAATCAATCTGTATATGATCTATTGTTTTACACTCCATCATTCGTCGCCGCTTCGCATCTTTTTAGTTGACGCCATCTCTTCATACCTCGCTTTCAACCTTGTTGCATCTGTCACGTATTATACCATCATTGCATCTGTCTTTTAGATTCTATTCGTTTACTTACTGTTACTGGGTGGGTTGGTTCGCTCATTGTGTATTATTACATGTAATGGCATGGCCCATTAGGCATGGTCTTTGTACTCATTACTCTCTCTGAATATCAACGATATGGAGACTGCCCAAAGTACAATAAAATCCATCGGAGTGAATACGTCTTTTAATTATACCTTCCATCGGTTGATCGAGGAGTCAGTTACGGTAACAGGCCGGGCCGCAAGGCGGTGATCAAGGTGAGCAAAGCTAGGCTCTCGTTCCGCCAAGCCTGGAGGATCTGCCATCTCCAAATGGGCCTTTCTGATGCGTCCACCCTTGGATATCGTGGGTTATGGATTGCACTAATAATTGAAGATCTAGTGTTACGATACGCCAGCAGGAGCACTGCAACGTGTATACCGGATGGGATGATCTCATGATCCATCATCCATGCACAATAGCAGCCTCTGGATGGTACCGAGCTGAGTTCGATATATACTTCCATGTTGAAAGGAGGCAAAAGGGTGGACACTCAGAATGGTAATCGACTCCAAGAGCTCAAGGAAACGAGCTTCTAGCTGCGTTTGCGGCTAGTGATCACCGCGCTAATCTGGTGACGTTCAAAGCAGGTTGATGGGTTGTTCACCTGATAATCAGACCTCCAAGTCATTGGGCCTACATATAGATAGAACAACCGTGTGCAAAGGGGGAAAAGGGGTGCCCCCACGACTGTGGGACTCGAAGTTGTGCAAGACCTAAATACTACGACTGTGGCGCCGCTGCTAACATAAGAACATGGCTTCTCTTACTCTTTGACAGCGTTCTCCGCAACCCTTGTCAGGGATCGAAACGCGGCATGGTCTTCTGGATGCGGAGCGGCGTGCGAGCAGCCCCCGCTTCCCCCCGCTTGCGTGGCCGTGGTGAAGCCTCAAGACCTTCAGGGAGAAATGCCATCCTTGATTATAACGAGTATTTCTGGTTAGTGACGATGCCGTACCGTAGTTCATCGCAACCCTTGGACGCTAAAGAGAGAAGAAGGATAGTCAGTCACAGCCACCGAGACCAGAAGCCAAATCAAACGTGTTGATCGTGAAACCAACGTAGAAATGACAACTCGAGGTGACTTTCTCTGTCAATCGATGCTGTACGCGTTGTCGGACCAACCAGTGCAGCTGTGCAATCTTGTGTTACTTTCTTCTTTGTTTCTTTACCGACGACGTGTTAACTGGTTGCTTGTTGGATCATGAGATGTTCAGGGAAGTAGAGATTAGATTAGATAAGCCAAACTCCGCGAGTGATCGACGACGCCTCAGCTGCCGGCCCAGTGCTGCGCACGATTCTGTCCAAACTCTGACCACCAACCCGATTGCCAGACCATGTTTTGTGAGTGGCCATATCTTCCGAAATCTGCACCAATTCATTATTTGATAGTTTGCTTGCCCATATTGTGTACGTGTACATTGGAGGCAGTCTGACTTCCGGTTGCCAGCTAACTTCGCGGGAATCCTCAAGTTGGCTGCCAGACGAAGATTAAGCCAGATGCAAGCCAACCCCCTCGGATCTGCCCCAGATGCCACAATGGTCAGTCGTTCTCTCAGGTCTCGAGGACGTACATGCTCAATGCTGCTGCAGCTTCTATTGTAGCGGCAAAAAGCAAGTTATGGTTCGAATTCTTCTTCGTGCCCATTTTCCCTATGTCGTCGGATCACATTTGGATCTGTACTATCTGCCAGTTTCGGGCACCGCTACAAACTGGGTGCGTTGCACTTTGCGCTAGCCATTTACCCCCCTTGTTCAGTGCTGTTACCCACAGTCAATGGGAACCACAAGTAGCCAGTAACTTTGGCTATTTCCCTCCTCCGCAGCAGCAGAATTGGACAGCCCCGAACCAGCCAGGCTATCAGCCTGCCTACATCGTTCAAAGCCCACAGAAATAGGTAACTCATCTTGACTTCCCATATCTTGCGCACACAAATCTGTATTACCTACGGACGCTCGCGACGTTGCACTATGTCACCACTCTTCTCCCTCGGAAATGAGTCCTCATCGTTATGGATGCCCTGCAAGCCGTGCTTTCCGACCATCCGCTACACACTCGAAGCACATTTTGGTTCGTTGTCACTGTTTCTTGATTCCTATCCGCATGCCGTTCTTCCTTCGGCCTCGTGCAATTATCCTTCCCCATAATCTGCTTTCTTCCTAGGCAACCCCTCTGAAGATGCGCGGGCGATGCTTAGACACCGTAATTTTTCGACGCGCCAGATAAGCAATCTGCGCGGATCTGGAAGCGAACTTGGGAACGTGGTGGTGTTGCACTCGTCAATCTAGGAGCAGATTCGTCCCCCCCCCCCCAGTGCATCCTAAGCATCTTCGACCATTTCACGTAGCATTCGCAAGTCCCGCATCTCGTCGACGGCACGTAATTACGGAGAAGATTTGGTCTTGGATCTTATCATCATTTTCTCTGAGTTCTTGGGTGCGTTCAAGCTTCCTTCCGTTGCAGTTAGGAGTCTCGCGAGGGTTCGCCTTCGCAGAAGCCTGGCTTCACCGCAATTTTCGGGTGTTGCAGTGAGATCCAGCAGATTACGTCGTCGTGCGTTGTGTCACCACTAGCACCTCCTCGATTCGAATTTGCTGGTATTCGTGTCCAAATGGCTTCGTTCTTGTGCTTCAACATCTTACTCTTGCAGTCTACACACTCACGTCTCGCAACGATCCACCATCCCCAAGCGCACACTAAACACGGGGTGGCAACAGCTAAGTTACTCCTTGAGTCATAGCTTAGATTTTTAGTCACAGCACGAACGGACTTAACTCATGTTAGTTGTCCAATGAAGTACATGCCAATACGTGTATTATTACATGTAGTTTGCGATATCTCCCCTATGCAGCGCTCAAACGCGACGACCCTTTGCCATGACTAGTGCACGAGCTCGAAAGAGGGTCGTCAAGACGGCGCCACCCATAAATCCGCATATGCTGGACGCAATGTACGAAGTGATCGAATCAGAGGCCGCCTGCGTCAGCCTATTGTGGACTGGTAACGCATTGGGTAAAGGAGAACTAGACTCAATGCCTCGCTCAGCCCTGAACTCGCTGTCGGCCTTAGAGGGATCGGTCAGATTGAGTAAACCTATCTTGGGAGGCTCCGTCGATGTTGCGCCGTGATGGATAGTGTACACATTCTGCAAAATTTTAAATGAGATCATGGTGGTGTGAAACATGTGTGTGCGTATCCAAGCGAGTGACTTACGCGGAGGAACGTGTCGCCGAGCAACCAGTCTCCGGAATTAACCTGAATCATCCCATAAGCAAAATGAATGTCCCATCTCAGGTACCATGGAGGACGTACACCATCGTTGGCTTGAATGCCGCCTAGGCACCAACCATTAGCCTGTCCGCCGTCTATCCAGCTAAGGTCTCTTGGATGGACGAAATATTCCTTCTCGGCACCCTTATCGCCGAGTACGAAGCCAGCCGCGATGCTGCGATTGCAGTGAACTTCCCAAAGGCCGGAGATGGGATTTTTCCGAGCTGAGCCGCTGGGACCGGCCATCCCCCAGAAGGCGTCCACGTCGATCGTTGGTCCCAGAACAAGAGTTGTACCTGTGTCGAGTACCGCGATAGGTGATTTAGCGCCAGGAACGAGGGAAGGAGATAGATCGAGTGTAGCAGCATCTACCGTAAGCGAGCGCAGAGGTATTTTCCAGAAATTGTAGTCCGTAGCCCCGTCCTTGGAAAGAGGGGTAAAAGCAAAGTCATCGATAGATCTAGCGTAGTCTGTATCAACCTCCCCGAAAGTAAGAGAAGACGACGAATCGTTGACGCTGTCTCGGCCAAGTTTGATAGCGAAGTAGCGTTTGTCCTCTGGCAGAGATGAGAATAGGTTGTCCATGAGTGTGTTGCCAGTCGTAGGGGGTATAGACGCAGAAGGGGCAAAACAGAGTCCCATGATGCCAGAGTTGCCCGTAGTAGATAGACCAAGGTTCTCGGTTTTGTTTGCGAGTGCTGTATACGCAGAAATTACCTTCATTTGGTGAACACGATGTATATAATATAACCCATTGCGTACCGAAGACTTGATGTGAGACTTCGTAGGAGCCTATAGTAACTGTCTCGAAATTGATGTCTCCGGACACCGATCCGGACAGGTAATTCAGCTTGAATGGATCGTGAGAAGGCACCAGGCTGCTGGATAGATATTGATATTTTCTGACGCTTTGGCAGTCAGTATCCGTACATTTATTACTGACAGTCCACTAATGGCAATGAAAATGAGGGGGTAGAGGCAGAATCAGTCGATCGTCACTTGCCAAATCGGAAGAGCCTGTATCGACTATGTGTTCGAGAGTTTCAGCTCCAATTCTGACGTTTGAAGTGATCAGGAACTGTCACCGAGTGGAACTAGGGTACCAGAACGTACGTGATATTGACCGTGTAGGCACTAGAGAAATGCAAACGTTGAGTGGCGTTGAATACCAAAAGGTAAGCACGTACAATTCTTTGACTTGAGATACGGGTGCTAGACTACTGAAGGCGTTCCCAAAGGCGTTTACCTTGCCTCGCTGTACACGGCTCATAGGCAGCTTGAAGCTGTGTTGAGCTATACAACGCTGGACGGCGATGGAGACAAGTACGTGTATAAGCCAAGAATGGCGAGGCGGCGTCAACATGTTGCTGAGAGATTCTGTGCTTGGGTAAACCAAACGCCTTTGCACCTTTTACGGGTCGGTGATGTGTTGAGTAGCAGAGTGCGCGTTCGCGTCGCGTGATCACCTTCACGTCGCTCCGAATGTTAAAGGCGAACAGTTAACTTCGATATAAGGAGGTGCCCTGAGCTGCGAACACCACGATTCCATCCTATGAGGCTACTTTGTATGATGGAGAAGGATACGCACTGGTATAGAAGGTGTGGAGCTCGCAAGGAACTCGTTCTTAGCTGTAATCAGGCGCTTACTGCCGATACGGATCCTCGGGACTCGCCGGTAGCAGGACTAGTTCTCGTCGCATAGTACTTGGTAGCGGTCACAGTGAAAATGCAAAGGCCAGTGTCACCAATGCATCCACAATTGCACGCAACTTATAGTTCGTTGCCAATTGCCCCAGGTTGCCGCCATTCAGCCCGAAGTCTGGCCCATGGGCAAGGAAACCCACTCTAGGGATGATGGTTGATGCTCTTGACGTTTCACGACACACTGGTTATGTGTGTTAGACATGAGAAGACTAGCAAGAATTCGGCGCAATCGCAGAAGCCAGAAAAGACACTGATATTAGAAGAATTCCAGGTACACCCAAGAGACCGATTCAACTGTAGTATCTACAGAGGCGGTTGTGATTGCGAAGGACAGTAGAAGACTAGAATTGGGTCGCGTGGTTGGCATGTCACTGATACTGGAAATGGCCTCAAAACTCTCTGCCGAGGAGCTGAAATCTGGTGAAATGACCGCGTATGTTGTGGTGAGGAGAAACAGTCGGCGCCCTGAGCGCCGAGCCGGCCTAATCGGGCGGAGTTGCCGGTGTCAAGGGCGGCCACGCATGTCACTGCCACCCAACCCGTCTTCACCTCCAACCGCCTCGCCCATTGTTGTTTTCCCACCGCTTCTTCCTCTTCACCTCACCTTACCACATTTCCATAATGCATACCAGCGAGTACGACTACCTCTTCAAGCTTCTCCTCATTGGTGACTCTGGCGTTGGCAAGGTCAGCATCGTCTTTTTGCTCTTTATCGTTGCCTTGTTGCTGACTTGATTCATCCTCGCGTCAGTCCTGCTTGCTTCTGCGGTTCGCCGACGATACATACACGGAGAGCTACATCAGCACCATTGGTGTCGACTTCAAGATTCGAACAATAGAGCTAGAGGGCAAGACTGTGAAGCTGCAAATCGTGCGTAAATGCTTCTTTGACTGCTTTCCAGAAGGCGGAGAGGAATGTGGCTCGGGACCACAACACGCAGCCAGGAAAAGCTGTAGAAAAAAGGATTTGGGGGTATTGGTCTTGACGGCTCTTCCGCCGCGCCTCGTTTTCTGCCTCACCCCCTTATCACATATATGCATGCTGACTCTTCCATTTCGATGATGGCCTTCAGTGGGATACTGCTGGTATGCCCTTCTCTTATATGCTTGCGCATTGCGCATGTCTCACTGTGTTCCTACAGGCCAGGAGAGATTCCGTACCATCACGTCATCATACTATCGTGGCGCCCACGGCATTATCGTTGTATACGATGTGACAGACAACGGTGCGTTGCCGACGGACTTCCTGCCTTTACACCCCAAAATTCAATATAACATACCTTTCAAGACACTTTCTCGAACGTCAAGCAATGGCTCCAAGAAATCGATCGCTATGCTTCGGAAGGCGTCAACAAACTCCTCGTCGGTAACAAGTCCGATTTGACGAGCAAGAAGGTCGTGGAATACAGCGTCGCGAAGGTGAGGCAGTACTGCATTTCAACCCCAAAAATGTGACTCACCTTGTTGATTTAGGACTTTGCGGACCAACTATCTATCCCCTTCTTGGAGACTTCCGCAAAGAACGCCACCAACGTTGAGCAGGCTTTCTTGACCATGGCGAAGCAAATCAAGGATCGGTGAGTCGTTCCGAGTGTCTATAGCTTATCTATGCTAAGACGCGCTCGCAGAATGGGGTCATCGTCATCGGGACCTGCTAACAAGTCTTCCACCATCACGCCGTCCAACCCAGTACAGCAACAGCAATCCGGTGGCTGCTGCTGAACGGCTTCTCTGCCGTAGATGATATTTAGTTCTTCCCATTCCCTTCTGGGCCGGCTCGCTCTGCTTAACACAGCGTTGGTTCCTCCTTCCCACTCCTTCCCATGTTCTACCTGTCGCGGACTCATGTCTTGATGCACGTTCGTCTCACGTCAGTTAGCGCACTACCATGCCTGTATCGTATGCTACGTCCAATGCATTGAGACCTTTCTTATATATCTTAACCAAGATCTTCGAGGAGATCAACCCTCATTTGGTGAGACGACTTGCACCCCAAAGTCGCAGAACCGCACGTGATCTCAGAAGTTTCGCCTCGCGACGCGTCAAGGGATTCTGGGTGGTTTCCTGCCTTCTTTGGCGTTCGCTCGTGTAGGAGGGTATATAAAGTCGAGCAGATAAGCTGAACCCCCTCCGGCTTCAATTCGAATCTTTCCAAGACCCCATATCGATATAGCAGCGGAAAGCAGAAAGCACGGCAAGTGACAATGTCGAACCGTCAAGGCCGCCCGCTCCAGGTGTCTTCGAACACCTTTGTCATTTCCCGGTAGGTGGTCTTTGGGTGCTCAAATCGACGTAATTGACACGTTGCACAGTCTTCCGACGAAAGAGTACCACCAATATGATGGTGAGTCTAAATGAGTCCATGCGGCGAGTCGCGATGCGACGCGATCACGTTCTAACAACGGTTATCGCGTATATCTAGTTGGTATGTCGCTTCGAACATCCAAATGAGGGCGAGAGCACTGATGAGGTCGGATACGCTATAGAATTCATCCCGGAACAGAAGAACCCACGAAAACGCCAAGAAATCATGCATGAACTCATATTACAATACCCCCAATACTTCAATCCGCGTTTCGCGTACGACGGTCGCGCGATCATGTATATATCCAAGGTTCTCAGCATAAACAACAGTAGTAGCGCGACGGTACGTAGTGAGCCTGGACCGACGATCCCCGTTGCTCGACTGACGCCCTTTCGATCCCGGGATGTAGCTAAGCGTTCGACTGGGGAAACCTCGTCGTAATCGACCGCCCGCTGCTTCGCGTGAAGATCGTCCCGGCCCACCAAAGGGTGGTATTCAAGTGAAGCTGACGTTGACCTCAGCTGAGACCGTCAAACCATGGTACGTGCACTCCTTTGAAATGTCGCCTGCGACTAATGGCTGCTCCACACAGGCTCCTTAATTCGCTCATACGGCATCAAGGATCCGAACAAACGCCCCAGACGGCAGCCGCGACCAACTTGTTGCAGCTGCTCGTTCGTCAGGGGCAGAATTGGTGCGTGCCCAATGCATTTGGCTCCCCTTATCGTTTGTGATAATCTTTGCTCAGGGCAACTTTCCCGAACAATGCAAGAGCCTATTATACGGAGATAGGATCAAGGGGAGTTGGTGGAGGGTTTGAACTATGGCGCGGTTTCTTCCAGTAAGCGGGTTGAATGTTTGCCACTCCCTCCCTTGGTCTGACTGGAGCCAGATCGGTGCGACCCTCGATTGGCCGTATGCTCATTAACATCGACATATCCATGGCCGCCATGTCCGTGATCTTATGTCTTTATTTATCTTTTTCATTGATCATGATTCCTCAGGTACAAGAGTGGTGGCGTCTTGGATGTAGCCCTTGACGTTCTAGGAGCGAGGGACATCCGTGTGCTCTCGTTCGACGGACGGGATCCTAGATTCCGAAAACTTGAACGATACTTTAAGAAGCGGATGATCACTGTCCACACGCCTGCGATGCAGGGTGTAAGGAAAATGATATATGGACTAGAGCCAAAGGCGGGGCATTACAGATTTAATTTGGAAAGTGGAGAGTCGCTCACTGTTGAGGTAAGGGTATCCCTGTGACTACTGATAGTGAACATCAGACTAACTCAACCCTAGTCGTACTTCCGCGGCCAAAACAAACCAGTCAAATACCCCGACGCCTTTGGCATCATCATCTCTCGGCCAAACGATGATCATAAACAAATCATCCCAGCCGAATTCTGCAACGTCGTTCCGGGCCAATTCTACAAGGGCAAGATCCCGGAAGACATCCAGTCCGGTGCCGTTCAGAAGTTCTCGACGATGCGGCCTGAGGAACGCTTGAAAGCGATTCAAACTGGAAACGTTGGCGGTAAGGATTTGCCAGGCCCAGTATGTTCTAGTGTTTCCTTCATATATCTTGCGTCTAATCCATAACCTTCAGGCACAACAATACCCGACCAACGATCTTATACATGACGGCGGAATGACCATTGATTTTGAACCACTGAAAATCAATGGGCGTGTTCTCGACGCCCCAAGCCTGCAGTATGGCGGAGCCCAGCCATTCGTTTGTTCCTCCCTCTTTCCCCCCACCTATTCATTGACCCCTACCTGCAGAATCCTCAAAACGGAGCCTGGAACGTTGTGAACAAGAAATTCCACACGCCAGAGAGGCTAGGCGTATGGAGTGTGGTGAACTTCGAACTAAGCATCCCGGAACAGGTGGTTGAGAACTTCGCCCGGAACCTCCAGGTGTGCTGCAACAAGCTAGGCGAGTTCTGCCATACATCGTGTCTGTTTGCGATTTTGTACTTAGTTAATTTGGCAGGAATGGGTATGAATCAAGCCGTAGCTGGCGTGGCTATACTGAGTATCTCTTTCAGGAGTGGCCGACTGTGTCTTCTATGGCAAAGGGAATCCACAAGCCCCGCAAAAGGTTTGGGATTTTTTTCTTACACGTACCATCGCTCATATTTTTCGCAGACCTTGAACCAGGCGTTCGGAGAGATGCGCACATTCATGGAGCAACATAAACTAAAGCCGAATCACATCCTCATCCTCGCCATCCTCCCGCAGAATGCAGCTCCCCTCAGAGCTGATATCAAATATTGGGGTGATGTCGAAGCTGGTGAGTCATACTTCTGTGTACGCTGATCGTCACTGAGTTTGCTGTGAACAATAACTAGGGGTTCTTACGCAGTGTGTGCGCGAAACGAAGATTTTCTCTCGGGGTCAACCTAAGTTCAACGACCAGTATTGCAACAACGTTGCTCTCAAGTATGTGGCGCATGCACCTTCCACATGAATATCTGCTGACTCGTCTCGGAAGGCTGAATGCACGACTCGGCGGGACCAACTCAATTCCCAGATCGAGTGCCCTTGAACAATTGAAGAAAGCCCCTTACATGATCATGGGTGAGTTCTTGTCGTGATTACACTTAGCTTTCGAAATTAATAACTCCCCAGGTGCTGACGTCGGGCACCCCGGGCCTGGTACAGCAGAAAGGCCCTCGGTTACCAGCCTCGTCTTCTCGCACGACAAATACGCCTCACACTATGTGGCCCTTTCTCGGGTTCAGCCGCCACGCCACGAGATTATCGTGGACCTGCGTGAGATGGTTGCTGTGAGTCTGTCACGCCGAGCAACGCAATAGCATGTTCACACCTCATGTCCATTAGACAGCTGTCTCTGCCTTTGGTGTGAAAAACAGGGCAGGACCTGCCGCGGTATGCCGCATGCTCATGAAGCTCTTGTCCATTTTGACTGTTGGTCATTCATTAAGATCGTGTTCTTCCGTGACGGCGTTTCCGAAGGCGAATATAGTCAAGTGGCGGAGAAGGAGATTCCTGCAATTCAAGGCATGGCCGGTGCCTCTGTTTTCGGCCACAAAGTAGACGCTGACATGGGACTGTCTGTATAACAGCTGGGATTGATGATGCGTGGCGGGCCGCTAACGTCCAGCAGGCGAAGCCAAAGCTCACGTTCATCGTCGTTGGCAAAAGGTATGGACGGTCCTTGTACCGTCAAAGAGGAAGCGGACTCATGGTTATCACCTCGTAGGCATCATATAAGGTTCTTCCCGGCATTCGGTCGGTGAGTATACAGCATGTCAAACGTGCTGCATACTGACAATGACATTCATTTCCTTTAATGAATGCAGTGGCGCAGATAAGAGCGGGAACTGTCCCGCCGGCTTCGTCGCAGATACGGGGATTCAGAGCCCCTTTTGTGCTGACTTCTATCTGTTGAGTCACAGCGGCTTGCTTGGCAGTGAGTTCATGTCTTTCTCAACCTGAATGGCGAAACGATATATGGCTGATGAAAAAATTCCGCAGCGAGTCGACCAAGCCACTATATCATCCTAAAGGACGAGAACTTCAATAGTAACATCGATGAGTACGCGCTCAAAACTGTTCGGTTCTACGCTCAGCACTTATCTAACAACGCTAACATTCTAGTCTTCAATCACTTGCCTTTACGTTATGTCACGCATATGCAAAGGCGACGCGTTCAGTCTCCATTCCCGCGCCCGTGTATTGTAAGTCGCCTCACCCCACTATTTTTATCGGGATTTTCGTGTTAACAATATTTTGTTCTATCTCGCAGATGCTGATGTACGGTGATCCTCCTATGATCATCCTCCTTGTAAACTGCTTACCGTTTCCTTTTCCCATCTCTGCATGTTTTCGGCATATTAGATGGTATGCAGTCGCGCTGTCTTCTACTTCGACCGCAACCTCGATTACACGGGCTCGGACACGGCGACGGTGTCCAGCGGGGTGACCTTCAACCTCGATACGTGGAGATCGGGATACAGGACCATCAACGGGAGGCTCTCAAAGTCCATGTATTTCCTGTAGACCGTATAATCCGGTGATCCAACGATCCACCTCGCTGGACCCTCTCTCGGTTGCATTCATTCGGTTTAATCGTTCCCCGTACACGTCCACCTCGAATTCTGGTTCTGTTTTCACAACGCCATACGCCATACAGGCCGCACTATCTATCTCCTTCGACGTCCGCGCCAAGCTCACTCGACGAGCCATGATACTTTATATTGCATTGTCAAGTGTATCATTCTCAACGGCCACTTCCATGTTCCGTGTTCACGATAGCAACTCTCACTGTATGCAATACCCCACTAGTTTTGTACTTAGCACCGTCACGTTTCGTCGTCCGACACTCTGTAGTATACCTTTCAATTTTTGTGTAGTGACTCGATAATCGCGAAATACTGTTTACGTTTGCAAGAAGGGCCAGTCTATTTTTCTGTAAGCATAGATAGATCAACGTCGGGTCGCCCGCACCCCGTCCTTGCTACGCGTCGGTCTTCGAGCTGAAATTGATTTATATGTATCACGTCGAACCCGAACCGGCTCCTTGAGCGATCTCCCCCACGGAGAACCCGCCTATTCGCCATATCATTCACCCATCTCTGCGATATGGGCGATATGGGCTGGACATGGGCGATACGAGGATCTTTGACGTTCGCGCCTCGCGTTACGCGAGGGGAAGGCCGAGCGTCTGCGTGTGGTCTGATGTGCGGCCGTACCGGCGCGCCGGAAAGGCCCAGAGCAGAGGTCACAGTGGGCGCAGGCTACGACGAAAAGGGAAGCGGGGAAGCCAAGCTTGAAGGAAATCTACACGGTCATATTCATCATCTGGCGGCGTCTCTCCTCGAGATAAAGTCTGCTCCGAATGCACGATCGGACCTCTGCGTTCATGTTTGCGAGGGTGCATGCAAGCTTGGGACCGGGGATACTCGCGTTCCGGAGCTGGCGCTGCTCGTCCTGATATACTCGCAGGTGAGGGCGTGGTCGGGAGCAACAGCGCTCCCTGCCCCTTCGCTGCTGATGTCAGGACACAGGAAAGAGTGTCATCGGGACCGCGAATCCTTAGCAGCGTGCACCAGGCCGACATTAGTGAGTAACCGCAGCTCGACGTGAAACCCCTTGGCGAGCGGGCGCTTCGCGTATGGCGATGGCAGACCATTGGGACAGTTGGTACGCGGCGAAGAGGGACTCCGATGGAGGCGTAATCTACACCGTTCCTCTGCTGGTCCTTGGTCCTTTGCTCAGTGCTGCAACCCGAGCGCGATCGCGATGCCTCTCCCCTGCTGGACGCGTTCTCGCTCCTCGCCTCCTCGCGGTCAATGCGGGCTTGATTCGCAGCAGCAGCGTCCGCGTCAGTCTGCGCTTGCCAGCTGTCCTTGGAGACTTCGTTCGTAGCCGTGCATGTGGCTTTGAGTCGCTGGATCGCGGCCCTTGGTCATCCCCCGTTGACGGATAGGAGGCGAGCTCCGGCATAGGGATCCGATGCATCGTCGGGGCACTGGAGAGTGTTGGGATTGGTCGTGATGCGCACCATAAATCCCCGGTATTGGGGTGAAGAGCGTGTTTAAAGGGGTATATGGGGTAAAGCAATAGAGCGTCGGGTGACCGACTAGCTTCTCACGTACCACTGTAGACGAAACTCTGTAAGTCGTGAACTTGTAAGATCAATCGACGGACTTGTCAGTGCGTGCGGAACATGGTAATAACTAAACTAAACAACTAAACATAACTCAATACGATGTGACATCCCGTGACCGTGCCACTTTCAAGTTAACTTCTCGCCATTCGCACATTGTATTACAAGTACTGGCCAAACACTGTTTATATTCATGCACCGCAAGATCCACTCAGGTCTACATGTGAGACTGATGCAGTAATCTGCCTTGAAATTGCTGATAGCGAATATCATCCCAGAACTTTCTTCATTTGAATAACAATGGCCTCAAGTATAGGAACATCCTCGTGGGTAACACATCCGGCTGGCTTAGAGTCCTCCAGCTACCATATTGAATGTTAATAATGACGACACAATGCAGAGCCTCATCCACGGAGTAATCGAACGGTGCTTTGATCCCAGTTTCCCGCCAGGGAAGCAGGCACAAGATTCCTGGAACTTGTTCTGGAGAGATGTGAGCTCCTGGCACCAGCAGCGCTGGTGGTGTCGCTAATCTGATGCCAGATAAATTTAGTCTTCCCTATTCGAAATGATCCTGACCGAAAAAGGGCCATGGGTGCGCATGTCCTACGATATATCGAGGATATACGCGGTCATCGCAAGTCTCCGAAAACAGCAAAATGGAGGCATACTGTCATGGATCATAGTGCGTTCAGTACACTCAAAATAAGCATGATTAACCCGCTCCCCGCTAGTAAGAAGAGGCGATACTGCGTCGTGTCAGCCGGCAATCATTCCGATGACACTGCCAGGAAGCCCTCTCATCTTAACGCCTCGAGCTCCAGACCCAATGGCGCGGAGCTGCACGGCGTCAAAGGTCACTTTAGAAAGTATAAGTATTGTATCAGAAGAGGTGTGTACCCTCCAAGCCGGTCCAATTAACTTCTCGGCAATTGATGGTCGTCTGTCCTAGGATCTAGTACCTGCGTATCTACCCCCACGAAGATGTCTGGTCCCACCTCAGCCCCGAGAACATCGAACCTACGAAATACGCATTGTCGCAACTAGCTCCGTCCGACCACAGTGCAGATCTCCCACTCCCGAGTCGCCTTCCCCGAGCAGGGCGATCAAGCCCGAGTCGTCGATGCCTAGTGCTCCCCTTGAACTTGAACATGTGTCTATCTCGCCGTCTCCTACATATAGAATCGAAACCGTGCCATGTTTGTCTACGGAAGGGCCCGCCACCACGGATACAGGGCAAGTATGGCACGAAACAGAGATCCGGGGCCCATTGGGCTACTCGCCTGATGTCTACAAATTTCTACGCTCCTGCGTTCCGGAGACGACCCACTTGATGAAGCTTTTCGTCAATGAACTTGGTATTAAGGACTTAAAATCCCTCTTCGCGATCATGCGGTGGCCACCGTCGTCCCGCGATCGATATTTCTTCAACTTGACACGCAATGGAAAGTTAAATTACATTGATTCGGACGCCATCAAGAGGCGGTTGTGTGACATGCAAACTGAGTTGGAGACCGCAGCCCCCCATACGTCGTAATGGATCAACGGGAAAGTGTTTAACAGATATGAATAGGGTGATTGTGAGACTGAGCATTGTGTATGTATTCTACTAAGGACAAGCCATCTCGGATGAACTATGGTATCTCCTGTTCCCTATTGAGCCCCTGTTCGCTATTTGACCGACTTCGAAATCCTAGGGTGCGTCTTGATTCTCGGAATCTACACAAGGGTTGATATCAGACAATGGCGATTGCCTCCTAGCACGCCGATATTCGAACTAACGCGGTCTATGGCAAGATGGGGCAGGAAGAAAGGACGGCACTGGCAAAGGAGAAGGGGGCTCTCATGCACATCTTGTTTGTCCTACTACCCGCGCCACAGCACAGCGACAGTCCAGCGCGTTTTTTTTCGTTCAGTGACGCTCCTCGATGTCTCGCTCAACCAGCATCCCCTACTCCCTTCCGTGTGGCTCTCCTCCACCGCCGTAATCCATAATGCATACTCGGTTGCTCCGGCGCCGGGACGGGACCGTTGACGGTGCCTCAGCATGACCAGAGCTACGCGATACCTTGTTCCCCGCCGCCCATGAACAGTTGCCTACACCCCTTCATCATCTCAACACCCCTTCAGTGCCGCGAACGCGTGGACGTTTGAACGTTTGAACGCCCGTCACCATCAACTCGAATATCTATTTTCTGGATGCCCGCAACGTCCTCGATCATCGATAATCCATAGTCAATATTTAAGAACGTGTCCGCGTCCGCGCCAGCACTTCAAGCTTCGGTATTCGGTACTCGGTACTCGGTACTTGTGGAGCGCTCTAGCGGCAGGTTGGAGCACCGCGATGCTGCTGATGTGCACGATACGCCCTTCGCAACCGTTTGGACGCGTCGAACCAGGCCATCGCCAGCAAATTTACACTTGCTCATACTGCCAATGCGCCACTCAGCGCTCAGCATCCAATATCGAGCAATTATCCACGGGGAGTTCTACAATGGAACGGATATTGCTCGCTACTAATCGTGGCTACGCAGCTCAGGCAAAAACGGCGTGCGCCTCATTTCAACTCAGCACCCCCATCCACTCTTCTCGCTCCCCCCAGGGGCCTCCTCCGTACTCACCTCCCCCTCCCTCAGCTCCCCCTCCTCCGTACCCACCTTCACCTCCCCCTCCAGCACCCCCTCCTCCGTGTCCCCCACCACCGTACCCTCCACCTGCACCTCCGCCACCATACCCTACGTCACCCCCTCCGCCACCTGCACCGCCTTCCCCGCTAGGATATCCTCTGCGATCGAGACTTCGAGCCCTCCCCCCTCTGATTCCATCAGGATTGCCGCCGGCGGGTCTCCCGCCATTACTATTCCCGTTGGAATTGCCTCCTCCAGCCTTCCCTCCGTTACTATTTCCGTTGGGATTGCCTCCTCCAGACCCTCCGTTACTATTTCCGTTGGGATTGCCTCCCCCAGGCTTCCCTCCGCTACTGTTCCCGTTAGGATTCCCCATACCGTCGGTCGCGCCACCCTCTAGGGTACTCGCGGCGACAAGCATAGCGGATACGACGAGGAGTAGGATCGAGGAACGCATTAGGATCTGCTTTTCGATGTCAGAGGTCGGGTATCGAGTACTTGACTTTGGTCTGCGACAACAACAATCAATCAGTAAATCGATTTTGGTGTATGGCGGATATGCTACCAGTGGAGCTGGGTGACCAGAAGGCTCAGGCTGAGGGAGCTCGCTGGGGATTGCAGGACAGTCTCAGCCTGCTTATGTAGGACGGACTCAAGTGGTGGGCATACCGGTGGCCCTACCATCACATCCATTGCGCTATTCATCGCCGCCGCCGGATAACCTTGCATGCAGTAAGCTACGGGGACACAGCAAATGAGCACCATGCTAGCCAACATCGACTATCCCACTATCCGAACGCTCGATGATCTCCTCCATTCGGCGGGATCCGCGCGCCACGCTGCCACACTGCCAGTCAATTGGCATCTTGGACGCACGCCGTAAGCTCAAGCTTGAGCTTAAGTGATAGCGGTCTTGCAGATGTCTCTCGTCTACGGCCGTCCACTTGGATTGGAGGACGTGGTACAGCCTACGACCTTGCAGGAGCAAGCTCCAGAGACTCGCTGCGTCTTGCGTCTTACTGGCGGCCGCGACGGGCGACTGCGCGCTCCTTACCGCCTCGACACGACTCAGACTCAGCCTATGCTCGACCTCGACCTCGACCTCCCCAGTCCCTCTGCACGCGAGCGCGACGCTCCATCCCCCATCACATATCACATCAGACATCAGCCTGCCAAGGGAACACATGTGCACACTGCACACTGCACAGCGCGCAGCACCCGATGCGTGGCACGACCCGCCAACGCCAATGACGGATGCAGACCGTAGGGTCTAGTAAACGATGCAAGTCCGGGGGAGGGAGATGCATATAGCATGCCTTACGCCTGAAAGAGCATAGATACGTATACATTCTTATATCATCGTCCTTTCAGCGGGACGACAAAGACCGATCGTGGTGGGGGTGACCGGTGAGGGAACGCGAAGAAAGAGAAGGGAGGGGCAGAAGGGGGCTCGAGCGCTTACCCGAGGCTGCGTCGTAGACTGTCCTACATCCTGCATCCTGCATTCTGCGCCCACACTATAGCTACCAGTGCGCAAAATCCAGAACCAGAACGAATGACCACCGTCAATCCCTCGAAGGCGCAGCTGCTACGGGCACGACGGTAACTACAGCGTCACCAAGCCCGCCCATCACACGGAGCACACGAACGGAATGGAGCGTCAGCTCAAGGCAGCGATGCAGCGCAGGGCCCCGACTGCACAGCAGGACTCTGGGGGCTTTTCGGTGAGCTGGGAGGCCTCCGGCGAGGAGCGCGTTGCGCTTTCCCCGGATGCACGATGTGCAGGCCGTACAGCACGGCGCTGAAAGATATGTTGAACCTGGCGATGTACGCGGATACGCTCAGATTCGTGGGGCGTGGGGCGGTGGTCGGAAGCCTTATCATCGCGACGGAAGTTGTGCAGTGTCTGGGTGCGTTGGTACAATTACAATGGGAGTCGAGTTATGTAAGTGCGATTTCTTTGCCTAAGCCGCGGGAGCCGTGTATACATAGTACATCGTACATCGTACAGCTCTCGATCCCTCGATCCCTCGATCTAGGTCGAGACGGTGTAGTTAGCAGAGCAGGTAAACCAACCGCTCCAGCCCCGAAATCCCTGTCATTAGCCAGTACTAGCGACTACTGTGCTTCGCATCGTGTATCGTAGTAGTATTACTTCACCTTCACGCGCATGGACAGCTCACATTCAAGTTTGTAAGTTTATCAATATCCGTAGTCCCGTGGATGGTACCTCGTTCGTCCTATACTTTGCTAGTGGGAATTGTTTGGGTTTGGTTCGTGCGCATCATGATAGAGTATTTGGCGTTCGCTTGAATGGGTTGCTGGTGCCTCGGCGGGAATGCCTCGAGTGGTGAATCCGCAGTACGCATACATATACGATATGATCAACTGGGACGAGGGAACCAGGGAGCCAGTAGGTAAGACACGCGATAGGACGCGAGGGGGTGGGCTAAAGATCAGATTAGTTGACGCCGGTCTGTCGATTTCTGAACGGAATTGAAGGGGGGCGCGCGAGATGAAAACTTCAACGTCAACTTCCACAATAATCATCTCCTGGTCGTACTATTCCTCGCCCGCACCTCCAAGAAATATCTCTGGATAGATCAGTAACTTTGTGCGTTATGTTGGGGGTAGGCGTCGTTGTCAAACGGTCCACGCGTTCTGATTGCATTAATGTCTGAGAACCTAACTTTCATGGATAAATCCGCAGGAGAGACCAAATAATCGTATAACGGAAAGAAGCTGACGTAAATGCAGTATGAAGGAAAAGTCGGGGATCAGGCGCAAGTGAACTACTTGTCACATTACAGGCTCAGAATCAAATCCCAAGAACACCCTTCGACCCATCTTTGTGGTCCTCGTAATCAGCCACAGGGACTGCCTGCCAGCACCGGGTGCACGTAACCACGGACGTGAATTTGCACTGCGAGAGGACGTGAGCTTCCGGTTTGGCGCCGTTCTGATATCCTACGCACCGACTTCGCATGGTTCTCGAGCGCCGACAGATCGTTGGTGCGGGCACTGCACCCAAGGTGAGCGTGCCAGCATGCATATCTCAGTCTACAGCATGATATGATATGATGTCAGGCCGAGACTAGTTGCTAGTTGGGATGTTCAGCGTTGGCACTGACCGGAGATCGGGCTCAGCTAGAACGAGCCGCCTGTGATCTTGGCGGGAGGAGCCAGTCTTTACCCGGTAACCCCCAGCCTCAAAGCACCTATCATCATACACAGTTGAGTCAGAGCTGGGGTAAAGTCGAGACCGTGACCGTAACACGTACTCTTCGCAGATCACTACGCACGTCACCGATTCTTGAGATGAACTCGAGTCCCCTGTGAGCAACGCAGTGCTTACTTGTAAATGTAATCCCGTTGTAGAGTCTTCTCAGCGTTTTCTTGTGCGCCGCGCACGCCTCACAGTATCCCGAAGTGTCTGAGAGTGCCATAGTAGATGCGCAGAAGATAGAAGATCGAGGGAGGTGGGACTGATGGGAGAAAGCTACCAGTTTGCCGCTGCTTATATACGGTCCAGTCGGCCTGAGTGGCCTCGCAAGTGGCCGGGAGGCATTGTGGCAGACAAAGCATCTAGTCCTTTGCTACGGTTGGGGTGCCCTTTATGCGCCGGGGCTTTGTCGTTAGCATTAGCAGTCGAGTCACGAAGATAAGTGAACGTGAACCTTCCGTCCACCAGTTCCTTGAGGGCCAAAGATCAAAGAGTGTGAGTGGGCAATTGCGCCGACGCCCTGTTGCTATGTGCCCGCTCATTATGGTGTGTGCCCGGATGTGAATGAATGTGTCTCAACACGAAAGTCCGAGTGCACTAGGTGATAGGGGCGGCTCCTGATGGAATGTGCAGTTGAGGGTGTACTCGCAGCTCAGACATACCATAGAGGACACATTTGCGTACGGCGCAAGGGCCAGCCATATCACCGCCCTTCACCATCCCTGCTTCCTCGGTCCATATGCTCCGCAAGCTGGAGGTCGCTCTTCCATCGACTTCAGTCATCGTCACGGTCACCGCCATATACCACCATATACAGGATACCGGCCGTCAATCGCAATCGCAATCGCGTAAGAAACCGCCCGACAATACGCTCGGTGCTTGCACGCTGCACAAGAGCACAAGAGCACAAGAGGGCGGGTGGTGAGACCCTCGGATCCGCTGAGAGAACCCTTTTCCCTTGAAACACGCTTCTCAGTAACGATGAACGATGGCAATGTGAGTTTGACTTTGACTTGTTACCTACGGCGAGAAGGGCCAGTGCGAACCGTGTCAGGACTCAGCGTCGTCAGTAAGTATGAGTATGAGTATGAAGCAGAGGGACTTTGAATGTCGGAAGCAGGGGGTGCGCGTCGTCGTACAGGAGAGCTTCGTAGTGCTTGGTGGTTGTCTCCTGGCTGGAAGAACGTTGTGTGGATATCGATATCGATGTGGCGACTGGCTGCCACTCGACTCGAAAATCAACCCAGGGTCCAATTTTGGGAGTGATACTTATGCTTATGTTATTTCGCACAGTCATAAATGCGATCCCACGGTCAATTCTTGAACAGGACATTCTCAGAGTTCATGTTCGGGCGATACCACCCTTCGCAATGTTAATGCTCCCCACGGTCACTTCGTCACTTCCCCCATTGTCTTCGCTTCGATCTCCTTTATAAATATAGGGTATTGATTCAAGACGTGGAACACCGGCAAATGGGGACGTCTGGCCGCTCGGGCACTGGCAGGCCCCCTGACGTCCGCCTGGACACCCTCGACAGATGCAGCGAGGGTACTTACTGCGAAGACTCGCGCCTGCTTACGACTCGGCCCAGGGAGCACTGCTTACGCACACACGTCGACCGGATTGTCAGTACCTCACCACGAGCGACCTTGCTCATGTCTACCTCTCGTTCCATTGTTGTATAAATACTTCTTACTCGAACACTCATTTGGGGTATATCCGCAAATGATGCTACCTCCGCCTCCGCGTACCCCTCCTCAGGCCCATCACCCCGGCATATCAATCCGCTAGCCTTCGGCTCCCATGGCGCGTTTATTTTCGGTTTCTCAGTGTTAAATAGCCATTCATCGCGGGGGTCTTTGTCCATCCAACTTGTCCCTGGATGAATATGTACGATATTAATACCTACCCGACGCTCATGGTCGCCGTTCGAAGCACAGGACGGCGATGAAAACCCTTGTCCGGTGCCATCACACCCAAAAATGCCGGCGCGCAAACGGACGGGCGTGCCATGGGGGCGACGACAAACGTATAAATACGAGCTTGCCTGTCTGGCATCCCTCATCCGAAGTTTCTACGCCAGAAAACGAAGATGCAGTTCTCCTCCCAAGTCCTCGCACTCGCATTCGCACTCGCACTCGCCGTCCTCCCCTCAGCCTTTGCGGCCCCGGCCCAAACCGACTTCCGTATCAGCCCGAGCGTCAACACGAACAAGTGTCTCAACGTGCGGGGCAATCTCTTGGCCAACGGAACTGCTGTCGACATGTGCGTTTTCGTGCCGTTTTATCTGTCTATCCGAGCTGCACTTACGGTGCAATTTCAATGTAGCTTCGACTGCAACAGGTCCTCCGCGCAGAACTGGGTCATCAGCCCCGGGTCTACGAGCGTCCAGCTGTCGGGAACGGACTTCTGTCTCGATGCGGGCTCGAGTACGCTGAACACATTCACGACTCCTCTTTCTCGTGGCTGACACGTACGCAAAGGCCCCGCGAATGGCGTAGGTATGAAGATCTGGCAATGCTTCGACGACCTCCCCGCGCAGGAGTGGTTCCTCACCAGCGACGACCGCATCGCCCTCGAGAACCAAGGTACGGTTATGCGCCTCTTGTACTTAGAGATTTATGCACCGTTGACCGTTGACCGTTTGTGTGTACTGTAGGATTCTGTCTTGATCTTACCAACGGAGACGTTACGAACGGCAACCAGGTCCAGATTTGGCAGTGCACCGACAACGATGTCAACCAAGCTTGGGTCCTTTGAACGGCGCATATGTTTGCTTGCCCTCGCCGTATTGAACGTGCTTTCTAGCGATATACATAAAGTAGATACGCGGTCAATTGTGGAGGATCGTCTATGACCAGTGTATAGACTCGATACTTTCAAGGTTCTCCGTTGGGATGAGCACATGATCAAAGGGTTTGACCCGCATCGAAGAACCCGTGGTAGTGGTGGTAAAGCAAAGATCTGACTGAACTGGGACGTAAACTGACAGTGGAATGTTGACTCTCATTGTGGGAATTTCTCATATAGCCACAACGAAGAAGTTCAAGTCAGAGATGGCCCCTAACCTCTGTCATGTGATCTCCCGCATGATCCTTGTAGGCTCCCGCTCGTTGGCATTGCACGGCGATGCTGCGCGCAGAATGTTGAAGTATAGCCAAACTCCGCATCTAACTGGCCGTCTCCTGCAGCATCGCATACTCCCGTACCACCAGTGCCGGCGCTTTGCTTTCTCCCGCTTTCCCGAGCCCAAGGCGCCTGGTTCGTTTCGAAGTACGCGTCGCAGGCCGGAGTCGCATACCCAGGCTCGAGAGCCCCCCCGCGAAGCCCACACGCCGGAAGACGAGTCCCAGCTGTGGCACACCAGTCAGCGGCCGCCTGCAAGCGATCCCGAGGAGGGACTGCGGAGGCTCCTCGCTGAAAATGAGACCCTGGTCATTGAGAGGTGTGCATCACGCGAGGCTTCCAGGTCCAGGCAGGAGGACTAATATTTCTGACGCCGGCGCAGGCAGATCGAGATGCTTAACGTCTTTGTGGGGTTTGAGCAGTCGAACAAATACAGCATCAGTCCGTGAGCTCGAAGACGGGCAATTTCGATAGGTGCTGACCTGCGCCGGTAGGCAATGAGCGTGGTGTGCCGTTGGGCTATATCGCTGAGGAACCAGGGGGGTTCCTCAAGACGTTCTCGAGGCAGCTCTTGGCGACACATAGACCATTCCGTGCCCTGGTGATGGATCTGGAGGGTTCCCCGATCTTATGGGTACGCCCCTTTAGGCCTTAGGCCTTAGTCCCCAGATTTTGCCGCTCAATGACTCTGAATCAAATCAGGTCAGACGCCCGTTCGCCTGGATCAACTCGCGGATGTACGCCCAGCGGCTCAAGAAGTTCCACGAATACACACCAGACGGTGAGCCCATTCTGGACACATTTGCGGAGGTGCAGCAGCGCTGGCATCCGTGGCGTCGGCGCTACGATCTCTTCCTCCGACAAAGCCACCGCCGGATCCTCTCCACCACCTCCGACCCCCAGCCGGAACCGAGCCCCGCCGTGTTCAGCCAGGCATTCCAAGTCGACGAGGGGTTCCTGGCGTGGAATTTCAAACTGCTAGACGGGCGTGCCGAACAGGTCGCACACATACAACGCGCCTTCCGTGGCTTGGGCCGAGAGGCGAGTACTGAGTTCTCCTGCTTTACCGCCAACATGTACGCGGTTTACTTACTCGGATTTACTTGTGCGCGTAGCTATTTACTGATACTGGTGGGATGGAATTCTGCCGGTCGCTGTGCGGTTAATTGATTATCAGGTTAATAGGCCAGTACATCGTTCGCTTTGGGCCTAGTCCGGAGACGTCAGAAGAAATAGACGGAACACCACCGAGGCCGACTATCCTTCGGAATCTCACTGTCGACGAGCGAGCGGTACGCCCATCCATCGCTCTATCTGCCTTCATTCGTATCTAACATCGCACTGTTGTTTTTCTAGCTCATTTTAGCTCTGGCTAGTAAGCATTCCCTCCATCGGCCTACATCCACGGTTTGGCAGCTAATGAAACTTCCATCCGTTCATCCCAGTTAATATAGACTGTGATTACTTTTCGAGGCATTCTGGAAATCAGTAAGCGGTGGCGGTCCTTTGTTCGCGGGCTGATATACTGAACCAGTTACAGTGGTGGTCTCTTTGGCTTTACGCACGTCGGTGGGAGCTGGGAGTAGCCCAGCAATGGCGCTGTATTCTGAGCGGCAGGGAGCACGAACTTGTAACACCCGACTCTGGCATTCTATGTACATGTTGTAGAAGTGCGTCCGATCGAAAAATCACACATGCCAATACATGATCCTTACAATTATTGTGTCATCTCCAGAACAGGATTTGAAGTGTCCTGGCAAGTTACAACGATTTCGTTGACGCGACATGCCCCTGACGCTTCGGCTAACTCATCTAAACCGCCGCACTTCATTTCCGCTATTCAGTTCGCATCTCACAGAGCCGTCTCCTGATGACGTCCGATTCACTGGCATTCACCTTTCCGTCGCGTATCAGGTTCAGAAAATACTGATTCTGGGACTGAGACGGCCATTTGACGAGTGCGGAGAGGGATTGTGCGTTCTTGATACCGAGGTCGTGCACGAACAGCGGGAGCAGGTGCGTCATTTCGGGGACGCAGGAGCGCAGGAAGGCGTAGACGTCGGGGGAGTGGCTGCCCGGGGGAGGCTGGGATTCTGTTTCACTGCATGCTGGCCCTGTATCCGGAGCAGGTCCTTCGGTTGGTGCGCCTGGCGTGGAGGCGCAGTCGCAGTCGCAGGCGTATGCATTGGGTAGCGCGGGAGAGGGATATTCAGGAGGCGGGCTTGGAGTCGATGGAGCACACACGTTCGTCCCGCCCCAACGTGCAAATGGCGGAGCAGGCGACTCGACCCTGGGTAGAACGGCGTCAGCCAGTGCGACTATGCACATTTCGTATGTCTGGTATTCCTGGGGCTGGGGCGGGACCAGGCATCTTCGCGGGGGCGGATACTCGGGCGTTAGGTCCTAACGACTGCTATCAATGGACGACTGCTAAGTCGGGATTGGGATTGGGCGGGATACCTCTTGTGATATGATACTTATATTTTCTGGGGTCGTCATTGAATTTGAATTTGAATTTGAGGCCGTCACGGTGCGGCTCCGCGTCATTGGGCCCTGCTGAATTGACGTGAGGGACATTCTTGGGAGCTGCATAGAAGTGGTTACAGGAGGTGAAGTGATACGGCCTCTTGCTGCGGACGCAGGGATACCGCATGAGCCACACTCGTTTTGCATGTCTGTCTGCTTGTATTCCCCGACAATATCAGCCTGGTGCTCTATTGCAATGGCAACCGGTAGACTTCGGGGGCGGCACCGTACGTCCCTGATATATCGATGTACGTGGTTCCTCAAGGTCGATACCCGCTCGGGATCGTTGCGCGTCGGGAACACGGTCTGTATCTGCGGCAACTCAGCGATGGCAGAGGCGAATATTCCTGAGGGATGCTCAGAGCTTAGCGCTTAGCACTTACCTCCTCCCAAAACAAGTCCCAAGACTCCTGAGATTGCTGTCCTACGGACAGATTCAGATCAAAGCACTGCACTATGACTCCGCGGACGAGATGCTAGAGGTTGGCATATTCAATATTGAGATATGTTGGGGAAGGGGGTGTATGGGTTACGAGGATATTTCTGTATTCTTCGCTATGGCGGCTCAAGCGCAGGAAGCCCTATGTGTAGATTAGGTGTCAGCAGGGTCCGAAGATGTAATCACATCAGAATCTAACGTGTAGACCGTAGCGGGCCATAGCTATGGCCGTGCTGATAGATGTTTACAGTGACTTTGGAGTAGGCTTTGTCGGATATGCCAAGTTTCAAGATGATGGAATCGGAAAAGTTAAAGTCATACGAGGTGCCCCTAACCCCTGAGGCCTGAGGGTGCGCGCCGCGCATTTATATTTACTAGCACTTCCTTATCCTACTTACTTATGTACTCAACGGCTTTCCAGATCCGGATTCAACCCATACCCATACCCATTGGTGATAAATAATCGTCGAGTCCGGGTCGGGATGATGAGTGCAGGCGGCTACGTGTGTTCGTGTGCTGAACGTTGAACGTTCCCTCCGAATTCCGGCTGTGGATCTGGATGATCGCGTATGCTGTCCATTTCGTGCGTGGCGAAGTAGACGGGAGGCGCTGGTAGTTGCGGTCACAAGCAGTCCGGTGCCCGGCGCCAATGTAGAGGGCGACGACCACCACGAAAGCTGAGGTTGGCGCGGAATAGATAGAGATAGAGATAGAGATTCGAAGCTACATCTCGGTTGACAGGAGACCAGCTGTCATATGCCGACTTCGACTTCAATTGACTCCCCACCATCGTCCTGACCTAGCTAAATCGTAAACGTTAAACACGCGTCGCCCGTTCAATATTCAGGTCTGAAAGTCTTCGTTGTCTTGGCCAAATTTGTCTTCATAGAGGATATTGGGCAGGTCGGTGAGGCTGACAGCGAGGGGATCATGATGAAAACACGGCAGCCTGTCGCGGGGGAGCTCACAGCCGTCCGCAGCATCGTCTCCTTCTCCGGGGCCAACGCCTTCATCCAGCGCCTCCAAGGGCAACGTGAGGCTCCACTTCCAAATACACGTCGACCTCTTACCAGGCGCCAGCTCGCGCACGAACTCAAAGTCCTCGCAGAAGACCCACGGAGCCGCGTGCCAGGACCGGATCAGCCGCGCGAGCCCCGCGACGTACTCGTGCGTGAATCCGCGCGGGAGCTCCTCGACCGAGCGCCAATACACGTGTATGCGGCACTCGTACTCGAGGCGGAGGGCCCGCAGCTTGCCGAACGCGCGGCGGGCGCGGCGCGCTGCTCGAAGCAGTGCGGGGGAGCTGAGGGGGAAGGGGATGATGCCTCTGAACAGTACCGGGATCTCCCAGATGCCGCGGATGGCCAGGCACTCTAGGTAGGGCAGGTCGGGGAGCAGGTCCGCAAAGAGGCGGAGCTGCGGCAGGATCTGCCGCCTGCTCCACGTCAGCGAGTGGCTGTTCACCGTGCCCATGCTCGAGACGGACGGGAATTTCTCTGCTCTCAGGTCGATTTCGCACCGCACGAGAAGAGCGACGCGGAATGTCGTGGACAGCCGGAGGGTCTTCAGCTGTTCTGAGCGCAGGATGAACGCGCGGAGGGCCTCGTAGTCCTTCCTCCCCTTCTCGCCCCAGTCCTGGACATCCCCAGCGGTCCACCCCCACCCATCGGCGCATTCGTCGTAGTAGTCTCTCCCCCACTGGAACTGACACTCCAGGCTTTGGAGTCGCGGGATAGACAGCCTGCAGAGGAACTCATCTAGCAGGTCCAGCGTCTTTGCTTCGACGCGAAGCGAGTCCAGCAGCGGTAACGTCAGCAGCGAGCCACATCGATTGTTGCGCGACCAGCGGTATTTCTCCGGGAGGATGATGGGGCTGTCGTCCGCGCGTCCGAAGTGCACTGATACGCGGCGCAGAGGGGACTGGATGCGATCGAGCACGTACAGAAGATCGCACGTCGCGTCCGGGGTCGCGGTGACATTGGCCAGCACATCGCAAGCCGCTAGTTCCTCCCAAGCCATATAGTAGCTCGCGCATATCGGCAGCCCTCCCTTGATGAACCTAGACGCGATGACTACCTGCGATTCGAACCTGTATGGATTCAGTGAGTGATTGAGCGTACGCAGGGGAATATACATGTATGTACTCGTCTTTCGCCGGCAGCTGGGGGAATATGCAGGTGCTCAATAGGGAGGAATCACTTGCGTTTCTCAGCCAAGAAATCTCATCTTGCCGGATATCGCTTAATTTGCGTTGGGCACACACGCGAGTTGTATACTCGGCGCGGCACTCCCAGCTAGGGAATAGCAAGTATGTAAGACCACAGAGTAGTCGGGCATCCATCGACTCACCAAACGACCCATTCGTCCTCTGGGGATTTGCCCGGCAATTCATCGCAACGATGCCCACATGCCGGACATATCCTGATGTCGTTTTCGAAAAATATGCACCCTTGGTAATCCCAGTTGGCCAATCTGATCTCAGCCGCACTGGACATCTGCGTGAATTCTGTGACACCAGGGGCGGCGAGGAGGGCAAAGTATCGTTCGTGTCGTCGCGGTATATACGTGCTTTCCAGTATGTAGATATGGGTGAACCCCTGATGTATGTGTAGCGAATGAGGTTGCTGCTGAGACAGAAACGAGGAGCGTGCGCACCTTCCACGACGAGCAGAACGATATGGGAATGGATACTGCCTGCCTGCCCTCCCTGATTCTCACGTACTCGAGTCGAACGTCTTTCAAGGATGGAATGTGGAGCCCCAATGTCCGCCGAATACGCTCGAATGTCCGCAAATCGAAATCCCGCCGGTATCCATTGGTATTCATATATCTACGGTGAGTGAGGACAAGGCAGGCCACGAGCGGACTAGGAACGCACTTGTGAAACAAGATCAAAATCTGTTCGAGCGGCTGCCGGAACTGCTCAAGCTCAGTGGCCATCCTGCGTATAATCGTGTGTATATCTGGGTCGCTTGTCCTCCAGAGGAGGAACGAAAGGACACTCCTCCACAATGGGCCAATAAGCGAGAACTCCAGACCTCTGCGGTAGTCCCCGATCTGATCGTAGAAGATGGTGAGCGCAGAATGATATTGCCCCGCGCGGCTCCGGACGGCTTCGAACCACGAGGCCGGCCACACTTTAGTACCCTCAAGGAGCTCTGCGACGCATCCCGCGAACGCAGCTGACAGCCGGAGCTCTGCTAACTGCTGCTGAAGAGGGCCGAATAGGCGCGTCTGCGACATCAGGGCATCCAGGGGGAAGAGTGTATATTGTATATCTTCGATGATCGTGATGAGATCGCTGTATGGTGAAGTCGTCGGTATCGGAGCGTCGTTATCGAAGTGCGGGATTGGGTCCCGGCCAGCGAAGGGGCGGCCAGGGGTGCTTCGATAACGGGTGATGTGATAGTGATTGGCATAGATGTACTGGTCGCCAGCAATGTCGTTGAAAGTGCTGTCGTGAATAGAGAAGTTGCTGGCGTTCGCAAAGGACATCGTACGGACGTAGACGCAAAGGCCAAATGCGACACCTGAGAGCTTGTACAGCCTGCTGGGGCCTTCTTGTATTGTGATCCCACGACTGCAGCGCTCGGCCCAAAGTCGTCCAGGCCGTAGAGGACTCGATCTGGCAGTGTCGTACTGCAGGCATTTGAGTTATAGATCATCCTGGAGTTCTGATAGTTGTTACAGTCGTCTTGTTTAGATTTGAAGCGTAGCCCATTGTTCTGAGACTGTATCGTTGGCTCGTCAGCCTCGGTACAAGCGACTCGAACGTTTGACAACTCACATTTCTGGTTCTGGTAGTAAGTCGTCCATTGAGAATTCGGGCCACTGGCATACCTTGTCCTCGCCCTGGGTCGCGCATTCTTCATCCGTTGGAATTGCCTGTCGCATTTCTACGTTGTCGAGGAGGCTCAGGTAGTAAGTATCCAGTGGTGAAGGCAGGTCCGAAGGGTTTCCCACGGGACATTGAATGGCGCGGCGCTTATGAAACGTTCATCTGCCTTTATCCCAACCCTTGCGTCGTGCATAACATGCGGGCATATGAAACTCGTTCTTGCGATCCTTTCGGGTCGAAATGCCAAGAATCGCCGCCATCCTTGCGGCCATTACAACGTCTGATCTGCGACGGCCAGAGGGGCAGCAACCTTGAACCTTGAACCTTTGAAGGGCCAAGGCTCTTCAGCGTTGCTGGCCCGCGGCTTGGGGACTTTTGAACCTACAACAATGGAATCCTGCGAGTAACTCTTGGTTCTTTGCGTCGTTGGACGAGCAGTCTTCGTCAATAGCTCTTCATCGCGTTCATTGCCTGTTGTCGCCAGGACTCGGATGCAGTTATTTGTAAAGCTGCTGGCCCTCAACTATATGGTGCTCTATGGTTTACCAGGCATGACATGTACGTGCACTGTTCTCCCCACGAACTACCTCCTCATGCCTGTATATAGATACCGGACCCACATATGAGCTACATCGAGATGAGCAGAACGGGTGGGCCACCTTCCCAGCATCCAAACATCTGGATTCTACCCAAAGGCGCTGTGAATCAGGTCACCCCAATAGCACCAGAAGCGGACCCCCCATGGCTGAATGAAAGCCTCACAATTAGCTTCCGTTGCAGGACACTTTGACCCTGATTCACCCATGACGCCTGCTTACCTCTCAGATCACCAAGCATTAGTAACTCGTGGAACGCTCTAAGAGCGCCCAGTACCGACCAGTCGGGAATTGTGCAATCTTTCCAGCTCCTAGCAGCATCACAAAAAGCCTTATAGATATCCAGCATCGACAGCAGGACTTCCCGCTCATCGATTATCATGGCCATCCCAACGACGCAGAAAGCTTGGATAGTCGAAAGAATGGGACATCCCTCAGAGGCCTTGAAATCCCACTCCGACTGGCCTGTTCCAAGCGAAACCGCAAAGGACCACGTACTCGTGAAGATCCAAGCCGCCGCGCTTAACCCTTTGTACGTTATGTTCCTGTCAAAAATAGAAAAATAGAACAATTTGTGCTCATTGCGTGTTCATAGAGGATGGAAATTGATGCAGCTAGCACCCAACTTTCTCGCCAAGAGACCCCTGCCTGCCGAATACGACTTTGCTGGCGTCGTCGCAAAGAAAAACGGCACAGAGTTCGAGGTGGGGGACCCTGTCTTTGGGTTCATCCATGTCTGTACATTGTTTTCAGCACGAATGAACATTGACGGACACTAATGCTCTCCAATGTGTAGCTATAACCCTGAAGACGCGACAAGGCACTTTAGCTGAGTACGCGCTGGTGCCAGATATATGTGTGACCAAAAGACCTTCCAATATCGATGTAATCCACGCTTTTGGGTTAACATTAGCTGGCCTGACCGCATGGCAATCCCTCAACTGTACGCGCCTAGAAGCTGGTCAGACCGTATTCATCTATGGCGGGAGCACAGCAGTGGGATTGTTCGCCATTCAGATCGCCAAAGCACGCGGTATCAAGGTCGTCGCCAGCGCATCCGGAAAGAATGAAGAATTGGTCAAGAAGATGGGTGCAGATGAAGTATGTTTGATTTCTGTGGCCTATGCCTGTTGCGCTCACCGATATTGTAGTTCATCGACTACACGAAGGAGCCGATATACAAGTACCTTCGCCCAAATTCCATGGAATCATCGACGTATATGGTCTCTCGGACCCCTCGCTGTACACCCATAGTGCTGCGTACATGGCGCCTGGTGGCGTATTCGTGATGACCACACCAACACCTCACCGTATTTCTTTCAAGGAGATTGGGCACCTTATCAAGACGCTGGTTGCTATAACGTGGCCTGCCTGGCTTGGGGGCATTCCCCGGGAATTCAAGTGAGATATTCTATTCTAACTAACTTACTCTCGGTGGAAAATGCACGGTGATAATCTTCATGATCAACATAGGTTCCCCGCTCTCAAAACAAGGCCGATTTAGAGGCACTCCGTGACTTGGTGACGGAAGGTAAAAAATCATCCTGTGCACCATCCAGCTCTCATCGAACGCATCTTGAACGCATCCTAGGCAAGGTTGTAGGAGTCGTGGATTCTGTTTACGAGATGGAAGACGCACTCAAAGCTTATGAGAGAATCTTGACTTGGAGAGCAACTGGGAAGGTCGTGGTGAAGATAGATGGAGAGGACAGGAGCACGTAATCTCTTGATCAATGTCGCTTCACGATTATTGCCAGTATGAGGAATGACGGACTGGATCCGCTGGATACCCAAGAGCCGAGAGCGTAGAGCGTCCGAACAGGGTATTGTTGAAAATAAATACGGGTACGGGATACAGTTATACAAATGGGCGGTACAATTCAGACCGTGGTATATTGGCCTCGAGAGATTTATCTATCTTGATCACGACCTTCCCGGTCGCTTTTGAAGACATAAGTCTCTCATGCGCTTTTAGGGAATCCTCCAGCTCACAAAAACCGAGTCCACGACTCCGACTACCTTGCCTAAAAGAGTTGGATTAGGATAGGCAATCTACGCGGAAGGATGGAATGGTGTCTTACCTTCAGCTACCAGTGCACGGAACGCCTCGAGATCTGCCTTACTCTCGTGGACGTCAGCGACTCTGGAACGCCGAGATTATCAGTGGCAACTCCTAGCGAGCGTGTTGAATCACTGACTTGAATTTTCTTGGGATGCCACCCAGCCAGCAAGGCCACTTCATTGCAGCAGCGGTCTTGGTGAAGTTCCCGACCTGTTTTATCGAAAGGGTTTGGGGCACAGGTGCGGTCGATATAAACACTCCGCCAGATGCCAGGTAGGCGGGACTATTGGTGTACAGCGAGGGATCCGACAGACCATATTACGCATCGATGATGGCATCGAACTTGGTTTCAGGAGGGTGTGAGTTGAGGTATTTGTGTATTGGTTCCTTCGTATAGTCGATAAACTAGAAAATCCATCAGCACGGAGGTTTTAGGCTACAGGGACTTGAACATACTTCATCTGCGCCCATTTTCTTCACTAATTCTTCATTCCTTCCGGAGGCGCTTGCGACAACCTTGATCCCGCGAGCTTTCGCTATCTGGATTGCGAACAGACCGACGTGCTCCCGCCGTATATGAAGACCGTCTGGCCGGCTTGCAGTTGCGCGTCCGTGAATAAGCATTAATACGCACTGTCAGCGTCAACCTAGGCTGGTAAACCAACCTCTCTTCGAGAGTATGACAATCGATCCTCTTAGAAGAGAGGCTGGTACGGAGCATGTGTCATTTGGCTGAAGGCCTTCCTTCGGTGTTTTCCGTGATGTCGGCAGGCCCGGCAGATGGTAATTTGAGAGTCAGACAGCCTTGGCGCTGACACACTTCCGCATTTGGACAACGCGTCTTTCCCAGCTCTATACCGCTACGTGCTCGCGTCTCCTCCTTGGTGCGCAAAATGGATGCGCCTCCTGGCGACAACGCGCCCAATCGCGCCTATACATCTGGCTCATACTTTCCTGTCGCGTTGGTCGCTCCTGGCTCATCATGGAACACTCCTGGAACCGTTCAATTTTGGAATCAGCCCTACGGTCCTGCACCCCATCCATATCTACATCCCACGCCGTCGACACCAGCTCAGCATCAGCTCCCACACATGGTCATGAGCCCAGCTGCCTTTTATACCCCCGGACAATCTCGCAAACGCCCCACCTTCACCTGGGACCGTGACCATGATGAGAATGAGCCTCTGGCTGACTCGCCCTTGTTGCCACCAAGCAAGCGGCGAAACACGAACCCTGGTTCCCCGTCTACTGCATCCGCCCCACTACGATCTACTCAAACACCACTGATTGCGCAGACATCGAATTCTTCGACACCAGCCGCGAAGCGAGCCTCACCACGCAGCGACAAAGAGAAATTGGATGCGGCACTCAATGGCATCCAGAACGCCGGCTTTGAAGGTCTCGGCCACTTCTTCGCAAGCCTCTTCAACGGCAAGGCAGGTTATCAGAAGCAGAAGATATGCCAATCGCTTCACAAGTTCTTGACGAATCACAACAAACCTGGACGACGACCAGCCGACATTGTTCAGGCAATGTACGACCACCCTTACAGTCACATCCGACGGCACGAAGATCAATTTCACGACGGCAATTCCATAATTCCTAACTACGCATATCCTGTTGAGGCCGACATCCCACCGAAGAGAGTTGCGTCAACCGGCACCCCTGCGCAAGCCACCATCAACAGCTGGGTTGCTGCCACTGTGCTAGACCTCGTTGATAAAGAGACGACGGTGTTGGCGCAAGATGTCGGTCTGCGTATGCCTAAAGACTGGACATGGGAGTCCGTTATAGCAACATCATTGCAAGACGTCCAAAGGCGAATGATGCAGCTCGCACCGCTCACCTGGTCGACAATAGCAACCATCGCTGTCAGCCCAAATCGCCGTCGACAAAATCATAACGCACGTCTTGGTACTGACGCAGATATCGAGGCCAAGAAAGAGAGCCTGAGCCACGCCTCTCACAGCCCGTGGAGGGTAAGTCTCCTGCCCGTATTTCAAACTCATTGTGACAAGTCATTTTGATAGGCGTTCACATTTGCAATACTGATATTACTTTCCATCCGCAATTCCTTAATCTCCCTTGGCCCTACCATCATCGGCCTGCTGCTATTCATCTCGGATGCAGGCCGTGTTGTCTACCATGCTCTCGGCCGCTTTGGGATATCCACCTCGTACTCCACTGTTCTCGAGCATCTTCGCGACCTCGCCCATGGTGCCGGCGTCCACCTACATGAAGTAGGGACATCGATCTCACGAAACGACAATCACTATATCATTTTGTTCGATAATATCAACAAACATCATCGGGCCTGGCATCAGACTATCAGCAAATCTGACGAGGTCAAAAGCAGGACAGCATCAACCGTTATTCACATGGTCTATGTCCCACCAGGTGCTATGAGTTTAAAGAAGCTCCGTACGAGGCAAAAAAAAACGTGGTCATAAGGACCTCACCGTTCGCCGGCTATTAGACATCGATCACAAGCATATGGAGAGGATTGGTGCTGCGACCTTACTACGGATATGGACGGACAAGATTCCTGCCCTCAGCCGTCACTGCGCTCATGTCACGCATCTTTTCGAGACGGCTTTACAGAAGCATCGCATTCCTCTTCACCAATCCGACATCTACCCGCTTCGAACATCTGGCATCGATGAGTCCACCACCGCAGGAAATAGTGACGTCCTTCACGATATCACTCATTTGCAAATGGGGATGGCTACCGACGATTTTGGGGAATTCGTCATGCCTATTGCAGGGGATCAACTCACCGTAGACCGTGTCCGGAAGCTCATTCACTACACCAAGAAAGATGTGACCAAGTACGCACAGCACACCTGGGCGCTGCCGTTTATTCAACTGTGGCACATGAAATGGGCTTTTCTCAAGGCAATATACAAGGCACACTGGACGCCATCCACTGGCAAGCATCTTTACGGGCTTCATCGTGATTGCAACACCCTCGGGCGGACAAAGCTGAACCCTACCAAGTGTGACTTCTACCCTCACCATCAGGCCGTGGCCGACACGTTTGAAACCAGTTGCTTAGGAATTCTACGGTATGCCACTGTCAGCACTATCACATAAAATTGAGGTGCTAAATCATCGTATAGTGTTCTCCTTGAGCAGAAGTGTAGCAAGGAATTATTAGATGCAACTCGTCGCTTTTCCCTCCTCCATGTTCTTGACACGCTTTTCGCAATGAAGATGTAAGGGGACACTCCTATTTTCTCCTTTTCCCCCTGTCCCGTCCCCTTCCTCCTCGTCCCTTTCCTCTTTCTTTCATTCCCTTTCCTTTCCTTTCGTCCCCTTACCTTCCCGCTTCCCTTCCGTTCACTCCCTTCGCATCCGAGCCTCGTCCGGTGACTCCGAAGTCTTCCCGCGCTTCGGACGCCTCGGACTCGCTCGGACGCTTCAGATACGCTCGGACTCGTAGATACACCTTGGGGCTCGTCCGGGCTACCTCCATCTTCCTTTCCCACTTCGTTATTCCTTGTCCCCACTCCCCCAGGTCGCTGGCACGGCTCCTGTACATTCCCCTTCCACTTCATTATCACATGCCCCCTCGTACCTTGTGATATTCGTTCGTACCTGTGGCTGGTGTACTGTACAGTTACCCTTCATCCCTCCCACGCTACTACAGTATATACTTCGCTTCCTAGCATGGAGAATCCCCATCCTGTTCTCTTTGGATTCTCCCTCTGCTAGGTGAGCAGCTCTCTCATGTATTGTAGTTAGTCTTATTCATTTCTTTGAATTCTCCCTCTGCTAGGCTTGCACTGTGCGGCCATCTTGAGGTTGCCCTTACAGCAGAACAGGATCTCCCATCCTGGCACCAGAGCCCTACGGAAAACGTCCTGCGCCACTCCGGACTCGTTCCCGACGTCTCTCCGGTTTTGCGGACATTCTGGACGCTCTCCTGCTACTCCCACCCACCTCTGAGGACCCAAGGAACTCCATCCCTCGCCCCCCTGACGACTCCGAAATGCCGGGCGCCTCCAGCCAGATCCCGCCATCCGAGCCAGTCGCTTCAGGACCGGGCTCCGAGACGTTGCAGACCTTGTGGGCTCAGACGTACGAACACCAAACCCAAATCAGTTCCATCCAGGATACACTCGCCCGAATTGAAGGACTCCTCTTAACACCCCGTCCGACCACTCCGAAAACGACCCGGGACTCCGAGCTGAGGGGCACCGAAGCCTCCCAGCACGCCCCGAGTCGATCCGAAATCACCCCGCGTTCCCGTTTGAAGCCCGCCTCTCCCCCGATCTTCGACGGAAACCGCAAGGATGGTTGCGCGTTCTACAACGCGTGCTCCATCTACTTCCAGCTCTGTCCGGACCACTTTCCGACCGAGCAGGCCAAAATCCTCTGGTGTCTCTCCTTCTTCCAGAAGGATCGCGCCAAGGAGTACGCGGACATGGTGCTCCGGAGTCCGAAGGATCCGTACTTCGAATCCTGGGCCGCCTTCGCGACCAAATTCCGGACTCGCTTCCTTCCGGATCGGGAACGCGAAGCCACCATGCTCAAGCTGGAGTCCACCCGGTACCACCAAGGGCGTCGGACTTTCCAGGAGTACCTTGACGAGTTCCGGGACCTTGTAGATCAATCCGGATACTCCGAGGGCTCCAACATCACGATGAAGTTCCGCCGCGGATTGGACTCCATCATCCAGAGCCGCGTTGCCGAGTCCGCAGACTGTCCGGACGAGGATGACTTCGAAGGATGGTACAAGGCAGCGCAGCGGGTCGCTGACAACCGAGCCGCCAACCAGTCTTTCCACTTCGGCGTGCACTCCGGAAACTCCGGACACTCCGGATCCCTCGTCCGACCAGCAGCCAACTCCGGAGTCGCTCGGACTCCTGCAGGTGTACTCCCCACACCTCGGACTCAGCTCCCGCCTCTGCAACCCCGCTTCCAACCTCCGCCTCCTCCGAAGGCTCTCTCACCCGGCGTTCCCATGGACGTCGACCACACCCGCTCCCGGCCCGCCGCTTCGCAGCTCTGCTACCAATGCGGCAAGCCCGGCCACATGTCCCGCGAGTGCCCACTCCGGTACGACGTCCGGTTCATGACCACCGAGGAGCGGATGTCCGCCATCGAAGATCTCCTGACCGCGGCCGATGTTGTAGAAAGTGCGGGGACCTCGGAAGGAATAGATGATGAGGGAACGGCCCCGGTTGAGGAATCAGACACGGCGGATTTTGTCCGGACCAACGAGTGATCAGTGCGACCTCGTTGGTGAATAACCGATTTGCTTGTCTTAGCGTAGACGAAATAGACGACTCCGATCACTCCGATGATTCGTCCGACGCTAAGCAAACGACTCCGGTTACAATCCGCACACTCCGAAGGTTTCGCCCGCAGTGAGAACGGCGGCTACCCAGTAGCTATAAGATCTCCACGCTGCCCGGCAAGCTTTCGCTAGATATACCTGTTGAAGTGCAGAGCACGGATACTGTAAGGGTTGTACCCTTTCGTTCCGTGCACTCCGACTCCCCCTATCCCCTGGCGACCCCTCTCCGACTCCTCGGACGCACTCGCACATGACTCGGACGTCACGAACCCGTACCGGACACACGTGATATCGGATCAGACAGCGCGGATCAATCTTTCGTATATCTTTTGTTCTCGGACTCTAATACTTGGACTACACTAGCACCATTATTCGTTCCTGGTGCCTTTTCGTCTCGGACTTTTCCTTCATCTGACATTTTTCTTAGCTACAAAAGCCTCCTGTACTCGTAGTTAGAAGAATCAGATTTGTTTCCCCCCCACATCGAGTCAGATTCTAAGCCGTCCGAACCTTTCTTCTCATCCGTTGTCAGAGTCTGCCGCTGTCCGAGTCCGAGCCCGAGTCCGATCCGAAGTTGCTTTCTCCTGCCGTGCTTGTCATTCTCCTGCCGTCCTCGTCGTACTATCCGAAGCCAAGTTATCTGTTTGCGTCCGAGCGTGTCCGAAGGCATCCGAAGCCGTCTGAAGCGTCCGAAGTTTCTCAGTTGTTCGTTTTCACTCTCGGACTCATCCTTAGCACACTTTACTCACGCGGGTGTCGCACGGACTTGTCCTGCCGGAGGCGGACCCTCGCATTTTACTAGACTACACTACTAGTCTACGCGTACATTCACTACTACATTCTGGAGCCCACCGCGAGGGTTTAAAGTTCAAGACACCCCCCCCGTTCCACCGTCGCCTAATCATCCTATTCCGTCATTGAATTCGAATCCCCTCCCGATCCTCTGCACGATATCTTTCCGGAAGGTCCGACGCAACGGGCTATCAACTACCTCTTCCGGAAGACATCCGAATATTTTCCGTTCAAAATAGTCCGCTCTTGGGTTCCCGATCCCAACACCGTCATTTGGCAGTTCGCACTTACCGGACGCCCAGAATCCGAGCATCCGAACATCCTATCACGCCCTAATCCTCCATCCCTCCGGCACAGTCTGTTCTATAATCCCGCCGCGGCTTACCACCGACCCACTCCGGAGTCAAACGACACTACGTCCGGAACACCTTCATCGCTCACCGAGTCGTCCGAGAATCTTCCGCCCACTTCTTCACCCTCTCCTATTCCTCCGCCCACAATGGCCACAACTATGCCCGTCCGCCAGTAGTCCTAGCTACTTTTGTTAACACAGTACCAAGTATTGCTGTAAGTATAGGGTTCACACAACGCAGTAACTGTTGAGTGTGTTAACACATTGTACTGTATTAACACACAGTCAGCAAAGATGAGAACTGTGTTAACACATGCATATATATAGGTATGAACGCTGTGCATGTATGTATGGGGAGTGTGTTCACGCAGTACTAGAAGTGTATTAACACAGTACAGGTACCCATGGGAGTGTATTAACACAGTACAGGTATGTACAGCAAGCGTGTTAACACATTACTACAGTGTATTAACATGGAGCAGGTATGTATGGGGAGTGTATTAACACATTGTACCAGTGTATTAACACTATACAGGTACCCACGGGAGTGTGTTAACACAGTACTAGAAGTGTATTAACACAGTGCATGTATGTATGGGGAGTGTATTAACACACTGTACTAGTGTATGAACACAGTGCATGTATGTATAGAAGTGTATTAACACACTTCTAGTAATGTATTAACACAGTACAGGTACCCACGGGAGTGTATTAACACACTACTAGAAGTGTATGAACACAGTACAGGCATGTATAGAAGTGTATTAACACAGTACTAGAAGTGTATTAACACATTACAGGTATCTACAGAAGTGTATTAACACACTACTAGAAGTGTATTAACACTATACAGGTACCCACGGGAGTGTATTAACACTATACAGGTACCCACGGGAGTGTGTTAACACACTACTAGAAGTGTATGGACACAGTACAGGCATGTATAGAAGTGTATTAACACACTACTAGAAGTGTATTAACACTATACAGGTATCTACAGAAGTGTATTAACACAATACATGTACATTTTCAACTGTGTTAACACACTTTTTTTTTTTCACACAAGTCCACAAGTGTTCACACTTTATAATTAACTCCGCTCCAGTTAACTCACAATCAAAATAATTATTTCAAAACTAAGGTAAATAATTGTCCAAAACAAAGTCCATGCAGTCACTATGCAACGAAATAAATCAGATTCTAACGACGACGAGAGGACGGCTTTTTTGCCTCAGGCGCAGGCGCAGGCACAGCAACGAGGTTCGACAGGACCCAAGAGACATCCTCGACAAGCATGGTAAATTCAGCGCTAGAGGGACCCGCTGCTTCCAACCACCACCCGAGACAAACCAACACTCCGTAAATCCCGTTTACGCCTCCGCGATACAACTTGGGCCAATCTTCGTGAGTATTCGTGTCGATGATGATGAGAGAAGCGCAATCGCGGGAGGACATGTTGAAATCGGGCGGGATGCGTTCGGGGGGCTGAATTGAAAACCACCACTTGAAAAGCTCATCGCACATCGTTTTGAGTTGCTCCTTCGTGAGTTTTCGATGGGCTTTGGGCCGTCGACCGTTATGAATCCAGTTACCGAGTACAGCAGGACGTCCGTCAGCTTGAAGTGGCTGTGAAAAAGAGTAAGTCATTGATTAATAGGACGTGGGCAACTAAGCTCACTTTACCAGGATTGTGTTCGACGTGTCTCTCGAAATTGATGAACCAAGCGACTGCTTCAAGGTACTCGATGCTCCCCTTGAAGCCCCGAAGCGTGTTGACCGCGTCACGAAGCCACTTGGGCATGGCCTGGAGTGCGATGAGATCGTCGAGATCTTTGTTGACCTTCGCCTCAGCCGCAAGGAATTCCGGGTCCTGGTTGTCATTTCTGCTGACATCGTCGTCTTCCGTGGAGCCGTTCTCCGCTGCTTGGTCTTCGTCGTTCGCCGTTCCACTCGTTCCACCTTCGTCGTTCGCCACTCCATTCATTCCTCCTTCTTCGTCTGCAGCAGAGCCGGGGTTGCCATCTCCTCCTTTGTCGCCGTCGTCGTTCACCACTCCACTCGTTCCACCTTCGTCGTTCACCACTCCACTCGTTCCACCTTCGTCGTCCGCCACTCCATTTGTTCCTCCTTCTTCATCTGCAGCAGAGCTGGCGTCATCTTTGTCGCCGTCATCGTTCGCCGTTTCACTCGTTCCCCCTTCATCACCTGCAGCAGAGCTAGGGTTGCCGTCTCCTCCTTTGTCACTGCCGGGTGCGTTCTCGCCGTCGTCAGTGAGTTCATCATCTCTCCTCCCTTCCCTCCCTTCCGTTGGCCCTGCCATGTCCACGTCTTCGCCGTCCACAGAGTGAACCCCAGCCCCTTGCTTATCGAATCGGTACATTACTTTGGCCAGCAGCCTTTGCACGGCGCTCTGGTGTGTGCTGACATCGAGGGATTTAACCGGCGTTGATTTGGAAGACCCCGTATTTGAAGACGAGGGGTGCGAAGGTGAATCTGAGACTGTAATTTCGACGTGTTTCTGCTCTGTGCCAGGCAAGGCGCAAGCGAGACGCTTTTCGATGGCTAAGATTAGTAAGTCAGTGTTGATTTCCATCATGGGGTGCAAAAACTACTCACGGATCGCTTTCTCAGCGAAGTCTACAACAATGCGCTGAAGCTGACTCTCCAAGGTCGGATGCAATTGAAAGATCGACCTCCCACTCTGGGTTCGACCATCAGTACCACTGGGTGCAGGAGTCAGCATCAAAACCCGGGGAAGGTGATTCGAGGACGTACAACACAACCGCAAATCCTCCCCCTTCCTTCGGCGCTGGGCCAACGAAGCAAACGACACCAACGAACCCAAGTTCTTTCCGGACTTGCTCGCACATCTTTTGCATAGTCTTTGGGAGCGCATCGATTTGGCTGGGGACAAGGTTAGTTCAGCCTGATGCCAGATACGTGTTGGACTCACGTCTGAAGGTTGCGATTGGCTTGCCTCCTCGCCGCCTCTTCAGGTTCAACTTCTGCGTCCTCATCAACCTCAGCGAAGTTGTCGTCGTCGCAGTCGAGTCGTTTGAACTCGTCGTCGATGTACTGGGCGATTCTTTCTTTCACCTCGTCACTTTCAAGGGCGTAGAGTCTCTGGATGACCTCGTTACGAAATTCCAACGGCATGTCAGGCATCTCGGGATTATATTCCGGGCTTTTACGCCAGTGCTCTTGGATCACTGGCTTCAAGACGTCATCATAATACAGGTGCGTGTATGCGTGCCAGCCAGCCAAGCGCTTTTTCTTACGAACCCTGAGATCCAGAACTTTGGCTCCTTTCGTGGACTCCGTATCTCGGTTGTGATTGTAGAACCAATCACGTAGACGCTTCAATGCTGTCAGAACACCATGGATCATCGAAACGGTGATATACTTACCGTCTTGAGTACTTCCAGCGCATTTTTCCGCTCCTCCGCTGACATGACTTTATCCTTCCAGAATTCTTGCACAAAATCGTCCATGACCTTTCGACGGAATGTCGCAACGGCTCCACGTGTCTTTGACCTCTGGGCCTCCTTGTGCTGGGGTAATAGTGCCGTAAGCCATGCACGTTGCCTCTCTGTTGTCCAGGGTTTGCCACCCGTAGGTGCCTTCGCCTCCTTTTTCCCTGCTGAGCGTCGGGTTCGTGCCATCAGTCAGAAAATGGAGAGAAAATATGAAGACAATCGGAAAAGACTCGGCTCGTAGTGTGTACACACTGCGAACACACATGTACACTCGTATTTATAGTTCCCCGGTGTTCACATTTTGCACTGTTTGTTGGAGCTGAGTTCACACTTACGTGTATCACTCGGGTATGAATTGTCAACATGTATATATTTCTTGCGGGCAATCTCTATTGCCTAGGGATCCTGTACGTCTTCTTACCCCCCCAATTTTCCTCCTCATTGATTGTTTTACCAGCACCACCAGATCGCTTCAAGATGACTCCCGTCAACATTTTTCAATTCTCTATCAAAGACCAGAAGCACAGTTTCGAGCTCGAGATCCCCCCCAGTGCGCATGGTCACGTCCTCCACATTTCTATCGATGGCACGACAAACAAGGGCACTGTCACGGTCTCGAATAACACCGCCGTCCCTTATGCCGATCCTGAGCGACCACATCCTGGTAACACCTCGCATTGTCACGGCGAAACGGCGCTAGATGAATCGGTAAAAAATTGGCGACCCTTCGGTGGTCAACAACCCACTGGCACTTCTAGCCGTGTCCCGGCAACTTACCATACTAGTCGTAGCGTGTTCTTGCCGGGAAAGCGGGATACCAAGGCCACAGATCAGGAGCGCCCGTCTGGCGAGGACACCACTCGATCTCCCCGACGTTATCATGGCATTACAGTTTACCCGCCTACAAGCACCCTACCCAAGCAATTCGCTTCCCCTTCTCGTCCTCGGGATAACACTACTCTCAAGCCCGATGGCTCCAACCGATTTCACTCTTGCGGTCGGGATGACCCTGATTACGATGCTGAGGATAGCATGCCGACATGGGCTGAGTTGCGTGAGGTTTACCATGGTTCGAAGGAGCAGAAGTGCACTATCGTAGATAATGATGAACCAGATGGTTATCCTGCCGACGACATCAACGACGACCCTAACCATCCCAGCAACCTTCCTGTTCCATTTCATCGACTTCCTCCCAGAGCAGCCGTAGACGGTGATCTCCACCCTGAGATGTTTGCCGTTCCCCTCGAATTCCGTCATAAGTACAACGCCCCGGCTGCGCGCAATGGTGCCGGCAAGCAATGGTGGGTGGTTGCCAAAGGGTACGAGATTGGTGTTTTCTGCGACAAGTGGTAGGTTGCTTCAGGTACCAGCTTTATGCGTAGACTTACGAATATATTCTTTGTTTAGGGTGTACATTCAGGCGTTAACCTCATCCATCGGGTTTCAGAAGAAAGCCCAATCGTGGAAGCAGGCCATAGCGTTCTATAATGAATACGAACGATCATCGAAAACGCAAAGGCTCATTAAATAATTTAGCTATTTTGTTACCTGTTGAATGTATGACTGTTCATCTTTGCGAAATTTGAGACTTTGAGAGAGCGACGGACAGTAGATTTGACAGCCAGAAGTCGGTGAAATCCACGTTGATCGAAATAGGTTCGTGGAATCAGATATCATTATTCCAGTCTTAAGAATGTCAAGCATGTTCATGAATTTGGCCGAGTTATCGAGGTTCGTCTAGAAATGTTGAGATTATCATAATGTAGTTCTAGTTATTGTTACGCTACGACGGTTGTTGAATATAGCACATGCGACTGATTGCGGCTAATGAGCTCACCTCATGTATTCCATGCGGCAATTCACTCTAGGTATTTAAGCTTACACTCAACCAGGTTTTAAGTCACCATGGACAGACCTCCTCGAAAGCGCAAGAAGTCCTCAAAAGCCTTGTCCTCGCTGTGCTTCATTTCCAGTGCTTCGGGTGCTTCGCAGTCATCTGTCACAGATCCAATCGAGCTGCTTCACGATCCATCCACCCCATCGTCGATAGCGCAGAATACTGTCAGATATACCTCCCGAATAGTACAGAAGTCAGTTCATGGCAGATATCGCGAGTCAACAAGTACCTTCGAACATGTTTCCAATGAGGAAGTAAGTTCCTCCATGACTGATGAGCAAGGCGCTAGCGCTAGCGCTAATGCTGAATCGCCTGGTGGTAATGCTGAGTCACCCAGCGCTAATGCTGAATCAGCCAACCCAAGTCCTGTCGACGTGGCCCCCAATCCTACCAGCAGCGACGATGTTCACGAGGTGTTCGAGGTGTGTCCTTCGCCATGGGTTCTTCTTCTCATCTAATGTACTCCCCCACCGTAAAAGTCTCCTCTCCCACATCGTCTTCAACTATGGGCTTCGGATCGTCGCCAGGCTTACCTCGAAGAACTGTATCGACTCGACGGCCGAAGTTCCAGCTCCAGCTCTGAACAATGTTGCAGCGAGGGAGTAGTTCCCTGTGAAAACAAGGGTGAATACCGATGCATTGATTGCTTCGATACGAGACTCTACTGCGCAATATGTGTTCTTCGTCAACACCGTCGCACTCCCCTTCATCGCATTGAGGTCAGTTTGTCTTCCAATTGCGCGTCACTGATGACTTACCTAGAGACTTAGGTCTGGCAAGATGATTGTTTCACTCGCACATCTCTTTGTGAGCTTGGCCATGTCATACAATTGGGTCATTACCACGGCGAGATATGCGCTCTCCCCAGTATCATACGCAAGGGATTCTATGTTATCGACGTGTCCGGGATCCATCTAGTATCCATCCGCTTTTGCGGCTGTCAATTCATCAGTGACGACGTTCAACTCCTGCGATATCGGTGGTACCCCGCATCTTCCGTGAAACCCCAAACGGCCTTCACCCTCGATCTTCTCAACACATTTCAAATCATAACGTTGCAAGGAAAGCTTTCCGCTTACGACTTTTATCTCTCTATTGAGCGCAAGACCAACAATGCGGGAACCAAGGACCTCCAAGTATGTTGTTCCTTTTTTACTGCTAATTGAACTCGTTACTCACTGTTGCATAGTCACGATATGATCAATTCCTTTCCTGCGTACGACAATTCCGCCACCTTCGCATGTTGAAACGCGCTGGCTTAGGCATGGACATGGTACCGGTTTCCTCGACAAAACCTGGCTCATATGCTGTCGAATGTCCTGCATGTCCTCATCCCGGAATCAACCTCCCTGACGGCTGGGAACGCGAACCAGAGTCGACGAGGTGCGTAAGCTCTGTGTCAAATGCCGGTTTCTTTTGCTGAACCCGCTCTAGATGGCTGTATGGGTTGAACTTGACGATCGACGCCAACTTCCGCCTTAAGAACAAGGATAGATCACTTGAAAAAGATGAGCCACTTGGTGATGGCTGGGGTCACTGGGTCTCTGAGGATCCGTACAAGGCATACCTTGAGGCGAATACAGACGAGCCTGAGGTACGTCAACTCCTTCGTTACTGACTTCCTCGCTCACGCATTATTTCAGCCTAATCTTTGTGATTCGGAGCTCCGCGCAGTCGACCATGCCAATAAACGGCGTTCCCAAGGCTACGTGTCGACTGGTGTCGCTGGTGTGATATGCGCCCGCCATGGTCTTGTTCGCAGAAATGGACTAGGCAACCTACAGAAGGGCGAGAGGTACGTGACGTCCATGTACTTTCGTTGCACCTCACTAACTTAAAGCCAGATATGCAAACACCGATTTCATTGTTTTATCAACCCTCAAGGATCATCCATTCACCCGCTTAGTTCTGTCCTACGATATCTGTTGTCAGTGGTCGAGGAATCTTTGGAACCGTATCACTGGCTTTCCCGAAGACATCCGCCTCTCGAGGGAGGCATTCGACCGTATCGCTTTCGTTATCCCCAAATTCCACCTCTATGGTCATGGCGACAAGTGCCAAATTGCCTACTCGTTGAATTATCTACCTTGGTCGGCAGAAACTGATGGGGAAGATCCGGAGCGATGGTGGTCACACATTAATCCCGTCAGTATGAGCACGAAGGTCATGGGCCCTGGCTCTCGAGCAGACACTATCGACGATCATGCAGCCGCGTGGAATTGGAGAAAGATCGTGAACTTTGGTAAGTTTGCAAGCACCGTGTTATCATCAAGACTCTAATCTCACTTCAGGTAAATCCCTGCTCAGCCACTATCAAAAGGCTATCTTGATGAGCGCACGCCACGCCGCTCTCCATGCCGAATACTCGGCTGAGTTTAGTGAAGCCGATCTTACAGCTTGGACGCAATTAATTATTGATTGGGAAATCGACCGCTCGAAACCTAATCCCTTCGAAGAAAAGGAAAAGCGTGAGTCGAAACGGAAAATGGCGATTATCGTTTCATTAATCATGCTACTAGACCGCTCCATGGCCGACATCCGCCTTGAATTGGCCAGAGAAGAAGTCGCTGAGCCTGCTCGCATGCAATCCGTTGGGACGAATGAGTTCCTGTATAAGGGACTAGAACTAGAAGAGCTTCAGTAAGTACCCCCCGCACTTTGGTGGTATCGGACTCTCATTGGCTTTCGGTTAGGCGTGTCATAGCAGCCTCTGCAAAGGAGAAGACGACACTTCAAGCTGCCGAGCTCCAAGAGAAGAGAAATAATTTAGGTCGTCGCATAGAGCTTTGGCGCGCCGAGCAGGCCGAATACATGCCTTCCATTTCCTCCGATCTTGAACAGCGTGCAGGTTCAACACCTGAGAAAATCTCTCTCCTTCTACCATCACAGGTTCCCGCTACGTCAGAACTTACCTCGATCCGAGATAAAGAGATGCGTATTCGCCTTGCTCAAGCCGACGACGCTTTGATGGAGCTTCGACGGTTACTGCGGATCACGGCTGGCCTGACAGAGTACAAATACACTCAAGTTGGTTTCGCTCAAGCTGCTAACACCCGCGCGCGTTCGCAAATCAATCGCTTCAAGGACAAGGTCCTTCTCACAGCTCAACGCTATCGTGCCGCACATCAGGCGCTCCTCTCACTTAACCCTCAAGGTGATTGGATTACGCGCCTTCGCAGGCTGGACGATGCCGATATTCGGTGGCCAGGTCGTAATCAAGATGAAGCCGAAGGTACTCGAGAAATCTCGTGGATATGGCGCGCTAGTGGTGCACGAGCCAGTGGGTCAGCGATTCTCCGACCACAACGACCACCAATCCGAAGCCCATTTCAAACCCCTTCATCTCGAGATTTACTCACGTCCTCTCGCCCAACACCGTCACAATCGTCTGCAGGCCCCGAACATTCACCTAGCCTGGCCTCTGATTCAGAGATAGGTGAAGGTTTGTTACACGTTGACTCCTCCCTTTCTCGTACTAATCATACTTTTATACAGCACTCCGCGTTGAATGGGCGAAGTCATACGCACGCGCGGCTCGGTGGGCCGAAGAAGTATCACTTGTTATAGAGGAGATGAGGCGTGTAGTGGTTTACTTGGATTGGAAGGCACAGTGGTGGCGAAGTCGTTGTCAGCAACGACCCGACGTGGCTCGTGCGTTGCAAGAAGGCATGAATGCGTATGCTAGTCGCCAATCGAAGATGCTTTGTACGATGCGTGCACAATTTGCGGCGGCATGGTTACCAGTTTTGCGAGGTCATAATAGGGATGTTCGGCAGACTGCGACGGGATAATGTCTTAGGCTACGAATTTACTTTTGTACGAACTTATGTGAACTACGTTGATTGTGAGTTAACTGGAGCGGAGTTAATTATAAAGTGTGAACACTTGTGGACTTGTGTGAAAAAAAAAAAAGTGTGTTAACACAGTTGAAAATGTACATGTATTGTGTTAATACACTTCTGTAGATACCTGTATAGTGTTAATACACTTCTAGTAGTGTGTTAATACACTTCTATACATGCCTGTACTGTGTCCATACACTTCTAGTAGTGTGTTAACACACTCCCGTGGGTACCTGTATAGTGTTAATACACTCCCGTGGGTACCTGTATAGTGTTAATACACTTCTAGTAGTGTGTTAATACACTTCTGTAGATACCTGTAATGTGTTAATACACTTCTAGTACTGTGTTAATACACTTCTATACATGCCTGTACTGTGTCCATACACTTCTAGTAGTGTGTTAACACACTCCCGTGGGTACCTGTATAGTGTTAATACACTCCCGTGGGTACCTGTATAGTGTTAATACACTTCTAGTAGTGTGTTAATACACTTCTGTAGATACCTGTAATGTGTTAATACACTTCTAGTACTGTGTTAATACACTTCTATACATGCCTGTACTGTGTCCATACACTTCTAGTAGTGTGTTAACACACTCCCGTGGGTACCTGTATAGTGTTAATACACTCCCGTGGGTACCTGTATAGTGTTAATACACTTCTAGTAGTGTGTTAATACACTTCTGTAGATACCTGTAATGTGTTAATACACTTCTAGTACTGTGTTAATACACTTCTATACATGCCTGTACTGTGTTCATACACTTCTAGTAGTGTGTTAATACACTCCCGTGGGTACCTGTACTGTGTTAATACATTACTAGAAGTGTGTTAATACACTTCTATACATACATGCACTGTGTTCATACACTAGTACAGTGTGTTAATACACTCCCCATACATACATGCACTGTGTTAATACACTCCCCATACATACCTGCTCCATGTTAATACACTGTAGTAATGTGTTAACACGCTTGCTGTACATACCTGTACTGTGTTAATACACTCCCATGGGTACCTGTACTGTGTTAATACACTTCTAGTACTGCGTGAACACACTCCCCATACATACATGCACAGCGTTCATACCTATATATATGCATGTGTTAACACAGTTCTCATCTTTGCTGACTGTGTGTTAATACAGTACAATGTGTTAACACACTCAACAGTTACTGCGTTGTGTGAACCCTATACTTACAGCAATACTTGGTACTGTGTTAACAAAAGTAGCTAGGACTACTGTTCGTTCCGTGCACTCCGACTCCCCCTATCCCCTGGCGACCCCTCTCCGACTCCTCGGACGCACTCGCACATGACTCGGACGTCACGAACCCGTACCGGACACACGTGATATCGGATCAGACAGCGCGGATCAATCTTTCGTATATCTTTTGTTCTCGGACTCTAATACTTGGACTACACTAGCACCATTATTCGTTCCTGGTGCCTTTTCGTCTCGGACTTTTCCTTCATCTGACATTTTTCTTAGCTACAAAAGCCTCCTGTACTCGTAGTTAGAAGAATCAGATTTGTTTCCCCCCCACATCGAGTCAGATTCTAAGCCGTCCGAACCTTTCTTCTCATCCGTTGTCAGAGTCTGCCGCTGTCCGAGTCCGAGCCCGAGTCCGATCCGAAGTTGCTTTCTCCTGCCGTGCTTGTCATTCTCCTGCCGTCCTCGTCGTACTATCCGAAGCCAAGTTATCTGTTTGCGTCCGAGCGCGTCCGAAGGCATCCGAAGCCGTCCGAAGCGTCCGAAGTTTCTCAGTTGTTCGTTTTCACTCTCGGACTCATCCTTAGCACACTTTACTCACACGGGTGTCGCACGGACTTGTCCTGCCGGAGGCGGACCCTCGCATTTTACTAGACTACACTACTAGTCTACGCGTACATTCACTACTACAATACACAACACCGATGCACGCTGCAGGCCCTGGTGGACTGCGGAGCCACCGGAGTCTTTATGCATCCGCGCTTTGCGGATGCTCATGGTTTCACCCGACGCAGGCTGTCCGGTCCGATCCCGGTCTTCAATGTCGACGGATCACCAAACAAAAACGGATCCATCTCCGAAGTCGTGGACCTTGTACTCCGGTTCAAGGATCACACGGAACGGATGCTTTTCGCGGTCACTAACATCGGACGCCAGGACGTCATTCTCGGATACACCTGGCTCCGGAAGCATAACCCCGAGATTGACTGGCAGACGAAGGAGGTGACCATGAGCTGCTGTCCGTCCGGATGCGATACCTGTCGGAAGGAGTTCCGCCATGACAAGCTGACCCGACGCAAGGAGTCCGTACGACTCCGGGAGTGTCGTACAGGTCCGATGCCAATGGTCGAGGAACTGCACTCGGACGATCTCCCGCAGCTTCAGGACTGCGAGGATGACGACGAGGATGATGAGGCCACAACTCCGGACGACTCCGGACTAGAGAAGGGCGACTGTATCTTCGCAGCCATTCCTCCTCCGACTCCGGAGTACCTTCGGAGTCTTCAGGAAGAACACGTCTGAGCTTCGGAGTCTTCAGGAAGAACACGTCCGAGCTTCGGAGACGGTCTCGCAGCGCCTCGCATTGGCTTTCCAGCGCAACAAGCCCCATGATCCTCGGAACAGCGCAGTTCCGGGCTTCCTCCGAGAATTCGAGGACGTCTTCGCCAAGGAGTCCTTTGATGAACTGCCCATGCCGCGTCCGTGGGATCACGCCATTGAGCTAGTGGACGGAGCGGAACCGACCTCTACCAAGTGCTACCCGCTGTCCCCCGCGGAGCAGAAACAGCTGGACGAGTTTCTGGAAGAAAATCTCCGGACTGGTCGGATCCGCCCCAGCAAGTCGCCCATGGCCGCCCCGGTGTTCTTTGTTAAGAAGAAGGACGGATCGCTCCGCTTGGTCCAGGACTACCGGAAGCTCAACAGCATGACAGTCAAGAACCGGTACCCACTTCCGCTCATCTCGGACTTGGTGGATAAACTCCGGAACGCTCGCTACTTCTCCAAGCTCGACGTCCGGTGGGGGTTTCAACAACGTCCGGATCAAGGAGGGCGACGAGTGGAAGGCCGCGTTCCGGACTACGCGCGGACTCTTCGAGCCGTTGGTAATGTTCTTCGGACTGACGAATAGCCCATCTACCTTCCAGACCATGATGAACGACCTCTTCCAGGAGCTCATTACGGAAGGTGTGGTCATTATCTATCTGGATGACATTCTGATCTACACCAAGATGCGCGAAGAGCATCGCCAGGTCCTCAAGCGTGTCCTGGAGATCCTCCAGCGGAACAAGCTCTTCCTCCGAGCAGACAAGTGCGAATTCGAGCAGACCAAGGTGGAGTATCTCGGTGTCGTCATCTCCGAGGGTAAGATCGAGATGGATCCCGTGAAGGTTTCCGGAGTCGCGGACTGGCCGACCCCTCGGACTCGGACTGAACTCCAATCCTTCCTCGGGTTCATCAATTTCTACCGCCGCTTCATCAAGGACTACTCGCATATCGCTCGGCCTCTCTTCGACCTCACTTGCGCGAAGGAATGGCAGTGGAACGACTCCGCTCAATCCGCGTTTCTTCGGATCAAGGAGCTGATCACTTCGGAGCCCGTTCTGGTCTTTCCGAAGGAGGATCGGCCGTACCGGGTTGAAGCGGACTCGTCGGATTACGCTACGGGTGCGGTCTTGTCGCAGCTGGATCCGGATGATGGTAAATGGCATCCTGTCGCATTCTACTCTAAAAGTCTACAGGCTGCGGAGCGGAACTACGAAATACACGACAAGGAGATGCTTTCGATCATCCGGGCACTCGAAGAATGGCGGCACTACCTGGAAGGCGCAGAGACTCCGTTCAAGATCTGGACGGACCACAAGAACCTGGAGTACTTCATCAAGGCCCAGAAACTCAATCGTTGTCAGGCCCGCTGGTCGCTATACCTCTCCCGCTTCGGCTTCACTCTCCAGCATCGTCCGGGTCGGACAATGGGTAAGCCGGATGCTCTCTCGCGCCGCTCGGATCACTCGGATGGTAAGGATGACAACAAGGACGTGGTTTTACTTAAGCCGTCTTACTTTGCCGTCCGTGCCACGGGTGTCACTCTTGAAGGGGAGGAGAAGGATATCCTCATGGCTATCCGGACTGGAGTGCGGAATGCGAAGTTTGAAGATGCAGTGGCAAGGGCGGCAGAGGAGTTGAAGAAGGCCCAGGGCAGTCGCAAGACAGTCCGGAGCGCGGAATGGTCTCAATCGGACGGACTCCTGATGTTCCGGGGTAAGATCTATGTTCCGGACACACCGGACTTGTGTCGGACCATTGTAGCTCAGCACCACGACACCAAGGTCGCAGGACACGCCGGCAGGTGGAAGACCCTCGAGCTCGTTTCGCGCAGCTACTGGTGGCCCAACATGTCCCGGTACGTCGGATCCTACACCCGCCATTGCGACCTTTGTCTCCGGACGAAGGCCCAAAGGCATCCGCCCATGGGTGAACTCCATCCGCTTCCCATTCCGGATGAACGCTGGGATCGTCTGAGTGTCGACTTCATCGTCGAGCTTCCAGAGTCCGATGGATTTGATGCTGTCATGAACGTGGTCGACTCCGTAAGCAAACGCGCCCACTTCATTCCGGCTCACACCACAGTGTCCGCCCTCGGATCCGCGGACTTGTACCTGCAGAACGTCTGGAAGCTGCACGGACTCCCTCGTCCCGTTGTGTCCGACCGGGGTCCGCAATTCGTCGCAGAGTTCACCCGAGAAGTCTACCGGATGCTCGGAATCAAGCTGGCTGCCTCCACTGCGTACCACCCTCAGTCCGACGGACAGACGGAACGGACCAACCAGGAACTCGAGTCCTATCTCCGGATCTTCGTCAGGAGAGCGTCAGGACTGACTGGGCTCGCCTCCTACCTATGGCGGAGTTTGCGTACAACAACCGGGTCCATGCGTCCACTCAGCAGTCACCCTTCCTCCTGGATACCGGCCGTCATCCTCGTCTCGGGTTCGAACCTCACCAACCACCGTCTCGGATGGAGTCCGCAAACGAGTTTGTAGACCGGATGAAGTCCGCAGTCGACGAGGCTCATTCTGCATTGGTCAAGGCTCAGGACGACATGAAGCGCTACTACGATCAGTGTCGGACTCCTGCTCCGGAGTACCAACCGGGTGACAAGGTCTGGCTGGACTCGTCGGACATCAACCTTGCCCGACCCTCCCGGAAACTCGGACACGCACGACTCGGTCCTTACAAGGTCGTCCGGAAGGTTGGCAAGGCAGCGTACCGACTCCAGCTCCCTCCGGGCTTATCCCGTCTCCATCCCGTCTTCCCGGTGGTCAAACTCTCTCCCTTCGTTCCGGACCCCATTCCGGGTAGACGCCCTGTCGCTCCGCCACCTCCGCAGCTCGTTGACGGAGAAGAGGAGCATGAGGTAGAAGAGGTCCGGAATAGCAGACGGTTCGGTCGGGTCCTGAAGTACCTGGTGCGTTGGCGAGGCTATGGTATCGAGCACGACTCCTGGGAGCCCGCGAGCAACCTCCAGCATGCTGCCTGGAAGGTCAAGGACTTCCATGATCGTCATCCGGATGCAGTATGCGTACTCCGGACGAGTCCGATGAATCCGACGACTGCTCTACCTCTCCGGATGACTCCTGCAGCACTGGACCAGTCCTGGGAGCGTTGGCGTAGTTGGAAGGCTCCGGGCTCTGCGCAATCGTACTTCGACATCTTCTCGCAGCAATCCGGAGTTTCGGGGTTGGTGAATTCATGGCGCGGCAGGCAGGAATCTTCGCGTCGGGTCGCCGCAACCTTGAAGGGGGGGTGATGTAAGGGGACACTCCTATTTTCTCCTTTTCCCCCTGTCCCGTCCCCTTCCTCCTCGTCCCTTTCCTCTTTCTTTCATTCCCTTTCCTTTCCTTTCGTCCCCTTACCTTCCCGCTTCCCTTCCGTTCACTCCCTTCGCATCCGAGCCTCGTCCGGTGACTCCGAAGTCTTCCCGCGCTTCGGACGCCTCGGACTCGCTCGGACGCTTCAGATACGCTCGGACTCGTAGATACACCTTGGGGCTCGTCCGGGCTACCTCCATCTTCCTTTCCCACTTCGTTATTCCTTGTCCCCACTCCCCCAGGTCGCTGGCACGGCTCCTGTACATTCCCCTTCCACTTCATTATCACATGCCCCCTCGTACCTTGTGATATCCGTTCGTACCTGTGGCTGGTGTACTGTACAGTTACCCTTCATCCCTCCCACGCTACTACAGTATATACTTCGCTTCCTAGCATGGAGAATCCCCATCCTGTTCTCTTTGGATTCTCCCTCTGCTAGGTGAGCAGCTCTCTCATGTATTGTAGTTAGTCTTATTCATTTCTTTGGATTCTCCCTCTGCTAGGCTTGCACTGTGCGGCCATCTTGAGGTTGCCCTTACACTCACGCTCCTTCCAAAGAGTATCAAAGACTGTAAGTATCTTGTCACATACATCCACTAACTGCTGCCCGTGTGTTGGCAAATACCCCCATTCCGGCAACAACTCCTGTAATTTCTCGACACTCGTCACAGTATGCATTCGGCTACAAAGTCGGTCTTGCAGAAATTTTGCGAGGAAGGCGCTGTGTGGTAGGAGTGTATTATCTTCTCGGGCAGACAGCCATGTTCTTTCTGCCCATGCACTGATAATCCAACGTGCGGCAGGATACATGATAGTTTTGTCTATAACTCGGTGGCTCTTTGACTCCGGTTTTGTTGGCAAGTCATTTGTCAACCCAATGATGGCTTCCTTCAATGGCAACTCAGCAGTGGATTGCTTTGATGGCTCGGTGGATGGTAGAGGGGCTTCCGGCCTCTGCGTCGCTTTGGATGAGTCAGAGAGTTTTTGGAAGGCATCGACCCATCGTTCAATTTCGATCTTGCAAACATCGTAGTCACCGGGGCAGTGGTAAATGCAACAGTTGTCCACTGGGATGAACTCGTCGCCATAGTAGCCACAGAAGACAGACCGTGGACAGCGTTCAGAAGAAGGATTGAACCAATGGAGCAAGGCAACATTCATCTTGCTACGGTATACAGCTTCATTGGCTTCCTTTTGTGACCCTGTAAGCTCGTCATCCTCCTTGATTCGAACTCGCTGGGGAGCATAGACATATGCGTGTGCAGGTTTTCCGTTATGACCTGCGCGACCAATTTGCTGGGATAATCGCTCAGGGGTAGGAGGAACACCTAGTATGATCACCTGCTCGATATCCGCTACATCCATCCCACAGGTTAAGGTATCTGTCCCCACGAGTACCTGTGTTGTCCCCTTCCTATATGCACTGATATAAACACGCCGATAATCATCGGAGAGTAATGAATAGAAGGGCATGATGATCTTGTCACGGTCGTCCCAGTCCAAAGGTACCAAGCTCTGTAGGAATCCAGCGACACTGCAAGCAAGTTTAATGGTTTCACAGAAGATGACTGTTTTCTTGATGCGGTCAAGCGAAGGCGTTCACACCGGAATAACCCATGAAATGTCAAAGAACGTCGAGGTGGAGATAGAATGCTCGAAGAAGCGGGGGATATATTGGATGTTTGGAACATCAACCCGCATCCGATGCATCTTGTAGTCACCCTCTTCGAAACCAAGGGATTGCAAGACATCATTTGTGATCTTCCCAGGGGGTAATGTGGCCGTTACAGCAACCCATGGGATCCTAAAGTCGAGCCGGCCACGTATTTGCCCAATGCGGGAATATGCTTGCCTAAAATCATCGCCATGCTCCCGCACCAAGTGACACTCGTCTATGAACACAAGATCGAGTTGCGCAACCTCAGACTGGGACCCAGGGGTTTGCGCATGAAGGAACTTGTTGATTTCGTCGCTATGTAGGAGTTCGGGGGGGATAATAAAGAGGTCCCATTCATCCTTCCGGATTTCCTCCATTAAATCTTTCCCTTTAGCTGCGGCAGCACGTAGAGAGTCGCTGTACACGGCAACTGCCTTCAGACCCCTATCTGTAGCTGCTCTAGCCTACGAACGGTAAGCTGCAGCAATGGAGAATGAATTATCTGCTTACCTGGTCATCACATAGGGACTTTGTCGGCGCAACAGACATACCCAGTACACAGCTATTGGCAGTTTTTGCAGCCATTAGAGGGATGTGAAGCAGCGCCGACTTTCCTGACCCAGTTGGAGCTATACATACGACATCCTCCTTCCTAAACATCGTGCATGCGAGTTCTACTTGCCAATCCTTCAACATAGAGTAGCCCAATTTCGGTGCTATGACTTGCTGGAACCATTGAGGAGAGCCTGGCAGTGGTTTACCGGTAGGTCCAGCCTACGTCAACCCAGATCGCGTCGACGTTGGAAGGCCGTTTCGTCACGCAGGTCCCTGATATGAGTAGGCTGGGACGTACCTGAAGACTTTTGCTGAAGGTCCTCCTTCGGTGTTTGAAAGTGGCGGCATTGAGGCGGCATCATTTGGAGCACATGGCAAGTCTTGGCAGTCTGTAGGAACCGACACCCCAGAACGTTTACAACCCCTATTCTATCCCCTCCTCGTCGCGATTAATCCTCTTCTCTGTATTGTATTGCACTCGCAAAGACGGAATCTTCCCCGTTTCACGCTATTTAATATTATACTATCCATGGCTAATCACCAAGAACTCACACCTACCGGTAAACCACTGCCAGGCTCTCCTCAATGGTTCCAGCAAGTCATAGCACCGAAATTGGGCTACTCTATGTTGAAGGATTGGCAAGTAGAACTCGCATGCACGATGTTTAGGAAGGAGGATGTCGTATGTATAGCTCCAACTGGGTCAGGAAAGTCGGCGCTGCTTCACATCCCTCTAATGGCTGCAAAAACTGCCAATAGCTGTGTACTGGGTATGTCTGTTGCGCCGACAAAGTCCCTATGTGATGACCAGGTAAGCAGATAATTCATTCTCCATTGCTGCAGCTTACCGTTCGTAGGCTAGAGCAGCTACAGATAGGGGTCTGAAGGCAGTTGCCGTGTACAGCGACTCTCTACGTGCTGCCGCAGCTAAAGGGAAAGATTTAATGGAGGAAATCCGGAAGGATGAATGGGACCTCTTTATTATCCCCCCCGAACTCCTACATAGCGACGAAATCAACAAGTTCCTTCATGCGCAAACCCCTGGGTCCCAGTCTGAGGTTGCGCAACTCGATCTTGTGTTCATAGACGAGTGTCACTTGGTGCGGGAGCATGGCGATGATTTTAGGCAAGCATATTCCCGCATTGGGCAAATACGTGGCCGGCTCGACTTTAGGATCCCATGGGTTGCTGTAACGGCCACATTACCCCCTGGGAAGATCACAAATGATGTCTTGCAATCCCTTGGTTTCGAAGAGGGTGACTACAAGATGCATCGGATGCGGGTTGATGTTCCAAACATCCAATATATCCCCCGCTTCTTCGAGCATTCTATCTCCACCTCGACGTTCTTTGACATTTCATGGGTTATTCCGGTGTGAACGCCTTCGCTTGACCGCATCAAGAAAACAGTCATCTTCTGTGAAACCATTAAACTTGCTTGCAGTGTCGCTGGATTCCTACAGAGCTTGGTACCTTTGGACTGGGACGACCGTGACAAGATCATCATGCCCTTCTATTCATTACTCTCCGATGATTATCGGCGTGTTTATATCAGTGCATATAGGAAGGGGACAACACAGGTACTCGTGGGGACAGATACCTTAACCTGTGGGATGGATGTAGCGGATATCGAGCAGGTGATCATACTAGGTGTTCCTCCTACCCCTGAGCGATTATCCCAGCAAATTGGTCGCGCAGGTCATAACGGAAAACCTGCACACGCATATGTCTATGCTCCCCAGCGAGTTCGAATCAAGGAGGATGACGAGCTTACAGGGTCACAAAAGGAAGCCAATGAAGCTGTATACCGTAGCAAGATGAATGTTGCCTTGCTCCATTGGTTCAATCCTTCTTCTGAACGCTGTCCACGGTCTGTCTTCTGTGGCTACTATGGCGACGAGTTCATCCCAGTGGACAACTGTTGCATTTACCACTGCCCCGGTGACTACGATGTTTGCAAGATCGAAATTGAACGATGGGTCGATGCCTTCCAAAAACTCTCTGACTCATCCAAAGCGACGCAGAGGCCGGAAGCCCCTCTACCATCCACCGAGCCATCAAAGCAATCCACTGCTGAGTTGCCATTGAAGGAAGCCATCATTGGGTTGACAAATGACTTGCCAACAAAACCGGAGTCAAAGAGCCACCGAGTTATAGACAAAACTATCATGTATCCTGCCGCACGTTGGATTATCAGTGCATGGGCAGAAAGAACATGGCTGTCTGCCCGAGAAGATAATACACTCCTACCACACAGCGCCTTCCTCGCAAAATTTCTGCAAGACCGACTTTGTAGCCGAATGCATACTGTGACGAGTGTCGAGAAATTACAGGAGTTGTTGCCGGAATGGGGGTATTTGCCAACACACGGGCAGCAGTTAGTGGATGTATGTGACAAGATACTTACAGTCTTTGATACTCTTTGGAAGGAGCGTGAGTGTAAGGGCAACCTCAAGATGGCCGCACAGTGCAAGCCTAGCAGAGGGAGAATCCAAAGAAATGAATAAGACTAACTACAATACATGAGAGAGCTGCTCACCTAGCAGAGGGAGAATCCAAAGAGAACAGGATGGGGATTCTCCATGCTAGGAAGCGAAGTATATACTGTAGTAGCGTGGGAGGGATGAAGGGTAACTGTACAGTACACCAGCCACAGGTACGAACGGATATCACAAGGTACGAGGGGGCATGTGATAATGAAGTGGAAGGGGAATGTACAGGAGCCGTGCCAGCGACCTGGGGGAGTGGGGACAAGGAATAACGAAGTGGGAAAGGAAGATGGAGGTAGCCCGGACGAGCCCCAAGGTGTATCTACGAGTCCGAGCGTATCTGAAGCGTCCGAGCGAGTCCGAGGCGTCCGAAGCGCGGGAAGACTTCGGAGTCACCGGACGAGGCTCGGATGCGAAGGGAGTGAACGGAAGGGAAGCGGGAAGGTAAGGGGACGAAAGGAAAGGAAAGGGAATGAAAGAAAGAGGAAAGGGACGAGGAGGAAGGGGACGGGACAGGGGGAAAAGGAGAAAATAGGAGTGTCCCCTTACATCTTCATTGCGAAAAGCGTGTCAAGAACATGGAGGAGGGAAAAGCGACGAGTTGCATCTAATAATTCCTTGCTACACTTCTGCTCAAGGAGAACACTATACGATGATTTAGCACCTCAATTTTATGTGATAGTGCTGACAGTGGCATACCGTAGAATTCCTAAGCAACTGGTTTCAAACGTGTCGGCCACGGCCTGATGGTGAGGGTAGAAGTCACACTTGGTAGGGTTCAGCTTTGTCCGCCCGAGGGTGTTGCAATCACGATGAAGCCCGTAAAGATGCTTGCCAGTGGATGGCGTCCAGTGTGCCTTGTATATTGCCTTGAGAAAAGCCCATTTCATGTGCCACAGTTGAATAAACGGCAGCACCCAGGTGTGCTGTGCGTACTTGGTCACATCTTTCTTGGTGTAGTGAATGAGCTTCCGGACACGGTCTACGGTGAGTTGATCCCCTGCAATAGGCATGACGAATTCCCCAAAATCGTCGGTAGCCATCCCCATTTGCAAATGAGTGATATCGTGAAGGACGTCACTATTTCCTGCGGTGGTGGACTCATCGATGCCAGATGTTCGAAGCGGGTAGATGTCGGATTGGTGAAGAGGAATGCGATGCTTCTGTAAAGCCGTCTCGAAAAGATGCGTGACATGAGCGCAGTGACGGCTGAGGGCAGGAATCTTGTCCGTCCATATCCGTAGTAAGGTCGCAGCACCAATCCTCTCCATATGCTTGTGATCGATGTCTAATAGCCGGCGAACGGTGAGGTCCTTATGACCACGTTTTTTTTGCCTCGTACGGAGCTTCTTTAAACTCATAGCACCTGGTGGGACATAGACCATGTGAATAACGGTTGATGCTGTCCTGCTTTTGACCTCGTCAGATTTGCTGATAGTCTGATGCCAGGCCCGATGATGTTTGTTGATATTATCGAACAAAATGATATAGTGATTGTCGTTTCGTGAGATCGATGTCCCTACTTCATGTAGGTGGACGCCGGCACCATGGGCGAGGTCGCGAAGATGCTCGAGAACAGTGGAGTACGAGGTGGATATCCCAAAGCGGCCGAGAGCATGGTAGACAACACGGCCTGCATCCGAGATGAATAGCAGCAGGCCGATGATGGTAGGGCCAAGGGAGATTAAGGAATTGCGGATGGAAAGTAATATCAGTATTGCAAATGTGAACGCCTATCAAAATGACTTGTCACAATGAGTTTGAAATACGGGCAGGAGACTTACCCTCCACGGGCTGTGAGAGGCGTGGCTCAGGCTCTCTTTCTTGGCCTCGATATCTGCGTCAGTACCAAGACGTGCGTTATGATTTTGTCGACGGCGATTTGGGCTGACAGCGATGGTTGCTATTGTCGACCAGGTGAGCGGTGCGAGCTGCATCATTCGCCTTTGGACGTCTTGCAATGATGTTGCTATAACGGACTCCCATGTCCAGTCTTTAGGCATACGCAGACCGACATCTTGCGCCAACACCGTCGTCTCTTTATCAACGAGGTCTAGCACAGTGGCAGCAACCCAGCTGTTGATGGTGGCTTGCGCAGGGGTGCCGGTTGACGCAACTCTCTTCGGTGGGATGTCGGCCTCAACAGGATATGCGTAGTTAGGAATTATGGAATTGCCGTCGTGAAATTGATCTTCGTGCCGTCGGATGTGACTGTAAGGGTGGTCGTACATTGCCTGAACAATGTCGGCTGGTCGTCGTCCAGGTTTGTTGTGATTCGTCAAGAACTTGTGAAGCGATTGGCATATCTTCTGCTTCTGATAACCTGCCTTGCCGTTGAAGAGGCTTGCGAAGAAGTGGCCGAGACCTTCAAAGCCGGCGTTCTGGATGCCATTGAGTGCCGCATCCAATTTCTCTTTGTCGCTGCGTGGTGAGGCTCGCTTCGCGGCTGGTGTCGAAGAATTCGATGTCTGCGCAATCAGTGGTGTTTGAGTAGATCGTAGTGGGGCGGATGCAGTAGACGGGGAACCAGGGTTCGTGTTTCGCCGCTTGCTTGGTGGCAACAAGGGCGAGTCAGCCAGAGGCTCATTCTCATCATGGTCACGGTCCCAGGTGAAGGTGGGGCGTTTGCGAGATTGTCCGGGGGTATAAAAGGCAGCTGGGCTCATGACCATGTGTGGGAGCTGATGCTGAGCTGGTGTCGACGGCGTGGGATGTAGATATGGATGGGGTGCAGGACCGTAGGGCTGATTCCAAAATTGAACGGTTCCAGGAGTGTTCCATGATGAGCCAGGAGCGACCAACGCGACAGGAAAGTATGAGCCAGATGTATAGGCGCGATTGGGCGCGTTGTCGCCAGGAGGCGCATCCATTTTGCGCACCAAGGAGGAGACGCGAGCACGTAGCGGTATAGAGCTGGGAAAGACGCGTTGTCCAAATGCGGAAGTGTGTCAGCGCCAAGGCTGTCTGACTCTCAAATTACCATCTGCCGGGCCTGCCGACATCACGGAAAACACCGAAGGAAGGCCTTCAGCCAAATGACACATGCTCCGTACCAGCCTCTCTTCTAAGAGGATCGATTGTCATACTCTCGAAGAGAGGTTGGTTTACCAGCCTATGATATGAGTACGTATTCAGCCAAAGTACCTTGCTTCGTCTTCAAGTGTATAGCTATTGCAGGGAGTTAGTGTAATGATCCTAAGTAGGTTAGTTATGTATGACTAAATGCGAGTTCTGGGTTCCTTTGATAATAGTAGTTAGTTAAGGATTAGAGAAGTGATATTGACCGCTTGTGAAGTCGTTGTTGACATAACAATCCTGGTACTGTTCAAATAAAAAATCCAGAACTATGATAAATTATTGAATAGTGTTTTGGAATTTCTCATAGTTCTGAATTTCTAAGGAATTGCAGGTACACATTGTTATCTAATTGTTTTGTAGCCATTGAGGGATTATGATAACAAAGCAGGGCACCAAAATGGCTTGGAGTAACGCGATGTCACATCAAGCGAGGTTTGATGAGTATGGATGAAGCATATCTTAGTGTAGTTGTTGCAAGCGTGAGACAGCACATGATCTCAGCATAAGCATGGGCGTGAGCATTGCGTTGTGCAGCGGAGAAATCCATGACCTGAGAAACAAAGAAGTAAGTGGTTGTCAACATCACAGACATTAAAACTAGCCCTCGTACGTTGAGAAGCATCTTCGGTTCAAAACTTGAACTAGCAGTGTCAAGAACCCCTCGGAAAAGATGCTCAAAATGAGGTCCGTGATGATCGGTATCAACAGCGTCGGAACGGAACATTGCCTCGCTGTCCAATAATCCCATTCAAGTATGGAAGTCCATGGAGAGGATAGGGGTAGAGTCCAGGCAGTGGTGGTGTGGTATACTCAGGCGTAGATTTCACATCCGAAGGTGGATTATCCCCAAATAACAACTGCTTGAGCCGCGAAAGCATCTAGATAAAAGAGATTACAAAGAAACATAGCATTGTATTGACGGAAGTAAATGAGGTGGTAGCCAAGCACATAGTGGAAGCAAATTGCAATAAGGGTACCTGCAATTCATACGATATTAATGAATACACAAACCGGCACCTAGGAGTTGTTGAGTGCCGGGGCCGAGACGGAGTGAATACGGCCTCACGCGTGATGACTCACTGCACGAGAGAGGGTGAAGGAGTGGGAGCGAGTGGGAATGGAATCGCGCGAGACCTCACGTGGGAGATCAAACCAGTGGGAGAAGAACTGTAATAAATGAATGTATCTCAGTGGTGTTAAGGTCACTATGTACACGGTATAGGTACCTGTAATGCACCTCGCTCTCATGATCTCAAGGCTCGCATACCAGCACTATTTCTGGAACAAGGCTACTCGGTGAAAGAAATCTGCAAGATCCTTGGGGTGAAGAAGAGCATGGTTTATGCGACACTTCAGAATGTAGTAAAGTAGAGAGGTTGGTCGAGCTGGGAGTACCTCATGGTGATGTGGTTCGCTTGAAAAGCGGTTTGCAACGTTGGTGGAACAGTGCGGATGCGAAGAAGAGGAGGCGCACAAATTCAACAGAAACTCACGATGATCCCTTTAGATCCACTCCCGTCCGTGCTTCAAGCTCTGTTCCAGCAAACAAGAAGGTTCGCTTCGAGGATCGGTTTCATGGCGGAGGAGGTCAAACATATAGTGGTCCGAAAATTGAGCCTGCAGGTAATGACTATGAGCCGCCAGCCGATTACACTACATGGTATATTGGTGTGAGGCTGCAGGAGATTGGGCGCCACTTCCTCTTGGTTACATTGCTGTAGAAGATGATGTGCCCCCGCCAGACTCCATCCGAGAAGTAACTACGCGACCCTGCAAATCCAGAATGTCTGTCAGTCAAGCAGAACAAACTTTGTCAATAGCCTGAATGAACTTGCACGAACTTGAGTGAACTTACAAGCGAGACTTGAACGAACTTGCGCGAACTTGAGGAAACTTGCGCCGCGCGAATTTTGAGCAAACGTGAACGAACTTGCGCAAATCCTCTGTGATACGGACAAGTGTGGACTTTGAGTGACAGCTTGCGCAAACTTTTACCTACGAACGAGCGTGAACGTGAACGAACCCGTGCAGGCGTACCGCACTCTGGAGTTTGGACAAGCGCAAACAAGTGACGCAAATGGTCCTATAAAACACGAGACACAACGTACTCGGGTGACACAATGGCCATGAACTCGTTTGGCCATGGTAGGCCTCTCAGGGCGGACAATACCAACAACCTGGTGGACAACAGAGCAGACGGCAGGGCAGACGATTAGCGCCGCAATGCAAACGACCACATACCTCTAGAATTGATCTGAACGCTCGAGCACCTGCTCAAGGGCCGGGGTCAAGGCTTCAAGCTTCAAGGCTCGAAGTTGGGCCTCTTGTCTTGGCGACCGCATTGCCTCCTTGTAGTTCTGCGTGACTTGACATCAGTGTAAAGGCCGAGCATCAGGGAGAAGCCAAGGAGAGGCTTAACCAGGAAGAACGGAGTGAACAAGGTCACTCGGTGTCGACGGCACTGGCAGTCCTTTTGTACAATGAATTCAAGTTCCGCTAACTTTGGGTATTTGCTGATATCTATATAAGAAAAAGCATGCATTTTTTCCCACGGAGACAAAGGAGCTCGCTGATTGGCTGGCGAGACCATTTCTGACCTCTTTTGGATGTATCTCCGTTTGCTCGCCCTCTTGCAGCTTGCGATCATGTGCCTTGAGCTCTTGAGACACGTCGAAATTTCTGGAACTCTACGCAGTACCGCATTGTCTCTGGGCTCTCTGCTGGCGCTCAGCATCTCTCAACGACCACAGAGGCTATCCCTTTGACTTTCTCACGCGCTCAACGATTCGAGACAACCATTCGCAAATTGAAAGTCAACGGAACGGGACCTTTGGCTCACGCGCACGCCTTTATGGCTTCTACTAGGTGCAATTTGCTTATATCGCGCGCGCACATTCTTAGTTTACATCCGACACTCTCCAAGGCCCTGTGTGCGGTGGATAACCACTGCGACTGTAAGCAGACCGGTACGGGCGTACGAAATCCGCGGTTCCATGAATATGAGCACCAGCGCAGGAACGGTCGTGGCCACGAGCAATTTTTGCAATGCTGCTTATCCTAGCGTATCCTCGGCGCGTATCCAAATACCTCCGGCTGCTGCTCAGGACCCTTACCCGGACACAGTCAACCAGAATGGGAAATGGTTGCCTCTGGTAACATAGGCCACAGTTGTGTGTTGCCTCATGTCATCTGTCCGTCTCAATTCACTCTCTTCAGCCGGGTACGCGATAGTGGTGCAGGGTTCACTCCAGCTTGGGCACGAGCACGAGCACGAGAACTGCTCTGAGAGGTGAGCATTGTATTGTGGCCCATCTCTATGACACAGTTTGGAATCAAATAGGCAGGAGCACGAGAGCTTAACACCCGCGCGGTTATGATTGCGAACACGGTCGTCAACTCAGGCTTATGCGGCTTCTACACATCGTGGACGCCTCTATGGCCTGGCAATGTGCGTCTTACTCAGGTTCTTCGAATATCTCAATTTCAGATGCGCTTAGGGCCGTGTGCATAAGGATGTCAGGTACTCGACTACGAGCTTGCGCATGTGGTAAGTGCGATCATAACAACGACTGCAGGCAGCATCGGGGTCAGCACGGATAAGGGCCCCATCAGGCTATAATCATGTTTGCGACCGTGAATCTCGCTACGAGCGCGACAACGCAGACCACTTGGTTCACGTTTGGGCGCGGATCCTTGAATCTGGGCACGACTACCGCACCGGCGCTGCATGAACTACGATGATCTGGCTGACAACTGATGCAAGCATCGGGTCTTGCACGGCTACGAGCTTTGAGGGTCTGAAGGCCTACACGGGGGATATCTAATAGGTTCGTTCAGCCTCGAGATAGATGCAACTGACCTCAATGTTGTAGGAGCGAGTGCACGATGGCTACGAGCGTACATACTCATTAGCACGCACACGGACGAGACACGGTCTTCCCCTTACGCCTTATGTCCTATTATTCAGTTTTCGACACATACTCATTTATTACTTAGTTGTATATGCATAACTGTCATAAGCACTTGGTTCTTACACCGTGCGTAGCACGGGTTAGCCGCTAGTAATACAATAAAAGTTGTACTTTGACTTTTACTGCGCAAACGACTCGGAACTTTCTCACCCAAAACGTAACTTTGTGAATCACCCCTGAGCACTACCACCGTCGGTCACATGATCTTTGAGTCCGTTGCGCCACCTTGATTCTGAAAGTTGAACGGCCACTACAAGGTTTACCATAAACTAAGATGTCAAAGTCTTTCTTCTTCCTTTGCCGGCAAAAGCCTTCAATGACAGCAATCCATCTCAGAGCAGATCCCGAGTTGTCTGTCTCTGAACTTGCATTGCAATTCTTCCGCCAGTTCAACGACTATTTCGCCATGTCGTCTGCACCAGGTGAATGGGAGATCTACAAGTTCAAGAAGGAGGTAAGTGATCGCCATTGATTCCTCTGAGCGTTGTCTGATAATACTAGGTACGTATATCCCGGGAGACCCGTCCTCCGTACACGTTTCCCGCAGACCTACACGAAATCGCCGATTATCTCCCTGGTGGCACTGAACTGTCATCACTTCTACCTCGATTACAAGAACAGGATAAATATTATCATGGAATCATCTCCGTCAACTCTACGAGCCAGCCTACAACCAACAATACCGAGGAGAAAGATGTACTTACAGAGTTACGCAATGGTATGTGGTGGTTCGCTGTATCTGCTCCGTGTTATCTGTTGACTGTTGAATTGGTTGTCGAGTCTATAACACTACCATTGCACAGTCTCGTAGAAGCCAGACGCCTAGCGAGATCTCCAAGTCCGCCAATTATCGTCGGAACCAGGCTACGAAGGAGACCTTGTTGTTGGATGGTAGATACGATTTCCGTGACCCTGCCAACACTACGGCACCCCCTGTAGAGCTCTACAATCCCGCATTCTCTCAGTTTCTGGCTGACATTGCCGACCCCACCCTGGAGGTCCCAAAGAAACTCATCCCCAAAGTGGCAAAGCTGATGGATCTCGCCTCCGCGATTTACAATGCGGAAGAAACCCGTAGGACGAAGCTACAGGGACCTCTCAACGATGTGATGGATTGCGCCTTAGCAAGAGTAACAAACTCTGACGGCACGGCTCCAGACGCTACAGGCCTTCACGTCCTCCTCAAGACAACGAGCCAGGCCGCGGCCATTTGCATTGAAGAGTATAAAAACGAGTATGGCGAGGGATCAACTGATGTTACCACACAAGCTTCCTTCTCGATGCAGCGTATGTGGAGTCTTCCTGAAGTGAGTTTCAAAAAGTAGTATGGAAGTCCTACATGACAAACTGACAATTATGCAGAATAATTTCATTCGGGAGCGTTGTTGTTGCCCCACATTCCTTATTGCGATCGGGGGACCATGGTTCGGGGTTCTTGGTGCAGTCCTTACGCACAAATGCATCGTACAGCGCCTCACCGATCTCGCCTGGCTTGGCCTCAGCACGCCTTTGGAAGAGCAACGCTGCATTCGGCTCTCCAAGCTGTTCTACTCTCTCGCTCGCGCCCTCCATCGCCTTCGTGAGTGGTACGACACTGAGTTACCTACTTTTTCCTTGGCGGAAGCACCATCCCACCCACGCTTCTTCCCGTCTATCACCTCTTACCCTTCTCCTTCTGGGAATGTGGTCTTTCGCTATCTGCGGCCGCTGGAACGCGACAATGCTTGCGTCGCCTTTCTCGCGGAAATCGTTGAAGGTCCGGAATGCTTACTCGAGCCTTCAAAAACTGATGAACAAGGACAACTGATCGTCGTCAAGTTCGCAGCGCGGTACTGCGTTGAGGCCCATCAGCTTCTTGCTGATATGGGCATGGCTCCGAAGCTGTTTCACTGCGGCCAAGTGCAACCAAGACGCCCAGGTCTGCTCCTAATTGCAATGGAGTACCTCAGCGGCACCACAGTCAATGGTCTTACTGCCGACCAATGGCAAGCCTGCAAAGTCCAATCCAATGTGGGCAACATCGTCAAAGTTTTGCATGATAACGGTCTTGTGTTCGGAGACCTTCGCACCCCAAACATCATGTACTTGAACGGTTCGTTCAAGTTGATCGATTTCGATTGGGCAGGGAAAGAAGGCGAAGCTCGGTATCCCCCTTTCCTATCAACTGTTATTCCTTGGCCTCTTGGCACGCAGCCGTCTGCTTTGATTACTCGAGAGCATGATTTAGAATGGCTCCGCCGACTTGGATGATACATAGGTACTCTTTAACTGTGTCGTAAAGCCTCAAACATGAAATCATGCCACATGCTATGAAATACCAGTTGTCTGTCAATTCACTTCGATCACGACCGAACATGGTGAATCATGTTTCTGCGTACGCTGCTCGCTGAGTTTATCGCAAACCTTAACTAGGTGTTGTACACAGTGTGTCCGCGAAACGAATGTGAAACAACGAATAATAGATCTGACTTGTATTGGAAGGCTAAATGCACGACTCGGCGGACGAACTCTATTCCCAGATCTTGACCAGTTGAAGAAGGACCGCTATATGATCATGGGTGAGCTACTACCATGACTATATCTGGCTTTCGAGGTAATGCTCCCCCAGGTGCTGATGTGGGGCACCCTGGGCCTGGGACAGCAGAAAGACCCTCGGTCACAAGCCTTTTGTTCTCATTCCTCGAGTTCAGCCTCCACGTCAAGAAATAAGTGTCGACCTGCGTGTAATGATCGCTTTGAGTCAGCTTCTCCCACTCTCAGTAGAGTAATAGCATGTTCACGTCCTCATGTCTACCAGATAGCTGTTTGGCGATAAAAATAGGGGTGGACCTGTCGCGGTATGTTGCTTACGGAAAGCATTTGCAGACTAGTAGTTTTGAGGTGCCGCTGGCACCTAAAAAACCTTGCTTGCGACAGCAGTGGCCGCATTGTTGCGCTAACTCACTCCAGCAGACGGTATGGGCCTGTCTTGTCCTGTTATAGCTAAGAACTGCAGACTATTATCACGACGCCTTGAGGCCTATGTATCATAGACCGTAGGGAGCTGTCGAACACGTGCGTAGGCAAACAGACGCAAGCAATGCGCCATTTGTTCCAAATATGGGTCGGTTCCAACACGGGGGACCTAGCTTTTCAAGCAAGGTGATTTCAGATCGTGTTCTTTCGCGACGGGATTTCCGAGGGCGAGTATGCCAGGCGGCGGAGAATGAGATTCCCGCAATTCAATGTATTATCAACGTTTCTGCTTGTGCCAGCTGCATCTTAGATGCCGACACGGGCCATTTGTATTAGCTGGGTACGCTGTTCCTTTTGCCGTTGAAAGAATGTAGATTCATCCATGATTATGATCTCGTAGGCACCATATAAGGTTCTTCCCAAAATTCCCTCAGTGAGTACTTTGTGTGTCTAACGTGAATACTGACAATAAATTCGTTTGCTTCGATAAATGCAGTGACGCGGATGAGAAGGGGAACTACCCTGCTGGCCTCGTCGTAGATACGGGTATTCAGAGCCCGTTCTGCACCGACTTTTGTCTGTTAAGCCACAGCGGTGTGTTGGGAAGTAAGTCCATATCGGATCGTATAAACAGCGGATGGCTGATAAAACATCCCTGTAGCGAGTCGGCCAAGCCACTATATTATCCTGAAAGACGAAAACTTCAACGGGGATATCGATGGGTGCGTGCTCAAGTGATTCACTCAGCACTTATTTGACGGCACCGTAGTCTTCAGTCGCTAGCGTATACGGTATGCCACGCGTACGCAAAGGCGACGTGTTCGGTTTCCATTCCCGCGCCCGTGTATTGTAAGTTCCTATGCAGTCTTGACTGGAGCTCATGTTAACAATCTTTCACTCTATCCCGCAGACGCTGATGTAGGTTCATCCGTCCAAGATCCTTTTCCTGCTGGATCACTCATGGTTCCTCAACCTTCCCTGTATGTTTTTGGTGCACGTTCTACTTCGACCGTGACCTCGGCTACACGGGCTCCAACACGGAGAGTGTTTCCAGCAGGGTTGCCTTCAACCTCGATACTTGGAAATCGGGATACAGACGCATCAATGCAAACCTCTCGATAACCATGTACTTCTTGTAGAACGCATCCGCCTCGCTAGATCCCCCGGGGTTGAATGGTGTCTCGGAATACCCAGAACATTTGTATTGCATAGTTCAAACTTGGGTCCGAACATCTGGGTGTTTATATGCGTATAGCGAAAGGTTGTCTATTGCTGTTTTCTCCCTAGGCCCAACTTTCTCGAGTTAACACGAGTTACGGTTCATTTTACTTTTCATTTTGCTTTTGATTGGTGCTCTATATACTACACGCTCCATTGCTGTTTGAATTTACTGGAATCCCATTAATTCGACCTCGCCCTCGTGGCCGTTATAGCATTGTCTACTGCATTCCTCTACAGCACTACCTACACGCGATCAACTGCAATAATGCAGTGGAGTCTTCGATCATGTATTATATGGATTTAGCGGCATCAGATATAAACGTGTTGTGGCAATGTTGTGAATCATCGATTGCAGGCCACGGGGAGGTTGCCCAGAGGCATGGAAGGATCAAAATGGAGAATCAAGAGCGATAACGTGAACAGGTACGGTGACCAATAGTCGATAATATGATGCTACAACTTCCTCGCCTGTGCCATGGGGCCTTCGGGGGGTCGTTCCTATGGCACTTATGTAAAGCTTATGCTTCAAGCGCCAACTAATTCGTAGTCTCAGACCGCAACGTTTGATACTTTTCGGGGTCCATGTTGGCGACAGACCCACGTCGAATCAAGTTTCCGTGTTAGAACGTCAAACTTCAACACTTCACGTGTTGTCATAGAAGGCCGTCGACCGCTGCCGAATGTCCAAAAGGCGAAACTCAGAAACCGCATTCGTTGTCACGCATTACGATTACGATTCAGAATTGCTGTTTGAGCGGATAAAGTCCTGGTTGTTATAATGCTGTTGTAGAATAGAAGGGAAGCCACTGATATGTATATGTACAAATTGTTTCTGATCCTGATTGACAACAATGGGACGGAAGTACGACTGGGGAGCAGGATATGGGACGATAAGGATAGAAGATGAAATGATGAAACGATGAAGCTTGAACATGATGAATGATGCATTGCTGTAATGGTAATAATGGGTAGAACGTTTGAACCTTGGTTGTGCATGTGCGAAACGGATGTGATATGCGCGAGGGAGGAATAAATAATGATGTAGATGCAAGATAATGCGATTGAGAGAGTCAAGGGAAACTGGTCAGAGGACCGGAACACAAGGCACGAAGAGAACTGAATTGTAGTAGAGTATGGACGGAAAGGGCCAAGGCAGATAGATGGATGCGGATGGAAATGGATGGAAATTGTATCGGGATGATCGATGATGAGGTGATGTCGCAGATATAGAGCGGGATAGAGCACAGTAAAGATGTCGCCAAATATGAAACGTGCGTAAGGCCCGGATATCCCTGATGATGTTGATGATGGATATGGATATGGAACATACGTTCGGAGGGATAGAGGTACGGCGAGAGACTGGCGAGCAAAGTTGGAAGTTGGGGGCAGTCGGGCAGGGAGGAAGCGCCACTTCCACAATAGGAGCGATGCTAATGTTGAATGGCGATGGCGATAGACCGTGTCAGTCAAGTGAACTTCAAACCGGAATCTTCTACGATCAGAGACAAAGCCCGAGATGGACCTCGCCATTACTCGACAGGCATGGGGAAATCGCCGTTAGCGAGGCAAATTCAATGGTAGGGGTGGGGCGCCGGTGGCGGATACCAACTACTGCGCATCGAAACTCCATGATTCGACCCTGAGGAGAAGCGAACTCCAAGAATATACGCACGAGATAGACGCGAGGGCCGGAGAAGCTTGGACGAGGGGTTGCGAGGAGATAAACGACAAGAATAATCCATAACACACGATATGTGCGCATCGTGATAGTGATCCCGGAGACGTTTGATGTAACCTGAAGTGCAAAGTGCCCTGGGCACGTTGGCTGGGATCGAGTCCATTGAAGGCCATCAGTAGATGACAACCGACACTCGGGATGAGTGATTGCAGTAGGCAAGGCGTGGATGCAGTATGTCAGACCATCATCCATTCCATATGCTCGATGCCCAGGATTGAATGTGGCACGGGTGACTGATCACAAGTCTTTCGCAACGAAGGCATGGCCCACAGAAATTGCTATTGTTGATCGGCGATCGGTCGCACGTATGGGTACCACTTGAACTCGAGCCGTACGTATATGCGTGATGGATATGTGGTGAGGGGTGATGACTGATCGTTGATTTGGTGTGGGTGTGAGTGGAGGAGATGTTTTTGTCAACGGACCACCGTAAAGAATTCACTCGTGTTGCGCCAATAACATCATAAGAAGGTGATGCCAGGAATGTGCGCGGGGCGAGGCGAGATGCGAGTGGTGGTGTATCAGCCTTGGAACATGTACGGTAGGTGTTCGATGCAACGTGGGCGTCTCGGTATCGAACCCGGCCTGTGGCATCTTCGCAGTTTCCGATGACAACGACCCGTAGGACTCGGCGTCAGGTTGCCGCCAAATCAAATCCACGATAAATGATTGCCCGACGATGACAATAGCAGGATTGCGGGTAAACGGTGCTCGATGGTGTGCGGGTGTTTGGTGGCGCAAAATCCTGAAACCCGAGGCGGACATTCTTCTCGTTGTGTTTGTCTTTTCGCAGGTATCGGCAGTCTAGCCCGATCGTCGTGTGTGCGTCTTAAATGCAGACAGATCCCTATCACAACGAGATGAACCCTTTTCAACCAGCTTTGCGCCCCATTGCCATGTCCAACGTCAATTATCACCTAACAGCGAGTTCTTCCACGGTAACCGTGCCCTGTCTATACACACCGCCTGAGACCAAGTCATTCGTGTCCTAATCTCCGAAACAGTATTCCATATATCACCTACACGGGACAGCCAAGGACATTAATCCAGGGGTTGATCTATTGAGAAAATGAAACCATACCTGGGCTCAGACAATCGTACTAGTCTATGATCTCCCGGAGATTTGTGGGACATGCGAGTATGGATGTACATAACCGAACCCCGACGAAGGTACTGTGCTCGCATGCATCTGCGAGGAATGTGTAGGGAAGGGTAACATAGATGCAGTTGCGGTCGCTGGGAGCAGGCAGGGTAACGACACCGGAATCTCTGGTTGCCGTTTTGGGCAATTGGACTGAGAATGGTGTTTGTTGCTTAGGGAATGAGAAAATGAAATGGCGTGTCGAAGAGCCCTGTTGTGCTGTTGTTGCTGCGTAGAGCGCTGCATCGCACTATGGCTGTTGCTCGCAGTCGTGGGTCCGATATGTAGCTGTGGGCGCCAGAAAGGCGCAGGAAATGATCGACGGCGCTTGGCTGCCGGGGCGCCACCCGCATTCGAAGTGTAGGAGTAAAGCGAGTCACCGAGAGAGAACTGTGGAGGCGGCAGCAGCAGCATCGAATCCAGATTGCTTAGCGAAGATATCAAGCCCGGTGATAATGGATCATTGCTTTCAACTGGCTCGTGAGCAGATCGCTTGCGTTTGGTGGACTTTGGTGATGTGGTGGGAGACGCTTTAGTGTACGGGGGGTGTGAGAGGTCAGCGTCGATATCGGGCAAGTCAAATTGGAGGAAAGTCGGGGAGTGGTAGGGCAGCGGGACTGGTGCGACCAGGGGCGCGTTACAGACTACATGAATAGGACGTCTTTCTTGTTGCTGCACCAAGGGTGAAAGCGAAAGCGAATCGAGTGCGGAGAGGGAGTTGAGGAGTGGCGATGGGGAAGGGGTCACAAGGTCGGAGGACGACGAGGACGACGAGGAGGTTGATGCGGAGGACGTACCAGACGGCGAGGACGGTGGGTAGTTCATTGTGGTGGTGATGGTTGGGGGCAGAGGAAGAAGCGAGAGAGGACGGCTGGGGCTGGTACTTATATATTTGTGGATGTGTGACAGGCTAAGCTAGTAGTACGCCGTTGGGACCTTTTTCAATGCCCGATGCGATCTATGAATCTCATATGAATACCTGATACCAAATCGGGATATTACCCCTTGCAGGCACACCAGTCCACGACGCCAACCGACTGAGAAACAAATTTCTCCGAATCGTCCACACGACGGGTATACACCTTATCATTATCACCACATCAGGCCATGCTGTCTCAGTTCATGACCAAGGGCAGCCGTGCCCTCTCCACATCCCCCGTACTGGCTTCTACGGCCACCGGTTACCCGTACAGCGTTCCACGCAATTCGAGGGGTTCTTTACCCGTCTACACAGACATTCGGAACGCAGGTACACGCCACCAGACACTCATTCGGAACATCGATGGAGATCCAAATGTCAGCAAAAATCATATTCCCTCTCCAAAACATGCTCATGCAACTTTTATCCAGGCCCTAGCAAAAGACCTCACAAAGGCACTCTTTTCCGACTTGGCCCATGTTCGTGTTCAAGTCACACATCACAGACACATCGTCCTCACTGGCGGCCGCTTCAAACACAAAATCGTCGATTGGTTGAAGGCAAAAGGTTTCTAGGTTCTTCGGCGTAGTTGGGGTTTGGTATCTGATGCCATGGCCTTGTGGCCGGCGGGGCCGGCGTTATATGGTTCTGTAACATGGGTGAATCATGAATGAATACAGCTTCGCGCAGGTCTAAAGCTGCGGGGAATATCTGCTGAGACGGCGGTTCGTCGGAAGGTACGCCTCTTCTTCATCGGCTTGGTTGATACAACGTCGGGACGGGGTTTATACCATGTCCACGTCCTCCACAAAGGGCCATTAAAATGAAATACACCCTTCCGGCTTGCGCTTGCGTAGGGTGCCTCGTCATGATCATCCTAGGTCACAATGGTGTTATCTCACCCAGGCTCAGGCCGCTGAGAAATTCTTTGGAAATCAACATCAGCCACCATCTGGATTCTGTCCTCCACCTCCAGCCCCCAGCCAACCGGGTATGGGACATATCTCCATGCTCCGAGGTTTCTAATGCACGTCCCATTAATGTGTGGGTTTTCCATTTTCTTACGCAATCGATGTCTCCCAAGCCAAGCGTGGAGGCCTGGCGCGTCTAAATTCTTATCGTTTGCGCACCCGCTAATTCAAGAACCTCTGGACGTTTCATTCTGTAGCCGGGAACCCGTTTGCGGCGAGCCAGGGTGGTGCCATGCTGTTCATACAATTCGCGCTTCGAAGCAAGATGTCTTACACGAGTTACGTTGGCAAGTAGCTTCTCCGCCAGAGGAATGATCGCGAAACTTGTTATTCGCTAGCTCGTATGTAAGTACTTGCTAGTAGTCAAAACTAGAAGCCGTACCGGCGAATGTTACTCTCCTTTGCTCACTTGTACAATCAGGCCGCTCAGGTCTTGTCGCAGGCCTTCAGGTTTGATTATATATAAGTCATACATCTAAAAAAGCAATACATCTGTCGCTTAGACTCACGCGGCTAAAAGCAAACAGCAACGATATTCTGTTGCAATACAGTTGCCGTTTGGAACTGATATCAGCGGATCCTCCCCACTTTCATCAATGTTCATCGTATCATATATCTATCTATCATACTGCAATTGCATTGCGTAGCTTGCCCGCCTGTATCCTGATTGTGACTATCTGAAACAGCACGCAACCGGTCGCAAACCCACTGAATATTAGATGGTGGACTGACGCATCAGAAACGGCGCGGGGAAAATGATCTTATATAAAAAAAGAAACAGCACTTAGGAGCCGTTGCGGGTGTCAACATCGACAGACACTGCTAAGGGGTACGCATGTAGTACTGTAGCAACGCCACCATCCATCGACAGAACAAACGATGGTTTTAGTAGCCGTGCTGCGTGAGGCCGACTCGGCGTCTTGCACTGGTCGAAATTCGATGTCCGAGTCGTCGGAACTGGTTGCGACGAGGCGACAGAGGTTCATTCAAATTGCATAGGTGGTCGTGTACGTCTTCTGTGAATCGATGAGAAATGGCATCAATATCTCGGTTGTTTTATGAAGTCACCGACAACAGACTATGCGCCGCCCTTCGCCTACCCCGAGATTGATGCTTCCATACTAATCTAGCTTCGTTGGTACGGCGGCACTGCGCCTCGTATACAGTCCATTCCTTGTTCTTCCAAGGCCCCTCTCTGTCCTCCATACCCTCCATACGCTGTGCACGTCCTTTGTTGCTTGGGTACCTTGTCCCTGCACATAACAAGGACTCAGATTTAGGCCCATGCCAAGTCCGGAATATGTCCTGTATGTGCCACCGCAAGACACAACACCAGTAACGCGATAAGCACTCAAGCATCAAGATGTTCAAATACGGCAGCCGGTGGCGCGGCGCGAAGGAAAGACCAGGAGGTCAGGCGGATATGTCTGACCTCAAGAATTTGGGCAGAGCGATGCAAATCGGCATTACAGGGGTGTCGGGCGCGTTGGACCCTAACGATTGAGACATTCATCATGAGACAACTTCAGTAACGGAAACACTCACATTCGGCGCATGTAGGATAGCACTAGAGTCCACCTGCAGCTAGAAACGTTAACAGTTCTGTATCTAGCATTGCGATATCCCAGACTTGGCGTGTAAGTAAGATGTGATTGGACCGGTTCTTGGACGCCTGAAAGACTGGGAATAGGGGGTAAGTAATCTTAGCACGCTTGGTACTAGTTATACCTGTCTAGTAGGTTGACCCCACAATTCGCCGTGGAGGTCAGTGACTATTAATCAATAGCTCGCGGTTCATTGTCAACTTAGCTCGCAATAACACCTTCCGAGCCCAAGAAAGTGACGCGCTTGCCAGTAGGCCCGTATTGCGTGGGCAATGGGAAACGTAGTCGAAGGTTGCATCCCCGGGCCTAAAGACCGAACGTTGCGTTAGCCCGTTCTTCGTCGAAGCTTCGCATAGGACGCGTCAGAAGTGGGATCGCCGGCGGAGACCTGAAACCGTTCACATAAGCAAGGCCTTAAGGTGGAGGTCATAGATACTGAGAATTTGATATCTGCTTCTACTTACCTCCAAGGCAATAAGCGAGAGCATTGTGAGTTCAGAGCTGAGTGCTTACTGCGTGCTTCTGATGGTGATCCTGATTCCTTTGTCTTGGGAGATCAGGTAGCTCGTGCTGTTGGACACCGTGTAGGTGTATGATGAACATGTAACAGGATGTAACGTTCGGCAAGACAGCAACGCTCGGCCGGTGTTCCAAGGCGTCGGTGCGAGGTTTCACCAAAGGGGTTTGTACGTGTCAACACTGACAGAGCGCACTTGCAGTTAGTATGCAGTTCAGACCCGATCGCGCCGTGAATCCGTGCCCTTTGTGTGTAGTTTCGATGAAGCATGGGTATGTTACAAACTGAGCCGTCGCACCATTCAGCAGGGTTGTGCTCGCTTCTGATGGCGCTTTCAATTGGCCTAGCGAATCCAGATCAAAGGAGGAATCCCCAATGGAGTTTCATCACTTCAATGCTGTTCGTCGCGAATATTAGATCCAGAAGTAAGCCACGAGTATCGTTGAATGCATGGGGGACGTCTGAAGCAAGTTGCTGGTCAAGCACGGAACCACGATGTTTGATGGCTGTGATGTTGCAGCCAATACAGTTAGTCAAGTTCCTCGAGGCCAAGGCGTGTGCTCCAGATTTGAACGCTGATATTAAGTAGACCAGAAGAATCGACCACCTAAGATGCTTGTCCGAAAGAGCAACGGAGCCGACAAGCGCTTACAGTGAGCTCAACTTAGGGTTAGGGGTAAAGGTAGCCCTCCGCACCGGGTATCCGCTGGATCATATCGATTTCCATATGACATTATAATCAGCCTTCCGTTTTTCTCTTCATCTCCCAACCCACGCCTTTGCAGCCGCACACATCCACAGGTAAGCTTCTCGCCCTCCCCGAGCCCTGCAGTGAAGTCAATTCCGGGTCCACCCACTTCCCGCAGAGAAGTGAGTCTTTGACCCGAGTTTTCTCTTTATTACCTGGGCTTACTCTGCTCTCCTGTTTCTCCCCGCTTTCTCAACGAACCGTAGAAAATCCACCATGACTACTCCTCCAGCAGCCCTTCCATCGAACGTCCTCCAAGGGGCGGGGGTAGGAGCTAGCGCACCGTCGCCCGCTCCAATACGATCGGCACAAAAGGAGGGAAACCTGGGCACATTCGGGGTGTGTCCGTCGTTTCTCCTTAAGGCTACGGTGAACTGGTAGATTAATACCGCTCCACAGGTTAAATCGGGTTTGGCACAGATGCTCAAGGTATGTTGCCTCGATGTTGTTAATCTTATCTTGATCGTCCGAGTGGATGAGTGGTGGATGTACGTCGGCAGCGTTCGAGGCTAGCCGACGAGATATGGATCTCTCCTATCTTCGTCTTTCGTTCATCCCACCATGATCTTATCATTCGCCTAGCTGCAGCATGTTCGCTAACATATCATCATCGTGGCTCTAGGGTGGTGTAATCATGGACGTAGTGAATGCGGAACAGGTTGGCTCCCGTCTCTTTGGATCGCTTCCTTCCGAGTATCTCACACTGGAACGCGTTAGGCCAAAATCGCAGAAGATGCTGGCGCGTGTGCTGTTATGGCTCTTGAGCGTGTCCCGGCCGATATCCGCGCCGAAGGCGGCGTCGCAAGAATGGTGGGTTTTCTTGCTATATGTATCTCCTCGGTTTCGACACGTTAAACCACGAGTCCATGACATCCGATGCTGAATATTCGTGCCTTAGAGTGACCCGAAAATGATCAAGGAGATCGTCGAAGCAGTAACTATCCCCGTCATGGCCAAAGTTCGAATTGGCCATTTCGTAGAGGCGCAGGTAAGTTTATCCGTTTATTTTGTCATTCAAACCTTGTTCTGTCCTCGTTGTACGGCCACATAATGCCCGTTAGAAGTTCTTCCATTCCTCGTACCGTACATTCCCTCCGTCTCTTCTGCTGTGTTCGATCATCACACTCGGTTCTTCTACGCCGCCACCTTCCGATGATTGACACATACGAGAATAGATCCTTCAATCCATTGGTATCGATTACATTGATGAATCCGAGGTCCTCACGCCCGCTGACGATGAACACCACATCAACAAACACAACTTCAAAGTCCCGTTCGTGTGTGGTGCCCGAAATCTGGGCGAAGCGCTCCGTCGTATCTCCGAAGGAGCCGCATTCATCCGCACAAAAGGCGAAGCTGGCACAGGCAACGTCGTCGAGGCTGTGCGGCACTCCCGAGCGGTCAACGCAGAGATCAGGAGGGCCAGTGTGATGAACGAGGAGGAGCTATACGCATTTGCCAAAGACATCCAGGCTCCGTTCCATTTGCTAAAGGAGACTGCGCGGTTGAAGAGACTGCCTGTCGTGAACTTCGCAGCTGGAGGCATCGCGACGCCTGGTACGTCGGACTTTTCTCGCGGGGCTAGGTACATTCAATTCAATTAATTTCAATGGATTAGCCGACGCCGCGCTGATGATGCAGCTTGGATGTGACGGAGGTTAGTTCATTTCATTTACCTTTACGTACGGCGAGTTTACGATGCTTTCAGTTTTCGTCGGTTCGGGTATTTTCCATGTAGGTTTATACTAACGTCGTGACACTTTGACCGAACACTCAAACGTCGATGTAGTCCGGCGACCCAGCTAAACGCGCCCGCGCAATAGTCCAAGCGGTATGCGAGCACCTTTTGATCTCATTGACGGGAGATGATTGATTGTATTCCCCTCCTTCAGGTGACACACTTCAACAACCCGAAGAAACTCGCCGAGGTATCAGAGGACCTCGGCGCTGCTATGGTCGGCTTGACGATGTAAGCCTTCCTTCCCCATATTCTTTTTCATCGATAGTTGAATGAATGTGGCGTTTATATAGTGATGCGGACTTGAAGGGAGGGCATATGGCAAAACGCGGGTGGTAAACGTGTGGAGACATCCCTTCATAAAATACATTCGAAAAGGTGGTGAGTCTACGTGGTTAAGATGTGTTATCTCATATGTATTCGTTTCTGAGTGTGAATAACTCTTGTGACCCAACAAACTCATTCCCAGAGCACAAGCAAGCAGAAGAAAGCAATTAGCGAGAAATCAGAAAGTTTATAAACAAAGTGATAGCACGACAACAAGCGAAACAGTATTTGTATCGAAAGCACATACATACTCAGACATTTAAATAATACAGAGGTTACAGACAAATACAAACCTACCTTATTCTCGTCACGCAGTGATTATTACCAACGTTGGTAAGGCTCGTCGTCGTCGTGTTTCCACAGTTGATGCGTGTCGAGGTCGAGTGATTGTTATTGATGTGCCTATTGTTTTGGGTTTGGTAGATGTTGCAAACCACCACACCGGGGGATGAAGGGAAGGATAAAGCAATTGGCGTGAGACCTTGTCGTGTTGGCTCGTCAGGCTGAAGGGTAGGCGCTCTACTTTCTGTCACCCGGGGGACAGAGCCTCCAACTGGGTGATCATGGGTGCTGTCGGCCCTCTGAGGATGGTAATAAGTTCAGATCACAGAAGCCTTAAGTTCGAGGAACGTACCTCGAACCAGACAAGTAATGCCTTCACCTCAGCAACGTACTTTTGTAAACTGACCGCCGTTGATAAGGCGAAGATGGCCTGTATAATGGACGGTTTCGACGTATATCCTTTCACGTATCTATGGATTTTGATGATTATGCTTGGGATGAGGATCGGTGTTAGTAGCCATGAATTTAGCAAGACAGCATAGGCAAGCTACGCACAGGTTGGATGCTCTATAACGGGCCCTTTCTGACACGGAGAGCGAATTTACTTGGCCGTCCGACACTCTCGAAGTGATTTGGGCCAACACGCATAATTGTGATGCCAATTCAAGAAGCAATGCACGGTTGACCATGGCACGCTGAGATGGATCCGATTCTTTCTCAGCTCCGAGAATCTTGAGATAATTGTTTAGCACGCACCTTTGCCTTCTGCAGCACATCGGTGGCCATCCAACCTACATCCATGCTGACGACGCTCGATATGGTGACAGATATTCCTTTTCGAGCGAAGCTGTTGCAGCACAGGCGCGCGCCTCTTTTGGTGATGTCAATTTACTAGTGTTTGGTGCATCGGCAACAAACAACGTCACTAGCTCGGGATCGTTGCCGGACACACTTTACCAGTTGTCCAACTTCTACCACAATATGGCACCTAAAGAACAGCCAGCGGACAAAGCCCTTAAAGACTTCATCTCTGTTAGTATTCCGGTCCCTTTGGGATATGTGCACTGAGGCTGACATGGATATCGAATGTTGACTCTCTGCGGCAATTGGCTACCGTACAAACGACATATCTGGGGCACCACGGAAACCATCAAATGAATGCGAAGTAGGTCGATCCGGCCTCGAAATACACCTTCGATAGTGAGCGGGACGCACCGACGTCCGAAATCTGCAGGGAAAAGGACCAGGAGTGCGTAAAGGTACGTTGGCGTGGTTTGCTACGACACCGGAGCGACTAAATCCTACCATGAATAGCTTCAAATGCACTCCAAGAAGATGTTTGAGTCCATGCAGGTAGGCATTTTTAGCTACGCTTTTTCGACGCGTTTCGAGACTGGGATACTGAATATTCATCAGGATTTGGGATTCTTTTGTGTATTACCCATGGATCCTGCACGGACGTACATTGAGTGCACTCCCTTGCCAAAATAGCATGTTGGAAGATCATGTAACATGTGGAATATTTATAATGTGAATACTCCCGATTTAATCAATTGGTAAGGGTTTGCAACCGTCCCATCTATCTATCGTTGATATAGCCGAACTCTAGTGTCAGAGTAGATAGAGAGGAATAGCGCCCCCCACTCGTTGAAGTCTCTTATACGAAACACATATTCCTCACGACCATCTACAGAACTTGACATCAGTTTGATTGAGCGCATCACAAACCCTGTCGGCGCTCTATGCTCGCTTACCACGCGTTCCCCACATTGTTCGTTCCTTGGTGAGAATTTAATGCCCGTGTCTTTCGTGTAGGATCGTTACTCCGTATGCGCAAGACGCAGCACGATGCTCCTCCTGTCCCCTGGGTATTGTACTCACGCAAAGGAACTCAGCTTGACGGCGAGCGTGTACCACGCTGTTCGAAAATTGAATTGCAGTTCATGCAGTGCTCAATGGATAGCGGAGATTGAGTCCTTCATCTACCGGCAATACGGGAATGGTGAGTTATTCGTTGATCCAAGCCCCTTCGTAATCTGACGAACATGAGTAGCAGACACATTCTCCCTCTTAAACCCCTCAGCTAGCAACAAACGAGGTGTTATCTCATTGACATTCTTCTATGTCACGGTCATCCCATAACTGGTGACGATCAGTCTCCGTCCAAGACAGTTAAACAGCAGATCATTTACATGTCTGCTGTAAGTCAAGTCACGGACTCTCCGTACGAGTGCAAACGGAGTTGGGTCTCCACCGCACAGTATATTTATTTGCAGCCCGGACGCCTTGTAGAGCACTGCCAAAGTATTTTATCGTCCCCATAATCGACGATAACAACCGCAACTTCATCTGGATATTGAAAATGGGCGAGATGAATGCTATGCAACTGCATTTTGTCGAAGTCATGTGCGAATCGCTGCTACATGGTGGGTCATCCATATCTTGCAAGCATTGATGATTGACATATGACCCCATCTTCTTCTAGGCATGTTCGCGGTTCTTGTCGTCGTTGTCATATGGTTGTTGAGGTCAGTGGCTTAGAATACTGATGCTATGAAAGCATGACTGATGAGAAGAATTACACAGAACCCACCATTCAATGCCGGTGATCCATAAAGTGATGTTTATCGCTGGCATTGTGATGTTTGTGCTCTCGAGCTGTCATTTGGGGCTTGTGATACAACAAGTTACTGTCCCCGATGTACCTCTGAAGAACGCACAAGCGCAAGTGTCCATCGCGACGATACAAGTGAGTGTATCTTCCTTGTTCCAGGAACATGAAACTGAAGCGATGGCGTATTTTTGGAAGTTCTTGATTGGAGACGCAGTCCTCATATGGCGAGTTTGGGCTGTGTGGAATAGAAATTGGTGGATGACGGTTGTGCCCATCCTTCTCGCGTTGGCTTCTGCTGGTGATTATCTATTCTGAACGACCCTCATCCTTCGTTGCTCAAGCTTTGTCATCCTAGCTGTGCGCTTCACTGTGGTCGCAGACATAGAAAATGTTTTATTGTTCTCTTCGGATATAGCTTCAGCCTTGATCACTGTGAACGTTGGTCTTTGTACCCTCTTGATTGCTGGGAGGATATGGTTTGCCACCCCTCGTAACGACCGAAGTAATAAGAACTTATTGGAAATGATGCACAGGTATCTGCAACGTAGGATCGGAAAAGTGATAACCGAATCGCCATCGCACAAAACGTATACCGGGATCGTCATGCTCCTCATCGAATCTGGGACACTGTACTTCCTTTCTCAGGTGAGCATCTCCAAACATCAAATGCGTGATGATTCTGATCATCAACAATCGCTAGTTCATCAGCCTCATCCTCGACTCTATCCATAATCCAGGTGTACATACGGTTCTCGACATGCAAATCCCTCTCATTGTACGTCGTTTGTACTTCGGCAGGATGTTTACTTACACTTACACTTCCTCCCCACAACGTCGTTATATACAGGGCATTTTGCCGACTTTGATCGTCCTTCTTGTCCATCTCGATATGGTGCCGGGCACGCGGGCTCAAGCAACGTACCTCAGTACCGTACAAAGCGAGTTCAAGGCCTCTGCAAGGCGCACAAATGGTTCCACGACGATCGGGGAAGGCTCGCGATCGACATTGCCCGGAGTAGATATGGAGATGGGTCAGAGCTCGTTCAGCGGAGAATGGAAAGTCGCTAGTCGCTCGCAAACGAGCGTCTGATGATGATAATCTATTGCTGCACCGGGAGTAATGTTATGGTGCTATACATGTTGCACTGCAAAGTGCGTAGAGACACCGGATGGCTGCGGTCTAGGCACTGTTGTATTTTACTTGCGAGGTGAGCCAGACACTCGATGTATCATCTATGAGGCGATGAGTCTTGGATGGGCCCCAACGGGGATAGTCCTCATCTAGCCCTGATTCGCGCTCACGTTCCGGAGCCATCAGCGCACAGCACGCCATCCGTGTTCCCAAACATTTTCATGATAACCGTGGAGCCGTTCGGCCTCAGTGGTAGTCGCAGCAACAATGGTTGTTCCTTTGCTTCCGGGCTACAGATGCCACTGTAGGAACGGAATAAATACTAGGGGTAGCACCGTCCAGACTCCCTACAATACCTCTTTATCATCCAACTACCACCATGTCTACCCCAACGACACAGAAAGCTTGGATCGTCGAAAGAATGGGACATCCCTCAAAGGCTTTGACGTTCCATTCAGATTGGCCTGTTCCAAGTGAAATTCCATATAACCATGTCCTGGTAAAAATACAAGCTGCTGCACTCAACCCAGTGTATGTGTTACCCCATAACCCCCTCTGTAGTGATCTGAACTTATTCACTTCATAGGGGGTACAAAGTGATGCAGATAGCACCCAATTTGATCGCCAAAAGGCCTTTGATTGCCGAATACGACTTCTCTGGCGTTGTTGAGAAGAAGAACGGCACGGAGTTCGAGATTGGCGATTCTGTATTTGGATTCGTTCCTCTCCGTGCGTGCTCCATGAATTCAGCATATGATGGCACTAACACTCTGCGATAGCTTTGCACTCGAAGACGAAACAAGGCACTTTGGCCGAATACGTGCTCATATCAGGGACCTGCGTAACGAAACGACCTTCCAACGTCGACGCGATCCACGCGGCTGGGTTGACGCTGACAGGGCTTACTGCATATCAATGCTTATTCACCGACGCGCAACTGGAAACCGGCCAGACAGTCTTCATATACGGCGGAAGCACGTCAGTGGGTCTATTCGCAATCCAGATAGCGAAGGCGCGTGGGATCAAGGTCGTCGCAAGTGCCTCCGGAAGGAATGAAGAACTGGTGAAGAAAATGGGCGCAGATGAAGTACGAAACATTATTGCAACCCCAAATCCTCGTGCTGATGAATGTTCTAGTTTATCGACTATACGAAAGAACCAATACATAAATATCTCACTTCACACCCTCCCGAAACCAAGTTCGATGCCATAATCGATGCGTATGGCCTGTCGGACCCGTCACTGTACACCAATAGCCCCGTATATCTCGCACCTGGGGGAGTCTTTATATCGACCGCACCTGTGCCTCATAGCCTTTCGATGAAAGAGGTCGGGAATTTCACGAAGACCGCTGCTGCAATGAAGTGGCCTTGCTGGCTTGGTGGCATCCCAAGGAAATTTAAGTGAGTAATCAACCACGCATGCTGGGAGTTGTCACTGATGATCTCGACGTTCTAGAGTCGCTGACGTCCATGAGAGTAAGGCAGATCTCGAGGTGTTCCGTGCACTGGTCGCTGAAGGTAAGACACCATCGCATCCTTCTGCGTAGCCTACATCTCATCCCACTTTGTAGGCAAGGTTGTCGGAGTCGTGGACTCGGTTTATGAGTTGGAAGATTCGCTTAAAGCCTATGAGAGACTCATGTCTTCAAAAGCGACCGGTAAGGTCGTGGTCAGGATAGATAAATCTCTTGAAGTCAGTAGCACGGTCTGATATATGGCACCCACTTGTAGTGTATAACTGTATTTCATAACCGTATTTGTATTCTGTTCTCAATGATACCCTGTCCATATGCTCTACGCTCTCAGAGGATAAGGTATTGGGTATTCTCATGTTGGCAGGGTGACAGGTACGGAAACATTATCAAGGCATGAGCCTCTAGTCTACTCAACTATCTTCACTACGACCTTGCCAGTCGCCCTCCAAGTCAAGATTCTCTCATAAGCTTGAAGCGCGTCCTGCATTTCGTAGACAGAGTCCACGACCCCTACGACCTTGCCTAGCATGCATTCCATGAGAGTGTGATCGTGTATATCGCAGTACGATTCTCTACCTTCTGCAACCAAGTTACGGAGCGCCTCTAAATCAGCCTTGTTCGCTTTGAGAGCGGGGAACCTAGAGCAGTAAAGATTATCAGCATTACTTTCAGTAAGTGTAAGTGGGAATGTTTTACTTGAATTCTCTGGGAATGCCCCCAAGCCAAGCAGGCCACGTTGTAGCAGCTAGTGTCTTGACAAAGTACCCAAGCTCTTTGAGGGAAATACGGTGCGGCGCTGGTGTAGTTGTCACGAATACGCCATCAGGCGCCATGTACGCAGCACTATGGGTGTAAAGGGAGGGGTCTGAAAGACCGTATGCATCGATTATCCCGTGGAATTTGGGTGAAGGCGGATGGGATGTAAGGTATTTGTGAATCGGCTCCTTCGTATAGTCGATAAACTAAAATATTCGTGAGCACAACGGGTGTAGGCCACCGAAACAGCGAGGATGTACTCCATCTGCACCCATTTTCCGGACTAATTCCTCGTTCTTGCTGGATGCGCTCGCGACGACCTTGATCCCGCGTGCCTTCGCGATCTGGATTGCGAATAATCCCACCGCCGTGCTCCCGCCGTAGATGAATAGAGTTTGTCCAGCTTCTAGGCGAGTGCAGTTGAGGGATTGCCATGCAGTCAGTCCTGCCAATGTTAACCCAGAGGCGTGAATTGCATCGATATTGGAAGGTCGTTTGGTCACACATTTATCCGGCACCAACGCGTACTCGGCCAAAGTGCCTTGTCTTGTCTTCAGGGTTATAGCTACCGTAGCGTGTCAGTATTCATCGACATTTATCCATGCCCCAAACGACTTACAGACATGGATGAACCCAAATACAGAGTCCCCGACCTCGAATTCTGTGCCGTTCTCCTTTTCGACAACACCAGCGAAGTCGTACTCTGCAGGCAGAGGTCTCTTGGCGAGGAAGTTAGGTGCCAACTGCATCAATTTCCACCCTCTATATATAGGCGATGAGCACGATCTGTTCTATTTTCGGCACAGCAAATAACATACAGTGGGTTGAGTGCGGCGGCTTGTATCTTCACGAGTACGTGGTCCTTTGGGATTTCGCTTGGAACAGGCCAGTCGGATCTGAATTTCAACGCCCTTGAAGGGTGTCCCATTCTCTCGACTATCCATGCTTTTTGCGTTGCTGGAGTGGCCATAGGGCTCGATGGGTAGGAAGTGCTGTAGCGGATGCTGGATATCCATAAGGCTTTTTGTGACGCTGTTAGAAGCGGAAAGATCCAACAATTCCCGACTGGTCGGCGTTGAGCACCCCCAGAGCGTTCCACGAATTACCAATGATTAGTGATCTGAGAAGTAAGCAAGCGTCATGGGTGAATCAGGGTCATGGTATGCTGCTGCGATAGTAGCAGTCTTGAGTCTGCTGCAAGCGATACTAAGGTAACTGGCTTCAGCAAGGGATAATCGAATGGAATGTCTGGGAAGGTGGGACACCCACCTACTACTCTTTGTTGCATGGCCTTCCAGCCACTTGCGTGCATTCTTCTTGCTCATTCCCAAACCCATTCTTCATCCTCTCGCCTCGTCTTGTGGTAGAGATATGCCAGAGGATGTCCCAAACATCTTTCCATTCCGCATCAAGCGACGCCACCAGTGGTTTGAAATTATTCATGGCAGGGGGCGGCACACTGTAAGCAACATCGCAGGGCTAACCATTGGCGGTATAGAATAAGTACAACGTGTATATCGGGGTTTGGTGCCTACACGTAAGGGGGGCAGTGGCGAGCAGGGGGGTAGTGGCGAGCAATGCATGTAGACGTTGTTCAAGTAACTCCAAGGTTTGTAACGCCTATCTTCGCGGTTGGTAAGTCTTAGCACCTTTATATAGACGGCGAGCGTGCTATATGGTAACATAAGCGCTCAATATTTGCATCTCGGCGACGACAAGCTCATCTTCGGGGTCACAGAAAATGTTCCCAAAGTACGGCATCCGGGCGTACTCAAATTCGTACTTTCTATCGCTCAGCTTCGTTAGAAAGTGAATCGTAAACGTTGATTAGATCCCATATGCGCAGTGAGCATTCCTTCAGCTTCGAGTGAAACCTTCCGGTGCCGGGTGTCCTAATGAGTGGAAATGAGTACGTCTTGAATGTCGCAAAAGCTTTCTACAAACCCTAATACCGGACTCCATCGAATTCAGCTTACAGCGATTCACTTGCTTCCTGGAATATCTTGGCAGGAAATTCGAGCGTGGTCACCGTGTATTTGCTTGCCTCCAAAGGCTCTCGAGTCCGTTTCAGGTTCTTGGGCAGACCATCTGACCGTGCATTGAATTGAATTGTGCGGGGTCCATTGTAGTTGTTGCGGAAGAAAGACGCGTGACCAAACAACTTCAATTTCTCGCATCTCTACTCACGACCGCCACTACGAATGGACACGTTACCACCAAAACCCGCAGTGCTCCCACCGTCGCCTGAAAGTTTGGCCCCATGACGCAGACGACCGCGACCGGGGCTCTGGCCGAAGCCCAGAATCTTTGTACGGACGTTGTCTCTGATGGGCGGTACGACGACGGGCCTTACTTCGAGACTCAAAATGGGCGAGATCCTCAACGAAGCGAATTCTTCAGAGGCTGCGATCGAAGACAACAGTAGTAGGACCTACACTTCGCGCTGGGCATTCATTCGTGCTCCGTATCCAGAGTATTTCTTGGTCTCGAACTTGGACAATGGACCAACCACCTTGGCTTGAATGTCCTCGAAACGAGCCCGACATTAGCGTCATTTCCCGCCGCTGTCGGTTCTATATCCACGATCTCTATAGTGGTAGCTTGTTCTATTTGGCTCCTCTATGGAACTCTCGCGCCGGCATCTGGGGCATGAGACCAACTGGCGTCAAGTCCATATATCAAGGTGTCGCTTACTAAATCTCCCTACGAGCAACTGCATCCGAGTCGCCGTCACTTTCGCCCCGTAACCCGGAATGGAATACTCCAGCTACCGTCCTTGAGGTATCAATCGGAAGGCTCCCCAAGTTTTGAGGGCACCGATTAGGTATGTGTGGCCCTCTTTCACCCTCATACCGATCTAATCCCAACATACTACAATAGTTCGACGCCTATCATCTACTTACGGAACCTACTCCCAAGAGCGCAAGTGGAGAACCGAAAGGATACCTCTTACCCCCCGGCCCTCTTCGTCGCCGTGCCTGCTGGAAGTAGTTATCGACGTTTCGACGTCGCTTGGAATTTCGCGATGCCTTCCATCAGCTCATCTACGCGCCGAGGAGTCTTTACCCATCCCCATGTCCTCCGCCTGCTCGTTTGCTACACTGCTCATATGCCACACTGTGAAGGGTGTCTTCAATCTTGATGATGTGAACCTCGGACCAGCTGGTTGCGTGCATGGAAGAGGGAAGGAAGTGGTCCTCCCCCTTCACATATTGGATTTATAACAAACAATGTATCTCAGTACTGGATGTTTGCAAATATATATGAGACTGATGAATAAAATGGAATAACCGAAAGCGGCGACAGCAGCAACTGATAGTAATAAACAAGGCAAGAGTATAAAGAGAATAGATTTAATCCTCATCCGGGATTGCATCAACCATCTTTGCAAAGTGGTTGAACATGAAGCTTGGAGGAGGAATTGATGAAGGTGGCAGCTCGAACATGGCTTTGGGCTGGGACATCTGGGAGGAGCTGCTTCCGTTCGGATTGAAGAAGACTACAAAAGAACGCGCGCTTTTGGGGCCGGTCCAGGCTTCTTCCGGCGGATGAACGAGATCATCGAAGACCAAATCTGAGCCTGCCTCTGTCTCCTCGCCCGCTTGCTCCAAACGCGAAGCCGGCGTAGACACCTGCGTAGGAATCTGGGACCCCACGGAGTATTTGGATTTCTTTGACGGTGACGCAGACGGTGTTAGAAGCTGCTCGTGATTTACTTGCCATCTGCGAGCTGTTTGGACAGGTGGGGCTGTCCCGAGCGCAACAGAAATGATGCCTTTTGGAAGTGACGGGGGCCCCAGACCAAGTACCGGATGGTATGCTGGGCCAGGAGGTTTGACAGAGTCCACTAGATATCAGAATTCCAATTAGCAGGTGAAAACAGGCTTGAATGTCTCGGATTTCCAGAAACGGAACATGACCCACCTTTAGAAGAGGAACTTTCATGAGATGAAGTAAAGGATATGGTTTTGTCTTCATTTTCGTCACTTTCTGCCACTCTACCTGATGCTCTACTGCATTCTTCCTCAGAGTGACCTTGCTGATGGTCCATCTGATTGAAAAGAACCTTTGTTTTCGCCTTTCCCTCCTTTGCAGCACGTCGAGGTAACATTTTCTGCCTTCTCTGTTGTGAAACCCCTGCCCCGTTCACATCTGATGTCGCCGCCCAATTCATGACTAGTCGTATGAAGCTGAGCAACAGGATAGTGGAAGTTGGAGTCTGAACGTTAAGTAGTGTGTAACAGCTCACCTGCCAGATTCAATGGTGGAGATCTAAGGAGACCGGAATGAAGGCCTGCCAGCCAAAGATTAAAGAGAAGCACAACGGAGAGGAAGAAAGGCTTTTGAACGTCTTATTATTTGCAAGTATTTGTGTATGTATACCTGTTCCTTGGTATATTTACAAGCTGCTTACTTCCAAGAAACATGGTATATCTTTGCTTTATGTTTTATTGTTAAATCTTGAGGCTAGTGATTTGTAGGTGCTTTGATCCTTCTGACAAAGACATGTTGATGAACTTGACAGTGAATTCTACTATTTTATTGTATTAACAAGAACTCTGGTCAAGTATACTCGGTGTCTGTCCCTCAAGGAGGAAGCTGATAATGTGTGCAGCCCTGCATGATGATAGTTATGCCATTCAGTTGCCCAATAAAAAAATAGCAGGTGTCTTGGCTTGAAAGAGATAGATGATCATGCTGCTTAAGGTTCAGTAGCTTTGCTACTGCGAAACATGTTCTATTTACATGAGTGATCACATTTACAAAGTATGTTCAATGCAGCCAGCATGTGCTACACTTCGAGTGGTTCTCCTATCGGCCCCCATCAGCCCCTATTCTTGCCATGAAACCGTTGGCCAAGGTTGCCCGCCGGAACCTAATGCGGCGGCTTCGCTTCCAAAGTGGCTGGCCCGGCGGCATGGAGTTGCTTCCAAAGTTAAAGAGGCACGAACTTCCATCGAACTTTCGCACGAGCAGGTGATTGCCGGGTCGCGGATCGGATTCGATCACTCCTTCTCAGTGGTTGTCTTTGAACCCAAGGGTCGCCTGCACGCACTCTTCAGGTTCCTTCCAAACCGCTAAGACCGCTTACCCTCTACCCTAAACAACGTCCACGACGCCGCCGCAGCGGGAAATTTCTATGAGGTCGACCCCGCAGATACCTCTCGAGCTCATCGACCAGATACTGGGCTACTTCCCGCCCATCGTCCCTTATCATCAACGTAGTCCCTTCACCCATTCGAAACCACCAACCCATGAGTTGCAAGACTCTTCTACTAGTACAGGACCCGGCGCAGACGACAGCTATACCGGGTGCGAGGAGGAGCAAGATGCTGAGACCCAAAACCCAATTCTCCAGTGCGCCCTAGTCTGCAAAGCCTGGCTGCCCGTATGCAGGGCGTATATTTACCGGCGGGTTGTCTTGTGCTGCGAGGGGCCCGAATTTTTGCAAGACCATTGGGAAATCGATCGACGTGGCGAGGAGCGGCCGGATGTGGGTGAGCGTGGGGAGCTTTTCGAGCAAGGCGATAGGAACACAGAAAGTTCGTCGCAAACGCCGTCCTCGTCGTCCTCACACATACACCCGGGCGGTCGAACGCAAACTCGTCTGAAACTCACCCGCTTCACACGCACCCTCCTCTTCTTCACTTCTTCCCTCCACCTAATCCCCTTTATCCGAGAGCTAGTGGTAAGAGGCGATAAACGTGGGGTGTTCGTTTCAAATTCTCTCACTGCCGTTACGGATCCAGACACACTGGAATGCGAGCATGATTCGTCGATTCACGCCTTCTTCACGACGATAGGATCACTCGGAATGCTGAGATCACTGGAGGTTGAGAGGGTCGACTGGGTTGAGAGCGAGAGCGTTTGGCGCGAGGTTCTTTCTCGGTGCCCTGAGCGGGTATCTGAACGTGGTATCGGAGAAGGCGGCAACAATGGACCTCATGGCAGCGACCCTACACGGGATGAAGGCAGCAGTGAAGGACAAGATAAGCAACATGATGACAACGAGCTGAGCTTCCTGTTCGAGGTATTGGTTAGCGGGGTCACACACTGCGCAGAAGACGAGATAGAGACAAACCGTAAGAATGGCGACCACCTCTCCCATCGACCAGGAACCGCACGGAGACGAAGAACACAGAGCAAATTCAATCTAGAAGGGCAATCAAACCAGGCGGCCTCGATGCTGTCTTCCCTCTCCCTGCGTTATTGTCGATTCGGGACGTATAGTGATATGCTGAGTTTGTTTGTCAAAACACAAAATACGGGTTCAGGAAGAACACTGACATCGACCCCCACGTCGCCCAATCTTCGAAAACTGGAGTTTGTTTCGTGTGATCTGGAGGATCGGGACAGTGTGTCGGTCTTGGATGACTTGGAGTGTCCGCCCGACATTGGATACGAGGCGTACGACTATGGCTACGGGCAGTGGGACGCGGTGTCTTCATCCCAGCCTGGAACATCAACCTCTCAGCCGCCTACACCCCTCCACACCCTGCACATCTCCGGCGCCGAGCAATCTTTCATCACCTCGTTCCTCCTCCACCCATCCTCCCCGATATCCCTCTCCTCCCTCCCTATCCTCAAAGTGTCGACTCCCATAGATACAAATTTTGCCGTTACCAGCGAGGTGCTGAGTCATGTGGGTAAAGGGCTTGAACATTTTTGGTTCGAGTTCAGCGGTACGTTGCTTCGATCTATTTGTGGATTTAGGCTCATGGTTATGATGGCAATTATAGGTTCGATCGCGAGAGACTTCGGCGCTCTTCAACTCGTACACAACCCGAACCTAAAAACCATCCATCTCAAAGGAGGATCTGGGCGCTCGGCGATGTTTGCAGGAAACACGGCGGTATGGTCTCAAGCGTTGCTGACTACAATACCGAAGATCGACTCGGCAATGCCGTCCTCGTTATCCTCAGACCTCCTCTCAGCCCATGTCCCATGCTCATGCCTCCATACAATTTCCATCTCCATGCGCATGGACTTCATCCCCCTTCGCGGAACCCACACAAACCGCTGGGTTGAGATTTCAAACCTACTTCTCGACCCCCTTCGTTTCCCAGCGCTCAACTTTCTGCATATCCGGGTAAATACTCGGTTGAATATGAGTACAGATGGAGGGCCTTTAGGAGGGGGCAATAAGATGATCGGCTTTGTGAAACAGGAAATGGAGGAGATGATGGGGGCGATGTGGGAAAGGGGGATGGTAGAGGTTGAGATGAGGGAAGATGGGGGTGTTGAAGAGGACCCATCGGATATTTTGGTCATGGAACAGGAGGAGGGCGAAGGAGAAGAAGAAGAAAAGCAGATGGAAGTCAAGGAAGAGACGTGTTGGTACATGCGTGGATGGAGGGGCGGATGGCGAGGTGTCTAATCGCCCTCATCCTTGTGGCCTTGTGTGAATCGCACGCTAGCATTGAGCAAAGGTGAGTTATTTTCCCTGGGATTTGGAGCCATCGCTTTCAGCTCTCGCAATTAAAAGTACGTTGAGTTTAGTAATTGTTATTGAATTTTGACGCTAATCTCTGTCCCCGTCCAGTGTATATGGTCCACTGTATTTGACATCATCCCGCCCCAATTTGTCACCGCCTTTCCTCTTTGCTTGTGCTTCTGAGCTACGCCTCAGCATCTATTATCCCTCGACAACCCCCCTCTCCCCGAGTCTCTTGTCATATGATTTCCCTCCACTAGTGGATCGGCGGTTGTTCTGTTGTCTGCTTTCACTGGCACTTCTCGTTGTCGCGTTTCGTTATCTTATGTGCTTTCATCTGTTTCTGTTTCTCGTATCTCTTGCTCATATCTCTTACTTTACGCACTGTTGCACAATCTCATCCACTCACGCCAACTAGAATTTTGTATCATCGTTCTCGCACAATTATTACACAAATTTTCCCGAGGAAGTCCCTGTCCGCTGCTGTGTTTCCCCGAAACAAGTCCCGGATATATGATCGCAATCCCTCAGCTGGATGCGGCGTATTGGCCGAAAGGAAGAAGGTGGATTGCTCGAGCGAAATCCTCATTAGTAGTGTCTATCAATATGGGTCCTTGTCCGTATATGTATTTTAGTGGATAGCTGGGTATCATTCTGGAAGGGGCGGAGCGACGGGAACGAACCCTTATACTTCGGCGACTTGTGCTTCCATCCAATCCCACAGTTTCTTTCCAATGCCCGCATCCGCAGCTGGTCCAGGCATATATCCAGGACGTGCCCAAGGGACCAAGAACTTCAAGGTAAAAGGCGAGGAAGGGGAAGAGTTAGCGATCGTGACAAGGGAGCGAATATTACTAACACTCACTTGTCCAGTGTACTTTTCAGCTTCTAGTGCGGTTCCTGCGTATAACTGGGTGAGAGCTCCCATGGGCGTTGGGAACAACATCCAATCCTGCAAATGGATCGCCGATAAATATAAGACAGAGGGCTGGGTTCATCATAGGGAGATGTGCGTACGATGAATATATGTTCTAGAGTCCCGAAATAGCGTTGTAAATCAGATTGAATGTTGCCTGGTAGAATGATATCGATGAGGACAATGACGGTGAATAGGAGTAGAGTGGCTTCAGCGTAGACGACCAACCTGGGTTCACGCCAATCGAAACTATGCCCTCTTCGCTGTACCTCCTCGCCAACTCAACAGCAAACACAAGGTTAGCCTACCGCAATATTCAATCAGCCACCCGCAAACTTCGCCAGAATTACTCATCGGCTCACGAATTTGCTTTGCGCGTACATATACTGGCTCCCTTTCTTCAGCCGCTTTGGGTTCGACGCGCCTTTGAGGGTCTCGTAGTCGATAGACCCGGCGAAGAAGCTCGCGAGAGAGCATGTGGTGACAACGCGCGAGGGTCTGCCTGTTTCTTTGGCCGTTGCAGACATGATCGGAAGCAGGAGTGATGTGAAGTAGAAATGGCCGAGGGCGTTGGTTCCGAACGTGAGGTCGTAGTCGTCTGCCGTTGTTTCTTCGATAGGCGGTGTCATTACCCCTCTGAATAAGAACGAATAGAAGGTGAGCGTTCGGTATGGCAGATAGTAGTGACGACGTGCCCGTTATTGAAAAGTACGTGGAGTCGTTGCTCTTTGCTAAAAGTCTAAATTAGCCTCAGTTGGTTTGAATGGTGGTCCGCGTGTGTACCTCAGAAATTCGGCCGCTGCCTGCTTTATGGCCTTCAGTTCCGCTAGGTCAAGGTGCAAGTAATATGCCTCCTTGCCCGTAGCAGCCTTGAGATCATGAATAGCCGCACGCGTCTTCTCCTCGTTCCTGGCAGCTATGTAGACCTTTGCATTATGTGCTAGTAGAGCCTACCAATAATCCCGTCAAGGGTCAGTACAGTCGTATGGTCCAGCCTCGACGGGAGACCCACCTTGACAGTTTCTTTGCCAATGCCCGTATTGGCACCAGTAACTATTATTACCTACGCGAATAGAAGGTCAATCAAGGGAAGTCGGAAGGAGGCAGCACACGCACTTGGCCGGTGAGATCAGGGATCTCGTCAACCGAGAATTTCGGCTTTCCGGGGAAGATTGCCAGGAATATCGACTGCACGATTCCCATGGTCGCTGATGCAGTGGGAGTGGCGGCGATATGAAGCACTAGGTGTAGTGGTTGGGGTAGAAGCTCGCATTATAGCTTTGGCTTTATCTTTAATTATAAGCAAACCACCCTCCGACGGCATGACGAGGCGGCGGCAACAAAACCCTCTGTCCAATCGAGGGGCTTAGGTCCCTGAATCTCAAGGGGCAAAGCGGCATACGCAACTGGTGCGGCCACGGTAGCTGCGCATGTGAAGCCCTGACTAAGATTCTCAGCAGACGGTATCGACGAGTAGGTTGGTGACAAGCTCACCGATCGCCCTACTGGGTCGGTCAACAGCCGGGGGAGTTGATCTAACGTATATGTAGGTTTGAAACATAATATTTTTTCAACAAGGATTGCTACTGGTACACTGGGGATCTAAAGGGATGTTATTACCTTGGTTTTGCAACCAATGGAGAGTAATTCATGTTCGATTCGAGTACAAAAGATAGGTAGAACGACTGATTTCATTTTCTCCTAGTCACGTTGAAACGATACTGATCCATCATATACTCGCCTTGTGATATGCAGAGATACCACCAAGTGCGAAACGCGCGGATAAAAGGGTGCATTCTTGTCAAAAGTAGTGGATCTTCTGTGAATTGGGCGGTGTTTGTCAAGTTGTTATATCGCGAGGAAACCGTGCCAAGTTGTGGGACGTTTAAGTACGGCACCGATGGGCTATACCCAGCTATGGACTATGGACAAGAATCGAGCATCTTGTAAGCAGGCTTTAGACTTGGACTTCGCTGGCAGACCTCGAGAGGCTTGTTACTGCTGTATTTCCCGCATGGATCAAAGAGTCAGAGGTAGTACTACGTACTACATCCCCGATGCCAACAGGACGCGATTCAATGGTATATGTGGGATACTAGGCCCAACTTGCTTACCTCGATATAACATCCCATTCAGGCTTGAACCCCTCCTTAGGGCGTCGGATAGTGGGAGTGCTATTCCACTATGTTCGGGAGGTGCTGAGTTGAAGATCGGTATTAGAGAGTTTGCGAAAGCCACCGGGTGGCTTTCGCGGAGCTTGCGGAACTCGGTGGCTTCCCGGTCAAAAAGCCCGAAACTCACCGCCTGGTGGCTTTGGGCGTCTACTTAGAATTCCCTGGTAGCCTCTCCTCCAAGCAGCAGGCTAGCTGTATTGTGCTGCGCATTCACAGCTGCGCGTATGAGCTTATTATGCCGCAGAAATTAAATTTGTGCTCCATCAACAGAAGGAGTAAATGCTTGTCAAACCAGCCACCAGTTTGCGCAAGTCGAAAATCGCTCGATTTGGGCATTCGGTGGCTGACAAAGCCACCTGGGTGGCTTTCGCAAACTCTCTATTCATCGGACCGAAATCAAAGCAAAACGCTATGAGTCCAGTATGTTCTAGAGAACTGGGTCGTATAGTGATCGTATAGAAATCTGGATATTGCGATCTTTTGACCGTCGATAGAGTCGGCCTATATAACTCCAGAGAATTTACAGGCAAGCCGAGGTCTGGGGAGACTGGGAAGTTGTGTGACATGCGCGTGACTGCCACATTTATGGACCCGGGCGTCTATCTGCCTTGAACATCAACCGCCGGAACATTCCCCTCATTTCTCTCCCCAAGTTCCACACCATCATGTCCGCAACGTTCGACTCACCCTCGATCCTCGTCGCGCCCCGCCCCATCCGTCTGCTGCCCCAGTCTTCGCCGTTTGGGTTCCTGCATCACCGATCTCCGTCGAGATCGACCCATGTCACCACCCTACGTCCACCGTCGACCTCGACGACGACGACTGAGGATACCAACGGTGGCGGGGCGAGAATCAGTCCCGACGGTGAAAATAGCAGAGCGATGTCGCCGTGCGCATCAGCTTCCCCTCGACCGGGCTCAGAAGCACTCGAGGAATTCCTCTCCATCCTTCGTCCTTCGTTTTCCTTCCCTTCGTCCTCATCCCCCGCACCCATGTTGCGTTCAATGAGGCTTCCCTACAACCAGACCTTCTCGTCCATAGACTACTTTCCGTACAACAGGAAGCTCGTCCTAGCCGTCGACGAAGAGGGCGAAAGAGACGGGGAGACCGAGAAAGATAACGATAAAGTCAAGGACAGGGATGCTATGATATGTTCGTGATCGCTTCATACCTTTTCTACTCAATCAGCTCATCATCTCATCATCTCACCCACAGCTTCCCCCATTTCACGAACCAACACCCGAAATCCGTTCCATCGGCACCCATCTTACGACTCGCCTCTCATTCTGCCGCTCCCAGCGACCCCGTCTCCGCAGCGTCAGTCCATGCCGTCTCCATCCCCCGTGTCTGCGACGATGGAGCGCATTCAACTGTACAATCCCTACGGAGTGCGCATGGCGTCCCCCTCGCCATCGTCCACCCTTGGACTCATGAATAAGAGCGTATTGTCCCCCGCTGCAATTCCTCTTCCTCTCCCCACTCCGGACGAGATCAGCGCATTCGCGAATTGATTTCCTTACCGTGTGTTTGATCTAATCGACATTCCAGCTTGATACCCACATTCCTTACACTCGACATTCTTTACCGTTATATACTATACTGATATACTCGTACCCGTGCCCCACTAACTATTACCATCTGGATCCAACGGAACCGACGCAATCATACATATCCTTGCCCTCTATCGTATATCACTTATGTTGAATATCTTGCTTCTGTTTATGTTTTGGCTCGTAACTGTTACAGTGTACACGCTTTCGTACCTCTTTACTTGTTCGTACCTATCTTCCCCCGGATCATATACCCCGTCGTCATCGCCGGTATATCTACTTACAGCCTTAGTCTTGTATTTATGAGCCCTTGTATCACCAGAATCAGTCCATCGGTGTCCGTAGTACGGCGTAATAACTATATTATTTATTCTCTGATCGTGTACATTTGCAAGATGGCCTTGTGCGATTGTCTGGTATATACTCCCGCTAAGTATGGGACCACCTGGGCGGTGAACTGATGAATGGGAGTATGACATTGCAAGTCCAGGACAATCCATCTACATCTCCAAGTCCAAAGTGCTGTCCGAGATCCACGATACAAGCAAAGCAACGCCGAGTACGCTCACTTCGAAGTGCTAATTGCTGGATTCAATGGAACAGTGATATAAACACCGTAAACGCAAGCAAATTTAGGTATATACTACCAGTACTTGCAGAAAGTCCAGACTGTAAGTTACTTAAAACAAAGCGAGCCGAATTGGTGTGGTGTCCATGTAGCCGAGTTATAATGCAGTATGGTGTTTCCTGCGTCCTGCATTATTTTCTCACTACTCAAGACCTACTAGTTTTACCATATCTGAGACCATATCGTGTCTTGTTGAGTTATAGATCCATGGTAGAGTCCGAAGGTTCCGAGAGCTAGAAGAAAGGTGATGACATTTCCGCGATGGTCCCATTCTGCGTAACCCAGACATCGAGAGCGTGGTCATCGTACGGTGCCTCTCCTGTTGCCTTTGCGTACGCAAGGTAATCGGTCGCTAACAGACATGTGAGTCATAGCAAACCTCGGAAAGGAGACCACAACATACCTCTCGTAAGCGCCTGAACAAGCGTCTGACAAGCAGGGAACAGCAAATGTATGAGATTATTTACATCAACGAGAGCCTCCTGCCGGCTGGCGTCTACCTGTTTCCTCGCCGCGGCGCGGTCGGCGATTGAGGCGGCAACTGAAGCAGGTAAGATGCTATCTTTGCCTGACTGCAGCCACCAAAGCTCGACAGCGTTGGCTTGTACGGGAGTGACGTGCTCGCTCCTGATGTACTTGATTACCTTGAAAGCTATGCCAGATGGAGGGTGATTAGCGGCTGATGTCAAGCAACGATTATACGTACCATCGAACTTAGCCTCTAGAAGACCCTGAGCAGGGAAAAGCACAATGAAGAATATTGGCCATGTACGCCGAAAGGATTTCGTGGGCCCCCTCCAGGGCTTCGTCAACTTTGTCAGCCGCCAGTGCTTCGTTGGCTTCATCGGCCAGGATTTCGGCAGCTTCCTCCAGGGCCGCAGGATACGACTGTCGCGGTCAGCGAATCACTTAGTATCACTCGCTATGGATGAAGAATTGGGGCGAGAGGGAGAGGGGGCTTACTGGCAAGTAGTGATGGGCTTGGAGAACACCTTCACGGAGTATTTGTAATACCACCTGCTGAATGGTTAGGAATGGTATTATGACGAACTACAACTGACTTTATGTATCGTGTTGCGTTCACTTTCTCGTCACTTTCTGTCTATCCCCGAAGCGGGAGGGTCATCGACATCAAGTTTATCCCGGGGATCATCGGGCCACACGACACCGTCAGCGCAATCTATCAGGACTCTTGCTTAGTGTTTGTGAGTGGAAGAAGCAAATCACGTACAAGGGGTGTGGCGACTCTGGAATCGGAGCAGCAGTTCATCGTTGGTTGGCCACAAACGATCATTCTACCGACGTTCATGATAACAATGAGATGAAGACATTGGTTGGAGGGCAACATGTTTCAAACCTCATCAATGAGATCCATCCAGTCTTTATCGTTGACAATGGCGACCTTGGCGTGGGGGTACTGCGACGGTCAGACTGCTGACAACGGCAACAGTGAAAATCTCACTTTCTCCAGCATGAAGTCGGCGATCGGCTTTGAAGGGTGATAATTCTTACCAGAGAGACAAATCGTTAGAATGTGCGACAAGTTTAAGCCACCACGCTCACCTCGCAGGGGCCGGGGACTTCCTCGATGCTTACATTGTCGCTGCTAGGTGGCGGATCATCCCCCGATTCTCTATCATGTCCCTCGCGTTCATGGTTGGAACTTTGGTGGGCCTCAAGGGCTTTCGCCTTGCCTTTGCCTTTGCCTTTGCCTTCGCCTTTGCCGAACCAACCTGGGAAGGACGCGGGATCGGGGAAAGCATTCCGACGTATATCATCCTCGGAAGCATGCTCAAGGGGGAGATTCCGGTAGTAGGTATTTTCAAGAGATGGCGGAATATGTTCTCCTTCAACTTGATCTTGGTTCCTCGTATGAAGGCACACTGGTTATTCCCCTGGGGGGCATCCACGGCGAATAGTTCGTCGTCTCTTCCTAAGTCGACGAGATCACAGACCGCAGTCGTATCATCAATCAGCGGACCAGTACGATGAGTAACAGGAATGTACCTAGTCCACGAATAGCTGTATGAAGCCTGCCCTTGGGCTACGCCAATACGCAGTTTGACTTGCAATCCGGAGGTAGTGCTAGAGGAGGAGAAGGCACCGACCATCCAAGACTTGGTTTTGTCGCATCCGGTAATGAGGTACAATGAGCCATTGGAAATATTGAAGCCTTCTGTTACTGCGAATCTGTACCACGCTTCTGCATGTTTAGCAGCTTGCTGTTGAAAATGTGTCTGCTTCGCATGGATATTGATGCGCGAGGCACCATCTGGCAGGCGGAGGACGGCCCCTTCCGTAGATGACCAGGTGTACTCCATTGCCGCACCAGCACCCACATTTGTCCTATTGGCATCAGATGAAGTGATCGTAGATGGTGTCGATTTACGGGAACTACTCACTGTGGCTCCACAGCAGAGGCACCTGCGCTGAATGCTCGTTCTTCGTGGAATGTGCTGACGACAGCACTGTTTGGTCTGTGAAAATGCACATGGCCGATATCTTGAGCATCAAGGGGGACCTGCTGAAAGCCTTCTGGGACGCCTCGCCGATTAATTGGATGTCCCTTGGGTGCACGAATGTTGAACAACGTCTGAAAGCCACCATCTTGAGTGACATATCCGACATCGCCAATGCGAACACCTTTCGTCCTGTAGATGGGGGAATGCCCGAAAGGCTCAGGGATCCACAGAGGATATCCATGACGCTTGACGAGAAGCTGTCTAGCATATGTCTGGGAGTCTGCCATGGAAAGAGAAGACAATGCAGCAGTATCCCATCCAACGGTTATTAGCGAGGGTGGTGATGGCCCAAAACCCATACAATATGAGGACAGTGAGCAGCTGAAGCTAAAAATAGGTGAGCACATTGACAGATGACCCAGGTACCAACGCATTGTGATGATGTCGATCGTGAGGAGATGAACCTAGTGAGGGAAGAAGAATTTATCATCGAATTCTATGAAATAGAGGGTCAAAGTTGAAAGTCGACGTATATTAAGTCGGTACATGGACTTTGGCTGCTAGGTCGATGTCTTGTAGATCACATAAGTATTTAGGCGAGCGAACAGTAGCCACCTTTTCCACGATTGAACGATGTTTCTCAGGCATGTTAACGACATCACCTTCTTGGATCATTAAGAGATCGAATAGGAATATGCAGGGCGCACTTCCGCACCTTCAAAGCTTCTCGAAGGCTGTGCTTCACGCTCCTCAAGTGTTGGACGGAATGATTTTCCGATTATTCAGACAATGACAATCCAATCTGGATTTGTCCCCTACAAGACACCTTTAGTACTCGGAACATCGTCACCACCTGTGCGTTCTATTGCTTGTCGGATAGCGAGTGCTAGCGCCTTGAAAGCTGATTCAGATCTAAAGCAATAGAGGTTAGAGCTCGTGGGGCTTATGTGGGGAAATCTTACCTATGGTGGTCGTTTTCACCGCGTAAGACGTCGACATGCAGCGTCACGCCAGAAGCGATGGCGAAAGAATAGAAGATATGAGGAATCATCTCAGTTGACAAGTCCCCTATTTTCTCCCTTTTGAGACCAAGATCGGTAACGCAGTACGGTCGCGAGCAGATGTCGATGACTGCGCGAGAAAGAGCCTGCGCGTAATGATGATCACCTGTTGTGTGGTAAAATTAGTGAAAAAGCGTACCTCGTCTAACGGAGCGAAACCCGTTCCATATCGCCGAATACCCTTTATCTCCCCTAGCGCTTGCTTGAAAGCAGTACCTAGTGCAATAGCGCTGTCCTGTGTAGTGGGGAACGTTAGCCAAAGTAATGTCAAGAAGTTGAGTGCAGGGTACTTATCTGCAGTATGATGATCATCTATCCAAAGGTCGCCTTTGCATTTCATCGTAAGCGACATACCCCCGTGTTTCGCTAGCGCAGTATACATCTATTCATACTTCCAGTAAATTACAAGGAGTGCTAGCACAAAGGAACGTACATGATCTAGAAAGCCTATACCAGTGGATACTTCTATCGTTTGTGTCTTCTGCGTTCCTGGCGCGCAATCAAGGTCGATGAAGACCTCGATTTGAGTTTCGTTTGTCTTTCTTGATATCGAGGCTTGTCTAGCAGCCATGCCGGCGGTGTTAGTGGTGGTACTGATCGAAAGTTTTCGACATATCGCCCGGGCCGATGGTACAATGTTGGTGTGAGTGGGGAGAGGAACTGTACAACATACGCAAATAAAGGCGCGTGGGCCGCCGATTTCAAGCTGACGCCCGACGCGAACAATTCATGTCCTTCTCTCGACGCCTCCTGTATGCACGTTCGGCGACGCGTCTTATAGCCGGGACTCGTCCTCGAATATGCGTTCCTCGACACACGCTTAGCTGCCAGGATCATCTCGCCGCGCGACCAATATTCTCATTTTTCCGACTCAGCAAAAAGAATGACGGCGCGACCGGCAAACCATCCGAACCTGTGCCCGTCCTCACGGAAGATAACCTATTTCACCCGTTCTCAAAATCACCGTTTCCGGCGGTTCGTGCAAGGGGTGAAGCGATACAATCCCTTGCACCCTGTCCCGTATGCTCGTCCCATGATCACGCACACCCGCACGCGCACATCGAAGCCCAACCGAAAACAACGAGCTTCGAATGTCCGGATTGTGGATGGCCTACTCATTGCTCAGAAGAGCATTGGGCGGAGGACGACGAACACCACGAGAAATACTGTGCGCGATTGAGGGAGGCTAATGAAGATGAACACGACCTTCGAAGTGGGAGGAAGTTTAGGGAATTCGAGTTGCCGGGTGAGTCTGTTGTCCTTGGACTTGCGAACCTTCTGTTAAGTGGTCTCTTGCAATAGGTCCCCAGGGATTTGAGGAAGCAATGTCGTTCGCAAATTGGGATTTGTTCTGGTATACCCGTAATTTCCCGTCAATGGACACGGAACGGTCACGGCGGCATGCCAGCAAGCTACTAACGTACCCCATCACCATTGGAGGTGCCCTTCATCAGTTCAGCGGCCTCACTCTAAGCAATCAGCGGCTGACTCCTGAAGGGAGCCGGTCACTCGCAGCCCTTCGCACTACTCTCCACGTCCCAACTGGCACTCCCGAGACCGAGGAGAATGCTGTGGGCAAACCTCAGGTCCGCGTATTTATCCTAGGAGCACGCGCGGAGTCGTCTCTACCCCCACACGTCTGGGAACAATTGACTATGCTCTTCCCATCAACACACTTTCATTTATTCTTCATCGGTCCACAGGTCTCTCTTCCTAAACCTCCGGGCAGTCAGGCCAAACCCCCGCCAGCAACCCCAGATCAGCCTCCAGCTACAGAACAAGCTACGTCCGAAACGCCCGAGAAGGAAACCACTGCCATTGAGGAGAAACCCGCCAGCTACGTCCCCAATGTATATGAACCTCCCACTCCGGCACCCATAGAGCGCCTCAAGCGCACCCGTGAATCCATCGCGCGCTACGGTGTCCCTTCGTATACGGTTCCTTACACACCTCAACTCACTATCACCGGTATGCAAGCAAACTACGCAGAAGTCCACGCCCAATTCGCCGACACCCTCGATCCCTACAGTGACCTCTTCTTCCTCTTCTCTCCAGGGTTTGGATTCCCCTCCCCAACTTCGGTAAATCCAGACACCAACGAACCCCTCCTCCAAATCGCTTCGCCTACGGAATGGGGGCCGGTCCTACCTATGCTACTAGCATCGAAATGCGCGATATTCGTGACAGGGTTTTCGCCAGCTGATGTGGAGAGAGATGTGAAGTCGCTTTCGAAGGCACCTGATGTTGCGGGCGAGTTTGATTGGGTGATCACCCCGGGAAAGAATGAGTTCGGGAGCGAGAAGTGGGAGATTGCGGATTTCGACCCGAGAGTGATGGTGAAGACAAACTGGGGGATCTGGGGTATTCGAGGGAAAAGTAGGGATATTAGAGAGCGGACAGGGTTCAGCTTGTTTAAGTGATGGGAAACGAAACATGGCCATGCTACTTTATCAACCCCGAGTATTTAAATAACTAATGGGATGTCGAAATTTAGATACATACTTCTGAGGCGTGATGCGTGAAGGTTCGACATCAGCACCACACCGTTGCTCCTTGAACAGCGCTGATGAGAACATCTTTTTGTCTATCGTACCATTCGGCTTTGGCGGTCACTGATCAATTCAATTCGGCTACAGGAGGGGAACTGTACACTCCAGACGAGGGCGCCACCCTTCACATATCCAACAGAATACGAACTCTCAGATACTTTGGAGAATTATGGCGGCAATCATCCTCGAAGCCGAACTGTAATGCCGCCGTCATGGCAGCTGCATTGTCCTAATGATCAGATCCTTCCAGCCCAGCGCCTCGTACGATTAATGGGGTAAGTGGCCGATTTACTTCCTGGATGCGAGAAAGCTTCTGACCGATTGTCGTAGATCGCGGTGAGAAGGTATCTGCAACACCATAAGTAGGCTGAGTGCAGATGGAGTGGACGCGATTGATGCCACGGCCATCAAGGGCACTGGCAGCTCCCGGTCCTGAAGGACGCAGCCCCTATGGAAACAGTAGCGATCTCGAGTTCCCTGGAGGAGGCAAACCTCATCAACACGGCGGCAAACCCGGAAAACTTGGAAGTATCAACTCCAGGGGATAGGCCCAGGAGATGCACCACTGCCACATGCCAACCCGAATCGTTGCCTGAATTGAATAACTACTTTGAGGTCTAGTATCCTCTCCTTTTCCGACGTAGTTTGGTCGATTAGAGCGAGCGGAGGTGAAAGTTGTCAACAACACTTTGTTGTGTCCTTCTGCTACACTGCATGACCACATACTGCATGACACTCATTTCGCAGGCGCATGAACTAGACTAATGCCATGCCGCTTTGGCGACCGGGTTTCTTCGTATCACTCTAATAAAGAGTGGTCCACCAGAATCCAGTAAACATCATCGTCTCGGATTGGGCCTGATCTGATCTCATAGTTGGGTTGAATAGTTACATGGATATGGCAGTGGCTCCAAATGGTGACTGGGAGGAATCATCTGTGTTCTTTGGTCATTCAGAACGCGGCACGAGCGTGAGAAGGAGGCACATACCAAGTATTAGGTAGCCAATTGTCATGGGACATTTCGCTCACAGAAGCCTGATATGGCCCGTAGGCCCGTGAGTTGTTGGATGTCTTCGGGGAACACATTCCGGGACAGATGTAGCAACCTCCGACGCAGCAGGCCGTTGCTTTGCTAAGCGACTGACCTCCTGGTACGAAGACAGCATTTGATCCCCAAACAACTTCCAAGTAGTAGCGATCCTAGCAGCGCATGTACCCTAACTTGATGCACACAATAGGTCCCAACATCTAACACAAATTGTCAACTGGCTGACTTTGGCAAATCATAGCACCGATAAGCGAAACTACCTTATGATGCCGTCGCTACAGGCCAATGGCTATCTAGATGATTGGGTCCCCTCTCAAGCTCAGCAATCAGGCTGTAGAATGACCTATGCCTTCAGCATATTGCCTCGTTACGTCCTAGACGGTTCAGCGACGCTACTTCTGTATGAGCGAGACCCTGCGCGTACTGTTTCGTCGTGGGCGTCGTTTAAACGCGTAAGACCTGCGTCTAGCTCACCAGCCCATGGTATTGTATGGAAGAAACTAAGTCCTCCGAACTGCGTAGATATGGGTTCATTGCACGCGCCCTTGTAACTTCATTTATGTATTTTGCAGACCAGAGTTAATACTTTCTATCCACCATTCAAGCGAACAATCTGCCTACGCCAGACCAGTCTATTATCAAGCATATCTCAATGCGCCCGACAATCCTGTGCTTGGTTCTTTCGGCTGTCTTCGCGATCGCTAGTCCATTGAAAGGGGGTGGGCGGAGTGAGAAGCTTGGATGGTCCGAGAATGGTGGCGGGTCATATGGAGGGACTGGGCAGCCTGGAGGAGGTAGCGGGTCATATGGAGGGGGTGGACGGCCACCTGAGTAGGTGGAGGTGATCAGGGAAAAACAAACCGGGGGGTGGGGTCATGGGGGAGGTTGGTCTCGTAGAGCTTACATCAACCCGAGAGCTGGGCACGGTGTCGACGAGAGCAAGGAAAACGGAGGGAAAACCAACGCCGCTATCGATGCTTGAGCCGAGTAACGATCAGTCGCATTCTCCTTGTCCAACGTAGTGTTGCCAATGAATACAGAGTGATGATGCGTGCGAGGGGGGATTTGTTGGCGATATATGCATGCGGTTCGGTATCTTCAAATGGTCGCAATGGACGTATCCTTTACGCTGTGATTCGCAAAACCACTTCATGTCGCCCATACTCGAAGACCCAACGCTGTATAACGAGCTCGACCTCCAACGCGCCCGATTCCAATAACGGGGCAAACATGTCCCTTATTTTCTCTACCTCTGTCGTTTCTTCGCCATCACCAGGTGTTACATCCGCTGGGGCAGTGATCAGGATATTCATGTCCACGTGTTGTAGTTTCCCGAAGTTGTCAAGTTCTTCTAGGAAGGTGAACAGCGCGGCATAGTTTTCTGCGGCGGGATAATCGATGGAACGTTCACGGCTGAAGTCCATGTCACACTTGAGCGTGATTCGACGAAGCTCCCTCGGGAATGGGAGCGAATTGACACAACCCTGGAACCAAGATACGCATCTCCCGTACGATGGTCCTTTTATTTCTACTGATAACTCTGATGGGCAGATAATCTTCCCAAACACTGGCGGGGGGTCAATAACGCGACCTGAAAGCAATTAGCATGTATCACCCCTCGATCAATAATGTATGGGCATAGAACTCACCGTGCACCACTAGCTTGGCTAACTTAGCAGGAATACATGGTGGCAGCTGCAAAGCCTTCGGTTGGTATAGCTTGAGAAGTAAGCATTCGAGGTTCGGGCATTGGACGAGACCCTTTTCAAGTAAAGGGTGCTTTACGTCGTAAAGCTCTAATGTGCGGAGACCTTCTAGGCGCAGAACAGACGCTTCTTTTGATTCGGAGCTTCCTTGAATACATTTGGATTCAGAGATTTTCTCGAGGGAAAGGGTTGCAAGGGTGGCCAAGCAGGGCGAGAGTGTTGATTTGAGGTCAGAAATGTCTTGCTCCAAGGACCAACCATTCAGAGATAAGTGACGAAAGCGGGGGGCGGCGAGCAGGGCAGCGATCCCAGACGCGAATGGAGCCGGGAGCTTCGAAAGCTTCGACCAGCTATTGACGCTTAGATATAACGCACGCAACTTGTTCATTTGGCGGAAGCACTTCGGAATCCACTTCGGCACCATGCAGGTATGATCGCTCCATTCAATATGGAGTTCTTTTATATATTGGCAAAGACGAGGAGACCCGTTGCGAAAGAAGTCAAGCCAATCATCGAAGGATTGGTGGGTTACGGTGATTTTCTGGAATAGCTGAGGACAGCAGAGTCTGTTCCAAGTGCGACATACAAGCGAACACGCAAGGAGGATGGGAAACTTGCCCTCAGCGAGAGAGAGAATTTGGAGGATGAGTTCATTTGGGATCGGCCTGCGCTGAGGCTGAAGGTCGCTCATCCTATACAAAAAAGCAGTCAGTACGACTTGGTTGCGGTAAAGGCGACCGTACCTTCACTTGGCGCTAAAATTGATGCGAGAATCGTGAGAAATTAGCCATTGTTGATAAACCAGGAAAAAATTGGAGTGGAATAAAATAAATAAAACTGAATTCACAACTGCTGCAAAAACAAGAGGGGTCAAACCAAACACAAGCGTACGGTACATATGGAAGTATATCTCAGCCCCAGAATATACACTGCTTCTCTCTTGGCGGATTCAACTATAAACCAGTCAGCTTTGCCGAGTGAATGTTTTATTGCCCAACTCACTTTGGATTTGGGTGAGCAGTTGAAAGCTTTGGCGAACTCGGGAATGTTGAACACTGTTCCATCCACGCGATATCGTGATGGAGAGTGTGGGTCGGTTCGAATTCGTTGGACCTGTGTGATGGTTCTCTGTTCAGCAGACATACTATCAATATGGCCGATGAAACATACGGCAGCAGCAGGTTTCATTACTCTCGCCCAGATACGAGCAAAAGAGATGAAGAAAAGTTGTTCCCTGGTGTGAAGATGATCAACCAAGAGGACCAGGTAGCTGATACTCTTGTTACCTAGTAAAGTTCAACCCCGGCAAGAGATACTCATTTCCTGCTTTGAGTGATTTCGGATACTGCGCTTGCCAAGCGCGGTACGCTTGAATTAGGCCTGTGTCACCGATATTCTCCCCGGAAGTGCTGCAGACAACACTCGTTAATACACGTTACAGATTGACTGGTGAAGCCACTTTACAGATTGCCCTAAAGTCAGCGAGTTAGTAGTTATTCGCGCGGAGAAAAGAGAGTTCATACATTGACATAAACCCTCCCGCCCTTTCCATCGTCAATGCTATACTCTAAACAGCACATAAGACCGAAGTCCACTGAGGAGGCGATATCCCAACCCACCGGAGTACTGTTTGACAATGCAGTCTTGCTTGACTTGGAAGCCTTCACTGGTCGAGTTGGTCCACCACTCCTCAAGCTTCCCGTTTTGGTTGTATAAGCGTCCGGCGGAATCGAATGCATGCTGTTGTCAGAAACGATCAGCGTAAGACGCGCCAGCGAAAGTAGGGAGAGAGCCTACTGTCAGCTCGTGTGCTGCAACATGTCCAAATGAGCCGTAGGAAAGGTACGCCGGCCTAATCACAACATGAATATCCAAATGTTAGTGACTGCGTGAAAAGGGCGCTCACCAATCCTGGGAGAAGAAAGGTGGTTGGAGGATGCCAGCGGGGAAGACGATCTAAACAAGTTTAGTAAGGGCTTCGATTGAGATATAGCATGGGACTTACCTCATTCGCAGGAGGGTTGAAATAGGCATTGACGGTGGATGCATACATCTCCCAAGCATCGAGGTCACGCGTCCTGCCTAGCTTGGCCCACTTTTTGCTCTCATCACTGACACTGATAGGTTTGTCAGTCCAGAACTCTCCCGGATGAAACAATTTACTCACGAAGCGCTGAGAATGTTGGAAAAGAACTTATCCTCGTCAATTGTGACCAAGGCATAATACCGCGCCAAAGATGCGGGGTCGCGGGTGTCGGGGGATAGAGGGAAGCCGACTTTGACACGAATAGCATCCGCCTATCAACGTTTGCAGGTCAACGAGAGTAGCTGAAAAACTGAAAGCATAATCACCTTCTCCGACGCGGCCTTGGCCGACTTCTTGTCCATCCAGTCAATATCCCGCAGCGATGTCTTGAACGAATCGATGATATCCGTGATGACCTTTGTCCCCTTCTCTCTGGACTCTCCTCCAAACGTCTCATTGGCAAAGTATCGCCCAGCCGCGAAACCCAATGTCGACTCCACGATCCCGGTGCAGTACTCCGCGCGATCGCCGACGGCGCCTTTCTTTACGCCCGAAAGTAGCTCGTACAAACGTCTCTGGGCTTGCCACGCTTTCGTCTCCATACCTAGATACGGGGAAAGTTCCAAAGCAACGCGGGTGATGAGGTACGCCTCGACAATGTCTGAGGGTGTATCATCGAGGATCTTTGAGAGAGAGGCGGGGTAGGATGGATACGTGACAATAACGTTGCTCGGGAAAGAGCGCGGCGTGAAGGTGGCAAAGTAGTCTTTGAAGTTGATCTGGGGAAGAGATGACGTGAGCTTTGCAAGAGGCGTGGGGTTATACGTTGCGATGGGGTCTTGGAAAAGGATGTCGCTGCAAACATGGCACACGTTATTTGGTGTTGGCAGACACGCATTCGGGTGCAGTACTTACAGATCGAGACTAGCCTTCGCAAGCTCCGTTTCGAAAGCGAGGACTTTCTGCGCCAGTTTGTGCGGGGACCTCGTCCTGTTGGAAGGCTTGTCGTCGTCGTCATCGTCGCCCTCCCAAGGTGGCCATGGCCAGGGCGGCCAAACGGAAACCGCATCCTCGTTGAGCGCTAACCCCTGCGATCTGGTTCTAATAGCCTCGTCCTCCTCCGCGAGCGTAGTCAGAAGGTCTTCGATGACGCCTTGATAAATCTCTGTGATGGAGTCTTCCTCATAGTACTCCTGTTCTCGATGTTAGTAGAGTGGAACCGGACGTGCTGACAGTCAAACCTTGGAGGGAAGGCCGAGTCCGGGCTGGCTAAACCAAAGCGTCATGAAATTGGGGTCAACGCCAACATCACCTTCGACATCGAAGGAGAACAAGGCATCAATACCTACAGGCAGTTGGCTATAAACATATACGCTTTTCAAAGGTAGGGAGGGAACCGACCTCGCGAATGCAGAAACGCTAACGCCGATGTAAGGCCCTTTCGAGCAGTCTCCGCATCGTCCTCTGCGTCTTTCGTGGATATTTCGGTACTCTTCCCGGAGAACAGCTTGCGGACGGTATGAGCAATTTGCCACAGAGGCTCAACGCCAATCTCGTTGAGGGCTTTCTCATCAACACACGAAGCGTAGAGACCACGTAGTTTCTTCAAGAGCTGCTCGTCGTACGAAGGTGCATGCATGAAAGCAGGGGTTTTATAGGCCGGGGTCTTGTCGCCCTCAAGGATTTGCTGGATGAGTTGCTTATTTTGCTGCGCGAGGGCCTCGAAATTACCGAAAGACCCCTTGTCGGTGGGCAAAGGATGCGCTGCGAGCCAACCTCCATCTTGAGGAGCAAGCGTCAGAGATAACCACCCAGCACGCAGGAAGTAAGTTGGACTGACTGGCATAATCGTAGAAGTTTTCGCAAGGATCCTGAGAAGTATCCAAAGAGGCAAGTATCGAGGCCGAAAGCATGATGCATTCAGGCGTAAGACACGCTCCCTGCACACGACTGTTAATTTGCCTTTGTACCTCATCGCATGACGCACCTCAGAAGGGGGTTCACTGGGAACGGGGACTGGGGCAGGTATCACCGTAGTTGGCTGAATAACGGTTGTGGTGGATATACTTGTCTCGATGGCAGTGGTTGTCGCGGTCGCGGTCGCGGTCGTAGTCACCCTTGCTTTGGACGTTCCGATGTATGTCTCTGTCTCCGTCGCTGTGGTGGTTATTGCAGTAGGCACGACTGTCGCGGTTCCGCCGCCTCCACCTCCACCTCCGCCATCCCGACCGCGTTCCACATTAAGTTTGTGCTGCACTCCAGCAAACAAGCCAATGAACACCTATTGATGTGCAATCAAGACGTGTTGTAAGCCGTTAAAACGTAACTCACCGAGCTGAGCAACAGCAGTGCGAGTACAAGGATGAGTAAGATCTTCGTGAGCGGCGTCAACGGTTCTTGTGCAATCACTGCTATTCGATCATTGAAAGTTGGTTGGGTCGGGTTGTAGCCGCCATTCTGATCCTCTGCATCCGAGTCTGAATCTCTTAGTAACGGCGCGGTTTCTGCTTCGACGTCCCTTCAGTTTTAACCGCGGCGGAAGCGAACTGAGCAACGCACCAAGGTCTGAGGGCCGACTGTCCGCCATAATGTGGCAGACGGGCCTATATAACGAAGAAGAACACTATCACTGGTGAGAGTTCTCGGTAAGAAGTATGGGTATTCGAGAATTGCGAATTGCGAACACACGGTCCTGGGTCCTGAAGTGACGGCATGCACGCCGTGTGGTAAACACGCTCGTTACTTAGGGGCTTCTCAACCAAGTGCCCGACTTGTCCGCAAGATTCCTTCTTTTCTACATATCCGTTGCTGTTGAACCGTTTACCCACCACGTCAGCGCTATGGATGGCGAACTCTATGAGTTGACCCATATTGCGCAGATTGGTGGCGTGAATTCAAGTTCAACGGTAAAGCAGTGAAAGTGCATAACACGGTAGAAGATGCAGTGCAGGAGGTGACAATGAATCGCCAGAGGACGCGGGTAGTTGAAGCTATTTGTTATTGCGCCCCATTCACACCTCGGCGCTGGCACTGTTGTCAATATGAATCACAAGACAAAAACGATTCACCTGCATATCATTATAGTGACGCCTCTGAACCGCCCCAATATAGAGAACAATGGGCGTTGGGGGCTAAACACGGATGCTCCCGAATGGCGAGCTTATAAAAGGGAATACGATAGTGTAAGTCCATTATAATCCATCTACCTCATCCTAAGCCGAAAGTCCCATCCGAAGTCCGTAATACAAGCAAAGCGAAAGAAAGCGCACGGCCATAAAGGTGAGTAAGCATAGTGGCGAGAAAGCAGCATAGCTAATGGCTACATAGATAGGGGTAACTGTCTGCATAGAATGTCTCGTTGAGTTATAGGTCCATGGTGAGGGGAAACGGCTCCGAAAGCTAGAAGAAAGGAGATGGGATATCCGCGGCGCTCCCGTTCCGGGCCAGAAGCCAGACATCAAGGGCGTGGTCGTCTTCTGGTGCCGCTCCTGTTGCCTTTGCGTAAGCGAGGTAATCAATGGCTAGTAAATAGGTAGGGTATGTTAGTGACAGCATACTTCGGCAAGGCGACCGCAACATACCTCTCGTCAGCGCCTGGACCAGCGTCTTGCAAGTGGGGAACAACGAACGTATGTGATCGTGTACAGCAGTGGAAATCTTGTTTCGGTTGGCATCCACCTGCTTCCTCGCCACTTTACGGCGAAGCTTCGGGTCCTCGATCGAGGCCTCGACTGCAGCAGTACTCGGGACGATATATTGCGGTAAGGCGCTATCTCCGCCTGACTGTAACCACCAAAGCTCGACGGCGCTAGGTTGTACGGGAGCGACGCGCTTGTTCATGATATATTTGATCACCCTGACAGCTATCCAGATGGGAGGTGATTAGCGGCTGGCGTAGAGCAGAGATGACTGCTAGACACGTACCAGTCGTCTTAGACTCTAGAAGACTCCGAGCAGGGAAAAGCGCGCTGAACTTGGTATAGGTAGCCTGCAACGCTTTGGCTCTGTCGGTGTCGATCCGCTTCTTCGCCGCCCGCTTCTCTTCATCAGTACGAGCCACTCGCTGGGGGGTACGAAAACTAGGCGATATGGGAGAGGGCAACTCTGACTGTGATATTCGATGGGTCGGTTAATCCTCGTGAATCAGCAACTGTGGAAGCAGACTTACTGCCATCTCTGAACTCTCGCCTGGCTGTTTACTGGGGCTTAGTTGCCCCGTCGTAACAGCAGGCTCGTAGAGTTCGTTCTGGAGAGCGGTTTCGCCATAGGGGGTGTTCGGCGACGTGACAGTTGGGAGGGGCACGGGTAGGTGCGGCCAAGTTGCCGCGCTTGTGCACTGATCAACGAGGTGACGCCGTTCGCCGCGAGCGTATGGAGAATAGTACTACGGGCATTCACTGAGTACGCCAACAAACTCGTACGCGACTGCACTTCACTTACTTGAGGTCGTGCCTTCCCCTTGGCCATCCTCCCGCCTGTGGGATTCGTCCACTGGTCGTCCACTCGCAGCTCGTTGTATTCGCTGTTGGGTGTGGAATCGGGGAGGGGAAGCTGAGATCTAGAGGGGGGTTGACGCGCTTGGACGGGCTCTGGATCGTTCAGTGACACGCTCGCCACCGAGCCCGACATGAGTCCCATTTCCTCGCCCCAGAGGAGACTTTCCGACGCGTCGTTGTCCACGGGGCTTGGGTTGAAGCTTGATAAGGGGATATCGGGAAGTTCGTCCAGGGTACTAGCCTGTTCATGCCCGGCCTGGCCATCCTGACGAACGACGACGTGAGTTGGAGTCGTTGATCAAGGAGATCTGTACTCACGAAGGTGGCGTTCTGCTCCATCCCACCCCCAGGCATGAATTTATAGGCCTGAGCATCGTACGCCCCTCCCCCATCTAGCCCAGTGTAGAAGCTGTTGTCAAGGACGTTCTGTCCTTCGTTTAGAAAGGGCAGCAACTCCAGCAGTTGGTATTCCAGCCGTGGGTCAAATTGCTGCCCGTATGCGCTCGCCGAAGGCCCGTCCCCAATAAATCCGTCGAAATCGCCGCTGAATTGGTTGTAGTTCATTTGCGTGTTATTGTTGCGTACTCGTGTGCTGGTGTAGCTTGCGTAGCCTGTGATGCTGAAGAAATCCCGACCTTTGCTGCTGCGACTTTATATCGCGAGGGCTGCATGTCGACACTGCATGCCGCGCCTAGGAAGCCCACAGATGCTCGTGTTCGCGGCAAAGAAGGAGCAAAATGAGGCGCACAAGCGTTCAAATCACCGAACATTCAGAATTGGGGTTGTTTTCGGCGCTCCGGCGCGCTCAATCACCGAGGTGGGATTATTTTGCGGCGTACTCGCTGAGATAATCGTCAGGCGCATCGCCCGTAGCATGGAAGATGGGTGCATTGAAGCTGTTGAAGGCGTCGGTACTTCTGAGCGTGGAATTCTTGCAGAATCGTTGAACGAAAACGTTACTACAAAGGGAAGATTTGAATTTGACGCCCTCGCACGGTGACCACACCGTTACATTGCGCGAAAAGGGGTTTAGCAGGCGCGAGACGGGTTTTTACATTGCGGAGAGTTCGCTAGCTTTTTACTACGAAATACAACGTTGCTGCAATACTAGAAAGTTGTGGGCATTATCATCCCTTTTCTTTTTATCAGCGTTATACCTCTCTTGGCTGACACCAAGTGATGGCTTTAGAGATGGCGGTAGCACCGATACTCATAAAGAACATAACCACGACCCAAAGGCGACCACCGATTAAATTTTTATTGGTGGAAAGGGCAAATAAGGAACTGCACCAGAGGTCAGTATGAGTCCAAGCTTGCACGAAAGCTGGGGAGGAGGCATACCTAATAAAAGCAGGACTGACTGCGCGAGCCAGACATATGGAGAATTGCACTAGACCATTCGTCGAAGCCAGAGCAAACGGAGGGGCGTATCGTTTGATGAGGAGCATGTTCAATCTAAAGAGCCCACCATGAGCCTTCTCTTCACTTACCCATCGAACATCAACAAGACGTACGAGTGTGCAAGAAACCCCGTTCGAGCAATACACAAGCATAACACAATGCTGACCCAAAGCACTATTTCACCCTGCGGCGATGCAATCCCTTCGTCACCGTCAGCACTCGCGCGTGCGATGACATTCAACATCGGAAGCGCAGTAAAGGCGAGAGGCCAGATCCCCATGAAAAACGTATACATCTTCGCATGGTCGTACGTCCGCAGCAGCGTGGGCATCACGAAGAGCTGCAGCGAGGCCGCCAATGCGCCGGAAATGGAAAGCGTGTATCCTATTTGAGATTCCTGGCGCAGAGCAATGCGTTAGGGGCTGTGGGGGACTGCGGGGGCATAGGCGAGCCGCTCACCGAAAAGGAAAGCCCGCCCGATTCGACAGGCGTGTAGCAGAAAAGCACGAATACAACCTGCATAAACTTAGTGTACTTTCATCCTGCATCTTACAGCGCATCCACACGTACATCAAACGCGGTTGTCACGAAGTTCATTGCGCAACCTGATATGCACAAACACTGGATGATAGGATTGCGAAGTAACTTCCGGACGCTAGGCGATTTTGTGTAGGTTGGAGGTGTCTGCAAATCGTGGTTTGAGCCGAAGGCATCCCGCTCAACCGTCGGCCCGGAAACATTCAGAGACTACCGCGCGATCAGCATTATGAGTGCAACAACGAAACCATACACATACCTCTTCGAGGAAAACGTAGCTGATGACAAGTACAATCACCGTTACTGTGGAAGCAATAAAGCAAGGGAGGAAGTAAGGGTAGGCGGTCCACAACGGGTAGTCGAACCACGCAGGAAACCTTTTCGCTGGGTTTGAAAGGGAGCCTCCAATAAGTGGTCTGTCGCACAGCGGACAAAAGGAACAATATCAATCGTATGTGAGAATAGACTCGAGATGGAATTGAAGGTGACACGGACCCTATTATAGAACCAATCGGCCAGAAGAGACCGAAGATGGGGAAAGCGACCGCTTGGTTCGACGTGTCTGTTATCTCGCATAGGACGGAAGGAATGACTGCCACATTCCCCGTAAACAAGCCGGCTTGGGTGGAAGTCGCGTCAGTCAATGTGCCTCTAAGCCCCAAATCGATCCACAGAAGTACCTAGGATACGGGATATCATCACTGCGCTAAAGCTGGTCGAAAGACCGAACAGAAATGTGGTGACGGCGAGTCCAGAGACGCAGAGGAGAATGACAGGGCGCCGGCCAATGACGTCTGCGGAAATGTGTCTACGTTAATCCGCAGCATAAGATCTATAACTAAAGTAGCTGCTGACCAGAGATCCACGCCCAAGGATAGATCGCAAGTAGTTGTGCTAGAGCGAAAGCACTTTCCTGCACAAATATAGGTCAAATCCCACATAACCATCGCACTACGTACATACCACTAATCCGCTGTAGAACCCGACTTGAGATGGATCATCCGTCAAATGCAGGTCCTCCATGAAATTATTGATGTACGGGAAGATCTGCGAGAACGCTAATGGGTCCAGGACTCTAAGCATGCAAAGGACCGATAATTGTTTGACGGGCAAGGGGGTGATGCTCGTCTTGGCTTCTAGATCGAGTTCGCCTTGCAACAATGGCTGCCTCTCATCGCCTTCAATCGCTCTTGAACTCGTCGAGGGGCTTGCTGCCATGATTATATCACGACCTGCTATGTCGTATGGTGTAGGGAAGAAGGGGGGTTGGGGTGAAAGTGAAGGCCAATCTCCAATCTTCTAGAAGAGGGGTTGGAGGTCATTATGTACAAGACTGAATGCCCGAGAAGTGGCGCCCTCTTCAGGAGCCCATGGTTCCGTGTAACCTACACGCCCCATCGATCCATGTGAACACCGCCCAGCATATATGCCTCCTTGACTGCAGCGTTACGTTTATGCGAGCGGGTAATTCATTTCGGTATATGTATACCTATGTATCTATCCCTCTCCCTACTTATAGAGTTATAGGTGAGTGTAGTTGTGGTTGATGGTACCGTTAGGATGTAGCACATACCTATACCTCATTTGAAAGCAAGCCCCCCACCAACGTGCAGTAGGCTTATCGTGTGGTGATGTCGGCTGGGCTGGAGATGCTGTTGAACGTGGACGTAAGTCGCCAGGGTCGTCTACCTATTGAGAAATCTGTTACTTACGTATGCATGAACACCCAGCGAACCAAATGCCGATGATATGTATTTCCTTCCATGGATGATGGACCCCACCATTCATCTCCTATGACTGGGCGCTGGGGCACAAAAGGAACAGGAGGACACCAGAAGACCGCATAGACGAGTGAGATCAGAAACAAACGAGCAGAAGAGGCTAGTTGGTTCCTTGGACCTTAGGCCTTAATCCTAAGTGACGACCATTGGAGACTTCGAAAGAAGGTTTAACTTGCGTTAAACAACATCTTATTCCAGGGATGGCTCTGGACACGAAAGGAGACCTAGAAGAGCAAGCAATAGATGTCCGCGGTACACGATAAGTCAACAGACCAAACAACAAAGGCAATACCCTTGGCGAAGGACATACGTTATTCAAGCCCCTTCTTTCCATCCTCGTCAGTTTGATGGTACCGGCAACGTACGTCGTGGGGGAATGGCGCATACCTAATATCTAATTTGACCGTGACAGCGAGACACAAGAGCGTATGTATCACCACCACGAACGTGCAGTAGCGTTGGCTAGGGCATGTAAATCAGTGTAAACCGTGCTGTTGAACATGGACGTAGATAACTAGGGTCGTCTGCCTGTTGAGAAGTCGAAACTCATTACTTACATATGTACGTCCAGCAAACCGCATGCGAATGATATGCATTTCCTTTCATAGATGATGGATCCCACCCTTCGCCTAGGAAGCCGGGGAGCCCGCTGAGCAACAAAAGAAGCGTCGAGCCAAATCAGAAAGGAACGAGCAGGGGAGCTTGGTCCCGAAGGAAGGCCTAAGCGTTACAGGTTCCGAAAGAACGAAAGAAGTTAACGTCGAATCGCATCATAAACTTATTCCAGGATCGCCCTGAACACGAAAGAGGAAGGAAGAAGGAAAAACAAGCGCTAAATGCGAAATGTCGATGTCGATGTCCGCGGTACTACATACACCATAAATCAACAGAAGAAATGGCGAAAGCATTGGAATACCCTTGGCCCAGGACATACATTATCATTCAAGGCTTTCAGGTCCTTTCTTTCTTTCTTTCCACCCTCGTCCTTCAGCGTGCATGTCCATCACCTTCCAAAGCCCGCATCCCTTCCCTTCGTTCTGCGCGTATGCGTAGCACGTCCACCAGTACTTCATCTCCGGTTCCTCATCCCCATCCCCATTTATTCCCCCATCTTCTTCTTCACTTCCACCTCCCCGCCCATCTACTTCCCGTCCAGTACCACCAGACCGCGCCTTGCGAGTCCCGGTTAACGAAGCGGGTTTCCGCGAACTCTTCTCGCGCGCCACCGTCGTATTTTTCATATCAGGCCTCAAAATCATCGGGATTCCACACTTACATCGCGGTGTGCTCTGCGGGCGGAAATCGGGGCGGTAGAAGCGGAAGGTGATGTTGATACGGATGTTGCTTGGCTCGATCTTGTCGTCTTCCTCAGACTTCACTGATGAGATGCTGAACGCCGACCTAGGGAGTATAGGTTTGTAGATGTCCACGGCGCTTTGGGGCGGGATCGAGTGCTTGAACCGCTCTTGCGTCGTAGCGTGCATGATAACCAACTAGTACGTAGTCGTGAATGTGAGGAGCTGAGGGGGGAGTGGATGGCAGAGCCTAACCGTACAGAATTATGTGGCAATGGGATATTATACGTCCGCGCATGACGTTTCTCTTGCTCTTCTGCTGGGACGACGTCCCGCAGACTGAATGTTCGCCGGGTTCCTGTTGAGCAGTTCATGACTGAAACAATCTCCACATATCTTCCGCTTACCCAAACTTAACGAAGCGATGGTTGGATAGGGCCCGAGGTATGTCAGCTGGTCTGAATGCCATCCGACAGTTTCCTTTCCGCCTTCGTAGCAGTTCGACGCAGCGACGTTGGCTTGCCACAGAGGTTCGGGTGTGTCGGACGGCGGTCTCCATTCCATATCGAAGCGTGTTCGTTTCCGCATTTCAGCGTTCACCGCGCGCTCAATGATGTGACAAGCTTCCTCCATTTCTGGCGGAAAGGCAGGAGGTATGTCAGTAGGTGTGCCATTATACCTGTAGTAGAAAAATGAAAGGTGCTCGGCACCGCAATCGAGACAGAGCGCACCAGTACTGCGCAGCTTCGGTCCACTCAGCCCTTTCCCTCCCTTTCCCCTTATCGTCTTGGTTCGAACCAAGATCTTTCCGCACAAAGAACGCCGTCCGATGTGGACTCTCCACCATACGCTCAAAGAGCCACCACTTATTGCGCTTCCACCCTCCTCTCGCCAGATCGACCATTGTGTAGAAAAGCTTACAGGCGAGCTCAGGAGGCAGGATCGATATATGAAGCGTGCAGGGGGTGTGCTGCGCGACCATGGCAGGGGAAGGCAGTGTCAGCGGCGGTAGGCGCGGTACGCTGCTCGGGGGTTTCGGTTTCCGCGACGACGACGGGGGTTTCTTGGATGGGCTGCTACTAGTACTGGGCTGCTGGAGAACCGACAGAAGGTTGGGCACGCTGCGTGGCTGCCGAGGGGGCGCTGGGGACAAATGACGCGTCACTAACACATCAGTGGGTTCGGGGGAAGGTTCTTTGCGTGAAACTAGCTTTCGTTTAGGAGAAGGTGCATCGCGTTGAAGCCACGCGTCAAGCCCGGAATGTGCTCGTTTCTTGCCTTTAGGACGTCCAACGTGCGTTATACTGGCATTCTGCAGGAGATAATTCGCGGCCAACTCTACATCGCCATCGCAATGGAGGATGGCCTCGAGTACAGATGAACTCTCAACTTGAGGCAAGCGGTCGTTGACGATACTTGATACGAGCGCGATAAGAGTATCCGTGTCGGCGAGACTGTCTGCCATTGTTGCGCTTAATGTGCGCAGAGTTCTGCCAAAGGTGAGCCTTTACAGAATTCAAGTGTGGTAGAGGAGAAAGAGATGAAGCGCGATCACTAAGGAGATTGACTGACACGTGATCACGTGAACGAGCACTTCGAATCCTGGTGATGAAGTTTGAATTTGGACAGCTCAGGACAGCTCATAACTTCATCTACAACGTCCATGACCCGGAGCGTCTCGACGAAACATGTCCTACACTCAGAAATCCTCTCAGTCACCTCGACCATGCGCAAGAACTCGCGATGGGCATCCACGGCCCATTTCATGAGTTCCAGAGACTCGGCATTGGGCACCAATCTCGGGCTCCGAATATCAAGTCCCTCGCATCCCGTACAGCCGACAAGGACCACGAGCAGGGAGGGGGACTTGATGGCAGGGTTTCAGGAGTTGAAACGGACCATCAGCGAGGTCGAAAGTACGTCGCGTCTGATCACGCGTACGTGCATGGGTAGCTGACCATACTAGGTATCGACACCATACCTCTCCCAACACTCCTGGCGCCATTCTTCGCCATCATACGCTCGCCACTATCTACTGGCCCCATAACCTCCTCTGCACTGCACTCCCTCCACCATTTCTTTGTATGTGGGCTCATCTCCCCCGATGCCGTGTCGTTGGACACGGCTCTCGTCGAGCTCAGCAGCGCCGTCTCGCACTGCAAGTTCGAAGCAAGCGACTCGTCTGGAGACGAAGTCGTTCTGCTTCGAATCATGACTGTCATCCACGATTGCTTGTGCGGATCAGTTGGGCAGCTGCTTGGCGACGTTGAGGTCTGCGAAATGCTGGAAACGGTGCTCACGACTTGTTGTCAAATGCGTCTCAGTGGTACGATTATCATCCGCACATTGAGTTTCAAGGTGTTTCTGATAGATATGTGCAGAAATCCTGCGGCGATGTGCCGAGAATACGATGCACGGACTGGTCAAGGCGGTGTTCTCGCGCTTAACCACATTGGATCCGATAGCAGAAGAGGAAAAGCTGCGTGAAAGCGAAGAGGAGGCTGGAGAAGGCGAAATCCGTATGAACGTATCCACGAAGGACGCGTTAACTGATGAATTACCAGAAGCCGAGTCCGCCCCTGACGCCGACACAGATGTACCACCCTCAGTGGAAAAAGAAAGGGCCGCAACACCGCAGCCAGAGCCAGAACCAGAGCCATTGCGCACTCCTACCTCGTCTCCCAGACCTGCATGTTCGTGCCTCTTGTTTATGAGAAGCTCGCAATATTCACATATACCGACTAGATGGCCTCCCTTCGATCCTGGAACTCCTCCGCGTGCTTATCAACGTCCTCGACCCACATGATCAGCAGCACACCGACTCCACGCGCCTCGTCGCCCTCGGCGCCCTCAACATCGCCTTCGAAGAATCTGGTTCCGCCCTCATCCTCTTCCCATCCCTGGAGGCCCTCGTCGTTGACTCCGGGTGCAAGTATATGTTCCAGCTCGCGCGCTCTGACAACCCACATGTATTGCAGGCGGCGTTGAGAACGGTCGCGACTGTGTTCGAGACGATGCGCCCACGGCTGAAGCTGCAGCTGGAGTTGTTTTTGGCGTTTACGATTGACAGGCTGGCTCCCGCGCCAGCGACGAATAAAGCTCAAACAGCACTTTCGATATCGAAGAAGTCAGGAATACCGAACTCGCCGCATCCCTCGACGCCGACACTTGGCGGGTCGTTAGAACCCGAATCGGGAGAGGGCGCGGCGACGCCGACACGCGTGCTCGTCGCCCCCGCCCGCGGAGAAACGCGCGATCAGATCCTCGAGACGCTTAGCCAGCTCGCGCGCAAACCGGGCTTCATGGTCGATCTGTATACGAACTATGACTGCGATGTGAACTGCGAGAATATGTTCGAGCGGCTGATCGAGTTTTTGACCAAGGTGCGGTTTAGTATGTGAGGTCGTGTGCTGTGGTTTGACTTCGCATCCAGAGTGTTTATTCGTCGCAGTATGCGGGAGGTGCAATAGATGTGCGGCAGAGGAATGCGCAGTATCTGTGCTTGGATCTGCTACTTGCGTTCGTCAACGACATGGCAGTCCGTGCCGATGGTGTGCGTCTCCCTCCGTTTCTCATCATGTCCGCATCACTATCACTAACTACAACGAGTATACAGCAGTCAGCAACCTGGCCGAAAGTGCGTACTTATCTCTCATGGCTTCACTAAAAAATAGTCCTCATTCCAACTTGTAGGAATACCCCGAACCATCCGCCCTTATGGAGACGAAGTCGCGCAAGCAGCTCGTCCTCACCGGTGCTGCGCGCTTCAACGCCAAGCCGAAGACGGGGCTCGCGTTCCTCGAGGAGCACGGTCTCATCTACGCGGATCTGGGGCCGGAGACGACGAAGGCGCAGAGCCTAGCGCGGTTCCTGAAGGGGTGTGGACGGATCGATAAGAGGTTGCTGGGGGATTTCATCTCGAAGCCGGACAATGTCGATGTGCTGCATGCGTTCATCAGTCTGTTCGATTTCAAGGGGGTATGTGCTTGGGCTGTGTGCTAGCTGCACTTAGCGAGAGTGGAACTGACTATAGAACGCAGAAACATATTGCAGATGCTATGCGGGAGATGCTCGAGTCATTCCGGTTGCCTGGAGAAGCACAGCAGATTGCGAGGATCACGGAGACGTTTGCGTCTATATATTTCGCTGCGAAGCCAGGTGAGTTGAAGGGTGCCTTTTTCATTTCATTTCATCTATATGAATATGTTCTTGCTCGCTTACACCTTGCTGTTCATGTTAGAGGGCATTCAGAGCGAGGATGCCGTCTACGTCTTGGCTTACTCTGTCATCATGTTGAATACCGATCTGCATAATCCGCAGGTCCTCGTGAGTGCCACAGCCCTCCTAACATATCTTCCACTAAAGAGTGTTGGTAATAGAAAAGGATGTCGATAGAGGATTATACTAGGAACCTTAGGGGGGTGAATAACGGTGCGAACTTCGCGCCGGAATATCTAGTGAGCGCCGTTCTTGTCTTTCCAGGCATAATTATTGAGGCGATGTAGCAAAACATCTACGATTCTATCCGCAAACGGGAGATCGTCATGCCAGAAGAACATACAGGCCAACTTGGCTTCGAATATGCGTGGAAGGAGCTCCTTGCGCGCTCACGGCAATCCGGTACGCACTTACGCTTCAACTACTTTCATTAGCATCAGTCGCTGAGTACCGTAATTCCGATAGGCGAACTGCTAATGTGCAATAGCGCGTTGTTCGATGTCAACATGTTCAAGTCGGTGTGGAAGCCCGTGATCTCCGCGATCGCATACGCCTTCATCAGCTTCGACGATGACTACATCATCCAGCGTGCGATCGCGGGCTTCCGGCAGTGCGCGACGCTCGCCGGGCGCTTCAACTTACCCGACGTGTTTGATTTCGTGGTGGTGTCGCTGTCGCAGGCAACGAGTCTGTTGTCGGAGTCGCTGCCAGCGCAGGTGCCGAATTACCCCGTTGTGGAGGTCGAAGGACAGGCGATAACGGTGTCCTCATTGTCGGTGAAGTTTGGAACGAACTTCAAAGGGCAGCTGGCGGTGGTTGTGTTGTTCAACATCGTCAATGGGAATGGGAATGCGCTTCGCGAAGGATGGACGCAGGTGAGTCCGACTCATAGAACGGAGCGAGGTGCGGGACTTGCGGCGAAGGGGTGTTGACGATCATCGAAAACAGATATTCGAGATGTTCCAAAACCTGTTCTTGCACTCGCTGTTACCGACGCGGATGCTCCAGATGGAAGACTTCCTCGGTGGCGTTTCTATGATTCCTTTGCGTGGCAGTCAGCCTGCGCGACAGCAACAGCGTAACGACGGCGGTCTGCTGTCCGCGCTGTCTTCGTACCTCATGACGCCGTATGGCCCCTCAGACCACCAGGTCCCGGATGCCACGGACTCAGACATCGAGAACACGCTCTGCACGATTGATTGCATTACGTCGTGTCGGCTGGATGAGCTTTACAGTCAGATCATGTGCGTTTATATATCATATCATTGTAGGTTGACTGACTTCCTGATTAAATTCGTTTTTATAGGCAACTGGACCTCGAGGCCCTCGTTGCGGCCGTTCGGTCACTGGAGGCGCTCGCCCACGAAAGGACCGTCGCCCGGTTTAAACAGGAATCCGACGATGGTGCTATAGCGGTTGACGGCGATGCCTACGCACTACCGTACGATCCCGCTTCGGTGTTCTTGCTCGAGACCATGGTCAGTATTTTGTGCCAGACTCCAGATCGGATAGATGAGCTCTGGTGTGTGCCGTTTCACTGCTAAACTATGCAATGTATGAACGGTGCTGACGCTATTATTGCAGGCCAATCGTCTTTGAACATTTGTCTGCGCTGTTGTCCTCCGCGAACCACTATAGTGTTCTACTCATCGAGCGAGCCGTAGTGGCGCTTTTGCGATTATGCCTCATCCTCGCAACGAAGGTTGGTGTCGTCGCTGGCTTGCTGTCAGAGGTCGTTTTGCTTATCATGATGGCGATATAGCCTGCGCTCCGAGACCAGGTATATGTGTCGTTTGATCTCCTTTCGGGTCTGCACGCACATGCTGCGAACTCTGTAGCGGAACAGGTTGTCTCGGGTGTCGTCCTCGTAATCCAAAAGCATCCGGATATCGTTAGGTATGTTTTCTGGTTTCACCGCCTTTCTTACTACAACCTTTATCCTCGCCTTGAATAGATCACAGACGGAATGGAACCTCATCTTTGCTCTGCTCCGCTCCACGATGTCGAACCCCGAAGCATCTCGGCTCTCCTTCGAGTTTATAAGCTCACTAGCGAGCGACGGGCCGCACCAAGTGGTCACTCCGGATAATTTTGCGGGGCTTGTTATGATATTAGATGATTTCGCTACGGCTGCGGGAAAGGCCATCGAGAACCAGCAAACAAGAGGGCGTCAAAAACAGCAGTTGACTTCGGCGCAGTAAGTTACGCCTGCCGGGTGCGACCCCCTCAATCGTGTCTGATCGTTTCTTGTATCCCTGTAGGTCGCCTGTAATCGATCGCGGATGCAAGGCGGTGGATTCGATGTTTGATTTGAAGAAGTTCATGACTGTGTTCATCAAGACGGATATCCCTCAGGCCCAAGGTGTGCCAGAGTTGATATGTTTACGCAAGCGGCATCTCACTACGTTCTAGTATGGCGGCAACATTGTTTGCCGTTGTTGAGCTCCCTCAGTAGGCAGTCCGCCAACGCTGCGCGGGAGGTTCGGTACAGCGCCCTCAGCCAACTACAACGGCTGCTCCTGGGACCACATTTGGTGTTGGAGAAGGCCGATGCCGCGCAAGTCGAGGAAATATTCAACCGTGTGTTGTTCCCTCTCCTCGATGATTTGGTGAAGCCGCAGGTGAATCAGCGCGACCCGCAGGGGATGCCCGAGAGCCGCCTGAGGGCGTCTGCGTTCCTCTGCAAGGCCTTCATGCACTTCGAGGTACGGGAGAGCCAGGCGAATACAGATATACGGATTGTGTGGATACAGGTTCTGGATTTGTTGGACCGGTTGATGAATGTGGATAAAGGGGACCATTTGGTAAGTTCAACTTCATTTATTGATTATCGCCAATCCTCGCCTGTGAATGACGAGGCTGACGGGTTTTGACTTGTAGAACGAGGCTGTGCCTGAATCGCTGAAAAATGTGCTCCTGGTGATGAACGCTGCGAGCCTTCTGATTCCGCCACCCCCGGGGGAGGATTATCGTACGGAGCGCCAGCGGACGGTATGGACTTCGACGCACGAGCGCATGGAGCGGTTCCTGCCAGGCTTTCTTGCAGAAATCATTCCTTCTTCTCGAGAGGCTGCTTCTGCGTAGCTATCTTCTCTAAAAACAAAGGTTTTGGGATGCATTTTAGACCAATGTCCATGAATTCAAATATTTACTGTGTGAATCAAGAATGAGAAGAGTGCAAGTTGGTTGGTGCTTGAGGATACACATTAGTTTGCCATCATACCCTGTCACAGTAGAGATGTTCAAGAGAGTCTCTATCAAACCTTTTTGGTTCATTTGATTATTGAAGGCCAATTATGTGTATATCTGGCAGTTCACCATATTCCCACATGAAGCACACATGAAGCACACTTCATCTTCTCACCATATTTCCACCATCTGAACTTCACATACAGCAAGTTTCATAACAATAGGTGGATTTTGTTGGTGAGAGTGTACAGTGCATCACTTGTCATCCTGCCTGGGCATCCCCCAAAGTGCTGGTTGGGCAGGAGATTGTGCTTCTCCCACATCTCCACCATATCCTGAGCAACTAATGCTGTGAGGACCTTGCCCATCGTGTTGAGTAAGGTAATTGGCCTCCATGCCTTGGCCAGGTTGTACTGGGTTTGCCTGGCTTCTTGAGGATGATGGTAGTCCATCTCTTCCAGGCTGGTGGGTAGTGGTTTAGATGGAAGACTGCTTCATAAATCTTGGTCAATATGGGGGTGAGTGCACCACTGCACTTCATGAGGACAATGTTTGGGATTCCATCTGGCCTGCAAACCTTGTACGGTTTAAGCCTGGCAATGACATTGTTTGTTCTGTGTATTGAGGCATCAAAGTTGTGTGGGACTGGCTCTGGAAACGTCTTGGGTGCAGCTGCTTGTACTTGACGCTAAGCTGCTGTGCCTTGTTGTGGGCTGGTGAGGCCACTCCCCAGAGTTTGTGCAACACTCACTTTGCCCTGGTATAATGTGTGCTGAGGGTTTCCAGTTCTGAGTTCCACCATCTGCAGTTGTAGGGGGTGACACCATTCTCCTTAATTGTGTCCTAATGTGGCAAGCCCGGTCACATGTCCTGCAAGTGCCCACTCCAGTACGACATCTGGTTCATGACCACCAAGGAGTGGATGTCTGCTATTGAAGATCTCCTGACTGTGGCTGATGTTGTAGAAAGTGCAGGGACTTCAGAAGGAATAGACAATGAGGGAATAGCCTCAGTTGAGGAATTGGACACAGTGTATGTTGTCCAGACCAATGAGTGACCAGTGTGGCCTTGGTGAACAACTGATTTGCTTGTCTTAGCATAGATGAAATAGACAATGATGATTCCGGTCACTCTGATGATCTGTCCAACATTAAGCAAATGGCTCTGGTTGCAATCCACATGCTCCAAAGGTTTTGCCCACAGTGGGAACAGCAGCTATCCAGTAGCTATGAAATTTCCGCTTTGCCCAGCCCCACAGACATCACCGGTTTTCTTTGTCCAGAAAAAGAATGGAAAAAAGAGGCTAGTCCAAGATTACCATTATTTGTATAAACACACTGTATGGAACACCTACCCTTTGTCATTAATCTCACAGTTGGTGGACAAGGTAGCGAAGGCGCGGTTATTTACAAAGATGGACCTCCGATGGGGGTACAACAATGTACAAATAAAAGAGGGAGACCAATGGAAGGCTGCCTTCCAGACACCAAGAGGGGTGTTCGAACCTATGGTTATGTATTTTGGACTTAGTAATTCCCCTTCTACTTTCCAAACCATGATGAACAAACTTTTTAAAGATCTTATTGACGAAGGACTTGTAGTTATATACTTAGACGATTTACTTATCTTCATGGACAACAATGTACAAAAGCACCAAGAAGTAGTACACAGAGCGTTAAGAATTCTTGAGGACAACAATTTATATGTAAAACCAGAAAAGTGCGTGTTCGAGGTGAACAAAGTGGAGTTCCTGGGAGTAGTAGTAAAAGACGGCGAGGTGCAGATGGAAGAAGCGGAAATAGAAGCAGTAAAAGATTGGCTGGTTCCAAGGAACGTGCTGTAAGGGGACACTCCTATTTTCTCCTACTCCCCCTGTCCCGCCCCCTTCCTCCTCGTTCCTTTCCCCTTTCCTTCATTCCCTTTCCTTTCCTTTTGTCCCCTTACCTTTCTGCTTCCCTTCCGTTCACTCCCTTCGCATCCGAGCCCCGTCCGGTGACTCCGAAGTCTTCCCGCACTTCGGACTCGCCTCGGACTCGCTCGGAATTCGGACTCGCTCGGACTCGTAGATACACTTCGGGGCTCGTCCGGGCTACCTCTATCCTCCTTTCCCACTTCATTACTCCTTGTCCCCACTTCCCCAGGTCGCTGGCACGACTCCTGTACATTCCCCTTCCACTTCATTATCACATGCCCCCTCGTACCTTGTGATATTCGTTCGTACCTGTGGCTGGTGTACTGTACAGTTACCCTTCATTCCTCCCACGCTACTACAGTATATACTTCGCTTCCTAGCATGGAGAATCCCCATCCTGTTCTCTTTGGATTCTCCCTCTGCTAGGTGAGCAGCTCTCTCATGTATTGTAGTTAGTCTTATTCATTTCTTTGGATTCTCCCTCTGCTAGGCTTGCACTGTGCGGCTATCTTGAGGTTGCCCTTACAGCAGAACAGGATCTCCCATCCTGGCACCAGAGCCCTACGGAAAACGTCCTGCGCCACTCCGGACTTGTTCCCGACGTCTCTCCGGTTTTGCGGACATTCCGGACGCTCTCCTGCTACTCCCACCCACCTCTGAGGACCCAAGGAATTCCATCCCTCACTCCCCTGACGACTCTGAAATGCCGGGCGCCTCCAGCCAGATCCCGCCATCCGAGCCAGTCGCTTCAGGACCGGACTCCGAGACTTTGCAGACCTTGTGGGCTCAGACGTACGAACACCAAACCCAAATCAGCTCCATCCAGGATACACTCGCCCGAATTGAAGGACTCCTCCTAACACCCCGTCCGACTACTCCGAAAACGACTGCAGACTCCGAGCTGAGGGGCACTGAAGCCTCCCAGCACGCCCCGAGTCGATCCGAAATCACCCCGTGTTCCCGTTTGAAGCCCGCCTCTCCCCCGATCTTTGACGGAAACCGCAAGGATGGTCGCGCGTTCTACAACGCGTGCTCCATCTACTTCCAGCTCTGTCCGGACCACTTCCCGACCGAGCAGGCCAAAATCCTCTGGTGTCTCTCCTTCTTCCAGAAGGATCGCGCCAAGGAGTACATGGACATGGTGCTCCGGAGTCCGAAGGATCCGTACTTCGAATCCTGGGCCGCCTTCGCGACCGAATTCCGGACTCGCTTCCTTCCGGATCGGGAACGCGAAGCCGCCATGCTCAAGCTGGAGTCTACCCGGTACCACCAAGGGCGCCGGACTTTCCAGGAGTACCTCGACGAGTTCCGAGACCTTGTAGACCAGTCCGGATACTCCGAGGGCTCCAACATCACGATGAAGTTCCGTCGCGGACTGGACTCCATCATCCAGAGCCGCGTTGCCGAGTCCGCAGACTGTCCAGACGAGGATGACTTCGAAGGATGGTACAAGGCAGCGCAGCGGGTTGCTGACAACCGTGCTGCCAACCAGTCCTTCCACTTTGGTGTGCACTCCGGAAACTCCGGACACTCCGGATCCCTCGCCCAACCAGCAGCCAGCTCCGGAGTCGCTCGGACTCCTGCGGGTGTACTCCCCACGCCTCGGACTCAGCTCCCGCCTCTGCAACCCCGCTTCCAACTTCCGCCTCCTCCGAAGGCTCTCTCACCCGGCGTCCCCATGGACGTCGACCACACCCGCTCCCGGCCCGCCGCTTCACAGCTCTGCTACCGATGCGGCAAGCCCGGCCACATGTCCCGCGAGTGCCCACTTCGGTACGACGTCCGGTTCATGACCACTGAGGAGCGGATGTCCGCCATCGAAGATCTCCTGACCGCGGCCGATGTTGTAGAAAGTGCGGGGACCTCGGAAGGAATAGACGATGAGGGAACGGCCCCGGTTGAGGAATCGGACATGGCGGATTTTGTCCGGACCAACGAGTGATCAGTGCAACCTCGTTGGTAAATAACCGATTTGCTTGTCTTAGCGTAGACGAAATAGACGATTCCGATCACTCCGATGATTCGTCCGACACTAAGCAAACGACTCCGGTTACAATCCGCACACTCCGAAGGTTTCGCCCGCAGTGGGAACGGCGGCTACCCAGTAGCTATAAGATCTCCGCGCTGCCCGGCAAGCTTTCGCTAGATATACCCGTGGAAGTGCAGAGCACGGATACACAACACCGATGCACCCTGCAGGCCCTGGTGGACTGTGGAGCCACCGGAGTCTTCATGCATCCGCGCTTTGCGGATGCTCATGGTTTCACCCGACGCAGGCTGTCCGCTCCGATCCCGGTCTTCAATGTCGACGGATCACCAAACGAAAACGGATCCATCTCCGAAGTCGTGGACCTTGTACTCCGGTTCAAGGATCACACGGAACGGATGTTGTTCGCGGTCACTAACATCGGACGCCAGGACATCATCCTCGGATACACCTGGTTTCGGAAGCACAACCCCAAGATCGACTGGCAGACGAAGGAGGTGACCATGAGCCGCTGTCCGTCCGGATGCGACACCTGTCGGAAGGAGTTCCGCCATGACAAGCTGACCCGACGCAAGGAGTCCGTGCGACTCCGGGAGTGTCGTACGGGTCCAATGCCAAGGGTTGAGGAACTGCACTCGGACGATCTCCCAGAGCTTCAGGACTGCGAGGATGACGATGAGGCTACAACTCCGGACGACCCCGGACTTGAGAAGGGTGACCGTATCTTCGCAGCCATTCCTCCTCCGACTCCGGAGTACCTTCAGAGTCTTCGGGAAGAACATGTCCGAGCTTCGGAGACGGTCTCGCAGCGCCTCGCATTGGCTTTCCAGCGCAACAAGCCCCACGATCCTCGGAACAGCGCAGTCCCGGACTTCCTCCGAGAATTCGAGGACGTCTTCGCCAAGGAGTCCTTTGATGAACTGCCCATGCCGCGTCCGTGGGATCACGCCATTGAGCTAATGGACGGAGCGGAACCGACCTCTACCAAATGCTACCCACTGTCCCCCGCGGAGCAGAAACAGCTGGACGAGTTTCTGGAAGAAAATCTCCGGACTGGTCGGATCCGCCCCAGCAAGTCGCCCATGGCTGCCCCGGTGTTCTTTGTTAAGAAGAAGGACGGATCGCTCTGCTTGGTCCAGGACTACCGGAAGCTCAACAGCATGACGGTCAAGAACCGGTACCCACTTCCGCTCATCTCGGACTTAGTGGATAAACTCCGGAACGCTCGCTACTTCTCCAAGCTCGACGTCCGGTGGGGTTTCAACAACGTCCGGATCAAGGAGGGCGACGAGTGGAAGGCCGCGTTTCGGACTACGCGCGGACTCTTCGAACCGTTGGTAATGTTCTTCGGACTAACGAATAGCCCATCCACCTTCCAGACCATGATGAACGACCTCTTCCGGGAGCTCATTACGGAAGGTGTGGTCATTATCTATCTGGATGACATTCTGATCTACACCAAGACGCGTGAAGAGCATCGCCGGGTTCTCAAGCAAGTCCTAGAGATCCTCCAGCGGAACAAGCTCTTCCTCCGAGCGGACAAGTGCGACTTCGAGCAGACCAAGGTGGAGTATCTCGGAGTTGTCATCTCTGAGGGTAAGATCGAGATGGATCCCGTGAAGGTTTCTGGAGTCGCGGACTGGCCGACCCCTCGGACTCGGACTGAACTCCAATCCTTCCTCGGGTTCGTCAACTTCTACCGCCGCTTCATCAAGGACTACTCGCATATTGCCCGGCCTCTCTTTGACCTCACTTGCGCAAAGGAATGGCAGTGGAAAGACTCCGCTCAATCCGCATTTCTTCGGATCAAGGAGCTGATCACTTCGGAGCCCGTTCTGGTCTTTCCGAAGGAGGATCGGCCTTACCGGGTTGAAGCGGACTCGTCGGATTACGCTACGGGTGCGGTCTTGTCGCAGCTGGATCCGGATGATGGTAAATGGCATCCTGTCGCATTCTACTCTAAAAGTCTACAGGCTGCGGAGCAGAACTACGAAATACACGACAAGGAGATGCTTTCAATCATCCGGGCACTCGAAGAATGGCGACACTACTTGGAAGGCGCAGAGACTCCGTTTGAGATCTGGACGGACCACAAGAACCTGGAGTACTTCATCAAGGCCCAGAAACTCAATCGTCGTCAAGCCCGCTGGTCGCTATACCTCTCCCGCTTCGACTTCACTCTCCAGCACCGTCCAGGTCGGACAATGGGTAAGCCGGATGCTCTCTCGCGCCGCTCGGATCACTCGGATGGTAAGGATGACAACAAGGATGTAGTGATGCTCAAGCCATCCTACTTCGCTGTCTGTGCCACGGGTGTCACTCTTGAAGGGGAGGAGAAGGATATCCTCACGGCTATCCGGACTGGAGTGCGGAATGCGAAGTTTGAAGATGCAGTGGCAAAGGCGGCGGAGGAGCTGAAGAAGACCCAGGGCAGTCGCAAGACAGTCCGGAGCGCGGAATGGTCTCAATCGGACGGACTCCTGATGTTCCGGGGTAAGATCTACGTTCCGGACTCACCGGACTTGCGTCGGACCATTGTAGCCCAGCACCATGACACTAAGGTCGCAGGACATGCTGGCAGGTGGAAGACCCTAGAGCTCGTCTCACGCAGCTACTGGTGGCCCAACATGTCCCGGTACGTCGGATCCTACACCCGCCATTGCGACCTCTGTCTCCGGACAAAGGCCCAAAGGCATCCGCCCATGGGTGAACTCCATCCACTTCCCATTCCGGATGAACGCTGGGATCGCCTGAGTGTTGACTTCATCGTTGAGCTTCCAGAGTCCGATGGGTTTGATGCCGTCATGAACGTGGTCGACTCCGTAAGCAAACGCGCCCACTTCTGTGATGCGGCAGTTCGTAGTAGTACCTGTCAACGGTCCTCCGCACAGACATAGCTATCACGACGCGTAGACTACTCATCTTATCAGTATATCAGATGACGTAATATTATTATTGCACTCCCGTACTCCCATCTGCCTGACGCGCGCCCGCGCCCCTCGTCGTACGAGGCATCGACGCCCTCCCCTGCTCGGGTCAACAGCCCTTAGACTTAAGGCCTAAGTCCTCCCCGGCCTGGAACTGGCCCTCCCTCCCTCGCAGGAGTCGTGCGAGCGCCTCGTCTCCCCGACGGCGCGACCTCTCTCTCACACGGACGCTTCACAATGGTGGCATCTCCGTGGAGGTCCCCACGCCGTCAATCCGATTCGCTACCTCTCGAGGAAAGAGATTCCGTAGACGGCTTTCCCCGTAAACCGATGGAATCGTAATGTTCCTCTGGCGTCGCATGAACTGAGTTCAACTCGTTCATGCTCCCCTTCGACTCTTGGTCGCTTCGCAGAATCGACGAGCCTCGCTCTCTTCTCGCAGAACCTCGGGTATTCTTAGGATCAATTCCCCCGTGGAATTCGCGCAGGCCGTGATTCTCCCGCTCCGTTCCCACTTTGATTGTCCGCATTATAAGGCAGGACCCCCCACCACGGCTGGGCCGTCCTCTGTCGAATGAGCGATTCAGAGTCTTCGACCCCAGACTCCTCTGACGCCTACCGACCACCTCGTTCGCGAGGGAAGACATCGGACCTTTTGGTCCCCCGCACGATACAGACTCGTGCAACCTCTCCATCTCCTTCATCCTCTGCTGTTATTGATCTTAATAGCAAGCCTTCGTCGTCCACGAAACGGCGCTCTAGGCGTAAGAGGATTTCACTTGACGTTCCTCCTCTCCCCTCAGTAGCTATGCCCAACGACTCCTCTCCCTCCCCCGTGGGTTCGTCTCCAGTCGTTGTCCCGTCTACCTCTCGACTCCCAGCAGTCGACCTATCATATTCCCCTACTACTTCTAAGCCTCCCGTCTCTCACCTTTCTCGTGACTCGCTCACTCCGTCTTTGGCTTCCCTCACGCGCGCGAATCCGGAAAGTCCCACGGAAGATGTCCCCGTAAGACTGTACAATCGATCCGCTCGAAACCTCGATATATTCGTCGAGGATTTGGAAGTGTCGATCAAGCGCTACCACTCTCCCAATATCGACGCCCGCGCGCTGCTAGACGATTATGGACTCGAATTCGGACTCCTGTTGAATCGCACTGAAGAATTCCAAGCGGGACTCCTCGCCGTACTCGTACGCTGGGAAACCCCTCACGTAGAGGGTTTCTGGCTCGGCAGCCTTCGAGATGAACTCAGTTCATTTTGTGAACCCTCCTCTTGCCCCGAGCCACAATCTATCTCCTACGGTGGTGAACTTCTGTTCACGTTCCCGTCGGACTATCTTCTGTTACTAGGACACATAGCCCTGGCCCTCTCTCAAATCCTGGACGAACTCGCCTCACTTAAGAATGATCCGCGTGGATTTGTATTCGATCCCGGCTTCAGGTCGCTACGATCTCTAGAAGGCACCACAGATATCTATTTACTCAAGTCCATCTGGAGTGTTCTTCTGTTTCGAATCAAGAAGGCTAAACTACGCATCAGTAAGGAACTACGTTCTCATCAAATTGTCCTAGGCCAATTAGATAACCTGTCCCTGCCTACCAATGACTCGACTATCTCTGCCGTCCGTGAGGAATTCCTCCAAAATTCCCCACGCACTAATACGTTCCTACTCCTTCAACGAGACGACTACCGTAATGGTATACCAGAAGTCGCCAAGGAGCCTGTCAAACAGTGGCTTCAGAGCCTACCGCCCCCTCGGCCACAGGTTCCTTCTCACTTCTACAAGTCCGACGCTAATGCTGCCTCTACTCCTCCCTCCGTACTGCCGTCCATCACCACCCCTCATCCTGTCCAGGTACACTTTGCTTCCCCCCTCCCGTCGACGTCAGTCTATATACCCGGATTCGGTCAAGTGGACGACTCGCATGGAGTTAGCTCAGCCGCACTGCGTTCTCGTCGAGCCGCATCAATCGCTTCGGCACGACATTCAGAGACAGGGGGGCCATTGTCGCGTCCGTATGAAGCCTCACACAGTCTACCTTCGTCGCCTCGATCAGAAAGCCCTACAGGCCTACAACCCCTCATCCTTACGCAGCGAACACTCTCGAACGATCGTCACCCTGCGAGTTCATCGTACGGGCAGGGCAAAGACTGGTCCATCCCCCCCCTCTCCGCTAGTACATCTCAACGAGGCAATTATCCCTCGTCGTCGCGCCAAACTCCTCGTCGAATCGATGAGGATCCCCGTGGTCGTTTATCGACACGCACTCCTGGCAAGCTCCCTTCGATTCCACCCGACGATCGTGATGATCGCTACCCGCCGGGTGGAAGTGGGGGAGGGCCTGGCGGCCATGGTGGTGGGTCTGGGGGAAACGGCGGGGGCCCTGGAAGAAATGGCGGTGGTTCTGGAGGTAACGGAGGAGGGCCTGGTGGAAATGGCGGAGGCCACGGAGGAGGTCCAGGTGGCAACGGTCTTCCCCCTAGAGGATGGTACAATCCACCCCATCGTCCCGATCGCCACGGCCCTGAGCCTCCCCCTGGGCCGGGAGATCCTGGCGGTGGTAACGACCCACCTGATCCTCCTCACCATGGAGGTCTCGTTCCTCTGCCAGCGCCGCGAGCTCCGCTCGATTTTCGCTGGCAATTCAGCTCGAAAATTCCGCTCTCTTCTCTCCCAGAGTGGGATGGCAAACCCACCACCGTTATCCAATACGTCAGCGAGCTTTCCTATTACCAACAATTAGGGGACGATGTAGTGGATCACCTTGCTCGTGTCGCACCCTTCAGATTTACGGGCCTTGCAAAGACCTGGTTCAATGGTCTCTCGTTAAACGACCGACTCCGCTGCACAGCCAACATGACCAATTTTCTAATCTACATACGTGAACAGTTCATGCACGACGAATGGAAATACGAACGAGGTCTTGAGTTCGACCGAATGTACTTCCGACGCGGAAAGGAGTTCAGGAACGAGCTCCCCATTGAATGGGTATTGCGACGTATCAGCTACGCACGCCTACTCTACCCCGAGGAATCGGAAATAGAACCTCTCGTTTGCAACCGCGTTCTCGGTAGACGTCCTCGTTCCTGGGGAACATACATTCTCACCGAACACACGCAAACCATCAGAGAACTGCTTGAACGTGTTCATTCAGAACAACCTCGTCTCCTGTACGCTTGGGAGCGCGAACGTAAGGAAATGTTAGAAAATGAAAGAAATTCGCGCATTTCCTCCTCCCGCCAATCTGCCGCATACCTTGTCTCGGACAACTATGACGACCCTCTAAACACTCCCCCCTCTTCGAACAACGAGCATCCAGCGTCGGACGACGAAGTTGCAGAAGTACTCGCTGTAGATCGCAAACGCAAACCACCCTCTCGACTCCCACCGACGTCTAATAAGAAACGTTTCAATTGGCCAAACGGTCAAACCTTCGAAGGACACGCCTTCACACGCAATGATTCCCAACAAAGTCGAGCTAAACCCCCAGGAGAATGTCGACTCTGCACTAGCCCACTCCACTTCTACCGCGAATGCCCACATTTTCCCATGTGGGACGCGATCACGAAACGTCTCAGAGCCCAAGGACAGAGTGACCCCAAGGACCTCCGTAAATTAGAACGAGAGTATGAAGCTCATGTAGCGTCCACGCAAATTGAAGAATCCGATAGCGACAGTTCAAACTATTCTACGACTGAGCTAAATGAGTACTGTCAACTCCTCCGCAGTTCATTCAACACAGCCAAGGCTTTCCACGCCGACGCCCCCGTCTCAATAAATCATGCCTATCGCCGTCGTTTCGAAAGGAAAGACAAAAACAAGGGTAAAAGCACTATAAGGAACCCTGCGGATTCCAGCCATGCAGTGTCGGATCCTCCATCGCCGTTGACTAGTCTCAATCAGACTCAGTCCGCAGGGGGGAGCCCCTCATTGGGATTAGAAAACGCAGGCAACCACATAGTTCAACTCTCGCAAACAAATAGCGAAGCAAGAGAAGACCCGTCGGCTATAGTAATCGCTACGAAGAATCGAACAAAGACTCCCGGACTCAACGCGCAAGGCATACGTTCGCTTCACATCCAAGCGTCAGTAGTTACACCGTCCGAACCTGTTATCACCGCTCGTCTCGATTCGGGAGCAGACATCACGCTCATGTCGCAAAAGTATTGGAATTCATTGCCTACAAATGTCCGACCCCCTCTCCGATCTGGATCCAAGGTTCACCTACAACAACTCACCTGCTCCGCCACCATCCTTGGATACGTGAACACGTGCATATACGTACGATCGGAATCCGAACAGCTGATTCAATTCGATATAGAAGCATACATCGTAAAGGATATGCAAGTTCCTCTGCTACTAGGAGAAGACTTCATGACCACATATGAAATGGGCGTCTTACGCAAGGCGAACGGACATTGCACCGTCTTCATCTCTGGAGGCGCCATTCCAATCCCTGCTTCGACTTCCACCAGCTATCGCCTAGGAGTCTATATCCGCAAGGCATATATAGGGTCGAAAGCCCTTCAACGCAAACAAGCAAAAAGAGCGCGACTCCGTTCGCCTCTTGTTTATTTGACAGACTCGCCTACTGCGGTGACCGCATCCAAGTCCCTCACCGTCGCCCCCGGACACTGTTCCAACCTACCCATCGTCCTCCCCGATGACTCAAGGGAATCGTGGTTCATAGAGAGCGCAGTAATAACCGAAGATGGACAGGACATCCTCGCAGCGCCGTCAACGCTACTGTCCCCGACCATGCCCTTTCTCCCAGTCGCCAATCCCTCTTCGCGACCCCTACGAATTCTCAAAGGCGATATCGTAGGCTACGCATTCAACCCAGCAACTCACTTTGAAACACCCTCTTCTCCAGAGCGTTGGGAGCAGCTTCACACCCATGCGCTTGCTGTTCACAAGTTAATAAATATCTGTCATACTACATCTCTCGCAGCCCCCTCTTCTCCTACTCCTTCCTCTTCGTCGGAACGTTGGGGCCCGAAAACCACGGCTACGCCCGAGGACGACTCCCCAGATGACGTAGTCAATGCGGTCCATCTAGGTCCCGATATTCCTTCAGAAATCCGCCCAGCACTAGAGGCGGTCCTGAGAAAACGAGCCAACGCCTTTGGACTAAAAGGACGACTAGGACGAGTGGATCGTAAGGCTACAATCCCACTTAAACCTGGCGTCCAGCCGATTTCATTGCCCATGTATGGAACCTCCCCAGCCAAGCGAGAAGTACTCGACGCGCAACTCAACAAATGGTTTGAACAAGAAGTGATTGAACCCTCTAAAAGCCCTTGGGGCTCCCCCTGCATGATCGTCTATCGTAACGGGAAACCTCGCCTTGTCATCGACTATCGTAAACTCAACGCTCAAACCATACCAGATGAGTTCCCCATTCCACGACAATCCGAAATCATTCAATCCCTTTCTGGATCTCAAGTTATTTCGTCATTCGACGCGCTGGCAGGGTTCCAACAGCTAGAAATGGACGAAGAATCCAAACCCATAACGGCCTTCCGTTGTCACCGCGGACTGTTCCAATTCCGCCGAATGCCTCTAGGACTACGCAATGGTCCCTCTATCTTCCAACGACTCATGCAAGAAGTCCTTGCTCCATTCTTATGGATATTCGCTCTTGTATATATAGACGACATCGTGGTGTACTCGCGCTCTTGGGACGAACACCTCGTACATCTCGACGCTGTCCTCACCGCCATAGAAGACGTCGGCCTTACGTTATCCCCCCCGAAATGCTTCATAGGATTTTCGTCAATATTACTACTGGGTCAAAAGGTCTCGCGATTAGGCCTGTCCACCCATAAGGAAAAGGTCGCCGCCGTCACAGAATTAGCCCGTCCCACTTCGGTTCTCGAACTACAACGTTTCCTCGGTATGGTTGTATACTTCTCCGCCTATATCCCCCATTACGCCCACATTGCGTCGCCACTATTCTCCCTCTTAAAGAAAGGCGTACGATGGACATGGACAGCGGAGCACGAAACCGCCTTCATACATACTCGGGATGCGCTAGCTCAGGCCCCTGTACTCGGACACCCCACACAAGGCTCCCCGTATCGATTATACACGGACGCCTCCGACTATGCTCTAGGAGCCAGTCTACAACAAGTTCAAACGATTCTCGTCGGCGATTTAAAGGGCACCCAGACGTATGATAGGTTGTCAAAGGCTTTTCGCGCCAAAGCCCCCATCCCCAATCTAGTTAGATCATATCCCGGGGGGCACGATGATTGCGGTCCTCCAATGTCATGGCTGTCCTCGCTGGATGATTCCCTCGTTCGAGTCGAACGAGTCATAGCTTACTGGAGTCGGACACTAAAGCCAGCCGAACGTAACTATAGCGCGACCGAACGCGAAGCTCTGGGAGCAAAGGAAGCCTTAGTTAAGTTCCAACCATTCATCGAAGGGGAGAATATCACCCTCATCACGGATCATTCCGCCTTAACCTGGGCGAAGGCGTATGAAAATTCGAACCGACGACTGGCTGCCTGGGGAGCAGTGTTCGCAGCGTACCCTGGCTTGAGGATCATTCACCGCCCTGGCCGCGTTCATTCAAACGTTGACCCTTTATCGAGACTACCCCGACGACCTCCCCATCAATCTCCTACGCAGGACCACATTGAAGCTATTATCCCTGACGACGAGAAACGACGTTTAGCCACTGACGTTGAAAACAGACGTCAAGAAGCAACACGCTCCGCGTTCTCTGTATGGTGGTGGTACGAAGAAGCAGTCATAGAAGAACACCGTTCGGAAGCACTCGCCGTTGAAACTCGAAATCAACGTCGACTAAAGAACGAAGGCAAGAAATCTACGGCTCCGTCCACTCACGACGTCATCGCCAACAAACCACAAGAGGCCAAATTCCCATTCGCCTCTCATCCCTTGCCAGAAGATCACTGGACGCGCCCCGAACCTTCTGAGGGAGCCTTGGGTGACCCTTACTCTTCCATTCTGGACGATGACACTATGCGCCCGCACCTACTCGTTTCACTTAGTCCGCACGAACTGACATCCTGGAAGAAAGCCTATGAGAACGATCGATATTACCTAGATAAAGGGATGGACGACGAGAATGCGAGTGTATCCCTTACCCCTTCGAGATTTCAAAGAAGTGACAATGGACTCGTCTACTTCATCGACGCGGACTGGCGCTACCGTTTATGCGTTCCCAATGGGAAGATTAACGAAGTCCTCAACTTAATCCATAACTCCCCTCACGAAGGTGCGCACAGCGGCGAAAAGCGCTTCATCGCTCGATTACGGGAATTATACTTCTGGCCCCACCTTGCTAAGGACGCTACCGACTTCGTTGCGTCCTGCGACATCTGCCAAAAAATCAAGGTAGACCGACGCGGCAAACAAGGCGGTCTTCGACCGTCACACATACCGCAGCGTCCCTTTGCCACAATCTCGATGGACATGATCACAGGCCTCCCCGAATCAGGACCACAACGGTTCACAGCCATACTGGCTTTCGTCGATAAACTCACTAAATTCGCAATATTAATCCCTACGTTCAACTCGCTAGATCAAGTCGGATTCGCGCTTCATTTTATTGCACATATCGTGAATGTGTACGGCCTGCCTACGCGAGTAATATGCGATAGAGACAAACGCTGGACCTCCTCCTTCTGGAGATCCGTCACTGCGTACTACGGGTCTCACCTCGTTCTCTCGTCGGCACATCACCCTCAAACAGACGGACAGACGGAGATTCTGAATGCACAAATAGAGGCCATGCTTCGAGCATACGTTGCGAAGGATCGTTCCTCCTGGGCCCAATGGTTGGGCGTCCTCGCTCGATCATACAACTCATCAGTCCACTCATCCACAGGGTTTCGTCCCGATTATCTCCTCCTTGGCTACGAACCTCGTATCGACGCTACGGGACTAGTCCCCGACTCGCAGTTCGTACAACGTCCTCTTGCTAGCCAACGAGCCCTCAATTTCGTCGCTGAATTGCAACATCACCGGCAACTTGCACGCGATGCACTCACACTCGCCCAAGAGAAACAAGCGAAGGCGTTCAACCGCAATCGACGACCGATAGACCCCATAGAACCTGGCGATCTGGTGTTAGTAAACCCTCATACCCTTCAACTAGTTGAAGCTTCGGGAACGGGCCGCAAACTGGTTCAACGAATGATCGGCCCGTTTGAGGTCTTAGAAAAAATCAATCCCTTGGTATATCGACTGCGTTTGCCCACCAATTATCCGATGCACCCCGTTGTCAACCTCAGCCATCTCAAGCGTTACACCCCCTCTGACCCACGTTTCGGCCCCCGTGAATCCCTTCCCCCTACACGCGATTTACTCCCAGCCACCGAAGAATGGGAAATTGATAGGATAATCGGACACCGTACCACGGCTAAACGATCAGGAAGGGCCCGGCAGTATCTTATTCGCTGGAAGGGGTTGGATGCAGCAGAAGATTCCTGGCTAAACGAAGCGGACCTACGCAATGCCCCGGAGTTAAAGCGAGAATACGACGAACTAATCGACAAAAGATTCCGCTGACAACACACACTCTCACTGTGACGGTAAAAAGAAGGACAAGGATTCTCTTAAAACAGGAACGTTGACAACCGAGTATTGAAGGACAAAACCCCACTGTCATGGATCCCTCCACTGACGACCAAGTGTTCGACGACTCGTACACCCCAACGACGCTGTACCAAGCCTCGCCTCCCTCACTATCCCCCGTCTGGCGACTACACTTTCTTGACATCCGAGAAACTTCACATAACGACGTTATCGCGCTGCTCTACCTCATCAAACGACACGTCGCAATACACGTGCTATCAGTAGTACGAACATGGGACGAACACACTCCCGTGTACTGGGTACTATTCGGAAACACCATGCAGGCACTGGCCGCCCGCGGATTCGCCGCCAACGCGGAAGGAAGCCGTAGCGTGAAGGTCTCCGGAGCACTCGTACCCTTGGAACTATTTCATCTAGCGGAAGAAGAAGAAAGGAACCCTCACGCCGTCGCGCCAATTGAGCCAAATTGTTGGGACGACCCGCTCCGAGTATACATCCCTCCCACTCTCAGCGAGCATAAACCACACAATTCACCTAATAAGGCCACAACGGCCTCGCAGCACTACAACGACAACCGCGAAACGAACGTAGTGTCTGCGCGTGACGAATCTCGCGCTAGCCCAAACAAACCCTTATACGAACGCATCAAACATGCGACGCTACTAGAACAGATGACGTCGCCATAGCACGATAGACCCGTAACCGCGCTCGAAAGCAAACTGGGACTCTACACGACCGTTTTTTGTTCCCCTTTTCTTCGTAATGCTGCCACTCTACCGCATTTATTTCTTTCCCCACCTTATGCCTACCCCCTTTCCTCATCCATTCTGTACTTCCTTATCAACCTTGTAACCTTGCATCACCCCTCGTGATAGCTGGGGGGCACTGTGATGCGGCAGTTCGTAGTAGTACCTGTCAACGGTCCTCCGCACAGACATAGCTATCACGACGCGTAGACTACTCATCTTATCAGTATATCAGATGACGTAATATTATTATTGCACTCCCGTACTCCCATCTGCCTGACGCGCGCCCGCGCCCCTCGTCGTACGAGGCATCGACGCCCTCCCCTGCTCGGGTCAACAGCCCTTAGACTTAAGGCCTAAGTCCTCCCCGGCCTGGAACTGGCCCTCCCTCCCTCGCAGGAGTCGTGCGAGCGCCTCGTCTCCCCGACGGCGCGACCTCTCTCTCACACGGACGCTTCACAACTTCATTCCGACTCACACCACAGTGTCTGCCCTCGGATCTGCAAACTTGTACCTGCAGAACGTCTGGAAGCTGCACGGACTCCCTCGGTCCGTCGTGTCCGACCGGGGTCCACAATTCGTCGCAGAGTTCACCCGAGAAGTCTACCGGATGCTCGGAATCAAGCTGGCTGCCTCCACTGCGTACCACCCTCAGTCCGATGGACAGACGGAACGGACCAACCAGGAACTCGAGTCCTATCTCCGGATCTTCGTCGGAGAACGTCAGGACGACTGGGCTTGCCTCCTACCTATGGCGGAGTTTGCGTACAACAACCGGGTCCATGCGTCCACTCAGCAGTCACCCTTCCTCCTGGATACCGGCCGTCATCCTCGTCTCGGGTTCGAACCTCATCAGCCACCGTCTCGGATGGAGTCCGCAAACGAGTTCGTAGACCGGATGAAATCCGCAGTCGACGAGGCTCAGTCCGCATTGGTCAAGGCTCAGGACGACATGAAGCGCTACTATGATCAGTGTCGGACTCCCGCTCTGGAGTACCAACCGGGTGACAAGGTTTGGCTGGACTCGTCAGACATCAACCTTGCCTGACCCTCCCGGAAACTCGGACACGCACGACTTGGTCCTTACAAGGTCGTCCGGAAGGTTGGCAAGGCAGCGTACCGGCTCCAGCTCCCTCCGGGCTTATCCCGTCTCCATCCCGTCTTCCCCGTGGTCAAACTCTCTCCCTTCGTTCCGGACCCCATCCCGGGTAGACGCCCTGTCGCTCCGCCACCTCCGCAGCTCGGTGACGGAGAAGAGGAGCATGAGGTAGAAGAGGTCCGAAATAGCAGACGGTTCGGTCGGGTCCTGAAGTATCTGGTGCGCTGGCGAGGCTATGGTATCGAGCACGACTCCTGGGAGCCTGCGAGCAACCTCCAGCATGCCGCCCGGAAGGTCAAGGACTTCCATGATCGTCACCCGGACGCAGTACGCGTACTCCGGACGAGTCCGATGAATCCGACGACCGCTCTACCTCTCCGGATGACTCCTGCGGCACTGGACCAGTCCTGGGAGCGCTGGCGCAGTCGGAAGGCTCCGGGCTCCGCGCAGTCGTACTTCGACATCTTCTCGCAGCAATCCGGAGTTTCGGGGTTGGTGAATTCATGGCGCGGCAGGCAGGAATCTTCGCGTCGGGTCGCCGCAACCTTGAAGGGGAGGTGATGTAAGGGGACACTCCTATTTTCTCCTACTCCCCCTGTCCCGCCCCCTTCCTCCTCGTTCCTTTCCCCTTTCCTTCATTCCCTTTCCTTTCCTTTTGTCCCCTTACCTTTCTGCTTCCCTTCCGTTCACTCCCTTCGCATCCGAGCCCCGTCCGGTGACTCCGAAGTCTTCCCGCACTTCGGACTCGCCTCGGACTCGCTCGGAATTCGGACTCGCTCGGACTCGTAGATACACTTCGGGGCTCGTCCGGGCTACCTCTATCCTCCTTTCCCACTTCATTACTCCTTGTCCCCACTTCCCCAGGTCGCTGGCACGACTCCTGTACATTCCCCTTCCACTTCATTATCACATGCCCCCTCGTACCTTGTGATATTCGTTCGTACCTGTGGCTGGTGTACTGTACAGTTACCCTTCATTCCTCCCACGCTACTACAGTATATACTTCGCTTCCTAGCATGGAGAATCCCCATCCTGTTCTCTTTGGATTCTCCCTCTGCTAGGTGAGCAGCTCTCTCATGTATTGTAGTTAGTCTTATTCATTTCTTTGGATTCTCCCTCTGCTAGGCTTGCACTGTGCGGCTATCTTGAGGTTGCCCTTACACGTGCAACAAGTATGTACAGCAGTTCCTAGGATTTAGCAACTACTATTGACGGTTCATTAAGGACTTTGCCACCGCCGCTAAACCATTGCACGAACTCACTATAAAGGAGGAAAAGTTTGTATGGAACGAGGAGAGGCAAGGAGCTCTTGAGAAGCTCAAAACACTATTTACGGAAGAACCGATCCTGGTGCTACCAGACACGGATTGAGAAATGAAGATAGAGGCAGATTCATCCAATTACACATCGGGAGCAGTGCTCTCCATGCTATGCAAGGACGAAAAGTGGAGACCCTGCACTTTCCTTTCAAAAGGGTTCTCAGAGACGGAGAGGAATTACGATATTCATGAGAAAGAGATGCTAGCCATCATTCATGCCCTGGAGGCATGGAGACCTAGAAGGAAACAGACGTCAGTTCACCATTTGGACAGACCATAAAAACTTGAAGTACTTCATGACAACCAAAAAAGCTAAACAGATGCCAGGCACGCTGGGCGTTATATTTGTTGAGGTTTAACTTTATTCTAAAGCACAAGCCAGGAGCTTCAAATATGAAGGCAGATGTCCTGTCGAGACAACCAGATCTTGATAGGGGGGAAGACAACAATATGATGGTCCTTTTGAAGCCAGAGTATTTTTGAATCAAGGCCATGCAGCAAGGTCATGTCCTAATCGGCAGTGCAGAGTCGCCTATTTTATCTAAAATCAGAAAATCAAAAAACTACAATGAATCAGTAGTCAAGGCAGTGACTGAACTGAAAAGGTTGCCGACCAAGGTGCTGAAAGAAGCGGAGTGGTCAGAAGAGCAGGACCTTGTATTATACCATGGAAAGGTGTACGTACCCAAAGATGTTGATGTCAGAAGGGAAATCGTAAAACTACACCATGATTCAACCATCACAGGACACCCAGGAAGGTGGAAAACCATTGAGCTGATCTCGCGTAATTATTGGTGGCCGGGAATGAACAAATTCATTGCGGAATATGTCAAGGGATGCAACCAGTGCCAACGAAGCAAGGCCTACTCCCAACAACCACAAGGCAAGCTCCAGCCGAACCCCATTCCATCTGAACCATGGACAGACATATCTGCGGACTTTATCATTAAACTTCCCAAATCGTCAGGATATGATGCAATCCTAGTAGTCGTTGACTGATTTACCAAGATGGTTCGCCTCGTACCAATGACTGAGGAATTGTCAGCCCTTGGACTCGCTAAGTTATACCGGGACAACGTCTGGAAAATCCACGGACTCCCCAATACCATTATATCAGACCGAGGACCTCAGTTCGTGTCACAAGTAATGAGAGAACTAAACAACTTATTGGGAATTCAGACTAAGTTGTCCACGGCCTTCCACCCCCAAACGGATGGACAGACGGAACGAGCAAATTGAGAAATCGAAATGTACCTCCAAATGTTCATCAACCATAGGCAGGACAACTGGGCAGAGTGGTTGGCCATCTGCAAATTCTCATTAAATCATAAAACCCAGACGAGCTCCAGGCAGAGCCCGTTTTACTTTAACTATGGAAAACACCCCCAGATGGGAGTTGAGCTGTGAAAAGAGTCCAAGATAGAAGCAGTGGACGAATTTGTGAAATGGATAAAGCAGACATGGGAGGAGGCACGGTCCACATTAGTAAAAGCAGGAGAAGAGATGAAAAGATATGTGGACCATTGAGTAGGAGAAGCACCAGAATACCGAGTCGGGGACAAGGCATTCATCCTCACAGATAACTTCAACACAACCAGCCTGTCACGCAAATTGGAGCAAAAGAAAATCAGACCATGCGAGGTGATTGTGGTGCCAACAAAAAATGCAATAACATTAAAACTTCCAAAAAAAATATCTATCCATCCCACCATCTCCACCCATCGCACCGAGAAAGCAAACCAACCCACCATCCTGGGGCGACAGGTACTGCCACCTCTGCCAGTGCAAATAAGAGGAGAGGAAGAGTACAAAGTCGAGGAGGTGTTGGATAGCCAGATGAGGTGGGGGCACCTCAAATATTTAGTCAGGTGGAAGGGCTACACAACAGAGCACGACTTGTGGGAGCTGGAGAAGAATCTCGAGAACGTGCCAGTGTCATATACCAGTCCTCACGCCCCCTTAGGGGTTCCCCCCTACGCCCCTTTCGGATACTCGGACCCTCGGAGCCCCTCAGGCTCCGCCCTCGCGGCCTATGCATGGTGCGCAGCACTTGGATTCACTTGTTACATGTTTCACCTACATGTGTACTTACATACTAAGCCTCACTACATACATGTGTTAGTTAGTATTTATAGTAGCACTAGTAGACATGTATTCCTCACTCTGAATCTTAGTTCCTTCTCCGTCACTTGTCCTTCTAAGTCTTCGCTCCGGGCTCCTCCGCAGAGCCCGCCTCTCACCTTGCTCTCTCCGAAATCGGGACACTGCAGGGCTAGGAGGGCGCAGCATCAAAGCTGAAGCCAAGTCCCGTGTGCTCCGCTCGTCTGCGCGTCCGCGCTCCCGTGCTCCGCCCGCGCTCCCGTGCCCCTGTGCGGACGAGTCAGGAGGCCCCTTGACACAGTCCTTAACAGCCGGGGCAAATCAAGGCATTCTGCTCCCAACATTCTGGAGCTCCACAGCGGATCTCTCAAGCTCTCTTCGAACAGCTCGCCTGGAAACCCAAATATATATTTACATCATCCACATATACCATGAAAACCAAAATATACAAACTAGGTATGGAGGCGGAAACCAGCCACAAAGAACCCAGCCAGCACCATGATTACCACCATAGCAATGATTCCGTTACATTCGTTGGTGCTGAGACTATCCCAGGTGGCAAAGTAGGGGATAGTAGTGCTCATATCAAGGAGGTGATGTTGTCAAACGGAGTTGACAAGCTGTAAAAGGGGGTGATGTTATGGTCTGACTTTTTCTTTCCTTTCTTTCCCTTTTTCTTTGCCCCTATATATCACATGACCAGGACATGTGGCGCCTTACGAGATTATGCTTATGCCCTTCAGCCCATATTATTAAACACCTTAGTCAGAACCTTGCTGTAGATGCATGGACACAGTACATGACATCATGCCGTGCTAAGCATTCCATGGAAAGCTGACAGGCTACAGTGTGTAGATAGACATGAGGATTATGCATGTACCATAGTATATAAGACTGAATATCATACCCAGAGACATTAACTCGTTCTCTTGGGGATCCCACTAGCACTAGTGCCTAAGTCAGTGTCTTCATCATTCCCGCATCTTCTCTTTCATTACCACTTGCTTACTCTAATTCTTGTCGGGTCTGTGTACGCATCATTGTGTATAGTGTTGCCCTAACAACAATGCTGAACTGGCTGAGAACACTATAAATGAGATGGCTCATGTTGGCCATGAACAGGATCATCCCAAGGAAGTTTGCTGTTAAGGACCATGTTAAGGGGCCTCCTGACTCGTCCCTACAGGGGCGCGGGAATGCGCAGGGAGCGTGAGAGCGCGGACAAGCGGACAAGTGAAGCATACGGGACTTGGCTTCAGCTTTGATGCTGCACCCTCCTAGCCCTGCAGTGTCCCGATTTCGGAGGAGAGCATAGGTGAGAGGCAGGCTCCATGGAGCACGGAGGAGCCTGCAGCAGAAACTTAGAAGACAAGAGGTGACGGAAAAGGAACCAAGATTCAGAGTAGAGAATAGATGTGTACTAGTGCTACTATAAATACTAACTAACACATGTATGTAGTGAGGCTAGTATGTAAGTACACACATACACATGAAACATGTAACAAAGTAATCCTAGTACTGCGCACCATGCATAAGCCTTGAGGGCGGAGCCCGAGGGATTCCGAAGGTCCGAGTGTCCAAAAGGGGCGTAGGGGGACTCCTAAGGGGGCTTGAGGATTGGTATATGACAATTGTATACAATACATGAGTTTCAACTCTATTGTTGTGACACTGAGAACTTGTATCTAGTGTCCTCTCCTACATCACAGACACAGACTATGGAAAGATTAAGTCCACCATGGTCTGCTGAATGTTCAGGTTCAAACATTCAAAAGATAGCATCAGTATCAGTTCTTGAGTTAATGAGCAAATTGATGGTGATGGTGAAGTTTGTGCCTGTGTTCCTGCAGTTGAATTCAAGGCTTCTTATGAGCTCACTGACAGGCAAGGTGCACTGCACTGCCTGCCAGTATCAGAGGGTCATGAAGAGTGACAGGGCACTCTTCATGACCCTCTGACAGGGCTGTCACATACTTGAATCCGATAAGGAGGTAAGATAAGATAAAAGCATTCATTATTCCCGCTAGTTGAGCTTCTGGCGGAAGCATGCGCGAACTTGGTCGTCCTTGCTTTCTCTCCACCAACAGCCATGGGTCAACCAGCGCGAATATCAGCGCGACCGTCTCAGCTCAAACCTAGCAGCAAGAAACGCACGCATCTCTGGCTCCTCCTCATCCCGCTCCTCTGCTTCTTATCCATATCCACCCCAAGGCTCGGGCTCGTGGGGCTCGGGGAAGAAACGCAACGCAGCTCACACCCATCCCCGGAACCCGCATTCCCAGACCTGCCCCGGCACTGCGCCGCCATCCCCGCCATCTCCCCCTCCACCTTCGAAGCGCGGCGCAACACCCTCGCAAAGCGCCTCCGCCAGCTAGGCGCGGCGGCGTATATCGCGGAACCGAGCTCGTCTGCGGCGTACTACTTTAATGTCTCCGATGCACACTGGAGGCTGAGCGAGAGGCCGTTGTTGTTCGTCGTTACCTCTTCTGTGTCAGCAACTGCGGACAGGGACGGGGACATCTCGGCGAATGTGTCGATCTTGACTCCCAAATTCGAGGCGACGCGCGCAAAGTTGCTCCCTCTTTCCCCGTCTGCGTACATCCAGTGGGCCGAGGAGCAAGATCCCTTCGCAGTTCTCTTCGACGCGCTCCGCCTTCCATCGAATTCAACGGTATTCATAGATGGAAACGCCCGTTTATTCGTCGCGGATGGCCTCCAGCGCGCCCTGCCTCACGGTCGAGTGCAGAACGCACCACCGCAGGTTGTCGAAATCCGGGAGCGCAAGACATCCGAGGAGATCAATATCCTCAAATGCGCGAACGAAGCGACCTTACTCGCTATACGCGCCACGCACAAGCGCATGCGCATCGGGATGCACGAATCCGATGCGCGGGAGCTGGTCGCGGGGGCTCTGGCTGCTGTTGGACTGGAACGCGCTGGGTGTCTGACGTTGTTCGGAGGTGAGTTCATCCTATGTCCCTCGCCTCCGTGTATAACGCAAACCTATCGAAGAAAATGCGGCGCTCCCCCATGGCTCGGGCACGAACCGCGTCCTCCAAAAAGAAGACTTCGCCCTCTTCGACTGCACGGGTCAGCTGCACGGATACTGGAGTGATGTCACTCGGGTACGCCCTTCCCAACCTCCCCTACTACTTAACACATAACAAAGAAACTATCAACACTTTGCACCTAATATAATATTCACCACTACCAGACCGTCGCCCTCCCAGACTCCTCCATCCCCGACGACCACCTCGAGATCTGGCACCACGTCCACGCCGCGCAGTCCCTCGCCCGCGTCGCCACCTACCCCGGCGCCCTAACGAACCACCCCGACATCGTCGCGCGTGCGCGGCTCATGCTCGACGGGTACGCACCGTATTTCACACATAGGTTGGGCCATGGTGCGTACCTTCCTCCATCTCCCATACTACACCTCCTACCTCGTATACACACATGATGCATTTCATATTTCGTTGTGCTGACCCTTCATCTTGCCCTCCCAAGGAATCGGCCTCGACGTCCACGAATCGCCCTACCTCCGCGGCGTCCCCGCAGCCCAGGCGACGCTCATCCAGACGGGACACACGTTCTCCGACGAGCCGGGCGTGTATATCGAAGGCAAGGTCGGCGTGCGGTTGGAAGATTGCATGGTTGTGGAGGAGGGCGCGCCCTACGCGACGTTCCTGACCGCGGGCGTGGGGGGCGCTGCTCTGAGCCCATGGGAGCCGTAAACGTGCCCTCGGTTAAACAGTTTATCGTCGAATCACCACTACTGCCAAACTATTGCTCTCCTTGGTAGAGCCGTATAGCCGTATGTACGTCCACGATATCTTGTCATTTACGATAGGCATCTGCGAATATACCGAACAATGAATCGACAGCTCACCCTCATGTGAAACGAAACACAATACGTGCAATATACAAGCAATCCTACGCAACAGACGAGACACGGTCCTTGACTCTCAAGCCGGAATCCTGAATCCCCATCCTCAAGCCGTGGTTTCAACGATACGTGACAGGCAGGAATCATGATTCATGACCTGAAGTTTCAAACGCAGCACGGCGTCCCGCTCAGTTACATCATGATCATGATAGTGCGTCGACAATATTGTCATTTACAGTATATACAAATCCGACGTTCGTGTTACAGTATACAAGGGATGAATCGACGGTATGCCCATATCATAAGAGACGAAACGAAACACGTGCAATATACAAGCACAACCAACTCTAAGCAACAGCCCAACAGACAAGGACAAGAAACGGTCCTTAAGCTGAATCCTTACGCCGCAGTTTCGACAATACGCGGAAGGTTGCTGGGCGGCGGGATGAACGTCTGCGAGAGGCACATTAGCTTATGGAATTCAGCACTGCGTTCTGGTACTTACCCGGGTTTTGATGCCACCAGCGCTAGGCAGTCTGGTCGTACCGCTGGAAAGCCAGGCGTCTACTTCGGCGGCGGCACTGCGTCCCTCCCTGTTACGGTAAAGTTAGATCATGATGAGTAACGGGGGTGAGATGAAGGTAGCCTTACTGGATGCCCCACACAATCAACGACTGACCGCGGCGACAATCACCAGCACTGAAAACACCTTCGACGTTCGTGGAGTATTTCTTAACGGTTCAGAGTCAATAAAAAATCCATCAAGAAACATAAGACAACACCAAGGCGAACTAACCTTGGGTGGTGTCTGGATATTTGATCGCCCATCCTGCTTCAGCGACAGCGCTTTGACGAGCTCGACTTGCGGACCCAGGAATCCTAGCGCCAAGAACACAAGCTGCGCGGGGAAGAACTTCTCCGAACCGGGGACTTCTTCCATCTTCCAGCGCCCACCGCTGTCCTTCGTCCACTCGACGCGAACAGTGTTGAGACCTTTGAGCTTGCCCTCGTCGTTGAGCACGAAGTCCTTCGTGGAGATACAGTACTCTCGTGGGTCTGCAAATACCAATGTCAGCGACAAGACTTACAAGGTGTGAATGTGGTGAGAAGGTGACTCACCATTACCGAAGTGGGCGGCGACCTCAGTGTGGCCGTAGTCAGTTCGGAAGATTCTAGAGAGTATCAGTAAGTAGGCGTCATCGATATACCATGAAACCCTTACCTGGGCCACTGGGGCCACGGGTTGTCTCTGCCTCTGGCACCAGGCGGGCGGGGAAGAAGCTCGAAGTTGGTAACCGACTTCGCGCCATGGCGCATAGCAGTCCCGATGCAGTCGTTGCCAGTGTCACCTCCGCCGATGACAATGACATCCTTACCCCTAGCGTTGATGTAACCCCCATCTTGCAGCTCGGAGTCCAGAAGAGACTTCGTGTTGAGCTAGGAGATGAGAAATAAGCATAGGATTGGGTGTCGTATCATGTAGTTGATCTTACCTGTAGGAACTCCATGGCGAAATGAATGCCATCGGCGTCGCGGTTGGGAATCTTCAAGTCTCGAGGCCAAGTAGCTCCTGTACACACAACGACGGCATCGCTCTCGGCACGAATGTGTGCAACATCTACGTCGACCCCGACGTGAGCGTTGGGGACAAAAGTCTAGCAACAAAGCTCGTCAGCATTCTTAAACCAGACAATGTCATAAACTCACGATTCCTTCGGCAGCCATTAGGTCGATGCGCCGTTGAACCACAGACTTGTCAAGCTTCATGCTAGAAATATTATGAACACCCTACTCCAAACAATGTGGTGAATGACTTACTTAGGGATACCATACATGAGGAGTCCTCCGAAGCGATCGTTACGGTCGAACACAGTAACAAAATGACCAGCTTTGTTCAATTGGTCTGCGCATGCCAGTCCAGCAGGTCCTGAACCGATGATGGCTATGCGTTTGCCAGTGCGGAAGGTGGGAGGATTGGGAGCCATCCAGCCCATTTCGAAACCCTATAACCGTGATGTTAAGATGTCTACTGCATGAATTGATGTCAAATGACGAACCTTGTCAATGATGGCACATTCGATACTCTTGATACCCACGGGCTGTTCGTTGATACCCAGGACACAAGCACCCTCGCAAGGAGCAGGGCAAACACGTCCAGTAAACTCCGGGAAGTTATTGGTCAAAAGCAGACGATTCAGAGCATCCCTCCATTGACCCTTGAAAACAAGGTCGTTCCACTTCGGAATAACGTTGGAGATGGGACAGCCTGAATCGGATTGGCAGAAAGGAACGCCACAGTCCATGCATCGAGCAGATTGGTACTTGAGTTCACTGACGGTCAATCTCGTGGAGATCTCCTTCCAGTCCTTGACGCGCTTGCGGGGTGGGCGATAGGCTTCACTGAGACGTTGATATTTCATGAACCCTTTGACTTTGTCAAGCTTGAGGGATCGTTGCTTCGCACTGCCATCGTCGATTAACGAGTCCTCCATGTCGGTCACAGATGGTTCAGAACGCTTTGCAAGCGGCGGCATGAGAGTATTGGGAGTAGGGGTCTTAGGCAACAGAATGTCTTCCAAACCTTCGGAAGCGAGATCCACCTGACTGGCTGTTCTGGAGGGGATGAGATCGATAACACTTTGTCGAATCTTATCCTCCTTTTCCTTTGCAGTTTGTTCCTCGAGGACTCGCTTGTAATCGAGGGGCATAACGCGAACGAAGAGGGGCAGTAGATGGTGGAAGTCATGTAGTACGCGGTCGGCAACTTCAGAGCCAGTGTAGTGCCTGTGGTCTTCGATGAGGCTCCGGAGAGCGGCGATTTCACGCGGGTCGTTAACCTTGCCCAGCTCTACCATCTCCATGTTAACCTTCGAGGCAAAGGTGTGCGCTGTGTCGAGGACGTAAGCAATGCCTCCGCTCATGCCTGCAGCGAAGTTGCGACCGGTCGTCCCTAGCACAACAACTCGGCCACCTGTCATGTACTCGCATCCATGGTCGCCCATCCCCTCGACTACGGCGTTCGCACCAGAGTTACGAACAGCGAAGCGTTCAGCAGCAATACCACGAATGAAGGCCTCGCCTGACGTTGCGCCATACAGGCAGACGTTTCCAACGATAATATTCTCTTCGGCCTTGAATTTGGATTCCTTTGGAGGATATACAATGAGACGACCACCAGATAGACCCTTCCCGACATAATCGTTGGCGTCACCTTCCAAATCGATGGTGATTCCAGGCGCAAGGAAAGCGCCGCACGACTGGCCAGCAGAACCTCTCATACTGATGTGGATGGTATCCTTCGGGAGTCCCTCCTCGCCGTAAAGTTTCGAGATTCGGTAGGAAAGGGATGTTCCAAGTGCGCGATCCGTGTTGACGACGTCGCAGTCGATATGGACGGGAAGACCTTTGGTGAGCGCAGGTTCGGCTTCGTCAATGAATTTGTTGTCCAAACGAATGTAGAGTTTGTGGTCTTGAGAGCGGACGCGGTAAGTCGCTGCACCGGGGCGCATCTGCCAGGCAGGTTTCAATACCGCAGACAGGTCCAAGTGAGCCGTCTTGACAGTGCGCAGCTTCTCGTTTACTTTCAACATATCGGCTCGCCCAACCATTTCGTTGATCGTACGGAAGCCCAGCTTGGCCATGTAGCTGCGAAGGTCCTCCGCAAGATAGTAGAAGAAGTTGATGACTTGCTCGGGTTGGCCTGCGAATTTAGCTCGGAGTTGTGGATCTTGGGTAGCAATGCCAACGGGGCATGTGTTCACTGGATGATGACCGTCAATAAGTAAGAGAAGCGATAACAAGGTGGATATGCATACGGTGGCACTTCCTCATCATGATACAACCCATAGCAATCAAGGGCGTCGTAGCGAAACCCCACTCTTCCGCACCAAGAAGACAGGCAATGGCGATATCACGTCCAGTGCGCAGTTGCCCGTCAGTTTGCACGGTGACGCGACCACGAAGATCATTCAGCACGAGCGTCTGGTGGGTTTCGGCCAGACCGAGTTCCCATGGCAGACCAGCATATTTAATACCGGTCCAGCGAGAAGCACCGGTTCCACCATCATGGCCAGAGATCAATATATGGTCGGCTTTGGCTTTGGCGACACCACTAGCAACAATACCGACACCGACTTCAGACACGAGCTTGACGGATATACGGGCACGAGGATTAGAGCACTTTAGATCGTATATAAGCTGCTTCAGGTCCTCGATCGAGTAAATGTCGTGATGAGGAGGTGGGGAAATAAGCCCGACGCCAGCCGTCGAGTGGCGCGTGCGTGCAATTGACATGGATACCTTGTGACCGGGTAGTTCTCCGCCCTCGCCAGGTTTGGCTCCTTGTGCCATCTTGATCTGGAGCTCGTTGGCATCTGATAGGTAATTAGATGTGACGCCGAAACGACCTGAAGCGACCTGCTTGATTGCCGACCGCATTGTATCGCCATTGTTAAGCACAGTAGAACGCTCTGCGTCTTCACCACCTTCACCCGTGTTGGATTTTCCACCCAGACGATTCATAGCAATAGCCAGTGTCGTGTGGGCTTCCATGGAGATAGAACCATAAGACATAGCGCCCGTGACGAAACGTCGTACTATCTCGTTCCAGGGTTCGACCTGATCGACTGGTATGGCGGTAGCGTCTTCATATCGGAAATCAAGTAGCCCGCGAAGGTGGATACGCTGAGCTTGTTCATTTGCATTGCGCGCATAAGCCTCGTACGCTGACTGATTCTTTTCGCGAACAGCGTCCTGAAGATTGGCAATACCAGTGGGGTCGTTGATGTGGGCTTCACCACCATCTCGCCAATGATATTCGCCGGACTCGGGCATACCAGGAGGGATGATAGTCTCACGGCTGGGCCATCCGCGTTCGTGCAACTCGAAGGCGTCCATGGCGAGAAGATCGAATGTAGCGCCTTGCACTCTGCTTGCAGTGCCGATGAAGCAGCGCTCAACGACTTCCCTGTGAAGCCCAAGAATCTCGAAAATCTGAGCGCCCTTGTAGGATTGAAGGGTGGAGATGCCCATCTTGGACATGACCTTGAGGATGCCATTGTCGATGGAGTGTCTATAATTATCTATAAGTTGCTCGACGTTCATATCTCCTTTGATTCTGATAAAGATATAGGCTTAGTGTAGTCAATCGCAAGGTTGAAAAGATGAACTGACAATCCTTCCCGGCCGACTTTGTGAATGGCCTCCATCATCAACCAGGGACATACAGCGTCGGCACCGTAACCGACAAGGACACAAAGGTGATGAACTTCGCGAGCCTCGCCAGTGTCGATCATGAGGGCAATCTTCGCGCGCTTCTTTTGTAAAACAAGATGATGGTGGACACCACCACAAGCGACGAGTGCAGAAAGCGGCACCCTGTCCGAAGCGGTTGCTCGATCGCTGAGGATCACTACCTTGATCCCATCGTCGATAGCCTGGGCAGCCTCACTGCATACGCGTTCGAGAGCTAATTGGTAGCCGGGAAGGCCATGTTCCTTCGGGAAAGTGATATCGATGGTTCGAGAAGGCCATCCAGCATAAGCAACCTTAAGGTTCTTTATGGCGTTCATTTCCTCGATGGAAATCAGGGGTGAAGGAAGGAGAATTCGGTGACATTGCTGAGGCTTCATTTCGAGAAGATTACCCTCAGGGCCAACGTAAGCTTCGAGCGACATGACGATGCTCTCACGAATGGGATCAATTGGGGGATTGGTGACCTGAGCAAAGAGCTGGCGAAAGTAATCGTAGATAAGACGTGGCTGGGTGGCCATAGGTGCTATTGGTGCGTCGTTACCCATGGACCCCAAAGCTTCCTTTCCTTCCGAGACCATCGGCAGGAGGAGCAAACTGAGTTGCTCGACAGTATACCCGAATGCAAGTAATTTCGGGTCGGTGCTGAGGGGTGCGTCGTCGAGCTGAGGTCCGAGACGCGTATTGCCGCGTAGAGCGCGCTTTACTATGTTAGGCATATGCAGAACATGCGCCTCTACCCAAGAAGCAAAGTTTTGTTTGGACGCCGTATCCCGTTTCAACTCCTTGTCATCGACTATCCTCCCTTCTACAGTGTCCACAAGAAGCATGCGCCCCGGCTTCAATCTACCCTTCTGAACAACCTTGTCGGGTGCGACGTACAAGGCCCCAACCTCCGAAGCACAAATCATGATATCTTCGCTGGTGACGATGAACCGACATGGTCTCAGACCGTTGCGATCGAGATTCGCGCCACAGAAGCGACCGTCGCTGAAAGTGAAAAGAGCTGGTCCGTCCCAAGGCTCCTGAAGGCACGCTGCCCAACTGTAAAATGCCTTCTTCTGCGGCTCCATATATTCGTTCCCTTGCCAAGCCTCGGGGATGAGCATCATAATCGCTTCGGGGAGCGTGACGACACCGTTCACTACAAGGAGCTCGAGGACATTGTCGAAGGCAGCGGAATCAGAACCGCCGGTTTCGATGATGGGATAAAGGAGGTCGAGTTGATCGCCAAAGTTTTGTGACGAAAGTACGCCTTCGCGTGCACGCATCCAGTTCTTATTACCACGCACGGTATTTATCTCACCTAGGGAGCGTTAGACAAAGGCAAGAGGTTGCTTCGTATGACGTACCATTGTGGGCAGCAAGTCTCATCGGCTGGGCACGGTCCCAACTTGGGAAAGTGTTAGTCGAAAAGCGCGAATGAACGAGCGTGAAGTGGGAGCAATATAAAACATGATTGAGATCATGGTAATAATTGTAGACTTGTGGAGGAGAAAGTTGGCCCTTATAGATGATGGTTTTGGCGGACAATGAGCACACGTAGAATCCCTTTGCAAGTGTTCTTTCAAATAAATAGGATTCAAGTGTCTTTCAGTCTCAGGCATTACAACGGAGGAGCAGAAATTCACAAACATGCTGTGGGTTGCGTGCTTACGCAGAACATACAACTGACGCTCGAAATGCTTTGAGTCGAATGTACCGCCTTGGCTAACGTTGCCATCACCGTAATGCGCGCGGAGCACGACAAATGGTTGTAAGATAACGGGTTCCTTGCTGCTCGCTGCCGGACCGAGAATAGTGCCGTCCGTAGGGACCTTTCTCCAACCCAACACACGCAAGCCCAGATCGATCGCAAGTTTCGAAAAGAGTGCTTGGTGACTTTGCAATTGTACCGGATCGTTCGGTTTAAAGAAGAAGTTGCCCACAGCATACTCGCCAGGCTCAGGCAGAGTGCAACCAATGTCTTGCTCAGCTTCTCTCTTGAAGAAATGATGAGGGATGGCTGTCATTACACCCGCACCATCTCCGTCCCTGCTATCAGCACCCGTAGCGCCTCGATGGGTCATAGCACACAGAAGTTGTCGGGCATCGGAAACGATTTTGTGAGTTTGTTCACCTTTGATGTGGCATATGAAGCCAACACCGCAGGAGTCTTTTTCGTTTTCGTTTAGGTAGAGCCCCTGATCAGCGGGCAGTGACCCCGCCCAAGAGTTTGGATCGCGCTCAACAGCGTTGAAGCCATTGATACTCTCTTCGGACGCAAAATCGGATACAAGGGGTAGATCAGGCAATAGAGTGCTGTCACTAACACCGTTGGCCATATAATGAATTGGAAAGCTGGTAATATGCGTCGAAGTTCAAATCTGGGGGATGGGCACGGGAGGAAGGAAGTGGTTCAAGAAAGAGAACTGGTCCAGCGGATAGATATGGCCTCAGGGACGATTGGATGGAGTTTAGGGGCGATCCATTGGGTCCTTTCCCGAAAGTCCCCGATGTGCTAGGCCGAATATCTAGGCCAATCAACAGACAAGCTTTGGTAAGGCCCCATCGGCCCCCAAAGCAAGGCACGTCCCGAAGCGGGATTCCGTCCCTTGGGTCGGCGTTGTTGGAAAACATGGACATGTTCTCAGTGTACAACCCGACATTTACGGGGCATAGTATTGGCGTCGAATTACAGCGAATTACCCACTGGACCGGCTTTCAAGTACATTGTACACCAGGTATACAAATTAATCAACGCATGCTGCCAAGGCCCTTAATAGCATAGTTTGCAACCACAAGGGCGAGTAGTTACATCAAAGCTTGGTGTTGTCCACGCTGCCGTTCTCGAGAACATCGGACCGACTGTCACTCAACTTAACGTCAGTTAGTTCACGTGCAATCGCATGAACAAATATCTTACCGGCGGACAAACTATGAACATATGCACGTAAGAGCATGCTGGCAAAGATCAAATGCAACAGAAATAGAATGAAAAAGTTGGGTTGTGTTTATTTCGGTGAAACGGTCCGGCTGTAGTAAAAGCCTCCGGAGCGAGTCGAAATACTTCAAGGAGTTTTGTGTGCATGAATCGTTTGTCGGTTAATAATGCAGCATCCAGAACGAGGGTACATCGATGGAGCACGATTCGACTCGCCCACAACCCAAGATTTTGCTGGCCTCGGTGGCGGTGAGGATAGAGATGACCTGCTGAGTTCTATCTCCATCAATGTGATGATGATCATGCCTTGGGATCTGCGACCTTCCGGATGCGTCATCGTGTACATAGTCCATAGGCTTCCACAGGTCAACCGGTCACTGACAACAGCATTGACGCCCCAAAATTAAGCGAGGCTTCGGATCTGAGAAGTAACCTGGGCGTCTCCTATAATGAACACTTTGTACCGGCGGCGTGTTTACACGGATTATAATACAAGTCTACAATTCATGACGAAGGGCCCGCTGAAACGAATAGCAAGGAAACAGGGCAGCGTTTAGGCAGGAGTTTGGAGTGGGAGCGCACCAGGACTTTCTACATTACATTGGCCTTCTGCCCAAGCGAATGAACTCCCGAATGCGGAGAAACATCACGTCCCTGGAGGATCTATCCCCCAGTAGCAGCCCGAAGTCAATGCAGAACATTGCCAGGCACTCTCCGGTTGCGCCACAGTGGGGCTGGTTTTGCTTCCGAATACGATCCGGCATCATGCGTCGTGCATCTTCATCGATGTCTGATAACATACTTGGGATCAACAGATCGTCCAATCACTTAGTCAATCACTGGTACACGCGAATTTCCAAAGAGAGGCCAATGGAAGCACCCTTTTCGATGGTTCGTGAAATTTCGTTAGCAGAAAGGAGCAAGATCCGACCCCATCCAACCCCTACTTGCTATTCAGAAGCATCAGGCCAGCGGGTGAATTGAAAGCAACATACATGATTACTCCCACCACTACGAACGTCCACGTCCGAGGCTTGCTGAGAACTATTTTCGGAGACTCTGCACCCGACGATATCTGAGATCCAGGGAATGAATATCTGTTTCAGAGAGTCAAAGGTACGTCAGGCCCAAGTCAGGCTTATAATTCAAGTCAAGGTTCGATTACAAGTGTCTTCGTCGATCGACTAAGAAACAGTTCGTGGAAAATCTCGAAGCGCGATGGATGAGTTTCTCATCCAGCACCATCGTGGAGGGCACAACATACAGCCGCTGAACACAGCATATAAGACATCAGATTTAACTAAGGAAGAAGGATCAAAACTGACCTTTATGGTGTCCATTGTACTGTCGAACGGTTTCGCCAGATGCCATCTCCCAAAGTCGTGCTGTGTGATCGGAAGATGCTGTAAATGCAAATACTTTATGAATTAGAGAACGTGGATCAATCATTAATCTGTCACCTGTTACAAGGTAAGCAGAATCAGCACTAAACGCGCAGTCCCAAACCCAGCGTTGGTGTCCAATGAGAGTCTTCTCATGCTTGAATTCATAGTTGTGTGAGATCGACCAAACCTTCACCGTCGTGTCCGCGGAACATGTGGCCAAGTGCCTAAATCTCTCAGCGGTTGCACACAACCACGCCAAATAAGACGTACTTTGCATCTGGGCTAAGGAGGCAGCGCGTGAGGTACTTGTTGTGTGCGTGAAATTTCGTAACGGCTTGGAAACGCGGAAGACCTGACAGCTCATCGTTGACTTTCCAAACGAAACAATTCCCCTACAAGTAATGTGTATCAACGAGAGGAGGCTTTGGAGATTTATATACCTTGTTGTTGCCGGCCACTAAGAAGGACCCGTCGGAAGCGAGACTGACCGATCGAATTGGAATATCTCCTGCGGGCGTCTGAGGTTTAAAGCACATACATAATTACATGATTGGCACCGCTATTTCACCCTCGACTTACCAGTTCATGGGAGCAGAGATTCTCAGACAGGTCCCATTGTTTGATACTGCCGGCTTGATCACACGAAATGAGCTCCCCCTGATTGGGATGCACACATACGTCGTTAACTGCGTGTTCATTAGCGGGATAATCGACACGAAGGAAGAAAGGGACACAACCGGCGGCCGAGTTGTCGTATGTTCGATGCAGTTGGGAGCTTCTGTTGTAAGATCAGATCCAAGTAAGACATTAGAGCCATATCGGCTGACCGGAGGTCCCAGATTTTAATAGTTCCATCTTCGCTGCCTGTGACGAGCCATTTTCCTTCGCTGTGAAAGGACACCGATGTCACGTTCCCAGTATGCCCTTCGAATGTGAGAATCTAATAAGAGGCATCAGGTGTGATTCCTGTGCGATATTGAGATTGCATTCTACCGGTGAGGAGGACGTACTGGCGATTTCGTAAATGAGTACTTTCTTGTGGATTGCTGCAGCAAGCAGTCGTTTGCTATTCCAGGGCAATCAGAGGGGTTTAATCAATCAACTATGCAAGGATGAACCAACTCCGGAGATATTGCCAATCTGTTCACTTGCTAAAGTTGCATGAAAATCATAATTAAGCTGCAGTGTATCTGGAACACGCACTCCTGATTCCCCGGACCGCGATATGGTTCGCGAGCAAATACCACTCCAGGCCTCCCAGAACCGAACCTCATGGTCATAGGATCCTGTTACCAAAATGACCGACATATCATGGCGAGCCGACCCGCTTCTTGAGCTGAACGACGGTGCAGGCATGGTGGTGGTTGGAGACAATGCCAGCCTGACAAACTAGAACAAACACCACGTGCAGCAAGCGCCCCTGAGTGACTGTTTTTGCCCAAAATATTCTCGCCACAATGGCACGTCGGTTCAGCATCTTGCTGCTGAAGGGTTCCAATATCCGAGGACCAGAGGGACATGCGACGAAACTGTCGACTGGCTTCAGCAATGATATTCTTGGACTCGAGTATGAAATGCGCATGCATCACTGCACAATGTGGGTTCTACATGTCCCGGCACTGGTTTCTCGAGCAGCACAGCGCACTGGCCTTTCTGGTGCTCATTACGTGAAACTGTCGATCGACTCGTGGTCGCCTCTTCACTTCCCAATTTTGCTGTTCGACTACCAAGGATCGATGATCCTGGACGTTCTAGGACATCTGCGATCTGTCATCAATTCTGATTCCGTGAAGGCTTGAGATTACCTCTATGCCATAACTTCATGCTGACCCGTACGCTTCTCCGATCTCATGGCCCCTACCAACCCCTTCCCCCCATTTCACTAGTGGTGCCGTCCGTAATTCTCTCGCGTGTTGCTTCAGCTCACGCATCTCTCCATGGATGCTTGCTTATTATTTTCTGTGACTTAATCAAGAAGCATTAATACAAACGAGATGATTTCCTATCGCCGGCCTTCGAGACTGTCTCCCACTAGCTACACACGCTCTACTGTGGACGCAACTGCTCGTTTATCGACATCGTATAAAGGAACCCAAGTACTCCTGTGGTCTCGCAAACCTCTGTAGTACTACACCTCGCACTATTTTGGCTATGAACGCATTTCCTGTATGTTTATTCCTATGGATATATACATTGACACTCAAGTACTCGTTTAGGCAGGATCACGCGTATTCTTCTGGGGGACCAACTCCCAAGTCGTTTACGGCACTGTGGTCTCCGTCTCTGTCCAGGCAGATGTGAGTTGTTAAGTGTTATACTCTACCTACGTGCTTATGTCTAGGTCCAGGGTACCCAGGTTCTGCAAATCAAAGACGACAGCGGACACACCCATAGTCTCCCGTCAGTCGTGCATTCTCCTCCCCTGCCCTAATTGACTGAGAGACTTCATGCAGCGCGGGCGGAGTTACTAAAGTGTAAACCCACATTCCGTCGCAAATCCCGGCACGAGTGGGTGCCCCAAGCATCGTTGATGGACCTTTTTCGTTTCTTCTTGAACTCTTGTCGCATTTCTTAACCTTGGTCTCTGAGCGCTTCCTGTCCTTAGCTACTGTCGATGGATCTGGATCCACTTTTCGTCACTCTTCTATGAGAAGGTTGTGCACATCCCTGAAGCAAGATTAAGGTCGTGGCTGCTTATCCCACGCGCCTCGTGCAATCAATATGTACTCGGGTATAGACATCAGGCGATCAGGACAACGAGCATAATGATGACTCGACTCCAGAACCATGCCTCGACGCCACTTCTACCCCTGCGCCGGTGTCAGTGAGTGTATGTCAATCATAGATGAGGGGTTCTGTCAATCTTTGCCGATATGTATAATTCTCTTGCCGTGAAATGAGTGATCAAGCGGTACGATTAACCCAGCCTACACATAAACAGAATTGCAGTCCATCCTCGGAAGCAAAGAGAGAGAGAGAAGTTTCAACTCCGCGCGTGCAATGGTGCCGCGGAAGCAAATGGTTCCACGTGATCATGCCGTCTACAACATTTGAAAAACATACTGCCTAATACTACCTTTCGACACGTTCCGGGGCTGAACCTAAGTTCCAACCAGCGGGAACTCGCGGAGTAGAGCACACTTATTCCCCGGCGGATTCTGATTGCAGAGCTCACCAATCGATCAAACCGTCTACAGGCAAATGATCGCGATGATTGAGGGTATACAGGCTTGGGTCGTTTGCGGGTTGTTATACGCCGCAGGCATTCTGCTTCAAAGCTCGAGCAGATTGTGGCTCCAGGTGCTCATGGTCCTGGGATGCACCCGAAGGTTGCCTAGGAAACCGAGTGAAAGTGCTATCTTGATCACAGGGGCTCACGGTCGTATGCTTGGCCATTCCTGTTGTTGACGATAGACTCATCGACTTCGATCTAGATGACGAACTGATACTGAGGCTGTCAAACCTGGGCTACACTGTATTTGCTGTATTCAAACCGGACTGCGACTCTGAAGATTCGATGGAAGTTTCTGAAGTGAGTTTATTCGCAGCAAAACGGCCTTCGAGAAGAACCTAAAGCTCGCGAATATACAGATCCTGCGTCTCTGGCATCACCGTCAAGTCATGCTGCCGCGTGTATCGTGGGGACTAGTCGCCCCAATAACAGCGAACCTAACTTACCAAGAAGATAGGGGGAGGGTATGCGGGACCATCAAGTCCTACTGCGTTCACCACTCCTTAAACTTGGTTAGCGTCATCTATCTCCACCAGAATCCTTCAGTGAAGGGGCACAAAGCACTGCTTCCTACAAGCCTACGGCCTGGATTCTATAGCGGTAATCAGAAAGATATTGACGGCTTGCGCAAATCGATCCTTGCCGACATCATGGATCCTTATCTAAGTCTAACCGACTTCTTTCCTCAACTTGCCACATCTTCAGGAAATATAATTATGATCTCAGAAGAAGATACGTATGATGGTGAGCTCATCCCGATCCTCTCCTTTCCGTACACAAATTCGGCTGGGTCTGCAGTGTCTTCGCGATATCGACAGGCAGCAGCTTGCAGCATGCATGACGAGCTATCTTTACTTGGGATAGAAGTAACGTCTGTAGTAAGCGGACCCAGAGCACGAGCACGAGTGAAAAGGTGAGCAGTTCATCTCAGCAAATAAAATCCTGTAATAATAATCTGCAAGTAAATCAACATTCGGTTCTCTAAGTCAACTCTGGGCCCGTGCTGGTCAGTTACATCTTTTGTCATGTCGCCAATCTGATTCTGTCGAAGGGAGTCCTCGTGTAGCCTTCCAGTGGCTTCTTGACTCATTTTATATCACGCAAGAGGACTACATTTCGTGTGTCGAAAGTATTATATGCGAGAAGTATGTCTCATTTTCAAGCTCTTCGCAGAATTCACGCTAACGCTTTAGTAGATCATCAGCCAGGACTCGATTGATTGGGAGTTATCCACATACGAAAGCACTCATATCTCGATGGCCGCATTTACTGAGATACATGTCGCTATTTCAGGAAGACTAAGGTCTTGGTCACTATGGGGAGTACCAAAGCAGGAGATTCAAGACTCTGTCGGCGATGTTATCTACCTGGCGACTGTATCTTATACTAGAAGTATATATTACTCAGCCCTGATGGCTAACAGATAGTAATTCACATAAAAAGTGCCTACATAGCGTACAAATTAAAGTTTCTTTCTTGGATGTGGAAGATCGTGTTTGCCACAGTTTGTGGCTTCAGTGATTCGCGTCGCCGAAGTTCTCACGTAGGATCGTCGCGACCAGTGGAACAATTGCATGGTCTCGTATGATTGCTACCATATCCACTGACCATGAGGATACATCGAGCAGTACGTTTGCTGTTGAAGTTTCTTATACCTCTGACATCGTGTTAGAAGACCGAATTGGAAACGTCTATGCCGCTCTTGCACGGACAGCCACCCGGAGTCTGGCGCTATATTTTTCTAGGCCTGTTCGCCTCTTCCGGCCTTCGAAAGGTAGCGTTCGGTGGTTCAACCTAAGGTCATGGTGACGATGCGACACTCGTAGTAAGCGGATGGCACTCTCTGAAAGGTCTCGCCTTGCAACATGGTTCTTCGTTGAATCTGGGATACATACGGTTGTTGGTCAAAGACCATGGTGTACGTGGCCTGTGTGCGTGTGTGCCCAAATCCCACTGATAGCCCATTAGATTATGGTAATACCGAAACACCTTGTTCCACCAATGGTGGTGAACGCACTCCTAGGTGCGGTGCTCTGGTCGACTTATTCCGAAGCATCCGCCGTTCTTTCACCGTACTTAAATACACACCCCACGACTCTGGCTGCTACGGCAGGCGCCATTTCTGGGGCTACACAGGCTTTGATCGCCGCTCCAGCTGAGAATGTGAGACTCGTTATTGAAGGGGGTGCTGGTGGGCATGGGTGGTCTCACGCCTGGAAGGAGGTATTCAGAGGCACACAGGTTGTAGGACACACGAAGCGTCGGCAAATAGAAGATATACGCCAAGTAAGGTATTGGATGAAAGAAGTCGGCGATATGGCTGGTAGAGGCTGGGATGGCTGGGGTTGGGGTTGCGCTAAAGACGCTTGTGGTGACGTTTGCTCATCGTTTGCTCCTTCTGAGAGGTATTTACTATTGACAACAGGCTTCGCAGCGTTCTTTACAATGTTCGAAATAACACGACGCACAGCTACCCAGGTCGAGAACAAGTCTCGGGATTTTGCGGCACGATGGGACGATATATCTGATAAGCCCCGCGCTTCTTTCGTCCACCACATTCCCCGAATACTCCATGGGGTCACTCTGGTCACAGGCGGCGCTTTGGCTGGACTTGCGTATGAATACGTCAGTCGTCCTTTCGATGCTGCCAGAAAGGCAGTTAAAATAGAGGGTGTAATCCACCCGGGCGAAAGGTATTCCCCATGGCAGGCTCTCATACGTAAATTCCGGGACGACGGACTCCCGTATTTTTTTCGTGATCCAGCAGCAAGTCATTTCGAACATAATAGCGGCACTCATCACAAATACAAACGCCTCGCCTCCATGCTCAGAATTCTCGGTCGTGTTGGTCCATGGGGGGTTGGGTTCTTGGTGTGGGAGGCATACGGACCGAGCATAACATCATGACAATGCATGCGTATTTCCTATGAACCGGTGCTTTTATACACCACGTACGTACATATCTCAACGCAACTAATTGAATTCTCATTTCACCTTACCCGCCCGAGAAGGTATACCTCAATGTATCAACGCATCGAGCACCTCGGCGTCGAAGCTCTAAAGCTATTCGTGGAAACCGTGAGCTGAAATATGCTACTGCTCGAAGCATTTAGGCCATTCACTCCCAGCGCAGCAGATATCTACGAGACGTTGTGTTGTGATGTCTCGTACTCTTCCACACAGAGTGTCACGCGACCGAAAATGCTCTCCGAGGCTCAAACTCCCTTTGTCTTGGCGCCCCTACCACGTATGAATGATGGTCACCTAACACTCGTACCCTTGTCGTGAACAATTCGAAACAGCGGCAAACCGCTTCTCCTGGCACTACATCGTCACACAGCAGCGCGTTTCGTACTATCAATTCTAGTCGCCTATACCAGTAAGTCTCTGGGCAAGCCATCTCCAAGTTGAGTCCGTGGCTTCGCCCAGTCACTCATGAAACTCAGAGCTCATTGATCGTTACTTGATAGACCAACTGCCGGCTCGGCTCTTATCCAATGAAGCCTTCATTTGCATCGATAACAGGTTGTGTCAGAAACAGTCCGTAACATTAAGGATGTCCGCAATTAAGTTCCTTCTTCTGACATTGGGTAGTCGCAAAAGCGGGTGAGCTCCACGTTTCTGAAAGGAGAATCCCAGAAAAGCTTATATTTTCCTCCAATTTAATGAGGTCTTCTCATCGCACAAAGCGCTCGCAACGGACACGAAAAGATCATAGATTGAATATGACCGTCAACTCTCCTCGCGTTACATCCCCATCGCGACTTGTTTTCTCAGCCAATGAAATGAGGGCTTTGGTGTAGTACTGGAAGCCTCATTACAACAGAATCACCGTTCCGTCCATCCATTCGCGCCGCTTTCCTGGGACGATAAGAATTTCATACAGCAGGCCCGCGGAGCATTATTCCTGTCAAACGTAAGACTGGCTTGCAGGTGTGGCATATGACAGTGGCCAGAATTTGGGGTCACCGATAAGCATGATACACGAGCTAAATCGTTCTCGTGCGCCCAGTATGTCGTGTTCCTTTGGCGTTCAAGTCTGCTCCTTTAACAGACGTCTACTTTCAGGTTACCTGGAACTTACTATGTGGTTGAGGTACTGCGTCTGTCGTTCCGATCTGGAGAATGCGTTGCTGCCAATTTACACGCGCCGTACATGAGGATGGCCTCTGTGGCGACGGACTTCGTCCCTAAAAGAAATCGATCATGCTTTCACTGCAGCCTAGTACTCAAGGTAAAATCGCCTAAACATCCCTTGATACTTACTTATACTACTTGGACACCTTCCTCGTCCCTCGATCGCTCGTTTGATTTTGCGAGCGGCTTTCGGAGGATAGAGTGGCTTCGATAAATTTGACCTGTGCGCTGATTGGAGACTGGAGCCGTTTCATTTCCGTCGAGTATGTTGCTTGACATGTTCAAGCGGAATCTTTCGTCCCGCGAAGCAAGCTAACTGAAGCCCCGTAGTCAGTGTCTGGAGACAATCGTCTGCATCGGTCCACTTGCAGCGTGACAGTAATTACCCATTCCACTGATGCCGGTGGGTTCTTACAAGATGGAAATTCACTGCGAGAGCTTTGAGTCACTTCACTCCCTCAATCCCTGCGAAACGATCCTAAGCTCTCGGCTAAGTACTGTCCTGCCAGAGGCCTTCGCCGCTTCGCGTGTTTCCGATGCATCTATGTCTCAAAATATGTCGCATTAATCTGCTTATGGGCAACTTATGGGTCTTGTATTTCAAATTTGCCGTACACCTGCCGGACATGAAATTCCCTTGCATGGTTATTCCCGTCGTAGCGACCCCCAGACGTCATGTATTCTATGATGGACTTCGACATAGACGCTGAATCGCTATTGAATTCACTGGAAAGTTCGATTATTTACGTAAGCAGAGTACTACTAGGAGGATCGATATGATTGTTGCGTAACTCTTCTTTGCAAGAACAAGTACACATCGTCCTATTTCGCGCGATATACAAACATGCCTATTTGCTCACGGAATGGATGCAAGAAGGACTTCGAAGAGGGTACCAGCGAGCCTTGCATCCATCACCCTGGTGCTCCGGTGAGCTTACTCGACGCGAAGCCGTAACTTCTTCACTGGGTCAGGACATTGAAGATTTCTGTGTGGACAGGTATTCCACGAAGGACTCAAGTCATGGTCTTGCTGTCAGGATGTAAACAAGCCTGTGACAGACTTCGACGATTTTCTGAAAATACCTGTACTTGAGTTCGTCGATACAGCTTTGAGTATTGTGCTCACCAGCTTGATACAGGGATGTTCTACAGCAGATCAACACGACGCAAATGCAGCACCTGTGGAGGCCGTAAAGTCGACCCCCAACACCAGTTTGCACATGACAGAGACACCAGACGGTAAAGAGGTTTATGGGTCTTCAAAGCAGACACGAACTGCGTCACAGGACGCCGTGATCGCGCCGACTCCCGTTATCCAAGAGGAAGACGATCCAAGTGTCCCCGTAAGTCCCGGTACGCGGTGCAGACGCAAGGGCTGCGGGGTTGCCTTTGTTAGTGACGCTCTGAATAGAAGTGAGGATGGTGAGGGTTCGGTTTGCATGTATCACCCTTTACCAGTGAGCAGTTATCCATCGGTCGAGAGGCTGAATCCCGCTCACTGACCCTACCCTTTGCAGCCACTCTTTCGAGAAGGTAGTAAGGTAAGTTTCCCGATGGGATGAGCAAAACCGATCAGCTGGACGATCGGTCCATCTATAGGGGTACCTGTGCTGCAAGCGCAAAGTCCTTGAATTTGAAGAGTTTCTGAAAATCGAGGGTTGCACGAAGGGACGACATGTGTTCACACCCAAAGTCTCCGACATCACGGTGAGCATTTATCAAAGCTCATAGACATAGACCCGTACTCTTATTTATCCTAACACACTAGACCGAAGAAAAAGTCTCTTGTCGAATCGATCACTATCAAACCGTTGACAAAGTTCACGTATCTGTCTTCGCGAAAGCAGTTGACAAAGATAAAAGCAATATTGCATTCGAAGCTTCCCAGGTACGTACCGCCCATGACCGCATTTTGTCTGCGACATTCGGCTCATCAGGGTCCCCCCAGGTATCGATAGATTTATATCTACCCCAGTCTAAACGATTTTCTCGAAAACTCGATCTTTTTGGCCCAATCGACCCTACTCTTTCGACTTACAGCGTATTGGGATCGAAGGTCGGAGTGATGTGTCTATATGCCACACATGATCATAACGTCTCATTCTCCTAGGTTGAATTGCACTTGCACAAGCAAGATACTCGGAGTTGGACCGTCTTGGAGAAACCAACCCAAAGCCTTGGAAACATCAGTCTAACGTTTGGTGTGGGTGGAAGAACAGGCACGATTGGAGGGAAGGAGGTGGTTTTGGATGGGTCCAACAAGGCTCGCGGCTGAAAAACATAATAATTAACGTTGAATGGAGGGTCAATTAGTAAAACTGCTGTCTAGGTCTATAATGTAGCTGGCTTCTCTACAACTTGATAGATCTGTATCAAGTCTCCCTCTTGAAGCTCGGAAAAATCACCAAAGCTAACACCACATTCGGAGCCTTTGCGAACCTCAGTCACATCTTTCTTCAGATAACGCATCGTGTCCAGTGTCCCTAGCGTGTTCACAGGGTGAGTTTAGCGCAAAGGGGACCTAAAGGCCAGGCGGCTCACCATCGTGAATCGTCACCCCATCTCTAATTACCCTGGCGTTTCTAGATTTTTCTATGATACCATTGACAACTCGACATCCGGCGACTTTCTTAATCGTCTTTGCCTTGAGATGGATGTCGAATAATTGTAGGACTGTCGCTTCGCCAGTAACTTTGGATTCTAAGACAGGCGGAAGGAGAGCGACAAGACGACTCTTTACTTCGTCCATTAACCGGTATATGATCCCCGATGAGAGGATAGAAACTTGATTTTGAGCAGCGAGCATCTCCATGGCACGAGGCGTGGTCACCGAAAACCCGACGACAATCCCTAAATCGGATAAATATACTGCTTATAGCAAGAGCTAAATCATGACTCTTACGCACCATCGACGGCTTTAGCCATAGTGACATCTGATTCAGTGATGTCGCCGACACCAGAGGACACAACCTTCACAGATGCAAGGTGGTTCCCAATGCCTTCCAGGGCCCCTACAACGGCCTCAACACTCCCACTAACGTCCCCTTTCACGATGAGCCTCAGAACCTTTTGATCTTCCGAGGAGTCGTGAACGGGAATCGGTGCTGCGTGTGTTTCAGGGGATGCTAGCTCGAGTTCACGACGTTCGCGTTCTAGCTTTCTGTTGGCATTAATGGCTCCAACATCCGCAAGAGACGCTTCTAAGTCTCGTTGCCTCATCCTATTAATCACTGCCTTTTTAATATCGCCCTCCGAGGCTTGAAGCACTTCGTCGCCTGCATCAGGAAGAGACTTCCACCCCGAAACAGTGACTGCAGTTCCAGGATACGCAGCCTTTACGGATTTGTTTGAGGAGTTGTTCATCGCACGCACTTTGGCGTGGGTAACTCCGCTAATGATGTGTGAGCCTGTTTTGAGACATCCTCGAAGCACCAGGACGGTGGCCACTGGGCTGATAAAGGGAAGACTTCAGCGCGGAGTTCATGGTAGGAAATGAAAGCGAATTACCCGAGGCCCTTTTGGACTCTCGATTCCAACACGTAACCTTGAACAGGGCCCTCTCGTTCAGCACGCAAGTCCTGCATCTCAGCCATCGCAGACAAGGTTTCTACGAGATTGGGGAGCCCATGTCCCGTCAAACCAGAGACTTCGACCGAGGGGACATCACCGCCGAAGACCTCGAGTTGCACTCCTTCTGCTAGTAAAGCCTTCTGGACGAAGTCCTTTGGAGATAGTGAGGGAATCGTCATTTAACCGGATACAAGATACTTACGACATTGACGTCGGGTTTATCAACCTTGTTGATTGCGACTACTACCCCGACCTTACCCTCATCTTGTTTGATGAGATTGATCACTTCCTTGGTTTGTGGCATGATGCCGTCATCTGCCGCCACGACCAAGACTACGATATCTGTTACTCGAGCCCCACGGGCACGCATGGCTGAGAATGCCGCATGCCCGGGTGTATCCAAGAAGGTGATGGAATCTGGGGAACCAGAAGAACCCCCAGAATCGGGGACGGGAACAGAGAAGGCACCTATGTGTTGAGTAATGCCACCTGCCTCACTTTTGGCTACGGAGGCTGAGCGTAGAGTATCAAGAAGGGTTGTTTTCCCGTGATCAACATGCCCCATAATGGTGACGATGGGCGGCCGGGATGGTAACTTCGAGGGATCAGAGTGCGCGGGTCTTCAAATCAGTGATGTTAGGAATTTGCAAGTGAAAAAGTAGGAGACTAGCATGCGTACGGGGCATAGATGTCGAAAGCAGCCTCATCGTTGACGATCGGGTTGCGGCCAAATTCCTCAGCCAATAAAACAGCGTAGTCAGACGTCAGGACTTACGCCGGTATATAGTCAACAGGGTGCAGGTGCATTAATGAAGTGGGCCTACCATGATCGTACGAAGATTCATCTCCCATTCCTGCTCGAAACATTCTCCGCTGAAGGGTCTCTGAGGGTGATAGGCCATCGTAAAACGGGTAAGAGTAAATTGTAGAGCCGACTGACCTAACTTTACACCCAGAAGCCGAGATAATGTCCCCACGGAGACAGTAGATGGGATATACACGTCCGCAGCGACCTGCTTCTCCTTCGGCAAACTGGTTTTATTCCGCTTGACTTTGAGAGTATGATCGCCGTGTTTCTGAGATACCCGCGAGTGGCTAGGAATTGCGACGTTGTCGCCTCGACGCGCAAGAATCGATGTACGATCTTTGCGAACGACGCGGCTATGTTGTCTTCCTTCGTTATTCGCATCCGCGTTAGACGCCCCATCTACACGGGGCAGCTTGACTAGAGCGGCTAGCTTATCTCTCTTGGAACCAATTGCAAGATTAGTATCGGAGTGATTGTAAGGAATGGCATTTTGCGAAGGAGTTGGCCTCGTTGTCGAAGTAGAGGACGAGAAGTCGGAGGGCGAAGAGCCTTGTCCAGGTTGCTGATTCCGTTGCGTAGGATGAGGAGGTGCTTCTCGGGTCCACTTAGACATTGAACCATTAGAAGGCCCTTGGTTCAGTCTCGTCACCTTCGGGGTGGTGGTACGTTGCGACAGATTAGATCTAGTATTCGAGGAGGTGCCGGGGGGATTCCGCTGCCCACTCAGTGAGAATTTTGGTGGTAAAGGATGCCTTGAGCTAGAGGCATGATTTGGAGTGCGTCCTTGAAAAGAATTAGGCGTAAATACGGTAGGATGAGGTGTGCTCCTGGGGGTACCCGGCGCTTCCGTGGTCGGACGAGTCCATTTGCCTGTGCCATTGAGCCCTTCCCCTCGAGTCGAGAAACTTGGTAGTTGTCGACTCCATTTATTCAGAGAAGGGGGTGAAACCGCAGAGTCAGTTTCCCATGAAGCTGGCTGTATGAGAACGTGGCATCAGCAGCGACCAAGCAGTTAGCGTCGCGACAACGCACCTTTGCCCTCGCCGCCGTAGCAGAGTTCCTAGACTGGATACATGTCGTCCGAACCGCTTCAATGGCCTGACGACGATGCATGAAAAGTTGTAAGGATTCGTTTCCGTCCCGAAGCCGGATAATCCCAAAAGATCAGCGCCTATTGAAAGTGCGCCTATTATCGGATCAGGTGACTCACGCGTACCGTAATAATTACAAACAACGCGCCATGACTCGCGATCGCCGCTTTGTTGAGTCCCTTCACCAATGACCCCCGCAATCACCAGAACATACGGGTCTCGCAACAGCAGAGCGGGATACCCTTCTTCTCCCGTGTCTGACCTGTCGTCTCCACCGCTCCCAGAGAGCAAGAGAAAGCGGCCATTGACAGACCAATCCTCCGTCGTGAACATTACCAATCCACATCCAACGAAACGCTTGAAGCTCAAAGGGACTGCATCGCAGAGCGCAAACAGTAACACAAGGAATAAAACGCAAAACAAGCAACGAACTCTTACACAGCTACATTTCTGTATCGACACCTCCATATTAAAGACATGCCCAACTTGTGATCTCTCATACACGAAGGGGGCACCGGATGACGAAGCGCTTCATAGAGCACATTGCTCGAGAGTCCAACGTGGTTTGGAGTGGGGGAAAGAAGAGGAAAGGGAAGCCATAAAGGCTGGCGTAGTCACTGTAGAGGACAGCGTCCGAATAAAGAACGGCAAGCGGGGCCGGATACTACATGTCAGAGCAGATGTTGGGGGGAAGATTGGCTCCAAGGTACGGTGGTTGCTACGTCCTAGTGCAGTGCTGACTGATTTATGAAACTTCAGCTGGCTACTCTCTACGATACCATTAACCTCGCCCTTTCCTCCCCGCCTCTCACCTCCGAAGCTCTTCGTGCATCGAAAGTTTATCTATTTCTGCTGCCGTCTGCGATTGCGGGATCATTCAGAGAGAAGATAGTGGGGTGTGTGATAGCCCAACGCATTTCGACAGCCATGGCTATCGCGACGCCGACCAATGCAACAGCCTCCCATGATTTGGGACCAGAGGAGACCTCAAGGTTGATCGCTGTTGACACAACTTCGGGGCTTTTCTGTGATCCCGCGCCTCTACCAACCCCTCTAGGGATTCCGCGAATCTTCGTTCCTTCTACACATCGCCGTCAGGGAATCGCGAGCAAATTGCTATCTGCCGCGGCTTCGACGTTTATTCATGGATGTCCTCTGGACCCGTCGAAGGGCGACGTGGCCTTCACCCAGCCGACTGGAGATGGGAATGCCGTTATGCGAAGTTGGGGCGGTAATGGGGTCCGTATATACGAGGAATGAATGTAGGTCATGCATGACCATCTAATGATGTATCGAATGCTTCCAACTGTATAAAGACCTTATGTTATGGTACATATTCATATTCGTCGACGATCGGTATCGCGACCTGGCGAATAACGATAACCAGGAAGCAGGCTAGAATGAAGCAAAGGGTAATCAAGAATATGAAGTCTTTGGCTTCGAATACACCACGGTAAGCCTCGTTGCTTGCAGTTTTGCTAACGGAAACATCACACTCACAGATGGGAACCGGTCCTGGACGATCGTATGTCTCCTTCCGCCGAGCAGAAGACTGTTTACGAGCATGCACCCCACGCTCTGGTAATGATCCCCCTTCACCACGTTTCTCAGTCTCTGGCGATCTCCGCGAAGGATGCCTCGAGTATGTAAGTCGATATTGGACAGAAGCGTAGCTGTGCCTCGAAGAGTCGCTGCAGCAGTCGTTCAGAATAGAATCGTTTGATGAAATGTCCAGAGAAGATGATTGGTCCGATATAACGGGCATTTATCCTCGACGGTGGCACAGCTCGATGACACCAAGGTGAATGGGAAAGTTTTTTCGTGGCGTCGTCGTTCGGAATGAGGTTTCCTCGAGGCGGAATGTAAATAAATATTCCAAGCGATTGGCGCAACAACCTCCAAGGAAGTTCTGTCTAGACCGAGGGTTGTTAACGGTTCGGTATACAGTGGGAGCACACTCCGAGGATTGTGAGACAGAGGAAGGGAAGCTTCTAGTGCTCCAGCATGTTCACCATGAGTGAGTCACGGCCAGTGTATGATGTCGAGAACGAAGCGCTGGATACGGGCGTCTAATTGCAAGCCACTCGGAGGGCTCAACGCCCCATCAATGCCAAGTTGCGCACCCACAGGTCTCGCTGCTGCTCTCGCATCTGTGTTGTATTTCTTGCCAAGAGATGAGCACACAGTGAACGTGTGTTCTTAGTCTAGTCACCTATGCTGCGATAAGAAGCCAAACTTTGCTTCAGCTGGCTCCAGAACCCGGTCTAGCACTTGGCTTGGTGCGACATTCCGAGTGTAGAACCTCCGTGCTCCAAACCCTGTCTCCGTGGCCAGTGTCAGTTCGAAGGTACCCGTCGACTGAGCACAGAACGGCTTCAACTTTAACGCAGTGATGTTGACGTGCGGTCCGATCAGCACCTACCGCAAAGTTACCATACAGCTCGGAGCCGCTCGAAATGCGTATTTCTGCTAGTGGCTGGTATCCAGTAATCTCGGTGGTTAACCCGATTCATGAAGAACTCTGCAGGCATGGCTGGTTGGAGAAGGACAAGAACGGAGACAATCATATCACACAATCGCCAACCCATGACGATTGGCACATTTCACATATCTTGTTCAGCCACCCATGTGTGAAAAATTGTAACAACTGGCGGTGAGAGCTGTACAATAGCAGGAGTGCTCTTTATCAAGTTATATAATACAAGTGCAAGAAATGATGTCCGTCAGATATTACATGAACACGGTGGATTTATGGCTCAGTCAAGAATGCCGTAGCGGTCTCTTGGAATCCATTTTGATTATCCGCTTGATTAATGAGACCGACATGATTGATGCTGAGCTGGAAGGTGGCCCCGACGGTTGACAAGCCGTAGATACGAACACTGGTGCTCGTGTCGATATTGGCGATCTGGGACTGACACGTCTTCGTGTCAAGGCAAGCCTGACTATAGTTGTTGAAAAAACTGTACAACCCGGCGCCTGGTAGAAGTAAATTAGCCGTGGAAGAAATACAATTGAGTGAAACATAAAAGCAGCGAACCAAAGATGGTGATACGTTGAGATTTTTGAACGTACAACGCCCAGGAAGAGGTCAGTGATTCAAAGGATGGATCATTATATTTTTCGGACGGCGGAAACGGGTGGGGCGCGGCAGGCGTGGGCTGAAAATATGGCTAACAGATGATTGAGCAGTGAGACATGTAATTATTGGCCTTAGTATAGAGCGCACTCACCGATTCAGTCTGTATCAAACCCATATAATGATCTTTGGCCTCGTATAGATTATATTGATAGAGAACGTGGTGTTCAGCTATATGATGCAGTGTCAGCTTCTACCTGGCAGTTAAATCAACACGGAACTGACATCCTAACCAATGTGTCGGTGTGAGACAAATACGGACGCGTTCAGTTCTCAGCTTGCTCACCTGTACCAATCATCCAAACTGGACCTTGAGATTCTGACAGGATACCTCTCCCGGAGAAAAGAGTGATCTGATCTTCTTCTAGTACATCAAGGTCGTGGTCTGCAAGCCATACCCACGTTCCCTGACGGATAAATGCCGTCAGAGATCAACACAAGGTAATCCAAGGAAGGACGTGTAAAAACCTCGAGATACGCCGAACAGTGCCTCGTCAGGTGGAGTGCCAGGAAAGCCGCCATGCATGCATCGTCTGCTGAGCCTTTCGGGCAGTGGGCAAAATCAAGATCAGTGCCAGCAGCTGGACGCATTCAAGTTAGGTCAAATTTACTCCAGCTTCTACTGCGAACAAGCGTACCGCCACCCAATCTGAGAATCTCGTAGAAGTTGTTTGGAGCGGCGGAAGAACGTATTACTCACCTTATGTGGGAGTCCCACATCCCGCAACTTGCAGGTCGGCCCACAGGATCGCGTATGTTCCACTCTATCACGATAGCGCCACCCGCTGCCCGTGCTGCGTCTTAGTACAACCCGATACACCGGAAATGCAGTCTTACCTGGCCCAATCGTGGAGAACATGATGTCCGTGATCTCCACAGTACCTATTGATCCTTTTCCACCAACTTGCACCATTACTCGAGGCTCATTCGGATCTTGGAAATTTTTTCCTTTCCCCGAAATGACTGACCAGGCCTCACCAACGACACGACTTCCAGCGGGGACCTTCAGTGTGTCCGTGATAACGTAAACACCAGCATCTATAAATACGAGCTTGTTCTCGTTTGCGGCCTAATAAGATTGTAAGAAGCATGCTATACAGCAGTGCGAGCCAACTAACTTTATTGAGCAAGGTTTGGAGGGCTTGGGTCTCATCAGTATGGCCATCCCCTTTGCAACCGTGATCTCGGGCGCTCAAGAACCTGTCGGCGCTGATATCTTCGTATTGAGGATGCATCTTCGAGACTATTCTACCGTGTTTATCCAGCAACGAGGCGGGTTTGTATGGCGACGCGACCTCTGCCTGTACGAACTTGTGGTAAACGGACGTGGAGTATATGTTGCCTTGCGCCCACGTATCGATGATCTTATGCTTCCCGCCTTGAAGGAGCACCTCTCCACTAGCGACGCCTACTGCCGTCTTGACATTGTTGAGTTCGATGTTATTCAGAACCAGAGAGCCTCGAAGTTGTCCTTGGCTGGACACAGACGTGCGAATGAATATTGGCGTATCCCTGACTTCAACGTCGATGATCGCCTCAGACCCTACACCCTGTGTGGCGTAAGTCGCGACATACCGTAGAGTAACGTTTCACTCTCACCTGTGCGGCAGCTGTTGTCCCCCCGATTTGTAGGTCGAAGCCGATCTAGTAATTCCTTAGGCTCGGTACGCTGACAATGCACGTATTGTCCGTACCTGGCAGTTATTGATAGAAACTCCCTGGAATGTCCAACCTATATATGATGTAGTGTGTAAGAAGCGGTCTGCAACCCAGAGTAAAGGCATGACTGACCCCAATTCCAAACACCGTATACAGCTAGGATTTGGTGTGAGTTCTGCGAGTATTAATAGATCAAAGAAACCCACCTGTCTGAACGTCGTTGAAAACAACATTACGAACAGTGAATCTGCTCATTTATTCGTCAGGTCGGAGCGTCCGAGTTATATGGCAGGCATACTGTTGATTGCCTCCCCAAATTCCATATTTACCTAGGGCAATGGGTTTAGCGATGGTGGGGCGTTGTAGAGAATGTCTGTCTCACCCCCGTTGAATGTTAGGTCGCCCATGTACCCACCACTATGTACAACATCAACCGGTTACTCTTTACAGATTTAAACCGGGGAGAACCTTCCGTTTTCCATCCAAATACCTAGAATAAGATGATGAATATGGGGATTCCGAACACATATGCTCGCATACCCTGATGACCAGTGTTTCTTTTCGTGGACATCTGCACGACGATGTTCATCAGAGAAGTGGCTTGAGACACTTGCCAATGAAGACCAGTTGCGGAAGCAGAAGATGGCATCCGACGCAGGTCAATGATGAAATTTCGAACAGATCGGAAACTACAATCGAGTTTTCGCTCTGTCAGTACATCGTCCACTTGGACAGACTTCTGACTGACAAGTTATTTTGATTTATGTACCATTGCCGACCTCCCCCACCAGGGATGTAAGGATCGGCGTCTGCACAATAATCCATCAGTGGCTGATGGCGCTCCGAGGGTTAAAAGTACCTATAACCGCCATTCCTTCAAATGAAGCAGCTGCGAGTAATGTCGGTGGTTGTTTGGCATCACCGATGAGCTGGGAATAGTACCAAGCGATGATGGGTCGAGAAATAACGTATTTCCTGATATCCTCACTGAGATGGACGTGGTAAGTCCAGATTCATGGCTCACTCACCCGGCGGGGAAGTACACAAGCGCGGGAGAGACACTAGGTGTTCGTGTCAGTGCCTGGGATGATTACAGCAGTTAACATCCGTACGTGGAGGACGGGCATGTTCCCTCGCCACAGCGGTCCCCACTTGAAAGCGCCAAGCTGGATGAACCATCGTCGCGTTAGAAAGGACTCCCGTCAAGGGCAAACTTACCTACTTGATAGCCTCAGTATCGTCTGCCACGCCATCCCCTTTAGCGCCATAGTCTTTCACATTGCGAAAAACTGGATATTGGGACGCATTTGGATGGAATGGCGCGATGCCCTGATGCTTGATTGCCTCCAACCAGAACGGGTCTTTCCTAGTCCGACTCAACCCCAGGGAATCTGTAGCATTTGCGCCGGCCATGGTAAAGCGCACACCGAAAGTCGCCCTCAAAGCCAAGAACCACACTAGGATGGCGCTAATCAATGTGACCATCCTGAAATCGAATTGGGGGATTTGGAGTTCAGTAAATTTTCCTCGAGCACGAATCCAACCGTTTTACCCTGCTCGCTTTACGTACGTTAGCTTTGAATTGGATCCACTGATATCATTACGAGGACTAGAACCTTCTTACTTTAATGACTTCCTGGCAATTAATCGCTTGTGGGGCCATTTCTCAGAATCAGAAGATCAAGTTGAAGGTTCTACTGGTTGTTGCCAACATGAAGCAATCCAAAAGTCCAGTGGCGAGTCCGTAAGAAGTTGTGAGGGTCCGAGTTGAAGTTGAAGGAAGAAATTAAGGTTGAACATAGCACTTTCCGGGGCCGGCGACCCTAACTTATTGGACGTGAAATATTAATAGCGCAAGTCTTTTCAAGCGTTCAAGCTTCAATTACGGAATTATGGTTCGTGAGTCGCTGGTATCGGTCGGCCTTAGCGCTGACGCAAAGCAACGAATATTCGAGTGCAGGTAACCATGTCATATGCGTGGCTGACCCGTTTCCAAAGACTCCGTGAGCGTAAGGTCGCTGCTAGGCAATTGGAAGAATATTCTCACCACCTTCGGTGGTGGCGAGCCATGTGCGAATGTGGACCTCCGAAAGATTTTGAGGACACCTCCTGTCTCCTATGCAGCCCCTGTTACTTGCCAGGCGTGAGTTTTTTGCGTGCAACATGTCGTTCTGTCATTTTCAGCCGCATATGTACACATCTTGATTTTCGGAATTAGAAAGCCCACAAGTCCCGGATTCTTTTGTGGCTTCAAGTCTCTTCTCTTGCTCCTTCGTCGGACTCTCGGAGGGTTGGAGAGATTCCCTTGGCGAAATCTACGAGTCTGCATTGGCTGGCACGGTTAACGCAGGTCCTAGATTTGATGCGTTTTCGTAACGTAACACTCAGGCGCTGAACGTGGATCTCGTATATATATCAGCTCCAAGCGTTGCCATTGTCGTGTGCCCTATATCGCACAATCTCATCGGAGGCAACGAGCTGCAGTTCACAATCGTGTCCGAGAAGGTGAGGGCTTGTTTTTGCGCGGTGTCAATCTACTGGATGTTGTTATAGCCTACTAGGCGTATCACGCATGTCGACGCATATCACTTCTCTTGGGACTCACCACTATCTCCCAATTATCGACGAAGCGAGTCGGCTTCGACAGTGTCTAGTGGAGAGCGAGACTCGCCTCCAACAAGTGGCTTCGGATCTTGCAGCAGCTCTCTCTGCCGCTGCCAAGCTCCGGCAGGAATGCGACGACGCGCAGACTCGACTCTCCCTGCTCGCTCCCATCTGGAAAGTTCCTGTGTACATTATGCAGGAAATATTCTTTCACTGTTTGCCGGCCGATCGGTATATCAGTCCAGCGTCCACGAAGGCACCCCTGTTGCTGACGCAAGTCTGCTCCTCTTGGAGAAACCTAGCAATATCCACACCCATGCTTTGGAGCTCGTTGTTCGTCGTGCTTAGTCCCTTCAACGCCAATGAACGTACGCGTCACGTGAAGCTATGGCTAGGGCGCTCAGGCCAAGGAGCGTTGTGTTTCAATGTCTACGCTCCAACCGTTGACTTGCAACTTCATCCTCTGCTTGGTCTGCTAGCCGCTAATATTCACCGCCTGAACCATCTTTCCTTGACCATCCCCTCTACGCACCTCTCATCTGTCAACGGCATAATCAATGGGAATGCCCCACTCCTCGAGTCAGTGGTGATCACCCTGAGCAAGGGCGGGACAGCAGGACATCCTACACATCCACTGCGTATTACCTCGAAATCGGCAACTCGACTACGGTCACTCTGGCTTTGCTTTCGTGATCAGGTCATGCAGTCGTACTCCTTCAATACGACACACATCTTGGACCTCAACATCGTCCAAACAACGCTTACTGCTGACCAGTGCCTTCAACTGTTAGCTGGGTGTCCGTATCTGAAGAAGGCACAGCTACAAGTAGTGAACACGCCGATTTTGGAAGCCAGCGGGTCTAAATGCGTCACTCATCATCACCTGAACTCGCTCGAAATTCACTCGATGGTGTCATTAGGCTCTTTCCTCGATCACTTGATACTCCCGAACCTCCTGTATCTGATGGTAGCTGATGCTTCTACCGATCTCGAGAGCAGCACCAGTTCAATTGTGTGGCAGCCTTCTTCATTTATCAACTTTGTTGGCCGATCACAATGCAACATCACTAGCCTACGCTTTACCCAAGTTTTGGAGTCCGACGATGCTCTCATTTCGTGTCTCCGCTCAACAAGTCACTCGTTGAAGGAGCTGCAGGTCTCGGACTTGCGTGGGGTCACATTTCCTATCACGGACAGAGTGCTGCAGCTTCTGACGATTCACCCACCCAATCCCCAAACGCCTAGCCTGTGCCCAAGGCTAGAAACGATCAGGTTCGGGACATGCCTTTCCTCTACAGACGGGGTGCTAGCACAAATGCTGGAGTCAAGATGGTACTCGGCAGAGGTCTCAGAATTTGCTCGTCCGAAATTCATGAATCCCCGTTTGGACGTAAAGCGGAACCCTCGGGACGTGGCAATGCTCAGTAAGCTTCGCGCTGCTGGATTGCAAACTGTATGACCCCGGACCCAACCCCCAACCCCCTGCGCAACCTTTCTGGCCAATTTGCAATGCCCCGTACATGTAAGAGTAGTTCCCCTGAATAGGACAGGATGTATAACACCGGTATTCGTGACAAATCTACTGTTCCCCCGCTTTCTTCTTTCATTCCCAACACTCTGTGCTTCCGTTTCCCATGGGCCGTGGTGTAGTCGTGTCGGATTTGAGTCGGGTTTAGAGGCAGGAAGCGAGGTTCGGAATTTGAGTTGTGAGTACGGTTCTTGATCTCTATGCCCGGGAAGACACTGACACGCACGATTGTGGAGCGCTCGCCTTCCTAGAGACACCCAATTCAATCATTGCTATACTTTGCTATACTAAGTCTTTGAGAAAGATTAGCCTAGGACGTGGCAGAACTTTGCAGCATTGCAAGACGGCAACAGATCGTGATGTATCCCATCGTCGTGGCACGAGGTATGCATCTATGATAGTGCTTCTCATTAAACGGTCAACAGCATGATTCGCCGCATCACGCCGTCGTAGGCGACGCGGCAGACGCATGCTCGTATACGCAAAGATGGGGACGTGTAGGTCCGTTTCCCCGGATCTGCATCCGGGGACTTCTCGAGGGGTTAGCCGTAGTCGCTGGTTCCCAGCCCACGGCGAGAGATCCGTCCACAATGGGCAAGTCTCCAGCCGAGGTTGTTCTTCTACGGGCGTCAAAAGAGCATCTGGTCTTGCGAGAACGGGAGCGTCCATTGCGCATGACCCGAGGCCAACATAGCAGGTGACTGAGTAGATTCAGAATGCTCATTATGATACCATACTGGCGGAGAAGCCCAAAGCACCGATATTAACAAGCGCACGCCAAGGCGGCCTCGGACCTCCCACATTATACTCTACGCGAGAAGGTGATTGTCCTTCGTGGCAGAATATGAGCGGATACTGACCGATAAAGGATGGTACCAGGAAGTAAGCACGGAGGTCACAGGTTTCGAAGGACCCGCGCTACAACCACGCGACGTAGTCAGATTGCGCGAGACATTCGTTGATGAACTTCGAGCAATCCGTTGCCATCGTCGCGGACTCTCGGAAAAATGTCCCAGAAAAGGGCTTCCGACATGGCCACTCCTGGCTACCCCCACATACCCAGCTTTAAATCCGGCAATGATGGCCTGTTGTGAGTGATTAGCTCGCGAAACCCGACTGGATTCACCTTTCCGGAATACCTGCTTCTTTCAAATGACCTTGCGGAACGCCTCATCGCTAACGCCTTTTGGCCCCACGGTTTATACAGGTGACCTCATATGCCAGCTCATCGCCATGTATGGGTGGGTTTCTGGGATGAGTATGGCACGCAAGGACCGAATGAGAGTGCCCGATACATTGATCTTGTACGTTGACCATGCGGTCGCATTCGCCTTTCTACATCAACGGATCCGGCGAAGCCATTGGTCGCAAGTGAATATATAATTCACCAGTATAAAGTGCATTGGTTAGCCAGAGGAACTGCTCAAGCTACCCCCGGGATGCCTACCAAACCTATACCAATGCTTTTCGCCCTATTAGCTCTCATCCTATCCTTCACTTCGTCGGTGACTGCCCTTGGCACGTCATGCAGTGTACCGCTTGGGGCTGGGACTGCCGCTCCGGGTGAACCTTTTTGGCTACAAACTATCAAGCATCAGGGAACTGCAGCCTTTAACCCTAATCCTGCTGGATACCAGGTCTTTCGCAATGTGAAAGACTTCGGCGCCAGAGGTGATGGTGTAACTGATGATACAGCAGCGATCAAGTGAGTTATAGACCAGGACCGTCTAGTGCTTTACTGAAAGATTCATTATAGCAATGCTATATCTTCTGGAGGTCGCTGTGGGGGTGGCTCTTGCCATTCGTCAACGTATGGGCTTTACAGCTGTTCTCCTGGGCTTCGGCTGAGTCTCTTCCATTTAGTGTTACCCCGGCCTTAGTTTATTTCCCCGCCGGGTAGGTGATATAACTAAATGCCAGAGCTAATTAACTTGCTCGTTACAGCACATACCTGGTTACTTCGCCTATTGTGCCTTACTACTACACCCAGTTAATTGGCGATGCCCGAAACCTACCTACTCTTCTCGCTGCAGCGAACTTCGTAGGGATGGCCGTCATTGGTGAGTGAGCTGTCCCGCTTCATTTTGACAACTTACACGTATGTAACTTTACTCAAATCTACCGATAGACGCCGACCCGTACATTCCAGGAGGTAATGGTGCCCAATGGTACACCAATCAGAATAACTTGTGAGTATATGGTCTTCTCGTGATCTCCTTCTGCTAACGATGACTTCCCCTGGCAGCTTCCGATCTGTCCGAAACTTCGTGATCGACACCCGCAGGTATTTGCCTTACCCAATGTCACGTTTGAAAAGAAACAAATGCAGTATTTCGCAGGATGCCCGCCGGTGCTACAGGGACTGGTATTCACTGGCAAGTAGCACAGGCTACTTCCTTGATGAACATTGTATTCCAGCTGAGCACGGCTGCTGGCAACGCCCATCAGGGTAAGTTTCGGCCGGCGGTTGATCGAAGAAGGCATGTACTGATGATTCTTTACAGGTATCTGGATGGAAAATGGCAGGTATGTCGATCCTCCTCCTCGACCAACCCGGTGATGCTCACTTCGGATCAGCGGAGGATACATGGGTGACATGGTCTTCAATGGAGGTAAGTACTTCCCCGCGCGCGACCCCACGTCCCATTGCTAAACTCCTATAGGCAAATTTGGTATGTGGGTTGGGAATCAACAGTAAGTAGACATTCGGGCCGCAAGACTTTCCCTTTTCGCGGAGTTCATCTCCTACTAGATTTACCGTACGCAATGTGACCATGAACAACGCTGATACGGGTGAGTAGCAACTCCCCCATGAGATGTTGACAATCGTAGTCTTACATCTATTCTTCTTCAGCTATATTTGGCCTTTGGAACTGGGGTTTGGTTCTCTTTCCTCTTCTTGGGAATCACGCTCACCAATTCGGCATCAGGATGGACCTTCCAGGGAGTTACCATCAACAACTGTCAAGTGAGTTGGATCGACTATAATTCGTTACAGTTTCATTAACCATGTCTTCTAAGGTTGGCTTCGACCTTTCCACTGGAGGCGTCACACAGGAAACACAGGTACGACGTTGTCTATATTACCGAAGACACCGACTGATGGAAAATGAAGACTGTTGGTGCGGAGGCTATAATCGACGCCGTTGTGACGAATACTCCCATCTTCGTTAGAACATCTCAACCAAGCAACGGAAGGCTAGGGGGATCCTTGGTGCTAAATAACATAAAGTTGAACAACGTGCCCGTCGCCGTCGGTGTCGCTGGTGGTGCAACCGTTCTCAGTGGCGGGACTACTACGATCACGTCCTGGGGCCAAGGAAACGTGTATTCCGGAGTCAATGCGAATGGCGCATTCACACAGGGAAATATTCCTACGCCTAACAAGCCTGCTCCATTGCTGGACTCTTCAGGGAAAATCTTTGGAAAGACTCACCCACAATACGCTGCGTATTCCCTCAGCCAAATCGTGAGCGTGAAGGACCACGGTGCAAGGGGTGATGGCACAACAGATGATACGGCTGCGCTTCAGGCAATATTCAATCAGGTGCGAACCTCATCCACTCACGCCCGTTGTATCTGGCTAACACGGAACATCTAGTTCTCGGGTTGCAAGATTATCTTCTTTGACGCTGGTACTTACATCGTTACATCCACTCTGACGATCCCGGCTGGTACCCAGATGACCGGAGAAGCTTGGACTGTTATTGCGGGCAAAGGAGCTACCTTTAACAATATAAATAACCCCGTCCCTGTGGTGCGAGTCGGAGAAACCAACTCTCAAGGCTTGACGGAAATTTCGGACATCGTATTCTCGACTGTGGGGCCCGGTTAGTCATTCCCGTTCTACACTCTCCCTGTCTCATTCAACCTGTGTACTTTTCAGCCCCTGGCGCAATTGTTGTCGAATGGAACGTCAAGCAGCCCGCCAACCAACAGGGTGGTGCTGGAATGTGGGACTCGCATATCAGGTTAGTGTTAATAATGTTAATGATATTCAAAGAAAATAGCTAACACGATCTTTACAGACTTGGCGGAGGTCAGTGTCTTGTGTAACAGCAAGTGTAAGGCGCCCATTGACACATCCGGGGATTAGCTGCCGGCACAAACCTCGAAAGAGCTTCCTGCCCGTCTGGAAGCCTCAACTTCAACAACTGCTTTGCGGCATTCTTGGCATTGCACATTACTCCTCAAGCTACCGCATATTTGGAGGCAAGTTTGGCTCGCGTTAGGTTGAAAATGTATTGATCTGAGGGATATTCTTCAGGGCACCTGGGTTTGGCTCGCTGATCATGATCTTGATGGTGATGGCTCCTCACAAATCTCTATCTTCTCCGGACGTGGCATTTTTTCTGAGTCTGCTGGACCTGTATGGATGATTGGAACAGGTATGCCCCATCAATCGGTATCCTTCCTTGTATATCTGACTAACGTATTTGGTCTTAGCTTGTAAGTCGTCGTCCCCCCAGCTCCTGGGTGAGTTCAGAGTCTGAATAATGACCATTGAAGCGGAGCATCATGTTCTCTACCAATACAACCTCGTCAACGCCCAGAACCATTATATGGGGCTCATCCAGACAGAGACGGTGCGACGAGCAGTTTGGTAACACCGCGCACTTGGACGCTAACGTATATCCTTCAGCCCTATTATCAACCAGCCCCCGCGGCTCCGGCGCCGTTCACTTCCAACACTGCATTCCATGATCCCACATTTACCAGCAGCATAACGTCGGCATGGGGCTTGAGGATACAATCGTCCTCTAATATCATTGTCTTCGGTTTGTAACCTCTCCTCTAGCGACGAACCTTACCTGATATCGTCGTTCAGGTGCTGGCCTTTACAGTTTCTTCCAAAACTACGCGCAGGCTTGCTTAGACAGTTTTAACTGCCAGAACCAGATGGCAAATGTCGACGCGTCCTCAAACATCTTCATTTACTCGCTTTCCACCGTTGCATCGACTTTCCAGCTGAGCGTCAGCCAAAACGGGGTCATCAATCAAGGTGCTAACCGTGACGGCTTCGCTTCCACGGTTACTTCGTGGAGTTCATGAGGAAATAGAAGAGATCAACGTAATTTAAGGCATACTACTCAGAAGTGCAAACTGTACTATTACTACGAATCGATTGGTTCTATACTTGCGAGAAGGAGGATTCCAACTGCGTGTAATTTAGCATCCTTTGTTCCCTATCAGGCGTCTGTACATTGCTTTGGAATCTAGGCTCGTAATCTAGTAGTAGTACTAATCCTGCGATTCGTTGAGAAGACGTGATACTGGTTCGTCATAAGCATGTCCCAAAATAAACTGAATTGGGAGCATGTTTGTAGGCGAGTCATAATAAGTCTGGGTCTGACCATTACTGAGCACTTCGTGAGCGTAGAGGCTGCTATTCATCGGGGGCCATATGCGGATTTCCATTTCGCGGTGTTGATGGTGCATCAATGTAACTTTAGTCCACGAAATATCTGAGTCAAGCAGAGTCAGCCGCCTCAAAGGCCTCCTCGTCATAATTTGCTGAAGCCATGTGAAGTGCTCCTCGCATTGGCGAAATCTTAGAACGAGGTTTTTGAGGGAGGGTAATATTTTTGGGTGCTTGTCGAGCAAGACTGATAGGGCATGCAAATGTTTCGGATCGAAAAGTCGTATTTCTTCTAGTGAGTCGAGGCCATCGAGAAGATCGAAAACACATATATGATTCGTATCTTCGTCATCGCTCTCTTCGCAGTCGTCCTCCTCTTTAAGAGTGAGGCAACGTATACCACCGATTGGGAGTAGTTTGTAGAGGCCAGCAATATCCACATAGTATGCCTGGTATACCATCTTTCGTATTTTCGCGTCCTGCGGTCGGCAGGCCAAAGAGAGGGTGAAAAGACCGGCAGTGGTGGAGTGTATTGTAAGGCTTTGTCTCTCAAAACAAGAGGAAGGAAAGAACTGGATCATCGCCAGGAAATTTGGAAGAATCTCTGACGGATCGCAAGGTTCGGCGCAGCTTGTAGAGTCCTCTTCCATGACGCCCAGTTCGAGGCAATCCAAGACCGGAGAATCGATGGTGAAGTATTTCAGAATCGCGTATCCAAGAGCGCAGCCTACAAATCTGAAGATCTTTAGCCTAGGGAGGGTGATTGCGCGAGGGCTAGCGGGGAAGACGGTGTGTTCGCAGATGTTGGGATACATGATACGTAAGTCCGACAAATTCTTCATTGTAGCAAGCACCGCTGCAAATTTGTCCAAAGGTAGGCGGACGTACAGCCGAATTTCCAAAGAGACCAGTTGCCCCAGTGAAGGCGACGAGGATAGGCCAGCGCCGGCTATTTTCATAGACTGAATGTTAGGTGTTTCTCCAAGTGTAATCAATCTTCCAGAAAGCTCGCTGGCGAGCAGGTCGAAGGTCTGGAGCATGGGCATCGGGAGGAGGAAGCATCGTTGTAGGCTAGCGAAGAATCTGGCGCACAGTTTGTCCCTTTCTTTTGGCTCCAGCCCTCCAGAGGTCTCGCTTCGGATTGCGTGGTAGATGTCAATTTTCTGAAGCCTAGAGGCCTGCGAAAATACCTGGTCGATGTTTTCTAAGGTAGCTTCTGTGAGGACCTCGATGTCCATTCGAACTGAAAGTGGACGATTTCCTGATCGTTTTATATGTGCTTCTATCCAGCGGCCACAATCGGTTGTGATAAATGTCCACAAGGAGGGGTCAAACAACGCCACCGTCCTCCAGAGGCGGTTTACGTGCGAGAGAATCGCACATCGAGGAGTGTTAAATTGTATGTCGTCTTCAAGTATCGATAACCTAAAGATCTCTCGAAGAACCTCTGCCGGCAGCCTCGAAATCGGAGAGGGTGCGATTGCGACACCTGAGTAATGAAGTCCACTAGTTCCGGGGCAAAGAATCGTGGACATCCAGTGCTGATCGAAAGTTGCTAATGGAAGGTTGGGGGGAGTTAACGTTGTACGAGGCTATCGCGATTCCTTATAACCAAATCCATGAAGCCACAGAAGGCCATGTAGTCGGACCTTCAAGCTTCAAGCTTTAGCGGCCACCTCTTGGTCATTCATTCAGAGGGACCTCCAAAGAATTTGGTAGGGCCAGCAGTGCCACCTTGACCCTGCTTTCACATACCCGAGGGGTGCAAGCAGTTTAATAATCCTAGAAATACAATAGGTATAGCGTACATAGTTAGATAATCTCAGAAGCAAAGCAATTACACAACGGGCTACTCAATAAATACCCACTCCATCGGAACGCTCATTCCGCCTCGCAGAGTGCCTCTAGGAAAATTTGCAGGTCCGTCTGAGCGATTTCAAATACATTGGAGTGGAATGTCGCGTATTGGCCCCTCGCATTTGTCCGTTCCACAGCATCAATGAAGGCCAAACCGAATTGGCTGAAAGGCAGGGGTTAGAAGACCATTTTACTGGTAGAGGAAACGCTCACTTCTTCCGTATGTTACCGTAATCAAGAGCAGCCATCATACCCACCACAATGTAACTTTCTGTTGCCTCGTTCAAACAAGCCACTACTAGGGGTAGGCCCTTTCTTTTGGAGCGGCCACTGAGCGTAGTCGCTGGTAGGCGATCTCGCAGTGCATCGATTAACCAAAGTGCCAGCCGCGTAAGGACACCTGGATGAGCAAACAGAGCGAGGTCGGGTCCTTGCGTCAGGGTAACGATGCGATAGTTGCGCATGGTCCGTATGTCTTGTTTGTCAATGATCGAAGTACCTTGACGGATAATTGCCCGATGAAGAGACATTGACAGTAATAGCGCTTCCCGAAGTGCCGATATGCTGTCCAGCGAATAAACGGAGTAAGGACAGCATTTGAAGACAAGCGTAAAGGCTTACTCTGTCAACGCATCGTACGCCGTCCAGAAGTTCTTTACCCACCACTCTTCATCCAATGCCCCGGCTTGTTCATCCGAGTCATCTTGACCATCGTCATTCGCCTTCGGCTTCTCGACCCCATTCCTCGCTTGTCCTCCTGGAGGCACATTCTCTCTCTCTTCAACTTTCCTCCGTCTGGCATTTTCCTTCGCTCCATTCGTCTCCCAAACCCTTCCTCCACCAAACCATTCCCCTCCATTTCGGGCGCCTTCCACCTCAACCTCGATTCTTATCCCACCCGCCACATCTAGAAGGGCGCCAATGCCCTCCACTGCGTCCGCCGCTGATAACGGTTGTGACCTGTATCCGTAACAACGCATGAAGGACGGATATGATAATTCGACGAGGCCGTACTCCGGAGCAACAGTGTTGAGTTGAGAAATGAGTTGTTTCTTGAGGTCCATATCCATATGGTAGTACGGTTGCTGTGTCTGGGGTATAGAGAATCTGCAATCGAAGGGTTTCTTGATCAATGTGTCAAGGGCTTGGACACAGAAAACGTACCCCATCTTAGCAAGCAGCCCAGTTAACCGTTTCCGTCCACGTTCCTTCCATATCCCCAGTTTGCTCGCTACATAACTGGAATGGAACATCGCGTCGTAGAGATTCCAGTGGCGGAACAGGGTGAATCTCAGCTCATCCGTAGCGCGAACGTCTAAATCATCTGGGTTGATTGTGTTCAGTGCGTGATGGCTAACATCCCCCGCCTGCGGCCGGTTCAGACGGGATACTTCGTCGTTATAGATCGAGTGGTAGCTTTCGTAGTATTCGCGGGATATTCGGGAAGTTGTGTACTGGAAAGTGAGACCTAATATGGCGAACCTGAAAGACGTAGGTAAGATAGAGATGATATGAAATGTGGAACTTACCAAAGGATATCGTTATCGACACGTTCAAGTACATTCGCCAGGATGTATATCGTGCAAGCAGCACTTTGGCCGTGCGATAAACCGGAAAGCCCATATTTATCCACGCGCGATACGTGTCGTTCGTATTCATCACGGTCTACACCCTGCGAGTCCAATGAGAACGAGATTTTGGTGACGTAGAAGAAGTATGGAACGCACTTGCGAGATCTGCCGTCGCTTCCCTGAACGTCGCTCGCCATCGCCTATTGACCGACGTTTGCGTGGCCGCTCGCTGTCCTCTTCGTAATCATCCCCCTCATCCTCGTCCCCAGACTGCTCTTCGTCTCCAGAGAAGTCGTCCTCTTCCTCGTCATCTGAGTCAGGAATTGGAGTGTACTATATACATTAGTAAATCCCTTACCACCACTGTATATATATCAACTCACAGTAATAACCTGGAGAGCCTTGCGTTCCTCCACAAGTTTATCCGCTTCGCCATCATCCCAAATTATTACCCTTTCAGCATTCTCGCCCCCCGAGAAGAGGTTGTGCAGATTCAGAGGCCGCATGGAGTCGATGACATGAATCGTGACCGATGTTTCAAACGAACCAAAAAAGGCTTCTTGCGTCAAATCTATCACGCCGCCCATGTTCAACAGGACGATTGTATGAAGCTGTCAGAGCGTCGCAACGATATCTTGCTAAGACGGGCTCCAAATCTCACCATTGGGTAAGCACGAAGCTCATTGACCCGCTGGCCAAACTCTGACATCCCTGACACAGGTATAATACTGTAGCTCAGGTCGTCCTGTTTGAACAGATCGGCGAGCATTCTTGCGGCGCATAGGGCGTCTACGTCGGTGGCCACAAGTAGTACAACGGACGAGGCGGTGGTCAGGGGCGACTGGCGATACGACGCCAAAATCTTTTGGTACGCCTCTGCGTAAGAGGTCGTCGAAGGGCCCGCAGATTGGGGAGGAGGGATGTACACCATGATGGCTGGAAACTGGGTAGAATCAATTCAATCGCGACGCGACGCGATTTGCATGGGATCACGGGGTGTTGAAATTCCCATGCCTACTACCCCTGTTCTGCTCCTGTTTGTGAATGTCTTCAGGAATGCATACTACGCGCAAAAGCTATGGACCGCGCAGAAATACGCTGCGCAAGCCAGAATATGGCATAGAGGTAAATATTCTTATTCCTTTAGGATGAGTAGCTTGGTAGTAATCTAATCGTTTCCCGCAAAGCATTTCCTCCAGGACCGGGATGGGAAGAAGAACAGATCTCTCTCGGTGAGCTTCGGCCGAGTAATCTCGAGCAATTTAACCTCATATAAGTTGCACAATTCGAACAGCAAAGAGTCAACCAAATGATAAGAGTTACTTTTGATTGGAAACACTACACAGCCAAGCACCAGCCAAAGTCAAATTGGGACAAGTTCTGGGAAAGAGTGAGCACATACACGCCCCGTGCTAATTGTGTTGAACCCAAGGCATTCTAGATACAGAGGATATGTCCGACGCTTCTTGATCCAGACATGGAACCAGCGATAGTCAACCAAGTGCGAAATCATATACGCACTACCCGATGCACTCATCGCCATGAACTTCAACGGGAGAAAAGCACCACAATTCTTGTAAGTGCGAGTAAGCCAATACAATGCTGTAACTACTTCCTTCGCAACATAAGCATAGTCACTTTTCGCCGGATATCAAACTTCGCAATCCCACGATTGTCCTTTGGGATAAGGTATGCATTGTATACATCAACAAGAGGTTTGATTTCAAGAGTGACAACTACTCATAGGATCTGCCTAAGTTCCGACGCCCAGCTACATGCCTCATTCCATTGGCCCTACCCACAGAACCACAAATGTACGAGATATCAATTATCCCAGCTATACCTACGCCACCACAAGCTACTTCATGGAACCATTGTGTGTCGACCCATCAACCATCTACCCCTTGGGGCCAAGCATACCCATCATCACCTATTCCATTAACTGGGGCGGCTCCCCAATCCCACCGAAAAAGAAGTCTCTACCATCTCCCATCTTTGGAAGTTCAGACCTGGGAGTCACCGGATGTTCACAGATTTCTGAGCAGATGTGTCCCTCCCATGACCCACTTGCTCAGCAAATTTGTGAATGACCTCGAGATCAAAGACCTGAAGTGTCTGTGGACACTGAAAAGGTGGCCAGCCCAAACACTACGGAAGTATTTCCTCAATTTGACGAGGGGGAAGAAATTAATAGGCATAGAGGCAGAGGTTATTATGAAGGGTCTGGAAGAATTGTGACTTGCACAGTTAAGATGGACATGCAAGACCGACGGTGGGAGGCTCATGGATGGATTTGTTTGTACCTCTGAGTCGAATAGGGGCCCCTGACTTGTATGCCTAAATAGGAGGCCGGTCTCCAATGCCCACTGCCGAGATCCGTCATACCCTCTCTCTCCACAACGATACGGAACGACCTTGAGAACACAGATAACCTAGAATGTCAACATCACAGGCATGTCACATATACACACCACGTATTCGACTCAAGTTCTGATGGCGATCAACAGGACGGTGTGTGGAAATCAAAAGAACAGGCTGAAGAAGCCCGATACATACACGAGAAGGTGATTTACTATGGCTTTGAGCGCCAATAGACCTATTGAAGCTATGCTAACTCTTCGTGCACAGGAACAGGCACAGCTAGCCACTATACGAGACGAGCTATCGAAGAATAAGGAGAGCGACGCCTCGACCACTACTAGTAAGGTGGATCATGACTTCGAGGGAGGATTTGGGGGTCAAGAAGATCTTGAGGATCGGTATGCTACCACCAGTGGGGAGCATTGACGCACTGTTACAACCCAGGCTGTATGAACAAGCGGAAATGAGTCCGAAACGGCGAATATTGATTGTCTTAAGAATAATGTTACGATGTCACATATTGTACTACTGGAAAATAAAATACTGTAAGGCTACAAACACGACAAAGCGAGGACTATCATCGGGCAGCGAGGTGTTGAGGAGCGGTTCTATGGGATACTACGGAGAAATGGGGAATGGTAATGTCAGTTCATAAATTTCAACCACCAGCCAGTGCACATACTTAGCTCTCTGAACCAAGTTGGGTCTTCATGGAAATCGACGGAAAGCCCAATCTGAGCGGCTAGCGCCATCAACCTGTCTCGATATAGAACAGATAGTTCATGTCCCCTCCAATTCTTGATTGACCAAGTAACAATCGCTTCAACGGAGCGACTTTCCAACAAGAGCTTCTTGTGGCCCTTCGAAAGATGGAGAAGTGCCGATATCCATATATCGAGGTCTTCTTGAATTATGGAACCGGGGTTTTCGAAGAAATCCCGTACGGCGATGAGGAGGCCGTCGCTGATAAGGCGAGTCTCTTTGTTGGGGGTTGCTCGCAAGCATGTCGCATGGGCGTATTTGCCTAGGAGACGGAAAGCCTGTGACCTAGCCGAAGACATAAAAACAGATCGCCCGTAATTTGAGATGAAATCAGAAAGATATGACACGATGGGGGAGGTACTAGGAAACCGATTGATCCCATTGCCCTCTATAAGGATACGTTCCATGCAATCGAGGTAGAGGTGTGCGGTCATGGCAGGTGGATTAGGAAGGGTGACAAGATTGCGAAAAGCAAGGAGCAATGGCGAACAGTCGACTTTACTAAGGATCCTTATATCAGCCTGGGAGGTCCATATCATGAGACCCCTAGTATCCCATTCATCTGGCGGTTGGCGAAATATATGGCGGAGCAACATAGCGAATACGGTAGAAACAGTATCGTTCGAGGTCAACTGCTCAGGGCAACGCTGCACCACCGTGAAGAATTTTTGGCGAACGATCATCAACGTCTCTGTGTCGTTACATCCATATGAAGAGGGATACCGCATGATCGTCGATAGACCATACAATAAGAGGTCGTAAAATCGTATAAACTCAGGCAGATCAGAGCCAACGGGTTCGTATGGTTCTGCCTGAGATTTAGTCAACGCCGCTATGCCTGCAGCAATCGCTACATCCAACGGTGGGATGTCAAGTGGGATGCCTGGATCAGGTGAGGAGGGCGGCACGTCGACAAGTTTAACGAAAATAGGGATGACTCTGGCAGAAATGCGGGCCCATCCACCGGATTGCGCAGACACCCAGTGATCCTCTTTTGGGCCCTTCCGTGATTTGAGCTCCTGGATTAATGTATCCACTAGGAGCTGTGTTTGAGCTGCAGGGCAGATCATCGAACCGTCTTGAATTTGTTCCAAACAATCGACGATGTCGTTGAGCATAACTTTAGCGCATATTGTCGTCAAATATGCGTAGGTACCAGGCTTTGGTATAATGCTCTCAAGTGCTCCGAAGTTGACGCCTGGTTTCGATGGTTTGTCGGTACGAAAAGCGTGACGAATGACATGCAATCCTCGGATGTATCGCTCAATCGATATTGAGTCCATTGGATACCCGTTGTTAGCGCAGCTGGTACGTAGCTTTTGCGATATCAGATCAGGGATTGGGCTCTGCGCTAATAGCCTAGCGGCCTCTGCGCCGAGCTGAAACCCTGATACAGACTGCAGAGCACAACTTGTTACTGGCGGATTCGTCGATGTGTGGATAAGCCAGAGGATGCAGTGAGAATCCAGAGCTGGACGATTGATACCAACCCTGGATTCCTCTTTGTCTGCCTCTGACTCACTGACGAGTGTCATATTCAAGTGGATGTTGAGCCTGACAGCAGGAATCCGTTCCTTGAGAAGGATAACGAAGCCTTTGGCGACACGACGCAATTCTGGCATATAGGACGCCATACGAGATAGCCAAGACTTTACTGAGCGTGGCATAAGCAGCAGTGTAACTGAGTGGCCGAGAAAGAAAATGAGCACGAAAGGAAGTACGAGGTAACGGCCCATAGTTTTCAAGACACGTATGGAAGATTCCATGAGATGATGGCCGAGTCTGAGCAGGGGTTTGAGTCGACGCGGCGACGACCGAATGTATGGAATACCGCGTCGAAGGGGGCCCAGGAGGTGGAAGAAGATTGGCGAAACGGCAGTTTTCCATGGACAGTTACAGAAAGCCGGGAGCAAGAAGTTCATCGCTTGAAAAGTGATTGTAACGGCGACCAGGACAACGCTTGCTATACCGATAGGAGGGCTTACGTCGAGAAGCAAGATAACCAAGCCGGAAAGGAAAAGGATCAAGCACAAAGACAAAGCTAATGGTAGGCAGTTGATTATATGGTGTGTCTGCCAGGCGTGGAGTGTGTCGAACCGATGCTGCCGGATTTGTGCTCGAAGGTGTGGTGCAGCTGGCAGCCCCGCTAGGTACGCGCTCAACCATTGCTTCACGAGCATGCCTACAGCTGCTATGCCAAGGCTGCAGGTCAAGGAGGTGAACCACAATGCATTCACCCATATTGCAGACGACGATGGCGTGAAGGCAGTATCCTCTGAAATGGGGGAGGTCATGTTTGCGGCCGATAATGTCTGTGCGGCCAGGATGCTTTCCAGGAGGGAATTTGTCACATCTTGAGGGTCAACACTGAGCATTTGATACGATTCGACTACGAAGGAGGCCACCACAGCCGAAAACAGTGCTGCCTGTGAATATTCCCAACAATGGTCAGCTCACAGAGCACTGAACACAAAGGGTCCTCCTACTCACAAATATGAGGCTGCTATCCACGGTCCGGTTCCATTCGCCAACCATCTGGGCATCATATTGTGAGGATTCCTTCACATATTCGCGCCAGATTTTCGCGTCATCAGCAAGTTCTTGGCCAAATTGCTCCCTCTCTTCCTTGCCCGCAAGGTCTAAGTCAGAGTTAGTAGCCATTGAGGCAGGATATGGAAACGAAGCTCATTGATTGTTGCAGCATAGTAATAACACAATGTTGCGTCACAGCCTCGATGCTGGGAACAAAACCTGAAGCAGTGGTCAATCAGTTTCCATTCACGACGAGTAGGTCGGTTGGCGTGGGACGCATCATGATCATCAGCGAAATCCAGTCGGAAATTGAGTCGTTGACAAGGAGCAACCAAATACAAGACGCATGTCAGAGTTTCAATTATCTTTTATGTTGTATAACCGAGAAATAGGTAGGTAAAGACTGATAATCTTGAAAACGAACGACTACTATCCCATGCCGAAAGGTCCGTAGAGTATCCACAAAGTTCAACTACGTGTCGTGAAGAGCCCGATAGCTCGTGAAGCTCCGAAGCCTTGAGCATCGAAATATGTTAGAGACAGAGAGAGGATAAGGGAGCCACAAGGCAGCTACAAAGCGATATATATGATCAGAGGTCCGTTTGTAGAGGATAATGCTAAGATATATAAGAGTCATGTAATGGGTTCACCGAGAGGGCAGTGGTGAATGCAAAGTCAATCTACAATGATGAATGCGCAAAGCGTAGGATAACTGGGATGAATGATCAGAAACGGTCGTTCATCATTCCATGTCATGGTGCAGGCGTTGGGGCAGCACGACGAGCGGCTGGGGCGCCAGGGCAGAGGGGTGACGGCGGTGCGGCAGTGGGCCCTACCCATGGATCCAAGTAACTACATCCAGCGACCTCCGTATAATAACCAGCAGAATCACTCGGGTTGGCCCATCCGTTGCCGACACTAGGTGTGGCAGTCATTGATGAGCCGGTGAAAGTTGGGCCATGAAGAGTAGGAATCGGGCCAGTTCTGGTATAGCTGGGAAGCAGAGATGCTGCACCAGCGTTGGAGATAGTTGGGGGAGGCCAAGAAAGACCAGAAGCGGTTGCGGCGGGGATGTTACCTGCACCTGCACCACCAGTCTGCCAGGCCGCAAGAGGAGGTTGGAAGGGATCAGTGTTGCCACACGTTCCATCGGCCTCGCGAGTGTTCTTAGGCATCCATCCCTCTTGGAGACCAAGAGAGTACGACCAAGCTGGCGTTTCGACCTTTCCAGAAACACTCGAGTTACCAATCTTCCATGTCCAGAAGAAGTAATTCTAAACGTTCAAAGTTGAATGAGGATGGTAAACAGATGAAGAAGGGTTTCCAGGCATACCTGGAGAGCGTCCATGCTAGCCAGAGCGAACTGTTTAATGTCTGCCCTCATTTTTGGGGTGTACTTCGTCCAGTCGGTCCACTCTGTACAGCTACCAACACGATTGGGAGCTCCGGGATAGTTTCCTTCGTAACGTGTCCCAAGATTAACGCCGTTAAGGTACAGACCACAATCCGTGACAGCATTACTGAATTCACCGGCAGTCGTGACACCGAACTGAGCCAGGGAAGAATTCATGCTTGCACCCCACTGTTGACAAGGTACGTTGGCATAGGAAGACATGGGATTGTCGGATTGTCCACCAAAGCAAAGGTAGGGATGCGAGTCGAGAGCAATGCGATCAGCCTGTCCGAAAACGCCAGGCCACGTGCTACGAGGGAAGAAGCCATCGTGGTAAGAGATGTAAGGTCCCTTTCCTTCGCCAACACCAGTGACCTCACGGATCACGTTGTAAGCTTCCATGTAGCTAGACATACGATTGAGCTACTTGCAAGGGAGTAAATACATCAAGTAAAACTCACAATCGCGAGAGCTGCTCCTGTCCAACTTGCGTGCCTTGGGGTTCGTTCAGTATACCGAACATCGTGACAACATCCTTGTACTGAGGCTGGCTGATGAACTGAGTCATCACCCGAATGACATCAAGTGTACGCTCAGCGTTCGCAATGCCCATAGGACCGTTGAGGAAGTTCGTCTGCCCGAGGCGACCAGAGTGGTTCCAACCATTTTGTGACCCAGGAACAGCGTGGAGATCGAGGTTGATACGAAGACCGTACTTGCGAGCCCATTGAATAGCCTTGAGGAAGTAACTATGGAAGATTCATAGTCAACAATAAGGTACAGAATAGGAGCATGCACGAAGAAGCTTACGTCCAAGCTGTGCCTTGCAAGAAGGGTTCCCCAGGCTTCGTCTCCACAGCCCAGAAGGGAATGGGGACGCGAAGGTAGTTTAGCCCAGCTCCAGCGATGTCAGCGAAATCCTTTTCTGTCTGAAGGTCGAAATAAGCATCGTGTGAGATCAGTGTTAATGATACCACCACGTACAATGAATGTCTTGTAATGATTTTCCAGAACGTCCATCTTGTTGTCCCTTCGCAGATTCTCGGTGAGTGTCCATTCGTCAACAGCAGGTGTCGCCGTATCAGCGTATGGCTCAAAAAGAGCGGGAGTACTGAATTAAAGAAGGTTATCAACACATCAAGGCACAGTTACGAAGAAGCTCGACTTGCATAAACTACGAAGGGGATAAGTTAGTCCATTGACGATGTCATTGATTGACAGAACGTTGGCTTACAGGTTCCGTGACTAGCCATCCACCGAGATTGACACTGAAAATGGTAACAGCGTCATTGGTGAGTAATAGCTAAAGATGCAATGAATCCACACTATGCTCACCCTCTGATCTTGTCAATGCCATATCTGAATGTCTCGTTCAAAGCGGGGGTCCACGATTGAGCCTTGGCGCCATTGTTGAACACATCGTCCTCGTCCCAATACCAATAACCTCCGAGCTTGTTCTCGTATGTGAACTTAGATCCGTCTTCTGTAGTTATCTCGCTTCCGTCTCTTCCAGTGACAATCTTAACTTGAGGCTTGCCCGTGGCCTGAGGACTGTGGCTGTTATTATTGTCCGAGTTTGATGAATCAGAATCATTGCTGCTATCGTTGTCGCTATTTCGCATTCTAGGCTTGATCACAGCGAAGTATACTGGGATGACGACGGCGAGAATCAAGAGAATGAGAGAAGCGAGAACCGCTAGTATGAGGACCTTCCTGCTGGATTTGGCGCGCGGTGCGGCGTAGAGGTTTTGCTTCTCTCCAAGATAACGAGGGCTACTGCTCTGTCCCATAGGTGACATCGCGTGACCCTGTTCGTTGAAACTGTCGGGCTCGTCACGATATGGTGACCCGGTCAAAGTTCGACCCCCCATAGAAGTGTCGTTGAGGGCTACGACGGAGCCATTGAAGTCAGAACCCCCAGATGGATATTGAGACGATGCGTATGACTCTCGTGGGCCCGCGTGGCCATCGTAAGTGCCCATGAAGCGTGGTTGCGCTGCACTGGCACCGGGCGGTAGGCTCGAGGTTGATCCCAGTTCGCGCATGTTCTGGAAACTAGGCGAGGCCGGTCCTGGTGAACCGGGGGCATTATAAAGGGCGTTCTGGTACTGGTCGGCATCGGTCGTCAGCGGTAGCGGGTCGTACGATATGTTGGCGGAGGGTTGTTGTGGGTTAGACATGTTGGTCGGCGTTGAACCTGAGAAGAACCGATTGGGGCGTGTCTTTTAGCAGGCTGGGTGGCACTTACGGCGAACGACAAGGTGTGCACACCGTTGGCAACGACGACGAAGACTGGGAGGCCAGTGGCGGGGACGATGAGGAAAAGGAGGTGAGAAGAAAGGTGGAGAAAGTGAAGGTAGAAAAGAAAGGTTGATCAGGCTCAAGTTTTACACAGACAGACCGGCGCCTTGGCGATAGCCCTCGACGGCCAAATTCAAACGGCTGAGCTTCCCCGCAATACAACATGTACAAATAAACTCGGACCAATCAAAGTCTGCCCGAGCATCTTTGCCACTGTTGCCGAGCGAGCTGAGCGGCTTGACTTTGCCACAAGGCAAATCAGCGCCCGATTCTTTCTGGTCCCGTCGACTTGCCGTTAACTCTGTATTGACTTTGATGGAAGCACCTTCAGGCTGTGCAGTCAGTTTGTTTGCCCGCAAAGAGTTCGAAAGCTCTTCGCCCGTTTGTCAAGATTGCCTTTGCTGCCCTCTTAATCTACAGCGCACCGCCCATCCTCAAGGCGGTGCGACATGTGCCAAACTCTGACGGTATCTATGAGTTAGCATGATATGTGAAAAAATGTTATATAGCAACCCCGCAAAATCAATGAATTCTACGCATTTTCTGGAATGGGACTTGAGCGGACTGGGCATAGACCTGGCACGAACAGACCCTGAAGTACCTAAGCCAGGGGCTAGAAGGATAGAAAGGTTTTGTCACACACCAAAAGTGCAACCAAGTGGATAATGACGGCGGTGGGGTGGAAGAACGCCCTCGCCTTCAACCAGTCCTAGCCAGAATTATCCAGCGCAAGTCTCAAGGGGAATCTCAGTCAATATAGATCACAGACTTTGTCGTAGATTGGGGCAGGGTTCACTGATGGGCGCTCGCCGAGAGACTACACCAAACCTCATACCCCTTCACGCCTTGATGGCACTAACAAATCCGTCATCAGTGGGCGAGCATGGCGGACCAAACCGCATCACTAGCGCTCTCAGTTCCAGACTGAACTACGGGATCATGGTCCGAACGATTATTGCAATTACAACATTACAACGAGAGAACAATTCGCTGTACTCAACGGTGCATTAAAAACACATTTACGATCCCTGGCCAGCACCTTGCTGCTGCTGCTGTGCTTGTGCTTGTGCTTGTACCACAGCCTGGGCCAATTTTTACATCTGAGTTCAGTGAATCGATCAAAACATATGTACTATAACTGACCTGATGCTGCATAAGTTGCACCCTCATAGCGTTTATCTGCTCGGCCGTATATGGAGTACCAGACGGCGTCATATAATAGGCTATATTCGATCCCGTTCGGGCGGTGGCTTGCTGGTGCATCTGAACAGCTTGCTGCATTTGTGTCGCATGCAACAAAGCTGCTTGGGCCTGAGCTGAGGGTGGACGGGGCGAAGTAGCACTTGAGACAGAATTGACGGGCGTGCCAGCATTTCTTGGTGGAGAAACGTAAGTCGCATGGGTAGTCGCCGCCGTCCCATTCTGAGGAAGCTGAGGCGGGGTTCCAGCGCCGTTTGCCGCCTGCACACCGTTCTGCGTCGGGGCTTGAATCGCCGGCTGACCTTGGACTGCAACCTGACTGACTTGCGCTGGCACCTGTGGGGTGGGTATTGGTTGAGTTTGTTGAGTTTGCAATATATTGCGCTGCTGTAAATGGGCTTGGGCCTGTGCCACCTGTTGGGGAGAAAGGCGAGAATTCGCAGAAACAGGGGTAGAGATGCGTTGATGTTGAGCAATCCCCACCTTTCGAAAAGGTTCAACCTCGGAACATGACGAAAGGCTGGACTTACTTGTTGCTGGTGTGGTACCGCCGCTTGTTGCTGTCCAGTTTCAACTCTATCAGCGGTGTTCGGTGACCGTTAACGAAACCACTCACCCCATTCGCCGTTGCCATCTGCATTCGTTGCATCTGCTGCAAGCGAAGTTCCTCTTGCTTTCTTTTCACGATGGCCTGGTCGGCGTTCAATCTCGCTTCCTTTTCTGCCTTCAGTCGTCCTAACTCTGCTGGCGACATCTTGGGCAATTTGTTGTACTCTGTATGAGTGTCGTGTACAACCAGCGGCTTTCGTTGTGCCACTACGCCCAACCATGTTAATGATGGTGTACCGTCAGAATTGCAATGTAAGGACTTACTAGCATTCTTTTGTGCGGTGGCGAGTCGTTGCCGAGTAAGCTTACGCATGGCGTCATGAACCAAGGCATGGCGGCGCCGTTTTCTTGGCTCACTAGCGTTCGGGATCATGCTGGAACCGGCAGCACTGACGCTAGCCAGACGTTTAACACCGCGGGTGGTCATCTGCGTGGTTGGCGTCATTGGGACACCAGTACCGTCCAAGGACGCCTGACTCCCTGGGCCAAGCAAGGCGTCATATCTCTGAAGACAGTCCCGAGCGGTTCGCTTGTCTGTAGAAAGAGTAATCCGAGCGGAATTGAAGCATTCTGCGATGAGGGACCAGTTGTTGGGGTACCGCTCAGTAAGAGACTTCAGCAAAGCGTCCTCGTTGGAATTCCAAACGATTTCGGTAGCGCGGCGGTCCTTCGACAATTGGATAGTTTGAGTGCCAACAGGTTTGTTGCTCCCGAAGAGACCTAAAGCATCGGTTGACATGATGACAACTCATGGATTTGACATAGCCCTTACCTGAGAAGATGTCGACTGGTTTGCTCGCAGGGTTTTCTTCGGCGCTTATAGCATAATCGTCGAGCCTAACCCATTCTCCGTTCTTCCACTTCTTTGACGGTTGTAGAGGGCCGAGCAAAGTTGGTTTGCAGTGCATAAACTTGCCAATGGGGACTAACTTCGAGTAGGTAGTATCCTCTGCTCGTTTATTTGGATCATCCCTATCCGACTTCTTTTCCGACTTCTTCTTGCCATCGGACGTGAAGATCGGCGACGGAACGTCGAACAAACCATACGGTTGGAAATCGGGAAAGACAGAAGCCAAATCAGATGGGGGGAACAATGGGTCGAGTTCGTCAATAGCAGGGTCCTTCGTCTCATCTCTCGCAATGTCCAGGTCGTCGAAGTCAAGAAATAGTTTATCCAGTTCCGAATACGCTATCCTCTCTCTGATGGGCGCATAGATACTCTTCAACATCGCTTTCGAAGCAGCGCTATTCGCAGCAGAAAGCTCATCGCTAGAGCGGGAAGTCGTTGCAGACATCAATGTGGGATTAGCAGAGTCCGTCTTGAGTCCTGTCGGCGTCGTTTCGTGGCTTTGGTCCTTCGGTTTCTGCTCAACTGGTTGTTCAGGTGAATCTTGCGAATCGACAGCCATAGCATCTTTATTCTGTAAGGCGGATGGATCGTCAACCTCCTCCGTTTTTGGCTGGATGGTGTTGGCACCCATTTCCACAGATGGAACACCGGAGTCGTGAGCGTCCAGAGCATCATCTATCATCGCAGAGGTCTCTAGTGCATCAGCGACACTTTGTTCCCGTTCTTGGCCTTGATCTGGATCCTGATCGTCGTCATCGTCATCATCAGAGTTGTAGTTGAGGATAGAAAGCGGGTTCATCGGCTTCAATTGTGCGTCTTCATCGTGGTCTTCTGGGGGATCTATGTCACCCCCCGGGGCGGACTCTTCGGTAAACCCAGGCAAAGGATGACCCTCGTCGACAATCATCCCTGTATCTTCTTCTTCTTCCGGAACGCGGTCGTGGGACCTAGGTGGCCTCCACTTCATACATATACCGTTCGTTATTCTGGTTGCAGTATCTCCTGCAGCGTGCCACTCCAAGACAGCGGTAGAAAGATTATAGGCCAATGCCAGCTTCCATCGCCTTTCCTCACGGAAATCGGTCCGCATCCATTTCTATAGAATCGGACCGTCGAGATATGTCAAGAGTATTCAAACGAGAACACCCACCATTTCGTCCATGAGGTAATCCCAATGAGTCTTCTGCAATCCACCGACTCCGCGTTGCTTTTTAGGCTGGCGAAAGCTCCACCTCCCAGCATCTTTGAGATTTTCTATGTGATTGAAAGTCTTAATGAGGCGAAGTTCCGTGAATGCCGTCTAAATGACATTTAACGTCGTACACTCAACGCCATTTGGGTTCAAGAAACATACCCCCCAGTCTTTCGTCAGCAAACATTTCGTGGCCCTGCTGACTTTGGTGTACAACGGATTGGCATTCAGTACGGCAGCCCACCGATTCAAACCCAATGGTGTCCAGTTGTCTTCCTTCGATAGAACATCCTTTGGAACAGACCCGTCCTTTTCTCTCTCTCGCTTCTCCTTCTCCCTCTTTCTTTGAGCTTTAGTCAACTTACCTTTCCGCTGATACTCGGCAGGTAAACTCTTCAAAGGAGGGAGTGTATAATGAGGGTCGAATGTGTGATATTGAGTTGGGTCCGACGCCGGTGCATCAGATGTCTCCATGTCGACATCTTGCGGGGGCTCAAAAACATATCCGATGTTTTCTAGTGCAGGAGAACGTATGCCACGTAGTATATGAGGAGGGCGCCGACGTTCGATGATGGGCGGCATGAATAAAGTAGCTGGAGAGATGGTCGCAACCTGCGGCGATACTTCTGCAGTTCTGGACTCGGTCGGCAGCACGACGTTAGACGGATCGGCAGCAACTGGTGGTGCTGGTTGCGATGTTACAGTGACCGAAGCCGGATCAGTCGGCGCTTCTGGGGCATCTTCCATCTCTACATCTTCGTGATTGGAGTGAGAGTCTTTCGTGTCAGTGATATCAGTTTGGAGAGCGGGGGGTTCCGCTACGACGTCGGTGGGCGGTGGCTGTATATGATCGGCCTGGTGCTCTGCCACCAATGGTCCACCAGCCGAAGAACCTTCGGCAAAGACGACTGCAGGACCGGGATGGTAAGCCATATTTTCGACGGGCATTGCAACCGTGGAGGCAACATCATCTGGGGCCTCATTATTGGGCGAAGTAGTAGGCTGAAGGAGTGGAGGGAGGGGTTGAGCTTGCGCGGTATCGCGTCCCACATCTTGCAAGGCCGGGGAATCGTCGGGTTGCATTTCCGAAGGTTGAACAACATGAGGATTTGTGCCCTCCTCAATATCCTCCGTCACAACTTCATTTTCGGGCGTGTCTGCATTAGTGACCTGGACGTGCGTTTCACTCACATCTCGTTCTTGGACGTCAACCTCAAATACTTCCATGGGAGAATCCTCGCGTTTCTCGACTTCGTCGGCATCGACATCTATGACTTCCGGAGGGGGAGGGGATGAGTCAGAAATGTCTATCGCTACCGGAGAGCCGGGAGGTGGAGAGCGGGAAGTTGGATGTGACGGAGAACGAGAACGAACGAGGGGTTGAGACGGAGTACGATGACGGGAGCGAGGTGGGGTAGACAGAAAGTCCAGCTCGTCTCTATCACTGTCCTGGTCTTCTGGCTGAGCAGGTCGCAGTCGGTAGGGATTCGGTGGCGGTTTGGTCCTTTGAGCGTCGTGTGCACCGACGTCAGGATCTTCAGTGGGCTGAAGTGCTAGCAAGTCATCTGATTCGGGATCAGCATCGTCGGCGGGATCCTCGACGGTGGGAATAGGGACATCCAGTTCTTCTTGTGAGAGTGTTACAATGCTACTAGTCTCTGGACTTCATGTACATTGGAAATGGGTTATATCATTTCCACGAAAGCCATTACGCACTGTGTAGCAAAATCAAATCTCTCCAAGAACGCGTCAACTCCATCAGGATCAACGTCGTCGTCGTCAGCAGGAAGAAGTGTTCCAATGTCATGTTTCCTTTGAAGCATGCGGTACATTTGGCGTAGGAGGACATTTCTGCGCTGCGAGATTTCTCTGGAACAAGTAAATCAGCACTTTAGATTAAAGTAAGCTCGGTGTACCCTTACTCGAGCTGTGCGACGCGTTGTTCCACCAACCAATTGTCGGAAGGTTCTTCAGCCATTGTGGTATTTAGGAGGAAGGTGTTGCTTCCAAAACGGGTTGTGATCGAGAATTCCTGCTGGGCACCACGGTCAGTAAAGGACTCCCACAGTCAGTGACTTCGCACTTCGTGGTAAGTATCGTAAGCACTACACTTACCTTCAACAATATGTCCGAAGCACCTCAGAAGAGACGGCGCGTCCAACGTTCACCAAGTCCTGGATACAAGCTAGACGACGACGACAACTATGTTCCATACGTACCGGTCGCTCAGCGACGTCAGGAGAAGCTAGCCAAAATCACTTCATGGACCGCTAATTCCGACAGAGACCGTGCTCGACGCCAGAAGGAGGAAATGGAGGAACAAGAAGATGCCGAGAAGGAAGAGGAGCGCCGAAGAGAGAAAGCTCGGAAGGAAAGGACGTTACTCATGGAGGCTCAAGAGGTCCACACCAAGAAGGACATAGAAGGCGCGTGTCCGCCAGGCATGTCTACCCAACAGAGGGAATAGCTGACCAGACTCGCAGACTCCAAAAAGACAGATTATCAGAAAGCCGAAGAAGCGGATGCTGAGATTCTCGCTGCAATAGCCAGTCGGAGAAAGCTCGCCTCTGATTTGGAGTTAGCAACAGGCGTGCAATATACAGAGCCCTTGAAATCATCGTGAGTTACCCCGTCTTTATAATTGCCAATGTTGGACCAATGCTTCAGATAAGGTGGCGACCGCCCCGGTATATTCGCGAACGGACCGAAGAGCAGCACAAAAAAATACGCGAGAAGCACCACATTCTCGTTGATGGAGAAAACATCCCGCCCCCCATCGAGCACTTCCAGGTACCGCCAAACCTTTGAGACCTAGTTCAAGTACTCACATGGACGCAGGATATGAAAATACCGGGATCTATTCTCGACTTTCTGAAGACGAAGCGGATTACTGACCCAACACCTATCCAGCTGCAAGGAATACCCACTGCGTAAGGACACAAGCTTCATTGCATCAACCGTTATGACCTATCTCTCAGTTTTGCAGGGCGTGACCTCATAGGTATTGCTTTCACAGGTTCAGGCAAGACCCTCGCATTCTGTCTACCCCTGATCATGATGGCTTTGGAAGAAGAGGCCAAACTTCCTCTCGTTCGTGGCGAAGGCCCTGTTGGTGTCATCCTTTGTCCATCTCGTGAGCTAGCCAACCAGACTTACGAGAACGTTCTCGCTTGGTGCGAAGCTCTCGCCAAGGACGGAAGGTATCCGCATCTGAACACTCTTTTATGCATGGGAGGCATTTCAATGGGCGAACAGAGCCATGTTCTCAATAAGGGCCTTCACATCGTGGTGGCTACGCCCGGTCGTCTTATCGATATGTTGGAGAAGAAGAAATTCACTTTCAACAACTGCAAATACTTGTGCATGGACGAAGCGGACAGAATGATTGACCTTGGCTTCGAGGACGATGTCCGTAACATCATGAGCTTCTTCAAGGTAGGGTATGGAGCCGTTCGCGCTGTGTTTCTATCTCTGAACCTCGTTTGTTTCAGCGGCAGCGCCAGACATTGCTCTTCTCTGCCACTATGCCCAAGAAGATCCAAGATTTCGCTCAACAATCACTCATAAAACCGATATTAGTCAATGTCGGCCGTGCAGGTGCGGCGAATCTGGACGTTCTTCAAGTGGTCGAATACGTGAAGCAGGAGGCGAAGATGGTGTATCTGTTGGAGTGCCTGCAGAAAACGGCTCCTCCCGTTATCGTTTTCAGCGAGAATAAAAACGAAGTCGATGGTCAGTGGTGATGATTGTTGGCAACATAGCGCGCGCGCGTATTGATGCTTTCTAGATATTCAGGAGTATCTTCTACTGAAGGGTGTCGAGGCCGTTGCCATCCATGGATCCAAGAGTAAGTCGTGTTGATCCACACCAGACGTCGCTCTTATGCATCTTCCCTATCAAGGTCAGGAGGAGCGGCAATACGCCATCAAGTCATTCAAGTCGGGTGCTAAAGATGTAATGGTCGCGTCGGGAGTCGCCTCAAAAGGTCTCGATTTCAACGATATCCAGCACGTCATCATCTTCTCCATGCCCAAGGAAATCGAAGACTACGTGCATCAAATCGGTCGCACGGGTCGAAGTGGCAAAACTGGCATTGCGACCACTTTCGTCAACATGAACACGCCGGAACAAACGCTTCTGGATCTCAAATATCTCTTGATGGAAGCTGGTCAGAAGTATGTCTCGCCTCTGTATGTCTCGCCAGAGTGTTGCTGAATCTTCTTTCCTAGAGTTCCGCCGTTCCTCGCTTCAATCGACGACCCTCGCGCCGTACAAGGTGGTTCTCTCAAAGGTTGTCCTGTCTGTGGAGGTCTCGGGCACGGTATATCCAATTGTCCGAAGCTGGAGGATACCCAAAGGCGACAAATGGCATCCCATCGCGCAGCCAACGATGCTGGCGGTGGGTTCTAGGCAATCTCCGCTGTATTTACTTGTATATCTTCATAATCGAATGCGCATTCGAGTCACTCAGAATCGCATGTAGACGTCGTTATCAAGCAAGATGGTGTATAGTCACTAGTCACTCGTTGAGATATCCTCAACGAGGGTGGTCTCCAGAATTAGCAACTATCCTGTCGATCTCTGTTCTAATCTCCTTCAAGTTCGCCTGCAATGTCTTCACATCTTCGAATTTGCGGTGGGCGTTCGCCTCTTCAATGAAGGATTCGAGCAGGGCCTCTTGCTCAAGTAGTGGTTGGAGAGCCAGCGCGAGCTTCGAATCAGGATCGATTGCGGCGCCGTTCTCTCGCGTCGGTGTTGGTGTAGATGATGAGGGTTTGGACTTCTTGGGTATCGTCTTGGGACATCCAGATTTAGCACCCATCATGAACCGCTGAGAAATACGATAAGCCTCACCTGCAGCGGGAACATATGTTTCTGCAGGAATAGATTCGCGCGAGTCATCACAGCCATCTGAACACGGTCCTGTGAGCTACCTGGGCCTGACGGACATGGCAGGTTTCGTATCCGCTTCGACAGCGCATCGTACTGTGCGAATGCCTCGAGCAGTCGTTTCCGCGCTGCCATAGCCTCTTTCGTGGGGTGATCGTCCGTGCTGTACAACAAGAACCCTCAGCCCTCAGTTTCGCAGTGGGGGGCTATTACTGGAGACGCGACCTACGTGAGACTAAGCAAGAGCTCTTCAAATTGGGGTAGCGAGGCTTCTATCTCTTTCTCCAGGGTTATGAACATCTGCATGAAATGTCAGATGCAGTACGATGGAGGACTTCGTGCTCCCACGTACATCGTAGAGGCGAACAAAAGCAGGCACATGCGTCGATTCTTGTTGATACTGCTGTCTCCTGTAGAACATAGATAATAACACCCAACATACGCCACTCTGCGAAGCGAACTCACGTCAATATAGGCCTACACGTCCGACACATCCTCACGCCCTTCAGGAACTTCTCCTCTTCATCCTGCAAACTACCACCTTTACTCCCTTTCGCATCAACCGTCGAAGTGCGCCTCTTCCGTACCCCGTAATCGACGCCCTCGCTGACCTCCTCTATCATCCGCGTGTTCTTGTCTACGACGAAGAGGAGGGAGCAGGTCACGGGCCGCTGGGGGTTCTTCACGGGCAGAGCGCACACGATCTGTCCGCACAGTCGACAGTGGTGTTTTCTGTTCGTTAAAGGGTGGAAGGAAGCTCTAGGCCAAGGAGAACCATCAGGATCATGTGTAGAGCACCGACCGTGGTTGTACGAACCTGCATAGAGGGCACTTGTTCACAGCGGAATCATCTTCCCAAGGAGTGATCCGTTGCTCAGCGGCTGTACAGACAATTTACCTGAACACGATAAATTATCACATTACGACGTCGACGTACCTCTGATATCACCCTTGCCTCCGATACTACTCGTCCCTTGCATCATCATGTTTTTCCACAACCCACTAGGGTCCATACTCTTCAAATCTGATAGATCCAAGTCAAAGAATGAGGACCGTCTATGATTGCCCGCGGAAGGTCTCTGCAGAGCGTGCTGTTCCTCCTTCTCAGGAAAATGCAACGCAATCAACTTCTCCAGACGACGCTCTAACTTGGTTCTCTCAATACGAAGCGAGCCGCTGTTGTGTGCTTCGCGACGTGCGTCGAAGAATTCATCCGTCCGCGGTCGATACACGCCTTTAGGCTGGAATCCCGGTCGGTAGGGGGCTTGGATACGCGAAGGCAGCGAGGACATGACCGGGCGCGGCGATGTCGGGGCGGAGGAAATGGGCGTTGAGGAGGAAGACGGACGAGATTGGAGTTGTGCTGGAGGCGGAGGCGGAGGCGGAGGTGTTGAAGAAGTCTGGTTGAGAGACGATCCTCTCGTGGGCGGGACTATAGGTGCTGTAGCATCGGAGGCGGGTCGGGCGATGTTGGTTTGCACATGAAGGTTGGGCCCGACGGGATGTGAACTCGAACTTGGCGTCGAGGCCGCTTGTGACAGAGATGGGGCGACTTCGTCTTTGGCAGGGATGGGCGGGCCTGGGGTAGGCGAAGTGACGCGACTGCGGGGTTCTGCTGAGGGTGCACCATGATCGACGGCCGTTCGGGACGACGAGGACGATAGGACTCGGCCCGCCGAAGGCAAGGCCCCGGCTGGGCGCAAAGGGGACGAAGGTAAAGGTGCTCGAGACGGACGAAGAGGGACACGCCGAAACGTGGATATCCGCTTGCCCGGGGGCTGGGGCGACTTTGTAGGGGTCGATGAGCTCGCAGTGGAGGACTCGTTCGAAGGAGACGAAGCCAGAGACGATGGCGTCGATGTCGGCGTCTGCGGGATGGGAAGCGGTGAGGTTGGAGGCGTCGTATCGTCAGTCGGCGGCATCCCTTGTTCCTTCAGCGTCGTCTCTACTACTATTCCCTTGCTTCTATCCACGTTCAAAGCTAATGGCAGGGGTCCCGTCGGAGAGATAGGCGGTACTTCGTTGTCCTTGACTGGCGGGGTCGCAGTGCCGTTCGTCGGTTCAGGCAGCTCCAGAGCATCGTCCTTTGGTTCAATGACTGCAATCTCTACTTTGTCCTCCGTGCCAAATTCCGCCGACCCGAAGCTCGAAGGCGTCCCCATGAAGCTTGACGGCCGTGGTCGTGGAACTGCAAGCGCAACGCCGTTGCTCGCAAAGCCATTCAGCACATGGGTGGGATTCGAAAGGTTTCTGGAGTGTCTCTTCGACTATCAAGAAGAGTTCGACACCATCAATCAGTGAACTACTCAAGAAGCTAGCCAGAAAGACCTTGTAAGCCTGGTATGGGACCTGCTGCGAGTCTGAAAGCAGTTTCTCTGGCATTTGGGGCGGGGGATTGCGAATAGTGGCGGTGGCCTGCTGGATTTCAATTTATGCAACGAAACAGATGATCATCAACCCGCGATGCGGGAAACAGCGAGGAAACAGCAAGGATAGAGGAAACCGCAGCTTGGGTTGGGCGCTAAAACGCTAAGGCTCTGCACTTCACGAAATCACATCTTGCTCGTTGCCAACATGTCCGCAACATCAGGAATCGGGATATCTCAAGAACTCGTTGACGAGTTCTCCAACGCAGTTGACACGAAAGCAACTAGATTTATCAAGGTCTCCATCCAAAACGGTTTGGCTTCACGCTGATGGCGGCACATCCCTGAAGTCTCATCTCTTCGTCGCCCAGAGTCCTTGGTTCACGACGAATCGATACCGGGTGCAGGCACTTTCCAAGACGATCTCGCGAAGCTCCAGCATGTTGTGGAAGACAACACACCAGCCTATATTCTAGGACGCTTGGACGAGCCTCCTGCTGAATGGATTGCCATCTCTTATGTCCCCGATTCGGCCAAGGTTCGCGACAAGGTGAGTATCGCGGGCACTCAAAAGCTTCTATATACGAGCTTGGTCGAGTGCAGATGTTATACGCGTCGACGAGGGCGTCGCTGATGAAATCACTGGGATCGACACTCTTCACCGACTCGATCTTCGCCACGTCCAAGGACGACCTGACTGCGGATGCTTACGCCGCGCATAGAAGACACGTCAACGCACCAAAGCCTCTCAGTGCGCGTGAGCAAGAAATGGAGGACATCAAAGCCGCCGAACGCGAGGCAAGCGGGGGGATCTACGAGGGCAGTCGTGCAAGGAAGAATCATCTCGGGAACGACAACGTTGGCATGAAATGGGAGGACGGAGTTACAGAAGCTATCAAGGCTTTCGGCGCAGGAGAAACCTGCTCGGTGCTCGTCTTCGTGCGTGGGCCTTTGCCTCTGTCTACTACCTCTACTCATACATCGCATAGACTATCAACGTAACCAGTAGCTCAGAAATGCTTCATCTTCACTCCTCTGCCGACATCACAGTCGATCGACTACGCGCGAGTCTCCTTCCTTCCGACCCCTGCTTTGCTCTGTTCGCTTGGCCCCGCACCCAACGTGAAATCTGTGAGTGCGACGTAGTTCGTAACTTCGCTGTAGTTCAACTTGCGCAGACTGGATCTACTCTTGTCCTTCGAACTCACCTGTCAAGAACCGCATGCTATACTCCTCCTGCTCGCTCGCTACGTTCCTCGCTGCGAAGGCGATTCTGTCGTCCTATTCTACGTCCGCCGTGGCGAGCAGGAAAATCGAGACCTCCGATCCTCAAGAGCTTGATGAAGCTTTCCTTGTCTCGTACCTTGACTTGGATGCCGCTACTCCTGCTGCAAGCAGCAACCCCGGCCAAATCGATACTGGTGAGAAGAAACCATTTGCACGTCCAAAAGGCCCCGGGCGTCGATGATGACAAAGATAATGAACTTGTGTGTTGCGAATGTAATCGTACTAGAATGATTGGACTTTCTATGGACGGATCATCAGATTTTCCATCACCGTGTGCTTGCAAGATCCATGTTCCGGTTGTGTATACTGCCGAATTCTCATAAGGTTCCGCAGGACGTACATTACCTTCACACGAAGTCTGGCAGTCATACACGCTTTCCCCTCCAGTCTGCAACGTAAATCGGGGCCTTCAGCGAGGGTTAACGTTACAAACGATGCTCAACATAAGATTGCAAGTCCCTCGAAAGCATTTCCACGTTGGCCGAGTTTACGCGCTCGCCCCGGTTCTTCAGAAACGATGCTACTCAATTCCAGCCCAACAATCGAAACAGCCAAAAGTATGGGCCTCAGCTGATGAAGCAGTCAAGGATGTCAAGTCGGGGGACACGCTAATGGTTGGAGGTGCGTAATATGCGATTCTATACAGTTCGGTAACACGAAATGATATGCGACCGAAATGTAGGGTTTGGATTCGCCGGGATACCTGGTAGGTACTACACGCGTCGCTATCGCGCAGGATGCTAACGGCGAGCTGGTAGATACTCTTATCACTGCCCTTACGAAGCGGAAAGATGAAGTCAAGGACCTTACGGGTGTATCGAACAACTGTGGTGCAGAGACTTCGGGTTTGGGTGAGTTCAGAAACCAGTCAAACTGTTACATATACGCTGATGGAGGTCGCTGATTCATAGGGAAGTTGCTGATCAGCAAGCAAATGAGCAAGTTGATTGCTTCATACCCTGGAGGGTGAGTTCTACCCCGGGTCTTTCTTGTAGCATTTGCTGATGATATTACTTTAGAAACAAGCAATTCGAACAAGCATACCTCAAGGGCCAAATCTCCCTTGAACTCGTTCCCCAGGGCACACTCGCTGAGCGTATACGCGCACACGCGGCAGGCATTCCTGCCTTCTTCACGCCAACCGGCGCGTCGACGGCCGTGGAGGAAGGTGCCATTCCCGTGCGGTACAACGAGGGCGGCATGTCGGCCGGGGTGCAGATTCCGGGTATAAAGAAGGAGCATAAAATTATCAATGGGAAGAGATACGTGCTGGAACCTGGAATTCCTGGCGATGTCGCGTTCATTAGAGCGTGGAAGGTTGATGAGATTGGCAACTGCGTGTTCAGGTGAGTGAGGAGATATGGAGGTTTGATGGATCATAGGTTGACTGGTACTGTAATTACTAGATACGCATCAAACAATTTCAATACGGTCATGGCACGAAACGCGAAGCTTACTATTGTCGAAGTAAGCCTCTTGCAACTCCCACCTACGACCTAACTAACCGATCATCATTAGGCAGAAAACATAGTCTCAGTGGGCGAAATCTCGCCAAATTCAATTCACCTCCCAGGTATCTACGTCGACAGAATAGTCCCCGCCACCGTCGAAAAGAGAATCGAATTCGCCACCCTCTCGCAATCCTCCTCCTCCCAACCAGCATTTTCCCCGGAAAAGGCTGCCGCTCAAGCCACGCGCCACAGAATCGCCAGACGCGCTGCGAAGGAGATTAAAGATGGATTCCATGTCAACTTAGGCATCGGCATGCCTACGCTCGTCCCAGAGCATCTGGAACCAAGTGTAAAGGTTTGGCTCCAAAGCGAGAACGGTATCTTGGGTATGGGGCCTTATCCAACAGAGAAGCAACTTGACGCGTAAGTGGAGGCATTTCTTAGGGGATTTCAAGATGCTGATTTCCGGCGACAGGGATCTTATCAATGCTGGAAAGGAAACCGTCACCCTCCTCCCTGGTGCATCTGTCTTCGGTTAGTTGGTTTCCCCGAGATCTAGAACGGTGGCAAACTGCTCCCTCAGATTCTAGCGACTCCTTCGCGATGATTCGGGGAGGACATATCGATGTGGCTATTCTTGGCGTAAGTTAATTCTTCACCTACTCTTAACTTCGTAACTCTGTTTGACCGACCCTTCATCCAGGCGATGCAAGTCTCGCAGGCGGGTGACATTGCCAACTTCATGATCCCAGGCAAGATGCTGAAGGGCATTGGCGGTGCTATGGACCTCGTCTCCAACCCCGACAAAACCAAGGTCATCGTAGTCATGGAGCACTGCGCCAAAGACGGCAGCCCTAAGATCCTGAAAGAATGCTCCCTTCCTCTCACCGGTGCACGCACAGTCAGCCAGATCATCACTGAGCTCGCGGTGTTCGACGTTGATCGCGGTAACGGGGAGTTAACCTTGATCGATGTTGCGAAAGGTGTGAGCGTTGATGAAGTTAAGTCCAAGACTGGGTGCGACTTCAAGGTGAGGGATAACTTGGGCACGATTGAGTGAGTGGCCCTATGTATGATGGACTGTTGCAATCACTATCAGTGTGCAAGTATTAGATAATCACTATGGAAAGGGGATCCGACACCAACTTTACGCGTACATGCCGGTTGCGTGAAACTTGATCCGTCAGGCACATAAACCTTGGTGCGGTCTGATACTACTTAGTACTGGCGCCCCTACAAATCCATGATGATCGATGAAGGTGCGTCTTATTCTCCTCATTCACAAATCCCCACATTCCTCACGAAAGGTTCCGTCAAGCCCAACACGGTGACCGGTTATCGTGAGATAGAGCAAATTGTCTGTGAACCTACACCTCTGAGCACAAGAAGCCGAACCACACACGCTGCGAAGGAGCATACCCCAGTTAGGTATCTCTTGCCATTAGAGTCGACGTGTAAAAGTACGATGGCCGTTGGTCAGCTGTACTATCGGATTATTACTAACAGCGCGTAGTAGTAAGGCAATTACCGTACCTTCCCCATGCACATGCCCCGCGCCGAACGATATGGTATGTACGCGTTGATCTGCGGCATGGAAGTCAGGGGTTCAATACGAGGGGTATATAACGCACCAGTGGTTAGACCTCCCTAACCAGCTACTTCGCATTTACGGATATTCAATCACACCTTCGAAATAATGTCTACCAACAAAATGCAATATGGTTGGCAATTCTTATCTTCTTTAAGGATTGTTTCTAACTGCACCGTTTGGTATAGTTAGGCTAGGTAAATCCGGACTCAAAGTGTCCAAGATCATCCTTGGGTGCATGTCCTATGGTACACCCGAGTGGCAAAAGTGGGTGCTGAATGAAGAAGAAGGCATCAAACAAATCAAGTTTGCGTATGTTCGCTCGATCTTTTGCTTATCGGGATTGCTCACTGTTGATATCGACTCCCAGATACGAACATGGCATCCAAACTTTTGATACCGCGAATGTACGCTACATGTCGGGCACCCAGTGACTGGGACAATTGCTCATCAAAGACACAGGTCTACTCCAACGGCCAATCAGAAATCGTGCTAGGCAAGGCGATCAAGCAGCTTAACCTCCCCCGAGACGAAATTGTAGTTATGACGAAGGTATGCAAGCTTTGCAAGGCTCAGCCCCACGATCTCACAAGAATACTACAAGGTATACGGTGTTGTAGGTCGAGAGCCTGGCTTCATGGGATTTGGAAAGTCCGATTTGGATAACTTGGGCTATGTCAATCAATATGGCCTCAGTCGGAAGGTACGCTCCGCCCTCAACTTCTCTGATCCATATTCTGATTGTTCATATAGCACATATTCGAGAGCGTGAAGCACAGCCTCGAAAGGCTTCAGCTTGATTACATCGATGTACTCCAATGTAAGTCTGGTTCCTTTGAGCCTCCCGGCCATAACACTGACTTCACCAGGCCACAGATGCGATCCCAACACCCCCTTTGAAGAAACGGTGAATCAACGACTTGACCAATGATTACTTGAATTTTCTCGACTGATGCCATTGCCTCTAGATGCAAGCGCTTCATGATGTCGTCAAGGCAGGCTATGTGCGATACGTTGGCATGAGCTCGTGCTACGCGTGGCAATGTAAGCGTTACTTTACTTTGTGATCTTGGTGGCACAATGCTAACTTATCAATCAATGACAAGTCCACGCGATGCAAAGTAAGTCATGTTTATATGGCCAGAATATTGCATCGGCAGAGTGCTCACTTTCGATATCTGCTAGACTACGCGATAAACAATGGCTTGACGCCGTTCATCTCTATGCAGAACCACTACAACCTTCTCTACCGCGAGGAAGAGAGGGAGATGTTCCCTACGTTGAAGGTGAGTAATCATTGTGAGGGTAACAATTGTAGATGTTAATTAGCCCTGTCAGCACTTCGGCGTTGGATCTATTCCCTGGTCTCCGCTGGCCCGGGGCAAGTTGACTAGACCTATTTCTTCCCAAGTTCAGACAGAGAGGTCGCAGAGTGACCTGTTAGTCATCTCGTTTACCATGCACGGCAATGAACGCTAATCAACAGTATCCATCTAGCTGGCTGTCTCTGTACGACGGCGCCTTGGGAACAAAAGATATCGTGACGAAGTGAGTAACGGTGAAGTCGATGTGCCTGAGATACTGACACTCCATCAAGCGTCGAGGCGTTAGCAAACAAGAAGGGCGTAAGTATGGCCCAAATTGCCATCGCATGGGCTCTCTCTAAAGAAGGTGTGTATGTTTTTGGTTTTGTGTTGAGCACAGTTGTTTTACTTGGTGGATGCTCTAGGAGTCACCGCTCCCATCGTTGGAACTACAAGTCTCAAGAATCTGGAAGATATTCTCGGTTAGTAAACTTGAGGCTTGAGGGCTTGGGGAATGATTTACTCATTGGGTCCGCAGGGGCTATTGACGTGAAGTTAACGGAGGAAGAAATCAAGTCGCTGGAGGAGCCGTACAAAGCCCAGGCTGTTGCAGGCCATCAGTAGTTCTCTCCACGGCGGCATACTAGAAGGATTAGCAAGGATGTTATCGCTATATCGTTGAATTGATTTATGTCTGCATTCACCCCAATGTTTGTGAGCTTTCTTTTGACAGTCCAAGATTTCCGAGACTATGTTGCCTACTTTGTATGGGTAAGTAATCAGCAATGTCATTTAGTCTCAAGTATGTCGAAACGAGAATACTGTTTGCGCTTCCCACGAATCTGCATTAGCTGCTGGGTATGGTTATGTAGCTAGTAACTCTAATCACTGAAAAGAGACAATATATGGGCGATAAATTAAGGGTGGTACGGCGAGTACATTTATGAAGAAGGCTCCTCATCATCCTCAACCTCTTCCACCATCACTCGCCTACTTTTGGGTTTCACGTCGTCAGAGTCCGCCTCAACAATCGATGCGCCGGCACCATTTGTAGAGACTTCCTTTGCCTTCCCTTTACCCTTGTCCGCCTTCTTCTCGGCCTTCTTCTTTCCTTTCTTCTTCGGCATGTCCCACTCGTATAGCGGTATGAAAGAGTCGACCTGGATATATCTGGTCAAGTGGGCACCCTGTTACGCAGAGACATGGACTCACAAATCCGACGTCAGCGAATAGTTGAGGGAATATCCAGATTCCGGGGGAAGCGACGACGATGGTGATAATATAGAAGATAAGGCGAACGATGGCGATGGCAAAGAACAGAGCAAGGAATGCGAGCATCGCCATACTCAGATACCAGACACCAAGACGCATAGTCGGGGGCCATAACGGGAACATGACGCCGGCGAAGAGTAGTGCAACCATTCCGATACCGCCAGCGTACGTCGTCCATTGTGAGCCCTCGTAGAACCAAGCATAGTATTCATCCGGCGCGAACATCTGCTCCTGGATAATCTGCAGATGTCTGGGTGACGAGGACGATGAGCCCGAAGGGTCACCTCGGGCGACACGCAAGTAAAACGCGAAAGCGTTGGCGGCATGCAACACCGTTCGCGCCTCGTCCTCGTTGGTGACCTTTGGTACGCCCTTCAGCTTCTGGTAAGCCGGCGACAGCAGCGCCTTCAGAGCTGATTTTCCTGGTGACAGTCAGCCATACTGGTCATTCCGTGACCCAACCCACTCGGCGTACCTTTGAAGTAGTCCAGCCGCTTCCCATTCATTGCCCCCACCCGCACTTTGACTCCTGCGCCTCCACTACGCAGGAATTGCGCGACTTTCTTTATCTCTGGCGGTGACTTGGCCTGTTGTTCCATGTCGGTCGGGAGGAAGGAATTGCGGGTGCCACGTTGACAAACCACATTCTGGGCGTCTATCGGCGCTTAGAGTGTCTCATTCAATGATCTACATCACACAACATTTGCCGTTAACATCGTCGAGAGTATTAGCAAGATCGTTACGCTGAGAATAAGAGCTGAATGTTATGTCCAACGAAAAGGAGAACAAAGGATAGAGAAAAAAAGCAGAATAGAAATGTATTTAAAGCGCTACGACTCCAAAACCAAAATAACAAAGAAAGTACTCGATGATTGACTGATGATGATGAATGCGAGGATATGCAAGGGGGCGGTACTGTGGGGAGACGTTAATAGAATAATGATGATGATTAATGTTCCACATCTGTCGGCGCAAGTTCGCAGACATCTGTAGGAGGAAAGACTAACAACACGTTAAGTGTAGATGTCACAAGAGCGATACGAGCTGAGGGAGCTGCGAGCGAATCTAGATTTAACTTGATGGAACCACTTCTTTCGTGCTACTAGTTGAGTCCTTTCTTCGGCCAACAAGTTTCTTCAAACCAGAGAGTCCGCTCTTCGTTTTCTTGTGCTTCTTTGCAGCACCGTCAACAAAGGGTTGGGGTGTAACGGCAGCAGAGTCCATAGAGGATACAGAGGCAACGTCTGTGAGGTCGGGAGAGGAGGATACTGGGGGCTCAATAGTGGATGGCTCCTCAGTCACAACGCCGGCCTTTCCTCCGCCGCCAATCAAGCGAACAGTAGTGGGAGCACCTGCATCAGAATCGGGCAACTTAGTGTCAACAAGGTCTGCAGGCTGGGCCTCAGGCTCAAGCGGAGGAGCTAATTCTTGAGTAACGGGGAGTGGCGGTGGTGCTTCAATGGGCGATGGTTGGATTAGAGTCGTTTCTAGAATAGGATTTGACTCGGTAAGAAGATCAGGAACCTCTGGTGGTGGAGACATGCGCTTGGACAAGGTTGGTGATGGAGGATCGACGTGTGGTGTGGAGAGGGAGGGCATGTCCTGGTTCGGTGAGTCTCGTTTATGCGAGACCAATCCTGTTTCAACGTCTCGGCTATCCCCCAGGCTAATGTTGCGGCCAGACTCGAGATCATCTGCAGATGATGATGAACGTAGAGACTCAGGGGGAGATGGAAGGGCGGCGATTTCTCGTGGGGTTGGAAGTTCTATTGGCCGAGGAGCAGGGACTTTTGTGACCACCAGAGCAGGCGGTTTCAAACCTGTTTTGGGTTTTGAGGTGGTGGGAGAATCTGGCAAGTCGGGGAGGGTTTCGTCGGGGTCAACCACATCAGCGAGTACAGGTACGGGCGTTTGAGCAGAAGTTGGCGTAGTCTCTAATACTCCTAGACCAACATTTTCCACGGGCTAGCGTAGACTCTTAAAGAAACTGTCGTTACAGCAAGCGTAACCACTCACCTTATTCTTCAAATCCCCGTCTGGTAATATGGCTGCATCAGTGATCACTCGGACGTCGTACCATTTCCGTACACTGCGATCCGCCAGCGCCTCCAACACGTTCCAACCCTTGTATTCCCCGGTTAAACGCAACCCAGAATGTCCAGCATCTCCTCCACCGTCACCCTGCCCGCGCCCATGACCATCGTAGAAGTAGCTTTCATAACCTAGACTGTCCTCACTGTCGCTGCTAGCTTCATTCGATGTCCCAATTTCGAATCCTTCACCAGCTTCGAGGTCGTCCACGAAACTAGCCAACCACTTTGCCCAACCGACTGGCCCGTCGCCATTCCATAAAACCACCTTCGTGTCAAAGTCGCGTCCAAATACGATTACTTGTCCGACGGAGCCATTTTCAGCTGGGTTTAGATCGATTCCAACGTAGTTCCCCGTCTTATCGGATATAAGTGGAATCCAGCCTCGTTGAGAATACTCCTTCCTGACCCAGCCCGGTGGCAGCGACTGCATGACCTCCCTTAGCTGGACATTCGCGCCCGTAGTTGGGTCGCTATCCACCTCCCGCCAAAATCTCCATTCTTCGTATACGTCCTCCAGCGGCAGCAGGGTCAGACCGTAGAACAGACCCTCCGCGCACCCTGCCGAGGACTCCGCTTCTTGTCCGTCTACAAGGAGATACGACTCCCGGACAACCGCTGGCAACGCGAAGCCGAACTGCATTTCTATTTGGGCGAGGTCTTGCGGTAGGATGCCATAGTTGAGGGTGTCGCCGAGCTCAGGGTATTCGCGATTCAGCCACAAACGTAGACGGTTCCAGGTCTTCTCTAATGGTGGGTAAGGAATTGATGGTGAAGCTGGTGTGTGTAGAGAGTCGTAATGTGTAGGCAGCAGCGACGGCGGTCGCGAAGAACCACTGCTGTGAAAACGAATCTAATGGGCAATGATATCACTTTCAAAGAACAGCCAAGACTCACGATGTCGGGAAATACCCATATGAGCTTGAGTTCGGCGGTGGGTATGTGTAAGAAGGGCTCAAGGAGCCTTCAGGATCCGGAGTGCCCAGAGTTTCTGCGCTGAAAGCATGAGGGTGCGAGGAGAAGACGGGGGAGGATGTTGGCAGGGAGAAGGCTTCATGCGTCGAGGACATTGCTTGGCCTTTTCTTGAGTTTGTTGCCGCAGCTGGGAAGAAGAGCGACGTGAACCAACCCATATCAGCGCAGGAACGAGCGGGAGGGGAGGGCAAGGGCGACGCAGGTCACCTAGTTAAGATCGACGCAGAGAATGGCCTTCAAGCCCGTGACATGGTGATGTGGGCGGTAACTCTGCTTATGTAACGCGCCAACGGGCGCTTTCCGAATAGGGGGTTCGAAGGCGGCCGCCTCTCCTCATCATGCAGACTGAAAGTAGAACAGTGAAACAGAAGTGAATCTGACGTGCAAATCTGAAATTTGCTAGCTGTAGTCCTTCGCCGGTCAGAAACCCATCAGAATTGCAGATATACATCAGGGGGGCGAAAGAGGGGGCCGGGCCCGGGAGACCGGTAGGGGCACTGTGGGTAGACGTTGAATAATAAGTACCATCGCGCGCAACTAACTGAAGGAGGTCACAATAGGGGAGCAAGCTCCACAATTATAATCAAAACGTTACCCTCTACTCGATTCATTCATGTACATCAATTCTCATGGTCGCAAGGCTTAAATACAACAGCTTTGCCTCGAGGGTGCTGCTCTCCTGTTGACCGCGCGCAATCCCTCGCATTAAGTGGCTTGCCGTTAAAACTCTCCGGCTCGCAACAATCCCAGAGGATTGTTCCCTATTGTGCTTGTCCTCCTTTGCGACATCCAAGGCGCTGCCAACGAGAACCTTTATGAGTGACCGTAAAGCGAGGCCGATGGTAGCGTATGGGGCGAGCTGAGCATCAACCGCGCTAACAGTGTTACCCAATCTATCAAGGGGGAAAGGCCCTTGGTTATGGGGAGTCTGCAAAGTGGGTAACTTGAGTAGGGATACGGTGTTCATGACACCGATTGTTAGCTTAGGATCAGCAATCGCAACTAGAGAGCGAGGCTTGAAGTGTGGCGATGAAAGTGACGCAGTGGGAACGATAGCCGGCGCGACGCTAGTCGTGGGGTTTCGAAGTATGGAAAGGCTGTCGAGTGGGGGAATTGAATTCAGGGAAACGGGCTGTGTCGCCGCTCCAGTGAAGATACACGACCCAGAAGCATGCACAGAGACATCGTCGTCAAGTCGCAAGCCGCAGTACCCACACCAGGCATCGAGAGCCTCGCCCCCGATCATTTTAGTTTGAGTGACGGGAGGAGGGGGTCTGGCACGAATGAAAAGACATTTGCTCTCGAGCCAGTCGAATACATCGACCGTCTTCAGTAGCTTAAAGCGCGGGTCTCCTGGGCGTTTCGTGTGCACGTCCTGGTTGTAAGCGTCCCGGATAGCCCTTGCACGCCCCCACTGAGTGAAACTTTGCTTTAGATTGTCAAAATATCATCATGAACAAGCAATCACACCTCGATGGCCTTTCGTCGCCCTAGATTCAGTGCCTTGAATTGATTAGGAGATAGGACCAGCATGTATGGCAGTTGAGAAAGATTTACACGTCCCCGAGACTTGATGTCTGACAGTGAAAGACTTAGATGAATTGACAGACGTGATGAGCGAAATGTTACCTTTGTGAGTCATGGGGAACTTAGACACCAAGTCATTCAGCAGTTTATCAATATCTAGTGATAGAATGAGAATGCACCACTGAAGATAATGGTTGAGAGAAACCAACCGGATGTATCCTTCTTCGTCTGTTCTCCAAGCGACATTTTGGAGTTGTCCGTTTCCACTTTTGCGGAATCTGTAGCCCATAGTGATTTGTTGTTTATACTGACGACATCCTTTCTTGGAGGTAGCACCCGCATCCTCTTTTCGAGCTCAACATCGACGACTTGTTCAGCGCCCATCACGGGATGAGAGACGCCTAATTGGTCGAGCTACAATATGAGTTCCAACTGTGGTCAGTCATATTGGAATATCAATGTCTAGAAGTAAACAAACCTCGACCCAATGTTCGAAAGTGATAGTTTGTCCTTTACTTGAACCATCTCCAGCATCGTTGAACTCGAGCTCCACGTTGGCCAGGAAAGGCTGGGAGGTCCAACCAACAACGACATACGGTGGATTTGAGCAACCGAGCGACGAGATTTCGGGAGCGTTGTCGTCAAGGGGCTGATGGTCAGCTAACGATACGCGGAGGGTTTTCAAGATAGAGGTAATGTTGATGCTCTGTGAGTGGGTAAGCATCAAGTGGGTTCCAGAAGGAGAATACAAACATATGAGGGAGCTTCCACAGATATCATCCATTTGTGAGTATGTTTGCTCTTGCCTCGACGTTCTACGGAAAGTTGTTGTGCAGGAAAGCGCAAGGGAAATTACGTGCTTACGTGGAGGCTGATACCAACTCCTGTCAGTGATGATTATACGGGTGGAGAAATAGAAACGGCTTGATTGAATTCGTAAGGGATCTAGTCCGGAGAAAAGGTCGTCTTGTTTGACATTGACTCCGGCAGGTGCAGGCCCAACCTCAGAAGGCGGGGTACGATCTGTAGGAGGGCTCGCGGTAGAGTCCGCGTCCTCAACCAACGAAGCTTTGTTGCGTGCAGTAAGAACACGGCCAGTTCTGTGGGTCTTCTTCGGGGATTGTATCCCGCCGTAGACATCGATGTCTTCAAGCTCATTCCATGCCTTGATCCCCCGCCGAGTCGCGGTCTTGCCTAAGAAAGGTGCTAGTGCAGGCGTCTCAGCATGGAATCCAAGGGTCCTGGATATGTGTGTCGAGACCGAGTCTTGATGGGAAACATTCTGGTTGCTTTCGGCGGTTCTGTCCTCCAGTGTGGGAGTAGTGGTAGCACCGGCAGGTAGGATGTCCTGTGGAGCGACTTGACCACGAAGAGCACTCTGGAACAAACGCTGCAAACTCGGTAGAACGGATAGAGTGCCTCCAACCTCGAGGCCATCTTCTACCACGAGGTCTTCTTGGTCGTTTACGACTGCACAAGCACTGATGCAATCATCATGCGTCCCCCATTCAATCTTGTGTGCCAGACGTGCATGGTTTAGCAGGCCTTGTAACGATGTAAATGATGTACGAAGGCATGCAGGGCACTTCAAGATAAGTAGACCAGCTTCGCCAGCCTCAGAGGGCTTGATATACAAAAACTTCTGCTTCCGAACCCGAGGAGCACCCAGAGCGGGATCGGGAAGGGCAGCATGCTGAATTGGGCTTGGGGGAATCACTCTGTCCAGAAGGACAAAAGTGGGACAGTTCACGGCGTCCCATGCGCCCAGAGCGATATTCTTGTATACGGTTGGCGCACTGTCTGCGTCTGCATCTTATCAAGGCTTTGAAAAGATGCTCATTACCGAAGAGCCAGTACTTACCACATGAATCAGGAATTTCATTCAGTAACGCTTGAGCCCATTGAATCCTTTGCGCAGTGACTTGCCGAATCCTTTCCCGGACAGAAATTTCGAAATCAAACTGTGCAGCAACATCCTGGACCTCGTCCGAGGTAATTCTCCGTTTCTTGTGAGGAGGCGACATGATCGAGGGAATTTAGAAGCCGCCAGGCAACAGGTGCAAACATGCCAGGGTGGCGTGATCCTCACGCGTAAACAAAGCCGGCGCGTGGCTCAACTTCAACTTCAACCCTTTCTCGCTGCTCGGCACGATGAGCGTGCTGCTCGACATCCTCATATACCCATTCTTGAAATTACGGAGCACCGACGACAATGATCTCGACGCACCACCTGGATTCGGCTTTGTTGTGCCGCTGAGCTTATTCTGGGGCTTTGGTATATACCAAGTCATCAGACGGTATCATAAAATCCACAATAGTCCAAAACCATTTGAATGGCATAAACCATTGGTGAGCAGGAGATGTGGGCTGGTTTCACTATTGCTCATCTTGAACATAGGAAGCGGAACCTGCTTGGGAATCAATTCCAATTAAAGATGCTAACATAACATCCCATTTGGAAAAAGAGGAAATCATGCCCACATTTGCGGCTCGCGACAGGAAATACATCACGAGCTTTGACCCAGCGACGTCGTTTCACATTGCTACCGTTATTGCGGACAATGCGCAAGAAATTGGGATGAAAATTAGAAGGGCTTCGGAGGCGCAGGCATCGTGGAAGGACACCACGTTTACCCAACGAAGACGATTTATGCGTAGTCTTCTGAAGTGGCTTGTAGACAACCAAGAGGCGTGTGCTCAAGTTGCATGTCGTGACACTGGAAAGACATGTACGTCCGCTCAACAAGAACGGCCTGTAGTACCTGATTAAATTCTTTCTATAGTAATCGACGCGGCCTTGGGCGAAATCTTGACGACATGCTCAAAACTGGAATGGCTGATTGCTCACGGAGAGAAAGCTTTGCGTCCCGAATCTCGGTCATCGAATCTTATTCTGTCATACAAGAAATCAGAGGTCCATTACGAACCTCTTGGTGTCGTTGCAGGGATTGTCTCGTGGAATTATCGTGAGTGACCAACAGCCAATGGTATACTCGTTATAACCAACATTCTGAATTGATACCTCTTAGCCCTTCACAACTCGTGGTCACCTATCATCGCAGCTCTGTTCGCAGGCAACGGAATCGTACTCAAGTGCTCAGAGAAAGTTGTGTGGTCTACTGGCTGGTTCGTGGGTGCCATCACTGAATGTTTACGGGCATGTGGTCATGACCCGGAGTTAGTTCAGGCAAGTTGATTAGTTCCTCTCAGTGAATTCCATGTAACAATATGCTACAGCTCGTCTGTTGCTACCCAGAGGAAGCCGAGGCACTGACTAAGTCCCCTGAGATTAAGCACATCACGTTCATCGGTTCTGATACGGTCGGGAAAAAGGTCGGTGAATGCACGCGCCTTGCACATTCGGATTATCAATTCCTTGATCTAGGTCGCTATTGCTGCTGCGGAGAACCTTACCCCAGTAACATTGGAACTTGGCGGCAAGGACCCAGCCATTATACTCCCAGACACCGACTTGAAGAAATGGTTGAGCCTATGGATGCGCGGAATTTAGTGCGTGTCTCCGTGTCTCTCTTATTGAGAAATACTGAACGAAGAAACGACCAAAAGCCAAAACGCTGGGCAAAACTGCATTGGAATAGAGCGACTGATCGTTCATTCGAGCCAGTACGACGATCTGAGGGAACTCTTATCCGAGCGTGTCTCGAAATTGCGTCTCGGTTCGGTCCTTACACCCACACAAGAGGGATACGTGTACACCGTCGACTGTGGTGCCATGATTGATGGGGACCGCTTTTACTCGCTCGAACGTCTTATCACATCAGCAGAGGAGAACGGTGCCTATGTCGAGGGAGGGAAGAAGTTCGAGCACGTCTATCTCAACCAAGGAACCTATTTCTCCCCTACTATTGTCGGACCAGTTTCTCCGGAAGAGGAAATTGCTCATACGGAACGTAAGTGAAGAGAACCACTACCAGTGCGCGATGTTGATTATTTCCTTCCCAGTGTTCGCTCCCATTGCCCTTCTGATGATTTACGAGGATGTTGAGGAAGCCATTGACATTGCCAACGGTACCAAGTATGGTTTGGGCGCAAGCGTGTTTGGTCCCGACCAGAGGCAATGCCTTCAAGTTGCGAAGGAGCTTCAATGCGGCATGGTGTCTATCAACGACTTTGGTGTATTCTATGTGAGTCTCTTACCTTCAATCGTCATCATCTGCTCACATATATCCTATAGTTGAAGTAAGTTCTGAACTCGTTGTTTTCGCTCAGTACTCACATCAATAATAGTCAAGATTTACCTTTCGGCGGCACGAAGGCTAGTGGCTATGGACGGTTCGGTATGTACGGGACCAAAATAGTATAGCACGTCGCTGATTGCGATTCCGTAGGTGGTCCCGAGGGTCTCCGCGCTCTAACAAATCCCAAGGCTATAATGGTGGATCGTTGGCCATCATTCATACAGACGAGCATACCCAAGGTCCTTGATTATCCCTTGCGGTCATTATCCTCAAGCTGGTATGCGCTTCCCCTGCTATCTCTGCTATCTAATCACTGACGAATCATGCTTGTAGGGACTTCACATCCGGCCTCGTACGCTTCGTATACGCTGATAGTTGGCGCACCAGAGTGCAAGGACTTATTACACTATGGAGGGCCGCAAGGAAATGATAACGATGTTATGGTTGTATTCCTCTATGGGACTGCCTTCTATTTTCTCGAGTTACGTGTTAGCGATGCCAATTTACGAACATGTATCTAATTGATTTCCGCTCTCTGTTATCTATATATGCTCTTCCAGGCGAAAAGCACGCTCCCGCCGCTCCTCCTCTCGGAGCGATGAGCACGAGTTTATGAGCCATACAACACGGCATGGAAAACGTTAACGGTGAAACACATGGGGCATGACGCATGACGCTGCGTCCGATTATCGTGTTCGCGCTCCTGGAATCTACCTCGAGGTCCCACTGTAGCGTGGGCGGGGCGGAGAACGGCATGGTGTCGAAGGACATGCTCTGCTCCGATCCGGGTGACCAGACGGTGCACGAAGAACGTTCCAGTTACCCTTGACCGAAGCCATGAGGTCGACGACAAATCGCAATACCACTATAGGCCCTCCCATCATCCAGAAAACCTATTTCGGGGCTCAGTCGCTCGTCCTTTGCACCATTTTGTGGAGACTTTAGGTAGGTTTTCTATGTGCACGGCTGCTCTACCGGATGCTGGGCGTAGCAACGGACTCCACCGACATGTAGGCAATCGCTCGCTAAGGTGGTCATATTGTCAAGTACCCGGGGATAAATGCCTTCCCCAAGGCCTCCCTTGCTACGACTTCAGGGTGGTGCGATAGTCAATTGACTTCTCCTACCCTCAACGGCCGTCTGGCTGTTGATCTGTAAACTATAAAATGGGATGATAGGCGAAGGGAGGTATGCACCGGCCTCTCAACGCAGAAGCTGTCTCAAACCCCACCTTCCATTGTCCACACACATCAGTGCTGTAGCGCAATGCTCACTGTACTCTTTGCGGCATCGCTGCTTACGACAAGCTCTCTGGCTGGTCCAATCTCTGACGCTGGTCGATCCCTCAGTGGCCTCGTTGACTCGCCCGCGTTGTTCCCCAGAGGAAACGGATGCAGTGCCTCTGGAAACTTGCCAACATCCTGTGGAAACACCACCGCTGTCGAAAATCTGTGCTGTTTCGAACACCCTGGGGTATGTATAGGACGGTATCCTCATATACGTGATCACTAAAAATAGGGTGATTTAGGGTCTCTTGCTACAGACTCAAGTCAGGGATCGATCCCCTACTAGATTCAGGGACGGTACTTACCACTTTCTCTGTAGTTCTGGGATACGGAGCCAGCCAATGGTCCTGCTGATAGCTGGACTATCCACGGTAGGACACTTCCATGGTATACGTGTAAGGTTGGTAGCGGTCTGACTCCTTCATTCTCTCTGTAGGCTTGTGGCCTGACAAGTGTGTTGCTCTTGATGATTCCCTCCTATCCCCCTGAACTCTGATAGATGTGATGGAACATACGACTCATTCTGCGATCCTTCACGAGATTATAAGGATATCTCCCAAGTATGCCGTTACATTCTATCCGCCCGTATAATGATTCCTGACTTCCTACCCAGGTCCTCAGTTCTAATGACGCCAGTGATACCCTCAACTTCATGAAAGAGGTCCGTCCTACTTTTTCCCTCTAAGAGGCACCAATACTGAGCCCACCTCAGTATTGGCTGGACAGAGATGGTGATCACGATAAGTTCTGGAAGGTTTGTCTACTCCGTAGAACGCAGAGCTATTCTTCTTAATCGTGGTCTACCAGCACGAGTGGTCTAAGCATGGCACATGCATGAGGTATGTGGTTCTGCCCCATTCATTGTCCGAATGTTTAACATCAAATGTAGCACGATCAAGCCTACATGCCTGTCCGATACTGAGCACGGTGCCGACGTAAGTGGTTTGCCTTTACACTTCTTTGCTCTGGTTACAAGAGATACGAAATCAGGCTGCTGCGTATTTCGATACAACGGTCAAGCTATTCAAGGTGGATATGATAACCCCCCTCTCAATAAAAACGAACTAATATAGTCGCTCTAGGACTTACCAACCCACAAATGGCTGGCGGATGCAGGCATTCTACCAACCGACAACCAGACATTCACTTATGATGCGTTGGCCGAGGCCTTGAAGAAGGGCAAGGTAAATAGATTACTCGCATTTACCGGTTTCGTTCTGGCACTCAAGTTAAACCTAGGGTGTAAGCCCCCGCATTGATTGCAAGGATCAAACCCTCAAGGAGGTCGTGTGGTATTTCAATGTCAAAGGCTCAGCTATGGCTGGAGAGTTTATACCCATTGGTACGTAATTACTTCTGAATCCATGCCTAGGCCATTGCTGATCGTGACGTAGATGCGCCGGAGGGCAAGAAAGGCTCATGCCCCAAGGATAACATCAAATATACCCCGAAGTCTACGAAAGCCAAAGGAAAGAATCCGAAGAAGGGCAAGAAGAACTGAAGATGTTAAATAGTTAATATTGTACCAAGAATGAATATGAATATGGCATGACTTTCGTGTTTCTCTGTGAATCGTTGCGTGATATAAATGGGTGAATGAAAAGAGCGCTCTCGTCCTGTCATTACGAGAGTACATCGTGCCACGGCATCAAGCGTAAGCAAGAGCGCCAAAGGTGGTTGCTTCAACTGTACTGGTGTACATCCACATATGTCTGAAGCCTTAGTGTACAGGAGTCGTAAGTACTCTACAGATGTTACCGAAAAGCTGTGTCAAAGGGAGGGTCCCTGCCTCTCCGTCGAATACTAGGCACTTTGAAAGTCTGGGTAGGTAAGGCACTTCGTGGAGGTTCCTGAAATCGATGTCGCATACTCGGGGAGGGTTGAGCACTGCGGCTTCTAGATAGACTGAAACCCAGTCGTGATTCTTCAGAACTCAGTGCCGAGGTAGGTGGGGGAGGATTAAGAGCCGACGAAGCGCTCAGAGACGCGCTTAGCATAGGCGAATAAGAACGAGGCGTGGCCGAAGGCGAAAACGATGAAACATGCAACAGGATCAAAAACACTTCCGTTGCGTTGGTCAACTTGACCATGTTGAGTCGAAGCGACGGTGGCACCGCATGGGCACCGCCATGATACTTAATTGCCCTCGAGAGTTGGACAACGGACTGGAAATATGGAGCAAGTAAGACAACTGGGATGTAGAATAGAATATAGAGCGACTCACGTTGCAAAAGATGCGAGCGTCTTCACCCATCGCTCTCTTATCAGCAGTGGTGAAGTCACCATCCTGAAACGCACGTAGCGTTTGTGACAGTCGGGTGGTAATAGCCTTCGCCCGCGCCAAGCCCTCACGAACATCGGTGTCGGTATTGATGACGTCCGCTAGAATTTCTTCCATCATCTCCCAGACAGAAGGCGCAACGTCGATAGCCTCTTGCATAGCATTCAAGACTTCATTATCGACTTGTACCTTTGAAGTGGATGCAAGGTCGGAGAGGGACGGTTTGGGGGCGACCAACGGTGACGAGGACGTTGATGAGCCCTGAAGTGAAGCTTGTGATCCTTGGCGGGAATGACTTGGCCTCAGTGCTTCCGCTAAGAACGAGGGCACAACAGGCATTGATTCCGGCGGTGCAGTGGGTGACGGCGATGAGATAACGACGGATGTAGTTGTTAGTGTCGGATTTGGCGCGGTGGTTTGCCTCTTGTTCTTCCGTGGAATTGGGGTACGTGGCGCCGCCCCAGGGACAACACCACCAAAGGGACTCGGCATATCCTCGTATGATGGAAGAGCTTTGCCAATTTCGACATCCTTCGAGCTGAACGAGCCAGCGTGTCGCCGTGCACGCACAACACCAGTTGTCCCGTTGGCAGATCGCAGAGGAGGGAATGCGCCCGAACCTTCATGACCATGCGTTGACTTTGTAACTGGGGCGGATAGTGGATACGCCTCAGAGTTACTGATAGCAGCTAGATGATTTGAAGAGGGCGGTTTCGCATACAGAAGCGGTTTGATGGCCTCTATATGTGGAGCCATCCCTGCCCAAGCGCATGAAATCTCTGCGGTTGCGCCATACAGTGTTAAAAGAAGAGATCTAAGATACCGTACGTCCTCATGGGCTAACATCTTTAGCTGTAAGGCTAAAACACCCATAGCTTTACCAAAAACAGAGACAGTATCCTTGCAGCTCTCCACGACTGCTCGACAGATTGCTGGAGGTGGTAGCATCTTTCTACTCATGGCATCAAAGCGGTCCAGCGAGTTGATGAAATGCATCATATCCGAGTTCGCCGGGTCCAATACTTTGCGGAGAACGTTGGGAAGCCGGTCATCTGTGGCTTGCACAGTGTAGTGTTCGAGCGCTAAATACACTTGACAAACAGCAAAGAGTATGCTGCGCGCGGAGTCAATGAGGCAGAGGAGGGGCTGCGGAAGAACCGTCGAAACGGCGGTGGGTAGAGTTGATAGGCGCCGAAAGTATGAGTTACGTTCGAAAGCCATTGACGGCCCGGGTCCAAGCTTGGATGATGAAGCCTCTGCCGAAGTGCCGCGGGTGTTCGAATTGAGGGACGAGTTGGAATCCTGGCGCAAAGACAACGGCGAAGGCATGGAAAATTCCTCCTTCGTCGGTGGAGGGCCATCTGGCCGCTTCTTTGTAAAGTTCAATTTCGCAGTACGAAGATCGGGCATACTTTGCTTCGGTATCAAGTCGCTCCGAGCAAAGGGGCGGTTGAGGTCAGCGTATGATGATGTACGGCCATGTTGCTGAGCCGAATCGCCATATATGCCATTTGAGCGAGGTGGTGACGCATCCGAGGCGGCTGGGCTAGGTAAATAGGCATTAGGTGAGTGTGCTGGTGATGTCTCTGTGCTATATGCTTGGAGAATGCCGAGGTGCAGTGGCGGGGGACGTTCAAGCGCTATAGACTCGCTGAGTGATGGTGGTTCGACCTCCTGGAAGGATTCGGAAGCGGAAGACATTGAAAAAGCTGAGTCAACGGAGAAGTTCCTGGCATGCGGAGTTATCCCAGCGTCGAATTCGCTTGCAGAGGCGGGCAGCTGCGACCAGGAGTTCAAGTCCTCCTCACTATAGAAATTGTTGTTAACAGCCAGGATAATCACAGATGGATGTCGTACATATGATGCTCCAAATCATTCTCCACGAAACCCGAATCATCGTGAACACGATTGAGCTTCATTTCGTCGTCGTCAAGCCACCTTTGGAGTGATATAATCCAATCCTTCATAGCGTCGGCAGAGTCAACGGAGTGGGACAATGAAGTGACCTCGCGTGGCGGCCACTCTATGGGGTTCCGGTCGACCTTGAATATTTCCAAGGAATTGAACCGGCTGAGGTATGTCGGTATGCGAGACAGTCTATTCCGCGACAAGCAAAACACGCGTAGGTTGACAAGAGTTCCGGGTTTAACTGGCAGCCGTTTGATTTGGTTGTGGCTGATGTCCAAAGTATCCAAAGACGGCATGTTCGTCAACTATGCTTCGTTAACGGATATTCCAGTAAAGCAGTCGAGAAACAGCGTACAACGTCGGGGAATTCGTCGAAGGAGTTACTTTTCAGGTTAAGGTATCGCAGACGAGACAATAGACTGAATGCAGGGGGTAACGTAGAGAGTTTGTTATGTCCCAGAGCAATTCTGAGAGCGCCGTCGTCGCTGTCAGTACTATTTCCAGGTAATCTGACTAAATGTAGGGCGCACCTCAGCACTGAGCCTTGTGAGTCCTGGTCCTCCTCGTCCCGACCAACACTAGCCAGTTCCTCCACGCCTGATTCCTCTACCGCCGTTATATGTTGCCTTGATAAGTCCAACGTAGACCCATTGTCCGGAGATTTCAATACGGCCTCCGAGATGTGATAATTGCTGAGCGACGTAAAAGTGTATGCATTTAGCTGAGAATGAGGCCCAAGACTATCGGAATAAGACAAAGCAACCATGGAAAAGAGTAGAAAAAGTAGCGAGCAGAATCAGCGAATGTGGTCGTCGCAGCAAGATCCTCTAGTAGTCATGAACAGAAAGGCGTGAAGCAGGGAAAGGACAAGAAGGAGAAGGGCAGACGGAATGGCTCAACCAAGGACAAGTGTTGGTTCACGAGTCCTGACCGTGGGAAAAGTTCACTTGAAGCACTCAAGCAGTGTTCCATCAATTTCAATTCCCCTTTCAGTAACATAACACATGGCCCATCGTTTCGTCAGAACCACATAGAAACAGAAAAGCTAGGCGTCTCGCTCCTCATTGCATGCCACCAGCCAGGGGGGAAGAAGAGAACGTCTCCGGGTTCCAAAGTGGCAGACATGGCGTGTGGTACGACATCTGCCCAGAAGGCCGGAAACGATCCATCACTCTCTCCAAAGACGTCGACAGCGGACGTGTTACCAGTAGAACCGCCAGAATCATGCGGGCTTCCCAGCTGCGCGACGGGATACATCGAATTGGACGAACTGGGAGGGGCAAGCCATACTGTCTTATAACCAACAACCTGTGCTATAGACATGTCATATGAATGGCATCAATAACGGGTGCCTTCTACACTTACAATAGAAGTTGAAGTATGGGTCCTGATGGAAATAGACATCAATCAACTCCATTCGTTGGGCGAGGTGATGTAGAGACGTACAAAATGCGCCGGTGAGAATGTTCCCGTAGGCCCAAGCCACGCGTTGATTATGAGTTGTTCATCGTTCCCAGGTGGTTGGTATGACGGGAACAGAATGGGAGAAGGAGAGGTATACACATAATCAGGAACACATATGTCGTCCCTCAGAGCTGGAAACTGCATGAGTAGGTTATGTTGGGCCAAATACAAGGTGGGCGTCTCGTCGTCTGACTGAACAATAGTGCCACCGAGACCTGTGTGAGCCAGGAACTCTTCCCAGTCCATTAGCCTTTGGGACCAATCATTGTCGCGATAGTCGCGTCCAACTTCAACGGGAACCACGCGACCTGGCCCTGCCACAAACCGTAAATACTCCAACGACGACCAAGAATGTTCTTGCAGGGCAGGCCAGGAATGAGCGAATCCCCGTAGAATGAAAGGTTGATGAGAATGTTGACTGCGAAAGGCGCCGAGCGATGGAGGGGAGTTCAAGTATGGAATAGTGCCAGAAGAAGCAGATACCTTGGAAGTCGAAGGGGATATAGTGATTGATGTTGGCCGAATCCCATAACATTCGCAAGAGGCTCCTAAAAATTCAACTTGTGCTTTTCTGATGAGGACGTGGATTAATTCAAGCTTGTGGTGGCCTGCCGCGCCTGCAATAATGATCGCACGATCCAGTCTGGCAATGGCAGCCTTCGTAAAGAGCTCCATGTCTGACAACGACCTCAGAATACAGGCATCGGTGTAGAATCTTCGCCAAGTGGTCAAAACTCTGCCAGACGAGCTAGCCATCTTTTTGTGTGCGTGATCGATGAGAACCTCAACTTCGCGCAACAGCCCACCACCGCAAGCGCCTGCAGCTAGCTGATTTGCAACCCTTACGAGCCTGGACTGATCCTCATAACCGCAATTGGCAGAAACTGCAAAGCTTCTTCAGAGGCGAGCCATAGTCAATGTGGCGCAAACGTACGCTCTTCTACGTCGTCTCGCAGCTCAGTAGCGACATTCTGCATACATTCTGACGCCCAGGACACGGTCATGATGAGTCTAGCAAAGATGCTGGGACGTGCGGGAGCAAAAATGGGCTTGAGCACAGGGGCGGCAAAGGGAAAGTGATGAGAAATGAATAAGGGTGTCGCTGAAAATAGCGTTGGTGTGACACCTGTCACGCTCAAGACTGCAGAGGGCAGAAAGAATAAAAGGGCAAACGAGGAAACGCGCCGTGTGAACGTCCCCAGTCGATCTCTCGTCACCACGCTTGCCTTAGTTAACACCCCGGCCCGGTGCAACCGCCATGACTTCAAGGTACACATGACCATTGTTTGGCTTCATCTCTTTGATCTAACACGTTATCCCTTACCAGGTTGGACCGGCTCCTCCTCCTGCTGGACACTGGGTCTTCGACCTCGGTCAGGAAGACAGCAGCAAAACAATTAGCACAACTTGCTGCAAAAAGCGTGATAAGTGATGTCGCCGTCGAAGAAGATATCAAAACAAATCGCCACCAATCGTCACTCGGCGACCCCTCTTCTTGGGCCGAGCTGATGGCCGTTGTAGCACGGGTACGGACCGTTTATATTAACGATAATACGGCTGTAGAATAATGACCCTTATTTGTGCTTCTAGATTATACCGTATTTGCATTCGAAGTCATACGAAACGCGAAACGCTGCATCTAATGCTTTGTCGCAAATATTCTCGTTGGTCCCAGTCTGGCAGCCATCGTCGCAGAGTAGCCCATTAAACGGCAAAGAAAAATCAGAAGAACAATGCGCCGTACCGGAGTTTCCTTCGTTCTCTGTGCAAGAACTCATACTTCAAGGGAAACTCCTCCTGGCGTCATCCGGCAAGGAGTTTATCAAACCTACTGGTATCTTGTCCAGCTCGGCCGAAGTCAAGAAGGCCCGCAAGGAGGCCATGGGTCGCCTCGGCCTTGAATTTCTCGACGAAGCCGGCGACGAAATGGAACTTGAGAAGGAACTAGCAGATAGTGCGCAGCAAGATGCCGACGTTGAAATGGAGAACCCTCTCAAAATTGAAGAACCCATGCCACCCGTTTCGCCGATGGATATCGTGGTCGATACGAAAGTCAAGGAGCCAAGTCCATCGCGGTCGGCCACCCCTGTCCCATCCCCTTCAACTGCGACTTCCACGGTGCCCGACGCTGATATCTCTGCTTTATCGGCTCGAGAGCGTAATCGACTCAAGCGTAAGAGAAAACCAGGTAATACTGCATTCGTAGCTGCCCCTCCTCCGCAAAGTCCCGGTACGAAGTATAATGCCGCTCCCGTAGGTGGTGCTGCGAACAAGTTGGTCTATTCACTTTCGGTTGCACATGCGTATCTCACCTTGCATCCCCCAGGGCCCGTCTAGTGGCCACGGAAGACAAGTCGACAAATAACTCTCGTATGAGCAGCCCTAGCGGCACTAATGGATCCTCACCTGAGAAAGTTGTCATCGATCCAACGAAAGGCGGTGCCATTTCCCCGAAAGCTGCTCAACAGTCGAAAGCCCTCGAAGTTAATCCTGGACAATGGGTTTGGGACGGAGTTGTCAAAGTACTTGAAGTAGATTTATTTAGTGCAGCATGGGAAGTCAGGCATGGCGCTGCCATGGCTCTACGGGAGGTACTCAAAGTCCAAGGGAAATGCGGCGGTATGAAAGGTAAATGACCTTTCTAGCGTCGTATGCGTTTCTTATCCTTTATCTAAGATGGGGCAAGCGCTGAAGAAAACGACATCGCACATGAGAGGTGGTGTAACGGTCTCGCCTCCAAGCTATTGTGTGTGCTAGTACTCGACCGATTCGGCGACTTCGTTTCAGACCAGGTACTTTTAGTATCGCTTCTCTACCCTACATTGCTGAAGGCTCGGAATTGTAGGTCATAGCGCCTGTGCGCGAAATCATTTCTCAGACCCTTGCATCGCTTCTGCTCCATATGCCACGACGCTCTCTAGTCCATGTTCACTCAATCCTCCTTCAAATGATTCGTCAGGATTTTCCTATACCATGCGCCAAGATGTCCGAACGTGGTTCGAAAGCTGATGCAGCCAGTAGTCACATATGGGAGGTTCGCCATGCCGGTCTTCTCGGTGTAAAATACGAAGTGGCTGTCCGAAGCGACCTCTTCGAAGCCAGCTTCAACGACATGAAGCAAGAAGACGACACAACTGTTTCTGGAAAATCCATTCTTAGGGACGTGGTTGACGCCGCAATATTAGGGTGAGCTTTCACGATCAAGGGAGATGGTTTGTTGATAAGAAATAATAGGCTAGGTGATCGCGACGACGATGTCCGAGCTGTTGCTGCTACGTCTCTACTACCAGTCGCGCAGCACATTGTGGAACAGATTCCTGAGTCCCTAGATCAAATCTTGATAGTTCTCTGGCATTGCCTATCTGACATGAAAGACGATCTCAATTCGAGTGTCGGTGCTGTCATGGACTTTCTGGGTCAGTCTATGTTTGCTATACCATCTCTCAGGTACTAACCCGCCATCAGGAAAACTTGTGACCTACGACAGAGTAATCGAATGCCTAGGGGGTGATACGGTAGCGTGAGTCAGATTTTACCACTATGTTGACCAAAGTCTTACCATCATTACAGGCTTCCATTATCAACTCTGGCTCCTTCGCTCTTCCCCTTCTTCCGACATACCATTCCCAATGTCCGGCTCGCGGTGGTGAAGACGCTTGACTCTTTCATGAATGTCCCGACATTACCTCGCGACTGGGTATCTTCTTCATTCCTCCGCCTGCTCTTCCAGAATATGGTGGTCGAGGAACGTCAAGATGTCAGAGATGCTAGTCTCGTTGCTTGGAAAACAGCGCTATCAATCTTGGCCGAAACACCTGGTCGCATGAATGACACAATCACCCAACAGCACATCCTTGAGTGGTACGCAATGATGATGACACCTCTGGGTGTTCCAATCGACCCATCGGCTTTCTTCCATCCATCACTCGCCAACGAAGGAGACGCGCCCGTAGAACGCCACAATGTTGATAAGAACATGCTAGCCCAGGACCAGTCGTTAATCACTGTGGAGGTCACGCTCAGGGCTCGAGTTGCCGCCGCTACAGCGATGTCGCGCTTGATATTTAGCTGGTCGGAAGATGTAAGCTGCTCTCCACTCGTTTCTGTAGCGGAGACTTATTTACTTCGTATTGCCAGCTAGGAGTTACCGACGAGCTGTTTCAACCCATCCTGTTGCACTACGTCGATTCTACGAGCATGCTCCAGAAGTTCCTGGCGGCCATCGTCTCGGAGGAGTGGGCGAAGCTATACTCGGCGTCATTCCCCAAGACTCTCCTAATTGAGAAATCAGTCCTCGCGCAGCAGCTCAGCACCAAGACGTTAGCTGCGTTACAGAGTAACCCGCCGGCGGCCTACCACGAAATGGCGTTGACGCTCTCCCGTATCCATGCAGATTGTATCGCTCTCCTTCACTCGTTTGCCTCTGACTGCAAACTGCCTATCTCGTCTATTCCATTCCTTGGCAATGAAATCGACATCACTGGTAGCAAGGAAGGTTGCTTCACCATAGAGACTGCGAACAAGGCAGTCGGCCCCATGTATAATCAACTCAAGGACAGACTAGGAAGAACGAAGAAGCGAGAAGTATCGATCATCGCTGAGAAGCGGAACCAAGTTGTAGCCAGCATTGAGCGGTATATTGAGGTCAAAGGTCTCCACGACATCAGAGTGGCTGCTGCGTTCGCCGCCTCATTCGTCGCGTTCAAGAGTACACCAGATAAAGTCAGTCCCGTCGTGAAGGGCCTGATGAATGGTATCAAGGTAAGCTCATTCACTGCATTACGAGCACTAACAGCTAATGCGGACGCAGAACGAAGAAAACATCGACTTGCAAACACGCTCTGCAGCAGCCGTCGCGTCTTTCATCGAATTCTGTGCCAATCACAATATTGCCCAGCCACCCGACAAGATAGTAAAGAATCTATGCACCTTTTTGTGCCAGGACATTGAACAGACGCCGACATTTGCATACACACGGAAGACGTTGCAGGGCATTCTCTCCTTCCAAGCATCCTCGACCGATTCCGGAGTTCGAAACGGCAAATTCGGATCGAAGGGAGAGAAACCCGACGCGCTCAAGACGGACGAGGCATCCAAGTCCCGTCTATCACGGCGAGGTGCTTGTTTAGCATTCGCCGAACTTTCAACAAAGTTTGGGCCGCGGTTGTTGAGTGTCATTCCTAATATGTGGCAATCTATGGTTGGCGGTCTACTTAGTGCCTGCGCCTCTGGTATGCAAATTACTATTGATATCAGCACCACTATTGACGTTTTCTCAGATTCTCCTGACAAGTCTGACGCCCTAATTGAGAAGCAGTATGGCCAAGACGTGATCGACTCTCTCAGTGTCTTGGAGGCTGTAGTACCTGCACTTCATGAAGACCTGTGGCCGAAGCTGGTTGAAATATACCCGATGGTGGCTCTTGCTCTTCGTAGTCGATTTGCCATCATGCGGCAGTGCGCCGCCCGCTGTTTTGCAACTGTCTGCGACGTCATGACCGCAGATGCCATGCAATACGTCGTAGAGACCATCCTACCGCTACTTGGGGATCCTCTCGTTCTATCCAACAGACAGGGCGCTACCGAACTTATTTATCGTAAGTAACGTAACCTTCGCTACGTAACTCATTTAACTCTCTTCTCCACAGATACTGTTCAGAAGCTCGATATCAAGGCTCTTCCTTATGTGATATTTATGGTTGTCCCGGTGCTCGGCCGAATGAGCGATCTGGACGATGACATTCGATCAACGGCCACGAACACCTTCGCGTCGCTTGTTAAGATGGTACCTCTTGAGGCCGGCTTGCCCGATCCTCCGGGCTTCCCCGAAGAGCTATTGAAGCGACGAGAAGACGAACGACAGTTTCTTACGCAGTTACTGGATGGTAGTAAGGTTGAACAATACAACATCCCTATCAATGTCAAAGCCGAACTCAGAAAGTACCAACAAGAGGGTGTCAATTGGCTGGCCTTTCTGGCTAAGTTTCAGCTTCACGGAATTCTTTGCGATGGTAAGCTATATTCACAATTCCGCTTGTGCCATCTTTTAACTTTTCTCGTTAGATATGGGTCTTGGGAAAACACTGCAATCGATCTGTATACTGGCCAGCAAACACTTCGAGCGTGCCGAGCGTCATCGGGAAACCAAGACGCCCGATACCGTCCACCTTCCCTCGCTTATCATCTGCCCGCCAACACTCACAGGCCATTGGTATTACGAAATCCTCAAATACGTCGATAACATAAGGCCGGTCCTCTATACCGGGAATGCGAGGGAGCGTAACCGTCTCGTTTCAAAGCTGAAATCGTTTGACGTGGTCATCACTTCTTACGAAGTCGTGCGTAACGATATCGCGAGCTTGGAAGAGATGAATTGGCTGTACTGCATCCTCGACGAAGGTCATGTCATAAAGAACGCCAAAACCAAACTCACCAAAGCCGTCAAATGTATTCGAGCCCAGCATCGCCTGATTTTGTCGGGGACACCAATTCAGAACAATGTCCTTGAATTGTGGAGCTTGTTTGATTTCCTGATGCCCGGCTTCCTGGGCACTGAGTCTTCCTTCAACGAACGGTTTGGGAAGCCTATACTCTCCAACCGCGACGGAAAGGCTAAGAATGGCGAAGCTGGTAAGTGCTTCGTAGGAAACGACAGTTCAGATCCTGATTTATTTTAGCGGCTTTGGCGCTCGAGGCATTGCACAAACAAGTTTTGCCTTTCTTGCTTCGCCGGTTGAAGGAAGACGTGCTGAATGACCTTCCACCGAAAATTATACAAGACTACTACTGTGAATTATCGGACATTCAGAAACACCTTTACGACGATTTCGCCCAGTCTCAAGCTCGGTTATCTGCTGAGGATGCTGTCAAGTCAACGACCGCAAAGGGGGAGAAGGGCCAACAACACGTTTTCCAATCATTGCAATACCTCAGAAAGTTATGCAACCATCCAGCCCTTGTACTCAAAGACCCTGAGGCGCTATCTACTGCCATGGAGAAGGTCAAGGGCCAGACCACAGGCTTGGCCGACATTCAAAATGCGCCGAAGCTCCTCGCCCTCAAGTACGCACGTTTTATGCTGGTCCTATGCGTTTTGTACTCATACCCGACTTTAGACAACTTCTTACGGATTGTGGCATCGGCGCAAGCGCTGCACAAAGCACCACCGATCTCGGCAAGAGCGAGCTCGTAGACGTGCCAGAGTCGTCCACTGGCGCCTTCTCTCAACATCGCGTTCTTATCTTTTGTCAGATGAAACAGATGCTCGATATCATCGAGACTGATTTGTTCAAGCAACACATGCCATCCGTTACCTACATGCGACTTGACGGCGGCACTGATTCAAGCAAGCGACATGCGATTGTGCAGACCTTCAACGCTGACCCGAGTATCGATTGCTTGCTTTTGACAACACATGTCGGAGGTCTCGGTCTGACTCTGACTGGCGCGGACACCGTAATATTTGTTGAACACGACTGGAACCCAATGAAAGATTTACAAGCCATGGACCGAGCCCATCGTATCGGTCAAAAGAAAGTGGTGAACGTCTACCGCCTAATCACGAAGGGTACACTGGAGGAAAAGATCATGGGGTAAATGTCGTATCTATCTACCAACAGCCGCCTCTAACATTTGTTCAGTTTGCAACGCTTCAAACTCAACATTGCAAATTCCGTTGTGACACAGCAGAACTCGGGTCTGTCGTCTATGGATACCGACCTCGTCCTTGATCTTTTCCGGCGGACAACAGAAGAAGAAGATGCCGCTGCCGCGGCGAAGAAGAAGGCGAAGGAGGCCGCTGGTCCAGTGTCCCAAAAGAATGTACTGCAGGGCCTGGAAGACCTACCTACTGAGGATGAGTACCAGGGCTTGGACGTAGGGAGCTTCATGGGCTCTCTTGGGAGATGAACGTTTGAATCCACGCAATGTTGTCGTTTTTCGTCCATATTATTATTATTCTTGCATCGCCTGTCTAGCACCTGTTTGTAGCTATTACTTAGATACATTTCATCAACCCGTACATACTTGTAATTTCAATGCAATCTTTCGAGCAAAAGTCGTTTAGTACCGTACGTAATGTCGCTAAACATATCCCTCAAAACGAAAAACACAAATCAATCTGAATCGTTGTATGTGTTAGTATAAAAGCAATGGTCCTCCGGGTCGCTTTGGCTTTTGCTTGGGAAGAAACCGGTGCCAAATGGATGGGACAGTAAAGACGATAACGAGCAAGGCAATGGCCCCTACAACCCCGCAGATGGTCCCAATGAGTTGAGGCGTCGCTAGGGATCCTCCAGAAGGTGGTGCTGACGTGGTGTCAGCAGCGGATGGGGAAGGCGATGAGGGTGACTGCGAAGACGGTGGAAATACTGGAGGTGTTGGCAGGCATGACAGATCTGTGCCATTGTTAACGAAGAATTGTGGCGATCGCGATATTTGGGGAACGGCTTGGTTGGGATTGAATGCTATAGCAACATACCACCCTTGGGGGACATCCACCAATGGCCAGTCCTGCCGTTGTGCGCTCGGAGAGGCAGTTTTGTTGACTGTACGTGTAATAAGGGGAGTGGCATCGTGAGTGCTAGGAGGAGGGAGGCCTGGCCCTTGTTGAGCCACGCGCTCGTTTGTAACAGTTATCGTCATTGGAGCGGCTCGAGAATCGGACACGCGCCAGGTAAAAGTGGTCGACTGGCATGTGGACGTATTGGAAGGGTTGTCCCATTGGAAGGGTAAGGAAGATATAGCGCTACTCGACGAGCTAGACGGTTGAACCGTCGAGATTACAGTCGTTGTGTTGGAGGGGAACGATGTAGTGGCAGGGGGCTCTTCGATAGCGTCTTCACCATCGTCTTCCTCCTTTCCGCCATGCTTCAGTCCATGCTTTGCTTCGGAGAGCGCAGCACGCAGGGCAGGGATCAGCCACAATATAGTACGGTACATCAACTTATGCCAGCGATGTTCAACGTAGAGTCTGGTTGGGTGGGATCAGTGTGTTGTCATAGAACACGAAGGTGAACCTACTAGGCGATGTGGGTGTCAAAAACGAGTCGACAGAGGGATCCTGGCGAGCGCGTGAGTGCATTATGACTTATGGATAATCGTTCTAGCCAGCAAGCTGCAAGGGCAGTGGCGCAATGGCACTCTGGGAACAAACTTTCGCCACTCGCTCTTTTCCAGGACGGACCAATTCATCACAGAACCGGTCTGAGGGAGCATCTGCCCAAGATTAGGCTAAACCTCCCATCAATTTTTGACTGGGAAATAGACGTAGAAGCGTGGCTTCTGTTCACGTCTGTTTCTGCCAGTTTTCAACGGTGTGCGATCCGAAAGGAGTACATTGGAGCTCTGGAACAGATGTGGCCGGTTCCGGCCAGTCAGAAAATATTTGACCGATATCTATATCTCACATACCATCAGATACTTGACATGTAGAGGCCGCGGCAACGCCATCGTGGTCAAATCGTAGTCGTGGAAGTTCAAGAACCTCGGGAACTTGAATGTAAAGTTTATCAGATAAGATTGAGTGTAATTATAGAATTGACTTGAGCACGTTCACAGGACCCAACCTTCACGATGCCTCATTCTTTCCCAAACCGCCATGAAGACCGTGGCTATCGTTGGTGCAGGCCCTGCAGGCCTCGTTATGTGCAAATCTCTGCTGGAGAGCTCATCTCCTGACCTCGCCTTCGACCCGATTATCCTCGAACAAGAAGATGACATTGGCGGCACCTTTAAGTACCGCTCGTACGATGTGAGCACACCACTATTGTCTAACGGAAAATGATTTACCTGAGTCAAAGAACGCCAATTTGGTCTCGAGTAAACAGCTCACGTCCTTCTCTGATTTCCGGATGCCGATGGAGCATCCAGACCATTTAACGTTGGAGGTACCTGAGTCCTCGAACTAATTTCAGTGTGAGACGTTCCCACTCAATCACGTACAGGAATACGTGAACTACTTGCGGGCGTATTGCGCGCACTTCAGCTTCACTGACCGGATACGCTTGCAATCCAAAGTCGTAAACATCTCACGCGATCCGAATGGCGACCATATCGTAGCCTATGTACACAAGTCGCAAACGGGCGAGTGGGAAAACGGTGTGTATTATTACCCATGACGTGAAGTCGCAATTGAATAACCCACCGATACCCAGTTCCTCGGACAATCCGTGCACATTATGTTGCTATTTGCACAGGCTTGCATGTCATCCCCGCAGTTCCAGAACTCCCTGGTATAGGGCATATCGCGCAGGCCTTCCACTCCCATGAATACAAATCTCGGGATCAACTGGCCGGGCGGCGCGTCATGATCTTGGGCACTGGGGAGACTGGCATGGATATAGCTTATGAAGCTGCGAAATCCGATGCCAAACAAGTCGTCTTGTGCTCCCGGTCCGGGTAAGTAGTATTTGCTTCCGTTATCTGCTTGACGTCGCTGATATTCGAACAGATTCCTGTCGTTTCCAAAGGCATTGGTGCGTCCTATGGCAAGTATTTCTCTCGACGTAGCCAATACGTCCTGGGCTGTAGAATGATTTTGAAATATTCGGCTTCAAATTCGAGTCCAATAAGCCCCTTCCAATTGACACTCTCATAACCAACCTCGCTGAAACGGCATATGTTGTGAGTACCCTATGCAGCCGCATGTATGATATCTAATCTTAACCCTCGATAGCATCCTTGGGTTGCGGCCACCCACATCCGTTGGTTGTGCGTCTGATTCTCCCTCAGTTTCGCCGACAGTATGTTCGTGTCTCTGATTCGCTACTCAGCGTCTCAGACTTCGTCATCAAGAGGGTTCTTTGGCTCTTGACAGGTAAGTAATCGAGATGGAATTGATTTCAGGAAGCTGAGCTGTCGTCCACAGGCACACAAGCTGGATGCAACCAATGGGTGAGTACCCTCGGTTCGCAGGGTCCGCTATCGTTAATCAAGATGGCCTTAGGTTGGCGAGCTCGAGCCTGAACGTTTAGGAAGGGCATATGTATTCTTAAACAAGGTAGCACGCACCCCGAGCTACGATAAGCAGAATGACTAAGACGATTCACAGTCCCACAAAGCCATGCCCTACATCAACCGTCCCTGGAGGAAGCGCTCCTACTTCTTGGACTACCTCTCTAAATATATCGACCCTCCAGAAGACTCACCACCACATACGAACTTCGGCGTCGACCTCGCGCCGTTCCCGTCCCACATCCTCCCTTCTGGCCGTGTAGTCTTCCCTCTAACCAAGCGGAAAGATGCGGTGCGAATACAGGGGATCGAAGTCAAACCTGATGTTGTGATATTTGCGACGGGGTATCGGCAGGACTTCCCCTTCTTGGAAGAAGGGTACCCGACGCCAGACCAGGCGGACATGCGGAATGTCGTAAAGTCTGGAGAGGAGACGATAGCGTTTATAGGGTTCGTGAGACCTGGCGTAGGTGAGCAGCACGCGAATGTATCCAGACGACGTGGCCCGCTTACTGATACAATGATGGTCAAAGGCGCTATACCTCCCATTGCGGAGATGCAAAGCCTGTGGTGGATATCCCTACTCAAGAATCAAGTTCGCAAACCGCTGCCACCACCTCATTATCACCTTCTTGTCAAGGAGACGGCGCGCATCAAGTATGGGGTCGACCACTCAACCTACATGAGTACTCTTGCAAAAGATATTGGGGCAGCTCCTGGTCTCTGGGAATTATATCGCGAACATGGACTCCATGTGCTCGTCGCCTACTGGTAAATAATCAGCACATTCTTTCGTGGATGAAGAATAGTACTGAGTAGGCCTTTTTCTAGCTTCGGTGCGGCGTTCACGACTTTCTATCGCCTGGTCGGCCCTCACCGGTCCCCTATGGCACCTACCATTGTTAAAACAGAGATATGGGAAACTATCACTCGTAGAGGAGTTCTCGGTAATCTTCTCATGGGTATCATACCGATGCTGTTTTACTTGTGGCTCAACACTTTGGCTTTGGCTCTTGAGACAGCTTCATTCCTTTTACCCCGTCGTATGCTTGCTTTGTTGACACCGAAGACTATGTAGGTTCTGGGCTGGATGAACATCATGTATACGGTGTATTGTATTCTTACTGGGGATCGTCGTCAGAGAGGGTGCACTCGAGATAAGATAAGATAAGAAAGATGGGCTCAAAAAGGACTGTCCCAACGCCTCCTATTTCCTCGCCATATTCAACTACGACACCCGTCCCGCACAACGTTCCCCGTTATCCTCGCGGGTAGAAGATGAACCGACTTTACCTAAGTTCATGGTCATTGTCGTCGTTCCAGCTGCACCCTCCGTAGCAGTGGGGCCGGTGCACAGAGTGCATGTGTCACCCGATCTTCTCCGGATGCATTAGAATACATAAAAATCAAAAGTCGCCCATTGCATGCAAATGGTGCAGACGTATTTTAATGTGGTCGAATCTTGCCTATGGCACTAGATCGTCTGCAAAGGCAGACACGCATGCAGAGTTTATGCTCGAGGTTGAATGAAGTTGTAATCGGTCTTGTGCCACAGAGATGCTGGCCTGACCGTAATTTTTGGAACCTCCCTCTTTCTTAGAGGATTTTATATTCTAGCAGTAGCATCCCCCCTCTACCTCATTTAGTCGCTGCCCCCGTGGATGAATACTGTTCGAATCCTCATGTACACCCAGTGCCCACTTTGAAACAGGTTGCCTCCGTACGATACCTGTCTAGCACATAATGTTAGTGAGAGCCATCTTATTAGACACCCCAGGTCTGTGTATCCAATTACAAGCTTCAACGCACCATCCCAAATGCTTCAAGCTTCCAACAGAAGTTACTTCAATCTTATCTTATCATTTCATCTGCTACCTGTGAATCTCCCACGTGAGGATATGCATAGAGGTCATCAGATGACATCACGCGTCTGAGTGGTGTGAGAAAGGACCTGCACCGGGCCACCCAAGCCCAAATGTCTCACATAACATTCTTCAATTCGAACTCTCATCATCCCGCCGAAGAATTTTCACCATGGTCGGTGAGTACGTCTACCGCTACAACGACCTCCATGTTCACTGCGACTCCAGGAACACGTAAAAGAGCTGCGGACGAATCTGCAGGGCCAGCGACGCGTTCGTCGAAGGTCGCGAAGACCAAGAAGGCGGCGTCGCCTGGGAAGGCAGCCAAAGGTGGAAAAGGAGCCAAGGCCGCGCCCTCTACCTCCAATTTCAAGGCGAAGGCCCTGCCCATTCATATCCACATGACGCATACTCCTGCGAGCATTGACGAAGATACCGTTTCTACAGCGTCAAAGGATCCAGGATCGTTGGGCTCGGTGACACTTTTGCCCAGCACTTTCTCTACTGGCAGCTACGGCTGGAAGGGGAGCAAGCGCATCACCGTCGAGCTTCAAAACACAGAGAACGGGGAAGAGAAAGAGACAGTTCAAGTTATGGTAACGTGAGTCCCCCAGACATCCCGCGTAAATATAGTCCCGTCGCTGACTAGGAACAGGATCAATGCTGCTGTCCTGGGGAGCAAGAATGCGAAGCATGACGGCGAGGAGGAAGCCGCTGCAGAAGATGGCAAAGTTGAAGAACAAGCTGCCGAAGATGCCAACGCTGCCAAAGACGCGGAGGCTGCAGAACAAACAGAGCTCACAGATCAAGCCGAGGCTGAGGATAAAACCGAGTCAGCGTAGGACCCTCCCAACCACTATATTCTTATCGTATACTGTTATTTCTAACAAATGTGGGAATATGGACCGTATCCAATGTTGTTATGTTGCTAGGTTACGTACACGGATGCGAGGTTCGAGGAAATGTATAGCGATAAGATTGAGAGGATGAAGCTCGGTCGGTCGGCCAAGGACTACAACAACTGGTACACCGAAAAGAGGAGGAAGTTTAACGATCGTCTACAGAAAGGTGTAACGGCGCGTAATTGGACGCTTGTGCTGTACAAGGAAGCCTCGTCCTTAGTGGAACTGTGTATGGCTGGCTGATGTATTCAGTTAGTTTGGATTGGTTGTGCTCTTGGATCCGAGGTGGAATCCGTTGAGATACGGGAGAGGGAGCCGAAGTCATTAGTTCACGACGTTTCTGCCTCATCTTATCACCTAAGGCAGTGGGTGGCGGTAATGGAAGGAAAGATGCTGAAAAGAAGGTAAGTTTGTGGCAGAGTTACAACTTCTGTCGAACAAACCCATGATCGACAAAAGACAATGAGTCGCCTCGGTGAATTATGCTGTTCCTGTGGCCGTCTTTACCGCACTTTGAATACCGTATCAACTAACAAGTGGACAGATTTTAAGAGCGTACTGAGTGATCCTCAGCTGCTGTTCCGTTCTTCAGAGCGTAATATACGCTTTTGCTGTGTCTTTCGTTGCAGTCATCGAATGCAGGTGGAATAGTAGAAGCTATAGACGCTGGGCAATTGAGCACAAGAACGAATGTCCGATCGATACGCGATCGACGAAACAATAGACACTGGACACTGCGCTCAATATTCACTACTTTTACTCTACTGCGTGGGAAGGTATGATAAAAGTATTCTAACTACTTTTACAATCCTTTGTCCGAAGGTATCGTGTAAAGTATGATGAAAGTATTGAAGAAATTGCCTTTTTGGGCAACTTTCTTCAATACTTTTCGCATACTTGGACCATAACTGGACCATACTTTAGGACAAAGGATCGTGAAAGTATTTAAAATACTTTCATGATACTTGCGCCACTAGTATGATACAGTAGGGATCCTTGCACGCTGTGGGAGGAGTTACCGAGAGGTCACGGTGATGTGTAATATCCTCTATAAACTGCACGCCGAATACGAATCAGCGCAATTGTTCCACAAAGCTAATCAAGGCAAAACGAGGATCACCCAAAATCAACGGCATATGCGCATCACTGGATGGTACATCAGCGTGCGGAGTGGGTGAGGAGAAAGGGATGTGGGTTGGTGAATGAGTGGTGGAACGCGCTATATAACCTAGATCCTGACCGTGGGAGCATTTGTCGACGATAGCTACTGTTATCTTGTCGTGCAAGAGAACAAGGTAAGCTGTAAGTGCACCCCCTCTGACATTGACACGATGATTCTAGCGAGTCGGCTCCCCCGACGATCCCGAGGCCCAGCTCATTGCAGAGTCCATCGCCGCCTTTCATCTGAATGCCATCCGGCGCAGATATGAAAGCAATTTACCCCCTCTCGAGCGGCAGGTAATTCCGGGCATCACCATGGTCGGAACGAGTCCTATTTTCTACCGCACCACCGTCACACGCTCCCTCCTCAATAATCTGAGCTCCCTACAGTATCCGAGCGAGGAGACAATCGTTCTCCGGTTCGTTCCACCCGTCGCTAATCCCCGTCTTTATTCTAGGGTGGGGATGACCACTGTAGAGAACCGTCGTATTGTCTTGCAATGCTTTGAGGCCTTCAAACCCTTGTTGGTTCGTAGTCGCCCTCTGTTCAGATTGGCACCATGCTAACATCTGGTAACAGGGTCAAGGAGTGTGACAGGTAACTTTGCTAGGGTCGCAGGTTACGGTGGATACACCAAGGCGTTCAGGCTCAGACAAACTTATGTTTAGCGCCAATCTGCACCTTCCTCTGCGTTGTCCTTGCTTTCGTTCACCACACCTGGCGGTTTTGAATACATTTGCCCCCGCGTTTTCTTCGTCGAATAATAGAGTGACATATTGCACGTGTATCTTCGTGGTTTGAGAGCTGTTGTTCGAAGCATGATGCATGAAGAGCGATATTTGAGTGCTCGAGATCCTAAAGTGAAGCTAAAATATCCAAACCCCGAAGGTGAAGGCGGTGATTTATCTTCGTAGGTATTTTGAAGGCGCCCTGCGCAAACATTGTCGACATACTAACAAAACGGCACCGCGCACTTGGTCAAACCCTAATAACCGTCCTCTGTCAAGTCCACAACCAACAACATGACTCTTCCAATCGGCCATGTACACCTGGACCTCCTCGGCCGAAATCAGATTCGCGTTGTAATCGACACTGAGCTCGATGCGTCCTTGCCAGGAGGGGATACGGAAAAACCTATAAGTTAGTATGTAATGGTGTTACCGAGCTACATACAAGTCGAAAGATTTGCCAAATCAAGCCTTAACCAAAGGAGGATTCAGGGAAGACAACGGGTCGCGAACACGACGGTATGAGCTTTTAAAAGGTGGAGGAAGGGTGAGGTTCAGAATATCTTTCTTCGGCAGGCTCTAGCATATATGCTGTGTATAAGCATGCCGCGGGGTGAAGGTTGAGTTCTCCGAACTCACGTGAAGCGATAAGATAAAGGCGCTTTCAGAGATCTATATCTATAATAGCATACGTATATATTGCTATTCGCCGGTAAATACATCGCATTCGTACCAATCAATGCCCTAGGATAGGCTGAGCCTTGTATGATTCCTCAAGGTACTTGATCTCTTCCTCTGTCAACTTGACATCGAGAGCACCTATTACGCAAGATAGACGTGGAAATCAGTGCCATTTAGATAACACGAGTAAGAAAATTTACTAACCGATGATGTCCTCTAGATTCTTGAGATTGGTGGTACCTACAACGGGGGCGTTGACTCCTATGCCGAAGATAAGAAGTTACTAGATAGTTCAGATTGGTGCTAGGGTATACGAACCTTCTTTGGAGAGAGTCCATGCGATTGAGATCTGAGCCATACTGACGCCTTTCTTCTTCGCAATTTCCTCGACCCTGGAGAAATGAGTTTGAGTGTTATGATAACACTGGCCGGTAAAATGTAAGATGGGCAGCACTAACCTTGCCACGATGTCAGCCCATCCTGGACCTGCAAGGTACATGGCATTCCAACTAGGGAGGTTCTGGACGTCAATATAGGAAAATCAAATGGGAGAGCTTCACGCACGGATCCGTCTGCTGCCTCTTTGTTGCATTTTGAATTGCCACAGGCCTGGTTAGTCTCCCCCCAGCCAACGGCGACCAGGGGATGGAACCAACGCCGAAGTGCTGTGCATTGTGTCAGCTCTCAATGTTTCGTACGTTTTGTCACTGATGCGTACCTTCAAAGTCGGGAGCATCTCCCGCTCTTCTTCGCGGTAGAGAAGGTTGTAATGGTTCTGCATAGATATGAACGGGGTTAGGTTGTGCGTGATGGCGTAATCTGGCATGCAACCATTAGCATTCTGACGAGGGACTAGCGCTGCGAATGGATTTACTTTGCATTGCGTGGACTTGAAACGAAGGATGGAATTAGTTACGCGTACGTCGACAAATGGTGCTCCTCACATTGCCATGCATAACATGAGCTCATGCCGATGTATCGAACATACCCCGCCTTGACAACATCGTCAAGCGCTTGCATCTGGGAAACATATCAATGATGAATCCAACGGTCCATAAAATATCATATTGCGCACCGTCTCTTCTATAGGAGTATCCTTGTCGAATCGATGGCCTGTGCAAATTAACAACCACTGAAAATGACGCGAGCAGTCAAGCTAACTCACATTGGAGCACATCGATGTAATCCAGCTGCAGCCTTTCTAGACTGTGCTTTACGCTTTCGAAGATGTGCTGCACGAGAGATTGATGCGCATGGTGGAAGGAAATATGATAGACGACGTACCTTGCGGCTTAGGCCGTATTGGTTCACGAAGCCCAATTTATCAAAATCTTTGGGGTTGAATCCAATGAAGCTCGGATCGCGCGATACGGCACCGCATAACTACAATTACTTGTGAGATCAACCGGCATAGCTTGGCTCTGGAGGCGTCATACCTTAGTCATAACAACAATTTCGTCCCGAGGGAGGTTGTGTTGCTTGATCGCCTTGCCTAAAATGACCTCCGATTCGCCGTTCGAGTACACCTATAAGGTTCTTCTTGTCAACAAACTCCGGACGCTAGTCAGCTGTAGCCATACATTTGCCGTGTCGAAGGTTTGGATGCCATGGTCGTAGCTGAAGTGTCGCCGTCAATATGTTGTCCATATGCGACAAAGATCGGGGTGGAGGGACGTACGCAAATTTGATATGCTTGATCCCCTCTTCTTCGGGCAAAACCCAACCTTGCCACTGAGGCGTACCATAAGACATGCATCCTAGGATGATTTTGGACACTTTGAGTCCAGATTTTCCTAGATTAACTGATGCGAATATCTTGTTAAGAATCAGAGGTTGATCAGACAACAACATCACTTACCGTACTGCATCTTCGTGGACATGGTTGATTGCTATGATCGGATTGTTCGAGTTTGTGGTGCGTTCAAAAGCTTGCTATGAGTTTATATACCCTTGACATTCAACCACCGATGGATATGCCCCTCTTTCTAAACGTAATTTCCGCCGAATACCCGTTCCTGCCGTACATCCGTTTTACCAGGATTGGTGATCAAACACCCTGGTGCTTACCAACGTATCGATGAACGATGCACTTTGGAAACACAGGCACCAGGATATGTAAACCAGCTATTCGAGCGTTGATAATCACTCCACGGTAAAATCTGGTATATGTAGTTTGCAAGGCAGAGTGCCCACCAAATTAATTTCAAACCAAGGAGAAACGTGCATGGATGGGATGCCATGCCCGTGTACGCGTATCGTCGGCGTCACACTGCGCCGTCCGTAGAGGCAAACACCAGGCGGTCATAAGACCGAACTCGCGCAAGCTTAGAACGTCCTCCTTCAACATCGGGTAGTAGGTACCGCAGTATATCGGCCTTGAACGTGTTCTGACTGCACGTAAGTGTAGGAGAAAAGTACAAGGGGTAATATTCCCGAGCTGTTATTGACCGTGAGATAGTTATCGTAGGAGGAGGTCAGCCCCTGTGAACCAACCATATGCTCAACCATCTTCACTGCGATGGTGCAACCGCGCTCGACACCTGGCGTGATTAGTAACCATCATCTATGGCAGGTATCATATTCTACGATATCCCTTCCTCCCTTGAGCCCCAAGCATGGTCGCACAACACCTGGAGGGTCCGGTAAGGTCATTTCTTCGCGTAGTTGTACACCGTATTCTCAATAAAGCGTCACGACCAAGCTACGCACTGAACATCAAGGGAATTCCATACCAGACGGTATGGGTAGAGTATCCCGACATCGAGGCCGTTTGCAAGAAGATCGGCGCATCGCCCACCGGCGAAGAAGCACCTCACTACACCCTTCCGGTCATCAAGACACATCGACTGGCGCCGTCATATCTGATGGGCCGTTAATCGTTGAATACCTTGATAAGTAATACCCCGATACTCCGGCGTTATTCCCACCTGGGACGCTAGCCTTGCAAGCTGGATTCACGGCCGCGCATGCCCATGCCATATCGCCAGTCAGGCAGTTCGTAATCCCAAGGGTGAATAGCCGTCTGAACCCCCGCAGCGAGGAGGGATGGTCTGGGCAAGGTCGATAGCTGGTTCAAGAAGAGTATAGGCCCTTTCCTCACGGGAGAGTCTGTTACCTTCGCGGACGTTTCGGTGGTTTCCTGCCTCATCTGGCTGAAGGTTATCTTCGGGGAAGATAGCCCGGAGTGGAAGGACATCGCGAGTTGGCACGATGGTCGATGGGATGGGATGGTTAATGCCTTTGCAAAGTATCAACATTAAATCTGATCATGTCGACATCTGAGGCTTGACAAGAGTACATGGAGGTGGTAACCTGATAGGCATAACGGGAGACTCAGGGGAACCTCGAGTAGGCTCACTCTGCTTGCGAGGTGCCGTCAGCGATATCGTCTTTGATAACTTATCGGTAAGTGCGAGACAGCTTCTCTGTGTATATGTAGCTCATCAGCGGCCTCAGTGCGAATAATGTACATGAATTTCAAAGTAACTTCTCCGCGCAGCTCCACTACCCCAGTACTGGTCCCTCAGCACCCACGCGGTCTCCACGCGTGCGACCTGACTCAACGACTTCTCCAGGTCCCGTTGGGTGATTCTTCTGAGTGTGAGTCCACTCTGTCCATTCCGAATCGTATCCTGCTGACCCAGCTCCTTCTACAGGACCGCTTCTTCCTGCGCCTGCGACAATACCGTACCCAGGACCATTCGTGCGTGATCCGCCGGCCGCAGGTACTCCGCCGTATGCGCCCTCATTGTACTGCTGGCCTGTCGGTATATCTGTAGGCTGGTTGGAGCTGGGAACGGGAGGTACTGGGCGGGAAGTCTGATCAGGCACATTACCAGCCAAGGGATCATGCGCATGGCCGACCCCTCCGCCGGTTCCTGTAGCAGCAGTGTGGGGATGTGACGTAGTATTGCCGCTGACAGAACCTCCTCTCCCCATGAGCTTCGCGAACCCCTCCGAAGTCTCTACCCGACCCCTGCGAGCGATTTCGTCATTTGCAACCCCATCACCCGTTGCAGTGTCCACTAATCCCAGCGCTGTGCCACGTATGTTGTCGCCCACGCCTAGAATGCGACAATTCACCCACGGAACTATCTTTGAGGCTACTGGCCTCACGACTTACCATGAACCGCTTGGAAGCCGCCTCTGCAAAGGATCTATGCATCAATCTCGGCGACAGGCCACATCTGTGGGCAAACGAACCTGACTCTGTCTCCAAGGCCACCGCGACTGCCGCTGCCTTTAGAGTTTGGATTTGTGCTCATCGTTGGATTTGTTCAAGTGCTGGTTTAGTGGTGCGAGCCAGACTTGGTGCGCCGACTATAAAGCCTCCTGCGGTGGAGTCCATGACAAAGTATATGAGCTCAGATGTAGGACTCGGGGGGCGCGCACACGGATGTGGAGTCGACAACTATGGCAGAATCAAACCTTCTGGCGGCCGGCCCAGGCTCCGTGATCCAGATCGGCCCAAAACCCCACGATCTTCGGCTCCCAGTAGGAAGGAGGCGATAACGGATACGCAGATACGCCATAATGCACCAGTCTCACCTCCTCTTGCGATTGGGTCCTTCCACCGGACCAATCAATTCACTAACCAAGTATGTCCACCAGATACAAACTTGGCCTATATCCAAGTCGGGTTTACTCTGAGTTTCAAAGGCGTCGTTTCGTATATAAAGTGCGCCATTTTCTGCTTCAAAGTATCAGGCTTTCTGACTCTTTTCTTTCTTCTCACTGTCCTAGGTGAGGCACTGCGCCATCGCTCTTGTCTAGCGGTTCACTCCTTCGAGCCCACGTACTCATGACTGTGTTGTTGCGCATCGTGAAGATGCGGACTCCTCATGTGTGGTGGCGGCCGCAAGGATTACCGCTATGCTCGAAGCGACGGTATGTGGTCCTTCCCCGCCGTTTCCCTTTCCTCTAGCCACGTTCTTAACCGCCGCAGCCGTTGTGGGCATCCTTCGCCTATGATTCACCGTTGCTTTCCCTTTCCTTTGATATCTTGCTAACGCAGACGACCGTGTCGCTTACTATAGTAGTATGTAGGTCAACTGAAATATCATTACGCTATCTTGCCCTTACGATACATGGGTTATTTTGGAATGAAATGAAACAAGCCGTTATGTCTTCTGACCCGGCGCAATCATCTGGCTTCTATATTAACCCTTCTCTTCTGTCGCAGAAGCACCGGTTCTTGAGCTTCGCTCTTTCGGGCGTCTTCGCACATCCGTCAATTGTGGCCGTTCTGATGCAAAGCCAGGCAAACTGCTCCGCCGGTCACCCCGTTACTGGTGTAAGCTACTCTTCGCGGCTTCCTGGTGCCATTAATCATTGTCATCATCGCTTATATGAAATACCGCCACTCATACCACCCTAGAAGTCAAGAAACTCCATCTTAACCGTCCTGATACGCGGTCTAATCACGGCGTTCGGGCAGTATGGGGTTTGGAAGACGTGAAGACGCGAAATATATTCGCCGAGGACGAACATAGAAAGACTCGACTGGCGGGGTAATAGATATTTGCAATGTTTATGATGTGATTGTGTGGGTGAGGGTTTGGTATTTTGCTCGACCTGTATGGAATGCTTCAGTGCAACGTGTTCACGGTGATTCGAATACGACCGCAAGATGATATATTTATCGTCCCAGTCTATTGGTCGTAAGTAACAAGAAAATCAATTGGAGCGCACGCCATGGTCAACCTCAGTTGTGCTTAGCAGCGACCTAAGAGCGGATGTTACTCGCCAGAGGAACACCTAAGAACACCAGGTGACCCCAATTCCAAATTCCAAAGCCATCAGGACTAGATGGTTGATGTCGCAGATATCGCACTTCCTTACGGCTCCATAGAATCAAATATGCAACCCAGAATCACCTGGGCACTGTCCAAACGTTGGTTCGTTGCTTCCAAGTAGCGATAGTGCGGGTGCACCGTTGTATTCCCCAAAATTCGATTCGGGAGGCGACGGGGATGGGGTAACATAGACGTCAGGAAGCTCCTTAGGATATTGCGGTGGAGGTTATTGTTCAAACAATGGTGGCATTACCTGCGGATCTCAGAGGTGGTGAGAGTTCATCAGTCGAAGGTGATACAGTTTCTCTACGAGACCGGCGACGTTAGATTATGCGAGGACTCACAATGGTTGCCCTTCAGGGGTTTCCAGGCTTTTCTAGGGGTAAAAGCACCTGAAACACGTGATGCGCGATCATTGATCGACGGGGTTCTGAAGAAGTTCGCACTGCAACGTCAAATGCGCAAAGAAAGTAGCCTGAATATGTGAATCGCACCTCTGCATCTCAGAAAGGGCCCATGTGAACCCCGCAACCACTATCATAACGCCATATATGCACTTCGGCGGATCAGGTATTCTTGATCGCTTCAAATCACTGCCGATTGACTTATTCTGGCTGATATTCTGGCATGATAGTGCTTGTTGTCAAGTTTGTACTGATTGTCGAGGATTTGGAGCAGCCGAAGTATGGAGTGCCCCTGTTCGCTCACTTTCGCACTGATATCCGGTGCGCAGTTAGCCACTTCAATGAATTAATTTACCATCACTCACTTCTTTCCGGCGGGATGAATACTGATCCATATGCTGCATATGGCGACCAGTTGTTACCCCTGAGTGTCTAAACCCTCTTGCGGAACCAAATTCCACCCCGAGGCTGCATATCAGTCGTGGATTGGTGGGTTTAACAGCATATGCCCCGGGTTCACTAATCATCAACGTACTTCAGCTCCATCATACCGACGGAACGCTGTGAAGGACTCAAGCCAAGTCGAGGCAATGTGAATGAAGGACGCAACGGAAAACACCAATGGCAAGATTCCGAGAGACGTATTTCTCACACACGAGGCACGGTGTGTAGGCGAAGGACGGCTAATTGAGTACGTGCTCGTGCGGATAGTGTGTGTTTTCCAAGTTGGGGTTCAAGCGAGGTCAACGGGGCGATTATGTGTGCACGAATGCGACAATACCTTGGTGCCCTGTCAAGAGGATGGATTTGACTGGTGGGATAAAAGCAGATGGACAGTAATCTTGTACCCACCATCGTCCCCTCAGAACCAAGACGATGTTCTGCTATACCGCTGCAGCTTTTCTATGCCTCCTTGCCTTACCATTGCAGGTGGCATCGCAAACGAACCTGCCACCTGCCGAGCCTGGCATCTTCACGGCGCAAGGCAGCAGCTTGATCAATGCACCAATCGAGGACGTTTGGGACGCGATCCTTGACTTCGAGTCGTACCCCGATTGGAACCCGTTTGCCCGGTAAGCGTTGAGGTTGTTGGCAAGCCTTGACGGCCCCTAACCAGAAAATTCAATAGAGCAATGGTGTTGATCGACAGTGTGTGGACAAAGAATCCGCTGGAAGATCAGACGCCCCAAGTCGGCAGTCACATCCAAATCACAGCGGCCATTCCGCCCCTCGAGCTCCCAGTCGACGCCAACTCAACCGCGAACCCCTTCCAAACCCAGCAATCACTCGAAGTAGTCACTCACATCGATCATGACAATCATCGGGCGGCGTGGAAGCAAGTCATGCTCCCCAGCTTGTTGATGGTTGCCGAAAGATGGACAGCCGTCAGTGTCGTGGATACTCCGGACGGTCCGCGGACATTGTATGAATCGAGGGAGGTCTTTCAGAGCCTTCTGTCGATCGTCGTGGGGCTGTTGTTCCAACAAGGATTGCAGCAGGGGTTTGATGCTCAGGCATTGGCGATAAAGTATAAATTCGAGGGGATGCCTGCTCCTTAAAGCACGATATAGTTAGCCAGAAAGATGTTATATTGTGGGGTGACACAGTTAGTGTTGTATAATCAACAATTATTTCGTACCGCCGCCCTCTCTTTTCCTGACCTCCGGCTCGAGGGGGAAACGTTGTTCCTCAGGCGTGACCGAGTAGAGCGTCTTCCAGATCTGTTCCAATGGCTTGGGCGTTTTCCATGCTAGCTCATCATTTCGAAGCCAGAGGCGAACAAGATGGCGACTATCCCGGACATGATTATCAACAACATAGAACAAGATCAGAACTTGAGTACTCACGTGTGTTCTGCATCGTCGCGGAATGCATCTCGAGCATGCAGCAGTCCCATACTGTTGATATACTGGATATCACCCTTCTGGAAGTTCAGCCCGAGCGAGTACTTCTCAGCCAAGAAGTGAACCGCGTCCAATGCTTCGGCTTGAGCTTCGGTGATGGGTGGGATGTTGGGGTTGCGTTTTTGAGACCCATAGCCGGTGAAGTGGCGTCGGGAGTATTGGATGACAACGTGTTCACCGTCTTCGAAGTATAACAAAGGCCGCATCGTAAAAGCTGGTGTCCCACCAAAGCTGTAGATTGTCGCTGGTTAATCCCGCAGTGTACTGTATAAGCAATAGCCGGAAAACATACCGATCCAAAACCCACGGTTCAGATAATGTGTGTACGAGATCGGGGCGGGTTGCGGCGAGTTCGTTATATACACGGCCACCACTGCTGATACGGGAAGTCCCACCTTCCGCAGCGGACTGGATGGCCAGAAGCGCGATCAGGTCACCGACATCGGTGTGGAAAACCTGCTTGTCCGTAGTGTACGCAGAGTTTCCCGATGCGCCGTCAGCTGCGTGGCTGACGCTGAGATCCTTGATATGAGAAAGCACCGCGCCCGTGGAATCCTGCTTTCCGCGCGCCGAGCCGACGTGCGACGACACGCCTTTAAATGTCGATGGTAGCTACACGTGAGCTGATGCTGGAATGGGAGATAGGTATACACGTACCTGCATAGACAATGGCAAGTTCCTCGCGCGTGTATTTGTCCACGGGTATCTCTCGTAGCACGAAGAAACCTCTCCCGGAGTACAGTTCTTGTGCCAGTTCCCAGAGTTTTGGGCTAAGCGTTGGAAGTGGGAACGTGTCTCTGCCGATGAATCCCAAAGGCGTATTCAGGGCTGTCAGATATGCAAAAAGACGGATGCCAATGTCAAAGTAGTGACGATTAGACAACCTTTCTAGCGTACCTTTGAAATTAGCAAGTGCACCGTCGACCTCCTGGAGCTCCGATGCACTAAGCCGATACACCCATTGATGCTCGCCCTTCCAATCCTTGCCTTCCCAAACAATAGGGCCTTCAACCTTGGCAGGGAACCCTTCTGGCAGCGGCTGTCGAACACGATCCGGGTTCGCAGCAAGCTGGCGCGCCGTTCGAGCGCGATACTTGGCTTCGTCGGGGTGGTAGTCGATATCGGGTTGAGTCTGCATAGTGACTAAAGTCTACAGTCTCTAGATTACAATGAATCGGAGATTATCTCGGTGACAAGTACAGAGGTGCATTGTCGATTATCAGTCCATGTCCCTTATAAACTGGCACGGTGAGAATGAAGGGGCCCCGATCCCCGGGTGAACTGAAATATTAGTGGTCTGGAAACCCGCGTCAGCCCCGCCAGCCGTCACTTAACCATGCTGCAACCTCGATAGGGGGTACTGTGGGAAGGACAGCTCGCCATACACACCCAAAATTAATCGGAGGCTATAAATCAGCTCTGTTATCTGATTAGACATGTCTACCGTGGCTCGCTTGACCCACTACCGCAAGGCCATACCCCCAATTAACTATTTCGTGAGGTATCAGAGCAGTAATTTACTTTCTTGCTGACATTCTCGGCGGCGTTACAACAAGGGTCGTACCAAATGTTACGTGTCGTCCCAGGTAGTACCCCATAAAGCCAGCTACGCATCCAGAAAATGCGGCTACTGCCAGAGTTTCCGGGTTTTGGGAGCGCGAAGGCGACGTGGGGTTCCGGGAAGAATGAGACTATGCTCAACCCGGGCTGTCGGAGGCATGCACACATCAGGACGGCTGATAAGAGCCGCTAAGCTGACAGTGATGCCATGAGGAACGGGATACCACTCCACCAGGGAATTACTCACAATCGGTGTCAACTCACTGCTCCGGCTCTTGGAAAACGAGCTGAACTGGCTGCTTCTGCTTTGAGGACTTGGCCTTCTTGCTGTGGTTATTGGCACGCTTTCCCGCGTTCTTAGCGGGTACAGAGGTATGTTCGTTTTCTCCATCACCTATTGTGATAACTATCAATAGATTTGACTTTGACCGAGTCTCGTAGGAGATATCTTCGTCCTCGTCTTCTGGCGTGATTTCATCTTGTACCTCGACCGTGCCCGTTGTGATCGTGGTGTGAATTTCCTCCTTGGCGTGTGGTAGTATTGACGGTAGCGCGCAAGACAGACGTAAGAGATGGGGTATCGCAGCACCCATTGCTGAGAGATGCAGTGACTTGTACCTTCAAGCAAGCAAACTGAGTCACCAGCTGCAACTTCAACGAAGTACATACCCATCTTTGAGAATGATATCCTTGCACCTCCTCATGTACGCGCCCAAAGGCGTCTTGCGCGTTATACATATCTTGTTCTTCCCCTCCTTATGCGCAGACCGAGGTCCCGCCGCGGAGTCTCCTCTAGCTACCGTCGGAAACGGTCGCGGCGGCACGAGTTTGCGTCTCTGAACTTTCGGTTTCGAGTCAACTTTACGAGGGTCGGCGGCTTTGCTGGGGCCTGCATCGTTCTTTGACTCGGGGGACATTACTCTGACTTTGGTTCTGCTCCTCAGTTCCGCATTCGAATCATCGGCCTTTGGGTCGCGTTTCCGTTTCTTCGACGGTTCCATTGCGAAGTCACTTGAGTGGGAGTCGGCAGGAGTTCAGGGGCCGCCTGGAGCCGGCCCTAAGCTTCTCAGCACGTGGTCAACAGTGTTTTAAACAAATCTCAAATTTACAGAAGGCCCCAGCTTACGCCCATACCCATCGCCTGTAATCTGGCCAGCCGCGATGGCGTCGATGAGCACGGATATCGCTGAGCAGAATATCCAGATGTGGAAGGTCAAGAAGCTCATCAAGAGCCTTGACTCCGCCCGAGGGTGCGTCTCTCGGATCGTTCATTGTGTGACCAGGAGATTAACGATCCCGAAGGGCGGGGACATCCATGATCAGTTTGATCATTCCTCCCAAGGTACCATAGTTTGTTCTTAATCATGTTTCTGACGCTGATCAACCTCTCAGGATCAAATATCTCGAGCATCAGCTATGTTGACGCAGGAATATGGCACTGCATCGAACATCAAGTCTCGGGTTAATCGTTTGTCGGTATTGTCCGCTATCACGAGTACACAACAACGTTTGAAGTTGTATAATCGAGTACCTCCGAACGGTCTCGTGCTGTTCGTGGGGACCATCTTGACTGACGAAGGGAAGGAAAAGAAAGTTTCGTTCGATTTCGAGCCTCACAAGCCCATAAATACGTGAGTCACCAATTCTTTTTCATTTTGAGGCTTTATTTATGGTCACCCACAGCTCGCTATACCTTTGTGACAACAAATTCCACACAGAGGCTCTGTCAGAGCTCCTCGAATCCGACTCACGCTTTGGCTTCATCGTCATGGATGGAAACGGCACATTGTTTGGCACGCTAGCTGGCAATACCCGTGAAGTCATCCACAAATTCACCGTCGATCTCCCAAAAAAGCACGGCCGTGGTGGTCAATCTGCGCTTCGTTTCTCACGTCTACGAGACGAAAAACGACATAACTACGTTCGTAAGGTCGCCGAATTGGCCGTACAACACTTCGTCACGGCCGACAAAGTCAATTGCACTGGTCTCGTCCTTGCTGGTAGCGCCGATTTTAAGACGGAGCTCAGTCAGAGTGACATGTTCGACCCTCGACTTGCCGCTAAAATCATTAAAGTGGTTGACGTCAGTTATGGTGGAGAGAACGGTTTCAATCAGGTGCGTTTTTCTCGTTCATATTCTTAGTATCTTTATTGATTGCTGTCATTAGGCTATCGAACTTGCTGCAGAATCACTAGCCAACGTCAAGTTCGTTCAAGAGAAGCGACTGATTCAAAAGTACTTCGACGAGATCAGCCAGGACACTGGCAAATACTGTTTCGGTATAGATGACACTCTCAAGGCGCTGGAGTTGGGTGCAGTCGAAACTCTCATTGTATGGGAGAACTTGGATATCACTAGATACGTCCTTCGTAATGCTGCCGGAGGTACATTCACTTTGCCCGTTACTCGAATTTTCTGCTGATGCCTTTGCAGAGGAAATCATCGTCCACGCAAGCAAAGAGCAGGAAAAGGATCGCGAAAAGTTCCTCGACAAATCGACTGGCCTTGAGATGGAACAGTCGATTGAGCCCCAACCCCTTCTCGAATGGTTCGCGGACAAGTATAAGGAATTCGGTGCCAACCTCGAGTTCGTTACCAACCGATCGCAGGAAGGAGCACAGTTCGTGAAGGGCTTTGGCGGCATCGGTGGGCTTCTGCGCTACAAAGTCGACTTCACTACGTTGGGACCTGAGGAAGACGAGGACGAATTCTACTCAGATGACGATGATATCTGACGGTACTGTTGGCTCTACGGAGCCCCTCCGACCAGGGTACGTCGGGTGGGGCGGGGGGTAGGAGGTCAGTAGATTCATCTCCCTGTTTTTCTTGATAAAGTTATAACCTTTCGATTCAGGTGGAAGGCGGGGGTTATGTATTGGCGGACTTGGCTTTACGCGTCGTTTCTTCTAGTGGATCATATTGTTACGTGAGTCCTGTGAGTGTATCAGGACTCAGCGTTTCGCTGAATGCCGTTGACAGGTCGTTGAAGAGAGTGCGTGGGCTGTTGTAGGTTGATGAACGGTGGAACCACGTACCGATTTGCTTTCTTGCCATGTTGTACCTATCTATAATTATGTGTGCTGCTTTGCTCTCGCTCCCACCCCCGTGCGAGATTATCCCAAAGTCTCGTCTCGTATTGCTTCTATTCATTCACGTATGCGCAACAGGTCTCGAATAACTACTGATACTTGGCAAACGCATTAACCAGTCCATCCCAACGACCGTCGTGCCAACTTGCAATGTCTCGCCACTGCTGGCTGTTCTCTCCGTAGATGATCTTCAGGCAGACCATCCACGAAGCCACCGTGACGTCCGCGAATGTGATGGAATCCCCCGAGATGAAAGGACCTCCGCTCTTCTTGAACCAACCGTCAACCTTCCCCAACCCATCCTTATACTTCTCCCACCCCTCCGCATAAGCTTCCCCGACCGGCGTTATTTCTTCGATCTTCTTTCCAAAGCTCGCCTCGCGCGTTCGCCTGAAGTATGGCTCACTGTGGGGGTTGATGATCTCGTTCACCCTCGGGATCGAGAAAGGGAAGATCGGTGATATTGCGGCGATATGGGCATCAACGAAAGCGTATTGCAGCGCGATGGTCCCGGATGGGAACAACGTCGGGGTATTGGGATACTGCTTGTCGAGGTATTCAACGATCAAGGGCCCGTCAGATACGACGGCACCAGTCGATGTGTCTTGAATGACCGGAAGAGTGTAATGGGGTGCAATCGGGCTGGTGGGCGCTGCGCCTATCTTCTTGCAGACGTCCTCGATGTCTGGATATTCGACCCACACTGTCTGGAATGGAATCCCCTTGATGTTCAGGGCGTACCTTGAACTTTATGTTTATCATGCAGAAAATAAAGCAGAAGGAACTTCTTACCGAACCCTCCACGTATTGGGAGACCATGGTTGGTGACCGATTACGCTAGAGGAAGGGATATCGTAGAATATAATGCCTGGTTGCGCCATAGATGACAGTGATTGGGTTTCGGGCCTTCACTAGCTAAGCTCTTTATACGATTTCATGCATGCTTAAACTTTCTCATAAGGAGCAATTTGGAGCATGCTGTACTGATGGAACCCACTTTCTTCGAGACACGAATGATGACATTGACAGAGGAAGCTCAGGCTCAGTCATCCAGACGCCCAACTTTGCCGACACAGGGTAATAATGAGACCCAGGTTTGACGCATCAGAAAACAAACCAAATACCATCACGCTCCGTATATTGTGGTTGCTTTGAGTATAAGTAACGGCCACAATATGGTTCTTATCGAAATGGATGGAAGCTATGATTTCTATCTTTCATTTCATCCCCCGCCTTACTACTTGATAAACTGTACTTGCAACTGAGTATTGGCTATTTTGCTAGTGGCGCCTTGCTATGGTAAATGAACCTGTGATGGTGCTGCCGCTCGAGAATAAAGACCAGGCAGGTGAGTACCTGCACACTGATTGCGGTCCAGAAAGGGGCACAACAGGGGCCCCTTTTGCTGACTACCGTTCATTGTGAACGGACTTGCAGACGGTACGGGAACTTGAAGCTGCTGTACTTCTTTAGCTGAGCTCAGCGGCCACCACCAAAGCCTCGTTTTGATTGACCTTCCGATTTAGGTTACCGGTATTTGACTAGTCTACAGGTTTCAATGTCCCAGACATCAATATTGATACTTTGCAAATGTGTTGACCAGCCTCTCCCATCGGCCGTTGTGCCAACCCGCGATGTCCTTCCATTCTTGACTATCCTCTCCAAAGATGATCTTCAGAAAGACGAGCCACGAAACCACCGTGATGTCTGCAAACGTGATGGACTCTCCCATCACAAAAGGGCCTTCGCTCTTCTGATACCAACTATCGACCTTCCCAAGACCTCCCCTGTATTTCTCCCACCCCACTGCACGGGCTTCCCCAACGGGTGTTATTTCTTCGATCTTCTTACCAGCAGCTTGCTCACGGGTGCGCCTGATGTATTCCTGACTGCGAGGGTTCAGAATGGCGTTGGTCCTCCGCAATGATAAATGGTTGATTGGTGATATCGCGCTACCATGAGCAGAAGTGAACCCGGCTTGCAAAGCTATGGTTCCAGGGGGAAAGAGTTGCGTGGTGTCGGGATACTGCTTGTCGAGATATTCAACGATCAATGGCCCGTCGGATATGACAACACCAGTTGATTTGTCTTGAATGACCGGGAGAGTATAATGGGGTGCAATCGTACTGGTGGGCGCTGCACCTATCTCCTTGCAAACGTCCTCGATGTCAGGGTATTCTACCCACACTGTTTCGTAGGGAATACCCTTAATGTTGAGGGCATAGCTGAAATGGTAGTACTTGGTTGAGTCCGACATGTACGAGTATAGACAAAGAAAAGATCTCACCGAACCCTCCAGGTGTTGGGCGACCATGCTGGAGGGTCGAGAGAGGAAATGATATCGTAGAATATGATGTGTGCTTGAGCCATAAATGATGGTTAATGTTGAAGCCAATTACTTATAACATTTTGAGCGTGGCTGGGCCACATTGTGCACATGCCAAGCATCATGGGACCAATTTCCTTCCTCGTCCCCTCATGGAAATTCAGGTAAAGCCCAGTGCTCAGCCTCAGTCATCCAGCTCGGTCAGCCAGTATTCGACGTCAGGAGAGCCCCTGTAGATACAGGGGCCTGTCGATTCTTCTTTACTGCAAACGCTTATTCAGGGTTGGAATGTGCTTTTAATGCACCAATATACATCCAAGGACCAGAGTTCAGGATAGGTATCTTTGTATCTAAACTGCTCGACGCGCCCGCCTTAATGTTGATACTTTGCAAAAGCTTTGATCAGAGCATCCCAACGACCATCGTGCCAGCTCGCGATGTCCTTCCACTCCTGACTGTCCTCCCCGAACATGATCTTCAGCCACACGAGGAAAGAAGCAATCGTCACGTCCGCGAACGAAATAGTATCACCCATGACGAAGGGACCCCCGCTCTTCTTGATCCACCCATCGATCTTCCCAAGCCCGTCCCTATATTTGCCCCACTCAGCCACACGCGCATCCCCCACGGGCGTGAGCTCTTCCATCTTCTTTCCAAACATCTGCTCCCGCGTGCGCCGGAAGTACTCCTCACTTCGCGGGTTAAGGATGCTGTTGGCTTTCGGCAACGCGAAGACGAATAGAGACGTTATGGCGTCGGCATGGGCGGCGATGAATCCGTATTGCAGCGCGACGGTACCCGATGGGAATAGTTTGGGGGTGTCCGGGTAATGCTTGTCGAGATACTCGGCTATTGCGGGCCCGTCAGACAAGATAACCCCAGTTGAAGTGTCATGGATGACCGGAAGCGTGTAGAGAGGTGCAACCGTGCGGGTGGGCGCTGCCCCGATCTTCTTGCAAACCTCCTCAATGTCGGGGTATTCAACCCATACCGTCTGGTATGCAAGGCCTTTGTAGTTCAGAGCGTAGCTGGGGCATAATTAGCAAGGTGTTCCTGGCCGGAGTAAGAGATCTCACCGCGTCCTCCATGTATTGGGCGACCATGGTTGAGGGTCCAAAGAGGACGGGATATCGTAGAATATGATGGATGGTTGCGCCATTTCACGAAATTTGATTATAGTTACAGAACCAAAAGCCGGCTTTATGGTGAAGTCACTAGATGATGGGAAGGTGCTTGGTAAGAATTAAGCAAAAATCACAGCGATATTCGTCAGCGGATCAGGTGCATGGTGTGTTTGACCACTGAACTTCACCGCCTCACTAAGCACTCTGCCGATTGGACATCCGGGCTCCAGAAAGTCTGACGTCGATCCAACAATCCAATTGCTTCCCCGAAAACCCCAACTTCCGCTAGTCCCATTATCCACAAATTATTTCAGCTATTACATACAAATAACAGAAGATACGCATCAATCGTCCCAGACGGCTCGCTCCTTTCCCTTCGAGCTGTTCTCCAAGGCCAAGGTCATGCGTTGTATGAGTTTGCCTTGCATCTCTACGACGGCACGTAAGTCCGATATCTGATTGCTCAGCTCGGTTTGGTTTTGCGCTAGCTTGTAGTTCGACAAATCCTGCGGCTTCCCAGTATCCACATCGTCGAAGAGGCGATGTTCGCCCGTTAGCGAGGACATTTCGATGCCTTGCATCCTATCTTCGTCTAACCGCTGTAATGGAAGTCAGAAACAGCATCTCAGTATGGCTAAATGACAAACGAACCCCATGTCGCGTCATTTTCTCCCAGACTATACTGAACTCTCTTCCCAGCACGAAACTGGGCAAAGCAATCAGAAGCAGCCCGAAGACCAGTAATGGGAGGGTGACCAAGCGGCCCAAGAACGATCTAGGAGTGATTTCGCCATAACCGACGGTGGTAATTGCTGCGGGGTTGCTTAGTCCTGTTTTGTGCCTCCAGTAGGCTGCATGTATACGTACTAACGATGACAAACCAGGCTGCGGCTGGGATGGACTAAGATATCTGGCTGAGCAAAAACCAAGGAGAGAACAACGATGACCTACAGCGAACTGAGTAGGATCTCCATCAATATTGACGAAGGTTTCAAGGGTGTTGTCCCAAGTCCCCCTTTCAGCAAAGTATCTGATGCGCAACGATATAAGCACACCCAGCACAAAACAGGTATAGAGACACACAGAAGGGTACTGAACACTGTGAGCACCATGACCACGAAGAAGCCGATAGCGAGAAGTGCATGTTGTGATCGGCGGACGGAAAGGTACATTACTTCTATGGTGCTAAAAATAAATTCTCGCCGTCAGTGTCTTTGACACGGATTCGGGCTCACAGTAGGATTGTATTATTGTAGCGGAATGGCTTGAAGACGCGTAACAGCCGGAACATACGAAGTATTGAGAATCTGAATAGAACAGACTAATCCGCCGCAAGTGTTCATTAACGAAATTCACGACTTTGGTGACGCATGGGAGACTCACGGTGTCTTGCTGTAGCAGTATCTCAACATAATATGGAAGAATGGATAGCAAATCTATGATGCCGTAAAACGCTATAGGGAACTGATAAATCGTGGGCCCAGACGCGAAAGAGGGTGACATACAAGTTGACCACTTGAATAGACTCCTCCATGTCGTGCTCCAGGCAAGACATCTAGCCACATACTCCACGGTGAAAAGCGCGACCAGACTAGTTTCGAGGCCGAACCAGAAGCGAGTGGATATATAATGGAATGCTGGCACAGTCTCCAGCACCGTCACCAGGGCAGACACTATTATGAGTGATGTGATAAGTATGTGCATGAGAAACGCCTGAGGCGAGGAGTTTGCCAGTTCCATGAGTGCGAAGAGGTCCCGCCGCCATGCCGGTTCGATAGCGTCCAGCGTCGCGTCGTCGAAGGACTGCGGGCCTGTAAAGATGTCGTTGACATCGGGGGGTGAAGACGACCTGGAAGGCTGCTCGACCAGAAACTTTGCAGAGTTCGGGCTCCGAGTGCGCGCAAGAGGGACTTCGCTGGTGGACATGACCGTCGGGAATGAGGAGGTGGCGATATGTTGTGTTGCGCTCCCGTCGGATCAGGTGACATAGGAGCAGAGAGCGCGGCTTTCTCGAAGTCTTGACCGTCGCGTTCGAACTTTGCTCGCGTCCAATCGCTCGCAGTTCTTTGAAAAATCATACTACCTCTTGGGGTGCGACTGGTATCGACTCGAACGTCTAATCCTTTCTCAGGACGTTAACGCCGACTACTTCTGCCCATATACTGACGCAGTACTCCAGATGACGCCGCACCGCACGCTGCAGCGATGAAGACCTATCTCTGGTATAACCCCAGCGACACCACCCGGCGGGGGAGATGTCAGTGGGCAGAATGGTGGGCTCAAGGCCAAATGAAAGAATCCACGGCATTCTTGTGCGGACTGAGACACTCTACGGCAAACATCACGGTCTTGAAGTTGAGGGCTGCCTGCCTTAAAGGCCAGCCTAGATTCTGAAGTAATCAAACAGTTGGAGTATCCGCAAGAGTGGTCTTGTCAACTCGAGGGAAGCATAACTAAGGATGTCCTTTTGTCGTTCAACGCCCTCCAATCTAGTGTGCCAACACCACGAAATATAAAGGATCGCGAGCGCAGGGTAGATTCAATATCCCGGCAAGCGCACTTCCCATGGCACTCTCGAACGGAAGAGAATGATTGACCCATATTCCCTTTGACCATATCAGCGATATGCTAGCGTTGCGGGTCAACGTAAAACTTCTAGCCAAATGAATCGACTTCCGCTTTCCTCCTGCATGGACATGCTTAGTGGAATGTTCGTGAGTGAGCTCAATCTGACTCGTAGTCGCTGATCCCACTAGCCATCACCCAGCGAGACTTTCAACGAACGCGCTACTCTCGCGGTCGGGAGCTTCTCTAGCGTTATGGGTGCGGTATGATGAACGATGATTTGTGAAACTATATGTAACTAATGCTCCTCAGTCTATAATATCCTTCTACCACTGGACGTTCTAAAGTTTGATTGGGTCCAACGACCTAATTTCCAGCTTGTTTGCATCCCGTACGTGTCCACCAATGATATGGATGTCTTAGCACTCTGCTTCCAGGACAATGATTTCTCAAGTAATAGTTTGACCAGCTTGGTAGATCACCTTCGTGGTGAAGGGGTTGCTGCAGACTTCGCCACCGACGATGGGCATGACTGAGAACTGCAGTGAGCATCCAGGCTATCAGGGGTAGGACAGGGGTAAGTGATCCTTGTCACGCATTTCGGTCACCGATCGCGATCGGCAAGGCAGGCAACGCGCCCCTTCGGCAACGGCAGGATTATGAAAACTCCGTACGCAGTCCATTCATTCGACCCCTTCTACTCCAACCACCACCATCTCATTCAGTTCAGCGACAAGAGACAACCTTAGCTCCATCGACCTCGACTCGTCACTCTCCTTGAGATGCAGGCAGCATCTCATGGCCTCTGGGGCTTTGCCCGGAAGCCAAATATCGGCTTTGGCCCACCACTACCATTGGGTGGCAATACCACAGCCAAAGCGCACCGTTCAATCCACATACCCTCGTTCTTAAATCACGCACCATCTCCCAAAGTCCTGAATGCTGGCGCCGCGCAACGCTTGTTATCTCAGACACGCAACATCCTCACTAGCTTCGTCGCTCATCTCACCGCCCCGGGATTAGGGACGGTATCGCCTTCGTTTGGGCGTGGGATGCACACTGCTGTAGGACGTACTGCAGGATTCAACGCTCGTGCATCTATACAACAAGGATTCAGCTTCCCCGCTAGAGTCAGCATTGGTCGACCACTCCACGGTGCTCCATACCTGCCTCGCGCACCCGTCACCCCGCGATCGGTGATGCAAGTTGGGCTGGGGACAGCGAGGCAGTTCTCTACTGGCAGGCCGATATTCCAGCACTTAGTGGAGAATGTGCCCGTTGCCGGACGAGCGTTCTACGAAGCAGATTGGGAAGTTAAATTGAGAGAGGAGCGAGAGATGATGGTGGCGAAGCACAGGAAAGAGAAGAAGGCGGCCAAGAGAACCACGTCGATGCTCAAGCCTCGCGTTCAAAACATCATCGCTAGCGACATTGTCAACGAAGCCCCGTCTGCCACCGAGCTCGACACGTATTTTCCTCTCCCAGAGGTTGCTAATGTGACTACTTACCTTCTAATTCCCTTGGCACCTACGCCGACTTCCCGTATACCCCTTTCTGCCACGATCACCGAAGATCCCTTCCGATTCCCCTTGCGAGAGATTGGGAGAATGCACACGTCGTATACGCAGCACCGCACGAAGGTATCTTCCTTGTTCACGCGCCTCGATGCAGGCAATGTATGGTCGAAGAATGTGACGTGCTCAGCATATTCGCACGGCGCAGCTGTGGGTGACGGCGAGGGTGTCTGCACGATATTGAAGGTGGAGTTTGTTGGGTGGACTAAAGCGGAGGTTAGGAGTGTGATTGGGGAAAGTGGGACGGGGTGGTGCGTGCTTGAGGAGGTCACCTCTGCCATCGAAGAGGACCGTGACGACACGGACTCGATTCTATCCGGGATGACAAGCGACACTGGGAACGATAGCATTGGCTTTCCTCCCTCTCAGTCGTTCGTGATGCCCACTCTGGACCTCTCGCAGACTTCGGGTTGGAGCAGCCCTCCTCCCGAACTTGGCAGAAACCTCCCATCCTCAATTGGATCTGACTTTGACTTTGCGGAGTGGTCCGACTCTGATCCTGGGTCACTCGTCTCTTCTCCGAGACGGAGCAACAGCCCAATCTTCGTCGACCCTCCCTCTGAGAACGGCTACTTTGGGTTCAGCTCCGACTTTCTGAGGAGACGAGCCGATACTGTTCGGGACGAGAGTGATCCATGGGAGGATGTTTTCTCTTAGGACGTACAAAATCATTCATTGATCTCTTTTCTGCTTCTACTTGTACATGTATTGTTTGTGTGCTACTTGAAAATTCAATATACGAAATATCTCCGCACGCTGTCGAGGAATTCGCTGTAAGGATTAGCCGATGTCAAAAGGCTACATAAGCTTTTTGGGAGGCTGAGGCTGCTTGTCAAGGAACTTGGAAGGAAGTATTTACGATCTGCACCATGCCCCTGTCGACCACGCTCAAGGCTTGCACCCGATCCATCAGGTTGCGTTCTCCCTCCTCCAGCTTCGGAAGCTTGAACCACTACCATCATGTGCCGAACATCCAGCGACTCAATGGGACACGATTCATCCATGACACCGCTCCTCAGAAACCTGCTGGCTGGAGTGGAACTCAGTTCCTCGCCCTGAGTACGACGCTCGGCCTTGGTTTGGCTGGGTTGGTTGAATATGGGCTACACTACACCCAGGTACGTCCGTGCCTAGCCTCTCGTTGTACAGCATGCTGAAGCTCCCTTGCAGGCGAACGATGCCAGTAGCGATACTGGGGCGCCACTAGCCAATTCCTATGGCTCAACGGCGGATGTCAAGCTAGCCATTGAAGAGCTGCGCACAGCCTTACCTGGGCATGGACAGGTCGACACAGATCCCGACGCTTTGCGGACATACGGATCCAGCGAGAACTCGTACCACCCGACGTCTCCTCATGCCGTTATTGTGCGTCGATCCTTTACGCATATATATGCACGTACATGCACATATATGCGCCTCAAGAAACAAGTAATAAGTCAACTAAACGACGGATGTTATGTTATTCAGGTTCGACCGAGTTCTACGGAAGATGTGGTTAAGATAGTCAACATTTCCAGGCAGTACAGAGTTCCTATCACGGCATATAGTGGTGCTACAAGTCTCGAAGGACATTTCGCTGGGGTATGTTCTGCCGTAGCGCCATCCCAATCGAACTGTCTAACAACGTCTAGTTTCCTAGCGGCAGTATATGCATCGACTTGTCCGGAATGGATAAGATTTTGGAGATTCACGGTGAATTGCCGTGTTTATATGCTTAGCTGTGGACTGAGACTCATCTGGGGTATGCTTACACGCGTAGAGGCCGACTCTGACCTAGTCTGTCAATCTGGGGCGCGGTGGGAAGACGTCAACGCTGCATTGAAAGAAAAAGGGATTCCTCTGTTCTTTCCTGTGAGTTTAACCTAATGATAGGTCATATCACATTCAATCCCGTGCTGAATTTCGGCAGTTAGACCCAGGGCCTGGTGCAGTAAGACTACTATCCATCCTTGTATTGCCTGCTGATAAAAATAGACAATAGGTGGAATGGTTGGTACTGGATGTAGTGGCAGTAAGTGAATTTCTTCTAACCTACACTCGCTCCACTGGAGTAAATTATCGTGTTCAAGCCAACGCCGTGCGCTACGGCACCGCGAAAGGTACGTAGAAGATTCCTGAGAAGTGGTCATACTCTCACCAACGCCATAGCTGAATGGTTCCTCAACTTGGTCTGTATTGGTCTCTCTTTCACCCGTTGCGAAAGTTATAATATCTTGTAGACGGTCGTCCTTCCCAACGGCGAGGTGATCAAAACCCGCCGCAGAGCCAGAAAATCCTCCGCTGGTTTTGACACCACCAAGCTGTTCATCGGTGCTGAAGGTACACTCGGTATCGTAACGGAGGGTAAGCTTCTCAATGGCCAACCGTGAATATGCTGTCCAACGGCTAGAAATTTTAGCAACACTGCGCCTGGCGCCGCTGCTACCTACTAAGGTTGCTATGGCCCAATTCCCTGATGTTCAGCACGCCGTCAGCGCGGTTCAGGAAATACTGGCCTCGCCTTATGGGCCACACATCCGTACGTTCCACCGTTCCTAACTGTGGGTGCTGATCGAGATGTATGCTTCTCTCCAGAATGCGTCGAACTACTCGATGACCACAGTAAGCCTCTTTTTGCCCTCAATAAGTATATCCAGTAGTTCACCCACATCAGTGATGAAGGCAATCAATAATGCAGGACTCGTCGACCACCCATATCCCGTCCAGGACAGCCTGTTCTTCAAAATACAAGGAGACGACCCTGCCGTCAGGTTAACTTCCAAGGTAGTGCAGACTATCGTGAAGAAACACAGCGGATCTCGGTTCGAATTCGCTGCTACAGATCAAGAAGCGGAAGACCTATGGGAGAATAGGAAATATGCATTAACGTCCAGCCTTGCGGCTCATCCGGGATCCAGATGTTGGACTACGGATGTTTGGTGAGCTTTGCCATTTATACATGCGCATGAGAACCGACTTGATATCATGGCAACTGACTTCGACGACTCAGTGTCCCAGTATCACATCTCCCGAGACTTGTTCTTGAGACGAAGAAAGATCTTGCTGAAGCTGGTTTGAAAAGCACGATTGTTGGACATGTCGGCGATGGCAACTTTCACGCTTTGATTCTGTTCCATTCACCTGAAGAGCTGCAAGCAGTGAGCGAGGCAGTCCATAGGCTCGTTCATCGCGCGATTGGCATGGATGGGACTTGTAAGCCCTCTAATACGCTTGTAATTATCTCCCGTCTGTATCTCTTACTCTGTGCCCTAGGTACTGGCGAGCATGGCGTGGGAGTGGGTAAAAAGGAATATCTTACAGACGAATTAGGTCCTGGAACGGTACAACTAATGAGGACGATCAAACGAGCTGTCGATCCTCTCAATTTATTGAACCCAGGAAAGGTACTTCGATCTCACCCAACGACGTGCAGTCCACACTCATGTTTCGCCTAGCTTTATCCAGATTAACAGCACGATCAACAGCATTGAACGTTGGCTTCATCTTCGGCAACCTAGTCTACTGTATGCTAAGGTAAAAGGGGATGTAGAATTATGCATGGCAATCTTAGAATATATCATGGTCCTCCGGCCGGATTTTCTGCATCTTCTCCATGGACTCTCGAAGCTCCGTATCCGCAAAGATGGCCGCCTCCTCTGCAACCTTCAGTTTCTCTTGTAGTTCATCTGCGGTCATGGGCCTCGACGTTCCATTTTCGTGGACCAGACCGATGGAATCGAAACGTTTAAGGCTGTTCCCCGACCTGGGAAGAGCAGCATGACGGTCCCAACCGCTGTCGTTGAAAGATAGCACAGCGCGTACAGCGGCATTGTTGATGTCACGGTGCAACTCTTCGAGCTTGGAGAGCTGAACTTCCATCCATCGGGCGCGTCGTTCAAGTGCCAGAGTGAGGGCGGCCACTTCGTCGTCTTTCCCGGTCGTCCCGTCGTCGCCTCCTTCATCCAGGAAGTCATCACCCTTGAGCATGTCACGTAAGACGCCATCGAATGAAGAACTGTCATCCCAGGTCGTCCGTGGAAGAAGTCGAAGGAGGTCGGAAATTGTCTGAGTCAGGGTTTCCAGAAGTTGTTGGAAGGAAGATACAGCGTTGTCGATCGAACCAGAAGGCATGTTGTTGGTAAAGGAACTACCACCAACCGAGAGCGCCGACAATGCATGGACAAGAGGACCATATTCAAGAGGCATCTTGGCAGCGGGGTTAATTTTGGAAGTATCGAAGAATGGATGGTCCGGAAGATCCAGGTAAGGACTCATCACACAGATCTCTTCCAACAGTTCTTTAAGCGAGACTGGTTGTCGAGAATCACGATCCACAGATTGTGCCCTGGAATTCGAAGCACTCGTGTCAAGGAGGCCGCCTCTGTTGAGAGGTATATAGGTGGACTCCGATTGTACGATGGAAGAATGACTGGAGGCGACATCAGCAGCAGAATCCTCGTCCTTAGGAACCTTGATGACCGGCTTCGCTGCGGGTTTCGTTTTCTTTGGTTTCTTCGATAGGAGCGGGACCTGCGTGGGCTCGGCTGGAGATATTGCCTGCAGCTGCGTCTGACGAGGAAGCGAAGTTGTGGATACGTTGCTCGAGCGAGGCGCGACGGATGATCGCGCTTCAATTTGTTTCCCGGCCTTCTTCGATGCGCCCTTCGTGACGTCAATCGCCGCAGCGCTATCGACCTTGCTCTTCTCTGCCTTCAAAGCTTTGTCCATCTTCTCCTTCAACCGGGCTGCCTTCAACTTGTCCGCGAGATCCTTCTCCTTCTCTACCTTCTCCTTCTCTATCCTCTCTTTCTCTGCCTTCTCTTTCTCTGCCCGTTGCTTCTCTCGCTGTTCCTGCTCCCTGTCCGCATCATCCTTTTCTTGCTGGACCTTCAAAGCAGCGGCCTGTTCACGTTCGACGGCCTTTTGCCGAGCCTTCTCCGCCGCCTTGACAGCAGCCTTCTCTTCGGCCTGCTTCCGTCGCTCGGCCGCTTTTTCTGCGGCGGCAGCCTTCTTCGCAGCCTTCTTGTCAAGTTTAGCGGAGGGAACTACGGGTACGGGAGATATCTCATCGGGAACGGGCTTATTGTCGACGGGAGAAGACTCGATAGGGCTAGCGGTCAGAGCAGGAAAGTCGGAAGGGGATAGCACCGGGGATGTAGATGCAGGTGCTATGTCGCACAAGAAAGTGACAACAAGAGACAGGGACACCAGTCAGCGTTGTGAAAGCAATTACCATACCAAAGGAGAGAGAGATAGCAACAGATAAAGTCCTAGAAAGTGCTGATATAACGTTTGTGCACCGCCAGTCGGGGGGTTCATTCCTTCAAAGCCAAGTGAAAGGAGGGCGTGGTGCTCAAGGTCGATGATAGTATTTCCGCACTGAAAGTACGGCACTCGGTACGCTGACCTCCCTCCCCTTAGATAGGAATAATGGCAACTTACCATTGGCTTCCATCATATTCGAGACATTGTGGTTGGTAGGTTGAAGCATAGTCGAGACGAGGCCCGGAGGCGGGCCATATGAAAGTTGAGGCGGCAATGTGGATGGTGGAGGCGACTGCATATACCCATTGTCAGCCATGGGCGCCGAGAATTTGGCACTCATAATGGCAGGATCATGGAATTGTTGCTGGCGGCCTACTCATATCTATTGGTAAGTATCCACAGAAGAGACGGCACACAAACGCACCTAAACCATGTTGTTTCATGTCCGCCCGCTGCTGGCTTGATTGAACGAAATCTCGTAAGTGGTTTTCAATGGCGTTGTTGTCGAAGGGTTGGAAGCGACCGGATGGCTGGGGGACAGCAGCTTGAGCGTGCAACACATGTGGAGATGCAGACGACGAGCTTGGAAAGCCGTAAGATCCGGCTGGAGGCATCCAAAAATGTTTTGCTAGATCCTGTGGATGCGGCATGTCGTTGGAATTGAAGAATGAGTGTGTATCATTGCTATTAATGGGCGATGATGCGTGCAAAGGCGAGGAAGCAGCGGTGGAACCCTGCCGGCCACGAGCAAAGCCGAAGCGAGACACTTTACGGCCTTCATCGTCTGGCATAGACAGTTGCGGGCGGCGAGCAGACGATGAGAAACTGGGTATATCATCATTTGCATCCGCAAAAGGGTCGAACGAGCCGGTATAACTGGAACTAGTAGACGGAGGATCCCCGGATGGAGCGGGCGAAGCACTCATAGTAGACGCATCGAATATCGGACGCCCATAAGGCAAAGGCGGAGGGTTGATCGGTGGGAGGCCTGGTGGCCCTCTTAGAGCGGGGAAAGCATCCAAGTAGGTGCCCTGGAAGGGAAGGTTGACTACGGCTTCCATTTCTGGAAGGGGCTGGTTGTCTTCTGCATTCTTGGCCGCAAGGGAAGGATCAAGATTGAAGCTGAATCCACCTCCGTCATCAGCGCCGCTTAATGCTTGAAGGAGATGGTCAAGATCGGGGAAGACACTGGAGCTAACGGGAAGAGGTGCGGCCTCTCTCCTGGTCTGCATGTCGTCAAGCAAGGCGCGTGCGGCGTTCGACATCTGGTACGTTGTCTGAGCGGCAAGTATTGGAGTCTGTGACACAGGGCCATCACTTTTGGCGAGTCTATTTGGCGCGGGCAGGCCAGGAGGTACAGATAGGCCAGGAGGGACAATAGGAATGCCAGGAGGAACGGCGGGAGCTGAGGGGAGGGTAGGAGAAAGGGCGGCGGACAAAGGTATATCGGGCGATGCAAGAGGAATGTCAAGCGAGCCAACATCAGAGGCCGCGTTAGTAGAAGGTGCTGGTGATATTGACGGTTCTGGAGGGGTAGACTCCTTGCGTCGCAAAGCTTTGACTTCGGGCGGCGTTGCGGGACGAGCAGGAAGGCCCGATGGTGCTGGTGTACCGGGGCGGGAGGACGATGCCTGAGATGGTGTCTTTGTATTCGTCTTTGTACGTTCCGAGCGTGCGCCTGATGGTCGAGATTCGCCGCTGCTCGTACTTACATGTCCAGTGCGAGCTGGGCGCGGGTTGCCAGCAAGACGACGCGTTGACCGAGTGCTTGTCGAGGCACTGGAATTAGTCCCATGGCTAGATGATTGGCTCGGGCCTTTCTGAGTCCAACTTTGGGCCCAGGAAGCGGCCTTCGGAAGGCCTATAAAGAATCATAAGAAACCGAACGCCGGAGGAAGACGAAGCATTTACCTTCGCTACCTTTCTCACCAGGCCTGGATTTGCTTTCCGTGGCCTTCATTGTATGTTTTCTGGAAGTCATTTAGATAATAGCCAGTCAGCTGGAAGAGCAATGCATACAAGGTCGTCAGATCCTCTTTCGTAAAGCAATCCTTCTCATCACCCCACTCGTGGAGGTTCATACAGCTGTTGTCGCTGCAGGTGCCACCGCGCAAAAATGCCATGCAATATTTGGTTGTCCCATAGCTAGCTCTCATCACGTCGGATCTACTTGCGCTCCCAGGTGAAGGGCTGCCATCGACTGCAGCAATACAGCGAGCCGCGTCTTCACGTCGGTGATAAGTAATATACAGTCCGACCACGGGCGCTCCTCCCGATGGTGTCCGCTTTACAATGACGATCTTGGATATCTTCCCGTATTGTCCGAAATACTCATGCGAGCGTAATGTGGGGATGAGCTGCAACATCAGTCAATATCAGTAGATCAAGACAAAGAACATATGTCGTACTTCTTCTTTGGCGAACATTGGGCCGATGCCTACGACATAGACGACATTTCGCTGCACAACACGATAGTTGGCAAGGTGGCGTCGGCCCATGTTATCGAGTTCCTTGCGCTCTCTCTCCCGTTGCTTCTTCTGCTGAGTCAGACGCTTATGGCTGTTACGATAGATTAACAGCGGTAGAAAGTAAGAGATGAAGATAAACTCACTCTTCCTTTGGGATAGGCTTGAATTCCACAGCATCGTCTGTGTATTCTCGCCTGCAAGCAGGGCAACGACCGTTCAAGTTTTCCCTGATATGATGCCAACAGAACCGGCAAATCTAGCGCATATATTCAGCTCTAGTTCGACCAGAGCATGACAGCTAGGATTCTACCTGATAACCGCATACACACGGCTTGAAGTTGATATCGGAAATGTCCAATTCATCCATACAAAGCGGGCACTCTGGATCTTCCTGTTATCAAGGAAATGGAATGTTTTGAGTCAGATGGGCACATGCAGAAAGTTTCAGTAGCTCTTACCGCATCATCATCGCTCCAGTACGCGTCTTGAACGCCTGCTAATACGTGAGACTTGGATTGAGGAATCGAAAACCCGACATGCACGACCGGCGCTGGGAGAGGGTGCGTGAGTTGCAATCTGGGGGCAGTCATAGTGTTGGTTGTAGTGGTGTGGATGAGAGAGGCAACGCAGCGTCAGTTCAAGAGTTGTGGTAAGAATAAGGAAGAAAGGACTTGGAAACGCGACAACGAGGTGCGGGTACAGTGGGAAGCAAAGCCTACTTTGGCATTATTTTTCCTTGATGTTAGGTGCTTGTCATCAGGCGCCCAAATTAGGCGCCTCAAAGACAAAACTCCCTTTCACCCACTTTCACGTCAAAGCGGTTGTTTCACAAAACAATGGAGCAAAACTATAACGAAAATATAATAACAATATACACAAAAGATAGCGTAGCAGATATTTGGATTCCAAGGACTTAGGATATGCACTCAGAAGCACGCCTTCATTCCCTCATGATCGGCAAAGTACAGCCCAGTCGACAACGCCGTCTTCGCCGTACCTCTCGCTAAGCCATTTGTTGGCCTTCGCGAAATGACCGTTACCGAGGAACCCGCGATGCGCAGATAAAGGTGACGGATGCGCGGATCTAGGATATGGCAATAATCAGTCCATGCAGTACAGCAAAGGAAGCAAACGCACTTCAACACGAGATGCTTGACCTTCGACAGATCGATGGGAACGACGATGATAGTGTTAGGCATGAGGGATCCAGATTACGACACTCTTACCTTGTCAATTCCGATAGATTGGCAGGTCTTCTGCGCAGGTAGACCCCACGCCAGGAAGACAACACCCTGACACGATTTCCTAGATATAACGGCACGAATAACTTCAGCCGTAAAAGTGCTCCATCCCAGCTTAGAGTGAGAGCCAGCTGCATGCGCTCGCACTGTGAGACTTGTATTTAGCCATAGAACACCTTGTTTCGCTAGTGGCGACAAGTCCCTGACGGCAAGTAGTTCAGCGAGCGATGAGATACATGTCCTGATCGACGAATACACACCCAGAAGTTGGTGGCTTGAACCCAGGGATATCGTCAGCCATTTGTTTGTATATATTGCGCAACGACCCGGGCAAAGCCGTTGGAGGAAGTACCGAGAACGACAACCCTTCGGGAGATGCGACATCAGAATGGTAGGATTTATTCCGTAGTAATCAAGCATACCGTGCGCTTGGCCCACGTTATGGTAAGGATCCTGAGTATATCTTGCTCAGCTCAGAAATCGTGTGCGGAGACTATGCATACCTGGCCCAAGATTACAACTTTGACCGAGTCCAACGGAGTGAATCTCGACCAGGAATATATGTTGGGAACTGGATGCAGAATAATTAGCAGCTTATTTGAGAGGGTTCAGGGAATATATCCTCACGCGCCGGGTATATGGTATGGCTAGCTTGCTCAGCCGCTAAGTCCTTCTTAAGCTAGTGACCATCGCATGAGTGCGTTTTCAAGTCTAGGACAGCGGCTACATACTTTAACGAAGTAAGGCTTGGTGAACTCTTTCTTCAGGGCTTCGTACCAACTTCTTCCCATGGTAGCCTCTTCAAGAGTATCCATGGTGGCTTCTGCAAGAGCCGCTGCTGGAGGACATTCTGGTACGGGTGAGACATCCTCTTCAGCTTTACTACAGCAGAGAACGCGTCAGATATTATGATATAATGTAAAGCCACACTTTACCTCGAAGATGCGTCCGCCTCCTCCTTCACAGCAGATTTAACAGTTGTACTGACAGAACGCGCCCCTGGTTTCTTCGCGAAGTAGGCATCTATAGATGCTCGCTGCACTCTTTTTACCTGGGATATTGATGGTTCCTTTGGCATGTTTACAAGCTGGTAGAACGCGTATTGCCACTAGAAAGAGAGGAGTTCTGTGAGAGCGAATAACGCCCACGTGACCAGCTAACGGGCTCTTCGATTTGTGACCCTGACTCTCTTCGACGACGGTCACTTCGCTTCAAGACATACCTTCGAAGCGCTCTGGTGCATCAAGATTTATTGCACAAAGCTCTGCGAAGCCCCCGGTTATATTTGTCGTGACTCTTTGTAAACGTAACAGCAGTACGTTGCGAATCATGACCTGGTCGTCTTTTTTGACTCTTAACTCTTACTTAGGCACAAAATATATTGATGTAGTGGGCACCACATCTAGGCAAACTTTTGAACGTGTCAGGCGGTGAAGCTAATCGAAACCAGATGACGATAATGAATCAGTGAGGATCACATTTACCGCCAAAATTCCACCACGAGGCTAGTCGAGGGCGCCAGGTTCTTGCCTCAGCATTCCATTCGCCTGGCTTGATGCTTTATCTGCAATCTATCGTATGCAGAAGCACGAAGCATGCCAGGCTGGCACCGCCCTCCCAGTCGTGTGACTCTATCTGGCTCCTATACAAAGCAATTCCTGCTCCACGCTCTTTACTTCCCCCAACACGTTGAGCATGCACGTTCTTCTATCTGGCTTGCGATTGCAATCTTCAACCTGCTACCATGTACACGTTTCTTCCCCATTCACCAAACTTCGAACTCACCAAGGCACTAGCCATCACTTGGAATTGAACAATGGCTATCACCCCATCCTTTATGGACGGGACCCCGGAAGCTACAAAAAAGCAAGTATGATATCTCGATCCTACTTGATCAATCGATCGTTGGTCCGGGCCCCCTAATCGTCTTCCAACGTTTGACAATCGGGACGGGGTAGCGTACTGAGTGCATGCACCATTCGCTCGATGGCTTCGTCACAGTATTAATACCGACTCGGACTTGCAATGCGATCAGCGAAAAAGTTGGCCGACGTCGATGTGAACAATGGAAATCCCGCAGTCGTCGTTTTCGCCGCTCTCGTCCCGGCTATAGCTCCCATCGATTACCCCGTCATATCGCTCCCTATGGGAGCAGTAAGAAGCAAGTTTAACTGTTGAATCGGACCGGCAGTGAATCGAGGCATAGACCCCTCGAAGCTCGTAGCTTGACGCCGCTGTAAAGCACGGCCATCGTACATGCGTCCTGTAGTCATACAGACTACACCGGCCAACGGGATTCATATAGAAACGCACAATTGGCATGTCCACGTCACTTGGACTTACACCACGCACCTCATAACCTTTAGATTTCCTATAACAAGCTATTGCCGCTCAAGCCACCACCGTTTGCACTTACAAGCCCTTCTTCTCAGCTGTCTTCCAAGACGATCAGAACACCTCCATCGGCGAAATAATCTTCTATGAAGAATCCTTAGAACTATCAGCACGAAGCCCATCAAAGCTGCTTCGCCCCTTTCACACACAGCAAAGCAACACCCTTCCCGCCCCATTCTTCCAGATAAATCACAGGTACACGGGGGCCTCACAAGGTATCTATATGATGCATTAGTATCTGCCAGGTATATCGTGATTCGTGATCTGTCGACGATGAGTGGTCCGTCTGATGATATATTGCTGATGTTCGCTGCCACGGAAAACGGTACACACACATCAGCTTGGGAAATCCGATAATTCCCCACAACAGTTATGATCTATGTCAGCCTAAGTATATTTCAATCCGTGTTTAGTGGATCGGAAAAACCCATCAATGGAAAGCGCGGTGGTATGATTATTGATAGATTCGTGGACTTTCATAGCCGGAGAAAATGCACACGCAACGTACTGCATTCTCTGCAAGGCCCGGGAGGGTGATATCCCGGGCCTTGTGGTTCCATTCATGATTTGGTTACCCGAATTCTGTGAAAAGCAAGAATGAATTACGACCGTCGAAGGCTATAATTGGTTATTGTCCACTTGTACTGCTAAGTGAAAGTCGAGACTGCCGACAACATTTTCTTTTTCACATATTCAGGTTCATGTGCGTCTGATGTGTTGGGACACCCGCCAACGAGAACGAACTCGGGGTGTACGTGAATTGCACCCTATCGGCCCCCTTTCTGAACTTCCCAACTTCACCGAAAACTCACAGTTATTACCGACGCACACTCACAAGACCAAGCACTCAAGTACTCACGTATGGAGATGAGAAAGGTGCTGTATCCGGGGGTACGTGGAGCAAGCTTGTACCACTGAGCCGATTTTGTTCCCTAGCTTTATTAATGGCACCTGCGCAATACTTAGCAGCAGCGCAACGACGTTGCTCTCACCGAATAATAGCACGGTGCAAAAATAGCCGCTATACGGCTCTGCATATTGGAAGTAATAATAGAAATGCGGGGTAGGAATTTAAATATAGAACTCACCAAAATCATGAGCATGACATCCATCCGTCCGATAAGACGATCATTCATATTGTAAGCTTTATGTAAAAGCCACGATAAAAGAGCCCTCGAGCGCGTTGGTTATCGAGAGCTCCGGACCTTGATGGAGTTAGACCAAAATTACGGTAAACTATCCATGGATCTGTGGGTGGATACCGGCAAAGCATCGACTTCGACACGGAGGTAAATCACTATCAGGGTGCAAACGTTCAATATTCGGCACGAGGTTGCAGCCCCTAGAGTGGACTTAATCCAGGCCTGTTAGTAGTTCTACCGTTGAATTGTTGTGTGGAGCCGCAGGTAAGAAGAAGCCGCATACCTTGTGCAATGTACAACTTCTGCACGCGGCGGCGGCCTGTAAGCACGGGTGTTCTAGACAAGCCACGTTACGTTGGAAACAACGGGTTGCTGCTACATAGGATGGATGAGCGGTCATGCGAATTGGTTGGAGGGGAGGAAGTTGAAACCAAGCCATTAGTCTGCCGCACTCCACTACGGGCGCTGAAGCGAAGCACGACCGAGTAGAATCCAAAAGTTTCACCCGCTTCAAGGTTTCCTATCGTACCTCGGCAAGACTGTCACCGGCCACGGAATTAAAGGCAAGGCGAGGTATTGTTTCTGTACACCAATTGTCAGTACTCAAACGAGTGGTGCATGATGAAGAGGAAATCCTCACCACAAACACATTGTTCACAAAGCCATGCCCACACCTACCCATTTCTTCTTCCCCTTCCGAGTATCCGACGATTCCGAATCCCGGTACATAAAAGTAGTAAACACATCCCCCGCACACCGCGTCAGACGGTATATCCTCGATCAGTGATCACGATCTAACCACCTACTTTACGTTCCACGAGTTTCCAGCCTAACCCTAGCGGACGAAGTAGCATGCTTGCTCGGAGGGCTAATTATAAACGTAGCTAACTCAAGGACATCCCTGGATGGGGCACGCGATCAGTCGTTTGGGGACCGCGTTGCGAGGCCGGAGCGAGATTATTCCCAACGTATAGAGGTGGTGCTCAGTCGATAAAGCGATATCCTGCAGAAACAGATGCATGCTGCTGGTCAGTTTGGACTCGATGGCGTAATTTTTCATGTTATCCTACCATTGATTGCTCGTGGTGTTGCAACTTATGGGCCAGCATTCAAATGATCATCTAAATTGAATGGGGCTCGCACGATGTGAGTTGCCATCGATGTCGCAATAAGTCAAAGGAAGACCAGAACTCAGAAGTAAAGTCAGAAGCAAGAGTGAATTATTGCACGTGTCCGTCTCGGAGGATGCTAGCAAATAGACCATCACAGACCCTCTCTCCTCTCTTCGTCCCATTCAAACAGGCCATCATCCAGCCATCAGCCTGAATACAAAATGGTTCGAATTCTTGCCTCCAATCTGTGGTTCGACTTTCGAAATGATACAAAAATACCCCGAGAAGTTGACCCCGCGGACATCCTTGCTACTCGGATGTTCGCATAGCATGAATTCGAGTATCCCGCATGTCCAATAGATAATTTTACGTGCGGCCAGTGGGAGGGGTAATAACAAGCGAATAAATCAGTAAATACGTTTCTTCCTGCCCACTAACCGCACCCCAGTCACTCATAATATAGCCTAGAACACCTGGAACTGATGAACTGTGTGCAACGCACTCAAACTTTGCACTATCAAGCTTATGCGGGTAGATCAGCTGGCTGACAACTATGGATCGCATTTACACCGCCTTCAGGATGCCTTGGCCACTCTACAGCAGTGCGATCATCTCAGCACGGAGCATCTCCGAACCCTATAACCCCTCTCTCCCCTAGCGAATTCAGGAGCCAACAGCCAACACCAATAAGCGAGGGATCGAAGGAAACCAGCAGCGCCACTGTTGTACCATAGCGGGATCATGATCCACCTGCGATCACTCCATGCGGGGGAACACTGGAGAATGGATCCAAGATCGTGTTTCCATGTACCCCAGCCCCCGAGATCACCTGGTGAGGGGATCATCACTATCGGTGTAATAATGACACTACAGCTGACCCACTAATTTGCAGATCATTGCATCTCCTAGACAGGTATACGCGCCACAAACGTCGGCCCTCACTCATGTCTGGAGTTGCGCGGGAGGCGCAACCTGCCGCAGAATTGGAGGTGCCAGGTGTCCTCCTTCGTGTGCATCGCCTCTAGATCCAACGCCTACAAATTCCATGACAATTCTGAGTCATACTCGGGCTGCGGCTTCATACCAACTACGCCAAGCCTCCAGAAACGCCCAGTGCCGACACGACGCGAAAGTCGGGTACCGAGCCTGCGCGCCTGGATCATTCGCGCCCTCGAACCCACGGGTGTCACCGCCTTCTGAATCCAGATTCCGCTTGAACGCGTGTACAGATGGACCGTGGACGTCACTTGGTATTTCACTCGTTTACCCATTGCCATTCTCACATTCGCCGTTCCACCAATACGCATTCCTCTAGATCCCAATGGAATACGCCTCCTTGATAGTACAGGTATCACCGGACGGCGAAATTTCTTCCATCTTACGCTCCATATGGACCATCTCCGGAAAACCTTTGCACATCCATTCTCACAAATCATTCCATAGCCCAAATTATACCTGAATCCCTTTATTTAAATCCATATGTCCTTCGTAGACTTTAATAGCTCCACTCTTCGCTCCCGAGGTTTCAACTTGTAGACTAGAAGCCTGCGTGTGCGTAAGTATGTCTAAAGGATCTACGGTACGGGGCAGGCCGTAGGGCCAGCTTCGAAGCTCGGAATCACTTTCGCGTATCCTTGTATAAATTTTCCGGAAGTCGAGAAGGCTCTCGCTCGCAAGGTTATCAATAGATGCCTGCAATTGAACTGATAATTGTGTGTAGATACAGACGATGGGAAACTGCTAGTAAGCATGCACAGTGGTAAAAGTGAATGCGTGCGATGTGGCTATAATGTACTTTGGAGAGTAAACGATTGATGAGTGGAGATAGATTTGAGAAAGACGATGCCTAAAAACCGATGTAACAATGATGATGGGTGACGGTAAGATGTGTGATGAGGAATGAGGGAGAAGCATAATAAAATTATTGTATGTAGTTGAGAGCAGTGGGAAATGAGACGAGGGAAGGAGAGACTATGCAAATACACTTGGAAGAGCAAAAAGAAATAAACAAGGTATCAAAACCTGGAACTAGGACGCTATTTGTGTACACGGCGGGGTGGATGAGAGGGATTCAAAACGGAGGAGAGCCTCTCATCGTTTTGATGCGATGTGGTGTTGAGGAGTTGGAGGTAGCCGGGGTAGTGGAGGGCATGCAGGGCGACGTCAAAGGACATGAAGACATTACTTGTGTCGTGAAATCTTTTCGACGCCAGCACCGAGAGCAAGTTTCCTCTTTTCCGCGTCCTCCACATTCTCGCTATCTTCTTCGCTATCTTCATCATCTTCATTCGGACGGGTACCCTCGTCTTCCTCTTCTTCGCTTTCGTCCGTCTCATCCTCCTTCACATCGACGCTGATTACAGTTTGTGTTGTGTCCTCAGCCTGGGCTTTCTCGAGGAGGGGGATGCTGTCCCTACTACGACTGCGTCCATGGCTATGACGGCGAGCAAGCGATGGAGAGTGTGCGGACACATTGACGACACGTGTGTCGTGCTCATCTTGGTCGTCAGATGGCTTGGGCGTATCGACATCGTTGCGGATTGTAGGTGTAGATAAGGCACTGGAGAGGGTGGGCGATGCTACAGAGGAGAGGGTGATGGTGGCAGCCGTGTCTGGCCTATCCTTGACTTGTTCAATTTCGTCCGATCGTACAAACTCCTTCTCCTTCTCGTCTACCTCCGCCTCCGCCTCCTCCGCCTTTGCATCACCAGCCTCGGTGATTGCCTCCAACTTTGCCTGCGCTTCCTTAGCTAGGCGTTCTTTCTCTTCGCGTTCCTTCTTCTCCTTCTGTTCTCTTCGTTTCCTAACCCATCCCATCCCACTTCCGTCATCCAGCTCCTCGTCATCAGTTTTACCACCGCCTCCCAAAGCAGTACCCTCACTCTGCAACCGTCCCCAAACACCATGTCCGACTCCCGAACCATTGCGTACACTCCCCATTCCACCATAACCCCATTCAACAAATTCAGGGTCAGCTTCATCTCTCGCGTTAGCGAATGGATTGCCATTGGGGTTAGATGAGTTGCGGCGATGTCCGTAGACGCGACCATTCAGCATACGAGTGCCCTTGCCCTTCCGTGCCGGCGATGTCGGGGCGGAGATGGCACCTGACGCTGTAGATGGGCGACGTCCTGGCAGTGAGCTAGCTGGTCGAACATAGTTATTTATTCGACTAGAGTCTACGCGAGTGAGGGGAAGGGAAGCAGTGGAACCAAAAGGTGTCTGGTTACTATTAGTCTGGACGGACTGCACACTTCCCCTGCTTTGGGTACGTGTGAGAGGGCTTAGAGGGGACCCCGTGTTATGGAAATGGTTGTGACTGTGCTGCTTGTTGACGGAAGATGAAGAGCTTGTCCATTTAGCGAGTTTCATGAAACCTTTACTTTTGCCGTCATCGCTGTAATCATCGTCATCATGGCGATGTCTGGAACTGACGCGAAAAAGTCCTAGCGAAGGTGAAGAAAGGTTGATCCGAGGGAATGGTGCGTGCTTGGGATGAGGATGAAGCGTCGAAGTTGACGAGGAAGCAGATGGCAAGTTTGCCGAGTGGGACGAGGAGGACAGTGTGGGTGTCGCGCCTGATGATGAATGTGGGCGGCGCAGGAAGGGGCGGAATAATGATTTCGGTTTGGCCCATGAAGTGTGGGAAGAGGAGTTATCCTCAAACTGCTTGAGTTTTGCTGCAAGGAGAGGGTTTGGTATGGGTGGGAGAGCTATCTTGGTCTGGTATGATGGTGAATCTTGTGTGAAAGACGATACCGAATCTGACGCCGATGCTGTCGGTGTTGTTGCAGACGAATCAGCGCCCTTGGACGCCCTCGAAGATGACCTGGAAGTAGAATCCGACTCGGTGTCAATTTCGCTGGAAAGGGAGTCGATGGCGAGAGAGGATATGCTGGGGATAGCGTCGCGCTCGGCGAGCATGGGGGGGCAGGATATGGTCACCCCGTCTGACATGGGGAACTCGTCGCCATCGTCGACGAAGCTCCTGCGAGGGTCAGGGAGAGGAGCAAAGCGAATCTTTCGCTGTGGAGTTGGAGGGGTACTGGCGTTGGCGTTGGCGTTGTTGTTTGGATGCCTCGACGACGACGACGCGCCGGAGGACGAGGAGGACGCCACAGAGTTTGAGGAGGACGTCGTGGGGAACGGGTACAACGACGACGGGTAGAGCAAAATGCCGTTTGTCGCTGTTGCGGCCATCGAGGAGAAGGGGAGATGGCTGTAACGGTCAAAGAAGGTAGAGGCGATGAAATTAGCCAGCGATGGAGTTTGTCTCTATGAGTCCTTTTTTCAGGTCGATACATGTCATAAATTCCTTGGCTATATTACTTGGCATCATGCACGCCGTCCCCGGGGTCCTCTTCCCACGGTTAATAATTTACTTCTCCTGTCGATACGGATCTTTGTCTTCACCCTTTGCTGCGCAGCTCACCCCTTATTACCCGATTTGGTATATCTAATCGCTGCCTGTTCCTCGACCGTCCTCTACCCTGCGTATCCTGAATCGCGCTTACATTCACTTTCGGTAATCAGCGGGTCCCACTAGGACCTATACTACAAGATTCCCGTCACGGTCCTCATCCGCCAATTCGATATTCTGTCAGCTAGGCTATGCTACCGCGCACAGCATTCACCTTGTCTCAGATTCAAGAGCTACACGATCTCTCCTTTTTGATCTAATCCGTGCAGCATACCCCACTCATCATCACCTCAACGCCGACGACTCAAATTCGTTTTAATGCAGTACCCTAACTTCGGATAGTAACGTATACTTAGCATCTCATCGTGCCGCAATGTCTCGACTGTGGCACACCTTCAAAGCAGTGATAGACAGCCTGACAATTACAGATACATGAACCCTCCTGTTCTAGAGGTAGATTTCCATTATCCCCGTCTCTACATACATTCGGAAACAAGCACCCAAATAAACTTGCACTGATCCCCCGGTTCAAGCGTGGACGTTGACCAATAAATCACAAAGCAGTTGTGTGAGTAACTAGCTGCATTGACGACGGATGAACGTTGCTGCAGGGCCGCCGACATACCATTGACTCGAGGTATGTTTCCCCACTCGCATCATACCCTCGCTTCGTATGTTCTACATCTTTCTTTCGGCTATATATTATGTACTGAGCGCCGTCATGTGTGCCCAAAGCGTGGTCGACTAAGCAATAGAAGTCCCCGGTAGGGCCAAGAATGTAGTTTACCGTTGTACAGGTACCAACTTGAACTTTCAAGCGAAATGAAGTCTCGACCGCCAACGGCTGTATCGTGTAACTCCATCAGCATCGCTACATCGCTTCATGACGCTCACCAAGCTCAAGACTCAAGAGCACCGGAGGGGGTGAGGCGATTTGTGTGACGCATTAGTATCTCAGCGCTCGTTTCTGGCTCTATGTCCAAGTAGTTGTCAGTGCTCATATATCATATATCATAGCAGAAGCACCCAGATTCGTAAGTAGTGCTCAGTCATTCGGAGCTGTTAATGCCTAGCGAAGTGCTTGCCTTCGGCGATGCATCAACTGTTGATGGACATCGGTCAACTCCTTGCCTGTAATCCATTTATTAATCAAAACTTCCTCGGCGCATTCCCACCGCGGGCAAGACGCCGAGTGTGTGGTAACATGGTCAGAAACGGCGGCCTTGCGCACACGCGTAACAGCGGCTGGCGATTCCTCTCTGCCTGTTAATTTCTTCGCACAGTTACAATGCACGTAAGCTCGGTCGAAGTGGGCCTCGGTGCTTGCTAGATGGTGCTGAGCATGCCCGATCTATTTGTATGCATGGCCTATTATCGTCGCTCTCTGGCTAGGCGATGCATCGTGTTTGCCTATTGCGTACCTCGAAATGCCCAGGTCCACTACACGCATTCTCGAGTCCCGCCCTCCGACTTAGCATTCTCATGAGCTTCGATTAGGGGTTCTTGGACCGACTATTGTGCTTATCTAAGGAACCCTTCATTTCGTCGATAAAGCAAGCCCTAACCGTACTCGTACTCATGAGAGATTTAAATTCTAGGGCTTTAACCAGTGCATCACGAAATACGCACCCCTCTGACACCCCCTCTCACCGGAACCTACATCGCACCCTAGAACGGACGAGTCATCGACGGGGCGAGTCCAATGGAGAAAGCGCCCTCGGGACCACTTTGGGGGAACAAAGCAACGAGTTGTTGATCTGACTGTGGCTCGCAGATAGCGTCTGTGAAGCGAGACGAAGGCAATCGCGAGAACGAGAAACATGCCTTCACTTCCCTGTGTACCCCTATCTCCTTAACGACCTCACTCCACCCTCACCCTCTCTTCTCATCACGCTGGAACGCCTCCAGGCGGCTTCCACTTCTGCACCACCACGGTTCCATCTCGATGGTGATACCTCTGGCACCGCCTATGCGAGCCCAGATCCCCAGTACCTTGAGTTGGAGCCCTATGATGCGTAGGTCAACCTGTTATAGAATCCGATTTACCTACGATTCGCACCATCGACCTAAGCGTAGGCTTTGCAGCGCTGTTTGTAACTCTATTGGTTCGTAATGTTCGCCGATGGACCAATAGATCAGTGGCGCTTATCATATCGCGATGATAAACAAGCTCGAGGCCATCCATGCTGCATGATTGTCTAACACACAAAGGTGATGTGCAAGATGCCGACGACGAACCTGAATGTGTAGCACTAGACATGGGTACCCGTGGTTGAAGCCGTATGCAGGGGAATGGATTTATGGATGAATCGAAGCGGATAGATGAAGGGTGGGACGCTGAGCCTGCAAAGGGTTGGTAGGTGCGGAAGTAAACGGCTAAACGGGGACAAATGGAGGCAAAAGGTTCCTTCTGTCTGTCGTTCATATCTGATGACATACGATACAGAATCCGATATGGATTGATCAAGAGATATGCTATAGGGTGTGTAGGCGAATATGTTTTAGTCTCTTTGAACTAGTGCGCATGTTGTTGTCGGGAATTAGAATTCGAGGGTGATGGCCTTGAACAGCAAGGTGAGTGTAAATGGGTGTCAAATCCAAGGAAGGTTATGTGAATTCTCCGTTCATTGTTCTAGGGCCTAGATTTACCCATTAATTCATGCCAGCTGGAGCGCCGCAGACTTTCTACAGAACACCTTCGGATATCTTCGGGCTAGGACCTGCAGCATGCACTTCTTGGCAACCTCCCGCCAGTACCCTCGTCCATTCCGACTGGCGATTACATGGCCGTTTATCTGCGAGTAGATAAGCCTATGATTGAGTACCTGAATGACGTCGCCGACTAATCGATTTCATGTAGAAGGATCGGCGCATCCCAAGTCGACTTGGGGTCTTGGATAACCGGAGAGTCTCCAAGTAGCCGCGAAGACACGGAGGCAGCCGGGATATATCCACTGTCATAACGTGGCTGGCCGTATATACATCCCGCCAGGCGATGTGCAACGCGTAAACCGCCACAGTGAGAAATTTTCCGTGTCGCATCCACGCAGGGAAGTGAAAATTTCTCGATATTGCTGGGTTTTTCCGAATACTTACCCCCTTGCTATAGCTTAAGATCTCGTTTATGCGAGTCGCGACCTGTCGCAACGCTGACGGCATGTGTGATGCGACGAAGAAGTTTAAAGGTTGAATGTTGAACGTGTGTACTGGTTGACAACGCGCGAAACATATGATTATTGGGTGGAAGAGATGTCTCAATGTCAGCATGTAGTAATTGAAGAAATTCCCATCGGACTAACCTGGAGCCCACTCGTGGAACAGGCAACATAGGGCGCATATCACTGTGAATGATTAATGAACAGCAGTAATGCGCTTTGCAGAAAGGTAATCTCGTACTTTAACACTACTTCGCCGGAAACAAAACTCACGGGGTACATATGATCAACAACATTGAATTTGATTCCGCTCCCTCCAAAGTGCGTGCCTCGTCCGTGTGTGCGACTGAGCACGCATGCGTGCATGATCAAGATCAATCATCAGCTACGATCTAACGGAAGCAAGTGCTAGACATAAATAGGTACGCACGTACATGTTAACCGGAGACGCACGTTCGCCTGCGTTCGCTAATATGACGGTTACCGCTGGAATGGTTCACAGCGTTTCTCGAACGTTAAATTCTTCCACTAGAACCTAACGTATCTCACCTTTTCCTAATAATATACTTAGCTAGCACATGTTCAGCGGTGAACGGGAGAGACCGACGCGCCCAAGTGGGAGTGTATTATCACTAGCCGAAAGATATCAACTGCTGAATTCTCGCAATGCCTCATGTGTTCGTGTGGCCTCCCGAGGATGTGGCGGTAGCACTTGAGCTGGATGATGCTGAATGGGGCTTCTCCCGCTGCTGCACCTCCGTAAGGATCTAGGGCGACCCCTGTGGCGAAAGACAGTAGACAGCGACTCATGTGTGCTATGAGCTACCGTGAGACGGTGTGTTCCCCATGTGGGAAGCTGCAGTGGCGTCCAATTGAGAGAGCCAGCTCGAACGAAGTTTGGCAGAGGACGCTGATGGGGTCGCATCATCAACGCCATGGTATACATTGACGTTGGGTCTGCCGTAAGGCCGCGCAACCGTCGAGCGAACCATTGGGGATCGGAGAGCATCATCCTTGACCAATCACTTACGGCTTGCTCAACAACGCCTCGGACACGAAGAACTTATCAACGCGTCCATAATCTTCATCAGTCAAATCCAAATCCAAATTGAACTGCACGCTCATAGGTGGATAAGACACCGAACGAGTGAGCCACACGATGGGCCAAAGTGTTCATGGGGATCCACAAGGGCACTAGAAGAGTAAAAATTTACTACATATCAAAATTAAGCAACATCCAACACAGTTCTTGGATGGAAGCAGCAATTACAGTAAGCAGCGATGACAAAAAGCCCATTCGTCTTCATCAAGTAGGCTTCTTGGATGGTTTTGATTGCCCGTAAGCCCGTAGGTGCCGTATCTTCGTCTCGACGCGCGTTTGACGGCGATCAGGAATAATCTGGTTGATGAAAGTTTTGTTTCATCAGCGCTGTGATGTTCCAACGTCCTGCAGTTTCTGGGGGCCTCGCTACCGTTTCACACATAGAAAATAGATGGGTGAGTTTCGTTGTATGATGGCGGGAGGGCCAGAACGTCTGGTAAGTGAGCATCTCTCGAAGTCCTCGGCGACATTCACGCAAATCCTCACCTCGAGGCATAAACTTGCGTCAACTTCGTTCATCCCTGATTCCTGGTAGATGGGATTGATACGTGGTGGGAATGAAGTCTCTAAATCAGTAACTCACAAGGCTATGAGAAAGCATGCGATACAGCGGTTTTGTGGCCTAGAAGCTGAAGAGTTCACAAGAAAAGTCGCAGTGACGACCGTTCTTTGTCTACAGCCCTGGGTGCACCAACTGCCTGGAGCATTTGACACGCTGCCGCACGATAGTTAGGCCGTCATTTGACCCCATTCCGAGGTGAAACTCTGATAGCAAGGATAGAGCAAAATTGCAGCACTCATCTCTCATTGACTCAGTGCCAATTATCACGTGCCTCTCGATCGCGTCGTATACGGGGTGCAACTTCCAAGTTCTCACTTCAAGACAGAAGACTGCTGCTGCTCAACAGCAACGGTCATGAAGAGTGCTCGTGATTGACACCTTCTATCCCGCGCAGTGGCCCTAAGATGATGTAGCTGAGGCACGAGTGCATCGCATAAATAACTCCAGCTTTCACACCATCCGGGCTACCGTAGCCTCCACGACTCACGAGTACCTCATCCACTTATACCTCTCCTGCGCATAGGCTTACCGACATCCCCTTATCAGCGGAAGCTATGTACCTACAAAGAAGTTACAGAAGATCACCGGCAGCTATGTTTCTGCGTACGTAGAAGTCACAGAAGTCAAGGCACACCTCACGGGTACAAGTTCATGTCTATAACATGAATCTCGAAAGGTCTGACAATTTCTATCCAATCACTGCATCAATATTTTCTTACCGCCAAGCATCGCCAACGAACTCTAAACAATAGGGTTCGTACATACCATATCCGTCGTGGATCGATACAGCAGGACAACATCTTCTAGTCTGCGAACAAGGTAATGAAACGGTGACCAAGGTCCCGACTGTGCTTAATTCGACCGTCACGCGACCTCCCAAGGCTGTCCTAGTATATGCCCACGAAGCCCAACGACAGCAAACGTCGCAACCCGCAGGTTGTCGGCGCGTCGAATGGCGAAAGTGTCGCTGAATATGCCCCATCACACCAACAACAACGGTGTCTCCAAATGGCAAATAGCTCACATTGATAAAGGTGATACGCTACTATCGTGTTGATGACACACTTCTACCCCGCAGTGACACAAATCCTTCTCTCATGGAGAGTCTTGGCGCCCCGTGCTTCTTTCCAAGAGCGACATTCGCATAGTTATGGGAATGAGTATCTGTGGTATCTCCAAATGATGATGAATCGATTGAACTCAATTCAGCAGTCAACCTTTCCTCGTACGGGCATTGGAACGTCCACATTCTCTCGCTGCGCAATCTTCATTCCGGCTCTTATCCGAGGTACATGACTTTCAGCATGAATAGCCTGTTGTCACTAGTGCCTCCAGTCCTGTGGGCGGTCATATTCCTTGTGATGGGCCTCCTCTCGCCCTTGCAGTTTGTACGACCCCATTAATATCCGATGAAACAGGCTTCTCCACCGTCCCGATTCCCGAAATCTGCTGCGAGCAACTGACTGCTCGAGCATCCGTAGCCCAGCAATGTGCTGAACAGTAAATTTATCGCATCCATCATTCGGCTTCCATATACAACTACAGGAGACCAATCAATTGCATCGCATTATGTCCTCTCTCGGCTCGTCCCTATATCATTATGTTATGCCGCGCCCTTCTCCGCAGTCTCACTTCTTCCCGAAAATGGTTCCAAAGGTCGTTCCCTTGTACCCCATGTTCACCCGTCCAGGATCAACGAATTCACTTTTGTTCGCCGTCCGTTTTTTTGTTAAAGCCGCCAGAGCGCAATCAATAGGTGAATTCATCAGCGCGCAGGGTCATTGGCAGTGAGAAAAAATTGGGAGCCAGAGAAATGGATGATGCACGATGAGCCTTTGGTACGCACATGTAGCCCCTATCTCCTGGTACGCCCAACTTATCCTCCAAGAACTTGAACAGCACCTTACTGTACTGCTCATTTACTTCGTGGTTGATATTATCAAGCGATTTCTGCACCAACGCCCAAAACGACCCGAAATTAAATCGCCCCACGCACCCCACGATCCCGATTATTGTTAATCGATCAGATCTACTTGAGCGGCCTGACAGGAGTTGAAACGTACAATTGACAAGTTGAACGCCGGCGCGAAGGATCCGTTGAACGTTAGGGTTTCGTTGTAGGTGTAGCTGACGGAGATGTAGAGCTCAGGCTTCCCTAAGGTCTCTGCGCCGAGCTGTTATCTCCGCGTCATCGTATCGGGACGGGTGCACAAACTATAGAAGCATGCCCACCTTGGAGAATTCGAGCGCGAATGCCTTGGGATCGGCAAGCTATCCGAACCACCAAGTTAGACTTTGGCCAAATCGGAGGCCCGCAGCGTTTCGGGCCACATTACCTTAACGTTAGTTAGCAAAGTGAGGGTAGGCATTGTGGTGATGGTAGATGGGAAAGGCTGCTGGCTGCCGCCGTTGCTGATTCAACCGTGAAGCCCTTGCTTACACACAATTCGGTCATACCTACCAAAGAGGGGTCGACGGAGCTGTAACGGAGTGCCGCTGAAACGGCCCAACTCGATGGTGGGAATGGCCTGCATATCTATGATGCAAGACCTTTGAATAATAACAGAAGTTACAGCTAAAAACTCAAGGACAGAAAACCCGAATGTAGCTTTGCGTCTTAAACGATGAGCCCTAACATCGTGTTGTGATACAGGTCGTCCTTGGGTTGTCCAGACGCAGTGGCTCAGCATTCGGGGAGGAATTGGTATTAAGTGGCTTCGGGAGTTTTACCAAGACAGCAAGACCTCTGCGACCCCTTCGAATTCGCATCCTCCTCCCGCACAACCCGAGTTCGGTCGCAGGAGCTGGAACACCAACTATTTAGAAGTGTTCCATCGGGTGAAGAGCGGCGGGGATGTCGGCCAACAGGCATTATATCGGCTGTCTTCAAACATTTCGGACTCGGTGGAAATACTCAAAGCTTGTAACACAGTGAATAGATCCGGAAGAAGACGAAGCAAGGGAGGGGAACAAGAGATGCACGGTGAGGCAGGGCCATGGGTTGCATTCGGATCGACGCTCGTAGTGTCATCGGAAATGAACAACTTCTCATCCAGAGTTCTTCGAGAAGGGAAAGTGTACGTCGGCTAAGCGAGTCGACACTCAAAAGAGTAGAAGAATTTGATCGTTGGTGAACCTAACATATGTATGTGAAGGAGATGGTACTTTGTTGATGTATTATTAGTCAACAGAAAACAACAGAGTAGAATTCAGCACTTGTTATACAAAGGCAATGCAACGTTCGGGTTCACTTCACTTCAAGTCTATCGCAACGTAACCAATTCTGAAACAGATTCATCAGTTCCATATCTCATCCACAGAAGGACTAACTCACCTTCAGAGCTCGTAGGGTGGATAGCGACCGTATCATCCAGATCTTGCTTCGTCGCCTTCATCTTCACAGCGACGGCAAATCCTTGCATCACTTCGTCGCTGCCGATCCCGATGATATGCACACCAACCACCCGTTCCTCCTCTCCAACGCAAACGAGCTTGTACATCGACGGTTCCTTGTGCTCTTCGGGCACCATGGAGAAGTAGAGCGAACGGAAGTTCGATTTGTCTTTGCGCCGTTTTAGCCACACCAAGCGAAGGAGAGTAGAAGTAATACGTACATATCTTAACCTGATCATCACCATACTTTTTCCGTGCTTCTGGTTCTGTCAAACCGACGGTCCCGATAGTCGGATGTCTGGTGGCGTTGTCAATATGATACAGAACGGCGGGGGAAGTGAGGAAAGAAACGCACGAGAATACGACGGTGGGGATGTCCTCATAGCTGAGTTTCTCCTGCTTGTATTTCTCCGGTCCAAATAGCCTATTCCCGAGTCTTCTACCAGCAGCGATAGCCACGGGTGTCAGCAAGGCCTTGCCTTGCACATCACCAACAGCGTATATTCCTGGGACCGACGAGTTCTGGTACTCGTCCACGATGACATCGCCCTTCTTGTCGAGCTTCACCCCAAGTTCCTCTAATCCAAGGTTTTCCGTGTTTGCATGCCGGCCAATAGCCCACAAAAGGCAGTCAACTTCGATCGCTTCGCCAGTGTCGGTATGGACAGTGAGTGGCTGGCCCTTGGTACCAGTGACTTTGGTTACGTTGGTCGTCTTGTGAATATGAATGCCAGTCTTTTCCATCCAAGGCGTGATGACATCCTGGAGTGACGGGTCGAACGTACGTAACACCTTGTCCTTGCGGATGATCAAGTGAGTTTCCGTCCCGAGTGAGTTAAATACTCCCGCAAGCTCGACAGCGATATACCCTGCTCCTACCACGGCCACGCGCCTGGGTTGCTCTTCGAGGTCAAAGAAGCCGTCGCTGTTAATGCCCAAAGATGCACCAGGGATTTTCTCGTCGCTGGGGATGGTCGGTCTGCCGCCTGTCGCGACAAGAACCTTGTCCGTGTTTAGCGTGTATTTCTGACCATCTGGGCGGGTGACCTCAACCTGAGTAGGCGAGAGGAGTTTGGCGTGGCCGTGGTGCTCCTCGACAGCTTCTTTGGCCAGATTGTTTGAATATATGCCGTTTAATTTACGGATATACGCGTCTCGTTGCGGTTTAAAGGTAGCCCAGTTGAATGTGGGTGTCTCGGGGAGATTGGTGAAGTTGTACCCTGGTGCATGATGCATGATCTTGTCACGGAGGTCGGCTGCATGCCACATTATCTGCGAATGCCATCAGCGACTTTCCCATTGAGCGGGTTGACCGCATCTACCTTCTTCGGAACACAACCTGCGAAACTACTATCAGCAATTGGCCATCGTGTATGGCGCATAGGGCGCACCAACGTTAACACAGGTTCCGCCTAGGTTTGGGGTGACCTCAATCAACGCGACTTTGGCTCCGTACGAAGCTGCTCGCCGCTGTGACAAGTCAGTGATCCAAGTGATTCCAACGCGTTCTTAGCAACTCACCGAGCCAGCAACACCTCCACTTCCACCACCGATAACGACATAGTCATACTTGTCATGGGCGGGTCTGTTCACTGGTGCCATTGTCGTAGATGTTGAGGAGAAGGCGCGAGTTATCTAACGAGTAAAAGCGTCAGCGCTATAACTCTTGTATCAGATATAGATAAGCGGGCTTAGGCGGCATACCTGGGAGAGCCTGCTAGTTGGCCGCGACAGTGACGGGGCTGAACGAGACAGGATTCCGGCGAATCGGGGAAGGGAGGAGAGGGCGGCCAGTTCTTGGAGGGAAAGAAAGAGAGTCAGAGCGAGTGGAGGCCTTTTATATCGATCGCGAATAGCTTACTGTCTACTCAGCTAATTCTGACTTGCCCAAGTCGCGCGCGGATGGTGCATTCGATCGACGATCACTAAGCTCCAGCACGTGCCCAAACCTAGTTAGTCACCGAACTCCGTAAGCTCTGCCTTGAGCCTTGAAAAGAAACGCCCAAGTCCGAATCGTGTCCTGGAAGCTTTACCAGACAGGCATGTGGTTAATTCTGTCAAGGTGCTATCGCCGACGCTGATTTCTCCCAAGTCGCATTGCTACCTGGGGTGCAATGGGGTCGGTTCAACTTACAGAACCCACTAGAGCATGCTCGGATAGCGACAGTCGTACGACACCTCCAACGAATGAAATGGCGTTCCCTAAAACACTATAGAAGGCACAATTAACTTCTCAACAAGGCTGTAGTGCAATATCCGCCGACATTATTCCTTTGCCTGAAGTAATATTGCTGGAATCATATCAACGGGCCGGCTTGTCGTCTGTGACATACACTGCATGTCGACCGTGTGGGAGAGGTTTACACCTGATCAAACTCATCGATATACTATCTTCAAAGATATAAATATGGGGCTTGTATAGCAGGCATTCACCAATAACACTCTCGACCTGGCCGCCGTGACTCGCAATAATGGTCAAATTCTCTAAAGGGATGTGGTGTCTGGCACCGGACACCGTTGCTGACTGGGCGACAGAGGCTGTCAAAGCAGAAGCCAAGGAAGATAGCATTCGCTGCGTGGCGGTATGGATCTATCTCGGGCATTGTTTTGGCCATACGTTGATATCGTGTGGTTCGTACAGTCAACCAGGCGTATAAACCACAGAGGAGATACACTAAATAACCCCACAATCACTCTGGAATGTTCTTCGCCCGCCCCTGATGTTCTACTCCTCAAAGGGTACCACTGGAAGGAGCAGGTCGGCTCCAATGCTGGCCCAGAATACGAGCTATTCCCAGACATCGACATCAATGAACTGGTAACGAATATGTTTACTCGGCCACCTCGCATTGTTAAACGGCCAGACTAGAATACAACGCGGCAGGATAATGTTCAAACCAGCAAGACCAATAACTTGCTCAAATTATCCACGAGCACGGTCTCAGCGACAATCAATATCGATCCCTCCTCTTTTGGAATTGATTTCCATGGCTCGAACCGATTACTGACGAAGCTCGGTTGGCGTTCCACTGGATACGTGAAGATCAACTCTACTCTAGGTCACGCGAACGCTGCTATGGTCGACCCAGATAGAGGTGAAAGATGGTTCACTTATCAATTCCAGTTGTCCGTAGGAGAGAAAATATATGGCCTCGGTGAGAGGTTTGGGCCGTTCATCAAGAATGGACAGGTTCGTCTTTATATTCGTGGACCTCTCGTAGACTGAACTAATGCACAATGATAGACGGTAGAAATGTGGAATGAAGACGGAGGCACATCTTCCGAACTTACTTACAAGAATATCCCTTTCTATCTCAGCTCGAGAGGCTACGAGATTTTCATCCCCCACTCTGGTTTCGTTAGTTTCGAAGTTCAAAGCGAACGTATATACTCCCAATCCCATTGCTACCCAAAATCAAACTCTGATGAACATATGCAGGTACAACGCGTGTCAATATATCCGTACGCTCGGAATCCCTTTCAGCCTACATCATCCACGGCCCTTCTCCCTCCGATATCATCTCCCGCTACACCCTCCTCACTGGTCGCCCCGCTCTCCCGCCACCTTGGACGTTCTCCCTCTTCCTCACCACCTCGTTCACTACCGACTACGACGAGAAAACTGTGAATCACTTCTTAGAAGGAATGGAGGAACGAGATATCCCGGTCGGGGTATTCCACTTTGATTGCTTCTGGATGAAGGGATTTCAGTGGTGTGACTTCGAGTTTGATGAAGAGTTCTTTCCTGACGCGGGGGTGCAGCTGAAGAGGATGAAGGACAAGGGATATAAGGTATGCTACAAATTGGCATTCTCAGAGGTAAGATGCACCGTCGAACATGGGATCTAGATTTGTGTCTGGATCAACCCGTATATTGCCCAAGAAAGCAAACTTTTCGACGAGGGTGCGCGGAACGGCTACTTCATCAAGAAGACAGACGGCAGTGTGTGGCAATGGGATTGGTGGGTGAGTAGAAGGCGCCCTCACAATCAAAATGCAACGGTGCTAACCGACGTTCACCATAGCAAGCCGGCATGGGATTTGTCGACTTCACCAACCCCGCGGCCTGTGAATGGTACCAATCCAAGCTCAAAGCTCTCATCGACCTCGGAGTCGATTGTTTCAAAACCGACTTTGGCGAGCGCATCCCAACAGGCGACGTTGTCTACCACGATACTTCAGTGAACGCAGAAAAGATGCACAACTACTATGCTCATTTGTACAACAAGGCAGTGTTCGGTGTGTTGGAGAAGCAGCTGGGGAAGAATCAAGCTATCGTGTTTGCTCGGTCGGCTACTGCTGGTGGGCAGAGGTTCCCTGTCCATTGGGGTGGAGACCCGATGAGCACGTTCGAGGCGATGGCTGAGACACTGCGCGGAGGACTGAGTTTGGGCGTATGCGGGTTCGGGTATTGGGCTCATGATATCGGTGAATAGCTTTTTCATCCGTGTTCTGACAATACGAAAAGACTAAACCTCAAAGGTGGATTCGAGGGCAAACCAGATCCAGCACTTTACAAACGTTGGTTCGCATTCGGAGCCCTCTCGAGTCATTCACGTCTGCATGGAAGTGGAAGCTACCGGGTAACGACGTTTTGTTCATCGCTCCCGCCACCACCAGTCTAACCACTGAAACATGCGTGAAGGTCCCATGGCTCATCGATACATCAGGCGAAGCCGACAAAGTTCTTTCCAAGTTCATCAACCTCAAACTCTCTTTGATGCCCTACATCTACGCCACCGCCCTTGCCACCCACCGAACCGGCATTCCAATGATGCGACCCATGTTCGTCGAGTTCCCCGACGACCCTGTGTCTTGGTATCTCGATACCCAATACATGTTGGGCAAGAACCTCCTGGTCGCACCTGTCTTCACGGAGGACGGGTCGGTGCAGTATTACGTTCCCGAAGGGAAGTGGTACGGTTTGGTAGATGGTAAGATCAGAGTCGGCCCAGGCTACGTCGAAGAGGTTCACGATTTTATGAGCATTCCGTTGCTCTTGAGACCCGGCACTGCAGTCGTGTTTGGACAACACGATATCGAGGGAAAGAGGAAACTGTCGACCTACGATTACTCCAAAGACATAAGCGTACTGGTCAATGGTCTGGTCAAGGACGGTGAAATAATGGACTTCGAGATAGTTATTCCCGACGCTGATGATCCTGGAGATGTCAAGGGGACTTTGAAAGTAGAGGGGACGAACAAGGAAGTGAAGGTTACAGGGACGATACCTGGACCATGGAATGTGAAGGTTGTTCAAGAGGATGGGTCGCTGAAGGAATTGCATTAGTAGTGGTATCAACAGTCGGACACCATAGGTGGTCTCCCATACAATACAGAATCCATATAGAAAGGCCGACAGTCCTTACAAGGGATATACACACTCTACCAACCCTCCTCACCCTCGCGCCGTCCTCTGTAATTACACTCCACCAGCAACGGCACGACTGCATGCTCCGGTTCTGAGTAATAATCCATGAACACCCACCCTCGAATGCGTGGTTCATCGAGCTGCCCGTCGACTTGAGGTTTCCCCTTCTCATGAAGAGTATCGACTTCGACGACCTGCCCGCCAAGTTGATCTAGCAACCACTTACCAACGCGGCTGTTCACGCCTTCCACACCAAGGCCCCATTTGGGCCACCCAAAGCCAAGGGCGACAGTTGGGGGGAACGCAAGAGGGAAAGAGGCCGCGGAGAGGTAAGTGACGTTGAGGACGGGCATAGGAGGATTGTTGGCGGGAGGAAGTAGAACTTGAGTGGACAATGTAACCTTCTCGGGTATCGCGAGGAATGACGGGATGTTGTACCTACAACCATCATGCGTAAGTGCACAGCCTGAATAGCCCATGTAAGGAAACAAATCACCAGTCATGCGTACGAACGAGCGTGTCCTTGCAGTTCCACGTAAACCCAGATTTGTCGCTGTCTGGCCAAGTAGTTGGATGGATCCCCAGTCCTTCTAGTCCATTCTCCCATCCATCGCCATTCCCACCGAAGCGACTCAGTAAAACTACTTTCCCTCGCACTTCGCCCAACTTCGGCACCCGATTCTCAAAGAACCACATCTCCTTGCCTCCAGGGCCATCGAATATCTCTTTGTGCACCAAGGCAGAGAACTCCGGAGCTGGCGTATGTGCGTAATCCTCTTGCTTGATAGACATGACGATGGTTTCCTTGGGAGAGGTGGCGAAGAAACTGTGTATTGTTGTGAGTATGTCCTGGAAGGGTGTCTTCTGTGGGTAGATGCCGTGGTAGGAAATCAAACGTCCGTCTACTATTGCCAGCCGGACATCTATCACTCTAATACCGGATTCGAGCTGGACCTTCAGTGGTGTGGAAAGGGACTGGCATTGTGAGACAGGCCATCCGTAGAATGCCATCCTTGCGATAGTGTTCAGTCTCGCAAACTCTTGGGAACACCATTGGGACTCACGAATCATGCGTGCCTATTGCGGGTAGTCAGTAGGAGGCCGCATATATACCCAGTGGCCGCTAAGCGCACCTGGCAACGTCAAGGAAGACAACCGAGCTTCGTCCGGCATCTCAGCAAGGAACTTGGCTAAGTCACGGCGCGGGAATATGAGTATACGCTTCAGCTTGCTCGAGACCTAGCATACTCCTGTTAGCCATCACTCGGCGCAAATTGTGCGTACACACCTTCGAGCAGTACACGCGCCACGGGCAATTCTCTGTGACTCTCAGAGGTTGCCACGACGCGCTGAGCGCCATGCTCATATGCAAGACAAACGTCTCTGGGTCAATGCCCCAATTCATGGTCGATAAATCGCCTGTTTCATCGTAAGGCGCAAGCAGAAGCTTGGAACGGCCGAAGAGCGCTGAGTCCGTTTCTCGACGCGCTTGGGCAGGCAGCACCAACGGCTTCTCGCTCCGCTGCTTGTCATGTATGCAGGCAATGCTCTCGCTGGTCAGGTTGTGGATTTGGAAGTGCATGGTGGTGGCACGCAGCAACCGAAGTAAGGTAACTGACGATCATGGTGATGGAGTCTTAAGTAGTATAGGCGTGAGAACCGCTCATTTAGGTGCTATACGGTGGACGTGAAAGTGCAGGCAGGTAATGCAGGTAAATGTTGTGAAGTATCAGGAACAGGATGTAAGAATGATGGCAGTCCGTATTACTGCTGGATTGAGGTAAAATGATAATGCATGTACGTGAAAACATGAGATCGTTAGTGCGGAAGTGAGATTACGCCGATTTCTCCTTCTTCCATTGGACGAATTCGTCGAGCATTGACGGCCATGCCTAGAGAACATGACTTAAATGGGTGGAAAGGAACAGGAACAGGTCATATGGACTTACCCCATCGGCTTCGTACCCAGAGAGGTCCGGTTTGACGGTATGGCAGAAGTCAAGGATCTGACAAAACATAGTGAGGACGTAGGACAAGTAGCATCAACTGGAGGAACCTACCATGCTCCAGACATCCTTGTTTATGCCCTTATAATTTGGTTTCTCCTTGGAGGATATCAATACGCGTCGATACCACGAAAAGATGTCCACAAACGTTAACAAATTCGACAATGTCAGTCACTATAGGATATTGAGGTGCTAGGAGAACCGTCCAAAATGCAGTCGCAGTCTACGGAAAGGCTCAAAACGTCAGAGTCGACATAATAAGATACATAGTAAGATAACGCACATCCTTTTCGATGCTACGACTTGCCGGACTTCACATGGAATTTTGAGGACAGGCGTAATATACGCAGAAGTCAGGCTCACCTAGATTTGGCAAGTGTGAAGCAGTAGGAATAGAGACTCTTGAAAGCAGCCTTAGAGTCTGCGGCATGATTCCAGTATGCAGTCCGGTCATAAGGTTCATCTGTGAGGTTCCTTTTAGAAGGGCTAGCAGTGGCTGATTTCTTCAATGGAGGTAGATTTTGTATCAAGAGCTTGTCAAGGTCCGAAGCCGCGACAGCAAGTTGGGATATTGAAGCAATTCTATAATATGACGATATGGTTTCGAGCACAGGGACGCCAACCAGGGAACGTACTGTAGCTTCGAGGTGCCCTTCGTCCACTCCTCCTTTGTTATCTTTGCCATTTCTCCCGCATCCATGAGCCATGCAATGATCAATGGCAGAGGCCCCTCCAAGGATGCGTCGGCGTCTTCACATAGGCGCGAAAAGCCCTCTGGTCCGATAACTTCGGGACTGTCTTCATCCGCGTACTTTCCGAAGGTTGCAAGCGCTAGGGCTGGACTGTACTCGTTTGCTGCAATGGAACCAGACAAAGTCGACTAGAACGACGAGTAATTATAGTTGCTGGGAAATGTGACGACATCCACACGCACCTTAGGCGTCGCCGTGCCATTTACGGATGGCAGGTCTTCACTGTGAACAGTCCGAATATGTTGAGAATTGCAACACAACAACCAGGAGAGAAAGGTCATGAAAGAAACATTCCACAGCTGGCGATATTTATATATGGAAGGCCGGGAAAGGGTGCAGTTAAGCTGTGTGATAGATGAACGAGACTCACGGTTTCAAGCGCTGGGTCAGCGGGGGAGCGACTTGATCTTTCTATTTCGGAAATACAATCACCACGTGGCCACGTGAGTATAATGAACGAGCACTGCAATTATCAGTCAGTTATAAGCCGCACCGAAGAGGAACACGGCTTGGGGCGGTGTGTAAATGCGAGCAGCGAGGCGATAAGTCGCGAGAATACAAAACGGTGCCTAAAACGCGTGTAATAGATGGATCTAGACGTTACATACCTTACGTTTGCCTCTGCGGTCTTCCCCTTGACTTTTGGAGCTGCTTTCGTCTTGGTTGTTGCGGCCTTAGATGTTGCGGCCTTGGCTCGAGGTTTCTTCACCGGAGGCTCTGGCTGTATACCGAGGAAGACTTCACCCCCCAATTGTGAATGAGATATAACAATAACTCACGTCTAGATCTTGCGAATTTGCCCTGGCCAAATATGGTCAAGGAAGTTAGGAAAAGGAGGATATCAGTTGTACTGACTCGGCTGCATTGGAGATCTGGGTGGCGCCTGCGACCGTAGGTCAGTAGAACATAGGAGTAAGTAACTCGCTGCAGACGCACTAGTGGTACCCGCTTTCCGAGTGCTACTTCGTGTCGAGCGTGTAGATGTCGAGGCGACGGTCGGTTCAGCTCTCTTGCGCTAATGGATGCAACGCGAAGCCTGCATGAGGACGACAGTGACACGGAGCCGATGGAAACGCACCTTTGGAGGCATTTGGTATTTTTGTAGGCAGTGGCCGCGATGGGAGATGCGGTGAGCTCGATATTCGCAGACGACCGCGATTTAAGTGAGAGGAACGAAAGAAAGAGGTTTCAAGCCACCAGCCACAAGGAAAAGGTCGACCAATAATTCAGTGGCCTGTGACAAGCGCGCTGCGTGATGCATGTAACGTGATGTGACACGTGCGGCGGCTCCTGTGCGGTACTCCGAGTGCCAGTGTAAATGCTATTCCGAGTTGCTGCGATACGCACGGCGGCGGCGAAGCTTTCAACCATTTATTCTCTGCAAGACTTGATTGATATCACTATCACCATCACCCTTGATAAAGCACAGCTGAGAAAAGCAATGGTGATTGCTGTCGAGAATACTGTAGGGGTTGTTGGGATACATACAAGAGATTGAAAATACTGAAGTCTTGACTCTGAAATTTGAAGCCTAAGTAGTAGAATTCCAGCCCCTGACCCCTATGCTGACTCGTTTCGAGGCCATTTTCAGGAGATCGTACCTTGCACCTGAACTGCGATGGAGGTGTTCAATCCGAATCCTGTGATCTTTGCGCCCGCGAAAGCGACTGGCCGTCGCTCCAAGCCGAGCAAACCGGAGTCTTTCTGGGACGATGAGGAGGCGGACGTAGAAGTTGATGAAAACACAGTCGAGCCCATCGACCAGGATGAAATATTCGGTGATTATCCATTTCATGTCGCTGCATAGCGTTGCTAAGCACCGTAATGAAGATCTGATACGCCATATATCTGACCCCGAGCATCCAAATTCACTTGAGGAGCTGCGAGTAGTCTCTGCGCCGCAAATCAGCGTTTCAGAGAACCGCGTGATAGTCGAGTTTACACCGACTGTTCCTCACTGCGGGATGTCCACTCTCATCGGTGAGCTGATATCATGGTCGTTCCTGTGCCTACAGTAATTACCTCGATCAGGTCTCTCGATCCGCGTCCGGCTCATGCAAAGCCTACCACCTCGATTCAAGGTAGATATCTTCGTGAAACCCGGTTCGCATCAGAGCGAGCACGCTGGTGAGTTAATCTATGAAGCACCGCCCGCATGAATCGCCGCTGATCGAACATAGTTAATAAGCAACTGAATGATAAGGAGCGTGTAGCAGCGGCGTTGGAGAATCCTGCGTTAGTGGATACTGTCGAAAAGTGCTTGGAGAAGGCCGAGTCATGGGGGGCCTAATAGTGAAGGGTATAGCCTGGTATAGCATAGGTTTGTATTCGTATTTATGGATTACTTAGAGTATTGCATGTGGTATAACTACATTGGGGGAATATTTAATGAAGGTATGAGGCTACAACAGTAGATTGCGGTTAGATGATACAGTGGTGATGCTTGGGGGAGACCGAATGTGATGTGAGTCTAGTGTGAAGTGATCCAGCGACGAGGAGAGAAGACCAGAGAAAGAGGAGAGAAGAGCGAAACGAGGGACTAGTCAAGAAGGAAATCCCAATCGATGGCTGTCTCCGGAGCTTTTCGCCCACAGCCGAACAGTCGCTTCAGGTTCTCCTTGCGCGAGTTTTCCGGTGCCCGCGTCTGCGTGTCCCACATGCGGAAGGCTATTGTGCCATGCGTATACACGACCACCTCGTCTTCCTCCATAACGTCATCATAAACGCCCTCGTTGAGACGGACATTCTGCAATATCCGATTTACGAAACCGGCGGAATATTTTGCGCGACCGGAGTGATGTATCTGCCCTCGAAAGTCGGAGGGTAGCCACACCGTGACATCCGAACTCTCCGACTGCACCTCGAGATAGAACTTTGATCGATGTGAGGGGCGGCACTAAGATGGAGCGTGAATACGTGATGGCGGAGGACAATGGTGGTGCAAGACGTACAACTTTAACTTTGAGCGACCCCGCGTCATTGCAGACCATCATGCTCATGCGATGATCTACTGGTTGATTTCGCGCGCGATAGTGCGGGAGGACGAGCTCGACATCTACCGGGCTTTGCGCGGTGTCGAGGTGGAAATCCCAATCCTGATCGGGGTTGTATTTCACTTTATACGTGCCAGAGGCTGGGAGCTCTCGTAGCTGGGAGAAAATATGAGTACATCGGACAATAAATCCCGAGGCGTATTGGATGCTCACCAGACTGTCTTTTTCGAGGAGTGATGTCTACCAGGGCCAAGAATGAGAACTGAATCGCCCTCCACGCGAGAAGCAAGACTTACAGAACTGGAGCAGCCAGCGGAAGACATGATCATTGGGTGAAGGAGGGTGACTGGAAGGAGTAGATTTATAGGACGGAATCAGAGTACCAGGATACCTAGAAACGGTTTGCACGCCTGCAGCAGCATTATAAGGGGTCCCATCGTCAGGGGAATATGATTCTGACCTTGTCCCGTTCGGGGAAGCATAGCCTCACGTGTGCTCCTGATATGGAAGCCGTTGTTTTTTCCTGCAGCTTCCCAGCAGGCCGTCCAGAAGACAAACAATAAGAGCTGCTCGATAATCGCCAAATGCGTGAAGAGAATTCCCCATGTTCTTCTTGCATTTCCCGAATGGACCGTATAGAACAATGCCCTTCAGAGAACAAATGTTAGCGCGCGGACATGTACTGCTGGAAGCATAATGCCCACTTCAGAAGCGCCATCATTGTCGGCTCCTACTCGCATTGGCCCCACGCAGGTACAATGGCCCTCGCGTGGGGTTTCGCAAATCCTCTTACACGCTTGAAGCACGCTTGTGAATACAAACTGAGCCAAGCTGTCACCTAACGATGTTGTTTGTACGCAAGGGGCGGCGCAAGGGAGCAATAGTATCACGGAAGAATGCACCGAACGGAGCAAGGTCGGTCGGCCACGCAGTTGATTGTCCGCTTTCCCATCATAATAATTGACGGACCGATGGCAGGTTATGAAGGTTTTGCTTCGATATGCACCGGTGGTTGTATGTTGCCCTGGATGGACATCCAATCATTAGGTATTGAACATCTGGATCCTCACCTAGTATCCCATCATGATCTTACAGCTTCAAGGTGACGGATACCGTCAAGGTAACCTTCTATCTGTAAGAAGATACGTAAGTTTACAGACTATCGGTGTACATGTACAGTGGAACGGAGTAGATCCCTTTCCTGACAACATGCGACCCGTCAGACACAATGGCCCTCTTCTCCGTCGGCGTCACTGTCAACTTGACGATGTCACGCGATAGGACCCCGGAACCAAATCATCCTTGACACAAGTGTCCGCCCCCTCGATCAGGCAAAGCTGAGCAGTCGCTTCAGACGTTGAACACTGCTATGTGGAGTATCGATCGACTTCCATACAGACGTCTTGCCACCACTGGCAGACGAACACAGCTCGTCCATCATGCAAAGTTCGACATAGCCAGGCGCAAGCACAAAGACCTCATCTTCGTTCTCATGGACCTGCGATGGTTCCATCCTGATGGCACCAGAGCGCAACCGATCGTCAAAATTACTGCTCCATCTAACGCGGCCCCGCCTCGATTCCCCCTGGTTAATGGATACGGCGCCCTGGAAGTCGGAAGGCAGCACGATGCTCACATTTGATTCTTCTGAAATGGCAGATAATTGAAAGAAATGATGCGCAGCTCCTGGTAGCCGATTCTGTCAGTTACAGCACGTCAGTCGATATCATACAGCTGAGCGCCGCCAGCGAGTATCTAGGCTTACCAACTCGACGTAGATACTCCCTGTCCGGCTCCGAAGGTCTATCAACGACTTGGCAAAAGGCGGGGCATCGCCCGGCCACGGAGGTAAGAGCAATGCTCGGAGATTGATGTCGTCAATTTCGCCCTTGAGAATTCCGGCGCTCCGTTCACGAGCAATCCCAGTTGGGTTTGGAAGAAGCTGTTCCGTAATCATGTTGCGCGCGCTTGTGTGCTATAAAAACATTCCTGCCCATCATTGCACGAAAGCATGTGAGCGTCCATCGGAAGTACCTTGTCCATACTATTTGTCCTCTTTGTTCGGTCACGGATGGGGCTGCTGGCGCCACCGCTCACCTACATCAACATCAATGATCAATCCTGTTGAAAATGGAAGTAGTGCGCACCGTGGATCTTCGGCGCTGGCTTAACATCATACTGAATACAGACGGTTGGGGTAGTAGGACGCGCGATGCAAGTTGCTGTTTTTATGGGACCCTTTGGGCCACACCGAAGGCCAGCCTTCGGCATCGTGGACCCAAAACAAAGTCAAGGGTCACGTTCTGAGGGTAACTCGTAATAAGGCAGCGTTAAAAGGAAACGTACCAGCTTATATCTGCCTCATTGCATCACTTGACGCATAGACCCAATGTCAGTAAGTGCCTCGAGGTCTTCCACAGGGTATCCCATGAATTGCTGAGTAATTAAGTTGCAGGTAATAGATCAAAGTCAACTGTACATGAACGAACGGACGAACGTCGCGCCAGAGTCTCACTACTTAGGTGCTTCGTCTTCTGAGTCAGGGACTACATCAGCGTCATCCGACGTGGTCTCTAATGGTGGCGATGATATCGGAACGCTTGGGGGCTTGTGAGCACTGGAAGAGGCCTTCGCTTTCTCTACAAGATCCGTGAACTCGCTTCGGTACTTCCTCTGTATCAATGAAAAATGAGGACACGAGATATGACCAGGCAAACTATGCACCTCGTGAGCGACAGTGTCTTCAACAATAACTTTCTTCGATTTGCTACCATCCTCCCAGGTCTTGAGTTCTTTACGCAATTCTTTCAACGGTTTTCTATTCTTCTCTGACTTATCAAGGTTGGCATTATACATCATAACCCATCTAAAGACGATTGACGGTCAGCTACTTTCAGCGCAGGGTTACCGACTTACTGCCTGTGCCGAGCTACAAGAGCCGCCTTGTCCCCATGAGTGCTTAAGCCGTGTTCAACTAGACGTTCGCGAATTGCCTTCTCCTTCATGGTGCCATACGCTAGTTTGGGCAGAGGTGCGTCAGAGTCCTCGCTGCCGCTTGATCTGAGAGGCTTGTCCATAAGAGGTTCTACCTCCTCGAGCCGCAAATAGTCCTTACTTTTGCTTTCCTTTGGAATTGTTATCCCCAGTGAATATCCCTTGCCATCGAGTAGCTTGAGTAGTTTGGCTAGAACGCCGAGATACGACATGCTTAGAGCAGCCGCTATCCATGTGGGTATTGATGTTACAGTAGAGAACTTGTTTATTACATATTGGACAACCTACAGCTACGTATGTCGTCAATGGATTGAGTTGAGATGAAGAGAGAGAGTCTGACGCACCTTCTCGAACGCTCTCCCCCTCAGATGACTTGATAGCCGTTTGTGGCTCCACCAGCTCTATGCTTGCCACGGAATCCACGCTTTGGGTACGTTTACGCTTTTTGACGGGCTTTGAGCTACGTGCTTCGACGGGGGCCGCATTGGCGCGGCTCAACAAATCTGCCGTTTCTTTTAGGAGCTTAAGTATACACGGCCTGTCGAGAGGAAATTCCGCGTTCAATCATATGGCAGCCCGAGAATGATACATCATTGGAGATATACCTTGCGGCTTTCCAAGCTTCAACAGCCTGTTCTACAGTTGGGTTTGGTCGGAAGTGGACGTCACTGCTCGACTTGCGACATTGAGGGCACTCTGGCTTCTCTGCTAACGAGTTACGGATGCACTACTAGGCATAGAGTTTAAGAAGGGACCTCTCCATTTCTTTTGGTACTCACCAGAGAGCAGAAGCAGTGTCCACAGGATAGGGTCACTGGTGCATCATAGAATTCCTGGCAGATGGTACAGCGCATTGAGGCATCCATATCGCGAAGACCAGGTCTTTCTGATGGACCAGGCAGATCAAATGGATCCGTTATTTCAGCAGCCATCTTCAACGCGTTATTGTGAGATGAGAGCATGGTCGTCGTTGTGAGAGAACCAAGCCGAACGCGCCACTGATGACTGGACGCGTGCGTGACAGGGTCACACTATGTCACGTCATCTGACTGCGTTATAACTTGAAGCACTCTGCCTCTTGTCCTCCTGACCATCTGCACCATCTGCAACAGGATATATCTCGGAACGTTGCTGGTTCTCTGTCATTCGGAATCGCTACCATTTTCTTACACCCACTATCATGCTAACTGCTAAGTGCAATAAATTGTGCGATTACTGAACCATGATCATCACCACCGGCGGGGAACCACTGTTGAACCACTGTCATGGGTTTCGATAGGATATCATCGAGGGGGAGGTCACCCATAAACTTTGGACTTCTAGTTTTGTATCCCCCATAACCGATAGTTATTCCGTAGCACTGACCTTCCTTCCCCACTGATACATCCGAGTGCTGGAGGCGAGGTTGACCCGTTAAATGGCATATCCACATTACGGAACGCAGAACGCATGACGACTTCGAAGGCTTCTAATTCAATACGGCCCCCAGTGTCCGCTGGCGTATGCTGATACCCCGAGGTATAAAGACAGTAGACGTTGAGGTCGAATGGTGCACGATCAAAAGAGTGGCAACAAATGTTCAAGCTTCTTTCAATTGTATCTCTCGCCATCGTCGCTGGGCGCGTCTCAGCTATCCCGGTCTGGGGACAATGTAAGTATTCTCCGAGAATGACGGTACTTCGCAGGCTCATCTTCGTAAGGCGGTGGTATTGGCTGGACGGGAAGCGTACGTCTGCATCATCATTATCATTGTAGAGACGTTACTGACATTTGGTGCGGTGCTAGGGAACGTGTGCGTATTGTATCGCTCAATAGATTGTCATCACCATCTCATATTCGTATGCTATAGGCGACGCGGGCTCGACGTGTACTTACTCAAATGATTATTACTCTCAGTATGTCAATGTCGGCTGCTCATGCTGTCAGATACTTATTCAGCACTACAGATGCCTACCGGGTGCAGCACCACCCGCTCCGACATCGAACCCGCCCTCTTCACCGACCTCCGTCCCTGGACCCGCACCTACCGGTGGCGCAGGCAGCGGGCTAGATGGTAAATTCAAGGCCAAGGGCAAGAAGTTCTGGGGTTCGTGCGCAGACGCCAACACTTTGAACATCGCCGGTCCGCAAGTTCTTTCTCTCAAGGGAGGGCATGTTTGCTGAACATTTCTGTAGCAAACGTTGCGGTCTTGAAGTCCGACTTTGGTCAAGTCACTCCCGAAAACTCCATGAAAGTTTGTGCTCTTTATCACAGACTATGGCCTAAATACTAAATACGGAGAATAGTGGGATGCCACAGAAAGTACGCTAGGAGCATGAGTTCTACCCGAGTTGCTAACCTCGAAGCTTCTAGACACTCGTAACTCCTTCACGTTCGGTGGATCCGACACGCTCGTCAACTGGGCTACGACTAACGGCAAGCAGATTCGTGGCCACACTCTCGGCGAGTTGCCAAGACGCGAACCTTCGAATTCGTCACTCACTTTCACTTACAGTCTGGCACTCGCAACTCCCAGGCTGGGTCTCCTCTATCAACGACAAGGCCACGCTTGTGAGCAACCCCGAAGCGGACGAAGTTCCTGACTCATGATTTCTTCTGTAGACGTCTGTGATCCAGAACCACATCACCAACGTTGCTGGCCGCTACAAAGGCAAACTTTACGGTTAGTCATCTTCGCCGTCATATGATCATGTATATTAACGTTCAACTCCTCTAGCTGTAAGCAAATGGAACAACGCTATTTGCCCTTTGACTGACACAACTTCTTCACAATGCGTATAGTGGGATGTCTGCAAGTAAGTCCGATCTAAACTCCTCGCTAGGATTTCTGTTGATTGCTACACAGCGAGATATTCAACGAAGATGGTAGCTTGCGTTCAAGCGTCTTCTCTAACGTCTTGGGAGAGGTGTGCCGAGGACTGTCTATGATTTCCGACATACACTGACTAATGTTCCCCAGTCCTTCGTCACTATCGCCTTCCAGGCTGCTAGGGCAACTGACAGCACCGCTAAGTGAATATTTTTGCCCAACCTATCATTCTCAGACTGAGCCTTGTACTTTCAGGCTGTACATCAACGACTACAACTTGGACTCCAACAACGCCAAAGTCAGAGGTACGCTCCCCACCCTCAGCGCAAGTCTTTTCTGCATCTCATAAATATGGAACACAGGCCTGGTCGCATTGGTCAACCGTGTTAACTCTGCCAACAAGTTGATCGACGGTATTGGTACCCAGATGCATCTCGGCGTACGTATCCCATCCCCGCTCTATCTTCAATACAATGTCTGAATCCTCGATCCGTAGCCTGGTGGCGCTGGTGGTGCCCTCGCTGCCCTTACCGCTCTCGCTGCAGCCGGGACTGAAGTCGGTATCACCGAGTTAGATATCCAAGGTGCTGCTCCCAACGATTACACCACCGTCGTGCAAGCCTGCCTCTCTACCCCCGCTTGTGTTGCAATCACCTCCTGGGGTGTATCGGACACGGTATGTATATCCCGTGGCATCTGAGTTAGATCCTGTACTGATTCCTCATTCACCCGCAGAACTCATGGAGGGCCAGCTCCACCCCTCTCTTGTTCGATGGCAACTACAGGCCAAAGGCCGCCTACAACGCTGTTATCCAGGCCTTATCTTAAGCTGTTCTCAGCTAGTAGCTACTTTGTTGTCTTCTACAGTTTAATAATTTGTTTACGTATTGGGCTCGTTGGCGCATGTCATCCCCGTAGGTAGAATGCCTAATCAGTTTCGCATTTCGCCATCAGCGTAAGGAAATAGACCATATAATCTCCAATCGTCATGTAAGGGTATGAAAATTAGCTGCGAAGTGTATGATATACAAAGGAAAATCGAACAAATGCAAGGTTGCAGCTCCTACTCCTAATCCTAGTCCGCCAAAGTGGATCGACATTATACTAAAGAGAGGACAGTGCACCACACATCTGCTAGCGTCATGCTCGTCGTCATCTAAACACCAGCCACAATCCTATTGAAATAATTCATCAGTACTCTTGTATCAAGGAGGGCAGCAAAAAGGAAAGTACGTACTCTTCAGCCTTATTCAGGGCTTGCACCATCGAGACCACTTCCTTCCGCCTGTTCACAACGAACTCACTTTCCTTCAGAAGATCGTCCAAGACTTCGGGCTTGTACAGTTCTTGCAATAGCTCTCGTTGCAAGTTCTCTTTCGAGAAGTTGACGAGGGTAAGCGTGATTGCCTTCGGGACCATGTCAATCATCTCGCGTTTCACAATATTGAAGTAGGAGTGAATGAGAAGCTCTGCGAGAAAGAAATGAAAGCGAGTCAAGTCAGAATCGTACCATCATATTAACTACTGGAAAGGAAGGACGTACTGATGACCTCCGTTTCCATAGTCTCGCGCTCATTCAATGCAGCTTGGGGCTTAATAACGGTCGGGGGCTGCATATGCGAGGAAGATGAAGATGAGGATGGGGACTAACATCGAACGTGAATCACATAAGATGTGCACGATTATGACTTACAGCCTCCATAACAGGTGCACCTTGCTTCCGCTTCACAGGTTGCTTCGCGAAGAACGATCCAAAGAAACTCGTTTCCTCTTTCTTGAACTCGACGTCCAAATCCTTGTTGTTGTTGATTTGACCTGGGGCCAATTTGCCTGTCTTCGGGTCAGCTTGAGGTGGAGGCGGTTTGTTCGCGTTGAGCCTCTCAGTTACAAGGGCCATGGCCTAGATGATATAAGATGGATGCCGTTAACTGAGGCAAATAACATGCCTTGTGTCCGCCAATGAAATCGGGATGGGTGGTGTTAACGTAGCAGGCTTGCATACTGGCGAACGAATTGTTAGCATGCAGAGGAATACATGTGAGGCTAGATGAACGTACGAAGACATGTCCGATACTAGTTTCGTTGTTGGATTCATGGCCTGCTTGAAGAAGTTGACCACGACGGAGTTGAATCTTTCTCGGAGAGCTGGATAACGCTTGAAAGCTTGCTATAGATAGGACGGAGTCAGTTCATTGAAAGTTAGGAAGAGAATCTAGACTTGCGATCTTGGCAAGAAGCTGGCCCAATATACGGATGAGTTCGTCATAGACCAGTTGGCAACACTTCAAACTAGGGTCTTCCAGCCGCTTGATCTGTTGCTTCACAATAACCTCAAACGCAGTGGTGCCAACAAATAATGCCGGAGTTGAACCCTAGGGTATCATGAGTACAGACTCCGATTCAGCAACATGAAAACTCACCGATGAATTGTATAAGATCGTACGGATGTCACCATCTTTGACTTGGTCAAATGGATCGATGCTCTTGATACCGTTGTTGAATAATTCATGGAAGACGAAGCTGATACGAGCACCACCAGACAGCTCGTTTAATGATAGATCGTTAGTGTTTCCGTCAATAACCGTTCGGAATTCCGAAGTGAACTCGGTTATGACTGAAAGAACGACATTTCCTGAGTTGCCATCGCCCATGGGTCCACCTAGCTGCTGCAGCTCTGCGCTGTATTTCTGGAGCTGTTGACTTATTCGAGCCTTGATATCAGGCAGTGTCGCGCGGATGTGATGCATCAGAATCTAATGAAGATTGCGGTCAGCGCATCACCCAGCTAAGCTATGCGCGAAGTCACTAGCCATGTTCAGTTTACGAGCGAGGAACGGCGTCCCGCAGTACTGCGCTTTGCCCTTGTAGGAAGCATGGTTCTCGAAGTACTCGCGTTCGAAGTCTAGAGCGGCGCTGATTGGCTTTGAGTTCTCGATATCGCGTTGTCCACGGTTGACGACTGGGACGTAACCGAGGCGAAGAGGGATGACGCGTCCAGCTAGGATATCCACAACGTCCGTCCCTTTATCCCTGCAAACGAGTCAAGACATTTCTCGGCAATGATGAGCAAACTTACATTAGATCAACCTTTGTAAGGACACCAATCGTCCGTGTCCCCTCTGGATCAACCTCTCTAGCCAGCTTTAGCCCATCAGAGTTGGCCAAATCTGTGTTTGCTGCGGTCACAGCGAGGATTATACAGGCTGGTTTGGAGATATACTTGAGCAACATATCACGGATCTGCTTCTCGATGTCTCGTGGTTGGTCGCCCACAGGGACCTTGGTAAGACCTGGGAGATCAACAAGCGTAAGAGTGAGGACATTGGGGGAGTATATCCGCAGATTGATGGGTTGGGGGGAGATTCCAGCGTTTCGTCCGGTCTTAGCCTCCGTATCGCGCACAATTTCGTCACGGATTTTATTGAAATCGTAGAACTTCTCTCCTGGAAGGTGAAGGAATTCTCCCCATTCGTCGACGTTCGCTGCTTTGTCGTTGTTCTTGTCGGTGCCATTGACCTGGGCTAGAGTGAAGCATCAGTGTCTGGCGAGGCCGGGTGGAGCTGAGAGACCCGACCTCCGTTGGGTTGACCCCCAGCCGCTCTATTGATTAGTTGTAGGACCTAGACATTCAACAAATATGAGACTCAGAGCCTGCCGCCCGTTGTAGAGCTCGTACCAAGGGTCGCCGCGTCACAATACCAGTACCACGAGGCAGGAAATCTCTTCCAACGATATTCTACGAATGCCTTGAGTATGCTGCATGTTATCTGAGGCGACCACGCACCTCTAGTACGCTACTTTTGCCACTGCTTTGACTCCCAAGCACACATATCTGAGGCAAGTCTATTTGAGCAGCCGAAGAACCGACTGCCGTGAAAACATCCTGTAGTTTGTTGATAACGGAAACGATTTCGAGGCCAAGGCCCGATGGTCCTGTTGTTGTCGCCATGAGTGTCGATGAAGGAGACCGTTCGTGATGGCAGAAAGAAAGACGCAGTTTATGCTGTGTGCGCACTGCGCGTAACCAAACTGCGCCAAAGTCCCGCCTTGCTCCTGACCACGTTCACTCCATGCGCAGTGCACAGTTCTACAGATCACAGCCGACGCTATCAGCAAGATAATTTGACCCTATATCCCTTGAGTAATATGTCAAGGATGCTAGCTAAGAAAGTCAGTCGTTTTGTCGTCGTATTTTATGCTTTGAACTGATTTCTGAGTCAGGAATGCGTATTTCGGGGATATCCAGGGGATATCATTGCAGCTTTACTGTAATACATATCCAGCTACAAGTATAGTGTATATCCATGCATATACATCTTATCGCCTTGATGCAAGAATCGTCGATGCAAGAATTCGGACTTGAAAGATTGACCGAACGAATCTGTCTGCAGAAGTACAATATTCGACTCGCCAGTCTACCACGAGCAGCCTCATGCTCCCCGCGTTACCCCCAGACCGAGTGGACGGCGAGCGCGAGGTCCGTTTCCAGCTCTCGGGGTCCTCGATCTTACGGAATATCCTCACACTAGAATACAGAGCACGACGCACTCCCCCCCACTCGTTGTCACCCTCGAGCACCTTCTACCCCGCCTGTGCCTCTCATCTGTCTTCGACGACCTTGTGTGCATTTTTCGAATACACCCACGTGCAAGAACACCGATCACTTGACACCAACTTCTGTAGTTCTCTCCTGATTCGTGGTGTCCGCCGAGGCAGCTGGTCAGAACTCGCAACTTTAAGCGTTCGATCCTCGGTAAGCCCTACCCATCGCTTGGTTGTCAGTAAACAATTCATGTGGAACCTTCACACAGCGGTCCGGTGTGCTGGCAATCACATAAATACCTCGTCTGTTTCTCCTGTTCCTTCCTTTCCATCGACATGCGTAAATTTATCACCGTCCTCGTGTTGCCGCTTGCATTGGCAACGGTGCCCCCCGAGCTTTTCTCGCCTCTGGTCGCCCAGAAGGTTCTCGCAACTGCCAAAACGCCTCCTAGCCCTATCCAATTTCCCCAGTACACCGACGCTACCGCAGGCAACTGGCTGTTGTTCAACCCAGATACATGGACCACTGGTTTCTTTCCCGCCACACTGTATGAGATGAATCGACGCCAGAAGCTGTGTGGAGCCAAGCACGGTGTGGGTGACGTAGATTGGTTGAAGCTTGGCCGGACTTGGAGTACGGGAGAGATTCCATTGGAAACGAAGACTGGTGTTGGTCATGATGTGGGGTTCTTGAGCTTCCCTTTTGTCGAAGAACTGAAAATGTGCCATAAGCGCGTACTTCTTTCCCCTATGTGTAGTCTGACTTGGATTGTACAGAAATCCTGGCAATGGGACCGCTATCACAGCCGTTAAAGCCTTTGCGACGGCCCTTGCTAAACGCTTCAACGCGAAGGTTGGGTGTACCCGGAGCTGGGACTCACCTGATCCTAACTTCCAGGTAAGCTCGTGCTGAACGATTCATATGCATAGAAGGTTATCATTAATGTGATGCGAAACTCTAGGTTATTATTGACAATATGATGAACCTTGAGGTAGATCTTTGCCTCTCACCAGCCCCTCACTGTACCAATCGACTTCACCTCTCCAGGTGCTCTTTGTTGCGGAAGAAATCACCGGTAATCACACTCTTCGCGACATCGCTATCAAGCATGCCGATACTACTATCGCAAACCACATCAGACCCGATGGTGAGAGGCATTATACGACAACAAAGGGAACCACCAGTGACTTTCAAACAAGGTGGTACCTGGCATGTCATCGAATACGATTCCAACACTGGGTTGGTCACGAAGAAACGAACGGCCCAAGGATTCTCTGATGACAGGTACAGAATCTCAGAGTTCTCCTGACGATATATTAGTGTGCTCATCCTAGTCTTGTATAGTACTTGGAGCCGTGGCCAGGCCTGGGGTATATACGGCTATGCTAACAGTATGCATACATCCTCCCTCATCTCAGTTATGTTGAGTCGTCCTGACTAGCCAATGTGTCTAGTGCATTTGCGCACAAACTTTCCTAGATACCTCGAGACAGCGAGGCGGCTGGCAACCTATTTCGTTTCTAACATTCCTTCTGACGGCATTGTACCATGGTATGCCGACATGACCATCCTTCCAACCACTATGTATCCATTGACCCAAAATTACTCAAGGGATTTCAACGCGCCTACGATCCCTGCCCCCCGTCCTGCCGACTCATCCGCCGCAACTCTTGCTGTCAATGCACTTCTCTTATTATCGCAGCGTGAATTGACAGTAGGAAATTCCACGGGTGCCCAATTCTGGCGAGATCACGCATTCTCTGTAAGTTTCCGTCCATAGCTGACTTTACTCGGAAACTAACTCAAAAATCTTGTAGATCCTCCGTGACATCACTAACCTAGCTTGGCGCCCGGAGTGGAAGAGCTTGCTTTCAAATGGAACCGTGAATTTGCCGGCGAATAATAAATTGACTGGAATCGTCTATGGTATGTCCGATTTTGGATCGCGTGAGGAACCAGTGTTTACTTCTTCTCGCAGGGGACTATTATTTCATTCGGGCTGGTAATGAACTCAAGGAGCTGGGGCTCACTTTTTGCTAACGCTCATTGCAATACGATTTGTCTCATTGATGATTGTACCTAGTAATATATTTGAAAACTTCCTACATGGCTCTGATAGTCGCCCATTAGCAACACCGTAAACATCCAAGAATATTAGTGGCGCAAGAAATATAGCTAGTCGACCGATCAACCATAGTTGAGACGGAAGATATCGTTGAATCTAAGGCCGCATCGCGTCAATCTCTGCAGCACGTTAGGGATATAATTGACATACACATAGTAGCTGCCGCCCTCAGGAATCAGATGGAATACCTGACTGAATTGCATTGGATTCTCGCCGCCGTCAACCTATAAACGCCAAGTCAACAATTGAGATAATACCGCCAGAGACCGATAAACTCACAACCAAGAGCCCAGTCACATTGACGATCAAGCTTGCGATGCTGGTGGAGGATGGTTGTGCGTCTCTTGTCGTGACTTTATGCTGAACCGTTTGGAAAGGCAGACTCTGTTCAAAGGATTAGGCTACTGTACACAAGACAACCAGTAAGTCTGATATACCGTCAGCTTCTCAACGATCGCAGATGCACCCTGGAATGCTGCGCCTTCGAAGGAGAGCATCGAAGTATCTCGCTGCGGGATCCCAAGGAGATATCAGTTTTGTTCACCAAAGTCGAGATGTGGACGCACATAGAGAGCTTTCAATCCCGAACGGTCGGTATCGAAGGTGCTGTAGTAGAAATCGGTAAATTGGGTCGCAATGGTGTTGATGTCTGCCATTTTTCAGGAAATCGCGAACGGGATGCAAAGAACGAAGTTGAAGTTGATTGCTGGAACAGCACTCTGAAAGTGATTCAGAGATAAACGCCCGCCAATCTGGAACGTGATCGCGGGAATTGTTCCCGCCTTATTGGCACCCCAAATATGGCAATGGGTCGGCGTCAGCGACGACGGTGACAACGCCCTCGTTCCGCTAGGTTATGTCTCATTTCTCTACCATTATGCAGGAGGCGCAGCAGCAGCAACCCCTCGTCTCCCGCCCGACGATGCGGAGGAAGTCTTCAGCGCAGAACTTGTTATCTTCGTTTAAAGGCTCTACGCCAGGCACGGGTGCTACATCAGCAACCAATGGTCTTCCTTATACAGGTGCATCGACTCCTACGGCCACAGGCCCGATGGGTGGAAGGGACATGGATGTGCAATCGTTACACTCTGACACGGTCGCGGGAATGGGCGCTGGGAGTCCTGCACTAGGCCCTGGCACGTCAGTGGAATACTTGCGGGATTTGGTTCAGAAGCGAATTATCACGTTGACTTACATACGGAATATACATGAAGGGTGCGCGCCTTTATCATCCTCTGTAGCTGGCTACTTATCATTTCTACTAGCCGAAGCCATTGGTTTCATACGATCCTGATGTCGCGAGCTGAATTGGATCACGAATTCAACAACAACGCGATGAAGAAGCGGTACGTTTGGTGCGAACATGATGCAGCTGTCATTGAAATTCTTCAACTAGGACATTTCGTTTTGCGGTCCTAGGGATGTCACTAGCGAATCTACTTGACATTCAACAAGCACCGGATCTCCTACGCGGCCTGCTTAACACGCTCGCTGAATACGAAACGGAAGACGGCGACAAGTCGAAAATGGTGTGTTTTCTCCAACGCACCTTCCCTTTCTTACCTATGTCAATTCGCTTCATTGCAGCGGTTATTCAGGTCCAAACTCAAACGACAAACCGGTGGTGGTTTCACTGAATACGCCGTATCGTACACCGATGCTTCAGACGCATCGTATCTTATGACACCGCACATGGTCAGTTTGACTTGCATAACACGACTCGTGCTCAAGCAACCACCCAGCCGTTTCCACTCGACTACCATCAGACGCTCCTCTCTCTACTTGACGTTCTCTCCGAAGTTTACAACAAGATGTTAAAAATCCTTGGACCGTCGCCGTTTCCCCATTCAGCGCAAATGATGGGCCCATTAGGGCTTCTGTCTCCGCATCCTGGCGTCTCGTACCTCTTTCCGCCCGAGAATCAGTCCGTAGCTGATGACGGGAGCTTGTGGGGGATCGCGAATGCCAATGCAGGAACTGGAGGACAGGCAGGGGCGTTTATGTACGGTGGCGGACTGAGTAGTCCGCCAGCTGGATGGAGCCAGTCGCTAAGCGATACCATCCTCAAGATCGACGGGAAATTTAAAGTGAGTGATCTCCTTATTGTGCCCGTTGGAAATGATAATTGGACGTGGGTTTCGCGTAGAAAATAATAACGACGCTTCTGAAAGAGCTGGATGATCTAGCGCGGAGCGAAATTCAAGATGAGTTGGCGTCGCTCGATCCTCTGCTCCGAAGCGGTAGTTCTGTGGGGCGGGAACCCTACGAGTTCGATGTCATGTAAGCATATTGTCTGGATTGTAACAAGTAGTTCCGTTGTAACTGTAGATACCATTTTTGATATATCTAACATACCCATTCGTGCTGTTGCCGTCAAGTGAAATTATTCTAAGATTAGATTCCATGATGATCGCTTATAGGTTTGTTCCTTGCATGCAGACGGTGTTCTTTTGACTCCATGCAGGAAAGAAGTACATATGAATGTTTCGATGTGGCAAGTAGGTACGGCAAAAATATATCAGGTGGTTACAAAAGAGATAACGGGAACATAGAAATCCAAAATTGTTATACACAAAGCCCGTCAGACAATCAGCAAGAGGCAAAGGGGGTGGGACAGATCACAGTAAGGAATCAAAGTAGTTACCCCGAGCGGTGGCTCCAGTGCTCATCAAGTTCGACACAATTGTCCTCCGAACATCAGCAGCAGTGTTCTGGACGTCCTTGGCTTGCTCTGGAGGACCAGGCGGAGAACGCGCAGATGTCGAGGAGCTGTGCATGTCGCGTGAATGCTTCATGCCAGAAGGGGTGGTGGATGCATTGTGCAGCATGTGGACGGAGGGGAGGGTAGGTGATCGTGGGCGAGGGGGATTGCCATTGGCAAGGAATGTGGGGGTTTGAGGGGTGTGAGAGCTTGTTTGAGGGATGGTGTGCGAGCGTCGAGGCGTGCTTCTTGAGCTAGTAGTTTGAGTTTGTGGAGATGATGTTCCGGCCTGGGGACCAGACGCGGAGCGAATGTGTGACCGAACTTGGGAAGCAAGGTGCAGGGATTGAGCACGCTCAATATGGGCATCGTGACGCCTCGATTGTAGACTTTGCGTATCTTCGCCTTTATTCACCAACGCGAGCACCTGTTCGACGGGAACATGTTCTGTCCCTGCAGGAACCTGATATTATCAGCATGGTGGGGGGACACGATAATTATGTGACAACATACCAGGATTCTCCCCATTATGCCAGGGTTCTCAGCTTCGACGCTGATGCGATAGATGTCAGACTCCTGGGAAACGGCGAATTAACAGCGAAGAAGATGAAGTTCGACATCCAGCACGTACAATCTCCAGGATAGCCTCTCCAGCCTTGAAAGCTTCACCCTCCCTCTTGAACCATCGAGTGATCGCGCCTTCAGTCATGAGAGGCGACATAGCCGGCATCATTATAGCGTTACGAATAACGCGCGATGTGTGGAAGGCTAGCATGATCGTGGTCTTGTGAGTGACAGAGCCTAGCGATATAAGAGGCGAACGTACATCTCTTTGTGGTATGCAGCATTGCCGGAACGCTGGAGCTAGCAGTGGGGCTACTAACGCTGATAGAGCGGGAAATCGAGGCGGTCCTTATAGATAGGGCAGTCATGACAGGTCGTTAGAATTCGAAGTCTTCAAAGATGGTGGTGAGAATCAGGTGCAGATACGATTGCGAAGGATCGGTCTTGTCTCTTCAGCTGAATGTGTGGTTGTTGAATAGATCGACTTCGGTAGCCTAGTTTCCCGCCTTTCTTCACAACAAGTATCGATGAGTGGGGTAATTGAGCAATGGAGCACAAGGTCGGCCAGCAACGATGCGTCTGGGGAATTCGTTGGTTAGCACGAATACTTTATATCCCTGACGCTGTGTAGGCGACGATGCGAGCGTTAGCGTTGTCTAGGGAATCGCGGAGGCGGAGGCGATGAGGGTAGTGATCAAGTCGCTGCACTCTAAAGAGGATGAGCTAGGAAACGAGGCTGTTCTGGATGTTCCGTTCTATAGTTAGAGGTTTGAGTCTGGTGATCATGCAGAAAGCCAGGTTCGTCTCGAGTTGGCCCAGCGTGTTCTGTCTTTTCAGGCGTGCTAATGAGTCAGTACCAGAAAGGAAGGCCATGACGTGAATAGCCGGAAAGCACCGGCCGACGCAGCCGGTGCAACAACTTTATGGCGCTCGTGATTCCCGATCAAATGCAATGGACTTGCGCGACGGCGACGAAACTTGCGTATCATCGTATCCTCGAGAATGCGCCAAGGCCTTTGGAATGACAGAACGCGTAAACGACATCAACAAGACAAGCATTGTTACAAAGTCTTGGCTGCATCTCGGACTTCCCACCGTGTTCAGAGGGCTTCTTCAAGGGGCAAGCACTGAGAATCTTCGTTATCTTCGATCCACTCCAACGAATATTCTCTACTCACTCTAAACTCAATAAAAGCATCCGCGCCAGCCCTGCTCCTGACTGACGGAGAGGGCATTAGAAATTGCATCGACATAAGTCCCTCAGAGTCTATACGAAGGGAGGTTTTAGTAGAGTTTTGTAGAGCGCGAATTGCTCGTGTGATATGGGAGGTACGGTAACTATATTTTAGCATTGTCATCGCTTGCTCACAAACGAGAAAGCATATAGATCCACTCGCCTGAAGCATACACTCTGTTCGCACTCGAATGTTTCGAGAACATCCCTGTCGTTCGGATAATCCATCTATAGCTATGTCTCAGCCTATCGGATGGCAGGAAGAAGGCACTTTGCGCCAACAAACCTCCGTACTCCCAAAGGTCCCATCAGCATGAATGCGAAGCATGGGTTTGCCTGTCGAAGTTCCACGACTAACCTCCGCATTCCGCGAGGGTCTCCCAGACGCTGCGAGCGGAGCGCCGTCTGGAGGTGGATTCCCGATAAATGTCAGTTTATCACAAGAGGGATCCAGCTCAGAGAGGGCGTCTCTAAGCCACGAAGACTATCAACCTATATCAGCCGAACGTATTCCCAAGGAGTCGAGCGGAGACAACCTTGAGAATTATCTTCAGTGTCCTTCAAGACCGCGAAAGCCTGTCAACTTCGTCCCAAATCCATCGTCCTGACACTCACATCTTATCTGGCTTGAATTGCAAGTCGAGATGAGGCTCGGGATCGTATGTCACGATCTCGCAGGCTGTGGTGGGGCCGTCTGCATCTTCTGCACTATCAGAGGAGGTCAATCGAAATTATAGCATCATCATGTACGCAATTTCCTGACATCAGGAGCGTCAATGGGAACCCAGCACCCTCGTAGGTCAGTCTCATCCCCGTGCTCTTCTCCGACCCAGCGCCAAAATACTGGGCGATCCCTCCTCTCTTGTTGGTTGCACCTTCCCCCTCCTCCTCATCGCTTCCCTTATCTTCTCCCTGCTTCTTCCACCGTTTGGCACCCGATGCTGTAGATAAGGAGTGTGCACCAGCGGTGCCGAAGATGTTAAGGCACTCGATAAGAGTGTTCAAGGGGATTTCGAACGCTATATTATCCACACCATCGTCCTGGGATTGTTGAGACGGCGCAACTTCTGAATGATAAGCATATTCATCAAATATATCTGCAAAGATATATGCAGTTGCTAGAAACCGTTGAATAGGTTTGAAACTGAACGAGTACATGACCTCTTACCTAGCAGCGTCCTTGCTTCCTCCACGGTCACGGTGAAGCCGCTCTCCGTTGCAGTTATCGTAGCGCGCTGCCAGGTGGTCAGCTTTGGTATCGGTTACAAAGCCTAGCTCACATTGGCAAAATTGACTCCACGCAACAACGTTGTGAGATAACTGATATCATGCACTGATGCTTTCAGCACCTACGATGAAGTTGAAGAGTTAAGACCGGCGAGGATCCAACGGATGGACATGGACGACCTACCGGCTGGGCGTGGGCATGATCGTTATCAGAGTCGGCCATTGATAAGGTAATGCTTTCCAGATTCGGCAAGCACTGAGGACTGTCCCGTGTGTGCCTCGGGATGAAGTCGTCGCTAAGGGATAGAGAACGAACGACTCGGGATTTCTGCGCGTCGCGAGCTTGAAGCAAAGTGGAAGTGAACCCAAAATTGAAGTGAGTTTCCATATTGGATACCACGTGACCGTGCTCACACGTGCAGTGCCAGCGCCAGTTCAATGAAGGCAACGGAGGCAGTCCGAACCAAACCTGAACAAGTCTGGCAGTGTTGCATGGGAATGGCGTGTATGACCGTGTATGACTCTTGCACTCACCTCCTGGGAACAGCCTATACTCACGCATTACTGGCAGATATAATAGTTCGAAACAATATTGAACTATTCACTTCAGCATCCTTCATGCCCATCGAGAGACCCAGCGTCGTGACCAAGTTACCTCCACGGGCCGAGAAGTACAAGGCCCTGTCAGACGTTCCCCAGGCGCAAGTAGAAAGTATCAGTCAGCGCGCTCACCCTAGCAAGAAGCCGATTGATGTGAAGCCCACTTCAAGTCCCATTGGTAACCGCAACAAATCATGGGAAGTCGAATATCAGGACGCAGCCGCTCTCTACATTGATGCAGTCCTTAAACTAGCGAAATTGGAGTTGGATGATAGATCCCCAAGCGACCATGGCAGAGAGGTCCGCAGCATGGTGATAGATAAGGCGATTCAGTTGAACTCGAATCGCATTGCGAGTCCCAACCAATCTCGGGCCTTTCAGAGATTGGCCATCAGCGCCGAATCATCGGCTGGATCCTCCCTCACGGTAGTCGAGGCGGATGAGGAGCCACCGCCGTCAAAAGGCGCTCAGTCTGTCGTCATCCGTTGCAATGGCTGGACAAAGTCTGGTGTTCAATGTAAACGCAACGTTCGATCTAGTCCTGGGCTGGCGGTTGAAGGTGCAGCCACCGAAATATTCTGCTACCAGCACCGCTCGCGACTCCTCCAGCCGACTGGATTCTACGCCAGTAAAGGAAGCGAGTGGGTGAGCTTCAACGGTCGGTAAATCCACTACGTCTTAACATTTGTACGCGCTGATGATCTTCGTCGTCAGATTGGATCCCAAGTTACTTGCATCCAGATACACAGGCCGCCTTGAGAGTGGAGATGGAAAAACTCCCATCCCCGTCAGACAGCCCTGGTCATATCTACGTCTTTGAAGTCAGAGGTAAGAATTATTCACCGTCGTTTACTCAGCTTATACTCTACCTATAGACCGATCAAGCGATAGACTCAGACTCAAAGTCGGACGTGCCACCAATGTAGTCAAGCGTATCGACCAGTGGGACCGGCAATGTCGTACACACGAGCACGTTGTACGCGGCTGGTATCCCGAGCCTGAAAACACATCGAAGTCCAAATCACCTAGCCACCTCAAAGGATTGGTTAAAGTTGGTGACCCGGCAGCATGGTGCCATCGCCTCGGTAAGATATTATTTAGTGTTAACATAAAGGCAGCCGATTCAATTCTACCAGAGCGACTTATTCACCTTGAGCTTGGGGATCTGGCTACTAGGTCTGCATATCTTGATCCTGATTGGCCAGTGGTTGCGCCCTTGTCAACCAGCAACCAACGAAGCTCCGCCGTGCAGTGCCCAGACTGTACGTTTCTGTCTTCCGTACCCCCGGTTCACGTCAAATGACACAATTCATCTAGGTGGTGAGTCCCACCGCGAGATATTTGATTTCGTACGCGTCAAACAAGGCAAATACCGAAATAAAGAATGGGAAATGATTGTTCTTCCAGTCATACGTAAGTGGGGCCAATTTACGGCCAAATATCTGTAGTATCTGTGTCGTCCAGCAAACCTATGCTTCCCGTACAACATCTTACCTCGATCTCTCTGTACAACTACTTATTGTTCTAGTCATGTAAAACCGTTATTGTTCTGGGAATGTACGTGTGAACAATAAGACTCAGGGGCACTGTCCAAATATGGAACAACTCTTTGTTCTCCTAAATTTCTTTGTTCTCCAGCTGCTGCTCGACTATAAAGTGCGCGTCGCTTCAATGGCGACGGACTTCATCGATTTCTCTTCAATTTCCCTCTAACGTTGACGTTACGACCCTTATTTCCCTCCCAGAACCTATCGCACCACTTCCACTTAATACTTCACTTCGTTGAACGTTGAATCTCTACAATGCGATCATTCACCAATCTTGCTGCCCTTGCACTTCTACCTGCAGCCGCCTACGCTGCAACATTTGACGTTGTAGTCGGTGGCCCTGGAATACTGAAGTACAACCCCGAGTTTGTTGTAAGTGCCGTGGTTCATCTGTCGTGCGACCTAGCTGAGCTCACTTTCATAGACTGCTGCCCAAGGGGACGTCGTTCGCTTCATTTTCAAGCAGAAAAATCATACTGCAACCCAATCCACTTTTGCAAATCCGTGCCAGCCTGCTACGGGTGGCTTTGATTCAGGATTGTAAGTTGATCGATTGCGGTATTGCATGAATGAGAACTTATTAGTCACTCAGTGTCCCCGTCGCCGACTCAGTTGTCGATGGCTTCCCGGTAGCAGAACTCACTATTCAGAACACTGACCCCACATGGGTGTACTGCAAACAAGGCAACCATTGCCAACAGGGAATGGTGTTCGCCGTCAACCCAGGAGACAGGTTCTCTGCCTTCCAGTCTGCTGCCACGGGTGGCGCAGCTTCTACGCCTCCCACTTCGTCTTCAGCAGCACCCTCCGGGTTCGTCACTGTCACTGCGACCGTCACCGTTCCGGCACCCTCTGCCTCGTCTACATCCACGGCCAATGACCATCGTGTCATCGTTGGCGGCACCGGTCGTCTATTCTACGAGCCTGCAAACATCACCGCTCAAGTTGGCGACACAGTTACCTTTGAGTTCCGCCAGAAGAACCACACTGTGACCGCCAGTTCCTTCGCCCAGCCCTGCTCCCCGCTTTCGCAGACCACTACGACTGGGGAAGTTGGCTTTGATTCGGGATTCATCCCTGTTGCAGACAACGCCACTACGTTCAGCACCTGGACGATCCGAGTCAACGACGTATGTGTTTACACTGTTCACCGCTGAGGAACACCGACTGACCTTTCTATCCAGACGAAGCCAATTTGGGCTTACTGCCGCCAGGGCAACCATTGCTCTCAAGGAATGGTGTTCTCTGTCAACGCCGTCGAGTCTGGACCCAACAACTTCGCTGCCTTCCAAGCCAAAGCGAAAGGTCAGACTGCGGCTGGCAATGGCGCAATCTCTTTGGGTTCGAACAAAGTTCGCGGTGCAGGCATCGCAACAGCATTGGTCGCTCTCATTGCTGGCGTCTTGCTGTAAGGACCAGTATCTGATCCTTGTTTACGAACTTTCACGGATGTGCATGGACACGTTATGACTTCGGAGCCTCCCTTTGGGGTTTGTAGCAACTAGCACTTCACATCGCAATCATTTGTATTCTTGCATTCGTTCGGACTTGGGGTTCTTGTAGATTATAGCCCATAGATGTAGCATCTACACGTACTAATGCGTACCGTACCAATAATCATCTACTACTTGATATATTGCACGTGACTTTAAGATATGTATTGCTTCAAGTTTCCCAGTCACTGGCACCAAGCGACTCCGTACTCATATCAACTACTCTATGGACAATCTCAACTCACTGCAACAGGCTGGCTCTATTCCTGGGGGTGGGCAGCCCTCTCCCGAGGATGAGGCCAAGCGGAAGCAAGAGGAAGAGATGCGACGGGGACTTCTGGCTACGATATTGGATACGGAGGCTCGAGAACGATGTACGTTTAGTCTTAACCTTCAAGGGACTTCAATTAACGGCCATTACACCACCACGATTGTTATGGATCGGAACGCCCATTGGTTATTTCCTGTCATCATCAGTATCCCGAATCGCCCTGGTCAGCGCTGAGAGGTCACGGCAAATTGAAGCCATTCTCTTGAGAATGGCCCAATCAGGGCAGATTCGCGGCCGCGTCACGGAGGCACAGCTAATTGATCTGCTAGAACAGGCGAGATCTATGTTGCGCTCGCACTATGTCCTATTTCTTACCTTCGATGCGTAGATGGAGGAGGCTCAGGGGAAGACGTCGGCCAAGCAAAGCAAGATATTGGTATGTTTAAACTTGGTATCTGACCTTATATATCTCATATCACTTGTAGTATCAACGAAGGAAAGACTTTGATGATGATTTCGACATATAGCCCTCATAATCCTGCTCGGATGTTGATGGATCACACATTTAATGCTATCTTGATATACCAGGAACTTCCCTTTGGACTCAACTATGGGCTTTACGCTCGGTCTTTCGGTCCCCCAGATGCATCGTCATCTGGAGCCTTTGACTTTGGGACCAGCGACTTACGAGATTATATCACGACAAGTAATATGGGTAAGTTAGCGAAGTTAGATCTACGCCGTTCAGGGTACCACTGGCAAATATCCAAAGCCTCTCCCCCAAAATGTGGCGAGAAGTAGGGAACCAAATGACCGTACTTTCAATCCACCTTTTCACGATGCAGACGAAACGAGTCTGCCATTAGGTACTCTCCTCCAGCACAAATTCCCATAGACCAGAGAAGGAGGAGAGACATGACACAGAAGCGACCGATTGGCTGGTCAATTTCTGTCCACGATCCTAGAGGTGAAGATGTGTGATCGATGCGGTAATGTCCCAGATGGTAAGTTTTTACCAACGTCCGAAACTTGGTAAAAGAATGTTAAGGTTACCACTTTCGACAGCATTAATCATTGCGAAGCAATGTGTGTCGTAGATGTACGCACCATCGGTCAAGGGCAACGCGACAAGCAGGATTGAGAAGGGCGGTAGATGAAGTCGCGCGTTCAACGTCGCGAGCGACACTGACAGGATCACGTAGGGTATGACAGCCTTCCCCATCTGATGAAGGACCATTGAGTCCACCGCACAGTACTCGAACAGGATCTTTACCAGAAGCCCGAATACAAGGAAAGGCTTGAATGTAATTACCAGTCGATCTACTGGTTCGAGATAGAACGACCTAAGAACAGATGAGATAACGGACTGAACTTCAGGCAAAATGACCTACACTATGGATGCGACGCTGTACAAACAAGCATCAGCTCCAGACCTATGGATGCAGTGAATTGACTCACTTTCCCGCACCGAAGAAACCAAATTGAGCGAAGAACAAGAAGAAAATGGCAATCCGTAGATCATCTAGCCTCAACGAACGGTACTCGCCACTATTTGCGACGGGTTGTTCATTTCGTAAGGAGGTCTCCACTTCTATCCAGATCTGAAGGGTCACAGCGTAGGCAAGGTAGAACAGGCCTTCTGCGTTGACCGAGAGCACGACAAACCACACGCCAAACCTAATGAGGTAGGCTGTCTTCGCCAAAGCGTTGCCAAACTTGTTATCAATGCCTTCGATTGACCTAGGCTAGAGTGAACATCAGTGCCGGACAAGGCTGGGTGAGGTTGATATACACGACCTCCATCTTATTGCCCCTCCCCTCCCAACTACTCTATCGGTTACTTGTAGAACCCATGATTAACGAGTGCCGCGCGTTGTAGACCTCGTATTAAGGGTCTCCGCGTCACAATTCCAGGACCACAAGGCAAGGAATCTCATCCAACGATATTCTGTGGATTGCTTGAGTATGCAACATGCAACGCGAAACGACCACGCACCTCGGGTATGCTACTTTTGTCACTGCTTCGACTATCGAACGCACATATCTGAGGCAAAGCTATCGGAATAGTCGAGCAATTTATTAAGATGTGCAGTGCGCGTAACCAAACTACGCCAAAGTTCCACCTTGCTCCTGACAACGTTCACCCATGTGTGGTGCACGATTCTACAGATCACAGTCGACGGCATCAACTAAATAGTTTGCCCCTTGATCCCACGAGGGAACATATCGAGGACCTTAGCTCACGAAGTCAGTCGTTTCAGCGTTGTACTCTATGCTTTGAACTGATTTATTTGGTATTTCCAAGGAATTTTGGGAATACCATTAATACATACTACGCGCCGAGCACGGCGTGTATCTATGGCCGAAATGGGCTTTGTCGGCTTGATGAATCAAACTCAGGGACCCAGATTGGCCAACTAATTCTGCGTAAGTATGATTGAACGAATGCATGATATTACTAGGGACACCGGTGCACCCATACAGTGACCATGAGCGGCCCCATGCTCTCTGCGTTGCCCGCCGACCTGGGGGGCAGTGAGCGCGAACTTCGTTCTTGAGGTTCGCGATGAGCTTAATATGAAACATCCCCTCTTTGAACACCCTCTACCCCGCATTTACCCCCCATCGGGGCATCTGTCAAACCTGGCAACTTAAAGTGTTCGATCCCAAGTGAGCTCTGCCCATCGCTTGGGCGTCAGTCAGTAGTTCAATCCTTCACACAGCGGTTTGGCTTGCTGTAGGCTCGATCTCAGCGTCCTTGTTAGTTTTGATAGGTGGGATCGAGTCCAGGCATGGTGGCAGTCACTTAACTACCTCACCCGTCTCTGATGATCCTTCCTTTCCATCGACATGTGCAGTCTCATCGTTGCCGTCCTTGCTTTGCCGCTCGCACTAGCGACGGTGGCCTCAGAGCTCTTCTCGCCTTTGGTCGCTCGAAAGGTCCTAGCGACTGCCAAAATGCCTCCCATCCCGATCCAATATCCCCAGTACACTGACACTACCACGGGCAACTGGCTGTGGTTCAATTCCGATGCCTGGGCGACCGGGTTCTTCCCTGCTACGCTGTATGAGATGCACCGGCGCCAGAAACTGTGTGGACACAAGCACGGAGTGGGTGGCGTAGATTGGCTGAAGCTCGGTCGCACTTGGAGTACGGGAGAGATTCCATCGGAAAGGACGATAGGTGCTAGTCATGATGTGGGGTTTCCTTTTATCGAAGAGCTGAAAATGTGAACGCGCCACAAGCGCGTACTTCTTCCTCTTGAGCATGACCTGACTCGAATTCCATAGAAACCCTCGCAATGAGACTGCTAGAACAGCTGTCAAAATCTTCGCGACGGCGCTGGCCAAACGCTTCAACGCCATGGTTGGATGCACTCGGAACGAGGACTCGCCTGATCCTAACTTTCAGGTATGCTCATGCTGAACGATTCGCATACGGGAAAGCTCAATGCACAGTCAAAACCGTAGGTTAGTATTGACTACATGATGGACCTAGAGGTAAATATTTGGTTCCCATCAACGCATCGTACTGAATTGACTTTCATCATTAGGTGCTGTTCGTCGCGGAAAAAATCACTGGTAACCACACACTTCGCGACATAGCCATCAAGCATGCCGACACTACCATGGCAAATCACATTAGACCCGATGGTAGGAGGCATTATCTTACAACAAAGGGAATCACCGTCGACTTTGTCTTAAGGTAGCACTTGGCATGTCATCGAATACGACTCTAACACGGGGTCAGTGACAAAGAAACGGACTGCCCAAGGATTCTCTGATGACAGGCACAGAATCTCAGAGTTCTCTCAACAATATCACTGTGCTCATCCCAGTTTTGTATAGCACTTGGAGCCGTGGCCAGGCCTGGGGTATATACGGCTATGCTAACAGTACGCACACACCCTGATCTGGGTTATTTTGAGTCGTCCTGACTCACCAATGTGTCTAGTGCATCTGCGCACAAACTTTCCTAGGTACCTCAAAACAGCGAGACGACTGGCAACCTATTTCGTCTTCAACATCCCTTCTGACGGCATTGTACCATGGTAAGCCAACACGACCATCCTTTCAACGGATATGCATTGATCGATTCGACGTACTTCAAGGGATTTCAATGTCCCTGCGATCCCTGCTCGCCCTGCCGACTCATCCGCCGCAACGATTGCCGTCAACGCGTTGCTGCTACTGTCGCAACGGGAATCGACAATAGGAAATTCCACGGGTGCCCGGTTCTGGCAGAAGTCCGCTTTATCAGTAAGTTACCATCCGTAGTTGACTTCATGTTAGTCGGAAACTGACTCTAAGACTTTAATAGATCCTCCGTGACATCACTAACCTGGCTTGGCGCCCAGAGTGGGAGAGTTTGCTCTCAAATGGAACGATGCACTTACCGGCAAACAATAAACTGACTGGAATCGTCTATGGTGCGTACAACCTTTGGGTCGTGTGAGGAACCACTGGTGTATACTTCTCACAGGAGACCACTATTTTATCCGGGCTGGTAATGAGCTCAAGGAGCTAGGACTCACATCTTGCTAACTTACAGTTTGTCTCATCGAGGCTGGTACCTAGTAATAGATTCGAATCTTTATACATGGTTCTGGATCTGGTAAATCATTGGACCATCGAGAGAATACGCTGATAATCTTCGCAAACGTTCTGGAACGTTTCTTCGAGCTTCTCTAATCTTTCCGACTTCTCCAGCTGCGCAAGTGTTTCCTGTACGTCCAGAGACTTAGCTAGTTAAACGGCACGCCCGATTCAAAAGGGGACCCACGAAGTTGAAGCGATACAGCCGCTCTTTGACTTGCAATCGATATGCTCGCATAGGTCTTGGATCTATAGGATCCAGTTTTGACAAAATTAGAATCTCTATGAGCCGCTGGAATTGACGCTATCATAACGCGTAAACCCATTAGCGTAAATCATTATCCTGATGAACCAAAGCTCAACGCTTACGCCAGCAATTTTGAGCTTCTTCCTCCAATTCTCAGCCCATAACTTATCCACCGGTGGGCCCATTTTCCCTGGTGCACTCTTCGATACGCCACCCTTTCCACTTCTCCCTGCGCGCCCCACACCTCCCACTCGCCCACCTCCATGTGATAGCGTATCGGCACCAAAGGCCTCGGAAATGAATACCTCGTGCGATAACAACATTTTCAGGTCATTACGATCACGGAGGTCTTCGAATGCCTCTGCGGGGTCCTCAACGGTTAGCTCCGTGATGGTTGGCTGGGAGAGGACGTAGTTGTATATAGCGTCATACAGTTCGGCTGTATCCAGTCGAATAAGCGCTTTGGCGAATAAGGGTAAAGAAGGAAAGTGTGCACTTACAACCATGCCCTTGCCGTTGGTATGGTGGGAGAATCACGAATTGGCTTATGAATAAAGGGTATCATGAGATCTGAAAGGTTAGTTAGAACATTGTGAGCTTACCTTAGTCTCAGGCGTACACTTTCAGGGAAATGAAAGAAAGGATACAAAGACGAGTAACCGACGAAATGGTACGTCGACGTGCCCGGCGTTGATTGCCGTTTGCGTTTTTCGTAACTACAACAAGAGTCACCTTCTAGCGTATTTATGAAACCTGAGCAGATGGACTTACAGTACAGCAAATTCCCAAGAATCTTCTTCCTCGTTGATGTATGACCCACCCTCGATGTATAATAGAATGAACAGCTGCATTCTGCGATGATATTCTCTAAACCCAGGGGTATCCCATGTCGTCTGGCCATCACACAATGGAATGTGCAAGGAAAGCCAGAGAATGTAGATGACGCAAAGGGTGGGTAGATTGAGATTAAAGGGTATAAGGGCCGTAGGATAATCCCAGGACTGACATGGTACACTTCGTAGACAACGGCATTTGCGTCCTCCGAGTCTAGAGTTTGTTGTGTGTTTGCAGCAGCTTTCCCCTTGCCATTCGCAGCAGCTAGAGGGGAAAGACGGACATATGAATGTATAAGCTGTCCTGAGGGTTTGAATGTTGTCCCATCTTGTTCCACCTGCGCAAGAAAGGCAGTTTCGTCTGTAAGGTAGTCTACATAGCGTTGAGTTTTTAGGTGACGATAGAGCAACGCAGGCCGTACCAGAAGGGATGAACTGGCTCAATGTACCCTCAACATCATCAACGGTCGAGGTTGAAGGTAGTTTCGCGGAATAGTTTACAGAAAGATAAGGAACCAAGGAGCCCGAGGCAAACCGCAGCTAATAACGCCATCAGTAAAGGTCAGTTCACATATTGTGAGCGCTGTGGCTCACATCAATAGTCAGGCCTTCGTAACCATATATCTTCTCTTCTTCGCCATAAATCTAAAGTACACGGTGATAAATTAGGGAATTATGGATAATCAGGAGACTGACTGGATATGTGAATGTTGGGTGAAAATTCTCGTAGGATTCCTCCTCCCCCAGGGAGGCTTTGTCCTCAGTTGGTCGCACTGTCCCAAAAGCCACTCAGCGCGTCGAATCAAGGAAGCGAAAGAATGGGATTTACCGAGCGATATCGTAAGTGCCTCGTTCGAGCTTGTCGTCCACGCTGCCATTTGTTTTGTGTCAGCTGAGGCAGACCCAATAACGTTAGTGGGTCGACAGTGAGAACCTTGATATCGAGCTTGGCGCTGAGCGCGTTATTTGTGATTGATTTGTCTCTGCTTGCTTACAATGGCTCAAATACACAAACCAGTGGGTGATTGAGTTCAAGTTCCTGCACGGCTGGCTTCCGGTTATTCGAAGAACGCCAGTCTTCTTGCTAGTTCACCTTGACGAACTTCACTGTTCTTTTCCAAGCACTCCGATTTCATTAACGCACGATCAGGGCGCGATTATGTTCATAATGGCATGTACGAGGTACCTCGGAAGTGACATTATGTTCTGAGGATCAGGGACCATCGAAGAAAGCCTGAACCCCAATCTGTGCGCTGGTGATTGGGTAAAATATCAACTCCTCAAATGAAGGCAACGGCATGGCATGGGAGACGCTCCCCCCTCGGCCTCCTGAGTGCAGTCGCAGTGTTGACCCTCCCTTTAGCTCAACGTAATGCCTCCTGGCACCTTCTGGACAGCTATCATCACATCAACAAAGTACTTAGTCAACGTTTCAGCACCCACGAGTGACCCAAATTTCCAACCGCTATTTTCTCTCATTTCCCTTACCCTGAAAAATCACCTTCCAGCTGGAGTATATATAGGAGTCAGGATCAGTAGATACTACCCAGTTTCAACGTTAGATCTCCCTTTACAATGACTGTGCCATCGACATTATCGGAACCCGTCGCGGTCTACTGCGCATCATCCATGGGGCGCAAAGATGCGTACAGGTTGGCAGCTGTGTGTGAGTCAACTTTGCCAGTGACAATGATGGTGCTCGACTAATACGGTGACTAGCTGTCGGACATGCCCTCGCAGAAGCCAATCGACCCCTCGTATATGGAGGGGGATCGAAAGGCATCATGGGTGTAGTGTCTGGCGCAGCCTTGGAAAAAGGTGGCAGAGTAACAGGCGTCGTACCGTACCCCATGCTCGTCGCGGGAGGCGAACAAGATAAAACATCCCCATCAAAAATCCGACTCAACGAGAAAGGAAGAGAGAAGGTGAGCTTGATGATATCCCCCGTCCACCTGGAGTAAATTGTCTGATGGTGGATCATGACCAGATCGAAACGGTTAGTCCTGAGAACTTGCTCGAACGGCTCTCTCGGTGTATTGAGCCGTGTTGTCTAGATCATAGTCGATACGATGCACGAGCGCAAAGTCGAGATGGCAAGGCGCTCGTGCGCCTTCATCGGACTGCCTGGTGGCTTCGGCACTTTTGAAGAAGTAAGCCGGACGCATGGGGCACACGCGGGTCCTTTACTGACTTCGACTCACCACGCGTTAGATCATGGAAGTTACAACCTGGACCCAATTAGGCATCCACAACAAACGTAAGTCGATTTCGCTCCATTTCTCTCTTACAGTCCTAACGTCCATCTCAACTCTGACAGCCGTCATTTTACTCAACGTTCACTCTTATTGGGAGCCTATTCGGTCCATGATACAAACGGCAGTCGACGAGGGATTCGTTCAGCCCCACAATGCAGCACTTGTATCATTCGTTAACGGCCCTGGTCCCGATGCCTCTACGGAGGAGCACGAAAATTTCGACTGGGGAAGAGCTGCGATCAAGGTGATAGAGAATTGGAAGCGAGACCCCGGCGAATGCCCGTATGATTGGACGGCCAGTAGATCTGGGGGAGAGAAGGACGAGCTTGACGCCATCTAAATTTGACCATTTACCTCCATAGATACTTATATCTGACGCCATCTTACGCTACCTTGAGCTTTGCTAATGGATAGCTGGAAAACTATTACTCCTTTATGCCGAAGGGGTTGATACTGGTGCTGCTTCACTTTTCCCGAAGACCGGAACTATTTTCCTAGTTGGGTCCATGAACCTTGTAATTTCTTCGTCTGTGACTTTGGCCTTGCGCTAAAATAAAAACGATTCAAGCGGTATGGTAAGATGAAATGACCGGTGTACGTTACCTCTTGGAAATCCTTCACAAACGCTTGCAACACCGAGATGCACTTGGCCTTGAGTTGGCCGGTCAACATGCGTCCAGCACGGTACTCCTGCAAACCAAAGTCAGATCGACCGCCACCCCACCAAAGGCTATGTTGCAATCCTACCTCCCCGATTTTGGCCAGCTCCTCGTCGTCGTCCAAGAAGAATGTTAGATATTGATATGCAACATCAACCTCCGTATCACCGCCTAGCCGTCTATGCTCTTCTTCCGTCTCCTTCCCGCCAGAGAACCCGTGTCTGTTGATCTTGTTCTTTATCTGGTTCGGCGGATCGCTCATGAATATGCTGCTATTCGGATCACTGGCGCTCATCTTTGTTTGCGGTCCTTGGAGGGCGGGGAAGAAGATGGAGTGAATCAGGGACGGTTTGGGGTATTTCAACTTGACGGCAACGTCGCGAGTTAGGCGGAAGTATGGGTCTTGATCGATTGCGCAGGGAATCAGGGAGGGGATGTTGGAGACTGTTCCAAAGATGTTGGGGAACGAGTTCGAGAACGAAGGAGCAGCTTGGATGGCAGCGAAGTGGATCTTTCCGATGTTGTCTCTATTATGGTCCATCAGAAGACGTAACTGAAATATATCAAAGGACATACGAGTCTGTAAACCCGAACGTAGACTTGGCTTGACTGCAAGTAATCTGCCGAGAGATCCTCGACACATTCTGATAGAACGGTCCCCCAACGAAATCAAAATCGCTGAAAATAAATGTCTTCTCAAGGTCGAGCCCCACAGCAATGATATCGCGGGCATTTTGGGTAGCGAACTTTCTGGTCTGTTCGGGTTTGAGTTCGTGTTTGAAGAGGAACTTTTCGTCGTCTAGGAGGGCTTAGGGGCGCTCAGGGGAGACCGGCTTCAAGCTCACCTGTGAGCTGGACGACCAGGGGAACGTTGAAAGTCTCTTGTAGCCATCTATAATGGATTAGGCATGTACCAGACATACACATACACGGAACGTACTTCGTGAAGACAAAGGGGATCATATGGCCAAGATGCATACTATCGCTACTCGGCCCTCGACCAGTGTACAGGAAGAAGGGCTTTCCCTGCTCGTATCGGTCCAATATCTTATCAAACTCTCTGTGCCAGTCAGCACGCAGCCTTTCCGTCAACAGTAAACATACCTATGCGAAAAGAACATTCCCCGTCTCAGCAAGACATGGGGGCGCTTGCCCGTAAGTCTCTCGAACCGCTCCAGCATGGCCGGATCGATCCGTTTAGTCCCGAACTGGTCTATCAACTTATCGTAGTTGATCGCCTGTTGTTTGCCGTCCGAGGATACACCTCCTTGCACGTCCCAGGGTGTCACGACCTGCTCGTGTGGTTGAGCATCTGAAGACGCCGGCTTGACTTCTGCAGCTGACGGGGTTGGAGCCTCGGTGGCCTGAGGGGCGGCTGCGGGTGTTACTGTAGGCTTATTCGACGTGGTACTGAACGGGCCTCTTCGTTGACTGCAACCCTTCGCGCGATATAGACTGAAAGCTCACCTCAAGGAGCTCTCCGCAAGAGTCGATGCTAATGTGTTCACAGTGGCGGCTGCCGTGGGGTCCGTCGAAAGCTCTTCAGGTAGAATGTTGCTCGATGGGGTGGTCATCGCTGCCAGCAAAGAAACGTTCGGATAAATAGAGATTCAACTGGCAGGATTTATCAATCGATCGAGTCAGGAATGGTGAGATAAGATAAGATAAGAAAAAGGAAGATGCTCATACTTGAGAACGAAAGTCGTAGGTGTGGAGATATACGCGTGATCGAAAGAACTTCCGTGGATGTGTTAGGACATTTGCGCATCGTTCAAGTCTAGTGATCTTCGCTGCTTTATTGATCCATCTTCAAGTAGTATACATGAACTATTGGACTTGTGCTACCCATGGTTGTTGCTTCTTCCGGGGAGACAAAAGAGCACTGGAGCCCACCAGAGGGACTCGCCTGTTCGACCGCCCGTTGATCATTGCAGATCGTATCAGATCAGACCTTGGTTGTTTCAGGGTGTGCGTTTCTCAGTCGAATAGCATAAAGAACGCCTGAGTATTCATAGTGATACCTTCCAGGGATTTGTTCGAATCGCACCATGGCGAACGGCTTGCACAAGTTGCAAAACATCCAAGCATCCAAGCTTCACAGTCATTGTGAAAGGTTTATATTAGTTACTCCCAGGGACTTCCGCATACCTCGATAACATATACTCTGCACTTGACGTGATACGTCTAAGTTGAGCAACAGTTGCTCGACATAAGAGATAAATACGTGAGGTAGGGGAGCCACCCTGACCCCTTTCTCTGGCATTACTTAATAAGGGCGACCCGGAGTTCGCAGGTTTGAAGCAATCTAAGAAACTCAAGTGTCTGAGCTAATGTACTTCGGAGACAAGGGCTCGAAACATGTCTGATGTAAAACTGCATTGCATTGCTATGTCTGTACGATGTATTGTATGTCTGTATATGTAAATTGCTACTTGGATGGGTGGGGAATGATGATGATTGCAAGAACGAAAAAAAGAAATATAAAAATATGTCGCAAGCGTTTTGGTGAACGTCGGGCAGCGAGATACAAGGCAGTCCAAATCCTGCCAACCCAGCCTCCAACTGGAAGTGCGAGGATCACGGCTTTCGGAACTCGCACAACACGGTGTATATGGTGTTGAAAGCCGTATAGATCTCTTCTCTGACCTAATGTCATGCAAGGCAAGAGTGTCAGCGGATGGGGTTCAAACCGATTCCACTGAAACTCGCAAGAAGGGAGTCACCGCCTCCGCCACACCGTGTACCCCAAAGGCCAGTGGTAGCCTTCGCGGCAGGGACGGCGGCTTAGAAAGGGATATGATGTAACAGTACTGACCTTGGCACCAGTAAGAACGATCTTCCCCGATACGAAGATGAGAAGGACGACTTTCGGCTTGATCATGCGGTAGATGAGACCCGGGAACAACTAGACGCAAGTCAGCAACCAGATAATGGAGAGGGCACGAACTACTCACCTCCGGCTCATAACTGCTGAACTGTCCGTGACTGTACGCAAGACCCTCTAGACGGATGGGAAACTTGACGTCACAACTGCCGACGATGTTCTGAATCTTGAACTCGGAGAACTTGGCGTCGAAGCCGAGTTTCTGTACGATTCGGGCGTATTTCCGCGATGCAAGCCGAGAGTCGTCCTCCGACTTCGCACCGGTGACGACCATCTTGCCGGATGCGAAAATGAGGGCAGTCGTCTTTGGGTCTCGGATACGCATGATGACGGCTGCAAAACGCTATACAACAAGCACGAACAGTGTAGCAACAGTTCGGCATCAGCAAATCATTATCTACAAACCTTAGGATTATATTCAGCATTTCGCGCATGGAGGGCTATCGTCTTCAGGTCAAGACGACAGTCGAGGTTGACGGTGGCGACGATATTTTGCAGCGTAGGGACGATGCCCTCGACGGCAGTGATGTGCTGCTGTTCAAGAGTGAGCGGCGCGGGGGTGGCAGGGGTGGCAGCGGGAGTGGATGGGCCAGCGATAGCATTGTTCGTGGTCGGTGGTGTTTGTGACTTCAATGCGGGTGGCTGAGCCTGGACCTGAGATTGCTGAGGTTGATATGGGGGATTGGAGAGCGGGGAAGGACGCGACGGCGCGTTCGCGTTTGCCGACGCTAGATATGAGCTACCCGACGGAAGTGCGAGCGCATTTGCCTGCTGCTGGGCCTGCTGCTGGGCCTGGTACTGCTGATACTGTTGCTGCTGTTGAGGAGTAATGTGCGTCCTCGACGCGAAATTGACTTGGCGTGCGGGCAGAGCAAAAGACATCGTTGAAAAAAATAAGGGGCGTGGGAAAATTCACACTGGCGGGGGGGAAAGAATGGGCTCCCGGGCAAACGAGCTTCTTATATACCCCATCAATTCAAACTCCGACATCGAGTCAGTCACGACTTACGTAACATGCTCCTTCCTTTGTCCCTTTCCTGTCTTTGTTCCCCAGTCCCCTGCCTGGTCGACGAGGACCACAGCGGCCGGAACACCCTCATCGTTGCCACAGACGGCCACCAGAGTGCCCACAACGTCAAAACTCCTGGAATTGGTGGCCTTTTTAACGTACTTTTGGCGTCTGAGGACCAGGGAACCCACCACGTACTTGCACCGCCCTGACTACGCCCATCCACTTGGCGACTAAACAGACAAAATGTTTTTCTCCTCCCTTTTTTCATTGACTCCCTGCCTCCCCGACATCCGCCTCGCACCCACCGCCTATCTTTTCACGGTTCTATGCCTTCAATGCCTCCAGTTCTGCCAGGATATCGTATTTCGTGAATCGGAGCTTGCCGGCTCGTGTGGGTATTCTTTCCCATGTCCGCACAATGGCCCTAATTTAGCTCGCAATCTCCATCGCACACGGGCCATGTGACGAACGCATCTATCCATCTATGATGATTATCGTTGATGGTCATTCAGGCGCCTAGGGAACTCCATCTTGTGTTATCATCGTGTTATCAGCTCGTCGTGAGGCCAACCGTGGGACGGAAACCCTTTCAGCTCCCTCGAAGCCCAGGGCTGCATTGCTTGACCGTTTCACCTCCCGCTTTAAGAGTTGATGCTGCGCACTTGATCCCTTTCTTCCATCTGTCTACCAGAATGGCCTGAATATGGCTCTCTTTTTTAAACATACCCTATTCTTCCATGCACTTCCATTAATATCAGTCATCGATCATTTAGCATATCAACTCCGAGTGGTTGAGACCGAATCCTGTCTTCCATACGAGATGTGCAATGTGCGATGGACACGTAGTCCGCTGCATCCCCGATGTGTGTATGGTCATAATGTGCATTTGCAAAACGGAACGAATTTGTCCCAATCAACAAAACCCTGAGCCTAAAAGGCGGGCGCCATCAGGGATACTGCGGCTGCCAAGCCCGAGCTGGGGCCCCTTAGGTACTCCTAATACTCCCCTAATAAGCCATTGAACAAGTAATCCGCTCAACTCAATCAAAATCTCAAGATTGAACACATCCTATGTATCCTTGCGCAACTGCTCGATATCTCAGCACGATTTGGTGAACAATTTGACTACCACCATCATCTCTCGCTGCTGGGAATATACATATACTATGACGGGCCGTGCTGGACACAATTAGATGTAAACGATATATCATCAATTACTAAACCCATACCTAACTGTTGTAACTGTGAGAACGAGAATAGTAAACTCAACTTGCGAAACATGAACCTGCACTTGAGCAATTGAAACTCCGAAAGCAGGACTTTGTGACTGTGGGAATGAGAACATTAAACTCAACTTGCGAAACGTGAAGTTACACTTGTGCAATTGAAACTCCGAAGATCAGCAATTGAGACTCCGATGCCTTACACATTGCCGCGAAATGTGAGTACAAGCTGCGAGCCCTTGCTAAATTCCGAAGCCCCAGAAAATTGACACTTCCCTTAGCTAGCAGTATAGCTTGTGCCCAATAAGTGGTTTCTCCTATTTATTAGATATTCAGGGACTGATGAACCGTACGTGCCATATAGTCTATTATTATCATTATACCTGCAGCTGCAGCTCCAGCCCCATATCTGTATCCTAGTTTAGCCAGGTCTCACAGTATACTGCATCAATTCATCGCCTCAGTAAGTCTGCCCACTTGGCCTGCTGCCACTTACCTGTCCTGCGATGAACAGTGTACCCCTTTCTGTTGTTAAGGACCGTGTCAAGGGGCCTCCTGACTCGTCCGTACAGGGGCGCGGGAACGCGCGGGGAGCGCGGGAGCGCGGACGCGCGGACGAGCGGAGCGCACGGGACTTGGCTTCAGCTTTGATGCTGCGCCCTCCTAGCTCTGCAGTGTCCCGATTTCAAAGAGAGCAAGGTGAGAGTGTAAGGGCAACCTCAAGATGGCCGGCAGTGCAGGCCTAGCAGAGGGAGAATCCTAGCAGAGGGAGAATCCAAAGATAATGAATAAGACTAACTACAATACATGAGAGGGCTGCTCACCTAGCAGAGGGAGAATCCAAAGAGAACAGGATAAGGATTCTCCATGCTAGGGTGAAGTATATGTAGAACCGAGTTAGTTACTGAGGTTCTCAGTCGATCCAAGTATATGGTCGAAGCTCAATATATTGTTAAGAATATAAGTACCTGTAGAACCGAGTTAGTTACTGAGGTTCTACGATGATACGCGTGAGTATCGCTAAGTTATTACCAGGCATAACAAGGGATTAGCGTACCTCAGTCGATCCAAGTATATGGTCGAAGCTGAGGTACGTGGAATGGGATAAGCGCCTCTCATAGGAGGGCGCCTAATATGGAAATAGATATTGAAAGAAATAAGTGTTCGTACGATATGTACCGTGTGTAGATTGATCCTACTCTCAACAGTATATACTGTAGTAGCATGAGAGAAATGCAGGATAACTGTACAGTACACCAGCCACAAGTCCGAGCGAATATCACAAGGTACAAGGGAACATGTGATAATGAAGTGGAGGGTAAATGCACAGGAGTCGTGCCAGCGACTTGGGGGAGTAAGGGCGAAGAGTAATGAAGTGGGGGAAAAGGATAGAGGTAGCCCGGACAAGCCCCAAAGAGTATAGACGAGTCCGAGCGAGTCCAAAGTGTCCGAAACGAGTCCGAGGTGTCCGAAACAAGTCCGAGCGAGTCTGAAGTGTCCGAAGTGTGGGAAGACTCCGGAGTCACCGGATGCGGCTCGGATGCAAAAGGAGTGGGTGGAAAGGAAATGGAAAGGAAAGGGAGCGAAAAGGAACGAAGGGGAACGAAGGGAATGTAGGTAAGAGTCCATGGGATGAAGGAAAGGAGAGAAAATAGGAGTGTCCCCTTACAGGAACACGTGGCGTCCGCGCATTCACGGAACAGCAATGAGTCTGGTAGGAATAAGTACAGCATGCTCGAATATGTACAAGTCCAAAGTCTGTGACATGTCCGTGTAGCCGGAACACCCGTTAGTAGCCCCTAAGGGGCCTCCTAGATGCGCCTATAACACTTCTTTGTATTACACATCGGACAAGCCTCTCTGGAGCATTGTTCCCCAACTCCCATCCAATACATTCCCAGTAGGATTCTTGACGTAGGTATTTCCCCACTCACTGTATTCCATGATCACTCACTTTATATGAAGTGAGACATGCAAAGGAAAGCGTAAAGCAACAGGCTTACCTCAGGTCTCGCCTGCACCACGAGAAGAGAAACAACAGCAGCTGTTTGAGTGCATCGTTAACTTCACAATTGACTATGCAGTAGGTCCTTTGGACTATTGTTGGATTGCTCATATAAGGCATAACTGGTAGGCTTTTCAACACCTACATATATATTTGCTTCTAATTTACTACACAGAACAATTCTTTGCCGGAATGATCCTCAAGTAGATTCATACATCTGTGACCGCCTTGAGCAAGGTATTTGCCGTCAACAGCATATCCAAAAGGGTAAGCAAAAGGTGGCCAATCCCAAAGGCTTTAAGCATAAGAAGGAAGTGGAGGAGAATGTACCCCCCACAGAGCCAAACCCAGCAAAGCGGCAATGTCTCTCAGCAGATAAACAGCTGGCTCTTGGGCTGCTTGTCTAGGAGGCTACTATGGAGACTAAGTGAGGCTTGGTTGGTATCAACTTATATTTATGTGTAATAAGTAGTCACAATATTGCGTTTACATCGTACTTGGGACTGATAGTGAGGTTACGAAGGTTTCGGAGTTTCAATCACACGACTGTCATCGAGGTTTTTGCTTTCGGAGTTTCATTTGATCAAGTTGCGCTTATACTTTCGGAGTCTCAATTGGTCAGATGTCAGTTGTGATTCGAGTCTTCGGGGTTTCAATTAAACAGTTATCAGTTGTTTGTTACCCTTTCGGAGATACAATTGCTCATTAGCTGAGTTTCAATTGACCAATCACGAAGTTGAGTTGGCCAATAATTTTGTCCAGTGAGTCCCCTCATAATATACTCACGTAATACGTCCCACAAACTCCGATCGTCGTTCGCGTCGCGTCTCAATGACAAGTGCAGCCTCCTCAGCATGCCTCCTCAGCAATCTCAATCTCACTCACGGGCAAGTATCTCACGCGCGACGCACGAAGCGCACGAAGCGAGAGCGAACCTTCAGCCGGGCATCCTATCTTTCACCAATCAACGGGATGTAGGCCAAACTATAGGCTAAAGAATCTGTAATACGACCTGCGATTAGCATAGCGTAAACAAGCCGTACTGGATCTCGCTGCCACCGGAATATCCTCTACGTTCCGACGACTTGTTCTTGCTGCTATCTATACTGGGTCGTTCCTGCTCCAATCACCTCGACTAGATACCTAATTCGCGAGGAAAGAAGCTACCAAACGTTATGTCTCTACAATGGTGTAGAGCAGCGCTTCTTGATCCCCGATGATGACTTCGCGACAACAGCTGTATCAATTCTTCTTGTGCCCTCAAGGTCCGTCTGTTCGCCGTCAGACGGGTTCTAGCTCAACCACGCGCGACGAGAGCTGGAGGACCGATTCAAGGCGCACACCCCGAGTTGAGGGAACACCACTGCCACACTCTCACCATCTTTCGTCAGGTTCTAGTCCAATCGATCTCTGTTGATGGACGCATCCCGCAATCAACCATCTTCATGGCTTTGGATAGACTCCTTCCCACAGTACCGATATGATCACTAGACTGGTAATTCAACGGAGGATATCCGGACGTTCCTCCTCATGCAACGCGGCGCGCCTTCGTGGGAAGCCAGAGGTTACTGAGGACTATTAGAGGAACGTTCGTCGAATTTATCACTTCATCAGTAGTTTCCATTCCCTCCACTTTCCAGTCTTAGGAACACCAGTTTTCAATGAAATCGCCGCCACGGTCGCGGTACAATGTCGGATTCCTTATAGCCGTCGGACTGGCCTTTCACTATGTAAGCGAGCGACGCTTCCTCGCCCGCAGTCAGGATTTTGAAAGTTTAGGTGTATATGTCATCAATCTTCGACTGCTATTTTTCGAGCACGGTGTCCAATGGCATGAGCCCTGTGACTGTGCCTAGCAACCTCGCTAAGAGATTGGTACTTATTATTGGTACGGCCAGACTTCCGTCCTCTTGATCATCGTGACACTAGCACATCGCAGGTGATGGGCTACGAGCCGACCTACTCTTCTCGTTGAATCCCTTTGATAACATTCCTGGCTCACCGAGGATCGTCGCGCCCTATCTACGCAGTGTGATGGAACATAGTGGTGCATTTGGGATCTCACATACTAGGGTGCCTACTTTGACTCGACCTGGCCATGTTGCCATCATCGGTGAGCGATTTGACGGTTAGTAGCTGTAGGGTTCTGATGATAGCGAGTAGCTGGGATGTACGAGGATATGTCTACGATAAGCAAGGTAAGTCTAGATCCATCATCGAAAGCCCGTATTGAGCGAGCTAATCGTCGCTAGGGATGGACGTCGGAGCCGGTAATGATCGCCGCCCATTCGAAGAGCTAGAAAACCCTAACGTCGTGTCATAGGTCGAGTTTGACTCCATTTTCAATCAATCTAGTACTACATTTTCCTTGGGCTTCCCTGGCGTCCAGTCCATGTTTTCTCGAAGGGCTGCTCCAGGTAAAATCCGCGACTGGTGCTATGAAGACGGAGAGCAAGATTATACCAAGGGTAAGCGCCGTTAACCTGGGTATCTGTGATAATAATAATGTCACTTTGCGCCCTTAGATGCTTCAGCACTAGACTTTTGGGTCTTGGAGAATTTGGAGAGATTATTTAAAAATTCAACCGACGACCCCATCCTCTCCAGCCAGCTCAACGCTGACAAGACCGTGTTCTTCCTGCGCCTGGGCGGTCTAGATGTTACAGGGCACTCTTACCGACCTCACTCGAAAGTAAGCACCGTTTCGTTATGTCGAATGCTTCCTCAGACATCTCTCAGGAATATATGAACAACATCCAAGCTGTTGATCGCATCGTTGAGAGGAGTCAGAGCCTGTTCAATGAATATTTTCAAGATAGCCAGACGAGCTTCATCTTCACTGCTGATCACGGCATGTCGGTGACTGGTGTTCACGGCGACGGACGTATGTTCCCCGCCTCACCGCCTATATGTGCAAAATAGTCATCCCCACCGTTTATAGACCCAGATAATACACGGACTCCTCTCATTGCATGGGGCGCTGGAATTCGTGGCCCGCTCCCTGATTCATCTCCTTCATCTCACGATGAATACTCTCAACCTTGGGGATTAAACCATCTACTTAGGCGGGACATCGAGCAAGCGGATATCACGGCATTGATGGCCACACTGCTAGGCCTACAGTGGCCAGCCCACTCGGTGGGTATTCTACCTGATGCTGATTCCAGTCGCCCTGGATACTTGGCTCTTAGCGCTGGGGAAGAGACGGTTGCTCGAGCCTCGCTCACCAATGCTAATGTAGGTTCGTCGACATATCTTGAGGAATCTGAGTTGATTGAAGAATAGGCTCTGTTGGAGCATTACCGCGTCAAGCATGGTACGAGATCCGATCTCATCTTACACTCCATGCTAAAAAGCACGAGTAGAAACTAATCAAGGACGACGACTGTTTTATAAACCATTCGAACGGCTTGAGGGGAGGGCTGATGCCAATATCGCTGCCAGAGCCTCTATGCTACAGCGTGTCCAAACTGTGATGGACGCAAATGATTGGAAAGGCGTTCACAACGAGTCTCTTGTTCTAATTCAAGCAGCGCTTGAGGGCCTTCGCTATCTTCAGACGTACGTCTTCCAAAGCTCCTTTATTGTGGTATTTAGAATTAAATTGACAATCTATGGACTCATAGTTACGATAGCTTTCTAATTCATGTTATCGTCACCGCCGGATATGTCGGCTGGGCAGCGTATTCTTCGTTATACATTTCCCGGCCCCTGGACCAATCGACCTCTCAAAGAGCTACTCCTCGTGCATCGACCACCGTCACGGTTCTTGTTACTCTGGTTCTCTGCTGCTCGTGGACGGTATTCGCTTTACAACACTCGCCTTGGACTTACTACATGTATATTACCTTCCCCTGCTTCTTTTGGCATCAGTTTCTCGTTCAAATGCCCTGGAGATTTATTCCGCCTGCCTTCTGCTACTCACAATGCATAATAACTGCACTACTCGTCTTCGCTGCCCTCCAAGGTATCACGGTCTGTCGCTCTATCTCGTCCGCTGGCGAAGAGGTGCTGACATCCTGCCCAGTTAGCCTACGCCCATAGGGAGATATGGGTGTATGCTTTGATAACAGCTGGCGTTATATGGCCCCCTCTCGCCTGGCCTCCGAATTTTCTGAAAAAGCGGGTTGGGCTTTATCTAGCATGGGCTAGTTCCTGTAGCATGATAGCCCTCTTCCACACGCTGCCAGTCGATGCTAAAGAGAGTCTGCCCAAAATGTGAGTGTCGTCGTCAATCAGCCGAGTAAATCTGACAGACTAGATTAGTATGTCAGGGGGTGTGTTGATGATTGCGTTTGGTCTATTCTCCTGGTACTACCGCTTTACAGAGGGGGCGGGACAATCGAGGGCATTGATAACACTGGTCCGTTGCACTCGTTTCTCAAACGATCCATGCGCTGACCACATGTTCTAGTTGGCGATGATGGCTCTAGCGATGCGGGTCACCTATGGTTCTGTCCAATCTCTTCAAGCCAAAACAGGCCTTCCCATCCTCAACCAGTATCTCGGATGGCTCGTACTGCGCAAGTGCACTGGCTTCTGCGATACGGCTTCGCCAAACTGACAGCGCATTAGTCGCTTCGCCTCTGCTCGCGGTAATCCTCGGCGCCAAGTTTCGCAGCGCTTGGGCGAAGACGACAGCCTACCTCATCGGGTTTGGCGTGTGGCTTGTCGTGCTCTCCGTCAACGCAGAGGGCCTGTTCTACCTCGCCTACGCCGTGACCCTTCAGATCTGGATAGAACTGGAGACCTCCTTGCGAAATGAACAACCCGTCGCAAATAGTGGCGCGTACCGTTCGTTGAGGCTAGAGGATCTGCGGATTGCTGTTTTCTTCGTGTTCTTTGTTCAATTTGCTTTCTTCGGTGCGGGGAAGTGAGTCACTTTGCTGCATACATAGGGATGGAGCTGATGCTTGTTTGAACAGCGTCGCATCCATAGTGCAGGTCATTTCGCCTGAAGTTCAGTCCGTCGTCTCATTCGTTGTTAGGTCGTTCTACCTCGAACCAGTATATCGACTGGTAATCACTTTCAAGCCTTTCCTTGTATTCGGGCTTCTGGTAAAGATCCTGTTCGAGTACTGTGTGGTGGACTAAATAGTCTTCCATCAGATGGGGAAGGCTGTCATACCCTACGTGATCCTGTCAGTCTCGCTCGCGACGTTGAACGCGCGACTTCACCTACCGCCCTTCTCAATCCTGCTTGTTGCGTTGCCCTTGACCGATGGTGCGTGCATCTACGACGCACACCGCTTCGCAGTGATTAATGCTGTCGAAAGTGGTTACCTTGACATTCTTTTACCAAGTTTCGGACGTTGGTGAGTACTTACCATCTGGGACATTGCCCCACCGATCACCTCTAGGATCCTGGATGGAAATCGACCAGCCAGTCGGTCGCTTCTGTGTCACGTCCCTGCTCCTTCTCTGGTCTATGGCCATCTGTGCTGCAGGAGAGCACCTAATGCCGGACCGCGAAAAGGTGGATTGAAGGCAGACATCTGTTAGCATAGCCGTATTATATGTACCCCAGGCCTGGCCACGGCTCCAAGTGCTGTCAATTAATCTATATATTCCATGCAAAAGCAGCCATCAATACAGCCCCTCAAGAAACTCCTCCGCCTTGCCCTGCGGAGGTGCCCGCGCTGTGCTCGCGGGGGGCGGCAGATAGTCCGCTATCACCGAGTCGAAGTCCGCCTGCGTCGTGCCCCGCCCATTGTGCGCACGCAGTGATGACTGCAGCATCGTCGACACGATCAGACGCCGCAGCGCCCCTCCGTCCAGTGCCCCCTCCTCCTTCACCGCTTTCTGCGCCACCGCCCCCTCTTGCTTCCTCACTAACGCGTTCTTGGCGCTTCCGAGCGGGTGCGACGCAAGGCCCAGGAATGCGAGCACGTCGCCTTTCGTGAGCATCCCGCGCACCCCTGTGCCCGTGATCTGCGACGCGTCGCGTATGGAGGCAGCGTGCTCCCAGAGCAGGCGCTGCACCGAGGGGAAGAGGGGACCAGAGATGCTCACGTGTCCGCCATCGTGATGCGATGATGACGGCGAGGGAGAGGCTGGGACTTTCGACTCGGGCGCAGAGCTTGGTGGGGACAGTGCGGCCGCTTCCTTCGGCGCCTCAAGGTTCGAGATGTCGTCCCCCTCCTCAGCGAGCAGCGCAATGACCTTGCCAACGGGCACATTTTTCGTTCCGTCTGGAAGCTATTGTGCGCGCGATTAGTTTAATTGGCTGGCAAGTACATACAGTCGTCTGTGAACACACCAGAATTCTGCCCATTATCCCGTCTTCCTGCGCCTCTACGTCGATTGTCGCCTTGTCCGTTTCCTGGGGGCGCTGTTCAGCAGGCACGCAGGCGGGGAAACAAGGGTGCGCACTCACAACTTCCAGGAGCACGTCGCCGGCGCTGAAGGCCTCGCCCGCCTGCTTCTTCCACTGCGCAATGCCGCCTTCGGTCATTGTCGGCGACATTGCGGGCATCTGCATGGAAGTGACCGCACGTCGGGCTGATGACTGGTGGATTCCTGTATTTTGTCCGTTAACGACGCACTGGTTCTTGGTGCAGTCTGAACGCAACGTACTGCGAGTGTGTCCGCGGGCCGCGCTGTACAGCGTCCTTGAAGCAGATGACGTAGATTTTGCGAGGCTCATCTTGACCTGAAGACGCTGTAGTGAACGTTTGAACTTTGAAGAGATGTCGCGGGAGTTTAGTGGGCGACCGTGTCACCTCAATTACATAAGACAATTGTATACCACCTGTAGTCCGGAATTCCGTCCTTCGTCTCGACCAGCTCGCAGCTGGCCAAATCTCCACTTCAGATACTGTTTTCCATTAATATGCTACGTTGACGCCGACCTCAGGACTCTGAATACCCTCAAGGCTTGATCGCGAGACTCAGAATACACCAGGAGTGGTCGGAATAGCAGCAGACGTCCGGAATCCTTGGTGAGCTCCCTGTTTTCGTCAGTGTCAAGCGATACTGATTTCCTGGGGTCGCAGTAGCATCGCACACGGATCAAGAGAGTCCATCTATTGGCCCAGTTTCGTATGTGCTGAAGTCGTCCACGCTCTCCGGTTGGCACTCACACCGCGCACATATAGCATTGGCGGGGGTGTAGGCTTTTGCGTTGGTTTGCAAATGTTTTCTCGAGCTCTGCAGCGTATACGGACTATCGGTGCTGTATTTTTTCATCACTTTGGATTGTACGTGGTTTCAGCGCGGTTTACTTCCGATTTAACCTTTGCTCTTAGGCATTGTGCGACTCACCAAATCAGAATAATCCTCGTGTCCTGCGTGGTTATTACATCCCTCTTCTACCCGGCCCTCGACCTATACTATAGCTCCTCCTCTCACGTTCCCTATCTCTCATATCTCTCCTATGTACCATCTCTATCACCATTTACGTTGCCGACCGACTCTCGGACCACTACACCACTGGCTAGCCACGTAACGGACTTGGACAGTATATGGACGCCTCACCCATCACTACGTACTCAGGACGACGCCGTCTCCCGAGCACAGTGTCGATCAGGCTCGTCGATTCGGGTTGAGCGTATTCTAATCCAAGGCGGGACGGCATCCAATGAAAACATCGATTCCCATCTGAATAACAAGATACTTCTCGAAACTTTCGACATCGAAGCAAGATTAGGCAAGAGACTTTCCGAGCAAGGGATGAACTGTCTAAAGCAAGAGCGTGGTGAATGCCTTGTCATTAGCCCTTTGCTGTTTTGGGACTACGACCTTTCGTCTCTGGAATCTGAAATGGATATCATTCAAGCACTCAGCACGTCTCAAAATGTTACTGTATCCGGTGTGCTTGTGACTCCTCGTATGATCTTAGCTGGCCGCGGAACCTTGGACGAGTCTACGGAGGAAGACAGTTACGACTTCGACTTTGCGGATTATTTAGTCGTCACATACCTCTTCCCGGAGTCAGACTGCCTTGGCAATACGGAGCACGCCTCTTGGAAAGACCTCCTCAGCGCTGCCACCACGGACCTTGCAGATATCACTTTTCAGGATGCTGAACCTGAATTACTCGCTTTACAATATCAGCCCTCGCACGAGCCAACAGCAAAAACTTTCTCCATCATCTCCACGTTTACATACCTCGCATACGCCTTCTTTTTCACTTACGTGACATGGTCGATGAGACGGATGCATCGTGTCCATTCAAGGATTGGTTTGACTTTTACTGCACTTGTAGAAATCACAGTGAGTACCATAACGAGTTTGAGCGTCTGTGCGTTGGTTGGTTTCAAGGTGACAATGGTCCCATGGTAAGCATGGGATGACGATGTTTCTTACAATATCTTATATCGCGCATCTATCAGGGAACTATTGCCCATCGTTATTGTATTCCTTGGGGCGGAGAACATGTTTAACCTCGTAAGCCAACTTTTATTCTTCTTTTCCTTTTTCTTAACATTCCCATAGGTCGATGCCGTAACGAAAACATCGATTACCCTAGCCGTGAAGGATCGCATCGCTGAAGGTCTGGCTCTCGCCGGTACTTCTAACACATTGAAAGTCGTTTCGTACAACGCGATCCTCGGAGTCATTGCCGTCTTCTCCTTTGGTGCCATTCGACAATTCTGTGTCTTCGCCATCGTAGTTCTTGTTGCACATTGGTTTTTGGCGCACACATTCTTCCTCGCAGTCCTCTCCATTGATATCCAGAGGCTAGGTGTAAGGATAATCTCGCTAATCACTACAGGATAAACACTTATTAAGGCCCATCTACCCAGCTCGATGAACTCCTGAAACAAGGAACGGGCTCGACGCCCGCAACTGTCAGCCCCTCAGACGAGCGGAGAGCGGTTATCCGTCGAACAAAGTGGCAGACTCTTGTCACTCACATTCAGAATGCCCTTAAAGGGCGTGCCCGCACAAATCTCAGTTTGTTCCTGGTATGTTCATCTCCTTCCTACATCAATCGATGTCCTTCACGTATCCTCCCAAGCTCCTTGCAATCACGGCTGCGCTGTACTCCGCGACTTATTCGTCGTCGACCCCTTCATCCGTCGGGAACCCCAAACCTCGTCGATCACAGGCATTGGCACGAAACAGGGACGCTCCCTCGCAATCTCAAACTTCGCATAGTCCGGCGCATGATCTGTGGCATGTTCTCAGCCCAAACGGAGATCAGCTACTCCACCTGCGAATCGAGAGTCCAACAATCATGTCTATCAAGCCTTTTGTGTCGGACGTCGGTCCTGAGCCCGGAACTGGACCCAGGCGCACCGTCTCCGCCGACAGTGTGCGAAGAACAAGGTCGCGATTAAATACCAAGTCTTTGTTTTGGTTTTTGAAGATCGTTCTGCTGCCTATCTCGGCCACCACAGGGGCCTTGTACCTGCTGCTTCTTTATCTGCTTAAAGACGCAGAACTCCTCGAGGCCCAAAGACACCGCGACGAGGCTTCCTCGAATAAAACCACCAAAGAGGCACCGAAATCGTTGGACGGCCAGATCAGCTTCGACACATTACCCAGGGGCGTGGAGGGAGATATCGATCTTGTTGCCGCCACAAAAGATGGAAGGCTTATCGTCTGTGTCAGTGTGCAGAATGAGGTGGCTTTATGGTGGAAACCAAGGGCTTCAACAGGTGTGGGCGAAATGGAAACAGACCACGAAGATGAATGGCTATACTCAACTATCGACACTGGAGATTTGCTGCTGAGGGCCAAAGCGACTTCAGGCTTTTCTGGAAGTCGTCCTCAAGTTGCAATAGTCACTGTGGCCGTTACTGCAGACGCAAGCCTCTTTGCTCTTGGGACCTCAGTTGGGGTCATCGGCGTATGGGAGGTTGGCTGGTCAACGGATGGGACCACCGTCAATACCCAGCCGCTATCGCACTTGTCACCGTCTCAGGGCACCCCCGCTGTTGTCAAAACAACGTTTGTACACAGTGCACTGTCCCCCGGCAGGAACACACCGCTTCCCTCGTTACTGGTCGTCTACAGCGATCACCAAGTTGATGAATGGCGTATAGGCTCATCCTCGCAACCCCTTCCCATCAGACCAAGAAGCGATGGCTTGCTCCTCAAGTCAATGTTTACGCACGTCTACCCCGATGATCGTATACTGGTGATTTTTTGCATGGACCAAGGTCGGGTCGAGTTGGCCGAAGTTGGCACTTCATATCCACTCCTCCCTACTTCTGTTGTTCTTAGCCTAGGGGACACTTCAGATCAGATCGTCGTCGCCCATGCCAGTCGGGTCGAGTTAGGCGGGTCATCACGTCTTGTCTTAGGGATCGCCACGTCCTCCGGCTCGATATCACTATGGGATGCCACCTTGGGTACATGCATAACGACCTTCGACGACTTATGTGGGAGCATCAATAACCTCAAGATCTCGCCAGTGAACCCCGAACGATGTGAGCTCTGCACCGAAGTCGCACCAGAAAGCTTCTCCGTCACTTTTTCCGTCGGTCAGGTTGTCCAATTCTTCCGCATATATCTCCCAGGGGATGCTAACCATCGTTGTTCTTGTTCCCGGACCCGGGGTGTCTCTGCTTGGGACAACACATTACTCGGGCGTCGGTCGAGGAGCAGCAGTGTGTCATCCTTGCCCGGCAGCTTAGTGGGCAACAGTGGTTTAAAATCGAATGGCGGGTCTCCGCTAGCGTCTCGCGCGAGATTAGCGACATCGTATGAAGCCGCCCCTTTCCCTGTCTCGGGTCATGGCATTCACTCAAGAAGAGCATCAGAAAAGGATAGGGACTCGTCGAGACGACTATCTGACATATTAACGGTCCCCATCCCCTTCGATAACTTCGACAGCCAGGGCACTGGCGACAGCGTATCCCCATGCACAACTCCCCCCGCATTTTCATGGCACGGTGCTACTCTAGTGCGAGCATTCGCAGATATTATGTGCGAGAGAGGCGGATGGGACGTCCTGGACGGCCGAATCGCTGGTATTCGAAGGAGAGCAAGACTTGGGAATGTCTCGACAAACACATCTTTGACGCCGTCCCTCACAGGGCTGTCGGCGGCCACCCTTGAACGGTGGGAGGTATGGGTGTTAGACCCCTCGCATTCCAACATGCGATCCTCCCCACTGGTGGCGCTTGCAACGCCTATAAAATCACCAGATTCACCCCGAAGTCCAGGGCAAGCACCTCGTTTGCCGTTTACTAGGGTATCACCGTTCATATCTATCCGTTCGTACGGCCTAGCTGGCTTCGGCAATACGCTCGGTTTACTTGATTTCTCATCGTTTCGCTGTTGAGTTTGTTAGCTTTGGAGCACTGTATCATTATTAGCATCTCGTAAATATATATGTACATATAATGCTAGAAATTAGTTTAGTACCAACTACATTATCATCTGGAGAAAGACTGTCTACTTCTGAGTGAGGCTGACTGGTATGAGGCTGACTGTTGGGTGAGCGCAGTTACGAGATGGCTGGTCGTCTTGTCACACCTTTCACCACTACCACATCTCACTTCGTCGAAGTGCGTAAAAGGAACGATCCATCTAGGTTAAACTACCATGGACCTCTTCCTAGTACCCAACAACGTTGAAAACGCCGTATTCGTCTCATCTTCCGGGGATCCATGCTACGAGATCATCACATCCAAGAGGTCGCGGGGCGAAGGTGACCTAATGACATCCGAGCTTCAGCGCATCATAGCTGCAGGCGACCCAGAGCATGATGACGGTGACGAGGACGAGGAGGAAGAGCGTTTCATGGTTGTAGCCGAGGTTGACTGGAAGTCATGGTCCAGTCCCACGATCGTTCGAAGTCCTATTATGCGAGCTGGCGGAAAGACAAGAAGCCGTGATGAGAGTGGTAGTATGAAGGCAGCGGAATTTCTCTTCAAGCAGAAGCGTTTCAGCAGGTGAGTTCTCGAGTCGACTCTCACATGCAACCCCTATCGAGGATGGCGAGTAACATAGGAGCCGCTGTTTTCGGGATGGGGGAGAAACATATTGCTGGAAGCATGTAGCAAATGGCTTCCTAGTGAGTCGACTTTCCTTGATGCTGCAATGTACCCCCTCGCTGATGTTATTCCTCCAGCTCCTACACAAACTCACCAAGACCGAGATCGCACGCTGTACCGTTGCTCTTGTTACGCATGGGGTCTTCGCGGGAGAGAAGAAGTTGCGGCTGACAATCCACGCTAGCGTGTACAAAGTGAATGTGGACATGATTGTTCTGTCGTTCATCATCTTGGAAAAGAAGAGACGTGATGCAGGAGGAGATGGGACGAGGCTTGCTGCACACGACGAAGATCCTCAAGGGGATGGATGCGCGGAAGGTGGCGAGTAGACTTCTCTATGTAAGGCGGTTTGGATATATACTTGAGCAACATATCACGGATCTGCTTCTCAATGTCTCGTAGTTGGGAGCCCACTGGGAGCTTGACATTGGGGGAGACCTGGGAGATCGACAAGCGCAAGAGTAAGGACAATGGAGGAGTATATTCGTGGACTGATGGGTTCAGGGAAGACTCCAGCGTTGCGCCCGGTTTCCGCGTCGCGCATATTATTATCACGGATTGTAGCTTTTATCTCGGAAGATGAGGGAGTTGTCCACGATCGCTCCGTCGATGTCGTTCTTGTCAGTGCCATTGACCCCAGCTGGAGGAAACATCAGTGCTGGACGAGGCTGGATGAGGCTGAGATACATGACCCTCCGTTTGGCCGCCCCTCAGCTGCACTGTGGGTTATTTGTAGGATCTATGATTAACAGATATAAGTCAGACGTGCTCTGTAGAGCTCATAGAATGCGAAACGACCACAAACCTCGAATACGCTACTTTTGTCACTGCTTTGACTACCGTGCACACGTATTAGGGCAGTGGGCGCGAAGTTCGTTCCCAGGTCTTCAACCTTGATGTTATTGTTGAGTGCATTCTTCCACGGATCACCCTGCCTGCGACAAAGATCTATAACTTCCCCTTCGTAATTGCGACTTGAAGCAAAAAAGGCTTCAGTCAGAAGTTACTGAGGAATTTGACAATGAATAATTCTGAAGCAAGGGGAATAATCAGAGGGAGATAATATGGTCTCAGATCGGCGCCTTAGATACAAAGTCGTCTACCGCAGGGTCGCTTTTGAATCGAAGTTCGTGAATTCGTGGATGTGGTGTCGGTGAATGTTCTGTTTGAACAATTTTAGCGCCGAGTAGTTGTTCCGCCTCAACGACCTTTCGCGCCGAGTGACGGATTCGATCGCGGTACACCATTGGAGTGGCTGAGCAGGCAATATCTGATGCCTTATCGTCGCCTGGAGTCGCTGCATCAACACCTTTACACACAGGCCATCACATCTCTCTCATTTGACCCTGTTTCGGATACACTTTGGACGGGCTCTAACCTTGGACAGATTGTTGCCTACCATGGACGACATGGCTTGCAAGGTGTTTCCTTCCCGGTCGGTGGCACACCTGGAACGCCTGTGAAGAAAATCGTAGCTGAAGACAGCTATATACGAGCGGCCAGCTTGTCGGGTGAAGGAGTAGGCACCTGGACAAAAGGTGGAATGAATAAGTGGTATTTCAGGTACACCAGCCCGACCCACAAGACTCGTACTGTATCGCTGACAATCATACAGGCAACCGAACAATGTGATGGAATTCTCAAATACATCGAGTGCTTCGCCGCTGGTGGCTATTTCCACGAGTGCTTCAGAGTTGGTGTTGCTAAATTCGCTGACGGGGGACGTCGTTCGCAATGTTCCTTGCGCGTCCATCGCGAACCATCTCCATTTCTCTCATTCTTGCCTAATATCGGGCTCAATGGACGGATTTCTGCGTACACACGATCACCGAACAGGTCTACGCAGGGACGAGGGCGCGGAACACATCGTCAAAGCACACCACGGCGGAATCGAGGGACTCCAGTCTATTGGGAACCTGGTGTTCACCATTGGCTTGGGTATGAGGTGCGCGTTGCTTCTCCTACGCAGCGTGCATGCACTGAACCTTCCCCAGACAATCCCGTCCCATTCCCGACCCGTTAGTCAAAATCTACGACCTACGCACGCTTCGATCGCTCGCGCCCATTGCTTTCCAGAATGGCCCCGCCTTCATCTCTGTGATACCCAATCGCTCATCCACGATCGCCATAACCTCCAAGCAAGGCCTGGTCCACATTGTCGATGCGTCAAATCCCCACGCAGGGAGCGCCAGTGAATTCTTTCAGGTACTCTATTCTGATTCACCCCTCACGTCGTGACCAACCGCGGCTCTCAGCTCGATATGGATCTGTCGACTTATGTTACTGCGGCTGCTGTATCCCCTACCGGGGCCTATATGGCTTTCGGCGATGCCACCGGCGCGATTCACCTTCAGACGTCCTCGGAAGCGGAGGACCTCCCCTTCAACGGTTTTGATGGTCAGCCGGTGGAATGGGCAGATCCTCCAGACGCACCCCCGGATATCCAATGGACTGACTCGACGTAAGACTGGCACAGCGTCGATGGATGAATGATGAGCCCTGAATGTATCTTCCATAGCCCGCTCAACTCGATAGGAATGCCCTACTACAACACGCGCCTTTTCTCCGCCTGGACCCGCGGGTTGCAGACGACGCCGGTGTACTACCCGCCCCCACAGAAAATCCCCCCTCAGATCTTGCATACAATGAAGACTACTAACAACATTGCGTATGCGTCTTTGCCTAAGGAACTCAAGGGCAGGCGCAATACGGTTGTTGTAGCTACCCAAGGTCAACATGGACGTTTCCGGAGTGGGAAGAAGGGAAGTCAAGTAAGCACTCAACTGAAGCCCTTTCGGCGGATGCTTATTGGTTTGCTTAGTCGGACTCGGAGAGCCCCATGTTCGACCCGTCGGGAGATGAGATACCTAGGATGTACCGTCATGTGGAAATTGAGTATAGCAAATTCGGCGTGGAAGACTTTGACTTTGGGTAATCTCACTACCGTATTCCACCTTAAGTCCCTCCTAATCACGCATTACCCACTAGATTCTTCAATAAGACCGAGTATAGCGGCCTAGAGACTCACATTCTGCACTCTTATACAAACGCCCTTCTTCAAGCCATGCATTACATAGAGCCAATACGCCAGCTCGCCAAGTCGCATATCACGACCAATTGTCAGAGAGAGCATTGCTTGCTGTGTGAACTCGGCTTCGTCGTTCGTATGTTAGAGGACGCGCACGGGACCAACTGCCAAGCGAGTAACTTCTGCAAGACCGTCGGCATGCTCGCTCAAGGTTCGTTTCCCGCCTCCAAGTCATCCCCAGGAGTGACAGAACCCGGTATTTTCCAGGCGCAAACGCAATCGAACTTATCGATTATGGCCGCGATTCCAATGAGATTGATTATGCGCACAAGATACAGTCTTTTCATAGATTCCTCATCGACCACCTAAGTTCGGAAGGGAACAACTTCCCTCACAATCCTGTTCTAATCAACGATCCTTCATTTATCCCCAGTCCACTGTCCCCTGCGGCAGCGCCCATCACTCAGCTCCTGGGGATCGACGCGAAGAACGTGATAACCTGCATGAGCTGCAAGGCCGTTAGATCAAAGGAGAACATGAGCCATATCGTCGACATGGTATACCCGCGTAAGGTGCGCCGTGCTCTCGCTCACATTTTAGGCTATCCTCTCATACCACCCTAGAACTTATCGAACGAACCACCGCCGGCAGCCGATTTCACGAACGTCATCAGGAATTCCCTGATGCGACACATGTCCCACAAGGCTACATGTCAGACTTGTAAACACTTCGCGACATTTTCTTCGTGGCGGTCTATTGCTACGAAGGATCTACCGGCGGTGCTTGCTATCAACGCGTGTGTCAGCAATGAAGAGAATCTCAAGATCTGGCTGGACTCTCGGAATGGGACCTTCCTACAGCCACACATTGACTTACACGGTCAGCTAGAAACCGAGGAAGATCCACAAGCGACGAGGTACGAGCTGAGGGTGAGGTTTATATCCTGCTTACGCTGTCGTCGTTGTTGATGTTGATCGAACTGGCTAGGCGATTGTTGCTCAAGTCATACTAAAAGACAAGCACAACCATCTAGTGGCCATCGTCAAAGGTAGGTCCGCCATACTTGTAGACAAACATGGTATCTGATTTCGGTACCCAGTTCCAGAGGCCGAGCGAAGGAAAGACCTTCCTAGTCCCTGGTTCTTGTTCAACGATTTCCTGGTTAAGAATATCTCTGAGAACGAGGCATTGAGCTTCCCGGATAAATGGAAGGTATGTCGCGTTTCCCAACCCTAAGGGGGCACAGGAAACGAATGTGAATAGGTTCCCACTGTCATATATCTCGAGCGAGTGGACGTGAGGGATAAATTCGACTACAGCGGCCTACCTATGGAAATTGATACTTCTATATTGTGTCGGGATACATCCATCTCCTTGTTCGTATGTTCCGTCCTACAAGCTAGGTCCTTTGTGTACTGATTTTTGGATGTGTTAGGAATCGGGATAAAAACTTGATCAAACATGAGTGCCTTCGGTTTGAGGAGTTGCCCCGGCCAGGGACACTGGTGGCCATCGATGCTGAGTTCGTGCAGATGCAACTAGTACGTTCCATCGGTTCTAGTCTATGTATTTTCAATAAACATATATATACGTTATAGGAAGAGACTGAGTTCAGGTCTGACGGAACGAAGAAGATCTTGCGACCTGCTAGGCATAGCCTGGCTCGAGTCTCTGTTCTTCGCGGAAGTGGACTCAAAGAGGGTGTCCCCTTCATTGATGATCATATACACACCAGCGAGGCCATTGTCGACTACTTGACCAAGCATTCGGGTGTCAAATGTAAGTGTCCTTCGACATTGCCTCACCTTTACAGACTTCACTATTGCTAGACGGCGATCTTGATCCTCGATATTCACCGTATACACTTACACCTCTCAAACTGGTGTACAAGAAGCTTCGGGTCCTTGTCGACCGTGGGTGCATATTCATAGGTCACGGGCTGTCTTCAGACTTCCGTATCATCAGTTCGTGCCCTCCGCCTCGTCGCAATGCTCAGCGCTGATTCAGATCTACATTCAGATATCTTCGTCCCTCCTGAGCAAGTCATCGATACCGTGGATTTATACTTCCTGAGGACTCGACAGCGACGCCTGTCCCTTCGCTTCCTCTCTTGGTTTGTTCTGCATGAAAATATCCAGCAAGATGTGCATGATTCGATAGAGGATGCCCGGTCGGCACTCAATCTATACAAAGCTTACCATGAATTTGAGGGTCAAGGGACATTCGACCAGAAGCTAGAGGAGTTGTACCGCGAAGGGCGACAATATGTGAGTCATCCCGTGCGTTGAATTGCCGCAAACTAAATGTGTTTGTTCAAGGGCTGGAAACCACCCGAGTCTGCATCGTCTCCTACACCGGCGCCAGCTACTGTTCCGTCTCCAATACCGGACTTCACATTCGCGAATCCAACGAATATGCTGCAGACGGCACTGCTGCAGAGCATGTACCCCGGTGGCGGCGGTAGTCGTTCCTCCACACCCAATTCCCCATTCTTTAGTCCACCAAATCCTATGTATCCGCATCCACAGCATTGGCAAAAATAACTCTTGGATGTAACACAATCAGCTTGTATAGTATTTACACTCTACGTTTTGGATTATATTCCCTGTTGTATGCCGCGTGGCCCCTGACTCACACGAAGAAGTTACGATCACGCCCTCGGAGTGCTTTTAGCGAGCTTCCCTATGGAACCACCACCTTGAACATGGAATCGGATTTGCAGTCAAATCTCATCCCTCGAAAATACCAGGAAGAAATATTCATCCAAGCTCAAGGTCGCAATGTTATAGCTGCTCTGGGTACAGGGAGCGGCAAGACACTCATCGGCGCCCTCCTGCTGAAATGGATGGCATTGAAGGATACGCGGCCGAGAACCATGATTTTCCTCGTTCCGAAGGTCGCGCTGGTTGAGCAACAGGGCAAGTACCTCAAAGACCATACGCCCTTCAAGGTCAAGCTGCTCTACGGGAGCATGGATATAGATCTTGCGGATCGCCAGGGTTGGCAAGCTTGCTTCGACCAGCATGAGCTTTTCGTGATGACAGGTGAGTGCCATTCCTTTCAGAGTTCTTTGTTTAATGGCCTTGAACACAGCACAGATATTTCTTAACTTTCTGGCCCATTCCATATGGAGCATCGACAAGGTATTCGAACAGCTTCCGTGGGATGAGTAGAATCAACTCGCGTTCTTTCTAGACATCCATTATAATTTTCGACGAATGCCACCATGCCAGGAAGAAACACGCGTATAACCAGATCATGAATGGTTTCTACTTCCACACTTCTGTAGAGCAACGACCTAAGATATTCGGTATGACTGCATCACCCATATGGGACACGAAGGACGCTACTGGGTCACTCGCCACCTTGGAGCGGAATCTGGACGCAGTAGTCATTGGCGTCAAGGAACATATAACCGAGCTGGAACTCAGCGTTCCGAAACCAAATGAGGTATAGTCTCAACCATCGTTGTATCGCTTCGACCGGGTCTGTCTGTAACTCTGATTGAAGTGGTACCGCAAGTTGAATCTAATCAACTACATAGGTCATTGAAGTATTTCGCCCTGCACCTAAAACGCACCTCGACACGCACGATCTATATCACACACTAAATGTCTTCTCCGATCTGCTGTCATCCCAAGAGAGCGTAGAATGGTTTAAAGTACAAGGCCGTTATCATTCGGCTCTAAGTAACCTCGGGCACTATTGCGCGGAGCTGTTTCTCTTCCATGAGATGGATTTTCGAGTAGCACAAGTTATTGGCGAATCAACCATCGGGTCAGATATCTGCGCTGACTACATATCGCTTCCAGGATTGGAGCCGAAATCTCTACACCCAGACATGCTTCACGTGCGGTCCATACTCGATGATTATCGACCCTTTTTCAGTGCATCAGAGGTCTCGCCGTCACGCGTTCCACTAAACGAGTGCACGCCCAAACTGTCCAAACTTATCGAAATCCTTTTATCCCATGCAACGGGAGCTTCCACGGCGTTTCAAGCCATCGTGTTCGTCGAGCAGCGGCATGTAGCGTCTTGCCTGGCCCACATATTGCCATGCATAGATGAGCTTGGTGGGCGGTTCAATCCAGGCTTGCTTCTTGGGGAGGGGACAGGGCTTAATGGGTCCTCTAAGGCGATGTCAAGTTTCATGGGTGGCGAATGGACAGCGAAGAAGAGAGAAGAGACCCTTGCCCAGTTTCGAAGGGGAGAAATAAACATACGTGAGTCGAGATCGCCGTAAAGCATACCACACCCTCCCGGTATTGAGCTCTCAGCAGTCGTAGCAACTTCTGTGGCCGAAGAAGGTCTTCACTTTCCTGTGAGTGACGAGTACCGTTCTTCATGTGTACAAGCTATGCTTATATCAATGATACCCAGGATTGCTCTCTCGTCATCCGATATGACCCTTTGCAACACTTGGTAGGCTACGTCCAATCGCGAGGCCGAGCCCGAAACATGATTGCCTCCACCTTCGTGATTATGATCCAGGAAGACGACACGGTACAACTTGAAAAATATCGGAGGTTCCTAGATGGAGAACCCGAGGTCAAGAAGCTGCTGAACTCGAAGCGAATTCGAGACACCCCCACTGACGACGACGAAGATGACGACGAAGATGACGACGCCGTCTACGAGCTTAATCTCCACAATAGGGAGAGATACGTAGTTCCTGAAACTGGGGCAACTCTAAATTACGACAACGCAATTAATCTTCTCAACCACCTATGCGCACTCATACCCTGTGATGCCTTCACGCCCACCCATATACCGAAGTACGAACCTATCGCAACAGCAGAACAACCTGTATCCGACGCTCCTTTGCCTGTTGACGCCTGCGGATATGCGTGCACCCTGCGTTTGCCACCATCTCTTCCGCTTCCGCCAACACATCTTACTTTCGCCGGTCCAGTAAAGCTTTCCAAGAAGGAAGCCAAACGTGCTGTCGCATTCAAAGCCGTTAAAGCCCTCCGCGAATTTGACGTTTTCGATGCCTACCTGCTCCCCACATCTAAGGGATCATCTCAGCGAGGCAAAAGGGGAACTAAGGGGAAGTTGGATGTTGATGGTAGAGGATATGTAGACGTTGGTGGAATACCACCCATGATGAATGTAGATGTTCGGAATCCGTGGCACATGGGGTCACCCTCCCGCGGTCTGTCGCCAAGTGGGTGCGAAGGGCGCATGTTATGGCTTCACGCTGTATGGATAAACGGGGCCAGATCAGCGGGTATCGTATCTGAAGTCCCTTTACCACCTTGTGAAGCTTGGACGGAAAGAAGAGACTTCTTCAGAATGAATAAGCCTCGCCCTTTGGATCTTCGACGCGAGATCGGTCCCGGCGAGACCGAAGAAGAGCTCTGCGAACGGATGGCCAAATATACTACATCTGGGATTTGGTATCGCGTTATGGGCCGACCCGTGGATGGCCACCCTTCATTCTATGTTGTTCCTCTCGTGGCCGAAACTCCCTATCCGCGCGTTGACTTCCATGCTCTGTGCAAATTTGCAGTCCATCCGTATGGGAATTACGACTGGAGCGGGATTACTCCTGAACATTATGACCGACTCTTCGTCATGAATAACAATCAGCACGGAAGGCCTTATCTATTACGAAGGATCCGTCATGATCTATCTCCTCAGTCACCCCCTCCACCTGGTTCGAGGGAGGACGCCTTCCCTACGTTTTATGAGTATTGGATAGATAGATGGAAACGGAGGAAGCGCGAAGCCCGAGTACCAGAGGACGGCCCTCTCATCGAGGTCTACAGACTTACTCGTTATCGCGACAGCAAGTATTATCAAGATCCACAGGACCTGACGGAGGAGACTGTTTATGGGTCATCTGACGGTGCCATCATACCGCAGGGTTCATGTGCATGGTTTGATTTACCATGGGCCATTTTAAAGACTTTCGAGATACTTCCCATTCTTGCCCACCGCATCATTGACGTTTACCGCGCGAGATGCGCCCGACTGGACTTTGGTTTGCCCGCTATCCGCACCAACCTTCAGGTGGAAGCATTCACCATACCTAGTACCGATGCTCCCTGCAACAACCAAAGGCTAGAAACACTAGGCGACTCGGTACTTAAAGTCTGCGTCACTGTTCACGCGTTTAATAAGTATCCCCATCGCCATGAAGGTCAACTTTCCGCACTCCGTCAAAGTACTATCTCGAACTGGTGTTTAATGGCTAGGGCAAGGGAAGTAGGCCTAGAAAGTTATCTGATTAGCGAGCCACTAGACCTCGCTATTTGGCCACATTCTCAAGGAATCAGAGACAAAGCTGAAGCCGGGGAGCTTGGTTCCAATGCACATAAACGAGTACCGAGAATAATTGCGCGTAGAAGCTTGCAAGATTGCATGGAAGCCACTCTTGGTGCTGCATTTGCAACTGGGGGTATACCCATGGCACTCCAGGCTGGCGATGCCATTGGTCTGGCCTTTGGAGGTGTAGTTCCTTGGTCAATGCGCTACGAGAAGGCCTCAACCACTCAAGAACATGTAGCCACCCCCTTGTTCTCGCATTTACAAGAGGCGCTGGGGTATATCTTTCGGCGGCCAGAATTGATTGTGGAAGCGATGACACACCCCTCTTTCGCCAGTGAACTAGGGGGACCATCATATCAACGTTTGGAATTTCTGGGAGACGGTATGTCCTTTCTAGAGTGATAGGCAGGCCTTTCCTGATGCAGACCGTTAGCCGTCCTCGACCTAATCGTCGTGGCTTATTTATATGATAAGTTTCCAAAGGCAACATCCCATCAACTCTCCTTTCCTCGGACGCGCGCGATATGCTCTACGGCACTTGCCTGGGTTGCAGTAAATCGGCTCCAGCTTCATAAAGTCATGCTCATCAATAATGTTGAGCTGAGCATGTTGATAGCGCAGTATGTGCCGATGCTTGAAGACTGCTCCGCAGGGGACATTGTGAGGCAAGGATGGAAATACGAGCCTCCCAAAGTCATTAGCGACGTCTTCGAGGGCCTTTTAGGCGCAATCCTGATCGACACTAATTGGGACTACGAGAAGACTGCGGTGATAACAGAGAATATAATGGAGGATGTCCTCACGCAGTTATCGCCGACATTACCACTCTATCCTGGACCCGAACTTACTACCTGGGTCGCAATGTCGGGATGCAGGGAACTCGAGATACGGTAAGTCAAAGAGTTTTCGTCTGCAAAACAATGTTTTATTGTTGTGCTCGCGTTACTAGGAAGTCGGAGAGGCGCGCCAAGGGAGAAAGCGTGTCCGTGGTCATCCATGGTACGACGGTGTCTGGCCCAATCACCTCGCCTTCATTCTCATTAGCAAAACATGCTGCCTGTGTGCGAGCTTTGGACATCTTACGTGATCCCAAATCGGATAAATCACTGTCACGACTCTGCAGATGCCAACGGGGCGGCGCGTCCTTTGTGACCCGATCTGAAGAGCAAAATAGCACAGGCGAGAGCGAGGCGGAAGAAGAGGAAGTCGAGAGGATTCTATTAGCTGGCTTATTTTAAATCAGAAAGGTGTATTTGCATCCCCGATAGAATTACAGATCAAATTCAAAATCGGAGTCAGAGTCGTCATTCTTGCTACGTAGATTCTTCTTCGTGGTGTTCGAACCTCTTTGACGGTCTCTGTATATAGATGGCTTCGCTGCTCGAGATGCTGCACCCCATTTGCTATGTGATTCATCCTCCTCGTCTTCGTCTGAATCATCATCGCTACGTTTAGGCTTTGGACGCGGGGGCTCTAGTTGAATGGCACCAGATATGGCAAGCATGGCGGCCAGTTCTTCAGACTGACATCAGTCTAGAGCTTCAAAGGGGCAGCAGTCGCGTACCGTCGAGTGACCTCTCTTTATCGGCACCCCAAGACAAAATCTGTGTAACTACTTCGCCCTTTCTATAGACGATAATCATGGGTACTCGTGACTCCGGGAGATTTGGTATGCACTTGTCGCCGATGATAGAGACGAATTTGGTGTTTGGATGTCGCTCTGCGAGCGCACGGATGTGTGCATATGCACGTTCGCTACGTGGTAGTCTGTTGCGCAAGTCGATTAGCTGCTTCGTTGACTGGTGGATGCAATGCCGGCCACAGAGTGCATAACTTACCCATCCTTGTAAAGGAAACAGATCACAGCGGTGCCTGTATGAGCCTCGTCGCCGTCTTCATCCACCTCACTCGCCTCTGTGACTTCCCTGGTATAATCATCCCTCCCTATTGGGTAGACTCTCCCAAACCTGGCTCTCCTGCTCCGTTCCTCGGCCAACCGTTGTTCCCTGAATGCATTGATCATCTTCTCTGCCTCATCATCCTTCGTGTCGTCGGCGAGTTCCTGGAGTTCATCAGTGGTGAAATCGTCGAGGAAATCGTCAAGCTGCGGCGAAGAAGGTGGGGACGGAGATGGGGGGGTAGGGGGTCGTGGAGGAAGGATACCGTACTTGCGCAAAGCGTCGTTACTGATCCAGTTTAGTGATCTTTTCACGTAGAGGTGAATCCTGGAGGACTTACGCACAATTCTGTGTCTTCGTTGGCGTTGACGGCCATGGCTGCGCTGGTAGATGGTAAGAGATGTAGAACTGCGGTAGTGGTAACTTATATATCAATGAGATCTTATCTTATCTTAGAATATTTAGATCTTCCGAAATAGTCTCCGACATTACATTCTGGGTTGTTCCATCCGGCACATTCAAACGTAGTATGCTTGGATTATACCATTGTTTCGACAACTGAATGCGCGTGCCGCGTCTACTCGATTCACATAGCCCACCTTCGAAGCATTTCTGAGCGCGACGTTGGCGGTAGTATCAATTCACGTCGACGTCCTTCCAAGTCTACTATACAAATATGTATTTAATCCGGGTCAGTGCGTTTAGGGATGTCATATACAGTCCCGTCATTGAATCGCTGAGGGAGCGTCAGAACCAGAAACCTGACAGCAACATGATTGCATGTACCTTCAATCTAAACATGCACATCATGTAGCCAGCCTTCCCCCGTGCTTCCCACCACTGCCAACAGTGGTCATGATAGGGACCAATAGGAAAGGACTGAAATTCTTACCTCGTCGACCACATACAATCCGTCATAACGATACCTTTATTCTCATGAGATGAAACGGATCACCGTAGCTGACGGTCATGAGACGTACCTGTATGTGCCGCCTGGCCTTGGGGCATAAACTGAATTCGATTTGTCCCCTCTAACAACTCTGATGGGGAGGTGAGTCGTCACAGCGTAGTGCTACAAGGGAAATGGATTAAGAACAAAACAAAGGGAGGCGAGGAAGTAAAGTGGTTCACTTTCAGAGCAGCATTTGGGCCCTTCCATTCTTGGTCTCCAGCTTGGGATTGTCCATGAACCTGTTCACGGATCGTTCAGCGGGTACAAGCGGCGAAGACCAGAAGACGTGTGACATACTGCTTTCCCTTTCTCCGCCCCTTTACCTGAAGTAGAATCAAAAGTGAGCGGATGCCAATTGGGATAGAAAGTCCAGAAACTCACCCTGTTCGGTATATGTACTTGTCACGTCGTCAGCCTTCAATAGCGCATATTAGCTACTTGAAGGGTCGTACTCACATCTCTTCCCCCTCATCGACGTTGTCCTCGTATCCGCCATATAATACGACTGAGTATACATTCTCTTCACCTGCATTGTGGATCCCGTGTATAGTTGGCAAGTGAACGCCCGCGTCACTTAGCTCTTGACGATTACGGAACATAGCTCCAGGTTTGATTCCTGGAATGTCATCGTTGACTTCTGCACTGTCCAGTGGGCCCATGAGCGACAGCTAGGGCATCTTAAGGAGACAACCACTCACAGTCGCTTTAATCTTGCCTTCGTTTTTGACATAACTGGTTGCTCTTGTTGTTTCTTGATGGACTGGAAGTCCGATTTCCCATCGACTTATATTTATGAGGGCGAGTCATTGTATCCTTTCTTGTCTACTCTCGAACAATGAGCTTGTCCGAATATGGCAATTCTGTGACGGCAATATCCCACAAACTCCCGAAACCCACTGTCAGTTAGTCGAGAATGTTATTCTGAAGGAGCAGCCAGTCCACTGATGGCAACTGCGAACGTTGTTCGCAGTTGTGGGATACCATAACGATCGGTGGCTGTGCTACTAGCGTGAGGCTGGAGGTCACACGATCACGCGGCAGGAAAGACCTTTGCACAGATCCAAGGTAATTGACTGTCTGCATCGCCTCCATCGCCGCCCCTCTACCCACACCTTTGTCAGTCAGCGCTTAGGGCCTCTAGGACAATCATGGATCGGTTAGCGACATGCACCAGACTAGACCACTAGTTTGAAGCTGATGAGGCTGAATCCTTGTCTAGCTACGCCAAGATTGAGAAAGTTGGTGCGTTATCAAAGTTCAGCTCGGTGTAAACGATGGCGGCCCGTCTCAAGCGTCCGTATGGATTTACAGGCGAAGGTGAGTGAATCTAGTGGCGTGAATGCTGTCTATGATTCGTAGGAACGCTCAAATGTGATCAGGAACGTATGGCGTCGTCTACAAAGCCCGGGACACGACCAGTAATGCCATCGTCGCCCTCAAGAAAATCCGCCTCGAAGCCGAAGACGAAGGCGTCCCAAGCACAGCCATCCGAGAAATCAGCTTGCTCAAAGAGCTACGCGATGATAACATCGTCAAGTGCGTGCTTATCCTGCGCCACCATGTTCTCATGTCCATGCCATGTCGTTACCAGGCTCCTGGATATCGTGCACGCAGATCAGAAACTCTACTTAGTCTTTGAGTTTCTGGATGTAGATCTGAAACGATACATGGAGAACGGCAATCAGCGGAACACGCCGTTGTCGCCTGCTCTTCTGAAGGTACGTATTTGGGGTTACGGCGCTCTGAACGCGTGATGGACGCGCCGTTTTACCGTGCGCGCGCTCGCAAACGTGTTGAGGTCAGCGAGGTCAGCGACGCCCCAGCTTGTGCATATATGCACCGGCGTGTTCCTCGAGCGCATGATCACGCTCGGCGCGACTATCCTCCGGGTCACCCCCACATGATGGTCACTACGACTGCCTTTTGTTCTCTCTGCCAACCGAGCCCCATTACGTTATCATTTTACTGGGTTCGCGTGTTTCTGACGTTGATCCCTTTCTCTGCAGAAATTCACGCATCAAATGAACTCGGGTCTCCTTTACTGCCATTCTCATCGTATTCTGCACCGTGATTTGAAGCCTCAGAATCTGCTTATCGACAAGACAGACAACCTCAAGCTAGCAGACTTCGGTCTTGCTCGGGCCTTTGGTATCCCGATGAGGACTTATACTCATGAAGTGCGTCACTATATATTCCCTCTCAACTCTTAATGAATTTATATTCCACATTATCTAGGTTGTGACTCTTTGGTACCGTGCCCCCGAGGTCCTCCTTGGTTCGCGCCACTACTCTACCGCGATCGATATGTGGTCGGTTGGCTGCATCTTTGCAGAGATGGCGATGCACGGCCACCCCCTCTTCCCTGGCGACTCAGAGATCGATCAAATATTCAAGATCTTCAGGTAACCTTTGCTCATCATTCCTGGCCCCACACTTACTGATCAGAATGGGCATCAGGATTCTTGGAACGCCGAACGACGAGACTTGGCCAGGCGTCAGCGCGCTGCCGGACTATAAGTCGACCTTCCCCCAGTGGTCAGAGCAGGACCTGGGCCGCATCGTGAGCACGCTGGATGAGGATGGGCTTGATATGCTAAAGGTATCACATTGTTCCCCTACGTTGTTTCGGGTATTCGGTCTAACCTGTGCTTTGTAGAAAACTTTGACGTACGATTCCGCAAAGCGCATCTCAGGTAGACGCATTGATCTTCTCCGCTCTGTCGAGACGCTCATCATCATCCCGTCTACTCCATTCTAGCGAAACGCGCTTTGATACACCCTTACTTCGCTGGGTATACCGGGTAGTCACTGTGCCTAAATCTCATTCCGGTGGAAGCGAAGTTGAAGGGTTCTCGTGTCGCGCGTGCGTATGTCTAGCTACTGTTTATCGCTCCTCCATATACGCTATGTCTGTTCTTTCGTACCTTCCCATAGTTGCATTGTTTCATTTTCCATATAGCTCCTGCTCGCACTGAAGAATCCCATTGCAATACCCATACACCAACCAATCCCCTTTGTAAACTGGTTGTACACGACAAATGATCATAGCATTTAGATAACAAGTAATGAAATTGCAAGCCAGCGACGTAGCATTTACAGCGAGGAGGGAGAATATTCCTTTCCATGGATTGTATGTGAGTCGGCCGGGATATACAGTGTACTACCAGGATCACACCTACCCAGTGCTCCTCCTTCTGTCAACACTGGTATTCAATGAAAGCTGTGCTGTCTGCAGAAGCAGCTGACTGCCTTGTGGTCATTCCATTGTGTTCAGTCTCAATCGTTGTTTACGTGTAAAAAAAGGGCCTCTTTTTAATATAGATGAGCTTTGCTCATATTTGCAAGAGCATGATCACGAGCTACGCTTTCAGAAAACAGGAGTTCACTCTTTTCTCTTCTCCAGCATGAGCGATCCACAGCAAAAGAAGCCAATTGTGATCATCACGATTGGGATGGCCGGGGCGGGAAAGTCAACCTTCGTACAGCGAATAAATTCGTTTCTTCACGCAAAGGACTCCGAGAGGCCGCCGTACATCCTCAATCTCGACCCAGCCGTCACCCAAGTCCCGTTCGAGGCCAATATCGACATAAGGGACACTGTGAACTACCAGGAGGTCATGAAGCAGTGTGTTAATGCTCGCTTACTCTTCAAAGACGCGTTGTAGTCAATACATTGTTATTGTCAAGATACAACCTGGGGCCCAACGGGGGGATTCTGACGGCGCTGAACCTGTTTACGACCAAGTTTGATCAGGTGTTGAATCTAGTAGAGAAGAGGGCGGACGATGTCGAGTGAGTTTTGTGCGTTTTGGCATTGCGCTTTCTGCTAAAGGCCCTCAGCTATGTAATTCTGGATACGCCAGGGCAGATTGAAATATTTACTTGGTCGGCGTCGGGAGCGATCATCACCGACGCCGTAGCATCATCCTTTCCTACAGTCGTCGCATATGTGGTGGACACTCCTCGCACGACCGCCCCTGCCACCTTCATGTCGAACATGCTCTATGCTTGCAGGTACGTTCACTACCACTTCTCTGTTTCCAGAGCATGTACGTATCATCCCCTCTTGCGATGGCAGTATCCTTTACAAAACGAAGCTCCCCTTCATCCTTGTTTTCAACAAAACGGACGTCCAACCTCATGAGTTTGCGTTGGAATGGATGCATGACTTTGAAGAGTTCCAAGCGGCTCTGGCAACACATGACGGGGCGCGCGACTCGGAGGGCGAACCAACCTATATGAACAGCTTGATGAACAGCATGAGTCTCGTGCTGGATGAATTCTACAAGCATCTGAAGGCAGTCGGCGTATCCAGCATGACTGGCGATGGGATCAAAGAGTTCTTCGATGCCGTCGACGCCTCGCGGGATGACTACGAAAAGTCCGTATCAGACTATAACTTGCCACCCCCCCGGCTGATGTAACTCACCGCTCCACGCAGAGACTATCTACCAGAACTTGAACGAGCACGTGAGGCGCGCGAAAAGTCCCTCCGTGAAGCCAAGGAAGACTCGGTGAATAGGCTCATGAAGGACCTTACCGTAGATCGTGCCAATAATCCCGCTGCTGCGTCGAACGATCGATGGGATCCCGCGGAGGAGGAAGACGACGACGACGACGATTTGGATGTGAATATCATTGATCGCAGTGAGTAACGACCTTCTGCTCTCCCTCCTCCATGTTAGTACGGGCTGGGAACTAATGCCGCCGTATTCAGGCGAAGATCCGTGGCCGGGTCAGTATATGGACATGAATAGGGCCAGGAGACCTGGGGGAGATGAAAACATCAACTGGCCTCGGCCAGGCTGAACCGTGGAAGCCAATCATTCATAAATGACATTGTAATTGTAGGTGTGCGGCCTCGTTATGCGCCACGCGATCAATGCACTGAGATGTGTTTCCAGCTTAGAAGATCTTGACATACATACCCCGTGCGCGTACGGTAATGCGCGACCTTATAAGACTCCTTTAATCATGACATGAATCAGGGGTGCAGAACACCACCATCAGAGAGTTCATCAGGACTACTCGTGGTGAAGTCAACCTTTTTACAGCTGTGTTTCTTCGCGACGTCGATGATAAGCTGGAGCAGCTAAGCACAGCAACCAACTTATCTCGTAAGACATGTACGCAACCTCGTTTGGCTGCCATGTTATTGTGTGATACTGACCTGGTGTACATTTCGTGGCGTATGCACTCTTACACATCAAGTACGGCGGCGAAGATGGTAGTTAATCGATTCCCTTTCACCAGGAAAGCTCGCGGACTTTTTGGTCTTATGGACCCGGCGTAGATATTTTTTGAGGGAAGATACAGCCACAAAACAACTGAGTTATGTCTCTCGCGGCGGCTGGGCTGCCTACATCGTGGAGTAAGTCTGGCTTGTTGAAGGTAGTAAGAAAGTCATCCCTTTATTAAATCCGATTTTAATCCAAAACGTAACTTCTATCTACGGGATGCCTTTCGAAGCCTTACACTGGGGGTATCCGGACGGAATGACTTCCCCGTTACGTGCATATCCTGATATCCGCGTTGAGAACGATCTCATCTAGCGACAGGTGGTAGAGAGCATCGATCAAGGCAGGAAGGAATGTGCCAGTCCCTCGGACATTTCCACTTGCCACGGCCACCTCGGCGGCGACGTTGAACACTGTAATGCTAAGATCATGCATTAAAAATATTTCGTTCGCCACCAGGGGGCTACTTACCCTCCGACTGCGGCGTATAACATGTATTGATTGGCGAATCCTCTTGTTATGATCTCGTCGTCGTGTGGGAGAGAAGTCTGTCCAGCGCAGAAGCTGGCGATACAGCTTCCAACCATGCACCCCGATCCTGTGATCCGTCCAAGCATTTCATGGCCATTGTGCAAAGCAATGACCGAATTTCCATCTGATACATAATCCACTTTGCCTGTAAGAGCAACGACACAGCCTATGGATGTTTTTCAATTCCAGATGCACGAAGGGATGGACGTAGAAGGAGCTCACGCTCTTTACGCGCCAAGTTCTTCACGAATGAAATCGGGTCTTTGAATCCATCGCCAACTGAATCGACCCCCTTGGATTCGACCTGGAAAAGGGACGGCATCCCGATTTAGGACTCGAGGTCAAGATGATGCATCTGCATACCTCGGATGTCCCTGACAAAGCGGCTAACTCCCCTGCATTACCTTTGATGATGCTTACTTGCCAAGTGTCGAGAAGCTCTTAGGTCACAAGATAAGATCATGCGAGCCATCTTCGAATAGGGGATGGTACAGTACCTTTGATTGCGTCTTTCCTGTATTGAGAAGCCCCGACTCCCACTGGGTCCAAAACGACGGGCTTCCTCGCCAAGTTGGCGTATAATCCTGTATGCGGTCCAGATGGTACGGTACAAAGAACCACATAATTGACTCACCCGAAGCGAGCATGCCCTCCTTCGTATCGTCTACCAAAGTGCCTATATTGACCAACAAGGCACCTGGTATTTTGGAAAGATCCTGCATTTCTTTTGCCGAGGTGGCCATAATCGGGCTCGCACCCAATGCCAACGTGATATTCGCAGATTGAGTTGACACGACCGTGTTGGTTATCTGTGGGTTGAAATTGAACATCTCGTCTGACGTCTGAACTTGGTTGAATGACTACCTGGTGCACAAGGGGACTTGTCGTTTTGATTGCATCAAAGATTTGGAGTGCTTGTCTTAAAACTCCCTTGCCGGTGAGTGGAGTACCGATCATGGCTGGCCCTAAATGCTCCTGCGCTTTGAATTTGTGAATTATCCCGGAAAGGTTGGCTGCGGCATTTTGGGGGTCGTTGGACGACACGATATCGGAAACGACTGCGACCCCGTCTAAGGTATGTCCGCTCTGTGATACGGCGCCATACAAGGTGCGCAAAATATTTGTCGACTTGATGCCACCTAAAGTAAAGGTGGCTTTAACTCTCCATTCGTAGCTGGTTTCAAAGGGTGTACCAATTGCCACGGCCTTTATCTCAGTCCCTTCAAGCGCATCAAGCAAGACGCCAACTCCACGAACCCCTACCAGAGGCGACGTCAAGGACTTCGTTTTCGTCGCCCAAACGGAGCCGATACCGATGTAATCCACTCCATCGTCGATGGCAGTTTTCACGTGGTCTAGATTGTTGCATGAGACACCTACAATAGAGCCGACGGGCAGGAGCCGCTTTACAACATCCACAGGCATGTCCGTCTGACCGACATGGACACCTGAAGCATGTACAGCGAGGGCGACGTCTATCCGGTCATTTATTATCAAGGGGACGTTGTATTTGTCGCATATGACCTTTGACTTGGCCGCGATCTCAACAAACTGCAAGGAGTCAGCGGTGGCCAACAAGACTGACATTCGTGATCACCTCTCGTGTCTCAGCAGTCTTTTCCCTAATCTGGACAATTGTAACTCCTCCTTGCAACGACTATCAGAGTGCTATGAGATCCAATCGCTTCGGAATACAGTGACAACTTACCTCTTCCAATGATTCGTAATAGTCCTGATATGCGTGAGATCATGGATGATTGGGCGTTCGAAACCTCTCACTTTGTCGGGGGGTAGAAGTTCCCTGCAAGTAACTAGGTACAAGCTATAATCCACTTTTTTTGACATGATCGTCGCACAGATAGGGCGGCCCGACGAGTCAAACCAGGTTCGAAGTAACCATACCCAGAAGCGCCCAGGGCGCTAACTCATTGGTGAATTGTCACTAAACTTTACTGGATGTTGCTACTCTAACAACAAGGCACTTAAGTTTCCTCGAGACGGTCTACCTTGAGCAGCTTCGGACCTCCCCAGGATTTTGTACGCATATGCCTCGACCTTTCCGTTTCATTATTGGATTTGCGTGCTAATTAATAGTCAACGTATGAAGAAAGCAGGTATCGGAGGGAATGAGTAGAATGGCCTATATAATTGAAGATAAAGGTATAATTGACCCTCTCTGGATAAGCTCGAGCTGGTATACCATATAGGGATGAGACTCTCGCAGCGCCTGTCTCCTGAGTCGATAGGGGCTGCTTATGTAATATGAGATCGTGACTTGCATTTTCGTAGCGCTCTGAACTCCTCATCTCTTTCCAAGACACAACCACCAAGCAGGCATCAAATTGAAGGTAAGTGGTAGTTGCATGCGTGTAGGCAATGGGCGGCTCTACCACTACACACAATGGCGCGCATCCCCACGGACCCACACTCGCTTCTATTTTGGGTGTAAAAGGCCCCCTGCGTTTCCGACCTCATGGTTCAAGCCAGAAACCCCACGTAGTGCTACGACGCGTCCAGATATCCGATGATTCGAGTGAAGATGGAGAGTCAAACACCATAGTATACTTTAGCTTGTTTGCATCGAAGCGCATCGAAGTGAAGCCGGGCAAGGAAATACTGCTTTCAGTGGATGGAAGCATCGAGAACCACCCAATATTATTGGAGGGCGATTTGGCTACTAGGGAAGAAGAAGAGGTCGTAGAGAATGTAGAGGACGGCTTACCGCAGCTGACTGAAGTCATACCACCTAAAATGCGGAGGGGATGGAAGGTTCGTCCAGACGAAGGCAACGAGAACGCAGGTAAGTAACGCGGAAATATTCCCTCAATTACGGCTTACTTACATGCTACAGCACCTATCGTCAAAGCATTGGAGTTACCAGTGGCTCACGAGTCGATTGGTATCCAGGTGGAACCGATCTTGACTACTACCTATACGCAGACAGAAGTGTCCAATATCTCTGTGAGCGTACAGGCTGAACCAGTGCTCCAAGGAGTCGCTGTACAATCTGACGCGACACCTTATACTTCAATATCGATTCAAGCAACTGAATCGCGCGTCTTAACATCGACAGATGTTCAGACAGAGCCACCACCCCTGGTCGTTTCTCCGGTTTCTGTGAGTATCGCCGTTGTATTTACACCAACTTAACTCAAATAAAAATAATAGGCACGCCGCAGTCTATCGCCCATGGAGCTTGATTCGCCCAGTAACTCACGTTTACCTTCGCCAGCAAGCACCAGGAATGCCCCCTTAGTAGCGCAGTCGAAGTCATCGAATACTGTCCATAACACTCCTCTGACAATGTCCCCGTCCCAGACGGATTCGACTCAACCGTCAGTCATATTCTCGCCACTCACACGACCTTTGGCGTCCCTTTCTCGCGCATCATCCATTGCCTCTAGTTCTGGTGCACAGGATATGCAGTTCTCTCCCATCGAAGAAAAGCAACGCAATAAGCCATTCCCGATTTTCCCCATCCGCGAACCTCCCTTTGTTGAAGCCACTGTACAGCACGACGATAATTCCATAGATAGTACCCCTCACTCATCTCCTCCGCCTTCAGTTGAAAAGGATGAATATGTGAAAGGTGATAAACATCATGGAATTGACGAGGGAAGTCAACAATTAGGTATGCACCGCAGTCCTTCATTCGTCTCATCTTTCTCTTTGCTCATTTCCTACGAATTGTATCGTGTGAAGCGCCAACAGTAGAATCTCATGGTGAGTTCTTTATCCTGATGTATTTGCCTTGGGAACGACGTTGCTTGTCCAGATCGTAAGGGGTTCGTCAAGATTGAAGACCTAACGGATGATTCCCCTGTTATTTCTGTAGCAAGTCCGTCTCGCAAGCGCAAGCGCTCGCTTGTCCGAGAGATAGTCGCACCAGAACCAGAGGCTACTACGTCAGGTCAACACTATGCTACTCGCCTTTCACCCCCAGTACCTTCACCTGCTGTTGCCCTTTGCGCCCCGCCCATCCCTATGTCCACTAGCCTTCCCAATCCAATCACGCCCTCTCCCCCGCCAGCCCTAGCTTCTTCACCACCACGGGTCTTGGGGGACGAGTTACGACCTTCAGGGTCTCGCCCATTGAGTCAAAGACCGATGTCCGATCTGCCGAATCTATCAAGCTTCTTCGTTCCCGCCTCCAAACCTCCCACCCCGGCCAATAAACCGCCGCCCACACACCCAAGACTACCTCCTACTCAACCTCAGGCTATGTCAGGTCGTGCGAGGGGCGGGACAGGACAGCCGTCATCACTTGATGCGAGATCCTTTGGGTACATTCCTACTGGCCCGATGTCCAACCCACTTGGAATTAGGCCTTCAGCGCCTCCGACTGCTCCTTCGGCCATGGTAAACAATGGACAGTCACAGAAGGCACCGCCTACTGCTCCAAAGTTACTCGTTAACTCTGCTGCACTCAGCGCGCCTAAGATGCCTGGGAGCTTGAAAGGCCTGTCCCAACCTACTTCAACCAATGGGAGTTCTGCAAACGCAACTCCGCAACGTAAGAAACTCGTGGTGGGCAATTCATGGTCGGCTGCCAAAGCTTCTGGGAGCGCCGCACAGAATGAGAAAGGAACTACTCCGACATCTAATGGTCTCTCGCTGGTCGCTCGTCTTACTGACAAGCAACCTGGCCGTACCACCTCCGCAGATATTGATGTCGACCTCCCATATGGATCAGAACAACCGCCACCTCCCCCTCCTCAGCCAATCACCCCAGCGCCTCCTCAACATTTACCTCCAGTACAACCCGCGCCACCTCCGCCTCCCGCTTCTCCGCCGTCCCAGCCTGACCCTCCTCCGATACCGGGTCTTATTCCTACCCCCCCTCCTACCGGGACTATAAAGTGGAGGCCCGCCGTTCTTCCTATGACATGGAACCCTTCAACCTCCGCCGTACCTTATACACCACCAAACCTCACGGCGAACAAAGCTCCAATTAAGATTACTACCAAGGCGCCCGCGCCGTCTGCACCGTCCCAGCCCAATGTTCCCAAAACGGAACCTTTGGATCTCTTCGAAATCCCCATACCTATCGAAGGTTAGTCAATTTTTACACGCAGATCAACTGACGCTGATGCTCGCTGCGGGCATAGCCATAAGTCCATCACCCAAACCGACGTCACCCCATACACCAATTTCGTTAGCGTCTAGACTGACATCCCATCGTAACCCAAACGAAATTCCACTTCCCCCTTCTCCTCTACGTGCTTTCCCAAACCTGACTTCGATCGAATCACGGCCTGTGCCGCCTCCAACCACGAACGGTCCTCCGAAAGACCCCGTACCAGGCAGTTCAACTGTTTCGCCTAAGACTCCTTATCCTCTTATGACTCTCCCTATGACACATCCTCTTCCTCCCAAGCCTATCGCTGCTCCGACGCGACCTGGTCCTCGTGGCGTGAAGCGGGAATCACCAGACGTGGATGTCCACAAGAAACGACGGAGAAAATTCAGGTGGCCCACAGTAGACCCTCTACGCACCGTCGCGCTCAAAGGCGAAGGTGATTTGTCCGTAAAGACAATTGCTTTCAACTCGGATGGCACACAGTTCGCTATATGTTGTAAGTATTCGAATCATTTGATAGGGGTGGTGCTGTGCACTGATACATTATGTTGGGTTTGGCAAGGCTCTGATCGAACCGTTAGGATATGGTCCAACCAAAATTACGCGGAGTTGGCGCGGTTGACGCATAATGCTCCCGTCGTGTCTGTGTTGTGGTTGACTGGGGATACCGGCGTAATAACCCTCAGCGACGATGGAGTCGTGAGTAAATGGATAAAAACTGTGAGTATCGTCGGCTCGCCGCAATGCTAAACTATGATCACTTATATTCGGGTGTAGGGGCCTAACCATTGGCAATGGGCCAAGATCCTGGATGCGGGCAATGAACGTCGAGTAGACGACGATCCCATGTGCCTGGCCTACAGGGCAGATAGGATCGCTGTTTCATTTCCCAAGATCGGTGTCAAGGTATGGCTGTGGTCGAAAGGTGCGCTTCTTGGTTATACCATTGCTGTCAATACTAATGTGGAGTGAAGGAACATGGCAACCCCAACGTTCGATCGTTAGACAGAACGTCACTGCGATCAAGTTTGTAGATGATGGTCAGGCGTTACTTGGGGGCACGAAGGACGGAGTGTTGTGAGTAACTTATTCCGGAATCACTGCGACGGCTTTCTCATCTAAAATAAAGGTGGTATTGCGAGATACCGAACGGCACTTTACGCGCCTACGCATTCCTCCGGTCCAAGATGTACGTTCGATCTTCCCTCCGATATGACCGTTACTTGACAAACGTTACTTAGAACTCAGATTGATATAAACCGTCAGGCGTCGCAGGCGTTGGTTGCCCAGTCCAGCGCCTGTTGTCACCTAGTCTGGGTCGAACAGTCTGATAACAAGGGCAAGGTCGAGCAGGTGTATTCATTTAAAGACCTGGACCTGCGCAACGAGTTTGGTGCCATATATGCTGCGCAAGATCAGGCTGTACTTTTCGGAGATGTCGAGGGGTGTATCCCTGTCTGGGATAAGAAGAAAGCAGTTGTGGTATACGGTTTGGATCACGGTGAAGGTTCGTGGGAGCGCCTCGTTTTTTTCGGCTGTCGTGTAAACTGATGGTTCTCCAGACACGACTATTCAAGCAGTCGCGGTGAGTGAATACTATCACGATCTGACATGGTCTCTAATGTATATAAGTAGAGCTGTGATCACCCTAGTAAAGATGTCGTCCCTTGCATTATTACAGGAACTAAGGAAGGACAACTGAGCTGGTGGTCCCAACCCGCGTCCAATCCGCAGGCTTCGTGTATGTGGCACATTACTATGTGCTGGGAATTTACTGATCCGGATTACAACGAACAGCGACGGACGACGCCGCCCGCAAACGGCACAAAGGTTCTTCGTGACGATGATTTGTTTTCTTTATTATCCGCTTTACCGTAAATTATCTACCTTCACTCGTTTGGTTCCATGACACGGTCGCATACTTGGTTGTACTTTTATATCTCAGATAATCGCTGTTTGGTTTCTTGTGCCACGAGGCATTGCTGTTGTCATTGAAACGTGAATGTTGATTTGCACATGTTTGGCAGGGCGCCACTAGCATTTGCCTGGCCCTTTCCTCCATACGATCCCAGTCGTTGAACAGCCCCCAGACCGTCCGCGACAGTCCACTCGACCATCCACCCAGCGCCTCTCGTCGTTCTTCCACCAGCCGAGCCTTTGTACGTCGCCTAGCTGCTTTTCACTTTCTCAAGTTGATTTCCGGCTTCAAGGATATCCGTATCGCAAGCACAAGTACCTTCCTGGTCGATATCTTTTTTCGGTTCATTTCATTGTCCTCGCCCTTCGATTAGCAGCAGCGTCGGCGTTTCCGTGGTCTATTGTAGTAGCTGTGCTTGTATACACCGAATTGTGAGTCCATCCAGCTGCTTCGAACCATCTCCTGTTCTGTACGAACCTCGCCACGAGGCGCTAGCCTCCGAGTGACGGCAGAACAGGGCGTCTCTCAAGTCGAGCACGGTTTTTGACTTGTTTGATTCATCGGTCATTCTGTAGACTTGGGACGATAGTTTAGGCTTGGTTGGATTGAGATGCAGACTATCAAATGTGTAGTGGTGGGCGATGGTGCCGTCGGAAAGGTGAGTCGTTCGACCATATCTGGAGGGAAAAGGTGTCGATTGCGGTTACATCGAAGACATGCCTGTTGATCTCGTATACGACTAACAAATTCCCAAGTGAATATGTTCCTACCGTACGTCCTTGTTTTCTCATTCCTCTCTACGGCATCAATATATGGTCGTCCGTCTAGGTCTTCGATAATTACGCCGTTACCGTTATGATCGGCGACGACCCATACACGCTCGGACTTTTTGATACCGCTGGTGCGTCGCTAACATCAGCCATATCCTTCGCCTTTACCCATCCCATGATCAGGCCAGGAGGATTATGATCGCCTACGCCCGCTATCGTATCCGCAAACGGACGTCTTCTTGGTCTGCTTTAGTGTCACTTCCCCTGCATCATTTGAGAACGTCAAGGAGAAATGGTTCCCTGAAGTTCACCACCACTGTCCTGGCGTGCCTTGCCTCATCGTTGGCACGCAGATTGATCTGAGGGATGATCCTCAAGTAATAGACAAGCTTGGGAGGCAAAAACAGCGCCCTGTGACATCCGAGCAGGGCGAGCGGTTGGCCAGAGAGTTGGGTGCTGTTAAGTACGTAGAATGCTCAGCATTGACGCAGAAGGGATTGAAGAACGTGTTCGATGAGGTGAGCGTTCCCGATGATTTCTTCGATCCTCTGCTCATTCATCATGCTACAGGCTATCGTGGCTGCACTTGAACCCCCCGTGAAGAAGAAGCCCAAATGTGTCATTGTTTAATGGTCTCCGGACGCGGTACCAGTGCCCTCATCACGTTGCCTCATGTTTGATTCCCTTCTCCTTCACGATTTACTTACACGCCACGACCTATATATCCATCTTCTCTTCAGTTCTCTCGTGTCATCTGCTTCGTTGAAATTCAAGAACACTAGCCCAGTTCATTGATTTTCTTTCGCTTTACGCATTGCTATTTTATGCTTCATGGATGGCCGTTGGCATGGAAACGGTTAATTATTAGAGCCACTCGCCTGAGCGCCCCGTGATCGAACCGTCCGCTGCGCCGCCACTCATGTCCCTGGTCCGTTCTTTGAATCAGCTGCTGAACGCCTTGGACCTGCCGTTTGTCATAGAAACGCCGACAGACCTTACACCTTCTCTTCTACTAGCCATCCTCGCGTCCATCCTTTGCGAGCCTATTCATGCAATCCATGGACCAGATGAAGCATCTTTCGATGATACAATCGTAACTTTGACGGATCTTTCCCAGAGTCATGATACGTTACCCGCGTTCAAGGTTAAGCAGATGAAGGTTCTGTTGGGGGTCCTTAACGAGTTGCTCCCGGTTGACGTCTGTCTTAGCGACGTTGACCCACGCCGCCTGGCGAAGGGCGAGTGGGAAGAAGTCAAGTTCGTGGGTGAACTTTTTGTTTGGCTTGGAAAGAAGCTGGGGCGCATAACCGGCGAAGCAAGCGACGACGAGGCTGTATCCTGTGAAGATGCACACGCCGGACGCGGCCTCAAGAACGGGTCACCCGATCGACGGAGAGGAGGAACGACGCGACAAACAAGGAGGCCACCTTCACCGACTTACACGACAAGTACGAACAATTCCTTCAATCCCACGAATCTATCTATGCGTAGTTTCACATCGAGCAGAATTGAGATCGAGACAATGACCTCCCCTCCGTCCACATCTGGGAGCGTTCGAACCGCTGTGCCCGACCATCAAGGGGATGTTCTAGGTGACCTGGAGTCGCCAAGCGCGAATACCTCCACCTCGCATCGACCCTGGTGCATCCACGAATTGAAGGTTGAACCTACCGACATCATACCAGTGTACTCGCCCACTGGAACTTCTTTCTGTCGACCCGCGATTCCTAGTGGCGAGAATGGTTTCCAGGAAGCCGGAGCCAGCTCGTGGGATCCGCCAATAGCTCTGCCAGATGTCTTTTCAGCCGAGTTGACAACGTGTCATTGCAGCTCATCCATGTATCCTCACCCTCGACCCGCAACACGGGTCAGAGGGCTTTCCCGCGTAGACCAGAGGACACCCGGCGTCTCACCCCGCAGGCACGAGGTTCGGCACGAGGGATATATTTCTTACGCCGATGAAGACTCGGAACTGTCTTGGTTTGAGGCCAGTCGGCACCTTCGCTCGCAGTCGATCGATTTCGGGGACCTTCCTCAGACGCCCAGACGGAGGCCTCAGGTTGATGAGGACCGCTTGCCAATGAGTCAGCGGTCGACGCCTAACGTCGCGCAGAGGATAAAGTTAATGGAGGAGCGAGCAGTATTACTCGCACAGCTTGCTTTGGCCCAGGCCCGAGCAGGAGCAGGAGCAGGAGCAGGAGCAGGAGCAGGAGTGTAACGTGATGGGCTCCCCGTCATTCTAACATCGGAGACAACTTGGATTAGAGGTGCCTTTCTTGTCATTTTCAACTGTATCGGCGCCCGTTGTGGACCTTCACAGTATTCATGGCTCCCGGGGATGGGCCTGAGGAAACCCTCACAACTTCGTCATCCAAAGATGAGTTTTTGCGTCCGAAACACGGACGAACTTCTGGGTAAGGGACTGGAGATTTATGGACAGTATCTTGATTGGATATATCGTATGGCGGATGGTATTTAATGGGTCCGTACAAGTGTCGACTTAGGATCCATTCGTACAGTGTCGGGCTTCGCAACAATTTACTTGCTATGTGTACATCCTCAAAGCTGATTAGGCCCTGTTGTGGGACTCGTTCCGTAAATCCACTCGCGCAAACAACGCGCTTCTAGCTGAGCTTTCAACGAACCAGGATGTAAGTAATAGCTGGATTCTGAGGAATCCCGGTTCGCCTTGGGTAAACAAGGCCAAACAAACCCTTCGCCCTTTCCTTCAGTCACTCACTATGTCGCGTCCTCAGGATGACAGGAACCAAGAGGCTACCGTGTACTTGGTATGTCGCGGCGTACGCTTTGGACTTCAACGACTTACTCAGTTCAACGACAGGGGAATCTTGATGAACGGTGTACGGACGCTTTGGTATGGGAACTGATGCTGCAAGCTGGCCCGGTTGGTGAGTCAGAGCTCACCCTTCTTCATGAGAATCCTTTACTTACTTGTTTTGCAGTAAATGTACACTTACCGAAGGACCGCATATCTATGGCCCATCAAGGGTACGGATTTTGCGAATTTTTGACCGAAGAAGATGCAGAATATGCTTGTAAGATCATGAATCAAATCAAATTATGGGGCAAGCCCATTCGCGTCAATAAGGTACGCATCCGGGCTATCACGTCCGTCGATGTCTTTTCAGCCTTCTGCTAATGTGTGCGTTACGCTTGATAGGCTTCTTCGGACAAGAAACAACTGGATGTCGGAGCGAACTTGTTTGTTGGAAATCTTGATGAAAATGTGGATGAGAGACTCCTGTACGATACGTTCAGCGCGTTTGGTATGATGGCAACCACAGCGAAAGTGCGTCACGCGTTTGTGCGCTCTATGGTCTGTTCTAACGACATTGTTTAGATCGCCCGAGACCCTGGCTCTGGACAGTCAAAAGGATATGGATTTGTCTCGTATACCGACTTCGAGTCCTCAGATGCCGCAATCGAATCTATGAACAACCAATTCTTAATGAACAAAGCCATCACAGTTCAATATGCCTTTAAAAAGGATGGCAAAGGCGAACGACATGGTACATCTGCAGAGCGTCTGTTGGCTGCTCAAGCTCGGAAAAATAACGCCCTCCCTGTCACTGCACGTCCCCCACCAGCGCCCATGGGCATGTTCGGACAACCAGCTCTTGGGGCACCGGCGCCGTATCGAGCAGGACAGTTCGCCGGTGCCCTCGCTCAACCTCCCCCGCCACCTGGGTTCACCCCCCAACAAACTATCATGCCTCAAGGAATGCCTATGGGTATGCCACCCCCACCTATACCGGGAATGCCTCCGGGAATGGGTATGCCTATGGGTGGGGTTATGCCGCCGCCACCGGGCATGCCCGTATTCAACCCACAAGGAGGGTATCCACCCCCTCCCCCGGGATTCGCAGCAGGCATGCCTGGTCCTGGGATGCCTCCACCGCCAGGTATGCCCATGCAGCCGTACCAATGATTATTCTAGTACGTCGAATCGGATATTGTGATATTGTCAACTTGTGCGTTACGCAGTTGTCTTCACGCATAGGTAGTGTCTTCCATCAGACATGGCGAATGAAACACTTTTGCCGCGTAAACGTTCTCATATGAGCCGTAAAGAGAGGAAAACATTGGATAGATCGATGAAACAAAGGTGTCAACAAGCTCTCGTTCGGTGATACAATTGCAACGCGACTTGGAACTCTCACTGGATAATGAGCGACAGTGCCAGCCCCATGCAAAGTCACCGAAGTTCGATATATCGTAGGGATGGTGGTAATTGTTCCGCAGCTTGCTGCTTGGCCTGCACACGTCGTGAATGCAACGCGCATCTGTCTGCAGTCTACGAAGCTGCGAGGTGTTGACCTCTCCACCAGAGTACATTGTTCATAACACCACTCCGATTTCATAATAACGTTCGCTACATTCCGCTATGCAACATGTTTCGCCGTATGCTTATTTCTCAACTCCATCACTACATCTAGGCAATTCCCTTCGTTGGCCACCTTGATGGATCCCCAGTGAGTCCTTTGCCATAGACAATGACCAACAAATTCTCACCTTAGTAGGCTTCGTAGGTAGCCAGCTCAGCGAAGTCTTTGCTGGCGTGCAATGCCGCCACTAATTCTGCTTCCCCGACGGGCACCTTGATCGTCTTTTTCGCCCCCTTTTCATCATGGTATACAAAGCCAGACGGTGCGCAGGTGGAATTGCCTTCGCGGACAGGGAGGACACTGCGACGGCCTTGGGGCGAGTGGAAGAAGTTCATGTGCGAAGCACGAGCCCCTCCGCCGTTCCAGCACTTGGTTCCAGGGCCAAAGACAGAGAACAGGAAGTCCCCGCAGGTGCTTCCAGTGTATCCCTGGCCTTGTGTGCCCGCAGGAAGGTTGTCGAACTCGACGGAGAAGCCGAAGCCAGTGGGGAGGGAGCAGCATACGCCGCCGTTGTCTTCGCAGAAGAAGTTGTCTCCGCTGCAGCTGGTGGTGGAGGCGAACCCAGCATAGCGCACTGCGCTTGCTACGGGGGCGAGAGCGACGGTAATAGCGAGAAGAGCAGAGGGTTTCATGTTGAAGTACATGGTTGTTGTTGATTTAGCTAACTTGCGGACTTGACTAGGTCTAGTTACTGCCTGCTGCTCTCTCACCAGGCTTGGGGTGAGATCTTATAGGTTTCGGTCCTCCCTTTGCCAAAGAGACGCCAACTCCGGTAAAGCACGGAGAGTCGAATGTATCTTTGTCAGTTTCACCTAGCGTTGCAGTCGTTCGCCCAAAGTGACGTCCCTTCTGGCATTGTTACGTAGCTTTATGGGGCAGCAGTCTTGCGAATAATGACTTCTGGGCTATGCTTATTGGCATGCAAACACGTACGGGCATCAGTCATCCGCCCTTGTTTCGTAAGTAAGTCCTGCACCCCATACGTTTGTCTAAGGGACACACCTGAATACTTGTTGCTCGTCGTCGCTCAACAAGGATCGCTGGAGCCGAAATGGGATAACGTACGTCTAGGAATAGACACTGCGATGTGAGTACAATCGATGATATGTCAGCACCAATTGAACTTACGGTCATTCGAGGAGATCGTGGTCTAGCATTCAACGTCGACGATCCCGGCGTTGATTGTTCCTCATTGATATTGAACGTCTATCCTCAGGAGTTACTGGTAAGTTTCGACATGGAGGACTCGGAGCGCCCAAATGATTGACTAGTGATTAATCATGTTGTTTTGCGACCAAGGATTCGGACGCTCCTAATCACAAGAAGCCACTGCAAGCACCATAGAACAAGTTATGTAAAGAAGAATGAATTAGCCTGCCTGTGTCGGATCGCTTTAGTACTATCTAAGGCGAGGAAAGCCAATACATAGAACATCTATTTCAAGGACGGCAGCGTTGTAGGTGCGAAGACCGGGAAGGGTGTCTTCCCACCAAAAGATGAAGTAGGAAGGAAAGACGAAACCGAACGCACGTGGCGAACGGAACGGAAGACGGAAACGCAACCAGGCAGCGCCGCGTGCCACTGCTTGGACTCGACTTCGCAATGCAAACAAATGAGGAGGAAATATACTTCTTCATATGTATGTATGCAGGTACCAATGTGCCGCAGCAGCTCGTGTTCGAGTGCTCGGACTGAATGAGGAAGTAAACGAAATGATCATATACGTACAATAGACCATGTAGCGGACGCTGTACACGGTCCGATACCTACAGCGTATATACAGTTGTTGAACAGCAATGACTCCTTCCGGGGCTGCAAGTGAAAGGTGTAAATGATCGTATTAAATGCTTACACTGGCAGTTTACCCAGCCAAGAGGGATGCCATGGCGCGAACAATACAAGAGGGTCTAGAGTTACCAGGTACAAGCTGGAAACATGGTAAGCAATGCACTTAAGTTGTGACTGAGCGAGACAGGCGATGATTCATGATCTCGGAAACAACTATCCTAGGATGCGGCGACTCCAATAGAATCCAAAATAATGGGCCATGAAGTTCATTCGAACCCCGATGCGATGCAACAATGAAAGCAACATCTCACAATCAACAGCCCTAGTCTTCACCCAAAGAGTAGCAACGTGTTATTCTTGACAACACTAGCTACAGCACACCTAACTCGAACGATTTACTCGTCATCGCCAAAATCTGCAACTTCACGCTTTCCAACCTTAACCATCGGAGCTGGGCGCACCATTGGCTTCCCCTGCTGAACCGGCCTGTTCTGCGGGCTAGGTGGCGGCGTGGGGTAGTTACCGGCAACACACTGAGACACACATTGGTTCCACGCTTGTCCCTGGAATCCAGCTAACGTGCACGCAGCCTCACATTCCTGTTGCTGTATCCAAGTTGAGAATGGACGGTATGGCGCACAAGACACGGACTTACCGTAGGTCGCTTAGTGGGGCCACGAGCCTCGAGGTCGTCCCGCTTTCCGGCTTTGATTCTGGGAGCTGGTCTCACCGCGGGCCTCGCCTGCTGTACCGGACGGTTCTGAGGGCTAGGTGGCGGTGTAGGGTAATTCCCAGCTACGCATTGCGAGACACACTGATTCCATGCCTGGCCTTGGAATCCGGCGAGTGTGCATGCCGCTTCGCACTCTTGTTGCTGTGTCTCAGGTGAGAAGTGTCGTCAATACTGTGAATTGGCGACGGCTTACCGTGGGCCGCTTGGTAGGGCCTCGCTTTCCGACTTTAATTCGCGGGGCTGGCCGTACCGCGGGCCTGTTCTGAGGGCTCGGCGGCGGTGTTGGGTAGTTGCCTGCCACACACTGCGAGACGCATTGGCTCCAGGCTTGTCCTTGGAAGCCGGCTAAGGTGCACGCAGCCTCACATTCTTGTTGCTGTACGCATTTTGAGAATGTGGGCTATGATTGGTATTCAATGGCTCACCGTAGGACGCTTAGTAGGACCGCGAGCCTCAAGATCATCCCGCTTCCCGACTTTGATTCTAGGAGCGGGTCGCACCGCGGGCTTCACCTGCTGCACCGGGCGGTTCTGTGGGCTGGGTGGTGGTGTAGGATAGTTACCGGCGACGCATTGAGACACGCATTGATTCCAAGCCTGTCCCTGGAATCCTGCTAGAGTGCAGGCAGCTTCACATTCTTGTTGCTGCCATCGAAAGGTTAGTGGTTGTTCACGAATGGAAGGATAAGGTGGCTTACCGTGGGACGCTTCGTAGGTCCTCTTTTTCCTACTTTGATTCTAGGAGCTGGCGCCGGCCTCGCTTGCTGCGCCGGCCTGTTTTGTGGACTAGGTGGCGGCGTAGGGTAGTTGCCAGCGACACACTGCGACACGCATTGGTTCCAGGCTTGGCCTTGGAACCCAGCAAGAGTGCATGCAGCCTCACATTCCTGTTGCTGAATACCAAGTATCAATGCCGGCACAAGATAACAACGGCAAAGTGGCTTACAGAAGGGCGCTTGGTAGGGCCGCGAGCCTCAAGATCGTTGTCGTATCCTTGCTCGCTAGAAGATAATCGTCAGCAAATCCCGTCTTAGTGGCGTAGCAGTATGCGAGCAGCATACAGAGGGAAGGCCGCGATCACTGCAACCTGGGCCAAAAAGGCAAGAGCAGCGAATTTAATCGTGAATTGCATCGTGAAGGAAAGAATGGAGAAGAAGATCGGTTGGAAGAGCTCTGCTCTGTAGCTGATGAGGATTGAGTAGATGTTGGGGAGAAGTGACCGGCACTGCTGAGGAAACTCCAGCCATGGATGCCGACCTTTTATACGCTTCACGGACGCCTGGCTGACATATTGTCCGATTTCTTCGTCACAATCGGCGACATTGTGAAGCACGCACGGGTGGTTCAGTCTCGCTCAGCTCGGTAGAGACGCGTGGTGCCCTTCAGGTTCTGTGCTTTGCGCCCGCCGATGGGAACTTGGGCGAAACGAGCACCTCGAAACATAGTTTCCCCCTGGACGTAACCGTCTAGCAGTCTACGCGACCCTATATGTTTCCTGATTAGGCGTGGAATTCGCATTTTCGCCGAGACCGACCACACTACGCACCGTTGTTATCCTCCAAGTTGACTTTGGCCCTCTCTGAGGTTCACAGGCTTCCAGCTGTTGCAGTGAGGTGTTTATGCATTAATACTCCTGGCTACCATTGGCCTGTATTCGGTGCCAATAATCGTTCTAAGCCCTGAACGTTGCTCACCATGGTGTTTCAAGGATGGACATTGCGGATCTGCAGTGATTCGGACATACTGTGGCGATCAGTCATCGCAATTGTCGCGATCCCGTTTGGAAACAAGGATAAGTGGCCCAACGGGCATCATGATTGATGCGATACGTTTTCCGAGATCGTTTCCCCTTTGAAACGTTTGAATCATCACAGCAAGACCGCCATATCCCGTATATTCACCTACTCGTCCAATGAGATGGGGACACAAATGTCAGCTCCAATGGGAACCGGGGATGTGCTATGCACGCTAATCATTGCGTAGTGTAGTAAGGCAATTGAGACCGGATACTGCTTAGATACTGAGTGACTGGGAGGTTGTGCACCTGTTGCTGTCGAGAGGGAGTACCGTTTGGAATCACCAAAACCCGATGTGTGACGTAGTGGCCCTTGCGGGAGTCGTCGTGGGCCTAGTCGTCCTGTCCACGGCCAATGGTACCGGCCAGGATTGTGACTGGCAGGGAATTTCAGGGGAGATGGGGTCATTCGAAGCGCCGCGGCGTCTTGGGCGATTGGGGAAGGGAGAGTGTTGTAGCTGGAGAGTCGGAGCTGGGGATGGGATTGGAGATGAAGGGTGGGGAGGAGTGTTAAACAGAGGGCAGAACGTGGTAGGCGTGAGGAATGTATTGGAATGCAGATATACAAGGGTGGCCGTTTCTGGACATGTAGATGGAGGTTTGTCGCTCGGAGTAGCTGATACTTGTTGACAAATGTCGATCAAGTTGAGGGCATCTGCATGTCGTTGTCAACAGGAATACTACGCACTAAACATTGAAGTCGTAGGCGAAAAAAACAGCAACTCTACTTGGCACGGCTCACTGGGGTACTACACGAGTCTATCTACTTCATGAGAGGACAATGACAGCGACGGCTCCCCATATTGTACGTTCTCAGGGGCACCGTTGTATTTCTTCATGACAACGTGTTCCATTGACTGTCGCACAGATATCCACTTTTGAAGCATCCAAAGCAAATGGAAGGAGAGGCCATCCACTGCTCTTTCGAGACGAAGTTGCCGGAGGGATGGAAAATGTAGGGGCCCGGGGTCCTTTCTGAGGCATGCTGACAAAATTTTCCAGCATGACGGGGATATGGCCAAACGGAGCTCTTCAAGGGATCTCAATGAGCTGCCAAATCAATTTGGGAAGGATGTGGACGCTGGCAGACATATTTGCGTCCAAGAAGAGCCTGGCTGGGGAGAATAGTTTCTGAAGGTCAGGATTGACGCAATGAACGCGTTTGGCGAACTCGAAAACTCGATGTCCATTTCTGTCCACAGCAGAACGGGCAAATCGGGGCCATCATAGAGCGTCTGGAAGAAGTGGCACGCGGGCGCCACGTCCAAAGTTCGCCCTCGCCATGTAATATCTAAACTCCAAATGTGGTCCGTGAGGTGATCGAAATTTTGGACCATTGATAGACCAAATGTGTTGCCGACGATAACAGTGATGTCCTGGAGGTGAGGAATGTGGACGGGGGTCGCACGGGTGCAGGGTGTATTGTCAAAGGATCTGGGCTGCGCCAAGGATAGACACTGCAACAATGGCAGGTTCTCAAGATCTCAAGGGCTGAGAGCAGTGCAACGACGCGCACGTACTGGGTTACCTCGTCCGTTGCATCCAGCATGTCCCACCTTTGGAATAGTTTGAAGGTAGTCAATTGCGATGCTTCAGATGCTTCAAAATGCATGTTCCTGTCATGTTTGCTAGCCAGCCCGCTCCATTGAGGGAGTCGAATCCCATCATGGGAGTAGACAGAGTGAAGTTTCGGAGCGAATCCCCCAAATCTAGAGGGAATTTGTCGTGCTTGAACAAGCGGTCAATCGATTGATGACAGCTCCGACGTGCCAGATATCCGGTATTTGATCCCCTCGGGGGTCGAGGCGACCACGGCGTCAAGGATCTCAGCGAGATGAAGATGGTAGTTCGGGCTGCCTAAGCGCACTCGCAACGGTAGGTCTTTGGACCTCGCTACGACCTCCAACGCCCAATGGGGGGCATCGGCGAGGTCCGTCCATAAGCTAGGCTCGTTCAGCGCGATGGTGCACCAAGTACGACACGTGCAGCCACGCGGACAAGGTATCTTCCCGCAGGCCTTGACTTTCGAATGAATGTTGCAAGATAGCGAAGATGTTCTGCGTACAGCTTTCGAGTCTTGGAGCAATCGGCGTTTCGCTTCTCGCCCAAGCGGCGTGCCTTGGTCATATGGATCTGATGGTCGTAGATATGTTCAGGTTCTTGGGATTGATCTAGAACTATTGAAGTAGAAGAAACCTGTACTCGCAAACAACCAACTCAAGCGCTGGGAATGAAATTGACGTAAAACTTCGAGCGCTTCTTTATATGGCGATTGGGCTCACTCGTTGGCGGAAGTGAAAGAACACGAAGTAGATAATGACATTTACGTTATAGCAATCTACCTACTCTTCATCACCATCCTCAGCTTCGCGCTTTCCGACTTTGACTCTTGGGGCTGGGCGCACTGCTGGCCTTGCCTGTTGCGCGGGCCTATTCTGTGGGCTCGGTGGTGGTGTGGGGTAGTTCCCGGCGACGCACTGTGAGACGCATTGGTTCCATGCCTGTCCTTGGAATCCAGCTAGTGTGCAAGCCACCTCGCATTCTTGTTGCTGAGGAGCAAAGTTAATGGTAATGCACAATGCCAACGACGGAATTGCTCACCGTAGGACGCTTCGTAGGGCCACGGGCTTCAAGGTCCTCCAAGTCCCGCTTTCCAGCTTTAATTCTCGGAGCGGGTCGCACTGCTGGCCTTGCCTGTTGCAAGGGCCTGTTCTGAGGGCTGGGTGGTGGCGTGGGGTAGTTACCAGCAACACATTGTGACACGCATTGGCTCCAGGCTTGTCCTTGGAAGCCGGCGAGAGTGCAAGCAACCTCGCATTCTTGTTGCTACAAAAATCGATAAGCCATAACCATGGGTAGCAAGGAACGAAGCTGCGTACTGTAGGGCGCTTGGTGGGACCACGAGCTTCAAGGTCCTCCGACTCCCGCTTCCCGGCTTTGATGCGTGGGGCTGGTCGAACTGCTGGCCTTGCCTGCTGCACCGGTCTATTCTGAGGGCTCGGTGGTGGAGTAGGGTAGTTTCCAGCCACACATTGCGAGACACATTGACTCCAAGCCTGGCCCTGCAATCCAGCTAGGGTGCAAGCGACCTCGCATTCTTGTTGCTGTATCCCAGTTCAGAGCTGCCGTCGCGCTGAAATATGCGAAGGCTTACCGTAGGGCGCTTCGTGGGTCCCCGTTTTCCGACTTTGATTCTTGGAGCTGGTCGCACTGCTGGCTTCGCTTGTTGCACTGGCCTATTCTGCGGGCTAGGTGGCGGCGTAGGGTAGTTGCCTGCGACACACTGCGACACGCATTGATTCCACGCTTGACCCTGGAGTCCCGCGAGAGTACAAGCAACCTCGCATTCTTGTTGCTGAAGACAGATGTCCATGCCGATATAGTATGCAGGTAACGATATCACTTACAGTGGGGCGCTTGGTAGGGCCTCGGGCTTCAAGATCGTTGTCGTATCCTTGCTCTCTGTAAACGTATTCGTCGGTGACCATTGCATCTCTTGTCGTACATCAGTAGCTTACAAGGGGAACGCCGCAATGACGGCGACCTGGGCCAAAAAGGCGAGGGCAGCGAACTTGACCGTGAATTGCATCGTAATCGTAGAAAGTCGAAGAGGAGAAGTTAGGATGAAGAGCTCGGCTCTGAGAGTTGATGAGTATCTAGTAGATGTGGGGAGAAGTGACCAGCACTGCTGAAGAAACTGCAGCCATCTACGTCGAGCTTTTATACCTTTCCGCTGGCCCCTGGCTGACCCGCTTGTCCGATTTCCTCGTCAAACGGTTGATAGCTTGAGGGATCGACGCGACACGAAAGGAGTCAAGCCATATCTCCGTTGATGCACTGATGCGTTGATGCGAGGTGAACGTGCTTGAAACCACTCGGAAGCGTCGATATGTTACGAATGCGCGACCCTGCCAACTATAGTCCGAGCCGGCGCCGTTGCTGAAACTTTACCGTTGGGTAATGATACTATTGAAGCTTCTATGAGCGTCGCTGTATCCCTGAGGCGAACCAAGAAGGACATACCTATGCGTCGTACAGAGTATGTTGCGGCGTTACAGTGCTTGCTGTGTAGGCGCCAATCATCTCCGAATACCTAGCAATTGAGCAAACAGAGTTTGGGATAAATGATGGATCTGCAGGGTGGCCGCGATCCAGCTGGCAAAGGAAGCTGAATCATGGCAATCACCTTCACAAAGATGGACATAGTCCCAACATTGCCTCGTACGAGGCCTTCGGAGTGCGTGGTAGCCAGTGGGCGGATGAAATCATTGTTCATGCAACTCATAGATTGGGTCGTAAATGGTCTAGTATCTATCTCTCTAACCTTATTCACTGAGTCTTCGCCTTCGCCTTCGCCTCTACGGTCAAATATCATCAGCCGTCGGCACCTTGTGATGTGCCGATGCATACCTTGTTTCTTCTGCCCCAGAGTCTTGAAATACGAACCGAAGGAATTGTTGACCGTGCGTGAGGTGAACATCACCGAGAGCACCATGGCGCACAAAGCGCGCGCCGTCTCCGGGTCGAGGGGCTCAGCCTGTTTGCTGTCTACGGACCCGCCAAGCAGCTGCATCAACACTGTATGCACCTCTGCCCAGAACGGCTGTGCATGCGTGAGGAGCGCGTACAACCCTGTGATCGTCGGCGCGCACCACAGATCCATCGTCGTCCATCCGTACGCTTGCAGCTCGGGGGGCGTGCGGAGCGACAGCGATGTCGGGTGCAGGAACGAGACCGAGTTAACGACGAAGAAGCCGGTGTTCGCGGTGATCTATATTCGGACGTTAGCCGGAAGCAGGGGGATCTAGCCTTTGGCAAGACAAGCGCATACCAAGGAAGTCAGGAGAAGTGCCCAGGGGGACGACGCGATCACGGGCGACGGGTTGGCCGTTACGGCTGGGGGGATAAGCGTGCAGAGGAGCATCGCGCGAGTGAATCCGTCTACGATTGCGAGGGGGATTTCGTTTTCAAAGCTGGAGATGGGGACAAAGCTCTCCGGGAGGTATTCTATGAGCGCCTGGATGGCTGCGTACAACGCAGGCACGGTGCCAGATACCATGAACGATGGCGGCAACCCAAGGAATGGTCCTATCGCGTGCGTTTAGTCGTGAACGTCGGGCATTCGCCTCAACTCACCGGCTATGGCCTCCCCGCCGTACACTACAGTGAGGGTGGTCGCGAGCTTCTTCACGAACGAGTCGTCCTCAACCTCGTTGTGCCCTTTCACCGCCACGTGTTGCCGCTTGTACAGGTCTCTGATCTGGCGGAGCACAAGACACAAACGGAACGCAGCGACCACGTCGAGCGTGCTGATCCCGAGACCGAACCACGAGAACGGCGCTATGGGCTGAAGGGTATAATTGAAGACTGCGACGAATTGCGAGAGGACTGTCATGGTGGGCGTGAACAAGAGGCGTCCAGGGTGAACATCACTGTTGAGGGTGCTGAATTTGGATTGCTCGGCAATTGCTCGGTCTACCGGTATAGCATGCAAGCGCGGTAGAGAACCTCAGTATACTGCAATCTTTTCATGGTACAATGGTGCAGTGGCTGTAATGGCCCCAAACCGGGAATGCGAGGTGGTTGCTCCCAGCGGCTAAATCCATCAGCGCGCTGGTTCGAAACCGTCCCCTCCAGAAAACTTTGGTGTTCTCACTCCCCTCGCGTCGTAAGACGCGGCCCGGGCGTTTGAGTAATCCGACCTTGTCAGGCCAGGGAAGCAATTTCGCAACCTGCAGGTCACGCCGAGTTAGTCTTCGGAGATCAGGATGCGTCTACAGAACGCGCAGTGGATCGTGCCCCTCGTAAACCTTTTCTTTTTCTGTCTTTACCCTCACATACCCAACAATGTGGATTCTGGAGTTTATGTTGATTGTATTCCATGAAGATTCTGATAGATTTTTCCAAGATGTAGTATCATATGTCAAGGCCCCCGCGCTTCAGACAACTTCTGGGACACCGTCGCGCCACGAGACCCCAGCGAGGGCAGCAGACTCCATCGCAATCTGCCTGATTGCCTTCACCTCCTCTAAACTCGCCCCCTGCCTCCGTGCCCCCGCAAGATGCCAATTAATCTGCAACGGCGTGTCTGCAGCGATGATGCTCGCCACAAGCACATACGACGTCTCCACAGGCGTCAGGACAGACGTGTGCCCGTACACCAGACCGTATCCGATCGTCTTGGAGAACCATCCTGTGAGCGTAGTAAGCTTGGATGACAAGTGACAATGAGTTGAGGAATGCGGAGGCGTACCCAAGTCTGGATAGACGCTGTCGAGGAGCTTTTGCACGGGCTCGGCTGTCTCACCGTAGATTTTCTCGAAGAAACGCACGCCGGCTTCCTCAAGCACGGGTATGGGTGTAGCTGTGTCTCTATGGTTTACAGTGTTAGACCCAAGAAAGGGGACACAGGTAACTGCCTACCGGAGCGTCTCCGTATCATGCAAATCTTCCGGAGCGGCTTCGTTGAGTGCCATCAAGCTGTTTATCGTCTAAAGGAATGAAAAGATAGTAAGTACAATTGGTCGAGCAGTATGCACCTTCGGGTAACCGCTCGAAAGCCCGGCTTTGAATACCGCGTCTTTCAGCCTTCTCAGCAGAAGCCGGTGGTCCTCCCGGGAAGCGACTTGTGCGTTAAGCTCGTCTGCGACGAACTTGTATACTGAGGTGACACCATCGGGTCTGTTTGAGGCACTAAAAGCAACGGATGCAGCTATGTACCATGGGTTGCCTAAGACTAATTTTACGGTTCGCTAGAACTTCCTACGATGCAATGAATGAACCACTTGCTGGTTGGAGTGCATAAGGAACGAGATCTTGATGGGTAAAGGGATTTTAGCTGCTTGAGAGTGGCGGACGTGATGTTCGACATGATGTAAGCGGACCGGGCGACTAAACGGGATTCAGCTTCTAACGACCATGGCGGCCTCAAAACCTTTCGAATATTCCAACTTGGAGGCAACATCCAAGTGCGTAGTAATGCGATACGCTCGAATGCATTCTAACAATCAGTTTCCAGATGGAAGAACCTGCCCCCTCCGCCAGGATTCTCGAAAACCGCCCCGTCATCGTCGAAAACGCAGTCAAAGTCATCAGTTTCGACGACGACCTCCGATTCGTATAACAAGCTCAAGGAGAAGAGAGCATGGGACCTTGCGGTATCTCCCGCGAAGTCGCTGCCAATGCAAGCGTTCATGCTGTACATGTCCGGCGGAGGAGTGCAAATATTCAGCATGGGAATCGTGTTCATGCTGCTTCTCAGCCCGTTGAAGAACGTAGCAGGGATGAATCAAGGTGCGTAGCCAATCAATACGGCTGTCACACGAAGCGTCCTTGATTCTACGCACCGCATAGCTTTCGCGCCGTTCGCACCGTCGAGCTCACCATCCGAGGCGAAATCATGGACGACCCTGCCCTTACAAAAAGCCGTCTACATTCTTTGCAACATACTCACTCTTGGTGTGGGACTTTGGAAATGCCGCTCTATGGGGCTTTTGCCAACCGGAACGGGAGATTGGTTGGCTTTTGAGACGAGGGGGACGGTGAGTGTTCAAGTACTCTTGCCGTATCGAGCAACTGACGACGCGTGCATTACAAGGCGCCGGAGATATCTCTGTTCTAGAATTTGTATTGGACATGTACTTGCAATATGGCATTCGTTTCCTCGGTCATTTCACCCTGCCATGCGCGCGCACAAGCCCTCTTCATCTAAAAGCGAGTTTAAGTGGTCACTCGGTTCGGGTACAAGTTTAGTAACAATTGCTTCCAGCCGAGCGATTCCAATGTTCGTAAGTAATTTACAAAATACTAATGCTACGTGGTGATTACAGCTATACTGACAAACGAGTTTGATAGAAGTACATTTGATTGCTGAAGGGGGAAAGTGAGCGTGTCGCGACTGATATATAATGCCGAAAGTTCGTTGAGAAACAGAAGAAAAGCGAACAATTAGACACCAGAGATGAACGTCTCGATGTCGATAGCCTCCGCGCCCTTTAATTCTAGCACCAAATGGGCCAAAGACCTTTCGTACGCGTCCTTGTCTTCGAATTTCACCCTTTTGACGCGATTTGCTATGATTACTGCCTCCTCCCATAGGCCGGGGTCGTTGTTGCGGGCACGGGAGGCGAAGTTCCTGATCGTCGCAACCATGCTGTCATAAACTACTTGATCGAATTTAGGTGGTGGTGGTGAAGAGGAGGAGGAGGAGGAGGAGGAGGAGGAGGACGCGGGGGAGACGGATTCGGAGCAGCAAGAGTAAGAGGAGGCGGAAGAAGTCGAGGAGATGATTTCCGTTGCTGGGGAAGGATGGCCTGCGGGGATGGCAGAGAGATTGGGCGTGCTATCTTGGGAATAGGTGCAAGGAAAGCGAATGAATGATACGGGGCGGGGAATTTCGACGGCAAGTTTGTTGCGCCTATTTTGGGGCAAGTTCGCAGACTAAGCGTTGCATTTTATACGTGGATCAGCCCCGGAACGCGCCACGGGAGCAACAGTCGAGCTTACCAAAAAAGATGTGTCTGCTTCATAGGACGTGTACTCTCCGTCATCCGGCAAGCCAATACTTGGCTGAGGGCTAGCGTGGTACTGCGCTCTCATCGAGGCAAAGGACGTCACGGAAGGGGAGGAAGGGAAGGGAAGGCTGATGATATGTCTGGCCGGAGAGAGGGGCACCTCCTCTACTACATCGTCAGGAACTGCCATTTCCACGTCGTTCCTCCAAAGGGTTATCGGAGAAGGATGGACAGGCTGGTTCCATTCTGAATAGGCGTCCGACACATCTTGCTCTCCATAGCTCAAAGACGTAACTTGCCCGAACTCAGACACGTCGAGGGGGGATAGCTGGGGACGATACGTGCTGGGGAGACCTCGCAGGGAACTTGATATGGCATCGCTGCCCAGACCTTCGAGGCCATCCAGACTACTAGGCTTCCTATTCGCGCGTCCCTTGCGTTCGTCGGACGTTCGGTTGCTAATGGTGTGGGACTTGACGATAATGGTCTTGGTGGCTTTCTTGATGGTGGACATGACGGAAGTGAGAGATTGCATCGATTTGAGGGTTGCTCAACGATCAACGTTGGATATCGTAATGAAAGTGGGGGTGACGGGGTTGCGTCTGGTCGTAAAAGGATGATCAAAGCGTTGAAAGACGGGGGGAAATGGCAGTGAATGTGGTTGCACGATGAATACGGCGTAAGACGAGAAGTGTATGTATGGGGCTGACTTTCACAGAAAGTAGCGTGAAGACCGTGGAAGAGAAACGTGAAGAAGTGGACGAAGAGGGAGAAGAGAAAGATGGTTTGTATTCGCGATAAATTGGCTGTCTTATATCGCCTTCACCGGAGCCACTCCTCACTGTGCCTCGAGGACATCATGAAAGACGAGCCACAGACAAAGCAACCCGCGAATGACATCAAGACTGCTACTAGTACTCTCAGCGAATGCTTCAGCTTCGACTTAGATTCCCCGGTGTTGGACTACCGTCGGTCAAGGAAATCAGTCACCGTACCATGGGAGTCGGGATGAAAGGAGTGTTGTACTCGCTCTTGAGCTGTTGAAGACTGTCGATGCCCTCGGGCACTAACTCATCTGTGAAAGTTGTCGAGCCGCTGGGTTTCAATGATCTAGCCTTGAGGTTGCCTTGCGGCTTTGAACATGGCGGTCTATCTTCGACGCGCCTGGACATATATTGCTACTATTCTGGCCGGCAATGTGCTTGCGCGTACCGAGGGTGTAGGAGGTGTAGGCTCAGAACCTCGTTTACAGTTTACAGGTGAAAGGGGCACAGGGGAAAGGACAGGAGCTAGCTGCACGTGATCAACGCCGTGTTTGCTGTCTTGGTTTGCGGAAGTCGTTATTTGTACTCTCTCCGCTTCCTTGCCTCGTTTGTAATGCGCTGAAAGAATGTACCGGGATAAATGTCTCTTGCTATCTGCGCTTCTTCTCTTCACATCTACACCGACGTCGGCTATATGGCCATTTCCACCCAAGCGCTTTACAGGAAATTCACTGGTTGACGCTGGTTCGCTTGGAATTGGGGGCGATGATAGGATAATAGCATTCGGGGACTTCAACGGGGACCAATTGTATGTCGAATGTCTATGGCTCACCGACGAAACTCAAATAACTCGCTGCCAGTTTAGACCTCCTCGCCCTAGGTCCTGACCAGCAAACACTGCAGGTGTATTTGTGGAGTCATGGCGCGTCGCTTTCTCCTTTTTGAGTCAATATGTTAACGTACCGAATCGTGTAGACGAATTCTTCTATAAACGATCGACTTCATTCCGACATCCTCGACCCATTTACAATGTCGTGCCAGGAGACTTCACGCATTCGGGGAAGCTGGATTTGCTGGTGATGGGTAGGGGGTCTGACAGTACTCAGTTGGATATGTTGGTGTATCCTGGTCTACTGGATGGATCATTTGGTGAGCTTCGATGCTTTTGAGGAGCGCGGGATGACTGAGCGTCGAACAGATATTAGCAGTCCACTTTCAGTGCCGGCATCGACCATGGCGCAGCCAATAACGGTGGACATGGATGGAGACATGAAGATAGACCTACTCGGTATCACCCCGTTCTCAAAAGGCTCGGCGTCTCCCCTCAGGCTATGGCAGAACGTATGGAACGCGTCGCAGCCCAACTCACCACTGTTTGAAATGTGAATATCTCGCGTCGAAAGTTCCCGTACGTGAACTAAAACAGCACACAGATTGGAGCCCAAGCTCACAGGCGAGCAATGCACCTTGTCCAACCCACACAGCAACGCGGTAGTTGATCTTAACGGCGACTGCTTAGCAGGTTCGTGTCACACGTCGAAAGTGAATCTTATTACTCATACTATGTAGATATCTTCCTTGTATGCGACGATAGCGGTGGTAGAAAGAGGTTCCAGATCTGGGTAAACAACAAAGACGATGGCTTCTCCCTAGCACAAACAGGCCTTCTACCTTCTGGACTTCAGTCTATAACCTTTGCCGACATGGGTGCGTCTTATTATCCCGGCTTATAGCTCATCAATTAAACATATGTAGATCGTGACGGTACCATTGACATGGTCTTCACCACTTGTTCCTACGTCTCCTCGTCGTCGGGGCTTGGTACGGACTGTGCCATCAATATCGCATACAACAGGCAACTTCCTCTTTGCGCTTCTAACTCGCCCCCCAAATCTGCGGGAAGCTGCAGACCGCCCGATGATCTCTGCGTTGCTGATCCTGATTTCAAATTCGACCTGAGGGAAAGCGGTGACAACGATGTACGTCCGAAAACATCCATGAATCACCTTTATTCATCGTTGCTTTAGGGCTTTGCTCGCATACCCATTTCTTCATTATTCCCTACCTCCGATGGAACGTCCACTACACTCCTCGTATTAGACACTACTTTTAATCCCCCGGTCCCCTTGCCCATCAGGCTGGGTGATGCCAATCTCGACGGCTTCCCCGATATTTTACAAGTCGTAGCCACCCATTCTGATCAGACTCCGAAATTGCTGTTCTCTGTCCCTTGCGAACGCGGTTTACCTGGCTGTGCACAAGACGGACGCGGTCGACGGAGCTTCAAGGTCACCACGAAAGGAGTACAGTCTCTCAACGCTGTGAAAGATGCCATTAGCGCGACATTCTTGGACATGGACGAAGATGTGAGTCTGCAATTTGTTTTGCGGATTCGAAAGTAGCGAATGTTGACATGGCGTAGGGTACTCTCGATATCATGATTCAGAGGAAGGGCTCCAATGGAATGCCGAAGGTCTTGTTCATTCAGAACAACTTCTATTATGACGCATTCTTCCTGAAGGCCATTGGTAGGCTCCCTCTGTTTCTTCTGTCCATCATCTATGCTCATGCCACTTTCACAGTCCTTAACGGCGCATGTGGGAACGGTTGGTGTTACTCTCCCAACGGGACGATCAAATATCATGTAAGCCTGTCTTCGTTCACTTCTCGCCGTGTTATGTTAACATCTTTCTGCAGCCATTTGGTGTTAGCTACGCCGGCGCATCTTATAAGTACACGGTATTGGATACATCTGGCCGTCGCTCAGCTGCACAGGGTACGCCCACTTCTATCCTCCAGATTTTCGCGCTTACTCAGTCACCCCATTCTAGTTGGTCAACTCCCTCAAACCGCCTATCATTCCCTCATGGCACCCTACTCCTACTTTGGGCTTGGACGAACAAATAACTACATCGAGAATCTATTCGTCGGCTCGACCATCCACTCGAAGGAACATTACATTGATATGGAAGGGGTTATTCCGAACTCGAAGGTGGTGATCCTGCCACCGCCACGGGAAGGCGAACCTTGGAAGCGGGAGCTGTTCTTACGCCCCGGAGCTTGGATACCCTGGGTGACCGTCACCGTAATAATTGGTACTGGTTTGTTGGCAGTGATTGTATTCGTACTGCATATGAACGAGAAGGTATGACTTTCCTTGTTTTGAGTGACCCTGCCTAACTAGGGTGTTTCAGAGGGAGGACGAGCTTGAGAGACGCAGGGCGTCGCATCATATCAACTTTGATGCGTTGTAGGATAATAGCCGTGTTTATGAATGCGGAGGGATAATTGTCTGCTATGTACCTCAGTGGTATGTTACTTTTTCAAATAGGACTTATCATCTCCTCGGTATAGCGATCTGACAGGGGGTAATGATCGCTCCTAAAGTCCATCGACTAGGAGGTAATCCCCCTCCCTTAACTTGTGCGTTCCAGCACCCCATTTTCTGATCGCGGCGTCGTGTAGGACGGCAGCTCCAAGTCTACCTGAGGGTCGTGCTGATGACTACAGGCTAACAACCCAGGAATGCGCCGATTGCATTGCCTGCCGACACAACAGCCCTCCATCGATGATTCAGGTGGCCGGGCAATGCACTGCGACTCGAAACCGCATTCGCCGGTGCAGAAACTTCGAGGTCGCGATGCTGCCTTTGCCACGTCAAGAAGGAACACGGGTAACCCTAACAAAATTCTATGTCACGACATTAGTAGACTCTCCATACTCAAACTTGATATACCCGAATGTCGCTGCAACACATGATAGCCCTGTGGCACTAGAGGATACCACGGAAACTTCTCGTCTCTTTGCGGGCAATGTTTTAGGGACAGTCGCCCTGGTATGTACTTGCCCATAATGATAATGGATTGCCTAACGCGGAAGCAAACTAGCCGCGCTACATCTTGACAAGCGCCGACGCTTTGTTTCAAGCTGCTCATATGTTTGATCACCATCAAGCATCAACGGGCATCCTCGCTTACCTCTTCATGGCGATCATCCATCTCAGCAAAGCTACTGTTTGACGAAGAAATCGGACAAGCGGGTCAGCCAGGGTCCAGCGGAAAGGTATAAAAGCTCGACATAGATGGCTGCAGTTTCTTCAGCAGTGCTGGTCACTTCTCCCCACACCTACTAGATACTCATCAACTCTCAGAGCCGAGCTCTTCATCCTAACTTCTCCTCTTCGACTTTCTACGATTACGATGCAATTTACGATCAAGTTCGCTGCCCTCGCCTTTTTGGCCCAGGTCGCCGTTATCGCGGCGTTCCCCTTGTAAGCTACTGATGTACGACAAGAGATGCAATGGTCACCGACGAATACGTTTACAGAGAGCAAGGATACGACAACGATCTTGAAGCCCGAGGCCCTACCAAGCGCCCCACTGTAAGTGATATCGTTACCTGCATACTATATCGGCATGGACATCTGTCTTCAGCAACAAGAATGCGAGGTTGCTTGTACTCTCGCGGGACTCCAGGGTCAAGCCTGGAGCCAGTGCGTGTCGCAGTGTGTCGCAGGCAACTACCCTACGCCGCCACCTAGCCCGCAGAATAGGCCAGTGCAACAAGCGAAGCCAGCAGTGCGACCCGCTCCCAGAATCAAAGTCGGAAAACGGGGACCCACGAAGCGCCCTACGGTAAGCCTTCGCATATTTCAGCGCGACGGCAGCTCTGAACTGGGATACAGCAACAAGAATGCGAGGTCGCTTGCACACTAGCTGGATTGCAGGGCCAGGCTTGGAGTCAATGTGTCTCGCAATGTGTGGCTGGAAACTACCCTACTCCACCACCGAGCCCTCAGAATAGACCGGTGCAGCAGGCAAGGCCAGCAGTTCGACCCGCTCCACGTATCAAAGCCGGGAAGCGGGAGTCGGAGGACCTTGAAGCTCGTGGTCCCACCAAGCGCCCTACAGTGAGTGACTTTCCGTATTTATGTCGCGCATGGTGATCGACCATTTGGTTGCAGCAACAAGAATGCGAGGCTGCGTGCACACTCGCAGGGTTCCAAGGTCAAGCTTGGAGCCAGTGTGTGTCGCAATGTGTCGCCGGCAATTACCCTACACCACCACCAAGCCCACAGAACAGACCAGTGCAGCAAGCAAGGCCAGCAGTTCGACCAGCCCCACGCATCAAAGTTGGGAAGCGAGACTTGGAGGACCTAGAGGCTCGTGGCCCCACTAAGCGCCCCACAGTGAGCAAAATTCGTGCTTCGCCACTTATCGATATTAATGACTTGGTGGTAGCAACAAGAGTGTGAGGTTGCTTGTACTCTCGCGGGATTCCAAGGACAAGCCTGGAGTCAATGTGTCTCCCAATGTGTCGCCGGAAACTACCCTACTCCACCTCCTAGCCCGCAGAACAGGCCAGTCCAGCAGGTAAAGCCTGCAGTGCGCCCAGCTCCTCGAATCAAAGTTGGAAAGCGAGAATCTGAGGACCTTGAGGGTCGCGGCCCTACTAAGCGTCCTACGGTAAGCAATTCCTTCCTTCGCACCGTTCATTACCATTGAAGTTTGTACCTTCAGCAACAGGAATGTGAGGTGGCTTGCACACTAGCTGGGTTCCAAGGACAGGCTTGGAACCAATGCGTCTCGCAGTGTGTCGCTGGGAACTACCCCACACCCCCTCCTAGCCCCCAGAATCGTCCAGTACAGCAAGTGAAGCCCGCGGTGCGACCAGCTCCAAGAATCAAAGTCGGGAAGCGTGAAGCCGAGAAGGGCGATGAAGAGTAAATGATTTGATGTCTACACTACAATGTAGATAAAAGTTATCTAATTGACGTTGGGAAATTGATAACTAATCAGCCCAAGGCCACGCACGACCACGGACCAGGGAGTCTTGGTGAGATACTGCATCCATCTGTTAATTTGCTTCGTATTGCGTCAGGCGCACTGCTCCCTCTTTTTTTTTTTGCCACCATGTTATGCATTTCTTAACATCGGGGCGTAGGGATGTTCGTCTTCCTTATGATTAACCCGTGCAACGTAGCATCATAGCCACTCCAAACTTATTCGGTCTTTCATAGGAAACATTGATTTCATGATTGACCAATACAAAATTAGATTTGAGAGCTGTCGTTCCAACTACATCATACGGCATCACGAGCTTAGAACCACTAGATACAAGGGCAAGCACCGATCATCTTATGCGCTGGAGTTTGAAGAACTGGTCACAAATCTTGTCAGTATAACTGTTCTTTCTTTAGCAAATTTGGGACTGCATCTGACCTTAGTATGCTGCGTAGCTAGCCAACTTGGCGAAGTCCTTGTTCGCGTGCAACGCCGCCACGGCCTCTGCTTCACCGACCGGGACCTTGATCGTCTTCTCGGCCCCACTCTCATCGTGGTAGGTGAAACCAGATGGAGCGCAGGTCGCGTTGTCCGCACGCACGGGGAGGACGCTGCGGCGGCCTTGGGGCGAGTGGAACCAGTTCATGTGGGTTGCACGAGCTCCTCCACCGCTCCAGCACTTGGTGCCGGGGCCAAAGACAGAGAACAGGAAGCTCCCGCAGGTGTTTCCAGTGTATCCCTGGCCTTGGGTGCCCGCAGGGAGGTTGTCGAACTCGACGGAGAAGCCGAATCCAGTTGGGAGGGAGCAGCAAACGCTGCCGTTGTCGTCGCAGAAGAAGTTGGAGCCGCTGCATCCGGTGGTGGACGAGAAGCCGGCGTAGCGCAATGCGCTCGCCATTGGGGCGAGGGCGGTAAGAGCAAGAAGAGCGATAGGTTTAATATTGAAGTACATTGTTGTCTGTGGTGATTGAGCTGATTTGTGAACTTGACTAGGTCGAGTTGCTGCCCTTTCGTTATACAATATTCAAACCTTTATACTTTTCATCCCCATGAAATGTAGAAGGAGATACTGGTGCGACTGGTCTCGACGCGTACGGTTTTCGCTGAAGTCGATGTTGCATGTGCCACTCCTCGGCCACGAGAAGGCAATCCTCAAACATACTGAAGAAAACTTACTCAACATCATTCTGGTTCGAAGTTCTTCGCGTCGCATGACTAGCTTCGCTGAGTGTCTTTCTATTCCAAGGGGATGGCTAGTGACATCTGGGCCATATCATGCATATCCCAGAACCCAACTGGAGACCCCCGGGTTCTCCGCTGTGAGTAATAGGAATACCCGACATCCTCGCGATATAGACGGCACAGAGATACTGCCGAGTGTCTATTGACTTCCGTGTATGTAAGATCGAGAAGGCACATAGAAGCCATGCTCACCTAGGTACGCGTCGAGGCGTCGAAAGCCGATCAGCACTCGAACGAAGAAGTTGATGACACAGATCTATGGAGTAAACACCAACGTGGATCACGGATATATGTGGTGGTCGTAGTTCAATATGTAAATCGTGTTCAAGGCCGCTCCTGATTGGGATACGCATCCACGGTCGACGAGCTGTGGTTAAAAATAACTGCAAGTTTGAAGATGGCGGGCGTCGGAGCGCCCGTTACCACGACAGCAACTGGGATGAACTTGAAGGCGAAAGCGTACAGTTGCATGCATCTCTTGCTGTGTAGGGCTGTGTCGAGTCAGCTTCTTAGATCTGTATAAACGACGGGCGATGAGCATCTAAGAGCACTGAGTAAACGTATGAATTGTGCAGAATGTAGCGAAGGAATGGTCAGATGGTCAAGGCACTAAACGAATATGCCAAATATGCCAAATGGGTAGATCGAGGGCTGTTGTTCACAGAACGACCGTCCCACACCATTTGTAGGTCGCCAGAAGGAATACGATTATCTGCGAAGGCGGCATGGTCAATTTAATTCAGAGAAAACAAGCTGATCCAGGTGCACACGGTAAGGGTCTAGTGCAAGTCCTGCTTGAAAAGAGGAAGGCCTGAAACCTATAAAAGCTCGCCAGACAGCGAGGTAAAAGGGCAGCAACTCGACCTAGTCAAGTTCACAAATCAGCTCAACCAGCATCGACAACAATGTACTTCAACATCAAACCTATCGCTCTTCTCGCTCTTACCGCCCTCGCCCCAATGGCGAGCGCATTGCGCTACGCCGGCTTCTCGTCCACCACCGGATGCAGCGGCTCCAACTTCTTCTGCGACGACAACGGCAGCGTTTGCTGCTCCCTCCCAACTGGATTCGGCTTCTCCGTCGAGTTCGACAACCTCCCTGCGGGCACACAAGGCCAGGGATACACTGGAAACACCTGCGGGAGCTTCCTGTTCTCTGTCTTTGGCCCTGGCACCAAGTGCTGGAGCGGTGGAGGAGCTCGTGCAACCCACATGAACTGGTTCCACTCGCCCCAAGGCCGCCGCAGCATCCTCCCCGTGCGTGCAGACAACGCGACCTGCGCTCCATCTGGTTTCACCTACCACGATGAGAGTGGGGCCGAGAAGACGATCAAGGTCCCGGTCGGGGAAGCAGAGGCCGTGGCTGCGTTGCACGCGAACAAGGACTTCGCCAAGTTGGCTAGCTACGCAGCATACTAAGGTAAGAATTCAAATAACGGTTTATGAGGGCAACTACTCACCATCTACACAGCGGTCGGAGATTGTCATAAAGAAGCAGATCAGTGGTACTTAGCAAAGGAGAGAGAAAGGATGAGGCATCGAGGCTCGTTAAATAGTTGTGAACCGAATGCAACAAGTGTATGGGTGTCTGATGAATGGTTGTATGTCAAGCCCGATTTCGCAAACGTCTTATACTGTAGGTTGACCAGTACAGCACAAAGTGATCGGCAGGGATTGAGTAGATCGCGAGGACTAATCGTACACGAGCTAGATTTGATCGAAAGTCTACGCCTCTATGCCGTCCAATCGACAGATATATGCTCCCTGTGATTCCTCAGTACGACACATTGGCGTTCAGAATGTCTTTAATTCAGTTACTTACTTATTGAGGATACTCAACGCGTGGACAGGCCTCAAATTGAAAGGATCCAGGTGGATGCTCACGTTGATGAAAAACAGCGCGTCGTCGTCTGTCTGCGGAACGCAACTTGACTCCGGGAAAACCCAAGAGATAAAACAGAATACTTACTGTTGATCTCTAGATGCACATCCAACGTCGTACACGGCGAGCACTTCTGCGCGTAGAAACAGTCGGACCCGACTCGAGTCTTACTACATCGTTGGGGCGACTCCGTTCATCATTTGCGCTGCTGACCCCTCATCGTCTGAGATGACAGATAGCGAAGCCATGTCGTATACAGAGAGTAGATAGTTTGCGCTCGCAACCTCGCGCAGTGAGCTCGATATATGCGCTTGGCCATAGCCGGTTTTCGCCAGAGCGTCAGAGTCGGGAGCAAGCAGGAAGTAAACGAAAATGCCAATTACAACCAAGCATAGTCACGTGTCAGCTCTGCACAGAATTCACAGGCTCACTCTATTTCTCTTCAACCTATCATCCGACTTCGGTCTGAGGCCTGAGGCCTGAGGTCCCACATTGCAAGTAACGACCAAAGTTAAACCTATTTTCCCTCAAGACTTGCACTACGCCCAACGAAACGAAACTTGACGGGACACTCTAATCGTCGCCAGGGTGTATATTGTTGTAGGGTGCTCGCCCATTTCTTGCTCTTCTGGTTTGCCGTCTTCGAAAGCGTCTACGCCGGAAGGCATGAACCATTCTCCCAAAGCCGTACTTACATAAGATTCTGGTTTTATCATGGAAGTCTAAATCAAGTTTACTCATTCAGACTATCTACTGGGGATGCAATGCGCGCTTTTATGAGGTATGTTTTCTGTTTCTGGCGAAGCAGATCTCTAGGTAATGGAGGGGCTGATTGTTTGCGAAGCACACTAATAATCTAGCTCCTTACACTCTTCAGATTTCTTACACAATACTAACCTAGCTCTCAATCTAATTACCGTTTGCCGCATAGAATTATCAACAGGGAGATTCATGTCGCTTCCTTCAGATCTCAACACTTCGTCCGGTACTTCATCTGGTGTTCCTGGACCTTACCCTGGAGTGGAGTGGAATGGAGTACCTTCTTCCCTTCCGAGCTGACAATAATATTGTACTACACCGAACTCGTACTGCTGACCCATGGACCGTATATACACGCTCAGAAAGATTGTCTGTGGGAACTCGGAAGCTAATGTCGTCCTTGGAATCCACGAGTGTAGCGACATTCTCTGAAATGACGCATAGCCCCTTGAAAAGTGGCGCGGCTTGCACTGCCATGTCCTGGGCATAACAGAACCCGTCGCGAACGCTGCCAAATGTGAAGCACAACCACCATGACTGCCACCCACCCAGAAGCCTTCTTGCTCCTGACGCTGGAGAACGCGACGGTCAGAACGCCGACGAACGTCTTGACCGGCGTGCTTGGCCTGCAGTGCGTAACCGTCACGATCGACAACGATCGGACTGCGGCGCCCGCCCACGACGTGTTTCTTGTCCTGCAGCTCAACGGCTTTGAAACGCCCATCGATCCCGCTCGGACGATAACCCACGAACGCTCAGAGAACGGCACAAGGACATATACATTCCACCGCACGGAGTTCGATAATACCCAGTTGGTGATCAGCATTACTCCACCGGAGAAGGACCAGGCTTTTGTCGAAGACTTGGAAACCTTTGAAGGGATCTTGGCGCAGTACGCCGATTTCCGGGGATATACCGCCAGTGCGACGTCAGTGAACGCTAGGCCGTCGTCGATTCCACCGCCATATAGGACGGACTACTCGGATGTTGGTACCGCAATTCCAGGCAGCCATGGGGACCTGAGGGGGCACTTGATTTTGGTGAATGAAGACAATGGAGAGGTCGTGGGGGAGTTCGATCGCCAGTTTGCTGTGAAGGAAGACCCCCAGCTCCGGGAGAAGGGCCACGAAAACGACCCCGTGTACATCGAAGTTCCAGATCAAACGCTGCAAGACGAGGACGCGAATGCGAGGGAGCTGTTCGCCCGCGCTGTTCCTCCTGATCAGGAGAATTGGATCACCAAATCGGCGACTGTCATTAGGTATGTCTACATTCTTCTTAGGCGCCTCGATCTAACCTGCCTTTGGGTGCTGTAGCCATACGATATCTGCTACAACAAATCTTCTGCTCACCACCGTCACCGCCGCCTCCAACTACTACATCAACCATTCAACACCATCCCCACATGCTTCCTCTTCCGCACTCAATCGCACCACTCCTGGTTCCGCGACTGAGCTACCACCACCGCCCCCTCGCGCTCTCGTCTTCCTGACGTCGGAGAGCACGCGCAAAGGTCTATCAACTGTCCACGCCATCACAGGCCAGGCGGTCCAAGTCAGCACCAAGACTGTCAGTGTAATAAATGATTTCGTCCGAAGAGCCGTCGGCGGCAAGCCCAAGTCGAAGGAATCCCGATTGTATACCTACGCAAACAAGAACCAGGCCACACCGTTTGGCAGTCCCATCGCAAGCCCTAGTCCCGTGCCCGCTAATACACTCCTCTCCCCCACAGCCGTCTCGCGGGACGGCAAGCCCCCTCTCCCCCCTCGTCGATCCCCCTCCCCTTCAATACCCTCTTTGAATGGGCCCCCGTTGCCCCCGCGCGGGCCATCCCCTGCAAATCAACCATTGTCAAACACAGCGAGACTCATTCTGTCTGCCGATCTCATCCTGGCGACGCTGGATCACTCGACCAGGCAGGTATTGGACACCGGCACAGAACGTTTTGGCGCCGTCATGGGCCACAAATATGGTCCTGAGGCGAAGGAGAGCTCTCTCATGTTCGCGGGGTCTGCGCGGAATGTGGCTCTGGTTTACGTTGATATGAGGGGCATCGGAAGGAAAGCGATTCTGAAGCAGGCCGGGATGCAATTCGTGAAAGCGCGTGTTCATAAATGATTTCTGTTTCGTTTGTATTGTCGGCACTGTTAGGGTCGAGTAGGGCTTCTGCAATTTGGAATGAATAATTACTGGCTTCACATCATTCTTCTGCTATAAATCTCCTTGGTTCTAGTTCGTACTTTTATTGCTCTGACCACGATGTGTTCCTTCTACCTTTGAAGTCGGGTGATGCGTTGACTGACAATGCTTGACGAGGTCGGAGGCCCTTCGAATACTTAGGAGCTCTCGTCACGATCGAGGGATTGATGGCGATCACAGTGATGCTTCGAAAGAGACTAACAATGATCAATCCTTCCATGACATTTCTCTGTCAGCACCATCCCCGGGAGTCTGCACTGCTCCTTATATATTCCCTGCAGCCTTACCTGGACGAAGACGCCTGGACGACCCAATGGTTCATGTAAATGTTTCACAAATTCTGTATCATAGGCTCCCAGTATGTAATTGTCTCGCGAGTTCCAATCCAGAGGCCAAGTGTTGGAGTCGCGCGTCAATAACGAATCCCTACAGCAGAATGAGCATTCGAACGTAAGGCATCCGTTTCCGCTTACTTTCTGATCGTACGCTTAGAGATTCGAGGTAATTAGTGCGCGCTTGTCGAAACCCGAACTGCTCACCTTGCAATTCCTCGTGCAGCTTCGCCAGCTCAACAACCCTCGTCACGATAAACTCCCCGGCTTCGAGATGCGGTTCGGGCTTTTCCAGCTCACCTTCCATATTCACACTCAGAGCGATCATCTTCATATTCGCAGTAGTCATTCCTACACGCGAGTCAGTGGCTGAGCTTATTGTGGATTGGATTCAAGCTGACCGGGATCGACGACGGTTAATGGAGTGGATTCGATCACGCTGTCGGCTTCGTACCCTGTCTCCTCTTTGAGTTCACGGATGGCTGCTTGTTCTGGTGTTTCGCCTTCGTCGACCAGCCCTTTAGTCACGGTTAGAGTAGTAATGTGCTGGGAAGGCTGATCGCACCAGCAGGAAGCTCTGTGGGCTAATCGTCAACAACCAGCAACTATTATCGTGTTGGTACGCACCAATTATGTACTTGTCAATCGGCGGTCGGTACTGCTCAATCACCACGGTGGAAAGCGGGAATGCGTTGGTTTTGGACTTGATCAAGGCGAGAATGGCCACCGCTGCTCCGGCGTGAGCGCCGCGTACGTGCAGTCAGTGTCCCGAGATCGGGATCGCGTTTCTCACCATCAACGCCAGAAGATTTACGAGTCTTGCGTTCGGCACACTCCCAGGTGCGCTTGGCGACCACGCCAAGTCAGTACCACGTAGAAGAACACGAACCACGCGCATACACACCTCTTTCCCTTCAGCATCACTCCACTTGAGCTTGTACAAGGTAACCCATCTAGCAGCTCTCATAAGCGACGGCATATTCGGAGTAAACACAAAGCAATACTTTGCCTCCGATGCAGGCAGTTCGGTTTTGGACAATATCTGGGGAGTAGAGGACATGGAGCGCGTCAATCGGCGAGTAAGATACGAAAGTCTGGAGGACATTTATGATTTACCGTGACCTCGATTGTTGTAAGGGGTCACGTTTTCTGATGAAATCTCAACTCAGCGAATGCTCGGAACTGGGAGGGAAACAGAGCGTGCCCCTGTATAAGTCTCATCACAAACCCCAAAGCGAAGTACTAAGTCTTCGTTGCTGGGCGATCCCTAGCAATCAGTCAATTGGAAGTGCTCTACCGGCGGTGCTCTCCCCATCGCCGCCAAAATGGAAACATCTGGGTAGGTATTCATTCGAAGTACAGCTGCTACGAGGGCCTGGCAGCTTCAAGTTGCAATAACATTACAATCTACATTCAAGACTTCTATCTCCATGTTCCTGCCCAAGGTACAGATAGCCGCGTCTTTAATGTCGTTCGACCACTCCTGGACGCTTTTCTTGTACATCGTCCTGTTGGGGAAAATACACGCTCAGCGGGTTGTGAGGAGCAGCAGCAGAGATTGGATAAAGGTAGCCTGGCCGACGATGAAGGTACGTCTCGGTTGAGAGAATTCGCAGTAGTTGCGCTTGGGACTCGGAGCGTAGTTCCTTTCGCGAAGGATACTCATACTGGACGAGGGCACAATCTGACGTGGGTTCAACCAGGCGGACACAAGACCGGTCGGGAACCGAGAATTTATATTCGGCGGGACTCCCCATACTCGATCCCGCACGGGGGCTCGAGGGACCGTCTGCCCATCCGATGCTCTCGTAGCTACTTGCTTCTGGGCCGCTCGAAGACACGACAGGGCTAGGTTACAAGCCGTCGAGTCCAAGTTCAGGGCGCCATTCTGAGCAAGAGTAGCCACGCACCAACCTTTCAGATCCTTGATTCTACCAAACTCATCTGACTGGGTCTCCTTCCAAAACAAGAAGTGGGCATCAGACAGAACTTGGAGGCAGCTGATGCAAGCAGGTGGTGCAGTGATTCTGCGGTCATGCAGGCGGCCGTTCGGTCTCTTCTAGTACACGCGACCTTTCACGATGGTTAATGGTGATTAAAAAAAAGACGAAAGCATTGGGCGGGCAAGCTACTCACCCTAAGTAACCGTTCGTCTTTTCTTTCTAGCTAGCTAGTCGAATCAGGCACGTTGACGGAAGTCCTTCCTCATTGACAGAGCCGTAGATTGCGGTATTCAAGCTGTCTAGGATGAGTATCCTTCCCGAGTTCTAAACACCACTAAACGGACGAGCTGTGCTGTCGGCCTGACAGGCTTTGTTCAGCCTGCGACTGCCTAAAACATGCTGAGATAAAGTATGCTTTCTCCTATGCAACAGTTTATGATGGAACTGTCGACGATTGGTCAATGGTTAAACAAAGTTGAGGGTGCGGCTACCTGGGTCAAAAAGGTGATCATCAAAATATTGGATGTCGAACATAAGTGCCCAGTAACTTCGAACCTGGCGGCCGTAGCAGTTCTACCACTCGTCGTCAGTTACTCGAAGTCAAGAAGTTGAAACAACTTCTTAATTCAATCTTTTCGGTTAGGCGCCCGCAGTATCTGGCGCTAAATACTTGTCGACGTGTAAGTGACGCGACTGACCACCAACATCCCGAATTCAAATCCACATCTCAAGGGCCAACGCAGCGGCGGCAACAGACAATGATGCTACCAATGCTTCCCTTTCTTCTTCTCAGCTTTGCTGCTATACTACATGCCAAGTCAAGCACAGGCGACTCTGTGCTCGTTGTCTTGGAGCCTAGCTTGGACCAGAGCAATTTCTCTGTGTTCTTCGATGGGCTACGAGGTGCGTAGAAAAGCCAGTACATCAGCGGTCTGGCTTCTGACTGTTTGAATCGTAGCGCGGGGTTACGAACTCACGTTTCGCGCGCCGAAGGCACTCACTCCCACAATAATCAAGGACGATGTCCCCTCCTTCTCCCATGTCATCCTTTTCGCGCCTGAAACCAAAAGTACGTGTGGTTATAGATGTGTTAGCACCATATATTCACCATATGGGACAGGCTTCGCACAAGACATCACACCACAGTCACTGGTGCAGTTACTATCGTTGAAGACCAACCTTTTGGTTGCACTCTCTCCAAAGCAGACACCGCTGAGTTCACTGGCAGCCGAGTTCTCTCTTGTGCTCCCCCCTCCCGGCACCCCCGTCATATCTCACTTCCCGGAACGCGACACTCCAGCTTCCATCTTCCCGGTAGATGTGTCTGCTTCAAACTCTATCCTTTCGTCCACGAAGGCACCTGTTTGGTACTCTGGCATTTCGCACTCGCTAGGCAATAACCCTCTCTTGGTTCCAATCTTGCGCGCACCCGTAGAGAGCTTCGCCACGGACTCATCTGACGATTCGGGTGCTCCAAGCATCGCTGATGCAGCGGAGAAAGGCGGAGAAGGGTTATGGGCCGGAGGTAACATGGGTTTGGTGACAGGCTTCCAAGCGACCACTGGGGCCAGGATTACTTGGGTTGGAGGCGTCAGCGTTTTTAGCGATGAATTCGCTAACAAGGAAGTGACAAAGTACGTGCCCATCTTATTCTCGGTACAACGCACGGTTATAACGATAACGGTAGAGGAAAAGCATCTGGTAATGCCGCGTTCTCGCAAGACATTGCTGCTTGGACATTCCAGGAGAGTCTCGTTCTACGTATTGACGAAACTACGCACCACAAGGTCAACGAATCCACTCCACTCAGCCAGTACACCACCAACGACGTAGTCGTGAGTCTCATGCTTTCGCGACATCCCCTTTATGCTGATTTCGGACAGACTTATACCGCACGCATCTCCGGCTGGGACTCCGGCAAGGCTCAGTGGTTGCCTTACTCTGGTCTCAAAGACATACAACTCGAGTTTACGATGCTGGACCCCCATATTCGTACTGCTCTGCCTCCTGTCAAGGGGTCGCCCGGAACATACTCTACGACCTTCCGTGTGCCTGACAGACACGGCGTCTTCAAATTCGTCATCGACTACAAACGCAAGGGGTCGGTGTCCCTAAATTCTTCTTCGTCCTTTCGTCCGCTGATGAACCGTCTAGTTTGACTCACTTGCAGAGCTCTACCACTGTCCCTGTTGTCCCCCCGCGACACGATGGATACCCCCGTTTTTTGAGCGCGGCCTGGCCATACTATGTCGGTGCCATCAGCACCAGCATTGGATTTATCTTGTTCTCGACGATATGGCTTGCCGGAGATGTCAGAGAAATGGAGAAAGGGAAAACATCTAAAACTGAGTAGTTGTAGTTGAGGCATGTATTGTGTTTGTTCATAGACGTTGCTCCATCTTCTACCCAAATCGTGAGCCCATTTGATTCCGTTGCAGCACGGAACCACGCAAGGAAGGGGGTGTCCGAGCGCTTATGAAAAGTAGCAACTCCGACTCAACCCGGGGGACCGCTCCACCGCCGCATCCGAATTTCGATTCCTTCAAAGACCACTGTCGTTGGCCAAGCTTTGTTCCACTCCTTTGCCTTTTCTTTTCATATCCACAATGTCGCCGCGAGATGAGCTAGAGTACCTCAAGTCCCTCGTTACCCAGCTCAACGACAAAATACACGAATTGGAGAAAAAGGCAAAGTCAGCGGTTACCGGCACTCCTCCACCCGCTCGTCAGTTGCGCACCATTCTCGTTGGACCGCCTGGCGCTGGTATGTGGTTTTGAGCCCGTGTATATCGTGTATTCATTGCAGTAATCCTTCAGGCAAGGGTACACAAGCCCCCCGGATACGAGATGAATTCTGTGTCTGCCATTTGGCAACCGGTGACATGCTTCGTGAACAAGTAGCCCAAAAAACTCCCCTCGGTGTTGAGGCAAAGAAGATCATGGATGCTGGAGGCTTGGTCTCGGATGATATCATGGTTGGGATCATTAAGGACCAGCTGGAGAATAACAAGGCTTGCAAGAATGGGTGAGTTCAACGCGAGCTCATGTGGGAATTTTAGCATCCACGGATATGCGGTCCTTGCGGCGTTCCCCCCCTCAATTTCTACGAAACCGACTGACATGCGCTGTGAGTCTAGCTTCGTCCTGGATGGCTTTCCTCGCACGGTTCCTCAGGCTCAAAAGCTCGACGGAATGCTGGAATCGCGTAAAGAAAAGCTCGACTCTGTCGTCCAGTTATTAATTGATGATCAACTCCTCATTTCGCGTATCACCGGCCGCCTGATACATCCCTCCAGCGGGCGAACCTATCACAGGGAGTTCAAGTACGTACACTGTCTTTTCAGGAAGTTGACACCTTGGCTGACCCGCATTCACTTTGCAGCCCACCGAAAAAGTCAATGGTCGACGATGTCTCTGGGGAGCCCCTCATCCAGCGTTCGGACGACAATGTCGAAACTCTCCGAAAGCGCCTCTCCGCCTTCCACAGCCAAACTGGCCCCGTGATCGAGTATTACAAGAACAAAGGTCTTTGGCACGGAATCGATGCTGCTCAATCACCAAGTGTCGTCTGGGATAACCTTCGTAAGGTATTCGCTGGGAAGCAGTAGATAGTGGTCTCTATAGAGCTTTTGTGTTTTTGTTCCTCGGCTTTCAATAGACGATCTGCCACAAATGGGGTTTCCTCGGCCTCTTGGGAGGGGGACATCCCATTTGGGGCATTTAAAATGGCGATGTTTCATAGGGGGTTGGCTCGGCTTCTCGTTCCTTGACTTTAGTGCACTGCGAGACCTTCTCCGTTCTGATCTTACACTCCGATAACGATCAAGTGTCAAGGCTCGGCCTGCGAAAGGAAGGTGTTGCCTGGTTGGATGGCTCATTCGTGTTTTGGCATGCATCGCGTAACACATTGCGTTGGAAATGATCAGGTTTCCTAGATGGTGCTCCGGTGTGCATGGCCCTAGGTAACTATATATATATGTTATCTGTGAGGCGAAACCTGGTCATCAAGTTGTTGTTCCAGATCACTTGGAATGCCTCCTTCAGACGACAAATCGAGTTCGCTGCGACGGGGGACAGCTTGCCTTTGTTGCAGGTGAGTACCCGTGAGCTACCCATTCTTGATAGGCACTGACCTGCCACGCGCTTAGAAAGAAAAAACTGGTTCGGCTCTATTTCTATATTGTCTTAGGCCATGAATCTCATTGAAAGGCCTCCCTTCATCCTTAGAAATGCGATGGCGTTCGGCCAGTGTGTAAACAATGCTCCAAGATGGGACGCGCGGACCTCTGCGAGTACGATGACAAGCGGCAGAAGAGCCGCACGCAAAAGCTCAGAGAAAAACTTCAGTTTCTTGAATGCCGGCTGCGCGAGCTAGAGAATCGACGGGACCCCTCCAACTATAGCTCAACCTCGGCCTCCAGTACTCAGCATCCAACACCCAGCTCAGAACCTTCGGGCTTCGACCATGTGGTCGTGGCCGATCCTTCCCATGCCAATCAAATCGCCGATTTCAGTGTTGCTTCTGGACTGGAACTGTCAGAGTTGACGCAGACTTCCGATCCAGCAGAACAGTGCCACATCCCTCCGAATGGCATCATCCTACCACAAGACGCCGCATTTTTCGACAACATATTAGAGGAAGTAGAGCCTGAATGGGTGAACACTAGTTTTCAGGGTGATATTGATATTTCCACCAACGCCACCGGCAGCGCGCCGCCTAATTCTCTGACTCCTGGTTTCAACGACCTTACCCTTGCGATCAACAACCTTGCTCCCTCGAATACAATCCCTCCGCAGGATCTCCCGTTTGACGTGAAAACTTCTCTGTATGTTGACCCCTTCTCTCGTACATGATTCCACGCTGACGCCAGATGTCTAGTATCAACGCGTTCTTAGCACACAGGCACCAATGTTGGTTTGATGGAGATGTCACCAAGGTTTTGACAATGTCCTTCGGGTGTTTTGAACCTGAGCCCTTCCATCCCGCCTTAGTCAATGCCATATATCTGCTCGGCTGCCATTTCTCACCGTCGTTGGGCTTGTCTACTTGGGAAGAAGCCTTTTTCAAACAGACAATATCGGATATCAACGCAGCCCTCGCGGTGTCTGAACGACTGGTAGACATCGTCCAGGCATCCTCCCTCATTAGCTCGTACCTCTACGCCAAAGGACGCAATCTTGAGGCATATGGTCATGCCTATGCAGCTTGCCGGCTAGCTATCGGGCTTGGTCTCCACCGCTTGCGCGCTACAGATATCTCTTTGGCCGTTGACGAATCTTCTTCCACTGGTGCCTCGTCTACATTCATCCAGCCACGAGAGGATCTACCATCGATACCCATCAATCCACCTGGGGATGCCGCCGAATGGAGAGAACGCGTCTCTGCATTCTGGCAGGCGTTTTCCATAGACCGGTGTTGGTCAACTGCTCTGGGGCTCCCCGTGGCACTTCCCCATGGAACGACACCCAAAGATAAGCTCATCACTCCGTGGCTGTCTCCGACAGTCATTGGAGGAGGAGGGTTTTCAGATACGACACTAGTACCTGTAGGTCGGGTTGGTTCCCTTTCTATGTCTATCACCGTACGTTAGTGTCGTGCTTTGCGCCGCTGCGGCTATCTTTATCTCATTATATGTCACGTCATATTAATTATAGCTCTTTCTTAACGCAGACCCACTTTGAGGTACGAACATCTACTATATCACTTCGGGTCAAATCAGTAGCACTATATGAGCGCGCTCATCATTTGGCCGACTGTAAGTTCCTCTCATTCCATTAACCTCCGCAGTAACCTAAACGACGCAGACCCACTAGAGCTTCGGAACGGGGAGAAGTTTCTGGCCGATCTTCAAGCCCTCACCGCATCGTTCCAAACCTTCACCTCAGCAATCCCTCCTTTCCTCGGAAAGGAACCCTGTCGGACCCATCATCCTCTGGTGGATGTTGAGCTCCTCTTCGTTCACACATTGATTCACGTCACTTCGATTTACATCGCCAAAACACACACCCCGCTACCAGCAAGAAAGAAACAGGCAATCCTTAGTGCAATCAACACGAGCGGTTTCCTGATTGAAGCACTCAGTGATGGTGACTATGAATTTCTTGACCCATTCATCAGTGTACGTTCCACTTCCTCCAGTGATTCTGCGTCCCGTTAATCACCTATATCTAAATACAGGTGTGTTGGTATCAGCTCGCAAAAGTCCTCCGTGCCGAGATATCCGATGAGACTACACACTCACCGATGCTAAACACGCTCATCCAAGCTTTGAAGAAGCTCGGTCATCATTTTCCCGTTGCTGGTGGGTACTCGCCGTTCTGAACTTCCGAGATCGATCAAACTTATCCCGGGCGTCGTGTTGAATCACAGGAGACTATTTACGCAAGATTGAACCTCAATGATGCTCGGGGTGCGGTCTCTCTGGGTACGATCAAATCCAGCCTTCCACTGGCGCTCTCAGCGAGGGAGCGCTATCTAATCGAAGGGGTTTAATGAACGATCGCGAAGTGACGCGTGCGCGTCGCGCGACCCAATCCGACGGACCATTTACCTCCCCTTCAATATGTGTAGATGGCCGCCCATTGTCACATCGCTTCGACCACGAAGATCCGTGTAGCCGTCGGGCGAAGTGTTACGGTGGTGGCTGAGGACCATTTTGAGGCCAATCGCGCTCAGGAAATCATTCTTATATATGTTCAAAACCCTTTCCCCGCATTCTCCCCACAAGTTGGTACCCTTCAATGTCAAAAGCTTGCTCGGTCCGCACATCCGCGCGATTTCCAACCACCCACTCAGGTATTCGGTTGTATGTTGGAGTTGATGATCAGCCCTGCTAGCAATAATATTGACGTGTTGTTGATCTGACCGTCGGACATCAGGCTTTTTGACTGCTTCGCTTCTTTCCGTTGGCCAAAATCAGTGATTGGTTCGTGACTCGCCATGGAAAAGATGTTCCTTAGGCCCGATGTCAAGTTCCTCTGGTGGTGCGGCGATAAATAGGGACCAGCTGCAGCACTCAGCGTCAACAGCCTAGTCAGCGCATGCGGTCCGGGTTCCACGGGTCAATGTCGCTGAGAAATCACCGGGTGAGCCTAATTCTAATGTCCACCATGGTATCACGAAGAAAGTTCGAAAACGTTGAACGTTCGACCACGTTCGAATCGCCTATGTCGCTAACCCTCTTTCCGAACACAGCAACTCCGGACCACCAATCCGTGGACCTCGGCAACCATAGATTCAGCGATTCCTGTGCTAGGCGTACTTGTCCCATACTGTTCCCAAGCAAACACGTTCGCCTCGCGTACCAATAGATGAGTGGTGTAGTGTTCGAGGCCCTCTAGCGTAGTAAGCAGGTATGACTTAGCCTGAACTTAGCAGCGGTCTCGGTATCATCTGACACTACATCTGACATCGCAAGTGCTAGTACTGGCACACGGGGTGGCACCAAACTACTCTTCCTCGTCCCCAATGCGGCACAGAACTCACTCGATGCAAGAAGCACACCAATCGCGGTTACCAGGGACGGTCGATGCGTTCACATCTGTGCACATGGTAGTGATTCCACGTACGCCGAAGTAGGAGTGATATGATTGGCAGCGACATCGGGACAGGGTCTCACACAGGGTCGTGGTACGCCTAGGTTCTTTGCTTAGAGTAATGGCAATTCAACAATGGACGATAAGCAAGAGAAGGTGCTGCGGGTCCTTCCAATCAGTACATCAAGAAACAGGCGGTCAGTTGACCAGCATGAGGCAACCATAGGTCGGATTCAGTAGAACTTCGCTCCTCCTTTATCAGAGTTAGTGAGATGTTATCATGCAATAAGTTGGGGTCCTAGCGTGATGCGTGACGTTGTTTTCTTGAATAGACATAGAAGTGCCCTAAATTCTGAATAGGAGTGGTCTACGTAGATATATATACCGGTAGAACGCTGAGATAAGTGGCTGGTAGGCAAGACCAGCACTCGCGGGGGTTGGCACACCGCGATTGGTTGTTTTATCCACTACTTAGTCTTCGGAGGCTGTTGATCACAGGTTGCATCAACGGCGTAAAAATTTAGCACGCCGAGATACTCTGCAAACACGATGTCCGAAGCGGTTACTTCATTCCGATATGTCCTCAGCTGCGTAGGGCCGACGCCTTGCTCGTGAGACCGCTTGATGTGGAGTACGGTGTAGTGTCGGTCCCAGTGACATTCTAAGAACTCGAGAGGAGCTACCAGGCCAAGGAAAAGACCCGGAAGTGGAGTGCCAGCACACCGACGAGGCATGGACGTGACTGGGGTATCGGACTGTTCCTGCGGTGGTCTGTGCTTTACTCTCAAGGAGCTCGCCAGCAAGTCGACCGGTGGTGCTGACGCCATTCTATTCAGTCAGATATCAACTCAAACGGTGATTACATCGAAGTAGATTAAGGTACTCACTCGGAGAGCAGGTGATAGCGATGTGCGGACGGAGGTGAAGATCTGCTTCTTGACCCATCGCTGTAGTCGACGCAGTGTTCAAATTACACATGAGGTGCTTCCACCTTCTAGTCATCGTAGTGTTATCGTCTCTAGAGGCCTTGTACTTGGCCTAAGCGACAGCACACCCACCCAGTAACGTCCCGAAACCCGAGTCAGAGGCAAAATTCAAATCACTGTGAAGTCCCTCTACGTTTATTGCGGGGTAAGACCGTAAGCTTGCCACTTCGTTTTGGTATAGTGCCAAGTTGTCGTGGGCGTCGTCGGGGACCGTGGCATTGGTTGACCTGAGCGCAGGGCCTCCTTTGGAATTGGGTGTGGTTCAGACGTCAAGGTGCCTCGCTTGCAGGTGAAATCCATATCACCATTGGCCAACGTTGGTTGATGTGCAGCCAGTTAGAAGGCTTCCCACAAGTATGGCGGACTGACTTCTAGTTTTCTTGGTAGTCTTTTGCCTATTGACGTCGCCGGCGACCGTGGTATTCCATCGATAACCTGCCGTAACTTGAAAAACTATCGGTCGACCGTCTGGTCGCAGCGGTATCCCGTCGGCAGACGTCTATTGCTATGGCCTGAATCAATGCAATGCGACCAAAAAAATTTCGAGCAGTAATAGTCGTACCACGACCTCAGTGCTCAGCGTCAGCAAGTTAGCACCGTTCAAGTTGGTCTTTGACTCGGAGAAAATAGACACTCACCGTATGTGACACTCGTCCACCGTCGATGTCAAGTCCAAGTTGCCAGAGAGTTGCCAACCACCCACCTTCACCAAGGGTTAGGGAAAGTATCATAGAGCGTGACAGTGACAACGGGGTGCCAGGACCCCGAAGAACCGCCACTAGTAGTCAAACCGCCCAGTCGGCTTTCAAGATCATCAAAGCGTCATACCAATAATTCGATAATTCACAAGCCGTGTATCCGTATCGTCAGAGATATTAAAAATATCTTGGGGCATCGGTGTGGTCTTGGTAAAATGCCAGCGCGCCGCGATACGTCGTGATAAGGAATGCGCACGAACGTTGTGGCGATGTTTATCTCGCCCTCCTCGGGAACTGCGGGTCAATTCGTTTGTCGCGTCGCACGCCCGTCACGATGCCCAAAAATTTGGCGTTTGGCTTCTGCATATCCAGAGGGCCGCTGTGATGTTCCTTCAGGCGCAGAATGACCCGAGCTGGTCGCAGCAGTAGCGGAAATAAGAGATTTGCAGAATATCTTATCAGATTTAACACCGCCCACCGTACAATAGGAAATGCAGTGGTTTATCATGCAATTACAGAGTAAAAATGAACTTTCGGTAGAAAGTTCAGAGGAAAGTGAGGAGTGGGACTTTTGTTGGTGGTAAATCGCAATTTGTGACGCAACTGAAGCGTCACCGCCTTGGTCGAATTAGGCTCAGGGAAGCGAGCGTTACCATAAGCGGTAATTTAGCGGTTTGACAACCAGGGATATTAATATCGGTTTCAGATCCAAAATGCAATATATAAAATCTGAGTTGTAGGGTTTTCATCCTGGTTCCTGTCACGCCCTGGCCAGTGCCCTTTGCTCGCTCATCCCCTTCTTCTTCTCCTACCATCACCATCTCCTCCTCCCCGCCGCCATCGACGACGACGACGCCGACGGCCCTTCGTGGATCCCTCCTGAAACTCGCCATCAGCGCACCCTGAGGCACAGCGTGCACCGGAGTTCACCTTCCTGGGCCTAGTCGAGACTCGAGACTTTTCTTCGTGTTGCACTTGGGGTCTAAACAGTTTTGATCACAGGTGAGTTTCTAGGCTGCCTGATTGTGTTTCTGGGCCTCGCCCCAAGATGCATACGCCCTATTTTTATAGATTACTGACAATCTTCCCTCTTGACCTCTTATTTAACGATAGCACTCTAGTCGAACTGGTATCGACGTCGGCCGGGCTATTGGACGTCGTACACACTACTATGATAGCCACTATGTCTGCCACCACTCATATCAGAATGTCTCCGACGCCGGGTCGTCCATTTTCTTTGGCCTCGAACTCTGCGGGGGCCCCGCTTCCCCTTATCCCTCGTCGCTCTGCCATCCGCTCGAATAGTACACCTGCATCTGCACAGGGCTCTCCGCCTAACGCCACGCCCATTAAAGTTGTTGTTGAAGGGCCCTCGCCAAGCAAGGAATATCCAAAAAATTCCTTCAACACTAATTTCCCTACTGCTTCGACCGCCGCGAGCGGTATCACTCCTCCTGTGAGAAGGAGGGTCGTACCCTCACGATCAGTTCCCACCCTATGTCCACCGGAACATTCGACTCCCACTCCTGCTGTCTCCCTTGCGAATGTCAACAATCATCCACCATTACTGGACACCGGCGACGATGCTACACCTCGTGCTTCGACGTCAAAACCACTCACTTATCAACCTGGAGTTTCGCTTCGTCTCAATCTCGACTCGCTAAAGAACAGAAGTCTATCCGAATCGCGCATTGATGGCTTATCCGGGGAGGACTCATTCGAAATCCCACCAGCCGTAGAAGCCCAATTGATTCGCAAGAAGTCTGGCCAACTAGTGAAATCTTCGTTGAAGAGGTCAAAGTCTTCAGATCGTGCTAGTCTGTCGGTGATGATGTTTGCCGGCCCCAGCAAAAGCGAGCCCACCACGCCCAAGGCTGTTCACTTTGACGCGAAATTAGAGCATGTTAAGCTCTTTCTCGCCCAACAGAAGCCTTTGGCAGTTTCCCGCGACGGCAGTCCCACAGATGATACGAGTGGCACTGAAAGCGACTTCCCGTCTTTCATCTTCGGGAGCGCCGACGAGCGTAACGCTCGACGAAATTTGACGATGAAAGTCACCAACATGCCGATCATCATCAACACCGTTCACGACGTTGCCTTGGAGGAGTTGAAGCTTTCGTCGGACATGACCAGCATCGAAGGGCGCGTCCGTCTAAAGAATATCGCTTATCACAAACAACTGGGAGTTCGATTTACTTTTGACGCATGGCAAACAACGAGCGAAGTCTTCGGTAAATATTCCGAACCAATCAACAAGAACTTCGACCGTTTCACATTTTCCATTCGTCTCAATGATTTGCTCGCGCGTATCGACGGCAAGACATTGCTCTTGGCGTTGAGATATACGGTTGATGGGCAGGAAACATGGGACAATAACAGCTGCCAGAACTACCAAGCCATCTTTAGTACGAAAAGACAGCCAAAGAATCGACCCGATGACTCGAGTTCTGCTAGCGACGCCGCTGATCTGAAGGTTAGACTTGAGAAGGTAGTGCGGGGGCGAGAGGCAGGCCCGGCTACGCCAACTCCTCGAGTTTCGCGGCAGCCTGGCTCACGATCTAACTCGAGCTCAAGCTCATCAGACAGTGACAAGCCCCTCGAGTTCAAGACAAATGGGTCTTTAGCTTCTCGCTATGACTTGGGCTCGTCACTTCGTGCACCATGGAAATCGCCTGTGCCAGCGTATACCCCTCCCCCGCAGCATTCTCGTACTCGATCACACCCGTCCACGTCTCCATCACAAACCAGCATACCATGGCCAAGTAAAATTGTCACTACTCCCACTACGCAATACAATAAAAGCAAGGCTGAGCTGGGGTCCCCTCGAGACTTGTCCAACGACGACCACTTCCGCTTGGTGGGAACCCGTTTACACACTTCACCGGAGTCGGAAAACATCCCTTTTCCTGTTATGAAACCTCCGGTGGCGAAAGAGCAACGGGCGTCGAGGAATCATCAACGCGGGGGCTACTTTGATGTAGGAGCAAACTTTGAAACTGGAGTGCGGAAGACACCGCCTGGGTCGCCGAAGTCAACCGCAGTGGATAGTGTTTCGGGACTGGCGAGCCCAAGGTCGATATCCTTCCCACCCTCAGATGGTTCCCTCCTTCCTCGTCCGCTTTTCTCTACACCAACCGCTTTGGATTTGACACCACGCCAAGGTCTGTTCGCTCTAGAGACAGGCGGGGATAGCGAAAGCTCAACACCAACCTTCATCCCGTCTTCAGAATCTTCGAGATCTTCAACCCCGTCCCCTACCGATTTCGCTTTCACATCACTCGTTGATGGCTTCGTTGATCAATTACCTCCGGCCAACGCGCCGGTTGATTACCGCCAGTTGATTGACAAGTGAGTGTACTTCAGTCAGCAACTGCAAGTTCCGTTACTTATTTCATCTCTTGTTAAGATTCTGCTTCTATACTGGAACCGACACTCTTCCATTACGCCCATCCAGCGCATCCAGCGTTGACGATTTCTTTTCATCACAATCCCCCCGCCTGCAAGGATCCGCTCATAAATTTAGCTCTCCGCCGTTGACGGCGCGGTCGAATAGCGATGATATGATTGTTTGCCGGAGTGGGTCAGCCACGCCTGTCGACCGCAGGACTTCACCGCTTGGGTCTCGGTCTCCAACGCCGATCGCAGCCTAATGAAAGGCACTCACGGCAATTGCATTTCTGGTGCTGGATCTGACTCCTCCTTCCCATACTCGCCATTCACCAACGCCTCGTTTGCACTCCCACTCCCACTGCTCCACACGTTAACTATCGCATATCCATGATTAGGAACGGGGATGTATCAGCGTGCCTGACTCGCCGCGCTCTTGCAAACCCCATTTTGATTATTGTTATTTCGAATGCATCACTCATGTATTGTACGATAGGTCCCGTCGCGTATCTCCCACTATCTACCCACCATCCCCTAAACGCCCTTATCCTACCATCGCTGCCTACATTTCTACTCGCATACACCTTTGTATTCTTGTTTGCATGCCATACATGGTCGCCCCTTCTTCATTAGGTTGGAGGGCTACCATTGTAACGGGTCTTTATTCTTTATTACGATAATTTTTGATTTCACGTCTCCTACGTCTCCTACGTCGCCACTCTGTACATCTGTAGTTTTATTCACGATTCCACACACAAACGGATATTAGATACCAGTTGATTACGAAGTAATTTTAGATCATCTCCAGTTCCTGCATCATTGAATACAGATACAGATAACGATCCGAATACAGAGCGATAAATAAATATCAGTAGCGTCCACGGCGACCACCCCACCGGCCATGCCTCGACCCACCGCCACCTCTTCCCCAGTTAGATTCGTCACCCCCACCGCCACCCCCATACAGGCTCTCCTGGGGAGGCATCGGGCGCTCGGTCTTCACTATTGAATTGTCGCCACCAAAGCCCGGGATGGTGTATCCCTCTTCTCCACCATCACCGCGCCCACCATCACCATCATTCGCACCGTCTTCACCTTTACCCCACCATCCTTGACCAAAGCTGAACCCAGGAACCATGGTATCCTCATCGTCATCCTGGCCTGCCGTATCGTTCATCTCTGGTGGTTTCTGACCATCAGCAGAGAATACTGATGACGTATCCCCCGGTCGTTCGCGAGACCAGAAACGAGTTGTGTGGTCGTTAGATGCGCTGACGAGGAGGTGGCCTAGAGGGTGGTAGGCTAACGACCAAACATTGGAGTCGTGTGCTTCAGAGAGCGTGGCGCGTGGCTGGGATTGTAAATTTGGATTGTTGAGGTTGGGGGAGTCTGGGGTGGATACGTCCCAATGGACCATCGAGCCCTCGGATCCTCCTGAGACGAGGATTGGGTGGACTGGATGCCAAGCGACCGCTGGTTTATATTTATAAAATAGTTAGATGTATGGATTGAGCGGCAACGATTGACTGGTGACGCACAGCAAACCTCCTTCTTGTGACCCTTGAGGACACTGTATTCTTTCATTGCACGAATATCAAATACACGGACAGTCTGATCTCTTGAAGCACTTGCGACTTGATCACCGTTTGGCGACCATGCAACGGCTTGCACAGTGTTCTTATGGGGATGTCTGGGAATGCGTTTGGGATCAACGCCATAGACAGAAACAATGAGACGGGCTTACAACGAGGATAGCACTGTTCCCGTCCGGGGATCCCAGAATTTGATGGTGTTGTCCTTTGAACCGGAAACAAGGAGTCCTTTGGTTGGATGCCATTGGACGCACTTAACGTCCCAGCCGTGTCCCGTGAGCGTGCTTTCCTCTCTGCTCTCTTCGAAAGCCCAAATCTTGATGGTAGAGTCATCGCTAGCCGTGGCAAACCGTCGATCGTCTGGACTGAAGCTCAAGCCTCGTATGGGTTCCCTCGAGCGCGACCCCTGCCAGGCGGTCAGGTTGTTCATATTGGGCTCGAAGTATTTGATGACGCCGCTCTTGTCCGTGGATGCGAGGTAAGCACCGGAATGGGTGAACTGCATAGCACATATCCCGGTATCATGCGCCTGTAAGATGGTCTCAAAGTTGAAGGTCAAACCGTTCCATAGCGTGAATTCTCCACTCGTCGATCCGGTCAGCACGCGCCGCGCTTCGGGCGTCCACTATGGGATACATTCAGACCAATTGAGGGAGAGAAGGAGTACCGACGGACCGTGACGACGTTCACAGGGTATCTGATTTTGTTAGTGGAAGTGTGCACAAATTTGGTGCACAAGGAGGTGGACGCGTTCTCCGGGTACGCTTTGGGAGGTAATAACTGAAGTTCCCTTGGTTTAGTTGGGTATTGGAATCATGTATATTTGTCGTACATCTATGATATACGAAGGACTAGGCCTCATATACGGTGTGTACGTAGAAGCGGGTCGATGTTTTCGAAGCTAGAATGCACCTAGAGTGAGTGCTGGTGACTGCGTCGAATGAAGGAAGCGTACCAGCGACCAGCGACCCATCCCACTATTGTAGTCTACAGTCCGGCGCGGTTTCGTCTTCTTGATGGGTTTGCCGTCAATCATTTGCCTCGAATTTATTAGTTCTTGTTCGGTAATTTTCATTTCATCGAGGGGGGGCGGTTGCGGCTCGGACATGTACTTTTTGGGTGTCCATTCGACATGGGGGACGTTGAGTTGCCTTGGAACCGCGGCAGGAGGAAGCAGAACAGGGAGGGGCGCCATGGTCGTCAATGAATGAGTTTCTCTATTGAATCAAGTCCTTAGTGCAGTTAATTCCCACAGTCAGTACTAGTGCTACTTTAAGCTTTAGGCTTTAGTTCTAGAGCATTTCCCACGGTCAGTAATACAATGTCTACCTTAAATCTGCCCTCCACCACCTTGGGGCCAATCCACGTCTCGAAGAAAAAGAAAACAGAAAGTAACGGAAATACTTGGGATCAGTTACTGACTTGCATTCAGAGCTCACGGGTTCCTTGTTACGCTTCTTGGAAATCACCAGGTATATATACCTCCTGCGCACTTGCGCGAATGCAATCCTTCGAAGTCAAACCTAGTCTAGCAGGGTGGTCAGAGACGTTAAGGAAGTCGCGCTATCCATTCTGGAATCTGGATGCTACTACTTCACGCGTCGCGCCGACGGCCTGAGCCATCTGGCCTTATCGATCGCCGATTTCAGGACCACGGCTCAAAGCCTCGCTTTCTACGGTGCTCGATGCCTATCCACGTTGGGCTGGACGTCTACAAGAGTTGACCATTCATTAATATTCATTCCGACAGCGTTCATCGTCGTCGGTATGGGCGACTCTCCGTCATCTATGGGACCGAGAAGGGTCCGGGCGTAGGATACACAACGGCCACGTCCCCCAGATCGGTTTCTTCTTTCATACCAGGAGGGACTGGCGACCAGAGGGGTGGGTGCTGGGACGTGACGGATCTACCAATCCCCGAGCTGGTTCCAACTACACCGCTAGCTCTACATAACGGAAGGTCCTCGACAGCCTGCGTGCCATCGTATGTGGGTCGGTCGCCATCGGTGCGAGGATGGCTCATCCCCTCGCAGACGCCTATTCTTTGACGGAATTTATGCGAGGCTGGGCAGCCGTATCGCTCAGCCATGTCCCCTAGGGTTATGCCGATGCTCTCTCCCCTGTTTGATCCCTCGCTACTGGATGCTGCGGCAGCAGGAGACATCGACAGCCCAGTGGTGGATGATTCCATCATTGAACAATCTCAGTTGCTTCCTAGCATAGATATGACTGGCTCCAATTGGGCGAAGGATGCCTGCCTACCATGCAACCTGGTCAGCGATTGTAATCGAGAAGCGAAAGGAGAGAGCGCATGGGGATAGACATGACCAGCAGGATGTTGAATATATAAAATGCTAAAGTTACAATCGTTAGCTATCTGAGTGTTATCATTGGGTATGGGAGTAGACTGCCAAAAGGAGACTGGTTTCGCTCGAGCTATAGCTATGCAACTCGCAAACTTGCAATCGGTAGAATTAGACGGGAGGGTATACTCGGAATTGCTCCTGTAGAATGTGTCAACTTATATATTGCTTTGTCCACTCGCTTGCCCATCACTGTAACTTTGGTTCTGTCCTTACAGGGGTATAAAGGGGCTAAGCGCTGGACATGCCTCGAGACAACAGAGACAAACAACCTGCATCGTCCGAGAACCAACCCGTGCTACTTCACACATCGACCCAACATCGTCCGCTCGTTCCTCTGTTCCTGTTCTTACCTTGCATGTCGGACGATTACCCTAGTCTGTTCCGTGAGTACACTAGTGGTCTCAGTTCGTCTATTATCTCTAAGACTGTTTCCAGGTTCGGAGCAGATGAGCCTGGTGCAACTTTTTGTACCAACCGAAGTTGCCCATGACACTGTCGCTGAACTCGGTGAACTTGGAAATGTGCAATTCAAAGATGTATGTCCCGACTCTTTATCACCCAATAGCATCTCTAATATAGCTGCGTAGCTAAATCCTAACGTTAATCCGTTCCAACGCTCATTTGTTGGCGAAATTCGACGTATTGACGAAATGGCGCGACGCGTTCGCTTCTTCGAGACGCAGATTGATAAGGAGAAGGATGTGGTTCCAATACGCCCGCTGTACGACTCTTCACCGCTCATCACTGTTGGCCCGCGTGCTGCGCAGACCATTGACGAACTGGATGTTACGCTTGCTGAGCATGAGCTGCGCCTCACCAAGATGAATGAAAGCTATCAGACGCTGAGTGAGAGGACCAAGGAACTCATCGAAGCCCGTCATGTCTTGCGCGAAACTGCGGTTTTCTTCGACAGAGTGAGTTCGCTATGTCACGCTTTTGGATTGTACCGACTTTCTGCAGGCGCAAAATCAGCAACCAGAAATCCGGAGCTCATTCGATGATAGTTCTGCACCTTTGTTGCAACACGATGATCGAGAGAACCAACTTTCTACTGCAAGTCTCCAGTTTGACATCGAGTAAGTTCCTGCACACCCATGGACACTCTTGCCTCTAACCAATGACTTAGATTCGTCGCTGGTACGCTCGACCGTATCCGCGTCCCAACCTTCGAACGCGTGCTATGGCGCGTGCTGCGTGGTAATCTTTATATGAACCACATTGACATTGCCGAGCCGTTCATCGACCCCGCCACGAATGCCGAAACATTCAAGAATGTTTTCATTATCTTCGCGCACGGTGACGCCCTCTTGGCAAAGATCCGCAAGGTTGCAGAGTCCATGGGCGCAACTCTATACCCCATTGACGCGAACGCAGACAAACGCTCTGATTCGCTGCGCGAAGTTACTTCTAGGCTCGAGGACTTGGAGACGGTCCTGTACAACACTGGCGCAAGCAGGCGGGCTGAGCTTGTCAGGATTGGTGAAAGCTTAGCTAGCTGGCGAGACGTGGTTAAGAAAGAGAAGCTTATCTACGAGACTCTCAACTTCTTCAACTACGATGTCCGGAGGAAGACTCTTATTGCCGAGGGCTGGGTTCCTACGAGGGATATTCCTGTCATTCAGCTAGCCCTTCGACACGCTACGGTCAGCTCTACTCAACCATCACTTCTTTTGATGCACAACTGACTCGGTCTCAGGAAGAATCCGGGACATCTGTTCCTCCTATCCTCCACGAACTGCGGACTAACAAGACGCCTCCGACATACAATCGTACGAACAAAGTCACCGAAGGCTTCCAAAGCATCATGGACAGCTACGGCATTGCCACATATCAGGAGGCGAACCCCGGCTTGTTCGCCCTCATCACTTTCCCATTCCTGTTCGCCGTCATGTTCGGTGATATCGGTCACGGGGTCATCATTTTCCTGGCCGCGCTGTACATGATTCTCTCCGAGCGTAAGCTGGGAAAGGTCGACCTCGGCGAGGTGAGTTTCCTTATCTTTGTATGCATGTAGTGCTGCTAAAATTGGCGACTATCCCTGCCGACGTTAGATCATTGGCCAATTCTTCTAGTATGTGGCTTGTTTGCGGCTTTAGAACGCTCCCGCTGACCGATTTCATAGCGGCCGCTACATCATTTTGTTAATGGGCATGTTCTCAATTTACACTGGTCTGATCTACAACGACGTTTTCTCAAAGTCACTCCATCTCTTCCACTCCGGATGGGACTTTTCTGAAGATGGCACTGGTGTATCCAACGGGCATGTCTACCCTTTCGGTCTCGATCCTGCATGGCATGTCGCGGACAATCAGCTCATTTTTGTCAATTCATACAAGATGAAGATGTCGATTGTGCTCGGTGTTATCCATGTAATGTCTTGCCTCGCGGTTTGGTGCAGGTAGCTAACTTCTTCATAGATGACTTTTGCTTTGTGCCTCCAGGTCCCTAACCACATTAGGTTCAAACGCCCCCTCGATATCTGGGCAAACTTTGTACCCCAGATGATCTTCCTGCAATCTCTTTTCGGTTACCTCACGATCTGCATCCTTTACAAGTGGTCTATCGATTGGTCTTCACCCAATGTTCACACTCAGCCTCCTTCACTCCTGAACATGCTTATCTTCATGTTCTTGAGCCCCGGCACGATCGATGCTGAAACCCAACTTTATCGTGGACAAGGATTTGTCCAAACAGTCTTGCTTCTACTTGCTGCTGTATGCGTGCCTTGGATGCTTGTCGTGAAGCCTTACGTCCTCTACAAGGAGATGAACAAACACGAGGGCCAGGGATATATTGGATTACACGGAGACGACGGCCCTAGAAGCGCGCCAGATGATGTCCTTGAGGGGGAGGAAGAAGGGAATGGCAGAGCGATTGCCGAAGATGCGGACGAAGGAGCGGTATGTTAAACTTCCTTTTACGCACGTTGATTGCGGTTTCCACTTACACGTTTTTATTTTACCCCATGTGTTGCAGGAACATCACGACTTTGGCGAAATTGTGATCCATCAAGTCATACACACGATTGAATTCTGTCTCGGTTGCATCTCCCATACAGCCTCTTACTTACGTCTCTGGGCCTTGTCGTTGGCTCATGCTCAGTTATCTGAAGTGCTGTGGACGATGACAATCGAGCGATTCCTGAACCCTGTGGGAATTATAGGTTGGGTTGCGTTCCTCGTTGTCGGGTCCCTTTGGTTCGTCTTGACGATCTTCATCCTGTGCATTATGGAGGTGCGTCAACTGATAGATAAGTGTCATGATGGATGATTGATATGATTTCTTGATAATGCAGGGCTTGTCAGCGTTCCTGCACGCGGTTCGGTTGCACTGGGTGGAAGCAAACAGCAAGCACTACGAGGGAGGCGGATATGTAAGTCAAAATGCTTCCATCTGCAACGTTGCCTTGGTGCTGATGGGGCGTGCCCAATGCTTGCTTTATGTTTGTGTCGTAAAAATGCAGGCTTTCACTCCCCTGAGCTTTGCCAGTGCCGAGATTTAGTTAGTAGCCGCGATGCCCTGTGTTGCTCAGAGTCGGCGTTAGCCAATGTCAATGTGAAATGTGTTTTACATTCCCCTCTTTTGCATCGCCAGCTGGCATGGGGCTGGGGCTTGGTGTCAAAAAAACGCCGAGTCCGGGGAAATGTCCATCCTCCCCGCAGATAAGTCAGGCGCCATGCAAACTTTGATTTTTTTCACGCCGAATCTGGCTCTCCGACAGATCATAGCATTTTTTCAAGCTCCGCCCAGTCTCTGATATAAACGTTGACTAGGAGGCGCCATTTCTATCCCCACCTTTCCCCTCCTCCCTTGTCTTCTTCCCTTGTTTTCCATATAGAGGTGAGCGCCGCTGTCCTCTACGTTGTTCAAAACCACCGAAACTGACTCCAAATCAGGCACTTTGCCAATCCATTAGAAATAGAGCGTTCAGTGTTCTTACCAGCCTTCGTCTGCAATAATCAGATCTAGACGACTAGAAACTTTCAGCTACTGTAACATTCAAGGTGCGCTGACTGGCTGTCGCTGCGTCAAATTTCCTCATTATCTTATCTTTGATCGTAGATTAACGAAATGCCTGCTGTTACCGCTGCTTCTACTCCCGCTCCAACTGCCCTCAAGGCTGCTATGCACACCACACCTGTTGAAGGCCAATTCGATGTTTCGGCCCTCTTCGTTGCCGACAAGGCTACCCGCGAGGCCGCTGCAAAAGCATTTACTGCTCTCGCCCAAAAAGATGGCCCTGGCGCGATGGAATCCATCGCTTTCACTGACGCCGTCGTCAAGGCTCTGGCCGACAAAAAATCTCCCGCTGCCCGTGAGGGTGCTGCGGATGCTGTCCGACTTCTCGTTGTTGATGGTGCCATCAAGGTTCTAGAGCCCGTCTTCATCGATTCTGGCATCTACGCTGCCCTTCTCGAGGCCTTCGCCGATAAGATGCCTGCTGTCAGGACAGCTGCCATCGAGGCCGTCAAGGAGTACGTCTCGGCCATGAACCCCTGGGCCGCTGGCCTTATCCTTCCAGCTCTTCTCCACGAGATCAAAACCGCCGGCAAATGGCAGCTTAAGACTGGCTCGCTTACCGTTCTCAACCAATTGGTCAAGAGCGCCCCGGTCCAGACTGCCCGTCTCATGCCCGAGATCGTCCCAGTTCTTGCTGAGGCTATCTGGGATACCAAAGCCGACGTGAAGAAAGCTGCTCGTGATTCCCTCACCAAGGCCACTGCACTGGTCTCGAACAAGGACATTGAACGCTTTATTCCTGCCCTTATCAAAGCTCTGATTAACCCCGTCGAAGAGGTTCCGGGCACCATCGCCCTCCTCTCGGCCACCACATTCGTTTCCGAAGTAGATTCGGCTACCCTCTCCCTCATGGTCCCCCTGCTCTCGCGTGGTCTTAATGAGAAGCTCACCGCTACGAAGCGCAAGGTCGCCGTGTATGTAGATCCCATCTGTCGGAAAAACTTCCTGCTTACTCACACGATATTAATAGCATCATCGACAATATGGCGAAGCTCGTCGACTCAGCTGTTACTGTTCGACCTTTCATCCCCAAGCTCCTCCCCGGACTGATCAAGGTTGAAACCACTATCGGAGACCCCGAGGCCCGTGGCGTTGTTGGTAAAGCAATCGCCACCCTTCGCCAAGTTGGTGAAGTGCCTCATGGCGACGGCTCTGAGCTTCCTCCTCACAAGGCTGTTGAGAGTGGCCCTCTTGCCCACTCCTTGATTGCCATCTACAAGAAGTTCGGCGCAGCCCCATCCGTAGCTCATGCCGCCATCATCTACGCCTCTCACTTGGCTGCAGGACTCGTCAACGCAAAGAACTTCGACGTTCCTGAGTGGGACACTCTCGCTCCCTACCTCGCTTTCGCTGCTTCGACTCCGGAACCCGTTACTATTGCTCGTGAGTGGGTTGTCCGATCTGCCGCTGAGGACGACGAAGAGGAAGTCGCCGAGGATGAGGAAGAAGGCGAAGACTTGTGCAATTGCCAGTTCTCACTTGCTTATGGTGCCAAGATCCTTCTTAATACTGCCACCCTCCGTCTCAAGCGTGGTCACCGCTACGGTCTTTGTGGCAAGAACGGTACCGGAAAGTCTACCCTCATGAGGGCTATCACCAACGGTCAAGTCGAAGGTTTCCCATCCCCCGACGAAGTTCGTACTTTCTACGTCGAGCACGATATCGATGGCAGCGAAGAAGACACTTCTGTCCTACAATTCATCGTTACCGATAAGCGCATCCAAGCCACAAAGGAAGAGACCATCGAAGCCCTTGCCGCCGTCGGCTTCAACGATGAGCGTCAGAGCCAGGCAATTGGCTCCCTTTCTGGTGGTTGGAAGATGAAGCTCGCCCTCGCTCGCGCGATGTTGTTCAAGGCTGACATCCTCCTCCTCGATGAGCCCACTAACCATTTGGATGTTGTCAATGTTGCCTGGTTGGAGAACTACCTCACCAGTCTCACCACTTGCACATCGAGTAAGTCTTTTTTCTATGAAAGTTATGCAAATGTCTGACCTATCTACCTAGTCATCGTCTCCCACGACTCCGGTTTCCTTAACAACACCATCACTGATGTCCTCCACCTGAACCGCTTCAAGCTCAGAAGATATCGTGGCAATCTCGAGAAATTCGTTCAGGCCGTTCCTGAGGCCAAGTCGTACTATAGTCTCGAAGCTTTGGAAGACTACAGGTTCAAGCTCCCCGACCCACCTTTGTTGGATGGTGTCAAGACCAAAGAGAAGTCGCTGTTGAAGATGCGCAAGGTCGGATTCCAGTACCCCACGCAAGCCGTTCAGCAACTCTACGATATCACTCTCCAAGTCTCGCTTTCCTCCCGTGTCGCTGTCCTCGGGCCCAACGGTTCCGGCAAGTCTACCCTCGTCAAGTTGCTCATCGGTGATATGGAGCCCAACAAGGGTGGCGAGATCTGGAAGCACCCCAACTTGGTCATCGGTTACGTTGCTCAGCACGCCTTCCACCACATCGATAACCATCTCGACAAGACTCCCCTCGAGTACATGCTTTGGCGTTACCAGACTGGTGAGGATTTGGAAGAGCTCGGCAAGGCAACCCGCCAGATCAGCGAGGAGGAGGCCAAGAAGATGAAGGACGGTGCTCTCGTTGTCGTTGAAGGCCAGAAACGCTTGATCGACGAGATTATCACCAGGAAGAAGTTGAAGCAATCGTACGAATACGAAGTCTCCTTCAAGGGCCTCAGCTCATCGGAGAACATCTGGTTGCCCCGTGACGACCTTATCAAGCGTGGCTTCGAGAAGAAGGTCATTGAAGTCGATACTCGTGAGGCTCAGCGTGCCGGTCTCCTTCGTCCCCTCGTTCGCCGGGAGATCGAGAAGCACTTCGCCGACTTTGGTCTTGAGCCCGAGTTCGTCACTCACAACACCATGAGGGGTCTCTCTGGTGGTCAGAAGGTCAAGATCGTTCTCGGAGCTGCCACATGGCGTCGCCCTCACATCATCTGCCTCGACGAGCCAACTAGTAAGTCTTAATGAGCTGGTCTATCCGAATTAATGTTAACCCGTGGTGTGCAGACTATCTCGATCGTGAATCACTTGCTGCCCTCATTGAAGCACTCAAGGTCTTCGAGGGTGGTGTCCTCATCATCACTCACAACCGAGAGTTCTCCGAATCCATCTGCAAGGAGTACGTGCATCTCTTGATTAGTTTTTGAGATCATAGACTGACATCCTCCGCAGAGTTTGGGCCATGCGTGACGGCCACCTTGAGGCATCCGGCCACAACTGGGTTGAAGGCCAGGGCTCAGGACCCCGCATCGACCAGAAGGGTGGCGAAGACGATGATCAATACGACGCTATGGGCAACAAGATCGATGTCAAGAAGCAAAAGAAACTCTCGGCGGCTGAGCAACGTAAAGCCAAGAAGGAGCGTATGGCACGCAAGAAGAGAGGTGAAGACGTTGACGATGATGAAGACTTGTAAATGTTGTCTCATCACCTTTCCCCGTTATGAATTCACGTCTACGCCTATGTTCTATGTCACGGTTTCTTTTTTCACGCCCATCATGTTGTGTCATCACGTCCGTCTATATGTCTTCCTGCTACTTACCACCGGTCCACGTCATGTAATCCAACATCGCATATAATATTATTTCCTTGTACTCTCTATCAACGCTACGTGATGAGGAATTTGCTTCCAAATCAAGGTTATGTCGCCATCATCCGTCTCCGGATAAAGGGCGCAAGTTCGCCGGTAATTGGTGTGTGCTGTCTCTGTTCGCTACTTCCATGGACAAGCTCGAGACTCTGGGATCTGTTTCTCGGGTAGGTTCGAATGACTTTGAGCAACACAGTATTCACGCTTTCCGCAGTTGAGCGAACGCGTCGTCCGAGTCTTGGGTCAGGTATGCGGCAATATCCATTTAGAGCCGACTTGAAGAGTCTAACGCTCTCGTAAATATCGCAAGAACCCTGGAAAGTTCACCTTGCAAGGTAAGCCTGAACGTCGGTCCCTTTGAGAGAGTATCTCAAAGACAACCGTAGGGACAAACACGTATCTTATCGGAAAGAAGAATCCATATATTCTCATTGATACGGGAGAAGGTCGTCCGGAATATGTGCCGGTGCTCGAATCGGCTCTGCGGGACGAGGCGAAGCTAGATAGTCCTCAAGATCAAGACATCTCCGACATTATCATCTCGCATTGGCATCACGACCACACAGATGGATTGCCATCCGTCGTAGAGATCCTGCAAAAACTCTGGAAGGAACGCAATGGCGACGCCCCCTTCAAACCTCCTCGGCTGCACAAATTCCCTGCGCCGGCTAGTGCAACGGTGTCTCCCCATACTACGAACAGTTTGCCGTCCATAATCGCGTCGCTGCCACCTGGTTCTTATACTGCCAGTGAAAGTGGCAACGCGTTCAATGACCTTAGCCATGGTCAGATTGTCGCCGCCCCTTCAAGCACGCTTCACGTCTTACATACACCCGGCCACACTGTCGACTCGATCTGCTTATACGTCCAGGAGGACAAAGCGCTCTACACAGCAGATACTATTTTGGGCCAGGGCACTGCAGTATTCGAAGACCTCGCGTCGTACATTAGCAGTCTTCAGAGCCTCCTGGAATTCGGCAAATCGGAGGGACATGATTTCGCCTCCCTGTATCCGGGGCATGGGCCCGTCGTCCCAGATGGCACAGGCCTTATCAGTACCTATATCAAGCACAGGTTGGAAAGGGAGGAGCAGATCGTGCAGGTGCTCAGAGGGGTGAATACTGCTGAGGAGCGAACTGCTCCACCTCAGTCTGCTACGACGTGGAACATAGTTTCGGTTATCTATGCTGCGTACCCGGAATCCCTTTGGGCGCCTGCTGCTCATAGCGTTGATCTGCACCTCAAGAAATTGGAGAAGGATGGCAAGGCCAAGAAACTGGGTGGCGAAGGGAAAGACACCAATTGGCAGCTATTGTGATTATCAAACTGTAACATCTATGTGCGTATTATTTGCATGAAGGATATTGTATTCTAAGTCTCCTCAATGAACGAGTTCCTTGCGACCCTCACCTCAACACTTAGATATCCACGGCCGATCCTCTGGCTAGTTGCAAGCCTAATAATAGAAGCGCGCCACTATTCTCGCCCTCGCTTGGTTGATAAGCACGTCGACACATGCCTCTTCGCGGGTCGTCAAGGCCTGCATACGACTACAAGCACTGTGATTTCTCGTCTTCGTCTATTCACAACCGATGTCATATGCTCTCAGTGCGTATGACACTATGACGCCTTGTACACAACAGAAGGAAGTGGCGACGAGCAGAAATACCTTCGCAATTCCGCGCGGTGTCGACTTCGGAGGCTCGTATGAACAGAATGTTCGGCCCCACCCTCCCATACGTACAGCCAAGACACCGTCTGCTCTACGCGACCCGAAAAAGCATTTAAGACGGCGAATGTCGATGAAATGAAGCAGACATCCAGTGGAATACGTTCCTTCACCCTTTGGCTCCTTGGTTCTCTGCAATATGCGTCTTTCTACAGCCACTCTCTTGGTCCTTCTCCCTTTCTTCGTGGCAGCTCTGCCTCACGATACACGGAGGTCTATACCCATTGCGAAGCACTCGAAGTTGAGCCTCGGCGGGACCGTCAACCTTGATGCCTTGAAGCAACATCTCCGCTATGTAGAAGGGTATTTAATATTCGTCCGAATGTTTGGAACTCTTTGGCTGACTGCAAGATTATTGCAGTAAAATTCGGCGTGGAAATGCTGCATACGAGCGGAACACCGGCAAGCGGATGTCTGTCGAGCCCATCGCTACGTCTCGCAAACGCGCCGATGAATTCGCTTCAAACCCGCTCGTGGACTTTGAATCTTCCTTGTGGTATGGAACCATCTCCGTCGGCACGCCCCCTGTGGAATACAAGAGTTAGCACCTTTCTCTAAACTTTTTCTATGAGATAAGACATTGACGGCAACTTACAGTCGACTTCGACACCGGCAGCAGTGATCTCTTCCTCCCCGGCTCTGATTGCAAGAAGAACTGCGATGGTCACACATTATATGATTCTTCGAAATCCGAAACCTCCAAAGCGTTAGAGAAGGATTTCACTCTGCAATACGGAGATGGATCTACCGTCAATGGCCTCCAGTTCACAGACACCGTGATAATCGCCGGAGTCACTGTACGTACCGCAGTCCTTTGTTCTTTTGGTCGATCGATTGACCAGCTTTGTACCTTTCATAGGCCGAGACACAGACTCTCGGATCGGCAAAGGAGTACTCCGAAGGCTTCTCATCGAAGCGCTTCCCCGCAGACGGGCTTATGGGAATGGGATACGAGAGCATATCGTCATACGGTGCTTCCCCCGTCTTCCAGTCCTTTGTGAGCCAGAAGAAAGTTTCCAAGCCCGTTTTCGCTTTCAAACTCGCGAAGGAGGGCTCAGAACTGACCCTCGGGGGACTTAACACCAAGTTATACAAGGGTGACTTCGCGTATGCCCCTGTCACAAAGCAGGCAAGTCTTGCGTTCAATGAGGAGTACATGGCGTGCTGAACAATCATCGCCAGGGATACTGGATGGTTGAAATGGACTCTATGAGTGCCGGCAATGAGACCGCAATCAAGAAGAGTGCTGCTATCATCGATACCGGAACAACCCTTGTGAGAATCCCTAGCCCCCTCCCTCCTATTGATGCACCCTAATTACCCCTGTGATCAGATCATCGGAGAACCGTCCAAGGTTGCAGAATTCTACAAAGCTATCCCAGAGGCCAAAGAGGCGTCCACGCTTGGTGCAGGCCTCTATACGGTCCCGTGCAAGAGCATCCCCGAAATTAGCTTGACCTTTGCGGGCAAGACATTCCCTGTCACGAAGGAAACCTTTAGCTTGGGAGCCGTCGAGGAAGGATCTGAGGATTGCGTGGCCGGAGTCGCCAGTGCTGAAGTAGGCAGCAGTGAGTACAAGATCCGAATTCGCCATAGTAAACGTTACTGACGGTATCACCACATAATATTAGTCGGGTGGATTGTTGGGGATGTGTTCCTCCAGAACGTGTACACCGCGTTTGACTTGGAAGGTAACAGAGTGGGATTTGCCGAGCTTGCTTAACGGAACAACAATCGTCGAGGACCAATCATTTTCTTTATAGCTATCTGCATGTAGTTTCGTTGCCAGCAAAGCCTTGACGGCTTCCCGTTGGCTTGCTATCTTTGGAGTTCCTTCACAAGAAATATGCACTTTGCCTCCATTTGGGGAGACCCAATGGTATCTGATGCCCTTGGCCCTTGTACCAACCCATAGGAATATTGACGGATTTACGTCCCAATCATATACCGACTTTCTACGGCTGTATTCACACAAGGGACTGGCCGAAAGCCCGGCAATCTACTACAAATATCATAAAATCACCTGGCGCGCTGCTCAAGGTCGTTCATGGCTGCTCAACGTGCTGAGCCCGTGCGCGTGCATTATTTCAGGCAGTCTGAGGGTGCATGAGCATGAAGTTCTCGTGAATTCCTGCGCCGGTGTTCTTTTAGGAGGGAACCTGAAAAGGTAAGCGCCGGGACTCCACGAGGTTCGATCATCATCGGAGGACTGTCGGAGCACAGGTTCCGCTCGTGCCACCGACTGGAGCCGACGCAGACCGCCTCGACTGCTCCATAGATGATGTCCATGATTCCTCTAAAATTTCCTAATGCCGGCTACCGACTGTACTTTATCTCTCTCTTCTTTACCACCACCTTCTCCCTCCTCCTCCCCTCCTCCTCCTCCCTCTAATGTCAACTACCAAACTCAACTCTGACAGCCATCACATTCAGTCCTACGGCGCAATGACCCCGTCGACGAGCTATGCCCGCTCAGTATCAGAATCAGAAACGGACACAGAAGATCTTCCAGGACTTCCGCCGACGCGGCGCTCGTCGTTGTCGAAGCATCTGGACTCTGAGGTCGACCCAGCGAGAGCCACTGGCATTCTGGCCGCATTCTGCTTCATGACGGGCTTCATGTATGCACTCTCACCGCCTTTGTTCTTTATCTGATCTGACCCAATTCATAGCGATGCGATCTCTTTCTCTGCCGTCTTTGTGTGGTGTGGATTTCAAACTGGGAATTTCGTGCAGGTGAGTCATTTATTTCTGCCCCATAGCAAAACTACGCGCATATATGCGCCTTGTACGTGATTGCTGACTTTGTACAGCTTGCTTTAGCCGTTGCCAAAACGTTTGAAGGGCCTTCCTCGACCCCGCAGGATACCGCGTTCCGGAACCCCGATCAACACGCTCTTTGTTCCTTTCTGACCTTCCTCTTGGGGGCCTTCTTGGGACGCATTGGTGACCGCATCGGACCCCACAAACGCCGTTGGCTCGTTTCCGCAACTTTCGTTCAGTCCTTACTGACGATGGCCGCCGCCATCACCATTTGGAAGAGTAGCCAAGATTCCAGAGACGGACCTACACGTTTCAGTATTGCCGACGAACGCGGCGACCCAGCGTGGACCCATGCACTAACCTTCGCATGCATCGGGTTCATGAGTGCAAGCATGGGTCTTCAGGGCGTTGTTGCTAAACGCCTTAACACCGAGTTTGCCGCCAGTAGTAAGTCATCCAGCAACCTTTACGCATTGTACATGCTAACATTCTCCCCCAGTCGTACTGACTACCGTTTGGATTGAGCTCATGAATGATCCTCGTCTGTTCCACATCAACCGGTCGGTTGTTTCTCGAGATCACAAACTCATCTTCATAACGGCTATCTTCACCGGCGGCTTCATCGCGCGAGCCTTGCTTCACCAACTCGGTGCCGCAGGAACGCTAGGTATAGCCACTGGGATTCGTTTCCTCATCGCCTTGGCTTGGCTCTTCGTGCCTGGAAAGAAGGGCACTAACAACCCAAAATGAATTCGCCATTCACAGGGCTGCTATTCATAGCTTACATCCAAGTTCTTTAATTTAGATGTCGTCGTCCTAACAGGCCCACGCTCCTTAAAGCCTCTTCCGATGCTAGAATAGAGACTCTCACGTATAGATTACAAGAGTACAACAGTCCATAGAGTAGACGTAGATAACAAGTAGAAAGAAGTGTCATATCAAATTATTGTTCCACTATACTTCCCTTTCCATCCCCATGTCCTTGCGTGCATGTCTCTTCCCCGTAACCTTGTCTGCTACCTTGTCGCGGACCTTACCAACATTCTCCTCCGTTTGTTTGACCGCCCATTTCATTTTCCTCATCCCACTCCATTGCATCAGCCCTCGGTGCCGGCGATGCAACTTCCCTTTCCTCCGCTTCACCTCCTTGATTTGTGTGACCACGCCCCCTACACCATGCGACCCTGCTTCCTCATCACTGTCGGACGAGGACGAAGAGGACGAGGAACTCGTATCCGAGAGTTCCCCTAGCAAACCATCTCGTCCTCGCCCATGGCTCTCCTCGGCGCAATCCAGGACGTCCATCACATTAGCGACGTCTCGGTCTTTCTTCGCGATCTTCTTATGGTACCCGCTCAACCCACGCCAAAACCGAAGTTTCACCCTCAACTCTACACCCTCAACGATACCGCTGATATCATCTGCGGCAGTCCTCTGTGCCCGGTTCATCGCGTCGTCCTCGTTGTGTCGAACAGGTGAGGTCATTTCGAGTTCTTCATCATCGGGAATGTCTTTCAGCCAGAACACACAGAACGCAGGCTTCAAGTCGGGCCCTAGTGCGTGCTTCTTGAATTCGAAAACGACGCAACTTGCATATCTGCGTCTAACAGCCAACTTGACACTCCTGGCCCTCTTTGCCTTCCAAGCGGCCTCCACATCTTCATCAGCCGTCAAAACCAGTCTCTGTTTAGAGTATGTGGTGTGCACCGATATCCTGCACTTCTTCAGTAGCTCGACCATATCGCTGTCGTCAACTTGCCCGGTGCGAATCATGGTAACGCCAGGCATCACCTCCAGCGTGCCTGTGTCCCACCCCTGCAACTCCTTCGTCAAAGTCATCTCCACGGCGCGGAAAGTCACCGACAACTTGACCCTGCCGTAGCCGATGCCGCCGGTAAGTGGGAATGAATCCGTTATGTGGGAACGATGTTTCAGAAGCCTCGTCAGAGGCAAGTCGACGACACCTAGTAGAGGGTTGACTTCATGCAGCCGGCTATCCCTTACAGAGATGATGACGCTGGTGGATCGCCAGTCTCGAATAAACCGCTCGAAGCCTGCGTCAAACTATTTCGAAGATCAACGCCGTTAACCATCACGCCCACGAATGAACGCAAGACACGCACATACGGCTTTCCTGTGACCATCTTCGTCCGTGTCTTGAATACCTTCTCGTGATTGAGAACAACCACACAGTACGCGCTCGGCATTTCCCCTCCATCCTTTTCGCCTTCTTCTTCGCCCTCCGTCGTAATGGCGTCCGAGCCGCTCGCGCGTATCTTCTCTACTTCCAAGCCATCTATCTGCTCAATCCTTACGGCTAAGATGCCGCTCGACCACCGGTCAGGCGGCGGCGTCCCTCCAATGATCTCGGCAGCTTGTTCACCAAAGTCTTTCTCCTTTCCCTCTAGTTCGTGCTTGACGTAGCTCTGCACGTCTTCGTCGTCCGAAAGGGAGTACGTATTCGCCGTGTTAGTGTGCCCACTTCTATTCGTGCAGCGCTCATCCATTCCCTCGATATCACGTTCAGCGGCGTATGCAGGATCTTCTTCGTCGCTGTCTTCCGCCTTTGCAGGCGCCTGCCAATGTTCTCGCCCAGATCTATGCATATCGAACAACCATGTCGCCAATGCCACTTTCGGGAAATATCCAACCTCCCATATCATCGTCCCCGGACAGTCAGTCGAGCCGTCGATATCCGTAAAGCCATCTTCTCGCCTAGCCATGCGCTTCAGGGTGTCTTCACTAGTCATGAGCTCCCGAAGATCGACGGCAACGTTGCCGAGATTGTCGTCCGCCGTCAACCTATCTGCGAGATCATTTAGTACGCATCATACACCAAGGGCGACAAGAAGCTGACCAGCATCCCATAGTTGGAGTTGGAGTACTTCATGGGAGTTCAGCTCTGCTGGGCTGACCACGAGGAAAGTATATTCATCCCAGACGGGCACCTCTTCGTCATCGACAATCCTGCCAACAAGTTGACGACTTCAGTCCAAAGAAAACGCGGAAAGTATGTACGAACCTAGTGCTCCCCAATGGTTTGCCCCACTTCCCCCAACCCACCGTAACATACGAGTCGCCTTGACGTTCGCGCGCTGATGCATGAAGCCCTGGCACGACGTTCTTCCACGCGTTCATCCGATCCCCGGCTCTGAACTTGCTTGCAGATATGACTCGCACAACAACGACACCGACGCCCTCCGTATCCACGCGTTCACCACCGGCAAGCATCAACCCAAGGTCTAGACTTATACTACGAGGAGCGACGTACATCTCCATCGCAGCGTTAATGGACTGCTTAACCCAGCCGCTAAGCATAGGGACGTCCATCACGTTGGGGAGATGCCTGCTGAGCGGGGTAAGGGAGAATGAGACGTGCGGTGCACCGAGGAGAGTGATCGTCGCGAGAGAGGTGAAAGGGGGGTTCGGCGTGAGGGCGACGCGCAAGCGAAGAGTACACAGGAGGGAATTGAGCGAGATGTAGAAGGGAATTTGGATGCCTGCTACTGTCCATATATGAAGTACCATATGGGGATTAGACGACCGCGTCTCAATAGATGCTGTTTGACCTTTCGAGGGGAGGGTCGAACGATACACGAGTCCTAGCTCAAGACAAACATACTCCCCCGCTTCCTCCTCGTCTTCTGCGTCCCCTTTGTTGGTCTTGTTCTTCTTCCGTGTGGCATCGAGCCACTGGACCTGCCTGATGCGAACAGGCTCGATACCTTGTCCTATGTCAGCTATCTTGACGGCTTTGACGAACGCGGGTAGCGAGGCTTGGAGCGAATCCTCGAGAATGTCGGCTAGGGGGGTGAACAGGGTCGGGTTGATGATAGGCCACAGGGATACGAGAAAGGCGTTCAGCCAAGTCGTTTGATCAAGGTCAGTAGCTGGAGGTGCAGACTCTTTCTCCCGCGGATGAGAGACCTGCAGAAGTTACAGCATCAATGACACAATGAGATGAAGCTTGAACGCACATTAGTCGACTCAACGACAGGCAGCTCTTCGGGCATGCGAGCGATGGCGTAGACGTACACCACGACTACGACGGCAGCCACCACAGCGCAACCCAGTATCTGCAGCGAGAGACTCAGCGTCGATGCTAACGCGCTCGCTAACCAAGACATCCGCGCAGGTGCAGCCATTCGTCCGTGATAGAGATTGGAGAGAATAACAGAGAAAAGTGAGGCGAAGAATGCGGCGACGCCTGCTACCAAAGCCGTATGAACGGCCATCCTGCTCTTCGTGTCGCGGGGGTCGACCCATTTGCCTATGCGCGTTTCGCTCAGCAGAGCATCGTCGAGGGAGGCGTGTCTTTTGTTGTTTGCCTGCACCTTTCGCTGTTCATCCTTGCGATTCGTAGGGTGGTCGGGTAGTGGTTCGTCGTCCTGTACATTTGGTGGTGGGATTTGTTCAAGGTCGACCTCGGTGTAATCGTGAATCTTCACGGGGAGGTGGGTGATGGGGTCGGTCACTTCGCGGTCGGTGGAAGACGTCGCCGCCGTCGTAGAAGGCATCGCTCAAAGATGTAGGAAGCAGACTCCCCATGGCTAAATAAAAGTTCAAGGGTGTATGATGTCAGTTAGCAGTCGCTCCGCAGATTCGCTTCGAGCGTCTCCCCTATCACGCAAGCGCCCCTTGCGCCACCACTGGATATTACGAGAGCTGTCCAGGCTTCAGCGTATCAGCGGACACATGAGGAGAACGAAGGTGATGGTATAAGTGATCGTGTGTACAATAGCGATAGTGTACGATTAGGTCGTTGCGTAAACTACTGGACGAAAATAAAGATGAAGTCGTGACTACTTGCTTGAATTCCAACGAAGTGCGTAATCTATTGTCGTGATGAGAAGATGCAATGCGATGCGTGGTAACTAAGGACGAGGGCGGTATCTTCTATCGTTTAGCGTAACGCAGGAAACGGGAGGCAACTAATGAGGGGAGACAGATACCAATGTTAGCACCGATGAAGAAAGGGGAGAGAACGATCCAGAAGACAAGTACTCACTTATAGTAGCGATGACGTTGAAAACAAAGTACGCGAATAAAATCCAGACATCACGCCAGCGGTTGGAATAGCGGATGTTCAAGGGCTCGAAGAACTCGTCGCCGACGCGGAACTGGCAGTAACGACAGGCAGAGGTTTCGTCTGGGTTGTCTAGATATCCACCTGCGACGGAAACGAAGGCGCTGGCCCATGCGGCGCAGGTCTCTCCGGAGGGAGGATCAAAGATGGCAAATTCATCAGGTTTGCAGGTGATCATCAAACCACTAAAAACAGCTGTGAGGACGTTGACACCAACACGGCTTAGATGGGATACATACTGAAGCTCTGTGGCGACGGTGGAAGCCATGGTACGAGTGTAGGGGACCAACTCGTACAGCCAGGTCCTCCAAAACGAGATCATAGTCGGGTAAGGGATAGTGACCCCACAGAACGTCGAGACAATCAGATTGATAACGGGGTTGAATAACACTGCGACCTGGACGCTAGGACTGATGGCAGCAAGCAGCTGGCCGAAGGAGATACCGAAGAAAAGCATGAAGATGAGGACCACCAGCTGGAGGCCAGTGCCATCAAGTCCGGCGGCGCCTTGGCCAAAGCCGATAGGAAAGACCTAGCACCAGTTACACGCTGTGTTGAACCGACCGAAACACCCCGACTTACCATCAAAACCCAATACCCGATAGCACAGAGAATATTGTAGGGGATCTCGCCGACGAGTTGACCAATGGCGAAAACATATGGTGAATAAATTCGACTCGACGCTTCCCGGATGAAGATCCCTAAACCACTGTGTCAGGCTGATGGTACAGTGCAATGAGGGCGACACATACTTCGGTTTGCCATGAACATGGGTTCAATATGAGCCATAACTAAGGCAGGTAATAAAGTAATCCAGAAGCTGAAAAGTGGTTAGGAGATTAGTATATCAGACCGGAAACTTGACTAACATGGCGAACACCCTGTACTGAAGGTCGCGCACACTTGTCCCCAGTTGTAAGAACGTCAACGATATGAAGAAGGATATGAAGACGCAAGCGAAGAGACGACTGAAAATGTACTCCGGGTTGCGCCAGAGAGAAAGGTTGTTGCGTTCCACAACGACCTTAAGTTGGTACCAGAAAGGAGTGGCATCTGGAACACATTTAGTTTCATCAAGTCTCTACTAAGTTGAGACTCACAAGTCGATGTCGTGGTCTCATTATCGACGGGGAGTGCCAGAGCTGCGCGTTTGATATCCTCGATTTCCTGAAGGACCTTCTGGTATTCTGGGGAATCGAGCCATATATCCTTCCAGTCACGGCTGCCTATTCTTGCAGAGACACCAGCTCCGATAGCCTCGAGCATGAACTCCGCCGGATTGGCATTAGACGGACAGGGGGCACCTTCACGGGCGAAGTAGTCGCGAATAACCTGCGAGTCCGGCCCGATGTCACCGAAGTACACGGTTTCGCCACCTCGTTCCAGTAACAACAGACGGTCGAAGGACTCGAAGAGCAGGGACGAGGGCTGGTGGATAGTACACAGAATAGCTTGACCTTGATTTGCTAGCTTTCGCAAAAATCTAACAAGGTTCCACGCGCTTTGGGCGTCGAGACCGGACGTAGGCTCGTCCAAGAACAGCAAAAGCTCGGGCTTGCTTGCCAGTTCGACGCCAATCGTCACTCGCTTGCGAGCTTCAACGCCCAAACTAAGGATAAGTGCCTCGGTGAGATTCTGCAGCTCGAGGAGCTCGATGATTTCTTCCACGTATGCGTCCTTTTCAACCTGTGGGACGGAAGCGGGCTGGCGGAGGTACGCTGAGAATCGAAGAGCCTCTCGGACAGTAGCGGTCCCTTCATGGACATCCATTTGTTCAGCTGATGATGAAGTCAGTCTAAGGCCGCTGCAATGAGGCCAGATTTCGCACCATAAGCGGTACCACGGGCGAAGTCAGAGCCCAGCGGGCGACCATCAACCAAAATATCACCAGAAATAACGCCAATGTTTTTGCGCTGGGCAAGAACATCGAGACAAGTCGTTTTGCCTGCACCACTGGCTCCCATCAAGGCGGTTAACGATCCAGGTTTCACATAGCCAAATACATCGTGCAGCAGGCGGCGCGTGCCTCCAGGGACCGGAACAGTATAGTTGAGCTTTTCCCAAGTGAAGGTCTTTCGGTGCTTCCCATGAACGCTAAGCACGAAAGGTTAGCCACAGCGCCATCCAACCGTAAGGCACTTCTTCTGACCTTTCCTTGGATTTTCTGGCTTCGACGATGTGTTCTCCAGGCTTTTCTGGCCTGCTTGCCTTCTTTACTTCCAGGGCCTCGTTCAGCTTCTTAGTCTCTGTATTCTCCCTGGCGAAGATACCGACACCAACTGACGCAGTATGGCGCTACGACAGTCTTGTCAACAAATATCAACAGTAGAGCTTGGAACAAGGCCTCACGGGAAAGTATTCGATGACCAAAAGCTGTGTGGATAGGAACACGATGAAGAAGCCAATACCAACGAGGAAGTTACGCTTCCACAGGTCTGCGGGATTGAGGGCGTAACCGGCGGTGATATACGACTCGCCGGTTATGACATCGCTCCCTCCTTGTGCACCGGCGAGTGTGCATGCTTGATTGGGCCCAAGGCCATCACTAGATAGCATGAAGTATCACGAGTAATGGGTTCGTGAAAACGCTTACGGATATTGTTCTAACACACCCAGAATATTCCTTGGGATGACCGAGTTACCATCGCAAGTGAGCTGGGGCGCAAGGATCGTCAGCGTGGGGTATGTCGGTGTTAAAGGTGATGACACACCGAAATCCGCATAAACTCGTTTTCCATTAAACCAGCCCAGGCTACGTATCATGTATTTCAGTGAAGACCCTCGTGAGAGAAGAAGCAAAGCGTAGTACCATACGCAACTGGGTTGATGTAGTACTGCACTATAGATGAGTCCAGTCCAGGGAAGCTCCACTATGAGGACTCACAATCCAGAATAGCCAGCGTTTCATGCTGTCGACAGAAATCATGTACCCGCTGTATACGACCATCTATAGACGATGACTTAGTTCAGCATGCTGAAGCTTAATTTGAGCACTTACATTTGGAAGGACTATGGCAGAAAGCCTGCGATGGCGGATCCAGGTCTTAGTATTAAGCATATTCCCCGGTACCGTCTGGGCTCACCTGAAGGCTGTATGGAAGCTGGTGCAAAACAGACCGATGGTGCGGAAAAACCCTTGCATTGTGAGAAAGGCCATATAGTTGATGAGGTGGAATGTCCAGAAAGCACCGCCGCTGGCGTTGAGACCACTCATGAAGTAGACAATGACGTCGAAGATGAATATTCGAAGAGCCGAAAAAGGGATATCGGAGAACAAGTTAGCAATTGGGACAACGGCCGGGCGATACATGCTGTAATTTGTCTACAGTGGCCGCGCACATCAACGCCGATCCAGGCAAAAATCAGGGTACTTACCTGCTTGCGGAGGATTGGACGTCCAAGCATTGCCATTGGGATCTACCGACATAGTTAGCATTATCGCTTAGACCATTACAGGACATGTATACTTCTCCGAAAGCATCGAAGCAGGTAATCACAAGCGAAATAAAAATAACACTGAACAGTTGAGTTAATTGACCGCAGCCAAAGCTGTAGATGACAACTCACCTCCCGCGAGTGAAAGCACCGTTTGAAGTCGGGGGCTGACCGAAGTAGGCGCCGCCGATGACAAGAGCAAGGATCGTTGATAGGGCAAAACTCGTGTACAATTGGAATTTATCTTGCATTCTTTGTTGAAGCTCCCTGATCGTCAGTGCGCGAACTTGACCCCAGAAACCGAGTGTGTAGGGGCTCTTCTTCGAAACACCCTTCTTCTTGTCAGCCAAAACCGCCTGCCGGAAAGCTTCCTGATCGTGTTTTTCTGTCTCTACCGAGATCTTGTAGTTTTCTCGGCTAGTGTTCATCTCCAGGGCATACACCGATGTACGGTAGGCGCTTTCGAGGGATTCAGGCGTAGAAGGGACGTCCCTTGCCGATCGGCCGGGGGCAAACTGTCGCTCATTGGGATCGGTGCAACCGGTGAGGTAATCGGCCGTGCTCTGTCGTGGAAGGGATAGAAACCCGAGGCTCTCAAAGTATGCTCGTGCCGCCGAGGGAGGTCCGTAGAAGACTTGGCGACCTTCATCAAGGACGATGACCTTGTCGAACAGGTCGTAAATCCCCTCACCGGCTTGGTAGAGCGTAACGAACGTCGTCTGGCCCAGGATGTCCGTCATCACACGCAAACTCTTCACAAAGTCGAGTGCCGTAGAGGCATCGAGTCCGCGTGTGGAGTTGTCCCAGCATTGTACACGAGCGCGAGTAGCCATCATCTCGGCGATGCTGACACGCTTGCGTTCTCCGCCACTGACGCCACGAACAAATTCGTCGCCGACCAGTGTCTTCGATGTGTGTGTGATGTTGAGCATTCGAAGGAGCATGTTGAGAACCTCGGAATCAAACTCTTTCCGCGAAACGCCTGGTAGACGACCGTTAGGGCCAGGGGACTTCATTGACAACGCGAATTGAAGCGTCTGGGCGACCGTTAGAGTGGCGATGTGAATATCGTCTTCCGGGGTTCAATGAGCATCGCGTCGGTGGCATAGTATAATAACGTACCTTCTTGATTGTACACAACCTCTCCCTTGTAGTATTTCGCCATCTCGGCGGCATCCAGGCCTGCATATTTGACATCGCCCTCGACGCTGAAAAACTCGTCCCGTTGGTTTGCAATCGCCTTGAGGAACGAAGTACAGCCAGAACCGGGGCAGCCGAGGACGAGGCACATTTCTCCAGGTTTCAATACGCCCGAAGATCTGAGCACATCAGTCCTGTTTTTGCACAGTCAGATATAGAAATACACACTTTTGTACGATTGAGCGAGTCGGTGGAGGCGGTGGGGGAAACAGCAGTGGCCTCAGCAAGTTTAGTACCCATATAATGGGTGATAGAACGAAATCACGGATGGTATCTAGGCAATGGAATTACTTATCGCGCCTGGACTTTCACGAAGGGTGCATGCTTACCTGCAAGAGTAGGGGTATAGAACTAGATGTATTGGTGAGTATGATGACGTTTCGCAACTAGTGGAAGTTCCCACCTTGCTGTTAGCACCGCCGATTACCTTGACTTCTAAGTCATCCCATGTAACACCAACACGCTGTTCGGAAATTCTAAGTCTATATGGATGACCGGGAAAACGAGGTGAAACAAACTTTGTGCTTGATTCCAGCCGCCTGGTTTGCATCGTTTGATGAGGTCAGATACTCCCTAAGATCGAACGGCTCGGCGTCCTCCTCGACGGCCTTTTCGACATCCGGGCCACCTAGCATCGTGTCCTGGGATTTTTTCGTGATCAGGCCGGACATCTGGCGGAAGAGCTCGTTGAAACTGCGTTTTGCCGAGGCGACATCAACGTGGTGACCATCGACATCGTTGGGGGGTATATTTTCATGCCAGCGAGCCGATGCTTCTGTTTTGCGGTCTTCTGTAAAGAGGGTCCTTACGTCGGGTGGCCTAATGGTCATCTCTGATACGAGAGCGTAGTGAGTAAAGGAAGGGATGTGAAGTTGATGAACAAACACACCTACACTTCACTTCAGGCCTTTATAGATGTAGGAAAAACACACTGTTCGCTGAGTTTGGAATTGAGAATCTTGGAGTACCGACCCTGTCCCTCCCTCACTGAGCTTGAACACGTGTTGCTGTTGATGTGACTCCTACATACACCGTCGATAGATATTCGACAGAGCGTCTCGAACGATATTTTGCCAATGATTCCCGCGTCATCGGAGATGACTTTGAGCCAGTCTGTCGTGTTCTGCGAACCAACGGGTCAATGACAGGTAGCAGCGCAGGCTGTGACTTGACTCACGGAAGCGACAAAGCGTAGGAGTCAGTTGTATTCATCCTCGGTACCGAAGTCAGGCTAGGCCGTTGGAAGCTGAGGGTTGCGTCAAAGCTCTGATAGTTCCTTCGCCGTGTTGCCGTGTCAAAAATGAGGGGGACAGGCGCAAGTGCCCCCTTGCTCGCGGCTTTTTCTAATGCATATTCAACAATGAAGTGTATATATGGCTTCTGGGCAACGTACTTGAGGGTACCTATTCGTGATCATCAGCTCCACACACGATAAAATAATGATAAGAAAAATACAAAAATGGAAAAGAAAGGGAGAAAATATGTGCTGGAATCAACTCACAGTTGACATGTTTCACACCCGATACCAGTCATTACCTGCATCTAGACAAGGCAACGCGCACTGGGTCAAAGCACTCGAGTCGATATCAACGATCACGCCAGGACGCGATTCTGCGATTCTGCACCCCACCTGCCCAACGCATCCCAACTAAAAACTATTCGCCCGCGCTAGGACCCCCTTCTGCGTATCAGCAGCCCAAGAAGCCGCACACAAAGGCGGAGGGGGTGGAGCAGAACACAGAGGATCATATCAGTGTCCTTCGATATCAGTTCGCTAGTCGGCGTCGAGACCTACCAACGAAAGCGGTTCAACTGATGGGAGACAAGCTATAGTCTTGACTGTTGTTGCCAAACGAGACCCGGCGGGCGATCGGGTCGGTGACAATGACACCACAATATGATAACTCGATGCATCCGACGTTGACGGCGACAAAAGGAAAATGGAACCTCTGGTGCGGCAGAGATTCGGAGGCCTTCGACGATACGCAGAAGAAACCTTGCTGGTGGTGATTGTTCATTGGCGCACTTGTCTACCGCCTATGCGGCGCCGTCCCTCCCGGTTGCAAGGGAGTCACAGACGTCTTCCAAGGTCGTTCGCCTCCTCGACGTCGAACGATGGACTTAGAACTATGTGCTCAGTCTTTGGGTCAGAGCGATCAAACCGAGGACTAGCTTTCTTCATGGGGCTTCGGCGAGTCAACATATTGGTGGTCGTGTATTCACGTCCTTATTGTTGGCGGAGCGAGGGGAAGGGAGTGGTGCGCTGCATAGCTGGCTTAGCCCTGAGCGCAGCGGTGGGCCGCTTCAATGGGGGTGGCGACCAGTTTCAGGGCACCTCGACCTCCATTTCGAGCCATGAAGGTAGCTCGCCTCAGTGAACATCGAACATCGACGCGCTTCTGGAGAGTTCTAAGGTTAGATACCCCAGCAGTCAGATGAAACTGACTTCTTTCTAAGACCTCAATAAGTCGGCAGCTCACCATTTGTACACCGACCTTGGTCTCCTCTTTGTCGTCCATGCGGAAAGAGGCGATAGCGTGAAAGGGACTGTTGAACTTACCAAAGCTTTGGCATACTTCAGGTGGCCACTTCGAGGTCATTTGACCTTCACCCTGACGCAGGATCCTAACACGCTGTAGACTATCAACGCACCTAGTAAGTCCATTATTTGATTTCCAGATCCATAAAACAACTAGGAAAGAATGATTCAGCAGCTTTCCCCCAAAGCCTCAGTGCGTGCAGGCCGTCCATCCTCTCAGTTACGATCCAAGGTAGGCGTGTGGAAGTGGTATAAGCACCGCGTCTGTAAGAAGGAATACAACAATTTAGCGGAATCAAAGCACTTGGTAGAACACACCGACGCCCTTGTCAACGTCCAAGATGCAGTCCACAGGAGTTGGCGGAAACGTCATTAGCTGAAGGCGCGCCGATGGGCTTCCATGGTGCACTGCAAGAGATAATGGTGAGTCTGGTCGCAAGATTCTACGGCCACTATCTTATGGTCTGCCTCAGAGACGCGACTTGGGCGTGGATGGCGCAGATTCTGTTGAGCAGTTCGGAATAACGGGCACGTCGAAGGAATAGTAAATTCCAATAAGCGCTCGAAGCTCTACAGTGCTGAATTTCCCGAACGCCGATGTAATGTAAAGCTTTCAAGCTCTCTCAATCAAGTCTAAACGAATCCTGCGCTGGGACGACCATCCTACATGGGTAACGGTTTCGTCTTATAACAGAACCCGGTGCTACTGCTCAGGTTTTCTCAAATTTCATTACATGACTCAACGCAAGCCCAACTTCAGGTTGCGGCCAGAACCTCCCTGACCCCAGCTGTCCACAGTGCGTATGCTCTAGTGAGATATGCCTCTGGTACGGGAGGCCCGGCATAATTTTGAACCTCCTCAATATGGATGATACATCCTACAAATGACGAGATGCTTGCAGCAGATCAATAGATTGACCTTGAGGGTGGAGGGGTTACCGTGATCTCTGAATCCGACGCTGTATGTTATATTGTCTACACCTTCACTCTTTCTAATTGTAGCATAAACGAGTACCGTTATAACTCGCGCGTTTCTTGCATCAAGATCCAAGTGGCAAGAACCGTCAAACAGCATAACCATCCCAACTCTTCACGGGCTCGCTAGATGCGTGCTCAGGCACTTCTTAGTGACGCTCAGCTACACGGAAATCATCGAGCTTCCTCGATGGATTCAATATGAATATCGAGAATGGCGGTAGAATAGGGCGGTACGTAGAGCAACTATTCCTAACATCGTTACGCATAACTGACTGCAGGCTACGCCGGCTTTCTTGAGCAGACAATACATATCTGCCGCTTATCGCACCTTTGGCTAACTATCACCATCGTCTCAATCTTCGGCCGTCAGCTATTCTCAGTACCAGTCTCCTTGTCTCAACAATGTCTCAACATAATCGCTCATTCCCGCATCAATATCGAGTTCGAGCCCTTCATCCAACCAACACACTCGCAGGCCGCACTTCTTTCAATCACATGTTCCCCTGGTGTAATGATTCAGCTGATCCATTATCCTGCTAAGGTGGTGCCCAAATCGTAACGCCGATCAAAGCCATAGTAGCCTCGCAGCTCACAACATATGCCAGCTTCCTCCCATGGCATATTTAAGCGGTTACTACGTAGATCAGAGAATGCGATACACGTTATGGTAGGCCAATATGAAGTAAAACACATGTAGGTTGAACCCAGGTTTTACATAGTCTCATCCGCGTATCCTCTAATTACTAAGGTCAGATCGGGCCATTCAATATCTGAACAGGTGGCGCGGATTATTTGTTGCCAGCGCTAAGATGGAAAACGCCGCGCAAGTAACATGAAGGTCCGACATACTCCACAAGCTATAGATACCGTCATGTATCGTAGATCAACATTTCCAATGGCCGCGATCACCCTTCCACCTTGAACACCTTCTACCAGCCGCGGTCATGGGAATATATGTCACAAAGCTCCGCGACATTCCATCGATCTCCTTGGACTTTCGTACCTATACATATGTCCCCAGGATATAAAGAGGAATGAAACCGACATCACCAATGGTGTGCGTACGTCAGTGGGAGCCACCCATGTCAAAAGTGTGTTAGGAAACTCTCAAGCAACTGCAGGGAAGGGCCGTTGAACCTTCCCGTTGGGAGTTTCTTTCGCTATCTGTGTACGTGTTTCTCCGAATGCTAGCTTCTCGCGCTGAAAACATTTGAGAGAAGGGGCTATAACGCGATCGGATGCAGGCTATGAGTTCATCGGCGTACCACGCTGACTGGCAACTTCTGAATACAATTCAATTCTTACGTTTACTGCAGCTAGCGGTGACACCCTTCCCCACTGCTCGCCGATGAACGACCCACGGGTCTCCATCTTCACATGTATACATTGCTAACCCGCGTTTGTACTGGACCACATTGCTCCCGGTATAAGTAAGAAGGTAACAATGTCAATTTCCTCGACTCTATCATCATGAGTAGTTCAACTACTACATTCCTCCTCCTTACGCTTGTTTTCCTGCTATCGGTGTACCTCAAGCGTCGAACAGTCAGGCGTCCGCCGCTTCCACCCGGCCCTCCAGCAGAACCATTGATTGGTCATCTACGTATCATGCCCTCTGACCAAGAAGAACTTGTGTTCCATGAATGGGCGAAAACCTACGGTGTGTTCATGACCCAAACTTGAACACAGTTTTAACCCAGTTGAAGGCGACGTGATGCACCTTAGGGTGTTGGGACGCGACTTAATTATACTGGACAGCGTCCAGGCGGCCACCGAACTTCTTGAAAAGCGAAGTGCACTTTATAGTGACAGACCAAATTTCACTGTCTATACATCGTATAATCATTTGTCACTTTTCGCCTTCCGTAACACTCCCTAATTGCTATATATTAGCCTTATGGGTTGGGACCTTCATATGGGGTTTTTCCCCTATGGTCGTCGCTTCCGTAAACACCGCAAACTCCTACAATCGTATCTCACCCAGCAATCCATCGTCAAGTTTCAACCCATTCAGCTGATCAATGCTCGGTATCTCGCCAAAGGTCTTATGGAGAATAAAAGAGACTTTGGACACTATATCAGCAGGTATGCATGAAAGTTTTATCAAGGGCCGAACTTCTCATGTTCACGACTCCACTAGATACGCCACTTCCGTGGTAATGCGCATTGCGTATGGCCATCAGATTATGTCCGAGGAGGACGAGTTCATGACAATAGTGAACGACGTGGCATATGCCCTCAACAACTGTGGTCCCCCTGGAGCAACGATAGTCGATTATTTTCCTATTTGTTAGTCATATACAAGTCTTCTCTTTTGTTTGATTGCTCACCTCCTCATATGTAGTACAATACTTTCCTTCGTGGTTTCCCGGGACCTCCTATGCAACATTCGCTCGGGAATGGAAGTGGGCAATTGACAAGTTGTTCAATGTGCCGTACGAGAAAGTGAAGAAGCAGATGGCGAGTGGTCAACAACAATCTGTCTTTGACCACTGTTTACATGCCTCTTAGGCCGAAAGTACTGCAGAGCCATCGTTCCTCCACTCCCAAATGGAGGCGGTCTCGGGCAAAGACCTTACAGACGAAGATATCCAAGACCTCAAAGGGTCTGCCGGTGTCCTCTTCGCTGGGGGTGCTGACACAGTAAGTCTCTTGCTTCACCCCGTAATAACCCCGTCGGGATGTTGACTACTAGCTCGACATTTGCTTTAGACTTCTTCCAGCCTTGAAACATTTGTCCTGGCACTGCTGCATCATCCTGTGGTACAGAAAAAGGGACAGGAGGAACTCGATCGAGTCATTGGGCATGATCGACTCCCAACTTTCGAGGACTATGATGCGCTGCCCTACATTGATTGTGTTACCCAGGAAATACTAAGGTAACGGATTTACCACAGCCCAGTCCATGAACTCACTCTGTGTAGGTGGCACCCTGCCACACCTCTTGGTGAGTTGTTGCGATGAAGCTACGCGAAAGCGCGTTCGACCACTACTAGGTGTACCCCATCGTGCCATGGAAGATGATATTTATAGAGGGATGTTTATTCCGAAGGGCGCCATCATCTTTTCGAACGTCAAGTACCGCATTTTATCTGCTTACACGCAGCATACGGTCATTGACCCGAAGTTTCTAGGGGTATAAATCTAGACAAGAACGTCTACACCGAGCCAACCAAATTCAATCCCAGCCGTTTCTTGCCCAAGTCACAGGGAGGAAACGAAGAGCCTCGCCCCATAGCCACATTCGGGTTCGGTCGAAGGTGATTTTTCTCCGTCCCAAACGCGGCTCTTAGATTCTCATGTACCCACAGAATATGCCCAGGTAGGCACCTAGCGGCGGCGAGTATATGGATCGCTGTCGCCACCATGTTTGCTACTGTAAACGTCAACAAGGCCAAGGATGAAGATGGGAATGAGATTACACCAGAAATCATGTTCGAAACCGGACTGACCAGGTAAGTGAAATGAAAGGATGCTTGCATGTCTTGATCATCTTTTGGCAGTCGTCCCAAGGCATTTTCATGCAACATTACGCCTCGGTCAGAGAAGGCAATTCGTATTGTAGCCAGAGAGTGTGAAAGTCTGTATGAGTAGGTGTTATGGCATGGCAATGAGTTGTGTATGAGTAGTCCAGGAATAAGAAACAAAGGAAGTCGCGATTTTGTGTACGCACGGTAATCGATGCACAGTTATTGGCTGAGATGAGGGGCGTCGAAGTGGAGGTAGGCGACCCGGGAGTCCATAGTTTGGTTTATGACGATCACGCGGAAGACATGGTCGTCCCATGCCCTACATACGAGGAAGAGGCTAGCGACATTAGAAGGGAATTCACTACCTTTACTGTCGTCGGTGAACGGTGTTTAGTCGCCGTCCTGCTTGCGGTCGTCCATGAGATCGACGATACGGTGGACTATCTCGAAGAGCAATCGCTGGGTGAGTTCCTTGGTTGTATACTTCACATGTAGTGGATGCCTGAGCTCAGGGTTCGTTTCGCCGCGTGGGACATCCAAGATGCTCACTTACCTGGCCAAAGAGATTTGAACTTAAGTTTGGGCAAAGCCTGAGTTGGGACAAAGTTAGGAGCACGCTGAATTACCCCTGTATCATATCTCCCACGGTCACATCAAGCCTTCCCACAGTCACAAACATTTCCAATTCTTCAGAATTATAATACGAAACATTTGCACTACCACCTCAATGTCAACTGCTGTTCTGAACCCTTCCCTGGACGGCGTGCACCACAAAAGGAAGAGGTAGGAACAATGGGAACCACACGTATGCTTTGCTGATGCACCCTTTTAGATCCACATCGCCAGAGATTGACGGGGGGCCGCCTGCAAGTCGCCGCAGGTCACATTCGCCAGCAGCACCACCAGTCGATTTGCCGCGGGTCCAAGATGCCGACCCAGTACGTCGCGCAGAGAGAGAGCGCCAGCTTGCTGCCAGAATGGCTGCCATAGAGCTCGAAAAGACTGACAAGCCAGACAAACCCAAACCCGGCTCCGATGCCTTGGCCGAATTTGCGAAGCTCGTTGGCTCGCGCTCGGGCGGTGTGTACGTACCCCCAGCTCGGCTACGTGCCATGCAGGAGGCTGCATCAGGGAACAAGGCCAGCCCCGAGTATCAGCGCCTCTCTTGGGACGCCCTGCGCAAGTCGATCACAGGTATAGTCAATCGAGTCAATGTGCAAAACATCAAACAAGTCGTTCCCGAGCTGTTTGGGGAGAATCTCGTTCGCGGCAGAGGGCTCTTCGCGCGGAGCATAATGAAGGCGCAGGCTGCGAGTTTGCCGTTCACGCCGGTTTTTGCTGCGCTGGTCTCGATTGTCAACACGAAACTTCCGCAAGTGGGAGAGCTTGTGTTGACTCGGCTGATTAGTCAGTTTCGGAGAGCGTTCAAGCGTAACGATAAAGTACGTTCGATGATGGTTCATTGGCTATTATCTTATGCTCTTTGCAGATTGTCTGCAATTCGACTACTACGTTCATAGCGCATCTCGTCAACCAGGCGGTCGCGCATGAGATAATTGCTCTCCAAATCCTTGTCCTACTCCTCGAACGGCCGACAGATGACTCCATCGAGATTGCCGTCGGTTTCACCAGGGAAGTCGGTGCATTCCTGGCCGAAAACTCTCCAAAAGCCAACGCCACTGTGTTCGAACGTTTCCGTGCTGTCCTCAACGAAGGCTCGATCAGCCAAAGAGTCCAATACATGATCGAAGTTTTGATGCAAGTACGCAAGGACAAGTACAAAGACAATCCCATTCTCCCGGAAGGTTTGGATCTCGTAGAGGAAGATGAGCAGATCACGCATCAGATACAGCTGGAGGAGGAGCTTCAGGTTCAAGAAGGACTGAGTGCGTACAGTGCCTTCTGTACATCTCCTTGACACTGACTATGCGTTAGATATCTTCAAGTTCGACGCGAATTTCTTGGAGAACGAGGAAAAATACAAAGCCATAAAAGCGGAGATTTTAGGCGAGGATTCCGATGACGACTCTGGTTCTGAAGAGTCGAGTGAGGAATCTGACGATGATCAGGAAGGTAAGCCATAAGAACGGTTCGTCGATGATAACCTTCTGAGACGCCGTCTCCTAGTCGCCGAAGAGAAAGAAGGCATCGAAGATCGAACAGGGACGAATGTCGTGAATCTGCGCCGTATCATTTATCTCACGATCATGAACGCATTGAACTATGAAGAAGCGGTACATAAGCTGCTCAAAGTACAATTGGGCGAGGGAGAGGAGGTACGTTACCTAAGCTTCAGCCCAGGTAATAGATGGTGCTAACGAGAGATGTAGATCGAGATGATAAACATGTTGATTGAGTGTTGTTCCCAAGAACGCTCGTATTCAAAATTCTACGGCCTCGTTGGCGAACGGTTCAGCAAGCTGAATCGCGTATGGACCGAGTGCCTAGAGGAGGCCTTCCAGACATACTATGACACAATCCATCGGTACGAAACGAATCGCCTGCGAAACATCGCCAAATTCTTTGGATACCTCCTCTCTTCCGACGCCATCACCTGGACGGTCATGCGATGCATCAAAATTAATGAAGACGACACGACCTCCAGTAGCCGTATCTTCGTGAAGATCATGATGAACGAGATGATGGAGAGTATGGGGCTGAAGGAGCTGGCGGAGCGGTTCAAGGATCCTGAAATTAGGATCGCCTGTGAGGGGATGTTCCCCATGGATATCCCGAAGAACACGAGGTTCTCCATCAATTACTTCACTAGCATTGGGCTCGGCGCGCTCACTGAGGATATGCGTGAGTACTTGAAGGTATGCATCGCCAGCTATCTCGCCGCCCATTTGCTCACAACCTGCCCACTAGAATGCTCCTCGTATCATCATGGAGCAGCGACGGGCCATGCTCGAAGAGGAGACGTCGTCCTCCGACTCGGATTCGTCGGACTCGGACTCAGACTCGGATTCAGACTCGTCGTCCTCCGATTCTACGGACACGCGCTCGAGTGGTAGCGGCCGTCGCCGTCGGCGTTCGTACACACCCCCAAGCCGTTCTCGCGGGCCAAGAACAGAGGTGTCCCGCCTGCCCTCTCCCCCTTCACGCCGCCGCGACCGTTCTGATTCACGTACGCCGCCTCCCCGACGTCACGGCAGGGGTCGCGAGGATTCGCGGAGTCCGCCTCGCAGGCCTGCTGGCGACAGATCGCCGCCCCCGCCGCCACGGCAGAAGTACAGGTCCCCATCTCCCCGCCGGCCGCGTGGTCGGGCAGACAGTCGGTCCCGCTCGCCACCTCCCAAAGTGCGTGGCTATAGGGACGGCTCAGTTGATCGCAGAGACGGCAGAGATGATAGGGATAGACGGCCGTCTCCATCGAGGTATAACGATACTAGGGATAGGTATGGTAGAGATGACCGCGACAGGAGGAGGTGAAGATGAAAAATGTTGACCGCATTTCATTTCATGTTTGTTCTATGTATGAGTGTTCTGTAGCACAGATAATGCGTATTATGCGTGGCATGTTGTTTATATAGGCTATAGCAACAGGGCGGGACACTAATATCCTTTCTACGCCTTTGCATTTTAGTGCATGCCACGGATCGTGCTCATGATAATAAAGGCCCCGCAGAAGGATTATTCTATGTTATTCATTCATTGACGGATTGCTTAGAAGGAGCGATCGATGGATGAGATCTAGGAGCTACGCGGACAGGCTTTCACACTCGCTGGCTACAATACGGATTGCCTTCTCTGACCGAGGCGTGATGTTGCATGAAAATGTCTTGGGACGACTGCCAAAAGATCTAAGCATCCATCTTACTCTACGCACCTGGTTATGCCTGTCTCGAACATGATTTCTGGCGTAATCTCCTTCCCATCTTCGTCCTTAGCCTTGCCGACGTTCACAGTAGCAAACATGGTGGCGACAGCGATCCATATGCTCGCCGCCGCTAGCTGTCTCCCCGGGCATATCCTGTGGACACATGAGAATCCAAGAGCTGCGTTTGCGTCGTACCAAACAATCGCCTCCGACCGAACCCGAATGTGGCAATGGGGGGAGGCTCTTCGTTTCCTCCCTGTGACTTAGGCAAGAAACGGTCAGGGTGCCATCGAGTACATAGGGCGACCTCATGGATTATCATTGGACTTTAGCTGTGGATGTATTACCTCAAAGGTCGGGAGCCGACCATGGCCAATAACACGATCGAGTTCCTCCTGTCCCTTTTTCTGTACCTCGGGATGGAGTAGCAGAGCTAAGATATATATTTCGAGACTGAACGAAGTCTGAAGCGCATGTTGTTTCAATAGTCAGAATCGTGATAGGCTTGTGACAAGCTTGACGCAGTGGGGTCAAATAAGAGACTTACTGCGTCAGCACCCCCAGCGAAGAGGACACCGGCAAACCCTTTGAGGTCTTGGATGTCTTCGTTTGTAAGGACCTTTCCAGACCCAGAAACCGCCTCTATATGTGTGCGGAGGAACGATGGCTCTGCGGTACCGCCGGCTTATGACGCGTGTAAATAGACGGTCATTGTGGTAGCTGTCCACTCACTATTTGCTTCTTCACTTTCTCATATGGCACGTCGAACAACTTGTTGATGGCCCACTTCCATTCCCGAGCGAATGAGGCGTAGTGCGTCCCGGGGAACCACGAAGGGTAGGATTGTACTGGGTATGGGTTAGTATTGAGCTTGAGAGAAAAGAGGAAGCTATTAAATGACGGACAAATAGGAAAACAACCAACTATAGTTGCGCCGGGGGTGCCGCCGTTGTTCTGAGTAAATGTTATGTCGTTCAATATTGTGGCGAATTCATCATCACAGGATTTGGTGGCCATATGCAATGCGCATTACCACGGAAGTGGCATATCTAATGGAGTCGTGAACTTGAAGAAGTCCGATCTTTTAGACGTTTATGCGTACCTACTGATATGGTGCTCGAAGCCCTTTTTATTCTCTATAAGCCCTCTAGCGAGATATCGTGAATTGATTAGCTGAATGGGCCGAAACTTGACGATGGATTGTTGGGTGAGCAATGATTGGAGGGGTTTGCGGTGCTTCCGAAAACGACGACCGTACGGGAAGAACGCCACATTATGATCCATGCTAATAAATAGTACTCAGTGCGCAGGTGAATGGGGAGCGAGAGTTTCAAACGATCGTACGACGTATAGACAGCGAAATTAGGTCTGTCACTATAAAGTTCACTTCGTTTCTCCAGAAGTTCAGTTGCCGCCTGAACGCTATCCAGCACGATTATATCGCGGCCCAAAACCCTGAAGTACATAACATCACCTTGAAAAAAATTCAACAACTGTTCTAGATGATAATGATGGACGTAGACCATAAAACACACCGTAGGGTTTCGCCCATTCATGGAACACGAGCTCCTCTTGGCAGAGGGCATGATACGTAGGTGACCGATGAAGGGATCCCCCGAAGGGCCTGGGGGAAGCGGCGGACGCCTGGTTTGAGGTACAGCAACAACAATAAGACAAGCACAGGAGGAGCAAATGTAGGGATTGAGTTACTCATGGCGATGAAGTTGAGGGAATCATGGCTTCTTATTTATACAGTGACTGTGCCTGTGGGCACGGGCATAGTGAAGTAGTGGATCGGTGCCAACACAGGAGTGCGATCGATCTGTACGTGTGAAGATGGAGACCCGTAGGTCCTTCAGCACGCAGTGGGGAAGGATGACACCGCTAGCTGCAGCGAACGTAAGAAGCGCATTGGTATCGAAAGGTCGCAAGCCAGGGATGCACAACAATGAGCTCACAATCCGCATCAGATCGTGCTGTCAGCCCCTGCTTTCAGTTGGTATCAGTCTTAGTGCGAGAAGGCTACCATTTGGAGAATCGCGTACCCAGATACCCAGATAATGGCTCAACAGCAGCAAGAGCATGGAATTCTTGGCACGATGCAGTTCCCAAGGTATGTCCAGCAGTGCTGACGCCGGTTTCACCACGTTTGTGTTCGAAGGCCTGGTAGGTGTAGGTACGAGGGCCAGTTCTTCCCCTCTCAGAGCGATTGGATGTTACGGGGCTCTTTGAGATATATTTTCAGGGTTCGAGATGAAAAGGTGGTTGTGATTGGGCGTTTGATAAGTTGGTATACGATTCTCCACGGCTGTACCCCGCTACTTCGACACATTGCGTCAGCTTGCGCAGCCTTTTCCAATCTTGGCACCAATTACGCGGAAAGGACCAGTATTATTTCCTACACCACATTCCAGTCCCGGTGGCAAAGTTCGTCGGAAATTTGAGCAGGTGATAGCGAGGTGCCGAGAGGCGGAGTCAAGTGCCTATTGCCAGAGGGTTGACGATTCCTGTAAGTAAGTGCCGGATCCGCGCTCGGGTTGATGAGTTCTGGCAACTTCGACAGCTTCTATTTCTTCCACGCCACCACTTGTTGGGGCACTGAATAGTCGACCTAAGTAATCATTTCCTAGCGGCTGCGCGCCGTTAAAAAGAGCCTGAGCACGATATCTAGACGCACTCTAGCGAGTCCACGAAGATAAGGAACACAGCAGATGGTGTTGAGCATTCTCTCTGGTAGTTGTGCAGTTTGTGGATGCATGACACAAGAAACGCACAAGATATACCAGTAGCGAGGCCGTGTCGAAAGAGGGCGGCGATACTCTTTTTCACTACAGTAAAAGGGTGAGCCCCCCAATAAAGGTTACGCACGGCTTGAATTCGGAGATCACGATAAACACTCAGTGCGGGAAGCTGTGGACATCCCCGCAAGCATCTCGCCATTCGTATATACTATACACATAGCAGGCTGTGGTTTTGGCTAGGGGTCCCGTTGAGTTTTATGAATCGGAGATGTCTACTAAGAATTCGAGCAGTGGCCGCGGGTTCTGTTGCAAGATGGGGACATTACCTATATGGGCGGAGAAGGGGTCGCACTAAACCTTTAATGCAGGTTTCATTTTAAGTTCAGCAAGTGATTGGCTTGCAAACAGGCTGCTACGAAGAAGTAATGAATAACGCGTACGTTAGTGCTGGGCTTTCGTCGAGCGCTTATTGGCGAATGTTGAATACTCGTGAGTCGTGATACGCTGGAGGCGTTGGCTCTTCTCTTCACCGTAAATCAACGAGGTGAGAGCCTTGGGTCACTGAACAGAGGTAGATAAAAAATTAGCAACGTGTTTCACGATTTCGGATAACGCGCAGGAGCACAGGAGAACGCTGAGACAGTATGTCGGTGCCGAGTTTGGCCAGTGGTCTCACAATAAATCAAAGTCCGCTACCATCCTGACAGCTTCCTCACAGTTCACTTTCTTCACCAACCTTTTCATCGTTTCTCACTTGTACTCAAGCATCTCATCTTTAATCAATGGCTGAAGGGAGCAACTACGACTTTTTGTTCAAGGTTCGTGGCGTTGCTGCGGATTCGCCGCTGGCTGTTCAGAACAAAATGTCTCATGGTTGCGGGGCTTGTAGGTCGTTCTCATTGGAGACTCTGGCGTCGGGAAATCGTACGTCCTCGCTATTGACTGCAACTTTGTAATGCTCGGCTGACGGGGAATTGGGCTGATACAGAAATCGTAAGCAATTAAACCGTTGCCAATTCAGGCCTACAGCGTCCAGGAGCTAATCCTTATCTTGCGCTCTACTAGTGCTTTCACGATTCACTCGTAACGAATTCAATCTCGAGTCGAAATCAACGATAGGCGTCGAGTTTGCCACACGATCAATCAATGTCGACGGGAAGACAGTCAAGGCGCAGATCTGGGACACTGGTACGTCGTCGGGCTTATCACAACGGCGCGGACTATTGGGACTTGGGACGCCCTAGCCATTTCCCGACGTTAGAGCGGGTCTAGAGGGCATTCTCAGCAGTCTCATTTCCGCTTTTAGGATTAGGCTGACGGCGAATTCACAGCTGGCCAGGAACGATACAGAGCCATCACTTCTGCGTATGTCCTAATTGTCCCCAACGCGGGGCTGGATTTTGTTGATTTGACCGCGTTCACAGTTACTATCGCGGTGCTGTGGGCGCCCTGCTCGTCTACGATATCGCCAAACATGCTACATACGTCAACGTGACGCGATGGTTAAAGGAGCTCAGAGACCACGCGGACTCGAACATTGTCATCATGTTGGTCGGGAACAAGAGCGATTTGAAGCACTTGCGGGCTGTTCCAACGGAAGAGGCCAAGGCCTTCTCTAGTGCGTTGCTTGCATTCAAGTCCAATCACAGATGCTGACTGTTAACTAGCCGAGAACGGGCTTTCTTTCATCGAAACTTCGGCGCTGGACGCTTCGAATGTCGAGGCAGCCTTCCAGAACATCCTCACTGGTGAGTCTTGCGCGTTTGAATTCTTTTGCCAGCGTCCCGACTCGTTTGATAGATATCTACCGGATTGTATCGAGCAAATCTCTGGAACAATCCGCCGACCCCATCAAACCCCCAACCGAGACATTGAATGTCAGCACCGCGGAGCCGGCGCAGAACCAGGGTGGTAAATGTTGCTAGAATCCCATTCCCGACAACTGCTTGCGTATGTACGGTTATCGCGATGGGTTAGAATGAGATGTAGTGAGTCTATGGATCATGCACGCTGCTCGTTTCTTCCCTCAGCCGTGCTTTGTACGCTGCTTGTTATTTGTATTGGGATGCTTTGCGCGTATTCAGCTTCACTTTTTGTCATACTTCTCTGTATTATTTTTGTCTCCGGTATTGGTCTTCCGTAAGCACACCTTCCTTCTGCACCACCATGTGTCATGAGTCTCTAGGGGTGGACTGGTATGTGAAGTTTAGTCGCTCGACGTTTCATTAGAATCGAATACATGGCGAGTCGCCTCGGCAAATTGATGTCTCATGCGACGACTATTAGAATTTCCGTCACGGAGACTCAAGCAAAAGACCGAATCCCCTCTATGTTCTACATGCTCAAAACTCGACTTGCACCACATCCTCCTTCACGGTGTTCTGTACGAACATCCCATACTACTGGGACCACTGGTAGAGGTGCTTGCAAAGGCCGGACGTTGCGCGCTGTGCGGGCTCATCAAGACGGCTTTTCAGCGGTTCTGGTTGTTGGACAAACTTCCTGCGGATGTGGACCTGGGCGGTGTGGATCTGGGGCTGTATGCCGAGCGCAAGGGGAATCTGATTGCACCACGACCGCCGGAGAGGGAGCTATGCCATCGACTGATCATCCTTCCGTCAGACAGGCCGCAGGTGGTGTACGATATTCTATCGGCTGCTCGCTCAAATTTGGTGCTGCATATCCAACTTATGCAAGAAGACGCGCGTGTTTTCAAGCGACGGCCAGATGTCCACGGCAGGAGAGTCGGGGATGTGGTGGCCATCGACCTCGTTAAGAAGTGGCTGAACCTCTGCGTGGCGCACCATCACGACGTCTGCGAAGAGGTGTGGTGGAGGGACAGAGACGAGGAGCTACCGTCGTCGGTGAGGATGATTGATGTCAAGAAGATGGCGATCGTCCCTTATTCACCGAGAAGTCGGTATGTGGCGTTGTCCTACGTCTGGGGAGGAGTCGGCGCGGAGTACCAGAGTATGCGAGACAATATCTCACAGCGCATGACTCCTGGAGGACTAGACGAATCCATCCTTCCTGCGACGATTGTTGATGCCATTGAACTCTGCCGTCGACTAGGCGAGCGGTATCTCTGGGTCGACGCGCTATGCATCATTCAAGATAGTGCTGCAGACAAGGCTGTTCAAATCGGTGTGATGGAGCTGATTTACGGCGGGTCATTTGTGACCGTATTTGCCATCGGGGGGCACAACGCGCATGCTGGCCTGCCTGGTCTCCGCAAAGGCACTCGCACCCGGCACCAACGCATCGAAAGAATACAAAATCTTCGCCTCAGCGTCCCACTGACCACCTTGGCATCCGTGCTCGCCCAGTCCGTCTGGGGCACGCGCGGATGGACTTACCAGGAAGTGATGCTTTCGAGGCGGCGGCTTTTCTTCACCGACGAACAAGTGTACTTCGAATGCCTACGCGAAGTATTCAGCGAGGATGTCGTTGCGGAGAACACGCACGTTCCCGGATCGAACCACCCCCTGCGATATACCGGGATTGGGGGGTTTACGTTCAACACTCGCCCCCGCGGCGGTACCGCGCACGAGTTCACGGCGGGCTACGTAGTCGTGGTGCGCGAATACACGCAACGGAACCTGACCAATGAGCTCGACGCCATCGACGCCGTGTCGGCCTTGACGAGGGCTATTGCGAAGGCTTTCAATTTAGGCGGAGGGGCGTCGAAGGCTTTCCGGTATGGAATGCTGATAACGGATCTGAATCAGACGTTGTTTTGGCACCCTGGCGACGGACCGTCGTTCACTCGTCGGCGCAGCGTTCCTGGCCTGCGTGGTACGTGGCCCTCGTGGGCATGGGTGGGGTGGCGCGGAGCTGTGCAATATCGACATAATTGGTCGAACGCTGAAAGCTACCCTCGGATAGCTGGATCACTCGTCGATGTTTGGTACATATACGAAGACGGAAATTTAGTCGAACTTGACGTGAATCCTGTTCATAGGATGATATTTCCCGACGTGGAGAAGCAAGTAACAAGATATTCACCACCGAGTGGACGTGAGCGCATCGTCGTATTGCTCGAAACGGTCAAGACGCAACTGGCCAGACTCCCCGAGGGCACTTTGATCTTCTACGCGACCTCAGCGACGTTCAAGGTACTGAAGCTCGCCGGCGGACCCCCAACCAATGATGGCGACGGGCGATACGAGCTATATGCGATCCTTCCATCACATGGCCCGAAATCGGAAAACGCGGCTGGTCGCGTATACCTTCCCTCGGATCTCTCGTCGTCAGAGTTGGAGTTCATAGTGCTGGCTTACGCTGATGGCCAGAATGATTTACACGATGAAGAAGCACATGGGAAGCGTTACTCTACTTCGTTTCTATATGTCATGGCCGTCCGCTCTCTTGAGGCGGAAGGAGATGGGACGAGTGTTTTGGGTTGTGAACTGGTGGAAAGAGTTGGGGTCGGGATTGTTTTCGAGCCCGTTTGGCTGGATGCGCGTCCACAAGAGAAGCTCGTATGTCTTGCTTAATGGGACAGCAAGAGAGCACCGGGAGGGCCTCTACGCTACTTTCCAGTTTGCCCATACTGCATGTTCGGTCGTTCAGCCAGTCCGCCTACCTAGACCAGATCTAGCTCGACCACTCCACTGTCCCAAACCGCTTCATCTTGACGATTACCGCACTTTTAAACACCCCATTGCGCCCTGTACACGCACCCTTGCCCTCCATACATGATACGCCTCAACAATGGTATATATAACTCCGATATGTAAGGACTCTGAGGAGTTCTATCCCGAAGAGCCATTGGGCTTCACGATGCCGACATTTCTACCCACGGTGGTCATACACGGCCCATTTCATGTGTGTTAGGTCAAACGGCAGGAGTGTATTGGGGGCTCATCGTGAAATTGTTCGGGTCTGGATTATTCTTTCTGTCAGTCCCTTTGACTTGAAATCAAGAAATGAATCTTCAAGACTTGTTCAAGACAAACCTTCCGAGTATGTTGGGTCATATGACGGCATTTGATGGCGTGCAACACAAGGAGGTCTAGCTCGTTTCGGTCATGGGGTGGCCTTATCTTATCATCAACAGTTGCCGACTTACTCCCACCTTTATAAACAGACAACGATGGCTGCATCCTTGACCCCCCGCTGTCGCCCCGCTGCTCATCTCCCCTTCGAACGATGTGGTCCGCCATTCCATTCATCCTCAGCAGCATCGCGATCGTTCAGGTGCATGCCCTTGCGTTGTATCCTCGCCAAGACGCGAGCCCTGCTGTATCGGTTAATGGGGTGTCCCTAGTAACTCCCAGCACCACTGGCTCAACCATCCTGCTCACCACGAGTGGGCGGCCAGCGAGTACGACGATCACACTGCGCTCCGCGCCGCCAGTTGTCACCTTCCTTTCTGGTACTGTAGCCATACGGACTGTCACCATCACCAACGTGCTGCCGTACCCCACCGCTATTACGTTGCGTTCGTCCTACATCCCGACCATCCCCAGTGTCATCCCCACTCCGGGTGTCGGTGGTAGCACTCCACAGGAGTCCAACACGAGTACAGGGCTTAGTAACGGTGCTAAGATTGCCCTCGGTGTCACTATCAGCGCAGCTACGGTCGCATTTGCGGCCCTTGCGTTCTTCATTATGCGAAGATTACGCGAGAGGCGTACTGGCTCGAGTGCTGGTGTATTTAGGAGGGAGAAGCGAGCCTGGGGCGCCCTCGAAGATCATGCCACTTCGAAGGGCCAGGGTGGTGAGGGACGAGGGACTATGAAAGAGAAGGAACACAATCATAAGGAATCGCTATCCAATCCCGCCCCCGCTGATCCATTCGCTTCTGAGCTTGATGCTTCTGCTCCGAAGCGAGTTTGATTCATTGACCGTAAATGTGCCGACGCGAAATTCCTGTTCGTTTTCATTGCCCCTGACCAAATGATTTCCTTGAAGAATGTAACGAATGCTGTTGTACGAATCCTTGATGTGAATTCCACGAAATGTATATATGTTATCTATATTCGCTTCTATACTTGCCTCCCCATGATGCTCCATAAACTGTGGGATGTAGGAGATCAAGCATGACATCTTCGTGCGACGTCGTTGTGGAATAGCCCAATGCGCGAGGCGCACAAGTAGCACATCCATCTCCTGCCTGGACGACCCCAGCTTAAGAAAGGAAACGTACTCGTTGATGGACTCCACTGGTCTATGTGCACGTAGTTGTACTATGGATCGAAATAGGTGTGTCGCCGACGCATCGGGGATTAGGGTGTTCAGCCTAGCGCGTCTGAGTGCCAGTAAGTGTATAGGATGTGCGCCTCGATTGTACGACGGAGGTGACTCAGAACGCATTGAGTACTTATGAGACATATCTCGTAAGGTAGGCCCGGATGAACCTGCCGGAGTCCGTGAAGAGGTTTCCCAAAGCTAGTTGAACGACCAAGGAGTGGAGTCGACCTCTCGATGGGGAGTAAGAGTGAAAGTGGGATAAGGACTGCATCTTTAAAAATGACTACATGGACGGGTTTTTAGACTCGCTGGCTACAATACGGATCATCTTCTCCGACCTAGGCACGATGTTGCATGAAAATGCCTTGGGACGGCTGCCGGAGTGAGTCAGGACGTGCAAACACCACTGTACTGTACTCTACGTACCTAGTCACTCCAGACTCAAATATAATTTCTGGCGTGATTTCATTCCCACCTTCATCCTTAGCCTTAGTTATGTTGACTGTGGCAAATATGGTGGCGACAGCGATCCATAGATTCGTGGCTGCAAGGTGTCGTCCTGGGCATATCCTGTGGACTCATGAGAATCCTTGAATGATTTGCTTTTGGGATCGAAAGGTTACCTTCGCCCAAACCCGAATGTGGCAACCGGTGGAGGCTCTTCGTTCCCTCCTTCAGACTTGCGCAAGAAACGATCAGGGTTGAACTCCGTTGGCTTGGTGTATACGTTCCCATCCAAGTTCATACCCCTGGTAAATGCGAATCAGCAGCGTTTACCGCTGATAGAGAGGATGAAAAGATATACTTGGCGTTTGGAATAATAATGGCTCCCTTTGGAATAAACATACCTCTGTATATATCATCTTCCATCGCACGGTGGGGTACGCCTAGCGTCGGGAGCCACTTTAGTCACCTTGACAGTAAGTTCATCGCATTATGACTATTCACCAAGGGGCGCGGATGGGTGCCATCTATAGGATGTGAGTTTGCGGACTAGATTAATGTAGGGGCGTGGAGTACCTTAATACTTCCATTGTGACACGCCCAGCATATGGCAGCGCATCATAGTCCTCGAAGGTCGGGAGGCGATCCCCAATAACACGATCGAACTCTTCCTGTCCTCTCTTCTGCACATCGGGGTGATGGAGTAGAGCCAGGACAAACGTTTCGAGACTAGAGGAAGTCTGGGGCAGGGATTGTTTCCGCCGACATCGAGGGAGCGTCAAAGAAAAGACCTACCGTATCAAAGCCAGCAGCGAAGAGGACGCCTGCAGATCCTTTGAGGTCTTGGATATCTTCGTCGGTAAGGTCCTTTCCGGACATGGACTCCATCTGTGTGCGGAGGAACGATCGCTCCGCGGTACCTTCGGCCTAGGAGACGCGTAAGCAGGCGGTCAAGGGATGGTAGGATGGTAGGTTAGTGCTCGCCATCTGCTTCTTCACATTCTCGAATGGCACGGTGCACAACTTGTCAATCGCCCACCTCCATTCCCGAGCGAATGTTACGTAGTGAGTCCCTGGGAACCACGAAGGGAAGTGTTGTACTAAGTATGCGTCGGTGAGTATATATATGATCAACAGAGGAGAAATCGACATGCGGATAGGGAAATAATCAACTATGGTCCCTCCCGGAGGGCCGCCGTTGTTTTGTGCGTAGGCCACGTTTTCCACTAGTGGCATGTATTCATCATCATCGGACAGAATCTGGTGGCCATATGCGATGCGCATTATCACGGAAATGGTGTATCTAGTAGAGGACCAGTAAGCGAACGTCTGCTCTTTTATAATTTTACACGCATACCTGCTGATATAATACTTGAAGTCTCTTGTATTCTCCACAAGCCCTTTAGCTAAATAGCGGGCATTAAATTCCTGTATAGGCCGGAACTTGACAGTGAATTGCTGGGAGAGGTACGACTGTAGGAGCTTGCGGTGCTTTCGGAAACGGCGACCGTACGGGAAGAACGCCACATTATGATCCCAACCCATACTAATGGGTAGTGTTCAGTGAGTGGGCGAGAAGGTAGTGTAGAGTGTAAGCAGAGCGTACGTCGTATAGACAGTGAAATTTGGTCTGTCGCTGTAAAGTGCACTTCTTTTCTCGAGGAGTTCAGTTGCAGCCTGGACGCTGTCTAGCACAATTATATCATGCCCGAAGACTTTGAGGTGCATCACATCGCCTTCAAGGGGTTCTTTTCAATTAATACGATCTATTAGGACGGCGAACATACCATATGTCTTCGCCCATTCGTGGAACACAAGCTCTTGTTGGTCAGAGGGCATGATGCGAAGGTGACCGATGAATGGGTCCGCTGGAGGGCCAGGAGGAAGCGGCGGACGCTTAGTTGTCCGACGCTTGAGGTATGCCGACAACAGGAAAACGAGGGCAAGAAGGGCGACTGTGTTTACCGAGAAGGCCATGAGAATGGAGCCGAGGGACTCATCCCCTTCTCACTTATATTGCGACTGGACCCGCAGGTATGGACCTGTATACACTCCAGGATGAGAGCGGCACGGAGTTCGCTGTATACATGGGAAGGTGAAACCCGTGCCAGGATGTTCATTAGCCAACTAGGAAGGATGTGAACATGAGAAGTGAATTGAAACAAAGACACCGATCAGCGACCGATAGGACTCTGTAGGAATATACTCACAGCTTGCCCACAATCGTGCTATCAGTACCTTTTGCAGGTACTAGCATAGACGAGCATGCGCAGTTGCGAAAAGGTTATCATTCGAAGAGCGATATACTGGAATGAACTGTTAGTGTGGGGATTTCACACCCTTTCGCTGGTCTAACTTGAGATTGTTTTGACACCCGGATCGTACGTGCACCAATGACGATTCCTGGGAGGCGTATGAGTGGAATAGCTGAGATGTACTTTCGAGTCTGGTAATTTTGAAATCCACGAGTCGGAGCTCTTGGGAGCATACTCCCATGTCCGTGGATGGTACAAAGACTCATGGATCAGGTCTAGCTTGTGGCTAGCGGATCAGGCACGCAATGGCGAAGTCGATCCACAGTTGTGGCGTAGCTCGAGGAAACATTTCCCAAAGGTAGTGCTACCTCGGAACAATACCTTCGCAGAGATTGTAGAAAATCATGATAGTCTGATCCTATTCCAGGCTCAACGGAAAAATTCTTCGAGAAGTCGAGCACTAGAGAGCTTGACCGAAGGGGTTGGTTAGTGAGAAATAGCAAATATCATGGAAGATAGTAACTTATGGTTTAAGCGCTGGGACGCGCCCCGTGCCCGGGCCGCTGGCTCGAAATAAAAGCATTAACTCCAAAGTAAAGGCCAGACATATCTCTTTCTGCCACCAAAATGTCCTCCAAAAGAGTTTGCCAAATCATAAAAGTGAGATCCTGTGCTTCCCTCCCCGGCCCCCAGTCGCACTGACTTCCTGTCACATCCACAATCGACATCCGTCATGAAAGCTGAAACCAGAAGCAGAAGCAGAATACAAGGCCATCCACGCCAATGTCTGGCCCGGCGTCCTCGCCCCCCTAAAGCGCAGCAACATCACAGACTACTCGATCCACTACTACCCGCCCCTCCACCTCCTTATCGCGACATTCAAATACACAGGGACAGACTACGAAGGGGATATGAAGATTGTTGCTGAGGACGAGGAGACGATGAGGTGGTGGAAGGTCACGGATGGGATGCAGGAAAGCTTCATCGAGGGTGCCAAGGGAAGCGGGAAAGATGTCCCTTGGTGGACGGTACGCCGAGGACCTCTAGATTTTGGACCCCTGAATACTAATCAGGGGCTTAGGAGTTGGAGGAAGTATTCCGCTTCGAGTGAGAATCGTGAGCAGTTCGAATTCGATGTCGTTGGCGAAGCCAAAGAAATTGTAATTCCTACATTAAATTGCTATGTCTATGTACTGCGTCTAAATACATCATGAACAGAACATACAAGAACATGAAGGGATACATAATGGACGCTACATCATTGTACGTGTACAACATGGTACAGAATACATGGCGATGATATAATGAACATATGCACCAAACATACATGTAAGGCGACTCGCCGAATCGCAGGGTCGCCGGGGGAATTCGAATGTGCGGCGATAGAAACAGATCTGCAGGGTACACTGTCCACGCCTCGCTTGCGTGTGCGTGTATGTACATACAATTCGCTTACTGGAAGTTTGTGTGACAGAATACCAGAGGGTCGGGGAGATCCAAGAAATACAAGAGGCCTCGAGGCTTGAGCTTGATGCATTGATGCTTGAGGATGGCGTGCTGCACGCGCCCGATTAGACGACTTCCCGACAGACGATGCTATCTCTCGGCGGCTCCGTGATCAACCACCCATCATCCTCTTCCTCCCCACCATCCTCCTCATCCTCCGCATCGGCATCCTGCCCATCCTGATCCTGATCATCCGGAAGCTCCACGCCAAAGGTTAACGGCGTATCCGGCTTGGCAGCGCGAGCAGGCAGCGCCACCACATGGCCACCAGCATACGGTCCCCCAGCGGAATCAAAAGTGGTTATAGTCCCGTCGCCTTCCATATCTTCGTCTCCCCCGCGATCGACTGGGCTAACCCACTCCTCCTCAACACGCATCAGCTCCCCAATGCTCAACCGTTTGGACGGATCCCGAACCAAAAGTCGGCCGACGACCCGCTTCGCTCCCTCGCTCCTCACCAAGTCCATACCCCGCAACTCTCGCTCCTCATGGTCGGTGGCGATAACACGACTATGTTCATGATGCTCCGGCCACGAGTAGTCCCCTTTCGCAATCTTCATTAACCACCTCCGCCGATCTGCAACCCCTCCGTTCCCCTCCTCCCTCTCCCCCCGGATCCCCATCGCCCCCTCCCCAAACGGCAGCCTCCTACAAACCAGCGCAAATAGCACTACACCGCACGCCCACGCATCCGTCTCCCTCGCATCATATCCGCCCTCATTCTCGCCATCATATTCATGGACTTCGTGCATGCTGCTATCGTGCCCACTGATCTTGAACCGCAGGGGTTTGCTAGCGACACTTCCCCTCCCCCCACTCATCACTAGCTCGGGCGCGGCATACGCCTCGCTCCCACAGCGTGTGGTCAATAACGGGTTCGCGGGATCGATAAAACGCGATAAACCGAAATCGGTGAGGAGGATGAGAGGCGATGGGAGGGATGCAAGCGTGGGCGGTGATGCTGGGTTAGGGGAAGAGAATGCGGAAGTTGCAAGAAGAATATCTACAGATTGAGGTATGATGCATCAGTATCGAGTGAACGACCAGTTCAGAATCAACTTACTTTCCAACTTGATATCACGATGCACCAACCCAACGCTATGCATCCATGCAACTGCTTTACACAGCTCGTAGAACATCTCCTTCAACACAGATTCGACTACACACTTTGTAAGTCTCATCACGCCAAACAAAGAACAAAGAATACTCACGTAACACAGCATGAGCTTCCTCTGTATTCACCAGGCCCAGTAAATCGCCGCCGGGGAGGTACGGCAGAACGAGGACGTGATGCGTGGGGGTAGTCAGATGCGAGAGTAGAGGTGTGATATTCGGATGAGATATGTGCTGCAAACAAAGACGCGGTTAGCTCCAAGCAGTGATCGTCGTCAAAGGAAACAATGCAAAGGCCCGAGCAGCCCGCCTTCGCGCGCTCAAGAAATGAGATCAGCAAAGGGATGAAGGGGCTCCTGTTCCTAGGCACACGCCCTCCTGCCCTTAGGCTCGAGTGCAGTGGGCATGGCGTATCCAGCGCCCGCTGTCCACCGAAGTATATAACCCCAGAAGCCTAAATCAAGTCAGACTCACCTTCAGCACCTCCACCTCTCTCACGAAGCTAACGCTCATCCGCTCTCGCTCCTTTTCCTCTACCCCACGGCGTGGCAAAGGCGTCATCTTCACAGCGACCAATCTCGTCTGCGCCTGCCGAATGTATCCTTTGTATTCATGCATGGACCGTGGGGGGTCATCCAGCGCCTCGCCAACGCTTATGCCCAGCCCTACAGCCTGCCCAGTCGCCGTCCCTATCTTGATCTCCTTCTCCCTAACGTCATCTCCACCATGCTGCAATTTCCCGTCTCCGCTCTGATAGCTCTCATAAAATGCAGCGTCCCCCATCGGCCGCACCCCACAAACGCCACCCTTCCCCAGCTTCACCCTCAATATATCCCCCAGTACCTCGTCCGACATCCTGGTGGCACAAGAGTCAAAGGACGCGAGCGATGTCGTAGACGTAAGGGAAGCGATCGAGTTTATCGACGACGCCACACTGATAGTCGACCGACCTGAATCCGAGCGCGCCAGGCCACCACCAGGTTCCTCCACATCGACGCCTAAGCCGGGATACTTCTTCCTCCTCTTCAGGCTACCCTTGTTCGTACTCCTCCCACTTCCATTTCTGCTCAGGGCCTCCTTCCTCGAACTACGCCCGCTCCAATTCCGCTTCAATCTCCCGCTTTCCCGGCGCACCAGCTCGGTCTTCGCCCGCGCAGCGTCGACCAGCCCCACCCGAGACTCGTCTACCGCTAACCACACGGCTGAAAACGCGCCCTGCCCAAGCGGCTTAACAAGCGTCAGTTGGATTGCTTCATCGTCCGGTGTCGGGGAAGATGTGTGTGGGAGGGGCGAGGTGATAGGGAGGGGCGAACGAATGACAGACCCCGGACTCAAAACTCCATCAAGATCATCCTCCACCTCCTGATTGCTTATCGGCGGAGGCGGCGTTACTGCTGGCACGGCTGATTTCACATTGGTGATGCCAGGGTGCCTGGACAGACGTTCGGGGGGTGGTTTTGTGGGGCGTGAGTGATGCGCGAAGGGACTCTCCAAATGACCTGGCCTGGGTGTCCTCTCCGTCTCAGTCTCTTCGGCGTCGGCCAGTGCTCTGCCGCCTTGGCTTGGCGAGGGAAGCGTAATGCCCAATTGGTCATGTCCATTATCACTCTCTTCGCTGGACGAGAGCGAGAACTGCCGCGACAAAGGCGATGACGGCGTGACGGGCGATATCGACCGTGAAGACGAATAATGGGTGGGGTGAAGGTGATGTGGGGAGAACGTTGGCGAGTGAGGATTCGGCAAGGTGGAATCATCGAGCTCGGGAGCCGTGTCGAGCGAGAGAAATTCTCGTCGGCCGGCGGGGGATGACGTAGGATTAGAGAACGCCAGGTGCGCATCAAGGGCTACAGCTTGCGGGTCGGATCTATATCTCGAAGGGAAAAGCCTGGATAGCGGGATTTGCGATAGAGATGTCCGCGGTTTGTGCTTGGGGATGGTGTAGCCGGGCGTGCTGATCGGCGAAGGCGTCTCAATCTCTGGCTGCGGTGTAGCAGCGAAAAACGACGCAGTCAGGCTGCGTTTGGGAGAGGGCTGAACTACTTCGGGCAGTGGTGGAGGCGGGGGCGGGGGCGGGGGCGGGGGCGTTGGTGTCGGCGTTGGCGAGAAAGGGGACGCGAAAAAGCTGTGGGTCTTGGAAGGTTTTCTTGGCTCCTTTGTAGATTGTACAGTGATTTGATCCTCCACGCCTACTACCTTATCGCCACCTTCGGCTGAGATGGCTTTCCTGTGTCTGTGATGGTGGTGGTGGTGAGGCGGAGGCGGCGAGACTGAAGGCGAGGGCACTGCTGCCAGCCCAATATGATACAAAGAGGCATCAGAGAACGTCGAGGAGAACGACGTCGAGGACACGGTGGAAAGGCGGGAGGAAAGCGAGGACGAAGAGGACGACGATGAGGCGGATGACATGGGAGTTGGTGGTCAAGAGATAAAGGGGAATCGAACCTGCAGCTTTCGAGCTTATGCTGACTCTGCGCACTTCGAGAAGGCGTGGCCCGACTCCAAATCTCCCAGGGCCCGTTCCGAGAGATATGTCGTTGATAGTAAGAGTCGAGGTGAGAGTTCTGTCCCGTTCCGGGGCCCGGAGCTCGGAGTTGCTGGAGTTCGCCGGAATGGTGGAACCAGCCTGCTGGAGATTCCCGGAACCATCGCCGCACCGGCCGTTGGCAAACGTGCGCGCACCAGCGAATCCTGAATCTCTTCTTTCTTCTTGAATCGTGTCCCTGCTGAAGCCTTTCGAAGTGAACGGAGCTTGAGTTTGGCAAATGATGGAACTGCATCTAGAAAAGGCCTGAATTCGCCATCCGGCGCCCAACCGTGGAATCGAATGGCGGGGCCCGAGAGGAGTGCATGCTATTCAAGAAATGTTGAGCCGGGGACGAAGAGGGACGAAGGGGAATGAAGTTACTGAGCGACGTGGTGGTCGGTGGAAGAGTGAGCAGCAAATTGCTTTCTTCACTTAGTAGTTGCACTCGGAGACTTTGACTCGCCGCTGGAGACAGAATGATGATCCCACTCCAAATTTCCCAAAGCATATATCATGATTCCAGCATCAGATACACAGCGCGGGATGAATTGATGCATAATTTGCTAAGAATGTAGGTGATTTGGCCAACCGTTTGATTCTGGCTGACGTTTGTACAAGGAATCCCTGTTGATCAACTACACACCAACATTTGGACTTCAGAAGAAGATGGGTTGTATGTATGTCTCAATGGCTCGCTAAAACATGCACAGTTGAGCAGCGGCGTGTATCTAGAATCGTTGGGAGAGAGCAATCAGTCGAACTTCAAACTTTCGGATCAGAGGGTCGCATAAATCCTGAGGGTTCACAGGTAAGTCACAAACTACAACTGACATGGCAAACAGATTGTGCATGTACGCTATCTCATTCTTGATCGAGAAACGCCAACGTTACCCTATATCACCCTCCTTGTCCATTTCATACTTGGATGATTTAAAGGTTGAGGTCCACAGGGACACAGCCCAAAGCGACCACACCCTCTGCAAGACAATCCAGTCATTAGCCATGCTGTGCAATGCAGTTCGCCACAATCTCTTACTGAAAGTGTTATTATCGCAGCAGAGCGCCTTGGCAGAGCTACGTTGAAACACCGCATGTCAGTGATTGCCATTTTCTAGCAGTGATTGAATCTTGAAGCTTACCATGATGCATCCACCAGCACCGATGCCGGTGATGGGGCTGCAGGTTGCTCCAATTAAGCCATCGATGTCCCCGACGTCGATGCCCAGAGTAGCAATCAGAGACGCAATTCCGGCGTCTTTGGCGGTGCCGCTGTTCTGGAAACACGCGAGGGAACTAGTAGAGCATGAGCTGGCTGGTGTGTTCCGACGCGCCATCGACGCGGTCGGTGTGGCAGCCGTAAGAGCTGCAAGAGCTATGGCGACGAAAATCGCTGATTTGAAGCTGAACATTGTTTGTAAAGGAGTTTGATTTGGAGTAGCCGACTGTGGTTGACTAGGGTATCCTTAGCGGGGATGGGGGCTTTTACACCTTTTGGCGACATGGTTTGTTATGTGTTTGCCCGGGGAGGATGTCAAACGGAGGGCTATCTTTGTCAGTGAATGACGGAGAGAAGGGTGTGGTGAATGTTTTGATATGCTGTTAGATGGAGGGTATAGCAGTGTGGCTTAGTGTATGCAGTGAAGTTGGTGGAGTCGATAGGGCAGAGCAGAGCAGAGCCCGACAGAACCTACCGTACTACGTAGTCAAATTATTCTTTGCGGTCTGCAGAACGGTAAATACGCACAAAGCGACGTGTATTATTGACGACAGACTGACAACATTCTGAAAGCGATGCACCAATGGCGATCACGAAACGCGCTTTGGATCGCTGAATATCGCTACGTCTGCGAGGCTACTATACACGTAAGGAGTAGATGATACAGTTGATAACTTTCATAATTGGCTTAGAGATTCGACACCTAACATGGACACCCGACGTCCAATACTGTACCGATCTGTATGGTACTAACAGAAGTGGACTGCATTTGGCAAAATCAACCCATAATGCCTTGAGTATCGTCAGAAAAGACCCGGAGGCTGAGAAAATTGGCAATTGTACCCATTTTTAGTGCGAAATGTAGGTGCAGAACTCATGCAACAACAGTGCTGTTATGGGTTACAGGTATTTAAGTAAGCGACGAAACGAGGAACACGTTATTCGTTACCGTTGGTACTATACAGATCGGTACGATACCTTCTCTAGTGCAGAGTCGTACTTGGAAGTAAATCTTGGCCTTATGTAAGCTTATGGACCTCTTTCCAAAACGGGCCAGTCCAGGGCTCTCGCCAGGGCTCTCGCCGAATGATGGGGTTCAGATACCATCTCCTCCAAGCAAGCCTCCTGGTTGCCCTGGTATTCGCACAAGAGCAAGTGATATTCAATAATTCACACCCATCATGGAACAAGCAGTCTCTGGCGGACGCGTCGTCGCAGCTCAAGGGCGTAATCTTGGCAGGAAAGCATGAAGGAGAGAAGTGGACGCATGTTGGAAAGGAGTACATCAAGGAGAGTGGGTTCTTATGTACACTTTTATTTTGAAACTTTATCGTCTAGATTGACCAACCGGAAACAGATGAACTCGTTTCGCATCCGAAGTTCGACGATTATCAGCTACGCGTCACTGAGCCCAAGCTTTGCGATCCTTCGGTCCAGCAATATTCGGGCTACCTTGACATAGCTGAGGGAAAGCATCTCTTTTTCTGGTGCGCTTTCTTCGCCGCCGCCTCCAGAGATCTTTATACACTGACGGCGATACAGGTTCTTCGAAGCGCGTAATTCTCCGAAGACGGCACCACTTATCTTATGGCTGAATGGAGGTCCTGGCGGTAGCTCCACCACTGGACTGTTGCTTGAACTAGGGCCATGCTCGATCGCCGACTCTGGTCGCAACACGACCTACAACCCCAATAGCTGGAACACCGACGCCAACATCATCTTCCTCGATCAACCGGTCAACGTCGGCTTCTCCTATGCCGACGATGGGCCCACAGTGGACAACAGCCCCGCAGCTGGGAAAGATGTCTATGCATTCCTTGAATTATTCCTGTACCAGTTCCCGGAGTATGCGAATCTGCCATTCCATCTTGCCGCGGAAAGCTATGGCGGCACGTATGCCCCAAATATTGCTAGGGTAATCCACGAACAGAATAAGCAGCTCAGTCACGCGCGTGTCACTGAGGGTGTGCGACGGATCAACCTTGCATCGATTATCCTAGCGAACGGCCTCACGGACCCGTATACTCAGATGGGTTCTGTCGCGGACTACCTGTGCGACGGGCCATATCCTGTGTACAGCGACCCCAATGGGCCTGAATGCCAGTCTCTCCGATCGAAGATCCCAACCTGTCAACGTCTTATCAAGAGCTGCTACCAGTTCAATTCGAGGTTCACCTGTGTCCCTGCTCAATTATACTGCAACACGCAGCTCTTTGCTCCCTTAATGAGTGCGTGTCACCTAGCTCTACTCACAAAACCCCTGCATTCAACGAGTGTCTTGACAACAGAATCTGGACTTAATCCTTATGACGTTCGTGCCAAGTGTGACCGCTCGAAGGACGGGCAACTTTGCTACAGACAAATGGACTGGATTGAAAGATACATGAACGAGCCTGTGGTCAAGGTCGAACTCGGTGTCCACCCATCTCTTCGATACGAGACGTACAGCAAGGAAGTCAACCAGGCATTCACTAGACGAGGCGACGGCATGCACAATAGTGCCCTTCTCTTGACGGATCTCGTCAATGACGGAGTGAGGCTCCTTGTCTACGCAGGCAACGCTGGTGATTCCCCTCTGTCGACTTTCTTCCTCGGCCCAGATGAAAGCTAATGATGGTGTATTAATCCTATAGACGCCATGTGCAACTTTATTGTGGGTCTGGATTTATTTCATATTGAGTTGAATGCTTAGGCAGTTGCCACAGGGTAATGAAAGATGGGTTGAGTTGCTGGATAGTAAATTCAATAGCGAATTCGCCGCCACGAAGCCAGTTCCATGGATCTTAAAGTCTACCGGAAAGCAGGCCGGCGAGGCGAGGAGTGCAGGCGGTTCTGGCTTTACCGCAGGTAACGTAACCTTCGTGACCGTATTTGAAGCAGGGTAAGTTTTCCCCTTCCTCCTTTCGCACTAGCGTACACGTCATTCACATCCCACAAACTTACGCTCACTTTCATCTAGGCATATGGTCCCATATGATCAAGCCGAAGCCGCCCTGGTAGGTGCATATGTATACGGTCATGTCATAGTACGTCTCCTGATACATCTTGGTCTTTGTAGGATTTAATCACTCGCTGGACGACGAACGTTCCATTGAGTCTTCATTAATTCATTTTGACCATCGATATGGCCTTCTTTGCTTTCTAATTTTGCCAATATTATGGAAGGGAGAACTTTTTGCCAACTTAGCATGCAGGTCTTCAGAGGAACGATGGGGATGAAACCCCCATATCGGCGTCAGTAATGCCCCTCGGGGCAATTCCTGACATCGAAGCACTTCGCTGCAATGGCAACATGTCGGCACAATATTATACCTTTCCCTTGCACGAGTACGGTGTGTGGCACGAAAGGTAGCCAAGTAGCAAAACAGCAAAGAATGGTGATATGTGATATTTCGCATCGCCTCGCTAAAGTCCATTAATCGAGTCCATTACATGCCAGTAAGATTAATCATTGCACTAGTCCGAGCATTACTGAAGTGATCTACAAATAAGATGTTAGGGATGAAAGCAGAACATCTCTACAATGAATCTACTTACTCATAGCCCACATACGGATGATGCGACCTGCCGTACCCCAGCGTCGATTCGGCCGAGCTGAACAGCTTGGTTGTTCGTCAGCGTGTTCATGGCGCTCAACGCGATATTGAATCCGTTGTTGGTATGATCAACAGCTAAGACATTGATTGTCTTGCCGTTGAACGAAAGCTCCCAGCAAGTGCCGCATTGCGCGGAATTCCATCCAGCGACGGCTGCTGCTCCTCCGATGAACGGGAATTTGGGGAGCGCTCCGAATGTTTGCGCGCCGGTGCGGGTAATGAGGCCGTTAGGGCCGTCGGAACATGCAACAGAGGTTAGAGAGGCTCCGGCATCGTCGTAAGCCTCATCGAATGATACAGTGACGGCCGCAGTGAACTGGGCGGCAAGAAGGGCGGCACAGGCGAAGAGAGATGTGGCGAACTTCATTGCTGTAAGTGATGGTTTGCAAGACTGTGTCGATGTCTTGACTTTCTGATCCATCTAGCTCGACCTTTATAGTGTTGAACGATGTACGCGAAGGCCATAGAAAGCCGTCACTTCTTTCGCTTGCATATGACCTGTGCTAGCCTGACCGGCACGTTCTGCACTGCCGACGCTTCGAAAGTTCTAGCAATATCTCATGAGTGAAAATCCGGTGAAGGAAACCCGCTTATTGTGAAAGTGAAACCAACGAAGCTTTGCATGAGTTTGTGGAGCCCAGTAGTCGATGTTATTCCGGAATGAACTACATAGCTACCTCCGCCTCAGAGCACGAATATGGAATCTCGGGCACCAAAACACAGAAGTTGGCCGACACTGGGTCAGGTATGTTCATGGTTTACACAAGCGACACATGCATGCGAGCCCCAAATCACCGTCCTGGTTACCGCGAAGTGAGAGTGAATAGGCGTCTTTTTCTGCTAGGGGCTGAAAGGGGGTAAAGCGATCACGTGCGAATGCCACAGAAATCCGTCTGGCGCGAGAATAGATCTTTCACAATGACAACCTGACACAAACTTGGACGAAGTGTAGTTCGATTTCCTTTGCTGTTTTGCAGGTGTCCGTTTTTGAAGACGAACAGCTCCAGACACCGAGAACCTGCGACGATGTTTTTTATGGCCCGTCGAGCCTACAACAACGAACTTCTATGGGTAACCAGGCTCCTCCAGGCTCAGCTCGAGCTACTGCAAATGCGGCGCGATTTCGTACAGCGTGTGCGCGAGTAACAATCCCAGAACGGCGTACGGCTAGACTCTGTAGCTGATGGACCTCTGTGAGCATCAGACGCGATGCCAGCGGGTTTCGTGACTAGCACTTCCGCGGAACGTCGCAGCATCGTGAGTATTGTCTTTTGGATCCTCGTTTTACTACCCAGAATGACCAAGTCATTGGTAGATTGTTCTCCGGTTAATCTACTCTTAGAAATGAGCGGAAAACCATCACATACTAACTAGGAGGGCATCAAGTCTCTAGATCTGGGCCTCATTACACCAGTTCAGTCGTTGTGGAAGAGGGATTTTCGGGAAATACTGGAAGGAGTAGTGATGTAAGTGGCCCACGTTCTTCAAGCGCATGCGTTAGCTGACCATATGAACGCAATATGAACATCAACTATTTTTATGTTATTTCTTACAATCCAATACAGGGACGCCGGCGTGCTGTGGGCCACCAGCCATGAGATCGAGGGTTTATTTTCCAGACCCGGAGCTTCGAGCTTAGAGGCTCGCAATGGACATGTAACATGATGGGTGAGAATTCTTGATAGACATGTGTGGCGGGAGAATCTAATGTCCACTCCCAGATAGTGCTGTAGAGTACTTGTTCTACATTCCACGCCCATCCTTCATCAGTTTATGATTGACTGCCACACGATCCTCGTATGAGGCAATGATGCCGGTTCTTTACTTTTGCCTGCATCGACCCATATGCCTACCTCGTATATCCCCACATTTGCATCAATGTTCGAATCCAGGAAACTCTGCTCTTCTTCAGTTTTCGGTGAGCGAAGACGCAGGTGCCCCGCAGGACGTGTGCTTCTGATGGTTTCTAAGGACCAGGATAGTTCGTCGTCCACATGGTTCGCAGGTGCTCCGATGATCGTTGTGACTTGACGGGACAACAGTGCCAAGTTGTCGCTGGACACGAGCAAGACTATATAGGCTACGCCTCTCGCTGTATTTGGGTGGGCAGTGTTTTCTTGCGTAACTGGAACCTGATGGTAGCCGGGATCAGCTAACTGCAGATTCATCGAGGCCGAATCACTTACCCTCCATTCCCTCGGCGTAACGTCACCACAGAAAAAGGGCAAAACTCCTCGACCATGTTGCTTGGCCGGGCTCGTAATCAGCCACTTCAGGATCTTTCCTGCAGGTGTTTCCCGCCCACCCGCCACTTCGCCCAGATATCGCACATCCTTGCTTCGCGCGTTGATTATTTCCGAAATCACCCCGGTACCACCGCTATGTTTGTCTTCGCCCGTGCCAAGGAAGGCGAAGTCGATCCATCCCGGGTTCTTGGGTGCCCATGGGTGTGAATCCCTCTTCGCTCGCTCCGGTGAGCCGGCGGGGTACGACGCAGCGGGCTTCACGAAATTCAGTAGCTCCAGGTACGTTCCGTCTTCGAATATCTGCACTTTTTGGGTGAACAATAGGCGGGGGCTAACAATAGGATGGCAGTTTACCACCAATGCGTTGCTGGTCAACCCATCCGCATGCGTGCCACCTGGTATCACGCTAGCAATCAAGCGACGAATCAGCGCACTTTTCAATCAGGATACAGTAACTATACTTGAAGCCTAGCTCCCGAAAGCGGCTGATCGTTTCATCAAGTGCCCCGGGATGGCTTAAATGAACAATATGATCGAGCGTATTAGTTGATGGGGAGGTCATCGAGTTTCGGTGTGGCGATGATCAATGTGGGTGGAACAGAGGCTAAGGTTGATCTCCAAGCTTCACGCAGGTTCAATTTCTCGCGAAAATGGCGTCATTTGTCCGAATAGGAATCTTCCCAGTTGAATGCCTTCTCTGGCACCGACCGCACGGCGAGCCAACACTCGGTATGTGATCTGTTGATAGGAGGGCATTCAGTTCTGTTAAGGTGGTCGATGAGGGTAATATGCCAGTTAAAGGTTAGTGCAGGGCAGTCAATTTCAACGTCCGCGCACTGAAGTTTACTTCCAAGCCTCACGCAGCTTCAATGTCTCGCGAAAATCGGGTGAATGGACCATCTGTCAAAGCAAGTGACTTCTCTGTTGGACGCCAACATTCTCGGCATATTCGAAGTGCCCGCATTAATTACATGAAGCGTGAGCAACACCCAGTATACGGTGGTCACAAGCCCCAGTCTTATCGGGCCCGGTGTTATCTCCGTACTTTACCATACCCCTTGTCTTGCGCTGGTTGTGTACGGTATTGTATACACGGCCGGCGGTGGATGACGGCGACCGACTCCTATTGACGCCGTCTGGACGAGGCTGACTTCCTTCAAGGGGCTGACGTCCTGACTCTTGCGAGTTCTGTCCATAACTTCGTGTCTTCGTTCTTCTCTTCCACCACTCTTTCACCACGAAGCATTACTTCCTTGGGCTGGACCCTCATCAATCTCATTCCCGCATTTCCGATGGCACTCTTACCTCGTCAGGACAAAGACACGGCAATCAGCGCTACTTCGGAGACAGCATTTCGTTCTGGCGGTAGCAAGCTTCGAGGAGCAGATATAGCCTTGATATGTACGGTGTCCTCATTGTCGTGGAGTTGACTGTTGATTGACTGATGGTCTGCTTTCAGGTATATTTGCTGTCTTGCTATGCTTCACCATTATGTACCTCGTGCTCTATCGTGACCCGACCAGCGCTACTCGACGGCTTCGCAAGTTCCCTTCAGACTACTTTCGTAATCCCTTTAGATCATACGCTGCTGGCAGTGGGGCTCAGCCTCCCTCCCCTTCGGCATCGACAGGTGGGTGGCCGGCATCGGCTTGTTGAGCTTATGTTGATTTATATCATTTCCCCAGATGTGAAATCTCCAGATATGCGTGACGTTGAACGCTTTCCACGGCCAACTTTCTTACTGGGAGAGCCTTCAGACTTGCTTGGGCATAGGGGTCAAACTCGGCTCTCGAAATGGTGCCCCAAGCATTCGGAACCGAAGAGCGGGTCCACTGTATCGACTGTACATCACGGAGGACTGCACCCGGCGGTGGCTGGCAATTCCAGTGAAACCGATGCCAAGACCCGACCTCGACTCAGTGCCAACATCACAAGCCTCCCTCCCGCTTATCTCAGTTTTCCCGCCGGAGTACGTTCTTGAAGGCGAATACCAAATAGAGTTCATTGTGGGATACTACCATATAGAGCTTGAGAGAGCTTGTGCAATATTTGGCTACACGTGTGTGCTCTGCAATTCTCATGTCGTGAATCATTGAAGGGGGAAGATCTGAACTTCGTTGATGCCATGATGGATCACATTCATCAAATGATTTTCGTAGTTATCGAGCATTAGACTAACTGATTAGTATCTCGTATCGTCAATAGATCATCAATGGTAGGGGCTTGAAACTGCAACTAGTAAACAACCATCGAGGTTTTGGGCTTGTCTTGTATTGCTGGGCGTTATGCAACATCTTCGACGCTTAAATTGGCGGGTGGGTTCTATTGGGAGAGATGGAGCTAACCGGATATATCAACCAGCCACAAATACAATTCCCATATCCGTCGTGGATGACAATGAGGAATTCGCGCTTATTAGCAACACCCACATGCCCCGCTCTCATGGTGGGAGACAGTTCAGCGGGCGCTGGGATATCAAATGTCTCTGTGTGAGATGGCGGTGTCACTGTCGCTCGGAAGAAGAGGATCAAGAAGCATGCAAGACGCTCGTCAGTTGCAACAACGGTGTTGGGCAGCATTCTGGATCGCACTTACATCCATGTGGGATCCTGGGTTCTAATAACAGACCAGGGGCAGAGAAAAAGGGCAATCTCCATCGCCCTTCCATACAGCAAACCGGCGACAACAAGGGGCGATCGGGTCGGAAAACGCAAGCAAGCACATCATGCATCAGAGGCTGAATTACATTGACCGTAAAATTTATCGCATCTCAGTTAAGTGTCGAGAGGAAACGAAGAATGAGTGTGAGAAGTCTGTAGTTGATGATTGAAAAACAGGAACCAACATTGCAATGGTCTCTCAAACTGCGCAGAGGCAGAACTTCTTCGCCAAGCTCCGATTGGGTGGACAGTACACCTTAACGGAGGAGACTCCAAATCGATGGGTCAGTCGGCCTAGGTCCCGAGGAACATTTGTTACTGCATAAATAGCCTGGGACGGGCCATGATACCACGCTTTTACCCCCACCCTCTATCACTCCCTCACTATGAAATTGAGCTTGATATTCGCTACTATTGCATTAGCCTCCACAGCGCTGGCTGCGCCCGCTGGGGTATGTTATTCATTCTCGATCGATATCTTTCAAGCGACGCTAACGCCGAGATTCTAGTCGCCCGAAGTAAAGCGCAGGGAAGCGGAAGCAAGAGACACGGTACGCCGAAAGCTAGAATGAAGGGAATTGAGGGAATTGACTCGTACGGTGTAGGCTGATATGAAACGAGAGGCATACGTGAGTCTTCCTATGGTGTCGTTCGCATCTGAAAATTTAGAGAGTTGTTGTAGCGACCAGATTGGAAGCGTGAAGCTATGTCGGGAGTGGCCGCTGACTGGAGGCGCGAGCCCGAGGCTATGTCAGGCGTCGCAGCGGACTGGAGACGTGACCCCGAAGCGATGTCTGGAGTAGCTGCTGACTGGAGAAGGGAGCCTGAGGCCCTCTCAGGAGTTGCTGCAGACTGGAGAAGGGAGCCCGAGGCGATGTCAGGTGTAGCGGCCGATTGGAGACGTGATCCAGAAGCGATGTCAGGAGTAGCTGCAGACTGGAGACGTGACCCCGAAGCAATGTCGGGTGTTGCTGCTGATTGGAGGCGAGACCCTGAAGCCTTATCGGGAGTCGTAAGTACATCATCTATTCACCATGACAGCTGCAGACCATACTCACAACGAACAATCCAGGCGGCCGATTGGAGACGCGATGAATGAGCATTGAGCGACTGATTCTCGATTTTCGATTTTGGAACCGTTGCTAAAACCATCGTCAACGGGACCAAAGTGTTAATATCTGCTTTGACTACGGACCTTGTTGCATGTACACCCATCCACCCACCCACAGCCGCAGCGGATGCCACTTTCTTCAACACCACTCCTTCCTCTCCAATTTTTATTGTTATGTTAGTCTCTTCAGTTGTCTGTACTGCTTCAATACAGCCCCATCGCTCCTTCCCTCTTCGCAAGAAGCTCGCTGCTAAGGCACATGAACGGGAGTCCATTTCATCTCCTGGATTGCGAATGTAACGAGCCACGAACTCTGAATAGCATGAAGCTCATCCAACTCCACCGATGCCCCAAGGCGAACGGGTGGGAATTTGCGGAGTGGGCTAGGGTAATTGGGTTCTATATCCCAAAGCGAATGACTGGCAAGGGTGAGAATACACTCAAAGCCGGCCATCGCTGCAAAAATACCCGTATCAGCCGGTGTCCCATCATACGGCACAGTAAGTTACCGTGGTACAAAAGCGGCATCCCAAGCGTTGGGGTATCGCCAACGAGGCCAGTTCTCTCCCTTGTTCACCTTCAGTGGCAGTCTCTCCGAGAAGCGCAGCAGTTGTCTATATCACTTCTAAGTCATCTCTAGCGAATGCTCTGAAGGCACCCACCAATCGATAAGAGTCAAGTTAGCTATTGAATGATACGAACGACCCACATATTAAGTATGCAAAAAGTTCCTCCTCCATAGCATCAACAGTTAGATTAACAAACAGCCAAAACAAGAAAGTTATATCCATGCATGCTTATAGTAAATTAATGAAGACTCAATGGAACGTTCGCCGTCCAGCGAGTAATCAAATCCTACAGAAGAGGAAGACACGTCAGGAGACGTACAATGGCATGATGGTGTCCACATGTCCACTTACCAGGGCAGCTTCAGCTTGATCATAAGGCACCATATGCCTAGATAAGAGTGAAGTTGAGCTTGTTGGACGTGGACTGGATATGATCTAATCCTGAGATAGGAACAGGGAGGCTTACCCAGCTTCAAATACGGTCACGAAGGTTACGTTGCCTGCAGTGAAGCCGGAGCCACCAGCACTCCTCACTTGACCGGCCTGTTTTCCGGTAGCCTTTGCAATCCAGGGCAACGGTTTCGCGGCGACAAACTCGCCGTTGAATTTACTATCCAGTAGTTCGACCCACCGTTCGTTCCCCTATGACAGCTGCTTGAGTATGGGGAATGAGATATGAAGCATATGTAAACCCACGATGAAGTTACACATGGCGTCTGAGTTTATGACGTTTCGTTAGCTTCCATTTCGTCTGGGGAACGAACGAAGTCGTCGAAGGGAACGCACCAGCATTGCCCGCGTATACAAGGAGTCTTACTCCGTCATTGACAAGATCGGTCAAGAGGAGAGCACTGTTGTGCATGCCATCGCCCTGCCCAGTGAACGCCTGGTTGACTTCCATGTTGCATGACTCGAACTGGAGTGAAGGGTTGACACCTAGTTCGACCTTGTGCGCAGGATCGTTCATGTATGTTTCGATCCAATTCATCTGCTTGTAGCAAAGCTGACCATCCTTGGAACGATCACATGGGACACGAACGTCATAGGGATTTAGACCGAGTTCTGTTGGTGCGAACTAGTTAGCCAAGTCTTTCGCAACAGACATCGAAACAAACTACACGCACGCATGAACGGAGCGAAGAGCTGCGTGTTGCAGTATAATTGAGCAGGGACACAGGTGAACCTCGAATTGAACTGGTAGCAGCTCTTGATAAGACGTTGACAGGTTGGGATCTTCGATCGGAGAGACTGGCATTCAGGCCCATTGGCATCGCTGTACACAGGATATGGCCCGTCGCACAGGTAGTCCGCGACAGAACCCATCTGAGTATACGGGTCCGTGAGGCCGTTCGCTAGGATAATCGATGCAAGATTGATCCGCCGCACACCCTCATTGACACGCACGTGACTGAGCTGCTTATTCTGTTCGTGGATTACCCTAGCAATATTTGGGGCATACGTGCCGCCATAGCTTTCCGCGGCAAGATGGAATGGCAGATTCGCATACCCCGGGAACTGGTGCAAGAATAACTCAAGGAAGGCATAGACGTCCTTTCCAGCTGCAGGGCTGTTGTTCACCTTGGACCCATCGTCGGTATAGGAGAAGCCAACGTTGACTGGTTGATCGAGGAAGATGATGTTGGCGTCGGTGTTCCAGCTGTTGGGGTTGTGGGTCGTGTTGCGACCAGAGTCGGCGATCGAACATGGCCCTAATTCAAATAGCAGCCCAGTTGATGAGCTACATCCGGGACCTCCGTTCAGCCATAAGATAAGTGGTGCCGTCTTTGGAGAATTACGCGCTTCGAAGAACCTGTATCGCCATCGTCAGCGTGTGGCGATTCAAAGCGCCAGAGAAGTAAGCGCACCAGAAGAAGAGATGCTTCTCTTCAGCAATGTCAAGGTAGCCCGAATATTGTTGGACCGAAGGATCGCAAAGCTTGGGCTTGGTCACGCGTAGCTGATAGTCGTCGAACTTCGGGTGCGAAACAAGTTCGTCTGTTACCGGTCAGTATCACTGCAAGAGAGGACATTTAAGGAAGAGAGCGCACATAGAAGGCCACTCTGTTTGATATATTCCTTTCCGGCATGCGTCCATTTCTCCAACTCATGTTTCCCAGCCAAGACTGAAGCTGTTACCTGCGATGACGCGTCCGCAAGAGACTGAGGACGGTCAGTGATCGAATTCGGAGAGCTGAAGACCGCTTGCTCTTGCGCAAGCGCTCTTGCAAGATAGGGTACGAGGAAGAGGCTGTATATGAACTTCATCGTTTGAGGCAAGTTCCACGGCGCAGCCAACTCGCCCATTTGGGGAAGAGGTCCAGTAGCTTACATAAGCGGCGGATCTACTTCCCAGTATAGTAGTCATTCTGTAGTCAGTTACTCAGTAAGCGTTAGCTCAAGTCCTCGAATCTTGAACTCTTATGAAGTGAACTCCTTCAGTCATCAAGCAGAGTTCGTTTGATTTACATATGTGATATATGGATTCATAGTAGAAGTCAGTTTAAAGTTGCTTGACTACGCAGCAAACGTTATTCAGCACTCATCCAACCACCGTGCCGCTTCAATGGCCGAAGTTGATGGGAATGCATCCCAGCGCAATGATGCCACCTATAGAGCAGATATCTTGCTCCAAGTCCCCCTACAGAGAAACGAATGCCGGGAGTTCACTGAAATTATTATTGATGGTCGGGAAAAGTTGTGTTTCGTACCAACGATTGTGCTACCTAATAAGTTCGCCGGGGACCAACCAGCCTGCACTCCCAAGATCAATACCCATGGCGGGGCTGCAATAGACGCAGGCAAACCTGGGATGTCGCCGGTCAGTCACAACTTCAATGACGCTAAGCAGCCCAATGACCGATTTGCCTCGGCGTCTTCCAGGAGTTGCAGTAGGTCAGAGAGCTGGATAGAGCTGGTCGTGGACCGAGATAGTTGGCAGGTCATCTTCATCTCGGTGTGGCGACCGCAAGGGTTCCGAGAACCGCAAAGACCAGAATGCCATTTACCTGACGTAGTACTATGTCAAGGCGGACTGCAGGCGCCCGTACGCTTGGAGGCTGGCTAGAACAATGCACGCTCTCGTGTTCCTTCAGAGTAAAGCACATAGAGATATACAGAGCCCTTCGGTGTCGAGCTATCGGCGGTTGAAAAAATAAGGTGCTGTGACCACTGCCGTAAGATGCGAGTGATCCCAGCGTTATCACTCCTTGATCTGCGGGCGCACCTGAGCCAGCCTGAGGCCCTCCTCTCATGATCGCAAAGCCCCAGTTAGATAAGTTAAGTGAAAGGGGAGTGCACGCACTCATTATCGGCGCCATCTACCCGGAAGTGATCAATCATTTCGCGAATGACCACATGCCACCAGCGCGTGGAATGAATGAAGCGGAGAGGAAGACTGTTTAACAGAAGCTGTCACGAACCGCGTCCATACGGCGGAAATCGGAAATACAGTCCAAGACGATGATTGACGATACGTGATGCATTGGACAGTACACGGTGTACCAGAACGTACCCACGGCAGCACTCTGCTTCAAGGCATGAGGCATGATGCACGACCATGTCGTAAACTCGAACCTCGTGCAGCGAGTTTGCGTAAATATTGGTGGGTATCTTTGAACGCGAATAAGGGGTACTTATCAGCGAGGGGAGTTTGTGAGGGCGTGGACACCTCCGAGAAGTACTGTACGGCATTATACCCTCGATTTACAGCATTGGGCTCCGCGTGACACTCGAGAAAAGGAGTTGCTCAGCCGGGGCAGCACGATGTTTATATCAGACTTACTATAAACAGATTCATTATTGCACAAGCGACGGGCAATCCCCGAACACCGCGGTTTCTGCGAGGCGTACTACATGGATGGATTCTGGAAGTAAACGGGTTATTCGGAAAAGCTTACGTTAATATCCCTTGAACGGGAGGTCTGTTCCCAAATATGGGGAACCAAATGAATAGCCGCTTCAGCATCCTTGACAGCGTATAAGTTGACAAGCGGAACCAGGTTTTCGAGGGACACACGGTGATAATTGCTACAATAAATTACTTCAACAAGGTGATTGAGAAGGTGTCCGATGTGATTTAGTAATAGGAATCTCCTTCCATCCGCACATGTACGATTATCTTCTTTCACGAACCTTGATCCACACCACTGCAATTACCCCGACGCCAAAACCCGCGATGAAACCAAACAAGACCAGGACATCTCGATAATAATTGTTCGACCCAAATCCGAAGAGCTACGAACATGCGTATGGTGCGTCAACATTGGGGGTGGGGAAGTCGAGGAGATTATGCTACGCACCATGTTCATGATCAGACTTGCTGAGACATTGACAGGGACGCCCTCGAGGGTATCCTGAATCATCAATCCCGCACCAACTTCGTTGACTGACAAGGCTTCCAATGTGTATTTCAACGGGCAGAGCCATTGAAGCCACCGTAGGACCGGGGGTATGTCGTTGAGATGGACGAAGAAGCCTGCGAACGTCATCTGGTACAGCGCAGAAAGCGCAGATAAAAGTATGGCGATGCCTCCATTACGGAATAGAGTTCCAAGGAGGAAATTCTGTCAATAATAGAGTCAACGGGAAGCATTGGAACAACGAGAATAGATAAAGGCATACATATAGTGTCATCGCCAAAGTATAGAGGACTAGGATAAACAGGAATTTGAAGAAATGTTCAGCATCGGGAGCAAGTCCTGCCATCCAGTATGTGCTAGAGATGGAAGTTATCAGCGAGGACAGGTAGGGTCAGGATATTTCGCTCACATAGTTGATACAATGATAGTAGGTATTATACGCAAAGGAATGACGTCAAACAGGAACCGGGAGAGGAGCCACGCAGAAGGGCTACGGATATGCGACATGAACACAAGGCGCAAATGAACGGTGGAGAAACGTACCTATAGTAGGAGCTCGAGCGCTCGCGCAAGAAGAGTGGCCTGGTCTCTACGACATTATACAAGGCGCTCAAGGAAGAGAAAGCGATTAGTGCGCCCTAGAAGAAACATCAGTACAACCCAGTCTAAAACTCGAGGTTAGACCTACCAAGAAAAAGAGACAGCCAACTCGAGACTGGAATCCAGCAATGGTAATGCCGGTTTGAAAGTAAAGGCCACCTTGAATCATGTTTCGATCAGCCAGATGGCTCAATTAAACGCAGTAACACTTACCGCAGAACACACCGAGCACCGATGCTACGGCTATATGGGTGAAAAACAAAGTATAATCTCTGGGGAGACGTGAGTTCAAGCAAGAAGATGCACCACGGGAAGCACATACCTGCGTAAAATCTTCATCTCGCGGCCGCATAGGATTTCTAGCTGAGTCAAGAATGTTGTCGCGTATTGCGGGCTTTGAAGGCCACTGCGCCACCCTCTCGTACTTCTGGCGATACCATGAGAAGTAGGTCGATGAACGGGTTTCGTTCGTTCAGTAACGACGTCCGTGTAATGTGTCTTCTCGTTCACTGGAGTTGTTGACTGTTGCGGATCTAGCAACGGGCGCATCCCGCCTGCATCATCCCCAATGCTCTGGATTTGGGAGATGATTGACTGTGTATTGTTAACCTGGAAAAGTCCCACTGGGGGATCACTGGCAACTTCGAGAAGGTAGTCGGCGGTGTTGTAATCCGGTGGGCATGTGGGAACGTTCAAGGTAGCAGCGTGAGAGGCGAAGTGCGTCGCGGGGGCAGAACGACCTGGACCCGAGTATAGGGCCCGACCGTACGATAGGAGAAGGATAGAATCAAAGGTCTGGTACAGCTTAGAACTATTGGCAAAAACATCATGAGAGATTGACAGAAAGGGGACGCGGGAAACGCCGTACCTAGGTTGATGAATGGATGCCAAAACGGCGGTGGGATGCTCGGGGTCGTGAGCGATAGCGTGAAGAGCATTAGCAACTTTAGCAGCAGATACTGAATCCAGACCTGGGAGCGTACTTGTCAGTTTGATCGTGTAGTTACCTCATATTGAATCACTGACCGGAGGTAGGTTCGTCGAGAATAAGGATGTCGGGACTGGCTATAAGCTCGAGGCCAATGCTAACTCTCCTCATTTCCCCCCCACTAATTCCTCTAGCTTTACCACCTCCTGCTTCTGCACCATGCCCAATCCGTGAGTTCCTGATGTTTTCGATTCCAAGTTTCGCTAGGATACGCTCGATTCTTTCGCGCTTCTCCCATTCTGGTACACTCTCGGGAAGGCGGAGTCGAGCGCCAAATAGCAGTGCTTCGTAAACTGTCAAGGTCGGCGGGAGAATATCTTGCTGTGGAACAAATCCGATACGAGGTGTCGTCCGATCGGATGAAGAGACGACGGGGAAAGAGACCGTACCGGACATAACGCCCGATTTGTTTTTCCCGGCAAGTATCTCGACGAGGGTTGTCTTGCCAGCACCTAATGTCATATGAAGGTACTGCTGGAAGTGGAAGGCAGCTTGACGTACCACTTGGCCCCAGAATCGCCATCATCTGCCCCGGAAGGACCCTCCCACTAACAGAATCAAGGACGACCTTGTCATCGTGTTCCGATTGATGGAATATTTTACCCAAGAATTGGCTAGTCGGGGAGATGGTGTAGCTCACATCATCCCATTCGACGGCGATGCCTCCGACGCTTATGTTCTTGGGGCCGCAGAGCTTGGCTAATCTCTGCTTCCAAAAACCCAGGGCCAACAACGAGAGGGCTAAAAACAGGAGTCCCCCAACTACGGCAAGCCCTGCGATGACGCCACCGCTAAGCTGGGACCCTCCGTGGACCGCTGAGATGGAAGTGGAATTGCCGTTGGTATCGATCACGCTTTGTCGCACGCATTCGCCGAAGGTACAGCCATCCAAGGGTAACCCGCCGGAACCAAAAAGTGCCTGCAGCGTCGATTGGCCGAAGGAACAACTAGTCGCACGCGTATCGCTGCTGGGAGGAGCACATGAGACAGTAAGCGTGCCGCCAAGGTCATTGATCACAGCCGTCAAATTCGTTGCTGGGACAGCACCGCAGAAGGAAGTATTTGGGCGGCAAGTGCATTGCAGATTTTGGCACGTCCACATCGCGCCCTCGCCGTCTAGCTCTTGAGCACAGGAATCTGCTCGGCAATAGAACTGCTCAACCCCGGCATAGAATAGCTGGGCATAAAGCGAGCCAGCGCCGCCAAATGAGGATACATTCGGCTGAGGGGAGAGGTCGGGTTGGAGAGTGCGAATGATGTTCAGAGTCGAGGTTAAAGGGTAGATAGCTTGGAGCGTAGGGTTCTGAGGCCATCAGTACCATTGTGGAATGAAAGGACACAGCGCTCACATTTACTTGACAACTCATCTGTCCAGCAGCCCATACCCTCGCCGAGTTGCTGCATACCATCGTATTGTTGAGGCCAGTCATCCCTGGTATCGCATTGGATGATCCAGTCGCCGCATTGAAGGCGGTCAAGCAGGCATCGGAAGTCTGGCAAACGCTGCACGTCGTGCCAGTCCACCCGCTCTCACAGGAGCATCCAACAGTGGTAAGGTTGGCGAACGACGACCCCGGCTGGGGCGAAGCTACGGGCCTTCTCGAGCCTTGGAACAAGTCCCCACCGCATGCCGGTTGCGCGCAATCCGAGCCTCCAAAGCCCGTCGGACACGCGCAGCTCGAGCCATTGATGAATCCATAGTTTTCGCAAGTCTGCCCCTGTACGAGTCTTGGAAGCGATGCAACGAGAACGGTGGAAATTAAGAGAACCAGCATCCTCTGGTAGGTGGCTGGTATTGGAATCGACCAGATGTTCACAACATACAAGAGGAGCGATTTATAGGATGATCTGCGGTATACCGTACAACTGGCGTGGCAACAAGTCACGACCGCGCGTGAAATATTGTGGCTCAGGGTCGTTCCGGCGTCGCCTGTGTCTTACCTCATTTCGCCCTGTGCCACATTGACATCTTTGCAGCGACGACCTCAGTTGCCAGGCTCTCAGACTCAAGAAATGTTTGAAAAGGTTCCTATTTCCGCCTACACGCGCAGCGGGGGCTAATACATCGGTTCAGCTCGCATTCTGGTCATCGTCCAAACCGGATGACAAACCTTTTGACCCGACAGACCCCAAGATGAATCCTCTGAATCCGAAGGGTTTGAAGCCGTGCGTGCACATGTTATCTAGAAAATGACATATATTGATGTCGATGCTACAGCTGTTGCGCTTGTCCCCAAACCAAGTCGGCGAGAGACGATTGCTTTCTCGCGAACGGCTCCGAAGCAGATGAAAAGTGCAAAGATGTGGTCCAGCAACATCTACAGTGCATGAGAAGCCTTGGATTCAAAATATGACAGCAAAACTCGACAATACTAATCGTTAAATATAATACACGCTAGATTGGTATACTATACGACCCCCCTTCAGCTAAAACTACCTAGAATCTCGAATCCACACTTCTGTCAACCTCTACACCCGCGCCTCGTCTCTTCTGGTTAGCCCTGGACTCCTGGAAGTTCCATCCTTACGCGTCCTATCGTACTTACTTTCAATTTGGGAGCTACGGGTATGCCAGGATCAAGAGCGGGTATAGTCGCCCTCCCTAATAATAACCTAATAATAAGACGGGTGAGTTTCGCACTCATGATGGGCGTTGAAGATCTAACGTACACTGCGTGTATGGACGCTCCGTTGCAGAACAATAAGTTAGACAAGTCAATTCTTAAACCTTAATTCGTTCTCGCGGTTTTTCGCCACTCCTTCCTGACGACCCCCTTTCATCCTTGTCCATCCACAGCCACCTTCTATCTGAGCAACCAGTTTCGTACGTACAGCACTCTCACCCTCATGCTGAACACGTCATTCCACTCCTCATTTCTCCCCTCGTCTATGCTCGAGAACCAATCAACGAGATTGATACGTTTATCCCGGGTATGATATGATATATTAAGGGATCAATCGCGTGTTGTGTCGAATTCTCATCCAACAGGCTCCACCGTGATTCCCTGAGGTGCATGTCATGCGGCCTCGATGCAATGGCATGGTATGCCTCTCGCAACATGACGCGATGACGCGGACAGACCCCCCCTGTGCGTCACCTTTCTGGTCAAGCGGCTAATCTGTGGTTGCACACAACGATACGAAACATGGACGGGCAGATGTAACCGATATAGATACGAGGTAGGATCTTCTCTTTCACTTAAATAACCTAATTGGAGTTTGTGATTCATGACAATGTGGTGCTGGGAATGACGGTCGGGATAACTTACATCTTACGGCAGGTTCACAGCACCTCTCTCTCTCGAAGCCGAAGGCGATTTGCAAGTAAGTTCAACCACTATGCCTGTTTACTTGTTCGGGGCGCGGCTGATTCAGGATGTTGCTTTGATACTTCCAAAAACGACCACGGCGGGTGATATGCTATACTCTCCTCTGTCCTCACGGTTTGACCGAGCCTACGTTGCGCACGCCTTCACAACATAGCCACAATAAACTACACACCTTGACATCGAAGGCAGTCCTGTATCACAAACACCAGTGATAACCATTCACGCGGCCTACTTCTCACCGACATTCAATCAGAATCACATTCACCCGCCTGCTCAAATGACCGCTTCTTTTCTGTGTTGGCTACCCATGGTTGACGTGAACCACAAACAAAAACATACAGCTTTCCAAACAACACCGGTCCTGTAACAGTCGGAATACACGTACCGAAAATGTATAAGAGCTTACCCTCTCGTCCACGATCCACCAGTCAACCACAGTCGACTAACTTCTCTCAAAGATGCTCTTCAAACAAGCCATCCTTGTCGCTACTACTCTCACCACCCTTGCGGTCGCCACTCCGGTTGTTGACGTGAGGCGTCGGACGGACCCAGCCAGCTCGTGCAGCACCGGCACTCTCAACTGCTGCAACAGCAGCGGCACCGTTGAGGATAAAACCATCGCTGGCCTGCTTGGCATCCTCAATATCGTAGTCAGCGACATCACTGCTTTGGTTGGCATCACCTGTACCCCCATCACCGTCGTCGGTGCTGGTGGAACTAGTTGGTAAGTGTTCGAACGATTGGATTCTGGACTCATAAATTCTAATATATCTGTGCAGCACCTCCCAGACCCTCTGCTGTGATAACAACAACTTCAGTAAATTCCTCATTCACCTACATGGAGCCCCACTGAAAATACATTTGTCTTACAGGTGGATTGATTGCTTTGGGATGTATCCCTATCAATATCAATCTCTGAGCAACGAATTAGGGGGCATGATGGTATGGGAGGAATAGCAATAGTACTCGTTAGTCGGCCAAGATAACAAATGGAACCTGCGCATTGACACCATGCTCCCATTGCATTGTATAGTGGTTCGTGGTTGGGTCTGATGAATGGAAATCAGTGATTTATAAGAAGTAGATGAACGAAACGACCAATTTCTCTAATTCACGGCTATGAGTTGAGGAGGTGATTACAGTTTATTATACAAGTCCATTGAAGTAATATACGCTACAGACGTCCGACATGCGTAGAAAATAGTCGTGGATCGTGAAGATCGCATCTGAGAATATTGACTATTAGATATACGATCTTCAGCGAAGGGGGCATGCTCACTTAAAGTCCGCATACGGACGACGAAACCTGCCGGACACTGGCATCAATTCTGCCAAGCTGAACGGCTTGACCATTGGTCAGCGTGTTCATCGCCTTCAGAGCAATATTGAAACCAGCGTCGGTGTGATCAACGGCGAGGACGTTGATTTTCCTGCCGTTGTACGAAAGCTCCCAACAGGTTCCGCATTGGGCAGAGTTCCAGCCGCCAACGGCCGATGCGCCCCCGATGTTTGGGAAGTTGGGAAGTTTCCCGAAGGTTTGTACCTTCAAACGGGTGATGAGGCCGTTGGGTCCGTCTGAGCATGCGACGGTGGTCAAAGAACCTCCAGCGTTGTCGTAAGTCTCGTCGTAAGAGACAGTGACTGCCGTGGCGAGGGGGGCGACGAGGAGGGCGACGTAGGTGAAGATAGAAGTGAACTTCATGGCGATTGGTGATGTTTAGCGAGATACAAGCTACTGATGCTTTGACTTGAGGATGCAGGAGACTCAGTCTTTTATAGTATACGCCCTCCAGGCTCCAGCATCCGAAGGCCATGAAATGCCGTCTCGCATCCACACGGTCCGCGCGCAGATGAATGGCCTGGCTTACACTTTTCATGTTCACCGAAGCTCAGAGAACAGCCCTCGCCTATGGTGGCAGGATCCCATGAGCGAATATTCGGTGAAGTCAAGCCGCTTCGAACGAGACCGATGAATAATCGCGGCATGCGCTCGTGGAGCTATAGTCGATGTTAGTCCGGAGCTGGCCAATCAGCCCGCTAATTCCGCTACTACATGGTATTTCGGGCACCAGACCTAGGGTCTCGATGATGGTTCTGAACTTGGATGGCTGAGAAGCGATCACGTGTCAACCAACAGCACAAACCACACTGTGACCAGTGAAACCCCGTTCGTTCCCACTTACCGAGTACACCCTGCAGAATCAGTGTCAATCGAAGAGCACATCGGACTCGACACTTCCAGGTTTAAAGGTCCATGTGGGCATCCTGGCCGTCTCTCCGCCGTGTTCATAGATGTGCATCACGGGTACGCTTCCGTGACGCCAACAGAATGTCCGACATAAATGGGGAGGCTCCATTAGGGCTTCTTTATATCTACGTTCGGCATATAGTCACTTTCGGGGCGCGGGGGGGGGGTCATCGGTGAGCGGTCAGCCACTTTGACTGACCTATTCTATTCCTTTCAACAGCCCCCGGGAACTACGGACTAGGGGTATTCGGGGCATCCCCTCGAGCACTGCCTACTTCTCGCCGCAAATGGAGGCTATGTAGGGCGACAATACAATCAACCTTCAGCCAAGGCCGGGCGAGTTCTAAGATCATAAACTAGCAGAACTACATCCATTTGACTCCCTCGAGATCACGAAGTCAGTGTAAACCAACGATCAAGTAGGTACCAGCAGATGCAAAGGTTGACGAAAATGATGAAGGAAAATGGTATGTAACGGTCGACGCACTAATGCTATATCCTGCCCGGCGTGTTGGTCAAGTTAGGTGGAACGAGAGCGGCCCACTAGCGTGAGTACCTTCCCAGTGACCTTCTTGATTCTCAGAAGCCTCTCAATGGTGCACAAAAAGCAGATAGATTCGATCCGGTTGGAAATTACAAGCGTTTAAGGACACAGTTACGCGTACGACTACTATGTACATAGCGCGTATCAGGAAGTTCGCCAGTTTCAAGAAGGGGTTCGAATGTGACAAAATCATACATCGTGAGCTATATCATGGACAGGCTCTGTATCAATGTGTCCGAAACTAAAGGGAAGTTGATTTAGACATGTGTATCCCCGATGAGCATCTCAGACCTACATTGATGTTCGTCCATCACAAGCCACAAGCAGATGCTGCAACTTGATTGGCATTTGCCGTAATCCTTCCCAGCTGAATCGCATTCCCGTTCGTCAAAGTGTTCATCGCCGTAAGAGCGATATTGAACGTCCCAGTGGCCGCATGGTCAAGAGCCAAAACATTGACCGTTGTACCATTGAACGACAAGGCCCAGCATGTGCCACAGTTGGGTGAATTAAACCCAGGGATGACCCCTGCTCCACCGATATTGGGGAACGTGGGTACATCACTGAATCTCTGGAAACCAAAGCGAGTGATAAGGCCGTTTGGTCCGTCAGAGCATGAGACGGTGGTCATCGACCCCGTGCGGTCGTCATATATTTGGTCGAAGGAAACGGAGACGGGGTCAGCGCTGGTGAGGGTGGTAAAAAGCAGGCAGAGCAATGCAGTGAATGAGGAGGTCTTCATGATGAGCGACGTGTTTGCTTTGGGATGGAGGGGTAACTGATTTCGTTCCCCCTTTTTATACCGCTGACTCTGGTTCGTGGCCGTATATGACAGCCGGGATCCTACTAAGAAGTTACGTATACAGGTTGCAAGGTCGCTGAACGCTCAGTATAGATGATCCATAATGCACTGATCCTTGGGGTTCTTCGATGGATTATTCTCATCAAGGTATAGAACGACCGTACATCCCCCAGAAATACATCGTATAATTGTTCGGCATACATTGGCCCTGCGCTTTGCGTAGCGTAAGAAGCCTCGTTATAACGCGATCAGCACTCAGCTGATATAAGACGAAGTCAGCTGGTAGTGCCAGCCAACGCCCGTGTAATCTCGGAATTAGAAGAAATTAGGAGTGAAGAGCCCGGCGACTGATGATTGGACCTCTCGTCGACCAAGCGGCGGGAGTTCGTCCAGCTTGGTGGATTCTAGAAAGCTCAGTATGTATCGCAAGCCGTCAGAGTTATAAGTACATATTCAGTGAGCATGGATTCTCCTGCCCCTTCGACACTTATCTGAACCGAATACGGAAGAATGTAGCCCGATACAGCCATATTCCCCTTGAAGGACTCAGGGGACACTGATGCCGACGCTGGGCGACTGCTAGTTCGAGGACCACCTACTCTAGAGGTTTGGAGTGATATATTACATAGCCAGGACCTTCTAGACTAGTAGATGGGAACATCGGTTTGTTGAAAGTGATTCCTAAGAACCGGGACTTTGCAGGTTGAATGGATCATACGTTCAGGATCAAATACATTCTAATTCGAGGAAACCAATGGCAGGATAGGTACACTACTGTAATTCATACATAAGATATGGCAAAATAAAAGTAGGAATAAGTCATTAACAATAGTGCGGCACGTTTTCCTCCTAGTATGCTTCTGTTGCGACCTCCTCACGATGCCGGTCGACATTGCTATTTTGGTTACTGCTCTGAGTCTCTACTTTAGCTGAAGTAACAATGTCTTTGCTTTGTTCGGCGGGTTCCTCGAGCGGCTGAGCTTGTAAGATCGAATTATTGAGTCCATCTATTGGCAGGATAGGTGGTGCAATGCTGTTCCGAAACGGACCAAATGGGGAGTACGACGAACCGTTTCCGAAGGGACCCATTCCTAATCCACCACTCGCATCCCGCTTCTCCTTCGCCGCCTTCAGCTTCAACTTCCTCGTCTCCTCTCTCTGCTCTCTTTCGCGTCTTTGGTCGAGTTCCTTGACCACCCACGCTCGCACGCCCGTCGCTGCATCCAGAGGACGCTTTTTGCAAGACAGCAGGAATCCCTGGAGCTCAGCAATGGAGAACGTATCCTCGGGTATGCCGGAAGAAAACATATCAGCGAGAGAGACGAGGTCGATCCGCTTCTCTGACGAGGTGGTATGCGCGAATCGGGATGCGGGGAAAAATCGAGTGAACAGGGCGTGGGCTTGTTCCTGAGTGGCTAGTCTGTACTCGATTTTGCGATCAATGCGTCCGGGGCGAATGAGAGCTGCATCGAGCCGATCGACGTAGTTAGTCTGTTGTTGGGTAGGAAACTTGAGTAGTTGCTGATGATAAAGGGTAAATTAGGTACCGACCGTTGCGATGAAGAACTTTCCTTCTTCGCTGTCTACGCCGTCGATGATGTTCAAAAGACCAGACAAAGTCACGGCTGAACGTCGAGGAACGACTCCGTTGGCATCTACGTATGGACTTGCAGGGGCGAAGAGGATGTCTTCTTCATCCTCGCGAGAGGCGAAGGCGCAATCTATATCTTCAATCAAGAGAATACTTCGCCTCGGCATGGAAGAGGCTGCCGTTTGCAACGTTGAGTCGTCGATACTATTATAAGAAAACGGTAAGGAGATCTGACTATCTGACTACTCCGGGAGTACTTACTAGTCCGCAGAAAGGGAGATCGTATAGATCTCTAGCCCAAGCTCGCCAGCCTAACGAGCTAGATGAGCAAATAGGAATATGCACCCTCTAATGACACTTACCAATGCGTAAATCGTAGAACCTGTCCAGCCCATTAGTTAGTGTACCGACTCAAGCACACAGAAGCTCACTCTTCCCGGTTCCTGGGGGGCCGTACAGTAGATATCCCCTCCTGTGGGGGATACCAGCTTCCATATACCAATCTTCAGAATCTATGAAGTCCTGCGCATCTTCGATTATGGAGTCTAATTCCCCCTGAGGCAGGATGATCGACGACAAAGGTCGTCGTGCCTTACTCTTGACCTTATTCCAAGTAAAGGATGGTCCGGCATTTCTCTAGATTGTGGAACTAGCGTGAAGTCATTCAAGCGCTAATCCAGAGGCGGCGACACTCACTATGTCTGAGGAATGAATTATGACGTTCGGCTTGCTCACTTCAACGTAGCGCAGCCGGGCTTCGTCTACTAGGGCCTTCATAACGCTCATGTCGAGCGAGTAAATCCTAGGTTTAGATAGAATGTCAGCTTATCTACATTATTCTCCAGGTCTGCTACTGACGTTAGGTATAAGGTAGCCGCAGACTGAGAGACAGTGCGGCTGTGATACTGAGGTGAGCCCTGTTCTCGGCGTATCTCCAACCAATATCCATTCCAGTAGAAAAGCTGGGGAATTTCGTAGATTGGAACATAGTCCGTGCTCTCTTCAGAGTCGTGATCCACAGCAACTGGGACGTCTGATTCGCCACCAGGCGTGATGCCCCATTTACGCGCAGAGGTTTTGGAATTGACCCAGAAATCGCGAGAACGGCGCCACACGTTCTTCTCCGTCTGCAAAACTAGTCAAAAAGGAGGACAGGGGTTAAGGACAGGGATATATACCAGGAAAAGAATGATCCACTCGTATGCTGGATCTCCTTCAGAAAAACGCGCGGTCATAGAGTACCCTTGAATGGTCGTTAGGATTTCTTCACGGAATGGAGATCGGGGCGCAGCTCACTGAATTTGAATCGCTCGATGAACCAGTAACAAAAGCGACGTCCGGTTTCTACCAGAGTGCCTAACAGAAATAACTTGATAGTGTCCACCAGATATGATGATCCGCCAGAACCAGCAATGGTCAAGAGTGATGTTAGGCCGAACATCTGTGCAAGATTCGTAAAGAAGCTGCCGCCGAGGAGCGAGGATGAATTAGGGTTTTTGTCGGGCTCAAGGATCGGCGAAGTAGGGTAATAGGGTTGTCTAAAGTCGTATGCCATATTTATCAATAGATGGTTTGGGGGGCTAGGAAGAACACCAAGAACGCCCAACCTATCGAGACTTGGACTTTAAATAAATAAGGAATGACTCGAGTGGCGTCGTGGAGATCATGGTCCTTTGTGTTCGGTGCTCACTTAATCGATGCGAACGAGCGCGCTGTTGGGGGCTGTACTGCGAAGCAGTTCTCCTCAGGCTTAATTTCTATGGATGCGTTACAAAGCAGCGCCCCAAAGGTTGCGCTGATGCGGCGCTTTGGCGAAATCGACGACACTGCTTTGTCCAAAAGTCAACGCCAGTCACGACTTCTGTTGGCTTTAGGGGGGTCATGTGAGAGCCCCTGTGCGACTGAATTATCCGATGAACTCGAGTACGGTTTCCGTCTTCATCTCTCTTGTATTGGTTTCGGACGTTCCTCACACGCAGAACTACTGCGAGGAGGATTCTAGATACAAAAAACACTGGCTCTCATTTCTCATTTTCCTCGCACCTTTGATGGCCGCAATGATTACACATCCTTCTTTTGCCGCTGGAACATCGCTCACATGAGCTGGTTACCTTTGCGCCCACTCCAATGCCCACAAATACCGACTTTGCCTTTGACAAGGCTTCCGAGAGGTTGACTACACTGTCTGTGTCCATTCTCGTTGCAGCTTGCGCAGGCACCAACTATGTGAGTCACTCTGGCCGTGATTAGCCTCGCGGAGGAGAATCTGACGGCTTAGAAGGTCTTCTCGGGTGAGCGTTATGAGCATTCGTGAAATCACTTCCGGGCTAAGGGGACCAGCATATGGCCCGCAGCTCGCCTCACAGCTGCATATCGAGCAAACACGCTTGAATCTCATCGGTCTCGCGGGCAATGGTGCGCTTCATAACATCTGTCAATCGCTGCTCAACGACAGCGCTGTTGGATAGTTGGCGTGTACTCAAGCTCACCGATATGGGGCAGGATCGTTGACGCGCGTGGTCCCCGTATCCCGCTGGCCGGTGCTTTCATCCTTCTCTTCCTCGGATACTCGGGCATCCGTACTATCTACAATGCGGGACCACCCGAAACGGACGAACCTATATCGTCTCCCGTGTTCTACGCGCTCGTTCTCTTCAGCTATCTGACTGGCGCAGGAGGCTGCGCGGCCCTAAACGGTGCAGGGAATCCGACGACGAAGAGCTTCCCCGACCAAATGGTATGCCATAGCATACCGCAAACTTGATGTGGAACATAATTGTTAATATACACTACTCCGCAGCGTGCTACTGTCACTGGCCTGGTCTTCTCCGGCTTCGGGCTTTCCGCGTTCATATTCTCCGCGATCGCGCACGCAGCGTTTCCCGGCGACACATCATCATTCCTGCTCGTCCTCGCTGTCGGGACGGCGTGCCCGATGCTGATAGGCTATTTCTTCATCAAGGTGATCCCAGTGCAGGAGGCCACGAAGGACCATGACCCTCAGACACCCCTTCTCTCGGGCCATGTTCCACCGACGATCACATCAGATGTACTTCTCGTGGACGCGGAGCCCAATGTGTCTGGCTGGGGGCTATGCCGTAATGGGGATTTCTGGGGCTTATTCCTGCTGTTTTCCATTTGTGAGTCGTCCACACGCGTCTTGGACCCGTTATTGACGGCTTGCAGTTGCCGGGACGGGCCTCATGTGTACGCCCATGCACCACACAGATTTTCTGTTAACTAATTCGCTTTGCAGTTATCAACAATATAGGAACAATGGCGCGAATACTTTACGCCCATGAAAACACTTCGTTCAATCCTGTCATTGCCGCACAATGGCAAGCGACGCAAGTGTCTATTCTTAGCATTATGAACTGCTCTGGCCGGGTTGTCATTGGTAAACATCTTCTCCTATCTTTCACACTCGCGTGTTGCTTATTGAGCGGAATACTAGGCCTGCTTTCCGACTTTATCAGCACTCGCTTGATGCGCCCCCGGTCGTACTGCTATGTTCTAGCGGCGTCAGTTGTCCTGCTGTCCCAGCTAGTTGCAGCAAACACCGACTCCGTCGCGAATTTGTGGATTGCGACAGGCCTACTGGGGATTGGATACGGAGGCGCTGCCGCCATATCTCCCATCGTAGCTATCGAATACTTTGGCTTGTGTAAGTCAGAGTTCACTGCTCCCCAACAATGTGCTTTTCCATGATCGTAACTCACAACTTTTCCTCTCGCGACAATTACACAGCACATTTCTCCGAGGCGTGCGGCTACATCGCGTTATCCCCTTTGATTCTCGGCAATGTATTTTCCGTTGCATTTGGGCGCAACCTCGATGCGCACGGCAAGCCGGGGTCGGCGATGCACAATTTTGATGATTCCGCACCGAAATGCGCCCAAGGGCGGCTGTGTTATGTGAATAGCTTGTATATGACCGCCGCGGCGTCGTTCGTTGGTGTGGGTGTGATAACGTGGATGGCAAGACGCGACAGGAAGAAGGCGCTGGCATCGAGGAGGCGTCAAGAGGAAGCTGCGGTCTGGGGCATCTATATAGACTAAAGAGCGCTTTGGCTGCTTATATATAACGTACTCTGCTTGGATCCTATAATTGTTCGTTATCCTATGATATAGATTATACGCAAGACAAATATGTTCCAGCATTCATATATTCAGACGTTCAAACTTGAACATGTCATGTCCATTACTTCGAAACGCACAAACGGCAACATATACACGAATTCATTACTTTACAACTATCTTACATTCGACATAGTCCAAGGATTCCTCTCTCTGTTGGGGCTGTCTCCTTGGAGAGCACTATCAGCTAGCAGGACGACAAAACAGATACACGACATACCAGTTCGCGTCGGACTACCATTACTTCGCGGGCATCCCACAAACTGTTGCAGCGACTTGTTTGGCATCCACATCCACAACACCGTATTCAACGCCATGTCCATTCGTCAGCTGGTTCATCGCCGTCAACCCGATATTGAACCCGTTCGCAGCATAGTCAACTGCCAGGACGTTGACCCTCCTCTTCCTGTTGTTCTCGTCGGTGAACGTGAGCTCCCAGCAGGTGCCGCAGTTCGGGGAGTTCCAGCCTGTGACGGCCGAAGCACCACCGATGTTTGGGAAGGTGGGGAGGTCGCCGAAGGTCCTGTAGCCGCGCGTGAGGAGGCCGTTTATACCGTTAGAGCACGCGACGGTGGAGAGGGAACCTTGGCGGTTGTCGTACGTCTGATCGTATGTGACCGAGACGGAGAGAGCTGGTGCGGCGAGGGCGGTAAGGGCAGCGAAGAAGAACATCATCATCGTTGGGTTTAGTTGGTCTTTGTCTTTGTCTGTGTCTTTGGAAAGCTGAGTAAACTGAGGGGATACGAGATGTATTGGGAGGTTTATATAGCTTTGCTGGGCGGCCTGGAGCAGAGAGATGCAAGGGTACTCCCTTCTGACTATCAATAGGTACGGCGAACCATGACCAAGTCATGGCGGGCAATGTTTCATTTGCGCTGCATCGCGCCTAGAATGATGTCTAACACTCAATTGCTGAATCGCACAGCGGGACAAGTGCACCGTTCATACCTTTTGGAGGAGGTCACACAACCCCCGCCCTAATCCCATGACCTGACCATCTAGGCATCGGGCCAGAAGAGAGCCTTCCCAAGCGCCTAGGAACGGGGCCGATGCCCACACAGCGGATATGAATAGTCAATTGGCAATGGGGTTCCTGACAGTATACAAACTGGCAAGATCACAGGATTCTATACAGCCAGTTCTCTCTGAAGGCCGCTTCGAAGCGTCTGGCCGTGGAGGACAAAACCAGCGAAGGCTCGTTCGCGAGGAACCACAATCCGATCAGAGGGGGGAACGCCAACATGACAAGGGACTGGATGCGCCATCTGCGCGGGCGGCCAAGAGACTCTTTCAACCAGCTGTTCCAGATTATGTTGGCTCCGTCCGCGAGATGGAGACCGACGGAGAGAAGGAGGCCAGCGTAGAGCCCCCATGACACGAAGGGCCACTTCTGCAGCCCTAGTTTGACGAACTCGAAATCTAGTTCTGCCGGGCCGACTGAATGGATTGAATCAAGGGGGGAAGTGGGGTGAAGACGGTGCGTAAAGAAGTGTATTGGAAGGAAGAGGATCATGATTGAGTATCCTGTCATGCTGAGGAGGCTACGGGCTGGTCGTGGTGACTTTTTCGAGAGCATTCGTTTGGACAAACCCGACAAGGCATGGACGGCAATTGGACCGAGAACAAGATATTTCTCGCCAAAGGGAGTTTGGTAGTACTCCCGTCCTAGTATCTAGTTTGCATGTCAGAGAAGAAATAGTACATTCAACAAGCCCAATACCATCGTTTGCAACGAAAGCGATGAACCACCGAGACATGCCATTGTTGGTGCACTTAGATGAATGAGCAGGAAAGTGGCGATGAATGGAGAGGATATGTAGGAAATTTTCGTGAAACCAGATACACTCCAATCGCGGAAGGATTGCGTGCGTCGGTCAGGTGGCATCTCTGCTTCTGAGTTAGGATTCTAGGAAGCGGGGAAAACCTTGAAAGCTTTCAGGGCGGTCGACCACTCATGGTGAGAACGTCGGGTCTCGGAGCTGGTCTCGGCCATACAGTCACGTGATGGCTCGGGGATCCCGACGCGCGGCGGGATTCTCATGTTGGCCACCACGTTGAACTTAACTACAACACCCACAGTTCCTTCATGATACTGAGCTCTCACCATGCAACCGACTCCTCCTATGCCCTCAGCGAGCAACTCATCAGCTTATTATGAATCAGACGACTCGGAGTTTCTTGCTGCATTGCAAACCGCAGTTTTGCCGGGCGATGTACCGGGTGACATCGAGGTCAAGGACGTTGTCATTGACGAACGGCCGCCACCCTGCTCACAACCTTCTTTGAAACGGCGTCTTGACTCCGACGTAGACGATGATACCTACGGCCCCTCAAAGTTTGGAGGGTTTAGCGAGTACATGAGACGTAAGCGAGCTAAGCTTCAAGTTCAGAATACCGCAATTGGGAGTGCGTCGGATCAAAGGATCTTTGATGGGTTGGCAATCTACGTGAGTTCTCCCTCCCATACGTACGCGACCAGCTTGAAGGCTACAACCCATGACTAGATCAATGGTTATACAGACCCTTCGGTGCAGGTGCTGCGTGAATTAATTGTACACCATGGTGGTATATATCATCCGTATTTGGACAAGAAAGCTTTAGTGTGAGTGTTTACTCTTCTGCTTCTAGCAACGCTATACGAATACCTGGTGTAGGACACACATAATAACATGCTCCCTCACGCCTGCCAAAATTCGTGAGTTCCAGAATATGAAAGTTGTCAGGCCAGAGTGGTTGGTGCAGAGCGCAGAGCAAGGAACATTATTGCCATGGCGTGATTTCATCTTCAAGCCCACTCAGCGTGCGGAACCCATGCAAGGTGCCTCGTCAACGCAGTCTTCACTCCCCATGGCTCCGGCACCCTCTGAACATGTTACTCAAGCACAAGAGCATAGGGAAGCGCGTGCCCCACAGTATGCAGCACACAAATCGAACCCAAACGCATCCCGCCTGATGTCAGATCCCAATTGGCGTGCGGCCCATACCTCCGCGGCCCCCAGTTTCATCGAGGGGTACTACAAGAACTCACGGTTGCATCACCTTTCGACATGGAAAGCAGAACTGAGAAAGCTCATTTCCGAAGCGCAGGAACGCGCCCAAGTCGCGCGCGATAATTCTAGCCACAGTGCACGTTTACTTCATGCTGGGACCGGTACTAGTATGAAGAACGCTGAATGGGCATTGAAGTCACCGTCGAAGAGTAAGGGGAAAGGCAAGGCGAAGGCTACTGTCGATGATGAGAAGGTTATCATGCATTGTGATTTCGACTGCTTTTTCGTAGCAGCTAGTCTGCTGGGACGCCCGCAATTCAAGGGGCAGCCATCGGTTGTTTGTCACTCTCAAGGTGGACAAGGCGGAATGAGTAGCACGAGCGAAATTGCATGCGCGAGTTATGAAGCCAGGGCGAAAGGAGTAAGAAATGGCATGAGGTCAGTGGGAGGATGCATTTATGATTACCACCTATAGCACTCATTCGTCTCTATTCTAGCCTACAACAGGCGAGGCAACTATGTCCGGGGATTGTCACACTGCCATATGAGTTTGAAAAGTAAGTTCTCGTCCGTAGACTTCATGTGCGACCAGTAATCGGTAGTCCAGGTACAAAGAAATCTCATTGAAGTTCTACACTACCCTCCTAACGTATGCCGACGAAGTGGAGGCCGTCTCTGTTGACGAAGCCATGATCGATGTCACAACGACAATACGGGATAAGATGAAGAATTCCGCGGGTGTTAAAGACGAAGCAATGGAGTTCGCCGAAAAACTGAGGAAGGAGGTCCAAGCAGCGACCGGCTGCGAGAGTAAGTCGGCTTTACATCTCTACAGCTTACTAGGGTTTGATGCATTGCCATTTTATTAGTCAGTATAGGCATATCCGAGAACATGCTGTTGGCGCGGTTGGCTACTCGACGCGCTAAACCCGCCGGGGCGTACCATCTCATATCAGCGGATGCTCCAACGTTTCTTGCTCCATTATCTATATCCGACCTTCCAGGCTTTGGGCATGCTGCAAAGCAAAAAATAGAAGAAAAGTTCCGGACCGCAATCTTAGGTGACCTTCTCGCACGGAGTAAAGGCGAACTATCGGAGGTGTTGGGACCAAAAACTGGGGAAACACTGTGGAAAGCCATCCGGGGAGTGGACGAACGAGTGCTTACGAGTGAAAAGAAGAGGTCTTCCGTCTCTTCAGAGATAAATGTGAGTGTTGTTCAAATGAATCGATTATGCGAGCTGATGGTCGGTCCAGTACGGGATCCGCTTCGAGGATAACACACAAGCGCGGGCGTTTGTATTCCAAATGGCCGAGGAAGTTAGCCGGCGAATGAAGGACATTTCGGTTGTAGGGCGATCCTTATCGCTAAAGATCATGAAACGAGATCCAAAGGCGCCTGTTGAGGCTCCGAAGGTTCGTCGACGGTAAATCACAGCAGTTGTTGAACGAGCTGAACATGGACTTTGGGCAGTTCCTTGGACACGGCGCATGCGACGTGTTCAATAAGCAATCGCCCCTTTCTGGCATAGGTGGAGGGGCGACTGACGACCACCTCATCATCGGTGACCATGCCTGGCGCATCCTGAAATCCTTCAATTTTGATCCCAGAGAATTACGGGGCATTGGCATTCATATTGGTAAACTGGAGCCTACAAGGATGGCCATTGCTGCTGCTGGCCCGCAAGGCAAACTTCCCTTCCGGTTTGCACAATCGCCCACCAAGAAGGTAACGCGGTTCGCAGAGACCGCGCCGACCAAACCCCTCGTCGATCTCCAGCCCCCGGAAAGCAAGAACGAGTTTGATCTGCCGTCGTTCTCCCAAGTTGATCAGGATGTCTACCACGCGCTTCCAACCCAGATTCGTAATGAAGTGGATGAAGAATACAAACGTCGTTCCGTAACGCCAGTTCCTCCGATCACGGCTGGGCCGTCAATATCCTCGTACCAAAGCAAAGGACCTGTGGGAACCAAGGCCCAGAATCTTCGGCGTATCGCTCAAGGGCTTGCACCTAGGAGCCGTTCTTCCTTGTCGCCCCAACTCCATCGCCTCCTAGCCGCTAAACCAAAAGGTCTCTCCAGATCTTTGCGTGTGCCCCAAGAAGAATTACAGCAGTTGGATATAGACCCAGTTGTTTTCGGAGTCCTGCCCCCTGAGATACAACGCGAACAATTGATTATGGCACGGCACCTGAAGGCTACAGGGAAACTGCCCGCTCCTCCGAAGAAGCGGAAGGTCTTGAAGCCAATATTCCGGTCGTCTCTTACGCCGTCAAAAATTCACCGACGACCATTTCCGAAGGCAAACTTCATTCAACCAGCGTTTCTCAAACAAAGGGGGCCAAAGAAAGGAGAGAAGCTTTATTTCAGCGAGACGGACGATGTACAAAAACTCGTTGAGAAATGGGTGAACGGCTTCCGCGAGATACCTCCAAAGGATAAGGACGTAGAATTCTTCTCCAAATACCTGCTGCAAAGTGTTGACGGACGCCAGGCGACGGATCAAGGGATGGAAAAGGCGATCGCTGTGCTCAAGTGGTGGATGGTCCTATTGCGACGTTCGTGGAGTGAGTGGGAGAAGCCCGCATCAGATGGTGCGCAGACACAAGTAGAGGTGGGCAGTGGACCCAGGCGTGTCACTTCGGAGATGGTGGGAAGAGCATGGTGGCGTGCTTTCTGGAAGGTGAAAGGCGCCATGGACGACATTGCGCGGATACGCTTCGGTGGGAAATTGTCGTTGAGATGAAGGCGTGCGGTATACCCGATTGGAAGGATGAAGTTAAACGCCAAAACTCCATACGCCCTGTCGCATTGAGGACCCTATTATTAGGCGACAGATATCTATCGGCGCACATTCGTCAATTCTTCAGCTGCGTCGGAGTTATCTACGCGATATATGCTGTGGAAGACAAGCGCGTCGGTGGAGTCACATCAAGCGCAGACAGCCCGACTACGGTGGAGCAGATGAAAGTCAGGCAACGCTTATATCATGTTCTGCTGATAGTCGACCCTAGCACATCCATGGCATGCCTACTCCGTCACGGTCGCGATGCTGGCTAAGCTAGTTTCCGACAAGTCCTTATCTGTTCCTGTCACAAATAGGCAGAACACTGCTGGTCTGGATACTCCAATATGAACGTTTACAGACAATGCGCACATATTCGTTTCCGTGTAACCATCGCTGGCCTTTCGCTCCATTGAGCCGGTATGATACCCAGGTTTCGGCGTTCCATTACCGCAGCACATACCAGATATCAGATCGACATGAGGCGTCGTTTGAACGAAGGTACCCGGCCCAGAACTGACACGTATGCACCCCCAAGTGGTGCAGAGTTCCGATAGAAGACGAGTGACCATATTTCTGGGGCCTATTCTGTCGAGCTTTTCCCGTATGCGCTGTTATGCGCTCCGTTCGATTGGTGATTGAAACCTCGCTCATTTAGCGCGGTGCCAGCACCAGGTGCTAAAGGAAATGACTACATGTGACCAAGCCGAAACAGGATGATCTGCGACAGATATTAGCTCTCAAACTACTGGTAGTCGCGATAGCAAACACTGCAGTAAGTTGAAACCAGAATGAAACAAAACTAAATGTGTGCACAATTAGTACGGTGGGAACAATGGTTTGACGAGAATATCATTGTTTCTAGCGTGCCGAAGTCGGCATGTGAAAAGGTACACAAGGGTGGAATGAATGATGGTCTTGGCTGTTTGACATCGCGTTGCTTATATTTTTCCATTCGGACTTTTTCCTACTTCATTCCCCTTCTTCCACTCCTTCCACATCCTCCCTCTCCCTTTTATTCCTCCGAGTCCAGTCCAGTCGTTTTTCCTTCCAAGTAGCCGTTTTCCATCCTCTCGGCCACTTCTTCGTTTCCTCTAGATAGTTTTAGACGTCAAAATCTAGAGTTCAATATGTTCACTTACAGGATCTCAGCTCTTTTGTTCATTTTCGGCCTCCTTCTCGTCTCCCTCGTAGATGCACGTCCCCTCCACCCCCACCGCCGTCGCTCTACTTGCCGCCCCAAGACCTCTGCCGTCGCACCATCATCTACCATCGCCGTTGTCGCCGCCACCCCATCAGCCGTCAAGGTTGTCGCCAATGATGATGACGTGACCGAGAAGCCTTCCACAAACACCAAAGTGGACGCCCCCAAGGCTGCTCCTTCGGCAACCCCCGTGAAGTCGCAGCCCGCTGATAAGACTGAGGACGATGAAGACAACGACACGGTCTCCTCCAAAGCCCCCTCCTCAACCTCCTCATCCGCAGCCCCAGCCAAGACTTCCGTCAAGTCTGAGCCAACTCCCGGCAAGGAACTTTCATCCAACGCCCTGTTCCCCGTCTCCGGCTTCTCCAAGTCATGGTCCACTTCTTCCTCTGCCCCCAACTCCCTCCCTCTTTCGGATTCAACCCTCAGGCCCACGCGTCTCCTCTCCGCCCTCTCCCACGACTACGTCTCCGCTCCTGATGGCAAGAAGGGAATGCGCGCCAACTATCCCAAGGGCTCTTACACCTTCACCCACAAGCCCCAAGGTGGCTTGTCCTTCTACGCTTTGGGTCCCCAGAACTTTGGACTTGAGAACGCAAAGGAGATCACCTTGGGCTACCGAGTCTTCTTCCAGAAGGGCTTCGATTGGGTCAAGGGTGGCAAGCTTCCTGGTATTTACGGTGGTGATTCAGATGATGAGGCCATCAGCTGCTCCGGTGGCAGACGCTCTACCAAGTGCTTCTCCGCTCGTCTCATGTGGCGCTCAGGCGGCCAGGGAGAGTTCTACACTTACCTCCCTCCGTACACCATCCCTGAGTTCTCTGCCAACAAGAAGCAGTGCTCCGTTGCGCCCCAAAGCGACTGCAACCCGACCTACGGCGCGAGTGTTGGTCGCGGCGCATTCCACTTCAAGGACGGAGGATGGACCACCGTCAGCGAGCGCGTCAAGCTCAACGACGCGGGCAAGGCCAACGGCGAACTTGAACTCTTCGTTGAGGGCAAGAGCGTCATTAGCGTTTCTGGTTTGATGCTCAGGGACGGCAACGCTGGAAAATTCCGTGGCATTCAAATGCAGACATTCTTCGGAGGTGTGTACTCATCTTTGTTTCCTTTCTTCAACGATCTCTTATACTCTTTGCTTCTCAGGCTCCAGCACCGACTTCGCATCTACTAAGGACCAAAGCGTGTGGTTCTCTGACTTCTCGATGGCTATTCTCGAAACCTTCTAAGAGGTCAACGATATTCGGAATTAACGACTCACCCATCCCCCTGGACTAACACACCCTGCTCACATTACCGCTCACACCTCGATTCGCCACCTCGTGGCTTGACACATCGGCACCTTGTGGCCCCTTGGTCACCTGGCCGCCATTGGCTTCATATTGACTATGGCGCCGCCAACACTCGCTGACTTACCATCACAATTACTGCTTAATCGCAAGCAGACGCACTCACTATCCATTTGCTTTGGATGTAGTTACACGCTTTACGTTCCAACGCTGTCTGCTGGCAGTTTACTTTAGTTCCCTGCTGTGCACGTTTTTACGACTTGATGTTGCTGGATGTCTTCTTGTTTATTTATGCGTTTCATTGTATAAGTATTTGCTATTCTCTAGATGGGCTCTGTAACTTACTTATACATATGCTGGTTTAATGCTATCGCTTCTGGAATATTGTGCGTGGAATCTGGATTGCGACTTTGAACTGGAGCTCGAATGGTTGTTCTCCAAAGTTAACTAGCTCACGTGATTGTGAACGCCCGCCGTTGCAACCGGACATTGAGATATAGTGTAGTAAGTATAAGCCTTTAAGTGCTCCTCTCGCTTCTGCATATAGTGCCAATGGGATCAGATCGCAGAGCCCACTGTGTCTCCGGAACTATCCAAATACTGCAGAAGGAGTCTGTATGACATATAAATAGGCGGGTTTGAATTTCTTTAATCCCCTCAATTGCACCTCATGAAGAGCTCAGTTACAGTTGCTGCTCTAGGAGCGTTACTTCTGACGGTCTACCTCAAGCGTAGGTCGAAGAAGCGACCACCTCTTCCTCCTGGCCCTCCGGCGGACCCATTGATAGGCCACTTACGGATTATGCCAACTGACAAGCAAGAGCTCGTATTTCATGAATGGTCGAAGACATACGGTGCGTTCAGGCTATATTAGAACCAGGTTCCGATGCTGATAGTAATGTCGTAAATGCCAGGCGACGTTATGTACCTAAGGGTCCTCGGACGGGATCTCATCATTCTCAATAGTGTTGAAGCTGCAACAGAGCTCCTCGAGAAGCGTAGTGCTCTCTACAGCGACAGGCCTAATTTCACCGTCTACGTGATGTATGTCGACTGCCTCCAGATTACAATGGTGATTTTTGAAACCGTTTATTAGGATGGGCTGGGACCCGGACGTTGCGTTCTTGCCATATGGACCGCGCTTTCGCAAGCACCGAAAGCTCCTCCATTCTCATTTCACTCAACAAGCTATCGTTCGGTTCCAACCAATCCAACTTCAGAATGCCCACATTCTCGCCAAGGGGCTATTGGAAAACAAAGGAGACTATCACCATCTTCTGAGCCGGTAAGCTCAATCACACCGCACGTTGGATTGCCTTGTCATTCGTGGAATAGATATACCACGGCGATTGTCATGCGCATCGCCTACGGCCATCAAATCCTCTCTGATGATGATGAATTTATTCAAGCCGCCAACGACAGTGGGTATGGTCAGAACAACGGGGGTCCGCCTGGCGGAACGATGGTTGACCTCTTTCCTATCCGTTTGTACCGATCTACCCCGAATAGTCGCAGACCTCGCTCACCTTCTTCTTAGTGCAGTACTTCCCCTCGTGGTTCCCAGGGACTTATTACGCAACATTTGCCCGTGAATGGAGGTGGGCAGTCGAGAAACTATATACCCTTCCGTACGAGCATGTGAAGAAGCAAATGGCAAGCTATCGCTCTACTTGAGAAGTGGGTCCCTCCATTGACCAACTGGCAGGCTCAAGGCACGGCAGAACCGTCGTTTCTCGCTACTCAATTGGAGGCAGTTGCCGGAAAAGCCCTCGGTAAAGAAGACATCGAGGACCTCAAAGGTTCTGCGGGGATTATCTTTGGTGCAGGAGCCGAGACAGTAAGAAATCTCCGTATATTATCAGCAACGAACATTCAGGTCCCCCCCTTTAGACGTGGTCTAGTCTTGAATCGTTCATCCTGACCCTGCTGCTCTACCCGGAAGTACAGAAGAAAGGCCAAGAAGAGATTGATCGAGTCATTGGATCGGACCGGCTTCCAACTTTCGAAGACTACGATTCTTTGCCGTACGTCGAGTGTGTAACGCAAGAAATCTTGAGGTAATTAGCTCTATCCTTCTTTCTTTCAACGCGCCAATGCTTACCCTGGTCCGCCTTAAGATGGCATCCGTCCGTTCCCATAGGTAGGTTTCCGGTGAATCGACGTTCAGGTGATTCAATACGCGATGGCTAGACATCCCTCATCGATCCACAGAGGATGATATCTACCGGGGAATGTTCATTCCGAAAGGATCCATCATATTTGCTAATGCTAAGTACGTGTTCATGCGCCGTCTGTCGAGTTGTTAATGACGTTTATCCAAATCGATAGAGGAATGGCGTTGGACGAAAGCACGTACACTGACCCAACAAAGTTTAATCCAGATCGCTTCCTTCCCAAGTCCCAGGGAGGCAATGAAGAGCCTCATCTCGGCGCTACCTTCGGGTTTGGTCGAAGGTAACTTCATTGGGCTAAATATATAGCTTCCCCTTGCTCACGACGTATATGGTAGGATTTGCCCAGGCAGACATCTTGCAACAGCAAGCATTTGGATTGCTGTTGCCACGATATTCGCAACAGTTGATATCACGAAAGCCACGGATGAAAATGGCAACGAGATCACACCCGAAGTAGATTTTGAGACGGGCATAACAAGGTCCGTGGATTCAGCGTGCTCTTAACGTATACTTATATGGTACCAATTCATTCTAGTCGTCCAAAACAATTTCGATGCAACATGACACCCCGATCAGAGAATATAGTACGGATCGTCGCCAGCGAGTGTGAGGCCTTATCAGTTTAACGCTCGTCACAACGTGTAGTTTCTTACACGCTCTACTCAATGAATTATGTACCTGTCGTATCTCACCAATAGCATCCTAGGAATATTGACTCTTTCTCAACTCTCCACACCTTTGCGCCACTCCAGCGGTCGTGCGGGGCCACGGCAGACACCTTCTCGATGCTTCTACATGTACACCCATCGCCACAGGTTCGAAGTCACCGCTGATGATCGAAGACATGAATAATTCATTCAAATAATCCGGCGGATCTCGTGGTTGGAATACACCACAACCGGCTTACGTCGACAAATCGAGTTCGTTACAAAGGCAAGTCAACACAGCATGGATCCATCAAAGTACCCATGGATAACACACCTATCGCTATTGCCCTGGCCCTAGTATGTCTGATCGCGTATCTCGAACGCAGCTCGACGAAACGGCCCCCTCTCCCACCTGGTCCACCGGCTGATCCTTTGATTGGGCACCTCCGAGTCATGCCATCTGACAAGCACGAGCAGGTGTTCTATGAATGGTCGAAAACATATGGCATGATTCATCGCTATCCTTCCCCTCACCTACGCTAAACAACCCATCAGGCGATGTCATTCATCTCAAAGCACTCGGACGCGACATCATTGTGCTCAATAGCACCCAGGCCGCAACCGATCTTCTCGAGAAACGAAGCGGACTGTATAGCGACCGACCAAACCTCACTGTATACGTAGCGTAAGGCATTCACTGGTGTTTCGTCTGTATTCTAATGATATGAGTTACCTCAGAATGGGATGGGATCCAAACTTGGCGTTCTTGCCGTATGGTCCACGCTTTCGTAAACATCGCAAGCTCCTTCAGTCACATTTCAGCGAAAACCGCCGGTCAAAGTTCCAGCCCATCCAACTTCAGAATGCATCTCTTCTTGCCCAAGGACTGATGGAGAATACGAAGGGATATCAACATCTCGTCAGCAGGTATTGAACGTCAATGCGCATCTCTTTCTTGCCACTGACCTAGAGTGTCAGGTACACCACTGCCATAGTGATACGCATTGCGTATGGGCACCAGATTCTGACCGATGACGATATGTTCGTGCAGACAGCGCACGACTGTGGGTACACTCTGAATAATGGTGGACCCCCGGGAGGAACTGCGGTTGATCTCTTTCCCATTTGTACGTGAGGACCTTGGAGCATTGTCGATACTGACCTGAGCACTGTATGCTATAGTAATGCATCTCCCCTCGTGGTTTCCCGGAACATATTACGCCACCTTTGCTCGAAATTGGAGATGGGCAGTCGACAAATTGTATAACCAGCCATACGAATACGTGAAGAAGCAGAGGGTGAGTTCAGGGTTTGCGCGTTCGTCAAGGGCTATTGAAAGCTCCTTTGTCAGGCTGAAGGCATGGCGCAGCCATCCTTTCTCCTGGATCAACTAGAGGCAACGTCGGGGCAAACTCTCACAGACGAAGAAATAGGAGATATTAAGGGGTCGTCTGGCATAATCTTTGGAGCAGGTGCTGAGACCGTGAGTCTACTGCTCTCTCATACAGAGACCGCCAACATCTAACACATCCGTAAGACTTGGAGCAGCCTAGAAACATTTTTCTTGGCCATGTTATGCTACCCAGAGGCGCAGAAGAAAGGACAAGAAGAGATCGACCGCGTTATTGGACCTGACCGGCTCCCTACCTTTGATGACTTCGATTCTTTGCCATACGTGGGGTGTGTCACACAAGAGATATTAAGGTATCGCTTTTGTTTGCTATATCTAAGGTAGTATAACCTTCACACTTGTTCGTCTAGATGGCACCCCGCCCTCCCCATCGGTAAAAGAATTTAACCCCAACCAAACTTGACTGACCCCTGGTGTTGTCAGGATTGCCCCATCGTTCAACGGAAGATGATATTTACAGAGGGATGTTCATCCCCAAGGGCTCGATCATTTTCGCTAACACTATGTATGTCTAAACTTAATCTATTCTCTAACCAGCGCATGGTTGCTGACCGAGACCAACCAAACAGGGGTATGGCTCTGGATGAAAAAGTGTACGTAGAACCGACGAGATTCTATCCCGACCGCTTTTTGCCCAAGTCCCAGGGTGGCAACGGAGAGCCACCTTTAGGTGCTGCATTTGGATTTGGCAGAAGGCGAGTTACTTCTCGACTAGGAGATCGTATATTTTGCCGATATATTTGTTCGCAGGATCTGTCCGGGAAGACATCTCGCGGCGGGGAGTATATGGATTGCTGTTGCCACAATTTTTGCCACAATCAACATCACCAAGGTCAAGGATGAAGCGGGCAATGATATTATACCGGAACTAGAGTATGAAACTGGACTAACAAGGTGCGCAGAGAGCTTTCGTGGACGTATGATGTTCTCAATAATTTGTAGCCGACCGAAGCACTTTCCCTGCAGCACGGCTCCTAGGTCTGACAAGGCAGCTCGTCTCGTAGCTAATGAATGCGATGCATTGTTGTAGGGAGGCGTTTTCATAATAGCATTCTACGTATTCGGACGAGGCTTATATCCCTTCGGGTTTACTGTTATGCCGTTTCTCGTTCCACAGCGAGCGTCGGTAGCGAGTTGAGGATGACAAACTTTTGCGAACGGCGCTGCAGCGTATTAGTCCTCACTGATAGCACAGGAGTCATCGAATCAATCAATCGGAGAGCCTTAAGCCATAGGTACAGGTCTACAGCTGCCAGTGTCCTCCTACAACCCCAATAAACTGAACTGGATTCTACAGGAACACACATGGTCGAATAAAGTTGTACTGTGTCGCCTGTTCGTCCAGAAATAAAACTACCTAGATCGACGATCGAGTTTCAGTAAGTGAGAGACTACCATCAAAGTTCGTTTTACCTAGAGTCTACAAACAGAAACAGCAACACGTTTCGCCGTCGCGTTCACTCTTCCCAAGTGGACAGCTTGACCTCCAGTCAAGATATCTGCTGCTCGCACCCCAAGGACGAACCCCCTCGTCGTCCCATCAACTGCCAACATGGTGATGGTCTTGTTCCTACCAGCAGGGTTGGTATAGGTTATGTTCCAGCATGATCCACAGTTCGCGGAATCGTATCCCTCGACCGCTTCGGCTCCGCCTATGAATGGGAAATTGGGGAGGTCACCGAATGTTGTGTAGCCTCGGACGATGAGACCGTGTGGTCCATCAGAGCATGCGACGGATGTGAGGGGTGTGCTACGATCGTCGTATGCTCTGTCGTACGCGACTGTAGTGCCGAGTACTCCAGTAGCTGAGGTCAAGAGGGCGAGCTTGGTGAATAGTGCGAACTTCATCGAGAATGGGGAGACATGTGGGGGCGACTCGCATTTATAGGTGAGTACCTCTCAAGTAAACTTTAAGGAAGCTCAGCAACGTGTGGCGCCGATCGTACATAAGAAGCAAAAGCCTTCCCGATTTCGTTGTAAATTACAGTTCACCTCGAGCTCGAGTGGATAAGTAAGTACACAAGTTCCGTGTCCGAATACTACAGCGTGTACGACGAAGTTCGAAAGTCTGTGAAGGTCCGGTATCGAAGGTAACAAGGACGAGAAGCTTTTTAGATACGAGTACAGTGAGTCCCATGGCTTTGTTTCATTGCAGTTTTGGAGCTAAGGGGGTTAATTCAGACAATAACGTTCCCTCTGGGCCATCTCAGACGTACACTATGTGTAAACTCATCACAGACCGCAGGCGGATGCTGCTACCTGTGTGGCATTCGCAGTAATCCTCCCCAGCTGAATTGCATTTCCCTTCGTCAAGGTGTTCATCGCAGCGAGGGCGATATTGAACGTCCCTGCCCCAGCATGGTCAATGGCTGTGACATTGACAGTCGTGCCCTGGAAACTCAAAGACCAGCATGTGCCGCAATTGGGCGAGTTAAACCCAGCAACAACACCCGCTCCCCCGATATTAGGGAATGTGGGTACGGCACTAAACGTCTGGAAGCCAAACCGGGTGATAAGGCCGTTGACGCCGTCGGAGCAAGCGACAGTGGTCATAGAACCCGCGCGGTTGTCATACACTTGGTCGAAGGAGACAGAGACAGAGACAGCATTAACGAGGGCGATGAAAAGTAGGCAGAGTGATGCGATGGATGTTGTGATCCTCATGGTGAAGACGGGGAAATATGTTTTGGGATAGGGAGAGCCATCGAGCTTTCGTCTTTTTATACCATCGACTCTACATTCTACCCATAAATTACCCGATGAGCGAATAGGGATCCGAGCAGGAAGTTTCGAGGATGACCGTCGAGGTCATCGCAGGAACACTGATGATGTACTAGTCGCCGGGGTTTCGCAGTGAATTATTCTCACCAAGGTGTAGATCGACCGCCAACGCTCCACAAATACATCGTACATTGCTCGGAATAAACACTGGCCCTGCGCTCAATGTATAAGAAGTCCATAGAAGCATCACTCACAGCGTGATCAACACTCAGCTGATGTTTGTCGAAGTCATAATCTGAGAAAATAGAAGGTGGCGGACCTAAAGGAGAGAAATCTAGTTCTTAATCGACCAAAGGGCGGGAGTAAGACAACCTGATGAACTGATGAATATCCCCAAGTTTCGCATCTCACTAAATCATAATCCTGGCAAGGTTCGCAGGGATTTCAAGCAAGTGTATGGTCTAATTAGTTTACCCGGGGTAACTTTATGCTGCTCATTTTCTACGCCGTCTCCTAGTACGGAAGGATGAGTCCTATCCCCGCCCCTGGACAAATAATTAGGAGGAGGGGCTATAGGCGCTCAATTTAAGCGCTCAATTTCTTAACATTACCAAACAAGGCATCTCCAGTCACTGTCCCTTGACTTGAAGCGCCGCGACACTTGCACCCAGCCATGACTCCCGACGTTGACGTCGAGCAGGGAGAACACTACAAAGGCTACGAGGCCACTGAAATCGACCACGAACGCGCCGCCCTCCTCCCAAACGATGTCGAGAAACCAGAAGAACTGGCCGTCGTACCGAAGAAGAGTTGCTCGCGGCCTAGGTTCACTTCTCTCCACCTCTCACTAGCGTTTGTCGGGGGGATTCTAGCCTGCTTTTTGGGACAGTACGCCTTCTGCGGAACGGATTGCTTCTCGCCGCGATATTCTGACGGAGGTTCAGCGGGGCAAGTTCATGCGAACGTGGTGCCCACATATGTTGGCTCGACGGAACGACACCACTTCCCCCCACCGTCCCCAACAAATGCATACCCGACGCTATTTCCAAGCGACGTGGGATATCCAGGTGGGACACCTACTGGTGCTGAAGCAGCCCTAATCATCACCGCACCCGCGTATCCACTACACACTGGTGCAGCCCACCTCGTGGTGCCCCAGTCTATGGTGAAAGGAACCAGCGATCCAGAAACGACAACAAAGAAGTTTAGCCTTCTGAAGAGCTGGGGGAACTTATCACCTTGGTACAGTGTTGGGCGGAATGCATTTGGGCTTGACTCCGGCCCGGAACCGCCAGAGACATGCAGGATCACGGGGATGCACTTGTTACATAGACATGGAGCCAGATACCCTACAGCCTGGAGTGAGTCGTCGCCAGTTCTATCTTGATCATGACTTATGTTTCATCCAGCATCTTACGGTGGACCAGCCAATCTGGCAACTAAGTTAAACAGCGACACGAAGAGTTGGAATGCCTCTGGGCCCCTGTCTTTCTTGAGTGATTGGTGAGTAGCGATCTTGACGCCCTACTGCCGCTGCTGAACTCTTTTAAAGGACCTACAAGCTAGGTGAAGAAGGTAAACAAAGCCTAATTTCGCACTATTCTCTCGCTGATCAAGCCTAGTGTTGACGCCCTTCGGCAGGCAACAACTATGTATGTCATGATTCCGTCTTGCGTTTCCCCGACTTATGTCGTTGACTAGATGACTTGGGGATTTCTATGAGGTTGAAATACGGATACTTGCTAAAGGTCAGTGTTTTTTTCCGGTTCACACATCGATTTTGACACCCAACGTCTCCAGAACTTTACCGAGACTAACACCATCCCCATCTTCCGGACGGAGTCACAGTGAGCAGCCTTCTATTTCATACATTCGCTCTCTAACTCCATGAATTGTAGAGATCGAATGTTGAACTCTGCGATCAACTTTGCTCTTGGTTTCTTCGGCCATCCCTTGGAAGGGAAGTATCAACAAAGTATAACCATCGAAGCTGATGGCGTAAGTAATATTAACGTATCCTATCCTCCTCACCTCAATCATATTTCTCTAGTTCAACAACACTTTGGCCCCGTATGATACGTGAGTAGCCTTGCTAGCAGCAAGACAGACATTCCTCGATAAATGTGACAGATGCCCCAACGCCCGAGATAAATTGAAGTCTGATCGTGGGCTATGGTATGTCAAGAAATGGGCTCCGATATACCTTCGGGACGCGCGCTCTCGAATTCAGGCCCATCTCAAAGGTTTTGACTTGACATATGAAGATGTGTTCACCATGCAACAGATGTGCGCTTATGAGGTATGTCAGCAGCTACATTGTTTCTCCGTGCGGGCAGCAATTTTCTCATTGCTCGGATCCAGACTGTGGCCATCGGGTATTCCAAGTTCTGTGAACTTTTCACCGCGGAAGAGTGGGACGGGTTCGACTACTCGTGAGTTCGGCTGAATGGCAGAGCAACCTGGTTCTTACCTCATTCTCTCTCTAGCTTGGACTTGACGTTCTGGTATAACTCTGCGTTCGGATCTCCCGTCGCTCGTGTCCAGGGTATCGGGTACATCCAGGAATTGATCGCTCGTCTGACACACACACCCATTGCAACCCACAACTCATCGACCAATTCGACACTGAATGACAATCCCATCACCTTCCCCCTCGGTCAGAGCCTCTATGTCGACGCTACACACGAGGTCGTTGTATTGAACGGTAAGTCTAATTTCCTCATCGAACCTCTACCCCTTCTGAACTCGGCGATAGTGATCACTGCATTGAACTTGACTACCCTTGCTGCTGATGGCCCTTTGCCCTATGATCGGATTCCTCTCAATCGTAAATTCAAGGTGTCCGAGCTAGCACCGTTTGCGACCAACATGCAATTCCAATGTTTGTCCTACGCTTGTCACTCGCTTTCTCTCCTGACAGTCTCGTCTAGTGCTAGAATGTACGTCAACCCCAGGCCCACAGATCCGGATCATCGTAAATGACGGCGTGGTGCCTTTGACTGGAATCAAAGGGTGCCCAGAGCAGCGCGACGGGATGTGTCCCGTTGAAGCGTTCATCACGGCACAGAAGGAAATCATAAGGCAGACGGATTGGAATTACGACTGCCACGGAGATTGGACTGTGCCAGTGGGGACAGATTGGAATACCACGACGGGCGACCCCCCGAAGTAGTGCAGCTTGACTGCAGTCGCATGCCCTATGGCTGGAGGAAGGGCAGGCGGGAGTTTGTTGTATCCACCCTTATGATCTGTGCCGCTAAGTGGTTGATCTATCGATGTACATTGCTTACAAGAATACCCTAATATCAGCGGAATGTCGACACGCGTAGCATGAGTGTCAGTCATATGGCTCAACAACGTAAACCTAGTCAGGTCCCATCTGTCTTGTTTGTCGCGGCTCCGACTTCTGACCTTGAACGTCGGGCGAAGAATGTCTCGATGCTCGAAGTGATGCGATGAGCATGTGCATGTGCAAATGCTTGAATTGTTTCTCCCCATCGTGGATATTCATCATATCCTCGGGGTTGTTCGTACCTCAACAGGTGCTTCTCCCTTGTTTGTGGTGATTAGATGGCGCATACGGCAGAGGGCTCAAGGTCTATGTCAAAGTCGGATCTACCATGGGGCTTGGCGTTGTGGCCACCAAAGCACTAACGGACGAGACAGTCCTTAGATTTTGCTAGAAAAACCAGCCTCAACTGTGTACATCAAGCCAGACAAGGACATACCCAGCGATGAAATCCCTCAGTTTGACTCTTTTCGCCGTCGCCCTCGCCGGTGTGCAGGCACTGCCTGCCTCCGACACTACGCTTGCTGCAAACTATTCTTTGTCGTCCGACGCCGCATGCTCGGTCACGAAGTGCGGTAGCCCAACATTTGTGTCCTGCTGCTGGCCCTTCATTTGCATCAACGCATCTGCCGGTGGAGTAAGTGTTCCTGTCAACTTCCTATATATTGAAGGTGCTTATCATGTTGCCCCTACTTTGCAGACCTGCATCGACATCGGTCTCGGAAACTTGAAGAAAGCCTAATTCTGAATTTTAACCAGACAGGTAGGTCGCTTCCTGAGGCTTGCGTGGGTCTGAAAACTGAAATTCCCTTTCAATGTAGACTATATTTCCAAGAAGTATGACGACAGGCCTCGTGTTAGGCTGAACAAGTTGACCTTAAATGAAATTTGATTCTTGAGCTCACTGCCTTATTGTGCGATGTGTGAGGAGTGCAAATAATCAGCTGAATGGATTAGCTTCTAAAAATAGAAGCCATTATTGAAAGATCTGCACCTCGTCGGTTCCGAGTAGTGCATTCTTGTGACAGCCTGTCGAATAAACTTGCAACCTACAAAGTAAGAACCAAGTTCGTATTGATCTGCATAATGTTCAGACCCCTATTAACCCAAGGCGAATAAATAAGCGTACAGAAACGGAGGGGAAAGTTCAAGTAGGTCCTTCAAAAGTACAAAGTGATAAATACAGCTACATTGGCACAGCAGAAGGCGTCGTCCGGTAGGATACGTCGTAGATGAGACTACAATGATTCAACGAATTTTGTACCTCTTTGGAGGGTCCGCATAGTTACTCCAGAATGGACAGCAAATTTATATCCTTCATCAGCGTCGCTGTCGTTAAAAGTCATGGGCTCCGGAGAAACAGTGCGTAGTGGGGGTGGCGGAGAAGGGGGATTCGATGGTATCGTCGTAATTGTAGGGATGCTGGGCTGGGGTGACGCGGAAAGAATCGGATGGTAAACCGTTACGTTGTGGGAATTCTCGAACCGTACGACGCTTGATGCTGGGTCTAGTCGCATTGGTGGTTGGAATGGGGAACCCGGTGCGGGTGATGGCGAGTAAGTGGAAGGTGGCGGGGATAGCGACAGCGAGCGGGATGCATGGGCGTATGAGAGTTGTCGCAGTCCATCTGGATCGAAGTCATCCGGCGATGTAGCTCGCGCCCAACCTTGGACTGATTCCTTGCTCATTTTGATAGAGGACGTTGGCGTATGTGTCGGGAGGGGAGCCGCTGAATGCCCAGATGATCGATAGGCACCAAACTGGAAGAAATTGGTGAATTTTGGCAAGGAGAATCCCCTAGAGTTGGAAGAGCCGTAGCGGTGCGATCTACTCAAAGGGCCATCGTCTCGCCAGAGATACACAATCCCTGTAAGAGAGAGAATTATGACGGCGACCAAGCACACTATAAGGGCAGCAAATCCTACAGATATTGGTTATTTGAATTTGTACTAGTGGATCGAGGTCGCGTGCGTAAACTCACCTCCGACTGATCCCCCAATTACAGGAGCCTCCCTCTTTAACAGCTCTGCTCCCTCTGATTCATGTAGAACGTCCCGAGACTTTGTGTACATTATTAGGAAGTTGTGGTGAGAGCACAGAGTACAGCGGAATCACCGCATGAAAAACATGAAGGTGTTTGCTGGCCTTCGTGGAAGAGAAACCCTAATGTGTCAGGCTTACCTCATCAGGCGCTCAGCAGGGATTGGTGGAGCTACCTTGTGACTACTGATTCAAACTCAGGTCTACTCATATCTACGCCAACACCCAATCACAACGTCGCACTGGGTGCTGCACGCTTTACAGACTCTCTTCATAACAAACCAAGTAAACTCGTCTTCACACAGTAGTAGAGCATCTTGGAGAGGTGCAGCGGCCGCAAGAAATCTTGTCCGCGTCTTTTTTCATGTCAACAGACATACGGGGATTGATCAACAAAAGGCTACCTAAGGTTACGTAGGTATGTTCATTACGAGAATTTCCGAATCAGAGCTTTAAGTACCAATATGACACCCGATATACCTAGGTTCACCACCGTTGCCTGAGCTTTTGGCTTTCAGGAATATCCAAAGTCGAACCCGGAAGATGGCCCAAATCGTAATAGACGAAAGGCGTATCAGCCTTGAAGGCCTAGATCACCGTTTGTTTCGTCTTCCCCAATATCGAACGCTCGAGAATATATTAAAGTTAAGTTAAAGGAGGTCGGAAGTGGGAACCCCATGACCAAACGCCGGTTTTGTGCTCGTAACCGACATAGTGCCGAGAGTGCAAATCATACAGGGGTTTGAGCGTCTTTCAGCTGCTGAATCTGATTGGCGGACAAGTTCAATCCATGATGTATATGGAGTAGTTCCTTTTAGCATTCGACGTCCCTACTTGTGCCCTTCGAATTTGCAGGGACCCAAAATTCTATTGTCTCCAATGCCACAACTGCAACAAATACCAGGGGACATACGTACGTGAGTGTTAATTGTCTCCTCTTCATTAGGAGGCTCGTTCAGGTACTGAGTTCGGCTGGTTCGATTTAAAGCAACCGATGATTGGTAAGGAGGCTTGCCCACGTAGTGAACAATCGTCAGTGATTGCTTTATTTGAGTAGTTTAACGCAACTATTTTCTACCGTTGATATTGACAGACATTCATCGACAGGCCTCGAAGCAAGCAATTGACCCCTCTCCCGGTTTACCATTGCGCCAGCACCAATACACTGTGTTGGTTCAGAATTTGTAGTCAGGATCTAAGACGGCCTCGACAAAGGAAGCGATCGCAATCCAGTTATGGTATATTTGCAAAGATAGTGCCAAGCTGGGGTCCGGTAATTCCTGGTGGACCACATTTAAGCCCGACGTTAACTCTTGTCTTGTCTCATCCTTCTTTCTTCCTCTCTTTCACATTAACGAACCGCACGATGCCTGCCGTACGCACTCGCCTTCTTGGTTGGTCCTCAGGCAGTAACGATCCTAACGTGGACGCTCCCCTTCCACAACGATCTTTTCCCAATTTCTTTTCATTCAAAACCCACCACGATAACGACTCTCTTAGCACTGAAACTAACGATTCTTCACGACATACCACGACACCAATAAGGACAGCGACACCCTCCACCCCTCCCACTATCCCCATCCCTACCAACTCCTCCCCATCCACCCCCTCGAGTGGCTCGACAGATCCTGTACACGTCCGCCGTCCTCGAAACAGCTTCATCATATTCCGTTGCAAATATTCCCGCGAACACACCAAAAGTCAGCTCCCCGATACCCCGGTTGTCAATGATACTATCGCCGCCAAGTCGCTATCTAAGCGTGCTTCAGAGGCTTGGTCGAAGCTCACGCAAGAAGAAAAAAAGGTATTTGAGGACATGGCTTCTCTGGAGAAGGAGGAGCATGCTAGGAAGAACCCCGACTATCGTTTCAAGCCCAAGAAGCGGCAACAGGATTCAAAAAGGCGTAAGCCTCGCCGTATCCCGTCCCTTGTCGGCCTGCGCCGCCGGATGGCGTCTACTTCCCCACAGCAGTCGCAAGGGCATTCGGTATCGTCTTCCCCGGCGGGTTCTTCTTCCTCCCTCTTGCCCACCATCCACGCCCAGCAGCCTCTCCCTACGCCCCTTCAATTCGACACTGCTCCCAAATTTGTCGATCCAGCGGTGAAAGCGGCGCGACGAAGGTCGGCATCAGCTCCTCAGCCATACAAACCCGTAGCTCTCCCCGCACTCCCACAAATAGAGCGGCCAGACATTCACCAACGATCCCGGTCGATCGTTGCTAGACCAATTGCCGTCCCTCACAGCCGAGCTGACTATACACGATTTGGATACCCTCCTCTTGGTGCGATTCCAAGGCCGATACCACCACCTTCACTCTCTTCGCCAGATTTATCGTTTGGTTACGACGGCACTCCCTTCTTCCGCAGCGATTGTCAGGTATGTGTTACTCGTTCGTGATTAGGGGTTGGATCTTAACAGCTTGCCTGCAGCCCCAGAGTCGTATGCTTAGCTACACGGGTTCGATGCAAGGTCATTTCAATCCAGACGGCTCTACTCAGATACCTAACTATAGCATCGGCGCGTTTGAAGACTTGTCTCGCACTCGATATATTTCCCCCCTGACAGCGGTAGCTACTACCCTCTCTGGATGGAGCAGCGATTTCACCGCGACGCCGTCGACGACGCCCCTCGTACCATCTTCCCCAATCGAGTCTCCCTTGCTCTGGCAAGAGAACTATATCGTTTCACAGAATCCCGACATTTCTCAAGCTCAGTCACCATCCTACCCCATCTTAGACAACAAATCATATAGCAATGTCGATAACGCAAACGTCTTGTACGACGATTCGCCTTTAGGACTTTCCACACCACCCTACTCTGAATCCGACACTTCACCTCCCCCCTTCATGCTTTCTAATCTCCAACCAGGGTTGGAGCCTTACCAGGAAGCATCGGAACGCAGCCAAGCCTTGCAGGAGTACGAACTGGGACTCAGCGAGCGAGTAGGCTCAGGGTCGCCAATCTTCGGGTCCGCTGACAATTCGCAAGAGTTGGAGGGTTTGGATTTTGGTACGGAACCGTTCGATTTTGATTTGAACACTCTTTTCCCTCCTTCCGACATCTTCTGATTTCATCATCACCTATACCACCAAACCACTCTTCCTTCTGTATCTCTACCACCCCCGCGATCCCCATGTGCAGCAACTTCGCTGCTCGTATCCCCCCTTTCTTCTTTCCTTTACCATGCCTTTTTTACGATGATTCATACCCCAAGTAGCAGGCATGCCTATGCCTCGGCATTGTACTATGTCATCGTATTGCCCCCGTGTTAGACAAATCAAAAGATGTAACATATTATATCAAAATGCCAATGTATCATTATACCACCCATCTCAGCGTACCACCACTCGGTAAGACGACAGGCCCTTGCTTTCATTTTTTTGGGATGTGAACAGTGTAACCAATAAGAGATGTGTGCAAAATAATATACAATGCGATCGAGTTAAATAGAATCGAAGAAATGGATCCAGAAACCGTAAGAATGAAGACAGGAAAGAAGGGAAGCCAGAGTCGAGAATTGGTCAAGGATACGTTGGGCTTTTCACGAAGTAGTGATACCTCTAGCACCTACGAGCGATCCACATTAGAGGCTACCGAACTCGGAGCCCCCTTCAAGACTCTCTGTAGCGTCCGTATCGACCCAATCACTCTCTCCCTCACCGCCGGCGGGCCGTCGTCTCACCAGACTTGGTCCAGGATACACCAATAGTGAGTGGGGTGCATGTCGGCCATATAGAGGACCTCGTTCCAATGCGGAAAGATACCCATTCCCCTTCATCGAAGAGGGCGGTGATGTGAAAACGTCGTCTATCTGCCTTTCCGTACCAACTTCTTCTTCGCTTCTATCAGCAGCTTGGTTGCTGTCCCCGCCCACCTTACCAACTCGGGGCTCGCCGCAGGCGTCGCTCGAGGTCCGTGACCGAGCGTGTCTGCGAGAAATCTTGACTTCATGTAAGTGCGCACTTCTCGCCCATCGTTTCACGCTTGATCGAGGTATCACTTCTCTTCCAACCACACCGGACCACGATGCAGTCGTAGGTATCCCTCCCATATGGCCTTGGGAGTAAGCCTTCTGGATCATTGAAGTAGGGGGTGCTTCGACGTTTGCTGCGCGATGCGTCGTAGGCGACCCTCCGCTGCTGAGGTGGGTTGGATTGAGATAGTATCTAGATGCAGAGAGGGGGGTGCGGAGAGACGGTGTTCGGGAGCGAGGTTTAGCAGCAATACGACGTTTGGTGTGGTTTGGGGGCTTCCGGCTCAACGACGGGAACTCAACTAGTCCTGCTATCCCAAATTGTCCCAATTAGGCCGACTAATCTCCAAGAAATATGCTTACCATGTTTAGGGTCTTTCGGCTGGGCAGGCGCAATGTTCTCTTTCTCCGCTTCTCCCGATGTTTGGACATCATCGCTCCCTCGGCTTTGACTTCTCGCAAAACGATTCACCCAGTCGCCGCTGATACTACTCAGATGTCTCCTACCCCACTCCCTCACCCTTCCTGCATTTGGAAGTCTCCCAGTCCTTCCAATCATTCGCTCCCGGTCTCGTTCGCGCCGATCTCTGTCCGCAATCCTTTGCGCGAGTAGCGACTGCAAATCGCCCTCACTCATCCTGGAACCGCGCGTCAAGCCCATAAACACTAAAACGGCGAGCAGAAGGCACAGCTGAGCTATGCCCAAGCGTTTCTCTAGCATGACCTAGGGACGTCAACAACTTGTGAGATAGCCAGAGGATTCAAACGGTGGAGACGAACCTCATCAGCAAGATAATTGACGCGGTGCATGAGTTCCACGTATTGATTATCAGCCCTATTCCGGTACTTCTCCCATTCCTTGACAGTTCTAGAGAACATCTGCGCTTGGCCCTTGCCCTGTACAATCACTATGTTTAGACGCGAATTGAGAACGGGAAGAAGGCTTACAATTCCATCTAATCTCCCTACATCCTCGCTCAGTCTTCTCAGGACTTCGCTAATACCCCCAATCTGGTCCTCTACGTACCTCGCGTACAGTGTATGGTTGGTCTCCAATGCCATTAATCGATTCATGATAACACGATATATGGATTCACCATTGCCAGCGGCAAAAGGGCTTCCATGGGATGGTGATGGTGGCGGTGGCGGCGGGGCATGTTGAACTGACACAGTGGAAGAACTTTGTGCAGTCGGTTTGACTAAAGTAGACGCAACGATTGTCGTCGACAATGAAGTTACAGATGCGGGAGTCGAGATTACAGACGAATTTGTATTTGCAGACGAATCGTCAGATGGGAGAATCGGGGTGGCATGAGGGGTGGTTGTAGAAGAGATGGGCGACGACGGAGACTCCGTCCTGTTTGTGGGAGATTGATTGGCACTGTGCGACGATGCTTTGGACGACGATGTGACGATGGTAGCTTGAGAGGTGGTTTGGGATGAAATGTAGGTGTCCGTAGAATGATGGGGAGATGGAGAGCCAGTAGCTTGATTATCGTTAATTTCATGAGTGTTCGTAGCAGGGGCGGACTGAGTGACAGGTGTGACCGTTGAGCTGCTCTCGAATGATAGTGAACTCGAGGGTGCTTCGTTGGCTGGCATGGAAGGCAATATCGTATCCGATGTAATTGATGATGATGCAAGCGAAACCGTCGATACCCTAGAAGTAATCTCTGCTGCTGGCTGCTTCTCTGAGATAACAGCGACAACGGGCTCGGCGTATTGTACTTGCTTTGGGATTGCGACAACTTCGATGGCTCTGTCCGAGGGACTAGCCTTCTTTGCCTTACTTTCCGCCTCCCACATGTCCCACTTCCATTGCTCCAAGTGCGTCAATCCATAAACCCGGAGTAAAGAGATGGGACAGTAGTATTCGTTCCCGTAGTGAGAGTGGAAGTCGATACGAATGAAGCGGTAGAAATCTCGCAGTGATCGTGGCGGGTGAAAGGATTGAACTCCACGAATATTCTTCGCCCTGTACCTCCCCGCGTCGACCCAGCTGTCCGGATTGTACGTCTTGGCTACGCTGACCTCAAAGTCCTTGAACACCCCGCTGAAGAATTCGTAATTGGCCATCTGCACTGTGTCTATTCGAATGTCTTCGCACAATTCCACAATCACGAACTGCTTCCCCTCACGACAGGGCGAGAGCATGTACTTGTCGCGTTTTGAGGAGAGAATGGAGGAAGCAGACTTAGCCGAACGATGCGTGAGGTGGATACGAGCTGAACAATCCAAGGAGGCGTAATTGAAGCGGTCGGTCAAAGGCACCCTGAAGTGAGGTGATTGTTCTTCGATGTATCCAGCGTCCCAGTCCTGGTAGTTCGACGCTGGAGCAGAAGCGTGCGCGCCGTCCGTCTCATTGTTGCCACCCCCATTCTGGTTATCGTCACCGTTAGTTCTCCCACTCTCGTTGCGTCCTTCTATCCTGGCATCCCCACTCTCTCTAGCCTGCAGTCCGGCCTGTTTAGCCTTCCACTCTTCAAATGAAAGGAGTAGCACATCGTCGTCCAGTAGATCGGAATTCTTTTGCGACTTCAAGCAGCAAATTGGTGGCCCAGATTTCGGCGGAGTCTTGAGGATTAATGCCTGAAATGGATTGTAACTGGATACATTGGCATTAGGTGAAGCGAAAGCAAGCAAGGCAAGTAAGAGAGTGGCGAAGACTGCTGAGTACATAGGCTCGCTGCGAAGCCCGACGTGTAAGTGGTGGTCGAGGACACGTTCTGTGGTGTGGAAGCTGATTCGATTGACACGTATCTGGGAAGGTAGAAAGTCGGAACGCAATTTCTGCTCAGCCTCATAAGACCGCTCACAGGAGATATACCCGTTCAGACTTCTGACATCCCCTGATACCTCCGCTTTTCGTGATTCAAGGGTAACGTCGAGTCGTCGACTTCGTTTTGGTTCCGTGGGTGAGGGCAAGATTCAGGAACGAGCGGAACTGTGCCCGAAACGGGGAGTTGAGTACACGTGACTACTCCTGATAAGCCCCTAGGAACCTGCAGGAGCTAGCATCTGCAAAATCTTGTGCTCGTCCTCGACTCGACTAGTTGTCTCTTATAAGAGAATGCCTTACTGAGGACACTACCTTCAAGACCAGGTGCCCTGACATGCTGAGGAGATTCAAGATAAACTCTACTAACTATGTATACATATCTTTTTTATATACGTGTTCATTTATCCGGATGATTCGCACTCGCTTTTCACAGTGTTTACGGTCTTCTCTGACCTAGATGTAACGGTGCATGGGAACTTCTTTGGGCAGCTGCATACAGTTTAGACCACTGAATAGTCAATCTTCAAAGATTTGCTTGCCTAGTGAGTCCTGTCTGGAAGTGAATCTCAGGCAAGATTTCATCACCATTCTCGTCCTTTGCTTTGGTAATATCAACAGTGGCGAAGAGTGTGGCAACCGCGATCCATATACTGGCTGTCGCGAGATGTCTTCCTGGACATATCCTGCTTGACAACTACATCAGTGGGTGAATTCATCAGAACATGGCCGATTAGTGACCTTTGCCCGAATCCAAAGGTGGCACCCAGATAAGGTTCTTCATTTCCGCCCCCGGACTTTGGCAAGAAACGATCGGGATTGAATTTAGTGGGTTCTGCATAAATATTCTCGTCTAAAGCCATCCCCCTGTTACTGGTAAGACATTCATGCATACAAGAAAGCAAAAGACATACAAGGCATTGGCAAAGACAACAGAGCCTTTTGGGATGAACATGCCTTTATAAATATCATCCTCCATCAAGCGATGGGGTAGGCCTGATGACCTTGTCAGAATTGTTGATGTATCGCCCTAGAACGTACAGATCCCTCACCGATGGGAACAGTTGGACGCCATCTACCAGAATTAGAGTATTTGTGACTGAGTGGTAATCAACAGGTTGGAAAACCTACCTCAATATCTCTTGAGTGACACACCCAACGTACGGCAATGCATCGTAATCGTCAAACGTCGGGAGCTGGTCAGACCCCACAAGACGGTCAATTTCCTCTTGTCCCTTCTTCTGCACCTCTGGGTAGTGCAGTAAAGCCAGGAGAAATGTTTCCAGACTGGTCCATGTCTATCGGAGTGCGTCACGTCTGTATTGCAAGAAACACTAGCAGCAAACCTACGGTCTCCGCACCAGCACCAAAGATGACCGCCGCAGACCCCTTGATGTCACTTACTTCTTCATCTGTAAGAGTCCTCCCAGAGACCGCCTCCAGTTGTTTGAGAAGAAATGAAGGCCAGGCGCTGCCTTGAGCCTGATGAAGAAGAGAAGTCATGCCTCCGAATTGCGAATACATGACATAGAGAGTCACTGCTTACTCCTTTACATGCTCATACGGTTGGCTGTACAGGTTGTCAATCGACCATCGCCGTTCTCGCGCAAAGTTGTAGTAATAGGTTCCTGGGAACCATGATGGAAAGTGGTGTACTATAAGGGGGAAGACGAGAGTCAAACCCAATATTTGAGCGGGCAAAAGGTTGTCATACAAATAGAGAAGAAATCAACCATGGTCCTGCCAGGGGGTCCATGTAAGGGCAACCTCAAGATGGCCGACAGCGCAGGCCTAGCAGAGGGAGAATCCAAAGAGAACAGGATGGGGATTCTCCATGCTAGGAAGCGAAGTATATACTGTAGTAGCGTGGGAGGAATGAAGGGTAACTGTACAGTACACCAGCCACAGGTACGAACGAATATCACAAGGTACGAGGGGGCATGTGATAATGAAGTGGAAGGGGAACGTACAGGAGTCGTGCCAGCGACCTGGGGAAGTGGGGACAAGGAGTAATGAAGTGGGAAAGGAGGATAGAGGTAGCCCGGACGAGCCCCAAAGTGTATCTACGAGTCCGAGCGAGTCCGAAGCGTCCGAGCGAGTCCGAGGCGAGTCCGAAGTGCGGGAAGACTTTGGAGTCACCGGACGGGGCTCGGATGCGAAGGGAGTGAACGGAAGGGAAGCGGAAAGGTAAGGGGACAAAAGGAAAGGAAAGGGAATGAAGGAAAGGGGAAAGGAACGAGGAGGAAGGGGGCGGGACAGGGGGAGTAGGAGAAAATAGGAGTGTCCCCTTACATCACCCCCCCTTCAAGGTTGCGGCGACCCGACGCGAAGATTCCTGCCTGCTGCGCCATGAATTCACCAACCCCGAAACTCCGGATTGCTGCGAGAAGATGTCGAAGTACGACTGCGCGGAGCCCGGAGCCTTCCGACTGCGCCAACGCTCCCAGGACTGGTCCAGTGCTGCAGGAGTCATCCGGAGAGGTAGAGCAGTCGTCGGATTCATCGGACTCGTCCGGAGTACGCGTACTGCGTCCGGGTGACGATCATGGAAGTCCTTGACCTTCCGGGCGGCATGCTGGAGGTTGCTCGCGGGCTCCCAGGAGTCGTGCTCGATACCATAGCCTCGCCAGCGCACCAGATACTTCAGGACCCGACCGAACCGTCTGCTATTTCGGACCTCTTCTACCTCATGCTCCTCTTCTCCGTCAACGAGCTGCGGAGGTGGCGGAGCGACAGGGCGTCTACCCGGGATGGGGTCCGGAACGAAGGGAGAGAGTTTGACCACGGGGAAGACGGGATGGAGACGGGATAAGCCCGGAGGGAGCTGGAGCCGGTACGCTGCCTTGCCAACCTTCCGGACGACCTTGTAAGGACCAAGTCGTGCGTGTCCGAGTTTCCGGGAGGGTCGGGCAAGGTTGATGTCCGACGAGTCCAGCCAAACCTTGTCACCCGGTTGGTACTCCGGAGCAGGAGTCCGACGCTGATCATAGTAGCGCTTCATGTCGTCCTGAGCCTTGACCAATGCGGACTGAGCCTCGTCGACTGCGGATTTCATCCGGTCTACGAACTCGTTTGCGGACTCCATCCGAGATGGTGGCTGATGAGGTTCGAACCCGAGACGAGGATGACGGCCGGTATCCAGGAGGAAGGGTGACTGCTGAGTGGACGCATGGACCCGGTTGTTGTACGCGAACTCCGCCATAGGTAGGAGGCGAGCCCAGTCGTCCTGACGCTCTCCGACGAAGATCCGGAGATAGGACTCGAGTTCCTGGTTGGTCCGTTCCGTCTGTCCGTCGGACTGAGGGTGGTACGCAGTGGAGGCAGCCAGCTTGATTCCGAGCATCTGGTAGACTTCTCGGGTGAACTCTGCGACGAATTGTGGACCCCGGTCGGACACAACGGACCGAGGGAGTCCGTGCAGCTTCCAGACGTTCTGCAGGTACAAGTTTGCGGATCCGAGGGCAGACACTGTGGTGTGAGTCGGAATGAAGTGGGCGCGTTTGCTTACGGAGTCGACCACGTTCATGACGGCATCAAACCCATCGGACTCCGGAAGCTCGACGATGAAGTCAACACTCAGGCGATCCCAGCGTTCATCCGGAATGGGAAGCGGATGGAGTTCACCCATGGGCGGATGCCTTTGGGCCTTCGTCCGGAGACAGAGGTCGCAATGGCGGGTGTAGGATCCGACGTACCGGGACATGTTGGGCCACCAGTAGCTGCGTGAAACGAGCTCTAGGGTCTTCCATCTGCCAGCGTGTCCTGCGACCTTAGTGTCATGGTGCTGGGCTACAATGGTCCGACGCAAGCCCGGTGAGTCCGGAACGTAGATCTTACCCCGGAACATCAGGAGTCCGTCCGATTGAGACCATTCCGCGCTCCGGACTGTCTTGCGACTGCCCTGGGTCTTCTTCAGCTCCTCTGCCGCCTTCGCCACTGCATCTTCAAACTTCGCATTCCGCACTCCAGTCCGGATAGCCGTGAGGATATCCTTCTCCTCCCCTTCAAGAGTGACACCCGTGGCACGGACAGCGAAGTAGGATGGCTTGAGCATCACTACATCCTTGTTGTCATCCTTACCATCCGAGTGATCCGAGCGGCGCGAGAGAGCATCCGGCTTACCCATTGTCCGACCTGGACGGTGCTGGAGAGTGAAGTCGAAGCGGGAGAGGTATAGCGACCAGCGGGCTTGACGGCGATTGAGTTTCTGGGCCTTGATGAAGTACTCCAGGTTCTTGTGGTCCGTCCAGATCTCGAACGGAGTCTCCGCGCCTTCAAGGTAGTGCCGCCATTCTTCGAGTGCCCGGATGATTGAAAGCATCTCCTTGTCGTGTATTTCGTAGTTCCGCTCCGCAGCCTGTAGACTTTTAGAGTAGAATGCGACAGGATGCCATTTACCATCATCCGGATCCAGCTGTGACAAGACCGCACCCGTAGCGTAATCCGACGAGTCCGCTTCAACCCGGTAAGGCCGATCCTCCTTCGGAAAGACCAGAACGGGCTCCGAAGTGATCAGCTCCTTGATCCGAAGAAATGCGGATTGAGCGGAGTCGTTCCACTGCCATTCCTTTGCGCAAGTGAGGTCAAAGAGAGGCCGGGCAATATGCGAGTAGTCCTTGATGAAGCGGCGGTAGAAGTTGACGAACCCGAGGAAGGATTGGAGTTCAGTCCGAGTCCGGGGGGTCGGCCAGTCCGCGACTCCGGAAACCTTCACGGGATCCATCTCGATCTTACCCTCAGAGATGACAACTCCGAGATACTCCACCTTGGTCTGCTCGAAGTCGCACTTGTCCGCTCGGAGGAAGAGCTTGTTCCGCTGGAGGATCTCTAGGACTCGCTTGAGAACCCGGCGATGCTCTTCGCGCGTCTTGGTGTAGATCAGAATGTCATCCAGATAGATAATGACCACACCTTCCGTAATGAGCTCCCGGAAGAGGTCGTTCATCATGGTCTGGAAGGTGGATGGGCTATTCGTTAGTCCGAAGAACATTACCAACGGTTCGAAGAGTCCGCGCTGTCATACTCCAAATTGGGATTTGTAGTAAGTGACATGAATATTAGTGTTTTATACCTTCCTTCATACACTGCTATAATCCATAGACATCACCTCGCAAGTTGAATCAAGTCCTATGGATCTTGTGTTATGGTCACAGACTTATTTTACCTTACATTACCCTTTTCCAAAGCCCCTTTAATTCTCTTTACTCCTATCTTCACTCCTACATCAGGATTATTCAACCAATTACTACACTTCACTCAGACAAGCTGAAGAAGATTATAGGAGACTGTAGGACAATACAGTAACCTGTAGAACTTGGAAGAATATTCTGGAATGTAGAAGAATTTGATTTCTTCCTTACTAAGCAATTATAAAGCAAGTACTTGGTTTTAGGCTCGGCACTGATGAAACAGGTTTTAAGCACTGCCTTAGCATAGCTTTAGCACAGCTTTAGCACAGCCTTGCACAGCCTACCACTCTTGACCCTTGCACAGCCTTAGTATCCGTAGAGTATAAATACCCCCCAAATTGTAGTAGATAGACAGGCAACGCAGCGCAATGCAACACAATGCAATGCAATGCAATGCAATGCGAAGTGAAGTTCAATTTATTAGTTCTCTTTGATCTAGCTGTTCCCTGAGAATGAATTCCTTCAGCATAGTAGGATAAAGTTTGTCCTTATCCCAGCTTCTATATAGAACTTCTGTATAGTCTCATTGTATTAGTAGTCTTGATTATATTGATAATTGAGTACTCAGATCAGTGAAAGCATTCTTTACTAGAGAACAGAGTAATTTGGTAGCTTGTGTCTACATTATTCTGGATACCTGTGTATTGATTCCACCGCATATTGTTTTGTCGTAACCTGGACATTTAGACTGTAGAACGATTCTGCAGGGTGTCTTATTGTTATTTCAGTTTCGGAAGTGATCTAGCAGAAACGTCTGATCTAGAGCTTCATAGTTTTGTCTCATTGCGGAGTCATACAACGTATCCTAGGGAAAGAATATTTCCTCATCATAGTCCTATTGTCATACTTCATTTCAACTTATCTTTAGTACTGTATAGCATTCTATCCTTCTTCCTCATCCTCGTGAAGCCATTATTGACTTCTAGCCTACACTCTTTTTCTACCCCTATCCCTATCCATCCCCTATTTCCCTTTCTACTACCTTGTAGAATCCCAGTGAATATTCTTTCAATAACACACCTCAGCCTGCAGCAACTTGGGTGACTGTCCGATCTATCTAGACTGATCCGACTACATCCAAAACATTTCAGTGAAACCCCACTGAGTGTGACAGCGCGTAGTCCGGAACGCGGCCTTCCACTCGTCGCCCTCCTTGATCCGGACGTTGTTGAAACCCCACCGGACGTCGAGCTTGGAGAAGTAGCGAGCGTTCCGGAGTTTATCCACCAAGTCCGAGATGAGCAGAAGTGGGTACCGATTCTTGACCGTCATGCTGTTGAGCTTCCGGTAGTCCTGGACCAAGCGGAGCGATCCGTCCTTCTTCTTAACAAAGAACACCGGGGCAGCCATGGACGACTTGCTGGGGCGGATCCGACCAGTCCGGAGATTTTCTTCCAGAAACTCGTCCAGCTGTTTCTGCTCCGCGGGGGACAGCGGGTAGCATTTGGTAGAGGTCGGTTCCGCTCCGTCCATTAGCTCAATGGCGTGATCCCACGGACGCGGCATGGGCAGTTCATCAAACGACTCCTTGGCGAAGACGTCCTTGAATTCTCGGAGGAAGTCCGGGACTGCGCTGTTCCGAGGATCGTGGGGCTTGTTGCGCTGGAAAGCCAATGCGAGGCGCTGCGAGACCGTCTCCGAAGCTCGGACGTGTTCTTCCCGAAGACTCCAAAGGTACTCCGGAGTCAGAGGAGGAATGGCTGCGAAGATACGGTCGCCCTTCTCAAGTCCGGAGTCATCCGGAGTTGTGGCCTCATCGTCCTTGTCGTCGACCTCGCAGTCCTGAAGCTGCGGGAGATCGTCCGAGTGCAGTTCCTCGACCATTGGCATCGGACCTGTACGACACTCCCAGAGTCGTACGGACTCCTTGCGTCGGGTCAGCTTGTCATGGCGGAACTCCTTCCGACAGGTATCGCATCCGGACGGACAGCGGCTCATGGTCACCTCCTTTGTCTGCCAGTCAATCTCGGGGTTGTGCTTCCGAAGCCAGGTGTATCCGAGGATGATGTCCTGGCGTCCGATGTTAGTGACCGCGAACAACATCCGTTCCGTGTGATCCTTGAACCGGAGTACAAGGTCCATGACTTCGGAGATGGATCCGTTTTCGTTTGGTGATCCGTCGACATTGAAGACCGGGACCGGAGCGGACAGCCTGCGTCGGGTGAAACCATGAGCATCCGCAAAGCGCGGATGCATGAAGACTCCGGTGGCTCCACAGTCCACCAGGGCCTGCAGGGTGCATCGGTGTTGTGTATCCGTGCTCTGCACTTCCACGGGTATATCTAGCGAAAGCTTGCCGGGCAGCGCGGAGATCTTATAGCTACTGGGTAGCCGCCGTTCCCACTGCGGGCGAAACCTTCGGAGTGTGCGGATTGTAACCGGAGTCGTTTGCTTAGCGTCGGACGAATCATCGGAGTGATCGGAATCGTCTATTTCGTCTACGCTAAGACAAGCAAATCGGTTATTTACCAACGAGGTCGCACTGATCACTCGTTGGTCCGGACAAAATCCGCCGTGTCCGATTCCTCAACCGGGGCCGTTCCCTCATCGTCTATTCCTTCCGAGGTCCCCGCACTTTCTACAACATCGGCCGCGGTCAGGAGATCTTCGATGGCGGACATCCGCTCCTCAGTGGTCATGAACCGGACGTCGTACCGAAGTGGGCACTCGCGGGACATGTGGCCGGGCTTGCCGCATCGGTAGCAGAGCTGTGAAGCGGCGGGCCGGGAGCAGGTGTGGTCAACGTCCATGGGGACGCCGGGTGAGAGAGCCTTCGGAGGAGGCGGAAGTTGGAAGCGGGGTTGCAGAGGCGGGAGCTGAGTCCGAGGCGCGGGGAGTACACCTGCAGGAGTCCGAGCAACTCCGGAGCTGGCTGCTGGTCGGACGAGGGATCTGGAGTGTCCGGAGTTTCCAGAGTGCACGCCAAAGTGGAAGGACTGGTTGGCAGCACGGTTGTCAGCAACCCGCTGCGCTGCCTTGTACCATCCTTCGAAGTCATCCTCGTCCGGACAGTCTGCGGACTCGGCAACGCGGCTCTGGATGATGGAGTCCAGTCCGCGACGGAACTTCATTGTGATGTTGGAGCCCTCGGAGTATCCGGACTGGTCTACAAGGTCCCGGAACTCGTCGAGGTACTCCTGGAAAGTCCGACGCCCTTGGTGGTACCGGGTGGACTCCAGTTTGAGCATGGCGGCTTCGCGTTCCCGATCCGGAAGGAAGCGAGTCCGGAATTCGGTCGCGAAGGCAGCTAATGCTGTGGGATTAATACATTGTGTGTAGGCAAGTGTCCAGGTCACATTGCATTGTTTCGTGGCGAGCCTATATTAGGCAACTTCTTAATGCATTGTGCGCCAGTTGCCTGACTTTAATGCATTAGTTAGCCATGATTATCTTATCATTTCTATCTTATCGGTCAGTGGATTCAATGCGAAGAGATAAGACAATCACTGAGATAGAGATAAGACTTCTTTGATTGATTAGATAGCTACTCTATCTTCTATCTTATCTCTATCTCGGAGCGCCCATCCCAGAGCGCTCATCCGTTCCGTCCCACTCCGCTTAACCCCCGTCCTCGCCATCCTCCTCTGCTTCCACTGTCGCACTGTCAATCTCTGCCTGCAAGTCCTCCTTATCTATGTCATCGGCGTCCTCAGGTATGGGGGCATGGGTCGTCCAGTTGGCCTCAAAGGTATCCGCCAGCGAATACAGAAGATCAGCCTGGGAGTATGCATACGCAGTGAGGCCATTAGCGTAATCGGGGCGCAACTGGTGGGGCGTCGTTGTTGCCCGTTTTTCCCATTGTTGGCCTCGGTGCCGTAGACTAACCGTTACACGCCGCATTTCTTCTCGGAGCAGGGCGACCTCCTCCGTCCAACGGCGCACGCGTGCCCATGACTTGGCAAACTCAGAGCGTAGAACTAGAGTTTCCATCATGTTGTTAGTTACTCCCAATACGAACTGTGCCAATACCCACCTTCGTCCATTCCTTCCCCAGTTGCCGGTCCAACCTCAGCAGCATCCATCCAAATCCACGAAACGGTACGATATCCCTCTCGAGCCACCAGTGGGGCAGCGTCCTCGCCTCCTTCACCATGCACGGTGTCATCACGGCGGCCTTCTGTGGCTAACGCGTGCCGTACTTCCTTCTTCTTCGTCACGTCGGGATCCTCCATGCACCGGATGTCCTCCTGACGTAGCGAACGCCATTTTATTTTCGATTCGTCCCCGTTGGCAAGCATCTTCAATGCAGTCCACGATGCCTGGTATTTCCTCGCTTGCAGGGTAATCTTGTCCTCATTTCTTTGGATGAGCATCCGTGTCCGAGTATTTGCAGCTTGATGTCGTGCATTCCGGTCCTTGTACCCCACCAGTCGCGATTTGATGAACAATAGATTTCGCAGGCCGTTGAGGGCTGACTGGCACCGTGCGTCCCATAGCCTTGTCTCGATATCCACCAATTGCTGATCGCACAGCGCCCGAGCATCCGGACTGAGCGAAGAAGGGAGTCCAATGGGTACCATCTCGGCCTCTTCTCCATCTGGAACTGCGCGCTGACCCAGCGAAGTGAGCACCATGGGGAGGTACACAGCCTGCATGACACGGAGACGGCCAAGGCTCCGAGTAAGCTTTGTACGGAGCTCGAGGATTTCACTGGCCTGTACAGCAGTTCCTGCTGTTTTCTGCCGGACGATTGCACGAGTTTTCAGCCTAGCACACCATCAGCAATGGTACCAATGGACCGGAGGCACCTACTGCTGTTCCTCGATGTCCAGCGCCTCCACGATAAATCCACTCCGAGTGACATCGTGAAGGGAGGGTACTCCCCGGGAGGCCTCCGCTGCCTCTTCTTGTGAGAACTGGAGCCGAACATCGTGCTCGCTGAGCCCTGTTAATCACATCCACAGTGAACATGAAACGTAGTAGATACTCCACTCACCTGCATAGGCGACTGCGTATGGATTCGTTTTTGAGCTGTCGCATTCGAAGTCTATGATCATCCTCTTCCACCCGTCAACCCTTGCGCCTTGTTGCTCTGAGAATACTTCGAAGGAAGCCTTCTGCAGCTCGCGCTCAGATACCGCCAATCGAAGGTGTCGGGACAGCAGAGATCCTGTTCGATCTTGACGTTGAGCACACGTTTCATACAATGCATAAGGCTCACCCAGTCCGACGGTCTTCTGCCAGTTCCAGTGGCCCCAATGGTCGTTCAGTGTTTCGATGCGAGCTCCAGGGCCCATGACTCGAATGCTTGTTGCCGTCGCACCTATGTTCGCCCACGGCCGCTCGATTCCCTCGCCATCAGTCCGCCCCACCCCAGGCAAGTAGTTTAAGGAGTAATTGTGCTGGCAATGCTTTGTGTGGGAGTGGATATGCAGCTTCGGGACTGCGAACCGGACCATCGTCGAAACTAGATCAAGGCGCACAAGGGGCGGCAATGTCTTGACACGCTGTAGCAATGACTTGGACCACTGACACGCGATGTCGTATGAGACAACCACACTTAAGTTGCGGCCGTGATGCCGCATGAGAGACGCAAATGTGTAATCCATATTCGCATACCTGTCGAGGGATAAGTTAGCTGAACTAGAAGAAGTTGGAGGATACACGCACCTTTCCCCGACCTGGAGATCGGCCGCACCGTTTGGCTGTATGAATTCATGTCGGGCGCATACACCGAGGCATACTCCAGTGGCGGCGTATCCACGCGAGAACTTACTGTTTGCATAGTCGAGTGCAGCCAAACCGCTACATGTGCTCATCTAGTAACGGAATGATGTCACCATTCCAAAGAAGCGCCGGCCGACGCACCTCCTTCTGATCTGTAACACTCAACAAGTATTGTCGAAATGGCTCCGCCTCCACGAAATAGCCCCAGTCAATCCCGAGGCCGGGATCTTTCTCCACAGAAGACACCATTCTTCGCTTGAGCCGAAAGCAAGCATCGAGTGCGATGAATAGGGTATACAGAAAGCTACAAAATGAAAACCATCAGATGGGATCAGGAGGAGGAGGTAGGCGGTACCGTCTCTCTGGAGGTGCAGACTCCCAATCTCTGGGTAGATTCACCTCCGGATCTGGGCAAGCAGGGCACGCGACGGTCAATTCGCCACGCTTAGTCCCAGAAACACCACTTGGATCGTGGGCGCGCCCAGCCCTCTTCAGACTTTTAAGGTGCGCATATTCTCGTTTCATTCGCACAAATTCCTTGTACCTAGACTAATGGGTTGTTGTTTTTCAGAATTCAAGTCAACGACACCGGAACGACCCACCGGTAGCCTCCTCAGGCCGGAATTGTCGGTGAGCTTTTGCAGCGCAGAGTAATAGTCGTATAGTGTGACTTTCCCTTGTAGGTTCTGCATGTGGAAATGCTCAAGGAGCCGAATGGTCGCACATGTTTGGGGCTGCTCAAAGGTTGCAGGGAACCATTGGCGACGAAGGAGTTGCTGTCGAGGTGAGCCATGGCTAGCCGCTTCATCGCAGGCACAAAACCTAAGGGTGACCGTGTGTATGCCATTGACGTGCAGGACTACGAAGTCATTCACTGTGGTATAACATGCACAGGCTTTCCCCGGTGGATGGCCGAGCTGCACTCGGAGGCCTGCATCCCTAAGCGTGGAGGCTACGAAGCACCTACCATCCCATCGCTGTCAAACCGGCTGTGAGTGAAGCGTATCGATCTAGACCCCCCAACTCACCTCGATCCGATGCAAGGGATGGTCGGTGTGTGCCGTCAAGAAACATACCTGGCACATAACGTCGCCAGTGAAACAGTCCTTGCATCGGTACGGCCGCCCACCTTCGACCAGAGCTTTGCACCGACCACATGTCGAGAGCCCCGATGTGCCAGGCCCCTCCAGCCTCAGGAACTCCAGCAAGTATTCCTCCCTAGCCTCGGCCCCCCATTCCTTTAGGGGGTCGTCCTACCCATCCAGTGTCAGCCTTGGCCGTAGAAGCGGTACATTGCTCACCGATGATGCATAGCGCTTTGCGTGAGCCCTGGGTACGTCGGCTTGGTCGTCCAACAAATTATCGCCCACCGCACCACTATACAGGCCTTCTGACTGGCCACCACTGCCACCCGATGATTCTTCAACTGGGCCATCGGTCCGTCGGCGCTTGGTTGGGGATGGTGGCAAAACGGGAATGGTACGATGATGAACGCGACGACCATCAGCAGAAACGTTGCTGGTGGACGCGTTGACGTAGAAAACTGAGCTGCTCAGTATCTCGTTCAAGCCCATCACAACCGACACCGATGGGCTTTTCCTTTTTGCTCGCTTTCCTGCCATTGGAATGGGGTGAAGGTGGTACTGTGTAGTTGGATTAGAGGGTATGGGAAGGGGACTACCCCTCCCAACGGGTCATACGTGCAATCTAGATTCCCTAAGATGTCTCTGAGATACAGTATATTCATTTAGCATTATGTACGCCGTCTCCAAGATGCATCTGAGATGATGCTCAACTAATGAGTCCCCCTGAACCCCCTAATACCATTTTTAGTTCCGATCGACTTTGCCGCTATTTGCTTTTGTTCAAAATTTCAACCTCGACACGCGTACCCTACTCCTCGACTGGCGCACTGGAGGAACGAGGAACACCCAACGGCTGTAAGGGCGCGTCAAATAAGATGGCATTCGGTAAGCCACCTAAGTTACACCTTTGTAATTCCAACCCATACCCCTTCGAACCCCTGCGCGGATCCGTCCTTGGATCTATGTGGGCCCTTTACCCCTCCCGTCCCTTTTCCCGCACCTGATAACATGTAATGCAATATACTAAACGTCCTATACTCTGCACAGCACGACAGACTAGGTCAGGGGCCGTATTTTCGCCATGGGAGCTCAAGGAAACGTACACGGTTGCCGTCGACCTCAAAGACCTTATGGCTAGAACCATACAGAGCGGTATCGACGGGCTGAGCAACGATGATGTCCCTAACCCCGGCTTTCAATATGCGGCCGACTCCGTTAATGGCAGTGAGGGCGAGGGCCGTGAGGGCGAGGGCGACGGTGTGTGTTCTGGGGAAACTATCCAGGGTGATGAGCGGGAACATGCGCCAGGCATGCGTGCGCAAGGAAAGTCGCCTACCATAACTGGGGCTGCTATCGATGCGCTCAGTTCGTCGCCGATGGAAGGGTTGTACGATGTAGACGCCGCCATCCTTAGAGGTCCGAAATGTAGTTGTAGGGCCCAACGCCAGAAAGAACGTACAAAATCCCACAAATCAGCTAAACGGGCTGAGAAGAGGCAGCAGAAGGAAGTCAGTGCGAACGCTGGACTAAAGGCAGTTGCCTTGAAGCGAAGGCTAGAGCAGCATCGTCAAAATGTCGGCATCGATGCTGGCGAATTCCCCCACGCGTCGAGTGGATTTATTGGCTCCCGACGCCGTCCAATCAGTGCTGAGAAAGAGGGTAGAAGTCTTGAGGAATTAGTCGAACTTGGTTTCAAATATATACCTTGGACGGGCGAGTAAGTGGTGCAGATGCCACCCGACGGCACTTAATTGATTCCATGGGCCATATAGGAGTCTTGGCATATTCGATGCCGCAGGCCGGCTCGTTGCTGGTGGTGGCACCCCTCGAGGGGATGGCTGGAAGGACGTGGCGGCAGGATGTGCCGAGGTCATTGAAAACACCCGTAGCAAGTGTACGTTCCAACCGAATCAACTGAATCATCGACGTGGCCGCTTTCCCGCTCTGGCAGTCGGTATATCATATGGGTTCGGGCAACCCAGACCAATGAGGCTCCAAAATGCGCCCAATACCAAGGTCTTGAATGAACTCATGCAGAACCCTGACGTCAAGAGGGTAGCTGGTTTCCAGTCGCACCAACTTCGTTTGTTGGCGCCGGCGCTCGCGCAAGATTACAGGAACACGATGGATAGGTTGACACAATCCCAGCCCGAGTTAGTGCGGAACTTCACCAACAGCGATTATGCTGCCTTCACCGTCAACTTTGGGCCTAGGACCGTCTCGATCCCCCACACCGACTGTGCCAACCTCGCCTACGGCCTGTGCGCCGTGACTGCACTTGGAAACTTCGATCCAGATAAAGGAGGGCATCTGATCCTATGGGATCTCCAAGTTGTAATCCGGTTCCCCCCCGGCGCAACGTTGCTTATCCCTTCAGCGTTGGTGCAGCACTCCAATCTTCCTATACAGAATGGTGAGCGTCGATATTCCGTGACACAGTACTCCGCCGGAGGATTGTTCAGATGGGTGCGTAATGGACTCTGTTCGGACGCACATCGATTACCAAACGTGGACATTGGAGCGGAATGGGAGAATGGGCTGGAGAAGTTGAAGCGCACCGATCAGTAGTTGTCGTATATGTAGTCCTCGAAATCGAATTGATGTTAAACCGTGAATCAAATCGTTGTACCGTTGATGGATTGAACTATCAAGTGAACTACGCATCGGTATGGTGTTCGCTCAAATATCAGCCACTGACTTTAAACAGGCTCACTCAAGCCCGGTGTACCGTTCCTATTAACTTGATGTCGGTTTAACTTCCAATCGACTCAACTTTAAATTGGCTTCAGTAACCGCCTTATATAGGTAGCTACTGATCTCCTCCAATACGGGACATTCGTACTCCGCAAACTCGGTCTTCTTCCAATACTCGATCTTCCTCCAACTTGAATACGTGACATTCGTACACTTCAACACATTGACCACTCAGAATCGGCACGACCGCTTTAGGATACAATCGATCCTTTTTTGTTTCTGAGCCAGGGTCTATTGAATTCGGGCGCAATAACCTATTGCAGTTAGTTCGTGGGTACGCTGTAAAAACCAACAAATGGATGAAGTAAACCTTGCCGTCTCTCACTTGCAACTAAACACCATGGCCGCAACGGAGGATACTCACTGTTACTGTCCCCCAATTCTGTTTATTCCGGGGTCAAACGAGTGGACTGTCGAAGAAGACGACCAGATTTATGGCCCATTCTACCTGGTCTCCTGGGGCGATATTGCAAACATATATACTGGAGATTCACTGTACGCTGCGACTAAAGGCACAGATTCAAAACGCTAATTTATTTCTAGGGAATACGTAGTGGCCTTGAGTCTCAAGGGCGCCAAGGTTGTTTCGTTCAAGAGAATGCAAGAGGCCGTGCGCGCAAGTTTTGCTTTTTGCGGAGAAAACCACCCACATAGTACGCACCTGGAATCGGACTGCCGTAGACACCTTACGGATGTCATGGAGAATTTGCCTATACTCACTCGCCCCAATTCCCCTCCTGAATGGGAGGCTGATGGCTCGGAGAATCCCCTACCAACGACCACTAGCACACCCACGTCCGCAGACCTCTTCCCCTCACCCTCCTCACCCGTTGGCTCACCGAGAGGATTGAACACGCCGAAATCCGACACTTTCTCGGAGGTGTTGTCGTCTGACACCAACTCGAACGACTTCGACGATGGAGTGCAGGACACGGGTGTGCTCACCATTGACGACACAGACTTGGAGGCCATGACCCACGAGCCCACCCTAGAGCCAGAAAGGGACAATACCGTGACTGCCGACAGCCTTGCTTCCCCTGGCAACACTGGTAGAAATGTTGCCGGGGCATGCCCTAGGCCAGGACATTATGGGGCGTTCTATCTTGTCCGCTTGGAGCATGACCGCTCCTTCCTCTTCTCTACCCGGTGAGCATGTTTCTGATGATAGTTTGCGTAGTACGTTTGCTCACAGTTGTTGCAGTGAAGCCGCTGAGCACACACTTGAGCAAATAAGAGCCGAGGAAGATGGCGATTTGATTGTGACCCATGGAGTGGTCAACTGCCCCGATGCGCTGCTGCGCGACCGAACCGTCAAGCGGTTCTACTATGGCGTTCGAGGGTTAGACAACCATGGGGTCTTTTGTGATGCGTCCGTCGTTCAACTAGCCATTTGTCGCTCGTATTCACTTACTTACTTGTGCCCTTTAGCCGCCTTGCCCAAGCATTATTTCAAAGAGAGATCGTGAGGCACGAACTCACAACTATTATGATTTCATCAAATGAAGAGATGGCCGCACGATGGGCGTTGGGCCAATCAGCCAAAATAGAGCCTTGTTCGTAGATCCGCTGTTGCTGTTCGTCGGGTTGCTAGTTCCTTGCTATTACGTTAGTTCGCTTTCAATGCAAAATGCTGTGAATTTAAATTGGTGTGGTTCAGGGATAGGAAGGAACAAATGATATATTGCTGGTAGTATTGTGGGCGAGCAAGTAATGAAAAAATTTATCTCAACACGATCCTGAATTTCGAAGCTAAGGCCTGTAACTGAAGAATTATTGCGAAGATCGGAGGCGCATCGGTGATGCACTCACCAAATGCCATCGGGAAATGGTACGGGGATCTCCCTGGGCCTTGGCCTTGGGATAGCCCGTGACGAACCTCTATCGTCCCATCCACCGTCGTCTCGCGCCATCTGCCTCATATCCATCCCAGTTCGAATCCAGCATGGCCAACTCCTCCTCGTCGACCAAGGAGACTAAAGAGAAGAAGAAGCGCGGAAACCGGGGCGATTTTCATGGACAACGACTCAAGTTTCTGGAAGCCAACCTACCCAACTATCAAAGGGTGTCGAAGGAGGGGAAGGTTCGGCCATGGTTCAACGATGTCCTGTTCCCTGAGTATTGGGCCAAATTCCACTGGAGTTTACCACTGGAAAAGGAGCCGTCACCAAGCGATGTGTACCCGGGAAATGATTCGCTCACCAAGGCTGAGGAGGAGACAAAGGAAACAACCATGAAGGCAATGGGAGCGGTAGGTTGAAGCTTCGGCTTTGATGGCAAAACCTTACTAATTGGGCGTCTATCCGTAGAAGATTCGAAGTTGGTTTAACTATCGGCGCAACCTCCTTGGACTCAATACAAGCAAGGACCCATGGGGGCCTTGGTTGGCTCAGCTACATAAACCACTCGATGGCCCCCCTCGACTGGCGCACGATTACCAATTCTATATGCGGCATCCCGAATTCAAAGCGAAGGTAACCGACACCTTCAACGCCGAATGCGCAAGGGAGGTTCGCCCCCAGGGGGACCTAATAGCTTTTCGTTGCGAGGTATCCAAGGGTCTTTTGGCTGCAGAGCCCCCCGCTGTGAAGCAGCGACTGCTAGATGAAGCGAAGGAGGCGCACAGGGTTGCGATGGAGAGGTACGAGCAAGGGGTCCATGTGGCGGATTGTGAAGACCCCGAGCAACGTGCAGAGTAAGTTCTCAGAGTCATGTACGGTGGATCAAATACTTACTTTAGCTTTCTAGGGCGATTGCTTCGCTTTCAACAGTCGTGCAACCTCTCCTTGATGGCCTTCGTGCACACACTGGAATGTACTTCCAGTTGATGGCAGCAACCCCTTCAACGGATAACTCTTCTGCACAGTGCGTTTTGTGAGTATCCATATACTTATCGGATGAGACGTACCTAACAAAGCACCCCAAGTCTCGGTGCTGGCAAGTCCGAAAATGGGCTCGACTTTTCAGGCCTTGACCCAGTCGGTTTTCAAGCCTTTACGAAGCTTTTTCTGCGCTGGACGATGGTAGCATCTGGTGGTAAGTCATCATTCGTTACTATATGTCGGATTACTGACTTTTTGATTCAAGCATTGCCTATCTCCTCCCTCTCAGGCGGCGTCCACTTTCCTTCAGCCCCAACACCCATGAACCCTATCGTACCAGCGGTGACGCAGAGCCTCCATGATGATCGCAACCCAGTCGCTCAAGTATCCACAAGGGTTGGGGCCACCCATGGCTCGCCTGGCGTAACGAATCAACCGTCGAACCCAGCAGGCAGAGCAACAGGCTCTACTGTCAGCACGGTGGAAGAGCGGGCTGCACGAGCTACGGAACGGCTTGAGAGAGCGAAGGAAGCCACTCGGCTGCTTTTATTGGACGCTGGTTTGGAGGTTTCGCCCCCCCTACTCCTCCAGATAGCTCAGATGACGCCGTCAGACAAGGCAGCGAGAATAGCGTCGCTTCGTCGGATGAGCAGCTTCGAAGTCGAGCGGGAGGAGAACATTGCCCGCAATGCCGAGCTTCTTGCTGCCTTGGGGGTCGACAGTGGGGCCGTGGCTGCATTGTTTGCAGATCCCAAACGAGGAACACTGCCAACCGCAGACGAGAACGAGGGGGACAACGACGATTATCGGCCAGAGAAGGGTGCCGGCCCTTCTAAGCCTGTCTCAAAGCAAGGGGAGATGCGACGATCGAGTCGACTTTTGACACAGACGAACGGTTCGGATGGCTTGCAAGAGAGAGATGAAGGTTTACCCCAGGGTGAGGAGGGTATGGTAGGGGAGGAAGAAGCCACCACGGACGCTGGGACCCAAAACCCTACCTCCAAGCAAACAGGCTCCGTACACCGGTCCAGTCGACATTCTACCAAAACAAACACCGCGGAAGACCCCCAAGTAGGTGCAAACATATGCGAACGGCCGCCTCAAAGCGAAGTCGCTGTAACGAGGAAGAAGCGCACCGCCGACTCGGCTGTCGAGGCCCCGAAGTGGTACACCGAAGGTGCAGCGAAGTTCTCTGAGGTCGACCGATCCGTCTATGGTGATCAGTGGTTCGTGTTGGTGAACCTTTGGAAGGGCCAAGAGGAAAGATATGGGTACCTTTCCAATGTACGTCGTCCTCATCCTGTTCCTATCGTTCATTCATGACATGCCGATTGCTCGCAGGGCCCTGAGATGTCCAAGCTTCACCGGCCACCTCAAGTAGGGACATGGGTCAAGTCTGCACGGTTCTTCCATCGTATTCCGAACATCCCAGACCCAATAGAATTCGCTGAACAATGGTGGGCCTGGTGGCGCGCGGCCAACCCCTCCTGGCAGGTTTCGGACGACTCAGACGCCCTCCTGAAGGAAGGTGGTGGCACGCTGGATGGTGTTGCTCCACCCGGGCCCAACGGCATAGTGGGCGCAATCACAGCCCTCTGGTGGTGGCGAGCGGTAACCCCCGATTCGAGCATTGCCATCAACGACTGGCAGGAGGCCGTTGATGACGTATCCTGGGTTTTGGGGCGGTTGGCCGAGGACGACGAGGGTGAACCAACAGAAGAGCAACCTACTAAACGGTAAGTCAAGTCGTTCACATTCATGATAAAGATAAGTACACTGATGGTGTGCAAGCCGGCGTAGTGACTAGTTAGCCCCTAGAGAGTAGTTAGCCCCTAGATCATCTGACCTCGCTATCCTTATCGTTATTGTAATCAAATCATAATGATAATCATATCTAAGATCAAAAGATACAGCATCTAATCAATATAATCAGTATGAGGGTCTACCACAAGATAATGCATTACCAATGAAGGTCGTAATGCATTACCAAGGACGGTCGTAATGCATTAACAAAGTATCAGGCTATTGTCCGAAAACAATGCAATGTGCCCCAGACACTTACCTAGGAATAATGTATTAAGACCACAGCAATTGGTGGCGAAGGCGGCCCAGGATTCGAAGTACGGATCCTTCGGACTCCGGAGCACCATGTCTGCGTACTCCTTGGCGCGATCCTTCTGGAAGAAGGAGAGACACCAGAGGATTTTGGCCTGCTCGGTCGGGAAGTGGTCCGGACAGAGCTGGAAGTAGATGGAGCACGCGTTGTAGAATGCGCGACCATCCTTGCGGTTTCCGTCAAAGATCGGGGGAGAGGCGGGCTTCAAACGGGAACGCGGGGTGATTTCGGATCGACTCGGGGCGTGCTGGGAGGCTTCAGTGCCCCTCAGCTCGGAGTCCGCAGTCGTTTTCGGAGTAGTCGGACGGGGTGTTAGGAGGAGTCCTTCAATTCGGGCAAGTGTATCCTGGATGGAGCTGATTTGGGTTTGGTGTTCGTACGTCTGAGCCCACAAGGTCTGCAAAGTCTCGGAGTCCAGTCCTGAAGCGACTGGCTCGGATGGCGGGATCTGGCTGGAGGCGCCCGGCATTTCGGAGTCGTCAGGGGAGCGAGGGATGGAATTCCTTGGGTCCTCAGAGGTGGGTGGGAGTAGCAGGAGAGCATCCGGAATGTCCGCAAAACCGGAGAGACGTCGGGAACGAGTCCGGAGTGGCGCAGGATGTTTTCCATAGGGCTCTGGTGCCAGGATGGGAGATCCTGTTCTGCTGTAAGGGCAACCTCAAGATGGCCGACAGCGCACGCCTAGCAGAGGGAGAATCCAAAGAGAACAGGATGGGGATTCTCCATGCTAGGAAGCGAAGTATATACTGTAGTAGCGTGGGAGGAATGAAGGGTAACTGTACAGTACACCAGCCACAGGTACGAACGAATATCACAAGGTACGAGGGGGCATGTGATAATGAAGTGGAAGGGGAACGTACAGGAGTCGTGCCAGCGACCTGGGGAAGTGGGGACAAGGAGTAATGAAGTGGGAAAGGAGGATAGAGGTAGCCCGGACGAGCCCCAAAGTGTATCTACGAGTCCGAGCGAGTCCGAAGCGTCCGAGCGAGTCCGAGGCGAGTCCGAAGCGTCCGAGCGAGTCCGAGGCGAGTCCGAAGTGCGGGAAGACTTCGGAGTCACCGGACGGGGCTCGGATGCGAAGGGAGTGAACGGAAGGGAAGCGGAAAGGTAAGGGGACAAAAGGAAAGGAAAGGGAATGAAGGAAAGGGGAAAGGAACGAGGAGGAAGGGGGCGGGACAGGGGGAGTAGGAGAAAATAGGAGTGTCCCCTTACAGTCCACCGCTCATTATGCTATATCCACTTTCTTGGGCCATCCGCAGGTACTCATCATCATCTGAATCGATTTGCTGACCATACACAATGCTCATCACTATCGCAGTAGTAAACCTAAAAAACTGTTCAGCGTGAGGAGCATCAAAATTAGGTTGAGCCGAGAGTACCTGTGTAAGGGCAACCTCAAGACGGCCGCACAGTGCAAGCCTAGCAGAACGAGAATCCAAAGATATGAATAAGTCTAACTACAATACATGAGAGAGCTGCTCACCTAGCAGAGGGAGAATCCAAAGAGAACAGGACAAGGATTCTCCATGCTAGGAAGCGAAGTATATACTGTGGTAGTTGTAAGGGGACACTCCTATTTTCTCCTATTCCCCTGTCCCCCTCCCTTCCTCCTCGTTCCTTTCTCCCTTCCTTCATCCCACGGACTATTACTTACATTCCCTTTGTTCCCCTTTGTTCCTTTTCGCTTCCTTTCCTTTCCACTTCCTTTCCGCCCACTCCTTTCGCATCCGAGCTACATCCGGTGACTCCGAAGTCTTCCCGCACTTCAGACTTGCCTCGGACGCTTCGGACTCGCATATACACCTCGGGGCTCGTCCGGGCTACCTCCATCCTCCTCTCCCACTTCATTATCCCTTGTTCCCACTTCCCCAGGTCGCCGGCACGACTCCTGTACATTCCCCTTCCACTTCATTATCACATGCCCCTTCGTACCTTGTGATATTTGTTCGTACCTGTGGCTGATGTACTGTACAGTTACCCTTCATCCCTCCCACGCTACTACAGTATATACTTCGCTTCCTAGCATGGAGAATCCTTATCCTGTTCTCTTTGGATTCTCCCTCTGCTAGGTGAGCAGTTCTCTCATGTATTGTAGTTAGTCTTATTCATTACTTTGGATTCTCCCTCTGCTAGGCTTGCACTGTGCGGCCATCTTGAGGTTGCCCTTACAGTAGTGTGGGAGGAATGAAGGGTAACTGTACAGTACACCAGCCACAAGTCCAAATGAATATCACAAGGTACAAGGAAACATGTGATAATGAAGTGGAAGGGGAATGTACAGGAGTCGTGCCAGCAACCTGGGGAAGTAAGGGCAAAGAGTAATGAAGCGGGGAAGGAGGACAGAGGTAACCTGGACGAGCCCCGAAGTGTATAGACGAGTCCGAGCGAGTCCGAAGTGTCCGAAGTGCGGGAAGACTTCAGAGTCCCCGGACGTGACTCAGATGCGAAGGGAGTGGGCGGAAACGAAGTGGAAAGAAAAGGGAACGAAAGGGATGTATGTAAGAGTCCATGGGACAGAGGAAAAGAGAAAGGAACGAGGAGGAAGGGAGAGGGACAGGGGAATAGCAGAAAATAGGAGTGTCCCCTTACAATAACCAATCACATCAACAAGTGCCAATAACGAAATAACAACTTTAGATGACCTATCATTCAGCGGGACTTACACAAGAACAACACCGCCTATTGATCTATGGGGTATCTCGGCTAGCTATACCTCTGTCTCAAGGGGGTCAATAGGTTTGCAACCTCAGTCTTGAGCGTAATCGGGTGTTTAATGTGCTGGGGATTGTGTTGGCTGACAGATAAACTGAGTTTAGCCCTTGAGTACTAGTTTAAGACCACCGACTATGCTTGCGCTTCGGCGTGAAGCGTTACTGACCCAGCAAGTAACACTTACGTTTGGGTTTACCACTAGAACTAGGAGCCTATAAACACGTGACAAGCACTCACGTGATCCTGTGCAAGTCAAGTCGGCCCGGTGCACAAACCAAGCTCTTCGACACTACTCAGGCCCTGTTCAGGATCCCCAACTACTAGTTGGGGGTCGATTTAGTAAAATCACAACTAGCGAGACAAATCGTGTAATTCTCGGCGCTACATTTAGTCTAGGGCGCTACAACTAGATGATGTGACAGGAATCATGTGATGCCCCTTTAAAAGCCCCTGATAGGGGTAATCAGATAGCGTTCAACCAGTTTTGAACAGTAAAACCGTGCTTCCGTCCATCATGGTTATCTTTCCCATTCCAAAGAAGGTCAAGAAGCCAGCAGCAACTGCAGCAAATCCGACGAGCTATAGGCCTGGCTATCTCATATACTGCCAGTGCTGGGTCTGGAGATAGAATCCTGATGCATACATCAATTCTAACTGGTCAAAAGTAGATCAATGGACTCCTTTGGACGTGTCGCCGAGAGAACAAGTGTGAAAACGCGTCGTGCAAGCTGATATGCGTGAAACGAGGAAGACGAGAAGCTGACAGAGTCACGCGTGACATGTTACTTAGTTGGTTCACACGTAGTTAGAGTGGCTACCGAACACCTTCCCCCAACTAGTTTAGCCATAAATCGGTTCTTATTATCCCAACTACATTCTCGCGGGCAACAACTACTAGTTGTGATCTTCCTGGGGATCCTGAACGGGGCCTCAGTCTTTGCCTCCTCCTCCTAGTCCCCCCTTGAGTTCTTTCGCTGGTCGCTGCCGGACCATACTGGCAACAGAGATCGTCTCTCACGATCATAATTTATGATGCCTCACATGAGTTATGGACATCCACACGCGAGGGGTGAATTGGCCGACTGTGCGGCCCTGGGCACGGGCTTGTGCCACAATTATCTACTGGTTTCAAGCACATTCCAGCGGCAATAATTCACCGAAATCTCGCTCATATACATTTACTCGATCCTCTGAGCGCCGATAAACATCCAAAGCGCAGCCCGGCCTGTCCATTCCTGTGCGTATTTTGTGTACGGGGAAAAATCGACGGCTTTCATGGCCTTCGAATATTGGACAGCGCGGTATATAAAGAGACTGGGTCTGTTCCATGATTCAACAGCTCAGAGCAACAGCAGCTTGTATCTCGCTAAACACTGCCCACCACAATGAAGCTTACCTCTGCTCTTTCTTACGTCACCCTCTTTGTCGCCCCCCTCGCTACGGCTGTCACGGTCTCCTTCGACGAAACATACGACGATGCTGGGGGTTCTCTGACCTCTGTCGCATGCTCCGACGGTAATCATGGCCTGATCACCCTTCTAAAAGTGGAAAATTTTGGGCAACTACCGAACTTCCCATTCATCGGAGGGGCGGCAGCCGTTTCTGGCTGGAATTCTCCACAATGCGGAACCTGTTGGGAACTTTCGTACAACGGCAGGAAGATCAACATCCTGGCTATTGATCATACCGATGACGGTTTCAACATCGCCCTGCCTGCGATGAACGCGCTGACGAATGGACAGGCTGTTCAACTTGGAAGAGTTGACGCCGCTGTACGGCAGGTTGACTCATCTGTGTGCGGACTCTGAGTGAGTCCATTATCTGGAGCTTTGGCGCGAACCTGATCTCCAATATTGATGATGCATTTCCAGACAACTTTGTTAGATGGACCCTGAAGATATATAGTGTCTCATAGAATGGACTTCGTTTTATAATGCACTCTATCGGACAAGAGGGCACCACAATGTAGTGTTCGACTTGTCGTTGGTCATATTTGTTTATACCATAGCAGTCATTGACCATCCTCACGTAACGGATCACCCATAATGCAACATCGTGTATCATGTCATTCTTTGAGACCGCATCAAACATAGGCATGGTAATGGTGTACGTATGGACTTGTCGAACCCAGTTTGCTATCTCAGCGAGTAGCCTGTGCTTTTGTGTACGATCAAAGGCTGATGTCAACAGGGATGCACCCCAGCGCAACAATTCCGTCTATTATGACACAATGTTAGTCCAGCCCCACTCCGCGAGTGTTCATGAATATGGAGTCTCACTGTATTTGTTATCCTCGCAGCAGAGAGTCTGGGAAGAGCTGTGTCTGACATCAGCAACAATTCTACATAATACTCAACTGGCATGCTCACCAACTGGCACCTCCAGCACCAATGACGGTGATGGGGCTGCAGGAGACGCCAATCAAGGCATTGATATCTGGAACCACGATGCCGAGGAGAGCAAGCTCCTTAGCGATATTTCCGTCCTTGGCGGTGCCGCTGCTGTTACAGCAGTTAACAGGGCCAGTAGAGCACGAGCTGGCCGGCTCAGTCCGACGCATCACCGCCGGAGTGGCGACCGCAAGAGTTGTGAGAGCAGTAGCGACGAGGATGGGTTGTTTGAATAACATGGTTGAGTGTTCAGTGTGTAGCTTTGTTTAGTCGACTGAGGTTGACTGCTGAATCCTCGACGAGGGGCTAGGGCTTTTATATGTTTTGCTATTCCATATTCCGACCGTTCCAGGATGGTTGATGTTTGGATGGCTGTACGCCGTTGTTTGTGGTCAACGTCAGTGCTGTGGAACCGATAGAAAAGAAGCAAGAGACCGCTATCTTCAATGGGGCGGGTGAGATGAACGTATTAATGACGACGAGAAGCAGGCCGCAAGAACCGTTATCGCGGATATTAACAGTACAGGATGATGATCTTCGACGTCAGAATGAAGGATGTTGTAGCTATGTGTGAACGTCGTACGAAAATGACGGAGGTGTGGGGGGCATATCGTTCATCTGTATTTTTTAAGCAAAGCCCTGAGTCAACCGCATAACTGCACGTCAAACAGATACAGCAGCACGGGGTTATTCCTGCCCACCTATCGTTGAGTCGCCGACACTCGTACAGAGAGGAAGACAGCTGCTGTGACCCTGCCGTAAGATGAAAGTCATTTTACCTGCAATCATTCCCAGCTCACGGCGAGTACCACGTTGTAATGATGCCAAAACTCCAATTAGGTCAATTAGGTGATTTAAGTGAATGGAACACACACCACACCTATATTTGCAACATTCGTTTACCAAAAGATGGTACCTTCGTGCGTGTCCACAGATAACCGTCGAATTGAGTGGAGCGACGCAGCATGGCAGACGGAGGCGAAGGCAGTTTGGAGCTGCCAGAAAGCGAGCTCGTATCATAGTAGCATCATATCGGGGAGGCTAATGGTCTCGTATGTTCGGTGAGAACCAAGTGATCCCCGTTACTGCTCATGAACCTTATGAATATGCCGTTGATGACTTCGAATATTGACGGATCCGCTCCATCCGTGGCAACGATGTGCGTGTTCCTTCACGTATAGGGATGCGCAAAATGGAGCATAGAAGTCCTGTGGAGCGATATTAGCAACACAGAACATGGGAGTGATAGATAATAGTGGCTGTCCCGAAGCGAATGACGGGCTAGACGCGCCGATTCTTTTGATGAGATGTCGTCAGAAGGGAGAGTTCAGGTAGAAGGTAGAAGGGGTGACTGGGATGGTCGGGCTTCTGACTATTTGCTAGCACGTAAGGGTGTTCGTATACACGATGAAGCTACGGCCTTCTGGACAACTGGCCTTTGATATGACAAAGATAGACAAGAGCCACTTGATCCGGAAGCGACACCCGTATGCATAGTAGCACTTTCGGAATGAGTACCATTGCTCCAGCGAGATGATTCCAGGGTCTAAATGTCAAGAAGAGCATGAATTCAAAGAAATTAGCTGAGCTACAGGGCGTAGAATGGTTTGAGTATTGTATAGATTTGAGTGTGGTTGGCGAACAGTGTCGAGTTTCGTTTTCGTTGTCAGATCTTGAATCCGAGGCTCCTCATACACTGCATATGTTGCTGTACCACGTCCTTGCATTTTTCGTCCGCGTCCGGGCCGTTCGCAAGAAAGCAATCATCCCTCACTGACTTGGTCTGGGGACAAGCACAACACCTGTGTTGTAGGCTTAAGTATACGACATTATCTTGCTAGCGTGCGCACGCACGGCTTCAAACCCTTCGGGTTCAGAGGATTCATCTTGGGGTCCGTTGGATCGAAAGGTCTGTCAGCGGGTTTAGTCGACGACCAGAACGCTAGCTGAACCAAGGAATTAGCCCTTGCTGCGCGCAAGTGGAAGCGCGAACCTTTTCAAACATTTTCCAACTGGCAAGGGAGCTCGTCGTTGTGAAGATGGATGTAAATGTTCAATGTCCGGCGGTACGTGACGGAGAAGGCGCCTGCATCCCGTCGTCGCCCGGATTAGTCCAAATCCCGACTCTGATCCCACTTCCAGTACTCTTCCAAGGTGTACACTTGTCAAATGCTCGAGTGCTCGAAGACTAGGAGGCCGCATTAATATTCCTAATATTCCTTTCATCTTGTGGATTTGATCGATGGGTTCCTTCAACCTTTCCTTTTTTGTGATTTCATTTCGTCCACCTGGATCTCAACGTCAAGACTCAAATGTCCCCTTCCTTCAGTTACCAGCTGGTGCCAGGTCCGGGAGTGGGCCCGGAATCGGTGGACCGAACGTCCGATTACCCGAACCTCCAGCATAAAATCTTCGGCAAAATGTCGACAACTATTTCTTTCAGCTTGCGGCTTCATTTGTGCAGGGTACAACGTATATAAATCCTGAAAACCTATCCTATCCACACATGAGATTCGCTATGTCGCTCCTGTCCCCTTTCCCCTTGTCTGTGGTTGCATGCCCTGCTCTAAATTATCGGATTTACTCGACGCAGACGTTTGATCATGGGCGGCCATTCGTGTGAGCGGGATGTTGCGGCCCGTTAGACGTTCGCCAATTCTCTGAACGTTGGATACTGAGCATCGGCCTCGTATCTTCCTTCTTTCGACTGTCATGGGGTCAGTTCAATCCTACATAAGGGCCTCAAGCGCAGACAGAAGAAGTGTTCGGTCGCTTGTATCTTTATCGCCAGCGCCATGTTGTGCGGACTGTCATTCTTCAGCAGCCGTAAGACAAACCACTCTGTTATTCTGACTTTGTACTGATTAGTTACAGTCGCTCTAGCAGTATGTGGTCTGCTAACCACCGGTGTGGTTGCCCAAAGCTTCAGCAATCCGTCGCTGTATACCGATCTAGCCGACTTGATGGTCATTCGCGTCAACGATACCTTCTATTACTCTTCATCCACTATGCACTACTCTCCTGGCGCACCCATCCTGCGATCGTACGATCTCGTCAACTGGGAATTCATTGGCCACTCCGTACCCACCTTGAGCTTTGGTGACAATGATTCTTACAATCTTGTGAACGGAAAGCGTGCATACGTCCGGGGCATCTGGGCATCCTTCTTTAACTACCGAGCCAGCACCAACACATGGTTCTGGGGTGGTTGCGTCGACTTCGACAAGACTTATATCTATACCGCTTCTTCGTCAACGGGGCCATGGACACAACGCGGCATCATCAACAAATGCTATTATGATTCCTCCCTGCTCGTGGATGACGATGGATCTCTGTACGTTGCTTACGGGAGCTCTACCATCAGCGTGGCGAAACTATCTGCGGATGGCCTTAGTGAGGTCTCAAGTCAAGTAGTGTATACTACAGACCGTGAGCACAACGACCAAAAGCTGGGGCCCTAGCTAATACTTACATCCCTCAGTTTACATCGAAGGCTCTCGCTTCTATAAAGTGAACGGCAGGTATTATATATTCGTCACTCATCCTGCGGCAGAGGAGCACGTCTTGATGTCAACTGGTGGACCAATGGCGCAATATACTATAAAACCGCTCGCCTTGAGTGTGCGTCCCCCCATAGCTGGTACGGGGAATCCCCATCAGGGCGGGCTGGTGACTACCCCTAGCGGAAACTCGTACTATATCGCCTTCATCGACTCATACCCTGCCGGGCGCGTCCCAGTTCTCGCCCCTTTGACTTGGGGTTCGGACGGCTTCCCGGTCCTGCAACTGGTCAATGGCGGTTGGGGAGCCTCTTACCCAGCTCCCATGGCCCTTCACCCCCTTCCTTCCCTCTATAGCACCGACTCTTTCTCCGGCACCAGTTTGAAACCCGAATGGGAGTGGAACCACAACCCTGACACGTCTAAATTCCGCGTCAACAATGGTCTCTTCCTCGATACAGTCACCGTAACCAACGACCTCTACGCCGCGCGAAATACATTGACGCATCGTATTCCCGGTCCGGAGTCTACGGCAACGATAGCCATCGATGTTGGTAGCATGAGAGACGGAGATCGTGCCGGGCTCGCACTCTTCCGCGACGCTTCTGCTTGGATCGGTGTCGCACGCACTGGTAGTAGCTATGCTATCTGGTTCGTCAACAACCTCACTATGGACTCCGCATGGAACACTGTTGGCAGAGGGACTACAGTCGCTACTGCCAGTGTCACGGGGGGAACAATATACCTCCGCATTAATGCGCGCGTTGCTTCGAGCAGTGATCATGTAGCTACGTTCTACTACAGTACCACCGGGTCGACCTTCACCTCTATGGGGACGTTCACCATGATCACGGCATGGCAATACTTCATGGGATACAGATTTGGACTCTTCAATTATGCCACGCTTGCGACCGGTGGTACCGTCAAGGTCAACTACTTCGATATCCAAGGGGGAATACCCAGTTCCGTGCCTATCATCACGTCTTCGAGTTCGGCGCCAACAGCTACAGGGGGAAGCGGGACTGTGGTCCAGTACGGGCAATGTGGAGGTAATGGGTACACTGGCCCCACCGGTGAGTTCTGAGTTCTTCTGTCAGCTGTCATCACTGAGTCGAATTTGCAGTTTGCCAATCCTCGTTGACTTGTCAGGTACAGAATGAATGGTACTCTCAATGTCTTTAGTATACAATACACGATATGATTCTGCATCGCCGAAGAGGGAGTTTGTAGTGTTACATTAAACATACAGTGCCTTCACGCCTTCTCCCCGAACATCCAGACATCGACATGTGTTGCACCATCCTTCGTCACTGCTACGCATTTGCTGCCCGCGTAAGCGACTTTAGAGACCAGCCTTTCCCTCCCCATTGACAGCAAGTCTGTCGTTTGGCCTGTCGTGACATTGCCGACTTGAACCAAGCCATCGCTTCCTGCGACAACTTTCTCGTCGTCTCCTTGAATACTCGTGATAGTCTGATTGTGTTCGAAGGATTGGATCACGGCCAATGTCTTAAGATCCCAAACGTGGACAAAGCGGTCGGGTGCGGCGGAAAAGAGATACGAGGGGGACAAAGCCAGAAGTCCCACAAGAGATTCGTGACGGTCAAGGACAGCTTTACAGGAACCATCCTTGAGACTCCACACCCGGATCGTCGTGTCCATTGATCCAGAGAAGACCTGCTCGTTGGAAAGATCAACAGCTACGCTGTAGACTATCGGAACAATTCAGCCACAAACGCAGCGTAGAGCGGAGCGGTTGACGCACCTTTACCAGTGTGTCCTTCCAACTTCCAAAGACATTGACCAGTGACTATGTCCCATACCCGAGCGGTGTTGTCGTAGCTTCCAGACACTGCAATACGTCCGCGGACGGATATGTCGCGAATGCTTTCCGTATGGCCGTCGAGGGTGAAACGATGGAAGGGGTTCACCGCGTCATCCTCAGCGGCCTTGAATTCATCATCCCCCGAAACTGGAAGAGTCCAAACGCGAAGGGTGTGGTCACGGCTTCCCGTCAAGATGAGGGGTTTCGCGGGTGCTTGATATCCTCCGACAGTATCGTCGGATTCTGCGATCGCTACGCAGCGGATGGTACTGTGGTGGCCTCGGAAGACGTGGGAACAGAGTCCGGTCTGTAGGTTCCAAATCCTGACCGTTCTGTCTTGCGACGCGCTGACCAACGTGTCGTGGTGAAGCGCCAAGCCCCAGACCCCGCTCTCGTGCCCTTCCAGTTTCTTCTCCAGCGTCCCGTCGTTCGTCCAAACGCAAACGGTGGTGTCATCAGAACCGGTTACAATGTGGTCATTCCACAGCAACAGCGAGGTTACGAGGCTGCTGGCATGGGCGGAGAATGTCGTGTGCGCGCTAGTTTCTGGATTCCATCCTGTGGTCGACATGCTGCTCGAAAGTGGTTTGAAGAAGAAGAAGATAGAGTCGATGTGCTAGATGCTCGAAGTCTATATACGGTTGTTATCTGTTACAGATTGCACCGCTTACAGCGCCAACCGCTTGCCTCATGGCAACACCGATGCAGCCGCATCTCAGGGAAACCCATACACTGAGTGCCGTTTTGCGAACGCACCATCGGAGCGATCACATGACAAAGAGGTGTTCAAGGTGCGCGACTTTGTTGTTGATACGTTGGAGTTCTTGGGTGTGGTTGCCTTGGGCGTCTAAGGAAAATCGCACCCGATCAGTACTTCGATCACGATCAGATCGCCGATTCAACCAAATATGGACAATGGGGTTGTTTGTCCACTGGTGCGCAGCCAAATAACCGCCCTTGTTCGACATTGTCTATTGTTCTCGATTTATCATTTCCATTATTTCGTCCACAATAGAAAGGCAACGAGGGTCCATGGCGCACATCCCCAATTCTGCTCTGCCGACGACTTTGCAGACGCAGTTTCTTCTTAAACCGCCACCACGACGTTCGTTTTCTTCGTTCTCGAAATGCTTTCGAGCCTTCTCTTCGTAATTTCTTTGCTGAGTGCGTCTGTTGGTGAGCTCTTTTCGTTGCTGCCTGTGCAGAATCGTGCTGAACCTGTGAAATAGTCGCACAATCTTCTTCGACTGTAGTTTGTATTGCTGGGCAATGCTTGCAGGGTTTGACGAACATAACGAGTGCGCTGGCTTTGTCCTAATGTTGTGGCACAGAAACTGACGATTCTGCCTGCTAGTTGGTGCAACGATTTCAGCACCTGGGGCGCCAACCAGCATTCACCTGCTGCCCGGCCAGTACACGTCTTTAACGAACCCTCAGCTCCTGCACAATCTCCTCACCGCACCGTCAGCTTCGCTCACGTCATCCCCTGGCTTTGAATCTTCGTCTTCGTCTATTTCCCTGCCTTTGAACTTGGCCCTTGAGCCGGGTCTTGCCATTTACTCTGACATACGCTTCAGCGGCCCGGCCGCTTTTTCTCAGCTCCCATCATCCTCCATCGCAAACTCCTCCGTGCCATTGGCAGCCAAATCTTTCGCCATCTCGACGAACGTTTGGGCGTCCATCCGATCCTCTTCCGAAGAACGCATTGTATTCTGGGACACTGTCCCGGATGTCACGCAACTCCCCGCGGACGCCTTAGGTTCACTTGCCCTTCTGGACCTCCAGTCTTCGGCTTGCTCCCCGCCATGTGCAGGGACGGGTGTTTGCTCTGCATCAGGCACTTGTGCTTGCCCCAGCGGATTCACTGGTTCTGCTTGTGAATCCTGCGCGCCTGGTTTCTTCGGACCGACTTGTCAGGCGTGTCCAACAGGTTGCACATCTTGCGACGAAGGGGTGTCCGGGACCGGTCGGTGCCTTACCCCTTTGCTTCCCAGTAACGCTCCCTCGACGTGCAATTGCCTCAATGGTATCTGTGGCTCAGACGGACAGTGCGCATGCAATGACGGCTGGACGAACGCAGACAACGGAACTGCGTGTGCCAAGTGTTCAGCTGGCTTCTTCCTCACAAGCACTAGCGACTGTAAAGGTGGGTATTTGAACTCACTCCACAGTGTACGTCGTGACTAACACTCCTCCTAGTCTGCCAAGCTGGCTGCACTCAATGTGCCGACGGTACAGGTGCATGTTTAACCTGCAAGACTGGTTTCACGAAAGACGCCAACGATCCAACAAAGTGCAACCCAGTGCAAACGCCTATTCCTTCCGGAGACGTGTGTCCCTTGCGCAGCTTCAATGATGGAACCAACTGTGCTCTCTGCTCGCCTTCGTGTCAATCGTGCACCGGTCCCTCGTCAAACGACTGTGCTATTTGCGTGTCTGGACAATATTTGCTTAATGGTGCCTGCGTTTCGGCAAACAGCGATGGCGTCTGCCAGGGTTCTAAAATGATCGCAGATAATAACAAATTTGAATGTGATAGTAAGTCTTCCTTTATTAGCCTTTTTTAACATACGCTAACCGGTGCTCTGACTAGCTTGCGGAGCCAAGTGTACTACCTGCAAAATTCCGAACTTCAGTATTGCGTCCACCGCTAGTCAACGTCAGTGTACCGGGTGCCTTCCCGGATTTGTGTTATCAGATGGAGAATGTGTTGCGAGTTGCCCTACTGGTTTCTTCGTTTCACCCCAGGATAACTTGACCTGCACACGTGAGGTCTCCGATTTCATTTAGCTTGTCCCAATCTAACGTGTTTTGTTCAGGGTGTGACGCCTCTTGTAGTACTTGCTCTGGTGCCGCAGACTTCTGCTTGACCTGTAGTGGTAATCAGCTGGCCTCGGATGGCAAATGCGTCTCTGCGTGCCCTTCGAACAGATTCAGCTCATCTGGCTCCTGCCTGACATGTCACCCCGATTGCCTCACCTGCTCGGGTTCTTCCTTCAACCAATGCTCCTCATGCCCACCCGAACGCCCCGTTCTCACCAATGGTCGATGCCTACCCACCTGCAGTCGCTCCCAATTCTTCGATAAGACCACATCATCCTGTATCTCGTGCGATTCCAGCTGCTCAAGTTGCTCCGGCGCCGGTCCGAGCAAATGTCTAGCGTGCTCAAGTTCCACGCAGGTTCTTCAAAGAGGGACGTGTATCTCGGCGAATTGCAACGGATCATCGAACGTTATCCCTGGATTAGGCATCTGTCTCTCGGAGCTTGTGGCGGTTCCCCAGCCCAGCGGGACGAGTACCCCAGCGCCACTCCCGTCGATCACTGGGCTCACCAACCCAACTGTGATCGAAAACGAGACGAGAAGGCCTCTAGAGTGGTGGCAGATCCTGTTGATGGCGCTGGGCTGCGCGTTCATCTTCGTCCTTGTGCTGATGCTGTGGAGACGTCATGCGCGCAAACAGCGAGCGAAGCGCACAGCGATGTTCGCGCAGTCGAAAAAACTCGATGACCGAAACAGTTGGAAGTGGAGGCTCGTGAGGTTCGGGGAGAGGTTATTCGGACACCGCCCCAGCCGACGCGTAATACCAGAGAGCGAGGACATCAAGCTACTGAAGCTACGCCAGGCTGAGGAAGCGCGACGTGACCACGATCTTGAGAAGCTCATCGATTCTTATGGTGATCCGACTCCCGGTGGACCTAGTGGAGGCTCATCATCTGACCCCCATGCGAGTAGTGGGCGCCGTAGAAGCCATCTTGCCGCGAATTCTCTTTACTCGGAGGCAACGGGAATACCCCGCCGATCTCCGGACGTTCGACAGCCCGTCAAAGACTACCGTGCTTCAGCTCGCATGTCCACGAGCACCTACAGTTCGTATATGTATCGCTCGAATGGACCTCGCGTTGAGAAGGACTCAGACATACCACCTGTCCCGACTGAAGCACAGGTCTATGCCACGGCCATGAAGCCTGTGCTGGCAACATCGCCACCTGCTACGCAAGGATCGTACTGGATACAGCCGGTGGCAACTGGTTCGTCCAACAACCCCTTCCGCAAATGAACTGCACGACAACCGCTCCCCCCGGCGTTCCTTGCTATACCTGGGAGCGTAGCTGCCAAGTGCCAGCGTCTCATGTCCGGAGCATCCACATCTATCCGAACCATTATGACTATCATGGACAATTTGTGCCTCTAATATAGCCCTCATTCATTGTTACTAGTACCCTGCATATATCATAGACTGTTACAGCTCATTACTGGATTCTTACTAGCATACCATTTGATTCCGTGCAATGTATCATAGCGATTATCGCATCACGCATCACATCCCCCGGTTCGTTTCCACCATCCGGGCTTTCTAGCCTCAGACAACCAAGTTAAGGATTGATTTCAGTTACATCGTGTCGCAAGTATGCCCGGATCTGCCATTGCCTTGCATTGACTGTGGGTTCACGTGTCTCATCGTCCGTTGATTAGATATCAGCCGCCGGAGGTATTACTTTTATTTCACAGCTGTTGACTAGTCAGGGCCAGTCGCGCGTTCTTCCTGTCCTTAAAGTTATAGGTATCTTGATTCTCGGATTATTAAACCCCGGGTACAAAGGATTGCTAATTGTGCTCCCCCCATCATAGTTCACTGTGGCTCTTCACCGGGAAGGTGTTCGCCAAGCTGCAGTTCCACTTTCTTTTTCGCTTTTTGCGCACCATGCTGGTGGAACGCACCTCATACGCTTGGGCGTTCGCGGACGACATTCCCGGCTCGAGATGCGACGCAGAAGATGGTCCCTGGCCACGAGCATATCAGATTCTCGAGAACGATCAGGTCTGGCGGGAATTGAGCATGCTCGCAAAACCGCAGACCTCGTACTTTGATGGGGGATTTAGGGCGGACAGTCTGAACTTTCAGCCATGTCACAGAACGCGTACGCAGGACCGGTACGTTTCGAGGGAGCTGGATATCCATGGCAAGAAGTGGGTTTTCACTGGTGTCTTTGATGGTGAGTGTCTTTCGGTATCATCAGTGGGGGGGAACGTGAGAGACTCGGTGTTCTCGAATTCTACGCGGAGCCTGCCTTTGAATGAAAGAGGGAAGGCCGAAGAAGGAGACATGGCCTACAAGAGCACATTCGCCGCGTAATTACGTGCGCTAGAGCCATAGGGAATGGACGTTGCTGTGTGAGCCAAATGCTCTACGCCATGAATCTTTTCCAGCCATTTTCCAAAGTTGGTCGCGATGGCTCGTAGCTAACATACCAGGTTTATAGGTCATCTAGGAGATGTAACGGTGGAACACGTGTCGCACCACCTTCCTATCATCGTGTCCGAGTTTCTGACCGGTGCATTTCGACCGGGCGAGCCACAAACTTCCACGCCAGAATTCATCAGTAACCTATTCACCCGCTCAATAGAAGCTTTTGACGAGGCTATAGCCCAGGACGTTCTGGGGCTCTTCGGGGGAAGCATTGAATATCTAGCGAACTATACGGACGCTGACATCCGGCGGATAATTAACGACCATGGCCCAAACTATCGCAAGGCCAGGCTTTGTATGTACGGCACCACCGCTCTAGTCTCCCTCGTCGACCCAGAGCACACATCTCTATGGGTAGCTCAGCTAGGTGACTGTCAAGCTAGTGAGTGCCGTTGCTGTTCCATACTTGCTTTACGCGCCGATTGATGTTCGCTGGTATCAAGCGCTTGTGACGTATGACGAGAAGATGTCGACGTGGTCCGTCGAGAGATTGACGCGCGAGCAGAACGGGGGGAACGACGAGGAGATTGCGCGGGTTCGAGCGGAGCACCCTGGCGAACCTGAATGTGTTGTAGACCGCAGAGTCCTCGGCGCTCTGGCTCCATTCCGATGTCCGTCCTCCCCGCTTCTTCTCCATTCTCCACCTTGTTGACATGCCGACATAGGTCTGGGTGACATACCCTTCAAACAGCACCCAGACTTCAGCCGGCGAATTCTGTACAACCTGCTGCCAGGGTTCCACGACACTGCGCCGTGGGAGGAGTTCCTCGTGCGGAATCTGACTCCGCCGTACATCTCGTCGACGCCCGAGATCACGTATCGGCGGCTCGACTCGCTGCAGCACTCCCTGTCCGCCACGCCGACGCGATTCCTGATCCTCGCCTCCGACGGATTCGCGGATTTGTGCAAGGATGAAGTTCAGGAGGAGGAGATCGTGAGGCGGTGGGCGCACGGACTGACTGCGCTGACCGGAGGGGGGGCTACGGATGATTCGTGGACATCCGGTAAGCACGTAAGCGTACGAGGATCGAACAACATGGCGCTGCGATTGTTGCGTGAGGCACTGGGTGGGGACGACCACTTCAGTGTCTCCAGGGTTCTTACCCTTGATATGGATACCGCTTGGATCGACGACACTGCTATCATTGTGCAAACGCTCTGAATCATTGCTAACACCATCTCTTCATCTTGCTAATAGTTATTTTTGCTATCGTTTTGTTTCACGACCGTATAGTACTTGGGTTCTGCGTATTTAATGGCTAATGGGTTCCATCATGGGCATAATACTTGTATCAATACTATGTATATTCCAACGCTTCGTCTCCATGTATCATACATATCCTACCATCCATTGATAATTAATTGGCTCGTTGCAATTTATCGATGGTCAACCAGTTACCATCCTAAGACTGTTGCCCAAATAGACGCGTAGTAGTGAGGTAGCCTCTTTCCCGAGTACCTTCCCGGTCAGTACCTCCACAGTCGACATGCGTCAGGGGCTACTAGCAGCCTCCAACAGTATAAGAGCAACAATTCAAGCTAGTTGAATCAACAATTCGAGCCCCATCTCTCGTGCTCGTCTGAGAACCTCATCCTGAAGGTGCTCACCATGTCTGACGCCCCGCACTCCCACTCCCATTCTCACCATAACGACGGCCACGAGCACGAGCACAACGATGGCCATGACTTCGCCGCCGCGAATGCGAAGCACTTCAACGAGAACGTGGACAAATTTGAGGATCAACCTTTCGCGAAAGAGTTCGCCGGGAGGCAGTTCATCGCATACCTCGGCGCATACCCGTTTGACGGAGAGAAGACCGTCATGATGGACTTCGCCTGCGGAATAGGTATGCATGTCGAGTACACATGATATTCATTTTACTGATGCATAAATTAGGCATGGTCTCCAGGCAGATGGCCCCTTACGCAAAGCAGATCGTGGGGGTTGATATCAGCCAAGGCCTCGTCGACGAGTTCAACTTGCGAGTGAAGAATCAGGGGCTGACCCCTGACGAGTTGAAAGCCGTCTGTGTCCAGCTTAAGGGCGAAGAGGGCGAATTGGACAACCTGAAGTTCGATGTCATTGTCGTAAGTGACCCCTCGGACCCGAAATAATAATCCCTCACCACTGTTTCGTCTTCGCTAGTGCGGCATGGCATACCACCATATCAGCGACGTCGCAAAGACTACCCAAACTCTGGCATTCTTCCTAAAGCCCGGGGGCGTCCTCATGGTCAACGACGGGCTCAAGATGGATGTCATCCCGCCCATGTTAATGGAGATGCAGAAGAAGGCTAACTTCAAAGACGTCGTGCCTCATACACATGGATTCGAAGAGTCGGAAATTCGGAAAATCTTTGAAGACGCCGGGCTGGTCAAATTCCAATTGGATATCATGTCCAAGGCGAAACACCATACATTTCCCGGCAAGGTTTTCATTGCGAAGGGAGTCAAACCTAAGGCTTAACTCGATTCCGGCTGAACGTCCATTAATTAGTCCGTCGTCGTTGTATAGGTTCTTGTATATGTACGTGAGAGTGATATAATGTTCAAAATTACTGATGAGGAGTACGGTCAGTGTGTTCTAGCTGCTTTGATGCATCAAAGATAAACATAACATACTTGAGTATTAATCCCAAAGGACATTCTTCGTCAACTCAACAAAGGTCAAAGGACCCGTTGTTCCTGAGTAGTCGAAGGTAAATGTGCATAGACTCGCGTGGTTCCTCGGATGCCGGAGTGGAGGTACAGCGAACAACCCGCGGAGGGAGCTAAGTTGCGATTCCAGCTGGGTTGCGTCGGGTAGTTGTGGGTGCGTTGTTCCGTGCTGTCGTAACGACTCCGCCGTTGATATGGACAGCCGCCAGTTCCACTCGATTCAAAATGGCGTATTAGGCTTACGATATACCGGGACCTGAAGCTCAATAAATATACCCGACGGTGGGGCGACGCTGCCACTCTGACCTAGATGCACCTGTAGACTACGCTGGTAGGCAATCGACCGAACTTGAGTCCTTGAACCCTCGTGCGAGCGAGATGTCGTCATGACTGACTGAAGAGATCCACGAGCCAGTGCGAGTTGGCGATAGAGACGGGACCCCGTTTTCGACCGACGAGAACGGACATGCTCGCTGTCGTCGAAGTGGGCAATCCAGTAACGTTGCTCCAAGTCGCCGACGGAGGAAACATTGCGGTGCCGTGAGTCTATTATGACTCGCGGGTTATGAGTACACTCGCCGTCCCTACCATTCACTTGGCTCACTTCTCCTCGTGTTCGATGCGGTCGGTCGCAGATATATCTGTCCTGGCACACTTCCTTATTCTCTTTTTTGCATACAAAGATGGCGGAAAGTACCTCACGCGATTGGCAGTTCGTAGGCAGCTTCCCTGAGTCAGTATTCCTGGCTGGGGCGCGCAACAGGTGACGGCCCATGGGCATAATTCCTCATCTGGAAAACGGGCATGATCGCCAACCGTATACCTCGTACTTTGGAAGAGGACTTCCGTCAATGTCGCAAGGACGTAGGTCGTGTCGAAAGCACTGTATATCCGCGCCTCGTCGCCGTTTTCTGTGAGAGTCATCCTCTGTTATGACTTGTAACTCTTGAGGCTTAAGCTTGAAGTCTCTGGAGTCCGCAGTGTGCATTGTGGGCAACTGCCAACGATGTGCAGCCTGCGGGAGTGACGCCCAATAGACGCGCATGATGACTCCTTCATTTGATTATTAAGCTAAGTACCACCCCAGTCAGTACCCGAACAGTCAACATAGTCATGCATTCACTCACCTCGCTAGCATTTGTGGGACCATTAGGGGCTACAGGCAGCCAACAGTATAAGAGCCCTTGCCTCAAGTCGGCCTCTGCCCCAAACTTTCTGGTACCCATCGGACACCCTCACCATCGAGCTAGCTATGTCTGATGGCCCGCATTCTCATTCTCGCCACGGCCACGTTCACGACCACGACCACGATCACAAGCACCAAGAGGAACACGACTTCGCCGCTGCTAATGCTAAATATTTTGACGAGAATGTCCATAAATTCGAGCAGCATCCCTTTGCGAAAGAGCTTGCCAGCAGGCAGTTAACCGCGTACCTCGGCGCATACCCATTCGACGAAGAGAAGACTGTCATGATGGACTTCGCCTGTGGGATAGGTGTGTATAAGAAAGTTTCAAAGAAGTTGGCCCAACTGACGCGTAAAATAGGCATGGTGTCCAGGGAGCTTGCACCGTACACCAAGCAGATAGTAGGGATCGATATCAGCCAAGGCCTCGTCGACGAGTTCAACCTGCGAGTCAATAATCAGGGGCTTACCCCTGATGAAATGAAAGCCGTCTGCGTCCATCTCAAAGGCGTGGAAGGCGAGCTAGATAACCTGAAGTTCGATGTCATTATCGTAAGTGACCTACTCGAACACCCTTCGCCGTAAGTATGCTTGCTCACTTGAAAATGTTCTTAGTGCGGCATGGCATATCACCATATCCAAGACATTGCGGGGACTACGCAGACCCTGGCATTCTTCTTGAAGCCTGGGGGCGTTCTCCTGGTCAACGACATGCTCGATGTCGACGATATCACAGACAACTTCAAAGATTTGAAGAAACAGGCTGACTTCGAACACGTCGTCGCTCATAAACATGGATTTGACGAGCCAACGATTCGAAAAGTCTTCGAAGATGCTGGCCTCGTCAAATTTGAGTTGAATATCATAGCTAAGGCCAAGTACCATAAATTCCCTACCAAGATATTCATCGCGAAGGGCACCAAACCTGAGGCTTAAGCACTTTCGCTATATATACGTAGTGGTGCCGATCTTCTATAGGCCCGCAATATACAGAATTACGATTATCCTTAAGTGACCGACATCACGCCCGCTGATATGGCTTAATTATCAGCGGCAGCACGTTCCCCGCCTCCCTGTTACTCTTCACCATCGGTCTATAAACAACAGCCGAAAGCTTCCCCACAATCTCCTCTGGTGGGACAGCCAGCTCGAGCTCGAAGGACCGGACAAGTGTAAACAAGAGGGCTTTCATTCTATAAGACAGGAGTCAATACGAAGGCTGCGAAATTAGGCGTGAACGGGGACTGACTCAGTGACAGCGAAGCGCCATCCTATACACGCCCGAGGTCCACCCATGAACGTCAATGTATTTCCCCATATTCCTGGGATGTCATGTGCAGCGTCTGGCGGTGACTGCCATCGTTCTGGCCTATATTACAAGTAAAATTGAACAGTTAGTATTTTCCAGGCTCCCAGCTGCATGGAAGGTAACACAGACTTGAATTCCCAAGCGTCTTCGCCCCATATAGACTTTGAACGGTTCATTGCTAGAACAGGGATAGAGACCCATTGGCCCTTCTTGAGTCTATGGGATAGATCGTAGGAGCGGGAATTGATTGTTATTGAACGAGTGACGCTTACACTATTGATCGGTGGACGTCGCCTTTCGAATCCGTCAAAGGAGTGGATAAGGGTAGAATATCATCAACGTCAGCCACTCTTGTAGTTGACGGCAAGGGTGCATAGAGTCGCATAGTTTCTCGGATGACGGCGTCGAGGTACGGTAGAGCGCTAAGCTCTTCCATGGAGGGTGTATCCGTGACGACACCGAGGACCTCTTCGCGTAGCTGTGCTTGCACTCTGAGATTTTGCGTTAGGGCAAAGAGTGCCCATGTTGTCCCCGTACTAAGCGGTAGTGAATAATTGGTAACTCTATCCCAGAAAAGTCATCCTCACCCAGTAGTTTCATGACCGGCAGCAATGAATGTTGCGACCTCTGTGAGAGTAGCAGACCAATCAGCATCAACTTCGACATTACGAGACATCCATGCTCACGATCGATTACATCTTCATCGCTCATCTTCTGGTGATCGGGTACGCTTGCTGACATATTAGCCTTCACCAGCAACGAAAGCAAGCTCCGTGACTGCAGCCCATTGTCGATGCCATCCTTCTCTGCCAGAGCAACGCCTGCCTTACTCGACGCGAGAAGTTCAGATCCTATCCTCGACATAACTTCGTGTGCTGCTTGACGGTCGCGACTTGTCTTTGTTTTCTGTCGCGCACGATATCAATGAGTGGCAACAGGGCAAATTCAGAGTACGCTTACGATAAGCCGTAAAGGGGGGAAGAAATTTTGGAGTAGCGAGAACACTTCAAACTTTACACTGGTCTGAAAGACCGTCGAGAAGGCCTGGCTTAGTTCATTAGGCTCGCCAATCAGTGCGTCGAATTTGTAATTGAAGCCTGTGCATCGATACAGTGAGTAGAAGGTCAAACATCTGAAGAGTATAACATGCCAGCAAGTCCGATGACATCTAGCGCTGTCCGGCTCATCCACGATAATGCGTCAATTTGAGCAGATCCACTTTCTCCAATATGGGAAGCCCAAACGTCACGGAGCTCAATCGCCTTTTCGATAAATATCTCCGTCAAGTATCGGGTTTGGATGAGGCCAAACGCAGGGTTCTATTGTATGGTCAACATACGAGCCTTCGGAGGGTGGATGCACAAACCATTGTCTTGCGCTTGGATGGATAGCAACGGTGTGAGATCAACTTCATTGCCATAACGAAGGGAAGTGCTGTACCTGGGTCTTATGCTTGCCACCTGCTCATCATAAGGACGTATGTTTTGGACGGTAGAGTAGTTTAACACACCTTCGACTACGAGGAGGCTTCCTGGGACCCAGGTTAGCTCATCTTCTCGTGGCGGCGATCACTGAGTATCCTCACCTTCACCAAGAATGCTAGCGAGAGCATGACGGTTCGCAGCCGGCTTCTGGTATATGTCTGGGTGCATAAGGATGTGGTTTACCGCTTTGGGATCCGTCGTGCACATGCGAACCATCTATATTGTAGGGTGAGGGTGAGATTTAAGAGGCAGGAAGACATCACGACTACGCACCCCGAGGATTCCCTTGTACTGCGTCGTATGTCCGTAAGCCCTTCCCCACTCTTCGTGAAGCCGCGAGTCTTCCTAGCATTGTATTGATATTTAGCAACCAGCAGGACCTGCCACAGGCTATTCACGCACCAAGTTGGAAATCTCCTTGAGGTTCCCGTATATCCAGCTAGTGCTCGGAGGGCCAGGCAGGAGACGGACCGAGGAAGTAAGTTCATGATACAAGAAAGCCAGCAACTTGAAGACTCCATAAAATCCGAGGGCGGATATAGCGGATCCGAGAATCTTGGGCAAGAGCTGGCGCATCGTGTGCATTGATGCAGCGGTGAGGGACGGGGGGTGCATTGCGGGGGTAAAGATTCAAAATTCCGTATTTTCATCGCAGAATTTCATGAATAAATAGGCGAGGGATATTCGAAGTTGATTCTTTGCCATGCGCCGTTTCTCCTCATCGTCGCACTGGGAATTGAATCTCGATGGGTAATTCTTCCGACCTCATTCCTTCCACCGCAGAAGGCCCCTCGGGGTGCTACATACTAGAGTGTTTCAGACAATTTTTGTTGCTGGCCATTTCTCCGAGTCGATTGTTCAGTACGTCCAGCCGATTTACAGCTTCAGCCGTCGAGCAAGCTGCGAACACGCCCGGAGCCGGCACTAGTGATTATCAGATAGCAACAGGTTCTTTCACGTTGCTTTTATCTGATAAAAACCCATCTCCGAAGCTGTGAAAAGAAGATGGCTCCGGAAGTTCAAAGCCTCTTGGCACACCACAAGCATATGCGCGAGCCACCCACAAGAACACGATATCAAGATCAGGAAAATCCGCCATCGGCGTGGTTTTCGAAGGCGCAAAGAGGCTTATGCAATCTGAGTGGAATGGCCTAGCGACTAGTCTCGCGGTAAGTATTTTTTTAGCGTCTCTTATACCACAATACGTATACGTACCCGAGAAAAGTGATCTACTCACTTTTTGCCACGGTGTACATCTGCTATTGGGGTTGAGTTGCGACCAGGAGAGCAGAAGTCAACGGTCACGGGCATAACATGTAACAGGTCCCAATCCGTCCTACTAATTATACTCCCGGGCCGCCGCGTGCTGGCAGTTACACACATCTTTGCAGCGACGAGTTCACTTGGCAAGCAATGTAGAACATCTCCCATCGCGTGCGGCAAAGGTTCATTCTTTCCGTTCAGGTAACATTCAATGAGTGTCATCGTATCAAACCTTTTGGATCCCAAAACGGATCCTTCCGAAAATTGAAACCGTGCGTACATGTTGTCTAGTTGATTTCATATAAGGCTGATCTGGCTCTCACCCGTAGCTGTTGCGCGTCCTCAAACTGAGTTGTTGAGGGACGATTGCTTTCTCGCGACCGGTCCTGTCGCCGACGAAAAGCTGAAAACCGCACGCGACCCGACAACATCTACTTACAGTGCACGAGGAGCCTCAGAATCAAACTCTATCATGCTGTTCGCTGGCGTATGCATGCACTCGAAGTATCCTGCCGCGACAGTACACAACTAATTGTCCGGGATTCACACTTTTGTGGAGCTTTACACCCTCATCTCTCTGGTCTCGTAGTGGTCTGTCCGGCTTACCAATAGCTATGGGTGTTCTAACCTGGGGTCCCTCTATCAGCGCGGGGTTTCTGCCACTCCATTCCGATTGCATTCAGTTAAAATATTTAACCCTTGAATTGACAATGTTGTACAGTACTCCCATGTTCCACGCTGTCAGCGTCGCTCCACGGTACCTCGCACCCGTTTTCTCTCCCAGGAATGCACGAAGACGGAGTGAATTCGTTTGTCGCCGTTATGAAACTGCCAACTGGTATAACGTGAGTGCGCTTTGCGGTTGCTCCCAACTGCCTTCACCATTTGCTTCTAATTTACATACACTCTTTGTCATCCCGTTCAAACACACTACAATTTGTGGTCACAGACCAAGGCACCAACTTTTGGTGGACAGACGTCGCAAATATAGACGCGGTGTGCGTTGAGAGCGTGTTCTTCTTTTCATTCAAATCACCTCATTGAAGGTTTGCGGTGTTGGTAGCGTGGCGTTTTCGGTGATCTAGACTGGGCGGTATCGTTTTCAACTTACGGCAGGATCACAATTCTTTCCCTTAGGGGGCAGCGAAGACTCAGCATCGCAATAGGCAAGTACAACGTTGATACCTCTGAGCTCGTTCTGGCGTGCGGCTGATTTAAGACTTTATTTTGAATGTATACAGCTCTCCTCACTTCACCGTTAATGCACTGTGTTCGCACGTAACATGCTCCACGGTGCCATCGAGGATCAACTTTCTGTGCTTTTAATATCCACGACAACCATTCGTCCGATCTGCTTCTCGCCGAGTTGATATACTTCCCCTCCACCACGATGGCCGTTCTATCTATCAGTTGCCTAGCCCTACATACAACAGAGTATCGCACTCCACTTGATGACGATCCTGTAGAGGTCGGAATAAGCTTGGAATAAGCGTCAGAGAAACATATAAAAGCCCTGCCCCCTCGTCAAGGATTCAGCAGTCAACCTACAGTCGACTAACCCAAGCTACATATCAAACTCTCAACCATGTTCTTCAAACAAGCCATCCTCATCGCTACTGCTTTCGCAACTCTCGCGGTCGCCACTCCGACAAAGATGACCCGTCGGACTGAGCCAGCCAGCTCGTGCTCTACTGGCTCTCTTGACTGCTGCAACAGCAGTGGAGATGCTACCGACACGTCGATCACTACGTTACTTGCCGGTATTGGACTCCCTATTGGGAGTGTCACTGGTCTAGTCGGTGTCACTTGCAGCCCTATCACAGGCATTGGCCTCGGTGGTTCAGGATGGTGGGTCTTACAGTGGAATCATTGAAGAGCACAATCACTGACACGAAACACAGCTCCTCCGAAGCGCTCTGCTGCAGCAACAACTCCTTCAGTGAGGCACCACGATTATTCGTAAGGTGCAGTTGAGCTAATATCGTCGTTTTCTAGAAGGACTCGTTGCTTTAGGATGTGTCCCCGTCGACCTCAGCCTCTGATTGAATATGCGGCGGAGGGGATATTGGGTGATGTTTGCTGAGCAGCTGGCAAGATAGCAGACTAAGGCTCAACAAGTCCGTGCATATACATATCCCTTACTATGCCTCGTGTGCTATATTGTTTGTGCGACTCTGAATGAACTTTATGTGTGTCTTAAGCCATCTGGCTAGTGAGGTGGAAGTCGGAAAGGTGAGCTCTGTGGGAGCCTGGGCTTATTCTGCTGGTCAAGGACATGTAGTGGACGTAGTCCATAGTTGCATGCAGTAAGGCCCCACCGTTTCGTGTACGAAAATTCTGGACTGTTTCTCCGTTTGCTTAGCAAACTCGTAGGACCAAGTAATACATGATATTGTGTAATGTTACAGTGACATTGAATTATTTGGGGAAAGAGCCTATTACAGAATCTATCGCCTGCGGGAAGGAGAGTGAATTTCACCCCGAACATAGGGTGTAGCTAGAGCCTTGGAGGCATTGGAATGAGCGGGTCCCATGGTCGGCGCAGTAGCATTAGACGCGTTCGCGTAAAGAGCTGCCAACTCTTGCATGTTGCCGCCGTCCAGGGCAGCAATCGAATCACCTCGCCAGATTTCGTAGGTATCCTCCTCGCACTTACGAGTGTACTCGTCGATGTGAAGTACATCGAATGTCCTGGTGCAGTGAACCGTGTCGGTGCCCACATTCTTGATCTGGCCAATTCGAGCCGGGTAGAACGTCTTCTTGGATCGGCTGAACCTAGCGACGCTCACAAAGTCTCCAACCTTTAGAGATTACAAAGTGTTAGTGTTGTACATAGCTATGGGAACTAAGAAAAGGGCTTACTGATAAGACTCGGCTTTTATGGTCTTCCAGAGCAACGATGGGAGGCAGCGCACGGCGCATGTAAGCTGGGACTTGACCTTGAGAGTTTGGATTGATTGGTGCAGAGCGACCTCCAGGGAATAAACCAGGGAATGCTTGCTGAGCAGCCTGCAGACCGTTGTGGCGCGTCTGGCGAGCGGTTGGGGCGGAATATTGCTGCTCCGACATGTAACTATCTGCTGGAAGTGGTTGTTAGAATTGGAGAGTCTATCGAGTAGGAGTAGAAGTTATACTCACCGTACTGGTTGTTGTACATTGTAATTGAGGAAAATATTCCAAGTTGTTAGCGTTCAACGCGGTGTATGAGGGAGGAAGAGTGAGGAGCTCAGCAGGCATCTGGGGTTTATATAGACCTTGCTTTTGCAGTGAATGTAGCCCTTAATCCAACCCTGTGGATGAAAGGGGGAGAACAATGTCAGAATCGAAGTGGCCACCGAAGTCGAACGCACAATCTCCAGAAAAGGCAAGTAGTAATGGCCACACATTAAATCCTCTCACGATGATTGTGTAGTAATGGGCCACCGACCAAGGGCATTGTTGTCGTTATCTTCTCCTCTTGGAATGGTCCTTATAGAAGAGGGTTTATCACGACGCTTCCAATTAGAATAGTGGTTCTGAGACTCAAAGGCCAACGACATTTTCTATATGGAACAAGATTTCAGCTTTGCATCCATCCTACGTTTACAACGTACAAAGGTCGTGAGGGTTCATAAATAGTACGTGTACAACCCGCCTGATACCTTGCCCTTAATGCCAGCTTAACGAACCAAAACTCAAGCTCTTCATGATGCGACTGACGTGTCTAGGTCTAACGACGGCATTCACTGTTGTTGTCGAGGAGCGTTTCTTCAAACGACAGGAGCCTTGAAGACTTCGTGGAGGAGTTGACGTTGAGCCCGATGTTGAAGGAGAATCAGAAGACGGTGAAATGAATGAAGCGATCGCGGGGCCAGGGAAGATATACGTCGCACTCGTATTGTATGTCTGACATAATAGTCAGTAACTAACGTCCGTTCTAAACGTCGTACATACCTCAGGAAAGAAAATGCCAGGATCATCGTCCTTGTAAGCACCAGGAAAGCTCACAAAGTCTTGAGACTTCGGTCGACCGTTGCCATTTCCGGAGATAGCGATTTGCGTACAGGATGGGTAGAACTCGGCGCCTCCTTCAGTGACAGCGAGATGCAATGCGATAATTTCATGCCGTATGAGATAGTTGCCCGGCGCGATGTTACTCGGAATAGTCACGATAGCGGTAGCGCCATTCACTGATAGTGGGTTAACCCGAGTCCCAGTTATGAGTGTCAAAAGACGCACTAATGTCTTGTTGTGCCCATTCCTTGTTCCCTCCAGTCTTTCTCCCAATTTGTTGGATTTTAAACCATTTCGCCTTCGTAGCGTCGAACTTCTCGCAACCTCCTTGCCCACAGTCTGCCATATACGTGAGCATCGGGCCCGTATTGTGAGGCCATTTGCTTAGATCCCCTCCTCTCCAGTCAAATGCTACTTGTGACCCAGGATTGACTTTGAGCGTCTGGTCTGCGAATTGTGTTGCGGGATTCGGCGTATGTCCGCAGGTGAGTTGGGCATTGGATGCGCCCTTGACCGGACCGACGTCGTTGATCTGACGGGTTGCTGCGGGCGTAGGGTGTGCGTTTGGGGCATTTTCTGTGAAGGTGGTACCGTCGACGGTTACAAAGGCGACGTATCCGTGACCATAGGTAAAGGCGGGGAGAAACGAGAAAAATAGGACCAAGCTCAAGCCCAGGTAGTGGTCCCGACAATGCATGGTCGACAGTAGAGGTGTCGGTCACTAGGCGTTGGCTCCAGCTCCAAAATAGTATGTGAAATCGCGCTGCTAGGCTGTAATTCTAAGGGAATTGTATCGTCCTGCGATGAGAGAAGTGAAGAAACAGTCGATCGGAAGTTGCGGCTCACCTTTCACCGATACCGTTCAAAGTTGCGCACCGACTCTCTATGGCATCAAAAGCACCAACTACGCCGCCGCAAGAACCAGTTTGGCTGGGAGTGTGCAAAGCCTGTGATCCGTGGGTGCGACCGACCATTGGCTTTATATTGGTTCAGACCCTGATCCTCGAGGCTCACATCTATTTTTGGCCTTTTCTGAGATGTCCTGTGTGGGAAATACTGGCAGCGCAGCGCCTGCGTGTTGAGGAGCATTGGAGTCAACGTTCATCCGTCTTGTAACAAGGTCAACTCGGGGGAGCATGTACATTGCGTGAAAGCACCGTTCAGGGAAATGACTTTGCTTGACAAGCCGCAGTGACCTGGCGCCAATAAGCAGTTAACAAACATTCACCACAAATAATAGGTTTAACAACAATATAACAGACAGTATTATATCCATAAGTGAGATACGGCCCATATACGATGAATAAATACGCAAAGATTCCGACTACATATCCATCCGTTAGATGTTAACGTCACTCCCGTTGATATGGTTTAATGATTAAGGGCATTACATTTCCTGCCTCTTTATCGTTCTTCAAAATGGGTCGTTGCACGACGGACGAGATCTTGCCAATTTCCTCTGACGGAACGGCGAGCTCGAACTCGAATGAACGCACAAGGGTGAACAGCAAGGCTTTCATCCTGAAAACATTGAAGGGGAACGAAGGCAAGTATAGCGTCAGAAGGATAAGAATAGATTTAATGAAGATGAGAGGAAGACTGACTCTACGATAGAGAATCTCCAACCGATACATGCTCGAGGACCGCCAAGGAACGTCATCATGTTACTCCATATTCCTGGAACGACGCTGGCAGCCTCCGGCGGTGACTGCCAACGTTCTGGCCTAAATCACGAGACAAACGCCGATCAGTTCAAGTATCAGTAGTAAGAATGTCTGATACACATACTTGAATTCAAAGGCATCCTCGCCCCATACTGATACCAATCTATTCATCGCAACGATCGGAACAATGAACAATTGTCCTTTCTTGATTCTGCCGATATCGTAGGATGTGTGAGTTTGGTAAATCAACTGGGAGGGGAAGGAGGAAGAGGCTTACGGTACTGATTGCTGAGTTACACCCTTCAAATCTGTCAACGGGACGCTCAACGGGAGAACATCATCAGCTACTGCGACGCGGACAGTTGATGGCACGGGGGCATGCACACGCATGGTTTCCCGGACCACGGCGTCGAGATAGGGAAGAGCGTTCAGTTCATCCATGGTTGGCGTGTCCGTAGGCACGGCAAACAACTCTTCGCGTAATTTTTTCTGTACTTCGGGACTTTGAGTGAGGGCGAAGAGGGCCCACGTCGTTCCCGTACTTTGTACGTACTGAGTCAGCGGGCATCAAAATGAGAGGAAGAAACCCTTGTCACCTTGTGGTTTCGTGACCGGCACCAAGGAACGTCGGGACCTCTGAGGATTGGGGTAAACCTGTCAGCTTCGTTTTCAACGATCTGCGGTAAGTAGGACTCACGGGCAAGCACGTCGTCGTCGCTCAGCCTTTGGTAATCAGGTATATTTGCTGCTGTGTTCGCTTTCACTAACAGTGAAAGTAGATTCCGAGATTGCAGGCCGTTGACGTGATCCTTTTCAGCCTGGACAACGGCTTCTTTGCTCGACTTCAGGAGTTGGTTTCCTATCCTCGTCATGACTTCTCGAGCAGCCTCAGTCTGTCGGTCCCTCTGCGTTTTCTGTATGGACGCAAGGTCGGTCGACAAGCGGCGAAATCTCTGGGCAGGGTGCACGTACAATCAGACGGAAAGGAGGGAAGAAGGCTTGAAGCAGCGGGAACACCTCAAACTTTGTGCTGGCTTGAAATATCGTGGAGAATGCTTGGTTCAACTCATTGGGCTCTCCAACTAGCGCGTCGAACATGTAGTTGAATCCTACACCCATACGATATCAAACAATCGTTCCGTACTCATGGTCACAGAGCAACTCACCAGCAAGACCAATGACGTCCAACGTCATCCGACTTAGCCATGACAAGACATCAATCCGAGCTGATCCCTCTTTCGCTGTCTCGGCGGCCCAGACGTCTCGCAGCTGGATAGCCTTTTGCACGAATATCTCCGTCAGATCGCGTACTTGAATGGGGCCAAACGCCGGGTTCTAGATCGGACGGTCAACGTTCAACGCCCGAGCACTCGGCAGTAAAGTCTACCAACCATGATCTTGCGCTGGTCATGATCGAATGAGACACTAACGCCACTGGAGCGAAATACGTTCAGCGTACCTGTCTTCTGTGTTTCTCGCCTGTGTCGTACACATAAAGCTACATGTCGCAAGTGGGACGAGTGCAACGTACCTTCCACAATGAGTACACCTGGAAGCCATGTCAGAGAAGCGAGTGCTGCGGGTCGCCGGGCGTCTCACCTTCACCAAGCACACGTCCCAAGGCATGACGGGTCATCTCTGGTTTCTGATATACATCCGTATGCATGAGAATATGGTTCAAAGCCTTGGGATCCGTCGTGTACAGACGAGTGACCTGGCATATGTAGCTTGTCAGTGAGTGATACACACATAAAGTAAGCCAGCGACGTACCCCGAAGAGTCCCCTGTACTTGATCGTAGGCCCGTATTCTTTCACCCACTGCTCATGGAGCACTGAGTTCTCCTAGTGAAGAGTTGCCTGCAGCGATCAGCCCCCCCGTCGCAACATTCATGCCATAAATTCGCACCGCATCGAATATCTCTCTGAAGTTGCCATATATCCAGCTGGAGCTCTTGGGTCCGGGCAGGTACCGCAAAGACGAGGTAAGCTCCCCATACACGAACTTGAATAGCTTGTACACCCCATATGCGCCGAGCGCAGAAAGCGCCGACCCCAGAACCTTGAGAAGCACGGTTTGCATCACAAACTAGTGCTAGCTCGGAAATGGTGTGTAGGATAGGTATTAGGATGGGGGAAGTTGGAACGGTAATCAGTAAATTCTAGGGTTTTGATTGACAACAGCGCGCAGCCATTGGGTCTGATGATTTGATTTAAAGATGGAGATTCACCACGTCAGTCGGCTCTCAGGATACTCTCCGGGCTGGCCGACGGAGTGAGTAAGCCCCCTACTGCGGGCCCCTGAACTCCTGATATAGACGCGTGGTGCCGGGTATCTTGCGGGTGCGCATTATTTCGGCTGGTACGAGGCAAGGGTAATGCTGAGATGGGGTTTCTATTAGTATTACAATGCTGTGCTAATGATGGCGTGTTCAATTCGCAGCCCCGTACTTCTCCACAAACTTCGCATGAAAGGCCTCCAATTGCCCAACGTATTCATCCACGCCGGGGCAAAGGCATGTCAGCCTGTAATGCCACTCGCCCTCCTTCTGGCCGAACCCGCTTCCGGGGACGACACAAATCCCCGTGTCGTGGAGAAGCTGGAGGGCGTAGAACGCATCCGGTTCCTTTCCGGCCTCGCGCGCAGCCTCGATCGCCTTGTCCGACAGCCGAATCTGGGGATACAGGTAAAGTGCGCCAGGCGAATCGACGCAGGACACGCCGGGGAGAGCGTTCAGGCGCTGTGACATCGTGCCAGTACGATGCGCCAGTGCAGCATGGATCTCGTCTGTCTCCTTCTTCCAAAGCTCGTACGACTCGTCCCCTGGTTGCGGCGGACGCACCATCGAGTCGACACCGATCTGTCCCGACAGAGGGGGGCAGAGCCCCACAGACACCATCTTGTAGATCAGTGCAAGGATGTCCACCGGGAAGTTCGTGCACTCAAAGTACCCTCCTCGGCGCCCACACTCGCCTGACACGCCCTTCGAGATCGAGTGGAATGACACGAGGGGGACGGGGGATTGGATTTGCGAGACGATCTTCTTGAAGGATGTGAACGGATGTGTGGTTGGTTTGTGGAGGTTGATCTGGTAGACTTCATCGGCGAGCAGGACGAGGGAGTACTTTTCGCAGAGCTTTACTAATTCGACCTGCGTCTTCTCGTCCAGCAGTGCGCCGGTGGGGTTGCCTGGGTTGATAATGACCAGTGCTTTAGCGGTGACGCCCTCGCGGTGCGCCTTCTCGATCGCAGCCTCGATGTCGTGGACTGATGTTGCCCAATCAGCAGCTTCGTCAAGATGGTATGGAAGGGGGACACCACTGAATTGGGCGAGAGTAGCAGTATAGAGTGGGTACTGGGGTATGGGGATCAGGACACCGGACTTGTTGGGCTCGGAGATTAGCATGGATATCAGGAGCGAGACTCCTGCTGAGGCACCGCCGGTGAGGAAAATGTGGTTGGGGTCGCAGGGGTACCCGTCGCGCTCTGTCAAGTAATGTAGTCGTAGTAGTAGAGTAAAGCAATGGACGTACCCTCGATGAACTTTGCAACATTCTGCCTGATGAAGGGCACTCCTTGACTGTGCGAGTACGCGCCTATTGAGCCGATCTCCTCCTGCAGCTCTTTTGCCCGAGCAATCACGTCTTTTGGAAAGGCATCTGGCGCAATCTCTGCGAGCGCCGGCCATTCCATCAACGCCGCAACCTGCATACCACAACAAGTCAGCCCCCAGCGTGAAGGCACCAGCGCTGTCTCCACACGTACCTGCCTAGTAAAAGTGATGGGTGGTTGATCCAGTCCTTTTTGCTGTGGGTTCCCTATGTTCGATGAAATTACTCGGTCAAAGGGGAGCCCATGGTTGTCCTCCTTCAACTGCGCTCGTAGCTCCTCTGCTCTGATGGCCAACTCTCCTCGTACGGCGTACTGCACATTCAGGACTGCAGGGTTCAGCGCATCGGCCGTGAGGGGTCGCATGATGATTCGTTTAAAGGTATGAGGTCGCAATCGCAGTGATGAGGGGAAAAGCGGGGAAGGTCCACGACCAATCATATGTCCCACTTTGGTTCCACTTTTTGGTAATTCGAGGCCGGAGCTAGGCAGTCAGAACGTGGTCGACCGCTGGCGTTACTTTCGGTCAGTTTATGGGCGCTCGGTACGTAACTTCCGCAAAGTCGAAACCGCCGCTGTGGTTGCCGTTGATTTTTACAGAGATGTCGGGGGTCACGACGAGAAGGGGATTTTATAACGACCAGGTCAGGGTATCTCGTTGCCAGCACGATGCCAACAACGCCGACATTCTCGCGAAATGTGAAAGCAATGAAGCTCAAGGCTCAATCTTGCGTTCCGAACATGCTGGTTCCGAGCATGTTCTCTAGAAGCCCATCCTTTCCGGGTCGTCTGAATCAACTTCGTTTCGATGAAGGCCCTTAGGGGCTTTGTATAGGAGCAGGGGTGGGTTCCTCGCGATTTGCACCAAGCTTGAACCTTTGAAGTCCTTCTCTTATATCTGAGAATGATATCGAGGGGACACTCAACAAGCATCTCGACGGAGAAAACGCAAATGAAATATAGATGCCACTTATAGCGAAAAGAAATCATCCCCGGTCCCACTTCCAACACATAGCAACGTCGGACCAGCCTCCAGTAGCGCAATCCACGCAGCGCAACGAGCTCTCATATAGCTCGAGCAGTTGAATCGGTTATTTGACCGCAACCTTCCTCGAGGCATGAAGCTTCGTCATGAGGGTATACGCAAGGCCTGATAACGGTCCGAGTCTACACCCGAAGTGCTTGTGATACTGCCCTTGGCAAATAAGTTGCGTACTAGTAGAAAGTTATCCGCCCCACAACCTAGTCCAAGGCCAACCAACCATTACCAGTTGGTCCCCGTTAGTCCAGGTTAGTCCAACCGCTGAGTGGGCGCCAATTCTCACGGCCAGAACTAGTAACCTCAACAGTCATCGCTTCTTGTCATTTGCTTTCACTCACGCAGCAGGTTCTCCATGTGTACAGTACCAACTTGAACTTGGATCACAGGAATGACGAGAACATGCAATGATCTGCCACCGGCGGCCGCTCGCTCGCGCATTCTACGGATCACATTACATGATTAACCAGCAGGCGTTTTCAACGCTTTTCATTTCGCCCAGGCTACGTTTGGCATAGTGCAATAGTGCCTGTGTCACGATGACGGTGCGGACAATTGCATGCACCCACAAACTGCCCCGGAGTTGTACTTACAATTGTGTTACTTAAGGATTACTTCGTGGTAGAGGCACCCATGGCTGCGGGATGTATATGGCATGGTGGGTACGTACAACGTTCACCATATCTTTGTTGAGCCACATCTGATAACACCATAACTTCCGCTATCTTGCAGAATTATTACTTTTTCAAGTTAAGAGCAACAACGTGCCCGATGGCGCTATTCAGTAGACAAGCCGGGGGTCGTATATAGGCATGCTCAATCCGCGGGGTTGAACAATTATCAAGCTCGAAGAAGCGTTCCTCATGTCTATTATATTACTTGTATCGGCCATAACAATCCTCATCCTCTTCGTCGTATGGCGATGGGGCAACGCCAGAGAGCTTAACCTACCCCCTGGTCCCCCACGATCATTTATCATCGGGAATGCCAGAGAGTTCCCAAGATTCTCTCCCTTCATCCAGTGAGTTTACTCGGATGTATTGAATCGACCGTTTAATTCTAATCCCCCAGATTGACGGAATGGGCCAATGAATATGGCGACATATACTCGGTATGAACCCCTCCTGCGTACCGTGACATAGTCACTAACACGTGTAATCTCATCGCAGCTCAAGCTATTGAATAAGACGATAATCGTTCTGAGCAGTGGGACGACTGTGAAGGAGGTGTTGGATAGGAATGGCATGAAGACGGGAGGCCGCCCGGAAGCGCACATTGTACGGCGCGTCGAAGGGAAAATCCATCCTGTTTTCGACAGTATCGGTACGTTTTGTATGGTCGAATTCTCAAGGAGTGATAACACAACGCCTTGAACAGATGTCCCCATGTGGAAAGCCAGTCGAAAGACCTTTCATGCTTTTTTGACAAGCCAGGCCTTGGAAAGTTACTTTCCGATGCAACAAGAGCGCTACCTGCGACTCCTGAGGGATATTCTCACTTCTCCAAAGGTAAGCCTTTCTCCGTTCATGGCATACTCTCGATGTCAGTGTCAATTATCTATGTACTAGGACGTGGTCAAGCACACCAAGCGACTTTCTGTGTCGATCATGGTCGCTCTGGTCTATGGCCAAAATGCGGACGATGCGAGAGTTGATCTCTTTTACCGGGGGATGAAACGCCTCACACAACTCGCTGACCCCTTTACGAACCCCCCTGTCGACTTGTTCCCCATCCTGAAGTATGTTCCCGCACGCTGGGCAAGCTGGAAGCCCCTGTCTGATGAGACGAAGGCCATGCGTAAAGCATTCCATTGTGACCTCGTGGCAAGTCGTGAAGAAGCATATCTGGCTGGCGAACGCGTTGGATGTTATATGGAGAAGGTTTTGGACCGTCCACTGGATGACAATTTGACTCGGGAAGAAATTAGGTATGGATATTCTTCGTCTCGCAGGGCCGTGGGTCTACTACTTACTTACGATTGACATTGCTAGGGTGATGTGTAGGGTCCTTGTGGATGGAGGTATTGAGACGCAGGCATCATATCTTCAGACGCTGGTCCTCTCCTTAGCGTGCTATCCTGAATACCAAAGAAAAGCTCAGGCGGAAATGGACCTCCTCGTTGGCGACGAGCGATTCCCAACACTCGAGGACTTTGACGACTTGCCCTATGTTCGAGCGTTCACCAAAGAGGTGAAGCTACATCGACTTCGAAGGATATTGTTGAACTTATAAGCTCGCTAACCTCTGTTCCAGGTCCAGCGGTTCAGACCTATCCTCCCGATCGTACCCGCCCACGTCGCTTCCCAAGATGTTAGGGTAAGACGGCCTAGTGATAGTGTACATGACACCGTGCTGACAGGCCTTCAGTATGGGGATTATGTGATTCCCAAGGATGCCCTCATCCTCATGAATACCTGTGCGTCCAATACTCCAAATTACCTTCTCCTCGATATTGAGAAACTTGGCCATCCCAGGGGGTATCTACCACGATCCAGGTGGGTGCAATATCAGCACTCTATTTTTGCTCCTCATTTATCCGTTACCTTAGAGTTATTTGAGGAGCCATATACCTTTAATCCAGAGAGATACCTACACTCGGAATTTGGTGTAAAGGAAGGGGCGAACGTCAATGGATTCCGCGAGAATTTACCCTTTGGAGCTGGCCGGGTAGGCACTGTTCTAGTTCCTCTCACGTCAAGTTGCTGACTACGTCCCCTTCTGGCCATTAGCGCGTTTGCCCTGGCGCAGAGATGGCCTCCAGGACTATTGTGAGTTGGTCACTCTGTCTTGTCTGCCGAAAGCTCTGACATTTAATCGTGCTACTCACTTGCTTAGGCTATGAACGCGATGAACCTCATATGGGCATTCAATTTCGCGAAAGATGGATCTGGGACTTGCAACATCGATTTGGATAACTATCTAGTGCGAGAATGTTTCGGCTTCCATCATTGCGGCTCAATTACTGATCAGAGGCGACAGCCCGGCTTGGAGCTTGCGCCTAAACCATTTACCTGCGATATAACCCCAAGAAATGCGAAGCGAGCCCAGATGATATTGAATGTGACCGTCGCTCACGGTTAAGCTAGTTTTGTATGTGTGTATTGTTTCTGTGTGATACTGAGATTATGTGTATTCTTTCCCTTAGTCGTTGACCCCTTGATTCCTCCCGAATACACGTCTGAAATTGAGTTTTTTCACCGGAAAAAGGTCGCATCATCGACGAACAGAGGACCTGGTTGTAACCAGCGTTTCAATTGTTTCGCCACACCGAAACCATGCACTGATGGAACGACCCATGCCCCCGTAGAACATACTAAACCGATGAGGTGGGTACTTCTGGAGCTCGCCAAGGTACCAAGTATCTCCTTTAAAGAGTTAAGGCCCAAGTGACAAGCAGCGCCTGGAAACAATATTCTGCTAATTACAATGGACGCCACACTGAAACTGGTTCTGCTCATCCGCCTATCTGCCACATTTCACCCTGTTCTCGAAGGATAAACTCAGGGCAAGACAGCGAGCTGGGGCCGTTGCAGTACAACCGAGCGTGAGAAACGTAGCTGGTGGCCATTACTACTTGCCTTTTCTGGATGTTCTGACCTTCGTGCCACTTCGATTCTGACATTGTTCTCCCCCTTTCATCCACAGGGTTGGATTAAGGGCTACATTCACTGCAAAAGCAAGGTCTATATAAACCCCAGATGCCTGCCGAGCTCCTCACTCTTCCTCCCTCATACACCGCGTTGAACGCTAACAACTTGGAATATTTTCCTCAATTACAATGTACAACAACCAGTACGGTGAGTATAACTTCTACTCGATGGACTCTCTCCAACTCTAACAACCACTTCCAGCAGATAGTTACATGTCGGAGCAGCAATACTCCGCCCCAACCGCTCGCCAGACGCGTCACAATGGTCTGCAGGCTGCTCAGCAAGCATTCCCTGGCTTATTCCCTGGAGGTCGCTCTGCGCCAATCAATCCGAGCTCTCAAGGTCAAGTCCCAGCTTACATGCGCCGTGCGCTGCCTCCCATCGTTGCTCTGGAAGACCATAAGAGCCGAGTCCTATCAGTAAGCCTTTTCCCTCAATTCCATAGCTATGTGCAACACTGAATTTGTAATCTCTAAAGGTCGGAGACTTTGTGAGCGTCGCTAGGTTCAGCCGATCCAAGAAGACGTTCTACCCGGCTCGAATTGGCCAGATCAAGAATGTGGGCACCGACACGGTTCACTGCACCAGGACGTTCGATGTACTTCACATCGACGAGTACACTCGTAAGTGCGAGGAGGATACCTACGAAATCTGGCGAGGTGACTCGATTGCGCCTCTGGAAGGTGGCAACATGGAAGAGTTGGCTGCTCTTTACGCGAACGCTTCGAATGCTACTGCGCCGACCATGGGACCCGCTCATTCTAATGCCTCCAAGGCTCTAGCTACACCCTATGTTCGGGGTGAAATCCACTCTCCTTCCCGCAGGCGATAGACCAACCTAGTTGTCCTTCTCTCAATATCATTCCATGTATTTGTAGCGTTATATCAAGCCTCCGATGTGGCGGTTTGCACTTGATGATAGACCTAGTGACCTATTTTAGCGAAATATAGCCTTGCATTCAATTGGCACCTGAGGATCGTGGCTGAAAGAGAGGTTGTTATAATGTGTGAAATTCGTCAGAATATTTACGATCCGACTGCGAGCTGGAAAATAGAGAACAACGTTGGGGAAGCGTTCGCCGTTTGCGCTATATTGATTGACCTAGCCAAATTCTACCAATGTCATATACCAGTCCTCGAACCTCCTTAGGGGTCCCCCTATGCCTCTTTCGGACCTTCGGAGTCCCTCGGGCTCCGCCCTTGCGGCCTATGCATGGTGCGCAGCACTTGGATTCACCTGTTACATGTTTCACCTACATGTGTTGCTTACTACTAGCCTCACTCTGTACACATGTTAGCTAGTATTTATAGTAGCATTAGTACACATGTATTCCTTACTCTGATCTAAGTTCCATTTCCGTCATTCTCTTGCCTTCTAAGTCTTCGCTGCAGGCTCGAGCCCGCCTCTCACCTTGCTCTCTCTGAAATCGGGACACCACAGGGCTAGGAGGGTGCAGCATCAAAGCTGAAGCCAAGTCCTGTATGCTCTGCTTGTCCGCGCTCCCGCGCTCCCTGCGCATTCCCGCACCCCTGTACGGACGATTCAGGAGGCCCCTTGACACAGTCCATAACAACTAACTAATAATCATCGCTTTTGAGCTCCAGTGCAAGAAGCATAAACTGCTTCCAAGTTTCCATGTAAATCTGAACTTTGGTAGATTGTTAAGAGCCACACTTGCGGGGGCTCGGGATACACGGACCTGCGGGTGCGCGGTGACACACAGAGGCGCAGAGGGGAATGAGGGGAGTGAGGATGTACAGGCTTGGCTTCAGCTACTGGCTGCCCCTCCCACACTCTTGCGTGCCCTGTATTTCCGGAGGGAGTCCTGCACGGGTACCGAGGGTACGGGCGGAGGCGAGGGGATGTGCGCGGGGGGACCTCAATAGAGAGGCAAGGATGCGAGTGCGGAAAGGAACTAATATTCAAACTAAGGTAACTGTAGGTATGGTACAGGAATATATACTGGGGAACACGCGGCGTCCGTGCTGTTAGGGCAACGCTAATACACAATAAGCGTACGCGGACCCAACAAGAATCGGAGCAAGAAGTAATAAGGTGAGAGGTGAGAGTTAAGGAGGAAACACGAAGACGCTGACTCAGGCACTGTATTAGTGTGATTCCCAAGAGAACGAGTTAACGTCTCTGGGTATAATATTCAGTCTTATATACTATGGTACATGCATAATCCTCATGTCTATCTACACGCCGTAGCCTGTCGGCTTTCCATGGAATGCTTAGCACATCACCGTGAGGTGTGATGTCATGTACTGCGCCCATGCGTCTGCGGTGAGGTTCTGACTAAGGTGTTTAGTAATACGGGCCGAGGGTCGTAAGCAGTCTGTAGTAAGCTACTGCGTGCCCGTCATGTGATATATAGGGGAAAAGGAAAAGAGAAAAGTGAAAAGTCGAACCATAACATCACCCCCCCTCTACGACTCGTCAACTCCGTTTGACGACATTATTTCCTCAATATGAGCACTATCAGCCCGAACGCCTTCTTCCTCTCGTGGCCTATTCATCGACGTTTTCTTTTTGTTTTGGCTGTCTTCCTCGCCCTCGTCATTGTGGGGGCTTGGGTGGGTGCCATAATCTGGTTCCTCCGGTTCGTAAATCTTGGTGTCAGTTACGAACGTAGGCTCAGTGAAAACGTGTCGTGGTTTAAAGCCAACGAGATCGAACGCTACGGCGGCGATCCGCCTTGGTGCGGCTGCATGTCGCGAATGAAATGCTCGTATTCGCTCCGGTGCGTGCTTCAGGCCGGCTTCCGGCTCCCAGGAGTCGTGTTCGGGGGTATAGCCTTTCCATCTAACCAAGTACTCCAGCCGTCCGCGTCAGAGTCGGCTGTCTAGGATGTCCTCGACCTCCCACTCGTTTTCGCCCCTGATGATCACTGGTGGGGGTGGTAGAGCTGATTGTCCTGGTATAGCCGGGGCGTTGGCCTTTTCGGTTCGATGCGTGGAAATGGTGGGATGGATAGATAATTTTTTTGGGAGTTTTAGTGTTATTGCGTTTTTTGTGGGTACCGCGATCACTTCGTACGGCCCAATTTTCTTTTGCTCCAGTTTACGCGACGGCCTGGTCGTGTTTAAGTTATCCGTGAAGATAAATGCCTTGTCCCCAACTTGGTACTTCGGCATCTCTCCTACTCGTCGATCCGCGTATTTTTTCATCTCTTCTCCTGCTTTTGCCAATGCGGACCACGCCTCCTCCCACCTCTGCTTCATTCGTTTCGCGAATTCGTCCACCGCCTCAATCTTGGACTCCTTCCGTGGCTCGACTCCCATCCGGGGGTGTTTTCCATAATTAAGGTAAAACGGGCTCTGCTTGGAGCTCGTTTGGGTTTTGTTGTTTAAAGAGAATTCGCAGATGGCCAGCCATTCTGCCCAGTCGTCCTGCCTGTGGTTGATGAACATTCGGAGGTAGGTTTCGATCTCTCGATTCACTCACTCCGTCTGTCCATCCGTCTGCGGGTGGAAGGCCGTGGACAGCCTTGTTTGAATTCCCAATAAATTATTTAGTTCTCTCATCACTTGTGATGCGAACTGGGGTCCTCTATCTGATATGATGGTGTTAGGGAGTCCGTGGAGTTTCCAGACGTTGTCCCGGTATAATTTAGCCAGCCCAAGGGCTGATAATTCCTCAGTTGTTGGTACGAGGCGAACCATCTTGGTAAATCGGTCGACGACTACTAGGATTGCATCGTATCCAGACGACTTGGGAAGCTTGACAATGAAGTCTGCGGATATGTCTGTCCACGGTTCAGATGGAATGGGGTTCGGTTGAAGCTTGCCTTGCGGTTGTCGGGAGTAGGCCTTGCTTCGTTGGCATTGGTCACATCCCTTGACGTACTCCGCAATGAATCTGTTCATTCCCAGCCACCAATAGTTACGCGAGACCAGCTCAATGGTTTTCCACCTTCCTGGGTGTCCTGCGACGGTTGAATCATGGTGTAATTTTACGATTTCCCTTCTGATGTCAACATCCTTAGGTACGTACACCTTTCCGTGATATAATACGAGATCCTGCTCTTCTGACCATTCCGCTTCTCTCAGCACCTTGGTCGGCGACCTCTTTAGTTCAGTCACTGCCTTGACTACTGATTCATCATAGTTTTTTGCTTTTCTAATTTTTGATAAAATGGGCGACTCTGCGCCGTCGATTAGGACATGTCCTTGCTGCATGGCCTTGATTTGAAAATATTCTGGCTTCAGAAGGACCATCGTGTTGTCATCCTCCCCCCTATCAAGATCCGGTCGTCTCGACAGGACGTCTGCCTTCATATTCGAAGCTCCTGGCTTGTGTTTTAAAATAAAATTAAACCTTGACAAGTATAATGCCCAGCGCGCCTGGCGTCTGTTCAACTTTTTGGTCGTCATGAAGTACTCCAGATTTTTATGGTCCGTCCAGATAGTGAACTGACGGCTGTTTCCTTCTAGGTAATGTCTCCAGGCCTCCAGGGCGCGAATGATGGCTAGCATCTCCTTGTCGTGAATATCATAATTCCTCTCCGTCTCCGAGAACCCTTTCGATAGGAAAGCGCAGGGTCTCCATTTTTCGTCTTCGCATAGCATGGAGAGCACTGCTCCTGATGCGTAGTTGGACGAGTCCGCCTCGATCGTCATCTCTCGATCTGTGTCTGGTAGCACCAGGATCGGTTCCTCCGTAAATAATGTTTTGAGCTTCTCAAAAGCTCCCTGCCTTTTCTCGTTCCATACGAATTGTTCCTCCTTTTTTGTGAGTTCGTGCAACGGTTTAGCGACGGTGGCGAAGTCCTTTATGAACCGTCGATAATAGTTGCTAAATCCTAGGAACTGCTGTACTTGTTGCACGTTCTTCGGAACCGGCCAATTTTTCACCGCTTCAATTTTTGCTTCCTCCATCTGCACTTCGCCGTCTTTCACCACTACTCCCAGGAACTCCACTTCGTTTACCTCGAATGCGCACTTTTCTGGTTTTACATAGAGATCATTGTCCTCGAGAATCTTTAGCGCTCTGTGTACCACTTCTCGGTGCTTTTGTACATCGTTGTCCGTAAAGATAAGTAAATCGTCCAGATATATAACTACAAGTCCTTCGCCGATAAGGTCCTTAAAGAGTTCGTTCATCATAGTTTGGAAAGTGGAAGGGGAATTGCTAAGTCCGAAATACATAACCATGGGTTTGAACGCCCCTCTTGGCGTCTGGAAGGTGGCCTTCCATTGGTCTCCCTCCTTTATTCGTACATTGTTGTATCCCCATCGGAGGTCCATCTTCGTGAATAACCGCGCCTTCGCTACCTTGTCCACCAACTGCGAGATTAGCGGCAAAGGGTAGGCGTTCCGCACGGTATGCTTATTTAAATAGCGGTAATCTTGAACTAGCCTCTTTTTTCCATCTTTTTTCTGGACAAAGAAAACCGGCGACGTCTGTGGAGACTTCGAGGGTCTAATGTATCCCTTTTTCAGGTTCCCATCAAGGAAATCGTTGAGCTCTTGTTGTTCGACCGGCGACAATGGATAAACTTTCGAGGCCTTCGGTTCGAAATCCGGGGTGAGTTCGATGGCGTGGTCCCATGGCCTCTCCACCGGCATCCTCTCCAAGTCTCGTTTCCTAAATACCTTCATGAAGTCGTGATAGTAGTCCGGTACCATCTCTTCTTCCGTTTTTTCTTTTTGCTCCCTTAGTTTTTCCTGATCGTGCTCAATAACATAATCATACTTCCCTACTGCCTTTAAGTGCATCTCCTCTTCCTCTTTGGTTTCAACATGCATGTGCGTCTTCCACATCCGGTTGACGTACATCCAGGCGACCGACTCGTAGTATTGGTTGGTCAGGTCGTCCAGTTCACGCAGGTATCCACTTCTGAGGCGGTTCCACTGCCTTACTCCCGCTACCGATATGTTCCTCAAGCCCAGCTTGGGTTTCAATACCTCACCTGCCTCCTCCACGTCTTCCTCTGATTCGTCCTCTCCCGGATACGGTTCTCCTTGCATAAGCTGTCCCTGCCAGTCCTGGTAGTTCAGGCACTGCCTTGGGCATCGCGACATGACTACCTCTCCCGTCTTCCAGTCAATCTCCGGGTTGTGTTTCTTCAGCCAGGTCAACCCTAAGATCACATCGACGTTTCCTAGGTTGGTCACGTAGAGCACCATGACTTCTAGATGTCCTCTGAACATCATCCGTATCTCTACTTTCTCCGTCACTCTTCCTGCATTATTGGACGTGCCATCCGCATTTCTGATGACCGCCGGGTTTGCTAGTTTTTTTGTTTTTATATTGTTTTTCTTGACGAATCCCTGGTCAATAAATGAATCCGAGGCTCCACAGTCTAGCATTGACTCCGGGTTCAAGGTTGTCAAGCTGTCGAGTGTTTCGAGGGATATGGAGATTGGTACATAATTTTTGCTTGAGAATGACCTCTGCACATAGATATCTTTAGTTGTTTTTTTCTTTTCTTGCGTCTTAGGTGTCTCGTCTGATGTCGAAGGAATAGATATATTGTCCGTAACTACTGGTACATGTGATTCGGCGACAAAGGAGGAGTCCGGCTCCGAGACGAGTGCTGCATACTTATTTTTGGAACTCAGGTCGACGCCTCCTGGGTTCCTTCGGAAAAACCCTGGCGGGTCAGCTCCTCCCGCCAGTACTCCTGCTGATCCTCGTACGTCATCTGCCTCACGTCCAACCTTCTTTTGCAATCTCGGGCCATGTGCCCCAATCCTCCACACTTGTAACAACGGATCGGCCCCCTCTGTGACCTATCCACGTCCATGGCGTTCGGATCTCTGGCTGCGATCTGCGGAGCCGGGGGTGTGGGCTTCGCAGGTTGTTGCTGCTGCTGTTGTTGGTTCTGGGGTGGCGTCTGCTTTTGGTAGTACAGGCGCCACTGGTTTTGCGGTGTCGTTGTCGTTTTTGCCGCCGGCTTAGCTGGTGCCGCTTTTGCGTAGGCTTGCGCCTCTCTCCACTGTCTATCCAGGGCGATGGCTTCCTCCTGCCATTCCTCGCATCTTCCTGGTAGGGGCCTCCTACCGTATATCCGGGTTAGTAATCCCGCGTTCAAACCTCTCTTGAACAGTTCGACCAAGGCTACGTTGTTGTAGCCTGTGTCGTCTTTATATGCGTTGAACTTTATGACGTAGTCCTCCGCCGTGTCCGATCCTTGATGTAGGTGGGCCAAGGCCGTGATGGCCGTGTCCCGCGGGTTGGAGTCTCCGAACGCCTCCTGGAGGCTCCGGCAAATTCTTCTGAGGCTTGAGACCTGCTCGTCCGGCACTCGCGTTCTCACCCAATCTAGCACTCTACCTGTCATCGTGTTTTTCCAGTTATCTACCTTCTTTCCCTGGACATAGGAGAGAAGGAAGAGAACCTTCGTTGCTTCGTTGGGGAATTGATATGCGTTCACGAACACGTACACCTCGATGTTCCGGATGAAGGTCCGGCATTTTGCCCTTTCTCCGTCGAACGGTTCCGGGCGCGCCATTTTCGGGCCATTTCTGGCTTGGGGTGCGTCTGGGAAGTCGACAAACGGCATCGGGGGCGGCGATGGTGTGGGCGGTCCGGGTGGTGGCGGTGGAGCTTCTCTTGGTATTCAGGGAAGCGGTCTCTGACTGCCCGCGCTGGGAGGTCCGCTCCGTTGGTTCAGCGCCTGCTGAATCCTTGCCTCCATCCTTGCTTCCATGCTTTCCATCATCTCCCTCATTGCCGCCATCATATCGTTCGACTGTTGTGGTGGTGTTGGCGGGTTCGGGATAAATGTGGCTGGCACGTTGGGGTCCATTCCCCCTCCCCAGATACTAGTTCCGGCGGCTGCGGCTGCATCTGCTGACTTATCTCTCCCGAGAAGCGCGGGCCTGCGCTGCCGGTCGTAAGGTTGAGCGACGAGTGGTCTGGTCGTCGAGTATGACATTGTTTCCGTTAATGAAATGGCGACCGGGGGTGTGACGGGGTGATCTGCGGAGGTTGGGGGGAGAGACCGGGATGATGATGGTTTCAAAGAGTTGTGGGGTGCTCTTCAATGCCTGGATGGCGGTTTGTTGGTTTCGTCAGTTAAGGGTTGGGTCGGGGATGAGGTAGTATGGGAAGACCATGTAGATGTGTGATCGGGTAAGGTGGGTGTGGGATGGGGGCATATGGTTCCTGTCAATCAATCTCAAATTTCAACCTAGCACGCGCCGGTGCCTGAGCAGATGAAATTGACGAGGTAGGGTTCGTCGGCTACTAAATGCGAAGCAGTGCACCGTTTTGCTGAACAAACAGAGTAGGGTCTTCTTTCTCTACCCAGCACTCTGCGCGTTGACCCTTCCCCAAGGGTTGGTGATCAGTCAACGCCTAAAGACTCACTCGGAGGGTCGTCTAAACGTTACCCCGCTGGAGTATAGAGTCGGTTGTTCGAATAGGGTGCACGGCTATAGGGGTATGAAAATAAACAATCAAGCGCAAACGGCGCTCTCGAATGAAATGGAAGGAAGGGTTAGAGAAATTTGGAGAAATGGAATAGGTGAAGCGTATCCTGCGTCGATGTCGGTTCTTCGCAGATTAACGCTGCTGGGCGGGCGTACAAAGGTAACTCGTTCTTCTGTTAGGGCAATGCTAATACACAATAAGCGTACACGGACCCAACAAGAATCAGAGCAAGAAGTAATAAGGTGAGAGGTGAGAGTTAAGGAGGAAACACGAAGACGCTGACTCAGGCACTGTATTAGTGTGATTCCCAAGAGAACGAGTTAACGTCTCTGGGTATAATATTCAGTCTTATATACTATGGTACATGCATAATCCTCATGTCTATCTACACGCCGTAGCCTGTCGGCTTTCCATGGAATGCTTAGCACATCACCGTGAGGTGTGATGTCATGTACTGCGCCCATGCGTCTGCGGTGAGGTTCTGACTAAGGTGTTTAGTAATACGGGCCGAGGGTCGTAAGCAGTCTGTAGTAAGCTACTGCGTGCCCGTCATGTGATATATAGGGGAAAAGGAAAAGAGAAAAGTGAAAAGTCGAACCATAACACGTGCGTTCACGAAACAGCAATGAGTCCGGTCGTAATAACTACAGTGTGCTCGAATATGTACTTAGTCCGTAATCCGAGAAGTCCGCGTGGCCGCATGTATGTGCGGCCCGAGCCCATAGTCGGGAATGCACGTGGATGCGCCCCTAGTAGCCCCTAAAGGGTTCCTTGGATGTGCCTATAACAGTCAACTTCCAAGATGGCCTGGAAATGTTTGGCGGCATCAGTACGTTCCTCGAAGAAACCATAGTGGTTATCCCAGCGTGTAAAGTAGTTGCCTTGTTCGCCATCACGTCCAACTTCACCGGCGAAGCGAGTGAAATTACGCGCAGCCTCCGACCATTGGTCGCGAGTCAAATCCGCTTCACGGCTGTATTTCTTTTTGAAGGCCTCGACGTCAAGGACCAGAGGGGGCTTCGAGGTTCTCTTACCCGAGGGGTTGATGCGGCTTAATGCGAGGGAGTGAGCTTCCCGGTTAACTAGACGGATGTTAGCATTGGTTAAAAGGTTGATGTAAGGGGACACTCCTATTTTCTCCTATTCCCCTGTCCCTCTCCCTTCCTCCTTCGTTTCCTTTCTCCCTTCCTTCATCCCATGGACTATTATCTACATTCCCTTCATTCCCTTTCCTTCCCTCTTGCCCCCTTACCTTTCCGCTTCCCTTCCGTTCACTCCCTTCGCATCCGAGCCCGTCCGGTGACTCCGAAGTCTTCCCGCGCTTCGGACTCGCCTCGGACTCGCTCGGACTCGTAGATACACTTCGGGGCTCGTCCGGGCTACCTCTATCCTCCTTTCCCACTTCATTACTCCTTGTCCCCACTTCCCCAGGTCGCTGGCACGACTCCTGTACATTCCCCTTCCACTTCATTATCACATGCCCCCTCGTACCTTGTGATATTCGTTTGTACCTGTGGCTGGTGTACTGTACAGTTACCCTTCATTCCTCCCACGCTACTACAGTATATACTTCGCTTCCTAGCATGGAGAATCCCCATCCTGTTCTCTTTGGATTCTCCCTCTGCTAGGTGAGCAGCTCTCTCATGTATTGCAGTTAGTCTTATTCATCTCTTTGGATTCTCCCTCTGCTAGGCTTGCACTGTGCGGCTATCTTGAGGTTGCCCTTACAGTTGAGAGGCATGTAAATATTAAAGCGAGCCAGATCAAAAAGGAGAGTGTGGAATCCAAGGATTACAGTATCTCCTGGGTTTATCAAGACCTCGTTACCCGTGTCAAGGCAGAGGTGCTTTGCAGTAGGAGCTGTGAGGAGGGTGTCGTCTTCATCATCATCTCGATCCCTCTGACCGAGAATTGAGGTGGCCAAAGCACGAGTTTGCGGGGTGAGTTTGGAGAGGGTGGACAGTAGTTTTGATTTTTCGGAAGTAGAGGGCTTGTCTTCGGTATCTGAAATCGTAAGCATGGAAGAGGTGTCGGAAGCGTCGTCTGGGAAGGCAGTGGTGTAGAAACAGTAAACTCAGTATATTGCGGGGCAATAACTCTACGTGCTACGATACCTGTAGAAACAGTAAACTACAACGAATGTAAGAATGGATAAGCAAAGTTAGAATAGGAATAAGCTCACCTCAGTATATTGCGGGGCAATAACTGAGGTGCTCGGAAACGAAACAACGCATATATAAGCGCGAGTCGTGCGCATGAATACACAATCAGATGTAAGTACGAGCGGCGGTGATAAAGAAGTGAAACGAGACGGTAAACAAGTTGCGCGTGGCGCGAACTTGCATTACCTATTTTGGTTGGCCAGCATCCGCATACGGATACGACCCTTTTGGTTTGCGAGTAGCTCACCCTCTGTTTGCTACCCCAACACTCCCCCTCAAACGAGGGAGAGCCCGAGCTCTGAGGCGAAGTGCTTCACCTTGGTTGACGGTAAGGCTTTTGTAAGCGTGTCCGCGACCATGTCGTCCGTGGGACAGTACACAAGTCGAAGCGAGCCTTGTTCAATCGTGTAGCGAATGAAATGAAAGCGTACGTCAATGTGTTTCGTTCTGGCGTGGTACTGATGGTCTTTGCTAAGTGCAATAGCTGATTGGTTGTCTGAGAATAGTGTCGTGGGCGCCAGCTTTGTGCCGTACAATTGGCCGATAAGGGAGCGCAACCACAAAGCTTCTTTGGCTGCGTGGGTGGCAGCTACGTACTCGGCTTCCGTCGTAGACAGCGCGATGATTTCCTGGCGCTTCGCTGACCACGAGATGGCCCCACCGTAAAGGATGAACACGTACCCGGAGATAGCGTGGCGATCCTCTCCCATACTCCCATCAGCATCTCCGTACCCCAGCAGTTCTTTCTTCCCACCACCGTAAGTCAGCCATAATTCCCTCGTCCCCTTCAGATACCTCAGACACCTAACCGCTTCCTCCCAATGAGCAATGCCAGGATTCTTCGTGAACCGAGAGAGCGTTTGGACGGCGAAAGCGATGTCTGGCCGCGTCCCCAAAGAGGCGTACATGAGGGATCCCACCAACTCCTGGTAGGGTTTCCCTTTCATTTTGGCGTAGTCCTGTGCCGTGGTTGGTGAATGGGCCGAGGTAAGGCGTATGTTTGGGTCTAGAGGCAGGGAGAGGGGCTTGACATCTTTGTTCAGGTAACGCTCGACCATCGAATCGATGTATGAGCGTTGCGACAGGAACAGCTTGCGTCCTTCTCGTTCGCGCCATATCTCAATTCCCAGGAGCCAGTGCAGCTCCCCGAGATCTTTAATTTCGACGTGGCGGGCAATCGACACCTTGAACGCGGTGACGAGTTTCATCGAAGTCGCTGCAATTGTGCAGTCGTCGACGTGTACGAGCACTATAATGGTGTCGCTTCCTACTCGTCGAAAGAAGACAGCTTGATCCACATCGCAGCGGCTAAAACTGAGCTTCTTCGTCATGATGTCGCATAGCATTTGGTACCATCGTCGCCCTGCTTGTTTGAGACCATAAATCGCTTTGACAAGTCTACAGACGTGGCCTGGGGAATCAGGTGAGTGAAAGCCAGGTGGCTGTCTCATATATATGCGCTCATCATTGTTTAGCTTTCTGTTTAGGTACGCTCCCTTCACGTCGATCTGATGAAGTTCCCAATCGTTTGCGGCTGCGACAGCAAGGACGGTTCGAATTGAAGCTGTCTTTGCAACTGGCGCGAAAGTATCGAAATAATCGATTCCAGGAACCTGCGAGAAACCCTGCGCAACCACTCTCGATTTGCGCTGAACAATATTCCCCCCGGCATCCTTCTTAATTCGGAAAACCCATCGCGAGCCTACGATATTAGTGTCAGCTGGCGGAGCGACGAGTACCCAGGTCCCGGCCTTATTTAAAGTGTCGATTTCCTCTTGCATCGATGCTTTCCATAATGGCCAGTCGGGACGTTTCCTCGCCTCATGATATGTCTGCGGTTCGAGGCCTTCGATATTCGACGTTTCGACAACCAGCGCTATCTCATCATCCACCTCCATCATCCACGCCGCTGACCCTTCACCTTCATAAACCTCTTTCTCGGGAACTTTGGGCTCGGGATCTGGCATGGGGACTCCAGGAGGCAACTTCGGGGCGTTCCGACGGTATGCGTAACTGCCTTTGCCGTCTAGGAGATCTTGCGCACGTTGAGACGCTTTTCGAAGTCGTTTAGGGGCGGTAGGGACAACGGGGACATCTGACTGTGATGCTTCAACTTCAGAGTGTTGTGCAGTTTCCGTCGTGGGTTTATGGTTTGGTACCTGGGCTTCTTCGAGTGCTGGTGTCGTGGGCCTTGAAACTGAGAGTGATTTCGTTTCGTTTTGGAGATAAGCCGGTGCTGACTTCGAGTTGATAATAACAGGTGCATCTTCGTCGCCATTCTCCCCCTCAACTCGATAGTTCGCCGCTGTCTCGTCAAAGTAGACATTGCGCTCGACACTGACGCGCCTAGCCTCTGGCCAGTATATTCGATGGCCCTTGCTATCATCGTCGCAGCCAATCCAGCGCCCCTTTTTAACACGACCCCTGAGCTTGTCCCCTTGTCCTTCGACCCGTACCCACACCATCTCCCCCCACTCACGAATGTTCTAGAGATCCGGCTTCCTTCGGAATACTGCCTCATATGGTGTTCCGCCCTCCAAAGCCCTTGTATACGTCCGATTCATCAACCAGACGACATGGCGAGCCGCTTCGCCCCATAACATGCGAGGAAGGTTGCTGGCATGCAAGACAGCTCTGACGCACTCCACGATGGTTCGATTTCGGCGCTCGGCAACTCCGTTTTCCTGTGGGGTGTCGTGAACCGTTAACTTTTGTTTTGTACCCTCGCCTTTTAGGTATAAGGTGAACTCCTTTCCGGTGTACTCGCCACCTCGATCAGAGTGTAAGATCTTTATTTTTGCTTCAAGCTGAGTCTTCGCCCACGCTGAGAAGGTTTTGTAGTGAGTCAGGACCTCATCCTTGGTGCGCATGAGGTGAAGATGGGTGAAACGAGTGGCGTCGTCCGTGAAGGTGACATAGTATCGACGCCCCTTAGGTGTTTCCACGCGCGCAGGTCCCCAAACATCACTGTGGATTTCGTCTCCGAAAGCGGTGCCTCTCTCGCCTTCTCTAACCTTTGGGATGGGCTTTCTTGCAGCTTTCGCGTACACGCAGGATTCACAGAAGAAATCCGCACTACTGGCGTCGTTTAGGGTGATTCCGGTTACCGAACCGCTTCGAACGAGCTTCTTTGTGGCGCGCGCGGAAATATGGCCCAGCCTGCGATGTAGGAGGTCGAGTGATACCCCATCCGTTACTGCGTAGGCACTCTCGTGCTCTCGCACGAACCTGTATACACCCCCTTTTGACTTAGGGATAGACCCTATTTTCTCCCCCTCACGGCTCCTAATGACACATTTCCCTCCGCCAAAAGTGGTGACGAAGCCGTGGTCGTCTAGCCTTCCAATCGACACGAGCGTGTGCCCAATTTCCGGGGAGTACAACACCTCGACGAGTTTCAACTGCGAGTAGTCAGTTCCATTTGGGATGTTGAGTATCATCTGCCCGACTCCTATGGCCTTGAAGGATTGTTTGTTAACCGCTCGCATGGCTTTCGGTACGATGGGCTTGTAGTCAAGCAGCTCGTCCTTGTAAGGGGTGAGATGCTTGCTGCATCCAGAGTCGAAGAGGTCTGATCGCTGTGACACGCGATCCAAATCTGCAGCAGCTGCCAGCCCTACACTCTCGCAATCGTCGTCATCCGAGTCGAGCCCAGCTAGAGACACTTTTAGAGGGTAACTAGCATGTGCGAAATCGATTTCGAAATCGCTTTCTTCCGCGTCTGAGTCGACAGCCAAATCCGCACGGTCCATTGTTGGGGAGAAGACTTCCTCGTCTACGTCCGGCCACCAATCCGACTCGCAATCGCTCGCGGGGCAAGAGGGCGCGTTTTCATCGTCGTCCGATTCGTCGAACTCGACAGCAAAGGCTCCTTCGTCTTCGGAGTCAGTCTCAACAGCGTTGGCAGTGGATTTCTCAGCAGTTTTGCCTTTGTCCTTCCCTTCCGCCGCACTGTCCTTCGACTTCTTTTTCTCTGGACAATCCCTTTTCCAGTGGTCCTTTGACCCACATTTAAAACAACCTCCTTGCTTTTTCCCTTTTTCTTTCCCCTTTCCACGCCCCTTGCTCAAGCCGCCAGTAGCCGACAAAGCCTCGTCGGTGTCCTGGTCCTTGGTTTGACGTTTGCCACGCCTAACGTTTCGTTCGAGATCCTGGCGCGAGTGCTCGTCGATGATGAGCTGGATAAGGTAATTTGGATCGAGGTCGTTTCCTGCGACGCGGTTCGCACTGCAGATAGTGGATGCAAACGACTGTAGCTGCCGTGGAACAGAACTGACAACGACCATTAGATATTCCTTGTTGTCTATCGTTACACCACAAGCCGCCAACTCCTCGCGACGAACCCGTAGTTGCTCAAGAAACTCTCGAACGTCTTCCTTTTCGCCGCATCGCGAATCCATGAACTGTTGCCGCATCCCTGCCATCGCATACATGCCCTTCTTCGAGTATTCCTTCACTATCACATCCCAGCACAGCTTCACATTTGCGAGACCCAAAACAAGCACCAAGGCTGTATCCGGCAATTTCTGCATCAGCAGGGCTCGCGCCGCCGCCTCGTCCTTTTTCCACTGCGCATACACCGGGTTTGGTGAAACTTCGGTAGTGTCTGCCTCGTCTCCCCCGGCTGTAGGAACTGTTGCCGGTGGGCATGGTGATGTGCCATCGAAGTGCCCCCAAAAACCCTTAGCATCTACTCCGATCTTGAAGCGCTCGCTGAACATGGTAAAGTTCTTTCCCGAGGACAGAAGCTTGGGCACGCTGGTGAGAGAGTCGGATAAGGATGTCGTAACGGATGTCATGGTGGTAATGGGTGATGCGAAGGTGTATCTTGGGTTTAGATTAGCAACGGCCAGGGCCCATAACCTGTAGAAACAGTAAACTCAGTATATTGCGGGGCAATAACTCTACGTGCTACGATACCTGTAGAAACAGTAAACTACAACGAATGTAAGAATGGATAAGCAAAGTTAGAATAGGAATAAGCTCACCTCAGTATATTGCGGGGCAATAACTGAGGTGCTCGGAAACGAAACAACGCATATATAAGCGCGAGTCGTGCGCATGAATACACAATCAGATGTAAGTACGAGCGGCCGTGATAAAGAAGTGAAACGAGACGGTAAACAAGTTGCGCGTGGCGCGAACTTGCATTACCTATTTTGGTTGGCCAGCATCCGCATACGGATACGACCCTTTTGGTTTGCGAGTAGCTCACCCTCTGTTTGCTACCCCAACAAGTGGGGTTCGTCTGGTGACATGCATGCTTGAGTTCTCTATTGAGATTTCGTTGAGTCTTATCTTGGTTCATTTTCATGTGTTGTGCCTGAGGATATTTTCTGAGAGCCGCGATGACTGCTTCACTGCAGTGGGTTTTTCGAGTACAAGATGGGGCGGGAGGAGCAGGAGGGGGGGAAGGAGTGCGATTGACATTAACCATGTTATTTCTTGTCAAAGTTCTTTGATGAATAAATAAACTGAAAGCGCAAAACGAGAACGGTGATGCGGTGTTCAGCAGAGGAACACTGCGTGAACCAAGAGGAGGTGGGCGAATTCTGGGGTACGCGCGGCAGAGAAGGGCCCCAGAATTCGCACGCCGTCTCATCACCACTATCTTATCTTATCCTCTGATAGGCGTGAGCCGTTCATTCCTCACGTCACACTTATCGCGGAATTTGTGTCTTGCAACTACTCTCCCATGATCGCAAATTCCTAGCCTTTGACTGAGATCACCAGTATCCGTTTTTTAGCACTTGCTTTATTCACCCCACACTGCCTGGAATGTTTCTAAGCTATGGTGTCTATCTACTTCATATAATTGTAGCTAAGCTTCAACTCACACCGTGACTTAAAAATGTGCTACTGAGTCAAGGAATAGGCGTGTGTCAAGGAAAGGGGGAACACTGTACTTAATTGGCCAATTAGATGACCCGTGCCTCTGTAATTCATGTCACCAGCTGAGTTGCTTCGTTACTAGGTCACGCACAGTATGGCTATATCCAGGCTATATCATTCCCGGGGCAATGATATGTCAGAACTCGGGGAAGACGCACCGGCTCCGGCTAAATTTACTCTCCCGGTTGCTGGAATCGTGTATACAGTATGATATGCCCCTCGTATAATCCACAAACCCTCCCTCCTCATCCCACAAGTAATATCACTCGAGGAGGAAATGGTCTTGTAAGTTATTCTGGTTCGAATACGCCAAGGCCTTTGTCAACTGACGATCAGCTGAACAACTCAGCGTAGTCACTGCATCCATTCGCGCCAAAGACCTGGCAGCTGCCGAGAAGGTGAAAGAGCTCCTTAGGACTGCCTCCACGGAGTACGAAAAAGACGACGAAACGATTGCATGGCACGTCATGCAACATACCAAAGTATGCGCCCATCTCCCCCCTCTAAGGAGCCGAGCAACGAATGACCTTTCTGCTCAATCAACAGGATACGCTTAAGTTCTTAATTGTGGAGAGGTATAAGAATGGAAAGTCGGCGTTGAAGCAACACACGAGCAACCCGTTCTTCAAAGTCTTTCGGTTTGTGTCTCTTTCAGTCTGCCGTTCACGATTTTGACGATGCGCTTTGTTTCCTTCTGTATTTGTAGCGAGGTATTGCCGCCGCTCATCGATGGAGATGTTCCACTGGAATACTTCCACGAGTTTTCGAAGTTGTAAATCCGTTCAAACTTGAGAGAGGTCGTAATGCTGTGCCCCAACGTTGACGGCGAGGGTGAACGACTTTCCTGACACTCACAAGAAAATCAACGAGAAGGCCTACGTCCTACATGTATCCATTCATTTCAAATATTGTAGCACGGACCAGAATCGGGACACAGACACAGTTTCCGCACAAGGTTCTAGTTTCAGAAACGAGGAGCGATAAGTACATGTAAGGGCTCGAGCTCATCAATCGAAGGTGCAAACTTACCTACCTGAAATTCCTTTCCGATTCCTCGTATGCGAAGAAGTGTTGAGCTTGTGCTGGGATGTCAGTGCTTGGAGGATTGCAGAGGTACAATGCATGGGTATATTTGGACGGAACGGAACAGAGCAGGGAGATTGCTATTACCAGAGCCAACATACCGACGAAGACATAGACAAACCCACTTGAAGCTTGTACGGGTTCCATCGCGCTGGCTTCTTGGAGAGCCTCTTCAATGCCTCTCGCCATACTTTCCATGCCAAACAACGCTTTCGCCCGCGATCTCGCCCTCTCCGAAAGCGCCTCCCTCTCTTCCTTCGAGAGCGCGATAATCTCCAACAGCGCACCCGCCCACACCCCCGCGTCTGGACGACATAACCAGCCAGTCCGCTCAGACGCCAGTGAAGCTAGTACGCTCTCAGTCGGGCCCCCACTATCGCACGCAAGGATTGGCAAGCCGCACAGCATGCCTTCGACGGGGACAATCCCGAAGTGCTCGTTGGCGGGGGTGTAGAGCAGGCAGAGCGACACCTCCTGACAGGTTTCGACGAACAAAAGACGTATTTGAGCAATCAAAACGAGCCGTCAAGTACATGCGTCGTATTGGCGATGGAGACTTTCATACAAACTATGGAGAAAGCATCAAACGACAATAATCTTTGAAAAATATTCACGAACACCCGATGCGTGTTTAACAATTCCACCGATGAAGGTGTCAGGTCGAATGACGATGATAAGCGAACCACCTTCGTCCACCATATATGACTTGCGAGCGTGGCCTTCGGAGTCGATCAAGGTCCGGGCACCCGGAACGGCTGGAATTTGGCTTTCGGCGACGAGGAAAATTTGTACGACGGACGGAGGGACATTTGCCAAGGCAGCTGTGACGCCCAAGTCTCCCTCCTTGGCGAAAACCAGCACGGTGTGCACAGTTGGCTTCAACAACTTGAACACGGAGACCTCACCATCACTGGTGAGAAGCTTTGGGGCCTCAGGGGCACGATCCCCGGCACACAAAGAGCCGCGTCCCTCGTAGCCTGAGTAAGCGTGGGCAAGAACGTCCTCGGCATCTCTTGGGCGAGTGTCGCGCTCCTCGAGCACGATGCTACTGAAACGGTAGTTGATGCCGTACATCTCCAAGGCACTGTTGCGCCACCTGAACCAACCGGATTGTTTGTCTTCGTCGGTACTGTCTTTTTCAGTGGGTTCCATAGCCTTTTCTTTGGCGACGGTGTGAGTGTACAGCTTCGTTGTGGCATGAAGCATCTGAGTGATGACAGGGAGGCGCTCCTCGTTGTACGTGTTCAAGAGGGAGGTTGCGGCGAACCCCTTAAGAACAAGGGCTAGCTTCCAAGCTAAATTGGACTGAAGCAGACGTTAACATGGGCTCAAGTCCAGTCCATTTAATCATTTGAGACTAACCGCGTCTTGAACGCTGCAATTCATTCCTTGTCCACCAGTTGGAGAATGAACGTGAGCGGAATCTAATCGAGGATGTTCAAAGCTACATCACAGAGAGAATAGTAAAATCCGCACCTCCAACAACAAATGCTCGTCCCTCTTGAAATTTGTTGACCATGCGCATGTTCGGCCTGTGTGCCTCGTGTGAATGCCTACAGCTAGCTAACGAACTCACGCCTACACTTACTTGAAGTGGGAAATCCATGTGAACTCGCCGAATTCAAGATCGGTGCGTCCAGTTTCGTTGTGAATAAACTCGATCGCTTTGGCAGGGTCAGCGAGGTCAACCGGATCGAAGTTCTGCCCAGTAATTCCGACGCCAAATCTGTCGCCGGACGGGTTTAGCGGGCGTGCCATGATCCTGAGGAAGGGTCAGTAGATATCATAGAACGATCGGGTGCGTCATACGTGTAGTGCCCTGGTTTCCCCCAAATGTGCCAGTACTAATGGAAATAGCTCATGAACTTTTCTTTCACAGGATATTAAGCCGACTTACGTCGGTCGGCAAGCCTTTGATCTGAACATCTCCCCAGACCATGCCATCGGCGTCCCTAGTTTCACCCTGGAATGTGAGGTTCAACAGTTTCCTGGTAGAACCTGTCTTCCCATGAGTTTCAACACGGTTGCCACAACTCAAAAATACCTTTGGCGCCATCCGACCCGATCAAATATTTAACGGATACTTTCTCGACCTCTCCCGTTGGTTGTCCATCTTTGAATGTGGTCACAGAAGCAACGACGGCGTCATCATTTTGCTCTAACGCAGTCAGACCCCTGCCAAGCTCGACTGATATTCTATGTTGGGATAGATGCTGGCGGAGGACACTTTCAAGGCTGTCTTGGCTGACACAAGCCCCATTTGCCTGAGGTAAGGTTAATTGTTGCATCGAGAACCCAGAGAGGAGTGCGCACAAAGGGGCGATCGGGCCAAACCTCACCCTTCTCATACAGATCCCATGTCTTGACTGGCACAGTTCCACCCGGCAATTTGTAGGCTCGCATCGTTGGGATTGGAACCGCAAAGTGCTTTATGTCGTCATAGACACCCATGGTTTCGAAGAGTTCGAATGTCCGTGGCTGAGCATATACCATGAAGACACAACATGCAGGGACAATTAACGACTCCCTACCTGCATACCGAATCCTCGCGACCCGGTGTGAAAATTCTCATCCTTATCGATGATGCGGACAGGGATGCCATTTTGCGTCAAAGACAACGCAGCAACTAAGCCAGCAGGCCCTGCGCCAACCTGCCCAAATCATCTGTTTGGAAGCGTTTAGGTGTAGATGATGGGTAGCACTTACAACGAGAACGACTGGTGAAGACATATTGTTTGTTGGGAGTTGATCGTTATGAGGAGAACTTCGTAGGGACCTTCATATTTATGTGTGCGGGATGCTGTTCGCCGACACGGTCCAAGCACTTCCTGGATCTTGTCGGCACCAGGTGGATCAGTATCAAAGATGGCATCAACATCTACCCGTCGCGAGAAGAGTAAGGCTCAGCGAGTAGCTCCCGATAGCCAGCGCCCATTGCCCACATCTCGCCCACATTTCACCACGAGGGTTGCACGAAACCAATCGGCCTGCGACGGGAATGTGAGCTATGCTTACTTCTTGTGGTACACGCTATGCACACCTTTGGCAGGGGTGGGAGGACATGGGGAAGTGTTCAGGAATGGCTGAGCCGCGACATGATACCGCAGCTGTTGGGTACATAGGTCCCATCTGTGCTATTCCCTCAATTGTGATGAAGAAACCCGAGCGGGGGAGTGGTTCTCCCGTTCCATAAGTTTCTCAACAAGGACGCTCACGCACATTCCAAGCCTTGAACGGATCCTCGAGTGATGGACCCGGATGTAAGTCCTCAAGCTAATGCATTCAAGAGATCGTTTCTCGATCTCTCTGATATGGTGTGGGCGAGATGCTGAGACTAGAGCCGTGACACTGGAGAAAGGCCTTGGGGTAACTGACGTCCTTTATATTGCACCACGATGGGATCAAAATAGCTTTCACTGAACACGAGAGCCGTGTACATTGGCCTTCAACACTAGGACGACCTTCGTGCAAAGGTAAGGACCAGTAGTCGATTGAGGGTATAGTCTTACCTGGAAGCCTTCAAGTCCTGGGTCTTCGGTTGTGAATACGCTAAGGTGGTAGGTGTGAGGAACCTGCGATGATACTGTGGTGTTGACAGCAGCGCTTTGACGAGTGGGAAACGGTAGTACAATGGGTATATTCAGATGGAACGGACCACGAGGAACATCATATCAGCACCAGGATTGCCATGCCTAAAGCCAATAAAGTAGCGAAAATAAAGATAAACCCACTCAGACCTTCGACGGGTCCCAAGGTACTGGCTTCCTGAAGGGCATCTTCAATATCTCTCGCCATAGTTTGCATGCCAAACAATGTTTTCGCTCGCGACTTAGCCCTTTCCGAAAGGGCCTCCCTTTCTCCCTTCGAGAGCGCAACGATCTTCGACAGTACATCAGCCCATACAGCCGCGTCCGGCCGACATAGCCAGCCAGTTCGCTCGGACTCTGGCGAGTCCAAAATACTCTCGGTCGGGCCACCGCTATCGCACGCGAGGACAGGCAGACCACAGAGCATGCCTTCGACAGGGACAATGCCGAAATGTTCATTGGCCGGCGTGTAGAGTAGGCAGAGCGTAGATGAGGAGGTGAGCAAAGCTGACCGTTGGCCGGTGGTGAAGTTGAGCACGAAGAGAATGTCTGGTTCGACGAGTTGGCATTTGAAGGGAGGAATCGGTGTGTTAGATGATGCAGGGGTGATGATATTGAAAGTGAGGGAATGCAACTCGGCTGTCCTGACGAGAGCCGCGAGTGTCTGGATATTATCTTCGAGACGATGGTCGTAGCCACCTGGGCAGGATTTCATTACTTTGCTTGGCTCAGAGGGAGTGTATACACACCACCAATTACTAAACGTGTGGAGCCGGTCTTCATTTGAGCGAACGCTGCAAGTGCCAAGGCAACATTCTTCTTCTTCTCAAAGCGGTTCAGAGACAAGAGGGTGGGGCGGTCACTAGTCAAGATGGATGAGAGTAATTCAACGGTAGTCAGTCTAGACGCACGATATCACTTGAACAATGTCGGGATCACTCCAGTCGACGGCGGTCTCGTAAGCAGAGATGTTGATGCCGGGATACACGACACGAGGGACGCGTGGTATTGATCTGAAGTAGGTTTGGAATACCTGGGAGGTGAATTTCGAGTTGGCTAGTATAATGTCTGCCTGTCCTATTCTGAAGAGATTAAGAGTCTGACCAAAAGAACAAGCTGGGCGACATACTGGTTGTCAACTCTTCCACCCAATCCATGGGGATTCGATATAGACGTTTCAGGATCCCCCCTTTCATCTTTGCGAACTTGCCCTCGACGAATTCTCCGTTGGCCAAGAGCTTGTCTGGAAAGTGACAATAAAACACCACGCGTGTTTTGCCGAACGTTCGCAGGAATGGAATACATGTCGACAGTTGATCTACGAAGTATACATCGTATGATGGCCCTCCTCGAAGTAAGAGATGGAGAGTTAAATGTAGCTGACGAGCGTGCGCGAAGAGTATATGGAATTTGCCACGTATCGACCGGGGGAATGGGGGGACGACATGGTGGACGCGGAGGGTACCTATACGTATGTTGAGCTAGCAGTAGCAGTGATCAGAGTCGCCCTCACCGTCTCTAGTCTCTTCGAAGCAGTGCGTCGGGTCATGGTGTGAAGTGTACAAGTCGATGTGGTGACCGAGGTTTTGGAGGCCGAGCGCAGCGTCGACGACCAGGCGCTCAGCACCACCTACGGTATTGTCAAATCACCCAATCGTTTTCAGTCTTCAGTTCAGCGCACCTATTCCGAGATCAGGATGGAGGAATGCAATTCGGAGCGGGCTCATGGCGGCGTCGGAACAACGTGAGCTTTGCAGTCTGAATGACTGCCGCGGTCTTTCAAGAGAGATAGGAGCTTTCACGTGACTTGCAGGGGCTCAGAGCGGCGAGGAGCTCAAGCTTAAGTGCTTACGCTCAGCCAAATCGTCAAAGCGCTCATGGAAGATGTTGTGGAAGAGCCGAAGGAACTGCAAAAACTCTGTCAAGATCGGGAGAGGCTCCTTGCTCACGTAGAGTATGATCAAATACCCTTCTTTGAGAAGATACACTCGTATATCTAAATTCCATGCAAGTGCGAGTTCCTACTAATAGTTGCTCGACGGGCCCGGCACCATTTCCTCTAGTTGTTGCTGGACACGGGTACGCGTCGAACTCCCTGGCGTAGATGTGACCTCAATCAATATCGTTAGAATGACTGTCATCAAGGATGCGGGTCTCGCGTCTTTTGGGGAGCGATGGGCTAGCGATGCTGGTTATGCTTCCCTCATCTTCGACTATCAGTTCTTTGGTGACTCTGGCGGCGAGCCCAGAAACTTTGTCTCCCTCGAGAAACAGTTGGAAGGTTACAAGAGTGTCCTCAAATGGGCGCGTCAGCACCCGGACCTCTTTCGTAACGACAACATCATCGTGATGGGGAGCGCTCTCAGTGGTATATCTGTTTCCCAACTACTCCTTGAAGATACTTCAGTGGCTGGGGGCATGGCCCATTGCCCAACGTGGGATGGTTCTATAAACCTCCCTCGCTGCTGATAAAGGCTACGCTGTGGTCACATCCATGCCATTCAATTCTCGGCTGTTCTTTCGGGTGATCATTGACACCAACCATCAAGGGAAAGCTTGATCTTTCCCCCGTATTCATCCAGGCAATTGGTCGACCTGGGGAATTCAGGACGCCCAGGTGCGCCCTTCCGATCACTGGTACAAATTACCTCATCAGCGGACCTTTTACAAGGCTTCGTGGCTATATTTGCCCAAGGCAGAACGACATTCACCGAAGCCCCAAATCTAATCAACCCACGAGTTTGCCTTGACATTATGAATGCGCGACCGGGTACACTGTTGAGAAGGGCCCATGCCCCATACCTTGTTGTCTCCCAGGAGGATGACATGCTCCCAGTGTCCATCGGAAGATTCGTAGCACCAGGAGCTCCTGATGGTGCGGCGTCTTCGACGTGCTTGCGCCTGTGGGTGTGCTGATGGGGTCGTTTATAGTTGTGGAAGCTCCAGGTGGACTTTTTGATGTTATGCGCGGCGGTATATAAGGTGCTACCATCTTGCTGGTCTCCATCACGCTCAACAGCGGCCTTGTTAACTTCAAGACACTTGCTCATATCATTTGCCAATCACAATGGCCGAACAGGTTCTCGCCAAATTCGATTCGAACAGATTCTTGTGGAAGGAGCTCCCATCGGAGGGCATCGTCTCTCGCATTCTCGGAGGAGGAGAATTCGTTCAGGACGTTTACAATCGGCATATGAAGGGCGAGCAAAACCTCTTCATTGGAGCGCATGTGAACGTTTCTGCAACTATCTCCCGGTCTCAATTGACCAACTCTGCACGAGCTACGTGGCTGTGGTTGCGCTACCATGTCCCCGCCATCGCGACATCTATTGTTCCGGATGACGAAGGAACTTCTTGTCTTGTCTACAAACCAGCCAACGAGGCGGAGGTCAATGAGTGGGCCAACCGCACTTTCATTGTCTCCCAACACCCACAAGCTGATGTCGAGCCCCTCCGCCTGAAGCTAGGCGAGGAGAAGATTCCATCTAAAGACGGTCTCCAGACTTGGGCCCATCTAGTCCTGACCCCAGGCAGCGACAGAGAGCCCGCTTCAAAGTTCGGCTTCCTCGTTCGCACCCATCATGCCCCATTCGACGGTGTTGGGCTCAAGATCATGTTAAACCGCTACCTCATCCAACTTGCCAAACATTTGGGATCTAGCGATGTTCCACAGAGTCCCCTTCAGTGGGGAAGCGAGGCAAGTAACCTTGCCCCCGCCGTCTACAACGTCTTGTTGCCGTCCGTACCTCGCGCCATCCCTCCAAATTCGTCAGAGGAACCCAGTTTCGCCCACCCCTACTATGGCACCATGGGCGCAGTATTGCAGTCAATCGGCGAAGCGATGAAGGTAATCCTTTTGTCGCCTGCCGTTTTCATGTGCTAAGCTCTTCCCCTGTAGATTCCTTATGGCTTCAAACCTAGGCCGTCCGACTCAGGATGGCCTTCACCAGGTCGAGAGGTTCTGTTCTTCTCTGCCTCCGAGTCAGCGCAGCTTCTTGCGTCGTTGAAACCCTCGGGGAAGGCGGATGTCAGCAAAGCGTACACTCTGACTCATCTCGGTAAGTGTTCTATCCTCATGGCTTCTCTGCTATCTCTGACCTTGTTGTGATATGTCATAGCTCACGCTGCCCTCGCTATGACGGTTATGGCAGATAATCCTCCTACAGCCGACGCTGCCGGCCTAGTCCTTGGCAATCTCCACTTGCGCAATTGCCGCGAGTTTCTGATTGAGCCTTACTCCTCTCGTGATGGCTATAGTGGTTACGCTCTCGGAGTCAGCCATCTCTCAGTTCCCGTTTCCCTCTTCATCGCAACCGATGGAAAACCTGCGCCTTTGGATAAGAAAACCCTAGTCAAAGCGATGAACGCCGTCCGGGATAGCTACGGGCAACAGAAGGCCCTCCCTGACCCCATTAATTATATGGGGCAGGCCTCTCTGATTTTCATGCAGAACATCATCGCTGGCGCGAAAGCGAACATGTACGGATCTGTCTCTCAGCTCTAATTCTTCTCTCACTGCTTGACTCTGCTCAGGTTACCCCCCAACAACTGCTACGCGTTCTCAAGTGACGGTATCTCTGAAAAGCAGCTAGATAACTCTTTCACAGACTCCTTGGGGAAAGCTGTCTTGGAGCTGTCCGACGTATTCATATCTGTCAACCATATTGAACCAGCTCCGTAGGTCTTTCCACAGAAGATACTTGCACCCAGTCTGATTCAGGGTCACTCATAGATTCTTCCGTATTTCCTCTTGGAAGGGAATCATTGAGCTTGGTGCGGACTACAATAAGAACTTGATCTCAGCGGCGGAGGTCAAGATTCACATGGAAAACTGGAAGCGATCGATGCTGCTGGCGACAAAGCTAGAAGGCGGCGATTATTAGGCGAGAAATAGGTAGCGTCTACGCGTATTCATCCCAACGTATTGGTTCCCAGTTTTTGCGAATCCCTCGTACAAATACAAACAAGACAGCGATGACGACTGTGTTGCAACTGGGCGGTGATCTTGAATTTTTACACGACCAAAATTCAAACGGTTCCAACTAGACGTCGTTAACAGCCTTTCCGCGTTTTCGAGTCTATGAACTCCCATCCTCAACATCACGAGACGTCTCGAACGCCGCCATCTTCTCCTTCTCTTCTTCCACATTTTTCTTGACAGGAGGGATCGTGTTCTTGATAAAAACGAGCCTGCAGAGAGCCAGCAGACAAACTAAGGCGAAGAGGAACCAAAATCCTGCTGCTCGCCCAGAGTATCCCGTCGGTCCCCCGTGGTATACTTCACCACTGGTCTGAATTGACGTTATAATGTCAACACGGCGGCGCAGCGTAGTTCGAGGAAACAGTTGTATACAGTGCCGACAGTTCCTGCAATCTGTGGAGGCGTCACTTTGACAACGGCAATGCTAGAGGGGGCAGATGAACCAATCCACAGCCAAGGCACACAGCTGATCAACTCACTTCGACGTTGTGAAGACCACTGTAACACCAGACGCACCAAGAAGAAGGCCAGGGAATGCGAAGCCCCAGTACTTGCCCCTTGAGTCGGCAAACGGCGACAGGGCGGTCCCTGCAACCGTAAGGACCATTCCAAACACCATGACGTATTTCAGTCGATACTTCTTCTGCAAAACGTTGCTAATGATGATGGACGGAATGCCCATAAGGCTGATCGGGAGGCTGGAGAACAGACTGTTACCATTACGCAACTGGCTAGTGATGATGAATGGCTCACAAGTGTGCTGCCGTGATAAGCGCCTACCATCCATCCGCAAACCTCTTGCCAGAGCCAAGAGGAAAGGTAGGGTTGCGCAGGCCACCATCGTGCTGAAATTAGTATATTTCCATGTCTTGGGTGACCTGAGAAGCATCGTCAACTCCTAGGTAGATGAGACGCACGAGGGACTTACAGCGCGGCGCGGTTTTCGTCAACACGGGCTTCTCAGATAAAGAACGCAACGACGAGCACGACGGAGATGACGAGGTTGGCAATCACCTTAGCCGAACCCCATCCAGAGATCGAGCCTGAAGTCACAGCGGATACGAACAAGATGAGGGCGACTTTGTTCGCATGTTAGTTTGGCGATAACCATATAGCAGAGGACGGAGACCACTCGCTTGTCAAGGTAGAAATGCCAATGATGTCCAGACGCCTGATCTTCTCGGTCGACGACACATGGCTATGTTCCACGGTTGGTACGGCGACAAAAGCGAGAACTCGGTAATAGCAATGAAGTAATATACCCAAGGCCACGAAGTGAATATCACGAGAATGGCTGCGATAAACAGTCCCAAAACTAGACAAGTGTTTAGCCGTGTATGGGTCGAGATCGATCGTTGACTTACTGTTGCCTATGTCGGCCGTCCCTGCGAACAGTGCCACTGCCTGGGATTGTTCGACGGGATCTGGGACCGTCAAATGATCCGAGTCGAATGCAATGCAGAGGGCACGGTCAAAGCTGCGCCTATATATCTAGCCTTCAGCAAGGGTCACGGACGTTGGATGCGAATCGACTGGTCTATCCCCACCAGAGCCCGATGAACACATAGTCTAAACAGCCAGCCGTTAGATGGCGTCGTATACCCCAGCCGCAGCGAACATACTGGCGTTATGAACGTCGCTCAATCTGTCGCTCTGTTCAAAATACTCAGAACATACACTAGGCGATAGCAAGAACGCACTGCGAGGAGGCGACAGTGAGGGAAGTTGACTGCCATTGGCTTGGTGCCCGACAGGCACAGCATCTGCGGTGTCCTCAGCGATGGGCTGGACTTTGTGTTCGTCAGGATGGTGCAACCTCTCCATGGCCTGCTGTGGGGCAGCCTTTCACTCTCTACGCCATGGGATATTAAGACATGGGAGCAACAACAACCATCGAAGTAAGGCGCGAGATGCTTAGTTGATGAGGTCCTGGCAAGTTCGAGGCGTCTGGAAACAACACCAATCATGATGTTATGAGACAGCATTTGATCTTGCATTACCCAGATACATTCTTGAGAGTGCACGCGATGTTGATGAAATGCGGCGTTGGATCAGTTCCTATAATTTTCCACAGCTCGAAGTACGTACGTACTTACGTGTACGTATCAAGGTTTCCCTTCACCGACCCAGTGCTCCTTAACTAAACTAGTATGACATTGAAAAGTCCTTAAACCAGGCATATTGATCTCGCGGGGTCGCAAACTTTTGTTCGTGCCCACCAAAGAAAGTACTATTGAATAAGCAGATTAGTAGGCAATCCTTTTCAGACCTGAGCTGCCTTACCTAAAAAATAACCCAATGAATCCAACTGGTTCACTTGAGTCTGCTTGTCCTGCCAATAACATTGGTCCCTCGTCGTCCACGTTCTCCGTAGAGACTTCCATCGAATCATCGCTGGTCATTACTGCCTGATTGCCCGGTACAATCCTCAAAGAACGACGCTCGATAGCTCGTTTGGGGAGGATCCCGCCAAGAATGGGACCGAGCAACCCTCCGCCTTGCTCTGGTTTCTTTACCACCGGCTTCTTAATCGTCTTGGTTGGCGCCGGCATGCCTCTATAGTATATGTCGCTCCGCTCGATAACTCGTTTCCCATCGACATCCAAAGCGAAGTAACCATCTGGCTTCCCAGGTCTATTGAGGGTGACGGTCTGTTTCAGATGAGTCCAAGAGCCTGCGTTGAAATTAAACGACCCTCGGCCAATAGAAAGCCCGTATGTAGACTCGCAGACGGATTGATTGTCTCCGCACAGTTCGGAGGTTTGTTTATCTTTCGGAGCATACTGTGAAGTCCAATCCGTCAGTAATGTGGTGTTGCTCGAGAATTTGTGCATTTACCAGGTACAATTCACCAGCGCCACCTTGCCTCCACATCATCCGCGTACTAAAGCAATCGGTCGCGTCAACCCCTCCGGAACAATGCTCGCGCCCTCCGTAGAGACCAGGAAGTTTGCCGCCTCTGACCCAATCGAAGTCTACGGGGAAGAAGACGCTGTATGTAAGAACCATCTGTTGGGCCTTGGTCATCCCTTTCAGCGGTGATGCATAAAACTCGGCTCCGCCTTGTGGCTGACTTGCTGGGTTTATCGAACCCGCCGGGTACATGAGTTGTAGGATTGACGAAGAGTTATCCCAAGACGGCGTGCTCGCTGTGGACTCTGCTGACAAGGCTGTACCTGTGGCACTCGCCGTCGCGGGGATACCAGAAACGAGTTCGACGTTTTGCCAACCAGCAGGAAAATATGTGACCTTGAAAGAGGATAGATCAATCATATCTGCAGGCGCCGACCATGAGGTTCCGTTGGACGGTGATGGAAGCGCGGGATATGTCGACTCAGTAGTCGGTGTTGGGGTGGATGGTGAAGAAGAGCTAAAGACAGTGTCGGTGACAACTTCGAAGACCGTAGTCTGATATTGCACAGTTTCTGTTACTATTGTTGTATCTATCTGTCCGCCGCTAGAAGTCGCTAACAGTAGGCTTGATGTGAGGGTGGGTGGAAGGAATTGACTTGAAGCATCTGCTGGGGAATCGGCCGGTATCAGGAGGAGGGCTTCTGCAGTTGCTAGGCATAGTACAAGACGTATTGACCTAGACATGGATGGTGGTATGACAGGAAGATTCACAGTCCTTCCAACCTCTAAACTTGACGGCGGTCAGCCTCCCCCTATTGCGTTGGGGGCCGCTTAGGAGGTTAAGCGCTCAGCCCACACATCGTTTGGTTAGTTCTTGACTCAATCTTGACCAGCACACATGGCGAAAAGGAGAAAGATACCGTGGGTTAGCTCGCCCTTCGTTCCTCGTACGATTGGAATAGTGAATTTCCGTCTACATGCTATTTTATGAGTACTTGTCATGAAATCATTGTAACGTATATGACACGAGGCACCTTCAAACATGATTTCACTGGTGAACTTGAACGGTAATCTCCTTCACTAGGCCTTGTCCAATCCTTTCAATCTCCGAAAGGACTGATTGACAGTTCAGAACGACGAGTTCTTTTTCTTTGCCTTTGCTCGAACTCGACGGCGTTGAATCCTTGGGAAATAGTTCAGTTGGTTCGTATTGAGGCAGAGACGCAACTCACCACATCTGTAGCTGTATTTTTCAACATACTCTGAGGCGCACTCGAGAAACCACCGAGCACCCTAAACGGTCGTGGCCTGTCCTTCACACTCGGATCCCACACGCCGCCAAAGGTATCTCCACCACATGGATCATGGAAAAGGACGAATGTATCGGCGTATATCCGTCGAAGATCCGTGAATAGCATATGCGCGGGATCAAAGCCAGGCCGGACGACATCATCGTTGCTATCTCCGCTGCGCTTCACAAGATTGGCGTATTTCGAGTTCAGGCGAGGATCCAGCATGGACGGATCTGGGGAAACATTCTGCGCATAACGCGGCAGTATGCTTTGGTCGAGCTTGATGAGGAAATCGTAGTCGTCCGTCGGATGGATAAACAAGGCCTACAATCCTGAGTTAGTTGTGCAATGTGTTTCGCGTTAGGACGAGGATGTACCTTGACTTCGAGACCGTCCCTCTGCAATATTTCGTATGTCGCCCTAGCCAGTGCTTGGATACGTCGGGCAACAACGGCATCGGGGCCTTCGGTAGTCCAGATATGTCCTGTTTGATCCATCTCCGTTGACAACCTCCAGACGCCCTTCTTCGACTCGGCGCGCATGGCTGACCCCCAAGCCTTGGGAACCCCAGCATCTGCACCGACCTCTGAAACTGAGCTTTCAGCAGTCGTGCTTGCCGAAAGCCCATACAGAGGTACAAACATCCCATCTTCCCATTTCCAATCCTTCAACTTCTCAACAACCATTGAGAAGGCTCGCTCCTTCGTTGCTGGAACGCCTGGCCCACCATATTCGTCCTCCACCCCGACGAGGCGCCCGTCTCCGACGAACACACTTGCGGTAATGATTTCCACAGCCTCCTGCGAGATATGCCCCTCCAGAAGCCAATGGGCACTCAACCACCTTTTGAGAAGTCGCACCGCGCCAGCATATGCCGAGAATTGATGTACAAGCGCACCAATGGCGCGATGATGCCTTGGTCCATGTACGAATCGACGAAGGTACAGGTCCTTGCCTTCGATCGCCTCGCGAATTTCTTTTCCCGTCGCTGGTTTGTAGTTCGGTTGTGTGGCAGCAATATGGGGAAGCAAAGGTTTGTTCTCGACGAGGCGATCAAGAAGTTGCGCTTCTCTTTCGTGCCATATACTAGCAGCGAAACTCCACCCATCCTTGGTGATAACCTCCAATTTGGCGTGATCCTGAATGTCCGAGGAGCCTGGACCGTCGCCAACAACAACATTGGCCCGAAGCCCATCCACGGCGCCCATAAGCGCACTAGCAATGCGCTCGAAGAACGCTAGTTTAATTTTCTGGATAGCCCGAAGATCATCTGGCCAGCGAGTTGATTTTTCGAATTCAATGATGAATTCAATGTGGGGGAGGTAACGTGCGCATCCTGGGAGAAGAGGAGCAAGAGAGGCGGGAAGCGGAGTGGGCGCGAAGACGCTAGTGTACCGGAGATACGGAGAGTTGGGACTGATATTCAGGATTGCCAGAGGCAGTTTTTCATCTAGAGCTTTTATGCTTCGGACAACCTGGTCAAACGCAGCAATGGCGCCCCTAAATCCAGCGGCGACCCCCGCTTCCTGGTACAACGACGAAACCTCCTCAGGTAGTCGTAGCATGCTATCGAAACCATTCTGCCACGCCACAACCTTCGTCCCATCTATCCCAAAATGGTTTTGCAGGAGATGTTGAACAATCATAGCTGGAACGTGGTTGCGTTCATCAGCCGTTTTTACCTCCCAAACGACACTTTCGACGATGCGTCCGTCCTTGAAGCGTCGAAGTTCAGCTTTTGAACCCCAGAGTTCGCGGAAGCGTTGTATAACGGTGGAATCAGTTTCGTCGGCAGACGGGCCGTGATCGACTAAGCGGAACGCGTGCTGAGTATCAAGAACTAGACCAATGAAAATATGTGTCAGCTCAGACGTTGAAGGTAGGGGTTGTGTAAGTGGACGAGACGATGGGGTCGGATGCAGGATCGCCATGGCTTTGCAGCGGTTTCCTAAGCCTGCGCAAAGGGTGACATCAATAGCTGCAAAGAGGGAATTGATTGAGGAACCGTGGTCGAGAATTTTGGCCACTGATTCGTTTCGTTGTTTCGCTGAAGTGATATCAACGCTGAGAAACCGATCAGTATCCGCGATAGCTGACAAGATAGAATAAGGCCCTTACCGCAAAACGATATCACAGCGAGTCATGAGATCTCGTTGCTCTTTCAGAAAGACCTCAGTGAAGGGATCGACGTTCAGCGAGGAATGATCCAAGATTTCGAGGGTCTTTTGAGCATCGTAACAAAGCTAGCGAGACAGCCGTCAGTAAGGAGGGTCCCTATCTAGAAGCATAGACGTACAAGTCGCAGTGAACCCACTGGAATGCCAGCAAGAAGGTTTACTAATGATGAGCTATCCACATGAACGGCAGAATAGTTGTCCGTGTATTCGTTGGGCGGAAACTAGATAAACGATAGCATTAGCGGCTGTAGAACCGTGGAGTGGAGGGTACGCACGCGATGCCCGTCCTTCGTCTTGGTAAAAACAGGCGAGGATACAAAATCGTGTTTCCCTTCGACAAATATTCTAGTACGAAAACGAGCACGCTATAGTGCGAGCTCACCAATGAAATCCAACGCCGCCTTGAAGAGTTGATACGAACTCAGCCCCTTTCCCAAGGGTTTCCTCTTCAAAGGCTTACCATCTTGCGTCGGTTCCTCGCCGTTCATCACGGCACTGAGCAAAAACGCCCACCAAGGGCCCATATCCTGGAATCCTCTTACGCATGGTTTGCTTCCGCTGCTATACCCGCGTTGGTTGGCCCAAATACGGAGGAGCACGAGCGCGTCGTTGAACGCAGGAATCTGTGTCAAAGCGTGGATCGCCAGGAGGTGCGGTCTAGGCGTAAAACAGGTGAGGATCGCGTTGTTGTAGAGGGGGGTTGCCTGGTGATTTGAGGGGCCAGCTTCATTATCTTGAGATATAGATGTAACCCGAAGATTGGAATGGGAAGGTGATAGTCGATGCAAAGGAATAGGTGATTCTAGCGAGAGTGTCGGGATCAGACATATCTGGGCGTTCAGTTTGGTAAAATCGTTGGGAGAGTCGTCTTCGAATGCGTGAGGCTCAGTAGGCATTTTGGGTCAAATAGTGCGTACCTTTGTTCGGAGTGAGGATGAGCTTCGTAAGTCGTGGATCATTCGACATGGACCCATACGAGATGGAAACGTTAAGCCCGCTTTTCTGCGAGCTGAGGTGCGAGGCAAGGCTGGCGAGATAGAATGCTCTTTTATGAAAAAACCGACCGTTCAGGTAGTCCTTCTCCTGAAACAGACTCTAAAAGGCTGTTAGGGCAACCCGACATGAATGAAGACCACAACTCACGTTTGGCATCTCCAACGCCAAGTCGACGCTAAACGAACGCCCGTCTCGACCTTTTATACTTAACTTATTTGCCCAGCTCCCGACCAACGTTATTTCACTAGGTTTCTCGAATGCGACTTTCCAGTTAGTGTCTTCCGCGGGTTGCGGTAGAGGATACGGCACAGCGATACCCTTCTTGGCCATTTTTCGGGCCGCCACCAACGGGTGCTCTGCAGATATCGGTGGAAGTGAAGTGATGAAGGTATGGAGTGCAAGAAGGAATCGTTCCAGGGGTGGTATCCGCGATGCTTTGGGACGGACATTCGGTAGAAGGGCATCAATCTACAATTGTCAGACAGAGAATGGATTCGGCAGCATCAAACCTACCTGAAGTTTGAAGGAGCTCGATCTGAATAGATCAGTAGCGTCCTTGATTACTCGCAATTCCTCTCCGGTCGGGGGTTTCTTGGGCTTCGTCCCGCTATGCTGTTGCTGTTCGACGACGTTGGCTTCGGTTGAGATTCCCCCCCATTCTGCTTCTGCTATGTCCCCCGCTTCCAAGTCCTCAAAGTCACCATAGTCATCGTCCGAAACATCCTCACCGGATAGTACCTCCGGGTCCTGCCATTTGCCTATTTTAGTTGACTAGATATGATGAGGTCTGGAAGACGTAGAGCGACGAGATACTCACTTCTCTGCCCTCTTGATCCTGAGCCCTTTTCCGTTTAACACCAAGTGCCATTTGAACTTTATGGTCACTTTCCTAACTTTTATCGTAGTAAGAACTTGAGAAAGAAAATTTGCACAGCCACATGTAAGTCCACGTGATCAATCGGGGAGCTCGATCATCAGTACCATCTTCGATCATTTCTGTAGACTTCGCCACGAGATTTCACGGCTTTTCACGGTCGTGCGTATGGCTCCTCGGGCGCGAACCGGTGCCCCGTGTACAATTGTCATCAAGCTCGGTGGGCTGACTGACGGGTGCTGTTGTAAAATCTAACGCTAGCTCTGACGCAGGAACTTCGTCGATCGTTCATGAAACGACTCATCAGCCCCTACTTTCCACCCTCTCGGCCGTGGTGGAGACCGTAGTGTCTCTCAGAAAGCAGGGGCATAAGGTTGTTCTCGTTAGCTCTGGCGCCATAGGCGTCGGGCTGAAGCGAATGGACATCGCCAACCGGCCCAAGAGTCTGTCAGGAAAGCAGGTATATCCAGCTCTCTCAAATTCCACATGAACATCGTTGAAAGATCTCTTGGATCAGGCGCTGGCTGCAATTGGGCAAGGACGGCTCATTGCTTTGTGGGACAATCTGTTCGGTCAACTAGAACAGCCTATCGCCCAAGTACTATTGACGCGCGGCGACATCTCGGATGTGTGTGCTCTGTTTATACGGCTGAAGGTAAGGCCAATGCTCACAGCGCGTTGTACCAGAGAACACGGTACCTGAATGCCGTGAACACCTTCAATGAACTGCTCTCCATGGGAGTGGTTCCTATTGTAAACGAAAATGATACGGTCTCTGTCAGTGTGAGTTGGCTATGTAGTCGTCCACGTTAAACAATCACAGATATTACCTGCAGGAAATAAAATTCGGCGACAATGATACACTTTCAGCAATAACATCATCAATGATTCACGCAGACTACCTGTTTCTTCTTACTGATGTCGATGGCTTATATACTTCCAACCCACGGAAGGACCCGTCCGCGAAGCAAATAGAGATCGTGACATCCATCGCTGACATCCGCTCTCGAGGTTTGTTCTTCAAACGCTACGGCACAAACTACTAACAGTCACTCAGTCAGCACTACAACACTGGGCTCAAGCCTGGGCACGGGCGGGATGGAAACTAAGCTGATCGCCGCAGAAATCGCCACCGCAGCAGGGGTTACGACAATCATAACCTCAAGCAAACAGCCTGAAAATGTTTTTAAAATCATTGAGTACCACAACACCGCAAAGGTCTCAGTCGTCACCGCGGGTGAAGGCACCACGGCGGTCATAAGTCGCAACACTGCGATCAGCGGCACTTCCACTCCAGTTCGTCCGGCGCACACTGTTTTTACACCGTCTTCCATCCCGTTACGGGATCTCAAATCTTGGACGAGTCATACGCTTTACCCATCTGGGAGCGTGGTGATAGACAGCGGCGCCCATCATGTTCTTTCTCGACGAGAGTCTGGTGGGCGCCTCCTGGCCGCTGGTGTGAAAGGTGTCCTAGGTGCCTTTGCTTCAGGCCAAGCCGTAAAAATTGTGATCCGCCGACCAGTCGAAGGTGAAGCCTCTGATAATTCAGCATACTCCCGCGCGCTGCAGGCTACTCGTCCAAGCACGCCTGTCCCCGGAGAACAGAGTGTGCCGCCCAATAGCGACGGCGCTGCTGCTTTGCAGACTTCCGGGGACGGAGTGGAGAAGATGGAGGCGGATATACACGAAGGCGACGTGATTGAAGTTGGTCGTGGATTGGCTAACTACAATTCGCAGCAGATTCTAAGTGTGAAGGGCCTTAATAGGTTTGTAGGCCCCTTCATTCCCTTTTTAACTTTGCTAATATTCCGGTGCTTGCAGCTCGCATCTCCCCAGAATACTGGGCTATGCTGATTCGGAATATGTGGTAGAGAACATTACTATTCGACTTCCGCCATCCTGATATTTGTACCTTTTGTTATGAATTGCTATAAAATCGTACACATTGGTATCATGTAGGGAGCGAATCAACGATTTGCAGGAAGCAGATAGACGACGTGGAATGTAGAACATAGCCAGACAAGTAAACAGATTGCCGCATAGATACGGATAGATAGCAGACGGAGATGAAGATTACATGACATCAAGCAGGAGAGTAGGTTACATCCGGAATCCGAGATAAAGTCGCTGCGATGGAGAAGGAATGCCCGCGAGTGGTCCCGAAGAAATCATCTAATCATCAGAGTCGTCCGAAGAGCCTCCCGAGTGCACGGATGTTCTAATCGAGGGTGTTGCCGCTGAAGGTTGAAGCGACCGGTTGTGCTCTCGCATAGTCCGTTCCCTTGCTTCGTGGTCCTTAATCTCTTGTTCACTCATTGGGTACCGCCGTATACAGGACACAGAAAATGTGCAGGGCAGTACATCACCACAGATCTCTTTCACCAGCCTTTCGTTCCGTTCAATCCCACCGAACATGGAATCAGTCCCCAGCCAATCTAGCCGCTTGATCCCTTCGCCCAATCGGCCGCCAGGAACGCCATGAGCGCGGGATCTATTCCGACGGTAGTTTTCCGAGATCGTCTTTTGCTTGGATTTGGGCAAAGAATGGTAGTCCGTCTGGCTTGCGAGGCGCGACATGTTCTCTGCGATAGCATCTATGACTTCGCCGCATGTTACCCCAACAGTGCGTTTCGTTGCACGGACAGTGATCATCCACGGGAATGATTTCGAGATTAGTCGCAGAAAGGTGATTCTAGGAAATGTGGCGGGCTCTTCTCTTCCATTGATCCAGGACATTGTACTAGGATCTGTCGACCGTTGCGTGTAGGCAGATGGGAAGAGCATGTTCCATTTCAAGTAGGGCCGGTCGGAATTATCGGGAGCCGGCTCTATAAGTGGATTCAACTTCACGCTCGCTTTGACCACCTGAATCAAGAACGGCTCCAGAACAGGCCCATCTGTGAGGAGTAGGGTTAGACTATTGCCCCGGAATGGGCTCGCAACTCACAGTGGTCGCCAACTGTGAAGGGATTGACGTGATCTCCGTCATGGTCTGTGGCTCTGCGAAGCGGGCCTGGCGGTGGTGGTTGTGCCCAAGCTGGCGCTGGCGGTGGTGGTGCGCCCCAAGGATCGAGCATACCCATACCCATAGCGGGTGTGTGCGCGTAACCACCAGGCATGCCTTGGGGCGGCATACCCCACGTCGCTGCGGCCTGAGGTCGAGCCATAGGTGGCTGCTGCATCTGAGGGGGCGGTGGTCCGCTCATCATCCCAGGAAACGCAGCGGCCATAGATTGGTGTTGCGGCTGCTGTTGGTGAAATGGTTGATAACCTTGTGGGGCCATCCCTCCCCAGGGTGTCCCCGGGGGTTGTTGGAAAGCTGTTGCCGGTGCCGACCATGGCGTACCGGGCGGCGGTCCACCAGGAAGAGGCGCTGGCGGGCCCCAAGCCGGTGTCGGCCCCATCGATGGGTAGCCAATGTAATCTGCTGATAGTCCAGGTTGCATCGGAGGGATGGCAGCCGATGGAGGTGCTGCTGGAGTGTAAGAACCCATTGGAATTACGGGTGTACCGTGGGCGCTCATGCCCAGTGACGGTACGAAGGGCGTTGTTGTATACGGTGTAGATGGGTAGAACGGGGGGTAGTTATTCGGGTTCTGAGGAAGTGATGCCCAGCCAGCCAGAGGACCGCCAGGTGAGGGGACTGGGGGTGGTGCTGCAGAAGGCGGTGCTTCAGGCGTGTTCAGCGGGGGGATGAAGGGAGTCACATTGGGAGTCGGTCGTCGGGACATTGTGCCCAAGGAACGAGTAGGGATGACTTAGTTTGACTAGTACAAGATCCTGAAGAACACTCAGGAAAAACGTCAATAAACGGATGAAATGAGCGTCAAATACAAGGACAACAATAACTCACGATGCAAGTAAACCAGACTTTACCCTCTCAACTATTGTGTCCCTTGTACTCCAATCTGGAGTCTGACCAACGGTTGAAGCAAGCGTAAAGACAATTCTGAGGGATTGTGGTGACTCTGAACAGGCAATTGACTCGAGGCGAAGGCTGATCGAATCCGATCAGAGCTGTATCGCCACGTGATCTGCTACAGAATTATAATCGAGCACTGCAGTTCTTGTTCCTTGCGCATTCCCTTCATCTACCTTTCTCCATATCCTCACTACCATGGCTGATCAAATTGGAAAGTGGGCCGCCGGCGGATCCTGTAAGCGAGTGGTGAACCTTGGCAGAGGCCGCATCCTCACTCACTGCGCTGGCAGACGGCCCGGTGCTCTCACAGACAGACCTCTATCTACTCAACACAAACCTCGAACTCAACCCCATAATATCCGGAAACCACGGCTCTTTCCATCTTGTATTCAACCTAGCAAATGGTCAGTCGCCGCAACTTATTTGACGCTTAGTCACTAAACGTGATGGTCCTTCCTTCGCAGGCCAGACTGGGGGATTTAACCCAAGTGCAAGAGACCGTGATCTATCCTTCACACAAAAGGACGAACCAGCGACGCTGCCCAGAGTAACAGAACTTGTCATCATCACCGAGATCAGTCCATGGTGCACGATAGTGAAGAACGAACGAGGCGTCACTATGGGGGACATTTGCACGGCTGTATGGAAGGAGTAAGTGATCTTCCTACTCTCACGATTACTGGCTAATTTCGGGCATAGATACTCGGAGAATTATGTGACTGATGGGGAGTTCCAAGCCCTGCCCCCTCGACTACAAGAACAGGTTAAGCGCACGGCAGCGCACAACGCCCAGAGTGGATGGAATATGTATTACTCCCCGGCAGTTCCGCCGAATCGTTACAAGCGTGTTGGTACGTGCCCATTATTGACCTGGCTTCTATAGCTCATGCCTCATTAGATTGGCTGCGCGAGCGAGTCTTCTTCGAAGGTCTGGCACGGAATGACCGATACGCCGAATCTCGCCTCGGTTTCAAAGCACCGAATATATTTGTGATGACCTTGGTCGCCTAATTGCCGATCTTTCATTTCTTTACGCTTGTATGTATTGCTAGGGTCTCGTAAACGATGTTGTCACTACTTCCCATTTCTCTCACCCTGCTTGTTACCGAAGAACCTGACCACGACTCTGAGTCGATCAGTGTCGTTCGATCACCGATCGGTAGCGGCTCCGAACTACCACATAACCGCTCCTCAAACGCAGTGACAACTTGGCGACAGCCGCACATCACGATCGAATGGCATGGACACTGTCTGGAATTAACTCGTTCAACCCGCCAAACTCCCAGAGTCCCGTTTTATTTCAAGCCTGATAACAAACTATATTGCGTCTACATTTCGTTCTTGACTAACCTAGTAGTTAAGAGGTCGCCACTGTTGGGCGAAGCCAATAAGCAAGCCAAGGTCGAGCTTCGGAAAATTCAAGTTGTAGATTGTAGGAATGCGAGGACTGGGAATGTGTGGTGTTCCCACCAAAAGACGAAATAGGAAGGAAAGACGGAAACCGAACGCACATGGCGAACGGCACGGAAGAGACGGAAACGCAACCAGGCAGCGCCGCGTGCGACTGCCCGGTATGACGTTCAAAGTGTCCAAATAATACTTCCGAACAAATACAATCTCCGAACATTTGCCCGAACATTTCTGAACTTGCCGAACATTTTCTATAAGTTGCCTGAACATTTTGTGTCACTTGGCCGAACATTTCTTAACTTACCGAACATTTTCTGTGCTTTGCCCGAACATTTTGGTTACTTGCCCGAACATTTTTCTTAATGGACCCTGACAGGCCCAAAGGGATTTGTGACTGTGGGAATACCTGTACTTGACTGTGGGAATATTGCGTACTGACTTTGCTATTGCTGACCGTGGGAATTAAGACAAATGCGCAAGCTTCGGTCGCAGACCTTCTATTCTCTGTACCAATGGAACTAGATAAGATGTGTATTGATGCTGGAGGACTTTATAGCGCTAATATAAGCTGAACTCTATATATTCCAGCCTTATCACACCCTTGTCATTGACCTTGCATACATAGATCTCTAGTGTTAGTGCTGTACTAATTGAGCTGAGTACTGCGAGTACTACTAGTTATTACTCTATCAAGTTTGCACCTTTGTGTACAGCCAAGGATTCACTGGGAACTGCGAAGACTCTACTACAAGATATGCATAAAGGGGAGATAAAGGGGGCTGCCTAGGGGGCGCTAATTTACGGAGATAAGATTGACGATCGCGATTAGATAAAGGATTCATCGCCGAAGATTAGATTAAGGATTAATGATGATCGATGATTGATTAGATAGGTCTCAGGGTTTCTCAGGAGTATCTCACGGTCAGAAACAAGAACTCACACAGTCATTAATCTATATTCCCACGGTCAATAATGACCACAAGCGCCCGAGCATGAAATGTTCGGTATAGAAAGAATGTTCGGGCAAGTAACCAAAATGTTCGGGCAAAACACAGAAAATGTTCGGTAAGTTAAGAAATGTTCGGCCAAGTGACACAAAATGCTCGGGCAACTTATAGAAAATGTTCGGCAAGTTCAGAAATGTTCGGGCAAATGTTATTTGTTCGGAAGTATTATTTGGACACTTTGAACGTCATAGCCCGGACTCTCGCATTAGACTGAGGGGAAACTGAACTTTTTATTGTTATAGGTAGGTAGGTACTATATATACTTGTAGTAGACGTAACTAAACAGAGTGTGGATGTGCAAGTAAGTAAGATAATACCGAAGAAAGAGTGCGGCCGCGGTCGATAACGGACCGAATCAAGAAGAAAACCAAACGATAGAATACATACAATAGACCATGTATCGTACGTTATACACGGTCCAATCCCTACAAGATCTTGGACAGAGTTTGAAATTTGGTGATGCTTGTCGATGGCGAAACAAGTATTTCGCAATCCCTCTGAGAGCGCTATGCGCATATGTTGTCGAACACAGCTTCAGTGCTCCGCAAACGCGCGACTGATCTTCGGAAAGTAACCTGCAGAGTATGGTTGATCACAGTCTTCTATCCGGGCGCTCGCCATTTCGCCAATTATGTTGCGCATGAAGGGTGTTTGCATCGTCATGAAAGCCGGCCCATGTAGCCTGGAGTCGACGACGAATGGCACACATGTATGGGTGTATTCCTCCGTGATCTTGGGGTACGGGCGCATCCAAACTAGTGTGCGTGCGAGTCAATGGGCTTTCAGACCGTTGAGCCATTCATGCCCTCCTCCTCGAAGATCGGGGGCGGTCGTTCGTGACTTGAATCATGAATGTGATCCGCAGTGCTCCCAAGCCTGAAACATCTTACCATCGCAGTAGACTTTACGATAGTGAAGGCCGCGCATTGTTGATGGGTGAAAGCAAGATGAAAGCTCCGCTTTTTGCAACAACTAGGCCCTCGCATTTGAGCTCTTCGCGTGTCTGCGTCGGTCTTCGGGTGGATCAAACGACCATGTCGAGCATTCGAGGACGCCCAAGCAAAGTCGTTTCTCGACATTTCGACCTTGATATCGGGCCTTTCCCTGTGTTCTCCAGACACAGTCGGAGACGTTCAACCGGATACCGGGTCGTCAAGACGCATACCACGGAACTACGCACAAGAATGGGTCTTTTAGTCGTGATATTTGTCGTAGATCAAGTGTCACCGTGTTGCTGGAAGACTTATCATTCGCTAACCCGGTAGTACAGGGCTAATTGACGACTTGGCTTTGGACGTCGAGGAGAGCACACCTTCGGTAGGGCGGGTGGGAGTAGTCTGTGTGTTACGTGTTGGGTGGCGGTTGCTCCCAAGTCTTGAGTGGGTTGAACCTCCTATTGCTTCACGACCGGCATTGACAGAGTGTTAAAGCTATGCAGCCTTAGGCTATACTGAGTGGCGAAGAGGTGCTGCACAGGTGTCGGAACGCCAGCATAGCCCATATGAGGGTCCGCATATGGTTGGCATAGGTGCATGAGAAGGGAATAAGGATAGTGACGATAAGGATAAGTGCCCCCCATAACGTCCCGGGTTTCAATATGACATCGATATTCTGAGAGATTCGGAGATTCCTGATGCAGCACACCTTAGGAACGGGTGCCAAGTACCTGTTCAACAGCTGTCCAGATTTCTGAATGAGGGGCTCGCAGTGAACGTCGCTGATGGATATTTTCATCATATTGGTGACGGAAGCAAACGAAGCAAATAAATTAGAACTGCGTCCTACAAGAAACCTGGAGAAAATGCAATGGACTCAACAAGAGATAGTTGTGTTGGGTTTCACCAACTTGGGGGTGATTTTGAGTTCTTAGCTCAAGTACTCAGTAACAACTTTGTCGTTGATTGAAACGTTGAACTTGACCGGTGACCGTTTGAACGTTCAGGTTAGCGCCGTAAGAATTCTTGATGAGATAAGATCATCACGATAAGATAAGATGTAACTTCTTCCCATTTGACTTACCTCAACCTTACACGCACCATCATGGCTCCCAAAGGCGGAAATGCAAAGAAGGAGAGCGGTCGAGCGAAGAAAGCAGAAAATGAAGCCAAGAAGCAAGAACAGGCTGCCGCTGCCGCTGTACGCATCTCGCTCTAGTATCCGTGATCCCGATCGTAATCATGGTCACTGTGGCAGGAGCGCAAAGAGGCAGATCAATGGAAGGACGATAGCGTGAAAGGAGGAAAGGCCAAGCAGCAAGATAAGGAGGAGAAACGCAAGGCTGATCTCGCTCGTAAGGCTGAGAACGCCCGCCTGCTAGCTGAGGAGGAGACTGTAGTCGCCGCGGCTAAGAAAGCTGCCCCCAAGGCGGCAAAGAAATCCACGAAGGATATCAAGCCTGCAGGGCCTGGTGCAATAGCTGCTGGAGGCGGCTTGGTCGCTCCGGAGAAGAGCACTGCACCTGCACCTCCGGAGGAAGTAGAAAGCTTCGCGGCGACGGGTATTGATAATGCACTGGATCTGCTAGAAGTTGTCACGGCGAAGATGGATAAAGCCAGCGTTGGACAACAGGCAGCATCGATCGAACGACATCCAGAGGTATTTCTCAGATCGCTCACTGTGACTGTTTGCATTGACGTTTCTGCAGCGCCGATTCAAAGGGGCGTTTGAAGCCTACCAAGAACGCGAAATGCCCAATGTGCGCAAGGAAGTGAGCACGATTAGCATAAACGTGATAGATCTACTGCTGAATTGAATGTTTCATCAGCATCCTGGATTGCGGTTGCAGCAATATAAGGTCCGTCACTTCGAGAGTACTGCATCGCATGCCGCAGTACTGACCCTCCGCTTAGGAGCTGCTGTTTAAGCAATTCCAGAAATCACCGGAGAATCCGTGAGTAATTGATGGCAGTCCTTCTATACGTGTCTGATCTACTGCGGTTGCGTGGGATTAGATTTAATCAGGCCACTATTTCCTACGACGCAAGCAAGGAAGAAAAGGTCGATGCACTTAAGGCCAAGCATGCACAGACCGCCGACAGGCTGCGCGAGAAGTAAGGGCTTCAATATCCTGTTGGTGAGGGACGGAGGTTGCAACTGTAATAATCTACAAATCAAATCAATAATGCGGTAGAAATCTAACGAGAGCGGCGCCGCTACCGGGATTACCGACTGTGTGACAGTCAGGCGTGTGACAGACTAGCTTTGTTATCCAGTGATTCCAGTACTTAGTTGAGCAGCGGTTGCGGTACGAGGAGGCAGTGCAGTGCTAAATTAGGCGGTAGTGCTTACATCATCCTCTTAGTTAAAAGGCTCATTTTCTTGGTGGACCTCTTCACTATTAGCCCTCCCACCATGACCTGTGTAGCCATCTCCTCATCCGCGTCCTCGTCAAGGCCGTCGTCGCCGAAGAACGAGAAAACAAATACTCTTGCGATAACGTCCCTCCCGAAGTCATTTTTCTCGCCTAACGTTCTAGAGGCGCTGCGCCGCCACTTCGTTTCCTTTGGTTCAATAAATCAATGGGTGCCGTTGCCTGGATTTGGGCGGATAATCGTGGTATTTGAAGTTGACGACCATGCAGAGGCAGCCAAGTTGCAGTCTGATCCCATAATAATCGAAAGCTCGTTAGATCAGTATGTGATTCGAGAGATTTCCCTTTTATGTGTTGCTGACCGTTCGTTGCTGCAGATCGCATACCACTCTGCGTGTCTATCGTGCCGATCCAAATCCACTAATTTCGCAGGACTCGGTAGGATTTGTCCCTGAGGCAAACTACCTGCGACCTCCACCGATAGAGAAGAACTTTCTTATTTCGCCTCCCGGGTCGCCGCCAGTTGGCTGGGAACAGATACGAGAAGATCCACCCAATGCCACCCCTCTCGCCGAGGACCTCATTGTTGCGCTACGAAAGTTGCAAGCAGGGCGCAAGCGCTCGAGTATTGAGATTCTTCTTGACCCGCAGGAGGGCTCCGGCGTCGGTGTTTATGTGCAAGACTGCGACGGCGAGGACGACGACGATGCGCAGACACGCGAGGAAGATTGGATTTATGGAGAATCGGCACCTGCAAGACAGAAGTGGATGCGGGTGCATACTGCCTTACCACCGATGAGGGCTCTGTCTGTTTGATGCTATCGTAAGTGCAGATCTTATTTTCTCTTTGCGGATGAGATACATTCAGACCTGTTCCGATCTCATCGATTTGAGGACAACACGATATTGCCAATTTATTCTGATTCTTCCTTCCATCATGCCGCGCAGTACACTAACTCCTTGTTCCTCAGGCTATAGATTATGATGTATGACTATGTGTGAGTCTCCTTTCTGTCTTTTTTTCGGTGATGATATAACTTCAGACCTGTTCTGCTTCTTTGTGGAGACAACACATATTGCTTTAAAATCCTGATCCTTTCATTTGACTTGCGCTGTAATTTCGCTACAAACACTGATTATTTCATTGTAGTTTCTCGACTCGACTCTTCCATGGATGTATCGCGACATGTCTCTTTCCTCATGCTTGGACACTCGGGATCTCGGACAATGTATGCTTCGTGTGTAGTCTTCCATATTTGTACTTATAGTCATCAGTGTTTTCATAACATACTCTGAACTTAATCACAGTGTAAAACTGCCTTGTCTGTTCCCTCACAGTATGTTACCGAAAACTATTCCATGAATGAAAGATGAAAGTAAACTAATACGGTGCTACGGCGCAGCAGCGTCAATATCCATTGGTGTTGCGGGATTGTCTGCCTCTAAAGCGCTGACGCTTTCTTTGTCCGTCTCTTTTTCATTTTCTTTCTCCTTGTTTTTGTCCACATTCCTTGGCCGTCCCCGACCCCTTCCTCTACCTCTTCCCCGAGCTCGCCGCGGAGTCGGCGTCGCTTCGCCATCGTCAGCATTCTCCGTGCTCGCGGTGGCGGTGGATGTCCTTGGCCTTCCACGCGCCCTACCGCGACGACTGCCCCTACCACGTTTGGGTGTGGCAGCGGCGCGGCGAGTGCTATCTTCCTCATCACCAATATCAACGTCGTTATCACCTTCATAGAAATCGTTACGCGCTGTATGCCGGTCATTACGGCGTTCCCCCGCTTGTCCTGTCCCCCTGTCTTCGTCCTTCTCCTCCCCGGTGCGGTCCTCATCTGCCAGTAAACCCTGAATGTTCGGAGGAATCTCTTGCATAGCGACACTGGGCGCGCCTTGGAGATACCGCAGTTTATTTCGTATGTTCATGGTGATTCGCTGGAGCGACGCGGGCGAGTTCTGGTTCTCGATGTTACCCGTTAGCGGAGGGTGTAGTTTCCAATGCGAGTCTTCGAAGAAAGAGTCGTATACGGTAGCTGGGAGTTCGTTGGGAACGGCTACACCAACGAGATTCGCGGTTTCGTAAGTCCAGCATCGGCTGACGTTCTTAATGGTGTATCCTCCGCCACCGACAACTAGAAGCGGTACGTTGAACGCCCGAACGAAGTTGACACATTCCCCGTGAGCAGCGATGGAAAGGTTGAACGCGCCAAGACGATCGCAACCTAGAGAGTCCGCCCCGCATTGGAGTACAATGGCTGACGGGCTGAAGGCGGTCACAGTGTCGTCTATGACCGTTTTAAATATTGTCAGATACATGTCATCGTCGATGCCGTCTTGCAGAGGGACATTGATTGCGAAGTATTTCCCGGATCCGTGGCCATTATCGTCTAGTTTCCCTGTTCCTGGAAAGAAGTCACCGGTGTATTTGTGGAAGGACACCGTCATCACTCGGTTGGACTGGTAAAATGCATGTTCAACACCGTCGCCATGATGGATATCAATGTCGATGTACAATACGCGAGGATGATACCTGTGGAAAATATTGATACGGATTTAGCTTTCAATATAACACATGATGCCATTGAACCCACCTCAGTAATTCGAGTATCCCTAGCACGATATCATTGACGTAGCAGAAGCCACTAGCTTCTCCGCGTTTCGCATGATGAAGTCCACCGGACCAGTTGATTGCTATATCTGTGGTGCCTGCGCACAGCTTTCTTGCGCCAGCTAACGAGCCGCCAGCGTACATCCGGCAGAAATCATACATTTCAGCGAAAATGGGACAATCTTCAACGCAATTGAATTTATCAATTGCTTGCTTCATCCCTACTTGATTTTTTGGTGTAACTCTAAATTATGTTCGACAAATGTCAGCTTATCCCACGATGAGAACATTGGAACATCGACTTTCCTTGAGAGGAAGTCAATGTAATCACTGTCGTGATAGGCAGTGAGCTCTGCTTCCGTTGCGGGCCTCGGGTCGAACATATAGTGTATTTGCTTGTCCAAGCCGTATCCCAGGACCAGTGCGTTGGTCAAAGTTAATCTATGGGGTTTCATTGGGTGCCCTACCTAATTTAGAGGTAAGTCTCGAGACAGAATTATGGTAGAACGAGGATACCCCATAATGATACGAGCCCACTCCTTTTGGGAAGTAGTACGATACTATAGGTCTTGAATGCGGCTGTATTTTGTACATTAACGTTAGAATTCTGACATAAGCTCAAGACACTCGAGGCAACTGACATTTATTCGTTCAGTTATTGGGTGAGCAGTGCCATATGCACCTCGATCCGCAAAGTACGGCTGAGATGAAAATGTGTACGATTGCGACGTTCGAACCATAGCCTTTCGTCAACTCAAGGTGACACTACCTGCTGGAGCGGTTCTGTAATTATAGAACTGAAATCCGAGTGCGGCTCTGTAAATGACCATAATCGAGTGGATGATGGTTAATTAGTCGAAGAAGCACAATTGTGACTTACTTACCTTCTGTCTACAAGACTTTGGGACTCCAAGAAGTTGGTAAACTTGATGCAAGACGAGAATCTTTAGCGCTCACCCCTGAGTCCTCCCTTGAAGGGCACGTGGAAGGCTTGCCGATGTCACAGTCGGTCACACCAACTGTCGGCGATGCTCGTCTTTGTCCCCATCGTCCTTGCACTCATCTCTGGCGCCGTCGCATCTTCGGGGGACCGGTCGCAACAATTTAATCGCTGCGTGTCTAAGTGCGACCTCGAAATATGTCAAATACAACGCCCACACCTACCTTTGGCATTGCGATTGACGGGCTGGACCTGTCTCGACAATTGCAAGTATGACTGCATGCATAGTGTAACATCAAATGATGTGGCAAGTGGCCGCGCAGTGCAACAATACTATGGAAAATGGCCGTTCTGGCGCCTTGCAGGCATACAGGAGCCCGCTTCAGTGCTCTTTTCGATGTTGAACCTATGGGCGCACGCGCACGGGCTGTCGATGATACGCAAACACGTATCAGCCGACCACCCGATGAAGACTTACTATACGATCTGGGCAATGGTCAGCATCAATGCATGGCTATGGTCGTCAGTCTTCCACACCCGAGGTCAGTGCCTCCGTTGGTTGATTTCTGGCCGAGGGGAGCTCAGAAGTTGCTAGATCTGCCAACCACCGAGAAATTGGACTATTTTGGAGCGGCATTAGCCATCCTTTTCGCTCTATACTATACAGTGATTCGACACTTTCATTTGTACCCCTCCACGCGGAGTGGCCTTACTTCGCGGCCGTTTGGCGGCCTCAAACGTACCTCCATGGCCCATAAGGCTTGGTCGCTTTTCTGCTGCACCCTCTATGTTGGCCATGTCCTCTATCTGTCCTTGTTACCGCGGTTCGACTACTCGTACAACATGATCTTCAACCTCGTCATCGGCTTAACCCACAATATCCTCTGGGCCTTATATTCTTTTCCCGCCTCGATGACTCTACTCAAGAGATTCCCGAATGAGCCCAGGAGTTACAGGCCTCCGTTCGCTTCCAGTGCGGCACTATTTGTGCTCCTTACTACGGCTGCAACCGCGCTTGAGCTGTTCGATTTCCCTCCGTGGGGTGGGTATATCGACGCTCATTCCTTATGGCATCTCTCCACCGCCCCCATATCATTATTGTGGTACCGCTTCCTCGTCGAGGATGCTACGGAACCAGGATGGAGGTTCGCAAGATCCTAATTGCAGCTACGTGGTGTGGGATTTGGAGGGGCCAGACTGTATTGCTGGAACAAAACCTGTTGTAAGTTTGTATTCTGATTCCTTTCCTTCTCAATCCGCCTGACTACGAGGTCTTTGAAGCCTAATGGGCGCTTGCGCCTATGTAACCATTTGCTTGTAACGTAGATCTCGTGCTGGCCAAGCAACGGCTTCACTCCCTTTCTCGTGCACCCACTCTGCACATCTCGATCATTTTACAGCTGCCCGTCATTGTCTCTATGATGTAGTTCAATTTGACCTTGCAATACAATACAGGTCATGATACTCCAGAGCAATGTCAATCTCAACCAGTTTGCAGGCGTAAACACTTGGGCGCTATTCGACCACGTCCCATCCATTTTCGCTTCGTAGATCCGTGCCTGCCCTCAACCACCAATCCCCCTCGTTGGCTCAATTACTTCTAGGGTTGATCAATCACGATGTACCCGACGTTCTTGCGGCGGACCCGGGAAGTCTCATTGAGGAAATTATGGGCATGTACCCACTCATCTTTAATTCGCTCGAGCTAAACTACTCGTAGTATTGGTACACGCAAGAGTCTCAATACTTCCCCCGATCTGATAACTTCCAACCATCGAAGTCAATCTTGCCCAGGAGCAAACCGTTGGTAGCAGACCACTGCTTATATGGTGTTGGCCAAGAAAGGTACCTACGGCACGGCGAGGCGGCCCAGCGACCCCGTCCGAGCCCCTCTCCGAGGCTGCAAACATATCCTCACAATTTCTCGTTTGTACTTGTGAACCAACGTTTGGTCATCTGCGCCAAGCCAAGGCATTTTGACTCGAGAGGACGTACTGCGGGGCATTCAAAGACACTGGGGAGGAACACAACGACCCCAGTACATGGTGTGCATATTTAACCGTGCTGGGATGCCAGCCTTGTGAAAGCGCAACTCTTCGAGGCATAAAAGGCCCAGTAGTGCGAGGGTGTCAAACCAACTTCCACAGCATCGTCTGGTGTAAGTGTACCTTTCGCCTCTCTGTTCGCGTTCGTCAACGTTCACGAGTTAGTCCCAGCTAGCCCTCTTCGCCAACGAAAACACATTCCCTACCACCACCACCAAACAAAAAGGTCAGAACGTCGCCCATTAATCGTACCCGAGCACTCCCTAGTCTTCTCGATCCACAGAAAACATGAAGTTCGCCGACATCGCCCTCTTCGTTATTGCCGCCCTCGCTACTGGCTCTGATGCCGTAAGTCGCAAGACCCAAGGTGGAGCGATGCGTTATAAGTGCCTTTCGGTCACGCAACCTCTCCCAAGTCACTGGAGATCAGTCTTCTGGGACACTGGGTGCAGCCGTTGTCGGCGATGCTGCATTCGCAACCCAAAGTAGTATCGTAATGTCAGCGCTCAATTTGAACAAATACTAGGGGACATTCTGCCACTCTTCAATGGGCTATGTATCTCATTTGAGCTGCCGGTGAGGAATATGATTCAAGATCCCGGCTCAAGCTTGAACTATGAACTATGTACAAGAACGCTGATATGTTTTCGTTGCCAGCGACTCATCACGGCCAATTTCGCGATACCGTCCCAGGCGCTATGGGCGCCCCGCCCATCAATTTGATACGCCCTTGATCTGAACTGCTTTCTAATTCGTAACTTGTGATGGTATCGATCATGTCAGTGAGTCGTTCACTTTGCTGATTGTGTCGCCCCTCACACGGCTATTGTTGCGCCTGATTGCACGGTGATGTTGATGATGAACCGTGTAGTGTAGCGTCAGCAATATCGGATTGATTCTGCGTCGCACCCGGTGATATCACCGAGGTACAAATACTTTATTCTATCGAGGCTGAGTGCTTCGCACGTAAGAATGGCCCTTCAATACTTCTTCACAGGCTGGACCCACCACAACTCGTACCAAATCCTCCCGAACGATTCTGCTCCTCGACGAAAAAGCAATTTCTTCCATAGATATGCTTTGCCTGCGACATTGCTCCTGCTCCTGGCTGCGACGATATTCCTCCTGGTCGAGGTCAATCGCTGGCGGCGAATATATAGCCCATTTGACGACTATCAACCACTGTGAGTTTGCCCGCCCAATATTCCACGGGCAGTTCATTGAAATATCGGCGTCAGGAATCCCTTCCCCGTCGTACACGCTCAATCGAACGTTTCAAATCCGAACGCCCTGGCCGTTGTCTCCACCCTTTACTCAAACAACTACGCGATAGCCACCGCGGTGCTCGCCCACTCCATCCGTCGCGCGAAATCCCCTGCGCGCCTCATTCTGCTGTACATCGACGGCCAAGTATCCGAGGAAGCCCTCTGCATAAGCAGTTCCGCTGGATGGGAATTACTAGCCGTTCCTCGCATCGCCCCTCCACGCGGTGGCAAGGGCGTGCGGTGGCATTTCATCGACCAATTTACGAAGCTCCACGTCTGGTCGCTCGACAAGATGGGCGTCGAACGTCTTGTTTATCTCGATGCAGATACGCTCGTCCGTCAGAATTTCGATGAGCTGTTCCACCTTCCTTTCGACTTTGCTGCCGTCCCCGACGTTTACGGCCCGGGAGACGTCCGAGGCTTCAGCCTGACATTTAACGCGGGTGTTCTGGCAATACGCCCATCCTCGACCGTCCTTCAGGACATGAAGGAGAAGACCGAAACGGCGAGATACCCAGCTCTACAAGCAGAGCAATCGTTCTTGAACCTGTATTTTGGCGCCAAAGCAGCGCGTCTGCCATACATCTACAACGCGCTCATAGCCATCAAGCGCAGGAATCCAGTTGTCTGGAAAGAGCTGAAAGAGGAATTATCCATCGTGCACTACACGGACCACAAACCGTTCCTCTTGGATGGTCAGCCGGGGGAGAATATCTTGACGGCAGAGGAAACACGGAAGGCTGTAGAGGAGGCTCGGCAGAAATACGGGCTATGGTCTGAAGAGTTTGGATGGTGGGGTCTGGAGTACGAGCGGATGATGAAAGAGATGAACAGGAAGTTCACGCGGTGCAAGCCCTAGGGGCGTAAATTGCGATCCATGGGGCTACCATAACGCAGAGGGAGCCGAAAGACGCACCAGCTCGTCTCTCGCGGTACTTATATTTACATGGAGGTGGAAGAAAGACAACTTTGTAGAGGAAGAGTTTCATCTGATGAGAGAAGTCAGCTGGGGGGTAGCAAACATTGTTCTGTGAACTTAATCTTGTATCGGGAAATATTTGATGCTCGAATCAAGTCGAGTAAAATCGCTTGCCCCGGTGATTTGGGAATTTGCCGGAAAACGTGAACCATCTGATGACAATTAGGCGCTGGGAAACTGGGCTACCCTGATTCCTGAGTCAATGAACTTACCGAAGCGAGCCCTCTCAGCGGTGCAAGAGCGCAGGCTCGTTGACCATCTAGATGAACAATTCCTTGAGTTGACGCGAGGATACAAGAAACGGTGGGCGGACTGGTCGTCATTACCGTCTTTCATGCATAACCGATCCACAGCTCCGAGCCAACCACTCACTTGCCCACATTATCATCCTACCTCGCTGCCGCGCAGAAAATATTGATATTGGTCCTCCAAATACCACCGATAGACCCGTCGACCTCGTTGCGCACTGCACTCCTGTTAAGACTCACCAACGAAGTCCTCTCCAGCATACCCGGATATCCCCCTGACCGAGACGCGCTGCAGGAAGTGTTGGACTGGCTAGATGATCTAGACCAAGCGTGGGTAGCAGCATTGCAGTCTCAAGTCTGGGACCCAGCGCAAGCTGCCGGCGTAGACCTCGTCGTCGATGCCTCGGATGCTGCGGCAGGGATGAAATCATCCCCCATGAGCCAGACGGAGAGAACGCGGCTGAGAAGTCTCTTGGTGGGCGCCTCGGCGAGTCTGGAGGAGTGGCTTGCTACTACGAATGAAGAAGGCAGTACGATGGATCTAGAGGTCCTTTTGGAAAGGATGGGCTTGCAGGAAGGATTCAACGAGATGTTTTCAAACACGTTACGCGAACTCGGTGCTCTGGGTGGTTTAATTGTGGATCCCAATGGAATGGTGGGCACATGTTGATGCAGAAATGTAGTACATAGCAGTGCACCTGTAGATGTATCGACCTTCCGTCTACTTTTTCCTGGTAGCTCTCCGACTGTCGGCTAGAAGCACAAGCATTAGTGAGAGCAATACAACAGACAGCATGTTGGCGTACCTTTGGATTTGGCCTTCTTCGGTGCACCCTTGCCACGCTTCTTTTTGTCCTCTACATCCTGAATCCGCTGCTCCTCGTCTGGGTCGACGATCTCAAGCTCGGGGAACTCCCTCGCCAATTGCGAGAGATTCAACGCGGCTGGGTAGTATTGGGCCATTGAAGGCCCTCGAAGCCTGGCGCGTAGGTATTTTGCGCCGGTTCGTACAGATGTCGGGTTATATGATGTTTGGAATATTGAGCATCGTAGACGAGTCAAGGCAGCTATCCGCGCAGGCGCCACCATTTGTTTCTTGAACTGACAACGAAAGGTCGGAAAATGAGACGCACAACAACCGAAAGTTGCGGGATCACGTGAAGCGCTGAAAGAATTATCCTGACCTGAACTTCGACCACAGACAGCTGTGTTTCCGGTGGGATTGCTGTGTTCTCTGCTCATGCTTTGCTGCTCCGCTAAAAAGTTTGCAGATTCCAACAAACACGCTGATTCTGCCAGTCGGGAATGCAAGGCTCCCCATCAATTTACTTCCGTTGCCGTTCCTTATTCCAATTTTATGAACGTCCTGAACGATGGCTAAACGGAGGGCTCAATGGCCTAATGACAAGAAGGTTTAGAAGTGGGGGCAGCTCAGGAAGCGGCGGCGACTACTCCAAGCCATCGACGCATAAGTTTTCCCCTGGTCGACCGCCTCAAAGGAGGCAGCAAGCCCAAACACCACTTCATGTTGATGAAGTAGTCGAATACTTCGAAAGTCGCGTCAAATCCTGGGCTAGGTCGCCGCGCCTCCACCAACGGTTAGATGACTTTGGCATTCCTTCCCCCGACGCTCAGAACCTCCTTCATGAGTTTACTCAAAGGGTGCAGCGCGGAGAGCTTTCCACGCCTGAAATACGAGAGAAATACTACCTGGACAGGCTATCGAAGAATGCGGCTGACCTACCGATTGGCACACTCGCCGATCGAGTATACACAAACGTTCTGTTCTCTTGGGCAACGGACCCCGCCAATCGACAGTTTTTGGACACCATCATCTCCCCTTCCACTCTCGACTCTATTGAGAACCTTGTCACGGCAGTAGACGCGTCTTACCCCGCGGAAAACTTCCAACTTGCTCGCAGGATGCGTCGGAAGGTAATTATGCACGTCGGCCCAACAAACAGCGGGAAGACATATAACGCGTTGCGTGCTTTAGCAGCGGCTCGAGTTGGCATCTACGCTGGTCCACTCCGACTTCTCGCCCATGAAATCTGGGAACGCCTCAATCTGGGCCAAATTCTTCCGCTGGGAGCTGAAAATGAACCAACAGAAGATCTCGTAGACGATACCATCGATGTTGGCGATGGAAAACCAGCTGTGCATAAGAACGGAGATCCTCGATACGCTAGGTTGTGCAATCTCATCACTGGAGAGGAACAGAAGTTCGTCTCGGATCTCGCACCGTTGACCAGTGCCACGGTCGAAATGATCTCATTCCATCAAAAATACGACGTTGCTGTGGTTGATGAAGTGCAGATGCTAGCTGATGAATACCGCGGTGGCGGCTGGACGAACGCCATCCTAGGGATAGCAGCGAAAGAACTGCATCTTTGCGGAGAGGAAACGGCAGTCCCCATCGTCGAGGCTATGCTGAAGGGCACTGGCGATGAATTAATCGTGAATCGTTACCAGCGTCTAGCACCTCTAAGCATCGAACCCCATAGTCTACGCGGCGATCTATCGAAAATTCGGAAAGGCGATTGCATGGTGACCTTCTCTCGCAAGGGTGTCTTCGGTCTCAAACGGAAGGTCGAGGAAGTCACTGGCCTGCGGTGCGCGGTCGTTTACGGCAGATTACCCCCAGAGGTCCGGAATTCCCAGGCAGCCCTATTCAATGACCAGGACAGCGGCTACGATGTCTTGATAGGCAGTGACGCTATCGGCATGGGCCTCAACTTGTGAGTGAGCGAAATTCGATTTGCTCCACCCATGTCAATCAAGCTTTGCACAGAAAAATCAAAAGAGTTATCCTCGAATCCGTGGACAAATTCGATGGTGTGCAGGAGCGCCCTCTTTCGCTTTCGCAGACTAAGCAGATAGCCGGCCGTGCTGGGCGGTATGGTGCCCATAAGGATGGCGACGAGAATGTTGGCCTTGTTGCTACTGTACGGGAGCAAGACATGCCCTTCCTCCGTCGCGCCATCGCGGCTCCCTTCGAACCCTTGAAAGCCGCCAGGCAGAACCCCACCCTAGCATCGTGGCAAGAGGCTGCAACCGCCCTCCCACCTGGCGCAAGCTTCCGCACGATGATCGATGTACACCGCTTCTGCGCCCGCACCAATCCTATTTTCGAGTTCTGCGAAATCAACAACATCGACACCATCTCCGAATTCGTGGACACTTACGCCTCCGATTTTACGACGGCGGAGAAGTTCACAATCGTGATGGCGCCGATACCGTGGCGGGACAGGCGGCTCATCGAGGTCATCGGAGACTTCATGACCAAGTATCGGGAGAAGTTCCAGGTCGATCTTGTCAGTTGCTTGGAGGAGACCATGTATATCAAGGCATTGCGAGAGACGGAGGTAAAAATGACAGAAGGTGGGCAACCCAAGTCCAACGTTCAAGCCCTCGACGTCCTCGAGACCCTCCACAAGATCTTGGTACTGTATATGTGGATGAGTATGCGGCATCCTGTGGCATGGAGCTCACACGACGACGTAAGCAAGCTCAAGGCGAGGACAGAGGTCGCCCTTGAGTGGTCCTTAGAGGGACTGACGGAGGCGCAGGAGCTGATGGGACATCACGTTGGACGCGAACCACGCAAAGAGAAGATCTCGTTTTCCAAGAGACGGGACCGCAAAATCGTGCTCCCATGATGAGCACCACTGTACATACATATTTATTGTACGCCCACTGAATATTTTACTGCGACAAGAATAATGAACAGCACTACTCTTCGGTTGATCGCCCGGGTGCGTGACTTCCCGCTTTCATATATAAATGGAATGTTTCGTCCCGATTGTCCGCATCTGCTTTCCCTTCTACCATTACCATCACTTAGCAGATCAACACCCTACACCGTGGCTGGCCCAATTACTCTTCTCAAAATTATATATACTCCAGCTGACCACTCCCGTGCCTAATCTCCACCCGCCATGAAGTTCCCCGCATTACCTGCTGTCCTCGCCTTTTGCGTCGTTGCATTGGTGACAAATGCATACGTCCTACCGCAGAACAAGAGGAGCGTCGCCCGCTCTGAACCCGGTAGTCTTCTTGGAAAGCGATATGTCGCCCGCCTAGGACGAGATATTCCGAAGCTAGCAAAGACGAGCAATAGCGATACCCCAATGTTCCGCGAGGATACTAGAAATGCCGCTACGATTCTCGACAGCGGTGGTACTGGTAAACTCCAAAAGGCGAGCAAGAAGAACGCCGGGCGTCCCATCGGCCAGAATCGCAAGACTCGGTTTAATAGGTCGCTGAAGCGTCGAAAGGCGGGCAAGCAACGAAGAGTCACGCGCGAAGGGCCCGAAGAGGAGCGAAATCCTCAATTAAAGCAAGGTGCATCCCCGCTTTTGGAAGCAGCTTCACCCTCCTCTCCTCCGGACGCGTCGGCCACCAGCGCGGTAGTTCAGGCTTCTTCAACCCAGTCCCCAGATGTACCAGCCCCTACCACTAGTGCACCTCCTCCCGTCTCGACTGCTAACCAGAAGGCCGTGAGAAAGGCCAAAGCCAACAAGCCACCGACCCCGAATGCAACGAAGGCGGCGGGAGTACAAGCCAGTCACAAGGCGTAGGTTTCGGATAAAGTGCCAAACGACCGCGGGCGGTCTTGTAATATATACTGGAAAAATAAATAGTTCTGTTCGACTTCGGGGGCGTGAGGGAAGCGCTAGGTCATGGATACATCGCCTTCAAAATCGGTGGCGTCTCCTTGAGCCTCCACCTTCGTTACGATCTTCCACGGAATCATGATTTGTCCAACAAATCTGCCTGAAGGATTCTCGTTAAGGCCGATGCGATACTCCTCTGCATTGATCAATAGGATATTGAGGGGTTTGTCTGTGCCAGCGAAAGTACCAATAAAGATACGGCCATCGCTGACAGAAATCCGGAGTACATGGCGTAGAAGAGACTCAAGTCGGCGTAGCGCTGGTTTCGAGGTATCCTGTGCCGGCGTAGGAGATTCCATGATGGTGGGTAGTGAAGGCATTGAATTGAGTGCCATCATTATTATCTGATGAACATTCCAACGATGAACACGTGCTGGGCGCTCTCGGGAAGGAAGTTGAGCTTCGATAAGCGATAAGCAATGTTAATGATATACTTTATGTATCTGCTGTTCAGATCTACTGCCGAAACAAGTGAACTACCGATTGAGGCGGGGGTACCTTTCTCTCGTCTGGGGTCAAGACCTTGTCCTGGGAATCTAAAAGGAACGTGATCTGTATAATGCACAATAGCCAACTCGTCTTTCAACTCCTCCCAGACGACCGGATTGCGCTTCTTCATCGCTAAGAGAGCGTTGTATGTAGCGCAGCCGAGCAGCCTTCGCCCCGAAGTACAAGTTCAAGAAAGCTTGTTCCGCTTGCTGTACAGGGCACCTCGCCGTCTCAGACTTCTTCATATTCTTCAGGATACAAGAAGACGACTGTATTGCCAGCACCCCCGCGTTGAATGTCAAGCTGAATCCCCGCGCGTCTCCTGGCCCATATACGTCCGGCACCGCGGCAAAATTGAAAGGAAGGTGGAACAGCTCGTCAAAATTCTGACGAAAGCGTGTCGGCGTGTGCACCAGACGTTTGATGCCCATTGTGTTGAGGGACCAGACGTGGAGCTTGGTGTACTGGTCGATGAACTGGGTACATACTCCCTTGCCTCCAAGCGGCGGGGCGGTTCGGGGGACGGCTACTAACTCCCATCCAGCAGACCTGCTTATACAAAGGGCCTCTTCAGATACCTGGCCCTCGATGTACAGGATAATCAAACGCGCGGAAGATTTGACACTACGGATGGAGTGGGCGAGCACTGCGGAGGCTATCGCGTAGCTGTTTGTGTAAAGGGTAGAAACGTCGGAGACGGCATTCGAGTCTGCATATGAACCGTTGAAACGTTCTTGTATCACGGGGAAGGGGTTCTTGGTGAAGCGAACTCAGCACACGGTACGTCAAGTCAATGGCTACCAACGTCGAGCGCTCGGATTCCTGAAGGCCATAGCAAACAGAATGCCCTCCGACGACACGCGGTCCTCGCGACATTGCTCATGTTGTTGTCCACCATGGACGGTAGTCCTATTGATCAAACTAACGCGTTTGAAAGTGTACAGCCCGATGGACGACTACCAGATGCTGCAAGTGCGCCGAATTATCACGCTTCACGGCCTTTCGGTTGCCGATGAACAAAGTCAACAAGAAGCGATGAAGCTTTGAAGAGTCATGGAAGGGGAATTACCAAGCGCCGTTATGGTACGAACATCAATGGTTGATGTAATGTGTCTAGTTGCCGTTTACGTGGTCCCACGACACTTGCATTCCAAGGTGTACCCAATGCCTGTACCCGACACATCATTCAGTTAGGACGTTGCAGACAAACGGAGTAGGGGTGCCCACCGTGTTTCCCTTCCTGCGCAAGTCAGTTAGCCTCCGAATTGGTTAGCGGATGCAAAAAGGGATCCCTACGGCCAAATGTGTCTTCCAGGCGTATTTTTCTGGTTTCTTACCGTCTGTTCAAGAATCCAGTTTGAGCACGTCCAGCTCTCCAATGACTAGGTACTTTGAACTCCAAAAGCGTTGAGTTCATCAAGGTTCAGTTCAGTTCAGCTTAGATATAAACGAGGAGGGAAATCGCTCCCATAACAAGCGCTGATATAGCCCATGGGGAATGAATTTTCCACGTTCAATCCCCGCTTTTTGCTCCATGTTGGATCCTGGCTGTAGGAAACGAACCAAATGAACCTACGCAACTGTTCTCAAGTCGTCATCGTGAGCACGCAGAAAAAGCAAACGCCAGATGCGATCCGCAAAATTTCGTTCAGGCCGCACATTTGGTCATTCTCATTTGTGCAACTCGTTGAGCGGTCGAGGTCGCAGTTGGTCTTCCTCTCTCGATGCGACGTGGCTGATACAGTTGAAATCTGAAACCTCCATCATCATTTGACTGCCAGGAATAAGACTGCGGAGTTTCACTCTTCGCTTGCTCTTCGCGGCTGATAGCCACGTAGTGCCCGATCCCATACACCCAGCGCCGAGGCCAAAAGGAGAATAGCAAGAGGATAGGTCGTTCAGCCTCGAGGTACCCAACTTACCAAAAGGGTTCGTAGTACATCCTCGAACCAAAGGTTGCTCATAGTGGTTCGGCCCGGAATTCAACGTTAACCGAGACGAACATACCAGTTACATAAGAAACCAAGGTCGGGTCGGGCAATCTCATAACCTAGTAGACGCTCATACACATAGCTTACGACTTTCAACTCGACGATAATGCAAACCACAGAAGACATCGGAAGTGTTGCTGCGATCATCATTTCTCCGCCTTTCATCACTGTCGACGGATTAGTCAATCTTCGCGATGCCCTCGCCTCAAAGACTTCCGCTGGATTCAGTGGGCAGATCGCGAGGCCGTCATACATCTATCGGTCTGGGGAACCGGCCAAAGTCACCGACCAAGGGAGAGCTCAGTTCATGGCACTTGGCATAAAGAAAGTATTCGATCTAAGGTCACAGACCGAAATCAAGAGTTTTCAAGCACCTCCGTTGGAAATTGACGGAGTCGAGGTCGTGAATTGTCCGATCATGAAAGACGAGGCCTTTGACCCAGCCAGTTTAGCGAAAAGGTGCCACAATATCTTCTCGATTGAACCCCCAACGTGGAATGCGCTAATATTGGAAAGGCTTTCTTCTTTCGACACAGATGAAGTGAAGGTGTGAAGATACCCGTTGCTTTAGATAGTTGTACTAACGACCATTTGATTATAGACCTTTCTTGCTTTGTATTTTAGCTTTTTGAAAGCAGGAGGTCCCTCCGTTGAGTTGATCCTTCGCCACATACGGGACCAGAAGGATCATCCTTGTCTTATACATTGCACTGGTACGTGGTTGAGTGAGATCAACCGAGAATATGTTGATCCACGGTATCCAGCTGGAAAAGATAGGACGGGGGTATTTGTGGCTCTTATTCAGCTGGTGAATGTAAAGCTGATGAACATGGGTTATTTTGAAACTCACTAAACTGACTAGCTGGCTGGAATGGGCGAAGAAGATATCATTAACGACTACGCTCTCACTACATACGGGCTACAGCCGTTGCTCCCTACCCTCTTGAAACGGTTTGAGGCCAACGAAGTCTATAAGAATAACTGGTCGGGTGCCTTGAATATGGCGACCGCAAAGTACGTGTTCCAATCGCCTCTAACCATTGATAAACCGTCTTTGCAAACACCTGATAACAGGGCTGAGACCTTCCGTGCTTTTCTGTCAGCGTTTAGGGAAAAGTATGGGACCGCGGAGCAGTATATTAAAGCCAAGACGTCGTTAAACGATGACGATATCGAGATAATAAGGGCGAATCTCCTGGTATCCGCTAGTGAATAGAGGCTCGCCGCGCAGCGCTCAGTAGTTGAACTATGAATAAGATCCGACGTGGGCGGACCGGCATTTCAGAACTGAAAACACAAACACAGGGCGCTGATGAGGGCGTCTTAATGCAACCAAAATATCAAATACAACGATTAAAATGATAGGTAAGTATATGGTTGTTATCGGTGCGAGGGTGATTTATCCATCTCACGCATCATAGAGTGCATCGTTTGACCTCGGCTCCGTGTTTTGCCATCATACTGTGGTAAGCAGATCGCCACCACCCAAACTCTTCTGCCCAACGTTCGAAATCCCGTTGAGCTATATCTATGGCCGTTTCAGTTTCCTCCGGAGTCAATATCCTCTCCCCCGGCTGGGCCTCCAGCATGAATGGCTTCCGCTCGGTATAATGAATGACGGAGATGTGGCTTTTTAACTCTTCCCAGAGCACCCGATTCCGTTTCTTGATTGATATCAAGGCGTTGTAGATGTAGGGAAGCCGCACCGCCTTCACACCATAATACAAATTCAGGAAGGCTTGTTCCGCTTGCCCTATCGGATACCTAGCTGTCTCGATGTTATTCTTCATATCTCTCAACACAGAGGATGATGTGCGGATTGCCATGACCCCCGCATTGAACCCGAGTCTAAATCCCTGCGGGTTCCCTGGGCCGTATACATCCGGCACGGCAGCAAAGCTGAACGGAAGGTTGAACAATTCATCGAAGTTTCGCCGGACGAGTGTGTCTGCATCTAGATAAACCAGGCGGTCGATGCCATGTTTATCCAAGCCCCACAGGTTGAGTTTCGTGTATTGGTCGACGAATCGATAGTATACGCCCTTCCCTCCTTTTGGTGGAGCAATTCGTGGGACGGCAAGCAGCTCCCATCCTGAGGCCCTGCTTATGCAAAGAGCCTCCTCAGAGACTTGTCCATCGATATATAGGAGAATCAAGCGCGCAGTGGAGTTCACGCTCCGGACGGAGTGGGCGAGGACGGCGGTGGACATCGCGTAGTTGTTTGAGTAAAGGGTAGAGACGACGGCCAAGGCGTTCGGGTCGGATTGAGGGGTGTTTGATTGGTCGTATAGGATGGGGAAGGGGTTTCTGAAGTTAGTCAGTCCATCTTCTGTGAGCGGAACGGGGTATGGGGCACTGACAATATCTGATAGTCATCCATCGGGTTGTATATCCGTAGGTGCACGAGCTTGACAATCAAAAATATTGTGGTGGCCAGCAGCACAAGTATTGAGGCTGTCAGAAGCAGCTTTTGACGGAGAGCATTTCGCTTTCCAATGCTAGGAGCAATTATTGGATCAGACGTTGGAGAACGATTATACGTGCTGGTGGCACCATGCACCGAACTGAACGTGGATCGAGGAGGGGCCATCAAGGGAAGGGTTCATACCGAATATCTCCCCAAAATCGTTGCTCTTTTGAGAAATTCCAAATTGTTGATCATGGAATAACGGCTGAGCCTGTGTCGCGATACCTCTAGGTAATACAATCATCGGACCAGTAATCTTGTGTTTCGTGCATACCACGCCAAGGATCCCATCAGGTGTGATGCGCCCAAAATTCATGTTTAATCTAACTGAAATTCTAGAAATGTGGCAGTATAATATTGGATCGTGAAAGTTGGTCGGTAACTAGGAGGTAACTGGGTGAGCAGATTCAACCCCGATGCCGAGTTACATCATTACTTCCATTCATTATAACCAACAAAATGACCTGGCGAAGACTGGATTGGAGGTCGGGGGCCGCTGAGGTTTGAGACAAAACCGGGCCCTTCGAGTTTCGTCTGCATCGTATAGCCCCGTCAATTAAACCCTTATATACGCACCGCGCGCCAATTGCCATACTTACATAAATCCGGCAGTCACTCGCGCGCGCAGCGCCAGAAAGTGCAGGTTTTCCCACGTTATCGGACACGAAAATGCAAGATTTCAACCAGCTATCTGAAAGCCAGCGATTATTTTGATATCACCTTTGCTCTTTCATCGAAGTAATGACACGCTTCTTCATGTTTCAATTGATCGAGGGCCTGCCAGTTGTTAATTGCAATTGCATTCAATCAATCATTACGCTTGACTCGTAGTAAAGCACAAAAAATGATTGATAAGGTCACTCTCCATCGGCACCGCCGTGTTCTTGTCTCACAGCCTGAGATTCCTAAGGCTGTCAAGTGGTATACAGATCAGATCGACAGTAGTTCGCAGTGCTTGGATGTGAACCATATACCATGTAGAGGCGCATTGTCCCGGATTGTCGTGCCCGCGCGGCGGGCCAGCGCGATGCGCCTCGTACACCGTGACCGCAAGCAGAAGCTATAGCTAGAAAAAATGGGTGTCGCCTTCGATCTTTGACAAAGTGAAGGTTTAGTGCTTGTATCGAGCTATGTATCGACGTAGAGGCCACAGCATTAAGCTATCTGTATATGTGCAAGCAATTAAAAGCCGCAAGGCCAAAGCGACATTAGTGAAGAACAAAAACTCCAAGACATTTTACTTTGTTATATATTACCCCTGAGTGGCTGAGTCCTTGACATGAATAGTATAAAGGGTCTGCTTATCGCTTGAACGAACAAGAAACAGAGCTCCCACCCTTCGCGATATGGCCACAACTCTGACATATGCCGACGCCGCTCGCTTCCAGACGAAGGAACAAGGAATAACACACTATCAGGCTCGCCCTATCCTATCGCCATCCAACGGCTGGATGGACGCGAAATACGTCTTCGAACGCGTCGGGGACCCCCTAATTGCGCCCCCTACATACATCCTTGATTCGGTACCACCCAAGGAAGCGCGTACTCAGGCAATCAGAAACGCGAAGACGACGAAGAAGCATAAATCCGCTAAGGAGAACCTCCAAGTCAACCCTCAAGAACGCGTCGCGAGGAATCCCAGGCAGGTTCTCGATGCCGCACCTAGGAACCACGGACGCGCGGAGACAACACGACGCGTCCACAGCGCGCTACATGATAAGCCGTCACCTAACAATCCATTCGCATGCCTGGAAGTTGAGCACGGAGAGAGCTTGGAAGAGTCTGATTCGGAAACTTCGGAAACAGACTATCAATCTTGCGACGCTTCGACTGGCGAGCTCATTGACCGAGATGGGTCTACGGGAGGAAGCGGTGAAGAAACCACTTCGCCCGCAGAGGACTACGCGAATGGCATTGAGGGTGCCAATGAACACTCGCTATCGTCCCCCGTCGCGTACTACCCCTATCTCGACGCGTGTCACGACAGGAGCTGGCGGAATAACGAAGATCACCTTCCACGCAATCCCCCACCTTCCCCGGCCCTCGCCAATGAGGACTTACCAGTACCTCTAAGCCCTGGATCCGAACACGCCAAGGCAATGCCTGAGCTGTTTCGTCCCAGTAATCCCACCCCAAGAGAAGCAACGTTTGGCCCCTTCTATGTACATTACGAAACGAACGCCCTCACGGAATCATCAACTCGCACGGAGGGATTTCAAAGACCACAATCCGTAGATTTGATAGAGTCGAGGTTGGGCGGTGTCCCTAGACTCTGGAAGTTGATGGGTTGGCAGGATGGGCGTGTTTGAAGTCTCTGGCATCTATCACGATCTTCTTCATTCACGCCCATATTTACCTCTGTATATACCCTTGTATCACTCGTGTACAGGTTTCAGCATCACTCGTATATTCTCGCTCGAGATAGATCCATATTCAACACAGCTTGAAATGGCTGTTCACACGATTTACTTGCGGCGTCCGACGTTCTCCCTACCAATATCTGGTTTCAGAATTGTTGGGTTCAGTGAATTGATCATCACTTACGCGAAGCGGCCAGCGAAGTTTCCGGGTGGAGTGTAACGGCAGACAACATACTTGGATGGCTGCTGGAATATAGTGCCGCCCCTGCAGTTTCCGATGGCACAAGCGACTTGCTTGCTACTCTTCCAAACAACCTAGAGGACATAAGAAAGGATTGAAGCTCGTTGTACCCACTGTCGCCATACCTGAGTGAAATGCCCAGTTGCCTGCGAGAATCCGGGGTGATTGTCTAGTGATACAGGGTGAGCGGAGGCGAAAAGCCAATATATTGCGGGGTCTCACAATCGTATTTAGCTGGATGGCAGCACAGTGTGAGATCAGTGCGCTGGACTCGAAAGACAGAAACTCACAAGCTTCGTCCATCCAAGACTTGAGACCAGACGAGAAACCGTAGCTACCGCCAGTTCCAGCAGCCTGCGAGTCGTGGAATTAGCGCTCTGAGGGTCCTAATGGTGTTCAATACACGTACCAGGTTCTCCCCGTATTTGCCTTGCCCGTTGCTGTGCTGGAACTTGCATTGATTAGCCCACTGTTGGGTGCCAGGATACAAAGCATCGCTCCAGGTCAACGCTGGTGCACCATATTGAGCACGGTAAGCGTTGTGTTGCTTCACGACTTCAGTCTTCCAGTCGGCGAAGATAGCTGCGCCCATTTCTCCTTCACTGATATCGAAACCCTCCGCATCGAAATGCATAGGCTCGAAGACGATTTCACCGGCTTCCGGGAGGCTAGGATCGAAATCATCGACCGTGAACACTTCTTGGCTGATGCCGCTGCTGGGCAGCGACTTCGCCACGAGTGCCAGGGTGAGAGTTGAGAGGAGTGCAGAAGACCAGCGCATCGGTATTGGAGTGGAATGAGGAAGTCTGTATGAGACTACTGAAAGTGAGCAAGAAAGGTTGCGTCTTTATACCTTCACAGGGGTGAACGGTACGAAGGAACATCCGAGGATGCTTCTGTATGGGAGGACGCAAGGGCCGCTCTTGTTTCGTCAGGGTATGGCGGCGAGTAAGACCTGTGCTCAGCGGGTCCTTGAGTACTCCCAAAGCAAGAGCGCCGACGCCCATTGGACCGGAGCATCCTTCTGTGGTACCTACGAGGAGGTATATTCGACACCGGAGGATGCAAACCAACCAATATGGTTGGCCCCGGATCATCATAAGCATTTATGATCTTCTTGATACCCGAGGCAATACTTGGCGGCCGCGCGTTTGTGACTAGAAATGGATAGTCCATGTCCAATCTTAATGTAGAAGGTATCCTGGACGGACGGGTGAGAGAAAGCAGCGGCGAGAACAAAGGCATTCGATTAAGAATACACACTATACGAGGTGTCTGAAGGGATCGACCCTCCATCCTACCTACACGAATCAGATGATAGACGTAACTCTAACGTGACGTTCATAAGCCTATGGCGTCCAACAGCCTCCCTACATTATCACTATGCAAATTAACATGTTAGAATCTAGAAATAACACCCGGGTGGGACGAAACTCACGCAAACTGGCCCAAGACATTTCCGGGTGGGCTGTATCTACAAACGATGAACTTCGCATTTTGCGAGAGGACGGTACCAGCCGGACAGTCGGAGATGGCGCAGGCAACCTTGTCTGTGTTCTTCCAGATGACCTTTCATGACGTGAGCATTGTGAATGTACCACGAAACGAGGGTCCTTACAGAGGTGAAATGACCTGTATCAAGTGCGAACGTTGGGTTACTATCTGTACACGGGTCAGATGACGGGCTGTAGGGAAAGGACGCAAGCGTACAATCGTATAATTCTGCAGGGGTTGGGAGATGTCAGTGAATACGTCTGGTAGGACAGGGGACACTCATACTGGCTTCATCCATCCAGGCGGTGAGACCTTCAAGGAACCCGTATTTCTGCCCTCCACCCGCAGCCTGCATAGACACTGAGTGGCCTCCTTGGACACTATGCGATAACCCACGTACCAAGTTTTCGCCGTATTTCCCGTTGCCGTTGCTACGGAATAAGCCCCCGAAGCTAGCAAATTTAGATAGGGCCTCACCTGTGCTCGAAATTACAGCGTTTAGCCCAATCCTCGGCTTCCGGGTACAGATCATCACTCCAGCTCAAAGGTTTGGCTCCGTACTTGTTCCTATAGGTATTATGCCCTTTCACCACTCCGTCCTTCCAGTCGTCACCGGTCTCCGCGACCGGTCCTGTATCTTTGCTTTTGTTGGGCTTCAGGTCAGACAGGTCAGGAAGGTCTGATAGATCGGGAAGGTCCGACAAGTCAGGGAGTTTGAGCTTTGCGCCTTGTATATTAATATTCTTATTGGGTTTGCCCCAGTAGAAGCCTGCAATTAGAACTAGTTAAAAAACCATCGTCAGATAGAACGTATCCTAGCTGACCATGCCGATATTTCTGCTTCGTATGAGAGGGCATGCTACCCACAGGTATGGCTAAGACCATAATGAGGTAGATGAAGGCGTAAGTGTACATGTCGTGGTCGTTAATGCGCGAACGAATGTGGGTGAAGTAGGGACAGTCTAAGGCCGCTGTCAGTCCTCGATGCGCACTAGTCGAGCGTTGAATCGACTTGCCGTCTCCAGGACGCTGAGCACGAGCATCTATTAGAAAGTGGTACGCAACGACGAGATAACAGGACTCTTACCAGCGTATATGGATCAGGGCGAGATGAGAGCTTGTTGGGGGCTAGCATACGATACCCTTATTCTATGATCCCACCAAGCAGCTGGAATGTTGACCGTCGTCGTAGGTGAAAGGCAACACGATACAACACGATACCGTCGCCAGCGCAACACCGAGTTTCCATGTTCTTGTCAGCGTATCTCCACAGCTATGGGGTGGGTCTGACGTTGCGCCTGGAGTTGGGGTTATTTCGAGAGCTAGCGGGTGACCATGTCAAGTCAATATCTCAACTCCAAGTATAGCACGGACGATATCGCGCGTCCTGCGCTTCCATTCGGTCAGGCTTGATTCCATTCCGAATGATGCTTGGTAGTCAAATTGGTATTTGCGATGTTGAGATCGATGGCAATGAAAGTGCTAAACTCACCAGTCTTCAACAAATTCCGAACCGTAGCGTTCACGTGTCAATCCCCACGGTCAATGGCAACTTCTCACAATCATTGTGTAGACCAATCACTTCTTAAACCTGAACTATTCACTCATTTCCAGGCTGGCCTCATCGCCGACAGCTCTTGAAATATGTCGGACTGCCTTCTTGCGCTGAGACAGGCCATAAAATCAAAAGCGGCCGTTACATTTACAAAAGACGGCGAATCAACAACTTCAGTTTCCGCCGCAACCCACGTACATGTTCCTCCCAATCACTCTTTCCCGAAGGACACCCCAACCCGCTACCGGAAGCCGGATTCCAAGTCTTCGGACCCTTCTGCGAACCCTCAAGACTTCTACTCTCTCGTCGCAATCTATGTAGCATGGATGCTGAAGGATCTCACGGGCTCGGAGTACATGAAGCAGTGTCGAGAACACGGTCTCTCTCTGGGCTATATCAGTATAACCGAGCGCAAGGCCGTAATAGACTGGCTGGAAGGGAAAGACACACATCCCGAGCGATTCGCCCCCCTCTCAGGTGAGTTGACGAGGGGACGCGCGAACAATAGCTGACAGTTTGCCAGACGCGAACTCTTCACCGTCCAAACGTAAATACGTCCCCGACACCGCGGATACCGAAGCGGTCAAGAAAATCAAGCAGAATGAAATCGAGCTCCAGGACCGCAACAGCGTGCTACGAGGCATCAAGCCCAACGTATGTTCAGTCTACTCCCGGCGCCGCGGGTGACTGACCGGGTTGTCTAGAATTTCTCCAATATCCGCGCCTCGTACGCCGACAAGTTGAAGAAGATGAAAGACGCTGGTAAACCAGGCGCCGGTGCGCTTCCTGCAGTGGGGCAATCGTCGACAGGTATGTATTGTTTAGCTAACTTGCTGCACGGAATTCTAAGCCGTTGATAGATCCCAAGATGGCCGCTCGTAAAGCTCGTGTGTACTCCATTTCTGCTGAAGTCTACGCGTGCTCAGGGACTACGTGCAGGCAACATGTATCCCATCATCATGATTTCATCCTCTCCAACTGCCCTCATCACTATGTACAACGTCAAAAAGTTCCTTCAAGAATCGGTGTACGTCTGTCCAACTCCTCCATGGATACTCCTCTCATACTTTGCCTTCAAGGTTTGAAACGTCACAGGACGCTCGGAGCAGAGCCGCCGCGGAAGGAAATCCACGGCCGGAAGACATGATTCCAATATATCGCAAACGCACGCACATCGACTCCAGCGGCAAAGAAACTGAGCACCATGCACGATACTTTGTCGTGGACAGCACAGAAGCTTTAGCCAAGTTCGGAGCTGACGCGTGGGACCGTGTGGTGTGTGTTATGACCACCGGTCAAGCATGGCAATTCCGACCGTACAAATGGAATGACCACGGTGCGTTGTTTAAGGGTTGATTGTAGGCTGTGTGTGTTGGAGTTTATCCAGCGAACACCAAGGTGAGTGACTGACTTAGCAAGGCAATTTAGTGAGTGTGAGAGCAGATAAGTAGCGTGGGAACGAAAATGAGCGTAGTCCAAAGCGACTCTGAGTTGTGTTTCGGTCAAGCATACGTTCCCCGTGCGTTCCCTGTAGTGCGTCAGACTGTCAGCTGTGTGTTCCCTTTAGTACAAGCACTTACCTTGGGAGTTGTGTTTCAATCAAGCATATGTTCCCTGTGCTAGTACATCAGACTGTCAGCTTCGGCCGTTAGATACAAGAAGTTACTTACCTTTGGCAGATTATTGAACACTAGCACACTTTCTACTATTTATCCCTTTCATTCCATGCACAGACCATCCCCTGCCAGCGCATCGTACCAAGTCCCCGTCTCGCTTAGGACTTGGCATCCATTGTGTGATGTTTCACACGTTGCATGCTTATCGTAAGACTCGGTGTTTCTCAGGCACACGTAAGCGATACAATATTAGTCAAGACGGCGCGCAAAGTAGTATTTGACAAGGTAGAATACCACAGCAAGTGTCCTTATAATCCATGATCACTAGTATATCAAGAAGATGTCGGTCATCAATGGAAAGGGTGATGCGGCAGAGGGTTCAGAAGATCGGAGCTGAGCCAAATAGATCCAGTAGATGCAAGCAAACAATGAGCTGCCAAGTCCATTCTGACAAATGTTTGGCAGCCGAAGTGGCCCTGGATGCTCATTACAATGATGTGATGGTCGGCAGACACTCACAAAACAAGCAGGAAAGGGGAAAGAAACCAGAACGGCATTGCCTCAATGAGGCCAAGCATGTGGGGTGGCCGGGTGATGTTTACGATGAGATAGATGTGGCATCAGGTCGACATTTCAGCCAATATCTGCAGTCATGTAGCTGGTCAGCGGAAGCTGAAATCTCAAATTTCGAAATTTCAAGCTGTTTTCGAGCATGGGGGCTTATGATGTGAGTCAGGAATAGACCGTATGGAGTATGTTGCAGCGGGATGAGTTACATCAGGGAATTCAGGCTGGTCACAGGACACTTGTTGACAGCATTGGACTCGCTGGCAGGCAAGGAATGGAGCAGAAAACAGCAGAACACCATGGCCTCTACAATGCCACACCCATTCTGGGACACATACTCCAAACGAGGGGAGATCGGGTGGGCGTCAGGTCAAAATCCCGGCATCTTGAACGTTTTTTCATCGCAGAATGTGCTCACTTGGTATCAAGTGGTTGATTGATGTTTGCAATAATCTGGACAAAAAGTGCTGGTCGGCGGGAGCTCAAATATCAAATTTTGAAAATCCGAGCCTATTTTGGAGCGTGCAGGCTTACGGTGTGAGAAAGGAAACAGAGGTGTGGCGTCACAGATTGGTGGCAACGTTGGCTGGTAATCTGGATGTTCGAGTGGAGGTGGGAAAAGGGCAAGAATGTCATGGCCTCTACAAGGCACGTACTCCAGGCAAGGGATGGATGGAGATGTAGGGGTGGCAGGTGGTCGAGGGTAATCTGCAATAAGCTGGACAAAGATTGCTGGTTGCGGGACGCGTGTATACCAATTTTCTCAAATTTCAATCCTTTTTACCCTACACCCGCAGATTGCAAGTAAGAGAGTGGCCGTGTGCTGTCGGTGACACTGAAGAGGATGGCAGAGAACACATGATGACACCTGGAGATTGCAGACAAGGGTACAAGGACATTGGTGGGGATACATGAATGCCAGACATTCGCAAACATTGTCTATGTATTTACGCTTGGTTTGAGTAGCTCGCCGCATGCTTTCTAGACAACGGCATGGGTAAGGGTTGAAAACAACGCAACGAAAAAGAAAACATACCTGTTACCATTATTGGTCGTCTGGAGCCAATGACCACCCTCAGATGAGCCAAGGAGACACAGAAGCAGAGCGGGACCCTTCTTTTCGTAGCGTAAGTGGTCGCAGATCCTTGTCGCTGGCATTGATGTGGTTCGAGACGGAGGAGCGGAGTTTGAACATCTGCCCTAATTTGGTTCAAGTCTGTAAACGCCTAATTTAGATGTAACCCGTACATCCACTCCCGCTCGTTCTTGTGAGGAATCTGCTGCTAATGACCTACAGAGCTGTAAGTAATGTGTATTCAGTCATTCTTTGCTCTTTTCAATTCAAAGGACACCCAGAATTGAAACTACCAGCTGCTTACACCGGGCTCATTATCTCTGCCAAAGGTATTCCATATGGCCGTGTTCAGATTGCAGAACATTCAAGCTATTACAGGCGCATAGATACCAGGGTAACACGCTTGCCTTGGTAGAGCAACAAGGCCCCGATCACATTATTTCCTCCGGCACTCCGAGCCAGATTCTCAATGCACAGCAAGTTCGTTCCATTGCAATATAGAGTGTATAGTATGCTGGTACGTGCACTGATTACATGCAGTAGTAGTCCACATTATCCCTCTGAAGGTGCTACAGGTGTCCCCCCATCCACAATATCTCTGCAACTCACGGAGAACTCACACCTGACCCTCTTCTCCTCGTTGTACTCCACTCCCTGAAGCAGATTCAAATCGCAAGGTCCCCGTCTCTTGATGTGATGTAATAGGCGCTTAGTCGGCTCGCTTAGCCTGCAACGTAAGGCTCAGCATTCAAGATTTTTTCATGGAAGCTCCCAAGTCCCTGGAGCTCAGGATAGCTTGAAAATGCTGTTTCCGATGTTACCGCCCTTTTTTCCTATATAATGTGGGCCATCTTTGCTGAGTACTCTCCATCCTCACCAGGAACTCTCTTCTCCACTCCCCTACCCATCCTCCTCCAGCTCAAACGAGCTATATCTTCCATCTGTCCATCCTCTCCTATCCGCCCCTTTTCGACTTGCTATCGATTTCGATGGTTTGTCAGTCGCACACATTGGCTACTGGTAAGCTTTTGTTGCACTTTAGTGATCATTGTTTACTGACATTTTCCATCTGCAGTTAATACCAGCAATGAGTGGACTATTCCCCGAAGCTAACTGTAGTACTACACCCTGCATTGTACGAAACTCCTCCCATCAATTACTCGCGGTCAACATCGACGGCTGCGCTCTCTACTCCAGGTCAGTTCATTTCTCCACTAATCCCACAGTGCTGAATTTGATCAATAGATTGATTGATTCTTTTTCATCACGGCGCCCCATTCAACTACGCTATCATTCTTACTGCAACGCCTGAAGGCTCGATTTCCTTCATTCTAGGCTAGATCATCGGTTCACCTATAACAATCTAGTCAAAGGTAAGCTTGCATCGCAGTTTAGCCATCACATTTCACTGATATACACTACAGCTGGACTCTTATTACTTGACCATTCGCTTCATACCGATTCGTCGACGAACTGACAGTTAGTTTGATTTCATTAACGTCCTGCACCCATTGACTCTAGACTATCATCATCCAACAACACCCACTACACCGGTCAGCTCAACCGAAGAATACAGTGGTTTTCATGAATAAGTCATCCTGGAAACAAGCCGAACACGACCAAAAGACAACGGTTTCAATACAGAGTGTGTGGTGGACATTGGTTACAAGGTTGGGAGTGTATTATCATTGAACTAACCTTGAAAGATCAGCCGGTCCATCGGGGGGCTCGAATCGAAGCCGAACCAACGTCCAATGAACCCCGTTGACACAATTCAGCCCTACACACTCGACCGGGGGATGACGGAGACGACAACGATGGCATTTTGCGCCAATGGCCCAAGCTCTCAAACACCAACCATGGACCTAGGAGTAAACTCGGTTCGTGGTAAGTCTCACATGGCTCGAATACGTGGCTATACTCACCCGCTCGCTTCATAGCTTGCTGGATCATCTTCTCAGCACAAAGCCGGGCGTCAAGGGCTCGAACGAGTTTGTCGTGGGGTCGGCTGTTGGATACTACAAACGAGAGGTAAGATCTACGTCCATAGTAACTGACATAGAACATATTACTTACATCTCTCGCACTCGTGCGGATTCAGGGCTGTTCACGAAGATCATTAGGTATGTATTCGTTTTGTGCGACGTCATCGACAACGGCTCACACGAGGTCCATCTTGTAGACCCTTCGATGCTGGATTCATCATCGGGGAGGAATTCTCCAAGCAGCTAGCTCGGGTAACATTACGCACTCGATGACAACAACCGCGACGAGCTGATACATCAACTGTGCACGCAAACGGCGGCAGGGCGATCCAGGGACTTGCTTGTGGGCGAATTCATGCATCGACTGCGAACTAGCTATGTTCCAGAGGTAATCATTGTCGTCAACGCCGTCGTACGGCTCGCTGACCTTGATCGTTTATCCCCAGATGTCTGAATTCGTGGAGACGGCCCTAGAACTGGGCTAAGCAACTCGTAAGTAATCGTTTAATTAATGCCCGACACGTACCCACGAAGCAGATTTGCACTCACTGTCATGGAAGTTCCTCAGATCCATCTCCAACCAACCCACGCGACACGACGCAGCACATGCGCTGACGGACGAATCATCCAGATTCATGCCTACGCCGAACCTGCGAATCCAAGGCAGAACACTCCACCGTGACGGTGAACAAGTGAGAGATGATCCCGACGCCGTGAAGTGAGAGACTGGGAGACGCAGCGAACGCTGAACGCTCGAGCGCTGGATGTCGTAGCCAAACGCAGGCCTTGAAGTGTGAGACGTGAACACGAGGGTCTGGTAGACGTACTCTGAAGAATGAGATCAGGATAGTTACTTAGATGTAGACGTAGAAGATCGGGGTCTCACCAGGCTGACCAGAGACCCGGGTGGCGTGGACGTGCGTGGATTGTTAGCGAGTTCGAGCGACAGTCTTGTAGAAGATGGTGCCGTGAGTCTAGTCTCCGACATGAGATGACGTGCAACGAAGTGACAGACGACGGACGACGGACGCATTGTAGACGACAGTGTAACGACGTAGCCAGCGTAAAGGTACGCGGCACCGTTCAACTCGGGTAATCGACTAACTTGCGTGATTAGATGTGTGAACAACCAAAGTCTACAAATCAACGTCGAATAAGTATCGCGAGTCGGGGAATAGATAAACGGGTATGTACCTTATCCTTGTGTCTGCCCATGGTGCTAACATTAGTATAGAGACCCCCAACCACTCGAGATCCACATGATGCTGCGTAGGTAAGTCATCTGAAACCCATCTATTATTCACCTAGTTACTAATCGATCTAGCGTGTAGTGTTCTTGACATTAGTGCCCGGGCACTGGGGTATCGCCTACGCGTCGCGCGCGCGATCCCGTCTTTCCAACGCTCCAACAATGTGTCCGTTTCGACATCCTGTTCGCTCTTTCGCTTCCTTCTCTTTCCTTCGTCGACTAACCGAGCATCGTCGTGGAATGCAGCTTAGCGTCTTAATCGTTGGCACTCGCACTCGCCTGCGATAACGATGCGATAACGAACCAAGTAAGTGACTGTGTCTTGATGTCAACGAAGGGCTGACTTACTATTCTTGTCAGCTAGTCAGCAGTACTCCTTGGTCCTTGGTACGTATCCCCGCTCTCGTTTCGTTTCGTTTCGTTGGATCGGTGTTGTGCGTGGTTATCATTGTCGTTCTCCTTTCTCGGCGTTGCATTTGCTTCCGTCGTTTGGGGCTGCCTCGAGTCTTCGCAGGTCGTGTAGCCCATCTGCATCCCAAACACTCCGTCTCACACGCTTCCTCCTCCGCTTTGCCTTGACGAGACCGTGGACTTGATGCGCGCCAGCGGTACTTCCACGGTTGCGGCGGGCGAGTGGAGGTGGTCGCAGAGATCGGAGCCACCTCGTGCATCGCTGCGCTCCATCTGCTTGTTGTCTTGTCTCGCGTTGTCTTGCGATGGCCGTGGACTTGATGCGCGCCAGCGGTACTTCCACGGCCTGGGCTTGATTTCGGCGATTGGAGGCAACGCGGACCTCGCTGCATTGTATTTCTTCGCGATATGGCGTTTATTTAGCGTGTGCTTTCGTTTCGAGCAGGTGGGCGGCCGTCTCTCTTGCAGTCTCGTCGTCGTCGTCCTCGATGACGAGCTTAGACTTCTGGTAGACGGAGTCGGATTGGATCATCGTGTCTGCTCGTTCTGCGCCCCGTCGTTTCATTTCCCCTCCTTTTCTTCGATGGGGTGCGCACATTTGCGTTCGTTTTCTGGTTCACTCGAGCTCGACATCGACGTTGACGAGATTCGACGGGCGCGAGTCTCTTTCTTCAATTTCTTCTGTCCTTTCCCGTCCGTTTCTCTTTCGCTCGTCTTTCTGCGTGCGCTCGGCGCTGGCGGCGTCTCATCGAGGCCATCGTCTCTGTCCGATCTGCCCCTCTCTTCGTTTCTACGTCGTTCTTCGGACTGCTTAGACTCGTCCTTGCTCTCGCCTGCGCATTCGGCCCCAAAGTCGTCCCGTGGCGAGCCTTCGTTTGCGCTCGCCGTCCGCATCCCCACGTCGTCGCGATTCGTGGTTTCGAGCTCACGACGCGCCGCCCGAGATCAGCCACGCTGGGAACGATACGCTGTAACGCAGAGACCAAACTTGCGCGATCTCTGCCGTTTGTTTCCCCATTCGCGTTGCCTCGCGTCCTCGTTTCGCGTCCCATCTACGTGTTCGCGTTTTCTGCGCGCCTGGGCTTCGAAGCTCGCCGTCGCAGGTCCGCGTGCGCGTGGCGGCCCCACCGAGTTCGGGCTCCCTGTACCCCAACCCGCGTCATCTCACTTGGAAAACACGGGGTCAGCGTCGACTAACGACTAACGAAGGCGGGGAGACCGCACTTACACGTACGCGATCTCCCCAACTTGCCTCGTGTCCCTCCGACTTGCCTCGTGTCCCTCTTCATTCCCTGCGTTTCCCGTGCGCTCGCCGCTTGTCGCCCTGTTCACGCCGTCGTCTCGTTTCTCCGCCGCGCCGTTCGCTTGCACTGGCGCCTCGCTACGCCGTTCTTAACCTTCTTCGTGGAGCCGGGCAAGGGCAGGGACGCAGTCTGACGCGTGCTGCAGGCAGTCTTGGGAGATAACCCCTCGTTTAGTGGAGCCCCATACCACTCGTATTCGGCGATCATGCTCGAGTGGGTGGGGTACGTGCTGTCCTTGCTCCCATCGTCGACCCTTTGCTGCCGTTTCCGTCTCCCTTCGTTCTGTCGTCCTGGCGGAGGTTTGCATCGTCGTTCACCCTCCTTCGTCTTCCTTCATTTATCCTCTCGCTGTGCCTTGATATCCTTTCGTTCCATTTAGTGTTCGCGCTCGTGCTCGTTGGCGTTTGTATCCGCGCGACTAACCCGTTCTCTAGCACTATTGGAGGAGCCGTAGCATTAGCTAGACGAAGTACATCAAGTGCTACCGCGCGATACGTACGTACGTAGTCTCTCTCTCACACTCTCTTTCTCTTTCTCTTTTCCGTCTCTCCTCTGTGTTCTCATTTCCGTTTGTCGTTCCCCTTCCTTCTTTCTCCTTTCGTCTCCATTCGTCGTGTCCCCACTGGGTGCCTCAGCAGTGCGGAGTCGCGTCCAGTAACGCGTCCATGCGTGCGTGCGACGTGCGTGCATATAGGGCCGTCTGACGTAGTGGAAGTCGGTGGTGCCGCCAACGTTGCCCATTTCGCGTCCCTTGCACTTCCCCGTCGCGTCGGCGCCGGCGTTTACCCGGTTACCTTTAAACCTGTTTACGTTCGCTCCCATCCCTCGTGCCCATTTCTCGTTTCTCGTATCTCGTATCCCCACTTCCCCTTTCGCTGCTTTCCGATTCCGCTCGCGTTTCGGGGTATTGGCTTCGCCGCCGTCATCGCGTGACTGTGCGGGGAAGCAGGACGGCGTAGGCGTAGGGACTTGGCACCATACTGGGATGGGATGGGATGAGATGGGATGGGGTAGGATGAGATGGGATGGGATGCTGACGGCGCCCTTCATCGTTTGGCTCTCGTTCGCGTTCTGCGTCTGCGGAACCTTATTCACGTATCGCCTCTGCAATGCGAGCAATGCGGCCCGAGGGCGCGCTGACGCAAGAACACGTCAGCTGGCGTCCGTTCGACCGAAAGAGGGGACGCACCTTTACTGATTTCCGCAGACATTTCCCCTTTTCCTCGCTGAGTTTCTCCGTCCGGCTCGTTCACTTCGTTTCGGTTAGTTTCTTGACTTCCTCTCCGTTTCCCGTTCGCGCGTACTGAGAGGCTGGGCGTTGGACGGCGGATTGGGCGTTGGAGAGTGATTGAGGACGTGGTCTATGCGCGGTTGAGTGTTGGGCGCGGTTGAGGACGTGGGAATCGGGTAGTCGAGAAACTGAGTGAGCAAATGGGTGAGTAAGAAGACGGAATGGACAAAATGGGGTACGCACGCGGTCCTGCGTCGTGTCCCTGAGCTGGAGAGACGGGGGACAGTCGACAAAAGGTCGCGGGGATGGTGCATGCGTCACAGAAAGCGGGTTGGAGTCGGCAACGAGAACTGATCGTTTGAGAGAGGGCGTTGGCTGAGGACAAGCGGAGAGAGATGGCGAGATGTTGAGAGGCAAAGGGAGGGGATCGGATGTGACGCGGCGTGTTGGGTGGTTGATACAGGCGGAGAGAAAAGAGGACGACTGAGACAAAGGGGGAGCGAGTGAGCGAAGTGGAGGGAACAGGCGGCGAATAGCCGTTGGAGTGCCTTGCTTATTTCGAGAGCTAGCGGGTGACCATGTCAAGTCAATATCTCAACTCCAAGTATAGCACGGACGATATCGCGCGTCATTCGGTCAAGCTTGATTCCATTCCGAATGATGCAATTGGTATTTGCGATGTTGAGATCGATGGCAATGAAAGTGCTAAACTCACCAGTCTTCGAACCGTAGCGTTCACGTGCTAATCCCCACAGTCAATGGCAACTTCTCACAATCATTATTTGGACCAATCGCTTCCTGAACCTGAACTATTCACTCATTTCCAGGCTGGCCTCATCGCCGACAGCTCTCGAAACATGTCGGACTGCCTTCTTGCGCTGAGACAGGCCATAAAATCAAAAGCGGCCGTTACATTTACAAAAGACGGCGAATCAATATCTTCAGTATCCGCCGCAACCCACATACATGTTCCTCCCAATCACTCCTTCCCGAAGGACACCCCAACTCGCTACAGAAAGCCGGATTCCAAGTCTTCAGACCCTTCTGCGAACCCTCAAGACTTCTACTCTCTCGTCGCAATCTATGTAGCATGGATGCTGAAGGATCTCACGGGCTCGGAGTACATGAAGCAGTGTCGAGAACACGGTCTTTCTCTGGGCTATATCAGTATAACCGAGCGCAAGGCCGTAATAGACTGGCTGGAAGGGAAAGATACACACCCTGAGCGATTCGCCCCCCTCTCAGGTGAGTTGACGACGGGACGCGCGAACAATAGCTGACACTTTGCCAGACGCGAACTCTTCACCGTCCAAACGTAAATACGTCCCCGACACCGCGGATACCGAAGCGGTCAAGAAAATCAAGCAAAATGAAATCGAGCTCCAGGACCGCAACAGCGTGCTACGAGGCATCAAGCCCAACGTATGTTCAGTCTACTCCCGGCGCCGCGGGTGACTGATCGGGTTGTCTAGAATTTCTCCAATATCCGCGCCTCCTACGCCGACAAGTTGAAGAAGATGAAAGACGCTGGTAAACCAGGCGCCGGTGCGCTTCCTGCAGTGGGGCAATCGTCGACAGGTATGTATTGTTTAGCTAACTTGCTGCACGGAATTCTAAGCCGTTGATAGATCCCAAGATGGCCGCTCGTAAAGCTCGTGTGTACTCCATTTCTGCTGAAGTCTACGCGTGCTCAGTGACTACGTGCAGGCAACATGTATCCCATCATCATGATTTCATCCTCTCCAACCGCGCTCATCACTATGTACAACGTCAAAAAGTTCCTTCAAGAATCGGTGTACGTCTGTCCAACTCCTCCACGGATACTCCTCTCATAGTTTGCCTTCAAGCTTTGAAACGTCACAGGACGCTCGGAGCAGAGCCGCCGCAGAAGGGAATCCACGGCCGGAAGACATGATTCCAATATATCGCAAACGCACGCACATCGACTCCAGCGGCAAAGAAACTGAGCACCATGCACGGTACTTTGTCGTGGACAGCACAGAAGCTTTAGCAAAGTTCGGAGCTGACGCGTGGGACCGTGTGGTGTGTGTTATGACCACCGGTCAAGCATGGCAATTCCGACCGTACAAATGGAATGACCCAAGGCAGCTGTTCCACCACGGTGCGTTGGTTTAAGGGTTGATCCGAATGCTGGGTTGATTGTAGGCTGTGTGTGTTGTAGTCAAAGGAGTTTATGTGTCGTGGTCAAATGATCCAGCGAACACCAAAATCAAGGATTGGAATGTCACCGAATTGAAGGTGAGTCGCCTTCTATTTAGCGCCTGTCGCATATTCCCATTCTACGGATAGATCGATCCACACCGCCGACACGTCGATAAGGCCATCGTCGCCCACTTCTGGAAAACGCTGGATTCATGGACACTGCAGCATAAACCGTGGTTGATCAAGTCTTGATTAGCCTTGGTCTGTACGTTTCGATTTTGTGTTACTGTATATTTGACATCGCTAGTCGTTATTCTGCTGCTATGGAATGCATACTTCTGATACCCGATAGACCACCGTCAGCGCGAATGACAACCATACTTGCGCAGGTATACATCAACCGATGCCGGAAGTATGATCCGGAAGTATGATATGTCGGTGCATATATATACGATTAAAGAGTGTATGGGTCACTGTTTCCGGGTACCGCTTGCAGTCCAATGTACGTCTTTGATCTAGGGTATTCTCCTCTTCCGCTGACATGCTGTAGTGCTGATAAGCCACGAGGCATCTGTCCTGCGCTGATTCGTCTTATCTATGCCCTCCTGAAATTGCCAGAACTTATTCAATGGCAGATGGTGAACCGCCGCATCGCCTTTTACTTCTCGACCTGCACTCCACGTTCTGGATCAACCGTCCGCAGGTCTTCCAAATCGTAGCTTGGCATCGTGTTTTAATGGCGCGCGTCCTCCTGAGTCGTATTCAAGCTCGCTGGTGACTCGTCGATTTTTATTGGATGCTGTCCTTAACTTTGCCCAGGTGGCCTGCGAAATCCTCGATTCCAGCTGCCGGGCTGGAAACTTCGGGACGCGTACCTGTGCATAAGCTAGCTATCGAGCTGTGGGTTTAGAATATCTACTGCGACCCGTATAGAAGAGAAGCGTTCAGGCGCCTCGTTGCGCGCAGTATGTTTCCCCGTTCAGCCTTCACCTTCGACAGTGATATTACCACTTCACAATGCTGTCCTGGGTTCCTGAAAGCCTAAGTAACTTAACCATCTTCACGCAAAGCCTCGAGGTAGTTGCCCCACTTCCCATGTACCGTACGTAGCTATCAATAGCATGCCGTCCGCCTATAAATGCAGTATGACCGTTGGCAGTAAGATAGCAAGCAACAGCAACAACATGTCGTTCTATCTCCTTTGCGGTATAGTGACAACTATTGTCCTTACCAGTTCATCCTCTCCTTTTTATTTTCCTCGTTTATCGACGTCGCCAACAGCGCAAACTCAGCAAATTATAACTTATATACAGAATTTACGCGACACCGCCGGCTTTGAAACCGGCGGTATCCCGCGCCCCCAGATCCCCTCCCTAGCCCTACCCTCCCTCCCCAGCCTCCCGCTCCAGCACACCTTCTTCCGCGACCCACGCGACCTTATCCCATGTATCGCCTTGTTTGCCGTTTTTGTCGGCCTATTCAAACACAAAATCGACATCACCGAGCGCGACATCGCCTTGATTACCCATATCTCGGCTTTCGCAGCAGCATCCCCCAACAATCCCCACACTCTGCTTCTCGACATTGATCCCACTGTCTACCGCCAGATCGCGGCCCATCTCCGCCGGTTGACTCCCCCGGAGTATTTCCCGAGCCAGTCGCGCTGGGATACCCACACCATTATGCTCGCATGGGAGCCCCTATGGCGCCTCTGCGCCAATACCCTTGCTTCCACGCACGATAACGACCCAGCACGCCGGGCGCTGAGTGCCTTCTATTCCCAGCCCACTGCCGCGCAGTTCCGCGCATCAGACCACGGTCCTAGCGTCCAGACGCTGATCGAGTCCGCAAACCCACTTTTGCGCGAGGGGGTCACCCCTAACGCTTCCCCTTTCCTTTCCACCTCTGTTGTCGGCCGTCCACTGGTCGCCTTCACACGATGGATTTTCGGGAGCCAGAATGAACGTGGTAGCCCAGCCCCAGGTAACGTAGAAGCTGGGAACGGTGCCCGACGCGATGGTAACGGTGCCGCATTCATTCCGGAATGGATGCCTATGGCTGCCGGGATCATCGTCGCCTCGATTCTTCACGCATCGGAGGCATCCGTATAGATATTACTTGGAAGGCATGACAGGAATTTTAGTACTTTACTTGGTACTTATACGAACATACTTGACGCTGTACGATTTGACTGTACTACAACAGACACTGCACTATGTGTTATTCATTGAATTGCTGCGAATGCGGGCCACAGTGCGTACGCAGCGACATTGACACAAGTACAGCCGCCTGCGTGCTGCAAGGGATCCTCGAGGATTCATTCCGAGTTACTGGAGCCGTGACTTGGTCGTCCAAGAGTTACGGGCACGTGCCGAGGGCGCTAAGTCGATTCGCATACTTTCTATTCCAGCGCACCAGTTCCCTCTATCTAGTTTCGTGGAAATGAACCCTCAATCCCCAGGAAACCCCCGCATCTCAGAAGAGAGCGAGTCCTTCAACTCACCGCCAATTCCTTTGAATCCGCTTGCAGCCCTCGACGGGAAATACACATCGTATCTGAACGGCGACCTTGACGATGAAGAGGACGACGATATTGCAGACCAGGGTAGTCGAGCTCTCCTCGGCTCCCGTGAGGGAACTCGCGGCCGAGAAAGAGTAGCCAAGTTTGCCACCGGGCTGTGGCCTCAGATCAAGGGCATTGTCATCGAGGTGCGTTCGCGGCCGTTAGTGTTTTGCCAGGACGAGACGTGTTCATCTAGATTTAGAGCGCACCAACGCTGCTTCTGACTACGGTCGGGCTGCTGTTCACCGGCGAACTCCTGGATCAAGTCTCAGTACGTGGCGGGCCTTAATGACATTCGGGATACTGCCACTAACGCCCCTGCAGCGCTGGCGTGCCATGAAGGAGGTCGACCAGCTCATTATGATCATACCCGTAGTCTTGAATCTGAAGGGAAATCTGGAAATGAACCTGTCTGCGCGTCTTGGCACTGCGGCCAATGTTGGCGAACTGGATGATCCAAAGACGCGGCGGGGCATGATACTGGGGAACCTGACGTTGCTGCAGGTGCAGGCCGCAGTTGTATCGTTTGTCGCTGCGGGCGTATCGTTGATACTCGGCCTGATGATACCCAAAATGAAGGGCGTGCAAGCCAAGATAGACGTTCGCCACCCGCCCGTCCGAATTCCCCTTCACGAGGAAGGGAGGAAATCTGGGTTCCCAGAGTACGTGTCATTTTGCAAAAATTCATTCCCCCAGTCTCACGGGACGATTAGACTGATCATGGTCTCTGCGACGGCAATGACGGCGGCCAGCTTATCAAGCCTCATCCTCGGTTCCTTCATGTGCTTCCTCATTGTCGTGTGTCGACACTTCGGCCGTGACCCCGGTAATTGTCTGATATACGTTTAATTACTCTCTTGTTCTGAAACGCTCCTAGATAATATCGCACCACCAGTAGCGTCGTGCTTGGGTGATTTGGTGACTCTGCTGCTTATTGGCGCGACTTCTACCGGGTTGATAGGTTTCATACATACCCCGCTACCTTTAATCGTCGGACTTTCAGTCGTGGGGGTCGCGACAACGTGCTTCTTCTTGACACGTCGTAATGAACATGTCAGAGAGCTCGTGAAAGAGGGCTGGTCGCCGCTGTTCGGTGCCATGGTTATTAGTAGCTGCACGGGTATAGTGTTAGACCTCTTTGTCAGTCGATACGAAGGATTCGCCTTGCTTGCTGTCGTCATCAGTGGTAGGAGCCCGTTGCAGATAGTCGCGGAAAAGTGCTCAGTTCATGTTCATAGGTCTTCCTGGTAGCGTGGGGTCCATCTTCGTGTCCCGGTTGTCGACAGCACTCCACGCCGCTGCACTACCATCCTCCCCAGCACCATACAGGGAACCAAGCCCGCTTGTGGTCATGATCACCCTCATTGTGATCACAATCCCCGTCGAAATCATCTTCCTCTCCATCCTCCACGGGCTCGGCTGGCTGCGGCTACCCTTCGTCTTTGTGGCATTCTCGATATTGTTCTTCTGCTGTGCCGTTACTGCTTCCTTAATAATCGCCCGGGCGTTGACGAACTTCCTATGGAAGAGGAAATACGACCCAGATATGTACGCCTTGCCGATACACTCAGCGTTAATGGACCTAATAGGGCAGCTGCTCTTGGTCCTATGCTTCGAGATTGTGTCGCTGCTGGGCGTGACGATTCATGGAAAGTCGTGAAACGGGCGTGTTGGTATTGCTATATAGACCTACTGCATATGTAATTTTATGCATAATTCACTTGAAAACTCTGGGTGGGGTGCGGCCTGGGACAGGATAATTCACCACCAAGCTCGAGTCAGATTCCAGGTCTTGTTCCCGTCGATGTCTGAGCAAGGAGAGCCCTTCTTGTCAGTTTCGTAGCCGCACCAGAAGTATCACGCTGACCGTCTTGATCCCGATGGAGCATCAAGGACAACGAGCGAATCATCTCCTACGTATGAGGGCGGTCTTGGTTGCTTTCGGAGGCTCTGTTTACCCAAGGCCCGTAGTTTCTTGTTGGCCAGATGGAGCTACCGAGGGGACGCATCTGAGCAAAATGATTTGATGATAGAAATAGTATAGAAACCTGTTTGTCCTTCTCTTCTATGACTTGCTGCGCGGCGACTAGCTCAGCGGAACGCTTGTTATACTTCACCTCTTGATTTCGGGCTTTTGTCAGTGCCCTTGCTAACTCAGTTCGTTGAGTGTCGCAAACAGTCCGTAGTTCTTCGACCTCGTGCTCGGCCGTAACGAGTTCGACCTGGAGCGCTTCTACGTCCCGCAGTTCCGTCTTTAAACGTCGGTTCTTGTGCTCCAAACGGGAGATCTTCTCTTTGAGGGCAATCATTTCTTTCGACATTTCGTCCACACGCGAGAATATGGGGTATATTCGCTGTTCGAGTCCTTCGGCGACTTCCAAGAGCCGCTGAACGGTTGTAAACCTCATGCACAAAGACGAACGGACTCGGGGCTGCTCACCGCCTGGACTTGCTCTGGTCGGACAGCGGGGGTTACAGCGGTGATCTTTGTTGCAGCTTTCTTGATGCTGACTGCGGGGGACGCTGCATCAATCTGCCCCAGGCCCTCAGCGACCTCAGCCATTAATTCCATCCCAGAGACCGAGAAATCGACGTAGATCTGATGGGGGTCCTCAGGACGTTTTGGGGTGTTGCATATCGCACAGCTGGTGCGGCGCGACATTTTGTCGGTACATTGAGTGCAGAAGCCATGCCCTGTCGCACCAGACGCCCTCCGTAAGAATCGTCGAGATCTTGATCACGTCGACCAGCCTTCAAACGCACCGCAATGGAGGAAACGAAACTGTGAGATAGAGTACTTTTCTTGGCAGATAGTACAGTTTATCTTGACCATGGTAGACGCGAGTTCAACTTGTTGGAATCCTGGCTGTGGAACTGGCGGTGACAATGAGGGCGAGAAGACAAGGGACGTGGTCACAAGCTAAAGTTAACTGAAGGTCACATGATCACAGTGTCGTGTGAAATGCATTCCATTTGTGGGTATGATTTGCTCATTCGCATCTTGTCCTCGTACTTCGCACAAATTCGGCGTAGCGTTCCACAGGGGCAGAACCACCCCGATTCCTATACTAACGCTGCGGCGCGAACGCCCTGGTGAACCAGTGGATTGGTTCTGACCACGACGTCTGCAGTATGTCCTCAAAACTTAGGTCGTTCAGCCCGCCTCCGCCGCTACGTTCTTCACTTGTCAAGAGTCCCCCAGATGCTGTGCCGCCGACGGACGAGCTCCAGTTGCTTCAAACGGAGCTCATGCTTCTAAAGCAGAAGACAATGGATAGAGCAAAGAAGGCCGGAGAGGACCTGAAAGCTCTGGAGGAATCATTCAGACGGATGAAGGAGCGAGAGAAAGGGAAAGCCAAGGCCATTGATAGAGTGAAGCGCGAACGCGATTGTACGTGTATTCTCCTGCGCGCACGCGTCACCTACTGATCTCGTCGTACCAACTATGGGCGCTAGATACACCCCTGCTTGAAGCCGATGATTCGAGGCTATCCAATCCCGTCCATTCGCTCCCATATAAACCTCGAAATACATCGATACCGCTGGGGTCAATACCACCATCATCTACGCGCTCGTCTCTTGACCCCCGGCGATCGTGAGTGCCGAGGATGATTATTGTGACATATCTAACCATTCACCTAGCCTCGCCGACGATGCGCGGAAGAAGAAGAAGAAACGGAAACGAGATATCGACGACAGCGATGTCGAGATGGGTAGGTGTCTTTAGTCTCATCCTCCGACGGTTGCTTATAAGGTTCTCAGACCCTCCGCGACCACGAAAGGCAACTCCTCCGGTCACCCACATACATCCCCCAAAGGCACTTAAAACGACACCCTCGGTTTCGCATCCTCCTTCAAAGGTAACTTGGCCTGAATGTATTGGCTTGGTATTGGGCTAACGACAGACAGCCTCAGCCGGGCCCCGACTTCACCATCCCCCCACAGCGTTCCCTTCTGCCTACCCGACCTCCCCTTCCACCGACACCTGTTGCGGGACCAAGCAAACCTACAGAGGTAATGGAAGACTTTAGCAAACTGAAGCAACCTGCGCAGACTGTCGTAGCCACATTCTATACCAGTATCGAGCCATGGATACGTCCAATTAAGGAAGAAGACGTGGGTTTCCTAGAACACACAGGGGACGAGGTCGAACCTTTCATCATGCCCAAGCTCGGTCGACATTATACGGAGCTATGGGAAGAGGAGGATATGGGGATTTTGGCGATGCCTTCCGATGCAGATCCTTCGATATTTGCTCCGCCGGATCCTAAATTTGAGCCGTCGCAACTGGGTGAAACTGATGTCTTGAATGAGGAGAAGGGACACGGACCACTGACGGAGAGAGTTATCGCGGCGCTGTTACCCGCCCCAGACTTGACTTGGAAAGGCGTAAAGGCTGCGGAGGACGCGATGGAAGGTCGTCCTGGTGGTAGTGGAGCAGCAGCGGCGCGAAGGGAGAAAATGAACGTCACCGATTTGGAAGCCAGAATCCGAGATACGATGCGTAGTAATGGCCTGCTAGATGGCATGGTATGTGTCTCATTCTTGGATCTCTTGACTATTAGACTTACAATCTCTAATAGCCTGATTACTCAGAAAAGGTCGACGATCCCATATCTACCGCACTTCGGCAAGCACAGCGTGAATTACGTGTTGTACTTGCGACGAACAAGAAGCGCCGAGAACGTCTCGTGGCCATCGCCCGTGATCGGCTAGCCTACCAAGAATACGTCGAGCTTCGTGATTCGATTGACAAGAACATCAATTCCTTATTCTCGAAGTTGCAGAAGAAGGACGGCCCAAAGCTTGGGAGGAAAAAGAAAGGCAAAGCCTCTGAAGCGGCCGCTCCTACGCCGGTGCCACAGAAGACAAATGGTAATGGGGGCAAGCCTTTGGGTGGAATATCTGCATTGCCGCCATGTCCTGCGGCGCTTGGATTAGGGCCTGACGACGAGAACAAGTTGGTGTTACCGGAGCACCTGAAGCAGTTGGTGGAGACGAGGCGGCAATGGGTTGACCAGGTCGGAGCGGTGTTTGAGGAAAAGGAGAGGGAGGAGCCAGGGAGAGTATGGGGTGTACCGAAGGAGAGTGTATTCAGAGGGATTGAAGACGAGGTTGAGGCGTTGTTGTTGGGTGGCTATGGGAATGGGAAGAAACCCGACTCACCGGTGGAACGACGTCAGTGGACCAGTAGCACAGGCGCGAGCGGTCATGGCAAAGGAAAGACGAGAGCCGATGCGATGGATGTTGGATGATACTTGCGGCACCGCCTTTTTATTCGTCGATTCTTCACCGCTGCTAATTTTATTATCTATATGAGATATTGTCTACAAGTCTACCTGGCTATCCTTCCCCTACTCCTGCGCGTGCATATGCAATTGAATCGCGTATAGTTATTTCGTAGGAAGGGACTATGATGACATGGTAATTATCAGGATTTTTTTACTTTCTTAACTTTCTTTGGGCTGCTCTCTTCCACCTTCCGTTTCTTCGTTTTGGATTTTTCCTTGGCAGGCTGAGACGCAGTAGCCGGCGCGTCTTTGTCACTCTTCTGTCCCGATGTCGGTTGCTCTGGGACCAAGACTGCATCGACTTCCATAGCCTCTTCATCCCCTGGGCTGTTGATGTCTGCGGGGGTCACATCGCTTATCACTTGGGAGCCAAAAGGCATGAATCGATGCTTGAGTGATTCCTTGGGGTACGAGTGACGCGGTGGATTTTGGAATAGGATTGGTGCGGATGGGGTGTTGGAAGTCGGAGTAGCGGGTTGAGCAGAGAAAACCAGACGGCGGGCGATAGGTTTGGGAGCTAAGAAGGAAGTCAGTAATCAGCTGGTGTACTTGGAGACCAGTCTACCAAGACATACCACTGAATAATTTCCCTTCCTTGCTTTTGCGAGGCAGGAGGCAAGAAAGATTGCGAATTTCCTCTCCGACCACGGGACTGTTGGCATCAGCGTCCTCGCCCTCCCCTATTGCCCATATATCGTAATTGGCAAGTTTGCGTTCTAGGACCCCAACTTTGGTAGAATGTTTGGTAGTTTGTGGGAGCTCGATGGAAAGATTTTCAAGATATTTGGGTTTGATCTACGAGGCCCAGCATCAGGTCGTGATAGCTACGATGGCGATGGCGTGAATGACTCACACTATCAGGTATCCGAAGAAGCCAAAGCTCACAATTCCCATTCGACTCTACGGCATCCCAATCGAACTCCCCGTAGTCCACACTCTCGTGGTTAAGCTGTATTGCGTTGGGTGGCGGTTGATACGCAGCATTGGCGCTGGATCCCTCGTTTTTACCATGTCCTTCCTTGCCTTTATCTTTCTTGGATTTCTTCTTTGCTTTCGGTTTCGTCAGTCGTGGAGGTTCTGGGGTGGAATCATGAGGAGGAGGAGAGTTGGAAGACGACGCAACGGAAGCCATGACAGTAAAGAGAATCAGATGCTCCACACGCCAAACTAAGCATCACTCAAGGTGAGGAAAATTATTTTAGCAAGGGTAATCCAACACATACCAGACCTGGGTGCCGCTGAAAGTCTAAATCGACTTACGGACTCGAATTTTTGAAGGCGATCAGTAGAGGCCCCCGGTAATACAACCAAACAATATATTTACCACTTGGTTACCGACTCAGCATAAGCGCCCAGCGTGTTTATTCCTCTTCGCCATTCATTTCTATCGAGTGCCCAAAATGTGCCCGACTGCGCGAACGCCACATCTGCAAGTTGAGTCCAGCGCAGCAGCGTAATTGTCTAGTGACAGATTATATAGTATACTCCATGTGAATCGGACATTTCGATCCTCCCAGTTCAGACTACCCTGCTCAGGCTGCGCATCCTAGCAGTATCCGCAGCAAAGCAAATTCTTAACGTGTTAACTCGTGCGGTGTAGCTCACGCGACGTGTCCCATAGTTTCACCGTTGGTTGTTTGTCGTGGTCACTTCATGTGTGTAGGCGGTCTACGCGGGTTTCATCAAGATGGGATAAAATCGCATGTATCCAGTATCCAGTATTTGACTTATATTCTCTGCCCTTGTCGTGAATCTTGGTTCATCCGATACGGCTCCCCAGCAAAATGGTCCTTCCCCGCTTCTCGCTCAGCTGGATATACGACGGCAACAACACATATGAACGCTTGCCCATCTCCGATCACAAATTTTCTACTGAGTCTAGAAGACAAAGCTTCCTCAGACAGAATCTTGTTTCGACAGCTTCAATACTAGTGCTGTTAAGCACGACAATAATTTTGTTCGTCAGGCTTGTCAATCTGCGAATATACAGCCCAATGGACGACTATCAAATTATGTAAGTCCTGACCGCCCTTGACGTCTGCCTTGGATTTGACTTCGTTTCCTCAGAAATCCTTTCCCACCGGTCGCGCACGATCGCTCGAATGCCACTCAACCAGATCCAAACACTTTCGCCGTTGTCTCTACCCTTTACTCGAACAACTACGCGATATCTACGGCCGTCCTTGCCCACTCCATCCGCAGAGTAAATTCGACCGCGCGCCTGATCCTCCTATACATCGACGGGCAAGTGTCTGATGAGGCCCTCTGCATAAGCAGAGCCGCAGGATGGGAGTTGCTTGCCGTGCCTCGAATCGCTCCTCCCAAAGGCGGCAAAGGAGTATATTATCGATTCCTCGATCAATATACGAAACTCAACATATGGGGCCTGGATAAACACGGCATCGACCGCCTGGTTTATCTAGACGCAGATACGCTCGTCCGCCGAAACTTCGATGAATTGTTCGATCTCCCGTTCAATTTTGCTGCCGTGCCAGATGTGTACGGGCCGGACAGCGTGCGAGGGTTCAGCCTTACGTTCAACGCGGGGGTCATGGCGATACGAACGTCGTCTGCCGTCCTGGAGCATATGAAGAAGAAGATCGGGACGGCGAGGTATCCAACAGGACAAGCGGAACAGGCTTTCCTGAACTTGTATTTCGGAACCAAGGCCGCACGCCTCCCCTATATTTACAACGCCCTCCTGTCAATCAAGAAGCGAAGCCCCGTCGTGTGGGAAGAGTTGCAGAGCGATTTGTCTGTCGTCCATTATACCGATTGGAAGCCATTTTTGCTGGAGTCTCAGCCGAGGGAAAAGATCCTGGCGCCCGAAGAAACCGAGACAGCGATGGATATCGCTCAACGAGATCACGAGCAATGGGCCGAGGAATTTGGGTGGTGGCGTGCTGCATATCATGGTCTGATAAAAGAGCGCGGGATAGATTTGAGCAAGTGCGTTCTATAAAGAACATGTAGGTGATTATGTTAATTTTTCATGTATTGATAACTGTATTACTCGCCTATTAGCATGTTCATTTGTTCGCAGTTGAGAAGTGTAATTGAGACGCTATACCTTGATTTCTATTCCTGTACCCCTGGATAAGGTTATTTCAGTCAGTCCGTCCAATTGGATGTCAGAGTTATGGAGGCTGGAAGAAACAAGGCCTTAGCGATGTCCGTCTGACGAACGCTGGGTCTACGTCTTGTGAGACCCGGCGAGTAGAAGGATATCAGTCAGAAAGCTGGAAAGCGGGCACATGAAATATATCTGATATGTTGGCTCAAGTGGCCTCCCACGAGAAGACTCAAGACAGACATAGAGCGAGCAATCCGTATAATTCAGTCAACTGGCATCGCATCGCTATTTGCAACTTTCGCGATTTTCTTCTTTGCGCGCGCCTTCGCAGACTTCGATAGATGGCGGCGTAGAGGTGCTTGATAGCTTCCACACCATGGCATTTCGATAAGTTACGACAGCTTGATGATGTGGTTAAATAACTCACGTGGCTCCCTTGTCCGCCAAGTCGCCCAACGGTTCCACTGACAGCGTGATCTTCATATAAGGAGTCTGTTTCTGCTTCAGGCTGCATTTGAAGATGGTTTCGCAAGGAACTAGCCGCGAGTAAAGATAGTACTCACTAGTTTTTCCCCTCCAATGCTTGTAGGATGCTGGCCGTCCGCTCCTCCTCCGCGACCTGAGATTGTTGCTTTGCGGGTTCAAGGTCCTCGAGGCAACCAATTTCGTTGTATTGGTGGAGACCTATTAAACGCGGTGATTTGCTGCTGGCCAAAATCTTCAAGTATTCCCTCTTGATGATCTCTACTACTGAGATGAGTCTTGGAGCGAGGTCAGCTCCTCGATCTGACTTTGATGGTGGCTCTATTTTGGCCTCGACGAGGTCCGTGGATCCGTTGAGCAAGTGGTCGAGTCCCAGGGGCAGAGTGTGCAAGATCAATGTTCCTTGAGATTTTTTCTAATATGATATAAATGTCGGCTACATTAACGAAAAGAAGACCTACCTCGAAAAAGTTCAGGGCGAAGGATACCCAGTTCTGTATCTTGCCATGAGAAGTGATGCGTATACAGTGCGTTTCCGCGTCCTGCGCTTCGACGGCGGCATCCTGGTTCGGTTCATCCATCAACCACGCTGAGTTATCCGACTTGGGCTTTCAATATTTCGAGCTGCTTCGAAGTTCGAATGAAGACGAAGTAAAGAAAAGGGGTGATCCACACGTGACCCATCGTGGTCGTAACTTTCACACCGCTGAGATGATTCCGGCTTCCGTGTACCTCAGCGATGGACAGTGCTCTAGCTTCGCCAGATGGCTCTGGTAAAAAACGAAACAGTGGACTTCATTGGACTATTGTACGTCTCGATTTCTTACTCGGTCTATCTACCTTCTCTCACAATTCAAAATGTAGGTTGCGACAGCTGGTGCCGGCTTACTCGCCATAGGTGTGCCTCTGGTTTATCTGCTACGACAGAGAGCAAGCCGGACACTTCTACGCGAGGCTCCGCCACGACGTACCGCTTCCCAAAGTACCACCCCTCTCATCTCTGGGAATACTTCTCGCATCGCAGCGGCAGAAGCAGCGGCTATGCCTTCAAGACCCATTGTGCAGGAGACAGGCCAAAACGTGCCCGTGGACGATTTCAATGGTGCACTTCACTCCGCGAAAGCCTTTGGGCTAGCTACGCTCTTGGTGGCGGCCAGTGCTACTGCGACTGTCTACGGTGTCAAAACATGGATGGGTATTGAATCCGTAAGCATGTTGTTTCGAACAGTCCGTTTCTCACTATACTGATAACGCGTAGACCGAGGAGTTTGCGCATAGAATGCGCGCTATACTTCTTGCTAAGATGCCTTCGTTGTCAGAACGAATACACAGACTCGCCGACCCTGAGGACGACGATGGTAGCCAAGTGCTCGACGCGCCGACAGTCTCGACATGGAATTGGCCAGACGCAGAGCAGCGTCTGAAGGCTGTATTTGAGAAAGACGGGTTTGCCGCGTGGATCAAAGCTGCTGGGCGCGAGCTGGAGGTGGAAGGGAGATTGGAGCGTTCAAAACGTTTTGGAACCGATCTGAAAGATAATTCCTCCATCAGTAATACATCATCGTAATACGCGTGTACCACAGAAGGATGCTCCGGTGCATTGGGCGTCGGCGCTCTTGCTTTTGAAGTACTCAAGGACCCGCTGAGCACAGGTCTTGCTCCCCGCCATACCCTGACGAAACAAGAGCGGCCCTTGCGTCCTCCCATACAGAAGCATCCTCGGATGTTCCTTCGTACCGTTCACCCCTGTGAAGGTATAAAGACGCAACCTTTCTTGCTCACTTCAGTAGTCTCATACAGACTTCCTCATTCCACTCCAATACCGATGCGCTGGTCTTCTGCACTCCTCTCAACTCTCACCCTGGCACTCGTGGCGAAGTCGCTGCCCAGCAGCGGCATCAGCCAAGAAGTGTTCACGGTCGATGATTTCGATCCTAGCCTCCCGGAAGCCGGTGAAATCGTCTTCGAGCCTATGCATTTCGATGCGGAGGGTTTCGATATCAGTGAAGGAGAAATGGATGCAGCTATCATCGCTGATTGGAAGACTGAAGTCGTGAAGCAACACAACGCTTACCGTGCTCAATATGGTGCACCAGCGATGACCTGGAGCGATGCTTTGTATCCTGGCACCCAACAGTGGGCCAATCAATGCAAGTTCCAGCACAGCAACGGGCAAGGCAAATACGGGGAGAACCTGGTACGTGTATTGAACACCATCAGGACCCTCAGAGCGCTAATTCCACGATTTTCAGGCTGCTGGAACTGGGGGTAGCTACGGTTTCTCGTCTGGTCTCAAGTCTTGGATGGACGAAGCTTGTGAGTTTGTGTCTTTCGAGTCCAGCGCACTGATCTCACACTGTGCTGCCATCCAGCTAAATACGATTGTGAGATCCAGCAACATAATGACTTTTCGCCTCCGCTCACCCTGCATCACTAGACAATCACCCCGGATTCTCGCAGGCAACTGGGCATTTCACTCAGGTATGGCGACAGTGGGTACAACGAGCTTCAATCCTTTCATATGTCCTCTAGGTTGTTTGGAAGAGTAGCAAGCAAGTCGCTTGTGCCATCGGAAACTGCAGGGGCGGGACTATATTCCAGCAGCCATCCAAGTATGTTGTCTGCCGTTACAGTCCGCCGGGAAACTTCGCTGGCCGCTATGTGTACGTGATGATCAATTCACTGAACCTAACAATTCTGAAACCAGATACTGGCAGGGAGAACGTCGGACGCCGCAAGTAAATCGTGTGAACAGCCATTTCAAGTAGTGTTGAATATGGATCTATCTCGAGCGAGAATATATGGATGATGCTGAAACCTGTACACGGGTGATACAAGGGTATATACAGAGGTGAATGTGGCCGTGAATGAAGAAGATCGTGTTGGATGCCAGAGACTTCAAACACGCCCATCCTGCCAACCCATCAACTTCCAGAGTCTAGGGACACCGCCCATCCTCGACTCTATCAAATCTACGGATTGTGGTCTTTGGAGTCCCTCCGTGCAAGTTGATGATTCCGTGAGGGCGTTCGTTTCGTAATGTACATAGAAGGGGCCAAACGTCGCTTCTCTTGGGGTGGGGTTACTGGGACGAAACAGCTCAGGCATTGCCTTGGCGCGTTCGGATCCAGGGCTTAGAGGTACTGGTAAGTCCTCATTGGCGAGGGCCGGGGAAGGTGGGGGATTGCGTGGAAGGTGATCTTCGTTATTCCGCCAGCTCCTGTCGTGATACGCGTCGAGATAGGGGTAATACGCGACCGGGGACGATAGCGAGTGTTCATTGGCACCCTCAATGCCATTCGCGTAGTCCTCTGCGGGCGAAGTGGTTTCTTCACCGCTTCCTCCCGTAGACCCATCTCGGTCAATGAGCTCGCCAGTCGAAGCGTCGCAAGATTGATAGTCTGTTTCCGAAGTTTCCGAATCAGACTCTTCCAAGCTCTCTCCGTGCTCAACTTCCAGGCATGCGAATGGATTGTTAGGTGATGGCTTATCATGTAGCGCGCGGTGGACGCGTCGTGTTGTCTCCGCGCGTCCGTGTTTCCTAGGTGCGGGATCGAGAATAGACATCTGCCTGGGATTCCCCGCGACGCGTTCTCGTTCTTGAGGGTTGGCTTGGAGGTTCTCCTTAGTTGATTTATGATTCTTCGTCATCTTCGCGTTTCTGATTGCCTGAGTACGCGCTTCCTTGGGTGGTACCGAATCAAGGATGTATGTAGGGGGCGCGATTAGGGGGTCCCCGACGCGTTCGAAGACGTGTTTCGCGTCCATCCAGCCGTTGGATAGCGATAGGATAGGGTGAGCCTGATAGTGCGTTGTTCCTTGTTCCTTCGTCCGGAAGCGAGCGGCGTCCGCGTATGTCAGAGTTGTGGCCATATCGCTATATCGTTATGTCGTGAAGGGTGGGAGCTCCGATCTGTTTCTTGATAATCCGGCGTTATACAGTCCCGTAATTGTTCTCCGCAGTCTAAGGGACTTTCTGTGGAATAGTTCGTTCAAGCGATAAGTAGACCTTTTATACTGTGTTACAACTGGGGAGATCGAGGCACTTAGGGGTGGGTAATATAGAATGTCTGCGAGTTTTTGTTCTACACCAATATCGCTTTGAGCTTTTTTGTAGTGGCTTTGCTTGTCAGGATACAGGTAGCTTGTGGCCTCTATATGAATATGTAGTCGATACAAGCATTTCGAAGCTTGATATCGCTATGTCAAAGATCGGAGGCGGCGACACCCTTGTGTTCTACCTTCTGCCTGCGGTCGTGGTGCACGGCTGCCACAGCATGACGATCCGGGACAATTTGCCTCTACATATTCATAGTGGTATATGATTCAGGTCCAAGCACTGCGTGCTACTGTCGATCTGATCTGTATACCACTTGACAACCTTGAGCCTCTCTGGCTGTGAGACAAGAACACGGCGGCGGACGATTGATTGGCAATCCCTACAACATGTAGAAGCATGTCATTAGAGCGAGATAAGGTATATTGGTCGTAATCTATTAAGAGACATGTATCTATTAGTCTACTGTACAGTCTACTGTATATGTATAAATGAAGTATAATGACTTGTCGGACACGTTTTCCGTCATGTTCGTGATTACATTACAACACAGACGCGGCCGTCATATTCCTCCGAAATCTCGTCGGCTGTTTCTGGGTTGGTATCGTCAAGGTTGCTCTCAGTCGCTTCCCCGCCCTCAGCAGCGTCCGGAAGAGCATGTTCTTGGATTGGTGAAACTTCGGGCGTGGTGCCACGAATCACTTCACTGTCCTCTGCGGGCTCTGCGGCAGATGGCTCTTGTGACACTGGCCTCTCGGTGGCTGGTCCGAAGTCGTCACAAACGGGTTGGAGCAGCGGCGGTAACGGTTGCTGCGCTTCGGGACGATTTCGGTCGTCCTCCGGGTCCACACTGGATGACGCCTCGCTCCCAACATGAGCTGTATCGGAACGAGTAGATATCCTACTCCAATCAATAACCGTCCGCGGAGTTCTCTGCCCTTCAGTGCCTTCTGACGTCTCGTCCCAGTACTCTAACGCCAGTGGTCTCTCCGGAGACGAAATCGAAATCCCGTCCTCGCTAGATGCAGGGTCCGTATCGGGGGGCAATGGGAGTGGAAGTGGTTCCGTGTTCGTATACGCAGGGTTCACTTCGGTATGACGAGGTTGCGTTGGGTAGGTGTCCATCGAATGGGCCAAGTCCGACGGGTAACGTTGCTGGCTTTCTTCAGTACGACCTAAGAGTAGACCCAACCAGTCGTTTTGCACTATTGCGGGCGGGCTCCCTGGAGCATCTCCGTTGGGTTGTGTTCCGACTTGAGGCGGTGAGTCGTGACGGGAAGCTGAAGGCTCTTCTTGCTCAGGCGGAGAGTATTGGACGGCGGCATCCACAAAGCCTGGAGGCATCTCGTATGTTTGATCACCTTGAGGAGGAGGGAGCCTGGTGCTAAAGGTCGGCGACCCGAAATTACCGTCTTCGGGCGACGCTGGGTGGACCAGGAATGAAACCCGTTTAGTGGGATGGGGAGAGTTATCGTCGGCTCGGGATTTCATGGCAGATTTATTGACCGCCGGACCCCTTGCACGCTCACGCTCTGGTCCATCGGAGGCAACCTGCACTGGGGTTGATTCCCCTGCAGAAAGGAGCGACGCCACCTTGCGACTGGCATCATCCATGGCTTGTCGCTCACTGTCATTTTCAGAAGCCCAGTACATGTTGCGCAAGCGCGCTTCAAGACCACGGATCGAGACCTTGGAAAACTTGGGAAGGAATCGTGCTGCATGTCGATTGATTGAGATTGATAAGGAGGATCAAAAGTGCGCATAAACGAACGGGGACTCACGGTCTTGAGCCAACTCGGTTAAACAATTTGCGGCCACCTCCCGGAGTTCCGCAGACTCAGAGCGAAGCAACGCGGTCAGTTCTTGTAAGATGTTGACGCCAAGAAGCTGCTCCCGTGAATCATCTACATTCAGTCACTTGAGGAACCCCCACCCTGTAGCGAACCAAACCAACGCACCGTGTTTTGTTATTTCGTATAGGCAGTACACCATCGACACTTCGGTATTTTGACCTCGGAGTAACCGTTTCAAGTCAAACAGAACGTCGACTTCGAGGAATTTCTTCCGTGTATGATCTACATAATGTGAGTATGATAAATATCTTACTCCACGTGTCTAACACAACTGACCAAATTTCAGCATATTCGTCAGCATTGCAATCACTTGTTGACGAATGTTGCGGTTCTCGTGGTCGGTCAGCTTCACGGTCCGTTCAATAAGCTCTTCGATGCTCAAGAGAGTCCTAGAATCCTCTATACACCAACTTAGTACACGCAAAAGCGAAGGAAGGCCGAAATGTGCACCATAGTCAAGCAGTTTGCTGAGGACTTTGAGAGTCGCTAAAACGATAATGTAATTACTCTGGTCGCCAAGTTTCTCTTGCAAATGGATTAGTAGATTCGCCTCCAAAAGGCCGTGGCGGAGAGTATCTAACGAGGATCACCGGGGCGTTAGTCATGTTACACGAGTAGTCCAAAGCGGATGTATTCACCGTGGGTCACCATGGATGTTAATACTTGTAAAGCCGATAGTGCATAAAATGAGGTTTGCTTGATGGCTTCAAATAATGACGACGTGAAGCGCTGTTCCAGCATTCTCTCATGTATATCGGCTGAGAAAAGGATTGTTACATATACGGTTAGGAAAGGTTTGAGACGGTCGTACCCTGGAAGGAGGATGCAGCCATCACGTTTACGGCCATCGCCCTGATGTGGGGATGCTTGCTAAAGCTTTTTTGCAGCAAGACGTTGAAGATGTCGTGGCCCAAGATACTGGAGCGCGAATCGTCTGAATGTCGTTTAATATAGAGCACTCCCAGACATATATACGACACACCATGTTCAATGAACTGCCAAATGATTTCGAAAGCAGCAGTTTGTAGTTGTCTGGCGGAGTCATTTATCAAGTGACCTAGAGGAAGGTAGTATGGGCGATCAAGAAGTCCAAAAATCAATATCTAGAAGAAACCCGGACCATTTTCTTCGAACAGCGAGTCTAAGAAACCAGATCGTAATATCTCGGCGCGCAGTGGATCTAAAGATGTGTTGATGTCGTTAGAGGCTTTGTATAGCGTGCAGCAGATTACCCACCGTGTTGAATCAACTGTGCTATAACTTTCAGCTTGGCTAGAACTACCAGTTGAGGCCTAGACTTCGAAAGGTCCACCAAGTCATGAATGATATTAAATTGGAGAAGCTTTTGGTGCATATCATCTACAACGTATATCTTATTAGTGATAAGATTGAGGGCCTATGTGGAAACTCCTACTGTTGTTGATCAAGACGTTGATGGTATCCATCACAGCGCTCTGAATTGTAATATTCAGAGAATCGATCGCTGAAAATATCAACTCTAATATGTCACCATCCAAGGACTTCCGACGGAAAATGCCTGTGCGATTGTCAGTTAGCATTATTTGCGATAGTCAGCAAAGTTGCTCGCCGTGAACGCCAAGCTTCCCAATAAACCAAAGCATCCTCTCATTGACGAACCAGTCGACATCCGTAAGGCCTCTTCGAATGATCTCACCCACGCTAGAGCCAAGCAAGGCGAAGCGGGTGATATCTAGATTATGCCATAAGTATCTTTTAAGAGGGTTCGGTCTTGTTAAATAGCCTACCGTTGTTGGCGAGCCGTGCTAATGCTTCGATAATATCAACCTTGTCGTGGTAACTACCTCTCCAATTCCGAGCTACCGCTGAAATCAAAGCTGGGCCTGGAAGTTCGCTGAGAGCGACACTGGGGTGAGGCACAGTAGTTTCGACAGCTATTTTCAGTAAATCTGCAAGCGTAGCGGTAGACAAGAAATGGGTAGAAGGCATATAAAGCCTCTGAAGAATTTTCGATTCGAGTATCGCCTCACGCGAAGTATCTATTCACGCGTCGTAAATGAGAGATATCTGTAGAGAATGCGACATACCCTTTCTGACCATAGCCAGTACGAGTGACGTGACACAAGGCCAAACGGTCATCAGATCATCTGCAGGAGCTTCCGAAAGAATGTTGAGTAATGGGGATACCAGTATAAGGTTGTCGTCGCCTATGGGTCATCAGCATGTGATCAAAAAAACAAGCTTGCTGCCCACTCACTTGAAGAGACTAGTTGAGTTAGAACAGAAACAGAAAGGCGTTGGATATGCCACTGATCTTCGCGTAGACATTCTGCGATGACTGAGAAGAGCTGAAGCTGCTGCAAGATTTCGAGGAGCTCTTCTAATGAAATATTATTAAAGTTCACTTCGGTTTGTGTCAGAGGTTTGCTCACCATGCTTGACCAGCTCTGCTAAAGCGATCAAAGCGTCGCAACGAAGTTCATAGGCCTCTGTTGCTTTGATCTTTGACAGAAGCCCATTGATAAGCGGCGGATGCAATAATCTGGGCCGCGAATCTTCTGTAGAACAGGATGATTCAGCTCGTCACTTCCTTTTCTAAGGCCAAACATGAATACCGACCATAACTGACTAGCTGCCCAAGAATCTGGCAAGCGTGGCGCTGGAATGCAACCTCTTGTAGATAGGGTTGAAGCTCCGATGACAGACTTGAGGATTGTTCGGAGTTGTTGTCTTTTAAACTGTTCAGTAGAGTGTGGATGAGGTCAGACTCTCCAGGAACAGTTTGCTCCAAAAGTTGATGTCGAAATCGGACTAAAGCGGCGCATTTAAGACATGGATTCATATCTGTGCGCACAACTCACCGTCAGCAAGAAGATATGTACTTAGGCCCAGTCGCTTTTTGAATAGAGGCTCTGGAGCAATCGTATTGGAATCAGTGTCCTTTGTCACACACGAAGGGCATACCTCTGTAAATCAGCATCAGCACAAGGTCGGGAGATACGTTGTTCTCGTGCATGTAGTTAGCAAGGGCTTCCGTCCTACGCGTTGCTAAGTCAATGGTATTCCTCAGGTTCTCTGATACTCACTGGCCCAGCTTGACAACGATATACGAAGCGGTAACCTGATGCTCAAGGTTCTTAAAGGTGATCATCGCGTCCAGGAGTCTCTGCGAGACATTGTCAACCTTCAACAGAGTCCTACATCCTTCTCCTGCGGTATATGTTAGATGAAACGCGGAATGGGCGCAAACTCGTCGATGCACATACCAGACCACGTCATGACTTCGAGACGGTGCAACCATAAACTCGGCTCGGACGTGTCCTTAAGAGTCTTGAGAGTATCAAGGCATTGACTAGCGGTCGACTGGTTGAATATATCCATTTCTAGAAGGTCCTCCCACCCTTGCGTCCACTGCAGGTCGGATCTTTTGCCCCGCCCAACCAACGCATCCCATCCTCGGGTTGCATTGGGTGGTAATATGGCTTTCGGTCGATATGGATCTTCGCAAAAGGCGACGGATGCATGAATCTTCTGACCAGGCTTGATAATCCGTCCTTGCCCGGCGTGAGGTCTATCACGTACTTCACATCAGCCTTCTGTGTGGCAAAAGAGCAGTTAATCCACCCACTTCCAAACCGTGGATGTCGCACTCTTGTACGATAACCTCTTCACGGGAAGGTATTCCATGGGAAGCCAGACTGCTGTCAGGGATTCATGCACTTCGGATAAGTTCTCCCATTTCCAGTCGACTCGAGAAGGATGAGTCTTAAGTCCTGCTGTGTTTGCTTCGTAAGACATCCAGAGGAGCGCTGCGTGACCACGATCGAGTCTGTTATTTTGAACATTCCCTCCACCGCTATGTACAAACCGAGTGAGAGATTGTCAAGAAACCGATAGGGCAGAACTACGAACATATCGGAGTGAGTCCCGGGAAACCACACTTCCTTCACGCGTGGATTAATCGGCTCTCTGTCAACGTCGATTGGCTCTTGGTAGACCGAAGCGGCCTTGGTCTCGCCTATGTTCATATATCAACAGGAATCACCCTTTCAACTGTCCCAACTCACGTAGAGGTGGCATGTTCGAGGCACCTTGATCAGCAGGTTGCTCAGCAAATGTGGCGCCACCATGGGAGTACTCGGGCAGAAATTTAACGCGTCGTTCATCCAGAGCAAGAGCGTGACGAAAGTAGCAGCAGGTCTTCTCTACTGCATCAGTGCCAGGGAGACTTTTATCCCGTACGACACCGATCGAAGAGACGGTGTCCCAAGCGCCAATGAAGTGCACCTTGACGTCTTTCCGCGAGAATGTTTGCTTAAAGCTCTCCGCGGGAGAGTGTGTGGTTTGCGTTTCCGTTGGGGGTAGGCCTAGGGCTGATTTGGGCTGGGGAGGCTCAGGTCGTACAATGGCATCTGGATCCTGCGCCGTCTGTCCAGCGTACAACTCGTATGCACTGGTGAATCAACCATGAGTTTAAAATCTAGCAACGGTGAGTTTCGCAGGCGCTCACAATGGGATTTGCTCTTCATTTCCTTTATGTATTAATCCAACCTACATGTGTTGGCTCAGAGGTGCAATTTCCAAGAATAGACTCGAGACGAAGCCAACCTTCTCTATCATTGCCGCAATGGTCCGCACTTGATAGGCGCCGCGAGAGAAGCCTAGAAGTCGTCAGCCTACTGACGCTAAGTATCCACAGCTGACACGTATGCACCGAACAAGAAAATACGATCGCCATCCTTGTAGTTATCAACCAGCCAGCGGTACGCAGCCATGATAATTCGTTCAAAATTCCTGCATGGTCCGGTCCATCAATACTAAGCCTGCTTTGCACAAAGAAAGATCGAGACCGAGCCAACGTACCACGCAATGGCAAGGTCAATCTTATTATCAAGGCGAAGCTTGACGTATTTCAAGGACCTCATAGACGGTTTCGCATACGTCCCGATTCCGCTATTGTAGTACGTCCGCTGCGTGTTATCCTTGTCTAGCTGATGGTACAACTCTATGACATTGGTATTCTAGAAAGGATTAGTAATTCATTACCTGGAAGAAGCGCGTCCGTGACTTCAACGAACCTTCTGTCCGAACTGATTGGAAGTTCCGTCAATGCAAACCACGATATTCCTGGCTTCCTCCGAGCAGCCGCAGTGCATGAACCGCGGTTCCGGTGGTTCGAACGCGTAGTAACCCAGGGCAGACGATGCGGGCTGACTTCAATGACCAGCGTTAAGTTCGTGCTCTGACCGTCACACAATTTTGAAACGCGTACTCTTCGGATGACCCCATTTCACTGGGCGTGGCCCACGTAGGGGTGGAGTTCAAGTACTTTGCACAATGATTTGAGTTGTCGATCCGGTGATGATGCTGTTAAAAGATGGTTGAAACGGGACATCTGGCGCCAATGGTCGGAAGCAATAGAGCCATAACTAGAACTGCAGCGCCGAGTTACGTAACGCGTCTGTTCTACCTGTTTTGTTTCGACTCGGACATGTTGTATCGTGCAACCATTCCCTTTGTGTCGCCGACTGGGTTCGAGTAAATTGCAGGAGAAGTTCAGAAAGGTCTCAGTGGAATCTGCTTCTTGCCTTGTCGGGATAGGCCACGTGATAGCCGGGGATCCAGGAGGTAAATATGATCGTCGTCCTTCATTCCAAGCCACGTCCCACTGAGGCGATACTGCATGATGTAGGGGACCGGGATGTACAGGGCTAATACCTACGCGGACGACTCGCCGTTTATTCCCCCTATCCCTTCTGCTTCACCCTCAATCCCCTCTTCCGCTGGTGCGACTGCAAGTGACTACTCCGGCTACCCGTCGGTGAATGGCGACATTCCGCCGCACTCCTACAGCCCTACAACATACTCCCCTCATCGTCCATTCGTCCCTTCAGACCCCCCAAACGGCACTGGCAGTCCCTATGGATATCCTATCAATACACCTGCCCCATACTTTTCGCCCCAGCTCCCATGGGCACCCTTACCGCCACAAGGAACGGCCGAGCATCATTTCCCTGGGTATTACCCAGGATCGCCCACATTAATATCCTCGACTCTGCCTACCCCACCTGTGCCAGTCTACCCACTGTTCAGCAATGAGCCCTCAGTAGGCTGGCCACTCCCACGACCCAGAGCGTTCCAATCACCGCATATGCCATCCGTTCATGAAGACGGTCCCCAGAACCCAATGTTTCCTCACCATACCCCAAATCTCACCCACCCTGGTTCTACTCCGACAATCATCCCAACGGTGTTTCCAGGTAGTGGGATAGCATCATCTCCGTGGCTTACCCCTCCCTATCGTACAGTTGCTGGCCCAATCAATCAAATGATATACCCCGTATTTCAACATCCCGGTGCATCTCCCGGTAGCATTCTGAAGGTATCACCAGGGAGTCAGAACCTCGAAAATCGACCTCCGGTTCAAGGTGTACAGCGCGCCCAAACCTTCCCACATGCGCACCCTAGTGAAGTGGCAATTTACCCTCATACATCCCCTCGCGACGTGTTAAACGGACCAACAAGTGACCCGAATCGCAACTTTCCAAGTGGTACCCCAATATCTCGTCTATCCGGTCGGCCCGAACCAATGCCAATGCCAGTGCCAGCGATGCCAATGCCGGTGACCTACGGACTTGACTCACAAGTAGCTGTGGTCGCAACCGACCCAACGAAGCCAGGTACGCTTGTTACGAATCCTCTAGCAACAACTAAAACTAACAAAATCTCGCTACCTGAGTGAATCCTTTTGACCCCGTTTCCGCGACAATCCAGATCAACCCGCTGCTTGTACCTCCGGCTGCTGTAGATCGGCCGCACTTGAAATGGGACATGACACATCCCACAAATTACGGCGATTTTGCTGTCGAATTTGAGCAGCACTTATGGCAACCTGCAACGTCACCTGCGACAACATCCCTCTTCATTATGTTGGAGGATTTTCCTTGGATGATTACTGTCGATGCATCTCGCGAAGACCTAGGCGTCACCTGCACGGACGTGATCAACGGTATTGCAGAATGCATGTACTGTCTAGCTAACGAGCAGGACTACAAATATGTGGGCGATACCTCGGGAGGCTCCATTGAGGACAATTACCGCAGGAATCGCTCCCGTTTACAAGGCATCCCTAGCCTTCAACAGGGCATTCGCCGACTAGACTGGCTTGGGTTGAGATCGGCTTACGGGGGTATAGAACTCAACGACGCCTTGGTCAAGGCCACCCTTGGCGATGATGCTGCGCCCTTTACCTTCGTACTCCTCCGCCAAGAAATCCTCCTCCGTCAAGAAATCCTCCTCCGTGACGACCACAGTGATTCTTCTTCACCTCCTTCGGTTATCTACGCGGGGAATCTGGGGACGCCAGTGCAACCCCTTGCTGCACCATTGTCGATATTCATTCCACCTATGCCAACATCAGAGACCAAAACAGACAGAGCTGTGTTCAAGAGATTGCTAAGAAACTTCAACCTGTCAAGATGACGGTTGATAGAGTTCCTTGCTGTTGTATAGGGTTTTTGTAGGCTTGCGTGCGGAATAAGTCTTGGATCCCGTACATATAGTATCGTATTTATACACTCCGCCGTATATAGTCGAGTATAATGTACAAAGCCAGGGATTAATGTATGAGCCATTGTACGAGACCATTGCTTATGCATTCTCTATATCGTATTTCCTCGAAACAAACGATGAGACTGGCTGGCCAGCCTACGTCCTCCTCACCACTTATATTATTCTATCTCATAGTCCATCGCAAAAGCAACCGCATCGCCGATGAGGATCTTAACATCAACATGAGGTTCCAGGAAGTCACCCTTCACAAAGCGAAACTTACGAGATTTACAACTCATCCCTCTTAGCCCTTTGCTTCTTCTCCTGCACATCTACACGCAAGATTCCATGCGTCCCACTCAGAGCTTCCAGGATCGCGTGCTGTTCCGCGTCCCACAGCTCCTTCGACACGCCCAGCAACTGAACATCCCGCATTCCGCCCACTTGACCGATGTAGCCGATCGCGGGATGCACTGCAGCCAGAGATTGTGGATTGTGTAGGTATGGAGACGATGATGAGAGCGTCACAGCAATGTATTTGCTGGCGTCGTGGTTGTCCCCTTGCATGTTGAAAAGAGCACAGGTGATGGCGGTATCGGATTAGAATTGAAAGTAGCTTTTAGGCCAGGGCCTCGGAACCAAAATCAAATCGCGCCCATTGCCCAAGCAACTCAACTGATAACCACCACCACAGTACCATGGCTTCCATTGAACTACCCTCAGGATCCAACAAACCGCTGAATACGCAAGTCGGCGGTCATTCTGGCGTCCTCGCAACGGAGGATGGCTCGCTCTTGATCAAACCAGCGCTTCCTCTCGAGCTTCAATTCTACCAAACATCCGTTCGAGATCCAGGATTTGCGCCCCTGCGACATTTCGTCCCCAAGTTCTACGGTACGCTCTCTTTGCAAGGAAAAGTTGATGAGGGCAAGGGTCTCGAGGGAGGGATAGCCGTTACCCCTGTTGATTCCTCCGAGAAAGATGAGTGCGCATACTCCGCGAAGAAATCAACCCAATTAACGGCTCGTTCTGATATCTACACTCTCTCGTGCTAGAGAACCTCTCTCATCCCTTCATCAAACCAAATATCATCGACATCAAACTTGGCACTGTTCTCTATGATGAGACGGCATCACCAGACAAAGTGGAACGCATGATCAAGACGGCCAAAGACACGACTTCCCTAGAGACGGGGATCCGCCTCACAGGATTTCAAGTGCGTACAACAAACAACGATGCCTATTCGAAACTTACTTATTCCAGGTATACAACAACGACACCGGTCTTCCAGTGAATACGCCCAAGGCATACGGGAAGTCGATCAAGCCTGCGGATCTGCCTGATGGCATTGCGCGATTCTTTCCTGTAGCCTCCGCCGCAACCACGGCTGAGAACTCGAACAGTGGCTTGACCCGATCCACACTCCTTCCTATATTGAGAGGTATTCGGGAGGATGTTGCCGAGTTAAAGGATGCCTTTGCGCAAGTGGACATGCGAATGGTCGGCGGAAGTGTCCTTATTGTCTACGAAGCGGATGAGGACAAAGCGAAGGAGGGACTAAAGTTGCTTGAGGAAGGAGCTTTCGAAGATGAAGATGACGAAGATGACGAGGACGAATCCGAAGATGAACAGAATAAACCAGGCCCACCCTTTGTGGTAAAGCTGATTGATTTTGCCCACACACGGATTGTTCCAGGGGAAGGACCTGATGAAGGCGTGCTACTGGGGTTGAATACTGTTCTGAGGCTGCTTGATGGACGTATCGAACAGATTGAATTGTCTGACTGAACTTTACTGTCATAGTCACTATCGCTGGAGTCCGTGATATAAATTACAATTGCAATAGCCCAGCTCCGTCCTGAGGGTATACAAAATCAATGTGGGTTCGAGCCTAATAATCTAGAAGCGGTCGGCCGGTTGAGAAGCCTAAGTCACGATCGTGAGAGTCGACAAGTTGGAAATCTAGCGGTCGTTGTAAACCAAGTCGCGATTGTATGAGATGGGACCTTGCATTTGGTGAAGCGTACGGAATCAGTAGAGCTTGAGCGGCACAAGGCTCATGCAGATCGTTGTTTGGGGTTTCCTGACGTGTCGTCCGGAGCTGGAGAACTCATAGACAGATTTGCGATCCTCTCCGTCAGCCCCGCAACGGCAGTGTTGATGGGAGTAGTACCCCAGGGAAAGACGCCGCCAGACGTGGAAACGGGAGAGTGTAGAGGGGTGTCCGACCTGCTGCACGGAGCACTCGTGCCATTCTTAGAAGACATCGCGGCGTGGGCATATTTAGTAGCGTGGTCCAGTAGAGCATGGAAGACGGCGAGGTTAAAGCCGACACACTGAAGTCCGATACAGGCAACCTTCAGAGCGCCACATGTATAGAGTTGGGTCACTTCGTAGATATTCTGGGGCGAGGAATTGCGGCGTGCTAGAATGGTATCCTTCACGATTGCCGACGTTGTCTATATAGTAACTGAAGTAGTGAGCAGAAGGAGGACGGTGGAGTCTGACCTCGGTTGACAAGGCATCCCATTCTTTCGTTGTCAGATCTTCCATCCTGAAAGCCTTATAGACTCCGGCGTAATACCAATGCCCGTTTTTGTGATAAAAGAAATCTACGGACGTATGCATTAGAGCACGTCAGTGGCTTATTGCACGGCTTACCAGTAGGCTTGCTCATCTTGTGCAAAACATCGACTACATTCCAGCGATGGGCTGTTGTGACCCTTGGATTCGTGCTACATTTGAATACCGGGGTGAGGAAATACCCATGTTCTTCTCGCTCCTCACACCACGATGTCGTCAGCTCCTGAAGTTGACGGTAGTTGGATAAGCTAAAAATTATATCAGCAGAGGACAGAGAGACAAGCATGCCGAGCATACGCCGTCCGAATAAACTAGAAGCGCATATATAAGTAGAAGTCAATAATTATGGCATGCGAGCCGATAATAAACTGACACTAGAGCCACTGTTGATGAATTCTTGCAGAGTGAGGGGTGCGGGGATCATGATTGGCTGTAGGTCGTCTGGAGGGCCACGCAGCGGTACAGCAAGCGCTGCAAGAATCGCGTTTCTCGCTCGAATCCTGTCAGCTGCATCTCCGGCTTTAGGAAGTGTCTGTGGAGTGATGTATTAGCCATAGTTCAGAGGAACGACGCAGCACAAACATCAATGATTTCGCATTCTTCAACGTCTGTCATGCCGATATCACTCAGAGTTGTCGGGACAGAACATTGTGAGACCGAACGTGATAAGGGTGGTGGGAGTAAGTGATGAACCGTAGCCGGGATGTCGTTCCAGTTCGCTCGCACAGAAGGAAAAGGATAAAATTCACCCTCGTTCTTTAAGCGTAGGGAAGCATATAATTTGCGCCAGGACAAGGAAATATTTTACCTGACAACTTGGTGACAGCACCGTCGGCGATAGGTTTTCCTCGTAACAAGGGGGCGGGTCTACTTTGGGACATGGTTTCCCCGCCTTGATGTCCTGCCTTAGTTGGTTTATGATGGTCTGTTGGACGGCTATCTGCTCGGTAAGTGTCTTCTTTTCGTTGTGATCGATTGCCAGGCTGTGCGTAGGAAGGTTCGTTGAATCAATCAATTTTGTTCCAAACTTCTCTTTAAGTTGATCAAGCAACTGATTTTTCTGTTGGATGGAAGTATATGCGTCTCCTAGTCGATGTACCAGCAGATCCCTTGCTGCGAGAGCCTCGGCCACCTTGAGGCGTTCTGTCTGGAGCTCTATCGCGAGTTCGGCCATTCTGAATGGATCTTGCGCGGAAAGCGGCCACTATGTCCATGTGTTTAATGAAAGCGCATACACGAAGGAAAATAAGACGAACCTCAGGCTGAATTGTCGATTGATGGGCATATTGTGGAATACCATCTGGCTCGACAACAGACACCGTCTCAGAGGCCATGGATTTGATCAAGTGGAACTCGAACCCATTGTTAGTGGCGACGGGCATGGAGTCTGAGGCCGCGGTGGTGGTAGCGGTCTAAGATGTAAATGCCCTGAAGCTCAGCGACGTCCTCGGTTATGGACAATAGGGGTACCCCTGAAAGATGATGATTCAAAAGGACGGGAAATACCAAAAATACAGTTAGAGCACAGTATGTAGATATACAGTTGAGAATATTATGTACGACCGTAAAGTAAATGCTATGGATACAGTTGACATAATGATGAAAATGATAATGATAGCGCAGATAAATTAATAAAGTTAAACGGCTAGGGACACTTGCGCTGACTGTGGTCTTCGGAGAGGGACCATCTCAAAGGCCTCTCTTTCTGGCTGCTATGCATGTAAATTTTATGTCAGATTTTGAGGACTAAATGAAAACATACCTGATGGGACAGACTCGCAGACCGAAGGTGGGTTCGAGTTGGTGTCAATGCCAAGAAACTAGACCGATCGCTGATGAGATGGATCCCGGTGCTCTCCACTGTCGCGGTCGCGGTCGTTGCCTGATCTGCGGAAGAATATATGTGGGTACTATAGGTATTATTGCTGGCGGTGTTGTGGTATCCACGTAGGGTAGTCATTAAAGTGTCGCTGGAGGCGGCGGTTCGTAATTGTCGTCGTAAGTGTGGGGCCGAAATACCTCCACCGCGTAGCGACGGGGCTCTGCTGGTCGGCAGTACGATGGTAGTAATCGTCATGTTGTCATCCAAGTCCCTCAACTCCCAACGACAGTTTAGTCTAAAGCATGATCTGTGAGGTCCTTGCAAAAAGGGATATAACGGATACACTCACAGTGCGAGTAGTGTATTGACGTATACTAACGAGTGACTTGATCAGCTATATCTCCAATTTGCGAGATGTGACAATCCTTACAATCTGTCAAGATGATAAGAAGGGACAACCATAGAACTACAATAAAGTAAGTAGGTGAAAGTAAACCGGGCTTAGAATACATACACGAGTCTCTCGCGATTTTGAACTACAGACAATATCTGTTGAGAAACTCGAAAAAAGGAGGAGTAAATATCACGAACCGCGACAATGATCAACACCGCCGTTACGCTGTATTGCAGAGTAGATTTGAAACCTGATCACTCGCAAAGTAATTCGAACAAGGTATACCTGGTCACGATCCCAGTTGCTGTTCGTCTGTAAGCCCTTGCTTCACCCTAGACGACGAGAAAGAACTCACGAATTGTCCAAAAGATCAACTTATCAAGTAGTTTCACAGTGCTACACCCAATGAGCTCCAAGGACCGGGTCAGTGAAAGAATGGCAGACTCACCCTCTTAGAACCTCTCTGCGGGAGCTATAAAGCGCGTAACATAGGCTGATCGATGTGAGCAAGTCCACACAGGCGGTGGCCAGCAAGACGGAAAACATCGCCCATACGTTATCTTCAATGTAGTCGATCAATGAGGCCTTGTCTTGAACGGCGAATAGTGCCCTGAGAGACAAGAACATCGTCGATCCCAGAATATATGCCGAGATGGTCCAACATATTGGGGCGACGAAGCGAGAAGTGCAGGGGCAACCCTGGGTCCATCCCAGCTTCCACATGCGGAAGGTCAGCGTGGCTTGAATCAACGGATGGGCGATACTGCCAACGAAGACCGCCAGGACGAGCGCCTGTGGGATGGGGACGGTGTGGGGAGGTGCGAGGAAGTGGACTATTGTGAAGCTATACAGCGAAGTGCACATGAAGATAAGTTGAACGAATGCTAGAACGCTATGGAAGGCAGTTAGATGGCAAGCAAGAATACACGTAGGGTACCCACCAGACTATTAGGACCTATGAAAAGCGAAGGGTGTGAGGCAGAACTATTTATGACACGAAGTCAGACGCACCACGATCTGGATCACCCGGGGGTCTTTCCGACGGAATCTTCCAAAGTAAAGGATGGCTTGTACGACTGCCATCCCGTATAGGACCACCAAAATTAAAGTACTGATAGCGAGAATGCCGACGTTGTCCATGGCCGTAAGGGGGATGTAAGAACTAATTGATACAGTAGAGACGAAGAATTAAGATGAAACCAAACCCAGGAGAACTATAATATGCTACAAAGGGGACTGCAAAGGGAGAAATGAAAGGACGGCTCTAAAAGGCCAAGGGAGGGGAGGAGGTAGGGGGAGCCACTACGGTGCAGACAGGATATGCCAATGCCAACAACGAGTTTATATATTGTAGGGACGATCATCAGAAAGCTTCCTTGAGCTGTCGCTCTATGACTGTTTGGAAATACTACTGGTTGCTGGGTACGAGCGATCTAATTAGTCCAAACCAGTGAGTAAAACAGAGATGGTATACTATCGGCAGCGTATCACCGGACAAGATGGTGTTCCCATGTCGTTGGGGGCATCAGAACATCAGCTATTGATGAATCAAACATCGGTGCTCTTCACATGGGCAACGTTTTCGACGACAAAGCAGCGAAGATTTCTACGCGCTCAGCTCTCGCACGCACATGTCCCTATTGGAGAAAAGGGTCGTGGTAGAACCTTAGGATAGCCTCAGCTGTGGAAAGTTCAACCGAACAGCGATCAGTTGATTAGATCACAAGAAATTTGATCTTACAGAAACTGAGGATCATCTCTAAGTGTCTGCAGCGTTGCGTCGTCAAGGAAGAACCCGGCTCGGTATAGTCGTTTGCCACGGGTTCTACACAGACATCATTATCGAGTAACTGTGCATCTTATGTGCTCTGTGCTAATCCCTAGGCGGAGCCCGTGCGGCATACTTCTCGTTCAATAACAACTTCTCCACGTTGTCACCTAGACGCCGCCTCTGGTCTAGTGTCAAGGAAGGCCTAGTTGAGGAATATCCCAATTCTTGAGAAATAGACACATAGTGAGCAATGAAAACATATATCATCGCCGATGCGCGAGCTTACTAAGGCTTGGATACTGCAAGGGTAGGTCCTCGCTCTTGAGTGGCAAGCCGGACAGATCCAGTGGGAAAGAGGGACCAATCCACGCGTTACGGACTTCGTGGTCCCTGGAACCAGACAATCAGCTTACAAGGTTTCAGATTGGAAAATTGAGTCGTACGCGCGCTGGGGGAATATCATCAGGACACAGTTCGAGTTCTATATATGGGGCGTACCTCTTCACGGGTCAAAGGATGCACCAGGACACTATTGTCGTACATCAGCAAATTTTCACCTGCGGTGCGTTCCACCCACCTGAGTCGGCCTCGGTTCATGCAAAGATAAGAAAAGACCTGGGCGAAGCTCTCTGACGGAACCCATATCTCGTAGGATCCTGGTTGAATTTCGCCACCTCATCCTACACTCCAGTGTCCAGTTGAGCAAGATTACTTACCTACGGGGTGTGGCCCAATCGGAGACGTATTCACACGAAATAAAGGAACTGCGACGAAGGCTCCGTCCCTTCTAAGACGGAGCACTGCATCACGAAGACTTAATGCATCGTGGTGTTCCTCTACGTTGTTCTGGTGGAAGTAGATATCTATTTGTGGGTTATTGGAGCAGGTCGTTGATTATCAGATCTTGGATACCCACGGAAGTGCCACTCTCTAACGAGTTTGGAGGTCAGCCCAGGGGTACTAATATAGCACCAATTCACAGACGGACTTTATCTCGTCTTCCAAGGCTTTCTCTAGTTCGCTGGAATCACTGGAGTTATGGACGGACATGGTGGTGATGAGCTGAGAGTTGTGTCACTTTGCTCTAAGCTTAACGCGTGGTAAACAATTTGCAAATCATTGGCAAATCAGCCTGTTCGGAAGCAGTCCGGGCCCGTCGCGTGGCTGTGAATTTGATCATGGAATGAGTTTGGCCAGAGTCTGGGGGCCGAGGAACTGGGGGACCAAGAACTACTCAAGATAATAGAGCGAAAGTGGATATAGAAAATGACCTAACTGCATACTCATGATAGACCGATCCTTCTTCGAACGTCTAACATCGTGATCTCCGAGAGTGCCCTTGCCTTCTCTGCACCGTCCTTGGCAACATCGTCCAAATATCCTCTTTCTTCACGTAATCTCTCAAACTCGCTCCTAGGGCCTCTGAGTAGCCCTTCGATAGCCTCGGCCACGTCTGCCTTCAACTCCCCGTGCCCCTTGCTTCGATAATCCGCTGCAACATCACTCCCTTCACGATTGGTACATGCCCCAAGAATAGTCAGAAGGTTCGACGTGCCAGGTCGGGTCTCTGGGTCGTATGTGACGCCGGTAATAGAGTCCGTGACTGCGGACCGGATTTTGGCCTTGATTTGGTTATGCGAATCAGTCAACAGGATACGAGACTGAACGTCTGGCGCAGACTTGGACATTTTGGCCGCAGGATTCTTCAAGGAAAGGATTCTCTTCGACGGGGCTACATATAGATACATATGTCAAAAAACAGCCTACGGTTTTATCAAGACGTACTGGAGAGCTGTTTGGGTAGAGTGAACAGTCGTTTGTAGGTCTGGTTAAATATCTGGGCAATGTCCCTCGAGAGTTCAAGGTGCTGCGTTTGGTCTTCTCCTACGGGTACATGGGTCGCCCTAACCATCGTTCTAAGGATTCATTTCTGAAGAAAAAATAGCATACCTATAGACAAGAATATCTGCTGCTTGCAGAACAGGGTAGGTGAATAACCCAGCATTCAGTAGAGACTCGTTCACTTCCGATTCATTATTGGCGTTGCGAGAATCGGCCAGACGAGACTAAATCTGATGTTAGTGCCAGCGTCGGGGAAAATATGTACGCGCCCTGACCTTCCAGGTCGTCATCCGCTTGAGTTTGCCGAAGGGAGTTAGACAGCTTAGTATCCAAGCGAACTCTGTGTGATGGGGATTCTACGAGCAATGTGGGATGATTCTAGTGAAGTACTATGGGCACTTACATGGTCCTGGTGAAATATAATAGAGCGGTTGGGGTCGAGGCCAATGGCTAGTAATGTCGCAAGCATTTCGCGTCGTGACTGCGATAGTTTCTTGGGGTCTTGAGGCAATGTCAGAGCATGCCAACCAACGATGGTATACAGCAAAGTGTCGTTCGGACTGCTGTCCCGCTGAAGCTGCACCCAGTTAGAAAGCGCCCCTAGATAATTTCCTAGCTATGCAACCATCAGCGACTAAGCCAGCATACGCATCGCAAAGCCATACGTGAGGTGTCCCTGTGGGTTGAATACCGGATAAAATGACGCGTTTCCTAGCGAGAGGAGCATCGCTACTTTCTGAGTGTATCGCGTTTGTCAAGTTTCTACGTGTTCCATGGATAAATCTTCGCGGCTTTGGGAGGCGGGATGAGATTCTTGGAAGAAACATAAAAATTGCACAGCCACCTCAGTCACGCTTCTTCGCGCACAACTACGATGGGCTCGAACGTGGGGTCTTCCTTGGATTCCCACTTCTCTGAATTCTTTGGGATGAATGTCGAGAGATACGCAGACGAGCAGTTCAACCAGCTGGACATGCCAGGCGGCGACGATTTCTACGATATCACGACCATCTTCAGCGAAGGCTCGCAAGAGATGGAGGACGGATCGTTGCTTATGACTGAGGGATTCGAATTGCAGCAGGCAATGAACGCATTCGAGGCAAGTCTCTAAAGTAGACACCTTATATCTGGTGCTGATACGGGTTACTTGTTAAGATCGGGGAACCAAGGCTGGATACAGGAATGAGGAGCGAGAGCGATATGAAACCGCCATTTAATCCCTTAACATTATTGCTGCCCGGCGAAGTCTGCTGGATAATGGATCGGTCGTTTGCGTATGAGGTGAACACATTCTTTGAACTTCGTTGCCCTTTCTTACTTCGAAATCATTTAGATGCTATGGCACGCCGGGAATTGTTTGCCTCATTCCGTTCTGACCATCCAATATGTACACCGTCTCAGTGACATGGACCCGGAACTCCTTTACTTGCGATCTGCGGTTGTTCAAGAAGATGCCGAACGGCCGCTTGAGCTAATAACAGTCGTTCTGAGGTCGTTCATGTCTGGCTTGATGAAATGCTGTGACTTTTCATGGAGGAGGCTTAACGAAGGCTCTACAAGAGAGGTCTGTGAGTTCTCAATGTTATTTGTCTCTCATGGACAGCTTCATCCGCTGCGGTAGATGGAAGACTGGCAATCCGACAAATGCGAAGTCTCATTCTTAGAGGGTGTTCCCTCGGTGTATCTGCAAACCAAACTTGACGAGGCCGACTTTTGGCTAGAACACTCTTATAAAGGTGGATAGCCTTCATCTTGAACAAAATCCCTCGTTTACAATTTTGTAGTTCCTCAGCAATGGCGCGAGCCTTTGCGCGCTAGAGTTAGGCTACGTAATGTTGGTCGTTCTGAGTTTGGTGGATGCTCGGAATTCACAAGGTTGTCAGGTCTACCTTCAAATGTTAGGTCTAGACGTCCATAAAGATACCCACAAACTCCAAATCCTGCTTTCGACTGCGAAGCAACACCTCACTACGATCCGCAACTACCCGTCGCCAGAGCCGTCGCCCACATCTCCAGCACACCTCGCTTTCGACCCACATCTAGCTCGTCTGCTGACTTGCAGCGTTCCTCTCCGAATATTGGATGTTCCACACATCATAGACACCTGGGACAGTTTGACCCGCTTCCTGGATGACTGGGTGGAAATAGGGAAACTATCTTCTGCACAGAACCTCGCAACATGGGAGGTCTGCATGTAACCGTTCTGATCCCCCGTTCTGATCCCTGACTCCGCGCCTTTTCAGCTGGCAGGGACCCTCCAAAGTTATTCACGCAGTCCCACACCAGCCTATCTTCGAAGTACAGCCCAGGCAAGAATTTTCATCTGTATACCCACAGATCAGCTAAGCGGCGACCTGCTGTAGTTGACCTTCTACGACGGTCTCCTTGTACTTCATGATTTCATGCCTTCGTGGGTCGTGGAACGATTCTTTTTGGAGACGATGGGCATACGTTACAATATCCTGAGCCAGGCAATTCGTGAACGTTGGAAAGGAGGCGATGGGCCTCCCTTTGCTGAGATGGAACGTCATTTCACCAAGGTACGTTTCCCTCGACTCATATTGTAAGCACCTAAACGGTTGCTTCAGGTGATCACGCCTCAGCTGCAAAGCCACTGGAACAACGTCCCTCGACGTAGACGTAGTCTAGCGAAGTTATTGCTTCCTTGGCACAAATTGTACGATCTTGTCGTGGAAATGACAGGAAGTCTTGATACTACTGTAAGTGCATCGGCACCCTCCGCCCATCCGTACACGCTATGAGCTTGATTCTAGGATGAGACGGGCTTGATCCTTCGTCAGATACCTAACGCAGTCTTATCATGGAGGTTAGCCGTCATTCGTGAAGTTATATTTTCCGGCTTCCAGCTGGATCTTTACACGTCGGAAGAACGCGCTTTCGCGTACCTCTTTGCCGTCCAAACTATCGAGAAGCATATTTCATGCCTAGAGCAGTTATCTGGCGTTGTACCGGCAGGTCTGTTCGAACACGGTTCCTCCTATCGACTAGATCTCATCCCATGACCGTAGGTACCCCGACGAAGATGGAGATCGATTTCAACGTCCAGTACCTCACTGCACTGCAGCTCATCTCGATGGCATTGTTCTCAGTGAGTCGTGATCTACAGAACGGACCGTCCATACCTATCTCTGAGCCCGTTGTAGGTTGTTACAAGGCTCATGTCGTTCGAACCACAACGCCTCGAACTTAATTTTATAAGGCGGTACAAATGGGCCTTTCTTCCAGAGTACGATTCTATTACCACATGCGATGCAGCTTGCCCCGAGTTCTCGTCGTTTCTACCAGCATGTAAAGAAATTCTCGAAGTGAGTTCAATTTTATTGTGTCCTTCTGTGAGCTAACAGTCGATCCCAGGATGTCTATTTTTCGCCATCCGATAATATTCGGCTTGCTCGCAAGATGCTTTCAGACCTCATCATGCAGCCCTCTCATACCAGCTACTGGTATTCGGAGAGAATCAAGGTTTGCTAACGGGCTTTTGCCTTCTTGACGACGTGCTGATGTTGTTGCGCTGATCAGTTCGTCAGAGACACCATCCGGGCCTGCGACTCGCTAGATGCATTACCATCAACCACGGCCGGGATACGAGCGTTTGATATAGGACTTCTCCTATGGGATCCCACTCTAAATCACCCATGGTTCCCGACTTTATCTTCGCAGGGAGCGGATAAACGAAGAAGGCAACCAGCCAGACCCAACGTCGGTTAGTACCCTGATCGCAAGCAATTATTTATTCCTATTATATCAGCATGTTGTAACCATCGTAATACAGTCCGCCGAGTCCTAATGATAGACAGTTACCTACGCAAAGGTGTATTGGTACTTGAGGACTTTCTGACCCGTAGTAAGGCAAAGGTCAATGGTGGCGGTGCCCCTCCACAAATCTCTCTCAGCAGTCTATCGTTATGCTCAATGCCCCCAAAGATCGTCTCCATCCCGAGCCAGTCCAAACGTTTGATACCCTCCCCAAGACCATTAACACCCAAAACCTCGCGCGCCACGTCTCGATTTTGGTGATAACATTCAGTTACCATCTGCTGTGTCGCAGCTAGGAAGCCTAGGAACTCTTGCTGGCTCACCAGCTGGCTCAAGAATCTCGAAATCGCTTCGATGACGTCCGAACACGAGACGCCCAGTTGAGGGTGCGAGGCCCTGACATAGATCGTCCACGGAAATGCTTTCGAGACGAGGTTTAGCATGGCCACACGAGGCGATGTAGCTGCCTCTTCCCGTTTGTCAGCCCATGCGGAGGGATCACTGCTTGTACCTTGAGCATACGTTGACGGGAACAGCATATCCCATTGTAGTGTGCTACTGCGGCTGTCGTTGCCCGACGGTGGTAGAAACATCTGGTGGAACTTGATTTCCGGTTGTATGGGTGTTGCACCAAGCGACGGCGTCATTGGACCCCCGATCATCCCGAATACACTCCCATAGGACCGTGGCGATTGTTGGAGTACTAATGAGTAGTTTAGGACAGTCGAGCGTAGGACGAACATAGATTGCCAGCAACCAACCTGGTGGAGGGGCTCCTCTTGCAGCTGCGAATCGCCTGACCTCTTCTGAGAGGCTACCAACCTCCGCTGCGACATCACGCAATTCGGACTGGTTGATTTGCATGCCTCCCGGGGCGACGGCTAAGCGTCGGATCTGATCATTGAGCTGATCCACTCGAGCGGCGACAGCTCTGAGCTCCGCCTGGCGATCCTGCGCGTCTCGCTGAAGCCAATCTTTCAGAACGTGTAATTGCTGCTTTATGTCGTCCGCGTCCGCGCGCCCCTCTGTTGATCTGGATGGAGAAGACGGCCGCGAAGACGAACCCTGAGTCGGGTCATAGTAGACGCTTCCTGGTGGTTGATTGCCACGGACAGAGTATGAAGGATGCGAGTGTACAGTGAAATCTCGGCGCGATTCGTCGTCAGGGGGTTGTTCTGGGTAGATTATTGGCGATTCTTCGTGTACGGGATCGATGGGGGATGTATACGCGGTTGGTGGGAAACTGACGCTGGGGAAGGGTCTGTAGTTGCCAGAAAGTCTTACTGGTGTACTCCAGTCAGATACCCCCTGGTCAGAGACCCCTTGATAGTATAGTGATGATGATTCAGAAAGGTGTCGATGCCTCCGTCGTGTTTCCATCCAAGGTTCCACATCGGAAATTCGCCAGGCGCTGGATGTCTGATCTCAATTTCCCACCATGCCTTCACTTCAAGTCGCAGTGGCCCTGAAGACATAACATCATGGCAAGAAGATGGCTTTTGGAGGCCCCAGTGCGATCGTGTCCTAAAATCAATCGAGCGAAGCCAACAAGTTTATTATGCAAGGGGAGAGCATGCGTTGACCGCGTGAACCTGTAACTAACCATTTCATGAGTACATAGTCAAACTTTCGCTGAAAGCTTGGAGGAGGGCTGCAACGGCACCTCAACCTGTCACGCCTGTTACCGTCACTCCGCACGACTTTGGCCAGATCCCAACGGTTCAACCCACAATATGGCTTCCGCAGAATCATTATCATCCTTTTTCAGTAGCTCACCGACCACAGAACATATAGACACGAAAATACAATCTTTTCAGCGTCGAATTCTCCAACTACAAAACGGGATACGCCGACTCGAAGAATACAGGAATACCCGATTGCTCGTAGTATCCAAACTTCCTCCCGAAGTCTTGTCGATCATTTTCGAACATCTGGCACTAGGGAAGCTTCCGGTTCTCCCAGGATATGCTTGGATGCACTTGAACAACGTGCTCCCAGCTACGCAGGTCTGTCGCCATTGGCGTCAGGTCGCGCTTGATTCACCTCGCATCCCCCGCGCCTTGTAGAACTTTTCCTGCAACGTGCCAAGTCTGCGCCGCTGTATTTGAGGACCAATACCTATTCCAGGGCAGAGAACATGGTGGTTTTTCTCGACCATCTGTCCCAGATGAAGGAAATCGACCTGTACACCGTTGACACTGTGTGGTTGAAGCGGATCACGTCCGAGCCCACCCCACTACTCGAGACACTCGCGCTCGAAAGCACCTCTGCCAAACCATTCACGTTCTCTCCGGGTGCATTTCCAGCGTTGCGACACCTGTCGCTGAAACTTTATGTGTGCAAAACTAGTCTGGCATCTCTCACTTCTCTTCACTCTCTTGTGATCGACTGCACATATATAAGTGCACTCGAGCTTCCATCTCCCATCGAATTCTTCACTGCGCTGAACGATCACCCCCATCTATCGAGGCTCACTCTCGTCAATGCCCTCGCACTGCCGATAACACCGACTCCTTCGCTGTCCATATGCCTCCCAAGCCTAACAGACCTATCTATTGAAGATGGCGATGTTCGTAATATTGGGTTAATTACATGTATTACAGCGCCGTGTCTCGAAACCAGAAAACACTGGACCACCATGATGCAACTCGACGTTGAGTCTTCCCTTGCCGTCATCGTCGCCATATACTCAAAGCTTCCCGATCTCACCCATTCCAGCTGCGAGTTCATACTTAGCACTCGCCGATCGTCATCTTACGCGCGTGTGCGGGTTTGGGCGAATCACACGGAAGATCGGCGAGAATCCATGACTCCATTCTTCGATTTCAAAGTCATGGGCCCCATCGCAGGTTTGCAGATAGAGGAATCCGTTTTGATGCTCTTTCCTCCGACTTCTATACCGCCCACGCTGTACTTTTCTTCGGATGCCGACTCGTTCAGCGACGACGCTTTCAGTACAACCCGGCAGCGGATTCTCCGCCAACTCACCAACGTAACTGAAGTTCATGCCGACCGGTTGATCGACCTAGTCCTCATCATGTGCGATACGCCAACAAAGCGAGGAGAAAACACCATGTCGCTTCCCTCATGGACAAAGATGGTTCTCCACGACGTGTTCGATGTCAATTACAAAGCCCGAGTTTTGGCGAGGTTGAAGAAGCAGACTAATGCGCGAAAGGCAAAGAATGCAGCAATCAAAACTTGGCAATTCAACCTCAGGACCACGGGTGCTACTGCTCTGACTACTGCAGATGTCCAGCAATTCGAAGATCTCGTCGACGCCGTAGAAATTGGATCCAGGCAATGCCACCAATTTCTGCTCTAATCTCGGCGTGTTGGTTAGGGTTATTTTTCTCCACATGGCCATGGAGTAAACACCAATATGCGCGTGGTGGGGGGTCGTCATGTTTTCTTTCAAGGAACCTACGATGTACATTGTCATCCAACACAGAACCTCTAGTTGGATACTAGATGAACAGGCACTTCATTATTGCCTTGCGTACTTGTAAATCAACGCCGACATGAACGGTATGGGCCGCTCACACGGCTTAATTCCCATCTTCCCATCACGTGGTCGCAAATGACTCATTTCGCGTTGTCTGGACTCCTCATTGTCGTTTGATTTCAAACTTCCTTGTAGTTTCTGCGGGAAAGGCATCGGTGAGTGCCACCTTGACAACGAAGTGCGGTGTACCTTACATTCCCTCTTTTTCAAGTCTATGGCGCGTCCTGAACAACCTATGATCCCGCCATCGTTCTTTAGCGGCTCACCTAACCTAGGGGAAGTCGACGCGAAGATACAAGTTTTCAAGCACCAGATCAACCTAATACAGGGAGAAATCCGACGCCTCGAAGAATACAAGAACACCCGATTGCTCACCGTATCCAAACTTCCGCCTGAAGTCTTGTCGATGATCTTCGAGTCGCTCGCATTCTCGGTTCCTCATGATTCGTACTCCATTCGCTATGCCTATGGGCACCTTCTTCCCGCCACACAGGTGTGTCGCCCGTGGCGTCAGGTAGCGCTCGAATCACCTCGAATCTGGGGCTACATCTTTGGATTCGCTTCACCTCGCATCGTCGAGCTTTTCCTAGAACGCGCTAAATCTGCGCCACTGTACTTGCTCGCCCCCATATATTACACAAACGAGAAAACCTTGCTGGCTGTCCTTAATCACCTCGACAGATTGAAAGAAATCAATTTGTCATGCAAGCCGGAATGGGTCAAACGGATCATATCTGAGCCAACTCCCCAACTTGAAGTCATAACACTAAAAATGGCATCCCGTTCCTCCTCAGATGCGCTCCAGTTCCCCGCCGATGCGTTCCCAGCATTGCGGCATCTGTCCTTGACGGACTATACCCTCCAAACACCCACGGCATCTCTCATCAACCTCCGCACTCTCATGATAAAGTCTCATCGATACGGAGGGAAACTCTCTGGCACTGATACCGTTGACTTGTTTACCATGCTGAATGATCTCTCCCTCCTGTCATCCCTCACTCTAATTCATACACTTGCGCCGCTGCATGGACCCGTACCCCCGCTGTCCGTCAATCTCCCAAGCTTGACCCACCTGTCTATTCAGGACGACGACATTTCAAACCTAGGAATGGTGTCCTGTATCGTAGCACCCCTCATTAAAACCATACAGCTCATCCATTCTGGTCAAGCCGACGTCGAGATTGCCACCCCTGTCATTGCCGCCATATACTCGAAACTTCCCAACGTCCCCCACTCCCACTCCGCATTCATGCTGCACGCCACCCAGTATTCCGATAGCCATGCTCACGTAAGAATGTGGGCAGGTCGTACCACGCAAGAGCGAGAATCGGATACTGCATTCTTCGATCTGAAAGTCTTCGGCACAGGAGATCTGCAGACAGAGGGCGCGGTCTTGACGCTTTGCCCATCTAATGACATACCTCCCGTCTTACATCTTCATTCTGATGTAGAATCGTTCAACGACGATTCCCTTGATACCCAGCGAGAAAGGATCCTCCGCCGGCTGAAAGACGTCACCGTACTTCATTCTCACCGTCTGATTGACATAACCCTTGTCCTTTGTGATACACCCGCAAAGCGAAGACAAGCTAGATCCCTCCCATCGCTGAAGACGATCATTCTCAATGGATCGCGGGGCATCAAATACAAGCAGAGGGTGTTGACTCGCTTGATGAAACAACTCGAGGCCAGAAGGGCACTGGGAACTGGAGTCGAGACGTGGCAACTTCGTCCCAACCAGCTATCGCCCAGCGATATTGAACAATTCGAAGACATCATCGATATTCAAGTGGTAGAAGCTGAAGTCTCCGCGTTCAAGGAGGATAGATATTATTGATGTGAGTTCATGAGGAGAGAAGTATGGTTTCCTGCAGTTAAACTACTTACTTCATCGCACATGCGCCTGTTGCCAATATGGATTCACTTGTTACAACTGTGCATCTTGATGTCGTAGTAATTGTACTTGGCAATGCATTGGGTGCGGAATTTGTTTCTTCCACCAGGAATTATGTATTGGGTTTATTACGTGAATTTGTGGAGAAGACCGAGCGGAATTTACGCGCGTAAAATTTCCCAACTCGATAAGTTTGCCTCGTCCCCGGATGGCCCCTCCTCCCTTCCCCACTTCAGCAATGGGGCATATGTTTGCCTGACAAATGCTCAGAGAGGGCTCAGTAGTGGCGTTCCTAGCTTAGGCCGCGGAGCTTAAATCCGGGTTACGCCAAAGCCGGCGAGCGTCGCATATAAACTGGATCCCCTGTCACTTCGTCGCTGTTCGCTCACTTGCATCTTCCGAAGCCATGTCTACTGGTACGTGGTATTGGATGGAGCAACCCCTGGCTCAGTGGGCCAACAAATCTCACCGCGTTGTCTAGATCTTTCGATTTCGTCGCTGTACAACATCAAGGGGAAGATTGGTGAGTGCAGCAACCCCGGCTTAGCCGATCCTTTGACCGAGATATGGATATCGTAGCCCTGGTCACCGGAGGAGGCTCTGGCATCGGCAAAATGATTGCGGAGGGACTCGCGAAGAATGGCGCCAAAGTGTACATTGCGGCGAGAAAGGAGGCACAATTGAAGGCGGTACGTGATCGGTTGTTCGGTAGACGCGGCGTTCCTCACCAAGGGGATGGTGGCAGGCGGCCGAGGAGATCAACAAGACGTCTGCTGGGAAGGTGGACTACATCGTCGCCAACATTGCAGTGCGTCTACTTGGTCGTGCTGTACATACTCTTCTACTCACGGGTTTACCGAAATAGTCGAAAGCCGGGGTTGACGCCCTCATAGCCGAGTTCAGAAAGCGCGAATCTAAGCTGCACATTCTTGTGAACAATTCCGGAATCACCTGGGGGGCCCCCTTCGACAATTTCCCCGAGGCGAAGGGCTGGGACAACATCTTTGCTGTCAATGTCAAGAGTATCTTCTACAGTGCGTAGTGCTACTTTGGCTATGTGCAATCCCGCGTCTGATGGAGCAATTTCAGTGACCTCTGGGTTGGTCGATCTACTGGAGAAGGATTCGACGAATGCCGACCCCGCGCGTGTTATAAACATCTCGTCCGTCGCCGGTATTGAGGCAGAGAGTGAAGGCAGTCTCAGCGATGCGGGTAACGGTGTCTGGAGTTGTAAGTCATACCTCACATTCAATAGGCCGTGTTCGCTCATCTTTCGTTCAGACAACACTAGCAAAGCAGCTGGTAAGCGCATCAAGAATACTGTTCAACATAGTACTCATCTCCCTCAGTCAACCATCTCACATCGCAGCTCGCCATCACGCTCGTTCGTCGCCATATAAAGTACGTCGTCTTGAACGCAGCTAGTATCCATATGCTTAACTCGATTTCGATAGTGTCAACGCCATCCTTCCCGGGTAAGTGGTATTTAGACGGCTGGTCACGTATCTAAGCTTTGCGCAGACTTTTCCCCAGCAAAATGACGGCCTTCGGGTTCAAGACTGTTGGAAGTGACAACTTTGCTGCCTCGCAGCCGACGGGCCGCTATGGTCATACGGAGGACATGGCTGGCACGGCTTTGTTCCTTGTGTCTCCCGCTTCGGCACATGTCACTGGTAACCACATTATCCTTGATGGTGGATCGCGGTTGCTGGCGCAGAGGGTCACCGGCCAGGTCAAGCTCTGAGACACTGTATTATATTCCGACAGGTTCAAATTAAAAACGTAGCCTACACTCTCTTTCGTCGTGTAACCTATACTCGCATATCCGTCTCGTGGAACTTATCACAACTACTGCCCGTAAAGAAATAGATTGGAAACACTGGTCGTGCACATATCAAGACTAGTGAAATTTCCTCCAGAGCCTTTGCTGCTCTTCAAGCTGATTGGACGTCGACGGACCGGAGAGCCTCCCCGTGATCGTGTGAGATATAAATATGAACTGCCTTTAAAAAGCCTTGCAGTGGTAGAACACCTTCTCATCGCACCTTCAGTCAAATTACCAACCGCTGCCTATCTTTCTCTACGGCCGGTTTGTGCCAAAACAGGGCGTACATCAACGTTTTGGACGTCTCAGCGCTCGATGAAAGTCACCACTCTTTTCTGGATGGAAGGGAGTAGAGCCGGTAGTTCACACAAATTATAGCCCAATCGCTTCCATATCTCCACCGATTCAATATCATTATTTCAGCTCTGTATTCTCTGATGGCTGTAAATGACCGAGCCTCATTCAAGGACTATTGGTTGGCTGTCCTATTCTTTCCTGAAGTCGCTTTCGTTGATTGCGGAAGGCTTGACTCCGGCATCACTCTGAATAACGATCAAAACAAACCATTGGCCGGGGGCATCATACGTCTGACTATCGTTGAGATGGGCAAGTATACTCACCGATTTCAATGCTCAGGCTCTTGATCCAATCTGTCAATTTGGTAGGTACATTCGCTGGCACGATGGGAACTACGCTGATGCATCTCCATGGCAGGTGCATGTTTAGGGAAGTGACCTATCAGTTCACATCCATATAGACGGCTTCCACACAACCAAATATGAAGGTCTCGGTACACCTAGGAACTTGAATTAAGACGCATTGATCACTACTTCCATGGTTGAGTACTTCGGAGTTGGGCTTCGTTCTTCGGCAGGACAGTTAACATTGCAATCGACTCATCGACTATTTATTAACAGTTGGGCTCATTACAAGGTCGGGCAACATGTCGACTTGGCCGCCCTGTTCTTTGCGCCGTGCTAATTTCTAACCTGTCGAATGAAGTCTTCCCTCCATCATATCTTTCGCCACTTCATTGTGAGTTATCTGAGTGTTGATTGCCACTCCAATCTTGCCAGAAACGAGTGCACATATACCGGGCATTGTATCTTCATCAGTACCCATATTGTCCCAAACAGATAAATCTTGATCGATGGCGTTGCTTGAACTGGTCAGTTCCGTGGCCACTACACGAAGCCACTTCGAGTTCGCTAGTAGGAAATCGGATACAATTTGACTGTATCTACTGTCTTTGATATTGAACTCCTCTGAGTCTACGCACGATGCTGCTCTTCCAAGGGCGGTCTAGTGCGAAAACACGGAAACGGAAATCTGCGCCACCCTTGGTATAGTCCGTGAGAATATCTGACTAATGATAAAGTACGCTCGGGTGACCTGACCGTGACCCACCTGCTCATCGACATAGACGACGTTCACAATGTATTCGCAGTATGGAACCGGCGGGATGCCGCTCTACCCATCCCAGCCGCTTTACACTACATTCATGCCGGCGAACATATCCGCGCCCTATGGCCCAGGCGGTGCACCTCTGCTCCCACCGCAGCAGCTTGCTGGTGCGCTGCAGCCCATGCCAACGCAACAGTACGGGGCCGCCGCACCTCCGACGTCTTGGGCCTTGACGAAGGCCGAGAAGAAGGAATACGACAGGATCTTTCGGAGCTGGGATGCCTCAGGGAGCGGTTTTATTAGTGGGCAGGTTGCGCTTGAGATATTTGGCCAGAGTGGGTTGAGCAAGGACGACTTGGCGCGTATCTGGTATGCATCCGCTGAGATCTTCAACGTTGTCTTGACTTTACGCTCTCCAGGGGGCTCGCAGACGTCGATGACCGAGGGAAGCTGAACCTGCAGGAATTCTATGTTGCGATGGGGCTCATACATCGCAGGCTAAACGGAATCCCCATCCCGGAGCAGTTACCGCCTGAACTTGTTCCGCCATCAGCCCGTGACCTCGAAGGGTCGGTTTCCTTCCTCAAGGACCTTCTCAAAGACGAAACACGTTCCCGTTCGCCTTCTAGTATCGACTCTCCTGTCTCGAGGCTTAAAGATCGTTCGTTCAATGGCTCCGGCTCCACACTAAGCACAGGTAGAGATGCTACGATATACAAGTACAATGACTCAGAACCAGCTGGCGGTTTCTATCAGCCTCGATCTCGGCACGTCAATCGCAGCGACGTACGGACTCGCGACGACCAAAGCCCGGCTTCAAATTTATCAGACCTGACGCGACGGCTTCAGAACACTGCTAAGTTACTCGATCGTAGCGTTGAAGCAGATGCGACGCGCACATCTGAGGATGACGCATTGGATCGTGAGATGGCTGATCTAGAGTATCGGGCCAAACGGTTGCAGGACGACATTGAATACGTCTCACATGGCCCAAGCTCTGAAGCCAAGAATGAGGAGCGCCGGAGATTGGAACGAGAACTAGTCGATTTGTTGCATCACCGTCTACCTGAGGTCGCGAAGAAAATCGAAGCTAGAGAGGAAAGGCGAGAGAAGGAGAAAAGAGAGTGGCGCCATCAACGAGATAGGGCGAACGAGCGAAGTGGGAGGTTTGACTACGGCGATGACAGGGATAGGTACTCGTCCCGACGGGTTGAGGAAGAGCGCGAGATGAATCGTTCTAGAGGCGCCTACGACTATGGTCGTGACCGTGAAAGAGACGACCGAGGAAGAGATTATGATCGCGGTAGCTATCGCAGAGACAGTCCTGTTGATCGATATAAGGACAGAGATGCGGAAGTGAGCAGGACGCGTACTCCGCCAGCGCAAGCCCGTTCCCCTCCCCCTCCTGTGACTACCAGTGCTCTATCAGTTCCTCCCTCTACTTCCAGTCGGAGCACTCCTTCGCCAGCACCAACCAAGAACATGACACCCGCAGAACGTCAAGAGTTCGCCCGCAACGAAGCCAAGCGCCGTATTCAAGCTCGTATGCAAGCGCTAGGCATCAGCTCTCCCTCCACAGCAGCGTCTCCTACGGTTGACACTTCCGTTGAAGAGAGACTTGCTGAGGAGCGGAAGGAAGCAGAGGAGAAGGCTCGGATTGCGGAGGAAAAGGCTGCTGAGAGAGAACAATTGCGGAGGGAGAGGTTGGAGAACGAGAAAGCTCTGAAGGAGGGCAAAGTCACGCCCTCACCCGCCCCTCCAACCCCCACCCCTACTTCTACGGCCGCTCCTCCCAGGCCCACGCCTACTCATAAGCCCACACCTCCGCAACCGAAGCCCCGCGCTCCTGCACCCCCACCGCCCAGGAAGGCCGCTGCCAGGCCTCCACCCGCGCCTGTTGCACCTGTTGCACCACCCGCACCAAGGCCTCCAGCTCCGCCTGTAGTGTCCACGGTAGATCCGGAAGAAGAGGCCCTGCGAGCGAGAGAGGAGGCGCTCCGTAAACAACGTGAGGCACGGGCTGAGCGTATACGTCAGTTAGAAAGGGAGGAGGAGGAGGCTCGGCTTGAAGAAGAGCGGTTCAAGGCAAGAATCGCTGCTGCTAAGGCTACCCCAGTTGCAAGTCCGGCTATTATGTCTCCCCCAGTTGTTGTAGCGCCCCCGCCACCTCCTGCACCTCCTGCACCGCCATCTCCTACACCACCCATTCCCCCTTCGGTCACGCCACGGTCAACGGTGGCTTCTGCGGCCAGCACACCCAGCGTGGCATCAAAAACCAACCCTTTCAGGAAGGAAGGTGGGGCACCATCCCCCGCCGCCCTGCCGCCCACCAACGCAAGCAATACGAATCCTTTCTTTAGACCTCAAACTGCTCCTCCTCCTTCTGTGCCCACTCCCCCCAAGACGCCTACCCCTGTCCCTGTCAAGACTGCGTACCACACGGCCCCAGGTGATAGCGATGGGGAAGACTGGGATGCGGTCAAGGAGTATGATGACGACGAAGATAGTAGTGATGACGAGATTACGAAGTCAAGGGACACGAGAGCAAAGATTGCAGAGTCTTTGTTCGGGAGCGGTGGCGGCGGCGGGATTTCAAGACCTTCATCAACCCCTGCAATGTCTGCTGCGGCTGCTCCCAGGATATCTTCCCCGGCGCAGGTTCCTACCGCGCCTCCCCCGCCACCAGCACCAGCCCCGCCAGTTGCCCCACAAGCACCAACGATATCTCCGCCAAATGCAGCACCTTCTGGGCCAGGAGACGTCAGTGCTCTTCTCAAATCAATCCAAGGTGGTGCGAAATTACGCTCTGTCCAAACCGTCGATAAAAGTCAGCCTATGGTCTTGGGGAAAATATTGGGCGATGATGCTCCCCCTGCTCATATCAACGCCTCACCGCGTCCTGCGAGTCCCCCGGCGCTGCCGGAGACGAGTTCAATGATCCCTGTTACCGACGGAGGGTCTTCAAGAAGCACGAACTCCAATAGGCAATCCGTGGATTGGTATGCTGGCTTGGCGGCAGATCAGGGACGAGGCGTTGACCGTTTACCCTCAACTACCGAAGAGGATGAGGATGAGGAAGTGGCCACACAGCAGCCTGCATCTATCCCCCAGATATTCGTTGACCTTCCTGTTGATTCCCCTCGAGATCCACTAGCTGACATTGACAAGACAGTTGGTAAGTATATCCTAGCATATATGGACAGCACTGACGAGGAGGAATAGAGCATCGAGTTCGAACCCTATATCCTTACACCGGAGACGGCGGCGATGACTTAAGTGAGTTTTAGCTCCTTGTCTTTTTATTCATCTTGCTCATCCCTATCTTCATAGCCTTTGGGGAGAACCTCATCTTGATCGCTAACCCCTCCAAATCGGGCGGTGACTGGTGGTATGGAACCATAGTTAAGGATGGCAAGTCGGGACTTTTCCCAAAAACCTACGTCGAGACCGTTACGGCGAGTGAGTGCCGCCTATGCAACCTTGGGACTTCAGCCTGATTTTTGTTTTGCTAGTCAAAGCCAAAGCCCTTTACGCATATGAAGGCAGTAATTTAGACGAGCTGTCTTTCGACGCCGGCGACGAGCTCGTCGTAATTGATACCATCGAGCCGGAGTGGTGGAAGGTGGAGAGCCGAGGGCAGGTGTTTGTGGCCCCTGCGTCGTACCTAGAACTTCTGGAGGGTTAGTCACTTCCACTACCCCTTGAGTGATTTGTTCACACTTGGTCGGCAACAGACTGAATATCTTTCTTTTTGTTTTCCCCATGCCATCTCGCTGACATGTACACGTCAATGATCAATCGTATTTTCGGATTTACTTCTTCTTTGACCTTATAGGCTCATCGTCAAGAAGCCTGCCAGACATTTCTTCGCCAGTGCCAGTAGGCTCCCTGGAGGTGAGAGGTAGTGATCCCAACGATGCCGCGGATGGACAGCAAGACAATGAATCAACAAGTGACGAGGATTCCGATGGGTCAGAGGATGACCAATACTATTCAGCATCTGACGGAACTGGATCAGACGGTGAAACAGAGAGTTCTCATGAACGCGAAGCTCGGGAACATGAACGTCAGCTTGTTCTCGAGGCTGCTGGACTCATTGTAACAAAAGATGTTGAATCTCCCCCTCCGCTCCTTCGTCGTCGTTCTACTCGTAGACGTCGCCCTCCCCCAGCTGCGCCGAGGAGGACCGATTCAATCACTTCCAATAAAGATCTCCCTGCTGTGCCGGCCGTGGAGCATGAGAATGACCCGTCCATCCGAGTAGCTGATGCCTTTGATCGCTACGAACACTTCAGGCAGTCTCATGGCGGTGTAAACATGAACAGACTATCTGTGGCATCAACTTCTTCTATGGACACTTTTAGTTCTCCTACATCTACAGCAACTATCTCCACGAGCCCGTCACGAGAAGGGGAAGGTCGATCCTTCTCAAACTTCCTGCCTTTCATAGGAGGTAGAAAGACTCCCGTTGAGTCCGAACGACCTGTCATTTCTGCCCCTATTCTACAACTCTCACCGGATAGCCCTGCGAGATCTCCTAGCCCAGCATTTGGAACAGTGCGTAATCGTCCCTCCTCTGGATGACGAGCTAACAGGGAATCCAGTCATGGGCCAGCCTCATCGATAAAACCGCCTTGCAAGGGATTCCTCCCAACGAACGCAAGCGACAAGAGGTACCAGAGCGTGTTCCGTTCATCTGATTAGCCATTAATATTTGCTCACAGGCAATTTTCGAGTTCATCACTACTGAATCTACGTACGTTCGAGATTTACAACTGATCGTTGAGGTACTACTTCATCAGGACTATGAGATTTCCCATTGACGCGCGTTCCTAGGTGTTCTACTCAAGTATGCTGCCTCTGCTGGATACCAAAGCTGTGACCGTTGTGTTTGCGAATGTGGAAGATATATTACTCACCAATACTGTCAGTATCTCTTCAGGGTTGAATTCCCTCCTGACAATAATTTAACAGTCCTTCATGAGCGTGCTTGAAGAACGCCAGAAGGAATGTCGTCTATACATCGACAAAATTGGGGATATTCTTCAGTCTCATATGCCGAATATGGGCGTCTACATGGTACTCCTTGTGTCAAACCCGCCAAGACGACTAACCGACCCTTTTCTAAGGAATACTGCGTTAATCAGGCTACCGCCATTCAAGTTTTGCAGTCCCTGAGGTTGGCGAACCCAGAGCTTGCTGCTCACTTACAAGTGAGTGCCTCGCTTCGACCCTCCGTCGTATTCTTATGTCCTCTCAGCATCTTCGAGACGATCCTGTTGTTCGTAATTTAGATTTGTCAAGCTATCTCCTCGCTCCCAGTAAGTACAGAGTCGCACGTTTTGTTCGCGCCTAACTATCATATCAGTGCAACGAGTTACGAAATACCCCTTACTGATACGACAGGTATGAACGTCGACTATGTGAGGTCGTAGATAATGAATAGCGTTCAGATCCTCCATCATACCGAGGCCGCTGAGGAACGGGCGTCTGTTCAAAGGGCTCTAGATATCGCAGAAAGCATCCTCAATCAGATCAATGAAAGTATACGGTATCAAGAAGGGAGAGAAACACTGAAACGGATTTCTCAGAACCTCTGGATCGGACAAGGGTACGTATACACAACATCTCTTCTACATGTAACTGCCTCATCGTTGCTCCCAACTCACAGACGCCTTGACTTGACGGCGCCGACTCGGTACATGGGGGATCGGAGACTCGTGAAAGAGGGCATGCTCACAAAGTCGAAAAGCAGGCGGAAGTTGCAGGTTTTCCTCTGTAACGACGTCTTAGTCCTGACAGACGATGGTATCAAGTCGCTCTATCGGATGGTCAGTGCTCATTGACGGACGATTGTTTCGGACTCACTGATAACAAATAGCCGATCCCCCTTGCGGAGGTCCAAGTCAGACACGCCAAAGGTCAGGGTATTGTGAGGCGGAACTAGGAGACATACTAACGGACGAACCTAGACGATGTTGTTTTCCAACTGGCCCTTGCATATCCAAGAGGCGGAGAGACCATCGGCTTGAAGGCTAGTTCCCTTCGTGATTGTCTCGGTAAGTGCATACTCGTAGCCGCCTCCCCTTGATCTAATCACAGTCCCAAAGATTGGGTCCAAGTAATTGAAAAAGCAAGTCGACGATGTCGTGAAGCTGAAAGGAAGGCATCGAGAAGATGATCCCATCTTGATTCCGATCTTACGTATTTTTAGCGGTTATTATTACTGGAATGGACTTGAATATTTTACTGTTCTATAGTTATTCATGTCATAGACGCTGTGTTGAATGTTATTATTCTCTGTGGTTTGGTCAGCCACCGCTTGTTGCCTCAGTTGGGACCAACGAGAGCTATTGTCATCCAGTGGTCCCAGTGGACCACTTGAATCCAGGAAGGCAGCAGCCACAGCCGCCTGGGACAATAGGTGGCTGACTCTGGGGTAGTGGCCATAATTCTCTTGGGACCATTTTGGCCACATTCATCAACGCATAAATAGTCAGAGGCTCTGGGGATACCATAGTCGACACCATCGGAGGTCCCCAGTTAGATTCCCAGCATTTCTCGCCCCCCGGTATTACTCGCCGCCAAGTTTAAGTTCAAGCAATGAGCGAAGAGAACACAGTACCCAATCCACCGATACCTGCTGGCTCCCCCTCTCAGGACATCGACGTCCCAGTCATCACCAGTGCGATATCGGTATCGTCTCCAGCGATCCGCCGCCGCAAGGAGGCGCCCCCGCCGTTGGTATTGCAGAGCGGAATGTCATTCCTGACCTCCGACCCCCGTCCGCGAGGCACCAAGAAAGTCATCCGCCGCCGCGCCTCCATATTCGGTGCAATGCTCGGTTCTTGGAAATCAAAAGGCATCAAGAAACAAGTCAGCCACCCGGCCAGCAAATGCGCCGACGCCGCCACAAACACGAACACTAACGCCCAGGGCGGAGGCAGACTGCGTCTCCTGAAGCGAGCATCACTAGGCAATCTCTTTTCGGCAAGCGAGCCGGATGAGAATGTCGAGGATAGTGGGTATGCCAGGCTCACTGGGTGGTCGCCGGCCCCGCACACGACGAAGTTCCCTTCTTCTGTTGCTCCTGCGTCTGCCGACACGCAGTGGGGGATGAACAGCGCCTACTTCAATCCGTTCACCACTCCGCCGCGTACACCGTTCTCGCCGATGGTGGATAACTGCAAAGGCCTGGAATCCCCTGGCTCCCCCGATAGTTATTTCGACGTCCCGCAAGTCAGGCGAGGAACGGGCAGCAGCTGGAAGACGCTGAAGATATTGGGCGACGAGGCTAAAGATGCCATCGCAGCGAAGTACAACCAGGAACTATGACACAAGGGATAGTTAGCCGCTGCAAATATCTGTATTATCTGTACCATATCTAGTATCATCCATATCACTTGTACCATCCATATCGTTGTACATCGCAGTCATTGTCTAACTCATCCGGAAGACGAGTCAGACTCTTCGTCTTTCTCCCGTTCTGCTTCGCTCTCCATAATGGCCTTGATCATCTCTCCCCCACGAGCATTGGCCTCGGGGAACCGTTCTTCAAAGAAGCTTCTCGTGGCCTCGAATCGTTTTCGATACACTTCGAAGCTCCCAAAACTGACGCACTGACTCCAACCTCGGGCAGCGACCACAAATTCGAGGTCATCATCCCGGTGCCAAGTGTCGTTGAGTGCACTGTGTAAAGCAGCATCAAGTAAAGCCTGATTTCTGAATAAGTGCTCGGCGACACCGAGAAAGAGTCTGAATATGGGGGTCGCAGCGAGGGACAGAAGATGGAAGGGATTGATATTTAAGTGGGCCCAGCAGTCGACCATAGTGAGTAGCGAAAGGTGGGAGTTTGGCTTTTGATGAACCGGTAGAACGGGAATCCCATTGTCCTTCGTAGCACTGGAAGAATCTGGAAGTGACGCAGGATGGGAAGGCGGAGTGGGAGCCATAGTAAACCGATCCAGGAGGCGTTCGGAAAGTAGGATAGGGCGCCGACTCTTCGTCGATTTTCCAAGCGGGGCTCCACCGTCCGCACGACCGTTGCCGTTCCCGAACACCGTCGCTCGTGCCCACTCCACCCGCTCCCGAAGCTCTTTCGCGCCCTCCCCGCCTTTGAGCATCAATTTGAACAGCTCCGTCGCACTTTTGGCGTATTGGTCGATTTGCAGGCGGGCGCTGGGGTTTAGGATGGCGAGGCCTGCGTATACGTGCCATTTGTTGGAGTAGATGCGCAGTGTGAGGTTCACCTTGACAGTTTCGATCCCCCCGACGTATAGGCCTTCCTCCCAAGGATAGTTCGTACGGGAGCACCACGCGCTGCCCATGCTGCCAAAAAAACTGTTCAGCTAGACGCATAATAATAATAGGAAATGGGATCCACGGTGCACAGACCTGAGAAACGCAGCATGCGTCACCGCTTGCGTGTTGGCGGTGATCGAGTCGTGATCCTCGTACGAAAGATAGACGTAGCGAGATCCAAGCGGGCGCAGGATGTTTTCGACCAGTTGCAGAGCCCAATCAGGCGCCCGATGTTGGATCAAAATCTGCGCGATCGTGAACAACGCGTTTTCAGACCGGAAGGAAGCTTACGAGCGGCTGGCCAAAAGGGGAGACGGATGGGCCATGCAGCGAATGGCACGAGAGAATATAGGTATCGGACGGCAAGTGCTTTTCGAATGCTTCCCTCTCTGGCGCCTTAACCGACGTTTGGCCGGCGACGATCGCGCCCACCTTGGTGGCTGTACAACGATACACGGTAAATAGACCGTAGACGAACCTAGAAATGCGAAAACATACAGGGACCGTATTCTGCAACGACGCGTTCGATGAACTCTGCTTCTACCGAGTATACCATGAAATCCGAACACCGAGCGACTGCATGACCATCCCGAACAACGATGATGTTCTTCTTGTCTAGCTCAAGGTCAGGCGGGGAGCCAGCAACATGGGAGCAACAAACCTTTGTATTCTTCTTTCAAGCTCTCGAACTTTTCAGGGATGTCGCAAACCACCAATCTGAGTCCATTAACACGATGTGATAAATGAGGAAGCGATCACACCTTTGCCAGCCGGCTTCCGCAAGGACCTTCGCGTACATCCTGCCCATGGCACCCATGCCGATGAGCCCAATCACAGGCTGTTTTTCGACGGGAGACTCGGGGGATACATTGCTGTCCATGTTCAATAGCTATGGAAAGTGAGAGCCTGAGTCAATTTAGAAACTCGAACGGACCTTGACTGAAATTGCAAACAAGCTCAATATCAAATTTCCGACGATGACGGCTAGATATCGACTTCAGGACTACAATTCCAGAGATAGTTATGATGCGACACTGTCAACATTTTGTGGGCCGTGCGGGAGACTGGATAAATGTCGAACTTCACGCCAGCAAATTTGCCGAACTCAGGAGTACGCATTAGGGGGTAATTAGCCGAAACATACGAGAAATACAGTGTCATATTAGGTAGGAACTTTCAAATCTAAGGAGAGGAAGAAAGACTAGAGCTCAGGATTACCTCGATCCAGGTAGTGAGATTCCCTGTACAGATGAGGCTTGCGTGGAAATAAAGTCCGAGCCTTGACCAACTTCACGCAAGCCCGTGCGCCAATTCAAACTATGATAAGAAGGTTAGAAGCGAGTAGGGTCCCGCTCTTAGTTCAGAGGCACCTTGCTAAGAATGAATTCACGTATACTATGAGATGATGTCAGTTCTGGCCATTACGGTGCGCAACACCGAGCTCCTCACCATTGGCAATCATAAAGTGGATTATCGGGACTTGTGGCTGCGTCTCTTGGGCCGCAAACTGTTGCAGTTGTAATTGATACTGTATAGTTTAGATTCGGGGAGGATATACGTACGACAGTCAAAGATATAACAGAAAGGATGCTACATATGTTCAGCCTTACATCGAGAGAAGTAGAAGTTAAATCACTCTACCAACCTTGTGATAAGTCCAATTGTCAATGTATAGCTGATCAACAGGTTGATGATATTTCTCGTCCTGCATCCACGTTAACTGGAATCCAATTATGTCGTCGTGAGCGCCCGCACCCGAAGAAATTTGTTGCCTTCAGTCCATCCTTGAGATAGTAGTACATGCTCAAAGTGATCAACCCATCAGAGACAAGGCTTGAACAGAGTTGGGCATATCGGGAGACCTTAGCATTGTATCCATATCAGACATCAATATAGAGAACGGACATGCTGCTCACTTCATATATCATATTTAGAACCGCTGACTGGTGTCGCAGTTCAAAAGGGCCTCCAAATGCACAGAGTCCGAGGCCTTCACCGTTAGCGTCGAAGATTCTACAAAAAGCTCTTGTCATACTGCGAGATTGCTGATAGGTGAACCTCCGTGAAGCTTACAATCCTCCAATTGCCGCTGTATTGGGTTTTGCATCAGCTACGATAACTAACAGACTTGGATCCACGGCTTACCCAGACCTGATACTGTATGCCTCGTTCAGTACGTCGTTACGGATGTCCATTTGAAGTACACGTACGAAATTGACACAATGTGGGAAGCATCTACAATCATCCGATTAGCATCTTGTATATCAGGGGAAATAGTGGACGGACAATCATTCCAACCAACAACTTATTGCGGTTGCTCACTGGATCTGAAGTTTAGAGGTCTTGCTGCAAGTTGCCGGTGCACACTTACAATGGAAGATTCTCGTTACATACGCACTGCACACATTGTCAGCTCACTCGACAAAAAGACGCCGTAGGGTACCTTTGAACTACACAGCATAGAGACGTCTTTTGGCGCAGCGACCGGTTGAGGTAAGTATAAGAAGAATCAAGAGTATCTGAAGAACGGACCCCAAGGAATTCTACCATCTACAGGCAATTAATTTGGTGTTGAGCTCGATTAGGAGGGCGTACCATCAGTGTGCTAATGTTGAATGAACGGGTGTATTAGAGTAAACATCGCTGCCACAGTTAAAATCACCGACATTTGCCGTATGAGGTTTTCATGACAAGTAACTTGTCTGTCCACATGATGCAGCACGTCGTTGAGGGTTACGAACGAAGTGTAGACAGTGTGAGCTAAAAACACAAAGCGAGCAGAATCCATGAAACTGTAATAGGAAGATAAGAAGTGACTTCAGCAATACGAAGATAACCGACATTAGGACCAGAACCTGTGAATGCGTGAGCACGACATTGTCGAGCAGCTAGCAGGAAATCATACCGTGCGCTTCAGATAGCAGGGATCTAGACGATAAGTCCGAAAATAGAGAACTACTTGACATATCGATATTGTGTATAGTCTATAGGCCAGAATGAGCAACGGTGAAGAATGTTGGCTATCTGTTATCGTCGATACCCACGGAGACGATATGACAAGGCCTAGCCATCGGGTAACATAAGCTCCGTCCACTGGGTGCTAGACAACACGCCACTGACCAAGCAAGTAAGCACCTAGTTCCCTCTGAAGTGATTTGATTGGTATCGTATAGATGTTCTGTAAGACTTGAGGTGGCATTGCCGGGGTGATGAGGGTGAGCAAATGAAGGCTCATGGTGGCCTCACCAGTACTTATATTGTAGGTGCGCCACAGTTGATGTTGGCATCAAGGTCATCAATACGACAACAGCGCCGTAGTCAAAGGTTTTCCGGATTGAGTTCACCGTTATTGGTGAAAAGTACTTTGTGCAAAGTTTTGCTAACAGCCTCTCGCTAACAGCTGGAAGAGCTAGTTCTAGCTACTCGCTCGGGGCGACCCCGAGACGGGAGGACGTAGAGTTGCTTGATGATGGACAGATCCACTCTAATCGCGGGAAGAATGAGGCCATCGTTATCATTCTGGGAACGAATTGAAGAGATGGGCGACTTGTAACACACGGCGAGACCCAAACACGCACCGATGACAGGCAAGACATATGCTTACAATTCGATCAGGTGATTCGAAGGAGAGTTGCTGTATTGATGACAAGTCCGAGAAGATGCTCGGCTCGAAACTTGCTCCTTGGGCGCTGCAATGTCCTCCGATCACTTCAGATGGGAGAATGGGCGGATCATGGCCGAACAATGATTTCTGAAAATAGAGCCGCCTTGTCGACAATGATGATTCTGTGGCTATGAACCGGTGCTTCGCACTCCGGGAGCTGGCTCACATTCTGCTTGAAGCATCAGTTGGTATGTTGCAGTGTTGTCCGCACCTTGGCGTCCTAGCGCACGTAGCAAGGGAGTACAGAAATCGGATGAATGTTGAACTTTACGCCAGTGCCGCACTCAGAGGTAGACGAGTTGAAGCATATGAGCGAAATCGTGCATTGTATAGGAACCGTTCGTGCGTAACCAGCGCAGAGTGATCAAACCGGGTATTAGTTCGATCTAAGCGTAAGCCCTTTCCCTCGTGAAGGCGAGGGAATCTTGCGTAGAAAGCAAGTTTGAGCCTTGGCCAGCTTCACGCAAGCCCATGCGCCAATTCAAGCTATGATAGTCGGAGGCGATCAGAAGCGAGTACGAAGCCATCGATTTTTTAGAAGTACCTTGCTAGAAATGAATTAACATATACTGCATAATGTTGTCAGCTCTGACGATCGCGAGGTACAAATATACCGCTCACCGTTGGAGATCATGAAGTGGATTGCTGGGAAGTGCACTTGTGTCGCCGCAGCTGCAAACTGGTGCACTTTGAGCGTCATGCAGAGTTATCGGGAACATAGACGTACAATGGCCAAGGCCGTGATGGATAAAATGCTATTCATAATATCACGCTGAGCGGCAGTGACGAAACATTAGGCCCAACCAACCTTGTAACAAGCCCGATCGTCAGCGTATAGCTAATTAAGAGACTGATAATGCTTTTTGTGCTACAGAAAAGTCAGCTCGCCACGTCGCCATGAGTTAATTGCGAGCACTCGTACCCGAATAAATTTGTTTCCTTAAGCCCACTTTTGAGATAATAAACCATGCTCAAAGTGATCAACACGTCGGAGACCAGACTTGCGCAGAGTTGAGAATATCGAGAGACCTTCGCCGGCTATGATTCAGAGTTACGAGGGCAGGTTGATTATATGTCTTACTTCGTATATCGTGTTTAGACTGCGGGAGCTCTGCCCCGTCTCGAAAGGCCCTCCAAATGAGCAGAGGCCCAAGCCTTGTCCTTTAGCTTCAAAGACCCTACGCGAGCATGAAATAAGATCAACTGGACCTCCTGCAACTCGTTTTGAAGAGATTGAAGCTTACAATCCTCCTGTGACCGCTGGGGATTGGGGAAGTCAGACATAGAGTAGTATATCGACCAAGGATTGACGGCTTACAAAGGGATGATCCTGGGTAAACGGGGCTCGGTCAAACGGGACGGTACGGATAACGAGTCGACGCGTACATACCAAATTCACACAACGTGGGAAGCATCTACACAACCAGTGAGCAGTCCGCCTGATGAGGTTAACACGATACGTACAATGACCGCAGCTAACAACTTGTTGCGGTTGCTTACTGCCGCCATTATTCAGAAATATCGTCGGGAGCATAAGGTTCACGACCTACAGCGCCAGATTCTCATCACGTATGCGCTAGACTTGGGCAGTCAGCGAAGCGTAGATTGCAGAGATTGACGAGGCTTTATAGTACCTTTGAACGATGCAGGACAGGGATGTCTTCGGTATGGCGAATAGTGAGACAAACGCAGACATTCAGTAAGAGAAACGAACCCCAAGAAATTCAACTATCTATTTGGTTCAGCCAGTAATCATCTGGCTCAACAGAAGGAGCGTACCATGAGCGTGCTACAGTTTGGGGTGGGGGGGATGACGCATTAGTCACGCCTCTGGCACAGTTAGAAGTCTAAGCAATACCGACATTTCCCGAACATGGTTTTCACGACAAGTAATTGGCCGAGCCACATGGTGCAGGACATCGTTGAGGGTTGTGAACGACGAGTACACCGTGTGGGCTAGGAAGACAAAGCGGATAGAATCCATGGAGCTACGCGGAAAGGCAGAAATTGATTTAGCCCAAGATGTAAGCTCCATTGAGAGATACAGACATTAACACCGCAACCTGCGATCACGTATAGTGAGTCTGCGATTCGGATACAGTTCGAAGTGTGGTTTACCGTGCGTTTGAGATAAAGTGGATCGTGGCGATACGTTCGGAAATAGAGAACCGCTTGACAGATCGAAATTGCGTACAGTCTGTATGTTGAAGGGTAAATAACGGTTACTCATCATCATTGGTCGTCCTTACGGCGATGAGAAGGCGAGACCTATCGGTGGTAGCCAACTCAGCACTGACTCTTCGATCTGGTGGAGAGACACTGACCAAGCAAATAAGCCGCTAATTCCTCTTGAGGCCATTTAGTTGGCAAAGTGTAGATATTCTTCAAGACCTGGGGTGACATGGAAAGGAGGGAAAAGACGAGATTGAGGGAAGGCCGAGCACCCAGAGGCGTTGTTGCCCCGTACTTATACTAGAGGTCGCGGCCCATGCCCGTCTCCAGGCGCTCCGAAATTTGATCTAACAATTGCAATTCATCGAGATCATCAATATCACTCACACAAAAACACCCCCGCCAACTTCGGTATCACATTCGGTGTCAAACGACCGAAAGACTGATTGGTGCACTGGGGGTGACTGGTGCCTGCCCCGCAGGAGCCATGATGGCTCTCGGTATGTGCGCTGCGAATTTGCACCAGCTTCGGAGTATCTATTGGAAGCGAGGATTGCCTGGTCACACGAACTCGAGACTTGGGGGGATAAGATGGTGGCGTCTTGATGGTGAACATAATCCACGGGCGCAATGCGGTTGTCGCTGTCCTTATCATCCTGGGAACAGATTAGAGATATAGATGACTTGAAACATCCTGTAATGTCAAATCACGCACCATTCAGGCGCAAGGCATAGTCTCAGGTCAAGTTGGCCTGACGGTGGTCAAAGGCCGAGGAAAGAAACTGACAAGACTTGATGGCACGCCAATGACCTATACCAGACGCGTTTGCATTGAGCCCCCCCCCAGAAGTAACTTGATATACTCATGGCTCCTGCGGTGAATCTTTGAATGTTCACTGAATAACGCGGGCGCAGTCAGACGACGAAAGACCCGTCTGTAGACTAATAGGCGCTCATAGCGCTCAACAAAATGGAGATATCCAGCACCGGCGTTAAAAGTGCATGGATACTGTGCGATGAATCTCACAAGTGGCCTTGCAAGTGGCTCAATGTTTCACAATTCACGCCGAGCGCGAATGATGGCTGCTGCTGCTCGAGAACTATGAATTCGATGTCGGGGAGGGTACCGGAACAATGGACTGCGGCCATGCAAGAAGTAGTTGATTGTCTCCCTGAGCTGAATTCGCGCAGCCGGCCTTTGTTCATCCAGAGAAAATCGAGCTACGTGTGGCATTGCTATGTTGTCGAAGTGAGCCAGTCTCACTTCGGCGACAAAAGAGTCCTCAAAGCAATTTCTACCCCTAATTTATAGGAGGCATCTACCGGATGGGGAATCAAACCGCTTCGCATGTTCGCGTTTCCAAATCCGGACACTTCGTTCACGAAAGTGGCCAACGCAAATGTTTGGCCAGAGATTATTGTTTCCCTTGTCCTTGTGTGCCCCGACGCTTTGACCTGCGCCATGGCGTGAAAAATATAAATTGAGGCGCCATAAAGTATGTCTGTATCCACCACCTTCTACTCTCCAAGTCGCGAAATCAATGTACTCTTACGAACACCAACAGTATAACCCCTCCTCTACATTTATCAACCCCGCCCTGCTTTCTCTGCCTGGCGGAAATCAGTCAAACGCGGTATGCACCCTTCCATTCTGGAAAGCTTCGGGTCTGATTTATTCATCTAGACGCAGCAGACGTTCTACCCGCGGTCCCCCACCGCCTTGGAAATCAGAGACAAGAACATTCCCCGACAGATTTCATTCAGACGCGTTCCTATGTACGAGCCAGACCAGTTTCCCCCGTCTGAGGATATTCGTTTCACCTTGCGTGGCTGCGTCGGACCCTCGGTGCAGGATATCCTTGATGGCAATGCGAGACTCGACAACGCCCGATCCACCCCTTTCGAGCACACAGGACACAGAAGCACGATGTGGAGGTTATATGTACGTTCCCTTCCGCATCATAGTCATAATCTCCATCTGACACAATGTAGTGGGCAGGAGCATTACTCAGCGGAAATACCCTCCCACTGATCAACAAGGGAGGGGCACCCATCACCCTCGGACAAGTGGCATACGAGATTGCCTGTGAAGTCAAAGATGTTCATAGGAAGCTTCGCAATCCTAAGAAGAGCCTACGCGTACGTGTTCTTATATTCGTCTCCTTATCTCAACGCAACTCATTCCACAATTTCGCCAGTCTCCTCAGGACGATCCAAAGTTTCCCATGAGTCAGTTCGAGCTCTATGAAATCCACCTAGTAGCTTTTAGTCGCTACAAGACTCATTGGGTCCCAGTATGGGCCGTTGAATCCCACTGAAGACAGCCCAATATACGCTGTTCAGGGGTCTACTAATATCTACACGTCTACTAGTTAATAATGTTAATGTACTTCCATGCGAGTTATGGTTAATGTCAGTCGGATTATTATATACTTTACTCGTTTAGAACTTATTCGTTCCTCGTTTCGATACGCTATGATCACGAAAGCCTTCGACCTTTCATGGGATAGGGGAAACCACGTGTGGGAATGACATGAAGCTTGGAAGCGCCATGCTCGTTCTCGCATTAGTAACAGAAGACTCCTGCAAGCCTCATGCACATACACACGCACCGCTTGCAAGCATTGTCGATAGTGGAACGCATCGAGAAGGAGGGGAAATCATTGCGCCACATATCCAGCGACTGAATGGATGGCGCAGAACGAGGCAGAACGGGACGACCTACAATTTAACAAATATCATCGCTTTTTTGGTTCCAAGCGGTGGGTAAAGTATAAGGTGGGTCGGATTACATTATTCCCTTGCTATCAAGCACGCTGCAGATCTCATCAACGTTGCAAGTTCTCGTTTGATCCGTTCTCATGGGTTCAAATAAAACTTTCCCTTCTTCTGCTACGACCTGCCAGCTCAATGACCATGATAGCAGGTGAGTGGCGCTTTGGTTCCCAACCCGGGCCCACTGACAAGCCATACGAAGAACCATACCATCGCGAGATCGAAGCAAATGACCTGGAGAGTCTTTCCCCGACGGAAATTCGGAGAATATTCTTGATTTCCAAGGAGAAACAGCTCAGACTTGCCCTTTGCGCCGTCCGATCCTCCATGAACGAGCTCGCACCAGTTGCTATGCTCTCAGACGATATCCTGGAGTATCTTTTCATGTATTGCATATCCTGGCTGTCCGAGAAAGACAGGGAGGGGTATGCTTGGCTTCACACTTGCCGTCGATGGAGGGTTGTCGCGTTGAACAGTCCTCGATTATGGTCGCACGTCGATATCACCTCCCCCCTTCTTCGGTATTTCCTGGAGCATTCTGGCGACGCCACAATATCCTGGATCTCCTCGCAAGTCATACAGAAGCCGCTCGCCCCTGCGCTGCAGTCGAGTGCTTGTCGCGTGGAATCGATCGATTTGAACGTTGGTTCTCACGTTGCGTGGTTCTTCTTCCTCGACTATAGTTTAAAGTTTCCGAAGCTTCGCCATCTACGCCTTGTCAACAGCGCAGCAGATGAACTTTTTGTTCCATGGTGGCCAACTATCAATCACTTGGCTTTAGATGGGGTCGCTGTTGCATGGAGGCGCGTCGCAAATCTCACAACGTTGCGTCTTAGCAACCTGAGACAGCTCGGGCCCACCGTTAGCGATATACTCCATATTCTCCGGCTCTCTCCTCAGCTCGAAAAGCTGGAAATTACGAATATTCGATGCCCAACCGATGAAATCGAGACTTCCTTCGACCGCATTGACCTCGACCGCCTCAGTGATGTATTTCTGAACGTTGACGACAATCATTTCGTCTCAACAATCATGCAAACGATATGGATCCCACCCTCAGCCCGTGTTACCATCACATGCGCGGCCTCTGATTCCCTCAACCTTGTCTCGATGCCCTTCCAGAGAGCGCTAGAGTCCGCAGGCGACTTCCGCGTTGTCCGACTTTCCCGACTTGCAATTCAATGTCTTCGCGCCGATGCCGAGCCATGGTCAACATCACCCGATCATGTCGCTTTGAGCATCCGTCGCAGCATGCCGGCGATACCTTCCCACCCGTCCTGGCTCCAGTTCTCTCTGGGTCTACTGGACTTTTCGTCCGTCTCGACTTTGGAATTGTCTGGATTCGATTCGCCAGGTAACGGGGCGGATTTAAAACATTTACTTCTCTACATGCCGCGCATCTCGACCATCCGCGTCGCGTTCAACGTGCTTACGCACCTTTTCGACGCGTTATCAGACCCTTCTCCTCTCTGGACGAACTCCCCTCTATGTCCCCTTCTCCAGGTCCTATCATTCAGTAAACTGGGCGACGTTTGGCTGAATTTCGCCAAACATTATTTTTCCTCGCTCGTCGAGCTTGTGAAACGGCGCGCGACGTTTGCTCCGATCAAAGTGGTAGAACTGATGGGGTGCTTAGACGAAGATGATTGCAGACGCGCCGACCGGGCATTAGGGGAGTACGTGCACGTCGTCGCCGTGCCTGGTCAACTGAGGTATCAATGGTAATGATAACGCCTATGCTTCCCTCGTACATGTTTATCCTTTGGTCTAGATTATATGTGTCTTCGTAATTTCTGGATATATGTAACTTTTTCCCGTCAAACAGCCAGTAATGACGCGTGACGCGACAATCACAACCAGGAAAGTAAAAATAATATGGCCACCGGGCATCACAAACAGCCCCATGGGCGAAGTTGGGCGCCGTTTTTAGCGAAGCGTGCATGAGCATGATGATGCTTTCATCATTGTTATGCATCAGTGCATCGTGGCTAGACTCGGAGGGCGGGTCCACGCGTTCAGGCCCAACTATGTACACAGTATGTATCCACTCTGAAGCTCAAAGGGGTCGGGTGTCATAACACGTTACGGCAGCCACCACGATGAGAACCGTTCCATGGCCAAGAGCCATGCGAAAATTTGGTATGCGTATTTCGGGTTATATTATGATGGAGTCTACGCAAGGTCTACGCGAACGCGTCCGATCTATTATTTTCTCTGGATGAGGGGTGGCCGTATACGAATCATTCGCTCTTGGATTCGGCACCTTCGCCGGGGGGACTGTCCGCTGCTGTTTCCTCGGTAGCTTCGGATGGTGGCCGCGGGGATGTCAGCTGCACTCGAGGTAGTGGAAGGGGTGTATCTTGAAACTCTGCCCAGCCGCCCCTCAGCCCAATCTCCACTACACGTTCCAATATCCGCGCCAGTTCGTCGTTCCTCTGGCGTTCCTCCTGCAACTGGTCGTCCCACTTCTGCGCCAGCAAGTCCACCCTGGTTGTCAGTTCGGTGACCTTGGTTTCTAAGCCTTCCAGCTTGTCGTCGACATCGTCCTTCCGTTTGGAGGTATTTCGTGACGTTCGCCAGGTCTCGCCGATGATCAGAGCAGCAGCAACGGAGAATAGGAAACCTTCAGCAAGGGCGTTCGCCCCGTTTTCGATAGCCCTATACGTCGGATACATGATATCAAGCACGAGCCCAAGCATCACGAAGCATGGGAAACGCACCGAGTCTCCGAAAGCGGACGTATGTTGACTGCGGGTCCACCCAGTAAGTTCGTCCGCATTCGCACCTCAATGCGATACATCCATTGCGCTAGGTCTACGCACATCCCTCGGAAGCGTTCATGTCTGGAATAAATACATCAACAACAACTCAAGCATAAAGACGAAGACGTACTGCTTGGCCTGGTGCTTGATTTGTGTACTTATAGGCTTGGCTAACGTCTTCCCGGAAGTTCGCGGTTAAGGTCGAAGGAAATATAAGTAATGGCTGAGAACTTACTCGTATAATTAGGGTGCCGAGTTTAGCTGACGCCATGTTGTTCACCGTCGAGCGCTACAGCCAGAGTCCACGGTGTTCAACTGCTCATCTTGCCGAAGATGTGCGTTACGTGCAGGATCGGCGTCCATTGACTGACGTGTTTGGCAGTGGCCTTCCGAGTCAACAAACCCTCCCAGAGCCTGCCGCAGTGTCAAGAACGGAGAAGAGATTCCAAGAAATAACATATGCTCGTAAATAATCTCTCCAAAGTCTTCAGTTAGTAAGTCCGCTGTCTCAGACGGAACGAGCAAACGGCTCACTTTAGATCTTACCCCTAATGTATACACGTGACTTCCCCTTGATGGTTGGCCTTGGGACCTGAGAAACGACGCGAGGCCCGCTCATCGGTCTGCAAAATGCTCAAAGGAGCTTCAAGGTCGCTGGTCACAATTATACCAAGTTCCTCGAAGTCAGTCCGTTCAACTTACAATTCCTGCATTCTTCTGATTTGATGACTGATCTCGCCCTGCAGTAATGCGTTCGGAAACAATCTTGGGCGTGAACCACGCCCCAGTGCACCACTGCCTGCTAAGAGACAAATCCTAATGGTCACGGGGCCAAAAACTTGAAGCTTCGGGAAGTAATAAAAGCTCTCGCTCTAAACTCAAATCAGGACCACCACCATGACTGTTTTGAATGCCCTACGAATAGCGCACGCAGCCAAACCCTTCAAGGCGCCAGTGGCGGTGAGTGGTATCTGAGCCTGGCGCGTAGTTGGGGCTGATGAGGATCTGTCCAGGTTGTAGTTGGCGGGACAGCAGGCATTGGCGCTGCGCTCGCCGAGAAGATAGCGAGATATTCCGTCAATCCTGAAATCCACCTCGTTGGTCGTAGCGAGGTTTCGGCGGAGAAGGTACTTAGCGGGCTCAAGGCCGCCAACCCAGGCGGCCAATACCACTTCCATCAGTAAGTTGCTGATCATCCATGTATATAAGAAGCTGCTCTTATTACCTTATCGCGCCCAGGTGCGACATCTCACTCCTCGCCAATGCACGAACACTGGCTGCGTCATTGTCCCAATCCCTTCCGAAGGTCAACCTTCTTGTTCTAACGTCAGGCATGTTTTCCATGAGCGGACGGACGGAAACTACCGAAGGGCACGATGTCAAGATGGTACTCCACTACTACAGTCGCATGCTTTTCGCTCAGAGGCTCCTCCCAAACCTGCAAGCCGCTGCCGACGCCGGGGAAAACGCTCGTGTATCTACGGTCCTAGACAGCAAGCGTGGCGATCTCCGTAAACTTGACTGGGACGATCTGGACTTGAAGAAGGGTTTCGGTGTCGGCGCAGTGGCCTACCACTGCCTCACAATGACGGATATAGCCATTCAACGCTTCGCTCGCCTTCACCCATCGATGTCTTTCCAACACGCATTTCCTTCTATCGTCGCTACTTCGATTTCCCGGGCGTTTCCGTGGTATGTAGCTGGCCCGGCAGCGATATTCAATATGCTCTTCGCAAGGAGCGCCGAAGACTGTGCGGAATACCTGTTTGACCCTCTGTGGAACGATGCCATGAAGACAGGAGCCCACTTTATCGATTCGGATGGCAAGGAGGTTGCGCAAGTGAAAGCCGACAGTGGAGCAGAGGCGCAGGAGAAGCTATGGCGCCATACCGAGGATATCATAGGGAAGCCCTAGAGCATGTCTTCGATGGCGATGGTTATTGTAAAATGATATGGACCCAGTGTAATCTACTTTCTGGACGGCATTTGCCAGCAGAGTTCAACACTTCTAGCTTCCTTCCTATGTACCCCTTGACTGACTCTTAACTCAACCCAGCGAAAACCCAGCGAACCTTAAGCTTACCACCTTCCTCGATTACCTGCAGTAAGAAATTCTACCGCTTGATCGAGTACCTCCGTTCCTGAGTTCAGCGTCTAGCTAGTCTGTACAGAATGGGGGACGTGTACTACTTCCGACACGTAAGTACCAGAGCGCACCCGGAGTATGTATCTATAGTTGAGACATGTACAACTTCCCTTGTTCGTGTAACTCTGACAGCTTCTCCGTCAACCGCGTTTCTGCTTGGCTATGCTCTATATCAAACGCAAACTCGATACTGTCCAACCATCTGAACTTCTCTGCCCCAAGGACTGCGATGAATTCTTTCCAGTCGAAGCACTGAAAAAATTCTTGGGGAGACGAGAAGAAGCGGGTGTGCACGGCGAACTTCACTGTGCGCATATGGAAGGAGCCGAGGCGTTTCAGGAGAGATATGGCTGGCTTGCATTCGTCGGCCGCATGAATAGAAATGTCGATGTCGCGTAGGTTTCTGAACTTTTCAACAGCATCTACAAGCACAGATAGTCAATGACCGTTATACTAACGCTAGAGAGATCACCTCACAAGCATCCGCGCTGTTATGCACTGACAAGGTTCGTAGCATCTCTGGATCGATTGTCCTGCAGAGCCTCTCGCAAGTTGCCGCCTCTACGAGTCCCATATCCATCTCGACAAGACCAAGCGGTCTACCGGCTAATAGCAGCCACTCGACGAGATTCTCCACAGACATACTTCTGACGCGCAAGACCCTGAGCTTGTCTACAAGCGCCAGGCTTGGAGGCGGGAGAACTTCGAATGGTCCTGGTCGACACCAATAAGTGTTATCCAGTGACAGGGAGCGGAGGTTTGGTATCCCTTGGAGGATGGCCGTGACCTCGGAAATGCAAGAGAATTGCATAGAGCGAAGAGTTAATGAGGTAACCGAGGAAACGTTGAGTGGAATGGGCAGGTTGTCGAAGGACTGAGCTGCGATGGCGCTGTTGCTCATTATCCACAGAGAAGAACGCCCATCCAAGCAAACGGTTCGAATTTGGCTAGACGCGAGGACCGCAGCGAGTCTGGGGAGGCTCTGCGGAGTAAAGACGCTTTCTAGTTCAAGAATGGTTCCCGGCGATTTCGGGACGAATGGTGGATTGTTGAGGTCTAATCCCGCAATGTATGGTCGAATGGTACAGTACGGCGAGGCCAATAATTCCTCGAGCCGCAAGGCGTTTGCCTGATTGACCTTGATGACCTCGAAAAGGTACCACCTGCTAAGCTGCAGCCAGGCTGAAGAGACGAGGCTCAATCGTGCGAGCGCGAGTCTGTCGTCTTGAAGATGGGCAACAATGTTGTCGCGGATTTCGTAAGGAACATAAGAGATACTGCTGAGCGAATTTAGGGGGCTGCAAGAAATTGGCTGAGCTTGCTTCGTTCGAATGCGAGTACTGGGTGTGGTCATACTTGGGGAGGTATCGTGTGCTAGGAGGGGGTTTAAATAAAGCAAGAAACCTGGTTCGAGGGGTATAAGCATCTCGGCCGATCATCTCGGTAGAAGGGAGGCTCGCTGAAGGGGGTCGCCGAAGTGATGTATCCTGAGGTTCTGAGCCTCGAGTTGATGTGATTACTGATCGCTGCCTTCTAAAGGGCATCCACAGACGCCGCTGTCGAATGTGTCGGCGAGAAGGCCGCATGGCATAGTGAGCCACCCTGTGCAAATTTAGGTAATGGTCTGATGAGAGGAAACGCTGGCGGATATTATGCGAACCAGCTGCCTGAGACCAGAAGGTGGGGGCCTCGTCTCGCACTGTACCATGATTTGGTAAACGATATCCCCTTAGCGGAAGAAGGACAAATTTCGTCTATACTACCACATTAGCGGTTGGTCTAATGTCGATACCGGCTTTTTGGATGTTTCTGAACGAGTCGGAACTTCTACGATATTGATAATACCTGAAAATTGCTCAAGGTCGCTGGGAGGGAGACATTTGGGACCAAGTTGCCAAATCTCAATTCCTGCCTCCACCGCCATTCGTGCCCCGAGCTGCTTCCTCAACCTGGATAACATCCTCTGCTTATACTTTATAATCCCACTGCCGAGGACGATCTTCTGTAGTGACGGCAGCGACCTAGCTTCATTTCGTTCTAACGGCGTATCACATAGGACAAGGATTATGTCGATCAGACGGTCCGAATGAAGCTGTGTTACGTCCTTCAGCTGGCGGAAGATTCGGTAGGTGGCCAGAGAATCATCATTGAATGACTCGACCCCGGAATGAAAATGAAGGATGGGAGGGAGTGTAGTTGACGGGCAGAGCGTCAAAGCCCAACCTTCTGTTTCCAGGTCTCCTGTGCCAGAGACTTTGAGGTCGAATAATGGGATGTCCGTTTCTTGCTCTTCAACGGCACATCCCGTCCAAATCTGTACATGTGCACCAGGACGATCTGACCAGCTGACCGCTTTGGTGCGGAGGGTGAGTTTGGAGTGGGAGCGGGGAATGTCGGGAAGGTTTGAGTAGATGGCAGCGATAACGGGGGAAGCAGTCTCGCCGTTGGCTTGACCGGTATGCGAGAGCTTCACCTCGATGAACGGTGCTGTGATACATGACATCATACCCAGATTTGATATATCATCATCTTGGATGAGCAAGTGCGTCAAGCTGGGAAGGATGACCGACAGCGGTGGGATTGATCCGTTTAGCGGCGCGAGCGCATCGATCAGAGTGAGGGAAGATAGGAAGGGAAGATCATTTAGCGTGGCGAAAAAGTTGACAGGGTCTGCGTGATTTAATTTGCTGTATTGCCGTGGACCATCGCTGGGTTTTATCAAGAGAGAACGGAGATTCTTGAGGGACGTCATGTTGCCTTTGAAGACATAGCCTGTCAAGGATAGGTGTTGCAACAATGGAAATGCGTCTGCGCAGAATACAAACGGATCTATGGTAGCAAAGGAGGTGGTTTCGAGCGAAAGTATTTCAAGTTGGGGGGTTGGCTCGGATACAATCCGTTTTACCCAGTTGGGTTGGGCTTTCAGAATGATTTTCTTCAATCGCTCGAGGTGGTTGAGCACAGCCAACACATTCTTCTCATCTGGGTATCCGGGGCTCCACAGATACAGTGGCGCAGATCTAGCGCGTTCTAAAAACAGTTCAACGATGCGATGTGAAGCGAATCCATTGATGCAACCCCAGATTCGAGGGGAGCTGAGAGCCACCTGACGCCATAAGCGGCACACCTGCGTAGCGAGGAAAATGTGGCTATAGGCTTGTTGCCTGTAGGTGGAACGCGGAGGTGTGCTGAGCGCGAGTGACTCGAGGATTGTTGACAAGACTTCGGGAGGAAGTTTAGCTACGGTAAGCAATCTGGTGTTCTTGTATTCTTCGAGAAAACGGATTCCCCCCTGTATCAGGGTAATCTGATGTTTCAGGGATTCTATCTTCGTGTCTATTTCCTCTATATTGGGCGAATGGCTGAAGAACGACTCGGATGATGTGGCCATGGACTTGGAACGTTCAGAGTGAGAGAAGGAGGAAGCCAGAAAGAGTGCACGCGCGGAAGCCTTCTACCGAACTTGTTGGTGGTACTCAGTGGGACGAGTACGAGAGTTGACTCTGAACCTGAGACAGAGTCAGACTCAGACATAACTCAGACAGCGCGTTGAGTTAGCACGTGATGAGAACTCCTCCGCATTATGTCAGCTCTGAGCCTACCTCCCAGGTTGGTCCGGACTCCGACATCAATTACTGGTTCAACAACTTGTGCTCTTGGTGGGGGGTATTACCCCATCGCAGATGTGGTGGTCATGGGAATATCGGCATCGTTGAGCTCAGCTTTGGTTCAGCACTATACAGGCTGACGTCAAATGAACAACATACTATACATGCCGCTGCAGTAGAACTAGCTTATGCCTGGGTAACTGGTGGTTGCACGCAAGGTGTGGATTGGTAAGTATTGCCCGATAGCCTTATCCCTTCCATTTAACTTATCCATTTGCAATCATGAGAATTGCATGGACGACATTGACTTCCCACTGCTTCCAAAGACCTGGCTGGGTGAGTTTCACCAATGTTATAGGCGCGTCCAAGGAATCCCTTAGGGGCTACTAGGGGCACGCCCACACGCGTTTCCCAACTATGGGCTTGGGCCGCGCATACACGCGGCCACGCGGACTTCCCGGATTACGGACTAAGTACATATTCGAGCACACTGTAGTTACTACGACCGAACTCATTACTGTTTTGTGAACGCGCGGACGCCGCGTGTTCCTTAGTATATAGTCCTGTATCGTACATACAGCTACCTTAGTTCGAATATTAGTTCCTTTCTGCACTCGCACTCTCGCCCCTCTAGTGGGTTCCCCCTCCGTCGCACCCCTTTGCCTCCACCCGTACCCTTGGTACCCGCGTAGGACCCCTCCCGGAAATACAGGGCACACAAGAGTGTGGGAGGCGCAGCCAGTAGCTGAAGCCAAGCCCGTACGTCCTCGCTTCCCCCGTTTCCTCCACAGGTCCGCGTATCCTGAGCCCCCTGCGAGTGTGGCTCTTAACAACCAATCTCATTCAAGTGGACTCAATGTGCCCCAATGTGCGGAGCTTCTGTAAGGGGACACTCCTATTTTCTGCTATTCCCCTGTCCCTCTCCCTTCCTCCTTGTTCCCACAGACTCTTACATACATCCCTTTCATTCCCTTTCCTTTCCACTTCCTTTCCGCCCACTCCCTTCGCATCCGAGTCATGTCTGGTGACTCCGAAGTCTTCCCGCACTTCGGACACTTCAGACACACTCAGACTCACTTCAGACACTTCGGACTCGCTCGGACAGCTCGGACTCACTCGGACTCGTCTATACACTTCGGGGCTCGTCCAGGTTACCTCTGTCCTCCTTCCCCGCTTCATTACTCTTCGCCCTTACTTCCACAGGTCGCTGGCACGACTCCTGTACATTCCCCTTCCATTTCATTATCACATGCCCCCTCATACCTTGTGATATTCGTCCGGACTTGTGGCTGGTGTACTGTACAGTTACCCTTCATTCCTCCCACGCTACTACAGTATATACTTCGCTTCCTAGCATCGAGAATCCTTATTCTGTTCTCTTTGGATTCTCCCTCTGCTAGGCTTGCGCTGTGCGGCCATCTTGAGGTTGCCCTTACAGCTTCACACCTCTTTCACAACACGATCAAAACATGCATTTATTTTGACGTTGCCGCTCAGTGCTAGCACTCATTCGTGGTGGCCCCTCGCCATCAGCCAAGTCGCAGTCGCCGTCATCCGGAACAATGACCTCTTTTGTGATTGTCGTTACCTGCTCATATGAAGCTGCCACAACTCACAAGGAACATCTACCTACTCCCCCCTACAACACTTCAAGCTAGCGGTATGACAATCTAAAAAGTGACAGCCCAACGGGCACCATCCATCCAACTCAACACCTCTGTAAGGGCAACCTCAAGATGGCCGCACAGCACAAGCCTAGCAGAGGGAGAATCCAAAGATAATGAATAAGACTGTAAGGGCAACCTCAAGATAGCCGCACAGTGCAAGCCTAGCAGAGGGAGAATCCAAAGAAATGAATAAGACTAACTACAATACATGAGAGAGCTGCTCACCTAGCAGAGGGAGAATCCAAAGAGAACAGGATGGGGATTCTCCATGCTAGGAAGCGAAGTATATACTGTAGTAGCGTGGGAGGAATGAAGGGTAACTATACAGTACACCAGCCACAGGTATGAACGAATATCACAAGGTACGAGGGGGCATGTGATAATGAAGTGGAAGGGGAATGTACAGGAGTCGTGCCAGCGACCTGGGGAAGTGGGGACAAGGAGTAATGAAGTGGGAAAGGAGGATAGAGGTAGCCTGGACGAGCCCCGAAGTGTATCTACGAGTCCGAGTGAGTCTGAAGCGTCTGAGCGAGTCTGAAGTGTCTGAGCGAGTCCGAAGCGTCTGAGTGAGTCCGAGGTGAGTCCGAAGTGCGGGAAGACTTCGGAGTCACCAGACGGGGCTCGGATGCGAAGGGAGTGAACGGAAGGGAAGCGGAAAGGTAAGGGGACAAAAGGAAAGGAAAGGGAATGAAGGAAAGGGGAAAGGAACGAGGAGGAAGGGGGCAGGACAGGAGGAATAGGAGAAAATAGGAGTGTCCCCTTACATCACCCCCCCTTCAAGGTTGCGGCGACCCGACACGAAGATTCCTGCCTGCCACGCCATGAATTCACCAACCTCGAAACTCCGGATTGCTGCGAGAAGATGTCGAAGTACGACTGCGTGGAGCCCGGAGCCTTCCGACTGCGCCAACGCTCCCAGGACTGGTCCAGTGCTGCAGGAGTCATCCGGAGAGGTAGAGCAGTTGTCGGATTCATCGGACTCGTCCGGAGTACGCGTACTGCGTCCGGGTGACGATCATGGAAGTCCTTGACCTTCCGGGCGGCATGCTGGAGGTTGCTCGCGGGCTCCCAGGAGTCGTGCTCGATACCATAGCCTCGCCAGCGCACCAGATACTTCAGGACCCGACCGAACCGTCTGCTATTCCGGACCTCTTCTACCTCATGCTCCTCTTCTCCGTCAACGAGCTGCAGAGGTGGCGGAGCGACAGGGCGTCTACCCGGGATGGGGTCCGGAACGAAGGGAGAGAGTTTGACCACGGGGAAGACGGGATGGAGACGGGATAAGCCCGGAGGGAGCTGGAGCCAGTACGCTGCCTTGCCAACCTTCCAGACAACCTTGTAAGGACCAAGTCGTGCGTGTCCGAGTTTCCGGGAGGGTCGGGCAAGGTTGATGTCCGACGAGTCCAGCCAGACCTTGTCACCCGGTTGGCACTCCGGAGCGGGAGTCCGACACTGATTGTAGTAGCGCTTCATGTCGTCCTGAGCCTTGACCAATGCGGACTGAGCCTCGTCGACTGCGGATTTCATCCAGTCTACGAACTCGTTTGCGGACTCCATCCGAGACAGTGGCTGATGAGGTTCGAACCCGAGACGAGGATGACGGCCGGTATCCAGAAGGAAGGGTGACTGCTGAGTGGACGCATGGACCCGGTTGTTGTACGCAAACTCCGCCATAGGTAGGAGGCGAGCCCAGTCGTCCTGACGCTCTCCGACGAAGATCCGGAGATAGGACTCGAGTTCCTGGTTAGTCCGTTCCGTCTGTCCGTCGGACTGAGGGTGGTACGCAGTGGAGGCAGCCAGCTTGATTCCGAGCATCCGGTAGACTTCTCGGGTGAACTCTGCGACGAATTGTGGACCCCGGTCGGACACGACGGATCGAGGGAGTCCGTGCAGCTTCCAGACGTTCTGCAGGTACAAGTTTGCGGATCCGAGGGCAGACACTGTGGTGTGAGTCGGAATGAAGTGGGCGCGTTTGCTTACGGAGTCGACCACGTTCATGACAGCATCAAACCCATCGGACTCCGGAAGCTCGACGATGAAGTCAACACTCAGGCGATCCCAGCGTTCATCCGGAATGGGAAGCGGATGGAGTTCACCCATGGGCGGATGCCTTTGGGCCTTCGTCCGGAGACAGAGGTCGCAATGGCGGGTGTAGGATCCGACGTACCGGGACATGTTGGGCCACCAGTAGCTGCGTGAAACGAGCTCTAGGGTCTTCCATCTGCCAGCGTGTCCTGCGACCTTAGTGTCATGGTGCTGGGCTACAATGGTCCGACGCAAGTCCGGTGAGTCTGGAACATAGATCTTACCCCGGAACATCAGGAGTCCGTCCGATTGAGACCATTCCGCGCTCCGAACTGTCTTGCGACTGCCCTGGGTCTTCTTCAGCTCCTCCGCCGCCTTTGCCACTGCATCTTCAAACTTCGCATTCTGCACTCCAGTCCGGATAGCCGTGAGGATATCCTTCTCCTCCCCTTCAAGAGTGACACCCGTGGCACGGACGGCAAAGTAGGACGGCTTAAGTAAAACCACATCCTTGTTGTCATCCTTACCATCCGAGTGATCTGAGCGGCGCGAGAGAGCATCCGGCTTACCCATTGTCCGACCCGGACGGTGCTGGAGAGTGAAGTCAAAGCGGGAGAGGTATAGCGACCAGCGGGCTTGACGACGATTGAGTTTCTGGGCCTTGATGAAGTACTCCAGGTTCTTGTGGTCTGTCCAGATCTCGAACGGAGTCTCTGCGCCTTCCAAGTAGTGTCGCCATTCTTCGAGTGCCCGGATGATTGAAAGCATCTCCTTGTCGTGTATTTCGTAGTTCCGCTCCGCAGCCTGTAGACTTTTAGAGTAGAATGCGACAGGATGCCATTTACCATCATCCGGATCCAGCTGCGACAAGACCGCACCCGTAGCGTAATCCGACGAGTCCGCTTCAACCCGGTAAGGCTGGTCCTCCTTCGGAAAGACCAGAATGGGCTCCGAAGTGATCAGCTCCTTGATCCGAAGAAATGCGGATTGAGCGGAGTCGTTCCACTGCCATTCCTTTGCGCAAGTGAGGTCGAAGAGACACTAGATATTGTGCCAGTGGTATACCACTAGTCATGGTACCACACAACCATTAGTACACCAATGTACCAAGTTGCCACTGGGTTCACCTACTGCATAAGGCAAGAGACCCTTATTGGGGAGTTCCAATTCCGCTGCCCAGCGCCCACCCCAAACTCACAGGTTGCCTAAAAGGGAGAATTATTCATATTTACTCATATTTAAATACTATGGCCGCAAAATGAATGGATTCCAATCAGACTAAGCAAAAATACATGTATATATCTAGGTTGGCGGCCCCTCAGGGGGGTGGAGAGGGTTGTATAGTTCGAGAAATTGAGGCACGCAGGCCCACCTCGCTTCAAAGCTCCCTGCTAAACGAGTCCTAACGTTGGCTTGCTGTCGCGCATAGGCATTCAATCCCTCCCTCAGGACCTCAGGACCAGGGATGCTTTCGTCGTCACAAATCTGGCCCTTCCACCACTCCGCTTGCCAGCGCAAGAAAGCCAATACACGCCGCATTTCCTCCTGCAGCAGCAACACCTCCTCACTCCATCTCAAGGCTCGAGCACGGCTCTTGCACCACTCAAGGCACAAGGAGCTGTGGAGTCCGTCGTCGCGCTCTTCGTTACCCGCCGTTCCTGCTGTTCTCCAAATCCACGAGATCGTGCGGTAACCTTCGCCGAGATTGTCAATATCCGCCACGCCGAGTCCGCGAATATCCTCAGTCTTCAGCTCCTGGAGCTCAGCGCGCCAGCTGTCGTCCTTGCCAAGAAATCGGGCCAGTACTGAGAGAGCCGCACGAGCAACGCGGTAGCGATGGGATGCTCTATCAATTTGGCCTTGGACGCGTGAGATGTTGCCCATTGATCGAGTGAGAGCGCGTTGGCCACGATCGAAGCGATCTTTGTAGTGGAAGACAGAGACCCGTAGATGAAGACCCACCCATAGAGCATTAAGAGCGTCCAGGGCCTGCGCGTACCGTAATTGCCATTCGATCGCGCGCAGTTCCTCACTGCATCCAAGTGGTGTCCTGAAGGTAGATGGGAGACAGAGCCGAAGTCGAGCGACGTCCTCGGTGGGATTAGATGATGTTTCGTTGGCATCGTTTGCCTGCGTGACAATGCGAAACGCACTCGGACAGTATAGCTTCTGGACATCATGGAAGTTCGAAATTTTCATACGCAGAGTATTTGCACGATTGACGACTGCGAGACGTTGTCGGTCGGTGGCGTGTTGGCCGAGTGATGCCACAGCTTCGAGGAGCTGGTGTCTGACGCAGATTTGAGTAGAGTAAATAGCGGATATGCCACTACTTACTGTTGCAGCTCGAGGTCCAATCCCGAGGCAATATACATGAGGGGCGTCATCTCGAGATGAAGCTGCTCTAGCGTGCCAGCTGCGAGGGCTTCCGCTTCTTCGTTGGCGAGCTGAAGGCGAACGGCATCTTGCGATAGTGCTAGGGGATGTTAGCGTGAAAGCAAAAGCTAATGTAATAACTACTTACTTGTTGTTTCCGCCATGTAGGGGTTGGGTTTTGAATTATCGGCTTCCCATGATTCGACTAGCGAGCGCCATTCCAGAATTGTCGCCGGTTCCAGGTGCGCTTCCAGTTCGCGGTGATTCTCAACATGCGTACTACATTGGGGGATAGCCTCCTTCAACCGCCGAAGTAAAGTATTGCCTACAAATGTTTCATTAGCCATGTGTATCCTTGTAGAAAGAAACTGGCGAACGTACCTAGCGCGACAGTCTTCTTCCAGTTTCTGTCCCCCATTAGATCATCCAGAAGCTCACGACGCGAGCCTGGACCCATTTCCTTCGTTTGATTGGCTGCTGGGTTCAGGTAGTCCCAGCCACGTTCTGGCGCTTCACCGTCGGTTCGCCCGACGCCCGGGGTGTAGTTAAAAGAGAACCGTGCTTGACACATGGCGATGTGAGCTGGGAGATGGAACTTGGGCACCAACATTGTCACAGAGTCGTGAGGGGCGGCATACTGAAGATGAGGTGGAAGAGATTCCATGCGACGCCACAGATGGATGTGCCATTGGCATGCAATGTCGTACGAGGCTACAATCCGGGGAACTTTGGATGCGACGGAATTCACGCTTGAGAAAAAAATATAGTCCATATTTACATATCTAGCGAAGGTGTTTAGTTTATGAAGAAACCTATAACAACTGCCACTGACCTTTCACCATATCGGAGATCGCCGACTGACAGAGGGCGTTTGAAATCATGTCGCGTGCACTCGACCGTCCCCACCCCATTGACGGCCAGGCCCTTCGCAGGGCGTTTGTCTGCGTCGTTGACGGCCTTGTGTGACACACAGGAACTTTTCTCCACCGGTGTTTCATCGCTGGTGACGTGGGCTTGATATGTCTTGTCCTCCACAAAGTAGCTCCATCCCTGACTGAGGCCAGGATCCAGGACGTCGCTGGAGACGTTCTTCCGTTTCAGACGGAAATTGGCATCGATGCCAATGAACAGCGTATGCAACCAGCTAACAAAAATAGATCAGATGTGTTGCGGCATACGTACTCCCAGTACTCACTTATCGTGTTCCGTTGCCACAGGTAAGTTCTTGCCAGGCTGCGGACATGCTGGGCATAGGACGGCCAGCTCTCCTGGTTGGGTTCCATCGGCCCCTTCTGGGTCATGGCCTCGTGCTGCGCGCTTGAGTTGGTGAAGGTGCCGCCATTCGCGGCTCATGCGGAGGAATTGCGTATATCGATCCTATAGAAGACGATCAGTTTTATCCATGGGTAGCACTGTCAAATGGACGAACTCGGGGTGCATCAATTTCGGTTTTATCGGTTAATCGAGCCAGTGTCTTGTAGAATTCGAACGCGGAAACCTGCCCTTCAACCGAGAGCATTTGGAAAAGGTCGAGGACCTGGAATGAGGCCGCCGTTTGAGGAGTCGAGACAGTAGAGGGGAAAAGTCCTCGTTGTAGAAGTTGGACGGTAAGCGGCTGAGCTGTTTGGCAGCCACAGAAATCGAGACCGACTTCATGTATGCCTTGGACGTCAATGACCACGAAAGTATCAGCTTTGGCTCGAGTGGGGTTCAGGCATATCTTGCCCAGGTCGTGGCCGAGTTGGATCCGTAGGCCCAGCGCCTTGAGGCTGTGAGGAACGAAGTACGATTCTTCAGTCCAACGCTTCAAGGGATATTGTGAATTTGTGGGTTAAGAACTAGAGACACTTCGCGTACCTCTATGCGATGGAAAGGAGTCCGTCGGTGATTAATAACGATGCATTGCTCGCAGTAGAGTGCCTCATCGAGGCAGTTGAGACAACGGAAGGTAGTATCGGTGGAGGGGGCTGAACAACCGGGGCAGACAATGGCACTAGCCGCCCGACCACGACCGGCCTTCCTAAGTAGCTGCAGTAGATATTGCTGTCTAAACGGTAGCCAACTGGCCAGGGGTTCGTCCTACTGGATAAGCATGTACCCTAAAGTTACCACGCAAATCAAACACTTACTGCCGCTGTCCGATTTCGCTTTTTGACCAGCTCTATGTCAAGCTCTGAAAGCTCATTGATGTACGCTATATCGAGGTCTCCAAAGTTACCGGGATCAGGGAGGGTACTTGAGGAATCAGGGGGGAATAGTGAGTTTTGCTCAGAGGTGGTGTATTCGTTGTTCCAAGCGGGTTCCCATGCTGGAGATTGGCTATCCAGAAGTGGGGGGAGCAGGACAGAGCCTGTGGACCGGCAAAGCGAGCTCCCGTGGCTCTGATATGAGACATGTCGGTACGCGATATCTGCAGGAGGAGTGTCCTCGACGAATAACGAAAACGCCGAAGTAATACGTCGTCGTTTTGCCTTGGACATGGCTAGCGCCAGTGGAGTCGCGCCAGTGCCCACCAACAAAACCATGTGAGACCATGTGACCCATTCTTTAGGGCAGCCTTCGGCAAACTTACGACTAAGAAAAAGAAGGCCGTCTCACTATTGACTGCCATGAAAGATGTATTTAGAGCTCAAAAAATAAACAACGACTCTATCTAGATATGTGATTCTATGACAGAAACGGGTGTGGCTTTCCGAGCCTTGTGGAGTAAAATTCGACGGAACGAGTGAGGAGCGTTGTAAGTAGAGGTGCGGGCGTATTGATTGATCTCAAACTCGTCGACTTTGTGCAGGAAGGCACGAGCGCCGAGGCTGAAGCCGACCTTGTCCTCAAACATAATGACCACAATACAGGTCTTCTCCTCCTGACGGATTTGGAGAAGGGCTTCAGCGCGCGCTCTGCATCCCTCTTCAATGATATTGAGTAGTTTGATGGGGAAGAGATAGCAGGAGGAGTAGTGGTAGTCGTGGTATGGGTGATGAGAGTCCGTATAACCGTGTTGGCGTACGTGGAGCACAACGGCGTGGGTATTGACCCTCTTCTTCCAGATTTCATCGCGTCGAGGGCCCGCCACGAGGTCGCAATACCCAAACATGAAGAGAGCGAGGGCGTGGATGTAGCGTCCGTATCGGTAATTGAATCGTACCATTGCACGAGCATGTGGTTCAGCGGAGACGAGCTGGCAGACCCGCTTGTGCATTTTCCAATCGGCTTGTTGGCAGTCAACAGTCTAGTGGTTCATCAGTGCGTTGATACCCTGCGGCAATAGAAAGGACGTACGCAATAAGTTACCAAGTAGCACGCGCCGCAGCGCATCAATGACTTGCGAGGGATATCCCGCCGGCATTGAGCATTTGTGCAACGACGGTTGTGCTACGTGCGGTGGTCAGTACGTGTCGGGATTGGGCCTTTGGGATGTCGCCTACAAAGTAATGTAGACCAGGTCCATAGTGGTCGGGCGCGAAACGACTATCTTCTTCTTCAGTGTCTGTTTCTGACTCTGCAGACCTGCTGTCTAACTCGGTTGTATTGTCCTCGGTGTCTGGGTCCTCGGTGTCTGGGTCGTTCTCGACATCTGGTTCACTCGGAACATCCGAATCGTTCTCGACGTCCAGCTCATCCTGAACATCTGGCCCTTCGATTTCCACAACCGTCCGGGGGCGAATTGCTGGAGGTAGAACATCGTGCGCAGTGGGACTGGTGTGCCGCTTGCGTTTTCGGAGTCGGGTGTACGCTGAGGAATGTGGATCGGGCGGGGGCATGGGTGGCAAGCGATGGGGGACACGTAGGTTCTTTCAGCCTGGGTGTTCAGTTGTTATTGCGAGAGGAAACGTACTGGCTTCGGGAAGGGATCCGCATGCCCTACAGGAGTCAGTGGCGCAGGCGACGGGAGCGAAGCTTGTTTGAAACTTGTTTGTTGGCCATGTTCCCTTCCGTCAACACACAGAATCTGCCTCAGGTAACGGTATCAATAAATATTAAATACGCCCACTATTCCAAGTTGTCAGAGAATGGTGATTGTTGCCTTCGTTCGAGCCATCGGGGCATTACACGACGCCTGGATGAACTAAGCACCTTCGGAACTATCGGGGGCGTCTTCGCTTCTGCTTTGATTTTGGCCTCGCTTTCGTTGTCTGTGTCCGATGGGTTTCCGTCGCCCAAATACCCACTATCGCTAACTTCGCTGCATTCATTATCTTCTTCAGCGTCGACATGATCAGCCGGGGGAAAGAGAGCCATGATACCGGCCAGCACTTTTTTGCTAAACATGACTTGTTAAATCAGATGGGAGATCCGATAGAAACCTGCAAACCTAACACGCCGGCGTGCTTCTTTTGCGCGAAGAATTTCACGTCGACTGCAGAATAGATTGAGTGGATGGCACTTGATGTCTGCAAAAACTGGGTACTCACCTTTCACGGTATTTTGCCTGTGAGGCACGCTTGGACGCGGCTGCATTGGCTGCCACTGTTTCGTCCTTGGAAGTGTCACTTGCGCGGAGGCGGCGCATTCGTAAGCGAGCTTTTTTACGAAGCGCATCCTTGTTCCTGGAGGGAGACGGAATATGAATCGAGACTATGCATAAATTGATGAAGGGCTTACTTTTCATAGTATGAAGCGGCCGCTTTACGGCGTTTGCTTTGTTGAACATTCGTCATGATTTGAAGATCGGAGTGGAGGAGGAAGAGAGGGACAATGGGGCAAACTCAAACGGACGGCGGGTCGTGATGAGCATGGCAAGTTTGCGCTGATCGTGATGGGGTTCGTGGCAATTGTGGCGAATTCGTGATGATCGTGGCGAGTTTGTAATGATCGTGGCGAGTTCGTGGCGATCGTGGCGAGTTCGTGGTGATCGTGGCGAGTTCGTACTTGACATTGAGTGTTATTGGCACTGTGGTGAGGTATTAAAGAGCGCTGGTACTGTGGTGGGACATCTAGAAGGATAATGAAAGGGAATATGTGGCGTATTCAGAGTTGTAGCGTATGGGGGCTCACCATAGTGTCGGACTGGTCAAACGGAGCGCAGCGACTCGTAGTAACCTTTGAACCCCGTATGTGAACCTAGGTGAAGACGTGAGTGTTTTTTCAAAACTTTTGAGTTTGTTTGAGGGTTAATGAATACAACACCACAGACGTAGCGTAGTCGTAAGTGGTGGGTGGGCAGTTGGCACTAACCTCCCTGGTGTATCCTATGTCGAAGGCTATGTTTGAAGGCCTAATTAGCGCCCATGAGAAGATAGATATGGGCGCCTTTGGCTCTGACCGTGGGAAGACTACCTTACTGATGTCTACATTGACTGTGGGAATATAGTTGTATTTCTCACTAGCAATGTTGTATTGATCCCGCTTGTAAGATGTAGACAAACAATATATTCTCCCAGATGGAGTGACAAAGAGCGCACGAACAACATGTTTGAAATTAAGAGATATCAAATATTCGGCTGGTACGCAAGACAAACGGTAGCTTAGTCAATGAGGCGGACCTGGCCAGTCGCAGCGGCGGCATTGAAAGCCACAATGGCGGCCCCACGGGTAGGCTCCTTGTTGTAGATCGAGCCTGCAACACCAAGCACAAGGGGGGCGGCGTTCGTCCTAGCCAATGATCAGTGTCTACCCCCACGAAGAAATGGAAAGCAAACTAACCAGCCACGGAAAACACCCACTTGGAGGCCGACTATAACAACGTACCAGCGCCGGTGCGAACCTAAAAATATGGGACAAACCCGAGGAATCGATCTGCCAGACTATGACTTACAAGTCGAGGCCTCTGCTTCCTGGTCTTCGGAGGAGCCTGGCAATCTCGATCAGCGACGAATCATCAACCAATTAGGCGGGCATGCTCACCCATGGTGGGTCCGTCGCCAGGGACAATTGGAGGCGCAGAGTTGGCTGCGACAGCCACAGGAGCGGGAGTTGGCGCCGGAGCCGGAGGAGAGGGATTGGCACCAGCGCCAGCATTGTTCGCCGCTGTGAATCATGTATATTAGCCAATTCAAACAACGACGAGAGTATAGGCGAGACGTACGAGGTGTTAGTGCCGCCACCTGCACTGCGAGGCTAGCGACCATCTCAGCAAGGCGAGAGATTTCGGAGTCAGTAGTAATAGCCATGGTGGGACTGATGGGGGGGACGGGGCTTGTAGCGGGGCTTTATGAGAATGCCGTGAGAAGCAGAAGCAAGGAATGCCCAATTTTCATTGGCTCAGGCGATTTGACCATCAGGAGATTGATTGGCTGGGGAAACCCAATCTCCACCCTGAGACCACCGCGCTGTACAACTAGGAATGGGCCGCAAGTGGACGACAAAAGACCAAGAAGAGTTTCTTACTGGATGGGGGCCGCGTTACAAACAAGCCAGCGAAAAGAAAAATTACATGTTTTTCTGGGACGACCTTTTTTCGGCATGGTTCATCGCGTTCCCCGAGGCTGTCGCGGCCGATGTAGTGAACATTGCGCCCGAGCTATGGTCACCTGAACAACAGGAGACAGCTCAAAAGGGCATCCTGCAACGTAAAGCGGTAAGCTAGCTCGTTCATGATAATAATAGCGAAGTTACTTATCTAGAGCTAATAGCAACTGCGAGACTGGTTTCGAAACCACATGCGTCCCGATTGTCGCGTGGATTCGCCTGGATACATTAGAAAGCTTGTGAAGCTGCATGAGCAGAAGAATACTGGCAAGCGCTCTCGAAAGGCGACAGAGATGTATTCGGCACGATTCTACCAAGGCTCAGATACCCAGAAGACCGTTCAGAAGCGACTGCGAGACGAGGCACCTCGTGATTCGGCTGGAGAGCTTATCCAGGAAACGAAGGCGGAGAAATCGAGTCGTCGGATGAAGATCTACGGTGCTGAGATCATGGCGGCATGGAAGGGCGCGACAGAAGAACAAACAAGTGAGGTATTGGTTGCGCTGGACGAGAGCCGAATGCGAAGAATGTCTGAGGAGGACAACGATCCTATGCCAGATGACCAACAAGAGTGAGTATATTATAGCAACGTTCGAGTATGGTACTTACCTTTCATTTCAGAGGGCTTCGGCGTCTTCCTCGTCTCATGGACGTGGCCGCTAAGGAAATGCATGACGTTTCGGGATGGTACTTTACGATCTTGAGTGGTGGGCGTGGTGCGGCTGGTGTGGTCCAGACGGCGAGGTACGTTTCAACGGCGATAAGAAACCTGGTATCTGTGCTAAGGGGAACAAACAGCTTTCATCTCGGGCAAACAAGGAATGGTGTTGATTTCGAACACGCTTACAGCGATTTCAACGAAGTTGTGATGAAGCCATGGACCTCGTTTGTCAGGAATTTGTGTGGTACGTGTTTGACTTTGAGAGTTGACGGGCGCCTGACACAAGTTCATGCCAAAAGGGGAAAGTGGTGCCCAGGTTCCAGCCTCGGAACGGAGCACACTTGAACACGTGCCCAATCAGGGTTCCGTTGGTCCACCTTCCCCATCGTCTCGCTCCCCAATCCCTCGCCCTCCGATCCCTCAGGAAGGGCTTGTTGGTAACGGGCACAGAACGCCTCAGATGGCCCAACCGGAGGGTGGCACTGATGGTACGGCAAGAACCCCCACTCCCACCCCTCCGTCTGGCGATGGCAGCGAAAACGTCTCCCCTCGACATTCTGAGGGTGAAGTGGCACAGGCTGAGCCACAAGCCTCGAACTCACCACCACCTGAGAACGCTCCCAGCAGCACATCTGGAGGTCGAGAGGATGGGCCAGTTCGTGCCGAACCACAACTCCCTCATTCCAGCTCACCACCACCAGCCCGCTCACCACCACCTGAAAATACAAACGACAGACGGAGGAGTCCTTCCCACGACGCAACCGTTGAGCACAACACGACACTTCGGGCTTCACAGGGCCTCCGCCCAGATTCATGGCTTCAACAAGCTCTCAAACGTCTACGAGCCACCGAGGGACCTGATTGGCGTGAAGCGGTAGACCTGTGGGAGGGTATTGAGAGAAATCAGCTCGAGAAAGCTCAACCTGAGGGCACCAAGGTACGTGATTGTATCCTCAACCTCCATGAACCCGGCTCACAAACTCGACAGCAACGCTTCTCCACTGTGAACCGCCCCCCTCAGATCGCACGATGGTTCGCCTATGGGCGAAACTTTACTACTGATCCCGACATCTCTGATATAGCACAGTACGAGCAGGAGCTGCTCACCTGGTGGGCGTATCTTCAGCCAGAATGGCGTACTTCGACAGACCCCCTACCGCTTCCTTTGTATCACACGCCGGAGGGCCAGAATTGGAGTGTCCTCAAGGTTACAGGGTCTAACGGACTCCTGATCGTCATGATGGCTTTCGCGTGGTGGGGTAAGGCCGTCGGCCTGTCTCCCTTATGGCTTACTGCCACAGCCGACTTGAAGCACACCTTGAAGGCCCTAGCAAACCTCTGCGAGGAGACGGGTTCTGTACCCCGGTGCGTACCCCATATTAATGGTAACGTATTTTGTTTATACAGATCCCCGCAGGCGTTCAACTATCAAGGAGCGCAGAGGTGCTGGCACTAACATTGGAAAAGAAAACTCCACCTTGGCCGGCCGACGCCGCAAACAAGCAGAGGCTGCCCCTCTTGCTCGTGTCTCTAGCAAGCGCCGCAAACAAGCAGACCCTCCGACTGTCCCTCCCACTCGCGTCACACGTAGCTCCGCTGTGTGTGCTTCCAACAGTCGTCGCTAGTAGTTACAGCTTTGTTATGTATCATTCGTCAATGTTAAAAACCTTTCTTGTTCATTAACGTGAGATTTGCGAACTTAACGAGATGATCGACTGAACTGAGGGACTTGGAGAAACTTAGTTAGTGCAGGTATAAGACTTAGCATTTCTCATGTATGGGACTTAGCAAATTAGCCAAGGGTTGGAGAATGGACTTAGCAGAAGCCTATGAGTCTCATGATATTTTGTGAAGGAGATTGCAGTATGTGCACATGTTTTATTGTGATCTCAAGACATGTATTACTGCTCGCAGGTCCACAAAGTGGACGATGGGACGGTAGACGGATTGGGGACAAATGCGATAGAAGAATCTACTATCTCACAATACTATCTCACAACAGGACTGACCGTGGAAGCCTGATTATGCCAATCATTTACAAGATTGATTTGGAAGGCGCGGAGCATGAAATCCACTCAAAAAGGAAGGTGGCCGAGTTTTGACGCCCGGCAAGGGCACAGCCACTGCCACTGAGTGGTATTCCACGGTTGTCACCAGTGGCAGTTTACCACAATGGTGTACCACTGGGTGGTGCACTACTGCCACTGTGTTGTATACAACAGTCACAGTACTGCCTGGAAGAGAGGCCGGGCGATATGCGAGTAGTCCTTGATGAAGCGGCGGTAGAAGTTGACGAACCCAAGGAAGGATTGGAGTTCAGTCCGAGTCCGAGGGGTCGGCCAGTCCGCAACTCCGGAGACCTTCACGGGGTCCATCTCGATCTTACCCTCAGAGATGACGACTCCGAGATACTCCACCTTGGTCTGCTCGAAATCGCACTTGTCCGCTCGGAGGAAGAGCTTGTTCCGCTGGAGGATCTCTAGGACACACCTGAGGACCCGGCGATGCTCTTCGCGCGTCTTGGTGTAGATCAGAATGTCATCCAGATAGATAATGACCACACCTTCCGTAATGAGCTCCCGGAAGAGGTCGTTCATCATGGTCTGGAAGGTGGATGGGCTATTCGTTAGTCCGAAGAACATTACCAACGGTTCGAAGAGTCCGCGCGTAGTCCGGAACGCGGCCTTCCACTCGTCGCCCTCCTTGATCCGGACGTTGTTGAAACCCCACCGGACGTCGAGCTTGGAGAAGTAGCGAGCGTTCCGGAGTTTATCCACCAAGTCCGAGATGAGCGGAAGTGGGTACCGATTCTTGACCGTCATGCTGTTGAGCTTCCGGTAGTCCTGGACCAAGCGGAGCGATCCGTCCTTCTTCTTAACAAAGAACACCGGGGCAGCCATGGGCGACTTGCTGGGGCAGATCCGACCAGTCCGGAGATTTTCTTCCAGAAACTCGTCCAGCTGTTTCTGCTCCGCGGGGGACAGCGGGTAGCATTTGGTAGAGGTTGGTTCCGCTCCGTCCATTAGCTCAATGGCGTGATCCCACGGACACGGCATGGGCAGTTCATCAAAGGACTCCTTGGCGAAGACGTCCTCGAATTCTCGGAGGAAGTCCGGGACTGCGCTGTTCCGAGGATCGTGGGGCTTGTTGCACTGGAAAGCCAATGCGAGGCGCTGCGAGACCGTCTCCGAAGCTCGGACGTGTTCTTCCCGAAGACTCCGAAGGTACTCCGAAGTCGGAGGAGGAATGGCTGCGAAGATACGGTCGCCCTTCTCAAGTCTGGAGTCGTCCGGAGTTGTGGCCTCATCGTCCTCGTCCTCGTCCTCGCAGTCCTGAAGCTGCGGGAGATCGTCCGAGTGCAGTTCCTCGACCATTGGCATCGGACCCGTACGACACTCCTGGAGTCGCATGGACTCCTTGCGTCGGGTCAGCTTGTCATGGCGGAACTCCTTCCGACAGGTATCGCATCCGGACGGACAGCGGCTCATGGTCACCTCCTTCGTCTGCCAGTCGATCTCGGGGTTGTGCTTCCGAAGCCAGGTGTATCCAAGGATGATGTCCTGGCGTCCGATGTTAGTGACCGCGAACAGCATCCGTTCCGTGTGATCCTTGAACCGGAGTACAAGGTCCATGACTTCGGAGATGGATCCGTTTTCGTTTGGTGATCCGTTGACATTGAAGACCGGGATCGGGGCGGACAGCTTGCGTCGGGTGAAACCATGGGCATCAGCAAAGCGCGGATGCATGAAGACTCCGGTAGCTCCGCAGTCCACCAGGGCCTGCAGGGTGCATCGGTGTTGTGTATCCGTGCTCTGCACTTCAACAGGTATATCTAGCGAAAGCTTGCCGGGCAGCGCGGAGATCTTATAGCTACTGGGTAGCCGCCGTTCCCACTGCGGGCGAAACCTTCGGAGTGTGCAGATTGTAACCGGAGTCGTTTGCTTAGCGTCGGACAAATCATCGGAGTGATCGGAATCGTCTATTTCGTCTACGCTAAGACAAGCAAATTGGTTATTTACCAACGAGGTCGCACTGATCACTCGTTGGTCCGGACAAAATCCGCCGTGTCCGATTCCTCAACCGGGGCCGTTCCCTCATCGTCTATTCCTTCCGAGGTCCCCGCACTTTCTACAACATCGGCCGCGGTCAGGAGATCTTCGATGGCGGACATCCGCTCCTTGGTGGTCATGAACCGGACGTCGTACCGAAGTGGGCACTCGCGGGACATGTGGCCGGGCTTGCCGCATCGGTAGCAGAGCTGTGAAGCGGCGGGCCGGGAGCGGGTGTGGTCGACGTCCATGGGGACGCCGGGTGAGAGAGCCTTCGGAGGAGGCGGAAGTTGGAAGCGGGGTTGCAGAGGCGGGAGCTGAGTCCGAGGTGCGGGGAGTACACCCGCAGGAGTCCGAGCGACTCCGGAGCTGGCTGCTGGTCGGACGAGGGATCCGGAGTGTCCGGAGTTTCCGGAGTGCACGCCAAAGTGGAAGGACTGGTTGGCAGCACAGTTGTCAGCAACCCGCTGCACTGCCTTGTACCATCCTTCGAAGTCATCCTCGTCCGGACAGTCTGCGGACTCGGCAACGCGGCTCTGGATGATGGAGTCCAGTCCGCGACGGAACTTCATCGTGATGTTGGAGCCCTCGGAGTATCCGGACTGGTCTACAAGGTCTCGGAACTCGTCGAGGTACTCCTGGAAAGTCCGACGCCCTTGGTGGTACTGGGTAGACTCCAGCTTGAGCATGGCGGCTTCGCATTCCCGATCCGGAAGGAAGCAAGTCCGGAATTCGGTCGCGAAGGCGGCCCAGGATTCGAAGTACGGATCCTTCGGACTCCGGAGCACCATGTCCGCGTACTCCTTGGCGCGATCCTTCTGGAAGAAGGAGAGACACCAGAGGATTTTGGCCTGCTCGGTTGGGAAGTGGTCCGGACAGAGCTGGAAGTAGATGGAGCACGCGTTGTAGAACGCGCGGCCATCCTTGCGGTTTCCGTCAAAGATCGGGGGAGAGGCGGGCTTCAAACGGGAACGTGGGGTGATTTCGGATCAACTCGGGGCATGCTGGGAGGCTTCAGTGCCCCTCAGCTCGGAGTCCGGAGTCGTTTTCGGAGTAGTCGGACGGGGTGTTAGGAGGAGTCCTTCAATTCGGGCGAGTGTATCCTGGATGGAGCTGATTTGGGTTTGGTGTTCGTACGTCTGAGCCCACAAGGTCTGCAAAGTCTCGGAGTCCGGTCCTGAAGCGACTGGCTCGGATGGCGGGATCTGGCTGGAGGCGCCCGGCATTTTGGAGTCGTCAGGGGAGCGAGGGATGGAGTTCCTTGGGTCCTCAGAGGTGGGTGGGAGTAGCAGGAGAGTGTCCGGAATGTCCGCAAAACCGGAGAGACGTCGAGAACGAGTCCGGAGTGGTGCAGGACGTTTTCCGTAGGGCTCTGGTGCCAGGATGGGAGATCCTGTTCTGCTGTAAGGGCAACCTCAAGATAGCCGCACAGTGCAAGCCTAGCAGAGGGAGAATCCAAAGAAATGAATAAGACTAACTACAATACATGAGAGAGCTGCTCACCTAGCAGAGGGAGAATACAAAGAGAACAGGATGGGGATTCTCCATGCTAGGAAGCGAAGTATATACTGTAGTAGCGTGGGAGGAATGAAGGGTAACTATACAGTACACCAGCCACAGGTATGAACGAATATCACAAGGTACGAGGGGGCATGTGATAATGAAGTGGAAGGGGAATGTACAGGAGTCGTGCCAGCGACCTGGGGAAGTGGGGACAAGGAGTAATGAAGTGGGAAAGGAGGATAGAGGTAGCCTGGACGAGCCCCGAAGTGTATCTACGAGTCCGAGTGAGTCTGAAGCGTCTGAGCGAGTCTGAAGTGTCTGAGCGAGTCCGAAGCGTCTGAGTGAGTCCGAGGTGAGTCCGAAGTGCGGGAAGACTTCGGAGTCACCGGACGGGGCTCGGATGCGAAGGGAGTGAACGGAAGGGAAGCGGAAAGGTAAGGGGACAAAAGGAAAGGAAAGGGAATGAAGGAAAGGGGAAAGGAACGAGGAGGAAGGGGGCGGGACAGGAGGAATAGGAGAAAATAGGAGTGTCCCCTTACAAAGACTGACTACAATACATGAGAGACCTGCTCACCTAGCAGAGGGAGAATCCAAAGAGAACAGGATAGGGATTCTCCATGCTAGGAAGCGGAGTATATACTGTAGTAGCGTGAGAGAAATGCAGTATAACTGTACAGTACACCAGCCACAAGTCCGAACGAATATCACAAGGTATGAGGGGGCATGTGATAATGAAGTGGAAGGGGAATGTACAGGAGTCGTGCCAGCGACCTGGGGAAGTAAGGGCGAAGAGTAATGAAGTGAGAAAGGAGGACAGAGGTAATCCGGATGAGCCCCAAAGTGTATAGGTGAGTCCAAGCGAGTCCGAAATGCGGAAAGACTCCGGAGTCACCAGACGTGACTCGGATGCAAAAGGAGTGGACGAAAAGGAAGTGGAAAGGAAAGGGAACAAAAGGAATGTAGGTAAGAGTCCATGGGATGAAGGAAAAGAGAAAGGAATGAGGAGGAAGGGAGAGGGACAGGGGGAATAGGAGAAAATAGGAGTGTCCCCTTACAGAAGCTGAATATGTAACTCCAGATTCAAGGTGAATCTAGCACTACCTGACGCCAGAGGCGGCACACATGTGTGATGCAAAGGTGGTAGAAGGTGGTTGAAACATATCTCGCACGTTGTTTCACCGCAGTGGAGCCCCTGGGAAAATTGAGACCCAGTTCAATGAGAAACTCAAAAATAATCAACAAGACTTCAGATGGAAGTTTTGATACGGCAAGAAGCTGAGTGTTCTAGTACTCTCTCAGGCGCCGAATGTCGCCCTTTACCATGGAAATGTGTTCTTTCAAAAATTCCATCATTGCACCTATTTCCTGTCTATTGGGTGTATTAGTGAAGAACAATGATGGGATCCCGCACACCATGGAGTCTGTAAAATAAAGGCGCAAGGATGAGGTGTGGCGTCTTTTGTTGAAGTTGGATCATACTCAACGGTTAAAGCGCACAGGCGCTAGTCTCCTTTCTACATATAGCCAACCCCTTTCCTTTTTCGATCACATATAAAATCCATTTCATTCACTTCCGCATCCTCAGCTTCGACTACATTGTCGGAATCGCTGAGGTATGCTAATTACTCGATATGCCCAGTTATAAAGTCACTCACATATCTATTTGATGTAGAATGCATTCGTACTCACTCACGTGTTCTACAGGTTTGTAATAATGTATTAATATATGAGCTTCAACTACATTGTCGGAATCGCTGAGAACTCGTTCGTACTCACTCATGTGTTCTACATCTTTAACTATAAACTGTACTCACAGAGCGTCAGCCGTAGCTTTTGAAGGAGGTGGGACAGTGATAGGGGAATAGTAGTTGTGCTGAGGGATCTTCCCTCCACGTGACTCAAGCTGTCGGAGTTATTTCCCCAAGCATAACTCCATTTCGCCATTTCGCCTACACCGCCAACATGGAGTTCCGCGTTAGCCCTCCAGACTTGCATGTCCCCAGCGACGGTGGGCGTGCTGTTGCGCAACGTGGAGTGGTACGTGAGGTCAGTTTTCTCTGCAATCTCCATGAGCAGCCGATTAACTTGGACTGTTGGGACTAGGACCGGCATAGTAGCGTGAATATTCGCGGCTCGCGTGTTGCGCATTCGGCGAGCGAGGACTCACACAACTATGCTGTGGAGCGGTGCTCAAATGGTCTACCGACAGCGATGCCCGAAACTCGAAGGAGAGGCGCAAAAGAGAACCATCGCGTATGCCGTTTACCTCGTTCCATTCCAAGGTCTGACTGATGATTGTCTCTGAAGCGCGTCGCTACAAAGATCTGCTACCGGTGCCCTATTTGTCTTGACACGCCGAAGATAGCAAGCGCGACGCGGTGTGGACATGTCTTCTGCGCGCCGTACGTACATGAATCCTCCTTCCCCTTGTCAACGATGTGCTAATGGCGAGTTCCTTCACTAGGTGCATCAAACGCGCACTCCTGGAACACGAGACATGCCCTTCATGTCGCAAAGCCGCCGTCATTTGCCAATTGCGCAAAATCTACCTCACAGCTCATTAATTTCTGCGTAATCCTTCACGCTCATTTATTCCGGACTTTCGTATCGTAGCACCTATATAGTAGCAACAAGCGACAATACTATAATCTAGTGTACATACATATCTACACAATACATAATCATACCGTTCATCTAGCATTGGCGATAGCGACGCGTCGACCTGCATCATCTCGTAGTAGTGGAATCACAATTCCAGTAGTCACTCACGGTAACACCTATGAAGCAGTACCCAAATTAGCTCGCGCCATATCTATCGGATGGTCAGACACATTGAATGTGGGGTACCTGCTTAGAGGACTTGGAGTACAATAGCAGATAAACGAGCTAAGCTCAGAAAAGGATGTAGTGTTCGGGATTAAGAAACAACATGAAGTCTACTGAAGGTGGACGATGAAATGAGACAGGCTCACACACGAGACCGTGCATTACCGCTGTAGGGGATGTGAGAACTACCTTTGCAGAAGGACATATGCAACGTACCGGTTGACCATTGCGAACCTATGAACCTCCTCCTTCGTCTTAAGGACCTCGCTACTTCCCTTAGTAATGCCAATGATTTCTTTCGCCAGCCGCTCCTCTATCGTCCTTCCGGCCTTCTTCTCGCTCGCCTTCAGAATCCACTGCACCGCGTACCGCACCCTCTGCTTCTCGCCCAAAGCCACGGGTTTAGCGACGTTCTTCGATGCGACACGGTGGATTAGAGACTTCACTGCGGGCGAGGCCAAGCGCACGGCCTCGCGGAGAGTCGGAACTGGGTCAGCACCGGTAGCGGCGTGGATGTGGAGGAGCATGCGCGATGTGATACGAGCAGCCCGAGCGCGCTTGCCATCCTGCATGATACTCGACGTGAAGTAGTTCAGCAGGGGGTCCTCCGCGGGGGGGATATCCATGATAGATGGACCACCGGAGGTCATCAGAGTTGGTTGGGGAACGGGGCTAGTTTTCGCGACTGCGTTGGGCAGACTGGCACCGAAGGCCATGTACGCGTCTTGAAAGGTCTTCGTATCCCCCGCAGAACCTGTGGAAATGGTGCGAATACATCGTGGTGCTGCCCGTGTCGCTGCCCGTACCGAAGCTAACATTTTTGCTGGAACGATCAGCCATTTGATGAGAGAATCGGTAGTCTAGCATCATTGTCTCACGGTCAGTAAATTATTCACACACTCATAACGTCAGTCTAGTTACTAATCTTGACAACCGCTCCTGCAAAACATGTGGTGTTGCGGAAATCGGTGACCCAATTGTGCAGTTTCATGTATGTAGTTTGTGTCGGTGCGTATTTGCGGCGCACTTTTGCTGGTGGTGAAAAAGCTCGAGGGCCAACGGTGTTCCACCATCACGTGCTCTGCCCTGGACCGACGCGGTTGTGCTCCCGATGGCTCGGACCCGCTTTCCGCTATTTCATCTTCGTATACGACTTTCACACGCGACCAACTTTCCCCCATTGATCACAAGATATGGTTATTTTCTCCATCAGCCTAATGCCCAGCTGGCAAGTTGGCATGTGTTGTATTCCACTTGATCTGCAAGTTCTCGTGAGATCGACCAAGCTCAGCGCTGGAGCATGGCGATTTTTCCAGGCCACCATCGCGCACGCCTCGAAGGGTAGCGTAGGCTTGTATACCGGCTTTCAAGATGGTACATATTGATTAGATCCTTTAATTTGACAGGAAGCTGAATATTTACCACCATTACGTTCAATCCGACGCCTCTGTTCGTCAAGTATGATCGTACGAGGCCCAACTAAGATCAGGAGGTAAGCAAATTTCTCCATTCGCTGTTGTTGGGTTCGCGATCTCTCCAGGTCGAGTACAAAGGTTGATTGTTCCACGAGTCCAGTGCCTGCTGCGGCCCCAAATTATGGTCACGGGCGGCAGCCGTACCAGATACATCATACATCTATGAAGGTCGACCGCGCCACGCAGAATGCGTCGAGCATCCGCTCCGAAGAGAACGACATCTTCGACGCATGGATCGACATCAACCACCATATGCGCGTTATACACCCAACCTTCCCAATGATCCACGCCATAAAGTACGCGCCGTTCAAGCCTCCCTTAAGCTTGAAAGAGGAACGACAATGTGGCACAAGCGCAGCGGTGAGCGTTAAGCTCTAAAAATGAAATGCGGCTGAGTATTGAATATTGAAGATTCAGGATGCTAGAGTACTACTCACCGCTGTGGCGGCTGATTTAAGAATAACTTTGCTTGGACTAAGCTGCTTGAGGATTCCACAATACCGATGATCCATTCGAACCTCTCAATGTCGTTGGCGTCCAGCAAGCCTGGGGCAACTACCCAACTACCCACTCCCGCCCGACGCAAGGTGATGCCTTCGCATTCATCCTCGTCATCAGGCACAGGGATAACCACTGACAGTGCAAGCCTCACGAAAGGGTGCTGGATTGCAAGAACAAGCGCGTGTTCGTGACGCTCGGGGGCTGCAGCCGGGAGGTCTTTCGTGGGCAAGGTGTTGCGTGACCTGCAAAATGATGTAAGGCTCTGTCCAGTCAGGTAGCATATTTCATGAAGGAAAGTCCTAGTACGCCCACGTCGCGCAATCGGGAGCTTTGCTGCGACTTCGACTGCAGTGCGTCCTCGTTGAGTGGATATATCATACGCCCGTAAGCTCAGAGCTGGCACCACCATCACCAAGAGTCATGCATCTAATGTCTCGGTTCTCTAGTTTTCCGACGCTGCACGGCTTGTTATGGACCAACTACGCCAACAAAATCAAGAAGTCATCTCTCGCCATCTCTCCTAGCAATCTTGCGATAAACTGCTAACGTGCGAAATCCCCGAAGAAGAAGCTCCCATATGCCCCCTAAACCTTTACGTCCATCCCTTGCTTTTATCCTTTTATCGATGCCCTGGCACCACAGAACAGTGAGGCATCTAACTGACGCAAGAACATGCTATCATCGCTTCCACGGAAATCGGACGAGTCCCAGCAACACGGACACGGCTCCCACAGGATCCCTTTCGTTTTCTTGCCAGATTATTCTCTCCCGTTCAACCCAGGCTCATTTTGTGGATCCCCGTCTAGACTTTCAGCGCGTCAAGATCCAGGAACCTACCCCGCATCACGTGGATCAACCCCCACCCAAGCTGACAGTGACACGGTTGCTTCTTTTCGCTTGCTTCTGCCGTGGTGCTTCTTTCTTTCTCCCCGTCTACTTTTAACCGCGTCTAGCAGACAACCTCCAGCGACGATCTCTAGTACGCTCACCGACGTATTTGAACAGGAGCGCGCGGCCGCCACTTATCTCTCTCCCATCTGGGCCGATCACACGGCTTGCCGTTCCCCAGTCTCGACTCCTTCCCCGCATCGCCCCGCATCCGTCTGCTCTCCGTGCAGGCTCGGCATCTATGCTTCAGGAGTGAGTATATAATCATGCATCTCCCCTCGTATCACCCCCATTCTGACCCCTGATCTCGTTCTATGGCATCCTTTCCTGTCACCCACTTCCCCCCGCCCGCGCCCAGTTTACCCACTTCAGCAACCTTTGCAGGCCAATCCAAGCTCGCAAAGCTCCCCATCCCACCGCTCGAGGATACATGCAACCGCTACCTCCGCGCGCTCTCTGCTCTGCAAGATCCGCACGAACACGCTCAGACCGCCGAAGCTGTTGAAGATTTCCTGAAGAACGACGGCCCGAAGATCCAGGCGAAACTCATCGAGTGGGCGAAGGATAAACCGAGCTATATCGAGGACTTTTGGTACGAGAGTTATTTGAGCCATTCTGACCCGGTGGTGTTGGCTTTGAATCCGTTCTTCGTCCTCGAGTGCGTTCGTCTCCATATCACTTTCTTATCGTGCCGTACTGATGACGGAATAGAAATGATCCAAACCCCGGCGCACAACTCCCCCGTGCCTCTACACTTATCGTCTCGTCGCTGGGCTTCATCCATGATCTCCGCGCCGGAATCCTCGAGCCGGATTCGCTGCGCGGCAAACCGCTCGATATGGATCAATACACGCGATTGTTCGGGACGGCGAGAATCCCTACGCAGAGAGGATGCAAGATGAAGACCAGCATCGATTCTAGGCACGTAGTTGTCCTCAGACGCGGGCAATTTTGTGGGTGCATCAGCGAGGGATTGGTGTGCGATGCTGATTTGTGTGTATGTTAGATTGGTTTGACTGTTTGGACGAGGATAACCGCCCGCTGTTGACTGAACGCGAGGTGTTACGCAACTTGCAGGCTATTGTGGGTGATGCAGACAAGACTGACCGTATGGAAGTGCGTAGCTTTTCTCCCTGACATCCCGTCAATCGTATTCATTGAGCTCCAGGTCGCGCGAAACGCCGTCGGCGTCCTCTCCACCGAGAACCGAAAGATCTGGTCCCATCTCCGCTCCACGCTCGCGCAAGATAAGAGCAACGAATCTTGCTTGGAAATCATCGATAATGCGTTGTTTGTCGTGTGTTTGGATGATGATCCGACCATTGGCGGTAAGTTGACCCCCTCGGCACGCGAACGCAATAACTTACTCCCCCTCGAATATGAATATGAACACGACAGCTAACTCAGATCACAAATCCCTCGCCGACCTGTGCTCGAACTTCCTCTGCGGGACTTACAACCTCTACAAAGGCGTGCAAATCGGCACCTGCACGAACCGGTGGTATGATAAGCTGCAAATCATCGTCTGCGCGGACGGTTCCGCCGGGATCAATTTCGAACATACAGGTGTTGATGGCCATACAGTGCTGAGGTTTGCTGCGGATGTGTATACCGAGGGGCTGATGTTGCTAGCGAGGTCAATCAACCCGAGCGCGCCGACGCTCTTCCATGCCCCCCTCTCTCCTTACTCCAAATCGTACAAGCCGCCCAAAAATACACCGAAGTCGATAAACGGAAACACGAATGGCCACAAACCCAACACCTCTATCAACGGCACGCCCTTGCACGAGAAGATCGACACGACGCCGAAGAAGCTCGAGTGGAAGCTGACGCCCGAAGTCAGGGTGGGGATAAGGTTTGCGGAAACGAGGTTGAGCGATTTGATATGCCAAAATGATTGTCAGGCGTTGGAGTTTAAGGGATATGGGAAGAACTTTATTACGAGCCATGGGTTCAGCCCGGACGCCTTTGTGCAGATGGCGTTCCAGGCTGCGTGGTTTGGGCTTTACGGTAAGTCGCCCCGCGCTCCTTCATTGTGGCAGGGAATGATTAATGAATGTTGTGTAAATAGGGAGAACAGAGTGTACATACGAACCGGCGATGACGAAGGCCTTTTTACACGGCCGGACCGAAGCGATTAGGACGGTGCAGCCCGAAAGCGTCGAATATACCAAGGTGGGTTATATTTTAAAGTTCATGTTGTTTAGTTGCATTCTTATTGCTTTGATTAGGTGTTCTACTCCGAAGCGACGGCTATGCAGAAGGTCAAGGCTTTGCGGAAGGCATGTGAGCGCCACGTTAATTTGACAAGGGAGTGCAGCCAAGGATTAGGTCAGGACAGGTGAGTAAAGATTATCAGTGCCGTCGGGTGCGCCCAAGCGACATTGGTTGATCATGCCTTTTGCTTCACTCAGGCATCTATACGCTCTGTACTGCCTGTTCCAGCGTCTGGTATCTGGGGAACTTAACCCTGGGCCCGATGACCCAGCACCCTACGCCGCAGCTCCTCAAGCCCTCCCGCGCATCTTCACCGACCCGGGCTGGGAGCTCCTCTCCACTTCCATCATCTCCACCTCGAACTGCGGCAACCCGGCGCTCCGGCTCTTCGGCTTCGGACCCGTCGCCGCAGACGGGTACGGGCTGGGGTACATCATCAAGGAGGACGGAATCAGCGTGTGTGCGAGCAGCAAGCATCTGCAGACGAGAAGGTTTTTAGATGTGCTAGAGGGGTATTTGAATGAGGTGAAGGCTGTTATGGTGGGGGTGTATCGGGCTGCGAATCAGAGGCCCGAGCCGTGGGTCGACCATGCTGGTGTGCTGAGGGATAGTAAGACCGGGAGGAGGATCGGGAGCGTTAATGTCAATGGCGGAGGGTATAAGAGTGATAGTGGGAGTGAGGAGGAGGAAGTTGCGATACGTGAGTTCCTTCTTGGATTTAGGTTGAGTGGGGACTGATGAAGGAAAAGCTGGATATTCGTTCTTTGATAGCGGAGATGTTGAGTTACTCGGAAGGAGGAAACGGACGCCGTATGAGAACATCGGTACGTGTTTCACACACACACACGCACGTTTTGCCTACGGGGCTTATGAATCTTCATTGACCTCCTTTCTCTGCATAGGCAAAGTCATCCCCCTCGCCGAGTACTAGACCGCAGCATCGCAGCCGCCTAACGATACCCCACGAACAGAACATCACGCGTCGTAAGGAAGAATTGTTGTATCAGCGTCACCCCGTATCGCCAGTCCCCTGTATGTGTTATCATTGCTATCTATTATATCGTTATTCGGGCAAGTCGTTTGGACCGAAATGGATGAGATGGCGCGATAGCGATATTGACGTTATGACGTTGGTGGTATGTGGATTACCTCTTAATTGGTCTGACGCGTTTTAGGGTTGAGCTCGGCGCGCGGGAGGGAATAGGTGTTGGAGCGTTGGATATATCAAAAGGGTTAGATTTGAGATGTGGCACAGCGAGATATGGGATAAGATTGAAGTAAGTGGTATTTGTGTATCTCGATACGGGTCGATTGTTGACGATTAGTTGACGATGATGGTCTGCGGAAGGCCGACATCCGCCCCCCGAGACGCAGTCTTGAGGCGCGACAGCATGCATGGGATAAAGACAACGAGGATAAAGATAAGCAAAACGTTTAGGGTGCCGGGGCCTGTTGGATGTCAAGAGCGTTGCTTCATGGATCATCCTTGAGGATAGGGTCAGCAACATGCGCATCCCGGTGCTGTGCCGGTCTAGATACGCTCGACGCGCGCAGCGATGGTGATGCTAATACCTTCTTGGAGGATGTCCTATCGAAACGGGCGCACGATCTATTTTCATCGTCGCTGGCATGTAGGGAGAAGCAATATCGGATGGCGTCCGATGATGCGTTATGTCGATCGCGCTTGCTATCCCGCTCTAGCAGCACGGTTGACGTCGACATATCGAAGGGACAATCAGAATGATCGGGAGGTATGTATGTTTCCCGAGGCTCTTCTTGGTCCTGACATGATAATGTTCAGGGATAAGCGTCGCGTAGGTATGCCAAAAGTGTATATCAAGCTGGCCGATTGCCCAAGGTACGGCAATTATCTTCGTAGTGCGTTGTCTGATTGCTGATAACTGTAAGACTCATTGCGGTTGCGGCGCAAGGTGCCTAGAGATACGCGTTCATCGTGCTGCTTTCTAAAATTTCCCGAGGATTATCAGAAACAGACTGGGAGCGATCTACAGCGTGTCGGTCTTCACGAATTGGTCTCGAGATCACCTCGACTTGAGGGCGTTTACATCTGGATCCACCACGTACACGAGGTCTGAACGTTGAAACATTTGGGGATTCTGGTCATCGTGGTCTGAGCAGATTGGCCCACCGCAACAGTTTTGAGCCTTCTTCGCTTGGCGGGCTGTCCTCGGCAGAAGTCGGGTTCGTACACGGAGGCCGACGGAAGCAAATCACAATATCCACATAACACACCCAATTGCTGATCTACGCGGATAAACTGGATGGCTCGCAGGCTCCAGCGAAAATGAATTCCATGCTGCTGTCTCGGACGCCGACGACTCACACGATTTCTGACCCATGACACAGGCCGTCGAAGCTCGAAGTACCTGCGGATATGTTATTTTTAGGGCAGGCATCCGCAGGATGGAGAAATTCTCACTCTAGGCGCTTGCACATGCGCATGCGACGTAGACGGCGACATGCCAACAGCGGCCCAGGACGTGCCCTCTCTTGAACTAGGCCTGAGACGATCGCCCCAGGATGTCCTCTACGGTGAATAGCCTCCGATGGGATAGACTTGAAGCGCACTCCTAGGCAATCCGCGAGCGATCTGGGTGGCCGGTTTGCTTGGTTGCTGCGACGCACGAAATCTTCTCCTGCACGTTTTTCACTCCCCTGATTGCGTTGATCTAATGCCAAGATACGCTGCGAGCGCGACTTGGAAAATGAACAACAGATCGGCCAGATATGTACGCCTTCATGCAAATGACTTGTGGAAGACTTGAGTCACACTACCCTTTCTTCCTCGCCTTCTCGCGGCTAATCATCGTGGGTTGTGATGGTTCCTTCTGGCGTTGTGTCACAAGCGAGTACTAGATTCTACCGATTCCGCTGTCCCACCTGCGAAGCTTACCGGGACGATACTTGCGGCCTACACGATCATAAAGGGGGCGACGTGGCCCTGGGTGTATAAAACGACTGGTGGATGTTCAACCTTTCTCATTACGATCGCCCCATTTGTTTCCGCCTATTTCCTTTGATTGTTGCTTATCAACGTCGGCGTCGATCACTATTTTCAAATCACAGGTAAGATGCCTCGTTCAGATCGCGCCACAGGTTGCTTTCTGTATAAAAACATTCTGTCTGACATCCCACTTCCTTATGTTATAGGCTGCCACGTTCAACTCCGATAACACTCTACTATAACGTCGAAAGACAGCTTTTCGCTTCTGCCACTTTCGGAGGTATGTCATGCAATCATCTTACTCAGACGTGGGTTGACTTGAGATCGTATTTTAGACAATGGTGACATCGAAGAGCCAAAGCTATATCTCAAGATTGCCAAATGAGCTACTCATTGAGATTTTCCGGACCAGAGGTTCACCAAGTCACGTCCCTCTCCCAATAACCGTCTCCCAAGTCTGCCACCACTGGCGTCAGCTTTCGCTCAACGCGGCTTTCATATGGTCGCAGATTGACGTGTCATGGCATCCTATACCCATGATCAAGACCTGCATAGCCCGTGCTGGGTCAAATCCACTCGATATTCGCGTCGTTCTCGACGACTACTCGAAGCCCAGATGTCATTCTATCAAGGAAGGCCTCGACTTGATTATCCCCGAAATTGAACGCTGGCGCAGTTTCTCAGTTGAAGCCAAATACTTCGGCTCTATGATGACGGTCTATATGGCTATCCGCCACCAGTATGCTCCCATGCTACGACACATCTCGATGTCTCTCGATGATCCATATGGGGTCGAAGGCCTATGGTATCAATCCGAACACTCCTACTTTGGTATCCTGGGCGGTGGTGCGCCAAAGTTAGACTCCCTCGAGCTGCATGGAATTAGCCTCCACTACTGCCATCCCCCATTGGAGTCGTTGAAGCGGTTGTCCTTGGACGCACCTTGTGACTCGGAGGCCGGACTTCCGTTGAGCTATTCGAAGCTTCGGGACGTTCTAGAAACCGCTGCTGGGTTGGAGGAGTTAAGCTTGCATGGCCGGGTGGTCTGTCATCAGGAGAGCCGTACCCGAGAGAAGACAGACGCCGTCACACTATCTCAGCTCCGTCGGCTAGAACTCAGCGCGCCAAATGGAGAAGCTGCAGACGACCAGTGCGAATACATTGAAAGTATATGCAATATCGTCGACGCGCCTATGCTCAAGACTTTGTCGACTTCTTTCCTCGGAAAAATGGACACCGCACAGGCCCTCAACTTCGCTGTCGCACCGGTGGAGTCCAGCCCCGCTCGTCCTTCGACTTCTTCCCCCATACCTTATGCTTGCCTTGCCCCTAGCTTCTCGCATAACTGTTACCAAGTCAACGTTTCGCAGCAATCCTTCGACACCATGTCCAAAGCTAGCAGCGTGCTCTTTCCTTGGATAACCGGTGCCTTGGGTAGCGCCCTGTCCTGCGGTCGCAGTTTGCTCGTAGCTGATGTCGACGAGCTTCGAGTTCGGAGGATGTTAGAAGTCGTTACCAAAGCCGGAGAAGGTGGGGAATCAGGCCATGCTTGGCCCAGTTTGAATGAACTCGTTGTGAGGTCATCATAATCGCCATTTTTTTCTTGCATCTTCTCTTCCGCATCCGTTTCCTTCAACCCCCACTTAACTTGTTGATACCCAGACTATTCACGAGTCGATTCTCATTTTCCTCGCTTTCTCGCAACTTAATAGACATTTGGACATATGCGCGACCCCCAACTCCCTATGAAGATCCGTATATATTATATTGTATTAATATACAATCTAGATGAGCGAACACTACATATATAATCTACGCATCTCCTCTTGAACGCTTTCTTGGAGAGCAATCATATCATGCCCCCCATGAAGAGTCTTGAAAAACACGGCCTTACTACCACCTTTCTCGAAACGTTCAATGCGACCGACATCAGGAATCAAATACGTCGTCACTAGCGCCTCACGGGCTTTTACGCGGAAAGCCTTCTCCTGCGTGAATGCATCCCAATCTTCTTTGGTCCATGAAATAGGCCCGAGAGGGACTTCGGGAACTGCTGGGAGATGGGGATCGAGTATGGCAGCAAAAAGATTTTCGGAATGCGAGGATGGGATGTCCCAGTCGTTTTCTGTCCGGCCGCTAAGAATACAGGCGAGACAAATGCACACAAATGCACATACCAGCGTGCGCAATTAGTATGGGTTCTTTGATTTCATGTAGTCTTGCAGCTGTGTCGAACTTGTGCACCAAGCCCCAGTTAAGGATTTCTAAGCGGCATAACAGATTAGCAGATCATTCAAACCACAACGCCATTCGGAACTCACTCCCTGCTCCTGGAATAGAGTGGATGGGCTTCATAAGTGGGATGACCCCGAAGAAATGATATTCAGCCAACAGATTTCCTATGCTCTCGAACGGTGACAGGAGCACGACGCCGCGATATTTGACATTTTCCTGGCTCAGTTCTGCTGCCAGGCGTGCTGCCACCGCAGTCCCGAGACTATGTCCGACGATCAGGACATCGTCACCGAGATCTTGAACTCGGTCGGCGCCCGCATGCTTCTTCATCTCAATGACCCAGTCCCATGCAGCGCGGGCGTCCTTTGCCAAGCCATCCTCGCTGGGTGTGCCATCGGAGTCGCCGAAACCCCGGTAGTCGATGGCGAGGACGTTGGCACCGAGTCTGCTGGCAAAGGCTTTGTAGTATGCGACACGCAGAAAGAAGACGCGGGTAGCCATGTTGCCGTGGAAGAAAATGATGGTGGGGCGTGAAGCTACGGCACGCGGAATATGGTCAGATAAGAGTTCCTCGCGGGTGGGTGATGTGTATGACTCGGGGGAGGATGGATATATGGTTTGATAATACGAGTCGGCGAGGACAAACCAAGCACCGATTGAGACGTTGTCCGCCGCCTGCAGTCGTAGATTGACTGCTTTTCCAGCTATTTGAATCAAGAAGGTTAGTGAATCACCATGCAGGCTGAACGTTGGGCACTCACGAGCGAAGCCATACTGTTCAGGTACATCGTATTTAGCAAACCATGGTATCCTGATGGCGTTCATGTATAGCACGCTTAAAAACGAGTTTCATCAGATTACACCCTCCGTGACAGTAGAAATTAACTCAACTGGGTCTGGATGAAGGGGACGAAGAGCAGCACCATAAGCAGCCCGTAAATGACACCACATATTGCAAGAAAGGCATGAGCGCGGTATAAGATAGACTTGGGCTCGGCTGGAGGAGATTTGGGCTAGCGAAGTGCCTTCAGTACTCGCGCATCGACGAGGATGTAGAAAGAACATACGGGCGACATGGGAATCTAGAGAACGTAGGTGTATCCTCTTGGTGGAATTTGTAGCTGGAAGTTGCGGTTCAAGTCCAACCTTTGGTGCAGCCTCTAGCCCCAGGTCACCGCAGGTTTCTTGAAAGCGACGCGCGGTAAACGCGCGGTGATTTTACGCGCCAAATAGTCACATGACTCAGAGGAATAATATCCATTAATCTTCGAAGCAAAAAACAGAGCCTACAACCGAGAAGTAAATACACGGACATAGCTCATACTCCAATCATTTGTATGTCTACAGCTAAACAACTCGCGACGGTGTAGTGAGGATGATTGAGAGTGGGTGAAAAGACAACATCCAGGCGTCCATTGGCTGTATTGTTAGGGCACAAAGCCCAGTTTTCGGAATTCCCATTGAAGGCAAGCAGAGGGAGGCCATCTGGTTGGTTTATATCATTCTATAATCAAGAGTTGTTAGAAATTGCGTCTAAGATGGAAAGAGACATCAGTCTTTACCGTCACACAGTATCCCCTGTCACCTGGGAAAGGGGGGCTCGAGGCAAGGAAACTGAGGGACTCGCCCGCACGAGGGGTGGCAGAGACTAGTTGTGCGGGGTTAGAAACTGATCGAGGAAGGAATACACTGTTGGTAAGAGAGAAATTGGGCCAATCGGTGCAGCAGTTTGTGCATGCCTGGTGTTCTGACCCGTCAGTACAAGAAAGTTAACGGCAGCGGCCCGGGTACTGACCGACAAAATAGACCACATGATATCTGGAACCATCTCGACGAGGATCATCTTCAACGTAATTGTCGAGGGGCCAGAAGGGGGTGGGGCTTTGAATACGGCTTGAAGCGTGAAGTTGTTCACGTTCACTTCGGTACATTGTTCTGGCTGAGTTCCACCTCCGCCTACGTTGAATCCGTATACGGCTGCTCGGTTTGCACTACCACACAACTGGGTGTGGTCTGCGTTGCAGACGGTTCGGCATTCGCGAGTCGGGCGGGCTTCAGAGGAAGCATCAAGGAGGTTGTCGCACCCTAGCAGGGATCGTCAGTTGACACAATCACTCAAGTCTCAGGAACGAAGAAGCCTAACAGCATTCTCGCCCAACTTCAAGGCCTGCGCGCGCAAATCCACCCGCAGTCTGACACGCCGCGGTACAAGATTCTGGAGTCACCCCTTGGGGTATAGCGACAGGAACACGCAGGGTGCGATTCTGTGGATCGTCGCTGGTACGACCGTTAGCCTTGTATCGCTGAGGAACTGTTGGTTCCGCGCGTACGTGAAACATCCTTGGAAGGTCCACCCCGTTTCTCCGATCGTTTGAGTAAATTGGGGGAGAGGCGCTCCGCTATAGAAGATATTCATGTGACCTCCCGAGCCACAGACCTCCGCGGGATTGCCTGAACATGCGAAGTTGCATTCACTGATATCAGTCTCGACGCCTGGGTCTTGGATGACAGAATCGCAGTCTATACGAATGGAAGAGTGAATAAATGTACAGCATAGGATCAATTAGGCCGAACAATAACTTACAGCACTCTTGTCCGAATTCTACGCCGGCGAAAATGAAGCCTGCGTTGTCACAGATTGCGATACATGACTCGATGGTCAAGTTTTTGGTATCGATTGTGGTAACTGCAGCCAAGGTGCGGGAGGTCGAGATGTCCCTAATCGAATGTTAGATGTATGTGTGGCTATCTGGGTTTCCATCGGACTGACGTCTATGGGGATTTCACTTAGCCACATGGCGTATGCAATTAAGCGGACCACCTACAAAGCATCCTTGAGATGTCCAATTACCGGGTAACACTGAAGGAATAGATTGTGAAGTTACAAACTAGCCGACAAGTGGGTAAGGACGCGACCAAGGTAGGCGTTCCGCCAGGCTTACCGAGTGACAGAAAAGAAGGATGCTCAAGACCCACAAGGACATCGTATACGATGAGTCGAGGATAAAAGGCCAATTGCCTGAGAGGCAGAGGAAAATTTCTTCCTGTCTTTTATATTCCAGCAAGAATTAGGACCAAGAATTAGGACAAGGCACCAGGTCTTGTCACCGAAATACTATATCATACTTCTGGTGGTAAACGGTCCAGCCCGTCAAGTAGACCCGCCAATGAACGTCGAGGGAGAATTTGGAAGGGAACATGGTGCATGGCCAGGTACGATGGCTAGCATCGCGAAGACGATTATTGGGTGAATCGACGTTGAAGCGGCCGTATCGAAGTCGATGTGACGATTCCTGTTCACAACGATCATTCCTCTGACAGATCAGTATCCCATGTCCGTGATAAGAGGCGAATGGAGCGTCGTTTCTTTTCGGGTTACATTGTTCTCCCACAGTCCCTCAATTCGCGTATACATTCTTAGATGCTTCGATGTTCTATTCATGGTGGAGGAAGAGTTCAAGCGCATACGTAACTGATAACGACATAAGGTACTGACTTCTAACTGCCGCATGCTGTGCCTTTGCTTGATAGTTAAACGCCCTTTACAATTTGTTCAATTTGGGTTCAGTTCTAGGTGTATATGGGAGAAAGTGCACCTTCTGCGATGCCACGTCACCAACTAGCCCCCCCTAAACGGGATGCTCTGGGTTTGCGACTCTATCACCCCCAATGCTAGACGCAAAAGTCTGCAGCATCTGTCATTGCGGGGTTCTGGTGGATGATGCTCGCTTTCTGGTGCATAGGACGAACATAATGCCCATTGCGGCGTAGACGGAAGCAGTGGTTGATGCCACTTCAGGTGCTCGAACGAGCGTAAGGTGGATTACCCAGTATTATGCGGTGCTGGTTCGAGTTCCTCGGTAAACTTGAAGCAGGATACGGGAAGAACGAGGCCCAGGTAATCTTGCGCTCAGAGATGTGAGGTCGGTGAGGCATTCAATTCGATTCGAGATCGAAAGGCGTCGGATTTCAAGCTAGCAAATTTCAAGAGCTAGGCATTAGTCAGAAACGGATTGAATGTGACTAATTGACTACCCAGTGACTTTGCATCCATTGGTCGTCAAGTTCGTATATCTCGAAAAGGAGGCTCGGTTTAGTGGTCGTTCTGACACGAGTTCGTCAATTTCGCCGATCATCAAACACAAATTTGACGGGGATCCCGCCGGGCAGAGGGCGTCGGGAGCCGAGCGCGGCGCGCCTCTCATAGAAATCACGTGCACCAAACTAGACCCTCTGCACATCCGCAAGTATCAGTGCTCCAATTTTGCGAAAAGTTTTCGTGAGTTTACTTCATCTACCTATGCGTACCATTTCTTACTAGCTACTAGACCCTCCTGATCAGAATCAGGCCTTTTTGCAACGCGCTGGGCCGGCGCCGATATCCCTCCAAAGCTCCGATTTGGAACACGACGATGTGGGCACCGTTAATGCCACGCTAGATCACCTCGACAGATTGAAAGAAATCTCTCTGAACAGTGTCCACTCGTATTGGCCCTAAAGGATTATGTTCAAGCCAGCTCCCCCACTCGAAATCCTCACGCTCCAAAACCGTTCCTCAGTAGATTCGTTCTCGTTGGCAGCAGATGCAGGTGCGTTTCCAGCATTGCGGCACTTGCCCTTGAAGGGTCACGTCTTCAAGGCAAGTCCAGCGACCCTCACTAATCTCCGCTCTCTCAAAATACACACCGTGTATCGAACCTATTCGTTCGGCACAGCACACTACACCAACCCATATTCAGAGTGAAGCAGGAACTATGCACACGAAAGGTGGCAGGCGCTGGCTTAGAAACATTGGAAGTGAGGCACCGTTTTCTGGAGCCAAAGGATCTTGAAGAGTTCAATGATATCACTGATACCGTGGAGATTGCTTCGTCCCAGGAAAGGTGCTATTGATCAACCTGTCAGTGGTGTACATCGCACCACGATCCCGACTCGTCGTTGTACACCACGCCGCGCAGTATTCGCTCCAGAGCAAAGGGAGATTTGTGCAATTCCTTCAACATCTGTGAATGTAAAAGCAATGGGTAATGATTAATGGAGGGTTGGCGCTCAGCGCTCAGGCCTCACTCAGTAGCTCAAGCTGGTATGAAGGCGAATGTAGTTGAACAATCGCTACTAATGGCGTATAGGTGGTAGAGTAGGGATGATACAGTACAAGTGTGGCTAGTAATACAGTGGGTGGGGGCGGTGGAGGTCGGATGCGATACGGCATGTGTAGTATGTATACAATGATGTGCGTGATATTCGTAAGATGGTTGTAGACGTATTATGCGTTGTGCGATTTTTGGTGGTAGAGGGAGGAGGAAGGGGGTGCGGAGGGTATTTAGTGTGTCGCGATGTGCTGAGGTGTAGGCGTAGGTGTATGTGGTGTTGTACAGATTGTAGGGATTTATGGTATACGTGTATCAGGTGTGTGCGGTAGAAATACAAGTCCCCGACCCTCGTCGTCAGGGGCAACGATGGCGAGGATGGTGGGCTTTTGGTGTTGGCGTTGGCTGCGTTGACTACTTTGGGGACAAGCAGATGGACTGGTGGTCCCACGGAGCTTTGAGACGCAGCTCGTCGTGGCACTGACAGGGACAAAGCCTGAGGGCGCAGGGGCAGTTAGGGGTGGATGGTGGCACTGTTCGCGGATTCTGGAGCATCATGCTTTAGCGCTTATGATAGTGGCAACGTGCACCGTGAGCGATGGCGAGCGGGTGATCGGATGTTGGGGCAGGGATAGGCGAGGAAGTTAGGGAGAGTAGGGGACCGGCCCGGGTGTGGTGAATGAAGAGCACGGAGGAAGGGGCGAGGTTATTATTGGCGTAGTGCGAGCCACCTCGGAGTCGTCTGAACGCGGGACGAGTATGGATATTATTACGGCGTGGCAGCGGGGGGCTGCATAGTCTATGTCGCCAATTGAGGGGAGATGGGGAAGACGGCCTGTGTTATTTGATTTGTTCGTCCAACGCCTACACAAACCTGAGTGAACAGGTCGCGTCACCGGCGGAGGAGGATGGTATCCCTGCTGCTGCATGATAAGTTAATACCGATGCATCGCAAGGAGTTGTTCGCCTTTAGCGTTCAATACAGCTGGAAAGCTGCTGCTGGAAGACGAGGTATCTTGGGTGACGGCGGGCGGTTTATATACTACTCATACTATACGCGTACTCAGCTATAGAATGAGAAACTAGAGTTAGCGGAGAGGCGACGCACTACGCGCATGGTGGCGGTGTGGATGTGTTTCTACTATACTAGCCCGCAGCTGGCGTTATAGTTCCATAGAGTGCACGTTGACTAGAGGGCCCGGTGTTGGTTGTTTGATTAGCGCGGAACGTGGTAGACGGGGAGGGCGCTAGCGGCGGAACGGGACGAATTCGAGATGGGTGGGTTGACAGCAAACCATTTCGACCGCCACATAGCGTCGCTAGCGGACGTTCCTGATGCGAATATTAGGTTGATATTTCGGGTTTAGACGACATGTCAGTACTACTATGGTGCAAGTAAGCATCAGATGAACCGAACGTACTTGTTTTCAATGACAGGCTGCAGTCTGTTACCAATTGTCGTAACTGATATATAGATATCGACTCAGAGCGACTCCTAACTGTTTACCCATTCACGAGCAAAGGTGTAAAGTAGAGCCGTCTACCGTTCAATGTAACATATACGTATACCACACATATGTTACGTGTTATGCGTTATGTCCCCACATCGATTCTTCAGCTTCCCCGCAAGCCGCGCAATCGCATAATACAAGGTTTCGGCCGAGCCCCCGTCAAACGCCAATACTTTCGTCGCTTCCATTTCACGATCCAGATTGTCGAGGTATTCAGCCGCACCCGAAAGGTTCGCCACTTTCGCACAGGCCGCGTGCAACGAGAGCAAGTGGGGAGAAGGAACTGGAAGGTGCTCTGGATCGGGGGTGCTGAACGTGACCACCGCGGGTCCCCCCGGAAGGTATAGCGGGTTCGCGACCTTCAAGCGGTAGGAGTTTGCGGTTTCCTAGTGAAACTAGTTAGCAAGGATAGTGAGATATGATGGAACCCTCACAGTTGCTTCTCACCATAACAATAATTGATCGAACATGTCGTGCACATTGCGCTCCAAGGTCATCACGTTGAATAACGAGTGCACGCCGGCCCCATTCAATGTGTCGACATCGTAGCCAAAGCGCTTCAGGACGGCTAGAACTGAAGCTGCGTAGTCCTTCTGAGATTGACCAAATCAGTTGGTTACACTTGTAGCAGACATCCTTGCATACTAGAGCGTACTTCGTTTGGGTCTGGGGTCGAGTCCCTAGTAGTAATATTGACGTCGAAATACGTAGAGGCGGGGGTGATGTGAGCGCATTGGGTGGCAATGAGGCCGCCATATGCGATAAGCTCTTCCGGCGTAATATCAAGTTGTTTTCAGCCGCTCGGTCATATCGCCTCGTGATCAGACACCTATAGCCATCACGTACGAGGGCCTGCAGAACCAATGCATGAGAATGATAAGTGGAACAGAGATACTAGTGGGCACAACTGACATGTCTCTTTGCAGCACTGTGGTCTCTCGGTGCCTCCTGAATTGAAGTTTTCAGCGCGGCTGCATCCTCATCGACTGAGGATGGCCGGCTGGGGTGCAAAGAGCTATCAGGGGTCTGCCCCTTATATTTCTTAACTAGTCGGTTGTTAACTGTGCAAAAGCCGAGCGAGTAAAGCATGATACTCACAAGGACGTACAAACCACACAATGAATGCCTCTCCCAATGCAGAGAGGGTCAGGTTGTTTTGGCGGCAGGAATGGATTGTTTCGACAACCTCCGCCAATGCATGATGCGAAGGGGCATGAAGAGTTAAATATCCCAAGACCCTAGCAGCGATGAGGTATTCATCGTTCTTCTGGGTGGAGGCGGATTGTTTAAAGTCAAAGCAGACGTTGTACGCGCTAAGGGCATTGGGAGTGGGCAATTGAGCGGCAACGTTATCGGGGGCTGGCAGAGGCTGAGACATGAATGAGTATTGAACGTTGCGTACTATTCCCAAGCCATCCAGCGATGAGGTTGCTATTTTGACTCTTGCACTGGTACGCCCAAGGTCACAGAGCTAGGAGTCACCGGCACCCCTGAATATGCCAGTGAAGGTCATGTATATTTGCGCCCTGCCCTAAACTTGCAGATTTCCGTGCGGCGATGCACCGCGCCTCATTTCAATCATCTCATTTCTTTCTCCTTCTCTCTCCTCGTCCTGAAGCATTAACTTGCTTCATATTTCCTGCCTGAGCTTCGAACGACCTCTGTCTAGCTAGCCTTTGTCAACATGGCTAGTCAAATCTCGCAGCAAATTGCATGTTAGTGTGTTTTTCTGATTTCAGCGCCTCCCAGCTTTCAAATGCGACAATTTGGATCTGAGAATGGGACTCCAATTACTCAATGGTGGCTTTATCGCTCTTGGATGGAATTTCTATCTCTGGGATCGTGGCATGGTACCCCGACTTCGTCGTTCTGTTGACCCCCGTTTACGTATGGATCGGATGCACGAGTAAACTGACTCTTTATCTCTAGTCCGTGCACAAAAGTCGCTTGGTCTGATCGGCGGCACCCCCGACTATAGACCCGTAGCTGGATTTGCCGATACAGAGGTTACCGCTCGCACTTACCACTATAGCGCAGACGGCAGGCTCTACGCCTACGCCTTACCGAGCGCGTAAGTGTCTCACTCGCCCCACAATCCCACCCACTCACCCAACGATCAACCCCGACACCTCACTTCACCGCAATCATGTTCATACGACATGCAGAGTTCGCATCTTTCAGGCAGAGAGTGCCCAGTTTCTTCGAGAGCTTCAAGTACCCAACGTAGTCGACATCCAGTTCTCCCCGAGGGGGACCTACATGTCGACCTGGGAGCGGCCGGTCAAGTTCGAAGACGGCTCCCAGCACAAAAACCTTCGCATCTTCTCCGTATCCACCGGCGAAGAACTCATTGCGTTCTCCCAAAAGTCACAGGACAACTGGGATCTGCAGTATACGATCTCGGAGTCCCATGCGATCAGACTTGTCGGACAAGAGGTGCAGGTCTTCAGACCCGCGGAATGGTCGAAGGGGATTGTGGATAAATTGAAAGTGGAGGGTGCGACGAGCGTGTCGTTGAGCCCCGGACTTAACCCGTCCCTGGCGGTATTTGTGGCCGAGAAAAAGGTATGTTGAAGCTTTGGCGTTTGGGGGTTTATTCACAACCAATAACGTCGGCCCAATATACTAATGATTGCAATGATAGGGCGCCCCAGCGAACATCAAAATATACGGTCTTCTCTCCCTCAATTCACCGCCCACATGTCAGAAAACCTTCTTCAAAGCCGATCGATCGCAGATCAAGTGGAACACCTTGGGCACGCAGGTACTCTTGCTAACCCAGACGGAAGTAGACAACTCGAACAAAAGCTACTATGGCGAGACCATGCTGTACTTGCTCAGTGCCGCAGGGAACTTCGATTGCAGGGTCACGCTTGACAAGGAAGGCCCTATCCATGACTTCGCTTGGAGCCCCAATTCCAAGGAGTTCGGTGTTGTTTACGGGTGTAAGTTCGTCTCCGTAGTTCCGCCACCTATCCCCTTCTAAACCCACGCAGTCATGCCCGCGAAAACGATGATCTTCGACCAGCGCGTCCGATCGTTGCACGACTTTGGCGCTGCGCCAGTCAACTTCGTGTCGTTCAATCCTCAAGGTCGTCTCATCGCCCTCGCTGGGTTCGGTAATCTTGCTGGGAAGATCGACATTTTTGATCGCCGATCCCTCACCAAAGTCTGCACCGTCGACGCGCCCAACACTTCCCACTGTGAATGGTCTCCCGATGGAAGATTCCTACTTACGGCGACGCTTTCCCCGCGTCTTCGCGTCGACAACGGGCTCAAAGTGTGGCACTGCAGCGGTCCGCTCGTGCACTTCCAGGCCGTGGAGGAGTTGTATCAGGCTTCGTGGAGGCCGACGCCTGTTGATGTCGCTCCGCAATTCCCGCCTGCCATCCCGCCTGCCCCCGAGCCCAGCGAGAGCGTGAAAGGGATCGCGGCCGTTTCGAAGCCCACCCCATCGAAGCCCGCTGGAGCGTACCGACCACCGGGTGCCAGAGGCTCCGCTACGCCTTCTATTTATAAGAGAGAAGACGAGGGCGGCGCACCGAGCGGGACTTCGACGCCGTCGAGAGGGTATAACAGGAGCCCTGTCCCTGGTGCACCTGTGAACGGGTATGTGAACGGACAGAATGGGGATAGGCAGCAACGGAATGGGAGAAGGCACGTACCTGGTGCGCCCCACAGCCCGAGCCCTGGACCGGACGGCGACAAAGCGAAGAACAGGAAGAAGAAAGCTGCTAAGAAGGAAGGAGGGGAAGAGCAAGGACAAGGGCAAGGAGGAGAGAGGGCAAGGAGGGAAGGTGGGCAAGGACAAGGAGAGGGTCAGGGGGCGAAAGGTGGGCAGAAAGGGAACGGGAATAGGACGCCCAAGGTCAACGGGAAGGTCCCTGCTGCTGTTGCTGTCGCACCTCCACCGCCTACTCTTTCCGTGGAGACGGATATTTTGCCCACCACACCTGGGCTTGATAGTGCCCTTGATCCTACCGCCAAGAAGATTCGTAATCTTACGAAGAAGGTATGTCTGCCACTCACGAGTTCTCCGTTGATTTTACGACTGACATCCCCCATTTGTGTAGCTCAAGGCCATCGAGGAGCTCAAAGAAAAGGCCAAACGCGGCGAACGTTTGGAAGTCACCCAGCTCAAGAAGATCGATGCGGAAGCTGAGATCAGACAAGAGCTCACCAGCTTGGGCGCTGCTTAGCGTTCGATCGATTCATCATGCATACTACTATATAGCGTGGAGTGAAGTTGGAATGGAGGGGGATTTATTGCATATGGATGTGGGTGATCAGGTGTGCCGGTGCTGCGTTGATGTCTTCGTTGTTGCTATCATGTGCATTCATTATAGAGAGTTGTTCTCCATCTATGGGTATATGTCAATGGGTATATTCATGGTGTTATCTTTGAAACGTTGGCTTGGTCAAGTGCACAAAACCGCGCCAGCATGGCCTTCCCCCTTCCACAACCTCAAGCTACTCAATACTACCGGGAGCGCGTCCGGTTTCCGCTTGCGCGAAGGAATAGCCTCGTGGTTTATAGGAATCGACAACTTCATCAAAGGTCTACAACTAACCTTTGAGCCCTCTTTCACAGCGCCACTTCGTTCCGCGAACATGAGGCTGGATCAAGGTACGCCGCGCACGATATAAACTTATAAGATGGTCTTGGATAACGCTTTATCACTTGGGTTCCGGACAAACCAACGCTGATGACTTCGGCTTGGTCGCCGCCTTTGGGCGGTACGGAGAGATAGAAGCCTTGATCGAGCTTGATAGTCGCGACAAAGATTACGCTGGGCGAACACCAGGAATACTAAGCTTTCCGAAGAAATACTACCGCAAGAAAGTCCAAACTTCCATGGGAAAGGAACCGAGCTTTGTGGCTTTGGACGCTTCAAGGCATATTCGTATGTCATATACTCATGTCGGCGCTCGTATACAGTGTGATGCTTGCCAACAGTAACAACAGGGTTCAAAGAAAGGCAGCTTATGCTGATTTTGCGTTGGCGTACTCTCCTACGATGCCTTTCCCTCAGAGATACGCGATCGCAAAGGTTGAAAGCCAGATTGCGTGGATAGGCCACTATTCTGAGCCTGTTGGAAGATAGCATTCCTGAGTTCGGAGACGGCGACTACCGCGAGCTTCTGAAAACGATGGTCTCTTCTATCCGGCATTCCGCAACGAAGACGGTCCGTTTGCCCCCTACACGGCATCCCTCCCATTTCGTTATTCGTACTTAAGTAGCCTGCAGAGGTCGACTAGGTTCACTTCACCTCTCACCGTACGCTGTTTCCATCATGCTTGTAAGTCCCCGACTCGTACTTACGCAATTGCTCTCGCACAACCCCTTGGCGCAGATTGATTATCAGAAAATCGCCACCAAATTCACCGATCAAGGCATCCATGTCTTCAAGAAAGGTATGCGATAGCCGAAGCTCGAGGTCTTCGCATTCATGTTGATCTTCATAGGCACCACTGGCTACAATGATAGTATCAGGCATGTCCTACAGAATGGCAGTCGACCATCTGCATTCGCAGTCCAGCCATTGGACGTAGATCAGCTTGCCAAGACAGTGCGTAGTGGCCCCTCACGTAGTAGGATACTTACTTTCACCATCTGTAGATGGTGATTTTGTCGGAAAATAGGGTTCCATTTGGAGTGCGTATAAAAAGGGTTCGACTCTAATACTAAAATCCTACTGATGAATGTTGCATGCGTAGATAAAAGGTTGTGGTTCTTCATGGAACCCGGGCGCCAGCTCAACCAATGGAGTGCAGATCTACATGACCTTCTTTGATAAAATTGACTTCAGCAATGAAGCTTATATCGATGTTGGTGCAGGATGTCTATGGGCCCAAGTCTATGCTGCCATGGAAAACTCCGGGAAGAATGTTGTTGGTGGTATCGGTGGAGTCGCAACCTTCCTGTTGGGTGCCGCTTACTCCCTTAGCAAGTCGAATCAATATGGACTCACTATCGACCACATACTCGAAATGGAAATCGTTCTACCAAATGGAAAGGTAATGACCGTAAAGGAAGATGGTGAAGGATCGGATTTATTCGAGGCTCTCAAGGTATTCATTACATGCTAGCAATTGCTCATACCCCTCTAACCACAGCTTTTCCAGGGTGGCGGAAATAACTTTGGAGTCGTAACTAGATTCAGGCTGAAGACACACGATCAGGGGCCAATTTGGGTTGGTATTTGACATCACGAAGTCCCATAGAGACTAACCGACTTCTTATACTATGAGTAGGGCGGGACTTTCGTGTTTCGAAATGAATGCGAAACGGAAGTGACAAACGCCATAAATACGTTCATTCGTGAGGAGATGCGCCGTGAAGAGACGCATCGCGAGCCCTCCTGCCGCGAAGCAGAGTTGTTTGCTACATTCCGTTCTTTCGTGACTGATGGTGAATTAAAGGTATTACCTACCACCAACCATGTACTATATGCGGGACTGATGCTTAACCCGCAGCACGATATCTCCGTTACCTGTGTTTACGACGGCCCAAAGCCAGAAAGGAACCCGTGGGCATCGTTCGTCGGTATCAGTGAAAAGGCAGGGGCCTTGAAGGATTCCAGACAGACCAACGGGGTCTCGTATGATATCAACCGGTTGTCCGATATCAGGTCATACACTATAGTCGATGCTCTGATGTCCGAATCCTTCCCTGGGCCTCAAAATCATAACACGCGGTAAGACCCGAACCCTTCTCTACTCGTGTTGTTTACATGGTTTCTATGTAGTGGTCGACTCGGCTGTATCATGGTGAATGGGTACAACAAGGCGCTCATCAACACAATTGCCAGCGAAGCCAAGGTTTTTAGCCATATCCTTTCCGGTAGTTCTTGGCTCATAGCTTTACAGGTAGCAGCACAGGAGATGAAGACCCGTGGGGGAAAACTGCTTTCGTTTCCTTTTTTCCCTTGCGTTACTTCTATCTTCAATAACAGCAAGCCTGCCGCCTGGCCTCATTCACGCGACCGCGTGATCGTCCCTCTCTCAGCTTACTTCTTGTGGGAAGGTCAGGAGAATGACGAATTCTGGTCTGTTAGGATGCAAACAACCTTGAATAACATCAAGGCGGTGGCTCGTCGAGAGGGTTACATCTATGAGGATTCCCCGGAATACCCTACTTTGGCTTTCGGGACAACGAACGCGGAAGAAATCTATCGAGAAAACTTAGATAAACTCGTTGCCATTCGAAAGAAATACGATCCCGACAACGTCATGGGGCTAACCGGAGGATTCAAAATCCCCCTTCTCATCAAGAAGCCGATCTTAACTAAGAAAACGAGTGGCGCGAAGAAGGGTGAACATGGCCGCCAGTTGCTGAAACTCTACGACACCGTCGTCATCGTGAGTTTCTTTGCAATGATTTCTTACAACACCCGATGTTGATTATTCACGCTAGGTAGACGACTCTTCGTCTATGTGCGAGGAGGATCGCTGGGCTCACGCACAGCAAGCCGTTGAAGGAATTGCCGAAGTCGCTGCCCAGTACGATTCCGATGGCATCGATCTGCACTTCATAAATAGCACACAAGTTGGGACCAGATTGACAGTACGCTTCGTTTGTTTGCTTGCTTTTGTGAGACAGCCTGATTGACGGTTCCGGTTTCGCAGCGGACCGAACATGTGATGTACCTGTGCTGCCAGGCGGAGCTCGTTGGTGAGCCGACTCGGGTTGACTATTACACTCGTTTTGCAACTCGACTCGATGCTCACGTGTAGGTAACACTCAAATCGGGGCCAAGCTTGGTGCTCTGTTATGGGAGTATATAGCTAAGATCACCACTGCTCGAAAGCAGGCGCCTTCTAGTCGTTATTCCATCAAGCGCATGAACCTGATTGTGGTCACGGATGGTGACACTACAGATGGAGATTCTGATTTCGATGTTTTGGCATCGGTGATTACAGGAGCTGCAAAGAGACTCAAAAGCGATGGTTGGCCACCCAACCAAGTTGGAATAAGCTTCGTTCAAGTTGGAAATGCCGACGATGCAGAGAAGGTAAGGATCAAAAACTTGAGTCATGCCCACATTCTGTTGATTGATTTCAGTACCTTCAACACCTCGACGATGATCTTTCCAAACAAAACGAGATCCCCGACATGGTCGACACCACTCGTTACCATCCAGAGCAACTCGATGACGCCCTCTTGTCTAAAATATTGCTGGGAGGCATCAGCAGGGTTTATGACCGTGACGTCTAGTCAAATTCATGAAATGATACCGGAATCATCTTCACCTTATAACGCGTTGGTCCACTTGAGGTTGTAAACGTGAACAGCCGCACGTAAACTATCTGCTACCTGCGACTTACCAAGCATTAGACTATGAATTGATGCTCTTTTCATCCCTCCCGCTATATTCATTCGCCTCTAACAGCCTTCTGCTCTCCGCCCCTTCTTTGACACTCGATTGCAACATATTTGTCTCGTCGATTGAGTACGTCCTCCCTACCACCTGTAGATGGGGTGATTGCGAGCGTAGCGAGCAATCATGCTCTAAAGGGTTCAAGCCCAGTGAGAAGTCCGTCGATTGGGAACGATTGGGAACGAGACGGATCGTGTGAATCGAGCGCCTACGACTCGATCTTTGTCTTCGGGTTCAACTTTGCTTCACTTCAATTTATTGGAAGTTCGGAGATTAGGCAACCCGTGCTACGCTGATAGGCTGGTTAGCCTTCTTAGTTGGAAGGGAGGTATGATTCTCAACCATTCCCTATTTCATTCATTCTGTCTCGTAATGTGTATATCAGGGCCGCGCAGACCGGCGTATCACCTCAGTCCGTTGTAACGAGACTGAGGTGAGTAGTATCTATCTAATGCTTCCTTAATATGTACTCATAGGCTCGTTTAGTTTGTATTCTAATAGGTACTACACTAATGATATTCAGTCCGTTGTAACGAGACTGAGTTTGTATTCTAATACAATTGTCCAATGTACCTACTATACAATGTAGTCATTGGCACAATGTATGTTCTACTGACATAATCAGAATAGATTCGGTTTGCCTTTGAATCGTGTTTAGTCACTGGAAACCAAGTCCCACTTTACCCCGGCCCTCCTCCCATGTCTGCGCCAATTCCAGCTCGTTTCCGATGCACCTGTTGGCGATATTGGGAAAGGACGTTTCACGCAGTACTTACCAGCATCATACACCATATAGGGCCCTCCCGCCGCTGGCTTCACTTCCTCCCCTGAATCCAAAGCGAAGAAGGCAGGAACTCAAAGAGACGGAGCGGGGTAGTTTGTTGAGGTCTTCTATGGGAGGTATGTCCTCTTTTTGTGGCAACATATTGATATACTAAACCAATGGCTTTGACTCAGATGATTCACACAACAATCAGGGTGTTCAAGGAACTGTAACATGACCTCAGGCTAATATGGGAGATGGAAGGTCTTTGAACCGTAACGGCATTATGGACGATACTGGCGATGCCGATGGACAACGGGACAATGGTACATCTAACAGTGGGCCTGGGGGACACCTTGAGGGTGATATAGATGACCTGGAACAGGGGGAGGGGGAGAGAGGTGCCAGAGGGGCGCTGGAAGGCACAGGTAGCACAGCCAGTCACCGTAGCGAGGATTGACAGCAGGATGAACCAGAAGATGACGAAGATGAAGAAGGCAATAGAGGACCGCCAAGGGGACCACCAGAGGGTACGTGAAGATCTGGCTAGCCTCCGAACCTTCTAACTGATTATTGATATGCATTACAGATCGGGATTCCGGGGAACTCTTATTACAGGAAACCTCGAGTATTGCTGATGTAGAAATCACTCTGAAATTTGTCAAGCTACTGTGCACCACGACCCTCAAAAAATCTGGGATGGAACCTGAGGATATTGAGCTACTTCGAAAGCCAGCAGACTATCCATTAGAAATTGACGACACTGATCTCCTACTCAGCATCAAGATTTACAAAGCATGCAGTCTTGCTTCAGAGGCCACATATACTTCCACTCAGCAAGCAATTCTCAAATGCTTTCCCGACTGCCAGATGCTGTAAGGGCAACCTCAAGATGGCCGCACAGTGCAAGCCTAGCAGAGGGAGAATCCAAAGTAATGAATAAGACTAACTACAATACATGAGAGAGCTGCTCACCTAGCAGAGGGAGAATCCAAAGAGAACAGGATAAGGATTCTCCATGCTAGGAAGCGAAGTATATACTGTAGTAGTGTGGGAGGAATGAAGGGTAACTGTACAGTACACCAGCCACAGGTCCGAACAAATATCACAAGGTACAAGGGGGCATGTGATAATGAAGTGGAAGGGGAATGTACAGGAGTCGTGCCGGCAACCTGGGGAAGTGGGAACAAGGAATAACGAAGTGGGAGAGGAGGACGGAGGTAGCCCGGACGAACCCCGAAGTGTATCTACAAGTCCGAGCAAGTCCGAAGTGCGGGAAGACTTCGGAGTCACCGGACAAAGCTCGGATGCGAAAGGAGTGAGTGGAAAGGAAGTGGAAAGGAAAGGGGACAAAGGGGATGTATGTAAGAGTCCGTGGGATGAAGGAAGGGAGAAAGGAATGAGGAGGAAGGGAGGGGGACAGGGGAATAGGAGAAAATAGGAGTGTCCCCTTACAGATGCCATCATTGGATCAAGTCAAATGGCGAGTCAAAAATCTGAGTGGTGTCAAGCTGATTGTCAACCATATGTGCAAGAAGTCTTGTGTTGCATTCACTGGCCCCTTTGAAGACTTGACCAAGTGTCATATACCAGTCCTCACGCCCCCTTAGGGGTCCCCCCCTACGCCCCTTTCAGATACTCGGACCCTCAGAGCCCCTCAGGCTCCGCCCTCGCAGCCTATGCATGGTGCACAGCACTGGGATTCATCTGTTACATGTTTCATGTACATGTGTACTTACATACTAGCCTCACTACATACATGTGTCAGTTAGTATTTATAGTAGCATTAGTAGACATGTATTCTCTACTCTGAATCTTAGTTCCTTTTCCATCACTTGTCTCTTCTAAGTCTTCGCTGCGGGCTCCTCCGCGGAGCCCGCCTCTCACCTTGCTCCCTCCAAAATCGGGACACCACAGGGCTAGGAGGGTGCAGCATCAAAGCTGAAGCCAAGTCCCGTGTGCTCCGCTCGTCCGCTCGTCCGCGCTCCCGCACTCCTGTGCGGACAAGTCAGGAGGCCCCTTGACATGGTCCTTAACACCGAGTGCCCAAAATGCCTCTCGCCCCGATACACGAAGCCCGGTTCACTCGAACCACACAAAACCTTTTCAACAATACCCATAGGCCCATGTTGCGCATGCACCTCCACATGACCATGACCATCAGGACATGAGTCAGACATGCAGTCCGCAGTAGAACTTCATAGAAGTATCTTACTAATGACGTGAGTCATACCGACTCATACCGAGTCATACTGACTAGGTATTGACTGCGCATCTATTTATATCTTAGGTAGATAGTAGTATATAAGGAGCCTGTATCTGTCTACAATCTACAAAGTGCTCTACCAGAGAACTTACCTAAGTGTGTGCATCAAGACTACCTAGCTACAAGTAGTACTAGTTTTATAACCAGTGAGTAGACACTAGTCTTTCACTCAGCGCACGCTCATCCTCCCCGTTAGGGTTGATGGACAGATGCTTGCTCAACAGCCCACAGATTCAGGCTCTTTATCGTGACGCAGCAAGTGCTCGCAAAATGAAATACAGGCAGCAGAAAACAGCTGAAGTCATTGCCAAGCTGCAACGTACTGGCGGCGAACTACCCAAATATGATGACTTCACATCTGGGCGGGAATACTTGAATGCGGTGCAATCCGGTCTAATCAAGGACAACGATACAGTCCTCATGTACTCTCTGGACGGCTGCCAACTCTACCGAAGCAAGACCTCGGACTGCTGGATTTTTGTATGGATTTTCATGGATCTGGACGGCGATTTTCCATATAAGAAGGTCCATGTCTCCCCTGGCATTGTGATTGTGGGCCCCAACAAACCACAGAACCTGGATTCCTTCTTATTCCCTACATTCTACCATGTTGCTGCCCTTCAACTAGAGGGGCTTCAGATCTGGGACGCCGACCTCAATGCAACCTTTATTTCCAATCTATTCTTGCTCTTCGGGATAGCCAATGGCCCTGGTCTGGCACTCCATAACGGGCTGGTCGGCCACAAGGGACGCCATGGATGTCGCCTCCACTGCCCCATCTGTAAGGGGACACTCCTATTTTCTCTCCTTTCCTTCATCCCATGGACTCTTACCTACATTCCCTTTGTTCCCCTTTGTTCCTTTTCACTCCCTTGCCTTTCCACTTCCTTTCCGCCCACTCCTTTCGCATCCAAGCTGCGTCCAGTGACTCTGGAGTCTTCCCGCACTTTGAACACTTTGGACTTGCTCGGACTCGTCTATACTCTTCGGGGCTCGCCCAGGTTACCTCTATTCTCTTTCCCCACTTCATTACTCTTCGCCCTTACTTCCCCAAGTCGCTGGCACGACTCCTGTGCATCTACCCTCCACTTCATTATCACATGTTTCCTTGTACCTTGTGATATTCACTCGGACTTGTGGCTGGTGTACTGTACAGTTATCCTGCATTCCTCTCACGCTACTACAGTATATACTTCGCTCCCTAGCATGGAGAATCCTTATCCTGTTCTCTTTGGATTCTCCCTCTGCTAGGTGAGCAGCCCTCTCATGTATTGTAGTTAGTCTTATTCATTATCTTTGGATTCTCCCTCTGCTAGGCTTGCACTGTGCGGCCATCTTGAGGTTGCCCTTACAAGAACCAACTTTGACCAACTTCTAGATGCGGTTCGGAACTCTAGGATAGATGGCCCTCATTCTACCGCAAATCTCAGCTCAACAGCCCACCTGCGTTCTCAGATCCTTCGGTGTGAAACTGCCTCACTGCCACCCTACCAAAGCCGAATAGAAACGACTACCCCAACATAAAATTCTGGACACGCTCTCAATGGACCAAAACCAACAGCAGGTTCAAATCTGAGACAAAGTTCGAACTCGACCCAACTGGTTCTGATAGTAAGCCTAGAAAGAGAAATAACTACATTGAGACAGCAGACGGTGACCTGCTAAACAAAGAAGACATGGCCAAGATACGCTTGACAATGCGTGGTGCCTTCCAGCAGTTGAAACGACTCGAGCTTGCCCCAGATACCTGGACAAAAATATGCCATCTCGGCCGCAAGCTCTACTTACTTACGATCTGTGGCGTACATCCCAAGCTAACATATTGCGATAGCTTCTGGAAGGCTGAGCAGATCGCAATCCATCATTTCCCCTCCTGGTACAACAATCACATCCGCATCAAGAAGCCGGACATCAAGAAGGAGCAGGTGGATTCCAAGTGTCCATTGCCAAAGCGAGGTAACTCAACACCAACTGACGGCATTCCCTCAAAGAAGGCCCGTACCGAGAGCGATATCCAAAATGAGAGCCAGGACGATAACACCAACAAAAGCATCTATTACGATCCCCCTGCCAGTCCTACCACCACCACTAAAGCAAATTTGGGCAACGATGCTCTAGTTATCAACAATCCCTTGTACATATGACTCTCCCTCAATGTGCATATACTCACTACGTTCTACTGCATTTTGGCACCAGGTCTACACTATTTTCAACCTTCCAACCATCTCTAGTGTCCCCACCTGCTGCGAACAATCATCGAAGCTCGACTACCAGCACTTCTGCTGAACCAGAACCAGTGTTAGGGCGACACTAGTCAAAGACTAACGTGGCTCCTACAAGAATACTAAAACCAAAGGAATAGACGAAGTAGCTTAGTTGACTTAGTTCTCACTATTACTAGTGGAAATCCCAAGAGAACGAGCTAGTGTTCTAGGGCCTGTTATTGGTACTTAAATACTAAAATACATGTGTAACCCTCATGTACTACTACATGCCTACTGCAGCCGTCTTTCCATGGAACGCGCACCGATTCCATGAGGGTGCTTGGTAATGTACTGCGGACATGTGTTGTGCGTAAGGATCTTACTAAGGTACCGTAATGTGAATTAGTAATAGGCGCGTCCTGCGCGTTTAGATAAGATGTCGAAAAAGATAGTATTCGGAACAGACCGGACCATAACATCACCCCCCCTCTAGGATTCGTCAATTCCACTTGACGAAACCACTACCTCTTGATGTCCCACATCTCCTTTGACGACATCATTCCTCAACTCCCCATTTGGGATCGTTTCTCCCCCGCTGAGCAAGCCGGCCTGATTGCCATGCTTGTCTTCGTGGCTGTCGGGTGTGTCGGGTGGATCAGCGCTCCCCTCGGGTTCGTCGATCTTGGTCGTTCTACTGATGGTCGGGGTAGTGAATACATATTTTGGTTTCCAGATCAGTTCCTCAAATACCGCGGCCGCAATTCGACGTGGAGCTGCAGAGTGTCGGGCGTGGAAGGCCCGAGTTTGCTCGGGTGCGTTCTCGAGGTTCTTCTCGGGTTCCCATGTGTTATGCTCATCGGTATACCCTCTCCACTTGACCAAATATTCTAGCCGTCCTCGTCTGAGTCGGCTGTCTAGAATATTTTCGACCTCGTACTCATTCTCGCCCTGGATCCGTACCGGTGGGGGTGGTGGTGTTTTTTGCCCTGGTATCGTTGGCATGTTGGCCTTTTCCGTTCGGTGGGTGGAGATCGTGGGGTGAATAGATAGTGTTTTTGGAATTTTAAGGGTTATTGCGTTTTTTGTGGGTACCGCAACCACTTCGTACGGCCCGATTTTCTTTTGTTCCAATTTTCGCGAAGGTTGAGACGTGTTTAAGTTATCAGTGAAGATGAAAGCTTTATCCCCTACTTTGTACTCCGGCATCTCCCCTACTCGTCGGTCTGCGTACTTCTTCATCTCCTCCCCTGCTTTTACCAAGGCTGACCGTGCCTCCTCCCAGCTCCGGGTCATTCGTTTGGCAAAGTCATCGGCGGCTTCCACTTTTGACTCTCTCCGTGGTTCAATCCCCATTCGTGGATGGCGTCCATAATTTAAGAAGAAAGGGCTCTGCCTGGAGCTCGTTTGAGTTTTATTGTTTAGGGAGAATTCACATATCGCCAGCCATTCCGCCCAGTCGTCTTGTCTATGGTTGATGAACATTCGTAGGTAAGTCTCGATTTCTCGATTTACTCGTTCCGTTTGTCCATCGGTCTGTGGGTGGAAGGCTGTGGACAGTCGTGTCTGAATTCCCAATAATTTATTCAGTTCCTGCATCATTTGTGACGCAAATTGGGGTCCTCGGTCTGATATGATAGTGGTGGGTAGACCAAAGTCCTTCCAGACGTGGTCCCGATATAATTTAGCTAGGCCTAATGATGACAGCTCTTCGGTAGTTGGTACTAGACGGACCATTTTGGTGAAGCGATCCACTACTACTAGGATTGCATCATAACCCTGTGACCTTGGCAGTTTGGTGATGAAATCTGCTGAGATATCCGTCCATGGTTCTGACGGGATGGGGTTGGGTTGAAGCTTTCCCTGTGGTTGTCGTGAGTAGGCTTTGCTTCGTTGACACTGATCGCATCCTTTGACGTATTCCGCTATGAATCTGTTCATTCCTGGCCACCAGTAGTTTCGTGAGACCAGCTCAATTGTCTTCCATCTTCCTGGGTGGCCTGCCACTGTTGAATCATGGTGCAGTTTTACGATCTCCCTTCGGACCTCCGTGTCTTTGGGTACGTATACCTTCCCATGATATAGCACCAGGTCTTGCTCTTCGGACCACTCCGCCTCTCTCAGCACCTTCGTCGGGGATCTTTTCAGCTCCGTTACCGCTTTTACCACCGACTCATCGTAATTTTTCGATTTTCTGATTTTCGACAAGATGGTAGATTCCAGTCCTTCGATCAAGACGTGGCCTTGTTGCATGGCTTTGATTCGAAAGTACTCTGGTTTCAGTAGAACCATCGTGTTGTCCTCTTCCCCCCTATCAAGGTCTGGTCGTCTCGACAAGACATCTGCTTTCATATTCGACGCTCCTGGCTTGTGTTTTAATAAGAAGTTGAACCGTGATAAATACAGTGCCCATCGCGCCTGGCGTCTGTTGAGTTTTTTGGTGGTCATGAAATATTCCAAGTTTTTGTGATCCGTCCATATTGTAAATTGTCGACTATTTCCCTCTAGGTAATGTCGCCATGCCTCCAGGGCCCGAATTATAGCCAACATCTCTTTGTCGTGGATGTCGTAGTTTCGTTCTGTTTCCGTGAACCCTTTAGACAGGAAGGCGCATGGTCTCCACTTGTTGTCGTCACATAGCATTGAGAGTACCGCTCCTGATGCGTAGTTCGACGAGTCTGCTTCGATCTTCATTTCCTTGTCTGTATCCGGTAGTACCAGGATTGGTTCCTCGGTAAACAGCTTCTTAAGCTTTTCAAAAGCTTCTTGTCTCCTTTCGTTCCATACAAACTCCTCATCTTTTTTGGTGAGCTCGTGCAACGGTTTAGCGACGGTGGCGAAGTCCTTTATGAACCGTCGGTAATAGTTGCTGAATCCTAAGAACTGTTGTACTTGTTGCACGTTCTTCGGAACCGGCCAGTTTTTCACTGCTTCTATTTTCGCTTCTTCCATCTGCACCTTTCCGTCTTTCACTACTACTCCTAGAAACTCGACTTCGTCTACTTCGAATGCACATTTTTCTGGTTTTATGTATAAATCGTTGTCTTCAAGAATCTTCAGAGCCCGTCGTACTACTTCTCGGTGTTTTTGTACATCATTGTCCGTAAAGATAAGTAAATCGTCTAAATAGATAACTACAAGGCCTTCGTCAATCAGTTCTTTGAAAAGTTCGTTCATCATGGTTTGGAACGTGGAAGGGGAATTGCTAAGTCCGAAGTACATGACCATTGGTTCGAACGCCCCTCGTGGCGTTTGGAACGCTGCCTTCCACTGGTCTCCTTCTTTTATTCGTACATTGTTATACCCCCAGCGGAGGTCCATTTTGGTAAATAAGCGAGCCTTAGATACTTTGTCTACTAGTTGCGAAATGAGAGGTAATGGATATGCGTTTTTTACGGTGTATTTGTTTAGGTATCGGTAGTCCTGTACCAATCGTTTTTTTCCATCCTTTTTTTGCACGAAGAATACTGGTGAGGTTTGCGGGGATTTGGAGGGTCTAATGTACCCCTTTTTTAGGTTGCCGTCGAGAAAGTCGTTGAGTTCTTGTTGCTCGATTGGCGACAGTGGGTACACCTTTGAGGCCTTTGGTACAAAGTCCGGTGTCAGCTCGATCGCGTGGTCCCATGGTCTTGCCGCCGGCATCCTTTCTGAGTCCCGTTTTTGAAATACTCTCATGAAATCATGGTAGTAGTTTGGTACCATTTCTTCTTCGGTTTTTTCTTTTTTGCTTTCTATTTTCTCCCGATCGTGCTCAATGACATAGTCGTATTTTCCTACTGCTTTCAGATGCATTTCCTCCTCCTTGTCTTCCGTTTCCACCTGCATGTGTTTTTTCCACATTCGGTTAATGTACATTCGGGCTACCGACTCGTGATATTGGTTGGTTAAGTCGTCCAGGCCCCGTAAATAACCACTTCTCAGCCTATTCCACTGTCTTACTCCTGCCACTGAGATGTTCCTCGGTCCTCGGTTCCATTTTCCGCAGTTCCTTCACTTCTTCCTCGTCTTCCTCGGTTTCTACCTCCCCTGGGTACGGTTCATCCTGCAAGTCTTCTGCTTCCTTGTTCATCCTCCTCTTGCACTCTCTTGGGCATCTGGTCATTACCACGTCTCCTGTTTTCCAGTTTACTTCTGGGTTATGTCGTCTGAGCCAGGTGAGACCTATGATGACGTCTACGTTTCCTAGGTTGGTTACGTAGAACGTGGCCCATTCCGCGTGTCCTTTAAAACCCATTCTTAGTTCTACCTTTTCTTCTACCCTTCCCGCGTTGTTGGGGGTGCCGTCTGCGTTCCTTATGAGCGCGGGTCTAGTCAGTTTCTTGGTTTTCAGCCCGTGCTTTCTGACGTATTCGCAATCAATGAACGAGTCTGAGGCGCCGCAGTCCAACATTGATTTGGGGTCAAGAGTTTTAAGGGTGTCTAGAGAAGTAATGGTGATCTTTATGGGGACGTAGTTTTTCTCATTGCCTGTCCGGTACAAGTACCCTTCCTTGGATTTGCTTTGCGTCTTAGTTTCCGTCTCGTTGTCTTTAGTAGTCGAATCTTCATTATAAATAGCTACTGGTACATCAGATTCTACTAGTGATGAGTCCGGCTCCTGGGTGAGTACGGAAAAAGAATTCTTGGAGCTCAGGTCGACGCTTCCTGAGTTCCTTCGGAAAAACCCTGACGGGTCAATTCCTCCCGCCAGTATTGCAACTGCTCATCGTAATTCATGGCCCTAATGTCCAATCTTCTTTGACAATTTCGGGCGATGTGTCCCAGTCCTCCGCACTTAAAGCACTTGACCGGGGTTCTCTGCGTTCTGTCTACGTCCATCGCGTTTGGATCCTTCGGACGTGATTGTTGGTTCTGTTGTGGGGCCGGTTGCTGCTGCCCTTGTCCCCTCCCTTGCCATTGGCCTTGCTTTTGGCCTTGCTGCTTCTGCTGGGACTGTCCCTGTTGTCGTCCCTGTCCATGTCCCTTGGCATAGGACTGTGCTTCGCGCCATTGCCTGTCAAACCGGATTGCCTCTTCGCTCCATGCCTGGTAGTCTGCGGGGAGCGGGTGGAGGCTGTAAAGCCGGTTCAACAGTCCGGGGTTCATTCCTCGTTTGAACAGTTCCACCAGTGCTACGTCGTTGTAGCCGGTATCCGCCCGTAGCGCTTCGAACTTCATTACGTACTCTTCAGCTGGTTCGTTGCCCTGCCTGAGGGCGGATAGAGTGGAGATAGCCGTTTCCCTGGGGTTTGGGTCTCCGAACATTCTTTCCAGTTCGTCAGAGAACCTTCGGAAGTCAGAGACCACGGGATCGTATCCTCCCTGGTCCCGCCAGTTGAGTGCTCGGTTGATGACCTCGTTTTTCCAGTTATCGACTTTCCGTCCCTGGATGAACGAGAGGGCGTATAAGACTTTGGTGTTTTCGTTGGTGAACTGCCACTGATTAACCGCGATGTACATCCGGATGCTTCTGAGGAACGAACGGCATTTGGCACGTTCGCCGTCGAATATCTCGGGTTTGGCCAGCTTAGGGCCTACTGGTCGTGCGGGTTCGGCAGGTTGGGGAATCGGGGCAGGGGCGGGAACGGGAGCTGGTGCTGGAGCTGTTGGTGGCGGACGGGTTCGTACGTATTGGGCTAGTTGTTCGTATCGAGCTTCCATCTGAGCCAGCCGGTCCATCATCATCATCATCATTTCTTGTGTTGATGGTTGTGGAGGTGGTGCGGGTTGGTCTGAAGGGCCGGGCATGTTCTGGTCTCCGATGTTCTCGAAGCTCGATCCGCTGGAGTGGGACATGGTGGGGTTGTTGGTAAGGTACCCTGTCAATTGACGTTGAACTTCAAACTAGTGCACGCCGGCACCTGAGCGGACAACGTAAATGAGGAAGGAGTTCTTCGGCTTGGCTAAATGCGAAGCTTCACACCGTCTTGCTGAACCGACGAGGTAGAGCCTTCTTTCTTACTCAGCACCTCGCGCGCTGACCCCTCTCCGAGGATTAGTGATCAGTCGGCGCCTTTAGATTCACTCGGGGGGTCGTCTAAACGTTACCCTGCTGGAGTATTGAATCTGCGGTTCGAATTGGGTGGGAAGCTATAGGGGTGTGAAACAGACAATCAAAGCCTAACGGGCTTATCGGCGGAAATTGGAAAGAAGTAAGGCGGTAGATAAAATGAGGAAGAGAAACGTATCCTGTCTTGAGGTCGAGAGGTCGGTCTTCGCAGTTAGACGCTGCAGAGTAGGATGGATGAGAATGTAGAGCGTAGGAGGGACGTTGAAGGGGTAGCTCGTTCTTCTGTTAGGGCGACACTAGTCAAAGACTAACGTGGCTCCTACAAGAATACTAAAACCAAAGGAATAGACGAAGTAGCTTAGTTGACTTAGTTCTCACTATTACTAGTGGAAATCCCAAGAGAACGAGCTAGTGTTCTAGGGCCTGTTATTGGTACTTAAATACTAAAATACATGTGTAACCCTCATGTACTACTACATGCCTACTGCAGCCGTCTTTCCATGGAACGCGCACCGATTCCATGAGGGTGCTTGGTAATGTACTGCGGACATGTGTTGTGCGTGAGGATCTTACTAAGGTACCGTAATGTGAATTAGTAATAGGTGCGTCCTGCGCGTTTAGATAAGATGTTGAAAAAGATAGTATTCGGAACAGACCGGACCATAACAACCAGCCCTGTTGGCAGCAATCACCGAAAGTCACCCCATTGCACCGCCTGTGCGCCAATCGACCCTTACCATTCCCAGCTTCGCCACGGCTGATGTCATTAGCTCCACTATCAATGTTGACAAAGTCCAGGAAGATACTGGACCAGGCCCAGTTGTAGTGCCGTCCCATGCTCCAGATGACAGACTTACATCTCCGAGTCCATCAAGCCAACAAGTTCCAACACCGGCATCACATCCACGAAAGGCACATAGGGCAACCGTTGGCAAGGTCGATAATCCAAAGTAAGTTATCTGACTGGTTTTTTTGTGCTGCTTCACTCATCCTGTCCTTTTGTGGCAGGAACCACTGTAAATCTGCGTGGCTCAAAAAGCATCCCGATGGCAATGAAGAGCAGTTCAAAGCTTACTGGAACACAGTGAAAGGAACATAGGTAAGTTCCCGGCAGAATATTTAGATCACTACTGATGTCAGCACATAGCACAATTACTCGTAGGACGCAGCGTCGAGATGGCTCGGGCCCACTGAGAAAGCAGAGCAGCCAGCAGAGCAATCAAGTAATGGATACAAATCGGACCCGCTCGATATGGATGTATAAAACAAACAGACATTCCCTGTAGTAGTAGATTTCAGCGTGTAAAATAAACGAACCCAAATGATGCTACCATGCATCATCGTATGAAATCATCTAGGAGAATCACTACCGCCAGACGGCCGCTTGCTGCAAATTGGTTTCAACATTTCCCAACATTGTGATATCCATTGAAAGTGATTTTAATGAATTTCTAATCTACAGTACATGATCTCAGAAAAAGAAAACATTGTATATGGGTAGAAAACATTGTCATTTCTACTTTGACAGATTCACATGATCTGTCTCGTTCCCAATTGACGGACTTCTCACTGGGGTTCAAGGCCCGTGCAAATAAGGCCAAACAAATTCTGTGAACTTTGGAGGCTCAGTCGTGTTTTTTTTCTGGCTGAACTGGCCTCTTTTCCACAATTCTGAATCATGGGAAGTGTGGATTTTGCTTGCCGTAGTTGGTTAGTGCCAAGAAAGCAGCACTTTTGGTAGAGATTTGATGATTTAAGACCGTAATTTGGCGAAGGTTGTTCAACTTCCATCAACTCAAGACTTGCTGATGTGGCGCGCGCCTAAGTCTCTGAGCTTACAGTGTATGCACTGGGTGCATATCGATGAGAACTCATAGATTCTACGCAAGTAATAGCTAGCCATCTACCTAGTCTAGGAATATACACTGAATCCTTGCCCTAGCACTTCGAAGCGAGCTACCGCCGGTGCGGCCTGCGGATCCATATTATATCATATACGGTGATGAGAGGGCAAGCGTGATACATAAACACCTCTAATTAGAGAGACCTTCAGTAGGGGAGCTCAAATTTTCTTCTGCGCCAACTTTGAGCTCCCCTAGTGATACATTAGCAATCTGGCGTTACAGGGGTATAGGGGTGCACGTGACTACTGTAGTATCGTTTCGCGCGCATGTATTCTTTTCTTTATGCGTTTGCTGGAGTCCCAGCCAAACGCAATATATCTGCTTGCCCACTCGGAATTCGCGCGACCTCACCGGCTTCTTTTAACAGTGTGTGAGCGATACATCAAAGCATGTGACTTCCCACCCCTCAGTCACCTTACTCCTCCTCGTTGCGCACGATGCCGCCTCATTGCCTACATTGGGATAGTTGCACTGTTGCCTCTGTATGGGTCCCATCGGGTAGTTAATCGCAGGTACCTGAATCCCAGAACCCAATCCTCGATTTGAATACATTAATATGGTCGATGTCCGATATGGCGGCGCCCGCTCGCAGTTCGAGCTCCACACACGGACATATACCACATTCGCGCGGGTGCAGGAGTGGACTGGGGGGCGGGGGGGGGGGGGGGGGGGGCTGTCGAAGGGCGGGGCCTGGAATCGAGAGTGAGGCTGCTGTTCGAGCAGAAAGTGCACGGCGCAGGGAACTTCGAGACCGAGGCCCCGTGTTCACGCTCTGCCCGCCAACCAACCTCCCGCCAACCCTGCACTACTACTCCGATGACGAGATAGAAGCGCGCGACCGCCTGGCCACCTCCCGACAAAACGTGCGCAGTGGGCTGAAGGGCACGACCGAGGCCCATTTCGACTCCATGATCGACGTGCTGTACGTCCTGGGCGGCGATGCGCCTGCTCCTGCTACCCCCGATACGGATCGCGCTGATGATGATGCCGTGCTCGCGCTCCCTTCGCTTACACGCATCTTCGCTTAATCCTGCTGTGAGGGAATATAGCTATTCTCTGCCAGGGGACGATATTCGCGAGGCTCCAAATAAAGATATCATCGATATCGTGGAGAGTGCGCAGGTGGCCAAGTACCAGCGCAGGTATGTTTGAAGAGTCTGTACTTCAGTACTCACTCTGGCGTGGTGGAACAGTGGCCGGGATGCTAACACACCTTAAGTGGTGGGGAAATGAAGCAGGCGGCGTGCTCTGTGTTTGCCCGCTCGAGGTGTGTGTGTGTGCTACGCGTCGGCGCGTACGATCACAGCACCGTGACGCCGTGCCCTCCAAGAAAGGAGGGGTGTGATACAGTGGTTACTTATGGAAATGCCAACATTACTACTGGAGCTCCATTGACCTTCTACCCGACTACAGCTCCAACTTTCGCGTCGCTCGGAGTGCAGTGGAAGCTTATTGGTATCGTTGGCATGGAATCTCGAGAACATGGCGTCCGTGGTAACTGGTTCATCACATACATCCGAACTCAAGTACTCAAGTACTCAAGTGCCAACGTGTAAACGCTCATTAGCGCGGCTTCAGCCTGCAAATTGCAGGCATCCGAACGTCCAAATATTCGGGGTCGTCGACGTGTTGGAAACCTGTGAACAACCTTGCAGCTGGATTGCATTGCTTCTGGGCAAAATACAATATCTTATTCCGAAGCCGGCTGCTTCTTGGATCTGCTATGCAACTATCACTCTCTCCTCTCCTCTCTCCCCGACAGCAGGCTCCACCGGTATGCGTCTAGGCGAAAAGTCTTAACGTTCGTGTCAACCATCGGTAAGTTGTCTTCGATGTGGTAGAACCATAGAGATAATAGTGAGAGGTGTATGAATATGAGCTACGATCAAGAAGCACCGAAGGAGCGGCATAGATGAGAGAAGACGTCAGGCAGAATGGAACAGTTGGAGCCGATTACTGATAAGCTTGTTACGTTCGATCTAGGTTTAGGTATAAAAGGGTCGCGTACCAGCTATGCACTCACTTTCGTCGGATCGTTATTCGTTACTTCATTCAAATTTCAGCATCTCATCTCATTCCTCCATCCCATCATGTTCGCGCGTCACTTGCTGGCATTTGCCGCGCTTCTCCAAACCGGGACGACGCTGGCGCATCTGGCAGCCTGGCACGATGGCATGTACTGCCGAAACGTGAGTCGCGTCGCGGTCCCTTCGAATTCGCACAATTCCGATTCGCACCTCCTGACTGAGCTCGCGACGATGCTGCAAACACCAACAGGGCACGAGCGGGTCGGACGAGGCGAACGACTATACCGTCGTCAAACCGCTGTACCAGCTCCCCAGGAACGACTGGTGGCTCCACGGCCTCGACGGGGTAAGCTTACGGCCCACGCGCACTATCACTGTGCCTGGCTTTTTCGTGGATTCTGAAATCTGAGCTGCGTGTCCGTGACCATTGCAGTGCACGAAATTCCCTCCTGCCCCCGGAAAATTCCTCGAACTGTGCGTCGTCATACGAGCTAACTTACTCTTGCTCGAACTCAAACTCAAACTCGAACTCGAACTCAAACTCGAACTCGGACTTCGTATACGATAGCCCTGCCGGCAAGGAGTTTACTGTCGAGATAGCTTCGAATCGGGGCAAGACCTCGCTCTCCTTCAACGGCCGCTTCGCGTCGAACTGGCCGGACGGGAATAACTACCCCGAAGACTATGTACGTACTCTCAGTCTATACGCGCCGCTCCCTCGATCCCCTTCGCACTGATTAATGATTAATCGATTACCGGTTACCGCGCACCAGAATGTCCCCTCTTGCATCACATCCCCAAATCGTGAGTCCAACCCACCCACTCATTCTGTCGCTTCGCTTCGATCTGAACGCACTAACGCACCAACGCACCCACTCGAAACAGTGCACGCGCAAAACCACTCCCAAGCTGCTGGCACAGCATTCGCCATCTCGTATCAAGTAAGCAGCCCCCGTCGTTTCCCCGGACGTTCGTCTGAATGGCTTGTGGCGCGTCGCGTCGCGGTGTAGTCGGACATCGAACGCGTCACGCCGGAGAACCTCGTGGTCTTCTCTGTCAAGTATCAGTATGTTATTACATATTCTTATATTAGCTATCCTTCTGGTTCTGAGGCACGCTCGTTGGCGTCGCCAGCACGCCCTGGAAGAGAGTGACGACCTACAGCATCCCTGCTGCACTGCCAGCTTGTCCCGAAGGCGGGTGCCACTGTGCCGTGAGTGCGCTCTGTGTCGTCTATACACCCCGTTTCCTGATCAAGTCCACCCTCATCCTCGTCCTCATCCTCGTTGTAGTGGGCATGGGTCAGTACCATCGACTCCGAATACCGATTCTTGCATTTAACATTAACCACCCTCCTATTTTTTTCCATCCAGATTCCCAACGGGTGCGTACCTCCCAATTCCCTCCCACCTCAACCTAACCTAGCCTAAGCTCACGAACGCCTCCGCGCCGCAGATGCGGCCAGCCGAACATGTACCAGCAGGCATTCAGGTGCAAAGTCACCGGTGCTACATCAACTGCCCCCGTCGCGCCGGGGCGACCCCCCGTCTGGTGCGAAGACGACGCGTCGAGGTGCACGCAGGGCGCGAAGCAGATGCTCTACTGGAACCAGCAGGACGGCAACAACATCTGGGTCCAGGGACGCGATAGGGCGGGCGCGCCGAAGTCCCCCGCGTATAACAGCAAGTGCGGGTTTGTTGATGGGGCGCAGAACGATATATTCTCGACGGCGCGCGGGAAGGAACGGCGCTGTGCGGCTAGAACGAAACGCGCATCTGCGGCGCGCAGAGGATTATGACTTTCGTAGATATGTGTATACCCCTCCATCGTCATCGTCGGGCGATTGCGCTTGTCGCTTCCCAATCGATGCGCAGTATATCCCTCATAGAAGGATAGTATGAGCTGTGATTGGCGTGCGTGAAGGTCCTCTAAGAAGTAATAAAATAATCTGCTCTAAGATATACGGCGTGTCTAGATACCAGCGCCTCCTCATACGTATTTGCCGAACAAGGGGATCAACGACTGCGCGAGCGTGTAGCTGAACACGAGTTTCGGACCGACGACCAGGATCTGTACGTGGCGTTAAACGGTATAAACGGTACGAGCGCAGGCGGGGGGCGTGCACACGTACCTTGGGCGTCAAGCCCTTGAAGAACGCCGACGGCCCCTCGTGCTTGACGAGGTCCTTGATGACAGTCAGACCGGGCACCTTCTGCTCGAAGTTCGCATTTTGTATGCGCGTCTTCACCGTGTCGAGCGGCGCCGCGATCGTTATCGACGCGACGGCGCCCGCGATGGACGCGATGAAGTTCTGCGTCCACGTGGCCTTGGAGTAGTCCGTGACGCCGAGCGCGTACTCTTTCGTTACCGCGGACGCACCGAAGAGCTGCGGATGCCGGGGCTGTCAGCGTGCGCGCGGAGTGGGGGATGTGTGTGTGTGGAGGCTTACGGCGAAGCTGCCAGGGGCGTTCCGGGCCATCGTCCACCCCCAGCCGCGGTACAGCGTCGTGCCTTCCTCCATGAAGATGCGCAGGAAGCCACGTCCTCGGAACGCTTCCGGGTTGACTTGGCGCTTGATTTTGAGGGCATCTAGTGGGAGTAGCACCTATTCACAGCGTGAGTAACTAACGAAGGCGAAGGCGAAGGCCAACGGCGTAAACCACGCACCACTTCACCGATCCCCGTCAAGCTATGAGAATAGCACCGTTTCAGCGACCCACAATGAGCCTCCGCAGCGAAGACACGCACCTTCCAGCCGTTGCTTGCATCATCATCTTCCCTTTGCGCTCTCCAAAGGTATTCGTGAACTGGGTCTTGTAGTGCTTGTTTATCAGGTCGTTGAACCACGGCTGGCCGCCGAACTTGTACACACGCTGTGCGACCTTGTACCCAGCAGCGTATCCGAGGCCGGGGAACAAGGAGAGCATTTTGCTGCCCAGCGGCGCCATGGCTTTGTCGCGGAAGATGATGGGCGAGAGCGTCGAGAACGACACCTGGTGCAAGGCAAGGGTGAGCTACCGGAGACTATGGGCAGCTGCATTGCGTAGAGAAGCGCACCTTGCCCTTGTTGCTCATCAGCCGTTTCGCAACTGTGTCCACAGGATGGAAAATGAGCAGCTCAGCGATGCCTGCGCGCAAAACGCAAAACGCAAAACACAAAACACGAATGTGAGAGGGGCCCGTATACGCGGAGTGTGTGGGACGTACCAGAGGTTCCGGAGCCCAGTACGCGAGCAGTGCCGGACTCTTTGCCCTTGACGGAGGTTGGAGGAGACATGCTGGCTGGTGGGTGGATGTCGGGTTGTGAGTTTCGCTGAAAGTGGAGTCGCACAAAATTTTGAGAGCCCGGGGATCTCACGTGTATGTCACGCGTATGGACAACTTACTTCCCGGACCGTCTGCTTTTGCTTTTCTGAATCTCAGGCTGAGCGCACATCATTACTTGGCTGTTCATTTTGAGTCAGGCTCTGTCCATAGCCACTTCGAAATTCTTCTGCGAAATGGTCTCCACGCGCCGGATATTATAGTCAAAGAGGACATCCCCACATTCCTTTTTAATTAACTTTCCACGCCGAATACGCACCATACAGCAAACTGTCTCTGTGAGAATCCGGGCCTCAGAACCCGCGCAATCAACGCCCATGGGTATCCTTGTGCATCATGCGGACGCTTGCCGATTGGACATCAGAGCTCAGAGTCCTGAAGCTTCGAGGACCTTGCTTAGTGATCCATCCATAGCGATTCACCTCTCTCGAATATCGCAGACCTCGCACCTCTGCTACTACACTCGCAGCCCAGGTATCCAGGTAATAGTATGGCCCAGATACGTGTCGGCTTCATCGGCCTTTCCGCGTCCGGGTGGGCGGCCACCGCACTCTTCCCTTCGCTCCAAGCGCCTTCCGTCCGCCCCTCCTTCGTCGTCACCGCCCTCTGCACCTCCTCCGCCGCATCCGCCGCCGCCCTCTACGCCGCGCAAATAGGGAGCCCCATCACGCCGTACCACGGGCCCCACGGCGCCGCCCAGCTCGCGCACGACCCCCGCGTCGACCTCGTGGTCGTGGCGGTGAAGGCGCCCGCGCACAGCGACGCAGGCAAAGACGTGTTCGTGGAGTGGCCGGCCGGGGCGGCGCGCGAGGAGACTGTGAAGATGGAGGAGCGCGCGAGGGCGCAGGGCGTGAGAGTGATGGTGGGCCTGCAGGGCAGGTATTCGGCGACTGCGAAAGTGGTGCGTGGAGTGCTGTTGGTGGTGCTACTACTACGGATGTCCCTCACACCGTGGGCTGAAGATCAAAGATACGATCGCGAGTGGGAAGCTCGGGAAAGTGCTGTCCAGCACCGTCGTACGTACCCCGACCCCCATACTAAGCCCACTCGTAGACTCAGCGATCCCACAGATGGGTTCCATGTCGCGAGACAACCTGTATTGGGGCCCCCAGATCAGCGAGGGGAGTGCCTACATCTATCAGCCCCGCTCGGGTAAGGTGTAAGGTGTCTACGCCAGGTCGGCGGCGCTGACGCTCGTCCTGCAGGGGCCTCCTTTTCCGAGATCATCCTGGGCCACCAGCTCGACACCTTCACGCACGTCCTCGGCGACTTCGCCTCCGTCTCCGCGACGTCCACGATCGCATACCCCTCCGCCACCGTCGTGGACTCCACGTCCACGTCCACGCCGCCGGCGACCGTGCGCGTTACCGCCCCCGACCACATCGCGCTGACCGGCCTCCTCGCGTCGGGGGCGCTGGTGAGCATGGTTTACCGCGCGGGGTACGCGCCCACGCCGGGGCGCACGACGTTCCTGTGGGAGATCGACTGCGAGCGGGGCTCGATCCGCGTGGAGGCGCCCCCGCCGACGGGCCCGCGCAGCCATCTGATGAATATCTGCGACATGCCGGTGTATGTGTGCGGAGAGAGGGTCGAGTTCGACGGTGCGGGGCTCGTGGGGAATTTGGCGGCGGGGTGGGTGGGGTATGCGGAGGAGAAGAGGGGCGAGGGGCAGGGCGGGTATGTGACGATTGGGGAGGCGGTGAAGAATAGGCGGCTGTTGGATGCGATTGAAGAAAGTGCGCGAGAGGGGAAGACTGTGCACTTGTAGTTTCTACGTCTCAAATGTTGCTGAACCTGGAAGTAAGTGTTCTTTTGTGCCGCGGGGCGTCATCCTCATTCTTATCAGTTAGCCCAGTGATGATAGAAGTGTGGCTCTCGTCTAATCATCATTCCTGGAGACGATTCAGTCTGTACATCCAACTGTAACTGTGAGTAACCTACCACACCAACCTGCTCCTTTGGTCAAACGATCGATGGAACGAAGTGCGAAACGACCCCATACTGGGTATTTGGTCAAGCAGGCTCAGTCCCCCCCTCCCCACCATGACATACTCCTTCCTGCTGATTGTATTATTTATTATTGAGTATCCCATTCTCTCGTAGGCTCTATTTCATTATCAAAGGCAGAGGTCGGATACTTCTACGTTTCTATGTACATGTATACATACCACATACCTAAGGAGCTATGCCCCAGCTACGCGCCGGCTGTAGTGGGTGGTCTTTGCACATCCGGCTGGGCTGAGATCGCGCGCTTCCCTTCGCTACGAGCGCCCCTCTGTCCTCCTCCTAGGAGTCCTACGTTGCCACGTTATCACGCTGTCCGAACTGCTCTGTGGACTTCACCAGCTGTCTCCGCCTCTACCGCTGCAGGACATTACGGACGCGAGACGGGGAGTCGGAGGTCGAGGTGGTCGTGCGCGTACGTGGCTCTAAAGTCAGTGGTCAGTGGTAGTCGGTAGTCAGTAGTCAGTGGTCAGTGGTAGTCAGTCGTCAGTGGTATGGCTGGCCAGTACGAACTACGAACTAGAGTGGGAATTCTGGGAGCAGTCGGCGATGCTGGCACTGCGAGGTTTGGATCACGGAGGAGGGGAGAGGTGGAGGCGGTGGGGAGAGGAATAGAGGGGAGGGAGGGAAGAAGGAAGGTTCATTGTGCGTTGAGCGTTGAGCATTGTCCCGCGTATGTGTTATGTGTGCGTATGCGTATGTGTGTGTTCAAAGTCAAACGTTCAACTTGTTACCTCGTATGTAGGGCGCACGCGTAAGACCTTCCATAAGGTGCGAGTAGGCGTATGTACGTATACGACCATTGTGCATTGTGCATTGTGCATTGAACATTGTACATTGTGCGTTGTGCGTTGTGCGTTGTGCGTTGTGTATTGTGCTCTTTTCGGGTATTCGTTTTCGGGTATTCGTTTCGGGTTCGGAGGCGCTCGAGGTTGGTCGAAGGAGGTTGGTCATAATTCATAGTTAATAATTACGAGGCCGGACAATAGCAGTGGTGACAATAACAATAGCAATAACAATAATTCGGGTTCGGATTCGGAGGTGCGTAGGTATGTAGGGCAGGGCAGGATAGGTATACGTAGGAGGGCACGTAGCGTAGCGAAGAACAACAACCCGCCTAATATCTACGCTGGAAGGTGCAGTAAGGCGTAGTAAGGAGGCGCTGAAAGGTGTAGCGGTGTAGCGGTGTAGCAAGGCGTAGTCAGAGTCAGGTGTAGTGGATTAAGAGTAAGGACTTGAGCTTGAGCGCGGGCTGAAAGTCGAAACTTGAAATCAATACTCGAAGGCGCTGCACAGAGGACAATGGACAGAGCACAGCGTTCGCGTCGACGTCCAGTGATCCGGTCGAGTCACGTTGACGTCACCGAGGAAGTGTGAATGTGAGACCCGGAATTTGAAACGGAGCCCGTCCCTCCCCCTTCTACCCGAGTACGTATCCTCCATCGTTGTTGTCGTCGTTCGTTGGTGCAAGTTGTTGTGTTGTTGGTGTTGTTGGTGTTGTAATTATTGTCGTCGTGGTTATAGTGTGCGCCATATGCTCTTGTGCTCCTTCGGGAACAGGGAACCCCATCTAGGCAGCACCCCCATAAGCGGTGCCAACACCTCCCTTTTGCGGCGATTGCAGGGCACTGATGGGAGGAGAGGGGAGGAGGTGGATCGAGGCGGTTGCTCGACGCCCCTGGGCTTCAGCGCTTCAGCTTCAGCGCTGAAGCCTTCCCTGGATGGTTTCCTTTCTCGGCGTGTGGGGACGTGCGGAGTACTGAGTCAGATGGGGGAAGGTGTTGTTTCTTGTTTCCTGTTTCCTGTTTCAGCATGTCATGAGCGCATGAGCACGCTCTGCACCTGGAGCTCCTGGAGTTCGGAGGCTGGATCTTGGACGGGGCGACTAGGGATCGTCGTTGTTTCAATGTTTGGACGATATAAGGGCACCCCCTCCCCTCCTCTGCTTTCTATCCCATCATACATCATACGACATACATCATATTTCCGTCTACCCCTTGGCCTTATTCCCTACAGGACAGGTACTTGTACTTGCACTTGCACTTGTACGCGAGCAAGTGGATACGTGGATACGTGGCTGTCTTATAAGGATATCGATACGCCGGTACTCGATACGCCTTTACTCGATCCCCCACTCGCACACGTCTAATAGAAGATAGAAGATTTACTCGCACTCGCACTCGCACCCGAAACAGCACCTGAAACAGCAACTAGAGTACTAGCGTCAGTGTGACCACGGAGCGTAGACCGACCGACGTCGACGACCCACTCGCTCTCCGTCCTCCGTTCTTCTACTCTTACGCTCTACGACTAGCCGGCTTCGACGATCCTCGTACCCCTACGCTTACCCCTACCCATATAACAGCATATAACGGCACATAACGGCACTGCTCCTTCACACCCACACCCTTCACTCCTCTCCCATAATCACTCATCGTTAACGCTAAGCACCCGTGAAAGCGAAGAGAAACGATGGCCACAGCGCTGACGATGCCGATGCTCCCCTACTCGCACTCCCACTCGCACCACTCGCACCAGTCCCACCAATCGTTGCAGTCGCACCAGTCACTGCAGGCGTTCACCGACTCCTACTTCGCCCCGCCCTCCTACCGCTCGCCGCCGGGCCTGCGCGCCCTTTCCAACCCCTCCCATCAATACCAACACCAACACCATCAACCTCAGCAACATCAACCTCAGCAACAACAAGCCCCCCACTCCCAAAGGCAGCCACCGCAAGCCCCCCTATATCTGTATCCCACGCAACAAGCGCAACAAGCGCAACACCTCCCGTTCAACGTCATAACGCCATCCCCCGAATCGTGCCGCTCGCCCTACACGCACCCGCCCACACGCACGACGCGCGCGCGCTCGCGCACAATCTCGCTCGCTGCGTCGCCCCTGTACACTCCCTCATTCTCCTCCGCATCGACATTCTCGCAATCAACGATATCGACGTCCACATCCACATCGGCGTACAATGTGGAGCAGCACATCCTCGCGCCGACGTCCATTCTCTACACCTCCGCCTCCACCTCCTCTCCCCACACACAGACCTCCACCTCCTCCACCTCTCCCCAGCCGCAGACCCACACGCCCAGCACGTCCGGCACGTCCACCACCCCCGCAGGGAATATGAATATATGGCAGTTCACCCCGCCCTCGCCGTCCCCCTCTTCCCTTCCTCGGCCTCCCTCAACGGCAACGGCAACGGTAACCACCCCTTCTCCTTCCCCTTCTCCTCGCATCAAAACACCTTCACCTTCCCCGCCCCCCATCAAAACACCTTCACCTTCTGCACCTTCTCCTCGCATCAAAACAATCAAAACGCCGACCCCCGAGTCCCTCGAGCTCGCGCGCGTCGTCGCGGGCATGCTGCTCCACCGCGTGTACTCGCATTCCTCCTCCGCTCCCTCGCGCTCTCCGTCCCCCAGAGTTTCCTCTTCTACACTCCCCTCCCGCGCATCCGCTTCGCCACAGCGTCCTGTCGCCGCGAATGAGCGCGGGCGGCTGTCGTTACAGGCACAGGCACAGGTACAGGTGCATACTACTGGGAATGGGGGTGGTGGGGGGAGTCGGCTGAAGGAGGTGCTCTACTCGTGTTGGGACGACGACGAGGACGAGGACGAGGAGGACGAGGACGGGGACGGGGACGGGGAAAGTGAAGGGAGTGATGCTGAGAGTGAGGGGAGTGAGGGGACCCTGGTTGATGCGGAAGAGGGAGAGCGGGGGGAGAAGAAGGGGGAGGGGGAGGAGGATGACGGGAAGATCGTCTAGGCGATCACAAATCACCTCCCAAATCATCGGCACCTTCCAAATCACCCCAAATCACGTATTCATCCACTCATCTACTCATCTAAAGTAATCTAAACCACGCATTCAATCACTCAATCAATCATTCAGCCATACATATATCTATATATTACTTAGATTCCTCACTTCCCCTGTCATTCTCATTCTCACTCCCATTTTCACTCCCATTGGCATTCTCATCCTCATTCTCATTTTTTTCGCTGTAACAGTGTTGCACTGGACTAGAGGGCCGTCGCCGTCGTTAAGATTGAAACATTATTGTATCTCGTGTAGATTGTAGATTGTAGATTGTGAATTGTAGAAAGTAATGCAAGTAATGGATTCGAACTCCAGTTTGGTTTATCGTATCTCATAACGTCGTTTTCAGTTGCACCATGAAGTGTGGAAGCGTAAAGTGTTGAAGTGTTGAAGTGTAGAAATGTAGAAGCGCAGAAGTGGTGTCGGGAAGAGGGCACCCCTATCCAGAAACGTCTACCGCGGGACATGCCGAGTCCTGGGAAAGGACAGAGGAAGGGACAGAGATTGCGATTTGCGAATGTGAAGATACTAGCTACGCGTCTCAAGATCTCACCATCCATCTCCATGCCCTTTGGCGAAATCGTCTGCGGGTCGCCAGGAAGTGGGAAATCCACCTACTGCTATGGCAAGTACCAGCTTTTCACCGCCCTCCGCCGCCCGATCTCCGTCGTCAACCTCGACCCCGCGAACGAGCACATCCCGTACCCGTGCGCCGTCGACATCGGCGACCTCATCACCCTGGCGGACGCCGTCGCCGCGCACGCCCTCGGCCCGAACGGCGGCATGCTCTACTGCATGGAGTACCTCGAAGCGAACTTCGACTGGCTCGCCGAGCGGCTGCGGGCCCTCGGGCGCGACGCGTACGTGGTGTTCGACCTCCCCGGCCAGGTCGAGCTGACCACCGCGCACGAGAGCGTGCGGCGCATCGTGCAGCGGCTCGCGAGGAGTGGGTTCCGCGTGCGTGCTTCCCCCTCCGTGTGTGTGTGACGCCCTGCCGACGTGTAGCGTGTGCTGGTGTGCGTGCAGCTCGCGGCCGTGCACCTGTGCGACGCGCACTATGTGACGGATGCGGCGAAGTATGTGTCCGTCCTCCTGCTCTCCCTCCGCACGATGCTGCACCTCGAGCTGCCCCACGTGAACGTGCTCTCGAAAGTCGATCTCATCGCCCAATACGGGGACCTAGGCACGTACTGCGCAACCACCGCCAGCATAATCGGCGTTTGTAAACTAAACTTACTTACTTACTGACTGACGGGGATGCAGACTTTAATCTGGATTTCTACACGGAAGTGCAGGACCTGTCCTACCTGGAGAACGCGCTGTCCGCCGCCTCGCCCCGCTACGCGGCGCTCAACATGGCGATCACGTCGCTGATCGAGGACTACGGGCTCGTGGGCTTCGAGACGCTCGCAGTCGAGGTGCGTGTATTTCATCCCTTTGTCTTTGTATACCCCTCTCACCCTCTCACCCTCTCATCCGTTCACCTCTCATCCGTTCACCCTCTCATCCTCTCACCCTCTCATCCGTTCATCCGCGCGGTAGGACAAAGCATCGATGCTGCACCTGAGCCGCGTCGTCGACCGCGCGACGGGGTACGTCTTCGTGCCGCCCGCGGGCTCCGGTGTGCCCCAGGGGGCGGACGGGGCGGCGGAGGAGGAGGAGGGGGGCGGCACGCCGCGGGATGCGCGTGCGAACGCGTACGGGCTGTTCGCGAGCGCTGCTGGGCCGATTGGGGGGGTGCGGAGCGATGTGCGGGATGTGCAGGAGCGGTGGGTGGATGCGCGGGAGGCGTGGGACGCGTATGAGCGCAGGGCGTGGCGCCGCGAGGGGGAGGCTGTGCGTGAGGGTGAGGCGGCGGCGGGGGCGGCGGGGCGGGAGGGGAGGGCGGTGGCGGAGAGGGAGGGGAGGGAGGGGAAGGGGAGAGAGGGGATCCGGCAAAGAGGGGGTGCGGAGTGAGTTGGAGTTGGAGTTGGAGTTGGTTATCTTGCCCTCGTTCTTCCGTACGTTGAGGTTGGGACCAAACTTGACCCAGATGTCGCTGACGTCGCGAGCTGACGTGCACGAGAAGCGAATGCGCACACCGCTAGCGCTGATACTGATATTGATATTGAGATTGAATATTGAGATTGAGATTGAGATTAGTCGTGTGGGAGCTGATCGATCGATGATCCGTTTAAAACTCTGCTTTATGATCGACTTGCAGTCTGGGATATTTATTATTTGGAGGCTTGTCTTTATGATCGATGTGGACGGTGACTTTTGTGACTGGCAGATGGTAATCGAGTTACAAATAGCGAATATTCGATATTCGATTTCAATTTCAGTTTGAGTAACTGACGAACACAGGCAGCGATCTTTCATAAGTTATAACAGGTCTTCAAGTCTGCCGCTTACTTTCGGTCTAAATGACAAGGGTCCGGTGAACTTGTAGATACATTACAAACTTTGTGCAGAGATACGATGAACATGAAGGGGAAAGGCGCTGAACAGGTGCAATTAGCGTCCAGTGACGCGCGGCCCATCACACAACGCGCTTGAACACCCTCGATACCGGAGCATCCGACCCAACGCGCTTCACCGTGAGCGTCAACCACTTCCCATCAGCACTCAGGTCTCCCGCCACTTTCCAGGTCACCCCACTGGAGGCGGCGGTGCGCGTGAACGAGATCCCAGACTTCGCGCCGACCTTGAAGTCGGTGAGCTCGTATTTGTTTTGCAGGGGCGGTGGGAGGGACTTCTCGCTGGGGTTGGCGGAGCCGGCAAATCCTGTGTAGGTGGTGGTCCAGTGCTCGTGGCCATCGGCGACGATCTTGCCACCGGGCGTCTTTCGGAGCGTGAAGTGAGCCGTCGACTTGTAGTGATACTTGTCATTCGAGGTGATGCCGCTCTCGCTGCGCTGCCATTTGCCGAGGACTAAGTAGTATAGTGATACTAGTGAGACACCCCCACGCATCGTGGTAATAGCGAAGGAACATACATCGGCCTTGCGCAGGCTTGAGCGCTACGTCGAACTTGAGTTGAAGAGGACTGGTCAAACTCAAACCGGCGCCGTTCAGCAGCCCGTTCTTCTCGGTGACTTCTTCCTGGGAGGAGGCGGCGAACAGCTGCGCGCCAGCGGCTTCGAAGACGGCCTGGTGCCCCTCGTGCTGCGCGATGCCCAGTTTGACGTTGGCCACGTTGAAGGGGGGGGCGATGTAGCTCTTCACGATGCGCCCGAGTGTCGTGCTGCTAGAGATCTCGGATGGGAGGGTGTATTTGGCGTTGACGACCCCGTTTGTGTCGTATACGCGGTAGTAGACTGTAAGTGCGCGAAGGTCAGGTCAGGTCAAAGTTGGCTGGGGGCAGGTGGGCGACCCACTGTATGTTGGCGCCATTGCGATGAGGTACGATGGCAGAGATGGAAAATTTATGTCGAGATTATGGGTCGTCGGAGAGAGTAGAAGGGGGTACAGCTGACTCTTGTACTAACATGCTTATATGTGTATTGGGGTGGGAGGCAGTTCCCTAAGCGCCCAACTCCAGTGCATTGGTACGCACCGAACCTGAGCATGACAGGGCTCACTCAACGCGCTTGATGATCCTGTCATTCACTTCCATGAACACAGCATATGGTGCGTAGCTCTGAATGACAAGATCCGATGTGTGAGCATCGTAGACGGACAAGAGCGGTGCGTATAGGGAGGGGTCGTTACTTAGCCCTTTCGCGTCCCTTCGTCGTTGATGATGCGGATTTTCCCCGCCTGAAACCGATCATTGATAAATAGGCGCTAGATGATACAGATTAATGGAAGGTCGTACCCATGGCGATAAATCCTTATCTGAACGCCGCGACAGACGGCCGTGTATAAGCGGAGTTGTTCATCCCTAATCCCAAACCTGAACATCGATCGACGAGGAACTAAGAGCTGTACTGTGACACGACTGTTGAGTGTGGTGTGGTGTACAGGAATGCATATACTGTTGGAAGAAACAGAAAACACGTTAGCCTAGCCGAGAATTCCAATTACATACCTCCGCCGGGACGAAGCCACTTGAGGACTTTCTACGAGATCGATGATACCTTGAACTCGTTGACATCGCCTGCGTACAGCAATTTTGGGCCAACGACGGAAGTATCCACCCCCGCGCCCGCCGCGTTTCGTGCGAGCAGTTGTTCCTTTAACTTGGAGAACATCATGTCCCGGCTGTGTACGAACATGAAGTCGTACACCTGAACCTTCTTGAGCGGCGGTACCGAGAATGACGTGGCGTCAGCTTGATCTGGGGAAGGCGTCTCCCTGGATAGGACGTGGAGTATGTCGATCATACAACCGCAATGCAACTCGGTCGTGCTTTTAATCGACGGAGCATGTTTTGTCGTAGGCGCGTAAAGGGTCTTGAGTGGTTGTCTCGTCGCCAGAGTATAAATGGAAAGTGGGAGGGATGGTGGTCGGCGGACAAAGCCCGAAAACTGGATTTCCCGTACCGCGTACCTGCAGATCGAAGAACGGTATCACCGATGCTGATTCTCGCCCTTCGACGGGGCACCCTCCCCGCACCCGCACCCATGCAAGAGTAATGTAGGACAGAGAGTACAGCTCGAATTGCGAATGGGAGTCAGGAGCAAGCGTAGGAAGGCTTGCATAGATGGCTGCGATGACGGGAGTAGCAGTCTCGGCCTTGGCTTTACCTGCGTGCAACAGTTTTATCGTCTTGATGAGAGGCGCTGTGGTGCACGACATCATGCATCATTCCTGGGTTGAACAAGTCGGCATCCTCGATAAACAGGTGTGTTAAGTTCGGGAGACTGACGGAGATGGCGGTACCGACTGATTTTGCGGCGCAAGCGCGTTAGCTAGAGTGGAAGATTATTCAACAAGGAGAAGAAGTTGATAGGGTCTGTGTACTGCGTTGCATGTCATGGTAGGCTTCTCGGTTGAAACTGATCCTGAGGGTGCGGAGGTTAGTCAGAGTTGCCGCCGTGCTCGCTTTGAAGGTATAACCAGACAAGGACAGATGTTGTAGTACCGGAGACGCGTCACCGTCTGCGGCGAACTGAAACAAATCCGCAGGAGAGGGTGTAGTATCTTCGAGCGAAAGGAACTTGAGTTGCGGTGTTGGCTCCAATGCGATGCGCGTGACCCACGAGTCCGCGTCACCCCCCACGAGTTGCAGAGTGATTTCTCCCAGTCGATCGAGGTGATTGAGCGCAGCCAGCACGCACTCTTCGTTGAAGCCACTGGATCCACGTAGGTATAAAGGCGCAGAGGCGGCGCGGCCCAAAAACAGCTGAACGATACGAGGTGGTGCAAATGCAAATATGCAGCCCCAGAGGCGTGGCGAAAAAGCCGACACACCTGCGTGGCTGGGAGTAGGTGCGCGTAGGCTTCCTGTGGTTTAGGAGCCTAAAGCAGATTCGCATCCAGTGTGAGCGCCTCGAAGATGACTGGTAAGATGTCTGTAGCAACTTTGGATATGGTGAGCAGGTGCGTGTTCTTGTGCTCTTTGGGCATCGGATTTCTGCTTGAATCACGGTAAGCTCGTGGTTTAGAAATTCTATCTTTGCGTCTATTTCCTGTATACTCGGCTGGCCGCGCAAGAGCGATGATGCGAGCATGGTCAATCTCCACACGCTCGATAAGCTATTAGGGTTAGACACGGTAGCGACGAATCAAATTGTGGTGCCCACAAAGTTTTGATCCCAGGGCTTCTTGTGTTTACAGCAGAATGAAAGTGCCGGCCCTAGGCCTTGGGTTCCGCTATAAGCAAAACGAGCAAAACGCGTCGCTGGCACCGGATCATCTTGAGCGAGGCCAATGCTGTGGTCAAAACGCAATTACCCTTCGTGCTACGAGCCGAACAAAAGCTGAGAAATGTAGTGCCAGCGACTCGGAGATGGTTGTCAAGAGTTCTCTTCAGGCGGAAGTTTGGACATGGTGAGCGACTGTATGTTTCTGTATTCTTCGGAGAAATCGGGTTCATGTCTGATCCATCTTCGAGTTTATCTCCTCCACAGTTCGCGAATTGCACGACGGTGTAAACATGATCCAGGAGGTTTCGGTCTGCCACGCCTGATACCGTGCTGCTGGGGATCACAAGTTAAGAAACAGTAGCAGCAAATAGGCGCCAGCAAAATAATTAGGTAGTTGACTCGCCCTGGTGCAGTGTTGTACGGTCGGTGACCAAGAGTGACCAGTCAAGGTCAGAAGTACGGTCAAAGGTCGGGAAAAGTCACTGACCGTAGTTTCTGACCTGACCTTAGATGAGTGTGGGAATCGGAGTTAGTGCCAAATATGGTAGTATTCTGAACCGCAAGCTTTCCCCTTTTCCCCCTGATACGACCTCCTAGCACCGTCCCCCAATGATTATACCACTACTGTAAATCATCGAGCCGATATCGTAGCGATGTAGGACTAATATAGGCACCATACATACTTCTCATCATCCCCCAGATATAAATAAGGTACAATAACTAATGGTAAGAATTATAATTGACAGTTCCAACTATCAGTCCATCCATGCCTCCCAATCGTTCCTAGTGGCGAGATCTCTTCATCGACCATCCTCGAGCGAAGTTGAAGCACGCTGATACGTTTCAGGGTGATAAGCCCAAGGCAATAGTCCTCCAAGCATTGGATATCTAGCTATCAGCGCAGCTCTTCCCACAGCTTTGATGAGGAGCTCGAGTTGTATGACGTGCTCAATTTGGATGCAGATGGCGAGGTCGACAACGAGGTCTTGATACTACGTTAGATTCAATTTTATTATCATAATAATTACTGTTTAAACTACCCCCCCTGGACTCCCTTGATCACCTAACTGAGCTGCCTCTGACCGTGGAAAAGGTCAGGTCAAGGTTAGGTCGTAAGGTCACTGACCTTTCCGACCTTGCGACTTTTCCTGACTTTACCCTGACCTGCACTGCCCTGGTGGAGGCTCCTGGTGGGCGCAATACGTAAATCATGGCGCTCAACATCTCTTTCGTGTCTCAAAATTCACCTCCACATCAGCCATGGTAGGGGTGTTTGAGTACGCTCTGGCCATTGGTGGCATCGCCCTCTGCGTGTCTTTGACCACTTCCCGGAGGCCGAATCCACCAGGCAACGTCAGCCTGCCCCCCGTCTACGGTCCATGGTATCTACCCTATCCGATCCGTGGATTCCTAGCCATGGCGAAGCTAGGGATGGACGAAGACAATTTCCTTCTTTCCCTGCGACGTGATTACGGACCCGTCGTCCATCTTCCATGGCCCCTCAACCAGATTTTTGTACTCGACGGGACTCTTATTCATAAAGTGTACGGTGCCCCATCTTCGACACTATCGTTCACCGCAATACGACGGAAATTCCAGACAATCATTTTTGGCTCACCATGGAAAATTTCCCAGGGCCCTGGCCTTGCGCGCATGTTCCCCGTTCACGCCAAAGGTCTCGCCAACCTTCGCCTAGATGCTCCAGTTGAACGTTTCACGCGTATTGTCCAGGCGAAAGTAGCACAGCTGAAGGAACAGATTGAATCGTTGCCTGAGCAGGCCGTTGAAATCCCGATTACCAAGTGGGTCATTGATACGATGTTCGAAGCTGCCACAATCGGCTTGTTTGGGGAGGAATTCTGCGAGCGGACACTGAAGGCAGGATTGCAGCAGGATTTTAACCGATTCGACGCATCCTTCCCCCTACTGGCTGCAGAGATGATCCCAATGGCACTCTACCCGCTCGTACCGCCCATAGCAGACGGGATGAAGGGTCGAGAAGCGATGTTCTCAGTGCTCACACAGTGGGTCGAGGATGGCCTCCCTGGTCTCGACGAAGGGGTCATTCACGACATGGCTCAGATGGGATTGGCGGAAGGTTATACCTCGAGAGAGATAGCCACCCTTCTTTTGGGCGATCTTTGGGCCCTTCAGGCCAACGCGCCATATGCTGCTTCCGCGCTTCTCCTTTACATCGTCCAAAGTAACATCCTGGACCAAGTGCGTGAGGAGATAGATGCTTTACCCAAGCAGAGCGAAGATACATCGGACCCGGTCGTGACCTTGAAAACCCTAGCCTCGATGCCTTTAGTCGCTTCATGCGTGCAGGAGACTGTCAGGTTGAATACCTCGAGTTTCAGCATTAGGGTCGTTGAAAAGGATTTTGTATTGTCTGCATCAGGCGAGGGAGGGATATTCATCCCCGCTGGTATGCGCGTCGTGTGCATTACCCGCGTTGGACACCTCATGGATGAACTGTGGGGCGCCAACCCCGAGTCGTGGATTGGTGATCGCTTTTTGGCCGAAAAGCAAGGCGACGCCCTCAGCTCGAAGAGGTCCAGAGAGATGAATGGCTTTGGGGGCGGAATATCTATCGTGAGTAGCGTGCGTCCGGAGAGTCTTGACTGATGCTCAATGTTGGGTGAACCACAGTGCGAAGGGCGCCATCTAGCAACGGCTGAGCTTAAATCCATCCTAACCATTATACTTTCGAACTTGGACATCACGCCTCTCAAGCACGTTGCAGATCCGAGGATTCCCATTGGACCAGCTACCGCGAACAACGTTTGGAAAGGACTCCAACCGAGCAGAGATCTCACGCGTCCGGGACTGGGGGCGTTCCAGTTCGGAGCATCTGACGTGATTGCGAGAGTAACAAAACGCAAATCATCGTAGCGGCACATCCATTTGTGTTGCACCATCAGCTCTATCTATACGACTCCGATTGATTTATTCCCCCGTCACTGCACCATATGCACACTTTCGGAGCGATTACATATCTATGTCGCGATACATCTTGAGTTGCTCGCGCATCCTTTGGTTTTGGCCTGGCGTAAACTGTGATTGGCAGTAATCGCTTGTGTAGTCCATGATGTTGTCTGATCAGAGTTGATAAGCTAAATGCCTGGGGAGAGCGGCCAAAGGTAGCTTACATAGCGGATCCCATTGGCCTTTGATGCAGCTGGAACGAGGGAAGATACACTCGTATTGTGCTTCTTGAGGAGGCGTATCGTCGACGTAGTCTCCTGGCTCGTCGCATGAATTCATGAAGACGTGATACAGTCCACACCAATGGCCCGCTTCGTGGAGTAGCGTCTGCATTATCGGGTAAGCAAGCAAAGGAATCAATGTCGATATATCGCTGGACATGAATTCCCGAGCTCACCTTTCCTCTATGCTTCCCCTCGAAATCGCCGGGCAAGGTGGTATGTCGCACTACCACACCATCCATCCACTCTGGGTTCAACGGGTATTCATAAGGGAAGGTCGCCCAACCAAACGCGGTTTCATAAGTGTTGCTAAGAGGTCAGGTCAATCATGCGTCGACGCCCGATGGCGTTAAGCTTGCCGCAACTTACTCGACGGAATAAACATTCAGGTCAGCCTTGCCCCCCTTCTTAAGAGCCTGCTTCATTTCGAATTCCGCCGTCCTTTCATAGCATAGGACACGTTAACAGATACGCACGAGGAAGAAGGGTGATTAGAAGGCGTACGAGTTCCCGCTGGCGTTTCTGAACCACACCTCGTTGGTCGTGCGTGAAACATCAACGAGGTTCCACCGTATACCCGCGTCCTTGAAGTGGTAATTCATAATGTCTATCGACGTGTTAATGAACAGCGGGCTGTACACCGTATCAGCAACATGTGCTTCTGCGAAGGCAGGAAATGCAAAGACGGCCTTACTTAGTATCCCCGCCCTCCTCTGTTTCGTTCAACCTGACGACGTGCCAGTACACGTCAAGGGCCGCTTCTTTGTGCGCTCCTCGGGCTTGCAAGCTCGACGAAGGCACTCGGTTTGCCTGGAAGTGCTTCTCCGCGGCAGCGATTGCGAATTCGTCGGCATTCGCAGAGCATTTTCTTGAAGGATGATAGCACGCCAAGTTAGTCAAATCGCACACACGAATCATCGGCCATGAACTTACTTGGGACTGTGTTCAGCGCCTTGGGCTACTGTGGCCACTGCAGTACAAGCCAACGCGACGAAAAGTGAGAGGAGCATTTCGGGCTGTAGTTCGGGTGGAGTGAAGGACGATGAACAACCTGGAAGGCATTAGTCGCAAAAAACACCCATTATATATCTGCAGAAGTTGAGCTTGCGGGAGGCAGCAGCATGATTGAAGACGGATGCATAAGCCCATCTATGCACGGCGAACCTTCGCCCGAAACAAGGAATTAATGGTTTAATGATTTAGAAGCCCCACCGTCGCACGGATGGGTGGGAAGTTTTGACTACCTCCAATGCCCGAAATATTCGAGTTCGCATCGTTTGGGCACATCAAGACTTGATGTCGGATGGAAAACAAAGACCACAGCAGAGTCGCAAGTAGGAACAAGCCATCGCAACGCAACAACTATGTCAGCATCAGGGGTGTTTTCATTCACCATGTGAATCGAGGTTGGTCGTGGGTCCGCGATTATCATGAGGTCGCAGCACCACTGGGCTCAGCCTGGACAGAGGGCCACAAACGACTGTGCATTGCGGCAAAGGTATCCGTACGGCGTATTCAACAATCAACACAAAGCCAGCAAAATAACACAAGATAGAAAAACACGTAACAGTCAATATATATCCATATTCCCCATGGGCCCTGCTCATATCATATCCCCAACAACTCGGCAACTCTCCCAAATCACATATCGTCGTCGTCCTCTTCTTCTACGTCGTCCTTGATACTCGCATCTCTCAACCAACCGTCGAAATCCACATCCCTCTCCAAAAGCTCGCTGACTCTATCCACCTCACCCTCGACGTCGAACTGGGAGTTATACAGCCCAAAGCTGCGAATACCACCTCCAACACTCGCTTGGCTCATTTCACCGAACGCAAAGCCGCCACCCCCATCGGCTTGTGTACTAGCGCCTAGAGGTTCGAAACCTTTGGCTGCATCGATAAATGTTGGATCGCGAAGCGCATCGCCAACTCCGTCGTCAGAGTCCTCAGAATCCGATCCAGCGATTGAAGAGAGTGATTTCGCCGGCGATGACATATCGATATCGTAGCCGATGTGATACGAAGCATCCAAAGCGTCGTAGAGACTTTTGACATCGAGGTTGAGCGCCGCCTTGTCGAGAGTGATATCACTAACATCAAGCGGGGCATCGGTCACGGTGGCAATAGATACATCGACAGCTTCTTCCCGGTCAGGCAGTACCTGAGGTATATCATTCGTTCCTGTTTGTAGGTCTGCATCGACAACGGGTTGCGCCTCTTTAGGCTTAGTGGCAGACACTCTTGCTTTTGACTGCGTTGGTGATGAATAGACCCCAGAGGATCGTTTCTTCGGTGTATTTGGGGAGCTTTTCTTTTTTGAAGCGAGGATTTCAGTAAGTGTTGGTATATGGTTCTTGTCCTTCCGCTCGGGCGTAGTCAAAACACCTGAGACAACCGCTTTTGTCCAGTCCACGATGTCGCTCTCCATCTGGACATTGGTAGTGGTGATTCTAGGGCTCACTTTAGCTCTGGAAGGTGTGGTCGGTGGGTGGGCATCCTCTGGGATCATTGATGTAGTTTTGACCTTCTTGAAGACGCCCGCCTCCTCGGGTGTGGCATCGAGGCGTCTCTTTTTGGGATTAGGCTTGACTGGGGTCGACGGTAGAGAAGGTGAGGATGTCAAAGGTTGTAGCGATGAAGATGGGATCTGATGGGATGAAGGCGGGGGGTGTCGCGGTGACGAAGGTAGTTGGGGGTCGTTCTGACCCTCCGGGGCGTTGACAAACGACCGGCGGTTGTACTCCTGGCTAAAAAAATTGGGCGTGATGTCCTCTACGGAAGCGAGCGACACGTCGAGGTCGAGCGCTGGGTCAATTACTGGGACTTTTGACCGTTGGCGCCTGGGCGTAGAGGTCTGCAGCTGGGATGGGAAAGAAGGGGGAAGGAACTATCGAAGAATCAGAATAATAAGCAACAGAGAGAGCAAGAGTTCGTACTGTGTCTGATATATCTGCTATTCCCCTGCCTTCATCGTCAGCGGGCATTGGACTGGGGTCAAGCTGAAGCGCGGGTTTCTCGTGTGGCAATGGCCCATCATTTGGTGTTGTCGGATCGTGAGGCTTCTCGCTGGTAATGATACCACTGGCGCGTTTGGCTACTTTGAATTGTAGGGAGCCCTGTTTTGAGAGGGAAGCGACGGTACTCTTTGAGCTCGATTTCCGTTGGAGAGTCGTGTCAGCCTTCGAGTGGGCCGGCTCGTTTTGTGATTCGCTAGCTTGCGTCTCTTGAAACTGTTCTTCCACGGGGGCGACACCTTCTTGCCAAATCTCCACCTTCTGCTTAAGCTGTTGTTTCTGCTCAAACTTGCGCTCCATTGCATGCCACTCTTCTTCTGTCTCCGGCAACACCAAAGAAGGATCCAACTCACGAATCTGCCGTCCCGACGGAGCACATCCACGAATCCACCGATATCTCCCAGCCGTACATCCCATCCGAAGCATTTGAGAAATTTGAGCCCACTTTCCTTCCCCCGGTTCACCCTTGGCCTTCCGAAACGCGTCGACGACTCGGGATCGGAGGTCTTCCACCCGCTGCACGCGTCGCAGCTGGGCTTCCGACAGCCCACTCGTCTCCTTCTCTGCATCAGGTCCTAAGTATAGCTCTAGTTCGGGGGACGATGGCCGCGAAGATGGGACCTCCTTCACGTTCTGTGCGAGTGCGACATGTTGCCGAGATAATGTATTGAGATACGACATTACGGCCCTAGGTTCGCTCAGGAATGGTTTGGAAGACGCAGAGGAGGGGTCTGGCGTTAGGTAGAATACTGGGGTATAGACGGATCTGACATGTTTCGCGCTGCTCATTTCGCTGGTGGAAGCGAGAGAAGGTGGTGGTAAATGGGCAAACTCAGGAGGCACCGATGATTCCGAATTCGGAATCTGAACTGAATCCAAATTCTCGCTCACGTGACCGCAGTCCGCGTGGACTACCCCTGAGACTCCTACTGCAGTTCGCTAATAATCGCTATCTACGGTACACAAATTTTTAAATGCATAGGGCTAACAAATTCCTTTTCCGCAGTTTATTTCTGAAATCTGGCCAACATACATAAAGCTGTATCACGAAAGATAAAGTAATATCGAAATACCACGTCTTTACTAGGGCCCAACTCGACAAACCACGTGTTTGGTGGCTCATCGCGCTCCCTCTCATGTAAAGTGCAAGATGCTATACTAGACATCTTCCGATATCGTGTCGCTATGTCACTGCTTTATGGTCTATCGGTGGCTTCGAGAAGCGCTGCTTTATGCTCCCTATCCATTCCTCCTTGCTTTGTCGTTTATGGCCACATCGCTAGTCGCCACCTGCCATTGTTCGCGGCGCAGCATAACCCGCCTCTCTTTGGCTATATAAGGACGTTGTATTGAGTACTCAAATGAAACCACCACAATCACCTTTCGACTATGTTTGCGATTCTTCAGGCTCTCGCGCGAAAATGGCGAGCCACACGGCGCAAACGCAAGTTCAACAGGATAAAAAACAAGCCCCTACCGTGCATACCAGCTGAACATTCTGATTCGCTTCGTAACCGGCTGTCGTTCTGGAAGCGACGATCCCAGAGCCACCGGGGCTCTAAGGGCGCACCGTCGCCTCCGATCGTCACATGTGCGCCCACTGCCCAAGGAGCAGGCGTTCGCCGAGCACGATTTGCGAGTGGATCTGTTGGAGCCGAAAAAAGACAATCTTGGTATGCACGAAATATTGGACGCTATCGCCGCCTCGTTGGCGAAAGTGGGATCGTCCGTCGTCTCGAGGCATCGCCAGGCCCTGAAACCAAGTATCTACTTCGGAACTACCTAGAAGCTATACGTTCCAGCAGGGAACGCCGCGCAATTAGGAACGCGCTCGAGATTTCCTGTCCCCGCCGTGCGGAAGACATGAGCTCAGAATCGACGCTGTCATCCTATATCTATGAACTAGGGAGGCCGTGCTCAAGTCCTTGCCTAGTAAATAGCCCCACTTCTCGATACGACGTTCAATTTCGCCTTGGGACCGGTGCTACTTGCCATGTCATGTGCGCGAAAGTGGTTGTTCAGAAGCAACCCATGACTACAGAGATGGTGGCGATCAAGGTGTTCCACAAACGTCAATTGGCCTATTACACTCTCTCCAAGAAAGCAAAATCAACCTTCGCTGAATGTCTGGCTAGGGAACGAGATACGCTGGTGGCGATTACCGAAAGCCGGAGTCGGTATTTGACCCCCCTCTTTGAAGCCTTTCAAGACAAACACAACGTCTATTTCGTCTTGGTACACTCTCTGCTTCATCATATTTCAAAAAATTCTTATTATGTCAACAGAAAGCCTATCCACTGTCGCTCTCTGATTTGATAAGTCTAATGCGGGATTTAGGCAAAAGACTAACTCCCGGAGCGATCAAGTTCTACGCTTCAGAGTTGGTAAGCTTCGCTTCTACGCTGTCCTGTGACGTTGTTGAAATAATTTACAGCTGGTCGCCATCGAGCAACTCCATTCCCTGAATATCGCCCACCGTGACATAAAGCCAGACAATATCCTTATATCCTCGAATGGACATCTCGCACTCGCAGACTTCGGTCTCTCTGTCCGTATCCCTCCCGATGACCAGCGCCCGTTCACTAAGCAGATCAGGTACGACGCCGTCGGCACGCCCGCATATTGTGCCCCAGAGTTATGGCGTGCAGATGTTTCGAAGAAGGGCTATCTAGTTGCTGCTTCAGACATATGGATGTATGGCGCTGTCGTCCTGCAAATGTGGTTGTCCAAACGTCTAGTAAGCGACCAGCTTTACCTTCAAGTCTAGGGCTCACCGTCCTTCGAGCCTTTCTTCAGTCCCGAGGGCGAGGATCGGGGTGTTATGTTCGATATGTACCAGTTGGTTGAGGATCCCGTCGTTGCAGACTTCCTATCTTCTGTGAGGCTCTATTATTTGCCTTCTCTGCTCACGAACGCACTGACGAGTTATATTTCTTAAGATTGTTCATGCCCCGGAGGATTTGAGGCCCTATATCCCAACGATTAAAGCACACAAGTTCTTCGCGACAATGTGAGTGCTGCAGATACATTTGGGTGATCGAAGTTGATACCCCATCACAGTAATTGGCGTAGTGTCTGTAGCAGTTTCGATGACCAGGAAAGATCACGTTAGTATCCTTCTATCCCTCCGACCGTGTTATTTATTGCTCCTCCCTCAGCCCCTTTTGTCCTCGGAGATTTTTTGCGCCACGAATGCTACCCAAGTGTTGGCTTCTCGACTTTCTACCACGAATGTTCATTCTCGAAATTGCCATCGTCTGATCGGGAAACAGCACTAGCAGACAGCCTTACTGAGTTCCAGGAGTCGAATGAAGACATTGTGTATAGATGCTCGAGGGATGACAGACGATACTATGTTACATTGACTTGACTCATTAGACCTCGTTTAGTTATTCATCTCTCCAGTCATTCACAAAATATTTCCCATCATCCGAGCGGACGAACTACTCGATGCTGAGATTAAGTGGCAGTGGCCATGGGGTTAAAGAAACTACCCCGGGGAATGTCTGCAGCTGCGTGATACATTCGTTCCTTTACTCGCAGCCTATGCTCTATGACCAAGGCCGAGACGAGAACGTCTTCCACGAATGCCCTCGTCTTCGCATCTCGCATCCAGGCGCGCTCGTTGGCGAGTGTCAATCCCGATGGTTCAATGATGAGACTCATCGGGGACTCGGAAGTAGCTGGCTGCAGACATGCAGTTGGCAGCCCATCGCTTTCGTCTCCTGAGGGCCATAACTAGGGGACACGGTGACTCGTAGGTCTACTATGCGTAAGGTGAATACTTACTGCGATCCTGGTGGTATTGTACTTCCAGCCGAATTGGCCCAGCGTCGTCTCTATTATCATGATAGGGCTAAATCGGTATCATATTAAGGATGTCTTATCTTAGACAGAGGATGCTACAGTGTGCGCTTACAGGCCATCTGAGGTTTTCTGTTCCTTCAGCCATTTGCTTAGCTTCATACTTCCCCGGCCATCTCTGCTTGGGAAGGAAATGGTACTCGGCAGGATATCTCGTTTGTTGATAACGGCCACAGTGCCAGCGGAATCAGCAATTGTCGTCTTGCTGCACGTAAGGGCGTCACTCGAGACGGAGTAAATAATTCGCGACTCCGAGCCTTTGAGAGCTATTCCCGTGTTCGTAGTGCTGTCCTTCGTGAACACGAGGGTTACGGGCGCTGATGGGTTGACGAGGGTGATTGTCGAATCCATGACGGCATCGCAAAATACTTGATCGCATTTATATCTTGCATTGGTGCCTAGATTCCAGGAATAACTATCCTTCTCCGTAGACTAGCTGGGCCTCCGCTCTAGCACCCCTTCCATCACACAAGCCTGATCGCAAGCTGTACAAAGCTCCGTGTTGGCAGTAAGGAGTCGACCGCGCCCGAGGTACTACTTTCTTCGATATATGTACCTGTTGCGACATGTGAGTCCTGACCGTCCTTGTAGCTCTGATGGTGCACGAAAGGCGGCAAGTAGATGTTTGATAAATTTGATGAAGTGGGCTAAGTAGGTTACTTCTAAGATTGCTTCAACGTGGCTTCAACAGGATAGCTGTTATGAACGCCGTGTTGTTGACAGCTAAATAAAGATCCCGGTTCACAGCCTCTTTTGCGTTTCCGGGCCTGACAAATGCGTTCATCGGATGACCTCGTTGAGGCTGTGATAGTTTCGCCGCGACCTTCGATGTCTGATTTAAGTGCACGTCGGTTGTCATTCGCAAGTAGGTGACCATCATGGTGACATTCGCTTTCTCACCCAATAGCATTAGGAACGCGACTTTCTCCCCTCATCCGAACGGCCAACCCTTGTACACACTCTCTACCGATGTTCGGTCCAACAGCAAAACGACGATCGCCAATGCACAGACGGGCGCCGTCGTTGCCTACATAGAGAGGAACGAGATCCTCCCGGATACAGTCAAGTTCTCCGGGAGAAACGAAGGGAAGAAGATGAGAGTATCCAAATGGCTCGTTGCTGGGAAAACACCAGATAAATTGTCAGTTTGTTGTATTCAATGCCAGTGCCGCGGAGCAACAATTGATTGGATGGCTGACTAGCCCGGTGACGTTCATGGAAACAAAACTGGGGAGGTGTATCTGGAAAAGCGACCCGTCGTATAGGCTGGCGGTTCGTCCCACAACTTTGCACATATAGCGAACTGCTCACCTCATTGGTCTATAGCTATTTCGTCCAGATGATGTGAAGTACGCATCACCGATCGCGCACATTCAAAACGCCCAGCAGCAGCTCTTGCTACTGATTGACGATCAACTATTCAAAGAAGACGAGGTGGTCTACACGAATGACGAACAGATGGTGAATCTTGTGGACATCCTCGCCGCCGTTTCATATCTAGAGGGCAAGCTGCGCGGTGGAGATCGACCACCTAATATAGGGCAGGGGATGGCTCAAGAAGCTCTTATAAGCACTGCCATGGGGACCCAGTGAATTGATTGAGCTGCGTACTTCCAAGGACTGAGTGCGAGGGGTCAAAGACGTTAACGAATAATACAGAGGATGAATATAATGAACAGTGACATTGGTTACTTGCAGGCACCACTTCCTAATAAGTTACATCTTGAGGACGATTCGTCCTACAATTCTTCCGGCTTCCATCTCAGTATAGATTCTACACGTTCATAATATTTACTCATGAAAGTTTGCTGGAAGCGAGGGGTCTATTACTCACTGATTCAGGTCTTGTAGTTGTTTCTCCTGGTAATGACATTTGACTTTGCCCCGAGCCACGAGATCCAACGCCTCGGTAGCGTCTTGACGATTACTATCAACACGAAACACCGTTAGGAAAGGCACGTCGTGTCTAACGATTGAGAAAGCGACATACCCAACCGAGGTTCCCACCACGGTTAAGCTCTAGAACGGAGGTCAGACACTTCCAGATCAAAGGGATATTCAGGAGATATAAAATGTACCTTGCCGATGAACAGCGCTATGGGAATGTTCATAGCTGCGTCCTTTGGCATTCCGACAGCCACCAATGTGCCCAAAGGCCGCAGGTAAAGTATAGCCTGGTTGAAAGGTGTACTCTACGATACATACGTCAACGATCACCCATAGATGAAGGTCAATTGTGCTTACGCTCCCAGCTGCGATTACAGCGGCATGAGGACCGAGCCCATCAGTAGCGTCTTTGATGTCTTGAATCAGGTCCTTCGATTCCATGAAGTCTACCCAAGCTTCAGCACCCAAGCTTTGGACCAACTTCTTCTTCTCCTCTCCGGTATCTAAAAAAGTCGTGAAGAATGACACTAAGTGTCGACTTTGGACGGGCTCCAGAGTAGAAGCTTACCAATAGCCAGCACCCGTAGTCCCATCGCAACAGCATATTGCACAGCTGAGAATGCGATTCAGCTGTGAGCCGACAGTGATAGTGCCTGGGGACATACCCAGGTGCCCCAATCCACCTCCTGCGCCAGAGATGGCTACCCAGTGCCCGACAATGGTACGTGTCTGCTTCAGTGCCTTATAGACGGTCACGCCCTGATTCACGATGTCAGCCTCATATAAGGTTGGAAAGCAGATAGAGGCTTACTGCACATAAAATAGAGACAGCTTCAGCACTACCAACACTAGGTGGTATTGGTGTGACGTAGTTGGCATATGAAACCTGATTTTCTTTAATCTTGTAGTAGTACTACGCGCGAACCGAGGGACTTACGACGTAGTCCGCAAAGGTACCGTCCATGCTGTACCCAGAGGCCCTTTGAAAAGAAAGAGGACAGCCTTCGGATGAGGCTCAGCTTGAATCTTACGCTTGTAGATACCCAAACTTACTTGATTCCGCCCCTTTGCGGCACATTTCGCATCTTCATTATCGTCAGATTAAGTGCACCGCTTAATGAGGACATATGCTTACTTCATGCAAACGTTAGCTATCCATTTGATACCGACTCTGTCTCCGATCTTGACTTGAGAATCGACAGTATGCTCGCCAATAGCAACGACGTGCCCGACACCTTGATAGCGGGATAAGTTATGAAACGAAGCTTAGTACGAGGTGACGTAGGATGCTTGCCTTCATGCCCTCCGATGAGAGGCAACGAGAGCTTTCTTCCCCAACCACCTTGACGGATGTGTAAGTCGCTGTGGCATACACCGGCATACTCGATCTTGATCAGACACTCCCCAGGCGCTAGCTCGGACGGCTGCCTGACGGGGTGATCGGTCGCTATAACCACATCCTTTTCGAAGTCAACAAGCACAGCAGCTCGAGCAGTGAGAGGAATAGAGTTGGACATTATTGCAAGCTAGCATTACGTTTCGCATGGAAGCTTATTATAAAGGAGGGAGTTCATAAGGGGCAGTCGTCTGACCGTCTGACCACAACCTGCGTGCAATGGAGAAAGGCCAAGGTGTAGCGGAGAGTGTGGTAGCGTCGCTTAACAGGTTAGCTGACCTCCCACATGATGCTCTTCGTGACACCCCCTTCCCATTTCCACTTACAAGCCTCCGGGTAAGTAGAACCCGGCGAGGGCTAATCCCAATCCCAGGACAAGAGCGCCACCATACATGATCACACCGACGGTCGTACCGAACCGCTGCCCTTGTTTCTGCTGCTGTTTCCAAACATCTCCCCCGATCACGTACGAGTCGTGTACGTGTGACTTGGGTGTGACAACTCGGTAATGACACCATACAGGGGCTCGCAGCCACCACCAGAACCGGGTCTGGGAACCTGGGAAGATGCTGCTGATTATCCCGTCGCCGCCTTTGCGGTACCAGGAATTGCAGTGTACGAAAACTGAACGAGAGAGTCGTGCTTGAATTCTCTCGTTGTAGGAGTCTGTTGCTTCTGGAGTGACTTCAAACGATTTGGCTTTGTTGGCGAGAACAGGAGCAATCAATGCAAGGCAATAATCGGTCTATGGTAGGGCGAGAATAACTGGTGCGTCTTGGGAGATCAGTTATCAATGGTAAACGAACGAACCTGCAATTCTTCTGAGTAGAGCACTGACGAATGCCCCGTGGCCGTGTTCGGTCCAGAGAGCATGTAAAAGTTCGGAAAGCCAGGCAAGGTTGTTCCAAGATATGCTCTCGGAGCTCCGTATGTGTCGTAGTACTCTTGAATCGTCTGGCCGTTCAGCCCACGAATAGGAATCGCATATTCGTCCTGGAGAAGAACAAGCACATTGATGACGTTATGAATATATATAGATAATAGAATGAAGTACGCACGGCAACGAAGCCTGTGGCCAGTATGATGACGTCCAAATCAATCTTCTGGCCTATATCAAGGTTGGAAGTACCAGAATTGGATGCGTAGTTTAACGCTAGCGTTTTCGATCTCGTATAATGGAGTACGTACCGCCTTTCATCAATACACCGTCCTCTACAATCTCTGTGAGTCCGTCGTAGACTAGTCGAACATTTGGCTTGTGTAAAGACTCCAGATACCCGAAGTTGTCGAAGAGAAGGCGCTTGCATCCCACGGCTAGAAGCCGCACGGTGAGATCTTTCATACTTTATCTATGCAGCCGAGCAAAGCGAGAGTGGCTCACGGAACTTAGGAATCATGCGGTCATGATACCGTTCGGGCGCCTCGGAAAGCATATATTGCGTAGTCCGCTGTATGAATGCGAATATGGGCACATTGAATTGGAGGGAAAGCAAAAATAGGTGAAACGTTCGAACCTTTGTAACAAGCCACCGAAACAAGGCATTAGAGAATATCATATACAGCCCTCCTGACTACACATCCAACGTGAGCTTTTCCGCCTTTACATGTAGTCTCGCGGTTGCTGACCTTCATGAACCACACAAATCTATAGAGTTGCAGAAGCAGCGGCACATGAGCCAAACACCACTTCCATCGAGTCGAATATGGCTGGCGGACCTACATAGAAGATCTCAATATACTATTTACAACTCAACAGGACCACGTACCGGAGGCAGTATCCACTTAGGCGTGCGGCAAAACTGAGTGACTTCGACGTCCGGTTGCTCAGCTATGTGTGGCATGAACTGCATGCTACATAAAATGATTCAGTGATGCTCATCAAGGAAGCAACGGAAGCTGATACAAACGCAGACGACCCGTTCCCGATAACGCCTACCTTCCTCCCTTTCAGAGGGACATCCTTCCACCGCGCTGAATGGAACAAATCCCCCTTGAACATCCCCAACCCCGCAATCTTCGGTATATGTGGTATTTCGAGAATTCCATTCGCCGACACCAGAATTTCAGCACTGGTCGGAATTCTCTCACTGGTATTGACGTTCTCTGCGTCAATGTGGTAGCATTGCGCGTCGGAGTCCCATCGCGCGCCGATGACGCGCGTGTTGAAGATGATGTGAGGGTATAAGTGGTACTTGTGGGCTAAGTCGATCCAGTAGGCTAGGATCTCGGCCTGGTCGGCCTGGGTGAAGCTCCAATCTGACTTCAGATCAGAAGAGAGCGAGTAAAAATGAATCCCGATGTCCGACGCTGCCCCCTGTGGGAGATAGATGTGAGTGATTGAATCCCATCGAAGTGAAAGGGTGGACCCACAGGGTATATATTGTCCTGCCAAGGGGAAATTAAAAAAGTTGAGCGTCTACGTTTCTTGACAGTGCGGAAGTATATTCGCCCTCACCCGCCACGTCCCGCCAACTTCAGAGGCCTTTTCGTAAATCTAGGCAACGAAGAAATACATCATAAAGCCCGGCCGCAAGTGCAGGACTAACCGTGAACTGGGCGTGAGGCAACCGTTGCTTGAGCTTGATCGCGAATGCCAGCCCACCGATACTAAGGAGGAAGGATTGATCAATAAAGGCAATCCAGTTCATGCGAAGGGGGGAAGCTACGTACCCAGCACCGATGATGACGATATTCTTTGGTCGCTCCATTGTTCAAGGTGAGGGTAGATAGCACTGAGGGTCTGTAGCCTTGAGGCGATGAGTTGAAGCTACACCTACTTTCGGTGATTTGCATATTGTATTTAAGGCGGAAGTTACTAAAGCTTTGAAGTATCGCCGGACTCTCACGCGGAGTTCGACTGAATGACTGTTCGTTAGTTCATTAAATCGAAGCTTATACTCGGGGGGTTGACACCGGGAGTGAGATCTTGGGACTTAAGGCGATAGGAGGAATCAAGCTTTTCTTATCTCCAGCTGCTCATAACTGGTGTTGTACATACAATCTGCAAGTGCATGAGGAATCAGAAAACGGTGAACAGCACAAATTTCGCTCACATCACATCTATCAATCTAGTCTTCGAATAACAGATATTCAATTCCCAGGGTCGACCTCTATTCCACCGACTTTCACGGCGATTTTGATGGGGAAAGGCGATATCCCGCTGGCGACTGTAATCGGTGGAACCACGCTACGCCCGCGCTCGGACGAGGTGTAGCTGAGCATTGTCTGGATAGCCTTCGTTAGCGTGTTCGCGAGTTGCGCATTAGCTTGCTGGCGATCTGTGGGAGGTAAAGGTCTCGGACAACGCTTCAGCGAAAGCAAGGAATGCACATACCTTCTTCAGATTTAGGTTGTCTGAGTTCAGCGTTGATGACCCTATGATGCGCTCAGTACGAGCTCAATAAGGACAAAGTGAATGTACCACTGCTCCCAGGGCACTTCCTCGTCACCCATGTAGACCTGGAACCACGATTTCCTCGGTTGCTTGTGGGAGAACGTAACGCTTATCTTGCATGTCGTGTGAGCACCTCCTGCAATGCTTCCTTCTTCGCTCACCTGGCCGTGCTTACTCGCTCCATTCTCGATGCCCTTCCAAAACGCCGCAACCTTGTCCGCCACAAGCTGCTCAGTTTCTGGGTCGGATACGCCAGGCTATCTAGCAATCAGTACTCTCAGCTCCGACGATGACTATCGCCCCGTATCTTGCCTTGCATATGGGGCAGGCTAACCAACCATAGTCACGTCGAGAACTTCCAGTGTCTTTGGTTTAACAGTTCCGAAGAGTCGGTGAAATAGGATGGCGTGTAAGATGCCATTCAGAGCATCCCTAGCTGTCTGACGGTCAAGAATCTGTACTTTGTTGGGATTTAGGCACACAAAGGCTAGCGGACTAACATACTAGATCGATTGTGATGATTGAGTGGACATCCATGGCCGTAGGGCATACGACGCGCACAGGAAGAACACCAAATGACAACTCCGTGAGAGCGCTAATGGTAGTCAGATTCATGGAACGTGATTGGCTGCCGGCCGATCCCTAAGATTCCACGTGGTCGTGTCGCGCCACATTACCAAACTGGAAATGAAGGCGGGTACTCTACTGTTGACATGGTCATTTTATGGTTTCCCCCCTGCTAAAGATACAGATGCTTCTGCATTAAGCTTGAAGCTCCGTAGCTACAACCTTGGCATCCTTCCTGTGCAGGACGTACGAGCACTTATACTCGCGATCGCCGCATTTCTTTGAAAGCAACTGTTCTTTAGGCTGCACTTGGATTCCTTCTTTCAACTCTCTGCAAAGCTCCTCAATCTAAACACTCGCCCTACATAGTCTCTCATAGAGATAGATACGAAGCCTGTTCTTATTGGTCTCAACGCTGGGACTGTCGAAGGGTGCCGTTGGTTTCAAGTTGAACGGGTGAGCAAGCTAGGTTTCCCGGCCGCTCGCGAGCGGACAGAATTGTTTCCTTCTCACTCCTAGAAGTACAGAAAAGTGGAGCCTCTTATTTGGTTCATAAATTTACACTACGTATAACGTCCTGCCAGTCATCCAGTGCTTTGGCTATCTTCCCAATCTTATTCCGAATATCCACCTCAGCATCCTCTCCCAGGATCAAGTATGTTGGCCATTCCCTGCCTTTTGCCACCCCTTCGCCTCGTACCACGTCCACAACTACCTCCATGGCTTTCTGCGGATCACCTTTAATCGCATCTCGGATGGATCCCATTTTCTCCAATGACGCCGTACGAATGTTATCGTACGCTGGTAGGGGATTAGGGTTATCCCATGGATAATTGTAGGCGCCTTCCGTCTTGAAGGCTCCTGGCGCAACGAGCAGAACCTTAATGTTGAATTGAGCGAGTTCGATGGCCAGCGTCTCAGTAAGCGCTATCGGACAATCGGCGTCAGCTTCGCAAATTGGAAGAAACGGACAGGGGTATATTACCATGGAGGGCAGCCTTCGAGGCCGAATACGGCCCAATTCCCTATGGGGGCAGCAAACAGGTGAGCACCATTGCGTGCGAACTTGGAAGGAATTGGATCTTACGGGGAGCTCGGTCTTCCAGGCAGATCTGCTCCCAACGTTCACGATTGTCCCAGACTTGAGGGCGCGCATGTGTGGAAGCGCGGCGTTGATAACATCAATCGGCCCGTACAAGTTCGTCGCGAATTGAAGCTTGATGCTCTCGACACTAATCCGCGGACCATCAGTTTCTCGCCACCACACTAGAGCTCGAATAGAATATCACTTACCCCCCTTCCTCGAGGATGGCTGGTACGCCATACCCTGCGTTATTAACCAGCACGTCGATTCTTCCCCAAAATGTGTTTGCCTTGTCGATAACCTCTTTGATGGCTGTGAACCCCGCTGTTACGTCGAGTGCGAGGAGACGTAGGTTCTCTGCTTTGTCTTTAACGAGGGTGTTCTCCGGAAGGTCCTCTATTTTGCCCAGAGAGCGTGCCGTGGCTATGACTTTATCCCCCCGCGCCAGCGCAGAGTATACCAAACGGCGACCAAATCCCGCTGAACATCCTATTTTCGAAGTTAGCGATAGTGGTAACGTCACGGCATCCATCCATCTCACTATGGATGAAGGAAATCCTCCCAACTCACCAGTAATCAACCAAACGCGTTGGGCAGAAGACATTCTTTCGATATGATTCCTGTTTCTAGGCTTTGCTATTCGTCGATTATCTCGAGGCTTACAATCGCAAGATATTTAGGTAGTCCGGTACTCGGTTACTCGGGAGTGGACACAGCGGGTGGACAGGGCTGGACAGGGGCGGTATCAGGAATGTCCGTTGGACCCTTCACCCCATCCCAGTGGACCCTTATATGCGGGGAAGCGTCGTCCTGACCCCATCTTTCCTCCCGTATCAAGGTACCGTTGGCGTATGCAGTACATCATCGTTCGTCCTTTCCGGGGTTCCGTTCCTGAGCGATCCAGCGATTCGATTGACCTTTGGTATGTTTTGGAACACAGTCGAGGTTCCTGATATGGCTAGGCGTCATCCACAGGACACAAGAAACAGGAAACATCTCGGGCAGGACGCGTCGCGCCCGAGCATTGTGACCATCTATGCCCCTCTTTGGCCCCCATGATGCTGACTACTACTGCAGCTCTGCACGATCTCAATCATTAATCACCGCTGGCCATCTAGCCGTTTCCACCGAAGGAGCCATTGCGATAGCGATAGCGGTTACGTCGCCGCCCAATCCGCATGGCGCATGGGCGTAGTCGCGAGCGAGTAAAGGCGAGTAACCTCTGTGCGCCGGGACATGTCGACCTCCGTTATAACCATTCAGTTTTGTCGGCCCGGGGTACTAGATGTCTACGAGTTTATAGCTTATCTCCAAGCCGAGTCGTCCTGGCAACCCGCCGCTGTCGAAGCATCTGCGTTCCCGCTACATAGCCAAGATCGATGGCAGGAATCTTTATCGGCCTCGATATCCGACACCACTAGCCTCATTCCCATGCCGCGCCTGTCTCCCACACAACGTCAAGCTTGGGGCTGCATGTGCCCACTTATATATGGGCAATTGTCGCCTGGAAGCTCTTGCGCCACTGCTATCGTCTCCGTAGAGATTGATCTTCAATCGTGCTAGCGGCCCAAGTTGGGAGTGACATGAGGTCCGCGATGAGAAAATATCTGATTGGTATCTGCGACTCGCCTGTAGATGTGCATATGAAATACGAAGCTTTGCGAGTTGAACCCCCTCATAGAATGGGGTATAGGTATGTACATCACCAACCGCTTCAGCTTGGTTTCAACTTCTCAAAGCCCTAGCCCTCCTGGTCAACCGTTGGGAGTGATTTTACATCCGGCCAAATCTTGTTATCTAATCTAATCTAATCTAATCATCATAGCTGGAAGCCGAAGGTGCTCACTGTTTGGAAATTTTGAGAGCTCGATGGTATATCCCTACGTAGAAGCGCTCCTTGAGAGACCGCCTATGCAGAATTGATCCCATATACAGGATTCCGGACTCGGCTCGAACCCGTGACGATGGATCAGGGCGGTGCCGCGTTCTCGCCGTCGGTCCTCGTGCTGCGCAGTACGCAGTACCACTGCTTGACGCTTCGTCGCACTCTTAACAGTCCGAATTTCCGGTTGCCTTCGCAAGCCCCCCGCAGGACGCCTATATTTCCAGGCAATGATGATCGTCACCAGCGACAACGTTGCGAACATTGACAGCAAGGCCAATCTAGGCCAGACTCCGACGCCCGATATACATCCCCCTCCTCCTCCTTACACTAGCGCAACCGCTGCAGAATCTTCATCGCGAGCACCGCCAGAACACCGTTCGGGCCAGGATCTTCCCTATCCCTACGATGTCCCCCCGCTCCTTACCCAGCGACCCTGCAACTGGCTATATGCCTACAATGCCAACAGCCGCATCAAAGACCGATATATCCTGGACCCGTCGCTGAAGGTCCCTAGTTCACTCATGTCAGAAGCGGCGGCGGAGGTGCAGGAGGCGGAGAGGGACACGCTGAATTTGAGGTCGGATACCGGGTCGGTTGATGTGGTTGCGAGGATCGTTGACAGTAGCGGAGGTGGGAATGGTGCAAAGAAGAGGAGAGTTCGGATCACGCTCCACTCGACTCACGGTTCTGTTACAGGGAAGATTGTACGCTGGTCTCACTCACTTGCATTGACTTCTTATCCATTGACCGGATCACTGTAGTTGTCCGTTTCCGGCTCTCCGCCTGCTAAATTCCAACTCACAGCGACATCCCACACCGGGGGCGTCTACATCCACATTCCCCGTTCGTTCCACGGCCTCATATCCGCGTCTACGACGCATGGCTCCATACAATTCTCCGACGAACTCGCGAAGAACACTACCACGTTTGCTGATGGGCAGAAGAAGAAATGCTTCGTCGGCGATTTCGCAGGGTACCCTGATGATGATGGCGACGACGATAGAGAGAAAAAGGAGGAATGGGACGAGTTGAGCCTAGAGAGTCAGTATGGGGCAGTGAGGGTATACTATGCGGACGAATGGGAGGCTAAACAGAGGGAGAAGGCGGCGAAAGAGAGAGAGAGGGAAGAGAGGAGGAAGATGAACGAGGGAAAGAGTTTCTTCAGCAGGATCTTTGGTATTTCCTAATGGGTTGCCCTTAATTATGTAGCCTTTGTGTGGGTCGTGCCTATCGACGCTGCTGTGGTCCTCCGTGTACTTGATCAGTGATAAGTGATGCTACACAAACAAAACAATCAAGTCGTCCACAGGTCGTGAGTACACTACACCTCACCTGGAAGTGGTTTAGACCTCGGAGAATTGGATTACACGGAGAAGGTCCATAATGAGCATTACAGTTCATGTAGGCCAAACTGCGCATTCCGCTTATCCTAAAGCATTCCGGACTGGCAACTCGTGGCGAATCTGACGGGACAGCGCTGCACGCAGCAACTTGAACCCCACTGCGCATTTGATCCCTTATAATGATAGATTAGTTTCAACCACTCCTCGCAGCATTGCGTGGGCCACCTATAGAAATGATGATCCTCACCAGCGATAACATCGACCAGAAAGCCGGTTTACTAGACCGCACTCCTGCATCCGACATACACCCACCTCCGTACACCAGTACAACTGCTGCGCAAGCTTCATTAACACCAAACACAGAAGCCCATTCAAGCCAGGATCTCACCTACGCGTACGATGTCCCCCCGCTCCTCACCGAACGCCCCTGCAACTGGGTATACGCTTACAACGCCTACGACCCCAACACCTCCAACAAAAACCAGTACATCTTGGACCCGTCGCTGAAGGTCCCTAGTTCGCTTATCTCAGAGGCGGCCGCGGAGGTGCAGGAAGGGGACAGGGATACGCTGAATTTGAAGGCGGGCACTGCATCGGTCGATGTGGTCGCGAGGATCGTCGACAGCGGCGGAGGTGGGACTAGTACTACGAAGAGAAGGGCCCGAATCACACTCGGTTCGACTCATGGCTCTGTTAAGGGGAAGATCGTACGCTAGCTTCACTCACCAACATTGATTCACTCATTCATCCGGATCGCTTTAGTTATCCGTCTCCGGCTCTCCTACCCCCAAATTCCACCTCACAGCAACAACCAGCACCGGTAACATCTACATTCACGTCCCCCGTTCATTCCACGGCCCCATATCCGCGTCCACGACCCATGGCTCTATACAATTCTCTGACGGACTCAGGAGAAACACTACCACGTTTGCTGATGGACAGAAGAAGAAATGCTTCGTTGGCGATTTCGCTGGGTACCCTGATGGAGATGGAGATGATGACACAGAGAGGAAGGAGGAATGGGACGAGCTGAGCATAGAGACTCAGTACGGGGTGGTAAAGGTGTATTATGCTGACGAGTGGGAAGTTAAGCAGAGGGAGAAGGCGGCGAAGGAGAGAGAGAGGGAAGAGAAGAGGAAAATGAATGAGGGGAAGAGCTTCTTCAGTAAGATTTTTAGGCTGTAAGCGTTGAACGTTGAACATTGACTTGCTGTGACCATGTGTTGGTGAACTCGAAAGGTCGTATAATTTGATTCAAGCGTTGCAATGGTTTAGACTGCATCGAGCCGAGCCTACGCGTTTTCTTCTCATATTACTCGTTTTTCTTCACTCCTTCGTTCAAGTTCTGCGCAGTGCTCAGTGCATTATTATCTATAAATTGTATGGCTAGTAGTTTCGCCTCGTTGTGCAGAATTGCGAGCACGCACTTATCTGGTGAAGTTCCGCCGAGTAGTTGCCGAGTCCATGTGCGATCCGTGCATCACGTGATGCTCGGACATCTGCTTTCGTTCCCGATCCTGCACATTCTAAAGTTTGAACACACCTAGTATGCAGAGTCATTTTCGTTCTTACAGGGTCTTCAAAGACTTCCGCACCTGCTGTAGCTCTCTCCATCACAATCTCTCAACCCATCCACACAGTAGGATCACCAAAAGTCTACCTCGAGGCCATCGGAATCCGGATTCTGCGTTGAACGTTGAACTATGACCGAACAAGCTCTCACCACAGTGTGCGCGGACCATCACCCACAAATAATGCACCACTTTCTCCCTCTCCCCGCCCGCTACATCGGTGCTCGCAGCTTCGCGACTTGTCAATAGTCAGATCGGGGACTCCTTCGGGGGTAAGTACGACGCGCGCAACGTCTCTTAAGCGAGTCGGATATGACCTTGTCCTTGTTCCACGTCTATGTCTGCTACAGACATGACCTCTGTGCTCCCAGTGTACTCGTTGATGGCGGGGCTGGGAATAAGCGACGGGACTGAAGGTGGAACGTGGAAAGCTCGAGACGCGTGACGCGTATCCGTCTCAAAAGACGTATGGCACTTACTCGGTACGCTTTCGCTTTGAGGACAGGGCCAGCATAAACGTCAATCATCGCCACCTACACCACGATGCCAAGGGTGACGAGGTGATGCGGAATGAATATATATCCGGCGGGTTGTGGTTTTTGACCGACTCGTCGAGCTACCGGCCGAAGTACCCTAACGATTACCCGAGCCACATCAGTGTATGGAGGTGCGTACGTACCATCATATACTGTTGGACATTAAACAGCAGGAGAAAAGACAGACATGGCGCGTTGCTGTTTGCGCATTTGTGGGCTGCTCTGTGGGTGATTGGAAGCTATTCGGTCGGGGGTCCTTTAGGGACTATCTAGACTTCTGATATCTGTACGTGATTCGCATCCTCTTCCTTGCCACGTTGAACCAAGTTGGTTGCGCCGATAGGTACACACCCTGAAATATTTGAATGCGTTCCAATCAGTCATATCGAAGCGCTGCCCTTGACCACCTGCTGGAGCCGCCTTGAGTGCATCTCTACACGGCCGCTCTGTTTCACCGACTTTTCTTCGGAACTGGTAATCGCTATTCCGAGCTCTTGGTATGGCCATATATGGTCGGCTGTTCACGCAATGTCAAGTACATCGTTGACGTTGGCTATCCCCGGGACAAGCATGTCAATTGTATCGGAGAAGATTGCGAGATTTTGGAAAGGTACATATTACGGAAAATGGAGTGATCGTGCATGGCGAAGCGAAAACTTGGTGTGTCCCGATGTTGGTGTGTCCTGATGCAATCAGGGTTTTCGACGCAAAGGGCAGAAGCGTTGCGTTCCCCGACAAGCGGCTGAGCAAGTCATTCTAAGGAGACACTTGGACGACGAGGAAGCGCCCAAGGAGCCCAGGTGAACGGTGCAGTAGCTTTGCCTTTCCTCGGTGGACAGGATAATAATGCATCCTCGGGACCCTCAGTATTTGGCTTAGGCAGCCTAAATCTCAAGGCATGCATCCTAACGGAGCGAGATATGACCACCCTCAGGTCGCCAGCAAACTGATGCACACACCGACAACACGATAAAAGGGGGCTATCCCCCTCTGTCCATCAGGGCCCTCTCGGAGAGGTCCGTGCTCGATGCTTCATTTACCACGATTCTGACTTCCCACAGATTTTTAGCGCGTTTGCACGGTACCGTCTGTCCTAAAATAACAAACATATGGTTCGTGTTCCGCGTGAGGTTATACTCCCGATGTCACCTTTGGTCTTGACTGACAATTACCCCCGAAAGACATTCGCATGGGCTTTGTGGGAGTCTGGGCTTGAGGTCACAGACTTAAATACAATGCAAGTCCAACTCGCCTCTCTAAACCCCCTCCCCTTCGCTCTCATACCGAACAATGGAACACCAAAAGAGTATCGCAATTATCGGCGCAGGGTAGCCATCGCTTGCTCTCCTAGCATGAATCTATTTAATCTTTCGTAGAATGGGTGGCCTTACGTTTGCGATCAAGCTCAAGCAGCAGCTACCTCACGCCCAGTTTACGGTACGGATTAGCACATCCTCGCTATGTTACGGGCGTATATTGATTTCGTGCTGCGCAGATCTTCGAAAAGGCTTCTGAAGTTGGAGGGACTTGGCCAATCCACTGATCCACGAGTCATTCACTCTGATTCTTCTTCTTCCCAGGACAACATATATCCCGTGAGCCATCAGTCGCTCTAGGTCTTCGGTGGAGATTTACGGTCGTCTCCTATAGGGCGCAGCATCGGATGTCGGCATTCATTTCTACTCGCTCTCCACTGATCTGAAGCCGGATTGGAACTACACCCACGCAGGCCAGGCCGAGATCCAGGAGTACTGGATCAGTCTGGCGCGAAAGTACGAACTGTACCCCCATATTGTTTTCAACACGCGTGTCGTTGGTGCTCGGTGGGATGCCGCAGAACAGCGCTATCAAATCGAGGGAGAGAACGTGGTCACCCAAGCGAAAATCTCAACGCATGCCGAAATTCTTATCTCTGCACAAGGGATTCTCGAGACCCCTAACATACCGCAGATCCAAGGGCTGTCGAAGTTCAAGGGAGACCTCTTCCATTCGGCGCGTTGGAGGGAAGACATCCCTCTGGAGGGCAAGAGAGTCGGCGTTATCGGGAACGGGGCCTCTGCGTTTGTACTGGTTTCTCTGGGATCCCAGCCGTCATCGCTGAATTATCGGAGGTAGCACGCAGTTTATCCCACACATCGCTGAGCAGCCGCGCGTTGAAGTCACCCAGTTTTGTCGCACTGCCAAGTGGATCATACCTCCGGTACGCGGTTCTTCTTTCCTGCTAGAAGTAATATACCGACCCTTGATGATATCTTCCATGTAGGTTCGCGAGCCATATTCCCCTCTATGGAAGTGGTGCTTCACCCATATGCCACTGCTGCTGCCGCTGTACAGACTGATGTGGTTCATGAAAGTTAGTCCAACTCCCCCGCCGATGTTCCGGCTGGGTAGCTTACCTTGGATGTAGTATGGTGGTTTGTACATGACTTTCTCCAATTCCCTAGTTCATTGGCTCGTTACAAAGGTTCGGTGACTTCGCCGACCACAGTCTTTCAAGTCCGCTGATACTGTATGCCCTTCACAGTGGAGTACACATTACATGCTATCCACGGCTCCTAAACAATACCACAGGCATATCATTCCTAAATACCGTATGCTACTCTTGCTCCGCCACATTGACCAAGTTTCTCACCGCATGGATTCTAGCTTTGGGCTGTAAGCGTATCCTCTTCAATAACTTCGGGTATTTGGAGTCTCTGCACAAGCCGAACGTTCAACTGATCTACGACGGACTGACTGAGATCGTGGAAGATGGCGTGTTGATGGAAGGCGGTAAGTATCCCGTAACCCTGATAGCGTTAATCACTTAACTTGGGTACTTCACAAAGGCGATAAGATCCCTTTAGACGTCATCATTCTGGCCACTGGCTTCGTTGCTGTCCGTGCTTCGTTCCATAAATAGTCGAAGCGTAGAAGTTGATGGTCTCCCGTCTTCTACAGGATCAGTATGCTATTAACATTTGCGGCGTCAACGGACAGACTGTTCAAGAGTATTACGACCAACACGGAGCTCCCAGAGCATACATCGGGACGACATTACCTGGCTTCCCGAACTTCTACATGCTTGCTGGGCCGAACACAACTACGGGCCATACATCGGTGCTTTACGCAGAGGAATTGCAGGTTCGATTTCCGCCTGCATCCTCCAAATGCAGATAATCTGACTGGTTAACCTGTTTCTGTTTCCGACCAGGTCAATTATTGCCTCGCGTTGATTGCTCCTGTCCTTTCCGGCAACGCCACCTCGTTCGAGGTCACTCCAGACGCCACGAATGCCTACAACGAGAAGATCCAAGCACGGCTGTCTCGGTCGGTGTTCCTCCACTGCAATTCTTGGTACCGCAAAGGCGGCGACGGGATCATCAGCAGCATCTTCCCGGGTTCGCAGACCCGGCAGTGGTGGTGGCTCCGGGCGCCTGTATGGAAACATTACAGAGTCACGATCGCCGCGAAGTCTCGAGGCCGCGAGGTTATGCGAGGAGATGTTTGGAGGCACGGGCAGCGGCGTGGTGCGACAGCCAGTGTCGTGTTCGGTGCTCTTGCGCTGGGATTGGCCCTTGCTGGGGTCTACTTCACCGGACGCATGTAGTGGGAATTGGAAATTGGGTGTCACGAACTGCATCGTGGTCTGCGTTTGCCGAACAGCTCGTCTGTCAAGTAAATGTCCTTGGCCCACACTGCTTGGCCAGAGCTCAGTCAGACGACCGATTCCCCATGGACCTTACAAGTTACTGTATACGCTTCAACAAAGGAATGTTAGTCTACAGTATTGGGACTATAAGCTACTCCACACTGTTCGACCTGCTATAATTCTTGGCTTCGCAAAAAGATATGATTGCATCGAAGGCTTTAAAAACGACTTGTTTCCGAGGCCGAATCCATGATCGGTATATGCAGTACTTCTCCTTGAGCACTAGCAGCTGCGTTGATCCTTGAATCTTTGGACTTGTGGTTAACTTATGGTACGAGGCGAGCAACAATAGTAACTGCGTGAGAGAATTTAGATGGTCCTTACCTCCGAAGGTCTTCATTGACATCACCACCACATGCAGTCACAGTCGGCGTGACCTCCTTCTCTGCTTCTCGGCCATGCAACAGAACCTCAAGAAGCTCGCCGATGGTCAGCGGATGCGACAACGACAACGTTATGACATCCACCCACACGGCTGACATGGCCGTATATTAAGATTCGGCTCCTGCTGCAGCCTCCAGGAAGCAAAAATGCACATTCATCGTCTGCTCTTCTCCCTCGCTCTGCTGGGCGCGTCGGCATCGGCGCTCGCAGCGTCCGCGTCTACTGTCAATAACGATGCGACCACTCAGATTGATCCTGACGACTGCCCTGGGTACGATGCGCAGAATGTCTCCTGGGTGGGAGATTCTAGGCTGACCGCCGACCTCGTCCTTCGTGCACCCTGTGCGCTTTTTGGCACTGGCACGGGAGCTGGTGGCAAGGACCACGATGTGGAAAGACTGAAGTTGGAGGTTGTCGTCGAGACCCGTAAGTTCCCTCCTGCTAAGTTATATGGACTACTCCTACTGCACAAAAATTCCAATACCATCTTGCTCTATCCGATACCCATCGCTGCGTAGTATTTTCCCATGGCTATTTAATTAATCATTAGCATCGCTTATATGCTAACTTTATTCGCACATCTTCTTAGAAAACCGCGTCCATCTCAAAATCACCGATCCAACGACGAAACGCTTCGAGGTCCCGGAGTCCGTCTTTCCTCGGCCCTCTCCATCTCGTGGACCCGTGGACAGACGTACGGCGGACCTCCGATTCACGTATACCGCGTCCCCATTCTCATTTACCATCTCGCGCTCTTCCTCAAATGAAACCATTTTCTCAACAAGCGCCCACCCGCTCATATTCCACCCCCAATACGTCCGCGTCAAGACCTCCCTCCCACAAAACCCAAATATCTACGGGTTGGGCGAGCATACCGAGGCATTCCGCTTGGACCCCATCACGTCTTCCACCTCCACTTCATCGAATACTAGCAGCAGTTCTACGGTGACGCTGACGCGGACATTCTGGGCACGCGATGCATTTGGGATCCCGCAAGGCACGAACCTCTATGGCACACATCCCATCTATTTCGAGCACAGAGTCGGCGGGACCCATGGTGTGATGTTTCTCAGCTCTGAGGGGATGGACGTTAAGATATCCAAGACGACTTCAACTGACAATGCCAACGAGAAATGGGCTTTGGAATATACGGCAATTGGCGGGATCGTAGATCTTTACTTCCTCTCCGGGAACCCCGACACTACCTCCCACTTGGGTAACCCGTCTTCCACCGCTTCTGAATCCACTTCCCTGAATCGCGCCAACGTAAATACACCGATTGAACTTGCCAAGCAATATGCCCAACTCGTAGGCCTACCCGCTGAAGTACCTTACTGGTCTTTTGGGTTGCATCAATGTCGATTTGGGTATCAAAGTGCGTCTCCAACTCCAAATACCCTAATGGATTCCACGATCCTTTGACACGATTACTGACTCTATGATGCCATATTGCACCTTATTGTGCAGATTTTGTGGACGTCGCGGAGGTGATAGGCAATTATTCAGAGGCAGGGATCCCGCTTGAGACCATGTGGACCGATATCGGTATGTTCTACTATTTTTCTCAACCCAGCGTCAGTCATGAAACTTGAACCGGTATACGCTACAGACTACATGCACGGCCGCAGGATCTTCACGCTCGACCCCGACTACTTCCCCAAACAGCGTATGAGGGAGATTGTAAAGTTTTTACATGAGAGGGATCAGAAGTTTGGTACGAAAATTTTACCTCTTTGTCTTCATTTGGGGTTTAATGAATCATACTGGCGCCCCTATTACCTACTACTCGTGCTTCGTTTGCAGTCTTGATGACCGACCCCGCTGTTGCGTATACTCCTCAAGAAACGGGCGCAGACGGGTATTTACCGTATACGCGGGGCACGACGCTCGATGTCTGGCTCAAGGCCACTAGCAACTCAAGCGGAAGTGTGGGGGAAGGAGGTGTTAGTCTAGGACTCGTGTGGCCGGGAGTTACCGTCTACCCAGGTTCGTGTGTTTCGCGTTATTGTGGTCCCTCCTTCGTTCATTTACTGATTATCAAATATATATTGTGCGCTGCGTCCCAACAACTAGATTGGTTTCATCCCAAAGCCCAGGAGTACGTTTCTCATCCTCATTCTCTATCCGATCACTCAACTAATTTCGATTCCCTCTAACGAAATAATCGGTGCTCGTAGTTACTGGACCAATGAATTCAAGATATTTTATGATCCCGAGGACGGGATTGACATCGACGGCGCGTGGATCGATATGAATGAACCCGCTAGCGTGCGTCAAGCCTTCTAATTTTCTCTTGAAACATCAACATTAATGTCAAATATGAATGTAGTTCTGCAACCTCCCATGCACGGATATATTCGATCAAGCTGTTCAGCAGGCATTGCCTCCCCCACGATCATCTCCACCTCCTGATCCCAATACTCCCATCTTTGGTGATGCCGATAACAACACAAAAAGAGGAGAAACTGCCATCTACCGTCAACATATCGGCTTGAATCGCAGACAACCCGAAGACGATCGAGACGTATTGAATCCGCCATATGCCATCAACAACGCCGCTGGCGCGCTATCCAGCAAAACCGCGTTTGCAAGTACCACTACCCATCGACTATCCCTCATAATCACACTTCCCATTTAGGTCGACGCCATCCACGCGAACGGTGTCCTCGAATACGATGCGCACAACCTCTACGGTACCATGATGTCCACCGCCACCCGCAACGCCATGCTTGCCCGCCGCCCAGGTCTCCGCACTCTCGTCATTACGCGCTCCACGTTCGCTGGCGCGGGGAGCCACGTGGGGAAATGGCTCGGTGACAATGTGAGCGCATGGGATCAGTACAGGAAGTCTATCGCGGGGATGCTGGGCATGGCGAGCGTGTTTCAGGTCCCGATGGTCGGAAGCGATATTTGCGGGTATTGTGAGTATCATGATCATGAAAATAAAACTGTGGCTTTTGGCGGTGGCGTTGTTTGTTGACTTTTCTATGTAGCCGGGAACACAACAGAGACATTATGCGCGAGATGGGCAATGCTGGGGGCGTTTTACCCATTCATGCGGAACGTAAGCTCGACATCACATCTGTATACACGCGTAGCTGTCTGTTTTACTCATCCATGCATGTCTTTACAGCACAATTCAGATACGTCAATTAGCCAAGAATACTACCGCTGGCCTCTTGTGACTGAAGCTGCCAAGAACGCCATCGATATTCGGTAAGCCACATCTTCGTTGCATATCGTGTGTCATCACCGTGCCTTTGATGCAGGTACCGTCTCTTGGACTACCTCTATACCGCGTTCCACCAAGCCCACCTGGACGGAACGCCCGTTGTGCACCCACTATGGTTCAAATATCCCAAGGACCCCGCGACGTTCGCGCTAGACCTTCAATTCTTCTTCGGCGACTCCGTCCTTGTCTCCCCCGTAACCCAAGAAAACACGACTTCTGTCTCAGTATATCTCCCGCGTGACACCTTCTACGACTTTCATACACTTGCACCCGTGCAAGGGGAGGGCTCCACCATCACATTGGACGATATCCCCTACACACAGATTCCACTGCACATCAAGGGCGGGGCGGTGCTGCCGTTGCGTGCGAGGTCGGCGATGACCACTACGGCGTTGAGGAAGGAGGATTTCGAATTCGTTGTGGCCATTGGAGGTGATGGGAAAGCGGAAGGGGCGCTTTATGTGGATGATGGGGTTTCGATTCAGCCGGCGTCGACGACGAATGTGAAAATGACATTTGGGGGTGCGAGGCTTGATGTTCGCGGAACGTTTGGATTTAAGACGGGGGTTGCGGTGCAGAGGGTTAGGTTCCTTGGTGTTCAAAGAGCACCAAAAGTGGCGCAAGTCAATGGGCGTCGGGTCGCTTTTGAGTACGAAGCAGCAACGAAGGTTTTGGACGTCAGTGTTGGGTTGCCACTCGACGGGAATTTCTGGGTATCGTTCGCTTGAATCTCGGCACAATTGCGAATTGCGCCAAGAACACGGATGCTGCGTCTTGTTGATTGCTCTTTCGATAGTGTCATGTACACTTATACTCACGATTATGAAATGTGTCCAACCCCTACGCCTACCGGCGAGAGTAGCGATTTGCGGATAAACGTTCCACGCCCGTGGATGGGATTGCGTGGTCCGCTCACTTTTGATTATTTCTAAGCACTCCAGAAATTCCAAGAACTCTGAAAAGAGGGTAGAGGATGACATACGTAGCGCGGTCCATTCGAGACGCAGGGATGAGACCGTGCTCTGCGATGATCGATGCTCGACTTGGGCTGGTGACGATATAGCAGCGGCCTGTGCTTGCACCATCCGACAAGCAAGAGAAGTGTCTACCTTGTCTTCAAAATAGTCGTGTAGGTGCGAAGTCGTATTCGCTGGTGTGAATGCGAGGACTGGGAATGGTGTGTTCCCACCAAAAGTGAAGTAGGAATGAACAAAGTGAAACCGAACACCACGTGGCGAACGGAACGGAGGACGGAAACGCGACCAAGCAGCGCCGCGTGCGACTGCTGGACTCGACTTTCGCAACGCAACGGAGGGAAGGGGAAACTAACTTCTTCTTGTTGTTCATAGGTAGAGGTAGGTACTATATATACTGTAGGTAGATGTAAATAAGCACGCAGAGTGTGCATGTATAATCTAGTAAGCTAGTACCTAACAATGAATGCGGCCGCAGCTGATGACGGACCGAAACAGGAAGTAAACGAAACGATAGTATACGTACAATAAATCGTGTATCCGGGCTTGAACAGGGTGCCAACCCTACAGTCCTACAAGGCACTAATGGTGAGTGTTGCCGCTTGTCTCACAGGCGTATTCGAGAGCACTAATACAATTTTCGAGCCCTCAGAATCACGATTCACGATCCCCCCCATACATATGGGGTCTCTAAACCTCAGTCTGAGCCTTCGCTCCTCAACGTTAGATGCTACTTCAATCTTAGTACGGCAAACGAGTTTGCAATACTAAAACGACAAGCGACGCCTATGTTTATACTGGTCCCCGATATCTACTCCCCGCCTCCCTGTTTACCCGCTTTCTTCTCTTGAGGCTCTGTTGAACCACACTCCATCTACACCACACTCGGCGCCAGCGAGGACCCAGATGAGGACCTAGATGAGCTTAGGCCCACTCCCTCCCCTTGGAGTATCGTCCCGCTTGGGTCCTGTGGCCGCCACTCGAGTCGCGACGGGGAGATTGGGGGCAGGGGAGGTGAAGGTTGGGGTGTTGCCGACCGCAGCGACTCCGGCGCTTCCTCCAGCGACGCCGTCGATGACTCCGCCAGCAGCCTGCGGCTCAACCTGCGCGAGCGTGACAGTGACCGTGGCGAGGGGAGGACTCGAAACCGTCACCACAAGTGTTTGTGTGACAGTTTCAGTAGCGACCGCAGCGACGGAAGTCGGGCGAGAGGGGATGAAGCTTGCATCCGGTGATGTCTGCGAGGCAGCTGGGCCCACACTCGAAGAGGGAGCGACGCCGTTGATCGCAGTCGAAGGGGCGGTAGCGACTGCACCAGCGACTGACGGGGCGGCTTTTGCGCCTCTGAGTCTAAGAAGTGGGGGGAGGCGATCCAGTAAGCGTTCGTGTCTTTTGGTTCAGGTATCAAATGGCTCACTCACCCGGAGCTCGGGAGAGCGCCAGCGCCGATGTTGCCCCCAAGGGCCTTGAGGTGTGTGGTTCTGCCAGTGCCGTTGCCCTCGAAAGGCTGCGTGATAGGGACCGCAGGAACTGTGATGAGCGAGGCCAGCGCGGAAACGACGAGGACGGCGTTGAATTTGGGAATGTGAACCATACTTGGAAAGGAGAAGGTGGATGTCAATAGAACGGCGGTGTGGAGGCGAAGAGCTGTGATTATCGTAGACGATTCTGGAAAAAAGAGCGACCTGGCTCTGACGAGGCGAAGGATAGATGAATACAAAGAGGAAGAGGAGAAAGGAAATGTGGGCCTGCAGATGGTGCGACGTACAAGTCAGTTTTATATGAAATGCGGAAGGTGGATATGAATATAAGTCTTCAAACAGATGTGATAGGCGTACTACGGGGCGTGGAGTATGATATATATAGCAATGATAGTTGAACGTTGAAATCGACGAATCAGTCGATACTTGATGCAACGAGTGGGCTAGAGTCCGGACGAAGTGATGGAGGATATGTGGATATTTTTGGCTGGCATTGAATTTGGAAAGGAGTGCTGCGCCGGTTTCGAGTTTCGAACACTCTGGAGGCGAAGGAGTAGGCAACGACCCACGAGTCGTAGACTTCGAGAGGAGGATGTGCAACGCGATCATATATATCAACGCGCAGTAACTGATGAAGGAGGTTACGACGGGGAGGTGGCGAACACCACCTCCTGAGAAATTGATCCAAATACGGTGTAGCTGGAGAGAAGAGATAATCGACTGAAGTTAATATAATCCCACTGGATGTCATTGCTGTCACTTGGAGGCGCGCTAACCTCCAGGGTAGCATCAGCCCGTTGTTGTTGCCTATAGCGGTGTGGTGTCGTGGCCCCATCCTAGGGAGGGAGCCAGAGATGGTCGGAAGCTAGAAGCCTTTGAAAGGAGAGAGCTGTCGTGGGCCCAATCGTAGATAGTGGCAGCGATCACACATTATCGAGATGCTGAGGCAAGGAGTTCGAGGATGGGGGAGGGTCAATGAGAGATGCCGTTATGAACTCAGTGAAAGCGCCGTTGTCGGCCAACGTGAGATAATAAAGGTTTCAGAGGGGGAACTGTTCCATTGGTTTGTCACAGCTGCACGATGCCGACGAAAGATGTCGACGGGAACGGAGAGTATTGGCGAATCCCTGGAGGCGCTTGGAGATTTGATCCGATACGAACTTGTGCACGTCCCCGATCCTCTAGAAAAATTGTCTTATTATGTATAAGACAATAGTAACGGTTTCTATGTCGACTTACTATCTGAAATACTTGGAGGATGTGGCCTGAGCTGTTGGGTGTGCCCATAAAATGGGTAGGTCGACCCTCAATTATCCATGTTACCGTCGCTTTAGAGCATAAAGTAGGTCGGCGTTGGTACCAATCACGACCGTGATAGTCCTACCGAAAACTTGCAGCGTAGGTCGAGAACGAGAATACCATAGGTCGAAAAGGTAACCGAGTCGCTTTTACTGTCGGCTCTCCATCAATGAACATTCCACAGTAAGGCCGTAATGGATATCCCTACCGATCGCCGAGAGTACCTGATACGAACGGCTTACTTGTCGAGGAGGAAAGGATAATCCTCGTCGCTTGCAGCTGAAAGCGAGTTTACGTTGAGCGAACTGAAAAGTACTAGGCTCGCTTAGCACCTTCCTTCCCACGGTCATCGTACCTATTGGAAAGAAGGCCCTTAGAGCTGTACAGCTCCTCAACCGACGGTCAAGTTTCCTTCTTGGATCCAAAGGTTACACCAATGTCATGCGCGTACTAACGACAACGAGTTGGTAGCAAGTCCGGAACAAGCAAGGAATCTCAGGCAGCACATTTGAAAGTAAATACGTACGTACGCACCCTCGATCACTTTGTTCCGCACAGTGATCATTACAGGCTTGCTCGTTTCGAAACCCCACGAGGTCAGGACCTCGACCGGCGGCGACTCTTTGTATGCCAATCTCACTTGAACCGTACTCGGACGACCGGCCAAAAGCAAGTATAATATTTATCCTACGTTTTAACACCTCAATATCTATAGCGACACAGGCCGGCTAATGTCCACTGAGTCAACTTTATCTCCAGCTAGCTTGTTTGTTGTCACTTATTTAGTGAGTAGCATGATTTTCATGGTGTGTGAACGGGTGCTGACATGATCCCCTTGTAGCCACTGTCACCGCATGTCGTGCACTGTAGCCGAACAATAGGCTCCCGGTTTCTCGACACAGAGACGATATGTCGACGTTCATGCAACTTGCACCACGAGTTTTCGCAACTGCTCTTCATACATCACACCCTAAGTGTCAACGACGTTAGGCGTATGCCTCAAGCTATCTAGTCCATGAGCTATTCGGAATCCAGCACCCTGTTTCTGTCAAGGTTTCTCCCCGTCCACTTCGACCTATCAGGCAACCTCGCACGGTACAGCCTCCTGCAAGATGCTCCTCTGCGATCTTCAAGAAGATGCCCGTATCGCGCCGAGTCAAGGAGACCACAGGATACAGTAGGCTATCAGGTTCGATCCCCTTCCTCTTAATCGCGCCGTTCAAACTGTTCGTCGGTTTGCCTCACAAATATGTTGTTAGTTCCGAGTGGTCTACATTACCAATCACTCTCAGCGTCCCTGCCTTCCTGATCTTCCCCACAACCTCAAGGCAAGCAAACGATGATGCCATCGCTGCTAAACGCAGGCTTTCTCCGCAACTCCGGTCGGATATTCACCATTCAACTATCGGCTTATCGCGGATCGCTCTACTGCACGCTCGTAGCTTATGTCTTTCATGTCCGCCCCGTAGAAGAACCACATGGTATCCTTTCAGTTTCATTCCTCGAGGAGTGAACTCGGTGTAGGGTTGCTGCTTCTCGAACTACTTCTTGACACTAATCATCACCAAAGTTCTTCAGTGTCTATGACCCGACACGCTCGATTGCGACCTTCGCTAGCAGACAGAGATCACATGGTGCCGCAGTGTGTCCCGATTCAAATATTCAAGCATCATGGTAACACCATCTGACGTGTTATCGATAAGCCAAAGATGCATTGCCGCTGCCAATGGTACTGGCTTGTGCTGGTCCCTTCAAATCGAGTCAGGAAGAATGAGCCTCGCATTTTTACTTGGCACAATCGTGGCGCCAGCGGTCACTCGATCAAGTCCTCCACCCGGCGATAGGCTCGATAGCTCTCCACATTCTAGATAACAGGCATAAACTTATCCATGGACGTACGGTTAGTTGGCAACTTAGTTCATGTCATGTTTTCCTTAGTATGTCCTCGGACCTCCGGGGCTACATACGATCGTTGGTGCCTTCAAGTCTTTCTTGATCCATGTATTTGCATTTCGTAAAAAATGGGCTAGGTCCAAATGTCAAATACAGACTAAATTTAAGAAATAAAATACGTTGGAGATTGTATTCAACTTCCGCGGCAGGCACTATCGATTCAATGCTGCCATTTCAGGAAATTTACGCGTCCATGCTTTGGCTTCAGCCTTGGTTGCAAGCAAACCACTCGTTCCGGTCGCTGTGTCGGATGAGGCTAGTCTCCATGCGGAACAAATGGCGCCCGGCATTCAAAAACGAGCCATAAACGGGTGTTGCCTTGGTACGCCCATCTGTCCCCACCTGTCAGGTCAGGTAAGTAATTGCACTCTTACTCGGTTAGCCTCCGTCTGACTCATGTTTTCATTAATATGAATATTGCAGCAGTCGATGAGGCCGTGAAGTGAAACCACATTTTCTTTTTGCCGATGCAACCGTGCTTGGGCCGCCGTCGCTTCCAGAATCGGCAAATGCCACCTCCATCTTGGATGGTATGGATAGGGTCGCGCATCAACGCATCACGTATCCGAGGTCGTGTTGCACAAATTTTCCAAAAACTACAAAGTCCTCAGGCACGAGGTCGGGTGCTGGGGTGAGTATATGCCGGCAAGTTCCTCGCGCCCTGTTGCCTTCCCCTGCTTTTCTCATTTAGTACGACGCTAGAAGATTTTTTCTAAGATCAAAGGAATAATTCGCACCAGGGAGCAATGCGTCCGAGCATACAAGACGGGAGGCCGATAAGTTGCCTCCTGTTCCTTCTCTGTACGCTTCCTCGTTCTTAAGAGTCCCCCACTCTCCGCAGGCCTTCTGCAGGTCTGCATCGTTCGCCGCCATGCAGTTCTACATAACGAATAGCATACCCTTGAATGCGACATTCACTGACGAGGACGGACAAGCCACATACAAAACCCAAACACCCTTCAAATTCTTCGCCGATAAAACGACTACAGTCAGCAGAGTCCTTCACACGAATAATGTTGCGTCCGACGACATCTCCAGGAAGGGAGGGGATAACCAAGGTCAACTCGTGAAACTCGCCGAGATAGAGTGGAAGAACGATGTGTCTTTGTCGAGATTCAAGTATAGGGAGAAGGACGTTGTGATCGGCGAGTTCTTTTACAAAGGGAAGCAAGGCTGGAGGGGAAAGTAAGTGCCTACGCGTTGACTCTCGTCCAAAACCGCCATCTTACTTATGTATCTAGAGATCGCGTCTTTACTAGCTTCGACGGCCAAGAATACCGTTGGCGGATGAACGCTACGTATGCCCTGGTATGGAGGTCCACTTCTACCATAATCACTGCTCACCCCTCCGTGTAGCTTACATTACAAGACCATCATCGGACACAAATCGCTCGGTATGAGCCAGAAGAGCCGCAACTCATTGGCAAGTCGAAGAAGGCCACCCTCGAGATATATCCAGAGGGTGAACATATGGTCGACACCATCATCGTCTCCTTCGTATATATGGAGAAGTTACGCAAGGAGAGAGATCGGGATGCCCGCGCTGGTGTGGGTGACCCGGTCAAAGGGCTGGAAGATGATTGACGATAATGTACCCTCCCGCCGTATAATAACCCTCCGTCAATAACTCAACTTAAATTACATGTAGCCATCGTGATTATCTTCGTGATACCACTGTAAACCTACATCCCCTGTACCGACCTACACACTACTATTTACTACCGACAACCACACGTATTAATATAACTACAGCACGTCAACTCGCGTCAATCACGCTGGGAATGCTTTACTGTAAGTTGTATTGCCACAGCAGGGATACAAGCAGGGGTGCGATCGTTCAGGTTCTTTCACAGATCTTATGACTGAATCGATTCTTAACATTACGCTATCTTTCAGGGTTGCTATAGGTGCCTAGCGATCTACGAACCAGAGTGCTCCAGAATCGCTTGGGCCAGCGAGCAGCGATGTCGACTTGAAAGAGTGTTTGCTTCTCCGACGAGGAATCTGAATGGATATCGAACTCGTTTGTACTAAGAACGTGGTGGGGAGACGTTTCTCCTCGTAAGCCACCTTCAACCCGAGGCGAACAGACCCCACTGATCTATGTCGACTGCGGAATACCGCATTTCATAGGGTCTTGTCAGAAGATGCTCACCGTCCGCAGCAACGTGTGTGTATATCTTTACCTCCCAGTACCCGCTACGTCCCCTGCCCCCTTCCCCCGCACTGCATCAATGAAACTGTATCTATCTCGAAACAGCCCCCTTAACGCGACGCTCGTTGATGACTTAGGGCAGGAGCTATATTATATTCATACACCCTGGAAACTGTCGGGTCGTACCACCACCATCACGAAGGCGGACAAAGAGCTAGAAGCCTTCGTCAAGTTCGGGGGGCTGTTGATATCCGACTCCAAATCAGATATCAGCCCAAGCGACGACTTGAGCACAAGGGGGCAACCTGAGCTCGCACAGATTCATTGGCGGTGTATTGGGAGCTCGCGGTTGAACTTCGGGGGATTTGAACGCGATATACACGAGTATCTGGTGCGGTCAGGCTTCATGGGATGGTGCGTTTCGTTTTTGACCGTGATGTACATCACCTAACGGCGGTGATAACGCGCACGTAGGTATCGCACCTTCACCGCACCCGATGGAAGGTCGTACAGGTGGACGATGGGTTTCAACTACCCTGAAGTACGTATAACATACCATGTCGCCTCGCCCGAATGCCATGCTCAGATATGAGATAGCTTCATACAAACGACGAGCATCGTCGGCCAATTGCAAGGTTTCATCGGCGGCGCCTGTGTATCCCCGGAATCTGCAAAGGCAGAGCGCCTCACCTCGAGATACTCCCCGATGGAGAGCATATCGCGGACGCTATTGTCATGACGTTCGTATATGTGGAGAAAAGGCGCAGAGACTGTGAGAAGGCTCGGTCAGCCGGAGATTAGGAGGCTACAGTGGGAGGCAGTAAGCAGTATCTCCGCAGTCGTTGTATGAAGAAGGCTCGACACGTTACACAGGGTCCGCAGCACTGGATCAGTGGTAGTCCAGCTGACGGGCTGCACAATTATGATTGTCTCATGACGATTGGCAATATGTGGTATGGGTCAAAGAAGGGGATGCATCGCACATTAATATCACGGCCAGAGTGCCTATATTCATACGCATGTCATTATGCAGTAGCTTGAGTAGGATGTAGGATATCAAGTAGACGAACAAAATGCTGCCTCATGGCCCTGACATCCCCAACCTGCGATTCCAATTTGAAAACGTCCGTTTCGGTTTCGAATCCAGCTCGAAGCATTACGTCGTCGTGCTTCTTCGTCCATTGGAAGGCAGGGGTCTGAGTCCGAGAGGGCAACCCTAACGAGACTCCCGTCATTTGCATGTCGTTACTAGGTTCTGTTTTCGTGACACTCGTATGTAGATCCGGTGTGTACGTGAGGCTCCTGCTGCTCAGACTGGCTCTGCGTTGTTCCCTTGCAAGGGCCTCATCCCACCGACCTTGCAAAAACAGCCGAGAGAGAGTCGCCGCGCGCGTGCTCGGCGGTGGTTGCCAGTCATTTTCAAGCTCTTGACCAGGTCGTATTGGTGTATATTCAAAGGGTAGGGATTTCCTCCGACGGCGTGGTGCGGGCGTGCTCTCGGCGGTGATTCTGTGTTCATCAGGGTCAGCCCTGACAGATGTACCGTCATCTTCATCATCCGCATCGTCACTGTCGGCCTGGGGTTCAGGTACGTCACTGGCACTGGTCCTATCCGCGTCGATGACTTCTTCCAGCAGTTTCAATCCTTCCATCTCGGCACTTTGACGCATACCCTTGAGCACGGCGTCGGTATGGCGAATACTTCGTGCTGCTTTCCAGACATTCCACGCTACTTCTTGCCCGAAGCCGTGCATTTTGGCGAGATGCGCGATGGCTGCGCTCACGCCTAACGAATTGATGAGATCCCTTTCTTCATTAGGGACGGCGGATGGCGGAACAAGCGTTTTGTATGGTATAAATGGAGGAGGAACGGCGGGGGGTGAACGGGTAGAGCACTGCACTCCTCGCTTGAGCGAGTTAATTCGTAGGTCTGAGTCCTTCGAACTCGACCTCGTGGCAAGCCCGGTCGCTGAATGTCGACGCCCGTCATATCGTTCTCGAAGACGCTCGACGTTCCTGGTGGACAGTTCGTCCGTACGAACAAAATCGGCCATTGCAGACATCCGCCGCCGCCGATGGTCAACTGACTTCAGCCGGCGCTTTTCCACCACATTCAGATCAAGAGACTCGGTGCTACGTTTAGTGGCTTGATGTGTTCCCGCTATAACCTCCATTCAGTCAAAGCTCTCAAAAGACGTAAACCTGCATGACGTACTCTGATTAATCACCTCCAGCGTAACTCGTGACGTCGATGCTAGAGGCACGCTCATCTCTGCATCCGTCTGCACCTCCCTATGCGACAGCCTGCGCTGCTGAGAGTCTTCCTTGGGTAACTCGCGTGTTTTGCCTGCGAGCTCTCCTTGACCTACCACAGACTCTACAGCTTTCGCCCTGATCGGGGGCCAATGCCCATCGGTCTGCCCGTCCGACTCGTGCTCACTGTCGTCCTCTTTGCATCGGGGAGACGAGTAATGCACAGTGCCTCCAAATGGCCGCTGCGTGAGCATCGGGGGCTTGCGAACCCTTTGCGAAGATATCTGTGCGTTGACAGGAGAATCAGGTGCAGGGGATGATACGAAGGGGTCGTCATCTACGACGCTTTTGCGTTTTCGCGGCTTGGGCTTGGGAGGACGGGAGGTGCCGTTGACAAACGAGCCAGGCATTGGCGCAGCAAGGGTTGGGGAAGGTAGTTTATCCAAGGAGGGGTAGATTCCTCCGTCTCTAAGTTGATGGGTTAGTTACGCGTTGTGGTTTCTAGACAGATAAACTACCTTGAGCCAGGCTCCTGTACGGGCTTCCCCTCGTCAACCGGTGTGACTTGTTCCGCAACTTCACCCTCATCTTCAGCTTCCTCGTTCGTTCTGCCATTGGGAGTGAAGAGAGGATCGTCTTCCTCGGTCACGTTCGTCGGAGGCGTAGTAGGCTTCGCCTGCGTCGTAATGTTCCTCTGTTTCTCCTCCTGCTTTGCTCCGATTCCTAACATGGTATTCTCCTCCTCCTCCCGCTTCCATTTCCCCTTGACATCTGAATTTTCCGACGCTTTGCTGATTTGAGAATCGGTCGTGATCAAGGGGGGGCCATTTGTCGTGGTCGTGGGTGGTGTTCCAAGTTCCTCCTGGGTCCCTCGTTCTTCAGTAGTCGCGGCAACCTTCTGCCGCTTCTTCTCTGGTTTCGAGTCCACTGTCTCAATCACGTCGTCGTCCTGCTGCTTCCGCTTCTGCTTCACGTCTGATCGTCCTGCAGTGCGCGTCGATTTACTAGTTTCAGCTTCCTCGACTGCGATGTTCTTCTTCGCTTGATACTTGGCTATTGCTTGGTCAAACCAGCCCGTGTGATCTGTATATCTGCCACGCCACGATTGCCATGTGTGTCGCTGACTCCACTTCCATCGCTGGTCTTCCTGTATGTAGAAGCCTGAGACAAAGCGCGAGGTTGAAGACCCAGAACGTACGTTTGCTACCAGCTTTTTGTACAACGCGTTTCCGCTCCTTCCATAGCGCCCTGGGTTGTGAGTTGCGATATACTTTGCAAGGAGAATGTCTTCGTCGTGCGTGAATGGATTTCTGGCCCTGACGAAATAAGAGGCAGCCTGAGTTCAAGTTCGATGCTTGAAGTAGCCTACTTACCCACTTGATTTTGACATGGCAGTCAGTCTCCTCCTTGGAGCACAGGTAATTTCAACGGAGCTGTGCGAGTTGTGGATGGAAACTTTGTGACTTGTGTGACAAGACGTGACAGTAACTGTCGCGCGTTCGCGATGCTCATGTGATATACACGTGGTTATCTCAGGGTCAGGTTAACTCTGTCACTTTGAACTTCAAGCACCCAAAAAGTTGAAGTTCAAGCCAAGAATACTCGAAGAATGCCATGGCTCTCTGCTCAAGAGCAAGTTCACGGAAGGACGTTCCAAATGGCAATATCAACACTTCATATCTACTACCACTGTTCAACTCTCAGTTCTATAATATGAGCTGTCCATCCAGCTCGTTTGGGATAACGAAGAATGTATTCGTTGTCGCCACGAGCTCTCTCGTTCGGCAGCTGGCTCGCGGACTGGGGACGAATGGAACCCGGATGCCGAACACAGCCGAACTCCAGAAAGGAGAAACCCCTGTCAGGGGGCCGAACTCAAGCCAGGGATGGTGCGAAGCAAAGAGCCGGAGGTTCGAAAGCGGAAGTGTGAGTATCGGCCATGTGGAGACGCGACGAGAGATTGAGGATCCTATCTTTAGGAGTGTTGATGTAGAGACGGTAGGCGTCACTACGCCAACGTCCCAGTTGCTGTAAGGGGACACTCCTATTTTCTCCTATTCCCCTGTCCCTCTCCCTTCCTCCTTCGTTTCCTTTCTCCCTTCCTTCATCCCATGGACTATTATCTACATTCCCTTCATTCCCTTTCCTTCCCTCTCGCCCCCTTACCTTTCCGCTTCCCTTCCGTTCACTCCCTTCACATCCAAGCCCCGTCCGGTGACTCCGAAGTCCTCCCGCGCTTCGGACTCGCCTCGGACTCGCTCGGACACCTCGGACTCGCTCGGACACCTCGGACTCGCTCGGACACCTCGGACTCGCTCGGACACCTCGGACTCGCTCGGACTCGTAGATACACTTCGGGGCTCGTCCGGGCTACCTCTATCCTCCTTTCCCACTTCATTACTCCTTGTCCCCACTTCCCCAGGTCGCTGGCACGACTTCTGTACATTCCCCTTCCACTTCATTATCACATGCCCCCTCGTACCTTGTGATATTCGTTCGTACCTGTGGCTGGTGTACTGTACAGTTACCCTTCATTCCTCCCACACTACTACAGTATATACTTCGCTTCCTAGCATGGAGAATCCTTATGCTGTTCTCTTTGGATTCTCCCTCTGCTAGGTGAGCAGCTCTCTCATGTATTGCAGTTAGTCTTATTCATCTCTTTGGATTCTCCCTCTGCTAGGCTTGCACTGTGCGGCTATCTTGAGGTTGCCCTTACAGTTGCTGGATTTCATGATTGAGGAATCCTGCTGCAGCTGCTGCAGACACCGCACCTCGCCTGAAGCTGTGTCCAGAGAACCCATGCGGCTGGAAACCAGCATTGAGTAGGGAAAGGCGGAGGCAATTGATGAAGCACGAGCGTGTGAGAGGGGACTGATCAGAAGTGGAGAAGAGGGGGGAGTTAAGGGGGAGAGGATTAGTGGTGAATAAATGGAGTAATGCTGAAACAGGACAGGTGGAAGGGGAGTTAGGAGCAGCAGCAATATAAATGGTGACTCCCTTGCGAAAGGGATCGGTCTTGGATGCCGGAAGCGTGAGGATAATGTGGTCAGGATTTTCAATGGAGGGCATGAAGCAGATCGAAGAACGGGTGAGATGAACGTTGGGATCAAATGAGTTTGGCTTATCGACAGTGAATTCTCCACAACAGAGGAAGCCTGTGTAAGCAAGCTTCGCAGCCGTTATGAATACCACATCGTTGAAGGAACTGTAGGTGAGAGAAGCGAGTTTGAAGAGGATGGGGAATGTAATGGGAAGTTTGGGACGGCGTTCGCGCTCACCGTGATACCGTTTAATGCCTCTGATGAGGCGTTGGACGATAGGGGCCTCACATGTGGTAAAAGGGGTGTCTGCTTCAAGATGGAGGGAGCGAACGGCGGTAAGGTAGGATTTAATTGTTTTGGGCTGGAGCCCGCGCGTTCCCAGGTGTGCGATCCATTCCATGATGCAGTGCTGGGAGGCAGGCAAGCAGGATCCGTCATTGTTGACCAGCGCGGGACGTTCTCTGACGAAATTGATGAATGATTTTTGACCAGTGCTGTAAGTGGTCCTGGTGCTGGACGCGAGACCATGCCAAAGGTAGAACACGACGAGACGTGAGTGCTGAGGGTTCGTTTGATACCAAGAGTCTGGGGGTTGACTGAGTAAGGCTTCTTGTCGAGATAAGGGGCGAGTGTGAATAAGTGAGTATATTGGAAACGTGAAGCAGCGTCAGCGATTGCGTTATTAGCAGAAGAAAGCCAGGAGGAAGAGAAAGAAAACTGCAGAGCAGCAGCAAGCATGTGCAGAGATCTTATAGCTACTGGGTAGCCGCCGTTCCCACTGCGGGCGGAACCTTCGGAGTGTGCGGATTGTAACCGGAGTTGCTTGCTTAACGTCGGACGAATCATTGGAGTGATTGGAATCGTCTATTTCATCTACGCTAAGACAAGCAAATCAGTTATTCACCAATGAGGTCGCACTGATCACTCGTTGGTCCGGACAAAATCCGCCGTGTCTGATTCCTCAACCGGGGCCGTTCCCTCAGCATCTATTCCTTCCGATGTCCCTGCACTTTCTACAACATCGGCCACGGTCAAGAGATCTTCAATGGCGGACATCCGCTCCTTGGTGGTCATGAACTGGACATCGTACCGGAGTGGGCACTCACGGGACAGGTGGCCGGGTTTGCCGCATTGGTAGCAGAGCTGCGAAGTGGCAGGCCGGGAGCGGGTGTGGTCAACGTCCATGGGGATGCTGGATGAGAGAGCCTTCAGAGGAGGCAGAGGTTGGAAACGGAGCGGCTGTTAAGAGCCACACTCGCAGGGGGCTCGGGATATGCGGACCCGCGGGTGCGCGGTTCCACGTAGACGCGTGGGGGGGAACGGGGGAAAACGAGGACGTACGGGCTTGGCTTCAGCTACTGGCTGCGCCTCCCACACTCTTGCGTGCCCTGTATTTCTGGGAGGAGTCCTACGCGGGTACCGAGGGTACGGGCGGAGGCGAAGGGGTGCGACGGGGGGAGAACCCACTAGAGGGGCGAGGTGCGAGTGCGGAGAAGGAACTAATATTCGAACTAAGGTAGCTGTATGTACGATACAGGACTATATACTAAGGAACACGCGGTGTCCGCGCGTTCACGAAACAGTAATGAGTTCGGTCGTAGTAACTACAATGTGCTCGAGTATGTACTTAGTCCGTAATCCGGGAAGTCCGCGTGGCCACGTGTCAGCGCGGCCCGAGCCCATAGTCGGGAAACGCACGTGGGCACGCCCCTAGTAGCCCCTAAGGGGTTCCTTGGACGCGCCTATAACAGTACCTCCCCTTTAAGGCCGAGACCCATAGAGGCCTAGACGCTCATGACGCGCGGTGATATGGTGATGATGCGGTGTGGGCGTCATGAGGGTCCGTGGTGAGTCAGCCTCTGCGTGCACGTGAGGGAAGAAGCGCGGGGGCGAGGTGTGTCAGCAGTATAAAAGGCGGAAGCGCGGAGGAGCGAGGCCGTAATGGCACCTCTCAACAAGCGCGCCCTCGATAACACCAACAACGACGAGCGACGGCGGCGGGAGGAGAAACGACGGCGCGAGGACGAGAGTGTCGCAGAGGCCGATGCTCGGTTGGAGAAGGAGGCGAGGCGGCGGCGGCGGGAGAAACAGCGGGCGCGGAAAGCCGCGGAGGACGCGCGCGTGCGGGCGGCCGTCTCAGAGTACATCGCGGCGCGGGCGCAAATGGATGAAAATGAGGACGACGCTGCTGAGGAGGCCATCAGCGCGGCGGCAGGGAGCAGCACGGGTGCCAGCACGCGGGAAGGAGCGAAGAAGGGTGCCAAGGGCGACGAAAGGGAAGAGCCCAAGGGGCCGTTGCGGACGGAGCCTTGCCTCGGGTGCGTGCAACGCAACCTCGAGTGTCGTTCGCGCCTGTGAGTCCCCTTGACTCTATCGTCTTAGCGCGGCTTACTGACTTGTTCGTAGTGTGAAAGGGGCCCGCACTTGCTGGGAGTGCAAGGTGCGACACGTGCGGTGCGGAAACGGTGCGGGCGGGGTCCGGGGCACGGCACGTGAAGCGCCGCCTGTTGTAGCCGCGGAGCCGACGGTGGCGTCGTCGCTGGGTGACCTGGCCGCGCAGGTCTTCGACATGTCCGTGCATGTCCTCGAGCGGTCGCAGGCGTTATCGCGCCTGGAGGAGCGGCTTGGTGAGGTGGCAAACACGGTGGCATGGATCGCCAGTGCGATGGGGGCGCCACCAGACGTGGCTGAGCGGGTGCGCGGAAAGGAGGGGGTACGGACGACGTCACCGCAAGCGGTGGGCTCGACGAGCGCGGAAGGTATGGAGGACGCGGAGGGAGAAATGGAGGTGGACGACGCGAAGGCTCCGTCAACCAGCGATACTGACGATGTGCAGGACGCGGAGCCGGCGGACACGACGGACGAGGAGGAGGAGGGGATGGCTTGGGAAGGGACAGGGAAGGTGCTGTCGAGCGATGATGAGGAGGATAGTGAGTAGGAGGAAGCGCGGGGCCCTCGTCGGCGTGCGAGGCGGCACGAAAGAAGAAGGAAGAGAAAAAGACTATCTACGTTATATGTTTTTGTGTTTTTGTTCTTTCTCTTGTGTTGTTTTTTTTTTTTTTTTTTTTTTTTTTTTTTTTTTGTAATCTATAACTGCCAGCGACCCCAGTGTGATTTGTAAGAAGAACCTAGCACAAGAAGAAGAGAGAAGAAAAAGGAGAGAAACTTAAGAATTTTAGGAGAGAGTAGTATACGTAAGGTAGTGGGCGCGGGTGCGCGCGGAGCGAGCGGGGAATAAGGGTGTGCTGATGGGTGGGTGGGTGAGCGCGGGTGCGCGTGGCTTGTCGCAAGTGTAGATGGAGAATGCGCGGACGCGCGGGGAAAAATAAGAGAAAGGAGGGTAAATGCGCGGGTGCGCGGCGGAGCAATCTACAGGCGATACCAGCGCGGTGCGCACAGGGAGAAAGAAATGTTGAGTGGGGTGTGCGGTAACGCGGAAAAAAATAGAGAAAATGAGATGAAGGACCATTACGCGGGTCCGGGCTTGTCAGGATAGCGCAGGTGGAATTCTGCGACGAGTTCCTGCGCGTGCCCGAGCTCGTCCGCGGAGAGCCACGAGAATTCTTCATCAGTGTGTTCGTAGCCGAGCCATCGAACGTAGTATTGAAGTTTTACTTTCCGTCGACGGTCGATTTTGGAGTCTACAATTTCAGCTATTTCAAATTCGTCGTTACCATCGACTTCAATGGGTGGGGGAGGGGATTGTACGCGATTTGGAATCGTGTTGGGTGTCTCGGGTTCGAGCATAGAGACGTGGAATACGGGGTGGACCCCGCGGAGATTTTCCGGGAGACGGATAGTGAACGAAGAGGGTCCTGCTTGGTGAATGATTTCGAACGGACCGAGGAATTTCTCCGCGAGTTTGTGCGAGGGGCGCGTGGTACGGAAGAATTTGGCCTTCACAAAAACCTTTTCGCCAACCTTGAAATCCGGCGCGGGTGCGCGGCGACAATCGGCTGGTCCTTGATAACGGGCTTGCGCCTCAGTCATCGCGGTACGTAGCTCTTGATGGAGCTCGTCGAGGTCGGTTACGAAGGTTCTTGCGCGGGCCGAGGCGAGGTCGAGGTCGGGATTAAGGGAGAGATTGGGGTGATAACCTTTGTTCGCAAAGAACGGAGATACTCCAGTGGTAACACTAGGAGCGTTGTTGAATGCGAACTCGGCGAGGGGCAAGAGGTCAGCCCAGTTATCCTGTTGATAATTACAATAAACACGTAAGTATTGCTCAAGGGTTTGGTTAGTACGCTCCGTTTGGCCATCACCTTCAGGATGATATCCTGAAGTGAAGTGGAGCTTCATGTCCAACCCTTTTCCTAAGGACCAGAAGAAGCGAGAAACGAACTCGGAGCCGCGGTCAGACGTGACGTGCGCGGGGACTCCGTGTTTAGAGAAAACATGAATAACGAATAACTTAGCTAGCCCTTCCGAAGTGATGGTGTCGTGGCACGGAATGAAGATTCCTTGCTTGGAGAGTCGGTCCATCACGACGAGGATGGAGTCGTACCCGAGGGACGGGGGAAGTTTCTCGATAAAATCCATAGAGATCGAGTCCCAAGGTCGAACGGGAACCGGAAGTTGTCGTAGCATGCCGTAGGGCTTGTGACGCTGGGGCTTGCTACGCATACAGGTGGTACAAGACTTGCAGTAATGTTGAACGAATTCTCGAAGTTTCGGCCACGTATATTCGCGGCGCACAAGTTCGATGGTCTTGTTCTGCCCGTAATGTCCAGCGAGGATATGATCATGTTTGAAACGGAGTACGCGGAGGCGAAGATCTCCGTGGTCGGGGACGTAGACGCGGCCGTCGAGGCGAAGTAGATTATCTTCGGAGCGCGACCACCATGGTTCAAGATTTTCGAGTCGGGCCTTGGTAACTGGGTCTAGCAGATAAGCGTCAATAATATCCTCGTGCAACTTCTCTGTGTCCATAATAATGGAACCGCGGAGCGCGGGTTCCCAGAGGTAAGTCGCGCGGATCGACGCGGTCAGCTGTTCGTTCGAGAATATAGGCTTCAAATTTTGAGGGTTGACCGTAGCATAGCCGTCGCCTCCCTCCCTAAGGTAGACATCCCAACGTCTTGTGAGGGCGTCGGGTTTGGAGCCGAGCCTTCCGGGACGGAAGCGGATGAGGAGGTTAAATTGTGAGAGGTACTCGGACCACCGCGCTTGGCGGCGGGTCAGAATCTTGGTGGTCGAGAAGTATTCTAGGTTCTTATGATCAGTAACCACGTCGATTGGCTTACCAGACCCTTCCAGGTAATGGCGCCAGACGCGGAATGCTTCGAAAATGGCGAGGAGTTCCTTGTCGTGAACGTCGTAGTTCAGTTCTATAGAGCTGAAGGTGCGTGAGTGAAACGCGACTGGGTGGATTTCGCCGTCTGACGTGTAGATGGACAGAATCGCGCCTAGCGCGTAGTCCGAGGCGTCCGTCTCCACGACAAGTGGCGCGTCTGGTACCCAATGCGTAAGCACGGGGGCCGAGGTGAACGCTCGTTTGAGCACGTTGAAGGAGTCGCGTGCTGCCTGATCCCAATTCCAGGGCAGTCCTTTGCGCGTGCGACGGGTCAAAGGGACCACAATATCCGAGTAGTTCCGGATGAAGCGGCGGTAGAAATTGGCAAAACCGAGGAAGGATTGTATGTCGCGAATCTTCCGCGGTTCCGGCCAGTCTTGGATCGTCTTGACTTTCGAATTATCCATGGTAAGACCTTGCGGGGAGAGAATGTAGCCGAGATATTCCACAGTGTCCGCGTGGAATTCGCATTTGTCGGCGCGCGCGTAGAGTTTGTGTTGGCGGAGCCGACGGAGAACCTCCTTGACGTGTTTCTTGTGATCTGCCATGTTATCAGAGTAGATTAGTATATCATCCAGGTAAATGATAACATAGACGTCGAGGAGATCTGCAAAAATGTCGTTCATGAACCGCTGGAACGCGGAGGGAGCGTTAGTCAACCCGAAGGGTACAACCAACCACTCAAAGGAGCCGTAGCGGGTCCGGAACGTGGTTTTCCATTCGTCTCCCTCAGCGATGCGTACCAGATGGTATGCGTGCCGAAGGTCGATCTTTGTATATACCGATGCTTTGCGTGGAGTATCGAGGAGATCCGAGATGAGGGGCAAGGGATAGCGGTCTTTCTTCGAGATGCGATTGAGGCCGCGGTAATCGACGCAAAGCCGAAGGGAGCCGTCTTTCTTCTTGACAAAAAGAACGGGTGCGCCGTGGGGCGACTTGCTGGATCGTATAAATCCAAGTCCGAGGTGTTCGTCGATAAACTCCTTTAAGGTCTGCTGCTCTGATTGCGAAAGCGAGTACATGGCGCCGACCGGAGGTGCGGCGCCGTCTTCGAGTTCAATCTTGAGGTCATAAGGTCGGTGTTCAGCTAGTGTGTCGGCCTTGCCTTTACTAAACACGTCCGAGAATTCATGGTATTCTTCGGGGACCGTGGATAGGTCGGGGTCGGTTATGCTAGCGGCTCTGGCGGAGGTGGTCTCGGGTCGTATCATAATCTGAAAAACCGTCGATCCCGCAAGTCGGGACGCAGCGCGGAACGCGGCTGCGTTGACCAGTGAGATGTTAGGCGGAGAGGACGAAGTCGGGGCCGAGGTCGGAGTCGAGGGTGTCGAAGGAGATGCTTCAACGCAAGAGGTAGCGCGCACCGCGGGCGGCGCGCAAGGCCTTATACTAGGAGTGTCGAGAATTGGGGAACGGAAAATGATGCTGCTCTGAGCCCAGTTAATCAACGGATTGTAGCGGGAGAGCCAGTCGTATCCAAGAACCACAGAACAGGACGGATCCAGAGGGGTCACAAGACAAGTGACAGTCATATTGTCGCCAGACGGGAACCGGAGATGGATATCTATAGCTTCGGTAATGAAGTTGTTAGAGGTACCATCGAAAAGCAGTAGTTTAATAGGAGTTATAGGGTAAGTAATGAGTCCATGTGAACGAGAGAACATAGTATCTACGAAACAATGGGTCGAACCAGAATCAACGAGAGCACGAAAACGAGCGAGGGAGTCCGAGAGCGAATTAGAAGTAAGTAGTAAATGTAACGCGGAAGGCGAGGAGAGCGCGGAACCGTTTAATCTACAAACTGCCGGCCATAGAACAGGAGGGCGACCTACACGAGCCGGAGACTCGGAGGCGCCAGTCAGTTTTTCGATTCGGCGTCAGAGACGTGCGCGGTGGACTCTGCGTCTTCCGCGGGTTCAGTGACCGCGGCGCGGGCCTTGGCCTTCTTCTGGCTCTTCAGGCATTTGTTCGCCTTGTGCCCCGCGCCGCCGCAGAACAAACAGAGCTCGTTGTCGAAACGTCGTTGACATTCCTCAGGAGTGAGTTTGCCGTTGGCGCCGAGGTGAGTGGAGTCTTTGGAAGTTGCGGTTGCGCGGGGAGCCGAGGACGAAGATTTCGAGGACGAAGGAGCGGGGGACTTAGATGACGGGGTGGACGCGGAAGAGGATTTCGCAGGCGCGGATTTCTCGGAGGCGCGGGTGTTGCGCGTACGCTCGGCCTCCCGTTCCCAGTGACGCTGGTCGATGGCCTGCGCGAGGGAGCGGAGCCGTGCGAGCGAGCCCGGCTTCAAGTGGTTCAGAAGAGCATCCTTGATTCTGTCCGGGAGACCCTGGTAGTAACGGTGTTGGAGAGCCGCGGGGCCCCAGGATACCAACGCAGAGTGCTGCTGGAACAACACATTGTACTTACTTATGCGTTGCCTGTCCCCCATCTTGAGTTGGTCCAATGCCGCTTCAGCCTCCGCGGTAGCGTCAAACGCACCAAAATTCTCTTGGAGAACTTGAACGAAGGTCGAGTAGCTATGGAGCCATTCGGGATCCGCGGCGTCATCGATCAGCTCGGGCTGAAAGTAGGCGAACGCGTTTCCCTTGAGGTACGAGCAGGCAAACGTCACTTTATCCTCGTCGGAGGCGAGTGCGGGGGTGGCGTTGAAGTAGAGCTTGAGTTGTACGAGGAATGTGTTGAGTTTCAACGGGTCGGACCCGTCGTAAGGGTCGGGGGTGCGGGGTTTGGGACGAGAGGCGGAAGGAGCGGCAGGGGTAGCGGATGACTCACGATTATGGATGTCCTTGATTTCTCTGCTGAGCGCGGATAGCGCGTGAAGGAACGCGTGGTCCGCAGGGCGGAAGTGGTCTTCGGAGCCGTTGTCAGAATCCCAGGGGTGCCGCGGTCCGGAACCGTGGAACGAGGGTTGCTTCTCCTCGTCCGCCTGTTCTGACCCATGGTTGCTCGCCGGGAGCGAGGGAGCGCGCTCTTCATTCGAAGGGATCGAGCGGGAATGGATCGGGGACAGGACGTTGAACGGGGGAAAGGACTGGATGGGTTCGGACTTGGGTGTCCCTGGAGGGGGCGCGGGTTGCGGGGCAACTCCCGCGGCGACCATAGGGGAGCGGAACGGAGGAAACAATGGTGAAGACGTCGCACGCAGACGCGGAACCGCAGGAGCTTTTCCTTTGTTGGCGTGGCTGCGCGCGTGGGCCGTGGTGTGTAGCGGAGAGACGAGGGTGGCGGCGGCTTGTTGGCTCACGCGAGTAGGCCGCGATGGGCCCGCTTGAGTGCCACCAGCCATGATGTTGACAAGGACTTGCGGGGACGAGAGCAAGAGCTGGGTTGTGAGTTCGAATATACTGTTAAGAGCCACACTCGCAGGGGGCTCGGGATACGCGGACCCGCGGGTGCGCGGTTCCACGTAGACGCGTGGGGGGGAACGGGGGAAAACGAGGACGTACGGGCTTGGCTTCAGCTACTGGCTGCGCCTCCCACACTCTTGCGTGCCCTGTATTTCTGGGAGGAGTCCTACGCGGGTACCGAGGGTACGGGCGGAGGCGAAGGGGTGCGACGGGGGGAGAACCCACTAGAGGGGCGAGGTGCGAGTGCGGAGAAGGAACTAATATTCGAACTAAGGTAGCTGTATGTACGATACAGGACTATATACTAAGGAACACGCGGTGTCCGCGCGTTCACGAAACAGTAATGAGTTCGGTCGTAGTAACTACAATGTGCTCGAGTATGTACTTAGTCCGTAATCCGGGAAGTCCGCGTGGCCACGTGTCAGCGCGGCCCGAGCCCATAGTCGGGAAACGCACGTGGGCACGCCCCTAGTAGCCCCTAAGGGGTTCCTTGGACGCGCCTATAACAGCGGCAGAGGTGGGAGCTGAGTCCGAGGCGTGGGAAGTACACCCACAGGAGTCTGAGCAACTCCGGAGTTGGCTGCTGATAGGACAAGGGATCCGGAGTGTCCAGAGTTTCCGGAGTGCACGTCAAAGTGGAAGGATTGGTTAGCGGCACGGTTGTCAGCAACCCGCTGCGCTGCCCTGTACCATTCCTCAAAGTCATCCTCGTCCGGACAGTCTGCGGACTCGGCAACGCAGCTCTGGATGATGGAGTCCAATCCGCAGCAGAACTTCATTGTGATGTTGGAGCCCTCGGTGTATCCAGACTGGTCTACAAGGTCCCAGAACTCGTTGAGGTACTCCTGGAAAGTGTAAGGGCAACCTCAAGATAGCCGCACAGTGCAAGCCTAGCAGAGGGAGAATCCAAAGGGATGAATAAGACTAACTGCAATACATGAGAGAGCTGCTCACCTAGCAGAGGGAGAATCCAAAGAGAACAGCATAAGGATTCTCCCTGTTAGGAAGCAAAGTATATACTGTAATAGCATGAGCGGAATGCAGGATAACTGTACAGTACACCAGCCACAAGTCCGAACAAATATCACAAGGTACAAGGAAACATGTGATAATGAAGTGGAGGGTAAATGCACAGGAGTCGTGCCAGTGACTTGGGAAAGTGAGAGCGAAGAGTAATGAAGTGGGGAAAGAGGATAGAGGTAGCCCGGACGAGCCCCGAAGTGTATCTACGAGTCCGAGCGAGTCCGAAGTGTACGAACGAGTCCGAGGCATCCGAGCGAGTCTGAGGCGAGTCCGAAGCGCGGGAAGACTTCGGAGTCACCGGACGGGGCTCGGATGCGAAGGGAGTGAACAGAAGGGAAGCGGAAAGGTAAGGGGGCGAGAGGGAAGGAAAGGGAATGAAGGGAATGTAGATAATAGTCCATGGGATGAAGGAAGGGAGAAAGGAAACGAAGGAGGAAGGGAGAGGGACAGGGGAATAGGAGAAAATAGGAGTGTCCCCTTACATCACCCCCCCTTCAAGGTGTTAAACTATAGGCTATTATAGTTTGATCAGAAGCTTGTAGAAGCGTCCTAATGCACTCTAATTGCCTTGGTAACAATCACTAATGATGTGTTGATGCAATCAATCAATAATATGTAATGATTTGCGCTCTATTGACTCTTTGTGTCTATTACTCTAGACATGTATGGAAAATGACCATCCCAGGTTCCCACGGGTACTGTTCTGCGCGAGGCGTGAATATAGGTGTCCACTAAATCGCGTCCGAATTTGATTAGCTCCGGAGCAGCTTGGGAACATGCCAGACATCATTCTAATGATGGCTCCATGTTTTATTTTCGCTCCTTTTGCTTCCCTGCTGAGACCGAGGCGTTCCGGTGCCTGTTCCGGCCGTCACAATAGAGGTCAACAGACCTACTAATGGGGCGCTGAACGTGGGAACGTTGCATTGACCGTGGGAGTCGTGCGCTTGTAATGTATGTACAGATTGCTAAACAGTGCTTGCGCACTTTTAGCAATACTGTCAACACCAGTCATCCCATGATGACCTGGGTCGTTCCCATGGGTGTTGGCAGTGTCTATGGGTGGTCCCCAATGCGTGGGAACCGGGCGCTTGGTATAGCGCAACTTTGTTATACATTTGTACAACAAGTGTGCACATCACTTCAACACAAGGTTGCGGCGACCCGACGCGAAGATTCCTGCCTGCCGCACCATGAATTCACCGACCCCGAAACTCCGGATTGCTGCGAGAAGATGTTGAAGTACGACTGCGCGGAGCCCGGAGCCTTCCGACTGCGCCAACGCTCCCAGGACTGGTCCAGTGCTGCAGGAGTCATCCGGAGAGGTAGAGCAGTCGTCGGATTCATCGGACTCGTCCGGAGTACGCGTACTGCGTCCGGGTGACGATCATGGAAGTCCTTGACCTTCCGGGCGGCATGCTGGAGGTTGCTCGTGGGCTCCCAGGAGTCGTGCTCGATACCATAGCCTCGTCAGCGCACCAGATACTTCAGGACCCGACCGAACTGTCTGCTATTTTGGACCTCTTCTACCTCATGCTCCTCTTCTCCGTCAACGAGCTGCGGAGGTGGCGGAGCGACAGGGCGTCTACCCGGGATGGGGTCCGGAACGAAGGGAGAGAGTTTGACCACGGGGAAGACGGGATGGAGACAGGATAAGCCCGGAGGGAGCTGGAGCCGGTACGCTGCCTTGCCAACCTTCCGGACGACCTTGTAAGGACCAAGTCGTGCATGTCCAAGTTTCCGGGAGGGTCGGGCAAGGTTGATGTCCGACGAGTCCAGCCAGACCTTGTCACCCGGTTGGTACTCCGGAGCGGGAGTCCGACGCTGATCGTAGTAGCGCTTCATGTCGTCCTGAGCCTTGACCAATGCGGACTGAGCCTCGTCGACTGCGGATTTCATCCGGTCTACAAACTCATTTGCGGACTCCATCCGAGACGGTGGCTGATGAGGTTCGAACCCGAGACGAGGATGACGGCCGGTATCCAGGAGGAAGGGTGACTGCTGAGTGGACGCATGGACCCGGTTGTTGTACGCAAACTCCGCCATAGGTAGGAGGCGAGCCCAGTCGTCCTGACGCTCTCCGACGAAGATCCGGAGATAGAACTCAGGTTCCTGGTTGGTCCGTTCCGTCTGTCCATTGGACTGAGGGTGGTACGCAGTGGAGGCAGCCAGCTTGATTCCGAGCATCCGGTAGACTTCTCGGGTGAACTCTGCGACGAATTGCGGACCCCGGTCGGACACAACGGACCGAGGGAGTCCGTGCAGCTTCCAGACGTTCTGCAGGTACAAGTTTGCGGATCCAAGGGCAGACACTGTGGTGTGAGTCGGAATGAAGTGGGCACGTTTGCTTACGGAGTCGACCACGTTCATGACAGCATCAAACCCATCGGACTCCAGAAGCTCGACAATGAAGTCGACACTCAGACGATCCCAGTGTTCATCCGGAATGGGAAGCGGATGGAGTTCACCCATGGGCGGATGCCTTCGGGCCTTCGTCCGGAGACAGAGGTCGCAATGGCGGGTGTAGGATCCGACGTACCAGGACATGTTGGGCCACCAGTAGCTGCGCGAAACGAGCTCTAGGGTCTTCCATCTGCCGGCGTGTCCTGCAACCTTAGTGTCATGGTGCTGGGCTACAATGGTCCGACGCAAGTCCGGTGAGTCCGGAATGTAGATCTTACCCCGGAACATCAGGAGTCCGTCCGATTGAGACCATTCCGCGCCCTGGACTGTCTTGCGACTGCCCTGGGCCTTCTTCAAGTCCTCTGCTGCCTTTGCCACTGCATCTTCAAACTTCGCATTCCGCACTCCAGTCCGGATAGCTGTGAGGATATCCTTCTCCTCCCCTTCAAGAGTGACACCCGTGGCACGGACGGCAAAGTAGGACGGCTTAAGTAAAACCACATCCTTGTTGTCATCCTTACCATCCGAGTGATCCAAGCGGCGCGAGAGAGCATCCGGCTTACCCATTGTCCGACCCGGACGATGCTGGAGAGTGAAGTCGAAGCGGGAGAGGTATAGCGACCAGCGGGCTTGACGACAATTGAGTTTCTGGGCCTTGATGAAGTACTCCAGGTTCTTGTGGTCCGTCCAGATCTCGAACGGAGTCTCTGCGCCTTCCAAGTAGTGTCGCCATTCTTCGAGTGCCCGGATGATTGAAAGCATCTCCTTGTCGTGTATTTCGTAGTTCCGCTCCGCAGCCTGTAGACTTTTAGAGTAGAATGCGACAGGATGCCATTTACCATCATCCGGATCCAGCTGTGACAAGACCGCACCCGTAGTGTAATCCGACGAGTCCGCTTCAACCCGGTATGGCCGATCCTCCTTTGGAAAGACCAGAACGGGCTCCGAAGTGATCAGCTCCTTGATCTGAAGAAATGCGGATTGAGCGGAGTCGTTCCACTGCCATTCCTTTGCGCAAGTGAGGTCGAAGAGAGGCCGGGCGATATGCAAGTAGTCCTTGATGAAGCGGCGGTAGAAGTTGACGAACCCGAGGAAGGATTGGAGTTCAGTCCTAGTCCGGGGGGTCGGCCAGTCCGTGACTCCGGAAACCTTCACGGGATCCATCTCGATCTTACCCTCAGAGATGACAACTCCGAGATACTCCACCTTGGTCTGCTCAAAGTCGCACTTGTCCGCTCGGAGGAAGAGCTTGTTCCGCTGGAGGATCTCTAGGACTCGCTTGAGAACCCGGCGATGCTCTTCGCGCGTCTTGGTGTAGATCAGAATGTCATCCAGATAGATAATGACCACACCTTCCGTAATGAGCTCCCGGAAGAGGTCGTTCATCATGGTCTGGAAGGTGGATGGGCTATTCATTAGTCCGAAGACCATTACCAACGGTTCGAAGAGTCCGCGCGTAGTCCGGAACACGGCCTTCCACTCGTCGCCCTCCTTGATCCGGACGTTGTTGAAACCCCACCGGACGTCGAGCTTGGAGAAGTAGCGAGTGTTCCGGAGTTTATCCACCAAGTCCGAGATGAGTGGAAGTGGGTACCGATTCTTGACCGTCATGCTGTTGAGCTTCCAGTAGTCCTGGACCAAGCGGAGCGATCCGTCCTTCTTCTTAACAAAGAACACCGGGGCAGCCATGGGCGACTTGCTGGGGCGGATCCAACCAGTCCGGAGATTTTCTTCCAGAAACTCGTCCAGCTGTTTCTGCTCCGCAGGGGACAGCGGGTAGCATTTGGTAGAGGTCGGTTCCGCTCTGTCCATTAGCTCAATGGCGTGATCCCACGGACGCGGCATGGGCAGTTCATCAAAGGACTCCTTGGCGAAGACGTCCTCGAATTCTCGGAGGAAGTCCGGGACTGCGCTGTTCCGAGGATCGTGGGGCTTGTTGCGCTGGAAAGCCAATGCGAGGCGCTGCGAGACCGTCTCCGAAGCTCGGACATGTTCTTCCCGAAGACTCCGAAGGTACTCCGGAGTCGGAGGAGGAATGGCTGCGAAGATACGGTCGCCCTTCTCAAGTCCGGAGTCATCCGGAGTTGTGGCCTCATCGTCCTCGTCGTCGACCTCGCAGTCCTGAAGCTGCGGGAGATCGTCCGAGTGCAGTTCCTCGACCATTGGCATTGGACCCGTATGACACTCCTGGAGTCGCACGGACTCCTTGCGTCGGGTCAGCTTGTCATGGCGGAACTCCTTCTGACAGGTATCGCATCCGGACGGACAGCGGCTCATGGTCACCTCCTTCGTCTGCCAGTCGATCTCGGGGTTGTGCTTCCGAAGCCAGGTGTATCCGAGGATGATGTCCTGGCGTCCGATGTTAGTGACCGTGAACAGCATCCGTTCCGTGTGATCCTTGAACCGGAGTACAAGGTCCACGACTTCGGAGATGGATCCGTTTTCGTTTGGTGATCCGTTGACATTGAAGACCGGGATCGGGGCGGACAGCTTGCGCCGGGTGAAACCATGGGCATCAGCGAAGCGCGGATGCATGAAGACTCCGGTGGCTCCACAGTCCACCAGGGCCTGCAGGGTGCATCGGTGTTGTGTATCCGTGCTCTGCGCTTCAACAGGTATATCTAGCAAAAGCTTGCCGGGCAGCGCGGAGATCTTATAGCTACTGGGTAGCTGCCGTTCCCACTGCGGGCGAAACCTTCGGAGCGTGCAGATTGTAACCGGAGTTGCTTGCTTAGCGTTGGACGAATCATCGGAGTGATCGGAATCGTCTACTTCGTCTACGCTAAGACAAGCAAATCGGTTATTTACCAACGAGGTCGCACTGATCACTCGTTGGTCCGGACAAAATCCGCCGTGTCTGATTCCTCAACCGGGGCCGTTCCCTCATCGTCTATTCCTTCCGAGGTCCCCGCACTTTCTACAACATCGGCCGCGGTCAGGAGATCTTCAATGGCGGACATCCGCTCCTCAGTGGTCATGAACCGGACGTTGTACCGAAGTGGGCACTCGTGGGACATGTGGCCGGGCTTGCCGCATCGGTAGCAGAGCTGTGAAGCAGCGGGCCGGGAGCGGGTGTGGTCGACGTCCATGGGGACGCCGGGTGAGAGAGCCTTCGGAGGAGGCGGAAGTTGGAAGCGGGGTTGCAGAGGCGGGAGCTGAGTCCGAGGCGCGGGGAGCACACCCACAGGAGTCCGAGCAACTCCGGAGCTGGCTGCTGGTCGGACGAGGGATCCGGAGTGTCCGGAGTTTCCGGAGTGCACGCCAAAGTGAAAGGACTGGTTAGCAGCACGGTTGTCAGCAACCCGCTGTGCTGCCCTGTACCATTCCTCAAAGTCATCCTCGTCCGGACAGTCTGGACTCAGCAACGCGGCTCTGGATGATGGAGTCCAATCCACGACGGAACTTCATCGTGATGTTGGAGCCCTCGGTGTATCCAGACTGGTCTACAAGGTCCCAGAACTCGTTGAGGTACTCCTGGAAAGTGTAAGGGCAACCTCAAGATAGCCGCACAGTGCAAGCCTAGCAGAGGGAGAATCCAAAGGGATGAATAAGACTAACTGCAATACATGAGAGAGCTGCTCACCTAGCAGAGGGAGAATCCAAAGAGAACAGCATAAGGATTCTCCCTGTTAGGAAGCAAAGTATATACTGTAATAGCATGAGCGGAATGCAGGATAACTGTACAGTACACCAGCCACAAGTCCGAACAAATATCACAAGGTACAAGGAAACATGTGATAATGAAGTGGAGGGTAAATGCACAGGAGTCGTGCCAGTGACTTGGGAAAGTGAGAGCGAAGAGTAATGAAGTGGGGAAAGAGGATAGAGGTAACCCGGACGAGCCCCGAAGTGTATATACGAGTCCGAGCGAGTCCGAAGTGCAGGAAGACTCCGGAGTCACTGGACGTGGCTCGGATGCAAAAGGGGTGGGCGGAAAGGAAGTGGAAAGGAAAGGGAACAAAAGGGAACAAAGGGGAACAAAGGGAAGGTAGGTAAGAGTCCGTGGAAGGGAGGGGACAGGGGGAATAGGAGAAAATAGGAGTGTCCCCTTACAGACACGTTACTATATAAACATTGATCACTGTATCTACTTGCTTATGTTCCCTTCTTCCTGTATTCTCATATCAAAAACCCATAGTTTGATCCTTTTATCCTTGTCTCGTTCTCATTGAGTGTTGTGTTGTAGACACCTTCCACCATCAGTTTACTGATATCTGATCAAACTTGGTGATTTATTTTCAGTTGAACAGCTTGACCAAAAGCTCTCATAATCAAGGAAAGGTGGTAACACATGAAAAGGAAGTGATTGCCGTTTTTCTTCGTGATTTTAGCTATTTTTGGGTTGGCCAACTTTTTTGGCTTGCTCAATAATATATTGCCTTTTTTGGGTCAACGGCTCGACCAAATTTATTGAACCACGGATCATTCTCCTCCATTCCAACTACTCTATCTATTCCGCGCAAGTCCGAAGCCATAGGAAACTTTTTTTTTGTGGTCTTTGGCCGTCCTCAACTGTAGCATAGTTTAAATAAGGTCGGGGGTTCCTTTGCTCGCTATTCGGGCAGCCCCTAAGCCAGTCCCCTAGCCCCACAGATTGCCTCCCCTACTTCTTCGCCTGCTCTCCTCGCTGCGGACTTTCTGTGGATTGTCGTCAATTTACATGATCCTACCAAAGCTGTTGAGACTTTCCATTCTGCCTGACAACCCACTAGGGACTTGGCGTGTCCTCTATTGCGTCGTTAAATCGGTTTTAATTGTTGCCTGTAATCAACCATCATCGCCGACTCTTTACACGCCAAGTGCGAGTATATCTACCACGCGTGGTCCCATGAGATCCGAGAGGAATCCAATACTCAATACTCCAGGCGAAGATGCGTCGCGATTACTAGAAAGAAAGGCGCAAGCTTCTGACCTAGATGACGCGTGACAGAGCCCACCGTAGCGATTGGTTGGAGGTCACAATCCACCGGCTCAACCACGAGCGACCGGACAGGAAGAAATCGGTATTCGGTGCTTACTCTCATTCATTCTACGGATCACTTCAACCAACGCTTCTAATAATATGGTCAGTTGAGCAGCAGGTAACGACATCGGAAGTCGCTAGCTTCAGCATTGGCCCTCCGTTCCGCCCCGCCTTTACGTAGTGAGTCACTCGGGGCAAAGTGAGGGCTCATCTTTGGGATCCAGCAAACAAGGCATTAGACGACGTGGAAATCCAGACATATTTGGGTACCCATGGATCTCAATCACCGTATCGGATCCGTCCAAGTTGCCGTTGCAGCCAATTCTGAGCTCTGAATTCCAGAGTGGAAATGATCTCTTGGCATGGCGTGTACTTCGAAAACTAACGATTCCGAACCATAAGCGAAGCGGCGATGAATTTGAAAAAATAATAAAAATATGCATAATTGCGGTGACCGACGTAGTCCTATAGCGTCGCGTCGTTGGCGGTCGAATGAGCGTGATTCTGTGTAACACGCCGAAAATCTGGCCAATGGCAGAGCCCAGGGCGTCGACGGCAGCGGGCGGAGGTTCTGGAATATGTGGGCCAAAGAACATCCAGGCTTCGGGTCGACGGCAGGTCAGTGGCAGATTATAATTCCGTTTTCGGCTACCGATCGCGTAACGTATAAGAAGAATCAAAGCGAGTGTGGGGAACATTGTCACACCCCGCTTCCCCATTTTCAGACCCCATCATCACCTTTGCTGGCACACAACCGAAGACGATGCGCGCGACGCCGTTTCTGCGAAATGTTGGGCCTGGTGTCTCTGCAGCGCTCAGAGAGCGCGTTCGAAGACCAAGCATGTTGAAGAAGCTGACGAGCCCTGAGGCCCTCGCCCCGCTATTCAAGGTGTGTGATCATATGGCCTGATGGAGAAGGAAACGTTGTTACTGATGGCGACGGTGATGTCTAGAACGACGACTACGTATGTTATCACTCACGATGATGATCACTGCGCTCGCTAACCAGCATGAACTTCGTAGATTGGATGGTCGGGCTTCACCGGAGTGGGCTACCCAAAATGCGTACCGACGGCCATCGCAGATCACACTGAGCAAAATAACCTTCAAGCCGACCCTGCTACGAAGCGCAAGTTCAACCTTTTCGTCGGTGCCTCGGTGGGCCCCGAAGTCGAAGACAGATGGGCACATATGGATATGTGCGTCAAATTCACGAAATAAACAACTATCACGATTCATCTTCAAACATTATAGGATTGCTCGGCGGTATCCGCATCAAGTCGGTAAGGAGGTCAGCAAAGGAATCAATGCAGGGAGGATAGAATTTGCCGACAAGCATCTAAGGTAAGTTCGGCGTCGTCTTGTGTTCGATGTGCCGCTTACACTGAAGGATCTAGTATGTTCCCTCAAGACCTCACATACGGCTATTACAGTTTAAAGAAACAGCGGGGTGACCCTCGCAAACCTTTGGACTGGGCAATCGTAGAAGCGACCGCCATCACCGAAGAAGGCCATATCGTACCTGGTGCATCCGTAGGAGCTACTCCTGAGATTCTCGAATCCGCCGAAAAAATCATCATTGAGGTCAACACGCGTGTACCCAATTTGGAGGGTCTCCACGACATCGTCCATTCCTTCGCTCCGCCCAACAAGCAGCCTTACTTGATCACCCACCCTTCAAACAGAATTGGCTCGACCGCAATCCCCATCGACACAGAACGTGTTGTCGCCATCGTGGAGAGTACGCACCCTGATAATACGGGTACCAATGCCCCCGAGAACGACGAATCCAAGGCTATTGCTAAACATCTCATTCACTTCCTTTCGGAGGAAGTCGCGGCCGGTAGATTACCTAAATCTTTACTACCACTGCAATCTGGTATCGGAAACGTTGCCAACTCAATCATTGGCGGTCTTGCCGATGGTCCCTTCGAAAAGGTGCAAGTCTGGACGGAGGTTCTTCAGGGTGCGTGGACGATTTGCTGTTGAAAGGGGACTGTCCTTACGACGTCTCTTGCGTCTAGATACTTTCATTCGTTTTTTCGACTCAGGCAAATTGGACTTTGCCACGGCGACATCGATCCGTTTCTCGCCTGACGGGTGAGCTTCATACCAAGCCGAAGTTATGAACTTGAACTAACTTCCTCCCTAGGTTCAACCACTTCTACAAAAGTATGTTCTTTTATCATCTCAAGTCACTCATGTTTAACATTACGCGCAGATTGGGCTAATTACAAGGATCGCCTGCTCCTTCGCTCGCAGCAAGTTGCTAATGCTCCCGAAATCATCCGTCGCCTCGGTGTTATCGCTATGAACACGCCTCTCGAGGTCGATATCTATGCACACGCCAACTCGACCTGTGCTCTTGGCTCAAGGTTAGCATCTCTCTGTCCATTACTTGGGTGCGGCGCTAACGATGCATACCAGGATGTTGAACGGTCTTGGTGGATCTGGTGACTTCTTGCGAAATGCCAAGCTGTCGATCATGCATACTCCATCCAGGTTCGTGGAATTCCACTACCCCGTGTGTTTGATTGTTCTGCAATTTAATTACCTTGGTCCGTTTGTCTAGCCGTCCCACGAAGACTGATCCAACTGGAATCTCGTGCATTGTTCCCTTCGCCTCACACATTGATCATACCGAGCACGATCTTGATATCGTCGTTACGGAGCAAGGCCTAGCTGATCTCCGTGGACTATCGCCACGCGAACGTGCACCCCTCATCATCGAGAAGTGTGCCCATCCGGACTACAAGGATTCACTGAAGGAGTACTATGATCGAGCACTCTTCGAGTGTTTGAAGAGCGGCGCAGGCCACGAGCCACATATTTTGAAGGTACGCTATCCATAATCTTTGAGTGAGGAACTGTATGTTGATTGTCTCCGTCACGCTACCCATAGAATGCGTTCAAGGTGAGATTTATTGTTTCTCTACAACAATCGTGTATGCTGACGTTCTGCTCTAGTTCCACACCAATCTGCAAGAGCATGGGACCATGAAGATCAAGAACTGGGATTAGGTTGTCGTTCATCACACTGCTTTGTAATTCATTATTGTAGACTACAATATAGTTAAGTCACGGACAACTTCGTAAATGCACACATTGTCAAAGTAATGAATACTTGCTTGCTTGGATGCAAGGAGGCTAAGGATAGAGGACAGGGACAAATCATCACGTGTAGGTCTGGCGCTGTTGTTGTCCCCCAAGCCTTACCACCCACTGGACCCCGATGCATTCTATGTTTCCTACGTGAAATTATGAATGAATTGAACGACTGCTCTCCTGGCCATGGACTGCTCTCCTGGCCATGGACTGCTCACAAGCGGTAAACCGCAGTGAAGTTGAGACCCGACTCACGGAGGTTGATGTAGAAGGTGAGCCGAGTAAATTTCGAATGACACGCGAGTATAGGTACTTACTGCCAGCTTCAGCTGAAGTGACACCCCGCCATACCCATGATAGCAATGGGAAAGCAGGGGATTGAAGTTGCGTCCTCGAATCTGAGAAACATCAACCCCATGAAGGCAGTCGTATTCCTTCTGAACCTAATATTGACGCGTCGCTGGGTCCACATGAACTTTTAGCCATCGTCTATGTGCAAATAGTGAACATCTGAACACTTAAATACGGAACAGTGATTACTAGATCCGGGACGGACCGGTGGTGGAAAGTTGACCGGTGGTCTCCTGCCACAATCGTGAGGACGTCCCCACTTTTCGTCACTCATCCAACAAATTGTCAAGAAAGACACTTACTGCCTAGATGGAAAGCGATCTCCCCCCCTATCACGGTTCTCATTTCAAACATACCACCCCTCCAGTCCCTTCTTGGTCCTTTGGAGATGGCGTTGATTCTTCCGAACAAGGGAAGAAGTGGCTGGCTGGCGAGGAGAGTGGCTGGACTGGCTTCGATGCATCTAAGGAGGCACCGGGGTACGTGTGTTCAATGGTCTACTCCCTATGTGTAGACAAGGCTTTGCAAGTATATCGAGCCAACTTGGTTACCACCCCTTTCTAGGGTGTTTTACAAACTCCTTACCAGTGGCATCGTACCCAGACCTGTTGCTTTCGTCTCAAGCGTATCAGAAGCGGGGATCAAGAACCTTGCACCGTTCAGGTGGGTCCGGTGGAGTTTCCTTGTGTTCCAAGGTCCAGCAATATTGACAGAACTATCCAACAAGCTGGTTCAATACAGTAAGTTCGCGTAGTGCTAATTGACTTCGCTTAACTTCGAGTCGTGGGGACTGATGCAGCTGTATTGATGCCTATTTCTAGGTAACGCACAATCCCCCCATCATATCCATCTCCTGTAACGTTATCGCTGGGAAATCGAAAGATACGGCGCTTAATATCAAGGAGACTAAAGGTTTCACGGTCAACATCATCAGCGAGAGTTGGATCCACAATGCCAATGCCTGCTCGATCGACGCACCCCCCGACGTCGGGGAGTGGCCGATCAGTGGTTTGACTCCAGCTGACACGGTAGAGGGTATTTCATGTTTAATTTTGATAGATACTCACGCTCAATGATTGCTTAAGGTTCACGTCAAGGCACCCCGCGTCAAGGAGAGTGCCTTCAGCATGGAATGCGAGGTACTTACGTCTCGCGAATAGTACCTAACCACCTGACACTACGCGATAACAGCTATTTCAAGCAATTGACATCGTACATCCTGAGACTGGCGAAACAACGACAACATTGATCCTGGGACGGGTGAAATACATCCACGTCCGCAACGATGTCTTGACAGACAAACGCGATGCAGTTAATCCCACGCAGCTTCGGCCTATCTTGCGCCTCGGTGATATCACGTACGCTGTTCTGGGAGATGGGTTTAGGGTGCCTAGACCATCTTGGAAGGACGAAGGGGAGGGTCTCCAGGCGAGTGGTATCCTCTCCGTGCACGACGGGAAATTATGACGAGACGGTGGGACGCATGGGCAGGAGAACTCAATACAGCTGTTATAGGTTCGCTGGCGTTCTCTACTCTAACGATAGGGTTCGCGCTATTTTTTGCTCGGTTGGAAGAATATGATGTCTTTCACAATATGTATCATCAGAAGGTCGTTGGAAAAGACTCGAGTACATCAAGCTGGTAAAGTGATGCTTCCACGAATGCTGGTAATTAGAGCATCCCGTGGGCCGCGACCATCGCCTTCAGTATTGGGGATCAGACGAAGGCCAAGTTCCACCAAACCTAATTTAGACATTGTAAGTAATATCCGCCGTCTTGAAATGGAGAGAACAGTGGTTAACATCGCACTCGATAATCATCAAACGAGGAATTCATCAATCTATTGACCCATCATTGCAGTTAAATCAGGCCTCTTCAGTATCACACCAAGACGATATAAAGAGCTATTCACCCCGGTTACTACCCCAGCTGAGTGTCCTTGGCAAAGTACAAATTCCGATAATTTAGGCTGTCCATAGCCACCTAGGGATGATATGCGCTAGAAGAGATAGGTCGTAGTGGGCCAGTGGCGCAACTGGAGTTCTATATCTACGGGTCGGCATTTCGACATAATCATGCCCGATCACAATGTGGAGCGAGATAACGGAATGTAGCGATTCCGAGAATACTTGGAGATTCTGGCGAGTGCGATCTGTCTCTTGTGTTGGACTTGTGTTGGAGGGCTGCTCTATGTTCATATCGAATCGCGATCTGCCGTTTATTGGTGCGAACTGTGGCAAAAGCATCACTTCGCAATTTGTGAAGGTGATGCAAGAAACACGGCCGACATTCGCAAGGAGACAGCCGCATTTCACATCAGGATAATCAGTTGTTCTCAGAAAGTAAAGATATATGCTTCACCGTCTTCCCTCGACACAAATGCAACTTCAAAAGTCAAACCCTCTCCTGAGGTTTGGATTAGGGCGTGGGAATTTGTGCATATTCACCTCACCTTCATACTCGTTGAGGTTGGACTTTTCCGACTGAACCATCATCGACATCATCAAAGGTGATGCTCGGTGCCCATGGAGTCATGCAGACGACGACACATGCTCATCTTACAGCCTCTCGGAATAATATTACTGGTTCCAGCTGGAAACCATGCCAGACATCAATTATGGTCGTCCGTTCGCGCAACCTCTCAGCAAGTAGTGGTTCCCGATTTCGACCATCAGAATCTAAAGGTGATTGTACTGGACATCTCCTAAGCACTTATGTCAACCCCAGAACTCCCAGTGGTCAACTACCGCATAGGCCAAACAATCAATAGGTAGCTCCGCTCAGAGTTGCCAGCGGCAATGCCAAGAAACTCCAAGGGCATGAGCCTTCACAATGATGACGCCGACCATCCATCCGCTACATCCGCTACCACATCTATACAGGGTAGCTACAAAATGAGAAATGCGAGGAACAATCGCAAACCAGCGCGATTCCTTTAGATTATATCTTCAACGACGCTATGGTCAAGGTGAACTAGTACAGGAACGTGCGGACTCTGGGAGTCACTACGGTCGGGTTTGATGATTATCAGCCGCGATCGCCCTCAGCTTTACCTTATGGGAACACCAACGAAAGCAACCACCCGTAATGTACTTTTTATCCTCTTTCAAGAATTCATATCGTCTTTCGACTTTCAAATCATGATGGCGGTGTTCGTACTGTGCTTGTAGAGTCTAAGGATTCTCTATACATTATTCACGACAATGAAGGGCCTTTAGCTTATTATCCGTGTGTCGTGAGTTCTTCGCCAGGTTGTAGAAATTCGTTCGGCTCTAAACATCACTATCGACGATACTTCGAACCTTCCCTCGTGCACTATGATGGGAGATGGGGACGAAGCAATCCAAATATATTCAGCCACGAGGGTTCGCATGCGACCAACCGTGATATAAACGGCAGCACAACATTCGCGTTCACCGGTGAGTATTCACTTCGAAGAACAGCACTTGTTTTGTACTTACCTAGGTTGAGTGCGGGAGGTGTTGGCGTCAACTTCCTATGCCTGTTCTCTATCCCGATTGCGGCTACCTTGGACGCTGGACAGACGGCCACCTGAGGTCGTGGATCTCCAAACGACGGTCGTTCCCAATATTTATGAGTCGGAGGTTAGTGTCGCTAGATGGGGTGCTACGGGCCTGTATAACGTTCCACACAGCCTAGTGGTTGTATGGCAAACCGCTGAACAACACGCGTGGACCTGCGCCGTACACTATAGTCGATGGCTCCATGTAAGCTTCCGAGTTGGAATCCGCCGTTTCCAGTCGATCAACAGAACCTATGACATAGCTACACCGTTGAGGACCACACACCGACGTCCTGCGCAGAAGGCAACGCATCCAATTCATCATCGACTCCGCTCATTGCAGGTCTCGTTAATGGCCCCGTGTCCGCCACTTTGATCGCAGGAATCTCGCTGTTCGTCCTCTGGCGGCGAAAGCAGTGTGATGCTTCTCTTGGGGTTCGTCGATCGATGACACTAGGCCGCCGGGCGCGGTCGACTCATATGTATACCTGAGCACCCCCACCACCACCACCACGCCTGCCTTTGCTTCCGCGTCAAGCGCCAAAGTGTCAAAGTGAGTACACCCACTCATCCAGGCGCTCTTCCCCACCCCCGCGTCTCGCCATGGTCAGCAGCCAGTAACATATAACAGCTCGTCACCCACACTCGCCACTTCAGCCTCTACGGGAAATGCCACACCCTTTACAAAATCATCAGCCGCGGTTACTGCGTCGTCTAGTAGTTTCACCACTCCCACAGTGCGAACGTCTAACTCTACGAGCCCTTTAGCTGAGGGGGGCTTCTGTACGCGTGATCTAGCACCCCCGCCGGCATACGACCAATAACTTGATTTCGACGTGGTCCGGCTTGGTTGATCGCGGCATGCCATAATGCATCGATATGTTCTCTGATATGTAATTTATAGCTCGATGTTCTTTCTGATCTTGACGTACTTACCTCCTGCTCGTCAGATGTAGGAAGTTCTTCTGGAAGCAGGTTTTCACATCCATCGATCCAAGATATTGCTCACTCATAAATTGCTATCACTCAGGAAATAGAACGAAGTCTGACCTTGGACGTACTATAATGGTAAATTCGAAACGAAGACGAGCGCTTAATAGCCTATCGCCCCCAGAGTCGGCACTGTTGGGTGACACTCAAACCAGCAACTGCCACCCCAGCCTTGTCAGGATTGCAACGGTTAGTAAGTTTCGCGACAAACCCGAACGATTCTCCCTGGCGGTCTGGGTTAAGGCAACCGGTGAGCTTCAATAATTCTAAATACATGCAGTAAAGTTACATGCGACTTTGCAGTTTTGACCAATGCTGGCTTGAGAAACTGTATCTAGCTGGCTCATGCCACGTATTTGAAAGATAATCGATAAGCTGCGGCACTCTGCGTGTACAAACTGAGTGAGAACGACCCAGGCAATTAAGGAACGAACTTACGAATCCTGAGAAAGTTCCACTAGGCCTGCCGTCGGGAATTTGCACATCTACTTCACATATTCACCGGGATGTCGCTATTCTTGCCACATGTAGGACTGATACAGAAGGGAAACTTACCGGCTGTTACTCGAGCGGTCGCGTAATCAGAATCTTTACAGCAATACGGGCTTTCTGCTGAGAACACGCCCGGAATGCGACGTGAACGAATCCACCGTGACGGTCAAGACTTATCATAGCCTTTGTTTTTGGAACGATTCCTGCGGGTACCAACTAACCATCGGAGAGTGATAGTCCCCGGTATCACCTCGACAGAAACAATGAACTCCCCAGCGAAATCGCAACAATCAATCCGAGTTTTTGCAGTCGGCCCACTTGCCTGGAGTTATTGCAGGCTTCGTGCAATCGCTTTCTCTTAGCTTACATGTCGGTCGCGCATCCGCCTTTAACTCGATTGCCAGAGTATTTACTTCTTGCAGTGTGCACAGGTCCCCTATCATTCCATCAGCATGTGGGTGCCGCTGTTTTTAAATAGGTATCGGAGAACTGACGGAGATTGAACGTACATCCGCCACGTCCGAACAGGTTTTCTCTCCTTCGCAAGAAGACGGTTTGCTTCGGGCCATCTGCTTCTCCCGCCTCGATGAAAGGTGTCCATCAGGCCCCTGGAGGCCCCTGGCCCTCGCAGACGCCAGTCTCACTCTCGTTTCGCTTTACGTTCGGTCCATGTGCTGCACAGCGAGGCCACATTAGCGTCCGATCACGGAAGAATGCCAGCTTTGGGCGATAACTCTCAGGGAGCATCCTGCACTCCACCGAGATACGATTGCCCAGATTTCAGGGCCGTTTCCCACCATGTCATCTAAAATCCTGTCCTGATGAGCTGTCTTTGTCCAAATCTTGTCCAAAATATGGGAGTTGGGATCAATCATCCTCCATCACTGCATGTGTTTGTCTTAGAGCAAGCCCAAGACGGATTCAGTTATCTCCACTCGTCGATCCCACTTTATACCCAGCCCACACAGAACTCTTGCTTCCATCACTTCCCTCGCTGGTGCGAACGAAGTTTTAAGACACCCCCCTATCAAACACGCTCCTTCTGATCCCTTTCTTCCCTCCGCTGTAAATACCCCATACCTCGCGTTAAGAGGTTCTTACGATGGTGAACGTTACCTTCACTGACTGTGAGTATTTCTATGACTTCCTACACACACAGCGATCTGAAGTGCTTGCAGCTGGAGACCTCGTCAACAATTTCGCTGGACCAGATGAGGTCCCCGTGTATAACGTGGGCGATATCGCTTGGGTCTTGACTTCAACGGCATTGGTATGGATTATGATTCCTGGCGTCGGATTCTTCTATTCCGGCCTGCTAAGACGGAAGAATGCTCTATCGATGCTGTACTTGAGTATGATAACCATGGCCGTGGTATCATTCCAGGTGAGGGACATGGGAATACTGCTGGGATTGCTGCTAATTGAGCTTGATGTATATCAGTGGTTCTTCTGGGGCTACTCATTAGCGTTCAGTGACACGGGCAGCAAATTCATTGGGGACCTCCGTACGTCGGTCTTGTGCTAGTCAATGATTATCCCAATAATCGCGTGCGCCACAGGTTACTTTGGCATGAAGGGCGTATTGGATCAACCTTCGGCCGGAAGTACTCGTGTGCCAGCATTGGTCTTTTCCGTATACCAATTGATGTTTGCAGCCATCACGTCAGTAAAATTTCCATCCACCCCTTCCGCCACTGATGTCATCCACAGGCCGATGCTTGCTGTTGGTGCATTCGCGGAGCGCGCACGACTCGGTCCCGCTATGGCCTTCGTATTCTTCTGGTCTACTCTCGTCTACGACCCCATCGCCAACTGGACATGGAACCCCAATGGATGGTCCTATATCATGGGTGGCCTCGACTTCGCCGGTGGAACTCCCGTCCATATTTCATCAGGAACAGCCGCCCTAGCTATCTCTATCTACCTCGGAAAACGCACCGGATATGGCAGCGAACGCCTTGCCTACAAGCCACACAACACGTCGTATGTCGTCCTAGGAACGGTCTTCCTCTGGTTTGGATGGTTCGGCTTCAATGGTGGATCGGCTCTGGCTGCTAACCTCCGGGCGGCCATGGCATGTGTTGTCACCAATCTCGCGGCCAGCGTCAGCGGATTGACCTGGATGCTGTGGGACTACCGTATCGAACGCAAGTGGTCAACCGTGGGTTTTTGCTCCGGAGCCATTGCTGGTCTTGTGGCCATCACACCAGGCTCTGGATTCGTAGGCGCACGTACGCTTATCTTTCTTATCAACCCACTGAATACTACCGCTAACATCCGGACTCAATAGCCGCTGCCGTCCTCTTCGGCTTCATGGCCGGCACCCTCTGTAACTTTGCTACCCAGCTCAAGTTCGTTTTCGGTTACGACGATACCCTAGATGTGAGAATCAACTCCCCCATACCCCATACATATGCTTTGTACACATTACTGATTATATTTGCCCATTAGGTGTTTGCGTCTCATGCTGTTGGTGGAGTCGTTGGAAACCTGCTTACCGGTCTCTTCGCTCAAGCAAGCGTGGCCGGCGCCGATGGGACCATTATTGATGGCGGATGGCTTGACCACCATTACATTCAACTGGCTTATCAGCTAGCTGATTCTGCTGCCGGCATGGGCTACTCTTTCGTCATGACAGTAAGTGGCAAAGTTTACACACGATTCGCCAATCCCTAAGTATCCCCTTTCCCAGACGATCATCTTATGGATCATGCATTTCATCCCCGGCCTCCGCCTCCGCGTCGACGAAGATACCGAAATCGTCGGCATCGACGACACGGAAATGGGCGAATACGCTTACGACTATGTTGGACAAGAAGTCGAGCTCAGCACCGCACCCGAAATCCCTTACGCCTCCAAAGAGTCGACATCATCAACCTGATCACGTCTGTATTTAAACCAAAGTATACCTTACACTGTTGTCGTACCCTTTAGCATGGAATCCTATTTGCAGGAATTCTGAACCCTCATTTCCCCCACACCCACCGTATCGCCATGCACACGCCTGCTGTATCGCGAGGCTTTCTTCTTTCGTATTCCCTGTAGATGTTCTTGTGCCTAAGAACGAGCCCTCAAGGCCTCACGCTCATTTCCTTCTGCTGCTTAAATTAACTGCTGTTGTGTCCTCGGAGTTGTATCGGTTTGTTACATATGGTACACTACGAAATGAAAGTATAATTGAACCGTCATTGATTCCTCACACTGATAACTATGGACATGGATATCCCCGTTGACGTTGACTGCCGATCTTGATGAATCCTGGGTTGCCGGCGAACCACCTAGAACTTAGAAGCCACGCGCGTGGGACGCTTAAACGTGTGTACATATGTAGAGAAAGCCTTGAAAATCTAGTAATGCATTGCTCAGTGAGATTGATATGGGTTACATTGTAAAGTATCCGTTTAGCCGCCGTATACAAGATGATAGATGGTAGATAAAATGATTGACGTGATTGTTACACTGATAGACACAAGATGGAAAATGAGTGGCAGATGAAGCTGGGGGTCGATGTGATAAGTAGTAGTTTAACTTGACATGGAGTATAACGTTGTTTGGTAGGACAAGCGTAGGAGTATTGTATATTGGAGCGGGGTGGGGTTGAAGTGGGGGACATCTATGAGAGCGCCTCATCGCTGAGTTTGAGAGCTTCGAAGACCCGGATGGTGCGTATGTGTGTGAGTTCTTGGGGGGTGTAAGGCGGCACGGCGCTAGATCGATTGAAATGCAGTCCATCATAGTTTTGGAAAACGCCGGTGGGCGATGCAATCCTAATAGAATCTATCTCAGCAGCGGGCTCGATGTTCTCGGTCCCCAAGTCAAAGCGATTACGGAACATTCTGACAGCAACGAAGGAAGACAGAACAAACACAAGTCAGCATCAGCGGCGATGATAGAACCCAAAGGCGGCGATGACACGTACGATTGATATTCTAGGACAGAGTCCTGATATGTGGACGCAGAATCAGAAGTTTCTACGGATTCCGTTCGGGCGTGCCCTTGCGATGGGTCCAGGCGAGTATCAGGCGCCCTTGCCAGGCCCTCAAATCGCTGGCGGATGAAGCTTTTTGCAGCGTGAGTATGCAGCGCGATCCCGAAAAATAACGTTCGATCATACCTTTCGTAGTCATGCATCGCATCCCAAAACTCTTCATCCACGACGCGGGCCCCATCATTATCCCGCAGCTCGACATAATCGGCGAGCGCCGACTTGCATCCCAAAAGCGTGCGTATGTGTTTGCAAGCGTGCATCTGGAGCTCCTGCGCCGGGATGGGGATGTACGTGGACGGCCAGAGGACGATGCCCGGGCACTGTGACAGCGCATCTTGCACTCGCCCGCGAGATAAGTTCGCGGCGGCGGCAGCCGCTGCCATCGCGCCGTATCCCGAGCCTTGCTTCATCGGGATGGGATCCTCCGAAACGAACTCTGTGGGCGCCAGCTCGATATGCATGCTTCGCATGAGACTCGTATGCCTTTTGCCGAAAATCCGCTTCAGCACGTCGACCAGGAACTCTGATGGCCTCGGGTGAACGTGGTACCTCTCGTTCAGCATATTTTCGAACACTGTTTCCAGTCCCTGACAGGACCCGGCCTGGAGATCCCAAGGTGTGGTTGGGTGATGGCGTTTAGAGCCGCTGCTGCTGCCGCTGCTAGGGATTGAGCCTTTCGTACTAGAAACACGTTCGGTCGAGCGCCTAGAAGAGGTATCAGAACCGCCGGAAATGGTAGGAGTGGCACTCGACGAGGTTTCCCCCTCTAGGTCGCTATCGTCGTCTCCGAGGATATCATCCAAGTCGTAGTCATCCTCCTCGTACTCTTTGCGGCGGGGAACATTGAAAGACGATGAAGGGATGGGAATGTCTAACCTGGGGGGCCGGGACGGAGGCGGTGAGGGTGAGGGTGAGAACGGCCTGGCGTATGGGAACATGATCTGATCGTCCACCAGCTCAAGCCGCCCATTGATCGTCATAACACGCCGCACTTCACTCAACACCTGTTCCCACTTGCTGTACGGTATACACAATGTCAAATTCGCCATTCTCACCAAGTCGAACGTCTTGTCTGGGAATGGCAACCTATATGTCAGGCTGTGTAAACAGAACCATGTGTAAGTAAGGTTTCCGTGGCTGGAGCGTGGAAATAGAAAGGACAGGAAGGAAGAGATACGAACAAGTTTCCCCGGACAAACCGTAAGTTCTGTGTGGCGTTGGCATCTCGGGCCCGACCCCATTCGTCTCGCGCGATGTCGACGAGATCGAACCCGGTAATGCGGGTGCCGTGGGCTTTCCAGTATGAGGCGGCTTCGAGGGCCCAGGTCCCCGTGCCACACCCGAGATCCAACACATGGGCGGGGGGATGCCGACCATAATCATGGAAGCAAGGCGATTCCCTCGGGGACAGTCGCTGCAGAAGACGCGTGAACTGTTTGTCGCTGTCAACATATTATTAGTAGACAGATAGCAAGTCGATCAGTGTGCAGCCTACTTGCCTTTCGAGGAAGGGTGGATCATATGCCTGCATGTACGGCGCCTCAGAGGTGTAGGGGTGGAGAGTCTGATCCTGTTTCTTGAGCCAGGCGAAGCTTTCGATGGATTCGTTCGTCTGAATGGTGGGGGAGTACTGTCGTGTGATGTTGATCGGCTCAGGGGTTAGGGGAGTAGGGGTTTCGGAGATGATGGGGGTCAGTGCCCTCTTCTTCTTGCTCCGTTTGAGCAGCGCTCTGAACCGTCCACCAGAGGTTGGCTCACCCTTTGGGCTAGCCTTCCCGTCGTCATTAGACCTCGAATCCGAGCCCTTGTTCTTCTTCTTACTCTTGAGGCTGATTTTCGGGAAAGAAGAGGCTGTCGGAGAATGATTTGATGGACGAGCATTTGACCGACATGTCGGGTATACAAAGGCTTGGTTAGAACTGTTGGCCGAAGTCCTTGACACGACCTGTTGAAGTGGCTGTTGCGGTTGCGGTTGCTGTTGCGGTTGCTGTGGTTGAAGGAGTAGCGGGGGAGAACTTGGACCACTTCCATACGATATGGGCGACGATGAAGGTGGCGAGTTTGCTAGCTCGGGGGAATACATGGTAGGGGAGAGTGTCGTGTACGTCGGTGCGGGAGATCGTGTGCTTGATGCAGACGACAGCGACATGGACGAAAATGACATCGTAGTAGGCGTGAGCGCGTCGGGAGACGATGGTGGCGTCGAGACTCGCGCGAACGCCATAGATCCTGGGGGCGCAAGAATAATGTCCTTCGGAACAGGGTGCTGGTACCACCGCTTATCGTCATGAGAGGGGATCGGCGAAGGTGCTATTGGCTGCACCGTGGGTGAGAATGGCTGGTAATAGGAATCCGGTGAAGGTTGGATGTATGGGTTCATGTACATCTGGCCTTGACCAGGAGACGGCTGTGGACTGTGGCTTGCGTACGAGGGGGTGGGGGGCGCAGGTGGCGGCTGGGGCGAGGCGGCTTGTGCCTTGGCCGCAGACTTGAGCTGGCGACGTCGTCCTCCGGCTGATCGAGACGACATTGTATGGAGTGGTAGAGGTCGGAGAGAGCTGGATCACTGAAGAAGTCGGGTAAGCATTGTTAAAAAGGCAATGGGAGTGGATAACTGACGTTTGGGCGTGCTATTGATCCTTCAGCGGCGTGTACGGATCGGATGAATGCAATCTAGCTCAGACTGCGCTGCTTCTTGGGCCTTGTACTTGGAGTCGAACGGAAGGTTTGATGCTTCCCAGGACTGATGCAGATGGCAGACGGGCACGTTATGGTGCAGTGCTATATGACTGTTCGTCGTACGGTCCCACGGGGAAAGCAACAAACAGTCCCGGTATATGTTATTGATGTAGAATTTTCGATATACCCAGATCGGGTTGGTGGACTTGGGTGTTATCTTGACCCCACTTTCAGGCTCACGTCCTCGCACTTGAGCATCCATATGATATCGTCCCGCGAGCTGCAAGCACACCAACAGCAATTTGAACCGCTACTCTGTGCGTCTGCATTGTCGAGGCCTTGACCCCCCTTAGGAGTTTTCTGTAATAACAAATTGTGAGGAGGCTGGACTGCATCGAGGGACTTGCTTGCAATTCAAAGTAGCGCACCAGCACGAGAGACAGAGCAGCCGTCCTTATCGTCCAATCGAAAAGCAGAACAACGCCTGTGGATTATATAAGCAAAGAAGTGGCGCCGTACTGTCACTGGGCGATATTGCCCATTGTCCAACTCGGACAGCAAAAGCTGCTGTGGAGAATATGCAAGCTAAGCAATCAAGCTAGTGCTCATTTCGTGGCGGCCCCGAAATCTTAGTCCTCCGAAACCAAGCCTCAAGTACTCACTTTCAATATACGCAGGTTGACTGGGAGCAATGAAACCCTGCTTTGTTTACGCCGGATTAATTGATGGGTGGGTGACAAAGGCACTTGACGGACGGATAAACCCGAAGCGTATGTCGGCGCGCGGCGGTGTGTAATCCAAGATTCATAGGTACCATCGCGCGTATGCCGACGCGCCGTCTTTCAAATTTCGAGAAAACATGTAGACAATGCGGCCAGAACTCTCATCAACAAGGTGTTGACACGATGTGCCCCATTTGCCGATATTTGTTGGTGGGCGAAGGGAGGTGCTTGGGCTTTCAAACACTACGATTGAGTGCGACTGCGGCTTCCTGATCATAACTGGCTCGCGTGCACGATCACAGTACGATCATAATCGTTTAAGTATGACATATGGGTTCATTGCGATAGGTGAACTCCGGACGTTCAGGGTTTCTTTTTAGAAGGTAAGTTCAGGGTTTCTTGCCAGGGCCAAGTGGGAGAACATGTCTACGGCCGACGTTCAGCTCTGTCTTGCCCAGCTCAGCCACAGCTCCCTATCTTACAGCTACCGCTCCGAACGTGATAATGGTAAGATAGCCCACATTCCACAAGTAGACGGCTTGAGCGTAACAGCCAGAGAACGTGAAGGAAATGACGGAGATGGAAGTACATCCATTTCCTTCCGAATATAGAGCTCCGCGAAATGTTTTCCTGTATACAATCATTGTCGCGCTGACCCCAGCGTCATATTTCGTGCATCGAGCTGGTATTGATTATGATATCCAGCATTGAATACCGTTATCTTTGATTTCACCTTTGATCTTCAGGCATGATTATGTCGAGCACAAGAAGAATAAGGTAGTACTAGCACACAGAGCCAGAAGCGACGCACCTGCCCATTTATACGCTAGACGTCCGCTGCATACTTAACGCCACTGACCTACTACAGTTGACTGCCCCGCATCATGATGATGCATCAGACCGACCCGTCTAGCACACACCAGCCCCTAGATCCAGCTCACCTCTTCGCGGAGATACAGCCGTCGAGCTCTCTGACGCCTGAATTGCCGCTGTCGATTCTCAAGCGGGAAAGGGATATCAATATCGGGCTCGGAGAGCGTCTGGCCTCGTCCAGAGTGGCACTGTAGCTTTCGTCAACTTCGATCATCATCAAGCTTGACATCCCGGGAATCCTGTGTCTTCAAGGGGGGTTTCCATTCTCCATTCTCGTCCTGCAATTAGTTGCGCTTGTGGTTGTAACGTAATGATGTGATTCTGCACCAGGGGGCAATTTCGAGGTATGGTGATTGCTGGGAGACGCGTGACGGACGAGGAAGATGAACGGATACACGACTATCGAGGCCTGCAAAGTTCTTCACTCGGCGGATATCACTTACTGCTCCACTGAACGTCCATGTTTCCGTACCATGCTTCTTTTCGAAATTCGGACAGGCCACCCACCGCCGTTGTATGTTCACCGCCGTCTGCCGTCTGATCGCCTGATCGCCAACGTGCGAGCTGATATGATGGTTGTCTCCAGAATCAAGTCCCCTCCAGAAGCTGGAGAATACGTAAACCGATGCCGTGATAGTCGACGCCTTCGATTCTGGTCTGGATTCTGATTGATTGTACGACATGCCTGCTTGATACGCCGCACTCACGCGTGATGATTATACCGCTGTGGCCTCGGGATTACAGAGCAGGAACACACACATAGCAGAACAACAAACACACACATACTAAGCAGAACGACAAAGGCACATGTGCGTGTTTGCGTGTTGACTCCCTGGGCGGGCCTCTGAGGTGAGAACAGAGGAAGGAAAAACTTGGAGGCAGTCATGAGATCGACTTCTCCCGCGCGTGTGCCGCCATGCGCGGAAAGAAAGAAAGAGACACCAGGCACCCGCAGACACCCCGCATCGAAGAGGGCCACGACATGCATGAACGTCTAGGTAAATGAAACCACTGCGCCCTGAAGGCCTGAAGAGGCCTGAAGTTAGAAGTCACGCTAGCACGTGAGGACAGAGTCCATCGTCCACCTGACCTCCATTAATCCATTGTCTAATACAGAGCGCGACTCCTTTCCACTCTTTCACTGACCGTTGCACCATACAGCACTATGGCCCAGCCGCCAGCATTCACCCAACCCCTTGAGGGAGTATTGCCAATTATCAAAAGGCATCGTCCTACGCGAAGGAACTCCACTCTTCTGCTGGTACGTAGACCCCGGGGTGCCCGCTGTGCCAGCCACCCACTCGGTGCCGCTGCAGTCCTCTCGGATCCCGACAGAGTAGACGCCACTGCTCTCGCAATGGCGGAAGTCACTGCCATTGAAATTGCAGGCCTGACATCCATTTCTGGTATGAGTATCCTAGTCATCAGTAAAATAACAGGTCCTTTAGAGTCTGTTCGGTAGCTGTTAAGAGCCACACTTGCAGAGGGGCTCGGGAATATGCGGACCTGCGGGTGTGCGGTTCCACATAGAGGTGCAGAGGGAAAGGAGTACCTCAACGAGTTCCGGGACCTTGTAGACCAGTCCGGATACACTGAGGGGTCCAACATCATGATGAAGTTCCGCTGGGAATTGGACTCCATCATCCAGAGCCGTGTTGCCGAGTCCGCAGACTGTCCGGACGAGGATGACTTTGAGGAATGGTACAGGGCAGCGCAGCGGGTTGCTGACAACCATGCCGCTAACCAATCCTTCCACTTTGGCGTGCACTCCAGATCCCTCGTCCGACCAGCAGCCAACTCCGGAGTTGCTCGGACTCCTGCGGGTGTACTTCCCGCGCCTCGGACTCAGCTCCCACCTCTGCAGCCCTGTTTCCAACCTCTGCCTCCTCCGAAGGCTCTCTCACCCGGCGTCCCCATGGACGTTGACCACACCCGCTCCTGGCCTGCCACTTCGCAGCTCTGCTACCGATGTGGCAAACCCGGCCACCTGTCCCGTGAGTGCCCACTCCAGTACGATGTCCGGTTCATGACCACCGAGAAGCGGATGTCCGCCATTGAAGATCTCTTGACCGCAGCCGGTGTTGTAGAAAGTGCGGGGACTTCGGAAGGAGTAGATGCTGAGGGAACGGCCCCAGTTGAGGAATTGGACACAGCAGATTTTGTCTGGACCAACAAGTGATCAGTGTGACCTTGTTGGTGAATAACCGATTTGCTTGTCTTAGCGTAGACAAAATAGACGATTCCAATCTCTCTGATGATTCGTCCGACGTTAAGCAAACAACTCCGGTTACAATCTGCACACTCTGAAGGTTTTCTAAGAATATCCACCTGTTGGTGCTCTCGGTGCAGATAATCTAGCCGCTGGGATATCTGTGCTCGGCGTGCCGATGGTGGATAAACTAAGAATATCCATCTATCCAGTTGGATTATCCATGCTGGGTGAACCAATGGTGGATAAATTGAGAATATCCATCTGCTGGCACTCTCAGTAGGATATTCCAGCAGCTAGATTATTCACACCGAGAGAGCCAATGGCAGATAAACTAAGAATATCATAACTAAGTTGTTTGTTGATGCAAACTTTGCAAGCAGTATGGTACTTTCTATGTCAAATAGCTTGGGCAAGCTCAACACATCCACTATCCTGCACAACCTCCCTTCCCCTTCTTCTGAACTCTTTCCATACAAATGCCATCTTACGACAGTAGGCAATCAGCCCGCAACTTGCCTCAGTATCTGCCATTTTGCTCCACTTATCCGACTGATACTGAAACCACTCCAGAGCCCATGAGATTTCCTTCTTCAACAGTATCAATTCCTCCTCCCATTGATCTCTCCGGGCCTTTGCTCGGAGGTAATTGATCCAGTAAACTGAATGTTTCTGCATCAGCTTTAGCATGTAAAGAAGACTGGAGCCTTACATTCTTTCATCATTGGGCTGTCCTCAACCTCTTCTGAGATCTCACCACTCTGAAGCCTCCAGAACCAAGCCAAACTGTGGGATGATTGACCAATTCTGTTGGGATGTTCAATGTCACCTTTCATCTGCAAATCCTTGTCCCTGTTAATGGGTTTCCACTTGTTTCCTGCACCTAGCCTTTTTAATGCTTCTACTGCTCCCTCATATATATCCACCTGTAGATTGGCTCTGGCGTTGTAAGTATTGATGCCACTCCATGCTCTTGTGACATGTTTCTGTGACTGATCACTGCGCAAGACCTTTCGAAATCGAAGTGATTTTTTGCCAAGGGATATCCGGAGATTGTGAAGTGCATCATTGATCTGTGCTTCCTGAAGTTGGACTTCCTGTTCTGCTAGTTTTGTCCACCCCATCCGAACCCGCTCCTCAGCTGTGAAGGATGAAGGAAAGCAAATGCTCATTTGCTCTGGTGTTTGCCCAATGCTTTTGCAGTCTGCATTTGGAGAGCCTACGTGTGGCATGTAGCCATCTTCATCATTCCCGTCCTCCTCACCCTCGTCACTATCACTATCTTCCATTTTGTCATCAGAATCACTATCCCCAACAGAACCCAACCCCATGAACTTTTCGCCCTGCCGGCAATGCTGTTCTATGTTCCTTTTCATAATCCTCCGTTTATCAGCAATAGTATTTTTCTGTGGGATGGTAGGAAAGTTTCCAACAGATTTAATGAACACACATAGTTTGTATCTAAGAGAATGCCATCAAGATCCATTCTCTACATTTACTGAAGCTAACTCACTGTGCCTCTTCCAATGATAGGCCTTTGGTGATGAACACCACACCACCTAAAAGGTAAGCACCATTAACCAATTCTTTTTCCACCATTTCCAACCAAACACCAGCCACTGATGGATCTTAACATCATTGTAATGAGCTGCTTGGTAGAGCAAGAGTCATTTCAAGAACTTACTTTGTTCTGTCTTTACATCATAAATTTCCAAAGCCTTACCATGGAGCAAAGATGCTTGCTCCGCCTGAGAATTCCATGACTCTAAATCATCCTCTGTCAACCGGCATCTAAGATCCTCATAAGCCTCTTTCATGTTGGCAAATGATGTTTTGGCACGCTTCCACTTCTTTATCAGAGATGGAACTGAAACATGAAACCGTTTAATAATATCCATCACAATTAAGGTTGAAAGCATACTTAGATTGGTTATTTTCTTCCAGTTAGAGTCATAAACACAATCATCCAATACTTCCTGTTGGTGGGCCAATGTCATAGATCTTGTACTTCCAGTGATCTTGTTTAGTGGAGCCCATAATGTCTCCAAAACTTCCCCATCTGTATGCCCCGCACTGCGAAGAAAGTTCAGACTGAATGTAGAGAAGCAAGAGTCAATGTGTGCTCCAAGATGAAATTTACCAATGGCCTTCTGAATTGGCATTGTTGGCTTCTCTAAAAAGGGACCATCTTCTAGGTGTTGTTCCAAATGAACACCATACTGGCACATGACATCATAGATGACGGTAATGGCGGGTTGCAATGGCTCCTTTTTCAGGCTGGTAAAAAACTTCATCGCCTCAGAGAGTGCAAAGTCCATGTTCTTCTGTCTGTTATGGCGGCCATTTAAAGTACATGGATTTCCAAACTGAGAAAACTCACTGCTCTCCCTTTTCAAAATTGACGATTGAGTGTGGAACAAAGAAGCCATGCCTTGCATAGGTGATTGCTCCAATACCAGTGTTGTCCACATGTTTGCGTGGCCGTGATGCCTGATTTACTGCCTTGTGATTGGCGCAGTTTGATTTCTCTTGGGTCCCAGATGTGACATCCAAGTGGTTCTCGTAGGTGCTAGTAGTGACCAGAAACCCAGTGCCGTCACGAAGGATGACATCAGATTGAGGATTTTTCAGCTGCAGGTGATCAAACTTGAAGTTGCCATCGGCCACCAGCAATGGAGAGAGCAGCCAGTCAGGATCAGTGGCAGCATTCCATGTCTTGCTTGTCACATTGATACCCAGTTGAGGGCATGCTGGGCAGAATATTGCTTGTTGCCCTGGGGTGTTGTCTTCATCGCCCCAACAACCATTTTTCAGCCTGCTACACAGATCACGGTAGCACCGTGAAATGCGCTCTATCTCCCTTGAGCGGTCCTAAGATAGAGATTAGTGATGTCCAGCCAAATACTCGTACAAAACACACCGGAACATCTAATGGAGCATTGAAATTTGTCTTCCTCCGAAGCAAACTGTAGAAGTTTGAAGACACAGTTTTGCATTCTATATGTTGGAGATGAAGCTCATCCAGAACCTCAAAAGTGAATGCAGTTGATGGTTGATCTGATGTAGTGGGGAATAATCTGGCTTGCAGAAGCTGGGTATAATGGCTCTTGTGGTTTTCGCACTGACACCATTCCACGTTTCTAGAATATATACCAGTTGTATGCACAAAAACCATGGATTGGTGCCTTGGGTCTATTCAAACGGTCAGAAAATTCTGAAAGCCTAGATAGATGTCTCTTACCCAGGGTAAAAGGATCAGCAGTATCAGATTCCCCATTGGCTGCTGGACAACGCTCACCAGCATGGCCAAGATAGAGAACAATGCCCAGTTCATCCAAGCTGCAATCTTTGAAGAATCCATCATCCCAGGACTGGATTTGATGAAAAGGGTTCTGCCGGTGCTGATTCAGGCAACACGAACTGCATAAAAGCGGTGTGTTGAAGCATTGGGTGCAACACAAGACCACACCATTCAGTGCACATTTACACAGCACACATTTGGGTTTGCTTGGCAAGCACTCTAGAGCAGCTATTTCGCGTATATCTGATGCCCAATGTCTGATCCATTCTTGAACATATTCCTCCAGATGTCTGGTTTTGTTCATTATTCAGACAACGGTACAAACATCAAGATATTTCAGCTTACCTTTCCATACATGTTGAAGCTACCAAAATCAAAGTCATTGAACCCCATGTCCTCAAGTATAGTATCCAGCCCTGGGAGGCTGTCCAACAACATAGATGGGCTTTGAATTAATCGTCTGCTCTTTGGTGTGCTTCTCCCAGATGATGACGTTGTTTTTTGTGTGGATGGTGTTGTGTGCGATGTCAAAGGTGTCCCTGGCGGGCTAAGGCTGAGAGGCCTAATCACCTCCACTCTCTGGCGCTTTCCATTGGCTGTTTTTTGCCAAACTGTCTCTCCAAAACCTTTTGGTTTCTTTGAAGCCTTCAACAAGCCCATGATGTTTCAGAGGTAAACAGCAGGACTGACAGCAGGCACATGTATTATTTAACTCTGATAATCAGGCTGTATTCAACTCCGATAATCAGAGCCCCATATATCAAGCGGCTACTTTGTCTTGCCCCACTTCCTAGGCATACAAGCCCAACCCACCGCCCTTTCCCTAAATGCCTTTTGAACTTCTGCACACATAAAATATGCATATCCAATCCTCTCCCCCACCACCCAATCCTTCACTTCATGCTTGAAGAGCCTCCCAGAGAAGAGAACCACTGAACCACCATGATAGTGGAAGTTACCACCCAGGTCTGGAAACCCAAGCTCAACCTGGTCTGCACCAAGGTTAGTCAATGCGTCAAATTGTTTGACATCACCCTTGTAGTCAAAATGTGCCAGGCTTGTGCCATTGGAGACAACGGCCATAGCTGTTGCCACTGGCTGCCAAAGTTCCACCCATTTAACATCATCTGGCAGAGCCCTGGTGCGCATACCATTCAATGCTTTGACTCCAGCACAATAGGAGTCTGGATGCACTGCTCCCATAATGAGGTTGATGCTCTTGTTGAGAGTTGCAGTTTCTTTGAGCCACCGCTCCGTAGCACCTGAGTTCTTAGCGCTACGGAGGCTCACTGATGGGCGTGGAAGAGCATTGCTGTTCTAGCCATTGTGAGTAGACAACACTAAAGAGAGAGATGCAAGCACCTACTGCATGTCCTTGAGCATACCAGCCACCCGAAAAAGCCTCCTGGCCAATAGGCAATTTACCATAAGGTTTGAATCTTTCTCGGCGACTACGCCAATTGCCTTTGGATTTCATTCCTTTTGCTAGGATGGTATCAATGCCCAAGGTGGCCACCATTGCTTTTCGCTACATATTTTCAGCAAAGCCCCACTGTAAAAGGAAACATAGATACCTCTACATGTTTTGCAACAGCGTGGGGGAGATATATGATCAAGGGCTTTTTATCTCTTGATACAACCACAGTGGCCTTGGTCATCCGCCCAAGCTTCACATCTTGAAGGAGCACTGTGCGCTGTTTATGCAAGGCAGTATTTAATCTGTCTGCAGTCACTGGGAGGGTAACTAACAAAAATCAGCTATAACCTAATTGAATCAGGAAGTAACTTGCCAATGTTTTGATAAGCGCGGCGCAAAACATTACCAATCTGGCCAACTGCTACTGCGCGCCAAGATAGAGGGAGATCTCTAAGATATCTCTGTGAGAAAAGATCTACAAGATGCAGGTGACTGAATGCTCACATTTCCTTTCCTCCGGCAAATTGTCTGAGTTGGCATGCTATTGCCTGCTCATTGAAATAATCATGGTGGCTTTTTACCTTTGGCATGCTGGTAGTAAGGATGCAAGGATAAAAGAACAGTGAGAATCCCGGTGAAAATTTTTTGAACTTATTTGTACATATTTGTTCGGACACTTAGGGGTATAGGGGAATAGGGGAACTCTAAGCGAGACAATTGACATGTATTTCACAGTAGTAATGCACATTTAGAAGATTTCAGTGAACCACCAACCATGCAGAAGCTCAGATCCTTTACTTCTACCTTCTTTGATCAACTCCAGCTGTTCAAAAGTGCAGTGTTTTCCATTGGTACGGTGGGTGCAGTAAATCCGGAGTTTCGTACCATGAAAGTCACTGGGCATAGAACTGGTGATTGTTCCCAAGCGGAGACAGGTGGGACACTGGCTGGGGATGCGGAAACCATAAGGGGAGTGTTTTTCTTGCGCCCAATAATACAGATCCCTTCGAACCCCTGGGAGGCTGTCCTTGTCGTGGGAGATGATGACGATGTCAGACACAATGCCCAACCTAGCATTCCCAGCCAAGATTTGCTCCATCGCAATAGGATACTTGACATCCTCAAGATAGAAGGATTGGACGTATTTGGCGCAAAAAGACGAAGCCCAACAGGGCTGGAAGCGTTTGTTGGTGAAGGAGATAACTTCGTGGAAAAATTGGCTGTTTACAAACTCAGAAGGTTGTAGAAACTGGACTAGAGTTGGCCACTGACCGTTGCACAACAGAATTGACCCATTCCATTGTCTCAGTATGGCCGCAGTATCCACCGCAAATGAGGAGGAACAGGGAGGTGTCGGGTATCCATTGCAGGGCAGAAAGAAACTGCTTGGTGAATATGCGGTTGAGAACCTGGGAGAATTTGTTGGGGTTTAGAATACGAAGAACATGAAGTGGACTCATGGTTGCGGGAGTATGGCTGTGCCCAGGAAGCATGGTGGCGCCTTTCGAACGGTTTGCAGGGCGAGGGCCTGAAAAGTGAAGGTCACCATCGGGTGTAGTGTGCGTCACGAAGAACACAACGACTTGACAGGTGCAGCTGAGTCGGGCATTATAAGTCCATATCAGTTCTATTGAGTTGCGGCAGATTTCATGCTCACTTACCTTTTGATAAATGCAACTGCCTTGGCAATATCAGACTCGTACCTTCCACTGCCAGCAGAGTTCGCCAGATCATAGAAGATAGTGGCATAATGCAAGTTGCCTTGGCCATGCCCAAAAACTGATGGAGGAGTTGATAAGTGGCCATGGCGGGCTCGTCCATGCACTCAGCTCCACGAACTGCAATGAGCAACAGCAGAGTTTCAGCGGTATTCAACTTTGGGAAGAAGGTGAGTGTCGTGCAGGATACATTGATTACGGCGCCTTCAATGGGTTCAAATGCTTTGGTATAGAATCCCTGTCAATAGGTTAGGTGGATAATGTAAATTAAGCATTAGACACATACATAGTAGGGTGCGGCAATTGGGGAACCATTTCAGTGGCAGGCGGGGCACACAAAAGCAGTATCTTCAGTTAGCACATCTGCGGAGGCAATTGTTATACAGCCCTCGCCATCACCATCTCCAATGATGTCGTAACAGGTCCATCAAGGGCACTTCATACAGCTGAGCATCTTGCCACCATTCTGACAGCCGTTACAGAGCTAATGAATGGTGAGTTTATGTTATTTAACCGTCAACAATTACTTACTGGGTTGTCCTTGCCGAGATCTTCAAAGGTAAAGGCAATGAACCCATCTATGTCGTTATTAGCGGAGGTGGTTGTGTGGGTCTGTAGTGGGGTGCCTGTTTGCCCACTGCCTGCCTGGAAGGTGTTGGTTGGTGGCGGGATATCAGCGCATTGGCCAATAGCTCCAGTAGTTTTCTTAGCTGTTTGTTTGGTGTGTGCCATATGGGACCTGGGGCAAGAATGTGGGTCGAAGCATGGCAGATGGCCTGGTATATATACCGAATTGGCCTGCCTGTGGCCTATGATAAATACGCCGCATGGCGTACTACATGTTCGGCGCTGTGTGGTGGGTGGGCTTAGCTTAGGCTCAGTGTTAGGCTTAGTCTACTAACTTAGAGGTAGAATGGTGCACCGCGGCCAGAACTAGCCAATAGCCACACGCTAACTTATCTAACTTTCGCTCAACCTCACTCAATTTCGCCGCAAGCTTCGCAGTAAGACATCATGTGACCTTGAAAAATGGGCCGCATTCAACAAATACATCATTGCATATTGACATTAAGCACAAGTCTAATGGACGGCTACGACAAAGGCAGATAAAGAATCTTGACAAAGGGTGGCCAGCCCCTTATCACTCTTCCCCATCCACCCATTACATGATTAGCTAAAAAGACTACTGCTACGAACTACAGCGGACTGATAACCTACGAAGACTTAGGTGTCAGCGAACTCCTAATGTTGGCATGTAAATCACACGCCAGAGTCCCCAGCTACAAGATGGCTGGCTGCAGCTAGGAGAGAAGGAAGTCAGCGGGAAGGAATACTTGTCACAAATAGGGCGTACTCAACTTTGAATTATGCTGACTGTCTGCAAGTAATGAGTTAGTGCATAGCATGGTGATACAACAAGGGAACAGACATACGTCAGAATGGACACGCCAAGTACATGTGCGAGAGCCTGCGTGGCTACGTAAAGAGAGAGAGAGAGAGAGTCAGAACGGCGGAGAGGAAAGGTGTATGGCTTGCCTTCATCCATCAGCAACAGGCACGAAGGTGGACTAGAGTATCAAGACAGGTCAGCATGCGGCAGCAACAATGTTAGAGTACACACCAGAAGGCCTGAAAGAACATCAGAAGAGGGGAGCGAGGATCCATCATAAGTTAGCATAGGTCCAGAGGCAACGACAATGAAGGACACACCAGAAAGCCCAAAAAAGGAGAGGGGGAAAATGATCCATCAAGGGCAAGGTGCAGGCTGGACAAAGTGGGCTGGGTATCAGAACATGTTAGCAGTAGGTAGGAGAATGTGTACGGGGGATACTCACCAGAATAGGTGCCCAAAGGATAGTGGAGGGGAACGGGAATGCATAAGCAATCCCAGCTGTAACAGCAGCCCGAAGGCATGATGGCGATTTGAGGCTCGCCAAAACCTTTGAGGTTGGATAAGGCTACCTCAGCCTGCAGGAGACGGCCTGCACCGAATAAGATCCTCCAGAGCCGGCACATTCACAGGGAATACATGATCTGCCAAGAGACCGTGTCATCTCGGCGGTAGGACACTATGGTGAAACCGGATGCTCGGGCGATCCCCCCAGCAAAACCCCAATGCGCAGAGTGTCGGGCGGTGCAGCCAACAAAGCCAAAAAAGAAAAAGGATGGAACATGCAGCCAATCTGCCACACAAACACACCCGCAACAACAGAGAAGTTGTTGTGGGCTCCTGGCAACCCCCATCGCAAAAAAGAAACGACGAAAAAAGGATGAATGAAAAAATGGAACAAAAAAGTAAAGGAAGAAAAGGCGAGGGTGCGCAAGAAAGAGATGGATAGACACATGCTGGGGGTTTTGTTTTGGTACTGTACAGTCGTTCCCACGACTGCCAACTCCGGCTTATCTCAGCTTGGCCAGCGTCTTCTGAACCCGCGCATTCCACATCCTGACACTGCTGCTATCCAACGAGTTCCATGCCCCCCGCCTTCGTTTCCATTGATACGCAGCCTCTTCGTAGTTTTGTGTGCCGTTCGGGACCTTGTCAATGACATGGTAGGTCTGTTTTGTGCCCCACCCTGTGTTCCGTACACCTCTGCTACCCCAAACTTGGCTTGGGGAGCGGGATCTCACATTGACAACAATAAAATGAGTGGTACTTGGTGTACCACCCACCCACTCCATGCCCACGCCATCTGTGCTCGATTCGTGCCCCATCCCGTGTTCCATCCTCCTCCGCTACCCAAAACTCGAGTAGAGGTGCTGGATTAAGTGTCAATGCCAGAAAGACAGGTCGTACACAAAGCACCACCCACCGACTTCATATCCCAGTGCCTTCCCCGTGACCTGTGTCCCGCCCCCTTGTCCCATACTCAATGGTCATGTCTATAGTTTCTTATATAGTTGCCATGTATTTATGTGTTTATATATGCACCCCACCTTATATAGAAATCTTGCACATTACATAACATTATGAGCTCCGTGTGACAATGAATTGTTTACTGTGGAAACATATTGCCCTACCTTACAGACAACCGCATCCACATCGGAAAATTCAACAATGGCCTGGTCCACCCCATATGTGGACGATATTCTGAAGCCAGCAATTGTCGAATGGCATAAGAAGAAAAATGAAGGAAGGGAGGAAGTGATCAAACACACCTGCAAAGAGTTGTATGCAAAGCAGGCGGCAAACACCAGCAAGTTGAACCCTTTGAAAGATGCTGCCAGTCTAGCGGGGGTGAGTTTTGACTTCACAATATTACAGGAAAGAGAAGAGGACTCATCAACAACTAGCAAGTTGCGTGGTGGTTTAAAAATAACCAGAAGAGATATTGCAAGGATTTGGATGGGGAGGATATGGGGGGCTGCAAATGACCGGAGTAAAGCAGGGAAGGGGGGCAAAGGAAAGAATAAGGCGGTAGAGGAGAATGATGAAGAGCAGGATGTCGAGGATGATGAACCTGCCCACAATGTTGATGTTCCATGGCACAAACGTATGACTGGGCCGCTAATGGCGAAGGCATGTGATGAGGAGGCCTGTAAGGGCAACCTCAAGATGGCCGCACAGTGCAAGCCTAGCAGAGGGAGAATCCAAAGATATGAATAGGACTAACTACAATACATGAGAGAGCTGCTCACCTAGCAGAGGGAGAATACAAAGAGAACAGGATAAGGATTCTCCATGCTAGGGAGTGAAGTATATACTGTAGTAGTGTGAGAGGAATGCAGGATAACTGTACAGTACACCAGCCACAGGTCCGAACGAATATCACAAGGTACAAGGAAACATGTGATAATGAAGTGGAAGGGGAATGTACAGGAATCGTGCCAGCGACCTGGGGAAGTGGGGACAAGGAGTAATGAAGTGGGAAAGGAGGATAGAGGTAGCCCGGACAAGCCCCGCAGTGTATCTACGAGTGCAAGCGAGTCCGAAGTGTCTGAAACGAGTCCGAAGTATCCGAAACGAGTCCAAGCGAGTCCGAAGTGTCCGAAGTGCGGGAAGGCTCCGGAGTCACCGGACGCGGCTCGGATGCGAAAGGAGTGGGTGGAAAGGAAATGGAAAGGAAAGGGAGCGAAAAGGAACGAAGGGGAACAAAGAGAATGTAGGTAAGAGTCCATGGGATGAAGGAAAGGAGAGAAAATAGGAGTGTCCCCTTACACCTGGGTGTACCAGGGACAGATATATCCCGGCCGGGTCCAGCTTGCCCTGGGAGTACTGGGGGGGGGGTAGTTTCTATCTGTCTGGGAGTACCAGACAGTTTACACTGAGGTATGTGTGCAGAGCACGGATACACAACACAGATGCACCCTGCAGGCCCTGGTGGACTGCGGAGCCACCAGAGTCTTCATGCATCCGCGCTTCGCTGATGCCCATGGTTTCACCCAACGCAAGTTGTCCGCTCCGATTCCGGTCTTCAATGTCGACGGATCACCAAATGAGAACGGATCTATCTCCGAAGTCGTGGACCTTGTACTCCGGTTCAAGGATCACACGGAATGGATGCTTTTTGCAGTCACTAACATCGGACGGCAGGACATCATCCTCGGATACACCTGGCTTCGGAAGCACAACCCCGAGATTGACTGGCAGACAAAGGAGGTGACCATGAGCCGTTGTCTGTCCGGATGCGATACCTGTCAGAAGGAGTTCCGCTATGACAAGCTGACCCAACGCAAGGAGTCTGTGCGGCTCCGGGAGTGTCGTACGGGTCCGATGCCAAGGGTTGAGGAACTGCACTCAGACGATCTCCCAGAGCTTCAGGACTGTGAGGATGATGATGAGGATGACAATGTTACAACTCCGGACGACTCCAGACTTGAGAGGGGTGACCGTATCTTCGTGGCTATTCCTCCTCCGACTCCAGAGTACCTTCGGAGTCTTCGGGAAGAACATATCCGGGCTTCGGAGACAGTCTCGCAGCGCCTCACATTGGCTTTCCAGCGCAACAAACCCCACAATCCTCGGAACAGCGCAGTCCCGGATTTCCTCCAGGAATTCAAGGGCGTCTTCGCAAAGGAGTCCTTTGATGAACTGCCCATGCCGCGTCCGTGGGACCATGCCATTGAGCTACTGGACGGAGCGGAACCAACCTCTACCAAGTGCTACCCGCTGTCCCCGGCGGAGCAGAAACAGCTGGACGAATTCCTGGAAGAAAATCTCCGGACTGGTCGGATCCGCCCCAGCAAGTCGCCCATGGCTGCCCCGGTGTTCTTTGTTAAGAAGAAGGACGGATCGCTCCACTTGGTCCAGGACTACCAGAAGCTCAACAACATGACGGTCAAGAACCAGTACCCACTCCTGCTCATCTCGGACTTGGTGGACAAACTCTGGAACACTCGCTACTTCTCCAAACTTGACGTCTGGTGGGGCTTCAACAATGTCCGGATCAAGGAGGGTGACAAGTGGAAGGCCGCATTTCGGACTATGCATGGACTCTTTGAACCCTTGGTGATGTTCTTTGGACTGACCAACAGCCCGTCTACCTTCCAGACCATGATGAATGACTTGTTCCGGTGTCATACTCCAAATTGGGATTTGTAGTAAGTGACATGAATATTAGAGTTTTGTAGCTATTTCATACACTACTATAAAACCAAGGCATATGCTTGCAAATTGAGTCAAGTCGAATGGACCTCATATAATGATCATAGACATTATTTCCTACTTTCCCCTATTTACTCCTGGGACCCCTAATTAATATCCCAACATCCTATTAAGTCAACAAGTCTTAAATCACTATGTTACATGATAAGTAAAGATTGCGGAAATGACAAGAACTGTACCGAAAGTTGAAGCACTTTACAGAACCTTCTAGTATTTTGCAAATACTTATCAAAGTGACATTAGATCTTGTTCATGAAAAGCTCAAATAACTTGAAAGACATACAAGAACATAGTAGAATGTCTGAGAAGTTTATAGAACTTTCCAGGATGTAATGGAAAATTGTACTTACTAAGCAGCAAGCCTTAACTTACTAAGCTTTGGCTTGGCCATTACAAATCATTGGCTTACTCCTGCTGAAATATGAGTCATTCAGAGATTCAGCACAGCCTTGAAATGCTTGGCATTGCACTGCCTCCTTTCCTCTGTAGTCTATATAAACCCCAAATTGTAGTAGATAGAAGAATAGACTTTTTACCATCTTTCTTTCTCCTGCCCTCATTTCTCATCCTCTTCCCTCCTTTTCTTTTGCAGTACCTACTTCTTATTAAGTAGAGTATTACTGTAGGTTACATAGTAAAGAATAAACTTGATTAGTTGATAATTGAGTGCTTCAACCTGTGAAACCGATGCTAGAGAAATAAGATTACATGTCTTGTGTACACCTAAGTCTTTATACTTTAGTGATTGCTCCCCAGTCGTATTGATTTCATATAGACTGTTGCTGGCTAAGCATTAGACTATAGAACGATTCTATAGGTGTTTAGTAATAATATCAGAAGTGATCTAGCAGAAACGTCTGATCTAGAGCTTCATATTTCAGTTGAATTGTCGTATCGCAGTTTTGTATTATTGGAGCATTGCTAGTATACTCAGTCAGGAATATTCCTCCGTCTCAGTGCTACTTGTCTCAGTCAGTTACTATTTGTTTGTGTTTACCTACGTATTATTCACTTGTTGAGTAGTTCGTATTAACGTGTTGTGAAGTGTTTTACCCTACACTTCTTTCTTTCCTTCCGACCCTTCTACCCTTTCCACTCCTATTTCCCCTATCTGTACTACTCGGTAGTATAGTTTCCAAAGCCATTATTATCAATAACACACCTCTCAGCCTGCACAACTTGGGTGACTGTTCGATCTATCTTGACTGATCCAACTACATCCAAAGCATTTAGTGAAAACCCCACTGAGTGTGACACCGAACAAAGGCCCAAAGGCATCCGCCCATGGGTGAACTCCATCCGCTTCCTATTCCAGATGAACGCTGGGATCGCCTGAGTGTTGACTTCATTGTTGAGCTTCCGGAGTCCAATGGATTTGATGCTGTCATGAATGTGGTCGACTCCGTAAGCAAACATGCCCACTTCATTCCGACTCACACCACAGTGTCTGCCCTCGGATCTGCAAACTTGTACCTGCAGAACGTCTGGAAGCTGCACGGACTCCCTCGGTCCGTTGTGTCTGACCGGGGTCCACAATTCGTCGCAGAGTTCACCTGGGAAGTCTAATGGATGCTTAGAATCAAACTGGCCGCCTCCACTGCGTATCACCCTCAGTCCGACGGACAAACGGAACGGACTAACCAGGAACTCGAGTCCTATCTCCGGATCTTCATTGGAGAGCGCCAGGATGACTGGGCTCGTCTCCTACCTATGGCGGAGTTTGCATACAACAACCAGGTCCATGCGTCCACTCAGCAGTCACCTTTCCTCCTAGATACTGGCCGACATCCTCGCCTCGGGTTCAAACCTCATCAGCCACCGTCTTGGATGGAGTCCGCAAACGAATTTGTACACCAGATCAAGTCCGCAGTTGATGAAGCTCAGTCTGCATTGGTCAAGGCTCAGGATAACATGAAGCACTACTATGATCAGCGTTGGACCCCTGCTCCAGAGTACCAACCGGGTGACAAGGTTTGGCTGGACTCGTCGGACATCAACCTTGCCTGACCCTCCCGGAAACTCGGACACGCACGACTTGGTCCTTACAAGGTCGTCCGGAAGGTTGGCAAGGCAGCGTACCGGCTCCAGCTCCCTCTGGGCTTATCCCGCCTCCACCCTGTCTTCCCCGTGGTCAAACTCTTTCCCTTCGTCCCGGACCCCATTCCGGGTAGACGCCCTGTTGCTCCGCCCCCTCCGCAGCTTGTTGACGGAGAAGAAGAGCATGAGGTAGAAGAGGTCCGGAATAGCAGACGGTTTGGTCGGGTCCTGAAGTATCTGGTACGCTGGCGAGGCTATGGCATCGAGCACGACTCCTGGGAGCCCACAAGCAACCTCCAGCATGCTGCCCAGAAGGTCAAGGACTTCCATGATCATCATCCGGATGCAGTACGCGTACTCCGGACGAGTCCAATGAGTCCGACGACTGCTCTACCTCTCCAGATGACTCCTGCAGCACTGGACCAGTCCTGGGAGCGTTGGCGCAGTCGGAAGGCTCCGGGCTCCGTGCAGTCATACTTCGACATCTTCTCGCAGCAGTCCGGAGTTTCGGGGTTGGTGAATTTGTGGTGTGGCAGGCAGGAATCTTCGCGTTGGGTCGCCGCAACCTTGAAGGGGGGTGATGTAAGGGGACACCTCTATTTTCTCCTTTCCTTCATCCCACAGACTCTTACCTACATCCCTTTTGTTCCCCTTTGCTCCCTTTGCTTTCCACTTCCTTTCCGCCCACTCCCTTCGCATCCGAGTCACTGTAAGGGCAACCTCAAGATAGCCGCACAGTGCAAGCCTAGCAGAGGGAGAATCCAAAGAAATGATAAGACTAACTACAATACATGAGAGAGCTGCTCACCTAGCAGAGGGAGAATCCAAAGAGAACAGGATGGGGATTCTCCATGCTAGGAAGCGAAGTATATACTGTAGTAGCGTGGGAGGAATGAAGGGTAACTGTACAGTACACCAGCCACAGGTACAAACGAATATCACAAGGTACGAGGGGGCATGTGATAATGAAGTGGAAGGGGAATGTACAGGAGTCGTGCCAGCGACCTGGGGAAGTGGGGACAAGGAGTAATGAAGTGGGAAAGGAGGATAGAGGTAGCCCGGGCGAGCCCCGAAGTGTATCTACGAGTCCGAGCGAGTCCGAAGCGTCCGAGCGCACCTTAGGCTGTAGTAACAATGCAATATGTAGCTACTGTGGTTGCAGGTCCATTACAATGTTTGCCTACCCGGCCAAATTTGGCTTATCTCTGGCTTATCTCTATCATATTATTATCTCTGGCTTATATTATCACTGATCTTATCGTTTTATCACTGATCTTATCGTTTTATCACTGATCTTATTGTATCTGGGTTGATCTATGATGATCTTATCATTATCAAGCCAATGTTATCATTATGTACTATCATAGTATTGTTATCTTATCATATTCTTATCATATATTTCTTTTATAGTAGTATTTTCGCACAGTTCGGAACAATCGTCTAGCCAATCAGAATGATTCCTCCGTTCCGTATCCCTCGTTCCGTTCCGTACCCCTCGTTCCGTTCAGTACTCCTCGTCCCCCTCCCCCGCCGCTTCTTCTTCTTCTTCATCGTCGTCACCTTTGGTATCTTTACCCCACCATATCTCCTCGAAGCGACTGGCAAGTGCGTACCGAATATGTGCTTGCCGATGAGCATATGCGGACAGCCCAGCTAGGACGTCTGGTGGGCCGCTGCCGTTCGTTGCCTTGCTTTCCCATGTTCTAGCTTGATGTCGAAGGCTCACCAGTGTTCGACGCATCTCTTCTCTCAACAAATCCACCTCCTCCTCCCATCTACGTACACGGGACCACGCCTTTGCCCATTCAACTCTCAGAGCTACAGATCGTCTACATCAGCAAGATTGATAACCACCATGAAAGCTCACTTACCTGTATCCATCCCATCAGACATTGATTCCTCTGAGTAGTCCCCATCCACCCAGATCCAAGAAATTGTCCGGTAACCCTCCTTTGCCACTCTCCTCTCCTCTCCTACCGTCTCACCTTCAACCTGTGCATCACAGGCTACGTCACCCTCTTTGACACCCGTTTCCACCAGTATTGTATCCACTCCATCCTTCTCAACTTGTCGTGCCAGCCTTGTATGTCGCTCTGTTAATGTATCTGGGTCATCCATGCACCGGATGTGCTCCTGCTTCAACTGAGGCCATCCCACGTCGTGTGACATGTTCGTCAAGGCACGCCATGCAGCCTGGTACTTTTGCGTTTGAAGTTTAATGCGATCCTCGTTTCGTTCGATCAAAATACGTGCCCTGGTGTTTGCGTGCTGGTGTCTTGCGTTACGGTCCTTGTACCCAACGAGTCGTGCCTTGATGAAGAGGAGGGTGCATAGCTCGTTGAGCGCCGACCGGCACTGGGCATCCCGTAACTCCTGCTCTATCTGGACGAGGCCTGGAGCGCATGTGAGACGTTCCTCGGGAGTAAGGGCAGAGGGCAGGAGCAGAGGGCAGGACTCAGCCTCCTCCTCATCTGGGGTGTCGCGAGTAGTGAGCTTGTGAATGACGCATGGGGTGTAAATGCCCTGTAGGACTCTAAGCCGTGCTAGGGAGCGAGTAAGCTTTGTTCGCATGTCGACTCCGTTGAGTTTTTGAGCAGACCCCGAGGCCTTCTTGACGTATGCAGAAATTCATCGCCTCTCGAGAAGTCAATGTCAGAATCAGGCACAGTGACTTGATAACGTACTGTGTCTCCTCAATCTCCAAGCCCTCAACGATGAAGCCACTCGGGCCCACTTCATGCAATGCAGGAACACCCTTTCCAGCATCCTCTGATTCCAACTTGGCTAACCGCAATTGAACGTCCGCCTCCGTAATCCCTAACGAAATGCATGAGAAAGGAGCACAGCCAAGAACTGAACTCACCATGTGATGGTATTTCGTACGGGTTTGGCTTGCTCCCATCAGCTTCGAACGCCGATACCATAGCCTTCCATGTATCTATACGTTCGGCCTGCTTGGATGAGAATATCTCAAAGGACTCTTGTTGAACTTCACGCTCGGCAATCGCGAGTCGAAGACGTTTTGCAAAAAGTTGACCTGATATTAATTTGTTAGAGTTAGACAAGGCAATGAACGAGAGCATGCTCACCCATCTCTATAATCTTCTGCCAGTTCCAATGGCTCCAATGGTCGTTCAGCGTCTCAATCCTAGCTCCAGGTCCCATTGCGCGAGTGCTAGTCGAAGTTGCCACGATGTTTGCCCATGGCCGTTCGATACCCTCACCATCGGTACGCCCAACGCCAGGCAGATAGTTTAAGGAGTACGTTCTTTGGCAGAACTGGGTGTGACCATGGATATGCAGTTTTGGAATCGCGAAGCGGATGGCGTTTGAGGCAATTTTAAGCCTGACGAGTGGTGGAAGTTTTTGAAGTCGTTCCAAAACGTGTTTCGACCATTGACACACGATATCATAGGATACGAGCTTGTTTAGCTTTGGATCATGGTGACGGAGGAGGGATGCGAGGCAATAGTCCATGTTGCAGTATCTGTATTGATTCGGAATTCAACACTGTTAAAAGTCAATCACATAACTCACCTTTCTCCAACTTGCAAATCTGCTGTGCCATTCCTTTGTATGATCTCGTGTCGGGCACACACTCCAAGACATACCCCGGTAGCAGCATACCCTCGTGAAAACTTAGTATTTGCGTAGCCGAGAGCGGCCAACCCACTGCACGTGCTCATCTCATTGGTATGTCAGTACTTCACCCATCCGTCGGGATGACGGTGCTTACCTCCTTTTGATCAGTTACTGTTAATATATACCGTCGGAAAGGTTCATTTTCCACAAAGTAGCTCCAATCGATGCCCAACCCAGGATCTTTCTTGACGGAAGAGACGATGCGACGTTTGAGTCGAAAACAAGCGTTGAGGGCCAGAAAAAGAGTATAGAGAAATCTAGGACTTCATGTTAGAACTGTTCCGCAGTTTAGGTTGACGTACTTTCGGTCTGGGGGTGCTGATTCCCAATCAAGAGGTAAGTTAACACCAGGCGTAGGACACGCAGGGCATTGGATTCCCAGCTCCCCATTACCCGTACCCAAGATCCCAGATGGAACGTGTGCCCTGCCACCTCGCTTCAGGGCTGTAAGGTATCTGTACTGACGAGTCATCCGTACGAACTCCTTGTAGCGCTTCTAGAGATGAATTGTTAGCATCAAGTTCTAGATGAAAAATAAGACCTACGGGAACTGAAGCAAACCCTCTGTTTTCTGTGAGCTTCTCCAATGCCATGTAATAGTCGTACATGGTAACCTTGCTTTGGAGTGCTTGCATGCGGTAATGTTCGAGAAGTGAAAACGTTGAGCATGTTTGAGGCTGGTCGATGGTTGCGGGAAATAGCCGGTGTCGAAGGAATTGTTGCCTCATTAAACCATATGTACCGACGTGCTCACAGGCACAGAAGTCGACCGCGATTTGGTGTATACCGTTTGTATGAAGCACAACAACATTGGAGGCACACGCAGGATGAGAGCAAGCGTCCCCTGGTGAGTGTCCAAGCTGAACCCGTAAGCCGATAGTCTTGAGTGAGGTGCGCAGAAAGCATTTTCCATTCCATTTCTAATTTCGTCAGCTGGTAATACCGCCAATGAAACAGGAATATTTATGCACCTCGATAATGTGGAAGGGACATTCAACATGCTTTCTGATACAGCAGGCGGAACACAAAAGGGTGGAGTGGAAGCAATCGCGACACCTGAACAGGGACTGCTCCTCTTCGACCGGCACCTTCTTGCAGGATCCGCAAGTATTGAGGGACGAGCAGCCTGGCCCCTCAATCCTCATGAGTTCAAGTAGAAACTCACCAGCCACCGGTACCCATTCCTTGAGAGGATCGTCCTAGCCACAAGGATTGTCAGCTCCACAAAAACAGTATAGTAAGCCAGCAGTACGTACCGATGATGTGTAGCGTCTTGCCTTTGTTTTTTCATTGCCTTCAAACTTCCATGAGTCTTCGTTCATACAGAAGGTGAAGTCGAATCCATTAGATGATGCGGCCAGGACATTAGGAGGATCCAAGCGTGCCTGCTTCCTAGGCAGGGAGACTACCTCATTCGAAATGGGCAGGGAGACTACCTCATTCGAAATGGGCAAGGAGACTACCTCATTCCTGACACGGCGTCCGTCAGCAGAGACTCGTCCGATGGATGCAACGAATGGCTCGTTGTTGAGTATGTCGTTGATGTCAACTTCGAAGACATCATTGGCGCGCTTTCGCTTAGTGTTCCTGCGTCGAGACATGGTGGGTGTGTGGATTTTTTGGGTTGTAGAGAGCGCACTCACAGTATGCAGTCAGGTATGTCGTGTATAGCCATTTCACTGATAGGATGGTGTAGAATGGATCGCTGGCGTCCAAATGAGGGTATGGAAACGGGAGATTCAACACACGCTACCCTCTGCGGTGTCAGTTAGTCACGTATTGCAGAGAATATTGCTACTTAGTTCGCCGCTGATTGTTCTCTGAGGAATCCGATCTTCGATGGTAGCAGCTAGGAGGATGCTAGGGGTGCGAGGCACGGTTGTTTGTTGTTGCTTGAGCGGCACCTTGACGCGGACCCGTGACACTATTTTCAACCCACATCGCCAAGTCAATTATTGCCAACAAGCCACTGAGGCCTGAGGTTGAAGGAATGAGCGGCGGTAAGCATTTCTGTTTAAGCTTCACATTACCTCCTTCAAACGCCTCCGGGCTCCGACCTTGGAGCTAGGAGTGCACCTTCCTTCGCTGCGCCGGAGCGGCGTTTAACTTTTTCTTTCCCTTGTTATATTAGTTCCCTTTTCTGAACACATGCAATGCAATTTACTAACCTTTGCCGTTCCTATTCAGAGCGCAAGACGAGATCTGGCACCGTATTTTCTCCATGGGAACTGCCTGTGCGGTACGACACGTCAGTCGACTTGCACAACTTATTGGACGCGGCGGTCGCGAGGGGAAACCTTGAAGACCCCAGGTCTGAATTGCACGCCTTATCAGAGATGGGCGAGGAATCCGATCTCACCGACTTGGAGTCAGATGCGGACCCTGATGTTCCCGCTGATGGAGCAGAGAATGTTGGTTGCATGGATGACGCGAGGGATGGCGCGTCGAAGGAGAATGCGGCGAGTGGCGTAAACGGTCATGTTGTTGCCCGCAGGGAGATGGATAACGCGAGCGGCACAGATAGCCCGTCGATGGAGAACGCGGCGAGTGGCGTAGACGAACACATCGTTGTGCGCGGAGGGGTGAGCGATCCAGATCGGGTTCAGAAATTGAATTCCAAGGCACGCAATAGGCAGAACAAACGAGCCAAATGCCGAGACCAGCGCGAGAGGCTGCTAGCGCAGGCCGGAACTTCCGTAAAGGCGGTTGCCACTCGACGCAGGGCTCAAAACCACCAAATAACCACGCAGTTTTGCGCCAGGGACAGTAACCGAGCATCCACAGCTTACATTGGTGTTCGCGACCGTATTCACTCCCCCAATGGGCAGGTCGCCGAGCTAGCGAAGCAGGGTTTCAAAGTTCTTCCCTGGGATCCAAGGTAAGCCAAAGCCGCCCCTTCCAAAGCAAAAAAAAACTCACCTAGTTCCACAGGAATGGGTTTCTTCTGGTAGATGAGCAGGGGCGAATTTTTGCAGGCGGTGCAAGCCCCCGAGCCCCCGGATGGTCTCAAGTTACTACGGATGCGTTTGAGGCTGTGATTCGCGCACAGAGGGGGTGTCGATTCACCCACAAGGAGTTGAATCACAGGAGGGGGAGATTTCCTGCACTGACGAAGGGAATATCGTACGGTGGGGGTCAGCGTAGACCTATGCTGTTACGAAGTTCAAATAGAAATGCGGCCACGATGGACGCAATTATTGATAACCCCAACGTCAGACGAATTGCTGGAATGCAATCGAAATTGCTCCACACCATTGCACCGAAGCAAGGCCTATACTATAGGGAAACACTGGACAAGCTCATTGAGTCCCAGCCGGAGCTCAAGCGCAACGTTCAGAACAGCGACTTCACATGTCTTTCAGTTAACCTTGGCCCCCATACTATATGTGTGGATCACACTGACTGTGTCAATCTCGCGACGGGACTGTGTGCAATCACCGCACTGGGTAACTTCGATCCGAAGAAAGGGGGGCATCTAATACTATGGGAGCTCTGGAGTTTCCTCCAGGTGCAACCATGTTAATACCGTCCGCATTACTTCGACATTCTAACGTACCCATTCAACCAAAGGAGGAGCGAGTTTCAATCACCCAGTATACGGCGGGAGGTATATTTCGATGGGTCGAAAATGGGTTCCGGAGAAATCTTGACTGTGCACCTCTTGAGAACCCCAAGCAGGATGGACAGGATCGATGGGAAAGGGGGCTCGATAGATTTGATAGATCCCTGTAGAATGTTGTTAGTAGTGGCAAAATGCAATAAGGTGGCACACAGTGAATTATGGTTGTAGTGCCCAATAATAATGCAACGACCTGGAATGATCCGATTGACCAACTTGACCAACATCATCGGAACTAACTACAAGCTTCCACCTGTACTCTGTCGAATCCAACAGAGATCGCTCACCGTTGTTTGAATCGCGATCGACGTCCCACAAGCCATATGCAGATTGGGTGGCAAGTGTCTAGCGTCTACCTGACTACGAAACAAGGTTCGTGTTTGCAACCTCGTTTCGTAGTCAGTCGCTAACATGCACTTGCACTTCAGATATCGACGCCGTGAAGAAAAATACGCACGGTGGAGTCGAGGGAATCCAATAGATGAAGGGATGAAGGGAAGGGAGGGGGAATTGAAGGTCGAGATAATCCAGGCTCGACAACAGAACTGCGTTCTGTGGAGCATTTCTGTAGGTGAGTGAACGACTCAATAGTTATGGCTGGGATAACCTACTTCGTCATTTTTAACAGTGCCAGTCAAGTGCCAGCATACGTACTTTGAACCCCAGAGTCTCTCGTCAACAATCGTTGGCGTCAAGTTCAGCCTAGCTTCCACCGGCTGCATCCAGTTGTCCTCTCGCAGGAATAAATGAGTCTGGCTCACTGGTACGTAGGGCTTAGGAATGCACATAACTGACGTACACCCCAGTTGACAATACTGAACATATTTGATAGCGAGTACCCCTAATGTGTGATTCAAAAAGGATGCGACTTAGCCAAATTCAAGACTTGTCCCAACCGGGCGACCCTTGAACAGGATCACATAAATACCTCCAGTGTTCAAGACCGTTATCTCAGCACCCACGCTATTCAACATCATCGTCTTTTCTTTTTGACCTACTGCCATCATGTCTCAATCCCCATCGACTTGCAGACTACTCGTTTTTGGTCGCGACAAGAGTGTTCCGTTCAGAAGACTCCCAGGCCCCTTCCTGTATCTGACTTGGGGGAAAATTGCCCAAGTCTTCTTTGAGAAGGATCGGTACGTCTTCTCGTTTTCTATCTGCCGTACTCTGTTTTAACCAAGTGCTAAGTGGAATCATCAACTACCTCGAGTCAAGGGGTGTCCAGGTTCGATCCTTTGCAAACGCAGATGACCTGGGTCGAGCGCACGACGAGTTTTGCCAAAAAAACCACACGGATGGACGGCATGGAGCCCTTCCCAATCGTCACGAGCCGTGGCCGCTCCACAAGATATTTGCACGAATGTGTGAGGGCATCGTGTACGACAACGATCCTCAGGGGTTTATTGATCTCTGGGAGAATGTACCGCCCTCCCCAGAGGCCCCCCCGTCATATGCAACCGACCCCCCTGCTTCGGAACACCCCTCGCTGGACTTGGACGACTCCTCGCGTCCCTCTGATGTTGACTTCGATGCACCCACTCCATGTCGTACAGGCCCAAGTCGAGATAGGTTGGCGCAACGTAGTCAACGGATTCGTACGGCACACTACAGACTTCATCGACAGGCAACGTCCTCTGAGGACGACATGGAGACCTGCGTCCAGCCCTCATCCACTGTTCCCTCGTTGGCTCCCTTGTCCCCATTCACAGATATTCAGCAACGGTCGCCTCCTTCCCCCTTCGGCGAAATGAACGTCACTCCCCCACCCGCCGCAGCGCCAGAACATCATGCATCCGATTTCTATCTCTCCTCAAATGCCAATGATGGCCCTTTCTGGCTGGTTCGGCTTGAACCTTCGCGCTCCTTCATGTTCCACGATCAGTAAGTTGAATTCTATTAGGTAGTCGTCATTGCTGAGATTATTGTACAGGCGCTCGGCCAATAATATCTTTGCCCAGTGGCATCAAGCTGGACGAGATGGCGATCGCTTGAAAACGACTGGAGTTGTAGATCCGCCCGACCGCATCCTACGTGATAACACAATCAGAAACCCGTTCTATGGAGTTCGTGGTGGTCGTAACCACGGAGTATTCAAGGACGCGTAGGTTTCTATTCAAAGTTCCTTAATGTGTCCTTACCCTGTTGATAGGGAGCGTGCTCAAGCCTTTTTCCTACTCGAATGTGAAGAGTGGAACAACACGTCCATGATCATTTGCAACAATTACAACCAGGCCATTCACTGGGCTACCGACAGGCCCCCGCTCTAATATCTGCTCAACATGGCACAATAATCTAGATCGCGGTTTCTTTTCGCCAATTTGCATACCATTTACTCTGTCCCCAATAGTAGTTACTGCGTTCCAAAGTTGGTTGACAATATATTGCATTATCTCGATCCAACTTGATCGTATGATGTACGGAGCATATTCTACAAGGACCTACAGCCACAAATTGTCCCTGATAAGTTAAGACTAAACAGAACAGAAATGAGTGTTCCCTCGCACGAACAAATCCTGAGACGGCGAATAGATCGTTAACAGATTTGTTAACAGATCAGGTACAACAACGGAGTGCAAGATCTTGCCTGGTTTGTGATTTGTTTGAGTGGTCACAACGCACCGTCACCACCCCAACTCCGCTTGTCCTTTCTCTCCACCACCACTACTCTCAAACAATGTCTCAGACAACTTTGAGCCAGAAGGAAAACGAACTCACCAACGTATTGACTGGTGTCGTGGGCAAACGAAAGCGTGGCAACCAAGGAGACTTCAAGGGGGAGCGCCTTCAATACCTCAATGACATGCTGCCTCAATACCGGAAGGCCTCAAGCAGCGGCGCCGTCTCAACCTGGTTTACAAATACGTTCTTTCCCAATTACTTTCGGAAATTCCCTTGGTTCATTCCTGCGGAGGACGACATACCTGAGGCGTTCAACATTGCTCTTGAAGAATCAAAGCTCACTCCTGAAGTCGCAAACATGAAGTCCGATACCGTCAACAGGCTAGTCAAGGTTCGTTGTTTATACTTAGATAGCACTGGTCACACACTAATTTAACGTTGAGTAGAAAATCAAGAACTGGTTCAACTATCGTCGAGCTTCTTTAGGCTTGAACACGAGCAAGGATCCTTGGGGGCCATGGCTTGATAAGCTCCGTAAATCCGACCATCCTCGACCACAACGACTTAGGGATTGTCAGTATTACGAACGGACGGAGCCCTATAAGTCAAAGGTTGCCGCAACGCTGGACGAGGAATGGCCGACACTAAACCTGCATGAAGACTATCGTTTGGCAACACGGAACAAGATCGCAGAGAGACTGCTGCGTGCGGAGCCGTCGGACGTTCAGGAGCTCATCAACAAGGAGACGCAAAAGCAGTACGATGACACTCTGAAGGCATACAGCAAGGGGGTCTGGACTGAAGATGTTACGGATCCCGACGAACGTGAAATGTGAGTACTAGTATCGGCTTCGGAAGACTACGCTTACTTGCAAATAGGGCTATCGAAAGTATAACGCCGACTATTCAGCCCCTACTTGACGGAATTCGTGCAATTACTGGCCTTTACATCGGCTTCTTTGCTGTCGGCATGCCTAAAGACAAGGAGGTCAGCCCAGAAAAGCTTCGGGCGGTCTAGTGAGCTTCTCCTTGCTTACTCTACGTGGATTAACTGATCCCAGATAAGCCTTGGTGCCGGAAAATTCGAAGGACGAGAAGTCGTTCCCCTCCCTCGATCCCAAGGGATTCAAGCAGGCTATGAAACTCTTTGTTCGATTTGCGCTAACCGCTTCCGGTAGTAAGTGCTATAGCTTTTTCAACTCTGTCCATTATCACCACGTTACACAGATGGAGCAGAAGCGGGCTCCTCCAATGAGCAGGATCTTGCCGACTTACTGCCTACTTTCGAATGTTTGGACGTCGCCAACGCCAACGCCTACCACCTCTCCAACCAAAGTCACCGCTGCCACTGGGCCCGCCAAAACTCCATCACGCCACCCTAGTGGGCCTCAAATCACTCAACCTAGGCCCAAAGCCAATGCAGTGGCCCCCACACGTGCTGGCCGGGCTTCATTATCTGACGAGGCCCTCCTGCAGAAAGCAATCGACCTTGCGGAGCGTCGACTTGCTGATGCTGGAGTTGACGTTGGAGAAGATGGTGTTGGACCCGAGCTACTGGAGGATGTAGCCAAACTTGCGCTGTCGGCACAGGAGAAACGAATCAAGGAACTTGCCAAGCTTTCCAACTACGAGCTCCAGCGCTGCAGCAACATTGCCCGCAATGAGCGGCTTCTTCAATCACTAGGACTCAAGGACCACGGCCTCTTTGACAAACAAAAGAAGCGGCCTCGAGAGCCATCCACACCTCCTGCGGACGACGACGATTATGCGCCAGACTCAGGCGTGCCCGACTCAGGCAATGAATCAAAAAGATTGAGGCCGGCCGCTCCCCCTCGTCGATCGAATAGAGGAGGCAAGTCAGCTGCAGCTCCTGATAAGGACCATTCCCTTCCCAATCCCACTACTCCCCCTCGTCGATCGGATAGAGGAGGCAAGTCAGCTACAGCTCCTGATGAGGACCACCCCAATCCTACTTCTACTCCCACTCCCCGTCGATCGAATAGAGGAGGCAAGGCAGCATCAGCTCCTGACGAGGACCATCCCAATCCCACTACTACTCCCACTCCTCGTCGATCAAGCAGAGGCAAGGCAGCATCAGCTCCTGACAAGGACCAACCCCATCCCACTACTCCCACTTCCAGCCTGTCTCGTCCAAACTCTCCTCCAAACGACCCGCAGCCTGACAATGACCCCAACGACGACTCCACATCTGAGGCAGGTGGCGATGATCCAGCGCCTGCATCGTCTCAATCCGATGACATTCGACCGGCATGGTTCACGAAAGCCTACAATGCATTTACGGATGCCGAAAAGAAGAACCGGCACCACAACGAGTACTACGGGCCTAGATGGACATCCCTTCTACAGGCTTGGGAAACCGTAGAGGCGCTAAATAACTTTCAGGCAGGGGTGAGTAACAGCATATATATTTCTCCTGCAGGTGCTTATTATTGTTAACGAGTACAGGACGTTAAACTTCCAGATTCATCCACATGGCCAGCAGAGGTAGCCAATTGGATCAAGTCGGCACGCTACTACCACAGAACCCCGGCCAGCCTTACCGATGTTGATGCGTTCGCCAAGCAGTGGTGGAAGTGGTGGGCTGAGCTCAATCCAGATTGGCGTATAAAGGCTCCCGACGGAACGTTGCAGAAGGCTGGCTCAGGGGATTGGGAGTCCATGTGTGCTACTGGGCACAAGGGTATGATCAACGTCATCGTTTGCTTGTGGTGGTGGAGGGGATTGACTCCTGAGACATCCCCTGCATTGAAGAGCTGGAACAAGGCCGTTGCGGACGTTACTTGGGCGTTGCACCTGGAGCAAATGCTGTAAGATCATCATTCTATTCGTTTGCCTATTCGTTTGCCTACCATCTGCCCACCTTCGACTCCTATTCCATTGCTACATTCTGCTCACATTCTGCTCCATTGCTGCATTTCGTTCTATTGTCTTGTTTCATTCTGTTATCTTGTTTTGTTCCCGTTCCGTTCCCGTTCCGTTTACATTGTATCACAATCTAATCATGACTTTGATCCGTGAGAGATCTGAAAGATGAGAAAATAAGATAATCACACTGAGATAATCAAGTACTAGAAAATAAGATAATCACTCTGAGATAATCAAGTACAATCAGAGATCATTGATTATCCTTAAGATTGATTAGATTAAGCGTGGAAACATCGCAATAAGCATTAGCAACTCAGCGCGCCTATAAAGACCATAATGCATTACGCAGCGCACCTATAAGGGCCATAATGCATTACACCAGCCAGCCCTGGCAAACATTGTAATGGACCTGCAACCGCGGAAGGGAATTTAATGCATTGTTCTTACAGCATGAGCTGCCGAGCGAGTCCGAGGCGAGTCCGAAGTGCGGGAAGACTTCGGAGTCACCGGACGGGGCTCGGATGCGAAGGGAGTGAACGGAAGGGAAGCGGAAAGGTAAGGGGACAAAGGAAAGGAAAGGGAATGAAGGAAAGGGGAAAGGAACGAGGAGGAAGGGGGCGGGACAGGGGAAATAGGAGAAAATAGGAGTGTCCCCTTACAGTCACGTCCGGTGACTCCGGAGTCTTCCCGCACTTCGGACTCACTTCGGACACTTCGGACTCGCTCGGACTCGTCTATACACTTTGGGGCTTGTCCGGGTTACCTCTGTCCTCCTTCCCCGCTTCTTACTCTTCACCCTTACTTCCCCAGGTCGCTGCCACGACTCCTGTACATTCCCCTTCCACTTCATTATCACATGCCCCCTGGTACCTTGTGATATTCATTCGGACTTGTGGCTGGTGTACTGTACACACTGCGGGCAAATGCCCATAAAAGCACAAGTGATACGGAGATGGTACTGTGAGGGTAAAACAACACACTTCTGCTTATTCCCACCATAGATACTGTAGAGTAATTCAGTTTATTGTTCAAAATATATATTATCATATCAATCCAAGTTGTAATTTAAATATTTCTCAAGTATTGGCACTGGTATTATGGGGGAATAAATGAGATTAATACCAGCCTTCCACCTACAAAAATAACATGATGATCTTGAAGATGTTATTCTAAAAATCACCACAGTTAGTATTCAGATTATCATGAGCTCTTTATCTGTTGGAGATAACCTGATGATATTCTAAATATCATTCCTGATATAGTTAACGTATCCCTGATAGCGTGTATTTAGGATGTAAACTACGATATCTCCCGCATATCGACGAAGGCAGTATTCTAAGTATCATAGGAGATCTTACGTTGAAAATATACTAGAATGTATTCACAATAATGTACATAGGTTGTATGATGAATTTATAGCTGCAAGCCAAGTGCTACAAGAAAAAAAGACAAATGGTGTACGCGATCAATACATGGAAAGGATCAATTTCCATGTAATCCTGCGGGTTGAACGGAACTACCTGGTGCCCAAACCCGCGTCGGGATACCAGATTGTTGTTGTCATCGTCGATTGTGATGGTTAGAATCCAATCGCCGCCGTTTTGGCCGCGAAAAACGTGGATAGATGACGATAATGCGCCTGCAGGCGTCACGGAAGCGTCACTACAAATTGGTGTGTGTTAGCGTAGTAGAAAAGAATACAGAACACTTACACAATGACAACATTGTCCATAGGGTGAAGGACGCCGAAATTGCGTACCAGGACCTCTACAAAGGCCAGCCAGGCGACAGGGCGTGGAGTGTTAGGCGAATACGAAGCTCGCATGTTTGTTTTTTTGAGATGCTGGGTTGAAATGTGTTAGAAAATGAGGTCGAGAGTGGTGCACCACTTACTTTGTACTGATGATGATGGTGGTGAGAGGTGGGCACGATGACGGCGTCGAACTTGCGTGCCAAAGCTGGCGGGACTGCTTACGGCGTTGAACTCTCACGCCAAAGTTGGCGGGACTGCTTATGGCGTCAACATCCTGATTATGCGCACTTCACTATCTGTATGTCCCTCTCTCTTTACGTTCCTCTTCCTCTCTCTTCTCTCCCTACACTCTATCCGTGTATCCGTAATCCTCGTCATCTTCATGGTCTTGCACTCGCATTCCAGTCGCCGTGTTTGACTCGCCAATCGCCACAACGCTCAACGTTAACGTTCGTGCAACTCGACTGGGGGTGTATCGAAAGGAACACGAACACGACGACGGTGGTGATGTGGTGGTGATCGCGATGATGCACGTTCTCGTTCATTGGTGTGTATTCCCTTCGTTGTGCGTCGAGTTTCTTCTCGTTGGTTTCTTTCTATCCACGCTGGTTCGTCGGTCCTCGTACCGTTTACCATTCGTCCTCGATCGTTTGTCATTCACCTGTCCACCCATTATATCGTCGTTTGCTTCTAGTCTCTCCATCGAGGTCTTGTGGTTTTGTTGGTTTCGTGGTTTCATGGTTTCGGATCGTGTTATCCATCTCCTCACCACCTCTCCTCCTCCTCCTCCACCTCGTTGTTGGCATCGTCGAGTTATCGTTGTTGTTGTTGTCGAGTTATCGTCGTCGTTCTCGTTTGCATCCACGGTTACATAGGTGTTTCGTTTCGTTTGCGATCTACTCCCCTTGCTGATTTCCTTTCCTTCGTTTGAGAACCCAGCGGCGCCGTGTTCGCATCTACGTAAACGTTAGCTTCGGCGTATGCAATCGTGCTCGCGAGGTAATATATTGCAATAAGGCTAGTCGTCATCGTCTTTGCGGTATTGTTCATTTACTAACTGACACACGTACTCCTCCCCGTTCGTCGTTCTCACCCGCGTCTGCTTCTCCTGCACGCATTCACCCATCATAGGTGCGGGGATATCAATGGCGGCTAGAGATGGAAGGCGTGGAGAGCGGCATGGAGAGAGGAGGAGGATGTGGGGAAGGATGTGGCCCATTTTGTAACGATTGGGGATCCTTCGTGGTGCAAGAGTCGTCCAAATCGTAGCCCCGTCTTCGTGATTGTTGTGGCTCGTCAAAGCACGCCATTAGGTGCTCGCTTGCACCGGTACCTTCAGCACAGATAAGATGCCATCAGAGGACATGGATAGTATCCTAATTAGTCAAATCAACACCAACACAGTCAGCACAACATGTATTCAGAGCATGAACTGACCTCAATAGCGAGACCCCCCGAGTTCAACCAGTCTCGATGGCAAGGTTGTCGACATCACTCCATGCGGCACTCGCCGAATTTCGAAACTGCGACTGATCAACTGCGCTTGAGCGCTTGCTCTGGCTGCATTACTGCTTTTGGTAGCATGCACATGGACTACCATCTTTGGCAATGTATGTCCAGGAATGTTTATGAACGGACTTCCTTGGAGACCTTGTAGTGCAAGAGCCGTCGTGTATGATTCAAATAATTCGGTATCAAGATACATTGGTAAAGGATCCCATAACGTGGCATTATTTACTAATGGTACTACCCAAGATATTTCCATTCATCCCAGAGATCTTCGTACCTGCCAATAGCAAGATGCTTCCAACCATCTGGCAGGTCTTGACTATACGCATTCTGCGGTTTTTGATTGCCGAAACGGTCATAGGCGTTGTCAGATACACATGACTCGTCTTCGTCTCTGTCTTCACCCATAAAGTGGCCACTGGCACCCGCAGCATCGACTTCTTTACCCGTAACAAGCAGGTCCTGTGAGAAGATAGCCAAATCCCCAGCTGTGTTGTATGATTCCACTGGAATGGGTGAGATGGGTACGATGTTGATCATCCGGGCTGAGTCAACAATATGCTCAAAGTCGACTGGAGTGAGCAACTCAACGAGAGAAGCGATCCAGAGTTTTTGGCGGTTGGAACAGTTTCCCCAATTTCGAGGGAAATAGGTCCCTTCATCCCCTTTGCGACCTTGCGAGTACAGGCTGAGGGCCGAATGCACCTAGTATAACTGATATCAGTTGCCAGTTTATCTCATAAGGCCATCGAGACCTACCGCATAGACAGATGTAATCAGTTCCCCCCGATCTTGCTCTTCCATATAGAGCGGTAGGCAGTCATATGGACGTTGTGATATATAGGCTGAGTATGTTGCTAATATCATGGGCGACTGAAGGAATCCCTGAGGATCGGCTACTCATCAGTACGTAGTCACTCCTTTCGCAAAATGAGAATTTACGCACCTTCCTTCGACGATAGGCTTGGTCCACCTCGCGGAACATATAGGGAGGAAATAATCTTCCTTCACCAAGTATGTGGTGTATCCACTGTACAATGTCATCTGAGTCGCGTTCCAACACTAAGACTTGAACAGCAGCAATGGCCGCCATCTTGACATATTCTAAGTTAACAACAGGCGGCTGTCTCCATGATTGATTATGAGTGACACTCGCTAGGAACAGATACACGCACGGGATCACTCAATGTCTCAAGAGTCGTCAGAGTGTGGCTTGAACCCCGGGGCAACCCGATAGATGCGTTCTGAACGATCGTGTCAATGCTCATATAGAACATGGATGTACTCATGCCGCAGATGATGGGTTGAAGTTTCCGGATGGTGTGTACGTGTATCGCGAGCCGCGCCTTCTTCAGTCTCTTTGAATCGGCACCTAATATATGAATGAGCTAAACCCACAAGCACAGTGTTTAGAGCTTACATCGACACTTGACAGCGATGCAACGGTTGCGATGATCACTAAGACCCTTGTAGGCTTTAGGCAGGAGCAACATGGCAAACACAGATTGCGGGGGAAAGATGAATGTAAGGAAGACAATCCAAAGCACTGAGAATGCTTGCGAGTATTATCACTGTGGTATGTACACATCATGATGTCCTTGAGGTTGTAAGCCCTGCAGGTGTATCATAAACCATCGTGATGTCCTTGAGGTTGAAAGCCCTGCAGGCGTACCATCAATGAAAACCTGGTGGTGATGGAATGTATCGATAAGAGTTGAACTATACACATGTGACGGGGGTGAAATACGGGAAATTTCAAAAGCTATCTAACAGCTGCAATGCGTCGAGTACCAATGCCAAGGTTGACAAAGACAACCACATTTCCTTAGAAGTCTCGAGTAGATGTGAGTTCACCATTTCCAGAGTTGTGGGCGCCTCTGTCTCCAGCCGGCTGGAGAGCGCGAACGACTTTGTTTGCACTTCAAGCAAGCCCTCTTCTACGCAGCGAATGAGGTACTTGATGGTGGGGGTGTCGAAGGCGTCATCAACCACCACCATCATCATGTGGTCTGCGAGATAGGTGGATTGAGAATGGGCGTGAAAATATAGTAAACCCAAATCTAAGAAATCACCTTCATTGACGAGGGACACTGCAAGCTACCACATCAGCGACAGCGATGGCATTGAGAACCACTACGCAGCGACATACCTCGCCTATCCTTTCGGCGGTGTCGGTTGATGATCTGTTGATATCGCTTGCATCACTTGCACGAACGACCTGGCAGAGAGAGAGTCTTCAGTTTCTCTATAGAGCGAGCCTAAAATGCCAACACACGAGGGGAGATATGCAACATTCCTTGAGAACACTATAGCTAATGGAGAAGGGAGTGTTGACGGACTACATTTATATAATCCTGACAAGATCTGTCCTGAATTGTTTCCAGACCAGGTAAAGGCGAGGTGTGAATCGGGAGTATTAGCGAACCTACATTAAGTAGATCGTGCTCGGATGTTTGGGCATCTTGAGCGACAATCGATGAGGCGACTGCATTCAGATATTTTACTGATAAGCTGCATGGGGACCGCAGCTATCATTTACGATTAAGGTATTTACCACCATGTTTGTGGCTAGAGATTGGAGCTCAGACTGTGTTGGAAGGTACCAAACTTCGAATAGAACGAAGGTGATGATGATCAATGATATGCTATCCCTGCGCTCTCCCCGTGGGCCCCAGCTTATGTCACAATTCATGTGTGATGGTTCGAAGTGGGGCAGAGGTTTATGTCTTGCCTTGCTCGGAGACGAAAGCGATTACCAAGGCATCAAAGGGTGCGGAAATTAGGAAAACTCAGACGATTGCCTCAGCTATATACAGGTCAAAAGGTTAGCAACAAAAAGAGAGAGGCGCGATACATCACATACCTGATTCAGTGGCAAGGCATGGACAAGCTCTTGACCAGTCTCCGCTCCCATACTTGTCAAAGCACAATGTGAGACAATGGCTGTAAGGGGACACTCCTATTTTCTCTCCTTTCCTTCATCCCATGGACTCTTACCTACATTCCCTTCATTCCCCTTCGTTCCTTTTCGCTTCCTTTCCTTTCCACTTCCTTTCCACCCACTCCTTTCGCATCCAAGCTGCGTCCGGTGACTCCGGAGTCTTCCCGCAGTTCGGACACTTCGGACTTGCTCGGACTTGCTTCGGACACTTCGGACTTGCTCGGACTCGTCTATACTCTTCGGGGCTCGTCCGGGTTATTTCTATCCTCTTTCCCCACTTTGTTACCCTTCGCCCTTACTTCCCCAAGTCGCTGGCACAACTCCTGTGCATTTACCCTCCACTTCATTATCACATGTTTCCTTGTACCTTGTGATATTTGCTCGGACTTGTGGCTGGTGTACTGTACAGTTATCCTGCATTCCTCTCACACTACTACAGTATATACTTCGCTTCCTAGCATGGAGAATCCTTATCCTGTTCTCTTTGGATTCTCCCTCTGCTAGGTGAGCAGCTCTCTCATGTATTGTAGTTAGTCTTATTCATTTTCTTTGGATTCTCCCTCTGCTAGGCCTGCACTGTCGGCCATCTTGAGGTTGCCCTTACAATGGCCGGTGGCAGGATGACATGGTAATCATTAACATTCCGGAAGCACAGGAAACCTCCAGCAAATCCATATTGTCTGTATGGGTCAAGGGCCGAATCGACTGGTTGGAAGGACCAAATACCCAAGAAGATACCGGTGAACAGCGGCGTGGTGTACTGAAATACCCTTTCTACGACACCAGCGAGTATAGGTGTGTCTGCATCGACAGTGGTTGCTGCAGGATGAAAGACAACCGGACTATTTCGGATTTTGGAGGTACCAGCACAACCGTATGATATGCCATGAAGCAGAATTTCGTCATAGAATGAAGGATTGCGGTCGACTAACATAGTGGCCGAGAGCTGACTGCATAGCTTTTGATAGTAACAGTCGTCCAAACGTGCGAGTTCTACCTTGAGACCTAATTTAATCTCTGAACTAGGCTCAAACTCGCCAAAACGAGCAAGACGCTGTGTGTCCTCTCGGCTGAACTTGGCCAGAATGTCGACAATTTCAGATACTTTATTGCGTAGAGCGGTATTATCTGCCAAAAGGGCAGAGAGATTGGCATTACGTGCGGACATCATCATCATCATCGACTCTAGCTGGCCACCTGTGGATGAGATTAGCTGGGCCTATTTACGCTGTTGACATGGGTAACTCACCTGGCTTTCGGTTTGTGTTCATGCAATGAAGAAAATTGATATAGCGCTTGTAATATGGAGAGCTGTGTGAGTGGACAGGCCCAAAGTCCTCTAGCATCCTCCCGACATGAAGGGCAGCGTGATGAATGGGTTTGATGGACACATCTGGGTAGAGTTGGTGGGCTTGTTGCATGTAACACGTAATGTGGAAGTCATAGGTAGCAATCTGTTCCTTTGAAGTCGTTCGCATATTGGCTGTTATAACCGCCGTAACGAGGTCCATGAAGTTTGCCAATATTTCTCTCATTCGACCCTCAGAGGCATGCCACATACGGATCAAGGTAATGGGTAGATGGACTGTGCAGAGCATGCGGGTTTGGCTTGCGTTCAAGTCTGTCAGCAAGGTCCAATCACAGGGGACACGAGAAACCCAAGTAGGAAGCATTGTGTGCTCCATGTCTTGCCAAATCTCTTTCATGATATCGATGCCTAATACCGATGTTCTCTTTGCGTCCCTTTCAGGAAGTAGGCAAGCAAGGTGAGGTATTACGGACTCATCCGTAACGGCCTGTCGGGATACGTTAGATTGAAATCATATTAAGCAGGGAAACTTAAATCCCTTCTTGATGATAGCATCTACCAAAGGCAGTTTCACATTACGCCTCAGTCCGACGGACAAACAGAACGGACTAACCAGGAACTCGAGTCCTATCTCCGGATCTTCATTGGAGAGCGCCAGGATGACTGGGCTCGTCTCCTACCTATGGCGGAGTTTGCATACAACAACCAGGTCCATGCGTCCACTCAGCAGTCACCTTTCCTCCTAGATACTGGCCGACATCCTCGCCTCGGGTTCAAACCTCATCAGCCACCGTCTTGGATGGAGTCCGCAAACGAATTTGTACACCAGATCAAGTCCGCAGTTGATGAAGCTCAGTCTGCATTGGTCAAGGCTCAGGATAACATGAAGCACTACTATGATCAGCGTTGGACCCCTGCTCCAGAGTACCAACCGGGTGACAAGGTTTGGCTGGACTCGTCGGACATCAACCTTGCCTGACCCTCCCGGAAACTCGGACACGCACGACTTGGTCCTTACAAGGTCGTCCGGAAGGTTGGCAAGGCAGCGTACCGGCTCCAGCTCCCTCTGGGCTTATCCCGCCTCCACCCTGTCTTCCCCGTGGTCAAACTCTTTCCCTTCGTCCCGGACCCCATTCCGGGTAGACGCCCTGTTGCTCCGCCCCCTCCGCAGCTTGTTGACGGAGAAGAAGAGCATGAGGTAGAAGAGGTCCGGAATAGCAGACGGTTTGGTCGGGTCCTGAAGTATCTGGTACGCTGGCGAGGCTATGGCATCGAGCACGACTCCTGGGAGCCCACAAGCAACCTCCAGCATGCTGCCCAGAAGGTCAAGGACTTCCATGATCATCATCCGGATGCAGTACGCGTACTCCGGACGAGTCCAATGAGTCCGACGACTGCTCTACCTCTCCAGATGACTCCTGCAGCACTGGACCAGTCCTGGGAGCGTTGGCGCAGTCGGAAGGCTCCGGGCTCCGTGCAGTCATACTTCGACATCTTCTCGCAGCAATCCGGAGTTTCGGGGTTGGTGAATTCATGGCGCGGCAGGCAGGAATCTTCGCGTTGGGTCGCCGCAACCTTGAAGGGGGGTGATGTAAGGGGACACTCCTATTTTCTCCTATTCCCCTGTCCCTGTCCCTTCCTCCTTGTTTCCTTTCTCCCTTCCTTCATCCCATGGACTATTATCTACATTCCCTTTATTCCCTTTCCTTCCCTCTTGCCCCCTTACCTTTCTGCTTCCCTTCCGTTCACTCCCTTCGCATCCGAGCCCTGTCCGGTGACTCTGAAGCCTTCCCGCACTTCGGACTCGCCTCGGACTCGCTCGGACGCCTCGGATACGCTCGGACTCGTCTATACACTTTGGGACTCGTCCGGGCTACCTCCACTCTCCTTTCCCACTTCGTCATTCCTTGTCCCCACTTCCCCAGGTCGCTGGCACGACTCCTGTACATTCCCCTTCCACTTCATTATCACATGCCCCCTTGTACCTTGTGATATTCGTTTGTACCTGTGGCTGGTGTACTGTACAGTTACCCTTCATTCCTCCCACGCTACTACAGTATATACTTCGCTTCCTAGCATGGAGAATCCCCATCCTGTTCTCTTTGGATTCTCCCTCTGCTAGGTGAGCAGCTCTCTCATGTATTGTAGTTAGTCTTATTCATCTCTTTGGATTCTCCCTCTGCTAGGCTTGCGCTGTGCGGCCATCTTGAGGTTGCCCTTACACTGACTACGGCTTCGGTTTTGACTTGAGGTAGCACTTTGGCTTCGACTCTGACGAGAGTGTATGTAGCTTGTGGTCGGAGGCCCACTGGCGATTTCTGGCGGAGTTGCCGAATCTATGTGAATTGAGCATGAAATTGCGCCAATTTCATACTAAACACACGACTCCTCTGACTATTAACGTCCATGAATTGGACTTTTCCAAAGTCGATGGTGCCAGAAGCGGATGGTCAATGAGAGGGCGAAGTTCCCTGCACAGCACATAACCCACAGCACATAACCCATTTATTTCAGCACGACAGCGTGCCCATGGGCATTATCTCGACAGCGAGACATTATTAATATTCTACATACCTAATACTTAACCTCGTTGGAAATTTGACAGTTTCCATGTGCTGTGAAACCTTTCCAGCCACCATCAGTCGGACGCACCAATGCACCGTGGACGGCACCACGCATCCCTGTGTCCGGCAACTTGATCATATTAAGTGCCCCAGGTCTTTGACATGGTCAATACGACGTGAGCATGCACCCAACATGCAATTCTCGTTGTCGAGAAGCCCTGTTTTTACTTTCAAAAAGAGCCTGAGGTTTGTGTATCTTAATGGATATATGGATATCTCGATATCGAAAATTCAAGAAAGTGAGTCGTTTATATGTACATCTAACCCATATCCTCGAGAAAACGAGGCTGGAAGCTATTGTACGTGTTCTGCGTATATAACCTCATTGCTAGCTTTGATTCCATTAACGTTCATAGTACCTTGTTTACTCTGCAATCTCGAATCCCAATTGCTATGCCTGTCGACGAATCCATCTATGCTTTCTCTGGTGCGCTCACCCTGAAACAAGTGCAAACCCGCTCCGCCGCCGCCTGCATGAGCTCACTCAAGATATCCCCCCACCCACACGAAATGCTGGCAGTAGGCGACACGAAGGGAGTCTTGACAGTGAGTGTCGCACCCGGACGTGAGCAACGTTTTTAATTCGTTCGTTCTACAGATCCACTGGATGAATAAAAACCTGGAGATATTCCGCAAGAAAATGGTAAGGCGCGGTCGCCAATCAGTCGCCATCAGAGCCCTGGCTTGGAATCCACAACAACCGAACAAACTATATGTTGGGTTTGCGAACGGGGATCTCATTGGTTATAAGCTACGAATTGATGTCCACGACACCGGCCACGAGGTTCATTCCCTTCAGTAAGAGATTGAAGTACTTGGAATAATGTCAACATGAACAGGACCCATCTTCATTTCTGACTTTCGGAAGGGCAATTCATGACGTCGCCCTCCCGCCGTCTGGAACTGATATTTTTCTGTTGTTTGGAACCTCGTTAGCGGTTGTCCGTAAGCAATGAACTTCCCTCCTTACAAATAGATGTATATACTGATATATCACCAGGCCAGGGAACTCGGGCGCACTCAACCATTCCAATGCCCCCTGAGTCTCGCCCAATTCGGCTTATCCTTGACGTGACTTGCGTCGTTGTAATATTTATGGTCTCCGAGCCTGGGGTTCTGCCAGCGGCCATGTGGGTTCTTCATGATCATTGACGACGAAATGGAACTCATGTCGGAATCCTTAGTGCCTACGATCTTCACTCGTATGAAATACGCTGGAAGTTGTTTGCCTTCTGCAATGATATGATGTGAGTTTACAACCAATCCGTGTGGTCCTACTAGTAACATTTTCAACAGCCTTGCAGGAGCAATTTCTCCCCAACATATGAAGATCACTATTCTGCATGCTACGAAGGGCGTGGAAACATATACCCTACCCAATCTCGGCCATATCTCTACTGTATTCGCTGCACGGAAGTTCTCTGCCACAGTTGATATTACGTATGTCGATCGCGGTACATTTGTCTGCGGTAGCTTGACTGGGGGTCTTCTATTTGCGAACGGGACTTCCGGCAAAACCTTTGAAATGAAGGCGACAGCGAGAGCCACGTATATGCTTGCTCGACTGGTAAGCTATATCTTTTCACTGTACATGCAAAATATGACTTGAACTCAGGATGTCCCACGCATGGGCGGGCACCACACCCACGTCGTGACCAGCAATGGCAATACATTCTCTCCGTTTTGCGATGTGTTACATTTCACGGAGACAGTTCTGCCGAACACCAGGTCCAGATCAATCTGGAAATATGCCGCTCTTGTTTTGCTTGCGGCCATGGGTACTATGTATTTTCATTCCAGCGAGGGAAGCGCCTCAGCGATCTCGTCAGTAGTCAGCAACTTATCATCCGCGGTTTTTGCTTCACTCAGTCCTCCTCCCGCACTCCAATTCCCTCCAGTGCCCAACCCGCTGGCTCCGTTACCAGAGTCGCCATCAGAGCCTGCATCAGAGTCACTCTTGTCGGAGTCTGTAAGGGCAACCTCAAGATAGCCGCACAGTGCAAGCCTAGCAGAGGGAGAATCCAAAGAAATGAATAAGACTAACTACAATACATGAGAGAGCTGCTCACCTAGCAGAGGGAGAATCCAAAGAGAACAGGATGGGGATTCTCCATGCTAGGAAGCGAAGTATATACTGTAGTAGCGTGGGAGGAATGAAGGGTAACTGTACAGTACACCAGCCACAGGTACAAACGAATATCACAAGGTACGAGGGGGCATGTGATAATGAAGTGGAAGGGGAATGTACAGGAGTCGTGCCAGCGACCTGGGGAAGTGGGGACAAGGAGTAATGAAGTGGGAAAGGAGGATAGAGGTAGCCCGGACGAGCCCCGAAGTGTATCTACGAGTCTGAGCGAGTCCGAAGTGTCCGAGCGAGTCCAAGGCGAGTCCGAAGTGCGGGAAGACTTCGGAGTCACCGGACGGGGCTTGGATGCGAAGGGAGTGAACGCAAGGGAAGCGGAAAGGTAAGGGGACAAAAGGAAAGGAAAGGGGATGAAGGAAAGGGGAAAGGAACAAGGAGGAAGGGGGCGGACAGGGGGAATAGGAGAAAATAGGAGTGTCCCCTTACATCACCCCCCCTTCAAGGTTGCGGCGACCTGACGCAAAGATTCCTGCCTGCCGCGCCATGAATTCACCAACCCCGAAACTCCGGATTGCTGCGAGAAGATGTCGAAGTACGACTGCGCGGAGCCCGGAGCCTTCCGACTGCGCCAACGCTCCCAGGACTGGTCCAGTGCCGCAGGAGTCATCCGGAGAGGTAGAGCAGTCGTCGGATTCATCGGACTCGTCCGGAGTACGCGTACTGCGTCCAGGTGACGATCATGGAAGTCCTTGACCTTCTGGGCAGCATGCTGGAGGTTGCTCGCGGGCTCCCAGGAGTCGTGCTCGATACCATAGCCTCGCCAGCGCACCAGATACTTCAGGACCCGACCAAACCGTCTGCTATTCCGGACCTCTTCTACCTCATGCTCCTCTTCTCCGTCAACGAGCTGCGGAGGGGGCGGAGCAACAGGGCGTCTACCCGGGATGGGGTCCGGAACGAAGGAAGAGAGTTTGACCACGGGGAAGACGGGATGGAGACGGGATAAGCCCAGAGGGAGCTGGAGCTGGTACGCTGCCTTGCCAACCTTCCGGACGACCTTGTAAGGACCAAGTCGTGCGTGTCCGAGTTTCTGGGAGGGTCGGGCAAGGTTGATGTCCGACGAGTCCAGCCAGACCTTGTCACCCGGTTGGTACTCCGGAGCGGGAGTCCGACGCTGATCGTAGTAGCGCTTCATGTCATCCTGAGCCTTGACCAATGCAGACTGAGCCTCGTCGACTGCGGATTTCATCCGGTCTACGAACTCGTTTGCGGACTCCATCCGAGACGGTGGCTGATGAGGTTCGAACCCGAGACGAGGATGACGGCCGGTATCCATGAGGAAGGGTGACTGCTGAGTGGACGCATGGACCCGGTTGTTGTACGCAAACTCCGCCATAGGTAGGAGGCGAGCCCAGTCGTCCTGACGCTCTCCGACGAAGATCCGGAGATAGGACTCGAGTTCCTGGTTGGTCCGTTCCGTCTGTCCGTCGGACTGAGGGTGGTACGCAGTGGAGGCAGCCAGCTTGATTCCGAGCATCCGGTAGACTTCTCGGGTGAACTCTGCGACGAATTGTGGACCCCGGTCAGACACAACGGACCGAGGGAGTCCGTGCAGCTTCCAGACGTTCTGCAGGTACAAGTTTGCGGATCCGAGGGCAGACACTGTGGTGTGAGTTGGAATGAAGTGGGCACGTTTGCTTACGGAGTCGACCACGTTCATGACAGCATCAAACCCATCGGACTCCGGAAGCTCAACAATGAAGTCAACACTCAGGCGATCCCAGCGTTCATCTGGAATAGGAAGCGGATGGAGTTCACCCATGGGCGGATGCCTTTGGGCCTTCGTCCGGAGACAGAGGTCGCAATGGCGGGTGTAGGATCCGACGTACTGGGACATGTTGGGCCACCAGTAGCTGCGTGAAACGAGCTCTAGGGTCTTCCATCTGCCAGCGTGTCCTGCGACCTTAGTGTCATGGTGCTGGGCTACAATGGTCCGACGCAAGTCCGGTGAGTCCGGAACGTCCGATTGAGACCATTCCGCGCTCCGGACTGTCTTGCGACTGCCCTGGGTCTTCTTCAGCTCCTCCGCCGCCTTTGCCACTGCATCTTCAAACTTCGCATTCCGCACTCCAGTCCGGATAGCCGTGAGGATATCCTTCTCCTCCCCTTCAAGAGTGACACCCGTGGCACAGACAGCAAAGTAGGAAGGCTTGAGCATCACCACATCCTTGTTGTCGTCCTTACCATCTGAATGATCCGAGCGTCGCGAGAGAGCGTCCGGTTTACCCATTGTCCGACCCGGACGGTGCTGGAGAGTGAAGTCAAAGCGGGAGAGGTATAGCGACCAGCGGGCTTGACGACGATTGAGTTTCTGGGCCTTGATGAAGTACTCCAGGTTCTTGTGGTCCGTCCAGATCTCAAACGGAGTCTCTGCGCCTTCCAGGTAGTGTCGCCATTCTTCGAGTGCCCGGATGATCGAAAGCATCTCCTTGTCGTGTATTTCGTAGTTCCGCTCCGCAGCCTGTAGACTTTTAGAGTAGAATGCGACAGGATGCCATTTACCATCATCCGGATCCAGCTGCGACAAGACCGCACCCGTAGCGTAATCCGACGAGTCCGCTTCAACCCGGTATGGCCGATCCTCCTTTGGAAAGACCAGAACGGGCTCCGAAGTGATCAGCTCCTTGATCCGAAGAAATGCGGATTGAGCGGAGTCGTTCCACTGCCATTCCTTTGCGCAAGTGAGGTCAAAGAGAGGCCGGGCGATATGCGAGTAGTCCTTGATGAAGCAGCGGTAGAAGTTGACGAACCCGAGGAAGGATTAGAGTTCAGTCCGAGTCCGAGGGGTCGGCCAGTCCGCGACTCCGGAAACCTTTACGGGGTCCATCTCGATCTTACCCTCAGAGATGACAACTCCGAGATACTCCACCTTGGTCTGCTCGAAGTCGCACTTGTCTGCTCGGAGGAAGAGCTTGTTCCGCTGGAGGATCTCTAGGACTCGCTTGAGAACCCGGCGATGCTCTTCGCGCGTCTTGGTGTAGATCAGAATGTCATCCAGATAGATAATGACCACACCTTCCGTAATGAGCTCCCGGAAGAGGTCGTTCATCATGGTCTGGAAGGTAGACGGGCTATTCGTCAGTCCGAAGAACATTACCAACGGCTCGAAGAGTCCGCGCGTAGTCCGAAATGCGGCCTTCCACTTGTCACCCTCCTTGATCCGGACATTGTTGAAGCCCCACCAGACGTCAAGTTTGGAGAAGTAGCGAGTGTTCCAGAGTTTGTCCACCAAGTCCGAGATGAGCAGGAGTGGGTACTGGTTCTTGACCGTCATGTTGTTGAGCTTCCGGTAGTCCTGGACCAAGTGGAGCGATCCGTCCTTCTTCTTAACAAAGAACACCGGGGCAGCCATGGGCGACTTGCTGGGGTGGATCCGACCAGTCCGGAGATTTTCTTCCAGGAATTCGTCCAGCTGTTTCTGCTCCGCCGGGGACAGCGGGTAGCACTTGGTAGAGGTCGGTTCCACTCCGTCCAGTAGCTCAATGGCATGGTCCCACGGACGCGGCATGGGCAGTTCATCAAAGGACTCCTTTGCGAAGACGTCCTCGAATTCCTGGAGGAAGTCCGGGACTGCGCTGTTCCGAGGATCGTGGGGTTTGTTGCGCTGGAAAGCCAATGTGAGGCGCTGCGAGACTGTCTCCGAAGCCCGGATATGTTCTTCCCGAAGACTCCGAAGGTACTCTGGAGTCGGAGGAGGAATAGCCACGAAGATACCGTCACCCCTCTCAAGTCTGGAGTCGTCCGGAGTTGTAACATTGTCATCCTCATCATCATCCTCGCAGTCCTGAAGCTCTGGGAGATCGTCTGAGTGCAGTTCCTCAACCCTTGGCATCGGACCCGTACGACACTCCCGGAGCCGCACGGACTCCTTGCGTTGGGTCAGCTTGTCATAGCGGAACTCCTTCTGACAGGTATCGCATCCGGACAGACAACGGCTCATGGTCACCTCCTTTGTCTGCCAGTCAATCTCGGGGTTGTGCTTCCGAAGCCAGGTGTATCCGAGGATGATGTCCTGCCGTCCGATGTTAGTGACTGCAAAAAGCATCCATTCCGTGTGATCCTTGAACCGGAGTACAAGGTCCACGACTTCGGAGATAGATCCGTTCTCATTTGGTGATCCGTCGACATTGAAGACCGGAATCGGAGCGGACAGCTTGCGTCGGGTGAAACCATGGGCATCAGCGAAGCGCGGATGCATGAAGACTCTGGTGGCTCTGCAGTCCACCAGGGCCTGCAGGGTGCATCTGTGTTGTGTATCTGTGCTCTGCACTTCAACAGGTATATCTAGCGAAAGCTTGCCAGGCAGCACAGAGATCTTATAGCTACTGGGTAGCTGCCATTCCCACTGCGGGCGAAACCTTCGGAGTGTGCGGATTGTAACCGGAGTCGCTTGCTTAACGTCGGACGAATCATCGGAGTGGTTGGAATCGTCTATTTCGTCTACGCTAAGACAAGCAAATTGGTTATTCACCAACAAGGTCGCACTGATCACGTGTTGGTCCGGACAAAATCCGCCGTGTCCGATTCCTCAACCGGGGCCATTCCCTCATCATCTACTCCTTCCGAAGTCCCCGTACTTTCTACAACATCGGCTGCTGTCAAAAGATCTTCAATGGCGGACATCCGCTCCTCGGTGGTCATGAACCGGACATCGTACCAGAGTGGGCACTCGTGGGACATGTGACCGGGCTTGCCGCATCGGTAGCAGAGCTGCGAGGTGGCGGGTCGGGAGCGGGTGTGGTCAACGTCCATGGGGACACTGGGTGAGAGAGCCTTCGGAGGAGGCGGAGGTTGGAAGTGGGGTTGCAGAGGCGGGAGCTGAGTCCGAGGCGCGGGGAGTACACCCGCAGGAGTCCGAGCGACTCCGGGGTTGGCTGCTGGTCGGACGAGGGGTCCGGAGTGTCCGGAGTGCCCGGAGTGCACGCCGAAGTGGAAGGACTGGTTGGCAGCACAGTTGTCAGCAACCCGCTGCGCTGCCTTGTACCATCCTTCGAAGTCATCCTCGTCCGGACAGTCTGCGGACTCGGCAATGCGGCTCTGGATGATGGAGTCCAATCCACGACGGAACTTCATCGTGATGTTGGAGCCCTCGGTGTATCCAGACTGGTCTACAAGGTCCCGGAACTCGTCAAGGTACTCCTGGAAAGTCCGACGGCCTTGGTGGTACCAGGTGGACTCCAGTTTTAGCATGGTGGCTTTGCGTTCCCGATCCGGAAGGAAGCGGGTCCGGAACTCGGTTGCGAAGGCAGCCCAGGATGTGAAGTACAGATCCTTTGGACTCCAGAGCACCATGTCCGCGTACTCCTTAGCTCGATCCTTCTGGAAGAAGGAGAGACACCAGAGGATTTTGGCCTGCTCAGTTGGAAAGTGGTCCGGACAGAGCTGGAAGTAGATGGAGCATGCGTTGTAGAACGCGCGACCATCCTTGCGGTTTCCGTTGAAGATCGGGGGAGAGGCGGGTTTCAAGCGGGAACGCGGGGTGTTTTCGGATCGACTCGGGGCGTGCTGGGGGGCTTCAGTGCCCCTCAGCTCGGAGTCCGGAGTCGTTTTTGGAGTAGTTGGACGGGGTGTTAAGAGGAGTCCTTCAAATCGGGCAAGTGTATCCTGGATGGAACTGATTTGGGTTTAGTGTTCGTACGTCTGAGCCCACAAGGTCTGCAAAGTCTCGGAGTCCGGTCCTGAAGCGACTGGCTCGGATGGCGGGATCTGGCTGGAGGCGCCCGGCATTTCGGAGTCGTCAGGGGGGCGAGGGATGGAGTTCCTTGGGTCCTCAGAGGTGGGTGGGAGTAGCAGGAGAGCGTCCGGAATGTCCGCAAAACCGGAGAGATGTCGAGAACGAGTCCGGAGTGGTGCAGGACGTTTTCCGTAGGGCTCTGGTGCCAGGATGGGAGATCCTGTTCTGCTGTAAGGGCAACCTCAAGATGGCCGCACGGCGCGAGCCTAGCAGAGGGAGAATCCAAAGATAATGAATAAGACTAACTACAATACATGAGAGAGCTGCTCACCTAGCAGAGGGAGAATCCAAAGAGAACAGGATAAGGATTCTCCATGCTAGGAAGCGAAGTATATACTGTAGTAGTGTGAGAGGAATGCAGGATAACTGTACAGTACACCAGCCACAAGTCCGAGCAAATATCACAAGGTACAAGGAAACATGTGATAATGAAGTGGAGGATAAATGCACAGGAGTCGTGCCAGCGACTTAGGGAAGTAAGGGCGAAGAGTAATGAAGTGGGGGAAAGAGGATAGAGGTAACCCGGACGAGCCCCGAAGAGTATAGACGAGTCCGAGCAAGTCCGAAGTGTCCGAACTGCGGGAAGACTCCGGAGTCACCGGACGCAGCTCGGATGCGAAAGGAGTGGGTGGAAAGGAAGTGGAAAGGAAAGGAAGCGAAAAGGAACGAAGGGGAATGAAGGGAATGTAGGTAAGAGTCCATGGGATGAAGGAAAGGAGAGAAAATAGGAGTGTCCCCTTACAGGCGCTGCGGTCCGGACCCATGGAACAAGGGTTGCTTCTCCTTGTCTGCCTGTTCTGATCCGTGGTTGCTCACTGGAAGCGAGGGAGCATGTTCCTCTTCGTTCAAAGGGACCGAGCAGGAATGGATCGGGGACAGGACATTGAACGGGGGAAAGGACTGGATGGGTTTGGACTTGGGTGTCTCCGGAGGAAGCGAGGGCTGCGAGGCAACCCCCGCGGCGACTGTAGGGGAGCAGAACGGAGGAAAGGATGGCAAGGACGTCGCACGCAGACGCGGAACTGCAGGAGCTTTTCCTTTGTTTGTGTGGCTGCGCGTGTGGGCCGTGGGGGGTAGCGGAGAGACGAGAGTGGCGGCAGCCTGTTGGCTCACGCGAGTGGGATGCGAGGAGCCCGCTTGAGTGCCACCAGCCATGATGTTGACAAGGACTTGCAGGGACGAGAGCAAGAGCTGGGTTGTGAGTTTGAATATACTGTTAAGAGCCACACTTGCAGGGGGCTCAGGATATGTGGACCCACGGGTGCGCAGTTCCACGTAGAGGCGTGGAAGGGAACGAGGGAAGCAAGAACGTACAGGCTCGGCTTCTGCTACTGGCTGCGCCTCCCGCACTCTTGTGTGCCCTGTATTTCCAGAGGGAGTCCTATGCAGGTACCGAGGGTACGAGCGGAGGCGAGGGGATGCAACGGAGGGACCTCAATAGAGAGGCGAGGATGCGAGTGCGGAAAAGGAATTAATATTTGAACTAAGGTAACTATATGTACAGTACAGAAAATATATACTGGGAAACACGCGGTGTCCACGTGTTCACGAAACAGCAATGAGTCCGGTAGGAATAAGTACAGCATGCTCGAATATGTACAAGTCCAAAACCCGTGACAAGTCCGTGTAGCCGCATATATGTGCGGCCCAAGTCTGTAGCCGGAAACACCCGCCAGTAGCCCCTAAGGGGCCTCCTGGATGTGCCTATAACATTGTGCCAAACAACATTGGCAATTTGCACGAAGAATCCCTTCGACGCTCCGACACTCATCAAGTGTCACCTGATGTTGTCCTATAACACACCAATGTTTTCCTAGTGTTATTGTATAAGCAACGTCCAAACGCAAGTGAAGAAGAAACACACCAAGTGCCTCAGCATCCATCCACTGATGGAGAGTTCACGCTGTGTCCGCCTTGCAACAAGTATTGCACGTCTTGAAGAAGGAGTCATCAGAGCGAGGTTTTGCAAAATGGCACCTCTTCTTGATCCTGTGACAACAAATGCAATGTTCTCTCTTACGGCAACAACGGCAATGCGCATACAATGTGTCCCCCGACCCATTCAAGAACTCAGTCCTCGGAAAGCGATCTGAACACAGTTCACAGGTCTTCAGGAAAGGGGGCACATGAATAGTCAAGTGGTGGTGTTCACGCCGGCACGCTTTGAGTGCAGACCTTGCCTTCAAACACGGCATACACATATCATGAGTAGAATCCCAACAGTTATGCCTATGGGGGAACACTCCAGTGCAAGCATTGCAAATGCCAGAGAGTCCTGGAAGGTGTCGAGCGTGGGGTGGCATGAGGGGAGGAAGAAAGATGCATTCAAGGACAGCCTAATACATGCACAGTAGGTAGCATACAACTGAGGACCGAGGTGTAGTTACAACGTGTCAACAAGCGCAAAATCATTGTCCAGTCAAAGAAATGCCCGTACAATGTCAAAAGTCCATCAAACGTGTTGGTTTTTTTGCACAAACCAACAATGGCAAGCAAGGTCCACACATTCTACATTCCAGAAGGACGAGAAAGAGGCCAGTTCATGTAGAAAAATAATCGACCCGGCCTCCAAAGAGCAAGAAATTTGTTTGCCCTTGTTTGCACGATCTTTGAACCCCTTTAGAGTAAGATTGCTTGCTACGCTCGCAATAATGGGAGCACGGGAGGGATTCATGGGCACACATTATAATACAGCCTGATGTAGTCAGGATTATAATAGGACCGCAAGGGGGGAGGGTTTCACAGGCGGACATTATAATGCTGCCTCACTTGGTCAAAATTATGATGGGAACCAGGCAGGCCATTATAATGCTACCTGCCATAATCTGAATTATAATGGCAACACACGCAGGGGAGTTCACGCACAGACATTATAATGCTGCCTGACTTTATGATCTAATGGGTGGCCCTCACATTATAATGGTGGCTGGGGGGGTTAATTAGCAGGTACAATATAATGCAGGATGCAGGAGAATGCTTCGTGAATTATAATGGATCTACATGGACACCTCTTTGTACACGCTTGCTGCTGAGCGCTTGCCAGTCGGACACGGCCTATTACGGGTCCTGGAATGAAATGAAAGGATCCGTTCTTACCTTTAGTTGGGACACTTGGGCGCTACGGAAAGAGGGTGGCTATTGTGATAGCCGGATGCCAGTAATCGGAAAATTTGGATCTCATCAAACTTTAAGTTGGAATTAAATTAGCGCTGGGGGATTGAATTGACATTGGCACCAATTCATTGTCTTCCATGTTTATTGCACTTCTCTTCTCCCTTTTTACTTCATCTTGTCATTTTATTTGTCTATATCTTTAAATCTATTAAATCTATATTATTAGAATAGAATGGCCCAAATTGTTATGGTATCAAGATTAATGTTACATAATCAGAAATGAGCACTCACTTCAGGGTCACCCAGGGGAACAGGGGATGGATAGGTAATAGAGAATAGGGACTACCAGACTGAACTCTGGACTATCAATGCTGCCAGATTATGTCAAGGGTGGCCATAAAGGTATCATGTCTTTCCTCATTCTGCATAATATACTTCAACAAATAGGCTTCAAGTACTCAAATCAAGCAAATCATCAAAACACTGAAGTAAAATATCAACAAATGTAGCATGTAAACTGTAGGATTATACATTTAGTATTGAGTTGACACATCTTAGCTGCTACTATTATAAGAGTAACAGAATGATCTCATGTCTGTAAGGACAAGAAAAGATATCACAGTAGCAAAGTGAGCTACAGGGCTATAAGTAAATGGGTGTGGTATACTTTTACATGTCTGCTAATTAATTAAGTATGGATCTTTCAGATAGATGGATGTCATGGAGATCAGGACAATGACTTAATTGGAATTAGTAGGGGGGCAAAGGGATAATTATGGAATAGGGAACAAAGGGGCCATCTGTAAGGGCAACCTCAAGATGGCCGCACAGCGCGAGCCTAGCAGAGGGAGAATCCAAAGATAATGGATAAGACTAACTACAATACATGAGAGGGCTGCTCACCTAGCAGAGGGAGAATCCAAAGAGAACAGGATAAGGATTCTCCATGCTAGGAGGCGAAGTATATACTGTAGTAGCGTGAGAGGAATGCAGGATAACTGTACAGTACACCAGCCACAAGTCCGAGCGAATATCACAAGGTACAAGGAAACATGTGATAATGAAGTGGAGGGTAAATGCACAGGAGTCATGCTAGCGACTTGGGGAAGTAAGGGCGAAGGGTAACGAAGTGGGGAAAGAGGATAGAGGTAACCTGGACGAGCCCCGAAGAGTATAGACGAGTCCGAGCGAGTCCGAGGTGTCCGAAGCGAGTCCGAGCGAGTCCGAAGTGCGGGAAGACTCCGGAGTCACCGGACGTGGCTCGGATGCGAAAGGAGTGGGCGGAAAGGAAGTGGAAAGGAAAGGAAGCGAAAAGGAAACAAAGGGGAACAAAGGAAATGTAGGTAAGAGTCCATGGGATGAAGAAAAGGAGAGGAAATAGGAGTGTCCCCTTACACCATCAGACTCTAAATGCCCTCAATGTTATGGTCCAGTTTATTCCAAAGATCATCTCTTCTCACTATCATATCTAAATGTGGATATCATGTCCTCTTAATAATCATTATTCTGATATCCTTAGTAATAACCTCACCAGTAACACATGTCTGCAGTACATAGGGTACCACATGTATTACAGTATTTAAAGACTAATAAAATTCCAGGGAATGCCAGCTCATTCTCTCGGGATTCTGCTAATTCTAGTCTGATATCTAAAGTCAACTAAGCTATCTTCTGTATTTTTTTTCTTTAGTATTCTTGTAGGAGCCATGTTAGTCCTTCGGATTAGTGTTGCCCTAACACACAAGTCATGGTTAGGGTGCAATAAAGACACTATTGCTTCATTAGAACACTCAAGTAGCAGACTTCAGATAGCCAAGTCCAGATGTGACATCCATTAAATCATTGTAGTGATACACAAGGAAGTATGGCATAGACATTTACAGATTAACTCACTTCCTTCAGTGTCACGACTCATGATAAATAAGCTGTATACATAGCAGAACATCTTTAAGATAGTCAGAAAACAAGGGAATAGGGGAAAGTGTTACTGAGCAAACAGAATGGGTAAACATCAACCACATGAACTTATATATATTGCTTGTATATCTTGTCACTGTTAAGGACTGTCCTTGCGAGTACAAGGGCCTCATGTTCGCCGCAGGTACGTGGCCTGTGAGGAAGAGCAAATAAGGACCTAGTACATACAGGTTTGGCTTCAGCTACTACTGCACCTCCCACACTCTTGCATGCCCTGTATTTCAATAGGTGAGGATAGAAGAGAGAGACTACAACAAAGTAGTTGAGGGATGCAAAGAGGGTAAGAACAAACTAATATTCAGACTGAGGTACAAGTAGCTATGAGTAGAAACTAGCTACTCGTACAAACTAAATACTGAAGGGCACGTGGTATCTGTGTGCCCATGAAACCTACATGAGTCTGGTGACAGTATAAGTATATGTATTAGTGTGTAACTAGTACAAAAGTCTGAGTATTCGCACATACACACAGACCAAAAGTTCCAATCTTGTATCATGTGATCATGCCCCTAGTAGCCCCTGAGGAGCTTCCTGATCGTGCCCATAACAGTCACTAGAGCCCCCCAGAGTTTTTATGAACATCAGAGAACATGTAGGAATCAAGTAATGTGCAAGCCTTGAGCTAAGGCTCTTTCTCTCTCTATACCTATGTACTCCATGGCCTGCAGTTCCTGAATGTCAACTGACCTATGTTGGGCCATTCTCAGCATGGGAATGCCTCTAGACATCAACTCAATTGTCCGCTACACTGGTTGCAAGCTACAGATTGTTCAATGTGTACTCCAGAGTTTCTCGTGCTGCTGGGTTGATGCTTTGCTGCAGTTTTGTTCAAACCCATTCAGAGTATGTGTCGCCATTGTAGTTCAGTGGTAGTAAGAATATAGAAAAAATCACCCAAAAATCAGATCATAAAAGTCTGCCTGGAAACTGTTGGGGGACTCCAGCAACAGTATATATATGTAGATGTAAGGCTGCTAAGCCCGTGTTTCAAAGTTATCATTCACCAAAGATGTGCACACCCAAGTGTGCATTTTTCTACAAAAGGGTGCCAGTGCCAACTGTTTTGTAAACAGCAATAATACTCAAAATAGGCCTCTCACAATCTGGTTCTTCTGTACTATATCTATCATTGAATGAGTCCATGTAAGACAAAGTCACAGGTCAGAAGTTTGTTATTTGTTGATGCTCACCACTATTCATTCTGCTACTGTCTACTCCACAGTTTCCATCTGTTATCTTCTTTTACAATGTGGATCTCATCTCCATCTCCTATCCTAACTTCAATGATTCAATGACTATCTATTTTACCAAGTACTATTATAGATCAATAGGACCCGTACAGGCCATGCATTGCAGTGGCTACAGCCCCAAGTGGCACTTTACAAACATATATGCTACAGGAACGGGCTTGCATTGTGAGTATGCAGTACAGTGTCTAAAGCAGTACTTCGGCGTCCCAGATGAAAATCTTGCCGTAAGCACAACCTACGATAAGCTGCTTATCATCTGGAGAGAAAGCCAATGACCGTAGCCGAATCCCAACATCATATATGACGAGTGCCTCACCCGTAGATGCATCCCACACACGCAACGTTCTATCCTGCCCTCCAGAAGCAATCAGCGTCCCATCCTTTGAAAAGGCCAGACATGTAACCACATCCATGTGTCCTTCCAATGTCCTCACATCCCCAGATTTTGCGTCCCATACACGGACTGTCGTATCGGTTGACCCAGAGATAATGTATGCACCGTCGCGGGAATATGCAACGGACCACACTTCGTCTGTATGCCCTCGTAGCACCATTAGATGGTCTCCAGTGTTTGTGTCCCATAGCCGCACTGTCGTGTCATGACCTCCCGACACTAATCGAGTGTTATCCGCAGAGAAAGCTAGCTCCCAGATCGGACCCCAGTGACGGTCCATATCGCCATGCAAGTCTTCACCGCTCTTCAAATCCCACATTCGGATTGATCCAGCCATCGACCCAGATGCCATCTTACCATCACTTGAGAGTGTCACAATGAGTACCGTGGAGGAATGCCCGACGAAGTCCTGCACCCTGGCTCCTGTGTGCACGTCCCACAATTGCACGTGGTCTCCTAATCCGATCACAAACTGTGAGCCATCGGCGGAAATCTCTACGGTTTCGATGCGCCCGAGTGGTACAGATTGAGTCGTCGTCTTTGTCTCAAGGTTCCAAATTGCGACCTCTTCGTAAGAACCGCAGAATATTAAGTCTTGATCCCTTGAGAAGGAAATGTACTCCAACGTCCCTTTGACGCCTGTGGAAATCTCTTCGAGTTTTCCTTGTAAAAATGTGTCAGTCTTCTGTGACATCGTTAAGAGAACATGTAGCGCACCATCTCCATGACGGATGATAACATCACGATATATATGTTCGGGAATAATCTTGAATGGTTGCGAAGCAAGGGTACGGAAATCTTTGACTGCAAATTTGTGTGAAGGCTGTGAAGGCACGTATGCAAGCGCAGAGAAGATAACCCGAGTAGCAAAGGAGGAGTCAACCGCCCTAGTTTTATCGGGAGTTAACGAGGATAGTACTTTAAGTACCTCTAAAAGTAGACCCAGCACGCCAGGAACCTCGGCCAGGGACTTAAGCCGTGGAGCTTTGTATTCAAATAATGTCAACTCCCGAGGCGATGATGATGAGGTGAGATAACCTACCAGAAAGGACGTGAGAGTGGAGAGCCTGTATAGCTGAAAGAAGTAGCTCTTTGTCATCCTTGTTCGTGTATGCACTTTTTAGTCGGTGGACCGCAGAGGCGGCGGATGAAAAGTAATCTGCTTCGATCATCTCTCGTAAAAGGTCAATGTTCTCCCATGTTACCGCAGTGTCGTAGAAGATGGCTGGTGGTTTGTATGACCCGTGCTTTCCAGCGGTGCCTTGAGAGACGATGACCGAAAGTGGGCTTGGAAGCTCTTTCGTTGCAATGTCGCTGTTGCCACCAGTACCTTGAGCATGGTCTTTATCGCCAGGAGTAGATTGCAAGTCGAACCCCATTTGCTTAAATACTGATTCATGAATGAATTGTCCTTTGTGTATCCGTCGAGGAGCACCGAGGTGAGGTCTATGGTCCATTGGTGTTTAATTATTGATAGATGGAGTGGATTACTCACACTCGCGTCGTTCGTCCTCCATCCACGCCTGATGGGCGCCGTAGCGGAAGTATCTCAAGGAGATTCCACCACAGTCCCTTCAACGATGTACTCGGCTCAATGTCCTTCCATATCCCCAAGTACTGTTCCATACGGAGGCCATGGAACATTGCTTCATATGTCATCCATCTTAATGCTGGCCCGAAGTTCGCTAGCTTCGGATTCGCTATCCCCCCTCCTCCACTACAACTGATTGGTTAGACCACTCAAATTATAAAGGAGAAGCACTAACATATCAGAATGGGATCCAGCAAACCACACCTCCTTTATATCACCGCGTTGAGCTCCAGATGAAGGTGCGTCAGTGTTTGCGTACTCTGGCCAGAATTTGACTCGTCGCTCATCTAGAGCAAGCGCATGACGAAAATGGCAGACATGCGACATCCCGTCAACAGTCTCTGGGAAACATGGCTTCAAAGCGATCCCGATGGACGATACGGTATCCCTATCCCAAGGAAAATTATCAACACGGAGTATCATAACATAAATGAGGGCTCACCATGCACCAACAAAGTGGACCTTCACACTCGGTCGCGAGAATGCTTTTTTAAATATACTGCATTTTTCCTTTGCCACTAAAACCCTTTCTTCTGCTTTTGAACGGAGGTTCATGTCGGTCTCTAATTTGGGTCCAAACGTTGGATTTGGCTCCGCGACGGCTGTAGTGGCGGATGAAGTCGAAGACTCTTCCATTGCCATATACAACTTGAACACACTCAATTGATGGATGAGATCGTAGAATATTCAATAACAGAGCGGTACTCACGATGGAAGTTGACTATTGTTCCCCCGATAAAGTAGGCCAACCTGGGATGAAATCAATCAGCTGGCTAAACAGCATGCAATGTCACCCGCGACGTACGCGCTCAATCATCCCTGCGACTACACGGGCTTGGTATGCACCACGAGAGAAGCCTTGCAAGGAATCAGAAGTTAGTGATGTTGAGTAGTAAGCAACTCGCAACTCTCATACCAAAAAGAAATATTCTGTCCCCTGGTTTGTACTGATTACAAAGCCATTCGTACCCCATGAGGACACTGCTTTGGAACGTCCTAAAACAAATGATGAATGGTTGGCCTGCTCGTCCTGAGATGTGAGCATACGTTGCGATTGCAGAGTCAATTTTTCGACTAATGATCGAGGACCCGCGTGTTCCAATGCCGCTGATATAGTTCGACAACTGTTTTTTATCTTTGATGATACGACTGTTGAATTCTATGACATTGCTATTCTATATTGCATGCTGATCAATCGAAGATGTAGATTGTAATGTGACCGACATACCATAACTCCAAATTCGCCCAAAGTCCCATCGAAGCTCACGCTTAAATTTCTTCCATTTGATGGGCAACACTCTTTAATTTCTTTGGTAGAGGTAACCCCCGCCTTGACGCCTGCCACCCGTTGGGACGTAGGAGAAGTAGGCGAAACTGGAGAGGAAGCATCGCCTTGGGTTTCAGGTGCAAGGCGTGAGGGGTCAGTTAAATTCAAGGCGGTTGGCAAGTCTTGATCAGCGCCGACGAGGTTCTGAGGTAAAACCGGTGTCGTAGGGGAGGGGGGATCGGCAGAAGATACCACCACGGTGGGAGCCTGGGACGGAGGATCCATGCCCTTGGAAGCTCCTTGCATGTATGGAGCGTCGTCTTCCTGGGATCGGTCTACAGCTGATGTAGGGGTTAATGGGTCTACTGGAGTCGCCTCGTTACGAGATAAGGAATCTGGTAATTGGGAGCCGCCTTGTACGTCTGCGGCGAGGTCGTGCTACGGAAGATGGCGCGACCAGATGTACCGCTAGATATAATGGGGGATCCGTGAGTATGATAGTTGGGTCCCAAAGGCCGTTTGCAACTCTTAACTGCATTCTACTGCACCCTACGGGTCCTGATTAATATAACCATGTTAAGTACTTGCGATCCAAGTAGCGCAGTTTCTCTCACCTTCCTTCGTATGTTCAAATTGAACAACTTTTTCGTCATCGAGAAGCTAGAAAGCCAGCGCTCGTTCTTGACAGCGGCTGGATTCCATTCGGAGAGTGCCATTTTCAAACTTTAGCTCTATGTTCGTCGCAATAATCAGCAAATCGCGTAGGGTATCCAACGATTGATGTGGTGGGGAATATCTAGACATCTGCTGGCCCGGGCGATCTCTGCGCAAGTTAATGGACACAACAATGTCGAAGGGAGAGTTGCACCATAGATCCCATTCACTACACCAGAAATTTTCGGGGAGAGCGTCTATACCGTTCCTGAACATCCCTTCATCAAGCGACTACCCAACAGGAGGGCACACTATCCGAAGAAAATGGTAGATTCGGCGATGAACCAACTGAAAAGGGATACATTGCAGCACGACTGTGATGAATAAACACAATGTGGCTTTGGATATGAAAAGGCCACATGCGAAATTATTCGCTGAACGCGGTATAGGGCTAAGAATTCAAGGACTCCTCTGCCTTCAGCGAAGCACTACAGTTGGACCGTTGGGGTCCGCCACCCACATTGGTGATCTAGACGAAGTGATTGGGTCGTAAGGAATGCTGCTTCGCCTGGGGATATGACATAACGGCATAACAGACAGAAGTCTTGTTTTGTGGCGTTGGGGCATGGTGACCTCGGCCAGCGTGGTTGTGAATGGGATATGTACATGGCGTGAAACACGTTCTGATAACTGACGTTCACAGAGCAATGGAAGACTTCTGTTCGGGAACAAATTCGGGGAATTTTCGACGGCGAGCTATTTTCTTCGATGGTACCGAGATTCACGAAGCTGAAATCTACGCGTGGGGAGTGTGCCACAGCAGTGGGTGTCTACTAAAGAATAGGCACCTATTTGCCCGTAGAGCCAACCAACGGTAGACGTCCAATCACCAGGGTTGACACTACGGCAATGGACGGCGCGTGGACAACACGAGCCCTCTCTATGTATAGCCAATTCACCTCAGGCGCCCATGGAAGTTAAAAAAACGCTAGGGTACTCCGCGTTTCGACGGGATCGCCTCGTTGTCGTATTCGCGTCGTATCAACGCAGCGAAAGGAGTAATTACAGTGCGATCTCCTTGCGCCTAGATTCCCATCCGAAGCCATACTGAAGAAGCCCTCATCGAAGGGACAAGGGGGAACAAGGGGGCTCCCTCTCGACGCGTGTTGCCTGCTTCAGCCGCCGCTCCACTGCGAGACCTGGACGAAGCCATGCGTCGTTTGCGTAGATGATAGCGTTGTCGTAGGCTGCTGATACTTGCGATGTATCATGGTACGCCTACGAAGCGAGGTTGCGGGGCTCTCGACATCAACGTGACGGCAAACAGACGCGAAGTGGACACGACGTCGATTGATATGGGATGTTCCAGACTGACTGATCAGCATTTGAGGTAGGCGACACGTCTAGGTAGCGTGACGGCTAGTTCATCTTCTGCGGGTGTTTGTACGGCACGATCTGTCCTTCGATCTTATCTGCTCCTTCCCGTTCGCCTCAGCCACGCCTCAGCCATTCCAAATTCTTGCTTGGATGAGCGCCTGTCCTATTGTCCAATGTATCATCTCGTCGACATGCGAGGCTAGTACCCAGCCTACTCTTGTTGGTTTGGCTAGAGCGGTGTATTGAGCGCGATCCTAGTAGTTTGGCAAGAGATACGATGTACCGCGATGGAAGTGGGAGGTCATTGAGTAAACCGAGTCTACGGAGGGCTGGATGAGCATTCCCGGGCGTTCCCATGGAACGAGTACCGCGATTATGGGATACGAAACGAATCTGCATATCACATTATGCCTACGGTGCGCGGGTAGAGGTCTCCATATCATAAGCACGAGACGAGGCCAAAGACCCTCGCGAGTGGGCATGGGGGAGCGCTGAGTGGTGACATCCCCGTTGGTGTTAGCGGCGAGGGATGCAGCGCGTGTAGTTTGTGCAAAAGCCGGTTCGCCCTGAGGTCAGGCCTACGTATTCCTGGCCATCCAATGTATTGTCTTCATTCGTGGGGCTGGTATCTGCCATACCCTCGTCGATTCCTCGAAGCGGTATATAGAGTGCAATTCGAGCGGGATTGGTGACGGCCGCAGATACGATGCGCCCCGCTGGGAGGCCTTTTGATAGACGGGTGATCGGTGTAAGTCGGAGTGATTATCCCGCGCGTTGTCATGGAATGAGTGCCGCAATCGCGGAAGATGAGGCATCAATGTAGTAGCCGCGTCGAAAGCAACACAGGGGGAGTATGGTGGGCGATGATCTTGGCCCGAGGGAGACTACTAGCACGGCCAAGGTGATGCGTCTGGTAGCCCGCGGCCATAGTTGTACGTATAACTTTGCGACAGCGAGCGTTGGTGATCAGATGGGTGGTTTCTGCACGTTGCCGCGTTGATGAGGTCGTAGCCGAAGATAGAGGAAAATACGCACGTAGTCAAGTCCGGCAGACACTCTCCATCCATCCACTCAAGGAGCGAGGTAGCACTTTTTGCTCCGAGCCCTGTCTCCGCCGACTTCGAAATAAGGCAGCGGCAACACTGTCCGGCGCACTTGGATTGCACGATTGCCTGCTATAGTAAACAGTTGCAAGTGTATGATCGCTGGAAAATAACATGATGTGCTCACCTACTGAGATCGAGAGCAAAGCGCCCTTTCCAGCTTCTCGCTACATGGGAATGCTGCGTCTAGCCATCTCTATTGTCCAGTACACCACGCCAACGCACACTTTGCAAGACGTATATTTGCGAAGCTGTAGTTATTGATACTTCGAAGAAGCTGGGGCTGTGAGTACCGAGATTTGAGACGCAAGAGGTCCGAGAGGTCGACCGCCGTTGACGTTGAACGTTGAAGCTGAAGCTTGAAGCTTTGAAGCTTTGAAGTGGCAACGTCGTGGATGAGTCATGACAAAATATACGAACACAAAACCGACGGGCGCTTGTCATTCTCACTTTCGAGATACAACGAGCAGCGTAGATACTCTTGCGACCCCGGACCCAATCCTCGGGCTGTGTGGACTTGCCATCATTGTGGCAGAGTATGGAGAATGAGTACTGAGTACGAGCTATCGCATGCTTAGCGACAAAACTAAGTAGGGTTTCAGATAGAGTTCTGCTACCACTCAGGAGTCAAGAGCAGCGATTGCATGAGCCAGACACGATCGTAACTGCTTGGATTCTGCTGGACCAACCTTGGAGCAGCCCCGTACCACGGACGACGTTGATTATCACGACCATTTCTCAAATCGGATGAGAACTCAAGTATTCAATGGCCGTTGAACCTAAATATGCTTTTGTTGCGCTATACCTTTCGATGAGGCCTTCCGATGCTCTAACGTCGACAGCGCCTTCCGCGCGCGCGTCATCGCGGCTGTTCGAAGATTGGAGCCTGGGATAGGCCGACACTAGGAGAAACCGGGTTATGATGTGCACCGGAAGGTAAGTCGAAACCAAGATCTTTCCAATTGGTTGTTGAATGGGCGTGTCGTAGGCTCCCAGTCAACTCTGGTGAGATTTCAACAGGGATCGCGAAGAACGACCACGGTCGGAGGCTTGAGAAGCCATAAAGAGAGCTCCATAGACAGATAGCCTCGATGTTATGCCCTTCGTTCGGGCGTCGTCGCGTACCTAGTGCGTACGTTCACGCGTCGAAGGTATGTGATTCCTGAAAAGCTCGCCGATGTGCCAATCAGTTCAGACTCGATCATGCACATGAATTTACGACGCGACTTTCTTCCAAAATAAGGAGGCGGTGAGACTTGTCGGTATTTCGTGCTACATGGAATGAGCAATGAAACAGATATATTTCCAACACTTAGGTAATTAAGTGACGAGGCAGTGTCAATCATTCCTCAGGCCTTGAGCGGTCTAAATCGTCCTTGAAGAAAACTACAACTGCGCTCAAGTCGTCCCTTAATGTTCCGCGTGAACGAATAATCTTGTCAGAGAATGTATGCTCTCACCTATACCGCCTAGATCTAGGCGGCGTCATGGTTAACAGCCCCAAGGTAAGATCATGATCAGCACCTCCCAGTGCATTCCTAGCCAGGTGCGCAGCGACGTTGGCATCCACATTCACGAACTTTTTCGTTGCGCGCCACCAAGGATACATCACTGTCTTGTCCTCCTTTAGCACAACCGGAAGAGATTCGCGGTCCACCAATTTATCTTTGTCGTACGGTGCGTCGACAGTAAAGTCGGAAGTGATCATATGGTGATGTGAACTAGTTCCTTCCGAAGGGCTGCTGATAGTTTCCTTAGGCATCATGTCGTGTGTGTCTCTCCACAGCCCAACTAGCCCAACGACCTCCTCATTAGTCAAGCAATCCCACAGTCCATCAGAACCCATAACGAGGAAATCGCCAGGCCGAACATCTGTCGTCGTAATTTCTGGCTCCGCGGTAAAGTATGGCGGTGTTTTGACTTTACTGGGTATTCTGTCGCCAAGGTATTCTTCATGCAGTCGCTTCTGTATTTCAAGGCTCCATTTGTATGTCGCGTCTCCAAAGGCACGCGACATACCCCAGCCGAGCACACGCCCGTTTTCCATGATCGTCTCGCCAGGGTGTTCCTTGCTCATTCGCTCGTCCTCAGCCGGATTATGGGCGTTCTGATCGAGAGAGAGCACATGGACTTCATAGATATTGCCGTCGACACGGCGACCAAGAATGGCACGGGAGTCGCCGGTGACCGCCACGCGAAGCTTCTTGCTCTCGGAGTCGAAGAAGCTGACGATTGCGCAGGATCCTGACTGGGCGGGGAGGAGGAGATTGACCGCGTCTGCTTTTGAAGGGGATGCGAAGGCCCGCTCCACCGCCCATTCGACAATGTCGTTGTCCACACGGAGGAAAGCATCTTTAAGAGCGCGATCGATATCTTTATGCGGGGGAGGTGCCAATCGAAGGCTTGTTTCACTATCAAGCGACGTGTGTTCAGCTTCGTCAAACAGAGGAGGTTGCTTGGAGAACAGATCAGCCAACCCACCGACGATGGCAGGGATGAGGTTGTCAGATAGCCATGAACTAGTGAGAGGTCCGTTGTGTCCGTCGAATATAGAAAATAACGACCAGGTGTGAGTATCGAGATGGACAAACGCTGAGGAGATAAAGTCCTCGGCTGGAAAGTTACTGTGGAGGTTTAATTTGAGATGCAAGAGGCACATCGTTCGGTACGGACCTGGGTACGACTATAGAATCAAACCGTTGGACACCAGGATCGTCGTATACAAAATGTGATGCAGCTGCTTGTCGTAAATATTCGAATTTCGACGCATCGGCACCGGCGGCCGGTGATTTCGACGGGTATCGTATTGAGTCCGCATGCACCGTGTTGGTGTGCCAGAGGAAACCGACCCCAGCGAGACCAATTGCGAGACTAGCCGTTGACATGACAGACGCTCGTGAAGCACGCCGAGACGGATTACGGAGGAAGGAAGACATGGATCTTGTGTTGGCCTGGCGCGACAGCGGCGCCACCGAGTGTCTGCAAAGAAACATGAACTTGTGGGGGGGAATGCGCGCGCCGTTCATGGAGTGAGCGCGTCGTCAGAGACGGCGGTGAACTTAAACTTGGAAATGTCACGATGATCACAAAGGTTGGATGGTTCTCACGCCACCGTCGACCAGCGCCATGCAATCGCTACTTACACTCACCCAGGCAGTAGTATCGTTCAGGTGAGTTCCCAAGCCGGAAAAACTTGACGAGAGCATGCCATAGTTACACCGTCGAGTATATTATCTCTGAGACCTCCGTTACAACCAGTTCCCCTCCCAATAATATACCTTCTAGTTCACCATCAAGGCCACTCGTTTCTGGCCTTCCTGGTGCCATTGCAAGCGCCAGGTTGATTGGCGGACTTATATTCATTGTTTTAGAGCGCCGAAGGCGTCAGCACAACTCGAGCACACCGCCTATCGAATCATTCTGCGCTCCTACGCCCGTGGCGTCCACGTAGCCCTCTTCTAAACATCCCCTGATGATAAACGTACATGCCGCCGCAATCCTGCGGGCTTCTCTTACATAGTTCCACAAGGATTAAGTAGGCACACATTTGACTAAAAGTACATTAGAGGCGAAAGCAAGAGCCTTCAAAAAAGCGCCTTGATTGCCAGCGTAAGTTATTTGGACGATGATATGATATGAATACTTACTGCTGCGTTAGGTGGGCTTGCACAACCACCGAGACTGTATCGGCGAGCGTCAGTAATGCATGTAGAGCAATAGAACAGATACGCACATGTTAAGCGGCCAAGAGGAGAAGAAGAACGTGTAGCGCCGCGTCTCAGCGCACACCTGCGACAGCTTTTCGAGATCGAAGAATTCACCTAACATATATTCAGAGAGAACGTCGGAGTAGCAAGAAGGGATGCCCTCACCAATTGGCATGCCCCAGAGACTAAAACGTTGGAAAAAAATAGTCATCGAATTGTATTTGGGTGCTGAAGCTTTGGCACGTACCCTAGTAGAGTCTGAACATATAGTTAGCGGAGAAGATTAAGCAGCGAGGTGAAGGGAGACTAGCCTGATGCATATGGGGAACACCCGCTGGTACTGGCCAACGCTGTAATGCAATGATTAATACAAATCGACTTGACCTACAAGGCGTCGACGCACCTCCAAAGCTGGCTGGTCAGAAGCTATGGCAGCAAAATGGTTATCCCTACAAGAATTTAGTTGTCCATCTCGAGTCGAGCGAGGGCGATTATACAGACCACAAGAAACGCTTCATCTCAGTCGATTGTTCGATTCCAGCACTGTCGGGACTGTAAGTTGTTTGCGCCCGTAGTAGTTATTAACAGCACCTACAAAGTCTCAGGCTTGTTGGCGAGGGCATCTTTTTCGGCTTGAGTGCTCCGATTGTACTTCTGCATGAAGCCTACACGGAGAAGGAGGATATCGCCTTGTCTGAACTGAGTTCCTTGGTACTTGGCGCAAGCCTCGAGGTCTTTCACGCTGATGCCGTGTGTGGCCCAGGGGTCGTACGGAAGTGCCTTCTCCGAGTCAGTGAAGAACTTGACGAGGTCGAGGAAAACACCACGGCCGCAAATTCCGTGCTGCGCCCAGTCTAAGATAGATCCAAGCGGCTACGGTCAGAAGAGGAAAGGAACGCGAACGGAATCGAACTTTGTATGCCCAGTTTGATCATTTCCGGATCAACTTTCAGCGGGTCTGGGTATGTGAACTTTCCAATGGGAAGTTCAGTGGCCGGCGTACTGTGTCGAGATCAATTATCCCGAGGGGGACGAGGCTCTGGAGGGTCTACTTACTTGTTATAAAATACGCCATGTTCGATCAAGCCAAAATGCTTTAAGCCGTCCCATTGGGTCCCAGATTGTGTATTCTGAGCAAGGTTAGCGTGATTTCATGATAAGGAATGATACAATGGTCCATACGATATGGATCTCGTCGTCTCTCGTTATTCCTGGTGGGCTCCGGACTTTGCTGAGGATATCAGGCGATTTGCGGTTGAACATAGGCTAGCATGGATCATCTACTTTGGTTCATCGATTCAATGGGGGTCACGGCATACCTTCTCTGGAAAGTTCAGTGGCCTGATCCACGATCCGAGTGAATATCAGTCCATATCATGATTTACCTCTACGTACCAATTCAAACACACCGACTTCCCTGACCTAGATGTCGCGTTATCAGATAAAGGTATGTCGAGAGCACGATGCAGATGCAACACACACCTAATTTCTTCTTGGGCTGCCCTTTTCACCACCTCGTCCGTCAGGAGATTGATTGTCCCAAGTTGGTCACTACCTCCCCAGACCGCCCACGCGCATCCCGGAAACTCCTTGAAATTGGGTAGCTCATCAAAGGTAGGAAGAGGCTTGGGCGACGCGCCAAGGTGCGCGAGTACACCTTTCAACCTGTTGGCTGCCATGTCTGTCTTGAGGGAAAATGCAAGTGCGTGTCCACCTGTCCTTTAAGAGCATTTAGGGGGGGAAACACGGCAACGCAAGAACTACATAACCGGTAGAATGAGCCTTGTCATGGGGGGCGTTTTCAGAGGCTCCATCAGGAGAATTCATCATATGACAATTCTTAGCGTCCACGGGCTCCGTTACTGAAATAGCCACCACCAACTGTTACTTACGAGAGATCTCTTCCGAAGCGTACACGAATTACACTTAACCTTAACTGTATACGCCCAAAGGTCTAGCCAATGGCAATACCTTGTTTCCTCACTTTTCCTTCATGTTCAACGTGCTGAACTTCGAGGGTTCAGTTTATCAATCCCGCGCGCTGCTTCTCGATGGGAACTTTTCTATGCACATCGTGCTATAAATGAATCCGTGAGTGAAAAAAAGCTGTTCACTAGATGCGTACAGTGGCTGCTTTCCGCGTATTGTTTAGCGTGATGAACAGCACTAGTGCGTCTCATGAATTAGAAGCTTGAAGAGCAGTATGATGGAAAGAAGTAGTAGGAAGCACATCTAATCCTATTCGGAATAGGCGTCAAGGAATAGGCACGGAGTAAAGTAGGCATTACTGATATACGCTTGCAATAATAATCGTCTTCAAGTGTCAAATCTAACCCCGAATGAATGGATGCACCAACGCCTCTCTGGGGGTTATCCTTCGTGCGGGATCTAAGGCAAGACACTTGTCCAGAAGGTCGATAAACGACAGAAGCATCTTGTTCTCCTCGTCCTTTAGCTTCACTGAAGCCGAAGGCATAATTCGAGTTCGAAGGTCGCGCGATGGTTTCGATATATGAACTTTCTTCATCACATCCTACGGTGAAGAATCAGCACAAGCGGAATCTTAGTGGCGAAGATTGACACGCACGGCACCAGTAACTTTATCTATATCTACGCTCTGGAACGCTCCCATTTCGTCAAAGTACACATCACCGAATTTAGCCTTCTTTATCATCTTGCTGTTGAAGCGACCCTTTAACTCCATCATCAACAATAACATCTGGTTGTTGGAGCGACCAGGGAATAGTATCTTGCCCGTGTACAACTCGTACAGGGTACAGCCAATGGACCAGATATCCAGCGAGGGGTCGTAGGGGACGCCGAGGACTAAGAGCGCGTTAGCCACAGGTTGCTGGTGATAACAAACTACTCAACTGATTTCTGGCGCACGGTAGAACCGGCTGACAAGATAAGGCGTAATATCATTCTCAGAAGCATCTGACGCTGAGCCCAGATCGCAAAGTTTCAGCAGCGTCTTCTGTTCGTTGACCTGAAGGACGATAAGCCACTGTAAGCTATTTGAAAGTGCTACCTACGAGGATATTGTCGGGCTTGATATCCGCGTGCATGATGTTGAGCTTGCGGAGCAGGCTTAAAGCCAGAAACAACTGATGGGCATACGCTCGAACCGCACGTATGTTCAACCCTACGTCCTTTCCGAACCGTTTCACAACGTCACGAAGGTTCATGCTACGTGCATGTCAGATGGAAGCTGAAAAAGAGATTGAAGAACATACCTCAGATTCTCGAAGACCAAGCATAGATGCCCTCTGTGCTCAAACGTGCGATCGAGCCGTACGATGTGTTTCTTATCCTCGGGGTCACCCTGTTTGAGCTTCATCAAAATCTGGGCTTCTTTCAAACCAGCCTTATACCTGAAGGAAACGTATTAGGTTCTTTTGGTTGTCAGCTAGGGATCGAGAGGACGAACATAGACTCTTGGCATCTAACTATTTTGATAGCCACTTCTTTTCCAGTTTCGCTAGGCTCTCCCTGCAAAACTCGGGCACGGACAACGTTGGCGAACATGCCCTTGCCGAGAGAAGAAAATACTTGGTAGCGACCGCCGTCTAGTTGCTCACCAAGTATTATCGAGTAATAACCCTCGGAATCTGCTGCCGAATCAAGATTGGTGGCAATAAGAGCCGGAGCGGAAGGTTTCTAACCAACAGTTCAAAACCTGAAACGAGATCGCGTTGGACATTACTCACCGCCACCTTCTTAACCTTTCTAACCTTCTTGCGTTCGCTCGTAGCCACAGCAAACATGTCGTCGATATCCTCCTCCTCCTCGTACTCCTCCTCCTCATCCGATACAACTACCGGGGCATGCACTCGTCTCTGCTCATCCTCTCGACGATCCAAACTAGGATCATAATCAGCAGCAGATATCTGGTCCCCCCCTTGCCCTTCTGCGAAATTCTGAGCTTGAGCTTCGTCCTGCTCGATTTTGCCGAGGGAGAAATCTGCAGGAGTAGGGGAAACTGACATAGATTGCCGCTTGCCTGGAAGCTACGTTAACAGTTTGCCTCTTATCCTGTAAACGATACATACTTTCACTGATAGGTGTGGCCATTGCAGGCGTAACGGAAACACTGTTGGTCTGAGATGCGTCAGATAAACGGACAACAGATTGTGGCGGCTGGACCGCACTGCTGGCTCCTGGGCTTGGTGTGCTATCTGCATCACCGCCCTGATACTTGGCTAATATCGCCAACCTCTTTGCGCGGCGAGCGGCAAGAGTAGCTTCGACGGGGGGAGGTGAAGGCGGAAGGTCAAGCTCCATGTCCATTGCTGGTGCTGTTGCTGGTGCCGTGGGTGCCGCCGATTCGCTGCGATTGACTTGGACGTCTTTTCCGTTGGGCGGAGTTGATGCACGACTTGTCCTAGGTGAGATTCTGCGGTGCGTTAGTTAGTCACTAATCCCTACCCCGAACCAGCGTACGACTCACTCGCCTTCCTCCTTTTCAGAGTCTTGCTTCATGCCATTGGAAGCACTGCGAGAGCGGCTGCGACTACCTGACCGTTCTCGGCGTCGAGTATGTTGCCGATCCTTATCGTCTCGTCGCCGATCTCGATGGTCCCCAGAGCCAGTCTTCCTATATCCCCCATCTCGTCTACCACGTTCCCTTTCGGCATTCCTATCTCTGGAAGGGCCTGGCCGCTTGAGGTGTACTTCTCTCCAGTCTCTGGCGCCATGATCATCCTCTCTTGGTCGTTTGGCGTCGGAATATTGGCCATCCCAGGAGCGCTTTGATCCTGAGGACATGTTAGTCATCTTTCAGCTATATGATATTGGGTTTACGGGACACCGCACGGGTTCTGAGGATGGTCCAAGTCAAAAGGTTGGGTCACCCCGCAAAACGTAAGTACGAATTCGCAACAAACAGACCGTGGGTGCTGATTACGTGGCTCATGCTAGCGAGTAGGTTTCTATCTATGTATATAGCTAAAGGCACAAGACACCGATGGTGAAACGGTATCATGCTTGCCTTCCACAGAGATAACCTCTGGAGTGAGCAAGCGGCGTGGGTTCGACTCCCGCTCGGTGTATTTTTTCCTTTTTGCCCATCACCTCCCGCGAACCGATAACATGAATTCTGGGAATTATCATGATTACGAAATGCATGAACAATAATATTACTGTAGGTACGTCGATATACTAGCGGACGAAACGCGAGGATGAGGTTAACATAATGAGAGCGGGTCGACACTTACTATATAAAATGCGAGACGACATGCAATGGCTAGGGACACCAGATCTTAACGACCTATGAAAGAGGTTGAGTCAACTAGCACGATACAGCGGGGTGTGCTGTCATACCTTGTCGGTGCCTCCGGTCGCAATAACATTGAGTGTCTTATCCAAGTCCTCTTTGCCATCTGCGGAAGGGGCAGCTCTACCCCATGCCAGACATTGAGCAAATGGGCTGTGAGCCTCGACTGTCGTTCGGGGTCAGAAATGGAAGCATGGCCAAGTGATAAGACAAGGCTGACTCTTTCTAAGACATCTACCCGTTCTAAGATCCCACACGCGAAGCGTATGGTCATCGGCCACTGATAAAAGATATTTCCCAGATGGATGGAAAGCGAGGGCTTGTACCCAGCCGTCGTGGCCCACCTGTACACGGTCGTCAAGTTCAGATATATACATAATCCAGAAGGACATCATACACGCACAAATGTCCATAAACAGCTCCCTCGAAGGGCATCCCAAAGCTTTATCGTCTTGTCTCGGCCTGCCGTTAATACGAAGGAAATCGCTAAAGAATCTACTTTGGCGGATTGGGCTGTAGCAGGCTGCAAACAAAAGGTACGGACAAGTCTGTATATATCGGTACAGAAGAACGTACCTGCGCAATGAGCTCTCGAACAGCTGGGATCGATATCGTTGGCACAAAGTTGGCGCTTTCTATACGGTTGTCATGGCCACGCATTTCAGATTTGAGTGCGCCTGACTCTAAATCCGTTATTCGAGCAGTCTAAGAATAAGAAAGTAAACACGAGGAGAACGCTACGCAGAGCTTTACGACGTACATGGTCGTCGGCGCAGGTTAGCAGCAGGCGACCGTCGGGGCTTGGCAAGGCGGAGCGTATCCATTCATCATGAGGCCTCAACGTCTTGATGCAATGCCTGGAGGAGGGCTTAGATTGTAGTTACTCTTAGTGCGGTACGCGACTCACGTAGTCTGAACGTCCCAAACCCGAACCGTATGATCGCGGCTTGACGACACCACACGAGCGTCTCCAGGCAGAAATCGCACCGATGATATTGAGTGTTCGTGGCCGCGCAATGTCGAAAAGTTCTTGTATTCCTCTGCGACGTTCCAGAGCTTGATGAATAAATCATCGGAGCATGTGACTACATGACGGTCAGCGCGACGGCAAGGAGTAGATCTATATCTATAGACGCACCGAGTATCTTGCCCGTGGAATCGTAATCACAATCGGTGACAGATTTCGTGTGGCTCTTCAACGTCCGTTCCAGCTCTCCAGATTCCCAATCCCATATCTTGACAGTCGCGTCGACTGACGCAGAAGCTACTACAGGATAGAGTGGATGAAAGCTAACGCTGTTGATCTTGTCTCGGTGACCAACTAGAGTGTGTTTCGCAGGCGCGCTCGGTAACCAATCCCTATTCGCTCGTTTTCCGCTCGTCATCGGGCCCATATTCGACATCTCTTCAATAGTTTGCGACAAGCGCGATTCCAGTTCCACGATCTACAGTTTCGCGGTGTAAGGGGAACCAAGAGTGGAAGGCAGACAGTTACATACCTTCTTCTGCATCCGTATCACGCTGGTCCACTTCTTGACCAGCAGCCCGCTCGATGTCGCGGTTGGATCAGGAGTGAAATCGGCCTTGGATATACGTTCCAGTTGGATGCGACAAGATAGCACGACAACGCACCAAGTCAGGCACTTCTTCACGTAGCTGCTCAAAGGTCTTCTTATATCCTGCATTATACAGGTAATCCAGCATTGCTTTATGCCTAACAAGGGAAATGAGATGATAGAATTCGATACGCCATGAATCGCGTACAGGTCGTGCTGTTGGCGATCAGAAAGGTGCGCAGCCATCGTAAGGACGCGCCAGTTGAGGCCTTATATAGCGAGGAAAGAACGCGTCTACGACTTGTAGAGATTTTGCGACCTTGAAGTGTGTTTCACGAAACTAGAATGATTGTGCGTGAAAAGTAGCTCCCCCGGCGCCTTTTCGTGAGGGGTCAATCAGGGGCTAGGAGCTATTTACTGGTATGCGCATTTCCCTCTGAGGTCAACCATGAAAGCCCCGAGTGGATGCAGCCGAAAAAGTTCAATAAGCGTGGCGCAGCTACTAGAGGGTGGTTCACTGCTACATTCCCCTCGTGTAAGCAGACACATGATCATACGTTGTCCAGTGTCATACTACTTGTTCTTATCTTGTCGCTCTAGCACCTCGCGTCTCTCCGTGTTAAATGAAGCTTGTTGAGGGGGACTAAGAAAGTCAGCCGAAACCCGGGCTCGATGTCAATGTCAGCAAAAGTCTGACTGAGCCTGGCCAAAGTCTTACCCAGCAGTTTGGTCCGGAATTGCTTCACTATCGTGACGGAGGTACGGTCTAGCTCTTCTATGAAATCTGACTGAAATCGATTGGATCTACTAACACACATTGAAGGGCTGTCTTCTGAACTTCTTCCTCAGCTCACACTAACAAATCAACTACTACTGCTACAAAGCAGTAGGAGCACTACTGTTCTCCTGACTATTCGTGCGAAGCACGATCATCTGGTCGATCTGAGTCTTCAAGGAATCCGATTCGCCTCCGGCTTCAACTGTGACGAACATAGAGGAATCACCGCCCATGACACTGACTTGCGTGAAGTCTCGGAGTTGCGTGGTCAAGTTGCTCGCCATCATGTTGAGAGATTGTCTATAAATGCGAGTTGAGTTGAGCATGGGTTACAATCGCTAAACGTAATGACTAACATAATCTCCTGCCAAATTCCTTGTGCATTACCAACCTCAGCTTGCACACATAGCCTCATACCCTCAATACCAAACTCTCTGGTCACCTTCTTGATTTCGCGTGCGAAAACGACCAATTGAACAAGCATGTCGTTAATGGTATTGACAAGCTCCAACATCTCACCGGACACAGCAAGGCCAGTGATCTTCTGCGTAAGATCACCGCGAGTGACCGCCGTCTGGCGAAGCTCTATCAGTATGAGGGTCGGGGCGGATGCGTGAAGGAGACGAACCATTGCAGATGCGATCGTTCGCACCTGTAGAGTTAACTGAAGACAACGAAGAACGTGGGCATAGAAATATAAAACCGAGTTAATTGCACTTACATTTGCCGCCATGATGTTGACACTATCTGTGAGATATCTCCATGTACCTCCAAGATTATTGGTCCTGGCTTGTACGCCCAGACGACCTTCAGTGCCAATTGATCTTGTCACTCTGTATTTGAGAGTCGATCAACACATTAGCGAAGAATATCGGCGGGCATACCTTGCCACTTCGCCAGCAAACCCACTTAAGATTTCCGTCATTCCATTGACAGTCGCCTTGAGCTCCAGCATCTCACCACGGGCATCGATTTGAATTCTGTGAGTCAGATCTCCCTTGGCTATAGCCTTTATTGCTTCGGCGATGGATCGTACTTGGTTCGTCATAGAGTAACACATTTGGTTGAGCTACGGAAAAGCGACGGAAGAAATTTAATTTTGCGTCTTTTGAACTATAGTTGGCCTACATTTCTGGCCAATTCGTACCACACTCCTTCGACATCGGGGACATGAATTTGACTCCACAACTCGCCTTGACTACCGACGTCGAGAGTAACGCGAGTGACTTCCTTAGAGAATTGATCCAATTTGTCCATCATCTTGTTGATGGCGTCTTTGACCTCAACTATAACAATACTGTGAACGGGGAACGCAATCCTTTGACTAAGGTCGCCGGAGGATACTGCGTTGCAAACGCGCGCCACTTCCACGACTTGTACCTTGAGAAGCTCGAGTTCTTCTGCTGCGCTCAAGCCGCTTTCAAGCTCGGCCTCGGAGACGAGGGGGGAGTTACTGGGGAGAGCGGAAAGGTTGCACAAGGAAGGCTGTCCTGACGCAGGAAGGGGGTCTGTGATGGCCTTGCCGCAAGTCGGGCACGCCACAAGATCATATCTGATACTGGCGGCTGCGAGTGCCGAAACGGAGGTACTAGAAGCGTAATTGACCGCAACTTCTCTTTCGGCAATTGGGGTTATACCAGCAGATGCATCGCTGCGTATATCGGGGACCTTGTCAGTAGCGAGAGCCCCCTCGGGCGTACTCATGACGTCTAAGGCAGTACTGATGTTAATGTGACGAACACTTCCGGGGCTTGTTGACGAGGGTGGATGAGAAGGAGCCTGGTGACCATGGTGAATCGGGGCCAAACAGCAAAGACCATAAAGAGACTTACTTCTTGGACCTCATTTCTCTCACTCGCTTCTGCTTGATACATTCGCTTCACGATGGAAGTTAGACTACCAACGATGGCGTCGGTTTGTAGATCTGACGGACCATCGTAGGGCGGTGGTGCCCTAGCATCAGGCCCCAGTTCGTAGACGGAGAGCAGTGCAGCTAGATACGAAAGAAAAGGGTGGTCAAGAGCCGCGTTGTCGGAAGCCATCGTTTAGCACATAGAGAAGTGTGTGGGAGACTGGAATGAAGCCATGAGAAAATCTGTCCAATCCGCTTGCTGCGCGAGACGAATGTAGCCAACTTCATGTTCAGCACGTTTTGACGCATAACCTCCGCGATCTTTCTTCCACCTTGACTAGTGACGTTCTCAGTGGCTACGTAAATCCGTCCATCTAAGTTCGAGATCGTGAATATCAGGTCAGGTATTCCTTCGGGCGTCGCCGTCCTGGTTTCTCTCTAAAAACAGTGTTACCCAGTCCTGTAACATAAACCTATTGAATCGAGCGAGGACTAGAGTAGTCCACGGGTAGAGAATCCATATGTATAATGCAGTAAACGCATAAAGTAGTCTATGATATAATATATGAGCGTACTATTACTTCGTGTACGGCGAGATTACTGTGACTTCGCCTTGACACCAGTCTCAGCCTCACGCTCGGCGACGATGCCCTCTCGTTCAACCTGCTCCAAAAGCTTCTGCTCTAACTTCGCGAACTCCTCCTTGTCCACATTCTTCTTCTTCATAGCCTTGACGCGTTCGCGATATTGACGGTACTTCTCGTCAGTCCCGAAGATCCTGTCCCACCAGCGGAAAGAGGTAGAAAAGTTGTTGGTGAACGCCATATGGTGGAAGTCGTGGTGGTCAGCGCCAGACCAGAAAGGTAGAATGTGCTGAAGGGACCAAGGGAAGTCTTGGCAAATTATCAGTTGAAAGTCAGATGCACTATGATGAGAAGTTCGTACCGTAACCGCTGTGGGCATCAATGGCCTGGAAAAGTCTCAACGTGATCCAGATGTAGACGGTCAAGATGTGGAGGTTTTGAGTAAAGTAGCAGTAAAGAAGAGGTCCCGCGATCGTGCCAGTTCCAAGGATAGCAACTTCAGCGGGATGGGCGTACTCTGCAGCAAGGCCAAACGGAGCAGAGTACTTGTGGTGGATCTTGTGGATGTGCTTGTACAGGAGACCGGTGTGGAGAGCTTGGTGGGCTAAGAAAGGACGAACGATTAGATATGGCAGCATTGGAGATCCAATACGACATACCCAGGAAATGGAAGAAATCTTCGAAGAAGAAAAAGAAGAATACTTGAGGGGCCATTACTTTCCACGATGGGAAGGGGACGTGATGAGTAGACATTCCAAGGGACTCGGCGAGTGGGTGAAAGAGCCAGATCTGGCAGAAGAATATAAGCTTGAAATCCATATGACCAACTAGTAAAACATACAGTTGGAAGCTCAATGGTGAAGTGCGAGAGTAAGACCTGCTTCGTGCATTCCCATTGTTCCCCGGGGGTGGGTATCTTTGCGGGCTGGAGTTTCCACTTGCGAAAGTATGGAATAGAGTCTACGATAATCCATGGTATGCATCGACCGAAATACACGACCTATGGAATAGAGGGTCAGGTCAGTCTCCTTCAGAAATGAAGGGAGGCGTACCTCGTGAAGTAAGAAGCTCATGAGCCCTGTAGCGATAACTGGGTTCCCTACCCAAATGTACCATGCAACCCATTGCTTTTCTGCCCAGCTTAAGGATGCCATATCTGTGCTGCCATATAGTGTCTCGTACAGAGGAGCAGAAGCCCCGACGGTCGCGTTGAACGACATCCTACAGTCGATGGTGGAGGGAGTGAAGAAACCGCTGAGCTGCAAAGAATGGGTCGATTCTATTTTTACAAGCACAATTTCTGGATCACGTGCCGATTCTCGCGGCGCTTAGCGAGTCTTGAGTCCGCGGCTCGGGACACCATTGACAATGCAAGTAAGACCATCGCTCCCGACATATTCTGCAACATCAGAGGTTACTCCTGGATTACTGGATTATATCGTGACCATGCACATGGGATATGGTCAGCCCGAAGCATACGAACCCCCTGGTACCTTGGACAAATTAGCCTGGCTGGTAGACAGCTTACTATTAGCCTGGAGGACTGACCCGTGTCGTCGCTTCGGGGGAAACACGATTGACCCTACTCGAAGGAAGCGAATCTATAGCTTGTTCGATTCCAGGGCAAAACAACGGCACTCGGGAGTGGCGGCTCCTTCGGAAACCTCGATTGTTTCATCGTCACGTTGCCACCCCATTGATTGTTCGACAACCCAAGGGACTTAGTGCCATGGCGAGAAGAACAACAGCTAGAAAGTACGTATATGGGTACATGACAGGCTGTGTACTGATGGATGATTGGGTTTATCTGTCTAGCTCACCATCGCGACGCATACAATGCATACAATACCATGCATACGCGTATGGTACTGTAGACGCCGAATATGTTGTAATCGTCGCGTCGTTCAGGGACGTTTGGCCGTACGTCAAGCTTCTTCAATATAAATGCAAAAGAAGAGACGAAAGGTCGGCGTTTGTTGCGACGCACTTTACACCACCCCATGCGAAGGTTTCTGGCCTGCTTCCACGTCCTTGGTTTGGGAGTCGGAACCGTCGTGGGGCTGCTTCACAATGTAACGGTGGACGATCAGCCCACGATCGAATATTCGGCCAGTGTCAAGTGGCTGTCAGCCGTCTCACCGCTGAACATGGGAGGAAGCCATATGCTAAGTACTGACCCAGCCGCCCAAGCAACCTTCAGATTCACTGGTACGTGTTCGTGTTCTTTCATCCATGTGGTCTTCTTGAAGTTCCAGTGTTCCATAGGAGTCGCCGTTTATTTCATGTCCTCCATGTGGCCCTACCCCGTCGCATCTTCCATCTCTCTGGACGGCGGTCCGAGGATCACGATTGACCTCATGGACTTGTCGAGAGAGCGCACAAGCGGCGGGCCAGAAACCATTCGATCAGCGGCAGTGTGGGCTGCTACTGGCTTAGCGAATATTCAGCATACCCTGGTGGTATCAGTTGGTCGGTCTCCGCACGCTGGCCCGCTTGACCCTCAGTATGCCATTGTCGACGGTTTCGTGTGAGTGTTATCTCAACCATCTGATAGACGCCTCAGATTTACATCACGGCAGGTATACTGTCGACGACGGCGCATCAAGTGGAACTGCTTTTGCGAGCTCTGATCCGGGACCGACCCCAAGTTCCTTTGTCCTTTCTTCTTCCTCCGCGCCCACGAGTACCCACCCTTCTTCCCCGCTACCTACCGAGGGTGCTCACCAAACCAGGCCTAATTTACCAAGCACGATCATTGCGGCAATAGCGTGCAGTGTCGCTGGTTTCTTTTTTACCTTGTCTAGCATATTATTTATTTTCTGGTGGCGAAAACGACGGCGTCGAACCCAACCCAGGCTGACTGATTGGACAATTGACGACGACGTGCCTCCTCCGTCTTTTGTCGTTTCTCAGCAAACTTCCGCCCAGTCGTTTTATCTTCCTCGGAGTCCCAGTTTTTATCCCACCAACTTTCCAGTAGTGCCTCCACACCGCGTTTACGACCCTGATGGTCGAACTACAAGCTATACCACTTCGAATTCTGTTGTAGCGATAGATGGCTATCCTTACCCACAATAGTATGAAACCTGTATAATATCCTGCTTCTCTGTACGTTCAATTGTTGATATATCAGCGCTGGTGATAGGCTGAACGAAACGCGGTGCTTCACCCGTTGGGCGCAGCTCAGAAGCTGATGCGCAGCGGCACAACGAAAGATAAATATAGACTTTAGAGTAGTTGCCGTTGCTCTTGCTGTGTTCCGTCTCTTGGCGTCTGTGCTCTGAAGTCCACACCTGCACAGGTTCCGTACCTGCTCCGCCGCGAGCCCCGCTCGGCACGGATTGCACCCCCTATTAAAATGGTACGCTCATTGTCGTTACCTCCCACTGCCAAAGGATATGCCTGGTGGACGCAGAAACCCCGTCAGTTTCAGCAGCATCGTAGACCAAATCCATGGAGCTGTAGAAAAAGCGAAGGCCAACGCTCACGATGTAACGAGCCTCACCAAGGGCTTCGCTGAGCACAACATCCGTTTCGTCGACCTCGAAATTCAGGTGAGCTACGGCTATCGTCTGGTTCCATGCTCGAGTGCCTCACCCACATTGTAGTTTATCGGTGCTTCCGGCATACCCAAGATGGATGTCGTTGGCTCAGCGGATCCATATTTCATCGCCAAGATCGACGATAAGATATCATTTGTGCACGTTAGCCCCACTAAGCTCTTGGCAAGCCACTGATCATCGATTTCACAGTTCGACAGTGCAGATCAACACACTGACCCCTGTGTGGAATGAAGTGTGGCGCGTCAAGAACGTACCGTTCTTAGCAGACCTGGAGGTAGAGCTACTAGACAAAGATGACGGCGCCCCTCACGATGACTACATTGGCAAATTTAAGACGACAATCCGTCCCGGGGCGAAGGAAGTCGATATTGAAGGTCCAGTGCTGAGTAGGAGGTCTAGGGGGACGTTCTGGCTGAAGGTCGGTTCGGTGTCTGCTTAGTTCGTCGAGAGGAACCAGTACTAACCCATCAACAGATTGACAGTACGCCTTCAACCCATCCTCAACCTCACATCCACCCCTATGTATTCGACGGTCCCATACGCTATTCCAGACACTCTTCTCCTACAGTCGGTCTCTTGACGAACTTGAACGACGCCCGATTGTATTCCACCTGGAAAATGTATATTCGCGATGTGCAAATCTTCCTTGATGCTCACGAACTTCAGCACTGGAACCGAAACTACAAGGCGGCGCAGAACATATTCCAAGGCCCCACTTCCATCGCCGTGCGTTCAGGAATACAAGCCGGACACCGCATGCTTTACGCTCGGAGTACAAGAAACGGGTTCGGCATCGTTGGCTCGCATGAAGAACTATTCAAGATATTCAAAGGGAATCGCCCCGGCGAGACAGATGAGTCGACACAGCGAATCAAGCCAGCTGTGTACACCTATATCCTTTCAAAGGAGGATGATTCTTTCCGATTCTCGGAGACGGGCGCTGCTTTCTTCGTTGACTTCGCTTCGAAGCACGCATTGCACGCCAACTGCGCCGAGGCAGTGAGGTATAGCGGCGAATTCCATCTACGGCCCGAATGTGGGTGGGAGGCGTTCTCGGACGATACTCCGGACGAGAACGTGCAATGGGAACTGGTTGTGGACAACAATAGCGGGACGTACGCCCCCGATCCTATGATACTTCCTGACCTCAAAGCTTTGCTTGAGTACAACTTCAAAGAGTACGGCCTCAATGTCATTGCCTACAACCAAGCGGACCCGGACTTAAAGCAGAGCAGGGAGGCTTGTCGAGCGTATGCTTTGGAGCATAGAGGAGTGAGGCAGGAAGAACTAGAACCACACGCTGGCGACGGCGAGGTCACCTTGAGTGCCCAAGCCAGTGTCTTTGGGAGTGGCGCTAAGTGATGGCCAGACTCGGATACTCTCTTATGTGTTACTCCTGTAGACCTTAGCTTGTATCATTGTAACCCAGGACGAGTATATTATGTAGCAGAGGTATCGTATGTACACAATCTATGAAAAGAAGCCAATACACGTGCAGAAGAAATCTAGATCCGATGGGTATCTTCTCACTCGACCAGTACTCACGACCTACGACCGTGACATCTGACAGAGGCAGGGACTGAGCTACGGTTCGATACGTGGCCCAATCGAAAGAGAAATACGACGAAACAATATGCCGCCGACTTATTGACAACACTAGATGATACAATGTTACATGGTAAGCAGAAGAGGACCAACGAGCATAAACGCAAACGAGAGAAGACCACGAACATACATGATCTCGGTAAATAATTACTATGCGAATATGTAGAGAGATTTTCTTCAAATTCTTCAAAGATGCAAAGATGCGGGGGGAAATGAAGCAATGGATGTTGGCGGAAACATGATGGTTGGTGTTGCTTGTAATGAGAAACGAGGAAGAAAATTGGTGTAAATGGGTTAACAAAGCATCCTACCGAAGAGGAACTAGGTGAGTAAGGTGCGGTCCATAGCCGTTGGATTCGAGCCCGACCTTTTCAAAAGAAAAACAGCAATACGAATATCATATCTTCCCAGTCGCTCGGTCCATACTTGTATTTGGTGACTGGTCCGCAAAATCGTCCAGCTTCTCCCGCGAAGGAATGATCTCTCCGTCTTCGGTGGCTCCCATAGCAACGTCAGCGTCGTCGTCGTCGTCTTTCCAGCTCGAGGTACGCGATAGGGAGGAACGGGCGCGGGGCAGCTCCCGACCAGTCTCGGGCTGTCTGCCACCTAGAGGCTTGAAGGATTCGTTCCGTCGCCGAAACATCATCCGTGCAACCAGCCCATCGATGTTTCCCGCCATACCCTTCGACTTCTTTTTCTTCTTCTTCACGACACCGTCAATCCCAGCCCGCTCCTCCATATCAACGTCTAAATCGCCTACAGGAGGCAAGTCGACGGTTCCGCTGCGCTCTTGATCCACCAGTCCGAGTTTGAGTCGCAACAACGCCGCGACTTCTCGTGCCCTTTCCTTCTCTTTCTTCTTCTCCCTCTTCGCCTCTGCGCGGACAAATATAGAACCCTGTTCTAACGCGGCGGCTTCCTTCTGTCGGGCTACACGTTCAGCTGAAATGGCGCGCATCCTGACTGCGTAAAGACGTTCGAGGAGAGGATCGTTAGAGTTAGCGAGAGCAACTGCGAGATGCGATCCAAGATTTGCGTCAGGATCAGAAGTTTCCGTAGAGAGAGTCGGGCCGCCTGGCGAGGAATCAGTGAGTAGCAGACTACTCGTGCTGGCGGGGGAATCAGGATGATAACTATTGAGTGCGAGATCTGCAGGCAGAAGGTCGTCGTCCGTTTCCGCGCCAGGAAGGGATATTAGTGAGAGTGGGGGAGAAGGCTGCACATCGTCGTCGTCAAAGTCTAGCTCGGGTAAGTTATGAGTAGATATTGACGGTGAGCTTGGGTGCGAAATTTGAATGTGGTCTTCTTCGTCCATGCAATCAAAGTCCAGCTTCGACAGGAAGCCAACGTCGTTACCCAAAAGCGGCACTTCTATCGATTCTGGCGTCCTCGGAGTGAACAAGCTTTCAGGGTCTTCAGGGCTAGAATCAACGTCGTCTTCCATACCATGATCATGCGATGGTCCTGCTTCGCCCGTCGGAATATTGAGGGGAGCGAGGAAAGGCGGTGAAAACGGACCATGGGAGTGGAGAGAGCGACGTAGAGAGAAGGGTCCGCCATCGTTCGACAGTAGCGAATAATCGTCGTCGTCCTGAGGGAGTAGAAAATCAGCGATACCTGTTGGTGTCCATTCTGGGGATAACGGCGAGAGGAGCTGCGCATCGAGAGCTCGGAGAGCGTGGGCGCTGCTGCTGGTGAGTCAACGGCCTCGTCTGACTGGTATTCGTCCTCTTCTGGAATGGGGGGAAACGTCAATATTGAGTCGTCGGAGTCGTCTATGATCTGGGCCTCTTCCTCTTCTGGCGTCGGGGGGAGGATCAGGGGTGTGGTCGCATCGTGCAGCGTGGGTAGAGCGTGTATCGTCGTATGTATCGTAGGAGGAGGGGAAAGTGGTATTTGTTGGATATCCGGCGGACTGGGGATTCCACCTGGGCCCATGACAGCCTTGGTATTCACTGATCCAAAGACAAAGCACTTTGAGCCGCATCCGCTGTGGAATGTGATGGCTGGTAGAGGCACACTACGCTTCGGATTGGAGTTGGTGGGAGGGGGGGATGGGTAGGCCACGGTGGTTGAATCGATGTCGCCCTGATCACAACTGCGAGGGTCCCGTTTCTCGGTAAACGGTCCAAAAATCGAGGGGTTCGAGTCTAGATGGAATGAGGACGCCTCAAAGTCTATACTACACAATAATCCGGGGGGAGTCGAAGAAAATGATTGCGAACGATGACCTGGCAAGGAGCGCTCGGGATTTGGTAGAACAAACGCAGGTTCGGGGGAAGGGGTCATGATAGAGGGGGGTCGGGCCAAGGTCATAGCAGCAAAAAAGCCTGACAACGCTCTCTGTGAGCACAAAAACATAACGAAAAGGAACAAGGCGCCGTCACCACGACCATCGCCCCAGCAAGATAAATTTGAGATGTCACTCACAAATTCGTACTGAAGGCTCAGATCGTCTCGGTGATGTCCATTATACAAAGTAAAAGGGAAAAGGATGGAAACCAGGAAGATATTGTGGTGGAGATTGAGAACAAACCCACTTGCGAAGAGTTGGCGGGCGGTGGGCACGATGTTGATGCTGACTCAGCATCACCTCGAGGCGAAGTGCAGGAAAACATGCTGGATCGTTCCATTTCGTAATTATGTACCATCAAAATAATAGAAACAGTGTCGCGGGGATCTACTTCGATTTTTCCAAGTGTTCCCCCAAACACGATAAGCGAAAGGGACTCAGGACAGAGAGAACAGTAGTGCACGTGCCGCCTCCTATCCCCTATCTTACCTTAGCGGTGTGTCCCATCATGGGACACAGCCTCTTTCGCAAGTACCAACCGCCGATTGATTCGAACGGGCATGCGTATCAGAGTTGTCCATATCAGAATGGATGCATCTAGTTTACGTGTTCTAGTTGGAGCTAGCCGTTGAATACCCCATATCAACCCACGCCCTCATTCGATCACCGTATCGCACCGTCGCCCACAGAATGCTAACGTCAGCATTTAGGATTAGATGGAGGCAAAGATAAAGCGAGGATAATACATACCCGAATCCAACCCAAGCAAGTAGTGCAACGGCGGTATAGGTCTTTGCAACCCCGAACGCACCGATCATTGGAAAGACACCTGCGATCGCGACGGCCATGATAAGGGAACGGAACCCACTGCGAACGAAATTAACAATCAATATGTTTGGGCGGTCAAGGAGCCCACTTGTTCACAGCCATGCTTTCGGCGCTCTTGTCATGCATGATGTCGACGATATATGATGCTGATGGACTCAGCACCATGTCTACCTGTGGGCGCGCAATGTCCGCGTGAGCAATAATTCAGAACGCGGTGAGTCAGCTTACCCCAAGGCCGTTGATGAACAGGCAGATTAAATTGAGGACTAAGCCCACCGTTCCAGAGACATACTCCGTTATGAAACCAGCAGCGAGGACGGAGAGAGGGGCCAGCAGTCCAGCAGCGACCAGAGTCACGCGAAGCCGATCCTCGGGACACCATATGCCACCACGCGCCTTGCGCCGTTTAGCAACAACATAATCTGATATTCGACCACCAAGAGGAGCGCCGACTACCGGGCATGATCAGTAATTGCGGCGAGAGATATTCTGCAGAAACATACTGCAGTTGCCCACACCGCAGGGCACGAAACAAAGGCCGATAAGAGCTTCATTGGTGATCCCGTATCGGGCACCCTGTTGGTATGGTCAAGTCATCTGATGCCGATCGGTGTACGCGTACTTACGATTGTATAGGCGAGTGGTGTGAGGAGTGCTAAAAATGTCACCTTAGGGCCATGTAACTCATTGATTAATCGTGCACCAACCAAAGTCAGAGTACAGGACAGCAAACCCTGACATAGTCTGCAAGAGCTTCGTTACCCGACTAAGTAAGACAAAAGGTGGGGTTCAACTCACTATAGCCAACAAATTTGGGCTTCTCAGCAGCCGTAAGCTTGCGAAGGGGTTGAGAATTTTATATTTCATCCCTTTGGCACTCTCTTCCGCAAATTCTCGTTTGTCTATGCCCCGAGTCCCCGGGTGGCTGGTTTCTGGGAACAAAAAGTACATCATCACGAAATCGATAGCCGCCGCGAGTGCTAGAATGTACTGCATAACACGCCAGGACGCATAATGTGCAGCAACCCCTGAACGTGAAGTTATTAGACTTGGAGACGTTGGGACGGAGATATCGAGAGTAGCATACCGCCAGCAAGAGGAGCCAGAGCTGGCCCAAGTAGCATCGCCTGGATGTCAAATGTATTCAGTGCGAAGGACCGTTGAATTTGATACGCACGGCGAAGAATATCCCCATGGCGCCACCGCGCTCCTCCAGCTTGTATATGTCGCCAATAACCGCCGCGCCGACGGACACGCCGCCTGAACAAGCAAAGGCCTGTAAAAATCGCCAGGCCATGAGGTGTGGGATATCATTTGACAGACCGACAGCCGTCGATCCAACCACAAGGAGAGGCAACCCAATCAAATAGATGGGTCGGCGACCATCTAAGAGGTGTAGTCATGATATCACTGCCAGCGACTATGTAGGTCGACCGATATATACGCACAGTAGCTGGAATGCGTCGCCCAGAACAAACTCCCAACGCCTATTGCGAATATTGATATGCTGACCGCGTAACTAAAGAAGCCAGTCACACGAGCAACACCATGGGAGCTCATTTACGGCATACCTGATGATTTCCCCCGTCGAGTGTAGGTCGAGGGCTATTTGTGGGATGGATGGAATGAATGTTCCTGATACGAAGACTACAGCACGAAGACCGTTTGTAAGGATGCTATCTACGAAGATAACGGATTAAACATACAAGGGATGAGCCCGGACCATGCGATGAGTGTAATGATGACTTTTTTCCTCGCAGGCGAAAAGCGGTTGTAGATGGCATCGTGCTTGAGTGGCTCTTCAAAGGGTGTCGCTAACACTTCATCGTCGGCGAGCGCTGCTGATACGCTTTCGGTCGGCACTGCACGTATCAATGGGGTCCGCTCGCTCACTTCTGTTGTGGGTTCCATGTGGACTTAGCCCGTTGGTAGGAACTTGGTGGTTGGAATACAAAACGAAGAGGTGTGGAGCGGAGGGGAAACCGGAAACTAGGATTCAGGTGCAGTAGAGCGTGTGGTTAATTGGTTTGCTTTCTCATGAATTGGAAATCCCCCTCTCGGAGTCGGAGCGAAGTAGTATCTTGGAATTAGGCTTCCAACATGGTGTATAGATAAGATTCGCCGCGGGGTGGCGTGCTGAGCTATGAGGGCACCCCCTATTTCCAATGAAAGCCCTATAGTCTTATCGGCACACTTTCTTACCGATTATCGATTAATAATAACTGTCATATACCCAGTAACTTACTTATTAGGAGTGATCTAGTATAGGCAGACCCTGGGAAAAGCCTGGCGAGCTCACCGCTTATCGACATGAATGCAAAATGCTGGAGGATGATGTACCTTTTGCGCGACAGAGTGTTATCCTAGACTTTTGGTTCATCCAGAGCTAAAAGATAGATGCATAGTCTCAGTCTGTGTCCCTAGGGAGCCGTCTAGAGAAATTGGAGAAAAACTATAGGAGCTACACGTGACAGCTGTCATGGAAGCACGTGTTCTCCTTCCCTCGCACACGGTGCACCAGTGAGTGTCTCAGATCTCAACGTCCACCTCTTTCGTGGTCCCTCAATTCGGCCAATGGCCGACGCGTCGAATCCAAGGCCTGACATGTCCGCAGAACTCTCCCTTGGATCCTTACCCTTCGGTTTCACGCCACCAGGCCGTGGGTTTCGAGTGCCATCAAGTTCAACCAACCCGTCATCGGCGCCGATTTCCACCCCCTCACCACCATCCGGCTTTTCATCGTTACGGAAACCGAGCGTCGATGTGGGCTCTGCCAGTCGGTTGGGTAGCAAAGTAGGGGATGAAGAAGACAACGAGGGGGACTTCATGGAAACTCCTGGAGGGGAGCGCAAACGGGGGATGGACTTCAACACGACGCCTGCTGCATCTACACGCGCCAAACGCACGCGGGCAAGCGCAGGTGCCACAAAAGGCGCGCCACTCACGTTGCGCGACCAAGAGAAGGTTCGCGATCTTACCCCACATCCATAATGTGCCACCTCTTTACATTGGCAGCCTCGTTGCTAGCAAATCGACCACCTCAAGAAGGAGAACTTTGACTTGAAGCTTCGGCTGCATTTTTTCGAAGATCGGCTGCACCAGATGGCTCCGGAGCAGATGGAGACCGTGATCAAGCAGAATATTACTCTAAAGACGGAGGTTCAATCACGGGGAATGGAGATCAAGAAGTTGAAGAAGGTGCAGACAAGTCTACAACGGGAGGTTGACAAGCTGTCACGCGGGGCTGCTCGCGAACGTGAACTTGAGGAAAAGCTGGAAGAGAGGGATATGGAGCTTCAAGAGCTGCGACGACGGCGTTCGGGACATAGCTTGGACGATTTCGCGCTGCGTGAGGCCGAAGCGAGGAATGCTGAGCTAGAAGAGCAGTTGGATAGTCTTAAGGGGTTGCTGGAAGAGAACACGGAGGAGATCGAACGGTTGCAGGAGCTGTTGGAACGCAAGGCAGATGAATCGACGATGAGTGAGGGTGGGCAGGGTAGGAGAGAGCGTATGAAAAGACGCGTGGAGGACTTGGAGGCGGAGAACGAGAACATTCGTGAGAGGCTTGAGGAGCATGTGGACCTCCTCACCCGTGTTGAAAACGAACGCGATGATGCTTTGGATCGCGTGGAGGTACTCATGCTGGAGCTGGAGACCGAGAGGCGGAGGAGACAGGCGGAATCCATGGAACGGAGTCAGAGTCGCGCTCAGATCCTCGATGAGATAGAGGACCGGGAGGTCATGCAAGAAAACCTCAATGCACTCAAGGATAGATTAGCCGCGGTGACCATCGAGCTCACGCAAAGGGAAGACGACCTCGAGCTACGGAACCGCGAACTCGAAGAAATGGCCGAGGACCATACTCGGGACCTCGAGGACAATGACCATGCATGGCGAAGCGAGATTGTGGAAATGCGGAATCAGAAAGACAACCTAGCTGACGTACGACACTTACTTCATGCCTTTCATGCACTCATCTATACGATCCCCGTAGGTTCTTGCAGAACGAGAGGCTGCGATTGAGACTCTCCGAGTCACTATAGCAGGGTTCCAAGCCGAACAAGATAACATCGACGAAGCACTGAAACAGCTTGAAGACCAGATAGTAGACAAAGACAACGAGATCCTTAACCTCAACAAGACGATAGATAGCCTCCATGATCAGTTGTACCAAACTGAAGATGAGGCCGACCACTTGAAGGAGGCCATAGAGCGTATGCAAGAAGACGAAGACGTCGAGAAGCAAGTCTCTGCGGCGCTAAAGGAGGTTTGTCATTTTATTTGTAGATAGCTGTACACTCATTGAATATGTGTCCGCAGAAAATCGCCACGTTGAAAGCTGAACTCGAGGAAACTTCGGCGGCGTACGAGGCGCTTCATGCTGAAGCTTTGGCACATCGCCAGCGCCAGGAGCAACTCGCACACCACAGCGAAGATCTCGACGCCCAGCTACGCGAGGAGAGGCGGCTCCGTGAGCGCGCTGTTGCCGATCTGGACGCGGCTGATCGTGAACACGAGGAGGAAATGCGTCGCGAGCGTCGGGCATTTGAAGCGAAGGAATCGGCTTTGCAGAGCGCCCTCAATGATTTGGCACGGACGCAATCGTTGCTCGATCAGCGGGAATTCGACTTGCAAGCAGTGCAAACGGCGCTGCAAACCATTGAGGCTGAGTCGAAGCGCGCGGGGGAGACACATACCACCGCTCGGTTCTCGTTACAGCTTGAGGTCGATCGCTTGAAACGCGATCTGGAGAGATTGGAAGACGAGCTTGCACGGGCAAGGAAGGATTTGGAGGACAAAGACAGCAAAGGGCGAGATAGAGACGGCGTGCTTGATAGGCTTCACGCAGAAAACCGTGACCTGGCGACTCAATTGGCGGCCCAAACCCAAGCACGACTCAATGTTACGGAGAAGCTGGATACCACCCAAGCCAGTCTCAAGGCTGCCGAAGTCCAAGTAGCAACCTTCAGATCGAGAATCGCAGATTTAGAAGAGAGGCTATCCAAAGACCAGCGCTCGTTGCTCGCGGCTGAGAACCAGTATAGGGACCAACTTACGGAGCGAAACACGCTCTTGCTGACCATATATCAATATATGGATAAGATCCTTGGAGTGGATAAGACCCCGGTATGACATACTGTTGCGATCCCAACATCAGTCCTCTGACTAAGTTTCAAACAGAAGAAAGGTGGACAAGCGGAAACGAAGCCATTCACCAACTTTAGCGTTTTCCACGACAATCTCATCACGAGACTGAAAGCCCTCTCCCAGATCCAACTCGACTTTGATAAGCGGTGTAAAGAGGTGGAATCGAAGTTCACGAAGAAGCTCACGGATATGAGGAAGCAGCTAGATCATCGGTGGAAACAGATCGACAAGTTCGAAGAGGCCGTTAAGGGGTATGCTGATGCCAAAGCTGCTTGGAGGCGTAAATACAGCTCCAAAGAGGGCGAGCTGGAGGCGATCAAGGTGAGTAGCTGAGTTCTATGATTTCCGGCCTCACGTAAAACCTTTTTCGTATAGGCAACCAACGCCGACCTGACGACGCAGCTTGCCGCGATGAAGAAACCTGGGCAGTCAGACGCAATGGAAGTTCGAGCACTCTCTGCTCGCGCCACGAATGCTGAGCGACGGCTCATCAATGCCCAGAACTTGCTTGCGGCATCGGAAGAGAAGGTTGCTGAGATGAATCAGCGGAACGCGTCTGCGGACTCGAAGTGGGAAGCCAGGGTCAAGGAGTACGAGGCAAGACTGAAGGCAGCAGAAGAGAAGTACAAACGTGAACGGCAAGGAGCGAAAGAGAGAGTGAACGAGCTAGAGAATAACATGAAGTGAGTTCGCATAGCCGTTGCCAACAGCTTACGCCTCACTAACTGTGCCAACAGGAATATCCGTGAACAGCTTGAACTGGCGCAGAAGAGAAATAGACAACTAAACGATGTTGTCCAAACGGCTCGTGCCGGCGACTCACCTGGCAATTCGTCACGCTGATATAGACCCTTTGATATGGATTTGGTACGATTGCTTTCCTCCATCTGCAGCATCCCTTTTCGTCCTCAATATTTAATGTCGCTATACTTTAGACTGTATTTTTATTATCTTGAAGTATTCATACTCATGGCAACGCCTCTCGTCGAGCGTGTTGTCTTAATTATCTGTTTCAATCGTTTCTGTGCGTCACGCACATGCCAAGCACAACAAGATCGACGTGATCGGTCGTGATTGTGGGGCCCTCGGTAGTAAGCGCCGTAAAACAAACAAAGCATTGACCAACGCCACTGCCTTGTCTATTATCTAGAAATGGATTGTCGATGGTCTGCTGAAAGGAATAAAAGCAAGATGCTTGCAAGCGAACGCAGTATCATACTCGATGCGCCCTTCCAGACTATTTCCCTTCTCCTCTAGAAACAACTCGACCAAGGATCAATCTGTAGTTCGAACCACTTCTGAGCCGTCGGACTTGCGCGAGAGCGAACGGTCTCATGGATTCCTTCCCAAGTTTCGCCGATTTCTAGTGGCTCTGAAGGGGACGCGTTCTTGTATCAAGGAGCCACCCATACCAGATCAAATACATCCAGTCGACGATCCAGTGCTTCCCGACCTCCCCATCGCAGTGCAAGTCACGAAGGAGGTTGGACGAAGCGAGGAACTTCATGTACAAGAGGACGACAGACATAAGGTATCTCACAACGAAGATAACAGCATCCCTATCGACGAGGTTTCAGACGTAGCAATACCACCCTTCCAACCTAATGACCAGCTTTGCGATATTGCTTCAGATGTTGCGGAGCCACCCAGATCTGACAACGATCATAACGACAGCGACTCGACTTCTTCTGGATCATCAAATCATCACGACAGCTACGACAGCTATTCCACGGAATCCAGCCTATCGACTTCTGAACTTTCGGCCACCTGGACTACCCACCATTGCAATGAACTCATCGAAAATCAAGACACTCCTGAATGCGGCGACACAGATGAATTGGAGGCTTCCCTTTCTTCATTACCTGACTTACGGGTGGAAACAGTCATCGACTCCCCTGGCTCTAACGGAGGCCCTGACGTCCCCCTCCTGCCGCCCGGTCTCTTCTTTCCTACTTTCGCGTCACTCCAGGCGGATAATGCCCTTTGGGAGGGGAGACTCAGACCCCCAACTCCGTTCGATCCTAACGCACCCAGTCCGAAGGATCCCATCATCCCAAGGGAACTAACTCTCCATGGCTCCCCTTACGGCAACCCAGGCACAACCCTTGAGCCGCGTCCTGTCATTCCTTCGATTTACGTTCCCCATAATGTTTCTCCGTCTCTCGCAGTTACCTCGGCTGACTCTGATCCCATTATTTGGAATCAACCCCCTTTGCACCCCTTGCAGGGCTCCCCCTACACTCGCCATGGAGGACGCGTACATTTTGAGCAACAATCTGGCATCTCGGCATCATATCGAGGCTACAACGTTGCTCCTTCGCCAGTGATTGTTTCCCTCGACCCTAACGCGCCTAGTCCCAACGACCCCATCATACCCAGGCCATTACCTATCCAGGATTCTCCCTGCTGTGACAACGCACGATGGGACCAACACCCTGTAATACCGACGCCGTATAGACACAACCTCGCGCCCCCCTCCCCAGTCACTCCTACGGGTCAAAAAGGCTTTGGGGCGTACCCACCTCCCATTACCCCCACAGGTCGATCTCAGTACATAACACCTCAGACTACTCCTGCCCTTGACCATCAAGCACTAACTCCTATTCAACAATCGACATTGCAGACGCCAGCCAGTCAACTCTGGGTTAATCTCCCTACCCCGCCTGAGGCTCCGTCATGTCAGACTCGTGCAGCTGCTCAAAGGGATGCAGGCCCACTCGTCGCACCCGCCTTGGTAGAGCCATCCGACATATTCCTCCACAGAGATATTTACTACTCGCTCTTCTATGAAATCGGACGTGGCTCATTCGGTCGTGTCGTTTACACCAAGGTAACTGGAAAAGCGCGGGGCGTGGTGGCCATCAAAGTGCTCAATAAAATAGAATTGACGCTCCAGCGTTGTACCGGCAGCGGCAACAGTGGCCTTCATCCCGAGGACATCAAGAAGGAATTTGAAATCATGCGTTTAGCCTCAGAGTCCGATTCTAAGTTTTTGGCGCCTCTGCTCGCCTCCTTTCAAGACACAAAGAACATCTACTTCGTATTGGTGCGTACTACGCTCGGAGATTTATATTTCATCTCTGATCTATCTGGTTTGCAGCCGCTTTACCCTTCTAATCTGGAAGATCGGTTACGCAAACTCGAACAATTGCGCTTGCCGATGCGGATGGAGGAGATAATATTGGACGCGGCGCAAATCGTTCGTGCTCCCCCATTTTCAAAACGCTAATCTAATTGACCTAAACCCAATATAGCTACTTGGCCTTGAGGCACTTCACGAGCGCAACATCTATCACTGCGATCTCAAGCCCGAGAATATCCTAATTGCGTCCTCCGGAAATCTCGTCATCGCCGATTTTGGTCTGGCCGTCCACCAGCAGAGATCTCAACTATGCAAGGGACCCTTCGGCACCCCTCACTATTCAGCCCGGGAAGTCTGGTCAAGTTTCCAGCCGGCTTATGCAGACATTTGGAGCTACGGCGCAATACTTTTGCAAATGATGCTCGGTACTCCCGAGGCAAGTGCTCCCTTGTTTAAAGAGACGTTCCAGAAGCTTACATATAGATTCGCAGCCTTTCTTCAGTTCTGATCCTGACGCCCGGCCAAGATTCGTTGTTTTCCGTCGACTCATTGCAAACAGTGCTGCTGCTGCGCTCCTGTCCTCCGTGAGTATTTGATTCTCCGTCATTCAGAGGTTATCATTATAACCGCGCCTCCCTAGATCCTGAACTCTGGCCCAAGGCATCGGCCTGAGCTCTCCCAAATCAAAGGTGATGCGTTCTTTGCCGGACTGTACGTACACCGCGCTTTTCCCTTTTCACGCCCACCTGACTTCCATTTCCTACAGTAATTGGAAGAAAGTTGCTGACCGGGAATATATTCGTACGTTGATCCATGGCTAGTCGTAATGTGTTGTCCGTCTCATATTCTCCTCATTCAGCTATTCACCGACCAGAACCAGCAATGCCCTCGGCGGCTCGCAACGGTTTCGAGCCTTACGTTGACCTCAGCCAGGCCCAGATTGCTCAAATCGACTACCAGTTGAAGGAAATTGATGAGTTAATGATAGACAGCCAGTTGCCAGTCGAGAAGATACGGCAATGCATGAAGGAATAAGCGACTAGAATGATATCACGGACTTCAAGACTGCTTTGATTTTATACTTGCATACAAACGGACGATTATTGTAGATATTATCTAGTGATTCGCCATACGTTCATCATACCACTGTATCCATTAGAATTCTACGGACCTCTCACACTCGGGGCAGGCAAACAATTTAATATGCAGATACTTACACTATTGGCGAGAAGCTTGAGTCATACATGCGTGTATAAAGGTAGGATTCATAGGTAATATATTACAGTATCGCTATCCAGCTGCGTTGGGTATTATTATACAATGCGGGAATCAGTTAGTAGTCTTTATGAAGATCTGGCAGTATATGATTACATCAAGGAATGACGAGAAGGATCATACAAAAATGGGGGAGGGCGCTCGGAGAATCTACACCAGACCACTCGACACGGTAGGCCTATAGAGCAATGGGTGTTTGCTCCTTCGCTCGCTCGCCAACCTATTGATGCCGTTAAGGAGATCTGCGCGCCGGAGGGGTTCTTGGGGCGGGAGTTAGTTGTCATCCACTAAGTTGTGACAGCACCTAGCTTACTCGTAATATGGTCATCCTGAGGAGCTCGTCAGAAAGAGCGAGAAAACACCGAAATATAGGAAGCTCACCATGCCTGCCTGCAGACAACGTTCCCGATCGCCGATCACTACACCCTATGAGACGACGAACGGCCTCTAATAAGTATTCCACTTACTAGCATGAGCGGTCAGTGCAATGATCGGTGTAGCGTATAAACCGTTCTCTCGTTCATACGTCCGTATCAGTTCAGTGGCTTCCATACCACCCATAAACGGCATCGATACATCCATCTTAAAAGCAATCAATGTTAGAACATGGACGATGGTGATGAGCAAAGCGACCGTACTAGGATGATATCGAAAGGTCGATTCTGTGCAACACGACCCTTGAAAGCATCGACAGCCAGACTACCATTCTCGGCGATTTCTACCGTATGGCCATACTTCTCTAGTATCTTGACGGCGAGTTTCTGGTTGACAAGGTTGTCCTCGGCTAGCAAAATATCGAAGACCACGTCGTTCACCGCCGACACTGGACTGACTGCGTTCGATTCCAGCGCTGATGTGAGTGTGCCAGCAAGGTCCTGCAATGAAACAGGCGTCGTAACGTGCCAACTTATGCTGCTGTCGAGACACCATTTCACTGTCACGAGGGTTTAGGAGATAGGGAGCAAACTGGGTTAAGCAAGGCTTACGGTTGAGACGAGGGATTGACGGTGCAAGAAGAGCGATGGGAATATAACGAAGATGCTCAAACTCTCGGATAGTTTCGGTCTAGGGTTGATAAACGTTATTGAAGTTTCCCTGGTAAAAACGAAAAAGACTCACCATGCTGAGTGAATCTACCACAATGGTGTCGATATGAGGACATTTATCCTTGTCCGAGACTTCTGAAACATCATGGACGACGTAGGGTCTCAGTCCAAGCTCTTTGATGCTTTCTACGACCCCACTCGTGTCGCGCAACGTGTCGATGAAGAGTATCGTACGCCCGGAGAACGGCATCATCTTGGAGAGGATATTGTTTTTGGAGCTTCGACTGATTTGGGACGTGATGGTGAAGTAGAATTTACTGCCCTTCGATAGCTCACTCTCTACCCACATGTTACCTTGCATGAGCGATACGAGACGCTTGGAGATGGATAGACCAAGACCAGTGCCACCGTATTCCTGTTAAATCATGGTCAACCAACCCTGCCTGAAGGAACCGGGAGCATCGACGAACCCTGGTAGTTGAGCCATCAGCCTGACAGAAAGTGTCGAAGATCATGGTAAGTTTGTCCTCGGCGATACCGATACCTGTGTCCATGACGCAGAACTCAATAGTCACGTTCAAGTCATCCATGGCTAGTAACCTTGTCGACAGGGACACATGACCCTTCCGTGAAACCTTGCTAGGAGTGAACTTGATGGCATTTCCAACCAAGTTGGTGATGACTTGTCGTAGACGGAGCGGGTCACCAACGAGCTGATCGGGGATGTCAGGTTCGACGTCGTAGGTTAGGTCAAGTTTGTTTTGAGAAGCGCGAACGACGAGAGTCTTGAGAATGCCAAATACAGTTTGACGGAGGGAGTAGGGTACAGCTTCCATGGTCATACGCCCAGCTTCGACTATAAAGGAAGCATTTATCGGTATAGATAATCACAGTCCATGGCGCGAAATACGCACTCTTAGAGATATCCAAGATATCGTCGATAATAAGAAGCAGTGATCGGGCCAAGCTGTTTACCAAAAGCAGACTCTCGCGCTGGGAGCGATTGAGGTCGCTGTCCAGCGTCAACTCCGTCATACCGATGATACCGTTCATCGGAGTCCTAACGGAATTTGAGTGTCAGCAGAGTTGAAGAGCAACGCAGAATTAGACATACCTGATTTCGTGACTCATGTTGGCCAGGAACTCACTCTTACTGCGATTAGCCAATTCGGCGGCTTCTCTGGCGGCAGTATTCTTCTGGATACTGTCCCTCAAGTTAAACACCATCTGGTTGATCTGCGTCTTCAAGGAGTCCATTTCACCGCTAGCTTCAACTGTGATGAACCTGGAGAAATCGCCATCCATAGCCGCCGCACTGATCTGAGCAAAGCCTCGAACTTGTGTAGTCAAGTTGCTCGCCATCGTGTTCACAGAGAGTCTATAGATCCGAGTTAGTGAAAGGAGCAATTGTCATGAAAGCGTAACCTACGTGATCTCTTGCCAGATGCCCTGTACGTTGCCAACCTCGGCTTGCACACCCAATTTGCCCTCGGTTCCGACCTCTCTTGCTACCTTCTTGACTTCCTTTGCGAAAATGGCCAATTGGGCAATCATGTCATTGATAGTGTTGACGAGGTTCAACATTTCACCAGAAACGGAAACGCCAGTAATCTTCTGCGTAAGATCACCACGGGCGACAGCGGTCTGGAAATAGCACTGTCAGTATGTGAATAGCAGTGTAAGCATGAAAGAGGCTGACCGTTGCGACTGCGATTGTTCGGACTTGGAGGGTCAACTGGAGATGGTAAGTACCGCGCGTGAGTATGTGGGCGTAAGGAGATGGCATCTACACTTACATTGGCGGCCATGACGTTGACGTTATCTGTAAGAGCCTTCCATGTTCCTCCGACGTTTGTCACTCTGGCTTGACCACCTAAACGACCTTCAGTGCCGACTTCTCTGGCCACTCTACATCGCACAATCAATCAAATCCATGGTTTGAAAGTGAGAGGCAGAGCAGGCGTACCTTGTCACCTCGTCGGCGAAGACACTCAAACTCTCTGTCATGCCGTTGACGGTCTCCTTGAGCTCCAACATCTCACCACGGACATCGACTTCAATCTTCTTCGTCATGTCGCCGCCAGCCACAGCCTTAGTCACCTCTGCGATGGATCGTACTTGATTGGTCAAGTTCATGGCCATGAGATTGACGTTGTCACTGAGAACCTATTAGGCCGTAAGCATGAGACCGATAACAAAGAAGCATTCAGGAGCTGACCTTCCACATGCCTTGCACATCTGGAACAACGGCCTGTCCTCCTAGGATACCTTCCGTTCCGACCTCCAAACTCACTCTGCTGACTTCCCTTGCCAAAGTACTGAGCTGCGAGACCATAGAGTTGACCTGAAAGGCAACAAATTAACACTTCGCGAGGAGTGTGGAATAAGGGGTGCTGTACCGTCTCCTTCAAATCCAGCATTTCGCCTTGGACATCAACATCGACTAGTTTGGTAAGATCACCGGAAGCTACGGCTTTGGTGACCTCAGATATAGATCGCACTTGATCGGTAAGGTTTGAAGCCATTTTCTGGCAACCTCATGTCAGTAGGATACTTCATGATAGTCAGCACTGAACTTACGTTGACGTTTCGAGTCAAGTCTGCCCAGGTGCCTTGTACACCGTCGACTCTCGCCTGACCACCCAAGATACCTTGCGTCCCAACCTCCAATGCCACTCGCGTGACCTCACTGGCAAAGGCGTTCAACTGATCCACCATAGAGTTCACGGTACCTAATGGACGTAGATCGATGAGATCAGATATAAAGGCACTAAGTTGATGCTAACCCTTCAACGTCGACATCTCGCCTTCGACTTGGATTTCAACCTTTCGGGTCAAGTCGCCCTTGGCTACGGCGGTCGTCACTTTGGCGATAGATCGCACTTGATCCGTTAACGAAGAACACATCCGATTGACCTAAATGAGTGTCAGATAGGGAAAACAGAGATCGCGTCCGATGGAGTATATCCGGGTAGAGCTTACATTCCTGACCAATTCATACCATACTCCTTCGACGTCGGGAACATAGGCCTGACCGCCCAACTTGCCTTGACTACCAACTTCGAGAGTAACCCTGGTGACTTCGGCAGCGAGTGCGCGTAGTCTGTTACAACGGGATCCATCGTTCGCAGGGTAGTGTTGGAGATACGTGGGAGGTTGATTTGCACACCGTGAAAAGGAACATAGGACAAATATTAGCAACATAATCACGATCAGGTTTAGAGTTAAGGTTATAAGCTTTTTCCAATAGATAAAGGGACGGGCCCGAAGGCCCAAAGGACAAACAGAAAACGGGACATGGACCGGACAAGACGAAATCCACAAACCTAACGACCATACCATTAACCGTATTCTTCAAGTCCAATATTTCACCTTTGGCGTCGACCTCGACTCGCTTAGAAAGATCCCCGAGAGCGACGGCTTTTGTAACCTGGGATACGAACATGTTGAGTTGTCGATTTCATTGTATCTCAAAGTCAAAGGAAATTATGACACATACCATAGCGATAGACCGGACCTGGGATGTCAAATTGGCGGCAAGCTTGTTGACTACACCTGTGAGTTCTCCCCATGTCCCTTCAACATCAAGAACGAGAGCTTGCGCTCCGAGTTTCCTACGTGTCGTTTGAGTACGAATCCCGCTCCCATTACGTACGAAACGACTCACCCTTCCGTGCCGACTTCTAGACTAACCCTTGTGACTTCCTTCGCGAATTGACCTAATTTATCCACCATCTTGTTGATGACGTCTTTGAGCTGAACCATGACAACACCCTGAACGGGGACGGTAATCTTTTGACTAAGGTCACCGGTGGCTACTGCATTGCAAACGCGTGCAACGTCCATGACCTGTGCCTTGAGGAGCTTGAGCTCTTCGACAGCGCTCAATCCGCTTTCAAAGGCGGCCGCAGCAAGAGGACCCATCGGTACGACGAGCGGTGAGCCACTGGAAGGGGCGGAAAGGTTGGAAAGAGAAGATAGTCGCGACATGGTGAGGGGGTCTGTGATAGTCTTGCCACAGGTTGGGCATGCTACATGATCGTAGATGATAGTGCTGGTTGGGGGGGCGGAAACAGAGCTAGATAGGCTGGTAGTAGAAACTGAGTTGGGCAGAGGCTCGGCGGGTGCGGTCGGAGTCGTGGTATCGGATGATGACTGGCAGTCTAGGTTGGCAACTTTGTTAACAGCGATCGGTTCAGTGGGGGAGCGAGTCTTCTGGGGTGTATTGGACATGCTCATGATGTCTAGGTTATCTTTGAGACCTTCGAGAGAGATTGTCATTGGGGTAGAGTTAGACGGAGTGGGTGAACGCATGCCATTGCTTCGTGTTCTGGAGACGGCGCTGGTGTTTACTGTGCTTTGGTGATCACTTTCAGGGCTTGGTAATGAAGGCGAGTGAGAATGATCCTGCCAGTAACAGTTAATTAGCGCAAAACAACAAAGCCGTCGAGAAGGCTTACTTCTTGGGTCTTATTTCGCTCCTTCCCCGTTGTCAGATGATGCGCCTCCGTTTCTGCTTCGTACATTCGCTTCGCCACAGCAGTCAAACTGCGAATAATGCTATCGGTTTGCCAATCTGATGGTCCATCATAGCGCGGTGGAGGTGCAGAATTCGGTCCCAGCTCATAGACAGAGAGCAAGGCGATTAGATACGAAAGAAAAGGGTGGTCGAGGGGAGGGAGGGGAGGCGAATCGCTGGCGGCCATCGTTTTGCACAACGAAGCCGGCTGAAAGGTACGTGTGGGAGGTTTCAAGGTGTTATCAAGCTCAGCCGAAGTCCCGAAGGCTTTGCTCCGGGATGTCTCCGCGAATAGCTGGAAGCAAACTGCCCTGAGAAATCCCAAGCGTTCGTTATCGATTTGCTAACAATTCGGCTCGAATCTCTTGATTCACTACCAGCTTCGCGCCAGATGGATCAGAGACCATCACAAGAACAGAACTAGATTCTCACCGAGAGCAGCAACTGCAGAATCAAGAATAAAATGACTTGGTACGCTGTCAGTCGATTCTTGGCTCGACGGTGCAATCTGGTTCAATTGACTGCGAAAATGGAGAAGACAAACGCGTACTAGGTGATCATCTATGATGATGTGATTGGCTTCACAACTATTCCCACAGTCAGGATATTTATCTCACAATCACAATTCAGGAGACAGGGGATATTTCAGCTGTATTCAAAAGCCATACTCTTCCTTGACATAATCATAGGCAAGGACATCTTCAACTATGGGGGCAAGACGCGTCTTTTTTTGCTAGGCATGAGAGGTAGACTTATTTAAAGTATCTTTGAACACCCACCTTGCCACCTTCATGTTCAGGACTTGCGGAGAATGCGTCTCTCGCCGCTGCATTCTGTTATGATTGTTAAAGACAAAACATCCCAGAGGTCATTAGGCCCACCTTGAACTCCACGGTAAACATGTAATCGAATCTTCTGCTTGGACCTTGAGCGAGGCTTTTGCCACCTGCACTAGTAATGAAGGCCACGGAATCTGCGTAATATCTCAGCAACGCACCAACTGGTCCCTGATTTACGTATCGCGCCAGGTCCTCATATAGTTTAAAGAGACCTTTGACGGCATTTGCTTTCTGCTCATCTGTAGTGCCCTCTTTGAATTTGAACCCTAGGAAGCGGGAGATAGCCGGGTCAGCGGAGGTGGTAGTGGACATAGTGGAGTAGCAGGAGGAGAAACTGCCGAATCAGCCAATACTTAACCAAGAGCACCGAGTAGGGGACGGGTAAAGAGCCGTCAAGACAGCGTAGCGGATCTCAATGGGCTCTTTGCACAAGTGCTAGACATGAAATTTTGAAACTGGATGCCATTTCTTGAACGCGCCCATCCCCATATCCCCGACACTGACTTTGGGCCATCCAGACAAGGATGACAGGGGCTAGGAGATTGGCACAGGGTCAATGCATCCGCCGGTCACGTGATCTTCGCGTGGCTATTGTGTGCCAAACACAACTCCCCGTCGTACCAACATTGATCTCCCCCGCATGGGTACCCGCAGGGACTCGCGTGTGTCTGTCGGGGCACGCCAGAACGATGCCTTGGTTGAATTCGAATCGTGTAAGTAAATTGCGGTGCCTTATTCCGCTCCAACAACACTAACTTCATGCCACAGTCAAGAAAAAGTTCCTACTCGCCAACAAGCACATCACGAAGTGCGTTGTCCTTGCATCTCCTCTGAAATGAATGAATTTAACCCATTAAATACTCTAGGCTCAACTCAACGCTCAGTGTCCGGATTGAAGAACTTAATGCCCAAATATCCACCCTCTACGTTGAGAACCTCCGATTACGGGCATCGGAGATTGCTCTTGCGGCCCAACTTAAGCGGGAGAAGGAGAAATCGACAAAGGTCATGGCAGATGCTGAGGCTGCTACCCAGAATCTCGCGAAACACTTAAGCTACCTTCGCCAAACACTCAACATTCACGCTATACACCTACCCGCGCCGAAGGAGGTTTCACCACCGCACTCGCCACCTCGACGCCCTGTCAATGCGGAACCAAGAGATGAAGCTCTACGTGTTGCCCGTTTACCCAATGTGCCCGGGATTGACGAGGAAGACGAGCCACCGACAGATGACCACGAACATGCTCCAGTGGAGCTACCACGAATACGAACGAGTGGCAAAGTGCGATCGTCTACCGCTCAGATCCCCCTTCCCTCAATCACGCCAGGTCTGCCTCGCAAGAAGCCTAGTTCAAGTATGAAAAGGAGAGAAAGCGGGTTGCTGATGGAAATGGGTGGTAGGCCCGGGAGTCCGACTGTCGGTTCGCCCGTGCCGAAGAACGTGGAATTAGAGGAAGAGGCGGAGGAGGTGAGAGATGATCTACTTGGTATCGAAGAGCCCAAACCTCTGCGGGGCGTCACCCGACGAAAGCAGAAGTCGGAAGAAGCGCGTGCTGACGAGGACGAGGACTTCCGACCTTCAAGGCGGAAACCAAAAGATGACAGGGATCTCAATGACCGGAAAGAACGCAAGCGGAAACCACGGGAACCAGAAGTGGATGTGGTTGAAGAGCTGCTGATCGATGAAGACGCAGTCGTGCAAGGAGAAAAGGAGAAGAAAGTCAAGAGTAAGAGTAAAGCCAGGCTTATGGACGTCACGAACTCACCTCGTGGTTCTGTGGGGCTTTCTCTTAATTGCGAAGATATGATTACTTCAACAGCCGGTACGTATTCTTATCTTTTTTCGTACATTACATTCTCATTGAAACTTGGCGTTAGATTCAGCCAAACATCGTACATTTCTTGCTCCTCGACCAGCATCAGCTTCTTCATCTTCTTCACAAGCGTCACACACTACTTCATCCAGTAAACCCACTAATCTCCCTCCGATAGAGCCTCCAGAAGACGCACATCAGTTCTATCTACCAACACCAAGAGCCTCGTCTGATGCCCCACCTGAAGAAATCGATGATGCTGACTTACCTGACGAAGCCCTCAGGGCGAACCCCGAGGAAGCAGAAGGTGCTGCAGGAGGCCGAGAAAGGCGGACTCGGAAGAGTGTAAATTACGCCGAACCCAAACTGAACACGTACGTCGTTGATCTCGTTCCAGGTACTCAATCAAACTAATCAGCCCCGACTTGTAGCAAAATGCGTAAACCGGACCCGCCGCCTGGCACAGCCCCTGCTAAACCCGCCAAGAAGCGAACGTCAACGCCAGCCGTGAATCCAGAAGAGGGGCAGGAGAGTGGCGGTAGCTCCGGCAAGCGTAAACGGCTTGGGGACGAGGATACGACGCCATGGGTGCAAGCAACGATCGTCGTAAGCACGCGAAAATTTGGCGAGGATGACAATGAAGACGATGATGACGACGACGATTTCAAAGTGGGGAGCGGCGGGGAGGAAGCGGATGGGGAGTTTGCCGTGCGCAGACCACATCGGGGGAGGAATAGTGCGAGCGCTACGATCACCGATGGCTGGGGGAATGTAGATCAAAGTCGAAGAAGAAGCCATTCCAGTAGTAAAGGGAGCTTGGTCAAGTCGAAACGAAATCCGAACGAGGGGGGGTTCCTCACCGATTGGGAGGAGAGGAGACATAGCATGGCCATGTAGCGCCGTTCCACCGACCCTCCCCTTGCGACGCACTTATTCTATATTCATGTTACAACCATATGTTTTATATCCCCTCTTGATGACCGCTTTGTCAGTAATGCGTTATTGGTGTATAATATTGGCAGTCGTTTATACCACGAATATGTACTATCAGCGAGATACATACAGCTTCTACATTATTTAGACGGTTCCAAAAGTTTCCCTTCATCCACAACGACGCTCCTCATGACTGCGGCAATTCTTGACTAGATTTCGCTGAGTTGGAGAAGATTATCCCAGACCCGTTGCCTGAATTCTGGGTCAGAGTCCACGCGTTTATCCACCGTCACTTCGCGCCCGTATTGGTCCCAGAAAGCCCGTCTCAGTGCCTTCCCTTCGTCGCTCACGGTCTCCCATATGGCAATATCTGCATATTGCGCCGTGGAAATGGAGGTCCATCTGAATATAGTCTTCTGGAAGACATGCATGTACCATGGGAGACTAGGCGCGTTGAATAATTCCGTATACACGGGACCTGGATACAGATGCGTAGTGTGTATTCCAGGGAATTTGACGTTAAACTCCTGATTGGACATCAATGATTTGGTCACGGATTCATGCGCAACGACTAGGCATACCTTGGTGAATACGTCCATCATGAATAGCCATCGAAATGGATGTGTCATCATGCTGAAAGTGCCGGTTGCTGCAGCCTTGAGACCAGAAAAATCATCGAAGTCTATAATTCGATTCTTTTCACCAGGCCGCCCGATGTGGCAAATTTGAGCACCCTCGCGGAGGACAGGATTCGTACGCGTCAAGAGTAGGTAGGGAATGAGGAAATGTGCTATGATTTGGACGTTGAACCCAGCGGTTAGGTTCTCCACGGTGCCAGGCGTAAAGTAGACTGGTCCGCCTGAAATAACAAGGGCACGGTGAGTTGCATTCTAGAGAGATTCCAGAGAGAGAATGTATAGCGAGGGGCGTACCTTGGCTGAGATATAGATATTGAACGCCCTCCTCACCAGCCCAAGCAGCGATATCCTCCACAAGGGCCTTGATCGCTTTCAGAGTCCCCAAGTCCCTCCCCGCAAAGGCAAACCTAGCATCCTTCGCGCCCCGTTCTTTCAGCTTCCGGACCATCTCATCTCCAAGTTTCTCGTTTCTCCCACAGATGAGGACGGAGGCCCCTAGTTCGGCCAATCTCAGCGCTATACCAGCCCCAATGCCCTGGGTCCCGCCGACCACAACGACATTGGTGCCTGCAAGCTCAAGAGCTGAAGTGAGTGCATGGTAGTTGGGCATTGTTCATGGCCGAAGCACCACCGTCTGGCCGTATATATATAGAGAGAGAGAAAGGCGAGTCCCAGGGCCGGTTAACGGCATCGATGTAGGTGGCAGAACGGCCGCAGTCTTGCGTCATTCAGATTCTGGAATCAGTCCACGTAAGACATTATTTAGCTGAGATTTTCGACGCGTATACTATCACGTGTACTGTAGTGCAAACACACATAGATGTGCAAAACCAATTTTAAGTTGTTGTAGATTCCATGTCCTATGCTCGGACATGAAGTATGTTTGAGAAATAGACTTCATTGAGCTACTGTAAAAATCTCAAGGCATTTGAGAAGTTGCAAGTCCATTTCCGCGGGCAAAATGTGACGTGCAAATAGTCATTTCAAATTTGACTTGAATGCTGTGGAAGTAATAACAATCCTACAGACTTCTGATTTTTTTCTTAGCTAGTATAGTAGCGCTAGAGTCTGAATCTAGAGTCCCTTGCACTCGTACCTACTGGTTCATGCACAGGAAAACCAGCAATATTTTGCGTGACAAAGAAGCTCCTATTTGCCCCAGATCCATGTGTTGCCGAGCGAGCGGCCGAATGCATACGGCGGCACACGGCTGCGCTGCTGGGTCTGAATGACGCGTGACACACTGTGACGAAAAGTTTGCAAATCTATGTTTTTGGGTACTCGTCGTACCGGCATCGTCATTGCTCTACTACTCGGAAAGGGATTCACTCAAAAAGTTGATAGGTATTTAGCCAAGATGAGCGACAACCCCTCGTAGCATGCCGGGAGTTGTAGGGACATCCAATCTGGAGCACCAGGTCGAATTGTCCAAAATTTTGCAAATCTGTCTAAGTGATAGTACGTAGACAGTCTAGCACAGTAAAGAATGTACAAGAAAGCAATCAGTCACGACCAAATTCCTCCAGCCTTGTACGAATTTCATCTAGTTGCCCTTTACGCCTTGCCAATTCTGCCCGACGCTGCTCAATAGCAGGGTCCTCGCTGACGAGATTCCTCATTCGATTGACCATGTCCGGGCCTTCAAAAAGGCTCTGGACGAGCGCGTCACTCAGACTAACAGAAAGAGCTCGATTCAAGTCTCTTTCAATTGTAAGAGGAACAGCATCAATGATGCGCTTCGAAAGTTTGTCAATACACATTTAATAGGAGGTAGCTGGACAAAAACCTTGTAAGCGACCTGGAAATACGCCCGGACGTTGGCCATTACTTGAAGCTCATCCGCATAGGACTCGGGTGGTGGTGGCGGCGGCGGTGGCGGCCGGTGGCGGCCGGTCGTGTAGGAGGAAGAATCATTGTCGGGGCGCATCAGGGGATAGGCCAAATACCACTGCTGGACGTATGCGGTATGCCATTTCTTAGAAGTGGCTTTGTAGTAGTGGATATTCTGCGTCCAGATGGGAGCTGACTCGCAAGCTAGCAACTGTTCCAGCATGGCCAACGTATTTTTCTTTTGTAGCTCCATTTCTCTGGTAGCAACACCACTAGGACCCTCGTGATTCGGTAGACGTCACAAAGTCTATGGCAAGGAAAACTTACCGGACATGCTCGTGAAGCATCCGGAATCGGGAGAAATGCTCAGCTTGCAAACCGTCCATGAAAATGTTCAACATCCGAAAGACGTTACTGAAACAGCGCATTGCCGGACCATGCCACAGCCTAACGTGCCTCTCGATGAGATGTTTCGTGGCTTCGTATGGGACGTGGCCAGGTAATTCCCAACCCGTAGACCTGACTTTTTTGTCAATTACTGGGAATCCGTTGAGAGAAAAAGGAGTCCCACTTTTTGATAACGTCGCGAACTTCAGTCAAGTCAATTGGCCTTGCTTTGCTAGCTAACTCTTCTATTGACTCAGTATCAGATGCAGCCTGGGATAGCACCTCAACTTCGTCTTCGTCGCATTGGTAGGAAGGGATGGGATGGGCAATATAGTTGGGGAAAGGCCGGAAGTCGGGAGTAGTAGCTCTAATATCCAATTTCAGTTGCTCATACAACCCACGACTTCCCTGGACGTAATTTTTGTGAGACCGTGCATCTATACTCTCCGCGAATTCCCTGGAGAAGTTGTTTACACGTATGAAGACCTCAGACTGAGGGTCGCGCGTGATGATGGAGGGGAGATCGTTGATATCTTCTAAGCACCTGTCCAAGAGATCTTGCACCTGTTGTTTCAGGAGCGGGAGTCTGCAGTAGAGAGCGATAAACGTGAATGGGCATTAGGGAGGAAGAGACTTACGACCGCTCGATCAGTTCAACAAGAAGCCTACCAACATCGGTCACAAGGTTTGGGATTCCGAACCGTCCTTGGTTCATGTCCCCATCTTTCCAAGGTTCCGTAGTCCTGAAGAACTGAGAAGCTATTGAAGCCGAATCTGCTCGTGAAGCCTGTCGTGCCCTCTCTGAGTCATCCGGCAGCCGCACGCAGTAGTAGCCGTGATTGAGGTGATGAGCCCGGCCAAGGAAGATGTCTTTCCAGCGTCGGCGAGAGTCAATCGCTCCAGACGGAAGACAATCAGGCTTGGTAACGACGCCTTAATGAATATTAAGGTGTTGGTCAGACTTGTACTTGAGGACAAGGCCCAGGAACACTGGTCAGCTTACCGATGGTACGAAGTCCTTCTGGATCAGCTTCCCTGGCAAGCCGCGCGGCTTGCTGGTTCTCGACATCATCTAGAGAGTCTTCAACACACTGTACGTTAGAAATACAAAAGGGCTCACCAGTTATAGGCATGGCAACTAGGATCAATGTGTTTGGGCGATCGATATACGAAACGACCATATTCTTAACCAAATCGATCGCCTCTTGGGATTCGTTTTGAATAAGTCCTACGTCACCCATCACCGTGAGTACGCACGCCCGCACTATTGCCAAAGCGTACCAGGCAAATCGACGAACGATAGATCCGTCGCGTCGGGATCGTGCAAGTCAAGGCATACTACGTTGTTGGTGAATTTCAGCATTCGGGCGTCTGAATCGTATGTTGCTTTGAGTTCATCTCGAGACATTGCCGTGAACGCGGATGGCGATCTGTGAGGACAGAGGCTCGCCACTTGCGCACGACGAAGCCAAAGCTCAACGGAGGCCCGGTCTGTCACTTCAGGGCTGAATGTGCTGGTTGTTCCGCCTTCTTGCCGCAAAGAGATTGAACACCTCCAAGGACCGGACGTGCTGTGCATGACACATTCCATAGGGCATCTATAGGGCAACATTCTCGATAAGACACCAATTTGAGGGGTATGAGGAAACTAGACTCACCGGGTGCATGTTCCAGCGTCTCGAGGAACACAGATCTATACCACTCGTTAGCTTGATACGCAAAGATAGTTGCTGTTCCACGTACCCCGCTAACACCTTCAACCAACGAACTCTTACCAGCTAAAGTCGGTTAATGGCTTGTAAAGCTTGGTTGAATCTCGGGCTTCGTACCTGATTGGCTACCAATCACGACTACGCGTGGTAAATCCAATAACGCAGAGGCACTAAGATCGAGTGAGAATATTTTTATCCCAGCTTGGGGTATTGACGTACCCCATGGCATCTAAATCGTTACGAAGTTGCATGAGTTCCTTGCAACGGCGGGCATAGTCGGTATTGTTGATGTTATTGGCGGAAGTAGTTTCTGCTTCTTGATGATTGTTCATGTCGCCTGTAGTATCGTCAGTCGAGCCAGAGCGAGTACTCTGGCTGCGGCGAGAATTGCGGGTGAGTCGATTGAACATGAGACCCCTGATCCCACGAGAAAGCCTTATATACGTCCAGCTACCACAAGCCCCGCCATTCTCGTCTGCCTCGCGGCGACTCTAAGCGCACAGATATCAGGATTTGAAAGACATCGAGGCGCTGCGCATGGATCCACATAACGTTCCAGAAGTTCAGAAGCTGTCAAAAGAACGCCCTGCTGCGGTGCGTGCCCTGTGTCTATTGTCTGAATTTTCTTCTGCTTTTCAGCATAAAACTGGCCCACCTCGACAGTGCAGGACCTGTGAAAGTCAAAACTGTACCATCTCAAAAGGCTTGTCGCGGAGTGCAAATTCGGCGCCCATGTGACATTGACTAGGGGCAAACCACTAGGGCCCTAGGGGCTTCGAGATTATCAACCATCACTAGCGCTTCCGACGCAGCAGCAGAAGTCAGTTTCTTTATCGCACCACGACACACAGTTTCTTATACCAAGCAGTATTTTTCCTTCAAGTATGACTATCCAAGATGCCGCTCGTGCTGCTGGCTGGTATAGATTCGAACAAGTCGAGCAATACATACCAAACGAACACAAGCTCTTCCGTGCATCATCCCCAAACTATATGGGTTTTGATGGATCCCTCAGCCTAACCCCCGCCGCAATCCAATTTATCAAAAATCAAGGCATCGATGGCCTGATCAGCTTCAACCAATGTAGCTATACGGATGCCGAGCAGAAGTCGCTCAAAGAAGCAGGCATATCCTTCCTCCACCTTCCCGTGAAAGATTTCACCGCTGCAAGTACTGAACAACTCGATCATCTTTACCGCTTTTTCCTTGAGCACGGTGCAACCCTCGTTCACTGTGGATATGGGCATGGGCGAACGGGAACAGGGGTGACTGCGATCCAACTGTACATAACTTCGGGGCAACACCCTAGCGAGGAGGAATGGGCACCCGTGAATCACGTGGAAAAGGAGGTTCAGATGGAAGCACTTCGTGAGCTTCGAGCGAAACTAGAAAAATAGGCATGCGATGTGCGCGCTATAGCTACACATATTTGATTTGGTTTGTACAAGTCCCTACGTTCTCCAAACCTACTTCGACAACATCTCCGTTCTTGAGAAATTCAGGGACCGCTTTACCGAGGTTTGTTCCGCTTGGGCTAGATAGATAAATATCACCATCGATAATACTACGGAAATAATTGAGTGACTTACGTCCCCGTAAAAATGACGTCTCCTGGCAACAAAGTCGTCCCCATCGAGAAGAAAGAAACGAGGTGCTTTACGCCAAAAATCATATCCGCGGTTGTAGCATTTTGCTGCAGAACGCCGTTTACTCTTGTCCAGATATTCAACGCCTGCGGATCGGTGATGATGTTGGTGGAGACAATGGCAGGACCCCATGGTGCCCACCCGTCTGGACCTTTGCCCATGGAGAATTGGGGTTGGGGTAACCCGCCACGGTCGATCTGCCAGCCTCGATGCGAGACATCGTGGCCAACAGAATACCCAAGAACATGATCAAGAGCTTCGTCGTCGGATATATTGAACGCCTTCTTCTTCATAATGATAACCAACTCCGTTTCCCAATCCATCGACGATGTGAAGTTGCCCTGAGTTTGGTAGCCCTCGGAGATGGGGATAGGATCACTAGGCGTGTTGAGCGCCGTGAATGGTTTGTAGAACAGGATAGGCCACCCGGGGATTGTCATGTTGCTCTAAATAAATAAGTTTTTGTTTTTCATAAAAAAGCGGCAGGTCACATAAGCAAGTGCTGCTCACTTCATCGATGTGAGCGATGTAGTTTAGGCCAACACAGCGAACAGTACGGACGCGTTCACTCGGCAAAGGTGCCAACAGCTTTTTGATGGGCTATGTGGTAACAGATGTCACTCTCGACATGGGATGCGGACCTCGGGTCACTTACTTTGACTTGGTTCGTAATGCGGAAGTCGCCCAAGATGTCTCCTGTGATGACTTTGGCCTTTGTGCTCTTCGCCGCGTCGAATGTTCCAGCTGGAAGAATAGCATCGCCGTAGTATTCTTTGTTGTCAGTGGAGATGAATCGCACGAAGCGCTGTGCGCTCGCAGCGAGTGCGAACCCCAGAACGACAAGCGCGGTTATCGTGCGCATGATGTTGTGTGACGAGAAATGGAGTTTGGATGCGGGGGATTAAATAATGAACACGGAAACCACACTCGGTGCTTCTCGATGAGGCTCATCGTCAGCAGTCATGTTTCAACAGCATCAGGGATCTTCTTCTGTGGATAAAAGTCCCAACGTGGTAGATGATTTCACAGCGGAAGAAGACGGAGACTCATGGTAGCTTGACATGAGGCTGGACGCCCAATCCGGCGTTGGGCATTACCTACCAGTCGTGCCGCATGACGAGGGGTAGGCAACAATGGAGTGAAGCTGTAGCCTAGGAGGATCAGAAAGTCGCGTCTATAAAAAGATCACAGAGCTTCTTTCGGCACGGGAATCTCCTTCGAAACTCTGAGGGAATGGACGGTTTACTCCACCACTCATGTACGCAGCTTGGACGATGTTCTTCAATCAACCTTGCTACTGGGTTCATACGCTTTGGCGCGTCGTACACTACGGAGATAGAGTAAGTCAGTATGAGACAAAGAGAGCGGCGTGCCCTGGGAACTGACCACGCGGTGAACAGAGAACCAACCTTTCAATTATTTATTTTTGGTCAAATGATCAAGGTTGGGTAGTTCCTAGAAAGAAGCACCGCAACGGTGCCGTTTGCCAACTCATGATAGTTCCTCAGCGCTGCAGAATGGGACACGATCAGGGATATCATCAACGGAGAATACGAACCCAAGATTCCACGGCCTTTTTCAAGTGTATTTGTCAAGAGAAAAACACCTCAAAGCATACGGTGAAGCCGAGTGGATACGGAGGGCTGTTTGAGCACTGCGTGGTGCGAAGACAGGATAGTTAGCACCCATCGGGGACAGTGGTTGAATCTCTGTGGCCGGCCGCACCAACACCCAGACCACGACTAGCAAATGCTTGCCACAGGATGCATACGTTAGCGCCCCCATATCTGTTTGCATCAGCCTGGATCCAGGCATCTCTTGCAGCAGGTACTAGAGTGGTGGTGCTATATTGTTAATGTTGAATTCTTCGCACAAAAACACTCACGTGTTGGATTGCACGGCTGCAAGGCCAAAGCGTCTATGAATAGATGTAGGAATACAATGTTCCCCTCGGTTCCACCCGGATTTGTACGTGCCGTGGTGGAGAAGCCATGTGCCCCCACAAGGGCAGAATAAACGTTATGGAGCATGTTTGCCCATACCTCGCCGATGTCTTGTGTGATACCAGTCAGTCAAGATTGGCCAGGGGATGGGGAGAGTAAGACCTACCATGAACTTCGCTAAGGGTTGCGATGGATGAATACCGTAAGGGGTTGACAGTTCTGATACAGTACAGTACATAGCCCAATTTTTAGCCTGCGAAGACAACGAGTGCGTTGAACGTACGGCGAAGTTGAGTAGGGGTGAGTACGAATACCAGCTGTGGTGTTGGTAACGAACTGGCCCATAACATAGTCGGGGACGTCGGCGGATTTGTGTTCCGTCCATCTAACAACGCATTGTGAGCTAGTCTCTACGTAACGCGGGATGGAGCATACTCGGCCATGGCATCACTCCAGCCTGATTAATCTCTGGTTTAATAAAGGTTCTGGTCAATCATAAGCACGAACCTTCGCCCATACCACCAGCCTCGGTGGTCTGCAAACACCTGCCTGTCCCTCCGCCAGTCATCCGGTTAGTTATCCCGTGGGTGTTTTCGTGCACTAGGATGTCGTTCTCCAAGGCGCTGTCCCGCGATGGATTGGTAAACGTCCACAGGAACACTGCTTTGTATTAGTACAACGTTGCTTGTGGGTCGGGAATGTGTACTCTATACTTAGTCGAGAGGATATGATCACATACATGAGATGCAGTTAGCTGGTGTACTGACACTGAGAACTCACTCTGTGATCATGAGTCACTAATAGAACAACGACAACATGAAGGAAAGGTCTAACCTCATGGAACCTGACTGACCGCTGGGGATCATTTGGATAGTTTAACACCAATTAGTATCCTTGAAAGCTGGTACGCACTCGGGTGGTGTGGCGAAGTCAGCGTTATTGTTCCCGGCGGCACTCTGGACAGAAACAACAACACGGTCGTTTTCTCGACCTCCATTCCCGAAATTATTGGTTTGGAAGTTGAAGGCGGACTATTGAATGATGGATACGTCAACGGATTTTCTCGAGTAAATATGCCTTTCTTACCTCTGTAAAGCCATATCGGTATGAAAAATCGTGGACAGTGTTGACCACGTAGAAAGCATTAACTACCGCAGCGTTTACGTTGCCTGGTGAAGTAGGAGGGGCTGTCGGATCCTAAGGGTATATGAACTCTCCAGGTCCACTCTGAGGGGTGGGTGCGCCTTTCGACGCGATGACATTGTTACCCCTATCGAAATATATGTTTAACGGGGTACATGGGGATGGGGGATAGGCAGCCTCACGCCGTTGCCGTGGTCGAGGTGGTACCGTCGCCTGCAAAACGTCAATAAATTACACGAGAAATTATAGGATATCACACACTGTGCCATCCAAGGGGCGAGGCTACTGTATCTTGCGGATCGAGGAGGACCTGGAAGCCCTCTGTAGGTACCTCAATAGCAATGGGCAAAACCAGGTACTACTGATATGCTTAACACACAAGCAGCACAGAGAGTATGGATAGACTGACCGAGAATTTGTTTACGAAGTCGGTAACCGAACGGAGTTGGCCCGTATGGGCGTCAATGAATGCCTCAACCCATGTGCCGGTTTTATCGTTCTGTATCTGGATTACGTGCGTGAGCACTGCCGAACCATCCGGAAGGGCGAGGAATTCAATGGAGGGTGGATGACCGTTGTATTTTCCATCGATGAGTTCTTCCGCTTTGGCTATGGCATCGCCAATGGGGATACTAGGCTGCGACGAAGAGACTCTAGCTATGAGGATGCAACATATCAGCAACAAGATAGCATCGCAGAAGCTTTGCACTGCTTACTGGGTTTCACGAAGGAGGTCCCGAATGCAACAACCCTGTTTTCGCGGTTGAACGCGATGTTTGCAACGGCGTTCGCGAATGGAACTCCATCCTTTAAGAGCATGTCAGTCGTAGATGTTCTCAGCTGATTATTACGGGTCAACGTACGTGAGTTTGTTTGACGAAAGCACGTCTCGTAGTCTCCCCAGTGAAGCCCGACTTGAATGTGATAGCGCTTTTGGAAACACCGAGTCTAGAGCCCACAAATGCAATGGCGGACTCCTCCAGGTCGGGATTGTCACGCTCGACAAGTGGGTGGTCAATACCTGTTCCGAACGTCTAAGATATGGGTTGAGCATTGCCCTCAGAAAGGTGAAGAAGCCTCGTGAGACGAACTTCGTATGTTGATGGAGGATGAAAAGTCTCGATTCGGACACCTTTGCCAACTTCGCGAACGTGGTGAGTGGTGTACTTGACACTTCCTGGAAAGGGGGATGCCGAGGTGGTCGGTGCATAGAGGATGGCTAAAGAGACAGCTTGAAGCAGATTGTCAACGCCTACCATGATTCTGAAAAAGGGTGCGAGGGGATGGATGTCTTGGAATTTACGATACTGCACCGTTCCCCATAGATATAGGAGAAGAGTGACAGGCGTGCCATAAGCCTTCAGAGAGATATTGGGTGCCGGTGATCCAACGATGAGGGCAAACCACTCGAAAATAGCCGTGCCTGACAGACATATCGCTTTTGCATGTGGGGTTTCCTCATCTTGGAGAAAGCGCGCGAGGAAACGTCGTAGAGATACGATTATCAAGGACGGTTAGGACGGTTAGGCTTATTCTTTGATTGCGAGCCATATGGTCCACGGATTTACAGCGGGATGACCAGGTGACATCAGTCCTCGAGTTCATTTCACCAATCAGTACAGTTCGCAATCTAATCTTTTCTCTAAAAAACATACCTACCACGAAGGAATTGGATTGGCACGAAGCGTCCCAAGCCACCAATTCTAGATGAAAAACGACGCCCACTGACGTGTTAAAAAAATGCCTGGCCGCGGGAAGGGTGCGTCACCAGGGCGTCGCTGACACAAGCCAGCCAAGAAGACAGCGGATAAGTATTGTCCATCCTTGAGTAGTAACTCTACAACCATCAGATGCTACGCAGCATTAGTGACTGGCCAACGGTAACCCCCCAAAAGTGCGGTGTCGCGTTTGCTCGAGCCGGTCGTTGACCCGAGCCTTCAATTGTGCCGAGTGGACGCATATTCTGGCTCTACATTCTCTTTGTGTTCATTTTCTTCCGTTGGCAATGAAATGTCTTGTGGAACTTGGACGACCGCCGACCGTAGGGAAGCCAACTCAGTGGCGCACCTGCACGTGGACAACATGGTTGTTCTCCCGAAGCAATTAGCGCTTGATTAGCGCTCCAAACGACCTCAGTGCTGCTTCAGTCAGCGAGGCCGCTGAACTGCTTCTAAATCTCTGGAAATTGAAACGAAGAATAGTCGATGCTCAGCCGTCTCCTTGGACCCGCCACAGCTCGCAGAAATGCTCGTCAACTAGGTTCTGCCGTTGGCTTTCTGGGAGTGATACTATCTGGCGTGCGTACCATATACGCGGATGATGAAATAGAGCACGGCGACGACGCCCCCGAGCCACTGCTTCGAAGACTGATCTCTGATGCGGCATCGCGGTACAGAACACCCTCAGAAGAACCCCCCTCCTCGAAAGCCGACAGTGTATTGAGAAAGTACGAGGGCAGTGGCGTTATTAAAGGGGACACTGGTATCGCTCGATTTGATGACATATCGGTTCCCTGGTGAGTTTCATTCTTATTTTACTATGAAACCTTGATTCAAATAATCACAGCGAGTCAATCAAATGCAGCGAGCTCGCGATAAATTCGATAAAACTCAGCACAGGAAATTCTTGGACATTATTCGGGCTCTACGACGGGCGCAATGGACCCCATACCAGCAATTACCTTGGACGAGTGCTCCTTTCCACCATTCTCGATTCCCTCTTGTCAGTCTATACCAAATACACTGCTCAACCTGATCAACATATGCCATTAGAATACTCTACGATAGATGCGCCACCGAACGAACCTCTCACGAACGCACTGGACAAATCATTCATAGAAGCCTTTCTTGAGGTTGACCGGAACGTCGTCGAGTCCCCTGTGGAAGCCCTTCCTTCAAACCCATCCCGCAGTCACGCCGTGAGTATGCTTGAGGTTGCTCAATCTACGTCATCAGCTTTAGTTATGCTTTACGATTCCGATACTCGTCTCCTCAAGGTCGGTCTGACTGGCGACTCACGAGCTGTTCTTGGTCGGAACATTGGTCGCCACAGCGGTCGTGCTGTATACAATGTTCATGTCTTAACTACGGAGCAAGACACGAACAATCAGGCTGAGCTATCTCGCCTCCGTGGATTGCACCCGAACGAGAATTTGATGGTCGACAATCGTTTGCTAGGCCGGGCGACTACTCTCCGTTCGTTCGGTGATGCCGCCTTGAAATGGAGCAATGATGTTCAGCAACGCCTTCACGAGGACTATTTCGGCGATAGACCGCTACCCGGTGCAAAGACGCCACCATACATCACCGCAGAACCCGAAGTCACGACCTTCGAAGTACAACCGGGCGATTTTCTCATAATGGGCTCGAGCGGTCTGTGGAAGTCACTCACCAACGAGGAAGCCGTGGGGTTGGTCGGGGTATGGCTTGAAAGTCAATCAAACCCATTCGACGAAGACAATATCCTACGACCCCCTGGTGATGGGCAAAATGATGATGAAGGACAAGCTCGTATCATCCGCCGAGATCAACTCCCCATCAGGCTACGCGAAGATGACACATCCATGTACTCGCGTTGGCGAACGGAAAAGAAATTTATCGCCGTCGATGACAATGCAGCCACCCATTTAGCTCGAAATGCCCTGGGTGGAGCAGATAGAGATCTTACAGATGCGTTGTTGAGTGTTTTTCCACCGTTTGCTGCGCGGTTGAGGTATGTTTTCTCCCGTTCAGTCTGTCAGTATCGACCATCACGCCTGAACCCATCCGCAGGCCTGACATTAGTACCATTGTTGTGTTTTTCAAAGATTGACGCTCTACATACAACTATGGAAAGAGTTCATTTTTTGGTAATTAAACGATTGTTGGTTAGTTTTTCCGTTCATTGACAGGATGTCATTTGTCGCACGGAAATTACTTGATTGCGCATGTGCGTATTCACGACGCGTATGCGCCCGTTGGTGAATGTAGTCAACTGTTAAGCAACGTACAAAAGCATAATCGTCAGTATCCCCAATTGCTTGCACTTCCTAGTATCGCGGTCCTGGATCCAAGGAATGTTAGGTTGATCCGGTAAGAGCTATGTGACCATCCTGGGAGTCTTGGGTTGTGGAGCAAAAACATATCAAACTTCAGAGCGCCGATCAGTGTATAGCTCATTACACTGATAGGTCAAGATAACAGTAAATAGGAACAACGGACGGACTGTCAAACAATCAGATAACGGAATTAATCAAATCTGTACTTTTATCCGAGGACGCAACATACATACTCGTCAGGCAAATGATACTTTTTTCTTTGTGGACGGCGTTGTTGGTGGAGCAATCTCTGACAGAGCCCCGTCTTTAGCTTGTTTGCGTTGTTTCGCTTTGTGCTTCTTGATCTGAGCCTGTCTTGCAGCTATTAGTGCCTTGGTTTCTTTCTGCAGCAACGTCATCCAGTCAGCTTGATTCATCAATCATAGCTGCGAGGTGATGGAGTCACATACTAGCTTCACTTTAGCTGTAGATGCTTGTACACGGCGAGTACGATTTGGGCGAGATTCCTGTCGCCATGCAGATTGCGGGTGGTGCCCAAGAAAATAAGTTGAGGTGGTGTGTATGGCACAGACCAGGATCAATGTTACGTACTTGATGTCGCTTTTCGGCCTTGATTTGAGCCTTTTCCTCCTGTGCTCCTCCAATCGCTTCTGCCAATCGCAATGCCTCCGACTAAAACGATCGATGAGGGAAGAGAAGAGGAGAACATTAGAACCACTAATGGAGATTTCGTGTTACAAACTTGCTTTGTCCTCTACAAAATGCTTGCGACGCTTCCCATGCCCTGCGTCTTGAGGCATCCAGCTGAGTGAGCACGTTGACCGTGGGTCGGTGCAGTGAGACTAAACGCCGAGACGGAACGGAAGGTAGTAACTCAAGTACTCACGGGCAATTGCTGACTCAGGCCGCAGGGCTAAGCGCCTGGGATTTGAGCAAGACTTGCGTGGACACTATGGGCTCTTAGGAGAGATAGACCAGCTCACCGTCTTCGTGAACTCAGTCGCATTTGGCATGCGCTTGGGACTTACTACGATTGCAACATTCCCCGCGGCCGACCGGCTCAAAGGCACTGGCATGCCTGTTATTGACCTTTGGCAGAATTCACTGATGGATGCGATACACCCGCGTCAGACTTGCTGTAGTCGGAAATAATGCAGAAGCTGAAGCACCGCAGGGAGGGTCTCCTTGACGTAACGAATAAAGCATGCATCAAGATCGACCCACTGATCTAATCTCCAAGCTACAACAACTGCCGGCGGTTTCTTCTCGACGCATGGTAAGTGTACCGGATGGATCAATGAACTGAATGATACATTAATACTATATCTCCAGGAACAGCCAAACCATAGCTAAACCTAATGCATACCAAATGAGTGTCCCAGGGTAGCAGTACTGAATGCGCTACGACATCCACAGGTCTCTTCGGCCGCTACCCCAGTCTCGGTTTAAAAGGCGAAGGGTCTTGGATGGAGTAGCCACCAGCCAACTGCTTTGATAGGCTACCCATTCGCCTCACACACTCAGCCTTCTCGGGTTCTCCAAGCCAACACTCAATTATATAGGATGTGTCGCTGGCGCCAGTATGGCTCTTCTCCCTCTGCATTCTTCGGCAGCACTCATCGTACCGATTATCTCCAGGGTTCGCAACGTCTACCTCAAGTGCGGCCACTCCCAGACTTTGGTGGGTAGCTTCGTATAGCTTCTAACTACGCCGTACTAATTGATCCGATGGTCAGCCTGATCAACTCGTCAGTGGCTTCCGCGAGTTCGCTTCTTACGCTGACTACTCGCCAGAACCAATGCGATAGCCCTCGGTGCAAGTTTAGCCCGTATCATCCGAGCTCCTGCCAGCCCCCGGCCTGCACCAAGACCTGTATCCAATAGTATGTCACTGCTCGCTTCTTTGACGCGATCAAAGCATACTGACCACTCTTCCGCGTAGCCGTGGGTACCCCGAACAATACTGTGAGACCTTTAGATGATATATGAATCGTATTTGGCTCAATCTTCATCCCAGCTCCTAACATCGACGGCCTGTGCCCTGCCTGCCTTGGTGGTGCCAAGCGCCGCTAGACGACCAACACGCCACCTGCCTCCAGTTCATCTTTTGTTTCATTTCCTTCGTAACTTCTATTCACCCAGATGATCTTTCCCTAACCCTCCATCAATCTTTGGCTGAGGAAACGCGCGTGTTGGCAGATTAGTGAAACCGTTGTAAACTTCTGTAGAACTGTCTATCTATGCCGAAATGAATCAGATGTACTTCTTAACCGTAAGCTTGCGCCGCAACCTGCAGGATACGTTCTGGAATGAAATCGAAGGTATATAGTTAGAAGGTGAGGCCCGCTGGGATGAATTCGGGGTCAGCCGGTGCTGAATACCCCACTGCCGCAGCGCCGCTGATCGTCGTCTCAAGCTCACATCAATAATTGGCGGATAGAATAGGCAGTAAAGGGCGTGTGCACTGGAATACTTAGGGTAGATCAACGACAGGGCTACAGGAACGCCGCCGCGAACGCATGATCTCGACATCGCAATCATCAACCCGTTCTACAGCAACTCCTGGTGAGATGTCGTCCCCGTTCCCATTCTTTAGGGGAATTCTGATCATTTAATTTCCCGTCCTACAGAACATGTGCCAGGTTGGCGTGCGCCGTTGCAAGGAACATCGAGGCGCAGCGCAAGTCTCATGTAATGTATGTTCACTTCGGTGGTACGCAAGCTTATTTGACGCGAGTCATTTCCTGCCTAGGAAGCCCGTAATTGAGCATCGTCTAAACGGTAAAAATTGAAACTCGATACCCAAAATCGAGGACTTATTCAGGGTGGTTGGATGTCAGCCGTCGAAGTCGAGAGATAACTGCTAGAGACCATCCCCAGGATTCGCTGTCATGCTCCAACATATAATTTCTAGGACGGCGAACGAGACTGCGTTTCATGGACCCTTCAAGTGATGCGTGTCCCTGCATAGCATCGGGGGACCATGCATTTTGGGTTCAGCGACAGGTACCTACTACCTCTTTACAATGTTCTTCGCTCAGAGCTGACGCTTTGCTTGGCAGGGAAATCAGACAGAAGAGACAGAAGTCATCGGTGCATCCATAACGACGAATCGAAGAAGCTATGCAGGCACTGGGACAGGTAGGATCACCGTTGACGTATCGAACAGCATCAACTTAAGGCGATCATCAGTAAGAAGGCATGCGTTAGTTAGATTATCAGGATTAATCCTATGATTCCATTATGTACATACCTCAAAGTATGCTTTGCCGTGTGTAGAATGTATATTTTTGTAAGCCGAGTTCGCATTTCCTCAGCAGATTCGTGTGATCGCTCACGGTGTGCATACGTCGAGTTAATTCAATCGCTTTTCGCGAAGCAAGATAGGCGAATGGCCCAACCTAGACCTCTAATTGATTGGTGGGGCGCTGACAGTCACTGGAAGCAATACGGAGGTCTGGTCTCAATTCGGATGTCTCGAGGGTACAATGCTTTTTAGTTGTATACCACCCTGGTTTAATACGGGAGGGGGCGTCCGCAGTGGCCTGCTGTGGGATGTCGCACAAGGATGAGAAGTATGTAATGCAGATTGTGGCGCAGGATTTGGTGTTGTTTGCTGCAAGAAGTTGGAGAAATGCCGCAACCGTTCGGCCGTAACTCGGAGCCTGAACATTTCACTACTTGTCTCCCATGTCGTCGTCGGTCCACGAGCCGCTGCTTCAAAACGAGGACGGGGATGCGTACAAAGGCCCCCGGCGCTTGGGACCCTTAGAGATTACAAGATCCACACGCTATGCCATTTTGGCCGGGATCTGGACAGCGACTTTCCTCTCGGTGCGTGCATGTTCTTGACTCTGACATCCGTCACATTGGGGCTAATAAGGGTCGTAGTCGTTGAATGGTAAGCCCATGGTCTACTGCTTCTCTATGATTGCTGGTGCATAGTAGGGATGAAACAGGAACGCTTGTTCCTACAAGTAAGCATCAGATCCGAAGCCTGTGAGAGTAGCCACCAAGCTATCACCGTGTCCGTATAGTGCTACCGTCAATATCATCGGACTTTAACAAGTCAAACCAAGCAAGTTGGCTTGGCACTTCGTGAGCACGGCTCAAATTTTCCGTATTCCCGTTGATCGTTGCTCGACGGAATTAGGTACCTTCTCGCTACTTGTACATTCACACCTCTGTATGGTCGTTTGTGCAACGTGCTTGGCCGTAAAGGCGCGAACCAGACGGCTGTTTTGTTTGCTTGTCTGGGAACTCTAGCATGTGGGCTATCAACCAATATGGAGATGCTCATTGCAGCTAGATTCGTACGTCCTGGGAGTTACAACGATGGCGCCACTCTCATCATTGTTGCGTAGATCTCCGGAATAGGTGGTGGTGGTATTTTTACCACTTCTTCGTACGTGAGGTTTGCTCATGCATCGGTATTGATCGAGCTTATTCTGGCTCAGAATTGTGATTAGCGACATGTATAGCATGAGGGTAAGTTGTCGTCATTTGAGTTTGTAGACGCAGTTATTCATCTGCGAGTAGTCCCGGGGACTGGCTCAAGGTGTTGCCAGCGTGTTCAATGGCGTAAGCTCGTTCTTCTGTGTCTTTGATACCTTCCCTTAATCGAGCGCTAGCTAGGCATGGGGCTGGGCGGGCCATTCGGTGGAATCATTACCGATTGGTGATTCTAAACTTCTACAATATAGTTGATGGATGATTTTAATTCATTGCAACAGGCTCGGGTGGAGAGCAGCTTTCTTAATACAGATCCCCATATTCATGCTGGCCTTCGCATTGACGTCTTTCAATCTCAACTATACTACGCCTGTAGGTACCTTTCCGAGGATCGGACTCTAGCTGACCTCGACCAACAGGGTAAAAGCAGAAGCGCAAAAGAGGTTCTTAGACGTATAGACTACGGAGGTAGCCTGACCCTTCTCGTGACGGTATGTGGCCTCGTGCTTTCATGCCGAATTCTACTTAAAATGACACTAGGTTGGCTCCCTCCTGTTCTTCTTGGCCACAAAGTATAACGAAGGGCTACCCGTATGCTTTAAACTAAATGATTGCGGCGACGTACTGACTGATATGTTCTACAGTGGTCGGACCCCAGTGTCATGACGTCCGTGGTTGTCGCTGGTGTCTTCGCTGTACTTTTCCTCGTAGTGGAGCTTTTTATCGCTCCAGAGCCTGTATTGGCACCGTCGTTACTGCGGCAAAGGATACCTGTTCTTGTCGGAATGAGCAACTTCCTAGTCGCCACATGTAACTTCTCTGTCATGTATTTCTTCCCCATGTGGTTCCAAACCGTGATGTTAACGAGCGCATCGACCGCAGGTCAGTCTGCTCTTGCTGTTTGATATGCTGCCCGCTAACTTGTGGCCGTGTGCTCCATTGCAGGCCTTCACCTGTTTCCGAACAGCATATCAATGTCTATCGGATCGATGTTCGCCGGATGGTGGATGCATCGTACCGGCAGATACAAGTTTATCAATATCACATTCGGCGCATGTCCATTCATCGCAACTGTACTCATTACCAGAATGCGGGAATCTTCCGGTCCTCTACAATTATGGCTGAGCATTGTTCGTCTCACATGCACCGCATTACTTTGTCCAACCGAATAACACATTGAATGCAACAGATTCCCCTTGGCTTTGGCAATGCTGTAGTGCTTCAAACGATGCTCAGTGCGTTTTCACCTTTTCCGTCTTAGAATGATACTGACCCCCGAGTCACTAACAGTTGCACTGCTGGCTCATCTCCCCGGTAGCTCCCTCTAGTTTTATTTCGGAAGCATGCTCTGATCGCTGTCCACAGAATCCCAGATGGCCATCGGTACTGGTTTTGGTCAGCTTTTCCGAGGCATTGGTATGTCCTTAACTCCTCTCCCTTGACATGCTGCTTAAACGCGACTCTAGGTCAAGTTGGCGGGGTCGCTATATCATCGGCCATTTTTCAGCAGCGTCTGGACAGCGAACTTCGCGCCAGAATCACCGGCCCGAACGCAGAGGAGGCATGTCATCGAATTCATCCACGTCGCCACGTCCTAATATTTTGTTTGGGGGACAGTGGATCACGAAGATCCGGCACTCGGCAAAACTCGTGGGCAGTTTGCCGCCAGAGATGCAACGGACCGCCCGAGATGCGTATGCTATAAGTTTGAAACAAGTCTTCATCTTTGCGTCTGTCGCGACATTCTTTGCGTATCTTGTGCGCTTGCCTGTAAGCCTTCTGCAGCTTTTCTACTCACTATTCTGACCGTGGATCGTATTGTCCTACTGGATCCTTTGGTCACGTCGCCGATGTAGATTCCTGAAAAAGCGCTGGAGCATCAACCACGCCCGATTCCCGGCTCTTCACCTAATCAACAAAGCCCTACGTTGACTTCGATACCGGAAACACCTTTTGATTCGGAAGATGATGAGGATGAGGATGAAATCGTCATTGCTCCAGGTCCGAAAGGGAAAATCGCCAGGCGACTTTCTGGGTATGAATCCGCTGACGGTGTAATGGACTTGGAGAGCAATGCCTCTCGCCGTTTGCATCAACGCTGATTTGGTACCTTGAATGGATATGAAAAAGTACCATTCGTTCACGACTCTGTGCAGAGACATTCAGTAGATTCTCGCATTTTGATCTCATCTATGTATCAGGATATCTCTTTTGTACCTTTGTGCCCCCGTGTTATCTCTAGATTGTGTTCGTGTATTCGCCTCGCCATAAGAAGCTCCTGAGGTATTGCCAGGGGTCCCATTCAAGAACCTAGGGGCCCTCGACTTTGAAGATCGTCGACGGCAGAATTGTGAGAAACTAGATGTAGTGAGTGACTTGCTAAATGAGGGTTTCTAACAACCATACAATCGAACTCCCCTTCTCCGATGGTTCAGGGTGTTTCCCCAGTTGCGACCCAAGGGGGGATTGGATCAATTCCCTACTGATAAGGCTGACGATTCCCTGATAGCCAGATTAAGATACCGCCAACTGCGCGCCGCATATCACGCATGCTCGAATCCTAGGCAGTTACTCTGAACTCGATTTGCCTCAAGGAGTCAGTGAGGCATACATGAGGCATCGCGGAGGTTACACTTGAGCATTGACCACAACACAACCACCATTGACCACAACCAACCACCATTCTATGTATACCAAATGATCAGACAAGTATCTACGACTGAACTAGGTGAGCTCAGAAGCCACAAAGACTCGATACTTTGCGATACAACCTCAATTCCACTAGATTTCACCCTTGTTCCATCCACCCCAGCAATTTATCTTCCAGTGCCCAACCACGGTCCGGACCTTATCAACACGCTGCATCACCCCAATGGTTTCTAGCACACAGTCCACTATTTCGGTGGCTATGCACAATCAGATCCATCACGTGTGGTACACTTGTCAACGTATATAAATGCCGAGCTCCCCAAACGGCCTTGTCCTTTCCGTCACCTCCTCGAGGCTGAAGTTGACGGCAAAGTATCAAAGAGCTGTGATTTGCGCCGGTCGTTCTCCCCAGCTATTTCCATCGTGCCGTCTTTCAATGTCCTTCACTATCATGGCCCGACCAACATCAAGAGCTGCGCTTGTCGATTCTACTAACTCACCATCAACTAAATCGAAGAATCGCGGGTCGACGAGAGTAAAGCAGGCTGGATTTCCGTTGGCCTCATCATCTAGGAAATCCGCCCCCACTTGCACGGTCTCGCTGGCTTTTGCGAGTGCCTCCTCGGGCTCCAGCTCGTCCGCAGTTTCTTCAGACGACACTTTCGATAGCAACTTGATCCCATTTCCATCTTCGGCTATCTCGTTTCCAAGCTCTCAGTCGTTCGGCGAGTCTGATGCTGAGATGTCTTATTCCGACTTTGATTCGGTCACGCCTTGTGCGCAGTCCCCCCAAGTCGGATGGCGGCGCCGGCGGTCGAATGCTTGCCTAACTCAAACATTACGGAGTCGATCATCTTCCCCATCCCCCAAATCCAAATCGTCCCCATCGTCGATACGCAAGCGTTCGCGAAATATCGCCAAGCGGCTCAACGCGGATCTGCAGTTCTTGACGCTACTGCAGCGTAGTGTTGCGTGGAGATTAGCGAGACATGGTTTGGGGGATGATGCGGTTGAAGTCACGCCTGGGTTTGAAGTGCAGGATATGGCACTGGTTGCCCGTCTTCGCTCGTATCTTATTGCACAAGGGTGTGGACCGGGCGACGTGGCAACATCGTTCGACATGGATATTGACTTGACTGTCAATCTACATTCACCTAGTGAGCCGGAGTATAATGTTGCCCGTTGCACCCAGAACTGACCGTTTCTCATCCAGGTACCGCTCACTCCGGACAAACCCATGTTGCCCCCATGTCAACCCTTGTAGCTTCGCTGATCCTACGGCACAGAGAACGGTCGGCGCTGCGCGCTCGCTCTGCCATCCCATTCAGTGCCTCTAGTCGCTCAAACGTGTCTCGCGCTGTGTCCCCTTTGGCGCTGTGCGCCGGTCAATGTTGAACAGCGCTGAGGTTGCACCTCGTACCCCATGCTCTTAGCCTCCGTAACCTCTACTACCCATTCATTTGTAACGAATTCACGGATATATACCGTGCAATGATCATGTTGTTTTGCTTTGCTTTCGACTTCTTGAGCTCCTGAGCCGAACTTGAGCGCTCCGAGCCAGTGCCTGAACATTGCAAAGGTTACGTCAATATCAAAACCTTTGGCGCCTTGGCACCGTAACACTTCAATCAAACGAGAAATTCAAGTTGCAAAGATCTGTTGCCCGCGGGTTTGATGACAAGACGAAACCGAAGCCGACTACGACTGACTCCATGGCACTATACAAACTTCGCGATGGATATCTTTACAATTGTGGCCATTGGGGAATACGCAATCAACTTACAACCATCACATAATTCTTCGGAGAAAGGCAACTCGGAGGTGAGTCGGCGTAGGAGTGCCACTTGCGATTCAATACAAGTAACGCACAAGTACATTGGTGGGCGCGTACCACAAGTGTAGCAGCACAGCGCACATCCAACCTGAACCGCCACCGCGGAGCACTGGGACTCGTCCCTGAAAGGTGAGTGATGCATCCGAGATTCCCATTTACTTCTTGGCTCACTGCTATGTAGATCGAACTGCTGTGTGGCAGAATCCATCATGGAAAATCTGTCGATCATCAGCGCCGTAGGATCGTCGTCGTGTTGGATGCCAGGCCTGTCTGCGATATTGTTCGTGCTGTACCGCAACTTTTCCGTTTCCCCGTCCTCCAGAGTTCAGACAGTAACACGAACACAAAAAGCTACAAGTGATGTGGCCTACGACCAAACACAGTCTTGTACTGGCCGGGAGTCTTCTGGGGATTAAGACGCTAGGCACAAACATACGGCTCCGAAGTCTTCTGTTCCATCAGATTCCGGTGTCGGTCGTCAAAGCGCATCGCCAACGCCACAGCTTGTACGCGCGTCTAAAGTTTCTGCATTGGCGCGAGTTGCATTGTTTTATTCCTGCATGTTAGCTACTCCCCGTGCCATGGCTGATGCGCAAATCCTCTCATTGTTTGAACAGGACTTCATCCTTACTTGACTCACCGGTGGCTGAAGATCCTACGGAAACTTCTGCAAACTCTGACTTACCCTGGCGCTGCAATGGAAACCCTCCGTGCCTCGCTGTTATCCGCGGATCGGTTAATGAAAGCGCGACCTCCCATCTCGACTTTGCCAAACGTGGATTAAACCTCTGGAGACCACCCCTGGTCCGACCGCTATCACTTCTCAATGTAGCAAAACCGTGCCTCCGAGATGTCCCCCGTCGAGTGTTTCGTCGGTTCTTGCCCCTATGCAGACCTCGAAACGCTGCAGCACCCGATGGATTCCTAGACGATGAATTGTCACTCTGACTTGCGCGCCCGTTACCTGTAGGTCTGGTCGTCTTCGTAATGGTATAAAGGTCGAAGGTGTTATGTTGACATACTTCACCACCGACGACTCGACTCTATACCGAAGCTTCAGAATGTCCAACCTCAACCCGTTCGCTCAGTGGCCCAGCAGTGGCGGCTTTCCAGGTTCTTCTCTTCCGTCCGTCTTTGGCGCACTTCCTTTCACTGGGCCGTCCACTCAGCCGGCTGTTCTCGCTTTTACCTTCGTATTCAATCCTACCATCATGAATTCCATCGTTACCGGGCCCGACGACCAGCCGTATTATAGAATCTCCACGGATAACCCTACGCCAGGCTTCACCTTTATCCACAACACTCAGGGAAGGCCCATCGTTGTCATTGAATGGCAAGCCCACCCTGTCGTTGAAGTACGGGACATTATTCCCAAGCAACTTGCCTCGCAATGGCTGGAGCTTTCTTCGCAGAGGAAGTAGGTATTCTCGGTGATGTATCGGTACGATACTGATTCAGTTATAGTTCCAGACATATGGAAGTTCGCGGCAAACGATATGTTTGGACTCCAGGAGATGGCTCCATAATTGTACGTTTTCAACCCAACCGGACCTGTCTTGACAAATGATAAATTCTACTACGTAGTTATTGAATCCCGCGACCAACCCACCCGAACGTATGGGTCGCCTGTTTAACGGTCAACATCGCGCAACGCTTGAGCTAACGTCCTATGCCATACATGCAGGCCTCACAGAAGTGGCTATCGTCTCAGCGTTCTTGCTTATATGTGGTAGGAACGTCGACTAAACGGCCCCAAGTCACGTCGAGTCTAGGTCAATTTCCTGCTCATACTATTTGCTCGTCTATATTCAATGTTGGGTATTTTTGTGTGTAATCTGACGTATTTATGGGATATAAATTGGAAGTAATAGCGTTCGACAGCGGGTGATTCACATTTCGAAAGCCTGAAACTAATTTGACGGTTGTCCTACGGCTAAGCACTAGAGCGATGATCAGGCATTGTGCTGTTCTGTGGTTCGTTTCCCACAGAATAGACTTCGAGGTAAGATGCGATCGTCTGCATCAGTATTTGTGTTGCCCTAACGGCTATTCCTGGTTATGTATGCTCTACTTGTTCCGATCGTGCGAGGCGGACAACACGCCCCAGCCAATTCCTGGGGACCTTTGTGTTATATGACCTCTTGGCCCCTGTTGACTCTGGAATAAGCGCTCACCGCTCCTTTCAAGTTTCTACTTCCTGGCAAGCAAATTTTCTAGAAGAACAATATGACACGCAAATACCCAACTACTGCGAAGAAATCCGTCGACTGAGCGGGAGGGTTAACATGGACTGTAGTGCAAACAAGAAACATCCCTCCAAACCCCCGCCACCCCCCGCTAATTGTCTGCGAAACGCCTATGGTATACCGCAGCGGACGGGGTCCCAGATGTTAACCCGTGTAAAACGATTTCCTATCGCTCTTGGATACCCATGCTCCATATCTATTGACCTTGAACATATGAAGGGTTGACATTCCTGAAGGCTGTCTTGGAGGTGTCGCCCCGTCTACAATCCGTTGGCATCCGAATGAGCCGTAGCCTCGCGGTTGGACATTGTTTAACGTCGTCGACAACATCACATCTCCTGTCCAATATTCGATGCCTCGATGAATTGGCTGTCTGGTTTCAGCGATACTCCTGTTGCCAGCAGTCTCGGCCTCTTCTTCCCCAGAAACTGCGATCTTATGCCGGAGGTGCATCAACGCGGTGCTTGGTTCGACATGGTCGAACTGTCCAGCAAAGAAGTTGAAAGTGTTCTGGTGTACGTGGACTCGGACTTACCACGACTATTCTTTCGCGACTACCGTCCTCGAATCGTTGGTGACGTTCTTCGCGAGGCGTTCCCGGGCATCCAGATTCGTTTCCACCGATCAGTCGCCGGGGGAAATACCTGCCCGGCATCGAGGAGCTTCCTCTTTGTGATACGGATCCGACATTTGGGCTACTGCTAGACGAATCACCAGTGTTCCTGGCTCTTCCCAGGGATATGCAAAATTTGGGAGATTGTGGAAGTGGTGGAGGTGGGTAAATGTCTTAGTGAGGCGGACTCGTAGTGTAGTGTAGGGTCCGCCATCACTGCACTGCGAAGCGTGAATACTCCTCGCAGGCATTCGAGGGACAAATTACACTCAAAGGGCTAGCGATTCCCCTACTCACCGGCTCTGCTGGAAAAAAGCGACGGTCGATCACAGTTGTTCACAAACACGGATCCGGCCCGCCACTTTCATCGTGGAGATCTTAATTCAAGTACGGCCTCGACTCCACTGTAAGTCCACCACGAATATCCTTCCTTCGTTACTCGTATCTCCATGTATATACATGCGTGGGATGAAGTAAAAGGGCCCTACGTCTACTCTCAGTGAATATATAGCTCACCTCTTCGTAGTAACTCACGTATCCGAGCACATCATATGAATTTGAATACGTGTAAGTATTGGTGCGTCCTGCATCAGGAGTCCCCTGTAGGACTCTCCTATCCCAGGTAGAGTCTTTTTCGCGAGAAGCGGCAGAGTTCTTCCCGGATTCTGGGAATCCTCGTGGCGAATCGCTTCCATCAAGCCAAGACTATTCCCTGTTACCCGCCCATAAATCTTGAATTTGACCTCTACTTCGGTGAGAATCCAATGGCACACGACTCCTATACCGGTGCTGCGCATTATACACTTTTCAAGAAAATATGTACACGGCTAACCCACCGTTTATCCGGACGGAACTCAGTTTACAGCCGTTGTAACGCTGGCTAGGTATTTCACGACCTCTCAGTAACCAGCTACCTCTTTCGAAACAGCGTTGCGCTCACGGTCGTTCCTCGCTACCCCAACTTTACATTACTCGCGTGCGTTCCTGCGGGCCTTCGGTTTTAGCCGACCACGTGCGGCCTCGAGGGGCAATTCTTATCTTTGATTCTCAACAAGTTCAGTCGGGTCAGCATCAAAATCCTTATCTCTACTCCTCTGGCCCCAATACGAGCTTGCGTCTAGTGCAATTAAGTAAACACCATGTCCGGGTCCCACGCTTCCTACAACTCTTCCTCCGCTGCATCCATCATGACTGAAGACGAGGAGGACTGGGAAGACTACGTCAAAGGCGGCTACCACCCCGTCAAGATTGGTGATGTTTTCTCAGAGGGGAGATACGTCGTGGTCAGGAAGCTTGGCTGGGGTCATTTCTCGACCGTATGGCTCGCCAAAGATCAAAAGTATGTCGCCATCGCCCGCGATCCCTGAATCTGACCCCGCGATGGCTAGAATGAACCGACATGTAGCTCTCAAGGTCGTCAAATCAGCCCCGAGGTATACAGAAACAGCCTTGGACGAAATAAAGCTTCTACAACGCCTTATTACCTCCTCCACACCGCCTGTTGCTCCATCGTCTTCGAATCCGAATCCCCCGCCCTCACCATCGCACACCCATCCTGGCCGATCGCATGTTATCAGTTTCCTCGACCATTTCCGACACAAGGGGCCTAACGGCGTGCACGTCTGCATGGTTTTCGAAGTTCTCGGTGAGAACCTGTTGGGCTTGATCAAGCGTCACCAAAACAAAGGGGTGCCAATGCACCTTGTCAAGCAGATTGCGAAGCAGGTATTGCTGGGCCTCGACTACATGCACCGGTGTTGCGGAGTCATACATACAGGTGGGTCATACGTCAATATCCAGCCGTCCAATGCGACTGATTCAATTACATCTTGATTTCCTTGGCACTGTGGAACGGATCAGACCTCAAGCCCGAAAACGTCCTCATTTGCATCGACGACGTAGAATCAATTATCCAGTCCGAACTTCTAGCGAATCCACCGACATCCAATAATTCGAACCCCCCGAATGCATCCCGCCTCGTCGGCGTTCCTCCATCGAAAGGCCGCGGCGGAAATCAGACACCTCGCTCGGAATCGGTATTCATCACAGGGTCCCAGCCACTTCCCAGCCCGAGCTCAAGCTTCGGAACAAGTCCAATAATGCTTGACAAATGGGCGTTTGGCATGAGCAAAATAGAAGGCGCGGGAGGGGACAGTAAACCGGGTAGTTTCGGTGAAGGCAGTCGTGTGGGCAGCCTCGTGGAAATGGCATCTCCAACAAACGCCGACTCCTCGAAGAAGCGGGCAGATTCTACAGATTTGGTTCAGGACGTATCAAACGTAACTTTAGACGGTGGAGCAAGGTTCGGCGAGAGGGTGAACGTTAAGGCCCCTGCGACGACGTGAGTTTCCTTCTCACCTCCGGGTTCGTGGCGGAATGCCAAGATCCTATTTTTAATATAAATGTGTAGGGGCCCGTCTTTACTCTCACAGCAGGCCCCGAGCACGAGAGTAACCGCCTCCTCGTCACAACACTCTTCAATACCATCTTCCACTTCCACCACCACAACGTCAGGGACGTCTTCCATATTGGCTACCGGCTCTGATACAACGTCACCAGTCACTTCTTCTTCTACGCGTCCCGTCGCCATCAACCACGCCGCAGGTGCGCTATCAGGATGTACTTCCTGCCTCGCTTGCTTATGCTCACTGGCCTCATTTACAGGTTCGAGTACGACCACTAATGACACAAGTATGTCTGGTAAGTATGCATATGACTCGTCGCACCAGTACGCTGATGCCCTTTAGGTATACCAAGCTCTGTAATGTCAGTCGATAGACAAAGTACAGCGACAACCATAGAAACTTCCTCAAACAGTAGCGTTTTGGAAGGGAACGAGAGAATAACGGTGAAGATCGCAGATCTGGGGAATGGTTAGTACTTGTTCGCGCACCGCATGGCTGTCAATTGATTCAAGGGCTGTAGCTACGTGGGTCGAACACCACTTCACGGACGACATACAAACACGGCAGTATCGGTGTCCGGAGGTCATACTAGGTGCTAAATGGGGACCGAGTGCTGACATATGGAGTGTCGCGTGCGTGGTAAGTCTGATTCTTGGCTGTAGCTGCTTTCTACCTGCGAGGGATCGATCGTTGATTCTGCATCCCAGATCTTCGAACTCATTACAGGCGGTGACTATCTCTTCGATCCCGCTTCTGGATCGCGATACAGCAAAGACGACGATCATATGGCGCAGATCATTGAGTTGATGGGCGAAATACCGAAGAGCATAGCCTTCAGCGGGAAATACTCGAGCGAATTTTTCAACAGGAAAGGTGAGGTGACTCTGTTTTGCCATTGGGCGTTCTCAACCCAATGGCATCGTTGTTGTTAGGTGAACTTCGGCACATCAACAAGCTTCGGTATTGGCCGTTGGATTCAGTTCTCCATGACAAATACCTCTTTCCGCGAATGGAGGCCGACGCTATCGCCTCCTTTCTAACTCCTATGCTTCGTTTGCATCCCGACAAGCGAGCGAAAGCGCATGAACTTGTACATCACAACTGGCTAGAGGCTATTGTCGTTCAAGGGGAAATCGATGTTATCCGACGGGCGGAAGAGGAAGAAGCCACGAGAAAGGCCAGAGCAGAGCAGAGTGCGCAGAGTCTCCGCGAGTCGGATTCATTGCGCGAGAGGGAACGCGGAGAGGCTGCTGAAGAGGCGTTGAATGCCGGTGTTGGACGGAGTAGAGTCAAACGCTTATCAGCGATACAGCAAAGCGAGGAGGACGCGATGAAGCCTGTGGGAGAAATTGTCCAGGTTGACGATGACACAGAATACGAGGATTCCGCCGTGGCAGTAGACGACGTGCAGCATTTGGGGGGCTCCGGGGTTCCGCCGCATCAACATGGTGTAGGGGGCCCCTTCCAGCATCCACACTATGTGGGACATCCCCACCATCATAATCATCATGGGCCTCCTCGGCTGAACGCTGCCCCAGTACCACCTTCAGCCTCAGCCTCGGCAGCCAAAGAGAGCCCGGCGAGCTCGAAGAAGAGGCAATCCTCTGGTGGCAAGAAGGCGCAGTAGCATACTCTTGTAACTCTGTAACATTAGATGTATATCTTCAATACGTCGTGCATTTACTTGGTATATAGATTCGCTTTCTTTGTTTTTTTGTGGTAGTTTTAGATGCCGTTGCAAGGTGGTTGATTTCAATGGTCTTGGCCCTTACGGCCTAAATGCCGACAGGGACCAGCTCTACGACTGCTACAATCTTTTCCAAAACCCGAATATCCTTCGCAGTGAATGCCCCACTTCCCATAATGGTGAGCTTCTCCAGCTTTTGAGCTTCGAGAATGTTTGAGCCTTCGGGTGAGACCGATATTGACCAGCGTCATCTGGCAGAGACTCGGGTATATTGGTCCCTCATCTAACAGCGATCTGTACGATGGGTCCGAAATGAACAGTTCCTCAATGGGGTAATTCTTGAGTACTGGCCCGCCTACAAAGATTCGGAGACAACGAATATGAATTCCTGGAAACGCCCGAAAGAGGAAATCCTGCAGTGAAATGGGCAGACAGTTGTAGAAGTATAGCATCGGTATATCATCCCGTCCTCGACCGAAAAGCCGCATTTCCGAAAAGCTGAAAGTACTACTTCGTTCAAGAATCTCGGGAGTGAAATCGGAGTTTTTTGAGAGAAATCGTCCTACTCGCTTTGCGAGAGCGGCATCGCTGAAATTGGGAGGCCAGTTGATAGAGAGTTCCCGAATGATTGGGCAGGTACTTTAATAGAAGATGCCTACGAGGCCCTGCTGATTGCTGGAGAAGCAGAATTGAGCAGTTTTGAGGCTCTGAAGGTTCTGGGAATGACATGGACAGGAACTCTAGTTGGGTGAGGGTGGAAAGGATTACTCTAGCGTTATTGTCTCCCGCCGCAGTTCCGCAGTAGGTGGCTTCAGGAGTGCGTGAAGCGTTCCAAAGAGGTTCCATTGAAGATTCGATGTATGTCCAACAACGCGACATTGGAGGGTGACGGTGACGAAACCTTGTATACTGGACCATATTTCGCTTTACCTAACTCATCAAGATCTCCCTTCAGAGATTGGGCCGAAACACCCCCGAAAGCAAGAAATCCTTTATTTGAATTACCTTGGAAACTTGGTGGGTTGCAGATTGTAGCGTGCACAGACGATTTGATAACGCGTCTCGCTGCACCCATCCCACATTTGTCTACCTTGACTGTGGCGCGTGTTGACATCCTAGATAAATTCCTCGGGGTAGTCGCACCATGTCTTCAATCAGCCAATTTCAAACGACTTGTGTCTCATTGGCGGCGTCGTGCTTGACGAATGTTCGCCATCTGACCCTTTGCGGGTGGCGGCCGCCAGGTCCGTCCAAAGCCGTGGTTCGTTTAGTGGAGTCGTTCACCAAGAGGTGGCATACGTGCGCGGTTAATACATCTAGGTTAGTGTCGCTTGCCGATCGTAGGCCAAAGTTGCTGGAAAATCATGGACAAGATCTCAGAAGGCAATTTCTTAGTTGCGCTACAATCTGCCTTGCGCCCGCCGTATTGATTCACGATGGGTGCGTATTTGCGAGTCGTATTGTTCTTCGAGAGACATGTAGTGGATCGTTCAGCTGAGAGATTCCGATTCAGTGTAAGATATGCGTTCCATGGAACAAGGTTTAGCACTGACCAAATGCGAATCAGAGACGTGACTGGAGTATATTCATCGACTTATAAAGAACTCGAGTTACACAGCCACTGATCGGAGCGGAGCAGTTGCCCGATGTTTGGCATTAGTCACCGATGCTCACATATCACTTGCTTTCTCAGCACTTGCTATTGTGCTGCTATTGTGCTTCGTTTCTTGAAGACTTACTACGGTTGTGTCAAAGATGATGGTGAGTTTGACGTCCTCGAATTGCCTGCCATTGTGAATTGTTCATTGTAGAACGCAGACATAGAAGCGCTGGTTCTATCCGGCGAGCTGTTCAACCCAACAAGCTCGAGATCATCGTCCCCACGTCGTTCGCCTTCTCCCGACAGCGGGTGGCATGATGAACTGCTGGAATCTGACTCGGACTCAAATTCGGGAAGAGAGAAAACTGCAGATGTCCCTCAGGAATCTATCGGTATGGGCCCTGGCCGTACTGGTGTCAAGGGCGTCATTAAGGATCGCGACGAGGCGGTGAGTGCGCAAGTTTGTCGATCATAGCTCAGAGATTTACTGATGGTAGAATGACATCCAAAGAAACCAATCGCAAGCCTCTGCGCGGGAGAAGGCATTGCAATGGGAGCGTGGTGACCTGGGAGGTAGAACCTACCTCGAAGAAGAGCGTGAAAAGGCCTATAGAAACGAACTATATGATCTTGGAGAGAAGGTTGACCGGCTGGTCTTGGAGGAACAGGAAAAAGAAAGGGGGCGGAGGTCTGGGTTGGACTTGTTTGGCGGCGCGAAACGTGGTAGATTCGGGCACCTTCGAGAGGTAGGAGTAAAGGGATTTGTGAATGCGGTCGAGAAAGAGGGGCGCGGCATCTGGGTTGTCGTGCATCTATATGATCCAGTAAGTTTAGCTCTGATGGATCACTGCATCTACTAACTGATGATGGTAGTCTCTAGAACGGTGTTACCTCCTTGACAGCGCCCTCTCGCACCTGGCCAGGATGCATCCAGAGACCAAATTCATCCGTGCTCGTGCTTCTAAGCTAGGATTTACTTCATCGTCGAAGTCAACTGTTGTCCATCCGCGAAGGAAATCGTCGCAACGAATTCGCACTTCGTCTACCCTCAATACAATAGACTCGGATGACGAGGACCCTTACGGCGATGATGATGCCACATCCTCTCGTCTGAAGGATAACAACATTCGTCACGGTTCATATAATGATGCAGGCGATGAGGACGGTGATATATACGAGGACGAGGACGAGGAAGAAGATGTAGACCTAGACATGCTCCCAACGATGTTGGTTTACCGCGACGGTGAATTAGTGCATAACTGGGTTCGCGTGGACTGGGTGGCCAAAGATCCGAGCGGTAGCGGCGGCGCTGCTGGTATCACGGGTAAATTCGTTGAAGACCTCCTTGAGAAGTGAGTCGAGTATATTGCTGAATGCTAGCGCTACTTATCCATTCTTATCTCGTTGCGTAGCCATCACATTCTGCCCCGGGACACGGCGTATGGAGTCAAAACTGGGGACGATTCCGGTGAACTGGTGTTTTCAAACAACCTAGGTTTACCTTCTGACGACGATGACGACGAGTTCTTATGGAGTGACTGATGGCCGCAGCAGAAATTTAATACACACCCATATATAGCTAGCTATACATCCGTAACTTTCTTTCCCTCTTGTACCATACATGACTTGGCGGACTAGACCTACCATATTCCACGCTTTCGCCCCAACTTGAGTTTCAATGATGCGCGCCACCGGTTGGTCAGTCGAAGGGCTCGCGCCACGCGTAGCGGTCATCGAGATCTTTGATCACCCTTTCTCTCAAAGCCATTATTCCGAACGCAGGAGGATCGTCGACGTCGATCGGCAATAATTCGAGGATAGCAGAGGACTCGTTGTCCCAATGGTCAACCTCCCTGAGACGAGGACATATCAAATGCAAATACTCTGCACGGTGGAGATTCTCTTCGCATTGTGTAGGCTCGAGGAAGAATGATACCCCATGGAAGACCTCCAAGTTTTGGAATCGTGAAAGGGCGTCTGGCCATTCGGCCTGCATGTAGCATTTCAATTTTCTGTAGACAGATAAGATGGTGAGTCGACTCACAGTTAGAATGGGTCGCGTCGTAGCAGCCGAGAAGTCATTACGATAGTCAATCGCGGGCACCCGAAGCCATGTGATGCCGGGAAACATATCCGCTAGTCGACCGATGTCTTCGATAGTAGGGAAATGGCTGATGTCGACTTTACGCAGGCTATGGGGCTGAATATTCGATAGAGCACCGAAAAGTATCGGTGAGAGACGTAGTTGACCGAGAGATTCTATAGGACGTTTCTGGTGGTGCGGAGTGTTAAGTATGTTCTCCACACCATTTCGCGTATCGCGTCCGTAAATGTGGCGCAGATTGGGTAACGTGTAGTCATCCAGCAGACCCGGGAAAGAATCGAGCCATTCCACAGATTCTATGCTCGGATGGGTTTCCAGGAATCTACTGAGTGAAGGGCAAGGAGAGCGGGAGAACGGCTCTTGATCCCTGGGGCGCGTCCTAAAAATAAGACGACAGAGGCGTGGTAACGGTATATCGGAAAGGCTGATTGGAGGGTGAGTTGCGTTCAGGCAGAGTTTCTGTACGTAGACGAAAGTGGGTAATATGTTACGACATCTGTCATTCTCTTACCTCGAGGCAAGGAGAGTGCCGCAAGAGGGATGTAATACAAGGTGCCGGGGGGAAAGGATAAAGAGGAGGCGGAATGTTGTCAAGTGTTAAGGAGGTCAAATTTGATATCGACCAGAGCTAGAGGAATTGAAAATTGTGCTATAGGTCGTGGACAGATTACTTACTGGGTTGCTCAATACATGGTACTTCTGAACCCGTGGCATAGGATACGGTAGATGGAGGTGACGCAAGAAAGCAAAGCTCCGTATCGTAGGCCATAAGCTGCCCTCCAAGACCGTCGTTTCTGGATCTAACTCTGAGAGAAGCGGTTTCCACTTGAGGGAGACTAGGTTCTTCATCGACAACAGTGCATCGCAAACCCGAAGAAGAACGCCGTCCATTGTTTCGTTCACCCAGTCCTCACTCCACTCGACAAGCCTGGGGAAAGGCGATATGCCATAAGATTCCGCATCGTCGTGGATGAAGAGGTGGGATATCCTATTAGCCAAATCCCTGCGAGTGATAAGGTGGTCCCATAGACTGGAGTGAAGAGGAGTCAGGATGTATCGGTAGTCGATATGGTAAGGGATAATAACTTCCGAGACCACACGGCAGGTGAGAGCAAGAGCAAGTAGGTCGCGAGGTTTCTCGACGAGAAATGCAATGTGATCGATGATTTCGGGTGGAAGGGATAGGATGAGCATTGTTCCTTGCTTCGTTGCTGGCACGTACCCAGAGAATATTTGAATGATGCCGGTGAGAGTTTATGTTCGATTCCGTCAAAAGCTGAACTTCCTCTTCGGCCGAGTCCCTGGACCCTGAGCGCTTCTGTGCGAGAGAAAGGTCCCTGGTCAAGTAACAGTCTAGAAAAACTATATAAATTCTCTACAAGAAACACACAGATGGTGAACGCCACCTGCCAATGATCTGTGGAGGAACGACAACGACAACCCCTGACAACCCCTCTCTCCCGTAGGTGTAAAGCAGCATCACGTGGGGCACTTCACGCGATGTGTAGTTTAGGCTTGTCTCCTTTCTACTATCAATCTTATATCACTCTCGAAATGCGTGGTCGCCACAACGCTAGAGGATGTGCGAGAGAATTATCCGGCACAATTGCGAATCGTGGAAAGACTTGTCAGCGACAAATACCTCCCATTACAAACCAGTCCCATCCCGCTCTGGGAGATCGACTACCGGCTGCTCGGTGGCTCCCAAGTCGCTCGACTCTTGCCTCCCATGTTTCATCTCGGGCGGCCCATCGGCCGCGACAAGCTTCTTGAACTTGTCCAGAGGGAGTTTCCTGAACTGGCCTTGTATATTGAAGCTGACCAGAAGGGGGAGGTTCAGTGGGACTCGATCGCCTACATTCCCGACGGCCTCATTCGCGACCTCAACATACCCGAGGAACTAAACGAGTGCGTACAGGTCTCTGAGGTCCTCCAACCAGATGGCACCAGACAGGCAGCGCTCTGCGTGGGCGACAGCAGGCACGGCATCCTCCGCCCTAACCCAGGTCCCGTTGAGCAAATTGCCTAGAGGTTTTTTGACGTCAAGGACCCGCAATGGTATCTGGATCCGTGGCAGTGGCAATGAACGCGGAAAGGTGCGTGTTCTATCATCTATGGGTCCAATTCCGGAACTGAGCATGCCCGCAAACTATCCACCGTGCGCATCCTCTCTCCTGAAGAAGCGAGGAAGTGGGCAGCGGATATGAACGCACGAGAGGCGGCCTTGGCGGGGATGGGAGGTATCCAGATATCAACATGAACCCTACGCAATGCATCCCAGGACGAAGAAACGATGTTTATCAACGTAGAAGGGCATACTTCATTGTATTCTTCCTTTGCAGCAAGGCCTGTGTTCTTTCTTGGACCACGAGCCAGAGATCGCTGTCTGTGTATCCGATGTCGATGACGAGGATGTCGAAAACACGCTGATTGTCGTTGCTGTAAACCGAATGGTATTAGAACTTTAAATTCCTCTTTTCGCCCACCTCCCTCCTTCCTTTGGACACTTGGGATTGCTACCCACTATTCTTGAGTACCCACAAACTTGAGAGCTGACGCGCTGACGTTGCGTGAATGTCTTGCCCTCTAAAAACAGGCAATTATATTATTTTTGAATCGCTAGAGCCAAAACAATGTTCTGGAAGTGGTCACGTGGTGCAATTTACACGAATCGCGTCGCAACGAGGTTTCAAATTGAAACTTCGCGCCCGTCTCCACAATGAGCCGTCGAAATAACGTTCGAGGACCAACTTCTGCATTAACTGACTTCTTGCAAGCGTCAGGAATCACTACCGCAGTCATCAGAAGACGCGCGGCCACTCGCAGAGATCCCCCTGAAGGAGGGCCCAGCAATGTCGCCCAAGACGAAGGGGCCAATGGAAATGAGGATGGAAACGAGGATGAGGATCATGAAATGGCTGAGGAGGAGAATGAGGTGACTGCGCCGCCCGCGCCACGTCGTCGTCGCGCAACCCGAGCAGCTACGGTGAGTTTGCACATCGAGCCCTGTAGAACAAAGACCAAACGCCATGTAGGCTTCTGGATATGTCTCAGACGAACTGGATGAGCCCACCTCCGCCGCCGCAAGCCCCACCAAGAAACCGAAACTGAGCAAGGCCGCAGAAGCCAAGAAGAAGGCTCAAGCCAAGAAGAAGGCCCGCAAGGATGTGGACGTCGACGACGAGGACGGCAGCGACGAGGACGACATGTACACAGCATTGTCGAAATCTAGGTTCTCGAACTCGCCGGCTAAGCCTCCCGTCGGGAGCTTTGAGAATTGCGCAAAGTGCGAGAAGCAGTTCACCGTCGTAAGCTTTTGTTCGATTCGATTTGGTTAACTGCGCCTATCAATATCTGTTACCGCAGACAAAGTATACTATTGCCGCGAACCCTGGGCCTGGGTTCCTGTGCCACCCATGTGCAAAGTCGAGCGGGGCAGATCCTTTCAAGAAACCCGCCGTGCCGAAGAAGCGCAGAGCACCGGCCGACAAGCGCACCGTCACGAACTTTGAAGAGAAGAGATTCCCGTCGCTGTCATCGTTGTGCATTCAGGTATGTATAGATGTCTGTCTGTGTCTGTTCACCCCTATTGACGCGTCGAAGCTCATATCGGAACACATCGACGATGTGGAGGCGCTCGGGGACCTGAGTTCGATCAGCATGGACGAGATATCCAAGTCGATCTCGAAGAATCGTAGTCTGTAAGCATGCTAGCTTGATTTCTTTTGCCTCGAGCACTGACTTGGTCGCAGTACCGGACAGACAGCTCAGTTATTCTACGGCGCCCACAATACCACATTGACGTTATACGATGCAACTAGTGCGTACCACCGTCGCTGATATTGCAGGCTACTTATCCCACATTTTAGAGCTGATACCTTCGGCGCTCGACACACTGGCCCAGCTAAACCCCAATCTCACTTCCCTCCGGCTTGATTTCTGCGGGCGCATGAACGATGTGGTCATGGACGCATGGTCTACATCCCTCCCAGCACTCACCCACGTCGAGCTTCTCGGCCCCTTTCTCGTCCGTCCCCCCGGCTGGCTCAAGTTCTTCTCCTCGCACCCAAAGCTCGAGGCATTCCTCATCACCCAGAGCCCCCGCTTCGACCTCGCGTGCCTGAAGAGCCTGCTCGCGAATTGCAAGGCCCTCTCCGCGCTCCGGCTCAAAGAACTTGGGCTGTTGAACGATCAGTTTTTGACGTCGCTGGGGACGATCAAGAAAGGGCGTCTGACGAGCCTGGACCTCTCTGAGCCGTCACAGTCGTGTACCGAGGCTGCTATGATCAAGGCGATGAAAGCCATCGGGGGGAACTTGACCAAACTCGACTTGTCTGGCCACTCTCTCTTGGGGGATGCTTTCCTTGAGAAAGGGCTGAAACCCCTGCGCTACCTCGAAGATCTCGCACTGAACAACTTGCCTGAGCTGACCGACGCGGGCGTCGCCAAGCTCTTCAACGGCTGGGAGAATGTCGCGCTAACGCGCATCGACCTCTCGAGGAACTACGGTCTCGGCAGTAATGCACTGACGGGCATCCTGGAGCACTCCGGCGACGCACTACAGCGGCTGAATCTCAACGGGTGGGGTGATTTCAACGCGGATGCGATACATGCCTTCGGGAAGGAGCTGGTGTTTCTGGATCTGGGGTGGTGCAGATCGGTAGACGATTTTTTGATCAAGGATATACTGAAGTGTTGTGGGAAGCTGCGGGAGGTGAAGGTTTGGGGGTGCAATCGGGTGACGGATAGGTGTCCGAGGAAGGTGCGTTCTTCCTGCGTGTGTGGGATGTAAAGCAAGCTGTTTATTCACATCCATCTATTAGCGAGGTGTTACCATTTACGGCGTGGAGTCGCACTCTACCACTACTTGAGACGGTCGCTTTTATTATTGTTACATCATCGTGAGTCGTTTGCCACCCCAATTGGATCCATGTCGATGACTCACGGATGAACGGTCCTCAGTGTACCTACCTGTCATGTTCTTTGTTTTCGAATGTCACTCGCTCAAAATAATCAAACGCTCCTTAAGGCCTGCGTTTCGCGGTTGCTAATCACTTGATCGCCTTTCACTCGCCGTCATCCTTTCAAAATGAATACCAAGGATACTGTATGTACCCAAATAATCATGTTAGTCGTCACGCTCACTGATCACGAACCTCCGACCCCCTTCGACTCGCGCAATTCTTTGGGGTATACGCGCGACCCTACGTTCCAACTAGCTCATGCATCTACTATTGGATGCCGCAACGCCCGGTGCATGTTTCCCCCATTGTGCCCGTATGCGCTGGCACCTGTAGTCCATGTTGGAACTGAAGATTCTCTCAGCGCCGCTCCTACGTACCTACGCATGACCCAACTGATCCCGTTCCCATCATCACTCCACCCGAAAACTAGTCCCGACCGCCGGTCTCCGCCAGATACCACCCCACCGTGACCTCTGCTCTCCTCTGCTGCGGGATATCCTCGGTTCACCCCATAATCTTGAGCCCGGAGAAATCTCGGATACACAAATCGGTCGCCTCGCCGGGACATATTTAGCCTCAACGAGTCTATTTTACTCAGGGATCGTTGCCTGGTTTCGGTTTCGGCTTACTACATACTGTAGCTTTTGTGCGCGGTTTGCAGTGATGTTGCTCCGGTGCTTGGATGTTTTTGGCGGATGAGAACACCTATAAAGATGCCTCGCATCTTATCTGAGCCCCCCTGCCTTCCTTCCTTCCCCACATTGCCCCAGTAGCATCTAAGGAGCCACGCAATGCCTCCCTCCGACTTCAAGAATGCCGATATACCTGAAATTGTGGAGAGCTTGACTACGGACGAGGCGATTCTGTTGACTGCCGGCGTTGGATTCTGGCATACGCACGAGATACCAAGGTTGGGCGTTCCAGCTATCAAGGTGGGTTTCTTCTATCGTCGACACGCCTCAATGGATGTGCCTATCTTTCTGTCAGGTTAGCGATGGTCCAAATGGTACGTATCCATACCCCAGTTGCACGACCACACGCGGAAATTAAGGACCCTATGACAGGAATCCGAGGAAATCATTTCTTTATGGGGACGCCCGCGAAATGTCTTCCCGTCAGTGTTGATGTTGGCCCTTCGGCGATATCGCGCTCATGATCTCCCCCTTGATACCAGTCCTCCACGGCCCTTGGATCGACCTGGGACACGAAGCTGATCGAGGAAGTAGGTTTGAAATTGTTGGCGCCCGAAGCCAAGCTGCGAGCTGCTTCGGTCATCTTAGCCCCAACCTGTAACATTCAGCGGGTCAGTCCTACCCGCCGTCGTTCCTTGGCAGGCGTTGACCTATTCGGTCTATAGAATCCGCTAGGCGGAAGGGTGATTGATTCGAAACTGAAAAGACGACCAATATTGATGCCTTGCTAGAGCTTCGAAAGCTTCTCGGAAGACCCGATTCTATCCGGGCTGCTCGCTGCAGCCTACGTCAATGGAGTGCAGAAAGGTGGAATCGGAACTACCATTAAACACTTCGTGTAGGCGAACGTTGGACGCTAGATGGTGTAAGTGGCTGACGCCTCCGTACGCAGGTGTAACGACAAAGAAAACGATCGACTAGGGTACGACAGTATCGTAGGAGACCGAACTCTCCGCGAGGTGTACCTCATGCCGTTCATGCTGGCACAGAAGTTTGCCCAGCCTTGGGCCATGATGACTGCGTACGTATAGAGTGCAATACAATATGAGCAAACCTGCCGACGCTAATCTAGCTATAATCGCGTGAATGGCACACACGCTTCCGAGAACCCGACGCTGCTCCAAAAGGTGGTTCGTGACGAATGGAAATACGATGGAATGGTAGGTGTTTGCCTCCTCCCTGTTAAGAACCTCGGTGACCAAGCCCACGGGTATTCCTCAAAATAGATAATGAGTGACTGGTACGTATTTTTGGCGGCAATTTCAACGTGATCTAACCACAGCATTGAGCAATAGGTTCGGGATTTACAGTATTGATCTTAGCGTGAATGCGGGGCTCGATCTGGAGATGCCTGGCACCAATAAGTGGCGGACACTCGACCTGATGAACCGCTCAATCCAGTCCCGAAAGCTGACTTCCCGTACCATCAAGCAAAGGGCCAAGAAGGTCCTCGAACTCGTCAAGAAGTGCGCCAACGGCGCGCCCGAAGTACGTGCAACAATTCCAGGCTTTACCTCCACTCAACGGGGCTGTAGATACTCGACGGGGACGGCTTGGAACGCACCGTGGAGAAGGATGAAGATAGGGCGCTCATGCGGCGTGTTGCTGCGGAATCCATTGTGCTCTTGAAGAACGATGCGAATCTGCTACCCTTGCAGCCCAAAAGTCTGAAGAAGGTCGCCATCGTAGGTGGGAACGCGAAAGCTTTGGTACTGTCTGGTGGCGGCTCTGCAGCTTTGAAGGCATCTTACTTCGTCTCGCCGTATGAGGGCATCGTAAACGCCTTGAAGGCTGCTGGCGATGTGGAGGTAACCTATAGCGAAGGGGCGAGAGGTATGCTCCGTCTTTACACATTCCCTTCAACCTGCTCACAATATCCTTAGCTTATATGACCATGCCAACCCTTGATTACGATCTTTCCACAGAGGCTGGCGACCGTGGTTGGATTGGAGAGTGGTATAGCCACGAAGACGACGAGAGCATGGTCCCTCTTAAGACGCCCATCAGAACTCAATATATCGACGAGACGAGAATATTCATCAGCACTTCAACTCCCAATGGAATCACGCGACGTTGGTCGCTTAGGCTCAAAGGCTATCTAATCCCTCGTACCCAAGATACCCAATTTGAGTTCGGTCTTACTGCCGCTGGAAGGGCTAAGGTAATCTCAAAGTCTAAGGCAAACATTTGTTCATTACTGACTTGCGCCTTTTTCTCAGTTATATGTTGATGGCGAACTTGTAATCGACAACTGGACTCGTCAACGACGTGGAGAGGCCTTCTTTGGCGTGGGCTCAGAAGAAGAACGCGGTGTCTTCCCGCTGAAGGCAAACACGAAACATGAGATCGTCGTTGAATATTGCAACGTTCGTGGACCAGCCGATGGCGACGAGGACGAGGCTGTCATGGACAGTAACCCGGGCATACGACTTGGTGGTGCAGAAGTCCAGGATGCCGACGTAATGATGGCGGCTGCCGTTGATTTGGCGAAGGATGCGGACGCTGTCATTGCAGTCGTCGGTCTGAACTCGGATTGGGAGACGGAGGGATACGATAGAACAACTCTTGCACTTCCTGGACGGACAGACGAATTGATTGAGAAGGTCGTAAGGGCGAATAAAAACACGGTTGTCGTCACCCAATCCGTTCGTTTTCACTTTCCATCTGTATGTTGCATTGCGCTGACTCCGCCCCAGGGCTCCGCTATTACGATGCCCTGGATAGATTCGGTCTCCACCCTTGTTCATGCATGGTATCTTGGTAATGCCACAGGGGACGCCGTTGCGGATGTACTCTTTGGAACAAAGAACCCGTCTGGAAAGCTGTCGATGACCTTTCCTCGCCGTTTAGAAGACGTACCCGCGCACGGGCACTTCAATTCAGAAAATGGCAAAGTCAGTGTTTGAATGTTTGCCTCTTATCTTCTACCCCTAGAACTTACTTGCCCGCTCCAGTTAATCTATGGCGAAGAATTGCACGTCGTAAGTCACCACAAAACGTAGATCACCTTTGATTTTACATTCGTTCATAGGGGTACAAGCACTACCATCATCGCAATATATCGCCACTGTTCCCCTTCGGGTGCGTACACCACCTCCCTCCGGGTCCCCGTTACCAACTTAATTCCGTAGACACGGTCTTTCATACACCGCCTTTTCGTACTCGGACCTCCAAACTTCTGCGGTTGAATACACGAGCGACGGCCCCGCAGTCACAGCAATTCTTACCATTACTAACACTGGGAACCTCGTCGGCTCCGAAGTTGTCCAACTCTATATCGGTCAACCGCAGTCAATTAGTGCTGTCACTCGCTTGGATCACCAACTCAAGGCATTTGCAAAGGTCGTCGATCTAGTACCTGGCCAAAGCGAGAAAGTTGTCATCAACTTGGATAAGTACACATTTTCATATTGGGATACTACATTCCAGGCGTGGGTCGTAGAGAAAGGGCCATATAGCGTAAAGGTAGGACGCAGCAGCACCGACATAGTGCTCCATGGGACCATTGAGATCACGAAGCCATTCGAGTGGAACGGTTTGTAATGGATTGCACGATATCAAATGTAACAACTATGATGTAACAAATAGAAAGACCTCGGAACTAGCCGTGGTATGTGTGGTCAGACTTCAATAACTCCATATCCCCTCCCCTTGACCTTTGGTTTAGCTGTGCGCGTGAAGGGACTAACCCCGGTGTGGCGTACAAAAAAACAGCGAGGATTTCGGGGAGCGCAAGTAGTGGGTACCACAGGGCTTCTTTGTATTGGAGTGACTGGCGAGCGATTGCTGCTACTGAATACGCTTCCCTGACGAGGAGTAAGATAGATATAATGCATAGGACCCAATTTCCGTGTGTTGCTTTGAGCCTGGTATCGCTATCCTCGTGCGCTGCAACGGCGATGCGAGTTAGAATTACAGTCCATGTCCGGGAGGCAGAGAGTAGGTCTTACCTTCGTGCTCCGCAATTGAGAACAAGAGGGTTCTATATGCTTGGAGCAAAGTCAACACTGCTGGTATTATCGCGCCGGCGATCCTCAGCGTGTGACCTAAATCTCTCTGACTCTGCGAGCTATCAGGCGAGGTGCCCTGCGTTGATCCAGCGATGCCCAAAGCCACACCGACGGCAAGTACGAGATGAAACAGCCGTCTATTTCTCGTGATACGAGATATCGGGCCTTGGGGTATATCTGCAATGGATGCCTGTTCTCTAGAAGGGAAAGTCGAGTCAGAATCAACCGTTGAAGAAAGCAAATATTCCGCGCACCGGTCGAGGACCAGAATATAAGCTGAATATAGCAAACCGGCGAAGCCAGCGCCAAACAAAACCTGTTCAGTGATATATAAACCTAGGCTACGTCCGGACGACGCTGATCCAGCCATGGCAGCTCGAATGGCGAAAGCGGCAACTCGGACTGGGGAAAGTCAATCCGGAGGGGACTAGTATTGGTATGATAAGACTCACTTGCGCAGAAAAGTGTCAGGACGAATAAGACAAATGTGGGGTTCCGAAGAGCTTTGAATGCAAAAGCCCCAACACATAGAGCGTACAGCACGGCGAAGAGGATCGGTGCTCCGAGGGAATCAATCCCAAATGCATCCGCGTAGCTGAACTGGGGAGAACTTGACATTTCTGAGGGCGTTGTCTGAGTTCAGCGGTCGCCTACGGTATATATGTATATTACCTGACGGCAGTGCTGCTCTGCTATATTTACCTGTCAGCGGTACATATAAATATCTAGTGTCATCGGCTGATTTGCCTGCCGCAGGACCACTCGCTATTCTTAGACGACAACTACGCCTTGACTGCGCCCATGCATCGCGGCACGCAGCAAGCATCACGCACCGGGGTCGCGAGTCGCGCGCAATGGCGGCGAGGACGGACGACTTCTAGCTGAATAGGAATGATTGATAAGTTTTCACGAAGATAACACCATACAGTATTAATATGAAGCTCTCGCTCACCGCGGGGGCCTCCGCTACAACCCCGCCCTGGCGGATGCAGCCCAGTCTGCTTCCGTAAAGGAGGGCGGGGCTTCATGAGCCTCCGTGCCATCAGAGTCAGAGAAAGTTTGATTACACCACATTGCATCTTCCAAGTGCGTGCAATCTGACTGCATCACACATCAAGGGCATTGCTGACCCTAATGCAACGGTCGATTGGTTCAGACAATGTTTCATCACTGTATCCGCTCCTTGATGGAACACTGTACGTGATAACAATAGTCGATATCGACGCACTATGGGCAGGGACCGTGGATTCTAAACAGGACAAACAAGCAGTACGTAAGTAGTTGGATAAGAAAACTTGAAATGTGGACGTGCTCGTAAGTAGTGCTGCGGAAACCCATCTGGTTGACCATGTTCCAGCAGCCATATGACACGTTCCTCAAAACTGTTGCGATCTATCTTCATCGGGTCCTTCACTTATCCTTATTTTCGTTAGGCTGACGAGCTCCCGACCATGATCAATTGATCCACATTATCACATCGTAGCCAAAGGTCCTGGCCTGCAAGAACAAATTAAGTAGCTACTCTTGCTCTTCACAACAATAAGGCCGCACCGGTATATTTATCCTCGAGTATTCACCAACTCCACCCGTCTTACAATCTTCGCTAGGGCCTGGATATCTTTCTGAGGGAACGCGAAACTCCCCACGATGGTCAGCTTCTCGATCTTCCTTTGCGCCTTGAGCCATCTTTTCAGTGCTGGGAATTTTTTAGCCTTCGGGGGGAGGCTGACTTGGGTCAACACACTGTGGCGAAGAGTAGGATATACCGGCGATTGATCCAGCATCACGCCGATATTCGCAGCGCCGCTACCAATGGACAACTCCTCGATTGGGTGGTCCGTTAGCTTCGGTTTCCCCGAATGAAGTTTGAGGTAACGAAGCTGAATGTTGGGAAAGGCTTCTGTGAGATATTCTCCAATCGGTAACCAAAAACAGTTACGGAACATTAATCTTGACAAATCGCCTTGTCCTGGGCTATCTTGCCGGACAGCGAGCTGTACTCTTGTCGGATCACATGAATCATCATCTCCCCATTGGAGAGTGTCGGGCACAAAGTCGCAATTTCTGCAGAAAAATCGGGTAGCTCGACTGGCAAGAGTTATATCCATCATGAAACCCGGGGGCCAATTGATCGAGAATCGCCGGATCTTTGGGCAGGAAATGAAGTTTAGGACATCGTCGACCGCTACTTGTGAAGCAGAAAAGCAGAACTGCGCAGTGCTCAAATTCGGAAGGATGATTGGTTGCAGTTCGAGTCCATGGTGAGAAGCACGCTGGGGAATGACATCGTCAGAAATTTCAAGCGAGCGAGGTGGGCCAGGGCGGACAGAATTGTGCTTGCACTCGTTTCACCTGCCCAACGACAAAGACTTAGATGACGAACACTCTGGACACGGCTTGATCGCAAGGCGACCAGATGTAGGCGAGGGGCGTAGCCGCCCACGAAGTTATCCGGAACACGAACTCTTTTCAAAGTTAAAGCCGACAAAACTGGGGCGGGTGTATCCAGACACGATAGAAAGTCTCTTCGACACGTTTCGACATGCAATTCCCCAATTTTAGCCGGCAAGTCGAACAAAGGCTCTAACATCTCCCTTGCCTTGAATGTCATTTCTTCCGGTCGTTCCCAAGGAGGTAGCGAAGAGTTGAAAGATGCGAAGTCTGTCTCAGCCCCCAGAGTCTCCCCCTCCACCGAGTCGTCGTCTTCATAGGCGTCATCATCTAAGTCATCTGAGTCGCCGACATACACTATCCTTAATGGTGATGCCTTTGAGCGCTTGACGCACTCTTGAATCCACTGCTCAGATAGCCCTTCGAGGTTTGTCCAAAGCCGGGGTTCGTTCAATTGCGACAGTTCGCCATAGTTTGCTAACATGAGAGACATGTTCGCAGCTTGGGCTAGGGCCCGTGTCATCTATCATGGCGCATTGAAAAAAGATGAGGGAGAGAATTTCCGAGGGGAGTTTCTTCGTTACGCTCAGCCATTGAATCTGCATTGCGCCTTGTGCTCAATCGACTAATCTCCTCTCGGAAGTGGCGTAACCGCGCGTCGTACTGCTCTTCGGAAGTCATGGAGCACCACGAGTCTGTGTTGGGTTAGATAGTTTTATGAAGAGAACAAGTCGAAGCCCAAACCTATGTTCTTGCGCATCTTGCAAAACTAAGGTGTCCTAATCATTATCGTTCGTGATTCCCTTGAATTAGTCATCATTACATAAGGACTCTGCTTTAGGTTCGCAATTGACCTAAAGCAAGCGCTCGCGGCGCCAAATTGCAGCTTTACCTGTGTTGAGATCGCTCCTTGCTCTTGCGTTCCTTGCCCTTCAGGCTACTTTCATCGACGGCGCAAGCCAGTTCTACGAGATAATCTCTACCTTGGTTCGCATATCACTCGCCGCTTGGGAATTAGAGAACCTCCGTTCGGAATTTCTTGGACAACCTCACCTCGAAGCTCGATCACAGAATCGTGCTTACCTCAGGGAACATAGTAAGTAAATGGACAGTTTAATATGGCCGAGTACCTTGATCATGGAGGCAAAACCCAGCAGCGACCTCCTGAATTCTGGATGGATGGCACAGACGGGGAGCCGCTTCCCAAGTTACGCCGACAAGAATCCGTCACTTTGAAAGACAGCGAGAAAGACATCAAGTCAGACTTCCCAATAGCGTGTGTGCAGGACCATCTTGCACATGCCCGGAACCCGGATGTAGCACAAACGAATTGATTTTATTGCTACCAACGTAGGCTCCGTGGTACTTCCTTAAGCCTTTGACGGAGTGATGGGCTCTAGTATCGGTCGCGGATCGAAGTTACCCGATGAAAGGATGAACCTGTTGTACTGGGTGCCATCGCCCTATGACGCAGTAATTAGCACATTCACCGAGTGTTCTGGACGACGAAGACCAATGCCAACTTACGAAGATGTTATGTGGAAATCCAGGATCGAAAGGGACAACACTCTCCAGGCGTTTGATCTGCTCTTTAGAGAGGGATATCTCCAATGCCTCCACGTTGGCTTGCAAGTGTTCGATTTTCCTGCCCCCGATGATAGGGAATACGTATGGTGCCTTGTGCATGACATACGCTATGGCAACTGGAAGTGTACATTTGATCAACGAGAGCATTTGCCGTTGAGTATTGTGCGAAACATACCAGCCGAAATAGATTTAGCTCCGACTTCCTTAGCCACCTCTTCAAGGGCTCGCGAAGCTGCAACTTCCGCCGGGGATCGTTCCCAGTCCGGATTGCTGTATGTCCTACCATTCTCTCCCGTCTCTCTCCTGCGTCTTTCTTCCTCGTCGGAGCGCAATTTTCCGCCCGCGAGTACAAACCACGGGGCCAGAGCCATCCCTTGGATGCCAGTAAGCATCTGAAGGATAAACGAGGAGAAATAGGGTTGCCTTCACTGCGTGCCATTGGGATGATGTCGCGCTCGAAATCACGACTAATAACATTCCATGCTCCTTGGTAGATCACGAAGGGCGTTTTATGAGAAAAACGCGCGTATGAGTTGGCTTTCGCGACAACCCAAGCGGGAGCGTCAGAAATCCCCTGTGGATGTTGTTGAATACACCCACAGAAGGCTGGGACATACGCACCAGATACAGAACTTTGCCTTGGGCTACCAGATGGTGCAGCCCATCCATGACCTCTTCTACCGACGTCGAGTAATCCCAGAAGTGAACATACAAGATATCGATATACGTTGTGCGAAGTTTCTTTAGACTGGCCTCTACGCAGATGTTTAAGTTCTTGACTGAGTTCCCGCCGTGATTGACTTTGATTTTGATGGTGTCATCAGAACGTTTGTACGGCGTCGAGTACTAGTTTCGGGGGCACGAAGTAAGAAGAATGAGAACTGTGTTGAAGGATAGGCCACATGTTCATGTTACCTTGGTGGCGATCACTACTTGATCGCGTACGCCACGCGACTCGGCCCATTCACCTATGATTATTTCCGAAGACTCGTCCTGGCTGGAGGAAACAACGACGCACTCCCTTAGTACGTCCTGACACGGACAAGCAATGATGCACTCACTAATTGCTTGCGGTATCTATGAAGTTTCCCCCTAGATCGAAGTACGCGTCTAGGAGCTTTAGACTGCTCTCTTTGTCCATGGCTCCCATACCCAGCGAAGCCCATTTATCGCCAATGTTCATTCCACCCAGTTGGAGTGGGGAGACATGCACCCCAGCGCGAGAGGAAAGTACTCGGTATCGACCAAGGCCAGACTTTGGAGGCGGGAAGGGAGCGAATACGACGTGAGACATGACCTCCGGATAGGCGTGGGGAACGGTTGAAGTAACAGCGAAATATCTTTATATTCAATCATCAACCCGGGGTAGATGTATTTAAACTACGTTCCGACACGAGGCGGCCCATTTTCTCTGACTGACCAAGCGACCGGAAGTCGGACGCGACCAACGACACTGACTGGAATAGAAAGTTCGGATAGCAGGCGCGATGAAGTACAATAGTATGGACAGGAACATACATGAAGACGACTTAATTTAATGCGTCTGCAACCATCTCCAACAAGTCTCGTATCGATTTCCCAGTATTTTGAGGATCCTTCGCTATTGACTGCCACATCGGTGAGTGATGAGGCTCTGCCGCCACACACCGCTTCCGTACTTCCTCGCGATGCTCCTGTTATCAATCGAACGTTAGTTCCTGACTGTCGACTGAGCGATAGTGAATCTAACCTCGGTGCCGTGCATTCGTTCAAACTTCAGCCACCATGCCCACGACTCACCCCAGTCTTCGTTAATTCCAACTGACCTCCCAAACCACGTCCTTGCTTTCTCGATCTTTCGCTCCGACCAGAACAGTCTCGCAACCGTGCAAACGATGATGGGATCATCCGCACTCTTCTTCAGCGCATCAACACTCCTGCTTTTTCGCGTGGGTCTAGCCTCAGACCAAATCGACATACTCCACAGCACGCCGGAGGTAGGGCATTCCTGGAGACCACGCGCAAGCATGGCCTTGGCCTGGGCTTGAGCCTGGGAGGTAGAGCTCGTTGTAGCTGCTCGCTCTTCAACATGAACAGCTTCCGCCCACAGTTCGTCATTAGCCGGATTGACGAGTCGAGCTTTCTCCAACAAGGAACGAGCTTTGATGCTCTTCCCGTCCTTCTCCTCCAGGCGACTAGCGAGAATCCATAACGGAATAACCTTAGGACACGCTTTGAGTCCAGCAGCGTACGACGCTCTGGCTTGGGGGATGTTACCGCGGGATTCATGGATTTGCCCTTGAATCATGTAGAACTTGGCGAACTTGGGGAACTTTGCGAGAGCGGTCTTCAGAGTCTCAAGGGCGAGATCTAGCTGCCCTTGTTGGCGTTCAAATGCGGCGGACTTCATCCAAATCTGTAGAACGGAAGGCAGTCAACAGAGGGTCCGTTGACAAAGGAGTCAGCACTTACGCGCTCGGTGTCCGCCACACTCCTGGCTCTGGTCAAGAGCTCCCTCGCAGCACCAGGTTCGCCATTCTCTGCTTCCAGCTTGACAGCAGCAAGCCAAATTTGTTCGCTTTCTGGATTGGCGCCGAACGCTCTAGCTAGCACTTCACGGGCCGCATTGACGTCGTTGGACAGCCATTTCTCCTTTGCCGCCATGAGCCATAATACTTCAACTTGTGGGCAGTGATGAACGGCGCGTTCCAAAATCGCGTCAAGTGACTCTCTGAACAGATTCTTGAGTTGATCTATTGGCGATCTGCAAAGATCGAGACACGTACCTAGTTCCGTGAGCCTTTTCAAGTTCTGCGGCGCGCATCCAAAGAGTCTTGCGACCAGGATAACACCTCAACGCATACGCGATGATCGCTCTTGCAGTACCCATCTTCCCGCGACTCTCAGCGGCTTCAGCGTCTCCTAACCAAACGTCCAACTTCTCGTCTTCGCCCATTGCACTTCTATCGCCTTCCGAATCCTCGAGTCCCATACCAATACAGGCCTTGACAATCGCCTCACACGTCCGGGGCGACCCATCGCTTTCGCATTTCTCTGCCTCCTTCAGCCATTGCTCCCTCGTCAACAAAACTTGGTGCTTCCGAAGACCGCGGACACCTGCTTCGATGGTTTTGTCGACCGTCTCTAGTTCCTTGGCGCGCTGCTCGGGGGACAAGGGTTCTCCATTCACTAATCGATCGGCCTCTTGCTCGAGAAGGCGCGCAGCGGCTATCCAGATTTCATGACTAGTAGGGATGCTCTTACGAGCTCTGTTGAGGACGGCCTTCGCCTTCTCAGGTGTCTCCAATCGCGCGAGAGCGAGCCAGAGGTCGACGGAGAGAGGGATTACCTCGACAGCGCGAGACAGGAGGATGCGCGCATCAACAGCAGACGTTTCCAAATTCACAGTTTGTTTCCACAGAAGGACCGAGTTTGGTATGTGTTCGAGGGCTATAGGAGTGAATAAGTGATGCTACGAGATGATAAGTATGTAAAGCGCGTCACCTTTTCGTAGCACTCGCTTTTTAGACTTCGCGTCACTCTCCAAGTCGGCAGCGGCTAGCCATATTTTGACGCTTTGACTGACGTGTTGAACTGCGTTTGCGAGGACTACCTTAGCATCGTTGTTGTTCTTCATAGTGATATCAGAGACGCACATCAGCAGCACAGTATGAAGACGTACATGCAATCTGGCGGCCTCCAGCCATACATCCTCACTCTTTGGACACATCTCACACCCTTGCATGATGGTCTTCCGTGCTGCCACCATTCGTCCGGCATGTTCTTCCAAGCAGGCGGCGGCGATCCAACCGGGGGCATGTTTTGGGTTGGATTTAACGAGAGAATCAAACAACATGCGCGCTCGTTTGATATCTCCGATTTCGGCAGAGGTTTTGAGCATGGCGGATGCCGAGTCGAGGGAGGTGAGGTAGCCCCGGGGGTCAATTGAAGTAGAAAGACCGGAGGCCGTGGACGTTCCGGAAACCTGGTCGAGTTTCAAGGAAAGAATCTTGTCTCGGGCTTGACCGATTTCGACGAAATTCGTAAGAGAGTCCGAGTCCGCAGGAGTGGCGAGACCACCAGTCTGTTCGTGATAAGTCAGTGGATGCCCACGCAGCGAATGGGGGCGACTCACTTCTTGTTGCATTGGATCTAACGAGTTCTCATATTCTCCCTTTGCCCTATCACCCACTACTACACTGTCGGGAACTACGAAGCTTCTTTCATCTCGCCTACGCTTGCGCCTGGTGAGATTGCCCACCTCTGGTATATTCTCCCACTCTTCATCTGTGACGGACGACAGACCCCGCTTCAGGTCGGAGAATTGCTGTTGAATCTTTGGTCTTTCTGCACGGTATTTCGCAAGTTCCTCTTGTTCTCGTGCTTCCCTATTCATAGTGAGACTGCTAAGATTATATTCAATGCGAGCCCGACGTACCTGCGAGCTTTGCGGCGTGCATCCATAGCAGCGTCCACCTGATCGTATATCTTGTCCGCTTCCTCATCATCTTGTTCGTACGTCGTGCCTGCAAAAAGGCCATATTCATTATCTGGGTCTTGGAATTGTTCCGGGTCGACTTCTTGTTCCTCCCCCCGTCGAGCCTGGGCCTCCGCAATAACTTCAGCGGACGGACCCTCTCGTGCAGGTCCGATATCAGAACGGGTAGTGAATCCCGATGCACTATAAGGATATTGTCAGAATTGTTGGCCTGAAAAAGCTCAGTAATGGCTAAATGGACATTCAAAGACGTACCCTCGACCCAGGCCAGCAACATAAGACGCAGGGGCTGGCATTGACAAGAACGCCAGCTTGTTAGGCTTGTTCGTCGCCATTGTCGGAAGGCTGAAGTTGGGGAACTGTAAGAGGCGGCGTTACTGGCTACTGGCGAGAGTTGAATGAAGCTTTGACGATTGTTCTACAAACTTACATAATGACAGCGCTTCTGCCAAATGGTGCCACAGGGGTAACGTTCGGGTATTGGGTAACTTGGCCGTAACTTCAAGCTGCCAAAATATCAAGCCAGAAAGTAGTACTAGACATCGCACGTATGTACAAATGATGTTCCTTCCAAATGCAAGCACTAAAAAGATGATCTTACGTCCTTCAACATTGGTATCATCATGCGGCGCACAAATCTTCACGACGCAAGATTCATATATCCGCATAGCCTGGCAAGCCAGTCTTGTCGTTTCGAGGAAAACAATTGAAATAACGTACTCGAAAGAAAGCCTGGTACCTGACCCGTTAACTATCTATCTATTGGTGCGTGACTAGTTAGTAGTAACGCGTAACGAGCCTTCTTCAAGCGGCGCTCAATTGGCGCCGGCGTTCAGTCGTGCCACATTGCCCGATTATTGCATTTGCTCGGGTGCCCCTCTGACTGGTAAGGGTTTTCTCCTTCAGAGTTCAAGGACTCACAATTCTGAATGTGCTGATAGTGGAATATGTCTATCACTGCGCCACAAAACGATGAATCCGTCCAAGACTCCCATCCTTCAATCTGCCCAAAGCGACTTCCCATCGAGCTTATCGATTGTATCATTACCGAAGCCGCCAAATCTTGGCGTAATTATTTGAAGGTATATTCCCGTGTCTGCTGGGAATGGAATCACATTTGCCGCCCCCGATTGTTCCGTTCAATACGCGTGCGCCTCTGGGACATCGACAAACTTTCCTTTCTTCATTTCACCGCACCGCATCTTTGCAAATATCCTCAGCGCCTCTACGTCGACTGTGGGGATGAAGACCCCAACAAGCCAGCACCTTCTTGGCAGGCAGACGCTCTCGGCCAATTCACGAATGTGTCCTCACTGACACTTCACACTGCGAGAACGGACGTCCTGCCAGAGGCTCGTGTGCCCGCGATCATGCGCTTGCTCGCCAAAGCACCTGTTCGTCAGCTCACCTTCTCGTTCTGGGGCTTTTTGGAAGGCGGCGAGGATCTACTCCATGCCCTCTCAGCTTGTTCGTCCACGCTGGAGGAGCTCACATTCGAGACATGTCACATCCAGCGCGGCTCCGCCTACCTTTGCAGGGCGTTGACGGAGCCAGTAAACTTTGGACTCCCCCCGGTTGTCCGCTTGACTGCGCTGCGCTCGCTCGAACAATCGAGTGGATGGCAACATCACCCGCAAATGCATCGCCTCGAGATGCCAAACCTCCGTTCACTGTTTTGCGATTACGTAGATGGCGACCCTTTCCACCACATATGGGCGACGATTCCGGGCTCCATCTCGGAGCTTACTCTGCAAAGTATGTGATTTCTGCGCTTTCCCTCCCTAATGTCCGCGTATCAATGTCTTTTTAAGTTCCGGTCGAGGCGACGTCGGCTGTCCCCACCTTCAGCGAGTATGTCAGGCCCTCTGTGTTGACGATCAGACTAGCCTATAGGTACCAAAACGAGCCATCATTCGCGCCGCTCATGGAATGGCTCACGGACTGCCTTGACCGCCCGCCATTTCTGGACAACCTTCGTCTCTTGCACATCAGCATGTTCATCACACCGGAGCTGAATGAAGATACAACGGACGAACCCTGTTATCCGACCTACGAGGACTACCGCAGATTGTATCGCATTTTACGGCCGCTGCGGGATGGTGCACTGCGGCGCGTCAGTCTCGCGCTGCCACTGTACTCAGACATGGACGGGCGACCAGAGGCATACTCTGTGGAGAGGACGGGGTTGGAGGTGGCGAAGCTCAAGGAAGTGTTTGGCCCGTTGTCGGAAGGCCGGGTGTCTGTTGATGTCACGATCACTCAGAAGAGTATACGGTACCTAACGTTGTTTTAACGTATGATCTGTAAATGCGTATAGAGAGGAGACTGTGTAGAAAGATGTCCGATGCTTAAGGATCATCAATATGCGCTCTCCAGCATCATTACCCGACAAGGGGGCTCGCTGGTAATAGTGCTCAATGGGTAGTCCGTGCAGCACGGTACTTTCTGTTACAGCTAAACTCCGGGTCAGCGACTCGATGAGCCATCGAAAAATCCCCATGACTTACTAATTGAGAGATAGATGTAGTCTCGTCAAACTAAGTGTGGCTGGTCTCATTTTCCTCAGTACTGCGAACTATTTGTGATGTCAGCTAGAGGGCTCGGGTTCGTGGAGCTATCAAGTTCGCATAATAAAGAATGATTTCGGAGAAGTGGCAAGCCGTACGTCCCGCTACAGATAGACCTACTTACGAAGAGGACGATAGGTCCGTATTTGTCCAAGTTATTCCCAGTGGACGGAACTCGAAGCCCTCATCATCATTCATGTCACCTACACAACCTACGCAACGCTTAGTGGACGGCTCCATCCTTAGATTATAGCTCCCACCTACCCTTTCATTTCTGCCTCTATGCCCGTCTCAAAGAAAGTGTCAGGACAATTCACAAAGACGATTATCCGTTCGGGTATTCCTCTCGACGTGCGCCCACAGCAAACACTGCATTCTCGATACGAAATCGTCGAGTGCCTAGGTCAAGGGCGATACTCGACGGTGTGGTTGGCAAAGGACAATGAAAGGTACGTGATCTCGAACGATAAATAACTTCAACTTATGAGTCTGATGATTCTGCCAGCGATGTGCCATCAAAGTCCTCACGGGCGATGCCAGCGCGTACCAAGGCTCTCACACTTACGAGCTCGACGTCCTCAAAACGCTGGCAATTTGCTCAAGCCGGATGTGTCCCAACGTTCCGAAATTGCTCGACCATTTCGCGTCAGGGGAGGGGAAAGCGATAACTTGTGCCTTGTCACGAAGGTTTTGGGGGCGAGGCTCTTAGATGTCCAGAGCCCTTTCGATGGACGCCGCATACCTGCGCCTCTGGTTCGTCACGTTACGCGCCATATCTTGCGAGTTCTTGCCTGGCGACACAACTCGAACATCGTACACACCACTCTACTCTTCCGCAACACCGAATGCGCCGGTCACTTATACCCAGCTTCAGACAAAAACAACGAGGCTTATTCAGACATCCAATTGTTCGTCTACTTCCGCTGGTACCAATCTACTGTCATACTCTCAACTAGACTGTCATAGACCGCTTGAGTCAATACGTGATGTCACTGCTGGCACGGCGGTATATTACAGAGCTTAGTTGGAAAACGCATTGTATCCACTTAGAGTCGACCTAGTTCAAGCGTTGGAACGTTGGCACACAACCTAAGCGACACTCAGGAAGGGAGGATATGGTCCCAGAAAGTCTTGACACCGCACAGCATCTTCCTTCATACTTAATGGACGATAACTTCAAGTAGTGACAGGAGTTGATGGTGGTAAGCAGCCAGTATTTAATACTTCAACACGTAGTTCCCCAACTCGCAGCGCCATCCACTACACTAGTCTTCAACACTCGGAATTGTGCTATTAAAACAGGCAGGGTCGCATGGATATAAACATCCAATCCAAGTCTCCCATGCTCATCACCTCGCCTTCGATTACCCTTGGCTAGTGACTATTTTCCAGTAGACTACTCCATAGTTGGAGTTCGCCTCTGGTTCCCCTTACGACGACGACGACTACATGAAACTTGCACCAACTCCGAAAATGCCACTGAATTTCTTGTTCGTCTTGGTGGCTATCGCATATGGAGCCGCTGTTGTAGAGGTTGTCTCTGCCACGAATGACTGGTCAAGGCCGTGCTTCGATGGCGAATGCGCCTATGATCTACCATCGCACGGTGACTCAGCCCTTGGTGCATTCAAAATTGTGCGTCTTTTTCTTCTCAGTTCAACAGAACTCCAACCCAAACACGCGATCCCCCCGCGCATTAACAGAAAGGTTCGCCAAAAGCAATCACGGATATTACACCTGCTGCGGGATGGATCATACTAGATTGTGACCCGCATGCTTTGTCCCAGGAAATACGACTGGTATGTCAATCCGACGACAAGGCGAGCGACGAATCATGTAGCCACGTCTTTGATCATTGGGGCGCGGTGGACAAGATTGTGCGGCTTCCAGACGGGGTACGTTCGTTCTACTTCTCTATATCTGAAGCCTGACTTACGGACACGTACATAGTGTGGTGCCGGCCCCTTCGCGAGGATTTCCCAGGCGTGGGTGGCGCACGACCAGACATTGCCTGGGCACGTCGAGGGAAGGGTTGTACGAAGAGATGGCATTCCGCCTGTCATCCACTCCTTCAAAGTTGACACCAACTTTGACGAAGTCGATTCTTCGAAGTATGTACTATCTGCGGCGTCCTTATCGCCTCCTCGCCGCCGCTGATCATAAATCACAATTGACTCAGAGTCGGCGATATCAACTTCGCCTTCGTAGGACTCACCTCCCCATCACCCTCACGCGACTTTCCTTCCGACATCGACCTCAACTTCGAGTTCGTCGACAGCTGGTTCGACGATACCTTGAAATCCGTCGGGGGCTGGACCTCTGGTGCCTTTCATACCGCGGCCAACGGCGTGGTACAGGCTGTTGCAGGCGTCGGGAAAGCTGTCGGGCTGGCGGGGCAGGCTGTTGGGACCGCTGCCACAGACACCGTGCATGCTGTCGGGACCGCAGGGCAGGCTGTCGGGCACGCTGCTACAGATGTTGGGAAGGCTGTGGGGCAGGCAGGGCAAGCTATCGGGCAAGCTGCCGAAACCGCTGGGAAAGCAGTAGCAGGGGCTGCTGATACTGCGTTCAAAGCAGTTGAAAGTGTACCAGGGTTGTTGCAATCTGCTTCGACCTTCCGATATGAATCACCAGCAGCAAGCCAGACATTCGAGTTTAATGGCAACAAGACCATCATCAATTACCAAGACACAAAGTGTCCGAAAAGCGGTGTTCTTGTTTCTGGGACGCTACAGGTGGATCTGAGGGGGGGGATCAAGGGAACTGTCAGAGCAGGGGTCATCATGGATGGGTCGCTTATACCGGCCAAGGTCAAAGAGTTTGCTGCCTTTGCTGGGCTGACATTCGATGTGGATGCATCAATCGTGTTAAAAGCTGCGGTTCTCGTAGGTTTCCACTGACTTATATGTGCTACGCGGCTGCTGACGATGGTTTAGGGTGGTTACGATTCTAAAAGGATTAAACTTATCAGTCCTGTTGGTCTTCCGTTTCTTACCATCCCCGGGTGGGTTGGATTTTCTCCTCTATCTTCTTTCAATTGACGTCACTCATCGCATAGAATTCTCACCGTAGGCCCTATGGTCCACCTTGAAGCCGAGGTGAAAGCTTTATTGGCCATGGAGATTGATACGGATGTTCATCTGAAGTACAATGTCGAAAATTGTGAGTATCCTTTCTATTTTGAATGTTTTGCTTATATACTACACCTCGCCTTCTGGAAAATCATAATTCGTGAATGATGCCTATGGTAACTGTTGAATTTGCACAGTGGAGCTATGGTATCCTAAGGCAAAGAAGCAGACAGTCGGGAAAGGCATGCATACCACAGACGCTCGTACGTTTCCCAGGTCTTTTGCCAACAAACATGCTCACGACAACCTCTATTCAGCTCTCAAACTCAAGGCAAACGCGCAGGCAAATGCCAAAGGTTCGTATTCTCTTACAGACAACGACGGTTACTATTCTGACATCAACCGCAGGTTACATCGAAGGGCACTTGGTCCCATCGCTCAAAATAGGCATCTCCGCACTTAAAGATAGCATCAACACGGATGTTTACCTCGAAGCGGATGCATTTGCTCGTGTCAGTATCGCCGCTGAAGCCCACGCATCCGGTACCGTCAGTGCGGGTGGCGCTGCTCCTGCCAAGGCTGCTAATGGTAATGCTGTCGCCCCTGCTAGAGATTCGCCCGCCAAAGCTGCCGTCCCCGTCAAAACCTCCCACTCCAAAACTGCTGCTGCCGCTCCCAAAGTTGCCGCCCCCCACGCAGGGCACAAGGGTACCACCAAGGGCAAGGGCAAACGCCATCTATATGTACCACCATACGCTCACAGCGCCCGTCGCCGAGGGATCTCTATCCAAGACGATGGCGCAGCCTCGTTCAGCGGCTGTGTTGAATTGTCGGCTGGATTGCAGCTTAATTTTGGCGTCCAGGCGAAAGCGGGGGCAGTTTTGGATCTCAACGAGAGTGGGTCGTTGTGGACGAGTCCGATCTGGCCCATTTGGTCGGTGAGTAGGGAAACTCGCCTCGCCCCGTCTAACTTCTTTCTGCCATCCTTTACTGAGAAGTCTATTCTTGCGCTTCTAGAGTTGCTTCGAAGCGGGTGCAAAGGTTGCGAACCCAGCCAGTTCGTTGGCATGGAACGGTGATCTGGAACAGAAATTCAAGGCCAACGATCTGAAGTGTGATGCTTCCGGCGGGGGTGCGCTGAAGAGTATCCCTGCTACGGTAGTCGGAGCGAAAAAGTGGGTGCTTTCTTGTCCTACGCTTGCTTCAAATGTGTATCTTACTATCTGAGCGCGCTAGACTGGAACCCCGACAACGCCAGGATTAGAGAAGGGACCTGATAGCGACAATGATCCGGTCTTTGCGTGTGGGTTTGGGTTGTACCGTATGCTCTCTGACGTTCACCGTAGACGTTGTCGTGTACTGCTCCCTGAATACATTCAGGTCGAGACTACTACCGCTCACAAATTCTAGATCCTGAAGAAGACATCAGGGTGACGCGAGGATACAGTATCTATATTGCTGATGCGTATTGGCCGGGGAGGAGTGGGATGTTCGCTCGAGCATTGAAGGTCGATATTATCGCCGCGCCAACCTTGACGGCGACGGCAAGTGAGATTATGAAAGGGTAAGTGTTGAAGTAGGCGGCTACGCACTAGGTACGTAAGTAGTTCCGGAATGGAATCTACTACCAGTGTTGCAGAGGTGGTATTGTGCGACTACGGTACAGGTTCGTCTAGTTTCTACAATCTACCTGGTTCTCCTTCTGATCCCCTCGCCTGTGATATTCACGAGACCGAGCGAAATGAAAGAGCTTGGTCAATCTAGCGCTCTCATTCTGCCTCATGCGATGGCACAACTCTGTCGTGTTGTGTCAAGGACTCCCCTTCGTCCACCGAGGCGTTTACCGATGCAAGTACATGGCATACTCGCAGATATGGATCACCCTCTTGCACCAGTGACATGAAGGTGTGATGATACTCGACGATAGAACACAGCACGTCCTATATTGATGAGCTCTCGACTACGTATACCCCGGCCTACCCTACTGCTGGATAACCCATACGAGGACGATGCTCATCTCCTTCACCGTTTCGCCATTTTCGCCGTCACTATGCACGGCGCGAGCAACACTCCGATGATCACAGAGCTCGACGATGGAAACTTGGAACGGGGCAAGCGGAATGAGGCGACGATGCCAATTAGCTGGGGTTATACAGATGAAGGAAGATACATCGAGGGGGGATAGAAAAGCGATATCTGAGCGAAAGCGGCTCGTACCCAAGCTTCAGCACACCCTTGCCTCTTCAGAGGACGACTCGTACCCCGTCAAGGAGGGGGGAGAACCTGCGTATCTCGAGCTATTAAAAAATCGCGCCGTACGCCAGACGTGCACTGCGTCTTGATCCCTATCCTTCACATCTGCGCTTGATCCCCGCCCTTCGTCGACTCGCTCAACCGCCTGGAAACCTTGGATATCCTACTCAACGCCCTCCATCACTCGCCCAAGCCCAAGCTCCTTTTGCCATCACGCAGCAACCTCCTCCCACAATCCCTCGGGCGGGCCGCGTTCCTGAGCTCTTTCGAGTCATCCTCCTCCGGGACTTGCTACAGATTGCGTTTCGCACTCGTGTACTGAGACATTGCGCACAGGGGCATACTGCGTTCCACGGAGTCGTGTCCTCGGGGTAGTCGGCCAAGTGAGGCGCTTCGTGTCGATGTCCAGCCCGGGGCTACCTCAAACCTCCCAGCGCCCCAGATGTCCCAGACCCCAGAGCGTTTCATTACCTCCCGCACACTCTCATGCACCTCGCCGTTCCCACTTCTATATGATGACCCGAAAGTCCTGCAACAAGAGAAGAAGCAGGGAGCACGGAGACAGTGACTGGCGATCCAGCGCTGCTGTTGGGCTCTGTCTACCATAGGGAATACAGACTTTGCGGGCGTCCTCAAGCTGACACCTCCTTCTAGACTTCACCATACCCGATTTCTCCTTCTCGCCTCTGACGGGCGCGGTCTATCAGGCCAGAATACCTGTTGCCGCAGGAGTTGGGCATCATATATCGACTACTTCTCTGGTTCCACATTAATCCTCCGCACTCCTGAATTCCTCATAACTGTGGGCGCGATCGTGACCCATTGGCCTCGTGATGTGGCTTCGAGCTGGCAGCTCCTTCAGTCAGTCAATACCACAAGTGCATCCACGTTCGCTCCAACGCGCCTTCCACTCTACCGTCGTGTTCGTAGTTGTTCGAGTAGTGTAGACGCGAGGCTAATGAACGGGAAGCCCCAGGCCTCTTCAAGGTCCACTGTCGGGTTGAATTTCTATCACTGCCACCCGTCGTTCATACCTGCTCGTTCTCAGCCAAAGGAAATACTATTTTTGCTGTGTATAGACCCTTGTCTCTATCCATCGCGTCTATGATCGATCCCACCGTGGCCTTCCATACCTACAAGCATGTTTACCCGTTCTCCTTGCACGCCCCTCCTTGGTCCCTCCCCCGTTCGTCTTTCTTTTTATCATCCCGCGGACGATGTAGGAACACGAAGTATTCCTATTTAGCATTTCTTTGGACACTGTTTCCATCATCGCTTCTCGTACATGGAGCTCGTGCACCGTTAGTTTCATCCTTCGACACGTTCCAGTTTCATTCATTTGAGCCTTTTGTTCTGAGGAACTCCTGCCATGGACCACGGCTACGTCCTTACATAAAGACTCCAATTTGGACACAGCTCCAAACTGCGGATTGGATAGCTCGAAACCTGGCGCGGGGCTATGGGTCCTGCTCCTCGCCTTCGTCACTAAGTTCGTGCTTACAACCAAGACTTCGTTCTAGTCGTCGTCGACGCGTCTTTTGAAGCGCCCATAATTGAGCATGCTCGCAAGGTATTCCTAGGTTATCTCCTTGCTATTGGCACTCAATTCATAGCTGCAAATAGACTTACAAAGTGATCGTATTTGCTCAGGTTATTCTCTGTGGGCGTGCATTTCCAAACTTGTGGCTGAGATCGAAATTTGTATTTAAGTCCTTCTACATCGCCTTCATCTTCATCATGGCATCTACGCAACCCTCGGTGGACGATATCGACACGCTTGGCTTATAGTACTCACCCACCTCTTCATTCTTACTATGTCCGCCTGGAAGAAAGCGTCAGGACTCTTCAAGAAAAAGATGATCCCTCCAGGTATTCATCTCGACTTGCGCCCCCATCAGACACTTCATTCTCGGTATGAGATCGTCGAGCGACTAGGCCAAGGGCGATACTCGACGGTGTGGTTGGCAAAGGACAACAAAATGTGCGTTACCTCAATCTTGGAGCTTTACGTAGCCGGCGAACGCGTTCGACGATCTCTCCAGGGGCACACGGCTGGCCATCAAAGTCCTCACAAGCGAAGCCAGCGAGTACCAAGGCACCTACACTTACGAGCTCGACGTACTCCAGAAGCTCGCGAAACGCCGGAGTCGGCTGTGTGCCAATGTCCCGACATTGCTTTATCATTTCCGCGCCGAAGGAAGAGACAGCGAGCACCTCTGCCTTGTCACGAAGGTTCTGGGAGCGAGTCTCCTAGATGTCCAGCGCACTTTCGATGGACGCCGCGTACCCGCGCCTCTGGTCCGTCATGTTACGCGCCATATCTTGCGCGCTCTTGCTTGTCTACACGACGCGAACATCGTGCACACCGGTACGTGCCCACTCCTCCTGCGAAACGTCGAACGTCAAATGCGCGCGCGTCGCTTATATCCAATCGCAGACATCAAACAGGACAACATCATGTTCGATAGCTACGGCGTCGAGTCGCCCAATTATCTCGATGCGGAGGCGGTATTGAGCGACTACGGTACAGGTTCGTCTGGTTTGTGCAATCCATCCGCCTGGTTCTCCTTCTGACCACCCCGGACGCTTAGCCACGCCCGAACGAGGAGACCATCGGCGCGAAATCCAGCCAGTCGCGCTGCGTTGCCCAGAAGCTCTCCTCGGCTGTGAATGGACTGCGAAGGCAGACATATGGAATTTAGGATGCATCGTACGTACCGCCCCCCTGCTGCCGCCCTCCCTTATCCCATCAATCTTCCTCCGTCGTTCTTGCCCTTGTCTCGTTCTCATACAGCCCGTGCGTGATTGTAGGTCTTCGAGCTCTTGAGCGGCACTCGACTCTTCCGCCCTCAACCCCAAGAACGGTCCGATGGCTCAGGAACGATTACCGCCGACCAATACCACTTCGCGTTCATCTACTCACACTTACGCACCGACGACGAGAGCAATGGCCGCCTGATGAACTTTTTCTATGCCGATGGCGATCGGTTCGACCATTTCTACAGTCTAGATCGTGCGTCTCGACTCTCATGACGCTAATACCACCCTGGTGTTGAAGCTGATACTACGCCCTTTTCACGTATAGCTCCCAGAATCAAAGTTACGAGTACGCGCGAAACACTGGAAGATGTGCTACGTTCCTATGGCCTTTTCACCCCCGAACTCCACAGTTTCCTGATGTATATGCTTCGAATTCATCCCGATGATCGCCTTCCTGCGAAGGAGCTACTCGAACATCCCTGGATTACTGTGTAGATCAGATGCGGATATTTGTACGCCGATGTCATGTAACAGTCGCAAACTTCTTGGTTGACCCTCGCTCTCCTTCCTATGTTGCCTCTTCATTTGTGTCTGCCCACTGCTGCGGGAAAAGAGACTCTACGCGCCCACACTCTCACAGCTAGGACGAGGAGACCGACGTTATGAGGCGCTTGAAGAGCGAGATGATATGCCGCTTACTGGACAGACTCATTCTCCTTGCCCCGCCCGTCAGCATATTCGTCGCGGGTTTCGTCGGAATGGGACCAGTTTAGGCCGAGAATGTGAGGTGTCGACGGAGGGTCCAGACATGTGTATGCACACTATGTGCTCTAGCGGCTGGGGATTAAATACAGACAATGAACGCGGGCTTCAAAAGCGATGTACCTGATACACCCGACCTGCCTCTCTTCGAACGAACGCGGTAGGTGGATGCACAGCGCAGGGGAATGAAGACGCCTATGAGGGGAAGACGCAACGTGAGCATTGCGAACTAAAACATATAATCACTTTTCTCACACATCCCGCCAGCGTCTCATCACGCGTCATCAGCAGGTTCCAAGGTGGGCACGTCGAAGACTACATATACTCTGCGAGTGGATCGACACTGACGTACTGACATCCGGGCTGCTGAAGGTTGACTTCCCCCTTACAGTGTTTTTGTTTTCCAATTCCGGGCCTGGAGCAACGTAGGGAAAGCGGAGACAACTTGGAGAACGGGCTGGCTGCTCTGATGGCGTATATGACACGGAGTTAGGCCGTGACGTTCGCACGAGGATAGATGGCTAACAGACGGGAAGCCTTGCAGTTCGCAGTAGTATACCGAAGTCTTACGTGACGGGTTCTGTATGCAGAGGCAGGTGGTGGTTCGGTGCTCCCCGGCCTCATGCTGGCGCTAGCGCCATCGCGCCGCTATCGATTCACATCCATCCCGAACCTCTCGTCATCCGGTGCCCACTCGAACCCGAAAGGAGATTACGAAGGAAAGAGGAGGGGAAACGGAAGAGGGCGTGGGACACGGTGAAGGAGGGGATGTGTATAATCTTCTTTGTCCGTATAAATACTCGCCCTCGCGAGAACTGGAACGACCTCAAGCGGTGCTGGTTGACGACGAAGAAGAATGGTTAGTGGAGCGGATTATCGACGAGAGAAAAGGCCACTCTGGGACGGAATACTTGGTTCGTTATGCTGGATATGGAGCCGAAGAAGATAGGTGGCTATGTCGAGCGGACGTTGAAGATCTAAAAGCGCTCGACTCTTGCTGGCTCTGACGAAACGAAGGACAGAAGAATGAAAAGAGGATATTTGCATTCTTATATATACGTCGTACTTTACTCACCTTTTTCCCTCTCTTTTGTACTCCCATTTTACACTCCCAGTCATATCGTTTGATCTCGTTACTTTCCTCGAGTGTTTGCGTCTCTGGACGCCTTCCAGTTGGTCCCAGGGGCCAGCGTGGACATGGCAAGGAGGGCATTGAATTTGGGGATGTAAACCATACTTGGAAAGGAGAAGGATGTCAATAGAACAGTGACACGGAGGCGAACAGATGTGAATGAGGGCCTGGAGGGACAGGTAGAATGTGCAAGTCGGTTTTATATGAAATACTCAAAGTGTATATGAATATACAAAGTATTCAAACAGATATGTCAGGCGCGAAAGCGTGCAATATGGGGCGTGGAGTATGATATATATATAGCATTGATAGTTGAACATTGTAATTGACGAATCAGTCGATACTTGATGCAACAGTGGGGCTAGAGTCCGAAAGGACTGGGGGCTCTTTGGATCACAAATTGGAGCAGCACGCATCAGTGCGACAGTGATGCTGGCAGAGTCCAACGAGCTGGGGATCAATATGTATTTTTGGGATGTATTGGACTTTTGAAAGCGTAGCGCAACCATTTCTCGGGATGTTGATGTTAGTCTCTGATTTCGAATTCTTTGGAGCCCAAGGAGTAGGCAACACCCAACGACCACATCAAAGCATGGTAACTGATGAATTCGATTCCGATTGTATAATCTTCAACTACTCTTAACTTGGACTCCTCGTTGTCTGACAACGCATTGAGGAAGGGCTGCGGATATCTCATGAAGCCTTGGGTTCCCCGTAGCTGAGCACTCCTTGTATCGCAACGAATTGGACAAATTAACGGTGGGGCTTGTTATGGATATTTGAATTGCGTCCTTGGAAAACGCAGAGAGAACCTCGTCTCACCCAAGAGAGACAGACACATGCTACGAGAGGTCAGTACCATAAACGAGTTTCTCCACTTCTGGAGAACGAGATGTAATGGCGCATTTGAACGGACGTATATGCCTGCAGAATGGCGTAAATGACCACAGAAATAGCTACGAAACGTACGCAAATACCTTGTATACCCAGGAGTGTAGTCGATTTCGGGTTCAATAACTTGGCCATGCTCGTCCGTTGCTTTTCTGATATCGAAGACCGTCAGAATGGATGCGATCGAGATGTGGAGGGAGTCCATAGCAAAGTTGCGGCCGGGGCATATTCTGGCATGGACGTGCATGAGAGGGCCTTAATAGTCTGTTGGGAGAATCGATCTGCACCTTCGCCCATAGCCAAAGTTAGGCATCGCTTCGCAGAGTTTGCGGTCGATTTTTCCGTTTTTGAGGAATCTATCTGGGTTGAACCTATCGGGATCGGGATAATGCTCCTCGTCGCGCAGCAGTGCCCTAAGAAGATTATGATTATACATGAGACCGCTGCGGAAGGAGTAACCCGCAGACAAACACACCAGGTATTGGCGAACACGGTAGCGCCTTTTGGGAGGTAATAGCCATTGTAGGTGTCTGCTTCTGTAAGCCGGTGTGCGAGCGCTGCTCGGCGATGTCAACGGTGATATAATGAGAATGGGAGGTGCACATTCGCTGACCTAGTGGGAGTACTGCCTGCCACCTACGGACGAAGAAGTGAGTGCGTCGCACAAGACGCCGACTGAGACTGACCGCAATACTTCCAGCATAACCGCATGTACATATGGCATGTGGGGTAAATCGTCGAAGGTCGGGAGTTGAGAGCCAATGTAGGCATCAAGCTCCTGCTGAGCCCTGTCATGCACGGAGGGATAAAGAAGCATTGCGGCAACAAAGGTTTTCAATGCCAGGTGCGAGGTCTCTGCGCCACCTGCACATCTTATCAGCATATCCATAATCGAACGCTGAATATTTGGCATCGCTTACCTGCATAAGCCATGGAAGCGACGTCTCTGATGATCTCTTGATCGGGGTGGTCGTCGATGGAGTAGCCGCCCCTCGCAAGACCAGAAGAAACCATACTTTGTTCAGCCCCACCCTCGCGCTGCCAAAGTCAAGGATACTTCAATAGCGCTGTAGAATCAAGTGCCCCTACTCACTATTTTGTCGCAAGCTTCGATGAAAGGGGTGTTGAACATGTCCAAAGTTTTCGGTCGAGCCTTCTCCGCGTAGGCCTTGAAACCGGCGCCGGGCATCCAGCTGGGAATGTACTTCAGCATCGGCAAAGTGTCGACAAGATAATTGCCATCCAGCGCAGCATCGTTCAATTGGCCAATCGCTGCTTCACAGCGCTCGATATTGGGGTCATGTGCTGGCTGAACATCCAAGCCGTACGCGATGGATATCGCACTTGCGGACAGCGTGCTTAGTATGGTAGGTAAATTGGACGGTGAGGTAGGCATGAGATCGGGTATTGATCCACATACTAGCTGATATGGTGGAAGAAGTTGCTGGGGTCCTGTAGTAGGCGACGCAGAAGATCATGAGTGTATAGTAGTTGCTTCGGCCTATGATAAGTGAATCGACCCGAGGTGAGTTCCTTCCAGGAGGCTCGGCGACGAGCTCGCCATGCTTCACAATACGGGGCGAGGCTGTATAATGACTCCCAACCGAGGCTTTCATAGAACCATCAGCTATCCTGGGCCGAAAACACGCCGCTGCGGTCTTACAGCTCGTTTATCATGGTACTCTTAGGCCTGTCGAATGAACGTGTGGGTGAACCAACGAACGGCACGATGAAGGGTGCTGAACTTGCCTATCCGAATAGAGCGAAGAGCGGACGGAGAGAAGATCGTTGACTGCTTTGCGCGAGTTGAGGATAATTGTGGGTTTGCCGAAAACGCGAAGGCAGATTACGTCTGAATCTAGTTTTGAAGCGCTTCAGCTAATTGGCGCGACACGGAAAGGACGAGGGGATACCGTATTCTTTGGACCACTTGAAATACTTCACCCACTGGTTTTCGGTGGGACGCTCGAACAGGTTGCCGATGATGGGATAACCCTTTGGACCGGGAGGTAAAGGAAGTCTGACTTTGCGCCAGCGATAGAGGCTGATGAGAGAAAAGAGAAGGGCGGGTACAATCAAGAAAAACTCAGACGACATCTCGGACCCAAACTCGAGAGCTCTTGGGGTATGGAGACAGGGGTACCTCCAGGTATAATGCTTATGTAGTTAGTAAAGCGGATTGAAAGCGGGCGCATTCATGAGAACTAGGCCAACTAAGTGTAGATTGAATTGGTGGGAACGTCGTCGGAGACCCGTGTCGGCCGTGACTATTGAGAAGAACGGTACTGTAGTGGAGCTTGGTCGCCGCAGAAGCCACGTCCACCCATACGACTTCATGGTTGGATGGGAAGTTCTATCGAGGCCTTGTCCAATACCGGGGACCGGCAGGTGCCATGAGAATAACACTGCCGTTGGCGTACTAGCATCACAGCATAGAAGGCATACCGCTCCGCATTCTTCCCACTTCGACAGTATTTCGAGGGTGGATATCAAGAGACCAAGGAAGAGAAGAGATCGATAAGAACACAGGCGCAATAGAACGGCTCAAGGCACGGGTTAGGGTGAAACATTTGATTGCTTGCGCGCTACGCATGTTTGAGAATGCAAAATTGGTGTGGGTAATCCGTCAAATGACGTAGTCAAAAAGTGGAAACATAGATGGGGGACTGTGGAACCAGATCCGGGGGATGTGAGAGCCAGTACAACTCGACCAGTGGCGAAGAGCTTGAGGCGCACGCAATCCTAACTTCGATCGACTGGACACTGGACCCGCAGGTTCGGGAGCTGAGGCGTAGATAATACTGTGTTCAAGACGTGCAGCTACTCGCAGGGATACACGGTGAAGGAGGGGATGTCCATAATCTTCTTTGTCCGTACAAATACTCGTGTTATCCGGCCGACAGATGCATGCGATCCGTAGGTATTAGGCCCGACAGCAAAGTATTTGATTCCAGAAGCCTTTGGGGATGGGTAGCATGCTGGTGTCAAATGAATATGGCGGAGGAAGAACTGGCGTCCATTCTCCAGCGCCAATCATCCCACCACTTGCATCCTCTTGCAGACAGTCGTCTCGTCTATCTGTCCAGTGATTCCCGGCTGCATGCCCGACGAGGTTTGCCGTGGTGGTCCGCTGCCGTTATTGGCGGGCTTGCAAGGCTTGTTGCTGGTGTTGCTGTTGATGCTGTTCTTGCTCGTTGAATATGCAGAAAACCACGGCGGCGACCTACGCAGACGATAGGCGCCGGTAACCTTATTTGCTTACAGCTATGACGAATTTTCCAATCGAATTTTTTCTCGCCCTAACTGGAAACATACCCCATCCCCGTCTCCCATTTTCTTGAGTTTGACGCGTACACTCTACTCGCCCTTCGCCCACGACAACTGGCGGAGGTACTTATCTTATCTATTCGGCGCGACGGCGCCAACTTGAACGTTTCATACGACAGTATCGAAGGTCTCAATATCAATATCTAGATTCCAACCATCTGCGATATCAGTTCGTTTGCGGGGTTTCGAAGTGAAGGAAGTCGAGCGGACGAAAGGAAGGGAGCGAAGACCTCGCGCATGTGGCTGGGAGTGCGTTATCACTCCTGAAATAACTGCGGTATACGGTGAGTCTCCACGCGAACGTCGATCTGTCTATGTGAACGGCCGTTGACGCAGGACGACGCAATCATATACTTTGTGCCGGGAGCATCGAGCATGTCGTCGAATTCTAGCCTCGGATCGTCCAGCTCACCATCCGTGGCCATGGCCAGCGCAGGGTTCAGCCTGGCCAGCAATGGTGCCCACCACCAACCACACTCGTCGCGTTTCCCGCTTCCAAGGCTGTCGCTATTCTCCCACCCACCTCAAACCCCCACGCATGCCCGGCGCGAACGCCGCGGAAGGGCGTCCGACGCTGACTCCGAGTCTGAGGAAAGTCCCTCAGAGACACCGAGGCCTCTGCGAAAGAAGCACCAGCACGCGGACACCAAGTCTGTGGAGAAACCAGCGGGGGTAGAGAGCCCACGGCGGGCCGACACGGTGGGGAATGCGGACGACGGATTCGATGCGGAGGGCTTCCTCAGCGGGATCGACCTGCGCGCGCAGATGGCTGCTTGGGAACGCTTGAAGAGCCGTGGATCTGGGAGGCGGTCGGGTCGTGGAGATGGAAGAGGACGCGGGCGGGGTCGCGGGCGGGGAGCAGCACCAGGAAGGAGTCGTAGCGGTACTGGGGAAGGAGGAAGTGCTGTTCGAGAAGGCGAAGGACACGGAGATGGAGAAGGAGGCGGAGGCGGAGATGACGAGGTTCAGGCGTCAGCACCGCCGACGATGCCGTCGCCCAGACGGAAGACGGCGAAGCAGAGGACGGCAGCCGCGAGGCTCGCAAGGCAGCGGAATCTCGCTGCGAAGAGGCATGACGCTGACGACGTTCACGCGGAGGACGGTTACGGGGATGGGAATGGGTGCAGGGACATGGAAGACATTCAGGTGAGTCCCTGAACCCATTACAGTGATAAACGGTCTTACACATGGGCGTGTATCCACGCATATGCGTATTTCTTCCATTCCAGCTGCTGGATGCCGAGCCGCCACCGCCTCCGCAGCCAGCATCACAGCCCAAACCATTACCTAGACGAGAGTCACTGCCGATACCAGAACGAGTAGCGGAACCAACGAAGGCGGAGCGGCCGCGCATGCCCCTCCCACGTCGGGCTGTGGTACTAGGAGACGCGGTTCTGGGGGGGACGGATGTGATGGTCGCGCGTAGTCCGGCTCGTAAACCCCTTCCGCGTGTCTCGAACTTCAACGCGAACTCGGATGGGCGTCCGTATGAGTCTTCGCGCTCGACGTCTAGGCGCGAGGATTCGCCGGCAAACGGTGTAGATGACTCGATATCTTCGCAAGAGGACGACGACGACGAAGAGCAGGGAGAAGAAGAGGCCCAGCTACCGCCGACGCTGAAGATCGGACCTCCGCGTGGCATTCGGCGCGATGAGGGGAAAGGGAAACCTCTTCCGAGATCGACCAGCGTGGGCGTAGTCAATCCGCCCGCAGGGGCGGGGGCGCAGGCAGAAGCGGACTCGGCGTCTAATCCCGTCGAAGTCGAAGCTACCTCTCCTCCGGTTCCACCGCCTCGAACTACGCCTGCGCAGGCCTCGCGACTGCACGCTCCGGAAGGAGAAGAGCGCTCTGGAGGCCCGTGCCTTTCGATGGAGTGCGACGCGGATACGGATCATGTCCGGCACAACGCCAACGACGCCGAATCCCAGTTACGATCCTCCTCACCGGCGACTCGGACGCCCACTGAGAGCCCTGCTGACATGCATATGCTGAACCCGCTGCTGGACGCCGACCTCAGTTTCGAAGCCATCGGCGGCCTTGAAGCTACCGATATCTACGGCGAAGACGGGGACGACGACGTTGATTGCGACCTAGACGCGCTCAACCTCGCTTATCCCGAGGAAGAGGCACCGCCACCACTGCTCCCCCTTCCTCCAGCTACGATTGGTATTGACTCGACCATCAGTACTGGCGCGGCTTTGTCCTGCAATACGGAAATACTGATGGCGTTCGAAGATCCTGGAGAAGAGGCAGAGAACGGCGAGGACTGGGGCGAGGGCGAGGGCGAGGGCGAGGGCGAGGGCGAGGGCGAGGACGATTTGTTGATGTATCTTGCATACCCCGATGAAGGCTCACCTAGTGCTAGCGCGGACACCACGAATCTGGTGCGTTTCCTTCCCTCCCTCCTTCCGTTATCCATGCCTCCTCCTTTTACGCTTCGTGCATGCTCACACCAACCTCGTCCTTCTCCAGCGGAACTCCCCTTCAGGACCGCCTCCCTCGCCATCCGCTTCCACCCCCGGCCCCGCGAAGCGGAAGCGCAAACGCAACGGGTGGATCAAGCGCAAACGCGGCGCGGGACAGCGCGGGCAGAGGTCTCGAGCGCCGCCGGCACCGGTGTCTGCGACAGAGAGCATGACATACGAGGAGTGGTGCCGGTCGGTGCTCTCGAGCGTGACAAGCTCCCGGAGGCGATGCGGTAGCAGCCACGGTAGCACCGTACGTGCTGGCCCCGTTAGTCCCGCGAGTACTAGTGGTGCCGGCGGGATTGGAAATTCGAAGGAGGCAGAGGAGGTGGGACGAAGCGGGCGCGATTGGGAGGGGAAGGAGGCAGCGGGGGAGGGCGTGGCCAGCGTGGAAGCTCCTCCATCTGATGACCGGAAGAAACCCTCCGACTCCGAGCCTCTCAAAATCCGAATCAAGATTCCCCTTAGCCTCTCACTCAAAGCGTTGCTCTCACCTCTGCCTTCCCCTCGACCAGACGTTGACTCTCCTTCGCCTTCTACGGCTTCCACGCCCGTTCCTTCCTCTCCTGTACTTGTGCCAGCGATCACGTCGACGGCTCTCCCCCCATCCGAGTCATCTGAAACCGAAGTAGCAGCTGGCTCCCCGTCCTCTTCTACCCCATTACCAATACATATACATTTGCCTACGCCGACATCGACGCCTGCCCCTCCGCCCTCACCGATCCCTTCTTACGCGCCCCGAACCCCGATCACCACCAAGCGGCTGCCTGCTGCCTGCGCCGGGCCGCGCTGCATGAATCTACTCGCGACGGAACTGGGCTACGGGTGGAAGATGTGCGAGCCGTGTAGGGCCCAGGCGCGGCGCTACCAGCATGTAAGAAAATACGGCGATGGTGGGCAGGGGCGGTGCTCGAGGAGCGGGAGCGAAGATGCGAGGGCGAGTGGCGAGATGGGTGGAGCGGTCCAGGAGGAGAAGGAGAACGGCGGCGGCGATGGGAGTGTGGGTGCGGGTGTGGAGAAGAAGAGCGTCCGGTTCGCGGACGACGACGAGGTGTTTGTTATTGAACCCAGGGCTGAGCGGGATGGCGAAACGGCAGCAACTGAGTCGTATTCGAACGCGAACCGTCAGTTCACCCCCCACCTCGAGCCTTCGCGCGCGATGACGCGGTTTCAGACTGTGGAGAAGCTGCTGGAGAGGCTGGACGAGCAGATGAAGGCGTTCCTCTGTGCGAGGAATATGTGGGTCGAGTGGCGGATGGGGATGAAAGAAGGGAGGTGGGCGAGCGCCGGTGCAGGTTCTGGCGTAACCGTGGAGGAGCAGAGGGAATCCCCGACGAGTAAGGAGGGGTCTGGGGTTAGGACTCAAGAGATCAACAACGGAGTAGCTGAACTTGTAACGGATGCGAACGAGGTAGAGACGCCCGGCGCTGACAATGGCGGAAATGCCGACGACGACTTGGACGCTAGCCGATGTTATGCTTCTATTCGAACGATGGACGTGGAACCCCCCGCAACCCGCATATGTGAGGACATGCAAAAGGACGGAGAGCTGAATCATCTCGATAAGCCGCTGCTGCGGCTACCCTCCCCTCCAAACGACCCTCCCCGTCTCAACGCTGTGGACGGTCCCTGTGAAGATATCCCGCCGTCCATGCGAAAGCCGTTGTCTCCATCGCTGAGTCCGCTGCTAGTGCCGCCAGGCCCTGCACGCCCCACCGTACTCACGGGCACGCTATCGCCCGCCGTCCAATGCCCCAACCCGCCGCACACATACACGCTCGCGTCTGCCTTCACCTTCGACGGCGCCTTTTCCATCGTCGCGCCATTCTGCGACGCCAATGCCAAGCACGGGCTCACGACCGCGGGCGTCTGCGCGCGGATCTGGGGCGTGAAGGAGATGGTGGAGAGTACCGTCGGGATCAAGTTCGAAGACCATACAACCCATGCGATCGCTGCTGCGAAGGGGGGGCACGGGGGAGGAAATGGGGATGGGGATGGGGATGGGGATGGGGATCACGGGTAAATTTGATTTCGACTCTGCTCTGTGGTAGAGGGAAGACGGCGTGCTGATATTCCTTCCTTGGGTCGTGTAGGTCGAGTTTGATGGTTTGTGATTGTGGGTGCGGCCAGAGCGCCGTCACGATGAAGTTCCGCTGGAAGAGTGCCGACGACGATGATTGCGTGAATGCTGCTACCTTCGTTGCCCCGGTAATACCGACGTACGCATCGACCAGTGCCTCTTGGCCCAAACCGGACGAGATCTTGCCTCGCTCGGCTGCCGAATCTTCACGCAACAACGGTACCGAGCTCCCTATCGCACCACCACCCAATGCGAGCCCCCGCCCCGTATGTGTCGATACCACTCAGCGAGATACCCCGCCGAAACCGAAACAGCACCCACTTGCTCACTGTCCACCCAAACGGACGTCAAACATCAGCACGCGTGTTCTCCGCGTCGTCCTTACTGTGACTGTTCTCGACGACGCTTCGCATCCGTATTTTCCCGGACAGCAGGTTCTTGTGAATGTGGTTGTGATATGCTAATACACGATGTTACATGTTACATGTTACATGTGTAGTGTATGGGGATGTGATGGTGCGGTCTGCAGATTGTGGAATGGGTACATGCAGAATGGGGAATGGGTACGGGGACGGGGACGGAGAAGAGAAGCGAAGCGATGCATTTTTTTTTGGGGGGGGGGGGGCGTTCTGGTGACGCAGAGCGCGGGTGAGTGGGTGGGTGAGTGAGTAGCCGCGCTGGACGACGCATGCGCTGTCCTCGCATTGATGGGGTGGCGTCTCCTGTTCCCCCCTCCCTCTCCCTCCCTTCTGCGCACCCGCTCCCCCTTTCCCGCACGGCGAAGCTGTTACCGGCGCACAAGAACACCTAAACCTAACACCTCTGGCTTATTGGTTGCCGTCTTGACTCTTGCCATTGCGAGGCTATACGCGAGTAATACTGGTCGCGTATCCAAGTCGAGTCGAGTCGAGGTGATGCGCGTGCGACCGCAGCAGGGATAGGGATAGGGACAGGGATAGGGTAGCCTCGCAGTGCATTGGGACTCGGGAGGCGGGGTCGGGAGGTATGAAAAGGGAAAGGGAAAGGGAAAGGGAAAGGGAAAGGGAGGTCAAATTGGGATTGGGAGGAAAGACAATAGACAATAATGTCGATGTCGATGTGTTGCCTGCTTAGGTACTTAGTACTTAGTACTTGGCTCTCGTCCCTCGCCTGCCTCTCTGCGCCCTGAATCGTCTCCGCTTTTGCTATACTCGTCTGTCCTGCCTTGCTATTTCAATTTCGAACGTAACGAACCCGCCGTCTCGTCTCTTGTCGCGCGACGCGCGACGCTCGATGGCGCCCACGCCTTCGATGCCCGCAGCGTAACCTTTGTAGTTTGTACCCCCTCGCCGCGCGCCGCGCGGTATGCCGGTACGCCGATATGCTGGTCAGCGGCTGATTTTGCGCAGTAGCATTCCTCCCTCCTCCTCCTCCTCCTCGTCCGTCTCCCGTCTTCCGTCTGCGGTCTCCAAGGCAGTCAGTCAGCTGCACGCACGCGCACCAAAGGCCCAGCGCTGCTTAGACAAAGACGACCCTCTGTCTGTTGTCTGTTGGTCGTTTGGGAGTTTGGTGTGACCGGACACGCGCGTAACTGGAACTGGAGGGAGACTGGAACTGGGGGGTTGGCCGCCAGCGAGGGTGCAGTACGGGTTAGTGAGCAGTACGCGTGAGAATGGGGTGAGAATGGGGTGAGAATGGGCACCCGCAGCGCGCCGCTTTGCTCGAAGAGGCGTGCGATGGTTTCGATTTTTTGAGTCATCAGGCCTCAGGCTGTGGGGTATGGTACGTTGAAGAGGAACTGAGGACAGGTGGTGCGGTTGCGGGGAGCCGAGCATGTCGATGCCATGCTCGATGCTCGATGCTCGATTGTGTGTTGAGGTGTTGAGGTGTTGAGAGCCGCTGAGGGCACGACACGTGGTGATGCGTAGATGCTAGATGGAGGACACTCACTCCCGAGTGTCACAGCGCAATCGAAGGATGGAGGACATGGGCGTCGCCCAGCGTGCGTCGAAGGAAGATATAGATGTAGATGTAGACGTTGTACCACGGACGCCCAGCCTCAGCCGCAATCTGCGGAGGTGAGTCAACGCGCTGCTGTGCTACCCTGCGCTCCAGAGACGATGGGGACGACAGCGTCGGGGGGCTGTATGCGAGGGTTGACGTTGAGATCTGAGATCGGGGACTGGATGACGGTGGAGTGGCGAGGGAGAGCAGCGCTCGATAGCGGTCGATGCATGGGGATGGGGATGGGGAAAGGTCGAAGTTTGAGCAAACGATTTCTGGGCGAGTGGGAGGCGTTGTTGTCAGTGGGTGAGAATTGAGTATTAAGTGGAGGGGGGAGTTGTTAGTTGGTGTGAAACGGCGTGTTGCACAATTGGGGAAGCGGAGAGTGGAGGAGAGGATCACAGAGGATGCGAAGAGGTGCTAGAGAAGGCGTGAATATCGTAGGGAAGGTGAGGGAGTTGTTAGGCCTCTTCGTAGGTTGAAGCCGTTCGCGCGGTTCAGTCATCGTTACAGGCCACTAATCACTCCAGCGTGTGTCCATCTGTGGCGTCGCAAGTCTTTGAGGGAAATTTGGATAGCGAGGGTCCAAGATAGGATGATGTCATGTACAGCGGTCAAAGTACTGCGCGACGCCGTCGTTGTAGGTGGAGAAGGCGCCCCCGTGACTTGCCGCCATATTTGCCTTGCTTCCGATTTAAATCAGCAGGTTTCCTTGTTTGGTATGCCACATCCTTCGTCCTAAATATGGTATGTGAGCGAGAGCCTCGGCGTAAATTTACACTGACATCATGACGCTTTTCTCATATAGACAACCGTAAAAGCACACACGTCTAAAACGTGTCAATTTGGACCGGTGAAAGACGCCGTGACTCGCTAGGGAGGCATGGGAAAGCCAAGACAAGGTATGTCATGTCATGTGCGTGCCTAGGGAACCAATCTTATGTATCTGGTGTGGCTGATCGTGAGAGTAAATTACTGACCGTGGGATCGTACGTGTCCGTGGCAAGGTCTTGATGGCTTCTAGCTCCTGGTCCTATTGTATCTGTCCCCCCACCACTCGCACGATTCTCTTCAGAATATCCAGTCATCAGCTTCTTTCACCAGGATCCCAACTTCTGCCCAATCATGTCGTTCTTGCTGCGCCTATTCAAACAGGTACGAGCTGCGTAGCACCGTGCATTTGTGTTACTGAAGAACAGCCTAGTCTAAAGAGGAAGACTACGAAACTATCCTTTCCACTCTTTCACGCGATATTCAATCACGGCAGCAAAAGCTTGCGGATATACGTTTACGCGAACGGCGCTCGACGCTCTGGTCGACTCTTTATACGGCCGCAGCGTACCTCGTGTACGTCTGCTCGTGGTATTTCCGAGCCTTTTCTTTACCGCGCGGAGTAGCGCTAGCACCTGTTATTCTTGGGCCATTAATGTGCGTTCTTTCGTCGGAACCTGCGCACGCGCTGACCGTTACAGAGTGCTATTTATACGGCGGATAGTCCAGCTTTGGTATTCGAGAAAGGAGGCCCATGAAGGTACGTATCTGATATTCCTAATAACCCTTCCGTTAATAAACCACCGTGGTATAGAGAAGACGCTGCAACAGCTCCTGAAGCAGCAGAGGACAAAGGTGGAGGAGATCAAGAAGAAGACGAACTACTACTCCACGCGCGATCTCCTATCCAAGTACGACGAGTCAACGCCGATGAATACACCCCAACCTCAGGGCCTCCGCCAGCGATTCAACCCCGCGCTCGCGCAGGCTCCCCAAACACCTAATGCCCCCAGATCCGGAGGGCCTTCTGCTCCTCCTTCGGGCCCTCTCGGTCCTCCTTCAATGCCCAATCCCGCCTTAACGGCCTTCTCCCGTGCGTCCAAATATGACGGATGTTTGCGTCGCCCAGCTGACTTCGTAGATCCAGCTTCACCATTCCTCGCCACTCCCGCTCGCAAGCAGTGGTACGACAAACTCGCGGACGCCCTGCTCGGTGAAGATGACCAGGCCCCGCCTTCCTCCCGCTACGCCTTGATTTGCGAGAGATGCTTCAAGCATAATGGGCTTCTGCCGGAGGCGATGTGGCAAGACGCTCGTGAGTGTCTTCGTTATCTGTACTTCCCTCTCTCCGTACCAAGCTAACGACTATGATCCAGAATTTCGTTGCATAAAGTGCGACCATCTGAACGCCTCTGTGCGGTCTAAACGCGAGGCCAGGCGGTCGATTTCGCCGGGTCCTCTTCCTCCAAACGGATCTCCCCCTTCCCCGACGACGCCTTCGCCAGTACGGAATGCAGTGGCAAGCGCACCCTCGTCTATGGCCTCGTCGCCGGCTTCGTCTCCATCTCGGAATCCGGGTGACGCCGACGGTGTGTTGGATAGGATGGACGAAGATTAGGTAGGATGTCAATCTTTTGAGCTTATGGCGGGGGATGTTTTCATGCTGGCTGTATCCAGTGCTCTTTAACATGTCTTTTCGTCTTGTAATTCGAGGCTCCCTTCGTTCCTTCGAACCCATATAATTTATTCGCAACACATTTAGTTCCATCCATACTTATGGACCATGCCCTCTGCGGCGCGCGCAAACTTTGCGTCTGCTCGCAGCCGTATTCTCCTTCGCTCGTAGACTTCATTGACGATTGGAATGATAGACATACGACGTGGTTCTGGCGGCGTGTGGGCCTTTCCCTTGTGCAAACGTGAGTGTTCGAAGTGTTCTTCGCCGTGGGCCTGCCGTTAACAATTTGTTCCCACATCAGGCTGTTTCTCTTGCACACGTATTCTAGTTGGGCGCGGAACTGCTATCTGTCGACCTACTCTGAGGTGCGAGGCGCCGACCCATTGTTTTGGCGTGCTCCTTGGCCACCCACGCCGAAATTTCCCTTTGACATCGACAATGAGACAATGAACCATGAACAAAATGGCCACTGCATTAGTCCTCCGCTTATAAGGAACCTGCTAGATCGCCTCACCACTCATCGCTACATTCTTACCCATCGCCACAGTAGAGCTGCGCTCACCGTCTCGCAATGATGCTCCTCTCCTTCTGCATTTTCACTCTCTCTTTAAACGTGGTCTTCTCTATGGTCATTCCTTGCCGCCCCCCGAAGAACTCCTCGGATATCACGCCCTTTCAACTCACCCTTATCGCGCCTTCGACGCGCGCGTGCAACATCTCCGCCCCATTCACTGACGAGTGCCGGACGGCCGAACAAGCCGCGCCGTTCATCAACAAGGCCTTCACCGACTACGCGATTGCCTCCGTCGGCGAGAAAGCGGCCATCCTGAGCTTGATGCTTTTCGAAACTGGGGAGTTCAAGTTCGATAGGAACCAGTGCGTAGCGTGCTTCCTTCCGTAATGCAATCCCGTTGCCCATTATGGGTGTCGTAGCTTCCCTGCGCCAGGACGCCCTGGTCAAGGAACGCGGAACCTCATGACCTTCCCGTTCGTCCACCAATACGCTCTCGACACCCCTTCTACGCACTCCCGCGCCCTTGCCCTCGCAGGGACCAACGCCACCGACCCTAGCATCACGAACGACACTATGAACGCTGTGCGCGACCTGGTGCTGGGCGACGAGCTCGGCTTCGCGAGTGCGATGTGGTGTGGTTCTACACGGCCAGTGGGCCTGCACGCGTGGGCTGCACGGCGAATCGGACGTTGGTGGATGGGGTGACTGCGCAGACGCGTCAGGGATGGGAGAACTATATCACTGGGTGTGCTTTCACCGGCGTGACGGGAGATCGCACAGCGGTTTGGGAGAAGACTGTGTCTGTGCTGTCTTTATCTTTATAGCGTAACATCGTATTTATAATGTACCGTGTGCACGTATCAATCTCCGTTTTACATGTGAAATACCAATTTGGGGTTTCCCCACGAGCGAACCTCAGTCCACCCTAGGCCTCTTACTCTGCAGTCCTCGGAACTACCACTCCTTCAGCTCGCGTCTTCACCAGCGCAGTTTTCTCCCGCCATCCGCACTCCTCTCGAGCCCGTTGCTGCGCCCTCACACCGCCCTCACGCCTTCTGCCTCTGGACTGAGATGATGTGCATGACAGTGACAGTGCCGCCCTTGTGAACGTCCGGGGATGGCGGGAAAGGATTGCGGAAGTGGAGAGCAGCGAAGGGAGAAGGGACAAGGAACTATTGTGCGGGAGCCAGGTATGTTCCCCGCGCGCTAATATAGCTGGCCGCCGACCCACCAGGCAGCATAGCGCACTCTGAGGCTGCGGTTCCCCGCGCGCAGGCTCGCCCATTCGCGTCCCCCCCACACGCACGCCCGCCCTTTCTCTCAACACTCCCCTTCAACGCAACGCAACCCTGCCAATCCACCAATCCACGCCTCTGTACGTCCCTCCTTCCCCCCCCTGCTATGTAAGTACTGCAATTTTGGGAGTGCGTCATGGTATCCCGATCTCGGTTAGAAAGCGCTGGATGGGACGCTATGTACGTCAGTATCTCTCCATCGAGGCCCATGGCGAAGCTGACATACTGTTATGTCGTACGCGATAGGAACTCGCAAGCGTAGTATTGTTGGTGAATATGTGTATATCGTGCATCACGAGGAGTCGTAGTACGTAGCGATAGCTGGTGAGCTGGATGCGGTCAGTAAGCGTCCCCGCGCGAAACCACAACTCTACAGCCAACCCAAAATCAAAGATCTCAATAAGCCGTCTGGCCACGCAGCGTCCGTTAACGAAGCAAAGCGGGCAACTCCCAAACATTCAGACATTGAAGCGTTCGTAGAGGTAGTGTATGCCATGTAGCGGAAGGTGGAACGGTGCGGATGGGAGGGAGACACGAGGGAGGGAGTGGAATAGATGAACCGTAACATAGAGGGTGCTCGAAGTCGTACTACAAGGACGCAGCGAGGGAACTGGACTCGCCGCGACGACGCTCCGCACGAAGAATGCGTGATGGTGCTTCAAAACGACATCGTATGCCTTCTTGAAGCAAATGTGGAGCTCGTTGTGCGGGTCGTTCTGCATGTTCTGGAGTGCAAGGTGCGTGAATGCGAGGCCGCTGCAGGCTGCAGGGGTGGGGGTGAGGGAAGGAGGCGTGAGGGCTGTGGTGGTGGTCCTTGTTCTTGTTATTTAGCGTTCTGCATATTGTTCGCGCCTCGAGTCGAGCAGAAGGCAACAACGTGTGCTGAGGTGAAGTGCTCTGTACTCTCACTTGACTCCCACAGTCACCAAGAGCTTTATTGATCACTTCGTGATGCCCTCGGTGTTGGTCTGATAATAGCTAGCACTGTGGCAAACCAACATCCGATGAAGGAATGGAAATACTCCGAGAACATGACTCAAGTCCAACGGTGACTTCGAGCATGCTAGTCATCCATCACTCAGATCACTGACACGTCCGAGTCCTGCAGACTACGACCCACATCACGCTAGGATCCGGATGCAGATAGAGTGTTGGAGGCTGGAGACCATATACCGTCGGGAATATTACAACATGAACGTTTGAGGGTCTGAACGCCGTCTTGGAGCTGGCAAGTCGGCCACCGCATACGTTGACATCACGGCTGACCACTAACAAGTCTTCCAACTTCCAATAGCTTCTACTCCGCCAATTACCCACTCGTTGCGCTCAAAGTCGCCAGACGCACGCGCCGCACTCCCTTTCACTTAGCTCGACTTCGCTCCGCAGCACCCTATTCTCGCATTTGGTGCGCGCTACTATAGTACACGTCGCACGACCTAGGCGAGTACCGCATTACGCCCGCTCCCGAGGCGTCTTCAATGATTGATGATCAGTGAACTAATGATCTAAACAGATACCATTGGAGCGTTGGACTGAACGTATTAGTCCGACAGCGGTCGAATTGCACCACGCACCACCAGACAGCAGGAATGGTGCGTGTTGGTGCGCACGACGCCGTGTAGGGCCGTCGTACGAATGAAAGCATACTCGATCGTAAGTTATTTTCGTCCACCTCCACCTTGACCAAAGTATTTAAACCGCCCCAAGTCTCCCCATTTCCTCAGCAACCTCTAGCCACTCACCAGTAGTAAGTACCTCCTCATCCATCTCCCGTTGCACAGCACTGACGACATTTTTCTCTCCTCCCTCCTCTTGTCTCTTGTCAATTCATCGATGTGACAGGCTTTATACTCGCTAATCACTCACAATGCGCGCCGCTCTTATCCTCCTCGCCTTCGCCGCCGTGTTCGTCGTTGCCAGCCCCAGCGCCGACAAGAAGAAGGCCAAGAAAACCAAGACTCCCGTTGCTGACGTGCCCGCTGCGGACCCGGCCCCTGTCGATGAGGCTGCTGCTTAAACGCTGCTGTATCCAGTGAGTCTTGCATGAGCCTTGATCGTCCCGGAAGGTTAGTGATATTCGTGCTCGGTGCATGGCAGAGTCGTTCTAATGGTGTCGATGTAGTGCTCAACCCGTCCTCTCACATTACCACTTGTACTCGTACTGCGCATATTGTATATTAGTCGTGCCCATACTCATAGTTACGATGACAAGTGTATCCATAATGTCACAATGTGCTATCACTATCGTGTCTACCTCACTGCTAGATTTCTATGTCAATGAGATATCAGATCCCAGAGGCAGCCTCAGGCACATCAGCGGGTAGCATGTATCCTCGCGAATCGCGGCGGCGTCAGCATTTCTGATTATAATTACTTATTACAAGTGTTCGGCAACAGGTAGAGTAGCTGTAGCATTCAGTATCCGGGTGTACCGTTATTCAAGAAGGTGGCAAGTTGATCATGGCGATCTCGCCGAGGGTGTCAGGCCCCGCGTAGCACATACTACGAGCGATCAAGTGAACGATCAGCGGCTGCAAGACGTGCGAGCTTGTAGAGACTTACACTGATGATGATGATGATGATGACGATGGAGGCGGCGACCCAGCACGCATGAGCATCCCATCGCAGGAAAGGCCGCTGATCAACGTTCTGAACGCCGCCCATGTTTGGCTCCTCCAAGCCCGGACGAACGACGCACTCCTAGAGCACAGAAACACGGATGAGAAGACTCAGGGACTGGCGGGCGGCGGGACCCACCGCCTCAGCAACATTGCCCTCCTATATCAGAAGGGAAGCGAAGAGATAGTCAGGCCGCCGGGTCTAGGAGCAGCGTAGACGTGCGTGCGATAATGTGATACTCACCGAAGGACCACGCGCGGCATCGGGGCGCGGATACGGGTGGTAGCGCCTCCGAGTCCTCCTGCTCTCACTGCTACTCCCCCGCTGGCGTCGAGGAGTGCGAATGGGGGGCATCGTAGACTAGCGGCGAGTGGTGTGTGCGTGTCTTGGAGCCGTATTTTCGAGAGGGAAGTGTTTATGAGGGCATGCGTGGTGTGATGGATGTGGCCTATCATGGAATCACGGAAATAAGCTACTAGGATGCCGTATCGCCAATAACCATGAACGTAGAAGAAGACGCGCCGACCTTGCGCCATGCGAAATAGCATCGCCTTGCTGGTATACCGATGTCCTGGGCTTTCCTGTAAAGGGAGGTGCAAGGGCAAAAGTTGCGTTATGGAAGCACGGATTAGAGGGTGTCTTCTATGTTCTGTTTGGTCTGGGCAGATGTACATAGGGATATGTGGATTGGACGCGGTAATTGATGCATGATGGGCTGTGCCTGTCACTGTGTGGAGGACGAAGGATGGTGGATCCAGAAAAGATGGGATTTAGCGTTGATTTAGCGGTCGATTAGCTTCATCGCAGAGTTTGAGGGCGTATATGGATATATATATATATAGATAATGTACCCTCGTATGAGTTATGACTCGTGAAGGTGCTTCTGCTTCAGAAGAGTTCCATGTCGATAGAACACTGGCGGCCTGGGACCGAAAATCCAGCTTCTCAACGGTGGGCAAAATTACCACCGCATGCGCGATCTAGAGACCCGTTGAGCGGCGGCGTAATTGGTGAATTTCAGGCGTACCATCAAGCATCAAGGCTCAAGCAGATATATATTATATATATATATATCAAGGAGCGACAACGACACCGTCTCGTCTGCGCTTCTGCTGAGAGTGATGTCGAATGCTAGTGGATTATGAATTATGAATTATGAGACTGCGATACGGCGGAAGGAGCCCCTGGATGGAGCTAAGCGCCGATTGCGCAGCGTTCCCATCATCCATGTATGTTGCTTGTTGCCATCCCAGCCTTCTCCACCAACTTTCTCGAATCGAATCGAATCAAATCAAATCGAAGTGGGAGAGCCTGAATGTGCAATGGCACGGAGTCTCAACGTTCTCACCCTCGAAGGATGAATTCGAAGCTGCAAAATTCAAATCCACCACGTTCGGGCCCGTGCTGCCTTCTCTTGTTTGTTCAACCTATGCTGCAGCAGTATTACAGATGGACGACCCGAATTCCGAATGGAAGGCTCACTACTGTATCTCTGCCCCGGAGGCTCTGAACTGACGTTCTCTCTTCCTCTTCCTTGATCGCAGACGTTGTCGTGGGTGTCTTCAACATCTTTGACACGCCGAGGACGCAAGACCTACGCATCGCCTTACTCCCCACCGCGCCGCGCGTCCCAGCGATGTAGCCAGCCACGGCGTTCGAATCTCGAAACGTCCTGCGTATTTCAAAGTCCATACGGTGACACGGTCCAGGTGAGCATGCCTTTCGCCTTTCGAACACAACTACATACCGCGCTTCTTGGAGATTTGATTTACGCCGCGGTCTGGCTTTATGCTCGCTTTCGTCTCACTTCCCAACGCGCCGGGCCCACGTCTACAGCTGCCGCATCCTCGTAAGAGGTGGCCGTCGTGAGGATTACGGATTACGTCCTCTTCCTCATCAGCTGCTCCATCCCTGGAATACTTGGAATAAAGGCAGCTCTGGCAGTGACGCGAAGCAAAGGATCCTCGCTGAATCCCACAATCACCAAACCCGCGAGGACGTCCTTCTACATCTACGATGCAGCATGCAGCATGCTGCCCTACCACCCTATGCATCTAGTCGAGCTGATGCCCGCTTTTTGCTTTTTGCTTTTTGCTTTTTGCTTTTTGCTTTTTGCTTTTTATTTTTTGTCGGTACTGATGTTAATGTAATGTTAATGCAAGTGGGGGTTTCCCTTGCCCTCATTCTTATTCTCATTGACACAGTCCCGAATCCAAGTTCAGCAGCACTGGATCGCACATAATATTATCATTTATGTAGTCCTTTCGTCTGCCCTGGTTGTTGGCGCACTGGCGCTTCGCCGAGAACCACACTTTACGTTAAGTATCGATATCGATGGGACAGCGGTTAACCCTAACGTACCCCCGCATCTTTCCATACGATACGTTCAGCATCGGCATTGCTTACACGCCGCGGATCCTGGACACTTTAAACCACGAGTATCATATGTCCACCGCCGACTTGCAATAGAGATTGTAGGATCATACATACATTGGCACCAAGGGGGGGTTCAATGGGTGGGTGCTCCATATAGGTAGGTGGAAAGCCTCTCCAGAGTTCCAGAGTGTCAAGCTTGGCGCAGTAGGTATATGTGCTACTACAAGCGAGGGGCGAGCGATGAGCGATGAGCGGTCACAGAACATGCGATCTAGAAGTCTAGAGGCGACTCGCGTCGGTGACTCTCGACTCTCGTGGCGATGACGGCGTGCAATCTTGGTAGAAATCCCTTTCTGCACATTCGGTGGTTTTTCCGCCGCCATGCGATGCGCTGCCCAAGGGTCTGGATCAAGAGGAATCAACGATACGAAGACTGGTACACGAAAAACGGACGAACCTGTTCATCCTCTACACCCTGCGTCGGCGGGCGAGGTGATGTTCAGCTTTATGACGTATATTCATATAGAGTACGAGATGCACGGTACGCACCACAGCGCGACGATTGCCCGGGTATGGGTATGGGTGGATGGTCCCGCCTCCCGAACATCCCATTACAACCGCCTTGTTGTCGTCGGAGAGTGCGGACGGGTGGCATAATGAGGGTGCGGTATTCAATGGGATGTTTCGCGCGAGGAGGATGAGTGCTTAAGCTTACGCTCGAGGGTGTGGTGGACGGCGTGCCATCTCGTTTATGTTTATGCGTGAGTGCCGAAGGAGAACCATTCTAAAGGAGCATCAGTCCTTCCCTTCCGGCCAAACGGTATCGATGCTCCTGTCGATCCCCCTAGAAATGTCTGAGAGGTGTAGTACGCTCTATGAAAGATGGGTCACATTCGCGAGGCGGTTTCTGTCTGTCCTACCGTAGCTCGGAGATGCTATTGTATTGTACATCGAGAAGAGATATAGCCATCCGTGGAATGTCGTACCGAAGCGTCTACAGATGTAGCAGTGGACTGTGTTGAGTGGTGAAAACGCATTATACAACATAACAGCAGGTTCTGTTGTAGGAACGTCCTTGCTTCCGCAGCGCAGCGTTCCCATATTGCTTCCATGTCATGCCCGATCCGTCCCATTGTCCCTCAGGCTTTTGCCAAGCGAACGAGGATTCTGCGAGGCTGATTCTCATCGAACGGTATTCTCGTTAACGACAGATGTCATCAAACTTATCAACATTGTTCTCCATCCATGTACTCATTTCCAGGATAGCCCGTCAAGGATTTAATGCTATTTCCATTACGCTGCTCGGCGAGCTTGGATGTTTCGGAGGTGTTTACGGCGGCTAAAGGGCAAAGTCATCGTATTTCGTATTTCGCTAGCTGTCTAGGCAATATTACCATGGGGATATCCTCTCTATGAACGAGGGCTTCTGGCCTCCGACGCTGAGGAAAAGCCGGGTCTCCAGCCCACAACGGCGTTTTCGTTCCTGTTCAGTGGCGAATACTGAAGTGATTCATACGACAATGATGTCCGCGAACGTATTGAGTTCATCCCACTTTTCCTCCCCCAACGTACGTCGCATTCAAATAGCGGTGGAGCATGGACTCGTTCACGCTTAGGTCCTGCGTAACCTCCCATCGCGCGCCAATCACGCATTTGAGGCTTGGGGAAGGCAGCCTGGATTCTGACGATCTCACAGCCTTCGCTGGATCCCAGCCTTCTTTGAATGCACTCTTCGCTGGGAGTTGGCGTACTTCCAGGATCGTCTCCATTCCTCAGGCCTCAGCGCTCAGCTCTCAAATGGATGTGGTCACAGATCATGTCGGGTAGCAACTCGGTCCTGCGTCTTGTGTGACGAACGCTTGTTCGAACCTATCTTTGTCTCACACCGCCGTGAGGAATCGCGAAATGGTCCAAAGCCTTCCGTCGATTTGTGCTAGAGACCGTCTAACTAGATGTTGGCGATCGCTAGTACTTTGGTTTCAAATTTCCTGCAAGGCCTTCCAAGTTGCAAAATAATTCTCCAGGCCATCCACCAAACCTGGCTTTCTAGGCGTCCAACCCAGCAATGCCCGGGCCAAGTACGGTCGAAGCAACACCGTAGAAGCAATGGCCTCTTCGAGTGCTTTACTCACCGACAGGTAAGCCTACCTCCTCCACACCAAGCACAAACGGACGTACGGTTAGACGGTTTGATATACACATAAGGCGTCTTCACGCCCGCCAATTCCACCAAGCGCCGGAGGAAGTCGTCCACGGATTCGGTGAAAGCGTTGGCAGCGTCGAATACCCGACCACCGACGATCTGCGCCTTTTCTGACGCTCGTACGAAGAGGTCGGCCAAGTCGTCCGCGTGTACGAGGCTAAATCTTCCTCCCGGCGTGCCATACCACACGACCTTGCCCTCCGATGCCGACCTGAACAGGGGCGAAAGGACGGATCCACCCCGTCCATACACGATTGCTGGCCGGATCACGATGCCATTGAGGTATGTGCTGGTTAAAACGGCTTGTTCGAGGGGTATGCGCCATGTGGTCAATGGGACCGGTTTAGTGAGGGGTGTGGTGTCCGACGTGATGTCCGTGCGATTGTCTCCTTTCACCCACATACCAGACGTGTAGATATATGTGAGCTTGGGGGCGCCGGGGGATCTAGTCTTCGCCGCAGACTCGCTGACGTCGTTGAATATGGCATTGGACGCTTGCTCTAGTTCTGCGAACCCTCCGATGCTTTCGATAACGACGTCGAGTTTGGCGATCAAGTGATGCCACGAAGTTGATGTCGGGTCACCGATGACCGGAATAACTGAGCACGCTATATAAGATGTCCGAAGATACATGGGAGAGAGTGACTCACTTTCTTCGGCCGCTAATTTCTTAGCGTTGGCTTCTGAGCGAGTCATGCCGTACACTGTATGCCCTGCTCGCGCGAGAGCTTGGGATACAGGAAACCCGATGGAACCAGTTGATCTGATAGAGACGTAGTGAGTTCACTGTATCATACGTTGCCGGAAAACTCACCCTAGAACAATGACCTTCATAACGTTGGTCACCTGAGGAACTCGCAGGACGGAATGAAAGCGACAGAAGCTCGATGATGGGTTTTATACCCACACGCGTGATGACACACGGTGATGCGATGACAAATTGTGTAGGAGAAGAATCGCCGCACTGAAAAGCTATTCCTAGATGGTGTAAAGAGGGACAGACCGGCGGAATTAAAAGGTTCTCAAGAGCTTATAACGTGTTAGACTGTATCAGTAGAAGGAGTGTCATATACTTACTACCACACGATTGGCATAGCGAGTCCGCTCTCAACGGTTGATTCCTGGCTGACTCTGTACTTGCTCACTGCATACTGTGAAAGCGACAGGACGTTGCAGAGCAGTGCAGTCACCATTCAAACGCTCACCCGGGTCTCATAGCTTTAAATAACGGTGGTCCGATGATCACTTCAAGGCGAAGATAAAACTGACTTCGAAACATAAACTTCAGCACAAGACGCTTCATTCTGATTGACGTACTCGCAGCTTCGAAGTCGGAATATAGCCGAGCTATGCACTCCGGCCGCGTTGCGCTCTCGAGATTTGAGGAAGTTCCGAAGGGGGGGGGGGAGCAACTTTCGAACCCTATCCACCCAGATATCCCTGCGTCTGAATGGACGTCCGCTACGATCCGTGGCGGCGTATCCGCCCTGGGGTTATGCGGCTGAGCGGGCAGGGAAGGGCCGTGCAGCATCCCGCAATAGCCAATACGGGGGCGTGCGCCTGCCGATTAGCAGCCACTCTTCTCTACCGCAGGACATTTCGCCGAACGATGAAGCGGGTGATTACGCCTAGCTAGCCCTACAGCGAGTTCGGAGTGAGTGGTAAATCTCTGAGATCGAGCCGTACGCACTGTCGGCGAAGAACGTTTGAGAAACGAGGGTAAGGTCGGCATATATATCTACACCACTTGATAGCTTGATACAGCAGCTCGAACCTTCGGAGCTTCGGGGGCGGACGACGTCCTGGTCTTGTGGCCAGACTAGGCGCGTTCCGTCCGCGAAGCTGTCGGGGAAGGTGCCGTGCTGCGCTATTTCTCGCGATGGGGAGCCGGGGGGACCAGAGGAAGAGTAGGGATTGCGAAGGTTGTTTAGAAAACAGGAAGCGCCGCTCAGCATCTCGCGGTACGCCAAAGGGCCAAAGGGACGTGTACATACCGAGGGGCGGCCATCGTAGGGACATTCCGCCAGACCAAGGAGCATACAATCAAGGAAAGAGTAGGTTCGCTGTATACTGACCTTGTCGTTGAAGCCTCACTGCCCGATGGCTTGAAGCTTCGAAGCTTCGGGTGTGGACGACGCCCCGGCCTCGCCGGAATACGTGTGTTCCGTCCGCAAAGCTGTCGGGGAAAGTGGGAGGGTGCTGTAGTGCACTATTTCTTACGATCGGGAGGTATGATATGATGGTACTAGAACTAGTAAGGCGTATCGTAATCGTGGAATGAATGAGCAGTAGATGATTCGGCGGGTGCCACTAGAGGCGTAGGGACTGTGGATGGTAGGGAGGGTGCTATCGAATCGAAGGCGAAGGAAACGAGGGCAAGAGACCTCGAAGCTGGGTGTGCTGAAAGTCGATAAAAGTAATTGGAGTGGCGAGGCAGATGGTCCACACAAGTGCACGTTAGCGCAGGATGATTAGACGTTGAAAGTTGGTGGTTTGGAAGGCGAGATGAGATAAGCGACCCTCTTAACGGAGCGACTCGTGTTATCCTCTAGCCTGCTCTTCGCAGAATCAAACTATTCGGCATTCAAGGCAACCGTAGCCCGCACTTGAACATCCCATCGCGGTGGGCCCATTGTGAGTGCGCTGCGACTCCGAAGTTCGTTATTGAATGGAGTTCCAGCGTTCAGACAGGAAATAGACGTGAATCGCGAGTAACGGGGGATAGTCTGACGGCGCATCGTACTCTCAACCGACCGATCACGTCACTGTGCATTGCATTCGCCCAATGCCTTGGAATTCGAATTTGAGGAATTGTTGTCCTCGCATACGCTGCTACTGATCAGCTCTCAGCGCTCAGCATTCATCCGGGGCTCGTCGTAGTCATGTGTCCTAGATCTGAACCGCGAAGGGGCATGCAAGGAATGGAATGAACGGAGGACACGGGAGCATAGAGAAGGAGGGGCGCCAGTGTTACTATATCGACTTGTCGAAATACTCGCATTCTCCGGCCCACAGACGTGATAACGGGGGATACATCCGCGAGTGGAGGATTTGGATGGTATGATAGCGCCTGAAGCCAGACAGGACTGAGTGGCGCCGCCAGTGTCCATCCTATCTACGTATGCTCATACATCGTTTCAACGCTGCAATCGTTCCGTCAGAGATTCTTCGCGTTCAGCGTTGTGCAGAAAGGGAAGGAGGTCAGTGATTGAAGCGAAACTGAAAAAATGGGTCCCCACCACGGAAGCAGGCGTTGATGCATGATGAATACGCTGATAACGACGAGGAATAGCCCAAAATCCATGAGTCGGCAAGTGTTGTTTAGCCTAGATCTCTAAGCCAAATAAACCAGCAACAGGGGCGTCTCTTCTGCGTTCGTATCATCATCCTTGGTAATTTGACTGGCATCGTCTCTCAGAGTCTCGCAATGACACTCTATCCTACACCTCGCCGCCGCTCCGCCACATGCTGGTCAGATTTTCGCCAACGGATTGCACAAAGTTGATTATCTGAACACCTATGAACACACCTCGGGAGCCGGGATGCTATGTACGAAGGTTTGTTCTGACTCTGAGAGGTGTTCGCGTTGGGAGCAACGACCAATTGTACGCGCTGGTGACGTCGAGGTACGTCTCCCCGATTCCTCCCTCACCACTGTCATTTCCATAGCATGTAGTTCCTGGATAGAAACCACAGCGACTCCGTCAATTCTCAGTCCCTCGCGGACCTCTCTAAGTTGCGATGAATACCAACGATCAGGCTTTGTTACCTTTCGCCGTAGACGACGGGATGTTCAGCTACACGATGTCGCTGATCATCGGTACACTTCCGTGCATGCACGCTCAATCGAACTAGAAGCAACTGCCCAATGGACCCGGCCGAAGTTGAGATAGACTGCTAACGGAGATCGCAGCAGTGCAGAAGGGGCGCCGAAATCGAAACTGCGCGCTGAAGCGCTGACGGTGCAGCCGTAGCGTACGTATTTTCCCGTATAGTCACCTGTCGATGACTTTGACTTATATCACCCGTAACAGCCACCTCACGATCCACCCACCGCATTCCTGTATGACCAGTCATATGAGTCTGGTTCTATAGAAAAAAGATGAGGAATGGATAATTAATATGGATTTGTTGGTAAGTACCCATCCGCTACCGCACCGTGGATGTACCAACAGAATAATCGACGTAGGAGCCGAATTTCCTTGACCGCCATGTTGTTGACAAGTCATGAGTGACGCTTCGCCATGGATGTTTCGAAATCTCGGGCCCCTTGCTCGGCATCCACGAGAGACGTGATCATACGGATCTCCTAGGACAGAAACACCCCGGCTTCATGTGTGGTGTGACGGGGATGCTTCTCCGTGAGTTCCCATGAAGGATCCAACCATACAATCCGAATACAATCCGAATACAATCCGAGCCCTCGAGAGGAAACACCGATCGGCAATAGCGCATACGTCTTCTGCTACGCGCCACTGAGACAAACGGCATTTCGTGGCCTGGAAATGGCATGGAGCGCGGTCGATTTTGATGCATTGGAACCTCGGGATGGTTGTCGGTCGGAGAGGGAGAAATTGCGAAGTGGTAAGGCCTGAGAGCGCTGGACGTTGAACGCTGGACGCTGAGCGTTCATGAAGATGACTTCAACCACCAGGCCAGCAGCCGGGCTGGTGCGTGCATACGTTGACCTCACAGACGGCGGGGGAGGAAGAAAGCGAAAGGCGAAGAATGAAGCCTAAGGGGACTTTTTATTATTTGCCCAGCAATATCTGATCCGCCAAACAACCCAGTCCGTGCGCAACCCTCGGTGATTCCGCCAACCACTCAAGGTGCGTTCTATGTTCACAACTCCTCGTACGTCCATCAGGACTGACGTCTCTACCTCTACTCCCCAATAGCTGTATGCGTTGCGTCTATCACTTGACGACAGGCCGACGATTGGGCGTACCAATCGCCTTCAGCTGCACGCATAGTCAAAAACTTACCCAGTGGGCTTGTTGCTAAACTACGATGTGGCTTTCGATGCTCCTCATGTGCAGTGGATGCCCGACGCTGGGTGCTTCTAGTGACGCATGAGCACATCACTCCTTCATCCGTCGCTCCTTCCATGGTAGATGATCCGCCTCTATCCATCCACCTTGATGCATTGATGGGTCAGCTTCACGCACGATCGTAGGAGGATGCGCGACACTGCGTCAGGATCAGGATGAGGTTGCGGAAGCAATAACGGTTGACATGATTGCAATGGGTACCATCTGAAGTCTATCTTGCTCGATGTTGATGTGCTTCCTCCCACTGGCCTTTTGCGCGCGCAAGACAATATTCATTCAGACACAGAAAACAAGTACTACAAGATTCTAGCAGACTACGAGCCGGCCTACATTTGCGAGGTCGTTGTAAGCCCCTCGTTCTATACAGACTGTGAGTAGATCACTTACCGAGCCCCAGTCAGCTATTTCTTGCTACAAACAACGGTCATCTCAATCATTCATTGGGCGGCCGGATGCTACTCGTACCTCATTCAAGCACCGAAAGCGCTAATAGAATACCCAGCCTCGTTGGCATTTTTAACTTCATCGTCACTTGCGAGCCCCTGCCGTATTCAAGGTTACGCCCGAGGAAAGTCGGATTCAGTAGTTATGCTTACCAAAAACACCCTGCTGAAGAGCTGCGCGCTCAGCTCGCTCGTGCAGATGTCGTACTTGTGGAGGAAGTTGGTGATCACGTCTGGGAAGCAGTTGATGCACGGGCACAGCTATGGGATTTGTGTCAGGCAGGCGAGTTACGGGAGTTCGGAGGCTACGCCTTTGTTTACCTCGCTCGTCGGGATGCAGCCGACGACGCACAAGGGGTTCCCTGTAATCACACATTTCATGAGGCAAGCAGATGTCTTGCCAACGGTCTTGAGGCACTTCCAGCCACTGCAACCACTCTTTGCGAGGCCATCGAAGACGACGGGGCCGTCTGTACAAAGGTATTGCAGCTCAGTTTGTGATGTGTATTCGATGGGGGAGGGGGGAGAGTGTGGCAAGGTACGTACATTCCTTGTGGATGGCGTGTTCGAAGTCGTCTGATACGTCCATGTTCAAGGCATTGTTACCTGGGTCGACCGCGGCAATGTTCTTCAGCGTGAACATCGTAGCAACAAGGACGAAAGCTGATGAGAAGCGCATTTTCTTGCGAAGTGTCTGGGGTGGGTGGTGAGTAGGATAAGTGTGTGAGTGGCAATGCTGCTCTGCTCCCTGCTTGACTGAGTATTTATACCTAGTCGGGGGCTGCAATTTTCGCCCGGACAGAGGCGCCTGTAGTGAGACACTTCCATGGTTTCTAGACTTGGAAGAGGGTTTAGTGTCATAAAGCACGGGCAGCGCTGTTTGACAACAGACAAGTTTAATGTCTGATCCATAGCCAAGGTGTGAAGCTGCCGAGCGGCGGGCCAAGAAGAGGGGTCCATCCTTGCGTTGGAAAATGTACGGCTCCACAACGGCTCCCACTCATGGATGCTTCAGGCAAGCTATAGCAGATCAGGGACGTATATGCCTCGGTATGTCGGTCAATCCCATCTGTGACTATTCGGCCAAGCGTAGGCAGCAGTGAGCATGCTCTGTCGTGTTTGCTTTTCAGACCCTCGAATCGGCACATGGTGAACCTTTGGTAACAACCTCGATTTGCCTTCTAGCCGATGCCAGCCAGATATCATAAAGTACTGTCAAGTGTACATCCGAAAATTTATCTGCTCGAGCACATTACCTACATTCGGCCTACGTTGACACCCGTACTCTGAGTGAGTGTGCATAAAAAGCCTATACGAATCAGCCCTCAGGTCAGCTGGGCTACCTACGCTAACATGTATCTAATTTGCTTCAACACGTAACATGTATAGCTGACATCTTCCTTCTCTTGCTCTGACTGGCTGCCAGATAGACAAGTACCTGGTGGCTCAGGTGTTCAAGTAACCTGTAGCAACAACATGTAGCAGAGTTTCCCTCTTGATGGGGTCCGCATTAGACGTCTAGTAAAATGATTACAGCTGATATCCAGATGGACGACTGTCACTTTGTCTCCTGTACGGCTAACCCGAAGCCATCCTATACCTATGCGAGAGGGATGACTACGCCTTTACCCCAGGGCCCGACGCCGAACGGCCCCACAACCTTCGCGTCTTCCCACTCCGCCTCGTTGACGAAAGGCAGCTCGAACCCCTTCGGCACAGTCTGTATCGCCTTCCAGCTGCCATCAGTAACGACCGTCTGATTCGAGCCGTCGTTGTATGTGATGAGGATGGTCGCGAGGACACCAGCAGGGCCCCCGATGTTCCCGGCGCTGATGGCGAATGTGTTGAAGGTGGGGTGGAGATTGAGGATGGTCCACGCCTGGCTGCGGGTGTAGCTGTTCCCCGCGCCGACCTTCTCCCCGTTGACATACAAAGTGTAGGAGTCATCACTACGACATCCGATATCCGATATTCGATCAGCATCCAGCGAAAACGGTGCTGGGAAAGATGTATGGTAGGACTCACACGATGATCAGCACCGTAGCCGACACCGCCACTTTCGCGCACTCGTTGACCGTCTTGCGGAAGGCGCGAACGCCCTTGGGGGCGGCGCCGTTCTTGTGGTCTGACGACCAGATCCACTTCGAGTCGTTGAAGCCCAGGACGGGGGGCAGCGCCACCGCGCCCCAGCGCGTCTTGGCGTAGATCCCCTGCAGCGCGGCGAAGCCCCACTTGCTGTCGTCCGTGGCCGGGAGCTGGAAGTCCTTCGGGGGCGCGGCGCTCGCGACGGTTCTCCACGTTTCGTCGGTGATGAAGGTCTCGGTGCTCCCGTCGGCGTAGTGGATGAGGATCGATGCGATGACGCCTGCGGGGCCGCCTGGGGGGATGTTTCCGCCGGCGATGGCGAAGAGGTTGGAGGACGGTCGCAGGGCGGCGTAGAGCACATGCCCCTTGGTCCATCCCGCGCCTGCACCGATCTCAACACCGTTGACGTAGAAAACATGGGTATTGTCGCTGGTGGATTGCTCGACAGTTAGCATCGAGCAGCACGTACGGGAGGGCGGGCAGAGAAGGACTCACGATGCTACGATGATTGTCGCGTGGACGGCGCACTTTCCGCAGGGGGTGACGATGTTCTTCCTGAATGCACGCACGCCCACGGGGTTGACGCCACCCGGGACAGGATTCTCGCCCGTCCAGATCCACTTGGACACATTGAAAGACGGTGGTTGGAACGGACCTGGGGGTGCAGTGACCTTGCACGACGGGATCTTGTCGGCAATGTTCTCTGCGTCACCGCACACTGCAGGACGGACGATCAATGGAGATGAGAGCGACTGGACGGAGATATACATACGCTGCCTGTCTGGAGCAGCTGCGACGATTAGTGCCGCAAAGAATGTAAAGGCGACGGCTGATCAGCACAGTGTTAATGTTAGGGAGGCGAGCACGTCGTAAAACGAATTGACTTGCCTGCGATGATCATGGCTCTTCGGGAACGAGAATCTGAGCTGTGCTAGGTATCTAGCGGCCAACACAAGGGCCTTTATAAGAACAGGTGGACCACGAGTCAGCCCATTTGGCAAGACTGCCATTGATTGAATTCCGCAGGTAAGCGTGAGTACTGCTCTGGGCTTGGGACTAGTATCCGCCGTGCAATCGTCGCGCATGAGCTATTGCAAGTACTAATATCATGCATATTGACGTTCGAGGAGACGCACAACTCGCTCCGTCCCAGCCTATTCCCCCTCGAACACCTAGCTTTATGGCTCTAGCTTAACTGTCCTCGATGTACGCCAAATCGGACTGGAGGCTACTGCGAGTACGCGCGATGCGCATCACGCAATCGCGCTTGCGCTAAACGCTAGGCCGTGACTGCAAACACTCGAGCGATTGCCATAGCCACGCTAAACTGCAGCCATTGGGAGCTAAGCTAGCGTCTTCCCCGCTCAAAAGGGGATAGGGCACCCGCGCTGATACTATGACCATCCATGCCTACTGTCAAAACTTGAGAAAGCGCTTTAGCGAGCAAGCTTCGCTGTTTTTGCACACAATTTCCAGGAGTTTAGCGGTTGGCGTCGGGACGTAGTAGTTAATGAGATGCAGGTGTCAACCGTGGGAAGTTCTAAAACACTTTCGCGTTGGCGCCTGGCACATCCTTTCGTCTTCTACACGTCCCGCGCTGAATTCTGTACTTGGCGTGTCATCTACAGTGTTCTGCAATATTCTCCGCCCTACTTTGACCACGATGGCTGCCACAGTAAGCTTTGGAAAGAGGCACATGCAAGAACAAGTGACTTGGAGAAGATAGTCTCCGAAAGTCAAGCGAAGACCATCATCGATAGATTGGAAGTTCAAGTTGCTGACAAGAACTCACGCTTGGAGGCGCGATCCTTAGATCAGGGCGTGCGATGCACTATGGCGATAGAGGCGGTTTGCTCATGTATGGCAGCGTATGGTGCGAGTCGGGGGGGGGGGGGGGCTGATAGGTATGGTGTGTCATTGGACGGTAAGTAATTCGATATTTGAGGCTTGAATAGTTCATCAATTTCTCGTCTAGGTGTAGACCGGCGCGTAGTCGCGGTAGAAGTGCAGCGCATGCGTAAGCATAAGCATTGGGAGGCATTTGCCCACCTTGTACTATGCTATTTCCAACGTGATCTCGTTCTCGGCCTGACTGTCGCCCCGCAAGCAATGGGCCACCACCGAGTATTTAGCTGCATTGGGGTTCTGCCTTCTTCGGGACTGCACTATGGAGTTGCAATTGACGATGTATCCCCTCGTTGTACGTTCCGCGATCTCCTTTATGTAATGTATCAAATACCTGAGGCGTGTTTCCTCCAGCCCCCAGGTCTCACCAAAGCCAGGTCCCTGCCATCGCTGACGATCGCAGCGCGTTAACAACATCAATCATCTCACTCCTACCCATAGGCGGACGATGCAGTACCAACCCTAGTATGTCTTTCAATGTCGCTTGCAGTTTCGCCCAGTTCACAGCCCGTATGTGTCCTTCTAGTTGATAATGGTAGGCACCTAGAGGACTGAGCGTCTTTCGTTCATTCTTCGTATCTATGATGGGTCTTGTCGGCTACGATAGACAGTTCATTTCGCGCCATGCATCCTGGTGGTACCTTCATCCAACATCTCTGCGCGAGATCCTGGTAAACTCTCCTCCGTATCACTCGACAATGGAAGCAGGCGCGCCGTGGCCGCTCATCACGACACGAACCACCCGGCGCATGCATTATGCGAGATTCAGCAGTGGCGTGTACATCCCAAACGCCCCGCAGTCCGAAAAGCAGATATCCTGGACTTGACTGCTGCCTTCAGGCGTCGGTGTCGCACTCTACACTCCAGCTAGCATATGTCCCCATCTCGTGCCAGCATGCCGCGCCAAGGCATCCCGACATCGTCGCCTTGGACGCCATGCCCGGCATCGTGGCTAGTCTGACCCCGGCTCCCGGCGACGAGACTAGGGGCCGTAGGGGCTTGGTAGGCGAGTAACGGTGACCAGCAATCTGGTAGAAAAGGCGAAAAGTGGCAGGCTCGGTCATACCGTTCGTTTCCTGCCTTGATGAGGGAAAATGGTGGGCGATACGATTTCTCGTCGGGTATGGTGGTTTACGGTATGGCATCCTCGGGCTAGTGCTGATATACCTGTCGCACAAAGTCCTACTATTGGACGTCGCGAAGGATAGTGAGACGAAGAGAGTATGTCATGTCTTATCAACGGGCGATTAAGCTTGACAAGAAAGCTTCTGCGGGAAGGTGGAGTCAGTTGCGATTGTTTTTATTCAAACTGTCGCCTAGTCGTTGATGTTGTTGCTAGACATGTATTACGTGTACGCAATAGAATAACGGCGCCTACGATACAATCTCCAACTTTGATGCGCACCTCTGCGCGCGAGGAGTTTGCTCAGGGCTGGATATGTAGCCACGGGTGCCCTTCGCAAACGATTCCATCCCCTGCCAATTGTCCAACTTCAGCACCTTCTCCCAATCCCCTCCGTTCTTGATCCCGTAGTTGAAGCGCCAGTACGTATTGTCCTCTGGGAACACCTTCCTCGCTTTCTCGTGCGTGTTCTCGCAGTCCGTAGCAATGCTGGACATCGTCTCCACGACTCCCTTGAGATATGCAACGCTGCCGAAGAAGCCAGGTCGAGGTGGCAGGTGGAGATTGGGACCATGGCCCGTGCCAAGGGTTAGAAGGCAGCGCGTATTCATGAGACGCTCTACTCCGAACTCGTGGTAAGCCTCGCCGAGCAGCCTAATCGCAATCAGCATGTCGCTAGCAAGGACGAAGGAAAGGGAGCAGCTCACAGCGCAATCGGATTGTTGTAGAGAAGGCCCCCGTCAACCAGTTCGGTGCCGTTGATGGTGATGCTCGGTAGGAAGGTCGGTGCTGCCGATGTTGCGCGGGCAGCTTGCCAGATGGGTATGTCAAGAAACTTGTCGACGTTGGCGAATTTAGCCGATTTATAAGTTCGAAGATGCTCCGGGGTTTTGCTTAGGTTACTAGCCTCGCCGGCGACGACGAATCTAATGTATTCAGATGTCAACAAAGTTCTAGGAACCTAGGGTAATGCCACGTACACCTTGCAATAATGATCTGGGGATTTGGAAATCATTGTCTCGTCCCCGGGGCTGTACTGTTTGATGATGGCCTTGATGGCAGATTCAAACGTGTCAGCACCGTATGCGTAACCACTTGCAACTCGTTTTGCGGCGGTCGCCTTGTCACTATTCCACTCGAAGATCTGGGAGGCGAACTTGTTGTAGGCCGCAATACACTGGGGGATGGACATGCGAAGACGACCAAGCATCAATGCGATCAATCTGAACGCCGAGGGTGAGTACAACGAGAGGTGTTACGGTCTGTTTTCCTTACCCTCCGGTGCTCGTACCGCAGATCATATCAAAGTAGTCGCAGGGCTTCGTGTGGGGTTGTGGGTGAGCTTGAGCATGATGTTCTCAAGGATGACCAACGACGATATCCCCCGTACGCCGCCACCGTCTATACAATAACATTAGGGACTGTAGGAGGGATACGAAAGAGTCTTACCGATGGATAACAAGCGGAGCGGGGCTCCGTCTCTCTGGCGAGCAAGATCTCCTCGAATCGCCTCACCGGGGAGCATCATCTCCCGGACGAGCGAGTACGCAGGCTTCTCCCCCTCCTCCGTCCTATCGTCCAGATAGCCAGTCAGGAGAAGCTCGATCTGTTTCTTCAGCTCGTTCATCTTCCTCTTCTCTTCGAATTGTGCCGCATCAAAGGAGGGAAGTTCGTGGCCTGGACAGTCACTGTGAGCCTTATAGAGCGGTGGAGATGATAGCGACCTCACCAGTTTTCTCAAGGCGGAACTCGAGATAGCCACTTGAGGCATTGTTCTCCCATCCAAGGAAACGCGCGCAGACCATGACGGCAAGTACATCCCCGGGCTAGTATCAATCAGCGGACACACTATCCTCAACGGTCGTGATTCTTACCTGGAGGACTTTGAATAAGTCGTCTTCCTGATCGAAGATTTCTCCAGCAGTCGTTGTATCCTGTCCGAATCCGATGACGTTGCAGTGACTGCGCCAAAGGCAGGTCAGTCCATCTCGAACGAGAGGAGTCGTGGACTCGGGAGATTCGAGGATCGCTACGTCGAACCAGCTCCAGCTGCCTTGGTCAGGGAACGAGGCGTAGCCTTGATCGTGAGCAGTAGTTTGCAGCTGAATACGAGAGACCCTTTCAAGGAAAGATTTCTCGAGAGGCTGATAATTTTAAACGGTCAGCATGGTACATTTGACGTGACACAGTGCACTCACAGGCGTCTTGAACCAGATTTTGGACGCAAGTTCGTTGGACTTCGCTTCGGCGCGTTCCGGCCCGCTGGAAGAGATAAAGCAACATTCAGTGCGTGTAAAAGACATTGTGTTTACTGGAGAATTTACCTGTGAAGACGCTGACCTTTATAGTGCACTCGTCCTTGCGCACGACACCCTTTTCGACGGAAACCATACCTCGAGGCACCGCAAGAGACCACGAGCGGTGGCCGCTCAACTTGCGCCCAACTTCACCGCAGAGTATTTGTCGGCGTTCTTAAGCTTGCGAGACGCTTATGCCGCTATGTTCCTGTTGTTTAACCTCAGAACAAAGATGGCAGTCAAGAATGGGAAAGACTCACGAGTCTGTGTATTCAGGTCCCAGGGACGGTGTCCGTAAGTGGGAGCTCGGAGAAGTTCCCTGGCCGATTGGTGGGACGAAAAGCCGGGTTGTACTTCATTTGTTGCATCGCTTGCAGTACCATGAACTGACGTTCTTGAACACGCCCTGGCAAGCGGAGCACGTTCAAACCCCAAGACCCTGCCAGTCGCGTGGACCACGCTCCGCCCGACTGCGTTCATGGAGAGAAACGACACTACATTGCGATCCGGTCCTAACCTTACGGCTGGCCATTCTGATGGGATTCAGCGGCAAGCTTCGAGGTTTGAAGTCGAGCGCTGCCGGGATCGGATGTCGGGTTTGCGCGTCTGTGAAGTATGGTCGTCAGTTGGGAAGACGGCGGCAGCGAGAGCATCGAGAACGAACCGACATGCCATTGTCAGAAGAGAGGAGGGTGGCAATCACGTTTCATCGAAACCGAGATGTCACGTTGGCGTGCTGATCGTGCACGGGCCGTTATTGCCAGCTTGGTATAAAATGCGGCGCAGATCCCTGCGTGATCCCTTCTTCCTCTCTCTCTCTCCCTTCCCTTCCCGCGCCCTCCTTCGCAGTGTCTCGTCGCTTGCACGGCCTTCGTCGACCTCCGCTGCTGTAAATGTTCAAACGTTCATTGGTCACCTCCCAGACATTCATCGCAATCTTCCTTTCCATAATATTTTCTGCGAATCATGCCCGTTTCGCCTCAGCCTTCCCAGATTCAATTTTCACTTCCACTCCCGCCATTTGTCATCCAAAGACTAACGATAACCGTGAAAGGTGCGTGGGTGAAAATGTATCGGTTCGGTGTTCTTCCGGCACGTAAACGGAAGACAATACATCACTGTATTTGTCGCGAGTATCTAACTGAGACGAGCTACGTAAGTAACGAGAACATCCAGTAAATTGCGACAGAAGACTCTGCCAACCGATATGACATGGGTGGCTCGCCCTCAACGAGAGCCCTTGTGTCAAAGGCAATGCGTATTGAGGAGATAGGTAGGCGTTAGCGTGGAGAGTAGCCCCAGCGTAACGAGTCAACGTACACAGAGAAATCAACCTTGAATGAGCTAGAGGCAGTATTGACTGCAGCAAAGTACGCTCACTGATACGCCTATCGTGAGTTCTGTCCGGCGTTGGTGTAGCCTCAGGCGGCCTCAGGCCTCAGATAGCTTTGATGGCCAGCTTGAAGGCAGTGAGCTGTGTAACTGAGTTCGGTTTGCTCTTGAAGTGTGAAGGTATGTGGGTGGCACGCGAGACATGGCTTGATATTTCGTCCGCAAGTTGATCGAAGTTCAGTCGAACGGTAGGGCGCTTAGTCACTTAGTCACTCCTTGTCTTTTCCACCGCGACTGAGTTGCGAAAGCGGCGCGCACAGTGACCTCCTGCGGATCGATTTGAGGGCGCCATTTTGTCATCCAACGACGAACTCGAGCCGTGTCGACGGGGTAGGCGACAGTCGGGTTGCAATTGCGAGGAACTACTTCGATACACACGCAGGTATTTGGTCTCCAGATGTCCAGCTTCTACTGCCTACCTTCTGAGCTCCTACGGATGATATGCAAACTCAGCGAAGCTTCCGAAGCTTCCACGCTGTCCTCTCTTTCTCAGACTTGCCGCAAGATCCACGCCATCACCAACCCGATCCTCTTTAACACCGTATCCTTTTCCCGCGATGCCATCACCCGCGACTTCCCTCCGCGCCTCCTGGATGCCCTCCAGGGTCTCTCTGAAAGCCCCCGCCTCTGCACGCACATCGTCAGCTTCAACCTCCTCGGGACCTTCCCATTCAGCCACGTCACAACGCAATACGTGGACGCCATCCTCCGACACGCGCCCAACCTCAAATCCCTCTCCTTCCAGCTCCAAGACCACGTACGGAGCCCCCTCCCTGCCGTCCTCTGCGCCAGCAACCCCCCGTTCTCGCTCGAACGGTTCACATGGTCGGCCCCCATCAGCGACGCGCGGTTTATCACCGAGTTCCTGCCCACCCAGCGCGATCTCTTGCACTTGGCGCTCCTCTGGCCTCTCAATGCGCTCCCAGCTCTACCACCGGAATCGCTCACGAAACTACGCGTCCTCGAAGTCGCGTCGTCCTCCCTCGCGTCGTTCTCCGCGCAGAGCAAAACTGTGCGGTATTTCAAGCTGGTTCATGCTTCTGGGGTTGTGGCTCTCCGTGAGCCGCTACCGTCCGTCCGTGTCCTGAGCATCGGCAGGCTGCGGAAGCGCGGCACCCTTGATATCCTCCCCCAATTGCCCAACGTGGCGTATCTACAAACCATGGCAAGTGATGCATGCATGCATATCTGCCCCGCAATATCCTCGCTCATCTCATCTCCCCGCATCCAGTCCCAGTTAGCGGACGAGAGCCTGCTCTGCCTCGTGCACACGCGCATTCCGCTGCGCTGTATCCGGTGCACCGACCTCCCCGAGCCGGAGTACGTCCCCTGCATGGGGGGCATCATCGCCCGCCTCTTCGCGTGCATCCCGACGCTCGAGTGGGTCGAGCAGCGCTTCGCCCCGGCCTACAACGAACACACGTGTCTGCGGTGGTACCGCGATCGCGCGAGCCCGGCCCTGGTTCAGTGGGACGACTGGCAGCATGCGTGGCTGGACGACTGGCACGAGGGCGGTGCGGTGCTGCTTGATGCGGTGCCGATGAGTGTTGGGCAGCTGTATGGGCCCCTCACCCCGCCGCCCCTCCAGGAGATCTACAAGTTGCTTCGCGAGCATGCGCGCAAGCCTCGGATTTTCAGAAGACGGTATGACGTCCGGTAGCTTTTCGACCACTCGGCCGACGCTGTGAGTAATTCGAATGTTGCGTGCGCTACCCCTCCAATCCAATAATCAAATTCATTGTATCAGAGCATCTAGAGTCTGCTACAGCAATAGAATAGAATTATAGAATCCACACTGAACGACCTGTCAATTCTATTCAGGAAGGGGTGAAGTTAGATATACCTAATTTCTTCGGGCAAGTTCAGTCGTGTTTCGTTGGGATGATAGTTCGCAATAGCATGGGTGCGGTACCTATCAAGTTGCCCTGCACGGCGCGCTCGACGACGTGAACGACTCCAAGAGTCCGTCGCCGCAGTGGGACTTGTCCAGCACATCCCCGACATCCCCGACAACGGCGAACTCCCAGTGAACAGAGCCCACTTGCTCGTCGCTATACCATCGAAACCATCGACACCACCGATACGGTCATCCACGTTCGCATACTCGCTCGCATTCCGCCATTCCGCCATTCGACTGCGCTATTGACGCGTCCATCGAAGCGTACCCAGAGTAACGATAATGATAATAGTTCCTCAGTAGCGTTCGTGTCGACTGCGATGGGCTACCGGCTACGTGTTCTGCATATGCATGAGGCCCAATTCGTCCCGCATTCCAAGCACACATTCGGGGTTTTCAGGCTCATGAAAGTTCGAGAAACCACCAATGAGGAGGATATGGTGTACTCCGCGCTCTCTCTTCTGGGCGTTCGAACTGAATGTCAATTACGGCGAAGGGTTCAGTCAGGCATCCTATCGTCTCCAAGGAGAATGCCTATCGCTTGGTGGAGGTCACCAGCTGCTCTTCTGTCATGGGCAGAGTTTCCCTTGGAGTTCAATGCTTTCGGGCGGCTTCATGCATTTCCTCGACGCCGAAATAATAGATCTTCAGGGCCTATCTGACCATGAAATCCACTTCATGAGCGATGTAATCATACAATTGATGATGTCCTTTGTGCAATCTCCCACACGAACGACACAGGCATAGCACTCGCCGACAGCCTGAAGATATTCATCGAGTTCAACGTCGATTACGCCAATTCCAACCCATTGGAACTGCAGTTTGGTCGGTTTTCTCCTTACAGTTCTCAGTCTGCAGGGTATTGCGCTATCCCTCGTCGGACTGTAGTGAAAGGAGGGTGTACCGACGTGTTGAGAGGGTGTATTTAATGCCTGGGCAGGAAAAGTTGGATCACAAGTCCCCTGAATGGGTATATATAGATATACATCGTTTGCGGGTTGCGCAGGAAATATACAATTTTTCAAGAGCCGCGGACAGGTTCCCGTAATTCTATCCAACTGCCTTGGAACCCAGCCTCACAAGACGTCGGCAAATGGTCCTGATCTTCACGCGATATAAGGCAATCCATCAAGCCCACGTCACGCAACGCGTGCAACGACACTCGCACTGCGAATTTAACGACCTTGTTCTCCTTTAAATCGTTTGCGGTAGGCTCGTCTACATAGAAGTCCAGTATTCACTTGTCAGTTAGCAAAACGGACGCGCACGATATATTGCGCAATATTGAAAGAAAGCTCGAACCGGGTCCGTTCGTATTTCGCTGGCTAGGGGCTTTGTTCCGTTCGATTCTTATCATTTCCATGCACGGCTTGCCGACTAGTGAAGCGAACCAGCCGTGAAGCTTTGGGGGGCCACTTAGGTTCGATCTGGCGCCGTCAATCCTGAATCCCACCCTCCTGCTGGCTTAGTTCGATCTCGGTGGCATCGGTGTACACATTAAACTGCGATGATATTCAATGGCCTATCTTCCAGCACAAACGAACCACTGATCCATTGGAATGACTTGTCATCTGACACGAACGGGTAATTATGGCGGTGATCCCACGGAAGGGTTTCAGCGAAACGTTAATCGCGTGTATGTGATGGGCAACTCACCGTATGGCAGCGCTATAAGTAGACCAGGGGCGAAGTTTTCAAGCTTAGCGTTCGTTCCAGTGAGGATACATCGATACTCACGGCAGAAACGGAGGTCAAGAGCCAGCGATGCGTCGGCGGTCCACGAAATACAGTAAATGAAATGCCTTCGAACCTCAATGGTGCAAGAGCGGCGAAGTCGTCGACAAACGGGGGTATCCAGCCAATGCAGATGGGGCGAAATAGCCCAGAAAGGAGACGAGGCTGGGGAAAAGAAGACTCGATGGACGCCTTTCTATTTTTTTCCCGGGGATGGGGACGTGGTGGTGATGACAAACTATCCCAGGATGGTCGACGCCAAATACGATGAGGCGCCGTCGACTGGGGCACATCCTGATTCCTTGGTGGGTCGGGGATGTTTGGTGTTTGGAGCGTCGGGCCAGCTGGAGATGATGAGTATTTTGGCACCATCGAGCTGTCGTTGAACGTTGAGGTCTCGCCGTGGCGGCTTCGGTAGCGTTTGAGGTGGGCAGTTGGCAGTGACATTCTTCGATCAATAAAGATGCGTGTGAGATCCAACCTGCCGGCCCCACTGTCGGCGAACGGACCACGAGGCTACGGAGCCGTTCTATGGGTGCATCTCCAACGGAAAGAGGACTTTTGACGGCTGAAATGGGAGGAGGTTGTATCAATCATGGGGAAATCGGCGGGCGAATCCCCCTCCTTTGATTCCGCGGAAAGCTACTACTGGAATGGAGGCAAATGGTATCGCGTTCGTTAGCGGCATACGATCCATAATGTCACAAGAGTATTGCAATGGGGGCCTCCGTGACAGTAAGAGTTGGTGCGCCCCGCGAGATTTAGGCGATCATTGGGAGCGGGTGGGCTGTCTCCGCTTTGTCTCCATGAAATCTAGCGCGTACCCGTTACTGGCGATCAGGCCAAGAGATTACGGAGCTATTCAATGGCGTCAGTGAATTTTCTTTACCGCTGCGAAAACCTTTTCAGTTTTCGTATATAATCCCCGTACGCGGTAGGGCGTGATGGGTGACCAAGTTACTTCTGCTTTCCGAGGTGTGCCTTGGTGGCTGGAGGTAAAGGTCTATACTCGTACACCGCGAAAGGCATCGGATAGCGGATATGTTGTGAATTAGAGTTTTCAAGCGCATGGCATGGTCTTGGGTGAATCATCCAGCCGTGCGATACGGAGACGTTCATAGATCTACTTTCTGGAAGCACTGTACCAGAAAATGCAGCAGACTCGGGTTCAGTATTTAATTATGGGCTGAGTGGGGAAAACTCACCAGATGGACTCGGATTCACGAACGAAGCTGATGAACTCGTGGTTCAACTTCGAGATGTCCGCATCAAGCGCCGAGCGGTGTCGGAGAGTAAGGAATTTCAGGCTCAGCCGAACCATTCGTGGCGTTCGAACTCAGCACTGCCTTCCTCCTGCTCAACCTTTTCATTTCAGCTTCTTCCTTCTTCCCTGGCTTCAGGTGGGCCTGGACGGTCCCAGGTACTAGATCCCCGACGGACGAAGTTGTGCTGTCTCTCTTGACTGTAAACGTTACGCCCAAAATATCCCCATCGAAGAATCTGCCAATCAATAGGCTCTCTGAACAGTGCCACGCCTGGCCACGGCCCAATGGGATGTCGAAACAATGGGTTTGAATTTGACAGGCGAACCCTTGCCAGGTCCAGACTGACCCAGCACCGGAAGACGGAGGCATTCTGTGACACTTACATCCAGAATACATCGTGGATGGTCAGTGGGTAGACACGGTGCGAATCGCGGGTAGCCCAACGGTCTGGTCTACATCAAGGCTTGGGGGTCAATTAATCAAGTACGTTACGCCGTTATCAATTCATCGTCCTAATTCATTATTGGCTTGCAGGACATGCCGTTCCCTGCATCGTACTTGCAGTTGGGCCTGGAACACGCACTCTTTGCTTACTCTTGATCGTTTCACTCGATCGCGACTCTTGTTCTCGGAATGGCAGTAGCCAGACTGCACCATCTGACCCATACATCGGTTGGGGGACCACCTTCTAACGATATGATTGGTGGTATGATTCTCGGAAACACCCACCTTCCGTTATGACTTTTTTCCAATCATCATTTTCCCTTCAACGTTTGCGTGTGCGGACAGTGGAATGGTTCGCAAAGCGCAAACCAGCCTGTTGGCCACGATTGATTGCAGATGTCCGAGCATCGCCCTTCAGCCCCAGTCTTCTCTGCGGTACGGCCGCCTCCGAGAATGGGCAAAATGCGAGTCCGCCATCACCCTTGGGCTTGTTAATGCCACTCGGATCTACTTCCCCGTCTTATCATCGCTTCGACTTGTTTATCGGCCTTTGCGCTTTTGATCCTTTTCGTGTTTTTGTTTGTTCTCTGGATCTGTCAGGGGGGTCTTGTGCTACTTTCTGCCTTGATATTTTCGTCTCGGGAGTAAACAATACAGAAGCTGCACACCCGCTGCACCACGTAGCCTCGTGTATGTCAAGCTTTCACATTCAATGCTTTGTGCTAACTCGAAGGGGCGAAATCTAGGCTACTTTCTCTCGTCCGGCCTCCATCTTTCCTCAGTCCAGTTCGTATGTGCATGCTATTCTCTGCAGTCCATTGCTAAATACCTGGGCAGGTACGCTGCCGAAAGAATTTACTGCCGGCGTCGATCGTGCTACTTGTTCTCTACACATGTGTCCACGAGGCTATCTCTCTCACAGAAAATATATCGAACTTGGTTCGGTATGTGTTTGTCCCTGGTTTGCATCATGATCTGCTCACGGACGATGCACACCAGGGCCCGGCTTCTGGAGGTCCGCTGGGTAAGTATCATTATTCAGCGCAACATCATGCTCGAAGTATGTACTCATGTCTGTTCGCAAATTAGCCACAGCGAACTATTTCCGCAATCCACGGTCCCCGACAGTAGGGCCGCGAATCCACGGGGGAATGCGCGTCTCCCGCAGACACTGCACCCTCCACATCGCGGTTTTGGTCTCAATGTACTCCCTTCTGTAGCTGCACCCGGACGAGGAGCTAAGCCCTGTCACGGCGAGAGGGAGGGCGCGTCCACTCACTACGAAGTAACCCATGAGCAGTAACGCTCCTTGCGCCCCATTGCCTCTTCGCCGCCTTGGACACTGGCATGATGCTAGACAACATCCAAGCGGTTCCTCAATGACGATGGACGACGGACGTAGCGGTGGTCGTGTTCCATGACGGTGTGTCTCTCGCTAGTTGTGAATAGACAATGATCAGCCCCTTATTCGTGCCTCTTCCTCAACAGAACGATCGTTGCGCACTCGTCACGACGCTGCCAGCCCTTACGGCGGTGTGAGCTCGAACCAAGCCGGTAATGGGGTTCTAGGCCCACACCTCTCATTACCCCGACCTCAGAGGCCCTGCTCCTCTTCGTCCTGCCGTGGTGATCATTGGGCGATCATGGCGGTTGATGTGATCCTCCATTCGTCGATCCTCCACCTTGTCGCCCACTTCGTTCCTCATGACGGTGCCGCCTCCCACCCCAATTGGAGTACTTCCGCCTTCGGTCAATGGACGCCAATCCTTGGAGTACATGTTAGCATCGTCCTCCAGTGGCTGAGTCGCTATGACCGTCATCGCTGACAAGCGTCATCTGGGGTCTCGGAGAACGTCTCCACTAGCGCTCCATCCAGCGCTCCCCCACGGCAGCCGCCTCCAACGAGTCTCCAACGCTGTTCAGCCGTGAGCGCATGCTCTAATTCAGTCCACCAGATGGCGACCAGTAGCCCCAATGCCGCACCGACAGATTTTCCCCTTCCCCAATGGTGAACGAACGGTCCCAGCGCGTAGTTGGTGGTGCATCGGACCGACTGCTTACGTAACGATGCTACCCACTCCTGCGGCCTTTGGTCGGCGTCGGCGCTTTCCCCAGGGATCTCAACGACTTTCCAGCTCTATACCACGTAGACGGGCCACCACGAGTGCGGCAAGAACGTTGGCGACCGCCAGCAATTCACCATGACATACAACGTTTCGTAACTAGCGTCTTGTCCATGGCGCTCTCTACGACAAATTCCTGCGCGGCGACGGGAGGCCCGCAAGATTGTGTCCAACCTCGCCCGCACCGACGGGACTCTTTCAAATTCTTTCCGCTCACCAACGGCGGCTCGGAGCTTGTTCGGTTCTCAGGCGACATTACTACAAGGACTCAGCGGCCCCTGCGCCGGCGCCAGTATCTGAGTTTATGATCAAAATTCTGCAAAACGTCCGGGTGGTGGAGGCCAGGCAGCCGTTTTGGAAAACGCTATCGTAATGATACCATATGGGTCCATACGGCGGATGCAGTGCAGGATGTTTTAGTGCGTTTTTGTAGGATCGTTGGGTTATGTGCCTGGCTCGGAGTCTCCGTCTCGATCACGGAATCAAGCTACGTGGGTATTTCGATTTCTTACCTGTACGGGTTCTCTTTACCTCGTGATCCCAATGACTGATTCGTCGGTTTACGTTCAGAATCTTTCCAAATGGTGCCCCAATACAATGAACATGGAGGAGCTGTAAGACATTAGTCCGCCCAGTGCTCACGGGAGTGTTGCGCATTCATCGATGATCAGCCACCCTTGTTCGCAACACGTACTCCTGCATATCCATATCGAGTGTCCTTCAAGTTTACGGAATGAACTTACCAGCACGCGCCCGCACGCATAGAGACCTTAACTGCGCCTCCGCGTTCCTGGACGATCACACACGATCGCCTAGTGCACGCGCGGAGCCGCTGTGTAGCGATCATGGATCACGCAGTCGGTTCAGCGTGTAGGCCCTGATTATCTCTGCGGTACCGAAGCATGCCAGGGGTACCAGCTTTTACCAGCGCGCTACCGCTCTGGCAGCTACTTACAGCCACCACACGACCGCGCCACTACGGATGTACCTTGTTATGAAGGATCGTTAAGCTCGGAAGCCACACCACCTGTACGATCGCGGTCATTAACTGCGATGATCGCGAAAAGCAGTGAATGTGGTGGTAGGCACCGTGTGTAGGAGCCTCCGTTTACTTTATTTTTTTCCTTTCACGCATTGATATACTTCCGTCTACATCGGATAATTTCTGGACATTTTCGAACGCATAGTATCTACTCATTATGTATCGGTGCCTAGCCAACGAACTAGCTTCCATCCTGTATCTTACACATGTACGCACGATTCTCTTCCATTCTAAACATACCATACACATACACGTATACGACCCAGCTCGACCGGTCCTATATACCTTCCTCTTTTCACTGCGCACCTTCTATGGGACCTTTCATACAACGCACACCGATATACGATACTCGTCTTCCCATACGTCCGTATCCGTACATGTAATTGCGGCGTCTCTCGTGGGTGGGCGCTGGCCAATAACCGAACTCTGTGCCTTAGATCCTGGTTGCTCCACAGACACACGACTCTTTGCTTCCATTCCCCTTTCCCCTTTCCTTCCCTCCCCTGGTACCAATGCGGTGATGCGTACATAGGAACAGAGCCTCGTGTAGGTGCCTTGATAATTGCTTCCTTTGGTAGTAGGAGGATTTACAGGTACAGATGTCGGGAACGGAGGTTCGGAATGTCGCGATCAGTTTGGGGCGCATGTAGGCGCAAGTGGAGGTGAGTGTATGTTGTGTGTGGGACGGAGGATCCGTTGCTACGTCTAGTTTGCTTCCATGTGCGGGATTTTCACAGAATCCCAATGTTTGCTAGCTTGAATTGTGCCACTTGTGCTTGTGCCCAGCCTTGGGTAGGTCTCTCGAGCCCGTTCAGCATTTACTTTGCCCGTATGGTCTAATGATGTTATGATATCCTTGGTCCCAGTTCATAATCCGCCGTCACTTGCAGGGAGAAATTCGAAGATTTGCCCGTTTGGTCTAATGCAATTGAACCATAGGTATCCCGCTCGTCGCTCGCCGTCTGCCGTAACTTATAAACTTATGAGCCGTAACTGGTGAGCCAACCTTGATCTTGAAATAAGTGAATTTCAACATGTCTCTATGAAGCATTACGAGCACCGTGTCGAGCGGGGTACGCCTATCTGAGCCCAGCCTCCGAGTTCTCTATTCTCTATTCTTACCTTACCTCGCCACCGTGGCGACTGCGCACTGTCAAATAGGGTGGAGGCCGACGTCAACCTCACACTCGTATACTAGGATACATGTTCGCCAACGGTCCCCATAACGTTTGCAAACCGGGAACAGCCTAAATGACAACGGAATCAAATCTGAAATCCGAATACAAGTCCCCACCGACACCGACTATCGACTCTCGAGCGTTTCACGACACACAACCTCTCCGCCAGCGTTCAATCACCACCCGGACTTATCACCTATCATGTTATCAAAGTGCTGATGATGGGATGATGGGTGATTGATCTCCTGATCTGCTCCGACTCGGACCCTCTCGTTCAAGCTTGAATGGAGATTGATACGACCCGTCGGGCGAAGAGTTTGATGCTTTTCAATTTTGGGGGGCTATGCATGATGCACCGAGCTAGGTTGTTGATGCTGAGTTGATGTAGACGCCGCCGCCGCTTTAGCTGAGCTGGCTGAGTTCATGCACAGAGGGTCTAGACTCTGGATATGATGGACACCGGAGGCGGAGCCTGCTTGGAGCGGAGGATGGAGGCGTTTGTCTGGACTCTCTGCGGCGCGAATAAGATATGAGTCTCCTACTAATTACGAATTACGAATTACACTCCAACCCCCGATTTTCAAGCGAGCGAGTGAACGCGAACCGCAGCGCGGGGGATGGGTGGTAAATAATGCGACTCAGGGTGGGTGGGACCGTGGGGCAGTGAGCTGAACCGTTCCTCCGGCGCCAATCTGATCTCAACGCAACCTTTCGTGGTCAACCATCCATCATCGTCTGGTACTTACATCGTGATCGTCCAGTCGTAGGCAGGGCACTGGGAGTGGTCGCATAAATCAATTCCAACGAACGATCAGGAGGGTATGTAAGTACCTCAGGCTCGTTGCTCAAAGAGTCTCCAAGACTACTCTGATGAGTTATCGCTACTGTATAACGAGTAGGAAAGCAGGTCTTCGCCGTGGCCGGCTGGTGCGCACGATCAACGGCATCATACCACCTATGGGAGGGCAGTGGCGGCGCCTATTCAACAACTCAATCTGATCCTACCGATTCAACGCGCGCGTCCACGGTCGTCCAACCGCATCCAACTGCAACAATCCTGGATCTCGGCTCATCAATGCATCAAGCCCAACCTTCACGATCATTACCGTTTGTTCTCCTGGACGTCGTACTCAACGGCGAGTGGTGGCCTCCAACCTTCCACCTTCCAATTCTCCAATCCTCCAATCCTCCAATCCTCCAATCCTCCAATCCTCCGATCCTCCGATCAACGAATCAACACTAACGATCGCACGGAGGTATGTACCGCAAGGTCTTGCGAGTCGAAATCCCTCTCCATCGATTTGCCCAGAGTAGTCACTCACTACCTATGAAGCTAGCAGTTTTGGTCGAATAAGCACTAGCACGTAGGCGCGTGCTAGTGTCCGTGCCCGGTTGGCGCGCACCATCAACGTCAACCTCGATGTCTGCGATCGACATTTCGATATCGTAGGATATGAGCGCAGAGTACGTATGGGATGAATCCATTCCATTATGTTGAATCGATAACTCAATTCAATGGGGAGTGCGACGCGATCGGGGTCTTGGAACTACGAACGGGTGGTCGTTGGATGGTGGGCGGTGAGAGCGACGGTGAGTTCGCTCGTGCGTCGCTTCATAGACTGCTGATACAATATCCAATACAGTAACCAATCGTTTAGCTAGATTATGGCGTGTTCGATAACGAGAAACCCGCAACTTGGCAGGAGACCGTGCGCATCCAGCGAGAATTCGCGTCCAAACATCGCATCTACCCAATGAGACACCGTCTACACCAACGCACCGGCCGCGGCGCGGCGCAACTGTGCAACCGCGTCGACCCTAGCCAGATTCTCAGATCGCGTGGGTCTCTACGCCAATCGCGTGCAGCGTTCGACTTCCAATGCAATGTAAGTACCGTCCCTTCACTTCTATTTCACGTACGCTCGTAGCCGGTATCAGCCACCGTCTAGAACCCGAGGCCTGAACGCCTCCGTATTCCCCGCGTTCGTCGTGTTCACGGCCTCGTCGCGTTACAGCTCCCCACCCTCGACCCTCGATCGTACTCACAGAGTCACACCCACCCTCGCTCCACAGGACAAAGAGACAAAAGAGACAAAAGAGACAAAGAAACATAACGTTAACGTTACCTCTAAATATGTGCCAACGGGATCTCAGTGAGACCTTAAGTCGACGGGTCCAGAGCTCTCAGCCACGACGCGATATGTGAATATATATATGTATGTGTAAGATCGTCCCTTCTGACATCCCTAGAACGCGTCTACGCGTTTTAACTCCGTCCACGCTCTCACCACAAAGACCCATAAGAATCTATGATAGGTGCAAGGACACCGCCATCTGCCCCTGGCTAGTGTTCGAACGATCTTCGCTGAGGAGCAGACTACGTGACTCGTGCGCCAGCCACACGCCTAGAACCTAGAACACGCCAACAGTGAACACCGCGAAACAATTACAATTACCTGCACGGTCTGTGAGAAAGAACGCGACGTCTCGAAATACAGGCCAATAAGATAGACGTGTGCACCCGGGAGACTTTGGGTTTCGGGGTGTCTGCGTATCGAAGGTGAGATTCGAATGGTCCAGAGAGTCTGGAACTGGAGCTCAGCCACGACGGTGATGATAATAATATACGAGAACGAGAACGAGAACGAGAACACGAGAATGGGATCGAGTGATCGGTTGATTGATTTACTGATTTATTGGTTTATCAAGGCTGGATGCGAATGTGGAATTCTGCTGCACCGGTGTGCTGTACCGTACTACCGGTACACCGTAGACCAAGAGCCCAGAACTCGTATGTAGTAGCGTTCAGATCATTCGAGCAGACTTCAGCCACAATACTATGCATATGCATATAAGGTTGTATTGTGGGTCCGTTCGGACGGTGGTAACGTTAACGTTATGGTTCCTTGGCCCTCTGCTGTACCTGCTGTACCAGTGCAGCTGCGAACGGACATACGGACATCGCACGATCGGGGTGAGTTCGTGTTCGCGTTCGCGTTCGGAGGTCAACGTTCGGCGACAGCTTTGTACATATACGATATACGATATGATATATGATATACAACATGTACGATGTGCTATGTGCTATGTGCTATGTGCTATGTGCTATGTATACGATAGCAATGACGAGAAGTCGTGCTGTACTGTGCTGTACCGGGATAACGAGATGAGATGACGAGCGCGTCGGATGGACTTCGAGTTGGATCTCGAACGTGAACGTAAATTCAAAATTCCGCTTCGGAGGCGTCACGCGTCAAGCTTCAGCCGCAAGGTGAATGTGAATGTGAGTGTATAGATGAGGTTCGTGGGGGTAACGCTAGTGATCGCTATATCGAACGCTGTATATGCATCGAGTGGCTGGCGAACAGGGAGCTGAGCTGAGCTGATGTGCTGATGGACTGATGCGCTGATGTGCTGATGTAACCTATGATCCTATGATCCTATGATCCCATGATCCCATGCTCTCTTCATGATTTACAGCTGTCTCGACATGGCGATACGTGGGTGCGCGGGTGCAATCCACTCTGAATATCTTTGAGCATCTGAGTATTCCATTGCCCGTATCTGTGTCCCCAGGATACGTGCTACGAGGCGTATATGGTCAGACCGCTGCTCGGGATGCCGGATGATCGTGGTGTTGGTGTTGGTGATGGTAGTGGTGTTGGTGTTGGAGGACGAAATTATTATGTAGAGGATAGAGTAACGTACGTCCAAGAACGGCGATCGCGTTCATCCTCCGTCCTCCGCTTCTCCGCGCTCGACGATCGACTATCCACAGCCACAGGCCCACATCCTCACAACTCTGACTCCGTCTACAAAGGATATGGATCGAGGCCGTACGGACGTGCATCATCTGAAATTCTGGATACGAAGGAATGAATTAACAAACGTTTGCTGACGCGCGGATGGAGGAATGGAGGAGCGACATCATGATATGATAACTGATTGCAGAGGATCGTAATTGTAGGCGCTCGGGAGCGAGTTGCTTGTCTTGTCTTCGGTTGCGGTTGCGTTTGTCTTGTCTTGGTCAAGCAGTCAAGGTTTTGATCATTGATGTTGATGACTTTTGATTTTTGGTTTCGATGGACGTGATTTCGATTCCGTGATTTGTCTGCCGTCTGCCGTCTGCGATTTGTAGCGAATTCGTGATCTAGTTTTCGTAAACACAATTTTCGGTCTTCTCAGTTCTGTGTTCTGTGTTCTGTTTCCTCTTCCTTGACGGCGAGAGAATGTGTATAGTGAGGTAAGGGGTGAGTAGCGAAAGGGAAGAGGGGCGTAGACGAGTCGCTGAGCACGATGGTAATGTCGTTATGCTTCGATATGTTTCCGCGTGCAGAGAACTCGAACTCGAACTCGAACTTGGGTGAGTGAGATTCGCCTCGCCCGTGTCGCGATACGCAGCGGATAAACCCATACGCCGAACGGGCTCGTGGAATAGGAAAGTTCGAAAGAGGGAGGAAGCCAGATCGCGGGATCGCGTGGTGCCTGGCCGGCATAAAGCCCGTATGCCCGTATGGCCAAGTGGGCCTGCAAGGGGCAGAAAGGCTAAACCGCCCTGCGAACCGGGCTGATCATCTCTTTGCTCTGCTTCGCTTCGCTTGTCTGCGAGCTGCGTGTTTTTGCATAGCGCAGAGCGGGGTTCGAACTCTCCCAAGCCCTAAGCGAGTCGAATTGGCGAGCTGGTGAATCGGGTCGGCTTGGAATGGGTGGGAGGCGGGTTGAATTTTTAGTATTTTAGTAAAAAGGCACTTACTCAACAGAGAATTTTCAGGAACCAACCGCCCCCAAATCTTACTCACCATCTCTCGTTCCTAGCTCCTTACTCCCGAATCGCATCGACGCAAAACCTCTGCGCGACGACGGAGCGTTCGACGGGGCATAGAATACTCGACGACGGCCAAGGGCGTTAGGAGTTAACGACGCTACAAGGAGGTCCCAGCGAGACCGAGGGTTCAACAGACGAACGCAGATATCTGCCGGCATAATGTGAGTATACATCTACTGAATACACCTCTGCTTCGCTGTGTGGACGAGACATCTGACTGGTGACAGATTATCGTAGCCCGTCTTCAAGTGCAAGCCAGCTCAAGCCATCTGGGACATCATCGCAGCTGTGACATCCCTTCGCGCTTCTTTTTCGTGATCCCGACTTCCCGTGTGTCTTTTCACGAATCAAATCTCAACACACCTTCCTTCGCCCCGACTACATATCTGAGTTGCGTTTTAATGCGCATGGACTTCAAAAAGTCGGGCCCCTCTTCCCCATCACATCATCCTGTCCCCCCCTCCGATCCCTCCGCCTCCTCTTCCACCCCTTCCTCCTCCAAATCAGGCTCCACCAAACCCAAATCAGCACCCTCCTCCTCCGACACCAAACCCAAGGACGAAGACGCGGGCATGACCGCAACGATGCTCCACCCTCACCACCAACAGCACCTCAATCAGCAACACCCCGGGGCAAGCTCGTCGGCGTCGGCGTCGGCCGCGAGGAGGTACCGCCCCGCCCCGGCGAAGACCTTCCAGTGCCGCGGCTATGGCGATTGCAGGATGGTGTTCAGCCGCTCGGAGCATCTGGCCAGGCATATACGGTGCGTCTCCCTCTCCTCCTTGCAACCTTGGCTATCAATTCTCCCTGTCCCCTGCCTACTCCCCCCCCCTGCCCCCTCTCCACTTTACACCCCCCCCTCCCCCCGTCGCCGTTCATCCATTCGCTTCGTCATACTAACCCCCTCTCATCCCAGAAAACACACCGGCGAGCGCCCCTTCACGTGCCACTGCGGCAAGCAGTTCTCCAGGCTCGACAACCTGCGCCAGCACGCGCAGACCGTGCACGCGGACAAGCAGGAGGAGAACGAGCGCATGATGCGCGATCTGACGAGCCTGCACGCGACGATGGCCGCCGCGAACAAGGCGAGCGGGGGGCGCAGGGGGGCGCGGGGCGGCGGCGGCGGGCTGGGTGCGGGCATACTGGGAGCAGGGGTCGGTGGAGGAGGCGGGGGAGGAGCTGCGGCGCCGATGAGCATAGGCGGTGGGATGGGCATGGGGGGGCTGGGCATGGGCATGATGAACGGCGTCGGCCCGCTCTCGCAATCCCCGACGAACTCGGACTCTTCGCCGACCTCTCTCCTCCCGCCCTCCCTCCCAAACACGCACTCCAACGCCCTGTCAGAGCGCCGTGACAGCGACGACCTCGATGCGTACTCGTCGTATCACCAACACCCCTCGCAGCACGCACAGCACCACCTCCAGCACCAGGGACCGCAGCACCACCAGCACGATCAGCACGATCAGTATATGGCGCTGGACATGGATATGGGCATGGAGATGGAGATGGAGGGCATGAACATCGTGAAGCAGGAGCAGCAGGACCTCCGCGCCTCCCTGCACCCCCACCCCCACCACCCCCACTACTCACATAATCCGCACGCGCAGACGCACTCCCCGCACCCTACCGGCCCGGGCGTGAGCGGCGCGAGCACCTCGTCCAGCGCAGGCCCGGGATCGAGCGGCATCCTGTACCAGCCGCCCGCGTGGCACCCCAATGCCCAATCCTCCACACATTCCCAGTCCTCTGCACAATCGCAATCACAATCACAATCGCAGACCCCGTCGATAACGCCCTCTGCCACGCCCTCGCGGACAGCAGCGTCCCCGATCCCGATCCCGCTCTCGGCGGGGCTGGCGCAGTCGATTCCGAATACGCCGATATCGGGCGGGATGGGCGTGGGCGTGGGGATGGGCGGGATGATGGGCGGGGGGAGTATGGGGATGGACGAGCTGACGCCGTCGCCGACGCTGTCGGGGGGCATGGCGGGCATGGGCGGGATGATGGGCGGGGGCATGATGGGCATGGGGTTCGTCGACGAACATCACCCGCATGCGGCCCAGGGACACCACTACGGCCAGCATGCGTCCCAGCAACAGCAACAACAACAACAACACGCGTCCCAGCACCCCCACCACCCGTCTCAGCACCTTGCTTCTCTGACTCAACATCACCCGCACGCCCAGCAGCAGCAGCAGCAGCATATAAACACGCATGGGGGACACCACCCGTACCACCCACAATCAGTCTCGCCGTCTATATCGACGACGTCGGAGAGCCCGCACTCGCGGCCGGGCTCGACGCTCCATCAGCACACCCAACACCAGCACCAGCAGTACCACCACCCTTCACACCCTTCGCACCCTTCACACCCCTCACACCCGAGTTCCACGCAGCAATACAACAGGGAGAGTGGGTACGCACGGGATACCTATGGCGGGGGGCGGGAAAGCGGGGGCGCGTATGCGAGGGACGGGTATGTGCGCGATGGCGTGTATGCTGGCCGGGAGGGCTACGCGCGCGAGGCGGGGTATGGGCGCGAGGCGTATCGGGAGCAGCAGCAGCAGCAGCAGTCCTTTCGGGAGTACCGCGGCAGCGTCGACGGCGGCTACCTCGCTGCGCCTGGCGCGGGTGCAGGAGGCGTAGGCGTAGGCGGGATATCGCCCTCGCCGACACCGACGCCGACACCGCACCACGCCCAACACCCACAGCACCCCCAGCACGCGCATCAGCAGCAGCATCAAACTCAGCAGCATAACCACCAATACGGCGGGCGCGCTTACACACACGAAGTCAACGGCTCGCATGCGTCCTCGTCGTCGACCTCGCCGTCGACTACGCCTGGGCCTGCCCATCCGTCTGCCGCCCTCTCCGCCACGTCCTTACCCCCGCCCCCCTCCTCCAACACCCCCTCGGCGCTCAGCGGCCCCGGCTCGTCCGCGCCCTCCACAACCGGCACGTTCACGCTCTCGCAGCGCCCCGGCTCGTCCGGGCTCTCCGCCTTCGGGCTCTCCTCGTCGACGTTCAGCAACTACACGCTCCCCGTCCCGCTCGGCGGGTTCGGGCTGAGCAACCTGGCCGGTGTGCCGGGCATGGATTTTAAGGAGGAGGAGGGGGACGAGGGCGTGGGGGTGAAGGAGGAAAGGCGAGAGAGCGAGGAGGAGGAGCGCGGTGCGGGCAGGGGTGTGGGTATGGGTGGGGGTGGGGGTGTGAGGCGCGAGCGGCCGCAGATGGCCAGGAGGACGTCCTCGATTACGCGCGCCGGCCCTGGGGCGCCTGGTCGGCTGGGCGTGCGCGCGGGGAGCGAGGGCACCTCGAGCAGCTCGATGTCGCCCCCCCAACGGCCCTCAGCGGCGTCCAACGCGTCCAACTCTAGCACCACGACGCAGTCCCATACCGCACACTCGTCCTCCCCGCCACACTCGAGCTCCCAGCCCCCGGCGTCTTCCTCGTCGCTCGCAGCGCTCGGGTTAGGCGGAACCGCCTCGCGGCCTACTACTGCAGGCGGGACGGTCCTCCCGCCTCTTTCTGCCGTCTTTGGGGGTTTCAACACGCTGGGGCTCGGCGGCAGCGGCGGGTTTGGATACGGGGGCTTCGGCGGGCTGGGGAGTGGTGGGTTGGGAAGCAGTAGTGGGTATGGGGGGATGGGGGGCAGTGGATCGCGGCCGGGGACTGCGTCGCGGTACCTTGGCTTGGGGTCGTTGAGCGGCGGGCGGCCCGGCAGCTCTGGGCTGGGGCTGAGTGGGCTGGGGCTCGGAGGGCTGGGCGGGCTAGGCGGAGACGCGTACGACTCGAACCCGTTCTCGTTCAATGCGCCGTCGACGTCGTCAAATGGCAACGGGAGCTCGAGTAGTGCTGGCGGGGGCAGCCCGGGGATCGGCCGGAAGCGCGCGCGCGAGGAGGAGTACCTCGGCGTCGGGTTCGCGAGTTTGGGCGGCGGCGGCGGCGGTGGCTTTGGCGGACGACCTGGGACAGGTGAGTATGCGTTTGTGCTGCGTGTTTAGGGTTTCCCTCCTCCACTCCGTCTATTCCACTGCGCCGAGCGCTGCGCTGCGCATTCACCCTATCCTCTTCACGCACACAAACTCATGCTCATGTCCTTCTGCTTCGTGTGTCTAGCTTCGGGTCTCCTGTCGTCTCTCTCTGACCCCTCCTCGTCTGCCTCCAATAACAACAACTCCGCAAATAACTCGAATTCGAATGCCTCGGGAAGCAATAACGCGCCGTACGACTACGGCTCGGACTCGCGCCCGCAATCGCGGAGATTGAGCGTCATGGAGCTGTGCAACGACCCGTCGAACCCCAACGCCTCCAACTCCCTCAACACGACTGGGCTCGGTGCGTACCTGCTCGGCGGCGGTGGAGGTGGTGGAGGAAGCAGGCCAACGACGAGCAGCGGGGGTGTGGCGAGTGGTGTCGGCGCGCTGGCGTTGATCGACCGCGAGAGGCAGACGCAGACGCAGCATCAAAGTGAAGGAGGTGGAGGTAGTGGATCGCTGAACGGGAGCAGGAGGGCGCCCCCGCCGCCCGAGCTCGTGCTCACGCGGTCTATCAGCGGTGGAAGTGGTGCGGGTGGGCAGCCGGACTCTGCGGCGAGCATGTCGTCGGCTTCATCCTCGTCAACACGGGGTGGAGGTGGAGGTGGAGGGAGTGGCGGAAGTGCGAGCGGGACGTCGTCCCCTGCGTCTACTATCAGCCACGGGCCGTCGCCCTACGCCCGCTCGAACGGCGGCTCCTTCGGTTCTGGGGCCGGTGGACGTAATGTAAGTGGTGGAGGCGGAGGCGGAGGAAATGGAGGAGGAGGCGGAGGCAGTGGTGGAGGGCATCAGTTCCGGTACCATCACCACCATAGCCCGCAGATGCAGCAGCAGCATCTCCAGCACCAACAGAAGCTGCGCCAATCCCGCACGGCGACATCGCCGTTCGCGCTGGTGCACGCGCCTCACTCGCCGCATCTTCCTCATTCGCCTGACACCGACATGCAGTATGTGGCGGGGCCGTTCGTGCACCAGCATCAGCATCAGCAGGGTGCGCGATCGCCGTTTGAGCTGCCCCATCAGCATCAGCACCTCCCGCCGCCTGCCTCGCCATTCTACGAGCCCCCGCCGCCCGCGTACGAGCACGGTGACGCGTATGGCACGGAGATGTATGGCGAGGCGTCGCCCTCGCTCGATGGATCCGACCCCGGGTCATGTTGAACTCCTGGACTGCTGAAACGTCCGTTGTCTGATTGTTCGGTTGTATGAGTAGGAGCGGGGGTGTAGGAGAAAAGGAAGTTGTTGTAATATCAGCACTCGGCAATGTTGCGGACATCCTATCTCATCCATATCGTATAACATATTTCGTATCCTATATCGCGTCGCCTTTCGTTGGTTTCGCCCCCTTTCGCTCGTTTCGTTTCGTTCTTGGATATACTTTATTTCTGTGATACCGTTATACCGCCCACGGGACTCTTGATTACTTCCTCCTTCGTCTTCGTGTTCATCATCTTGGTCTTCTTCTCTCGGAGGTCCGGGTTACTGTATTCACATACCCTTATTCTATTCCATATACATATTACCGTTACCTCTAGTTCTTAGTTGTTACTTTTCCGCTTCGTCTTCAGTACACTAGCGTTTTTACTCCTTAGTTTGTTGACGTCCTTCGTTATCTATTCGTTGACTCTCTGACTGTTCGTTCTCTTTTTTTCTCTCGGGCTCTGTGTTGTTTTCCAATCAAACATATATACGTCACACATGCACATACCACTGCACGCACACAATATCATCTCTCCATCTCTCATCTCATCATCTGGGGTACATAACGTACTTATTGATATCAATTATCGCTTGGCTTTGGCTTTCTCCTTTCTTGTAGGGCTTTTGGGTTATATACGCGTACTTAGGAGTATTTGCAATTGATTCTTGTTTGTTTTGCTCTCCACTCCGTTCGAGACCATCACCCATCACTTGTGCAACTCGTCTGATAGTCTGATAGTTTGCCTGATTATTGTCCGTCCTAGCTCAAACTAGACGACGAGCTGTCTCGATTCACAAGCTGATGTTTACCGCGACGCCACGAAACAACCCAAGCACGAAAATGATTCTCAGTGTGTTGTTGGATCCGTTATCAGAGGGGCTCAGCCCTCGCTTTGTTTGGGAGTTTTGGGAATTCCTCCCTGCTCGCAAGTCCCGATGTGATTGACATGTCGGATTTGTGTTTCGAAACAAGAACAATACATCAATCCTCGATACTGATTTTGTCCTGCAGTAAATCATGAAATCACGACGATATCGATGCTTGATACTTGATACTTGATGGTGATTGCGTGTTCAAACATACGAGTTTGCCTATGCTCTGTGGACGCTGCCTCGTTTTTCTTGATCCGTATCACTCTGTAGGCATCACTGATGCATAGTACACGGTATCATCGCTAACACGTATGTCTGGTGAGATTGCTGGCAAGCGGCAAGCGGTGCCGCGACAAATCAGACCGTCGGCATAATAATAGGAGGGAATCGAAGTCAATAGGGGGGGATGTTACACCCGAGCCCGTCGTTACCGCAGATATGGGGTAAATTCCAATACGATATGCCATGTAATGCTGCGAACTGGACGTGTCGCTAAAACATCTCAGATCGCCCGCACGGTTCAGCTTGAGATCGATCGCCTGCGGGCATGTCAGTGCGCCTCACCGAACATTCATATACAACATTTGGGGTGCGAGCAGCAGAATTGGGTATATCTATCTTATCATCAGGTTATGCAGCCAGCTCGCATGGAACGATGGCGTTCTTTCGACGGTTCTGATGTGCTCACGCGAGTGACATTAGAGCTAAGATTAATGAACTCTCAATTGGTTCGAAGTCGAGTCGACAATAGAAATAAGCGAAGAACCATCGTGGATGTGGCCTGTGGTGATTCGCTACGCGTGTCTAAGAATGGTATCTTCAAAGCAATGAGAACGCCCTTGCTGATGGATCCGGAGCACACGAATTAACACACGAGTTGTGCTATCCATAGCCGCCACCCTCTCACCATGGAAAACGGACTCGAAAACCAAGAAACAATGGGAATTCTGTTGTAGGGTAGCTCAGCTGACCCGCCCACCACAATTACCGTAACACGATTACACATCGCCCGGGAAACAGTTGACCGACCTTGTGAGCATTCGGAAAACCCACGCTACGTTCTTGACGCTCAAAACAATTAGTTACTGGGCAACAAATGTAATCAGTACGTACGTCTGTGAATAAAAGGAGACAATACACCCACACTGGCCGATTCGCAAAGATCGTTCAAGGATACAAACTGAACCAATGCCGAAGTAAGTGCAAGTCGTCAAAGCATCACATCAAGACGTATCTCGTACTTATCTAGGCACAGCTCCCCGTGGCGTGCCTGACAGACGGAAGAGATCTGACTTTCTAATCTGCGTTATTTTGCCCTATGACGCGTAGCCACGGTCTTGCGATTTGTGGAGCGGTTATATACAGCTAGGAATCTTCGCATGCATCGACCAGTACGTTCATCCGCGGTGAGACGATGTTGTGCGGCTTGAAAACGCGGAGAAAAGGCCGGAACGTCGGGAATTCGTTGTAATATTTCGGTTTTTAGCGGTCAGGGTGGAGGATCTCTCGGTGAAGCGTCAAGCATGCAACCTGTCTCGCATCATTTGCCAATTCAACGACGCGACCGCAGAAATTGTGGCATATGTCCCAGATGATAAGGGAAGTATCAGCGTTTGTACTTAAAATATATTGGACGTACCGGCATCGTGATTTGCTCTTGTTCTGCTTTTGTATTTCACGGCCCCGACGGGGTGCCCCCAGCATAGGACTCTTGCCGATCCGTCATCCCTGCATGTTTTGCTGGAATTTGATATTTTTTGGGGGGGGATATCTCCGAGAACGTGGCCAACGTTTTCTGGCCTGAACGTGGTCAGTATGATCGACGGAAAGGCACGCTCGCATACGTTCGTTTCTGGGAATGAGTGGTTTGGCACGCGGGTCCGCCTTCGTGGCTTGCCGCGAGTCGACCAGCAAGTCCTCCTAGTGTCACCGTAATTCCGTCGTTCACTGCTGTCCCGTGCCTTGGATCTTAGCCTTTTATAAAAAAGTGAGTATGTTACACGGTTTGCGACGTTCAGAAGACTTACTGGCAGTAAGACTGCACGTCAGGAATCGGTCAGATTCCACGGTCTAGAGGTCTAAAATAGACGGACCATACCTAGCGTCGCAATGAAAAGACAAGCCGCCGGAGAAACAAGAAACCTAGTGCTGCTGTTTAGGAGATGAGGAAGAGCTGTTTGGTTCCGCTTGGTTCAGTATAAACTGGCAAGGGCAGTGCAAGTATGGGCGCCTTTTGTTTCCCTCCCGCTTCGAATGCATGCTAAGGCCCGTCGCCGATAGCATTGGTATACCTGCACTGATGGATAATTTCAATGCCTTTAGGGCAGTACTACGAGCAACATATCGCAGGATCTACCTGAGTTCTGGCGAAGCTTCGAGACCAATCGGTCCGTTCCTTTCTACTAGACGCCCGATCAACTAACCTTTAGTCTTGATAGGTAGTTTTTTTACCAGCTATTTCCAAGTAGGCGCCGTTTGGGGTTCCAGCGCCTGGAGGTTTCAACTCTCCATTTACTTATGTGAGCACATACCTTTTCTCCATCGCTCTTTTCCTCGACCTTTGTTCCTGGTACTCCAGCGTACACAGTGTATGATTGTCAGGGGATTGGCCGAAGGATAATACCTCACGTAGCCTCTTAGACACGAGTGAGCCACTATAGGACGGTCTGTACTCAACGTTCTACTCAACGGTTCTTGGAGCCTTCGAAGGCGAGATATACGAGAGGGTAGAGGGACTTTATAGATGGGTTTTAAAATTCTATCTGGTCCATCAGACGTCTTTACTCGAAGTAGAGTCAAAAGGCCCACCAACCCCCGTTTAACCGACCCGCTTATTTGATACCTGGACGCTTCCAAGACTACCCATGTGGTGAGTCCGGCACCTTTACCACTCTCTACATTTTAACGTATTTTGCCTCCTAGATGAGTTCTCTGATGGTCACGCACACGGGTGCGCAAGCAGTGGCCTTCGACCTCCTTCGACGACTAGGTGGTGGCCTGTGATACGTACCAAAATCTTGCGGTAAATTGTGACGCTTCATTCTGGGGTGATCGGCTGTCAGCCGTTCTAGGCGGCAGACGCTCAGCGCCCTTCTTTTCACACCAATATAGTGCCCTTCTTTCAGAGTCATCTCTACAGCTGTGATTTACCGTGTCAGCACAATGGTGTCCCTGCGATACCCGCGAGAGCTATGTCGGCATCATCAGAGTGTTGGTAGAACCCCCTCGCGGCCATCTGAGTTGCTCCACGAACGGTGGCAGACACACTGCAATGATTTATATTCAATCCTTGGTGGCATGCACGAAATCCACTGAGTTCGAGTTCGAGTTTCGGTATACGGTATCCACGGAAGTCGATGCCACCAATGGCAGAGCGACATGGACGCCGATCTCCCCTACAACCTCGTTGCCGCCCAACCGCCGGGATGATAGACTCGTACAGCCGTCCAAGGGGAATCACCGTGATGCCAACATTGTTCAACCTTTCCGCGCATTTGACAACGGTGACAATGGTGTTGAATTGAATCCGATCACAGACCCAAGGTTATTGAAAAGACCGGTTGTTTATTATAGGATATAATGTATATGATCTAGAACAAAAATAGATAAATCGAGCTAATAGATACAATAATGAGGAGCGGAGGGGAAGAATACTGCTACATTCGATGAGGAGGGGGCATGGCGTGTTGAAGCCTTCGCGAGCTCTAGTTCTGAGGCATACGCATGCATCAGACGCTCTGCACTTTAATCTACGTTGCGTCCACACATGAGGAGTAGAGTGACAACGACCGAGGCTTCCAGAAGACCGAGGTTGATAGCCTGGCTCGTCACTTCAAGGAATACAACACCAGAATTCGAAGAGACCTTGGCGAGAACCTCTGGAGGACCGTTTCCCACAGTCGTTAGCTAGATAACGGCGTGAACACTATGTTGTACCCCAGAAATGAAGCCTCTTACGGAAATATATTGGCCGTTAGGCACCCACGCATATTGCTTATCTCCAATTCGCATTGTTCGATACCTAAGTTAGAAGAATGGATCAGAGTCGGCCGGATTATGACATAACACCCAGGCTCACTTTTTATCCGAGGAAAGGGGAATCCAGTCGCCAATGCGTTGCTTAGGCACAACACCCTTCATATCGATGAGTGGGTGGCTCCTCCACTCGATGAAGGCGAAGTTTTTCCCCTGTCCATTTTGGAGGACAGAAAATCCCGGAGTAGGCGTATCGGTAATGACGCGGAAATACGGCTGATTTTGTGGGCCCAGAACGGTGCAGTTCATGATGTCCGGACTGAACGAGGTGAATTGGAAGAAGAGCGTGTTTGTCTGCGACGGAGGGACGTAGTATGGAAGTGCGCCGAACGTCGAGGCGGGTGGTTCGTTACTGCTTCGGCTACCACGGTTGGCGGCGTTGGGCCAGCCAGCTTGTGCGTAGGGGTTGTTGGTGTACATTGTAGATCGTTCGGTTTTACTTGGGTCTGGTTGTTGGAGTGCGTTCGACTGTTGAACTGCTGGGGAGAATGATGACAACAGAACGTAGATTCCTAGGTTAATATACTCGTCTGGACACAGCGTAGACGACTTTGAATCCTAACCTTGGAATGTACCATCGGTTGCAAAGACGTATGTATACCCATCGGATCACGGTTCTGAGACTTGATCTCTCTTTCTCAGCCACCGTTTCGTCGATCGCATTCGACCCTAGCCTACTTGAATACCTACGGCTAGCCCCAAAGGGTATACTTCCTGACTCTACCTATGGTGATCAGCGCTTCTTAGGAACTCTGGAGAGCGAACGAGACATACCTCGTCAAGACATCCAAGCCCACGCGGATCGCAGATACACTGCCTGGTAAAGCCTGCATCTTAAACATCGTGCACTACTTGGCGGTGACGCATTTCTGCGAAAAATGTGAGTCGCGGTGCTGCATCCGGACGATGTTTGAGCTCACAACTCTCAAGAAATCGGCAGGATACGGATACCCGAAGTTAAAGGGATTAGACTGCCAGCAGCATGGAGATTCCAGGATTGGAGGTAGCACAATATCGTACTCCCGAATGCTGATTGAACGCGAACGCTGGTGTCTTGCGCACGGAGTTGGTAATTGATATCATCTAACGGGATGATTGATGTTTTCAAGTACTCCGAAGCAGCCCCTGCCATTCCTACCCCTTCGTCTGAGCAATGCCTCAGTCCTTCGGTGAGCTGCGACTGTTGCGAGGAAGCGGAGTGGTTGCCTACAAGCAAGCGCCCAAACGTTTGCTCCGTATCATGTGATCAGCCGCAATTCAATCCATCATTCGCTGAGCATCACTGTCGCTGATGAAATGGCAACTCAAGTAGGCTCATGTCCACAGGCAATGCTGCTACAGTAAGTGCCCGCCAAATGATTCGCATAGCTAGCTGAAGTTGTTTGATGAATGTCAGGACACCAGTGCTCGTTCTGTCGAATTTGTGCGAGACGATATCTCAACTGAGGAACGCCATTTGTCGGCAAGCCTTGCACAAGCGACTAAGGGGCTCCAGTTCCTTCAATTTTGAAGGCACACGGTGGCTCCATCCCCCTGCAGAGGTCGGTACTAGCATCATCCCTTTGGGAAATCGATACTACTCGGGCCTGTCCAGCTCACTTGGGGGCATTCCATTTTACCTAGAATTCCCATTTGTGAGTACCGCTCGCTGCTTAGCTGCCTAGAAGCAACCTCCGACGTTTCTATTCCGGTACGCACATGGCGCGTGTTGTATTCATATCGGCAATGAACCATTGAGCGCCATCGGCGCAAATCGGGAGGCACGCCTTTCCTGATCTGATTCCGTCGCGTCGGTGACCTTCGGTTCTCGGGAACACCATTGCCAACCTTACTACCGGGGTTAACACTTTGCCACGTGGAATGAATTCGTTCCGAACTTGAGCGCTAGGGAAGTCTTTGACGACTAGACTGCGCTTGCCTTCAATGGGTTCGTCAGCCACCCAACCTTAGTAGGGCACCAGATTGTTCCATGGAGACGTTTTGGGTTTCCATGATCTGCCACCAGCCACATAGAGGGGAACAATAGACACGCGAGCGCCGCGTTTCGTCTTACCGCACATCCCCGTTCGCCACGAATGATCAACTGAGGTTGCACTAACGTCGGTCGAAGTCTAAACTTCTAACAGCTCACTCCTGTAACGTGTCGTGGAACGTGGCAAGCACATGGTCGATCGAGCAAAGAATGGAGAAGACGATCGATGTCTATTTGCGCGGTTGCCGCATCGTGGTGGGTTTGTGTTGAGATCCTGGGCTGAAACGCTTTCCAGAACATCGGAGGCTGGCGGCGTTCGACGTTGCGAGCGCTAGGAGACACTTCCAGCGCTAAGGAGGCCCCTATCGGTACCCCAGAAGAGATACGCGGAGCCAAAGATACGTTGAACGGTGCCTGAACGGACACCAGCGTAGTCTTGTAAAGCATTACATTGCGCAGCGATCGCGTTCTGTGAGGTCCATAATCGCTAATCTCGGCATCATACCGACCTCACTCGAGCTGCGCGGCGGCATATCCTCTTTCGCTGACGAGATTTCCATTAATCTAGGTTACAGAGGTTCTGTTGCATATTCTTTCATGAGGTCTACGCTTTCGGGTAGTACGGAGCACTTTATCCGAGAAACACGCACAGTAGTAAATACACTACAAGAGGTCGGCGTTGTTTACGAGTTTCTCGGCCCCTGGAGAGCGAGGGGTAATTGCACACTTAAATGGGCGGATATGCCTGCGGAGCGGTGTAAGATAATGCATGGATGCCTTTGTGAGACGAACACGCACCTCGTAGACCCGGAAATATACTTGATGTCAGGTTCGATAACTTGACCATGATTGTCTCTTGCTTTTTCGATATTGAAGACCGTCAAAATTGAGGCAATCGACATCTGAAGCGAGTCCATGGCAAAGTGGCGCCCAGGACATATCCTAACGGGGGATATTGAGACATTAACCGTCGAACGAGACGTATTGCGTACCTGCGCCCATAGCCGAAGTTTGGCATAACGTCGCAGAGTTTGAGGTCAATTCTACCATTCTTCAGGAATCTATCGGGGAAGAACCTATCGGGGTCTGGATAGTATAGCCCTGATATTATTTACTTGGTGTTGAGACCGAAAGTGAGCGGTTTGAAGAGACGCACCAAGTATTGGCGAAAACGGTGGCGCCCTTCGGTAGATGATATCCGTTGTAAGTATCGTCTTCGGTGAGCCGATGTGCAATCGCTGGAATGCATTTTGAGTATGATATGTTGGGTGGAGCAGAGGAGTGCTGACACAACGGGAGTACTGCTTGCCATCTATGTGCAAGTATCAGTGGCTATGTCGAACAAGGTCCAGACATTGACGAACCTCAATACCTCGAACATAATCGCATGTATGTATGGCATGTGAGGCAAGTCGTCAAACGTGGGGAGCTGAGAGCCGACGTGGGCGTCAAGCTCCTTCTGGCCCCTTCGTTGCACGTCGGGATACAGGAGCATTGCAGCGAAGAATGTCTTCAATGCCAGATGCGATGTTTCCGACCCGCCTGCTCTCCAATTAGGCTATGTTACTCAAACAAGCGAATTTCTTATTTCTCACCTAGGTAGGCAATCGAAGCGACGTCTCTGGCAATCTCTTCTGCAGGAGGACCTTCGCCGGAATGATCGACCTTGGCCAGACAAGAGGAAACTACGCTTTGTTCGGTTGTTCCCTCGCCCTAGTGGTCATGCATGCGTCAATATATCACGATATGATGGACGTGTACATTGCGCCTCGCCTCACCATTCGTTTGAGAGCCTCGAAGTAAGGAACATCCAACATTGCCAAAGTTTTGGGTCGAGCTTCGTCCGCATAGGCTTTGAAGCCGGCACCCGGCATCCAGCGAGGGACGTACTTGAGGATCGGTAGCGCGTCAACGAGATAATTCCCGTCCATCGCAGCTTTGCTCAACTGGCCAATTGCTGCTTCGCAGCGCTCGATATTGGGGTCGTTCTCGGACTTGGCGTCCAAGCCATATGCGATCGAAATAATGCTGGTGGACAAGGAACTATGGGAGGGTTAGCTGGATAAGGGATCGTACATTGAGGTGCGTACTAGCTGATGTGGTGGAAGAAGTCGTTTGGCTCCTTTAGTAAACGGCGGAGGAGACCATGGATGTGGCGTAACTGCTTCGGCCTTTGATATGTCAATCGCCCCGAGGTGAATTCCTGCGAAAAAGCACGACGGCGGACTCGCCACGATTCACCGTACCGCGCAAGGCTGAACATTGACCCCCAACCTAGGCTGTTATGGGATTGTCAGACGGGTCGAGGGGTCGAGCGCACGCTACTGTGTCCTTACAGCTCGTTGATCATTGTACTCCTCGGCCTATACATAAAGCTAGTGAGTAAGCCACCGAAGATGGTGATGATGGGGGGTCCCGCACTCGCCTGTCAGAGTAAAGCGAAGAGCGGACTGAGAGGAGATCATTGACGGCTTTGCGTGAGTTCAGTATGATGGTCGGTTGCCCGAAAACATGGAAGGAAACGACGTCTGAGTCTAGTTCTGTGTCGCTCCAGTCAACCAGAAACGGTGAATAAAGGATGGACGACGCACCGTATTGCTTCGACCACTCGAGATACTTGACCCAGTGGTACTCCGTGGGCTTGTCAAAGAGGTTACCGACGATGGGGTATCCCTTTGGTCCGGGAGGTAAGGGAAGCCGGGCCTTACGGCGCCAGCGACAAAAGCCAGTCAAAGATAGTAAAAGGGCGAGTGTGACGAGGAGAGTATTAGACGGCATCTTGTAGACCGAACTCAAGGAGCTCTGAGGGTACGGAATGAAGAGGTGCGCATTGTGGTCGTACTTATATCTGTAGCAAAGCGAGCGCACGAACTCGAGACTTGGCTGCAGTGGAACTCAGTCACCGGTGGAGCTGCGCGTACGAATGTTCGACTTATCGGCCTATCGGCCACTGCCGTAGCATACTCTGCTTAGAGCACCTACAAGTCTCATTAGTCTGTCATTCATGAACATGTAAATCATCTCATGAAACATACTTGATTGTACGATGAGCTTCAGGTAGTAGTTGATGGGGGTAAGGCGCGGAGTATATCGTATTAATAGAACTGAAGGGCCGGGCTGCCTATCATGTTGAAGTGGGCGGTATCATGAGAATGGCACGCTTTTCGCTTAGTGGCACGATGACGACAATGCAATACCAGGTGGATATGAAGTGGTGATGAAACATAGAAACTCGAAGATGCGAGGCCTTCGGCACGACCTGCGAAGCCTTCCAGAGGAAGGAAGTGCACCCAAAGCGGATCATTAGCAGGGCGAAAGGGCCCTCGTATCCTCTCGCTGTCACCTGAACCGCATCCACGCAGCGAATAAGCAATGATACAGACGACAGAGACAAAGGTGGAGCTATGTGCCGCCTGTATTTATGCCCGGCCAACGCCGTTGTCGAAGTAACGAACAGGCTCAAGGTGCATCATTGATCGTCATGTTGCACTAATGAAATCCGCGGAACAATACACACCAAGGGGATCCCGGGGTGAGCTGATGAACTCATTGCCTGTGATGAGTGCGATGAGCACCGTCTGCACGCATGGCTGTTGCCTCGTACTACCGCGGACGAAGGGAATACGGGAATAGATGATGGGGTCTCGGATTGACGTACCGCACGACGACATTGATCCCATCGAAAATGAAAAGCAAAACGTGAGAGGCTGTAAAGGGGGATGTAGTCGAAAAGTTCGTCCAGTCCACATGATAGAGAAAGGAGTGGCGATGAGGAATTGGAAGCTGGAGACCCGGGCGTGGAGGGGTTGAACGTAACGTATCAACTAGCGGTTGCTGCAGTCTATTTCCGCCGACGAGGGAGGAAGTGAATATTTGAATGCTAGGAAGAGATAAAATCACCATGACAAGAAATGTACCGAAGCGTACTCTACGGGCAAATACCTCACATGGATCTTTGGTCCTCCTCGCGTGAGTATTTAGATGCGAGGCGGCATCGCGCTGGAGACGATGGTAGCACTGAGGATGAGTATCCTGCGCCACGAATGAAGGCTGCGGAAAGACGCGCGATCGGAATCGACTTTGTGCATTCAGAGGAGGTACCAAAAGGCACTCGGGGCATTGATCAACATCCTGGAGTTGCTTTATCGCCTGCTGCGGGATCGCGGCTCTCTTGAGCGTTGCGCTGTCCCCGTATCCATCCCGCTGATGTGCGATTTGTGTAAAATCACTTTTATCAGACCACTAAGCAGAGTCTCTATTGACGTTGACTGGGTCGTCCATAACGAGCGGGACCTTGGACGACAAATGGACGAGACAATCCAAAGGCAGAGATAGTATTTAAATGATGGCGTACCTTGCTATCGTTCGCTGCCAACTACCGCCACGCCACGTTAGTCTGGAGTCCAACGTTAACCAAGCGCCATATAATTCGTCTAGCAATTGCGTCGCTGGAATTGAAGCACGGAGTGAGCCAGTTGAGTCGGCTTATGTAAGTTCGGGTGAAGATCAGCCCAGTTCGTCTGGCAAATGAGGGCGGTTTAGCCTTTCTGCCCCTGAGTGGCCTCTCTGCCGGCCAGGCACCACTTGACCCCGGGATCTGGCTTCCTCACTTTCTCCCCCATTGACACGAACCATTTCGGGGTATTGGTTCACCCGTGTCGCGGGGATGGCGAACCTCACTCACGGTCTCTCGTACGAGTTCTTGTCTGTTACCAAGTTCTTGTCTAGCCCGCGTGTAGATGCAGAAACACAACGGCATATACGAGATTCTTTGGTCCCTCGCCGCCGTCTACTCCCCTCTATCCCACCTGCGTTCGAGCAACGAAGGAAGACCGGAAATTCTTTGTTTACGAGTTTACGAAAGCAAGATCACGAATTGACAGAAATCATGTACATCAAACCCTTGACCAAGACAAGCAGAGACAAGCGACCTCGCTCGCTCCCGAGCGCCTGCAATCGGGATACCCCTCGCCGCCAATCCTCAAATCATCCGCACGTGCGGCCTCAAGTGCAAACGGCATCTGTATTCGTTTGGTGACAAACATACGTACGTGTTCATTCGGGCCTCGACCTTCCTCTTTTTCCCTTTTCTTCCAATTTCTCAAACGCCTTTCAGAATCCTGTCATTTGATCCCTTGTCACTTGATACCTTCGATCCATCGGAGCTCAACATTGCACGCACGAAGAGCGAACACGAAGCCCGCACACTAAAACGAACACCTCGGGTCCAGGCTCTAGACCAGATCGCCAGGGAAGGACTCTGATCGAGCTGATCTCCCCGAGCGGAGTGAAGGAAAGGGGTAGATGCGCTTGGTATGTTTGAATGTTCTCTTGGCTCCGTAAATCGTTCCGTTCTCAGCCTCCGTTTCCAGCATCGTATCCAGTCTCCGACCGTCCAACGTAGGACGAGAGGCCGATCCAACGGAATACGGGGTGTCGTGTACGTTATCCTGCCCTTCAATCTCTGCTCTCTTCAGTACCAATACCAAGTCGCCGCGAACCGTAGACGTAATCGGAGTGTCTTCAGAGGCTGTCGAGCAGTCGATCATGGACAAATGGTATACCAGAGTGAGAGCGGAGGAAAGGAGGATTGAACGCGGCCCTTCTCATTCGTGCGAGCGATCGTCAGAGATACGAGGGACTATGTACGTCCAATATCGGCGTTGCCCGCGACCTTCGTAGACGGAGTCAGAGTGACTCGGATCTATGGTAATTCTATCCTGCGGAGTCGGGTCCTCAGGCCTCAGAACCCGAAGTCAAAAGTCGACCGGCGGTCCACCGTGAGCAGCTTCACGACGCCGTCTTGCGCTATATCTGCACCCAAACACATCCGCGCGTTCCGAAGGCCCCCGCTTCCGCAACGCTATGCGAAGGGGGTGGCAACGATCCTGTAGTGTCCATTGCAATTGCTTATATCGTGTTGCTCTCAGACGTGGTCATAGGCCCTGGGAAACGATGGATTATGGATCCTCCGATGGCAGAGGATCTGCGCGTCGGCACTATGATGGCGATTGTACCTCAACGCTCTCTCGACCACGCACCATCACAACCTCTGCACTCCCCACGCATTCACAGCTTCCGATTCCCAGCCCCCTTCTCCCAACAGAACATCATGATTTGTGATCCGTGTTCCATAGCGTTAGCACTCTAGCCTCGAGTTGTCGCCCCGAATGCCAACACCAATACGCCAATACGCCAATATGCCGATACGAGTGCTGGCGCAAACGTTGGAGGTGGCCGCGCTCTTCAGACGTGTTGGACGCTCTGATTTGGCTGTGGGCCATGGGGACACGGACGCGGGCGATAGGACGCGATACCCAGATGCTCAGATATCCAGATACCTCTCCACAACCCAACCAAAGCTATTGACGGCTGCTTCACGTTCCCAGCGACATCTCTCATCTCAACCCAGCCTGGGGCTGCATCAGCAAGACAAACGACGACGCACGGATCGTGAGGTGGCGAGGTCTTGGTGGATATGAGGATGTCCGGGGCTGCGCAAAGCAACTCAGGAGGAACAGGCTGGCGAACGGACTGGCGTAAACCATCGGGAGACAACGCAGCGCTGGAAAAAGTAAACACCCGCCTATTTTCGAGACCAAGTGACGTACTATCGCAGTGCTACCCCGCAGCGCCCGCGCTGCCCTTCACCGTGGACTTCATCTACCAAGTCCCTGGCTTACACGTACGGCGGCCTGCAACCTAGAGGCTGCGGCATAGACCTTGATCGTAGGGGACCGCCTGGACGAAGGGTGTTGACGCCAGATAATATCGATGGCGACCACGAAGAAGAAGAGTGAAGAGGGAGAGGCGGCGGCAGTGTTGACGGGAGCAACCGGAGAGGGTAGCAACGACGAACGCCATCAAGCGAGGGAGAGGCGGGGAGGAGAGGCGGGGAGAGGCGGAGAGAAGCTGAAGTGCAGGAAAGGGAGAAGGGAGAGAGAGGTAAGCAGGCAACAAATTGCTGCCCCCCCTCTATCTTGACCTTGCCTTTTTTATAGCTTTCAAATCTCCCATCCCAAACGGGGCTACCAACGTGTGCAAGGCCATGGACTCTATGAGATGGGATTGAGTCAGAACGGCAAGGGAACACCTGGAACCCAGGTGGTGTCGATCCCCCAATGCCAACCTTTCCTTCCCACCTGGCATCCATCTACTCATCCCATCTCCCGGGCAAGCAGTTGCAGACGTGATTTGACAGCGAATTGGGGCTGTGGGTGGCAGTTTGAGCGGGATGGGATACTCCGGGACTGGGCAGCTACGACACGCACGCACGCTCTCCTGCGCTCTCCGCGGAACAGGAACGACCCACCAACATGATGTGTGCAGCAGCGTCTCTCCTTCATCCCTGCACCCCTTCAGCCGCGGGCTGCGAAGGAGAATGGGGGGTGGGTGAGTTAGAGCGTGGCGGCGCGGGATGGGGACGAAGAGTGGAACGGGAATGGGACCAAGGGCGCAGGGGAGCGAGAATGGGAACGGAAGCAGGAACGGAAGCAGGGAAGAGAACAAGGGGAATACACGGGAGGAGGGGAAGGAGGGACGGGATACACGAACGAAACGCGAAACGACGACAGCAGAGGGACTTACCTTTCCCCCGAACACATAACCACGTCCGCGTCCACGTCCACATCCACCGCATCCGCGCTCCCGCAGTGCCAGTGCAGTCGCCGGAGCTGCGTGATCCAGTATTTCCCCCGTCCCGCTGGCATCTAGCGCTCTTCATCGCGGCGAGTAATTGATGCCGCCCGCGATACGCAGGTCAGCGCGCTCATGTTCTACAGGGACAGCCCTCCGTAACCCTGGCTATCCATATCGAGATCGGTCTGACTGTGCGCACTAAAGGTCTACGAACCAGCTACGCAGGTGAGTACACGTGTAGAGCTGGAAGATGTCTGTACTGACCTAGGCGCCGCAATGTAGCCTGCGGTGGATTCTGTGGCCACTGGTGTCCCCCGTTCCCCCTCTCCATTCCCTCGTCTCCCATCGTCGTGTTGTTGTTGGAGTAGCGCGTCGGGCATCGCCCCCACCCATATGGCCTTTCTTCTCCCATCCTGTACGGAATGCAGTGGCGAGCGCACCCTCGTCTATGGCCTCGTCGCCGGCTTCGTCTCCATCTCGGATCCGAGTGACGCCGACGGTGGGTTGGATAGGATGGACGAAGATTAGGTAGGATGTCAATCTTTTGAGCTTATGGCGAGGGATGCTTCATGCTGGCTGTATTCAGTGCTCTTTAACATGTCTCTCCGTCTTGTAATTCGAAGCTCCCTTCGTTCCTTCGAACCCTTATAATGTATTCGCAACACATTTAGTTCCATCCATACTTATGGATCATGCCCTCTGCGGCGCGCGCAAACTTTGTGTCTGCTCGCAGCCGTATTCTCCTTCGCTCGTAGACTTCATCGACGATTGGAATGATAGACATACGACGTGGTTCTAGTGGGTCTTTTCCCTTGTGCAGACGTGAGTATTCGAAGTGTTCTTCGCCGTGGACATGTCGCTAACACTTTCTTCCCACATCAGGCCGTTTCTCTTGCACCCGTATTGTAGTTGGGCGCCGAATAGCCACAGACTGCTATCTGTCGAGCTACTCTGAGGTGCGAGGCGCCGACCCATTGTTTTGGCGCGTGCTCCTTGGCCACCCACGCCGAAATTTCCCTTTGACATCGACAATGAGACAATGAACCATGAACAAAATGGCCACTGGATTAGTCCTCCGCTTATAAGGAGCCTGCCAGATCGTCTCACCACTCATCGCTACATTCTTACCCATCGCCACAGTAGAGCTGCGCTCACCGTCTCGCAATGATGCTCCTCTCCTTCTGCATTTTCACTCTCTCTTTGAACGTGGTCTTCTCTATGGTCATTCCTTGCCACCCCCCGAAGAACTCCTCGGATATCACGCCCTTTCAACTCACCCTTATCGCGCCTTCGACGCGCGCGTGCAACATCTCCGCCCCATTCACTGACGAGTGCCGAACGGCCGAACAAGCCGCGCCATTTATCAACAAGGCCTTCAACGACTACGCGATTGCCTCCGTCGGCGAGAAAGCCGCCATCCTGAGCTTGATGCTCTTCGAAACCGGCGAGTTCAAGTTTGATAAGAACCAGTGCGTAGCCTGCTTCCTTCCGTAATGTAATCCCGCTGACCATTATGGCTGTCGTAGCTTCCCTGCGCCAGGACGAACTGGTCAAGGAACGCGGAACCTCATGACCTTCCCGTTCGTCCACCAATACGCCCTCGACACCCCTTCTACGCACTCCCGCGCCCTTGGCCTCGCAGGGACCAATGCCACCGACCCTATCTATATTATCCGACGGATTACAGGGTGTAATCGGTCGACCTCCTCCGTTCGCGGCGCAACAACTTCACACACCTCCGTTAGGGTGTTCTGATGAAGAATCACCTTGTCGCGCCAAGTTGCGCCGCTTCCCCACGCTCCAGCGCCTCCTTCTTCGTTGAGAATCTCGCTGAGCGCAGCGAAGCAACCGTCGCTCCCCGACCCAGGGTTAGGTGACGAAATATGTCCGGGCATGTTAGGAGAGTATACTGATAAAATTCCTACGGAGATAGCTGCCCTCCTCCTCGTGCTGTAGCTCAAATACCGTTTCGGTACGAGGAGAAGAGGGTGCCAACGGCCAGGATGTTGGCGCGACTTGGCGCAACAAGTACCCATCTCTAGGTATACCCTCAAGGTATATGGGACAACTTGTTGCGCCGTGTTGCGCCGCTTCCTCATCATCCAGCAGCACGTTTACTACCTGCAAAACTACCATACTGGCCCCAGCCACTTCAAACAGTGGCGCAACTCGGCGCAACAGCTCCCCAAACCTCGCCATATATATCCCCCAGGACTGGGTCGTTGTTGCGCCGAGTTGCGCCACCATCTGAGGAAGCTGTGGAATTAACTTTGTGTTTTATTTAATGTGCCCCTGTTCCCCTATCTATATTATCCGACGGAATAGGCAGCTTATTCCGCTGACCTCCTCAGAACCTAACGCCACAGGTGCACCCACCTCCGTTAGGGCCTACTGATGGAGGATCACCTATCTATATTATCCGACGGATTACAGGGTGTAATCGGTCGACCTCCTCCGTTTGGGACACAACAACTTCACACACCTCCGTTAGGGTCTACTGATGGGTAATCAGCTTGTTGTGTCCGGCTTTTCTTGTCCCGTTGTCCCTCCACGCCCCCTTCTTCGTCGAGAATCTCGCTGAGCGTAGCGAAGCAACCGTCGCTCCCCAGCCCAGGGTTAGGTGACGAAATATGTCCGGGCATGTTAGGAGAGTATACTGATCAAATTCCTACGGAGATAGCAGCCCTCCTCCTTGTGCTATAGCCCAAATACCGTTTTGGGACGAGGAGAAGGGGGGCCCAAGTCTCAGAAAGTGGGCCCAAGCGGACACAACAACTTACCATCTCTAGGTATACCCCAAGGCTATATGGGAAGCCCTGTTGTGTCCACTTGGGCCACTTCCTCATCATTCAGCAACTGGATTACTACCTGCAAAACCACTATACTGGCTACAAGGATGTGGGAAATGGGCCCAAGCGGACACAACAACCTCCCAGACCTCCCCATATATATCCCTCAGGATTGGGCTGTTGTTGTGTCCACTTGGGCCCACTTGGGCCTGACCTGTAGAATTATCTTTGTGTTTTATTTAATGCGCCCCTGTTCCCCTTTTCCCCTGACCTTCCTATTCAGGCAGCTGAGTTTTCGCATTTTCTCACAGTTACAATACATCACAACTCCGACCTCATTACAAAATTAGTTTCTCACAGTCAGTAGCTCACATTAGGGACTTCAAATTCCGCTCTAGTGGCACTTTTTGTAATGAAACATGGTCAGAACCTGCTCCAATTGCTTAGGTATATAGAGGAATGTTGTTCAGAATAATAAAAGGCATAAGATACAAAAATTCCGAAGTAGTTAGGGCCATTTTAAGGCAGTCAAGAAGGGCAAAAATGCGAACTTGAGTAGCAAATAGTGAGCTACTGACTTAGGGATTGATTTTCATGGCTTGCTTGAGTGGACAAAGTTGTTCAGAATGTAAAAAAACATAAGTCCGATGTGGGGAGCAATTTGTAGCACCAGGTCTTCTCATTTAAATTCAGCAAAAATGCGAAGTACAGCCAGAAGGTGACTCCTAGCCCCCCTAGATCATGTGCTTACAGAAAACCTCTGAAGTATTCTGTAAGCACATGATCCAGGGGACTCAAGGGGCATTCCCACAAGCAAAATCCGCTCCAAGTGCCTTTTTTTATTCAATACAAGGCCAGGACTGGCTCCAATCTCTTAGGTATGTAGAGTAAAACTGTTTATCATCATGAAAAACATAAAATACAAAAACTCCGGAGTAGTTATGGGCCTTTTAAGGCAATCAAACAGTGCAAAAATGCGATCTTCAGCAGCAAATAGTGGAATAGTCACTCAGGATTTGGTTTTCATGCCTTCCTTCAGCAGTACAGAGTGTTCAAAATGCGAATTTGCATATATCCCAACATCATTACAGCTTTTAGGGACCAGCTACAGGCTCAAAAATGCGAAGTTAGCAGGAAGAGGAAGCTGTACTGCCTCAGGAATTGTTTTTCAGGTCTTCCTTGAGGGAGGAAAGTTGTTCAGAATGTAAAAAAACATGAGTCCACATTGGAGAACAATTTGTAGCAACAAGTATTGTCATTTAAACTAAGCAAAAATGCGAAGTGCAGCCAGAAGGTAACTCCTAGCCCCCCTAGATCATGTGCTTACAGAAAACCTCTGAAGTATTCTGTAAACACATGACCCAGGGGAGGCAAGGGGCATTCCCACACTGAGTACCTGCCTCAACCAAGTACAAAATTCGCTCTGAGGGCTTTTTCTTTGTGAATACAAGGCCAGGACTTGTTCCAATTGCTTAGGTGTATAGAGGAATGTTGTTCAAAATAATAAAAAGCATAAAATGCAAGAACTCCGGAGTAGTTAGGGCCATTTTCATGCAGTCAAGAGGTGCAAAAATGCGAATTTAAACAGCAAATAGTGGATTACTGGCTCAGAAATTGATTTCCATGGCTTGCTTGAGTGGAGAAAAGTGTTCAGAATGCGAAACTACATACACTCCAGTTCACAGTATATTAGTAGCATCTTTTAGTGACAAGCTACAGGCTCAAAAATGCGAAATTAGCAGGAAGATTGAGCTGTAGTGCATCAGAATTTGATTTTCATTGCTTGCTTGAGTGGACAAAGTTGTTTAGAATGTCAAAAAGCATAAGTCCAATGTGGGGAACAATTTGTAGCAGCAAGTATTGCTAGTTAAATTGAGCAAAAATGCGAAGTACAGCCAGAGGATGACTCCTAGACCTCCTAGATCATGTGCTTACAGAAAACCTCTGAAGTATTCTGTAAGCACATGACCCAGGGGCTAGGAAGCTGACTTCCAAATGTGAAAAAATGCGAAATGAACCCCCTATTGTCTCTACCTGCAAACTACTGCACTCTATTTTTGCATCCTCTTCACATCTGCATTTCAAGAACTTCTTACCACAGCAATGGCATCATCTCAAGGGTATGTAGCTATTCTTAGAGCTCTTCTAGTCCCAGAATCGTAGCTCCTTTCATGGTCACTGTAGAAAGGCTTTCTGCTCCATCTGCAACAAGGAATGGTCCAGGAAGAAGACCTACAATGAGCACATCAGAACCATTCATCATGAGAGCTACATTTTCTCCTTTGGTAAGTTCCCTTGCTTTCCTCATGAACTAGTAGTTGTATGAACTGTAATTAGATAGCAAAGATTACTTGGTGGTTAGGGATGGCATTGAGCATCTGCTCTGCTGTCCCTTGTGTGATGTTCAACATGAAAATGTTAAGAACTTCAGTCACCACTCCAGGAGTGCTCATAAGGTGGTCAAGTTCTCTTTCAAGGCTGTAGAAGGGGATGAGGAAGTTGAATTGGAGGATAAGTTTATGGATGTGGATTTGCCACTCTCAGTTTGTATTCAATCTTATTCAATTTTGCTGTGAACTAATTTGGTACTTGTTAAGGATCAGCCTGTCTCTTCGCCTACTCCAAAGGCAACACCTCTCCGTCTTCCGTCTCCTGGTCCTCACTTGTCGCCTGCTCCTCTGGTTGCCCAACCAGCTACCCCACCTGGTCTTGGATCACTACGCTCATCCTCACCAGATCTGGACATCACACCACGTCCACTTCCAAGTCTGCCTACGCAGCACGTTACGGCTACTGAACCTGCCATCAGCGACTTGACGACTACCGCTACGTTAGAGAAATATGGTCTTCGAGTTCACCGCCACTACTCTACGGTTCACTGTATGGGTTGTCTAGTTGCCTGGATTCCCTCTAAAGTAGTAGGCCATCTTCGCTCACATGGCTTCACTGTCTCTCGTCAGGATGAAGAGCAACTGCTCCATGTTCTGGCCATGCTTCACGTCATCGACAAGGAAGTCCCACTTCGTCCAAAGACGTTAGGGCCACCTGTTGAAGGTCTGGCAGTCTCTGATGGCTACTGCTGCGGTACTTGCGACTACGCCTGCCTGAAGGAGTCAATGATTGAACGTCATATTGGTAAACATAAAGAAGTACCTTCACAATATGGATCAAACTACACGAAAGGCTATGTTCAAACCTTCTTCTCGCCTACTCAACGACATTACTTTGAAGTTACGTCACCACCATCACCGCCTTCAGTTGATTCATCTCTGCTCGACATCTACACCACCAAACTACTGCCAGATCTCACTACCACCACCCACATTCTACAGCCTATTCATCCGCATGAACTACCACTCATGGTTCAGATGACTGGCTGGCATACACATCTAGCAGATTATCTGAAGGATCGACGTCTTGTGGGGGATCTTTTGGACTTGGTTAAGGTGCCTACACATGGGTCTGGGAGTCGCCTGGCTAAGCTTGGTGATGTGGCAAATGAGTACCTTCAAATTGCTGGGCGCAGAATCAGCAAGTCACCCTTTGAAGTTCGCAAGATGTTGAAACGGTATCCAATGTATGTTTTATTTATATTGTCTTGGTCATTTCTAATCTTTAATTGAAGGGAAAGCGTCCACTTCAAGCCACTTGAAGACTCCTCCACCATTCGCAACTACTCTACGGTTCTTGCTAAGCTGGCCAACGCAATTATCAAGTCCATAGATGGTACACGCAACAAGTCTGGCTACCAGTTCCCGCTATCTGAAGACGACATCAGACATGCCCAAGCCCTCCTTGCATCACTGAAAGATGGTGTCCATATGAAGAGCCAGGTCGTGGCCATGCATACACTGGTACAGCCAATGCTGAGTCGCTTCGCTAATGTTACGGAGTCGGAAGATGGCAGCAGCAAATGGAGTAGATTCATTGAATGCTTCATAGCGCTGCTTTCAATTCAAGATGACGGATCTTTCAAATCGCCTCAGTACATGACGCAACCACTGGCTATCCTCAAGTATCTCTGCCGGGTTACATGCTTCATGCACGCCCTTGGCCATCTTGATGGTTCTGAAAAGGCATTTGAGGAGTAAGTTCCTTGTCATATCCTGTGAAATTCTGCTTCTAAATCCTTGATTAGACTTGTAGAAGACCAAGTCAAGCTTCATCTTGCACTCAATGTTCGCTCCGCCTTCAATACGATTTCGAACTACCAGTCGTACATCTCTTCTCTTGTCCACAACACTACTGCGGCTCCTACGACTATGGTCAGTGCTGATGGTCAACTCATCACATACCACAAGAGTGTTCTGGATGTTCCACGGTTACGGCTTGCAGTTGAAGGACTCGCTGCGCATATCAAGGCTCAAATTACCTCTCTGTTCAACACTGAAGTATTTGAGTACTCGATTCCAGACAACATCAGTGACGACTGGACGACTACAGCTAGAGGCTCTTCCTGGCTGGACGACATCGATTCCATGGTCGCAAGGCCCAATCAGTTAATGGCTGCGCTGCTCAACACGCCTGGTCGTTTCCTGTTACGCAAAGACAATGCTGGTGGTGCTGTTTGGAATCAAGCTGCTGTCTTGGAGGTACTTGGGATTATGCGCGAGATCAACCACTCTCTGGCGCTATACAGCTTCATTACGGCTGGCCCTGATCCACGTGGTGCAGAGTTTGTGGAGCACAAGATTCGCAACTCGAATCGACCTCGTACTGTCTTCCGTTCGCTCAAAGACCTCTGGCTCGTCACCCGTCGCACCGAAGCAGAACATCTACAAGGCGCAGAGTCCTTCATAGCCATGAAGTGCCATCCAGAACTCACCCGCTTGCTGGAGATCTACTTGCTTGGTATACGTCCTTTGGAACAGATTCTGGCTCGTGTCGCTTGGAATGAAGAGACTGCACTGCTGTATGCTGAGTACCTGTGGCTCGACATGGGAAAGGTGATAACTGCAGATACGTTTAGCGAACTCCTGGCCACATTCATGCAGCAGAAGGCTGGTGTTAGGGACTGCGGCTTGCGCAACTTCCGTCAACTTACGGTTGAGATGGGGCGCGTCTACTTGGGCTCAGAGTTCCAGCTGGCCATGGAAGGTGAAGACGCTTTTGCTGAACTTCGTGGCCACACTACAAGAGTGGAACGTGCACACTACGCACCAGAGGCTGGCCATCTTCCGTCCCTCACCAGCGACATGGTTCTACGCTTTGGTTTCGCCTCTGACGCTTGGGCAAGAATGATGGGCTGCTTCCCAGAGTATCCACCCATGGTTCCGCTAATAGTCAAGAAGCGCAATCAGTTATTTCCCACCACAACTACCTCCACAACTTCTGGTGTTACTGCTGCTACGCCTGCACTCGATACAGCTGCCTTGCTTGCAGGCATACGTGCTGAGATTGCCAATACGGTTACGGGTGCGGTTTCATCTGCCATGGCTCGGGTTATGGATGCTGTAGAGTCCAAGGTGCAGAAATCGGTGGCAGAGGGTGTTCAGAAAGCGCTGTTCATTGCTCAGTCAGAAGGCATTCGCTATGCAGATTCAGCGCCACAGTTCCCCTTGCACGAGTCTACTTCGACATCCATACACCCGGTTACGCCACTCCAGGAGATTGCTCAAGGGGATTACACCGAGATTGAGGACTTGTATGGAGATGATCCACCAGAACTTTCTGCACCAGCAGCCTCGCTTCCTCCTGTTCCTTCTTCTTCTTCTGCTGCGCCTCTACCACCGACTGGGCCCTCAGTGAATGAGCCAGGATATGCACTCGACTTGCTTCGGAAGTTCTTCAAGAATCCAACTGCTGAATTCAAGTCGCCAGGTCAACGGAATATCGTCGAACATGCCTTAGCTTTGGAGAACAACTTCGTGGGCATTCTTCCAACTGGTGGAGGCAAAAGCTTGTCATATTTGCTACCGGTTTTCAAAGAGCAGCATCTTGGCTACAAGACAATCGTGGTCGTTCCCAACAAGGCTTTACTTCAAGACCAGTTGGTCAAGGCGCAGGCATTCGGTATCAATGCACTTCACTACACTAGCAAGCATCGGGACATGGGCAGGTCGCCATTGGTATTTGTGGCACTGGAAACTGCTATTTGTGGTACATTCGCCAAGTGAGTACTTCTCAATTCGTTACCAGCTCATGCTAAATAGTATACAGTGCCTATGCAGAGAACGAAAGGTGTATCAAACGTGTTGTAATAGATGAAGCACATCAGATCTTCACCTCAAACTCATGGCGCAAGGACTTCCAGCAGCTGTGGCATCTCGCAGACTTTCCAGTTCAGAAGGTCTACCTCACCGCTACGCTTCCCATCAAAAAGGAGACAGAGTTCCTCAGCCTTGTTGGTGCTCGCCGTTCGACTGCTGTTCTTCGTTCGCCAGTTCCTCAGCCTCAAATTGAATACCACCAGTACTCCATGGACAGGAACGTAGTGCCTATGCATGAGGTCATCCGTGGCGTTATCGCTATTCTGGACAAGGACTTTGGGCCAAACGACAAGGGCATTGTCTTTACGCAATCGACTAGCGATGCAGACAAACTGGCTGGCTATACCCACAACATGATCTCGCATTCAAAACTCGAAACCAGCGTCAGAGCAGACAATGAACACAACTGGATGAATGGCACAAGTTCAGAATTCCGGTGGATTACTGCTACGACTGGCATGATACATGGTGTTGATCATCCAAATGTGGTCGCTGTTGTCTTCGTTGGTGTTCCATACAACATCCTCAACATCATTCAAGGCGCTGGTCGTGGTGGTCGTGGTGGTGGTTCCGCTAAGGCCATTCTCATCAATGACAGGGCTGTTCATATCATTGATCCTCATTCTCGACTTGATGATCGAGATTGCACAACAGAGACATTGCAGTGGGTGAGGGGTTGGGGTGGATGTCATAGGGCGGTTCCTTCGAAATTGCTAGATGGACATGTTCAAACCTGTCGGGAACTGGCCAAGATTCATTCCAACACACGTCTATGCAACTTGTGCAATCCTGACTTGCCATTCAGCAGTGCTTATCACCAGCTTATCCAGGACATCAAGCGCAGCGAATGGGAACGGATCATGGGTGTGGTACCAAAGAAGACTGTTACAAATATGCAAGCTGCTACAGTTCCCACCAGCACCACTCAACCAGCTACATCTGGAGATGATTCAGATGACGACCACTTGTTTAACAGTTTCAACGACTTTGAGTTGGCCAACTTGGATCAATCGCTATTTGAAGATACATCAGCATCAACAACTGCCACTACGTCTACTGCTTCTTCTGCTACAGCCACCCCAGTGCCTCCAGTTGTACCTCCACCAGTCGCCCCAGCGTCTATCAGTCTTTCAGTTCCTTCTACCATATCCCGAAAGCGTCCTGCAGAAGCCTTGCCTAGTACAGCACCACTCAACAAGCGCCTACATCTCACACGCCCTATCTATATTATCCGACGGATTACAGGGTGTAATCGGTCGACCTTCTCCGTTCGCGGCGCAACAACTTCACACACCTCCGTTAGGGTGTTCTGATGAAGAATCACCTTGTTGCGCCGAGTTGCGCCGCTTCCCCACGCTCCAGTGCCCCCTTCTTCGTCGAGAATCTCGCTGAGCGCAGCGAAGCAACCGTCGCTCCCCGACCCAGGGTTAGGTGACGAAATATGTCCGGGCATGTTAGGAGAGTATACTGATAAAATTCCTACGGAGATAGCTGCCCTCCTCCTCGTGCTGTAGCTCAAATACCGTTTCGGTACGAGGAGAAGAGGGTGCCAACGGCCAGGATGTTGGCGCGACTCGGCGCAACAAGTACCCATCTCTAGGTATACCCTCAAGGTATATGGGACAACTTGTTGCGCCGTGTTGCGCCGCTTCCTCATCATCCAGCAGCACGTTTACTACCTGCAAAACTACCATACTGGCCCCAGCCACTTCAAACAGTGGCGCAACTCGGCGCAACAGCTCCCCAAACCTCCCCATATATATCCCCCAGGACTGGGTCGTTGTTGCGCCGAGTTGCGCCACCATCTGAGGAAGCTGTGGAATTATCTTTGTGTTTTATTTAATGTGCCCCTGTTCCCTCTTTCCCCTGACCTGCCTATTCAGGCAGCTGAGTTTTCGCATTTTCTCACAGTTACAACACATCACAACTCCGACCTCATTACAAAATTAGTTTCTCACAGTCAGTAGCTCACATTAGGGACTTCAAAATCCGCTCTAATGACACCTTTTGTAATGAAACATGGTCAGGACCTGCTCCAATTGCTTAGGTATAGAGAGGAAAGTTGTTTAGAATGATAAAAAGCATAAGATACAAAAACTCCGAAGTAGTTAGGGCCATTTTAAGGCAGTGAAAAGGTGCAAAAATGCGAACTCAAACAGCAAATACAGGAGTAGTGACTCAGGATTTGATTTTCATGACTTGCTTGAGTGGAGAAAAGTACTCAGAATGCGAAATTACATGGGATACAATTGACAGTATATAGCTGGCATATTTTGAGGACAAGCTACAGGCTCAAAAATGCGAAGTTAGCATGAAGAATGAGCTCTATCCACTGAGTCCGGGCCTAATGCTGGGTTAGGCCGGACCAATATTATGACTTTTTGGCCCATTCAGGCCCTTTTTCTACTGAAATGTAGACCAGAATCAAGTATAAGGTACACAATAAGTATTATATGCGTCTGAACTACAAGCGTTAGAGCTCGCGCATGCGAGCTCTAACGCGAACTTACAATTGAATTTGCACTGACACGTACTAAACACTAAGTAGCTTTAGGGATATTAGGGATTATTAGGACTTTAAGGCTTCGGGTTTCAGAACGTTTATTTCAGAGCTCGTTTACGAGCGATTGTCTCGGTGGTTAGGTTAGGTGAGTGGGCAAAGTTATGGACTAAGCATTGCCTACAAGCTAGAAGTGTTAGAGCTCGTTTACGAGCTCTAACATGGACTCACTACTGAATATTCAAGTATCAGCACATATATATACATCGGAAATCTATGCTACACACTATCTACAAGCTCACAGCCATTCTACTCTTGACACCCCATCATGTGATGAGACTGCGCCCGCATAACAGAGACATTGCTGCGAAGGGAGGTAGAGGAAGATAGGGGCTCCCTCGACGAGGGAATGGCTTCAGGGGATTGCGCTGAAGGGAGGCAAAGGGAGTGATGTGATACAGGGGCCCACACCAGTTGGGGATAGCGTTGGGAATGGCAACGAAGGAGAGGTGCACGTCATCATGTAGTGACACGCACATGACATAGGGGCCCCACATGGTTGGGATGGCCTCAGGAATCGCGTCGACGAAGAGGCGAAGGGAGGGATGGGAGATAGGGGCCCCCCACATTGTGGGGGTGGTTGCGGCCATCTCGGTGAAGTGGAAGAGGACAGGGCTGCCATTGGGGCACGGACATGCATGTCATCACACCGAAAGAGACAGGGGTCCCTCAAGTTGGGGGCGGTTTTGGCAATTGCGGGGGAAGCAGGCAGCAGAGGGAGCGATGGGAGATAGGGGCTCCCCCGGTGAGGGAGTGGTTGCGGTCATCTCGGTCGAAGGAGGGCGCGCGTCAGCGAGACAGCAGCATCGCAACCCATCCAGTAGCCGCCAGGCTAATCTACTGCGTGTCAGTGCATATATGCGCATGGACTCAACAGCAACGTACCACGGTAGTGCTACCAGTTGTAGCCTAGTCCTCTGCGCCCTACAGCCCTCCTGTTCTACCCTCCGCCTGCACCTGTACGCCCGCTAGTCAATACCCGCGTGTCGCCAATATCGCGTTTGACATGAATATATGCGCCCGTATGATTCCCCCTTGAGCTTCCTCTGCGAACCACGACTGTGGGTGAGGGCACTAAGGGGGACGTAACGTGGTCGCAAATTTGAAGACGGCGGTAGAGTGAGGACTATGGACGCGCCAGTCATGGATGGAACGCGCCAGGCGCGATGCTGATGTGGGGAACTCGACGACGCCTGGCAGAGCTTGAAGATGACGGCATCAGGTTGGGCTCGTATTCGCTTTCGTTCGCGCACCCGCAGCGGTCGCGCGCGTCCACTTCAGGCTACAAGAATGAGACGGCCTTCCCAACTGCGCAGAGACTCACCTGACGGCTTCAGGGGAGGATCTCTCCGTCTCCACTCCATCTCTCCTTCACCCAACGTTCTGGACCCCCGTTCGCCGCCTCGTTCGCCTTGAGAACAAGCACAATTGGATCCTGGCATGTTCTCCGTTGGTGGTTACGCGCCAGAGCCCTCTCACTCAGGGAGACACGGAGTAGGGGGGATTGGAGTGAATTGGGGGCGCAGCGGCCTCCCCTAGCTGTCGTCAATGTCCTTAGTGTCGTTGCTGTCGTTGTGGTAGGCATGAGAGAGTGGTGAGCTTGAAGTCGGGACTTGGTCGACGGATTAGGGCGGAGTTCGATTTCCAAGTGGTGCTAGTTCGAGCGTCAATAATGCGCCTCTCGCACTCATCTCCTTCCCCGCTCCACATGCCAGACTCTCATTCGCCACTCCACACATCATCCTGCCTCAATTGACGCATACACCAGCACCGCGCCGTCTTCTCCATCGTCTATGGAGCTCAGGGTAGCAAAGCGGCGCCTTCGTGCGTCGCTAATGGGTCTTTACCACCGGTACGTACCCCATTGGTTCGTTCTGGATCCTTACTCACGCACTCCTCGCTCACACTATCTATTACCCGCGCCAGAACACGCCAAGACGTCGTCTACGTCGTCTACGACGCCTCGAACCTGTTCCACCATCCAATCAGACGCGAATTCCCCGCCAATCACACCCCAACGTCCGCGCTTCGCGCCAAGTCTGTACGCGACAACTGAAACACCGCAAACGAAACGGGGAGTCAAGAGATAACGAAAACAAAAGGGGAGGCGAATGGAACGGCAAGAACGACCCTACGGAGAAACTACGCGAGAGAAAGGAAAACGGCGGCAGGTGCGACGGCAGGGCTGCGCGCGAACTAGCAAATGAACCAAGGTGAGTGCATTCGTGTTTGATTACGAGGCCAGCGACCTCATGCACCCGTAGACGTGCTCGATGGCGAGCACGCATGCACGCATGAGGGTGGAGAAACGGGGGAAGACGAAGGAGACGGGGAAGACGAAGGAAATCGCCCTCTTCCTCACTGTCGTATACCTCCGCGAGTCGTTGATCTCTATCGCCCTAGAAGCTCAGGGCCCGTCACTCTGGTGCCGCCCGCCCACTGCGGATTTCTCGCGAGCAGACGGCCTGTTCGAGGATAAGCGTAGAGGGCGACATCCGGTCATCGAGCTTATCGAGCAGGCGGAGAGGGAGTGGGAGGGAAAGCATGAGCGGGCGAGCAAGACCCTGAGCGAGGCCGTCGTTGAGTATAAACGCCGGTACAAACGCTTGCCACCTAAAGGGTTCGACGATTGGTGCGTCGATGATCTTACGCCACTTTATTAGGTTAAACCTAATTTGCAAGTATGGAATTCTTCAAATCTTGTTGCATATATCCCATGTATACATACTAATAATGTACTCTACAAAGTCTGACGGTGTTCGGCGGTCCCGTTTGTGAGCAATGAGGCATACAAATTGTGTCTGACAGTCATGACCGTCATGGGCGCTTGATTGACGGTCAGTGACAGTTATGACCCACGCCATGCTAGGGACATCTGAAGGACATCGCAGGCTGTGTCTACCACGCTGCACACTGGTGAGTACTCCTCCAGTGACTGTTGTGACTCTCCATGACCGGCAAGTTGACCGTCAAGTTGACCGTCATGACCGTCAGCCTGACCGTCAAGTTGACCGTCATGATCGTCAGCCTGACCGTCAAGTTGACCGTCATGACCGTCATGACCATCAGCCTGACCGTCAAGTAAGCGCCAATGACCGTCATGACCGTCAGCCTGACCGTCAAGTAAGCGCCGATGACCGTCAGCCTGACCGTCAAGTAAGCGCCAATGACCGTCAAGTAAGCGCCGATGACCGTCAGAGGTTCTCACGCATTCTCCATTGTCTGAGGTTCCTCTCCATTAAAATGAATGTATTCAGCAACATATTCTGCGCATATTTCCCTGAACCGACCCCTGAGATCACTTGCTCAGTTGCACCGGAATTCCCGAGCAAATAAGCGCCCGTTGACCGTCAATCTGGGCGCCTAATGACTCCGGAAAACCGGAGCCTATCCACTGCGTCCTGGTGCAGGCAAGAAAGAACCAAATCTGCTCAGAGGGATGAATATAAAGAACAAAGTACAAAATATAAAGCTATAATTGTTAAAGCAAGACATGTTCTTCTAATACAGCCGTCACCGTACTATACAAGACATCGCTCTTATCGTTCACAGTGTTTGTGAATAAGCAGGCACCCATCCATGGCTCTATCTCGCTCACCCAGAAGGAGTATTGGCCGTTTTCAGTCCTGAAGACACCAATATCCAGCCTAGCAAAAAGCCGAAGGTCGGACCAAAGGTTCCTTTCCCCCGCACCAACCTTCTTCCAATCTTCTTCCTGCCTCGTGATAAACTTGTAGAGGATATTGGTGGCGAAGCTACGAAGTCGCTCAAAGCCATGGGAACCCAACCAGAATGGGACATTGCTATCCAACATGTCGAACACCTCCTGATTGGATATCATGGACGCCGTTTGTTGATTGTCCCCATCACCAGCACTGAGAAAATAATGCGTGAACAAAAGATAGCAACTCAGAGGTGTCTCACTCACCGTAGCTTTTCCAACGGGATGATGCTTACAGGCTCCATGGACACCATTTGGGACCCACCCGCACGCGTACCAACCGTGTAGATCAACTCGCCTCCAGCAAAAAAGCACCTCACCTCACCCTTCTGCTGCATCTCCTGGATGAGCGGTTGAATGAAGTAGTGAGGTCTTGGAATGGTCGCGTTCGCTGTTTGCCACATCTTTTTCGTCTTCTTCATGTCGTCCTTCACCTTTTTCAAGACTTGCCTTGCCATGTTGTTATCATCCACCTTCCAGACATGGCTTGAGCTTGCCCCCATAGTTCGCTTGATCACAATGGAATTGAGATCGACGTTCATCTGGCGCAGTTCCTCCATGTCATTGAAGCCCAATACTGCCGGGAATTTGCCAAGGGCGTCCATGAGGCCAACAGAGCAGTGAGCGACAGACAAAAGAATATTCCTTTTGTCTGATAACCACCATAGCTGGAATGGGTCGGGAAAAAAGACGACGGATTGGCTCAAATGTCTCAACCCATTCAAGTAAGGAGCCAAGTCCTTTGCCGGCATGGCGTTCGGGCTGTAGGTGGGATCTCTGAATGAACGTGAGCCACGGAACCACCGCAGGAAAGAGATCGACTCACAGAGGATCGAGAATGAAGTCCATTCCCCCGCAAATCAGGTCGAAGGACTGGAGTTGAATCCAACCCGGAGTCTTGGATCCTTTGAGCACGAGACGCATCCACTGTCCCATGTCCATGAACGTAATGTCCCAGGCATCCTTTCTAACCCACATCTCGATGGCCAAGGCTGACTGGAGCAGACTTGTCAGGTCTGGGTGAGAGGACGAGCGGAAGGAGGCTTACAAATTCATCCACCACATAGGGCACATTCGCCAAAGCATTTCCAAGCTCCTTCGCACGCAGCTTGTCCACTGAAAAATGATCTGGCCACGCCTTCAAAAGGATTTCTGCCAGTTCCTCGTCCACATGCTCTAGCCTTTTGAAGCCTAAGAGATCCCCTTCGTATTCAAAAAATCGAGAGACTGGGTTTCGAAAGTTTGGCAACCAAAGGACCTTTCTCCTGAAGCCCCTGATTTTATGCCCGTCCTTTGCCTTGGGAAAGGGAACGACCTGTTGGACCTTGGGCAGGCTGGATGCCGGTCTGACAGCCCAAGCGGTCGTTTCATGCTCTAGCACAAGCGAAGGTTGAGCGTGCCCGTGCCAGGGGGTTGGCGTGGCTGAGGGTTCCCGAGCAAGGCCAAAGTCGCGTGGATTGCGGGGCGTCAACCAACGTGTTTCATGGATGGGCGTCTCTGCATTAGAGGGTCGTGGCAGCTGGGATGGCCTAGGGGTAAAGAGGTGTAGGGGATCTTGGGGAGGTAGTGAGATGCGCGGTGGGGAAATCGGTAGGTGAGAGGGGCCTGCTGTGGGTGGCTGCTGTGGGGAGGAAGAACGGCTGGTGTTGAGATTCAGCCGAGCCGCCACCTTCTGCTCGTAGATATCCGGCGGGCATTCTGCCTTGAAATTGTCCAGATGAGCCTTTTGATTGCTCAGTTTCCCCTCCGTAATGAAAAGGTAGAAGCCATAGGCGTTCTCTTCCCACTGTTGCCGCGTGGGTGCAACAGTTTCGTCAGGAAGTTTGACAGGCTTGGGGCATGGCTCATTTCCCTTGACGCAAGGATTATCCTTCTTGCATAGAAGGTGGTGCATCGGACATTCAGCTGTGCATTTTGGGTGGACCCGGTTGTTCGGGAGGTGCTTTCGAAAACGGCTGCCTCCTTCTTTTATGAACAGGAGACAGGTCTTGGAGGCAGAGTCTTGTCCCACGGCGCGAGCAGTTTTTAACATATGGTTGCTATCGTGGACGCAGGTGTGGGGGCAGGCTAAGATCTTCATGGTGTAGGTGGAGGAGGATCGCATTTTTTTGTACCATTACCTGTGATGGTCGTGACCGTCAGATAGGGGTCATTTTTGTCGCACTTAGCTTATCAGATTGAATCTCATCAACCGTCATGTCGTTCAATCGCAAACGCTCAGACTCTTCTAGCTCTGAATCTGAAACAGGGAATCTGCTCGCAGATCCCAACTTCTTGGATGTGGAGGATGACGATGCAATGGTAATTCCATCTCTTCTTAGAGCGCAGCCTGAGCTAACCCTGTCCAGAAAAAGCGGAAAGCAAAGTTGGACCCGCTCAGATCCCGCTGCGCCGTACCCCCCATTGAAGGCAATCTCACGTCTCCTTTTTCTCAGCACGCAAAGAAGAAACTCAGCGAAGAAATCCTTCGCCAGAGGTTGCATGAGCAAATGGGGAAGAAACTTGCCAGCTTCAACAAGTACGCTCCTACGTTCAGAACAAAGTTTCGGTTGGACGAACTGCAGCCATCAACGCCAGGCAACATGGCAGAATATGCGCGGAAACACCTTGGAGATGACGTTCTACCTCAGGTCATATCGGGGAAGTGGGTTGACGCCGACGACGAGCCTCTCCTGTTCTATCTTGGACAGCGAGATAAGAATGACAACACGGAGAAGCCGGTAAGTCTTTTCACTTGTCTTTGGCCAGATATCATATTCACAGGTTGTTTACAGATGGCTGAAGATCTGGACGCTCAATATGTTCCTGAGAGAACCAGCCTCGATCACCCAGGGGCCAGTTACGTCCACGATGGTCTGCCAGTAAGTCTGTAAGTTGTATATAAGAGTCCCTTTCTGATGTCTCTGACAGCCAGCCGCACTTGAGCGGCTCTGGCAGGCCACACAAGATCTTTGCTCCCAATTGCCGCCCAAAATCCCGCCCGAGCTGACTCGGCATGGGCTGCAGCGCCGGGACGGAGGAGATGACCGTGTTATGGAATACAGGATGGAGGATGGAAGTATCCGAGAGGAACGGCGAGGAGTACACCATCTCGTCCAAGGGTGGGTAATGCAAGGACACCACGATGTACGTCCCGCACTTTCAAGGCTTTCTCATCCTCACCAATTTCATGCGGCAGAAACTCTACCTATCGGCGGACATCCACGAGTCTTCTTCAGGCGTGGCAGCGACCAGAGCATATTACGCAGCCACGAAGGAGATAGCAGGACTCCTCGGCCTCGTTGTCAAGACGCTCCTTCCGGAGCAGTACGAAAAGTACCAGGAGGCTTTTGAAGCGGGAGTTTGGTTCGCAGATGAAGATCCTGGGCCCTTCCTGGGCCGTGCTGTAGTATGGAAGCTTCAACTTAGGATGCATAAGGATAAAGCAGACGCAGGCTTTTCTATCAGCGTCCCATTTGGTGCCTATACAGGTGGTTATATGATCATCCCTCAACTCCATGCCAAGCTCAGGTAAATCACTCTTCGAAAATTCTTTCTCAACTCAACATCTTCGTGATTAGCTACCGCCCTGGGGACTTGTGTATATTTCTGTCGTCCAAGCTATATCATCAAGTTTCAAGATGGGAACCTACAGATGGCATGCAGAAGGGTGGCCTCACTCCGGGCAGATCTGCCCACGTATTTTTCTTTCCCAAGCCCACTTTTCAACTCCTTCAGGATAAACCCAAGTTTTGGGGGCGTAACACGGCTTATGGGAATGTGGGCGACGTATCAAAAGTTGTAGGGTAGCTACTATTTTGTTTTTGCCCAACAATGTATTCGCTAGTCTTGAAATGAAGCGTAAGGATTCTACAGCGCTCACAAATTGAAAGCTAGTGATCCAGATACTATATACTTCTAAATTTGAGAACACTTCACACTTGAGAACTTACTTCTAAGCAGGACCTGTACTATCACTGCGCTAGATGTGCAAATATTTGGCACTCTTTCACAGAAACGAAATTCTACGACCACAAGTTCGCGCTGGATCCCTTTCTGCATGAGTGGTCAAGTAGTATACATTGTAATCTACCTTAAGAAATAATCCAGAGGTGCTCTATCCAGAATTCAAGAGGTTATAGACATGCGGGAGTGCGCAGTGCAAATGGATCCTCTAATGCAAAATGCCAAGACGCAGTTCTGTCTCGATCTGTTAGCAATATTTGCACTCCGCCATCATGCTGCTATGCTTTCCCTGAGCCGCGTCCAAGTCGCGTCAGACGCGTCGCGCGAGACCTCAAGAGCAGTGGAATGACAAGGAGAAGAATTGAATACTAAACTCTAATACGACTAAAGCTATGAAGGATTATGCGGGTGATAGTGGTATAGTATGAATTAGTAAAATAAGCAGCATTCAGACTTAACGCAGAAGTTGAGGGCTGAGGACGCGTCGATGGAGTTTGAACTTTATCGCTGTTGTCCATGCCAACCATGCCCGCCACCCAATTCCTTTTTGTAGCTCGCATTCCAGGTAGCCAATCTTGTAGAAACTTGATGTAATGTCTTACGATGACAATATCCGCACGACGCATTTCAGCTCTGAACGATGCTGCCAGCTCGCTGGACTGTGATTTGCACCCAAATGCAAACAACCATTTGCTACCTATCTATATTATCCGACGGATTACAGGGTGTAATCGGTCGACCTCCTCCAAAGTGGACGCAACAACTTCACACACCTCCGTTAGGGTGTTCTGATGGAGAATCACCTTGTCGCGTCCACCTTTTCTTGTCCCGCCGTCCCTCCACACCCCCTTCTTCGTCGAGAATCTCGCTGAGCGTAGCGAAGCAACCGTCGCTCCCCAACCCAGGGTTAGGTGACGAAATATGTCCGCGCATGTTAGGAGAGTATACTGATCAAATTCCTACGGAGATATCTGCCCTCCTCCTATCTATATTATCCGACGGAATAGGCAGCTTATTCCGCCGACCTCCTCCAAAGTGGACGCAACAACTTCACACACCTCCGTTAGGGTGTTCTGATGGAGAATCACCTTGTCGCGTCCACCTTTTCTTGTCCCGCCGTCCCTCCACGCCCCCTTCTTCGTCGAGAATCTCGCTGAGCGTAGCGAAGCAACCGTCGCTCCCTGACCCAGGGTTAGGTGACGAAATATGTCCGGGCATGTTAGGAGAGTATACTGATCAAATTCCTACGGAGATATCTGCCCTCCTCCTCATGCTACAGCCCAAATACCGTTTCGGTACGAGGAGGAACAGGGCCCAAGTCGCAGGATGTGGGCCCAAGTGGACGCGACAAAATCCCATCTCTAGGTATACCTTCAGGCTATATGGGAAACCTTGTTGCGTCCACTTGGGCCACTTTCTCCTTGTTCAGCAGCTGCATTACTACCTGCAAAACCACTATACTGGTTCCATGGGTGTGGGAAATGGGCCCAAGTGGACGCAACAGCTCACCAAGCCTCCCAATATATATTCCCTAGGACTGGGTCGTTGTTGCGTCCACTTGGGCCCACCTGGGCCTGACCTGTAGAATTATCTTTGTGTTTTATTTAATGTACCCCTGTTCTCCTGTTCTCCTGACCTGCCTGTTCAGGCAGCTGAGTTTTCGCATTTTCTCACAGTTACAACTTATTACAAGTCCGACCTCATTACAAAATTAGTTTCTCACAGTCAGTAGCTCATATTAGGGACTTCAAATTCCGCTCTAATGACACCTTTTGTAATGAAACATGGTCAGAACCTGCTCCAATTGCTTAGGTATATAGGAGGATGTTGTTCAGAATAATAAAAAACATAAGATGCAAAAACTCCGAAGTAGTTAGGGCCATTTTATGGCAGTCAAAAGCTAGAAAAATGCGAACTTAAACAGCAAATAGTGAGCTACTGACTTAGGGATTGATTTTCATGGCTTGCTTGAGTGGACAAAGTTGTTCAGAATGTAAAAAAACATAAGTCCAATGTGGGGAGCATCTTGTAGCAGCAAGTATTGCTAGTTAAATTGAGCAAAAATGCGAAGTACAGCCAGAGGATGACTCCTAGACCTCCTAGATCATGTGCTTACAGAAAACCTCTGAAGTATTCTGTAAGCACATGATCCAGGGGACTCAAGGGGCATTCCCACCAGCAAAATCCGCTCCAAGTGCCTTTTTTTTATTCAATACAAGGCCAGGACTGGCTCCAATCTCTTAGGTATGTAGAGTAAAACTGTTTAGCATCATGAAAAACATAAAATACAAAAACTCCGGAGTAGTTATGGGCCTTTTAAGGCAATCAAACAGTGCAAAAATGCGATCTTCAGCAGCAAATAGTGGAATAGTCAGTCAGGATTTGGTTTTCATGCCTTCCTTTAGCAGTACAGAGTGTTCAAAGTGCGAATTTGCATATATCCCAACATCATTACAGCTTTTAGGGACCACCTGCAGGCTCAAAAATGCGAAGTTACCAGGAAGAGGAAGCTGTACTGCCTCAGGAATTGTTTTTCAGGTCTTCTTTGAGGGAGGAAAGTTGTTCAGAATGTAAAAAAACATGAGTCCACATTGTAGGACAATTTGTAGCAACAAGTATTGCTAGTTAAATTGAGCAAAAATGCGAAGTGCAGCCAGAAGGTGACTCCTAGCCCCCCTAGATCATGTGCTTACAGAAAACCTCTGAAGTATTCTGTAAGCACATGACCCAGGGGAGGCAAGGGGCATTCCCACACTGAGTACCTGCCTCAACCAAGTACAAAATTCGCTCTGAGGCCTTTTTTTTTTGTGAATACAAGGCCAGGACTTGTTCCAATTGCTTAGGTGTATAGAGGAATGTTGTTCAGAATAATAAAAAGCATAAAATGCAAGAACTCCGGAGTAGTTAGGGCCATTTTCATGCAGTCAAGAGGTGCAAAAATGCGAATTTAAACAGCAAATAGTGGATTACTGGCTTAGAAATTGATTTCCATGGCTTGCTTGAGTGGAGAAAAGTGTTCAGAATGCGAGATTACATACACTCCAGTTTACAGTATATCAGTAGCATTTTTTAGGGACAAGCTACAGGCTCAAAAATGCGAAATTAGCAGGAAGATTGAGCTGTAGTGCATCAGAATTTGATTTTCATTGCTTGCTTGAGTGGACAAAGTGGTTTAGAATGTCAAAAAGCATAAGTCCAATGTGGGGAACAGTTTGTAGCAGCAAGTATTGCTAGTTAAATTGAGCAAAAATGCGAAGTACAGCCAGAGGATGACTCCTAGACCTCCTAGATCATGTGCTTACAGAAAACCTCTGAAGTATTCTGTAAGCACATGACCCAGGGGCTAGGACTCTGAGTTCCAAATGTGAAAAAATGCGAAATGAACCCCCTATTGTCTCTACCTGCACACTACTGCACTCTATTTTTGCATCCCCTTCACCTCTCCATTCCTGCAACTTTTCACCAAAGCAATGGCATCATCTCAAGGGTATGTAGCTATTCTTAGAGCTCTTCTAGTCCCAGAATCATAGCTCCTTTCATGGTCTCTGTAGAAAGCTTTTCTGCTCTGTCTGCAACAAGGATTGGTCTAGAAAGAAGAGCTACAATGAGCATATCAAGACTCTTCACCATGAGAGATATATCCTCTCTTTTGGTGAGTTACCATGCTCCCTTGCTGATCTTGTAGTTGTACCAACTGTAATTAGATAGCAAAGATTACTTGGTGGTTAGGGATGGCACTCAGCATTTGCTTTGCTGTCCCTTATGTGAAGTTCAACATGAGAATGTCAAGAACTTCAGCCACCACTCCAGGAGTGCTCATAAGGTGGTTAAGTTCTCTTGGAAGACTTTGGAAGGAGATGAGGGAGTTGAATTGGAGGATAAGTTTATGGATGTGGATTTCCCAGCCCCAGTTTGTATTTAATCTCATTCAATTTGATGTTAACTAACTTCATATTTGTTAAGGATCAGCCCGTCTCTTCGCCTACTCCAAAGGCGACACCCCTTCGTCTCCCGTCTTCTGGTCTTCGCTCCACGCCTTTACCTTCTCCACCAGCCCAGCCCTCTACTCCGCCACGTCTCGAATCGCCTCACTCGTCTTCAATGGATCTTGAACTCACTCCTCGTCCACTTCCAAGTCTGCCTACGCAACGCATTACAGCTGCTGAACCTGCCATGAGCGACTTAACAACAACAGATACATTGGCCAAGTATGGTCTCATGGTGCACCGTCACTATTCTACGCTTCACTGCATGGCCTGTCTCGATACTTGGGTTCCTTCAAAGGTAGTGGCGCATCTTCGGTCTCACAGCTTTACCATCTCCCGTGAAGATGAATCCCAACTGCTACATGTACTCCGCCAGCTCCATATCGTCTCCACAGAAACTGCTTTGGCGCCCAAGACGTTAGGGCCACCAGTTGAAGGTCTCGCTATTCACACTGGCTTTCGCTGCAACTTCTGCACGTACTGTACTCTGAAGAAGACGTCTATGGGAAAGCATGTATGCAAAGAAGCTCCTGTTGGTTCACAATTCGGTTCACCCTTCCGCACCGCTACTGTGCAAACATTCTGGTCTGTACTACACCGCCACTACTTCGAGGTTACGGCTCCGCTTTCAACACAACCTGATGACATCTCCTTGCTTGACATCTACGCCTCCAAGCTACTGCCAGATCTCACTACCACCACCCACATCCTACAGCCTATTCATCCGCATGAACTACCACTCATGGTTCAGATGACTGGCTGGCATACGCATCTAGCAGATTATCTGAAGGATCGACGTCTCGTGGGGGATCTTCTGGACTTGGTTCAGCTGCCTACACGTGGGTCTGGAAGTCGCCTGGCTAAGCTTGGTGATGTGGCGAATGAGTATCTTGAAATCGCTGGGCGCAGAATCAGCAAGTCACCCTTTGAAGTTCGCAAGATGTTGAAACGGTATCCAATGTATGTCTTATTTATATTGTCCTGGTCATTTCTAATCTTTAATTGAAGGGAAAGCGTCCACTTCAAGCCACTTGAAGACTCCTCCACCATTCGCAACTACTCTACGGTTCTCGCTAAGCTTGCCAACGCCATTATCAAGTCAATAGATAGTAAACGCAACAAGTCTGGCTACCAGTTCCCGCTATCTGAAGACGACATCAGACATGCTCATGCCCTCCTTGCATCACTAGAAGATGGAGTCCATATGAAGAGCCGGGTCGTGGCCATGCATACACTGGTCCAGCCAATGCTGAGTCGCTTCGCTAACGTTACGGAGTCAGAAGATGGCAGCAGCAAATGGAGTAGATTCATTGAATGCTTCATAGCGCTGCTTTCAATTCAAGATGACGGATCTTTCAAACCGCCTCAGTACATGACGCAACCACTGGCTATTCTCAAGTATCTCTGCCGGGTTACATGCTTCATCCACGCCCTATCTATATTATCCGACGGATTACAGGGTGTAATCGGTCGACCTCCTCCGTTCGCGGCGCAACAACTTCACACACCTCCGTTAGGGTGTTCTGATGAAGAATCACCTTGTCGCGCCAAGTTGCGCCGCTTCCCCACGCTCCAGCGCCTCCTTCTTCGTTGAGAATCTCGCTGAGCGCAGCGAAGCAACCGTCGCTCCCCGACCCAGGGTTAGGTGACGAAATATGTCCGGGCATGTTAGGAGAGTATACTGATAAAATTCCTACGGAGATAGCTGCCCTCCTCCTCGTGCTGTAGCTCAAATACCGTTTCGGTACGAGGAGAAGAGGGTGCCAACGGCCAGGATGTTGGCGCGACTTGGCGCAACAAGTACCCATCTCTAGGTATACCCTCAAGGTATATGGGACAACTTGTTGCGCCGTGTTGCGCCGCTTCCTCATCATCCAGCAGCACGTTTACTACCTGCAAAACTACCATACTGGCCCCAGCCACTTCAAACAGTGGCGCAACTCGGCGCAACAGCTCCCCAAACCTCGCCATATATATCCCCCAGGACTGGGTCGTTGTTGCGCCGAGTTGCGCCACCATCTGAGGAAGCTGTGGAATTAACTTTGTGTTTTATTTAATGTGCCCCTGTTCCCCTATCTATATTATCCGACGGAATAGGCAGCTTATTCCGCTGACCTCCTCAGAACCTAACGCCACAGGTGCACCCACCTCCGTTAGGGCCTACTGATGGAGGATCACCTATCTATATTATCCGACGGATTACAGGGTGTAATCGGTCGACCTCCTCCGTTTGGGACACAACAACTTCACACACCTCCGTTAGGGTCTACTGATGGGTAATCAGCTTGTTGTGTCCGGCTTTTCTTGTCCCGTTGTCCCTCCACGCCCCCTTCTTCGTCGAGAATCTCGCTGAGCGTAGCGAAGCAACCGTCGCTCCCCAGCCCAGGGTTAGGTGACGAAATATGTCCGGGCATGTTAGGAGAGTATACTGATCAAATTCCTACGGAGATAGCAGCCCTCCTCCTTGTGCTATAGCCCAAATACCGTTTTGGGACGAGGAGAAGGGGGGCCCAAGTCTCAGAAAGTGGGCCCAAGCGGACACAACAACTTACCATCTCTAGGTATACCCCAAGGCTATATGGGAAGCCCTGTTGTGTCCACTTGGGCCACTTCCTCATCATTCAGCAACTGGATTACTACCTGCAAAACCACTATACTGGCTACAAGGATGTGGGAAATGGGCCCAAGCGGACACAACAACCTCCCAGACCTCCCCATATATATCCCTCAGGATTGGGCTGTTGTTGTGTCCACTTGGGCCCACTTGGGCCTGACCTGTAGAATTATCTTTGTGTTTTATTTAATGCGCCCCTGTTCCCCTTTTCCCCTGACCTTCCTATTCAGGCAGCTGAGTTTTCGCATTTTCTCACAGTTACAATACATCACAACTCCGACCTCATTACAAAATTAGTTTCTCACAGTCAGTAGCTCACATTAGGGACTTCAAATTCCGCTCTAGTGGCACTTTTTGTAATGAAACATGGTCAGAACCTGCTCCAATTGCTTAGGTATATAGAGGAATGTTGTTCAGAATAATAAAAGGCATAAGATACAAAAATTCCGAAGTAGTTAGGGCCATTTTAAGGCAGTCAAGAAGGGCAAAAATGCGAACTTGAGTAGCAAATAGTGAGCTACTGACTTAGGGATTGATTTTCATGGCTTGCTTGAGTGGACAAAGTTGTTCAGAATGTAAAAAAACATAAGTCCGATGTGGGGAGCAATTTGTAGCACCAGGTCTTCTCATTTAAATTCAGCAAAAATGCGAAGTACAGCCAGAAGGTGACTCCTAGCCCCCCTAGATCATGTGCTTACAGAAAACCTCTGAAGTATTCTGTAAGCACATGATCCAGGGGACTCAAGGGGCATTCCCACAAGCAAAATCCGCTCCAAGTGCCTTTTTTTATTCAATACAAGGCCAGGACTGGCTCCAATCTCTTAGGTATGTAGAGTAAAACTGTTTATCATCATGAAAAACATAAAATACAAAAACTCCGGAGTAGTTATGGGCCTTTTAAGGCAATCAAACAGTGCAAAAATGCGATCTTCAGCAGCAAATAGTGGAATAGTCACTCAGGATTTGGTTTTCATGCCTTCCTTCAGCAGTACAGAGTGTTCAAAATGCGAATTTGCATATATCCCAACATCATTACAGCTTTTAGGGACCAGCTACAGGCTCAAAAATGCGAAGTTAGCAGGAAGAGGAAGCTGTACTGCCTCAGGAATTGTTTTTCAGGTCTTCCTTGAGGGAGGAAAGTTGTTCAGAATGTAAAAAAACATGAGTCCACATTGGAGAACAATTTGTAGCAACAAGTATTGTCATTTAAACTAAGCAAAAATGCGAAGTGCAGCCAGAAGGTAACTCCTAGCCCCCCTAGATCATGTGCTTACAGAAAACCTCTGAAGTATTCTGTAAACACATGACCCAGGGGAGGCAAGGGGCATTCCCACACTGAGTACCTGCCTCAACCAAGTACAAAATTCGCTCTGAGGGCTTTTTCTTTGTGAATACAAGGCCAGGACTTGTTCCAATTGCTTAGGTGTATAGAGGAATGTTGTTCAAAATAATAAAAAGCATAAAATGCAAGAACTCCGGAGTAGTTAGGGCCATTTTCATGCAGTCAAGAGGTGCAAAAATGCGAATTTAAACAGCAAATAGTGGATTACTGGCTCAGAAATTGATTTCCATGGCTTGCTTGAGTGGAGAAAAGTGTTCAGAATGCGAAACTACATACACTCCAGTTCACAGTATATTAGTAGCATCTTTTAGTGACAAGCTACAGGCTCAAAAATGCGAAATTAGCAGGAAGATTGAGCTGTAGTGCATCAGAATTTGATTTTCATTGCTTGCTTGAGTGGACAAAGTTGTTTAGAATGTCAAAAAGCATAAGTCCAATGTGGGGAACAATTTGTAGCAGCAAGTATTGCTAGTTAAATTGAGCAAAAATGCGAAGTACAGCCAGAGGATGACTCCTAGACCTCCTAGATCATGTGCTTACAGAAAACCTCTGAAGTATTCTGTAAGCACATGACCCAGGGGCTAGGAAGCTGACTTCCAAATGTGAAAAAATGCGAAATGAACCCCCTATTGTCTCTACCTGCAAACTACTGCACTCTATTTTTGCATCCTCTTCACATCTGCATTTCAAGAACTTCTTACCACAGCAATGGCATCATCTCAAGGGTATGTAGCTATTCTTAGAGCTCTTCTAGTCCCAGAATCGTAGCTCCTTTCATGGTCACTGTAGAAAGGCTTTCTGCTCCATCTGCAACAAGGAATGGTCCAGGAAGAAGACCTACAATGAGCACATCAGAACCATTCATCATGAGAGCTACATTTTCTCCTTTGGTAAGTTCCCTTGCTTTCCTCATGAACTAGTAGTTGTATGAACTGTAATTAGATAGCAAAGATTAGGGTTAGGGTTAGGGTTAGGGTTAGGGTTAGGGTTAGGGTTAGGGTTAGGGTTAGGGTTAGGGTTAGGGTTAGGGTTAGGGTTAGGGTTAGGGTTAGGGTTAGGGTTAGGGTTAGGGTTAGGGTTAGGGTTAGGGTTAGGGTTA